>NC_058523.1:349675947-354675947 GCF_904849725.1 Hordeum vulgare subsp. vulgare
CTTTTCACTTCAACGCTGTGGCACATGTGGTCCTGCTTCGACAACCATTGGTGCCATATCACTCGGTACACCCACATCCTTCTGCGGTTCGGCACAAGCGCCCTAGGCACTCGTGGCTGCATCATTGGATCAAACATGTGGTGGCTCTTCAAACCACATCAGGGTACGAGGCCATGCTCGACTCAGACAAGCCCATTGTAATCCTTTTCCCTTCATCACGTGATGGCTCGTTCGATGAGTCTGATTTCAAGAGCAGGGAAGTGTTGCGGAGATCCTGATGGCCGACACGACCAGAGGATGCGCTCCTAGTTTTTCCATGGGTAAATCCCGCGGGCGGCTGAGCGATGGAGGTGAACGTCGTAGCGCCGACTCTGACCGCTATGTTCCCCAGCCGCACAATGAGCATCACCGAGAGGAAGTCAGGCGGAGGAATGGGCACGCTCTTCATACCCCATCACCAGGAACATCCCGGAGGAGATAGCCCTGGAGAACGCGCGCCAGGCTAATCTGGCCGAGCACGAGCGGCTCTTGCAGCTCCAATATTCGCTCGACGCTCAGGCCATGAGGGATCCGTGCAACTCCAGTTGCAACTGCTGGCAGTTGTTCCCGGATGACCGCCAGCGCAACACTCAGGTGATGCGAACACCTCTGCTGAACTTGGTCACGTCCACTCGGATCGCTGAATACATTCAGTCGAGTGATTTTGCAGCTGGGGAAGGCATTCGGCAGATCCAGACTCTGTTGACGACCATCCTGCAGCCGAACTCTTTGGTATCCCAATCGCAGAACCGCATCCACAGCAAGTCCAACGAGGTGGACAAGGTGCAGTCATCTCACAACCCTCACGCACCCGAAAGAAACCGGAGATCTCCTCCTCTTCCGAGAGGCCTGTACGGGGATTGAAGGCATGAGGATAGGGTTAGTAGTCGGACACCTCCTTCGAGTAGTGGTTCACTTGGACATCGACCCTACGACCGAAGGTCAAGCCCTAATTGGCACGTTGGCTATGGAGACGATGGATATCGTGCTCCCCGGTACAACTTGAGATCCATTATACACAGAACATGGTTGACCGATTGCCGGTAGGCCGAGGAATTTATGGTCTCGAGTGTTTCGACAAACACATTCGTGAAGCAGAAATCCCTTCCAACTACTGGTTGGCTATGGGGATTGGAAAATTCAATGGTGAGTCCAAGCCCAAAACTTCACTCGATGATTACCGAGTGGCCTTCCAGATAGGTGATGGTGACAACTTCATCGCGATGAAGCACTTACCCCTCATGTTGGAGGGTTCAGCGAGGGTGTGTCTCAATCAGCTGCCCTCGAGTGGTATCCACATGTGGGGACCCCTACTTACGAGTCGAGATCGCCGAATGAACGTGCTCAGTGATCCGAGAGATCAATGCTCAACGAACACATAGATGCTGAAAATTAAGAGTCTTACATCAACGTACCGAATTATTACAACACATGACCGGTAAGGTCAAGTTCACAAGGTAGGGCCTATAAGGCTAAATCACACTGATACAACTTGTAGTGGAAATCTTAGGGCTAAGCGGTGCCCATGGCATCAACCTACACAAACATGCATTCTGACTGGGAAGCGTCCTAGTTCGCAGGGCCGTCTTCGAAGACGTACTCTTCTCCACAATCCCGTCCTTCCATGTCTGGTCAATAATATGACCAGTGGCAAGCCAATGAGTACTTTGAATGTACTCGCAAACAGCCCATGATATGAACAATGCAATTCGTAGAATAACAAGTAATATGCAGTTTTGGTGGATAGCAGCTTAACTGTAAATACACATGTCCATGGATGTGCAACATAAGCTAGATGGTATTTAGAAGAACAGGTTGCAGATATCAACATATCTGTTATGGGCTGAACACTCCGGGTTCATCCGATATGCCAAATCACCAAACTTGGTCATATCCACTCTTCCTCACACAACACCATCAAACACACACACACACACACACACACTCACACATGGTTTATGCGGAAACGACTGGACGTACCTTAAGCAGGATTACCCAACTGTCCTTGACCGTGGAGATGGCTATTCGAATAGTTTTACACTAAACACATGTTGTACGCTGTACCCACGAGATCCGGGAAACTTCCGTGTCATCCGCGACTCGCAGTATATAACATACCCGAGGTAAGTACCCGATCAATGCCTTTCCCCTCATGATACTAAACAAAGAGGTCCACTTGATTGGTACCCAGCCCACATGTTGTACATCTTACTTGCATCGACTCTGAATAGTATCAACCATGCGGGGACCAACGGTGTGCCCGGAACACGTAAAAATGGCATAGTCCCCCTACCTGGGATGACCCCGTCACGAGAGTGACCACACATCACTCCCGCCACTAGTAATGTGGATCTTTGCTAGCATCGACTAGAGTAATCAACAAAGCCCTGTCCCATAAAGGGGTAATGTGGTCTTACATGTAAGGCCGGGGAGGTGCCTTGCCGGGTCTTGGTGAGGATGCTAGTGCCTTCGCCCCTGGCAGGTGCCAGGGGTTCTAGGCATGTCTTGGGCTGTTGGTCTAGGTCTTGCCGGCATATGGTTCCGGCTCTTCGCTTAGGTTGGTGGTTTCTCTTGAGGGGTTATGCCCTCAACGCGTGTTCACAAGTCACGGGCACTAGGTACCCCATTACTAGTGCAGCGACAGTCATCCTCGTCTTCGAAGACCTCGGGTGAGTTGGCCGACATGCCGGACTGGATCCGTCGGACACAGCGGATTTGCTAGGCGACCACAAGGGTGACTGATACGTCTCCAACGTATCTATAAGTTTTGATGGTTCCATGCTATTATCTTGTCAGACTTTGGATGTTTTTTATGCCTTTTATATATTTTCTGGGACTAACTTATTAACTTAGTGCCAAGTGTCAGTTCTTGTTTTTTCCGTGTTTTTGACCCTTTTCAGAGGAGGATTTTAAACGGTGTCCAAACGGAATAAAACTTCCGAAAATATTTTTTTCTGGAACAGAAGATATGCATGGGACGTGAGAACCAAGGCAGAGGCCACCAGGGGACGCCACAAGCCCCCTAGGCGCGGCCAGGGGTTCCGCGCCTAGCAGGCTTGTGGCCCCCCTGTGGCTCGTCTTCCCTACCTCTTCCGCCTACAAATTCCTAAAAATTCCAAAACTGCGAGAGAGATCCACGAAAATACTTTTCTGCCGCCGCAAGCTTCTGTCTCCATAAGATCCCATCTGGAGCACGTTCTGGTGCCCTGCCGGAGGGGGGATTCGGATACGGAGGGCTTCTTCATCAACACCATGAACTCTCCGATGATGCGTGAGTAGTTCACGATAGACCTTCGGGTCCATAGCTAGTAGCTAGATGGCTTCTTCTCTCTCTTGGATCTTCAATACAAAGTTCTCCATGATCTTCATGGAGATCTCTCCAATGTAATCTTCTTTGCAGTGTGTTTGTCGAGATCCGATGAATTGTGGATTTATGATCAGATTATCTACGAATCTTATTTGAGTTTCTTCTAATCTCTTATATGCATGATTTCATATCCTTGTAATTCTCTTCGAGTTGTGGGTTTTGTTTGGCCAACTTGATCAATGATTCTTGCAATGGGAGAAGTGCTTGGTTCTGGGTTCATACCGTGCGGTGACCTCACCCAGTGATAGAAGGGGTAGCGAGGCACGCATCATGTTGTTGCCATCAAGGGTAAAAAGATGGGGTTTACATCATTGGATTGAGTTTATCCCTCTACATCATGTCATCTTTCTTAAGGCGTTACTTTGTTCATCATGAACAAAATACACTAGATGCATGCTGGATAGCGGTCGATGTGTGGAGTAATAGTAGTAGATGCAGAAAGTATCGGTCTACTTGTATGGGACGTGATGCCTATATGTATGATCATTGCCTTAGATATCGTCATGACTTTGCGCGGTTCTATCAATTGCTCGACAGTAATTTGTTCACCCACCATATTATTTGCTATTTTGAGAGAAGCCTCTAGTGAACACTATGGCCCCCGGGTCTACTTCACACCGTATTTTCATCCTGACACTTTTACTTCGTTGCACTTTCCGCCATCAGATCTCACTTTGCAATCAATCTTGAAGGGATTGAAAACCCCTTTATAGCGTTGGGTGCAAGCTCTTTTGTGTTTGCGCAGGTACTTTGGACTTGACCTCGATTCTTCTACTTGATTGATACCTTGGTTCTCAAACTAAGGGTAATACTTACTGCTCCTGTGCTGCATCACCCTTTCCTCTTCAAGGGAAAAACCAACGCAAGCTCAAGAGGGAGCAGAAGGATTTCTGGCGCCGTTGCCGGGGAGGATCAAGTCAAGAACTCATCCAAGTAAGTGTCGCAAACTCATCTCTTGCATTTACTTTTTTTGCCTCTCGTTTTCCTCTCCCTCGCTTCTGAAAAACAAAAATTTACAAAAATATTTGCCTTTTCCGTTCACCCTTTTCTCTCGCTTGCTTTCTGTTCGCTTGTGTGCTTGTTTGCTTGTTGAAGTCACCATGACTGAAAACACCAAACTTTGTGACTTCTCGAATACTAATAATAATGATTTTATTAGTACCCCGATTGCTCCTGCCACTAGTGCGGAATCATACGAAATCAATGCTGCTTCGTTGAATCTTGTTATGAAAGAGCAATTCTCCGGCCTTCCTAGTGAAGATGCCGCATCCCATCTTAATACCTTCATTTAGCTTTGCGATATGCAAAAGAAAAACGATGTGGATAATGATGTGATTAAATTGAAGTTTTTTCCGTTCTTGTTGCTAGGTCGAGAAAAAACTTGGTTTTCGTCTTTGCCCAAAAATAGTATTGATTCTTGGAACAAGTGCAAACATGCTTACATATCCAAGTATTTTCCACCGGCTAAGATTATCTCTCTCCGTAATGATATCAAAAATTTTAAGCAACTTGATCATGAACATGTTGCACAATCTTGGGAGAGAATGAAATTGATGATTAGAAATTGTCCCGCTCATGTCCTGGGTCTTTGGATGATTATACAAATCTTCTACGCTGGTTTGAATTTCACTTCTAGAAATATCTTGGACTCCGCCTCAGGTGGAACGTTCATGGAAATCACATTAGGAGAAGCCACAAAACTCCTATACAATATCATGAAAAACTACTCTCAATGGCACACTGAAAGGTCACCTACTAGTAAGAAGTTACGCGCTATAGAAGAAATTAACTCGTTGAGTGCTAAGATGGATGAGTTAATGAATTTGGTTACTAGTAGAAGAGATCCTTTAGATCCTAATGATATGCCCTTGTCTTCCTTGATTGAGAGTAGCAATGCTTGCTTGGACGTTAATTTTGTTGGTAGGAATAATTTTGGCAACAATAATGCTTTTAGAGGAAACTATGTTTCTAGACTTTTCCTAGTAACCCCTCTAATAACTTTGGCAACTCCTACAACAGTACTCATGGAAATTACAATAGATTACCCTCTGATCTAGAGAGTAATATCAAAGAGTTTATCAACTCGCAAAAGATTTTCAATGCGTCCATAGAGGAAAAACTACTCAAAATTGACGATTTGGCTAGGAGCGTTGATAGAATGTCTAGTGATATTGATGCTTTAAAAGTTATATGTGCTCCTCCCAAGATCAACATGGATGAAACTTTGAAAGCTATGCGTGTTTCCATGAGTGAGAGCAAAGAAAGAACCGCCCAAATTCGTGCTAGACAGAATGGCTTAAGAAGGCGTGTTCTCGTGATAAGAATCACAAAGATCTTAATGTGCTTGGTGTGACTCCCATTGAATCTTTGTTTTCTAGTGTCAAAACTAATGATGATGGGGCTGGATATGAATCCACTTTGGTTGAAAAACTCCCCAATGATTCATAGTCCATCTATCTTGATGCTAAAAGCATTAAAAGTGGAGTAGAAGATATTAAAACCTTGAGTAGTAATGAAACTACTACTTTGGATTTCATGGAATTCAATTATGATAGTTGCTCCTTGATTGAATGCATTTCCTTGATGCAATCCATGCTAAACCCTCCACACACTTATAGCCAAAACAAGGCCTTTACCGATCATATCGTCGATGCTATGATAAAATATCTTGAAGAGAAACTTGAATTGGAAGTTTCTACCCCTAGAAAGCTTCATGATGAGTGGGAACCTACTATCAAAATCAAAATCAAAAACTACGAATGCAATGCTTTCTGTGATTTGGGTGCAAGTGTTTCCACGATTCCAAAGTCTTTATGTGATGTTCTAGGCTTTAATGAGATTGAGGAGTGTTCTCTTAATTTGCATCTTGCAGATTCTACTCTCAAGAAACCCATGGGAAGGATCAATGATGTTCTTAATATTGCAAATATGAACTATGTACCCGTGGATTTCATTGTGCTTGATATGTATTGCAATCCTACATGCCTTATCATTCTTGGTAGACCTTTCCTAAGGTCTTTTGGTGCTATCATCGATATGAAGGAATGGAATATTAGATTTCAATTTCCTTTAAAGAAGGGCATGGAGCATTTTCCTAGAAAGAAAATAAGATTGCCTTCGGAATCCATGACGAGGGCTACTTATGGTTTGAGCACCAAAGACGACGATACGTGATTCCATCACCTTATGCCTACCTAAGGGCGTTAAACAATAGAGCTTGTTGGGAGGCAACCCAATGAATTTATCCTTTTCTTTCTGTTTAATTCTGTTATGATTGTGTATTTTGTGTTTCTTTTTGTGTTTGAGCCAAGCAAAACCTTTATGACTAGTTTTGGTGATGGTTGTTTGATCCTGCTGGAAAAAGACAGAAACGTTTTGCTCAAGAAATTATTTTGAATTTTATTCAGAAAGAGGTTTTGAGTTGATTCTTGTTGCTGCTGGTTGATATGCCTTTTTCCCAGGCAGTCGTAATTGTTCAGAATTTTTGAGGTACCAGAAGTAGACGAAGTATACAGATTGCTACAGACTGGTATGTTTTTGACAGATTCTGTTTTTGTTGAGTTGGTTGCTTGTTTTGATGAAACTATGGATAGGATCAGGGGGTACTAGCCATTGAAAAGTGGGTATACAATAATCTAACACCAATATAAATAGAAATCAAGATTGCTACAGTACCTATAGAGGTGGTAGTTTGTTTTCTTGTGGTAATGATATCACGAGTTTCTATTTATGTTTTGTGTTGTGAAGTTTTCAAGTTTTGGGTGATGTTCCCATGGACAAAGGGATAAAAAGTGGAAAGAGATCAAGCTTGGGGATGCCCAAGGCATCCCAAGCCAAATTCAAGGACATCAAAAAGCCTAAGATTGGGGATGCCCCGGGAAGGCATCCGCTCTTTCGTCTTCAATCCATCGGTAACATTACTTGGAGCTATATTTTTATTCACCACATGATATGTGTCCTGCTTGGAGCGTCTTGTATCGTAGGAGTCTTTTCTTTTTGTTGTGTCACAATCATCCTTGCTGCACACCTTTTGAGAGAGACATGCACTAATCATGAATTTGGTAGAATGCTCATTGTGCTTCACTTATATCTTTTCACCTAGACCATTTTGCTCTATGTGATTCACTTAGATCTTTTAGAGCACGGCGGTGCGTAACTTGGTAGTTGGCTTATGCTACGAAAGTAGTCCCAAAGGTAATAGGTACCAAAAGAGGATACAAAAACGTCCATCTTCATTTGCATTGAGTAGAAAGAGAAATTTGATTCCTCTCAATTAGTTTTGAGACGTGGATTTGGTAATATTAAGAGTTATGTTAGTAGGGTGTTGTGAATCTAGAAATACTTGTGCTGAAGTTAGTGATTCCCGTAACATGCACGTATGGTGAACCGCTATGTTAAGAAGTCGGAGCATAATTGATCTATTGATTGTCATCCTTTGTTTTGCGGTCGGGATCGCATGACGGTTAACACATACCAACCCTTCCCCTAGGAGTATGCGTTTAGCACTTTGTTTCGATTACTAATAAAAACTTTCACAATAAGTATGTGAGTTCTTCATGACTAATGCGAGTCCATGATATAGATGCACTTTCACCTTCCACCATTGCTAGCCTCTCTAGTACCGCGCAATTTTCGCCGGTGCACAAACCCACCATATGCCTTCCTCAAAACAGCCACCATACCTACCTACTATGGCATTTTCATAGACATTTCAAGATATATTGCCATGCAACTCCCACCGTTCCGTCTCATGACTTGTGTCGTCACTATCATATTACCATTACATGATCGTAAGATAGCTAGCGAGATGTTTCACCGTCATACACCAAGCTAGATCGTTGCACATCCCGGTACACTGCCGGAGGCATTTACTATAGAGTCATCATCGTTCTGAGCTTTTAGCTGTGAGTAAATAAAAGTGTGATGATCATCGTTATTAGAGCATTGTCCCATGTGAGGAAATAAAAAAAAGAGGAGAAAAAGAGGTCCAAGAGCCCAAAAAAGAGAAAAAGAGAGAAGGGACAATGCTACTATCTTTTCCACACTTGTGCTTCAATATAGCACCATGTTCTTCATGTTTGAGACCCTCTCCTTTTGTCACCACCATATGCTAGTGGGAATTTTCATTATATAACTTGGCTGGTATATTCTCATGATGGGCTTCCTCAAAATTGCCCTAGGTCTTCGTGAGCAAGCAAGTTGGATGCACACCCACTAGTTCTCCTTTTGAGCTTTCACATACTTATAGCTCTAGTGCATCCTTTGTATGGAAATCCCTACTCATTCACATTGATATCTCTTAATGGGCATCTCCATAGCCCTTTGATACGCCCAGTCAATGTGACCATCTCCTCCTTTTTGTCTCACAACCACCACCACACTCTATTCCACCATAGTGCTATATCCATGGCTCATGCTCATGTATTGCGTGAGAGTTGAAAAAAGTTTGAGAAAGTAAGAGTGCGAAAATAATTACTTGGCCAATACCGGGTTTGTGCATGATTTAAATTAGTTGTGTGAGGATGATGGAGGATAGCCAGACTATATGATTTTGTAGGGATAACTTTCTTTGGCCTTGTTATTTCGAAAGTTCATGATTACCTTGCTAGTTTGCTTGAAGTATTATTGTTTTCGTGTCAATAGAAAACTATTGTTTTGAATCTTACGGATCTGAACATTCATGTCACATGAAAGAAGTTACAAAGGGCAACTATGCTAGGTAGCATTCCACATCAAAAATTCAGTCTTTATCACTTCCCTACTCAAGGACGAGCAGGAGTTAAGCTTGGGGATGCTTGATACGTCTCCCACATATCTATAATTTTTGATGGTTCAATGCTATTATCTTGTCAAACTTTGGATATTTTATATGCCTTTTATATCTTTTTTTGGACTAACTTATTAACTCAGTGCCAAGTGCCAATTCCTGTTTTTTCCATGTTTTTGACCCTTTTCAGTGGAGGATTTTAAACGGTGTCCAAACGGAATAAAACTTCTGAAAAGATTTTTTCCGGAACAGAAGATATGCACGGGACGTGAGAACCAAGGCAGAGGCCACGAGGGTACCCCACAAGCCCCCTAGGCACGGCCAGGGGGGCGCGCCTAGCAGGCTTGTGGGCCCCTTGTGGCTCGTCTTCCCTACCTCTTCCACCTATAAATTCCTAAAAATCCAAAACTGCGAGAGAGATCCACGAAAATACTTTTCCGCCGTGGCAAGCTTCTGTCTCCGCAAGATCCCATCTCGGGCATGTTCTGGTGCTCTGCCGGAGGGGGGATTTGGATACGGAGGGCTTCTTCATCAACACCAGGGCCTCTCCGATGATGGGTGATTAGTTCACCATAGACCTTCGGGTCCATAGCTAGTAGCTAGATGGCTTCTTCTCTCTCTTGGATCATCAATACAAAGTTCTCCATGATCTTCATGGAGATCTATCCAATGTATTCTTCTTTGCGGTGTGTTTGTCGAGATCCGATGAATTGTGGATTTATGATCAGAGTATCTATGAATCTTATTTGAGTTTCTTCTGATCTCTTATATGCATGATTTCATATCCTTGTAATTCTCTTCGAGTTGTGGGTTTTGATTGGCCAACTTGTTCTATAATTCTTGCAATGGGAGAAGTGCTTGGTTTTGGGTTCATACCGTGCGGTGATCTCACCCAGTGACAGAAGGGGTAGCGTGGCACACATCATGTTGTTGCCATCAAGGGTAAAAAGATGGGGTTTACATCATTGGTTTGAGTTTATCCCTTTACATCATGTCATCTTGCTTAAGGCTTTACTTTGTTCGTCATGAACTCAATACACTAGATGCATGCTGGATAGCGGTCGATGTGTGGAGTAATAGTAGTAGATGCAGAAAGTATCGGTCTACTTGTCTCGGACGTGATGCCTATATGTATGATCATTACCTTAGATATCGTCATGACTTTGCGCGGTTCTATCAATTGCTCGACAGTAATTTGTTCACCCACCGTATTATTTGCTAGTTTGAGAGAAGACTCTAGTGAACACTATGGCCCCCCGGGTCTACTTCACACCATATTTTCAGCCTTACACTTTTACTTCGTTGCAGTTTCCGCCTTCGGATCTCACTTTGCAATCAATCTTGATAGGATTGACAACCCCTTTATAGCGTTGGGTGCAAGCTCTTTTGTGTTTGCGCAGGTACTTTGGACTTGACCTTGATTCTCCTACTGGATTGATACCTTGGTTCTCAAACTAAGGGAAATACTTACTGCTCCTGTGCTGCATTACCCTTTCCTCTTCAAGGGAAAAACCAACACAAGCTCAACAGGCAGCAGTTGGCCACCTTGGCTTCGGGTGTGTCGAGCATCGTGCCCAGAGCGCAGTTTTGGCATGCCACGACATGCTGGCGCGCCTGGGGTGCTTTGGCCTTGTCTGGGCTGTCCTGGGGCTTGGCTTGGAGATGCCTAGCCGTTTGGGAGCCGAGGGGTTCACTATTGCCCATGGGAGGAGAGGAAAGAAGAGATGCCAGTGCTAGACCAGAAGTTAGAATGGGGATTTTGGGGCCTTCTGCTGAGATTCAAAGAGGGGCCACTCTCCTGCGGTTAGGGAGTGGTGGCTACTTGGTCAAAAGGTTTGGAGGGAAGAGCTTAAGTGTGGAGTGGGGTAGGAGTTGTTTTGCTATAACGGCAGTAGGTGTTCGACATGTGTTTGGAGTAGCAACACCTCACCACTAGTGGTGAGAGTTAACAGGATTAGCTTGGGTGTAGAAATAAGATGTTCCACCAAATTTGAGCCTCATTGGATGAGTTTGGCAATGCAAACTAGAAATCACCCTCCGAATGGCAAATATGTCCCTTCCAAAGGGTATGTGGGTAAACCACTTCCTGCAAATCCCATTTTTGGCAGAGGATCTTCATATGTGGGTAAACCACTCCCACAAAGTTTTATCCCATTTGGATAAACTTTGTAATGTAGAGAAGTTTCAACTTGGTTCTGGACATGAAGGGTTTTGGAATTATTTAGTGAATCAAGCCACCTTGGAATGAGGTGAAACTTGGTGTGGCCACTAAATATAGCTTGGGAAGGTTGATGGAATTTTCTGGGATTTTATTGGAATTATTTCCTTTAGAAATATTCCAGAAGATTAAAATAGACAGAATAGGTATTCAAGGATTTACTTAGATATTTTGAATATAAATAGGGGTTGAAAATCTTATGTATGGAAAATATATGTCCTCTAAGTATCTCCAAATTTTCTCATATTTTTCTAAGGCAGAAAAGTATTTTTCCATATAGGAATATCATTTCTGGCCTTAGAAATGGACATGCAAATAAAATAGGAAAATAATTTATAAAATAATTATTTCATGGTTTTGGTAAGCTAAAATAGTTTTAGAACCAGATCACCAACTTTGGGTAAGAGCACTCTCTTGCTATCAAGGACTTGTAGTGCAACCCAAAGCATGGTTTTGAAATAATGAGAAATAAGAAAAAGGATTTTGAGAATATTTAGGTTATGAAAAATATGGGTTTGATGATACACAATCAAGCATACAAGCATACAATGACAACCATGGCACTCACATCATAGGTTTTTGAAAAGTTTTAATAAACACAGATTTTTGAACTACAGTAAAAGTGAAGTGAAAACAGGGTGTGACACCAAAGTTGCGAAGACGTGGCCCGAGTGTTTGTAAAAACATTGGAGGGCACTTACAAGAGCCCGGGTGGTTTGACAAAGTTGTAATGTTGGGCCCAGAAGAGCAATGAAATTCTCCGCGAGTACATCCAGCGATGGACCACACTACACAACACCGTGCAGAACGTCTCCGAACATTAGGTCGTGTGCGCCTTCAAGGCTGGCACTCGGTGCAGAGAGCTCATTCTCAAGTTTGGCCGATCGGGGGACCTGTCCCTCAATCGTGCCACGGAGATCGCCAATCGGTACGCAAACAATAAAGGAGAAGACCGTCCCCGTAGCGGCAAGAGCCGAGCCGGCGATGCCCCTCCTTTAGGGGGTAACACTGGGAAGAAGTAGAAGCGAAAGTTCTACACAACAGGCATGGCCAAAGTTGTTGCTGTACCAGGGCAAGGCTAAAGAAAATCCAAGAAGAATAAAAATAAGGATTGGGCGGCCAAGATGAAAACCGAGCCCAAGGGCAACCAGCCGTGCCCGATTCACACCAAGAAGGATGATGATGGAGAGTCCATCTTTCCCAAGCACAGGACTTGAGACTATTGCCTCCTCTCACAAGAGATGGACAGATAACCCTCTGGTGAAAAGGACGATGACAATGACTAGGTGGATGGCCCTGAGTATCCGAATGTTGAGAGGATCCTCACGATGTTCGCTGATGTTGAGAGAAAGTGTTGACCGAAGGTCAACAATGAGGAGGTTGAGTATGGCAGTTGTGACTGTCACAAAGTACCTCGATTGTGAGAAGATGCCTGTGACATTCCAGCGGTCTGATCATCCGCCCCACATCGCCACCCTTGGGTGGCAGGCACTGGTTGTTGATCCGACAGCCAATGGGATCCGACTGCGTAAGGTCTTGATGGACGAAGGCAGCAGCCTCAACATTATCTACGGCGACATGCTAAAGGCAATGGACATCTCGTTGTCCCGATTGAGCAAGAGCAACATGCATTTCCACGGGGTCATCCCTTTAAAATGGAGAGTTACTCAGCCAGATTGCCTAGGACGTTGTGTTCGGGGGAGAGAAGAATTTCCGGAATGAGGGACTGACCTTGGAGGTGGTGAACTTCCGCCGCGCCTATCACGCTATCCTGGGTAGGCCCACCTACATGCGTTTCATGGCCCGACCATGTTACATGTATCTTATGCTGAAGATGCCATGACTGAAAGGTGTGATTATGGTGACTGGAAATCAAAGGATCGTTGTGGAGTGCCTGTAGCAGGGCTCCAAAATTACCAACGAGCAAGTCCTCACAGTCGAGCTCGATGGGTACAAGAAGACGATGGACACCGCCAACTTTCTCAAGTCGAAGCATACAACGATTGAGTACATCTTTTAGTCGGCCAGTGAGACCAAGCAGGTTGATGTTCGCCCCAACGATCCGAGTGCCTCTGCGACGAACATCTCCACATCACTTGGCAAAAAAATAGGAAGTTGAAATCATCTAGTTCCTCTGTGAGAACTGGGGCATCTTTGCATGGAAGCGATATGACATGTTCGGTGTTCCCACGGAGCTGGCTGAGCACCATCTCCGAGTGGACTCCAAGGTCAAGCCGTCAAGGAACACTTGCATCGTTGCTCCATGGAAAATGCAAGGCGATTGGCGAGGACATTGCTCAGCACCTAGCTACCGAGTTCATTCACGAGGTGTACCACTCCAAGAAGAACAATTCAATCTGAATGTGTATTGACTTCAAGTACCTCAACCAGACCTGCCGGAAAGATCATTTCCCCCTTCCTCACATAGATCAGATTGTAGACTCAACTACCGGATGTGAACGTCTGTTGTTCCTGGATGCATACTCCGGGTACCAAAAGATCCAAATGTATGGGCCCGATGAAATAAAAACGGCCTTCATCACCCCTTTCGGGTGCTTCCACTACATCACTATGCCATTCGACCTAAAAAACGCGGGGGCTACTTTACAGCATATGATCGAGAAGTGCTTGGAGGATCAAATTAGTCGGAACGTGGAGGCTTACATGGATGACATCGTGGTCAAGTCTAGGAAAGATTCAGACCTCCAGACTAACCTTGCTGAAACCTTCGTGAACATGTGGCACTACGGGATCAAACTCAATCCAGCCAAGTGCACCTTCGGCATGCGAGTCGGGAAGTTACATGGTTTCCTCGTTTCCAAATGAGGCATCGATGCTAACCCCGACAAAGTTGGCATTATAGTCCAAATGAGACTCCGAGAGCGCATTCATGATGTGCAAAGGCTTATAGGTTGCCTTGCGGCCCTCGGCCATTTCATGTCAAGACTCAACGAAAAGGCACTGCCTCTTTACTGACTGATGAAAAAATTTGACAGGTTCGAGTGGACAAATGAAGCACAAATTGCATTCGATCAACTCAAGGTTTTGCTCTCCACCCGGCCGGTGTTAGCTGCCCGAGGAAGATGGGAGCCTTTACTCTTGTACATTGCAGCCACTAGCCAAATGGTCAACATCATTCTCACCTTGGAGCATGAGGAAGCAGGCAAGGCATACAAGGTTCAAAGACCCATCTATTATATCTCAGAATTTCGGACACCCTCCAAAGAAAGGTATCCACACTACCGAAATTTGGTCTACGGTATATACCTCACCGTGAAGAAGGTGGTTCATTACTTCCAACATTACTCGGTCACAGTTATCAGTGATGCCCCCGTATCAGAAATTCTGCATAATAGAGACGCCACTTGACGAGTGGCCAAATGGGCAATTGAAATACTCCCGTTGGAGATCAAGTTTGAAGCCAAAAAACTATCAAGTCTCGGGCACTGGTAGACTTCTTGGCCGAATGGATAGAGCAAGAGCAATCAGCCCCAAGCGTCATCGAGCACTGGACTCTGTTCTTCGACGGGTCCAAGATGCTCCATGGCTCAGGGGTTAGAGTGGTTCTCGTTACCCCCAAGGGAGAGCGACTGAGCTACGTGCTCCAGATCTACTTCGATTCAACTAACAATGAGGTCACGTACAAGGACCTTGTGTACGAGCTCCTTGTGGCCTGCTCACTCGGTATCCGACATTTGATTTTCTACGGTGAGTGGGATCTCGTCGCTAATGAGATGATGAAGGAGTGGGACATTCGGAGTTCAGCAATGACTGGCTACTCCAATGCGGTCACGAACCTGGGAAAGAATTTCAAAGTCTTAGAGTTGCACCATGTGCCCCGAGCCAAGAACCACGTAGTAGACGACTTGGCCAAGATCGGTTCCACTCGGTGAGCCATTCCAACGGGTGTGATCCTTGAACACTTGCGCACCCCTTCAGTTAAAGAATATTCTTTCACGGAGGATCCCCCCCCCCCAAACAGTTGGTCGTGCAAATCCGACTGAAATTGACATCCCGACAGTGATCGACCTAGTCCATGAGATGTTGGTAATCACTCCCGAAAGGATTCAACCTTATCTGGCATACTTCTCCGGACAAGAAATCCAAGGAGACGAAGAGGAAGCCCGCAGAATCGTTCGGCGGTCTAAAGCTTTCGAATTATTGGGAGAAAGACTATACATCAAAAGTGCCACATGAGTCGGTTAGAAATGCATCTCCCCGGAGGAAGGACTGCAAATCTTGTATCACATTCACACGAGAACCTGTGGTCATCAAGTGTCCTCTCGAACATTAGTGGACAAGGCATTTCGAGCAGGTTTTTATTGGCCCCGAGCCAATGAGGCAGCAAGAGGCATGGTTGATCTATGCGTCGGATGCCAATTCTACAAGAATGAGTCACACAAATCCGATTGGACAAGCAGAGCGCGCGAATGGTACTATACCGCAAGGATTGAAGCACTGACTGATGAGGGATATCAAGTATGTAGTAGGAGCATGGGTTGATGAATTGTCGTCCGTCATGTGGGGCATGCGAACAACTCTGAATCGTTCCACCAAGCATACCCCTTTCTTCATGGTGTATGGATCTGAAGCCGTTTTGCCGAGTGACTTAGGTGACAACTCCCCTCGAGTGGAGAAATACAATGAAGCTGAAGCCGAGGCAACTCGTCAGGATAGTGTGGATTACTTGGAAGAAGAGAGATAACTAGCCCTCATTCGGTCTATGTTGTATTAGCAATATTTGAGGTGCTATCACGATAAACAAGTAAGAGGGCGATCCTTCCAAGAGGGTGACTTGGTCCTGCGACTCGACGAGAAAAATCCCCACAAGTTGGCGTCTCCGTGGCAAGGGCCATATGCTATTTCCACAGTCCCGCACAATGCAGCCTATCGATTGTAAAACTTCCAGAATGGAGCAGAAGAGCCCAGAACCTAGAACATGAACCTGTTCCGCAAGTTAAATACATAGAACATATCATTTCATTGTTTTAATAAATCCGAATGATTTGACGAATAAAGTGTTTTCCTTATGCATGTTTTGTCACATTTCTCACTTCGGTATGGTAAAAGCCTCAGGTGCGAACCTATTTTCGCCTAAGGTAAAACCTTCCCCGAGTGAGGACGTCCTTCACACTCGGGGGCTTAGCCGCGAACCTGCTTTCGCCTAACTAATAACGATTGTGAATGTGGGCACGTCCCTCACTCGGGTGTCAAGACGAACATGACAATAGTTCCTTAGCTGTGAACCCGCTTTCACCTAAGGTAAAACTTGCCCTGAGTGAGGACGTCCTCCATGCTCGGGGGCTTAGCCACGAACCTGCTTTCTCCTAAGTAATAATGACTCCGAATGTGGGCAATACCCTCACTTGGGCGCCAAGATGAATAGGAGAATCATACCTTAGTTGCTAACCCGTTTTCGCCTAAGGTAAAACTTGCCCTGAGTAAGGTCCTCCTCCATGATCGGGGGCTTAGCCATGAACTTGCTTTCCCCTAAGTAATAATGGCTCTGAATGTGGGCACGACCATCACTTGAGCGCCAAGATGAGAAGGACAATCATTCCTTAGCTATGAACCCGTTTTTTCCTAAGGTAGAACCTGCCCCAAGTGAGGACGTCCTCCATGCTCGGGGGCTTAGCCACGAACCTGCTTTCACCTAAGTAATAACGGCTCCGAATGTGGGCACGACACTCACTCGGGCGCGAAGATGAACACGACAATCATTCCTTAGTTGCAAACTCATTTTCGCCTAAGGTAGAGCCTTCCCCGAGTGAGGACGTCATCCACGCTCAATGGCTTAGGTGTGAACCTCCTTTAGCCTAAATAATAACGGCTCGGACTATGGGCACAACCCTCACTCAGGCGCCAAGATGAACTGGACAATCTTTCCTTAGTTGTGAACCCGTTTTGACCTAAGGTAAAACCTGCACCGAGTGAGGACGTCCTCCATGCTCGGGGGCTTAACCGCGAACCTGCTTTAGTGTAAGTAATAATGGCTCCGAACATGGGCACGACCCTCACTCGGGTGCCAAGATGAACAGGACAATCATTCATTTTCCACGAACCCGTTTTTGCCTAAGGTAAATCCTGTCCCGAGTGAGGACGACCTCCATGCTCGAGGGCTTAGCAGTGAACCTTCTTTCACCTAAGTAATAATAGCTCTGAATGTGAGCACGACCCTCACTCGGGCGCCAAGATGAACATGACAATCATTCCTTAGCTGTGAACCCGTTTTTGCCTAAGCTAGAGCCTGCCCCGAGTGAGGATGACCTCCACGCTCGTGGGCTTAGCCGCGAACCTGCTTTTGCCTAAGTAATAACGACTCCGAATGAGGGAAGACCCACACTGGGGCGCCAAGATGGACACGACCATTCGAAGGCTCAAATTCGAATGAAAATATAGCAAACATAACCGCATTCTGATTTGAAGCATACGTACGGATAGCGGGAGCTCCAAGCTCGCTCAAAAGTTTAAGGATTACATCATCCACTCGGCATTCTAAGGGAAATCAAATTCAGTTTCTTTTTATGAACATCACTCGAAGGATGAAGGAGCCCCAGCTTCCACGAAGGTGTCGAGGTCAATACCATCAGCGATCTGAGTAGGGGCCTCCATGAACATCTCCATAAAGTCTTCAAACTTGTCATTCTTAGTGTTGGCGACCTTGAGGTTCTTCTTCTTCCCTTCGTCCAGTCCCTTGAAGTGGATGTGGATGATTGAGAGGGAGACGTCGGCTCCTGCTCGATATGCGGATTTCTTCCAAGACTGCACTTGGGTGGGAACTCCCTTCACTCAATCAATGAGGGCTCACACATCCTTGGATAAATCCTTGCCAGGGGCAACCTCCTTGTCAATCTCCAAGATAGCCGACTCAAGCCACTTGAAGCAGTCCAACACACAGTCGATGCGCTCTTCCAGCCAGAGAAGAGCCAGAGCCACGCTATCTCTAAAGATCCCCCTCTTTGGATTCAGCTCCTTCTCGATCTTATCGGTTCCTTCGTTGACATCAATACAGAATCCTGCACGCAAGCAAAGAGAAAGGACAGCAAATGCCATTCGGAAATCGCAAAGATATGGCAAGGAATTACTCGGATCCGCGCCATACCTTTGAGTTTTCACTCATTTACTTGTCAAAGTCCTCGACGAACTGCTCCAACACAAGCTTCTTGGCGGTGAACTGCTCAAACTTGCTTTCCCATTCGACATAATTCCTCTTCAACTTAGTATGTTCATCAACGGGTTTCTTTGCAACGACTTCCAAGAGTTGCTTCTCCTCCTTGATCTTCTCGACCGATCGATCTTCACGTCAGCCGCCTTGAACTTCTCGTTAGCTTCTTTCCAGACAGACACCCGATCTTCATATCTTTTTTCGAAGGCCTCCTTCATGGTAACTAAATAAATAGAATTCTTCAACCTCCCAGCAAGTTGAGCTGGTAATATAACCTCAGATTGATGGGGAATGATATCAAGTCTCAAGACAGTTGGATGGAAAATGTTTACATTCGAATGAGAATTTCTCTTGCTCCAGGCACTCGCTCCTAGCTCTTTCGGCATCAAGACTAAGGCACAGGTCCCGCAACTCCTTCTCCATGGCATCATAGCGGCTCCCGAGCCCACAGACGTTCTGTCTACAACAAACAAAACGGTGTAAAATTTAGCAAAAGTAACTCTAAGACTACCGCCGACTGCTTTAGTCAACGTCAGTCTGAGGGACTGACGGGGTTGTACATTAGGGGTAGGACCATGGACCTGCATCCGAGGGCCCAGCTAAGACCCCACATGGACATCAATGTTCCCAAAACTACTAGTGCAGTCACGGTCTCACTCGGGCAAATAGTGTTTCACTTGGTTTGCACATGATCACCCGGATCGTCTTATGTCAATAGGACGTGCCCCGACACTCGGACTACAACAAGGCGATGGACAACGAAGAGACTGCAACATCTATAGACTTAATCCACCACATGAAGTGCAGTGAAGACGCGCATTACCAGTAATGCCGAAGTTAGAGCTGATGTTACTAGTAACTTTCATAGTTATTAGCATTAACTCACCCTTCTAAGGTGCTCGGCCGGTCGTGGAAAACTCTATATAAGCCGCACCCGATCTCGTCAATGATGGTAAAATCACTCCCCTTAAGCAAACACTAGCCTCAGGGCTCGAGACGTAGGGTTGTTACCACTCCCGTGGGGGGGGCCGAACTCGTACATTTGAGTTCGCCCACTGCATTGTACCTAGGCTCTGGCCCTCATTCGTACCCATGATATTATTGTCAGGATCATTCCCATGACAGTTGGCGCCCATCTGGGGTTGAGCGTTTAGCAAAATCTGGCGCTGTTGAAGTTTTCCCCTTTTTCGTCATCATCATGACACTCGGTAGGGAGATCCTCTTCGGTTCCCTCAACTTTGTTGTAGATGACATAGTATGGCTCCAGGACGCGCCATTGGACACCGACGCCCTTCCCGCTCGAGGTACGTTGCACTTCAGTGCGGTTGCGCACGGGGCCTGATCGACAGCCATCAGTACCATATCACTCGGTGCCCCCACGTCCTGCTGTGGTCCGTCGCAAGCGATCCAGGCGCTCACGATTGCAACGGTCGATCAAGCATGTGGTGGACCACTAGGCCAAGTCACAGCAGGTGTCTATGCTCAATTCGGACGATCACACTGTGACCTATTCCCTTCATTGGGTGACGGATCATTCGACGATTCTGACTGCGAAACCAGTAGAGACAGCATGGAGATCTTGATGGCCAACATGGCCAAGGGAGGAGCCATTCGATTTACCGTGGAGAACTCGCAAGGACATGATGGTGGCGAGCGTTGTCATGACGACGACAGCCAGCACGTCCCACGACCGCTCATGAGCGGCAGCGGGAGAAACTTTGGTAGAGGGGCGATTAAGCTCTTCGTACTCCCATCACAGGGAACACCCCGGAGGAAATAGCGCTGGAGAACATGGGTCGGGCCACTCTGGCCGAGCGCGAGCGACTCGAGGGACTTTAACAATCACTCGACGCCCGAGCCGCAAGGGACCAGCCTAGTTCCATCTGTAGCCGCCCGTAGCTGTTTCCGAAAGACCGCCAGTGCAACATCGAGGTGATATAAACACCTTTGCAACACCTGGCCAGTGCCACTCAAATCGCTGATTAAATTCGGTCGAGCGATTCCGTGACCGGCGAAGGCAATTGGAAGATCCATACTCTGCTGAAGACTTCCCTGTAGCAAAACTTCGGAGTATCGCAATCACGGTACCGTATCCACAGCAGGTCCGTCCAAACGGACACGGTGCAGTCGGCTCACAACCCTCATGCACCCGAAAGACGTCAAAGATCTCCTCCTCCGACGAGTTTCCCACACATGAATCGGAGGCATGATTATCGGGTTCGTAGCAGGACACCTCCTCTGAGGAGTGGTTCACTCGGACACCGACCCCATGACCGTTGGCCAAGCCCCAATCGGCATAGGGGTTATGGGGTCGACGGCTACCGAGCTCCCTAGTTCAATGCGAGGTCCATAATCATGAAGAACATGGTTGACCAATCACGAGCAGGCCAGGTGGTATCTAGCATCGAGTGCTTTGGTCGACACATCCATGAAGTGGACATCCCCTCCAACTACCGATTGGCTACAAGGATCGGCAATTTCTATGATGAGTCCAAGCCAAAGCCTTCACTCAAAGATTACCAAGTGGCCATCCAGATAGGTCGTGGCAATGACTTTGTCGCGATGAAGCACGTGCCCCTCATGCTGGAGGGATCGGCGAGGGCGTGGCCGAATGAGCTTCCCTCCATTAGCATCCACAGCCGGGGAGACCTTGCCCAAGTGTTCGTCAAAACATTCGAAGGCACCTACAAGCGCCCGAGTGGCTTAACGAAGTTGTAGCATTGTGTCCAGAAGAGTAACGAGACTCTCCAAGAGTACATCCAGTGATGGACCACGTTGCATAACACGGTGGAGAACGTCACCGAGCATCAGGCCATGTGCACTTTTAATGTAGGCACTCGGAATCGAGAGGTCATCCTCAAGTTTGATCGATGGGGGGATCTGTCCCTTAGTCGGGCAATGGAGATCACCAATTGGTAGGTGAATTACGAAGAAGAAGACTGCCTCCGTAGCGGCAAAGGCCGAGCCAGTGATGCCCCGTAGTCGGGCAGCGCCGGGAAAAAGCAGCAGGGAAAGGGCGACCCATCAAGCATAGCCGAAGTAACTGTTGTCCCGGGGAAAGCCAAAGAAAGTACAAGCATAAGAACATGAAAGATTGGGCAGGCAAAAGGAAGCGTGAGTCCAAGAGCAACCTTTTGGACCAACTGTTTCGGATTCACGCCAAGAAGGATGACGACGAGGACATCATCCCCACCAAGCACATTGCACGAGACTATCGCATGCTCCGGCTGTAGATGGGCGGAGAACCCTCCGAGGACAAGGACGATTAGGAAAATCAGGAGGCTACCCCCGGGTACCCGAATATTGAGAAACTCCTTATGATCTTCATCGATGTCGTGAGTAAGAGCTGATTAAAAGTCATCAATCTAGAGGTAAACATGGCAGTTCTGACTGCCACGAAGTACCTTGATTGGGCAAAGATGCCCATCATGTTCGATCAATTGGACCACCCAACCCGCATTCCACACCTGGGAGGCACACGCTAGTTGTCGATCCAACAGTCAACGGAGTCTGATTGCGGAGGATCCTCATGGACGGCGGCAGCGGCGTCAACATCATCTACGTCGACATGCTCAAGGCCATGGACATCCCATTGTCCCAGCTGAGCAAGAGTAACATGTAGTTCCACGAAGTCATTTCCGGGAAAATGGCTGAGTCACTCAGTCAGATCGCCCTGAATATGGTATTCGGCAGCGAAAAGAATTACAGGAAGGAGAGACTGACCTTTGAGGTGGTCGACTTCCGAAGTGCCTATCATGCCATCCTGGGTAGGCGTGACTACGTACATTTCATGGCCCGTCTAGGCTACGTGCATCTTAAACTTAAGAAGCCTGGGCCGAAATGCATAATCACGGTGACCTACAATTAGAAGATTGCCAAGGAGTGCCTCCAGCAAGGCACCAAGATCGCAAACGAATAAGTCCTCTAAGCCAACCTCGAAGGTTACAAGAAGACGATGGACAAGGACGACTTGCTCACGTCGAAACAGACGGCTACTGAGGCCGCCTTTTAGTCGATCAGTGAGACCAAGCAGGTTCACATCCATACCACCGATCCGAGTGCCTCCGGGACGAACAGCTCCACTTCACTCGACGACAAATAGGAAGCCGAGCTCATCCAGTTCCTCCATGAGTACTGGGACATCTTCCATGGAAGCCATCTAACATGTCGAGTGTTCCCATGGAGCTGGCTGAGCTCAGCCTCTGACTGGACTCCAAGGTCAAGCCCGTCAAGGAACACTTGCGCCGCTCCACCATGGAGAAGCATAAGGCGATTGGCAAGGAGATCGCCCGGCTCCAAGCTGCCGAGATCATACGCGGGGTTTACCACTCTGAGTGGCTGCCGAATGTGGTGATGGTGCCTAAGAAGAACAACTCACTCCAAATGTGTATTGACTTCAAGTACCTCAATCGGGCTTGCCCGAAGACCATTTCCCTTTACCCCGCATAGATCTGATTGTATATTCTACTGCTGGATGTGAACGCATGTCATTCCTGGATGCATACTCTGGGTACCACCAGATCCAAATGTATGGACGAAATGAAATAAAAACGGCATTCAGCACCCCATTTGGGTGTTTTTTCTACATCACCATGCCATTCATCCTCAAAAATGTTGGGGCTACTTTACAGCGTATGATCCAGAAATCTCTGTAGGAACAAATCAGTCGGAACGTGGAAGCATATATGGATGACATCGTGGCCAAGTCCACTAAATGCTCCGACCACCTCTCCGACCGACCAAAAACTTTGTGAACCTCCGGTGCTTCGGGATCAAGCTTAACCCGCCCAAGTGCACTTTCTGTATGCCAGCCGATAAGCTATTCGGTTTCCTTGTTTTCGAATGAGGTATCGACGCTAATCCCGGTAAAATCGGTGCCGTTGTCTGAATGGGACGACCAGAGCGCATCCATGATGTGCAGAGGCTTATAGGTTGCTTCGCAGCTATGAGCCGCTTCATCTCAAGACTAAGTGAAAAGGCACAAATCGATTGATAAAAAATCTGACAGATTCGAGTGGACCAACGAAGCACAAATTGCATTCCACCGACTCGAGGCTTTGGTTTCCACCCAGTCGGTTTTAGGTGCCCTGGGCAGCTAGGATCCCTTGCTCCTATGCATCGCTGCCATCAGCCAAGTGGTTAGCACCGTTCTCATTGTGGAGCACGAGGAATCAGGCAGAGGATACAAGGTACAAAGGCCCATATATTGCATATCAGAAGTATTGACTCCCTCCAAGCAAAGGTACCCGCATTACAAGAAACTGGTTTATGGTATCTATCTGACCGTAAAGAAGGTGGTCCATTACTTCCAAGATCACTTGGTCATAGTCATCAATGATGTCCCCTTGTCAGAAATCCTGCACAATAGAGACACCACTGGCTGAATGGCTAAATGGATGATTGAGCTCCTCCCGCCGGAGATCAAGTTTGAAGCCAAAAAAGCGATCAAGTCTCAGGCCCTGGTGGACTTCCTGGCCGAATGGATAGAACAAAAGCAGCCGGCTCCTGGTATCCCCGAGCATTGGACCATCATCTTCAATGGGTCCAAGATGCTCCCTCGCTTGGGGGATGGAGTAGTACTCGTTTCCCCGAGGGGAGACCAACTGAACTATGTTCTCCAAATCGACTTCGACTCATCTAACAATGAGGTCGAGTACGAAGCCCTCCTCTACTGGTTGTGTATGGCCATCTTACTCGGCATTCGACGTTTGATGTTCTACGGCGACTCGGATCTCGTTGTCAATCAGGTGATGAAGGAACGGTACATTCAAAACCCAACCATGATAGTTTGCTGCAACGCAGTCAGGAAGCTAGAGAAGAAGTTTGAAGGGTTGGAATTGCACCATGTGCCCCGAGCCAAGAATCAGACGGCTCACGATTTGGCCAAAATCGGCTCCACTTGGAGAGTCATTCCAAAAGGTGTGTTCCTCGAACACTTGAGTGCCCCTCAGTCAAAGAGGACTCTTTTCTAGAGGAGCCCCCATAGGTAGTCGGTCCTTGAAATCCGACTTAAATTGACGTTCTGGCCATGGTCAATCTCGTCCATTAGATGCTGGTCATCACACCTGAATGGACTCTGACTTATCTGGCTTACTTGCTCCAGCAAGAACTCCCTGATGACAAAAAGGAAGCCCGCCGAATCATTCGATGGTCTAAAGCATTCGAAGTTTTGGGAGACAAATTATACAAGAAAAGTGTTACGTGAGTCTGTGAGAAATGTATTTCCCACAGGAAGGAATATAAATCTTGCACGAGATTTACTCAGGAACCTGCGGTAATCACGCGTCCTCTCGGACCCTAGTGGCCAAGGCCTTCTAAGAGGGCTTTTACTTGCCTCGAGCCAATGAGGAATCAAGAGACCTGGTCGAGCTATGCGTCGGATGCCAGTTTAAAAAAAATGTGTCACACAAGCCTACATCCAAGTTAAGGCCGGTTTCACTCACCTGGTCGTTCGTCATGTGGGGTCTTGATATGGTCGGCTATTTATGGACTGGATTGAGTGGATTCACCCACCTTCTAGTAGCGGTGGAAAAGTTGGGCAAGTGGGTCGAGGCGAAGCCTATCAAAAGCATGGATTCAGCGACTGCCATCAACTTCTTTCGGCAAATTATCTTCAAATTCGGAGTTCCTCATGGTATCATCATCAACAACGGATCCAATTTCGACTCAGATGAGTTCCGTGAGTTCTATCATTCCCTGGGCACTCGTGTCAATTACGCAAGGATGGACAACCAAAATGAGCGAACGATATGATACTGCAAGGATTGAAGCCCCAAATGATGAGAGATCTCAAGTACGCCGCGGGCGCATGGGTAGAAGAATTTCCATCCTTCTTGTGGGGTATGCGGATGACTCCAAATCATTCCACCAAGTGTACCCCTTTCTTTATGGTGTATGGATCTGAAGTCGTTCTGCCGAGTGATCTACGTCACAACTCCCCCCGAGTGGAGTAGTACAATGAAGCTGAAGCCGAAGGAGCATGACAAGACAGTTTGGATCTTTTGGATGAAGATAAGAGAACTAGCCCTCGTTCATTCAACACTATATCAGCAAGACCTGAGGCCCTACCATGATAAAGAAGTCAGAAGGCGAGCCTTCAAGGAGGGTGACTTGGTCCTCCAACTGGACCGACAAATGCCTTACAAGCTGGCACCTCCATGGCAAGGTCCCTTTGCAATCTCCAAGGTCCTGTAGAATGGAGCTTATCGGCTTTACAACTTCCAAGACAGGATGGAAGAGCCAAAGAGCTGGAACGAGGACGTGCTCCGCAAGTTCTGTACATAGAACATGTATCCTTGTTCCTGCAACAACTCCGAATGATATGACGAATAAAGTGTTTCCCTTCTACACCCTCAAAAATACCTACCCCGAGTAAGGACAACCTCTGCGCTCAGGGGCTTAGCAGCGAACATCCTTTCGCCTAAGTACAAACAGTTTCGAGTGCGGGTACTACCTGCACTCGGACACAATGATGTACATGACCATCACTCGGTGTGCAAGGACTACTTTAACATCTTGGTTGCGAATCATAATTCACCTAAGATAAAACCTTCTGCGGGTGAGGACAACCTCCACATGAGAAAGCTTAGCAGCGAACCTGCTTTCGCCTAAGCTCAAACAATTCTGAGTGAGGACATGATCTTCACTCGGCTGCTAGGATGAACAGAACAATCGTACCTTGGCTGCGAACCTAGGACAGCCTCCACGCTCGGGGGCTTACCATCGATCCTACTTTTGCCTAAGCTCAAACATTTTCGAGTGAGGACAGGATTTTCACTCGGCAGCCAAGATAAAGAGGAAAATCGTCCCTTAGCTGCGAACCTATTTTCGCCTAATACCAAACCTCCCCCGAGTGAGGACAACTGATGACCCACAAGTGTAGGGGCTCTATCGTAGTCCTTTCGATAAGTAAGAGTGTCAAACCCAACGAGGAGCAGAAGGATCTGACAAGTGGTTTTTAGCAAGGTATTCGCTGCAAGCACTGAAATTATCGGTAACAGAAAGTTGTGCAAAGATGATTCGCAGCAAGTAGCAAGTAACAAAAGTAACAACGGTGCAGCAAAGTGGCCCAATCCCTTTTGTAGCAAGGCACAAGCCTGGACAAACTCTTATAGGAGGTAAAGCCCTCACGAGGACACATGGGAATTTCTATCAAGCTAGTTTTCATCATTTTCATATGATTCACGTTCACTACTTTGATAGTTTTATATGTGGTTGGACCGGTGCTTGGGTGCTGCCCTTACTTGGACAAACCTCCCACTTGTGATTAACCCCTCTCGCAAACAACGCAACTACGAAAGAAGAATTAAGGCAAAGTCTAACCATAACATTAAACTAGTGGATCCAAATCAGCCCCTTACGAAGCAACGCGCAAACTAGAGTTTAAGGTTCTGTCACTCTAGCAACCCATCATCTACTTACTACTTCCCAATACCTTCCTCTACGCCCAAATAATGGTGAAGTGTTATGTAGTCTACGTTCACATAACACCACTAGAGGAAAAACAACATGTAACGCATCAAAATATCGAACGAATACCAAATTCACATGACTACTTATAGCATGACTTCTCCCATGTCCTCACGAACAAAAGTAACTACTCAAAAATCATAATAATATTCATGACCAGAGAGGTATTGAATAGCATCAAGGATTTGAACATATAATATTCCACCAAGTAATCCAACTAGCATCAACTACAAAGAGTAATTAACACTACTCGCAACCTTACAAATACCAATCGGAGTCGCGAGATGGAGATTGGTTACAAGAGATGAACTAGGGTTTAGAGATGAGATGGTGCTGATGAAGATGTTGATGGTGATGAGTCCCCTCCGATGAGAGGAGTGTTGGTGATGACGATGGTGACGATTTCCCCCTCCGGGAGGGAAGTTTCCCCGGCAGGACGACCCTACCGGAGCTCTAGATTGGTTCTGCTCAAGTTCCGCCTCGTGGCGGCGGCGATTCCTTCCGAAAGCCTCCTCTTGATTTTTTTCTGGAACGAAACCATCCTTATAGCAAAAGAGGGGGGGGCCAGAGGGCCAACTGGGACCCCACAAGCCCCCTAGGCGTGACCAGGGGGTAGGCCGCGCCTAGCAGGCTTGTGCCTTCCTGGTGGCTCCCCTCTGGTACTTCTTCTGCCCAGTATTTTTTATAAATTCCAAAATAAATCCTCGTTTATTTTCACGGCTTTTGGAGTTGCGCAGAATAGGTATCTCAAACTTGCTCCTTTTTCAGGCCAGAATTCCAGCTGCCGGCATTCTCCCTCTTCATGTAAACCTTGCAAAATAAGAGAGAAAAGGCATAAGTATTGTACTGTGAAGTGTAATAACAGCCCATAAAGTGATAAATATCAACATAAAAGCATGATGCAAAATGGACGTATCAACTCCCCCAAGCTTAGAATTCGCTTGTCCTCAAGCGGAAACCGAGATCAATAAATATGTCCACATGTTTAGAGAGAGAGAGGTGTCGACAAAACAAGATACGGAATTGCAGACATCATGATCATAGGTGGAACAACAATATCATCATATAATCTCTCATGCTAAAGTGACAATTCCTTCACAAAGTAAAGTATGGATCAAGAAACTTACTGAGAATTGACAACCACTAGCCTTTAGTCATTGAAGCAAATGCAATTTATCATAAATTCGGAAAGATTCAAATAAGAGCTTGTAAAGTGAATCCACATACTCAATCATCCTTTCGTCTTCTACAATTGCTACAACTCACGTGGTATCCATGAGATCAAAGTTCCAGTCGGACACAAAGAAAGATACGGGCTTATAGTTTCGCCTCCCAACTATTTACCTCAAGGGTAATGTCAACAATACTAATTCATGAATACTTACTTCCAAGTTGACATATGAATATAGATCTTTCCCTAGCATATGACGTTAGCCAAGATGAAGGCAAAATAAATAATTGGTGTAGATCACCATGACTCTTTGAAGGGCAAAAAGTAAAGGTAAAAGATAGGCCCTTCGCAGATGGAAGCTGAGGTTGTCATGCGCATTTGAGGTTTGGATGTGTGTCCTCTTAGTGTGAAGGAACGTCACTTTATATTTCCTCCTGTGATAAAGAACTTTATTATGCAGTTTGTCGCTTTTATGTCTTCCTCATCACAGGTTCATACAAAGCTTATTTTAAACACACTAATAGATCATACATATTAAGAGAGAAATTTTTATTGCTTGCATCGATGACAACTTACTTGAGGGATCTTATTAAATCCATAGGTAGGTATGGTGGACTCTCATGGCAAAACTGGGGTTGAAGGTTTGTAGATGCACAAGTAGTATCTCTACTTAGTGCGGAAGTTTTGGCTGATATGAGGTGGAAGCAATCGTCACATTCTAAGGGATCTCTAGTCATATAACATTGTTCGGAACCAAGAAAACATAATTCATTATGTTGTCTTCCTTGTCCAACATCTACTTCTAAGCATGTAATAGTTTAATGAGTGTTCACAATCATAGATGGTGTCCAAGATGATATATTTATATGTGAACCTCTCCTTCTTTATTACTTCCTATTAATTGCAACAATGACCAAGGTCTACGTTTGTCCACCCACAACAAGTTTCAATCAACATTCTTTTTATATGTGGAGCCATCACTTCCCATAAGATCATTACATGATCTTTTATGCTTTTGTTCTTTTACCATTCTTTTCTTTTAGATCATGGCATGAAGCAAGGCCCTTAACTAAAACACTCTTTATTATATGACTCACGAACTCGAATACATCGGGGGTGACACAAAGCAAAACTGAAGCCTAAAACACTAAGAACTTTATTCTACTAGAGAAAGATAAAACCAAAAAGGATCGAACTAAGAAAAGGTAAAGGCAAAAGATATGAAGGTGATACGATACCGGGGCAACCCCCCCCCCCCCCAAGCTTGGCACAAGCCAAGGGGGTTGCCCATACCCGTGCTTACTTGTCTTCCTTTGGAGGTGATGGTGGTGGAGTTGTTTTGTATTTTGATTCCAAGAGGGCCATCAATCTTTGATTTATACCTTGGAGCTCTGTGATATGTTTCGCCAGCAAAACAACTTCACGAGGGAGATAAGTATTACGAACACGAGTTATTTCACATGACATCAAGAGCTCGATCAAGGATGGAGGTAAAAGGTGGAGATATGGTTGAAGAAAATCCTCTTCCTCAGCTTCTTCTTTGTTGAGCAGAGATTGCCCTTCATCCAATGCCGGATTCTTCTCCTTACTTTTGCCCTTAGTTTATTCAGGTAGCCTTTCCTTGGCCTCCATGACCTCCATTCTTTTCAGATCAGCATTTACTTCTTCATAGACTTGAGGGAGATCGTTCTCCCCTACATATTCCTGAGACGACATCTTGCTCTAAATATGCGGCAAAAACAGGCACGAAACAAAAACAGAGGAAAATTGCGTGATACGAGGGTCAGACCTTTCAAGAGAATATATAATGATTTTTTCCTGACCAGAAGGAGTATTCCGCAAGAAAACGGAGTCCGAGAAGCACACGAGGTGGTCACAAGCCCCCCTGGTAGGCTTGTCGCCTCCTCGTACGCTTTCCAGACTACTTTAAATTTTTCTAATTTTCTAAAAAATCCAAAATGAAGAAAAATTTCTACTGGAAAAGTTTTGGAGTCTAAAACAGGCTGATAAATATTCCTTATGTACTCCTCCGGAGTTATGGTATTGATAATATTGCTTTCAACATTTATGGGAGTACCTGAGATATAATGCTTGATTGTTTGCCCATTTACCACTCTCAGAGAATTACCTTCGGTGTTGTTGATCTTGATGGCACCGGAACGATATACTTCCTCAACAACCTAAGGACCTTCCCATTTAGAGAGAAGCTTGCCTACAAAAAATCTTAAACGAGAATTATATAGCAAGTCATAATCACCTACATTGAACTCACGTTTTTGTATCCTTTTATCATGCCACCTCTTAACCTTTTGTTTGAACAACTTGGAATTTTCATATGCCTGAGCTCTCCATTCATCAAGTGAGCTAATATGAAATAACCTTTTCTCACCAGCAAGTTTTAAATCAAAGTTGAGCTCTTTGATTGCCCAATAAGCCTTATGCTTAGCTCAAGAGGAAAATGACATGCTATACCGTAAACCATTTTGTACGGAGACATGCCCATGGGATTATTATAAGCAGTTCTATAAGCCCACAGTGCATCATCGAGCTTCTTAGACCAATTCTTTCTACACCTGTTGACAGTATTTTGCAGAATTAGTTTAATCTCTCTATTACTTAGCTCTACTTGACCACTCGAGTGAGGTTGATAGGGAGATGCAACTCTATGGTTGACAACATACTTAGCAAGCACTTTACGGAAAGCACCTTGAATAAAATGTGAACCACCATCATTCATTAGATATCTAGGGATTCCAAATATGGGGAAAATAACTTCTTTAAGCATCCTGATAGAGGTGTTGTGATCAGCACTACTAGTTGGGATAGCTTCTACCCACTTAGTGACGTAATCAACAACAACTAGGATATGAGTACAACCGTTGGATTTTGGAAAAGGTCCCATATAATCTAAGCCCCAAACATCAAATGGTTCAATAACAAGTGAATAATTCATAGGCATTTCCTGACGTTTACCGATATTACCTATTCTTTGCCATTCGTCACAAGACAAGACAAACTTACGGGCATCTTTGAAGAGAGTGGCCCAATAGAAACCTGATTGCAATACCTTGTGTGCAGTTCTATCTCCCGCATGGTGTCCTCCGTAAGCCTTGGAGTGACACTTCTGTAGGATATGTCCCTGTTCATGTTCAGGTACACAACGTCTAATAACACCATCTACTCCTTCCTTATAAAGGTGAGGATCATCCCAAAAGTAATGTCTCAAATCAAAGAAGAATTTCTTCTTTTGCTGGTATGTGAAACTAGGTGGTATATATTTGGCAACGATATAGTTTGCATAATCAACATACCACGGTGTACTACCTGAAGTATTGATGACATTTAATTGCTCATCAGGAAAGCTATCATCAATAGGTTGTGGGTCATCAAGAACATTCTCCAACCTAGACAAGTTATCTGCTGCGAGGTTCTCAGCACCCTTCCTATCAACAACATGCAAAACAAATTCTTGTAGCAAGAGAACCCATCTGATAAGTCTACGTTTAGCGTCTTTCTTTTCCATAAGGTACTTAATAGCAGTGTGATCAGTGTGAATAGTGACTTTGGAATCAACTATGTAAGACCTGAACTTTTCACATGCAAACACGACTGCTAAAAATTCCTTTTCAGTAGTAGCATAGTTTCTTTGGGCACTGTCTAGAGTTTTACTAGCATAGTGAATAACGTTCAACTTCTTATCAACTCTTTGTCCTAGAACAGTGCCAACAACATAATCACTCGCATGACACATGATTTCAAAAGGTAAGTTCCAATCAGGTGGTTGAACAGTAGGCGCAGTTATCAAGGCCTTTTTAAGTATTTCGAAGGCTTCCTCACGATCATCGTCAAAAACAAAAGGAATATCCTTTTTCAAGAGATTGGTAAGAGGCCTAGAAATCTTAGAAAAGTCCTTAATGAACCTTCTATAGAAACCAACATGACCAAGGAAACTTCTTATACCTTTGATATTTGTAGGGCATGGCATTTTCCCGATTGCATCAACCTTAGCCTTATCGACTTCAATACCTCTTTGAGAAATTTTATGTCCTAAGACGATGCCTTCATTAACCATAAAGTGGCACTTCTCCCAATTCAAGACAAGGTTGGTATCTTTACATCTCTGCAAGACTCGATCAAGGTTGCTGAGGCAATCATCAAAAGAAGACCCGTAAATGGAGAAGTCATCCATGAAAACCTCAACAATCTTTTCACAAAAGTCAGAGAATATAGCCATCATACATCTTTGAAAGGTCGCGGGTGCATTACATAAGCCAAAAGGCATACGTCTATAAGAAAAGGTACCAAAAGGGCAGGTGAAAGTGGTTTTCTCCTGATCAGATTGTGCAACTGGTATTTGGGAGAAACTAGAATAACCATCTAGAAAGCAGAAGTGTGTGTGTTTAGATAGTCTTTCTAACATTTGGTCGATAAAGTCAAAGGGTAATGATCTTTCCTAGTGGCCTTATTCAATTTCCTAAAATCAATCACCATCCTATAGCCAGTAATAATCCTGTGTGCGATCAATTCATCCTTATCATTAGGGACAACGGTAATACCTCCCTTCTTAGGGACGCAATGCATCGGACTCACCCAATCACTATGAGCAACAAGATAGATAATACCTGCTTCCAGGAGCTTTAGTATTTCCTTTCTTACTACCACTTTCATCTTAGGATTTAATCTCCGTTGATGATCGGCAACTGGTTTGGAATCAGGATCGGTTTTAATCTTGTGCTGGCATAGAGTGGGACTAATGCCCTTAAGATCATCAAGAGTATATCCAATAGCAGCACGGTGCTTCCTCGGAGTTTTTAGTAACTTCTTTTCTCCATGCTCTAAGAGGCTAGCACTAATAATAATATGATATATCTCTTTTTCATCGAGATAAGCATAATTAAGAGTATTAGGCAACTGTCTGAGCTCGGACACAGGATCACCCTTTGCTGGGGATGGTTCTCCAAGCAGTTTAACATGCAAATTATTCTTAAGGATAGGATATTGTTCAAAGATAACTCTATCTATCTCATCCCTTTCATCCATATGCATATCATTTTCATGCTCAAGCAAGTATTGCTCTAAAGGGTCAGTAGGAGACACAGCGATAGAAGCTAGGGAAATAATTTCATCCTCACTAGGCAACTGGTTTTCATGAGCTTGTTTACCAAACTTGGAGAAATTGAACTCATGTGCCACACCTTCAAAGCCAACAGTGACAGTTTGCTTCTCACAGTCAATATGAGCATTGACAGTATTGAGGAAGGGTCTGCCAAATATGATGGGACAAAAGCTATCTTGTGTGGTAGCAAGAACGAGAAAATTAGCAGGATACTTCGTTTTACCACACAAGACTTCAAGATCTCTAACAATTCCCAAAGGGCAGATAGTATCTCTATTGGCAAGCTGAATAGTGACATCAATAGGTTCCATCTCAACAGGTGCAATCTCGTCTTTAATTTAATCATATAAATATTGAGGTATTGCACTAACACTAGCACCCACGTCACATAAACTATGATAACAATGATCTAATATATTAACAGAAACAATAGGCGTGCCAACAACAAGCCTATGTTTGTCTCTAGCATGTGGTTTAGCAATTCTAGTAGCATCTTGATACGTCTCCAACGTATCTATAATTTTTGATGGTTGCATGCTATTATCTTGTCAAACTTTGGATGTTTTGTATGCCTTTCATATCTTTTTTGGGACTAACTTATTAACTCAGTGCCAAGTACTAGTTCCTATTTTTTCCGTGTTTTTGACCCTTTTGAGAGGAGAATTTTAAACGGTGTCCAAACGGAATAAAACTTCCGAAAAGATTTTTTTTGGAACAGAAGATACGCAGGGGACGTGAGAACCAATGCAGAGGCCACCAGGGGAGGGCACAAGCCCCCTAGGCGCGACCAGGGGGGCCGCGCCTAGCAGGCTTGTGGGCCCCCTGTGGCTCATCTGCCCTACCTCTTCCGCCTATAAATTCCCGAAAAATCCAAAACTGCGCGAGAGTTACACGAAAATACTTTTCCGCTGCCGCAAGCTTCTGTCTCTGCAAGATCCCATCAAGGGCACGTTCTAGTGCCCTGCCGAAGGGGGGATTCCGATACGTAGGGCTTCTTCAACAACACCATGACCTCTCCGATGATGTGTGAGTAGTTCACCATAGACCTACGGGTCCATAGCTAGGAGCTAGATGGCTTCTTCTCTCTCTTGGATCTTCAATACAAAGTTCTCTATGATATTCATGGAGATCTATCCGATGTAATCTTCTGTTGCGGTGTGTTTGTCGAGATCCGAAGAAATGTGGATTTATGATCAGATTATCTACGAATCTTATTTGAGTTTCTTCTGATCTCTTATATGCATGATTTCATATCCTTGTAATTCTCTTCGAGTTGTCGGTTTTGTTTGGCCAACTTGATCTATGATTCTTGCAACGGGAGAAGTGCTTGGTTTTGGGTTCATACCATGGGGTGACCTCACCCAATGACAGAAGGGGTAGCGAGGCACGCATCGTGTTGTTGCCATCAATGGTTAAAAGATGGGGTTTACATCATTGGTTTGAGTTTATCCCTCTACATAATTTCATCTTGGTTAAGGCGTTACTTTGTTCGTCATGAACTCAATACACTAGATGCATGCTGGATAGCGGTCGATGTGTGGAGTAATAGTAGTAGATGCAGAAAGTATCGGGCTACTTGTCTCGGACGTGACGCCTATATGTATGATCATTGCCTTAGATATCGTCATGACTTTGCGCGGTTCTGTCAATTGCTCGACAGTAATTTGTTCACCCACCGTAATATTTGCTATTTTGAGAGAAGCCTCTAGTGAACACTACTTCGTTGCAGTTTCCGCCTTCAGATCTCACTTTGCAATCAATCTTCAAGGGATTGACAACCCCTTTATAGCGTTGGGTGCAAGCTCGTTTGTGTTTGCGCAGGTACTCTCGACACTTGGCTTGATTCTCCTACTGGATTGATACCTTGGTTCTCAAACTGAGGGAAATACTTACTGCTCCTATGCTGCATCACCCTTTCCTCTTCAAGGGAAAAACCAACGCAAGCTCAAGAGGCAGCACATCTTCACAGAAGTGAATATCATGGCCATCAACATTGTTGGACAGGAGATATTTGATAATAGCAATGCTAGGTTCAACTCTAATTTTCTCAGGGGGTGTAGGTGTTCTAATGTAGCCCCTACGTATCACAGTTGAAACTTTAGAATGATCCTTTATCCTAACAGGGAAAGGTGGTTTCTCAATGTAAGCACTAGGTTGGGTGAATTATTTCCTGCTCATATTGATATCATTATAAGCGATGACTTTCTCTTCAACTGGATTGGGTTTAACTACATTGACTTCTAAGGGAGGATGATATTTAAACCACTTCTCTTTAGGGATATCAATATGAGCAGGAAATAATTCACACAATGAAGCTACTATCTCAGAGTTAAGTCCAAATTTAGCGCTAAAATCACAAAAAGTATTTGTTTCAACAAATGATTTAACACAATCAAACTTGAGATTCGTACCTACTCCTTACCTTCATCAAACTCCCAATCTTCAGAGTTGTGTTTAATTCTTTCCAATAAATTCCATTTGAAGTCAATATCTCTCTTCATAAAAGAACTGGTACAAGAAGTGTCAAGCATGGTGCGATTATCATAAGAGAGTCGAGCATAGAAGTTCTGAATGATAATTTCTCTCGAGAGCTCATGGTTGGGGCATGAATATAACACTGATTTAAGCCTCCCCCAATCTTGAGCGATGCTTTCTCTGTCACGAGGCCAAAAAACATAAATATAATGTCGATCATGATGTACCAAATGCATAGGATAAAACCTTTGATGAAATTCCAATTTCAATCGGTTGTAGTTCCATGATCAAGTATCATCACATAGCCTATACTATGTCAATGCTCTATCCCTCAAAGATAAGGGAAAGACCTTCTTATTGACCTCATCCTCGGGCAAACCTGCAAGCTTGAATAAACCAAACTTCATCTACATAGACTAGATGCAAGTCGGGATGTGATGTTCCATCTCCTGTAAAAGGAATAGCCAACAATTTCTCAAGCATACCCGAAGGAAATTCGTAGAAAATATTTTCAGTAGGTGCAGAAAGTTGAGAAGCAAGTCCTTGTGCTTCCGTTCGAGGCGAAGATACCCCGAACAAGCTCCTCAAAGGATTAGTTTCCATAGTAACAAGTGACAATAAATTTCAGAACACTATATAAATGTTTCCTTACCATATTCCACTTACCAAAGGCGCTTCACTCCCCGGCAACGGCGCCAAAAAAGAGTCTTGATGACCCACAAGTATAAGGGATCTATCATAGTCCTTTCGGTAAGTAAGAGTGTCGAACCCAATGAGGAGCAGAAGGATCTGACAACTGGTTTTCAGCAAGGTATTCTCTGCAAGCACTGAAATTATCGGTAACAGAAAGTTGTGCAAAGATGATTTGCAGCAAGTACCAAGTAACAAAAGTAACAACGGTGCAGCAAATTGGCCCAATCCCTTTTGTAGCAAGGGACAAGCCTGGACAAACTCTTATAGGAGGTAAAGCGCTCTCGAGGACACATGGGAATTTCTGTCACGCTAGTTTTCATCATTTTCATCTGATTCACGTTCGCTACTTTGATAGTTTGATATGTGGGTGGACCGGTGCTTGGGTGCTTCCCTTACTTTGACAAACCTCCCACTTATTATTAACCCCTCTCGCAAGCATCCGCAACTATGAAAGAAGAATTAAGACAAAGTCTAACCATAGCATTAAACTAGTGGATCCAAATCAGGCCCTTACGAAGCAACGCATAAACTAGGGTTTAAGCTTCTGTCACTCTAGCAACCCATCATCTACTTACTACTTCCCAATGCCTTCCTATAGGCCCAAATAATGGTGAAGTGTTATGTAGTCGATGTTCACATAACACCACTAGAGGAAAAAAACATACAACACACGAAAATATAGAACGAATACCAAATTCACATGACTACTTATATCATGACTTATCCCATGTCCTCAGGAACAAAAGTAACTACTCACAAAGCATAATAATATTCATGACCAGAGAGGTATTTAATAGCATCAAGTTTCTGAACATATAATCTTCCACCAAGTAATCCAACTAGCATCAACTATAAAAAGTCATTAACACTAGTAGCAACCTTACAAGTACCAATCGGAGTCGCGAGACGGAGATTGGTTACAAGAGATGGACTAGGGTTTGAATATGAGATGGTGTTGATGAAGATGTTTATGGTGATGAGTCCCCTCCGACGAGAGGAGTGTTGGTGATGACGATGGCATCGATTTCCCCCTCCGGGAGGGAAGTTTCCCCGACAGGACGACCCTGCCGGAGCTCTAGATTGGTTCTGCTCAAGTTCCGCCTCGTGGCAGCGGTGATTTCTCCCGAAAGCCTCCTCTTTATTTGTTTCTAGAACGAAACCCTCCTTATAGCAAAAGAGGGGGGGCCAGAGGGCCAACTGGGAGCCCACAAGCCCCCTAGGCGTGACCAGGGGGTAGGCCGCGCCTAGCAGGCTTGTGCCTTCCTGGTGGCTCCCCTCTGGTACTTCTTCTGCCCAGTATTTTTTATAAATTCCAAAATAAATCCTCGTTTATTTTCACGGCTTTTGGAGTTGCGCAGAATAGGTATCTCAAACTTGCTCCTTTTTCAGGCCAGAATTCCAGCTGCCGGCATTCTCCCTCTTCATGTAAACCGTGCAAAATAAGAGAGAAAAGGCATAAGTATTGTACCGTGAAGTGTAATAACATCCCATAAAGCGATAAATATGAACATAAATGCATGATGCAAAATGGACGTATCAACAACCTCCATGCTCGGGGGCTTAGCAGCGAACCTGCTTTCACCTAATCTCAAACGGTTCCGAGTGAGGACATGATCTTCACTCGACTACCAAGATGAACAAGACAATCGTCCCTTAGCTGCGAACCTGTTTTCGCCTAAGTCCAAACCTTCATCGAGTGAGGACATCCTCCATGCTCGGGGCCTCGGCTGCGAACCTGTTTTCGTCCAGATGGAAATAACTCCAAATGAGGATGATCAAGCAAACAAAATCCAAATTCAAATGAAATTCCAAATTCCAAATTTGAATGACCACAAATAAAACTGTATTCTAGTTCAAGCAAAAGGTACACATAAAGGGAGCCTAAGGCTCGATCCAAGTTTGGAGGCTACATAAATCACTCGGCATTCCGAGGCGAATTAAAACTTAATGTTTTTCCCGAGCATCACTCGGAGGCTAAAGACTCCATCGCTTCCACGAATGTGTCGAGGTTGATCCCATCTGCGATACAAGTGGCAGCCACCATGAACATCTCCATGAAGTCCTCTAACATGGCGCTCTTTCTATTGATGACCCTGAGGTTCTTCAGCTTCTCTTCAGCCACTCCTTTATAATGGATGCAGACGAGTGAGAGGGCGATGTCGGCTCTAGCCCGCGCCACTGATTTCTTCCAAGACTCTAGTTGACCAGGGACTGCCTTCACTCGGTTCACGATGGTTTGCGTGTCTTTGGGGAGCTCTTCACCTAGAGTGACCTCCTGGTCGATCTTTGAGACAGCCGAGTGGAGCCACTTGAAGCATCCCAACACGTAGTCGATGTGAGCTTCTAGTCTATGCAGGGCCAAAGCAGGACTGCACTTCATGAGGCCTACCTTTGGGTACAACTCCTTCTCGATCCTCCATGTCTCCTCATCGACACCGATACAGAACGCTAGCCTCAGACAAAAAACAAAGGATGAGAAACATCACTCTGAAATCATAAGGCAATATCAAGGGATCATTCAGATTCACAATGTACCTTTGAGTTTCTCACTCACATCTTTGCCATAGACTTCAACAAACTGCTCCAATTCGGCCCTCTTCGAGGTGACCTCCCCGAAATTGGTCTCCCACATGGCATCATGCTTCTTGAGCTCAACGAGTTCCTGAGCAGACTTTTCCGCATCAACCTTCAAAACCCGGTTCTCCTCTTCAAGGTTCTCGACTGTCTTCAGCTTGGCTTCGGCCACCTTGGTTTTTCGATTGGCCTCCCTCTAGGCTGATGCCAGTTCCTCATCCCTCTTCTCGAGGGCGTCCTCATGTTAACTAATGAAACAAAATTCTTTGACCTCTCAGAAAGGCGATCTGATAAAATAACCTCAGTCGGATGGGGAGGAAGATCAAACCACAAAGGCAGTCGGTGAGGAAAGGCTTACCTTCAACATCACGCTTCTCCTGTTCCACACGCTCTCTCTTGGCCTTTTCATCACCAAGGCTAAGACGCAGGTCGTGCAACTCCCGCTCCACAATATCACTGCGGCTCCCTCATGATCCATAAGTATAGGGGATCAATCCTTTTGACAAGTAAGAGTGTCAAACCCAACGAGGAGGAGAAGGCTCTGATAAACGGATTTGAGCAAGGTAATAACTGCAAACACTGAAAGTAGCGGTAACAAGTGATTGTGTAGCGAGGTGAAACATAGCAAGCTAAGAGTAACAAGTAACAAGTAGTAACAACGGTGCAGCAAGTGGCCCATTCCATTTTTTAGCAAGGGACAAGCCTGAACAAAGTCTTATAGGAGGAAAAACGCTCCCGAGGACACACGTGAATTTCTGTCATGCTAGTTTCATCATGTTCATATGATTCGCGTCCGTTATTTGATAGTTTGATATGTGGGTGGACCGGCGCTTGGGTACTGCCCTTACTTAGACAAGCATCCCACTTATGATTAACCTCTCTCGCAAGCATCCGCAACTATAAAAGAAGAATTAAGACAAAGTCTAACCATAGCATTAAACTAGTGGATCCAAATCAGCCCCTCACGAATCAACGCATAGACTGGGGTTTAAGCTTCTGTCACTCCAGCAACCCATCATCTACTTACTACTTCCCAATGCCTTCCTCTAGGCCCAAATATGGTGAAGTGTTATGTAGTCGACATTCACATAACACCACTAGAGGAAAAACAACAAACAACATATCAAAATACCGAACGAATATTATATTCACATGACTATTGTCAGCATGACTTATCCCATGTCCTGAGGAACAAAATTAACTACTCACAAGACATAATCATAATCATGACCAGAGGTGTAATGAATAGCATCAAGGATATGAACATAAACTCTTCCACCAAATAATCCAACAAGCGTCAACTACAAAGAGTAAACAACACTACTAGCAACCTTACAAGTACCAATCGGAGTCGCAAGACGAAGATTGGTTACAAGAGATGAACTAGGGATTGGAGAGGAGATGGTGCTGATGAAGATGCCTCCCGTCCGACGAGAGGAGTGTTGGTGATGACGATGGCGACGATTACCCCCTCCGGGAGGGAAATTTCCCCAGCAGGATCGTCCTGCCGGAGCTCTAGATTGGATGTGCTCAAGTTCCGCTTCGTGGCGGCGGCGAAACCACGAAAAAGCTCTCTCCTTATTTTTTTCAGACCAGGACGCTTCATATAGCAAAAGAGGGGGCTAGTGGGCCTTCAGGCAGCCCACAAGCATGCCCACCGCCACCAGGGGGTGGTGGCGGAGTGGGGGCTTGTGGGGCCGTGGTGGCCCCCTCCGGTAGTTCTTTCGCCCAGTATTTTTAATATATTCCAGAAAAAATCCACGTAAATTTTCACGGTATTTGGAGATGTGCAAAATAGTGGACTAGGATTTGCTCCTTTTCTAGTCCAGAGTTCCAGCTGCGTGAATTCCCCCTCTTCAAATAATCCTTGCAAAATAAGAGAGAAAAGGCATAAATATGGTACCACAAGTAATATAACAGCCCAAAAAGCAATAAATATCAACATGAAATCATGATGCAAAATGGACGTATCACTCCCAAGCCCGCGAGCGGTCTACCACCAACAAATACAAATTACATGAAGTACAGAAACGATAACTCTAAGATTACCGCCGACTGCCCCAGTTGACGGCTAGCTCGAGCACTACACCGAATGGGTGTGCTTAGCGCGTCTCCACTCTAAGGATAAGACGAGGGATAAAGGGACATGTGCCCTATCAACCTCTCTTGAGTCAGTACAGGAACTGAGACTACCACGGACTGCTTCGGTCGATGGAAGCCTCGGGGACTACACCTAGTGGGTGCGCTCATCGCGCCCCCACTGAAAGTGGACACCCAGTGGGTGTGACCCACAACAAACCCACTCAGGATCAGAAGAAAAAAATGTGTGTATACAAAGGATTCACCTGAATTTCTTTGCCACGGCTTCACTAGCATCATATGCCTTCTTCAGTCGCCCAACCATCACCTCCAGCTAGGATAGAGGTTCCTTGCGTGTGCCTTTTTGGTCCTTTGGGTCATGGTGTAGCTGGAAAATACTACGGTCCATGGGGGGAAGCGATAGAGTGGCAGACGGACCATGTCCGAATGACGCCCCAGCTGAGGTAGTCCCCCGAGCCGCTGGAGTCAGAACCTTGGCACCCTAGGGCTCAACCACTCGGCTGGGAGTTACATCTTGCTTCGACGCTTCATGAATGACCAAAGGAATGATAGGGTCGAGTTCGATCACATCTCGCGACCGTGCACACATCAACAGGCATTCAAAATATCATTTTGAGGTTAAGTCTCAAGTCGCGAATGAAACATAAGTGAGATCAAGGGTTACCTTTGGAGGAGGCGATGTTGGCGTCACCTTGCCCTTTATCAGAGGTCTTAGGATCCAGCGAAGCAGTTGATGTATCAAGTGTTCAACAAAAACAACAAGGAAATCAGCTAATAGTCGGAATACCTTGCTCGACAAAAACAGATCACTCGGCAATAATACTTACACCCGAGGGTCCTAGTGTGCCTTGGTGTGGGCCTCGAGCGAGACTTCGACAGACGAAGAAGGCTCCGCCTCGTCCCCATGTTCATCACCAGTCTCCTCCGTCTCCTCCTCATCATCGTCATCTTCATCATCTTATCAACTCTTTTGGTGCTCAGTGTCACTCGCCACATCAATCGACACATGGTCAACCACCCGTACGGAGCTGCCATCCCTGTAAAGGCCTGTCGAATGAAGGAAAAGAGATTACAAACAAAGACAAAAGACGACAATGAAGTTCACTCGGTTCAAACGCATGAAGACTTACCTCATTCAGCGGGTGCTCCTCCAAGAAAGGGGGCACCAACCTCGTGCCCCTAGGGTTGTCTTGCACGATTGTTATGGCCTTGAGCTTATTTGCCAACTGCTCCGCCCCGATCTCCTCCGGGTGAACGTTGGTTGAGTATTTTGGACCACTATACATCCACATGGGGTGGGCTCTGGACTGAAGTGTTTGAATCATTCGCTGAAAGAAGACTTCTAGAAGATCCATCCTGTTGACACCCTTCAACAATAGACCAACCAGCACTATCGCAAGAATGTCTACATCCACCTTCTCCTTCTTCGACACAGTCAAAGAGGGAGCTGACTGGATTCGATCAGGCGAATAAGTTGGAAGGCCCGACTGACCCTCACCGACTGGAACATCCTGGCAATAGAACCAGGTGTCATGCCAACCCTTCATGGAATCAGGGAAGGAGATCTGCGGGAAACTACTCTTACCTCTAAGATGTATTCCTAAACCCCTGCAGAGTTCCACTACATTCGTCCTCCTCCCCCCACCCCGACTAAGAAGACTTCTTCATTGTAATCACTCGACATGTAAATAAGTGCTTGAACAATCCCTAGTGTGGATAGCATCCGAGGAAGTTCTCGCACAAAGACACGAAGTAAGCTAGATACTAGACATCATTGGGGGGAAGTTGATGAAGTTGCGCGCCATAGAAGTCAAGTAATGCGTGGAAGAACGGATGCGGGGGCATAGAATAACCTCTTTCCACATGGGTGACGAGGAGCACTAGCTCATCACCCCTCGGTGCGGGCTCCCACTCATCCTCCTCTGGTAGTCGCCAGCTCCCTCGGACCACGAGAAGTTCGCTCTCCTGCTCCTACAGGTGCCCCGTGGAGATTCGGGATGACATCTAGTCATCCTGAATCCAGCCCAGCGGGAGAGCCCCGACACTCGAGGAAGACCCGCGCGAGCCCTTCTTGGCCCGCTCGGCCTTCGCTATCACACACTTCACCATGTCGCGCGGCGAGATGGGTGGGGAGGGATGAAGCTGGAGGCGAGGAAGAGCTCTCAACTATGACAACAAGGTTTGAGGGAGATATGGAAACAGCCCAGATCTAGCGGCATGATCTTCTCTCCTTGCTTCCTTGTCCCTGTTATACGCCACCTAGAGATACCCCATCGAGTACCTCACCAACACAAGGAGGATCCACAAGATCCCTTGGACAACGCACCTATGACACGACACCGACATATCACACATGGAAATCGAGGCACCTCTCCACTACCTCTACTACCCACGCCGCTGTTGTTTCTGCCCCTCCTGCGCGCTCCTTCAATTCAAAAAAACGGAGATGTCGCCCCCCTCCTCATAACCCAAATAGGTTCTATATCCTTGACGCATAATGCGGTGGGCCGAACATCCTGCGGCTCGTCCTTCCATGGGACCCTGATCATTCTCGTAATATAAGAAGGTTACCTGATCGCCCTTACCATAGCGTGAGTGGGATCCATCCTGTCTCACCGTTGGGCATTCAAAGCTCCGAGCTCATAATGGTCCAAATTGTTGATCTATATTCCCGAAAGATACTCAATTCTTACCGATTGCAAGCATGCATCCATTCTCAAACACTCGGAATTTTTCACCCTTGAATCCATAGTGGTTTACTGAGAGTCCGAGTGATGTAGCCCCGAGCTACAACCTCGATGTCGTCGAAACATCGATGAAACTAAAGAGTTTCGTCCACTCGGCCAGTAAAACCTCAACCGATTCGAGGGCTACTAGGGGGGTTATACATTAGGGGTAGGCCCACAAACCTGCATCCCACGGCCCACCTAAGACTCCACGTGGACATCAATATTCCTAAATCTACCGGTGCAGTCACGGTCTCACTCGGGAAAATAGGTTCTCACTCGGTTTGCAAAAGGTCACCCAGATCGTCTTATGTTAGTCGGACGTGCCCCGACACTCGGGCTACAATAAGGCGATGGACGACGAAGAGACTGCAATGGCTACAGACTTAATCCACCACATGAAGTGGAGTAAAGATGCGCGTTACTAGTAAACCTGGAGTTAGAGTTGCTGTTACTAGTAACTTCCATAGTTATTAGCATTAACTCACCCTTGTAATGGCGCTCAGCCCGTCGTGGCACACTCTTTATAAGCCGCACCCAAGATCCTCAACGAGGGTTGAGCATTCGGTAATCTCACACCCCCCTTAAGCAAACACTAGCCTCACGGCTCGATACGTAGAGTTGTTACCACTCCTTAGTGGGGCCTGAACTCATATATCCGAGTGAATCCACTACGTTGTAGCTAGGCTCCGCTCCTTATTCGTACTCCTAGTATTATATTCAGGATCATTCCCACGATAGGGAGCACATCCAGTGGGTGCGCTCAACGCGCCCCCACTATAAAGGTGAGGAGAAAAGAATAACGTCCCCATACGCTATTGGTTTATCTCAAGTTAAAATGAGAACTAAGACTACCGTCGACTGATTCGGTGGACGACAGTCTTAGGGACTACTCTGAGTGGGTGCGCTCAGCACGTCCCCAATGGAGGAGAACACCTAGTCGGTGTGCTTCGTGAAAACCCAATCGGGATCAAAAACAAGAAAAAATTCAAGGGGAAAACTCCTCACCGAGGTCAACGTTTGTATAATAAATTACCCGCACGTTCTTGTCCAAAGTCTCACTAGCATCATACTGCTCTCTCACTCGCCCGACCATCAACCCCAGCTTGACTAAGGTATTCTTGCACGCACTCTCTTGGTCATGTGGAATATGGTGCAACTGGAAGATGTTTGTCATTGGAGGAGTCAATGATGTGACAGTCGCACTATTTCCGAGTGATGCCCCAGTCGAGGCGGCACCCCACGCGGGAGCCACATCCTTGGGAACTGAAGACCTAGTCACTTGGCTGGGAGTGGCGGTCGGCTTCGCCGCATCCTCAACAGCTCGAGGAACGAGTGGATCAAGCTCGATCACGTTACACGGCCCTGCTCGCGTCGAAAGACACTTAGTAATTATCACAAAGGGAAATCGTAAGTACAAAATGAAGTATGAATGAGTTCAACCATCACCTTTGGAAGACGCGACGTTGGCATCAATTTAACCTTTATTCGAGGCCTTTGGTTCAAGGGACGCGATTGAAGTATCGGCCGTGCAACAAGATCACTAAGAAGCAAGTATTGTTCAGCCGTCATTCGAGAAACTCCACCTAGAAAATATGTCACTCGATGAGGAATACTTACACTGAAGCTAGTGGCACATCCACCTTGATGTGCGGGATGGCAGCCTTGCGAGGCTTGGAGACGGTAACCTGGGATGCTCGTTGGCCTTCTCTGGCGACACCACGGGCTTGCTCCATCCCTGTTTGGTGCTACGGGTTGGCGCAGCCGACACAGTCGGCTTAGCGATACTCGCGATCTTGGCGCCCCTAGTATGAACTGCAGGGTCCTGGCACACCTTGGTGCGAGCCTCAACCAGGACTTCGTCAGACGGGGAGGTCTCTGCCTCATCCCCATGTGTGCCGTCATCGTCGCTTTCCTCGAACTCCTCTTTGTCGTCTTCGGCATCGTATCCCCCCGAGCTTACGGTATGCTCGGTATCACACACCACGTCGATTGGCATTCGGTCGACCTCTTTCACGGAGCTCATCCGTGCTGTAAAGGCCTGCTGAGTGAATAAAGCAAGTTCGCAAATAAGAGGAGAAGACTACAATAATAAGGAACACTCAGACAAAAATACAAGAGATTACCTCCTTTGGTGGGTTCCCCGCTGAGATAGGGGCACCAATCTAGTGCCCCTGGGGTTGTCACGCACTTGGGTGATGGATTTAAGCTTGTTCTCCACCTCCTCCTCCCCGATCTCCTCCGGATGCACGGGGCGGATCATTCGGCCCATCATACCTCCACATGGGGCGGGCTCTGGCCTGAAGAGGCTGGATCCTTTGCTGGAAGAAGACCCCGAGAAGGTCCATCCCATTGATACCCGTCCACACTAGAGCGACCGGAGTGGTCACTAGAATGTCTACATCTAACTTCTCCTCCTTTGACACGGTCATGGGAGGAGCCGATAGAACCCTCTCGGTCGGATAAGGCAGGAGATCCGACTGACCCTCACTGACTGGGATGTCCTGGCAATAGAACTAGGAGTCCTTCCAACACTTCACCGAATCAGGGAAAGACATCTGAGGGAAGCTAATCTTCCCTCTGAGCTAGATACCTGGGCCCCCGAAGAGCTGCACTATGTTTGTCTCCCCCCTCCCGACTGAGAAGATTTATTTAGTATCATCACTCGGCACGTAAACAGATGTTTGAACAATCCCCAATGCAGATAGCATCTGAGGAAGTTGTCACCCAAGTATACACAGGTAGCTAAATGTGAGACAACATTAGGGGGAAGATGATGAGGTTGCACACCAAAGAAGACAAGGAATGCACAAAAAAATGGTTACGGGGGCATGGAGAAACCTCTCTCCACGTGAGTGACGAGGAGCACTCGCTTGCCTCCTCGCGGTGTAGGCTCCCGCTTATCCTCCTCCGGCAGACGCCAACTCCCCGGGGCCACGAGCACGTGGCTCTCCAGCTCCTGCAGACGACCCTTGGTAACGTGGGACACTATCCAGTCGCCCTGGATCCAACCCAGCGGAAGCGCTCTGACACTCGACAAGGACCCGCACGAGCCCTTCTTAGCTCACTCGGCCTATGCCATCGCACTCCTCGTCATGTCGCGCGCCGAGGTGGTTGAAGCGGATGGTGGCTAGCAGTGCAGCGGAGCTCTTGAAACGCAGTGGCAGGCGGGACTAGAGGAGGAAGAAAGCTCTAGATGTGAGACTATACCTCTCTCCTCCCTCGGGCCTTCCTTTTATACGCTTTACACAGGGTCTCCGTCGAGCAATCCGTCCTCAAAGAGGGTATCTGCAGGATCCCTCGGATAGCGCATCGGCAGCACATGGCGAAATCTCATGCGCGGGAATCAAGGCACCTTGCCACTTTTCCCACTCCCCACGATGCTGTCGTTTCCAATCCCTTGAGCGCTCCCATGATTTAAAAACCGATAAAAATCCACCGGGCTCGCATCCCGAATGGACTCTTGATCCTATTGCTCAGCGCAAGGTGGGGCAGACGCCCGAACAACTCGTCCATCCATGGTACTTCAATCAATCGGATACGCATGAAGATGACCAGGTTGCCCTTACCATGGCGTGAGCAGGGTCTGACGTGGTTTTACATTAGGGGTAGGCCCACGGACCTGCAACCTAGGGCCCACCTAAGAGCCCACATGGACATCAATGTTGTGAAAACTACCGGTGCAGTCACGGTCTCACTCGGGCAAACAGGTTCTCACTCGGTTTGCACAAGGTCACTTGAATCCTCTTATGTCACTCGAACAAGCCCTCACACTCGGACTACAACAAGGCGATGGATGACGAAGAGACTGCAATGGCTACAGACTTAATCCACCACATGAAGTGTAGTGAAGACGTGTGTTACCAGTCACGCCAGAGTTAGAGCTACTGTTACTAGTAAATTCCGTAGTTATTAGCATTAACTCACCCTTGTAATGGCGCCCGGTAGGTCATCGTGCACTCTATATAAGCCGCACCCCAGCTCCTGAACGAGGGTTGAGCATTCTGTAATCTCATACCCCGTTCAGAAAACACTGTCCTCAGGGCTCGAGTGTAGGGTTGTTACCACTCCCGAGTGGGGCCTGAACTCATACCTCCGAGTGTGTACACTATGCATTAGCTAGGCTCCTCCGCTCTTTCGTACCCCTCGTAGTATTGTTAGAATCATTCCCATGACAGTTAGCACCCACCGTAGGGCTGCGCGTTTAGCAAAATCTGGCGTAGTTGAAGTTTTCACCTTTTTCGTCATCATGATGAAACTCAGCATAGAAATCCTCATTGGTTCCCTCAGCTTCATCTTCGATGACTCAACATGGCTGCAGGACGCGGCACTGAACACTGACGCCCTTCCCGCTCGAGTTACGTCGCATTTCTGCACAATTGCGCACGTGGTCCTGATCTAACATCCATCAGTACCGTATCACTCGGTGCCCCCACGTCCCGCTATGGGCCGTCGCAAGTGCTCCGAGCACTCACGGTTGCAGCGATGGATCAACTATGTGGTGGCCCACCAGGCCACGTCAAGGCAGGTGGCTATGCTCAATTCGGATGAGCCCACCGTCAGCCTCTTCCCTTTGTCGGGTGACGGATGGTTCGACCATTCCGACTGCGAAAGCAGCGGAGACGCCGTGGAGATATTTATGGCCGACACGGCCAGGGGAGGAGCCCCTAGATTCACCGTGGACAACCCTCACAGACACGAAGGCGGCGAGCATCCTAACAATGACGAAAGTCGTCACGTCCCACAGCCGCTCACGGAGTAGTAGCGGGAGTAACTTCGGCGGAGGAGCGATCAAGCTCTTCGTACTCCCATCACCCGGAACACCCCGGAGGAAATAATGTTGGAGAACACGCGCCAGGCCACTCTGGCCGAGTGTGAGAAAGACGAGCGACTTTAGCAATCACTCAACGCCCGAGCCGCAAGGGACCAGCCCAGTTCTTGCCGCAGTCACCGGCAGTTGTTTCTCAACAATCGCTAGCGCAACATCGAGGTGATGCAGACACCTTTGCAAGACCTAACCATCGCCACTCGGATCGCCGATTCTATTCAGGCGAGTGATTCCGTGACCGGGGAAGGCATTCGGCAATCCAGACTCTGCTGAACACTGCCTTGCAGCAAAACTCTGCAATATCCCAATCACGGTACTGTATCCACAGAAGGTGTGTCCAAGCGGACACGGCATAGTTGGCTCATAGCCCTCATGCACCGAGAAGGCATCAAAGATCTCCTCCTCCTCCGAGAGGCCCACACGGGGATTGGAGGCATGATTATCGGGTTCGTAGAAGGACACCTCCTCCGAGGAGTGGTTCACTCAGACACCGACCCCATGATCGCAGGCCAAGCCCCAATCAGCACAAGGGTTATGGGGACGATGGCTACTCGAGCTCCCTAGTTGAACAAGAGGTCCATAATCATGCAGAACATGGTTGATTGATCTTGAGAAGGCCGGAGGGTATCTGGCCTCGAGTGCTTCAGCCGACAAATCGATGAAGTAGAGATCACGTCCAACTACCGATTGGCTACGGGGATCGGCAAGTTCAACAGTGAGTCCAAGACGGACAGTTGGGTCGAAGATTACCGAGTGGCCGTCGAGAAGGCGCTGGCGACGACTTTGTCGCGATGAAGCACCTGCCCCTCATGATGGAGGGATTGGCAAGGGCGTAGATCAATCAGCTTCCCTCTAGTAGCATCCATAGCTCGGGAGACCTTACCCATGTGTTCGTCAAAACATGCGAAGGCACCTACAAGCGCTCAGGTGGCTTAACGGAGCTGCGTCATTGTGTCTAGAAGAGCAACGAGACTCTCTAAGAGTACATCCAGCGATGCACCATGTTTCATAACACCGTGGAGAACATCACCAAGCATGAGGTCGTGTGTGCTTTTAAAGCACTCACTCGGAATCAGGAGCTCATCCTCAAGTTCGGTTGATCGGGGGATGTGTCCCTCAGTCGGGCAATAGAGGTCGCCAATCAGTACGGAATGGCGAAGAAGAAGACCGCCTCCATAGCGGCAAAGGCCAAGCCAGCGTTGCCCCGCAGTCGGGCAACACCAGGAGAAAGAAAAAGCGAAAGGCGACCCTTTAGGCAAATCCGAAGTAGCTTCTATCTCAGGGCAATGCCATGCAAAACAATAAGAAAGATTGGGCAGGCAAAAAGAAAACTGAGTCCATGAGCAACCTTTTGGACCAACCGTGTCCGATTCATGCTAAGAAGTATGACGATGGGGAGATCATCCCCACCATGCACACGGCTCGAGATTGTCGTCTGCTTTGGCACGAGATGGACGGAGAACCCTCCGGGGACAAGGACGATGAGGACGATCAGTAAGCTACCCCTGTGTACCTGAATATCGAGAAAGTCCTCATGATCTTCGCCAACATCGAGAGTAAGAGCCGATTGAAAGTCATCAATCAGGAGGTAAACATGGCAGTTCCGACTGCCACGAAGTACCTCGATTGGGAAAAGATGCCCAACACATTCGATCAGTCAGACCACCCAACCCACATTACCATCCCTGGGAGGGACTCGCATGTTGTGGATCCATCTATCAACAGAATGCGACTGCGGAGGGTCCTCATGGACGGCCTCAACATCATCTACGTCAACATGCTCAAGGCCATGGACATCCCGTTGTCCCAGCTAAGCAAGAGTAACATGCAGTTCCATGGAGTCATCCCCGAGGAAAAGGACGATTCACTCGGTCAGATCACCCTGAATGTGGTATTCGGCAGCGAAAATCATTACAGGAAGAAGAGACTAACCCTCGAGGTGGTCGAATTTTGAAACGCCTATTACACCACCCTGGGTAGGCCTTCCTACACACATTTCATGGCATGTCCATGCTACATGTATCTTAAACTTAAGATGTCATGACGAAAGGCTTCATCGCATTGACCGGCAATCAGCAAAACGCCGAGGAGTGCCTCCAGCAGGGCTCCAGGATCTCCAACGAACAAGTCCTCGCGGCCGAGTTTGAACGGTACAAGAAGGCGGTAGACACGACCGACTTGCTCAGGTCAGAGCGGACGGCTACTCAGTCCGCCTTTCAGTCGGCTGGTGAGACCAAGCAGGAACATCTTCACTTCACTCAGTGACAAATAGGAAGCCGAGCTCATCCAGTTCCTCCGTGAGTACTAGGACATCTTCGCATGGAAGCCATCTGACGTGTCAGGTGTTCCCAGGGATCTGGCTGAGCACCGCCTCCGACTGGACTGCAAGGTCAAGCCCGTCAAGGAACACTTGCGTCGCTCCTCCATGGAGAAGCACAAGGCGATTGGCGAGGAGATCGCTCGACTTCAAGCTGCCAAGTTCATACGCGGGGTTTACCACTCTGAGTGGCTGCCGAATGTGGTGATGGTGCCTAAGAAGAACAATTCACTCCAAATGTGTATTGACTTCAAGCACCTCAATTGGGCCTGCCCGAAGACCATTTCCCTTTACCCCCCATATATATGATTGTAGATTCTACTACTGGATGTGAGCGCATGTCATTCCTGGATGCGTACTCCGGGTACCACCAGATCCGAATTTATGGACCCAAAGAAATAAAAACGGCCTTCATCACCCCATTCGGGTGTTTTTGCTACATCACCATGACATTAGGCCTCAAAAATGATGGGGCTACTTTCCACGTATAATTCAGAAGTGTCTACAGGAACAGATTAGTCGGAACCTCGAAGCGTACATGGATGACATCATGGTCAAGTCCAAGAAAGGTTCCGACCTCCTAACCGACCTCGCCGAAACCTTTGTGAAGCTTCGGAGCTTCGGGTTCAAGCTTAAACCTGCCAAGTGCACTTTCGGTGTGCAAGCCAGTAAGCTACTTGGTTTCCTTGTTTCCGAATGAGGCATCAACACCAATCCTGATAAAATTGGCGTCATAGATCAAATGGTATGACCATAGCGCATCCATGATGTGCACAAGATTACAGGTTTCCTCACGGCCGTGAGCCGCTTCATCTCAAGACTCGGTGAAAAGGCATTGCCTATTTACCAATTGATGAAAAAATCTAACACATTTGAGTGGACCAATGAAGCACAAATCACATTCGACCAACTCAAGGCTTGGCTTTCCACCCAGCCGGTGTTAGGTGTCCCGGGCAGCCAGGAGCTCTTGCTCTTATATATCATTGCTACTAGCCAAGTGGTTAGCACCGTTCTCACCATAGAACACAAGGAAGCACACAGATCATACAAGGTAGAAAGGCCCATCTATTACATCTCACTAGTATTGTCTCCCTCCAAGCAAAGGTACCCGCATTACCACAAACTCGTTTATGGTATCTATTTGACCGCGAAGAAGGTGGTCCATTACTTCCAAGGTCACTCAGTCACAATCATCGGTGATGACCCTTCTAGGAAATCCTGCACAACACAAACGCTACTGGGTGAGTGGCTAAATGGGCAATTGAGCTCCTCCCGCTGGAGATCAAGTTTGAAGCCAAATAAGCGATTACGTCTCAGGCCGTGGTGGTCTTCCTCGCCAAATATATAGAATAAGAGTAGCCGACTCCTAGTATCCCGGAGCATTGGACCATGTTCTTCGATGTGTCCAACATGCTCATGGCTCGGGGGCTGGACTAGTACTCATCCCCCCAGGGGAGACCGACTCAATTATGTGCTCCAAATCCAATTCGACCCATCAAACAATGAGGCCGAGTACGAAGCCCTCATGTACGGCCTTCGTATGGCCATCTCACCCGGCATTCGGTGTTTGATGGTCCACGGCGAATCAGATCTCATTGTCAATCAGGTGATGAAGGAATAGGACATTCGGAGCCCGGCCATGACAGTTTACTACACCGCAGTTAGGATGCTAGAGAAGGACTTAAAAGGGTTGGAATTGCACCATGTGCCCGGAGCCGAGAATTAACCAGCTGACGACCTGTCCAAAATCGGCTCCACTCGAAGAGTCGTTCAAAAAGGTGTATTCCTTGAACACTTGCATGCCCCTTAGTCAAAGAGGACCCTTTTATAGAGGAGCTCTGTGAGGGAGTCTGGGACTAAGGGGTCCTCGGGCCGCCGGCCAATATCTATGGGCCAGACTCCTCGGCTACTTCGGACAGCCGAGGACATATACAAGGAATATTTCACAAGACTTGGTGATCAAAACAAGGACTCCTCTACACCGATGTAGCTGACTAGGACTCTTGTTATCCTAGGCCTATGGTGTATTATATAAAGCGAGGTTAGGCTAGTCGATAGACAATCTCATATGATCATAGATTATGATCATTACTCATATCGAATATAGAGTGGATGTACATTCGATCAACTCTATATTCGATACTCCATCATCAATATAAACAAGAGCATGCCATAGGGTTTACCTCCATCAAGAGGGCCCGAACTTAGGTAAAACATCGTCACATTCGTCCCTTGCTACCCCACGATCCAAGATCCACTGTTCGGACCCCCTACTCGATATCCGCCGGTTTTGACACCGACATTGGTGCTTTCATTAAGAGTTTTGTTGTGTGATCGACAGAAGGATTAACGGATTGTGTGCAGATTGATTGCGGTTTTTTTGGATAAAGAGTTTGTGTACGTCGTCCCCATTTCCTCGAGTGCCGTTTTGACGATTGCTTTGGTGGAATTGTGTGGAACTTTATCTACAACAACCCTATAAAATTTTGTCGCATTCCGATGGAGGAATATCCGGCGATCTCTTATATACCGGAGCAGTGTCGAATCTGTACGGGAATTTGGATGTGTTTAGGGCAAGGGGTCGAGTATCCCGCTCAAACATCCGTTGTAAAATCCCACTGTTCATCGGCTGTGGAATTCCTATATAGATCACCCCTCCTAATTTCGGCCCGATCCGACCGTCCAAACTCCGAGAAACATCCCATGAGTATAACATATTTTGGATCTGTTTTCTACGCGAAAACAAATCCAACCCGAGTTCATCTTTCTTCATGAACGGGGTTTTGGGCATCCTTTTTGAAGGATTTTTAAAAAAAGTATTATGTGTTGTTCAAAAACACACGTCCATAAATTTTGAGCCTTTTCTAAGGCAATCTTCATCATTATGTTGGTGTCAAACCAGCCCGATAACGTTGTTCCAGGGCTGTCGACCTCCACTCGACACATCATCACTTTGTCAAGACGAGGTCAACATCATCGTATCAACACCTCGGCGATCCAACCAAGAGTTCGGCCTTGCAAGGTCCAAATAATCTTTGGAGAATCTTGTCGCCCACAGGTTGCACGGGTTGGCTGCATTATTGCTTCATCAAGCTAGCATTGACGGTGTCACAAATTCCGACCTGTGTTGGCATGACCGCACCGTCGCTTTCTTCAAACCGACGTTTAACACACCGACCTGGTTCGACACATCGGCTGGCATGGGGGCTCTAGCGCGACCTTACCGAACTGCTCCGTCACCTCGGCTACACCGGGGGCTTCTCCACTTATTCATCAACCTATTCCGATGTCTTCGGTGTCACTAGCTGAACAACTTAGTCACCTCGGCTTGACTAATTGCTTTGCCTCGCCACATCCGTCGTGCCGCATCGCGACTACATCAAACCAAGCTCTTTGCTCGGGCACCTCAGCATTCAGGCTATATCCTTTATAAATATTTACTTCACTTAAGTTGCTTAAGTAGAGGATTTTTACTATTATTTGATATAACTTTTGGCTTGCACTATTTTGTATGCACAAGTGATCGTCTTCGATCGTGTTAGATAGTAACCTCGATGCGCCGGCGTCATCGTCATGCCTCCGTCAACCGAATTGCGTCGTCGACATGGTCGACTGACATGGGGGCTTTGTCATCGCATTGCCGAACTGTTGTGTCTCCTTGGCTGGACCGGGGGTTTCGCCTCGGCCTTTCCAACGTGTTGTGTTGTCAGTTCATCAAGACAAACTCTTCATCGGCTATCTTGCGACAGGATTGGGGCTGCGACCTCAGACCGCTGCAAGCTCGGACCACGTTACACCGAGCACATTAACCAGATAAGTCCATTTCATGCTCAAATATTTACAATTTTTAATTTTTGTTTGGTTCAACCAAGCATTATATTTGTGTTAAACACAAACGTTCTTTGTTAAAACCTTAGCTTGTTAAAAGCGTTGTTTGTGACAAACACTTCCTTTACCCACGTTAACTAGGGGCTCTTAAATTTATATGAGCCAGTTTATAAATAAATGGTTTTTCTTCTTGGTCATTGCAAAGTCTTTTTCTAGTACTCCTTTTTCCGACACTAGTGTGTGGCCAATATCCGGATAGCCTGGTTTATTTGTAAAGTCGTTCAAGTTTAGTTCGCGAAAGAGGCCTCGGAAAAAGAACTCTGCCTTTGGGATATGGATGTTGAAGCAAAAGGCTCGCCCGCTTGAAGTCTGGAGATAGGATGTATCATGTTAAAGCACGACCGAAGCACATATTAATTTTAAAAAGACCAATTTTGGTTTGGCACCAAAAAAATTGATTTTATTAAGACGTGAATTCCGTACATAATTTTTGGAGTTTTCAAGCTTATGAAACTTTTAACCTCTTCAATGTTTTTAAGAGAAGGAACATCCTCTTCATCGAGGTGCCTTACGTAATAATTCAGCTAGGGAAATATTTACCACCCCGTTGTTCAGCATTTTCCCTGCCGACCCACACCTCGGTTTCTAAGATTTTGTTTATATGCTTCAATTTTGAATTGTGTATTCGGTCAATAGTTGGGTTGCCCGGCTCCTGCGATTGCCTCCTATGTTCCTCTTTTCTATACATAGAACATGTATCTTTGTTCCTGTAACAACTTTGAGTGATCTGATGAATAAAGTGTTTTCCATCTACACCCTATTTGTCAAACTTATCACTCTGGTGAAACATTGTTGGAAATATGCCCTAGAGGCAATAATAAAATAGTTATTATTATATTTCCTTGTTCAAAGATAATCATTCATTAATCATGCTACAATTGTATTGAATGGAAACTCAAATACATGTGTGGATATATAGACAACACACTGTCCCTAGTAAGCCTCTATTGGCTAGCTCATTGATCAAAGATGGTCAAGGTTTTCTGGCCATAGACAAGAGTTGTGACTTGATAATGTGATCACATCACTAAGAGAATGATGTGATGGACAACACCCAAACTATGAACATTGCATGTGATCGTGTAAGTTTATTCCTACTGTTTTCTGCATGTCAAGTATATGTTCCTATGACCATGAGATCATGTAACCCACTAACACCGGAGGAATACCTTGTGTGTATCAAATGTCGCAACGTAACTAGGTGACTATAAAGGTACTCTACAGGTATCTCCGAAGGTGTGTGTTGAGTTGGCATGTTTTAATTTGTCACTCCGTGGGACGGGGAAGTATCTCAAGGCCCACTCGGTAATACAACATCACAACAAGCCTTGCAAGCAATGTGACTAAAGGGTTAGTCATGGGATTTTATATTACAGAACGAATAAATAGACTTTTCAGTAATGAGATTGAACTAGGTATACAGATACCGACGATCAAATCTCGGGCAAGTAACATACCGAAGGGCAAAGGGAATAATATAGGGGATTAACTGAATCTTTGACATAGAGGTTCAACCGATAAAGATCTTCGTAGAATATATAGGATCCAATATGGACATACATGTCCCGCTATTGGTTATTGACCGGAGAGTGTCTCGGTCATGTCTATATAGTTCTCGAACACGTAGGGTCTGCACACTTAAGGTTCGATGACGTTTCGGTAGAGTTGAATAATGTATTTTGGTGACAGAATGTTGTTTGGAGTCCCAGATGAGATCTCAGACTTCATCAGGAGTTCCGGAATGGTTCGGAGACAAAGATTGATATATAGGAAAGGTATATTCGTGTTTCGGAAAGGTTTCGGGCATTACCAGTAATGTACCGGGGGTGACGAATGGGTTCCTGGATTTCGTCGGGAGGGGTCACCCACCCGGAGGAGAACCATATGGGCCTAGAAGTGGCGTACCAGCCCCTGTTGGGCTGGACAGCCAGCCTCATGGGACTATTCGGCTGAAAAGAAAGGCGGGGAGGAAACCCACTAGGACGAGGACTCCTCCGCCACCAAACCGAATTGGAGGAGGACTCCTCCCCCTTGTGCGTCGCCGGCCAACCCTAGGTATTTTTCCCTAGGCAACCACCCCTCCCTCCCACTTATATATAGTGGAGAGGAGAGAGGCTAGCCACACCATAAGCCACGGCGCATCCCATCTCCCTCCACTAGTTCGTCATACCCCGTAGTTTGATTCAGTAGCGCATGGTGTAGCCCTGCCGGATCAGCTTCTCCAACACCGCCGCCACGCTGTTGTGTTGTCGGAGAATTCATCTACTTCTTTGCCCCTCTTGCTGGATTAAGAAGCCAAAGATCATCATCGATCTGCATGGTTGCTGAATGTGGAGGTCCGTCCGTTCGGCACTAGATCGTGATTGGATCGCGGGATGGCTTGCGGTTTGGATCGCGAAGATGTTCGACTACATCAACCGTGTTCGTTAATGCTTCCCGCTTAGTGATCTACCAGGGTATGTGCAACCGATCTCTCCTCTCGTAGATGGTCATCACCATGGATAGATCTTATGTGTGCATAGGAAAAAATTTGTTTACCATGCAACATTCCCCAACAAAGGCATCATGAGCTAGGTCTATGCGTAGATGACATCTCGAGTAGAACACAAAATAGTTCGTGGGTGTTGATATTCAGATTGCTTACCTCCTTAGTCTTTTCTTGATTCGGCGGTATTGTTGGATGAAGTGACCCGGACCAACCTTACACATACGCTTATGAGAGACCGGTTCCATCGACTGACATGCAACTTGTTACATAAAGATGGTGGGTGGGTGTCTGTTTCTCCTACTTTATTTGAATCGTATTTGACAGAGGCGGTCCTTGCAGAAGGTTAAATAGCAACTTGTATATCACTGTTGCGGTTTTGCGTAGGTACGAATCATTCTTGCTAGATACCCATAGCAGCCACGTAAAACATGCAACAACAAATTAGAGAACGTCTAACTTGTTTTTGCAGAGTATGATGTGATATGATATGGCCAAGTACATGATGTTGTATATTTGGTGTATGAGATGATCATGTTGTAATAGTTAAATATTGAGTTGCATGTCGATGCTACGGCAACCGGCTGGAGACATAGGGTAGTCTTTAATTTATTTTGGCACTTGGTGATGCTTTACTTTATCGCTAGTTTAGTAGCTTTAGTAGTACAAGCATAGTTGGCGCGACAACCTCGATGGCAGCACAATGAGGTAGATCATTGTGTTGTCCCGGTGACGATTTAGATCATGTCGGTGCTTTGGAGATGGAGATCAAAAGCACAAGATCATAGCCATATCATGTCACTTATGATTTGCATGTGATGTTAATCCTTTTTATGCACCTTATTTTTCTTAGGATGATGGTAGCATTATAAGATGATCCCTCACTAAAATTTCAAGATAAAATTGTGTTCTCCCCGAGTGTGCACCGTTGCGAAAGTTCGTCGTTTAGAGACACCACATGATGATCGGATGTGATAGACTCTACGTTCACATACAACGGGTGCAAGAAAGTTTTGCACACGCAGAGCACTTGGGTTAAACTTGACGAGCCTATCATGTAAAGACATGGCCTTGGAACACAAGAGACCAAAAGGTCGAACACGAGTCATATAGTAGATATGATCAACATAGAGGTGTTCACCATTGAAGCCAACTCATCTCACGTGATGATCGGACTTGAGTTGGTTAATTTCGATCATGTGTCACTCGAATGACTAGAGGGATGACAATTTGAGTGGGAGTTTATTAGTAATATGATTAACTAATCTCATTATCTCGAACAATAGCCCAAGTAATTTTTGCAAATTTATGTTCTAGATCTATGGCTCGCGCAGTAGCACCCTTGAATTTTAATGCGTTCGTAGAGAAAGCCAAGCTAAAAGGTGATGGAAGTAACTTTGTAGACTTGGCTCAAAATCTAAGAATTGTTCTCATGGTTTCCCAAAAGTCTTATGTCCTTGATGCACCGCTTTGTGATACGCCCCCCAACCGGCGACTCAAGATGTTGCAAACATCTCGCACTCGGGGTTGGATGACTACTCAGTGGTTCGATGTGAAGTTTTGTATGGCTTAAACCGGACTTCAAAGACATTTTGAACGTCATGGAGCATATGAAATGTTCCAGGAGTTGAAGTTTATCTTTGAAAAGAATGCCTGAATCGATAGGTATGAGACCTCCGATAAATTATGTGCTTGCAAGATGGAGGAGAACGGGTCTGTCAGTGAGCACATACTCAAAATGTCTAGGCATTCCAATCGTGTGGCTCAGTTGGGAATTGTTCTCCCGCCAGAGGAAATCACTGAAAGAGTTCTTCAATCACTGCCACCTATCTACAAAGGCTTTGTGTTCAACAACAACATGCAAGGGATGAATAAATCAGTTGCCGAGCTGTTCGCGATGCTGAAAGTTGTTGAGTCAGAAATCCAGAAAGAACATCGAGTGTTGATAGTCAATAAAATCACTAGTTTAAAGAAAAATGGCAAGGGCAAGAAGGGTAACTCCAATAATAGTAGCAAAGGAGTTGCCCCTCCCATGAAGAAACCCAAGGCTGGACCCAAGCCAGAAACTGAGTGCTTTCATTGCTAGGGGACTGGTCACCAGAAGTGGAACTGCCCCAAGTATCTGGCCGACAAGAAGGCGGCCAACACCAAACAAGGTATATTTGATACACATGTTATTAATGTGTACCTCACCAACTATCATTGTAGTGCCTGGGTACTTGATACCGGTTCGGCTGCTCACATTTGCAACTCAAAGCAGGAACTACGAAATAGATGGAGGTTGGCGAAGGACGAAGTGACGATGCGCGTGGGAAATGGTTCCAGGGTTGATGCGATCGCCATCGGCACAGTCTCACTTCATTTACCATCGGCATTAGTGATGAACCTAAATTATTTAGTGTCTGCGTTAAGCATGAACATTATATCTGGATCTTGTTTATTGCGAGACGGTTACTCATTTAAATCAGAGAATAATGGTTGTTCTATTTAATAGAGTGATATCTTTTATGGTCATGCACCCAATGTGAGGGGTTTATTCTTATTGAATCTCGATAGTGATGACACACATGTTCATAACATTGATGCCAAAACATGTAGAGTTGATAATGATAGTACCACTTTCTTGTGGCAGAACCGCTTAGGTCATATTGGTGTAAAACGCATGAAGAAATTCCATGTTGATGGACTTTTGGAGTCACTTGATTTTGAATCACTTGACACGTGTGAGCCATGCCTCATGGGCAAGATGACTAAGACTCCGTTCTCCAGAACAATGGAGCGCGCAAGTGACTTATTGGAGATTATACATACTAATGTGTGCAGACCGATGAACATATGGGCGCGCGATGGATATCGTTATTTTCTCACCTTCACAAGTGACTTAAGTAGATATGGATATATTTACATAATGAAAAACAACTCTAAAACATTTTAAAATTTCAAGAAATTTCAGAGTGAAGTTGAGTATCATCGTACCAAGAAGATTAAATTCCTATGATTTGAATGAGGAGGATAATATTTGAGTTATGAGTTTGGCACTAACTTAAAACAACGTGGGATTCTTTCACAGCTGACACCGGTTGGAACACCACAATGTAATGGTGTGTCCGAATATCGTAATCGTACTTTATTGGATATGGTGCGTTCTATGATGCCTCTTACCAATTTGTCATTATCATTTTGGGGTTATGCATTAGAGACAACTACATTCACTTTAAATAGGGCACCATAAAAATCCGTTGAGACGCCGCCATATGAACTTTGGTTTGGCAAGAAACCAAAGTTGTCGTTTCTTAAAACTTTAGCCTAAAAAGCTGGAACCCAAAGCGGAGAAATTTGTCTTTGTAGGATACCCAAAAGAAACGGTTGGGTATACCTTCTATCTCATATCCGAAGGCAAAGTGTTTTCGCTAAAAACAGAACTTTTCTTGAGAAAGAGTTTCTCTCAAAAGAATTGAGTGGGAGGAAGATAAAACTTGATGAGGTTGTAGAACCTTTACTTCAACCGGAGAGTAGCACAGCATAGAAAGTTGTTTTTGTGGCACCTGCATCAGTTGAAGAGGAAGTTGATGATGATGATCATATAGCTTTAGATCAAGTTGTTGTCGAACCTCGTAGGTCGACAAGGGCATGTACTTCTCCTGAGTGGTACGGTAACCGTGTCTTATCATTCATGTTGTTAGACAATGATGAACCTACAAGCTATGGAGAAGCGATGGTGGGCCCCGATTCCAACAAATGATTAGATGCCATGAAATCCGACATAGGATCCATGTATGAAAACTAAGTGTGGACTTTGGAGGTACTACCTGAAGGGCGAAAGGCCATTCAGAATATATGGATCTTTAAGAAGAAGACATGCACGGACGTTAATATCACTGTCTATAAAGCTTGACTTTTGGCAAAGGGGGTTTCACAAGTTCAAGGAGTTGACTATGATGAGACTTTCTCACCCGTAGTGATGGTTAAGTACGTCAGAATCATGTTAGCAATAGCTGCATTTTTTGATTATCAAATTTGGGAGATGGATGTTAAAACAGCGTTCCTTAACGGTTTCCTTAAGGAAAAGTTGTATATGATGCAACTGAAAGGTTTTGCCGATCCAAAGAATGCTAACAAAGTATGCAAACTCCAGTTATCCAATTATGGACCGGTGCAAGCATCTCGGAGTTGGAATCAACTTCTGATGAGGTGATCAATGCATTTGGGTTTATACAAGTTTATGTATAAGGTTGTATTTACAAGAAAGTGAGTGGGAGCTCTGTAGTGTTTCTAATATTATATGTGCACGACATACTGCTGATTGGAAACAATTTTTCAATGAAGGACCTAGGAGAAGCTGCTGACATATTCGGCATCAAGATCTGTAGAGATACATCAAGACGCTTAATAGGATTTTCATAGAGCACTTACCTTGAAGTTCAAAATGGAATAGTCCAAGAAAGGGTTCTTGCCTGTGCTGCACTATGTGAAGTTGAGTAAGACTCAATGCCGAGTGACTGCAGAAGATAGAGAACAGATGAGTCTCGTCCCCTATGCTTTAGCCATAGGCTCTATCAAGTATGCAATGTTGTGCACAAGACCTGATGTCAGCCTTGCCATAAGTATGGCGAGAAGGTTTCAAAGTGATCCATGAATGGAACACTCGACAGCGGTCAAGAATATTCTGAAGTACGTGAAAAGGACTAAGGAAATGTTTCTCGTTTATGGAGGTGATAAAGAGCTCACCATAAAGGGTTATGTCAATGCAAGCTTTGGCACTGATCCGGATGACGCCAAGTCTCAAACCAGATATGTATTTATTCTCAACGGGGGTGTGGTAAGATGGTGCAATTCCATGCAAAGCATTGTAGCTGATTCCACATGCGAAGTGGAGTACATAGCTGCCTCGAAGGCGGTCAAAGAGGGTGTCTGGATGAAGGAGTTCATGGCAGATCTTGGAGTCGTGCCCAGCGCACTAAATCCAATGACTCTATTCTGTGACAACACTGGTGCCATTGCTCTATCCACGGAACCAAGGTTTCACAAGAGGACCAGACACATAAAGCGACGCTTCAGTTCCATCTGCGGTTACATCAAAGAGGAGGGCATAAGTATTTACAAAGTGCACATGGAACTGAATGTTGCAGACCCGTTGACTAAACCTATTCCACGAGCAAAACATGATGAACACCAAAACTGTATGGGTCTTAGATTATTTACATTGTAAATCACGGAGTGATGTGAGCTAGATTATTGACTCTAGTGCAAGTGGGAGACTGTTGGAAATATGCTCTAGAGGCAAAAATAAAATAGTTATTATTATATTTCCTTATTCAAAGATAATCGTTTATTATCCATGCTAGAATTGTATTGATTGGAAACTCAAATACATGTGTGGATACATAGACAACACATTGTCCATAGTAAGCCTCTATTGGACTAGCTCGTTGATTGAAGATGGTCAACGTTTCCTGGCCATAGACAAGAGTTGTCACTTGATAATGGGATCACATCATTAGGAGAATGATGTGATGGACAAGACCCAAACTACGAACGTAGCATCTGATCCTGTCAGTTTATTGCTACTGTTTTCTGCATGTCGAGTATATGTTCCTATGATCATGAGATCATGTAACCAACTAACACCGGAGGAATACCTTGTGTGTATCAAACGTCCTAGTGTAACTGGTGACTATAAAGGTACTCTACACATATCTCCGAAGGTGTGTGTTGAGTTGGCATGGATCAAGACTGGAATTTGTCACTCCGTGTGACAGAGAGGTATGTCAGGGCCCACTCAGTAATACAACATCACAACAAGCCTTGCAAGCAATGTGACTAAAGAGTTAGTCATGGGATTTTGTATTATGGAACAATTAAAGAGACTTGCCTGTAATGAGATTGAACTAGGTATAGAGATACCGACGACCGAATCTCGGACAAGTAATATACCGAAGGACAAAGGGAATAATATACGGGATTAACTGAATCCTTGACATAGAGGCTCAACCGATAAAGATCTTTGTAGAATATGTAGGATCCAATATGGATATCTAGGTCCTGCTATTGGTTATTGACGGGAGAGTGCCTCGGTCATGTCTACATTTTTCTCGAACCCTCAGGGTCTGCACACTTAAGGTTCGGTGATGTTTCAGTAGAGTTGAATTATGTATGTTGATGATCAAACGTTGTTCGGAGTCCCGGATGATATCCTGGATGGCACGAGGAGTTCCGAAATGTTCCGGAGATGAAGATCGATATATAGGAAAGGTATATTCGGGTTTCGGAAAGATTTGGGGCATTACTGGTAAAGTTCCGGGGGTGACGAATGGGTTCTCGGATTTCGCCGGGAGGGGCCACCCACCCGGAGGAGAACCATATGGGCCTTTAGGTCGCGCACCAGCCCTTGGTGGGCTGGGCGGCTATCCTCATGGGCATATTCGGCCGATTACAGAGGTGGGGAGGAAACCCACTAGGAGGAGGACTCCTCCTCCACCAAACCGATTTGGAGGAGGACTCCTCCCCCTTGTGCACCGCCGGCCAACCATAGGGATTTTTCCCTAGGGAGCCACCCCTCCCTCCCACCTATATATAGTGTAGAGGAGAGAGGCTAGCCACACGATAAGCCACGACGCAGCCCCTGTCCCTCCACTAGTTCGTCATGCCCCGTAGTTTGATTCGGTAGCGCACGACATAGCCCTGCGGGATCAGTTTCTCCAATATCGCCGCTACGTCGTCGTGTTGTCGGAGAATTCATCTACTTCTTCGCCCCTCTTGCTATATCAAGAAGGCGGACGAGCTGCATGTGTATTGAATGTGGAGGTGCCGTCCGTTCGGCACTAGGTCGTGATTGGATTGCGGGACGGCTTACGATTTGGATCAAGAAGACGTTCGACTCTATCAACCGCGTTATACAAGGGTATGTGGATCCGATCTCTACTTTCGTAGATGGTTATAACCATGGATAGATCTTATGTGTGCGTAGGAAAAAATTTGTTTCCCATGCAACGTTCCCCAAGAAACATTTCCCTAAAAAACCTTCCCCAGGTGAGGACAACCTCCACGCTCGAGGGCTTGGCACCAAACCTACTTTCTCCAAAGTACAAACAGTTTCGAGTGCGGGCACTACCACACCCGGACACCGCGATGGACATGACCATCGCTCGGATCGCAAGGACTGCTTCCAGATTTTGGTTGCGAATCATAGTTCGCCTAAGATAAGACCTGCCCCGAGTTAGGACAGCCTCCATGCTCAGGGCTTAGCAGTGAACCTGCTTTTGTCTTAGCTCAAACGGTTCCGAGTAAGGACATGATCTTCACTCGGCTGCCAAGATGAACAGGACAATCATCCCTTGGCTACGAACCTGTTTTTGCCTAGGACCAAACCTGCCCCGAGTGAGGACAACCTCCATGCTCGAGGGCTTACCAGCGAACCTGCTTTGGCCTAAGCTCAAATGGTTTCAAGTGAGGATATGATCTTCACTCAGCTGCCAAGTTAAACAGGACAATCGTCCCTTAGCTGTGACCCTGTTTTTGCCTAAGAGCAAACATGCCCCGAGGGAGGACATCCTCCAAGCTTGGGGGATTAGGAGGGAACCTACTTTTGCCTAAGCTCAAACGGTTACGAGTGAGGACATGATCTTCACTCGGCAGCCAAGATGAACAGGACAATCGTCCCTTAGCTGCGAACCTGTTTTTGCCTAAGACCAAACCTGCCTCGAGTGAGGATATCCTCCATGCTCGGGGGCTTAACAACGAACCTGCTTTCTCCTAAGCTCAAATGATTCCGAGTGAGCACATGATCTTCGCTCGACTGCCAAGATAAATAGGATAATCATCCCTTAGCTGCGAACCAATTTTCGCCTAAGACGAAACTTGCCCTGAGTGAGGATAGCCTCCACGCTCGGTGACTTAGGAGTGAACCTACTTTCTCCTAAGCTCAAATGGTTCGAAGTGAGGACATGATCTTCACTCGGCTACCAAGATGAACAACACAATCGTCCCTTAGATGTGAACCTATTTTTACCTAAGTCCAAACTTTCATCGAGTGAGGACATCCTCCACGCACGGGGACTGGGCTGTGGACTTGCTTTCGTCCAGGTGGAAATAACTTCGAATGAGGATGATCAAGCTAATCAAATCCAAATTCAAATGAAGTTCGAAAGTCCAAATTCGAATGACGACAAACAAAATCGCGTTCGAGTTCAAGGAAAAGGTATGCATTAAGGGGGCCTAAGGCTCGACCGAAGTTTGGAGGTTACATAAATCAATCGGCACTCCAAGGCGAATTAAAACTTAATGTTTTTCCCGAGCATCACTCGGAGGTTGAAGACTCCACAGCTTCCACGAAGGTGTCGAGGTTGATCCCATCAGCGATCCGAGTGGAAGCCACCATGAACATCTCCATGAAGTCCTCAAACTTGGCACTCTTTATGTTGACGACCCTGAGGTTCTTGAGCTTATCTTCGTCCACTCCTTTAGAATGGTGCGGACGAGTGAGAGGGCGGTGTCAGCTCCAGCCCGTGCTGCTGATTTCTTCCAAGATTGTAGTTGACTAGGGACTGCCTTCACTCGGTTCAAAATGGTTTGCGTGTCCTTGGGGAGACCTTCACCAGGAATGACCTCCTAGTCCATCTCTGAGACAGCCGATGTGAGCCACTTGAAGCAGCCCAACACGTAGTCGATGCGAACTTTGAGTCTAAGGAGAGCCAAAGCAACATTGTCCTTCATGAGCCCTGCCTTTGGGTCCAACTCCTTCTCAATCCGCCCTGTCTCCTCATCGACACTGATACAGAAGGTTGGGCACAGACAAAAAACAAAGGATGAGAAACACCACTCATAAATCATAAGGCAATAGCGAGGGATCATTCAGATTCACAACCTACCTTTGAGTTTCTCGCTCATCTCTTTGCCATAGTCTTCAACAAACTGCTCCAATTCGGCCCTCTTGGGGGTGACCTCTCCAAACTTGGTCTCCAACTCAGCATAATGCTTCTTCACATCAACGAGTTCCTCAACAGACTTTTCCAGAACAACCTTCAAAAGCCGGTTCTCCTCTTCAAGCTTCTCGACTATCTTAAGCTTTGTTTCGGCCACCTTGGTTTTTTTGTTTGGCCTCCCTCCATGCCGGTGCCAGTTCCTCATCCCTCTTCTCGAGGGCTCCTTCATGGTAACTAAAGAAACGGAACTCTTCGACCTCTTAGAAAGGCGATCTGAGAAAATAACCTCAGTCGTATAGGGAGGAAGATCAAACCACAAGGCAGTCGGTCAGCAAAGGTTTATCTTCAACAACATGCTTCTCCTTTTCCACGTGCTCGCTCTTGGCCTTTTCAACACGAATACTGAGACGCAGTTCCTACAACTCCCGCTCCACATCATCACTATGGCTCCGGAGCCCGCATGCCATCTGCCACCAACAAATACAAATTACATGAAGTACACAAATGACAACTCTAAGACTACCGCCGACTGCCCCAATCGACGACAGTCTCGGGGACTACACCCAGTGGGTGCGCTCAGCGTGCCCCCACTAGAAGGATAAGAGGAGGGACAAAGGACCCTGTACCCCATCAACCTCTCTCGAGTGAACATAGGAACTAAGAATACCACCGACTGCTTTAGTCGACGGCAGCCTCGGGTACTACACCCACTGGGTGCACTTAGTGCGCCCCCACTAAAAGTAGACGCCCAGTGGGTGTGCCCCAAAGTAAACCCACTCAGGATCAGAAACAAAACAAAAATGTGTGTATACAAAGGACTCACCCGAATTTTTTTGCCATGTCTTCGTTGGCATCATATGCTTCCTTTAGTCGCCCAACCATCACCTCCAGCTAAGCTAGAGCTTCCTTCTGTGTGCCTTCTTGGTCCTCGGGATATCGTGCAACTGGAAAATATTGCGGTCCATGGGAGGAAATGATGGAGTGATAGATGGACCAGGTCCGAATGACGCCCCAGCTAAAGTAGTCCCCCGAGCCGCGCGAGTCAGAACCTTGGCAACCGAGGGCTCAACCACTCAGCTGGGAGTCACATCTCGCTTCTACGCTTCATCAATGACCGAAGGATTGCTAGGGTCGAGTTCAATCACATCTCGTGACCCTGCACATATGGCCACACATTTAAAAGATCATTTCGAGGCTAAGTCTCAAGTCCCGAATGGAACACAAGTGAGCTCAAGGGTTACCTTTGGAGGAGGCGATGTTGGCGTCAGCTTGCCCTTTATGAGAGGTCTTGGACTCCAACGAAAAACTCGATGTATTAGGCCTGCAACAAAAACAACAAGGAAAGCATCTATCACTAGGAATACCTTGATCGACAAAAATAGATCACTCGGCAAGAATACTTACACCGAAGCCACATGCACTTCAACCTTGATGTGCGGTAGAATAGCCTTCCGAGGCTTGGAGGTCGTGTTCTTAGGCTTCTTAGCGGTCTTTTTCGGTGACACCTCAGGCTCTCACCGGCCCCATTTAGAACTATGGGTTGGCATGGACGACACCGTTGGTTTCGTCACCCTCGGGACCTTGGCACCCCCAGCACGAACCCCTGGGTCCTCGCGCGCCTTGGAGCGGGCCTCAGACAGGACTTCATCAGACGGAGAAGACTCCACATCGTTCCCGTGTTCGAATTATCATCTTCTGAGCCCTCTTGGTGCTCGGTGTCACTCTCCACATCAACGAGCGCACGATCAACCGGTGGTACGGAGCTGACCAATCCTGTAAAGGCCTGCCAAATGAAGGAAACGAGATTACAACCAGAGAAAAAGACGAAAATGAAGTTCACTCAGTTCAAACGCATGAAGACTTACCTCATTCGGCGGGTTCTCCCCTAAGAAAGCGGGCACCTACCTGGTGCCCCTAGGGTTGTATCGCACGGGTGTTATGGCCCTCACCTTATTCTCCAACTGTTCTTCCCTGATCTCCTCTGGGTGAACGCGGGTTGAGTCATTCGACCCACTATACATCCACATGGGGTGGGCTCTGGCCTGAAGGGGTTGGATCCTCCGTTGAAAGAAAACTTCTAGAAGATCCATCTGTTAACACCCTTCCACAATAGAGCAACCAACACTATCACCAGAATGTCTACGTCCACCTTCTCCCCCTTTGACACGGTCAAACAGGGAGCCGAATGGATTCGGTCAGGCAAATAAGGTGGAAGGCCCGACTGACCCTCACCGACTAGAACATCCTGGCAATAGAACTAGGAGCCCTGCCAACCCTTCATGGATTCAGGGAAGGGCATGTGTGGGAAACTACTCTTACCTCTAAGTTTTATTCCTAAACCACTGCAGAGTTGCACTACATTCGTCCTCCTCCCCCCTGACTGAGAAGACTTTTTCGCTTTTATCACTCAACATGTAAACAAGTGCTTGAAAAATCCCCAATGCGGATAGCATCCAAGGAAGTTCTTCCACAAAGACACGAAGGCAGCTAGGTATGAGACATCATTGGGGGGAAGGTGATGAAGTCGCATGCCAACAAAGTCAAAGAAAGCGCAGAAGAACGGATGCAGGGGCATAGAAAACCCTTTTTCCACATGGGTGACGAGGAGCACTCGCTCGTCACCCCTTGGCGCGGGCTCCCGCTAGCCCTCCTGCGGCAGTCGCCAGCTCCCTGGTACCACCAGACCTTCGCTCTCGAGCTCCTCCATGCTCCCCTTGAAGACTCGGGACGACATCAAGTCTCCCTGAATGCAGCCCGACGAGAGCGCCCCGACACTCGAAGAAGACCCGCGCGAGCCCTTACTGGCCCACTCGGCCTTCGTTTTCGCGCCCTTCACCATGTCGCACGGCGATATGGGCGAGGCGGGAGGAATATAGAGGCGGGGAAGAGCTCTCAACTATGGTGGCAATGTTTGGGGGAGAGATGGAAATGTCTCAGATCTGGCGGCGTGATCTTCTCTCCTTGCTACCTTGTCCCTTTTATACGCCACCTGGAGATACCCCATCGAGTACCTCGCCAGCGCGAGGAGGATCCGCAGGATCCCTCGGACAACGCACCTACGGCACGACTGCGATATTTGAGGCGCGAAAATTGAGGCGCCTCTCTAGTACCTCCACTACCCACATCATCGTCGTTTCCGCCCCTCATGTGCTCCTACAATTCAAAAAATGCGAGGGTGCTGCCCCCCTCATAGACCAAATGGATTATGTATCCACGGCACATAATAAGGTGGGCCGAACATCCTGCGTCTCGTCCTTGCCTGGGACCCCGATCATTTGGATAATATAAGAAGGCGACCAGATCGCCCTTACCATAGCGCGTGATGGGGTTATACATTAGGGGTAGGCCTATAGACCTACTTCCCTAGGCCCACCTAGGATCCCTTATGGACATCAGTGTCTTTAAAGTCACCGGTGTAGCCTCAACCTCACTCGGTACTGCATACCATCACTTAGCCTACCTGGAGTCACTCGGATCACCTTGTGTCAGTCGGATGCTTCCTAGAACTCGAACCACAGCAAGGCGAAGGCACCAAAGAGGTTGCAACAGCTAAGGACTTAAACCATCACATGAAGGGCAGTGAAGGGACGCGTTAGCAGTAACACCAAGAGTTATAGATGTGTTTCTAGTAACTTCCGTAGTTATTAGCATTAACTGCCCTTGTAATGATGCTCGGTCGGTCGTGGCGCACTATATATAAGCCACTCCCGGCCTCCTACTCAAGGGTTCAGCACCTTGTATTCTTTCATACTCTATAAGAAAACCTCAGCCTCTGGGATCAAGACGTAGGGTTGTTACCACTTTCGAGTGGGGCACGAACTCGTACATTCGAGTGTATCCACTTCGCCTAGTTAGACTTCGCCCCCTTATTCGTACCCCTAGGTACTATTGTGAGGGTCATTCCCATGATAGTTGGCGCCCACCATGGGGCTGCACGTCTAGCAAATCCAACGCAGTTGGAGATTTATCGTATTATTCCTCAACATGATGACACTCGATGGAGAGATGCTCTTCGATTCCCTCAGCTTCATCATACACGACTCGACGTGGCTGCAGGATGCGCCACTTGATACGACTCCCTCCTTGCACAAGGTACGTCACATTTCAACGTTGTCGCGCACTGAGTCCTGGTCCGGCAACCGTCGGTGTCGTATCACTTAGCAACCCTGTGCCCTGCCGCTGTTCGCCCCAAGTGCTCCGGGCACTCGTGGATGCAGCAATGGATCAAGCAAGGAATGGCCAACTAAGCCATTTCCGAGCTGGTGGCTATGCTCAGCTCTGATGAGCCCACCGTCGGCCTCTCCCCATCATCAAGAGAGGAGTTACTAGGCAACTCCGACTATGAAAGCAGCAGGGGTGCTGCCTGATACGTCTCCAACGTATCTAAAATTTTTTATCGTTCCATGCTATTATATTATCAACTTTGGATGTTTTATATGCATGAATATGCTATTTTATATTATTTTTGGGGCTAACCTATTGACCTAGAGCCCAGTGCCAGTTCCTGTTTTTCCTTGTTTTTGACCTTTTTCAGATAGGAATATCAAACGGAGTCCAAACGGAATAAAACTTCCGCCGTGATTTTTTATGGAAAATATCAAAAATACGAGAAGAAAAAGATATCAGAGAGGAGTCCCGAGGAAGCCACGAGCCAGGGAGGCACGCCCACCCCCCTTGGGCGTGCCTGGGGGGCCGTGACTCCCTCGTGGGTCCCCCTGACTTGTTCTTGATGCCATCTGGTCTTATAAATACAAAAACCTCCAGAAATAAACCGAGATCGGGAGTTCCGCCGCCGCAAGCCTGTGTAGCCACCAAAAACCAATCAGGAGCGTGTTCCGGCACCCTGCCGGAGCAGGAATCCATCTCCAGAGGCCATCTTCATCATCCCGGGGATCTCCATGACGAGGAGGGAGTAGTTCTCCCTCGGGGCTGAGGGTATGTACCAGTAGCTATGTGTTAGATCTCTCCCTCTCATGTTCTTGAGATGTCATGATCTAGATGTACCGCGGGCTTTGCTACTATAGTTGGATCCCATGATGTTCTTCTCCCTCTCCCTTCTTGTAATGAATTGAGTTTCCCCTTTGAAGTTGTCTTATCGGATTGAGTCTTTAAGAACACTTGATGTATGTCTTGCACGTGTCTATCTGTGGTGACAATGGGATATTCATGTGAGTACTTGATGTATGTTTTGGTGATCAACTTGCGGGTTTCGTGACATCGGGAACCTATGCATATGGGTTGGCACATGTTTTGATTCTCCGGTAGAAACTTTGGGGCACTCTTTGAAGTTCCATGTGTTGGTTGAATAGATGATTCTGAGATTGTGTGGTGCATATCGTATAATCATGCCCATGGATACTTGAGGTGACAATGGAGTATCTAGGTGACATTAGGGTATTGGTTGATGTGTGTCTTAAGGTGTTATTCTAGTACAAACTCTTGAATAGATCGATCAGAAAGAATACCTTTGCGGTGGTTTCGTACCCGACAATAATCTCTTCGTTTGTTCTCCGCTATTAGTGACTTTGGAGTGACTCTTTGTTGCATGTTGAGGGCTAGTTATATGATCCAATTATGTTATCATTGTTGAGAGAACTTCCACTAGTGAAAGTATGAACCCTAGGCCTTGTTTCCACGCATTGCAATACCGTTCGCGCTCACTTTTATTATTAATTACCTTGTTGTTTTTATAATTTCAGATTACAAAAACCTATATCTACTATCCATATTGCACTTGTGTCACCATCTCTTTGCCTAACTAGTGCACCTATACAATTTACCATTGTATTGGGTGTGTTGGGGACACAAGAGACTCTTTGTTATTTGGTTGCAGGGTTGCTGGAGAGAGACCATCTTCATCCTACGCCTCCCACGGATTGATAAACCTTAGGTCACCCACTTGAGGGAAAATTGCTACTGTCCTACAAACCTCTGCACTTGGAGGCCCAACAACGTCTACAAGGAGAAGGTTGCATAGTAGACATCAAGGTCTTTTCTGTCGCCGTTGCCGGGGAGGTTAGCGCTTGAAGGTATATCTTTAGATCTTGCAATCGAATCTTTTAGTTTCTTGTTTTACCACTAGTTTAGTTTATTAAAAGAAAACTACAAACTAAAAAAATGGAATTAAGGTTGCCTCATATGCTTCATCTTTTTAATGTCTTTCGTGAAAATGATGGAAATGAAAATTGTGGTCAAATGCTAAAAGAAGAATTACATAGAATGCTTGGCATAAAATATGTGAATGATCCGCATGATTGCAATGTTGTTAGTATGAATTCTTTGAATACCCATGATGCTAATGATATGCAAAGCCACAAGCTTGGGTATGTTATGTTTGATGAAGATGATCTTTTTAGTTCCCCCACTTTGAATGATCAAAATTATTATGATGAAAGCATGCCCCCTATCTATGATGACTGTTGTGATGATACTTATGATATAAAGAAGAATGATAATAAAACTTGTCACAATTATGAGTACCCTCTTACTGAACATTACACTTTTAATGTGGAAACAATTCGTACTGTTCAAGTCTTTTACGATACTCCCAGTACTATTGATGAGAATAAATTTCCTTATGTGGAGAGTAGTAAAATTTCTATGCTTGTAGATCCTGAAAAGAATGCTTTAGGTGCTGGTTATATTGTTGAATTCATTCATGATGCTACTGAAAATTATTATGTGAGAGGATCATATGCTTCTACATGTTGCAATAATATCAAGCTTCCTCTCCATGTGTTGAAACTTTTGAAGTCATGCTTGTTTTATGTTCCTATGCTAGTTGATTCTTGCTCCAGTAAATTGTTTGATCACAAAATTCCTATGCATAGGAAGTGGGTTAGACTTAAATGTGCTAGTCATATGCTCCATGATGCTTCCATTATGTTTCAATCCTTATCTTTTATGTGAGTATCATTGAAATCATCATGCCTAGCTTGAAAGGCATTAAAGAAAAGTGCTTGTTGGGAGACAACCCAATATGTATCCTTACTGTTTCTGTGTGTTCACATGATTAAGCTACTGTATTAATCATGTTTTATTGCCTTAGTTTCAATAAAGTTCCAAGTAAAGCCTTTATGATTAGTTTGGGTGATAGTTGCTTGATCATGCTGAAAAAGACAGAAACTTTGCGCTAGCGAAATCATTTCTAATTTCTATGCAGAGAGTGATTTTAGGTTGATTCTCTTCGCTGCTGATTGATATACAAATTGCCTTAATTGTCATAATTGTTTCAGAATATTTGGAGTTAATTAAGTATGGATCTTGCTGCATTCTTCACAGACTGTTCTGTTTAGGCAGATTGCTGTTATGTTTGCATTGTTCGCATATGTTCGCTTGTTTAATGATTCCATTTGAGGATGGGAGTTTTAAATATGTGGAGGAATTTAGTATGCAATGTCAATTAATGATTTTAGTGATTTGGTAGGAGTGCGTATGCACTTTGTTTTGATTACTAATAAAACTTTCGGAACAAGTATGTGAGTTCTCTCTGACTAATGTGAGTCCATGGTATATACGCACTCTCACCCTTCCACCATTGCTAGCCTCTCCAGTGCCGCGCAATTTTTGCCGGTGCATAAACCCATCATATACCTTCCTCAAAACAGCTACCATACCTACCCATCATGGCATTTCCATAGCCATTCCAAGATATATTGCCATGCAACTTCCACCGTTCCGTTTATTATGACACGCATCATCATTGTCATATTGCTTTTGCATGATCATGTAGTTGACATCGTATTTGTGGCAAAGCCACCGTTACCTTTCATACATGTCACTCATGAGTCATTGCACATCCCGGTACACCGCTGGAGGCATTCATATAGAGTCATATATTTGTTCTAAGTATCGAGTTGTAAGTAAATAAAATTGTGATGATCATCACTATTAGAGCATTGTCCCATGTGAGGAAAGGACGGAAGCTATGATTCCCTCACAAGTTGGGATGAGACTCCGGACTTAAAATAAAAAGAAAATAAAAGAGGCCAAAGAGCCCAAACAAAAAAAGAGAAAAAGAGAGAAGGGACAATGCTACTATCCTTTACCACACTTGTGCTTCAAAGTAGCACCATGATCTTCATGATAGAGAGTCTCATATATTGTCACTTTCATATACTAGTGGGAATTTTTGTTATAGAACTTGGCTTGTATATTCCAATGATGGGCATCCTCAATTGCCCTAGATCTTCGTGAGCAAGCGAGTTGGATGCACACCCACTTAGTTTCTTTTTGAGCTTTCATAAACTTATAGCTCTTGTGCATCTCTTGCATGGCAATCCCTACTCACTCACATTGATATCTATTGATGGGCATCTCCATAGGCTGTTGATACGCCTTGTTGATGTGACCATCTCCTCCTTTTTGCCTCACAACCACCACCATATTCTATTCCACCTATAGTGCTATGTCCAAGGCTCACGCTCATGTATTGCGTGAGAGTCGAAAAGGTTTGAGAAAGTAAAAGTGTGAAAGCAATGGCTTCACTAATACCGGAGTTGTGCATGATTTAAATATGTTGTGTGGGGAAGATGGAGCATAGCCAAACTATATGATATTGTAGGGATAACTCTCTTTGGCCATGTTATTTTGAGAAGACATGATTGCATTGTTAGTATGCTTGAAGTATTATTGTTCTTATGTCAACATTAAACTATTTGTCTTGTATCATATGGATCTGAATATTCATGCCACAATATATCTTAGGTAGCATTCCACATCAGAAATTCTGTTTTATCATTTACCTACTCGAGGACGAGTAGGAATTAAGCTTGGGGATGCTTGATACGTCTCCAACGTATCTATTATTTTTGATCGTTCCATGCTATTATATTATCAACTTTGGATGTTTTATATGCATGAATATGCTATTTTATATTATTTCGGGGACTAACCTATTAACCTAGAGCCGAGTGCCAATTCCTGTTTTTTCCTTGTTTTTGACCTTTTTCAGATAGGAATATCAAATGGAGTCCAAACGAAATAAAACTTTCGCCATGATTTTTTATGGAAAATATCAAAAATAGGAGAAGAAAAAGATACCAGAGAGGAGTCCCGAGGAAGCCACGAGCCAGTGAGGCGAGCCCATCCCCCTGGGCGCGCCTGGGGGGCTCGTGACTCCCTCGTGGGTCCCCCTGACTTGTTCTCGATGTCATCTTGTCTTACAAATACAGAAACCTCCAGAAATAAACCTAGATCGGGAGTTCCGCCGCCGCAAGCCTGTGTATCCACCAAAAACCAATTGGGAGCCCGTTCCGGCACCCTTCCCGAGGGGGAATCCATCTTCGGTGGCCATCTTCATCATCCCGGCAATCTCCGTGACGAGGAGGGAGTAGTTCTCCCTCGGTGCTGAGGGTATGTACCAGTAGCTATGTGTTTGATCTCTCTCTCTCTCTCTCGTGTTCTTGAGATGTCATGATCTCGATGTACCGCGGGCTTTGCTACTATAGTTGGATCCTATGATGTTCTCCCCCTCTCCCTTCTTGTAATGAATTGAGTTTCCCCTTTGAAGTTGCTACTGTGCTACAAACCTCTGCACTTGGAGGCCCAACAACGTCTACAAGGAGAAGGTTGCGTAGTAGACATCATTGCGTAGTAGACATCACTGAAGGAGATCGAAGAAGGTCACCCCCCACAGGGGAGTGGCTCACTCGGTCGTCGTCCTCACGACCGTAGTCTAAGCCCCAATCGATGTCGGGGTAATGAGGGTGGCGACTATGAGGCCCCCGAGCTCAATGCTCGGTCAATCATCACACAACACCTGGTTGATCACTAGCGAGATCGCCGGGGAGTGCTCGTCCACGAGTGCTTCGACCGACACATCCGTGAAGCAGAAATCATCACCAACTACCGGTTGGCCACGTGGATTGAAAAGTTCAATGGCGATTCAAAGCCACAGACCTGGTTGGAGGACTACCTAGTGGTCGTCCAGATCAGCGACGATGATGATTACGTAGCTATGAAGCATTTGCCCCTCATGTGGGAGAGGTCCGCGAGGGCATGGCTCAATCAGCTGCCCTCTAGCAGCATCCACAGCTTGGGCGACCTTGCCCGAGTGTTCGTCAAGACCTTCAGGGGCACATACAAGCGCCCATGCGGCCTGACTGAGTTGCAACATTGTGTCTAGAAGAGCAACAAGACTCTTCGGGAGTACATCCAGTGGTGGAACACACCGCACAACACAGTTGAGAACATCACACAAACTAGGCCGTGTACCCTTCAAGGCGGGCACTCGGTATCTGGAGCTGATTCTCAAGTTTAGCCGATTGGGGGACTTGTCCCTCAGTAGGTCCATGGAAATCGCCAATCAATACGCGAATGGCGAACAGGAAGACCACCTCCGCAGCGGCAAAGGATGAGCCAGCGAAGCCCCTCAGTCAGGCAGCACTGGGAAGAAATATAAGCGAAAAGGTGACCAGTCAGGCATAGCCAAAATAAATCCATGAAAATAAGAAGGACTGGGCTGGCAAGAAATCCGAGTCAAAAAGCAGTCTATTGGACCTGCCATGTCCGATTCATTCTCGCAAGGACGATAAGGGGGAGACCATCCCCGCCAAGCACATAGCTCGCGGTGGCCGTCTCCACCAGAAGGAGATGGGCGGAGAGCCCTCCGGGGATAAGGAAAATGAGGACGACCGAACGGACGCCTCCGGGTATCCGCACATTGAGGCGACCCTCATGATCTTCGCTGACATTGAAAGCAAGAGTCGGTTGGAAGTTATAAATCGGGAGGTGAACATGGTAGCCCCGACTATCACAAAGTACCGCGACTCAGCGAAGATGTTCGTCACGTTCAACCAGTCATATCACCCAGACAACATAGCCACCCCCGGGAGGCAGGCGTTGGTGGTCGATCCCATGGTCAATGGGTTTCGACTGCAGAAAGTCCTCATGGATGGAAGCAGTGGCCTCAACATCATATATGTGGACACTCTCAAAGCCATGGACATCTCGATGTCCCGGTTGAGCAAGAGTAACATGCAATTTCACGGGGTCATCCCCGGTAAGAAGGCCAAATCACTTGGCCAGATCACCTTGAGTGTCGTATTCGGGTGCGAGAATTTTTTTCGCAAGGAGAGGTTGACCTTTGAAGTGGTTGACTTCTGCAACGCCTATCAGGCCATCCTGGGTAGGCCCGCCTACGCACCTTTCATGGCCCAACCATGTTACATGTATCTTAAGTTTAAGATGCGAGGGCCGAAAGGCGTGATCACGGTGACTGGCAATCGGAAGGTTGGCGAAGAGTGCCTCCAACAAGGCTCTAGGATCGCTAACGAGCAGGTCGTCGCAGCCGAGCTTGATGGGTACAAGACGGCAGTGGACACCGCAGATCTACTCAACTCAAAGCGGCCAGCTACAAAAAAAAAATTCAGTCAGCTCGTGAGACGTAGCAGGTCCACATCCACCCACCGATCCGAGTGCTTCTGCGATCAACATATCCACCTCGGTCAAAGAGAAATAGGAAGCCAAGCTCATCTAGTCCCTCCGTGAGAGCTTGCATATCTTCGTATGGAAGTCGCCTGACATGCGGAGGGTTCCCAGGGAGCTAGCTGACCATCGCCTCTAAGTGGACCCGTAGGTCAAGCCCATCAAGGAACACCTGTGCTGCTCCTCCATGAGGAAAGGCAAGGCACTCGGCGAGGAGATCGCTCGGCTCCTAGCCGTCGAGTTCATCTGCGAGGTCTACCACCATGAGTGATTCCCGAACGTGGTCCTCGTGCCAAATAAGAACAATTCAATTCGAATATATATTGACTTCAAGGACCTCAATCGGGCCTGCCCGAAGGACCACTTCCCTCTACCCCGCATAGATTGAATTGTAGATTCGACTTGCGGATGTGAATGCATGTTATTCCTCGATGCGCATTCCGGGTACCACCAGATTCGAATGTATGGACCTAACGAAATAAAAAACAGCCTTCATCACCCCATTCGGGTCTTTTTGTTACATCATGATGCCATTTTGTCTAAAAAATGTTGGAGCTACCTTTCAGCGCATGATTCAAAAATGTGTGCAGAAAAAGATCAGTCAGAATGTCGAAGCATACATGGACGACATTGTGGTCAAGTCAAGTAAAGGTTTTGACCTCCTGGCCTACCCCGCTGAAACCTTCGCAAACCTTCGATGCTTCGGGATTAAGCTCAATCCGGCCAAATGCACCTTCGGTGTACCGACTAGTTAGCTTATCGGTTTCCTTGTTTCTGAATGAGGTATCGATGCCAATCACGACAAGATCGGAGCCTCTCTACCGGCTGATGAAGAAATCCGACAGGTTCGAGTGGACCAATGAAGCGGATGTTGCATTCGACCAACTTAAAGCTCTCCTTTCCACCCAGCCGGTGTTGGCTTCTCTAAGCAGCCGGGAGCCCTTGCTCATGTACGTCGTTGCCACTAGCCAAGTTGTTAGCACCGTACTCTACGTAGAGCGTGAAGAAGTGGGCAAAGCATACAAGGTCCAAAGGCCCATCTACTACATTTCTGAAGTGCTGACCCCTTCAAAACAAAGGTATCCACACTACCAAAAGATGGTTTATGGGATCTACGTGACTCTGAACAAGGTGCTCCACTATTTTCAAGATCACTCGATCACTGTCATCAGTAACGCTCCCCTGGCGGAAATTCTGCACAATCGGGATGCAACTGGCAGAGAGGCCAAATGAGCGATTGAGCTCCTACCGCTGGAGATCAAGTTTGAGGACAAGAAAGTAATCAAGTCTGAGGCTCTGGCAGACTTTCTTGCCGAGTGGGTAGAGCAAGTGCAGCGAACTCCAGTCGTCCCCGAGCATTGGACCATGTTCTTCAATGGATCCAAAATGCTCTGCGGCTCGGGGGGCTGGAGTGGTCCTCGTTTCCCCACGGGAGATCGACTAAGTTACGTGCTCCAAATCTAGTTCGATTCATCTAACAATGAGGCCGAGTACGAGGCCCTCCTATATGGGCTCCACATGGCCATATCACTTGGCATCCGCCGATTGATGGTGCATGGCGACTCAGATCTCATTGTCAACAAAGTAATGAAGGAATGGGACATCCGAAGCCCAGCAATGATAGACTAGTGCAACACAGTCAAAAAACTGGAGAAAACCTTCGAATGGTTGGAACTACATCATGTGCCCCGAGCCAAGAACCAAGCGGCCGACGACTTGGCTAAGATGGGATCCACTCGGAAGATAGTTCCGAAGGGCATGTTCCTCAAGCACTTACGCGCCCCTCGGTCAAAGAGGATCCCTTCAGTGAAGAGCCCCCACGAGCAATTGGTCCGTCTAATCCGAGTGAGATCGACGCCTCAACCATGTTTGACCTTGTCCATGACATGCTGGTCATCACTCCCAAATGGACATAACCTTATATAGCTTACTTTCTCCGGCAAGAGCTTCTTGAGAACAAAGAGGAATCCCGTCAGATCATGTAAGTGCATCTAGTGCCCCTTAGTGATTTTGGTGGTTTGAAGACTTATAGGTTAAGTATCTAATGTGTTTTTAAGTGTACACAGGATCTATAAGTCATTGAGGAGTTTGAGATATTTGAAGAATATCGACCCCTAAAAATATATGTCTTCAGTTGAAGAAATTGGTCTGAAGCTGAAGAAATGAAACGCGGAGAATTTGAGATGAAACTGATATTCCTCATGAAGATATTGATATTGAGAAGATCGGTGGTTCCTGAAGAAAATCGTTCTGAAGAAATTGAAGCGTGAAGATTTTCGTTTTCTGTTTTTACTTTCTTCGCATTTGATGAATAGGAATACCGTACTGTTAAAGGGGGTCAAAGTAACACTATGGAATGGATTTCCTCATGATGCTCAACCCAAGCCAAATCCTACCAAAAGCCTCAAGTGAGGAATATGAGTGACATGAGGACTCTCACAGTTGAGGGTCCCGACCGTTTCGATAAGCCACGCCAAGTCACTGATCTTATCCACTCCAACGGTCATATTATTTAAGGGCATTAATGTCAAATCATGTCGGGATGCTCCCAGGCTATAAATAGCCGCCCCCACAACCACTAGCTGGTTGGCTGCTCCGCTAGAAACTGACACTTGTCATAAGAGCAACCCAATTCCTCAGAGCTTTCGAGAGTAAATCATCAGTGAGGAAATACACCACCCACCGAAACCACAAACCAAACCTAGTGATTGAGCATCACTGAAGAAGTTGTTCCTGTGTGGGACTGAGCCTTTTACCTTTGAGGACTGTGCATCCTCCAGACGGTTAGGCGTCATGGTCTAGAGCAATCCAGCAGTCAATTGTGGATCGCCGGGTGACCGAGTTTGTGAGGGTTTGGAAGTCTGCCCTGAAGACTTACCACGAGTGTTGGGCGAGGACTGTGTGTCCTTAGCTCAAGGAGAATACGGTAGGGACTGTGTGTTCCGGGACTGGGTGTCCTTTGGTTTCAATACCAAGCCGCTCCAAACCAGATGTACAACTGTCACAGCAGTTGGAACTGGGTCATCAACAACAGTCTTCACCAAGAATCGGGTTCTAATTCCTCAACTCTTTACTTTCTCTGTATTATGTGTTGATGACTTTCACTGTGACTGTTTGAAGAATTTGCTGAAGACTTTCTCTGAATTTCCTCAACCCCAAATTCTTCACTTGAGTTAATCATCATCTGTATTCTGCGTGCCTGCGTACTGTGCAATCTGTTTTCATAATCTTCACTCTGTAATACTGCTGTTGTGAACGATTGCACGACTCATCCTTAACTGTTTCCGCTGTAAGTTAGTCATCAGTGAGGAATTTCCTCAAAAGGAATTTCCTCAGTGATGAAATTCTAAAAATCTCCTATTCACCCCCCCCTCTAGTCGATATAACGCACTTTCAGATCATTCGGCGGTCTAAAGCTTTCAAAGTACTTGGAGACAAACTGTACAAGAAGAATGTTACACGAGTCAGCCAAAGGTGCATCTCTCTGGAGGAAGGACTACAAAACCTGCGTGAGATCCACTCAGGAACCTACAGACACCATGCATCCTCTCGGACCCTGGTGGCCAAGGCCTTCCGAGCATGTTTTTATTGGCCCCGAGCCATTGAGGCAGCAAGGGACTTGGTGGACCTTAGTGTCAGGTCCTAGTTCTACAAGAATCAGTTGCACAAGCCTCCATCCGCGCTGAAGACGATTCTGCTCACTTGCCATTCACCGTATGGGGCCTCAACATGGTCGGTCCTTTACGCATCGGTTCGAGCGGATTCACCCACCTGCTAGTCACGATGGATAAGTTCACCAAGTGGGTCGAAGCTAAACCCATCAAAAACGTGGACACTGCGACTGTCGTCAGCTTCATTCGGCAGATTATCTTCAGATTCAGAATCCCTCATGACATCATCACCGACAACAGAAACGACTTTGACTCGGATGAGTTCCGAGAGTTCTGCCACTCTCACGACTCTCGGGTTTACTACGCCTCCGTGGCGTACCCGCAGTCGAATGGGCAGGCGAAACAAGTGAATGGCATGATACTTCAAAGACTGAAGCCCCGGCTAATGAGAGACCACAAATATGCCGCTGGCGCTTGGGTCGAAGAATTACCATCCAGCCTGTCGGGTATGCGAACAACTCCGAATCATTCAACCGGGCGCACTCCATTCTTCACGGTGTATGCGTCGGAAGCGGTCCTGACGCGCGACTTACGTCACAACTCCCCCTGAGTGGAGTAGTACAATGAAGCTGAAGCTGAAGCAGCACACAAAGACAATTTGGATCTTCTGGAGGAAGAGAGGGAGCTTTCCCTCATTCGGTCCATGGTGTACCAACAAGACCTTCGATGATACCATGATAAACAAGTCTGGAGTCGAGCATTTTGTAAGTGCATCTAGTGGCCCTTAGTGATTTTCATGGATTGAAGACTTATAGGTTAAGAGACTGACATGTTTGTAAGTGTACACACGCTCAATAAGTCGCTGAGGACTTTGAGTTATTCGAAGAATATCGACCCCTAAAAATGTATGTCTTCGGGTGAAGACCTTCGATATTCCTTGAAAGTTTGATCGCGAAGAAATTGTGTAGAAATTGATATTCCTCATGAAGATATTGAAGATGAGGTACTCGGTGTGTCTCGATAAAAATACTCTAAAGACTTTGAAGCTTGAAGATTTACTCTTTCCGTTCCATATTTTTCATTCTTGAGTCATAGGAATACCGTATTGTTAAAGGGAGTCGAGGTAAAACTATGGAAAGAATTACCACATGATGCTCAACCCAAACCTACACATACCAGATCCTCAAAGCGAGGAACATGAGAGACATGAGGACTTTCACAGTTCAAAGTTTCGATCATTGCTGCGCCACGCGCCACCTGTCACAAATCTTATCCACCCAACGATCATAGCGTTAAGGGCATTAATGTCAAATCATGTCGGGATGCTCCCACGCTATAAATAGCCGCCCCCGCAACCACTAGCTAGTTGGCTGCTCCGAGAGAAACTGACACTTGTCATTTAGAGCAACCCAATTCCTCAAAGTCTTTGAGCGAAAATCATCAAGTGAGGAATACCCTGAAACACCCAAACCCAAACCAAAATTTAAGTGATTGAGCATCACCGAAGAAGTTATTCCTGTGTGGAACTGATGCTTGTTACCTTTGAGGACTGTGCATCCTCCTCATGGTTAGTTGTCATGGTCTAGAGCATCCAAAAGTCAATTGTGGATCGTCGGGTGACCGAGTTTGTGAGGGTTTGGAAGTCTGCCCTAAAGACTTACCACGAGTGTTGGGCGAGGACTGTGTGTCCTTAGCTCAAGGAGAATACGGTAGGGACTGTGTGTCCTTTGGTTTCAATACCAAGCCGCTCCAAACCAGACGTACGACTGTCACAACAGTTGGAACTGGGTCATCAACAACTGTCTTCATCATGATATGGGTTCTATTTCTTCAACTCTTTCATTTCCTCAGAATTCTATGTTGAAGACTTTCATTTGTGCTATTTGAAGAATTTGTCTAAAGACTTTCTCTGAATTTCCTCAACCTCAAATTCTTCATTTGAGTTAATCTTCACCTGCTTTCTATGTACCTACGTACTGTGCAAACCAATTCTAATAATCTTCACTAAGTAATCTGTTGTAGTAGTCTTTGCACTTTTGATCCTGCGCTATTTCTGTTGCACAGAATTCATAATTGAGGAATTTCCTCACAAGGAATTTCCTCAGTGATGAAATTCTAAAAGTCCCCTACCCCCTCTAGTCGATATAACGCACTTTCAATTGGTATCACAGCAAGGTACTCCCTTGTTCTGTGTGATTTTAGTTTAACCACGTGGAGTTTTAGTTATGTCGACTGCAGGTACGATCAAGGTTACTACAGGATGTCCTTACCTTCGAAGGAAAGGACTTTCCCTACTGGAAGACCAAGATGCAGATGCATCTTCAGGCTATTGACAATGATCTCTCGTACATTGTGGAAGATGGTATTCCCTCCATCACTGCTATTATCTCTGTCGCTGATGTGAAGAAATTCAAGCAACTTGATTCTCAAGCGAAGAATATCATCTGTGGCCATCTGAGCAAAGGTTGGTATGGCAAAGTGAGTGCTTTGGGCACAACTAAACTTATCTGGGATAGGCTCTCCAAAGTCAGTGAAGGAATTTCAACTCAGCGTGACTCTCGTGTTGATGTTCTTCGCAGTCTCTTCAATCGCTTCAAGAGGCTTGACAATGAAAGCTGCCAAGATACCTTTGATCGCCTCACTGCCATCTCAAATCAACTGTAAGCACTGGGAGCCAGAGACATCACTGACCATGAAGTTGTGAAGAAACTGCTAAGATCACTGGATCCATCATTTGATATACTGGTTCTCATGATTCAAGAAAGAGGAGACTATAAGATGCTTGATCCTGCTGATATACTTGAAAGACTCAATACTCATGAATTCCAACAGGAAGAAAAGAGAGATCTGTATGGACCAAGCTATTCAAGACCTCGTGCACTGAAGGCCAAAGCAATTTCCTCATATGAAGAAGAAGACTCAAATTGCAGCATTGGTGAACCTGAAGCACTTGGACAGGATCTTGCAATGCTTGTGAGGAAATTCCAGAAGTTTACAAGGCGTGGCCAGTTTGATAAATCTTCAAGAAGAGATATGAGGAAATCAGAATCTTCATCTAAGGACTACAAGAAAAGAACCTGCCACAAATGCAAGAAATCTGGTCACTATATTGTTGATTGTCCTGGCTGGGTGAAGGAATCAAAGAAGAAGAAATACAAGGATGAAAGTTTCGATGACTCGAAGAAAAAGAAGAAATCTTCAAAATCCTCATCCTCAAAGTCCTCATCGCACAAGAAGACTAGTTTCATAAAGGCTCGGGCACTCATTGGCAAGGAAATGGATTTTGAGGAAGAACCTGAGGAATGTGATGAAGAGGAAGGTTCTGAAGAAGACTCAGAGTCTGGCGTGGCTAGTCTCGCATTGGCTACCACATTCGTCAACAAGTCAATCTTCAACCTTGAAGCAAATGACAATGCTATCTACATTGATGACTATGTTGATGACTTCCCTCCAACCTATAACTTCATGGCAAAAGGTTCAAAGGTACCGAATGATACTTCCTCCTATGACTCAAGTGACTATGAACCTGATGATTATAAAAAAACCCAGTTATAGTAAACTTGCCAACATTGCAACTAAACAACAAAGTGCCATTGAAAAGCTTCAAAAACTGCTAAACAAAAGCGATGATCTGTTGAATGATGAAATTAATCGCACTCAAATCCTCACTGAAGATGTCAAAAGTCTTCAATATAGATTTGATAGTCTTGAAGATCGTCATGGCACACTCTTGGCTGATCATGAGAAACTTTCCTATGAATTTATTCAAAGGAAACTTGATCATCAGAAGTTGAAGATGTCTCATGATGATCTTCGAATGGAAAACGATTCATTGCTTTCTCAACAGATCAGTGTCGCTCAGGTTGAATTCACTCCACCATGTCTCAAATGCATCGAGCGTGAGAATGTCAATTCTTCACCAAAATCATCAAATGTTTCTATCGCTACAAATTCTTCAACTGCTCCTGTGGTATCAAATTCCTCACTCAAGGAAACCACAAATGCTACTGACGAAAATGCAGGGCTGCAGGAATTGTATGTCAGAGGCATATACAAAAGTCTCAAAAGGGCATCAAACCCTTTGCGATGTGCTCAAAAAGGAGATCTTGAAGAGGAACCCGAGGAAAGAAGGAATTACCTTCGAGAGGAAATTGAATGCTGATGGATCATACTGGAAACTTGAGCAGTATCCCAAAACCTCATGGGTTGCTGCTAAAGGTCCTCTCGTCGATCCATCCTCTCGAACAGGCTTTGCATGTGAATTATCCTATTCCTCATATGAGTTAATTGACTCCAACTATAAACTGTTCAAAAATCAATCTGGTGAAGTATTTGCTCGATATGTTGGAACTAACTGCAGGAATGGACCACCGCTGAGGAAAATTTGGGTCCCCAAAAGTTTCTTAGAAAATCTTCACGTGAATGTCCTCATGACACCACGTGTGAAGAACCTGAACCCAGATCAAACTCCTCAGGTGGACCAAAGTCTTCAAGAGGATCAAAATCCTCAAATGGTCAACACTATACTAGTACTCGTGCTAATGCTTCTGATATGCAGGAAAAATTACAAGGGAAATGAATATGAGCATTATTCCTCAAATCATTATATTCATAAATCCTCAAAGAACTTCTCTACCTATTCATTTGAGTACTCTAACCACCCTACTGTGAAACGAAGTGCATTAGCTTCAATGCCCCCTTTCTCATATGGTGCTCACATGATGATGAACTCTTTGCCACCCCTTCAGATGTGGGTGGTGAAGAAATTGAACTAATCACTTCTGCAGGTCAGGTCTCCAGATGAAAACCATCATCTAAAGAATTTGCTGGAGACCTAAGGAAAATACTTGATCGGACGCAAGCTAAAATTGATGAAATGGTAACATTTCACATGTGCTCAAATTTACTGTTTATGATGAAATTCTAGTCCGATGAAATTGAATTCATATTCTTCAAGTTTGAATCATATGAGATGGTAAGCTGTACTAATTCATCTGCAGGATGACAAACCCAAGAATACTGAGTGGGTTGTTGATAGTGGTTGCGCAAACCACATGACTGGTGATAAAAGCTTGCTCATGAATATGCCACTGACTCCATCACCACTGAAGCAAATCACATATGCTGACAAAGGTAAAAGCAAGGTATTGGGACTTGGCAAAGTGGCTATTTCCAAGGACACGCACATGGACAAAGTGATGCTTGTTGAATCCCTTCGGTTTAACCTCATGTCAGACTCAATGCTTTGTGATCTTGATATGGTTGTTATCTTTGGAAAATACACATGTGTAGTCATCATGAAATCTGACAGATCCAAAGTCTTTGAAGGCTTTAGGAGAGGAGATTTGTACATTGTTGATTTTCCCACAGGTCCTCAATCAGCCACATGCTTACTAGCAAAAACTTCAGAAGGCTAGCTATGGCATCGAAGACTTGGTCATGCACGCATGAGGAATTTGCACACGCTCGCGAAGAAGAAGCATGTCATTGGCATCAAATCAGTCAAATTCCTCAAGGACCACCTCTGCGGTGCTTGTGAGTTTGGAAAAATGACCAGATCAAAACACCCCTCGAAGACTATCATGACTACAACTCGCCTGTTTGAATTGCTTCACATGGATCTGTTTGGACCTACTCATTATGCCAGTCTAACCAATGCAGCATCTTTATATGGCTTTGTCATCGTAGATGACTATTCTTGATACACTTGGGTACATATCATTCGGTATAAAACTGAAGTGCAGGAAGTCTTCAAACGATTTTCCTCAAGGTCCTCGACGAACTTCGGCATCAAGATCAAACACATCAGGAGTGACAATGGGACAGAATTCAAAAACACTGGTCTTGATGATTATCTTGATGAACTTGGTATTACTCACGAATTATCTCCTCCTTACACTCCTCAACAGAATGGCATCGTTAAACACAAGAACATGACTTTGGTTGAAATGTCTTGGACTATGCTTGAAGAATATCAAACTCCTCGTCATTTCTGGCCTGAAGCAATTAACACTGCTTGCCACATCATCCACAGGGTATATCTTCACAAATTCCTCAAGAAAACCTCATATGAACTCCTCACTCACAAGGAACCCAATGTAAGTTATTTCAAAGTCTTCGGTGCAAAATGCTAGATTAGAGATCCACACCATAGCTCAAAATGTGCACCTAAAGCACATGAGGGTTTTTTGCTTGGTTATTGAAAGGACTCGCACACCTACAGAGTCTTCAACAGCTATCACAACAAGGTTGTTGAAACTGTAGATGTGCGGCTTGATGATACTAATGGCTCACAAAGAGAGCAACTATCTCCTGTGCCACACAAATTATCTCCTGAGGAAGCAATCAAGTTCAAAGCTACTGAAGATATCGTTCCTGTTGAGGAAATTGATGAAGAAATCATCTTGAGCACTGATGAAATTCAAGCAGGTGCACGAGAGGAAATTTCTCCAGCTCAAATTCCTCAGCCCAAGCAAAGTCTTCAACCAGCTCATCCAAGGAGTGCAAATGAAGTGGAACTTGACAAAATCCTCGATGACATCAATGCGTCAGGTCCTCTCACTCGCTCAAAAGCTTCACATTTAGTTACCTTTTGTGGGCATTCCTCTTTTGTGTCTATCACAGAACCCTCAAAACTTGCTGAAGCATTCATGGAACTTGACTGGATCCAAGCCATGCAAGATGAACTTCTTCAGTTCAAGCAAATGACGTGTGGGAACTCGTTAAACGACGAGATCCTCGCACACACAATATCATCAGCACCAAGTGGATTTTCCGAAAGAAGCAAGATGAGGATGGTCAAGTGGTGAGGAATAACGCACGGCTTGTAGCCCAAGGCTACACACAGGTTGAAGGAATTGATTTCGATGACACTTTTGCACCTGTTGCTAGACTTGAAGCTATTCGAATACTACTTGCTTATGTTAATCATCATAACGTTACTCTATATCAAATGGATGTGAAAAATGCATTCCTCAATGGTAAGCTTGAGGAAGAAGTATATGTTGCTCAGCCCCCAGGTTTTGAGGATGCGAAGCATCCACACAAAGTCTTCAGACCCAAAAAGGTACTCTATGGCCTCAAGCAAGCCCCTCGGGCGTGGTACGATACATTGAAGGAATTCCTCATGAAGAAGGCTTCAAACCTGGTTCACTCGATCCAAATCTTTTCACTAAATCTTATGACAATGAACTAGTTGTGTGCCAAATATATGTCGACGACATTATCTTTGGTTGTTCTGACAAACGTTATAGTGATGAATTTGCTTACATGATGAGTGAAGAATATCAGATGTCTATGATGGGGGAGCTTAAATTCTTCGTAGGTCTTCAAATTCGTCAATAATGCAATGGCATCTTCATATCTCATGAGAACTACCTCAAGGATGTTCTGAGGAAATTCGACATGCATGAATGCAAAGGCGTCAAGACTCCTATGCCTACCAACGGCCACCTCTGCACTAACGAAAATGGTAAAGATTTCGATCAGCACGTATATCATTCGATGATTGGCTCCTTATTGTATCTATGTGCATCTAGGCTAGATATAATGCTTAGTGTTTGCATGTGTGCTAGTTTTCAAGCAAAACCGAAGGAATCACACCATAAGGTTGTGAAGCATATTCTTCGATACTTAGCTCACACACCAACACTAGGATTATGGTACCCCAAGGGCTCAAATCTTCACCTAGTTGGATATTCTGACTCTGATTATGGCGGTGACCGTGTGGATCGCAAGTCAACATTAGGGACATGCCATTTCCTCAGAAGATCGTTAGTCTGCTGGTCCTTAAAGAAGCAGCTGAGTACATTGCTGCTTGTTCCTCTTGTGCTCAACTGATGTGGATGAAGCAAACCCTGAGAGACTATGGCATCAACATGAAGAATGTGCGCCTCTACTGTGAAAATAAGAGTGCAATCAAGATTGCCTACAACCCAGTACAACACTCGAAGACTAAGCACATCCAGATTCGTCATCATTTTCTTCAGGACCATGTCCTCAAGGGCAATATCATCATCGATCATGTGAAGACTGACGATCAGCTAGTAGATATTATCACTAAGCCCTTGGATGAGAGAAGGTTTTGCAAGTTGAGGTGTGAGCTAAATATCCTAGAGTCTTCAAATGTTTTGTGAAAACATGCACACATCCAAACATGCAAAATTGATGACTTAGATGTGAAACACATGAAGAATCAATTTTCTTCAATCAATGAAGAATATCACTCTTAGTGTGAGGAAATTAATGAAGAATTTGGTTCTCAGGGCCCTATGATAATTGTACGCAGCGCTTGAAATCATCATTCCTATACGGTGGGTCACGCCACCACCCAACTTTGAAATTATTCAAGCTGTTTTTCTTCAAAGTTGAAATTCATCAATGTGCACTTTGTCACAAAATCCTCAAGTTTTTCAAAATCTTCAAATTCTTCAAAACGTTTCATGATTTTCATTTTCATATATATATATATGTGTGTGTGTGTGTGTGTGTGTGTGTGTGTGTATAATGAGATTTGAAAGTCCTCAACAGCATTCACTTATAGCTCAGTATTCAATTCGATATTTCATCTAAGTGAATGTGATCGGACCCGACTCCCCTCTATGCTAAGCTCAACCCAGTCTATTCATTTCTGCATATGCGTTCTACTTGACACTTGTTCAAAATCCTCACTGTGTCCTTGTCAGGTGAGGAATTTGCAACTAATTCCTCAAAAAATCAAAAATCATTTTTATAACGTTACACAGTAACAGGACCCACTTCTCACGATCAGATAACCATGAACTCCACCGCTTCAGTCGTGGGCTCCACGTGTCATGCAGAGACGAATGGGCAAGGGCAGTTTGGCTCGAAAGTGTCGGCCGAACAGTTTTTCACCTGAGCTATAAATAGGCCCTTACCCCCCTCAGTCAAAACTCTTCGTCCTCTCGTCTTCTCCGCTCGAGCTCAACCCTAGCGCCACCGCTAGCAATCTCATCGTCGGCGAGGAAAAGCTTCCCTGCCTTGCCCTCGCCGTCGCCGGACTCACGCCGACTGCAGAAAATCGTCTTCTGCCGCCGCCGTAGCTGATTTCAGTTTCCAAGTTAGGGCGCTGAAGATCTGAACTGAGGAAGTTCCCTCTTTTACTGCTCTAGTTCTTCGTTTTCTTCGCACAAGGTAAATAAAATCCTATTTTACTGCCTCTATTGAATCTGTTTTCCTCACAGTGTCTGTCAGCCATGCACACTCATTCCTCAAACACTTGATGAATTTCACTAAGCCACTAAAATTCTTCATGAGATTCCTCAATTGTGTAAATTCTCGAATCTGCACAACTCTGGGACCCGAGATCAGAATGCTTAGTCAAATTCCTCAACCCACTCGTCAAATTCCTCAACTTCTAAAAAAATTCAATTTCTTCAAATCTGAGAACGCATATGACCTCTCCAAATACTTCGCACCTATACTTTCTTCACATGTACAAAATGTCAGCTGATGAATCTCTAGGTTATCATCAACTTAACTCATTTGTAGCATTCCTCAAAGAAACTTTACGTGTATCATCAGAATCATCGAGAGTTCAGATTCCTCAGCAAAAGCCTCAGTTGAAGAAAATGGAGGATGACCGGAAGTAGAAGGGAGGAAAAAAGCTTGAACAGAACACATCATTTGAAATACCTGAAGACATATATGCTGACTGTTGCACTCCAGATGAGGAAATTCATGGTAAAGAAACTATGGAGAAGCGCAAGATAAGGCTTCAGAAAATTGAGCGCAGGTGGGCTAAGGAGTGGAAGGAGTACAGATATGTGACTCCAAAATATGCGAAGAAATTTGCCCTCAAGCCACCTTGCAAAAGGCCTCCACAGGGTGATCAACAAGTCACTCATCCCTCAAGCGTCAAAACTATTGAGGATTACCCTGATGATAAAGAAAAATATTTGTCTAAGTTACAGAAGAAGGCAGAAGCAGCTGTGAAGAAATTCAATGAGGACTCTGTTGCTGCCACTTCTTTAGCTGTTGAGGCCTCCGCTACAGCAATTCCTCAGAAGAAGACTTTGCGGAAGAAACCCAAAGCCTCAGTGCCAAAATAGCAATTGCCTCAGAAAGCTGCAACGGCGGCAAAATCATCAACAACACCGCAGTCTTCACCCCCACAACAGAAGCATCTTATTAAGCATCAACCTGCTCAATCAAGTTCCTCAGTGTCGTCTGCCACTAGCTCTGCTGCAAATTCTTCACCCACTTTACTGAGGACTAAAATGACTGCTGGTAGAGGCATCGGGCCAAGTCCTAGCAAAGTCATCAATGTTCCTTCTGCATTAGAAGGAAGTGAAGAATTTGATGAGGAGACACTAGAAGCAATCATCAAAAACAAACAGGAACGAGTTGCACAAGCCTCCGGCAACTCCATTCCTCTAGCCATGGATCCGAAGGTTTTGCTGGATTTCATCGACCTTTGGTATGAAGATCAAAACACACCGGTTGATGACTTAAAGCTTCCCCCTAGTGTCAGCCATATGTTGTCCACTTTCATCAATGAGGTAAAGTGGAAAGAGCAGCAAGCCAAGCAAGCAAAGGCTGCCAAACTCAAGAAGGAGAAATTCCTCAATCAGAATCTCCTCAAGCTGACGCCTGAAGCACTTGTATGAACTCGGGCTGAACTTAAAACCCTAACAGACAAGTATACAAGTCTTCACACTAATCGTCAAGGCGTCAAGGTGAATTTCGTCAAGGTTGCATCAGTTGTAGTTGATGAATACAACAAGAGAACGGCCCCTCCAAAGAAGCAAACAACACCTCAGTCAAGCTACACTGTTCAACTGCCTGATGAAGATGAAACTGCTGCTGAGGAAATTCCTCAAAATATTCCAGCTGAAGAAACTGTCAGGACTGACACTGCACCAGTGCTAGATGAAACTATTCCTTCACCACAACCGTCAAAGGTGAAGAAAGTGACTCCGTCTGCATCAGACGTGAAAAAGACTAAAGCGGTTGAGAAAGAAGCCAAAAGGAGAAAAGCTTCAATGGCCTCAGAAACCTCAGAGGCCAAACGCCTGAAGGTTACTCAGTGAGAGTCTTCATCGGCCCCGGTGGATGCTACTCCTATGAACGTAGCACCATCATACATGATGGTTCCCTTCGGAGTTGACCATGTCATTCCTGAAGAAGATGAAGAAATGGATGATGCTGAAGATGATGAAATAATGGATGAGGAAATACAGATAGATGACATTCCTCAGTCCTTCACTCCTCCAAAGACCACTGAAGAACAAGTGGGTGATGATGACATTGGGTGCAACACTCCAGTAATTCATGATGATTTTCTCGGAAGAAACTCATCCTCGCTCACCAAGGTCAACTCAAATCCCTCCAACTCTTGCTGCAACTGAGTTCCTCACCGGTTCTGACGGTAAAAGCATTCGTGAGGAGTCTGTTCAAGAAGCTACTGCATCAGTTGAAGACAATGCAGCGGCGAATACTGTACCTGCCTCCTCCAACAAGCAAATTCCTCAAGCTGAGGAAAATCCTCAAACTAAGGAAAATTCTCAAACTGAGGAAAATGCTACTGCCCCCAACACTGAAACCGCTATTGTTGTGGTAAACACAGAAACAACAATGGTAGTGGACACTCCTGAAGAACAGTGGCATAATCTTCAACCGCGGCAAAATCAGCCCTTCTCCAAAAGTCCAAAGTTTTAGAAAGAGGCATTGTATGAAGAACGCATTTACTTCAGTGGCGAAAATCCATATGACAAGCTTCGCATCAGACACAGGAAGTTCTGGACAAGAAATCAACTTAACTACTATGCTTCTGTGCTCTGTGGGAGGAACAAGATATTTCAGCATACCCATATTCCTCACTGTGATAAGGAGGAAATACCTTGCTTTGCTCCAGTCCTCAGTGTTCTTCACGAAGTCGGATTACTGCCTTTCTGTACTCACATCGGAGATTGGAACGCTGACATCATTCTTCAATTTTAAGCCACGCTACACATCTCGGGCGACCCAAAGGATGTCAACACTTGGGTTTTGGATTGGATGACTCAGCACATGCACTACAAAGCGCGTACCACTGAATTGCTTCGAGCGCTTCCAATTTCAATTCCCTCAGAGGATGCAGTTCTGATGTATGATGAACGTGAACTACCCAACAGGCTGATGGAAGTCCTCATGAAGCCTTTAGCCAAGGACCAACCCCCAAGGACTCAATTTCTGGTACAGGACTTGAAATATGAACCAAGAATAGTGTACAGAATCCTGTCGTATGCCATTGCTCCTATCAAAGGGCATGATGATGAAGAAGATGTCGTAGGCATCATGAAGAATATCTTGTTCAATGTCATCCATGGCATACCTATGAATCTTCATGATTTCTTCTTGAGGACTTTGGCTGACAATGCCTTGTCGCCATTTGAATTGAAGATTTATGCTTCGTGGATTATGAGATTCATCAGAAACAGGTGAGGCATCAACTACCAAGCTGATTTATAGAATCACCTCGGATATCGGCCGCTTATCAAAGTCATCAAGAAATCATAAAGTCTGTAATTGATGAAGGAAATCGGCCCCTTGATGGCCAATTTCGCAAGGCAGATTCTTATTCTTCATATGATGATACTGCTACTCAAGATCCTCCAAGCCTAGCTGCCCCTAGAGTGATGAACAACAAAGAGCTACTCCTCAGTCTTCATCAAAAGGTCGATCGCAATCACAGGTGGGTGAAACGCCAGTTTGGTTCCATTGTGAAAACCCTCAACGAAACTCAGAATGCAATGAAGAAAAATCACTATTATCTTCACGAGGAGTTTGATCGCACTTGGGCCACCTTGGTTCATCTGAAGACTCAAGAGGAACTTGGGGAATTGGAGTTTACTCAAGACTTCGACTGGTCGTGACCTCCAGAGAAGAAATTCAATCCAATTGCAGTTCCTGACTTGGAGGACATTTCATTTCCTTTATATCGCATTGCTGAATCAGATGAAGAACCAGAAGACACTGCGACTGATCCAAGGAAGAAGCCTGTCTCCAAGAATCCTCACGCCTTTACATCAGCCAAGAAGTGAATTTCTTCAAAGGGCGTTAGTCCTCAGTTTTGTCCCTTTTCATCACTTGATGACAAAGGGGGAAATCTGAGAGTTAGTGTTCAAGCGGGATCTATTTTGGGGCTTATAAACATTATTAAGTTACAAACTCTTGGTTCTTCTGAAGTGCTTAGATGTAATGAGTTGTAACTTAAGCCCGATGGTGTACTAACTCTTTTGAACGTTTTTCTTCGCATGCTTATACCTCAAAGTCCATTAATGCAGGCATGTTGAATTCGTCAGACACCATTTTTCATCATGCATTATAAAAATCCTCATTTTATATGTCAAATGTATGAATGATTTACAAGATACACGGGGAGATCTCCATGATATAAATCATCAATGTGCATCTGATGTACAAAGCAAATTCCTCAAAATATGCACATCTTCAGGGGGAGTCTCTCGGTATCTTGATTTCAAATTCCTCAAACTCAGTATTTACACTTCATATTCTTATCCCCGTTGAAAACTTAACCTAATTTTCATCAACCACCAAAAAGGGGGAGATTGTAAGTGCATCTAGTGCCCTTAGTGATTTTGGTGGTTTGAAGACTTATAGGTTAAGAGACTAATGTGTTTCTAAGTGTACACGGGCTCTATAAGTCGCTGAGGAGTTTGAGTTATACGATGAATATCGACCCCTAAAATGTATATCTTCGGCTGATGTCACACCCTGTTTTTCATCACAAGTATTTTATGTTGCAAAAATCAGAGCTTGTTAAAACTTTTTCAAATAATGTTGTGAGTGCAATGTCAGCCCTTGTATGAGTGAATGCTTGCTTGCTTGATGACTCAAACCCATGAAAAACTTATTATTTTGCTCTCTTCAAAAACCCTTTTTCCTTTATATCAGGATCACCTTCATCATGTTGGGATACACTACTAGCTCATGAAGCCAAGTGGCACTTCCAATCAAAGTTGGTGATCTGATCCAGATATTATTTTCATTCATTGAAAACATTAATTGGTGATTTAAAATATTATTTTCCTATTTTATATTTATGTATGTTTCCAAGGCCAGGAATGATATTCCCACAAGGAAAATTGCTTTCCTGCCTTAGAAAATTCTGAGTAAATTCATGGAAGCTGAGAAGGACATATATTTTCCATATATAAGATTTTCAACCCTATTTTATATTAATATTATTTGAGTAAAACCCTGAAAACCATTTCTGTCTGTTTTAGCTTTTTGAGATGTTTCCTAAGGAAATGATCTCAATAAATTCCCATAAAATTACAGGAGCCCTCCCCAGCCATATTAGGTGCTCACATAAAATCTCACCTTGATCCAAGGTGGGGAAGTGCACCTAATGAGCCCAAAACCCTCTCTGTCCAGAGAAGAGTTGGAACAACTCTACATTGCAAAGTTTCTCCAATGGAGCTGAAACTTTGCAGAATTGTTTGACACCCCAAATGAGGACTCCACACCAAAGATGGGATTTGTGAGACTCTGATTGACCACACTTCCTTTGTAAAGGACAGTACTGGTCATTTTGAGGCATTTTCAAGTTTACAAAGCTAAACTTGTTCAATGGAGCTCAACTTTGGTGAAACCCCATGTTTTTACCCCAAGACCAATCCTGTTAAGTTTCAGTTCTAGTGGTGGAGTGGAAGCACCCCAAATCACTGTCGAACACCTACTGACAGGAAGGTAAAAACCCTCCTAGCCACTGTTTTACCCATTGTCAAGGCCCCAAACTTGGTGAGTTAGAGCCCCAGAACACCCTGAGCACCCAGTCAACCAGCCCCTCCCCAACTCCAAGCACTAGTGACAATATCTTCAATTTGAGCCACAGGCCAGTACTGGCAACATTGGGTTCCTTGCCTCCTTTGACCAGCTCGTGCTCCCACTAGCACAGAACGGCTAGGCACACTCCCGGCAACACTCAGGACATGGAGGACACGTCCAAAGGGCCCAGAGCGCGCCAGCATGCCGTGGCATGCCAAAACCACGCTCTGGACACGCTATAGAGAACCTCCAGCAAGGGGACGTCGCCCCGGCAAGTTCCAACCCCCCCCCAGTAGTGTCCAAACGCTTCCCCGACACCCACTCTTTGCAAAGCTACCATCAGGGGCCCCCTCTCCTCGCGCAAGAGCTCACGCGACGCGTGTCCACGCGCGCCCGACGCGGCCGAGCATGCACAGTCGCTGCGGCTCGACCCCACTCGCTTTCCCTCTGCGGCCGATGCACCAGGACATCCTGAACCACGTCCCGAACCCGTGGTTTCGCGGCCAGCACCTCACTGTGCTCGCACGCGCGCCACGGTGAGTCACCGGCGCACCCGAGTCGGCTCACCGGCGCTGGCCTATAAATAGGTCCCCCGGGCACCCCAGCACCCCCAGGCAGCTTCAGCACAACCACTAGACTCCCCCTAGCCACCCAGTCGAGCTCGCAGAGCCCCGGTGCTCGAGATCGACCGAGGCCCCTCCGCCTCGAAGCTCCGGTCGATCTCCGGCTACACGCCGGCTCCTGCGCTGCCCGACCTCCCATTTCACTCCCCTTGACGCCAGGATCATTTCCCCCAACTCCCCCGAGCGAATCCGTGCCCCTAGCCACTAGCTCGATGCCAACCTGAAACCTTTCCGCCACGATCACCTCGTCACCGGCGACCAGACCACCTCCGGTGACGCCCGACCACGAGCAGGTAGGCGGAGGAATGAGGGACCCATTCCCGCTCCTAGATTGGCCTGCGGGCAACGGTAGCCTTGCCGGCGTCCGTCTCCACCTCTCTGGCTGGAGGTAGGAGAAGGACCCGACAGGTGGAGCCCACCTATCAGTGTGCTGGGGCAGCCAGCGCGCGCAGCCGCTGACACTGACCCCAGGGGCCCGCAGGTCAGGTTTGAACCTGGCCCATGCGCGCGTGGTGGCCGGTCTGCTGGCTCGGCCGACTGGGTCTCCCCCTGGCCTTTTTCTTTTATTTTTAACCTCCAGCTTAAATGATTTTTATAAAAATATTTAGCGAGTAGAAAAATATGATTCTTCCACCAACAATTTTCTAAAAATGTGTAGTAATTGATTCTGTAGAGTTTGACATTTATCAAAAACAGAATCTGTTTTGGTATAATAAAATGATATTAAAAGCATTTGTTTGCTCCTGTTTGTTTTTAAATAAATATGCTTAGCTAATAAAAACCCTAGGAAACATTTTCCAAAATAATACACTGAATTTAGTCAAGCTTTGCAACATTTTTAAAAACACCTTGTGATCTATTTTGGTGTGAGCTATTATTTATTTATTCCTTTCTCGACGGTAGAGTTACCGAGTGATGGAGGATCCGGAGCAGAAGACCTCGAAGACCCCGGATACCCAGCTGACCAAGGCAAGCAGCCCTTTGACCATGAATTGAGCACAAACATTGTTGCATGCTAGTATAGTTGGTATTTTCCCATTGCATGTGATCACGATGCCGGTTCATCATTGTGGTGATGGCACCGGAGGCTTCTTCAAAGCCCTTGCATGTTGATGATGTTATTCATGTGGCTCCTCGGAGCACAAACATGATGAGCTTGACCCTACCACTTATAAGGATCATGCTACTGTCATGTTGACTAGTAGAGTAAGATCATTGCATTGAGCTTGACCCTACCCCTTGAGGGTCATGTTATACCATGTTGACAAGTAAAAATAGAGCATATTATCATGAGCATGATGATGAGTTAAATCAAGAGTTTATGGAAACCCGGTCGGGTGCCACTAATGCCCGAGGGTGATGATGAGTTGGTGGCCACTTTTGGAGAAGTGGTGCACCGGGTATTTTGCGTGTGTGGTTTCGGAGATGGGATTAGATTTATGATGTGTCGACCGTCCCAACCTTACCAGTACGACCACGATACCCCTTTATGGGACGGGGCTTTGTTGATTACTCTAGTCGGTACTAGCAAAGAGCCACATTACTAGTGGCGGGAGTGATCGGTGTCACTCTCGTGATGGGGTCGTGCCAGGTAGGACGACTATGCCATTATTATGAGTTCCAGGCACACCGTTGGTCCCCGCATGGTTGATACTATCCAGAGTCGGTGCTCGTAAGACGTACAACATGTGGGTTGGGTACCAATCGAGTGGACCTCTTTGTCTAGTATCGTCAGGGGAAAGATGATGATCGGTTACTTACCTCGGGTATATGTGATATACCGCGAGTCGTGGATGACACGGAAGTTTCCCGTTTCTCGTGGGTCCAGCGTACTACCTCTGTAGAGTGTAAACTATTCGAATAGCCGTGTCCACGGTCAAGGACAGTTGGGTGGTGCTGCTTAAACTACGTCCAGCGTTTCTGCATAAACCAAGTGTGAGTAAAAGTGTGTGTGTGTGTGTGGTGTTAAAAAGGTGTTGTTATGAGAGTAATATTATGACCAAGTTCGGTGACTTGGGCATATAGGGTAAACCCGGATGGTTTAGCCCTCATTAATACATTGAGGTTATGACAAGTCCGATGACTTGGCATATAGGGTGAACCCGATGTGTTCAACCCTTAGAAGATATGTTGATATCTGTAACCTGTTCTTCAAGAGTAGTTCTTTAACTTGTTGCATTTACCTGATCATTCCACCAAATTGCATTCCACCATAGATACATGTTACTATTATTCTTCGCTATCAAATGTTCATATCATGGGTTGTTTGCGAGTACATTGAAAGTACTCATTGGCTTGCCACTGGTTATATTATTGACCAGATATGGAAGGACCGGAGTTTGGCGACGAGTATGCCATCGGAGACGAACCTGCGATCTAGGACGCTTCCAAGTCAGAATGCCTGTCGGTGTAGGCTTGATGGCATGGGCACCGCTTAGCCCCTACGAGTTTCCGCTACTCGATGTATCTGTTTAATTTGGCTTTAGGCCTCTCTCTTGAACCCGACATTCTGGTCGTTTGATGTAATAATTTCGGTACTTGGATGTAAGACTCTATTATTTAGTATCTGTGTTCAGTGAACATTGATCCTTGGGGTCACTCGGCACGGCGAACTCGACTTGCTAGTCAGGGTCCCCACAGCTGAAGACTTTGTTCTTACCTTGAAGACTTTGATCGCGAAGAAATAGCGATGAAATTGGTATTCCTCATGAATATATTGAAGATGAGGAATTCGGTGTGTCCTGAAGAAAAACTATTTAAAGACTTTGAAGCATGAAGATTTACTCTTTCTGTTTCATTTTCTTTACTCTTGAGTCATAGGAAAACAATACTGTTAAAGGGGGTCAAAGTGATACTACGGAATGAATTTCCTCATGATGCTCAATCCAAGCCTAAACCTACCAAAGCCTCAAGTGAGGAATATGAGAGACATGAGGACTTCCACAGTTGAAAGTTTCGACCATTGTCACGACACGCGCCAGCTCACTGATCTTATCCACCCAATGGTCACAATATTTAAGGGCATTTATGTCAAATCATGTTGGGATGCTCCCAGGCTATAAATAGTCGCCCCCACAACCACTAGTTGGTTGGCTACTCCGAGAGAAACTGACACTTGTCATTTAGAGCAACCAAAATTCCTCAGAGTCTTCGAGAGAAAACCATCATGTCACGAAATACCCCAAACACCGAACCTCAAACCAAAAACCAAGTGATTGAGCATCACTGAAGAATTTCTTCCTTTGTGGAACTGAAGCCTTTAACCTTTGAGGATTGTGCATCCTCCAGACGGTTAGGCATCATGGTCTGGAGCATCCAGCGGCCAATTGTGGATCACCAAGTGACCGAGTTTGTGAGGGTTTGGAAGTATGCCCTGAAGACTTACCACGAGTGTTGGGCGAGGACTGTGTGTCCTTAGCTCAAGGAGAATACGGTAGGGACTCTGTGTCCCAGGTCTGTGTCTCCTTTGGTTTCAATACCAAGCCGCTCCAAACCAGACGTACGACTGTCACAGCAGTTGGAACTGGGTCATCAACAACTATCTTCATCATGATACGGGTTCTATTTCTTCAACTCTTTCATTTCCTCATAATTGTATGTTGAAGACTTTCATCTGTGTTGTTTGAAGAATTTTTCTGAACACTTTCTCTGAATTTACTCAACCTCAAATTATTCATTGGAGTTAATCTTCACCTGCTTTCTGTGTGCCTTCGTACTATGCAAACCGATTCTGATAATCTTCACCAAGTAATCTATTGTAGTAGTCTTTGCACTTTTGATCATGCGTTATTTCCGCTGCACGTAATTCATCATTGAGGAATTTCTTTACAAGGAATTTCCTCAGCGATGAAATTCTAAAAATCGCCTATTCAACCCCCCCCCTCGAGTCGATATAACCCACTTTCAGAGAGCAAAACCTCCTAGTCCAACTGCCCCACGGGTGATGACTAACAGAGAGCATCTCCTAAGGCTTCATCAAAAAGTGGATCAAAAGCATAAGTGGGTTAAACGTTAGTTTGGCTCTATTGTGAAAACCCTCAATGATACTGAAAATGCAGTGAAGAAAAATCACTATGATCTTCATGAGGTATTTGATCGCACTTGGGCCATACTGTCACATCTCAAGACTCCTGGGGAACTCAAAGAACTAGAATTCACCCAAGACTTTGATTGGTCATGGCCACCAAAGAAGAAAGTCAAGAAGATACCAATTCCTAACCTGGTGGACAACCCATATTCCTCATTCCGCTCTCCTGATTTTGATGAAGAACCTGTTGATACTGCAACAGGCCCAATCAGGAAGAATGACATGAAGAATTTTGGCGCCTCTCCTGCAACACACAACTGAAGTTCTTCATGGGCGTTAGTCCTCAGTTTCGTCCCTTTTCGTCACTTGATGACAAAGGGGGAGAAATCTGAGTTAGTCTTCAAGCGGGAAAAATTATGGGCTTATAAACTTTATTAATTTACAAACTCTTGTTTCTTCTGAAGTGTTTGGTGTAATGAGTTGTAACTTAAGCCCCATGGTGTTCTGACACTTTTGAACGTTTTTCTTTGCATGCTTATTCCTCAAGTTAATTAATGCATGCATGCTGAAATCGTCAGACACCATTTTTCATCATGCATTTCAATTTCCTCATAATGTATGTTAAATGCATGCATGACTTACAAGATACACTGGCGGAGACTCCATGATATATATCATCAATGTCATTTGCAGCCCAACGTAAATTCTTCAAATATGCACATCTTCAGGGGGGTTTCTTTGTATCTTGCAATCAAATTCTTCAAACTCTGCACTAACATTTCATATTATTATCCCCGTTGAAAACTTAATCTATTTGTCATAAACCACCAAAAAGGGGGAGATTGTAAGTGCATCTAGTGCCCCTTAGTGATTTTGGTGGATTGAAGACTTATACATTAAGAAACTGACATGTTTGTAAGTGTACACAGGCTCTATAAGCCGCTGAGGAGTTCGAGTTATGCGAAGAATATAGACCCCTAAAAATGTATGTCTTCGAGTGAAGACTTTGATGGTGAAGAAATTGCGAAGAAATTGATATTACTCATGAAGACATTGAAGATAAGGAATTCGTTGTGTCCCAAAGAAAATACTCTGAAGACTTTGAAGCTCGAAGACTTACTCTTTCTGTTTCATATTCTTTATTCTTGAGTCATAGGAACACCGTACTGTTAAAGGGGGTCGAGGTAAAACTATGGAAAGAATTTCCTCATGATGCTCAACCCAAACCTACACCTACCAGATCCTCAAAGTGAGGAACATGAGAGACACGAGGACTTTCACAGTTGAAAGTTTTGACCATTGCCGCGCCATGCACCACCTGTCACAAATCTTATCCACCCAACGGTGATATCATTAAGGGCATTAATGTCAAATCATGTCGGGATGCTCTTAGGCCATAAATAGCTGCCCCCCACAACCACTAGTTGGCTGGCTGCTCCGAGAGAAACTGACATTTTTTATTTAGAGCAACCCAATTCCTCGAAGTCTTTAAGCGAAAATCATCAAGTGAGGAAATACCCCAAACACCCAAACCCAAACGAAAGTCCAAGTGATTGAGCATCACTTAAGAAGTTGTTCCCGTGCGGAACCGACGATTGTTACCTTTGAGGACTGTGCATCCTCCAGATGGTTAGGCGTCATGGTCTAGAGCATCCAGCAGTCAATTGTGGATCGCCGGGTGACCGAGTTTGTGAGGGTTTGGAAGTCTGCCCTCAAGACTTACCACGAGTGTTGGGCGAGGACTGTGTGTCCTTCGCTCAAGGAGAATATGGTAGGGACTGTGTGTCCCGGGACTGTGTGTCTTTTGGTTTCAATACCAAGCCGCTTGAAACCACACGTACAACTGTCACAGCAGTTGGAACTGGGTCATCAACCACTATCTTCATCGAGCTACCGGTTCTATTTCTTCAACTCTTTTCATATCCTCAATTGCATGTTGAATACTTTCATCTGTACTGTTTGAAGAATTTGACAGAAGACTTTCTCTGAATTCCTCACCTCAAAATCTTCACCTGAGTTATTCATCACATGCTTATCCTGTATACGTGACTTATGCAAACCGATTCTCTCAATTCACTCTGAGTACTTTGCTATAGACGTTTTCGCATTTCTGCCTAAGTACTATTCCCGCTACACTTAGTTCATGACTGAGGATTTTCCTCACTAGGATTTTCCTCGGTGATGAAATTGTAAAAATCGCCTATTCACCCCCCTCTAGTAGATATAACGCACTTTGACATTTCAAGAGGGGGGTCTGGTCCTCTGACTGGACCAACAGAAACCCCACAAGCTGGTGCCCCGTGGCAAGGGCCATTCACCATCTCCAAAGTCCTGCACAACGGAGCTTATCGACTATACAACATCGATAGCAACATGGAGGAACCCAGAACCTCGAACGCGGACCTCCTCCAGAAGTTCTACACAAAGAACTTTCCCTTTTTTCATTCCTATAATGAATTTGAATGACTAGAAGAATAAATTGCTTACATTCTTCAACTACCTACAGACACTTCACTCCGGTGAAAGACACCCCTAGTGGGTGGAAAATCCTTAAATGTAAACATGTCTTCGCTTAAGGTAAAACCTGCCTCGAGTGCGGACAGTCTCCTCACTCGGGGACTTAGGTGCGAACCAGTGTTCTCCTAAGCGATGTTCGCAAGAATAAAACCATCTTGGCAGCGACCTATTTTCGCCTAAGGTAAACCCTTCCCCAAGTGAGGACAGACTCCACGCTTGGGGGCTTAGCTGTGAACCATCTTTTGCCTAAGTTAAAGTGGTCCCGAATGGAGGCAAGAGTTCCATTCGGATGCCAAGATGAACAGGACAATCATTTCTTAGCAGCAAATTCATTTTCACCTAGGGTTAATCCTGCCCCAAGCAGGGATAACATCCACACTCGAGGGCTTAGTTGTGGACCAGCTTTCGCCTAAGTCAAAACGATTCTGAATGAGGACACGATCATCATTCGGATACCTCGATGGACAGGACCATCAACGAGTTTGCAAGAACTATCATCTCGGTAGCGAACTTATTTCGCCTAAGTTAAACCCTTCCCCGAGTGATCGTGGAAACCTCCACGCTCGGGGGCTTAGCTGCGAACCAGCTTTCGCCAAAGTTAAAGTGGTTCTGAATGAAGGCTAGATCTTCATTCGGACGCCAAGATGAACAAAACAAACATTTATTGGTAGCGAACCTGTTTCGCCTAAGGTAAACCCTTCCCCGAGTGGGGACAACGTCCACGCTCAGGGGCTTAGCCGTGAACGAGCCTTCGCCTAACCTGAAGTGGTTCCGAATGAAGGCAAAGCCATCATTTGGACACCAAGATGAAGAGGACAATCATCCCAGGATGCGATTCCGCTTTCGCCTAGGGAGAAATGATCCCGAATGAGGACAACCTCCACACTCACGGGCTTAGCCATGAACCAGCTTTCTCTTAAGTCGCAAACGATCCCGAGTGAGGTCTACTTCCACACTCGGGGACTCGAACGTGAAACAGCTTTCGACCGAGTATAAACAACCACAAATAAAGACGACCAAGCAAATAAGATCCAAAATCAACTGTGGATAAACGGGATCAAATTCAGCTAAGGGTACGCAAAAGAGAGGGCCTACAGACCATTGAAGTTTGAGGTTACATAAAACCACTCAGCATCCCGAGGCAAATTAAAGCTTAAGTGTTTTTCCTCCGTGCATCACTCGAAGGCCGAAGACTCCACCGCTTCCACGAAGGTATCAAGGTCGATTCCCTCTGTGATCCGTGTGGTTGCCGCCATGAACACCTCCGTTAAGTCTTCAAACTCGGCGCTCTTGCGGTTGACGACCCGAAGATTATTCATCTTCTCTTCATCCACCCCCTTATAATGGATGCGGGTGAGCGAAAGGGCAATGTCAGCTCTGACCCTTGTTGATGACTTCGTCCACGACTTGAGTTCATTGGGAATGGCCTTCACACGGTTCACAATGGACTGAGAATCCTTCACATGAGCATCTTTAGGTGCTTTCTCCTGGTCAATCTCTCCAACAGCCGACTGAAGCAGCTTGAAGCAAGCCATTACATAATCGACGCAATCCTCCTACCTGAGGAGCAACAATGCAACATTGTCCTTCAAAAGCCCTCTCTTGGGATCGAGCTCCTTCTTTATTCGCGTCGTCTCTTCTTCAACATTGGCAGCAAAGGCTATGCTCAACAGAAAACGAAGGATGAGAAACGTGACTCGGAAATATCATAATGATCATGGGGAAGTATTCGGGCGCTCGACATACCATTGACTTTCTCACAGAGTTCCACGCAGAAGTCCTCAACAAACTTCTCCGGTTTAGCTTTCTTGGCAGTGGTTTTCTCGAGGTTGGTTTCCCACTTGGCGTAATGCTTCTTCAGCTCGGCAAGCTCCACCGTGGTCTTCTCTACATCGGCTTTCAGCAGCCGATTCTCTTCCTCCAAAGTGCCAACCATCTTGAGCTTGGCCTCGACTGCCAGGGTTTTCTGCTTGATATCCTTCCAAGAGGATGTGAGTTCTTCATCCCTCTTCTTGAGGGCCTCCTTCATGGTCACTAGAGAAATGGAATTCTTCGGCCTCTCAGAAAGGTGATCTGACAAGACAACCTCAATCGGATACGAAAACACAACCTAATGGAGTGACACTCGGATAGCAAGGACGTACCTTTAGTTGTTCGCTTTTCCTGCTCCAGTCGCTTGCTCTTGGCCTTCTCCACATCCAGGCCCAGTCGGAGTTCCCATAACTCTTTTTCCATGGCGTCATCGCGGCCTATGGGCCCACAAGCAGTTTGAGTCAACAAATACAAAAAGGCATAACCTTATGTCGTGTCTCTAAGACTACCGCCGACTGCGTGAGTCAACGGTAGCCTTAGGGACTACACCAAGTGGGTGCGCTCAGCGTGCCCCCACTAGAATGTTAGAGGATAAGGGATCCATACCCGACTGGCCTCTATCAATCAAAACAAAGAAACTAAGACTACTGTCGACTGCTTCAGTCGACGGTAGCCTCGGGGACTACACCCGGTGGGTGCGCTCAGCGCGCCCCCACTGGAAAGATGGAAGAAAGAAAAAGGGCTCCGCACCCTACTGGACTCTATCAAACATACAAAGAAAAAACTCTCGGTAGCCTTGGGGACTACACCGGGTGGGTGCACTCAGCGCGCTCCCACTAACACCCAGTGGGTGTGCCTTTGGGCATGCCCACTCGGGATTCCTACTAAGGACCAGATTCAAACACAAATACGTGCATAAAGGACTTTCTCGAATGTTCTTTTCGATAGCTTCACTCGCATCATACGCCTCCTTCAATTGCCCAACCGTCACGTCCAGCTGAGCCAAGGCCTCCTTGCGTGCCCCCTCCTGGTCTTCCGGGGTATAGTGGAGCTGGAAGATGTTGCGATCCTTGCGGTCACACGGTGAAGTGGTCAACGGATACTGTCTGAATGACGCCCTAGCCAAAGCAACCTCTTGCACTACAGGAGTCTTGGCCTTGATGTTCAATCGTCTAGGAGTTGGAGCTTGCTTCAGCACTTCTCCAGCTGCAGAAGGGACATGAGCATTGAGTTCAATCACGTTGAGCAGCTCTGCATGTGTTCACAAGACAGTCCAAAGGACACTCGAATATCCAAAAGACCGAATTTTGAATGAATTGCTAGAAAAGTTCAAGGGTTACCTTTCGATGAAGCAACGTCAATGTCATATTTACCTTTGTCAGAGGTCTTCGGATCGAGTGAAGGAGACGAAGTATCAGGCCTACAACAGAAACAATAAAGCTCGATCATCACTCGAAAGACATCATTCAAACTGAGACGAACCACTCGGTGGAGATACTTACGCCGAAGCCAGAGGCACGTCAACCTTGATGCAGGGAAGAATGGCCTTAAGAAGCTTGGAGCTCGAGATCTTGGGTTGCTTGGCGGCCTGCTCCGGCAGTGCCTTGGGCTCACTCCGACCACGCTTGGAGCTGCGTGTCAGTATGGACGATGCACTCGGCTTCACCGTCGACGGAATCTTTGGGCGCCTGTGCGGACTCCATGGTCTTGGCACGCCTTGGAACGGGTATCTACTTGGACTTCATGGGACGGAGAAGACTCCATCTCATCTCCATGCTCCTCTTCGCTCTCCTTCGTCTCCTCATTGTCGCCTTCATCGTCGTCATCGTCCTTCGAGACCTTTGGGAGCTTTGTGTCTTGGTTTTCAGTGTCACTTTCCATGTCAATGGGCGAGCCATCGACCGCCAGTATGGAACTGACCAGCCCTGTGAAAGCGTGTCGAGTGAAGAAAGCAAAATCACAAATGGGAGTCGAAACAACAAGAAATTCACTCGGTACAGATGCTCAATGACTTACCTCATTCAGCTGAGGATCCGCCACGAAAGGAAGCACCTGCCTTGAGCCCGTGGGGTTATCTCTCACTAGGGTAATGGCCTTGAGTTTGTTCTCCACCGCCTCTTCCCCGAGCTCCTCAGGATGGACTCGATTCGAGTCATTTGGCCCTTCATATTTCCACATTGGGTGGACCCTGGCCTGAAGAGGCTCGATCCTACGTTGGAAGAAGACCTCGAGGAGGTCCATCCCATTTGCGTCCTTCCAGATCAAAGAAACCACCGCTATCATCAAGATATATGCGTCGGTCTTCTCCTCCTTCGACAAGGTCAAGGTGGGGGTCGGGTGGATCCTATCAACAGTATAGGGCGGGAGGCATGAGTGACCCTCGCCGACTGGGATGTCTCGGCAATAAAAACCAAGAGTCCTGTCGGTTCTTCACCGAGTCCGGGAAACTCATTTGGGGGAAGCTACTCTTGCCCCTCAGCTGAATGTCTAAGCCACCACAAAGTTGTGCTACGTTGGTTCTTCCTACCGAGGAGGAAGACTTCTTCACGGTCATCACTCGACACATGAACAAACGCTTGAACAAACCCCAATGCAGGTGATACCCAAGGAAATTTTCGCATAGAGACACAAATGCAGCTAGACACGAGACAACATTGGGGGGAAGTGGTGGAGCTGAGCCCGGAAGAAAGAAAGAAATGCTCGGAAAAACGGATGCGAAGGCATAGAAAAACCTCTCTCAATGTTGGTGACCAGGAGCACTCGCTCGTCACCCTGGGGCGCTCGCTCTAGCTCGCCATCCCCTCATAGTCGCCGCCTCTCCTGGGCGATCAAGCCTTCACCCTGCAGCTCCAGTAGTCGCCCCTCCGAAACTCTAGACGACATCCAGTCGCCCTGGATCCATCCGCATGGAAGCACTTTGGAGCTCGAGGAGGATCCATGCGACCCTTTCTTGGCCCGCTCCGCCCTCGACGTCGATCCCTTCACCATGCTGGGCGATGGAAAGGTAGGGGCCGGGAAGGGATGAAAGCAACCGGTGGATGTTGTTTTCGGCGGTGAGAGGAGGAAATGGAGATGTGAAGGTCCTGGTTCTGAGGCACAATCTCCTCTTCTTTCTGCATCACGCCTTAAATACCTAACGGAGGGATTCCCTATTGAGTACACTGTCGGCCCGAGGAAGATCTGCAGTATCCCAAGGATGACGCGCACCGTAGCATGATAGTGACATCACAGGCGCGGAAATCAGGGCATCGCCCCATTAATTCCACTACCCGCATCTCCGCCGAAACTGCCGCCATCGCACGCGCTCCCTCAATTCGAAATTTGCAGAAGAAACTGCCCCACTTCATATCCCGGATGGATCCCATATCCATGGCGTGACACAAGGCGAGCCAAATGTTCTTCTCGCTCGTTTCGCCCACCCCACGCGAGGCCCCTATCATTCGGGAAATCAATGAGGACGGCCTAATTGTCCTTGCCTCAATGTCAGTGAGGATCCGTCCCGACTCGCCGATTGGACACGCGGAGTTCAGAGCTCTCATTCACCCAACTCGTAGAATCTATCTTCCAGGAAGATAGTCAATCACTACCAACTGCACACATGCCTATATAACCAAGCAGTCGGAATTAGTCACTCTTGAATCCATGGAGATATGCCGAGAGTCCGAATGACACAGCCCCGAGCTGCATCCCAATAGCCTCCAAAGCGTCGGAGACATTGAAGTCATTCACTCGGTCTGCAAAACCTCAACCGATTCGGGGGCTACTGATGGGGTTATACATTAGGGGTAGGCCCACAGACCTGCTTCCCTAGACCCATCTAGGAACCCTTATGGACATCAGTGTCCTTAAAGTCACCGTGTAGCCTCAAGCTAACTCGATACTGCATACCATCACTCGGCCTGCTTGGATTCACTCGAATCACCTTGTGTCAGTCGGATGCTTCCTAGCACTCGGACCACAGCAAGGCGAAGCACCAAAGAGGCTGCAATGGCTAAGGACTTAAACCATCACATGAAGTGCAGTGAAGGCACGCGTTATCAGTAACGCCGAGAGTTATATCTTCCATTACTAGTAACTTCCGTAGTTATTGGCATTAATTGCCCTTGTAATGATGCTCGGCCGGTCGTGGCGCACTCTATATAAGCCAATCCCGGGCTGCTGCTCAAGGGTTCAGCACCTTGTATTCTTTCATACTCCATAAGCAAACATCGGCCTGAGGGCTTGAGACGTAGGGTTGTTACCACTTCCGAGTGGGGCTCGAACTCGTACATCCAAGTGTATCCACTTCGCCTAGTTAGACTTTGCCCCCTTATTCGTACCCCTAGGTACTATTGTCAGGGTCATTCCCAGGCATTCGGAGCTCCGAGCTCATGATCATTTGAATCGTTGATCTATCTTCCTGAAAGATACTCAATTATTACCGATTGCAAGCATGCACACATGCTCAAACACTCGGAATTTTTAACCCTTGAATCTGCATTGGTTTACTGAGAGTCCGAGTGGTGTAACCCCGAACTACAACCTCGGCGTCCTTGAGACATCGAGGACACTAAATAGTGTCATCCACTCGGCCAGTAATACCTCAACCAATTCAGGGGCTACTAACGGGGTTGTGCATTAGGGTTAGGCCCACAGACCTGCATCCAAGGGTCCACCTAAGACCCCACATGGGCATGAATGTTCCCGAACCTACCAGTGTAGTCACGGTCTCACTCGGGCTAACACGTTCTCACTCGGTTTGCACAAGGTCACTCGGATCGTCTTATGTCAGCCGGACGTGCCCCAACACTCAGACTACAACAAGGCGATGGACGACAAAGAGACTGCAACAGCTACAAACTTAATCCACCACATGAAGTGCAGTGAAGATGTGTGTTACCAGTAACGCCGGAGTTAGAGCTGCTGTTACTAGTAACTTCCATAGTTATTAGCATTAACTCACCCTTGTAATGGCGCTCGGTTGGTCGTGGCGCCCTCTATATAAGCCGCACTCGAGCTCCTGAATGAGGGTTGAGAAATCTCTAATCTCATACCCCCTTAAGCAAACACTAGCCTCAGGGCTCGAGACATAGGACTGTTACCACTCCCGAGTGGGGCCTGAACTCGTACATCCGAGTGTATCCACCCCAGCTAGGATCCGCCCCTCATTCGTACCCCTAGTATTATTGGCAGGATAATTCCCACGACAAGGTCCGCCCTAACTTCCCCTGGTCATTCGAAGCTCCGGGCTCGCGTTAAACCAGTCTGTCAATTTATCTCACCGAGATATAAATATTTGCTACCGACTGTAGGCATGCGGACATGCCTGAGCACTCGGAATATTGCACTCCTGAATCCGTAGTGGCTTACTGAGTGTCCGAGTGGAACAACCCCGAGATTCATCACTGGCGTCTCAGAGACATCGAGGACACTAAGAAGTGCCTTTCACTCGACCAGTAAAACCTCAACCAATTCGGGGGCTACTGATGGATTTATCCATTAGGGGTAAGGCCATGAACCTGCATTCCATGGCCCACCTAGGGCCCCACACAGTCATTAAAGTTCTAGGCCACCGGTGCAACTCAGGTTTCATTAGGACAATTGGAGTCACTCGGACAACTTCCTCGCGGTCGGAGGCACACTGGCACTGAGACGTGACAATACATGGATGGCGAAGGGACTACAATGGATACGAGACTTTTACTCTCACACGAAGTGCTGTCAAGGTTGACGTTACCTATAACGCCTCTAGTTAAGATAGTAGTTTCTAGTAACACCCAGAGTTACTCTCATTTAATGCCTTAGTTATGACGCTCAACTCGTGATGGCGCACTTTATATAATCCACACCCAAGCTCATGAACAAGGGTTAGACATCCTGTGTATTCACACCCACCATAAGCAACACTAAGCCTCCGAGCTTGGGATGTAGGGTCTTTACCACTCCCGAGTGGGGTCTGAACTCGTACATCCGAGTGTTACCACTGTGTTGTAGCTAGGCTTAGCCCTCCGTTCGTACCCCTAATACTATTGTCAGGTTCATTCCCACGATAGCAAGCCCTCCCTTACCCGCGCGCGGCTCTTCCTCCTAGATTTGGGGGGCGTCGGCGGTGTGACTCGATTGACTGTTGGCCGGTGTCCTAGTGGTGGATGTCGACGGTTAGCGTGGTGGTGGTGCTTCCCTTGGCAATGGGGCGGCCACGCGTCGCGGGATGGCTGGCAGTGCGTCCCCGACCCAGATCTGGGCCCATAGGGCCCCATCTGGGTTCTAGCGAGCTAGCTCTAATGTGCCCTCGTTGCCTCGTGCGGGATGTGGAGGGGATGCTCATACGTGGGGTGACAACGCCAATGGCATGCTCTCTGAAGCGCTCCGGCAGGGGCTTCACGGGCATTTCAGAGCTCGACCGGGCCTATGGTCCCATGGGCATGGTGTGCTCCTGTTGGGGAACGTCGCATGGGAAACAAAAAATTTCCTACGCGCACGAAGACCTGTCATGGTGATGTCCATCTACGAGAGGGGATTTCCGATATACGTACCCTTGTAGATCGCACAGCAGAAGCGTTAAGAAACGCGGTTGATGTAGTGGAACGTCCTCACGTCCCTCGATCCGCCCCGCGAACCGTCCCACGAACCGTCCCGGGATCCGTCCCACGATCCGCTCCGATCTAGTGCCGAACGGACGGCACCTCCGAGTTCAGCACACGTACAGCTCGACGATGATCTCGGCCTTCTTGATCCAGCAAGAGAGACGGAGAGGTAGATGAGTTCTCCGGCAGCATGACGGCGCTCCGGAGGTTGGTGGTGATCTAATCTCAGCAGGGCTCCGCCCGAGCTCCGCAGAAACGCGATCTAGAGGTAAAACCGTGGAGGTATGTGGTCGGGCTGCCGTGGCAAAAGTTGTCTAAAATCAGCCCTAATACCTCAGTATATATAGGAGGGAGGGGGAGGGAAGAGGCAGCCTCAAACCCTCAAGGTTTGGCCGAAATTGGAGGTGGAGGAGTCCTACTCCAATCCTACTTGGAGTAGGATTCCACCTTCCCACTTGGAAACTCTTTCCACCTTGTGTTTTTTCCTTCTCAAACCTTATGGGCCTTAGTGGGAACTTATTCCAGCCCACTAGGGGCTGGTTTATCTCTTCCCATAGCCCATAGACCTCTTGGGGCGTGACACCCCTCCCTATGGTCCCCGGCACCCCTCCCGGCACTCCCGGTACACTACCGATGAGCCCGAAACTTTTCCGGTGACCAAAACAGGACTTCCTATATATCAATCTTTACCTCCGGACCATTCCAGAGCTCCTCGTGACGTCCTGGATCTCATCCGGGACTCCGAACAACATTCGGTAACCAATCATATAACTCAAATACGCATAAAACAACGTCGAACCTTAAGTGTGCAGACCCTGCGGGTTCGAGAACTATGTAGACATGACCCGAGTGACCCCTCGATCAATATCCAATAGCGGGACCTGGATGCCCATATTGGATCCTACATATTCTACGAAGATCTTATCGTTTGAACCTCAATTCCAAGGATTCATATAATCCCGTATGTCATTCCCTTTGTCCTTCGGTATGTTACTTGCCCGAGATTCGATCGTCAGTATCCGCATACCTATTTCAATCTCGTTTACCGGCAAGTCTCTTTACTTGTTCCATAATACAAGATCCCGCAACTTACACTAAGTCACATTGCTTGCAAGTCTTGTGTGTGATGTTGTATTACCGAGTGGGCCCTGTGATACCTCTCCGTCACACGGAGTGACAAATCCCAGTCTTGATCCATACTAACTCAACGAACAACTTCGGAGATACCTGTAGAGCATCTTTATAGTCACCCAGTTACGTTGCGACGTTTGATACACACAAAGCATTCCTCCGGTGTCAGTGAGTTATATGATCTCATGGTCATAGGAACAAATACTTGACACGCAGAAAACAGTAGCAACAAAATGACACGATCAACATGCTACGTCTATTAGTTTGGGTCTAGTCCATCACATGATTCTCCTAATGATGTGATCCCGTTATCAAGTGACAACACTTGCCTATGGTCAGGAAACCTTGACCATCTTTGATCAACGAGCTAGTCAACTAGAGGCTTACTAGGGACAGTGTTTTGTCTATGTATCCACACATGCACTGTATTTCCAATCAATACAATTATAGCATGGATAATAAACAATTATCATGAACAAAGAAATATAATAATAACTAATTTATTATTGCCTCTAGGGCATATTTCCAACAGTCTCCCACTTGCACTAGAGTCAATAATCTAGTTCACATCACCATGTGATTCGAGCGAATCCAACACCCATATAGTTATGGGGTATGGTCGCGTCTTGCTCGTGAGAGACGTTTTAGTCAACGGTTCTGAAACTTTCAGATCCGTGTGTTCTTTACAAATCTTTATGTCATCTTATAGATGCTGCTACTATGTGCTATTCGGAAATACTCCAAATATCTACTTTACTATACGAATCCGTTTCACTACTCATAGTTATTCGGATTAGTGTCAAAGCTTGTATCGACGTAACCCTTTACGACGAACTTTTTAACCACCTCCATAATCGAGAAAAACTCCTTAGTCCATCAGTTACTAAGGATAATTTTGACCGCTGCTAGTGATTCAATCATGGATCACTCTCTGTAACTCTCAACAGACTTTGAGTCAAGGCACACATCAGGTGCGGTACCCAGCATGGCATACTTCAGATTCTACGGCCAAGGCATAGAAGACGACCCTCATCTATTCTCTTTATTCTGCTGGGGTCGGGTTTTGAGTCTTACTCAAATTCACACCTTACAACACAACCAAGAACTCCTTTGCTGATCTATTTTGAACTCCTTCAAAGATTTGTCAAGGCATGCATCTTGTTGAAACTTCTATCTAGCGTTTCGATCTATCTCCATAGATCTTGATGCTCAACGTTCAAGTAGCTCAATCCAGGTATTCCTTTGAAAAACTCCTTTCAAACAACCTTGTATGCTTTACAGAAATTCTACATTACTTCTGATCCACAATATGTCAACCATACATACTTATCAGAAATACTATAGTGCTCCCACTCACTTCTTTGGAAATACAAGTTTCTCATAAACCTTGTACAAACCCAAAATCTTTGATCATCTCATCAAAGTGTATATTCCAACTCCGAGATGCTTGCACCAGTCCATTGAAGGATCGCTGGAGCTTGCATACTTGCTAGTATCTTTAGGATCGACAAAACCTCCTGGTTGTATCATATACAATGTTTGCTCAAGGAAACCGTCGAGGAAACAATGTTTTGACATCCTATGTGCAATATTTCATAAATAATGCAGCAACTACTAACATAATTCTAACAGACTTTCCGCATCGCTATGAGTGAGAAAGTCTCATCATAGTCAACTGTTTGATATTGTCAGAAACATCTTTGCAACAAGTCGAGCTTTTCTTAATAGTGACTTATCACCATCATCGTCTGTGTTCCTTTTAAAGATCCATCTTTACTCGATAGTCCTATGACCATCAAGTAGTTCTTCCAAAGTCTACACTTTGTTTTCATACATGGATCCTCTCTCGGATTTCATGGCTTCCAGCCATTTGTCGGAATCCAGGCCCACCATTGCTTTCTCCATAACTCGTAGGTTCATTGTTGCTCAACAACATGACCTCCAAGACAGGGTTACCGTACCACTCTGCAGTAGTACGCGATCTTGGCAACCTACGAGGCTTGTAGTAACTTGATCCAATGCTTGATGATCACCACCATCAGCTTTCACTTCAATTGGTGTAGGCGCCACAGGAACAACTTCCTGCGCCCTGCTAGACACTGGTTGAAGTGATGGTTCAATAACGTCATCAAGTTCTACCACCCTCCCACTCAATTCTTTCGAGAGAAACCTTTCCTCGAGAAAGGATCCGTTTCTAGAAACAAACACTTTGCTTTCGGATCTGAGATAGGAGATGTACCCAACTCTTTTGGATATCCTATGAAGATGCATTTATCTGCTCTGGGTTTGAGCTTATTCGACTGAAACTTTTTCACAGAAGTGTCGAAGCCCCAAACTTTAAAGAAACGACAGTTTAGATTTCTCTAAACCTCAATCTATACTGTGTCATCTCAACGGAAATACGCGGTGCCCTATTTAAAGTGAATGCGGTTGTCTCTAATGCATAACACATAAACGATAGTGGTAATTCAATAAGAGACATCGTAGCATGCACCATACCAAATAGTGTGTGGCTATGATGTTCAGACACATCATCACACTATGATGTTCCAGGTGGCATGAACTGCGAAACAATTTCCACATTGTCTTAACTGCGTACCAACACTCGTGACTCAGATATTCATTTCTATGATCATATCGTAGACAGTTTATCCTCTTGTTACGACGAACTTCAATCCGAAACAGAATTGAACTTTTCAATATTTCAGACTTGTGATTCATTAAGTAAATACTCTTGTATCTACTCAAATCGTCATTGAAGTAAGAACATAATGATATCCACTGCGTGCCTCAGCACCCATTGGACTCCATACATCAAAATGTATCACTTCCAACAAGTTACTATCTTATTTCATCTCAATGAAAACAAGGCCTTGCTCATGTGGTATGATTTGCATGTCACTAGTGATTCAAAATCAACTGAGTATAAAGATCCATCAGCATGGATCCTCTTCATGCAATTTATACCAACATGACTCAAGCGGCAGTGCCACAAGTAAGTGGTACTATCATCATTACCTCGTATCTTTTGGCACCAATATCATGAACATGTGTAACACTACGATCGAGATTCAATAAACCATTGAAGGTGATTATTCAAGCAAATAGAGTAACCATAATTCTCTTTAAATGAATAATCGTATTGCAATAAACACGATCCAATCATGTTCATGCTTAACGCAAGCACCAAATAACAATTATTTAGGTTTAACACCAATCCCGATGGTAGAGGGAGCGTGCGACGTTTGATCATATCAACCTTGGAAACACTTCCAACACGTATCGTCACCTCGCCTTTAGCTAGTCTCCGTTTATGTCGTATCTTTCATTTCGTGTTACTAATCACTTAGCAACCGAACCGGTATCCAATACCCTCGTGCTATTAGGAGTACTATTAAAGTACACATCAGCATCATGTATATCAAATATACTTCTTTCGACTTTTGCCAGCCTTCTTATCTACCAAGTATCTAGAGTTGCTCCGCCTCAGTGACCGTTCCCCTCATAACAGAAGCACTTAGTCCCGGGCTTGGGTTTAATCTGGGGTCTCTTCATTAGTGCAGCAACTGCTTTGCCGTTTCACGAAGTATCCCTTCTAGCCCTTGCCTTTCTCAAAACTTAGTGGTTTAACTAACCATCAACTATTGATGCTCCTTCTTGATTTCTACTTTCGCAGTGTCAAACATCGCGAATCGCTTAAGGATCATTGTATCTATCCTTGATATGTTATAGTTCATCACGAAGCTCTCACAGCTTGGTGGCAGTGACTTTGGAGAACCATCACTATCTTATCTGGAAGATCAACTTCCACTTGATTCAAGCGATTGCCGTACTCAGATAATCTGAGCACACGCTCAACGATTGAGCTTTTCTCCTTTACTTCATGGACAAAGAATATTGTCGGAGGTCTCATACCTCTTAACAAGGGCACAAGCATGAAATCATAATTTCATCTCTTTAGAACATCTCTTATGTTCCGTGACGTTTCAAAACGTCTTCGGCGCCTTGCTTCTAAGCCATTAAGTATTTTTTACTGAACTATCGTGTAGTCATCAGAAACGTGTATGTCGGATGTTCACAACATCTACAGACGACGCTCGAGGTGCAGCACACCGAGTGGTGCATTAAGGACATAAGCCTTCTGTGCAGCAACGAGGACAATCCTTGGTTTTACAGACTCAGTCTGCAAAGTTTGCTACTATCAACTTTCAACTAAATTTTCTCTAGGAACATATAAAAACAGTAGAGCTATAGCGCAAGCTACATCATAATTCGCAAAGACCATTAGACTATGTTCATGACAATTAGTTCAATTAATCATATTACTTAAGAACTCCCACTCAAAAAGTACATATCTCTAGTCATTTGAGTGGTACATGATCCAAATCCACTATCTCAAGTCCGATCATCACGTGAGTCGAGAATAGTTTCAGTGGTAAGCATCTCTATGCTAATCATATCAATTATACAATTCATGCTCGACCTTTCGGTCTCATGTGTTCTGAGGCCATGTCTGCACATGCTAGGCTCGTCAAGCTTAACCCGAGTGTTCCGCGTGTGCAACTGTTTTGCACCCGTTGTATGTGAACGTTGAGTCTATCACACCCGATCATCACGTGGTGTCTCGAAACGAAGAACTGTCGCAACGGTGCACAGTCGGGGAGAACACAATTTCGTCTTGAAATTTTAGTGAGAGATCACCTCATAATGCTACCATCGTTCTAAGCAAGATAAGGTGCATAAAGGATTAACATCACATGCAATTCATAACTGACATGATATGGCCATCATCATGTGCTTCTTGATCTCCATCACCAAAGCACCGGCACGATCTTCTTGTCACCGGCGTCACACCATGATCTCCATCATCATGATCTCTATCAACGTGTCTCCATCGGGGTTGTCATGCTACTCATTCTATTACTACTAAAGCTACGTCCTAGCAATATAGTAAACGCATCTGCAAGCACAAACGTTAGTTTAAAGACAACCCTATGGCTCCTGCCGGTTGCCGTACCATCAACGTGCAAGTCGATATTAACTTATTACAACATGATCATCTCATACATCCAATATATCACATCACATCGTTGGCCATATCACATCACAAGCATACCCTGCAAAAACAAGTTAGACGTCCTCTAATTGTTGTTGCATGTTTTACGTGGTGATCATGGGTATCTAGTAGGATCGCATCTTACTTACACAAACACCACAACGGAGATATATGAATTGCTATTTAACCTCATCCAAGGACGTCCTCGGTCAAACCCGATTCAACTAAAGTTGGAGAAACCGACACTCGCCGGTCATCTTTGAGCAATGGAGTTACTCGTAGCGATGAAACCAGTCTCTCGTAAGCATACGAGTAATGTCGGTCCGAGCCGCTTCGATCCAACAATACCGCGGAATCAAGAAAAGACTAAGGAGGGCAGAAAAACGCACATCACCGCCCACAAAAACTTTTGTGTTCTACTCGAGAAGACATCTACGCATGAATCTAGCTCATGATGCCACTGTTGGGGAACGTCGCATGGGAAACAAAAATTTTCCTACGCGCACGAAGACCTGTCATGGTGATGTCCATCTACGAGAGGGGATTTCCGATCTATGTACCCTTGTAGATCGCACAGCAGAAGCGTTAAGAAACGCGGTTGATGTAGTGAAACGTCCTCAAGTCCCTCGATCCGCCCCACGAACCGTCCCGCGATCGTCCCACGATCCGCTCTGATCTAGTGCCGAACGGACGGCACCTCCGCGTTCAGCACACGTACAGCTCGATGATGATCTCGTCCTTCTTGATCCAGCAAGAGAGACGGAGAGGTAGATGAGTTCTCCGGCAGCGTGACGGCGCTCCGGAGGTTGGTGGTGATCTAATCTCAACAGGGCTCCGCCCGAGCTCCGCAGAAACGCGATCTAGAGGTAAAACCGTGGAGGTATGTGGTCGGGCTGCCGTGGCAAAAGTTGTCTCAAATCAGCCCTAATACCTCAGTATATATAGGAGGGAGGGGGAGGGAAGAGGCAGCCTCAAACACTCAAGGTTTGGCCGAAATTGGAGGTGGAGGAGTCCTACTCCAATCCTACTTGGAGTAGGATTCCACCTTCCCACTTGGAAACTCTTTCCACCTTGTGTTTTTTCCTTCTCAAACCTTATGGGCCTTAGTGGGGACTTATTCCAACCCACTAGGGGCTGGTTTATCTCTTCCCATAGCCCATGAGACCCCTTGGGTCGTGACACCCCTCCCGATGGTCCCCGGCACCCCTCCCGGCACTCCCGGTACACTACCGATGAGCCCGAAACTTTTCCGATGACCAAAACAGGACTTCCTATATATCAATCTTTACCTCCGGACCATTCCAGAGCTCCTCGTGAGGTCCTTGATCTCATACGGGACTCCGAACAACATTCGGTAACCAACCATATAACTAAAATACGCATAAAACAACGTCGAACCTTAAGTGTGCAAACCCTGCGGGTTCGAGAACTATGTAGACATGACCCGAGTGACTCCTCGATCAATATCCAATAGCGGGACCTGGATGCCCATATTGGATCCTACATATTCTACGAAGATCTTATCGTTTGAACCTCAGTGCCAAGGATTCATATAATCCTGTATGTCATTCCCTTTGTCCTTCGGTATGTTACTTGCCCGAGATTCGATCGTCAGTATCCGCATACCTATTTCAATCTCGTTTACTGGCAAGTCTCTTTACTCGTTCCGTAATACAAGATCCCGCAACTTACACTAAGTCACATTGCTTGCAAGGCTTGTGTGTGATGTTGTATTACCGAGTGGGCCCCGAGATACCTCTCCGTCACACGGAGTGACAAATCCCAGTCTCGATCCATACTAACTCAACAAACACCTTTGGAGATACCTGTAGAGCATCTTTGTAGTCACCCAGTTACATTGCGACGTTTGATACACACGAAGCATTCCTCCGGTGTCAGTGAGTTATATGATCTCATGGTCATAGGAACAAATACTTGACACGCAGAAAACAGTAGCAACAAAATGACACGATCAACATGCTACGTCTATTAGTTTGGGTCTAGTCCATCACATGATTCTCCTAATGATGTGATCCCGTTATCAAGTGACAACACTTGCCTATGGTCAGGAAACCTTGACCATCTTTGATCAACGAGCTAGTCAACTAGAGGCTTACTAGGGACAGTGTTTTGTCTAGGTATCCACACATGCACTGTGTTTCCAATCAATACAATTATAGCATGAATAATAAACAATTATCATGAACAAAGAAATATAATAATAACTAATTTATTATTGCCTCTAGGGCATATTTCCAACAGCTCTACTGGCACGTCCACTCGGGTACCATCATTAACGGTGGAGGTCGTGCCCTCCCACAAGCCGACAGTGATGCTACCCCAAGTCCCGGCTCTTCCTCTTCACTATACATACCTCACTTTGTGGTATCATGGTGAGACAACGTGGATGGCTTCAATACAGTGGTCGCGCAGGGTGGTGGGCGACATGGTGGAGTGCTCCAGAGCGCCCGTGATGATGGTTGGTATCGGGAGAAATTCTTATTGGCATGTCTGAAATGGACGCGGTGGCGTGTGATCGTGTCGCCGAACCTTCCTGGAGGGTGTCGGGGGCTACTCTTCCTTTCTCCTCGTCGCGTATCGGGGGAAACCCTTGACAGCAGCGTCGTCATCGTCACGTCCCTTCTTGGAGGTGTTGATTGGTAATGGCGCTTCGGAGTCTAGGAGCTTCGTGGGAGATCTCCGATGGGCGCAGCGATCATGAGGATTCTCGTTTTTATTGATCCATCGTTGTCGGCATTTGTTCCTTTTGTATTTTCTCTTTCATTTTTTAGCATAATTGTACTACTTCTTCCCTAGCACTTATCATTGGTTGTTGGTGTTGTTGCTTTGTAATAGAAAGCGGGAGAACCCTTTTTCGGAAGCAATACCCCACTTTTCACAATACATATACTACCTCAAGGATTAATTTACTTTTGCAAAGATGAGAGCCGAAGCATCCAAATCATAGTCATCAAGTCCTAGACTGGTCAGCTCCTGTAAATTCTAAATGCACGCCATGTTTCGAAGTGTTATGAACCGAAAATCTGGACGGTCATTAGCGAACCGTCATTAGTGTGTAATTAGTCAATTAATTAGTCCAAGAGTCGTATGGACGCATCCGCCCGTACGGGCGCCTCTTTGTACAGACGCCTCTCCGGATGCGTCCCTAATCCTTGTATAAATAATCAGATCAACGAAAGAAAGAGAGATCCGCAGAACACTTTTACTTTCATTCATTTACACGTTATCAGCACTTGCTCTGACGCAAGAAACAGAGAGCATCACGGAAAATAATAGGTAAGAGTCATGCCAGGGAGGGACCTGTCATCGCTAGCCTTCGCTTTTGCATGCTACATCCAGTGGGAAAGCAGTCGTCGTCGCTTTCCTCGCACTCAGGAACACCATGCCGCACGTCGTCGTCATCGACTTGGCGTAACCAGTGGCCCTCGACTCCGCTTTTCCGCCGGGAACAACCGCCGTCGTGGAGATGCACACCATGGCAACCACCCGGTGCACCAGGCCGGGCCATCGGCATCGGACGCGGCCAACGAGATCGGACTGACAACTCCACCAACTGCCTTCCCCATCCCTCCGATGGAGTGGTTGGTTGCACGGCCATCGGTGCCATTTCTTGGAGAAGAGGAGATGCTCACATGTCTCGCCCCGCCACCACTGCCCGCGTACTGCCTGCAGCACCAACCGTGCCCAGCGTGTATGGGCACACCACCGCGGCAGCTATAACCGACGCCGTCGGATGAACTGCCGGAGCACTTCTTCCCTCCTGGATACGGTCTCGCCCCGGACCTCCCGTCCCCGACGCCAGCTGTAGAAGAAATCCATGGCCACTCCACCGTCCCCGATTTGAACATGGAGGTCAAGGTGAGAGAGGAGGAGATGGAAGGACATGGCTCCTCGTCGACACCGCTATCTCCTCCATCACCGGCGACACCTCCACCGCCTCCAGCACCACCCCTCCCTCCCACACCTCCACCAAAGGCGTGCCGCATCCTACGACGGTTCGCCGCAGCCATGGCGCAGAACCACGCTGCACTCCGGGGCGCGTGGTCGCCGGCGGCTCTCGGCCTCGCTGGCGCCCCCGGGGAGAGCGGGAGCGGCGGGAGCCTTCCGGCGGCGCGAGGAGCACCAGATCAAGAGGAGGACCACCATGGGAGTGGAGAGCCGGCGTGGAGTGGTGCTCTACACCAGATCGGGTGAGGAGGGGAAACGTGAGAGGAGGGATGACGTGGTCTGGCTCCAGATCAAGAGAGGATGGGCAAAACGGGAGAGGCTGCGCCGTGAGGGAAACCCTCGTGCGAGCGCTCTCCCTTATCCTCTCTCTGTCGGTGCTGGGCTGGGCCTTTTTCCTCCCAAATAGGCCTACAGGTCATCATACGGAAAAAACCAATGGATTGGCTGCTGGTGTTGTGGCATTTCCATCAAGAAACAACCTGTATCATCAATATATTGCATAGCAGCCCGTTTTTTTCTTTCTTTTAGTGTGGTATATTATTGTATTTGAAGAACCTCAGTTTATATTCTGTCATTATTGTATTGTAAGTTTATATATATTTAGACTATCTATCATCTAAAAAATAAAGTCTCTGACTATGTCTACATATTCTATATGATTGCCTCAACATTTTTCAATTTTTTTTAGAATATGTAATTCTTAAGTACAACAATTTATTTTTACAATTCGAATTTTGGGATCACAAGGTAGATGAGGCATCTACTGCACTTTGCAGATTATCCTGATCGCTGAAAGATCTAAATTTTGCCTCCATTCCTTTGGCAAAATGACTATCTTCGAGTGCTCTCCCAAATATGTGAATTGATGTGGCTACCTTGAATTTTTGCAAATCACAAGGCAATTGTGTGATCTATTGCATAATTTGCAGATTATCCACTCTTGCCGTGAGGTCTGCATCCAGTCTTTTGACAAGATGACTACCTTCAAAGTGCATTTGTAAAATGTAGTATGACACGAAGGTAACGGGCATATGAACATCTACTCGTCAAAACCAGATTATGCTCTCCATTACTGTGAGATCTACACCGCAATGGTGACTATCTTCAAAGTGCCATATACATAAAATGAGGTCTACACATATAAGTATAAAGCATCAGCCATACTTGAAAGTTCTGCTTCATCAAAGCATTTGCTGTTACTTATATTTTACTCTCATAGTAAAACTAAATTATGCATGATAATACCATGCAGGAAATGGCTGGCATCATGCATCGTGAATTTCATGAACTTGAACTAGATGGTAGTAACTATTTACCATGGGCTATGGATGCAAAGATAGCCCTAAAAGTCGTAAACTCGGTTCCACTATCATCACACCCATTGAAGGCGCCGGTGAAATCCCTGCGGCAGCCAAATATACAGCTTTAAGTTCCTTAAGGCACCATCTCTATTCGGACTTAAAGTCGGAATATTTGATGGAAAAAGATCCACTAGTTTTGTGGGATTCTCTCAAGGAGAGATATGACCAACAAAGAGCAGTTATGCTGCCGGAAGCACACAGAGAATGGTCCCGCATAAGGTTCCAAGATTTCAAATCTGTGGCAGCATATAACTCTGCAGTTCACAAGGTTAACTCAACACTAAGGTTTTGAAATCAAGCAATTTCCGAAGAAGACCTTATTGAGAAGACCTTGTGCACTTTCCACCCCTCGATGATAGTACTACAACAGCAGTACCGTCAACAAAAATACAAAATGTATTCTGAGCTCATATACACTTTACTTCAGGCTGAGAAACATGATGAACTTCTCATGAAGAATCATCAGACATGCCCAACGAGCTCAATGCCACTCCCTGAAGCACATGCTAACACTTAGTTTACTGAAAAGTATGGGGGCAACAAAAAGATTTTCAAGAAATTCAATGGAAAGTGGAAAAGGAACAACAAGCAGAAAATCTTTGGTCAATCTAAAGGTAAATGTCACTTCAAGAAAAATGACCGAAACACCAACTCCGAAATTTGCCAAGGGTGTGGATGTACTAATCATCGTACTAGCAAATGCCGAACTCCCAAGCATCTAGCAGATTTATATCTCAAATCCACCGGGAAAGGCAAACAATTTCATGAAAAAGCCGAAGCTTACTTCAACGCCTTACAACAAGAAGAAAACCTCGAAGCTAGCACTTCTCAAAGCACTCCTAAGGAAACAAGGCAGAAGGATGAAGATCTTCTTGATGTTGACAACATGATGATGGAATACACCCAACACGCATATGGAGATCTTATATAATCTTCACATCACTCATTTGATGTTATCAGCTATTTTATTGTAATAATGGATGTTATAATTTGTATAACTCTAAGTAGAATAAAGTCCTACGGACCAATCGTATTATGTAATTCAAACATAATGTTATTTTTGTATTTGTAACTTTACTATGAATACTTTGTATATATATATTTATATGTGAGTAATATGAATAAATTTTCATCCTAAAATATTCTCTTACTCTATATGAAGAAGAATTGCGTTTTCAAGTAATATGAATAAAGTTTCATCCTAAAGTAATATGAAGAAGAATTATGTTTGGTGGACAGTTGTACCACTAACACAATATTAAGGAAAATAAAATATTTCCAAACTCTAACTAAGAGAAAGGGAATATTATGACAACCGTCGGTCGCGATGCATCGATTATTGGTTCAGGACGAGCCACACTCGTTCTACCTATGGGTACTACAATTTTAATTGAGGATGCACTCTTGTATCCTGAATCTACACGCACCCTTCTAAGTTCCAAAGACCTCAGATCAAATAATTTTCATGTGGAAACAATTTCTGAAAATAATTCTGAATACTTGCTTTTAACAAAGAACAATAGGTCTGAGAAACAAATTCTTGAAAAATTCCCCTCACTTTCATCTCGATTATATTAGAGTTATATAAAACCTCTACCACATGTTGCGTACAAAATAATTCCCCAATATCATCAGATTTTGTCTGCATCGCATGTGCAACTGGAAATTAATTATAAGACCATCTTATCTTAAAGTAAAAAGTGAGTCACTTAAATTTATTGAACGCATTCAAGGAGATATATGTGGTCCAATTCAACCACTATCGAGACCTTTTAGATATTTCATGGTACTCATAGATGCATCTACTAGATGGTCACATGTATGTCTATTGTCCACACGAAACCATGCTTTTGCCAAGATAATTGCTCAAATTATAAAATTAAGAGCAAATCATCCTGAAAATAGGATAAAAACAATTCGAATGGATAATGCCGCTGAATTTTCTTCACGTGCATTCAATGACTATTGCATGGCTATGGGCATTCATTTAGAACATTATGTGCCTTATGTCCATACTCAAAATGGTTTGGCTAAATCTCTCATCAAAAGAGTAAAATTAGTTGCTCGGTCATTATTACAGAATTGTAATTTGCCAGCATCTTGTTGGGCACATGTGATTTTACACGCCACAGATCTGATACAAATCACACCAACTACATACCATACAACCTCCCCGATACAGCTAGTACGTGGCACTCAGCCAAGTATTTCCCATCTGCGAAAATTCGATTGCGCGGTATACGTACCAATATTACCACTTCAGCGTACTACAATGGGCCCCCACAGAAAACTAGGGATCTATGTGGGTTATAATTCTCCGTCAATTATTAAATATCTTGAACCTCTTACAGGGGGCCTGTTTACTGCCCACTATGCTGATTCCATTTTTGATGAGGACCATTTCCCGACATTATGGGGAGAATCATACCATAAAGAATGCCAGGAAATAGATTGGAATGTAATATGCATTCAGTCCTTAGATCCACGTACTAAAGAATCTGAAACTGAAGTTCAGAGGATCATAGATTTGCAACACATTCCAAATAATCTGCTACATGCATTTACTGACCATTAATGTGTCACTAAATCACATATTCCCGTTGTTAATGCACCAGAGCGAGTGGAGGTACCAACTAAAATCACTCAAACCCCAAATGAGAGTAAGAGGGGAGAAATCTGGTTAGCCGGAATATAGCTTCTCAAAAGCCTCCGCGGAAACAGAGGATACCAAATCCTCTACCAGTAAATGCAATTCAACCTCAAGTTGAAGGACACCAACCAGATGCTCAACATCTTGAACCTAACATAAATGCGCATAAAAACATAATAGCTGGGACATCGGAACACCATGACTCTATTGTTGTGGGAAATCACATTGAGTCTGAAGGTATAAAAGAAATTTCCATAAACTATATAGAATCAAGAGAATAATATAATAGAGAGACTACAATTGTCGACATATGTTTTGCCTCTGAAATTGTTGAAACCCTTCAAGTGGATCCAGAATCAAAGACCGTCAGGGAGTGCCTCAAGCATCCTGATTGGCCTAAATGGAAGGAAGCAATTGAGGCAGAACTGCACTCGCTCAACCAAAGAGAGTTTTTTTCCTCAGTAATACCTACTCCTCAAAATGTCTTCCCTGTGGGAGCAAAATGGGTTTTTGTTCAAAAAAGGAACGAAACCAATGAGGTGGTGAGATACAAAGCGATGCTTGTAGCACAAGGGTTCACGTAGAGACCCGACATCGATTACGATGATACATACTCTCCTGTTATGAGTGGAATAACGTTTCGATACTTAATATCTATGGCAGTACAAATGAGTTTATCTATGCAGTTAATGGATGTAGTGACATCATACTTATATGGGTCACTCAAATCGGAGATATATATGAAAGTCCCTGAAGGACTTAAAATGTCGAATCCAGAAGCAAATCGCAACGCATATATTGTGTAAAATTACAAAAGTCACTATATGGCTTAAAACAATCGAGTAGAATGTGGTATAACCGACTAAGTGAGTTCCTGATTCACAAAGGCTACTCAAATGATAATGATTGCCCTTGTGTATTTATAAAGAAGTCCTCAAATGGATTTTCCATCATCTCAGTGTGCGTTGATGACCTCAATATTACTGGGACTACACCTGATATAGAAGAAGCATGCAATCATCTAATGGCGAAATTTGAGATGAAAGTTTTGTGGAAGACCAAATTCTACTTAGGCTTACAGCTTGAGCACCTTCCCTCGGGAATTTTAGTATACCAACCTGCTTATATTCAGAAGGTTTTGGAAAAATTTAATATGGATAAATCATATCCAACCAAAACACCCATGGTTGTCAGATCCCTTGATATGAATAAAGATCCTTTTAGACCTCGGGATGATGACGAAGAGATATTAGGACCTGAGTTCCCATATCTCAGTGCCATTGGTGCGCTAATGTACCTTGCAAATTGCACCAGCCCTGATATTGCATTTGCGGTAAATTTACTAGCTAGACATAGCGTTGCTCCAACAAAATGTCATTGGACGGGAGTAAAAAATATCTTTAGATATTTACATGGCACAAAAGATACTAGCTTATTCTATCAGAAAAACCAAGATATGACTATGGTAGGATATACTCACGCTGGCTCTCTATCTGATCCTCACAATGCTAAGGTCACTCATGGGGTTATAGTCCCAGGGTAGGGTCATAGGCCTGCCCTATAGGTCCTACCCAAGGACTACCCTTCATAAAGGACAAGGCCCTTAGACAGTTCCGACTGAACTAAGGACTTCCCATCATCCAGTCGGTGACGATTCCCCCATCATCCAGTCGGTGACGATTCCCCCATCATCCAGTCGGTGACGAGCATTCGGAGCGTATTAAACGTACCGACTGGATTCCACTCTGTATATTGTAACCTCCCTGGAGGGCAACGGTCATACGTTTTCATACACCATTATTAGCATTTAAGACATACGTTACCTGTAACGTAGGCATTTATTCGCCACTACTCCACCCCTATCCACCGGGCCATTGTGAAGGGCAACGCACTCTATATAAGACGCCCTTCCCCACTGGTGCAGGGGTTGGCATTTACTGTAACCTATATTCCACTCGACACTAAGCTCCCAAGAGCACTGAGACATAGGGCTTTTACCTCCAACGTAGAGGGGTCTGAACTCATACAACCTCCTCGTAGCTAAGGCTCTGCCCATCCTTTCGTACCCTACACATCTACTGTCAGACTTATACCCACGACAGTTGGCGCCCACCGTGGGGCAAGCGTCTAAGCGACTTCCGGCGAGTTTGCGACTTCATCTTTTCATCATGTCGTCCGGTGGAGATTTGTGCATGGGTCGTGAGATCCTCTTCGGCGCACTCTCCTTCATCGTCGACGATTCGGCATGGCATCGGGATGCACCTCTCGATGTCGAGGCGCTCCCCAGTCGCGGGGCCACACACTTCCGTGCCGGTGCCCGCGGCGTCCTTCTTCTCCAGCAATCGGCCCCGGTGTCCGTCTTCGCCCCCGTCACGTGCCGCAACAAGCGGTCCCGCCGTCCGCGGCTCCAGCGTTGGGTGCGACACGCCCAGGCGCGCCAGAACGCGTCCTCTCAAGTGGCGATCCTCGAGTCGGTTGTGGTCGCGCCGCCGTCCGATTGCTTGGACTCTGTTCCAACTGAGTTGCCTACCGAGTACTTGGGTAGACTGGTCGGAACGAGCACGAGGTCGGCGAGTCATCCAGCGCTCGCCATCAGCCCCGCCGTTCTGCCGGTCGACGCACTCGTCAGAGCAACGTGGAGGTGTTCCGCACTCCCGTCCTCAACCTGGCTGCCGCTGCCAAGATAGCCGACTCCCTCCAACCGACTGATTCAGAGGTTGGTAGAGGGATCGAGCAGATACGTGCCCTGTTGCACACGGCGCAACAGCAGAATTCGGCGGTCTCCTAGTCGCACAACAGGATCCACAACAGTTCTGTTCACGCGAACACACTTCGGTCGGTTTACAGCCCCGATTATCATCAGTGACGCAGAGGAGGCAGCCGTTCCATGAATCCCGAAGATCGTCGCCGATCACGCACCCCTCCGCGGGGTGGGCCTTACGGGCCCCGACATCATGATGATCGGCGTTTAGTCGGTGACACGTATGATCCAAGGCCCGACGCAAGAGGGTACATCGCCCAGAGGAAGGTCGACAGGAGTCGAGCCCACCGTGATGGTCACGATAGAGACCGTCCGAGTGGAAGCAGGACCATCGTCTCTGGTCCCGAGTGCTTCAGTGGGGCCATCCGTTCAGCTGACATCCCTCCCAACTTCCGATTGGCGACGAGGATCAGCAAGTTTACAGGGGAATCCAAGCCAGAAACGTGGCTGCACGACTACCAAGTGGCGGTGCAGATCGGTGGCGGAGATGACCAGGTCGCCATGAAACATCTCCCCCTGATGCTCGACGGCTCGGCACGAGTGTGGCTGAACCAGTTGGCCCCTTCAAGCATCTACAACTAGGCAGATCTGGCCCGAGTCTTCATCAGGACCTTCGAGGGCACGTGCAAACGCCCTGCTGGTCTCGTGGAGCTCCAGCACTGTGTCCAGAAGCTGAATGAGCCCCTGCGCGATTTCATCCAGCGTTGGACGACCCTCTACCACACGGTGGAGAACGTCACAGAGCACCAAGCAGTCTGCGCCTTCAAGGCAGGCGTGCGGTACAGAGATCTGTACCTGAAGTTCGGTCGGACAGGCGACATCTCCATGAGCAAGATGATGGAGATAGCCGCACGCTATGCAAATGGCGAAGAAGAGGACCACATTTGTAGCGGCAAGCATAAGGCAGTCGCCGATGGAGATGGGAACAGCAATCGGAAGCAGAAGCAGAAAGCTCCGTCCACTACGCACGCAGAGGCAGCAGCCGTTACCAATGCCAAGTTCAAGGGCAAGGGGAAAGCTCAGTACACCCCCAAGAAGAAGCAGTTCGAAAACTCCATCCTGGATCAGCCATGTCCAATCCACACGAAGATGGACGAAGAAGGCAACGCCATATTCCCGAAGCACACCACTCGGCAATGTCGCCTCCTGATCCAAGGGTTCGGCAAAGGGCAGCCGAGTGAAAAGAACAACGAGCAAAATGGTGAGGACAAGGAGGATCTGTTCCCCCAAGTCCATGCAACATTGATGATTTTTGCTGACTTGGAAAGCAAGAGTCGACTGAAGCTGGTGAACAGGGAGGTGAACATGGCCACCCCAACCAACCCCACGTTCCTCAAATGGTCTCAGACTACGATCACCTTTGATCAGTCGGATCATCCAGCACACGTGCCCACCCCAGGGAGGCAGGCTCTGGTCGTCGACCCGGTGGTGGAAGGAGTCCGACTATGCAAAGTCCTCGTGGACGGCGGCAGCGGCTTGAACATCATGTACGCCGACACTCTCAAGGGGATGGGCATTCCGATGTCCAAACTTAGCGAGAGCAGCATGCAGTTCCACGGAGTCGTCCCTGGACGAAAGGCCAAGTCTCTCGGCCAGATCGCGTTGGACGTCGTTTTCGGCTTCGACAAGAACTTCCGCAAGGAAAAGCTGACATTCGAGGTGGTGGACTTCCAGAGTGCATACCATGCGATTCTGGGCCGTCCGGCGTATGCGCGTTTCATGGCCCATCCATGTTACGTGTATCTGAAGCTGAAGATGTTGGGTCCAAAGGGTCTGATCACTATCACAGGCAATCGGCAGCGGGCCGAGGAGTGTCTGCAACAGGGGTCAAGGATAACCGATCAGCAGATGGCTATCCTCGAGCTGGACGAGTACAAGAAGACAGCCGACCCCGCTGACTTGATGCGTTCGAAGAAGCCAGCTTCGGAGTCCGCATTCCAGTCGGCGGGAGACACGAAGAAGGTTAGCATCCACCCGACGGACAACACTGCTGCCCCGACGAACATCTCCACCACCCTTGATCCAAAATAGGAAGCTGAGCTCATCCAATTCCTCCGTGAGAACTGGGACATTTTCGCATGGAAGCCCGCTGACATGCCAGGTGTACCCAGAGAGTTGGCTGAGCACCGACTACATGTGGATCCTGCTGCTCGGCCCGTCCGAGAATGCCTGCGTCGGTCCATCGCGCACAAGAGGAAGGCAATCAGAGAGGAGGTGGCTAAACTTTTGGCAGCCAACTTCATTCGCGAGGTACACCACTCCGAGTGGCTCGCCAATGTTTTCATGGTGCCCAAGAAGTACAAGTCTCTCCGAATGTGCATCGACTTCAAGCATCTCAATAAGGTCTGCCCGAAAGACCATTTCCCGCTCCCCCGCATTGATCAAATTGTTGATTCGACTGCGGATTGCGAGCGTTTGTCATTCCTCGATGCCTACCCGGGCTATCATCAGATCCGTCTGTATGGTCCCAATGAATTAAAAACAGCCTTCATCACCCCATTCGGGTGCTTCTGCTACATCACTATGCCATTCGGTTTGAAGAATGCAGGAACAACTTTTACGCGCATGATCCAAAAATGCCTCCTTGACCAGATCGGTCGAAATGTGGAGGCGTATATGATGATATCGTAGTTAAGTCACGCAAAGGTTCCGACCTGCTGACTGACTTGGCAGAAACATTCGCCAACCTTCGTAGGTACGATATCAAGCTCAACCCTGCCAAGTGTTCATTCGGTGTTCCCAGCGGAAAGTTACTCGGTTTCTTCGTTTCCGAACGAGGGATCGATGTCAACCCCGAAAAGATCGGGACCATCGTCCGAATGGAGCGGCCGGTCAGAATACATGATGTTCAAAGGCTCACAGGTTGCCTAGCAGCTTTGAGCAGGTTTATCAGTCGACTCGGCGAGAAGGCGCTACCTCTGTACCGACTCATGAAGAAATCAGATACTTTCGAGTGGACAAACGAAGCCCAAATTGCATTTGATGACCTCAAAGCCCTGCTTTCCACCCAGCCGGTTCTTACTGCCCCGCTCAGCAAAGAACCCCTTCTTCTGTACATCGCGGCTTAAATCAAGTCGTCGGCACTGTTCTCACAGTCGAACGCGAAGAAGAAGGAAAAGCGCACAAGGTTCAGGGGCCAGTATATTATGTCTCCGAAGTCCTGACTCTTTCCAAGCAGAGGTATCCCCATTATCAAAAGCTTATTTACGGGATCTACATGACTGCGAAGAAGCTGGCTCATTATTTCCAAGACCACTCGGTGCCTGTCGTCTCTGATGCTCCGTTGTCGGAAATCCTCCACAATCGGGGCGCATCAGGCCAAGTGGCGAAGTGGGCAATGCAGATGTTATACTGCGACATCAAGTTCGAAGCCAAGAAGGCTATAAAGTCTCAAGCTCTGGCTGACTTCATAGCAGAATGGGTAGAACAACAGCAACCGACTCACATCTACTCGGCCCATTGGACAATGTTCTTCGATGGGTCCAAGATGTTGAATGGCTCCGGCGCTGGCGTAGTGATCATATCGCCAAAAGGTGATAAAATTAAGTATGTGTTGCAGATACATTTCGATTCCTCCAACAATGAGGCAGAGTATGAAGCTCTCCTTTATGGATTGCGCATGGCCATCACACTCGGCGTCCGTCGCCTAATGGTTTATGGCGATTCAGATTTGGTGGTTAATCAAGTGATGAAGGAGTGGGATGTAAGGAACCCCACCATGACTACATACTGCAACGCGGTGAGGAAGCTCGAGAAGAAGTTTGCAGGTCTAGAACTTCACCATGTTCCGCGACTGAAAAACCAAGCAGCTGATGAATTGGCGAAACTTGGATCCACTCGGAGACCAGTCCCGAGTGATGTCTGCCTCGAGCACTTACACCTTCCCTCAATAAAAGAAGATCCTTTCACAGAGGAACCAGTACAACCAAAGAGCTCAACAGATCCGACTGAAGTCGAGGTCCCCGATGTGGTTGATTTGATCATGGAGATTCTTGCTCTCATCCCCGATTGGACTGTGTCGTTCATTGCATACATCCTGAGGCAAGATTTACCGGAAGACGAAGTCCAAGTGAGGCAGATCGTCCGCAGGTCGAAGTCCTTCACCGTCATTGATGGCCAGTTGTACAAGGAAAGTGTTTGAGGCGTCCTTCAGCGATGCATCTCCCCTGAGGAGGGACAGTTAATCCTCGAAGAAATTCACTCGGGAACCTGCGGCCATCATGCCTCCTCAAGAGCAATCGTCGCCAAAGCATTCAGAGCTAGTTTCTTCTGGTTCCAGGCGAATGGAATGGCGAAGGATATGGTCGACCGATGCGAAGGTTGTCAGTTCTACTCGAACAAGTCCCACAAGCCAACATATGCGCTGAAGACAATCCCTCTTGTTTGGCAGTTCGTAGTGTGGGGATTAGATACAGTCGGTCCATTCAGAACAGGCCAAGGGGGATTCACTCATCTGTTGGTGGCAGTCGACAAGTTCACCAAGTGGATTGAAGCCAAGCCCATCAAGAAGCTCGACGCCCTTACGACCATCAAGTTTGTCAGAGACATCATCGCCAGATTCGGGGTTCCGCACAGCATAATCACTGACAATGGCACAAACTTTGACTCGGACAGATTCAAAGGTTTTTGCACAGGCAAGGTATCCGAGTGGATTTTGCATCTGTGGCGGATCCCCAAACAAACGGGCAAGCAGAGCGGGCGAATGGACTTATTCTTCAAGGGTTGAAACCTCGACTCCTGCGAGAAGTTGGACATGCTGCCGGCGCATGGGTCACCGAGCTGCCTTCGGTGCTGTAGGGCCTCCGCACAACTCCAAATAGATCTATAGGGTGATCCCCGTTCTTCCTCGTTTATGGAGCAGAGGCAGTCCTTCCGAGTGACTTGCTTCACAACACTCCATGAGTCGAACTCTTCTCCGAAGCCGAAGCAGAGCAAGCCAGGTAAGACGGAGTGGATCTTCTAGAAGAAGAGCGCAAGATGGCACTGACTCGCTCAACAATTTATCAACAAGACCTGCGGCGTTTTCACGCGCGGCACGTCAGGAGTCGTACATTCCAAGCAGGCGACCTGGTGCTCCGAGTGGATCAGCAGAGACCTCACAAGTTGGCTCCCGCCTGGGAAGGACCCTTCGTCATCTCCAAGGTGATGAACAACGGAGCATATCGACTCTACAACCTTGACATGGAAACGGACGAGCCGCGAGCATGGAACGGAGATCTCCTGAAGCGCTTCTACACGTGACCGCCGACGGAGGCAATGTAAAGAACAAGTATCATTGAAGTAATACAAAGCAGATTGATTTCTTGCAAGTTCAAAATTCTTCCGCGTTGCCAGACTCCGGTCTAAAAAATAAAAAATTCGCTCTGAGTATGCACTAAAAGTCGCACTCGGGGGATTAGCCGCGACCGAGAGCCGCCTAAGTACAAACTCTCTCCAAATGTGCACTAAGAGTCGCACTCGAGGACTTAGCTGCGATCCCGAATCACCTAAGTACAAACTCTCTCCGAGTGTGCACTAAAAGCCGCACTCGGGGACTTAGCTGTGATCCAGAATCGCCTAAGTACAAACTCTCTCCGAGTATGCACTAAAAGTCGCACTCGGGGACTTAGCTGCGATCCAGAATCGCCGAAGTACAAACTCTCTGCGAGTGTGCACTAAAAGCCGCACTCGGGGACTTAGATGTGATCCAGAATCGCCTAAGTACAAACTCTCTCCGAGTGTGCACTAAAAGTCGCACTAGGGGACTTAGCTGCGATCCAGAATCGCCTAAGTACAAACTCTCTTCAAGTGTGCACTAAAAGCCGCACTCGGGGACTTAGCTACGATCCAGAATCGCCTAAGTACAAACTCTCTTCGAGTGTGCACTAAAAGCCGCACTCGGGGACTTAGCTACGATCCAGAATCGCCTAAGTAAAAACTCTCTCCGAGTGTGCACTAAAAGTCACACTCGGGGACTTAGCTGCGATCCAGAATCGCCTAAGTACAAACTCTCTGCGAGTGTGCACTCGGAGACTTGGCAGACCCTCATTGAGTCTCATGTGGATGTGAAGACAACTGACAACTACATGAGTAGCAACTCGCTCCGAGTACGAGCTTACAGTCGCGCTCGGAGACTTAGCTATGATCCAGAATCGCCTAAGTAAAAAAGCTTCCTTCGAGTGTATCCTAGAGATCCACTCGGAGGCTTAGCAGACCATCATTGAGGCTCATGTGGATGTGAAGACAACTGACAACTACATGAGCAACAACTCGCTCCGAGTGTGCACTAAAAGCTCGCACTTGGAGACTTAGCCGCGACGAAGAGTCGCCTAAGTAAAAGCTCGCTCTGAGTGCGCACTTGGAGACTTGGCAGACCCTCATTGAGGCTCATGTGGATGTGAAGACAACTGACAACTACATGCTCCGCATGTTTGCCACTGGCTTCACTAAGAAACGCCAAACAAAAACCACGAGCCAAAATCGTGTCAAAAAAAAATTGGCGAATGAAGAGCAAAATATTCGATTCGAATTCAAAGTTGGTTCAACGATAGTCGGCTCGGTGTGGATCAAGCTTATCCACACCGAACCACGAATGTGACGGCCAACAGCAGTGGCCAAAGTTTGATACAGATACCACTCGGCATACCGAGGTAAAGTTTTTCAAGCGTCACCAGGACTGGCACCGGGACTGGCAGGCTCCACAAAAGTGTCAAGGTCAATCCCATCTGCGATGCGAGTGGCGGTCTCAAGGAAGGTCTCCATGAAATCTTCGAATCGAAGCTTCCTGGTGTTGGCGACCTGCAACGCCTTCATCTTTTCTTCGTGAGCTTCCTTGCAGTGCACTCGGACCAGCGATAGCGCCACGTCCACACCACAACGAGCGGCAGACTTCTTCCACGCCTGCACTCTGTTCGGGACGTCCTCCAGCCGAGTCATCAACCCTTATATTTCCCGCCGGGAATCGTCTTCGGGCCACAGCTCCTTGTCGATCCGGCCGATGACTTCTCTCAGGCGGCCGATGAAAGGTCCCACTCTGCCAAGTCGAATATGCGCTCCGAGCATGTCCCGATTGGCTTTGTCGCCGAGTGGAATGTTCGGAATAACCGACCACTCAATGTCAGCTGTTTCAGCCTCAGCGTCCATACAAAAATCTGCAAAGAAAATACGAGCAGAAAGTAAGCGCAGAACGAACTACAAAGTCAGGAAACACTCGGCAAAAAGCTTACCACCGAGCAGCGCAATCATCTTCCTTGCCCAGTCGCTGACGTACTTCTCCTGCGAAATGCACCGACTATTCATCAACTTCATCTGACCCATCAGTTCAGTTCTTTGCTTGCCCATTTTCTCAATTCCGGCCACCAATGCCTTGTTGGTCTCCCGGGACTCCTCCAAAGACTTCTCTTGGTCAGCAAGAGTCCCCTTCACACCAGCTAAGTCATTCACGGCCGCCTCCAATTCCGTAGCAAGCTGAATCTTTTCAGCCTTCAGAGCATTGTACGCGGATTCCATTTCGCAAGTCTTCTACAAACCAGCGCAAAGAGAAGATCAGACACATTCAACAAGGAAAACAATAAAAGCTCAAAATTCTTCAGACCCCTGCCGACGCAAGCAGTCGACAGCGGTCTCGGGGACTACACCGAGTGGGTTCACTAGGAGTGACCCCACTTGCATGAAGCTCGAACAGGTCCGCCCTATTGAGCTACATGACAAAAAGACAAGCCTATGCAACTACTATTACCCGACTTGAGTAAAACTACTCTCAGGGACTACTTCTAGTGGGTGCACTCGGAGTGCCCCCACTGGTACCATTTGGGCAGATCAGCTCTGATCCGATCAAGTCACGGAAAATGTATATAAAGAAAACTGCCGGTGCAAGCACTCGACAGAAGTCTCGGGGACTACACCCACTGGGTTCACTCAAAGTGAACCCACTGCAAAATAATCCTACTGTATCCGAGTATATCTGTTAAACCCCCAGTGGGTTACAAGAGGAAAGTAAACACTTACTAGTGCACTTACTCGGATATCGTCTCGGAGCATCAAGCTTCTCTTGTACAAAGATGCGATGCAGTCGTACGCTCCCTTGGCATCACCCACCATCAACTCCACCTGCACCATGGCCTTCTTGGCGGCTCCCACTTGGTCTTCCGGGAGGTGTCGGGCGTCGTACTGGACGGTCGACGGACCCGGCACGATAGGAGACTCCTTGGGCATCCCAAGTCCCGCTCCAGTCGGTTCCGCCGCGAGGGGCACCGCCTCAGTCGACGGCATCGTCTCGGTCGGCGGTGCGTCCATGGTGGGAGCAGCAGTAGATGGAACAGCCTCCAGGACAGGCGCCAAAGTTTGCCCTGACCCCTTCTGGTCGTCCTCCTCCAGATGAATCACCTCCGAAGGAAGCCCGACTGAACAACATGAGATTACAGAAAAAGGGCAAGATTAAAGACAGTACTCGCAAAACAATAATGCGAACTCTCGGTGTCGTCACAACGTACCTTGCTGGGATGTAACAGCGTTATCCGTATCCATGGGATCATCGTCCTGGCGTGGCATAGAGGTGGCGGAGGTAGCAGCTTTGTCGAGTAAAATCCACTTGACCGATAAGCAGGAGTTCAATCAAATACTAAAAGAAGATAGGAGAACAAGACACTTACGCTGAGGCAACTGGAACAGCGATCCTCATCCGAGGCAAAGCTTTCCGAGGCTTGGACCCACTCGGTTTGGCCACCTTGGACGGTTGGTCTGTGGACTCGGCAGCAGCGTCCCTGGTCCTCTTCACGCTCCGAGCACTCGGAGCCACGGGAGGAGCTGGCGGAGCACTCGGGGCCGCTGGAGGAGCCGACGGAGTCGCAAGTTCGTGATGGCGCTTGGTTCGAGGCTCTAATGGTGGAGGTGGCGAGCTCTGCTCCCCAACCTCCCCCTCCTCCTCTTTGGTCTCCTCCTCCGTCTCCCCACTGTCGGAGACGTACTCGGCGCTGTCCACGCTGCCCTCCTGGCTGCCCTCCTCTTCCTCAGCTGGATTCCCGTTCGAGACGGGAGAGTACCAGTTGGTCCACTCCTGCACAAAATACAGTCGACAACATCAGACGTCAGGCGGTGGAACAAGAAAAAGCGATAAATCTAAGAAGATTGAAAGCACTCGACAAGATGTGCTCACCTCATTCGGAGGAGGATTGTCGGCGCAGAAGGGCTTCACTCGCCGGTCTCCTCTGGGGTTATCGCACGCGCCTGTGATGCCGCAGACCCACGCCATCACAACCTCCCCGGTTACGCATTCTGGATGAGTCCGAGTGGAGTCCTCGGGCCCCGTGTAGTGCCACATGGCATGGTGTCGGGCTTGCAGCGGCTGGATGCGCCGACCCAGGAAAGTCTCCAGCAAATCCGTGCCGGTGACCCCCTTGCGGACGACAGCAATCAGTGCGTCGACTAGAGGTTGGATCTAGATCTTCTCCACCTTTGTGAGCGCAAGCTGCCTGGGAGGGGCCGGACGGTCTAGGATAAAGGGTGGCAACCCAGTCGCGGCATTCGGACAAGCTATGTCCTGGCAGAAGAACCAGGTCGACTGCCAGTTCCTAACTGACTCGGACAACTGGAGAGAGGGGTAGCTACTCTTCATTTTCTTTTGGAAGCCTAAGCCCCCGCACAGCTGGAGGAGATGGGTTTTGTCGTCCGACTGGCTAAGCTTTTTGACAGTCTGGGACCTAGCGGAGAAGATGTACTTAAAGAGCTCCCAATGGGGGGACATCCGATAAAACACTCGCAAAGGGTGACGAATGCGGCGAGATGGGCTATCGTGTTTGGAGGAAAATGATGGAGCTGCGCCTCGAAGTGGTTCATAATACCTCTGAAGAAGGGGTGAGGAGGCAGAGAGAAGCCCGTGTACACGTGGTTGAGCAGCAAGACGCGCTCTCCCTCCTGCGGCGCCGGCTCCGTCTCGCCCTCCGCCGGCAGCCTCCACGACTTGTTGGCAATCATGCCTTGCTCCACCAGCTCCAGTAGGTCATCCTCCGTCACCGTGGAGGGGAGGAAATCCCCCTGGATCCAACCTGCCGGCAGTGCCCGCTGTCGCCGCTGAGCAGGGGCCGCCGCCTTCTTCTTCTTCTTCTTCTGCGACTCGAGCTTGCTCGTCTGCCCCTTCATCATGGTGGAGGCGGCAGATCCGCGGAGGAGGAGAGGAAGGAGGAGGCTTGGAGCGCGCAGGGAGCTATGGGAGAAGCGAGGCGAGTGCGAGTAACCAGGGGAGCGCAACGAGAAACCCCCGCTAGAGAGGTTTAAATAAGCTTCCGACTGGGTCACTAACAGGTGGCCCCGAAATCTTATCCCCCGACCGGCTGCTGCGATATTAGTGGAGAAGATAAAGGCGCGGTAATCGAGGCGACAGAAACTACTCGATGACGATGTCGTCATCCCCGCTGAGCGTGCGGCAACCGAAATTTTAGGATCCCAGAAAATCCGCCGCTGTCAGTTGACCGGTCACATCGAAAGATTCCGCGGAAGCACTCGGTCCCTGACGGTTCGTTTCGCGGATATATTCACTCGGATCACTCGTCGAGAGGATAAAATGGATCGAGGCAAACAACGCCAAAGTTACATCCATACCAGTCGGATCCGTACTCAAGGCATCACTTCATCGTTCCAACCCCGATCCATTCGGGGACTAATGATGGGGTTATAGTCACAGGGTAGGGTCATAGGCCTGCCCTATAGGTCCTACCCAAGGACTACCCTTCATAAAGGACAAGGCCCTTAGACAGTTCCGACTGAACTAAGGTATTCCCATCATCCAGTCGGTGACGAGCATTCGGAGCGTATTAAACGTACCGACTGGATTCCACTCTGTATATCGTAACCTCCCTGGAGGGCAACGGTCATACGTTTTCATACACCATTATTAGCATTTAAGACATACGTTACCTGTAACGTAGGCATTTATTCGCCACTACTCCACCCCTATCCACCGGGCCGTTGTGAAGGGCAGCGCACTCTATATAAGCCGCCCTTCCCCATTGGTGCAGGGGTTGGCATTTACTGTAACCTATATTCCACTCGACACTAAGCTCCCAAGAGCACTGAGACGTAGGGCTTTTACCTCCACCGTAGAGGGTCCTGAACTCATACAACCTCGCCGTAGCTAAGGCTCTGCCCATCCTTTCGTACCCTACACATCTACTGTCAGACTTATACCCACGACAGTCACAGACAGGTTTTGTATTCTTATATGGTGGAACTGCTTTTTCATGGAAGTCAACTAAACAAACTCTCGTAGCAACTTCCACTAATCCTTCTGAAATTATTGCATTATTTGAAGAATCAAAAGAATGTGTATGGCTTTGCAGGATGATTGACCACATTCAAACTACATGTGGTGTTGGTTCATTAGGATCACCAACTATTATTTATGAAGATAATGCAGCTTGTGTTGCTCAAATGCAAATGGGTTATATAAAAAGTAATATCACAAAGCACATTTCTCCTAAGTTGTTATATCCTCATGCACTACAGAAAAATGGGGAAATTGATATTTTGCAAACTAAATCATGTGACAATCTAGCAGATTTGTTCACAAAGTCTTTACCAAATTCAATGTTCCAGAAATACATTCATGGAATTGGTATGAGACAACTTCGAGATTTGTAAAGTTCGGGGGGAGAAATCTCCTGAAAATGTAACCCTTTAATTATCATCACGTAATGAATATTGTACTCTTTTCCTTTATGAGTTTTTCAACAGGTTTCTCATAAAAGGTTTAACGAGACAATTAAATACAAGCATTGATGCATGTCATATCATATTTCTCCTTATATTTTTCCTACTAGGTTTTAAAGGAGTTTTTCATGGCACATATCATTGCACTCTTTTCGTTATGAGTTTCTTTGAAATTTTCTCTCATGATGTTTTTAATGAGGCAATATCTTCATAAAGATCATATGTTGTACTTTCTATTTTTTCTACGAAGGTTTTTAAAGGAAAGTATCTAAAGCATATTTATTGTTCTCTATTACTCATCAATAATTTTCTCCTTCTTTGAAGGTTTTTCTCATATGAGTTATCAAGAGACAATAATCACTCTATGCTGCATCATTTTTTCTTTATCATTTCCCACTGGGTTTAAAGGAGTTTTAACAACATATCTATACATTTCTCCTCATATTTTTCCCACACGGTTTTTGGGGGAGAATCTCAAGAGATGACTGATGAATATACAAGGAGCTTTCAATAATGTATTATTCAAGACGACATTGTACAAGGGAGTGTTATGAACCGACAAATCTGGACAGTCATTAGCGAACCGTCACTATTGTGTAATTAGTCAGTTAATTAGTCCAATCGTCGTACGGACGCATCCGTCCGTACGGGCGCCTCTTTGTACAGACGCCTCTCCGAATGCGTCTCTAATCCTTGTATAAATAATCAGATCAACAAAAAAAAGATTCGCAGAACACTTTTACTTTCATTCCTTTACACCAAGAAAGGGCATTGACTCATTCATCGTTTCCCTTTTTCTTTTTCTATTTACTATGTACTTCCTCTGAAAAAATATAAGAACGTTTAGATCCTTATACAGTTATAATCACTACTGGAAAACAGTTTTTTGCCATCTGCCAAATCGTTGACGTCTGCTAGCTGATGGCAAAGAGTGTCTTTGCCGTCAGCTTCCACAAAGCGGATGGCAAAGCACTGGCTGATGGCATAGAGTGTTTTTTCCATCAGTCACATCTTTGTCGTCTGCTAGCAGACGGCAAAGAGTCTCATAGCAGACGGCAAACATGTAGATGGGCCCACCTGACCGTGGGGACTTTAGGGCAAACTCAAGTCCCTTCTTTGCCGTCTGCTAGCGGACGGCAAAGTGTCCGGAGGCAGACGACAAAGAGTCTAGACTCTTTGCCGTCCGCCGGCAGACGACAAAGAGGTAACTCCGTTAACGGCTCTTCGCCCCACCCCGCCCCTCTCTCTCTCTCTCTCACCCACACTGTGTAACAGCTCACCCCGCCCCTCTCTTTCTCTCCCACTCCTCTCCCCGACGCCCACCGCCGCCGCCCCTGTCGCCCATGCCGCCGCCCCACCGCCCTCGTCGCCGCCCCGGTGTCCCACAGCCCCCTAGCGCCGCTGCCCCACCTCTCCCCGACGCCCACCTGAGCAACCACCACCGTTGCGCCGCTGCCCCACCTGGCCCCCGCCACCGCTGCCCCACCACCGTCGCGCCACTGCCCCTGGCGCAGCCCCGCCACCCCCAACACCCCCGGCCCCGCCACAGCCGCCCCTCCCGGTGAGCCCCCACCCCCCCCCCCCCCCCCCCGCACCTGCATGATTTTTGTTCTTGTTAGTAGTTTTAGTGGTAGTAGTTTTAGTAGTTGTTCTTGTTAGTAGTTTTAGTAGTTTTTCTTGTTAGTAGTTTTAGTAGTTTTAGTAGTTGTTCTTGTTAGTAGTTTTAGTGGTAGATTTTGTTAGTTGGTAGATTTAGTAGGTAGTTTAGTGGTAGATTTTGTTTTGTTAATTAGTGGTAGCTTGTTAAATTAGTTAGGTTAGTTAGTTAGCTTGGTTAGTTAGGTGGAGGAGGAGAAGAGGAGGAGGAGGAGGACGAGAAGAGGAGAAGAAGAAGAAGAGGAGTAGGAGGAGGAGGAGGAGGAGGAGGAGGAGGAGGAGAAGAAGAAGAAGAAGAAGAAGAAGAAGAAGAAGAAGAAGAAGAAGAAGAAGAAGAAGAAGAAGAAGAAGAAGAAGAAGAAGAAGAAGAAGAAGAAGAAGAAGAAGAAGAAGAAGAGGAGGAGGAGGAGGAGGAGAAGAAGAAAAAAATAAGAAGGAGAAGAAGAAGAAGAAGAAGAAGAAGAAGAGAAGAAAAAAATAAGAAGGAGAAGAAGTAAAGAAGAAGAGAACAAGAGAATAAGAAAAAAAATAAGAACGTGAAGAAGATAAAAAAGAAGAAGAAGTTGATTTTTTTATTGTTTGGTATTTAGTGGTAGCTAGATTCTTTTTTAGTTACTTAGTGGTAGATTCTGTTTTTATTACATTTTTTGTTGTTTAGTGCTATATAGGTTTAGCGTTAGGTTTAGTTAGCTTGGTTAGTTAGGTTAGTTAGTTAGTCAGCTTAATAGAAAGAATAGGAAGAAGAAGAAGAGGAGGAGGAGGAGAAGAGGAGAAGAGGAGGAGGAGAAGAAGAAGAAGAAGAAGAGGAGGAGGAGGAGGAGAAGACAAAAATAAGAAGGAGAAAAAGAAAAGAAGAAGAAAAGAAGAAGAGAAGAAGAAGAGAAGAAGAGAAGAAGAATACCTTCTCCTCCTTCTCCTTCTTCTCCTCCTTCTTCTCCTCCTCCTCCTTCTTCTTCTTGATTTCTTCTTCTTATTCTCCTCCTCCTCTTTCTTCTCCTCTATCTTATTCTCCTTACCTTATTTTCCCCAACAATGAGATAATTAGCCCATTTAGCTACAAAATGGCATAAAAAACCTTGGTTAGCTCATGAATATTATATTCTTAACTTGTTTTCCTCTAAAATGACATAATTAGAATATTTGTGTTGATTGGGTGGATTTACATGTGATAGTTGTCTCGTCGCTGTGAGGTCTGCTATGCGAATACCTCCCCGTGCGTTGAACGAGCTCCGCCCGTGCATTCGTGGGTCAGTACAAATTTCATCTCCTCCTCGCCTCTTCTTTTACTGTGGCTCGGTTTCCGGATGAAACTTTCTAGATTTAGGTAATTAAATTAATTTATCGGTATGCGTGACCAGTATGTGTCTCTCGTTCGAAAGGGCGACATCTATAAATATGCATGCCTTTGCATATTTATAACCGCCATCCTTTTGAATTTTCCAACATTATCCATGGACAGCCCGAGTATGTGTAGATTGGGTTCGTTTTTCCGTATGCTGTGCTCTAGATCCGATGCCGAATTTCGTCAGTGCCTCCCTGTTGTTCTCCGGATGCACATCCTCTCTGTTTATTGCGGAGACGTGTATCAGGAAAACAACGGGGAGGTGCTGCCAAAATTTTGCGTTGGATCCAGAGCAGAGCATGGGAAAACGAACCCAATCTACACATAATCGGGTGGGATTAGGACCTATCTTTACCTATTAGCGTGTAGGTTGCCTGGACGTAATAAAAATGGCGAACCTGATTAACCGATGAATATAAATGCTAAATTTTATATAAATATATTTCTTCTGTCTTTAGTAGCTAGGCAAGATGAGTGATCGTGCGTGGATGTATACCGGTCACCATAGTCAGAAAGAGATGACAAAAGAATGGTTTGTAAAAACAAAGGAATTTGTGAAAGCCGCATTCGCAAATGGCCAGGAAAGAAACTATTGCCCCTGTCCTGGATGCGACAACTATAAAAAGACGACAGAGGCTGTAATGATTAAACACCTGCAGAGGAGGGGTTTTGAGCCTAATTATACGGTGTGGACATTTCATGGTGAGTCTATACAACGCACAAGAGCTGAGGTGGTCCATCGTCGCACGGACGAGCATGGTACCGGGATCGAAGACATGGTGCAAGACTTTGATGATGCTCGGGATTCGGAAGATGAGATGGAGGAATCTGCAAAGGCCTTTTATGAAATGTTGGAGTCTTCAAAACGTCCTCTCCATGAGCACACTGAGCTCTGCCAGCTGCAATTGCACAAGTAATGGCTCTGAAGGCTCAGTTCAACTTGGGAAGAGAATGCTACGACGCGATGATGACACTATTTGGACGCTTCCTACCCAAAGGCCATGTCATGCCTGCAAACCTGTACCAGTCGGACAAAATACTTCGTGTACTTAAGATGCCCTATGAGAAGATAGATGTATGTGAGAAAGGATGTGTCTTATTTAGGAAGGAGTATGCACACTTGTACTATTGTCCCAATTGCGAGTCTTGCAGGTATCTTGTGGTAGACAACGGTATGGGTGAGAAGAGGCAGGCCAAAATCGCAGTTAGTGTTCTTCGGTATATGCCAATCGTACCAAGACTTCAACGTCTTTTCATGGTCGAAGAGACAGCCAGACAGATGAGATGGCACAAATTGGGCAAAAGAACCGAACTAGATGCGGATGGGAATAAGATGGTGGTACACACATCGGATGGGGAAGCGTGGAAACATTTCGATGGATTGCATCAGGATAAAACGGCAGATCTAAGGAATCCTCGAGTCTGCATCGCCACGGATGGTTTTAATCCCTTCGGCATGACGGCAACCAAATATAGTTGTTGGCCTGTATTTGTCATTCCACTCAATCTCCCCCCCCCCCGGACAGATTATGCAAAGAAAGAACATATTTCTGACGTTGATAATTCCAGGGCCCAATTATTCGGGGAAGAATATGAATGTGTACCTGTGGCCGCTTAAGGATGAATTGGAAGACGCTTGGGATAATGGGGTAAGGACATACGATGCCGCTAGAAAACAAAACTTCAAAATGCATGTGTGGTACATGTACTCTATGCATGACTTCCGGCGTATGCACTATTCTCTCGATGGTGTGTGCATGGAAGGTTCCCGTGCCCCCAATGCAAGGCAGCTCTTCAGTTTCATTGGTTGCAGGAGGGTCGGAAGTATTCTTGCTTTGACTTGCATAGACAGTTCCTGGATCCTGACCATCAGTTCAAAAAAGACTAGAAGAACTTTACCAAAGGTAAAGTTTTCAAAAACTTGGCACCACCTGCGTTGATAGGCCAACAGATCCTGGATCAATTAAACGCCCTCGAGCCTGATCGAGAGCATCGAGGGTATTTCAAGGGGTATAATTCAAAACACGCCTGGACTCACAAGCCATGCTTCTGGGATCTGCCTTACTTCAAAGACCTCCTTCTTCCACACAATATCGACATGATGCACACTAAAAAGAATATCGGAGAGGCTATTTTTGGTACATTGTTCGACATAGATGGGAAGACAAAGGATAATACTAAGGCTAGAGTCGATCAAGAGACACTATGTCATAGACCGTTACAAAACATAAGGCAAAGGAAAGCAGAAGTGGTCGAAGCCAAAGGCGTGGTTCAATCTTGGAAGGCCAGCTATGAGGGAAATTATCTTGTGGGTCAAAATGCACTTGATGTTCCGCGATGGGTATGCAACGAATCTAAAGAGGGGAGCGAGTCTTGAAAAATTAAAAATCTTTGGTCTCAAGAGTCATGATTGGCACATATGGCTAGAGCGGGTAATGCCGGTGATGTTACGTGGCTTTATTCCTGAGATGAATGGCTAGTACTGGCGGAGCTGAGCTATTTCTTCTATGTTCTTTGTGCGAAAGAATTGTCGCCTGGCGTGGTAGAAGACCTGGAGGAGTTTGCACCGGAGTTGTTGTTCAAGTTAGAGGTGATCTTTCCACTGGGCTTCTTTAATCCAATGCAGCATTTGATTTTACATCTACCGACCGAGGCAAGATTGGGTGGGCCCGTGCAAGATCGTTGGTGCTATGCAACTGAGAGGATGCAGAAGACCCTTTGAGCTAAATGTAAAAATAAGCGTAGAATTGAAGCATCGATGGCTGAGGCATTCATTACTGAGGAGGTGGCAAACTTTGTGACAGCACACTACGAAGCCAAAAATCATCATTTGCATAATCCGAAGCCTCGGCACAATGATGCAGACCCTAAAAAAGGTGGGTCCAACCTCAGCCTATTCAAAGGGAAGCTCGCACCAGTCGGTGCTTCGAAACCAATAACGTTGGATGTCGAAGAATGGCGGAACATTTCGTTGTATATCTTCAACAACCTAACAGAAGTGCGGCCGTACATTGAGTGAGTTCTCGGCACATTTTCCCGTAACTTCTAATTCATTTGAACTGCTCTTATTCCCGGATATTTCAAACAGCCGTTACGTCGCCAAATTCTCGGATGGAGCGGTGATCGAAAATGATTCCGTCGAAGAGTATGAGCTTCTGTCAAAGACAGGAGGCGGCTATCCCGGTTTCATCTCTTGGTTCAAACAAACGGTAATTATCAATAATGGACCATTTCATTTCTTGGTCTAACTTGTGGCTAATGCAACAATCGTTTGTATTAAACTTGTAGGCTAATTCAGAGTCTATGGACGCCGAATTGAGACAAGTCGCTAATGGTTTTGACTATAAGGTCCGTTCATTTGAGAAATAGAACATCAACGGGTATCTCTTTCGTACCTTTGGCAAAGAGCTATCTATGCCCGACCGGAAATCTACAAATTGTGGTGTCTCTGCTATCGGCGAAGGTGTTATCGAGTACTATGGAAGAGTTGAAGCAATTTATGAACTTCAATTCTATGGTGAAAACCCACCGAACATCGTAGTCTTCAAATGTTATTGGTTCCAGCCGAAGGAGACTAGAAGGACTCATGAACATATAGGACTAGTCAAAATCAATCCAAACACCCATTTAGATGTTCCCGATGTCTATATTACGGCTCAACAGGCGACCCAAGTTTTCTATCTACCATGGGCATGCCAAACGGATAAGAATCTGGAAGGTTGGTATGTTGTTTATGAAGTGCCGCCACATGTCAGACCACCTCTCCCAAATGAACAGGATTATGAACCTCACATTAACCCAGACACATATGATGGAGAATTCTTCCAAGAAACACGTCTTTACAAGAAATGTTTCAAGAACCGCCGTGCTTCACCCAAGAACATGGAAGTAGACAACGACAATGAATCCGACTCCACCCCTGAGCCGGAACCAGAAGACCTGGAACTCGTAGAGGTTACTGATGCGGATGACCTGTCAATGCTTCAACGATTAAACAAAGGCCTTTCACAACTTCACGCCGTTGAACCCGACGAGCACGTCATTCATGAAGACATGCGTGATAGTGATGATGATGATGCATTTATTGATGATGATTATTAGTTTGTAAGATTCACAACTTAAATTATATATATTTTAATCTTTATTATTCATGTACATATTATTATTCATGTTAGTTATTCAATTTTTTTATGTTGTACTAATTTCTTTTAATCTTTATAATGGCAGGTCACCAGGTGTTGAAAGAAGGTGGGCGCTGGTCTAGAGCGCTCGATGGGTTCTTCCCAGCCGCCCCGCACGAGGGGTGGTACTTCCCTTCCACCCCTATCTCTTCGTAGAGCCTTCGCAGACAGTCTGTCGACACCACCCGTGGGTTCTTCTTCGTCGGCGGCATTGCCCACTAGGAGAGGTGCTGGTCGGGTAGGGAAGAAGGGGAAGGGTACAGGGAGAGGTGGTGGCCGCGGAAGATCCAGGAGGACTGTTGAGCTGTCCTCGCCACCACCACTAGCTCATTCACCCGAGCATAGGACTACTATGGCCGACCCGTTTACGGAGGAGGCTACGGGGACTCCGGTTCAGGAGCCTGGTGTTGACGGGCATTCGTCCCATGAGACTCCGGTCCAGGATCAGCCTCGAGTCGAGGTGCATTCGGCCCACGAGACTACGGTTCCGGAGGCTTCACCCGACGTGGAGAGGCCCGGATGGGATACCTAGCCAGATCGGACCGAGTTATCGGATTGGACCGAGGGTTCGGGTGGCTCAGGGGGCGGGGATGGCGGGGATGAGTTTACGGATACTGAGGGCGATGTGTAGGTGGTGTTGGAATTATGCCCTAGAGGCAATAATAAATATAGTTATTATTATAATTCCTGTATCAAGATAATCGTTTATTATCCATGCTATAATTGTATTGAATGAAGACTCATTTACATGTGTGGATGCATAGACAAAACACTGTCCCTAGCAAGCCTCTAGTTGGCTAGCCAGTTGATCAACGATAGTCAGTGTCTTCTGATTATGAACAAGGTGTTGTTGCTTGATAACTGGGTCACGTCATTAGGAGAATCACGTGATGGACTAGACCCAAACTAATAGACGTAGCATGTTGATCGTGTCATTTTATTGCTACTGTTTTCTGCGTGTCAAGTATTTATTCCTATGACCATGAGATCATATAACTTACTAACACCGGAGGAATACTTTGTGTGTATCAAACGTCGCAACGTAACTCGGTGACTATAAAGATGCTCTACAGGTATCTCCGAAGGTGTTCGTTAAGTTAGTATGGATCGAGACTGGGATTTGTCACTCCGTGTGACGGAGAGGTATCTCGGGGCCCACTCGGTAATGCAACATCACACACAAGCCTTGCAAGCAATGTGACTTAGTGTAAGTTGCGGGGTCTTGTATTACGGAACGAGTAAAGAAACTTGCCGGTAAACAAGATTGAAATAGGTATACGGATACTGACGATCGAATCTCGGGCAAGTAACATATCGAAGGACAAAGGGAATGACATACGGGATTATATGAATCCTTGGCACTGAGGTTCAAACGATAAGATCTTCGTAGAATATGTAGGATCCAATATGGGCATCTAGGTCCCGCTATTGGATATTGACCGAGGAGTCTCTCGGGTCATGTCTGCATAGTTCTCGAACCCGCAGGGTCTGCACACTTAAGGTTCGACGTTGTTTTATGCGTATTTGAGTTATATGGTTGGTTACCGAATGTTGTTCGGAGTCCCGGATGAGATCACGGACGTCACGAGGGTTTCCGGAATGGTCCGGAAACGAAGATTGATATATAGGATGACCTCATTTGATTACCGGAAGGTTTTCGGAGTTACCGGGAATGTACCGGGAATGACGAATGGGTTCCGGGAGTTCACCGGGGGTGGCCCACCCACCCCGGGGAAGCCCATAGGTGTTGGGGGTGCCGCACTAGCCCTGAGTGGGCTGGTGGGACAGCCCAAAAGAGGCCTATGCGCATTGGGAAGAAAATCAAAGAGGAAAAGAAAAAAAAGGAGGAGGTGGGAAAGGGAAGAAGGACTCCACCTTCCAAACCAAGTAGGACTCAGTTTAGGAGGGGAATCCTTCCCCCCTTGGCTCGGCCGACCCCTTGGGGGTTCTTGGACCCCAAGGCAAGTCTCCCCCCTCCCTCTCCTATATATAGTGGGGTTTTAGGGCTGATTTGACACAACTTTGCCACGGCAGCCCGACCACATATCTCCATGGTTTTACCTCTAGATCGCGTTTCTACGGAGCTCGGGCGGAGCCCTGCTGAGACGAGATCATCACCAACCTCCGGAGCGCCGTCACGCTGCCGGAGAACTCTTCTACCTCTCCGTCTCTCTTGCTGGATCAAGAAGGCCGAGATCATCGTCGAGCTATACGTGTGCTGAACGCGGAGGTGCCGTCCGTTCGGCACTAGATCGTGGGACTGATCGCGGGATAGTTCGCGGGGCGGATCGAGGGACGTGAGGACGTTCCACTATATCAACCGCGTTCACTAACGCTTCTGCTGTACGGTCTACAAGGGTACGTAGATCACACATCCCCTCTCGTAGATGGACATCACCATGATAGGTCTTCGTGCGCGTAGGAAAATTTTTGTTTCCCATGCGACGTTCCCCAACAGTGGTATCAGAGCTAGGTTCATGCGTAGATGTCTTCTCGAGTAGAACACAAAAGTTTTTGTGGGCAGAGATGTGCGTTTTGCTGCCCTCCTTAGTCTTTTCTTGATTCCGCAGTATTCTTGGATCGAAGCGGCTTGGACCGACATTAGTCGTACGCTTACGAGAGACTGGTTTCATCGCTACGAGTAACTCCGTTGCTCAAAGATGACTAGCGGGTGTCAGTTTCTCCAACTTTAGTTGAATCGGATTTGACCGAGGAGGTCCTTGGATGAGGTTAAATAGCAACTCATATATCTCCATTGTGGTGTTTGCGTAAGTAAGATGCGATCCTACTAGATACCCATGGTCACCACGTAAAACATGCAACAACAAAATTAGAGGACGTCTAACTTGTTTTTGCAGGGTATGCTTGTGATGTGATATGGCCAACGATGTGATGTGATATATTGGATGTATGAGATGATCATGTTGTAATAGAAAATATCGACTTGCACGTCGATGGTACGGCAACCGGCAGGAGCCATAGGGTTGTCTTTATAACTAACGTTTGTGCTTGCAGATGTGTTTACTATTTTGCTAGGATGTAGCTTTAGCAGTAATAGCATGAGTAGCACGACAACCCCGATGGCGACACGTTGATGGAGATCATGGTGTGGCGCCGGTGACAAGAAGATCGTGCCGGTGCTTTGGTGATGGAGATCAAGGAGCACGTGAGGATGGCCATATCATGTCACTTATAAATTGCATGTGATGTTAATCCTTTTATGCACCTTATTTTTCTTAGAACGACGGTAGCATTATGAGGTGATCTCTCACTAAAATTTCAACACGAAATTGTGGTCTCCCTGACTGTGCACTGTTGCTACAGTTCGTCGTTTCGAGACACCACGTGATGATCGGGTGTGATAGACTCAACGTTCACATACAACGGGTGCAAAACAGTTGCGCACGCGGAACACTCGGGTTAAGCTTGACGAGCCTAGCATGTGCAGACATGGCCTCGGAACACATGAGACCGAAAGGTCGATCATGAATCATATAGATGATATGATTAGCATAGGGATGCTTACCACTGAAACTATACTCAACTCACGTGATGATCGGACTTGAGCTAGTGTAAGTGGATCATGAACCACTCAAATGACTAGAGAGATGTACTTTTTGAGTGGGAGTTTAGCGAGTAATTTGATTAAGTTAAACTCTAATTATCTTGAACATAGTCTAAGTCCACTTTGAATATATTTGTGTTGTAGATCATGGCTCACGCGACAGTCACCCTGAATTTTAATACGTTCCTACAGAAAGCTAAGTTGAAAGATGATGGAAGCAACTTTGTAGACTGGGCTCGTAATCTTAAGCTAATCTTACAAGCTGGGAAGAAGGATTATGTCCTTAATGCTGCGCTAGGAGATGAACCACCCGCTACAGTTGATCAGGATGTTAAGAACGCTTGGTTAGCACGTAAGGAGGACTACTCAGTAGTTCAATGTGCAGTCTTGTATGGCTTAGAACCAGGACTTCAACGTCGCTTTGAGCATCATGGAGCATTTGAGATGTTCCAGGAGTTGAAGTTTATCTTTCAGAAGAACTCCCGGATCGAGAGGTATGAGACCTCCGATAAATTCTATGCTTGCAAGATGGAGGAGAACTCGTCTGTCAGTGAACATGTGCTCAAAATGTCTGGGTACTCAAACCGTCTAGCTGAGCTGGGGATTGAACTCCCGCAAGAAGCTATCACTGACAGAATCCTTCAATCACTGCCACCAAGCTATAAAGGCTTTGTGTTGAACTACAACATGCAAGGGATGAACAAGTCTCCCGGCGAGTTGTTTGCGATGCTGAAAGTCGCAGAGTCTGAACTCCGTAAAGAGCATCAAGTGTTGATGGTGAATAAGACCACTAGTTTCAAGAGAAACGGGAAAGGCAAGAAGGGTAATTCAAAGAAGAGCGGCAAGCATGTTGCCAATCCGACGAAGAAAAACCCAAAGCTGGACCTAAGCCTGAAACAGAGTGTTACTATTGCAAGGGTATGGGTCACTGGAAGCGCAATTGCCCCAAGTATCTGGCTGATAAGAAGGCGTCCAAAGAAAAATCAGGTATATTTGATATACATGTTATTGATGTGTACTTAACCGGCTCTCGTAGTAGTGCCTGGGTATTCGATACCGGTTCTGTTGCTCATATTTGCAACTCGAAACAGGAACTGCGGAATAGACGAAGGCTGGCGAAAGATGAAGTGACGATGCGCGTAGGAAATGGTTCCAAGGTTGATGCAATCGCCGTCGGCACAGTTTCACTTCAGTTACCATCAGGATTAGTTATGAACTTGAATCATTGTTATTTAGTGCCTGCGTTGAGCATCAACATTATATCTGGACCTTGTTTATTGCGAGACGGTTACTCTTTTAAGTCAGAGAATAATGGTTGTTCTATTTCTATGAGTAACATCTTTTATGGTCATGCACCCAATGTGAGAGGATTGTTCATATTGAATCTTGATAGCGATACACACATACATAACATTGAGACCAAAAGAGTTAGAGTTAACAATGATAGCGCCATATTTTTGTGGCACTGCCGCTTAGGTCATATTGGCGTAAAGCGCATGAAGAAACTTCATGCCAATGGACTCTTGGAGTCACTTGACTTTGATTCACTTGACACGTGCGAACCATGCCTCATGGGCAAGATGACTAAGACTCCGTTCTCCGGAACAATGGAGCGTGCAAGTGACTTGTTGGAAATCATACATACCAATGTGTGTGGTCCGATGAGCGTAGAGGCACGTGGCGGATATCGTTATTTTCTCACCTTCACTGACGATTTGAGTAGATATGGTTATGTCTACTTAATGAAGCACAAGTCTGAAACATTTGAAAAGTTCAAGCAATTTCAGAGTGAAGTCGAAAATCATCGTAACAAGAAGATCAAGTTCATACGGTCTGATCGTGGGGGTGAATATCTGAGTTTCGAGTTTGGTGCTCACTTAAGACAATGTGGAATTGTTTCACAGTTGACACCACCTGGAACACCACAGCGTAATGGTGTGTCCGAACGTCGTAATCGTACTTTATTAGAGATGGTGCCATTATCATTTTGGGGTTATGCATTAGAAACAGCTGCATTCACTTTAAACAGGGCACCATCAAAATCCGTTGAGACGACACCATACGAACTGTGGTATGGCAAAAGGCCAAACTTGTCGTTTCTTAAAGTTTGGGGATGTGATGCTTATGTCAAAAAGCTTCAGCCTGAAAAGCTGGAACCCAAAGCGGAAAAGTGCGTCTTCATAGGTTACCCAAAAGAGACAGTTGGGTACACCTTCTATCTCAAATCCGAGGGCAAAGTGTTTGTTGCTAAAAATGGAGCTTTTCTCGAGAAGGAGTTTCTCTCGAGAGAATTGAGTGGGAGGAAGATAGAACTTGACGAGGTTGTCGAACCTCTCATCCCTCTGGATGGTGGCGCGGGGCAAGGGGAAACCTCTGTCGTTGCGACGCCGGTTGAGGAGGAAGTTAATGATGATGATCATGAAACTCCGGTTCAAGTTTCTGTCGAACCACGCAGGTCGACGAGACCACGTGCTGCTCCAGAGTGGTACGGTAATCCCGTCTTGTCAATCATGTTGTTGGACAACAATGAACCTGCAAATTATGAAGAAGCAATGGTGGGCCCAGATTCCAACAAATGGCTAGAAGCCATGAAGTCCGAGATAGGATCCATGTATGAGAACAAAGTGTGGACTTTGGAGGTACTGCCTGAGGGCCGCAAGGCTATTCAGAACAAATGGATCTTTAAGAGGAAGACGGACGCTGATGGCAATGTGACCGTTTATAAAGCTCGACTTGTGGCAAAGGGTTTTTCGCAAGTTCAAGGAGTTGACTACGATGAGACATTCTCACCCGTAGCGATGCTTAAGTCCGTCAGAATCATGTTAGCAATAGCTGCATTTTTCGATTATGAAATCTGGCAGATGGATGTCAAAACGGCATTCCTTAACGGTTTCCTTAAGGAAGAATTGTATATGATGCAACCCGAAGGTTTTGTCGATCCTAAGAATGCTAACAAGGTGTGCAAGCTCCAGCGATCCATTTATGGACTGGTGCAAGCATCTCGGAGTTGGAACAAACGCTTTGATGAGGTGATCAAAGCATTTGGGTTTATACAAGTGGTTGGAGAATCTTGTATTTACAAGAAAGTGAGTGGGAGCTCTGTGGCGTTTATAATATTATATGTGGATGACATATTGTTGATTGGAAACAACGTAGAGTTTTTGGAGAGCATAAAGGATTACTTGAATAAAAGTTTCTCTATGAAGGACCTAGGAGAAGCTGCTTACATTCTAGGCATTAAGATCTATAGGGATAGATCAAAACGCCTGATAGGACTTTCACAAAGCACATACCTTGATAAAGTTTTGAAGAGGTTCAAAATGGAACAGTCCAAGAAAGGGTTCTTGCCAGTTTTACAAGGTCCGAAATTGAGTAAGACTCAGTGCCTAGCAACTGGTGAAGATAGAGAGCATATGCGCTCCGTCCCCTATGCTTCAGCCATAGGTTCTATCATGTGTGCAATGTTGTGCACTAGACCGGATGTTAGCCTGGCCATAAGTATGGCAGGTAGGTTCCAGAGTAATCCAGGAGTGGATCACTGGACAGCGGTCAAGAATATCCTGAAGTACCTGAAAAGGACTAAGGAGATGTTTCTCGTGTATGGAGGTGACGAAGAGCTCGCCGTAAAAGGTTACGTCGATGCAAGCTTTGACACAGATCCGGACGACTCTAAGTCGCAAACCGGATACATATTTATTCTTAATGGAGGTGCGGTAAGCTGGTGCAGTTCCAAGCAAAGCGTCGTAGCAGATTCTACATGTGAAGCGGAGTACATGGCTGCCTCGGAGGCGGCTAAGGAGGGTGTCTGGATGAAGTAGTTCATGACGGATCTGAAAAGGACGTGGATGTCGCCTAGAGGGGGGGGTGAATAGGCGCTTTAAAATAGTTAAGGTTTAGGCTTGAACAACTGCGGAATAAAACTAACGTTTAATATGTCAAGCACAAAACCTACAAACAACTAGGCTCACCTATGTGCACCCAACAACTTGTGCTAAGCAAGATAAACAACTAAGTGATAGCAAGATATATTACAATAAACAATATGTCTATCACAAAGTAAAGTGCATAAGTAAAGGGTTCGGGTAAGAGATAACCGAGGCACGGGGAGACGATGATGTATCCCGAAGTTCACACCCTTGCGGATGCTAATCTCCGTTAGAGCGGTGTGGAGGCACAATGCTCCCCAAGATGCCACTAAGGCCACCGTAATCTCCTCACGCCCTCGCACAATGCAAGATGCCGTGATTCCACTAAGGGACCCTTGAGGGCGGTCACCGAATCCGTACAAATGGCAACCCTTGGGGGCGGTCACCGAACCCGTACAAATGGCAACCCTTGGGGGCGGTCACCGAACCCGTACACGTGGCAACCCTTGGGGGCGGTTACCGGTACCCGTACAAATTGCTCGGGGCAATCTCCACAACCTTATTGGAGACCCCGACGCTTCCCGGAGCTTCACACCACAATGATTGAGCTCCGAGACACCACCAAGCTTCTAGGATGCCAAAGCATCCACGAAGAACAATATCAAGGGTACCAAGTACCGAAGGTAGTAAGCTTCTCAACTTCTCACTTCCACGTATCACCGTGGAGAACTCAAACCGATGCAACTAATGCAATGGCACGAACACACGAAGTGGTCAAGTCCCTCACACTCAAATCCCTCCACAACAACAAAAGCTATGGAGAAATATGAGAGGAAGAACAAGGAGCTCACAAAGAACTCCAAGATCAAGATCCAAGGGGTTCCCCTCACATAGAGGAGAAAGTGATTGGTGGAGATGTGGATCTAGATCTCCTCTCTCTTTTCCCTCAAGAACAAGCAAGAATCATTGGAGGGATAGAGAGTAATCAAGCTCTAAGAATGTCAACAATGGAGATAGAACAAGAGCTCAACAGATAGATTAAGGCAAGGGGGAAGAAGACCCCCTTTATATAGTGGGGGGAAGAATCAGACCGTTACCCCCACTCTCTGCCCGAGCTGCAGCGGTACTACCGCTGGCACTCCAGCGGTACTACCGCTGGCACTCCAGCGGTACTACCGCCAGCTAGCGGTACTACCGCTGGCACTCCAGCGGTACTACCGCTGGCACTCCAGCGGTACTACCGCTGGGCCCCTGGTAGTGCAAAGGCACTACCACCGCCAAGAAAGTCTTCGCAAAAAGGTCCGTCCACGAACAACCGCTAGGCAGGCGGTACTAAGCTCCTGGAGCGGTACTACCGCTGACCAGGGGCGGTACTACCGCTAGGGCCAGCGGTACTACCGCCAACTCTAGCGGTACTACCGCTAGGTCGCGCGGTACTACCGCTAGGTCCAGCGGTACTACCGCTCGCCACTAAAACAGCCATAACTTTCGCATACGAGCTCCGAATCGAGCAAACCCAAGCTTGTTGGATTCAGGACGACAAGGGCTATCCAAACAGCGACTGGAAATCTTAAGACCATGCGGTTATGAATGTGCCAAAGATATAGAGATGTGAGATCTCTATGAATGAAGAACCGGCAAAAACTCCAACATCGAAAACATCATAGTAGATGCATATGGACTCCGTTTTCGATGAACTCGAGCTTGTCATGAAGATGACCATAAGCTCTAAAACTCACAAAGAGAAACACCAACTAAGAACCAAGAAGTATGATGCAAGGATGCAAATGGTTTGAGCTCTCAACGAACGATACGATCAAGCTACTCACTTGAGAGCCCCCCTTGATAGAACAACAATCTATCCTAACCAGAAAACCTATCAAGGGCAAACCTATACCTTGCACCTCATCCTCTTGAGCTAGATGATGATGATCTTGGCTTCCTCAAGATGGACCACCTTTCTTGATTGTGTTGGCTTGATGAACACTAGTTGATTGCTCCCCCATACTCACTATGGGTGAGCCACTCTTCAGCATATCTTCACAAGTCCATTGCCACCATAGTGGACGGCAAGCTTCAAGCATGCTATCTTCGTGCTGATCCACTTGAACTTGCACGTCGCAATCTTGATGACGATCACAACTTGACGTCATACTCCATGGGCTGCATGAGATCTTCCCTTTGACGCAAGCTCATGGAAACACACCTAACCCCCACATAGAACTCTCACGAAGACCATGGGTTAGTACACAAACACGTAATGGACAATGCTTACCATACCATGGGATCACTTGATCCCTCTCGGTACATCTTGTACGCTTTGTGTGTTGATCATCTTGGTTTACTCTTTGTCTGAGATCTTGATCAACCATTGATGATGATCACAACTTGACGTCATACTCCATGGGTTGTATGAGATCTTCCTTTTGACACAAGCCCATGTAAACACACCTAACCCCCACATAGAACTCTCACGAAGATCATGGGTTAGTACACAAACACGTAATGGACAATGCTTACCATACCATGGGATCACTTGATCCCTCTCGGTACATCTTGTACGCTTTGTGTGTTGATCATCTTGATTTACTCTTTGTATGAGATCTTGATCAACCATGTCTCTCTATGACCATTCTTTGGATAATACCTTGAATACCATCTTGGTCATCATATGAACTCCTTGAACCCAACAGATGGACTTCAAGAAGTGCCTATGGACAAATCCTATAAATGTAACTTAAGGCAACCATTAGTCCATAGGAATTGTCATCAAGTACCAAAACCACATATGGAGATATATGCTCAATATATGCTCCAACAGGATCTTGGAGTGGTGCCAAGCGCACTGAATCCAATAACCTTGTTCTATGACAACACGGGTGCCATTGCCTTAGCAAAGGAACCACGGTTTCACAAGAAGTCCAGACACATCAAACGACGCTTCAACCTCATTCGCGACTACGTTGAAGGAGAGGACGTAAATATATGCAAAGTGCACACGGATTTGAATGTAGCAGACCCGCTGACTAAACCTCTTCCACGGCCAAAGCATGATCAACACCAGAACTGTATGGGTGTTAGATTTATTACAATGTAATTCGCATGATGATGTGAGGGCTAGATTATTGACTCTAGTGCAAGTGGGAGACTGTTGGAATTATGCCCTAGAGGCAATAATAAATATAGTTATTATTATAATTCATGTATCAAGATAATCGTTTATTATCCATGCAATAATTGTATTGAATGAAGACTCATTTACATGTGTGGATACATAGACAAAACACTGTCCCTAGCAAGCCTCTAGTTGGCTAGCCAGTTGATCAAAGATAGTCAGTGTCTTCTGATTATGAACAAGGTGTTGTTGCTTGATAACTGGATCACGTCATTAGGAGAATCACGTGATGGACTAGACCCAAACTAATAGACGTAGCATGTTGATCGTGTCATTTTATTGCTACTGTTTTCTGCGTGTCAAGTATTTATTCCTATGACCATGAGATCATATAACTTACTAACACCGGAGGAATACTTTGTGTGTATCAAACGTTGCAACGTAACTGGGTGACTATAAAGATGCTCTACAGGTATCTCCGAAGGTGTTCGTTAAGTTAGTATGGATCGAGACTGGGATTTGTCACTCCGTGTGACGGAGAGGTATCTCGGGGCCCACTCGGTAATGCAACATCACACACAAGCCTTGCAAGCAATGTGACTTAGTGTAAGTTGCGGGGTCTTGTATTACGGAACGAGTAAAGAGACTTGCCGGTAAACAAGATTGAAATAGGTATACGGATACTGACGATCGAATCTCGGGCAAGTAACATACCGAAGGACAAAGGGAATGACATACGGGATTATATGAATCCTTGGCATTGAGGTTCAAACGATAAGATCTTCGTAGAATATGTAGGATCCAATATGGGCATCTAGGTCCCGCTATTGGATATTGACCGAGGAGTCTCTCGGGTCATGTCTGCATAGTTCTCGAACCCGCAGGGTCTGCACACTTAAGGTTCGACGTTGTTTTATGCGTATTTGAGTTATATGGTTGGTTACCGAATGTTGTTCGGAGTCCCGGATGAGATCACGGACGTCACGAGGGTTTCCGGAATGGTCCGGAAACGAAGATTGATATATAGGATGACCTCATTTGATTACCGAAAGGTTTTCGGAGTTACCGGGAATGACGAATGGGTTCCGGGAGTTCACCGGGGGGGCCCACCCACCCCGGGGAAGCCCATAGGTGTTGGGGGTGCCGCACCAGCCCTTAGTGGGCTGGTGGGACAGCCCAAAAGAGGCCTATGCGCATTGGGAAGAAAATCAAAGAGGAAAAGAAAAAAAAGGAGGAGGTGGGAAAGGGAAGAAGGACTCCACCTTCCAAACCAAGTAGGACTCGGTTTGGGAGGGGAATCCTTCCCCCCTTGGCTCGGCCGACCCCTTGGGGGTTCTTGGACCCCAAGGCAAGGCTCCCCCCTCCCCCTCCTATATATAGTGGGGTTTTAGGGCTGATTTGACACAACTTTGCCACGGCAGCCCGACCACATATCTCCACGGTTTTACCTCTAGATCGCGTTTCTGCGGAGCTCGGGCGGAGCCCTGCTGAGACGAGATCATCACCAACCTCCGGAGCGCCGTCACGCTGCCGGAGAACTCTTCTACCTCTCCGTCTCTCTTGCTGGATCAAGAAGGCCGAGATCATCGTCGGGCTGTACGTGTGCTGAACGCGGAGGTGTCGTCCGTTCGGCACTAGATCGTGGGACTGATCGCGGGATAGTTCGCGGGGCGGATCGAGGGACGTGAGGACGTTCCACTACATCAACCGCGTTCACTAACGCTTCTGCTGTACGGTCTACAAGGGTACGTAGATCACACATCCCCTCTCGTAGATGGACATCACCATGATAGGTCTTCGTGCGCGTAGGAAATTTTTTGTTTCCCATGCGACGTTCCCCAACAGGTGCACGGGGCCACCGTGTACAAGCGTGGTAGTACACGTCTCCCGGTCGTGCCGGCTACCCACGAGGAGAGGCCGGTGATTAAACCTGAAGGAGATAGGTAAGTACATTTACTCTTTTTTTAGGTTTTGCCTTCAAGTTTGGTCAAATATCTAATGCGTTGACCTTATCATACTCCAGGGGATGGGTACACCCTCTTGGAGTCCACAGGCCGAACTCCATCCTTGGTGTGCTTTGCCGGACAAATTTCCCGGAGTTTGTCACGTTGCCTGGTGAGGGTCAGGTTCCTACATTAGGATTTTCCTGGGAGCACTACCAGGCTGCGCAGGCCCCGTCGGAGGAGATTATAGATGGTGTCTTGTGCCACACGAGGGCTGAGATGGTGATCAAGAGCTTTTGGGTAAATTATCCTGTTACACAATCTCAAATTAACAATATAGCTAATTATTGTCCTAATCGGTGTTTTCACGTTTGATTGCAGACCTTCTATAGGTGTGAGGATGGATATGAGGAGGAGGCGGCCAAGGTTCTCGAGGCCGAGTGTAGGCGGTTACTACAGAACTTACGCCACGAGGCTCGGCCGCAGGCTATTCGAGACTACGACGTCACGCGTGGTATTAAGAAGCAGAAGAAGGATTGCCGCGGAAAGTTTCTGAAGAAGGAGCAATACATGAAGGTAATTACCTATTCTTAAGTTCTTCTACGTAGTTTTCTTGATTTCATTCATAGGCGTAGCGCTCAAAATTCTTTGTAATAACTTACAGGTGCCCCCGAGATGGTGTGCGGATAAGATGGATTGTTGGGAGGCGTTGGTTGATGAGTGGTGCAGAGGCAGCTGGCGAGCCGTCCACAAGAATGCGAAGGATTGGCGTAGCCAAATGGTTGGTGTGCCACACCATCAAGGCAGCGCCAACTTACTTCAGTTCGGACGAAACTGGGTATGTGATTTGCTTCATGATTCATGCAATTCATTCTTCATGCTAATATTTTGTTCCTCTCTTTTAGGCGCATCACAATAAGACGGAGATGCCACACTTGTACGACCTTTATGGCATGGCCCATACTGCCTCGTACAAGAAGGCGAAGGCATTCTCTGAGTCTGACCTGGATGATCCCAATAACTTCACCAACATATCATCCCACCACAAGCTCGTGGCATACAGGGACGCGGGGAAGGCTATGAAAGGGGATGACTTTAACCCTAGCCAGGAACCTTTGGATCCAGAGCTGCTGATGATATCTGGTGGCGGGAGGCCCCATGGCTCGATAGCCATTGGAGATGGGATAATATGTTGTCCACTCACTCTCCCGGAGATCAAGGCGCGCCAGTCGAGCAGCTGTCCTGAGATAACGCGTCGTCCACGGCCAGTCGATCTTGCCATCGAGGTTAGTTGTACGGACTAAGAACACTTTCATCCATTTCATTATGTGTGTCACCATATATCATTACTGTGGTAACGAGGAATGGTGTTTCAGGCTGCTCTTCAGAAAGAGAGATTGGCAAACCAGGCTGCTCTTGAGAAAGAGAGATTGGCAAACCAGGCTGCTCTTGAGAAAGAGAGATTGGCAAGCCAGGCTGCTCTTCAGGCTACTCTTGATGAGAGGGACCAGACCACGGCACGATTGATTGAGGAGGAGAGGTCCCGGAATGAGGCGGGTCAACGGGCCCTGTACGAGCTTTTTATGGTAAGTTTTTTTCACATTAGCCAAATCATGTGTGTAATGTCTGTTTCATTACTAACTAATACGACCCACTCTTCACGGTCTGCGCGAGAAGAGCGGTCAAGTCCCTTCGGCGATGCCCGTCTTCTCTTCGATTGGCACGGTGAGTTTCATTATAAACTAGTATTAATAATTGAGTGTCATCATGCTAACTGAGACATTGAAAAATATCTATTCTGCAGAATAACTCCCGAGCGGCATCGCACGACCCTTCTCGAGGTGTTTCTCCTCCTTGATGACCACTACGGTAAGTTTCTCTTCTCCTCTTTCATATTCTCCTTGCCTTAATTTCCCCAACAATGACATAATTAGCCCATTTAGCTCGACAAAGACATAGTTAGCTAATTTAGCTCCAAGAAGAGGAGAAGGAGAGAAATGAAAAGGAAGAACAAAAAGAAGAAGAGAAAGAGAAGAGAAGGAGAAGGAGAAGAAGGAGGAGCAGAAGAAGGAGGAGGAGGAGGAGGAGAAGGAGGAGAAGGCCAAGGACCTTCTAGTCCTTCTCCTCCTCCTCCTCCTTCTCCTCCTCCTCCTCCTTCTCCTCCTTCTTGTTTATTTCTTCTTCTTCTCCTCCTCCTCCTCTTTCTTCTCCTCTTTCATATTCTCCTTGCCTTAATTTCCCCAACAATGACATAATTAGCCCATTTAGCTCCAAAATGCCATAATAACCTCAAAATGGCATAAGAACCTTGGTTAGCTCATTAATATTATATACTTAGCTTGTTTTCCTCTAAAATGGGATAATTAGCCCATTTAGCTCTAAAAAGACATAGTTAGATAATTTAGCTCCAAGAAGAGGAGAAGAAATAGGAAAAATAAAAATAAAGAAGAAGAAGAAGAAGAAGAGAAGAAGGAGAAGGAGGAGGAGAAGGAGGAGAAGGCCAAGGACCTTCTAGTCCTTCTCCTCCTCCTCCTCCTTCTCCTCCTTCTTCTTTATTTCTTCTTCTTCTCCTCCTCCTCCTATTTCTTCTCCTCTTTCATATTCTCCTTGCCTTAATTTCCCCAACAATGACATAATTAGCCCATTTAGGTCCAAAATGCCATAATAACCTCAAAATGGCATAAGAACCTTGGTTAGCTCATTAATATTATATACTTAGCTTGTTTTCCTCTAAAATGGGATAATTAGCCCATTTAGCTCCAAAAGGACATAGTTAGCTAATTTAGCTCCAAGAAGAGGAGAAGAGGAGAAGAAATAGGAAAAATGAAAAGAAAGAAGAAGAAGAAGAATAAAAAGAAGAGAAGAAGGAGAAGGAGGAGGAGGAGGAGAAGGCCAAGGACCTTCTAGTCCTTCTCCTCCTCCTCCTACTTCTCCTCCTTCTTCTTTATTTCTTCTTCTCCTCCTCCTCCTCCTCTTTCTTCTCCTCTTTCATATTCTCCTTGCCTTAATTTCCCCAACAATGACATAATTAGCCCATTTAGCTCCAAAATGCCATAATAACCTCAAAATGGCATAAGAACCTTGGTTAGCTCATTAATATTATATACTTAGATTGTTTTCCTCTAAAATGGGATAATTAGCCCATTTAGCTCCAAAAAGACATAGTTAGCTAATTTAGCTCCAAGAAGAGGAGAAGAGGAGAAGAAATAGGAAAAATGAAAAGAAAGAAGAAGAAGAAGAAGAGAAGAAGGAGAAGGAGGAGGAGGAGAAGGAGGAGAAGGCCAAGGACCTTCTAGTGCTTCTCCTCCTCCTCCTTATTCTTTATTTCTTCTCCTTCTTCTTCTCCTCCTCTTTCTTCTCCTCTTTCATATTCTCAGTGCCTTAATTTCCCCAACAATGACATAATTAGCCAATTTAGCTCCAAAAAGACATTATAAGCTCAAAATGGCATAAGAACCTTTGTTAGCTCATTAATATTATATACTTAGCTTGTTTTCCTCTATAATGACATAATTAGCCCATTTAGCTCCAAAAAGACATAGTTAGCTAATTTAGCTCCAGGAAGGGGATAAGAGGAGAAATGAAAAGGAAGAACAAAAAGAAGAAGAGAAAGAGAAGAGAAGGAGAAGGAGAAGAAGGAGGAGGAGAAGGAGAAGAAGAAGAGAAGAAGGAGAAAGAGGAGAAGGAGCCCTCCTTATTCTCCTTCTTCTTCCCTCCTTCTTCTACTCTTCTTCTTCAATTTAGCTTATTTTCCCCAACAAAGACATATTTAGCCAATTATCATACAAAATGATATAATTAGCTTAGTTAGGTAAAAACATCATAAGAACCTTGGTTAGCTCAATAAAATGACTAATTAAGCTCCTAAAAGACATAATAAGCTCAAAATGGCATAAGAACCTTGGTTAGCTCATTAATATTATATACTTAGCTTGTTTTCCTCTAGAATGACATAATTAGCCCATTTAGCTGCAAAAAGACATAGTTTGCTCATTTAGCTCCAAGAAGAGGAGAAGAGGAGAAATGAAAAGAAGGAAGAAGAAGAAGAAGAAGAGAAGAAGAAGAGAAGGAGAACGAGAAGGAGGAGAAGAAGGAGGAGGAGAAGAAGAAGGAGAAGGAGGAGGAGAAGGAGAAGGAGCCCTCCTTCTTCTCCTTCTTCTTCTCTCCTCCTTCTTCTCCTTCTTCTTCTGTTCTTCTTTTTTCTTCTTCTCCTCCTTCTCCTTCTCCTTCCCCTCCTCCTCCTCCTTCTTGTTTTTATTCTCCTTGTTCTCTTCTTGCTTCTTCTCTTTCTTCTTCAATTTAGCTTATTTGTCATATATATGTTGTTGTTGTTCTTTTTCTGACTTTCTTCTTTCCATTTTGCAGATTGGATGTACTACATGCATGGAAGCTGGCATTGATGGAGTGCTTTAGTTCTAGTTTTCATTTGAGTTGATGAACAATGTGGAATTATATGTATATGTATATATGGATGAATAGTATATGTGGAACTATATGTATATCTGTTGTGACCTATATATGTGCTATGAATATGGATGAAACTTTGTGCTATGAATATGTGGTGTGACCTATATATGTGCTATGTATATGTATATGTGTTGTGACCTATATATGTGCTATGTATATGTATATGTATATGTGTTGTGAAATAAACAAAACAAACAAAACTGTGACAATATGGGCTCTTTGCCGTCTGCCAGCTGATGGCAAAGGCCTTTGCCATCAGCTGACCGACGGCAAAGGTGCCACGTGGCGCCCAGCTGTGCAACCTGGGCAGCAGCAGCTGGCCATATAGTATCTTTGTCGTCTGCTTCCAGGGGGGCAGACGGCAAAGAAGAGGGCACAGAGGAGGGGGGAGGGTTAGGCAGACGGCAAAGAGTGGAGGGGGGAGGAGGTGGAGGCAGACGACAAAGAAGAGGGGGGAGGCAGACGGCAAAGAAGAGGGGGAGGCAGACGGCAAAGCCTCCGTTAGCTCCTAACGGAGGCAACGCCTGCCTGCTGCCGTCTCGGCATATTTGCCGACTGCTCTTATGAAAAGCTGACGGCAAAGCTCTTTGCCGTCCGCTTCGGTGAGGCATACGGCAAAGAAGCTACAATGCCGTCGTAGGGTGACGCAGAAATTTTGCCGACAGTGGGATTCTTTGCCGTCTGTGATATACTCTTTACCGTCTGTGATATACTCTTTGCCGTCTGTGATGGCAGACGGCAAAGAAGCTAATTCCTGTAGTGAATCTAAACGTTTTTATATTTCTTTACCAAGAAAGTATATAACTTTATTTTATGAACATTTACCATAGAACTATAGTTCTATTGTTCCGGGCAAGAAAACAAACATGCGGCCTCACTCTTAATTCTTTTTTTTTACTTGCATGGCAGGTGCTCTCCTGATTGCATTAAGAGGGAAAAATATAGAGTGGTCCAATTTATATGGAAAACCAGGCCGAAAACCATAGAATTAAAAAGAAAAAGAAAACAACCACCGGTTACAACACAAACAAATCACCTTCATGTATCACAACATCTGTCCAAAATGATTGCGAGCAAGATCTTCAAAAACGCCGTTGTCGTCTTCGGCAAACATATATGGCGGCATGGAAGGGCAGTTCCTAAACACCATAGATTCAGATGATACTAATACGTGACATGGTCGTCATCTTGCACTTTGCCCCGTCAATCAGCACGTTGTTCCCCACAAATATTAAAACAGCAATGTATGTTAGGTCTGTCGGATGTAAAAACTCTAAATCACACGTAGGCGTCAGGTCAGTTCTACAACGTGAAAGCATCAGCAGTCAGCATAATAGACTATGATAAACCAGGCGAGCTTTTTGTCATGCCTAAGAGGAGATGTCGGCGTCCATGGACGGACACTCGGAGTAGGATCACCACACCACCATGTTCGGTGACAAGTCATGGCAACGCGCAACAGCTAATTAATATTGCATCCGGTTGACCCATCATGTTTATAACCTGCCAGATCTTCCACGTAGAATTGAAAGCAAGGGGCACCGCCCAACTGGTACAGTACCTTTGCCTTGACGTTAACGGATGCGACCTGTGTCCTCCGTTCCCATTACCCTAGCCACTGTGCATTGACGATATCCATATATCCTATCTCACTCTGTGGGCCCGCACGCCGGGGTTTGACCAGCCGGAAACTCGACAGCGTAACGGCCTGCTGACATAGCTGTGTGGATGCACTGTGTACACGAGTGATTGAGGGGCCGTGTACAGATTCGGTGGGCTGGATTTCTTAGATAAGGTTGATCATCACCCGGATCGTGAGGGCGACACTGCACCTAGGCCAGGCCAGACCTTGGGGATGCTGGATAAGTACGTTTCGTTTACATGAAATCCTTGTGGAATTTGCATATCCGGTTTGCTAAGATGGGCGACTACAATGAACTTGCAAGCAAGGCCGTGTACGAACTCACCGAAAGCTTGTGTCTTCTCAGAAGAAGAAAAAGGGGTGTGCCATGCCATTACAAACAGTGATAAGAAATTCCTAAGTTTTGTACTAGAAAGTAATCAAAGTGTTGGTTGTTGGGGAGAAAAGGTTGTCATTTTATGCAATGTGATTCAGCAATCGACTTCCGAATAAGGTTAGAACTAAAGCGCCCCCCCCCCCCCCCCCCCCCCCGTCCCCGTGAGCAAAACTAGCTCTATTTTAACATGGGGGACCAAAAATCCAATTGGAGAACGGGCAGCTATTCAGCCTCGTGGGATAGAGGATAGATTGTACTGGTCAGCTATCTTAGCATTGATGAAGCTAGTCTGATTTTTTTATTTTTTTGGGAGGTGAGTCCAAAAAGAATCTAACCACAGAATCATTTTTTTTAAATACAGTGTTGATAAGATCTTGAGCTCAAGACTTCTTATTTTAGATATTATATTAAATTCATGCTTCAGTCAACTCATCCAAAAATTTAAAATAATAAAAAGAAGCGTGAAATATAATTCGACACTCATGACTGGTAATACAATTTGATCAGTTGAAATTTTTCATTGGGTTCTTGACTAGTTGAAGATATTGGCTCGTTTATTTTCTTTTTCTACATACTGCTAATCAAGACGAACTGAATTCCAGATGGTGTTCGTTATAACAATGCTATCTTATTAGAAGAGGAATCACAATTATTACTCCAAAAGAAACAGTAAACATCGAGAATGTTACACCTATGAAACTAGTAAAAATTCCCACTAGATCGGATGTGATACTCGTGTTGGATAAATACCAGAGTGAACTCAAAAACAGGAAACGCCGGGTATGACTTTGGAAAAATAGCCCAATAAGAGCAGAGCAAATGTTTTTTTTTCTTTTCCTTATGAAATACTTTTACTCCACTAAACGTGGTGCCATAGGATTTGGACATTAAACAAGAAACTAATGTGCAAGTATCTATCGCTGAGTAGGATCCGATGCAAAAGGGGATACTTGCCTTAACATGGTTTGTTAGGCCAAGGCAGCCCTTTCTCGTCATAATCAATTTTAATAGCGACGCAATAACAACTCCAAAATTCTAATGGCCGCTCCACGGGAATATTGGAAACTTGGAAAAAGCAATCGTCTAAATCATATCGGATTCAAGTGGCCTTACTAGAAACCTTGGAAAAAGGAATCATCCAAATCATATCGGATTCAAGTGGCCTTACTATAGAGACACATCAAGCCTGATTCGGCTGTGCGTAAGTGTAACATGTTGGTCCGCAGTATACACAGGATATATCATAGTATGTGGAGTACAAAGAGTGTGTTTGTTCTGTCCACGTCAGTCCTGTTTCCACCCACACCTTGTCTGTCTCTCTCTCTCTCTTTTTTTTTTTTTTGAAACCTCAAACCGTAGAGTACGCTATTATTTTTATATAGAAAAATCAAAATATGTTACGAAGGAGAGGTACAATACGAGGCCAAAGAAATGTCAAAAATCTAGTCATGACCTAGCCAATGTCTGTTCTAGGTAACTCTATCATGGATTTACAAATTATTGTCTAACCACTCAAAGAATCTTTGTTCAAAGTTTTCCTTAATCCTCAATCTCAAAAAGAAAAAAAAACTTGAGGCCAGCTTATACATTTTTGGTGGACCTCTTGCTTGCTCGCTCGGCTCCTGTGAGCCGACGGACGACCTACCGCCACCCCCTTCCACCACCTCCCTCCCTTCCCCCTCGCCGCCGCTAGAGGGCGCGATTGGGCGAAGCTCGGCCGACGGCAGGAGTCCTTCCTCCTTCCTCGGCGGGTGGTGGTGCGGGACACGACTACTGGATGGAGATGGTATGTTGGTGCGGGACATGGCGGAACGTGATTGTAGCGGTGGTGTAGGTGCACGTTGGCCGTGCGACGGCTGCACGACGGTGGGGATGAGTGTGCTCTGTCGACCCCTTCGGTTGGGTGTGATGGGGTTCGTCCTTCTCAGATCTAACGCGGCGACTGTCATGGTGGCGCGAGGTAGCCTCCCTCCGATGGTTCCATACGGGGCTCCTAGTGGTGGCGTGTTGCACGGGTGGTTCCCGATCTGGTGGTCTTGACGCGGGATGGCCCACATCTGGCGACCGCCATGGCGGGGCGGCGCAGGCTGTGGATGGCATGGGCTACGGTCGGCTGGTGCTTCCTTGCTGCTCGATGGAATTAGCAGTGGCGTTGTGGCGGTGGTGACGGTACGGAGCGGGGTAGCTTGAGACGGCTTGATTGTGGCGTGCGAGGCGGCTGACTTGTGGCATGGGGTGCGTGTTCGGCGGCTTCAATGCTTGGAGCTCGTCGGGCAGCGCAAGTTGGGCAGTGCCCGGTGTGGTTGGTTCTCCGATCGTGGGTGGCTCCAAGACAGCTTGGCAGGTCGGTTGTTGCAGCGACTCGCATGTTCCGACGTCGTCTCGTCCGTAGGCGACTACTATCACCCTTCAATCCCTCTCCTTGCCTCTCGAGCGCCACTTGTGTCGAAGGGTTAGCCTGTTCGAAATATGCCCTAGAGGCAATAATAAATTGGTTATTATTATATTTCCTTGTTCATGATAATCGTTTATTACCATGCTAGAATTGTATTGATTAGAAACTCAAATACATGTGTGGATACATAGACAATATACTGTCCCTAGTGAGCCTCTAGTTGACAAGTTTGTTGATCAAAGATGGTCAAGGTTTCCTGGCCATAGACAAGAGTTGTCACTTGATAACAGGATCACATCATTAGAGGAATGATGTGATGGACAAGACCCAAACTATGAACGTAGCATATGAACGTGTCAGTTTATTGCTACTATTTTTTGTATGTCAATGTATCTGTTCCTATGACCATGAGATCATGCAACTCCCAAACACCGGAGGAATACCTTGTGTGTATCAAACGTCGCAACATAAATGGATGACTATAAAGGTGCTCTACAGGTATCTCCGAAGGTGTCTTTCGGGTTGGCATGGATCAAGACTCGGATATTTCACTGCGTGTCACGAAGAGGTATCTCGGGGCCCACTCGATAATACAATATCACAATAAGCCTTGCAAGCAATGTGACTAAGTAGTTAGTCATGGGATCTTGTATTACGTAATGAGTAAAGATACTTGTCGGTAACGAGATTGAACTAGGTATAGAGATACCACGATCGAATCTCGGGCAAGTAACATACCGAAGGACAAAGGGAACATCATACAAAATTAACTTAATCGTTGACATAGAGGTTCAACCGATAAAGATTGTCGTAGAATATGTAGGAGCCAATATGGGCATCCAGGTACGGCTATTGGTTATTGGTCGGAGAATGTCTCAGGTCATGTCTACATAGTTCTCGAACCCGCAGGGTCTGCACACTTAAGGTTCGGTGACGTTTTGGTATCGTTGAGTTATAGTTTTTGGTGACCGAAGGTTGTTCGGACTCCCGGATGAGATCTTGAACGTCACGAGGAGCTCCGGAATGGCCCGGGTGTAAATATTAATATGTAGGAAGTCCTCTTTTGGTCACCGGAAAAGTTTCGGACTCATCGGTAGTGTACTCGGAGTGTCGGGAGGGTACTGTGGGACCACCGGGAGGGGTGTGACGACCCAAAGGCTTCATGGGCTGTGAGAGGAGGTAGATCAACCCCTAGTGGGCTGGCCGAAGCCTCTCCTAAGGGCCCATGCGGCTGGAGTGGAGGAATAAGGCAAAAAGGCCAAAGGTGGAAAGAGTTTCCAAGTGGGAAGGAAGGAATGCTAATCCTACTAGGATTGGAGGAGGACTCCTCCTCTCCTCCCCACTTCGGCTGACCCAAAGGGTCAAACCCTAGGGCGCAGTCTCCTCCCTCCCTCCTCCTATATATACTAGAGGTATTTAGGGTTTTTGGACACACAGAAAACAGCCAGGGCTGCCTCTCTCTCCCTCTAGATCTATTTCTCCTCTAGTCTAATTCGGCGGTGCTTAGGCGAAGCCCTGCTGAATTAGTTCACCACCACCACCACCATGCCGCCATGCTGGAGAACTCATCTACCTCTCCGCCCCTCTTGCTAGATCAAGAAGGTGGTGATCGTCATCGAGTTGTACGTGTGCTGAACGCGGAGGTGACGTCCGTTCGGCACTAGATCGGGATGGATCGTGATGGGATCACGGGATGGGCTGCGATTTGGATCACGAAGATGTTCCACTACATCAACCGCGTTATATACGCTTTTTCTTAGCAATCTACAAGGGTATGTAGATTCACTCTCCCCTGTCGTAGATGGTCATCACCATGGATAGGTATTGCATGTGCGTAGGAAAATAATTGTTTCCCATGCGGCGTTCCCCAACAGTGGCATCATGAGCTAGGTTCATGCATAGATGATATCTCGAGTAGAACACAAAAGAGTTTGTGGTCGTTGATGTTCAATTTGCTGCCCTCCTTAGTCTTTTCTTGATTCAACGGTATTGTTGGATTGAAGCGGCCCGGACCAACATTACTCGTACGCTTATGGGAGACCGGTTTCATCGACTAACATGCAACTTGTTGCATAAAGATGACTTGCAGGTGTGTGTTTCTTCAACTTTAGTTGAATCGGATTTGACCGAGGCGGTCCTTGGAGAAGGTTAAATAAAACTTGCATATCACCTTGTGGCTTTGTGTAAGTAAGATGCGATCATACTAGATACCCAGAGAAGCCACGTAAAACTTGCAACAACAAATTAGAGGATGTCTATATTGTTTTTGCAGGGTATGCATGTGATGTGATATGACCAAAGATATGATATGATATATTGGATGTATGAGATATCATGTTGTAATAGTTAAATATCGACTTGCACGTCGATGCTACGGCAACCGGCAGGAGCCATAGAGTTGTCCTTAATTATTTTTGCAATTGGTGATGCTTTGCTTTATCGCTAGTAGTAGCTATAGTAGTAACAACATAGTTAGCGCGACAACCTCGATGGCAGCATAATGATGGAGATCATGGTGTGAAGCCAGTGACGATGGAGATCATGTCGGTGCTTTGATGATGGAGATCAAGAAGCACAAGTTCATGGCCATATCATGTCACTTATTATTAGCATGTGAAGTTAATCTTTTTATGCACCTTATTTTGCTTAGGACGACGGTAGCATCATAAGGTGATCCCTCACTATAATTGCAAGATAAAATTGTGTTCTTCCCGATTGTGCACCGTTGTAACAATTCGTCATTTCGAGACACCACGTGATGATCGGGTGTGATAGGCTCAACGTTCACATACAACGGGTGCAAAACAGTTTCACATGCAGAACACTCGAGTTAAACTTGACGAGCCTTGCATGTACAGGCATGGCCTCGAAACACAAGATACCGAAGGTCAAGCATGAATCAGATAGTGGATATGATCAACATGGAGATGTTCACCATTGAAGCTAAACTCAACTCACGTGATGATTGGGCTTGAGTTGGTGAATTTGGATCATGCAACACTTGACTAACTACAGGGATGTTAATTTGAGTGGGAGTTTATAAGTAATATGATTAGCTAAACTCAATTATCATGAACATAGTCAAAATGTCTTTGCAAATTATGTTGTAGCTTGCGTTGTAGCTCTACTGTTTTTGATATGTTCCTAGAGAAAACATAGTTGAAAGATGATAGTAGCAATTATGCAGACTGGGTCCGTAAACTGAGGATTGTCCTCATTGCTGCGCAGAAGGCTTATGCCCTTAATGCACCGCTCGGTGTGCTGAACCCCGAGCGTCATTTGCGGATGTTGCGAACATCTGACATACACGTTTTTAATGACTACGTGATAGTTTAGTGTGTAATGCTTAACGGCTTAGAATTGAGGCGCCCAAGACGTTTTGAACATCACAGGACATATGAGATGTTCCAAGAGCTGAAATTGGGATTTCAGCCTCGTGCCCACATCAAGAGGTATGAGACCTCTGACAAGTTTCTTGGCCTGCGAAGTAAGGGAGAAAAGCTCAATCGTTGAGCATGTGCTCAGATTGTCTGAGTACTACAGTCACTTGAATCAAGTGGGAGTTGATCTTCCAGATAAGATAGTGATTGACATAGTTCTCCAAAGTCACTGCCACCAAGCTACAGAGCTTCGTGATGAACAATAACATATCAGGGATAGATATGATGATCCTTGAGCTATTCGCGATGTTTGACCCCGCGAAAGTAGAAATCAAGTAGGTGCATCAATTATTGATGGTTAATAAAACCACTTGTTTCAAGAAGAGCAAGGGCAAGAAGGGATACTTCATGAAACGACAAGCCAGTTGCTGCTCTAGTGAAGAAACCCAAGGTTGAACCAAAACCCGAGACTAAGTGTTTCTGTAATGAGGGCAACGGTCACTGAAGCGGAACTACCCTAGATACTTGGTAGATTAGAAGGCTGGCAAAGTCGACAAAAGTATATTGGATATACATGATATTGATGTGTACTTTACTAGTACTCCTAGTAGCACCAGGGTATTAGATATCGGTTCGGTTGCTAAGTGTTAGTAACTCGAAATAAAAGCTACGGAATAACGGATACTAGCAAAGGGTGAGGTGATGATGTGTGTTGGAAGAAATTTCAAGGTTGATGTAATCAAAACATCACACGCTCCCTCTACCATCGAGATTAGTATTAAAACTAAATAAATGTTATTTGGTGTTTACATTGAGCATGAACATTATTAGATCATGTTTATTGCAATATGATTGTTCATTTAAATAGAATAATGATTATTCTATTTACTTGAATAAATACCTTCAATGGTTTATTGAATCTCGATAGTAGTGATACACATGTTGATGATATTGATGTCAAAAGATACAAAGTAGTAATGATAGTACCACTTACTTGTGGCACTGCCGCTTGAGTCATATTGGTGTAAAACGCATGAAGAAGCTCCATATTGATGGATCTTTGGACTCGCTCATTTTTGAATCGTTTGAGACATGTGAACCATGCCTATTGGTGTAAATGCATGAAGAAACTCCATGGAGATGGATCGTTTGGACTCACTTGATTTTGAATCACTTGAGACATGCAAATCATGGGCAAGATGACTGAAGGCCTCGTTTTCCAGTGAGATGGAACAAGAAAGTAACTTATTGGAAGTAACACATTTTGATGTATGCAGTCCAATAAGTGCTGACGCACGTAGTGGATATCGTTATGTTCTTACTTCACAAATGATTTGAGTAGATACTAGTATATTTGCTTGATGAAACACACATCTGAATTATTGAAAGGTTCAAGTAATTTCAGACTGAAGTTAAATATCATCGTGACAAGAGGATAAAATGTCTATGATATGATTGTAGAGATGAATATCTGAGTTGTGAGTTTGGTACACAATTAAGACAGTGTGGAAAACGTTTCACAACTAATGCCACCTGAAACGCTATAGTGTGATGGTGTGTCCGAACATCGTAGTCGTGCCCTATTAGATATGGTGCATACTATCATGTCTCTTATCAAATTACCATTATCGTTTTAGGGTTATGCATTAGAGACAACCACACTCACTATAAATAGGGCACCACGTATATCCGTTGAGATGACACCGTATGAACTATGGTTTAGAGAAACCTAAGCTGTCGTTTCTTAAAAGTTTGGGGTTGCGATGCTTATGTGAAAATGTTTCAGCCTGATAAGCTCGAACCCAAAACGGATAAAAGCATCTTCATAGGACACCCAAAATAGTTGGGTATACTTCCTATCTCAGACCCGAGAGCAAAGTGTTTGTTTCTAGAAATGGGTCCTTTCTCGAGAAAGAGTTTCTCTCAAAAGAATTGAGTGGGAGGATGGTGGAACTTGATGAGGTTATTGAACAGTCACTTCAACCAGTGTGTAGCACGGCACATGAAGTTGTTCATGTGGCGCCTACACCAATTGAGTTGGAAGCTGATGATAGTGATCATCAAGCTTCAGATCAAATTACTACAAACCTCGTAGGTTGACAAGGAAACGTACTGCTCGAGAGTGGTACGCTAATCCTGTCTTGGAGGTCATGTTGCTCGACAACAATGAACCTACGAGCTATGGAGAAGCGATGGTGGGCCCGGATTCCGACAAATGGCTGGAGGCCATGAAATACGACAGAGGATCCATGTATGAAAACAAAGTGTGGACTTTGGAAGAACTACTTGATGGCCGTAAGACTATTGAGTACAGATGGATCTTTAAAAGGAAGACAGACGATGATGGTGAAAGTCAACATTTAGAAAGCTCTACTTGTTGCAAACAAGTTTTCGACAAGTTCAAGGAGTTGACTACGATGAGACTTTCTCACTCGCAGTGATGCTAAAAGTCTATAGGAATTACGTTAGTAGTTGGCATTATTTATGAAATCTTGCAGATAGGATGTCAAACATTGTTTCCTCGACGGTTTCCTTGAGGAAATGTTGTATGTGATACAACCAGAAGGTTTTGTTGATCCTAAAGGATGCTAACAAGTATGCAAGTTCCAGCGATCCTTCTATGGACTGGAGCAAGCATCTCGGAGTTGGAATATACGCTTTGATGAGATGATCAAGGATTTTGGGCTTATACAAGGTTTGTGAGAAACTTGTATTTCCAAGGAAGTGAGTGGGAGCACTATAGAATTTCTGATGAGTATATGTGGTTGACATATTGTTGACCGGAAATGATGTAGAATTTCTGGAAAGCATAAAGGGTTGTTTGAAAGGAGTTTTTCAAAGGAAAACCTGGTTTGAGCTACTTGAAAATTAAGCATCAAGATCTATAGAGATAGATCAAAACGCTTAATAGAACTTTCAAATGAATACATACCGTAACAAGATTTTGAAGGAGTTCAAAATAGACTAGTCAAAGAAGGATTTATTGGATGTAAGGTGTGAACATTGAGTAAGACTCAAAGCCCGACCATGGCAGAAGAAAGAGAAAGAACGAAGGTCGTCCCCTATGTGTTAGCCATAGGTTCTATAGTATGTTATGTTGCGTACCGCACCTGATGTGTGCCTTGCCATGAGTCATTCTAGGGGTACAAGAGTGATCCAGGAATGGATCATTGGACAACGGACAAAGTTATCCTTAGTAACTGGTGGACTAAGGAATTTTTCTCGATAATGGAGGTGATAAACGAGTTCGGCGTAAAGGGTTACGTCGATGCAAGCTTTGACACTAATCTGGATGACTCTAAGTAGTAAACCGGATTCGTATAGTGGAGCAGTTATTTGGAATAGTTCCAAATGGCGCGTGTTAGCACCATCTGTAGGATGCCATAGAGATTTGTAAAACACATACGGATCTGAAAGATTCAGACCCGTTGACTAAAAATCTCTCTCACAAGCAAGACATGATCAAACCCCAAAATTGTTTGGGTGTTAGATTTATTACAATCACATAGTGATGTGTGCTAGATTATTGACTCTAGTGCAAGTGGGACACTGTTGGAAATATGCCCTAGAGGCAATAATAAATTGGTTATTATTATATTTCTTGTTCATGATAATCATCTATTATCCATGCTAGAATTGTATTGATTGGAAACTAAAATACATGTGTGGATACATAGACAACACACTGTCCCTATTGAGCCTCTAGTTGACTAGCTCATTGATCAAAGATGGTCAAGGTTTCCTGGCCATAGACAAGAGTTGTCACTTGATAACGGGATCACATCATTAGGGGAATGATGTGATGGACAAGACCCAAACTATGAACGTAGCATATGATCGTGTCAGTTTATTGCTACAGTTTTCTGCATGTCAATGTATGTGTTCCTATGACCATGAGATCATGCAACTCCCATACACCGGAGGAATACCTTGTCTGTATCAAACGTCGCCACGTAACTGGGTGAATATAAAGGTGCTCTACAGGAATCTCGCAAGGTGTCTGTTGGGTTGGCATGGGTCAAGACTAGGATTTGTCACTCCGTGTGACGGAGAGATATCTCGGGGCCCATTCGGTAATACAACATCGCAATAAGCCTTGCAAGCAATGTGACTAAGGAGTTAGTCACGGGATCTTGTATTATAGGACGAGTAAAGAGACTTTCGGGTAACGATATTGAACTAGGTATAGAGATACCGACGATTGAATCTCAGGCAAGTAACATATCGAAGGACAAAGGGAACATCATACGGGATTAACTGAATCCTTGACATAGAGGTTCAACCGATAAAGATTTTCGTAGAATATGTAGGAACCAATATGGCCATCCAGGTCCCGCTATTGGTTATTGACCAGAGAATGACTTCGGGCATGTCTACATAGTTCTCGAACCCATAGGGTCTCCTCACTTAAGGTTCGGTGATGTTTCGGTATAATTGTGTTATAGGTTTTCATGACCGAAGGTTGTTCGAAGTCGTGGATGAGATCCTCTGAAGGTAAAGATTGATATACAGGAAGTCTTTTTTTCGTCATCGAAAAAGTTTTGGGCTCATCGGTAGTGTAAAGGGAGTGCCCGGAGGGTACCGGGGGACCACCAGGAGGGGTGTGACAACCCAAAGGCTTCATGGGCTGTGAGAGGAGGTAGACCAGCCCCTAGTGGGCTGGCCGAAGCCTCTCCTAAGGGCCCATGCGGCTGGAGTGGAGGAATAATGCAAAAAGGCCAAAGGTGGAAAGAGTTTCCAAGTGGGAAGGAAGGAATGATAATACTACTAGGATTGGAGGAGAACTCCTCCTCTCCTCCCCACTTCGGCCGAACCAAAGGGGCAAACCCTAGGACGCAACCACCTCCATCCCTCCTCCTATATATACTAGAGGTATTGAGGGTTTTTGGACACACAGAAATCAGCCACGACTGCCTCTCTCTCCCTCTAGATATGTTTCTCCACTAGTGTAATTCGGCGATGTGACAACCCGAGACCGACACTCCATAAGATTCCCCTTTTATTTTGTTCTAGTCGTGTGGTTCAATATTCTGTCGCGTTCACCATCGCATCATTCACATCATCTGAATTGCATCAGCACTCCGTTGCCACTAGTTTTCAAAACCTGCATCCGCTACTAGTTGTCGGTTCTCTCTGTTTTTGTCATTGGTCGTTTCGAGACCAACAACACTCACACACGCACCCGCGTCATCGATAAAATTTTGTTTTTAGAAGTGTGTATAAAACTTTCTCGGATTGGGTTGAAACTTGGCGTGCGGTCTTATTTCAGTGTAGGTAGGCCGCGTGCCAAATTTCGTCGCAATAGGAATCCGTTTGATACCCGAACGGTTGACCGTAGCGGCACCGTTATCGCGTTATCGTCGGACGTTTCCGTGCTTTAAATCTCGTGTCGGGCCGCACATTCCCTCTCATATCCGCCTAGCCACTCTACATAGACCACCTAACCGTCCCCGCGGTCGGGACCGTCCGATTCTAATCCTATGGTCGAAATCAGGGCGAAAACAGTAACCCTAGCCCCCATTGTTATAAATAGACCCCCCGTGCCAAATCTGGAAACCCTAGCATTCGCCTCGGGATCTGCGCCCCACCAACCCCATAGCCACGAGCTCCACCCACCTTGACCGTCAGGCCCGTGAAGCCCATTTGAGGCCTCCCCCAGGCCGGATGCGCCGTTGCCGCGACGAGCCTTCCCGAGCTCCTCCTCCTTCTTCCATCCTCGCAGCTCCTTGCCGAGCCTCCCTTGGCGCGCAGCCCCGTGCCTTGCTGGAGCCGCCGGATCTGAGCAGCCACCGTGCCCCGGCCGAACCTCGCCGTAGACCTCCGCCCTCGCTGCCTCCTGCCGCCACCGGACCGAGCAGCAGCAGCCCAGCCGCCGATCCCACATCCAGCGCCGCTCCTCCAGCCGGCCGCCGCCGTGGTGCCTCATCACCGGCACACGACACCCCCGCTGGCCATTCGGCACCCCAAGCCGCTGCGTCGCTGCCCCATCTTCCTTCCACCGGCGCAGCCCCGCCGGCACGAGCCCCCTCGCCATCCTCGCGGGTCGTCGATCCGATCTGGGGTAACCAGATCGATCCCAACAGCCGTGTTGACCTCCGAGGGGGGGCTGCCTCGCCTCGACCCAGCGGGATCCCGAGCCGGCCCAGCTCTCGTCGCCCCGCTCATCCCAGCCGACCAGATCGGCCCAGCCCCTGCTCGTGGGCCAGATCCAGCTGATCCAGTCGGCCTGTCAGCCTCCTCTCCTCCGAGCTGGCCCATGAGGCCTCTCATAAGGAGTCGCACCTATTCCCCGCTTGTGCGCATTTTTATTAACTTGCACCATGCCCTGTTAGGCCTGTGTAGGGCAGATTCGGCCCAGTAGAGGTTTTTTTTAGCACGTGTGATTTTCTTGAATTTCAGTAAAATGCAATATTTTTCAAACGACCGTAGTGTTAAATCTGTGCATCGGATCGCGATGAGTTAGATATGTAACTTGGCTAGAATTTTGCATAGATTAATAATTTCCAACTTTAATGCATGATAAAAATACATAAACATGTTGTTTGGATTGGTTTACATGTCGACGTGTTAAAAACGGTTTAGGTCGTATTTATTTAACCATAGCTCCGTTGGAGATGAGTCATATATACAAATGGACCAGAACGACGTGTAGTTTCACGTGAACAACTTTGTTTTGTCGTTTAACAAACATAAAATGTGATTAGGACAAATCTGGACAGAATTAAAATTTAACGCGTGGGGTCGTTTCAGAGATGTTATATGTCATTTCCGGCCTCATTTAAAATGCCTAGATAGGTTGTTTAATTGTGCTTCACCTCTTGCCATGTTAACAATATTTTAATATCGCCGTGTTAATAAACGGGAGTGAACTAAACAATTAACATGGAGTTTCGTCAATATTCAAGTCATTGCATATTGAACTTCACTGAAGGTGTAGTGTTTGCGTGATGTGAATTGCCATGTCTTGCATATTTGAAACTGATCATGCATCATATTAGGGTGTACACAATATCGTGTGTGTGTGTCATGGTGAATATCGTGTGTTGATGCTTGTTTACGGTTGCTTCAGCTCGATAAAGTTCCACAAGCGTGTCGGAATGTGAGGACCCGTTCGACAACGTCGGTTCGCGTGCTTCACGGAGTCGTTCTTCTTCCAAGTGGGATCTCGGGCAAGATGATCATATCCCCAGATATCATTACTATCATTGCCATGCTAGTCATCTCGTTTCTTTCGTTATGTCATCTTGCCTACTGCTACGACAACAAAAGACCTTTCTCGGCAATGGCGCCAGAAATCCTTCTCCTGTTGGCTATGCCTATAGGGATTTCCTTGGCAAATATGCAAAGGATTCCCCCGCGGCCTTGGAGCCTTGCGTTGGTGTTCCTTGAAGAGGAAAGGGTGATGTAGCACAGCGGCGGTAAGTATTTCCCTCAGTTTGAGAACCAAGGTATCAATCCAGTAGGAGGATCGCGTCAAGTCACAAGTACCTTCACAAACACAAAGAGCTTGAATCCAACGCTATGAAGGGGTTGTCAATCCCTTATAGATTGTTTGCAAAGTGAGAACTGAAAGCAAAAAAGTAAACAAAGCAAAGTAAAAGTGAAAGCTGAGATGATAGTTGTGAATAGACCCGGGGGTCGTAGTGTTCACTAGTGGCTTCTCTCATGAAAGAAAGTAGACGGAGGGTGAACGAATTACTGTCGAGCAATTGATAGAACCGCGCAAAGTCATGATGTGATCTATGGCAATGATCATACATATAGGCATCACGTCCAAAACAAGTAGACCGATACTTTCTGCATCTACTACTATTACTCCACACGTCGACCGCTATCCAGCATGCATCTGGTGTATTGAGTTCATAAGAACAGAGTAACGCCTTAAGCAAGATGACATGATGTAGATGGACAATCTCAAATCTATGATGAAAGCCCATCTTTTACCCTTGATGGCAACAACACGATGTGTGCCTTGCTGCCCCTTCTGTCACTGGGAAAGGTCACCGCACGGTATGAACCCAAAACCAAGCACTTCTCCCATTGAAAGAATCACAGATCTAGTTGGCCAAACAAAACCCAAGACTCGGAGAGACTTACAAGGATATCAAATCATGCATAAAAGAAATGAGCAAACACTGAAATATAATTCATAGATAATCTGATCACGAATCCACAATTCATCGGATCTCGACAAACACACCGCCAAAGAGGATTACATCGGATAGATCTCCATGAAGATCATGGAGAACTTTGTATTGAAGATCCAAGAGAGAGAAGAAGCCATCTAGCTACTAACTACGGACCCGTAGGTCTGAAGTAGACTACTCATGAGTCATTGGAGAGGCAATGGTGTTGATGTAGAAGCCCTCCAGCTCCAAGGTCCCCTCCGGCAGGGCACCGGGAAGGGTCTCCAGATGAGATCTTGCGGAAACGGAAGCTTGCGGCGGCGGAAAAGTGGTTTCCTGGACGCCCTGATTTTTTCTGGGATTTTAGGGAATATATAGGCCAAAGAGCTAGGGCAGGGGAGCTCCAGGGTATTATTACTCGTTCCGTAATACAAGATCCCGCAACTTACACTAAGTCACATTGCTTGCAAGGCTTGTGTGTGATGTTGTATTACCGAGTGGGCCCCGAGATACCTCTCCGTCACACGGAGTGACAAATCCCAGTCTCGATCCATACTAACTTAACGAACACCTTCGGAGATACCTGTAGAGCATCTTTATAGTCACCCAGTTACGTTGCGACGTTTGATACACACAAAGTATTCCTCCGGTGTTAGTAAGTTATATGATCTCATGGTCATAGGAATAAATACTTGACACGCAGAAAACAGTAGCAATAAAATGACACGATCAACATGCTACGTCTATTAGTTTGGGTCTAGTCCATCACGTGATTCTCCCAATGACGTGATCCAGTTATCAAGCAACAACACCTTGTACATAGTCAGAAGACCCTGACTATCCTTGATCAATTGGCTAGCCAACTAGAGGCTTGCTAGGGACAGTGTTTTGTTTATGTATCCACACATGTATCTAAGTCTTCATTCAATACAATTATAGCATGGGTAATAAACGATTATCTTGATATAGGAATTATAATAATAACTTATTTATCATTGCCTCTAGGGCATAATTCCAACAACGAAGATCTTCCACTACATCAACTGCATTGTATACGCTTCCGCTTAGCGATCTACAAGGGTATGTAGATTCACTCCCCCTCTCGTAGATGATCATCACCATGGATAGGAATTGCGTGTGGTAAGGAAAATTTTTGTTTCCCATGTGACGTTCCCCAACATAGCCCTCTCCCAACTGCGTTGCATCGCTCATCTCGCGTTCTGTGTAGCAGAACTGAGCTCGTATCGCATGTGGCAGTAGGATCGAGCTCGTCTAGCGCCCGGTGCTGCAGGATGGGTCGATGGAGCCCGGTTTTGGCCTACGTGTTGGGTCTCAGCGCTGGGGCCGCCCTGGGGTGCGAAAGGCGGGGCCTTTTCGCTCATTTCTTTGGTTAGGGTAGCGACGAGTCTCAGTTGAGGTGTTGTCTAGGTCTTGAATGTCGGCAATGGCCCTGGTGGTGGTGCTCATGGGCAGAGCCCGTGGCTCGGTGCCACTCGACGGCGATGGGCGTGCGGATGGCATGGTAGATGGGGTGTGGCGTTTGGTGGTGATGAGTGTTGGTCGGCGTCAAAACCTGTTCTATCTTGTGAAGGACAGGCGAAGGCGAAGCTCGTTCCCTTCTTGAAGGTGGTGTCACGGCTCTCATTGCTCGTCGTGTTGCTCCAGAGGAAATTATGATCCTTGGATCGGGCGGTGGCGGTGCTCCGGTGTTGTAACCTTCTTGAAGGCGCCGCCTTGGAACCCACAGTTCATCGTGCGGCTTCATCTCTTTGTGGTGGCGTGTTCATGGTTGAAGCCCCCGGTTGCTCTTGTAGTGCTGGGAGTGGTGTTGTTGCGCTCAGCTCCTATCTATCCTGGCTTGGGTGTGTACGTGTGTTATGGTGGCGTGCGTTTGTACCGTGTTGTTGATGATCATTACTTTATATATAAAGTTGGGAAAAGCCTTTTTCGATAATCCTGAATCTTAAGAACTTCAGTTCTTGCTTGAGATAGGGCCTCCATGCCTCAATGGATTATTGTTGAGCCCTAAAGAAGTTGCCATTTCTCTAAGTCCATACACCACAACATCTTAAGATAACAATTTATGATGAAAATTGTTTTGGAAGGAGTTCCATTGCATAGATGGTGTCCTCATACACAAATGTATCTCTCTTTCTATTTGGTATCAATGAGTTCCATCAATCTTGAGCAAAGTTGCACTCCCATAGAATGTGCATAGTGGTCTCTTCTGCCCTCTAATTGCAGTTAGGCCAGAAAGAATTATCTAGGTGCATTCCCTTCCTCTTTAGAAGTGCTCTCGTGTTCATCTTGCAGCGTGCCACCAGCCAGAAAAATATTTTATGTCTCAACCTACTCGAGCTAGCCCATATTAGTTTAATCATAGGATGTTCTTCCTGGTCTCCAAGCATATGCTTATACATTTGAATTAATGAGTATATGTTTGCTAGTTCATTGCAAATCCATTTGTATTTCATGTCTGGGTTTGGCTGAGGGATAACTACTCGTAGCTGGTTGAATTCTTGTATACTTCATTAGATATTGGCAGATGGAAGTGTTCAGTCTAGTCTTGTGTTTTACAAGTTTTTTCTACTGAAAGTGTTTCATCAATTGCATATGAGTGAAGTTCACATAATTTTTGTTGAAGTGTTTCATCTTCCCATTTGTCTTTCTAGAACAACACTATTTGGCCAAATCCTATTGTGCAACACCTCATTCATTTAAAATTATGTAAGAGGATAACATGTGCCTTCCACCAAAAGGAGCCTTCTCGTTTTCCCATGGGTACACCTATATGATAGTATTCTTCCCATATAAATTTGACCCATGGGATGTCATCTTTGTTGAGGCATTTGTAAAGATTTTTGATGAGAAGAGCGTTGTTGTGAGGTGCAATATCCAAAATTCCAAGCCCTCCATGTTGTTTAGATTTGCAAACTTTTGACGAAACAATCAGGGATGTCCCTCTATCCTCCATTCCAAATTTTCTACACATTTTACCTTTTTTATGAGTATAAAACATTTTATTACATTATTAAATTTTTAATATATATGGTTGGTTCCTTTTTCAAATTTATGTATCAAAGTCTAAATTTTTTCAAACACATCGTACATTTTTTATATAGAGCTGATACTTTTTTCTACATGGATAATGTTTTATATATCTGTTTAAAAAAATATATGTACATCATTAATGTCTAACTTTTCAATAAGTATTACACGTTTTTATACAGATATAACATTTCTAAATACATGATTAACATTTTTAAGACATTTATGTTTATGTCTACTTTTTTAATACATGTTGTATATTTTTTGTTTACATTTTTCGTATATATCATAAACATTTTGGTACGCATTTGACTCTTTTAAAATGCATGAATAATTTCACTTCGTATATGATATAAATTGTTTTTGCAATACATGTATACAGGATAGTTGGAACTTGGAAGTACAGATAAAAAATAAAAAGTAAAAAAGAAAATAGAAACAGAAAACGTGAATCAAAAAAGGAAAATTGAGGTTGCGGCTGGTGGCCTCACATGGGCATGGCCCGGCCCATCTCACCGTCATGTTCAGACAAGGTGCCCTTGCGACTCGCGTTAACCCTATTTACCACTCTTTTTGTTTTTGAGGGGTAACCCTATTTACCACTCGTTATGTCAAACTGTCGGCGTTTCGCATAGAAAAGCCGAGCAGCGACGCAACGGGCCGACCCGTTTAAACGTTCCAATGTCCTTGGTTCCCAGCCGTTTTTTCTTATTTTGGGAAATTTCTAGAATATTTTCTAAACCAGTGTTTCAGTTTTCATTTGGTTTTTCTTTTTTTCATTTTTCTGTTTATTTTTCTTCTTTTTATCTCTCTTCTTTTTCTCTTTTATTTTTGTCCATTTTATACCTTTTGTGTTTGTCAATTTAATTTTTTAATAAATATTCACAGTTTCATAATTTGTTCAACTTTTTTTAAAAAATAAAAATTATTCACAATTCGAAAAATATTGAATTTTTAAATTATGTTCACAATTAAAAAACGGTTTCAAAAATTTTTGCAAGTCAAAAAATGTTCATAATTTTATAATTTTGTTCACAAATTCGACATTTGTTCATGTTTCAAAATTTATTTAAATTTCAAAAAATGGTCGCAGTTTTGAAATTTGTTTACAATTCGAAAAATGTTCACAATTTAATAGTTATGTTTATGAATTTTAAATTTGTTCATGTTTTGGAATTTTGTTCACATTTCGCAAAAGGTTTATGGTTGCATAATTTGTTCACCATTCAAAAAATGTTCATAATTTATTAATTTTATTTATGAACTTGAAGTTGATTCATGTTTAAAAAAATCACAATTCGAAAAATGTTCACAATTTTATGAATTTTGTTAATGAACTTGAAATTTGCATATGTCTCAAAATTTGTTTAGAATTCAAAAAATGTTCTTGGTTTCAAAATTTGTTTATAATACAAAAAGTTCATAATTTTAGAATTTTGTTCACGAATTTTAAAGTTGTTCATGTTTCAAAATTTGTTTAGAATTTGAAATATGTTCACGGTTTCGAAATTTGTTCACAATTAAAAAATATTTATAAGTTTATAATTTGTTCGCAGTTTCCTTAAATGTTATCATTTTGTTCCTATTTTTTAAATATAAATTTTAGAGATTCCTTAAAACAGTCATGTTTTCACAAAATGTTCAAGTATTAAATATTCTGTTCACAAATATGTAAATGTTCACATTTCAAAAAATTGTTCACCTTTCTCCAAATATGTCGAATATTCAAAAAAAACGCAAATCTTTAAAAATATTTTGGAACTTCAAATTTCGTTCATTCTTTTTAAAATTGTTCGGGATTTCAAAGTTTTAGAAAAATCACAATTGTAGAAAATTGTTCGGGGTGTCCCTGGAGGCAGTGGGTTCTATCCTATGCACACACGTTTTGGCTAAGTTTTCGCGAGCTGTTATCTAAATTATGTCGTGGCCTTTCATTTCTTTAAGTTTCGCGTTGCAAACAATCTAGTAATTAAAGTCAGCCAATTGCACTGGCTAGGTGCTCTGTCCCGTATCATGTAGGGCGCGGGTTCAATTCCCACATGAGACTGTCACTTATCAACATGCGAACCATTAACAGTCCCACTCAAGCAAGACATACGTGCGGACACAACCTGAACAACCGCGATATGTCAAAAATGAAAACCTAAACAAGCGCGAGAGCTATGTCTCGCATAAAGCGAGTGAAAGAAACGGGCCATTTGTCCATATATAATCGCTCTACTAAAATATAACTCCACTGCTCCAATAGGCCAGGTTCTCTATAAGAGATTGCATACGCAACCAACTCGACGGGAAATACCTGAGTTTTATTTTTATTTTCTCCATTTTTTTGGTTTTCTTATTTATTACTCTGGTTTAATTTTTTTCGTTGTTATAGCAAGGTTTTTCTTGTTTTCTATTTTGGTCTCGCTTTGCTTCTTTCACGGTCCTTTATCTGTTTTTATTTCTAGCTACTTTTTATTTGGTTTTTTCTTTTCTTTTTTGGCTTTCGTTTTATTCTTTGTTTCTTTATTGGTTTCATAGTTTGTTAATTCTGTTTACATTTGTTTCCATGGATTTATTTTTCATAAAAAAAATCCTTGGTTTTACTTTTCTATTTTATTTATGTCATTTTTTGGTTTTCATTCTACATGTTTGTGTACATCAAGTACAGTTTTCCAACGAATAGGTAACCTTTTTAATCACAAGATTAACATTCTTCTAGTATAAGATCATGATTGTGTCTATACACATAAATCATTTTTCGAAATTATTCATAACTTTCTTCAAGTACAAGTTTAACTTTTTCTAAATACATAGTCAACATTTTTTACACATTTAACATTTTTCAATATTTTTATCGACATGTTAAAAATATTTGTTCAGAAGTTTTTAAAATGTTTGATAAACATTTTTACAGACATAATGAAAAATACATCAGTTTTTAATACATGATCAACATTGTTTCTATACACATTTAATACTTTTCAAATAGTTTTTCAATGTTTCTTGATTAACGTTTTCAAATAAATTTTCAACATTTTTGAAATGCTTGATTAAATAGATTCTATAAACGGTAACCAAATTTCATTAATTTTATAATAAAGGGTCAACAATTTTTCTATACACATTTAACATTTTCATATGCTTGGTTAACTTTTTTCAGATATTTGTTTAACGTTTTTTAGATGCTTGACTAACGTTTTTTATACACATAATATGAAAAATATTTTTGTAAATGATCAACATTTTTCTATAAGGTTTATAGTTGAAATGCTTGGTTAACATTTTTCAAATAATTATTCAAATGTTTGATTTTTTTAAATAAATGATCAATTTTTATAATTTTTTAATACATGCAAATGTACCCGTGCCTTGCACTGGAAAGAAAAAATGTTCATATTAACATAGCATGTGTTATATACAACACTTGTGCTTCACTACAGAGAAAACGTCGATTGTTATAGAGATCAGTAGTGACCAATCAGAATTTGCATTGCATGGGTGGTACAACTCTCGTTTACCTAAAAAAACCAAAGATGAACATGCCTTTTCTTTTACAAAGATTCATATGACAACGGCGTTCAGCAAGCCGACGGTGATAGAGGCCCACCAGAGAAGGGGGCACGACGCATGGTGGCGGTTGTGGAAACGAGGAAACATTTTTATCTCTGTGCATGCTTGGATCACAAAGCATGCTCGAGAATAACAAAATTATCACGAGTTCACTGGTTTTGAATAATGACTTATTATCTCTAACAAAATTAAAAAATATGGTGCATTGTGTGAAATTATAGCGTCAGTCTCAATACTGAATGGCTTGCCGGTGGCACACAATATAGCTCGAAGTAGGATTCACGCCAATTGACCTCTCATGCTCGAGAATAACAAAATTATCACGAGTCCACTGGTTTTGAATAATGACTTATTATCTCTAACAAAATTGAAAAATATGGTGCATTGTGTGAAATTATAGCGTCAGTCTTAATATTGAATGGCTTGCCAGTGGCACACGATATAGCTCGAAGTAGGATTCACGCCAATTGACCGAGAGGTAGGGCGCCGAGTTGAGAAATCGTGCTTGGGCGGCTTGATCATGTAGGTGTCCCGAGGCTCCTCCTGCTTGCGGAGATGGGCACCGACGAACCTGGCACACACACCATCTGGAGCTTCCTCCCACGAGAGGCTTGTCCTCTAAACAGAAAACCTATTTGCCGTTCTTGCGTCACACTGCCAGCGTTTCTCATAGACGAGCGACCGAGCAGCGACGTAACGGACCAGCTCTTTTTCTAGAATGTTCACATTTTCAAATTATGTTTGAGAGTTTTAAAAATCTTCCCATTTGACTTTTTTAATGTTCATGTTTTCAGTTTTTGTTGGTAGTTTCAATAAATATTTCTACTTTAAGAATTGTTCTCAAATTCCAAAAAAAGTTCATGTTTCAAATTGTTTTCACGAGTTCAAAATATGTATGCAAGTTTTAAAAACTCTTCGTGTTTTCAAGTTTTGTTTGGAAGTTTAAAAAAATGTTCACGAACAAAAATTTCGAAATGGGAACAAATTTTGAAAACCTGGACATATTATAAATGTAATGAAGAATATTTCGAAAAACATAAACAAGTTTGAAAAACATGAACAAAGAAATTATAATTCTGAACATTATCTGAATTTTTCAAAATATTCAAAATTGTGAAAAAATTCGGAATTCAGAATTCCTAACATATTTTAAGAGCACGAAATAATTGTGAACCATGTTTTAAAATATAAACATTTTTTGATATTTTGAATATTTTTTCAGAAAATTGTAAGAAAATGTAGCAAAACATGCGTCTGCTTGACAATGGTATGCTCTGTGCGAAACCACATCTGTTTGACGCAACGAACGTCATATAGGCGCTCCCCCTTTAAACAATGTTGTCCACGTCAGCTTACGCTACTAGCGCCTTAAGAAGACGCCAAGTGGGCGGGCACAAGAAAACCGTTGCTCGAATGTAGCCTCATGCGAAATCAGTAATTACGAGTACTCCTTTTAAAAATCACTCACAACTTACTAGATTGTCACAAATGACGCACTGCATGCGTGCCACTTGTTGTAACCTGGAAGTATTTCTTTTTTTCGTAGATTCGTATTTTCAAAATGTTTTATCTCCTAAACCGTGCATCCAAATCTCAAACCGTTTTCACCATTGGACTTCTCGCGTTGAGATCTTTAAAACTAGATTTCATGTTGATAGCTTTGACTAGTTTTTTTTCAAAAAAAAACGGACGGAAAAAAACCGTGCCTCTTGCGCTAGGGAAAAAACAAGAAAACGTGTTTTTCGTGTTTTTTCTTTTCGAGATGAACGGCCGTGCCTCTCATGAAGGCAAAACCGTGTTTTTTGCGAAAATAGAAACGCGCCTCTCACGAAAAAACGCGTTATTTTTCCCTTTCCGAGAGGCATGGGCGTGTTTCTCACGAAGACGAAACCGTGTCTCTCGCGAAAGCAAAACCATGCCTTTCATGAAAAAAACGTGTTATTTTTTTCCTTTTCGAGAGGCACGACTGTGCCTCTCGTGAAGACAAAATCGTGCCTCTCGCGGAATCAAAAACCATGTCTCTCGTAAAAAAAACGTGCTTTTTTCGTTTCTGAGAGGCACGGCCGTGCCTCCCATAAAGGTAAAATCGTGCCTCTTGCAAAAACAAAACCATGTCTTACATGAAAAAAAAACAGAAAACACATTTTCTGTGAATTTTTTTTATAATTTTTTATAAAAAAACTAAGAAAGATCGGTGAAAAACTGAATCACAAACAAAATTCGTAAAAAAACAATCAAAAAGCCGAAAACGCGTGCAAGAAAATAAAAAAACGAAATCCGAAGGAAACGCTTAAAGGATGACATGTGGCGACGGTTGAAAGCGCGTCAAGTGGCGGCGCATGGGAGTGCTTGTTGCAAGGCTTCCGAAGGAGTGCTCGCTAACTAGCGACTCCTAGCCTCACATGAAGGAGTTGTACCGTCGTTTTGTTGTTCGTTTCAGTTTTTTTTCTTACATTCAATTTTTTTTCTCCTACCTTATCTCTTATAGTAGTTCGAAAACTATGAATAAAAAATTGAATATAAATTATAAAATTTTAAATAATATTCAGGAATTTGAAGAAAAAATTGCAAGTTAAAATAGGTTCATGAATTTGGAAAGAGGTTCACGGATTTCAAACAAATCAAAAAAATGTAAATAATATCATGAATTTGAAAGAAAGTTCACAAAATATTTGAAAAAAAATCAACACAACTTATAAAGTTCAAGAATTGGAAAAACAAGTTCACATAAATATGAGAAAGGTCATGAGTTTGAAAAAAATAATCACCAATTTGAGAAAAAGATTCACGGCTTTGAAAAACATTGAAGTCTTGGAAAAGTTATTAATATGGAAAAGTTTACAAAAATTAAATAAAGGTCATGAATTACAAAAATAAATCACGAAAGGAATTGATAAAATATTGTAATTTGAAACATTCCTTGAAATTTGGATGAAGTTTACGATTTTGGGAAAATTTCATGGATTAGAAAAAAAGTTCACCAATTTTTGCAAAAATAAAAATAAATTTGAAAATGTTCACAAATTATTGGAAAAATCATGAATCAAACAAAAACGAAAAGTTATTAATAAGGAAAATGAGGAATAAGAAAATTGAAAGGAAAGAAGGAAACAAAAAATAAAAAAAGGCAAAAGCCCATGCTGGGAAAATAAAAAAAATAAAAATTCCAAGAAAAACCCTCCAGAATCTGCATCGGTGGAGAAAATTTAATTGGAGGGGCATATAGGAACTAATGAAGGAGGGGGTGTGCGCTAGTTTGTCAAATTAGCAAAATCGGTGCTTAAGACGCCAAATAAAACCAACATTGATGCTTAAGGCGTCAAATAGGAACTATCATTGCTCCTTTAGTTGTTAACTTCAGTGGTGGTGCTTGTGAACTCACACGTAAGGTGGCCCAAAATCAAAAGTACGTGGGGGTAAATGGACTAAACCAAGTAAAATGGATAGACCTGGGGCTTCGGCATCGCTTCATCAACCTATTCTAGGGTCTGCGGTGTCACCTTATAGAGTTGTTGCGTCCCTTCGGCTAGACCGAGGGCTGCGTCTCGCCACGTTGGCAATGTTGTGTCATCACATCATCAAGTCAAGGTCCTTGCTTGACCACCTCGAAACCGGTTTGGGGTCTGGAACCTCGGCCATGCCGAAGATAATGCACCATGTCGGATCTATTATAGATCAAGGGGCATCCCCATCCCGCCGCAATCCCGGACCGCGTCATCAACACCGAGCACATTAACCAGCTAAGCCGTTTTCATTCTCAATTCTTTTTGAAATTTTACATTTTGTTCGGTTCAACCAACATTATATTAAACAAAAAATTCGTTTGTTCAAAACAACTTTCTTTTCCCAAAGTTAACTAGGGGCTCTTCATGAGCCGTTTTATAAAAAATCTCTTTTTCTTAGACGTTGAAAATTCTTTTTCTACTACTCCCTTTTTGACTCGAGCTTGTGGTCAAATAGCCGGACAACCTGGTTTACCTCTAGAACCGCTCAAGTTTAGTCAACTAAACTGGCGTGAGAAACACTCCGCCTTCGGGAAGGGAGGTTGAAGGCGAAGGCTCACCGCTTGAGGTCTAGAGATCGGGTGTTTCATGTTAAAGAATGATGGAAGCACAATTTAATTTTAAGAATAATTTTGGATTGGTACAAAAAATAACTTGATTCCATTTAAACATCAAGTTTTTGCGAAAGTTTTTTTGTTTTTCCGAGCATAACTCTCGCAATATAACGCCAAACACATTTCAAGCATCGACAACATTAACGGGGGGGGGCTGTGCCTAGTGTTGAACCCACCAAAATCCAAGGTTCTCCATGGAGTCCTCGACAAAACGTCCTTCGTATTTTGTACTTATATGCATTCATTTCGAGTTGTGTCTTTGATCAATAGCTGGTTTGCCCAGCTCATGTGCTTACCCCTTACATTTTTTGCTTTTTTTGACTAAGGGATAAAGGGAGAACCACTATGATTATCACTTCCAATGTAACTGGTTAAGTGCCTCAGCTGGAGAAAGCTGAAAGTTGACTTCCACAACAAGCGTAAATAAGTGAGCGAACCGCAAGCGATGTTAAACCAAAAATAGCCGATTGGGGTTATCCAAGTAAAACGAAGGGCCTCCCCTTCTTGTAAAGGCCAAGTTGTGGGTGGTTAAACCTCGTATGATCCGAGAATTCGATATATATCGGGGATTATTAAATTGCCCCAAACATAAGCTGCTATGACAATGTGAAAGATATAAAGTCTGAATATCTGATTGCCTCATTTCAACTAACACAACCACCTCTGGGCACCGACGATGGCTAAGGGTTGTCTTATTGATACGATAGCACCCTCTGTAGCATCTACAAAGGGGTGGAAACCAATGATGGGCCACTTTCAGATTATAAATAGTCGCAATGGAGTCAAAATAAACCATACAAAGGGATGCTTGAGGCACCTCGGCATGGTTACATCGGAACTCCTCGAGAGCCCAACACATCATCAACGTTTGTATTCAATATACGAGTGCCCCATTCCGTAATCATCGTTATAAAGTCCTAATTATGTATCAATTTGACTTAAGATGTTGGTTAAGCTGGGTTGTCTGGCTCATGTGCTTACCCCCTACGTCCCTGATTGTTCGGCTAGGGGGTAAATGGAACACCTCTATGATTGTTACTACCAAGTCATCCGGGTTCGTACCTCAGATGTGTGAAGCTGAAAGCTAGTTGTCTTCATAATATAATTGGTCGGAAATGACGGAAGTGAAAATTTAGGTTCATTAAAAGAACACATTATTCGGGAACTTTCCCCAAACTAAATCTTCAATATTTTCCTCCCACATTTATTGGAGTGAGGTTTCATGATCATGGTCAACATGATAGCCTCGAAAAAGGAACTTATAAATGAAATGTTTTTCCCTGAAGATGTTTCTTATGTTAAATAGTAATATAACATATCTCTCTGCGTACCTTTGTTTAAAAGACTGCATGACCAGATTGCCTTGTTTTCCATAAATCTTTGCCCTCATAAAGGTTTTATAAAGTAGGAAAACACTCCAAGGCTATTGGTCGAGGAGGTTGAAGCCGACGGTCGGTGAATAAGTTCGTACAATGCAGATCTAAGCATTAATGATGTAAAGTACTTGGATACATAGAATCATTAAATTACCCAACATTTATACCCGGCTTCACACTTATCAATTAGAAGCCGTTAAAGGGGTACATCGATCCCCTGATCTCGTGTTGCCACCCAGCCAGTGTATCATGGGCCTGCATTGATAATTCAATGGAGAAATTCAACGTGCAAATCATTTTTCGAGGAGATTATGATCATCAGGTTGGTCAGCCGCACCCAATCCGAGTCTCGAAAGCCATTGCACACTGCGTTTTCGTTCCTACAAGTATGCTTCGGAGCAAGGACTTGATCCTTAGGCGAATTTCGTGAATTAACCTGGGCTACTGGGATCAACGGTTTTATGCTATCCTTTAGGTGCATCTCGGATTTTAGACCGACACACACCTAGAGGGCTACTTTTGACTATATATCTCGACAAAACATAAATTGCACAAATTATAATGAAGAAATCACAAACAAGTATGCTGAAGCTCGAGGCAGTGCACCACCTCGGAAGTAGTCTAGCATGAAGCTCGGATATGAGTGATTAGCTCCATAGAGGATGTTTCCAACATTAAGCTCATCTGAAATCCTTCAACTTTTTCAAAACAGAGGTAATCTGTGTCACCTCAAATACCGACCATCGTTGGAGCTTGGCTCGAAAAAATACACATTGGATGTAGTCCAATGTTGAAGCTCGGATGCAAGAGGACACCATGGCACGGGAAACACTTTGAACCCCAGGTGTGGCATAAAAAATAACAAGTCATTGATAAAGGCCAAGAACTTAAAGGGGCGCCTTAGATGCTTGACGTGTGAACTCCCCGAATACCTAACGCGTGAACTCTTTGGATACACCTAGGAGATCCTGAAGATCGGATATGAAAATATTGGTTGAACCAGCTTTCAAGAGACACGACTGAAGATGAAGAATTGTTTGGAAGAACCGAGGATCATCACCTACTTGAAGACCGGTTTAGGGGGCTACTAATGGTATCCTATACTAGAGGGTACTCACCACGTCGTCTCCCGACCAAGTGGGTCGGGCCGAAGACCCCCATGGAGGTTCACTAATGGGCCACTTCGGACAGCCCATGATGCACACAAGGAAAATTCCACAAGACTTGGTGCACAAGACAAGGACTCCTCTAAACCCTAGGCATGTGGTACATTAGATAAACTGAGGACATGCTAGTCAATGGAGTATCTCATATTCTTTATAACAATCTCATGGTAGATACATGTACTTTGTATTACACCCCATACCAATACAATCAAAAGTATGACATAGGGTATTATCTCTTCGAGAGAGCCTGAACTTGGGTAAAATCGTGTGTCTATGTTACCATTGCTCCAAGACGTCTAGCATAGGACCCCTACCGTGAGGTATGTCGGATTTAGCATCGACAGTAGGTCCGCGTTCCAAGCTCGAGGCTCTTCCGCATCTTTCTTGAAGTTGTAGAGTCGAGAGGCTCCATTTTTAAAGACTTTGGAGATTGTAAATGGCCCCTACCACGGAGTCACGAGCTTGTGAGGCTTACGTTGATCTAGTCGTAGGATGAGGTTGCCTTTCTAAAAAGCGTGCCCCCTGAGTTGACTGTCATGACAACGCCTCAAATCTTTCTGATAAAGGGTTGATCTGATGAGAGCTAGCTCAGTCTCCTCTTCTAGGAGATCTAGGTCGTCCCATTGCGCTTCTTCAACTTCCGGTTCTTAGTACAACTCCACTAGAGGAGAATTCTGAACTAGGTCACTCGGCATGACAGCTTCTGAGTCGTACACCATGAAGAAGGGAGTGCAATTTGTGGACCGATTCGGGGTCGTCCACAAGCCCCAAAGGACCCATGGTAACTCAGTGATCCAAGATCCTGCATCATGCTTTAGATCATGTGTGAGAAGTGGCTTCAAACCTTGTAGTATCATACCATTCGCCCGCTCTGCTTGCCAATTCGATTGCGGGTGCGCCACACATGCGTAATACACCAGACTACCTTGGGTGTGGTAGAAATTGCAAAACTCGTCTGAGTTAAAGTTCGACCCATTATACGACTCCAAACCTGAAGATTATCTCCTTAATGAACTTGATGGAAGTCGTCGAGTTGAGGTCCTTTATCGGCTTTGCTTCTATCCACTTGGTGAACTTATCCATCGCCACCAATAGATGAGTGAATCTACTAGATCTAGTCCGGAGGGGTTCGACCATGTCGAGCCCCCAGATGATGAATGGTCAAGTGAGCAGAATCATCTTCAGCATAGACGCAGGCTTGTGCGATTGGTTCGCATAGAAGTGCATTGCTCCACTATGTCTCTAGATTCTTCATTGGCGTGGGGCCAATAAAAGTCCGCTCAGAATTCCTTGGCAACTAGCGTCTGAGAGGACGCATGATGCCCACATGTTCCCAAGTGAATCTCCTCCCAGGAGATGCAATGTTGAGTAACGCCGAAGGTACTTCACTTGTAAAGTTGGTCCCCCATCACTGCGAAAGCCTTCGATCGACGGATGATCTTGCGGGGCTCCACTTTGTCTTCACAGAGTTTCTGCGTAAGTAGGTATGCTATGTATGTCTCCATCCACTTGGGGATAATCACCAACACCTCATGGACTAAGTCAACTACAGTTGGGATGTCTACCTCAATCAGATTGGAAGGGCCGACTGGATGTGGGGGCTCCTCTTTAGAGTGATCTTCTTTGATATCGGGAAGTGCAGGAGCTCTAGGAAGCCATTTTTTGGAACCACTCTCCAAATGGAACCAATCTTGGCTATGTCAACAGCCGCCGGATTCTTGATTCAGGGAATGTGATGTAAGTTCAACCTCTCAAAATTCTTCTTTAGATTTCTGACGGTGTTGCAGTAGCATGTCATCGCTGGGCTCTGAATGTCCCATTCCTTCATCAATTGGTTCACTACGAGATCCAAGTCACCAGACACCATCAAACAGAGAATACCCGAGTGAGATGGCCATACGTAGCCCATACAGGAGGGCCTTGTACTCGGCCTCGTTGTTGGACGAGTCAAAATGGATTGTAAGCACATAGCCCAGTCAGTTTCCCTAAGGGGAAACTAAGACCACTCCAACCCCGAGCCATTGAGCATCTTAGATCTGTCAAAGAACATGGTCCAATGTTCAGGGAAACTCGGGCCCGACTGCTATAGTTCCGTCCACTCGGCCAGGCAATCCACTAGAGCTTGACACTTGGTTGACTTTTTTTGCTTCGAATTTGATTTCGAAGGGGAGGAGATCAATCGCCCATTTCGCCACTTGGCCCATGGCGTCTTTGTAATTTAAAATCTCCAACACGGGAGCATCACTAGTCACCGTGACCGGGTGGTGTTGGAAGTAATGAACCACCTTCTTCACTGTCATATAAATGCCATACACCAGTTTCTCGTAATGTGGGTACCTTTGCTTGGAAGGGGTTTGAACCTCGGAGTTGCAGTAGATTTGGCGTTGGGTCTTGAATTCTTTGCCTTTTACTTTGTGTTCCACAGTGAGCACGGTGCTGACCACTTGATTTGTGGCCGCAATGTACAAGAGCAAAGGCTCTCAGCTGCCCCGAGCAGCAAGCACCGGGTGGGTGGAAAGAAAAGCTTTGAGTCCCTCGAAAGCACCTTGCACTTCATTCATTCACTCGAACTAATATGATTTCTTCAATAGTGGGTAAAGAGGCACGACCTTCTCATCGAGTCATGAAATGAATCTACTCACGGCCACAAGGCAGTGTGGGAGCTTCTGTACGTCGTGGAGATGTTTTGGTTGCTTCATTCAGACTATAGCACCGATCTTGTCTAGGTTGGCGTCAATCCCACGTTCGGAAATGAGGAAATAGAGTAACTTTCCGGCTGGAACCCCCAAAGAGCACTTGGTCGTATTGATCTTTACTCCAAAGCAACAAAGGTTCGTTAAGGTTTCGGCAAGGTCAGTCAAGAGGTCGGAACCTTTCTTGGTCTTGACCATGATGTCATCCATATAAGCCTCCATGTTGATACGTCTCCAACGTATCGATAATTTATGAAGTATTCATGCCATATTTGCCTATGTTTACACCACTTTTATTTGGTTTTGATGCACTTTATATGATTTATTTAGAACTAACTCGGTCTTACACTGTTTTAAGCAGAATTACTATGGTATTGTTTTTGTGCAGAAATTAAAAGTTCTCGGAATCGCCCGAAACATTTTTATGATTTTTTCTGGGGAAAATAATAAATACTAGAGTGAAGAACCATCGAAGGGGAGCCACCTATGAACCAAAAACCAACATGGCACGCCCCACCCCCTTGGATGCGCCGTGTTAGCTTGTGGGGCTCACGTGGCTCCAACTGGCGTGATTCCAATGCTAAAAAATCCTATGCATATAGGAACACCCGAAAGTTGCTACCTCTTGAGCTTGCGTTCGTTTTGCCTTGAAGAGGAAAGGGTGATGCAGCGAAGTAGATAAGTATTTCCCTCAGTTTGTTGAGAACCAAGGTATCAATCTAGTAGGAGGAACAAGCAAGGCCCCAATAGTAGTACCTGCACAAATATCAAACACTTGCACCCAATGCTATAAAGGGGTTGTCAATCCCTTCAGAGTTATTTGCAAGGATGAGATTTGATAGAGATAGATAGAAAATATTGATAGATCTGAAAGTAAAACTAAAGTAAATTAATTGCAGCAAAGTATTTTTGGTATTTTTGGTTTATAGATCTGAAAATATATTATGGAAAATAGACCCGGGGGCTATAGGTTTCACTAGAGGCTTCTCTCATAAAGAAAAATAATACGGTGGGTGAACAAATTACTGTCGAGCAATTGATAGAAAAGTGAATAATCATGAAGATATCCAAGGTAATGATTATGCACATATGCATCACGTCCGTATCAAGCAGACCGAAACGATTCTGCATCTACTACTGTTACTCCACACATCGACCGACTCCTGCGTGCCTCTAGAGTATTAAGTTCATGAAGAACAGAGTAACGCATTAAATAAGATGACATGGTGTAGAGGGATAAACTCAAGCAATATGTTGAAAACCCCATCTTTTTATCCTCAATGGGAACAATACAATACGTGCCTCGCTACCCCTACTCTCGCTGGGTGAGGACACTGCAAGATTGAACCCAAAACTAAGCACTTCTCCCATTGCAAGGATTACCAATCTAGTTGGCCAACCAAACCAATAATTCGAAGAGACTTGCAAAGATATGAAATCATGCATATAAGAATTCAGAAAAGACTCAAATAATATTCATAGATAATATGAACATAAACTCACAATTGATCGGATCTCGACAAACACACCGCAAAAGAGTATTACATCAGATAGATCTCCATGAAGATCATGAAGAACATGGTATTGAAGATCAAAGAGAGAGAAGAAGCCATCTAGCTACAAGCTATGGACCCATAGGTTTTTGGTGAACTACTCACGGTTCATCGGAGGGGCAATGAAGTTGATGTAGATGCCCTCCGTGATCAATTCTCTCTTCAGCAGATTACCAAAAAAGGCTCCCAGATTGGATCTCTTGGAAAAAGAGGCTCCCGACGGCGTAAAATTATTTTCGTTGATCTTTTTGGCGATACGGGAGTATTTGGGAATTTATAGGCCAATAATTAGGGTTAGGAGACCTACGGGGGCCCCACAAGCCAGGGGGGCGGCGCCACCCCCAGGGCACGCCCTGTAGTCTTGTGGCCTCTCGGCAATTGCCTTGCCCCCTACTCCAAGTCTGTTGCGTGTCTTTTGGTCCAAGAAAAATCTTTCCGGAGATTTTATTCCGTTTGGTCTCCGTTTAATATTCCTTATCTGTAATATTCAAAAACGTGGAAAAAATAGAAACAAACACTAGGCTCTAGATTAATAGGTTAGTCCCAAAAATAATATAAAACAACATATAAATGCATATAAAACATCTAAGGCATATAATATAATAGCATGGAACAATAAAAAATTATAGATACATTGGAGACGTATCAAAAGTTAGCCTAGAACTTCCGCTCCGCCATCAAAACTCTTTGTATCAAAGAAACCCACATCTAGAGACTTTCGGGTACCGTATCAGAGGGGGGACTTATCACCGATGGACATCTTCATTATCCCGACTGAAAGGATCGATATGGTTAGCTAGAGGGGTGGGAATAGGCAACTACATAGTTTTAGCTTTTCTTTAACAAATTAGGTTTAGCAACAAATAGGTTGTGTAGATATGCAACCAGGTGAGCAACCTATATGATGCTAACAACAAAAATAACAAGCAAGTAATAAACACAAAGTAATGGTAAAAAGTAACCACGAGTGGAACCAATGAAGACGCATATGTGTTACAGAAGTTCCATCCCTTTGAGGGGAAGTACGTCTCCGTTAGAACGGTGTGGAGGCATAATGCTCCCCAAGATGCCACTAAGGCCACCGTAGTCTCCTCATGCCCTCAGACGATGCGAGATGTCGTGATTCAACTAGTGGTGCACTTGAAGGCAACGAGCGGACTTTACAAACAAGGTTCGGGAAATATCCACAACTTAATTGGCGGCTACCAACAACACCATGAAGCTTAATCACAATGGAATATGGCTTTGAGGCAACCTCAACCGTCTAGGGTTCTCAAACACCCAAGAGTAATAAGATCTACAAGGGATTAGTGCGTGGATCAAATTTCTCTTGGTGGAAGTGTAGATCAAGTCCCTCTCAAGCAAACCCTAGAAGATCAACACGATGTGTTGGATAGGGAGAGAGATCCGGCTAAAATGGATCTTAGAGCAACAATAGATCTCTGGGTTAGAAGAGGTGGTCTACTTGGGGAAGAAGACCTCCTTTATATAGATGGGGGACAATTCCAACCGTTACCCTCACTCAGCCCGCATACAAGCGGTACTACCGCTCTAGAGGCACGCACAACCGCTGGGGTGGCAGAGCCAGCCACACAGCACAATGCCATGAGGCCATGGGATGGTAGTGCCGCTGGAGAGGTACTACCGCTGGTGTTGCAGTGTAGCAGACCACATATCCAGAGAGGAGACACGAGGGAGGTAGTTCCACCGGAGCGGTACTACCGCACATAAGAGGTAGTACCGCCTCCTACTATCGTTGAGGATCTGCTGAGGATTCCAGGCCGAGAAAAATGCATGGAAGTGGAGCGGTAGTAACAAGCTGTACTACCAATGGCGAGCGGTACTACTGTGCTAAATTACCGGCCATATACCGCCCAGTCTGACACCAAAAGTGTCGAGACCCCAAGGTAGCAGCACAGCCCGCGGCACTGCCCAGGAGCACTAGCACCCGAGAGTGGTACTATAGCAGATAATAGGTAGTACCGGTGGGATCTTTCTGCACTAGAATAGAGGTAAGGTCGGGGCTCCGGTGAAGTGGGAAAGAAACATGGGTGCAAAAGAATGTGTACGTGTTGATTCCACCAAAACCTTTTCGATACAGACCCCCTCTTAATAGTACAATTTTCCTACGACTCAAGTCCATAAAAAATGAAATACAGGAAAGAAAACCGTATTCACTTTAATCCACCGAGGGGCAAGAACCATCTTGTGACATATGATGAAATATATGAAAGGCTTAGTGCACACGATTATTCCGCAAGTGCATTGTCATCAAACACCAAAACCAATAGGGTAGAAATATGCCCCTGCAATCTCCCCCTTTTTGGTGGATTGATGACAACACGAGATTTTCATAGATAATATTGAATAATAGAAAGCAAACCCCCAACATCTACAAAATATAGACGGGCTCAACCTAGATGTGTGCACTATTTTAGGTATGCTTTTGGAATGCAAAGGGCAAAGACTAGGATCAACATTCCCCTATATTTTATAGATAAGAACTACTTGCATTAAGAGAATAGGAAACAAATATAGATGCAAGAAGTGATATGTGAGCATTAAACATAAGGCACAAGATAAGCATCACTCAAACTAATACATAAGGATCATTAAAGGATATCATATGTCTCACACCATATGACGGAGTCTCACTTGAGTCTCACACACATAAACCAAGCAAAGCAAACGATAGAAGAGTTCACGAGCGAATAAAACCCAAGCAATGAAACACATGCTAGTGACTCAACAAATCCCTAAACTCTCCCCCCCTTTGGCATCGAGACACCAAAAGGGTAGAGAGGACGAGGAAGACCGAGGGTGGTAGCAAGTCTGGTGATCATCTTAAATATTTTCGGGACTCAGGGCTGTGAGAAACTGTGCTAGGTGAAGCGGAGGAGCCACGAAGCTCCACATTGGAATCCCATAGGCAGTTGCGAGAGATCCAGGTTTCCTCATCACGGAGATTATCCTCCGAACCACTCTAAATATCTATGCCAAGATGCCTAGCCATAGTCTTTTGACGGCTAATAGCCGCCTTCTCTCCAACGTGAGCTTGGTACAGACCATGTGCGTGCATACAAAATAGAGTCTTCATCTTCTCCTTGAGCTTCTTAGCCTAAGATGCCTCAACAGTAGGGGACGTGAAACTGGGAGCAGCGGTACCGTCGACCACATAGTCCTCATCATCCTCATCCTCATGCAGATCCATCTCAGAAGCAGCATGAGTGGACCACTTGTCTTTGTATCTCAGTTGTACAACTTTATGTGGGACCAAATTACCACATTCAAACATGACGCTGGGGTATATCTTTGCCCAGGTGGTCTCAATCAAGTGTATAAATTAAGGCCCATAAATAGGACAATTGCGCTCACAAACAATAGAAAGGATCTTTGACCACATCACATGGGATACATCCAAAACCTCCACATGAGCCCTGTTTCGCTGAGACTGACAATATAGCAGCATATCCACCAGATAAGAGAGTGTGCCAGAAGATGTGGTGCATAATATCAAGAAATGGTTCCATCACATAGGTAGACTTGCCAATGGTGGAGGAGATCTTATGAGTGGCAAAGGCATATAGATGGCTCTTGTGAATGGAAGTGGTGTGCTCATGTGGGCGAAATCCAATTGGGTTATGGAGCCCCTTATCACCATACCCTAGCATATCCATGAACTCCTTCCAAGCAGCGGGGGGCACGGGGGCAGCCACTACCGGCGGTCAGATCCGGTACTACCGGTGATGCCAAATGCACATATTCCCTAATATAACATTAAAAATCTACTCCCTAGCCGCCTTCCACATCCTACCCATGCCTCAATTTGACTAAAAATGAGAGAATTCATCTCATATTGCCCTAAACCTAGACCCGAGAGTAGAACCATAGAGAGATAAGAACGGGGGCAATACCTGCATGCATGGCAAGAGGAAGGGATGGGGATCGAGTCCACCAGTCAGAATCACAGAAGAACGTCCGAAAACAGAGAAATGATGACAACCTCCACAGAACTTGGGTTTCGTGGAGAGAGAGTTCCATGGGGAGGAACAAGGTGAATGAGTATGGGAGTGGAAACTGCCCCTGCCCGCCCTCATAACCCGCTCATGGTCTCGCACTAGCGGTAGTACCGCACGTGAGAGCGGTAGTACCATTTTTGGCCGCGGTAGTACCTCTAATTAGAGGTAATACAACTCTAGCCCCCGGTAGTACCACTCAGAATGACCACAAGGCAAAGAGGAAAGGTGGCTTATGCATAAAAATCCCTTTTTGAAGTTGAAGATAAGAAACTCAAAACCAGCAAATGGGAGGTGTCACACCAACTTTTCAAATATTCAAACCGAAGAAAAACAAACTTGAGGGGTGACATGAAACACGAATAAGCTCTCAAAAACAAATTCCTCACTAGAAGGGGGCGGTGGCCAAAGCCACCTATGTTTGAGTCAATTGGTATGGCACCATGAAGTATTAACCTTGGGCCCATGACCAAAACTCGTCTTTGAAGCACAAGTGTCATAAAAATGACTAATGTGAAATACTTGATCGATTTATGCATGATAGAGGGAGGGGAAGTTCAGTGAGAGAACAATACTCCCCCTAAATTCATGCCTACATCTAAACAAGATAGAATGATGAGAGTAGTGGGGTGTGCAATACTTCAATCCACATTGCTCGACAATGATATTTGGAAGTGCATTATATCGACTAAAGGGGGGTGAATAAGCGATTTTTAGAATTTCATCGGTGAGGAATTTCCTTTTGAGGAAATTCCTCACTGATGAATTACGTGCAGCGGAAATAACGCAGGATCAGAAGTGCAAAGACTACCACAACAGATTACTTGGTGAAGATTATGAGAATCGGTTTGCATAGTACGTAGGTACACAAAACGTAGGTGAAGATTAACTCGAATGAAGAATTAGAGGTAGAGGAAATTCAGAGAAAGTTTTCAGACAAATTCTTAAACAACACAGATGAAAGTCTTCAACATACAATTCTGAGGTAATGAAAGAGTTGAACAAATAGAACCCATAGCTTGATGAAGACAGTTGTTGATGACCCAGTTCCAACTGCTGTGGCAGTTGTACGTCTGGTTTGGAGCGGCTTGGTATTGAAACCAAAGGACACACAGTCCCTACCGTATTCTCCTTGAGCCAAGGACACACAGTCCTCGCCCAACACTCGTGGTAAGTCTTCAGAGCAGACTTCCAAACCCTCACAAACTTGGTCACCCGACGATCCACAATTGACTGCTGGATGCTCTAGACCATGACGCCTAACCATCTGGAGGATGCATAGTCCTCAAAAGTAAAAGGCTTTAGTTCCACACAGGAACAAATTCTTCAGTGATGCTCAATCACTTGGTTTTTGGTTTGGGGTTTGGTATTTGGGGTATTTCCTCACTTGATGATTTTCTCTCGAAGACTGTGAGGAATTTGGGTTGCTCTAAATGACAAGTGTCAGTTTCTCTCGGAGCAGCCACCCAGCTAGTGGTTGTGGGGGGCGGATATTTATAGCCTGGGAGCATCCCGACATGATTTGACATAAATGCCCTTAAATAATGTGACCGTTCGGTGGATAAGATCAGTGAGGTGGCGCGTGTCGCGGCAACGGTCGGAACTTTCAATTGTGAAAGTCCTCATGTCTCTCATATTCCTCACTTGATGCTTTTGTAGGTTTAGGCTTGGGTTGAGCATCATGAGGAAATTCATTCCGTAGTATTACTTCGAGCCCTTTTAATAGTATGGTGATCCTATGACTCAAGAGTAAAGAAAATGAAACAGAAAGAGTAAATCTTCACGCTTCAAAGTCTTCAGACTGATTTTCCTCAGGACACGCCGAATTCCTCATCTTCAATATCTTCATGAGGAATATTAATTTCATCGCAATTTCTTCGCGATCAAAGTCTTCAAGGTAAGACCAAATTCTTTAGCCGAAGACATTCACTTTTAGGGGTCGATATTCATCGTATAACTCAATCTCCTCAGCGACTTATAGAGCCTGTGTACACTTACAAACACAATAGTTCCTTAACCTATAAGTCTTCAAACCACCAAAATCACTAAGGGCACTAGATGCACTTACAATCTCCTCCTTTTTGGTTGTTGATGACAATTAGGTTAAGTTTTCAACGGGGATAAAAATATGAAGTGCAATTACTGAGTTTGAGGAATTTGAAGTCAAGATACCGAGAGACTCCCCTGAAGATGAGCACATTTTGAGGAATTTGATTTGTACAACATATGCACATTGATGATTTATATCATGGAGATCTCCCCTTGTATCTTATAAATCATGCACACATTTGACATATAATATGAGGAATTTTGAAAATGCATGATGAAAAATGGTGTATGATGAATTTCAGCATGTCTGCATTAATAGACTTTGAGGAATAAGCATGCAAAGAAAAACATTCAAAAGAGTTAGAGAACCATTAAGTTACAACTCATTACATCAAAACTCTTCAGAAGAACCAAGAGTTTGTAACTTAATAATGTTTATAAGCCCCAAAATAGGTCCCGCTTGAAGAACAACTCTCATATTTCTCCCCCTTTGACATCAAGTGACGAAAAAGGGACAAAACTGAGGACTACCACCCTTTGAAAAAATTCACTTCTTAGATGATGAAGAGGCGTGAGGATTCTTGGAGACATGCTTCTTCCTTGGACCAATCGTAGTGTTTTCTGGTTCTGAATCTGATTCAGCAGTGCGGAATGAAGAAAAGGGACTGTCCTCCAAGTTAGGAATTGGAATTGGCTTGAATTTCTTCTTTGGAGGCCACGACCAGTCGAAGTCTTGAGTAAACTCCAATTACTCAAGTTCCTCTTGAGTCTTCAGATGAGCCAAGGTGGCCTAGGTTCGATGAAACACCTCATGAAGATAATAGTGATTTTTCTTCACTGCATTCTGAGTTTCGCTGAGGGTTTTCATAATGGCACTGAATTGAAGTTTAACCCACTTGTGATTGCGATCGACCTTTTGATGAAGACTGAGGAGTAGCTCTCTGTTATTCATCACTCTGGGGGCAGTTGGGCTTGGTGGATCTTGGGTAGCAGTGTCATTGTATGAAGAATATGAGTCTGCTTTGCAAAACTGGCCATCAAGGGGCCTATTTCCTTCATCAATTATAGATTTGCCTTTTCTTCAACAATCTCAAATGATTTCTTGATGACTTTGATCGGCGGCAGATATCCGAGGTGATTCTAAAAATCAGCTTGGTAGTTGATGCCTGACCTGTTTCTAATGAATCTCATAATCCATGGTGCATAAATCTTCAATTCAAATGGCAACAAGGCATTGTCAGCCAAAGTCCTCAAGAAGAAATCATGAAGGTTCATTGGTATGCCATGGATGACATTGAACATGATATTCTTCATGTTGCATACGACATCTTCTTCATCAACATGCCCTTTGATAGGAGCAATGGCATAATACATGATTCTGTAGACTGTTCTTGGTTCATACTTCAAGTCTTGTACCAGAAATCAAGTCCTTGGAGGTTGGTCCTTGGCCAAAGGCTTCATGAGGACTTCCATCAGTCTGTTGGGCAGTTCACGTTCATCATACATCAGAACTGCATCCTTTGAGGGAATTGAGATTGGAAGAGCTCAAAGAAATTTAGTTGCAGGCGCTTTGTAGTGCATGTGCTGAGTCATCCAATCCAAAACCCAAGTGTTGACATCCTTTGGGTCGCCATAGATGTGCAGAGTGGCGTAGAACTGAAGAATGATGTCAGTGTTCCAATCGCCGATGTCAGTGTAGAAAGGAAGTAATCTAGCTTTGTGAAGAACGTTGAGGACTGGAGCAAAGCAAGGTATTTCTTCCATATCATAGTGAGGAATATGGGTATGCTGAAATATCTTGTTTCTCCCAAAACTGCCTCTTTCTGAAACATAATAGTTGAGTTGGTTCCTTGTCCAAAACTTCCTGTGTCTGATGCGAAGCTTATCATATGGATTTTCTCCAGTGAAGTACATGCGTTCTTCATAGAACGCCTCTTTCTGAAACTTTGGCCTTTTGGAGAAAGGCTGATTCTGCTGTGGTTGAAGATTATGCTGCTGTTCTTGAGGAGTATCCACTATCATTGCTGTTTCTGTGTTTACCACAACAATAGCAATTTCAGTGTTGGGCGTAGTAGCATTTTCTTCAGTATGAGCATTTTCCTCAGTTTGAGGATTTTTCTCAGCTTGAGGAATTTGCTTGTTGGAGGAGGCAGTTGCAGTATTCGTCGCTGCATTGTCTTCAGCTGATGCAGCTGATTCTTGAGAAGATTCCTCACGAAAGGTTTTCCCATCAAAACCTGTGAGGATTTCAGTTGCAGCAGGAGTGTGAGGAATTTGAGTTGACGTGGGTGAGCGAGGATGAGTCTCTTTCCAGAAATCATCATGAATCACTGGAGTGCTGCACCCAGTTTCATCATCACCCACTTGTTCTTCAGTGGACTTTGGAGGAATGGTGGACTGAGGAATATCGTATATCTGTATTTCCTCATCCATGATTTCTTCATCTTTAGCATCCTCCATTTCTTCATCATCTTCAGGAATGACATAGTGAACTCCGAAGGGAATGATCAAGTAAGATGGATCTACATTCAGAGCAGTAGCATCCACCGATGCAGTTGAAGACTCTGACTGAGTAACCTTCAGGCGTTTGGCCTCTGAGGTTTCTGAGGTCATAGAAGCTTTTCTCTTCTTCGCTTCTTTCCCACCCGCTTTAGTCTTCTTTGCGTCTGATGCAGACGAAATCATCTTCACCTTTGAGGTTTTTGGTGAAGGAATAGTTTCATCAGGCACTGGTGCAGATTCAGGCCTAACAGTTTCATCAGCTGGAGCATTTTCTTAAGCTGAAACATCTTGAGGAATTTCCTCAGCAGCTGGTTCATCAGTTTCATCTTCATCAGACAGCTCAACATTGTAGCTTGACTGAGGTGCTGCTTGCTGCTTTGGAGGGGCCGTTCTCTTGTTGTATTCATCAACTGCGGCAGATGCAGCCTTGATGAAATTCACCTTGACTCCTTCAGAATCAGTGTGAAGACTTGTATACTTATCTGTTAGGGTTTTAAGTTCATCCTGAGTTGATATAGGTGCTTCAGGTGTCAGCTTGAGGAGATTCTGCTTGAGGAATTTCTCCTTCTTGATTTTTGCAGCCTTTGCTTGCTTGGCTTGGTGCTCTTTCCACTTTGCCTCATTGATGAAAGTGGCTACCATGTGGCTTACCCCAGGGGGAAGCTTTAAGTCATCAAAATGAGTGTTTGGATCTTCATACCAGAGGTATATGAAACCCAGCAAAACTTTTGGGTCCATTGCTAGAGGAATGGAGCTGCCTGAAGCTTGAGCAACTCGTTCCTTCTTGTTTCTGATGATAGCTTGAAGTGTCTCCTCATCAAATTCTTCACTTCCTTCTGATGCAGAAGGAACGTTGATGACTTTGCTAGGACTTGGCCTGATACCTCTTGCAGTAGTAATTTTAGTCTTTAATAAAGGTGGTGAAGATTTTGCAGCAGAGCTCATGGCAGACGACACTGAGGAACTTGATTGAGCAGGCTGATGCTTAATGAGCTGCTTGTGTTGAGGTTGTGAAGACTGTGGTGTTGTTGAAGATTTTGCCACTGTTGCAGCCTTCTGAGGCATTTGCTCTTTTGGCACTGAGGCTTTGGGTTTCTTCAGCACAGCCTTCTTCTGTGAAATAGCTGTAGCAGAGGCCTCAGTAGCTGAAGAGGTGGCGGCAGTGCCTGCAGCATCAGAGTCATCATTGAATTTCTTCACAGCTGCTTCTGCCTTCTTCTGTAGCTTAGACAAATATTTTCTCTTCTCATCAGGATAATCCTCAATGGTTTAGACGCTTGAGGGATGAGTAGCTTGTTGGTCACCCTGAGGAGACCTCTTGCAAGGTGTCTTGAGGGCGAATTTCTTTGCATACTTAGGAGTAACATATCTGTACTCCTTCCACTCCTTAGCCCACATGCGTTCAATTTTTTGAAGCCTTATCTTGCGCTTCACCATGGTTTCTTTGCCATGAATTTCCTCATCATGAGTGCAGTAGTCAGCGTATATGTCTTCAAGTATTTCAAAAATTGTGTTCTGTTCAAAATTCTTTCCTCCCTTCTGCTTCCGGTCATCCTCCATTTTCTTCAACTCAGGCTTTTGCTGAGGAATATGAACTCTTGAAGATTCTGATGACACACGTAAAGTTTCTTCGAGAAACGCTGCATATGAGTAAAGTTGATGAGAACCTAGTGGTTCATCAGCTGACATTTTTGTAACTGTGAACATAGTATAGGTGCGAAGAATTTGGAGAGGTGATATGCGTTCTCAGATTTGAAGAAATTGAAAATTTTAGTAGTTGAGGAATTTGACCAGTGGGTTGAGGAATTTGACTAAGCATTCTGATCTTGGGTTCCAGAGTTGTGCAGATTCGAGAATTTACACAATTGAGGAATCTCATGAAGAATTTGAGTGGCTTAGTGAAATTCATCAAGTGTTTGAGGAATGAGTGTGCGTGGCTGACAGACACTCTGAGGAAAAACAGATTTCACGAGTCTAAAGCGAAATAATAGATCAACAAAGGCAGTAAAATAGGATTTTAATTATCGTGAGTGAAGAACACGAAGAACTGGACCAGTAAAAAGGAGAAGCTCTTCGGTTCAGATCTTCTGCGCCCTAACTTGGCGACAGAGATCAGCTACGGTGGTGGCGGAGGAAGAGATTCCGCGTCCGGCATGAGTTCGGCGACAGTGAGGGAGAGGTAGCGAAGGTTTTCCTCACCAGCGATGAGACTGCTAGCGGTGGTGCTAGGGTTGAGATAGAGTGGAGAAGACGAGAGGACGAAGAGTTTTGACTGAGGGGGGTAAGGGCCTATTTATAGCTCAGGTGAAAAACTGTTCGACCAAAACTTCCGGACCAAACTGCCCTTGCCCATTTGTCTCCCCACGACATGTGGAGCCCACAACTGAAGCAGTGGAGTTCGTGGTTATCCGATCGTGAGAAGTGGGTCCAGATACTGTGTAACGTATAAAAATGATTTTTGGATTTTTGAGGATTTTGTTGCAAAGTCCTCAGCTGACAAGGACACAATGAGGATTTTGAACAAGTGTCAAGTAGAACGCATATGAAGAAATGAATAGACTGGGTTGAGCTTAGCATAGAGGGGAGTCGGGTCCGACCACATTCACTTAGATGAAATATCAGATTGAAGACTGAGCTATAAGTGAATGCTGTTGAGGACTTTGAAATCTAAGTCTATATATACATGCAAATGAAAATCATGAAACGTTTTGAAGAATTTGAAGATTTTGAAAAACATGAGGATTTTGTGACAAAGTGTCATATTGATGAATTTCAACTTTTAAGAAAAACAACTTGAAGAATTTCAAAGTTGGGTGGTGGCATGACCCACCATATAAGAATGATGATTTCAGGCGCCGCGTACAATTGTTGTAGGGCCGTGAGAAGCAAATTCTTCATTAATTTCCTCACACTAAGAGTGATATTCTTCATTGATTGAAGAAAATCGATTCTTCGTGTGTTGCACATGTAAGTCATCAATTTTGCATAAGTGTTAGGATGTGTGCATGTTTTCACAAAACATTTGAAGACTCTAGGATATTTAGCTCACACCTCAACTTGCAAAACCTTCCCTCATCCAAGGGCTTAGTGAAAATATCTACTAGCTGATTGTCAGTCTTCACATGATCAATGATGATATTGTCCTTGAGGACATGGTCCCGAATAAAATGATGACGAATCTGTATGTGCTTAGTCTTCAAGTGTTGTACTGGGTTGTAGGCGATCTTGATTGCACTCTCATTGTCGCAGTAGAGAGGCACATTCTTCATGTTGATGCCGTAGTCTCTCAGGGTTTGCTTCATCCATAACAGTTGAGCACAGCAGGATCCAACAGCAATGTACACAGCTTCGGCAGTGGAGAGAGAAACATAGTTCTGCTTCTTTGAGGACCAGCAGACTAATGATCTTCCGAGGAAATGGCATGTGCCTGATGTTGACTTGCGATCCACACGGTCACCAGCATAATCAGGATCATAATATCCAACGAGATGAAGATTTGAGCCCTTGGGGTACCATAATCCTAGTGTTGGTGTGTGAGCTAAGTATTGAAGAATATGCTTCACATCCTTATGGTGTGATTCCTTCGGTTTTGCTTGAAAACGAGCAAACATGCAAACACTAAGCATTATATCTAGCCTAGATGCGCATAGATACAATAAAGAGCCAATCATCGAGTGATATACATGTTGATCAAAATCTTTACCATTTTCGTCAGTGCAGAGGTGGTTGTTGGTAGGCATAGGAGTCTTGACGCATTTGCATTCATGCATGTCGAATTTCTTCAGAACATCCTTGAGGTATTTCTCGTGTGATATGAAGATGCCATTGCGTTGTTGACGAATTTGAGGACCTAAGGAGAATTTCAGCTCCCCCATCATAGACATCTGATGTTCTTCACTCTTCATGTAAGCAAATTCATCACTGTAACATTTGCCAGTACAACCAAAGATAATGTCATCGACATATATTTGGCACACAAAAAGTTCATTATCATAGGATTTTGTGAAAAGAGTTGGATCGAGTGAACCAGGTTTGAAGACTTTCTTCATGAGCAATTCCTTCAGTGTATCATACCACGCCCGAGGGGCTTGCTTGAGGCCATAGAGTGCCTATTTGAGTCTGAATACTTTGACTGGATGCTTCGGATCCTCAAAACCTGGGGGATGAGCAACATATACTTCTTCCTCAAGCTTACCATTGAGGAATGCACTTTTCACATCCATTTGATATAGAGTAATGTTATGGTGATTAGCATAAGCAAGTAGTATTCGAATAGCTTCAAGTCTAGCAACATGTGCAAAAGTTTCATCGAAATCAATTCCTTCAACATGTGTGTAGCCTTGGGCTACAAGCCGTGCCTTATTCCTCACCACTTGACCATCCTCATCTTGCTTGTTTCGGAAAATCCACTTGGTGCCGATGATATTGTGCTTGCGAGGATCTGGTCCTTTGACGAGTTCCCATACGTCATTTAGCGTGAATTGAAGAAGTTCATCTTGCTTGTCTTGAATCTACTCAGGTTCCATGAAAGCTTCAGCAACAAGCTGTGCCTTGTTCCTCACAACCTGACCATCCTCATCTTGCTTGTTTTGGTAGATCCACTTGGTGCCGATGATATTGTTCTTGCGAGGATGTGGTCCTTTGACGAGCTACCATACGTCATTTAGCTTGAACTAAAGAAGTTCATCTTGCAGGGCCTGAACCCACTCAGGTTCCATGAAGGCTTCATCAACTTTTGAGGGTTCTGTGATAGACACAAAAGAGGAATGCCCACAAAAGTTAACTAAATGTGAAGCTTTTGAGAGAGTGAGAGGACCTGGCGCATTGATGTCATCGAGGATTTTGTCAAGTTCTACTTCATTCGCAATCCTTGGATGAGCTGGTTGAGGATTTTGTTTGGGCTGAGGAATTTTATCTGGAGCAATTTCCTCACGTGCACCTTCTTGAATTTCATCAGTGTTGGGGACGATTTCTTCAACAATTTCCTCAGTAGGAACAATATCTTCAGTAGCTTTGAACTTGATTGCTTCCTCAGGAGATAATTTGTCTGGCACAAGAAGCAATTGCTCTCTTTGCGAGCCATTAGTTTCATCGAACCACACATCTACAGTTCAACAACCTTGTTGTGATAGGTGTTGAAGACTCCGTAGGTGTGCGAGTCCTTTCCATAACCAAGAATAAAACCCTCATGTGCTTTAGGTGCAAGTTTTGAACTATGGTGAGGATCTCTAATCCAGCATTTTGCACTGAAGACTTTGAAATAACTTACATTGGGTTTCTTGTTAGTGAGGAGTTCATATGAGGTTTTCTTGAGGAATTTGTGAAGATATACCCTGTTGATGATGTGGCAAGCAGTGTTGATTGCTTTAGGCCAGAAACGACGAGGAGTCTAATATTCTTCAAGCATGGCCCGTGCCATTTCAACCAGAGTCATGTTCTTGCGTTCAACGACGCCATTCTGTTGAGGAGTACAAGGAGCAGATAATTCATGAGTAATACCAAGTTCATCAAGATAATCATCAAGACCAGGGTTTTTGAATTATGTTCCATTGTCACTCCTGATGTGTTTCATCTTGATGCCGAAGTTCGTCGAGGCCCTTGAGGAAAATCATTTGAAGACTTCCTGCACTTCAGTCTTATACAAAATGATATGTACCCAAGTGTATCGAGAATAGTCATCAACGATGACAAAGCCATATAAGGATGCTGCATTGGTTAGAGTAGCATAATGAGTAGGTCCAAACAGATCCATGTGAAGCAATTCAAACGGGCGAGTAGTAGTCATGATAGTCTTCGAGGGGTGTTTGGATCTGGTCATTTTTCCAAACTCACAAGCAGCGCAGAGGTGGTCCTTGAGGAATTTGACTGATTCGATGCCAATGACATGCTTCTTTTTCGCCAGCGTGTGCAAATTCCTCATGCTTGCATGACCAAGTCTTCGATGCCATAGCTAGCCTTCGGAGGTTTTTGCTAGTAAGCATGTGGCTGGTTGAGGACCTGTGGAAAATCAACAATGTACAAATCTCCTCTCCTAGAGCCTTTGAAGACTTTGGATCTGTCAGATTCCATGATGACTACACATCTATATTTTCCAAAGATAACAACAATATCAAGATCACAAAGCATTGAGATTGACATGAGGTTAAATCCAAGGGACTCGACAAGCTTCACTTTGTCCATGTGCCCGTCCTTGGAAATAGCCACTTTGCCAAGTCCCAATACCTTGCTTTTACCTTTGTCAGCATAAGTGATTTGCTTCAGTGGTGAAGGAGTCAGTGGCATATTCATCATCAAGCTTTTATCACCAGTCATGTGGTTTGTGCAACCACTGTCAAGAACCCACTCAGTATTCTTGGGTTTGTCATCCTGCAGATGAATTAGTACAACTTACCATCTGATATGCTTCAGACTTGAATAATATGATTTCAGTTTCATCAGATAGGAATTTCATCATAAACAGTAATTTTGAGGACGTTTGAAATGTTATCATTTCATTAATTTTAGCTTGCGTCCAATCAAGCATTTTCCTCAGGTCTCTAGCAAATTCTTCAGGTGATGATTTTCATCTGGAGGCCTGACCTGCAAAAGGGATTAGTGCAATTTCTTCAGCACCCACATCTGAAGGGGTGGCAAAGAGTTCATTATCCTGCGAGCACCATATGAGAAAGGGGGCATTGAAGCTAATGCACTTCGTTTCACAGTAAGGGGGTTAGAGTACTAAAATGAATAGGCAGAGAAGTTCTTTGACAATTTATGAACATAATGATTTGAGGAATAGTGCTCATATTCATAACCCTTGTAATTTCCGTGCATATCAGAAGCATTCGCACGAGCATGATCATAGTATTGACCAGTTGAGGATTTTGATCCTCTTGAAGACTTTGGTCCACCTGAGGAATTTGATCTGGGGTTCAGGTTCTTCATAGGTGGTGTCATGAGGACATTCACCTGCAGATTTTCCAAGCAACTTTTGGGGACCCAAATTTTCCTCAGGGGTGGTCCATTCCTGCAGTTCGTTCCAACATATCGAGCAAATACTTCACCAGATTGAATTTTGAATAGTTTATAGTTGGGATCAATTGATTTATCTAAGGAAAAAGGTAATTCACATGCAAAGCCTGTTAGAGAGGATGGATCGACAGGAGGACCTTTAGCAGCAACCCATGAGGTTTTGGGATACTGCTCAGGTTTCGAGTATGATCCATGAGCATTCAATTTCCTCTCGAAGGCAATTCCTTCTTTCCTCGGGTTCCCGTTCAAGATCTTCTTTTTGAGCACATCGCAAAGGGTTTGATGCCCTTTGAGACTTTTGTATATGCCTTTCACATACAATTCCTTCAGCCCTGCATTTTCGTCAGTAGCATTTGTGGTTTCCTCAAGTGAGGAATTTGATACCACATGAGAAGTTGAAGAATTTGTAGCGATAGAAGCATTTGATGATTCTGGTGAAGAATTGGCAGTTTCATGCTCGATGCATTTGAGACATGGTGGAGTGAATTCAATCTGAGCGACAATGATCTGTTGAGCAAGTAATGAATCATTTTACATTCGAAGATCATCATGAGACATTTTCAACTTCTCAAGATCAAGTTTCCTTTGAAGAAATTCATAGGAAAGTTTCTCATGATCAACCAAGAGTGTGCCCTAATGATCTTGAAGACTATCAAATCTAGACTGAAGACTGCTCACATCTTCAGCGAGGATTTGAGTATGATTCATTTCATCATTCAACAGATCATCGCTTTTGTCTAGCAGTTTTTGAAGCTTTTCAATGGCACTTTCTTGTTTAGTTGCAATGTTGGCAAGTTTACCGTAACTGGATTTTTTTGTAATCATCAGGTACACAGTCACTTGAATCAGAGGAGGAAGTCATTCGGTACCTTTGAACCTTTTGCCATGAAGCAATAGGTTGGAGCGAAGTCATCAACATAGTCATCAGTGTAGATAGCGTTGTCATTTTCTTCAAGGTTGAAGATTGACTTGCTGACGAATGTGGTAGACAGTGCAAGACTTGCAACACCAGACTCTGAGTCTTCTTCAGAACCTTCCTCTTCATCACAAATCCTCAGATTCTTCCTCAGAATCCATTTCCTTGCCAATGAGTGCCTGAGCCTTTCTGAAACTAGTCTTCTTGTGCGATGAGGACTTTGAGGATGAGGATTTTGAAAATTTCTTCTTTTTCTTCGAGTCATCAGAACTTTCATCCTTGTATTTCTTCTTCTTTGATTCCTTCACCCAGCGAGGAAAATTAGCAATATGGTGACCATATTTCTTGCATTTGTGGCAAGTTCTTTTCTTGTAGTCCTCAGATGAAGATTCTGATTTCCTCATATCTCTTCTTGAAGTTTTGCCAAACTCGCCACGCCTTGTAAACTTCTGGAGTTTTCTCATGAGCATTGGAAGCTCCTGTCCAAGTTCTTCAGGGTCACCAATGCTGCAATCCGAGTCTTCTTCTTGAGACGAGGAAATTGCTTTACCCTTCGGTGCACGAGGTCTTGAGTAGCTTGGTCCATAGAGATCTCTCTTTTCTTCCTGCTGGAATCCATGAGTATTGAGTCTTTCAAGTATATCGGCATGATCAAGCATATTATAGTCTCCTCTTTCTTGAATCATCAAAACCAGTGTATCAAATGATGGATCAAGAGATCTTAGCAGTTTCTTCACAACTTCATGGTCACTGATGTCTCGAGCTCCCAGTGCTTGCAGTTCATTTGAGATGTCAGTGAGGCGATCAAAGGTATCTTGGCAGATTTCATTGTCAAGCCTCTTGAATCGATTGAAGAGATTGCGAAGAACATCAACACGAGAGTCACACTGAGTTGAAATTCCTTCATTGACTTTGGACAACCTATCCCAGATAAGCTTAGCTATGCCCAAAGCACTCACTCTGCCATACTGACCTTTCCTCAGATGGCCATAGATGATATTCTTCGCTTGAGAATCAAGTTGCTTGAATTTCTTTACATCAGCGGCAGAGATAGTAGTAGTGATGGAGGGAATACCATGTTCCACAATGTACCAGAGACCATTGTCAATAACCTGAAGATGCATCTGCATCTTGGTCTTCCTGTAGGGAAAGTCCTTTCCTTCGAAGGTAGGACATCCTGCAATAACCTTGATCATACCTGCAGTCGACATAACTAAAACTCTAGGTGGTTAAACTAAAATCACACAGAACAAGGGAGTACCTCACTCTGATACCAACTGAAAGTGTGTTATATCCACTAAACGGGGGGGGGGGGGGGGGGTGAATAGGCGATTTTTAGAATTTCATCGCCGAGGAAATTCCTTTTAAGGAAATTTCTCACTGATGAATTACGTGCAGCAGAAATAGCGCAGGATCAGAAGTGCAAAGACTACTACAGTAGATTACTTGGTGAAGATTATGAGAATCGGTTTGCATAGTACACAGGTACACAAAACGCAGGTGAAGATTAATTCAAATGAAGAATTTGAGGTTGAGGAAATTCAGAGAAAGTCTTCACACAAATTCTTCAAACAACAAAGATGAAAGTCTTCAACATACAATTCTGAGGAAATGAAAGAGTTGAAGAAATAGAACTCGTAGCTTGATGAAGATAGTTGTTCATGACCCAGTTCCAACAGCTGTGATAATTGTACGTCTGGTTTGGAGCGGATTGGTATTGAAACCAAAGGACACACAGTCCCTACCCAACACTCGTGGTAAGTCTTGAGGGCAGACTTCCAAACCCTCACAAACTTGGTCACCCGGCGATCCACAATTGAGTGCTGGATGCTCTAGACCATGACGCCTAACCGTCTGGAGGATGCACAGTCCTCAAAGGTAAAAGGCTTCAGTTCCACACAGGAACAAATTCTTCATTGATGCTCAATCACTTGGTTTTTGGTTTGGGGTTTGGTGTTTGGGGTATTTCCTCACTTGATGATTTTCTCTCGAAGACTTTGAGGAATTTGGGTTGCTCTAAATGACAAGTGTCAGTTTATCTCGGAGTAGCCAACCAACTAGTGGTTGTGGGGGGCGGCTATTTATAGCCTGGGAGCATCCTGCCATGATTTGACATAAATGCCCTTAAATAATGTGACCGTTGGGTGGATAAGATCAGTGAGGTGGCGCGTGTCGTGACAACGGTCGGAACTTTCAACTGTGAAAGTCCTCATGTCTCTCATATTCCTCATTTGAAGCTTTTGAGGGTTTAGGCTTGGGTTGAGCATCATGAGGAAATTCATTCCGTAGTATTATTTCGCCCCCCTTTAACAGTACGGTGCTCCTATGACTCAAGAGTAAAGAAAATGAAACAGAAAGAGTAAATCTTCACGCTTCGAAGTCTTTAGACTATTTTTCTTCAGGACACACCAAATTCCTCATCTTCAATATCTTCATGAGGAATATCAATTCATCGCAATTTCTTCGCGACCAAAGTCTTCAAGGTAAGACCAAATTCTTCAGCCGAAGACATTCATTATTAGGGGTCGATATTCATCCTATAACTCAAACTCCTCAACAACTTATAGAGCATGTGTACACTTACAAACACATTAGGTCCTTAACCTATAAGTATTCAAGCCACCAAAATCACTAAGGGTATTAGATGCACTTACAATATTTAGCTCATGCCTTAACTCGCAAAATCTTGCTTCATCCAATGACTTCGTGAAAATATGTGCAAGTTGATCATGAGTATTGAGGTGAATAATATCAATCTCCGTACGCTTGGTATGCTCCCGGGTGAGGTGATGACGAATCTCAATATGCTTCTTGTTTGAGTGTTGAACCGGGTTGTTGGAGATCTGAATTGCACTTTCGTTGTCATAGTAAAGAGGGACTTTGTCACAAGTGACACCATAATCCTTCAGAGTTTGCCTCATGTAAAGAAACTATGCACAACAACTTGCGGCGGTTACATACTCGGCATCGGTCGGCGAGGGAGAAACACAACTTTGTTTCTTTGAAGACCAACTTACCAAAGGGCGACCAAGGAATTGACAACCTCTGGAAGTTGAGTTCCTCTCCACATGATATCCCGCCCAATCCGAGTCTGAATATCCTATGAGATCAAATGAACCACATTTGGGGTACAATAAGCCAAAGTTTGGGGTATGAGCCACATAGCGATTTTCCTTAGGCGTGGATTGAAATCATGCACAAATTCCCACACTCAACATAATATCTGGTCTAGATGGACATAGGTAAAGCAAAGATCCAATCATGGAGAGATATACCTTTTGATACATGGCTTTATGATGACCCACAAGTGTAGGGGATCTATCGTAGTCCTTTCGATAAGTAAGAGTGTCGAACCCAACGAGGAGCAGAAGGAAATGACAAGTGGTTTTCAGCAAGGTATTCTCTGCATGCACTGAAATTATCGGTAACAGATAGTTGTGTGATAAGATAATCCGTAACGGGTAGCAAGTAACAATAGTAACAAAGGTGCCGCAAGATGGCCCAATCCCTTTTGTAGCAAGGGACAAGCCTGGACGAACTCTTATATAAGGTAAAGTGCTCCCGAGGACACATGGGAATTTCTGTCAAGCTAGTTTTCATCATGTTCATGTGATTCGCGTTCGCTACTTTGATAGTTTGATATGTGTGTGGACTGGTGCTTGGGTGCTGTCCTTACTTGGACAAACAACCCACTTAGGATTAACCCCTCTCGCACGCATCCGTAACTACAAAAGAAGAATTAAGACAAAGTCTAACCATAGCATTAAACTAGGGGATCCAAATCAGCCCCTTGCGAAGGAACAGATAAACTAGAGTTTAAGCTTCTGTCACTCTAGCAACCCATCATCTACTTATTACTTCCCAATGCCTTCCTCTAGGCCCAAATAATGGTGAAGTGTCATGTAGTCGACGTTCACATAACACCACTAGAGGAAAGACAACATACAACACATCAAAATATCGAACGAATACCAAATTCACATGACTACTTATAGTAAGACTTATCCCATGTCCTCAGGAACAAACGTAACTACTCACAAAGAATAATTATAGTCATGTTCAGAGAGGTGTTGAATAGCATTAAGGATCTGAACATATGATCATCCACCGAGTAAACCAACTAGCATCAACTACAAGGAGTAATTAACATTACTAGCAACCTTACAAGTACCAATCGGAGTCGCGAGACGGAGATTGGGTACAAGAGATGAACTAGGGTTTGGAGATGAGATGGTGCTGATGAAGATGTTGATGGAGATGAGTCCCCTCCGATGAGAGGAGTGTTGGTGATGACGATGGTGACGATTTCCCCCTCCGGGAGGAAGTTTACCTGGCAGGACGGCCGTGCCGGAGCTCTAGATTGGTTCTGCTCAAGTTCCGCCTCGTGGCGGCAGCATTTCTTCCCGAAAGCTCTCTCCTGATTTTTTCTGGGACGAAACCCTCCTTATAGTAGAAGATGGGAGCCAGAGGGGTAACAGGGGGCCCACGAGCCCCCTAGGCGCGCCTGGCAGGCTCGTGACCTCCGGGTGGCTCCCCTCCAGTATTTCTTCTGCCCAGTATTTTTTATATATTCCAAAATAATTCCTCGCTGATTTTCACGGCTTTTGGAGTTGTGCAGAATAGGTATCTCAAACTTGGTCCTTTTCCAGCCGAGAATTCCATCTGTCGGCATTCTCCCTCTTCATGTAAACCTTATAAAATAAGAGAGAAAAGGCATAAGTATTGTACCATAATGTGCAATAACAGCTCATAATGCGGTAAATATCAATATAAAAGCATGATGAAAAATGGACGTATTAATTGCTCCAAGCTTAGACCTCGCTTGTCCTCAAGCGGAAGCCGAGATCAATAAATATGCCCACATGTTTAGAGATAGAGGTGTCGATAAAATAAAATACGGACATGCAGGCATCATGATCATATTTGGAACAGCAATATCGTCATATAATCTCTTATGCTAAAGTGACAATTCCTTCACAACGTAAAGTATGGATCAAGAACCTTATTGAGAATTAACAACTAATAGTCTTTAGTCATTGAGGCAGTTGCAATTTATCATAACATCGGAAAGAATCAAATAAGATCTTGTAAAGCAAATCCACATACTCAATCATCTTTTAGTCTTCTACAATTGCTAAAACTCACGCGGTACTCATGAGATCCAAGTTTTAGTTGGATACACAGAAAGATAGGGGCTTATAGTTTTGCCTCCCAACTATTTACCTCAAGGGTAAAGTCATCAATAATAATTCATGATTACTTACTTCCAAGTTAATATATGAATATAGATCTTTCCCTAGCACATGACACTGGCCAAGATAATGGCAAAATAAGGAATTGGTGACGATCACCATGACTCTCTTAAAGATAAAAAGTAAAGGTACAATATAGGCCCTTCACAGAGGGAAGCAGAGGTTGTCATGCGCTTTTGGGGTTTGGATGTGTGATCTCTTAGTGTGAAGGAACGTCACTTTATATTGCCTCCTGTGATAAAGAACTTTATTATGCAGTGTGTCGCTTTTATGTCTTCCTCATCGCAGGTTCGTACAAAGCTTATTTTCCACACACTAATAGATCATACATATTTAGGGAGCAATTTTTTTTATTGCTTGCACCGATGACAACTTACTTGAGGGATCTTATTCAATCCATAGGTAGGTATGGTGGACTCTCATGGAAAAACTGGGTTGAGGGTTTATGGATGCACAAGTAGTATCTCTACTTAGTGCATAAGTTTTGGCTGATATGAGGTGGAAGCAAGCGTCACATGCTAAGGGATCTCTAGTCATATAACATTGTTAGGAACCAAGCAAACATAATTCATTATGTTGTCTTCCTTGTCCAATATCTACTTCTTAGTATGTAATAGTCTAATGAGTGTTCACAATCATAGACGGTGTCAAAGATGATATATTTATATGTGAACCTCTCTTTCTTTATTACTTCCTATTAATTGCAACAATGACCAAGGTCTACATTTTTCCACCCACAACAAGTTTCAATCAACATTCTTTTTATATGTGAAGCCATCACTTCCCATAAGATCATCACATGATATTTCATGCTTTTGTCCTTCTATTATTCTTTTCTTTAGATCATGGCATGAAGCAAGGACCTTAACTAAAACACTCCTTATTATATAACTCACGAACTCGATTACATTGTGGGTAACATAAAGCAAAACTCAAGCATAGATCATACTAAGAACTTTATTCTACTAGATAAAGATATTACCAAAAAGGATAGAACTATGATAAAGGTAAAGGCAAAAGATGTGACAGTGATACGATACCGGGGCAACTCCCCCAAGCTTGGCACAAGCCAAGGGGAGTGCCCATACCCATGTGTTTAATTGCCTTCCTTCAGAGGTGATGGTGGTGGAGTTGTTGGATTCTGGGGTTGATTCTCCGTCTTCCAAGGCATAGGTTCTCCATCATGGAAAGATGATCGAGTCTCCGGAATCCTCAAATCTGCAGCCAACCACATTGCTTTAAAGCTATACTCATACTCACAGTTTTGGTTCTGCAGGTCGTAGATCTGGGCTCGGAGATGATCGATTCTATCATAGAGCTTGAAGAGGTGCTCCCCGATGTCCTTGGCATCGATCTTGTGCTTGTTGGTGAACTCCATGATTATCATGTGGTTTGCGTTGAGGCCGCGTTCCACCATCCCTTGGCACTTGAAGACGTGCTGCTCCATTCCTTCGAGCCTCGCCTCTACGCTTCCGGTCCTCTTGGGCCCCTCAACATCACGGATGTGAAGCACCCCCTCATGCATCTCGATATATTGAGGGTGTTGCAGCACCTCCGCGAGGTAGGGATTGATGACCTTCTCGAAGAACTTGTCCTTCGGAACTTTTGGGGATGCCATAGCAATCTGGATCTGTCTGCACAGCCGTTAGAAACGAAAATAGAGGATATTTGCGTGATACGAGGGTCAGACCTTTCGGGAGATTATATAATGAATTTTTACAATCTTTATTCCACAAGAAAACGGAGTCCGGGAGACACACAAGGTGCTCACGAGCCCCCCACGCGCGCCTAGGGGGGTGGAGCGCGCCTGGCAGGCTTGTCACCTCCTCGTGCGCTTTCCGGACTACTTTAATTTTTTCTATTTTTCTAAATATTCCAAAACGAAGAAAAAATGCTATTGGAAAAGTTTTAGAGTCGGTTTACTTACCGTATCACATACCTATTCGTTTTTGGAGTCTGAAACAAGCTCGTAAATATCCCTTATGTACTCCTCCGAAGTTATGGTATTAATAATATTGCTTTCAACATTTATGGGAGTACCTGAGATATAATGCTTGATTCTTTGCCCATTTACAACTCTCGGAAAATTACCTTCCGTGTTGTTGATTTTTATGGCACCGGAACGATATACTTCCTCAACAATGTAAGGACCTTCCCATTTAGAGAGAAGCTTGCCTGCAAACAATCTTAAACGAGAATTGTATAGCAAGACATAATCACCTACATTGAACTCACGTTTTTGTATCCTTTTATCATGCCACCTCTTAACTTTTTCTTTAAACAACTTGGCATTTTCATATGCCTGAGTTCTCCATTCATCAAGTGAGCTAATATCAAATAACCTCTTCTCACCAGCAAGTTTGAAATCAAAGTTGAGCTCTTTGATTGCCCAATAAGCCTTATGCTCTAGCTCAAGAGGTAAATGACATGCTTTACCGTAAACCATTTTATACGGAGACATGTCCATGGGATTCTTATAAGCAGTTCTATAAGCCCACAGTGCATCATCAAGTTTCTTAGACCAATTCTTTCTAGACCTATTAACAGTCTTTTGCAAAATTAATTTAATTTCTCTATTATTTAACTCTACTTGACCACTAGACCGGGGATGATAAGGCGATGCAATTCCCTGGTTGACATCATACTTAGCAAGCATTTTACGGAAAGCACCATGAATAAAATGTGAACCACCATCAGTCATTAAATATCTAGGGACTCCAAATCTAGGAAAAATAACTTCTTTAAGCATCTTAACAGAGGTGTTATGATCAGCACTACTAGTTGGGATAGCTTCTACCCACTTAGTAACGTAATCAACATCAACTAGAATATGAGTATACCCGTTGGACTTTGGATATGGTCCCATATAATCAAAACCCCAAACATCAAATGGTTCAATAACAAGTGAATAATTCATAGGCATTTCCTGACGTTTACCGATATTACCTATTCTTTGACATTCATCACAAGACAAGACAAAATTATGAGCATCCTTGAAGAGAGTAGGCCAATAAAAACCGGATTGCAATACCTTATGTGCAGTTCTATCTCCCGCAAGGTGTCCTCCGTAAGCCTCGGAGTGACACTTCTTGAGGATATGTCCTTGTTCATGCTCAGGTACACAACGTCTAATAACACCATCTACTCCTTTATAAAAGTGAGGATCATCCCAAAAGCATTGTCTCAAATCATAAAAGAACTTTTTCTTTTGTTGATATGTGAAACTAGGTGGTATATATTTAGCATAATTAGCATACCATTGTGTACTACGTGAAGCATTGATGACATTTAGTTGTTCATTAGGAAAGCTATCATCAATAGATTATGGGTCATCAAGAACATTCTCTAACCTAGACAAGTTATCTGCTACGGGGTTCTGAGCACCCTTCCTATCAACAATATGCAAATCAAATTCTTGTAGCAAGAGAACCCATCTAATAAGTCTAGGCTTAGCATCTTTCTTTTCCATGCGATATTTAATAGAAGCATGATCAGTGTGAATAATAACTTTGGAATCAACAATATAAGATCTGAACTTATCACATGCAAACACAACTGCTAAAATTTCTTTTTCAGTAGTAGCATAGTTTCTTTGGGCACTGTCTAGAGTTTTACTAGCATAATGAATAACATTTATTTTCTTATCAACTCTTTGTCCTAGAACAACACCAACAGCATAATCACTAGCATCACACATAATTTCAAAAGGTAGGTTCCAATAAGGTGGTTGAACAATAGGTGAAGTTATCAAGGCCTTCTTAAGTATTTCAAATGCTTCTTCACAATCATCTTCAAAAACAAATGGAATATCTTTTTGCAAGAGATTGGTGAGAGGCCTAGAAATTTTAGAGAAGTCTTTAATGAACCTTCTATAGAAACCAACATGACCAAGGAAACTTCTTATACCTTTAATGTCTATAGGGCATGGCATTTTCTCGATCGCATCAACTTTAGCCTTATCGACTTCAATACCTCTTTCAGAAATTTTATGTCCTAAGACGATGCCTTCATTAACCATAAAGTGGCACTTCTCCCAATTCAAGACAAGGTTAGTATCTTTACATCTCTACAAAACTCGATCAAGGTTGCTGAAGCAATCATCAAAAGAAGATCCATAAACGGAGAAATCATCCATGAAAACCTCAACAATCTTTTCACAAAAGTCAGAGAATATAGCCATCATACGTTTTTGAAAGGTAGCAGGTGCATTACATAAACCAAAAGGCATACGTATATAAGCAAAGGTACCGAAAGGGCAAGTAAAAGTGGGTTTCTCCTGATCAGATTGTGCAACAGGCATTTGGGAGAAACCAGAATAACCATCTAGAAAGCAAAAGTGTGTATGTTTAGACAATCTTTCTAGCATTTCATCAATAAAAGGTAAAGGGTAATGATCTTTCTTAGTAGCTTTATTTAATTTCCTAAAATCAATTACCATCCTATAGCCAGTAACAATTCATTGTGGGATCAATTCATCTTTATCATTAGGGACAATGGTAATACCTCCCTACTTAGGGACACAATGCACCAGACTTACCCAATCACTATGAGCAACATGATAGATAATACCTGCTTCCAGGAGCTTTAGTATTTCTTTTCTTACCACCTCTTTCATCTTAGGATTTGATCTTCGTTGATGATCGGCAACTGGTTTGGAATCAGGATCAGTTTTAATTTTATGTTGACATAGAGTGGGACTAATGCCCTTAAGATCATCAAGAGTATATCCAATAGCAGCACGGTGCTTCCTCAGAGTTTTCAATAATTTCTTTTCTTCATGCTCTGAAAGGTTAGCACTAATAATAACATGATATATCTCTTTTTCATGAAGATAAGCATACTTAAGAGTATCAAGTAATTGTTTAAGCTCAAACACAGGATCACCCTTTGGTGGAGGTGGATCTCCAAGTAATTCAATAGGGATAGGGCATTGTTCAATGATAACTCTATCTATCTCATTCCTTTCATCCATATGCGTATCATTTTCATGTTCAAGCAGGTATTGCTCCAAAGGGTCAGTAGGAGGCACAAAAATAGAAGCAAGAGCAATAATTTCATCCTTACTAGACAATTATTTTTCATGAGGTTGTCTACCAAACTTAGAAAAATTAAATTCATGTGACAAACCTTCAAAGCCAACAGTAACAGTTTGTTTCTCACAATCAATCTGAGCATTAACAGTATTGAGGAAAGGTCTACCAAATATGATGGGACAAAAGCTATCTTGTGTGGTAGCAAGAACGAGAAAATCAGTAGGATACTTAGTTTTACCACACAAGACTTCAACATCTCTAACAATTCCCACACGGCAGATAGTATCTCTATTAGCAAGTTTAATAGTAACATCAATAAATTCCACCTCGACAGGTGCACTCTCATCTTTAATTTCATTATATAAAGATTGAGGTATTGCACTAACAGTAGCACCCATGTCACATAAACCATGATAACAATAATCTCCTATCTTAACAGAAACAACATGCATGCCAACAATAGGTTTATGTTTGTCTCTAGCATGAGGTTTAGCAGTTCTCGCAGCATCTTCACATAATTGAATAACATGCCCATCAACATTATCAGCCAAGAGATCTTTAATAATAGCAGTTCTAGGTTCAACTTGAATTTTCTCAGGGGGTGTAGGTGTTCTAATGTAGCCCTTATGTATCATAGTTGAAGCTTTAGCATGATCCTTTATTCTAACAGGGAAAGGTGGTTTCTCAATGTAAGCACTAGGAACAATAGAATCATTATAAGCAATAACTTTCTCTTCAACTGGATTGGGTTTTACTACATTGACTTCTATGGGAGGATGATATTTAAATAACTTCTCCTTAGGGAGATTAATATGAGTAGCAAATGATTCACATAATGAAGCTACTATCTCAGAGTCAAGTCCATGCTTAGTGCTAAAATCACGAAAAGTATTTGTTTCACCGAAGGATTTAACGCAATCGAACTTAAGATTCATACCTGACTCCTTACCTTCATCAAACTCCCAATATTCAGAGTTGCGTTTAATTATTTCCAATAAATCCCATTTGAAGTAAATATCTCTCTTCATAAAAGAACCGGTACAAGAAGTTTCAAGTATGGTGCAATTATCATGAGAAAGCCGAGCATAGAAGTTCTGAATAATAATTTCTCTCGAGAGCTCATGGTTGGGGCATTAATATAACATTGACTTAAGCCTCCCCCAAGCTTGAGCGATACTTTCTCTATCACGAGGCCAAAAATTATAGATATAATTCCGATCACGATGTACCAAATGCATAGGATAAAACTTTTGATGAAATTCCAATTTCAATCGGTTGTTGTTCCATGATCCAGTATCATCACATAGCCTATACCATGTCAATTCTTTATCCCTCAAAGATAAGAGAAATACCTTCTTCTTGACCTCATCCTCTGGAAAACCTGCAAGCTTAAATAAACCGCAAACTTCATCTACATAGATTAGATGCAAGTCGGGATGTGATATTCCATCTCCTGTAAAAGGATTAGCAAACAGTTTCTCTAGCATACCTGAAGGAATTTCATAATAAATATTGTCAGTAGGTGCAGTAGTTTGAGGATCAACTCTTTGTGCTTCCGTTCGAGGTGAAGATACCCTGAACAAGCCCCTCAAAGGATTAGTTTCCATAGTGACAAGTGACAATAAAATTCAGCACACTATATAAATGTTTCCTTACCAAATTCCACTCACCAAAGGCGCTTCACTCCCCGGCAACGGCGCCAGAAAAGAGTCTTGATGACCCACAAGTGTAGGGGATCTATCAGAGTCCTTTCGATAAGTAAGAGTGTCGAACCCAATGAGAAGTAGAAGGAAATGACAAGTGGTTTTCAGCAAGGTATTCTCTGCAGGCACTGAAATTATCGGTAACAGATAGTTGTGTGATAAGATAATTCGTAAAGGGTAGCAAGTAACAATAGGTGCAGAAAGATGGCCCAATCCCTTTTGTAGCAAGGGACAAGCGTGGACGAACTCTTATATAAGGTAAAGCGCTCCCGAGGACACATGGGAATTTCTGTCAAGCTAGTTTTCATCATGTTCATATGATTCGCGTTCGCTACTTTGATAGTTTGATATGTGTGTGGACTGGTGCTTGGGTGCTGTCCTTACTTGGACAAACAACCCACTTAGGATTAACCCCTCTCGCACGCATCCGTAACTACAAAAGAAGAATTAAGACAAAGTCTAACCATAGCATTAAACTGGGGGATCCAAATCAGCCCCTTGCGAAGGAACAGATAAACTAGAGTTTAAGCTTCTGTCACTCTAGCAACCCATCATCTACTTATTACTTCCCAATGCCTTCCTCTAGGCCCAAATAATGTTGAAGTGTCTTGTCGTCGACGTTCACATAACACCACTAGAGGAAAGACAACATACAACGCATCAAAATTTCGAACGAATACCAAATTCACATGACTACTTATAGCAAGACTTATCCCATGTCCTCAGGAACAAATGTAACTACTCACAAAGCATAATTATGTTCATGATCAGAGAGGTGTTGAATAGCATTAAGAATCTGAACATATGATAATCCACCGAGTAATCCAACTAGCATCAACTACAAGGAGTAATTAACATTACTAGTAACCTTACAAGTACCAATCGGAGTCGCGAGACGGAGATTGGGTACAAGAGATGAACTAGGGTTTCGAGATGAGATGGTGATGATGAATATGTTGATGGAGATGAGTCCCCTCTGATGAGAAGAGTGGTGGTGATGATGATGGCGACGATTTCCCCCTCCGGGAGGGAAGTTTCCCCGGTAGGATGGCCCTGCCGGAGCTCTAGATTGGTTCTGCTCAAGTTCCGCCTCGTGGCGGCAGCGTTTTGTTCCCGAAAGCTCTCTCCTGATTTTTTCTGGGACAAAACCCTCCTTATAGCAGAAGATGGGAGCCTGAGGGGTAACAGGGGGCCGACGAGCCCCCCAGGCGCGCCTAGGGGGGTGGGGCGCGCCTGGCAGGCTCGTGACCTCCTGGTGGCTCTGATGACCCACAAGTATAGGGGATCTATCGTAGTCCTTTCGATAAGTAAGAGTGTCGAACCCAACGAGGAGCAGAAGGATCTGACAAGTGGTTTTCAGCAAGGTAATATCTGCAAGCACTGAAATTATCGGTAACAAGTAGTTGTGTGGTGAGATGATTCGTAGCAAGTAGGAAGTAACAAAAGTAACTACGGTGCAGCAAAGTGTCCCAATCCCTTTTGTAGCAAGGGACAAGCCTGGACAAAGTCTTATAGGAGGTCAAACGCTCCCGAGGACACATGGAAATTTCTATCAAGCTAGTTTTCATCATGTTCATATGATTCACGTTCGTTACTTTGATAGTTTGATATGTGGGTGGACCGACGCTTGGGTAATGCCCTTACTTGGACAAGCATCCCACATATGATTAACCCCTCTCGCAAGCATCCGCAACTACGAAAGAAGAATTAAGACAAAGTCTAACCATAGCATTAAACTAGTGGATCCAAATCAGGCCCTAACGAAGTAACGCATAAACTAGGGTTTAAGCTTCTGTCACTCTAGCAACCCATCATCTACTTACTACTTCCCAGTGCCTTCCTCTAGGCCCAAATAATGGTAAAGTGTTATGTAGTCGACGTTCCATAACACCACTAGAGGAAAAACAACATACAACACATCAAAATATCGAACGAATACCAAATTCACATGACTACTTATAGCATGACTTATCCCATGTCCTCAGGTACAAAAGTAACTACTCACAAAGCATAATCATATTCATGACCATAGAGGTAATGAGTAGCATCAAAGATCTGAACATAAACTCTTCCACCAAGTAATCCAACTAGCATCAACTACAAAGAGTAATTAACACTACTAGCAACCTTACAAGTACCAATCGGAGTCGCGAGACGGAGATTGGTTACAAGAGATGAACTAGGGTTTGGAGATGAGATGGTGCTGATGAAGATGTTGATGGTGACGAGTCCCCTCCGATGAGAGGAGTGTTGGTGATGACGATGGCGACGATTTCCCCCCCCGGGAGGGAAGTTTCCCCGGCAGGATCGTCCTGTCGGAGCTCTAGATTGGTTCTGCACAAGTTCCGCCTCGTGGCGGCGACGAATCCTCCGAAAAGCCTCCTCCTAATTTTTTTCCAGACTGAAACCCTTCTTGTAGGAAAAGGGGGGAGCCAGAGGGCTAGCTGGGAGCCCACAAGCCCCCTAGGCGCGGCCAGGGAGGGGTGGCCGCGCCTAGTAGGCTTGTGGCCCCCTGCTGGCGCCCCTCCGGTACTTCTTCGGCCCAGTATTTTTTATAAATCCCAAAAAAAATCAACGTTGATTTTCACGGCATTTGGAGTTGCACAAAATAGGCATCTCAAACTTGCTCCTTTTTCAGGCCAGAATTCCAGCTGTGGGCATTCTCCCTCTTCATGTAAACATTGCAAAATAAGAGAGAAAAGGCATAAGTCACTACTGGAATTCAGAAATTTGCCGTCAGCCTTGCCTTTGCCGTCTGCTGAGACATGTCAAAGAGCTTATTTTCCGCCAGCTGGCACAAAGCAGACGACAAAGACAACACCTAAGGCAAAAGTTTTGTTTGCCGTCGGCCTTCCCTTTGCCGTCGGCCAGCGGACGGCAAAGGAACCACAGACAGACGGCAAAGGGGTGGCAGACGGCAAAGGGGGTGCCACCCTAGCGGCCGGAGCCCACCCCACCCCACCCACCCCTTTGCCATATGCCACCCAGCCTTTGCAGACGGCAAAGGGGGCTCCCTCTCTAACGGCACATAGCCCCCACCCCCTCCCCTAACGGCTCTCGCGCCCACTGCCCGCTCTCTCCCTCTCGCCCTGCCTCTCTCTCTCTCGCCTGCCCACCTCCCGCCGCCGCCATCGTCGGAGCCGCTCCGACCCACCACCCTGCCCCGGCCACCCCAGCCCGCTCCGGCCCTGGCGGTGCCCCTGCCGCGCGCCCCTTGCCGTCATCCACCGCCGCCGCCATCGCCTCCTGCCGTCGTCCACCGCCACCCACGCCACCCCGCCGCCTACTGCCAATGAGTTCTTCTTCTTTTTCTTTTTTAATAAGTTAATTACTTTAGTTAGTTTATTAGGTTAGTTTTTTATTATATATATGGTAATTTAGTTAGTTTATTTGGTTAGATTATTTGGCTAATTAGGTTAGTTAGTTAGGTTAGAAGATAAAGAGAGGAAAAGAAGAAGGAAAAAAATGAAAAAGAAAAAAGGAAAAGAAGAAAATAATTAGAAGAAGAACGAAAAGAAGAAGGAGAAGAAGAAGAAGAAGATGAGGAGGAGGAGGAGAAAAAAGAAGAAGAAGAAGAAGAAGAAAAAGAAAAAGAAGAAGAAGAAGAAGAAGAAGAGGAGGAGGAGGAGGAGGAGAAAGAAGAAGAAGAAGAAGAAGACGAAGAAGAAGAAGAAGAAAAAGAGGAGGAGAAAAAGAGGAGGGGGAGGAGGAGGAGAATTTTTTTTAATAATAATAATAAGAAGAAGAAGAAGAAAAGAAGAAGAAGAACAAAAAGAGGAGAGAGAAGAAGAAGAAAGAAGAGGAAAAGGGAACCCCGGCACCCCGAAACTGACCCTTGACCCCCGACCCCTGACGCCCGACGCCACTGACCCCCGACCATCGACCCCCGACGCCATTGACCCCCGACCCCCGACGCCACTCACCCCCGACGCCACTAACCCTCGACCCCCGACGCCACTGACCCCCGACCCAGACCCTCGGCCCACGACTGCTGACCCCCGACGCTCGATGCCACCAACCCCCGACCCCCGACGCCACTGACACCCGACGTCACTGACCCTCGACCCCCAACGCCACTGACCCCCCACAACCGACGCCACTAAACCCGCGACCCCCGATGCCACCGACACCCGACACCACCGACCCTCGACGGCACTAACTCCCGACGCCACTAAGCCCCGACCCCTGACACCTCTTCTGCCTTCTGTTGAACGAGAAGGTGCTTTTCGGCCTTCCAGAGGCCTATAAGGTCATAGTTTTGTAAATTATGAGTTAGGTCACAGATTTTCCGATTATGTTAATTATAAAAACATCGTATTTGTGTTGATCGTGTGAAGTTCAATGTGCAGTTGTTCGACGACCTCCACGTGCGTTTGACGAGCTCCGCCCTTGCGTTTGTTGGTAAGCACAAATGACTTCTCCTCCTACCCCCTTAATTTGCTCTGTCCCGGTCTTCGTGCCGATGAAACTTGCTAGCTATAGGTTTCTTCAATCATGAGTATGCGTGACCAGTATGCGTCTCTCGTTCGAAAGGGCGACATCTATAAATATGCATTTCTTTGCATATTTATAACCGCCATCCTTTCGAATTGTCCAACATTATCCATGGACAGCCCGAGTATGTGTAGATTGGGTTTGTTTTTTCGTATGCTGTGCTCCGGATCTGATGCGGAATTTCGTCAGTGCCTCCCCTGTTGTTCTCTGGGTACACATCCTCTCTGCTTATTGCCGAGACGTGTATCAGGAGAACAGCAGGGAGGTGCTGCCGAAATTCTGCGTCGCATCTGGAGCAGAGCATGGGAAAACGAACCCAATCTACACATACTCGGGTGGGATTAGGACCTATCTTTACCTATTAGCGTGTAGGTTGCATGGACGTAATAAAACTGACAAACCTGATTAGCGTATGAATATAGATGATGAATTATATATTTATTTCTTGTGCCCCCATAGGTAGCTAGGCAACATGAGTGATCGTGCTTGGATGTACACTGGTCACCCTAGTCAGAAAGACATGACCCACGAATGGTTAACAAAAACCAGGGGGTTTGTGAGAGCCGCATTTGCAAATGGCCAGCAAAAAACATGGTGCCCCTGTCCCAACTGTGACAACTGGGAAAAGCAGACATAGTTTGAAATGGGTAAACACCTGCAGAAGTGGGGTTTTACGCCTAAATATACGATGTGGACTTTTCATGGTGAGTCTGACCAACGTGCCAGAGCTGAGGTGATTCGTCGTCGCACCGACGAGCATGGTACCGGGATTGAATACAAGGTGCAAGACTTTGATGATGCTCGGGATTCGGACGATGAGATGGAGGAATCTGCAAAGGCCTTCTATGAAATGTTGGAGTCTTCAAAACGTCCTCTCCACGAGCAGACTGAGCTTTGTCAGCTGGATGCCATCACGCAAGTAATGGATCTGAAGGCTCAATTCAACCTAGGTAGAGAATGCTACGACGCGATGATGACGATATTTGGACGCTTTCTACCCAAAGGCCATGTACTGCGTGAAAACCTGTACCAGTCAGAGAAAATCCTCCGTGTACTTAAGATGCCCTATGAGAAGATACATGCCTGTGAGAATGGATGTGCCTTATTTAGGCTTGAGTATGCAGCCTTGAACTATTGCCCCATTTGCAATTCTTCCAGGTATATTGTGGTAGACAATGGTATGGCTGAGAAGAATCAGACCAAAATCCCCATTAGTGTTCTTCGGTATCTGCGAATCATACCAAGACTTCAACGTCTTTTCATGGTCGAAGAGACGGCCAGACAGATGACATGGCACAAATTAGGCAAAAGAACCGAATTAGATGCCGATGGGAACAAGATGCTGGTACACACTTCAGATGGTTTTGCGTGGAGGCACTTCGATGCATTACATAAGGATAAATCAGAAGATCCAAGGCAACTTAGAGTTGCCATCAGCACGGATGGGTTCAATGTGTATGGTATGACGACAGCACAATACAGTTGTTGGCCTATATTTGTCATTCCACTAAATTTTCCACCCGGAGAGATTATGAAAAGAAAGAACATTTTCCTGACGTTGATAATTCCAGGGCCCAACTATCCGGGGAAGAATACGAATGTGTACATGCAGCCGCTTAAGGATGAGTTGCAAGAAGCCTAGGATAATGGGATCAAGACCTACGACACGGCTACCAAAACAAATTTCAAAATGCATGTGTGGTACATGTACTCGACGGATGATTATCCGGCATTTGCGCTATTCGCTGGCTGGTGTGTGCATGGAAGGTTCCCGTGCACCACATGCAAGGCAGCTCTTCAGTTCCGTTGGCTGCAGGCTGGTCGCAAGTATTCTTGCTTTGACATGCATAGACAATTCCTGGATCCTGACCATAAGTTGAGAAAAGACAAGAAGAATTTCATCAAAGGTAGAGTTGTCAAAAACACTGCACCAGCTGCGTTGACAGGCCAACAGACCCTTGATTAGTTAAATGCTCTCGAGCCTGATCCTTTGCGTCCAGGATACTTCAAAGGGAATAATACGGAACACGCCTGGACTCACAAGTCATGCTTATGGGATCTGCCTTACTTCGAAGACCTCCTTCGCCCACACAACATCGACGTGTTGCACACTAAAAATAATATTGCGGAGGCCATTTTTGGTACATTGTTCGGCATAGAGGGGAAGTCAAAAGATAATCCTAAGGCTAGAATCGACCTGTAGGCTCTATGTGATAGACCGTTGGAAAACTTGCGACAACGGAAAAGAAAGCAAAGCATAGCGAAACCAAAGGCATGGTTCAATCTTGAAAGGCCAACTATGAGGGAAATTCTATTGTGGGTGAAAATGCGGTTGATGTTCCCCGATGGGTATGTTGCGAACCTAAAGAGGGGAGCGAGTCTTGAGAAATTGAAAATATTTGGTCTCAAGAGTCATGATTGGCACATATGGATTGAGAGGGTAATGCCGATGATGTTGCGGGGCTTTATCCCTGAGGATGAATGGCTAGTACTGGCAGAGCTGTGCTAGTTCTTCCGTTCTCTTTGTGCGAAAGAACTATCGCCTGGCGTTCTAGATGAAATGGAAGAGTTGGTGCCGGAGTTGATCTGCAAATTAGAAAAGATCTTTCCACCGGGCTTCTTTAATCCAATGCAACATTTGATTTTGCATCTCCCGACCGAGGCAAGAATGGGGGGCCCGTTCAAAATCGATGGTGCTACTCAACTGAGAGGATGCAGAAGACGCTTCGAGCTAAGTATAAAAATAAACGTAGAATTGAAGCATCGATGGCCGAGGCATTCATTACTGAGGAGGCGGCAAACTTCGTGACAACACACTACTAAGCCAAAAATCATCATTTGCATAACCCGAAGCCTCGCTACAATGATGGCGATCCAAAAAAAGTTCAATCCAACTTCAGCCTATTCAAAGGTAAGCTCGCACCATCCGGTGCTTCGAAAGGGAAATCGTTGGATGTCAAAGAATGGCGGACCATTTCTTTGTATATCTTCACCAACCTAACAGAAGTGCGGCCGTACATCGAGTAAGTTCTCGGTAATTTATTGTTCCGCAACTTCTAATTGCTTTGAACTACTCTTATTCCCGGATATTTGATATAGTCGATACGTTGCCGAATTCTCAGATGGAGCGGTCATCGAAAAGGATTCCGTCGAAGAGTATGAGCTTCTCGCAAAGCATGGAGGCGACTATCCCAACCCGGTTTCATCTCTTGGTTCAAACAAAGGGTAATTAATTACCATTAAGGGCCCATTTGATTTCTTGGTCTAATTTGCGGCTAATGCATCCATTCTTTCCTATTAAACTTGTAGGCTGATGCAGAGTCTATGGACGCCGAGTTGAGACAAGTCGCTAATGGTTTTGACTATAAGGTCCATTCATTTGACAAATACAACATCAACGGGTATCACTTTCGTACCTTTGGCAAAGAGCTATCTATGCCCGACCTAAAGACTACAAATTGTTCTGTCTCTGCTATCGGCGAAGGAGACACCGAGTATTATGGAAGAGTTGAAGCAATTTATGAACTTCTATTCTATGGTGAAAACCCACCGACCGTCGTAGGCTTCAAATGTTATTGGTTTGAGCCGAGGGAGACTAGAAGGACTCATGAACATATAGGACTAGTCGAAATCAACCAAAACACCCACTTAGATGTTCCCGATGTCTATATTACGGCTCAACAGGCGACACAAGTTTTCTATCTACCGTGGGCCTGCCAAACTGATCCAAATCTCAAAGTTGGGATGTCGTTTATAAAGTGCCACCACATTTTAGAACACCTACCCTCAATGAAGAGGATTACGAACCTCACATTAACCCAGACACATATGAAGGAGAATTCTTCCAAGAAACACGTATGTACAAGAAACGTTTCAAGAACCGCTCTACTTCACCCCAGAACATTGAAGTAGACAACGACAGTGAATCCGTCTTAACCCGTGAGCCGGAACAGGAAGAGCTGGAAGAAGAAGAGGTTACTGCTGCGGATGACCTGTCACTTCTTGACCGATTATATAATGGTGGCCTTCCACATGTTCTTTGTGATAGTGATGATGATGATGCATTTATTGATGATAGTGATGATCATGATGCATTTATTGACCCCGAAGCATATATAGACAAGCACGATTGTTATTAGTTCATGTCAGGTATTCAACTATTATACTATATATAAATTTTGAGTTCATGTTAGGTATTCAATTTTTATTAGTCATGTTGGTATTTATGACGATGATACACTTAAATTATATAAATTTTATTAATCATGTTGGTATTTATGTTGTACTAATTTCATTTACTCTTTGTCATGACAGGTGTTGAAAGATGGTGGGAAGGGTCGAAAGCACTCCGCGGCTCCTTCTTTGTCGGCGGGTGATGGGATGGGTACTTCCATTCCTGCCTCGCCTCTTCGGAGAGCGTTGCTCTCTACTCTGCAAGGAGCGCCCCCCGTGAGAGGAGGTCGACCCCCCGCGAAGCCGAGAGGTACTAAAGGTACACGTTGTATTCATGTTGGTATTTATGTTGTACTCATGTTGTATGCATATTGGTATTTATATACATTTTATTACTCATGTTGGTATTTATGTTGTACTAAAGGTACACGTGGACGTGGGAGAGGTAGGGCGGTGGCTGCCATGCCTTCTGAGGTAGAAGCTACACGGTGTCCGCCACCACCCCAAGCTGATTCACCTGAGCACATGATTTCTTGGGTGGATTCGTCTGAGGTGGAGGCTACACGGTCTCCGTTTCACGAGCCTCGGGTCGTCAAGCCTTCGACCCACGAGACTCGTGCCCCAGAGGCTTCGTTCCAGGCGACTCCGGAGCAAAGCAGGGATGAGGGTACGTCCCAAGAGACCCAGTGGGATACCTGGGTTGAGCCAAGTGGCCATGCTAGTAGCGACGAGGAGCTGGGTGAGGGGGCTACCGTCTACTAGCGTGGTAGTTCGGGGCTCCCGCTCGTGCCGGCGACCCCCGAGCAGAGGTGGTCGATTAGGCCAAATGGGGACAAGTAAGTTAATTTACTCTTATTTAACCTTTTGCCTTCGCGTTTTCTCAAATATCTAATGTTTTAGCTTTAATTTGTCATACTGTAGGGGTTGGATTGTTGCCAAGGGTGTCCGCAAGCCCAACAACGTCCTTGGTGTGCTTTTTCGTAAAAACTTCCCAGGGTTTGTTACGTTGCCCGGTCGGGAGCGAGAGGTAGGAATGACCTGGGAGCACTACTTGGGTGCCCCGGCCCCGCCGAAGGTGGAGATCGACGGTGTTTTGTGCGACACGAGGGCCGACATGGTGATCCGAAAGTTCTGCGTAATTTCTCCTTCACACAATTATAAATCAACCATAGCTATTTATTGTACTAATCGGTGTTGTCTCGTTTGCAGACCTACTATAGGTGTGAGGAGGGATACGAGGAGGACGCGGCAAAGGTTATCGAAACCGAATGTTGCCGCCTACTTCAAAACTTTCGGCACGAGGCTCGGGTGTAGGCTCTTCGAGACTACTATGCCATGCGGGGTATTAGGATTGACAAGGCGAAGTGCCGTGATGCTAAGATGGAGAAGGAGCATTACATGAAGGTAATTACATATTATTAAGGCTTTGTAGTTAGTTTCCTTGATTTGGCTCTTACGCGCTCAAATTTCTCTTTATTAACTTAGCTGCCCCCGAGATGGTGTGTGGATAAGATGGATTGTTGGGAGGCCTTGGTGGATCAGTGGTGCTCCGAAACGTGGGAGGCCAGCCACAACAACGCCAAGGAGAGGCGTGGAAAAATGGTTGGTGTGCCACACCATCAAGGGAGCGTCAACTTAATCCAATTTGGCAAGAACTCGGTATGTGGTTTGCTTCATGCCTCATGCAATTCATTCTTAATGCTATCTTGAGCCCTTTACTAATACAATTTCCCCCCCCCTCTCTCTCTCTTTTAGGCCGGTCACAATAAGACGGAGGTGCCACAGATGTACGACCTGTATGCGATGGCCCATACTGCCTCGTACAAGAAGGTCAAGGCATTCTCTGAGTCTGACCTCGAGCATCCAGAAAACATCACCAACATCTCCTCCCACCACAAGCTCGTGAAGTACAGAGATCACGGGAAGGCGAGGAAAGGGGAGGACTTTAACCCGAGCGAGGGGCCTATTGATCCGGAGCTGGTGATGATAGCTGGCAACGGGAGGCCCCATGGCTCGATCGCCATTGGAGACGGCCTTATGCGTTGTCCTAGCACTCTCCGGCAGATAAAGGCACGCCAAACGAGCTCCTGTCTGAAGATAACACGTCGTCCACGGCCACTCGAGCTTGCCATCGAGGTTAGTTTAATGGACACAACTATATTTCCGCATTATGTTGTGCGTTGGGAACCAATATGATTACATTTCTAACAATGAGTTGTGTTGCAGGCTGCTATTCAAAAAGAGAGAGAGGCAATGCAGGCGGCTATGGCGGAGAAGGATAAGGAGATTAGGGAGCTGGAGGAGAGGACGACTGCATTGGTGGAGGCGGAGAGGGCACAAAATGATGCGTCTAACAGGGCCATATACGAGCTCTTCGTGGTAAGTTTCTTCTTCATGTTATTTCAAATCTTGCATTTGAATGTCCGTTTCATTAATAAATAAAAAGTTTGACTTGTCGAAACGAAATGTACAGTCTATGTGCGAGAAGAGCGGCCAAGTCCCTCCGCCGATGCCAGTCATTAACGTGGCGGGGACGGTGAGTTTCATTTCAGTGAAGTGATCTTAAGAGTGTCCTCATGCCAACGACACATTGCAAACGATGTTTGGTGCAGAATATCTCCCGAAACGCATCGCACGACCCTTCTACAGTGGAGCCTTCTCCAGGGCAGCCTTCTCCACGTGAAACAAGCCAGAGCCACCGTGCTTCACCGCCGTGATGATGATAATGGTATGTTATTTCTAGTGTTTTAATAAAAATTAGCTAGACTTCCATCTAAATGACATAATTATCTTAGTTAGCTCCAAAATGGCTAAATTGGCTAATTATCCTACAAAATGACATAATTAGCTTAGTTAGCTCCAAAATGACCTATTTAATAAAAAATGACCTATAGTTAGCTAAGTTCTCTCCTAAGTGACATAATAAGGTTTACGTAGCTGCAAGATGACCTATTTCCCCTAACTTAGGTATTAAATGGCCTATAATTAGCCTAGCTAGATACAAAATGGCTTAATAAGCACAGTTTGCTCCGGAATGACCTATTTTACCCAAGTTAGCTCTGAAACGACCTATAGTTAGCTAGGCTTCCACCTAAATGACATAATTAGCTTAGTTAGCTCCAAAATGGTATATTTAATAAAACATGACCTATACTTAGCTAATTATCCTCGAAATGATATAATTAGCTCCAAAAAGGCATTCTTAGCTAATTTAGCCCGAAGAAGGGGACAAGAGGAGAAGAAAGAGGAAAAATGAAAGGAAGGAAGAAGAAGAAGAAGAGAAGAAGAAGAAGAGAAGGAGGAGGATAAGAAGAAGGATAAGGAGCTCCTCCTTCTCCTTCTTCTTCCTCCTTCTCCTTCTCCTTCTTCTTTTCTTCTTCTTCTCCTCTTCCTTCTCCTTCTCCTCCTTCTTCTTCTTTTACTTCTTCTTCTCTTTCTCTTCTTCTACATAGCTTAGACTCATCCAAGAAAGACTAAATTGGCTAATTATCCTACAAAATGACATAATTAGCTTAGTTAGCTCCAAAATGACCTATTTAATAAAAATGATCTATAATTAGCTAAGTTCTCTCCTGAATGACATAATAAGGCTTACGTAGCTGCAAGATGACCTATTCCCCCTAACTTAGGTATTAAATGGCCTATAATTAGCCTAGCTAGATCCAAAATGGCTTAATAAGCATAGTTTCCTCCGGAATGACCTATTTTACCCAAGTTAGCTCTGAAAAGACCTATAGTTAGCTAGGCTTCCACCTAAATGACATAATTAGCTTAGTTAGCTCCGAAATGGTCTATTTAATAAAACATGACCAATACTTAGCTAATTATCCTCAAAATGACATAATTAGCTCCAAAAAGGCATTCTTAGCTAATTTAGCCCGAAGAAGGGGAGAAGAGGAGAAGAAAGAGGAAAAATGAAAGGAAAGAAGAAGAAGAAGAAGAGAAGAAGAAGAAGAGAAGGAGGAGGATAAGAAGAAGGAGTAGAAGAAGGAGAAGGAGCTCCTCCTTCTCCTTCTTCTTCCTCCTTCTCCTTCTTCTTTTCTTCTTCTTCTCCTCTTCCTTCTCCTTCTCCTCCTCCTCCTTTTTCTTTTACTTCTTCTTCTCTTCTTGCTTCTTCTCTTTCTCTTCTTCTACGTAGCTTCGACTCATCCAAGAATGACTAAATTGGCTAATTATCCTACAAAATGACATAATTAGCTTAGTTAGCTCCAAAATGACCTATTTAATAAAAAATGACCTATAGTTAGCTAAGTTCTCTCCTAAATGACATAATAAGGCTTACGTAGCTGCAAGATGACCTATTCCCCCTAACTTAGGTATTAAATGGCCTATAATTAGCCTAGCTAGATCCAAAATGGCTTAATAAGCATAGTTTGCTCCGGAATGACCTATTTTACCCAAGTTAGCTCCGAAACGACCTATAGTTAGCTAGGCTTCCACCTAAATGACATAATTAGCTTAGTTAGCTCAAAAATGGTCTATTTAATAAAACATGGCCTATACTTAGCTAATTATCCTCGAAATGACATAATTAGCTCCAAAAAGGCATTCTTAGCTAATTTAGCCTGAAGAAGGGGACAAGAGGAGAAGAAAGAGGAAAAATGAAAGGAAGGAAGAAGAAGAAGAAGAGAAGAAGAAGAAGGAGAAGGAGGAAGAAGAAGGAGAAGGAGAAGGAGGAGAGAAGCTCCTTCTCCTTCTTCTCCTTCTTTTTCTCCTTCTTCTTGTCCTTCTTCTTTTCTTCTTCTTCTCCTTCTCCTCCTCCTCCTTCTACTTCTTCTTTTTCTTCTCCTTCTTCTTCTCTTCTTGCTTCTTCTCTTCTTGCTTCTTCTCTTTCTTCTTTTACGTAGGTTATTTTCCCCAACAAAGACATACTTAGCTAATTATCCTCCAAAATGACATAATTAGCATAGTTAGGTGAAAACATCATAAGACCTTGGTTAGCTCATTAAAATGACTAATTTAGATCCAAAATGACATAATAAGGTCAAAATAGATTAATAATCATAGTTGGCTACAAGATGACATATTTTTATCCAAGTTAGCTCTAGAATGACCTATACTTAGCTAAGTTCTCTCCTAAATGACATAATAACGCTATGTAGCTCCAAGATGACCTATTCCACCTAATTTAGCTATTAAATGGCCTATACTTAGCTAATTTCTCTCCGAAATAACCTATATATACTTCTTCATCTAGTATTATTCTTCTAACTTTCTTATTTGTCATTTTGCAGATTACATTCACTTCACGGGAAGTGTTGGGGATATTATCTGTTGGATAACCCGCCCTAGTTGGGCCGGGTCACCGAAGCTGGCGACTCATCTCCAAGTGGTTTGGGCCTTGGCCTGGTAAGGCCGGAAGTCGTATGGCGGTTCAAGACCTTCGGAAGGAGTCCATAGTAGAGAAGGGCTCCAAGTCTTGGAAAGATGGTGACTTAGAGATCAGAAGAGTCACGATTTGTGTAAAGGAAAGGATCCTTGTAAACCCTAAGGACTCGACCTGTATATAAAGGCGAGTCCCAGGGAAGAAGAGGGCAGGTTAGAAATCATCGAGTGCAAGGTCAAGCGAGTTACGCCCTCCTTGTAATCGAAAGACCATTAATACAACACACAGCAGGACGTAGGCTTTTACCTCCTCATGAGGGGCCGAACCTGGGTAAATCTCTGTCCTGCTCCCGTTCAACCCCTTTGAGTCGCCACCAAGGTGCGATGGCTCCAACACTAAGTCCTTTCATGAGGACATCTGCCGTGACAAAACCACGACAGTCGGCGCCCACCGTGGGGCCTGCGCACCGTGGAGTTGAGTTCTCAAAGGGAGCCCTACCAGGGTTTGGGAGCTACGCGGCGGGGCTCATGACTCGGAGCCGCCGCGGGAAGTACTATATCAACAACTTGCTATGGGGGCCCAAGGCGGATTCGATCGAATCTGGTTAGAGGGTCCCCTTCGGCAAGATCAGCGTCTTCATCGGCATGATTGGGTCGCCCATGCCTGAGCCGGACACCTCCTCCGACATCGTCGAGCCGGCCAGGTACGTCCGCCCTGTTGTGATGACAAACCTAACCCGTCCGGTCTTTGTTGGGTTCACGCAGGGATCTGAGGAACCAGAACACTCAGCGACCCAGGAAACCACGCCGGTCAACACTGACGACGAATCGTCCATGGGCGATTCAGATTCAATCTAGTCTCTACACGGGGGCTGCCTTGGGGGCTTGTCACTAGCCATGGACCCCGAAGTTCTCGACCGGACTCGCCGTCAGATCGCCGTTTACATGGCAGGGGCGACTCAACCCTCGCCAAACCTGGCAGGCGGAGATGGAACTGGTGAGACGTCTAGAAGCCTGGCCGCGATCTTGGTGGAGTTAGCAGCGGAAATAACAAGGCTCATGGCGACCCCCATCGCACCGGAAAACCAGGAGGCGGTAAACATGGAACCGACGAAGCTAAGAGAAGGGGTGGGAAAGGCTCAGCGGGACGCCGAGGTGGAGGCCGCCAGGATCGAGACCCGGCAGGCTCAAATTACCGCTAAGATAGCTCGCTTGAATACCGACAACTGGCGGCTCGAAAGGCACCAGCGCGCATCTGACTCCGTCCATCAGCGGAGGCACCAGGGTCGCTTGCCCCCTGATCTCAACCCGACCCGCCTGTTCGACACTCCACGAACTCCCGGGGCAGGAGCCACCCCGGGGGGAGGGCCAGGCCAGCCACCGAACCTGCCATTTTAGCCAGTTGTGGATCGCGTCCCCCGATTCCAGACACCTCAAGGTCACTTCTCCAACCCGGTGGACAACGTCCTTGCCGCAACTTGCCATTTAGAATCCCTTCCGATTCACGGCAACACCCCAGCCGAGATAGAGGCGTGGAACGCCATTGAGATGTTGAAGACGGCAGTGGTTCAAAACGCCCAGCTCTCACACAGTCTAGATCGGCTGCACTCCACTCCCCAGGCAAGCCGCACCAGGAGCTGGCCAGAGGACCAGCTCGCTATAACCAATGGACCGCGGCCCTTTCCCTAGGTCAACTCGCCTGATCATCGAGACCCGCCAGGTCGGGATCACCTGGACACCCCAAGTTGCCCCAGCGCCTCTTGTTGGAAGCGGCAGACAAGTGGGGGTGCCGTGCTTGGCCCCCGCCCTTCGCAACTAGAGAATGCCCAAGGATTTTAAAGGGCCAAGAATGGTGCCTAACTACACTACGGACCTTGAGCCGGCGTCGTGGGTCGAGAGTTATGAAATCGCCATGGACATGCTCGATGTAAGCGAAGCAGTTTGCGCCAGATACTTCACAATGATGCTCGAAGGGACGGCACGTACTTGGTTAAAGAACTTGCCCCCCAACTCCATCCAGACTTGGGCTGAATTAAAAGAGCATTTCGTCAAAAACTTCCGAGGAACCTGCAAACGCCCGATGACAATAGTCGATTTACAGCACTGCGTTCAACGCCCGGATGAGTCGGCCCACCACTGGTCGCGGCGGGCCGCGGAAATTATTCACTCGTCAGACGGTATTACGGCGGCTCAGGCTGTGCTGATCCTAGAGCAGAATTGCCACTACGAGCCCTTGGTGCAGAAGTTGGGACGACTCAAGCGAAAGGTCCAAGACATGGGAGAGCTAATGGACACTCTCACTAGGTATGCTGAGGCGGACGACACCAAAGATCCCGCAGAGGATGGTGGTAAAGCCAATTTGCCAAGGAAAGGCGAGTCATCCAAAAATCACACCCGGTTCCAGGGACGCGCCCGCCATAATCATGGAGCGAATGGCAAGAGAAGGCAGCAGGAAGAGTCTTCGGACTTAGTCGCCAACACCAACACCAATAATGGCAACCAGCGTGAGAAAGAGAATAAGGGTTACAGTGGCAAAAAGCCGCGCAACTATAATGAGCTACTCAAGGGCCCCTGCCCGCACCACGCCATGGCAGACGGACCGACGACTCATTCCTGGGAGGACTGTTACATGATGCGGGAGTTTCGGGTGGAGGCGATCAAGAAAGGGCAAAGCTTTGACCCGGACCAACGGCAGGAACAGTTCGGCGCACCTAATCAATGCCAGAACCCCTTCGGCGGTTTCCCCGAACCCGGGGCTCAGGGCGGCTCGCAGCCAAGCAGTGGCCAGTATCCGGTGCATCACCAGCGATGGTATAACCCGCCTGGAGGTTTTCAGCAACCACCCCCACAGGGGGCTTTGCAGGGGCAGGACGACAATGGCGACTTCTGCAATAATCCCAAGCAGTTAAGCAATGGACAGTACCACGTTTTCACCACCAATGCCTGCAGGCTTGATAAAAAGGTGAGACACCGAGCGTACAGTGTATCTGAGACGGCACTCCCTAGATACCTCCACTGGTCCGAGCAGACTATATCATGGAGTAGGGAGGATCAGCTGCCAAGAGTTGACAATCCCGACGACTTAGCCTTGGTCGTGGCTCCCCAAGTTGGAGGATATACTTTGTCGAAGGTATTGATGGATGGTGGCAGCAGCATCAACATATTATACTTCGACACCTTCCAAAGGACGAACCTGTTGGAGAAAGATTTGATGCCCTCAACCACGGTATTCCACGGGATTGTCCCAGGTAAATCGGCGTATCCCATAGGCCGAGTTAGGCTCATGGTTGCGTTTGGAACAACGTCTAATTATAGGAGTGAGTCGCTTATGTTTGAGGTGGTCAAGTTAAAGAGCCCCTATCATCCGCTGTTTGGGCGATCGGCTTATGCCCAGTTCATGGCTCGCCCCTGCTATGTATACCTTAAACTCAAGATGCTGGTCCGAAAGGACCCATCATGGTTGATGGCGATAGAAGGATTGCAAGGGAGTGTGAAGAGGGGGATGCGGCTTACGCAGAAGTCGCCTGTGCTGCGGAAGAGCTTAAATATCACCAGGCCAATGTTGATCCGGCTGATATGTCAGCTTTAAAGAAGCCAACGACAGACGCTGAGCCGCCCCTCAAGTTCAAACCAACAGATGACACTAATACAGTGGATTTCGTCCCTGGCGACTCAACCAAGCAGTTCACTATTGGGACGGGTCTGGATCCCAAATAGGAAAGCGCACTCATTGAATTCATCCGTGAGAATAGGGACATCTTCGCATGGAAACCTTCTGACATGCCTGGTGTGCCGAGAGAATTCGCTGAGCACCATCTTAATGTTGACCCAAAAGCAAAACCTATTCAGCAATATCTTCGTAGGTTCAATGAGGAACGACGCAAGGCAATAGGGGAGGAAGTTGCCCGTCTCTTGGCTGCCGGATTCATCGTAGAGGTCTTCCACCCCAAATGGTTGGCTAACCCGGTCCTGGTGCTCTAGAAGAACGGTACCTTCCGTATGTGCATTGATTACACGGATCTTAACAGAGCTTGTCCAAAGGATCCTTTCGCTCTTCCCCGCATCGATCAAATTTTGATTCAATGGCGGGATGCGAACGTTTGTGCTTCTTGGACGCTTATTCCGGATATCACCAAATCAAGATGGCAGTGGAAGATCAGGAGAAAACAACCTTTATAACCCCCTTTGGGGCTTTTTGCTATGTGTCCATGCCATTCGGACTCAAGAGTGCAGGGGCGACTTATCAGCGCTGCATCCAAAATTGCCTCCGTAGCCAAATCGGACGCAACGTCCATGCCTATGTTGATGACATTGTGGTTAAAACTCATAGGAAGGAAACGCTGCTGGGAGATCTCAAGGAAACTTTTGATAATTTGTGGGTATACCAGATGAAGCTTAATCCCACCAAGTGTGTCTTTGGTGTTCCTGCAGGGAAATTGTTGGGTTTTTTGGTGTCTGAGCGCGGCATTGAAGCTAACTCGGACAAGATCGAGGCGGTTACTTCCCTTGGGAAACCAACGAATATTAATCAAGTCCAACGGATGGCGGGTCGTATTGCGGCTTTAAGTCGCTTCATAAGCCGTTTGGGAGAAAAAGCTATTCCCCTTTATCAATTACTTAGGAAATCTGACAATTTTGTTTGGACAGACGAAGCCAATGAAGCCTTCGAAGCCTTAAAACGGCAGCTGGTCAACCCGCCGGTCTTGGCCGCCCCGACTGAGAAAGAGCCCATGCTTTTATATATTGCGGCAAACTCCAAAGCGGTGAGTGTGGCGGTGGTCGTCAAAAGGAAGGAGGAAGGGAAGGAATATCCTATGCATTTCCAAGCAGCGGTCGGTGTATTTTATCAGCGAGGTGCTAATTCTTTCCAAGCAGCGATACCCACACTGGCAGAAATTAGTTTATGGGGTCTTTATGGCAAGTCGGGAGCTCAAATATTATTTCCAAGAGCATCCCATCACGGTGGTTAGCTCCGCTCCCCTCGGGGACATCATCCAGAATCGGGAGGCGACAGGGCGAATCGCCAAGTGGACGATCGAACTTGGGCCGCACCACGTGCGATACACCCCTCGCACGGCTATCAAGTCTCAGGCCTTGGTTGATTTTGTCAATGATTGGACCGAGTTACAGATCCCGGAGGACAGGCCTGACCTTACATACTGGACTATTTATTTTGACGGATCTAGACAGTTGGAAGGCTCGGGGGCTGGCGTGGTGTTGATATTGCCTCAAGGAGACAAATTCTGCTATGTCCTCCGGCTCATGTTTCCATGTACCAACAACGTCGCGGAATACGAAGCTTTCCTTCATGGCTTACGACTCGCCAAAGAGATGAACCTTACGCGGGTTAGATGTTTTGGCGATTCTGATTTGGTGGCTCAGGAAGTTTCAGGTACTTGGGATTCTCGGGACCCCTTGATGGCGGCTTACAGGAGGGCTGTGTCCGATGTGGCGGGTCATTTCCATGGCTATCAGGTCGATCACATCGACCGGCGCCTTAACGAACCAGCTGATGCCCTTTCACGTCTCGGTTCCTAGCATAAGCCGGTTCCCCCCAATGTTTTTCTGGGTACTCTGCATAATCCTTCCGTAAGGTTGCCCTCGGAGGAAGAGTTGGCAATACCAGATCCTGAGTCCCAGTTCGTGGCGGCTCTCCATGTTACGCCGGATTGGGTTCTTCCGTATCTGGCCTATCTCGCCCGAGGAGAGTTACCTACGGATGAAGTGTTGGCTCGCCAAATTGTTCGGCGAAGCAAATCCATGGTGATCATCAATGGCGAATTATATAAACGAAGCACTTCCGGGGTTTTCCAAAGATGTGTTTCCTCCGAAGAAGGGTGCATAATTCTAAATGACATTCATTCCAGAGATTGTGGGCATCACGCAGGGTCACGCTCCTTGGTTTCAAAAGCGTTCCGTCATGGTTTCTTCTGGTTGACGGCCCATGAAGATGCAGAGGAGATAGTTCGTCGATGTGATGGATGCTAGCGTTACGGGCGACAGGCCCACGTGCCGGCTCAAGAACTAAGGATGATACCCATCACTTGGGCTTTCTCGGTCTGGGGTTAGACATGGTTTGCCCCTTTAAGATGTCGTCCAACAAGAAAACTCATTTGCTGGTGGCGGTTGATAAGTTCACCAAGTGGGTTGAAGCAGAGCCTGTTGGAGCTTGCGATGCGGAGACATCGGTCAAATTCTTGAAAAAATTGATCTTTGGGTTCGGATATCCACACAACATCATTACTGATAATAGCACTAATCTGTCTCAAGGAGCGATGCAGGAGTTTTGCCATCGTGAGCACATCCGGCTTGATGTTTCTGCGGTTGCTCACCCACAATCTAATGGACAGGCGGAGCGGGCGAATCAGGAAGTTTTGCGGGGAATCAAACCCCGACTCATGGTTCCCTTGGAACGTACCCCGGGGTGTTGGGTTGAGGAGTTGCCTTCAGTACTATGGAGCATTCGGACCACCCCGAACCGTTCTACGGGTTCTACTCCTTGCTTTCTGGTCTATGGAGCAGAAGCCGTTCTTCCCACTGACATAAGGCATGAGTCGCCCAGAGTCGCCGCTTATGTGGAATAGGACAATGAGCTGGCGTGTCAGGACTCTTTGAACGCCTTGGAGGAAGCACGTGATTTGGCTGCAGCCCGATCGACCATTTATCAGCACGACTTACGGCGTTATCACAGCCGCCGGGTCAAGAGCCGAACTTTTCAGGAGGGCGACTTAGTGCTTCGACTGATACAAGATCGTACTGGCATGCATAAGTTATCACCGCCATGGGAAGGACCGTTCGACGTCAGCAAAAACCTTCGCAACGGGTCCTACTATCTGGTGGATCTACGGCCTGATCGGCCTACCACAGAGGCTGAGTCAACTCGCCCGTGGAACATAGCCCACTTGCGGCCTTATTACACATGAGCTATTAGCTCTATGTTTTGTAAGTTTTTTCATTTCTTATAAAGCAATAAAATTAACGCCTCCCAACTTGGGGGCTTTCCTGCTAATTCATCTTATTGAAAGGCATGGATCTTTATTTTTTCATCAACAAGTCGCCCAAGCATGGACGCTATCCATACCAAAGAGCTTAAGTCGCCACGATGCGCTTATTACAAAACTGGGTATCGATAAGCCAAAGAGGATCGAAGTCGCCATAAGCGTGCGATTCAAACATAGGCGCCTTATATGATTCTGTGGATTAGGCCGGCTTACTTGAGGACAGTTTGTTCTCAAGTCGTTTTTTGGTAATAGCGTATACGCTTCTACAATCCTATGACGATCTTTCCCTTAATCATAGGTCACTTGGGGGCTTCCTCTCACTGAGATCAGCCTTACTACCCATTTGGCGTGCGAAAAATTACCGCATTAGAAATGGTTATACTGGACTGTGTGTTGGACGAATCGCCATATGGACCCGTGAACTCTTGGCGAGTTATTCCGCTCATGGACCCTAAACTCGCCTTGGTTAAATATGTTTGGTACCGGCAAGTGCCTCACATGGAAAATAGAGAAACCATTGGTTCATTGAACCCGCTTCACTGAAGCTTGACTCGTGCCTGATCAGCCGGTCTAAATACTTGAGCTTTTGATACAAAAGTCTCCCTTGGGTAGCACTTGAGTTTATTTAACTCGTCCTATCCTGTCGCGACCTGATGAGCCGACGAAATTGCTTTTTTTTTACCTTCTTGGCACTGCCACAAGGTCTTTCAGTACTTGAGCTTTTAATACAAAAGTCTCCCTTGGGTAGTACTTGAGTTTATTTGACTCGTCCTATCCTGTCGCGACGTGATGAGCCGACGAAATTGCTATTTTTTACCTTCCTGGCACTGCCACAAGGTTTTTCAGACTTTTTTCTGACTCGCCTCAAATATCTTGGGCCGATTGTTATTTATTATCATACATTCCTGACTAAGATGGTTTGATATATGTTTTCAAGCTTAACAGGTTGATGATCAAAATCATTCTAGCCATGGCGGGTCAAGCATCATAAAAATGCCTCAACGGCGGATCAAGCATTTTAAAACGCCTTAAGGGTGACATAAGGATTTTTCAAGATATCACAGAAGCAGTTTGATCTCTAAAAAGACTTATTACATGGCTCTCATGCCCAAATCTATGAAGTTCTATTCTGCTGATGTCCTTGGATTAGCCTGCTGCGAGCTTTGCCCGACTTCAATTTGCAAGTCGCCCAGTACCCACTTACATTTGGATAACACGACGAATTCATCTTCATCGTTCAGCACCGATGAAAGATCCACCTCCAAGTCAAAAGGATTCTTGGGTCGACGCAGAGTTAAGCTGGTCGTTACAAAGGCAAACGGGATTCTTTGACAACACGCTGGTAGTCTTCTTCAGCAAATTCTGACCCGTCATCCTTGAGCTGGGGAAAGCCCGCCGCTACTTCTTCTGGGTTTATTTCTAGAGCATACGCCAAACACCGACTCAGCGTAGTCAGTGCTCCTTTTCGGGCGGCTGACCGAGTTAGCTCGCCAATTTGAGGAGGAAGAGTAGATAAGCAGCCAAGCATCTTCTTTATTGATGTTATGGGTTCCTTGGCGCCCATCACTGCTTTCACGGTCAGCACACTTCCGGTATACAGTTGCTCCGTCAACGTATAAATCGCCTTCAGCATCACGACACAATCATCCTGAAGATTGGCGGCTCACAGACCTGTGTAAGAGGTAATGATAGTCAGCGATTTATACAAAGCTATTTATTTACAAAGTGCAAGGTCAAGGGTTGGTTTTTACCAAAGACAGCTTGCGCCATGTTGGAGATATGTCGCTTTAAGCCGGACAGCTCTTGTTGCACAGTGTCCAATTTGGCTTCAGCTTTTTCTGCTCGCTTTATTAAGGCATCTCGATCAGCTTGAGCCCTTTTAAGTCGGCTTTTAGCTTCTCCATCTCAGATAAGATCAGTTGACACTTCTCTTCTGATTTTGCCCGGGCATCATGCTGATCGGTTAAACTTTTCTTCAAGTCACCAAATGCTGATTCAATTTGGATAAGTGATTCCTATCGAAATATATAGTCAAGGGGCAAGTCTCAGAATTATTGCAAGCAACATCCCTGACACTTGGGGGCTAATGTATAATTTTTTAGATGAAATTATACAGTATCAAGACCCGGCTCATATTTTTACAGATGATCCGACCCTTGGGGGTTACAGGTCGAAAGTTTTTTCTTCAAGTATCAAGACCCGGTTCATCTTTTTACAGATGACCTGGCCCTTGGGGTTACAGGTCGACATATTCATTTTTACTATCAAGACCCGTCTCATCTTTTTACTGATGACCCGGCCCTTGGGGGTTAATGAGGATAATACAGTGTGCAATAATACGTACATCATGTTTGTTCTTCAGCAATCGAAGCAGACTTTTCTCCAGCTCATAACTCGCCTCCAGGCGACTTGCAAAGCCAGAGCAAAGTTCTTTGAATTCGAGATTCTCATACTGGGATTGCTTAGCCTTGGAAAGTTCATGCTCAAAAACAGGTTGAGCTGATGATGATACATGCTTCGATAAAACCGCTGTGGCCGGCTTAGAGAAGCGAGTACCGGTGATAATTACATCGTCTGGGTCTTCTGCTGTTTTCAATGGACTTGGCGGGTTAGGCGCTTCCATGGTTTCCTTGGGCGAGCTGGGGAGATCCACTTGATCTTTAGGTTTGTCTTGGTTCGGGTTATCCTGGATCGGTGTCGATTTTTCAATAGGCCCCGAAGCTGTAATGGAAGTTGACCCGTCAGTTTTCCTTTTCTTTGCCTGTGCCCTAAATGCAGAAGGCGGTGCGTTTAAAGGAATGGATATTACTATCATCAGACCAAATGTAAATGTTGTCAAAGGCTTACCCAAGGACACGGATCATCGGTGGAAGTGCCGACATCACTGAGTCGCCGGATGTGGGAGGAGAACTCTGTAAAGATAAGTACTTCAAAAATGTGAGCGAGTTACAAACGCGATCCAAAAGGCTACGAAGAAGTGTTATTAAAAAGATACCTCATTTTGCCTTTTCTTGGTTCTTGTTGGTAACCCGGACACCAAGTCTCCAGAATGACTCCGAGTTTTCCGATTTGAGGCATGTTGCGCCTTCTTCAGAAGGTAATTTGGATCCAAACAAGCATTTGGGTGTGAGAAGGGAACTTTCCCACAAATTCGCCTGGCTGGCTTAGGTGGAGGAGAAGATGAGTCGGAGGAAACAGAAATTACCTCTATGGAGTCTTCCTGGCTTTCATTTTCTTCATTCTACATAAAGAGTGATAGAGACGTAAATACAAAACTATCAACAATGAATGGCGAGTTAAAAGAGGATGGATTTTTACGTGTGAAAGTACATCGCCGACTTGGGATTCATCAACGTCAGATGGCTCAGTGAGGGCGGCTTTGCCTTTGCCCTTGGACTTCTTCTTCGGGGGCGGCCTGGCTTGCTTCATGGCCGACTTTTTTGGCCTCTTGGACCAGAATTTATCACCTTTCTGAAATGGCATATTTTATAAGAGGTCATAGTTCAAGTAAGACGAAAGGAATAAAAACAAGTGGCGGGTTAAGTTATTTACCTTTGGTGCCGGGTTGATCTTGCAAAACGGCTTAAGACCTATTTGGCCGCATTTTGCCGTGGGTTCGCCAGTCAACTTCTTGATGATGGTTACAATATCACTCTCTGTCAGAGCCGTGTGGAAGTAGCACTGAGGGTGATCCAGGGTGTCGTCAAAATCACACATTAACCCGTCCCGGCGACTTAAGGGGAGGATACGCCATTCAACCCAGCAGCGGATCAAGTCAACCCCAGTAAGTCTGTTGTTTGTCAGAGATCTTAACTCGGACAGTACTGGGATGAAGTCTGACTCCTCTTCTTCGGCAAGCTTGTCTGGGAGTTTGAAATTTTTTGGAAGGCGATCTTCCCTATAACCGAGAAGCTTGTTCTCGCCCTCAGGCGAAGTCTCCTGGCAGTAAAACCAAGACTCGCCCCATCCTTTGGGATGGCTTGGCATGGCGAGTGACGGGAATGAACTATCCCTACGGTGTTGAACATTGACACCTCCGAGCTCCAAACTAGGGCCATTATGAAATTCTATTTGGCGATTCAAATGGAAGAAATACCAGAATATAGGAACTGAGGGTTCCATCCGCAAGTAAGCCTCACAAAACACTTGGAACTGGCATAAATTGCTTATCGAGTTGGGCCCTAAATCCTGGAGGCGGACATTCATAAAGGTCATGGCATCTCTAAGGAATTTCGATCCAGGCGGCTTAAAGCCCCATTCAAGGTGTTCAACAAAAACAACTATCTCCCCTTCCTTCGGGTTGGGGATTTCTTCTCCTAACCCGGTGCGCCAACCGATAACATCTTGAGGGTCCAAATTCCCCGTTTTTACATAGTCGTTAAGTATAGCATCATTGACCTTGGTTGGGAGCCAATCACTTTTGAAAACAGTGCCCATGCTACAAAGGGATAAAATTAGAGGTAAATCAACACGCCAAGCATCTACTAAAAATGGTGAAACAAGTTCATTTGACTCGCCAAACAATTTGCCTCATGGCTGAGGGAGTTTTTTGACCCGCCGATGAAGGTCCGGGTCAGGCTGCCAGGGCGACTTATAAAACTCTTACTAATTAACGGAGAGGTGTTTCAGAGCTTCAGTAGTATTTGCCAAGATGGTGAAGTATGAGGTTATAAACGGATTCACTCGACAAGCGATAAATTACGGATCTACTGGACAGACAGAAATGAATGCGAAAAAGGTCTGATAAAATGGCCTGTGACTAAGGTGGGAACAGTACTTTTGATCTGGTGAAACCTTTTCTAAGTGTGCAAATCAGGGCCGAACAACTAAAGGTATGGAAAACATTGTTGTGCTCGCTATCATCACCGCCAACGAATCAGGACTTACGAAGACGTCCGGGATGTACCAAGAACACAGTAGGCATGAACCTCGAAAAATTTGGATCTTCCTTCAATGGCGGGATGCTGACCTGGTGGATACGGCTAGAGGCGTCCGAAGAGGACTTCGCGGCGAGCGTTGCGCGGACGGCGGCGAAGATCTCGGACGGACGTGAAGATATCGGGCGGCGATGAGGTGCTCGACGGCGGCGAGGCGTTCGACGGCGACGAAGTCTTCGGGCGGCGTCGAAGCTTTCGGACGACGTCGAAGTCTTCGGGTGGCGATAAGGCTTTCGGTGCAACGGCGAGGAAGAGAAGGGCGACAAGATGGGTTGGTGAAATGTGCCTAGTCCCTTCCTCCCACCTATTTATCAGGTCGGGCGCTAGGATCGAGGCGCCACGAGCGGGAACTGCCAAAAGATAAAGATTCGCCATGATGGTGCCCCGAAATTTTTGGGATAACGATACCGAAAGATCCGTTGGAGATTACGTCATCATCTCTTCCGAGATTCAAGGGATAAGAAGGCGCCAACAAGAAGTGGTTTGGCGACTTGAATTTTTCCGCAGCAGATGGCGGTTTAAGTGTATGGTGCATAAGAAGAGTGAAGATGAATCGCCCCTAACTGAGTAAGGATATTGGCATGAAAGAAATTCAAGTCAATCTGGGGCCTAATGTTGGGAATATTATCTGTTGGATAACCCGCCCTAGTTGGGCCGGGTCACCGAAGCTGGCGACTCATCTCCAAGTGGTTTGGGCCTTGGCCTCGTAAGGCCGGAAGTCGTATGGCGGTTCAAGACCTTCGGAAGGAGTCCATAGTAGAGAAGGGCTCCAAGTCTTGGAAAGATGGCGACTTAGAGATCGGAAGAGTCACGATTTGTGTAAAGGAAAGGATCCTTGTAAACCCTAAGGACTCGACCTGTATATAAAGGCGAGTCCCAGGGAAGAAGAGGGTAGGTTAGAAATCATCGAGTGCTAGGTCACGCGAGTTACGCCCTCCTTGTAATCGGAACACCATTAATACAACACAAAGCAGGACGTAGCCTTTTACCTCCTCATGAGGGGCCGAACCTGGGTAAATCTCTGTCTCGCTCCCGTTCAACCCCTTTGAGTCGCCACCAAGGTGCGATGGCTCCAACACTAAGTCCTTTCACGAGGACATCTGCCGTGACAAAACCACGATAGGAAGCTTGGATTATATTGATGGAATGCTTGAAGATGATTTCTTGTACCATAGATTCACGGAAGCTTGTATTGAAACTATTGTAGTGTATAGATATATATGAAACTTTGTATGCATGTGGATGAAACTGGTGTAATATATGGTTTGGTACGGATGCAACTTGCATAATATGTATGTACTATGGATGAAAGTTATTTTAATATGGTTATGAGTACGGAAAGAAATTTATTTGTGTCAAATATATATATATATATATATCCTGATTATTGTGAAAAATGCTGGATATAATAAGAAATAAATTAAAAAGGGGTTGGTTCCCCCTTTGCCGTCTGCCCCCACATGGCGAAGGGGTGATGACAGACGGCAAAGGGGAAGAGAGGGGGGCTGGTTCCCCCCTTTGCCGTCTGCCCCCACATGGCAAAGGTGGGATGGTAGACGTCAAAGAGGGGAGAGATAGAGGGGGCTGGTTCCCCCCTTTGCCGTCTGCCCCCACATGGCAAAGGGGGGAACCAGCCCCCTCTCTCTCCCCTCTTTGCCGTCTGCCCCCACATGGCAAAGGTGGGATGGCAGACGACAAAGAGGAGAGAGAGAGAGGGGGCTAGTTCCCCCCTTTGCCGTCTGCCCCCACATGGCAAAGGGGGATGGCAGATGGCAAAGAGAGGAGGCCTGCCGTTAACACTTAACGGGGCCGTTGGTGTATCTGCCTTCCCATTTAATTTGCCGTCTGCCCCCTCATGGCAAAGATTCTTTGCCGTCCGCTTTAAAAAAGCGGACGGCAAAGAACCTCTTCACCAACTTTTTTTTACCGTCTACTTTGCCGTCTGCTGACCGACGGCAAAGCTTTTGCTGTCGGTGGTTCCCCCCTTTGCCGTCTACCATGGCAGACGACAAATTTCTGAATTTCAGTAGTGAGTATTGTACGTGAAGTGAAATAACAGCCCAAAAAGCGATAAATATCAACATGAAAGCATGATGCAAAATGGACGTATCAACTCCCCCAAGCTTAACCTCGCTTGTCCTCAAGCGAAAGCCGAGCTCAATAAATATGCCCACATGTTTAGGGAGAGAGGTGTCGACAAAACAAGATACGAACATGCAGGCATCATGATCATGATCAGAACAACAATACCATCATATGAACTCTTATGCTAAAGTGACAATTCCTTCACAAAGTAAAGCATGGATCAAGAACCTTACCGAGAATTAACAACCGATAGCCTTTAGTCATTGAAGCAATTGCAATTTATCACAACATCAGAAAGAGTCAAATAAGATCTTGTAAAGAAAATCCACACACTCAATCATATTTTCGTTCTCTACAATTGCTACAACTCACGTGGTACTCATGAGATCAAAGTTTCAGTTGGACATAGAGAAAGATAGGGGCTTATAGTTTCGCCTCCCAACTATTTACCTGAAGGGTAATGTCAACAATAATAATTCATGAATACTTACTTCCAAGTTTACATATGAATATAGATCTTTCCCTAGCATATGACGTTAGCCAAGATAAAGGCGAAATAAGAATTGGTGTAGTTCACCATGACTCTTTCAAGGGCAAAAAGTAAAGGTACAATATAGGACCTCCGTAGAGGGAAGCAGAGGTTGTCATGCACTTTTGAGGTTTGGATGTGTGTCCTCTTAGTGTGGAGGAACGTCACTTTATATTGCCTCCTGTGATAAAGAACTTTATTATGTAGTCTGTCACTTTTATGTCTTGCTCATCACAGGTTTGTACAAAGCTTATTTTCCACACACTAATAGATCATACATATCAGGGAGCAATTTTTATTGCTTGCACCGATGACAACTTACTTGAGGGATCTTATTCAATCCATAGGTAGGTATGGTGGACTCTCATGGCAAAACTGGGTTGAAGGTTTATGGATGCACAAGTAGTATCTCTACTTGATGCGGGAGGTTTGGCTAATATGAGGTGGAAGCAATCGTCACATGCTAAGGGATCTCTAGTCATATAACATTGTTCGGAACCAAGCAAAATTCATTATGTTGTCTTCCTTGTCCAACATCTACTTCTAAGCATGCAATAGTTTAGTGAGTGTTCACAATCATAGATGGTGTCAAAGATGATATATTTATATGTGAACCTCTCCTTCTTTATCACTTCCTATTAATTGCAACAATGACCAAGGTCTACATTTGTCTACCCTCAAAAAGTTTCAATCATCATCCTTTTTATATGTGAAGCCATCACTTTCCATAAGATCATTACATGATCTTTCATGCTTTTGTTCTTTTCTCACTCTTTTGATGATGGCAAGAGGCAAAGCCCTCAACTAAGACACTCTTTATTATATGGCACACGAACTCAAATACATCAGGGGTGACGCAAAGCAAAACTCAAGGCCAAAACACTAAGACCTTTAATCTACTAGAGAAAGAGAAAATTGAAAAGGAACAAACTAAAACAAAGGTAAAGGCAAAAGATGTGATGGTGATACGATACCGAGGCAACTCCCCCAAGCTTGGCACAAGCCAAGGGGATTGCCCATACCCATGCTCAGTTGTCTTCCTTTGGAGGTGATGGTGGTGGACTTGTTTTGTCCTTTGATTCCAAGAGGGCCATCAATCTTTGATTTATACCTTGGAGATCTGTGATATGTTTCTCCAGCAAAACAACTTCACGAGTGAGATAAGTACTGCGAGCACGAGTTGTTTCACAAAACCTCAAGAGTTCAATCAAGGATGGAGACAATAGGTGGAGGTAGGGTTGGAGGAAATCCACTTCTTCAACTTCTTCCTTGTTGAACACAGATTGTGCTTCGTCCCACGCCTAATTCTTCTCCTTAGTTTTGCCCTTGGTTTCTTTAGGAAGCCTTTCCCTGGCCTCCATGACCTCCATTCTTTTCAGATCAGCATTTACTTCTCCATAGACTTGAGGGAGATTGTTCTCCCCCACAGATTCCTGGGACGACATCTTGCTCTAAATCTGCGGCACAAAACACGCTCGAAACGAAAAGAGAGGAAATCTGCGTGATACGAGAGTCAGACCTTATGGGAGAATATATAATGATTTTTTTCTGACCAGAAGGAGTGCTCCGGAAGAAAACGGAGTCCGAGAGGCACACGAGGTGTCCACAAGCCCCCCAGGTGCGGCCAGGGGGTGGCCCGCGCCTGGCAGGCTTGTCGCCTCCTCGTGCGCTTTCCGGACTACTTCCAATTTTTTTATTTTTCTAAATATTCCAGAAGGGAGAAAAAGTCCTACTGGAAAAGTTTTGGAGTCTGTTTACTTACCAAAACACATACCTCTTGGTTTTCGGAGTCTGAAACAGGATGATAAATATCCCTTAGCTATTCCTCCGGAGTTATGGTATTGATAATATTGCTTTCAACATTTATGGGAGTACCTGAGTTATAATGCTTGATTCTCTGCCCATTTACCACTCTCGGAAAATTACCTTCCGTGTTGTTGATCTTGATAGCACCGGAACGATATACTTCCTCAACAATATAGGGACCTTTCCATTTAGAGAGAAGCTTGCTTGCAAAAAATCTTAAACGAGAATTATATAGAAAGACATAATCACCTACATTGAACTCACGCTTTTGTATCCCTTTATCATGCCACCTCTTAACCTTTTATTTGAACAACTTGGCATTCTCATATGCCTGAGTTCTCCATTCATCAAGTGAGCTAATATCAAACAACCTCTTCTCACCAGCAAGTTTGAAATCAAAGTTGAGCTCTTTGATTGCCCAATAAGCTTTATGCTCTAGCTCAAGAGGTAAATAACATGCTTTACCGTACACCATTTTGTACGGAGACATGCCCATAGGATTCTTATAGGCAGTTCTATAAGCCCATAGTGCATCATCGAGCTTCTTAGACCAATTCTTTCTAGACCTGTTGACAGTCTTTTGCAGAATTAGTTTAAGCTCTCTATTGCTTAGCTCTACTTGACCACTGGACTGAGGGTGATAAGGAGACGCAATTCTATGGTTGACATCGTATTTAGCAAGCGTTTTACGGAAAGCACCATGAATGAAATGTGAACCACCGTCGGTCATTAGATATCTAGGGACTCGAAATCGAGTGAAAATAACTTCTTTAAGCATCCTGATAGAGGTGTTGTGATCAGCACTACTAGTGGGGATAGCTTCTACCAACTTAGTGACGTAATCAACAACAACTAGGATATGAGTATACCCGTTGGATTTTGGAAAAGGTCCCATATAATCAAAGCCCCAAACATCAAATAGTTCAATGACAAGTGAATAGTTCATAGGCATTTCCTGACGTTTACCGATATTACCTATTCTTTGACATTCGTCACAAGACAAGACAAACTTACGGGCATCCTCGAAGAGAGTGGGCCAATAGAAACCTGATTGCAATACCTTGTGTGAAGTTCTATCTCCCGCATGGTGTCCTCCGTAGGCCTCGGAGTGACACTTCTGTAAGATCTGTACTTGTTCATGTTCAGGTACACAACATCTACTAACACCATCTACTCCTTCCTTATAAAGGTGAGGATCATCCCAAAAGTAGTGTCTCAAATCAAAGAAGAATATCTTCTTTTGTTGGTATGTGAAACTAGGTGGTATATATTTGGCAACGAGATAGTTTGCATAATCAACAAACCACGGTGCACTACGTGAAGTATTGATGACATTCAATTGCTCATCAGGAAATCTATCATAAATAGGTTGTGGGTCATCAAGAACATTCTCCAACCTAGACAAGTTATCTGCTACGGGGTTATCAGCACCCTTCCTGTCGACAACGTGCAAATCAAACTCTTGTGGCAAGAGAACCCATCTGATAAGTCTAGGTTTAGCGTCTTTCTTCTCCATGAAGTACTTAATAGCAGCGTGATCAGTGTGAATAGTGACTTTGGAATCAACTATGTAAGACCTGAACTTTTCACATGCAAACACGACTGCTAAAAATTCCTTTTCCGTAGTAGCATAATTTCTTTGGGTAGTGTCTAGAGTTTTCCTAGCATAGTGATTAAACATTCAACTTCTTATCAACTCTTTGCCCTAGGACAACACCAATAGCATAATCACTAGTATCACACATGATTTCAAAAGGTAAGTTCCAATCAGGTGGTTGAAGAATAGGTGCAGTTATCAAGGCCTTCTTAAGTATTTCGAAGGCTTCCCCACAATCATCGTCAAAAACAAAAGGAATACCCTTTTGCAAGAGATTGGTAAGAGGCCTAGAAATCTTAGAGAAGTCTTTAATGAACCTTCTATAGAAACCAACATGACCAAGGAAACTTCTTATACCTTTGATATCTGTGGGGTATGGCATCTTCTCGATCGCATCAACCTTAGCCTTATCAACTTCAATATCTCTTTCAGAAATTTTATGTCCTAAGACGATGCCTTCATTGACCATAAAGTGGCACTTCTCCCAATTCAAGACAAGATTGGTGTCTTTACATCTCTGCAAGACTCGATCAAGGTTGCTGAGGCAATCGTCAAAAGAAGACTCGTAAACGGAGAAGTCATCAATGAAAACCTCAACAATCTTTTCACAAATTCAGAGAATATAGCCATCATACATCTTTGAAAGGTGGCAGGTTCATAAGATAAGCCAAAAGGCATACGTCTATAAGCAAATGTACTGAAAGGGCAGGTGAAAGTGGTTTTCTCCTAATCAGATTGTGCAACTGGTATTTGGGAGAAACCAAAATAACCGTGTTGTGGGTATAAGTCTGACAATAGAAGTACGGGGTACGAAAGTATATGGGCAGAGCCTTAGCTACGGCGAGGATGTATGAGTTCAGGCCCCTCTACGGTGGAGGTAAAAGCCCTACGTCTCTGTGCGCTTGGGAGCTTTGTGTCGAGCGTATTAAGGGATTACAACAAGTGCCAACCCCTGTACCAGTGGTGAAGGGCGGCTTATATAGAGTGCGCTGTCCTTCATAATGGTCCGGTGGACAGGGGTGGAGTAGTGGCGAGTAAATGCTGGCGTTACTGGTAACGTAAGCCTTAAATGCTAGTTATGGTGTATGAAAACGTATGACCGTTGCCCTCCTGGGAGGTTACGATGTACAGAGTGGATTCCAGTCGGCACGTTAGATATGCTCTGAGTGGACTGTCACCGACTTGATGATGGGGGCGTCCTTAGTTCAGTCGGAACTGTCTAAGGGCCTTGTCCCCTATGAAGGGTAGTCCTTGGGTAGGACCTATAGGGCAGACCAATGACCCTACCCTGGCACTATAACCCCATCATTAGTCCCCGAGTGGATCGGGGCTGGAACAATGAAGTGATGTTCGGAGTTTGGACCCGACTGGTATTTAGGTGATCTTAGCATGTTCTGCCTCAATCCAGTTTATCTTTGCGGCTAGTGATCCGAGTGAATATGCAAGCGAAACAAACCGTGAGGGACCGATTGCTTCCGTGGAATCTTTCGACGAGACCGGTCATACTGACAACGCCCGATTTTTTGGGATTCTCAAATTTCGGTTGCCGCGCGCTCAGCAGGGATGACATCATCGCCATCGAGTAGATTTTGCCTCCTCGATTACCGCGCCACGATCTTCTCCACTAATCTTGCAGCAGCCGGTTGGGAGGATAAGATCTTGGGCCCACCTGTAGGTGACTTAGTAGGAGGTCTTTTAAAGCCTTCCTGGCGGACCTTCCTGTTGCGCTGCTCGTCTTCCTCCCATTGATCTCGCCTCCCCGCAACTCCCTGCACACCTCCAGCCACCTCCTTCCCCTCCTCCTCTGCGGATCCGTCGCCCTCGCCATGACGAAGGGGCAGACCAGCAAGCTTGAGGCGAAGAAGAAGAAGAAGGGGGCAGCCTCCACTCAGCGGCGGAAGCGGGCGTTGCCGGCGGGATGGATCCAGGGGGACTTCCTCCCCTCCATGGTGAGGAAGACCGACGTGCTGGCGCTGGTGGAGCACGGCATGGTCGTCGATAAGTCTTGGAGGCTGCCGGAAGGCGAGATGGAGCCGGCGCCGAGGGAGGGGGAGCGCGTCCTGCTGCTCAGCCACGTGGCCAGAGGTTTCTCCCTGCCTCCCATCCTTTCTTCCGAGGTATTATGAACTACCTCGAGGCGCAGCTCCATCACTTTCCCCCGAATGCGATAGCTCATCTTTCCGCATTCATCATCCTGTGCGAGTGTTTCATAGGATGTCCTCCCCACTGGGGGCTCTTCAAATATGTTTTCTCTGCTAGATCTCAAACGGTTAAGAAACTTAGCCAGTCTGATGATAAGACACACATCCTCCAGCTCTGCGGGGGTTTAGGATTTCAGAAGAAAACGAAAAGTAGTTATCCCTCCCTTCAGCTATCCGTGTCGGTTAGGAACTAGCAATCGTCCTGGTTCTATTGCCAGGACATTGCCTGCCCGAATGCTCCGAGTGGGTTACCACCCTTTAGTTTAGACCGTCCGGGCCCTCCCAGGAAGCTAGCGCTCTCTAAGGGAGAAAAAGCCCAGATCCAGCCTTTGATCGACGCGCTGATAACTGTCGTCCGGAACGGAATCACCGGCATGGACCTGTTGGAGACTTTTCTGGGTCGACGCATCCAGCCGCTCCAGGCCCGAGACCATGCAATGTGGCATTACACGGGGCCTTCGGATAGCACTCGGTCCCATCCTGAAGACGTGAGCGAGGAGACTGTGGGTGCGTGGGTCCGCAGCATCACAGGCACATGTGATAACCCCGTGGGAGCTCGGCGGGTGAAGGCCTTCCGCGCCCAAAATCCTCCTCCGAATGAGGTGAGTACATGTTGTCGAGTGCTTTTAACCTTCTCAGTTTTATTGCTTTTCTTGTCTTGCCGACTGTGTTTTGTGCAGGAGTGGACGAACTGGCATTCTGTAGTCTCAAATGGGGATCCGGTCGAGGAAGAAGAAGGCAGCATGGAGGGTAGCGCGGGTAGTGCCGTGTACGTCTTTGACGGTAGGGAGACGGAGGAGGAAACAGAAGAGGAGGAGGAGGAGAGTGAAGAGCAGAGCTCGTCACCCTCACCACCAGAATGCCGAACCAAGCACCGTCATGAGCCCGCTGTTCCGCCGGCTCCTCCCGTGGCCCCGAGTGCTCGGAGTGTGACGAGAACCAGGGGTTCTTCTGCCAAGCCCGTGGATCAGCCGTCCAAGGAGGCTAAACCCAGCGGGTCTAAACCTCAGAAAGCTTTGCACCAGATGAGGATCGCTGTTCCGGTCGCCTCAGCGTAAGTATCTTTGCTCTTCCATCTTCCTTCAATATCCGATTGGACTCTTCTTTTTGGGAATTCATGTTTACTCGTCGAATGGATTTCACTCAACAGAGCTGCTACCTCCGCCACCTCTCTGCCGCGTCAGGGTGACGATCCCATGGACACTGATGACGCCGCCACGTCCCAGCAAGGTACGTTGTCACGACTCCGAGAGCTGTATTACCGTTTTGCGAGTGCTGTCTTTGATCTTGATCTTTTTCTGTATTTTTATTTTGTTCAGTCGGGCTTCCTTCGGAGGTGATCCATTTGGATGACGACGACCAAAGGGGGTCGGAACCAGCTTTGGCGCCTGTCCCTGGGGTTATCCAACCTGCTGCCAGCCCCGCCATGAGCGTGCCGCCGACTGAGACGGTGGCCTTCACGGCGGAACCGACTGGAGCAGAGCTCGGGATGCGCAGGGAGCTCGGGATGCCTAGGGCGCCTTCTGCCACGCCGGGTCCGTCGATTGTTCACTATGATGCCCGACGCCTCCCGGAAGATCAAGTAGGAGCCGCCAAGGACGCCATGGTACAAGTGGAGCTGATGGTGGGCGAAGCCAAAGGAGCATATGACTCTGTTGCGTCCCTGTACAAGAAGAGCTTGGAGCTTCGGGATGATATCCGAGTAAGTGCGCTAGTAAGTGTTTACATTCCTCTTGGTGCCCACTAGGGGTTTTGGCGAGATACTTGGATACAGTAGGTTAATTTTCCAGTGGGTTCACTACGAGTGAACCCAGTGGGTGTAGTCCCCGAGACTTCTGCCGAGTGTTTGCACCGGCAGTTGTCTTTATATGTATTTTCCATAATCTCTACAAATCAGAGCTGATCTGCCCGAATGGTACTAGTGGGGGCACGCCGAGTGCACCCACTGGGTGTAGTCCCCAAGAGTAGTGTTACTCGGGTCGAGTAATAGTAGTCTCATAGTGTTGTTGGTTTGCTATGGAGCTCAGTGGGACCGACCTGTTCGAGCTTCATACCAGTGGGGTCACTCTCAGTGAACCTACTGGGTGTAGTCCCCGAGACCGCTGTCGATTGCTTGCATCGGCAGGGGTCTGAAGAATCTTGAGTTTTGATTGTTTTGTCATATCTGTCGAGACTTTTTCCTTGTTGGATCTGGTTGATCCTCCCTTTGTGTCTCTTTGACAGAAGACTTGTGAAGTGGGATCGGCCTATACTGCTCTGATGGCTGAGAAGACTCAACTTGCTGCTGACTTGGAGGTAGCTGCGAATGATATGACTGGCATGAAGAAGGCTCTCGCTGAACGAGAAATATCTTTGGAGGAATCTCGGGAGACTAACAAGGCACTGTTAGCCGAGTTAGAAAATATGAAGAAGGAGAGATCTGAATGGGTGGGCCAGCTGAAGTCAATGAACGCTCGGTGCAAAGCGCTGGAGAAATACGTCGGCGACTGGGCGAAGAAGATGGTCGCACTGCTTGGTGGTAAGTTGCTTGCCGAGTGCTCTTTGACTTTGGAGTTCACTCCGCGCTTATTTTCTCCCTGTCTTTTCTTTGCAGATTTCTGTCGGGATGTTGAAGCCGAGACCGCCGAAATTGAACCGACGCTTGGGCAACCGAATGTTCCACTCGGTGATGAAGCTAACCGGGACATATTCCGACTGAATTCCCGCCTTAACAAGGTGGGTCCTTTTGTTGGTCGCCTGAGAGAAGTTGTCGGCCGAATTGACAAAGAGCTGTGGCCTGAAGATGACTCCTGGAATGAGATAGAGGGGTTGATGACTCGACTGGAGGATGTTCCAAGCGGAGTGCAGGCTTGGAAGAAGTCTGCCGCTCGGCGTGGCGCGGACGTGGCGCTGTCTCTGGTCCGAGTGCATTGTAAGGAAGCCCGTGAAGACAAGCTGAAGACGTTGCAGGTCGCCAACGCCAAGAAGCTTCGATTTGAAGACTTCATGGATACCTTCCTCGACACGGCCACTCGGATTGCAGATGGAATCGACCTCGACACCTTCGTGGAGCCTGCCAGCCCCGGCGATGCTTGATTGACTTTATGCTGAACACGCATTTACCTCGGTATGCCGAGTGGAGTTTGTATTAAACTTTGGCCACTGCTGTTGGCCGGTACATTCGTGGCTCTGTTTGGATAAACTTGATTCACACCGAGCCGACTGATCATTGAACTCAATTTGAATTCGAACCGGATCTTTTGCTCTTCTTTCGCTGAGTTTTTTTTGACACGATTTTGGCTCGTGGTTTTTGTTTAGGCGACTCAGCTAAGCCGCCGAGTGTAACTTGTGTGCCCACTTGGAGGAAGCTCTTTACTTAGGCAACTCTGGTTCGCAGCTCAGTCCTCGAGTGTGACTTGAAATGCACACTAGGAGCAAGTTGTTTGCTTAGGCGACGCTTGGTCGCAGCTAAGTCCCCGAGTGTGACTTTAAATGCACACTCGGAGCAAGTTGTTTACTTAGGCGACTCTGAGTCGCAGCTAAGTCCCCGAGTGTGACTTTTGGTGCACACTCGGAGCAAGTTGTTTATTTAGGCGACTCTAGGTCGCAGCTAAGTCCCCGAGTGTGACTTTTGGTGCACACTCGGAGCAAGTTGTTTACTTAGGCGACTCTGGGTCGCAGCTAAGTCCCCGAGTGTGACTTTTGGTGCACACTCGGAGCAAGTTGTTTACTTAGGCAACTCTGGGTCGCAGCTAAGTCCCCGAGTGTGACTTTTGGTGCACACTCGGAGCGAGTTGTTTACTTAGGCGACTCTGGGTCACACCTAAGTCCCCGAGTGTGACTTTTGGTGCACACTCAGAGCGAGTTGTTTACTTAGGCGACTCTGGGTCGCACCTAAGTCCCCGAGTGTTACTTTTTGTGCACACTCGGAGCGAGTTGTTTACTTAGGCAACTCTGGGTCGCAGCTAAGTCTCCGAGTGTGACTTTTGGTGCACACTTGAAGCAAGTTGTTTACTTAGGTGACTCTGGGTCGCAGCTAAGTCCCCGAGTGTGACTTTTGGTGCACACTCGGAGCTAGTTGTTTACTTAGGCGACTCCGGGTCGCAGCTAAGTCCACGAGTGTGACTTTTGGTGCACACTCAGAGCGAGTTGTTTACTTAGGCGACTCTGGGTCGCAGCTAAGTCCCCGAGTGTGACTTTTGGTGCACACTCGGAGCGAGTTGTTTACTTAGGCGACTCTGGGTCACAGCTATGTCCCTGAGTGTGACTTTTGGTGCACACTCGGAGCAAGTTGTTTACTTAGGCGACTCTAGGTCGCAGCTAAGTCCCCGAGTGTGACTTTTGGTGCACACTTGGAGCGAGTTGTTTACTTAGGCGACTCTGGGTCGCAGCTAAGTCCCCGAGTGTGACTTTTGGTGCACACTTGGAGCGAGTTGTTTACTTAGGAGACTCTGGGTCGCAGCTAAGTCCCCGAGTGTGACTTTTGGTGCACACTCAGAGCAAGTTGTTTACTTAGGCGACTCTGGGTCGCAACTAAGTCCCCGAGTGTGACTTTTGGTGCACACTCGGAGCAAGTTGTTTACTTAGGCGACTCTGGGTTGCAGCTAAGTCCCCGAGTGTGACTTTTGGTGCACACTCGGAACAAGTTGTTTACTTAGGCGACTCTGGGTCGCAGATAAGTCTCCGAGTGTGACTTTTGGTGCACACTCGGAGTTAGTTTTTTAGACCAGAGTCTTCAAACGCGGAAGAATTTTGAATCGGCAAGAAATTAACGCGTTTTGTATTACTTCGATGACATTTGTTCTTTACATTGTCTCTGTCGGCGGTTATGTGTAGAAGCGCTTCAGTAGATCTCCATTCCATGCTCGCGGCTCGTCCGGCTCCCTGTCGAGGTTGTAGAGTCGATACACTCCGTTGTTCAGCACCTTAGAAATGATGAACGGTCCTTCCTAGGCGGGAGCCAACTTGTGTTGTCTCTGTTGATCCACTCGGAGCACCAGGTCACCTGCTTGGAACGTGCGGCTCCTGGCGTGCCGCACATGAATCGCCGCTGATCTTGCTGATAAATTGTTGAACGGATCAATGCCATCTCGCGCTCCTCTTATAAAAGGTCTACTCCGTCTTGCCTAGCTTGCTCTGCTTTGGCTTCGGAGAAGAGTTCGACTCGTGGAGTGTTGTGAAGCAAGTCACTCGGAAGGACTGCCTCTGCTCCATAAACGAGGAAAAACGGGGATCGTCCTGTTGATCTATTCGGAGTTGTTCGGAGGCCCCACAGCACCGAAGGCAGCTCGGTGACCCATGCGCCGGCGGTATGTCCAACTTCCCGCAGGAGTCGAGGCTTCAACCCTTGAAGAATGAGTCCATTCGCCCGCTCCGCTTGTCCATTTGTTTGGGGATGCGCAGTGGATGAAAAATCCACTCGGATACCTTGGCCTGCGCAAAAACCTTTGAACTCGTCCGAGTCATAGTTTGTGCCATTGTCGGTGATTATGTTGTGTGGAACCCCGTATCTGGCGATGATGTCTCTGATAAATTTGATGGCCGTAAGGGCATCAAGCTTCTTGATTGGCTTGGCTTCAATTCACTTGGTAAACTTGTCAACTGCTACCAGCAGATGGGTGAATCCTCCTTGGCCTGTTCTGAATGGTCCGACTGTATCTAATCCCCACACGGCAAATGGCCAAGAGAGGGGAATTGTCTTCAGCGCGGACGTTGGCTTGTGGGACTTGTTTGAATAGAACTGACAACCTTCGCAATGGTCGACTATATCTTTTGGCATTTCATTCGCCTGCAACCAGAAGAAACCAGCTCTGAATGCTTTGGCGACGATTGCCCTTGAGGAGGCATGATGGCCGCAGGTTCCCGAGTGAATTTCTTCCAAAATTTACCGACCCTCCTCAGGAGAGATACACCGCTGAAGGACGCCTGAAACACTTTCTCTGTATAACTGGTCATCAACGACGGTGAAGGACTTCGACCTGCGAACGATCTGCCTAGCTTGGACCTCGTCTTCCGGTAACTCTTGCCTCAGGATTTATGCAATGAATGGCACAGTCCATTCGGGAATGACAGCTAGAATCTCCATGGCTAGGTCAACCACAGCGGGAACCTCGACTTCAGTCTGATCTGTTGAGCTCTTCGGTTGCACAGGTTCCTCTATAAAAGAATCTTCTTTTACCGAGGGGAGGTGTAGGTGCTCGAGGCAGACATCACCCGGGACAGGTCTCCGTGTGGATCCAAGTTTTGCCAATTCATCTGCTGCTTGGTTTTTCAGTCGGGGAACATGGTGAAGTTCCAGACCTTCGAACTTCTTTTCGAGCTTCCTTATTGCGTTGCAGTACGCAGTCATGGTGGGGTTCCTTACATCCCACTCCTTCATTACTTGATTAACCACTAGATCTGAGTCGCCATAGACCATCAGGCGACGGACGCCGAGTGTGATGGCCATGCGCAACCCGTAAAGGAGAGCTTCGTACTCTGCTTCGTTGTTGGAAGAATCAAAATGGATCTGTAACACATACTTGAGTTTATCACCTTTCGGGGATACGAGCACTACGCCGGCGCCGGAGCCATTCATCATCTTGGACCCATCGATGAACATGGTCCAATGAGCCGAGTAGATCTGAGTCGGTTGTTGTTGTTCTACCCATTCTGCTATGAAGTCAACAAGATCTTGAGACTTTATAGCTTTCTTGGCTTCAAACATGATGTCGCAGTATAGCATCTCCATTGCCCACTTTGCCACTCGGCCTGATGCGTCCCGATTGTGGAGAATTTCCGACAACGGAGCATCAGATATGACAGATACCGAGTGGTCTTGGAAATAATGAGCCACCTTCTTTGCAGTCATGTAGATCCCATAAATAAGCTTCTGATAATGGGGATACCTCTGCTTGGAAGGAGTCAGGACTTCAGAAACATAATATACTGGCCGTTGAACCTTGTACGCTTTGCCTTCTTCTTCGCGTTCGACTGTCACAACGGTGCTGACGACTGGATTTGTAGCCGCGATGTACAGAAGAAGGGGTTCTTGTAGCGACCCGACTCAAAACGAGTCAAGCCTCTGTGTTTCTGTGCCATCCCAGGATCAGTATGCTGGCACACACAGCACATCAATGTATATATCAAAGTGCAATCACATGTAAATAGCGTAAAACTGATATATACCTTAAATATCTCAGCGGAAGCAGTCAAGGGAGTGGAGTCCCAATTAACACCAACGGCAAGTTGAGTGTAGACCGTAACCCTGAATCGTACTCTTACTCGTCGAGGAAAATATCTGCAACATAAAACGTTGCAGCCGTGTAGGTCAGCATATTGAATATGCCAGCAAGTCACATAAGAGAGGGGTGAAAAGTAATCATCTATACTATATGCATATATGGCAGGTGGGGCTATAAGTTTTTAGCGAAAAGCAAGTTTTCTCCTACATCAAGAGAAGGCTAAAAGCAAAATGTTACTACATTGTTGGTTGTTAACGAGATGGTTCCGCCAACCAATTCTCGTACCCGAGTTGTCAATAATTCCCACATCAATATTATTATTTGTGTTGAGAACTTCAGATAAGTTTAGTTCCTTTGGCTCAAGTTGTCCATGACCGTGGACACGGCTAGTAGATTAGGTTTGAGTACTCTGCAGAGTTTTGCACACGTTCCCCACAAGATTTGATCGCCTCCGTGTATGTCCTCGCACTTCACGGTGTTTGAAGACCGGATGATCAAAACATGGTCTTTCGACGGGTCCCTCTGAATCCCTGTCGGTGCCCATCCATTCCTACCGTTCTTCTACATCTGCTAGCACCGCCTGTCCAGAGTCACCGCGTCGTCCAACTAAGCCAGAGCCCATAATGACTTGTGGCTGTGCAGGTAAGCCTTGGGTCTAGAAAATATCCGTCCGTCTCTTTGAGCCTGGGTGAAGCTTTCCGCAGGATGTCATGGCCGTCTCCAGCATCCCGGGTCATCCACTGGTTTCTCCAGGGAGCCGATCAACCGTCCTTCACCCAGAGTTGCATTGCATCACGAGGTCTTGAAAAGTCTTGACTTAACCGGTCTTGGTTATTAAATTATTCTCGCATCACTCGTGGTAAACTCTCAACCAGAATCCCGTCTACTCAAGCATAGCAATATGAAATTTGTCGTCTCGGGCCAAGTAACGGGGTTGTTGGGTGCCTACCACATGATACTACAATATGTAACCATAATTTCCAAGTACCTAATCAGCATGCAATTGGGCATAGGATGGTAGAACTACGATGCATAAAACATAGGTGATACATGATCAAATGACTTGCCTGGTGATGTTGACGAAGAAGAATTTCTCGAGAAATAACTTGATAGACTACTCGTCACTCTCCGATGAAATCTATATAACAAACATATCATTCACATAAGCACTCACACTAGCAATCATTCTAGCAATCAATTAAGAAACAACAATAAAAGTTGATGCAATCAAAAATCAATAAGAGAGAGCGGATAAAAATCCAAAGAAAACTTCAAAGAAGCTAGGAAGCCTTCTACTACATCAAACACTATATAGTTTTTGTTCTAACTGAAAATAAAACACTAAAATAGAAAAAATAACACAAAACAAAATATAAAATAACTAAGATAACAGAAGTAAAATTTACAAAACAATATTATTTTATAAGTATTTTCAAAATAGGAAATCAAACTAGCAATGCAATCAATTCGCAAGTTAGTATAGAACTAGAATTGATTCCATGCAAACAAATAAGAATAAAATAATATTTTGTTGTTGTTGAAAAGTTATTGGTAAATATCACAAAACAAAATATAACTTGTCACAATTAAAAAAAAAATTAAGAACAATTAATAAAAAAGAAATAGCAAGAAAACAAAAAAAAGGCTAAAACAGAATCTGTTTTGCTTAAAACCCTAAGTAAAATTATTTAACAAAAATTGAAACTTAAACTACTGAAAGATATGATCAATATGAAACAGTAGCAAAAAGAATTAATTTGAAAGCTATTTTTAAACTCCCGGTATAAGCAAAACAAGATTTAAATCAAATCTGATCTAATTCAAATTTTATAAATCCAAACATAGACAAATTATATGTCTACAGAAACTAAATAAATTTTTTGATTCAACGCAAAAAGAATCACCTAATTCGGAGTTATAGACTAATAGATATGAATTTTCTAAGATTGCAATTTTCTGAAAAAACTGCAATACGGGATTTCGTGAATCTCACCATGGGTGACACAGAGGAAGAACTCCGGCGAGGTAGCTGCTCCGGCGAGGTGGGGAGGTCGTCGGCGGGGGTGGGGGTGCGATGGAGGAGGGTGGCGGTGAGTCTCCTCCGTCGAACGGCGTCGTCGGTGAAGCGAAGGGGAGTCGGGGCGGTCGGGGAAGCGCTCGGGGGGTTCCTGTGGAGCTCCGTCTCCGGCGAGGTGAGGAGCGGCAGCGTGGAGTGGTGAGGGGGGCTGTTTAAGGGGGAAAATGGAGCGCGGTGGTCGTGGGGATGCTGATGGTGGCCTGGGTGGTGCGTGGGGCGAGGTGGTGATGCGGCACGACGACGGGGTTCTCTTGGAGCTCGGCTCCGGCGAGGTGCAGCAGGGGCGGTTGGGGCGGCGAGACGGCGTGATGAGGAGGGGAACGGGGCGAGGCGGCGGTGGAAATTATTTATAGGGGGAGAGGAGAGGCTCCAGAGGAAAAGAATCGGGGCTGAGGGGGAAGGGGATCGGGCTGCCATGGAAGGCAAGGGCGCTGGGAAGAAAGGAACGTCACGGTAGAACACAGAAGGAAGGAAGAAGAAGAGGGAAGGAAAGAGAGAGAGAAAGACAAAAAAAGAAAGAAAGAAAAGGGGGAAATAAAAAGAAAAAAAGAAAGGAGAGGTGGCGCTATGGGGATCTGGTCGGTTGGGATTGCCAGGGAATTTGCATTCCGAGCGATTGGGGATTCGCCCGAGGAAAAAATATCTCCTGTTTTTTTAACAGAAACTAAAACGAAAATAAAAGGAAACAAATAAAATAATTAATATAGGGTATTATATACCAAAATGATCAGAAAAATATCCTCTACCCGATTAACATTTTTCCAAGGCAAAAAAAATTAAAATGTTTTTTCAGAAAAATCCCTAAGGCTTTATTTTCTTTTGGCAAAATACTTTCTCCATAAAACTTGGGTCTTCTTGGCTCAAAAATATTTCAGAAATGCCTCACATTTTGGAGGGTCATTTTTCTCCGCTCTTTCTTGCGTGCAAGAATTTTGTCGGGGCATTTTCTCGGGGAAGAAAAATAAAGAAGCAAGGGCAAATATTTTGAAAGGATTCAAATGCAAACTCCGTTCAAATTCTCATTAGTTGAAGAAGTCATGTCATCTTATCTCTTTGCTTTTAAAAGATTGAATTTGAATTGATCGGAGATGGGGAAAGTCATTTTATTCCCTCTCATTCAAAAGTTTTTGAAAAGTTTCAAATTTCACTCAAGTTTCAATCACTCAAGCAAACAAACAAACAATCTAATAATCATATTAACATTCCAAAATTTATAATTTTGGGATGTTACAGTTCTTTACTGAGCGGGGCAGTAAGAACCGGCTGGGTGGAAAGCACGGCTTTGAGGTCGTCGAATGCGGTTTGGGCTTCGTCTGTCCACTCGTAGGTATCCGACTTGTTCATGAGTCGGTACAGAGGTAACGCCTTCTTGCCGAGTCGAGCGATAAACCTGCTCAAAGACGCTAGGCAACCTGTGAGCTTTTGTACGTCATGTACTCTTACAGGCCGCTCCATTCGAACAATGGTCCTGATCTTTTCGGGGTTGACATCGATCCCTCGTTCGGAAACAAAGAAACCGAGTAACTTCCCGCTGGGAACGCCGAATGAACACTTGGCTGGGTTGAGCTTGATATCGTACCTACGTAGGTTGGCGAATGTTTCTGCCAAGTCAGTCAGCAGGTCGGAACCTTTGCGTGACTTGACTACAATATCGTCCATATATGCCTCCACATTTCGACCAATCTGGTCTAGGAGTCATTTTTGGATCATTCGCATAAAAGTTGCTCCTGCATTTTTCAAACCGAATGGCATAGTGATGTAATGGAAGCACCCGAATGGGGTGATAAAAGATGTTTTTAATTCATCTGGACCATACAGACGGATCTGATGATAGCCCGAATAGGCATCAAGGAAGGATAAGCGCTCGCAACCCGCAGTCGAATCAACTATTTGATCAATGCAGGGAAGCGGGAAGTGGTCTTTCAGACAGACCTTATTAAGGTACTTGAAATCGATGCACATACGGAGAGACTTGTCCTTCTTGGGCACCATGACAACATTAGCGAGCCACTCGGAGTGGTGTACCTCGCGAATGAAGTTGGCTGCTAGAAGTTTAGCTACCTCCTCTCCGATTGCTTTTATCTTGTGCGCGGCGGACCGACGCAGGCGTTCTCGGACGGGCCGAGCGGCAGGATCCACATGCAGTCGGTGCTCAGCCAACTTCCTGGGTACACTTGGCATGTCAGCAGGCTTCCATGCAAAAATGTCCCAGTTCTCACGGAGGAATTGGATGAGCTCGGCTTCCTATTTTGGATCAAGGGTGGTGGAGATGTTTGTTGGGGCGGCGGTGGCATCCGTCGTTGGATGCTTACTTTCTTCTAGTCTCCCACCGACTGGAATGCAGACTCTGAAGCTGGCTTCTTTGAACGCATCAGGTTGGCGGGGTGGGCAATCTTCTTGTACTCATCCAACTCGAGTACAGCCATCTGATGATCTGCAATTCTCGACCCCTGTTGCAGACACTCCTCGGCCCGCTGCTGATTGCCTGTGAGAGTAATCACGCCTTTGGGACCAGGCATCTTCAGCTTCAAATATACGTAACATGGACGGGCCATGAAACGTACGTATGCCGGACGGCCCAGAATGGCATGGTATGCACTCTGGAAGTCTACCACCTCGAATGTTAACTTCTCTTTGCGGAAGTTCTTGTCAGAGCCGAAAACAACATCCAACGCAATCTGGCCGAGTGATTTGGCCTTTCTTCCTGGGACGACTCCATGGAATTGCATACCGCTCTCGCTAAGTCTGGACATCGGAATGCCCATTCCCTTGAGAGTATTGGCGTACATGATATTCAAGCCGCTGCCGCCGTCCATGAGGACTTTGCGCAGCCTAACTCCTTCCACCACCGGGTCGACGACCAGAGCTTGCCTCCATGGGGTGGGTACGTGTGCTGGGTGGTCTGCCTGATCAAAAGTGATTGCAGTCTGTGACCACTTGAGGAACGTGGGAGTGGATGGGGTTGCCATGTTTACCTCCCTGTTGACCAGCTTCAGTCGACTTTTGCTTTCTACATCAGCAAAAATCATTAACGTTGCATGGACTTCAGGGAACGGATCCCCCTTGTCCTCATCATCTTGCTCGGTGTCTTTCTCACTCGGCTGTCCTTCACCGACTCCTTGGACCAGAAGGCGACACTGCCGAGTGGTATGTTTCGACAATATGACATTGCCTTCTTCATCTGTCTTCGTGTGGATTGGACACGGTTGATCTAGGATGGAATTTCCTGACTGTTTCTTCTTGGGGGTGTACTGTGGTTTCCCCTTGCCTTTGGACTTAGCGTTTGTAACGACTGCCGCCTCTGCTTGCGGAGTGGATTGGGCTTTCTGTTTCTGCTTCCGACTGCTGCTCCCATCTCCGACGGCGACTGACTTATGCTTGCCTCTACGTATGCGGTCCTCCTCTTCGCCATTCGCATAGTGTGCGGCTATCTCCATCATCTTGCTCATGGAGATGTCGCCTGTCCGACCAAACTTCAGGTATAGATCTCTGTACCGAACGCATGCCTTGATGGCGCAGACTGCTTGGTGTTCTGTAACATTCTCCACCGTGTGGTAGAGGGTTGTCCAGCGCTGGATAAAATCGCGCAAGGGCTCGTTTTGCTTCTGGACACAGTGCTGAAGTTCTGTGAGACCAGTAGGGCGTTTACGCATACCCTCGAAGGTCCTGATGAAGACTCGGGACAGATCTGCCCAACTGCAAATGCTTGATGGAGCTAACTGGTTTAGCCAAGCTCGAGCCGAACCGTCGAGCATCAGTGGGAGATGTTTCATGGCGACATAGTCATCTCCGCCACCGATCTGGACCGCCACTCTGTTGTCATCTAACCAAGTTTCTGGTTTGGACTCTCCTGTGAATATGCCGATTCCCGTCGCCAATCGGAAGTTGGGAGGGATGTCAGCCGAGCGAATGGCCCGACTGAAACACTCTGGACCAGAAACAACGGTCCTGCTTGCACTCGGATGATCTCTTTCGTGACCATCACGGTGGGCTCGGCTTCTATCAACCTTCTTCTGAGTGATATACCCTCTTGCATTAGGCCTTTGATCATGCACGTCACCGCCCGAACGATGATCATCGTAATGCCGGGGTCCGTAAGGCCCACTCCGCGGAGGAGTACGCGAACGGCGACGATCTTCGGGATGAGACCGAATGGAAAGCGGATTCCGACTCTGGTCCCTGGAACGATCGTTCCAGAGGCTGCCCCCTCTGTGACACTGGTGAGAGCCGGGACTGAAAACGAACCGATGTGTGTTCGCTAGAAGGGAACTCTTGTGGATCTTGTTGTGCGACTGGGAGACCGCCGAGTTTTGCTACTGCGCCATATGTAACAAGGCACGGATCTGCTCGATTCCTCTACCAGCCTCCGAATCAGTCGACTCGAGAGAATCAGCGATCCTGGTGGCTGCAGCCAAGTTGAGGATGGGTGTGCGGAACACGTCGACGTTGTTCTGGCGAGCGTGTCGACTGGAAGAACAAGGGTGCTGACGACGAGCGCCGGATGATTCTCTGGTCTCACGCTTGTTCCGACCAGTCCCGGAGGGACTTTTGTGGGAATCGGCCATGAGTACTTCGGCTGCAGGCCCGTGACCCTGATACTCGGAAGGTAGTTCAGTCGGAACTGACTCCAAGCACTGGGATGACCGCGGGACCACAACCGATTCGAGCACCGCCACTTGAGAGGACATGTTTTGTCGCGCTAGGGCGTGTCGCACCCAACACTGGGGCCGCGAACGACCGGATCGCTTGTTGCGGCGCGTGACGGGGGCGAAGATCGACACCGGGGTCGATGGCTGGAGAAGAAGAACGCCACAGGAACTGGCACGGAAGTGCGTAGCCCCGCGACTCGGAAGCGTCTCGATGTCGAGGGGCGCATCCTGAAGCCATGCCGAATCATCAGCGATGAAGGAGAGTGCACCGAAGAGGATCTCATGACCCATGCACAGATCTCCGCCGGATGACATGATGAAAAGATGAAATCTCAAACTCGCCGGAAGTCGCTTAGACGCCTGCCCCACGGTGGGCGCCAACTGTCGTGGGTATAAGTCTGACAGTAGAAGTACGGGGTCCGAAATTATATGGGCAGAGCCTTAGCTGCGGCGAGGATGTATGAGTTTAGGCCCCTCTACGGTGGAGGTAAAATCCCTACGTCTCAGTGCTCTTGGGAGCTTTGTGTCAAGTTTATTAAGGGATTACAGCAAGTGCCAACCCCTGTACCAGGGGTGAAGGGTGGCTTATATAGAGTGCGCTGCCCTTCATAATGGTCCGGTGGACAGGGGTGGAGTAGTGGCGAGTAAATGCTGGCGTTACTGGTAACGTAAGCCTTAAATGCTAGTTATGGTGTATGAAAACGTATGACCGTTGCCCTCCTGGGAGGTTATGATGTACAGAGTGGATTCCAGTCGGCACGTTAGATATGCTCCGAGTGGACCGTCGCCGACTGGATGATGGGGGCGTCCTTAGTTCAGTCGGAACTGTCTAAGGGCCTTGTCCCCTATGAAGGGTAGTCCTTGGGTAGGACCTACAGGGCAGACCTATGACCCTACCCTGGGACTATAACCCCATCAAACCGTCTAGAAAGCAGAAGTGTGTGTGTTTAGACATTCTTTCTAGCATTTGGTCAATAAAAGGCAAAGGGTAATGATCTTTCCTAGTGGCTTTATTCAATTTCCTAAAATCGATCACCATCCTATAGCCAGTAATAATCCTCTGTGGGATCAATTCATCCTTATCATTAGGGACAGCGGTAATACCTCCCTTCTTAGGGACGCAATGCACCGGACTCACCCAATCACTATGAGCAACATGATAGATAATACCCGCTTCGAGGAGCTTTAGTATTTCTTTTCTTACTACCTCTTTCATCTTAGGATTTAATCTCTGTTGATGATCAGCAACTGGTTTGGAATCAGGATCAGTCTTAATCTTGTGCTGGCATAGAGTGGGACTAATGCCCTTAAGATCATCTAGAGTATATCCAATAGCAGCACGGTGCTTCCTCAGAGTTTTTAGTAACTTCTTTTCTTCATGCTCTGAGAGGCTAGCACTAATTATGACAGGATATATCTCTTTTTCATCAAGATAAGCATACTTAAGAGTATATGGCAACTGTTTAAGCTCGAACACAGGATCACCCTTTGGTGGGGGTGGATCCCCAAGGAGTTCAACATGCAAATTATTCTTAAGGATAGGATATTGTTCTAAGACAACTCTATCTATCTCATTCCTTTCATCCAGATGCATATCATTTTCATGCTCAAGGAAGTATTGCTCTAAGGGATCAGTAGGAGGCACAACAATAGAAGCTAAGGCAATAGTTTCATCCTTACTAGGCAACTCTTTTTCATGAGGTTGTCTACCAAACTTGGAGAAATTGAACTCGTGTGACACGCCTTCAAAGCCAACAGTGACAGTTTGCTTCTCACAGTCAATTTGAGCATTGACAGTATTAAGGAAGGGTCTGCCAAATATGATGGGACAAAAGCCATCTTGTGTGGTAGCAAGATCGAGGAAATCAGCAGGATACTTCGTTTTACCACACAAGACTTCTACATCCCTAACAATTCCTATAGGGCAGATAGTATCTCTATTGGCAAGCTGAATAGTGACATCAATGGGTTCTATCTCAACAGGTGCAATCTCGTCTTTAATTTCATCATATAAGGATTGAGGTATTGCACTAACACTAGCACCCACGCACATAAACCATGACAACAATGATCCCCTATCTTAACAGAAACAACTGGCGTGCCAACAACAGGCCAATATTTGTCTCTAGCGTGTGGTTTAGCAATTTTAGCAGCATCTTCACAGAAGTGAATATTATGGCCTTCAACATTGTCGAACATGAGATCTTTGATAATAGCAATGCTAGGTTTAACTCTAATTTGCTCAGGGGGTGTAGGTGTTCTCATGTAGCCTCTACGTATCACAGTTGAAGCTTTAGAATGATCCTTTATCCTAACAGGGAAAGGTGGTTTCTCAATGTAAGCACTAGGATCAATATGATCGTTATAGGCAATGACTTTCTCTTCAACTTGATTGGGGTTAACTACATTGACTTCTAAGGGAGGATGATATTTAAACCACTTCACTTTAGGGAGATCAATATGAGCAGCAAATGATTCACACAATGAAGCTACTATCTCAGAGTCAAGTCCATACTTAGCGCTAAAATCACAAAAAGTATTTGTTTCAACAAAGGATTTAACGCAATCAAACTTGAAATTCATACCTGACTCCTTACCTTCATCAAGCTCCCAATCTTCAGAGTTGCGTTTAATTCTTTCAATAAATTCCATTTGAAGTCAATATCTCTCTTCATAAAAGAACCGGTACAAGAAGTGTCAAGCATGGTGCGATCATCATGAGAAAGCCGAGCATAGAAGTTCTGAATGATAATTTCTCTTGAGAGCTCATGGTTGGGGCATGAATATAACATTGATTTAAGCCTCCCCCAAGATTGAGCGATGCTTTCTCTGCCACGAGGCCAAAAATTATAAATATAATTCCGATCACGATGTACTAGATGCATAGGATAAAACTTTTGACGAAATTCCAATTTCAACCGATTGTAGTTCCATGATCCAGTATCATCACATAGCCTATACCATGTCAACGCCTTATCCCTCAAAGATAAGGGAAAGACCTTCTTCTTGACCTCATCCTCGGGCAAACCTGCAAGCTTAAATAAACCACAAACTTCATCTACATAGATTAGATGCAAGTCTGGATGTGATGTTCCATCTCCTGTAAAAGGATTAGCCAGCATTTTCTCAAGCATACCCGAAGGAAATTCATAGCAAATATTTTCAGTAGGTGCAGCAGGTTGAGGAGCAACTCTTTGTGCTTCTGTTCGAGGTGAACATACCCCGAACAAGCCCCTCAAAGGATTAGTTTCCATAGTGACAAGTGATAATAAATTTCAGCACACTATATAAATGTTTCCTTACCAATTTCCACTTACCAAAGGCGCTTCACTCCCCGGCAACGGCGCCAGAAAAGTGTCTTGATGACCCACAAGTATAGGGGATCTATCATAGTCCTTTCGATAAGAGTGTCGAACCCAACGAGGAACAGAAGGATCTGACAAGTGGTTTTCAGCAAGGTAATATCTGCAAGCACTGAAATTATCGGTAACAAGTAGTTGTGTGGTGAGATGACTCGTAGCAAGTAGCAAGTAACAAAAGTAAAAACGGCGCAGAAAAGTGGCCCAATACCTTTGGTAGCAAGGGACAAGCCTGGACAAATTCTTATAGGAGGTAAAACGCTCACGAGGACACATGGGAATTTCTCTCAAGCTAGTTTTCATCATGTTGATATGATTCACGTTCGTTACTTTGATAATTTGATATGTGGGTGGACCAGCGCTTGGGTACTGCCCTTACTTGGACAAGCATCCCACTTATGATTAACCCCTCTCGCAAGCATCCGCAACTATGAAAGAAGAATTAAGACAAAGTCTAACCATAGCATTAAACTAGTGGATCCAAATCAGCCCCTTACGAAGTAATGCATAAACTAGGGTTTAAGCTTCTGTCACTCTAGCAACCCATCATCTACTTACTACTTGCCAATGCCTTCCTCTAGGACCAAATAATAGTGAAGTGTTATGTAGTCGACGTTCACATAACACCACTAGAGGAAAAACAACATACAACACATCAAAATATCGAACGAATACCAAATTCACATGACTACTTATAGCATGACTTATCCCATGTCCTCAGGAACAAAAGTAACTACTCACAAAGCATAATCATATTCATGACCAGAGAGGTAATGAGTAGCATCAAAGATATGAACATAAACTCTTCCACCAAGTAATCCAACTAGCATAAACTACAAAGAGTAATTAACACTACTAGCAACCTTACAAGTACCAATCAGAGTCGCGAGACGGAGATTGGTTACAAGAGATGAACTAGGGTTTGGAGATGAGATGGCGCTGATGAAGATGTTGATAGTGACGAGTCCCCTCCGATGAGAGGAGTGTTGGTGATGATGATGGCGACGATTTCCCCCTCCGGGAGGGAAGTTTCCCCGACAGGATTGTCCTGTCGGAACTCTAGATTGGTTCTGCTCGAGTTCCGCCTCGTGGCGGCGGCGAATCCTCCGAAAAGCCTCCTCCTGATTTTTTTCCAGATCAAAACCCTTCTTGTAGCAAAAGGGGGGAGCCGGAGGGCCATCTGGGAGCCCACAAGCCCCCTAGGCGCGGCCAGGGGGGTGGCCGCGCCTAGCAGGCTTGTGGCCGCCTGCTGGCGCCCCTCGGTACTTCTTCGGCCCAGTATTTTTTATAAATCCCAAAAAAAATCCACGTTGATTTTCATGGCTTTCGGAGTTGCGCAGAATAGGCATCTCAAACTTGCTCCTTTTTCAGGCCAGAATTCCAGCTGCCGACATTCTCCCTCTTCATGTAAACCTTGCAAAATAAGAGAGAAAAGGCATAAGTATTGTACCATGAAGTGAAATAACAGCCCAAAAAGCGATAAATATGAACATGAAAGCATGATGCAAAATGGACGTATCAGGCACCCCTCCAGTATTTCTTTCACCCAGTATTTTTTATAGATTCCAAAATAATTCCTCGCTGATTTCACAGCTTTTGGAGTTGTGCATAATAGGTATCTCAAACTTGCTCCTTTTCCAGCCCAGCATTCCAGCTGCCGGCATTCTCCCTCTTCATGTAAACCTTATAAAATAAGAGAGAAAATGCATAAGTATTGTACCATAATGTGTAATAACAGCCCATAATGCGGTAAATATCAATATAAAAGCATGATGCAAAATGGAAGTATCCTTTACCACTGGGGTCACTATCAAGTTGGCATTTGAGTGGCATGGGAGTGTTTCCCTTGGTCTGCTTGAGTTCATCCAACTTGAATCTCTTGAGCATGTCTTGAGTGTATTTTTCTTGGTTGATGAAGGTTCCTTGACTTTGTTTCTTGACTTCGAATACAAGGAAGAACTTCAACTCTCACATCATAGACATCTCAAACTCTTTGGTCATTAGCGCGACAAACTCATCATCAAAAGCTTTGTTAGGACAACCAAAGATAATATGATCAAAATATAGTTGGGATAGGAACAAGTTCCCTTTAACCTTCTTTGTGAAAAGAGTGGGATCAATTTTCCCAATTTCAAACCCACGGTCTTGAAAAATCTTGGTAAGGTGCTCATACCACACATGTGGGGCTTGTTTAAGGCCATATAGTGCCTTATCGAGCATGTATACATGATTGGGGATCTTGGGATCCTCGAACCCCGAGGGTTGCTTGACATATACCAAATCCTTAAGAGGACCACTAAGAAATGCACTCTTCACATCCATTTGATTTAATTTGAAATGATGATTGTAAGAGCACAATTTAACCTAAGCACTTTTGGTGGTTGATGACGATGTCCCTTGCGGACTAACTGTGTGCATTGAACTTTCAAATTATTATCACGTGTCACCACACGGTTATATTCCCCTCAATGATTGAAAGAGAAGACGGTGCTTAGCTATCGATTTAGTGTTTGTGTACTTGAGTCATAGGTAATCCCATACTATCAAGAGGGGATCCGCGTATGGAAAGGTTGGGTGGAACAAACTCTCCCACTCTTGCACCCCATCCGCTTCCTGGAGCAACGGAGCTCTCCTATTGTACCCAGAAGTTGCCTAAGTGGAAGTACCGCTCTAGGGAACGGTAGTACCGCTCCAGCGGTACTGCCGCCCTCCAGGGCCGGCCTCTCTTCCGCTTATATTTTTCTTCTGGTATCCTTAGGGGCTTTTTCTCTTTTGAGCGGAAGTACCACCTAGGGGGAGCGGTAGCACCACTCCAACGGTACTACCATCCTCCCTCTACCACTCCCACTTCCGCTCTGGCTAAACTACCGCCCCTCTGGCTATGTATGTCTTCGAAAAAAATAAGCGGATGTACCGCTTGGAGCAGGGCGGTAGTACCGCTCTGGCTGAACTACCGCCCCTCTGGCTATGTTCTCCCGCCTGTGGTGGCCGGTACTTCCGTGCAAGCGGAAGTACTGCCCACCTCCATGGTACTACCGCTTAGCTGAGTCGTTGGGCAGAATAACGGCTAGATTTCCTCCCACTATATATAGGGGTCTTCCTCCCTGAGGAGACCTCACCTTGTCCTCCTTGAAGCTCCATTGCTACTCTCAATATAAAACATTCTTGATCTTTCTCCCTAGCTATCAATCCATGTTGATGCTCTAGGGTTTGGATGAGAAGGCATTGATCCACACTTCCACCAAGAGAAAAGTTGTCCCCCCTTTACTCCCTCGCGGATCTTGTTACTCTTGTGTGTTTGAGCACCCTAGACGGAAGAGGTCATCTCGAAGCTATATTCCATTGTGGTGAAGCTTCGTGGTATCATTGGGAGCCTTTAATTCAATTGTGGAGATTTCCCCAACCTTGTTTGTAAAGGTTCGGTCGCCGCCTTCAAGGGAACCAATAGTGGAATCACGACATCTTGCATTGTGTGAGGGCATGAGCAGAATATGGTAGCCTTAGTGACATCTTGGGGAGCATTGTGTCTCCAAACCGCTCCAACGGAGACGTACTTCCCCTCAAAGGGAAGGAACTCCGAAAACACATCCTCGTCTTCATCGATTCCACTTGCGGTTACTTTTGCCTATACTTGTATTTGTTATTTACTTGTCATTCCTGTTGCTGGCATCATATAGGCTGCTCACTTAGTTGAATATCTAGACAACCTATTTGTTGCTAAACTTAATTTGTTTAAGAAAAGCTTAAAAATTGTTAGTTGCCTATTCACTCCCTCTAGTCAACCATATCAATCCTTTCAATTGGTATCAGAGCCTCGTCTCTTTACTAAGGGTTTCACCACCCAAAGAGTATGTCTTATGGTGAGGATCGGGTCGTGGAGTTGCCCGAGGCAGCTGTTGTGAACTCGGTCACCCGAGAGGATCTAAATGAGGCCATGGCCGCCTTTAGATCCTTAGTTTCTATTGAGATCAAAAACATTCTCAAAGATTTCCTTGATGACTTCAAATTCTCTACCGATCCGTTGCATGTGGTTAATACCACAACTTCGAACACTTGGGACAATTCCAAAAAGGAAAATGCTAGTAGTGATAGAAATAAATTGCCTCAAGGAATGAGGGGGGCAAATACCTTTGCCTCGGTTCCTCCTCCCGTGGTCTATGGAGGACTGGTTCACCCACCGCATGTTATTAACCTCGATCCTCCTCCTAAGATTGTTAAGAATGATTTTGCTAACTGGATTTTTCATATGAAGGCTCATTTTAATCACAAGTCAACACAAATTTGGAGAATCATTGAGCAAGTCTACTACCCACATGATCCAAGAAACCTCACTCCAAGAGAAGAGGTTGACAATTAGCTCAATCACTCCGCCTTGTTCATCCTTCAAGCAGCAGTTCCCATTGAAGATTGTTGGGAGCACATCATTTCCATGTACAAGGGATGCTCTAGTATTCAATGGTCTAACTATGAAGTGATACTTTATGAGTCCAATGAATTTGTTATGATTGAGGATGAGGACCCTTGTGAGCTCTACCGAAGAGTGACAGCGCTTGCCGTTATTATTCAAGATCATGGAAGCAAAGATGTGGATGACAATGGGCTCAAGCGTAAGTTTCTCTAGGCTATCATGCCTTCCAACATGTCCATGTTCACCGTCATCCGTCAAAGGCCGGACTTTCACTCCATGTCCTCAAGCGATGTGTTGGATGAGTTCATTGCCATGAACATATTGAACAAGACCACTGACAATGCTCTAGCTCTTGTCCAACGGTCAAGAAAAGACTCTCCCAACCTTGCTTTGAAGGCGAAGGATGCTATGGAGGAAGATGAAGAAGAAACAAGAGGAATTGTGCCCCGAAGACACCAAGTATGCTTATCACGAGCATATGGCTCTTGCATCAAGGCAGTTTTAGGGCAACAAGAGAAACTCAAAGCGAAGCAACACATGAGGACTTGCTACAACTATGGCAATATGAGTCACTTTGTGGCACATTATCCTTATGTGAAGAGGGAAGACAATGGTGGCAAGCTTATCCGCAAAGACAAGGCCAAGCCCTTCCCCAACAAGAACAACTTCTCCAAGAAAATGGTCCAAAAGGTGTTGGTGGCTCAAGAAGAGTATCTCTCCAATGAGGATGATGATGATGATGCAAGTGATGAAGTAATGGGAATGGCCATGTTGGCCATTGCATCCTCTTCCCCAATCAAGGTGTCCCTTTTCAACACCCCCAACGAGAACCACATTGCCAACTGCCTTATGGCCAATGCATCCAACAAGGTAACCTCCAACATCAAAACTATCATTTCTACTACCCCTTCTCCTATGGTTAGTGGAGATGAACAAGAGGAGGTTAATGATGAATAAAACTCCTTCGATAGATTCTTGAGGAAAGTCAAGGGTAAAACCAAGAAGCATTTTGTTGCTCTCTTGGAACTGCTAAGAAAGCCTAATGACCTCATCTAAACTCATGAAGAAACTATCTCTACTTTACAAGGACATAGTCGTGACTATGATGATGATATAGCGAATTGGGCTTCGTTTGTCTCTTGATTATTCACATAATGATAGCCTTGCTAAATTACAGACAGATCATGATAATTCTCTTGTTCTTATTCGCGTGCTTAAATCCGAAAAGGTTGCACTTGGGGTTGACCATGCTAGACTCGAGGAAGAGCTTGACATACTTGACAAGTCTCACAAGGTTCTGAAGAGTGCTCATGCTTCGTTGAAAGAGTCTCATGCTCAACCCCAAGTAAAACTCACTCAGAAAATATCCACATGTTCTGTGTTTGTTTTAATTAATAATGCCCATGCTACTAACCCATGTTGTGAGCATGAACATCTTGTGGAAGATAATGCCAAATTAAAGGAGCATATTGAGAAAGGCCTTGTGACATGAATTCAAGGTGAAAAGAATCTCAATGACCTTCTGAGTAATCAAAAGAAAGTGGTTGTAAAGGAGGGACTGGGGTTTGCACCCAAGGCCAAGAAGAACAAGAAGCTCAATACCAAGCAACCTCCCTTGCTTAAGGAAACCTTTGTCAAAGCTGGGGAGGGTACTCATAAAAATAAGACGGGCAAAGATAAGGGTGGTAATGCCAAGAAGGGCAAAACCCTCCCTCCCAACAATGCTGGCGAGTTTAACCCATCTTCTATTTTATGCCGTGCTAGCGATGGAAATGTCTTTGCTAAATTTGTGTTGGAAATATGCCCTAGAGGCAATAATAAAATAGTTATTATTATATTTCCTATTTCAAGATAATCACTTATTATCCATGCTATAATTGTATTGAATGGAAACATAAATGCATGTGTGGATATATAGACAAAACAATGTCCCTAGTGAGCCTCTAGTTGACTAGCTCGTTGATCAAGGATGGTTAAGGTTTCCTAACCATAGAGAAGTGTTGTCACTTAAAACGAGATCACATCATTAGGGGAATGATATGATGGACAAGACCCAAACTATAAACGTAGCATGTGATCGTGTTATTTTGTTGCTATTGTTTTCTGCATGTCAAGTATAAATTCCTATGACCATGAGATCATGTAACTCACTGACACCGGACGAATGTCTTGTGTGTATCAAACGTCACAACGTTACTGGGTGACCATAAAGGTACTCTACAGGTATCTCCGAAGGTGTCCATTGAGTTAGCATGGATCAAGGCTGGGATTTTTCATTCCGTGTGACGGAGAGGTATCTCGGGGCCCACTCGGTAATACAACATCACAAACAATCCTTGCAAGCAATGTGACTAAGGAGTTAGTCACAGGATCTTGTATTACGAAACGAGTAAAGAGACTTGCCGATAACGATATTGAAATAGGTATGGCGATACCAATGATCGAATATCGGGCAAGTAACATACCGAAGGACAAAGGGAATGATATAGGGGATTGTGTGAATCCTTGACATAGAGGTTCACCGATAAGATCTTCGTGGAATATGTAGGATCCAATATGACATGGGATATTGACCAGGGAGTGTCTCGGTCATGTCTGCATAGTTCTTGAACCTGTAGGGTCTGCACACTTAAGGTTCGGTGACATTTTCAGTATAGTTGAATTATTGATGTTGGTAACAGAATGTTGTTCGAAGTCCTGAATGAGATCCCGGACGTCACGAGTATCTCCGGAATGGTCCAAAAATGAATATTGATATATACGATTGTTGCATTTGGCTTCAGGAAAGATTTCGGGCATTACCGGTAAAGTACCGGGAGTGACGAATGGGTTCCGGGGTTTTACAGGGAGGGTCTACCCACCCGGGAGAGAACCAAATAGGCCCATGGGTGGCGCAACAGCCCTTAATGGGCTGGTGAGGCCATCCTAATAAGGCTATTTCGGCCCATGAATAAAGAAAGAAAAAAAGAAGGAGGTGGACAAGATAGGAAGGAGTCCTCCACCAAACCGAATTGGGGGACTCCCCCCTCCTCGCCTCGGCCGAAGGCTCCTCCTTGGAGTAGGAGGTAAGCAACCCACCCCTTGGTTCCTCCTATATATAGTGGAGGGTTTTACGGCTTTAGTACCTCAAGCCTTGTGCAACCCTCTCTCCCTCCACTACATCGTGACACCTTGTAGCTAGATCGGTATGACACGACGGAGCCCTGCTGGAGTAGCTCCATGATCATCACTACCACGCCGTCATGTTGCTAGAGAATTCAGCCACCTCTTCGTCTCTCTTGCTGGATCAAGAATACGGAGATCGTCATCGAGTTATACATGTGCTGAACGCGGAGATGATGTCCGTTCGGTGCTAGATCGGTACGGATCGTGGGACGGCGGTGATTTTGATCGCAAAGACGTTCCACTACATCAACCGCGTTTCTTAATGCTTCCCGCTTAGCAATCTACAAGGGTATGTGGATCTGATCTCCCTCTCATAGATGATCATCACCACGATATGTCTTCGTGTGCGTAGGAATTTTTTAGTTTCCCATGCAACGTTCCCAACAGTGGCATAATGAGCTAGGTTCATGCGTAGATGGTATCTCGAGTAGAACACAAAAGAATTTGTGGTCGTTGATGTTCAATTTGCTGCCCTCCTTAGTATTTTCTTGATTCAGCGGTATTGTTGGATTGAAGCGGCCCCGATCAACATTACTCGTACGCTTACGAGAGGCCGGTTTAATTGACTAACATGCAACTTGTTGCATAAACATGACTGGTGGGTGCCTGTTTCTTCAACTTTAGTTGAATAGGATTTCACTCACGCAGTCCTTGGAGAAGGTTAAATAACAATTTGCATATCACCGTTGTGGCTTTGCGTAAGTAAGATGCAATCATACTAGATACCCATAGCAGCCACGCAAAACATGCAACAACAAATTAGAGGGCGTCTAACTTGTTTTTGCAGGGTATGCATGTGATGTGATATGGCCAAAGACATGATATGATATATTGGATGTATGAGATGATCATGTTGTAATAGTTAAATATCGACTTGCACGTCGATGCTACGACAACCGGCAAGAGCCATAGGGTTGTATTTAATTATTTTGCGCTTGCAGATGTTCTTGCTATATCACTAGGTAGTAGCTTTAGTAGTAAAAACATAGGTAGTGCGACAACCTCGATGGCAGCACATTGATGGAGATCATGGTGTGGCGCCGATGACGATGGAGATCATGCCGGTACTTTGGTGATGGAGATCAAGTAGCAAAAGTTCACGGCCATATCATGTCACTTATGATTTGTATGTGACGTTAATCCTTTTATGCACCTTATTTTTTTAGAACGACGGTAGGATTATAAGGTGATCCTTTACTAAAATTTCAAGATAAAATTGTGTTCTCCCCGATTGTGCACCATTGCGACAGTCCGTCGTTTCGAGACACCACGTGATGATCGGGTGTGATAGACTCAACATTCACATACAATGGGTGCAAAACAGTTGCACACATGGAACACTCGGGCCAAACTTGACGAGCCTAGCATGTACAAACATGGCCTCGGAACACAAGAGATCGAAAGGTCGAGCATGAATCATATAGTTGATATGATCAACATGCAGATGTTCTCCACTGAAACTATACTAAAGTCACGTGATGATCGAACTTGAGTTAGTGAATTTGGATCATGCGACACTCGAATGAGGCTAATGAGATGTCTATTTGAGTGGGAGTTTATTAGTAATATGATTAGCTAAACTCAATTGTATTGAACATAGTCTAAGTAATTTTTGCAAAATTTTATGTTGTAGATCAGTGGCCCGCGTAGTAGCAACCCTGAATTTTAATAGATTCCTAGAGAACACTAAGCTGAAAGATGATGGAAGCAACTTTGTTGACCGGGCTTGAAATCTGAGGATTATCCTCCAAGCTGGCCAAAAGCAATATGTGCTTGATGCTGTGCTAGGTGATGCACCACCCGCTACGGCAACCCAAGATGTTTTGAACGCTTAGCAAGCGCGTAAGGATGACTACTCACTAGTTCAATGTGCAGTTTTGTATGGCTTAGAATCGGGACTTCAAAGACGTTTTGAACGTCATGGAGCATATGAGATGTTCCAGGAGTTGAGGTTTATACTTGAGAAGAATTCCCGGATCGAGAGGCATGAGACCTCCGATAAGTTCTATGCTTGCAAAATGGAGGAGAATTCATCTGTTAGTGAACATATGCTCTCAATGTCTGAGTAATCTAACCGTGTAGCTGAGCTGGGGATTGAACGCCCGCAAGAAGCTATCACTGACATAATTCTTCATTCACTGCCACCTAGCTATAAGATTTTCGTGTTGAACTATAACATGCAAGGGATAAATAAGTCACCCGGCGAGTTATTTGTGATGCTGAAAGTCGCTGAGTCAGAAATCCAGAAAGAACATCAAGTGTTGATGGTCAATAAGACCAATAATTTCAAGAAAAACGACAAAGGCAAGAAGGGTAACTCCAAGAAGAGTGGCAAAGCTGTTGCCCCTCCGATGCAGAAACCCAAGGCTGGACCTAAGCCGGAAACTGAGTGTTATTTCGGCCCAGGAATAAAGAAGGAAAAAAAGAAGGAGGTGGACAAGATAGGAAGGAGTCCTCCACCAAACCGAATTGGAGGAGGACTCCTCCCTCCTTGCCTCGGCCGAAGGCTCCTCCTTGGAGTAGGAGGTAAGCAACCCACCCCTTGGTTCCTCCTATATATAGTGGAGGGTTTTAGGGTTTTAGTACCTCAAGCCTTGTGCGGCTCTCTCTCCCTCCACTACATCATGACACCTCGTAGCTAGATCAGTATGACACGACGGAGCCCTGCCGGAGTAGCTCCGCCATCATCACTGCCACGCCGTCGTGCTGCGACAGGATTCAGCTACCTTTTCGTCTCTCTTGCTGGATCGAGAAGGCGGAGATCGTCATCGAGCTATACGTGTGCTGAACACGGAGGTGACGTCCGTTCGGTGCTAGATCGGGACGAATCGTGGGACGGCGGCGATTTGGATCGCGAAGACGTTCCACTACATCAACTGCGTTTCTTAACGCTTCCTGCTTAGCGATCGACAAGGGTATGTGGATCCGATCTCCCTCTCATAGATGATCATCACCACGATAGGTCTTCGTGTCCGTAGGATTTTTTTTGTTTCCCATGCAATGTTCCCAACAGTGGCATCATGAGCTAGGTTCATGCGTAGATGGTATCTCGAGTAGAACACAAAAGAGTTTGTGGTCGTTGATGTTCAATTTGCTGCCCTCCTTAGTATTTTCTTGATTCAGCGGTATTGTTGGATTGAAGCGGCCCTGACCAACATTACTCGTACACTTACGAGAGACCGGTTTCATTGACTAACATGCAACTTGTTGCATAAAGATGACTGGCGGGTGCCTGTTTCTTCAACTTTAGTTGAATAGGATTTCACTCACGCGGTCCTTGGAGAAGGTTAAATAGCAATTTGCATATCACCGTTGTGGCTTTGCATAAGTAAGATGTAATCATACTAGATACCCATAGCAGCCACGTAAAACATGCAACAACAAATTAGAGGGCATATAACTTGTTTTTGCAGGGTATGCATGTGATGTGATATGGCCAAAAAGATGATATGATATATTGCATGTATGAGATGATCATGTTGTAATAGTTAAATACCGACTTGCACGTCGATGCTACGACAATCGGCAGGAGACGTAGGGTTGTCTTTAATTATTTTGCGCTTGGAGATGCTCTTGCTATATCACTAGGTAGTAGCTTTAGTAGTAACAACATAGAGAGTGCGACTACCTCGCTGGCAGCACATTGATGGAGATCATGATGATGGAGATCATGGTGTGGCACCGATGACGATGGAGATCATGCCGGTGCTTTGGTTATGGAGATCAAGAAGCCAAAGTTCATGGCCATATCATGTCACTTATGATTTGCATGTGACGTTAATCCTTTTATGCACCTTATTTTGCTTAGAACGACGGTAGGATTATAAGTTGATCCCTCACTAGAATTTCAAGATAAAATTGTGTTCTCCTCGATTGTGCACCGTTGCGACAGTTTGTCGTTTCGAGACACCACGTGATGATCGGGTGTGATAGACTCAACATTCACATACAATGGGTGCAAAACAGTTGCACACACGGAACACTCGGGCCAAACTTGACGAGCCTAGCATGTACAAACATGGCCTCGGAACACAAGAGACCGAATGGTCGAGCATGAATCATATAGTTGATATGATCAACATCGAGATGTTCACCACTGAAACTATACTAAACTCACGTGATGATCAAACTTGAGTTAGTGAATTTGGATCATGTGACACTCGAATGAGGCTAATGAGATGTCTATTTGAGTTGGAGTTTATTAGTAATATGATTAGCTAAACTCAATTGTATTGAACATAGTCTAAGTATTTTTTGCGAAATTTTATATTGTAGATTAGTGGCTCGTGTAGTAGCAACCCTGAATTTTAATACATTCCTAGAGGAAGCTAAGCTGAAAGATGATGGAAGCAACTTTGTTTACTGGGCTCGAAATCTGAGGCTTATCCTCCAAGCTGGCCAAAAGAAATATGTGCTTGATGCTGTGCTAGGTGATGCACCAGCCGCTACAGCAACCCAAGATGTTTTGAACGCTTAGCAAGCGTGTAAGGATGACTACTCACTAGTTCATTGTGCTGTTTTGTATGGCTTAGAATCGGGACTTCAAAGACGTTTTGAACATCATGGATCATATGAGATGTTCCACGAGTTGAAGTTTATCCTTGAGAAGAATGCCCGGATCGAGAGGCATAAGACCTCCGATAAGTTCTATGCTTGCAAAATGGAGGAGAATTCGTCTCTTAGTGAACACGTGCTCTGAATGTCTGGATAATCTAACCGTCTAGCTAAACTAGGGATTGAACTCCCGCAAGAAGAATCACTGACATAATTCTTCATTCACTGCCACCTAGCTATAAGATCTTCGTGTTGAGCTATAACATGCAATGGATGAATAAGTCACCCGGCAAGTTATTTGCGATGCTGAAAGTCGCTAAGTCAGAAATCCAGAAAGAACATCAAGTGTTGATGGTCAATAAGACCACTAGTTTCAAGAAAAACGGCAAAGGCAAGAAGGGTAACTCCAAGAAGTGTGGCAAAACTGTTGCCCCTCCGATGAAGAAACCCAAGGCTGGACCTAAGCCGGAAACTGAGTGCTATTATTGCAAGGGGACTAGTCACTGGAAGTGCAACTGCCCCAAGTATCTCGCCAATAAGAAGGCGGCCAATGCCAAACAAGGTATATATGATATGCATGTTATTGATTTGTACCTCACCAGCTCTCGTAGTAGTGCCTGGGTATTTGATACCGGATCTGTTGCTCATATTTGCAACTCGAAATAGGAACTGCGGTATAAACGAAGGCTCGCGAAGGATGAAGTGACGATGCGTGTGGGAAATGGTTCCAAGGTTGATGCGAACGCCGTCGGCACGGTCTCACTTCAGTTACCATCGGGATTAGTGACGAACTTAATAATTGTTATTTAACGCATGCATTGAGCATGAACATTATATCTGGATCTTGTTTATTGCGAGACGATTACTCATTTAAGTCAGAGAATAATGGTTGTTCTATTTCTATGAGTAATATGTTTTATGGTCATGCACCCAATGTGAAGGGTTTGTTCATATTGAATCTCGACTGTGATGACACTCATATCCATAACATTGAGACGAAAAGATGTAGAGTTAACAATGATATCACCACTTTCTTGTGGCACTAATGCTTAGGTCATATTGGTGTTAAGCGCATGAAGAAACTCCATCCCGATGGACTTTTTGAGTCACTTGACACATGCAAACCATGTCTCATGGGCAAGATGACTAAGAGTCCGTTCTCCGGAACAATGGAGCGTGCAAGTGACATGTTGGAGATCGTACATACTAATGTGTGCGGACCAATGAGCATAGAGGCATGCGGCATATATCATTATTTTCTCACCTTCACTGACGATTTGAGTAGGTATGGCTATATCTACTTGATGAAGCACAAGTCTGAAATGTTTGAAAAGTTCAAACAATTTCAGAGTGAAGTTGAAAATCATCGTAGTAAGAAGATCAAGTTCCTACGATCTGATCGAGGAGGTGAATATCTGAGTTACGAGTTTGGTGCTCACTTAAGACAATGTGGAATTGTTTCAAAGTTGACACCACGTGGAACACAATAGCGTAATGGTGTGTCCGAACGTCGTAACCGTACTTTATTAGATATGGTACGTTCTGTGATGTCTCTTACCGATTTTCCATCATCATTTTGGGGCTATGCATTTCAGACAGTTGCAATCACTATAAACAGGGCACCATCAAAATCCGTTGAGACGACACCATATGAGCTGTGGTATGGCAAGAAGCCAAAATTGTCGTTTCTTAAAGTTTGGGGATGTGATGCTTATGTCAAAAAGCTTCAGCCTGAAAAGTTGCAACCCAACGCGGAAAAGTGTTTGTTCATAGGTTACCCAAAAGAGATAGTTGGGTATACCTTCTATCTCAGATCCGAGGGAAAAGTGTTTGTCGCTAAGAACGAAGCTTTTCTTGAGAAAGAGTTTCTCTCGAAAGAATTGAGTGGGAGGAAGATAGAACTTGATGAGGTTGCGGAACCTCTGCTTCAAGAAGGTGGTGGCGCAGGGCAGAAAGAAATTTCCGTCGAGCCAACACCAGTTGAAGAGAAAGTTAATGATGGTGATCATGAAGCTTCTGATCAAGTTATTGTCGAACCTCGCAGGTCGACAAGAGAATGTACTGCTCCGGAGTGGTACGGGAATCCTGTCTTGTCTATCATGTTGTTGGACAACAATGAGCCTTGGAATTATGGAGAAGCAATGGTGGGCACAGATTCCAATAGATGGTTATAAGCCATGAAATTCGAGATAGGATCTATGTATGAAAACAAAGTATGGACTTTGGAAGTATTACCTGAAGGTCGAAAGGCTATTCAGAACAAATGGATGTTTTAAGAAGAAGACAGACGTAGACGGTAATGTGACCGTTTATAAAGCTCGACCTGTGGCAAAGGGTTTTTCACAAGTTCAACGGGTTGACTACGATGAGACATTCTCACCCGTAGTGATGCTTAAGTCCGTCCGAATCATGTTAGCAATAGCTGCATTTTTGATTATGAAATCTGATAGATGGATGTCAAAACAACGTTCCTTAACGGGTTTCTTAAGGAAGAGTTTTATATGATGCAACCCGAAGGTTTTGTCGATCCAGAGAATGCTGACAAAGTGTGCAAACTCCAACGATCCATTTATGGACTGGTGCAAGTATCTCGGAGTTGGAATCAGTGCTTTGATGAGGTGATCCAGGCGTTTGGGTTTATCCAAGATTTTGGAGAAGCTTGTATTTACAAGAAAGTGAGTGGGAGCTCTATAGCATTTCTAATATTATAAGTGGATGACATATTGCTGATTGGAAACAATGTCGAGTTTTTGGAAAGCATAAAGGATTACTTGAATTGTTTTTTTCAATGAAGTACCTAGGAGAAGCTGCTTACATATTCGGCATAAAGATCTATAGACATAGGTCAAGGCGCTTAATAGCTCTTTCACAAAGCACATACCTTGAAAAAGTTTTGAAGAACTTCAAAATGGAACAATCCAAGAAGGGGATCTTGCCTGTGTTACAAGGTATAAAGTTGAGTAAGACTCAATGTCCAGTAACTGCAGAAGATAGAGAAAAGATGAGTGTCATCCGCTATGCTTCAGCCATAGGGTCTATCATGTATGCAATGCTCTGCACAAGACCGGATGTCATCCTGGCCATAAGTATGGCAGGCAGGTTTCAAAGTGATCCAGGACTGGAACACTAGGCGGCGGTCAAGAATATTCTGAAGTACCTGAAAAGGACTAAGGAAATGTTTTTCATTTATGGAGCTGACGAAGATCTCGTCGTAAAGAGTTCCGTCGATGCAAGCTTTCACACTGATCCGGATGACTTTAAGTCCCAAACCGTATACATATTTATTCTTAACGGGGGTTTGGTAAGCTGGTGTAGTTCCATGTGAAGCGGAGTACTTAGCTGCCTCACAGGTGGCCAAGGAGGGTGTCTAGATGAAGCAATTCATGTCAGATCTTGGAGTAGTGCCAAGTGCACTGGACTCAATTAATCTATTCTGTGACTACACTGGTGCCATTGCTCTAGCCAAGGAACCAAGGTTTCACAAGAGGACCAGACACATAAAGCGACGCTTCAATGCCATCCATGATTACATCAAGGAGGAGGACATAAATATTTGCAAAGTGCACACGTATCTGAAGGTTGCAGATCCGCTGACTAAACCTATTGCATGAGAAAAGCATGATCAACACCAGAACTTTATGGGTGTTAGATTCATTACATTGTAAATAACATGGAGATGTGAAGCTACATTATTGACTCTAGTGCAAGTGGGAGAGTGTTGGAAATATGCCCTAGAGGCAATAATAAAATAGTTATTATTATATTTCCTGTTTCAAGATAATCTTTTATTATCCATGCCACAATTGTATTGAATGGAAACATAAATGCATGTGTGGATATATAGACAAAACAATGTCCCTAGTGAGCCTCTAGTTGAGTAGCTCGTTGATCAAGGATGGTTAAGGTTTCTTAGCAACAGAGAAGTGTTGTCACTTGATAACGGGATCACATCATTAGTGGAATGATGTGATGGACAAGACCCAAACTATAAACGTGGCATGTGATCGTGTCATTTTGTTGCTATTGTTTTCTCCATGTCAAGTATACATGACCATGAGATCATGTAACTCATTGACACCGGAGGAATGCCTTGTGTGTATCAAACATTGCAACGTTAGTGGGTGACTATAAAGGTACTCTACATGCATCTTCGAAGGTGTGCGTTGACTTAGCATGGATCAAGACTGGGATTTGTCACTCCATGTGACAGAGAGGTATCTCGAGGCCCACTCGGTAATACAACATCACAAACAAGCCTTGCAAGCAATGTGACTAAAGAGTTAGTCACGGGATCTTGTATTACGGAACGAGTAAAGAGACTTGCGTGTAACGAGATTGAAGTAGGTATGGCGATATCGACGATCGAATCTCAGGCAAGTAACATACCGAAGGACAATGGGAATGACATACGGGATTGTGTGAATCCTTGACATAGAGGTTCAACCGATAAGATCTTCATAGAATATGTAGAATCCAATATGGACGTCCAGGTCTCACTATTGGATATTGACCAGAGAGTGTCTCAGTCATGTCTGCATAGTTCTCGAACCCGCATGATCTGCACACTTAAGGTTCAGTGACGTTTTCGGTATAGTTGAATTACTGATGTCGGTAACCGAATGTTGTTCGGAGTCTTTGATGAGACCCCGGACATCATGAGTGTCTCTAGAATGGTCCGAAAACGAAGATTGATATATAGGATTGTTGCATTTGGCTTCCGGAAAGATTTCGCGCATTACCGATAAAGTACCGGGAGTGACGAATGGGTTCCGGGGTTTTATGGGGAGGGGCCACCCACCCGAGAGAGAACCAAATAGGCCCATGGGTGGCGCACCAGCCCTTAGTGGGCTGGTGAGGCCAGCCCAATAAGGCTATTTTGGCTGATGAGACCTCCCTCTACTACTTCGTGACACCTTGTAGCTAGATCGGTACGACACGTCGAAGCCCTACTGAAGTAGCTCCACCATCATCACCTCCACGCCATCATGCTACCGGAGAATTCATCTACCTCTTTGTCTCTCTTGCTGGATCAAGAAGGCGGAGATCGTCATCGAGTTGTACGTGTGCTGAACACGGAGGTGCCGTCCGTTCGGTGCTAGATTGGGACGGATTGTGGGACGACACCAATTTGGACCATGAAGACGTTCCACTACATCAACCGTGTTTCTTAACGCTTCCCGCTTAGCGATCTACAAGGGTATGTGGACCCTATCTCCCTCTTGTAGATGATCATCACCATGATAGGTCTTCGTGTGCGTAGGATTTTTTTGATTCCCATGCGACGTTCCCAACAATTTGTTGGTTCCCCTTATGAGTACATTGAATGGTCTATTTGGGTTCCTAAGACCCTTGTTACTAACCTAAAAAGACCCATTAAAGAATGGGTACCTCAATCCAAGCATTATCTTATACAGGAGTTTCCTTCCGGTGGAGTGTCATGGTCGCTTTATAGTGGAGTAATGAATCATATATCGGAAGGAGGGACTTGGTGGTGGACGTTCATCCCAACCTATCCGTGGCCACCCAATTCTGCTTCAGTGATGATGCGATTTCAAAGGTATTGGGTCTCGACAAGGTGGTAATTTCTCCGGAACTTATCATTGAAAAGGTCATGCTTGTTGAGACCCTCACATACAATTTACTTTCCGTTCATCAACTTGCACTCATGGGTTTTAGTACATTCGTTTGTATTGATTTTGGGCCCTTTTGTGGAGCAAGACTCTAAAAGTAGCTTTTATTGGGCATGTCGAGAATGGTCTCTATGTGGTTAACTTTACAGAGCGACCCACTAGGACCGCGACTTGCCTAATGGATAAAGTTGATGTGGGATGTATATATGAGATCTTTGCAAATTCTCCTCAGAGGGGATCACGTCCTTGGACTAACAAATGTGAGTTTTGCCAAATATCGTGCTTGCAGTGCGTGCATTGAAGGAAAGCTTCATGAGACAGCTCATCGCCCCACGACTACCATATACTCGAAAAGGCCCTTGGAGCTCCTCCACATGGATCTCTTTGGTCCACCATCTTTCGATAGTATTGGGGGAAGAAAGTATTGCTTGGTGATGGTGGATGATTACTCAAGATATACTTGGGTGTACTTATTCAAGAGGAAGAGTGGGACCCAACAAACTATCATCAACTTTTCCAATGAAGCTCAACTTCAACATGAGGCAAATATATTAATGATTAGAAGTGACAATGGCACCGAGTTCAAGAAATACACCTTAAATGAAAATCTGAGTGACGAGGGAATCAAGCATCAATACTTCGCACCATATACCCATCAACAAATTGATGTAGCCAAAAGGAACAACCGGATGTTAATGGATGCAGAAAGACCCATGATGGAGGAGTTTAAATCTCCATATAACTTTTGGGCCGAAACCATCAACACCGCATGCCATGCATCTAATCGTCTCTACCTCCGCAAAGACTTGAACAAGACTCCTTATGAAATTCTTATCGGTAACAAGCCCAACCTCAAGTACTTCTGAGAGTTTGGTTGTAAGTGTTTCATTCTTAAGAAAGGTGCTCGTTTGTCTAAATTTGAACTAGAGCTCAAGAGGGCATATTGGTTGGTTATGCTACAAACTCTCGTGCTTTCCGTGTCCGAAACAAGTCCAATGGACTCACTGAGGAGACGTGTAACGTGTATTTTGATGAGAATAATGGCTCCCAAGTGGAGCAAAGTGTTCTTTGTGATGTAGGTGATGAAATTCCTCCCCAAGCCATAAGAAGAATGGGTGTGGGAAAATTCCTACCCGTTGAGGAACTTCTTGTGGCAGAAGGAGAAGGACAATGTTCCACTCAAGTGTAGCCATCACCAACGCAAGACCCACATGCTTCCGAAGAACAAACCGAAGGCCCTCAACCCCATGATCAAGATCAAGGAGAAGATCAACCTCATGATAGTCCTTCACCAAGTGATGTCCTTGGTCAAGCTTACACCTCCGAGCAAGTTCAATATCAAGAGCATGTTCAAGATGAAGACCAAGCTAATGATCAAGACCAAGATGAAGATCAAGAACAAGCTCAGAAAAGCAGTAAAGGTCACAAAAAGCTTCCTCCTCAGCTTACCCCTGAGGAGATTGGAGAAAGACGTGCCGCTCATAAAGAGTTCTCATGTGTTAAAGAATGTCTACGACAGCTTGATGAGAGTGGTAACCACTCATCGTTAATTAACAAACTTTATTGCCCATAAAGCATGTGATCGTGTCATTTTGTTGCTATTGTTTTCTGCGTGTCAAGTATTTATTCCTATGACCATGAGATCATATAACTCACTGACACCGGAGGAATACCTTGTGTGTATCAAACGTCGCAACGTAACTTGGTGACTATAAAGGTGCTCTATAGGTATCTCCGAAGGTGTCCGTTGAGTTAGTATGGATCAAGACTGGGATTTGTCACTCCGTGTGATGGAGAGGTATCTCGGGGCCCACTCGGTAATACAACATCACAAACAAGCCTTGCAAGCAATGTGACTAAGTGTAAGTCATGGGATCTTGTATTATGGAACGAGTAAAGAGACTTGCCGGTAACGAGATTGAAATAGGTATACGGATACCGACGATCGAATCTCGGGCAAGTAACATACTGAAGGACAAAGGGAATGACATACGGGATTTTATGAATCCTTGGTACAGAGGTTCAACCGATAAGATCGTCGTAGAATATGTAGGATCTAATATGGGAATCCAAGTCCCGCTATTGGATATTGACCGAGGAGTGTCTAGGGTCATATCTGCATAGTTCTCGAACCCGCAGGGTCTGCACACTTAAGGTTCGATAATGTTTTAGTATAGTTGAGTTATATGTGTGGTTACCGAATGTTGTTCCGAGTCCCGGATGAGATCACAGACGTCACGGGGGTTTCCGGAATGGTCTAGAAACTAAGATTAATATATAGGATGGTTTCATTTCGTCACCGAAAAGTTTCGGGCATTACCGGCACTGTACCGGTAGTGATGAATGCGTTGTGGGTATTCACCGAGAGGGGCCCACCCAACCGGGAGTGAGCCCAGTGACCCTAGGGTGGCGCACCAGCCCTTAGTGGGCTGGTGAGGCCAGCCCAATAGGCCCATGGCACCACAAGTGTAAAAACACCAAAGGAAAGGAAAAAAGGAAAGAGGGAGGTGGGAAGGAAGGAGCGGACTCCTCCCCCCAAACCGAATTGGGGTGTTAGTCCACCTCCTCCCCTTCGGCCGGTGCACCTTGGGGCTCCTTGATCCCCAAGGCTAGCCCCTCCCCTCCTCCTATATATACTCGTGGTTTTAGGGCTTTTGAGACACAACTTTGCCACGAGCAGGAGCAACTCAAACCTATACCACATAGTTCTTCCTTTAGATCGGATTTCTGCGGAGCTCGGGCGGAGCCCTTCAGGAGCAGATCATCACCAACACCGTAGTGTCGTAACGCTACCGGAGAACTCATTACTTCTCCGTCTCTCTTGCTAGATCAAGAAGGCCAAGATCGTCATCGAGCTGTACGTGTGCTGAACACGGAGGTGCCGTCCGTTTGGCGCTAGATCGGAACGGATCGTGGGACGATAGTGATTTGAATCACGAAGCTGTACCACTACATCAACAACGTTTCTTAACGCTTCCCGCTTAGCAATCTACAAGGGTACGTAGATCTAATCTCCTCTCGTAGATGGACATCACCATGATAGGTCTTCGTGCGTGTATGAAATTTTTTATTTCCCATGCGACGTTCCCCAACAGCAACTCCCTCATACCCACCCACTTCCCCTCCCGTCGACTCTCTCTCTGTGGCGACCAAGAGCATCGCCGGAGGCCAGCTCCGGATCTCCCAATCTGTGCTGATCTCCACTTTTTTGTCTGGTGGTATCTCTCCCCCCATATCCCTGGTGCCATGGACTCCTACTACCTTCGACCCCCCGTGTATTTTTGGTTTTATTTTTTGGATCATGATCTAGGGTAATGCATGAGGATTCCCTGTCTCTATTGCTTTTTCATGGCATGCAGGGGATGTGAGATGGATACTAGTTGCAATGGTCCAGGTAGATGTTTCTAAAAATTGGGGTCTAGGGCTCCGACACTTTCGCCCCCATTGCCATGATAGTTTTCTGCCATCCGGACGGTAGTAATGCCCGTGCTCGATCGGTACTACCACTGCAACGGAAGTACCGGTCCTGCACCAATGGTACTACTTCCCGGGCACAAGTACCCAGATTTTTTCTGAGCATCTATCTGCTCTTTCTATTGATTCTTTGACTTATGCAACCCTTTTTACACCTATTTTTCTTGTCAACCTTCTTGTGAGTTCTAGGTGATGGTAGCTCTCCTCTGCTTGCTCGTCGCGTGAACCCTCGTCATGCTCCAAGTGTCCTCGCACTTCTGATGAGGCAACAACTTGTTCTAGTACTCAACTGCAGAGGCAGCATGGAAAGTAAGCATTCCGCAAGAAGAAGGGTCCCAAAGAGCCTCAAGATATGAATCAAGAGGAGTTTGTGGATTTTTGTAAGCAGGATCCCTATTGTGTTCCTCAGGCCGAGGCTCTTGCTGGGCGTCCGTTCTGGAACAAGGCTTAGTCTCTTATTTATTCCAAGATCATCAACACAAGACCCAATCTCTTTGTGGAGGCCAAGAGCATTCAGACATGGCACATGGCTCCCTAGCCTCACACTGCGTATTTTGCTGAAGCGCATGCTTTTTGTCAGCAGTGAAGTCTTGGTCCTATTATCAGCTTCAACAAGGACTTTGACATCGAGATTGTGGCTCAATTTTATGCAACGATCCACTTTCAAGAGGGTGATGAGAGGCGCCTCACATGGATGACTGGTGGTGGTGTGCTGCACTCCAACTGGAAGACCTTCATCAACTCTCTCGGCTATGCTGATCGTGGCGCGGACGAGCCCATTAGACTAAGGCCACATACTGAGGGTGTTGTTGCTATTCACAAGTCCATGCTTATCCGTCATTCCAGGGTTGTGAAGACTGCTAAGGGATATTGCATTGAGCTCATTCCTTTTCTGGACATCATGCACATGATTTTCTGCAACACTCTATTCCCCCTAGTTGGCAACAAAGACCAGGTGCATTCTTGTCTTGTGAACGTATTTCTTCTTTGCATAAAGGAGCAAGGCCGCTAGTCCACTTTGGATATTTCCCACATTATGTGGATGGAGCTGCGTTCTGCTGTTCTTGACAAGAAGAAAGTGCCCATCTATGGCCCATATCTATACAAGCTAATTGGGGATACTTGGAATGCTACCTTTCCTACTGAGCTTTTGGTGACTGACCACATGGTTCATCTTGGTGTTCTCAAGCTCCGTGTGAAGGAAACTTGGGGGATTCCATGTGCTGTTCCTGAGATTGCTCCCACAGACTTAGATGATGAGCCCGATCGTGACTATGAGTTTGTACCCAGATTTGAGATTGAACCATCTTGGGCATCCAAGCTAAGGAAGAAGATGAAGGATCTCTTCTGCTTCCAGGATAGGGATAGTATGAGGAACATGTTGACGCCAAGAAGGCACGCAGTCGTGACAAGATGATCATGAGGAAGATTGACCTTGATGTACAGACTAGATCAAAGGACAAGATCACTGATGAGGATGACTGGATCAAGGCAAACTATCAGTGGACCGAGTCCAAGGAAGATGTGTGTGCTGAGGATGTGTGTGCTGCTTCAGAGGAGTCAGAGGGTGACGGTGACGAGGATTACTCATCTTACCATAATTTTTTCTTCTTATCGCCCCGTTTGCCCCTTTTTGGTGTCTCGATGCCAAAGGAAGAGAGAGTGTTTAGCTAAAGCTAGATTTGCCAAGTGCTTTATTGTTTATTGTTTATTTTTATTTTCCATCTCCTCTTGTGAACTCATTTTATTTGGTTGCTTTGGTTTGTGTTACCATGGCTTGTGTGAAATAAAGTATGGTGTAAGACATATGCTATCTTCCTTATTATATTATGTATACTTTAGTGATTATATGATTTCATATTTCCTCTACTTGCATCCATGCTTAACTCTCATTTTATGTTTATACAAGTATATGGCCATGTCTATAAAATATAGGGGGAGTGTTGATCCTAGTGCGTGTGTTTTTTGCATTCCAAAAGCATACTACAATAAAGCACACATCTAGGTGGGGCGTGTCTATATTTTGTAAGATATTGGGAATGCCTAAGACTTCTAGTTTATTCATATTTTGGCAAATCCCATATTGTCATCAACCCACCAAAAAGGGGGAGATTGTAAGAGCACAATTTATCCTAAGCAGTTTTGGTGGTTGATGATGATGCCCCTTGTGGACTAATCGTGTGCATTGAACTTTCACGGAATTATCACGTGGCACGATACAATTATATTCCCCTCAGTGATTGAAAGAGAAGATGGTGCTTAGCTATCGATTTACTGTTGGTGGACTTGAGTCATAGGTAATCCCGTACTATCAAGAGGGGATCCGCGTATGGAAGGTTGGGTGGAACAAACTCTCTCACTCTTGCACCCCATCCATTTCCTGGAGCAATGGAGCTCTGTTGTTGTACCCGGAAGATGCCTAAGCTGAAGTACCACTCTAGGGAATAGTAGTACCACTCCAGCGATACTATCGGCCTCCTTCGAGGCACCAATAGTGGAATCATGGCATCTTGCATTGTGCAAGGGTGTGAGGAGAATACGATGGCCTTAGTGGCATCTTGGGGAGCATTGTGCCTCCACACCACTCCAAAGGAGACGTACTTCCCCTCAAACGGAAGGAACTTCTGAAACACATCCTCGTCTTCATCGGTTCCACTGGCGGTTCTTCTTGCCTTTAATTGTATTTGTTATTTACTTGTTATTTACTTGTTATTCTTGTTGCTAGCATCATATAGGTTTCTCACCTAGTTGCACATCTAGACAACCTATTTGTTGCTAAACTTAATTTGTTTAAGAAAAGCTTAAAAATTGTTAGCTGCCTATTACCCCCCCTCTAGTCAACCATGTTGATCCTTTCAATGATGAGATGCATATGCTAGTAACATGCGAATAGATTAAAGGCATGCAACGGGAGCAAAGGTTTCACCGTAGTCGATACACATGACTTGCGAGTAGACTTGTGCCAATAATCTTGCCTTATCGCGAATGACGACACCGTTCACATCTTGCTTGTTCTTGAAGATGCATATGGTTCCAATGACATTGTGATTCTCCTTTGGTTTGGGCACCAACTATTGGAAATATTCCCTTGAGGCAATAATAAATTGGTTATTATTATATTTCCTTGTTCATGATAATTGTTTATTATCCATGCTAGAATTGTATTGATTGGAAACTAAAATACATGTGTGTATACATAGACAACACTGTCCTTAGTGAGCGTCTAGTTGACTAGCTAGTTAATCAAAGATGGTCAAGGTTTCCTGGACATAGACAAGTGTTGTCATTTGATAAGGGGATCACATCATTAGGAGAATGATGTGATGGACAAGACCCAAACTATGAACGTAGCATATGATCGTGTCAGTTTATTGCTACTGTTTTCTGCATGTCATGTATCCGTTCCTATGACAATTAGATCATGCAACTCCCGTACAAGGGAGGAATACCTTGTGTGTATTAAACGTCGCAACATAACTGGGTGACTATAAAGGTGCTCTACAGGTATCTCCGAAGGTGCCTGTTCGGTTGGCGTGAATCGAGACTGGGATTTGTCACTCCGTATGACGTAGAGGTATCTCGGGGCCCACTCGATAATACAACATCACAATAAGCCTTGCAAGCGATGTGACTGAGGAGTTAGTCACGGGATCTTGTATTACGAAATGAGTAAAGTGACTTGCTGGTAACGATATTGAACTAGGTATAGAGATACCGACGATCGAATCTCTGGCAAATAACATACAGATATACAAAGGGCACATCATACGGGATTAACTGAATCCTTGACATAGAAGTTCAATTGATAAAGATCTTTATAGAATATGTAGGAGACAATATGGGCATCTAGGTCCCGCTATTGGTTATTGACCGGAGAGTGTCTCAGGTCATGTCTACATAGTTCTCGAAACCGCATGCTCTGCACACTTAAGGTTCGGTGATGTTTTGGTATTATTGAATAATGTATGTTGGTGACCGGTTGTTCGGAGTCCCAGATGAGATCCCGAACATCACGAGGGTTTCCGGAATGGTCCGAAGATGAAGATTGATATATAGGAAGTATCCATTTGGCTTCCGGAAGGTTTTCAGGCATTACTCATAAAGTACCTGGAGTGACAAATGGGTTCTGGAGTTCTACCGGGACGGGGCCACCCACGCAGAGAGAGAACCAAAGAAGCCCAAGGGTGGCGCACCAGCCCTTAGTGGGCTGGTGGCCAGCCCAAAGAGGCCTATTCGGCCAAAGGGAGAAAGGAAAGAAGGGTGGGACCAAAACCGAATTGGGGAGGGAGGACTCCTCCTTCCAAGTTGTGTTGGAGGAGCACTCCTCCCTCTCCTCTTGGTTCGGCCAAACCCTAGGGCCTTGCCCTAGGGCCCCGCCCCTCCCCTCTCTCATATATATAGTGGATGTGAGAGAGGCTTTTGGCACCTCAAGCCAAGGCGCAACACTCTCTCCCTCCACTACTTCGTGACACCCCGTAGCCCGTTCGGTACGGTAGGACGAAGCCCTGCCGGAGTATCTCCACCACTACCACCACCACGTTGTCGTGTTGGAGAACTCATCTATCTTTTCGCCATTCTTGCTGGATCAAGAAGGCGAAGATCGTCATGGAGATGTACGTGTGCGTAACACAGAGGTGCTGTCCATTCGACGCTAGATCAGGATGGATCGCGATGGGATCGCGGGATAGATCGTGATGGTATCACGGGATGAACTACAATTTGGATCGCGAAGATGTTCGACTACACTAACCACGTTATATACACTTCCACTTAGCAATCTACAAGGGTATGTAGTTGCACTCTCCCCTCTCGTAGATGATCATCACCATGGATTGGTCTTGCATGTGCGTAGGATTTTTTTTGTTTCCCATGCAATGTTCCCCAACAGTGGCATCATGAGCTAGGTCTATGTGTAGATGACATCTCGAGTAGAACACAAAGGAGTTTGTGGCCGTTGATGTTCAATTTGCTACCCTCCTTAGTCTTTTCTTGATTTGGCGGTATTGTTGGATGAAGCGTCCCGGACCAACATTACTCGTAGGCTTACGAGAGACCGGTTTCATCGACTAACATGCAACTTGTTGCATAAAGGTGACTGGCGGGTGTGTGTTTCTCCAACTTTAGTTCAATCGGATTTGACCGAGGCGGTCCTTGGAGAAGGTTAAATAGAGAATTGCATATCTCCGTTGTGGTTTTTGCGTAAGTAAGATGTGACCATACTAGATACCCGTAGCAGCCACGTAAAACTTGCAACAACAAATTAGAGGACGTCTAACTTGTTTTTTCAGGCTATGTTGTGATGTGATATGGACAAAGACATGATATGATATATTTAATGCATGATATGATCAAGTTGTAAAAGTTAAATATCGACTTGCACGTCGATGCTACGACAACCGGCAGGAGCCACAGGGTTGTCTTTAATTATTTTGCGCTTGGTGATGCTTTGCTTTATTGCTAGTAAGTAGCTTTAGTTGTGAAAACATAGTTAGCGCGACAACCTCTATGGCAGAACAATCATGGAGATCATGATGATGGAGATCGGGGTGTGGCAATGGTGACGATGGAGATCATGCCAGTGCTTTGGTGATTGAGATCAAGAAGCACAAGTTCATTGTCAGGTCATGTCACTTATGATTTGTATGTGATGTTAATCCTTTTGTGCACTTTATTTTGCTTACGACGAAGGTAGCATTATACGGTGATCCCTAACTAAAATTTCAAGATAAAATTCTTTTCTCCCTGATTGTGCACCGTTGCGACAGTTTGTCCTTTCGAGACACCATGTGATGATCTGGTGTGATAGACTCTACGCTCACATACAACGGGTGCAAAACAGTTGCACACGCGGAACATTCGGGTTAAACTTGATGAGCCTAGTATGTACATACATGGCCTTGAAACACAGGAGACCAAAAGGTCAAGCATGAGTCATATAGTGGATATGATCAACATGGAGATGTTCACCATTGAAGCTAAACTCAACTCACGTGATGATCGAACTTGAGTTAGTGAATTTGGATCATGCGCACCCGAATGACTAGAAGGATGTCAATTTGAGTGGGAGTTCTTATGTAATATGATTAATTGAACTCATTATCGTGAACGTAGTCAATAGGTCTTTGCAAATTATGTTGTAGCTTGCGTTGTAGCTCTACTGTTTTTGACATGTTCCTAGAGAAAATTTAGTTGAAAGTTGTTAGTTTCAATTATGTGGACTAGATCCGTAAACTGAGGATTGTCATCATTGTTGCACAGAAGGCTTATGTCCTTAATGCACCGCCCAGTGTGCTAAACCCTGAGCGTCGTCTGTAGATGTTGCAGATGTTTGACATACACGTTTTTGATGACTACATGATAGTTCACTTCATAATGCTTAAACGTCTTAGAATTGAGGCGCCAAAGACGTTTCGAACGTCACGGGACATATGTGATGTTCCAAGAGATTGAATTGGGATTTCAGGCTCGTGCCCGTGTTGAGAGGTATAAGACCTCCGACAAGATTCTTTGTCTACAAAGTAAGGGAGAAAAACTCAATAGTTGAGCATGTGCTCATATTGTCTGGTTACTACAATCACTTGAATCAAGTGGGAGTTCATCTTCCAGATAAGATAGTGATTGACATAGTTCTCCAAAATCAGTGCCACCAAGTTACTAAGCTTCGTGATGAACTATAACATGTCAAGGATAGATATGATGATCCTTGAGTTATTCGCGATGTCTGACACCGCGAAAGTAGAAATCAAGCAGGAGCATCAATTGTTGATGGTTAGGGAAACCACTGGTTTCGAGAAGCGCAAGGGCAAGAAGGGATATTTCATGAATGGAAAACCAGTTGCGCTTTAGTGAAGAAACCCAAGGTTGCACGCAAACCCTAGACTAAGTGCTTCTATTATGAGGGATCGATAACTGAAGCGAAACTACCCTAGATACTTGGTAGATGAGAAGGCTGGCAAAGTCGACAATAGTATATTGGATATACATGATATTGATGTGTACCTTAATAGTACTCCTAGTAGCACCGGGTTATTAGATACCAGTTCGGTAGCTAAGTGTTAGTAACTCGAAATAAAAGCTACGGAATATACAAAGACTAGCTAAAGGCGAGGTGACGATGTGTGTTGGAAGTGTTTCCAAAGTTGCTGTGATCACCATCGTACGCTCCCTCTAATTTCGAGATTAGTGTTGAACCTAAATGTTATTTGGTGTTTGCGTTGGGCATGAACATGATTGTATTATGTTTATTGCAATACGGTTATTCATTTAAAGAGAACAATGGTTATTCTGTTTACTTGAATAATACCTTCAATGGCCATGCACCTAATATGAATGGTTTATTGAATCTTGATCTTAATATTACACATGTTCATAATATTTGATGCCAAAAGATACAAAGTAGTAATTATAGTACCACTTACTTGTGGCATTGCCGCTTGAGTCATATTGGTATAAAACGCATAAAAAGCTCCGTACTGATGGATCTATGGACTCACTCGTTTTTGAAAAGTTTGAGACATGCAAACCATGTTTATTGGTGTAAACGCATGAAGAAACTCCATGCAGATGGATTGTTTGGACTCAATTGATTTTGAATCACTTGAGACATGCAAATCATGCCACATGGGAAAGATGACTGAAGGCCTCGTTGTCCAGTGAGATGGAACAAGAAAGTAACTTGTTGGAAGTAATACATTTTGATGTATGCAGTCCAATGAGTGCAGAGGCACGAAGTGGATATCGTTATGTTCTTACTTCATAGATGATTTGAGTAGATACTGGTATATTTACTTGATGAAACACAAGTCTGAATTATTGAAAGGTTCAAGTAATTTCAGAGTGAAGTTGAAGATCGTTGTGACAAGAGGATAAAATGTCTACGATATGATCGTATAGATGAATATACGAGTTGCGAGTTTGGTGCATATTTAAGACAATGTGGAAATTGTTTCACAACTAATGCCATCTGGAACACCATGGTGTGATGGTGTGTACGAACATCATAGCCGCGCCCTATTGGATATGGTGCATACTATGATGTCTCTTATCGAATTACCACTATCAATTTTGGGTTAGGCATTAGAGACAACCACATTAGAGACAACCACACCACGTAAATCCATTGAGATGACACCATATGAACTGTGGGTTGGAGAAACCTAAGATGTCGTTTCTTACAAGTTTGGGGCTGCGACGCTTATGTGGAAATGTTTCAGCCTGATAAGCTCGAACTAAAAGCAGATAAATGCATCTTCATGGGATACCCAAAACAGTGTGGAATACCTCCTATCTCAGATCCGAAAGCAAAGTGTTTGTTTCCAGAAAAGGGTCCTTTCTCGAGAAAAGGTTTCTCTCAAAATAATTGAGTGGGAGGATGGTGGAAACTTGATGAGGTTATTGAACCTTAACTTCAACGAATGAGTAGCACAGCGCAGGAAATTGTTCGTGTGGCTCATACACCAGTTGAAGTGGAAGCCAATAATGGTGATCATAAAGATTCAGATCAAGTTACTTCCAAACCTTGTAAGTTGAAAAGGACACGCACTACTCTAGAGTGGTGCGGTGATCCCGTCTTAGAGGTCATGTTGCTAGAAAACAATGAATCTACGAGCTATGAAGAAGCGATGGTGGCCTGGATTCCAGCAAATGGTTGGAGGCCATGAAATCTGAGAGAGGATCCATGTATGAAAACAAAGGGTGGACTTTGGAAGAACTACTTGATGGTCGTAAGACTGTTAAGTATAGATGGATCTTTAAAAGGAAGACATGCGATGATGGTGAAAAGTCACCATTAAGAAAGCTCGACTTGTCGCAAAGATGTTTCCGACAAGTTCAAAGAGTTTACTAATGAGATTTTATCATTCCTAGCGATGCTAAAAGTCTATTGGAATTATGTTAGCGGTTGCTGCATTATTTATGAAATCTTTCATATAGGATGTCAAAACATTGTTTCCTCGACGATTTCCTTGAGGAAAGGTTGTATGTGATACAACCAGAAGGTTTTTTCGATCCTAAGGATGCTAACAAGTATGCAAGCTCCAGTGATCCTTCTATGGCTAGAGCAAGCATCTCGGAGTTGGAATAAGTACTTTGATGAGTGATCAAAGCTTTTGGGTTTGTACAAAGTTTGTGAGAAACTTGTGTTTCCAAGAAAGTGAGTGGGAGCACTATAGACTTTCTGATGCATATATGTGGTTGACATATTGTTGATCGGGAATAATGTAGAATTTTTGGAAAGCATAAAAGGTTGTTTGAAAGGAGTTTTTCAAAGGAAAACCTGGATTGAGCTACTTGAACATTGAGAATCAAGATCTATAGAGATAGATCAAAACTCTTAATAGAACTTTCAAATGAATATATACCGTGACAAGCTTTTGAAGGAGTTCAAAATAGATTAGTCAAAGAAAGAGTTCTTGACTGTATTGTAAAGTGTGAATTTGAGTAAGACCCAAAACTCGACCATGCCAGAAGGGAGAGAAAGGACGAAGGCCGTCCCCTATGCCTTAGTCATAGGCTCTAAAGCATGCCATGCTGTGTACCGCACCTGATGTGTGCCTTGCCATGAGTCTGTCAAGGGGTACAAAGAGTGATCCATGATTGAATCATTGAACAACGGCCAAAGTTATCCTTAGTAACTAGTGGACAAAGGAATTTTTTCTCGATTATGGAGGTGATTAAAGAGTTTCTCATAAAGGGTTATGTCCATGCAAGTTTTGACACTAATCCGTATAACTCTGAGTAGTAAACCGGATTCGTATAGTGGAGCGGTTGTGTGGAATTGTTCCAAGTGAAGCGTGGTATAAGTATTTACAGTACACACGGATCTGAATGTTTTCAGACCAATTGACTAAAAACCTCTCTCACAAGCCAGACATGATCAAACCCCACAACTGTATGGGTGTTAGATTCATTACAATCACATAGTGATGTGAACAAGATTATTAACTCTAGTGCAAGTTGGAGACTATTGGAAATATGCCCTAGAGGCAATAATAAATTGGTTATTATTATATTTCCTTGTTCATGATAATCGTTTATTATCCATGCTAAAATTGTATTGATTGGAAACTCAAATACATGTCTGGATACATAGACAACACACTGTCCCTAGTGACCCTCTAGTTGACTAGCTCGTTGATCAAAGATGGTCAAGGTTTTCTGGCCATAAACAAGTGTTGTCACTTGATAACGGGATCACATCATTAGGAGAATAATGTGATGGACCAGACCCAAACTATGAACGTAGCATATGATCGTGTCAGTTTATTGCTACTATTTTCTGCATGCCAATGTATCTGTTTCTATGACCAAGAGATCATGCATCTCCTGGACACCGGAGGAATACCTCGTGTGTATCAAATGTCACAACATAACTGGGTGACTATAAAGGTGCTCTATAAGTATCTATGAAGGTGTGTTGGGTTGGCGTGAATCGTGACTGGGATTTGACACTCTGTATCAAGGGGAGGTATCTCGGGGCCCACTCGTTAATACAACATTACAATAAGCCTTGTAAGCAATGTGACTAAGGATTTAGTCACAAGATCTTGTATTACAAAACGAGTAAAGATACTTGTTGGTAACGAAATTGAACTAGGTATAGAGATACCGACGATCGAATCTCGGGCAAGTAACATACCGATAGACAAAGGGAATAACATACACGATTAACTGAATCCTTGACATAGAGGTTGAACCGATACAGATCTTCATAGAATATGTAGGAGCCAATATGGGCATCGAGGTACTGCTATTGGTTATTGACCGAAGAGTGTCCCAGGTCATGTCTACATAGTTCTCGAACCCATAGGGTCTGCACACTTAAGGTTCGATGATGTTTCGGTATTGTTGAGTTATGTATGTTGGTGAACAAAAGTTGTTTGGAGTCCCGGATGAGATCTCGGATGTCACGAGAGTTTATGAAATGGTCCAGAGACTAAGATTGATATATAGGAAGTATCCATTTGGCCTCCAAAAGGTTTTCGGGCATTATTAGTAAAGTATCGGGAGTGACGAATGGGTTTCGGAGTTCTATCGGGAGGGTCCACCCTCCCGGGAGAGAACCAAAGAAGCCCAAGGGTGGAACACCATCCCTTAGTGGGCTGGTGGCTAGCCCAAAGAGGCCTATTCGGCCAAAGGGAGAAAGGAAAGAAGGGTGAGACCAAAACCAAATTGGGGAAGGAGGACTCCTCATTCCAAGTTGTGTTGGAGGAGGACTCCTCCCTCTCCTCTTGGTTCGGTCGAACCCTAGGGCACCACGCCTCCCCTCCCTCCTATATATAGTGGAGGTGAGAGAGGATTTTGGCACCTCAATCCAAGGCACAACCCTCTCTCCCTCCACTACTTCGTGGCACCCTGTAGGTAGTTCAATAGAGTACGACGTAGCCCTACGGGAGTAGCTCCACCAATACCACCACCATGCCATCGTGCTGGAGAACTCATCTACCTCTTCACCCCTCTTGCTGGATCAAGAAGGCGAAGATCATCATCGATCTGTATGTGTGCTAAACGCGGAGGTGCCATCCGTTCGACGCTAGATCGGGATGGATCGCGATGGGATCGCGAGATGGATCATGATGGGATCACGAGACGGACTGCGATTTGGATCGCGAAGATGTTCGACTACATCAACCACATTATATACACTTCCGCTTAGCGATCAACAAGGGTATGTAGATGCACTCTCCCCTCTCATAGATGATCATCACCATGGATAGGTCTTGCATGTGCGTAGGAAAGTTTTTGTTTCCCATGCAACATTCCCCAACACCAACCGCCACACTTTGTTGTGCTCGAAGTTGTTGAGTTCATCGTGCATGGCTTCAAGCCACTCTGTGTCCTCGAGCGCGTCTTGTACCCTTATAGGTTCAATGCAAGAAATAAATGCATGATGTGCACAAAAGTTTGTTAATTGAATACGAGTGGTTACCCCTTTATTCAATCTTCCGTCGATGATCTCCAAAACATGTTGTTTATGTTTAAGCTTGGAAGCAATCTTGGTGGCTCGTCTTTCTATAATCTCCTCCATGGAAAGTTGAGGAGCAACATTTTGACGACCTTGAGCACTATCATGAGCTTTGTATTGATCTCGATCTTGCTTGGGGTGTGAACTTGATCTTTGGGCATCACTTGGTGTATCACCATCATCATGAGGTCAATATTGCCCTTGATCTTGTTCACTTGGTTGAGGACCTTCACTTTGTTCTTCGGAAGCATGTGGGTCTTGCGTCGGTGATGGTTCCACCAGCGTGGAACATTGTCCTTCTCCTTCGGCCACAAGGGGTTCCTCCACGGGTAGGAAGTGTCCCACACACATTCGTCTTATGGCTTGGTGAGGAATTTCACCATCTACATCACAAAGACCACTTTTATCAACTTGGGAGCCATTATATTCATCAAATTCCATGTTACACGTCTCCTCAATGAGTCCATTGGACTTGCTGAGGACACAGTAAGCATAAGAGGTTGTAGTATAACCAAAAAAATATGCCCTCTTGAGCTGTAGGTTCAAATTTAGACAATGAGCACCTTTCTTGAGAATCAAACACTTACAACCAAACACCCGAAAGTACTTGAGGTTGAGCTTCTTACCGGTAAGAATTTCATAAGGAGTTGTAACAGCCCAAGTGCAATCCGTGTCTTAATTGCATGTTGAACCTTGTATGACATGACTTCACTTAAATAGATTTGGTGCTTCATGTCTTTCACTTCCTTCATATCATCATATCATCATGGCATCCATTTTATTTTATTCTCCTTGTTGCTTATGTTGTGTCTGAATGGAGTGAGGTGTGTGATGATTGCTTGCTATTTTACTTGTGAAAACCCCTCCCTACAACCTCTTTGGAAACACCTTCATCTCTCTTTTATCCAATTAAGAAGTGTGGTGGTTTTCTGCTTGCCCAACTCCTTCTTTTAAAACGTTTCCATGCTTGTAAATATATTGAATGGGTTTTTAAAACTAAGCTTTTCCTTGTGCACCTCTATGTCCAATTGTAAAAAACCCAAATACTTTGCTAGATTAAATTAAGTATCATTTAAATTTTGCTTCTAAAAATGCCCAGTGTGTTTCAATAAAAAGGGCATGTTTTTGTGAGCCCAAGTATATTTTTTTACTTCACTTAAAACATTCTCCCTTTTCTCTGGTTATTTTCTTGGTCAAATTGTTTTTTGTAAATAACATAGCTTCTATTATGTGAGGAGGCTTGCAGCCCAGCAGTAGCAACATCATGCAGCCCGGCAACACAGCAGCCCAGCAGTAGCAGCATCATGCAGCCTAGCAACACAGCGGCCCAGCAACACGAGCCAGCGCGAGCGGCTGACCTCGCGTGCAGCTTGAAGATAGCCTCACACGCGTGTGCACCTTTCCAGCATGGACACCGCGTGTAGACCCCCTAGAAGTGATAGCGCCCGTCGCTTTCCTCGGCCTCGCACCCCGCCTCTCTCAGAGTAAAAAAAGCACCGCAAATATTGCCGAGCCACGGTGGCAGCAATGTTAGCCCTATAGATCCAATGCTTCGCCCCTGTCCCGAGAGAGACCAGCAAGCCCTTCGTTTCCAGCAAGCTCTCCATCGACCCCAAGAAGGAGCAGAGCGTCCAGGAGTTATGCCCATTCGTGCTGCTTCCACGACGTCCTCTGCTTCGTCGAGGGATGTCAAGGCCAAGGGCAATTGGTATTCTTCTTCCCTGGCAGAAGCTCGTCGCCAGCTAGCAATTCACCGCAGCTGTCGTCCTCGGGCCCGATCTCCTACGTCGAGCCCCTCCTCGTGAGCATCCACGCATGCCCAACAGTTTCCCCCTTGATTGAATGTTGTGTTGCCGTTGTTAGAGAAGTCCGAACGCGCCGCTGTCGAACCTCGTCTCCGGCGAGTGTTTCGTCACCATCAGGTTCATGAATAGTATCGCGTAGAGAGTCCTCATCGGGGTGTGGTTCCTTTGTCACCATTCTAGGATCAATAAGAGATGTGTCTAGAGGGGGGTGAATAGACTACTTGTCAAGATAAAAATCCTAGACTAACCCAATTTCAAGGAAGGCAGATATTCAGCAGTTCTAACAAGTCTAGTACACCCTACACATGCTAGCCAACATACATGGCAGCGGAAAAGTAAAGACTTTGCACATGTAAAGGAGTAGAGTTTAGGAGATCAGATGCAAAGAGGTTGACACAGTGATTTTTGGCATGGTTCCGATAGGTGGTGCTATCATACGTCCATGTTAGTGGAGACTTCAACACACGGAGGCTCCCATGTGACACCTGACCAATCTAGGAGGCACCGCCCTCCAAAAGGTAATATATGTGGTAGAATGATGAACTCCTTGCTATTGTGCTTCTAAAGATAGTCTCCTCAACACAAAATCACTCTCTCACAGAATAGACATGGGTAGGAGAGATTGATTTGGTGGAAAGCAGTTTGGGGAGGCTAGAAATCAATTTTCAAATGATTGGATTGGAATATATTGGTCTCAACACATGAGTAGGTGGCTCTCTCTCAGAAAATGGATCTGGCAATGATGTGTGTATTCTAAGTGCTACTACCACGAATGAGAGGTGGGTGAAGGGGTATATATAGGCAACACACAAAATCACGCCGTTACACCTAAAATGGCAAACTCGGTGACACCGATGTTATAAACTCGATGGTACCGACTCGCACAAAAGGCAACAACTTTTGAATCTCGGTGGGACCTATATACACAACTCTGTGACACCGAAAAGGTGGCTAACGGTCGGATGACCAAGCTTGGTGACACTGATACTCAAACTCAGAAATTCCAATTTTCTGTACCGAGGTAACAGAAAGTTGGTCACCCTGAACTCGATACCACTGATATGGCTTCGGTTGCACTGATTTGGTGGGAATGGCTAGAGTTTCTGTCTGAGGTCAAACTCGGTGGAGCCAAAATATAAAAGTTGGTGGCACCGAATTTGAGTATGTGGAATTGGACAGAATGATTATGTGGGAAAAATGACTGAGTATTTTGGTGGCTAACTTTGAGCACTTGAGCAACGAGTTCATTTTAATACCTCACCCCCTTTTAATAGTATTGGCTTTCCGATGGACTCAAAAGTGTTTTATCACAAATATAAAATGAAGAGTCTTCTAGCTTAAACTTGATCCAATCCTATTCCTTTCTCGCATCAAGGGGCATCTCCACATAAGCCTTTAGCCAATGCTCTCCATGGACTATTTCTGAAATATCTATGTAAAAGTGTTAGTCCAATAGACAATGTATGTTGTCATGAATTATCAAAACCACCAAGGGAGCATATTGTGCTTTCAATCTCCCCCTTTTGGTCATTGATGACAACATACAATCAAAGCTTCAAATAAAGATAGATGTTAGAATATGACATCTTTGACATAAACATGACTAGTACAAGCTCCCCCTAAGTGTGTGAAATTCCTTTGAAGGATAGTTGCTTTGGAATGCATGGGCACAAACAAGGTAGAATGAGAAGACAAGTCATATACATCCTGGCAATATGCATCAAACATGAGTGAATGAAGAGCTTCCATGTTCAAGACTCGCTCTTGCAAACAATATGTGCAAGAAACAAGAGATCATCATGAACAAGGATATGATGCATATACTTACCTTGAGGATCTTGAGCATCTTAACATAGGAGTACACTTGGGAAAACAAATGTTAGATAACACAAGAATACTCTATTGTAAAGATGCAAAGAGCTTCAAAAGTACCAAGATATTGAAGACAAATTGAAGATAGGATTTGATGAAAGGATATGTCTCCAAGAGAAATAAGAACTTTCTCCCCTAAGGATGAATATGTAATAATTTCCTCTCCCCCTGAATCATAACATTGTGGATACTGGAAGTAGGTAGGGTAAGATAAGTTCAAACCAATAACAATTTTATCTCTCTCCCCCTTAATATGTAAGGTTTGATACATGTCCCCTTAGGTAAGGTAAACCTTCCTTTAGGAACAAATATCTCCCCTAGTGATATTTCTCCCCCTTTTGTGTAAGCTTCTTGGTGATATTTATCCCCTATAAATAGGTTCCTTGGATGGAAGATTTGATATTTCTCCCCCTTTGGCATTAATTTACAAAAAGGACAGAGGGTAAGGGCTCATTGATTGAAAGGGATCCTTGAATCTTCTCTCTTTTATAAGGGTTCCTAGAATTTGGCTTTTCTCCCCCTTAGATAGTAGGTAAGGGTTCATTAAATGTTCTCCCCTTTGATATGGATAAGAGTTCCTTGAAGTATCTCCCCCTAAGTTAGGGATCCGAGCTGATTCTCCCTCTTATATTGGATGGGATCACTGAGGTTTTTCCCCCAAGAGAAGTTTCCCCCCTAGAAAAATAATGCTAAAACGGATTTTATTGCATAAAATTTTGAATAAGATCTTAGGAGACAATGAAACATGGGATCATTGATAATCTTTTTCCCCCTAAGGCACAAATCCAGAAGAAAATATAAGAAATGCTAAGGTAGTGGTAATATCGGAGTCACCAAGGAAAATTGGTTCGGTAGAACCGAGAATGTCAATCAAGCCTCTAAGAGAAATCTGTTGGACCGAGTTTCCCATATCGGTGAGACCGAGTTGCAATGAAAATCAACTCCTTAACTGAAAATAGGAAGACAAGAATCAAAGGATTGTTACAAGATGCCAATTGTGAAAGAAAACATAAAGTAGTAGCAAATATATATATATATATATATACATATATATATATATACATATATACATACATATATATATATATATATACATATATACATATATATATATATACATATATATATATATACATATTGAAATATGTACATACAATTTGATGAGAGTTGAATGGTTCCAAAAAGAATATGAAATGTCAAATGTGAACCATACAATAATGTCCATCTAGATGTGGGGCGGTGACTAGGTCACCTATATTAGAGTATTTGAGTTGAGGAGTCAAGCAAGAATGCTTGATCACAGGTCATACTCATCGTTAAGCACAAAAATGGGGTTACCATTTTTCGATTAAGAATTTCAATGTCTTCATATCACTTTAGTTGCTTTAACTCATGAATTGGTGTAAAGCTTTATCAAGGATATGAGTACATACCTTCGAATGATGTTGGTGATGTGGCATGTTGGTGAACTTATTGTGGATGCTCAAAGTTGATGAAGATCATCTTGAGTTGGGAGCTATCCATGTCGTTTTGGTTCACTGTTCACATACAATAGTTAGTCATGCATTGAAGAACATAATATATCCAAATGACATGAGTGAAATTCAATATCATAGAATTGTCAAGGATACGATTTTGTTGTCTTCTTCCTCCATCTCCTAAGAAAAGGGGTTGTACATACGTGGCCATGTCAAGATTGCTTTTGATGTGAGTTGATGACAATATTGTGAAGTGTATTTCTTCCAAGTACCTACAAAAGGTTAGATGCAATACAAGGGAGCATAGTTTCCAAGATACAAGGTAGTCATATTAATGGCATCATGGAATGGGCAATCAAGCTCACCCCCCTGCATGCATCCGAGTGAGTCTAGCTCACATTTGAAGCATCAATGATGTTCAACTCACTCCTCAAATGATAGAACACTTTCTCGTCAAGTGGTTTGGTAAAGGTATCAGCTAATTGTTTGTCAGTACAGACATGCTTGAGATCTATATCTCCATTACCAACATGATCACGAATGAAATGATGTCGCACTTGGATATGTTTTGTTCTAGAATGTTGCACATGATTATAGGCTATCTTAATAGCACTTTTATTGTCACATAACAATAGAACTTTTCTAACATGAATGCCATAATCCTTAAGTGTTTGAGTCATCCAAAGTAAATGTTAACAACATGATCCAGCGGCAATGTATTCAGTTTCGTCAGTAGATAAGGATACCGAGTTTTATTTCTTGGATGACCAAGACACAAGAGATCTCCCAAGAAATTGACATATACCTGAGGTGGATATTCTGTCAACCTTGTCTCCCGCATAGTCCGAGTCGGAATAGCCAACAGGATTAAAAGAAGATCCCTTGGGATACCATATGCCAAAGTTTGATGTATGTATGAAGTATCTCACTATCCTTTTCACACCTAATAGTTGACACTCTTTTGGTGCTGCTTGGTATCAGGCACACATGGAAACACTCAACATGATGTCAGGACGAGAGGCACATAAATATAGCAACGAACCAATCATTGATCGATAAACCTTTTGATCAACTGGTTTGTCCTCTGTAGTGAGGTCAAGATGTCCACTAGTAGGCATGGGGGTTCACATACCTTTGCATTCATGCATGTTGAACTTTCTGTTTAAGTCCTTGGTGTACTTGGTTTGAGATATAAATATACCTTCTCTCGATTGTTTGATTTGCAATCCAAGGAAGAGTTTTAGTTCACACATCATGGACATCTCATACTTCTTTGACATCAAGTTTCCAATTATTCACTAAAATGTGGGTTAGTAGAACCAAAGATAATATCATTCACATATATTTGGCAAACAAATAGTTCTCCATTAATTCTTTTAGTGAATAATGTTGCATCAATTCTAGCAATCTCAAAACCCTTTTCAGTGAGAAACTTTGTTAGGCATTTGTACCAAGCTCTAGTGGCTTCTTTTAGACCATATGAAGTTATATGAAGTCTGTAAACATGACTAGGTTTCTTAGGGTTCATGAATCCGGGAGGTTGTTTAACATAAACTTCCTCCTCAATTTCTCCATTGAGAAAGGCACTTTTCATATCCATTTGGTAAAGAGTAATACCTTGCTGATTGGCATAAGCTAGAAGAATGTGAATGTCTTCAAGTCTAGCAACAGGAGCATAAGTCTGACCGTAGTCCATACCTTTGACTTGCGTGTATCCTTGGGCTACGAGACACAACTTGTTGTGTACAACTTGTCCATATTCATCTTGCATGTTCCGAAACACCCATCTTGTACCAATGATGTTTTGCTTGCCTTCGGGATTTTCAACAAGTGTCCATACGTGGTTCCTCTTGAAGTTGTGAAACTCTTCGTGCATGGCATTCACCCAATCCGTATCTTGAAGGGCTTCTTCTACCTTCAAAGGTCCAATGCTAGAGATGAAATAATAATCCTCACAAAAGTTAGCTAAACGAGATTTAGAGCGAGCAATTCTCTCGATTTTTATGTCATCGTAGTTTTGATTCAACGGATGATCTCTATCCACTCTTGCTCTAACTCTTGACAACTTCTTCTTCTTGGATGGTGGAGCTTCATCATCATCATCATCATCATCTTGCATGTTGTCGTTGACGTTGTCATCTCCTTGAGGTGATGGTGAGGAAGGTTGAGGTGGATCATCACGATGTATTTCTTCCTCTTCTTCATCAGGTCGTGTATCGCTTGTGGATGCTTCCATGTCATTTTGTGGTTCGCCTTGATGCAAAGTTGAAGTTTCCACTTGAATTGTAGAAGTACTTTCCTTCACCTCTATGGGACGAATCTTGCCAATGGACAAGTCTTTGATGGTTTCCGAAGGTTCCTTATCTCCTACATCATTTGGCAATGGTTTGACTTGCGAACTATTAGTATCATCAAACTTCACATCTACCATCTCTGCAAATTTTCGAGTGAAGTTGATGTAGACACGATAAGTGTGAGAGTTCGATCCGTAACCGAGTAGGAAACCTTCATAAGATTTAGGAGCAAATTTAGAGCGACGATGCTTATCAATAATATAACACTTAGAGCCGAATACCCGAAAGTATCCTACTTGGGGTTTGTTACCGATGAGTAGATCGTATGTAATTTTACTGAGAAGCTTGTGCAGGCAGAGTCGGCTTATGGCATGGCAAGCTATTTCCACGGCCTCTGCCCAAAAGTGTCGTGGAGTCTTGTATTCGTCAAACATCGTTCTCGCCATCTCTATGAGAGTCCGGTTCTTCCTCTCAACAACTCCATTTTGTTGAGGTGTGTACGTCACCGAGAACTCATCTGAGATACCTTCTTCGTCAAGAAAAGTATCCACATTCGTGTTCTCGAACTCCGTTCCATTGTCGCACTGAACCTTCTTGATCTTCACTTCAGATTGATTTTGATCTTTCTAAGCAAAGTACTTGAAGATCTTTTGTACCTGCAACTTATCATCAAGAACGAATACCTACGTAAATTTGGAAAATCATCAACAATGACTAAACCATAAGAATTTCCACGGAAACTCTTGTAAGAATTGGGACCAAAGAGATCCATGTGAAGTAGCTCGAGTGCATTTCTAGTAGTCATGATGTTCTTCATGGGATGACTTCCACCAACTTGCTTTCCTGCTTGACAAGCACTACAAAGTCTATCTTTGTCAAAGACAACATCTTTAACACCAAGAATATGATCACCTTTGATAAGTTTGTCAAGATTACACATACCAACATTTCCTAACCTTCTATGCCATAACCAACCTTTAGAAGATTTTGCAATAATACATGTATGGAATTTGGTTTTCTTAGAGAAATCAACAATGTATAGATCACCTCTACGGAAACAAGTAAAGACAATGTTATGGTTATCGCTACAAAACACTCAGCGGTTAACTATCATAAATAGCACACCGAAACCGAAGTCTACTAGTCTAGATACAGAAAGAAGATTGTAGCCAAGGGATTCAACAAGCATGACATTTTGAATGGAACTATCATGAGATACAACCACCTTACCAAGACCAAGTACCTTACCCTTGGAGTTATCTCCAAATTCATATACCTTCGAGGTCCACGGTTTGGTGTGATCTCATGGAACATGTATTTATCTCCGGTCATGTGATCAGTGCATCCACTGTCTAGAACCCACTCCTTTCCACCGGCCATGTAGTTCCTAAGGTTCGCCATAAGACTAAGGTTCCTCATGGTCTTCTCATACTCGATGTCAAAGTCCTCATCTTCATCGTAGTAGCCATGCTTCACATAATCATCATCGGATAAGTTCCCTCATAAGAAACAAGAGTTTCATCAGAATTTTGACTATGACAATGTTCATGTTTATGCATTCGAATGGATTCAACAATGATATTGTTAACAGTAATGACATATCCTTTAGCACACATGAGGTCACGAAGCTCAAACAGACATTTATCAAAGTTTGGATCGGTTGGCTTCATCTTGTGAAAGACAATGCATTTGTGGACAATGATATCAAGATTTTTCAAGGAATAATTTGGATACCTTTTCTCTAAGTCATTCCACAAGGTATGAGCACACTCAAAGTTTTGCAATTGATTAAGCACATTTCTTGGTAATCCTCTAATGACTAGATTAACAATGTTCATATTACCAAGCATATCAATTTCATCATCATGAGAAGGATGTATGGGATAAATGGGAGGCACATACATATATTCAACATACTTGCGCAAAGGGAATTCATCAAGTATATCAAGAATTTCATCATTCCATTGTCTAAAATACTCCCCATAAAAAGTAGGCACTCTGCAACTAAAATCCCGGAACTAGTCACATTCATCTTCCTCCAATGCTGATTAAACCAAGGTTTTGGAGATCTTGATCTGATACCAATTGTAGGATCAATAGAAGATGTGTCTAGTGGGGGGGGGGTGAATAGACTACTTGTCAAGATAAAAATCCTAGCCTAACCCAATTTCAAGGAAGGCATAAATTCAACAGTTCTAACAAGTCTAGTAGACCCTACACATGCTAGTCAACATATATGGGAGCAGAAAAGTAAAGACTTTGCAGATGTAAAGATTAGAGTTTAGGATATCAAACGCAAAGACGTTAAAACAACCATTTTTTGCATGGTTCCGATAGGTGGCGCTATCATATGTCCATGTTAGTGGAAACTTCAACCCATGGAGGGTAACTAGTGCGAGCGTCCACGGAGGTCTCCACCCATAAGGGGTCCACAAAGAAGCTGCCTTGTCTATTCCACCATGGCTTCCGCCCAAGAAGAAATAGCCTCACTCACAGTAGATCTTCACGAAGTACGTGATCTCCTTGCCCTTACAAACATCTTGGTTCAACTCCACAACACGAAGTAGGAGGCTCCCAAGTGACACCTAACCAATCTAGGAGGCACCACCCTCCAAAAGGTAATAGATGTGGTAGAACGATGAACTCCTTTCTCGTGTGCTTCTAAATGTAGTCTCCTCAACACAAAATCACTCTCTCACAGAATAGGCATGGGTAGGAGAGATTGATTTGGTGGAAAGCAGTTTGGGGAGGCTAGAGATCAAGTTTCAAATGATTGGATTGGAATATCATGGTATCAACACATGAGTAGGTGCCTATCTCTCAGAAAATGGATTTGGCAATGAAGTGTGTGTTCTGAGTGCTTCTCCCATGAATTAGAGGTGGGTGAAGGGGTATAAATAGGCATCACACAAAGTCCAACCATTACACCTAAAGTGGCAAACTCGGTGACATCGAAGTTATAAACTCAATGGTACCAACTCGCACAAAAGGCAACAACTTTTGAATATCGGTGGGACTGATATACACAACTCGGTGGCACGAAATGGTGCTAACGGTCAGACGACCAAACTCGGTAACAGAGGTACTCAAACTCGGAAATTCCGATTTTGTGTATCGAGGCACCAGAAAGTTGGTCACCCTGAATTCGGTAGCACCGATATGGTTTCGGTCGCACCAATTTGATGGGAATGGCTAGCGTTTCTGTTTGAGGTCAAACTCGGTGGAGACGAAATATGATAGTTGGTGCCACCAAATTTGAGTATGTGGAATTGGACAGAATGGTTATGTGGGAAAATGACTGAGTACTTTGGTGGCTAACTTTGAGCACTTGAGCAACCAGTTCATTTTAATACCTCACCCCCTTTTAATAGTATTGGATTTCCTATGGACTCAAAAGTGATTTCTCACAAATATAAAATGAAGAGTCTTCTAGCTCGAAGCTTGAGCCAATTCTATTCCTTTCTTGCATCAAGGGGCATTTCCACATAAGCCTTTAGCCAATGCTCTCCATGCACTATTTATGAAATATCTAGGTAAAAGTGTTAGTCCAAGAGATAACTTATGTTGTCATGAATTATCAAAACCACCAAGCAAGCATATTATTCTTTCAACTGTCAAATAGGAGTTTGCCCCGCTGTGGCCAACCAAGCAAAGTCGTCGTCGCCGCTGATATTTCCTGTGGTCAGCGTTGATTCATTGAACGTTAAGTGCCAGGAGTGCGTGTGTGCATACGGAAGGAAGTTGCAGAGATCTTTGTGCTTTTAACCACATCTTTTGGTCACCGGAGTAGCGGCGTCGTGATCACATGTCCTTTGTCATCGCTGCCGGTGGTCGCTTGTGTAGTGTGTGCGTGTGTTGCTCACTTGTGAGCCTAGCCCAAGTGCAGGATGAAACCAAAAGGCCTCGGGCACCCCTCTTGTTAGACCTGACTTGCTAGCCCAGGTGGCTAGCCACGCCACTCAAAAAGCGTGAGGTCTCGTGTTTGACCCCCCCCCCCCCCCCGAGCCCCTTTTTAAACCTTGTGTGATTTAATTTGTGAGTGGGTGACAATGGACCCCTCGACCCACCTATCATGCTCTAAGGGCCCATGGTGAGACTGCTAGTGGGACCCCGTGTGATTTATTGTTTGTTTTATTTTTTTACTTCATTGAATGCTTATATGACATATAGGGTATGTTTCCAATTCTAGAAATATCCAATTTGGGCATATGCCAAATCTGGCATATAGTAGGTTATACCTAGTTGATGTGATTTTGTTTGTGGTTTGTGGCTTGTTTTTGTAGTGTAACCTATGCTTACGATATATGATTTTGGGGTATAAAAATACTGTAACATCCCAATTTTCGTAAATTCGGATGTTAATAGATCATTCATTTGGATTCCATATTTTATGCATCATTGCGTTCCTCTGAAAAAAAAATTATCGTTATGTGACTGCGGGCAATTTATCGGAGTGGAGATAATATGACTTCTCCCCTGTGAGTTAAAGTCACCATTTTGGTTTTGCAAATTTTCTAAACTCCGAAGTATTTTTTTTTGTTGAGTTTTTCGATTGAGTTGTGTGACCTATTGCATAAAACTTTTTTTTTTAAAAGTTGCATTAGGTGGAACTAGGATTCCTATACATATATTATATATATATATTAGTTGTATATGTTATTTTGTTTTCTCCTAAGTTCTAGTGCATATATGTATATTAGTTCCTACTTTTTGTTAGCTAGGAATATATATATATATATATATTTACTTTTTTGGTTTTCTTTTTTTTTTTCTGCTGTTAGTTTGTTTTAAAAAAAAATAGAACTGCCAGGCCGAGCCACAAGGGCTCAGCCCAGCCCCCATGCATGCATGCATGCAGCCCCCTCCCCCACGTCCCAACCTCCCTCTCCCTCCCCACGTTTCCCTCTCTTTCCTAAGTTCTCTCTCTCTTCTCTTCCCCCACGTGAGTACCCCCTCCCTTTCCTTATATCTCTCCTTCCTTCTTTCTCTCCCTCCTTTTCCTTTTACTCCCCACGTTCACCTCTCCCTCTCTTTCCTATTTTCTCTCCCATGATCTCCTTCCCAAAGTTCTCCCTCTCCTTCCTTCTACTCCCCTCCCCTAAGCCTATATAACCCCCCCCCCCACCGTCACCTCTCCCCAACCCTAGCCGCCGTCTCTCCACCGCCGCCTCCACAAGCCGCCGCCGGCGCCTCACCCCACCGCCGCCCTAGCCGCCGCCGCGAGCAGCGGCAGCAGCCCGAAAGCTGTTGCACCTCGGCCTCGCCGCGGAGGAGGAGCCCTCCCCGAACTCTCTCTCCACCGCCGCCTCTTCCCCGCGGAGGAGGAACCTCACCGCCGCCGCCCGACGCCACACCGCCCGGAGCTACTCCCTCCTTCCTCGCCGGCCATCTCCTTTCTTGCCGGTGCAACACCTCCAGCAGCAGGTAGCAACCTCTCTCTCTCTATTTCATGCACTCCATCTCAGCGATTAGAAGCTTGCCACATGTGCCTCTCATTAGCACTAGCAGTTTCGTAATTTCTGTCCAGATTTCGAAAACAGAAACTTTCAATCTTGTTTTGATCACAACTTTTTATCCCTACGTCCAATGACATTGATTCTTTTTCCAGTAGCTCACAAATTTCCTGTAGTTTATAAAAATATATAATGTTTCTGTGTTTGGAATTTTTAAATATAAGTTAGAGCAGATTTAGTTTAAACACTATTTTGCCTATTCCAGGAGTTTGAAAAATGATATTGAGTTGACTCTTTTTGCTACTGTTTTCTAGTGATAAATCCTTACTGTAGTAGAATGTTCAGAATTTTCCAAGTATTTTTACTAGTGTTTTCAACAGAAACAAGTTTCTGTCCTACCGACGCGCGATAAAATTCTTTTGCGTAGTCGTTTGCCAATCATTGCATGTGATGTTATTTTTACTCGTGGCATGATTGAATTGCTTATGGTGTGCTTTGTGTTTGTATCGGTAGATCATCCGGAGTGCGAAGCATGTTACTTAGAGACGCTCGAGCAGGACAACTATCATCAAGGCAAGTCATATTTGATCATGTTATTTTACCTATGTTTTGAGTGCATAGTAGATCACCTTCTTTGCCCTATTTGCATGCTGCCTAGGTACTTGGAAACTTTAGTCATAGGTGTAGTATCATGTGGTAGGAACACCAACACCCCGATACTTGGCCCCGGGACGACAATGTTATATATGCTATGCTCTAGTAGACGGGTTATCGGTTGAGTGTATGCCACGAGAGATGCGAGATTGATATAATAACCAAGACCGGACTAAGACAAGATTTTCAAGACCTCGGACGCAATGCAACACTGGGTGAAGGACGGTTGATCGGCTCCATGGAAAACCCAGTGGATGCCCGGGATGCTGGAGAGGCCATGTCATCCTGTGGAAAGCTTCACCCAGGCTCAAAGGGACGGACGGAGACTTCAAGACTCAAGGCTTACTTGCACAGCCACAAGTCATTATGGGCTCTGGCTTGGTTGGACAACGCGGCGACTCTGGACAGGCGGTGCTAGCAGATGTAGACGAACGGTAGGAATGGATGGGCACCGACAGGGATTTAGAGGGACCCGTTGAAAGACCATGTTTTGATCATCCGGTCTTCAAACACCCTAAAGTGCGAGGACAAATCCGGAGGCGATCAAATCTTGTGGGGAACGTGTGCAAAACTCTGCAGAGTACTCAACCTAATCGATTAGCCGTGTCCACGGTCATGGACAACTTGAGCCGAAGGCATTGAATTTCCCCTGAACTCTCGACACAACTTAATAATGATGTGGGTGTTAACAACTATTCGGGTACGAGAACTGGTTGGCGGAACCATCTCGTTAACAACAAACTATGTAGTAATGTTTTGCTTTCAAACCCTTTTGTTGTAGGAGAAAACTGGCTTTATGCAAAACTTAGCTCCACCGGCCAAATATGCATGTAGAGATAGTTGATTATTATTTTACCCCCCCCCTCTCTTGATGATTTGCCAGCATATTCAATATGTTGACCTACACGGCTGCAACGTATCATGTTGCAGAGTACTTTTCCGACCAGGAGTGAGGCTACGGTTCTACGCTCAGCGACATGCCCTTGGAGTCGGATGGACTCGTCTACCTGATGCTTCCGCTTAGTCTTGGTTAGATAATCTCATGAGATGGCCTTCATCCACTTTATTGTACTCCTTTATTGTAATAAAGTACTCTTTATGAGATTTCGATTAATAAAGCTGTGTGATTGCACTCTTGAATATATACATTATGTACTGTGTGTGTACCAGCATGATCTTGGGATGGTACAGAAAAACCAGAGGCTTGACTCGTTGAGTCGGGTCGCTACAAATACAAGGAATTCATCTCTGACATTAGTTTTGTATATTGAGCAAGTTGATGTCCATGATATTTTCATCGTGATGGCTTTTTGTTAATTTGGTATGAAGCAATCCTTGCAACCTTTGGTATATTTGTCTACATGTAAGTTGTAGCTTGTTTGGGGTACTAGGCCCTGGTATTTTGCTTTCTATGAAAAACCTTGTCTACATGTGGTTTTCTTGCTGTCAACATGCTACGTCAATGTTGCTATTTTGGTAGGGTGAACTATGACTAAGTCTGAAATCTGTTATTAAGTAGCTCTGTTTCCATGTGGATTTGTAAGTATCTATAGGTTCTTTGTGCTGGTGCAAAGGAGTGTATGATAGAGCATGTTGCCCTGTGTTTCAATATTATTTCTTTCTTACATCCAGGGGTATCTCCACATAAACCTTAAGCCATAGCATCTTTTGAACTTTTTCTAAAATATGCTAGGAAAACACATTAGTCCAATGATGCATATGTTGTGATCAATTATCAAAACCACCCTAGGGAGCAATTGTGCATTCACCTTGCACCACGACCCCCTGGCTCAGACATAGGAAACGTGCGAGGGGAAGCAAAGGACCTCACGAAGGGAGCAAGGACACACCAAGTGTATCAGGCATCCACTACTCAAAACAAAAGTATATTACATAACGTCTGGTGCCCTTTTCACGGCCGAGTGATTCTTGATGCCACAGGAAAGGGAAAGAAAAGCCTAGGCGGAAGGAAGAAGCAATTTGGTGGCGGCTCCTCCCCTCGTGGGTGGCGGTTTTATAGCCATGGCCGCGGTCCCCGAGGCATCATGGGAAGTGGAGACGGCATGCGCTCCATCTTACGCCGCATGCCATGACTGCCCCATGGATGGTAACGACTTGCATCGCCTCGTTCCCCCAACCGGCTGCTCCGAGGGTGCCGCGGTCCCGAGGCTGTATTACACGAGAAGGATGGCGCGAGCGGATGGCGCCGATCAAGAGAGTAATGATGGCATGCGTTGCACACATGCTTTACATCAATTCACTCCGAGCAGTTCCCGGAGCATTGCAAGAAGGAAGAGTTCCACGACACAATGGGTGCCACGCATTTGAGCTTGGATCATAGGCGGTTGGGGCCTGCGTCGCTTCACCCCCACCATGCGGATCCGTGCACAACCCGAGCCCCGGGGCTACTGTCGGGCCTACGGGACATGGGGTACCCAGGCCCGTCAGCCCGTGGCTCCTGGCGCGACACAGCTGGGCAAGCCTGGTTCAACCCATTGGCAAGCTCGGCCAGGAAGGCCCTCATGAGGTCCCCTGCCTCGCGAGGCAAGCGTCTAAGGATCCTCACCGAGGATCACAAGGGGTCGCCCGCTGCAAGGGAATGTCTAGAGGCCACCCCTAAGGCTCTCGTGGGCGGGCTCATCGAGGGAGACAAGGCAGGGCCTCACAGTTATGCGCCTCCACGTGGGTGATGCAGGTAGCGCAGGCGGCGCATGAGTCGGTGCTAGCAGGTGTGGACAAAGAAGCTTTCCCCTTTGGTGTTAAGGGTCCAAGCCAGCTGCGAGTTCCCAAAGCAACCCCCCAAATGTGTCCCGATCGGTGCAAGTGGGCTAAGGCTGGGGGCTCAGTAGGAGAGAGGTCACCCCCAAGCCCACCACTTCATCACAAAGAAGGGCTTTTCCAGGCGAAGACCACATTTGTCAGGGCGGGCCGCAATCGTGTCCCCTTTCAAAATGGCCGTTGTGGCTGCCCTTCCTGCCAACTATGTTTTTGGGGAAGAGAACAAAGGCTATTATGAAAGAGAGGCCCGACTCCGTAGGACGGGATAGGCTCCCCATTATCTCGATTAGGGCAAGAACTTGGCTTTGTACTTTTCTTCCACCTCGACCAATCTATCCAATCTGGAGTAGAGTTTTACACCGCAAGGTGGCCCGAAACTGGGTAGACTCCCGTGTTTGCTTCCCTTAGCTCATGCCACCAGAGTGTCACCGTTAAGTCAAGAGGTAGAACGGGGTAGGAGAGTGAGCGCACCCAGAGTTCAATCCTTTTCTTGGGTCTGCGGAACCCCGATTCCGACAAGAACATATGGTTGTAGGAATTAAAACAATATCAAGTTTCCTCCCTATGTCTTGAAAATCTTGAAGATATGCTTGTTTTGCCTTCCTATGCTAGTTGATTATTGCTCCTATAAATTGTTTGCTCACAATAGCCCTATGCATAGGAAGAAGGTTAGCCTTAAATTGGCTTGTCATATTCTTCATGATGATCCCATTGTGTTTCAGTTATATACTTTTATGTGAGCATCATTGAAATCATCATGCCTAGCTAAAAGGCATAAAAGAAAAGCGCTTGTTAGGAGACAACCCAACACTTTTACTTTCCGTTTTGAGTGTTCACATGATTAACCTACTGTATTAATCATTTTTTCTGTCTTTTATTTAAATAAGGAGCCAAGTAAAGCCTTTGAGATAGTGTGGATACTTGCTTGTTTGAGTGTGTGCAAAAATATGAACTTTTACATCCAGTGCAAAATTTCTCTGATTCCTAGAGCGTTAAAAAATTCTGAAAATTTTGCAAAAAGTTTCTATGCAAATTCTCTGCGTTTTCCAATTTTTTCAGAATTTCTAGAGACATGGAAGTATGGTTCAAGTATATATCGTTACAGACTGTTTTTTTGACAGATTCTGTTTTGCATGCATAGTTTGCCTATTTTAGTGTTTCCATAGCTTATATTTAGTTATATAAGTTATGGTAATGATAGAATAATGTAGGTATTATTTGAGAATAATTATGAATCTTGTCTTGACAGTACCTAAGTGATTGATCTATCTTTATTACAGTCACCCATCTCACAAAGTTCTGTTAAGTTTTGTGTATTTGAAGTTTTCAAGTTTTGGGTGAGATATTGATGTGAGGAGAATAAGGTGCATCAAGAACCTAAGATTGGGGATGCACAAGGCACCCCAAGGTAATATCAAAGGAAGACTCAAGCGTCTAAACTTGGAGATGCCCCGGAAGGCATCCCCTCTTTCGTCTCCAACATTATCTATGAAGTTTTTGAGACTTAGGTGAAACCGGGATATGAGATGATTGAAAGAGATACGAAATCTCAAGCTTGCGAATTCCCAAGGCCCTCCAAGTAAGTATTTCAAGAAGTCTCAAGCATCTAATCTTGGGGATGCTATGCATCCCACCTCTCTTCGTCAACAACTATCGGTTAGCCTATGTTGATCCCAAGTTTTTTTTCGTTCACACGATATGTGCTATTCTTGGAGTGTCCTTTGTTTTCTTTGATGTTTTGAAATAAATATGAGATCTGAAAATCTTTATTGAGAGAGATTCCTCAAATAGCTACTTAATACTTTGACTACTCATTGATCTTCACCTATATCTTTTGAGAGTAGATTGATGTTTAGTCTTGTGCTTCACCTATATCCTAAGAGTAAATTGTGAATAAATGAAATATCATAAATATTAAATTATCATTGCACTTATTAGTAGTTTAACATTTGGTTTATAAATAAAAAATTATCAAAGTTTGGCAATCGCAATATTGGTCATACACGCAATTCGTGAATGAGCAGTGGAAGAAACAGAACTTCCACATATAGCTATATTATCTTGGACATATTTTATGATTGTGATACCCATTAATTATTTTCAACCTTGACCAAATTGTTGAAGTTGGACAAGGAATACAATGTAATGCATATGCTTGGGTATATATAATTTATATTGTTATGGATCCTCATACATGTGGTGCTTCGTTAGAACCTTTTGCTAGCCAAAACTTCGTACTAAGTAGAGATACTACTTGTGTATGCAAATACTTGAGCCAAGTCTCTTGCATGAAGGTCCACCATACCTACCAATATATGGTATTTCACTGCCATTCCAAGTAAATCTGCATGTGCCATGTGTAAAACCTTCAAATAAACATCCATTTTGTATGCCCGTACCGCTCATGGAGCGATCAGGGCGGTAAGTATCTTCCATGCTAAGAGGCTTATTATCATGATGAGTGTTTATTCACTTGTAATTGCATGAGAGAGGAAGGTAAGAAGGATTCACGTCCCTGCATAATACAAAAATAAATAAACAAGACCCCCCTAGAAAGTTGATTGTTTGGAGGGCACCCATGGATACAGCTAGCCAAGGAAAGTGTTTGAATGGTTGAGGGGGAGTAAAATTTAAATTCTATTTGGGAACCACCAATAGTGTGAGTAGCATGGAAGATATTGAAATCTTTGTTATAACATTGACAGGAAAGCACACCACCATAAATATATTCATCTGTGTTTTAAACAATGAGCTCTGTCACCTTTGCAAATCCCTGCTTCCTTGCGCGAAGGGACAATCTATTTAATTTTATGTTATTTACTTTCATGCTATTTACTTTTCATGTTTAGTAAACTTTTTATTCCAACCTCAAACTAGTATTTGGCAAGCACCATGTGGCAGGGAAACATCCAAACATATATATCCAGTCAAATACATTTGATCATGATTCATTATTGCTGACAATTAACTTCATGATAAGTACGCATGCAGGCAAAACATTAAGACCCTATCTTTCTCTGTGTTCAATGGATTCTATTTGTTGTAAAAATATGCTTTGAGTATTATCAATCATAGAAGACTGTATGATAATTGAGTATGTGGAGCTCTTACTTAGACTTGATGATGCATTGAAATTGCTTGATAACCGAGAACACATGTTTTTAAGTTTTAAGAGAATGCATTGTTTGAACCATGACATGTGAATTTATTACTACTCTATCATGATGATTTTTATGAGAAAAAGTTGTTAGCCATGAAGCTAGAAAACTGACTGAAATGATCAATGATCAAAACTATTCACAATGCTAGCATTCACACTTCATACATTACTTCTTTTATCATTTACCTACTCGAGGACGAGTATCAATTAAGCATGCGGATGCTGATATGTCCCCAATGCATCAATAATTTATTAAGTATTCATGCCATTTTTAACTATGTTTACAATACTTCTATATGGGTTTGATGAACTTTATATGATTTATTTAGAACTAATCCGGACTGACGCTATTTCCAGCAAAATTACCATGGTGTTGTTTTTGTGCACAACATAAAAGTTCTTGAAATCGCCCGAATTTTTTATGATTTTTTCTAGGATAATAAGAAATACTGGAGCAAAGAACCACCAGAGGGGATACACATGTGGTCCACAAGCCAACAGGATGCGCCCATCAGTGTGGGCACGCCCTATTATCTTGTGGGCCCACATGGCTCAGGCTAACATGATTCCAATGCTGAAAATTCCTATAAATCCTGAAACCCCCGAAAGTTAACCTAGAATTTCTGCTCCACCACTGCAACTCTCTATATCCAAGAAAAACCCATCGAGATCCTTTCTGACACCCTATCGGAGGGGGAAATCATCATCGGTGGCCATCTTCATGATCCCGGCGGAGGACATGGAAAGGAAGGAGTAGTTCACCTGGGGCCGAGGGTGTGTACTAGTAGCTATGTGTTTGATCTCTCTCCCATGTTCTTGAGATGTCATGATCTTGATGTACCATGGGCATTGTTAATATAGTTGGATAACATTGTGTTCTTCCCTTGCTATCTTGATGTGATGAATTAAATCTTCCCTTTGAGATTTTGGTATGTCGGATTGAATATTGGATTTGAGATCACTTGTTGTATGTCTTGCATGTGGATACCCGTAGTGACAACGGGGTGTTCTATTGATTCACTTGATATATGTTTTGGTACTAAACTCGTGGATTCCCGAGGTGACTGTCGGCGTTATAGGAATGGGGGTACCCACACCTGCCTGCCTGTGGACCAAGGTTGTCCCACTTCATCAAGCAAGAACGATTGGGTGTGATACCACTCGAGGCAAGGCCCTCGCGAGGGGCCAAGCCTCACGAGGAGGGACAACATCAAGACCCACGGGGGGCCTCATCAGGATCCCTCCGGAGCGGTGGATATTCCGAGGCAAGGCCCAGCCTCAGGAGTCAAGGATGACGTGTAGGAAGGACATGCGAGCAGCAGACAGCAGGGCAGAGCAGTTTCCCCTTTAGTGTAAAGGGGGAAAGGACGTACCGGGGTTACCAAGGCATCTTCCAAAGGTTTCCCTTCTGGTGCAACAAAGCCATCTCCGTCCGCCAGCACGACATACGTCACCCCTGGACCCGTCCCTGCAGTGCTGACAACCACTTTTCAGGCGAAGACCACCTTTGGGAAGGGGAGCATGTTCCCCTGTTCCCCTTTGAAATTGGCGATTGTGGGATCCCTTCCTGCCAAAACGATAAGGCAAGAGGACCAGGGCCGCCACTATATATAGAAGATAGGTTACTTCGTAGAGGGAGATCTCGATTCATTCATTCGCCTACCGGTATCACGAAAGGACGAACCAACATTGTACTAGTTCATCCACCAACCGCCACGAGAGGCAACCCACCAAAGCAGGAGTAGGGTATTATGCTTCCCAGTGGACTAAACCTGGATAAACTACCGTGTTCTCTGTCTTTCTCACCATCAAGTGAGTTCTTTGCCATCCACGTCGAGTACTGAGTTAGGTGAGGCGAGCCCACGAGAGATCTTCATACACGCCCTGGAGTTCACATCTTTAGGGTTTTGCGGAGCCCGAAATCCGACATTTGGCGTGCCAGGTAGGGGGCGTGTCAAGGTTTCCTCCAAGCTACGCCTTTACCAAGCTTTGCCGCTCCGATGGCTGACGCTCGCTGGGCTCGTGCCAAGCGCGCACCACGTGCATTGCTCAGACGGCGCCCGCGGGCCCAGCCGACACGCGCCGGTTACCATCGCCCTTGGTGAATGCTGCCACGGGCCTCGACGCTCAAGAACATCAAGGTTCTTCCCAGCTAGCTACCGAGCACCCCGACGGCCGCACCGCCACTCCGTCGCTTGTCTGGGCTTCCGGGTCGGCCTTGTGCGCCCGGCCGGAGATACCACACGGCCGACCCACGCTTGCCATGGCCACCGAACTGCTCCACTACCGGCCCACCCCTGACCGCCACAACGACTGGCTCTAGCGCATCGAGGAGCTCAGCACCGTTGCGAGTGATTCCATGGTGCTCTCCTTCTCGTTTCGGCCCCAACCATTCCCGGCGAACGACAAGGAGCAAGACGCGCCACCCTCACCTCCGTGGTGTGAAGCGCGTCCCGAGCCCAGGCAGGAAGCGCGTCCCCGCGACCGACCTTGCGAGCCCACGGTGAGGCCAGGAGACGAAGCAAGCTTTTAGGTGGTTCCTCGACCACGCTCCGACGCACGCGCGCTCCCGGCACTGCAGGTCCCGGCCCGCGAGTGCACCCTGCTCGAAGTAGACCCGTTGGAGCAACAGGACCAAGTCTCCCCCGCGAGCGCTACACCTGTCGGGCCGGTGGGGTGCCTCACCATCGCCCATGAGCTCTACCCAACTGCGTGGCCCTACAAGTTCAAACCTGACCTACCCCTGCGCTACGACGACACCCTCGACCCGGCCGAGTTCCTGCAACTGTACGCGCTGAGCATTAGGGCGGCAGGAGGAGGCGACAAGGTCATGGCGTGCTGGTTCCCCATGGCGCTCAAGGGTGGCACACTCTCTTGGTTCTTCAACCCCCCAAAGGCATCCGTCACCTCCTGGGATGGCCTGCGCGAACGCTTCGTCGCCAACTTTCAGGGCACCCGTGACGGTGCTCCCGTCGTAAACGACTTGCGGCGCATCATGCAGCAGGAAGGAGAGACCCTGCACAACTTCATACAGCGCTTCACAGTCATGCGCCTCAAGATCCCCAAGGCGTCGGACGAGGCCGTCATCTCGGCCTTCTCTGACGGAGTCACCGACGTCAAGATGAAGGAGGAGCTCGCCATGAGTGACGAAATGAGCAATGCACTATAGATGTTCAACCTGGCAAACAAGTGCGCCAGGGCTGAAGAAGGTCGCGTGTCACTCCTCGGGCCTCAGGCGGTGGAACCACAAGAGAAGAAGACCAAGGCCAAGGCGGCGAAGCACAAGGCTGCTGCGGTGCTCGCAGCCGAGCCTGAGACGGAGTACAGCCGAGGGGGAGAGTGTCCGTCAGGAGGGGGCCAACGTGCGTCTTCCATGGGACCAACGACAATGATACCTCCGAGTGCCAAGACCCAAGAGCTTCGACTAGTCCGTGCCGAGCACTTCAGTAGGTCCCCTAGACAGAGACACAGAGGCCCCGTGCATGCTGGTGGTCGTAGTGGAGGCTGCTGGGACGATCGGGAGCTGTGTCAGGGATGACGTGAACAACCTCACAAAGACCGTTCATGTGGCCAGCCTCAGGAGGACCGTTGGTGCGACCAGGCTCGGGACGACTGCTGGCGCGGAGACCCTCAGGAGGGGCAAAGACGCGGTCAGCCTCGTGAGGCTCGTCCCCATGAGGCTGGGCTGCCTCCACCACCCAGAAGGAGGGATGAAGACATGAAGGGTGATGGGGCTGGGGGCTTCCAGGAGATCATGGTAGTGGGCTCCATCCTAGGCGGCGCCCAGACCCCAGCCTCCAACCGCGCCTTCAAGACGTTCGCCCGCGAGGTGAATGCCGCTCTCCCGAAGCGTGATTTAATGCGCCCCTCAACTGGTCCCAAACCACCACCACCTTCGACCCAAGTGATCAGCTCAGGTGCATGTTCATGGCTGGAAAACTCCCCATGATGTGCACCCTGACCATCAGCAACATCCTCGTCACCAAGATCCTTATCTACACTGGAGCGGAGCTCAACATCCTCTTGATCGAGACCTTCGAGAAACTCCAGCTGTCGTACAAACAGCTCATGCCCAACAATCCCTTCTCAGGAGTTACAGAGGGGTCCACCGTGCCCATCGGGCAGGTGCATCTGTCGATCACCTTCGGCGAGCGCAAGAACTACCACACTAAGATCATTGTCTTCGATGTCGCGCACATCCACGTGCCGTACAACACTATCCTTCGGTACCCGGCTCTCGCCAAGTTCATGGCAATGACCCACCACGGCTACAACGTCCCCAAACGTGCCTACCGCGCGGCCGCGGCGGAGGAGCGGCGGCGTCATCACCATCACCTGTGATGAAAAGGATGTCGTCTATACACTCGAACGTGCCTACCGCGCGGCCGCGGCAGAACACTCAAACGAAGAAGAAGATGAGCCACCTCTCAAGGACCCACTCAAGAAGAGAAGCAGCTCCGCCCCACGGAGCGTCCTGGGGTTCAGGCTCCGTGCCCGGGGACGGGGTCATGCCTCCCATCGCATAGGAAGGCGCGCTCGGTGCCCCCCTTGGGTCAGGGCTGGGGGCTCCCACCATGGAGGTCCCGGGCCTGACCAGTGAGGCGAGGGTGGCGCTCGAGCACGACCCGAGGGCGAGCTCTAGCGTGCGTCCGCCCAGCTCCCATGAGTCCATCATCAGAGCAATCCCAGAGCTTCGAGAGGCCTAGGACATGCAAGGCAGGGACTGTCCTGCATCACCAATCGCAGTCGCCGTCATCGGCACGGTCTATCGGCCCCGCATCAGCATCAACGCGCTCGCCATCGAAAGTGCCGCGGCTCAAGGCCCCTTCTGGCCCGCGCTAGCGGACCATCGGTGGGTGTGCCCGGGCGCTAGCACCCTCATTCGCTTCGGGCTGGGGAACTTGACTGCCCCCTACCAGCGACTCCAGCGGGCCATGATCATGCCTTGCCTGCTTGGGCGTGGCGAGGAAGAGGAGGAGATGCTCGGGCCGAGAGAAGGTCCCAAGCCTCGAGAGATGGCAGACCCATGAGGGTCGCGACCGTGGAAGCAGGAGATCGGGCGACGGCGGCGCCCTTGGCCCCTCAGCACCATTGCTGCCTTGTGACCTTTTTGTTGGCTGCTGCTAGGTAACTTTCTGTCTTACTCCGTCTGAGGGCTCCCACAGGGCCGCGTGGCCTCTATGAGTTCAGGGCATTCCCTAGCAGGCACTTTCATTTAAGAATCCTTCAGTTGTTTTTGGTCGCACCCACTTCGGACCCCTAACATTCTACCCTGCTTGCGTGTTTGGGCGGTCGACCCCCCATTTGGGGGCTCCGATCGAAGCTTATCCTTGCAGGCCTCCTGAGGCAGCAGACACCCTGTCTCACTCCCAAATAAGAAGAAGTCAGCAGGGTTTACCAATGACCCAAAAGGAATCAGTCCACCAATGACTAGGGGGTAGGGACACTCGAGAGGCCAAAGCGTCCTCGCGACCTCCCAGATACACCCTCACCGTCACACTCTCACGTAATAATGACCCGAGGCTGTATAAGCCCAGCCCCCCGAGGACGCGGAGGGGTCCATCCCACGCCTAGTGGCAGCCCTATGCTCCACGCTGGGGAGAATACTCAAGGGAATCAGCTCGGGGGTAGGGACACTTCCGAGGCCGAAGCGTCCTCGCGACCTCCCAGATACACCCCCACTGTGACACTCTCACATAATAGCAAGGCGAGGTTGTATACGCCCAAGGCCCCCCGAGGAGGCGGAGGGGTCCATCCCATGCCTAGTGGTAGCCCTACGCTCCGCGCTGGGGAGAAGACGAAGGCAATCAACTCGGTCCGCCATTGACTATGCCCGCAGCTGGCCAGGAAATCAACACAGTCCACCAATGACTAAGCCCACGGCTAGCCAGGAAATCAACACAGTCCATCAATACCTAAGCCCACACCTGGCCAGGAAATAAACCCAGTCCACCTACGACTACGCCCACGCCCAGTGCGGGGGACACAGAAGTGGAGGTACGGAGCCGCTCGTACGTCAAGGGGGACCCCTGAGCATCATGACTCAAGGGCCTAACTATGCCCGTAGCCCCTTCCCTCTTGGGCCGTCCTGATTTCCGGTCGGTTTCACGGCAATGGAAGTATGTGTGGGGCAGGCCCTGCCGACGCAGAGCCTAGTGCACTCAACAAACCACCTAAAATCTCTCAGGGAGAACGCTGGAGTCACTTGTACGTCAAGGGGGGCTCCCGAGCATCACGACTTAGGAGCCTTAAATGTGCTCGTAGCCCCTTCCCCCTTTGGGCCGTCCTGGTTTCCGGTCGGTCCAATCACTACAAGAAATATGTCAACTAACGACCTTTTGTCAGTGACGCTGGAAGGAGTGGTCATAAATCTATGACCATTTGACATCATTTGGCCGTAAGGTGTGTGGAGGGGTCCTAGCCCCAAAAACCAACGACCATTTTCATCAGAAAGGTCATCACTTGCTTACTGCAAAAGGTCATAAAGCGGACAGCACCTGCACTGCCTTATTTCTAGGTGATAATGACCAATATGAATGGTCATTACTAAATAGTTCGAGTGCACTAGGCTGGTTATGCAGCCACCTCAGCAGCCTCGCTTACTTGTCACTGAGGTAGGACCCATTTGACAGGCAGGTGAGGGGCCGGCGACCGAGCAGGGACATGCGCGAGCCTTGCTTAATTCCCAAAAAAAACATGCGCGAGCCTCGCTTAATTCCCGTGGGACTTGAACCCACGACCTAGTGCTTCCGCTAAGTGTTTGCTACCGCTTGGCAAGAGAGGGATTGTTTCTCAGGTATCGGTATTTGGGGGTATATTATATTAAATCGCGGTTCTCTCGTATCATTGACAAGTGGGACCGACGGGGACGGCCAACACTTGGCCAATTTCCGACAGGGGCCAACACTTAGCCAATTTCCGACAAGGGACGAGCAAATCTAGATCTCGGGGGCGGCGGTGACCGACGGGGACGGGGCGGCGGCGATTGACGGGGATGGGGGCGGCGACCAACGGGGGCGGTGACCAGCGGTGGTGGTGCTGACGCCACAGCCACCTCACCGATCGGCAGTTGTTGCTGTTGCTGTTGCTAACTACATCAGAGAGCTGTTGATGTTGCTATCTACATCACAGAGCTGAATTGAGATGTTGCCTGTTGCTAACCAGTCGACCCACTCTTGATGATCAGTGAAGCAAAATAGAAGTAGCTATCGGGATCGTTGCAGCGCATAAACTCATAATACAACACATAAACCCAACATCAAAAGTAGAACATTACAACAGTTCACGACAACCTGCCATAACATTCCAACACAGTTCACAACCTGGTCGATCTAGGGTTAGGATTCAGTCAATCTAGGAGCTCCTGGAGGTTCTTGTTCATGTTCATGGGATTTATTCCTAGTGGTTCGTTCTATCCCCCTCTGGTAGTCTGCTTCATGGGGTTAGGTTTCATGTTCATGTTGCTTGACTACTATGGCTTGCTTGCTTGCTAGCGTACATGGTTAATTAGAGTTTCCATCAGCAATACTTTCTTGTATCAGTAGCACTTCGAGAAGAAGCTACTAGGGTTGGTATCAACAATACTTGCTTGCTTGCTCCTCTTCAATTTTCTTCCTTGCTTGCTTGTTTCTATCAGTAGCACTATGCTTGTTTCTATCAGTAGCACTTATTTTGCTTGCTTGCTTGTATTAGTAGCACACTGCTTGCTTTTTTATTCATCAAATGTTGGGCAACCAGTTGCTATGAATGCATATATTTGCCTCCATTAGGGATATAGTTGAGTAATTACTTTGTTTATAGATGATTGCAGGTACATGGATAAAATTGCAAGTTAAAACATAAAAGTAATTGTTGTAAATAGTTAATGCATTGCTTCACATATATAGTTTTCTTCAACTATCAGTTTAGTACATTACTACCTCATGTTTCACATGTTTTAATACTGATGCATTGCTACACTTGTATGTGCATGCTAGTCCAAGTGCTTCAATTTAGTTGCTTGCTTCAATTGTTAGTTTAGTACTGATGCATTAACTGTATGTGTATTGCTACACGTGTATGTGCATGCTGGTTGAAGTGTTTTACATGTATTAGTACTCATGCATTAACTACATCACTATATTGTTGATCCAACAAGTTTGCTTCACATGTATTACATGTATGTGCATGCTCGTCTAAATGCTTTCCTTTATTGATATAAGTGCATCATTTTACTTTATCCCTGTTGTATCTAATTGTTGTTTATTCTATTTTGCAAGCACCACCTCAAGATCATCCATGTCAAGGATGACAAGGTCAAACCCGAGGCAAACCAGTGGTATGCAAGTTTCTCCTTGTGGTTATACTGTCAGATTTATAAAATGTGTCTTAATATGCTAAGTGAAATGTAATATGCTAAGTAAAATATCTTGGAGGCTGGTGATGTAAAATACTGTCAGATTTTATTATGCAAATTTATTGCTGTAATCTGAATTAGTTGGCTTAGTTGTCCGTGTGTGCTATTACTCTTCCTTAGCTGAATAAGTAGGATTAAATGATAATAAAATATCATAAGATATGTTTGGCTGTCTGTCCATGCATTCCAACAATTAACCTAATAATTATGTTTACTTTGCCTTGCAAAGATGAGCATCCTTTCATCGAGTACGAGAAGGTTAGGGCTAGAAATATGATGAGGAACAATCGGATATTCCAGTCCCTTGGCATTGATGCAATAGCGTCAATGATTAGGAAAACAAATGATGTACAAGAAGGTACAACTAATGGGGTTCAAGAAGGTAGTGGAGTTATCAGTGATGACCCAGAGTACAATCCTAAGGAGGATGAAGTTGTAGTGCACAAGACTGTTAAGGTGCAAACTCTATCTTGCTTGGAGGGTTCGGGTTCTTGTATGCTATGTGTTTCCTTGTGCTCACATATTTATCTTGTGATCTAATTTTTTGTGTGCTATTTATACAAGGCACTGAAGGAATCTAGAACAAAGAGGCCTGGTGTTAAGAAGACAACCAGCAAGAAGAGGAAGAGCTCAGAAGCATCTGTTGCAGTGCCTCCAGGAAGGGTGATGGCCCCACCTCCACGTCAAACAAAGAGTATCCTGGAACCTGATATAGTCACAAGGCAGAAAGCAACTATGGCGGCTCTGACGGACCATCAGGAAAGTCCGCTGGGCATGGACTTTGAGAGCTCGGTGGAAATGCGTGATGATTTTTTGTGAAGCTGTGCACCTGTCAAGTTGTCAATTATTTAAGTGATTGGTCATTCTGGTGATGAAACAATGTCTTGCTCTATTTGAACCTGTGAGCCTGTGAACCTGATGAAGTATTTTGTGAAGCTGTGCACCTGTGAAGTTGTCAATTATTTAAGTTTTGTTTGGACCATTTTGTTTGGGCACTAAAGTTAGTTTGGACAGCAAAAAGGTCGAGGCCCAAACAAGAAATAGACTAAGAAGGCTTGGGCCTAAAAAAAGAGTAGGCCAAGGCCCAAATTAGAATTTGTCTAAAAAGGCTTGGGCCTAAAAAAAGAGTAGGCCAAGGCCCAAACAAGAACTGGACTAAAAAGACTAGGCCAAGGCCCAAAAGAAAAGTGGACAAATAAAAAACCTGCTCAGTAAAAGATTCTATCCCAGAAAATAACAGGCCAAATTATTGGGCCCGGCCCATGTAGACGATTGGAATGGACCGGGCTGAATCTTATTTACGACCTTTTCATTTGGTCATAATTCTGCCACTTCAGCCTGACACGGTGGATCTGACGATGTGTGGGCAGATTGCTAGTGGCCAAATCATTTGGTCGTTAAACCTACGACCTTCTATTTGGTCATACAATACTACGACCAATCCAAAAAAGGTCGTTATAGTTCATTAAAGACCCTCTGCTTTAGACCTTCTGTTTTTGGTCATAAAAAGGTCACAAATGGAAATCAATGACCATTTGGTGACCAAAATTGAAGTTCGTTAGTTGACATATTTCTTGTAGTGAATTGCGGCGGAGGTACGCGCGGGGCGGGCCTTGCTGACGCAGAGCCTCGCAGGTCAAGGGTTACCCCTAAGCATCGCGACTCAGAGGCCTAACTATGCTCGTACCCCCTTCCCCCTTTGGGACGTCCTGGTTTCCGGTCGATCCAATCGCGGCGGAGGTATGCGCGGGGTAGGGCTTGCCGACGCAGAGTGCTAAAAGTGTTCTGAAGCTTCAGAATCCTCGCCGCGTTCCCCTCATGAGGGCTGCTCGCACGTCAAGGGGGACCCCTGAGCATCGCGACTCAGGGGCCTAACTGTGCTCGTAGCCCCTTCCCCCTTTGAGCCATCCTGGTTCACTAGCGGTGGAGGTATGCGCGGGGCGGTCCATGCGGACGCAGGGTATCACAGCAAACATGAAAGAAACGAGGCGAAGAAACCATTCAAGCAGTCAGCCGGTTATTTCAAGCCTTAATAAGTCCTTGAAAACACAAATAAGTTTGACACCTCCATGAGGCACGATGTGCATTGCAGGGAAAAAGGAGGGGGGAGAAATCAGGAGGAGCCACCGCCGTCAGTCGCTCCGTCTTCAGGGGGCTTGTCATCGGAGTCAGAAGCGTCGGCTTCCCGGTCGTCGGATTCAGCGGCATCCGGAGACGAAGGAGCTACAATGCGGGCGAACCTCTTCACCAACGCCTCCACGGTCCTTCACCGCCTCCGCAACGTTGTGGCAGGCCTCAGTGGGGACCGAAAGGATCATGGAGTCAAAGTCAAATCCCAGCTCGCGAAGATGAAGGTGACTAAAGACGCATGTCACGGCCTCAAAGAAGAGGTAGGGGCACTCGTTGTCCAAGATCTTGTCCACCTGGACGACGGCGTCCTCCAGCGCCACGGCGAGCTCCGCCGCGAGCGTGGCGAAGCCTCTCTCCGGTGTGGCCAGAGGCTCATCGAACCCGTCCCAGCAGAGGGTGCGGAGTGCCGTTCGAAGCCTGAGCTCAACGTCAGGGAAGCCGGCCAACTCCGCGGCCTTCTCCCTCTCAACTGCGGCGAGGGCTTCCTCCTTGGTATTGAGAAGGGCCTTCTTCAAGGCGACCTCCTTCTCCTGCTCGTCCAAGCACGTCTGCTTCGCGCCCAGGCAAGTTTCCTCCTGGGACAGCTCTTCTTCCCGGGCGGCGAGCTTAGCCTCACGGGCGTTGAGTTCTTCCTCCTGCAGGCGACGCTGCTCGGCTAGCTTGGCCTGTTCTTCTTGGAGGGCCTTCGGGCAAGCCTCCGCCTCTTTGCAGCGGCATCGGCTCCTTCCATCACCCCCTCGCACGTGGCGTGAGCGGCCTTGGCCTCCTTCTCACCGTTTGCCATCACGACCGTGACCTTGCTGAGAGTGCGGAAGGCCTCGTTCAGGACGCCCTTGACTTATACTGGGGTCCTCTCAGTCTCCTCGTGAGGAGCCTCTTGAGCTATTCCGGGCGGTGTCGTTAGGGAGGCATCATCACGAGGGGCAGGGGGCTCTGAAGGTTGCCTCGAGGTTGTGAGCGTTGGCGCATCAGCTGGCTGAGGGCCCTCAAGAGCCCGCCTCTCAGGCAACGACACCACCAAACCACCTCAGGATGCTTTGGGGGATCGGGGGCGTGGCGATCAAGGCCGGAGAGGTCGCCGCGTGAGCCTCGATCTTCTCCAGGTCCTAGGCATCTTTTCTCTAGCTCTGCTCTCTATCGGTAGTCAAATCAGTACTTTGTCTTTGCCTATCCCCCCTCATCGGCTGGCGGCTACGCGTTAGAGAGGGCCGGTGGTGCGTGATACGTCTCCGTCGTATCTACTTTTCCGAACTCTTTTGCCCTTGTTTTGGACTCTAATTTGCATGATTTGAATGGAACTAATCCGGACTGACGCTGTTTTCAGCAGAATTGCCATGGTGTTGTTTTTGTACAGAAATAAAAGTTCTCGAAATGTCCTGAAAATTTACGGAGATTTTTTCTAGAATAAAAGAAAAATACCTGCGCAAAGATCCACCGGAGGGGGCGTGCCAGTGGGCCACAAGCCCACAGGCTGCGGCCACCCCCTATGGCCGTGCCGTGCAGGCTTGTGGGGCCCACGTGGCACCACTGCCCCCAAACTCAGCTCTATATCTTCTGTTTCACCTGGAGAAAAATCAGAGAGAAGGTTTCATTGCGTTTTGCGATGCGGAGGCACCGTCACATCCTGTTCTTCACCTGGAGGGCAGATCTGGAGTCAGTTTCGGGCTCCGGAGAGGGGAAATCGTCGCCATCGTCATCATCAACCTTTCTCCATCGACAATTCCATGATGCTCTTCACCGTTCGTGAGTAATCTCATCATAGGCTTGCTGGACGGTGATGAGTTGGATGAGATCTATCATGTAATCGAGTTAGTTCTTGACGGGAATTGATCCCTAGTATCCACTATGTTCTAGATTGATGTTGCTACTACTTGGCTATGCTTAATGCTTGTCACTAGGGCCCGAGTGCCATGATTTCAGATCTGAACCTATTATGTTGTCGCCAATATATGTGTGTTTTAGATCCTATCTTGCAAGTTGTAGTCACCTACTATGTGTTATGACCCGGCAACCCCGGAGTGACAATAGCCGGAACCACTCCCGGAGATGACCATAGTATGAGTTCATGTATTCACCGCCTGTTAATGCGTTGGTCCGGTTCTTTATTTAAAGGAGAACCTTAATATCCCGTAGTTTCCATTAGGACCCCGCTTCCATGGGAGGTATGGACAATAGATGTCCTGCAAGTTCTTTTCCCTAACCAGGTATGACTACATACGGAATACATGCCTACATTAGATTGATGAACGGGATCTAGTTACATATCTATCCGTGTTATTGTTGTTACATGATGAATCACATCCGTCATACTCGTCCATCACCGATCCACTACCTACGAGTCTTTTACTACTGGTCCTCACTACATTACTTTGTCTAGGCTTGTCCCTTGCTACGAAAGGGATTGGGCCACTTTGCTGCTATTGTTGTTACTTTGCTGCTACTGTTGCTACTGCTGTTACTTTGCTGCTGCTGCTACTGCTGTTCCTTGCTACTCCCTTGTTACTTGTTGCAAGACTTCTCTGGAGCCGTAGCCGGGGAAGCAATCTTCTCAAGAATAATCCCCCGACAACGTGCTGGCGCCATTGATACAACAGTTAGGAATAGTCTGCCGTCAACAGATCATTTGTGGCACCGTTGCTATCATACTACTTTGCTACTGATACTTAGCTTGCAGACACTAATCTTTCAGGTGTGGTTGAATCTGACACATTCAGCTGCTAATACTTGAGAATATTCTTTCGCTTCCCGTCGTGCGAACCAACAAATTTGGGTTGAATACATAACCCTCAAAAACTGCTGCGATCCCATATGCTTGTGGGACATCAAGGCTTTTTCTGGCGCCGTTGCCGGGGAGGCACAACTATATTCTCTGAGTCACTTGGGATTGACGTCTGCTGATCACTATGAGGAATCCGAAAGATCCAAGAACTAAAATCCTATCTTCCACTACGAGGAGAGGTAAGGAACTGCCATCTAGCTCTGCACTTGATTCACCTTCAGCTTTGAGTAAGTTTGCGACTTCGCCTCCTGCTAGAAATCTTGATATGTCGCCTGTGCTTTATGATGTTATGCTTGATACTATGCCTGATGATGCTATGCTTGATACTATGCCTGGCGATGCTATGCTTGATACTATGCCTGATGATGCTATGCTTGATGCTATGCTTGATACTATGCCTGATGATGTTATGCTTGTTATATGCCTGATGATGCCATGCTTGATACTATGCCTGCTATGCCTGATACTGCTTTGCCACTAGGTGCATTCCTTGATGCACATATTGCTAGAGCTGCTCCTAGATGTGATGATACTTCTGAAACTGCTGATACTATTGAAGTAGAACCTGCTACTATGCCTGAATTGCCTATTATGCCTGATACGAGCTATGTTATGGAGGGAGAGATAGCTGAGGACTTTCTTGCGTGTAAGGATAGCTATGATGTTGAGAAACTTCTGCGCAAGTGGAAACAAAAATCTCTGAACGCTAGGATGAAATACGACCCGAAGTTTGCCCCTTCGCCTATCTTTGTGACCGATAAGGATTATGAATTCTTTGTCGACCCTGAGTTAATCACTCTGGTCAAATCTGATCCTTTTCACGGTTATGAATCTGAAACGGTTGTAGCCCATCTTACCAAACTGCACGATATAGCCACCCTATTCACTAGTGAGGAAAAGATCCGCCACTACTACATGCTCAAGCTGTTTCCTTTCTCGCTAAAGGATGATGCTAAGACCTGGTTCACTTCTCTTCCTCCTGGTTGTGTGCGTAGTCCCCAGGATATGGTCTACTACTTCTTTGAAAAATATTTCCCTGCCCATAAGAAGCAAGCTGCCTTGCAGGAAATATACAACTTTGCTCAAGCTGAAGAAGAGAGTCTCCCACAAGCTTGGGGGAGGCTCATCCAGCTACTGAATGCTTTCCCTGATCACCCTCTTGAGAAGAATGAAATACTTGATATCTTCTATAATGGACTTATCGATGCTTCCAAATACCGTCTAGATAGTTGTGCTGGTTTTGTTTTTAGGGAACAAACTGTAGAACAAGCTGGGATTCTACTAAATAACATCTTGTGCAATGAGAATGCTTCGACTATTCCCGAACCACCTCGTAAGCCAACTCCGAAGAAAAGAGGTATTCTATTCCTCAGTCCTGAAGATATGAAAGAAGCCAAGAAATCTATGCGAGAGAAAGGCATTAAATCTGAAGATGTCAAAAATCTTCCACCTATCGAAGAGATCCATGGTCTCGATAACCCGATGCAGGTAGTAGAAGTAAATTCTCTGCGTAGGTTTGATGAGAGTGATATTCCTTTTGATAAACCTGCTAGCTTATGCATGGATGAATTTGATAACTTCGTTTCCAAAAAACAAAGTTTCAATGATTATGTTAGCAGATAATTGGAACAGAATGCTCGTATGCTTAGTCATTTAAGTGCTTGTGTGGACATAAATGTCAATGATCTTATGCTTCTGAGTAAGCATGCCTCTATGGTTACTACTCAGGTAGAACAAGTACTTAAAGCTCAGAATGATTTGCTCAATGAGTTGAATGACAATTCTGTCAGAGTCGTTACTAGAGGCGGTAAAATGACCCAGGAACCTTTGTATCCCAAGGGTCATCCGAAGAGAGTTGAACAAGATTCTCAAGGAGTTAGCACTGATGCACCTAGTCATCCTAGAAAGAAGAAGAAAGATGATAGGAACATGCACGCTAGCAACCCTGTTGCTGCTACACCTGAGAGTCCAAACGATGCCTCTGTCTCTCATGCTGAAACACAATCTGGTGATGAACATGAGCCTAATGATAATATCAATAGTGAGGTTCATGATGATGCTCAACCTAGCAGTGATGAGGATGTGGAGATTGAACATGTTGATCTTGATAACCCACAGCCTAAGACTAAGAGATACGATAAGAATGACTTCACTGCTAGGAAGCATGGTAAAGAAAGGGAACCATGGGTTCAGAAACCCATGCCCTTTCCTCCCAAACCATCCAAGAAAAAGGATGATGAGGATTTTCAGCGCTTCATTAAGATGATCAGACCTGTCTTTCTGCAAATGCGTTTGACAGATATGCTCAAGATGTCTCTGTATGCTAAGTACATGAAAGATATTGTGACTAATAAGAGGAGGATACCTGAGATTTAGATTTCCACCATGCTTGCTAATTACACCTTCAAGGGTGGAACTCCTAAGAAACTAGGTGATCCCGGTGTGCCCACTAGACCTTGCTCCATTAAAGGCAACTACGTTAGAACTGCGTTATGCGACCTTGGAGCCGGTGTTAGTGTTATGCCTCTCTCTCTTTATCATAGACTTGAACAGGAAAAGTTGACACCCACTGAAATCTCTCTGCAAATGTCCGACAAATCAACTACTTTCCCTATTGGCATTTGCGAGGATGTGCCTGTTGTGGTTGCTAACGTCACCATCTTAACAAACTTTGTTATCCTGGATATTCCTGCGGACGATGCCATGGAGGACACCGCAGGGGCTGTTATAGATTGCAACAAAGGCAATGTCACTTTCCATGTCAACGGTAACGAGCATACGGTGCACTTTCCGAAGAAACAATATTGAGTAAATTACATCAATGCTATCGAAAAAACTTCATCGATTCTTATTGGGAGCTTTGAATTCCCTATTCATCGTGTCAAGATGAAGTATGATTTGCTTGTTAGGGAGATACATATCCCCATTGAGGTGACCTAGTGACTATTCGGAAATTCTCCGTTCTCTTTTGCGATTCGAAAATGTTTGTCGAGGAGACTTGATCAACCTCATCGGCGGATTTTCTTTCAATGACCATGAGATGGATGAATCGAGGAGTCACAAACCTTTGTTCCAAGCTTTCACTTTAGGTTGCTTAGAAGAAAAATGATAGGTTTAGTTTAGTTTTCCCTGTTTTCTATTTTAAGCGTCCCATGGAAAAGTACAGCTTTCCTTGACCACGTCGCTTTGAGACGCTACCAGTTCCTTGAGCGGGATGACGAATCCCTCCTATACCGATTGATATTTAACCGGCAGCGTGTTTTCCATATTACCCTTCTTTGACTTTCAGGTGAAACGGAGATATTACATAACCAGAGGAGAGGCAGAGGAGTATGAGAGGGAGTCAAAGGCTGCTCGTCTCCATGAGGCAGCTATTCAGGCAGTGGCTGCAGCGCTCCTGTATAACCCCGATTACGATTTTGGGTTTCGCCAGGACCATCCTTGGGAGTAGACCAAGTTAGGCCAAAAGCCTAAGCTTGGGGGAGTACGTGTTCTCACCGACTTTACATTCTTGCTTATGCTTTCACTTTGTTAGTCGGTGTTCACACTTTGCCACTGTATCTTCCATGCTAGTTTATTTCTTTTTCTCTTTTTGTTTTCGTGTGTCTGTCTAGTTTGAGAAAAACCAAAAATATTTTCTTTTTCTTCTTTTTCTTGTTGGGAGCTTTCCCGTGTAGTTAGTTTTCTTTTTCTTTGGGTCAAGGTAGAAGATCATGGTTACAATGTCTAGTGGCTCTTGCATGCATACCTGTTTAGCTTTCAAAGAGCCATATTACTTTGTCTTCTCCTTTGTGTCTGCATGCAGATTCCAGCTTTAGTCCAATGCATGAGCACGCTTATTATTGTTCACATCGTTCGGACGTGCAAGTGAAAGGCAATAATGACGATATATGATGAAGTGACTGAGCCTGGAAAAGCTGGTATGAACTCGATCTATTTTGTTTTTGTAAATATGACTAGCTCATCATGCCTGATTCAGCTTTGTTGTGAGAGAAACATGTTTGCAATGACAACTTAGAGATCATAGTTGCTTATGCCATGCTTATTTAGCTAGGAGCTTATAATGGTTTGTCTTGGTTGCCCACATGAATGTTGAGATGACTATGATGTAGTATGATAGGATGGTATCCTCCTTTGAATGTTTCAAGTGGCTTGACTTGGCGCATGTTTACGCATGTAGTTGAAACAAAATCAACATAGCCTCTATGATATTCATGTTCATGGTGATTTATGTCCTACTCATGCTTGCACTCAATGTTAGTTAATCTCAATGCATTTTGTGATTGTTGTCGCTCTCTAGTTGGTCGCTTCCCAGTCTTTTGCTAGCCTTCACTTGTACTAAGCAGGAATACTGCTTGTGCATCCACTTCCATAAACCCAAAGTTGTGCCATATGAGTCCACCATACCTACCTATGTGCGGTATCTACCTGCCATTCCAAGTAATTTTGCATGTGCCACTCTCTAAACCTTCAAGAAATAATCTGTTTTGCATGCCCGAACCGCTCATGTGGTGACAGGGGGATATCAGTATCTTCCATGCTAGGCGTGTTATCCTCGATATGTGTTTATTCACTATCATTCACGAGAAAGGGGCTGGCAATTAGAATTCCCAGTTCCATGCTCGAATCAAAAAGATAATTGTAAACAAAACTCCCCGAGGATTGATGTTGGTTTGGACGGTACCCGAGGATTCAGCTAGCCATGGAGTGTGATTTATTGGTGGTGGGGGAGTCAAAACTTTACTTTTCTGTTTGGGAACTGCCTATAGCTGTGTAGCATGGAAGATGTTGAGAACTCTTAGTCATTGCGTTGACAATGAAAGCATGCCACCCAAAATTATTATCTCTGTTTTCAATGCTTGAGCTCAGGAACTTCTGCAAATCAATGCTTCCCGCTGCGAAGGGCCTATCTATTTATGTTCCTGTTGAGTCATCCTCCTCTTACAAAAGCACCAATTAGAGAGCACCTCTGTCATTTTTATGCTTTCCTTTTAACTGTGTTGAGTTTGACTATGACTGGATTTTCATTGCCTTGAGTTACAATGTTTAGTCAGCCCTTGGTCTTTTAAGGTGCTCTGCATTTATGTTTTGCGGTCTCACAAAGAGCTAGCGAGATACCATCTATTCGTACTGCTTCATGTTGTTTTCATTGAAGTGTTGACATTTGAGGCTTATTATTATTTGCTCGCTAGTTGATTATGCCATTGATATGAGTTTACCGTGAGACCTAGATGTCATTTGCTTATGTGGTATGCTTGTGATCTTGCTGAAACTCTGGATATGAATTAGACATAGTTGCAACAACAAGATCAAAGAGAGTTCGTCAAAGTTTTTCTTTTGTCTCTCTCAGTTTGTCAACTGAGTTGCTTGAGGACAAGCAAGGCTTTACGCTTGGGGGAGTTGATACGTCTCCGTCGTATCTACTTTTTCGAACTCTTTTGCCCTTGTTTTGGACTCTAATTTGCATGATTTGAATGGAACTAATCCGTACTTACGCTGTTTTCAGCAGAATTGCCATGGTGTTGTTTTTGTGCAGAATAAAAGTTCTTGGAATGTCCTGAAAATTTACGGAGTTTTTTCTGGAATAAAAGAAAAATACGTGCGCAAAGATCCACCGGAGGGGGCGTGCCAGTGGGCCACAAGCCCACACGCCGCGAGTGTCACACCCTGATTCTGCTATCACTTGTCTTCTTTGTAAAATTATGAGCTTGTTAAAACTTTTTCAAAACTAATGTTGTGAGTGACTTGATTGAAATTGTATGCTTGTATGCTTGATCATGTGAGGTTCTAAAACCCTAAATTCCTTTTTGGTATTTTACTGATTTCCAAAAACCTTTGATAACCAAAGTAAAACCACCTTGAGATTGCACTGCATGTCTTTGATAACAAGTAGTGCTACTACTCATATTTGGTAATCTGATTTTTACCTATCTTTATATTTCAAAACCACAAATATAATTATTTTTGTGAGTATTTTCCTAATTAAATAACCTGTCCATTTTTAAGGTCAAAATTGGTATTCCAACATGGAAAAATACTTTTCTGCTTTGGAAAGATCTGATTAAAATTAGAGATGATCAGAAGGACATATATTTTCCATACATAGGATTTTAAACCCCATTTTATATTATATTTATTGATTAAAACTATAAAAGCTATTTCTGTCTGTTTTGGCATTTTGAGATATTTCCAAAGGAAATATTCTCAATAAATTCCTAGAAACTTTCAGTGATGTCCCTAAGCCTTGTTTGGTGTCCACATAAAGTTTCACCTTGATCAAAGGTGGATAAGGACCCCAAATAACCCAAAAACCGTGTCTGTCCAGAATCAAGTTAGAGCAACTCTACATAGCAAAGTTTGTCCAATGAGGCTAAAACTTTGCAGGCGTGCCTAATACCTAAAATGAGGGTTCTACACCAAAAATGGGATTTGTGGGACTTAGTTTGCCTACACTCCCTTTGGAAGGAACATATCTGGTCATATTGGAGTGATTTCAAGTTTACAAAGCTAAACTTGTCCATTGGAGCTCAAATTTGGTGGAACTCCATGGTTTATCACCAAAACCAAACCTGTTAAGTCTCAGCACCAGTGGTGGGGTGCAACCCCCTGTGACCATTGTCGAACACCTTCTGACAGATAGGAAAAAGCCAGCTTAGCCACAGCTAAACCAAACTCCTTTGCTTCAAACTCTTAGATTAAACAGCCAACACCTGTATCTAACCCCAGTCAATTGGCCTTCACTGGTTCAAAGTGGAAAGGCCAAAAACCCCAATTTAGACCTCAGTTCATGACTGACAGCACCAGTATTTCTTGCCTCCTTTGACCAGCCGAAGCTCCCACCAAAACCATACGACTAGCCACACCCCCAGCAAGTGCCAGGACATGCTAGACACGTCCAAAGTGCCTCAGAGCGCACCAGCATGCCGTGGCAAGCCAAAACATCGCTCTGGGCGCGCTACAGGGAGTCACCGACGTGGGGGCGACGCCCTCGGCCAGTTCCAGCCTCCCCCGAGATGTCCAACCTCCTCCCCGACAGCCCCTCCGCGTCGGGCAAGCCTCGGGGCCCCTCCTCTCTCGCGATAGAGCTCGCGCGACGCGTGCCCGCGCGCTCCAGATTCAGCCAAGCTTGCACGGCCACGAATGCATGACTCTCCTCTCTCTCTCTCTGCAGCAGACGGTTCGGGCAGTCCAATACCACGTCCTGAGACCGTGGTTTCAACCCCAACGTCTCTTTGCACCCCCATGCGCGCCACGGTGAATCACCGGCGCTCCCGACTCTGCTCACCGTCGCGGGCCTATAAATAGCCCTCCCCCTCGCTCCAGTACCCTTCAGATAGCTTCTCCGCATCCACTAGCACCTCCCTAGCCACCCCAGCAACCCGGCAGAGCCCCGGTGCTCGAGATCGACCGAGGCCCCTCCGCCTCGGAGCTCCGGTCGATCTCCGGCTACACGACGGCTCCTGTGCCCCTCGACCCACCAAACTGACCCCCTTGACCCCAGGAAGCTTTCCCCTAACTCGCCCGAGCTTTTCCGTGTCTCTAGCCACCCCCTCGACCACTTCCCGAAACCCCTCCGACACGGCCTCCTCGTCGCCGGTGAACCCCTGCCTCCCCATCGTTGTTTCGAACACCAACAGGTAGGCGACGGTCTGGCGAACCCATTCCCGTGCTCATTGGAGCTTGAGCACGTCGACAACCACGTCGGCGTCCTCCTCCTCCTCTCTGGCTGGAGGTACGAGACGACCTCGACAGGTGTGCCCCACCTGTCGGTGCCCCAGCCTCCTCCCCCACGCTGGCCTGGGCCACTGACCGTAGGACCCCCCCGTTAGGTTCAAACCTGACGGCGCATGCTCCTGGGCAGGCCGTCGGCTGGCCATGGGCCAGCTCTAGGCCGAGCCAGGCCAGGAGCTGGCCCGTTTTTCTTTTATTTTTAAACCTGGATTTCTAAGATTTTTATAAAAACGTTTAACTAGTGTAAAAATATAATTCTTCCACTATTATTCTTCTAAAAATGTGTAGTATTTAATGATATGCTTAGATGAATTTTTCCAGCAACTAATCTATTTTACAATATTAAAAAGGGCTAAAATGGAATAGTTTTGCTTCTGCTTGGTTGTTTAAAAAATAATTCCTTCAAGGAAAATTAAGGCAAGTATTTTTTAAATGATACTTAGATTTATCAGAAATAGGAAACATTTTTAAAATGACTTTGTGGACTGTTTATGTGTGAGCTATTTCTTATTTATTGTTTTACCGACAATATAAAACCCGTGTGACGAGGGAATCGGAGCGGAAGACCTCGAAGACCCCGGATACTTAGCTGACCAAGGCAAGCAGCGCTTTGACCATGACTGAGCATATGTTACTTTGCATGTTATAATAGCAAGTATTCCCGTTGCATATGATCATAAGTGCCGGTACTCATCTGACATGATGTTACCGAAGGCTCCTTCGGAGCACATGCATTAGGCTTGACTCTACCCTTAGGGTCATGCTAATACCATGTTGACAAGTAAACTAGCAGTAGTTTTATCATGAGCATGATGTTGTCATAAAGCAAGAATTTATGAAAACCCCGTCAGGTGCCACTAATGCCCGAGGGTGATGATGAGTTAGGTGGTCACTTTTGGAGAAGTGATGCACCCGGTATTTGTGTGAGTAAGGTTTCGGAAATGGGATTAGATTTATGATGTGTCGACCGTCCCAACCTTACCAGTACGACCACGTTACCCCTTATGGGATGGGGCTATGTTAATTACTCTGGTCGGTGCTAGCAAAGAGCCACATTACTAGTGGCGGGAGTGATTTGTGGTCACTATCATGATGGGGTCGTGCCGGGTAGGGCGACTATGCCATTTTTATGAGTTTGAGTCACACCGTTGGTCCCCGCATGGTCGGTACTGTCCAGAGTCGGTTCTCGTAAGACGTACGACATGTGGGCTGGGTACCAATCGAGTGGACCTCTTTGTCTAGTATCGTCAGGGGAAAGGCATTGATCGGGTACTTACCTCGGGTATGTGATATACCGCGAGTCGTGGATGACACGGAAGTTTCCCGGATCTCATGTGTCCAGCGTACTACCTCTGCAGAGTGTAAACTATTCGAATAGCCGTGTCTGTGGTCAAGGACAGTTGGGTAATCCTGCTTAAACTACGTCCTGATATCTCCGCATAAACCAAGTGTGCATAGCGTGAGTATGTGTATGGTGATAAGAAAAGTGTTACTATGATAGCAATGCTATGACCAAGTTTGGTGACTTGGCATATAGGGTGAACCCGGATGGTCCAGCCCTCAACAGATATGTTGATATCTGTAACCTGTTCTTCAAGAGTAATTCTAACTTGATGCATAAGCAATGATTATTCCACCCCGATGAGTTTTACTAGAAATGCATGATATTGTTATCCTTCACTTTCATTGTTCATATCATGGGCTGTTTGCAGTACATTCAAAGTACTCATTGGCTTGCCACTGGTTATGTTATTGACCAGACATGGAAGGACCGGAGTTTGGAGATGAGTACGTCTTCGGCGACACCCCTGCGAACTAGGATGCTTCCGAGTCAGAATGCATGTCGGTGTAGGCTTGATGGCATGGGCTCCCGCATAGCCCCTTTGTTTTCCGCTATTAATGTATCCGTGTGATTTGGCCTTATAACCTGTCTTTTGAACTTGACCCTTCGGTCACGTGTTGTAATAATCGATACTTGGATGTAAGAATCTTTATTCAGTATCTGTGTTCGGTGAGCATTGATCTCCGGGATCACTGAGCACAGCGATTCTCGACTAGTAAGTCGGGGTCCCCACAGAGATGGTATTAGAGCCATCCTGACTATAGGAAGCCTTAGGTAGCATGGGCGATAGCCGGACAATTAGTCCACATAGACTGACCCAAGAACCGCACCCACTATATATTTCTAAGCCTCTCCTCTACACCTTGCAGATGGCCGCCGTACCCGAGACGCTTCTGGAAATGGGCTTTCCTCTGCTTTTGAGTGATAGCCTCGAGAAGTGTCAAGTGCGTCGCACGCCCGTCTTTCTCTACCACGAACACTGGGTCAACGCCGACACCAAGGAGTATCACGTGGACGTGATAGTGAAGACTACTGACTCCCCAACTAGTTGGTTCTTTGAAGGGCCACAATTGGAGGATCTGATGTTGGCCGTGGAGATTGCAACACGAGAGGCACTCATGCGACTCCGTGACATCCTTCCTGAGATGGCGAACAAACCTGCTACTAGTCACTTACGTTTTGTTAAGGATAAGATAGATGGAAGCTGTACACTCAACCCCTCATCTGAGGACAGGATGCCATTAAGGTTTCAGACCTACTTCAGCCTCTCCTCAGACACCTTGACGCATCTTTTGATCAAGGAGTCAACTAGGATTCACCAAGAGTTGCACCAAGTTAAGGACCTACTTCGTATGGAGAAGATGAAGAACAGCAAGGTGAAGAAAGAAGGAGCACCTATGATATCACCTGGCTTTGCTTTTCGAGGAGGAATACCCCCGCTTCAGGCTGTTCCTCTTCAGAGTCGACGCTTAACCACAGAAGAGTACACCGAGCTTTTCGCTACCTCACCAACCAAGAGACGTCGAGATGGTTTACTTCCTTCCTCTACCCCTTCGAGGAAGGGAAGCACTAATGAAGATGAAGACAAAGATGAAGATGAAGATAAAGATCCCACAGAGCCGGCTTATGAGACCGCCCGGTCCATCGCGTAGCAGCGTAGGATGTACCGAACGTAGGAGTTCTTGTATCAGGATTTTATGACCCGGATGTTGTCTAAACCTCTTGGATGCAAGTCACATTCTGCCTTGAGCAGCTTGCGAGCGACTGCATCGCTTGCTTTAAATTAATGCAGTAGTTCTTTCAAAAACCTTTGTCCTAAAACCTTGCACACTAGCACACACGAGACCCCCTCTTTACTAGAACGTCATCGCTTTCGAGTATAACCTGTTCAGCAGAATTTGACCTGTCTACTCCCCTGACAGGATGGTGAATGCAACTCGCAACAACACTTTCGGCAACCCCAGCTCTGCCTCTTCAAGACAGCAGCAGGGAACCGGAGGGGAAGCTCAAGCTGGAGATCACCATGTGCAGCAAGACGATGTACCTCCGCCGCCGCCTCCCCCTGAAAGCTTGACGATGGCTCAGTTCCTTCAAGCTCTTCGGGAGGAGCGTCAAGCCAACGCTACCGCTATCCGGCAGCTGGCTCAAACTTTGGTGAACCACCCACCGCAGAACGGGAATGGCAACGGTCGCTCAACTCTCTCTGAGTTTATGCGGACTACGCCGCCCATATTCTCGGAGACGACTGAACCCTTGGATGCTGATGAATGGATCCGCACTATCGAAGACCTTCTCGTGTTGGTCAAGTGCACTGACGACAACGAGAAAGTTCTCTATGCAACCCACTGTCTCGGAGGCACAACCAGAGCCTGGTGGGATGGATTTCAGATCATGCAAGCCGGGCAACTCATAACTTGGGCCGTGTTCTAGGATGGATTCCATGCCGCTCACATTCCTCTAGGGATGATGACCATTAAGAAGTGGGAATTCCAAGCCTTAAGGCAAGGCAGTGGATTAGTCAAGGAGTATTTGCAGAACTTCAACCTTCTATCAAGGTATACACCTGAAGATGTCAGCACTGAGGCTGCCAAAGTGGAGCGCTTTATGGAAGGACTGCAGCAGTCACTCAAATATCAACTGGTTGTTTGTGAATGTCGGACCTTCAGTGACCTGGTTAATAAGGCTCTTATGTTGGAAGACAAGCGTCGTGCAATGGACGACACCCGTAAGCGCAAGCTAATAAGTAGTGGAGGACCGATCAACTCAAAACCACGACCATGGCAGTCAGCCCCAGCAAGACCCAACTTTCACCAGCAGTAGTACAAGCACCCAACATTTCGCAAGAATTACCAACCTCAGCAAGTCAGCGTCAAGCCAGCGAGCACTCCGCCAAACAACGGTGGGAGCAAGACCAATCCTCCAGCGCAACTTACTTGTTTCGGGTGTGGACAACCAGGGCACTATTCCAGGCAGTGCCCCAATAAGAAACCCGATGTTCCGCGCCCCAATGCGCCAAATCCAGGTCAAGGAGCACCATGCAGGAACCAGGCTCCCCACAATCAGCAGTATCACAGCAAGGGGCAGATTAATCATATTTCCGCGGAAGAGGCACAGGAAGACCCGGACTGCATTATGGGTTAGTTCCTCATCAAGTCTACCCTAGCAATGGTATTTTTTGATTGTGGTGGTTCGCATTCCTTTGTTACGCAAAAGTTTGCGGAAAAGTGTGGACTAGAACCTACCTTGCTTCGTGGGCATATGGCAATTCAAACCCCGGGAGCAGTTTTGAGTACCAACCTAGGGTGTAGGAAGGTTGGGATAGTTATCAATGGGACGAGCTTCTCAGCGGATCTCATTGTGCTTAAGTCGCAAGGCCTAGAAGTAATCCTCGGTATGGACTGGTTGGCCAAGCATCAGAGTGTCTTGGACTGTGCTAATAGGGCCATTACCATGACAAGTGACCAAGGGGTCAAAGTCAAGTATGTCTCTGAGCCAGTACCCACTCGAGTGCCACGAGTTAATAGCCTATCAGAGGAAGGACTGGACCGAGTGCCAATAGTCTGTGAGTACCTGGATGTCTTTTCTGATGAGCTACCAGGGATGCCTCCTGACCGAGACATCAAGTTCATCATCGAACTCATGCCCGAATCAAGGCCTATCTACAAGAAGCCTTACAGGATGGGATCCGAAGAGCTAGCGGAGTTGAAGAAGCAACTGGATGAGCAACTCAGGAAGGGGTTTATTCATCCAAGTGTGTCACCTTGGGGATCACCTGTTCTCTTCGTGTCCAAGAAGGATGGACAATCCGACTATGCGTCGATTACCGATCACTCAATGAGGTCACGATCAAGAACAAGTATCCACTCCCCAAGATTGAAGACTTGTTTGACCAGCTTAATGGAGCACAGGTATTCTCCAAGAGCGACCTTCGATCTGGATATTACCAACTAAAGATTCGACCCGAAGACATTCCGAAGACGGCATTTGTGACCCGGTCGGTGTGTACGAATGCACTGTCATGTCCTTGGGATTGACAAATGCCCTAGCTTACTTCATGTACCTCATGAATAAGGTCTTCATGGAGTATTTAGACAAGTTTGTCATTGTATTCATTGACGACTTATTAATCTTTTCCAAGTCTGAAGAAGAGCATGAGCAACACTTGAGGTTAGTATTGGAAAAGCTTCGAGAGCACCAACTGTATGCCAGTTTTGGCTGAACGAAGTTGGATTCCTAGGTCATACCATGACGGCAAGTGGATTGGCAGTTGATCCCTCTAAGATTACCACGGTAACCAACTGGGAATCGCCAATCGACGTGAAGGAAGTCAGGAGCTTTCTCGGACTTGCAGGGTACTACCGCAAGTTCGTGGAAGGATTCTCCCGCATCGCGCGACCTATGACTCAGCTCTTGAAGAAAGGAAAGAAGTTCGAATGGACGCCAGAATGTGAGGCAAGCTTCCAAGAGTTGAAGAAGAGGCTAACCACTGCCCCGGTATTGGCCACTCCAGATATAAGCAAGGATTTCGTGATATACTGTGATGCCTCCAGGACCGGGCTAGGTGGGGTTCTAATGCAGGATGGCAGGGTCGTGGCATACTTGTCGCGGCAACTGCGCCCGCATGAGGAGAATTATGCCACCCATGATCTCGAGTTGGCCGCAGTAGTGCATGCCCTGAAGACATGGCGACATTACCTTCTGGGGAAGCTATGTGAAATATACACCGTTCACAAGAGTTTGAAGTATATTTTCACCCAAAGGGAATTGAATATGAGGCAACGGAGATGGTTGGAGTTAATCAAAGACTACGACCTCAGCATTCAATATCACCCTACTACTCTGATAACAGACCTTCCCCGGCAACGGCACCAGAAGAATGCTTCTTAGCACTCCCCGGCAATGACACTAGAAGAATGTTGTTCACGAGTCTCTGACTTGATGCCTTCGCGACAACAGAGCCAGAACTTCTCCCAGTTGCTCAACAATTAGCAATTGTCTTGCAATGGCCCACCAGCGCGTGGGTTCGCGGCAGTTTTCGAGGGTAGAGTATTCGACCCAAATTTGTTGATTTGCCAGTCAGGAGGTGAGAGGATACTCTCGAGTATTAGCAGCTGAATGTATCAGATTCCACCACACCTGCAAGATTAGTATCTGCAAACAAAGTATCAGCAGCAAAGTAGTATGATAACAACGGTATTAGAAACGATTTCTTGACACGGCAGACTATTTCTAACAGTCGTATCAATGGCGCCAGAAGTTGCCCCTTGACAGAAATTGTCTTTTCCCGTCAACGCCGAGCGAACCAGAATTGTAGCAGGTAGCAACAGTGTAACGAGTAACAGCAGTGGCAAGGAACAGCAGTAGTGACACCAGTAGCAAGTAGCAGCAGTAGCAAGCGACAGTAGTAATAGCAGTAGCAAGCGACAGTAGTAACACCAGTAGCAAGTAGCAACAGTAGTAGCAGCAGAGCAAGACAAGTAACAACAGCAGTGGGACAAACTCGTAGGCAATGGGTTGGTGATTCGTTTGGATGATATTCATCATGCAACAGTTATAACACGGAGAGATATGTGGCTAGCTCCCGTTCGTCAATGTGAAGTAGGCATGCATTCCGTGTGTAGTCATACGTGCTTAGGGAAAAGAACTTGCATGACATCTATTGTCCATCCCTCCCGTGGCAGCGGGGTCCAAAAGGATAATACAGGATATTAAGGTTCTCCTTCTAATAAAGAACCGGAACAACGCATTAGCACTTGGTGAACACATGAACTCCTCAAACTATGGTCATCACCGGGAGTGGTTCCGGTTATTGTCACTCCGGGGTTGCCGGGTCATAACACATAGTAGGTAACTACAACTTGCAAGATCGGATCTAAAACACACATATATTGGTGACAACATAATAATTTCAGATCTGAAATCATGGCACTCGGGCCCTAGTGACAAGCATTAAGCATGGCAAAGTAGTAGCAACATCAATCTCAGAACATATTGGATACTAGGGATCAATCCCTGTCAAAACTAACTCGATTACATGATAGATCTCATCATACTCATCACCGCCCAGTGGGCCTACGAATAGATTACTCACGAACGATGAAGAGCTTCATGGAATTGGAGAGGGAAGAAGGTTCATGATGACGATGGCGACGATTTCCCCTCTCCGGAGCCCAAAACGGACACCAGATCTGTCCTCCAGATGAAGAACATGATGTGGTGGCGCCTCCATATCGCAAACGCGATGAAATCTTCTCTTCTGATTTTTTTCTGGGCGAAAGTGAATTTATAGAGATGGAGTTGGGGGCGGCAGAGCCACGTGGGCCCCACAAGCTTGGTTGCCGCGGCCAGGGGGTTGGCCGCGGCAACAGGGCTTGTGGCCCACTGGCCCATCCCCTCTGGTGGATCTTTGCGCAGGTATTTTTCATATTTTCCAGAAAAATTCTCCGTAAATTTTCAGGACATTCCGAGAACTTTCATTTCTGCACAAAAACAACACCATGGCAATTCTGCTGAAAACAGCGTCAGTCCGGGTTAGTTCCATTCAAATCATGCAAATTAGAGTCCAAAACAAGGACAAAAGAGTTTGGAGAACTAGATACGATGGAGACGTATCACACCCCGGTAAGGCAAATGTAGTGGCCGATGCCTTGAGTCAGAAGACCACCACCTTAAACGTCATGCTTAAGGAAAGGCAGCCTGCCTTATACGAAGAATTGGAGAACTTCGGATTGGAACTGGTGGAACCAGGATTCCTAGATAATCTCGAAGTCAAACCAATGCTGGAAGACGACATCAAGGAGGCCCAGAAGGGTCACAAGAGCATCGAAGGTATCAAGAAGAAGATTCCTGAAGGCAAGGCCCCAGGATTCTTGGAGGATGATCAAGGAGTGGTGCGGTTTGGGAAACGTTTATGCGTACCCAACAAGGCCGGACTCGAGGAACTCATCCTACGGGAAGCTCACGATACACCCTACTCGATTCACCCCGGTGGTACCAAGATGTATCAAGATCTCCGAGAAAGATTCTGGTGGCACGGCATGAAGAGGGAAATCGCGTCGTATGTGGCCAAGTGCAATGTGTGTCAGCAAGTTAAAGCTGAGCATCAGCGACCCACAAGGCTGCTACAACCTCTCCAGGTGCCGAAATGGAAGTGGGACAAGGTAGGGATGGATTTCATTACCGGTCTACCAAGGTCTAGCAAGGGCCATAACTCGATATGGGTCATTGTCGACCATTTGACCAAGGTGGCCCATTTCATGCGTGTCAACACCACATATGACGGGAACAAGTTGGCTTGTCTCTATATCGAGCGCATAGTAAGCCTTCGTGGAGTTCCCAAGGAGATTGTATCTGACCGAGGCACGCAGTTCACCTCAAGGTTTTGGAGGAAACTTCAGGAAGCCCTCGGTACCAAGCTCTCTTTCAGTACCACCTTCCACCCGCAGACGGAGGACAGATGGAAAGGGTAAATCAGATACTCGAAGATATGCTCCGCGCATGTGTCCTAGCGCATGGAGCCAAATGGGAAGACTGTTTGCCGTTCGCTGAGTTTTCATACAACAAAAGCTATCATTCTAGTCTCCAGATGGCCCCGTTTGAAGTGCAGCGTCGTTGAAGTCCCGGTTCCAAGCCATACAAGACTGCACATTGAACTACTGAGTAGTCCTCCTTACGTGATTGACAAGCGTTCAAAACATCTTGGTAAGACATAGCGGGTTGTTCATCTCCTAGCGCAGCATCAAGGACATAATTCTTTTTCCCAGCTTGTAGGATGAGCCTAAGATTACAAGCCCAGTCTACAAAGTTGCTACCATCATCTTTCAGCTTAGCTTTCTCTAGGAACGTATTGAAATTCAGGGTTGCTACTGTGTGAGTCATTGATCTACAACATAAAATATTGCAAAGTGGACTTAGACTATGTTCAAGACAATTAGAGGTTAACTAATCAAATTACTAATAAACTCCCACTCAAATAGACATCCCTCTTGTTACTTGAGTGTGGCATGATCCAAATTCACTAACTCAAGTCTGATCATCACATGAGTTGAGTGTAGTTTCAGTGGTAAACATCTCTATGCTAATCATATCAACTATATGATTCATGCTCGACCTTTCGGTCTCTTGTGTTCCGAGGCCATGTCTACACATGCTAGGCTCGTCAAGTTTAACCCGAGTGTTCCGCGTGTGCAACTGTTTTGCACCCGTTGTATGTGAACGTTGAGTCTAACACACCCGATCATCACGTGGTGTCTCGAAATGATGAACTGTCGCAATGGTGCACAGTCGGGGAGAACACAATTTTATCTTGAAATTTTAGTAGGGGATCACCTTATAATGCAAGATAAGGTGCATAAAAGGATTAACATCACATGCAATTCATAAGTGACATGATATGGCCATGATCTTGTGATTCTTGATCTCCATCACCAAAGCACCGGCATGATCTTCATCGTCACCGGCGCCACACCATCATCTCCATCATCACGATCTCCATCATCATGCCTCCATCGAGGTTGTCGTGCTACCTATGCTATTACTACTAAAGCTACAACCTAGCAATATATTAACGCATCTGCAAACACAAACGTTAGTTTAAAGACAACCCTATTGCTCCTGCCGGTTGTCGTAGCATCGACGTGCAAGTCGATATTAAGTATTACAACATGATCATCTCATACATCCAATATATCACATCATGTCTTTGTCCATATCACATCACAAGCATACCCTACAAAAACAAGTTAGACTTCCTCTAATTTGTTGTTGCATGTTTTACGTGGCTGCTATGGGTATCTAGTATGATCGCATGTTACTTACGCACAAACAACAACGGAGATGTGCAAATTGTTATTTAACCTCTCTCCAAGGACCGCCTTGGTCAAATCCAATCCAAGTAAAGTTGAAGAAACAAACACCCGCCAGCCATCTTTATGCAACGAGTTGCATGTTGGTCGATGAAACCGGTCTCTCGTAAGCGTATGAGTAATGTTGGTCCGGGCTGCTTCAATCCAACAATACCATCGAATCGAGAAAAGACTAAGGAGGGCAGAAAATCAACCATCAACGCCCACAAAAACTTTTGTGTTCTACTCGAGATTACATCTACGCATGAACCTAGCTCATGATGCCACTGTTGGGGAACGTTGCATGGGAAACAAAAAATTTCCTACGCACATGAAGACCTATCATGGTGATGTTCATCTACAAGAGGGAGATCGGATCCACCTACCCTTGTAGATCGCTAAGCGGGAAGTGTTAAGAAACGTGGTTGATGTAGTGGAACAACTTCGTGCTTCAAATCATCGTCGTCCCATGATCCATTCCAATCTAGCGCCGAACGGACGGCACCTCCGTGTTCAGCACACGTACAACTCGATGACGATCTCCGCCTTCTTGATCTAGCAAGAGAGACGGCGCACCGGTGATGGTGATGATCTATTCATGCAGGGCTCCGCCCGAGCTCCGCAGAAAACCGATCTAGAGGAAGAACTACGAAGTAGAAGTTTGAGTTGCACGTGGCAAAGTTGTGTCTCAAAAACCCTAAAACCTCTAGTATATATAGGAGGAGGGTAGGGGCTAGAATTGGGGCTCAAGGGAGCCCCTAGGGCACCGGCCGAGAGAGGAGAGAAGGACTCCAACTCCAATTCGGTTTGGAGGAGGAGGAGTCCCCTCCTTCCTTCCCACCTCCCTCCTTTTTTCTTTTCTTTTGGTTTTCTTTCTCCTAGCTGACATAGCCCACTTGGGCTGGGCTCACCAGCCCACTAAGGTCTGGTGCGCCACCCTTGGTCTATTAGGCTCACTCCCAGGTGGGTGGGCCCCTCCCGATGAAAAACCGAAACCCATTCGTCACTCCCGGTACACTACCGGTAATGCCCGAAATCTTTCCGGAGACCAAATGAAACAATCCTATATACCAATCTTTGTTTTTGGACCATTCCGGAAACCCTCGTGACATTTTTGATCTCATCTGGGAGTCCGAACAACCTTCGGTCACCAACACCTATAACTCAACTATACCGAAACGTCACCGAACCTTAAGTGTGCAGACCATGCGGGTTCGAGAACTATGCAGACATGACCTGAGACACTCCCCGGTCAATATCCAATAGCGGGACCAGGATGTCCATATTGGATCCTACATATTCTACGTAGATCATATCGGTTGAACCTCTGTGCCAAGGTTTCATATAATCCCGTATAACTTTCCCTTTGTCCTTCGGTATGTTACTTGCCCGAGATTTGATCGTCGGTATCCCTATACCTATTTCAATCTCGTTACCGGCAAGTCTCTTTACTCGTTCCGTAATACAAGATATCATGACTAACACTTGAGTCACATTGCTTGCCAGGCTTATATGTGATGTTGTATTACCGAGTGGGCCCCGGGATACATCTCCATCACACGGAGTGACAAATCCCAGTCTTGATCCATGTTAACTCAACGGACACCTTCAAAGATACCTATAGAGAACCTTTATAGTCACCCAATAACGTTGTGACGTTTGATGCACACAAGGTATTCCTCCGTTTTCAGTGAGTTACATGATCTCATGGTCATAGGAATGAACACTTGACACGCAGAAAACAATAGCAACAAAATGACACGATCACATGCTATGTTGATAGTTTGGGTCTTGTCAATCACATCATTCTCCTAATGATGTGATCTAGTCATCAAGTGACAACACTTGCATATGGTCAGAAAACCTTAACCATCCTTGATCAACTCGCTATTCAACTAGAGGCTTAGTAGGGACATTGTTTTGTCTATATATCCACACATGTATCTATGCTTTCATTCAATACAATTATAGCATGGATAATAAACGATTATCTTGAAACAGGAAATATAATAATAACTATTTTATCATTGCTTCTAGGGCATATTTCCAAAAATGTCGGTCCTTCAACGACAAATGACCTCAACAACGCTCGCGCTCCTCCTTCACATACAAGTTGAAATTCTTCAGGGGCGTTAGTCCTCAGATTTGTCCCTTTTTGTTGAGGGTCTACCTTTTGGGAATATTTTGAGTTAGTCTTCAAGAGGGTCTACCTTTTGGGGTATATTTTGTTAAGTTGCAACTCTCGTTCTTCTGAAGTGCTTGGTTGTATGAGTTGTAAACTTAAAGTTTGTTGGTGGTGTGACACTTTTGAACCATTTTCTTCGCATGCTTATTCCTGATGTAGATTAATGCACGCATGCTGAATATCGTAAGACACCACTTTCCATCATGCATTTCAATTTCCTCATGATATATGGTAAGTGCGTGCGTGGATTAGAAGATTTAGGGGGAGATCTCCATGGTATGAACCTACGATGTGCATTTGCAGTCCAAAGCAAATTCTTCAAATAGGCACATCTTCAGGGGGAGTTTCTCTATATCTTGCAATCAAATTCCTCAAACTCTGTACTTACACATCATATATTTATCCCCATTGAATACTTAACCTATTTGTCATCAGTCACCAAAAAGGGGGAGATTGTAAGTGCATCTAGTGCCCCTTAGTGATTGTGGTGTATTGAAGACATATAGGTTAAGTGACTAATGTGTTTGTGAGCGTACACAGGCTCTATAAGTAACTAAAGAGTTTGGGTTATTTGAAGAATATCGACCACTCAAAATGAATGTCTTCGACTGAAGATATTGATAATTCCTCGAAGACTTTGAAAGACAGGAAATTGGTGTGTCCTTGAAGATAGTGATGCAAGGAGTTTGAAGCATGAAGACTTTTGTTTTCGTAGTTTCATTTCCTTTCTTTTGAGTCATAGGGACACCGTACTGTTAAAGGGGATTGGGGTAAAACTAAGGAAAAGTTTCCAAGTATTTCTCATCTCAAAGCCTACGCATACCCAATCCTTCGAGTGAAGCCTTTGGAAGTCTTTTACAGTTTAGTCAATTTCTTCAGTGACACAAACGAAGATATTATGGTCTCTGGGTAAATTTCTCTAACTGAGGAGTTAGGATTTCGCCAGTGCGAATTACCTACTAGCGAGGAATATGAGAGGCATGAGGACTCTCACAACTTGAAAGTTCCGACCGTTGTCGCGTCGTGCGCCAGCTGTCCCCAAACCTTATCCACATAATGATCATATCATTGGGGAATTTATGTCAAATCATGTCGGATTGCTCCAAGGCTATAAATATCCGCTCCCTAACCACTAGATGGTTGGATGCTCCACGAGAGAAACTGACACTTGTCATTTGAGAGCAACCCGTTCCTCAAACACTTTGAGACAAAATAATCAGTGAAGAAAAACCCCAAACACCCAAAGAAAAACCCAAAAACCCAAAGTGATTGAGCATTGCAGAAGAGATTGTTCCTGTGTGGAACCGACGCTTGTTACCTTTGAATACTATGCATCTTACAAATGGTTAGGCGTCACTGGTTTAGAGCATCTAGCAATAAATTGTGGATTGTCGGGTGATCGAGTTTGTAAGGGTTTGAAAGTCTGCGCTGGAGACTTACCACGAATGTTGGGCGGGGAGTATGTGTCCTTAGCTCAAGGAGAATACGGTAAGGACTAAGTGTCCTCGGACTGTGTGTCCTTCGGTTTAATACAAAGCTGCTCTAAGCTAGACGTACGACTGTCACAACAATTGGAACTGGGTCATCAAATCATTGTCTTCACAGAGTACATGGTTCTATTTCCTCAACCCTTCTACTTCCTCATTTATGTGTTGATGAAATTGATCGTTACTGTTCGAAGAATTTGATTGAAGACTTTCTCAATTTACTCATATCAAATTCTTCACGTCACTAATTCTTCACATACGTATCCCAATCACGCTACTCGCGCTAAGTGTTTGTTTCATTTCACCATAATGACCATGATGTTGCCATGTTACACTTATGCCTCAGTACTTATTTCGCTACAAGCTATTCGTGACTTAGCAATTTCCTCACACGGAAATTCCTAAGTGATGAATTCATAAAAATCACATATTCATCCCCTCTAGTCTATATAACACACTTTGATTACTTGATTGGAAATTCATGATACTCCCTAGCAATGGCGCCAGAAATCCTTCCTGGTACTTGTGATGTGCATTGGGTTTTTCCTCGAAGAGGAGGGGATGATGTAGCACAATATAGATAAGTATTTCCCTCAGTGAAAACAAAGGTTATCAAATCAATAGGAGGACCATGCAATTTCCCATCTTTAGCGCCTATACACAAAAGAGCACACACTTGCACCCAACACGGGAAAGAGGGTTGTCAATCCCCTTGACCTCGTTACTTGCAAGAACATAAGAAGTGATAGATAGATAGCTGAAATATATTAAATATAAAAAGTAAATGCAAATAACAAAAGGCATTGAGTTATTTAGAGTTTTTTGAATGTATTTTTGAATAGACCTGGGGGCATATTTTTCACTAGAAGCTTCTCTCTTGTAAAAGCATACGGTGGGTAAACAAACTACTATTGGGCAATTGATAGAAAAGTACATAGTTATGCAATATTTATTCATGGAAATGATCATTACATATAGGCATCACGTCTGTAAGCAAGTAGACTCACTCCTGCGTGCATCTACTACTCTTACTCCACCCATCAACTACTATCCACCATGTATGTGGAGTATTATGTAAAACAAAGAAATGCTTGGAGAACAATGACATGATATAGCCAAAAAAAATTCCAATTAATATGAATCAACCCCATTGTTTAATCCTTATTGGCAGTAATACAAATACGTGTCTTGTCCCCTACTTTGTCACTGGGATATAGAATAGCCTAAGATTGAACCCACTACAACGCACCTCTCTCACTGAAGATAGATCACTCTAGTTTGCCAAACCAAATCAATAGATCAGAGAGAATTGCAAAGCTATCACAAGCATGCATATAAGAATCCATAGAAGACTTAGATATATTTATTGAATAATCTGAACATAAACCCATAATTCATTGGATTCCAACAAACACACCACACAAAGTGATTACATAAGATAGATCACCGCAAGAATCACGATGATCATGGCAATGAAGAAAGTAGAGAGAGAGATGCCATATAGGTACTAACTACGGACCCGTAGGTCTATGGTTAACTACTCACACATCACCATGGAAACAACAAGGTTGATGTAGAGGCCCTCCATGATCGACCCCCCCTCTAGTAGGGCACCGGAATAGGGCTCCAGATGGGGACTTGATGGAATAGAGATTGTAGCGGAGGAAATACTTCTTCAAAAGACTTCTTAGGGTTTTTTGGGATTAATGTGATTTTACAAGACATAGAGGAATTCTAGACGCCAAGGGAGGTGGCCCCATGCCAATGGACACACCCTGTTGGCATGGCGCCATGATGTCTACTACACAACTTATTCTTGTAGACTCGTGTTGGGCCTCCAAGCGCAGAGTTTTGTAGGACAGTAGGCAAATGTCCCTTAAGTGGATGACCTAAGGTCTATCAATATACGGTAGGCATAGGATTAAGGTGGTCTCTCTTAAACAAACCTGCAACCAAATAATAAAGTCTCTTGTGCCCCAACACACCAAATACAATTGTAAAAATTGTATAGGTGCAATAGTTCGGTGAAGATATGGTGATACAAGTGTAGTAATGATAGTAGAAATATATTTTTGTAATCTGAAAATGTAAAAAGAGCAAGGTAGCAAGTAATAACAATGAGCATAAACGGAGTTGCAATGCTTGAAAATGAGGCCTAGGGTCCGTACTTTCGCTAGTGCAATCTCTCAACAATGATAATATAACTGGATCACATAATAACCCCTCAACGTGCGATGAAGGATCACTCCAAGGTTCCCATCTAGCGGAGAACATAAGAAGAAATTGTTTGTAGGGTACGAAACCACCTCAAAGTTACTCTTTCCAATCAATATTTCCAAGAGTTGGTAATAAGATAACAAGTTATCCTTTCCGATTGATATATTCAAGAGTTCGTTCTAAAATAACACCATAACAAATTCAGATTCATAATACTCTATGCAACACAAAGAACTTCAAGGAGCACACCAAGATTTCTATTGGATAACATAGTATGCAAACTTGCAATCAACCCCTATTCATAGATTACCCCAATGTCACCTCGAGAATCCGCGAGTTCATGCCACAACTTATGTCAAGTGAATCACTTGAATACCCCAATTCACTACGGGTATCCGCATGCAAGACATACATCATGTTCTCTCAAAACTGAATATTCAATCCAACATAAAGATATCCTAAAGTCATAGATTCAATTCATCGCAAAAATAGCATGATACAAACACCATATGATCCAACTATATTAATAAGGCCCGTTATATATGAAGATCATGACATCCCAAGAACACGAGAGAGAGAGAGAGAGAGAGATTAAACACATAGCTACTGGTACGAACCCTCGGCCCCGAGGGTGGACTACTCCCTCCTCATCATGGTGGCTGCCGGGATGATGAAGATGGCCATCAAAGATGATTTCCCCTCTCCGACAGGGTACTGGAACGTCTACAAACTCGTTTTTCGTGGCTACAAAATCCTGCGTCAGTGGAACTTCTCCTCTAGGGTTATTTCTGCTGGTTTCTGTATTTATAGGATTTTTGGGTGTTGGAATCACACTAAGATGGGCCACAAGGTTCCCACTAGACATCGTCCCACGCCATGGGGTTTGTAGCGGCCTGGTGTCTAGTGGTTACCACGCCCCCCTCTGGTGATTCTTTGCTCTATTATATCCCCTTTCTTCCAAAAAAATTGTCAAAAAGTTTCGTCCAATTACGAGAACTTTTATTCTGCACAAAAAACAACACCATGGGAGTTCTTCTTAAAACAACCTCAATACGGGTTAGTTCTAAAGAAATCATATAAAGTGCAGCAAAACCATATAAAAGTATTGTAAACATTGGTAAAAATGGCATGATTACTTCATAAATTATCGATACATTGGTGGTATATCTGCATCCCCAAACTTAATTCCTACTCGTCCTCGAGTAGGAAATGATAAAATAAATAATTTATGAAGTGTAAATGCTAGCATAGTGCATAAGTTTGGGCAATTATAAGTTCAATCACTTCTCCTAGCATGATAATCGCAACTCTTCTCATAAAACTCATCATGGTAAAGTAGCAACCAATTCACATGTTATGGTTCAAATAGTGTACTCTCTTGAAACTTAAAACCTATGTTCTTAGTCACCAAACAATTGCAATTCAACTTATTCTCAACAAAGTCTAAGTAAGAGCTCCACATACTCAATCATCGTATAGCCTTCTATGATCGTTGTTACTCAAAGCATATTTTTAGAACTAATGGCATCTTTCAAACATAGAGAAAGATACGGGCTTAATGTTTCGCCTCCCAACTCATTTATCATAGAGATAATTGTCAACAATAATATGTCGTGATCAAATATATTTGACTGTCCATATGTGCCGAGATCTTTCCCCACCACATGATTCTTACCGATTTGTGAATAATTGAGGTCGAAATGAGAATGCATACTATTGACTCTTGCATAAAAGTAAATATTGAAAGGTAAAAGATAGGCCCTTCAGAGAGGGAAGCAAAGGTTTTCATGCGCTTTTTGGTTTTGTATGCACAATCCCTTAGTGCAAAAGAACGTCACGTTATATTGCCCCTTACGATAGCAACCTTTATTATGCAGTCCGTTGGTTTTACTACTTTGCATTCACAATTTCATACAACGCTTAATTTTTTCTTACACTGAATGATCAAACACATTTAGAAGCAACTTTTATTGCCTATTTGCACCAATGACAACTTACTTGAAGGATCTTATTCAATCTATATTTAGGTATGGTGGATATTCGTGGCAAGAAACTGGGTTTAAGGGTTTTTGGATGTACCAGTAGTATCTTTACTTAGTATGAATTTTTGTCTAGCAAACGATCCTAGGCAAACACCACATCTTGTAGGATCCATAACAATATAACTTCTATGCAAATATACACAACCTTAACTCATTGTGTTGTCTTCCTTGTCCAACTTCAACTAATTTTATCTAATTTGAAAATATTTAATGGTTGTTCACAATCATAGAATATCTCCAAGGTAATAAATTTACATGTGAAAGTTCTCTTCCTTAAACTAATCATTCATGAATTGCTTGTATGCCCAATACTGTGATTGTCAAGCTTCAAAAGATTTAACTTTAATTACCCAATGTGAAGCTACTACTAGGCATGAAATGAACATATAATTTCAATTCATGGTATTCAATTCATTCAACAATTTACTCATAGGATATAAGTGACGCACAAGATCAAACAATCAAACTACTCTCAAAAGATATAAGTGAAGATCAATCAATAGTTAAACAATCAAGGAGTGATATGAGGACTCACTCTCAATAAATATTTTCATATATTATATTTTATTTCAAACAGAGAATGAAACACAAGGCACTCCAAGAATAGCACATATCATGTGGACAAATAGAAATTTAGGCTCAACATACGCTAACCGATATTTGTTCCATGAACAGAGGTGGGACACGTAGCATCCCCAAGCTTAGATGCTTGAGAATTCTTGAAATATTTACTTGGGATGGCTTGGGAATCCCTAAGCTTGAGCTTTTGTGTCTCCATAATTCCCCTCATATCATGGTTTCACCTAAGTCTCAAAAACTTCATCCACACAAAACCTGAAAAGAACTCATGAGATAGGTTAGTACACATAAAAGTAAATAAACACTTCATGTACTGCCAAGACAAGTTGCATAACGATTTTCGAACATTATTTATTGTTTACTACAATTTCCACAATTTATAACTACCAATATAGGCTATGGAAACTATAGGATAAGTAGGTAACAAAACTATGACATCAATCTTTTAGAACAAAACAATGTGTAGCAATCTATATAAAAAGTGGACTAATGTATCTCCAAAAAATCTGAAAATTGAGGCCATCTTAAATAATTTGTGTGGAAGTAATGTGTAAAGCTTTAAAAACTTTCCACGTTCCTATAAAATATGATAATTCAAATACAACATAAGTTTCTGTTTTTGTACAACACATATCACACATGCAATTCAAGCATTCTAAAGGCAATTCTTGGAACTTTTTATTGAAAAACAAGATTATAAATTAACATATAATTGAGAACAACAAAGTAAAATTATGCTCCAAGTAAAACACATATCATGTGACGAATAAAAATATGGCTCCAAGTAAGATATACTAATAATGATGGAGATGAAAGAGGGGATGCCTTCAAGGGCATCCCCAAGCTTAGAAGCTTGAGTCTTCCTTGGACAATACCTTGGGGTTCCCTGGGCATCCCCAATCTTAAGTTCTTGCTTCCCCTTATTTTCCTCATATTGGCATCTCACCCAAAACTTAAAAACTTCAATCACATAAAACTTACCAGAACTTCGTGAGATGGGTTTGTATGATAGATATAGATAATTCAGTTAGGTACTGCTAAGACAAGACTCATAATTGTTCTCACACAATATATATTGTATTATGTCATTCCCATAATTTATATCAGCCAATATAAGTTTTGGAAACACTAAAACAAGCAAACTATGCACGCAAAACAGAACCTGTCAAAATCAGAAAAGTGTCTGGATATCTGCATTAAAACCATACTTGCCTGACTCTAAAAACTCCTAGAAATTAGGGAAAAAGCAGATAATTTGCACACCAAAACTGTGTAAACATTTCAGAATTTTTTGACTCTCCGGTAAAATCAGAGAAATTTTTCACTGGACGTAAAAGTTTCTGTTTTTCACAAAATCAAACAAGCAAGTATACACACTATCCCAAAGGCTTTACTTGGCACTTTATTGAAATAAAAGCTATAAAACATGATTAATACAGAAGCTTAATCATGTGAACACTAAAAAATAGAAAGGATTAATATTGGGTTGTCTCCCAACAATCGCTTTTCTTTAATGCCTTTTAGCTAGGCATGATGATTTCAATGATGCTCACATAAAAGTAATGAATTGAAACATAAAGAGGGCATCAAGAATCACATGGCAAGCAAATTTAAGCCTAACATACTTTATATGCATATGGATTTTGTGTGCAAACAATTTATGGGAACAATAATCAACTAACATAGGAAGTCAAAACAAGTATAACTTCAAAACTTTGAACACATAGGGGGGAACTTGATATTGTTGCAATTCCTACAAGCATATGTTCCTCCCTCATAATAATTTTTAGTAGTATCATGAAAGAATTCAAAAAAATAACTATCACGTACAACATTATTTTCATGATGCACATGCATATAATTTTTACAGCATATAATTTCTTCGCATTCATAATAGAGGGAGAAAACTCAACAAAATAACTATCATGAGACACTTGGTGGGCATAATCCAATTGAAAATTAAAATCATGATGACAAGTTTCATTGTTTTTATTACTCTTTATAACTTACATTTATCACCATAATCATCATAGATAGCAACTTTGTTGTCATAATCAATTAGAACCTCTTCCGAAATAGTGGAATCATCACTAAATCAAGTCATGACCTCTCCAATTCCACTCTTATCGTTATGAAAAGATTCAATGCCCTCCAAAATAGTGGGTTCATTAGTACCTAGAGTTGACACTCTTCCAAACCCACTTTCATCAACATAATCATCAAAAATAGGAGTCTTGCTTTCATCATCATAAATTTGCTCATCAAAACTTGGGGGACTGAAAATATCATCTTCATCAAACATAGCATCCCCAAGCTTGTGGCTTTGCGTATCATTAGCATCATGCATATTCAGAGAATTCATACTAACAATATTATTATCATGCTCTGCAATTCACATTAAGCATTTTCATACATTCTTCCTCTAGCAATTGGGCACAATTTTCCTTTCCATGATATTCAAGAAAGACATGATAGAGGTGAACAATATGAGACCACCTCAATTCCAACAAAAAGTATAATTTTCTTTTTATAAACCAAAATAGTGATAAAATAAGAAACTAAAAGATTCAATTGCAAGATCTAAATATATACCTTCAAGCACTCACCTCCCTAGGAAGGCGCCATAAAAGAGCTTGATGTCTACTACACAACTTGTTCTTGTAGACTCGTGTTGGGCCTCCAAGCGTAGAGTTTTGTAGGACAGTAGCAAATTTCCCTTAAGTGGATGACCTAAGGTTTATAAATCCATGGGAGGCGTAGGATGAAGACGGTCTCTCTCAAACAACCCTGCAACCAAATAATAAAAAGTCTCTTGTGTCCCCAACACACAAAATACAATGGTAAATTGTATGGTTGCACTAGTTTGGCGAAGACATGGTGATACAAGTGTAGTAATGATAGTAGAAATATATATTTATAATATGAAAATATAAAAAACATCAAGGTAGCAAGTAACAAAAGTGAGCATAAATGGTATTGCAATGCTTGAAAATGAGGCCTAGGGTATGTACTTTCACTAGTGCAATCACTCAACAATGGTAATATAATTGGATCACATAACAATCCCTCAACGTATGAGGAAGAATCACTGCAAAGTTCCTATCTAGCTGAGAACATAAGAATGTAATGTTTGTAGGATAGGAAACCACCTCACAGTTACTCTTTCCGATCAATCTTTCCAAGAGTTCGTACTAAGATAACACGTTATCCTTTCTGATCGGTCTATTCAAGAGTTCGTACTAAAATAACACCATAACAAATTCAGATTCATAATACTCAATCAAACACAAAGAACTTCCAGGAGCACACGTAGATTTCTTTCGGAGAACATAGTATGAAAACGTGCAATCGACCCCTATGCCTAGGTCACCCCAATGTCACCTCGGGAATCCGCGAGTTGATGCCACAACATATATCAAGTGAATCACTTGAATACCACAATTTCACTATGGGTATCCACATGCAATACATACATCATGTGCTCTCAAACCTGAATATTCAATCCAACATAATGAGATCTAAAAGTGAAAGATTCAGTTCATCACAATAATAGCATGGTACAAACACCATATGATCCAACTATATTAGCAAGGCCCATGATATATCAAGGTCATGACATCTCAAGAACACGAGAGAGAGAGAGAGAGAGATTATACACATAGCTACTTGTTCAAACCGCCAGCCTTGAGGGTGGACTACTCCCTCCTCATGATCGTGGCCGCTGGGATGATGAAGATGGCCACCGGATATGATTTCCCCTTTCCGACATAGTACTCGCACGTCTCCAGATTGGTTTTTTGTGGCTACAGAGGCCTGCGTCGACGGATCTTCTCGTCTAGGGTTATTTCTGGAGGTTTCTATATTTATAGGATTTTTGGGCATTGGAATCATGCCAAGATGGGCCACAAGGTGTCCACTAGACATCAGCCCATGCCAGGGGGTTGGCACGGCCTGGTGTCTAGTGGGCACATGGGGCCCCCTCTAGTGGTTCTTTGCTCAAGTATTTCTCTTTTCTTCCAAAAAATCGTCAAAAAGTTTTGTCCAATTTCGAGAATTTTTATTTCTTCACAAAAAACAAGACCACGGTAGAACTATTGAAAACAGCGTCACTCCGAGTTAGTTCAAATAAACCATATAAAATGCAGCAAAGCTATATAAAAGTATTGAAAACATAGGCAAACATGGCATGAATACTTCGTAAACTATCCATACATCGGAGTCGTATCACATCACCCTATCGGGCCTCCTATCTCCTTCCGATGCTTCTATGTCCTTGTTTTGTCACGAAAAAATCGTCAAAAAGTTCCGAAGTATTTAAACTTTGTTTGGTACAGTATTCCTTTAAAGGGAAAACACGCAGAAAATAGCAACTGGCACATGGCACTGGGTTAATAGGTTAGTGGTAGAAAATAATATAAAATAGCAAGTAGATGCTTAAAAAGCATCCTAGAATGATAATATAATAGCATGGAAACAATCAAAAATTATAGATAAGTTGGAATCATATCACTGTTCTACTTTTAATTAGTAAGCCTCGACAAACCTGCATTGCTCCACTACACAAACCTAAGATCTCGGCCAGCCAATAAGCTCTTGCCAAACCGACACCTCTCAAAATCCCTCTGGATCCTCGTTAAGAGCAGTCCTCTGCAATGTATTTCACCCCCTCCGAGGGTGAGAGCATACTACCACATTAACCGAGAATGGTTTTGCTGAAAAATCACGCTTTCATCGATCAGAAACATGAATCTCTTCGGCAGGTATACTGGCATCTTCGTGCCACACCACTGGGTCTCAAGGACGTCGCAGCTAGTTTTGCCAAGGATTTAGAGGTAATGAAGTTTTGACTTGCAAAACCTAAGCCTTTTATAACCTGGTAGCCCGAAATATTTTTGGTGTATACCAGAAGGGAAATACTCCTTTCGAGGTGTCCTTCTAAGGTCTCTTTCAGCCAAGGAACACACCTCAGAAGCACAAAGTCCATTAGCTCCCGATACACTCGTTGGATAACCATACCCAACAAGGGGATCGCCATAATTCATCTTCATTTAAAAATGCAAAGTCCAATAGCCTTGAGCCTTAGGTGGGGCATGAGTGGCCAACCTAAGGATCGATTTCTTTGGCTACCCATATTGACTATATATGCAGGAATCGCTAGAGCAAGACAACGAACTATCCGAGGAGTTATTACGGGTCAAGGCCGACTTTGTGGAGCCAAAGAAAGAGTCGGAGTTTATCAATAAGTTCACTCGTGAGGATAATGCTATGATGTTTATCGTTGATTGCCTTAAAAGTTAAGGATTGTGGTTAACCCATACTATTTGTTAGGAGTAGAGACGAATGACATGCTTGAAAAGGACTTGAATCAGTCTCGATTGGATGCACATTATTTTGAATCACTAGAGGTTGCGAGCCACTAATTCCTCAACTGCAAGATGAAGGAATGCAAAAAATTGATGAAATCTAATTCCAATCTTACGAGGAGAAGAACCGCCATGGGATGGATCTAGAGGACCTCAAGGCTCAACTATCAACTACCGAACAAGATACCAAGCACACCTTAAAGTTCCTTGCGGGTAAATATACACTCGTCGTGTGTCTGTATTCATTTTCTTGCTCTTTTTTATTCTAAGAGAAGTATGATTTCTAATGTAGTTGTCCTTCCCAAACGGTCTAGAAGAGCTGACAAGATGTCAATGAAGGACAAGATGGTGAAGCTCAATAAGCTAAGCCATGTTACCCAGTTGTCCATGGAGGAGGTCTTCTGGGCTCTATGACTAAGGGAAAAATTGCCCACAGACTAATTCGAGCTTTCCCAACGTCTTCAAGGAGCATGTGAGCGGATCAAGACATTGAAGGTATCAGCATGCCGACAAGGTGCTCGACAAACATGTGTGTGATAGTCTGGCTTATTACGGATGATAGAATACTCATATCAATATGGAATTCTTTCTTTTCCAGGAGCCTATTCGAATAGAAATCCCAGGTTAAGCATGCTTGGTTTGGAGTAGTTCTAGGATGGATGACCGACCGGGAAGTTGACCACGGGTGCGCATGAGTGAGGAAAAAGTGCGCAGAAAAGACTAGTATTGATATGTGGGGCCAGTCTAGATCCCGCCAAGAGTAACGACCGCCGGCGGGTGTGTCCGGGGCGTTACAAGTTGGTATCAGAGCCGACACTTGCGGTTACACGGATGTTTGCCGACAGGTGTGCAGTCATGTTGTTCATGACATTTGAGAACCGTTGTGTTACACGGCATGGCACATGTACTAGACTAGATACATAGACGTTTGTGCCAAGAGGGAACGCTCGTGTGGCCCGACGAGTAAACCTGAGAATGGTTATTAGAAAACCTGGTGTAGCTGTTCGATTATTACTTTGGGTTTGATTGGTTTAGGTTTTATTGGGTTGAGCTTTTTTTAGTTTGGTTTTAATTTGGGTATGTGGATAAACCAGTTTGGGTATAGTTGGTTATGGGTCTAAACAGTTTGGTTATAAACGGTTATAAACTATGGGTTAAAATCGGTTTCTAGGCATTGGTTATGTGCAATAACCAACGATGACAGAGGACGAATATCTTTGATCTGCATGCATGTTGTAATGCACTTTGTAGTTATGTATTATGGGGAATACCACATGAAAATCGGAAGTGTTTGCTTGTGCTTTGGCTGAGTAATTTTGTTAATACACTTGTTAGTGAGCAATTCAGACGTGGGCATTTTTTTTCCTTTTATTGTGTGTTGACTGTATCTCAAGGATAACTCTGTTCTCAAACTGTTGTAGATGCACTTATGCCTTTTCTATCTCATATGCTACTTAACTTGTCAATTTATGAATTATATGTACATTAAAGAAAACCCATAGTTATGTATTGGTTTGAAACCCACGGTTATGTATTGGGCTTAAGTTGGTTTGTGTGGAAAAAACAATGGATTTAGTTTTGGTTGGGCTGAAAATGACATCAAATGGGTATGGTTTAAGTATGGTTTTGAGAGATAAATGTATAGGTATGGTTCAATTATGGTTCAAGTGTGAAACCATTCTCAAGTTTACCAACGAGGACGCCGATTCCTCTGAGTGGTGGTGTATGTGATAGTCTGGCTTATTAGGGATGTTAGACTACTCATATCAATAAGGAATTCCTTATTTTCCGGGAGCCCATTCGAACAGAACACCCAGGTTAAGCGTGCTCAGCTTGGAGTAGTTCTAGGATGGGTGACCAACCGGGAAGTTGATCCCGGGTGTGCATGACTGAAAACACAAAGTGCGCAGAAAAGACTAGTTTTGATATGTGGGGCCAGTCTAGATCCCGCCAGGAGTAACGACCGTCGGCGGGTGTGTCCGAGGTGTTACAATGGGCCATGGTGAAGATGCACTACCTCTTGATGGACCTTGGGAAGGTCGCCCTTGTCGGTCCCAAGGGTCCTAATGGGAACGAGATCAAAACCAAGGTCAATTATAAGAGGGTCATGCCACATACCCGAATAGAATTGTTGGCTAGATAAACTTGTAGATCGCATGTAATCATTTTTCTTTTGCACTCTTAGCTGACTATGAAGTTTTTGTGTGCCATACTGATAACATTATAGATTTCCTCCAATATGTATTTAAAGACTTTCGTTAACCAGCCATAGGCTACTACCTTTTTAGCCAAAGGGCAACAAAGAGTGCTTGTGGTGTCAACTCGATTCCTCGGATGACCCATTATGGAGCAAGGTAACTAACCATTGGGTCAAAATGCAAGTTCTAAAGGGAGCTATATGATGGTGTTCCTACAACCCATGTGGTCAGAAAATGAGTTCCTCCATTGGTTTCTTGCCAAAGTGTCGTGGTTGATACAACTTTGTCCAATTATCTTGATTTGTGTCTAAGAAGGGTAGATCAAGCTCTAGAGTAGGTTCCAATACTACAATTTTGTTTGCGTTGAAAGTTAGTAATTTTATACCTCCTCTGTTTTTACCAATTTTGAGTGCTTAGACTGCTAGCTTTTGGCTACTCCCACCTGAGATACTTTACCGGGTTGACCCCATAAGTAACAACCCTAGAGCTGCTACAATTACACCCTTAGCCGAACGTGTGAAAACATAAGGGGTCGACATAGGAGCAAAACGACCCAACTTGGCAAAAAGTCTCAAGTCGAAATTGATGGCTATTCTGACTTAAAACAAATTTGGATGGTTTGGCATGTATCAAATCAATTTAGTACCAGAGGGTCCTCGCATATTTTGATAGATCCGGGATATTTATTTCGGGGTGCTTCGAGGAGCCCCTAGCTCGATTTCATGACATACAATGTGTGTGCATGAGCTACATCGACTATGTCATCTCATACAAAGAAAGCTAGGAGAAAAAAATAGTTATTAACAGTACGATATATCGAATCTAACCTTTTGGAATAAAAAACTTCTTGGTAAACCAAAAAAGGAAGAAAATGTAAAGACAAGAATCGTCTAGTCATGGAACTTGTGTAGTAGGGTGGTATTCCATAGATGTGGCTCCAGACGATTTTCGTTGACATTTTGGATATAATGTGCTCCTCTAGTGAGCACCATGTCTATAATGAAGGGCCCATCCTAGGGTGTGGATAGATTATGCTGACCTGGCTTGTCTGGATGGCGCCACAAGACTAGATCAACAACATTGTATACCTTTGTCCTAACTTCATGGTTCTCGTAATGTCGTGCCTATTGCTGGTACAAGGTGGATCATCCTCTAGCAACATGTTTCTCCTTGTCCTGGGTGTCCAGGTCATCCTGCTGACTTAGTTCGGCCCCATGTTCCTCATAAAGACATACTCGAGGAGCATCATTAATGAGGTCACTAGGTATTATGGTCTTGGTGCCATAAACATTAAGAACGGTGTATACCATGTAGATAGGTTGGGGTTTGTGCGCAACCCCCATAGCACGGAGTCGAGATCCTTGACCAATTTGTTGTCATCTTCATCTAGGGATCAAATTAGTCGAGGTTCAATGTCACTCGGTATTAATCCATTGGCCAGCTCCACCTGCCCGTTTGTTTGCGGGTGGTAGGCAGAGGCATAGTCAAGCTAAATATTTTGCTTCGCACGGCGCTTGATGACCCACAAGTATAGAGGATTAGTCCTAGTCCTTTAGATAACTAAGAGTGTCGAACCCAATGAGAAGCAAGAGGAAATGATAAGCATTTTTAGCAAGGTATCTCTGCAAGTGCTACGAGTAACAATGATAGGTAGTTTTGTAGCAAGATAATTCATAACAAGTGACAAGTAGCAATGATCGCAAGTGTGCAGCATTATAACCAAATACTTTTTATAGCAAAGGACATGCCTGAAAGTACTATTATATGACGCAAGCGCTCTCTACGACACATGGGAATTTCTATCTAGTCATGTTCATCATGTTGAGTTGATTCGCGTCCGTTACTTTGATAATTTGATATGTCGGTGGATCGGTGCTAAGGTGTTGTGCTTACTTGAACAAGCAACCCACCTATGATTACCCACTCTTGCAAGCACCCTCAAATATGAAAGAAGAATTAAAATTAATCTAACCATAGCATGAAACATGTGGATCCAAACCAGCCCCTTATGAAGCAACACATAAACTGGGGTTTAAGCTTCTGTCACTCTCGCGACATATCATTTATTTGTTACTCCACAATGGATTCCCTTAGGCCCATAGCATGATGAAGTGCCATGTATTCGACGTTCGCATGACACCACTAAGAGAAGTAACAACATCCATGTCATCAAAATATCGAACAAGTACCAACTTTATCTGATTACTTATAACAAGAATAATTACTACTCGCAACCCATGTTCAAGATCAGAGGTGTAATAATAATAATTAATGATCTGAGCATAGTATATTCCACCAAGTAATCCAACAAGCATCAACTACAAGATGTAATCAACACAACTAGTAACCCACAAGTACCAATTTGATGTTTTGAGACAAAGATTGAATACAAGAGATGAGCTAGGGTTGGAGATGAGATGGTGTTGATGAAGATTGGTCCTCCCACTTAGGAGGAAGCATTGGTGTTGATGATGGCTTCGATTTCCCCCTCCCAGAAGGAAGTTTCCCCAGCAGAATCTCTTTGCCGATGAACAAAAGGGTGTTTGCACAGGTTTCCGCCTCGAGATGGCGGTGCTTCGTCCTGAAAGATAAACTGAGCTTTAAGCTCATGTCACTCTCGCAACCCATCATCTACTTGTTACTCCTCAATGACGTCCCTTAGGCCCATAAAATGGTGAAGTATCATGTAGTCGGCTTTCACACGACAGCACTAAGAGAAGAAACAACATACACGTCATCAAACAATAGAACGAATACCAACTTGACATGATTACTTATAACAAGACTTCTCCCATGTCCTCGGGAACAATAGTAACTACTCACACCTCATCAACATGTTCAAGATCAGAGGTATAATAATGGTGATCAAGGATATGAACATAATATCTTTCACCAAGTAAACCAATTAGCATCAACTACAAGATGTAATCAACACTACTACTAACCCAAAGGTACCAATCTGGAGTTTTGAGATAAAGACTGAATACAAGAGATGAACTAGGGTTTGAGATAAGATGGTGTTGGTGAAGATGTTGATTAAGATTGGTCCTCCCACGAAAGAGGAAGCGTTAGTGATGACGATGGCTTCGATTTCCCCCTCTCAGAGGGAAGTTTCCCGGCAAAATATCTCTGCCGATGGGCATAAGGGCCTTTGCACTGGGTTCTGCATCAGGAAGGGGGTGCTTCTCTTGAAAGTATCCTTATGATTTTTTCTAGGGTAAAACACACCGTATAGACGAATACACGGGGTGGGGAGACCTGTTAGGGCCCCACAACCCTAGGGGGGGGGGCGCGCCATGTTGGCTTGTGCCCAGCAGGTGACCCTATGTGGTATATTTTCGGCCCAATAAATCTCATATATTCCATAAATATTCTCCGAGAAATTTCAATTCATTTGGGGTCGAGTGATTTTTCAACCTTTTTCTTGCTTTTCACGTCCAAAAATCGAGTTTCGAGTAAATTCCCTCCTTGTAATGTAACCTGCATATTCATGTTGGGAATATGCCCTAGAGGCAACAATAAAGTGGTTATTATTATATTTACCTGTTCATTATAATCATCAATTATCCATGATATAATTGTATTGATTGGAAACTCAAATACATGTGTGGATACATAGCCAACAAAGTGTCCCTAGTAAGCATCTACTAGACTAGCTCGTTGATCAAAGATGGTTAAGGTTTCCTAGCCATAGACATGAGTTGTCATTCGGTAACGGGATCATAGCATTAGGAGAATGATGTGATGGACAAGACCAAACCATAAGCATAGGATGTGATTGTATCCTTATGTTTGTTGCTATTGCTTTGTGCATGTCAAAGTGTTTGTTCCTAAGACCACGAGATCATGCAACTCACTGACACTGGAGGAATACATTGTGTGTATCAAATGTCACAACATAACTAGGGGACTATAAAGATGCTCTACAGGTATCTCCTAGGGTGTCTATTGAGTTGGCATGGATCGAGACTAGGATTTGTCACTCCATATGACGGAGAGGTATCTGTGGGCCCACGCGATAATACAACATCACAACAAGCTTACAAACAATGTGACTAAGGATTTAGTCACGGGTTGTATTACGAAACGAGTAAAGAGACTTGCACGTAATAAGACTGAACTAGGTATGGAGATACCGACGATCCAACCTCGGGGAAGTAACATACCGATGGAGAAAGGGAACTGCACACGGGATTAACGGAATCCTCAACATTGTGGTTTTACCGATATAGATCTTCATAGAATATGTAGGAACCAATATGGGCATCCAGGTCTTCCTATTGGTTATTTATCGAAGAGGTGTCTCGGTCATGTCTACATCGTTAATTGTAGGGTCCACACGCTTAACGTTTGATGATGATATAGTATTGTTGGGTTATTATGTTGGTGATCTAAAGTTTTTCGGAGTCTCGGATGAGATCCCGGACATCATGAGGAGCTTCGGAATAGTCTTGAGGTAAAGAATGATATATGGGAAGTTGGTAGTCGAGTTTCGGAAGAATTTCAGAAGTTACCAATTTTGTTAGGGAGGTTCCAGAAAGTGTTCCGGGTGTCCAGCCGGAGGGTCCACCAGCCTCGGAGGGCCCCATGGGTTGTGAGAGGTGGCGCACCAACCACTGATGGGCTGCCCGCCTCTCCCATCTGAGGCCCATGCGGCCAAGGGGCTTGTCTGGCTCAGAGGTGGCCACCACACCCCTTTACATGAGGGCCAAGGCTCCTCTAAACCGCCGGCCTAACCTAGGGGAAACCCTAGGGCGTTGGCCTCCTCCTTCTTCCCCTATATATACTAGAGGAAAGAGAGGGCAGCCGCACACCAAGAGCTAGCACAACCCTCCTCTCTATCATAGGTATTCTCCCTCGTTCGTCTTGCGGTAGCGCTTGGTGAAGCCCTGCCGAGGCAGCTCCACCACCACCGCCACCACGCCCTGATGTTGCCGAAGAACTCAGCTCCTACTTCACCTACGCTCACTAGATCGAGGTGGTGAAGGCGTCATCGAGATGTACGTGTGTTGAACAAGGAGGTGTCGTTCGTTCGGTGCTAGATAGTGATTGGATCAGGGGACGGATCCTGACATTCAATTACATCAACCGTGTTTCTTAACAAATCTGCTTAGCGGTCTAAAAGGGTATGTAGATGCACTCCCCCTCTCGTAATTATTGATCTCCATAGATGGATCTTAGGTGTGCACATGAATTTTTTTTGTTTCCCATGCAACGTTCCCCAACAGTGGCATCATGAGCTAGGTCTATGCGTAGATAACATGCCCGAGTAGCAAACAAAGTATTTGTGGGCATTGATGTTCACATTGCTTACTTCCTTAGTCTTATCATGATTCGGCGGTATTGTGGGGTGAATCCGCCCGGACTAACCTTACTCGTCATCGTATGAGAGACTCGTTCCATCAACTGACATGTAACTTGGTTCCATAAAGATGGCTGGCGGGTGTTTGTCTCACCCACTTTAGTTGAATCGGATTCGACAAAGGCGGTCCATGTAGAAGGTTAAATTGCAGCTTGAATATCAACGTTGTAGCTTTGCGTAGGTAAGAATGGTTCTTACTAGTTGCCCATAGAAGCCACGTAATACTTTCAACAACAAAGTAGGGAACGTCTACCTTGTTTTTAGGGCATGTTGTGATCTGATATGGCAAAAGACATGATGGATATATGTGATGTATGAGATGATCATGTTTTGTATAGATGATCACGACTTGCATGTCGATGTGTACGACATCCGGCATAAGCCATAGGGTTGTATTTAATTTATTTGTGCCATTTGCTTTACTTTATCGCTATGAGTTAGCAATAGTTGTATAAGCAGTAGTTGGCACGACAACCACCTGATTACACGATGATGGAGATCATGGTGTCATGCTGGTGACGATGGAGATCATGATGGTGCTTTGGAGATGGAGATCAAAAGCACAAGATGATGATGGCCATATCATGTCACTTATATGATTTGCATGTGATGTTAATATTTTTGTGCATCTTATATTGCTTAGGACGACACTATCATTATAAGATGATTCCTTACTCAAATTTCAATGTAAAATTGTGTTCTCCTCAAGTGTGCACTGTTGCAAAGGTTCGTCGTTTCGAAGCACCTCGTGATGATTGGGTGTGATAAACTCTATGTTTGCATACAACGGGTGTAAGCCAGTTTTGCACATGCGGAGCACTTGGGTTAAACTTGACTAGCCTAGCATGTATAGACATGGCCTCGTAACACAGGAGACCGAAAGGCCGAACATGAGTCATATAGTAGATATGATCAACATGGAGATGTTCACCATTGAAACCACCTCATCTCACATGATTATCGTACTTGGCTTGGTGGATTTGGATCATGCCACACTTAGATTAATTGAACTCATGATGATGAACATAGTCTAAGTTGTCTTTGCAAATTATGTTGTAGATCAATGGCTTGCGCAGTAGCTCCCCTGAATTTTGATGCATTCCTAGAGAAAGCTAAGTTGAAAGATGATGGAAGTAACTATGCGGACTGGGTCCATAATTTGAGGATTATCCCCACGGCTTCACAAAAGGCTTATGTCCTTTATGCACCACTTGAGGCACCACCCCCTCTAGCGCCGTTTACAGATGTTGTGAACATCTAGCACACGTCTGCTGATGACTACTCGATAGTTCAATGCACCATGTTGTACGGCTTGGAATCGGGACTTCAAAGGAGTTTTGAACGCCATGGAGCATATAATATGCAAGGGATGAACAAGTCACTCTCCAAGCTATTTGTGATGTTGAAAATCGTGGAAGTAGAAATCAAAAAGGAGCATCAGGTGTTGATGGTGAATAAAACCAATAGTTTTAAGAAAGGCAAGGGAAAGAAGGGAAAGTTCAAGAAGAACAACAAGTCAGTTGCCGCTCCCATGAAGAAAGCCATGGCTGGCCCCAAACCTAAGACTGAGTGCTTCTATTGCAAGGGAACTGGCCACTCGATATGGAATAGGCCCAAGTATCTGGCTGATAAGAAGGCTGACAACCTCAACAACGGTATATTTGATACACATGTTATTGATGTGTACCTAACTAGATCTCGTAGTAGTGCCTTGGTATTTCATACCGGTTCAGTTGCTCATATTTGTAACTCAAATAGTAACTACAAAATAAACAGAGGTTGGCAAAGGACAAAGTGACGATGCGCGTTGGAAATGGTTCCAAGGTTGACGTGATCAACGTCGGCACGCTCGCTCTTCGATTACCCTCAAGATTAGTTAAGAACCTAAATAATTGCTATTTGGGACCTATATTGAGCATGAACATTATATCTAGGTCTTTTTTAACGCAAGATGCTACTTGTAAACTGCGTTGAATTTTTATCCCCGAAGAGGAGAGGATGATGAAGCACAATAGAGTAAGTATTTCCCTCAGTTCAGTAACCAAGTTTATCAATCGTGTAATAGAACAAAGCAACACCGGCACATGCACACACAACGCAAACCTTCGCACCCAACGCAGACGAGAGGTTGTCAATCTCTCAGTGGTCAAGGAGCGAGATTAAATGAGATATGATAGATTGATAGATTTATAATAAATAAAAGATAAAAAAGAGTAGCAAGTATTTTTGGTATTTTTGTATAAGTAAACGAGATTGACCTTACAATAAAAGTAGACCCGGGGAACATAGGATTCACTAGTGGCATCTTTCTCAAGAAAATAGCATGCGGTGGGTAAGCAAATTACTGTTGGGCAATTGATAGAAATGCAAATAATTATGACGTTATCCAAGGAAATGATCATGATATAGGCATCACATCCAACTCAAGTAGACTGACTCCTGCCTGCATCTACTATTATTGCTTCACACGTCGAACGCTATCTAGCACGCATCTAGTGTATTAAGTTCATAAGAACGAAGTAATGCATTAAAAATGATGACATGATGTAGTCAAGAAAAAAGCATATAAGAAGTCATCCAACTTGTTATCCTTAATGGCAACAACACATGCGTATCAACTCCCCTTCTGTCACTAGGATTGAACACCACAAGATCAAACCCATTACCGAGCACCTATTCCCATTGCAAGAAGATCTAATCTAGTTGGCCAAAACAAACCAAAACTTCGGAGAAAAATACAAGCCTATACTAAATCATGCATAAAAGAGACCATCAAAGAACTCAAATAAAACAAGGATAGATCTGATCATAAACTCACAATTCATCGGATCCCAACAAATACACCAGACAAAGTCATTACATCGAATCGATCTCCATGAAGATCATGGATACTGTTGTATTGAGATATAAAGAGAGAGAGAGAGATCCATCTAGATACTACCTATGGACCCGTAGGTTTATGGTTAACTACTCACGCATCATTCGAGAGTCGACAAGGTTGATGCAGAGCCCTTCCATGATGAGTTCCCCCTCCGACGGAGTACCGAAGAAGGCCTCCAGATGGGATCTTGCGAGAACAAAGGCTTGTGGCGGCGGAAAAAGTATATCGTGGACTGCCTTGAGGGTTTCAGAATACTGCTGAATTTAAAGTGGTGGAGGTAGGGCAAATGGAGCGTGGAGGGGCCCACACAAGATCAGAGTGCCCCCCCTTGGGGCCCTCCGGCAAGATCTTCCTTAGCCTCCAAGATCCACGTAAACCTTATCTTCAATTCAAAATCCTCAAAAAGTTTCTGCACGATTTGATCTGATATTGATTTCCTGCGAAACAAAAACAGGACAGAAAATAGGAACTCGCACTTGGCACTAAGTTAATAGGTTAGTCCCCAAAAATGATATAAAATGATAATAAAAACATCCAAGAATAATAATATCATAGCATGGAACAAGGAAAAATAATAGATACGTTGGAGACGTATCAAGCATCCCCAAGCTTAACTCTTTCTCGTCCTCGAGTAGGAAAGTGATAAAACATATTTTTGATTGTGAAATGCTACCCAACATACTTCAAGTTATTTTCATAGCGTAGACATGATGACTTATATGATTCAAAGCCATAGTCTATATTTGACATGAACATATAGATACTCAAATGATACTGACACGCAACCATGCCGTTCAAAATAACAATAATAGGTAAATTATCCCTAGCCCATTATGCTAAATCATTGATCTATACATAATGCACACTTTAATATCAATCATAATCAATGCACACACATGACCTCATGACCCCCTAGTTGGTGCTTTTAAAGAGAAGGATGAGACTCAACATAAAATTTAAATAGAAAGGCCCTTCGCAGAGGGAAGCATTGATTTATAGAGGTGCCAGAGCTAAAAATTTAAAGGAGATAAAAAACTTATTTTGGGTGGCATCCTTTTCTCTTCAATGAGAACGACTTAACGTTCCCAACACTTCTCACATTGGATACATCATAGGCGGTTCCCAAACAGAAAGTAAATATATTTTTGTATCTCTATGCCCTCATCATCGTTTCAGTATCATCAATACTTTGGTCTTTCTAGTGTCACATCCAAGAGAATTTTTTTGTTTTTTTTCAAGAGTTTCCTCTGTTTTGTCATTTTTGCAATTTTGGACTGGGCATCCCTAATACCGCCACACTCTCGTGCAATGTCAAGTGAATAAACACTCATCGTGAGAATGACATATCCAACATAAAAAATATTGGCCACCCCTCACCGCTTCATGAGCAATACGGGCATACAAAAGAGAAAATATTTTTGATATTTGTTTAGAGATGGCACATGCAAATTTACTTGGAACAACACTGAAATACCGCATAAAGGTAGGTATGGTGGATACAAGTGGCAAAACAAGGTTTAAGTGTAATGGATGCACAAGCAGTATTCCCACTTAGTACAAATGAAGGCTAGCAAAAAGATTGAGAAGCGCCCAACTAGAAAATCATAATGATGCACATGCATACGTAAAACATAACCAACATCGAACAATACACCATAAGTAGAATATAACTTCATTGCATAACTATTGTGTTTTCATGCTTGCATAGGGAATCATAAACCTTAGCATCAATATTCATACTAGAGCATAATTGACTCGCTAACATAACTCACATATCAGCATCTATATGTCTCAAAACTATTAGAAATAATCAAGTTTTTCATGTCCCACAAAAATTTTGTATGCTAGTTTTCATTATTCTACTTGAATTTTCATCACAAAGGGACCAAGCATCATATCTTGTACCAATTACCAAGACTATTTTCACACTCTGAAAAAGATATAAGTGAAGCAAGAGAGTGGATTTCTTCAAAATTTTCCAACATTCTCAAAAAGATATAAGTGAAGCAAAAGAACAAGTTTCTTCAAAACATATAGAATTCTCAAAAAGATATAAGTGAAGCATGAGAACAACTTTCTTCAAAACATTTGCACCATCCTCCTGAAAAATATATAAGTGAAGCACTAGAGAAACCGTCTAGCTTAACAAATTAAAGTGAAGCACAAGAAGCAATTCTAACAAATTATGATGAAATGAGGCCATCTCAACAAATGTGTTCAGAGGTGATGATTATGAAAAACTAAGCAAAGACTCATATCATACAAGATGCTCCAAGAAAAAGACATATCATGTGACGAATAAAAATATAGCCTCAAGTGTCTTACCGATAGTCGTTAGAATAAAGAGGGGATGCCTTCCAGGGTATCCCCAAGCTTAGACGCTTGAGTCACCTTAGATATTACCTTGGGGTGACTTGGGAATCCCCAAGATTTGGCTTTTGCATCTCTTCATTCCTTCATCCATCGACGTCACACCCAAAACTTGAAAACTTCACACAAAACTCAACAAAGCCTTCGTGAGTCCGTCAGTATAACTAAGCAAATTACTACTATAACTACTGTTGCAAACCCATTCAAATTTTATAATTGTATTATAGGTATTGTATTCTAATTTCCCCATGGCTTTCACCCCAATACAATCCATAGGTTCATCAATATAAGCAAACAATGCAACGAAAAATAGAATCTATCAAAAATAGAACAGTGTGTAGCAATCTGTCGAAAAGCCATACTACTGAAACTCCAAAAATTCTGAAAAATTACGACAACATGGAAAATTTGTATATAAATCACATGAAAAAATTCAAACACATTCGACGCTCTTATGAATTAATAAAATACCTGGACTGGGCGTGAAAGTTTTTGTTTTTCACAGAATTGCATTCACAAGCATCCATATCATCCCAAATGTCTTACTTGGCACAAACACTAATAAAAATATATAAAACCAACTCAAAACAGAAGCAAATAAAGGAAAATAGATATTGCAGAAACAAAAAGCAAAAATTTATTTTATTCGTTGGGTTGCCTCCAATCAAGCGCTATCGTTTTACGCCCCCAGCTAGGCATGATGATTTCAATGATGCTCGCATAAAGGTAAAGAATTGAAACATAAAGAGAGCATCAGGAATCATGGAAAGCATATTTAAGTCTAACCCACTTCCTATGCATAGGGATTTAGTGAGCAAACAAATTATGGGAACAACAATCAATTAGCAAAGGAAGGCAAAACAAGTATAACTTCAAAATTTCCAACACACAAAGAAGAAACTGGAAATTATTGAAATATGTAAAAGCATATGTTCCTCTCTCATAGTAATTTTCAATAGCGTCATGAATAAATTCAACAATATAACTATCACATAAAGAATTATTTTCATGATCCACATGCATAAAGTCTTACAATCTTCCAAGGTAGTGGGATTAACATTAACTAAAGTCATGACCTTTGCAAACCCACTTTTATCAAAAAATTCATAAGATTGAACACTCTCCAAATAAGTGGGATTATTTTTACCTGAAGTTGACACTCTTCCAAACACACTTTTTATACTATTGCAAACTTTATTATCAATAACATACTCATCACCTCCAAGCTCAAGATCATAAAGATCATAAGAAGCATCACCCCAATCAGGATCATTACAATGAGTAGTGGACATGACAAAATTATCACCTCCAAGCTTGTAGTTTTATATATCATTAACATAATTTACATTCATATAATTTTTAGTAACATGATTGCAATCATGCTTTTCAATCAAGGAGCATTCATGAATCACTATATAAATTTCTTCTTTCGACACTTCATCAAACATTTCACATTCATGATTTTCAAACAAAACTTCATAGAGATAATAAAGTGCACTCAGATCACTAGCAACTGGTTCATCACAATTTTACATTTTGAAAAGATTAGCAAGTGGATGAGGATCCATATCAATAGATTTTTAGCAAGCGAAGATGCAAGCAAATAGAAGGCACATGGCAACACAAGCAAAGATAGCAAACAAGCAAAGAGGCAAAATGAAAATGGGGCGAATAAAATGGCAAAATTTTATGAAGTGGGGGAGAGGAAAACGAGAGGTAAATGGAAAATAAAGTAAATGTAAAGATAAGAGTTTATAGTGTAAGTACTTGGTAGTGGCACCAAAGATTGGCTAGTTGATGATGTTGGCTTGCTCCTCTCCGGCAACGACGCCAGAAATCCTTCCTGCAACTTGTAAAATGCATTTGATTTTATCCCCGGAGAGGAGAGGATGATGTAGCACAATAGAGTAAGTATTTTCCCCAGATAAGAAACCAAGGTTAGCAATCCAGTAGGAGAACCAAGCAACACCGGCACCTGCACACACAACACAAACCTTCGCACCCAACACATACAAGAGGTTGTCAATCTCTCGGCGATCAAGAAGTGAGATTAAATGATATATGATAGATTGATAAATAAATAAAAGATAAAAAGTGATGTCAGTATTTTTTGGTATTTTCATATAAGTAAACGAGATTGATCTTATAATAAAAGTATACCAGTGGGCGTAAGATTTACTAGTGGCATCTCTCTCAAGAAAATAGCATACGGTGGGTAAACAAATTACTGTTGGGAAATTATAGAAAAACAAATAATTATGACGCTATCTAAGGAAATGATCATGATATAGGCATCACATCAAAATCAAGTAGACCGACTACTGCCTGCATCTATTACTATTATTTCACACATCGACCGCTATCCAGCATGCATCTAGTGTATTAAGTTCATAAGAACAAAGTAATGCATTAAAAATGATGAAATGATATAGTCAAGACAAAAGGATATAAAAATTCATCCCAACTTGTTATCCTTCATGACAACAACACATACGTATAAACTCGCCTTCTTTCACTAGGACTGAAAACCGCAAGATCGAACCCATTACCGAGCACCTCTTCCCATTGCAAGAAGATATAATCTAGTTGGCCCAACCTAACCAAAACTTCGAAGAACAAATACAAGGCTATACTAAGTCATGCATAAAAGAGATCAGCACATAACTCAAATAAAAAAAAGGATAGATCTGATCATAAACTCATAATTCATCGGATCCCAACAAACACACCGCACAAAGTCATTACATCGAATGGAGCTCGATGAAGATCATGGAGACTGTTGTATTGAGATATAAAGAGAGAGAGAGCCATCTAGATACTACCTACAGAACCGTAGGTCTGTGGTGAACTACTCATGCATCATCAGAGAGGCAGCACGGTTAATGTAGAGCCCCTCTCTCATGAGTTCCCCCTCCGGCGGAGTACCGGAGAAGGCCTATAGATGGGATCTTGCAAGAAAAGAGTCTTGCGGTAGTGGAAAAAGTATTTCGTGGACTCCCTTGAGGGTTTTGGAATATTGCTAAATTATAGTGGAGGAGGTAGGGAAAATGGAGCCTGGAGGGGCCAACACAACATCACGGCGCCCCCTCGGGCGCACCCTAGTGTTTTGTGGGGCCCTCTGACGAGATATTCCTTGGCGTCCAAGTTCCAGGTGATCATTATCTTCAATAAAATAACCTCAAAAAGTTTCGGGACAATTCGATCTTATCTGATATTGATTTCCTGCAAAACAAAAACTGGGCAGAAAATAGGAACTCACACTTGGCACTAGGTTAATAGGTTAGTACCCACAAATGATACAAAAATATATAAAATGATAATAAAAACATCCAAGAATAATAATATCATCGCACGGAACAAAAAAAAATAATAGATACGTTGGAGACATATCAGAAGACGGTTACTCACTTAAATCATAGAATAATGGTTGTTTTATTTATATGAGTAACATTGTTTATGGTCATGCACCCAATGTGAATGGTTTATTCTTGTTGAATCTCGATAGTAATGATACACATGTTTATAACATTGATGCCAGAAGATGCAAAGTTAATAATAATAGTACCACTTTCTTGTGGCATTGCCACTTAGGTCATATTGGTGTAAAACGCATGAAGAAGCTCCATGTCGATTTTAAATCACTTGATACTTGCAAACTCAACCATTCACAAGCTCAAGGAGTTGACTATGATGAGACTTTCTCACCCATAGGGATGCTTCAGTCCGTTAGAATCATATTAGCAATAGCTACATTTTTCGATTTTGAAATCTGGCACATGGATGTCCAAACAAAGTTCCTTAATAGTTTCCTTAAGGAAGAGTTCTATATGATGCAACTAGAAGGTTTTATCGATCCAGAAAATGTTGATAAAGTATGCAACCTCCGGTGATCCATTTATGGACTAATGCAAGCAACTCAAAGTTGGAATCTTCACTTTGGTGAGGTGATCAAAGCGTTTGGATTTATATAAGTTTATGGAGAAGCTTATATTTACAAGAAATCGAGTGCGAGCTCTATAGCATTTCTAATATTATATGTGGATGACATATTGCTGATTGGAAACAATATAGAAATTTTGGAAAGAGTGAAGATATACTAGAACAAGATTTTTTCAATGAAAGACATCTGAGTAGTTGCTTACATATTCGGCATCAAGATCTATAAAGGTAGATCGAGATATTTAATAGGAATTTCACAAAGCACATACCTTGATAAGGTTTTGAGGAAGTTCAAAATGGATTAGTCCAAGAAGGGGTTCTTACATGTCCTACAAGGTGTGTAGTTGAGTAAGACTCAATGCCTTGCGACTATAGGATAGGTAAAAGATGAGTGTCATCCCCAATGCCTCAGCCATATGCTCTATCATGTATTCGATGATGTGCACAAGACCAGATGTTAGACTTGCCATAAGTATGGCCGAAAGGTTTCAAAGTGATCCAGGAGTGGAACAGTCGACAACAGCCAAGAATATCCTGAAAGACCTAAAAAGGACTAAGGAAATGTTTCTCATTTATGAAGGTGACCAAGAGCTCGTCGTAAAGGGTTACGTTGATGCTAGCTTTGACATAGATCTGAACGACTATAATTCTCAAACTGAATACATATTTATTCCAAATGGTGGAGCGGTAAGCTCGTGCAGTTCCAAGCAGAGCATGGTAGTTGATTCTACATGTGAAGCAGAGTACATGCCTGCTTTGGAAGCAGCGAAGGAAGATGTCTGGATGAAGCAGTTCATCACAGATCTTGGAGTTGTGTCGAGCACACTGGATCCAATGACCCTGTTTTGTGACAACATTGGTGTCATTGCTCGAACCAAGGAACCAAGGGTTCACAAGAGGACCAGCCACATAAAGCGCCGCTCCAATTCCATCCGCGATTATATCAAGTAGGTGGACATAAACATTTGCGAAGTACATACGGATCAGAGTGTTGCAAATCCTTTGACTAAACATCTTCCACGAGCAAAACATGATCAACACCGGAAGTGTATGAGTGTTATATTCGTTACAATGTAAATCACATAGTGATGTGAGCTAGATTATTGACTCTAGTGCAAGTGGGAGACTGTTGGAAATATGCCCCTCATCTCCCGACGCCCCTCTGTGGCCTATAAATTCAAATATATTCCTAAATCCTAGGGGAGCTCCCGAAACACTTTTTTCGTTGTCGCAAGTCTATGTTCTACCGTGTGTCCGTCTGTGGCCCTTTTACAGTGTCGTGTCGGAGGGGGATCGATCATGGAGGGCCTCTACATCAACCTTTGTCCTCACATGGTGCTTAGTGAGTAGTCTACCACAGACCTATGTGTCCATATCTAGTATCTACATGGTTGTCTCTCTCTATGTTCTTCAATACAAAGTTCATCGGCTCTTTTCAGTGATCTTTTCGAGGTAATCACTTTGTGTGGTGCATTTGTTGGGATCTATTGAATTGTTGGTTTATGTTCAGATTATTCATGATAAAGATTTGAGTCTTCTCTAAATTACTATATGATTCTTATTTGCATGATTATTATAGCTTTGTAAATCTCTCTCATCTATTGATTTGGTTTGGCCAACTAGATTCATCTATCTTCAGTGAGAGGAGGGTTTTGTAGTAGGTTGAATCTTGCGGTGCTCAACCCCGGTAGTAGAAAGGGACTTGACAAGTATTTTTATTGTTGCCACTAAGGATAAAATGATGGATTTCATTCATATTAATTGAGTTTACTTTGTCTACATCATGTCATTGTTCTCCAAGCATAACTATGTTTTACTTAATACTCTAGATGCATGCTGGATAGCGGTTGATGGGTGGAGTAATAGTAGTAGATGCAAGCAGAGTCGGTCTACTTGCATATGGATGCGATGCATATATACACATAGTCATTCTTGTAAATAAATATTGCATAACTATGCGCTTTTCTATCAATTGACCAATGGTAATTTGTATACCCGTCGTATGCCTTCTTTGAGGGACATGCCACTAGAGAGCACTATGGACCGCGGGTCTATTGACATATAAAATTTGAAAAACTCTAAATACCTCGCTTCCTTTTATTATTTGTATTTACTTTTAATATTTAATACATTTAAAATATCTATCTACACTATTTATCTTCTTGCAAGTAACGAGTTCAAGGGGATTGACAACCCTCTTGCCCGCGTTATGTGGAAGTGTTTGTTCTATTGTATGTAAGCGCTCGAGACAGGAGTTACGTTGTCCTTTTCTTGGTTCTATAATCTTGGTTCATAATAAGGGAAATACTTATCTATATTGTGTTGCATCATCCCCTCCGCTTTGAGGAAAAATCCAACGCAAATCACAAGTATCGGGAACGATTTCTGGCGCCGTTGCCGGGGAGTATCACCCACTTATTACCAAGTACGTTCTCACAAATTATCATTCACTTGTTCTAATTTTATTTGTTATTTTATTTTTCTTGCTATAAAAATCAAAAAATACAAAATATCTACCTTATCTAGTTAACTTGTTTGCTTGTTGGTATGGCTAGTTCTTCCTTTGTTCCCTTTACTCCCGATAATGAGGTGCTTCTATTTTAAACAAAGGGGAGGAGAAAGTTTAAGAGATGCTTGGCATAGGATTTGCATTGCTCAAAATATATCAACTCATAAATAGTCCCCCAACATCTTGCTTCGTAATTTCTATGTTGGTATCACTACTTGGTATAGATTTGTACTTGATACTATTACCGGTGGTAATTTCTTAATGAGTCAAATTTTGGATGCTTTTAAAGCCATGGAAAATTTACTTTGTTCACCACCTATTATCATTAATGCAACTATTTTGACCTTGGAACATGTTATGCAAAGGCTTAATGTTATCAAAAATAAAATGACTACTAAAGAACAAACTAAGGAGTTGGATAAAAAGCTTCATGATCATATCACTCAATTTGGGTCATGGGTTGGAATTACTTTGAAACATTTAAAGGAGAAAGATACAACTATTTATTAAAGGGTAGAACAAGGTTTTAATAGAGTTGAAAAAATGGGGGAAGTCATTGATAAAGTAGGTTCCGCTTTCACTCCCTCGAAAACTAATGCTAGTACACTTCAAATAAAAATCTCATATATTTTCCCAAAAACGTTAGTATCACCCCAACCAAGAGAAACGAGGATCTTAAAATTATTAGCGTGCATACCAAATTTATAAATTTGATAGGAGATCCTGTTTTCAAGCATCTAATTTTCCAAAGAAGCATGATTGTGTTATTGAGGAGCTTCATAAAAATGATGACAACACTTGATCATATGCAATATGGGTAGCTATGGGCGTAAAACAATAGCGCTAGTTGGGAGGCAACCGATACGCTAATTTTGCACCATGAGTTACTATTATGTGTATTGATCCTGTCTATTATCCCTTATTATCATATAGTTCTTATGCTCTTTCCCTCTGAATGTGCATGGTACATCACTAAGAGGGAATTCTGGACCGGGAAACCGAGAAAAATCAACTTGCTCCAAATGACCTGAAATTTTATGGAGAATTTTTCTGGAATATTTGAGAATTTCGGGGCCAAAAATATACCGGAGACGGGCCAACAACTAGGCACAAGCCAACACCCCCCACCCCCCGGGCACGCCCTGATGGCTTGTGGGACCCAAGTGGCACTCTCGCGACCATCTTCTCTTATATGGTGTCTTTTACCCTACAAAAAATTATAAGTTATCTTTCGGGATGATGTGCCACCATCTCGAGGTGAAAACTTGGGTAGAGGCCCTTTTTCTCTCCGGCATAGAGATTCTGTCGGGGAAACTTCCCTCTAGGAGGGGTTGATTTGGATCCACATGTTTCATGATATGGTTAGACTTATCTTAATTCTTCTTTGGTAGTTGTGGGTGCTTGTTAGAGGGGGTAATCATAATTAGGTTGTTAGTTCAAGTAAGAACAACACCTTATCACCGGTCCACCCACATATCAAATCATCATGTAGCCAATGTGAATCAACTTAATATGATGAACACGACTTGACAGAAATTCCCATGTGTCCTCGAGAGCACTTGCTTTATATAAGAGAACTTTAAGTCCTGTCGTTTGTTATATAAAGGATTGGGATACCTTGATGCACTTTTGCCACTATTGTTACTTGTCACTTGTTGCAAATTATCTTGCTACAAAACAACCTACCACTATTACTTTTAGCACTTGCAGAGAATACCTTGTTGAAAACAACTTATCATTTCCTTCTGCTCCTCATTAGGTTCAACACTCTTAGTTATTGAAAGGACTACAATTTATCCCCTATACTTGTTGGCCATCAAGACTCTTTTCTCGCGCGGTTGCAAGGGAGTGAAGCGCCTTTCGTAAGTGGAAATTGGTAAGGAAACACTTTTTGTACGTGTTGAAATTTACTGTTGCTTATCACTATGAATGGTTACACTTTAAGTGGCTTGTTCGAACAGAAGTTGAGGAAATTGTTACTCAACCTGTTGAACCTACTGAAAAAATTTATTATGATATTCCTTCAGGTATGGTACTTTAAGTGGCTAGTCCTTATAACGGTTCAACTCATCCTACTTACCATTTGATATATGTCGATGAGATTTGTGGATTGCTTAAGCTTTCAGGTCTACCCGGAGGCAAACTTAAGAAGAAAGTTTTCCCTTTTTATTTGGAAGGAAAAGGACCAATGTGGTACATGCTATTGGACGATATTGGATCATGGGATTGGAATCCCTTTAAGCTGGAATTTCACCAAAAGTTTTATCATATGTATCTAATTCATCATGATCATAATTTTATTTATAATTGTTGGCCTCGTGAAGGATACAACATCGCTCAAGCTTGGGGAGGCCTAAATCTATGATGCACACTTGCCCCAACCATGAGCTCTCAAAGGAATTGATTATACAGAATTTTTATGCACGACTTTCTCATGATGATCAAACATTATTCGATGTTTGTAATGTCGGTTCCTATATGAAGGAGACTATTGAATTCAGATGGGATCTTCTGGAAAAGATTAAAGACAACTCTGAAGATTGGGAACTCGATGAAGGTAAACAATTAGGTATAAAGCTCAACTTTAATTGTGTTAAATCTTTCATGGAAACTTCTCCTTTCATGAGTTTAGCAATAAATATGGCCTTGACTCCGAGATAGTAACAACTTTCTGCCAATCCTTTGCTACCTATTTGGACCTTCCCAAGGAAAAGTGGTTTAAATTCGATCCTCCCATTGACAAATTACTCGAAGAAATTGTTAGAATTAAGAAGGAAGAAATAATTGTTGACCGTGTTGATCCAGTTGTTCCTATGCATACATTGAGAAACATCCTTTTCGTGTTAGGATTGGAGAACATGCTAAGGCTGCAACAGTGGTTAGTAAGAGTTATGTTAGAACACCTACACTTTTGAACAAATAAATGTTGAGACTAATGTTCTTATAGTTAAAGATATCCTAGATGATTATATTGATTGGCAGGTTATTTACCTCTATGATGAGTTAGAAACAAACAAGATGAACTAGATAAAAATAAACAAGTGGTAGGCACACATGTCAAATGAGATAAAATGGGAGGACATTGGTATCATGGTGTGTGCGATATTGGTGCTAGTACTAGTGTTATACCTTTTACATTATATGAAGAAATTATGCATGATATAGAACCCTCTAAAATTGAAGATATGGACATCACTATTAATCTTGCCAACTGTGATACTATTTTGCCACTTGGGATTGTTAGAGATGTTGAAGTCTTGTGCGGAAAAGTCAAGTACCCCACTGGTTTCCTAGTACTTGGTTTAGAACAAAACAACTTTTGTCCCATCATATATCGTAGACCTTTGTCAAATATGATTAATGCTGAAATTAATTGTGCTACTGAGAAGGTTAAAGTGAGCTTTGGTGATATTTATCACAAGTTTAACTTCTCCAAGTTTAGAAAACAACCACATGAAAAAGAATTGCCTAGTAAGGATGAAATAATTGGTCTTGCTTCTTTTGTTGTACCTCCTACTGATCCACTAGAACAATATTTGCTAGACCATGAGAATGATATGCATTTGAGTGAAAGGAATTAAATAGATAGGATACTCCTTGATCGACAACCTATCCTTAAGCACAACTTACCCGTTGAAATTTTAGGTGATCCTCCTCCACCCAAGGGAGATCCCCTATCTGAGCTTAAGGATTTACCTCCAACTTTGAAATATGCTTATCTTGATGAAAAGAAGATATATCATGTTAGTGTCAGTGCTAACCTTTCAGAACATAAAGAAAAGAGATTACTCAGAACTCTAAAGAAGCACATGGATGCTATTGGACATACTCCTGATGATCTTAATGGCATAAGCCCCACTCTCTGTCAGCACAAGATTAACATGTAACCTAATGCTAAACCACTTGTTGATCATCAACATCGTCTCAACCCTAAGATGAAAGAGGTGGTAAGAACTAAAATACTAAAACTTCTAGAAGTAGGTATAATCTATCCTATTGCTGACAGTAGATGGGAAAGTCATGTTCATTGTGTTCCTAAGAAAGGTGGTATAACAGTTGTTCCTAATGATAAAAATGAACTTATTCCACAAAGGATAGTAACTTGTTACAATATGGTAATTGATTTCAGTAAATTGAATAAGGCTACTAGAAAAGATCATTACCCCTTTCCTTTTACTCATCAAATGTTAGCAAGACTATATAAGCACACACACTTTTGCTTTCTTGATGGATATTCTGGATTCTCTCAAATACCTGTGTTAAAAAAGACTAAGAGAAAACTACCTTTACTTCCCTTTTCGAACTTATGATTAGGAACTTATCATTAGGAACCTGTGTATGCCTTTTGGTCTATGAAATGAACATGCTACCTTTCAAAGATATGTGACTGTTATATTCTCTGACTTTTGTGAAAAGATTGTTGAGGTTTTCATGGATGATTTTTCCATTCATGGGACTTTCTTTGATGATTGCTTGAGCAACCTTGATTGAATTTTGCTGAGATGCGAAGAAACTGATCTTGTCTTGAATTGGCAGAAGTTCCACTTTATGGTGAATAAAGGTATAGTGCTTGGGCATATGATTTCTGAACGAGGTATTGAAGTGGATAAGGCCAAAGTTGATGCAATGGAGAAAATGTCGTTCCCAAAAGATATCAAAGGTATAAGAAGCTTCCTTGGTCATGCTGGTTTTTATAGGCGGTTCATTAAAGATTTCTCAAAGGTTTCTAGGCCATTAACTAATCTTCTCCAAAAACATGTTCCTTTTGTTTTTGACGATGATTGTGTAGAAGCCTTTGAAATACTTCATAAATCTTTAATTTCAGCACCTATTGTCCAACCACCTGATTGGAACCTAGCTTTTGAAATTATGTGTGATTCTAGTGATTATGATGGTGGTGTTGTACTAGGGCAAAGAGTGGACAAATGGCTGCGATTAATACTTCATGTAGCTCTCCTTGGTATGCTGATTATGCTAATTTAGTTGTTGCTAAATATATCCCACCTAGCTTCACCTATCAACAAAAGAAAAAAGATATTCTATGATTTATGACATTACTTTTGGGATGACCCCCATGTTTATAAAGGAGAAGTAGATGGTGTTATTTGACATTGTATACCTGAGTATGAGCAGGAACAAATTCAAAGGAAGTGTCATTCTCAGGCCTATGGAGGACACCACACAGGTGATAGAACCATACGCAAGGTATTACAATCTAGTTTCTATTAGCCTACTCTTTTTAAAGATGCTCGTAACTATGTCCTTTCTTGTGATGAATGCCAAAGAGTTGCTAATATTGGTAAATACGAGGAAATGTCTATGAAATATTCATATTTTAGTAATTGTTGATTATGTTACTAAGTGGATAGAAGCAATTCCAACAGGTAGTGCTGATCATATTCTATTAAAATGCTTAAGGACATTATCTTTCCGAGGTTTGGGGTCCCTAGATATTTAATGAGTGATGGTCATTCACATTTTATTCATGGCGCTTTCCGTAAACTGCTAGCTAATATGATGTTAACTATAGAATTTCATCACCTTATCATCCTCAATCTAGTGGTCAAGTTGAACTGAGCAATCGATAAAGAAAATTAATATTGCAGAAGACTGCCATAGGTCCAGAAAGAATTGGTCTAAGAAACTTGATGATGCTTTATGGGCTTATAGCACTAATTACAAGAACCCCATGGGGATGTCCCAATATAAAATGGTCTATGGAAAAGATTGTCATTTACCTCTTGACTTAGAACATAAAGCTTATCGGGCAATCAAATAACTTAATTATGATTCTAAACTTGTCGTCGAAAAGATTTTATTTGATATTAGCTCACCTGATGAATGGCGGACACAAGCTTATGAGAATTCCAAGTTATTTAAATAAAATGTTAAAAGATGGCATGATAGGATAGTTCAAAATGAGAATTAAATGTAGGAGACTATGTGCTTTTGTATAATTCTCATTCCAGATTCTTTGCAGGGAATATCCTCTCCAAATGGGAAGGACCTTATGTTTTCGAGGAGGTTTATCGCTTCGGTGCTATAAAAACTAATAACTTTGATGGTAAAACCCCGATAGTGGTGAATGGGAAAAGAATCAATCATTATATTTCAGGTACACTCATTAATGAGGAAACTAATGTCTTCCAAATCGTAACACGAGAGGAGCACATAAGGGAAGTCTTCTAGAACACTCGAAAAACCTGAGAAAGAGGTAGTTACGTGGTACAGTAAGTAAACCAACTCCAAAATTCCAATTGTTTTATACTAGTTTTGGTATTTAAAAAAAATATCAAAATCAAACGGAGTCCACGGGACTCACGAGGGAGCCACGAGCCAACAGTCTGCCCCCTAGGGCACGCCGTGATGGCTTGTGGGGTCCTCGTGCGCCTCCCGGACTTTGAACTCTTCCTTAGCATGTAATCTTACCTCAAAAAAATCATTATATATACTCCCATGTGTTTTTACCACCGCATCGCGAAATTTTCCTGTGTTCTTGTTTCGAGCTGTTTTTCTAGCAAGCCTCAGAATATGTCGTCTCAAGATTCACATGCAGAGAGCTATGTATCCCACTATATTTAGGACCCAAAAGATCTTTGGGGATATCTATCCCTACCTTTGGTCCATGTACGAGAAGGAGTAATATGATTTGGAGGAAACAAAGGAGGCCAGCTTAGATCAGGATGAAGTTCCACTACCCCAGCCTAAAGATATGCATGTGGAATTCAAGAAATCAAGTCTCCGAAACAGGGTAAATAAATCTAAGGATCGGTCTATCCCATCACATTTTCTGCAGGAAAGCAAGATGGGATTATGCAAAAACATATGGAAGCTTGAGCAAGAAAATGATGACTTGAGGGAGGAAATTTTTCTCCTCCGACATAAGTTGGAGAAGAAGAATGCTGCTTCTACACCACCACCATTACCTCAGGAGGACGCTTGAGTACATGGGTATGGGCACCACCCTTGGCTTGCCCCAAACTTGGCGGAGGTGCCCCGGCATCGTATCACCATCACTTCCATCATTATTATCTATCTTAGTTCGATCCTTAGTTGCGCCGTGATTTAGAGAAATAAATTTCAGATTTCCTTTGCTCAGAATTTTTTTCTTTTGAGTTCCAGCTATCCTTGTAATCAAGTATGCGAGTTATATAATAAAGGTTAATTGAGTTTTGTGCTTTACTCGGGGCACCCATCATCACAGCAGGGCAATAAAAATAAAGATAAATATCATATGCTCATCTCATGAGAAATAATGACTTTACACAAAAAGGGTGTAAGTGATAAAAGTTGTTGATAGTAAACAAACATAGTATTAGTCATTGTTGCAATCTAAGCTAGTTTAAGATAGAGGAGAGGAGACTCGCATATAAATACACTATATTGGACACCTTTTATAATTGTCAGGCTTCATCAAATATTGTATAATGATCAAGTGTTAATGTTGGACATGGAAGACAACGTAATGATCATGGTAGTTTATATTCACACAAAAGTTATATGGTCTTAAATCCTTCAACATGTGATGCTTTCTTTAGATCCTTTGCTAGCCCCAAAATTCCGCACTACGTTGAGAAACTACTTGTGCATAACCCTGAAACCCAGCTTCTTGCCATCAAAGTCCACCATACCTACCTATGGGTTGAGTAATATCCTTCGAGTAAGTTGTCATGGGTGCGTCAAGGAATATAAATTGCTCCTAAATATGTATGATCTTTTATGACAAGTGAAAATAAGATTTGTACGATCTTGTGATGGCAAAGAAATAAAAGCGACAAAGTGCATAATGAAGTTTGCTATCATAAGGGGTAATATAAAGTGACGTTCCTTTGCATTAAGAGTTCCACACATCCAATTAATTAAAATCGCATGACAACTTCTGCTTCCCTCTGCGAAGGGCCTATCTTTTATCTTCAATAGTCCAATCTTGTAATTGAGTCAATAAAGTTTATCCATTTTCCTACCTATTAATCCTATAGTGGCAAGCACAATTTGTTGAGGAAAGATTCAGATTTAATATCGAAGTGGATATAAATAATCATGATTTATTATTGTTAACATTATCCTTGAGGTAAATAAGTTGGGTGGCAAATCATTCAAGCCCCTATCTTCCCATGTGTCCTATGGAAACCTAAGCTCAAAAAATATGCCTTGAGAGTGAGCAATCATAGAAGATTAAATGACAGTTGTGTATGCGAACTAGCCAAAAAGAAAGCTCTTACATAAACTCGCCTCTTAGTTATGATGAATCATGATTGCCCCAATGTGTGAGAACATAGTTTGTTGATTATCAATAAGGTTTATGCTTCATACTCCAATGGTTGTGAATGGACTGTTACTTGTTTAAGAAAAGCTATGTGATAAAATACTTGCTACCTTGCTAATATTGATGATACTCTCATGCTCGTATTTTTTTATCGACACCACTCTCTCAAATCATGGGGTCCTTATTTTCGAGCTAGGCTTTCGCTTGAGGACAAGTGAGGTCTAAGATAGGGGGAGTTGATACGCTCATTTTGCACCATGAATTACTACTAATATTTGTGTTGATCTTGTGCATTATCCCTTATTACCATACAATTCTTATGCTCTTCCTATCTGAATGTGAAGGTACATCATTGAGAGGGAAATAGAAGGAAATTGGAATTCTGGACCATGAAACCGAGAAAATGGTAGAAAAATCAACTTGCTCCAAATGACCTAAATTTTACGAAGAATTTTCTTGCATATTTTAGAATTTCTAGGCCAAAAATATACCAGAGAGGGGCCACCAGCTAGGCACAAGCTAACAACCCCCTCCCCCTTGGTCGAGCCCTAATGGCTTGTGGGGCCCGAGCTGGCCCTCTCGTGACAATCTTCTCCTATATGGTGTGTTTTACCCTGGAAAAATCATAAGTTACCTTTCGAGACGAAGCGCCGCTGTCTCTAGGCAAAAACCTGGGCGGAGGCAATTTTGCTCTCCGATAGAGAGATTCTGTCGGGGAAACTTCCCTCTAGGAGGGGGAAATGAAAGCCATCGTCATCACCAACTCTTCCTCCTACGAGTGAGGGCCAATCTTCATCAACATCTTCACCAGCACCATCTGTCGGGCCTATCGGATCGGGGGTACCTAGGCACGTTGACGTGCGGCCCGGGGCGCGACGCGGCTGGGGAAGCTTGGCTCGGCCCATCGACAAGCTCGACAAGGACACGTCCCGAGGCCACCCTTGAGGCTCTTGTGGGACGGGTCGAGGAAAACATGGCACGGCCCCATGGCCCCGCGCCTTCGTGTGGGTGATGCAGACTACGTAGGTGGCGCAGGAGCGGGGCCAGCGGGCACGGATAGGGAGGATTTCCAATTATGTGCTACGGAAGCGGGGCCAGTTTGCGGGCCCCCAAAGAGTCTCCCAAAGGTTTCTTGATTGGTTCAAGAGGACCAAGGCTGGGGGCTCGGTATAACGGAGATGAATCCCGAGCCCACCAGCGCGTCATGAAGAAAGGCTTTTGCACACGAAGACCACCTTTGTTAGAGTGGACTGCAGTTTTCTCCCCTTTCAAAATAGTTTCTGTGGCAACCCTTCCCGTGAATGTGTTTTTGGGGGGAAGAGGACCAAGGCTAGTATAAAAGAGAGGACCGACCTCTGTAGTAGTAGAGGCTGATCTGATTCTCACCATCTACACTAGGGCAAGAACCCACCTTTGTACTCGTATTCCACCTCAAGTTATCCACACAAGAAGGAGCAGGGTTTTACACTGCAAGGTGGCCCAAACCTAGGTAGACTGCTTGCGTGTTTTTGTTCTCATTTGTTGGATCAAGCCTCCTGAGAGTCGCCGTGAAGTTGAGAAATAGAACAGGGCAGAACGGCGAGCGCACCCCAGAGTTTGAACCTTTTGGGTCTGCAGATCCCCAATTCTGACATTTCGTGCGCTAGGTAGGGGTGTGTAGCCGTTCTTTCACTCAAGTTTCGGCTCCAGCTTCACCGACCCCATGGCCGACACTCGCCCCGCGTGCCCCAAGAGATCGGTGTCGGGCGGCCGTTACCACCCCACCTGTGCCATGGCCACAATCGTCATTGCCCGTACTGCCTGCGAGCAGCAGGGCTCCCTGTGGCCCCTAGTGTGGCAAGGTAGCCGCTTTGCCGCACCCCCGTGGCGTCTTCACTGACTTTTGTCCATGTGGGAGATCTGAACGTGCACGACGCGCTACTCATGGCGGGAGAACTGCTTTGCCGATGCCCTATAGACGAAGTTTACGACGCTTGGGAGGACTGCATTGCTGAGGTCATCACCATCGCCAGGAGGGCTCTAGCGCCCTACGCCCCGCTTCGGCCCTCGGCTTCAGAGGTAGGGGGCTCAACCCGCGTGCCGTCTCCACCAACACGTGCCCACTCGGTCCCCATCTTGAGGGTCTTAGCGGTGTCCGCGTGGCACTATACTCCTGCCCCTTTGGGTCCCGGTAGCCAGCTTTGGGCCGCCGCCCGACCCCTACAGATGCGCACCCGAAAGAGTCGACGGGACGTTTTGCGCCTACCACGACGCGCCCACTCACAACACAGGGTACTGTCACGCGGTCGTGTCTTCTCCTAACGAGCGCACCATTCAGCACTAGACCCGCGTCGACACTATCGTGATGGGGGTGTCGCGGTTGGCATCGATAACACGGGTCTCGCGCCCCCAGCCGGCGCTCGCCTTCCTCCGGCATAGGAGGCCACTCCCGGCGCCCGTGCCAGGCCCGATTCGGGGACCCCCGCCTCGAAGTCGCCTCGCTTGGTCGGGATGACGAGTGGGTTCTCGGTAACCATGTTGTGGCACGCCCCGGCGCGTGCCCGATGAGATGAAAGTGTGATGCCATGCGCCATGGACATACGAGTTCGCCGCTTAGGAGGCCACCAAGTGGCGATAGATGCAGGCCGCGGATGCCTACGAGGTGTCGGGATCCCGTGGGACCTTGCGGCCTCAGGAGCCAGACATCACCCCACTCGCGGGGATAGACCTCTATGACATGCATCGTCAAGCGGCTCGATGCTCTCGCGGCAACATCGCCGCTAGGTGACTTTCTGAGTAGTTCGAATCAAACAATTCATGTTACTTTGTATCATCCCAAGCGGATGTTTCCTGAATATGTAATGAACTTGATTAACCTTCACTTGATATGGTGTCATTTGCCTTAATCCTAAACTTTAGTGTCAATCCGTTGCCGTGCAACCGGACTCTTGAGGCCATATGGGGCTCGATGGCTCTCATGCTTGGGCCACAGGAGCACTGCACCGATGTACGTGTTTCCTCGCCGAGGCACAAGGAAGCACGAGAGATGAATCCTATGGGTTAGGACCTCTTCAGAGGCGCCCATGTCTCCAGGATTGATGTTGCGCACTTGCAGACAGAGGGTGGGGGCCCTTCAGAATTGCCCATATCCCCAAGCTAGACGTCGCGCTCCTAGGGACAGAGGGTGGGGCCCGCCACAAGAGCGACCATGTCTCCAGGCCCCACGCCACTCGCCTCGGGACGACGGGTGGGAGCTCGGAGTTGAACGCTCGGAAGAAGACCGTGACACTCTCACGTAATAATGAGTGGGTTGTATACGCCCGGGGCCCCCTAAGTGGCAGCCCATGATGAACCACATCGTGGACACGGAGGAGGGTCCCCTCGCACACCTAATGGTAGTCCCCATGCTTCGCGCTAGGGAATAAGACCCTAACAATCATGAAATAATGAGTTGGTTGTATACGCCTGAGGCCCCCAAAGTGGAAGCCCACGACGAGCCGCGTCATGGCCGCGAAGGAGGGTCCCCTCCCACGCCAAGTGGCAGTCCCCATGCTTCGCTCCAGGGAAGTAGATGAAGGACACAACCCGAGGTATATAACTAGAACTTCTTTTAGGTTGACCCATGCTGGATACAACAGCTGCATTTCTTTCTAGCCTGGCCCAGCCAGGGCACGGCAGCCACCTTTATTATTTCATGTCTTCAACTTGCGAACGATCTCACCGAGCTGGCTCATGTTGGGTACGGCAACCGCACCTCTACTTTTTGGGCTCGCAGAAAAAATAGCTTTGCATTTTCTCGTGAAGGTCTTGGTTTTCTGGTTTTCGCAGAACTTCCTTGGTTTTCTGTCCTCTTACCATGCCCAAATGCAAGTGGGCTACCGCGTACCACTTGAAACAAGGTGTTTTCTATGCAGGACTTCCCTCAAGGGGCCTCATGAGGCGGGCCCCGCAAGCAGCAACCACTCATGTGAGCTGCTCGCATGAAGAAGGCGAGCCCCTAAGCGTCGTGCCTCAAGAGCCCTCATACCCATGCTCGAGAGCTAGGCCTTAACGCCGTGAAGCGTCAAAACGATCAGCGAGAAAGAGCAAGCTCGACAGGGAGTACCAAGGAGAAGTTTATTTACGATCCAAAATAGCGCTCAAATCAATTCGAGGCATGAAGGACATAACCCCTTTTACACGCCCCCACGTGGCCAGCATGTTGCATTACATGAAAACAGGCGACACAAAAGAAGGAAGATCGGGATCCCGAGGCACCACAGCCAAGCGGCTGGGACGGGGCCCTCGCGAGGGCATCAGCCTCGCGGGGCTCGCACAAGCAACCGCCTCGGGGGGGCTTCGCAGTGCCTCCACGGGGCTGCATCGAGAGGCTGCCCCGGAGACTTTGCCGGGGAGGAAGGCTAAGGGAACGTCACGAAAGTCGGTGCTCCTGGTTGGCAGGCTCCGAGGAGCGGGTCATGGCCCGCGGGCGTGCCCCCACACGTGTTCTTCCTGGGTGTGTCCTATTTCTCCACAAATCTTGCATGCACAAGGCTTCTTCATCGGTCTTTCATAGCACTTTTGAATAAGACGGGATCTTAACAGAGTCTTCTTAAATGCGTCCCTGGTTTCTGCTCCACTAAATCCTTGTATGGCATGATGCATTTTCCACAAGATAGCAGCACTTTGGGTAAAGTACTGAAGAGCGTGTGCCACTTCATATTTCTTTGAAATCAAATTGCTCCCGAAGTGGATCTCCATGTTCCGAATCCATATTTCAGCCTCCAGCAGGGTCATTGGTCCAGAGGTTACAAGTCCAGCCTCATACGCCATCTATTGGGTCCAAGGTTTTAGGGATGAGATCTGTAAGATAGAGATCGAAAGAGGGAGATAGACACAATACAAACAATATATTTGAGAATAGGTTTTATTTGTGGCTGTCGGAAAACACACACAAATGACGGATCACAAATCATCGTATCAAACGTGGGTATATAACAGGGATTTAGACTTCTAATGGCCATATAAATATCGGAACGCTTCAGGGTCTTAGAATTCTTCGGGTCTTGAGAGTCTCCAATTGGCGCAGCTTCAATTCTTCAAATGCATGGTGAAATCCTCTTTACTTTGAAGTGGGACTCAGTTGATCCTTCATGTGGTCAAAGGGGAAAGGGTATTGCCTAACTATTTGAGGTGAGAGAGAACATTTGATGAAATCAGAAGAGATGATAAGTAAAGGATGTTCCTGGAAATAAAATTTTAGAGAGATCCTTTACTAAGGGATTTTCAGTTTCTAGGGTCACGTCCTATAGTCAACATGTGCTCTGATACTATGTCTGTAGCGACCCGACTCAAATCGAGTCAAGCCTCTGTGTATCCGTGCCATCCCTGGATCAGTATGCTGGCACACAAAGTACATCAATGTATATATCAAACTGCAATCACATGTAAATAACGTAAAACTAGTATATACCTCAAAGTCTCAGCGGTAACAGTCAAGGGTGTGGAGTCCCAATAAACACCAACGACAGGTCGAGTTTAGACCGTAACCCTGAATCATACTCTTACTCATCGAAGAAAATATCTACAACATAGGACGTTGCAACCATGTAGGTTAGCATATTGAATATGCCGGCAAGTCACAAAAGAGGGGTGAAAACATCATCTACAGTACATGCATATATGGCAGCTGGGCTGTAGTTTAAGTTTTGTGTAAAGAAAATTTTCTTACAACAAGAGAGATGGTAAAAGCAAAAATTTACTACATTGTTGGTTGTTAATGAGAAGGTTCCACTAACCATTTCCCATACTCAAGTTATAATATTACCCACATAAATAAATTAATGGTGTTGAGAATTCCTGATAACTGCAGTTCATTTGGCTCAATTTGACCATGACCGTGGACACGGCTAATCGATTAGGTTTGAGTACTCTACAGAGTTTTGCACACGTTCCCCACAAGATTTGATTGCCTCCGCTGGAGTCCTCGCACTTCAGGGTGTTTGAGTACCGGATGATCAAAACATGGTCTTTCAACAGGTTCCTCTGAGCCTCTGTTGGTGCCCATCCAATCTACCGTTCTTCTACATCTCGTAGCACCGCCCGTCCAGAGTCAGCACGTTGTCCAACCAAGCTAGAGGCCATAATGACTTGTGGCTTTGCAGGTAAGCCTTGGGTCTTGAAATATCCATCCATCTCTTTGAGTCCGGGTGAAACTTTCCGCAAGATGTCATGGCTCTTCTCCATGCATACCAGGTCCTCCGCTGGTTTATCCCAGGGAGCCCATCTGAACTGTCCTTCTCCCACAGGTATATTTTGTTCTGAGGTCTTGCAAGTCTTGGAGTCTTCAGGTCTTGATTATTAAGATTCTCACAACACTCATGATAAACACTCAACCAAAACACCGTCTACTAAAAGGATAGTAAAATAAGATTCATCGCCCCAGGCCAAGTAACAAGGGTGATGGGTCCCTACCACATGATACTACATCAAGATGCAAATTTCCATGTACCTACTTTGCATGCAATTGGGTGAAGAATGGTACAGCTACAATGCATATAAAACATAGGTAAAAACATGATCAACGTGACTTGCCTGGTAAGGTTGATGCAGATAGATATCGTTCTCAAGAAATAACTTGATAGAACTATTCGTCACTCTCTGACGAAATCTATAAAATCAAACATAGTATTCATATAAGCAATCATACTAGCAATCAATATAAAAAACAACAATAAAATTGATGCAATAAAATCAATAAGAAAGATCAAGTGGAAATCCAAAGGAAACTTCAAAGAAAACTATGGAGTCTTCTACTACAACAATCACTAAATAGTTTTCGTTCTAATTAAACTTAACAGAAAATAAAACTGTAAAATAACATAAAATAAAATATAAAATTAACTAAGATAACAGAAAGTATTTCATAAAACTATATTATTTTGAAAGTATTTTCAAATAAGACATCAAACTAGAAACGAAATCAATTTGCAAGTTATTACCGAACTAGAATTGATTTCATGCTATCAAATAAAATTTTGTTGTTGTTGAAAACCAACTTTTAACTAACAGAAAACAAAAATATAACCTTTGACAAGTATAAAAGAAAAATAATTAAAAACAATTATAGCCAAAGAAATAGTAACAATCCTAGAAAGAACTAAAACAGAATTTGTTTCACATGACATAATGAGTTAAAATATTCCAAAAATTATTAAATTTTACCCACTCATAAATAAGATCACTAGTGATCAGTAGCAAAAAGAATCAATTAAGAATCTATTTTTAATCTCCAGATATAAGAAAAACAAGAATTAAACCAAATCTGTTGAAATTCCAATTTTACATTTTCGAACATGGACAAATTATATATCTACAGAAACTACATAAAATTTGTGATCCAATGCAAGAACAATCACCTGGATTTATAGAGTAAAAGTTGTCGGCATTCTAAAATCAGGTTCCAATCAGTTTTCAGAATAAAAAACAGAAAAATAATAAAGAGTATAGGTGACGTGGCAGATTCCTATTGGCTCAGAGGTGTGCACGTTTTAGGCTAACTAGAGGTCGGCCGCAATATAAGAAAACCTTTCGGTTTTATAAGCTGACTAACCGGAAAATCACTGGTTTATTACAATTAGCCGAAGGGGTATGTAGATCTAATCTAAACTGCACAAATGAGATTTAACGGCAGGGGGAAAACAAGAGAGAGGGGAGGGGTCTTACCGTGACAAAGGAAGGAGGCGGCCAACTGTCCTGCAGGCCGACGTGAAAGGAGGCGGGTGGCGGCGCTCTGGTGGAGGAAACGGCGGCGAGGGAGGGAGCGACCGGTGGAGGTGCGACGGCGGAGCTCCAGGGGCGGGGAGGGGAGGATCCGAGGGGAGACGGGGCGCTCCTAGCCAGCTCATGTGCTTCGGTCCAAGCAGGGAGTCCGGCGAGGTATGGGGTGGCGGCGTCGGGTGAGGAAACGGATATTTTTCTTGGGGAACAGAACGAGGAGATCATGGGGTTTCTTATAGGGGTGGTGGGAGGCGCTAGGGCGCAATACATCTCGCGAATCCGGGGAGGAACCTTCCTGTGGGGTGCGTGAGATGGCTAGGGAAGGAAAGAATGTGAGGTGGAAGAAGGAGGAGTAATGGGCCAGATTGGTTTCCTAATAGGCCCAGATAACTTTCCTAATAAAAGTGATTTGTTTCCTTTTAATTTAAAACACGCAAGGGAGCTAAAAAAGGAATTAAATCATTTCCCAAAAAATACAAGTATTATATATCAAAATTCTCAAAAAATATTTCCCACCACGTGGGCATTTTATTTATCATAAAATAAAAACTTTATAAAACTTTATTTTTTTAAATCCAATAAAAATCAAAGTATTGCCTTTCAATTTTTTGGCACTATTTTCTTCCGACTTTTATTTATTTTGGGGGTGTCATGTTACCTCCTCTCTTTCTTGCTTGGCAAGTATATTGTTAGGAAAAAGCTTGTGGTTGAAATCTTGTGCCAAAATAAATTCGAATCAAATACCGAAATAATTTCAAATGCCACCTTGATTCAAATTCTTTATAGTTGAAGAAGTCATGTTATCTTATCTCACTGATTTTAAATGGATGAATTTGAATTCATAGAAAAAAGGGGAAAGTCATTTTATTCCCTCTCATTCAAAAGTTTTAAGAAGTTTCAAATTTCACTCAAGTATAAATCACTCAAACAAACAAACAATTAATCTAATAATTATATCAACATTCCAAAATTTGGGATGTTACATGCCTATATTTACATGATCGTTGCTACGAAAATCGCATAACTATCCAGTCTTCTATCAATTTCCCAACAGTAATTTGTTTACCCACTGTGTGCTATTTTCATGAGAGATGCCATTAGGGAAAACTATGGCCCTCGGGTCTATTCACAACATATTGCTAAAACCTCCAATACCTTGCTTCCATTTATTTTCTTTTATTTTATTTTTCATTTTAAATTATCTACACACCTCATTCACTTGCAAATAATGAGACCAAGGGGATTGACAACCCTCTTTCCCACGTTGGGTGCAAGCTGTTTGTTCTTTTGTGTGCAGCCGCTCAAGACGGTTGTGCTTGATATTTCTATTGGTTCGATAAACCTTTGTTTCATAACTAAGGGAAATACTTACCTGCATTGCATCGAGATAACCCGTTCCACTTCATAGAAAACCCAACGCAGATCACAAGTATCACGAAGGATTTGTGCAGCCATTGCCGGGGAATATTATTACCAACTATTAGGTTACTCCGCACAAAATTTCATTCACGTGTTCCTCATTTTATTTGCTCATAAAAAATAAAAATACAAAAATATCCGTATGTGTTTGTTCCGCTTGTCCCTAGATTGCATCTCTGCCCTCTAGTTTGCTTGAAAGTTGCTATAATGCGTGAGTTTAAAGTTTGTGATGCCTCCGCCTCTAGTGCGGAAGCTTATGATTTTTCAACTTGACCTTGCGATGAGAATGCTATAAGAAATTTTTATGAAGTTGCTAATCATAAACTCGATAATCTTGTGAATGATGATCCTCCTAAGGTAGAACCTATTATGCAAATTTAGAAACTTCGCATAGGTCGTGGTAATATCATTGGAAAAAGTGTGATTCTAGATTTTTTTTCACTTGTGCGGGATCATTACCTTTGGTAGTAGGTTCTTTTGTTGCTAGAACTAGGAGTTATGCGGATGCTACATCTTTATTTATAGTACAACTGGAAAGACAATATGTCCACATCCATCCTTTCATACAATGGTTGTTCCTAGAATTCTCTAATATTGATGAAGCTTCCACTAAACGTCTAACTACTATATTTTTTTGCCAAGAATTTAGTAATGTCATACAAGAAGCTAGGGATATATTTGGTCGTTATAGGGTCAACGGAGAGTTCCCATCCATAGAGGGAATACTTTATGAGTTGGAAGAAATAAAAAAACTAAGATCCACTGACTACGTTGCTTATGATGAGAACCTTAGAAAGAAGGATCCTTTTAATGTCTTAGTTGATAAGATTTCTGAACACAATGATCAATTTTCTATACAAAAACTTGGGTTAGATCTTGAGCTTCAATTAAAATTAAGGAAATACCTCCATAGGAACTTATACAATGAGGAACTAACTATTACTTATGGAAAACCTAAGGAAGAGCATAATGTTCCTCCCGAAGTAGACCTTTAGGATCCTAATGTTGTATTATTTAGTCCCTTCAATTATTTTTTACTTACTTATTAGGAATCTAGCTGCTGAAAGGAGGTAATATGATTATAGCATGATGGGTCATTCCTTCAAGGATGACAACACTTGAAACTATGCAATATGACTAGATAGGGGCATAAAACAATATCGCTTGTTGGGAGGCAACCCAATAGTTATCTTTATTTTTTGCTCCCTACTTTGTGTTTATTTATAATGAGATAATTGTTGTTGCTGTAATGATTGTTTTTTTAGATTTTAGTTAGTGTTTGTGCCAAGTAAAGCCTTTGGGGTGATTTTCATGATGAGTAGAATTGATACGGTCCAAAAACGGAAACTTTGACGTCGAGTGCAGATTTTTTATGATTTTAGTGGAAAATCTTTTTAATCTGCATTTTTTACACAGTACTGATATACAAATTCCTCAGGTATAACCAATGTTTAAGAATTGTTAGGGTTACATAAGTATGGCAATTAAATATATTACTACAAACTATTCTGTTTTTAAACAGATTCTGTTTTTGCATGCGTAGTTTGCTTGTGTTGATTAAGCTATGGATTATATCGGGGTGTATAATCCATGGAGAAGTTAGAATACATTACATTATAATAAAATAAAATAAGAATCAATTTATTATGTTGCCTATACAAATGGATCTCATGAAGTTTTGTTGAGTTTTGTGTGGTTGAAGTTTTCAAGTTTTGGGTATTATCTCGATGGACAAAGGAATGAGAAGTGGAAAGCGACTAAGCTTTGGGGATGCCCAAGGAAACCCAAGGTAATATTCTAGGAATAATCAAGTGTATAAGCTTGGGGATGCTCCGGAAGTCATCCCCTCTTTCTTGTCAATCCATCGGTATGTTACTTGGGGCTACATTTTTATTCATCACATGATATGAGTTTTGCTTGGCGTGTCGTTTGCTTTTGTTTAATTTTAATTTCAGTTTGCCACACTCAATGTTTTCTAGACACACCTATTTGATAGAGAGACACCATCATATTAATTTGTTAGAATACTCTATGTGCTTCACTTATATCTTTCGAGCTTAATAGTTGCTCTAGTACTTCACTTATATCTTTTTCAGGACGGTGGCATGTAGATTTTATAGAAATAATAATATCTCATTCCATACTTATATTTGTTCGAGAGTTAATAAAGAGTGACGGTGATTTGCATGGGTCATAAGACCAGATCAAAAATAATGAGTGCTCAATGGGTGATAATTAAAACCATCATGTAGCACATATCGAGAAATTGTGGTTAATGATATTGATGTGGTGATATGAAAGGGTGTGAGTATAATCATTAATTTGAGAGGTGTCTATATCGAGATATTTCAAAACTTCTTGAACATCTGAAAAAATAAAAGGGTGTGGTGATGATGTGTGAACATTTCTATTCCTCGTTGAGAACCTAGTGTTGTTTCGAGTCAGAGTCGTGCGATTGTTAATTCCTACCAACCCTCTCCCTCAGGGCATGCCACTAGTACTTTGATTTTTGATAAGACTAATAAAACTTTGCAATAAGTATATGAGCTCTTTACGACTAACGTGACACCATGGACATACTGTTGGAATCAGGGCTTCTCAGGCCCAGAAGGATCGAACTCTAGGGTGCGCTCGCCCTCCTGTCCTGTTCTATCTCTCAACTTCACGGGACTCTCCGGCGGCTCGATCTAAGGAAAGGGAACAAGAATACACGAACAGTTTACCTAGGTTCGGGACACCTTGCGGTGTAAAACCTACTCCTTTTTTCTGGATAACTTGAGGTGGAAGACGAGTACAAAGATGGATTCTTGCCCTAGTGGAGATGGTGGGGATCAGATCAGCCTCTCCTACTACAGAGGTCGGGCCTCTCTTTTATAATGGCCCTGATCCTCCCCCTCCCCCCCCCCCGAAAACACATTCGCGGGAAGGGTTGCCACAATGGCCATTTTGAAAGGGGACATGACTGATGTGCTCTCTAACAAAGGTGGTCTTCATCTGCAATTGCATTTCTTCGTGACGCACTTGTGGGCTGAGGACTTGTAAGTGCATCTAGTGGCCCTTAGTGATTTTGGTGGTTTGAAGACTTATAGGTTAAGAGACTGATATGTCTGTGAGTGTACAAAGGCTCTATAAGTCTCTGAGGAGTTTGAGTTATTCGATGAATATCGACCCCTAAAAATGAATGTCTTCGGGTGAAGCCTTTGGTCATTCTTGAAGACTTTTGTGGGGAAGAAATTGCGAAGAAATTGATATTCCCCATGAAGATATTGCAGACGAGGAATTTCGTGTGTTCTGAAGAAATCACTCTAAAGATCTTGGAGCGTGAAGATTTACTCTTTCAGTTTCATTTTATTTACACTTGAATCATAGGAACACCATACTGTTAAAGGGGGTCGAGGTAAAACTACGGAACGCATTTCCTCATGATGCTCAACCCAAGCCTAAATCTACATAGCCCTCAAAGTGAGGAAAATGAGGGACATGATGACTTCCACAGTTGAAAGTTTTGACCGTTGCCACGCCACGAGTCACCTGTCACATATCTTATCCACTCAACGGTCATATTATTAAAAGGCATTTATGTAAAATCATGTCGGAATGCTCCCAGACTATAAATAGCCGCCCCCCATAACCACTTGGTGGTTGGCTGCTCCGAGAGAAAGTGACACTAGTCATTTAGAGCAACCCTAATTCCTCAGAGTCTTCGAGAGAAAATCATCAAGTAAGGAAATACCCCAAACACCAAACCCAAACCAAAAGCCCAAGTGTTTGAGTGTGGGGACTCACACTTATGAGTCAAGATCGTCGAATGAACATGCTCAGTGATCCCAGAGATCAATGCTCACTGAACACACAGATACTGAATAATAAGAGTCTTACATCCAAGTACCGAATTATTACATCACGTGAAGGAATGGTCAAGTTCACAAGGTAGGTCCTATAAGGCCAAATCACACTATTACAACTAGTAGCAGAAATCATAGGGCTAAGCGGGTGCCCATGCCATCAGCCTACACCAACAGGCATTCTGACTCGGAAGCATCCTAGTTCGCACGGGCGTCTCCAAAGACGTACTCATCTCCAAACTACTGTCCTTCCATGTCTGGTCAATAATATAACCAGTGGAAACCCAATGAGTACTTTTGAATGTACCCGCAAACAGCCCATGATATGAACAATGCAAGTGAAGGATAACAATAACATGCTTCTTTGGTGGATATCTACTTGGTGGTAAATAAACATGATCATAGGTATGCATCATAATTAAACTGCTCTTGAAGAACAGGTTACAAATATCAATATATCTATCAAGGGCTGAACCATCTGGGTTCACCCTATATGCCAAGTCACCAAACTTGGTCATATGAAATCTTTTATATTAACACCATATAACACATACGCACACACACTTGATTTATGCGGAAAAAATTGGACGTAGTTTAAGCAGCACCACCCAACTGTCCTTGACCGTGGACATGGCTATTCGAATAGTTTTACACTCTACAGAGGTAGTACGCTGGAACCAGGAGATCCGGGAAACTTCCGTGTCATCCACGACTCGCGGTATATAACATACCCAAGGTAAGTACCCGATCAATGCCTTTCTCCTTATGATACTAGCGAAAGAGGTCCACTCGATTGGTACACAGCCCACATGTTGTACGTCTTACGAGCACCGACTCTGGACAGTATCAACCATGCGGGGAACAACGGTGTGCCTAGAACACGTAAAAACCGCATAGTCGCCCTACCTGGCACGACCCCATCACGAGAGTGACCACACATCACTCCCGCCACTAGTTGGTCCTTAACACTGCTCCCGGGGTTTGAATTGCCATTTGCCCGTTAAGCAGAGTAGGCTTTAAACCACATTTTTCCGCAAATCTGTTGCTGGGGTGGAGTTGACGAGGAACGTACCCGTAATGCAGTCCGGGTCTTCCTGTGCCTCTTCTGCGGAGATATGATTTATCCGCCCCCTGCTGTGATACTGCTGATTGCGGGGAGCTTGGTTCCTATGTGGTTCTCCTTGGCCTTGGATTGGCGCATTGGGGCGCGGTGCGTCGGGCTTCTTAATGGGACGCTGCCTGGAGTAGTGCCCTGTCTGTCCACATCCAAAACAGGTAACTTGTGCTAGAAGATTGGTCTTGACTCCACTATTGTTCGGTGGGTTGAATGCTGGCTTGGTGTTGACTTGCTGCTGAGGCTGGTAGTTCTGGCAAAATGTTGGAGACTTGTACTGCTGCTGTTGACAGTTGGGTCTTGCTGGAGCTGACTCCCATGGGCGTGGCTTCGGGTTACTAGGTCCTCCACTACCCATTAGCTTACGCTTACGGGTGTCGTCCATTGCACGACCCTTATGCTCCAACATAAGGGCCTTATTAACCATATCGCTGAACGTCCGGCATTCACAAACAACCAGCTGATACTGGAGTGACTGTTGCAGTCCTTTCATAAAGCGTTCCACTTTGGCGGTCTCAATGTTGACATCTTCCTGTTCATATCTTGACAGGAGGTTGAACTTCTACAAATACTCTTTGACGGATCAAGTGCCTTGCCTTAAGGCTCGGAATTCCCGATTCTTAATAGTCATCATTCCGGGTGGAATGTGAGCAGCGCGGAATCCCTCTTTGAACATAGACCAAGTGATGACTTGCCCTACTCGCATTATAAAAAATCCATCCCACCAAGCTCTGGCTGTGCCTCCGAGACAGTGAGAAGCATAGAGGACTTTCTCACGATCATCAGTGCGTTTGACCAGCGCGAGGAGGTCTTCGGTAGTACAGATCCAGTCATCAGCATCCAATGGTTCGGTCGTCTCCGTGAATATGGGTAGCATAGTTCGAATGAACTCAGAGAGAGTAGAGCGACCATTGTCATTCCCGTTCTACGGCGGGTTGTTCACCAAGACTTGAGCCAGATGCTGAATAGCGGCATTATTGGCTTGACGTTCTTCTCGGAGAGCTTGAAGGAACTGAGCCATAGTCAAGCTTTCAGGAGGAGGAGGTGGCGGTGGAACATCGTCTTCCTGCTCGTGGTGATCTCCATCTTGAGCTTCCCCTCCTGTTCCCTGCTGCTGACCTGAAGAGGCAGAGCCGGGGTTGCCGAAGGTGCTCGTGCGAGTTGCAATCACCATCCTGTCAAGGGAGTAGACAGGTCAATTTGCCAAACAGGCCGAAATCTTAAAGGATGATGCTCTAGTAAAGAAGGGTTTGGTGTTGTGCTAGTGTGAAAGTTTTAAGCCAAAGGTTTTTGAAAAAGTTAATGCATTAGATTAAAACAAGCGATGTAGTCGCTCACAAGCTGCCTAAGGCAGAATGCGAGTTGCATCCAAACATGCTTACACAACATTCATGGTTCGCATGAACCGATACATGAACTCCTACGCTCGGAGAGAAACTCCTAATTGCTTACGTAGTAATCCTAAGCGGCGGACTGCTCGGTCTCATAGGCAGGTTCTGCAGGATCATAGTCTTCATTTTCATCTTCATCAGCACTTCCCTCCTTCAGAGGGGTAGGAAAAGGAAGTCGTCCACCACGGCGTCTCTTGGTTGGTGAGGAAGCAAAGAGTTCGGTGTACTATTCCGCGGTCAGGCGGCGACTCTGAATAGGAGTGGCCTGAAGCGGTGGTATTCCTCCTCGGAAAGCAACGCTTGATCATCCTTCGGGTGCTCCTTCCTTCTTCACCTTGCGGTTCTTCATCTTCTCCATGCGGAGTAGATCCTTGACTTGGTGCAGCTCTTGGCAAATCTTTGTTGACTCCTTGATCAAAAGGTGTGTCAAAGTGTCGGAGGAGAGGCTGAACTAGGTCTGAAACCTTAGTGGCGTCCCGTCCTCAGAAGATGGGTTGAGTGTCCAACTCCCGTTTATCCCATCCTTAACAAAAGGTAGGTGATGAGTAGTTGGCTCGTTAGCCATCACAGGAAGGATGACGCGGAGATGCACGAGCGCCTCTCGTGCGGCTGTCTCCACTGCCAACATCAATCCTCCATCTGCCGTCCTACAAAGAACCAGCTAGTCGGGCAGTCATTAGCCTTCACTATCACATCCACGTGATACTCCTTAGTGTCGGCGTTGACCCAGTGCTCGTGGTAGAGGAAGATGGGCGTGTGGTGTACTTGGCACTTCTCGAGGCTATCACCCAAAAGTAGGGGAAAGCCCGTCTCCAGAAGCATTTCAGGTACGGCGGCCATCTACAAGATGTAGGGGAGAGGCTTAGAAAGTTTTTAGTGGGTGCAGAATCTCAGGTTAAGGTCTATGTGCACTAATCGTCTCAGCTATCGTCCATGCTACCGAAGGCTTCCTATAGTGAGGATGGCTCTGATACCAGCTCTTGGGGACCCCGAATTATGATTCGAGATCGCCGAATGAACGTGCTCAGTGATCCCAAAGATCAATGCTGACCGAACACACAGATATTGAATAATAAGAGTCTTACATCCAAGTACCGAATTATTACATCACGTGACCGAATGGTCAAGTTCACAACGTAGGGCCTATAAGGCCAAATCACACTGATACAACTAGTAGCGGGAATCATAGGGCTAAGTGGGTGCCGGTGACCATGCCATCAGCCTACACCAACAAGCATTCTGATTGGGAAGCGTCCTAGTTCGCAGGGGCATCTCCGAAGACGTACTCATCTCCAAACTCCGGTCCTTCCAGGTTTGATCAATAATATAACGAGTGGCAAACTAATGAGTACTTTTTCATGTACTCACAAACAGCCTATGATATGAACAATGCAAGTGAAGGATAACAATAACATGCTTCTTTGGTGGATATCTACTTGGTGGTAAATAAAGACGATCATAAGTATGCATCATAATTAAACTACTCGTGAAGAACAGGTTACAGATCTCAATATATCCGTCGAGGGCTGAACCATCTGGTTTCACCCTATATGCCAAGTCACCAAACTTCGTCATATCAAATCTTTTATATTAACACCATATAACACATACGCACACACACTTGGTTTATGCGGAAATAACAGGACGTAGTTTAAGCAGCACCACCCAACTGTCCTTGACCGTGGACACGGCTATTCGAATATATTTACGCTCTGCAGAGGTAGTACGTTGGACCCACGAGATCCGGGAAACTTCCTTGTCATCCATGACTCGCGATATATAACATACCCGAGGTAAGTACCCGATCAATGCCTTTCTCCTGACGATACTAGCCAAGGAGGTCCACTCGATTGGTACCCAACCCACATGTTGTACGTCTTACGAGGACCGACTCTCGATAGTATCAACCATGCGGGGACCAACGGTGTGCCTGGAACACATAAAAATGGCATAGTCGCCCTACCTGGCACGACCCCATCTCGAGAGTGACCACACATCACTCTCGCCACTAGTAACATGGCTCTTTGCTAGCACCGACCATAGTAATCAACACAGCCCCGTCCCATAAGGGGTAACGTGGTGGTACAGGTATGGCTGGGACGGTCGACACATCATAAATCTAATCCCGTTTCCGAAACCATACTCACTCAAAATACACGGTGCACCACTTCACTAAAAGTGGCCACCTAACTCATCATCACCCTCGGGCATTAGTGGCACCCGACGGGGTTTTCATAACCTTTGATTTATACCAACAACATGCTCATGCTAATAGTACTCTAACTTTACTTGTCAACATGATATTCGCATGACCCTCATAGGTGGTAGGATCAACCTCAACGCATGTGCTCCGGAGGACCCATCGGTAACATCACTTCAATGATTTACCGGCACTTATGATCATATGCAACCGAAATATTGGGTACACTAGCATGCAATATAACATATTCTCAGTCATGGTCAAAGGGCTGCTTGCCTTGGTCAGCTAGGTATCCGGGGTCTTTGATGTCTTCCGCTCCGATTCACTCGTCACACGTATTTCTATTGTCGTCAAAAAGATAAAATAAGAAATAGCTCACTCCAAAACAGATCACAAAGTCATTTTAAAAATATTGGTTATTTCAGATAAATCTAGGTTGTTATTTTTAAAAAATATATGCCTCTGATTCCCATGAAGGAGTATTTTTAAAATCAACTAAACAGAAGCAAAACTATTCCAATTTAATCCTTTTTTATTATTATAAAACAGAATAGTTCATGCAAAAATTCAACCAACGGTTCTATTAAATACTACATATTTTTAGAAGAATAATAGTGGAAAAATTATATTTTTACACTAGTTAAATATTTTTATAAAAATCTTTGAAAATCAAGTTTTTAAAATAAAGAAAAAGGGCTACAGCCCCTGGCCTAGTTTGGCCTGGGACTGGGCCGGCCTAAAGGCCAGCCAACTAACTTGCCCAGGCGCGCGCGCCGTCAAGTTTGAACCTGACGCGCAGGCCCCTGCGGTCAGTGACTGCGGGCAACGAGGAAGAGAGAGATGGGCCACCGACAGCCGGAGATCGACCGAAGCTCAGAGGCGGAGGGGCCTCGGTCGATCTCGAGCACCGGGGCTGTGCTGGCTTGCCGAGGTGGTTAGGGAGGTTCTAGAGGTTGCAGCGATGCTGTGTGAGGGGTTCTGGAGCGAAGGGGTGGGCTATTTAAAGGCCCGCGACGGTGAGCCGATTCGGGAGTGTCGGTGAATCACCATGGCGCGCATGGGGGTGCAGAGAGGAGCTGGGGTCGAAACCACGGTCTTAGGACATGGTTTTGGACTGCCAGAACCTACTTCGGGGAAGGGAGAGAGGGGGGACACGAGCATCAGTGGCCACGCATCTTTGGCCGGTACTGGTGCGCGCGGGCACGCGTCGCACAAGCTCTAGCACGGGAAACGAGGGGCCCTGATGGTCGCTTGATGCAGAGGGGCTGTCAGGGAAGAAGTTGGACACCACGGGGGAGGCTGGAACTGGCCGAGGGCGTCGCCCCCACCTTGGAGTTCTCTGTAGCGCGCCAAGAGTGCAGTTTTCGCATGCCATGACATGCTGGCGTGCTCTGGGGTGCTTTGGACGTGTCTAGTAAGTCCTGGGCACTGGCTGGGATGAGGCTAGTCGTTGAAGTCCCGTAGGAGCTTCGGCTGGTCAAAGGAGACAAGAGAAATAGGTGTTGTCATCCTTGAGTTGAAGCTTAGAATGGAGATTTTGGCAATTCTACTTTGAACCAGAGTGGGGCTAGTTGACTCGAGCTGGGCATTGATACTGGCCACCTAATCTGAGATGGTTGGGTTTAGCTATGGTTAGAGGGGGCTTTTACTCATCTGTCAGAAGGTGCTCGACAGTGGTTTGGGGTAGCTGCACCCCACCACTGGTTCTGCAACTTAACATGATTGGGTTTGGTGCTAAAACATGGGGTTTCACCAATTCTGAGCTCCATTGGACAAGTTTAGCTTTGTAAACTTGAAAACTTCACCATTTGACCAGATATGTTCCTTCCAAAGAGAGTGTGGGCAAACTAAGTCCCACAAATCCCATTTTTGGTGTGGAACCCTCATTTGAGGTATTATCCACTCCTACAAAGTTTCAACTTCATTGCACAAAATTTGCTATGTAGAGTTGCTCTAACTTCAATCTGTATAGAAGGAGTTTTGCTGTTATTTGGAGTCCTTAATCACCTTGGATCATGGTGAAACTTTATATGGACACCAAATATGGCTTAGGGATACCGCTGGAATTTTCTAGGAATTTATTGAGAATATTTCCTTTGGAAATATTTCAAAAGGTCAAAACAGACAGAACTGGTTTTCAGGGTTTTAGTCAAATAATAATAATATAAATAGGGTTTAAAAATCTTATGTATGGAAAATATATGTCCTTCTAATCATTTTCCAAATTTAATCAGATTTTTCTAAGGCAGAAAAGTATTTTTTTCCATATAGGAATACCATTTCTGGCCTCAGAAATGGACATGCAAATAAATTAAGAAAATAATTCACAAAATAATTATTTTGTGGTTTTGTTGCACAAAAATAGAGCTAGAATCAGATCACCAACTTTGGGTGAGAACACTCCTTGCCATCAAGGGCATGTAGTGCAACTCAAAGTATGGTTTTATTTTATCCAGAAATGAGAAAAGGGTTTCGAAAATAATCTCATCTTGAGAAATATGGTTTTTACCATCACATGATCAAGCACACAAGCATACAGTGACAATCATGGCACTCGAAACATTAGTTTTGAAAAAGTTTTAATAAGCTCAGATTTTTGAATTACAGAAAAAGATTGTAGTGAAATCGGGGTGTGACAGACCTATCCCCCTTACAAGAATCTCGTCCCTGAGATTCCTAAGCTAGGTGCTAAAAAGGTTCGGAAACTCAGGTCGGAGATAGTCTTCACGCTCCCATGTTGCTTCTGCTTCGGTGTGCTTGCTCCACTGAACCTTGAAATACTTGATGGTGCGGCTTCTGGTGCAACGCTCTGCGTCATCCAGGATGCGGATCGGCTTCTCGCGGTAGGTGAGATCTGGCTGAAGGTCGATGGCCTGATGGTCAATATCCTTGTAAAGATCGGGACGGTTTGGCGCTTGAAGACACTTCCGAAGTTGTGACACGTGGAAAACTTTGTGCACACCCGAAAGTTCCAGAGGTAGCTCCAACTCGTAAGCAACTTCTCCACGTCTTGGCATGATCTTAAAAGGTCCAATGAACCTTGGAGCAAGTTTCCCTCTAACATGGAAATGCTTGGTTCCCTTGAGAGGGGTGCTACCTCTTGAGATTGCGTTGGTTTATCCCATGAAGAGGAAAGGGTGATGTAGCACAGTAGTTGTAAGTATTTCCCTCAGTTTGAGAACCAAGGTATCAATCCAGTAGGAGTATCACGACAAGTCACCAAAGTACCTGCGCAAAAACAAACAAACTTGCACCCAACGGTATAAAGGGGTTGTCAATCCCTTCACGATTAATTGCAAGGTGAGATCTGAAGGTGGAAAGTGCAACAAAGTAAAAGTGTAGAGCTGAAAATATGATGTGAAGTAGACCTGGGGGCCATAGTGTTCACTAGAGGCTTCTCTCATGATAGCAAGTATTACGGTGGGTGAACGAATTACTGTCAAGCAATTGATGGAACCGCGCAAAATCATGATGATATCTGAGGCAATGATCATACATATAGGCATCACATCCGAGACAAGTAGATCGATACTGTCTGCATCGACTACTATTACTCCACACATCGACCCCTATCCAGCATGCATCTAGTGTATTGAGTTCATAACGAACAGAGTAACGCCTTAAGCAAGATGACATGATGTAGAGGGATAAATTCATGCAATAGATATAAACCCCATCTTTTGACCCTTGATGGCAACAACACGATGCGTGCCTCGCTACCCCTTATGTCACTGATTGAGGACACCGCACGGTATGAACCCAAAACCAAGAACTTCTGCCATTGCAAGAATTATAGATCAAGTTGGCCAAACAAAACCCACAACTCGAAGAGAATTACAAGGATACGAAATCATGCATATAAGAGATCAGAGGAAACTCAAATAATAATCATAGATAATCTGATCATCAATCCAAAATTCATCGGATCTTGACAAACACACTGGAAAAGAAGATTACATCGGATAGATCTCCATGAAGATCATGGAGAACTTTGTATTGAAGATCCAAGAGAGAGAAGAAGCCATCTAGCTACTAGCTATGGACCCGAAGGTCTATGGTGAACTACTCACGCATCATCGGAGAGGCAATGGTGTTGATGAAGAAGCCCTCCGTGTCCGAATCCCCCCTCCGGCAAGGCACCAGAACGTGCCCCAGATGGGATCTTGCGGAGACAGAAGCTTGCGGCGGCGGAAAAGTATTTTCGTGGCTCTCTCCGGTTGTTTCAGATTTTTTGGGAATTTATAGGCGGAAGAAGTAGGGCAAAGGAGCCTCGAGGGCCCACAAGCCTGCTAGGCGCCCCCAGGCCGCGGCTAGGGGGCTTCTGGCCTCCACCGGAGTCCTTTGCCTTGGTTCTCAAGTTCCGTGCGTATCTTCTGTTACGGAAAAAATCTTTCTGATGGTTTTATTCCGTTTGGACTCGTTTAATATTCTTCTCTGAAAAGGGTCAAAAACATGGAAAAAAACAGGAACTGGCACTTGGCACTGAGTTAATAGATTAGTCCCAAAAAAGATATAAAATAACATAGTCATGCATACAAAACATCCAAAGTTGACAAGATAATAGCATGGAACCATAAAAAATTATAGATACGTTGGAGACGTATCAAGCATCCCCAAGCTTAACTCCTGCTCGTCCTCGAGTAGGGAAGTGATAAAGACTGAATTTTTGATGTGGAATCCTACCTAACATATTTGTCCTTTGTAACTTCTTTCTTGTGACATGAATGTTCAGATCCGTAAGATTCAAAACAATAGTTTGCTATTGACATGAAAACAATAATACTTCAAGCAAACTAGCAAGGTAATCATGAACTTTTGAAATAACAAGGCCAAAGAAAGTTATCCCTACAAAATCATATAGTCGGGCTATGCTCCATCATCCCCACAAAACGAATTTACATCATGCACAACCCCGGTATTGGCCAAGTAATTGTTTTCGCACTCTTACTTTCTCAAACATTTTTTAACTCTCGCGCAATACATGAGCGTGAGCCATGGATATATCACTATAGGTGGAATAGAGTGTGGTGGAGGTTGTGAGGCAAAAAGGAGGAGATGGTCACATCGACTCGGCGTATCAACGGGCTATGGAGATGACCATCAATAGATATCAATGTGAATGAGTAGAGATTACCATGGAACAGATGCACGAGAGCTATAAGTGTGTGAAAGCTCAAAAGGAGAACTAGTGGGTGTGCACCCAACTTGCTTGATCACGAAGACCTAGGGCAATTTTGAGGAAGCCCGTCATTGGAATATACAAGCCAAGTTATATAATGAAGACTCCCACCAGTATATGGAAGTGTCAAAACAAGAGACTCTCAATCATGAAGAGCATGGTGCTTTTGTGCAGCACAAGTGTGGAAAAAGATAGTAGCATTGTCCCTTCTCTCTTTTTTCTCTCTCTCTTTTTTTGGGCTCTTTGGCCTCTTTTCATCATTTTTTTGGTGGGCATATTTTGCCTCTTTTTTTTATTTCCTCACATGGGACAATGCTCTAATAGTGATGATCATCACACTTTTATTTACTTACAACTCAACACTTAGATCAATGATGACTCTAAAGGAAATGCCTTCGGCAGTGTACCGGGATGTGCAACAATCTAGCTTAGCATATGACGTTGAAACATCTCGCTAGCTATCTTACGATCATGCAATGGCAATATGAAAGTGATGGCACAAGTCATGAGATGGAACGGTGGGAGTTGCATGGCAATATATCTTGGAATGGCTATGAAAATGCCATAATAGGTAGGTATGGTCAGTTTGTGTACCAGCAAAAGTACAAGAACGGCAAAAAATCTTTCTGATGGTTTTATTCCGTTTGGACTCCGTTTAATATTCTTCTCTGAAAAGGGTCAAAAACATGGAAAAAAACAGGAACTGAAACTTGGCACTGAGTTAATAGATTAGTCCCAAAAAAGATATAAAATAGCATAACCATGCATACAAAACATCCAAAGTTTACAAGATAATAGCATGGAACCATCAAAAATTATAGATACGTTGGAGACGTATCAAGGGGTGACACGAAGGTACACATGGTCTTCGGGAATGAACTCCACATCTCTGCAGTGAGAATCCGCATAGCTCTTTTGTCACGACTTGGCTGCTTTTAGGTTTTCTCGGACAAGCTGCACTTTCTCTTCTGCCTTGTGCAAAACTTCCGGCCCGAAAATCAACCCTTCACCGGTTTCGGACCAGTTGAGCGGCGTGCGGCACTTTCGTCCATACAACACTTCAAATGGGGCCATCTGGAGACTGAACTGGTACCTGTTGTTATATGAGAACTCAGCAAGTGGCAGTCAGTCTTCCCATTTGGCACCATGTGCCAAGACGCAAGCGCGGAGCATATCTTCGAGTATCTGGTTTACTCTCTCCGTTTGTGGGTCGAAAGCCGTGCTGAAAGAGAGCTTGGTTCCGAGGGCTTCTTGGAACTTCTTCCAAAATCTTGAGGTGAACTACATGCCTCGGTCAGATACAATCTCCTTGGGAACTCCGTGAAGGCTCACAGTACGATGGATATACACACTAGCCAATTGGTTTCCATCATAAATGGTGTTGACTAGAATGAAATGGGCCACCTTGGTCAGATGGTCGACAATGACCCATATGGAGTTATGCCCTTTGCTTGACCTGGGCAGTCCAGTGATGAAGTCTATGCCGACTTTGTCCCACTTCCATTCTGGCACTTGAAGTGGTTGTATCAGTCCAGCAGGTCGCTCATACTCAGCCTTGACTCGCTGGCACACGTCGCACTTGGCAACATAAGACGCTATTTCCCTCTCCATGCCATGCCACCAGAATTTTTCTCGGAGATCTTGATACATCTTGTTACCACTTGGGTGAATAGAGTAGGGTGTTATGCCTTCAATGCTCTTGTGCCCCTTCTGGGCCTCGTTGATATCATCAACCAGTGTTGGTTTGAGTTCGAGGTTAGCTAGGAATCTTGATTCCACTAGCTCGAATCCGAAGTTCTCCATTTCTTCATATAAGGCGGGTAGCCTTTCCTTGAGAATGACGTTCAAGGTGCTGGTCTTCCTGCTTAAGGCATCACCCACTACATTGGCCTTACCGAGATGATATTGAACGCTGAGGTCGTACTCTTTGATTAACTCCAACCATATTCGTTGCCTCATATTCAATTCCCTTTGGGTGAAGATATACTTCAGACTTTTGTGGTCAGTGTAGATCTCACATCGCTTACCGAGAAGGTAATGTCTCCATGTCTTTAAAGCATGCACCATGGCTGCTAACTTGAGATCATGGGTGGCATAATTCTCCTCATGCGGGCGCAGCTGTCATGATAGATACGCCACAACTCTGCCGTCTTGCATTAGAACTCCATCGAGCATGGTTCTGGAGGGATCACAATATATCACAAACTCCTTGTTGATATTTGGAGTGGCCAATACCGGGGCGGTAGTCAATCTCTTCTTCAACTCTTGGAAGCTTGCTTCACACTCCGGCGTCCATTCGAATTTCTTATCCTTCTTCAAGAGCTGAGTCATGGGTCAAGAGATGCGGGAGAATCCTTCTAAAACTTGCGGTAATATCCCGCGAGCCCAAGGAAACTCCTGACTTCCTTCACATCAATTGGCGACTCCCGGTTGGTTACCGTAGTAATCTTGGAGGGATTGACTCCCAATTCACTTGCTGTCATGGTATGACCCAAGAATCCAACTTCGTTCAACCATAATTGGAACTTGCTGAATTTGGCATAAAGTTGGTGCTGTCGAAGCTTTTCGAACACTAACCGTAAATGTTGCTCATGTTCTTCTTCGGACTTGGAAAAGATTAAGATGTCATCAATAAATACAACGACAGACTTATCCAGGTATTCCATGAAGACCTTCTTCATGAGGTACATGAAGTAAGCTGAGGTATTAGTCAACCCGAAAGACATGAATGTGCATTCGTATAGACCGTACCGGGTCACGAACGCAGTCTTGGGTATGTCCTCAGGTCGGATCTTCAATTGGTAATATCCAGATCGGAGAACGATCTTGGAAAATACCTTAGCTCCATTTAATTGGTTAAACAAGTCTTCAATCTTGGGTAGTGTGTACTTGTTCTTGATCGTGACCACATTGAGAGAATGGTAATCGACAGAGAGTCTGGTAGTCACATCCTTCTTGGACACGAACAGAACAGGTGATCCCCAAGGTGACGCACTCGGACGAATGAACCCTTCCCTGAGTTGCTCATCCAGCTGCTTCTTCAGTTCCGCTAGCTCTTCTGATCCCATCCTGTAGGGCTTCTTATAGATTTTTTTTGAAAAGGGCGCTTTATTACTTAAAAGATTTAAGTACACCCGGCCTCTGCATAGTTAAAATGCACACAGCCAATCAATGTCCTCTCCCTCTAAAACGAAAAATAAAAAGGCGGAATACAATAAAACATGTAGAATCTGTATAATGCCTAAAGCGGAGGGGGGCCAATCCTAAGATCATGCTGCCACCCATGTTGGATAAAAGTATCCCTCGCCGTAACCTCCAATCGTGTACACACCTCCGTAAATAGGTCTCCATTCTCCACGCGTTGTAGAGAGGACAATAAACGAAGAGTCCCGGTACATCTGTAGATAACCTGCGTAAGAGAGTTACTTTTATCGTGAAAAACCTCATCATTTCTACATAGCCAAAGCGACCAAATAACGGCAAGCGCTCCCACCCAGAGAAGAGTTCTAAACCTACGATCAACCCCATGTAACCAATTACCAAATACATTAGAAACGCTAGAAGGGGGATACAAGCCAGAAGCTATTTGGATGACCGACCATATAGAACGAGCAAATTTGCAATGGAAAAATAAATGTTTTATTGTCTCATCATGGTGACAAAAAACACAATGCGGATTTCCATGCCAATTCCTCTTAATAAGATTATCTTTAGTAAGAATGACTCCACGACGAAGATACCTGCAAAGATTTTATTCTTAAGTGGTATCTTCATCTTCCAGATCTTCTTGTTATTATCAACTAGCACATCAGGTTGGATCAACGCTCTATACATAGACTCCACCGAGAACTGACCATTCTCATGTAGGTTCCATCGAAAAACATCGGACCCATGTGCCAATTGCACCGTGGACAATCGTTGGAGCAAGTTGTTCCACGATTGGAGTCTGGGTCCAATTAAATCTCTTCTGAACGTCACATTTAGAGGAAATGATTCCATTACGATGGCGATAGTATCACCCTTGTGATGCACAATATTGTATAGAGACGGATATTGTTCCCGGAGAGTGGCATTTCCTAGCCACTTATCCTCCCATAATCTAATTTCCGAGCCGTCCTTAATCGAGAAAGATCCATGGCAGAAGAAATATTTCTTCATAGCCATTAGACCTACCCAAAAGTGAGAATCCCCAAGCTTCCAGTATACTTGGGATAAAGCCTTGGATCCCATATATTTCCTCCTGAGGAGGGTTTGCCATACACCATCTTCCGTGAGTAATTTAAACAACCATTTACCTAGTAGGGTCCTATTCTTAACCTCAAGGTCATGAATGCCCAACCCACCTTGGTCTTTGGGACGACAAACGACACTCCATTTAGACAGTCGATATTTCTTTCTCTCGCTATCTCCTTGCCAAAAGAATCTTGATCAGAAATAATCCAATCTATGTAAAACTCCTTTCGGCAACTGGAAAAGGGAAATCATATATAGTACCATATTACTTAGTACTGAATTTATGAGGACCAATCTTCCGCCCAGAGACAACAGTTTACTCTTCCAACTGCTAAGTCTTTTTTGCAGCCTCTCCTCGACGTGTTTCCATTCATCATTTGTGAGCCTCCGATAGTTTATCGGTATCCCCAAATATGTGATCGGAAGCTGGCCCAACCCGCATCCAAACAGGTCAGCGTACAGGTGGGCCGCGTCTTGAGCCTCGCCAAAGCAAAACAATTCACTTTTAAGAAAATTGATCTTAAGACGTGAGAGTTGCTCGAATGCTGATAAAATTAATTTCAGATTTCTCGCTTTCTCGAGGTCATGATCCATGAATAGAATTGTATCATCGGCATATTGAAGTATAGAGAGACCACCATCAACTAGATGATTTACTACCCCATCAATTTGTCCATCAGCCTTGGCACGCTCAATCATGACTGCTAGTATATCTGCCACTATATTGAATAGCATGGGCGATATCGAGTCACCCTGTCGCAAACCCTTCTTTGTTTGAAAATAGTGGCCAACGTCATCATTGACTTTAACGGCAACACTATCTCCTGAAACGAAGCTATGGATCATAGCGCGCCACTGTGCAGAAAAACCTTTCATTCTAAGAATCTGTTGAAGAAAGGGCCATTTGACTTTGTCATATGCTTTTTCAAAGTCTATTTTAAGGACCACCGCATTCAACTTTTTCCGATGTAATTCATGGACAGCTTCATGAAGGATAACAACTCCATCTAGGATGTTCCTACATTCCATAAAAGATGTCTGTGATGGACGAACCATATGTTCAGCAACCGAATTGAGCCTAATAGTCGCAACCTTCGTCAAAATTTTAAAACTAACATTAAGAAGGCAAATAGGTCTATATTGTTGTATCCTTTCAGCCTCATTAACCTTAGGTAATAAAATAATCTCACCGAAGTTTAAGCGAAACAAATCTAGTTGGCCAGCGTGTAAGTTGCTAAACAAGAGGAGAAGATCCGGTTTGATGACTTCCCAGAAGTTCTGATAGAACTCTGCGGGAAAACCATCCGGACCTCGGGCTTTGTTGTGCTCCATTAGGAAAACGGCCTTTCTAACTTCCTCCTCGGAATATGGTGCTGTTAGAAGATTGTTTTCCTCATCAGAGACCTGTGGGATGTCATCTGTTCGGGCCTCATCCATCGAGAAGTTTCCTTCCTCTGGGCCTCCGAACAGATTTTTATAATAATTAGTGATGTAAGATTTAAGTTTCTCATGCCCCTCAATCGTGCCCTCGTCCTGTTGTAGGGAATGAATACGTTTCTTCCGGTGTCTGCCATTGGCGACTCCATGGAAGTATCTAGTATTCGAATCACCTTTCAAGATAAATTGAGAGTGAGAATGTTGGTACCATTTGAGTTCCTCTTCATGCAGCATGCTAGCTATTTGTGCATTTAATTGACTCTTGATCTTGATTTCATGCTCAGATAGAAGTCTAACCTCTGCCAAAGCTTCTAATTCATCAATGATAGATGAAAGCCGAAGCTTCTCCTTTTTGAGGATACCCACAGTATGTCTAGCCCAACCACCAAGGAATTTACGTAATGCACGCATTTTGTTATTCCATTTGTGTATTGGTGTATGCCCGGCCACCGGTTTCTCCCATGCATCCTTGACCATGTCATGGAAGCCAACCCGATGCAACCAACCAAGTTCAAACTTAAACTTGCGTCTATGTTGTGATCGTGGCAAACCAGCACTTAGGAGAATTGGTGTGTGGTCTGATATGGCCTCGATACGAGGTAGAGCATGAACAGACACCATAGGAAATTTAGATTCCCAGTCGGTATCCATTAAAACGCGATCTAGTTTCTCATATGTCGGTTCTGGAAGACTGTTTGCCCAAGTAAATTGTCTTCCAATCATAGAAACCTCTCGCAAATCTAGACTGTCGATGACAGCATTGAAAAGGAAAGGCCAATGATTATCATACCTACCGCGGCTTTTCTCATTTGGAAATCGAAGCAAATTGAAATCCCCTCCTATAAGAATGGGGTAGGGATTATCTTTCGCCAGATTAACCAACTAACGGAGAAAATCCGCCTTGAACTCATGCTGGGCTGCCCCATAGACGGTGACTAGGGTCCATGTGAAGTTGTCGGCCTTGTTGCGAATATGGAGTTTAACATGAAACTCATCATCCGAACTGGCCAAAACATCCATAGTACCTGTGTTTACGCCAACTAAGATGCCCCCAGAACGACCTGTAGGCGGTCGTGAAACCCAAGTGAAGTCTATCCCGCCAGAAAGACGGTTAAGTAGACTTGTTGAGAAGTCACGTCTCCCTGTTTCAGAGATAGCTAGAAAATCTAAAATGTATTCCCTATTACACTCCGCAATGAATAAATGTTTAGCCAAGTCACCAAGATCTCTGCTATTAAAAACCATTCCATTCAAGGGGAAACAATAAATAATTTAGGAAATTTTGCCCTCTTATGGGACTTACTAGCTTTTTTCGAACGTGCGGCCTTTGATTTACGTCTGGAGGTTGTAAGCTCATTCAAAGAGCTAAGCACGGATTCATCTAGACCCACGTCCGAAATCGCTCCTACCAAGTGAGAGAGTAGGTGACCATCTGATGTGGCATGCAGCTCCTCCTCCTCCTCAATATGGGCGTCAAAAGACTTGCTAGAAGCATGTGGAACAAGTTTTAATCGATCATATTCCAAATGTTTCAAAGCGTTTGCCGAAATAAAAATATCCTTCTCATTCATTCCCAGACTAACACCCAAATTATTGAACTTAGAAACCATGGTAGTAGTGGAGAAAGCTAAAAAGGATTTAGATGGCGACGTAATACCTTCGTTGTCGAGGTTATGCGCAGCTTTACGCCACATAGCCCTGGCCAAGGAATCCTCATCTGTATCCATAGTACCGTCATCGGCAACTGTATGCCGACCGCTCCTGCGTGTAGGTGTCAGCTTCGTCGATGATGGTCGCGCCAACTTTACTGTCGGTGGAGGTGATGATAGTGTAGTGGCAACCCCTTCTTCGACAGTCTAGAGCGTCGAGGCCATGATCTCAGGTGTGTCACGAAGCAGACAATTTATGCCATCGGACACGGGAGTGGTGGCCAGCTGCACATGCGGCTGATAGGCATCCAGAGTCATTGATTCAACTGTTGGTGTAATCGGGACATCAGAAGTTTGCACTGCTATAGCGAGCACATCTGGCATGACCTGGGGATGAAGAGCAGCCATTGGAGCATGCATGCATGCATGCACACCCACGGTTGGACATTCAGGCATGCTCACTTCATCCCGAGTAAGGTCCTGGGCGAGCACATCTGGTGTGACCTGGGGATGAAGAGCAGCCATTGGAGCATGCATGCATGCATGCACACCCACGGTTGACCCTTCAGGCGTGCTCACGTCATCCCGAGTAAGGTCCCGGGCGGGCATCTCCACCGCAGCTGTTGGCTGGTTACTCGAAGCCCGCGCAGTTGACACTGTTGTCGACGATGGCTGCAACGCCACCTGACTTGTTGGCTGCCGGTGTTTGGATGATAAGTCTGTGTGCCCCGTCGAACCGCCGGTCGCATTTGCCGAGTTGAGAGACGGGGGATGCGACGTTGCCGTATGAGATGGTGGCGACAGCAGCGACGACAACGACGGAAACGCGATAGGTGCTACGGAACGTCTTGACGACTCCTGTCGATGTATCTCCGGAGACTGTTCGAGACAACCACGCACCCTAGAGTTGGCTCTAAGATCGGCGACGAGTTCCTTGCCTCTAGGTGTCTGCGGTGCGGAATTGAACGGAGTGACTGCAATACTCATAGGACCACCTTTCGGCGCACCACCAAGATCAAGACTTGCAACTTCTCGTCATTGCACATGAGGCACCTGAATTATTTTCGCTGGGACGGAACTAGAGAAGGAATTGATTGATGGGTTTCCGGTGTGTTCCGAGGTGTCCATCTCGTCGTCCCTTTCCTTCGCACCACTATCATCATCAGCATCATCACTCTTGCGTCTCCAAATGAAAGGAACGAAGTATGGATCCAGAGTATATCCTGTCGGCTCCCTTCTGAAAGTGAATGCGTAGCCCTTGAGCTTTACCACTACATCCGTCGCGACAAAAGGCCCAGCATCATCCTTGTCCTTTGCCAAAATTTGAGTGTTGGTCATGGCCACAATAATATGGACTACTCCACGGCGTCGCAGACTAATGAGATCCACATCCAAGGTCTTACCCATAAGAGTACCAACGGCCCATAAGCCCAAAAAATGACGCACCGTATGGGGAACACCGTCGACATGGAGCCAAATCTGGTCAAGTTCGATCTTATGTGGAACCTCCTGTGATCTCCATGCAGTAACGGTCATCTGGGCATTAACTGACGGCACGTTCATCTGGATTCCATCCACCTTGTCCAAATCCTCTAAAGATGGGAAGCTAACAAGGTACGCATCGGATAAATGCTGAATAGCCTCCCACTTCCACTGATCATGTACTGGACATCTCCTGGCAACCTGGCTCTCTACAACGGCAGCAGGTACCATGAGGTCATTAACCTGAACATGGGCGATAGGTGTCCGTGTCGGCGCCAAGTAATCTTTCACCACACTATCTGGCAATTGTGCAAAGTAAGTCTCCTCTGCACCAACTCCCGAAACAAAAGCATTGGGCTTAGGGAGTTTAAGAACCGAGCACCGCAATGTCGGATGACCTAATTTGTCACAAATATAACGGAAATGCTGCATAGTGCAATCTTTCGATGCATGTGTATCAACCGCGCACTTCCAACATCGAAACCATTTCTTGGCCTTGGTCTTGGGCATTGGATCTACCTGCACGTCAGACACTGGAACCACCAAAGGTGAGGCATCGACAGTCGTAGGCACATGTGGCTGAGGTTGTCCAAACTGCTGATACTGCCCTTGCTCATAAGTCTGGACGTGTGGCTGTGGTATGTGTTGTTGTGGAAATTGATGTTGAACCGGTATGTGTTGCGGAGGCGGGAGAGCACAAGGATGCAAAGCTCCACCAAATTGACCAAACTGCTGTTGTTGCGGCTTCTTTTTCTTTTTGCGCTTCTGACCCGGTTGTGCCACAACCCCACCTAGATGGAACTGTGTAGGGGCAGACATCCCGGTCGGCAGGGCTCCGTACATGGGAGACGGTCCTCCGACAACGGCCTGGCCATACGACAATGTATATTGCCCAGCTTGGCCATAACCAGGAATCTGATTCCCAATCCCACCATAGGAGTAGACCGGCGCCGGACCTTGTTGCCCAGAGTAGCCCGGCGTCTGAGTCGGAGGACGCGAGGGATTGGTAGCCGTCCCCATGATCGGAGCAGCGTGGGATCTTGGCCCGCCCGTGGCACCTCCACGCACCTGGTGCGGGGGGGGGGGGGACTCCCTCCATGGGACGGTGAGGCTCTGCCGCGACCGCCGCGTAGGACCGGGCAGTCCCGTGGCAGCGAGTCAGAGATGGAGCAGGCAACGGCGTCCGTGCGAAGGCCAGGGACTCGGGGGCGGCGGTCGGTCCTTGGCGGCAGGAGGCGTTGACGAGGACGAGTTTTCTGCAATCCGTGTAGGGAAGCCATACCAAAGAGCCCTCATTCGCGTCCGTAGGCAGGCCCACGAGAACAACTCTTGGCCCGTATCCCACTCTGCATGCATGGGCCCGGTACATGATGTCAACGTATTTTGAAACTCCTGGGACGTCGCCACCGAAACCGGCCCCCGATAGGCTCCAGATCCAGGCGAGGTAATTCGTGCCGGCGAACCTCCACGACTAGCCGAGGAAGGACACTGCCGGGCAACATCGATGAACTATCCAAGGATCGGCGGCGGTGTCACTCTACGCGGTGGCAAAGGACCACGCCAAGATCCCATCTTAGGCGGCCGTCCCAGCCGTATCCCAGATGGCGACGACGCAGCCTTGCGATCGGGGAGCTCGATAGCCATCTCATATTCATCCGCTTCTGCTAACCTCTCCTGCGCTATGCAATTTACCACAGAAGAACCTTCGAGATCAGGCTGCTCTCCCGCCGGCGATGGAGACCTATGTTCCCAGAATCGAGACGCCGGTGTTGGAAATCCAGCGTCGATCCAGAACTGCTAGACTATTTCCGCATCAATTTTCTTCTTTTGATGGGACATCGTATTCCCCTCCTCACCTCCGTCATCGATTCCTAGCAGCTCTAGAGCTAGCTGTACGCCTACCGCCGGCGCCTCCTCCTCAGAGTCAGATCCTAGGCAGGAAAATCTCGATCGAGTCGAGCTTCTCGTCACCGGCAAAGGCGATGGTGCACAGGAGGTTGGCTATGGCGCTAGAGTCAGCCGTCGACCGTGTACCATGGCCTAGCACTCTCTCTCTCCTATCAGCTTCTTTAGATGCTCGGGAACAACCGAACAAGGGCATCGGACATGGGGTCTCCGATACGCGCGCAGTGCTTTAGGATGAACTGGTGGCATGTGATGGGCTTCTTATAGATGGGCCTCAACCCGGGCATGAGCTCAATGATGAACTCGATGTCTCGGTCGGGGGGCATCCCTAGTATCTCATCAGGAAAGACCTCCGGATACTCACAGACTATTGGCACTCCATCAAGCTCTACTTCTGATAGGCAGTTAACATGTGGTACTCGAGTGGTTACTGACTCACACACATACTTGACTTGGACCCCTTGGTCGCTTGTCATGGTAATGGCCCTGTTGGCACAGCCCAAGATGCTCTGATGTTTGGCCAACCAATTCATGCCGAGAATTACTTCTAGGCCTTGCGACTTAATGACAATAAGGTCTGCTGAGAAGCTTATCCCATTGATAACAATCCCGACCTTCCTACATCCTAGGTTGGTCCTTAAGACTGCTCCCGGGGTTTGAATTGCCATTTGCCCGTTAAGCAGAGTAGGCTTTAAACCACATTTTCCGCAAATCTTTGTGTAACAAAATAATGCGAAGCACCACAATCAAACAATACTGTTGCCGGGGTGGAGTTGATGAGGAATGTACCCAGAATGTAGTCCGGATCTTCCTGTGCCTCTTCTGCGAAGATATGATTTATCCGCCCCCTGTTGTGATACTGCTGATTGCAGGGAGCTTGGTTCCTGCGTGGTTCTCCTTGGCCTTGGTTTGGCGCATTGGGGCGTGGTGCGTCGGGCTTCTTGTTGGGACGCTCCCAGGAATAGTGCCCTGTTTGTCCACATCCAAAACAGGTAACTTGTGCTGGAAGATTGGTCTTGACTCCACTGTTGTTCGGTGGGTTGAATGCTGGCTTGGTGTTGACTTTCTGTTGAGGCTGGTAGTTCTCGCAAAATGTTGGAACTTGTACTGCTGTTGTTGATAGTTTGGTCTTGCTGGAGTTGACTGCCATGGGCGTGGCTTCGGGTTACTAGGTCCTCCATTACCCATTAGCTTCCGCTTACGGGTGTCGTCCATTGCATGACGCTTATCCTCCAACATAAGGGCCTTATTAACCAGATCGCTGAAGATCCAGGATTCACAAACAACCAGCTGATACTAGAGTGACTGTTGCAGTCCTTCCATAAAGCGTTCCACTTTGGCGGCCTCAATGTTGACATCTTTTGGTGCATATCTTGACAGGAGGTTGAACTTGTGCAAATACTCTTTGACGGATCCACTGCCTTGCCTTAAGGCTCGGAATTCCCCATTCTTAATAGTCATCATTCTGGGTGCAATGTGAGCAGCGTGGAATCCCTCTTTAAACATAGCCCAAGTGATGACTAGCCATATTCGCATGATCTGAAATGTATCCCACCAAGGTCTGGCTGTGCCTCCAAGACAGTGAGAAGCATAGAGGACTTTCTCACGATCATCAGTGCATTTGACCAGCGCGAGGAGGTCTTCAATAGTACGGATCCAATCATCGGCATCCAATGGTTCAGTCGTCTCCGTGAATATGGGTGGCGTAGTTCGCATGAACTCAGAGAGAGTAGAGCGACCATTGCCATTCCCGTTCTGCGGCGGGTTGTTCATCAATACTTGAGCCAGCTGCTGAATAGCGGCATTATTGGCTTGACATTCCTCTCGGAGAGCTTGAAGGAACTTAGTCATAATCAAGCTTTCAGGAGGAGGTGGTGGCGGTGGAAAATCGTCTTGCTGCTCGTGGTGATCTCCAGCTTGAGCTTCCCCTCCGGTTCCCTGCTGCTGACCTGAAGAGGCAAAGCGGGGGTTGCCGAAGGTGCTGGTGCGAGTTGCAATCACCATCCTGTGAGGGGAGTAGACATGTCATTTTGCCAAACAGGCCGAAATCTTAAGGGATGATGCTCTAGTAAAGAGGGGTCTGGTGCTATGCTAGTGTGAAATTTTTAAGCCAAATGTTTTTGAAAAAGTTAATGCATTAGATTAAAACAAGCGATGTAGTCGCTCATAAGCTGCCTAAGGAAGAATGCGACTTGCATCCAAACATGCTTACACAACACTCATGGTTCGCACGAACCGATACATGAACTCCTATGCTCGGGGAGAAACTCCTAATTGCTTACGTTGTAATCCTAAGCGGTGGACTGCTCGGTCTCATAGGAGGGTTCTGCAGGATCCTCGTCTTCATCTTGATCTTCATCAGTACTTCCCTCCTTCAGAGGGGTAGGAGAAGGAATCCGTCCATCACGACATCTCTTGGTTGGTGAGGTAGCGAAGAGTTCGGTGTACTCTTCCGCGGTCAGTCGGCGACTCTGAATAGGAGTGGCCTGAAGCGATGGTATTCCTCCTCAGAAAGCAACGCCTGATCGTCCTTCGGGTGCTCCTTCGTTCTTCACCTTGCGGTTTTTCATCTTCTTCATGCGGAGTAGATCCTTGACTTGGTGCAGCTCTTGGGGAATATTTGTTGACTCCTTGATCAAAAGGTGCTGAAAGTGTCAGAGTAGAGGCTAAAGTAGGTCTGAAAACTTACTGGTGTCCCATCCTCAGAAGATGGGTTGAGTGTCCAAATCCCGTCTATCCCATCCTTAACAAAAGGTAGGTGACGAGTAGCTGGCTCGTTAGCCATCTCGGCAAGGATGTCGCGGAGATGCACGAGCGCCTCTCATGCGGTTGTCTCCACTGCCAACATCAGATCCTCCATCTACGGTCCTTCAAAGAACCAGCTAGTCGGGGAGTCATTAGCCTACACTATCACATCCACGTGATACTCCTTAGTGTCGGCGTTGACCCAGTGCTCGTGGTAGAGGAAGATGGGCTTGCGGTGTAATTGGCACTTCTCGAGGCTATCACCCAAAAGTAGGGGAAAGCCCGTCTCTAGAAGCATTTCAGCTATGGCAGCCATCTACAAGATGTATGGGAGAGGGTTAGAAAGTTTTTAGTGGGTGCAGAATCTCAGGTTAAGGTCTATATGCGCTAATCGTCTCGGCTATCGTCCATGCTACCTAAGGCTTCCTATAGTCAGGATGGCTCTGGTACCCGCTCTATGGGGACCCCGACTTATGAGTCGAGATCGCCGAATGAACGTGCTGAGTGATCCCAAAGATCAATGCTCACCGAACACACATATATTGAATAATAAGAGTCTTACATCCAAGTACCGAATTATTACATCACGTGAGCGAATGGTCAAGTTCACAAGGTAGGCCCTATAAGGCCAAATCACACTGATAGAACTAGTAGCGGAAATCATAGGGCTAAGTGGGTGCCCATGCCATAAGCCTACACCAACATGCATTCTGACTGGGAAGCGTCCTAGTTCGCAGGGGCATCTCCGAAGCCATACTCATCTCCAAACTCCGGTCCTTCCATGTTTGGTCAATAATATAACCAGTGGCAAGCCAATGAGTATTTTTTAATGTACTCGCAAACAACCTATGATATGAACAATGCAAGTGAAGGATAACAATAACATGCTTCTTTGGTGGATATCTACTTGGTGGTAAATAAACATGATCATAGGTATGCATCATAATTAAACTACACTTGAAGAACAAATTACATATATCAATATATTTGTCAAGGGTTGAACCATCCGGGCTCACCCTATATGCCAAGTCACCAAACTTGGTCATATCAAATCTTTTATATTAACACCATATAACACATATGCACACACACTTGGTTTATGTGGAAACAACTGGACGTAGTTTAAGAAGCACCACCCAACTGTCCTTGACCGTGGACACGGCTATTCGAATAGTTTTACGCTCTGCACAGGTAGTACGTTGGACCCACGAGATCCGGGAAACTTCCGTGTCATCCACGACTCGCGGTATATAAAATACCCGAGGTAAGTACCCGATCAATGCCTTTCTCCTGACGATACTAGCCAAAGAGGTCCACTCGATTGGTACCCAGCCCACATGTTGTACGTCTTACGAGCACCGACTCTGGATAGTGTCAACCATGCGGGGACCAACGGTGTGCCTGGAACACGTAAAAATGGCATAGTCGCCCTACCTGGCACGACCCCATCTCGAGAGTGACCACACATCACTGTCGCCACTAGTAACGTGGCTCTTTGCTAGCACCGACCAGAGTAATCAACACAGCCCCATCCCATAAGGGTTAACATGGTCGTACAGGTAAGGTTGGGACGATCGACACATCATAAATCCAATCCCGTTTCCGAAACCATACTCGCTCAAAATACCCGGTGCACCACTTCACAAAAAGTGGCCACCTAACTCATCATCACCCTCGGGCATTAGTGGACCCCGACGGGGTTTTCATAACCTTTGATTTATGCCAACAACATGATCATGCTAATATTACTCTAACTTTACTTGTCAACATGATATTAGCATGACCATCATAGATGGTAGGATCAAGCTCAATGCATGTGCTTCGGAGGAGCCATCGGTAACATAACTTCAATGATTTACCGGCACTTATGATCATATGCAACGGAAATATTTGCTGCATTAGCATGGAATATAACATATGCTCAGTCATGGTCAAAGGGTTGCTTGCCTTGGTCAGCAAGATATCTGTGGTCTTCGAGGTCTTCCGCTCCGATTCCCTCCTCACACGGATTTTCTATCATCGTCAAAAAGATAAAATAAGAAATAGCTCAGTCCAAAATAGATCACAAAGTCATTTTAAAAATGTTGTTTATTTTTGATAAATCTAGGTTGTTACTTTTTTTAAATATATGCCTCTGATTCCAATGAAGGAATATTTTTAAAATCAACTCGACAGAAGCAAAACTATTCCAATTTAATACTTTTTATTATTATAAAACATAATAGTTGCTGCAAAAATTCAACCAATGGTTCTATTAAATACTTCATCTTTTTAGAAGAATAACAGTGGAAAAATTATATTTTTACACTTGTTAAATCTTTTAAAATCAAGTTTTTAAAATAAAGAAAAAGGGCTACAGCCCCTGGCCTGGCTTGGCCTAGGACTGGGCCGGCCCATAGGCGAACCAGCTAACCTGCCCAGGCGCGCGCGCCGGCAGGTTTGAACGTGACGCGCGGGTCCCTTGGTCAGCGACTGCGGCCAGCGAGGGAGAGAGAGATGGGCCACCGATAGGTGGGGCACACCTGTCGGGGTTGTCTACTACCTCTGGCCAGAGAGGAGGAGGAGCACGCCGGCGTGGTTACCGACCTCCTTGGGCCCCAAGGAAGACGGAAATGAGTCCGGCTCGTCGTCGCCTACCTGATGGTGGTCGAGACAACGACGGAGGGGCTCAGGTTCACCGGCGACGAGGAAGCCGCGATGGAGGAGTTTCGAGCGAAGGTGGAGGAGGTAGCTAGAGCCATGAATTAGCTTTGGAAAGATGGGGGAAATATCCTTGGGGTCACGAGGAGTGGTTTGGTGGGCAAAGGGGTGCAGGAGCCAACCTGCAGCCGAAGATCGACCGGAGCTCCGAGGCGGAGGGGCCTCGGTCGATCTCGAGCACCGGGGCTCTGCTGGCTTGCTGAGGTGGCTAGGGAGGTGCTAGAGGTTGTTGCGATGTTGTCTGAGTGGTGCTGGAGTGAGGGGGAGGGCTATTTATAGGCCCACGACGATGAGCCGATTCAGGAGCGCTGGTGACTCACCGTGGCGCGCATGGGGGTGCAAAGAGGAGCTGGGGTCGCAACCATGGTCTCTGGACATGGTTTTGGACTGCCAGAACCTACTTCGGGGAAGGGAGAGAGAGGGCACACGAGCATCAGTGGTCGCGCATCTCTGGTCGGTACGGGTGCGCGCGGGCATGCGTCGCACAAGCTCTAGCATGGGAGAGGAGCGGCCCTGATGGTCGCCTGATGCAGAGGGCTGTGGGGGAAGAAGTTGGACACCTCGGGGAAGCTCGAACTGGCCGAGGGCGTCGCCCCCACCTTAGAGTTCTCTATAGTGCCCCCAGGGCATAGTTTTGGCATGCCACGGCATGTTGGCGCGCTCTGGGGTGCTTTGGACGTGTCTAGCATGTCCTGGGCACTGACTGGGATGAGGCTCGCCGTTGAAGTCCCGTGGGAGCTCGGGCTGGTCAAAAGAGACAAGAGAAACAGGTGTTGTCAGCCTTGTGCTGAAGCTTAGAATAGAGATTTTGGCATTTCTACTTTGAACCAGAGAGGGGCCAATTGACTGGGGTTGGGCATTAATAGTGGACACCTAATCTGAGAATTGGGGCAAAGGGGTTGGGTTTAGCTATGGTTAGACGGGCTTTTACCCATTTGTCAGAAGGTGCTCGATAGTGGTTTGGGGTGGTTGCCCCCCACCACTGGTTCTGCAACTTAACATGATTGGGTTTGGTGCTAAAACATGGGGTTTCACCAAGTTTGAGCTCCATTGGACAAGTTTAGCTTTGTAAACTTGAAAACTTCACCATTTGACCAGATATGTTCCTTCCAAAGAGAGTGTGGGCAAACTAAGTCCCACAAATCCTATTTTTGGTGTCGAGCCCTCATTTGAGGTATTAGGCACTCCTGCAAAGTTTCAACTTCATTGGACAAACTTTGCTATGTAGAGTTGCTCTAACTTCAATCTGGACACAAGGGGTTTTGCAGTTATTTGGGGTCCTTAATCACCTTGGATCAAGGTGAAACTTTGTGTGGACACCAAATATGGCTTAGGGATACCAGTGGAATTTTCTAGGAATTTATTGAGAATATTACGTTTGGAAATATTTCAAAAGGTCAAAACAAACAGAAATGGTTTTCAGGGTTTTACTCAAATAATAATAATATATATAGGGTTTAAAAATCTTATGTATGGAAAATATATGTCCTTCTGATCATCCCCAAATTTAATCAGATTTTTCTAAGGTAGAAAAGTATTTTTTTCCATATAGGAATACCGTTTCTGGCCTCAGAAATGGACATGCAAATAAATTAAGAAAACAATTCACAAAATAATTATTTTTTGGTTTTGTTGCACTAAAATAGAGCTAGAATCAGATCACCAACTTTGGGTGAGAACACTCCTTGCCATCAAGGGCATGTAGTGCAACTAAAAGTAGTGTTTTCTTTCATCCAGAAATGAGAAACGGGTTTTGAAAATAATCTGATCTTGAGAAATATGGTTTTTACCATCACATGATCAAGCACACAAGCATACAGTGACAATCATGGCACTCACAACATTAGTTTTGAAAAAGTTTTAATAAGCTCGGATTTTTGAATTACAGAAAAAGATGGTAGTGAAATCAGGGTGTGACATTGACCATCACTAAAGAAGTTGTTCCTATGTGGAACCGACGCTTGTTACCTTTGAGGATTGTGTATCCTCCGGACAGCTAGGCCTCATGGTCTAGTGCATCCAGCAGTCAATTGTGCATCATCGGGTGACCAAGTTTCTGAGGGTTTGGGAGTCTGCCCTGAAGACTTACCACGAGTGTTGGGCGAGGACTGTGTGTCCTTAGCTCAAGGAGAATACGGTAGGGACTATGTGTCCTGGGACTATGTGTCCTTCTGTTTCAATATAAAGCCGCTCTGAACCAGACATACAACTATCAGGACAGTTGGAACTGGGTCATCAACAATTGTCTTCATCAAGCTACGAGTTCTATTTCTTCAACTCTCTCATTTTCTCATGTGTATGCTGAAGGCTCTAATCTGAACTGTTTGAAGAATTTGTTCGGAAGACTTTCTCTGAATTTCCTCAACATCAAATTCTTGACCTGAGTTAATCTTCACCTGCTTATAGTGTACTTATGTCCTGTGCAAACTAAATCTATGAAATCTCACTGAGTACTTTGTTGTAGACGTTTCTGCGCCCCTGATTTGGTTCGACTTCCGTTGCACTTAGTTCATGACTGAGGATTTTCTCACTAGGAATTTGCTCAGTGATGAAATTGTAAAAATCGCCTATTCACCCCCCTCTAATTGATATAACGCACTTTCAATTGGTATCAGAGCAAGGTACTCCCTTGTTCTGTGTGATTTTGGTTTAACCACGTGGATTTTTAGTTATGTCGACCGTAGGTATGATCAAGGTTACTGCAGGATGTCCTACCACCGAAGGAAAGGACTTCCCCTACTGGAAGACGAAGATGCAAATGCATCTTCACGCAATTGAGAATGATCTCTGGTATATTGTGAAAAATGGTATTCCCTCCATCACTGCTACTATCGCTGCCGCTGATGTGAACAAGTTCAAGCAACTTGACTCGCAAGCGAATAATATCATGTGTGGTCATCTGAGCAAAGGTCAATATGGTAGAGTGAGTGCTTTGGGAACAACTAAGCTTTTCTGGGATAGGCTGTCCAAAGTTAATGAGGGAGTCTCAATACTGCGTGAGTCTCTTGTCGATGTTCTTCGCAATCTTTTCAATCGCTTCAACAGGCTTGACAATGAAAGTTGTCAAGATACCTTTGATCGCCTCACTGACATCTCAAATGAACTGCAAGCACTGGGAGCTAGAGACATCACTGACCATGAAGTTGTGAAGGAACTGCCATGATCTCTTGATCCAGCATTTGACACACTAGTTCTTCTGATACAAGAACAAAGAGACTACAAGATGCTTTATCCTAGTGATATACTTGAGAGACTCAATACTCATGAATTCCAACAAGAAGAAAATAGAGATATGTATGAACCTAGCTACTCAAGACCTCGTGCGCTGAAGGCTAAGGCTGTTTCCTCATCTGAAGAAGAAGACTCGGATTGCAGTCTTGGTGACCCAGAAAAACTTGGACACGAACTTGCAATGCTCTTGAGGAAATTCCAGAAGTTCACAAAGCGTGGTCACTTCAGAAAATCTTCAAGAAAATATATGAGGAAATCAAAATCTTCATCTGAGGACTATAACAAAAGAACCCGCCACAAATGCAAAAAATCTGGTCACTACATTGCTGACTATCCTCGCTGGGTGAAAGAATCATGGAAGAAGAAATACAAGGATGAAAGTTCTGATGACTCGAAGAAAAAGAATAAATCTTCGAAATCCTCATCTTCAAAGTCCTCACCACACAAGAATACCAGTTTCAGAAACGCTCGGGCACTCATTGGCAAGGAAATGGATTCTGAAGAAGAATCTGAGGAATGTGATGAAGAGGAAGGTTCTGAAGTGGAGTCACAGTCTGGTGTGGCAAGTCTTGCACTGTCTACCACGTCCGTCAGCAAGTCAATCTTCAACCTTGAAGAAAATGACAACGCTATCTACACTGATGAATATGCTGATGACTTCGCTCCAGCCTATTGCTTCATGGCAAAAGGTTCAAAGGGACCAAACCACATTTCCTCCTCCGATTCTAGTGACTGTGAACCTAATTATTATCAAAAACCCAGTTACTATAAACTTGCCAACATTCCCACTAAGAAACAAAGTGCCATTGAAAAGCTTCAGAAACTGCTAGACAAAAGCGATGATCTGTTGAACGATGAAATGAATCGTACTCAAGTCCTCATTGAAAATGAAAAAAGTCTTGAGTCTAGATTTGATAGTCTTCAAGATCGTTATGGCACACTTTTGGCTGATCATGAGAAACTTTCCTATGAATTTCTTCAAAGGAAGCTTGATCTTGAGAAGTTAAGAATATCTCATGATGATCTTCGAATGGAAAATGATTCGTTGCTTGCTCAATAGGTCAGTACCGCTCATGTTGAATTCATTCCACCATGTCTGAAATGCATCAAGCGTGAAACTTCTAATTCTTCACCAGAATAATGAAATGCTTCTATCGCTACAAATTCTTAAAATGTTCCTGTGGCATCAAATTCTTCACTTGAGGAAACCACAAATGCTCCTGACGAAAATGCAGGGTAGAAGGAATTGTATGTGATAGGCATATACAACAGTCTCAAATGGCATCAAACCCTTTGCGATGTGCTCAAAAAGCAGATCCTAAATAGGAATCCGAGGAAAGAGGGCATTGCCTTCGAGAGGAAATTGAATGTTGATGGATCGTACGGGAAACCTGAGCAATATCCCAAAACTTCATGGGTTGCTACTAAAGGCCCTTCCATTGATCCATCTACTATAATAGGCTTTGCATGTGAAATGTCCTATTCCTCTGCTGAGTCATTTGACTGCAACTATACACTGTTCAAAAATTAATCTCGTGAAGTATTTGCTAAATATGTTGGAACTAACTGCACGAATGGACCACCCCTGAGGAAAATCTAGATTCCAAAAAGTTGCTGGGAAAATTTTCAGTTGAATGTCCTCATGACACCACCAGTAAAGAACCAGAACCACAGATCGAATTCCTCAGGTGGACCAAAGTCTTCACGAGAATCAAATTCCTCAAATGGTCAAAATTATGCTCGTACTCACACTAATGCTTATGATATGCAGGGAAATTACAAGGGACAGGAATATGAGCATAAGTCCTCAAACAATTTCTCTACCTATTCATTTGAGTACTCTAACCCCCTTACTGTGAAAAGAAGTGCATTAGCTTTAATGCCTCCATTCTCATATGGTGCTCGCAGTATGATGAACTGTTTGCCACCCCTTCATATGTGGGTGGTGAAGAAATAGAACTAATCACTTTTGCGGGTCAGGTCTCTAGATGAAAGTCATCATCCAAAAAATTTGCTGGAGACGTTAGGAAATTGCTTGATAGGACGCAAGCTCAAAATAGTGAAACGATAACATTTCACTCATCCTCAAATTTTCTGTTTGTGATGAAATTCTTTTCTGATGAAATTTATATCATATTCTTCAAGTCTGAAGCATATGAGATGTTAAGATGTACTAATTCGTCTGCAAGATGACAAACCCAAGAATACAGAGTGGGTTTTGATAGTGGTTGCACAAATTGCATGACTAGTGATAAAATCTTATTGATGAATGTGCCACTGACTCCATCACCACTGAAGCAAATAACTTACGCTGATAAAGGTAAAAGCAAGGTATTGGGACTTGGCAAGGTGGCTATCTCCAAGGACCGGCACATGGACAAAGTCATGCTTGTCGAATCCCTTGGGTTTAACCTCATGTTAGTCTCAATGTTTTGTGATCCTGATATGATTGTCATCATTGGAAAATATAGATGTGTACTCATCATGGAATCTAACAAATCCAAAGTCTTCGTAAGCTTTAGGAGAGGATATTTGTATATTGTTGATTTTTCCACAAGTCCTCAACCAGCCACATGCTTACTAGCAAAATCCTCAGAAGGATGGCTATGGCATCGACGACTTGGTCATCCAGGCATGAGGAATTTGCACACACTCGCAAAAAAGAATCATGTCATTGGCATCGAATCCATCAAGTTCCTCAAGGATCATCTCTGCAGTGCTTGTGAGTCTGGAAAAATAACCAGATCCAAACACCCCTCGAAGACTACCATGACTACTTATCATCCGTTTGAATTGGTTCACATGGATCTGTTTGGACCTACTCATTATGCTACTCCAACCAATGCAGCATCTTTATATGGCTTTGTCATCGTTGATGACTATTCTCGCTATACTTGGATACACATCATTTTGTATAAAACTGAAGTGCAGGAAGTCGTCAACTGATTTTCCTCAAGGGCCTCGACGAACTTCGGCGTCAAGATCAAATACAGCAAAAGTGATAATGGGACAGAATTCAAAAACACCGGCCTTGATGATTATCTTGATGAACTTGGTATTACTCATGAACTGTCTGCTCCTTATACTCCTCAATAGAAAGGCATCGTTGAACGCAAGAACAATACTCTGGTTGAAATGGCACGGACAATGCTTGAATAATATCAGACTCCTCGCCGCTTCTGGTCTAAAGCAATCAACACTGCTTGCCACATCCTCAACATGTTATATCTTCACAAATTCATCAAGAAAACCTCATATGAACTCCTCACTGATAAGAAACCCAATGTAAGTTATTTCAAAGTCTTCGGTGCAAGATGCTGGATAAGAGATCCTCACCATAGCTCAAATTTTGCAACTAAAGCACATGAGGGTTTTATGCTTGGTTACGGAACGGACTCGCACACCTACAGAGTCTTCAAGACCTATCACAACAAGGTTGTTGAAACTCTAGATGTGCGATTTGATGAAACTAACAGCTCGCAAAGAGAGCAACTGCCTCATGTGCCAGATAAATTGACTCCTGCTCAAAGTTACTAAAGAAATCATTCCTACTGAGGAACAACCCCTTGTTGACGAAGTCATCCCCAACACTGATGAAATTCAAGTAGGTGCACCTGAGGAAAATGCTACAAAACAAATTCCTCAGCCCAATCCAAGTTTTCAACCAGCTCATCCAAGGATTGCAAATGAAGTAGAACTTGACAAAATCCTCGATGACATCAATGCGCAAGGTCCTCTCACTTGCTTAGAAGCTTCACATTTAGTTAACTTTTGTGGGCATTCCTCTTTTGTGTCTATCACAGAACCCTCAAAAGTTGATGAAGCCTTCATGGAACCTGAGTGGGTTCAGGCCCTGCAAGATGAACTTCTTTAGGTCAAGCTAAATGACGTATGGTAGCTCGTCAAAGGACCACATCCTCGCAAGAACAATATCATCGGCACCAAGTGGATCTACCAAAACAAGCAAGATGAGGATGGTTAGGTTGTGAGGAACAAGGCACGGCTTGTAGCCCAAGGCTACACACAGGTTGAAGGAATTGACTTTGATGAAACTTTTGCACATGTTGCTAGACTTGAAGCTATTCGAATATTACTTGCTTATGCTAACCATCACAATATTACTCTATATCAAATGGATGTGAAAAGTGCATTCCTCAATGGTAAGCTTGAGGAAGAAGTATATGTTACTCAGCCCCCAGGTTTTGACGACCCGAAGCATCCTGACAAAGTCTTCAGACTCAAAAAGGCACTCTATGGCCTCAAGCAAGCCCCTCGGCCGTGGTATGATACATTGAAGGAATTCCTCATGAAGAAAGGCTTCAAACCCGATTCACTTGATCCTACTCTTTTCACAAAATCCTATGATAATGAACTATTTGTGTGCCAAATATATGTCGACGACATTATTTTTAGTTGTAATGACAAACGATACAGTGATGAATTTCCCTACATGATGAGTGAAGAATATCAAATGTCCAAGAGGCAGGAGCTGAAATTCTTCTTAGGTCTGCAAATTCGTCAACAACGCAATGGCATCTTCATATCTCAGGAGAAATACCTCAAGGATGTTCTAAGGAAATTCAGCATGCATGAATGCATAGGCGTCAAGTTTCCAATGCCTACCAACGACCACATCTGCACTGATGAAAATGGTAAAGATTTTGATCAGCACGTATAACGTTCTATGATTGGCTCTTTATTGTACCTATGTGCTTCTAGGAAAGATATTATGCTTAGTGTTTGCATGTGTGCACGTTTTCAAGCAAAACCAAAGGAATCACACCATAAGGCTGTGAAACATATTCTTTGATATCTAGCTCACACACCAATACTAGGATCATGGTACCCCAAGGGCTCAAATCTTCACCTCGTTGGATACTCTGATTCTGATTATGTCGGTGACCGTGTGGATCGCAAGTCAATGTGAGGCACATGTCATTTCCTCGGAAGGTCATTAGTCTGCCAGTCCTCAAAGAAGCAAAATTGTGTATCGCTCTCCACTACCGAAGCCGAATACATTGCTGCTGGATCTTGCTGTGCTCAACTACTATGGATGAAGCAAACCCTCAGAGACTACGACATCAACATGAAGAATGTGCCTCTGTATTGCAATAATGAGAGTGCAATCAAGATCGCCTTCAACCCAATACAACACTCCAAGACTAAGCACATCCAGATTCGTCATCATTTCCTTCCTGACCATGTACTCAAGGGCAATATCATCATCGACCATGTGAAGACTGATGACTAGCTAGCAGATATCTGGACAAAGCCCTTGGATGAGAGAAGGTTTTGAAAGTTGCGATGTGAGCTAAATATCCTAGAATCTTCAAATATCTTCTAAACATGCACAGTAACGATTTTCTTCAATCAGGAAGGAATATCACTCTAAGTGTGAAGAAATCAATGAAGAATTTGGTACTCACGGCCCTACGACAATTGTACGTGACACCTGAAATAATCATTCTTATACGGTGGGTCAGGCCACCACCTAACTTTGAAATTCTTCAAGTTCAAAATTCTTCAAAGTTGAAATTCTTCAATCTGAGACTTTTTCACAAATTCCTCAAAATATTCAAAGTCTTCAAAACTTTCTGCGATGATCTTCATTTGAATATATATATATATATATATAGGGAAAATAGACTCTACCACCTTGTGGTAGTTACCACCACCCTTACTACTGTAGGATGTCATCCATGTGTGGAAGTTGATTAAAGGGTCACGGTTTTGAAAGTTGCTAGGTTTTCTCTAGCCGATCGAACATTCGGCCGCACCTTCCCTATTTATATGGCCATGCTTATCCTATATAACTACCTTAAGTCAAAGCAAACAGCCATATCTTGGCTCCGTATCTTTATTGTAGCAGGAGATAAAAATACATACTACATACTACTTTGCTTTATACTCCATAATACTACTTTTCTTACAAGTACTCTTTTTTGTAATCTACATACTTTCTTCATCTATTATACGTACTATATGCAGTCCTGTGACAATGCTTGAGAAATTCCAGGGAGTGCACAACGACGTACTACTATTACTGTACATATGATCACTTTCTAATTCCATTGGCATACTCGATTCTTACCTTGATACTCTAAACCTCAATTAAACATAATACTTCATACTCCAATTTAAGAGCGTACATACTCTATACAACATGCCTTCAATAACTGTAAAACATACATCATACTTATCATCATTTATATAACTATGGAGTATATATATTCTACTTTTTCTAGAGTATATAGTATATATAATATAGCTGGACGAGTACTATGAAGAGTAAGGAGTATATATATAATACTATCCAACGGGGGTACAATATGTACAAAATAGATATATAGATTGGTGTAGTACGTAAGTCACGCTAGCTAACTCTTATCCAGTGTTTAAAAAAGTAGCTAGCACTTATCATGTGCATGCGGCCGGGCTGTTAGCATATTGTTCAACTAACTACAGAGCGTGAAATGCTAATGGGTCACTTTATGTCCACTAACCCGTTTAGCACAACCGTGTGGAAGGACACGTGGCACAAAGACAATTAGGTGGTAACTACCACTGCTTGTAGATGAAATTTGTCCTATATATATATATATATATATATATATAGCATTCACTTATTGCTCAATATTCAAGCTGATATTTCATCTAAGTGAATGTGATCGGACCTGACTCCCCTCTATGCTAAGCTCAACCCAGTCTATTCTCAATTCTTCATATGCGTTCTGTTTGACACTTGTTCAAAATCCTCACTGAGTCCTTGTCAGCTCAGGACTTTGAAACAAAATCCACAAAATTCAAAAATCTATTTTAACATTACCACATTAACCGTACCCACTACTCAAGAACGGATAACCATGATCTCCGCCGCTTCGATCGTGGGTAGCACCTGTCATGCGGAGATGAAGGGGCAAGGGCAGTTTTGTCCACAGTTTGTGCTTCGAACCGTTTTCACTTGAGCTATAAATAGCCCCTTACCCCCCACTAAGTCAAAAACTCTTCCTCCCTCTCGCCTTCTTCGCTCGAGCTCAAAACCTAGCGCCGCTGCTAGCATCTTTGTCGCTGGTGAGGAAAAGCTTGACTACCTCGCCCTCGCCATAGCCGGACTCACGCCGACTGCGGAACATCTTCCTCCTCCGCCGATGTAGGTGTCTTCTGTCGCGAAGTTAGGGCACTGAAGATCTGGACCGAAGAACTTCTACCATTACTTCCTTAGTTCATCGTGTTCTACGCATAGGGTAATTAAAATCCTATTTTACTGCCCGTGTTGATCTGTTTATTCTCTTAAGATTTGTGAAATTAGTTCTTCCTCAGAAAATCTCTCAGATGTGCATGCCCATGTATAGAACACTTGATGAATTTCACTAAGCCACTAAATTCTTCACGAGATTCCTCAATTGTGTAAATTTTCGAATCTGCACAACTTTGGAACCCCAGATCAGAATGCTTAGTCAAATTCCTCAACTCACTCGTCAAATTCCTCAACTTAAGAAATTTTGATATTTCCTCAAATCTGAGAACACATATGACCTCTCCAAATTCTTCGCACCTATACTCTGTTCACAGGTACAAAATGCCAGCTTTATGAATCACTAGGTTCTCGTCAGCTTAACTCATTTGCAGCGTTTCTTGAAGAAACATTACCTGTGTCCTCAGATTCGTCAAGAATACAGATTCCTCAACAAAAACCTCAACTGAAGAAAATGGAGGAAGACAGAAAATAGAAGGGTGGCAGGAAGCTAGAACAAAACACTTCCTTTGAGATCCCTGAGGAGATATATGCTGAGTACTACACACATGATGAGGAAATTCATGGTAAAGAGACCATGGCAAAACGCAAGATAAGGCTTCAAAATATTGAACGCGGATGCGCAAAAGAGTGGAAGGAATATAGGTATGTCACTCCAAAATATGCCAAGAAGTTTGCCCACAAGCCTCCTTGCAAATGGTTGCCACAGGGAGATCAACAAGAAGCACATCCCTCAAGCGTAGCCACAATTGAGGATTACCCTGATGAAAAAGACAAGTATTTGTCTAAGCTGCAAAAAAGGCTAAAGCTGCTGTCACGAAGTTTAATGAGGTCTCTGTTGCTACAGCTACAGCTGCCAACTCTTGTGCTGTCGAGGCTTCTGCTACAGAAAAACCTCAGAAGAAGGTTTTATTGAAGAAACCAAGTCTCAAGCCAAAGGCCTCATTAGCAGTATCAAAAGAGCAACTTCCTCAGAAAGAAGCAACAACTGCCAAATCCTCAACTGCAGCAAAGTCTTCACCTCCTTCGCAGAAACAACTCAATAAGCTTCAATCAGAAAATCCGAGTTCCTCTGTGCCATCTGCCTCAGGCTCACCTCCAAAATCTTCACCTGGTGTGCTGAAGACAAACATGGCTGCTGGTAGAGGTACAAGCCAAGCCCATGCAAAGTTGTCAACATTCCTTCTTCGTCAGAAGGAAGTGAAGAATATGATGATGAAACTCTTCAAGCCATCATCAGAAGCAAGCAAGAAAGAGTTGCACAAGCTATTGGTAGCACCATTCCCCTCGCACTAGATCCGAAAGAACTGCTAAACTTCATCGATCTTTGGCATGAAGATCCAAACAGTCCAATTGATGATTTGAAACTTCCTCCTGGAGTCAGTCATATGGTTGCTTCATTCATCAATGAAGCAAAATGGAATGATCAGCAAGCCAAACAAGCTAGGCTTGCAATGGTTAAAAAGGATAAATTTCTGAATCAAAACATCCTAAACCTCTCGCCTGAGAAACTTCTTTCTACTCAGGCAGAGCTGAAGACCCTCACTCACAAATGCGCAAGTCTTCATGCTGATCAAAAAGGTGTCAAAGTGCAATTTGTCAAAGCCACAATTGTTGCTATTCATGATTACAACAGCAGGGTTGCCACTCCAAAGCAGCCAACAAAATCTCAGCCAAGCTATATTGTGCAAATGGGTGAGGCTGATGAAAATTAAGAACTAGCTGTTGAGGAAATTACTCAGAATATTTCAGCTGAAGAATCTGCCAGGCTAGGCACTGCCAAAGCAATGCCTGATGAAAATGCTCCTTCACCTAAGTCTTCAAAGGTGAAGAAAGTGACTCTTTCGTCTGCAACAGACGTGAAGAAAACAAAAGCTCCTGAAAAAGAAGCCAAGAAGAGAAAGGCGTCAACTACTTCAGAGTCTTCAGAAGCGAAACGCCTGAAGACTATGCCTAACTCATCGTCAGCTCTAGTGGATGCTACTCCCCTCAATGTAGCACCATCATATATAATTGTTCCATTTGGTTTAGAATACATCATTCCAGAACAGGATGAGGAAATGGACGATAATCGCTCTGGTGCATCCACGCTAATGGATGAGGAAATTCAAGCATACCAAATTCCTCAAGTCACAACACCTCCAATGACTGCTGAACAAATGGAGGGTGATGAAGACATTGGATGCAACACACCTGTTATCCGTGATGAGTTCTGGGAAAAGGCTCACCCAATCTCGCCAATAACTACTCCAATTCCTCAAACTTATGTAGCCACTGAGATTCTGACTGGCTCTGATGAAAAGAGCTCACATGAGGAATCACCACAAGACCAAGAATCAACTGCATCAGCTGAAGAAACTGAAGCACCAAAAACTGCATCTGCTCCCTCGTATCCGCCAATTCCTCAAGCTGAGGAACAAGCTCCTGCTCAAAATGATGAAACTGCAATTGAAGTGGTAAATCCTGAAACAACAATTTTGGTGGCCACAACTCCTCAAAATGAGCAGCAGCATAATCTTCAACCAAAGCCTCATCAGCCCTTCTCAAAGAGGTCAAAGTTTCAGAAGCAAGCATTCTATGATGAACGTCACTACATCACACGAGAAAATCCCTACGATAGGCTTCGCATTAGGCACACAAAGTTCTGGAACCAGAACTCAACTCAACTACTATGCTTTTGTGCTCTGTGGAAGAAAGAAGATATTTCTTCACACCCACATTCCTCACTATGACATGGAGGAAATTCCTTGCTTCACCCCATTACTAAATGTTCTTCATGAAGCAGGGCTACTGCCATTCTGTACAGATATCGGTGACAGGAATACTGACATTATTCTTCAACTCTATGCCACACTGCATATCTTAGGTGACCCCAAAGATGTCAACACGTGGGTCTTGGACTTGATGACACAACACACTCACTACAAAGCTCCAGCCATAGAATTGCTTCGAGCTCTTCCAATATCAATTCCTTAAGAAGATGCGGTGAGAATGTATGATGAAAGGGAACTGCCAAATAAGCTCATGGAAGTCCTCATGAAACCTTTGGCTCAAGGACAACCTCCAAGGACTAGATTCCTGGTGAAGGACTTGAAGTATGAGCCCAGAACTGTCTATAGAATCTTGTCATATTCCTTCGCACCTATCAATGGACATGGCAATGAAGGGGATGATGTAGGAATCATGAAGAATATCATGTTCAACGTCATTCATGGCATCCCTATGAACCTTCATGATTTCTTCTTGAGGACTTTGGCCGATAATGCTTTCTCACCATTTGAGCTGAAGATTTATGCGCCTTGGATCATGAGATTCATCAGGAATAGATCCGCCATCAACTACCAAGCTGACTTTCAGAATCACCTCGGCTATCTGCCACCTATCAAAGTCATCAAGAAAATTTTTGAACAGGTTGAAGGCAAAGGCGAGTCAGTGATTGATGAAGGAAATCTGCCCCTGGATGGTCAATTTCGCAAGGCTGACTCTTATTCCTCATATGATGACACTGCCACTCAAGAACCTTCAAGCCCAACTGCCCCAAGGGTGATGACTAAGAGAGAGCTTCTCCTCGGTCTTCACCAAAAAGTCAATCACAATCACAAGTGGGTAAAACGCCTGTTTGGCTCCATTGTGAAAACCCTCAATGAGACTCAGAATGCTGTGAAGAAAAATCACAATTATCTTCATGAGGTATTTGATGGCACTTGGGCCATTCTATCTCACCTCAATACTCCACGGGAACTTGAAGAATTGAAATTCTCTCGTGACTTTGACTAGTCATGGCCACCTAAGAAGAAATTCAAGTCTATACCAGTTCCTGACCTGATGGACACCTCATTTTCTTCATTTCACACTACTGATCCAGATGAAGAACCTGAGGATACTGCAAGAGACCCTACAAGGAAGTCTGACTTGAAGACTACTCGCGCCTCTTCCTCAACACACAAGTGAAATTCTTCATGGGCGTTAGTCCTCAGTTTAGTCCCTTTTCATCACTTGATGACAAAGGGGTAGAAATCTGAGAGTTTGTCTTCAAGCGGGATTTATTTATGGGCTTATAAAATTATTAAGTTGCAAACTCTTGGTTCTTCTGAATTTTTTGATGTAATGAGTTGTAACTTGAACCCGATGGTGTTCTGATACTTTTGAACATTTTTCCTTGCATGATTTTTCCTCGAAGTTAATTAATGCATGCATGCCGAAATTCCTCAGACACCATTTATCATCATGCATTTCAAATTCCTTATTCTATATGTCATATGCATGCCTGAATTGCAAGATATAGGGGGAGACCTCCATGATATAAATCATCAACGTGCATCTGTTGTTCAAAGCAAATTCCTCATAATATGCACATCTTCAGGGGGAGTTTTTCTGTATCTTGACTTCAAATTCCTCAAACTCAGTACTTATATCTCATAGTATTATCCCCGTTGAAAACTTAACCTATTTTTCATCAACCACAAAAAAGGGGGACATTGTAAGTGCATCTAGTGCCCCGTAGTGATTTTGGTGGTTTGAGGACTTATAGGTTAAGAGATTGATATGTTTGTGAGTGTATACAGGCTCTATAAGTCACCGAGGAGTTTGAGTTATTCAATGAATATCAACCCCTAAAAATGAATGTCTTTGGGTGAAGACTTTGATAGAGAAGAAATTGCGAAGAAATTGATATTCCTCATCAAGATATTGAAGATGAGGAATTTGGTGTGCTCTAAAGAAAACACTCTAAAGATTTTGGAGCGTGAAGATTTACTATTTCTGTTTCATTTTATCTACACTTGAGTCATAGGAACACCGTACTGTTAAAGGGGGTCGAGGTAAAACTACGAAACGAATTTCCTCATGATGCTCAACCCAAGCCTAAATCTACCAAAGCCTCAAAGTGAGGAATATGAGAGACATGAGGACTTTCACAGTTGAAAGTTCTGACTGTTTCCTCGCCAAGCGTCACCTATCACAGATCTTATCCACCTAACGGTCATATTATTAAAGGGCATTTATGTCAAATCATGTCAGGATGCTCCCAGACTATAAATAGCCGCCCCCCACAACGATTTGCTGGTTGGCTGCTCCGAGAGAAACTGGCGCTAGTCATTTAGAGAAACCCAAATTCCTCAGAGTCTTTGAGAGAAAATCATCAAGTGAGGAAATACCCCAAACACCAAACCCAAACCAAAAAACCCAAGTGATTGAGCATCACTGAAGAAGTTGTTCCTGTGTGGAACTGATGCTTGTTACCTTTGAGGACCGTGTATCCTCCATAAGGCTAGGCATCATTGTCTAGAGCATCCAGCGGTCAATTGTGGATCGCCGGATGACCAAGTTTGTGAGGGTTTGGAAGTATGTCATGAAGACTAACCACGAGTGTTGGGCGAGGACCGTGTGTCCTTAGCTCAAGGAGAATAGGGTAGGGAATGTGTGTCTCGGTACTATGTGTCCTTTGGTTTTAATACCAAGCCGCTTCGAACCAGATGTACAACTGTCACGGCAGTTGGAACTGGGTCATCAACAACTGTCTACATCAAGCTACTGGTTCTATTTCTTCAACTCTCTTATTTCCTCAAATGTATGTTGAAGGCTCTCATCTGAACTGTTTAATGAATTTGTTCTGAAGACTTTCTCTGAGTTTCCTCAACCTCAAATTCTTCACCTGAGTTAATATTCACCTCCTTATCATGTACTTATGGCGTGTGCAAACCGAATCTCTGAAATCTCACTGAGTACTTTGCTCAAGACGTTTTTGCGCGCCTAATTTGATTCTACTTCCGCTGCACTTAGTTCATGGTTGAGGATTTTCCACACTAGGAATTACCTCAGTCATGAAATTGTAAAAATCGCCTATTACCCCCCCCCCTCTAGTCGATATAACGCACTTTCAGGACTGAACACCATTATCTCGAGCCCTTAGCCATGGTCCTCTTGCACTGATCAGGAAACCTTTGGGAGATACTTTGGGGACCCACCAGCTCGCTTTTCTTCCTTAGCACAAAAGTGGAAATCCTCCCTATTTGTGCCCGCTAGATCCACTCATGCGCCGCCTGCGCAGTCTGCATCACCGGCACGGAGGCGCAGGGCCATGGGGCACTATAATGTCGCCCTCGAAGAACCCATCTTGCAAAATCCTCAGGGGTGGCCTCGGGACGCGTCCTTGCAGCGGGCAACCCATCATGATCCTCGGCGATGATCCCTATACGCTTGCCTCGCGAGGCACGGACCCTCGTGAGGGTCTTCCTTGATGAGCTTGCCGATGGGCCGAGCCATGCTTGCCAAGCGGCATCGCGCCTGGGGTCGTAGGCTGACGGGCCTAGGTACCCCTGGTCCTAGAGGCCCGACAGTAGTCCCTGGGTCCGCGTTGTGCACGGCTCCGCACGGTGGGGGCGAAGCGACATGGGCCCCAATAGCGTGCGGTGTCGAGTTCGACGCATGGCATGTGTCGTGTCGTGGAACTCTACCTTCCCGCAATGCTTCGGGAACCTCTCCGAGTGAATTTACGCAAAGCCTGCGTGCACTGCCCACCATCATTTCTCTCCTTAACTTGCATCGTCCTTCTGCACCTTCATTCTCACGTAAGATTGCCCCCGCGTGGCTAGGTTGTTGCGCCATGTCGTGCCTTGCTTGCGGAGCCTTGCTGCAAGGCGCCCCGTTCTAGACTTTGATTCTTGTCATCTTGCCCTTGGGCCCTGCATGGGGGGCCCGCTACCAAAGGTCTTGGTGAAGCGGCCAAAGGCCCTGGTGAGATGTCGGGCATGGGGGCAGGCCTGCGGGCGAGGAGGCGCTCCTTGGAGCGAGCAAACCAGGAGTGTCGTCCTTCTTCACGTTCCTTGGCCTTCATCCCCGGCGAAGTCCCCGGGGGCAACCTCTCGGTGCGACCCCGCAGAGGTGCCACGAAGCCCACGACGGCGGTTGCTTGTGCGAGCCACATGAGGTTCATGCCCTCGCGAGGGCCCCGTACCGGGCCACCTCGCGATGGTGCCTCGGGAGCCCGATCTTCCTTCTTTTGAGTCCCCTTCTTTTTCATGTAATGCAACATGCTGGCCCTGTGGGTACATGTAAAAGGGGTTTTGTCCTTCACGCCTCAAATTTATTTGAGCACTATTTTGGGTCAAAATAAACTTCTCCTTGGTACTCCTTGTCAAGCTTGTTCCTTCTCCCCGGTCATTTCGAAGCTTCATGGCATTAAGGTCGAGCCCCCGAGCATGGGTATGAGGGCACCTGAGGCACGACACTCACAGTCTCTGTCGGATTTAGGGCCCCACAAAACCCTAAGGATTCGGACACAGGGGCGTGTGCGGCGATCTCTCTTGGATCCACCTTCCCTAGCCTGCTACTCGATGGAGACGGCGAATAACTCACTCGATGGTGAGAGGAACATAGAACACAATAGTTTACCTAGGTTCGGGCCATGAAGTCAGTTGTGCTTCCCTGACAATGGCGCCAGAAAAGTGTTGATCCTGCAATCTCTAGTGTTAGCTAGACGAATGCTTATGACAACAAACCTTCTCCGGCAACGGCACCAGAAGAATGCTGCTAGCACTCCCCGACAATGAGACTGGAAGAATGTTGTTGATGGCCCACCAGCGCGTGGGTTCGCAATAGTTTTTGAGGGTAGAGTATTCGAGCCAATTTGTTGATAAGCCCGTCGGGAGGTGAGAGTATACTCTCAAGTATTAGCAGCTGAATTTGTCGGATTCAACCACACCTGAAAGATTAGTATCTACAAGCACAGTAGTAACAGCAAAGTAATATGATAACAATGGTGTCAAAAACGATATGTTGACGACAGACTATTCCTAACGATTGTATCAATGGCACCTTCGTTGCCGAGTCGACGGAAGTTGTCAATTCCCGTCAACGGTAGGTGAACCAACAATGTAGCAGGTAGCAGCAGTGTAACGAGCACTAGCAGTAGCAAGGAACAGCAGTAGTGACAGCCGTAGCAAGTAGCAATAGTAGCAAGCGACAGTAGTAGCAATAGTAGTAGTAGCAGCAGCAGCAGAGCAAAACAAGTAAGAGCAGTAGCAACAGTAGTAGCAGCAACAGAGCAAGACAAGTAACAGCAGTAGGAACAGTAGGACAAACTCGTAGGCAATGGGTCGGTGATTTGTTTGGATGATATTCATCATGCAATAGCTATAACACGGAGATATATGTGGCTAGCTCCCGTTCATCAATGTGATGTAGGCATGCATTCCGTGTGTCGTCATACGTGCTTAGGGAAAAGAACTTGCATGACATCTATTGTCCATCCCTCCCATGGCAGCGGAGTCCAAAAGGAAACTACGGGATATTAAGGTTCTCCTTTTAATAAAGAACCGGACCAACGCATTATTACTTGGTGAACACATGAACTCCTCAAACTATGGTCATCACCAGGAGCGGTTCCGATTATTGCCACTCCGGGGTTGCCGGATCATAATACATAGTAGGTAACTACAACTTGAAAGATCGGATCTAAAACACACATATATTGGTGACGACATAATAATTTCAGATCTGAAATCATGGCACTCGGGCCCTAGTGACAAGCATTAAGCATGGCAAAGTAGTAGCAACATCAATCTCAGAACATAGTCGATACTAGGGATCAATCCCCGTCAAAACTAACTCGATTACATGATAGATCTCATCCTACTCATCACCGCCCAACGAGCCTATGAATATATTACTCACGAACGACGAAGAGCTTCATGGAATTGGAGAGGGAACAAGGTTGATGATGACGATGGCGACGATTTCCCCTCTCCGGAGCCCAAGACGGACTCCAGATCTGCCCTCCAGATGAAGAACAGGAGGTGGCGACGCCTCCGTTTTGAAAACGCGACGAAAACTTCTCTTTTTTATTTTTTTCTGGGACGAAAGGCAACTTATAGAGTTGGAATTGGGGGCGGCAGGTGCCTGTGGGTGGTGGCGGAGCAGGGGCTTGTGGCCCACTAGCCCACCCCCTGAGGTGGAACTTTCCGCAGATATTTTTGATATTTTCCAAAACTGCTCCCCTTAAATTTTCAGGACGTTTGGAGAACTTTGATTTTTGCACAAAAATAACACCAAGGCAATTCTGCTGAAAACAGCGTCAGTCCAGGTTAGTTCATTCAAATCATGCAAATTATAGTCCAAAACAAGGGCAAAAGAGTTTGGAAAAGTAGATACGTTGGATATGTATCAACTCCCCCAAGCTTAAAACCTTGCTTGTCCTCAAGCAACTCAGTTGACAAACTGGGAGAGAAAGAAAAACTTTGACAAACTCTATTTGATCTTGTTGGTGCAACTATGTCTAACTCATAACCAGAATTTCAGCATGATCACAAATTAACCACATAGGCAAATGACACAAAGGTCTCACGGTAAACTAATATCAATTGCAAAATCAGCAAACGAGCAAATAATAATGAGTTTCAAATACCAACACTTCAGTCAAAACAAGCATGAAGCAATATGAATAGGTGCTATCTCGCTAGCTCTTTCTGAGACGGCAAAACATAAATGCAGAGCACTTTCAAAGATCAAGGGCTGACTAAACATTGTAATTCATAGCAACGAAGATCCAGTCATAATCATACTCAATATCAATCAAAAGGAAAGTATAAAAATGACATAGGTGCTCTCTAATTGGCTATTATGTAAGAGGAGGATGACTCAACAGGAAAATAAATAGACACGCCCTTCGCAGAGGCAAGCATTAATTTGCAGAGGTGCCGGAGCTCAAGCTTTGAAAACAGAGATAATAATTTTGGGTGGCATGCTTTCATTGTACGCAATGACCAAGGGTTCTCAATATCTTGCATTCGGCTCATGCTATAGGAGGTTCCCAAACAGAAAAGTAAAGTTTTAACTCCCCCACCACCAATCAATCACACTCCACGGCTAGCCGAATCCTCGGGTACCGTCCATACTAACATCAATCCGGGGGAGTCTTGTTTTACAGTTATGTTTTCGATTTAAGCGTGGAACTGGGCATCCGAAATACCGGCCCCTTTCTCGTGAATGACTGTGAATAAACACATGTCGAGGATAACACTCCTAGCATAGAAGATACCAATAGCCCTCTGTCACCATATGAGCGGTTCGGGCATGCAAAACAGATTATTTCTTGAAGGTTTAGAGAGTTACACATGCAAATTTACTTGGAACGGCAGGTAGATACCGCAAATAGGTAGGTATGGTGGACTCTCATGGAAAAAGTTTGGGGTTTGTGGAAGTGGATGCACAAGCAGCATTCCCTCTTAGTACAAGTGAAGGCTAGCAAAGGACTGGGAAGCGACCAACTAGAGATCGACAACAGACATCAAGATGCAATGAGTTTGACAAACATTGAATGCAAGCATGAACATGATATAAATCACCATGAACACGAACATCGTAGAGGCTATGTTGATTTTGTTTTAACTACATGCATGAACATGCGCCAAGTCAAGCCACTTGAAACATTCAAAGGAGAATACCATCCTATCATACTACATCATAGTCATCTCAAAATCTATGTTGGCAATCAAGGCAAACCATTATAAGCTCTCAGCTAAATAAGCATGGCATCAGAAACTATGATCTCTAAGTTGTCATTGCAAACATGGTTCTCTCACAACAAAGCTAAATCTGGGTCGACAAGCTAGTCATATTTACAAAAAATATAGATAGAGTTCATACCAGCTTTTCAGTCTCAGACGCTTCATCATATATCATCATTGTTGCCTTTCATTTGCACGATCGAACGATCAAAACGATAATAAGCGCATTGGACTAAGCTGAATCTGCAGGCAAACTCAAAGGAGAAGGCAAAATAATATGGCTCTTTGGAAGCTAAATAGGTAAGCATGTAAGCACCACTAAGCATTGTAACCAATATCTTCTACCTTGACACAAAGAAAAAGAAAGCTATTTACACGGGAAAGATCCCAACAAGCAAAAGAAGAAAGAAAACAAAAAGAAACTAGCATGGATAATACAGTGGCAAAGTGTAAACATCGGCTAAAAAAGTGGAAGCATAAGCATGAATGTAAAGTCGGTCAGAACACGTACTCCCCCAAGCTTAGGCTTTTGGCCTAGCTTGGTCTACTCCCATGGATGATCCTGGCGAAACCCAAAGTCATAATGGGTGTTATACGGGAGTGCTGCAGCCATTGCCTGAATAGGTGCCTCGCGAAGTGGAGCAACCGTCGCCTCCCTCTCATACTCCTCTCCCTCTCCTATGGTTATGTAGTATCTTCGTTTTACCTGAAAGTCAAAGAAAGCAGGAGCAAGAAGGGTAATATGGAAAACACGCCGCTGGTTAAATATCAAGCGGTATAGGAGGGATCCATAATCTCTCTCAAGGAACTGGTAGCATGTTAGAGCGACACGATCAAGGTAGGCTATACGGAGAGGAGGGTCTTCTGGACGGATGGATACCCCAAGAAAATTTGCTAAGCGTGTAGCATAAACTCCACCAAAGAAATCCCCCTCACTGGCATTTTTATTCAGCCTCCTTGCTATTATAGCTCCCATATTGAAGCTCGTGTCACCTGTTACTGCGCTCTTAAGGATACTAAGGTCGGGAGCACATAGGTGACAATGTGCACCCTTGCCATTAATGCACCTACCTATGAAGAGGGCAAGGTAGTGCAAGGCAGGGAAATGGATGCTTCCTATGGTGGCTTGCGTGATATCTCTAGTTTCTCCAACAGTTATATTGGAGACAAAGTCTCTTACCGAAGACTTAGGAGGATCATTAACACTACCCCCATCGGGTATCTTGCAAATCCTATTGAAATCCCCAGATCCACGGTATAGGATTTATCGTACAGATCAAACAGTATGGATGATTCACGGCCAACTAAAAATTTAAATCTACGCACGAAAGAGGTAGTGAGCATAGCATATTGTTCACATTTATCTGAGACGAATTCTTCTAACTCGACTTTGCGGACAAGTGCATCAAACTCATCCTTGAAGCCTGCTTCGATCATGAACTCATCGGAAGGCCATTCACATGGTTGCACCGGTGCGTCCCTTAGTTGAAAAGGTTCGGGCTCCCGAAAGGAGAGACGAGGACCCTTCTTACTTGAGGAACCACCACGAAACTTCCTCCTGAACATAATATCCTTATGCTGAAAATTTTGAAGTTCAAGAGAAAAGTGAATAAAGACCCACCACACCTTGTAGCAACAACTCCTACTAGTGCCTAGAGACCGTATCACGCGCTAAAACTACTTGGGACCCGCTAAAATCAACCTTCCGAGCTCAAGAACAGGGTCACCAAGGTAGCAAGAATTTGCGAAGGATAAAGCACTAGAGCAAAAACTAATTGGACCAATGGAGGAGTCACTTAACAAGGAGCAATCTCCCCAAAACGGTTCGGAGAATGGTGCTTTGAGCAAGGAGATCGAAAATCACAGCCAAATGAGCAAGAACACGGGCTTGAGCTGCGAAACAATTTTTCCTGGAGGTGGAAGAAGAGGCTGAGAGCTGGAATGAGTGGAGGGGGTGCCTGTGGGCTCCACAAGTTTGCACCCCGCCACAAGGGGGGTAGGTGGCGGTGGGGGGGGCTTGTGGCCCACTGGTCAGGCCCCCTGGCCAGCTCTCAGGCCCAGAAATTTTCAAAAAATCCAGAAAAAATCATACTAAATTTTCAGGACCATCGAAGAACTTTTATTTTTGAGGTATTTTTCTCTGGGACGCTAAAACAGAAAATAGGAAAAACTAATCTAATTCTATCATTTTTCTTCTAAGCAACAGAAAAGGGAAACTCAAAACAGAGGTATGTGACTCTGTGATTCATCCGTTTCATGGTCATCAAAAGAAATCCGTCAATGGGATTGATCAAGTCCTTATGACAAAACTTTCTCGAATCGCAAGAGAGAACGGAGAATTCTCGAATAGCCACTAAGTCACCTCAATGGGGATATGTATCTCCCCAACAAGCAAATCATACTTCATCTTGACACGAGGAATACGGCATTCAAAGCTCCCAATGAGAATCGGTGAAGTCTTTTCGATAGCATTGATGCAATGTACTTGATATCGTTTCTTTAGAAAGTGCACTCTGTGCTCTTTACTGTTGACATGGAAAGTGACATTACCTTTGTTGCAATCTATAACAGCCCCTGCGGTGTTTAAAAAGGGTCTTCCGAGGATGATAGCCATGGCATCGTCCTCGGGAATATCCAAGATAGCAAAGTCTGTTAAGATAGTGGTATTAGCAACCACAACAGGCACATCCTCGCAAATGCTGATAGGGAAAGCAGTTGATTTGTCGGCCATTTGCAAAGAAATTTCATTGGGTGCCAACTTATCCAACTCAAGTCTACGATGAAGAGAAAGCGGCATAACACTAACACCGGCTCCATGGTCACATAAGGCACTTCTTACGTAGTTTCCTTTAATGGAGCAAGGTATAGTGGGCACTCCGGGATCACCAAGTTCCTTAGGAGTTCCACCTTTGAAAGTGTAATTGGCAAGCATGGTGGAGATCTCAAGATCTGGTATCTTTCATTTATTAGTCACGATATCTTTCATGTACTTGGCATACGGAGACATCTTGAGCATATGAGTTAACCGCATCTGCAGAAAGACGGGTCTTATCATCTCAACGAAGCGCTCAAAATCCTCATCATCCTTTTTCTTGGATGGCTTAGGAGGAAAGGGCATAGGTATCTGAACCCATGGCTCTCTTTCTTTACCATGCTTCCTAGCAGTGAAGTCATTCTTATCGTATCTCTTAGGTTGTGGATTATCACGATTAACCGTAGGTTCAATCTCCACATCCTCATCATGGCTAGGTTGAGCATTATTATGGACATCACTGTCCATATTGTCACCAGGTTCATGTTCATCACCTGGTTGTGTCTCTGCATCAGACGCAGAAATATCATTAGGTTCTTCAGGTGTGAAAGTATTTGGTGAACTGGCGTGCAGGTTTCTATCATCCTTCTTCTTCTCCTTAGGATGACTAGGTGTATCAGCATTGATTCCTTGAGAATCTTGATCAATTCTCTTAGGATGACCTTCAGGATACAAAGGTTCCTGAGTGATCTTGCCTCCTCTAGTAATGACTCTGACAGAGTTGTCATTTAATTCATTGAGCAGGTCATTCTGAGCTTTAAGTACTTGTTCTACCTGAGTAGTAATCATAGAGGCATGTTTACTTAGAAGCTTCAGGGCATTGACATTTCTGTCTACACAAGCACTTAAATGGCTAAGCATACGAGTACTTTGTTCCAAATGTCTGCTAACATAATCATTGAAACTCTGTTGTTTGGCAACAAAGTTGTCAAATTCATCAAAGCATAGGCTAGCAGGTTTATCAAAACGAATATCACTCTCATCAAACCTACGCAGAGAATTCACTTCCACTACCTGTATCGGGTTATCGAGACCATGGATCTCTTCGATAGGTGGTAGATTTTTGACATCTTCAGTTCTAATGCCTTTCTGTTGCATATATTTCTTGGCTTCTTGCATATCTTCGGAACTGAGGAATAGAATACCTCTTTTCTTAGGACTTGGCTTAGGAGGTGGTTCGGGAATAGTCCAAGCATTATCGTTGATCAAGAGGTTATTCAGTAGGGTCTCAGCTTGTTCTACAGTTTGTTCCCTAAAAACACTACCGACACAATTATCTAGGTGGTCTCTAGAGGCATCGGTAAGTCTGTTATAGAGGATATCAAGTATCTCGTTCTTCTTAAGAGGGTGATCAGGCAAAGCATTCTGTAGCTGGACGAGCCTCCCCCAAGCTTGTGGAAGACTCTCTTCTTGGAGTTGAGCAAAGTTGTATATTTCCTGCAAGGCAGCTTGCTTCTTATGGGCAGGGAAATATTTCTCACAGAAGTAATAGACCATCTCCTGGGGACTACGCACACATCCAGGAGCAATAGAGGTGAACCAGACTTTAGCGTCATCCTTTAGAGAGAAAGGAAATAGCTTAAGGATATAGTAGTGTCGAATCTTCTCCTCATTAGTGAAGAGGTTGGCTATTTCAGATAGTTTGGCAAGATGGGCTATGACCATCTCAGACTCATAACCGTGAAAAGGATCAGATTTGACTAGAGAGATTATTTCAGGGTCGACAGAGAATTCATAATCCTTATCGGTGACAAAGATAGGTGAAGTGGCAAACTTCGGGTCATTTTTCATCCTAACTTCCCGAGATTTTTCCTTCCACTTGAGAAGTAATTTCTCAGCGTCATAGGCATCCTTACACGCAAGAAAATCCTCAGCTATCTCTCCCTCCATAACATAACCCTCAGTTATATCAGGCAATTCATATCTAGGAGAGCTAGATCTAACAGGAGCAAAAGCAGGTTCTATCTCAATAGTATCGGTAATTTCGGAAGCATCAGGAGCATTGGTAGTAACTCTAGCAATATGAGCATCAAGGAACACTCCTAGTGGAACATCAGGCAAAGGAGTATCTCTATCAGTATCAAGCATAGCATCATTAGGCAAAATAGTATCTCTAGCATCATCAGGCAAAGCAGTATCAAGCATAGCATCTCTAGCAATATCAAGCATAGCATCTCTAGCAGTATCAGGCATAGTATCAAGCATAGTATCATCAGGCATAGTATCAAGCATAGCATCTCTATCAGTAGTATCACAAGCATCATCAAGCACAGGCGGCATATCAATATTTCTAGCAGGAGGTGGTGTCGCAAACTTACTCATAGCTGAAGGTGAATCAAATGCATAGCTAGATGGCAATTCCTTAGCTGCCATCGTAGTTGAGGGCAAGACCTTGGTCTTCGGATCCTTCAGATTCTTCATAGTGATCAGCAGATATAAATCCCAAGTAACTCAGAGAATATAGCAATACCTCCCCGGAAACGGTGCCAGAGAAATGCTGACGTCAGCTGTGCTTCCCCGGCAATGGCGCCAGAAAAGTGTTGATCCTGCAATCTCTAGTGTTAGCTAGACGAATGCTTATGACAACGAACCTTCTCCTGCAACGGCACCAGAAGAATGCTGCTAGCACTCCCCGACAATGAGACTGGAAGAATGTTGTTGATGGCCCACCAGCGCGTGGGTTCGCAGCAGTTTTCGAGGGTAGAGTATTCGACCCAATTTGTTGATAAGACCGTCAAGAGGTGAGAGTATACTCTCAAGTATTAGCAGCTGAATTTGTCGGATTCAACCACACCTGAAAGATTAGTATCTGCAAGCACAGTAGTAACAACAAAGTAATATGATAACAACGGTGTCAGTAACGATCAGTTGATGGCAGACTATTCCTAACGATTGTATCAATGGCGCCTTCGTTGCCGCGTCGATGGAAGTTGTCAATTCCCGTCAACGGTAGGTGAACCAACAGTGTAGCAGGTAGCAGCAGTGTAACGAGCAATAGCAGTGGCAAGGAACAGCAGTAGTGACAATAGTAGCAAGCGACAGTAGTAGCAACAGTAGTAGCAGCAGTAGCAGAGCAAAACAAGTAACAGCAGTAGCAACAGTAGTAGCAGCAGCAGAGCAAGACAAGTAACAGCAGTAGCAACAGTAGGACAAACTCGTAGGCAATGGGTCGGTGATTTGTTTGGATGATATTCATCATGCAACAGCTATAGCACGGAGAGATATGTGGCTAGCTCTCGTTCGTCAATGTGATGTAGGCATGCATTCCGCGTGTCGTCATACGTGCTTAGGGAAAAGAACTTGCATGACATCTATTGTCCATCCCTCCCGTGGCAGCGGGGTCCAAAAGGAAACTATGGGATATTAAGGTTCTCCTTTTAATAAAGAACCGGACCAACGCATTAGCACTTGGTGAACACATGAACTCCTCAAACTATGGTCATCACCGGGAGTGGTTCTGGTTATTGTCACTCCGGGGGTGCCGGATCATAGCACATAGTAGGTAACTACAACTTGCAAGATCGGATCTAAAACACACATATATTGGTGACAACATAATAAGTTCAGATCTGAAATCATGGCACTCGGGCCCTAGTGACAAGCATTAAGCATGGCAAAGTAGTAGAAACATCAATCTCAGAACATAGTGGATGCTAGGGATCAATCCCCATCAAAACTAACTGATTACATGATAGATCTCATCCTACTCATCACCGCCCAGCGAGCCTACGAATAGATTACTCACGAACGACGAAGGGCTTCATGGAATTGGAGAGGGAAGAATGTTGATGATGACGATGGCGACGATTTCCCCTCTCCGGAGCCCAAGACGGACTCCAGATCTGCCCTCCAGATGAAGAACAAGAGGTGGCGGCGCCTCCGTATCGAAAACGCAACGAAAACTTCTCTTTTTTATTTTTTCTAGGACGAAAGGCAGCTTATAGAGCTGGAATGGGGGCGCTAGGTGCCTGTGGGCCCCACAACCCTGCTTACCACCACCAGGGGGGTGGTGGCGGAGCAGGGGCTTGTGACCCACTGGGCCACCCCCTGAGGTGGAACTTGGCGCAGATATTTTTGATATTTTCCAAAACTGCTCCCCGTAAATTTTTAGGACGTTTGGAGAACTTTGATTTCTGCACAAAAATAACACCAAGCAAATTCTGCTGAAAACAGCATCAGTCCAGGTTAGTTCCATTCAAATCATGCAAATTATAGTCCAAAACAAGGGCAAACGAGTTTGGAAAAGTAGATACGTTGGAGACGTATCAGGCCGGTGCGAAGCGTAAAACCCTACTCCTGCTTTTGGTGGATTGCCTCTCACGGAGATTGGGGGATGAACTAGTATAGTGCTCTCGAGCCTGTGGAGGCCAAATGGCTAAGCGTGTTGCTCTAGGGTTTCAATGATCTGATCCTTTGCCAAGTATCCTACCCTCTCTATTTATAGTGGAGGCCCGGGTCCTCTTCCCTTATCGTAGGCGGGAAGGGATCCCACAACTGCCAACTTCGGCGGGGGACAAGAGAACATGCTTCCCCTGTCAACTGCCAGCTTCGGCGGTGGGCGCAGGATGACGCTCGTCCTGCCGGCGGGCGGCCGTGGTCTTGTTGCACCGGAAGGGAAACCTTTGGAAGATTCCTTTGCAACCCTGATACGTTCCTTCCTCTTTTGCACTAAAGGGGAAACTGTCCTGTCCTGCCATCTGTTGCTCGCCTGTCCTTCCATGGTGTCACCCTTGACTCCTGAGGCCCGGCCTTGCCTTGAAATATCCGCCGCTCCGGTGGGGTCCTGGGAAGGCCCCCTGCGGGTCTTGACGATGCTCTTCCTCGCAAGGCTTGGCCCCTCGCGAGAGCCTTGTTCAGGGTGGTGCGGTTCCTTACTGATATTGAGTTGATGAAGTGGGCTAGCCCTGGGCCGCAGGCACGAAGGTCTGGGTACCCCCATTCCCAGAATGCCGACAATAGCCCCCAGTCCCAAGGTGCGCCTGGGTTGGCTTCTCGGTGATGCCTTGAAGACGGCCCAAAACATCAAGGGCCCCATTTGCCTGCGGGTCAGGCGACCCACATGTCTCGAAGCTTAGCAGCGACGCTCTCGCTCCTCGAGGCACCCGGGTGGTGCCAGGCCATGATGATGTGATTCCCAAGAGTTGCGTGGGCCATCATGTTGCTCATTGATTGTGGCCACAACCAGCGGCCCTCGCGGATGCGACTGATCGGTGGACAAGTGAGGCGACGTGGGCAGCCACGTGATACGTCTCCATCGTATCTACTTTTCCAAACTCTTTTGCCCTTGTTTTGGACCCTAATTTGCATGATTTGAATAGAACTAACTCGGACTGATGGTGTTTTCAGCAGAATTGCAATGGTGTTGTTTTTGCATAGAAATAAAAGTTCTCAGAATGACCTAGAAATTTACGAGGATTTTTTGTGGAATATATAAAAAATACTGGTGCAAGAATTACTTGGAGGGACGGAGCCAGGAGCCCACAAGCCCAGGAGGCGCCCCCCTGGTCGCGTTTGGCAGGCTTGTGAGGCCCTCGTGGCTCCGCCGCCTCCAACTCCAGCTCTGTATAGTCCCTCTTACCTAGAAAAAATTAAGAGAGAAGAGTTCATCGCGTTTCACGACACAGAGCCGCCACCACCACGTGTTCTTCTTCCGGAGGGCAGACCTGGAGTCCGTTCTGGGCTCCAGAGAGGGGAGATCAATGTGGTCGTCATCATCAACCATCCTTTATCACCAATTCCATGATGCTCTTCACCGTTCATGAGTAATCTCATCGTAGGCTTGCTGGACGGTGATGGGTTGGATGAGATCTATCATGTAATCGAGTTAGTTTTGATGGGGTTTGATCCCTAGTATCCACTATGTTCTGAGATTGATGTTGCTACTACTTTGTTATGCTTAATGCTTGTCACTAGGGCCCGAGTGCCATGATTTCAGATCTGAACCTATTATGTATTCATCAATATATGTGTGTTCTTGATCCTATCTTGCAAGTTGTAGTCACCTACTGTGTGTTATGCCCCGGTAACCCCAGAGTGACAATAGCCGGAACCACTCCCGGAGATGACCATAGTATGAGGAGTTCATGTATTCACTAAGTGCTAATGCTTTGTTTCGGTTCTCTATTAAAAGGAGACCTTAATATCCCTTAGTTTCCATTAGGACCCCGCTGCCACGGGAGGGATGGACAATAGATGTCATGCAAGTTCTTTTCCATAAGCATGTATGACTATATACGGAATACATGCCTACATTACATTGACGAACTGGAGCTAGTTACAAATCACCCCATGTTATAACTGATCCATGATGAATGTCATCCGACATAATTATCCATCACTGATCCAATGCCTACGAGTCTTTTCCTACTAGTCCTTGCTATGCTACTGTTACCGCTACTGCTGTCACTACTGCTACTGTTACTATCACACTACTTTGCTACTAAGACTTTGTTGCAGATACTAAGTCTTTCAACTATGGTTGAATTGATAACTCAACTGCTAATACTCAAGAATATTCTTTGGCTTCCCCTTGTGTCGAATCAACAAATTTGGGTTGAATACTCTACCCTCGAAAACTGTTGCGATCCCCTATACTTGTGGGTTATCACCACGCTTTCGTCGACCCACCTCGCGGCCCTCGTGGGGCATGCGACGCCCACGCTCCTGCAATGGTTGGTGGCCAGGGCTCGCCTAAAAATTTACCTAGCCCCCCTGTGGGGCGGGGGGCACCGCAACCTCAAGCTTATTCTCTGCTTCATTCGTCTGCCGCGAGAAAACATCTTCTCTCCCTTGCCCTTCGTCTACATCACGTCCCCCGGAGACGGTTCTGGTCAGGGGAAGCGTGCAGCGCCTCCTACGCATTTGTCCGCCCCCGGGGGCGACGGAGGGCCCTCAGGGTCCTCACGCGTCCGCCAGCGCTGGGTTATGGCTGATGAGTAAGCCCTTCATTGTGTCTCTTTGTATGTTGCTTCATCTATTGTCCCGCGGTTGATCTTCCTTCTTCTTCAGCGCGCCCTCCTCCAAGAAGCCAAAATTTCAAGGGCTACAGGAGGAGGCGGAGGGGCTGCAGGCCCGGCTTGCGGATGTCGAAGCCGCCCTCCAGGCTGCCCCTGGGGATGAGGCGGAGGCTGTGGAGGAGTTGGCGTCACTGCGGAAACAGGTCCAGGAGGCGACCGTCGCCGTCCTAGCTGCCAAGGGCGAGGCGTCGAACGTCCGAACGATGGCGCACCACCGCGCCAGGCAGTTCGCCGGCATTGCTAGCCAAGCGGTCGATGTGATGCGTCGATTTGTGGGGGAGGCCCCAGCGCTGCCCAACGTGATGAGCGATGGGGGCTACCTCACCTTCTTGGAGAGGGTGGTGGAGACGCTAGAGACCGCTGTCTCCCGTGTTGGGGAGGACAACATGGACGACGCATGCGAGCTTATGGGCCTTGCCTTGACACTTGTCTTCTCCAACCTGTGTCTCCTTGCTCCAGAGTTCAACCTTAGGCGCATCGTCTAGCCGGCACCTGCCGAGTCCCATCGTCTTCCCTGGGAAGAAGTTTGCCATCACGTGCAAAGTTGTCAGAATCGAGATTCTGAATCGGATCAGAAATCCGTTGGTAGGATCGTGAATCGTAGAATCTTAGCTACCAGGATTGTAGAAACTTAGATTCTATGAGCAAAATCCTAGAATCGGAGGGGCTAGTTTGGATCGTAAGGTCATAAGATTCTAAGACTTGAGTCATGATTCTGAAAACTATGCTCACGTGGCCGCTCTGGTGGAGCGGTGCGCTCGGGTGCTCGTCTCCACCGACGAGGAGGACTCCGCCACCGAGCCTGCAGTCATCAAGGGCGCTGCCGACGCTTCCTCCCCCTAGGCGTCCCCCATCTGCTGCTTTCCTGTTCCTGTGATGTCAAAAATACCCTACACTATTGGGCATTGAACCCTTACCGTTATTACCTTTGCTGCTCTCCTCTTTTCTTTTGCTCCTGAGGTGATGGCTTGCATGTTGGTGGTCGTTGTAGCCGGGCAGCATAGCTTAGGGCCCGTTGCTGCACCTGTCGTGTCTTGGGTCGACGAGGGAAGCGCGACCTTCTGGAAAATCTGCCCTCCCGAGGCACCTCTCGTGCCATCGCGTGCTTGGGTGTTGGAATCGCTTCATGCTGCCGTCGAATCCTTAGATCATGCATCCCTTCGTTAGTGCGCATGTTTTTAATTCACCGTTAGTTTGTCGTAAAGCGAGAAGGTCCCGGTTGGGGCCTGTGTGGTACTTAGCTCGTGGGTTTTTGTCGGTCCCTTGTGTAGTTCCTCTGGTGCAGCTCCTGTTTTGTAAGCGGGACGAGGTGAAGACCTTTTCGGCACTCTATATCTACAGGTCCCGGTCCCACACATTACCCTGCTGACGTGAGGTTCAACCCGTTACCAAGGCTGCTCCGTATGGAGAAAAGCCTCGGCACACTGGGGGCCGAGTGGCTTTGCGACCAGTAAGGCTCTTGAGGCGCACTGCTCTGGAGCCCCCTTTGACACTCAAGCCGCTCTGCGTCGTTAGTCCCCAGCCTTAACGGGCGGTAAGGCTCTTGAGGCACACCCAGGAACCCCCCTTTCTGGCGCCAGAGCGATTCCGCACTTCGTTTCTTAGGTCATCACCCCACGGGGGCCTGAAGCCTCCCGAGAGTCTTTGTGGTGGTATCAAGTTTCGGTCCGGACCCCCTAGTGGGGGTTGACCACTAAAAAACGTTGCCCCTGAGGTGGCAACTCCTTGCATTCATGCTCCTTGACTCCTAGGGGTGGCGCGGAGCGGTTGTCTCCAAACACATCCTCTGGACGGGAGATTTCAAAGACAGTGAAATAAGAAACGCCACAGAAAGTTTTCCCCCTTTTTATTTTTCAAACATCGGGCATCGAGACTGGAAAAAACCAACTTTTGAAATCGGCTAGTTCAAACTCACTAGAAGATAGTACGAATCCAAGAAAAAGCAAGCAAGCGCTGCGTCCGGCATTAAAGTTGGCTTAGTCATTGGCGGACTGTATGGGTTTCCTTGCCAGCTGCGAGCATGGTCATTGGCGGACCATGCTGATTGCCTTCGTCTTTTACCCAGCGTGGAGCTTGGATCTTCCACTAGGTGTCGGGTGGACCCCTTTCGCATCCTCGGGGGCCCTGGGCGTATACAGCCTCGGCTCGTTATTACATGATAGTGTCATGGCGGGGGTGTATATGGGAGGTCGCGAGGATGCTTTGGCCTCACGAGTGTGCCTACCCCCGAGGCATTGGGGCCTGAGCTTCTAGAGTCATTGGTAGACTGTGTTGTACCCAGCACAGAGGATAGGTCTTTCACGAGGCGTGGGGTGGAACCCTTCCGCGTCCTCGGGGGGGGGGGGGGGGGGGGGGGCTGGGTGTATACAACCTCCGCTCGTTATTACGTTAGAGTGTCACGGGATGAAGTAGGTTCCGGAAGGATTGAAGGACGATGCAGAGGTGCGACAGGTTGATGCAGGTCTTGCGTGCTCCCTCCCGGGAAGCCAATTAAGGGCTTTTAATGACTCTACGTTGACAGGCCCCAGTCCCACACATTTCCCGACCGCCGATGCGTGGAACCGAGTGAACGGACGTAGCTACGGGGTCAGGCCCTGCCACCCCTAACATCGACCGGATCAAGGATGTTGTTAAGGGCGGTAGGTGGCCTTGTGACCGGTAAGGTCCCTCAGACGCGATGCTCAGGAACCCCCCTCAAACGTTCGAGCATCTCTACGTCATGAGGATCTAGTCCCGCACATTTCTCGAGCGCCGTTGCGTAGGACTGAGTGAACGGATGTAGCCACGGGGTCAGCCCCTGCCTCCCCCGACAACGACCGGATCACCAAGGACGCTGTCGGGGATGGTAGGTGGCCTTGTTACCGGTAAGGCTCCTGAGGCGCCATTCTTTGAAGCCCCCTTTTGACGTTCAAGCGGCTCTACGTCGCCAGGACCCAGTCCCACACTTTTCCCGACCGCCGTTGTTTACGACCGGATGAATGATCTCCGCTATGGGGTCAGGCCTTGCCACCCCTGATAATGACCGGATCATCGAGGACGATATCAAGGGCGGAAGGTAGCCTTGTCACCGGTAAGACCCCTGGAGCGTCATGCTCTGCAACCCCCTTGGACGCTCAAGCGACTCTGATTTTATCATGTCGATTAAGGTCCTGAGGAGCCATGGGGTTCCCCCATCCCCACGTTGTGGCGATGCTTAGCAGCCGGTGCCCTCGAGCGAGGAAACTGGATCGCCGAAGGATGCAATAAGGGAAGTGTGTCAGATCGCCAAGTGGATGCGATGTAAATTGTAAAAGCATACGACTTACACAGGTATGTCCCGAGTAGTTGAAGTTCCTACGGTCAGCAGACACTCCTTAATGCAGTAAATCCAAAGAATTACCTCGCCGAATAGTTGAAGCCCACTAGCGCATGAGGACCGCCTCGCTAGGCCTGGCCCTCAACGCCCACACCTGCATCGTGGTTGTCACGGGTGACCCGTGCCACTTGCGTCTCGTCACGGCATTCTGCTCGTTCTCCTGAGGCGTGTGGGTTTGTCCTTACATAGTCCTTCTGCAGGGAGGGCGGCTAGCATCGCGCCCCACGTCTTGAGGGCGCCCCCTTTCCTACGCCCCTCGGGCCTGACTACAGGAGGAGCCCCCAAATATTCCTCACTCTTGACGAGGATAGGCGCCCGGGGGGACGCCCGAAGCTCCTCCACGTTGGGGGGATCAGGTAGTGCCGCATACACCAGCACGTACGGCTCCATGTAGTCCCTCGGCCGTCCCCCATGGACGTTCAGCAGCGCGATGGTGGCGGTCCCTCTCGGTGGAGGAGGGGATCCCCCTGGCCGTGCTGCTCGAAGATCTTCCTGCGATAAGCCTCCGCACGAAGCCGCTTGTTCCTGTTGCTGCCGCTGGCTGGTCCCGGCACCGCCCAATGCTGGCTCCCTCCTTGGTGTCCTGCCATGTCTCTGCTGTCGTAGTTCATCTGCGCCATCGCCTCCGCCCTTTGTTGGCTGTGCCGGAGGGAGCGCTCCTGTTGAGCCGCCCCAGGCTGTCGAGGGCCGACTTGGTCTTGGTGATGCACGCTAGAGTGTGCGCCGGTTGGCCCACCGTTCTCCTCGCGTCCCTGGTGGTTGTCAGAGTGCTGCAACTCAGGGCCGGTCGCTAGGGTCTAGAGAAGGTGAAGGGTGGCGCGAAGCGCGTCTCTTTCGACTCCGCCCAGGGTGGGTAGGGCCCCGAAGCTTGGAGGTCTGGGGATCGGCGCGCGGTGCGAGCCACAGGCGCCTTGCGCTTGTGGCCTTGGGGATGCACCAGGTAAGATGGTCTTCTGGGTGATGGCGACCAGCTCCTTGATGTGGTCTGCCCAGGCTTTGAAGCCCCCTGATGTCGGTCATTGGCGAAGCATCTCTCTTGACATCCGCAACAGGTCGTGTGTGCTGAGGTCTCCCGGGTTGATGCCGCGTGTTGCGGGTGCCTGGGCCGCCGCCCAGCCACCATGCGCCTGGGTGGTACGAGTGGCCGCCCCAGTGGAGACGACGATGATGACATGGTACGAGCTGCCTGGTCCCATGATGCCCGCATGCAAGCGTCCAGCCATTGTGACGTGCCGGTTGGAGACCAGCTCGACGAGGCTCGGAGAAGCTCGTTGGTCGCCGACCATTGGTGCAGCGGCCGCGAAAGGAGGACGCTAGGAGAAGGCCTTCACACGCCCCCTACCTGGCGCGCCAGTTGTCGGATTTTGGGCTCCGCAAAACCCTAAGGATTCGAACACACGGGCATGTGCGACGATCTCTCTCGGCTTGACCTTACCTAGCCCGCTACTCGCTCGAGACGGTGAAGAACTCACTCGAAGGTGAGGGGAACACAGAACACAACGGTTTACCCAGGTTTGGGCCGCTGCAAAGTGTAGAACCCTACTCCTGCTTTTGGTGGATTACCTCTCATGGACGTTTGTGGATGAACTAGTACAGTGCTCTCGAGCCTCCTGAGGCCAAGTGGCTAGGTGTGTTGCTCTGGGGTCTCAATGATCCAATCCTTTGCCAAGTATCCTACACTCTCTATTTATAGTGGAGGCCCGGGTCCTCTTCCCTTATCATAGGCTTGAAGGGATCCCACAATGGTCAACTTCGGTGGGGAACAAGGTAACATGCTTCCCTGTCAAAAGTGGTCTTCACGTGCAAAGCAGGTGCCAGTGACGCAGAGGTGGGCGCAGGGATGACGCTCATCCTGCCGGCGGGCGGCCGTGGTCTTCTTGCACCAGAAGGGAAACCTTTGGAAGATGCCTTTGGGACCCTAATACGTTCCTTCCTCTTTTGCACTAAAGGGGAACTGCCCTATCCTGCCATCTGCTGCTCGCCTGTCCTTCCATGGCATCACCCTTGACTCCTGAGTCCCGGCCTTGCCTTGAAATAACCGCCGCTCCGGAGGGGTCCTGAGAAGGCCCCCTGCGGGTCTTGACGTTGCTCTTCCCCGCGAGGCTTGGCCCCTCGCGAGGGCCTTGTTCAGGGTGGTATTGTTCCTTGCCGATCTTGCATTGATGAAGTGGGCTAGCCCTGGGACGTAGGCAGGCAGATCTGGGTACCCCCATTCCCAGAACGCCGACAGTCTTGCCTTCTTTGTGTGAGCGGCTCACACGAGTCGTTGCTGCTTGCGGGGCCCGACGCTTGAGGCCCCTTAAGGGAAGTCCTACACGGAAAACACATTGTTTCAAGTGGTACGCGGTAGCCCGCTTGCATTTGGGTATCCCTGCTTGTAGTTGGGCATGGTAAGAGGACAGAAAACGAAGGAAGCTTCGTCAAAACCAGAAAACCAAGACCTTCACGAGAAAACCCAAAGCTAACTTGTTTGCGAGCCCAAAAAGGAGAGGTGCGGCTGTCGTTCCCAACACGGGCCAGCCCGGTGAGCTAGTTCGCAAGTTAAAGACAGGAAATAATAAAGGCGGCCATTGTGCCCAGCACGGGCTAGCCTAGAAATAAATGTGGCTACAGTATCCAGCACAGTTCAACCTAAAAGAAGTGTTAGTTGCGGCACCTGGGGTCTCTCCATCGTCTTCTTCCCCGGTGCGGAGTATGGGGACTGCCACTGGGCGTGGGAGGGGACCCTCCTCCACAGCCATGATGCGGCTCGTCGTGGGCTTCCACTTAGGGGGCGGATACAGCCCACTCATTATTACGTGAGAGTTTCACGGTCTTCTTCCCTAGCGCGGAGCATGGGGACTGCCACTAGGCGTGGGAGGGGACCCTCCTCCGCGGCCACGACGCGGCTCATCGTGGGCTTCCACTTCGGGGGCTCAAGCGTATACAACCGACTCATTATTACGTGAGAGTGTCACAGTATTCTTCCGGGCATTCGACTCCAAGCTTCCACCCTCCGTCCTCGGGCGAGTGGCGCAGGGCCTGGAGACATGGGCGTTGTTGTGGGGGCCCCCACCATCGGTCCCCACACACGCGACGTCTGGCCTGGGGAAATAGGTGATTCTGAAGGCCCCCACCTCCACCCTCCCTCTCCACGTGCGCGGCATAAAGCCTGGAGACATGGGCGCCTCTGAAGGGGTCTTCCCCCAAAGAATTCATCTCTTGCGCTTGCTCGCACCTCGGCGAGGATATGCATACGTCGGCGCAGCGCTCCCGTGGCCCAAGCGTGAGAGCCATCACACCCCATATGGCGTGAAGAGTCCGGTTGCACGACGGCAACTTGACACTAAAGCTTAGGATTAAGGCAAACAACACCATCTCAAGTGAAGGTTAATCAAGTTCATTACATATTCAGGAAACATCTGCTTGGGGCGATACAAAATACCAAGAATTGCATGATTCTAACTACTCAGAAAGTCACCTAGCGGCCATGCTACCGCGAGAGAATCACACCGCTCGACGATGTGCACCGCAGAGGTCTACCCCCACGGGTGGGGTAACGGCCAGCTCGTCAGGAATCAAGGGCCTTCGGGGTTCCGACACCTCACAAGGCATGCATCGCCCGCATCTCTTGCTGCTTGACGGCCTTGTCAGCGGCGAACTATTGTGTCCCTGGCGCTTGGCGTCACACTTCCGGCTCGTGGGGGCGCGCGCCACCACATGGTTCCCGAGCACCCACTCATTATCGGGACCAAGCCAGGCGGCTTCCAGGTGGGAGAGCTCGAGCCCGGCCTGACGCGGGCGCTGGGAGTGGCCTCCTATGCCGGAGGGAGGCAAGCGCCGGCTAGGGGTGCGAGGCGTGTGGTACCGGGGCCAACTGTGACACCCCCGTCTCGCCAGGGCCGACGCGGGCCCAATGTTGGATGGCGTGCTCGTTGGGAGAAGACGCGAACACCTCGCAGTCCTTTGCGTTGTGATAGCGTGCGTTGTGGTAGGCGCAGAATGTCCCGCCAACTCTTTCGGGCGCACCTCCACACGGGCCCGGCAGCGGCCCAAAGTTGGCTACCGGGACCCGGAGGGGCAGGAGTACAGCGCGAGGCGGACCCCGGTCGGGCCCCTCAAGCTGGGGATCGAGAGGGTCAACGCATGTTTGTGAGATCGATAGAAGAGGTGTCTAGTGTTGGGGAACGTCGCATGAGAAACAAAAAAATTCCTACGCACACGAAGACCTATCATGGTGATGTCCATCTACGAGAGGAGATTTGGATCTACGTACCCTTATAGAACGCATAGCAGAAAGCGTTAAGAAACGCGGTTGATGTAGTGGAACGTCTTCACGTCCCTCGAATCGCCCCACGAACCACCCCGCGAACCGTCCCGCGATCCATCCCACGATCCGTCCCGCGATCCGTCCCACGAACCGTCTCGCGATCCGTTGCATGAGTCTTATGATCCATCTCACGATCTGTTCCGATCTAGTGCCGAACGGATGGCACCTCCGTGTTCAGCACACGTACAGCTCGATGACGATCTCCACCTTCTTGATCCAGCAAGAGGGGGCGGAGAGGTAGAAAAGTTCTCCGGCAGCGTGACGGCGCTCCGGTGGTGGTGGCGATCTAATCCTGCACGGCTCCGCCCGAGCTCCGCAGAAATACGATCTAGAGGAAAAAATTGTGTGGTATAGGGTCGAGCAGCACGTGGCAAAGTTGTATCGCAAAAACCCTCAATACCTATAGTATATATAGGAGGGAGGGAGGGGAGGAGGCAGCCTCAAACCCTCAAGGTTTGGCCGAAATTGGAGGTGGAGGAGTCCTACTCCAATCCTACTTGGAGTAGGATCCCACCTTCCCACTTGGAAACTCTTTCCACCTTGTGTTTTTCCTTCTCAAACCTTATGGGCCTTAGTGGGAACTTATTCCAGCCCACTACGGGCTGGTTTTTCTCTTCCCATAGCGCATGAGACCCCTTGGGGCGTGACATCCCTCCCGATGGTCCCCGGCACCCCTCCCGGCACTCCCGGTACACTACCGATGAGCCCGAAACATTTCCGGTGATCAAAACAGGACTTCCTATATATCAATCTTTACCTCCGGACTATTCCGGATTCCTCGTGACATCCTGGATCTCATCTGAGACTCCGAACAACTTTCGGTTACCAACACCTATAAGTCAACTATACCGAAACAACACCGAACCTTAAGTGTGCAGACCCTGCGGGTTCGAGAACTATGTAGACATGACCCGAGACACTCCTCGGTCAATATCCAATAGCGGGACATGGATGCCCATATTGGATCCTACATATTCTCTGAAGATCTTATCGGTTGAACCTCAGTGTCAAGGATTCATATAATCCCGTATGTCATTCTTCGTCCTTCGGTATGTTACTTGCCCGAGGTTTGATTGTCGGTATCCGCATACCTATTTCAATCTCGTTACCGGCAAGTCTATTTACTTGTTCCGTAAAAAAAGATCCCGTGACTTACACTTAGTCACATTGCTTGCAAAGCTTGTGTGTGATGTTGTATTACCGAGTGGGCCCCGAGATACCTCTCCGTCACACGGAGTAACAAAACCCAGGCTTGATCCATACTAACTCAACGGACATCTTCGGAGATACCTGTAGAGCACCTTTATAGTCACCCAGTTACGTTGTGACGTTTGATGCACACAAGGTATTCCTCCGGTGCAAGTGAGTTATATGATCTCATGGTCATAGGAATAAATACTTGACACGCAAAAAACAGTAGCAAAAAAATGACACGATCAACACGCTACGTTTATTAGTTTGGGTCTAGTCCATCACATGATTCTCCTAATGATGTGATCCCGTTATCAAGTAACAACACTTGCCTATGGCCAGGAAACCTTGACCATCTTTGATCAACGAGCTAGTCAACTAGAGGCTTACTAGGGACAGTGTTTTGTCTATGTATCCACACAAGTATTGTGTTTCCAATCAATACAATTATAGCATGGATACTAAACGATTATCATGAACAAAGAAATATAATAATAACTAATTTATTATTGCCTCTAGGGCATATTTCCAAGAGTCTCCCACTTGCACTAGAGTCAATAATCTAGTTTACATCACCATCTGATTTTAACGAATCCAACACCCATATAGTTCTGGGGTCTGATCACGTCTTGCTCGTGAGAGAGGTTTTAGTCAACGGTTCTGAAACTTTCAGATCCGTGTGTTCTTTAGAAATCTTTATGTCATCTTATAGATGCTGCTACTATGTGCTATTCGGAAATACTCCAAATATCTACTCTACTATACGAATCCGTTTCACTACTCATAGTTATTCGGATTAGTGTCAAAGCTTGCATCGACGTAACCCTTTACGACGAACTCTTTAACCACCTCCATAATCGAGAAAAATTCCTTAGTCCATTAGTTACTAAGGATAAATTTTGACCGCTGCTAGTGATTCAATCATGGATCACTCTCTGTACCTCTCAACAGACTTCGAGGCAAGGCACACATCAGGTGCGGTACTCAGCATGGCATACTTCAAATTCTACGGCCAAGGCATAGAAGACGACCTTCGTCTATTCTCTTTATTCTGTCGGGGTCGGGTTTTGAGTCTTGCTCAAATTCACACCTTACAACACAACCAAGAACTCCTTCTTTGTTGATCTATTTTGAACTCCTTCAAAAACTTGTCAAGGCATGCATCTTGTTGGAACTTCTATTAAGTGTTTCGATCTATCTCCATAGATCTTGATGCTCAACGTTCAAGTAACACAATCCAGGTATTCCTTTGAAAAACTCCTTTCAAACAACCTTTTATGCTTTACAGAAATTGTACGTTACTTCTGATCCACAATATGTCAAACAAATATACTTATCAAAAAATTTGTAGTGCTCCCACTCACTTGTTTGGAAATACAATTTTCTCATAAACCTTCTACAAACCCAAAAAAATCTTTGATCATCTCAGCAAAGTGTATATTCCAACTCCGAGATGCTTGCCCCATTCCATTGAAGGATCGCTGGAGCTTGCATACTTGTTAGTATCCTTAGGATTGACAAAACATTCTGATTGTATCACATACAATCTTTCCTCAGGGAAACCGTCGAGGAAACAATGTTTTGACTTCCTATGTGCAATATTTCACAAATAATGCAGCAACTACTAACACAATTCCAACAGACTTTTAGCATCTCTACGAGTGAGAAAGTCACATCATAGTCAACTCTTTGATCCTGTCGAAAACATCTTTGCGACAAATCGAGCTTTTCGTAATAGTGACTTATCACCATCATCGTCTGTATTCCTTTTAAAGATCCATCAAAACTTAATAGTCTTACTACCATCAAGCAGTTCTTCCAAAGTCTACACTTTGTTTTATACATGGATTCTCTCTCGGATTTCATGGCCTCCAGCCATTTGTCAGAATCCGGGCCCACCATTTCTTCTCCATAACTCGTAGGTTAATTGTTGCTCAACAACATGACCTCCAAGACAGGGTTACCATACCACTCTGTAGTAGTACGCGACCTTTGTTGACCTACGAGGTTTGTAATAGCTTGATCCGAAGCTCTAATGATCACTATCACCAGCTTCCACTTCGATTGGTGTAGGCGCCATAGGAACAACTTCCTGTGCCCTGCTACACACTGGTTAAAGTGACGGTTCAATAACCTCATCAAGTTCCACCACTCTCCCACTCAATTCTTTCAAGATAAACCTTTCCTTGAGAAAGGATCCGTTTCTAGAAACAAACACTTTGCTTCCGGATCTGAGATAGGAGATGTATCCAACTGTTTTGGATATCCTATGAAGATGCATTTTATCCGCTTTGGGTTCGAGCTTATCAAACTGAAACTTTTTCACATAGGCGTCGCAGCCCCAAACTTTTAAGAAACGACAGCTTAAGTTTCTCCAAACCATAGTCTTTACTGTGTCATCTCAACGGAAATACGTGGTGCCCTATTTAAAGTGAATGCGGTTGTCTCTAATGCATAACCCATAAACAATAGAGGTAATTCGATAAGAGATATCGTAGTATGTGCCATATCAAAATGGGGCGTAGCTATGACATTCAGACACATCATCACACTATGGTGTTCCAGGTGGCATGAACTGCGAAACAATTTCCACATTGTCTTAACTGTGTACCAAAAACTCGCAACTCAGATATTCATCTCTTATGATCATATCGTAGACAGTTTATCCTCTTGTCATGATGATCTTCACTCTGAAATAACATTGAACTTTTCAATATTTCAGACTTGTGATTCATCAAGTAAATACTCCTGTATCTACTCAAATCGTCAGTGAAGTAAGAACACAACGATATCCACTGCGTGCCTTATCACTCATGGGACTGCACACATCAAAAATTCATTACTCCCAACAAGTTACTTTCTTGTTTCATGTGGCATGTTTTGCATGTCTCAAGTGATTCAAAATCAAGTGAGTCCAAACGATCCATCTCTATGGAGTTTCTTCATGCATTTATACCAACAGGTATGGTTTGCATGTCTCAAACGTTTCAAAAATGAGTGAGTATAAATATCCATCAGCATGGAGCTTCTTCATACATTTTATACCAACATGACTCAAGTGGCAGTGCCACAACTAAGTGGTACTATCATTCTTACTTTGCATCTTTTGGCACCAATATTATGAACATGTGTAACACTACAATCGAGATTCAATAAACCATTGAGGGTAATTTTTCAAGCAAATAGAACAACTATTATTCTCTTTAAATGAATAATCGTATTGCAATAAACACGATCCAATCATGTTCATGCTCAATGCAAACACCCAATAACAATGATTTAGGTTTTACCACCAATCCCGATGATAGAGGGAGCGTGCGATGTTTGATCACATCAACCTTGGAAACACTTCCAACACGTATCGTCACCTCGCCTTTAGCTAGTATCCTTTTATTCCGTAGCTTTCATTTCGTGTTACTAAGCACTGAGCAACCGAACCGGTATCCAATACCCTCGAGCTACTAGGAGCACTAGTAAAGTACACATCAACATCATGTATATCAAATATACTTCTTTCGACTTTTGCTAGCCTTCTTATCTACCAAACATCTAGGGTAGTTGCGCCTCAGTGACCGTTCCCCTCATAACAAAAGCACTTAGTCTCGGGTTTGGGTTTAATCATGGGTCTCTTCATTAGTGAAGCAACTATTTTGCCGTTTCGCGAAGTATCCCTTCTAACCCTTGCCTTTCTTGAAACTTAGTGGTTTTACTAACCATCAACTAATGATCCTTCTTCTTGATTCCTACTTTCACAGTGTCAAACATCGCGAATCGCTCAAGGATCATTGTATCTATCATTGATATGTTATAGTTCATCACGAATCTCTAGCATCTTAGTGGCAGTGACTTTTGGAGGACCATCACTATCTCATCTAGAAGATTAACTCCCACTTGATTCAAGCGATTGTTGTACTCAGACAATCTGAGAACATGCTCAACGAATTTGAGCTTTTCTCCTATACTTTGTAGACAAAGAATCTTGTCGGAGGTCTCATACCTCTTAACAAGGGCACAAGCATGAAATCACAATTTCATCTCTTTAGAACATCTCTTATGTTCCGTGACGTTTCAAAACGTCTTCGGCGCCTTGCTTCTAAGACATTAAGTATTTTGCACTGAACTATCGCGTAGTCATCAAAAACGTGTATGTCGGATGTTCACAACATCCACAGACGACGCTCGAGGTGCAGCACACCGAGTAGTGCATTAAGGACATAAGCCTTCTCTGCAGCAACGAGGACAATCCTCAGTTTTACAGACTCAGTCCGCAAAGTTTGCTACTATCATCTTTCAACTAAATTTTCTCTAGGAACATATAAAACTATAGAGCTATAGCGCAAGCTACATCGTATTCGCAAAAACCATTAGACTATATTCATGACAATTAGTTCAATTAATCATATTACTTAAGAACTCCCACTCAAAAAGTACATCTCTCTAGTCATTTGAGTGGTACATGATCCAAATCCACTATCTCAAGTCCGATCATCACGTGAGTCGAGAACAGTTTCAGTGGTAAGCATCTCTATGCTAATCATCTCAACTATACGATTCATGCTCGACCTTTCAGTCTCTTGTGTTCCGAGGCCATGTATGCACATGCTAGGCTCGTCAAGTACAACCTGAGTGTTCCGCGCGTGCAACTGTTTTGCACCCGTTGTATGTGACCTTGAACCTATCACACCCGATCATCACGTGGTGTCTCGAAACGACGAACTGCCGCAACGGTGCACAGTCGGGGAGAACACAATTTCGTCTTGAAATTTTAGTGAGAGATCACCTCATAATGCTACCGTCGTTCTAAGCAGGATAAGGTGCATAAAGGATTAACATCATATGCAATTCATAAGTGACATGATATGGCCATCATCATGTGCTTCTTGATCTCCATCACAAAAGCACCGGCACGATCTTCTTGTCACCGGCGTCATACCATGATCTCCATCATCATGATCTCCATCAACTTTTCGCCATCGGGGTTGTCGTGCTACTCATGCTATTACTACTAAAGCTACGTCCTAGCAATATAGTAAACACATCTGCAAGCACAAACGTTAGTTTAAAGACAACCCTATGGCTCCTGCCAGTTGCCGTACCATCGACATGCAAGTCGATATTAACTATTACAACATGATCATCTCATACATCCAATATATCACATCACGTCGTTGGCCATACCACAACACAAGCATACCCTGCAAAAACAAGTTAGACGTCCTCTAATTGTTATTGCATGTTTTACGTGGTTGCCATGGGTATCTAGTAGGATCGCATCTTACTTACGCAAACACCACAACGGAGATGTATGAATTTCTATTTAACCTCTCTCCAAGGACCTCCTCGATCAAATCCGATTCAACTAAAGTTGGAGAAACCGACACTTGCCAGTCATCTTTGAGCAACGGGGTTGCTCGTAGCAATGAAACCAGTCTCTCGTAAGTGTACGAGTAATGTCGGTCCGAGCCACTTCGATCCAACAATACCGCGGAATCAAGAAAAGACTAAGGAGGGAAGCAAATCGAACATCACTGCGCACAAAAAAATTGTGTTCTACTCAAGATGACATCTGCGCATGAACCTAGCTCATGACGCCACTGTTGGGGAACGTCGCATGGGAAACAAAAAATTTCCTACGCACACGAAGACCTATCATGGTGATGTCCATCTACGAGAGGAGATTTGGATCTACGTACCCTTGTAGATCGCACAGCAGGAAGCGTTAAGAAATGCGGTTGATGTAGTGGAACGTCTTCACGTCCCTCGAACCGCCCCACGAACCGCCCCGCGAATCGTCCCGTGATCTATCCCGCGATCCGTTGCACGAACTGTCTTGCGATCCATCTCACGATCCGTTCTGATCTAGTGCCGAACGGACGGCACCTCCGCGTTCAGCACACGTACAGCTGGATGACGATCTCCACCTTCTTGATCCAGCAAGAGGGGTAGAGAGGTAGAAGAGTTCTCTCGCAGCGTGACGGCGCTCCGGTGGTGGTGGCGATCTAATCCTGCAAGGCTCCGCCCGAGCTCCGCAGAAATACGATCTAGAGGAAAAACTGGGTGGTATAGGGTCGAGCAGCACGTGGCAAAGTTGTGTCTCAAAAACCCTCAATACCTCTAGTATATATAGGAGGGAGGGAGGGGAGGAGGCAGCCTCAAACCCTCAAGGTTTGGCCGAAATTGGAGGTGGAGGAGTCCTACTCCAATCCTACTTGGAGTAGGATTCCACCTTCCCACTTGGAAACTCTTTCCACCTTGTGTTTTTTCCTTCTCAAACCTTATTGGCCTTAGTGGGAACTTATTCCAGACCACTAGGGGCTGGTTTATCTCTTCCCATAGCCCATGAGACCCCTTGGGGCGTGACACCCCTCCCGATGGTCCCTGGCACCCCTCCCGGCACTCCCGGTACACTACCGACGAGCCCGAAACTTTTCCGGTGATCAAAACAGGACTTCCTATATATTAATCTTTACCTCCATACCATTTAGGAGCTCCTCGTGACATCCTGCATATCATCTGAGACTCGGAACAACTTTCGGTTACCAACACCTATAACTCAACTATATCGCAACGACACCGAACCTTAAGTGTGCAGACCCTGCGGGTTCGAGAACTATGTAGACATGACCCGAGACACTCCTCGGTCAATATCCAATAGCGGGACCTAGATGCCCATATTGGATCCTACATATTCTCCGAAGATCTTATCGGTTGAACCTTAGTGTCAAGGATTCATATAATCCCGTATGTCATTCCCTTTGTCCTTCGGTATGTTACTTGCCCGAGATTTGATCGTCGGTATCCGCATACCTATTTCAATCTCGTTACCGGAAAGTCTATTTACTCGTTCCATAATACAAGATCCCGTGACTTACACTTAGTCACATTGCTTGCAAGGCTTATGTGTGATGTTGTATTACCGAGTGGGCCCCGAGATACCTCTCCGTCACACGGAGTGACAAATCCCAGTCTTGATCCATACTAACTCAACGGACACCTTCGGAAATACCTGTATAGTCACCGAGTTACGTTGCGACGTTTGATGCACACAAGGTATTCCTCCGGTGCCAGTAAGTTATATGACTCATGGTCATAGGAATAAATACTTGACACGCAGAAAACAGTTGCAACAAAATGACACTATCAACATGCTACGTTTATTAGTTTGGGTCTAGTCCATCACATGATTCTCCTAATGATGTGATGCCCTTATCAAGTAACAACACTTTGCCTATGGCCAGGAAACCTTGACCATCTTTGATCAACGAGCTAGTCAACTAGAGGCTTACTAGGGACATTGTTTTGTCCATGTATCCACACAAGTATTGTGTTTCCAATCAATAGAATTATAGCATGGATAATAAACGATATCATGAACAAATAAATATAATAATAACTAATTTATTATTGCCTCTAGGGCATATTTCCAACATCTAGATGGGGGGTTAATATACTACTTGCATAAATTAAAATCCTAGCCTTTTCCCAATTTAATGGTTGGCAGATTTTAGCAATTCTAACAACTCTAGTGCACCCTACACATGTTACTCAACAAATATGGCAGCGGAAAGTAAAGACTTTGCACATGTAGTAAGGAATAGAATTTAGGAAGATCAAACATGGAGAAGTTGACACAGCTATTTTTGGCATGGTTCCGATAGGTGGCACAATCGTACGTCCATGTTAGTGGGGACTTAAACACAGGACGGTAACGGCTGCGAGAGTCCACGGTGGGATCCACCCACAAGGGGTCCACGAAGAAGTGGCCTTGTCTATTCCACCACGGCTTCCGTCCACACAGGACTAGCTTCACTCATGGTAGATCTTCATAAACTAGGCGATCTCCTTGCCCTTACAAACATCTTGGTTCAAGTCCACAACACGACGTAGGAGGCTCCCAAGCGACACCTAACCAATCTAGGAGGCATCACCCTCCAAAAGGTAATAGATATGGTAGAACTATGAACTCCTTGCTCTTGTGCGTATAAATATAGTCTCTCAACACTGAGTCACTCTGTCTCATACTTGGCAGGGGTAGGAGAGATTGATCTTTTGGAAAGCAACTTGGGAGGCTAGAAATCATGGTTCAAATGATTTAAATGGAATCTCTTGATCTCAACAGATGAGTAGGTGGCTCTCTCTCCGAAAAATGGATCTGGCAAGTGTAATTGTGTTCTGAGTGCTTCCCTTATGAATGAGAGGTAGGTTGAGGGGTATATATAGGCCTCCCCCAAAATCCAACCATTACAACATTATTGCCCAACTCGGTGACACCAAAATGGATCTCGGTGGTACCGAGTTGCACTAAATGTGGGAAATTTTAAATTTTGATGAAACCGATATAGGATATCATTACCTAGACAGATTTCCAAACTCCGTGAGACCGATTTCAAACTCGGAAATTCCGAAACTTGAAATCATCTCAGGAGAATGTTCGTCACCCAATCTCGGTGGCACCGATAGGAATGTTGGTTGTACCGAGATGGTTGGTTTGTCATAGGATATGTCTAAGTGTAAAATTGGTATGGTCGAGTAGGAAATGCTTGTGGCACCGATTTTGCATATATGGCTTGGGAAAGATATAATTTTTGAGAAGTGATTGACTACTTTTGGTCGATATCTCTTAGCACTTGAGCAACTAATTCATCAAAATACCCCATCCCCTTTTAATAGTATTGTCTTTCGTATGGACTCAACATGATTTGTCACAAATGTAAAATGTAGAGTCTCCTTGCTTGAAGCTTGATCCAATCCTATTCCTTCCCTGCATCAAGGGGCATCTCCTTACAATCCTATAGCCAAAGCTCTTTGTGGACTATACCTAAAATATACTAGGCAAAAGTGTTAGCCCAAGAGACAATGTATGTTGTCATGAACTATCAAAACCACCAAGGGAGCATATGTGCTTTCAATCTCCCCCTTTTTGGTAACTGATGACAACGTACAAACAAAGCTTCAAATAAATATAGGCATTATAATATGACAACTTTGAAAGATACATGACTAGTACAAGCTCCCCCTAAATGTGTGCAATTCCTTTTAAGGATAGTTAGTTTGGACTGCATGGGCACACACATGGTAGAAGGAGAAGACAAGTCATATAGATCTTGTCTATATGCATCAAACATATGTGAAAAAAGCCTTTCCATGTCCACGAGTCACTCTTGCAAACAATATGTGTAAGAGACAAGAGATCATCATGAACAGGGATATGATGCATATACTTACCTTGAGGTTCTTGAACGTCTTAGCAGTAGAAGTACGCTTGGGAAAACAAATGTTAGATAAAACAAGAGCACTCTATTGTAAATATGCAAACAGCTTCAAAAGTACCAAGATATGGAGAACATATTGAAAATAAGATTTGATGATAAATATGTCTCCTCATGAATCATAGCATGTAGAACTTTCTCCCCTAAGAATGAATATGTAAGAATTTCCTCTCCCCATGGGTCATAGCATGTAGAAACTGGGAGTAGGTAGGGTAAGAGAAGTTCAAACAAAAGATAGTGATAGTAAAGCAATGATATCTGAAACAATTTTATCTCTCTCCCCCCTTATTATGTAAGGTTTGATATATCTCCCCTTAGGTAGATATCCCCTTAGGTAGACCTTCCTTTAGGAACAAATATCTCCCCCATTTGATATTTCTCCCCCGTTTGTGTAAGCTTATTGGTGATATTTCTCTTACTTTATATAGGTTTATTGGAAGCTTTGATATTCCCCACCCCTTGGGCATTAATTTCCAAAAAGGTGGGAGGGTAAGGGCTCATTGAGAAAAAGGGATCCTTGATACTTCTCTCTTTGATAAGGGTTCCTTGAATTTTTTCTCCCCCTTAAGTGTGAATAAGAGTTCACTGAAATTTCTCCGCCTTAGATAGTAGGTAAGGGTTCATTGAATGTCCTACCCCTTTTAGATGGATAACAGTTCCGAGAAAGATCTCCCCCTATGTTTGGGATCGTGGATGTTTCTCCCTCTTATATTGTGGGATCATTGAGGGTTTGTCCCCCTAGAATATAATGTAATCGTATTTTGTTTCCCAAAATGTTCAATAAAATCTTAGAAGGAAATGAAACATGGGATCGTTGAAAATATTTATCCCCCTAAGGGAAAAGTCCAGAAAATATGTGAAAATCAAAGGCAATGATAAATTTCAGAGTCATGAGGGAAATATGGTTCGGTAGAACCGAGAATGTCAGCAGGCCTCTAGGAGAAATCAGTTGGACCGAGTTTCCTGGACCGGTGAAACCGAGTTGCAATAAAAATCAACTACTTAACAAAAAGTAGACACATAATATTCTAAAGATTGTTATAAGATACCAATTGTGAAAGAAAACATAAAATAACCCCAAACAATAAGTTTTTTTATTTTTGGAATATGCATGCATATAGGTGAGAGTTGAAAGGTTCCAAGGAAGTATGCAATGAAAAAAGGTGAACCATACAAGAATCTCCATCTGGATGTAGGGCGGTGACTAGGTCACCTATATTAGAGTATTTGACTTGAGGAGTCAAGCAAGAATGCTTGATCGTAGATCATACTCATTGTTAACTACAAAATAGGGTTACCACTTGTTCGATTAAGCTTTTTAATGACTTTATATCACTTGAGTTGATTTACCTCATGACTTGGTGCAAAGCTTTATCAAGGATATGAGTACATACCTTTGAATGATGTTGATGACATGGCATGTAGATGAACTTGTTATGGATGCTCAAAGTGGATGACGATCATCTTGAGTTGGGAGCAATCCTTGTAGTTTTGGTTCACTTTTCACCTACAATAGTTAGTCATGCAAGGAAGAACATAATATATTCAAATGACAAGAGTGAATTTCATCATCATATAAATGTCAAGGATATTGATTTTTTTTGTCTTCTTCCTCCATCTCTGAAGAAAGGGTTATTGATACATGGCTATGACAAGATTGGTTTTGATGTGAGTTGAGGCAATTTTGTGAAGTGTAGTTCTTCAAAGTACCAACAAAGGATTAGATGCAATACAAGGGAGCACAGTTTTACAAAATATAAGATAGTATCACATCAAGAGCATCATGGAAAAGTGAATCAAGATCATTCCCTTGCATGCATTCGAGTGAGTCTAGCTCAAGTTTGAAGCATCAATGATGTTCAACTCACTCCTCAAATGACAAAATACTTTCTCATCAAGTGGTTTGGTAAATATATCTCCTAATTGTTTGTCGTACGAACATGCTTAAGGTCTATATCTCCTTTACCAACATGATCACGATTTAAATGATGTTGCACTTGAATATGTTTTGTTTGAGAATGTTGCATAGGATTATAGGAAATTTTAATAGCACTTTCATTGTCACACAATAACAGAATATTTTTAACATGAATGCCATAATCCTTAAGAGTTTGAGTCATCCATAGTAATTGCGCACACCATGATCCACCGGCTAGATATTCAGCTTTGAGAGTAGATAAAGATACCGAGTTTTGTTTCTTGGATGACCAAGGCACAAGAGATCTCCCAAGAAATTGACATGTACCCGAGGTGGATTTTCTATCAACCTTGTCCCCGGCATAGTCCGAATTGGAATAGCCAACAAGATTAAAAGAAGATCCTTTGGGATACCATATGCCAAAGTTTGGTGTGTGTATTAGGTATCTCACGATTCTTTTATCAGCCAATAGATGACACTCTTTAGGTGCCGCTTCGTATTTGGCACACATGCAAACACTCAACATAATGTCACGATGGGAGGCACATAGATCTAGCAATGAACCAATCATTGATTGATAAACTATTTTATCAACTGGTTTGTCTTCCTTAGTGAGGTCAATATGTCCACTAATAGGCATGGGGGTTTTCATACATTTGCACACTTGCATATTGAACTTCCTGATTAAGTCCTTGGTGTACTTGGTTTGAGAGATGAACGTACTTTTTCTCGATTGTTTGATTTGCAATCCAAGGAAGGATTTCAGCTCACACATTATTGACATCTCATATTTCTCTCACATCAAATTTCCAAATTTCTCACTAAAATGTGGGTTAGTAGAACCAAATATAATATCATCCACATATATTTGGCACACAAATAGTTCACCATTACCTCTTTTAGTGAATAAGTTTGCGTCAATTTTACAAATTTGAAAACCCATTTCAATGAGAAACTTCGATAGGTATTTGTAGTAAGCTCTAGGGGCTAGTTTAGGACCATATAAATCTTTACGAAGTTTACAAACATGATTAGGTTTCTTGGGGTTCACAAAGCCGGGAGGTTGTTTAACATAAACCTCCTCCTCAATTTCACCATTTAGAAAAGCACTTTCGATATCCATTTTGTAAAGAGTAATATCATGGTGATTGGCATAAGCGAGAAGAATGTGAATAGCTTGAAGTCTAGCAACGGGGGTATAAGGCTCACCATAGTACATAACTTTGACTTGTGTGTATCCTTGGGCTACAAGACGCACCTTGTTGTGTACAACTTGTCCATCTTCACCTTTCTTGTTCCGAAACACCCATCTTGTACCGATGATGTTGTGCTCGCCTTCGGGCTTTTCAACAAGTGTCCACACTTGATTTCTCTCGAAGTTGTGTAGTTGTTCGTGCATGGCATTCACCCAATACGATACTTGAAGGGCTTATTCTAACTTCAAAGGCTTAATGCTAGAGAAGAAAAAATAGTAAATGCAAAAATTAGCCAAGCGAGATTTAGAGCGAGTGATTTTCCCAGTTTGTATGTCACCAAAGATTTGAATCAGCGAATGATCTTTGTCCACTCTTGCTCAAATTCGTGACAGCTTCTTCTTGTTGGATGGTGGAGCATCTTCATCTTCATCATCTTGCACGTGGTCGTTGACGGTGTCATCTCCTTGAGGTGGTGGTGAGGAAGGTTGAGGTGGATCATCATGATGTACTTCTTCCTCTTCTTCATCATGTCATGTACCTCTTGTGGATGCCTTCATGTCATTTTGTGGTTCGCCTTGATGCTAAGTAGGAGCTTCCACTAGTAGAAAAAGGGCCTTTTGTCCCGGTTCGTAAGGGCCTTCTGTCCCGGTTTTGGAACCGGGACTAAAATGTCTTTACTAATGCCCTCGGCATTTAGTCCCGGTTCTTACACCACCGGGACAGACGGGCCTCCACGTGGCCGCTGCGGCCAGGCCAGGCAGGCGGGCCTTTAGTCCCGGTTGGTGACACCAACCGGGACCAAAAGGCATCCACGCGTCAACACCTAGCTGAAGCTGAGTTTTTTTTGAAAGGGGCTGGTTTAGGGGTTAATTTAGGTTGTTATATACACCAACCAAGGAGCATCCATGAGCAAGCACAAAAATAAATAATTTTATCTTTCATCAATGAGCATCCATGAGCATGCACAAAATTTCATCAGGCACACCGCCATCATACTTAAAAGTGCAGTAGCAGTTCAACACTATCGTACTTAAAAGGTTTACACTATAAAGATTAAAGCTCCATTAGGTTCTTAAGATCTTCACTCATGCTTCTTCACCTTCGCCTTCATCATCCTGATGCGCTTAGAGCGGCGAAGCCCCAGGCCAGGCTGTGGGATGTACTCCCAGCTGTGGATCACCATCGCAAGGCCATCATCGCTGCTACTTTTATTGTAGCTAGAGTCGCTGCTACTTTTGCTATAGCCAGAGTCACTGCTGCCATAGACATAGCACCTGTCGCAGTACTCGCTGCTCCTACTCCCATTGCCTTGCCAAATGCAAAAAAGTTTTTTTTTAAAATGGGTGTGAGACATAGCCTAATGGATAGGAAGAAGAGACAGAGTGTACTGGCATTGTCGTCGTCTTGGTAGCGCCTCCGACACATAGTCGTGTCGAACACCTTCACGGCGAACGTGGCGTTGTCGTCGTACCTGAAGACAAGGAAGTACCCGTGCCGCAGGTCGTAGGCACGGACGAACTGCTTCCAGCCACGATCTAGGTACATGCTTCCATCGGTGTCGAACGCCACCTCCACGTCCCCCAGCTTGCGAAGCCCGTTGCCGGCCTGCCTCAGCTTCATGTTCTATGGCCGATGACCGTCCAACATCTTCACAAAATTGTCCGGCAGCACCTTCCTGTTGGAGGATTTCTCAAGTATAATCGTGAAGAACTCCATCTCTGAAAAGCAGCAGAAGAGACCAATTACTACCCTTTACAACATTGTTAGTACTCGCTGCTCCTGCTCCCATTGTCTTGCCAAATGCAAAAAAGTTTTTTTAAAAATGGGTGTGAGACATAGCCTAATGGAGAGGAAGAAGAGACAGAGCATACTGGCATCGTCGTCGTCCTGGTAGCGCCTCCGACACATAGTCGTGTCGAACACCTTCACGGCGAACGTGGCGTTGCCGTCGTACCTGAAGACAAGGAAGTACCCATGCCGCAGGTCGTAGGCACGGACGAACTGCTTCCAACCATGATCTAGGTACATGCTTCCATCGGTGTCGAACACCAGCTCCACGTCCCACAGCTTGCGAAGCCCGTTGCCGGCCTACCTCAGCTTCATGTTCTGTGGCCGATGGTCGTCCAACATCTTCACAAAATTGTCCGGCAGCACCTGCCTGCTGGAGGATTTCTCAAGTATAATCGTGAAGAACTCCATCTCTGAAAAGCAGCTGAAGAGACCAATTACTAACCTTTACAACATTGTCATACAACATTTACAGCAACATGATCATCGGTATTAGGTAGGACTTTTCTACATAGTGCTCTCCAATTTTAGCATTCAAAGTAGGAGTACTTTTCCAATTTGAGCATTCACTAAGCAAAACCAAATCGTAAAATAAAGTAGTATTCAAATTAGCATGCATTCAATTATAAGCAAAACTACATCATCTCTTGTCATACATATAGCATCACTAATACAGCTAGAACCGTAGCGCCCGACGGGTATCGTCGCGGGCGGTGGACACCCAAAGAGAAGGAACCATCACAGGAATCATAGCTCCACTGAGATCCCTGAAGAACCTGCCAGGTATTGGAGAACCTGCCCTCCAACGCAACCATGTAGCGACGGACGTGCTCGTCCTCCTCTCTAACACGGTGACGTACCACCTCCGCAGTGTTCGGAAGCCTCGGCACCGTCACTGGCCCACGCGACCGCCACCAAACAAGGATCGGGTCAACAACGGGTTGGCTCCTCACCAACCTACGCCCCCCGGAAGGTAGCACCTCCCAATACCAGCCGGGCGGAGCCCAGTCCCGGACAGGGCCCCTCTGATCAAGCAGGTGTCGTCCTCCGCCAAGTCGACGACGAGGATGCGGGATAGGCATCGTAAAATGAACTAAAAAATAAACTAGTTCTATTAATTTTCTTGCTAAAAATAAACTACTTCTTATATCAGTGTGCTTCTAAAAATAAATAACAAATTACCACAGGCTTTTCTTTATCTAGAGGAATGTACAGTCTATAGTTGCACAATTTTCCTATACATACACAATATGAACATATACATAAATTGACAAAGAAAATACTATGAACAAAAAAATCATTAAAATTCTATTAAATTTTCCTATTCACGCGTTTTAAAAATCCTACATTTTTTTACTAGAGGCGACACTCCACGAAACATGTAGACATATTTTTACTTACCTTTGACATTGCGTAACAACCATGTTTTATTTGGGGTGAAACAGTCAAAGTTGTGATGTAAATCTGACCATATGAATGCTTTGCAATATGTCACTTACATGTTCGTATAAACATATGTTTCCCTGCATAATTGAATGATTTTGCTATATTGTTATAATTCGCACTTACAGCCCCTAAGCTAATCTCCACTGAGCAACATCCACTAGTTATACAGGGAAACATATGACCGTGAATGATTACTTAGCACTAAACAGTTGATTTTAAAGATTTAAAGAAACATGTTAAGTCGTACCTATTCGGGTAATAAACAATCACAAACATGCCATGCTCTCAGAGAATTGTATGTTCTTATGATAATTTTAGAGCGAAAAAATGACACTAAATCTTGCTTGTCAAATGATCTCAATTTTCATTTGGCTCCTGTAATTGTTTGTATGAGTTAAAACTCACATGGATACGACCATTGCATTGTGCATTACGATAATTTTAGTGCGCAAAATGATAGCATTAACATCTTGGTAGTCAAATAATCTGAACTTGGTTTGGCTCATGTAATAGTTTGTATGATTTGACACCCACATGGATACATCATTTGAGATTCTCAAAAATGCCCAATCTCAATCTATATAAGAGAGGTGATTACTCAATCTCAATGGCTAGAAAAGTACTCACGATTTTCGTTCTTTGCATATAAATTTGGCATAAAAATCATAAAAATTCTATGAACAGAAAAAATTCATAAATTTATTACATATTTGATCTTTGCATATATATGAACATACAAACATGCATATTCAACAATAATATCACCCAAACAATCAAAAATTAAAAATAATAAATCAAAAAACAGAGCCGTGGCGACGGCGGCTCACATCGGGGGCGGACGGGGCGACGGCGTGGGTAGCGAGGGCGACGGCGACGGCGGCGGGGGGCGGAGGGCGAGGGCGACGGTGACGGGCGACAGCTCAGGGGCAGCGGAGGGCGACGGCGACGGTGGCGGGGGGCGGGGGCGGAGGGCGACGGGCGACGGCGTGGGCTCGGGGGTCGGAGGACGATGGGCGACGGGCGACGGCGACGGGGCAGCCTGGCGACGCCGTGGATGAGCTCACGGCGTCGTTGGGCGTGGATGAGCTCGCGGCACCGTGAAATCTGAAAGTTTCCAAAGTGTTGGCTTATATACCAAAGGCATTGGTCCCGGTTCATGGCACCAACCGGGACCAAAGGCCTGTTTTCAGCAGCCCAAAGGGCGGGAAACAGACACCTTTGGTCCCGGTTGGTGGCACCAACCGGGACCAAAGGCCTCTTTTCAGCAGCCCAAAGCGAGGGAAACAGAGACCTTTGGTCCCGGTTGGTGGCACAAACCGGGACCAATGCACCCCTTTAGTTCCGGTTGGTGCCACCAACCGGGACGAAAGGTGTGTTCGCGGCAGTTCCGAAGAAGTTTAGTCCCACCTCGCCAAGCGACGCGCCCTGCTAATGGTTTATAAGCCCTTCTACGGCTACTTATTCGAAGTGTCTTATAAAGAAAATTCAACCTAAAAATCGAAGGGTGTTTAGGTTGAATTTTCTCTATAAGCGCATCTATTTTGTTGCAATTTTTTTGATTTTATGAAAACTTTTTTAGTTGATATTTTTTGATTTTTTTAGTTCATTCTTTTTATTAATGTTTTATTTGATTCTTTTTAATTCATTCTTTTTAGTCCATTTTTAACAAATAAATACCAACCGGGACCAAAGGGCGTGTGCTCGCGCGGTGCGGTGCTATGTTTAGTCCCACCTCGCTAGCCGAGAGGGGCTCGGAGTGGTTTCTAATTACTTACTTATTTTCTTTTACGATAAATGTTTTTGCTATTAAAGTTTGAAACAAAATTCTAATTACTTATTTATTTTCTTTTATGATAATTCTTTTTGCTTTTAATGTTTTGAACAAAATTCTAATTACTTATTTATTTTCTTTTATGATAATTCTTTTTGCTATTAAAGTTTGTAACGAAATTCTATATAATTTTAGTTTCAATAATACTAGAGGTTTATAAAAGCTTTTTAGCTGATTCCTTTAGTACCAGTTCTAAGGCTATTACAAAGGCATTTTATACGGAAACTTGTCTCTTAAAACATGCATATTCATACGGAAACTTGTTTGTTACAACATGCATTTCAAATGAACTACAAAAAGGTTGAAAGTTGGCATGGTATCATCATAATAGTTGTGGAGAAAGTCTTCACTTTTTCTTCGCTTGTGTCCTTTCCTTATTGCGCTGTAACCATGGATAATCTTCATCATTTATCAGGATGCTTGGGTCAGCCTTGACTTTGAAGGGAGGAATTTCATGAAACTTTTCATAATCTTCGGACATGTCTGTCTTGCCCTCCACTCCCACGATGTCCCTTTTTCCTGAAAGAACTATGTGGCGCTTTGTCTCATCGTATGATGTATTCGCTTCCTTATTTTTTCTTTTTCTCTGTTTGGTAGACATGTCCTTCACATAGATAACCTGTGCCACATCATTGGCTAGGACAAACGGTTCGTCAGTGTACCCAAGATTGTTCAGATCCACTGTTGTCATTCCGTACTGTGGGTCTACCTGTACCCTGCCTCCTGACAGATTGACCTATTTGCACTTAAACAAAGGGATCCTAAAATCTACTCCGTAGTCCAGTTCCCATATGTCCACTATGTAACCATAATATGTGTCCTTTCCCCTCTTCGTGGCTGCATCAAAGCGGACACCGTTGTTTGGTTGGTGCTCTTTTGATCTTGGGCGATTGTGTAAAATGTATACCCATTTATCTCGTATCCTTTCCAAATCGTAGCAGTCAAAGATGGTCCCCTGGACAACGAGTACAGCTCATCACAAACAGTGTTTTCATCTCTGAGTCGTGTTTCCAACCAACTGTTGAAAGTCCTGATGTGTTCACATGTAATCCAGTCGTCGCACCGCTCCGGGTGTTTGGAGCGCAGACTATTCTTGTGTTCATCGACATAAGGGGTCACCAAGGTAGAGTTCTGTAGAACTGTGCAATGTGCTTCAGACCAAGAATATCCGTCCCTGCATATTATTGTCTCCCCTCCAAGCATGCCTTTTCCAGTCAGTCTCCCCTCATACCGCGATTTAGGGAGACCTATCTTCTTAAGGTCAGGAATGAAGTCAACACAAAACCCAGTGACATCCTCTGTTCGATGGCCCATGGAGATGCTTCCTTCTGGCCTAGCGCGGTTACGGATATATTTCTTTAGGACTCCCATGAACCTCTCAAAGGGGTACATATTGTGTAGAAATACGGGGCCCAGAATGACAATCTCGTCAACTAGATGAACTAGGACGTACGTCATGATATTGAAGAAGGATGGTGGGAACACCAGCTCGAAACAGACAAGACATTGCACCACATCACTCCTTGGCCTTGGTATGATTTCTGGATCGATCACCTTCTGAGAGATTGCATTGAGGAATGCACATAGCTTCACAATGGCTAATCGGACAATTTCCGGTAGAAGCCCCCTCAATGCAACCGGAAGCAGTTGCGTCATAATCACGTGGCAGTCATGAGACTTTAGGTTCTGAAACTTTTTCTCTCCCATATTTATTATTCCCTTTATATTCAACGAGAAGCCAGTCGGGACCTTCATACTAAGCAGGCATTCAAAGAAGATTTCCTTCTCTTCCTTGGTAAGAGCGTAGCTGGCAGGACCTTCATACTTCTTTGGAGGCATGCCGTGTTTTTCGTGCAAACGTTGCAGGTCCTCCCATGCCTCAGTTGTATCTTTTGTCTTCCCATACACGCCCAAGAAGCCTAGCAGGTTGACGCAAAGGTTCTTCATCACGTGGGTCACGTCTATCGAAGAGCGGACCTCTAAGTCTTTCCAGTAGGGTAGGTCCCAAAATATAGATTTCTTCTTCCACATGGGTGTGTGTCCCCTAGCGTCACTCGGAACAGCTAGTCCGCCGGGACCCTTTCCAAAGATTACGTGTAAATTATTGACCATAGCAAGTACGTGATCACCGGTACGCATGGCGGGCTTCTTCCGGTGATCTGCCTCGCCTTTGAAATGCTTGCCTTTCTTTCGACATTGATGGTTGGTCGGAAGAAATCGACGATGGCCGAGGTACACATTCTTCCTGTAGCTTCCCATGTATATACTTTCGGTGTCAGCTAAACAGTGCGTGCATGCATGGTATCCCTTGTTTGTCTTTCCTTAAAGGTTACTGAGAGCGAGCCAATCGTTGATGGTTACAAACAGCAACGCGTGCAGGTTAAATTCCTCCTGTTTGTGCTCATCCCACGCACGTACACCGTTTCCATTCCACAGCTGTAAAAGTTCTTCAACTAATGGCCTTAGGTACACATCAATGTCGTTGCCGGGTTGCTTAGGGCCTTGGATGAGAACTGGCATCATAATGAACTTCCGCTTCATGCACATCCAAGGAGGAAGGTTATACATACATAGAGTCATGGGCCAGGTACTGTGATTGCTGCTCTGCTCCCCGAAAGGATTAATGCCATCCGCGCTTAAACCAAACCATACATTCCTTGGGTCACGTGCAAACTCAGCCCAGTACTCTCTCTCGATTTTTCTCCACTGCGACCCGTCAGCGGGTGCTCTCAACTTCCCGTCTTTCTTACGGTCCTCACTGTGCCATCGCATCAACTTGGCATGCTCTTTGTTTCTAAACAATCGTTTCAACCGTGGTATTATAGGAGCATACCACATCACCTTCGCACGAACTCTCTTCCTGCGGGGCTCGCCGTCAACATCACCAGGGTCATCTCGTCTGATCTTATACCACAATGCACCGCATACCAGGCATGCGTTCAAATCATCGTACGCACCGCGGTAGAGGATGCAGTCATTAGGACATGCATGTATCTTCTGCACCTCCAATCCTAGAGGGCATACGACCTTCTTTGCTGCGTACGTACTGTAGGGCAATTCATTATCCTTTGGAAGCTTCTTCTTCAATATTTTCAGTAGCTTCTCAAATCCTTTGTCAGGCACAGCATTCTCTGCCTTCCACTCGAGCAATTCCAGTACGGAACCCAGCTTTGTGTTGCCATCTTCACAATTGGGGCACAACTTTTTTTTGTGGTCCTCTAACATCCGATCGAACTTCAGCTTCTCCTTTTGACTTTCGCATTGCGTCCTTGCATCGACAATGACCCGGCGGATATCATCATCGGGCACATCGTCTGGTTTCTCTTGATCTTCCGCAGCTTCTCCCGTTGCCGCATCATCGGGCACATCGTCTGGTTCCTCTTGATCTTCAGCAACTCCCCCCGTTGCAGCATCACCGTATTCAGGGGGCACATAGTTGTCATCGTCCTCTTCTTCTTCGCCGTCTTCCATCATAACCCCTATTTCTCCGTGCCTCGTCCAAACATTATAGTGTGGCATGAAACCCTTGTAAACCATGTGGGTTTGAAGGATTTTCCGGCCAGAGTAAGACTTCGTATTCCCACATTTACTGCATGGACAACACATAAAACCATTCTGCTTGTTTGCCTCAGCCACTTCGAGAAAAATATGCACGCCCTTAATGTACTCGGAGGTGTGTCTGTCAGCATACATCCATTGTCGGTTCATCTGCGTGCATTACATATAATTATGTGTGTCAAAATTAAGAAAATCAGACAAATATCTATCTAAAGTAAGAAAATCAGACAAGTATCATAAAGAAGATAAGAACAAGAGGCTCACCACGGTGGTGCCGGCGACGAGATCGGTGCGGGCGATCAACGGCGGTGAAAACGGGGACAGGGCATGACGAACCCCTAAATCTGGACAAATCTCGAAAAAAATGGAGCTCCTAGGTCGAGCTTCGAGAGGAGAAAGCTTAACAAGTGTGGCTCAGGCATTTCATCGAGCACCTCATGTGCATAGGAGGTGAACTAGAGCACCCAAATGCCCTCTCCTCGCCGGATTGAAAAAACAGAGCAGTGTGGAGTGCTCTGCCGCGGCGGTGGGTATATATAGGCAAGTTATTTGTCCCGGTTCGTGGCATGAACCGGGACTAAAGCCACCTCTTCTGTCCCAGTTCATGCCACGAACCGGGACCAATGGTTGTGGGCCCGCAGCGAGGACCATTGGTCCCGGTTCGTGGCTCGAACCGGGACAAATGGTTCCACACAAACCGGGACCAATGCCCACGAGGCCCCGGCCGGCCCCCTGGGCTCTCGAACCGGGTCTAATACCCACCATCGGTCCCGGTTCTCAGTTCTTGAAGAACCGGGACTAATGGGCTGGCCAGGGCCGAATGATAGCCCTGTTTTCCACTAGTGTTCCACTTGAATTGATGAAGTACTTTCCTTCACCTCCATGGGACGAATCTTGCCGATAGATAGATCTTGAATGGCTTCCTAAGGTTACTCATCTCTTACATCATTTGGCAATTGTTCAACTTGCGAACCATTAGATTAATCAAACTTCACATCTACCATCTCTCCAACTTTTCGAGTGAATCTGTTGTAGACAAGGTAAGTGTAAGAGTTGGATACCGAGTAGGAAACCTTCATGATATTTGGAAGCAAATTTGGTGCGATGATGATTATCAAGAATGTAGCACTTAGAGCAGAATACTCGAAAGTATCCAAATTGGGGTTTGTTACTGGTGAGTAGCTCGTGTGTCGTTTTACCGAGAAGTTTGTGTAAGTAGAGTCAGTTTATGGCGTGACAAGTTGTTTCCACGGCTTCTGCCCAAAAGTGTCTTGGTGTCTTGTATTCGGCAAGCATCATTCTCGCCATCTGTATGAGTGTACGGTTCTTCCTATCAACAACTCCATTTTATTGAGGTATGTACGTCCCCGAGAACTCATGTGAGACACCTTCTTCATCAAGAAAAGTATTTTTATTAGTGTTCTCGAACTCCATTCCACTATCGCTCCGAACTTTCTTGATCTTCACTTAAAATTGATTTTGAGCTTTCCGAGCGAAGTTCTTGGAGATCATTTGTACCTGCGACTGATTATCAAGAAACAATACTCACTGAATATAGAAATATCATCAACAATAACTAAACCATAATAATTTCCACCCAGGCTCTTGTAAGCATTGGGACCAAAGAGACCATGTGAAGAAGCTCGAGTGGACTTCTTGTAGTCATGATGTTCTTCACGGGATGACTTCCACCAACTTGCTTTCCTGCTTGACAAGCACTACAAACTCTATCTTTGTTAAATATAACATCTCTAACACCAAGAATATGATCACCTTTGATGAGCGTGTCAAGGTTACGCATACCTAGATGTCCTAACCTTCTATGTCATAACTTACCTTTAGAAGATTTAGCAATAAGACATGTACGGGGTTTTGAATTTTTAGTGAAATCGACAATGTATAGATCACCTCTACGGATGCCAGTAAAGACCATGTTATGATTGTCACTACGAAACACTTGGCAATCAACTTTCGTAAATAGCACATTGAAACAAAAGTTTGCTAGTCTAGATACGGAAAGAAGATTGTTTCCAAGGGATTCAACAAGCATAAGATTTTGAATGGAACTATCATGAGATATGGCCACCTTACCAAGACCAAGTACCTTACCATTGGAGTTGTCTCCAAAGGTCACATACCTTCGAGGTGCACGGTTTGGTGTGATCTAATGGAACATGTCTTTATCTCCGGTCATGTGATCGATGCTTCCACTATCGAGAATCCACTCCTTTCCGTCGGCCATGTAGTCTCTAAGGTTCGCAATAAGACTAAAGTTTCCCACGGTCTTCTCATACTTGATGTCAAACTCTTCGTATTCATCGTAGTAGCCATGCTCCACATTGTCGTCGTCGGACGGAATATCCTCGCCATAAGAAAGAAGAATTTTATCAGAATGTTGACTATAACAATGTTCATATTTATGCATTCGAATGGCTTCCACAATGACATTGTTAATGTTAATGACATATCCTTTAGCTCGTATGAGGTCACGAAGCTCAACAAGGAATTTATCAAAGTTAGGATCGATTGGCTTCATTTTGTGAAAACCAATGCATTTATGGAAAATGGTCTCAAGGTTTTCACTGAATAGTTGGTATATCTTTTCTCTAAGTCTTTCCATAAAGTGTGAGAACACTCAAAACTTTCCAATTGATTAAGCATATTTTTTGGCAGCCCTCTAATGATTAGATTTACAGTTCTAAGATTACCAACCATATCAAGTTCTTCATCATGAGAAAGATTCAAAGGATCAATGGGAGGCTTGCGGGGATATTAAACATAATTGCACAAATGGAAATTATCAAATATATCAAGCATTTCATATTTCCATTGTCTAAAATATTCCACATCAAGAATAGGCACTCTACAACTAATATTCCCCAAACTAGGCACATCCATCTTCCTCCAATGGTGTTTAACCCAAGGTTTTGGAGATTGTGCTCTGATACCAATTGTGAGATCAATATAAGAGGTTTCTAGAGGGGGTGAATAGACTACTTGCATAAATTCAAATCCTAGCCTTTTCCCAATTTAATGGTTGGCAGATTTTAGCGATTCTAACAAGTATAGTGCACCTACACATGCTAGTTAACAAATATGGAAGTGGAAAGCAAAGACTTTGCACATGTAGTAAGGAGTAGAGTTTAGGAATATCAAACGTGAAGAAGTTTACACGGCAATTTTTCACATGGTTCCGATAGGTGGCGCTATCATACGTCCATGTTAGTGGAGACTTCAACCCATGGAGGGTAACGGTTGCGAGAGTCCATGGAGGGCTCCACCCACAAGGCGTCAATGAAGAAGCGGCCTTGTCTATTCCACCACAGCTTCTGTCCACACACGACTGACCTCACTCACGGTAGATCTTCATGAAGTAGGCGATCTCCTTCCCTTAAAAACATCTTGGTTCAACTCCACAACACGAAGTAGGAGGCTCCCAAGCAACACCTAAGCAATCTAGGAGGCACCACCCTCCGAAAGGTAATAGATGTGGTAGAATGATGATCTCCTTACTCTTGTGCTTCTAAAGAAAGTCTCCTTAACAATCAATCACTCTCTCTCTCAGATTTTGCAGGGGTAGGAGAGATTGATCTTGTGGAAAGAAACTTGGGGAGGCCAGAAATCAAGGTTCAAATGATTGTTTGGGAACGTTGCATGGGAAACAAAAAATTTCCTACGCACACAAAGACCTATCATAGTATTGTCCATCTACGAGAGGAGATTTGGATCTATGTACCCTTGTAGATCGCACAGCAGGAAGCGTTAAGAAACGCGGTTGATGTAGTGGAACGTCTTCACGTCCCCCGAACCGCCCCACGAACCGTCCCATGAACCGTCCCGCGATCCGTCCCACGATCCGACTTGCAATCCGTCCCACGAACCGTCTCGCGATCCGTCTCATGAACCGTCTTGCGATCCGTCTTCATGATCCGTTCCGATCTAGTGCCGAACGGACGGCACCTCCGCGTTCAGCACACGTACATCTCGATGATGATCTCGGCCTTGTTGATCCATCAAGAGAGATGGAGAAGTAGATGAGTTCTCCGGCAGCATGACGGCGCTCCGTTGGTGGTGAGGATCTATTCCTGTAGTTCTCCGGCCGAGCTCCGCAGAAATACGATCTAGAGGAAGAACTATGGTGTCTAGATCTAAGTTGCACGTGGCAAAAAGTTGTCTCAAATCATCCCTAAATCACGACTATAAATAGGAGGGAGGGGGGAAGCCTGCCTTGAGGACCAAGTCCCCAAGGGGGCGCCGGCCAGGAGGAGAGTAGGATTCCTACTCCAATTCTACTCAAAATAGGATTGGAAAGTGGAGTCCTTCTCTTCCTTCCCACCTCCCCTTTTTTTCTTTCTTTGGTTTTCTATTTATGGAACCTAGGCCCTCTTGGGTTGCCCCCCTCCCGGTGAACTTCCGAAACCCATTCATCACTCCCGGTACATTCCCGGTAATGCCCGAAAACCTTCCGGTAACCAAATGAAACCATCCTATATATCAATCTTTGTTTCCGGACCATTCTGAAAACCCTCGTGACGTCCTGATCTCATCTGGGACTCCGAACAACATTCGGTAACCACACATATAACTCAACTATACTAAAACATCATCAAACCTTAAGTGTGCACACCCTGCAGGTTCGAGAACTATGTAGACATGCCCCGAGGCACTCCACGGTCAATATCGAATAGCGGGACCTGGATGCCCATATTGGATCCTACATATTCTCCGAAGATCTTATCGGTTGAACATCAGTGTCAAGGATTCATATAATCCCGTATGTCATTCCCTTTGTCCTTCATATTGTTACTTGCCCGAGATTCGATCGTCGGTATCCGCATACCTATTTCAATCTCGTTATCGGCAAGTCTCTTTACTCGTTCCGTAATACAAGATCCCGTGACTTACACTTAGTCACATTGCTTGCAAGGATTGTGTGTAATGTTGTATTACCGAGTGGGCCCCTAGATACCTCTCCCTCACACGGAGCGACAAATCCCAGTCTTGATCCATACTAACTCAACAGACACCTTCGGAGATACCTGTAGAGTACCTTTATAGTCATCCAGTTATGTTGTGATGTTTGATACACACAAGGTATTCCTCCGGTGCCAGTGAGTTATATGATCTCATGGTCATCGGAACAAATACTTGACACGCAGAAAAGAAGAGCAATAAAATGACACGATCAATATGCTACGTATATAATTTGGGTCTTGTCCATCACATGATTCTCCTAATGATGTGATCCCGTTATCAAGTGACAACACTTGCCTATGGCGAGGAAACCTTGACCATCTTTGATCAACGAACTAGTCAACTAGAGGCTCACTAGGGACAGTGTGTTGTCTATGTATCCACACATTTATTTGAGTTTCCAATCAATACAATTCTAGCATGGATAATAAACGATTATTCTGAACAAGGAAATATAATAATAACTAATTTATTTTTGACTCTAGGGAATATTTCCAATAGTCTCCCACTTGCACTAGAGTCAATAATCTAGTTCACACCACCATGTGATTTTAACTAATCCAACACCCATATAGTTCTGGGGTCTGATCACGTCTTGCTCGTGAGAGAGGTTTTAGTCAACCATTCTGAATCTTTCAGATCCGTGTGTGCTTCACAAATCTTTTATGTCATCTTATAAATGGTGGTACTACATGCTATTCGGAAATACTCCAAATATCTACTCTACAATACGAATCTGTTTTACTACTCATAGTTATTCGGATTAGTGCCAAAGCTTGCATCAACGTAACCCTTTACGACGAACTCTTCAACCACCTCCATAATCGAGAAAAATTTCTTAGTTTCTTAGTTACTAAGGATACCTTTGACTGTTGTTCAGTGATTCAATCCTGGATCACTCTCTGTACCTCTTAACAGACTTGTGGCAAGGCACACATCAGGTGCGGTACACAGCATGGCATACATAAGAGTCTATGGCTAAGGCATAGGGGACGACCTTCGTTCTTTCTCTTTCTTCTGCCGTAGTCGGGCTTTTGAGTCTTACTCAAATTCACACCATACAACACAACCAAGAACTCCTTCTTTGCTGATCTATTTTGAACTCCTTCAAAAATTTGTCAAGGCATGCATTTCATTTGCAAGTTCCGTTTAGCATTTTGATCTATCACCATAGATATTGATGCTCAATGTTCAAGTAGCTCTATCCAGGTCTTCTTTGAAAAACCCCTTTCAAACAACCTTTATGCTTTACAGAAATTCTAAATTACTTCCAATTAACAATATCTCAATGATACGTCTCCATCGTATCTATAATTTTTTATTGTTTCATGCCAATATTCTACAACTTTCATATACTTTGGCAACTTTTTATACTATTTTTGGGACTAACATATTGATCCAGTGCCCAGTGCCAGTTCATGTTTGTTGCATGTTTTTTGTTTCGCAGATTATCCTTACCCAACGATAAAAAACCTACGGGGATTTTTTTTGAATATTTATGATTTTTGGGAAGAAGAACCTACGCGAAACGATGCCCGAGGAGGTCACAAGCCCAGGAGGCGCCCCCCTAGGTCGCGGCTGGCAGGCTTGTGACCAATCCCTAAGGTGGTTGGGGCCCTTCTTTCGTCGCAAGAAAGCTAATATCTGGAAGAAAATCTTGTTAAAATTTCAGACCAATGAGAGTTACGGATCTCCGGGAATTTAAGAAACGGTGAAAGCCAGAATCTGAGAGCGCAGAAAGAGAAGGACACAGAGAGAGAGATCCAATCTCGGAGGGGCTCTCGCCCCTCCGCCGCCATGGAGACCATGGACCAGAGGGGAAACCCTTCTCCCATCTAGGGAGGAGGTCAAGGAAGAAGAATAAGAAGGGGGGCTCTCTCCCCCTCTCTCCCGACGGCGCTGGAATGCCGCCCGGGACATCATCGTGTGACGGCGATCTACACCAACACTTCCGTCATCTTCACCAACACCTCCATCACATTCCCCCATATATATTCAGCGGTCCACTCTCCCGCAACCCGTTGTACCCTCTACTTGAACATGGTGCTTTATGCTGCATATTATTATCCAATGATGTGTTGCCATCCTATAATGTCTGAGTAGATTTTCGTTGTCCTATCGGTGATTGATGAATTGCTATGATTGGTTTAATTTGATTGTGGTTATCTTGCTGTCCTTTGGTGCCCATCATATGAGCGCGCGCCTGGATCACACCATAGGGTTAGTAGTATGTTGATAGGACTATGTATTGGAGGGCAAGGGTGACAGAAGCTTCAGCCTAGCATAGAAATTGATGCATACGGGATTGAAGGGGGGCCAATATATCTTATTGCTATGGTTGGGTTTTACCTTAATGAATGTTAGTAGTTGCGGATGCTTGCTAATAGTTCCAATCATAAGTGCATAGAATTCCAAGTAAGGGATGACATGCTAGTAGGGGCCTCTCCCACATAAAACTTGCTATCGGTCTAGTAACGTAGTCAATTGCTTAGGGACAATTCCGCAACTCCTACCACCACTTTTCCACACTAGTTAAACTAACGTAATTGTTTCTTTATCTAACCAGCCCATAGCTTTTATTTATGTGTTCTTTATTTTCTTGCAAACCTATCACGCCTACAAAGTACTTCTAGTTGCGTACTTGTTCTAGGTAGAGCGAACGTAAAGTGTGCATAGAGTTGTGTCGGTGGTCGATAGAACTTGAGGGAATATTTGTCCTACCTTTAGCTCCTCTTTGGGTTCGACACTCTTACTTATCAAAAAAGGCTACAATTGATCCCCTATACTTGTGGGTTATCAAGACCTTTTTCTGGCGCCATTGTCGGCGAGAGATAGCGTGGGGTGAATATTCTCATGTGTGCTTGTTTGCTTTGTCACTAAGTAGATTTATTTGCTGTTCTATGTTGTTCTCTATCTTTAGTTATGGATATGGAACCTGAAATACCAAAAAAATTAGGTGTACTTGCTACTCATGGAGATGGGGAACCTCCTAAAACCCTCGATGCTCGTTATGTGGAAAATATTGTGCACTTCTTTAATAATCCTGAGAAAACCCCATTAAATTATATAATGGGATACACGTTGGATCAACGTGAATACTTTAGGGATTATCGGTTGACTCAAAAAGGGAAACTATTAAGGAATCAAATTCATATGTTGAAATGGTATGCTTGGGAGCTATGCTTATTACTTGTTGCTCTAGGATGAAGGCTAAACACCTTCCCTTTTCTTGTAAATTTAATGCTAATGAAACCTTGGCTTCTTATGCTAATGGTTTATATGATTACTATGATGTGGAACAAATAAAAGAGTTTGTTGCTTTTATGGGTGCTTATGAAATTGAAGCTGTGTTTAAAGGGTGTGATGATAATGATGATGTTGCTTACCAATCTGAAAATTTGGTTATGCTTCATTATTGTTATACTAATTATGAATATAATGCCCATATTGATCGATTTATGGAGAAATTCTACGCTGCCCAAGAAGAGACTAATATTTTGCAGGAAACTATGGAAGAAGAAAATGCTGAAACTGTGAACTCATTAGATGAAAAAGATGACGAGGAGAGCGAAGAACAAAAGGAGGAAGAGCGGACTAGCTACCCGTGCCCACCTTCTAATGAGAGTAACTCTTCAACTCATACATTTTTTAATTTCCCTTCGTTCTTACCGAAGGATGAATGCTATGTTGATTGCTATGATCCCTTGGATTTGTTTGAAATATCCCTTTTTGATGAACTTGATGCTTTCTATGCTTGTGTCCATGATGCCAATATGAATGATGCTTATGAAGATGAACTTGCTGTAGTTCCTTATGTTAAACATGACATTGTTCCTATCGCACCCACTTATGATAGTCCTATTATCTTTTTGAACTCTCCCAACTACACTATATCGGAGAAGTTTGCTCTTATTAGGCATTACATAGATGGGTTTCCTTCTACTATTACACATGATGTTTTTTAGGAATATAATATGCATGTGCTTGCTGCTCCTACTTGCAATTATTATGAGAGAGGAACTACATCTCCACCTCTCTATGTTTCCAATATGATAAAATTGCAAGAAACTGCTTATGCTATGTATTGTCCTTTACTTGATGTGCATGAATTGTTCTTTTATGACATGCCAATGCATAGGAAGAGAGTTAGACTTCGTCATTGCATGATATATGTTACCTTGTGCTCACTACTAAATTACAAATCATTTTGAATTAAAATTGGCTTTATGCCTAGCTTAATGGCTTTAAAGAAAGCGCTGCCTGGGAGACAACCCAGAAGTTTTAGAGAGTCATTTATTTCTATTGAGTTCTTTTATTTAATTTAAAAACACACAAAAAATATAGAGGGGAACTTAAAACTTTTTCAAAAAGAGAAGCGATTGAAAGGTGATGCATTGCGGAAGTGAGGGTCGACCTTGAACACTTGTGTTCATGCTCATGGAAACAATCTAGAATTTTTCATGGAAGTTTCTCACAAAAATAATTATCCCCTTGTACAATTCCATTGCATCATAAAAATAATGTGCCAACTAAAGCCTTTATGATTAGTTTGGGTGATAATTGTTTGATCATGCTGAAAAAGACAGAAACTTTGTGCTCATGAAATTATTTTTAATTCCTATCCAGAAAAAGGTTTTGAGTTGATTCTTTTTGCTGATGATTGATATACACATTTCCCTAATTGTCATAATTTTTCAGAATTTTTGGAGTACCATAAGTATGGTATAAGTTCAGATTACTACAGACTATTGTGTTTTTGACAGATTGTGTTTTCTATGCATTGTTCTCTTATTTTAATGAATCTATGGGTAGTATCGGGGGGTATGAACCATGGTGAAGTTGGATTACAGTAGATATAATGCTAATATGAATTTGGAATGAGTTCACAACAGTACTTAAAGTGGTTATTTACTTTATTATACTAACGGATCTCACGAAGGTTTTGTTGAGTTTTGTGTGATTGAAGTTTTCAAGTTTTGGGTGAGACCACAATGGATGAAGGAATAAGGAGAGGCAAAAGCCTAAGATTGGGGATGCCCAAGGCACCCCAAGGTAATATTGAAGGAAGACTCAAGTGTCTAAGCTTGGGGATGCCCCGGAAAGCATCCCCTCTTTCATCCACAATCTATCGGTAATTTTACTCGGAGCTATATTTTTATTCGTCACATGATATGTGCAAATGCTTGGAGCGTCTTTTGTGTTTATTTTTCATTTTTCTTTTATGCACCATGCTGGTATGAGATAGTCCTTGGTTTATTTATAGAATGCGCTTTGCACTTCACTTATATCTTTTGAGTATGGCTTTATAGAATACTTCATGTGCTTCACTTATATCATTTGAAGTTTCGATTGCATGTTTCCCTACACATAGAAAACCGCCATTTGTAGAATGCTCTTTTGCTTCACTTATATTTGTTAGAGAGGGGCATATCTTTTGTAGAAAGAATTAAACTCTCATGCTTCACTTATACCTATTTAGAGAGTTAACAGGAGCTGGTCATTCACATGGTTAGTCATAAAATCCTACATAAAACTTGTAGATCACTGAATATGATATGTTTGATTCCTTGCAATAGTTTTGCGACATGAAGATGTGATATTAGAGTCATGCTAGGGAGTAATTGTGTATTCGTAGAAATACTTGTGTTAAGTTTTGTGATTCCTGTAGCATGCACGTATGGTGAACCGTTATGTGATGAAGTCGGAGCATGATTTATTTATTGATTGTCATCCTTTGTGTGGAAGTCGGGGTCGCGCGATGGTTAAATCCTACCAACCCTTCCCCTAGGAGCATGCGTGTAGTACCTTGTTTCGATGACTAATAGACTTTTGCAATAAGTATGTGAGATCTTTATGACTAATGTTGAGTCCATGGATTATACGCACTCTCACCCTTCCACCATTGCTAGCCTCTCTAGTACCGTGCAACTTTCGCCGGTGTATTACACCCACCATATACCCTTCCTCAAAACAGCCACCGTACCTACCCATTATGGCATTTCCATAGCCATTCCGAGATATATTGCCATGCAACTTCGATCGTTCCGTTTAGTATGACACACACCATCATTGTCATATTGCTTTGCATGATCGTAAGATAGCTAGCATGATGTTTTCATGGCTTGTCCATTTTTTGATGTCATTGCTACGCTAGATCATTGCACATCCTGGTACACCGCTGGAGGCATTCATATAGAGTCATATTTTGTTCTAATTATCGAGTTGTAAGTAAATAAAAGTGTGATGATCATCATTATTAGAGCATTGTCCCGTGTGAGGAAGTAATAAAAGAGGCCAATGAAGCCCAAATAAAAAAAGAGGCCAAAGAAGCCCACCAAAAAATGAGAGAAAAGAGAGAATGGACAATGCTACTATCCTTTACCACACTTGTGCATCAAAGTAGCACCATGTAGCGACCCGACTCAAGACGAGTCAAGCCTCTGTGTTTCTGTGCCATCCCTGGATCAGTATGCTGGCACACACAGTACATCAATGTATATATCAAAGTGCAATCACATGTAAATAGCATAAAACTGATATATACCTTAAATATCTCAGCGGAAGTGGTCAAGGGAGTGGAGTCCCAATAAACACCAACGGCAAGTTGAGTGTAGACCGTAACCCTGAATCGTACTCTTACTCGTCGAAGAAAATATCTGCAACATAAGACGTTGCAGCCGTGTAGGTCAGCATATTGAATATGCCGGCAAGTCACATAAGAGAGGGGTGAAAAGTAATCATCTATACTATATGCATATATGGCAGGTGGGGCTATAAGTTTTTTAGCGAAAAGCAAGTTTTCTCCAACATCAAGAGAGGGCTAAAAGCAAAATGTTACTACGTTGTTTGTTGTTAACGAGATGGTTCCGCCAACCAATTCTCGTACCCGAGTTGTCAATAATTACCCTCATCAAATATATTTAATGGTGTTGAGAAATCCAGATAACTTCAGTTCCTTTGGCTCAAGTTGTCCATGACCGTGGACACGGCTAATCGATTAGGTTTGAGTACTCTGCAGAGTTTTGCACACGTTCCCCACAAGATTTGATCGCCTCCGAGTATATCCTCGCACTTCAGGGTGTTTGAAGACCGGATGATCAAAACATGGTCTTTCAACGGGTCCCTCTGAATCCCTGTCGGTGCCCATCCATTCCTACCGTTCGTCTACATCTGCTAGCACCGCCTGTCCAGAGTCGCCGCGTTGTCCAACCAAGCCAGAGCCCGTAATGACTTGTAGCTGTGCAGGTAAGCCTTGGGTCTTGAAAATATCCGTCCGTCTCTTTGAGCCTGGGTGAAGCTTTCCCCAGGATGACATGGCCTCTCCAGCATCCCGGGCATCCACTGGGTTTTCCAGGGAGCCGATCAACCGTCCTTCACCCAGTGTTGCATTGCGTCCGAGGTCTTGAAAAGTCTTGTCTTAACCGGTCTTGATTATTTAATCAACCTCGCATTACTCGTGGTATACACTCAACAGATAACCCGTCTACTTAAGCATAGCAAATATAACATTGTCGTCCCGGGGCCAAGTATCGGGGTGTTGTGTTCCTACCACATGATACTACATCTTATGCTAAAGTTTCCAAGTACCTAGGCAGCATGCAAATTGGGCAAAGAAGGTGATCTACTATGCATCGAAAACATAGGTAAAATAACATGATCAAAATGACTTGCCTGCGATGTTGACGAAGAAAAATTTCTCGAGAAAATAACTTGATAGACTACTCGTCACTCTCCGATCAAATCTATATAAGAAACATATCATTCACATAAGCACTCATACTAGCAATCATTCTAACAATCAAAACAAAAGAGAGAGCGAATAGGAAACCGAAAGAAACTTCAAATAAGACTAGGGAGTCTTCTACTACGTCAAACACTAACTAGTTTTTGTCTAACAGAAAATAATAACAAGGAACTAAGATATAAGTTTAACTAAGATAAAATAGAGTATTTTTCACAAAACTTTTTGAAAGTATTCCCAAACGGGATTTGCAACGACGGTGAAAACAATTGCACGTTACTACGGAGCTAGAATTGTTTTCATGAAAACAAATAAACATAAAATAAAAACTTGTTGCAAAACTACTGTTAACTAACATAAACAAAACAATAATCATCTTTCTGAAATAATAAAGAAAATATTTTAAAACAAAAGTAGAAAATGAATTAGCAAAAATCCTAAAAGCGGTGAAACAGAAATTGTTTCACATGAAATAATGAGTTAAAATACTCAAACAAATCTGAAATGTTTACCACTGATACATAAGATCACTAGTGATCAGTACCAAAAGGAATCAAATTAAAAGCTATTTTTAAACTCCTGGAATAGGCAAAACAAGGTTTAAACCAAATCTGATCTAACTTATATTTGAAAAATTCAAACATAAACAAATTATATGTTTTTACAATTTACAGGAAGTTTTTGAGCTACTGGAAAAAGAATCAAAGTCATTGGACTTCGGGATAAAAAGTTGTGGTCAAAACAAGATTGAAAGTTTCTGTTTTTGCTATTTTTGACAGAAAACTGCAGCTACTAGTGCTAAAAGAGGGGTACACATGGCAAGCTGCGGTGGTGTTTGTTGCATGGCTTCGGGCAAACGGCCGAGTTCTAACAAAAGTGCTGGCTAAAGTCATAAGTGGAAAAATAAACCACTGGTTTTCTGGGATAAACCGAAGAGGTATAGATGATCTAATCCTGGCCGTTGCATGAAGATCTAAGGGCTAAAGGAGATAACATGCAATATAGTAGAGAGAGGGGATGGAGAAAAACTACCTTGACTGGGCAGTGGTGTTGCACCGACGAGAGAGGAAGACGGCGTCGCCGGCGAGGGAGAGGGGGAGCTCCGGGGCGGTGGAGGGCTTCGGGGGGAGGTGGCGGCGGGGCTCCTTCTCCTCCGCGGGGAGGCGTCGGGCGGTTCGGGGAGAGAGGGCTCGGGGTGCTGGTGTTGCTCCTGGAGGCGTAGACGAAGGTGCAGCGCTGCTGCTCATGGAGGCGGGGGGGCAGCAGGGGGTGGCGGGGTGGCAAGGGGCGGCGGTGGAGTGGGCCGTAGGTGGGGTGGCGGAGGGGTGCAGCAACGGGGTGGGGTGACGGGGCGCTCCTGCGGGGTGGCCGAGGTGGGCAGCAGAAGCTCGCTGCCGGCGAGGGGTAGGAGGGAGATAGGGGCGGCGGTTTGAGGTGCTCAGGGTGGGAACGGGGGCGGCGGTGGAGGGGCACTTATATAGGCCATGGGGGAGGGGAGTAAGGAAGGGAGGAGGAGGAGATCAGGGAAGGGAATCGCGGCGGTTTCCTTGTGCAGCTCGGGGGAGAGAAGAAAGGAAAGGGGAGGAAGAATAAGGCCGATGGGGAGGAGTCTCGGCCAGGGGGGGGGGGGTCCACCCGCAGAGAGAGGAGGGAAAAAAGGCAGGGGGAGGTGGTGGCTGGATTACATGGGATTCGATCCCAGTAAAAGAAACGCTCGGGGCGGCAGCTAGGTTAAAGAAAAAAAGATTTTTTCCTTTTTTTTAAACCTTTCCAAACGGAAAAATATAAACGTCAAAAAGAAAGTAAATCAATATATCCATATATGGTATTATATACCCAAAAAAATCAGAAAATAAATCTCTACCCAAATAACATTTTTTTAAAGCCAAAATAAAAACTTGAAAAAAAATGTTTTTTTCAGAAATTCCCAACTTTGCTATTTCTTTTTGCAATTATTTTTGCAAAAGAACTTTGGGTTTCCTTTGCTCAATTATTTCAGAGATTTGCCCGCACTTTGGAGTGTCATTTTCCTCCGCTCTCTCTCTTGCGTGCAAGAGAGTTTTCTCCGGGCTTTTCTCGCGCGATGCAAAACAAAAGACGAAAGAATTTCCAGGCATTTCTTGCACGAAGAAACAAATGGAAATGCAAAAGAATTTAATGCAAATATCTCTGTTCAAATTCTTTATAGTTGAAGAAGTCATGTCATCTTCTCTCGTTGCTTTTAAAAGCTTTAATTTGAATTCACCGGAGAAGGGGAAAGTCATTTTATTCCCTCTCGTTCAAAAGTTTCGAACAGTTTGAAATTTCTCACAAGTTTCAGTCACTCAGCAAACAAACAAACAATCAATCTAATAATTATATTAACATTCCAAAATTTAAAATTTTGGGATGTTACACACCATGATCTTCATGATAGAGAGTCTCCTATGTTGCCACTTTCATATACTAGTGTGAAATTTTCATTATAGAACTTGGCTTGTATATTCCAATGATGGGCTTCCTCAAATTGCCCTAGGTCTTCATGAGCAAGCGAGTTGGATGCACACCCACTAGTTTATTTTTGAGATTTCATACACTTATAGCTCTTGTGCATCTGTTGCATGGCAATCCGTACTTACTCACATTGATATCTATTGATGGGCATCTCCATAGCTCGTTGATACGCCTAGTTGATGTGAGACTATCTCCTCCTTTTTGTCTTATCCACAACCACCATATTCTATTCACCTATAGTGCTATGTCCATGACTCATGCTAATGTATTGCGTGAAAGTTGAAAAAGTTTGAGAACACTAAAGTACGAAACAATTGCTTGGCTAAAACCGGGGTTGTGCATGATTTAAATACGTTGTGTGGGGAAGATGGAGCATAGCGAGACTATATGATTTTGTAGGGATAACTTTCTTTGGCCATGATATTTTGAGAAGACATGATTGCTTTGCTAGTATGCTTGAAATATTATTGTCTTTATGTGAAATGATAGACTATTGCTTCGAATCACTCGTGTTTTAGTATGCATTCCATCATTAGATTATATGATCAAGATTATGCTTGATAGCATTCCACATCAAAAATTATTTTTTTATCATTTACCTACTCGAGGACGAGCAGGAATTAAGCTTGGGCATGCTGATACGTCTCCATCGTATCTATAATTTTTGATTGTTTCATGCCAATATTCTACAACTTTCATATACTTTTGGCAACTTTTTATACTATTTTTGGGACTAACATATTGATCTAGTGCCCAATGCCAGTTCCTGTTTGTTGCATGTTTTTTGTTTCGCAGATTATCCTTACCAAATGAAGTCCAAACGCAATTAAAAAAACCTACGGGGATTTTTTTGGAATATTTATGATTTTTGGGAAGAAGAATCTACGCGAAACGATGCCCGAGGAGGTCACAAGCCCAGGAAGCGCCCCCCTAGGCCGCGGCTGGCAGGCTTGTGACCAATACCTAAAGCGGTTGTGGCCCTTCTTTCGCCACAGGAACGCTAATGTCCGGAAGAAAATCATGTTAAAATTTCAGCACAATCGGATTTACGGATCTCCGGGAATTTAAGAAACAGTGAAAGCCAGAATCTGGGAGCGCAGAAACAAAAGGACACAGAGAGAGAGATCCAATCTCGGAGGGGCTCTCACCCCGACGCCGCCATGGAGACCATGGACCAGAGGGGAAACCCTTATCCCATCTAGGGAGGAGGTCAAGGAAGAAGAATAAGAAGGGGGCTCTCTCCCCCTCTCTCCCGGCGGCGCCGGAACGCCGCCCGGGACATCATCGTGTGACAGCGATCTAGACCAACACCTGTGTCATCTTCACCAACACCTTCACACATCTATATTCAGCGGTCCACTCTCCCGCAACCCGCTATACCCTCTACTTGAACATGGTGCTTTATGCTTCATATTATTATCCAATGATGTGTTGCCATCCTATGATATCTGAGTAGATTTTCGTTGTCCTATCGGTGATTGATGAATTGCTATGATTGGTTTAATTTGCTTGTGGTTATGTTGTCGTCCTTTGGTGCCCATCATATGAGCGTGCGCGTGGATCACACCATAGGGTTAGTAGTATGTTGATAGGACTATGTATTGGAGGACAAGGGTGACAGAAGCTTTAGCCTAGCATAGAAATTGATGCATACGGGATTGAAGGGGGACCAATATATCTTATTGCTCTGGTTGGGTTTTACCTTAATGAACGTTCGTAGTTGCGGATGCTTGCTAATAGTTCCAATCATAAGTGCATAGAATTCCAAGTAAGGGATGACATGCTAGCACTGGCCTCTCCCACATAAAACTTGCTATCGGTCTAGTAACCTAGTCAATTGCTTAGGGAAAATTCCACAACTCCTACCACCACTTTTCCACACTCGTTAAACTAACGTAATTGTTTCTTTATCTAACCATCCCCTAGTTTTTATTTACGTGTTCTTTCTTTTCTTGCAAACCTATCACGCCTACAAAGTACTTCTAGTTGCATACTTGTTCTAGGTAAAGCGAACGTAAAGTGTGTGTAGAGTTGTATCGGTGGTCGATAGAACTTCAGGGAATATTTGTCCTACCTTTAGCTCCTCGTTGGGTTCGACACTCTTACTTATCGAAAAAGGCTACAATTGACCCCCTATACTTGTGGGTTATCAGTCAACCACATATACTTATCAGAAATTCTATAGTGCTCCCACTCACTTCTTTGGAAATACAAGTTTCTAATAAACCTTGTAAAAACCTAAAAGCTTTGATCAAAGCGTATATTCCAACTCCGAGATGCTGGCACCAGTCCATAAACGGATCGCTGGAGCTTGCATACTTGTTAGTATCCTTAGGACCGACAAAACCTTCTGGTTGTATCACATACAACCTTTCCTTAAGGAAATCGTGGAGGAAACAATGTTTTGACATCCTATGTGCAATATTTCACAAATAATGCAGCAACTACTAACATAATTCCAACAGACTTTTAGCATTGCTACGAGTGAGAAAGTCTCATCATAGTCAACTCTTTGATCTTGTCGGAAACATATTTGCGACAAGTCGAGCTTTTCTAAAAAGTGACTTTTCACCATCATCGTTTGTCTTCCTTTTAAAGATCCATCTTTACTCAATAGTCTCATGACCATCAAGTAGTTCTTCCAAAGTATACATGGATCCTCTCTCGGATTTCATGGACTCCACCCATTTGCCGGAATCCGGGCCCACCATCGCTTCTCCATAGCTCATAGGTTCATTATTGTTCAATAACATGACCTCCAAGACAGGGTTACCGTACCACTCTGTAGTAGTACACGACCTACGAGGTTTGTAGTAACTTGATCCGAAGGTCAATAATCACCATCATCAGTTTCCACTTCAATTGGTGTAGGCGCCACAGGAACATCTTCTTGCGCCCTGCTACACACTGGTTGAAGTGACGGTTCACTAACCTCATCAACTTCCACCACCCTCCCACTCAATTCTTTCGAGAGAAACCTTTCCTCGAGAAAGGACCCATTTCTAGAAACAAACACTTTGCTTCCGGATCTGAGATAGCAATAAAATGACACGATCAATATGCTACGTATATAATTTGGGTCTTGTCCATCACATGATTCTCCTAATGATGTGATATCGTTATCAAGTGACAACACTTGCCTATGGCCAGGAAACCTTGACCATCTTTGATCAACGAACTAGTCAACTAGAGGCTCACTAGGGACAGTGTGTTGTCTATGTATCCATGCATGTATTTGACTTTCCAATCGATACAATTCTAGCATGGATAATAAACGATTATTATGAACAAGGAAATATAATAATAACTAATTTATTATTGCCTCTAGGGCATATTTCGAACAATGATTGGAATGGAATCTCTTGATCTCAACACATGAGTAAGTGGCTCTCTCAGAAAAATGGATCTGGTAAGTGTAATTGTGTTATGAGTGCATCCCCTACGAATGAGAGGTAGGTGGAGGGGTATATATAGGCATCCCCCAAAATCCAACCGTTACAACATTATTGCCCAACTCGGTGACACCGAAATACATCTAGGTGGTATCGAGGTGCACGAAATGTGGCAACTTTTGAATTCTCGGTGAGACCGATATAGGAATCTCGGTGGTACCGATACAATGACCTAGACTAGTTTCGAAACTCGGTGAGACCAATTTCAAACTCAGAAATTCCAAAAGTTGAAATCATCTCAACAGAATGTTGGTCAGCCAATCTCGATGGCACCAATAGGAATGTTGGTTGTATCGAGATGGTGGTTTTGCCATACGATTTGTCTAAGTGTAAAATCGGTATGGCCGACTAGGAAATGTTGGTGGCACCGATTTTGCTTATGTGGCTTGGGACTGATATATCTTGTGGAAAGTGGCTGATTTTTTTGGTCGCTATCTCTAAGCATATGAGCAACTAATACGTCTCAAACGTATCCATAATTTTTTATGGTTTCATGTTGTTATCTTGTCAACTTTGGATGTTTTATTTACCTTTTATATCTTTTTTGGGACTAACTTATTAATTCAGTGCCAAGTGCTAGTTCTTGTTTTTTGTGTGTTTTTGACTCTTTTCAGATATGATTTTGGAACGCAGTCCAAACGGAATAAAATCCCCGAAATAAATTTTTCTAGAACAGAAGAAGATTGGGGGACTTGAGGGCCAAGGCAGGAGGCCCACAGGGAGCCCACAAGCCCTGACGCCGCGGCTAAATTTTTCCAGAACAGAAGAAAATCGGGGGACTTGAGGTCCAAGGCAGGAGGCCCACACGGAGCCCACAAGCCCTGACGCCGCGGCCAGGGGGGCCCGCGGCGACTAGGCTTGTGGCCTCCCTGACGCTCCCCTGCCCTAGCTCTTTCGCCTATATATTCCCTAAAATCCTAGAAAAAATCAGGGCATCCACGAAAACACTTTTCCGCCGCCGCAAGATTCCGTTTCCGCGATATCTTATCTGGAGACCCTTCCCGGTGCCCTACCGGAGGGGACTTTGCAGTTGGAGGGCTTCTACATCAACATCATCACCTCTCCAATGACTCGTGAGTAGTCCACTTCAGACCTACGGGTCCGTAGTTAGTAGCTAGATGGCTTCTTCTCTCTCTTGGATCTTCAATACAAAGTTCTCCATGATCTTCATGGAGATCTATCCGATGTAATCCTCTTTGGCGGTGTGTTTGTCGAGATCCGATGAATTGCGGATTTGTGATCAGATTATCTATGAATTATATTTGAGTCTTTGCTGATTTCTTATATGCATGATTTGATATCCTTGTAAGTCTCTCCGAGTCTTGGATTTTGTTTGGCCAACTAGATCTATGATTCTTGCAATGGGAGAAGTGCTTGGTTTTGGGTTCATACCATGCGGTGACCTTTCCCAGTGACAAAAGGGGCAGCAAGGCACGCATCATGTTGTTGCCATCAAGGGTAACAAGATTGGCTTTCATCATAGATTTGAGATTGTCCATCTACATCATGTCATCTTGCTTAAGGCGTTACTCTATTCTTATGAACACAATACACTAGATGCATGCTGGATAGCGGTCGAGGTGTGGAGTAATAGTAGTAGATGCAGAAAGTATCAGTCTACTTGTTTTGGACGTGATGCCTATAGATATGATCATTGCCATAATAACGTCATGACTTTGCGCAGTTCTATCAATTGCTCGACAGTAATTCGTTCACTCACGTCTACTTGCTTTCATGAGATAAGCCACTAGTGAACACTACGGCCCCCTGGTCTATTCACAACTATCGTCTCCACTTTTACTTTTACTTTGCTTTGTTTAATTTTTTCTTTCAATTCTCACTTTGCAAACAATCTATAAGGGATTGGCAACCCCTTCATAGCGTTGGGTGCAAGCTCTTTGTGTTTGTGCAGGTACTTGTGACTTGACGCGTTCCTCCTACTTGATTGATACCTTGGTTCTCAAACTGAGGGAAATACTTACCGCCGCTGTGCTACATCACCCTTTCCTCTTCAAGGGAACACCAACGCAAGGCTCCAAGGCCGCGGGGGAATCCTTTGCATATTTGCCAAGGAAGTCCCTATAGGTGTAGCCCGTAGCAGAAGGATTCCTGGCGCCGTTGCCAGGGAAGGTCTTTTGTTGCCGTAGCAGAAGTATTTCTGGCGCCGTTGCCGAGGAGGATCGCTTGCCGAGGAGTATCAAGACAAGAGTAATCTCCCGTCAACACTCCTATTTCTGGCGCCGTTGCCGGGGAGAGATCCAGTCAAGATCTATCCAAGTAAGTGTCACAATCTCACCTCTTGCAATTACCTTTTTTTTGCCAGTTGCCTCTCGTTTTCCTCTCCCCCACTTCACATTTGCCGTTTTCCTTTGCCGTTTTCATTTTCCTTTTTCGTTCGCCCTTTTCTCTCGCTTGCTTTCTATTTGCTTGTGTGCATGTGCCTTCAATATTCTTGCATCTTCGCTTGCTGAAAATCTAGTGATATGGATCCTCATCCACTTGCTAATTTGTTTAAGAGATCCAATTATGTTGATGCAATTGCTAGTGAATTGAGTGCACTTGACTATCTTTATGGAGTTTTGCTTGAGATGCGTGAATCTGAAAATTGTGAGGAAGAAATTTATGAAGTGATTCACGAGGGCTCCTTGGATGAAAAGCATGATTGCAATGGTTTCACTATAAATTCTATTAGTGACAATCATGCTAAAAATATGCAAAACCCCAAGCTTGGGGATGCTAGTTTTGCTATGTCCACTACTTGTTGCAATGACCATGAGTGGGGCGATGATTTTTCTTATGATCTTGAAAATTTGTTTAAGCCTCATGATGAACATGATATTTGCAATATTATTGAAAGTGGGTTTGGAGAAGTCATGAATTTAGTTGATGATAATCCCACTATTTTTTAAGAGCGTCAACTTTGCATGCATGTGGATCATGAAAAGAATATCCTTTGTGATAGCTATATTGTTGAATTTGAATATGATCCCACATGTAATTGCTATGAGAGAGGAAAATATTGTGGTAGAAACTTTCATGTTACCAAATTACCTCTCGTTATGTTGAGATTGCTATTGTCTCTTTCTTCTTCCTTGCATATGGTAACTATTGGTTGTCTTGACAATCTGTTTTCCTATAAAATGCCTATGCATAGGAAGTATGTTAGACTTAGATTTGATTCTCACATGCTTTATGATGCTCTCTTCGTGTCCGATTGCTATCTTTTGTGTGAGCATCATTGAATTATCAATGCCTAGCTAAGGGCGTTAAACAATAGCGCTTGTTGGGAGGCAACCCAACGAATCTATCCTTTTTCTTTCTATTTTGTGTTTTCCACACTTTCATAATTCTGGTATGATTGTGTTTTTTGTGTTTCTTTTGCATTTGTGCCAAGTGAAACCGTTATGATTAGTCTTGGGGATGATCGTTTGGTCATGCTGGAAAAGACAGAAACTTTCTGCTCACGAAAAGAATTTTCGTTTTTATTCTGTAAGAGCTTTTGAGTTGTTCCTTTTTGCTGCTCATTGATACGCAAATTATTCAGACTGTCGTAATTTGTCAGAATTTTTGAAGTACCATAAGTATACTAAGTATAAATATTGCTACAGACTGGTCTGCTGTTAACAGATTCTGTTTTTGTTGAGTTGGTTGCTTATTTTGATGAATCTATGGATACTATCGGGGGGTATTAGCTATGGAAGATTGAAAATACAGTAACCCAACATCAACATAAGTAGAATTTAAGTTTGCCACAATACCTAAGGAAGTGGTGGTTTGCTTTCTTATACTAATGTTATCACAAGTTTCTGTTTAAGTTTCGTGTTGTGAAGTTTTCAAGTTTTGGGTGAAGTTCTTATGGACAAAGAGATAAAGAGTGGCAAGGGATCAAGCTTGGGGATTCCCAAGGCGCCCCAAGTTGATTCAAGGATGACGTAAAAGCCTAATCTTGGGGATGCCCCGGGAAGGCATCCCCTCTTTCGTCTTCAATCCATCGGTAACGTTACTTGGGGCTATATTTTTATTCACCACATGTTATGTGTTTTGCTTGGAGCGTCTTGTATCGTAGGAGTCTTTTATTTTTGTTGTGTCACAATCTTCCTTGCTGCACACCTAGAGAGAGAGACATGCACTCACCGTGATTTTGTCGAGCTTCACTTATATCCTTTGGTTAGACAATTCAGCTCACATGTGTTTCACTTATATCTTTTGAGCAAGTTGATTTGCTCTATGTGCTTCACTTCTATCTTTTTGAGCACGGAAGCGCGTGGCGTGGTAGTTGGCATATGCTATGAAATTAGTCTCAAAAGGGGTAGTTATCCAAAGGGATATGAAAACTTCCACCTTCATGTGCATTGAGTAGTTAGAGAAGTTTGATTCATCTCAATTAGTTTTGAGTTGTGGTTGTGGTAATATTGAAGTTATACTAGTAAGGTGTTGTGGATCTAGAAATACTTGTGTTGAAGTTAGTGATTCCCGTAGAATACACGTATGGTGAACCGCTATGTGATGAAGTCTGAGCATGATTAGTCTATTGATTGTCATCCTTTGTGTAGCGGTCGGGATCGTGCGATGGTTTATACCTACCAATCCTTCCCCTAGGAGTATGCGTGGAATGCTTTGTTTCGATTACTACTAAAACTTTTGCAACAAGTATATGAGTTCTTCATGACTAATGTTGAGTCCATGGTTTAGATGCATTTTCATCTTCCACCATCACTATCTTCTTTAGTGTCGTGCAACTTATGTCGGTGCATAAAACCCACCATTAGCCTCCCTCAAAACAGCCACCATACCTACCTACTATGGCTTTTTCAAAGCCATTCCGAGATATATTGCCATGCAACTACCACCATGACATGTGCCACCACTTCTACATTGCCATTGCATGATCATAAGATAGCTAGCATTATGTTTCCATTGATGTCTATGCCATGCTAGATCATTGTCACGGTACACTACCGAAGGCATTCCATATAGAGTCATCATTGCTCTAAGTTTTGAGTTGAAAGTGTGATGAACATCATTGATGGAGCATTGTCCCATGTGAGGAAATAAAAGAGGCCTTCGAAGCCCATTTACAAAAAGAGGCCAAAGATGCCCACCAAAATAAAAAAAATAAAAAAAGAGACCAAAGAGCCCACCAAAAAATATGAGAAAAAGAGAGAAGGGACAATGCTACTATCTCCTTTCCACACTTGTGCTTCATATTAAGCACCATGATCTTCATGATTGAGAGTCTCTCGTTTTGTCACCACCATATAGCTAGTGGGAATTTTTCATTATATAACTTGGCTTGTATATTCCAATGATAGGCTTCCTAAAAATTGCCTTAGGTCTTCGTGGGCAAGCAAGTTGGATGCACACCCACTAGTTTTCTCTAAGAGCTTTCACATACTCTTAGCTCTAGTGCATCATTTGTATGGCAATCCCTACTCATTCACATTGATATCTATTGATGAGCATGTCCATAGTTCATTGATATGCCTAGTCAATGTGACCGTCTTCTCCTTGTTTGCTTTGCAACCTCCACCACACTCCATTCCACTTATAGTGCTAAAACCATGGCTCACGCTCATGTATTGCGTGAGAGTTGAAAAAGTTTGAGAAAGTAAAGGTGTGAAAACAATTACTTGGCCAATACTGAGGTTGTGCATGATTTAAATTCGTTGTGCAAGGATGATAGAGCATAGCCAGACTATATGATTTTGTAGGGGTAACTTTCTTTTGGCCTTGTTATTTTGAAAGTTCATGATTACCTTGCTAGTTTGCTTGAAGTATTATTGTCTCCACGTCAATAGCAAACTATTGTTTTGAATCTAATGGATCTGAACATTCACGTCACATAAGAGGAGTTACAAAGGATATCTATGCTAGGTAGCATGAAAGCATCAAAAATTAATTCTTTATAACTTCCCTACTCGAGGACGAGCAGGAGTTAAGCTTGGGGATGCTTGATACGTCTCAAACGTATCTATAATTTTTTATGGTTTCATGTTGTTATCTTGTCAACTTTGAATGTTTTATTTACCTTTTATATCTTTTTTGGGACTAACTTATTAATTCAGTGCCAAGTGCGAGTTCCTATTTTTTCTGTGTTTTTGACTCTTTTCAGATCTGATTTTGGAACGGGGTGCAAACGGAATAAAATCCCCGAAATAAATTTTTCCAGAACAGAAGAAGATTGGGGGACTTGAGGGCCAAGGCAGGAGGCCCACAGGGAGCCCACAAGCCCTAACGTCGCGGCCAGGGGGCCCGCGGCGACCAGGCTTGTGGCCTCCTTGGCGCTCCCCTGCCCTAGCTCTTTCGCCTATGTTCCCTAAAATCCGAGAAAAAAATCAGGGCATCCACGAAAACACTTTTCCGCCGCCGCAAGCTTCCATTTCCGCGAGATCTCATCTGGAGACCCTTACCGGTGCCCTGCCGGAGGGGACTTTGGAGTTGGAGGGCTTCTACATCAACATCATGGCATCTCCGGTGACTCGTGAGTAGTCCACTTCAGACCTACAGGTCCGTAGTTAGTAGCTAGATGGCTTCTTCTCTCTCTTGGATCTTCAATACAAAGTTCTCCATGATCTTCATGGAGATCTATCCGATGTAATCCTCTTTGGAGGTGTGTTTGTCGAGATCCGATGAATTGTGGATTTGTGATCAGATTATCTATGAATTATATTTGAGTCTTTGCTGATTTCTTATATGCATGATTTGATATCCTTGTAAGTCTCTCCGAGTCTTGGGTTTTCTTTGGCCAACTAGATCTATGATTCTTGCAATGGGAGAAGTGCTTGGTTTTGGGTTCATACCGTGCGACGACCTTTCCCAGTGACAGAAGGGGCAGCAAGGCACACATCATGTTGTTGCCATCAAGGGAAACAAGATGGGCTTTCATCATAGATTTGAGATTGTCCATCTACATCATGTCATCTTGCTTAAGGCGTTACTCTGTTCTTATGAACTCAATACACTAGATGCATGCTGGATAGCGGTCGACGTGTGGAGTAATAGTAGTAGATGCAAAAAGTATCGGTCTACTTGTTTTGGACGTGATGCCTATAGATATGATCATTGCCATAGATAACGTCATGACTTTGCGCGGTTCTATCAATTGCTCGAGAGTGATTCGCTCACCCACCGTCTACTTGCTTTCATGAGAGAAGCCACTAGTGAATACTACGGCCCCCGGGTTTATTCACAACTATCGTCTCCACTTTTACTTTTACTTTGCTTTGTTTACTTTTTGCTTTGAGTTCTCAGTTTGCAAAGAATCTATAAGGGATTGACAACCCCTTCATAGCATTGGGTGCAAGCTCTTTGTGTTTGTGCAGGTACTTGTGACTTGACGCGATCCTCCTATTGGATTGATACCTTGGTTCTCAAACTAAGGGAAATACTTACCGCCGCTATGCTACATCACCCTTTCCTCTTCAAGGGAACACCAACGCAAGGCTCCAAGGCCGCGGGGGAATCCTTTGCATATTTGCCAAGGAAGTCCCTATAGGCGTAGCCCGTAGCAGAAGGATTCATGGCGTCGTTGCCAGGGAAGGTCTTTTGTTGCCGTAGCAACAACCAATTCATCATAATACCTCATCCCCTTTTAATAGTATTATCTTTCCAATGGACTCAAAGTGATTTCTCACAAATGTAAAATGTAGAGTCTTCTTGCTTGAAGCTTGAGGCAATCCTATTCCTTCCCTACATCAAGGGCCATCTCCTCACAATCCTATAGCTAGACCTCTCTGTGGACTATACCTAAATTATAGTAGGTAAAAGTCTTTGTCCAAGAGACAATCTATGTTGTAATGAATTACCAAAACTACCAAGGGAGCACACATGTTTTCAGTGTTGGTGGAGGCCGCTCGCTTGCCGAGCCCCTTGCCTCTGATGTCGGGGCCAAAGCGGGGCATAGGGCGCGAGAGCCCTCTTGGCGACAATGAAAAGCTCGGCGATGCGGTCCACCCAGGCATCGTACCCTCCATCCGTAGGGCGATGGCAAAGCACTTCGCCTGCCATGAGTAGCATGTCCTGCACGTTTAGATCTCCCACATGGACACAAATTGGTGAAAATGTTGCGGGAGCACGACAAAGCGGCCGCCTTGCCACAATGGGGCCGTGGGAAGCCCTGCTGCTTGCGGGCGATGATAGTGGTGGTCGCGACACTGGTGGGGCGGTAACTGTCACCCGACATCGATCACTTGGGCGCGCACAGTGAGCATCGGCCATGTGGTCGGTGAAGGTGGGGCCGAAACTAGAGCGGAAAAATGGTTGCGCACGCCTACCTGATGTGCCAAATGTCAGAATCAGGGCTTCGAAGACCCCAAAAGTTTCGAACTCTCGGGTGCCCTCGCCCTACTGCCCTCTTCTATCTCCCATCTTCATGGCTAATCTTGGGTGGATCGATCTAAGTAAAGTGAACAAGAACGCGCAAGCAGTTTACCCATCTTCGGGTCACCTAGCGGTGTAAAGCCGTGCTCCTGCTTGTTTGGATAACCTGAGGTGGAAGACGAGTACAAAGCTAGGTTCTTGCCCTAGTGGAGATGGTGGGGATCAGACCAGCTTCTACTACTATAGAGCCCGGGCCTCTCTTTAATATTCGCCTTGGTCCTCTTCCCCCTGAAAACACATTGGCGGGAAGGGTTGCCACATCGGCCATTTTGAAAGGGGGAAGGAATGTAGTCTGCTCTAACAAAGGTGGTCTTCGTCTGCAAAAGCCTTTCTTCATGACGCGGTGGTGGGCTCAGGAGTGACGTACATTCTGCCGAGCCTCCAGCCTTGGTCCTCTTGCACCGATCACGAAACCTTTGGGAGACACTTTGGGAGCCTACCACATGGCCCCACTTCCTTAGAACAAAAGTGGAAATCCTCCCTACCCGTGCCTGCTGGCTCCGCTCCTCCGCCACCAGTGTAGTCTGCATCACCCATGCGAAGGCGCATGGCCGCGGGGCCCTGCCATGTCGCCATCGACGAACCCATCCCGCGAGAGCCTCAAGGGTGGCTCAGGATGCGTCCTTGCACCAGACAACCCTTCGTGATCCTCAGCGATGATCCTTAGATGATTGCCTCACGAGGCAGTGGTCTCCACGAGGGTCTTCCTTGTCGAGCTTGTCGATGGGCCGAGCCATGCTTTCCCAGCCGCGTAGCGCCCGGGGCCGCAGGCTAACGGGCCTAGGTACCCCGAGTCCCACTGGCCTGACACATACTCAATCCCACCTCCTCATATTTGCTAGCCCCTCGAGTACCGTGCATAGCCCATTATCACCTCGAGGATTGGTGCAACTCTCGCCCATGCATCCAAACCCCGTGACATGACACGCTCTATTGCACATAAGTGTTATTATATCATCCTCAAAATAGCCACCATACCTACCTATTATGGCATTTCCATAGCCATTCCGAGATATATTGCCATGCAAATTCTATCGTCACTTCACATGACTAGTTTGTTCATCATCATATTGCTTTGCATGATCATATAGAGTTGACATAGTATTTGTGGCAAAGCCACGGTTCATAATAGCATTTGTGGCAAAGCCATCAATTATCATATGTTGAATACATGTCACGCTAGATCATTGCACATCCTGGTACACTACCGGAGGCATTCATATTTGAGTCATGTTGCTTCATAGTTCATCATATCGAGTTATCTATCAGTTCTAATTAAATAAAAGTGTGATGATCATCATTATGAGAGCATTGTACAGTGAGGAAATAAAGACGGGGGAGGCCAAATGACCCCATCAAATATTTAAAAAATGAGAGAAAAAGAGAGGAGGGACTTTGCCACTATCCTTTACCACACTTGTGCCTCAAAATGGCACCAAGTTCATCATATAGAGAGTCTCATGTTATATCATTAATATGCCAGTGGGAATCAAAAAAATTATAAACTTGGATTGTATATTCTGATGACGGGCTTCCTCGGATGCTTGAGGTCTTCATGATGTTGGAATTATGCCCTAGAGGCAATAATAAATATGGTTATTATTATAATTCCTGTGTCAAGATAATAGTTTATTGTCCATGCTATAATTGTATTGAATGAAGACTCATTTACATGTGTGGATACATAGACAAAACACCGTCCCTAGCATGCCTCTAGTTGGCTAGCCTGTTGGTCAATGATAGTCAGTGTCTTCTGATTATGAACAAGGTGTTGTTGCTTGATAACTGGATCACGTCATTGGGAGAATCACGTGATGGACTAGACCCAAACTAATAGATGTAGCATGTTGATCGTGTCATTTTGTTGCTACTGTTTTCTGCGTGTCAAGTATTTATTCCTATGACCATGAGATCATATAACTCACTGACACCGGAGGAATGCTTTGTGTGTATCAAACGTCGCAACATAACTGGGTGACTATAAACATGCTCTACAGGTATCTCCGAAGGTGTTAGTTGAGTTAGTATGGATCAAGACTGGGATTTGTCACTCCGTGTGACGGAGAGGTATCTCGGGGCCCACTCGGTAATACAACATCACACACAAGCCTTGCAAGCAATGTAACTTAGTGTAAGTTGTGGGATCTTGTATTACGGAACGAGTAAAGAGACTTGCCGGTAAAACGAGATTGAAATAGGTATGCGGATACTGACGATCAAATCTCGGGCAAGTAACATACCGAAGGACAAAGGGAATATAATACGGGATTATACGAATCCTTGGCACTGAGGTTCAAACGATAAGATCTTCGTAGAATATGTAGGATCCAATATGGGCATCCAGGTCCCGCTATTGGATATTGACCGAGGAGTCTCTCGGGTCATGTCTACATAGTTCTCGAACCCGCATGGTCTGCACACTTAAGGTTCGACGTTGTTTTATGCGTATTTGAGTTATATGGTTGGTTACCGAATGTTGTTCGGAGTCCCGGATGAGATCACGGACGTCACGAGGGTTTCCGGAATGGTCCGGAAACGAAGATTGATATATAGGATGACCTCATTTGATTACCGGAAGGTTTTCGGAGTTACCGGGAATGTACCGGGAATGACGAATGGGTTCCGGGAGTTCACCGGGGGGGCAACCCACCCCGAGGAAGCCCATAGGCCTTTGGGGAGACACACCAGCCCTTAGTGGGCTGGTTGGACAGCCCACAAGTGCTCTATGCGCCAAGAGAAGAAAAATCAAGAGGAAAAGAAAAAAAAGGAGGAGGTGGGAAGGGAGGGGGACTCCCTCCCACCAAACCTAGTCCAACTCGGTTTGGGGGGGAGAGTCCTCCCCCTTGGCTCGGCCGACCCCCTTGAGGGTCCTTGGACCCCAAGGCAAGGCCCCCTCCCTCCCACCTATATATACGGAGGTTTTAGGGCTGATTTGAGACGACTTTTCCACGGCAGCCCGACCACATACCTCCACGGTTTTTCCTCTAGATCGCGTTTCTGCAGAGCTCGGGCGGAGCCCTGCTGAGACAAGGTCATCACCAACCTCCGGAGCGCCGTCACACTGCCGGAGAACTCTTCTACCTCTCCGTCTCTCTTGCTGGATCAAGAAGGCCGAGATCATCGTCGAGCTGTACGTGTGCTGAACGCGGAGGTGCCGTCCGTTCGGTACTAGATCGTGGGACTGATCGCGGGATTGTTCGCGGGGCGGATCGAGGGACGTGAGGACGTTCCACTACATCGACCGCGTTCTCTAACGCTTCTGCTGTACGGTCTACAAGGGTACGTAGATCACTCATCCCCTCTCGTAGATGGACATCACCATGATAGGTCTTTGTGCGCGTAGGAAAATTTTTGTTTCCCATGCGCCGTTCCCAAACAGTGGCATCATGAGCTAGGTTCATGCGTAGATGTCTTCTCGAGTAGAAAACAAAAGTTTTTGTGGGCGGTGATGTGCGTTTTGCTGCCCTCCTTAGACTTTTCTTGATTCCGCGGTATTGTTGGATTGAAGCGGCTTGGACCGACATTACTCGTACGCTTACGAGAGACTGGTTTCATCGTTACGAGTAACCCCCTTTGCTCAAAGATGACTGGCAAGTGTCGGTTTCTCCAACTTTAGTTGAATCGGATTTGACCGAGGAGGTCCTTGGATGAGGTTAAATAGCAACTCATATATCTCCGTTGTGCTGTTTGCGTAAGTAAGATGCGATCCTACTAGATACCCTTGGTCACCACGTAAAACAAGCAACAACAAAATTAGAGGACGTCTAACTTGTTTTTGCAGGGTATGATTGTGATGTGATATGGCCAACGATGTGATGTGATATATTGGATGTATGAGATGATCATGTTGTAATAGAAATATCGACTTGCACGTCGATGGTATGGCAACCGGCAGGAGCCATAGGGTTGTCTTTATACTAACGTTTGTGCTTGCAGATGCGTTTACTATTTTGCTAGGATGTAGCTTTAGTAGTAATAGCATAAGTAGCACGACAACCCCGACGGCAACACGTTGATGGATGATCATGGTGTGGCGCCGGTGACAAGAAGATCGTGCCGGTGCTTTGGTGATGGAGATCAAGAAGCACGTGATGATGGCCATATCATGTCACTTATGAATTGCATGTGATGTTAATCCTTTTATGCACCTTATTTTGCTTAGAACGACGGTAGCATTATGAGGTGATCTCTCACTAAAATTTCAAGACGAAATTGTGTTCTCCCCGACTGTGCACCGTTGCTACAGTTCGTCGTTTCGAGACACCACGTGATGATCGGGTGTGATAGACTCAACGTTCACATACAACGGGTGCAAAACAGTTGCGCATGCGGAACACTCGGGTTAAGCTTGACGAGCCTAGCATGTGCAGACATGGCCTCGAAACACATGAGACCGAAAGGTCGAACATGAATCATATAGTTGATATGATTAGCATAGGGATGCTTACCACTGAAACTATACTCGACTCACGAGATGATCGGACTTGGGATAGTGTAAGTGGATCATGAACCACTCAAATGACTAGAGAGATGTACTTTTTGAGTGGGAGTTTAGCATATAATTTGATTAAGTTGAACTCTAATTATCTTGAACATAGTCTAGGTCCACTTTAAATATATTTGTGTTGTAGATCATGGCTCACGCGACAGTCATCCTGAATTTTAATACGTTCCTAGAGAAAGCTAAGTTGAAAGATGATGGAAGCAACTTTGTAGACTGGGCTCGTAATCTTAAGCTAATCTTACAAGCTGGGAAGAAGGATTATGTCCTTAATGCTGCGCTAGGAGATGAACCACCCGCTACGGCTGATCAGGATGTTAAGAACGCTTGGCTAGCACGTAAGGAGGACTACTCAATAGTTCAATGTGCAGTCTTGTATGGCTTAGAACCGGGACTTCAACGTCGCTTTGAGCGTCATGGAGCATTTGAGATGTTCCAGGAGTTGGAGTTTATCTTTCAGAAGAACGCCCGGATCGAGAGGTATGAGACCTCCGATAAATTCTATGCTTGCAAGATGGAGGAAAACTCGTCTGTCAGTGAACATGTGCTCAAAATGTCTGGGTACTCAAACCGTCTAGCTGAGCTGGGGATTGAACTCCCGCAAGAAGCTATCACTGACAGAATCCTTCAATCACTGCCGCCAAGCTATAAAGGCTTTGTGTTGAACTACAACATGCAAGGGATGAACAAGTCTCCCGGCGAGTTGTTTGCGATGCTGAAAGTCGCAGAGTCTGAACTCCGTAAAGAGCATCAAGTGTTGATGGTGAGCAAGACCACTACTTTCAAGAGAAACGGCAAAGGCAAGAAGGGCAATTCGAAGAAGAGCGGCAAGCCTGTTGCCAATCCGCCGAAGAAACCCAAGGCTGGACCTAAGCCTGAAACAGAGTGCTTCTATTGCAAGGGTATGGGTCACTCGAAGCGCAATTGCCCCAAGTATCTGGCAGATAAGAAGGCGGGCAAAGAAAAATCAGGTATATTTGATATACATGTTATTGATGTGTACTTAACCGGCTCTCGTAGTAGTGCCTGGGTATTCGATACCGGTTCTGTTGCTCACATTTGCAACTCGAAGCAGGAACTGCGGAATAGACGAAGGCTGGCAAAAGACGAAGTGACGATGCGCGTAGGAAATGGTTCCAAGGTTGATGCAATCGCCGTCGGCACAGTGTCACTTCAGCTACCATCGGGATTAGTGATGAACTTAAATCGTTGTTATTTAGTGCCTGCGTTGAGCATGAACATTATATCTGGATCTTGTTTATTGCGAGACGGTTACTCTTTTAAGTCTGAGAATAATGGTTGTTCTATTTCTATGAGTAACATCTTTTATGGTAATGCACCGAATGTGAAAGTATTGTTCATATTGAATCTTGATAGCGATACGCATATACATAACATTGAGACCAAAAGAGTTAGAGTAAACAATGATAGCGCCATATTTTTGTGGCACTGCCGCTTGGGTCATATTGGTGTAAAGCGCATGAAGAAACTCCATGCTGATGGACTTTTGGAGTCACTTGACTTTGATTCACTTGACACGTGCGAACCATGCCTCATGGGCAAGATGACTAAGACTCCGTTCTCCGGAACAATGGAGCGTGCAAGTGACTTGTTGGAAATCATACATACCGATGTGTGTGGTCCAATGAGCGTAGAGGCACGCGGCGGATATCGTTATTTTCTCATCTTCACTGACGATTTAAGTAGATATGGTTATGTCTACTTGATGAAGCACAAGTCTGAAACATTTGAAAAGTTCAAGCAATTTCAGAGTGAAGTGGAAAATCATCGTAACAAGAAGATCAAGTTCCTACGGTCTGATCGTGGGGGTGAATATCTGAGTTTCGAGTTTGGTGCTCACTTAAGACAATGTGGAATTGTTTCGCAGTTAACACCGCCTGGAACACCACAGCGTAATGGTGTGTCCGAACGTCGTAATCGTACTTTGTTAGAGATGGTGCGATCTATGATGTCTCTTACTAATTTGCCGTTATCATTTTGGGGTTATGCATTAGAAACAGCTGCATTCACTTTAAATAGGACACCATCAAAATTCGTTGAGACGACACCATACGAACTGTGGTATGGCAAAAGGCCAAAGTTGTCGTTTCTTAAAGTTTGGGGATGTGATGCTTATGTCAAAAAGCTTCAGCCTGAAAAGTTGGAACCCAAAGCGGAAAGGTGCGTCTTCATAGGTTACCCAAAAGAGACAGTTGGGTACACCTTCTATCTCAAATCCGAGGGCAAAGTGTTTGTTAAAAACGGAGCTTTTCTCGAGAAGGAGTTTCTCTCGAGAGAATTGAGTGGGAGGAAGATAGAACTTGACGAGGTTGTCGAACCTCTCATCCCTCTGGATGGTGGCGCAGGGCAAGGGGAAACCTCTGTCATTGCGACGCCGGTTGAGGAGGAAGTTAATGATGATGGTCATGAAACTCCAGTTCAAGTTTCTGTTGAACCACGCAGGTCGACGAGATCACGCGCTGCTCCAGAGTGGTACGGTAATCCCGTCTTATCAATCATGTTGTTAGACAACAATGAACCTGCAAGTTATGAAGAAGCAATGGTGGGCCCAGATTCCAACAAATGGCTAGAAGCCATGAAATCCGAGATAGGATCCATGTATGAGAACAAAGTGTGGACTTTGGAGATACTACCTCAGAACAAATGGATCTTTAAGAAGAAGACGGACGCTGACGGTAATGTGACCGTTTATAAAGCTCGACTTGTGGCAAAGGGTTTTTCACAAGTTCCAGGAGTTGACTACGATGAGACTTTCTCACCCGTAGCGATGCTTAAGTCCGTCAGAATCATGTTAGCAATAGCTTCATTTTTCGATTATGAAATCTCGCAGATGGATGTCAAAAAGGCGTTCCTTAACGGTTTCCTTAAGGAAGATTTGTATATGATGCAACCCGAAGGTTTTGTCGATCCTAAAAATGCTGACAAGGTGTGCAAGCTCCAGCGATCCATTTATGGACTGGTGCAAGCATCTCGGAGTTGGAACAAACGCTTTGATGAGGTGATCAAAGCATTTGGGTTTATACAAGTGGTTGGAGAATCTTGTATTTACAAGAAAGTGAATGGGAGCTCTGTGGCGTTTCTAATATTATATGTGGATGACATATTACTGATTGGAAGCAACGTAGAGCTTTTGGAGAGCATAAAAGGTTACTTGAATAAAAGTTTCTCTATGAAGGACCTAGGAGAAGCTACTTACATTCTAGGCATTAAGATCTATAGGGATAGATCAAAACGCCTGATAGGACTTTCACAAAGCACATACCTTGATAAAGTTTTGAAGAGGTTCAAAATGGAACAGTCCAAGAAAGGGTTCTTGCCAGTTTTACACGGTACGAGATTGAGTAAGACTCAGTGCCCAGCAACTGATGAAGATAGAGAGCATATGCGCTACGTCCCCTATGCTTCAGCCATAGGTTCTATCATGTATGCGATGCTGTGCACTAGACCGGATGTTAGCCTGGCCATAAGTATGGCAGGTAGGTTCCAGAGTAATCCAGGAGTGGATCACTGGACAGCGGTCAAGAATATCCTGAAGTACCTGAAAAGGACTAAGGAGATGTTTCTCGTGTATGGAGGTGACGAAGAGCTCGCCATAAAAGGTTACATCGATGCAAGCTTTGACACAGATCCGGACGACTCTAAGTTGCAAACCGGATACGTATTTATTCTTAATGGGGGTGCAGTAAGCTGGTGCAGTTCCAAGAAAAGCATCGTAGCAGATTCTACATGTGAAGCGGAGTACATGGCTGCCTCGGAGGCGGCTAAGGAGGGTGTCTTGATGAAGCAGTTCATGACGGATCTTGGAGTGGTGCTAACCTTGTTCTGTGACAACACAGGTGCCATTGCCTTAGCAAAGGAACCACGGTTTCACAAGAAGACCAGACACATCAAACGACGCTTCAACCTCATCCGCGACTACGTCGAGGAAGAGGACGTAAATATATGCAAAGTGCACACCGATCTGAATGTAGCAGACCCGCTGACTAAACCTCTTCCACGGCCAAAACATGATCGACACCAGAACTGTATGGGTGTTAGATTTATTACAATGTAATTCACATGGTGATGTGATGGCTGGATTATTGACTCTAGTGCCAGTGGGAGACTGTTGGAATTATGCCCTAGAGGCAATAATAAATATGGTTATTATTATAATTCCTGTGTCAAGATAATAGTTTATTGTCCATGCTATAATTGTATTGAATGAAGACTCATTTACATGTGTGGATACATAGACAAAACACCGTCCCTAGCATGCCTCTAGTTGGCTAGCCAGTTGGTCAATGATAGTCAGTGTCTTCTGATTATGAACAAGGTGTTGTTGCTTGATAACTGGATCACGTCATTGGGAGAATCACGTGATGGACTAGACCCAAACTAATAGACGTAGCATGTTGATCGTGTCATTTTGTTGCTACTGTTTTCTGCGTGTCAAGTATTTATTCCTATGACCATGAGATCATATAACTCACTGACACCGGAGGAATGCTTTATGTGTATCAAACGTCGCAACGTAACTGGGTGACTATAAAGATGCTCTACAGGTATCTCCGAAGGTGTTAGTTGAGTTAGTATGGATCAAGACTGGGATTTGTCACTCCGTGTGACGGAGAGGTATCTCGGGGCCCACTCGGTAATACAACATCACACACAAGCCTTGCAAGCAATGTAACTTAGTGTAAGTTGCGGGATCTTGTATTACGGAACGAGTAAAGAGACTTGCCGGTAAAACGAGATTGAAATAGGTATGCGGATACTGACGATCGAATCTCGGGCAAGTAACATACCGAAGGACAAAGGGAATGACATACGGGATTATACGAATCCTTGGCACTGAGGTTCAAACGATAAGATCTTCGTAGAATATGTAGGATCCAATATGGGCATCCAGGTCCCGCTATTGGATATTTACCGAGGAGTCTCTCGGGTCATGTCTACATAGTTCTCGAACCCGCAGGGTCTGCACACTTAAGGTTCGACGTTGTTTTATGCGTATTTGAGTTATATGGTTGGTTACCGAATGTTGTTCGGAGTCCCGGATGAGATCACGGACGTCACGAGGGTTTCCGGAATGGTCCGGAAACGAAGATTGATATATAGGATGACCTCATTTGATTACCGGAAGGTTTTCGGAGTTACCGGGAATGTACCGGGAATGACGAATGGGTTCCGGGAGTTCACCGGGGGGGGCAACCCACCCCGGGGAAGCCCATAGGCCTTTGGGGAGACACACCAGCCCTTAGTGGGCTGGTGGGACAGCCCACAAGTGCTCTATGCGCCAAGAGAAGAAAAATCAAGAGGAAAAGAAAAGAAAAAAGGAGGAGGTGGGAAGGGAGGGGGACTCCCTCCCACCAAACCTAGTCCAACTCGGTTTGGGGGGGGGGAGTCCTCCCCCTTGGCTCGGCCGACCCCCTTGAGGGTCCTTGGACCCCAAGGCAAGGCCCCCTCCCTCCCACCTATATATACGGAGGTTTTAGGGCTGATTTGAGACGACTTTTCCACGGCAGCCCGACCACATACCTCCACGGTTTTTCCTCTAGATCGCGTTTCTGCGGAGCTCGGGCGGAGCCCTGCTGAGACAAGGTCATCACCAACCTCCGGAGCGCCGTCACGCTGCCGGAGAACTCTTCTACCTCTCCGTCTCTCTTGCTGGATCAAGAAGGCCGAGATCATCGTCGAGCTGTACGTGTGCTGAACGCGGAGGTGCCGTCCGTTCGGTACTAGATCGTGGGACTGATCGCGGGATTGTTCGCGGGGCGGATCGAGGGACGTGAGGACGTTACACTACATCAACCGCGTTCTCTAACGCTTCTGTTGTACGGTCTACAAGGGTACGTAGATCACTCATCCCCTCTCGTAGATGGACATCACCATGATAGGTCTTTGTGCGCGTAGGAAAATTTTTGTTTCCCATGCGACGTTCCCCAACACATGACTAGTCAAGTTTGATGCACACCCCACCTAACTTGAGTGGTACATTCATACACATATATCTCTAGTGCATCATTTGCATGGCAATCCCTACTCCTTGTGTCAATATCTATTTATGGGCATCTCAATAGCCCGTTGGTATGCCTAGTTGATACGAGACTATCTTCTCCACTTCTCAACCCCTTTGAAACCTACCACCTTGTTCTATTCCACCTATATGCTATGTACAATGGTTCACGCTCATGTATTGCACGAAGAATAAAAATTGATGCATATTGAAAAGGTACAATCCAACTGCTTTACTTGGGCACCGTGTTGCTTGACATTTGTAGTTATGTGGTGAAGATAGAGCCATGCCTTGCTAATATAATAAAGATGGATAGGGGTGGAACAATTTTTGAGGATCGTACACTTTTTATGTCGCCCCTTGATACGTCTCCAATGTATCTATACTTTTTTATTATTCCAAGCTATTATGTTATCACTTTAGAACACTTTTTATGTACTTATCTACCAGTTTAGAGCACTAACCTATTGACCGAGTGTCGAGTGCTTGTTGTTGTTTTCTGCATGTTTTCCACTTTTTGAGGTATTAAGTACCAAACAAAGTCCAATTGACCTGAAAATATTTTTTGGGAACCAATAAATTGTAGGTTTATGTTAAGATTATTCATGATAAATATTTGAGTCTCCTCTGATATATAATATGATTCTTATGTGCATGATTATGATAGCTTCGTAATTCTCTCTAGTCTATTGAAATAGTTTGCCCAACTAGATTGATATTTCTTCGGTAAGAGAGGTGTGTTGTAGTAGGTTCAATCTGGTGAGTTTCTATATCCGAGTGACAGAAGGGGAAAAGTTGCATATTTGTGTTGATGCTACTAAGGGTAAAACGATGGGGTTTATTCGTATTGGTTGAGTTTACTTTGTCTACTTCATTTCATCTTTCTCCAAGCATTACTACGTTTGTCATGAACTTAATACGTAGAGAGGCAAGCATAAAAGCGCTCTTGAAGTGAAGTAATAGTAATAGATGCAGGCAGGAGTCAGCCTATTTGTTTATGTACATGATGCCTATATTTACTTGATCATTGCCATGAAAACTGCATAACCATCCTCTCTTCTACCAATTGCCTAACAGTAATTTGTTTATGGCCCCTGGGTCTATTCACAACATATTGCTAAAACCTCCAATACCTTGCTGCCATTTATTTTATTTTATTTTATTTTGCATTTTACAATTATCTATAGTCCTCATTCGCTTGCAAATAATGAGACCAAGGGAATTGACAACCCTCTTGCCCGCATTGGGTGCAAGTTGTTTGTTCTTTTGTGTGCACCCACTTAAGACGGTTGTGGTTGATATTCGTATTGGTTCGATAAACCTTGGTTTCATAACTGAGGGAAATACTTAATCGCATTGTGGTGCGATAACTCGTTCCTCTTCATGGAAAACCCAATAGAAATCACAAGTATGAGGGACAAGGAGGAATTAAGCTTGGGGATGCTGATACGTCTCCAATGTATCTATATTTTTTATTTTTCCATGCTATAATATTATCATTCCAGGATACTTTTGGGGGATTTAATTGTTCGTTCATATTATTTTTAGCGCTAACCTATTAACCCAGTGTCAAGTGTCGGTTGTTGTTTTCTGCATGTTTTTGGCTTTTTAGGTTTATAGTACCAAACGGAGTCCAAATACCACAAAACTTTTTGATGATTTTTTTGGACAAAAAGAAGACATGGAAGCTTCGAGAGGAGGCTGGGGGGTACACGAGGGTCCCACAAGACAACATGGCATGCCGAGGGGGTGGTCGCGCCCTATTAGCCTGTGGTCGCCCCCTCATCTCTCGACGCCCCTCTCTAGTCTATAAATTCTAATATATTTCGAAAACCCTAGGTGAGCTCTTGAAACACTTTTTTCCGTCGCAAGTCTTTGTTCTGTCGTGTGCCCATTTGGAGTCGTTTTCGAGTGCCATGTTGGAGCGGGGATCGATCATGGAGGGCCTCTATGTCAACCTTCTTTCTCCCATGGTGATGTGTGAGTAGTATACCACAGACCTACGGGTCCATATCTAATATCTAGATGGCTCTCTCTCTGTATGTTCTCCAATACAAAGTTTATCGCATCTTCGCGGTGATCTATTCGATGTAATCACTTCGTGCGATGCATTTGTTCGGATATGATGATTTGTGGGTATATGTTGAGATTATTCATGATAAATATTTGAGTTTTCTTTGAATTACTATATTATTCTTATTTGCATGATTATTATTGCTTCTCAAATCTCTTCGATGTATTTATTTAGTTTGGCTAACTAGATTGATCTCTCTTTGTTGAGAGGGGTGTGTTGTAGTGGGTTCAATCTTGCGGTGCCCAATCCCTCTGATAGAAAGGGACATGACACATATTTGTATTGTTGCCAGTAAGGATAAAAGATTGGGTTCATTCATATTAATTGAGTTTACTTTTTCTAAATCATGTCATTGTTCACCAAGTATTACTCTATTTTACTTAATACTCTAGATACATGCTCGATAGTGGTCGATGAGTGGAGTAATAGTAGTAGATGGTGGTAGGAGTCAATATACTTGCTTATAGACGTGATTCTTATATATAAATAATCATTTCCGTTAATAAATATTGTATACCTATGTGTTTTTCTATCAATTTCCCAACAATAATTTGTTTACCAACCGTATGCCTTCTTCGAGAGAGATGCCACTGGAGAACACTATGGCCCCCGGGTCTCTTCACTTATAAATTTAAAAAAACACTAAATACCTATTTGTATTTACTTTTTATATTTAATATATTTAAACTATCTATCTACGCTTCTTATCTTCTTTCAAGTAATGAGTTCAAGGGCATTAACAACCCACTTGCCTGCGTTGGGCGCAAGTGTTTGCTCTTTTGTGTGTAGGCGCCAAAGACGTGAGTTGTGTGGTCCTCGAATTGGTTCGATAACCTTGGCTCCACTGAGGGAAATAATTATCTATATTGTGTTGCATCATCTCGTCCTCTTCAGGGAAAAGGCCAACGCAGATCACAAGTATCACTATCCATTTGGTGAACTTGTCGACCATGACCAGAAGATATTTCTTTTTGCCCATTCCACGACCGAGTGGTACGACCACGTCCAGCCCCCAGACCAAGGATGACCATGTTATTGGGATGGTTCTTAGGGTTCTAGCCGGCATGTGTCTCTCTTTGGCAAAGAGTTGGCACCCTACGCATCTGTCCACTAGATCTCTCGCATCAGCTCATGACGTGGGCGAGTAAAACTAGGATCGGAAGGCTTTACTCATGAAAATCCAAGGTGTTGTGTGATACCCGCACATGCTTTAGTGGATACCAGAGAGGATCAACTTCCCCTCATCCTCGGGAATACAACATCAAAGTACACGAGCAAAGTTGTGTTTGTGTAGTTCCCTTTCATGGACCTTGTATGCTCCTGGTCATAGAACAATACATCACGCATCTATTTGGTTCTCGGGTAATCCTTGCATATGAAGTATGTAAGGATGGGTTCGGTCCATGGTGCAAATACTTTCGTGATCTCATGGTCCAAGGAGGTATGCTCAAGTGTCAAGCCCGATTATATCCTCATCTGCCATTATGTCCGAAGGGGTCACCAGTTCGGGTGTTGACTGCTCGGTCTGCTTTGCATCCTGCTTGGCATCACCTTACCACTTGACAATTGGTTTAAACAACCACTCGAGGAAGATATTCTTCGGTATCGGTTCCCACCCTGCCCCCTTATAGACAGGGCATTGGTGACATGAGTGATGTCTCACTAGATGTGGTGGAATTATAGGACATCTAATCGAGCCGACATCTTTGGGTCTTTAGCGTCAAATTCTCCATTAATTTGGGAGATTTGCATGGTTAGAATCACCTCAGACCTGGCACTAGATTCTCTTGGAGACAACAATCCAAATCCCATGAAGTACTGCTTCAAATTAGGCGGCATTGTTGGTGTTTGTAAAGGATTTGTAGTACGTACTTCGTAGTTTCGCCTGTTGGTGAGGTGAGGGCCACCCCTTCTCTGAGTTTGACCAGCATCTTGGAGCCGTCAAAGTACATAACCTAGTTGGTGTAGTATCCGTGCTCTCTAGGTAGCTCGTCATCTGTCCATTAGGTGACAAAACATTACAATTCCTAGGCTTTAATAGCCCATCGTGGCCTATACATGATTTCAAAAGGCAAGAGCTTAATGGCCCATTTTGTGATCCTGCCAATGGCATCACGGTTATTGATGATGCCATTTGATGGTACTTATGAGAATATGATTATCGAGCACTCTCGAAAGTAGTGCCTCAGTTTCTGGAAAACCATAAAGACTGCATATGTTGTCTTCTAGTAATGCTGATATGTTGTTTTACAAGGGGTAAGCACCTCGGACACATAGAAGAGTAGCCTTTGTACCTTCAATTTGTGGTCGTCCATGTCCCGTTCAATGACTATGAATGCACTTACTACCTAGCTTGTTGCCGAGATGTATAACAACATTGGCTCTTCGGGGTGAGGATCCCCCAGGACTGGATTTGTAGCTAGGACATTTTAATTTCTTCTACTGATGCACAGGCATCCTCGGTCCATTTAAAGCCCTTGGTTTGTGTAAGCACTTGGTAAGCGGGAGTGCCTTTTCACCGAGTGATGATATGAATCGTCTCATGGAAGCTACACATCCCGCCAACCTCTGATTGTGCTTGAGCTAGGTGGATGTTTGCATGCATGCTCATGCTTTGATTTTATTGGGATTTGCTTTGATTCCATTTGGAGAGACGCTGAAGACGAGCAATTTTCTGGATGGGACGCTGAAGACACATTTTTTGAATTGAGCACGATGTTGTATGCTCAAAGATTTTTTTAATGTCTCGCGCAGATCATCAATGAGCGTGTTGGACTGCCTGGTTTTGACAACCACTTCATCCACATAGGTCTTGGTTGTTTTGCCTATCTGTGGCTAAAAACATGCTTGTATCATCCACTAGTAAGTAGCATCAGTGTTTTTAACCCTGAAGGTCATTGTGTTAAAGGAGAATGCATCATAGGGAGTTATAAACACTATGGCCTCTTGGTCGGTGTCCTTCATACATATTTGGTGGTAGCCCAAGTAGGCATCAAGAAAACACAAGAGGTCGTGTCTGACTATAGCATTAATGGTTTGGTCGATTTGTGGCAATGGGAAGTGTCGGGGATATACCCCGCAGTGTAACCCGGCTTGGAATATGACCCGCCAAGCACTTGGCGACTCACCGGCGACTCAGCAGTGACCTGGCGGGCGACTCATACTTGTCCCCACAGGCGACTTAGATAAATGACTAAGGCCCAAGGCCCGGCGTACACCCTGACATAAGGCGGCTCATAGAGAGGCCAGGAGGGCCGGCTCACAAGAGAAGGCCCAAGAAGAGGAGAGACTGCCTCACAAAGGAAACAACCCCGGATTAGGATTCAAGAAAGATTGATCCTATTCCTACTCCTAGTAGGACACTACATGTAAACTTACCCCTTCCACCTGTATAAGGAAGGGTAAGGCGTCCCAAGAGGGACAAGATTCACAACTTAGGTCTAGACAAGACAAATCATGAGATAGACATATTAGACACCCACGAGATTAGAGGTGGCGATTCTGCACCCTTGTAATCGAGATCATCATCTTCATCAATGAAACACAAGCAGGACGTAAGCTTTTATCTACATCGGAGGGGCCGAACTTGGGTAAACTCGTGTCTCTCGATTCCGACCAACCCATTCAAGCCGCCACATGGTTGCGATGGTCTCACACCTAAGTTCTCTCATGAGGACATCTGCCGTAACAAAACCACGACAGTTGGCGCCCATTGTGGGGCTGATCGCACGGTGGAATTGTGTTATTGGAGGGAAATTATTAGGGATCACGAAGCTCACGATGGATCGGATGAAGAAGAGTCGGCAAGTTAATTGTTGGGCGATTAAATTGTAACTATCAGTATGATTTCGGGATGAAAAGGTTAGGATGGCGCGGTGCGTCGCGTCTTTCAGCGATCCGTCGAAGTCGGATTTTCCGCTGCTACACCACCGAATACTGCCAGGTTCTGCGCTGCGTGTTCGTACGTGAGATCGACTTGAACTGGATTATTTCTCGAGATCTGAAGCGGTGGGTTTAAGTATGGAGGAACCGGATCTTGCTAAAACTGGCACCGCCTTGCCTGCCTCCGTCGGCTCTCAGCTGCGTTACGCGTGCATCTTCGATACCGGCTCCCGCATGACCCATGCCTGGACACCGCCGAGGCCATTACGTCTGCAGACGTTCAGTTCGTCGTGTCGGTGAGAAAGGATTTCGTGGATGAGACGTCTATAACTGGACCGGCAATCTCGCGTAAAAGACCGAAGTAAGATAGATTTCGTGTCCTGCCGCAAGTTGCCAATTTAAGGCTGTCAAGAATTCTCGGCAACTGTGGCTGACTACAACTCGGTCCTCCAAATGAAGCCAGATCAAGTCCCGAGATAGCGACTCGTGATGGGAAGGATCAAACGCGAGACAAGATTACAGCAATCACAGTCTGTAAAAAAAATGGTAAGTGCAGTATATTATACTACCAAAGCTCCAATTAGTACCACACGTTCCCCAATGCAGGATCATAAAGAAAGGAAACCGTTGATTCTACCCACGTGATGTCAGAAATACCACCTCATGAGGATCATCAAAAGGCCATGAACGCATGCAAATCAGTTTGCGTGACGAAAAAAACAGAAGAAGCTACTCGGCGAGTTCATATCTGATTTCAATGGTCCTGTTTGGATACACTAGCCTGGCTAGAGGTTAGAGTTAGTTTCTAACTCTGGACTAACTCTGAACTAGCTCTAGCCTTTGGTGGTGTTTAGATGATAGAGTTAGTTTGACAACAAATATTTTTTTTTAATAATTTGACTCTTTTAATCAGGATTTGTTATGGCCGGCTCTTGTATGGCCTCCTTCCACTCATAAATGATATTAAAATCATCTTTGCAAATCAAATATCTAAAATATGATAAATTTTATTTTGTCCATACAAATAAGGCGTCCCACTTAAACGTACAAGTCATCAATCAGGCTTAAAAAAATAAAATTACATTCCATGAAAGAGAGCATGAGCTAACTCATCACGAAAGGCGTTCATGTTGATATCTTCAACAAAAGGTTCATCTTCTGGCCATGCGGATGCCGAAGAACTAGGCATTGGGTTATAATTTTCATCCGCATCACACGCATCAAATTCCCTATCCGCAATTCTGCTCTCTCGAATGAAATTATGAAGAGCCATACAAGCAACAATAATTCTAGTTTGCTTGTCTTCTGGAAATTTTGGCATGTTCAACAAAATCCTAAATTTCATCTTCAACACTCCAAAGGATCGCTCAATGACATTCCTAACTTTGGCGTGTGCATGGTTGAAAGTTTCTTTCATACCTTGTGGTGGCGGGCCGTTTTGCCATTGCTGCACATGGTACCTTGTGCATCTGTATGGCGAAAGGTAGCCCGATCGGTTTGGGTATCCCGCATCAACCACATAGTACTTCCCTACATATTTTCAAAGGCACACAATGAGAGTTAATTGAACCAGTGTAATTGGTCAAAAATTGTTGCAAGACAGTTCAAGTAGCAAACCTGATGGTGGATGGGGAAATTTGTGATGATGAGTACTTATGGCATCTTTCAAAACTCTCATGTCGTGTGGTGAACCAGGCCATCCCGACATCACAAATGTAAATCTCATGTCGAAATCACAAATAGCAAGCACATTCTGACTGGTTTCATTGTGCATGTTTAAGTATGGAATCCTCTTACTCTTATCCACCACAACCTTCACATGTGTCCCATCTATAGCTCCTATACGGTCATTAAAGTGAGGCCAGAATGCTGGATTTTCTAAGTTTGGGTGCATCTCTGAAAATGTTGGGTCCTTGGGTACAATTATATCATGTGCTAACCTAAGGAGGCATGTCAAAACTTTGTTAAATGTCCTACTTACTGTCTCCGTAGACCTCCTGAAATGGTTCTCAGTCTGTCTAACGGACTGTGGTGATCCAACAATCCATAAGAACATAGCTAGAGCCTCCACAGATGTCATTTTACTACTGGATTTCAACCCATATGATTGCACCAAAGTATTATGTAGCCTGTTAAACAAATGTCTCTCAACCCTGAACATGTTGTAGCATTGGGTATCGCGGGATAGTGTCTCTTGCACCCAATCCAAACCAGAATACCCACTAGACCTTCTAGGTAATTTTACAAAGTAGTTATCGGAGTACATACCCAAGATAGGAACCAGCTGCAAGATTAATTTCTCGGATTGCACCAAATTGTTGTGGCACATGGATATGATCTCATCCTCACTTGTGCTACCTCCATCATATTCTTCTTCCTCACTCATGTGGCCATGACCTTCTTCCTGATTCACAAACAACAAATGAAATTAATCCTCAATTTATATGACTCCAACAGCTAAAAACAACACTTTATATGACTACAATAGCTAAAAACAGCACTTTATATGACTACAATAGCTCAAAACAGCACTTTATATCACTCCAGCAGCTCAAAAACTGCACTTTAGATCACTCCAGCAACTCAAAACAGCAATTTATATGACTCCAGCAGCTCAAAAACAGCACTTTATATCACTCCAGCAGCTCAAAACAGCACTTATTATGACTCCAACAGCTCAAAAACAGCAATTTAAATAGGTCCAACACCTCACAAACAGCAATTTAAATAGGTCCAACACCTCACAAGCAGAAATTTAAATAGGTCCAACACCTCACAAGGAGAAATTTAAATAGATCCAACACCTCACAAGCAGAAACTTAAATAGGTCCAACACCTCACAAGCAGAAATTTAAATAGGTCCCTGCACCATATCTTTTAGTAACCCAACCCAACCTAAGAACCACTCCAAATTGTTGTGCCTGCACCATTTCTTGAAGTAACCCAGCCTAAGCTCATGACTTAATAGGCCACAGAAGAACTCTCTTTGGTACTCCGTTTCGAACATCTTGGACATAACATATATAGAGTCAACTGTTTGCTCGATGCCACACTCCAAAGCCAACTGCTGACATCTCTTCATCATCATTATCGAAGGGAGCACCGTAGCCGGATGCTTGCCCACGGACGGTACTCCGTGGAACCCGAGGAGATACACGCTGGCCTCCACCGCCGCCCCGGATTGCCGTGCTGTTGCGCTGGTTACGGCGGCCAGGTGCCGCGGCGGCTGAGTTGGTGCGCTGCCGAACGCCGCCTCCAGCCTTCATCGATGACCCACCAACGAACAAGCTGCCGTTTCCTCCACCGCGACCATCTGCCGCCGAAGTCCACTTGTCGGACAAATGGCGGCGATGGATTCGCCAATCCGTCTCCTGCTCCGGCACGCGGGCGGCGATAAGGAGGGAGCCCGGAGCTCCTTTCGCGCCCAGGAAAAAGCTCGTCACTGTCATTTTGGAGGAAAGCTCCATAGAGCCCAAGCCCTGGAAATCCCTCCGATGGCGACGCTTGCGAGTTGAGGTCAAGGCCGGCCTGGGCAGCAGGGCCGCTTGCCGACGGCTGCGAACCCCAAGCGTCGAAGCTGCCTCCGTCCATCGCAGAGTGGGAGGCGGGACAGGGCCGGCAGTGGGAGGCGGGACCGGGGCCGGCGGTGGCACGCGACGGGACCGGCAGTGACAGGCGGGGCGAGAGTGGCCGGCGGTGGCTGTCGCGGGCTGGTGGGGGCGTCGGCAGCCGGTGGCGAGCGCGGCGGCAGGCGGTGGCGAGCAGCGGGCGGCTGGGGAGCGTGGCGAGCAACGGCGGCTGGGGCGAGCGCGGGCGGCTGGGGAGCGCGGCGGCAGGCGGTGGCGAGCAGCGGGCGGCTGGGGAGCGCGGCGAGCAGCGGCGGCTGGGGCGAGCGCGGCGAGCAGCGGTCGGCTGCGGTGGATGCGGGAGGATGGGAAAGGATAAGATGCGGGAGGATGGGATTTTTTTACTGGTATACCCCAACTAGCTCCAATTAGCACCCCTTCTGAGGGATAGTTTTTTGGTGGGCTAGTTTCCATCTAACCCAAACTAGCACAGTTGTTTGGATACTTTGAGGGTTAGTCCAGCTCCAACTAGCTCCAACTAGCTCTAGCAGTGGGAACCAAACAGGGCCAATACGAGGATAGCCTCGGTTTAGAGAAACGGTGACCCGGAGATGGCGACAGAGGAGGACTCCTGGGACTCTATGATCTTCGGCGCCGCCACTAGAGACAAAGGTGCACTGCCACCACCGGCCACTCGACGGCCATGGACAGAGGCACGACCACAACACCACACATCCATCTATTCACGCAGCAAGCGCATGTGCCAACCAGGGGATCGATTTGATCGAACCGGCCGAAAGTCGACGAGCAAGCTAGGCTACGCTCTATTGCGGACGGTCAGGAGGAATCGGTCTGGCCGGCAACGTACATACGCGAGGAGCACGTACATATGCGGCAACGATTTCTCTCACGAGCTTGACACGATTCGGAATTTGCCACAGGACATCATGATGACCCACAAGTATAAGGGATCAATCGTAGTCCTTTCGATAAGTAAGAGTGTCGAACCCAACGAGGAGCAGAAGGCTCTGATAAACGGATTTTAGCAAGGTAATAACTGCAAGCACTGAAAGTAGCAATAACAAGTGATGGTGTAGCGAGGTGAAACATAGCAAACAAAAAGTAACAAGTAACAAGTAGTAGAAAAGGTGCAGCAAGTGGCCCAATCCCTTTTGTAGCAAGGGACAAGCCTGAACAAAGTCTTATATGATGAAAAACGCTCCCGAGGACACACGGGAATTTCTGTCATGCTAGTTTCATCAAGTTCATATGATTCGCGTTCGTTACTTTGATATTTTGATATGTGGGTGGATCGGCGCTTGGGTACTGCCCTTACTTGGACAAGCATCCCGCTTATTATTAACCTCTCTCGCAAGCATCCGCAACTACAAAACAAGAATTAAGACAAAGTTTAACCATAGCATTAAACTAGTGGATCCAAATCCATCCCTCATGAAGCAATGCATAGACTGGGGTTTAAGCTTCTGTCACTCCAGCAACCCATCATCTATTTACTACTTCGCAATACCTTCCTCTAGGCCCAAATATGGTGAAGTGTTATGTAGTCGACGTTCACATAACACCACTAGAGGAAAAGACAACATACAGCATATCAAAATACCGAACGAATATCAAATTCACATGACTATTATCAGCATGACTTATCCCATGTCCTCAGGAACAAAAGTAACTACTCACAAAACATAATCATACTCATGATCAGAGGTGTAATGAATAGCATCAAGGATCTGAACATAAACTCTTCCACCAAGTAATCCAACTAGCATCAACTACAAAGAGTAATCAACACTACTAGCAACCTTACAAGTACCAATCGGAGTTGTGAGACGAAGATTGGTTACAAGAGATGAACTAGGGATTGGAGAGGAGATGGTGCTGATGAAGATGTTGATGAAGATGCCTCCCCTCCGACGAGAGGAGTGTTGGTGATGACGATGGCGATGATTTCCCCCTCCGGGAGGGAAGTTTCCCCGGCAGGATCGTCATGCCGGAGCTCTAGATTGGATCTGCTCAAGTTCCGCCTTGTGGCGGCGGTGAAACCACGAAAAAGCTCCCAATTGATTTTTTTTTCTGGACCAGGACCCTTCATATAGCAAAAGAGGGGGCTAGTGGGCCGTCAGGGAGCCCACAAGCCCCCACTCCGCCACTAGGGGGTGGCGGTGGCAGGGCTTGTGGCGCCCTGGCAGCCCCCCTCTGGTACTTCTTTCGCCCAATATTTTTATATAATCCCAAAAAATTCCACGTAACATTTCAGGGCATTTGGAGATGTGCAGAATAGTGGACTAAGATTTGCTCCTTTTCTAGTCCAGAATTCCAGTTGCCTGAATTCTCCCTCTTCAAATAAACCTTGCAAAATAAGAGAAAAAAAGGCATAAATATGGTACCACAAAGTAATATAACAGCCCATAAAGCAATAAATATCAACATGAAAGCATGATGCAAAATGGACGTATCAACTCCCCCAAGCTTAGACCTCGCTTGTCCTCAAGCGAAAACCAAGTTCCATAAACATGTCCACATGTTTGGGGACGAAGGTGTCGATAAAACATAATACGGACATGAGGGCATCATGATCACACATAGAACAGAAATACATCATAAAGATTCTTATGGGAAAGTAACAATTCCTTCACAAAGCAAAGCATGAAGCAAAAAACCATACCGAGAAGTAACGAACAATAGTCCATAGTCATTGAGGCAATTGCAATTTATCATAACATCAGAAAGAGTCAAATAAGAGCTTGTAAGGCAAACCCGCATACTCAATCATCTATTTTGTTTTCCATAATTGTTACAACTCACGTGGTATTCATGGTGTCGAAGTTTCAGCTAGACACAGAGGAAGATAGGGGCTTATAGTTTTTCCTCCCAATGATTTACCTCAAGGGTAAAGTCAACAACAACAAAAGCATAAGTACTCAACTCCAAGTTGATATATGAGTATAGATCTTTCCTAAGCATGTGACGGTAGCCAAGACAAAGGAAAAATAGGGAATTGGTGAAGATCACCATGACTCTTACAAGGGCAAAAAGTAAAGGTACAAGACAGGCCCTTCACAGAGGGAATCAGAGGTTGTCATGCGCTTTTGAGGTTTGCATGTGTGTCCTCTTAGTGCGGAGGAACGTCACTTTATATTGCCTCCTGTGATAAAGAACTTTATTATGCATTCTGTAGCTTTTATGTCTTCCTCATCACAGGTTCGTACAAAGCTTATTTTCCACACACTAATAGATCATACATATTATAGAGCAATTTTTATTGCTTGTACCGATGACAACTTACTTGAAGGATCTTATTCAATCCATAAGTAGGTATGGTGGACTCTCATGGCAAAACTGGGTTGGAGGTTTATGGATGCACAAGTAGTATCTCTACTTGGTGCAGGAGTTTTGGCTAATATGAGGTGGAAGCAATCGTCACATGCTAAGGGATCTCTAATCGTATAACATTGTTTGGAACCAAGCAAACACAATTCATTATGTTGTCTTCCTTGTCCAACATCTACTCCTAAGCATGTAATAGTTTTGTGAGTGCTCACAATTGTAAGAAGTGTCTAAGATGATACATTTATATGTGAACCTCTCTTTCCTCATTACTTATTATTAATTGCAACAATGACTGAGGTTTATGGTGTTTTATTCTCAACAAGTTTCAATCATCATACGTGTCATAAGTGAAGTTATCACTTTCCGTAAGATCGTCTCATGATCTTTCATGCTATCGGTCTTTTCATACTTTTGATCATGGCACAAAGCAAAGCCCTTGACTAAGATGCTCTTTATTATATAGCTCGTAAGCTCGAATACACCGGGGGAGAGACAAAAGAAAAAGACTTAAACTAAACACTAAAGACTTATTCCTCTAAGAGAAGAAATAAAAACTGAAAAGGAAAGAACTAAAACAAAGGTAAAAGCAAAGGATATAAAGGTGATACGATACTAGGGCAACTCCCCCAAGCTTGGCAGAAGCCAAGGGATTGCCCATACCAATGCTTGGTTATCTTCCTTTGGTGGTGAAGGTGGTGAAGTTGTTGGAGTAGTCTGATCCTCCGTCTTCCAAGGCATAGGTGCTCCATCATGACAGGATGAACGAGTCGCCGGAATCCTCAAATCTGCAGCCAACCTTATTGATTTAAATCTGTACTCATACTCATAGTTTTGGTTCTGCAGGTCATAGATGTGGCCTTGAAGTTGATCAACCCTGTCATAGAGCCTGGAGAGGTGTTTCCCAATGTGAATGGCATCCATCTTGTGATTGCTCGTGAACTCCTTGATCACCGTGTCGTTGGCGTTGAGTCCACGCTCCACCATCCCTTGGCACTTGAAGACTTGTTGCTCCATTGCTTCGAGCCTCGTCTCCATGCTTCCGGTCTTTTTAGGCCCCTCAACATCACAGATGTGCAACATCCCCTCGCTCATCTTGATAGATTGAGGGTGTTTCAGCACTTCCGTGAGGTAGGGTTTGATGACCTTCTCGGAGATCTTGTCCTTAGGAGCGTTTGGGGAAGTCATGATGATCTAGATTTGTCACAGAAACACGCTCGAAACGAAAACAGAGGAAAACTGCGCGATACGGAGATCAAAACCTTCGGGCGAGTATATATTGATTTTTTCTGGACCAGAAGGCGTGCTACGCAAGAAAACGGAGTCCAGGAGGCACACGAGGTGCCCACAAGCTTGCCCTCCGCCACCAGGGGGTAGGGGGCGGTGGCAGGGCTTGTGGCCGCCTCGTGCGCTCTTCGGACTGCTTTTTATTTTTCTAATTTTCCAAAAATTCCAAAACGGAAGAAATTTCCTACTGGAAAAGTATCGGAGTCCAATTTCTTACCGAAACAGATACCTCTTTGTTTTCAGGGTCTGAAACAGGCTGATAAACATCCCTTATGTACTCCTGTGGAGTTATGACATTGATGATATTGGTCTCAACATTTATGGGAGTACCAGAGATGTAATGCTTGATTCTTTGCCCATTTACCACTCTAGGAAAATTTCCTTCCTTGTTATTGGTTTTGATGGCACCAGAACGATATACTTCCTCGATAACATAGGGACCTTCCCATTTAGAGAGAAGCTTGTGTGAAAAGAATCTCAAACGAGAATTGTATAGCAAGACATAATCACCTACATTGAACTCTCGTTTCTGTATTCGTTTGTCGTGCCATCTCTTAACCTTTTCCTTGAATAACTTGGCATTCTCATATGCCTGGGCCCTCCATTCATCTAACGAGCTGATATCAAACAACCGCTTCTCACCGGCAAGTTTGAAATCAAAGTTGAGCTCTTTGATTGCCCAATAAGCTTTGTGTTCCAGCTCAAGAGGTAAATGACAGGCATTATCGTAAACAATTTTATACGGTGACATGCCCATGGGATTCTTATAAGCAGTCCTATAATCCCATAGTGCATCGTCAAGTTTGCTAGACCAATTCATTCGAGATCTATTGACGGTCTTTTGTAGGATCAACTTGATCTCCCTATTACTCAACTCCACTTGACCACTAGACTGAGGATGATAAGGAGATGCAACTCTATGGTTGACATCATACTTAGCGAGCATCTTGCGGAAAACACCATGAATGAAGTGTGAACCGCCATCAGTCATCAGATATCTAGGGACTCCAAATCTTGGGAATATGACTTCTTTAAGCATCTTAATAGAGGTGTGGTGATCAGCATTTTTAGTGGGGATAGCTTCTACCCACTTAGTGACGTAATCCACAGCAACTAAGATGTGAGTGTACCCATTGGAACTCGGGAAGGGTCCCATATAATCAAAGCCCCAGACATCAAATGGTTCAATGACAAGTCAATAGTTCATAGGCATTTCCTGACGCTTACTGAGGTTCCCTATTCTTTGGCATTCGTCACAAGACGAGACAAACTTCCGGGCATCCTTGAAGAGAGTGGGCCAATAGAAACCTGATTGCAATACCTTATGGGCAGTTCTATCTCAAGCGTGGTGTCCTCCGTAGGCTTCGGAATGACACTTCTGGAAGATCTGTCCCTGTTCATGTTCAGGCACACAACGTCTAATAACACCATCTACTCCTTCCTTATAAAGGTGAGGATCATCCCAAAAGTAGTGTCTCAAATCAAAGATGAATTTCTTCTTTTGCTGATAGGTGAAACTGGGTGGTATGTATTTAGCTACGATATAGTTTGCATAATCAGCATACCACGATGCACTATGTGAAGTGCGGATGACATTTAATTGCTCATCAGGAAAACTGTCATCAATAGGTAGTGGGTCATCAAGGACATTCTCTAGCCTAGACAAGTTATCTCTACTGGGTTATCAGCACCCTTTCGGTCAACAACATGCAAATCAAATTCCTGTAGCTGGAGAACCCATCTGATCATCCTAGGCTTAGCGTCCTTCTTCTCCATGAGGTACTTAATAGCAGCATGATCAGAGTGAATAGTGACTTTGGAGTCAACTATATAAGATCTGAACTTTTCGCATGCAAACACGGGTGCTAAAATTTCCTTCTCCGTAGTGGCATAGTTTCTTTGGGCACTGTCTAGAGTTTTACTAGCATAGTGAATAACATTCAACTTATTGTCAACTCTTTGTCCTAGAACAGCACCAACAACATAATCACTAGCGTCACACATTAATTCAAAGGGCAAGTTCCAGTCAGGTGGTTGAACAATAAGTGCGGTTATCAAAGCCTTCTTAAGTATTTCGAAAGCTTCCTCACAATCCTCATCAAAAACAAAAGGAACGTCCTTCTGCAAGAGGTTGGTAAGAGGCCTACAAATCTTAGAGAAGTCTTTAATGAACCTTCTATAGAAAGTAGCATGACCTAGGAAACTTCGTATACCTCTGATATCTGTGAGGCAAGGCATTTTCTCAATTGCATCAACCTTAGCCTTATCAACTTCAATGCCTTTCTCAGAAATTCTATGTCCTAAGACGATACCTTCATTAACCATAAAGTGGCACTTCTCCCAATTCAAGATGAGGTTGGTATCTTCGCATCTCTGTAAGACTTGATCAAGGTTGTTGAGGCAATCATCAAAGGAAGACCCGTAAACGGAGAGGTCATCCATGGAAACCTCGACAATCTTTTCACAAAAGTGAGAGAATATAGCCATCATACATCTTTGAAAGGTGGCAGGTGCATTGCATAAGCCAAAAGGCATACGTCTATAAGCAAAGGTACCGAAAGGGCAGGTGAAAGTGGTTTTCTCTTGATCAGATTGTGCAACAGGTATTTAGTAGAAACCTGAATAACCGTCTAGAAAGCAGAAGTGTGTGTGTTTTGATAGCCTTTCTAGCATTTGGTCGATAAACAGCAAAGGATAATGATCTTTCCTCGTTGCCTTGTTCAGTTTCCGGAAGTCTATCACCATCCTATAGCGAGTAATAATCCTTTGTGGGATTAGTTCATCCTTATCATTAGGAACGACGGTGATACCTCCCTTCTTAGGTACGCAATGTACTGGACTTACCCAATCACTATGAGCAACAGGATAAATGATTCCTGCTTCCAGAAGCTTTAATATTTCTTTTCCAACGACCTCTTTCATCTTAGGATTTAATCTCCTTTGATGATCAACAACTGGTTTAAAGTCAGGATCGGTTTTAATCTTGTGCTGACATAGAGTGGGACTAATACGCTTAAGATCATCAAGAGTATATCTAATAGCAGCACGGTGCTTCCTCAGAGTTCTTAGTAACTTCTTCTCTTCGTGCTCTGAAAGGAGAGCACTAATAATGACAGGATATATCTCTTTCTCATCAAGATAGGCATACTTAAGAGTATCAGGCAACTGCTTAAGCTCGAACACAGGATCACCCTTTGGTGGGGGAGGATCCCCGAGCAGTTCAACAGGCAGATTATTGTTGAGAATAGGATATTGTTCTAAGACAATTTTATCTATCTCATCTCTCTCCTCCATATGCATATCATTTTCATGCTCAAGCAGATATTGCTCTAAAGGATCCGTAGGAGGTACGGCAATAGAGGCAAGAGCAATGATTTCATCCCTACCAGACGACTCTCTTTCATGGGGTTGTCTTCCAAACTTGGAGAAGTTAAATTCATGAGACGCACCCTCGAAACTAACTGTGACAGTCTGCTTAATGCAATCAATGTGAGCATTAATAGTGTTGAGAAAGGGTCTACCAAATATGATGGGACAAAAGCTATCTTGTGCAGTACCAAGGACGAGGAAATCAGTAGGATACTTTGTCTTACCACACAGGACTTCTACGTCTCTCACAATTCCGAGAGGGCAGATAGTGTCTCTATTAGCTAGCGTAATAGTGACATCAATGGGTTCTAACTCAGCAGGTGCAATCTCATCTTTGATTTCATCATATAGAGAACGGGGTATTGCACTAACACTACCTCCCATATCACATAAACCATGGTAACAGTGATCTCCTATCTTGACAGAAACAACGGGCAGGCCAACTACAGGTCCGTATTTGTCTTTCGCGTGAGGTTTAGCAATTCTAGCGGAGTCCTCACAGAATTTGATAACATGCCCATCTATGTCTTCGGATAAGAGATCTTTGATAATAGGAACACTAGGTTCAACTCTAATCTCCTCAGGGGGTGCAAGTGGTCTAATGTAACCCCTACGTATTACAGTTGGAGCTTTAGAATAATCCTTTATCCTAGCAAGGTATGGTGGTTTCTCAGTGTAAGCACAAGGAACAATAGGATCACTAGAAGCAATGACTTTCTCCTCAACTAGATTGGTTTTGGCTATGTTGCTTTCTATAGGAGGATGATATTTAAACCACTTCTCTTTGGGAAGATCAACATGAGCAGCAAAAGATTCACAAAGAGAAGCTACTATCTCAGAGTCAAGTCCATACTTAGCGCTAAAATCTCTAAAAGTGTTGGTCTCAACAAAAGATTTAACGCAATCAAACTGGAAATTCATACCTGACTCCTTACCTTCCTCTAGCTCCCAATCTTCAGAGTTGCGTTTGATTCTTTCCAATAAATTCCAGTTGTGATCAATATCCTTCTTCATAAAAGAACCGGTACAAGAAGTGTCAAGCATGGTACGATCTTCATGAGAAAGCCGAGCATAAAAGTTTTGAGTGATGATTTCTCTCGAGAGCACATGATTGGGGCATGAATATAGCATTGATTTAAGACTCCCCCAAGCTTGAGCTATGATTTCCATGTCACGAGGCCAAAAGTTACAAATAAAGTTCTGATCACGATGTACTAAATGCATAGGATAGAACTTTTGATGAAATTGCAATTTCAACCGACTGTAGCCCCATGATCCAGTATCATCACATAGCCTATACCATGTCAACGCCTTATCCTTCAAAGATAAAGGAAAGTCTTTCTTCTTTACCTCATCCTCGGGCAAACCTACAAGCTTAAATAAACCACACACTTCATCTACATAGATCAGATGCAAGTCTGGATCTGAAGATCCATCTCCTGTGAAAGGATTAGCCAGCACTTTCTCAAGCATACCCGAAGGGATTTCATAAAAGATATTTTCAGTAGGTACCTCGGGTTGAGGAACAACTCCCTGTGCTTCCGTTCGTGGTGAAGATAACCCGAACAAACTCCTCAAAGGAACAGTTTCCATAGTGACAAGTGACAATAAATTTCACACAGTATAAAAATATTTCCTTACCAAAGGCACTTCACTCCCCGGCAACGGCGCCAGAAAAGAATCTTGATGACCCACAAGTATAGGGGATCAATCGTAGTCCTTTCGATAAGTAAGAATGTCGAACCCAACGAGGAGCAGAAGGCTTTGGTAAACGGATTTTAGCAAGGTATTAACTGCAAGCACTGAAAGTAGCGGTAACAAGTGATGGTGTAGCGAGGTGAAACGTAGCAAGCAAAAAGTAACAAGTAACAAGTAGTAGAAAAGGTGCAGCAAGTGGCCCAATCCCTTTTGTATCAAGGGACAAGCCTGAACAAAGTCTTATATGAGGATAAACGCTCCCGAGGACACACGGGAGTTTCTGTCATGCTAGTTTCATCAAGTCGATATGATTCGCGTTCGTTACTTTGATAGTTTGATATGTGGGTGGACTGGCGCTTGGGTACTGCCCTCACTTGTACAAGCATCCCACTTACTATTAACCTCTCTCGCAAGTATCCGCAACTACAAAAGAAGATTTAAGACAAAGTCTAACCATAGCATTAAACTAGTGGATCCAAATCAATCTCTCAGGAAGCAACACATAGATTGGGGTTTAAGCTTCTGTCACTCCAGCAACCCATCATCTACTTAGTACTTCCCAATGCCTTCCTCTAGGCCCAAATATGGTGAAGTGTTATGTAGTCGACGTTCACATAACACCACTAGAGGAAAAGACAACATACAGCATATCAAAATATCGAACGAATATCAAATTCACATGACTATTATCAGCATGACTTATCCCATGTCCTGAGGAACAAAAGTAACTACTCACAAAACATAATCATAATCATGATCAGAGGTGTAATGAATAGCATCAAGGATCTGAACATAAACTCTTCCACCAAGTAAACAAACTAGCGTCAACTACAAAGAGTAATCAACACTACTAGCAACCTTACAAGTACCAATCGGAGTTGCGAGACGAAGATTGGTTACAAGAGATGAACTATGGATTGGAGAGGAGATGGTGCTGATGAAGATGTTGATGAAGATGCCTCCCCTCCGATGAGAGGAGTGTTGGTGATGACGATGGCGACGATTTCCCCCTCCGGGAGGGAAGTTACCCCGACAGGATCGTCCTGCCGGAGCTCTAGATTGGATATGCTCAAATTCCGCCTCGTGGCGGTGGCGAAACCACGAAAAAGCTCCCGATTGATTTTTTTTTTTCTGGACCAGGACCCTTCATATAGCAAAAGAGGGGGCTAGTGGGCCGTCAGGGAGCCCACAAGCCCCCACTCCGCCACTAGGGGGTGGCGGTGGCAGGGCTTGTGGCGCCCTGGCAGCCCCCCTCCGGTACTTCTTTCGCCCAGTATTTTTTATATAATCCCAAAAAAATCCACGTAACTTTTCAGGGCATTTTGAGATGTGCAGAACAGTGGACTAAGATTTTCTCGTTTTCTAGTCCAGAATTCCAGCTGCCTGAATTCTCCCTCTTCAAATAAACCTTGGAAAATAAGAGAGAAAAGGCATACATATGGTACCACAAAGTAATATAACAGCCCATAAAGCAATAAATATCAACATGAAAGCATGATGCAAAATGGACGTATCAGGCCACGATCCACAAACGGACCACGGTCCGAGTCAACCTCGTTGTTCCACGTCGGCTCCTGTCTGGCTGACTTCACAGCACCTAACCGGCTCCGCCCCATACAAGGTCGGATTCGGCACCCCGCCGTTTCCAAGCCGCCTCTGCACTATTGCGCTAGTCCTACCGCCGTACTCTCATCCCGCCGCGCTCTCCTCGAACCGCCTCGCTGTGCTGGTCATACCAAGCCGCTGTTGGGGAACGTTGCATGGGAAACAAAAAATTTCCTACGCGCATGAAGACCTATCATGGTGATGTCCATCTACGAGAGGGGATGTGTGATCTACGTACCCTTGTAGACCGTACAGCAGAAGCGTTAGTGAACGCGGTTGATGTAGTGGAACGTCCTCACGTCCCTCGATCCGCCCCGCGAACCGTCCCGCGATCAGTCCCACGATCTAGTGCCGAACGGACGGCACCTCCGCGTTCAGCACACGTACAGCTCGACGATGATCTCGGCCTTCTTGATCCAGCAAGAGAGACGGAGAGGTAGAAGAGTTCTCCGGCAGCGTGACGGCGCTCCAGAGGTTGGTGATGATCTCGTCTCAGCAGGGCTCCGCCCGAGCTCCGCAGAAACGCGATCTAGAGGTAAAACCGTGGAGATATGTGGTCGGGCTGTCGTCGCAAAGTTGTGTCAAATCAGCCCTAAAACCCCACTATATATAGGAGAGGGAGGGGGAAGCCTTGCCTTGGGGTCCAAGAACCCCCAAGGGGTCGGCCGAGCCAAGGGAGGAGGGATTCCCCTCCCAACCCGAGTCCTACTTGGTTTGGAAGGTGGAGTCCTCCTTCCCTTTCACACCTCCTCCTTTTTTTCCTTTTCCTCTTTGATTTTCTTCCCAATGTGCATAGGCCTCTTTTGGGCTGTCCCACCAGCCCACTAAGGGCTGGTGTGGCACCCCCAACACCTATGGGCTTCCCTGGGGTGGGTGGGCCCCCCGGTGAACTCCCGGAACCCATTCGTCATTCCCGGTACATTCCCAGTAACTCCGAAAACCTTCCGGTAATCAAATGAGGTCATCCTATATATCAATCTTCGTTTCCGGACCATTCCGGAAACCCTCGTGACGTGCGTGATCTCATCCGGGACTCCGAACAACATTCGTTAACCAACCATATAACTCAAATACGCATAAAACAACGTCGAACCTTAAGTGTGCAGACCCTGCGGGTTCGAGAACTATGCAGACATGACCCGAGAGACTCCTTGGTCAATATACAATAGCGGGACCTGGATGCCCATATTGGATCCTACATATTCTACGAAGATCTTATCGTTTGAACCTCAGTGCCAAGGATTCATATAATCCCGTATGTCATTCCCTTTGTCCTTCGGTATGTTACTTGCCCGAGATTCGATCGTCAGTATCCGTCTACCTATTTCAATCTCGTTTACCGGCAAGTCTCTTTACTCATTCCGTAATACAAGATCCCGCAACTTACACTAAGTTACATTGCTTGCAAGGCTTGTGTGTGATGTTGTATTACCGAGTGGGCCCCAAGATACCTCTCCGTCACACGGAGTGACAAATCCCAGTCTCGATCCATACTAACTTAACGAACACCTTCGGAGATACCTGTAGAACATCTTTATAGTCACCCAGTTACGTTGCGACGTTTGATACACATAAAGTATTCCTCCGGTGTTAGTAAGTTATATGATCTCATGGTCATAGGAATAAATACTTGACACGCAAAAAACAATAGCAATAAAATGACACGATCAACATGCTACGTCTATTAGTTTGGGTCTAGTCCATCACGTGATTCTCCTAATGACGTGATCGAGTTATCAAGCAACAACACCTTGTTCAAAATCAGAAGACACTGACTATCGTTGATCAACTCGCTAGCCAACTAGAGGCTTGCTAGGGACAGTGTTTTGTCTATGTATCCACACATGTAAATGAGTCTTCATTCAATACAATTATAGCATGGATAATAAACGATTATCTTGATACAGGAATTATAATAATAACTATATTTATTATTGCCTCTAGGGCATAATTCCAACAGTCTCCCACTTGCACTAGAGTCAATAATCTAGCCGTGACATCATCATGCGAATTACATTGTAATAAATCTAACACTCATACAGTTCTGGTGTTGATCATGCTTTGCCCGTGGAAGAGGTTTAGTCAGCGGGTCTGCTACATTCAGATTGGTGTGCACTTTGCATATATTTACGTCCTCCCCTTCGACGTAGTCGCGGATGAGGTTGAAGCGTCGTTTGATGTGTCTGGACTTCTTGTGAAACCGTGGTTCCTTTGCTAGGGCAATGGCACCCGTGTTGTCACAGAACTAGGTTATTGGATTCAGTGCGCTTGGCACCACTCCAAGATCCGTCATGAATTGCTTCATCCAGACACCCTCCTTAGCTGCCTCTGAGGCAGCCATGTACTCCGCTTCACATGTAGAATCTGCTACGACGCTCTGCTTGGAACTGCACCAGCTTACTGCACCCCCATTAAGAATAAATGCGTATCCGGTTTGCGACTTAGAGTCGTCCGGATCTGTGTCAAAGCTTGCATCGACGTAACCTTTTACGGTGAGCTCTTCGTCACCTCCATACACGAGAAACATCTCCTTAGTCCTTTTCAGGTACTTCAGGATATTCTTGACCGCCGTCCAGTGATCCACTCCTGGATTACTCTGGAACCTAGCTGCCATACTTATGGCCAGGCTAACATCCGATCTAGTGCACAACATTGCATACATGATAGAACCTATGGCTGAAGCATAGGGGACGGAGCGCATATGCTCTCTATCTTCATCAGTTGCTGGGCACTGAGTCTTACTCAATCTCGTACCTTATAAAACTAGCAAGAACCCCTTCTTGGACTATTCCATTTTGAACCTCTTCAAAACTTTATCAAGGTATGTGCTTTGTGAAAGTCCTATCACGCGTTTTGATCTATCCCTATAGATCTTAATGCCTAGAATGTAAGCAGCTTCTCCTAGGTCCTTCATAGAGAAACTTTTATTCAAGTAATCCTTTATGCTCTCCAAAAACTCTACGTTGTTTCCAATCAACAATATGTCATCCACATATAATATTAGAAACGCCACAGAGCTCCCACTCACTTTCTTGTAAATACAAGATTCTCCAACCACTTGTATAAACCCAAATGCTTTGATCACCTCATCAAAGCGTTTGTTCCAACTCCGAGATGCTTGCACCAATCCATAAATGGATCGCTGGAGCTTGCACACCTTGTTAGCATCCTTAGGATCGACAAAACCTTCGGGTTGCATCATATACAATTCTTCCTTAAGCAAACAGTTAAGGAACGCCGTTTTGACATCCATCTGCCAGATTTCATAATCGAAAAATGAAGCTATTGCTAACATGATTCTGACGGACTTAAGCATCGCTACGGGTGAGAATGTCTCATCGTAGTCAACTCCTTGAACTTGTGAAAAACCCTTTGCCACAAGTCGAGCTTTATAAACGGTCACATTGCTGTCAGCGTCCGTCTTCCTCTTAAAGATCCATTTGTTCTGAATAGCCTTGCGGGCCACAGGCAGTACCTCCAAAGTCCACACTTTGTTCTCATACATGGATCCTATCTCGGATTTCATGGCTTTTAGCCATTTGTTGGAATCTGGGCCCACCATTGCTTCTTCATAATTTGCAGGTTCATTGTTGTCTAACAACATGATCGATAAGACGGGATTGCCATACCACTCTCGAGCAGCACGTGGTCTCGTCGACCTGCGTGGTTCGACAGAAACTTGAACCGGAGTTTCATGATCATCATCATTAACTTCCTCCTCAACCGGCGTCGCAACGACAGAGGTTTCCCCTTGCCCTGCGCCACCATCCAGAGGGATGAGAGGTTCGACAACCTCGTCAAGTTCTATCTTCCTCCCACTCAATTCTCTCGAGAGAAACTCCTTCTCGAGAAAAGCTCCGTTTTTAGCAACAAACACTTTGCCCTCGGATTTGAGATAGAAGGTGTACCCAACTGTCTCTTTTGGGTAACTTATGAAGACGCACTTTTCCGCTTTGGGTTCCAGCTTTTCAGGCTGAAGCTTTTTGACATAAGCATCACATCCCCAAACTTTAAGAAACGACAACTTTGTCCTTTTGCCAAACCACAGTTCGTATGGTGTCGTCTCAACGGATTTTGATGGTGCCCTATTTAAAGTGAATGCAGCTGTTTCTAATGCATAACCCCAAAATGATAATGGCAAATCGGTAAGAGACATCATAGATCGTACCATCTCTAATAAAGTACGATTACGATGTTCGGACACACCATTACGCTGTGGTGTTCCAGGCGGTGTCAACAGTGAAACAATTCCACATTGTTTTAAGTGAGCACCAAACTCGAAACTCAGATATTCACCCCCACGATCAGACCGTAGGAACTTGATCTTCTTGTTATGATGATTTTCGACTTCACTCTGAAATTACTTGGACTTTTCAAATGTTTCAGACTTGTGCTTCATTAAGTAGACATAACCATCTCTACTCAAATCGTCAGTGAAGGTGAGAAAATAACGATATCCGCCGCGTGCCTCTACGCTCATCGGACCACACACATCGGTATGTATGATTTCCAACAAGTCACTTGCACGCTCAATTGTTCCGGAGAACGGAGTTTTGGTCATATTGCCCATGAGGCATGGTTCGCACGTGTCAAGTGAATCAAAGTCAAGTGACTCCAAAAGTCCATCGGCATGGAGTTTCTTCATGCGCTTTACACCAATATGACCTAAGCGGCAGTGCCACAAAAATATGGCGCTATCATTGTTAACTCTAACTCTTTTGGTCTCAATGTTATGTGTGTGTGTATCGCTATCAAGATTCAATATGAACAATCCTCTCACATTGGGTGCATGACCATAAAAGATGTTACTCATAGAAATAGAACAACCATTATTCTCTGACTTAAAAGAGTAACCGTCTCGCAATAAACAAGATCCAGATATAATGTTCATGCTCAACGCAGGCACTAAATAACAATGATTTAAGTTCATAACTAATCCTGACGGTAACTGAAGTGAGACTGTGCCGACGGCGATTGCATCAACCTTGGAACCATTTCCCACGCGCATCGTCACTTCATCTTTCGCCAGCCTTCGTCTATTCCGCAGTTCCTGTGTCGAGTTGCAAATATGAGCAACAGAACTGGTATCGAATACCTAGGCACTACTACGAGATCCGGTTAAGTACACATCAATAACATGTATATCAAACATATCTGATTTTTCTTTGGCCGCCTTCTTATCAGCCAGATACTTGGGGCAATTGTGCTTCCAGTGACCCATACCCTTGCAATAGTAACACTCTGTTTCAGGTTAGGTCCATCTTTGGGTTTCTTCGTCGGATTGGCAACAGGCTTGCCGCTCTTCTTCGAATTACCCTTCTTGCCTTTGCCGTTTCTCTTGAAACTAGTGGTCTTATTCACCATCAACACTTGATGCTCTTTACGGAGTTCAGACTCTGTGACTTTTAGCATCGCAGACAACTCGCCGGGAGACTTGTTCATCCCTTGCATGTTGTAGTTCAACACAAAGCCTTTATAGCTTGGCGGCAGTGATTGAAGGATTCTGTCAGTGATAGCTTCTTGCGGGAGTTCAATCCCCAAATCAGCTAGACGGTTTGAGTACCCAGACATTTTGAGCACATGTTCACTGACAGACGAGTTCTCCTCCATCTTGCAAGCATAGAATTTATCGGAGGTCTCATACCTCTCGATTTGGGCGTTCTTCTGAAAGATAAATTTCAACTCCTCGAACATCTCAAATGCTCCATGATGCTCAAAGCGACGTTGAAGTCCCGGTTCTAAGCCATACAAGACTGCACATTGAACTATTGAGTAGTCCTCCTTACGTGCTAACCAAGCGTTCTTAACATCCTGATCGGCCGTAGAGGGTGGTTCATCTCCTAGCACAACATTAAGGACATAATCCTTTTTCCCAGCTTGTAAGATTAGCTTAAGATTACGAGCCCAGTCTACAAAGTTGCTTCCATCATCTTTCAACTTAGCTTTCTCGAGGAACGTATTAAAATTCAGGATGACTGTCGCGTGAGCCATGATCTACAACACAAATATGTTCAAAGTGGACTTAGACTATGTTCAAGATAATTAGATTTTAACTTAATCAAATTATTCGCTAAACTCCCACTCAAAAAGTACATCTCTCTAGTCATTTGAGTGGTTCATGATCCACTTACACTAGCTCAAGTCCGATCATCACATGAGTTGAGCATAGTTTCACTGGTAAGCATTCCTATGCTAATCATATCATCTATATGATTCATGATCGACCTTTCGGTCTCATGTGTTCCGAGGCCATGTCTGCACATTCTAGGCTCGTCAGGCTTAACCCGAATGTTCCGCGTACGCAACTGTTTTGCACCCGTTGTATGTGAACGTTGAGTCTATCACACCCGATCATCACGTGGTGTCTCGAAACGACGAACTGTAGCAACGGCGCACAGTCGGGGAGAACACAATTTCGTCTTGAAATTTTTAGTGAAAGATCACCTCATAATGCTACCGTCGTTCTAAGCAAAATAAGGTGCATAAAAGGATTAACATCACATGCAATTCATAAGTGACATGATATGGCCATCATCACGTGCTTCTTGATCTCCATCACCAAAGCACCGGTACGATCTTCTTGTCACCGGCGCCACACCATGATCTCCATCAACGTGTCGCCATCGGGGTTGTCGTGCTACTCATGCTATCACTACTAAAGCTACATCCTAGCAAAATAGTAAACGCATCTGCAAGCACAAACGTTAGTTATAAAGACAACCCTATGGCTCCTGCCGGTTGCCGTACCATCGACGTGCAAGTCGATATTTTCTATTACAACATGATCATCTCATACATCCAATATATCACATCACATCGTTGGCCATATCACATCACAAGCATACCCTGCAAAAACAAGTTAGACGTCCTCTAATTTTGTTGTTGCATGTTTTACGTGGTGACCATGGGTATCTAGTAGGGTCGCATCTTACTTACGCAAACACCACAACGGAGATATATGAGTTGCTATTTAACCTCATCCAAGGACCTCCTCGGTCAAATCCGATTCAACTAAAGTTGGAGAAACTGACACCCGCCAGTCATCTTTGAGCAACGGAGTTACTCGTAGCGATGAAACCAGTCTCTCGTAAGCGTACGAGTAATGTCGGTCCGAGCCGCTTCGATCCAACAATACCGTGGAATCAAGAAAAGACTAAGGAGGGCAGCAAAACGCACATCACCGCCCACAAAAACTTTTGTGTTCTAGTCGAGAAGACATCTATGCATGAACCTAGCTCATGATGCCACTGTTGGGGAACGTCGCATGGGAAACAAAAAATTTCCTACGCGCACGAAGACCTATCATGGTGATGTCCATCTACGAGAGGGGATGTGTGATCTACGTACCCTTGTAGACCGTACAGCAGAAGCGTTGGTGAACGCGGTTGATGTAGTGGAACATCCTCACGTCCCTCGATCCGCCCCGCGAACCGTCCCGTGATCAGTCCCACGATCTAGTGCCGAACGGACGGCACCTCCGCGTTCAGCACACGTACAGCTCGACGATGATCTCGGCCTTCTTGATCCAGCAAGAGAGACGAAGAGGTAGAAGAGTTCTCCGGCAGTGTGACGGTGCTCCGGAGGTTGGTGATGATCTCGTCTCAGCAGGGCTCCGCCCGAGCTCCGCAGAAACGCGATCTAGAGGTAAAACCGTGGAGATATGTGGTCGGGCTGCCGTGGCAAAGTTGTGTCAAATCAGCCCTAAAACCCCACTATATATAGGAGAGGGAGGGGGGAGCCTTGCCTTGGGGTCCAAGAACCCCCAAGGGGTCGGCCGAGCCAAGAGAGGAGGGATTCCCCTCCCAAACCGAGTCCTACTTGGTTTGGAAGGTGGAGTCCTCCTTCCCTTTCCCACCTCATCCTTTTTTTTCCTTTTCCTCTTTGATTTTCTTCCCAATGCACATAGGCCTCTTTTGGGCTGTCCCACCAGCCCACTAAGGGCTGGTGCGGCACCCCCAACACCTATGGGCTTCCCCGGGGTGGGTGGGCCCCCCCGGTGAACTCCCGGAACCCATTCGTCATTCCCGGTACATTCCCGGTAACTCCGAAAACCTTCCGGTAATCAAATGAGGTCATCCTATATATCAATCTTCGTTTCCGGACCATTCCGGAAACCCTCGCGACGTCCTTGATCTCATCCGGGACTCCGAACAACATTCAGTAACCAACCATATAACTCAAATACGCATAAAACAACGTCGAACCTTAAGTGTGCAGACCCTGCGGGTTCGAGAACTATGCAGACATGACCCGAGAGACTCCTCGGTCAATATCCAATAGCGGGACCTGGATGCCCATACTGGATCCTACATATTCTACGAAGATCTTATCGTTTGAACCTCAGTGCCAAGGATTCATATAATCTCGTATGTCATTCCCTTTGTCCTTCGGTATGTTACTTGCTCGAGATTCGACCGTCAGTATCCGTATACCTATTTCAATCTCGTTTACCGGCAAGTCTCTTTACTCGTTCCGTAATACAAGATCCCGCAACTTACACTAAGTCACATTGCTTGCAAGGCTTGTGTGTGATGTTGTATTACCTAGTGGGCCTCGAGATACCTCTCCGTCACACGGAGTGACAAATCCCAGTCTCGATCCATACTAACTTAACGAACACCTTCAGAGATACTTGTAGAGCATCTGTATAGTCACCCAGTTACGTTGCGACGTTTGATACACACAAAGTATTCCTCCGGTGTTAGTAAGTTATATGATCTCATGGTCATAGGAATTAATACTTGACACGCAGAAAACAGTAGCAATAAAATGACACGATCAACATGCTACGTCTATCAGTTTGGGTCTAGTCCATCACGTGATTCTCCTAATGACGTGATCTAGTTATCAAGCAACAACACCTTGTTCATAATCAGAAGACACTCACTATCGTTGATCAACTCGCTAGTCAACTAGAGGCTTGCTAGGGACAGTGTTTTGTCTATGTATCCACACATGTAAATGAGTCTTCATTCAATACAATTATAGCATGGATAATAAACGGTTATCTTGATACAGGAATTATAATAATAACTATATTTATTATTGCCTCTAGGGCATAATTCCAACAGCCGCCGTTGTGGCCTCATCTGGAACCGCCTCCATCTCACACTATCTTCACGCCGCCTCGCCCATCGCCTCGCTCGACCATGGATTCTGCTATGGCCTCGGTCGCGCTACTCCGCCTTGCGCTCGCATGCGTTTATGCCTCACTGATTCCGGCCCGCCCTACTTCACCGTCGTGTGCGTTTGCACCTGGCCGACTCTGGCTCATTTTCACCTCACCTCTGCTCGACTGTGGCACTTCTCCTCACCCTCGCGTGTGCTCTCGCCATGGTCGTCCTCCTCGTGTCATGGACTCACGTCTCCACTGCTGTTGTGGGCTCTGGCTGGTGTTTCTATTTGTGCTATAGTTTCCCCATTGTAATATAAAGAAAGGGGGGCTCTTGTGGTATAAAGAAAGATAACAGAGATGGAGAGATAAGGTTCGGTGTGGGCTGGCTGGTGGAGCTGCTGCATGCCCGTATGAGAAGAGACAACGTCTGGGTGCATCACGAGGGACTTATGTGGGCAAACATTGAAGATGTGGTAAAAACTAAATTTCTACGCGGTCGTTTCTACGCGGTCGTCCAAATACATCAGGTGATATCTGCTCAGTCTATTTTATTAACACCTATTATTTCCTATGAGAGCAATTACTCTGGCATGTGCTATTTTGACGCAGGACAAATACAAAGCTGGTATTATATCGCGAATATATAAAAAAGTCAGCATCGTTCTACAATGGTATTTCGTCTGTGCCGTGCAGTTCGTCGGATTCACACATCGATCCCAGAATACGAATGACACCGTCAACTCGCCGCCCGTGTCGATTTATAATGACGCGACCAACTCTCATGACCGCGCGTCAAAACGCTTTATAAAGTACTCGCGCACCGGTTTAAAACGCAGTGATCAACTCATCATCAGCGCCAGCTTACAATGACGCGGCCCATTCCCATGTCCGCGCGACCAAGATGGCTTACAATGACGCGGCCAACTCTCACGTCCGCGCGACCAAAACGGCTTACAACGCCACGACCGATTCTCGAGTCCGTGCCAAATTGTCAGTCGGCTGTCACATTCAACTCAACCCGCCGGTGCAGTGCTCGCTTGTACGAGCCACCCAACAGTCGGACGCAAGTCGCCGCCATGGTCCGGTTTACATCAACCCGCTGGCGCAGTGCTCTCCTGTACGAGCCGCCCAACAGAAGTGCGCAAGCCGCCGTCCCCGCGGTACGATGTACATCAACACATCAGATGGAGCGGGTACCAGCATTTTTCTCCACCGGTTTATGCCACAGTCAAGTATGGAGACTCTCAAGCCGTCTCCTTGAGTCGGCTTAAGACTCGGGGGCTACACAGACATGGATCGCCAGATCCAACCAGGCTGAATAATTCAAGAACATCGGGTAATTACAGGCAAGGTAACCCGGCCCCGAGGGCTATTGCTTCATTGGCGGGCATTTTAAAGTCGCCCAAGAGGACGAGTCGCCATGATGCGCAGTTCAGACATGGGTGCCCGACTTAATGGAAAGAATTCATGGTTAAACCTGCTTGCGTGCGTGATGCTACTCCGAATCCCGTGTACTCCGTTTCATGATAAGTCAATCCACATGGACCCTGAACTTATCCGGGTTAAAACATCGATTGGTCGTGAGTGCCGGCTTACAGAAAGCGAGGATACTCCATTTGCCATTAAGCCACCTTCTTGGTCAAACCTGCCTGTCTGCATGATGATACTCCGAATCCCGTGTACTCTCGATATGTCAATCCAGTTGGACCCTGAACTATCGAGGTTAAAACATCGATTGGTCGCGAGTGCCGGCTTACAGAAAGCGAGGATATTCCATTGGCTATTAATCCGCCTTCTTTGAAACTTGGTTAAACCCGCTTGTCTGCATGATGCTACTCTGAACCCTGTGTACTCTCGATAAGTCATCCATTTGGCCCTGACTTCCAGGTTAAAACATTGACTGGGTAGTGAGGGCCGGCTTACAAAGAGCGAGGATAAACCAGTGGCTATCAAGCTAGTTTAATTGAAGTAAGATTCAAGTCTCCTATCCCAGCACTATTCTATCATATACATGCATCATCTTGCATTGCATCATGCATCATACATACATATCATGCATAAATTCTTGCATGTGCAAATAAATTTTTGAATAGCCAATTTGGCTGGATTTTTATCATGTTTTATCATAACCAGTGTTAAATGATTGGGAGCCAGCTCGGAAGAATTGACTATTGTCGAAGAGCCGCCCCATCACATATAATGTCGAGTCATCTAATTGACCGGCCCTTGGATTTCTTCAACTTGTGCTCTGTAGTAAACTACAACACTTATGGATTTCTCAAACATATGGATTTCTCAAGGATATGTTTGTCGGGTTACATTGCAAACCACGGTCAAGGATTTCTTTTATCACAAAGGCATCATCAGCTCACAGAGTGTATATGATTTTATTCTACAATGGAAGGAATAGTCCCGAGTCGCTGCAGGCACACAACCCGGCACTTGGGGGCTACATTATTCGAATCAAGATTACATCAAATTATGAAAGTCCCATGCCGCTGCAAGCATGCACCATGACACTTGGGGGCTAATGCAATCCGCTTTTCAAATCATCACATCATCAACACACCCGGCTACCTCAAGGAGATAAGCCGGCCCTGGGGGCTACAGGTCGCTCTTTATTTCAAATATAGATTCAAGGAAGAACCGGCTAATCATTTTTATAATGACAATGCCCTTGGGGGCTACACATTGCTGCTCAAGGTTACATCATCAGATTTACAAAGTCCCTGCTCGTTATTGCATAATGACCCGGCCCTTGGGGGCTACATCATATGATGTTTTATTTTCAAAGGAGAAGAACGTGGAAGTCCCGAGTCGCCGCAAGCAATCGACCCGTCACTTGGGGGATACACTATTCAGATCATAATTTCTAAAGTCCCAGGTTGCTGCAGGCAAGACAACTCGACCCTTGGGGGCTACAGCACTAAGTTGTTTCATAGATCATGGGGTTCAAATTGAAGACCCGACCCATCACACACTGATGACCCGACCCTTGCGGGCTACAGGTAATATGGATATATCAAAAAAATTAAGAGCACATTTCATTCTGTCATGGAGGTGAAGTATTGGGAGACCGGTTCAACATATTTTTATCTAGTTGAAGCATTGAAAGACCGGCTCAACATCACACGGATTTGTCAATTGGAGTTCAGTTGTTTGACGGGGCACTACTAATAGTCATGACCCGCCATTAGCAATCATGACCCGCCATTGTCAATCATAACCCGCCGAAGCCAGAGAAGCTGGTTCAACATTGTGTGGATTTCTTATTTCCCAAATTTTCATCAAGCCAAAGCATTGGAGGCCGACTCAATGGCATATGTATTTTATTACAAAGGACACGTACCAACAAGCTGATTGTGAAGACGGCTCGTTATTATGAAGAAGAAACACGGATTTTTCAAGGAGCCACTTCAGTAAATCAAGCCGTCCAAAGAAGCAAGCCGGTCCCTTAACTTATTTATTATTCTTATTTTAGGAGCTTACCATGAATAAATTCAAGCTAACCTGGGGGCTAATGTCGGGGATATACCCCGTAGTGTAACCTGGCTTGGAATATGACCCGCCAAGGACTTGGCGACTCACCGGCGACTCAGCAGTGACCTGGCGGACGACTCATACTTGTCCCCACGGGCGACTTAGGTAAATGACGAAGGCCCAAGGCCCGGCGTACACCCTGGCATAATGCGGCTCATAGAGAGGCCAAGAGGGTCGGCTCACAAGAGAAGGCCCAAGAAGAGGAGAGAGTCCCTCACAAAGGAAGCAAGACCTGGATTAGGATTCAAGATAGACTAGTCCTATTCCTACTCCTAGTAGGACTCTACATGTAAACTTACCCTTCCACCTATATAAGGAGGGGTAAGGCGCCCCAAGAGGGACAAGATTCACAAGTTAGGTCTAGACAAGACAAATCATGAGATAGACAGATTAGACACCCACGAGATTAGAGGTGGCGAGTCTACACCCTTGTAATCGAAACATCATCAATACAACACAAAGCAGGACGTAGGCTTTTACCTCCTCACGAGGGGCCGAACCTCGGTAAATCTGAGTCCCGCTCCCGTTCAACCCCTTTGTGTCGCCACCAAGGTGCGATGGCTCCATCATTAAGTCCTTTCACTAGGACATCTGCCATGACAAAACCACGACAGGAAGGGATCCTCTGGGCAAGCCTTGTTAACGTCTTTAAAATCGACGCACAAGCGCTAGGATTTGACCTTATTTGGCACCATGACAAGGTTTGCTAGCCATTCTAGATCCTTGATTTCTCGAATGAATCCGGCCTCTACTAATTTGGCCAGCTCTTCTCTCATAGCTTGCCTCTTCAGTTCTAAGAACCTCTAAAGTGCCTATTTAACTGGCCTTAATAGCTCAATAATATTGAAGATATGCTCGATGAGGTTTCTTTGGATGTCCAACATATGAGAAGGGTTCGAGGCGAATATATCCCAATTTTCACGAAGGAAGTCGTGTAATGCTTTGTCTAGCGCATCGTTCAGGCAGGTTCCAACGGAGGACGTTTTAGATGAGTCCTCGGAGTGAACCTGAAATTTGATAATATCATTAGCTGGCTTCAATGGTGTTGATTTTGATTGTTCAGCAAGGACTACATTGCCTTTGTGGATAGTTGCGTGTAGCTTGGATAACTATTTGGCGGCTAAGGCTTTGAATTCTGTTTCCAAAGCCAATGTTGCGGTTTTGTCCTATGCTTTAGTGATCAATCCACATTGTTTCTTACTGTGATCATACCAATGGGCCCCGACATTTTTGGCTTCATGTACGCATAATGGGGAATGGTGTGGAATTGGTGAACGCAACTCGACCGAGTGATTCGTGGTAGCCTCTTCGTAAGGTACTACGTCAAATATCAATTGCTCGACCCAATGGGTTCTCAATACCACGTCCAACGTGACCTAACTGGTGGATCCTGCTTCCTTTCAGGGGACCTAACCTTTATAGGCTGTTTGGCTTAGTTGCATTCAAGATCTGTCAAACTACATCTTCAACAGAGTATCATCATAGATGAGGTTTAGGTTGCTACTGCTCTTCATAAGGACTTTGGACAGTTGATAGTCGCGATGATAGGGTCGAGCACAAGAGTTGTGACTCCTCAGTTGCAGACTCCCGTCGGCTCGTCTTGATGACAGAAGGTGATCAGAATGTTCGACCATCTATTTTCCAACGTCGTTATGGAGTCAACATGGTAGACCTCTCGAACAACTCTTTTCCGTTGACTTCTTGAGGAGTGATTCTAGTAAATCATGAGGACATCCTTGTCCTTGGATGGTTTATCCATATGATACATTGATTCATGTACATGCCTCGGTTGTATAGGAACTTCACTCCTCCTTTTGCTACGTGCCTCATGATTCAACAGCTTATGAGTGTGTGTATAGGCAGTTTGTCTGAGGAGGCACTGTGGATTGCGCATGGTTTGTCCAATTTTGCATCCAATATCGACTTGGGTCCCTTGCTGACATCAATGCTTGCCTATGACACCATCACTACAACCACATACCACTATCACTAAGCCTTCATGATTCTCGCGCCACCAGCTACTACTACTTCCCCTTTCCCACCTTCTCGTCCACGCTCGTCATACTAGCATAGATAAAACAGAGTGTGAGAAAGTCGGATTAAGTGCCTTTCACCTTTTGAAGATCTGATCTGACAAGGATTAAGGTATGGGTATTGGTGGAGAATAAAATCTCCTTCTATAATTACATATATTCATTGTAACATACGGAACTATTGTATGTGTCCAAGGTATCATTCTTTTGCAACATTAGCTATTGTATCCAGTGCCAGATGCAACAATGTTTTGTTTTCATTCCTTTTCTTGAATCTTCATGTCAAATGAAACTTTGTATTATAGAAACAAATGCATTCAAATAAGAATAAAAAGATATACCATATTTTTCAACATATACAAAATGGGAAGCTCCATGTCATTGTACTATTTTAGTAAAATAAATGTTAGTCTTCCTGTGATAGGTACATATTCATCTATGCATTGAGAAAGTTATTGGCAGTAACTTGTTCTTCTTTATAAATTGCTTTTGAATATAGTTATAAGAGTTGTGCATGCCTTTATATTGGAAAATATCTCCCTTTTCAATATATTTTTAACTAATCCTGGATGAATAAAAAATTCTGACTTCTTAATGTGTCCACTGGTTTGTAGCAAGTTGTCGCTTGATTTGAAGCTCTTGTGAGAAATTTGTGTGTTTTCTTAGGAATACAGGAGCTCTCTGACGTTACATTGTAACTTTTGTCCATGTCAACTCATGATTGGATAAGTTTGGAATGTCACTACTTAACGATGCATTTGGCACAAACTTAGGAATCGCATGTTGTTTTGCAGCTGGAAGTGCCAAGTTAAATGTCGCCAATTAGGGGTTGTCTAATTTATCGTGCAAAAAAACGAGCTATCTAAGTTTATCCATTCATTATATATTGTACTCTAGTTAAGCAAGTTTTGGTTTGTTTTTGTCTAGATTTCTTTTCTTGGGCAACCTATTCTGTTCCACTCTCTTTGACTGAAAAATTCATACTTGATCAATGAAGCGTTGATTCACTGTTGTATATCGTTATGTTACGGTTTGTATCTTTTAGCTACCAAACATGTGCATATCATCTACTATTTTATTCATATTTCTTACTTAATGATTATCAAACTTATCATATATTCATTTTCCTATCTATATTGCAGCTAAAAAGTAAGGTAGGTTTCTAAAAAATATTCTTTTGGTTGGCAAACTTGTGGATATAAAAAAAATCATTCACTTGTCTGGTGTTGAGAAAATTTATCCAATGTGCAATTTCAGATTTGAATCTGAGCTCTATTGCCAAGCATGTTCTTTGAGTCAAATGAGTTAAGGGAATGATTGTGCTATATGATAACTACCATTGTGTTCAAGGGATTTGTCCTTTAGTACTTTGGAAATAAGAGTATTACTGTTGATTGCTAACGGAATAATGAATACTAGGGTTTACGCGAAGATTACTCATCAAGTCCTCCTTGGAAATATCTAATCTCGGGAAGTGATAACTACAATTTGAAAAATTGTCTTGGTAAAACACATTGTGGAGGAACTACCAAATTATAGGTCACACATTACGAAATATGTTGCAGAAAATCCCCCGACAGCTCCATCATGACAGCCATGATGCACTCGAGGGTGGACGCCCCGAGCAGACGGGACGCGCGTGAGCTCAAAAATATGGCCTTGTAGAACACTCCACCAGCCAGTCATTAAATGACTGTCCGGTCTACCTCGTCTAGTACGGTGGAGGGCTATGGGCAGGGTTATCATCACATGAACTATGAGGGGAGGGACGATGACCCGATAAGGCAGGAGAAGAATGATGCGGCACATCATGTTGAAGGAGGTACTCGAGCACCTCACACGAGGTGGTGTTAGCTCATCCATAAAAATATGAGATATGCAACTTGTACGCCCCGTCGGCTATTATTTGTGTACATTCACACGTACTCGACATACCAAATGTGGTATCCCCAAGCCTATATAAGGGGAGGACCATGGTCGAGAGGAGGGGGCACTTAGTAACTACCACACCAACAACAACTACCAGACTAGCATAAGGTAAGAAGAGAAGAGAGAGATCATTTTTATGAGAGTCGGGTACTCTAGCTAGTACCCCGACCACTCAAAGCACAATTGCTCCCTAAGGTGGTTTTGGTAATTAATAACAACATATGTATCATTGAACTAATGATCTTATCCAAGTATATTTCACAAAAGTTCAAAGACGCATTCGCTAAAGGATTGTGAAGAGAAACCCATTGATGCAAGGAAAGGTATAGGATTGGCTCAAGCTTCAAGCAAGAGGAATCTACATTTTACATTTGTGAAAAATCGCTTTTGAGTCCATAGGAAAGCCAATTCTATTAAAAGGGGGCGAGGTATCATGATGAAATGGTTGCTCAAGTGCTTAGAGATAGCTACCAAAAATACTCAATATTTCTCTAAAAAGAATCTCTCTCCCAAGCCAAAATAGAAAAATTGGTGCCACCAAGTTTTCACACTCGGCCCTACCGATTTTCCCAATGACAGATCCTTTGCCAAACCCTAATCTCTTCGTAGCACCAAGTTTCACATTGGTGCCCCCGAAACCATGTGACCAACTTTCTGTTCAGTAGATTTGAAGAATCGGAATTTCCGAGTTTGAAATTGGTCTCATTGAGATTTGAAAACTTCTCTAGGTCATCGTATCAGTACCTTCGAGATTCATATATCGGTCTCACAAAGAATTAAAAAGTTGCCACATTTAGTGCAACTCGGTACCACCGAGATTCATTTCGGTGTCACCAAGTTGGGCAATAATGTTGTAATGGTTGGATTTTGGGGGATGCCTATATATACCCCTCCACCTCCTCTCATTCGCAGAGGAAGCACTCAGAACACACACACTCATGTGTTGAGATCAAGAGATTCCAATCCAACCATTTGAAACTTGATCTCTAGCCTCCCCAAGTTTCTTTCCACAAAATCAATCTATCCTACCCATGCCAAATCTACGAGGGAGTGATTGAGTGTTGAGGAGACTATCTATTGAATCACAAGAGCAAGGAGTTCATCATTCTACCACATCTATTACCTTTTGGAGGGTGGTTCCTCCGAGATATGTTAGGTGTCACTTGGGAGCCTCCTACTTCGTGTTGGGGAGTTGAACCAAGAAGTTTGTACGGACAAAGATATTCGCCTACTTTGTGAAGATCTACCGTGAGTCAGGCTAGTCTTGTGTGGCTGTAAGCCATGGTGGAATAGACAAGGCCCCTTCTTCATGGAGCCCTTGTGGGTGGAGCCCACCATGGACTCTCGTAGCCATTACCCTCCGTGGGTTGAAGTCTCCACTAACGTGGACATACGATAGCGCCACCTATCGAAACCACGCTAGAAATTGTCGTGTCAACCTTTGCGTTTGATCTTCCTTCCCTACCCTCTACATTACATTTGCATTTCGTTACATTCTGCTCCTATACTCTTAGATATGCATGTGTAGGGTGAACTTGTCTAGTCATAATTGCAAAACCTGGCCCACAACTAAAATTGGGAAAAGGCGAAATTTTATTTTGTCAAGTAGTCTAATCACCCCCTCTAGACATACTTCGGATCATACGAGTTGTATCAGAGGTTTTGTCTCTACTGCATTGGTTTCACAACCTAGGAGAATATGGCATCTAGTGAGGGAAATTACCATCGTAGAGGTACATATTTTGATGGTACAAACTTTGCTAGTTGGAAGCGTAAGATGAAAAGGCATATTCTTTGTCATAACCGTGTCGTTTAGGATGTTCTTCGTGGTGCTGTGCAAGGTGATTTCTTTGGAGAAGGAAAAGAACTGGATTGTGATGCGATAGCAGAAGAATTTAAGATGTTTGCTACCTCTTGAGCTTGCGTTGGTTTTTCCCTTGAAGAGGAAAGGGTGATGCGGCACAGTAGTAGTAAGTATTTCCCTTAGTTTGAGAACCAAGGTATCAATCGAGTAGGAGTATCAAGGCAAGTCTCCAAATTACCTGCGCAAAAACAGCAAACTTGCACCCAACGCTACAAAGGGGTTGTCAATCCCTTCACGATTGATTGCAAGGTGAGATCCGAAGGCGGAAAGTGCAACAAAGTAAAGGTGTAAGGCTGAAAATATGATGTGAAGTAGACTCGGGGGCCATAGTGATCACTAGAGGCTTCTCTCATGATAGCAAATATTACGGTGGGTGAACGAATTACTGTCGAGCAATTGATAGAACCGCGCAAAGTCATGACGATATCTAACGCAATGATCATACATATAGGCATCACATCCGAGACAAGTAGACCGATACTTTCTGCATCTACTACTATTACTCCACACATCGACCACTATCCAGCATGCATCTAGTGTATTAAGTTCATGACAAACGGAGTAACGCCTTAAGCAAGATGACATGATGTAGAGGGATAAATTCATGCAATAGATATAAACCCCATCTTTTTACCCTTGATAGCAACAACACGATACGTACCTCCCTACCCCTTCTGTCACTGGGTGAGGTCACCACACGGTATGAACCCAAAACCAAGCACTTCTCCCATTGCAAGAATTATAGATCAAGTTGGCCAAACGAAACCCACAACTCGAAGAGAATTACAAGGATACGAAATCATGCATATAAGAGATCAGAGGAGACTCAAATAACATTCATAGATAATCTGATCATAAATCCACAATTCATCGGATATCGACAAACACACCGCAAAAGAAGATTACATCGGATAGATCTCCATGAAGATCATGGCGAACTTTGTATTGAAGATCCAAGAGAGAGAAGAAGCCATCTAGTTACTAGCTATGGACCTGAAGGTCTATGGTGAACTACTCATGCATCATCGGAGAGGCAATGGTGTTGATGAAGAAGCCCTCCGTGTCTGAATCCCCCCTCCGGTAGGGCACCAGAACGTGCCCAGATGGGATATTGCGGAGACACAAGCTTGCGGCGGCGGAAAAGTATTTTCGTGGCTCCTTTTCATGGTTTTATATTTTTAGGGAATTCATAGGCAGAAGAACTAGGGCAGGGGAGCCACAGGAGGCCCACAAGCCTGCTAGGCCCGCCCTAGGTCGGGCCTGGGTGGCTTGTGACCTCATCCGAGGTCCCCTGCTTTGGTTCTCAAGTCTCGTGTGTGTCTTCTGTTATGGAAAAAATCATTCCACATGTTTTATTCCGTTTGGAATCCGTTCAATATTCTCCTCTGAAAAAGGTCAAAAACACGGAAAAAACAGGAACTGGCACTTGGCACTGAGTTAATAGGTTAGTCCAAAAAAGATATAAAATAGCATATTCGTGCATACAAAACATCCAAAGATGACAAGATAATAGCATGGAACCATCAAAAATTATAGATACATTGGAGACGTATCAAGCATCCCCAAGCTTAACTCATGCTCGTCCTCGTGTAGGGAAGATGTAAATACTGAATTTTTGATGTGGAATGCTACCTAACTTATTTGTCCTTTGTAACTTCTTTCTTGTGGCATGAATGTTCAGATCCGTATGATTCAAAACAATAGTTTGCTATTGACATGCAAACAATAATACTTCAAGAAAACTAGCAAGGTAATCAAGAACTTTCGAAATAACAAGGCCAAAGAAAGTTATCCCTACAAAATCATATAGTCTGGCTATGGTCCATCATCCCCACACAACAAATTTAAATCATGCACAACCCCGGTATTGCCCAAGTAATTATTTTCACACTCTTACTTTCTCAAACTTTTTCAACTCTCGCGCAATACATGAGCGTGAGCCATGGATATAGCACTATAGGTGGAATAGAGTGTGGTGGAGGTTGTGAGGCAAAAAGGAGGAGATGGTCACATCGACTCTGCGTATCTATGAGCTATGGAGATGCCCATTAATGGACATCAATGTGAATGAGTAGGGATTACCGTGCCACAGATGCAAGAGAGCTATAAGTATGTGAAAGCTCAAAAGAAGAACTAGTGGGTGTGCATCCAACTTGCTTGCTCACGAAGACCTAGGGTAATTTTGAGCAAGCCCATCATTGGAATATACAAGCCAAGTTATATAATGAAGATTCCCACTGGTATATGGAAGTGTCAAACCAAGAGAATCTCTATCATCAAGAACATGGTGCTATTTCGAAGCACAAGTGTGGAAAAACATAGTAGCATTGTCCTTTCTCTTTTTTTTGGGGCTCTTTGACCTCTTTCCATAAAAAAAAATTATTTCCTCACATGGGACAATGCTCTAATAATGATGATCATCACACTTTTATTTACTCACAACTCAATACTTAGAACAATGATGACTTTATAGGAAATACCTCCGACAGTGTATCGGGATGTGCAATGATCTAGCTTAGCGTATGACGTTGAAACATCTCACTAGCTATCTTACGATCATGCAATGGCAATATGAAATTGACGGCATATGTCATGAGACGGAACGGTGGGAGTTGCATGGCAATATACCTCGGAATGGCTATGAAAATGCCATAATAGGTAGGTATGGTGGCTGTTTTGAGGAAGGTATATGGTGGGTTTGTGCACCGGCGAAAGTTGCGCGGCACTAGAGAGGCTAGCAATGGTGGAAGGTGAAAGTGCATCTATACCATGGACTCACATTAGTCATGTAGAACTCATATACTTATTGCGAAAGTTTTTATTAGTAACTGAAACAAAGTGCTAAACGCATACTCCTAGGGGAAGGCTTGGTAGGTGTTAACCATCGCGCGATCCCAACCGCAACACAAAGGATGACAATCAATAAATCAATTATGCTCCGACTTCCTAACATAGCGGTTCACCATACGTGCATGCTACGGGAATCACTAACTTCAACACAAGTATTTCTAGATTCACGACACCCTACAAACATAACTCTAATATTACCAAATCCATGTCTCAAAACTAATTGAGAGGAATTAAACTTGTCTTTATAATCAATGCACAAGAATATGGAAGTTTTTAGTATATCCTCTTTGGATGCCTATCATCTTTGGGACTACTTAGAGAGAGCACTCTCAAAAAGATATAAGTGAAGATCGATAGTTCTTGTTTCTCCAAAATATGACACCGCCGTGCTATAAAAAGATCTAAGTGAAGCACTAGAGCAAAGTTATCTAGCTCAAAAGATATAAGTGAAGCACATGCGAGCTAAATTGTCTAACTCAAAAGATAGAAGCAAAGCTAAAAGAGTATTCTAGCAAAATCATGATGAGTGCATGTCTCTCTCAAAAAGGTGTGCAGCAAGGATGATTGTGACACACAAAAAAAGACTCCTATAATACACGACGCTCCAAGCAAGACACATATCATGTGGTGAATAAAAATATAGCTCCAAGTAATGTTACCGATGGATTGAAGACGAAAGAGGGGATGCCTTCCCGGGGCATCCCCAAGCTTAGGATTTTTGGTGTCCTTGAATTTGGCTTGGGATGCCTTGGGAATCCCCAAGCTTGAGCTCTTTCCACTCTTCATCCCATTGTCCATGAGAACATCACCCAAAACATGAAAACTTCACAACACAAAACTTAAACAGAAACTCGTGATATCATTAGCACAAGAAAACAAACTACCAATTCTTTAGGTACTGTAGAAAACTTGATTTCTATGTATATTGGTGTTAGTTTACTGTATTCTCACTTTTCCCTAGCTAGTACCCCCTGATACTATCCATAGTTTCATCAAAATAAGCAATCAACACAACAAAAACAGAATCTGTCAAAAACAGACCAGTCTGTAGAAATCTGTATACTTCGTATACTTATGGTATCTCAAAACTTCTCAAAAATTATGAAAATTAGGGCAATTGGCATATCAACCATAAGCAAAAAAGAATCAGCTCAAAAGCTCTTTCTTGATAGGAATTAAAAATAATTTCGTGAGCACAAAGTTTCTGTCTTTTCCAGCAAGATCAAACAACCATCACCAAAACTGATCATAAAGGTTTTACTTGGCACAAACACAAAGAGATACACAAAAAGCACAATCATAACAGAATTATGATGGTGTGGACAGAGCAAAACAAAAAGCAAAAAAGAAAAGATAAATTCATTGGGTTGCCTCCCAACAAGCGTTATTGTTGAACGCCCTTAGGTAGGCATTGATAACTCAATGATGCTCACACAAAAGACATGAATTGAAGCACAACGAGAGCATCATAAAGCATGTGAAAATCACATCTAAGTATAACATACTTCCTGTGCATAGGCATTTTATAGGAAAACAAATTGTCAAGACAAACAATAGCTACCATATGCAAGGAAGAAGAAAGAGACAATAGCAATCTCAACATAACGAGAGGTGATTTAGTGATATGAAAATTTCTACCACAACACGTTCCTCTCTCATAACAAATACATGTGGGGTCATATTCAGATTCAACAATATAGCTATCACAAAGGATATTATTTCCATGATCCACATGCATGCAAAGTTGACGCTCTTCAAAAATAGTGGGATTATCAACAACTAAAGTCATGACTTCTCCAAACCCACTTTCAATATTATTGCAAATATCATATTCATCATGAGTCTTAAACAAATTTTCTAGATCATAAGAAAAATCATTACCCCAATCATGATCATTGCAACAAGTAGTGGACAAAGCAAAACTAGCATCCCCAAGCTTAGGGTTTTGCATATTTTTAGCATGATTGCCATTAATAGAATTCATAGTGAAACCATTGCAATGATGCTTTTCATTCAAGGAGCCCTCGTGAATCACTTCATAAATTTCTTCATCACGATTTTCAGATTCACACATCTCAAGCAAAACTCCATAGAGAAAGTCAAGTGCACTCAACTCACTAGAAATTGGTTCAACATAATTGGATCTCTTAAAGAGATTAGCAAGTGGATGAGGATCCATATCAATATGTTTTCAGCAAGCGAAGATCCAAGCATATTGAAGGCACATAGCACACAAGCAACGGAAAGGCAAACAAAAAAGGAAAATATTTTTGTAATTTTTGTTTTTCAGAAGTGGGGGAGAGGAAAACGAGAGGCAAAAAAGTAAATGCAAGAGATGAGTTTGCGACAGTTACTTGGATAAGCTTCACTTAGAATAGTCCCCGGTGCCAGAAATTGACACATTGGAGGAAGACTATTCTTGACTTGATACTCCCCGGCAACGGTGCCAGAAATTCGCACGTTGACGGGAGACTATTCTTGACTTGATCTTCCTCCCCGGCAACGGCGCCAGAAATTCTTCTTGCTACCTCTTGAGCTTCCGTTGGTTTTTCCCTTGAAGAGGAAACGGTGATGCAGCATAGTAGTAGTAAGTATTTCCCTCAGTTTGAGAACCAAGGTATCAATCCAGTAGGAGTATCAAGGCAAGTCTCCAAAGTACCTGCGCAAAAACAGCGAACTTGAACCCAACGCTACAAAGGGGTTGGCAATCCCTTCACGATTGATTGCAAGGTGAGATCTCAAGGCGGAAAGTGCAACAGAGTAAAGGTGTAAGGCTGAAAATATGATGTGAAGTAGACCCAGGGCCATAGTGTTCACTAGAGGCTTCTCTCATGATAGCAAATATTATGGTGGGTGAACGAATTACTGTTGAGCAATTGATAGAACCGTGCAAAGTCATGACGATATCTAAGGAAATGATCATACATATATGCATCACGTTCGAGACAAGTAGACCGATACTTTGGGCATCTACTACTATTACTCCACACATCGACTGCTATCCAGCATGCATCTAGTGTATTAAGTTCATGACAAACGGAGTAACGCCTTAAGCAAGATGAAATGATGTAGAGGGATAAATTCATGCAATAGATATAAACCCCATCTTTTTGCCCTTGATGGCAATAACACGATACGTGCCTCGCTACCCCTTCTGTCACTGGGTGAGGTCACCGCACGGTATGAACCCAAAATCAAGCACTTCTCCCATTGCAAGAATTATAGATCAAGTTGGCCAAACGAAACCCACAACTCGAAGAGAATTACAAGGATACGAAATCATCTATATAAGAGATCAGAGGAGACTCAAATAACATTCATAGATAATCTGATCATAAATCGACAATTCATCAGATCTCGACAAACACACCGCAAAAGAAGATTACATCGGATAGATCTCCATGAAGATCATGGAGAACTTTGTATTGAAGATCCAAGAGAGAGAATAAGCCATCTAGCTACTAGCTATGGACCCGTAGGTCTATGATGAACTACTCACGCCTCATCGTAGAGGTCATGGTGTTGATGAAGAAGCCCTCCGTATCTGAATCCCCCTCCGGCAGGGCACCAGAACGTGCCCCAGATGGGATCTTGCGGAGACAGAAGCTTGTGGTGGCGGAAAAGTACTTTCGATGATCTCCTGATTTTTTGTGGGATTCTAGGGAATATATAAGCGGAAGACCTAGGGCAGGGGAGCCACGGGGAGCTCACAAGCCTGCTAGGCCCGGCCCCCCCAGGCCGGGCCTGGTGGGCTTGTGACCTCCTCCGAGGTCCCCTGCCTTGGTTCTCAAGTGTCTCCTTTCGAGGCAATGGTGTTGATGAAGAAGCCCTCCATGTCCGAATCCCCCCTCCGGCAGGGCACCAGAACGTGCCCCGAATGGGATCTTGCGAAGACAGAAGCTTGCGGTGGCGGAAAAGTATTTCCGTAGCTCCTTTTCGTGGTTTGAGAATTTTAGGGAACTTATAGGCGGAAGAACTAGGGCAGGGGAGCCACAGGGGGCCCACAAGCCTGCTAGCCCCCCCTAGGCCGGGCCTGGGTAGCTTGTGACCTCCTCCGAGGTCCCCGCCTTGGTTCTCAAGTCTCCTGCATGTCTTCTGTTATGGAAAAAATCATTCTGCGGGTTTTATTCCGTTTGGACTCCGTTCAATATTCTCGTGTGAAAAAGGTCAAAAACACGGAAAAAATAGGAACTGGCACTTGGCAGTGAGTTAATAGGTTAGTCCCAAAAAAGATATAAAATAGCATATTCATGCATACAAAACATCCAAAGATGACAAGATAATAGCATGGAACCATCAAAAATTATAGATACGTTGGAGACGTATCAATGTTGCAATACAATGCTCAAGCCTACGACATTCTGTTCAAATGCTTGTGCCTCGGAGAATTCAACAACGCCAGCCGCCTTTAGAATGCAAAGGAAATCTGGGATACTTTGGTTCATATGCACGAAGGTGTTGAATGTGTCAGGCAATCTAAGTTGGATGTGCTTCAAAGTCAGCTTGATAAGTTCAAGATGAAGTATGGTGAAGGAGTCATTGAGATGTGCTCTAGGCTAGCTCTCATTACAATGAGATTGTTAGCTTAGGAAGCGAAGATATGGCCGACAAATTCATCATAAAGAAGATATGACACCGTGTGCACATTGATCTAAATGATGTCAAACTATAAGGATCTCAAGACAACAAAAGTCATTGGAAGGATTGTTTCTCATGAAGTGTCACTCAAGGACAAAGATAAGTTGCACAACAAGTCAAGCCTTACAAAGCTTCAAGTGATGCTCCTGCTACTTAAAATGATAACCTCGTTACCAATGAAGTGATAAGCCTTATGGTAGGGAAATTCAACAAGTTCTACAAGTGTAGAGGCAAAGAGAGAAGCTCAAGCTCAATATATGAAGCGAAGCGTTCATCTAGTCATGATCGAAACTGCTACAATTGTGGAAAGCACGTACACTATTCAAATGAGTGCTTGGCTCCCCACAAACGAAGAGAGGAGTCACCTAGAAGATGAAGCTCAAAATATGAGTCACCTCGCACAAAGAGAAGGAGTAGAGAAGATCATTATGAACGAAGAAACTCCCGGCGAGGCAAGGAATCAGAAAAGAAGGACAAGTACACCAAGAGCAACTCAAGAACAAGACAACAAGCTCATGTTGGTGAATATCTCACTCCGAGTCCGACAACTAATCCGAGCGAAGCTACCACTCCAACTCCAACTATAGTCAAGATGAAGGTGTTGTCGGTCTTGCACCCGTTTCCTCCAACTGCTATGACTTATTTGACACACCAAATGAAGGGATTGGAAACTGCTTCATGGCAAAAGGCCCCAAGGTATCACACCCCAAGTACTTTGATTTTTATTGTGACGATGATGACTTGTTAGGAGAGGATGACTTGCTCTTTAATAAGACTAGTGATAACATTGAAAATGAACTTGATGATAATCATGCTATTCAAGATAAGTTGAATGATGATGATAAGAAAGAGATTGAATGACTAACTAAATAATTAAACACTCTTAAGTTAGCTCATCAAACTACTCTAGAAGATCATAGAGAGCTTGCAAGAACTCATGAGAAGCTACGCTTCTTGAAGCTAAATTTAGAGCAAGAGCATGAGTTTCTAGAAGTAATCAATCATGATCTTCGAAAGAAGAGTTCTTCTTATCTAGCCAAACGATTACTCTGGTCTACTTTTCTTCCACAAATTAAACCTAAGAACACTATTCACAAAGACTATAAAGTTTCTTCATCTAGTAACAACAATGCTAAAATTAAATCAAATGATGTTCTTTCTAGTAGCTCTCTTGATTCCACTAATGATTCTCTTAGCCAAATTAAACTTGAGCAAGAAAAGAATTTATTGAAAAGAATTATAGAGATAGGTTTCCACAAGAGGCCTGCCGAAAGCAAGCAATTTGAGGAAATTGTTCGCAATAAAGGAGGACATTGGAAGAAGCAATGTGTTGTCTACTTCAGTGCCAGCGGAGTTGAATGTGAAGAAGGTCAATATCGCATCCTGAAGTTTGTTCCTCAAAGGGAGAACCCTACTCTCCCCAAGGGAAGAAGCTCTCAAGATGACCTTCTACCACAAGACCACAAGGGCAAGTGCAAGCTTCTAGAGGAGATTAACTCATTTGAGGAAGAACCCCAATACAAGGTCAAGTGGATTCCCAAGGACACTACTAGCTCTACTTCATCTAGTGCCACCAAAACTCCAAGGATCTCCATCAAGTTGATGTGGATCCCCAAGAAGAAGAACTAGAGAAATTCTTGAGGGGTGACTCCACCAATGAAATTCACTATTATTCATTTTAGAAAGAACTAATAGCAATCAACTCCAACCATATACATTAGTTAAAGGAGTCACATATTCCCTCAAAGGTAAGCAAGGGACAAGGTAATTAATGTATCTTTGGACATCGTATCACATGCAATTCATTCCATGTCCATAGATATTCTTGCGTATGTTCCTTGTGCTTTGGGACTAACCTATGTAGGTGAGAAGAGTAGGAAAAAACAGGGATTGCTCCCAACTCAAGATGATCTTCATCAACAATGAGCATCCACCACTACTACACCTACATGAAATCTTCTACGACAAAACCCAACATTAGTTTATCCCTCTTAGGGGGGTGTCACATCAAGGGGAGCTTTACTCTAAAACTTGAGTATAAGCATGTCTTAAAGATGTGAACACGTTGAAAGCTATATGTAAAAGTGGAAACCACACTTGTGCTTAAACGATGAGTATGACCTATGATCAAGTATTCTAGCTTGGCTCCTAAGTCAATATACTCATATATAGATGACTTCGTCATCGCCAAAGTGCTTGGTAGATACTAGAGGGTTTGTGCATGTTCACCATGTTTTATTTGACATCTTATTGTGTGATCATGTTGGCATGCAAATTTTCCTCATTCGAGGATATCCAATTCTTGTTATTTGGCTTTCTGTTTTATTTGGCCAATTGGATGTACAAGAATGCCTAAGTACCTATCTCTAGCTATCAATGATTTCTCGTCTCAAATTATATTCATGCTACATCACAAAAATTGGAGCTATCACTTTAGGGATGCTTTGTGTGAGGAGCACTCGGAGATCCATCTCGACAAGGGATGACTTCCAAAACCTCCCAAAAGCATCTCGGTGTGACCAACCTCAAAAACTCTGTCCCATCGAAGCCTAGGGTTGATAAGGTTTTTCAATCTCGGTAACAATGATTGGTTATTTTTTGCCTCACCGAGTTTCACTACCAACTGACAGTTATGGAACTCGGTGTCACCGATAGCTAGGGGGTATATATTCTCCGTGGACCCGGCGTTTTAAATAACCCTTCAAGCTTTGCCTCTCGCACCTCCTCGCTGTCGTGCCCTAATCCTCAGGACATCGCCTTGTTTATCCCATGCGCCCTCGCCACTAGAGTCCTTGTCATCAACGGGAATCACATCTGCTGTCGTCGTCGTAGAGGATCCTTCACCGCACTAGGATATTGATCTGAACCCTCTCTGCGGTCCCATATCCAAATCTTGAGCAAACAGGATTAGCTTAAATATGTCCATGATTGCAAGGACTCCATCCAAAAGAATATTCTGGTAGATTAGAGAACAAAGAAGACCTTGGGGCTAAGCAGCCCGCAAAACTAAATCTCGTTGTCACCGAGTTAGAAAATCGGTCCTACCGATTTTTGTTTTAGGGATACTCATAACAGTCTCGGTGATACCGAGTTTCCCTTTTCGGTGAAATTGAAAAGGGTTTCCAACTTAGTGTTAAAGAGAATGTTAGTCTCGCTGACTCCAATTTTTTTGTCTTGGTGGAACCGATATCCCTTTTTGGAGAAAGTTAAACCTAAATTTTTTAGAGTTCAAACTTTCAAAAACTTCTGATTTTTGTGATGCTCATCCACTCCCACTCTTCTAACTCTTTTTACACAGTCTGTTGTCTACTCGACTCTGTGTCAGTATGTCAGGATCATAGGATAGTCAGAACAACTTCAGTGAGCCAAGTGCTGAGATGGATTCAGACACTAGTCTAGAGAGGACAACTTGTGACGCAGGTACAGCTAGTTCCTATGGATTTCCCAAGGCAGCTACCAGGTCTAGGAAGAAGCTTAATTCAGATGAAGAATATGTTAATTCTATCCTATAGGATATTATTCCCCAGAAGCGGAAGGAGAGTCACTGTCAGAAAGACTATGAGAAAAGAGTATGCCAGACCTGCTAATGTGAGATTTCCAGAGGCTACTCACAAAGGATTGAAGCTCACCCTTGGAGGCCCTTCTTCTAGGCATGCTAAGAAGCCAGGTCAGAAAAGAGCCAGGAAGAGAGTGGTGCATGTTGTTGGAAGACCAACTTCAATGTATGAAGACCCTGCACAAGCTGTTGATGAAGAGGAGGAAGAGATTCCAGCTGATCCCCTCCTGCTAAGAAGAAGAAGCACATGTCTGATGCTATGCCAAAGAAGACTGCACCCAAACCTTCAGCACCTAAGAAGATAGTAGCTCCCAAGAGGACTACTAAGGATATAACTACAGCAGAGAAGAACAAAGGCTCTACATCCAGAGAGTTTGCTGCACAGGTGGAACAAGATGCATCCGTGCTGATGAAACTGAGAGCTCACTTGCCATTTCACAATGCTGCTCATCATATTGTTGAAGACGTGAAGAAGAGAAGGGATCAAGGTTTAAGGAAGTGGAGGACTATAGATCCATATGCTACCAGGAGAAGAATTGCCATTGATCCTTGTTTCCACACTAAGGAGCAACAAGATTTTTATGAGATAGTGTTGCTAGACAAGAGTCCTGCAGTGAGTGACATAAGATATGTTGATTGGAATTACATCAATGCCAATGAGGACTACTTTCCTCATGTGAGAGAATTTCAGGCTAGTTGACATTGAATATTTTGTTGGTAGAGAGATGACTGCCAGGAACAATGACATGATCATGCAATTCTATTCAACTTCTCATTTTTATCCAAATGGAAGGATAGTATGGATGACAGAAGGTCACTGGCATGAGTCTACCGTAGATGAGTGGGCCACTATCATTGGTGCCCCAAAGGCACAAGAGGGAGATTTTGGATGTGTACTCAGAATCCAAGACAAATCACAACACAATGGCAAACATGTATAATCCAGTGCCCCATCAGTATGTGAAGACACACAAATTTGGCACTGTTTATTTTCTGCAAGTAGGAATACCTACAACAAACACCATTATGAGACACACCCTCATGCCTAAATTAGGAGATGACAAGATGATGAGACGTTATTCCATTAACATGCTGCACCACTTAGACACCCACACCCAGTTCAAGGTGATGGACCTGATAGTCACGAGGACTGCTATAGATCAGAAGAGATCTTATGGGTATGCACCTTGTATTCAGATGCTTAAGAATGCCCAGATTCGCAAGCATGCATATCAACTTGATGGTCCACACCTGCCACTTCAGCCGGAGTTCGAGGACAATGTAGTTGTGATGGACCCTAGCCATCCCAGCTCATCTCCCGCGCATGAGGCAACAGAGGCAGAGGCAGCCAGAGATGCTCTAGCTCCAGAACTCGGAACTACAGTGGAGGAGATGTCTTTTCTTCTCAGCACCATCCAAGGGATGGAGAATAAAATTTCAGAGATCTTGCTGAACTAGAAGAGCCTTGAGAGGATCGTGGGGACAAAATTCCATGATGTGGATGCCAAAGTGACGGAGTTGACTACCATTGTTGAGCAGCTCCAGCATGAAGTTGATTCTGTGCAGATTCCCCACTCAAGCAGTGATGATGAAGAGTTGCCTCTTCCTACGACTAATTAGTTCAGGACCTAGTCTGGTTAGCATTTGTGCTAGTGTCGGAAGCAAGACCAACTTCATCAGCTCAAGCATCAGCACCTCCAGCTTCAACTCCTACACACTGAGTGTCTACACCTCCAGCTCCAGGGACATCCACAGAATCCTTCGTCGATGCTCTCCTCTCTACTCCATCGACTACCACCGGAGGAGATCAAGCATAGAGTGACGCTTAGTTCTAGACCTTTGAACTTTTTGGTAACTTGTTGCCAAAGGGGGAGAAGTGTATAGATCAATTAGGGTTTCGAGAGAGAGGGAGAGCTTTGCAATTTTTTTGCTCTCATTTGGCTTTACAAAACTTTTGGTCTTTTGGATGACTTTAAACTTTCGTGTTTGATCGTACACTTTGATTGTTGATGCTACTACGTTATACCTCTGAGCTATCGACATGATGATCATTACTTATTTGTTTGGTGTTATGTGCATTAGTATTCATTCATATCATTTATGCGCACTGCCAAGATGTATGTGACATGGAAGAGTGACGCATGATCCTAATCAATTGTGCATTTGCATTCAAATGCAAATTAAAATAATGTACACATTTGGGGGAGATCTTCCTTTCACATACTTCTCAAAGTGATGGTGCTAACCATTGATTATATGTTTTGTCGAAGATTTGATCTATATGTTGTCATCACGTACCAAAAAGGGGGAGATTGAAAGCACAATTGCTCCCTGAGGTGGTTTTGGTAATTGATAACAATATATGTATCATTGAACTAATGTTCTTATCCAAGTATATTTTAAATGTTCAAAGATGCATTGGCTAAAGGATTGTGAGGAACCCCTTGATGCAAGGAAAGGAACGGGATTGGCTCAAGCTTCAAGCAAGAGGACTCTACATTTTACATTTGTGAGAAATCACATTTGAGTCCATTGGAAAGCAAATACTACTAAAAGGTAATATGATGAATTGGGTGCTCAAATGCTTAGACATAGCCACCAAAAATACCCAGCATTTCTCTCAAAAGAATGTGTGTCCCAAGCCAAAATAGCAAAATTGGTGCCACCAAGTTTGCCACTCGGCCCTACCATTTTCTCGAGTGACAAATCCTTTGTCAAACCCTAATCTCTCGGTACCACCAAGTTTAACATCGGTGGCACCTAAAGCATGTGACCAACTTTCTGGTGAGCAGATTTCAAGAATCTGAATTTCCGAGTTTGAAATCGGTCTCACCGAGAGTTGGAAATTGTTCTAGGTCATCGGATCGGTTCCACTGAGATTCATATATCGACCTCACCAAGAATTCAAAAGTTGCCACATTTAGTGCAACTCGGTACCACCAAGATTCATTTTGGTGTCACCGAGTTGGGCAATAATGTTGTCACAGTTGGATTTTGGGGGATGCCTATATATACCCCTCCACCTCCTCTCATTCGCAAAGGAAGCACTCGGAACACAGACACACTTGCCACATCCATTTTTCTTAGAGAGAACCACCTACTCATGTGTTAAGATCAAGAGATTCCAATCCAACCATTTGAAACTTGATCTCTAGCCTCCCCAAGTTTCTCTCCACAAAAGCAATCTCTCCTACCCGTGCCAAATCTGTGAGAGAGTGATTGAGTGTTGAGGAGACTATCTTTTGAAGCGCAAGAGCAAGGAGCTCGCTGTTCTACCGCATCTATTACCTTTTGCAGGGTGGTACCTCCTAGATTGGTTAGGTCTCTCTTGGGAGCCTCCTACTTCGTGTTGTGGAGTTGAACTAAGAAGTTTGTACGGGCAAGGAGATCGCCTACTTCGTGAAAATCTACAATGAGTGAGGCTAGTCCTGTTTGGACGTAAGCCATGGTGGAATAGACAAGATTGCTTCTTTGTGGACCCCTTGTGGGTAGAGCCTTCCGTGGACTCTCGTAGTTGTTACCCTCCGTGGGTTGAAGTCTCCACTAAAATGGAGGTACGATAGCGTCATCTATTGGAACTACACCAAATATCGTCATGTCAACCTTTGTGTTTGATCTTCCTTCCATACCCTCTACATTACATTTGCATGCCTTTACATTCCGCTGTTATACTCTTAGATATGCATGTGTAGGGTGAACTTGACTAGTCATAATTGCTAAAACTGGCCCACAACTAAAATTAGGAAAAGGCTAAGTTTTATTTTGTCAAGTAGTCTAATCACACCCCCCCCCCTCTAGACATACTTCGGATCCTACAACTACCAATGGTCACCCCCCCAACCACCACGTTTGTAACACGAAAGCACTTGTATACCTCAGTTTTATAAATAGAAACAAGACATAGGGTTTTACGCCAAGGTGGTGGCATGAACCTGTATAAAATCTCCTTGTGCCCGCGTGCCCTTGTGAGACTTCCCCGTGGATTGACAAGGCCTCTAGCCTCTGGCAGGGTACATAAGATAGGGCATCATTGACCCCTGGTGTGAGAAGCATACACTCCAACAATTATATATAACATTCCTATTATCAAAAGGAAGGCCAGTCCTACTACGGTGTATTCATCTAGGAGGTTTTTTGGATGGGTTGTGAGCTATGAAAAAGTTGTTGAGGGTTGTGAGCTATGGGAAAGTTGTTATGTTGGGAAAATTGTTGTGAGCAGTGTTGCCATTTGGTAAACTGGTTGTCTGGGCACTGGCTTTCGAGTAGAATGTGTAGAATACCACACATGTCCAGCCACATATCCATACCAAAAGACATCGCTTGATGTCCCATATCTATACCAAAAGACGTTACTTGTGCATGCATCACTAGCCACATATATATACCAAAAGACATCACTCGCTCTCGCATAAGATAGTTACCCTCCTCTTGTGGCAAACAAAGAGTTAGCAATGTTATCACTAACATCATTCATGTTTACCGTGTTGCACCACATGTGGAATGTAGTCCTCATTTCTGTCAAACTTATCGAACCCTTTATCACATAACTTGGTGTCCCGGATATAATTGTGAAATGACATACAAGAAATAATAAATGTCTTTTGTATTCTAGACTTGAATTTCGGCACCTCTTCAAGATGTGCCACATTTACTTGAGCACGCCGAATGAACGTTTTACCACATTGCAAAGTGAATAGTTACCATGATTATATACCTCACAAGCTTCAATTGTTCCTATTGTTGGGGAACATTGCATGGGAAACATAAAATTTTCCTATGAACACCCAAGATCCAACTATGGACATCAACAAGCTACAAGAAGGAGAGTGTATCCACATACCCTTGTAGATCCCTAAGCGGGAAGCGCTAATAAACGCGGTTGATGTAGTTGAACATCTTCGCGATCCAATCACGATCTGTCCCGCCATCCAATCACAATCTAGTGTCGAACGGACGACACCTCCACGTTCAACACACATACAACTCGATGACGTCTCCACCTCCTTGATCAAGAAATTGAGGGGCGGGAGGTAGATGAGTTGCGACATGGCTTGTGGTGTTCCAGCCCTCCCTCCCCTCACATATATATAGGAGGAGAGGAGGGGGCCGGCGGTCCTAGGGTTCCCCTATCTAGGAGGGGCGACGGCCAAAAGGAGGGGCGACAACCCTTGGGGTGCCTTGCCACCCAAGCAAGGGGTGGACGGCCACTTTTGGGCTTAGCCCTCCACATCCAGCTCCATGTTCCTAGGTGGGAAGGGTGGCCACCCCATCAGGGGCTGGTGCACCCCCTCTCACAGCCCATGGGGCCCTCCGGGGCAAGTGGACCCTCCAGGTGGACCCACGGAATACTTCTGGCACTCCCGTCACAAAACCGCTAGGTCCGAGAGCTTTTCCGGAATTCGAATACCAACTTCCCATATATCAATCTTTACCTTCGGACCATTGTGGAGCTCCTTGTGACATCCGGGATCTCATCCGGGACTCCAGACACCATTCGGTTACCAACATACATAATTCAACCATACCAAATCATCACCAAATGTTAAGTGCACAGACCGTGCGGGTTCGAGAACTATGCACACATGACCGAGAAACTCTTCAGTCAATATCCCATAGCAGGACGTGGATGCCCATATTAGCTCCTAAATATTATATGCAGATATTTATCGGTCGAACCACGATGTCAAGGATTCAATCAATCTCGTATGCAGTTCTCTTTGTCTATCGGTATGTTACTTGCCCGAGATTCGATCGTCGGTATCACCATACCTAGTTCAATCTCGTTGCGGGCAAGTCTATTTACTCGTTCTATTATACAAGATCCCGTGACTAACTCCTTAGTCACATTGCTTGCAAGCTTCTTGTGATGTCGTATTACCGAGTAGTTCCAGAGATACCTCTCTGTCATACTGAGTGACAAATTCCAGTCTCGCTCCATACGAACTCAAGACACACCCTCGGAGATGAAAGTGCATTATATCGACTAGAGGGGTGAATAGGAGATTTTTAAAATTTCATCACTGAGGAAATTCCTTTTGAGGAAATTCCTCACTGGTGACTAACTTGCAGCGGAAACAGCAAGGATCGGGAGTGCAAAGTATCACTACAGCAGTTTTCAAGGTGAAGAATATGAAAAACAGTTTGCACAGTATGCAGGCACGGAGAAAACAGATGAGGATTAACTCGCATGAAGAATTTGGGGTTGAGGAATTTCAAAGAAAGTCTTCAGCAAATTCTTCAAACAGTGACAGTGAAAATGATCAACGTACAATCTGAGGAATGTAAAGAGTTGAAGAAATAGAACCCGTTTCACAGTGAAGACAGTGGATGATGACTCAGTTCCAACTGATGTGAGAGTTGTACATCTGGTTTGGAGCGGCTTGGTATTGAAACCAAAAGACACACAGTCCCGGGACACATAGTCCCTACCGTATTCTCCTTGGGCTAAGAACACACAGTCCTCGTCCAACACTCGTGGTAAGTCTTCAGGGCACACTTCCAAACCCTCACAAAATTGGTCACCTGGCGATCCACAATTAACTCCTGGATTGCTCTAGACCATGACGCCTAACCGTCTGGAGGATGCACAGTCCTCAAAGGTAAAAGGCTTCAGTCCCACACAGGAACAACTTCTTCAGTGATGCTCAATCACTTGGTTTTTGGTTTGTGGTTTGGTGTTTGGGGTATTTCCTCACTGATGAATTACTCTCGAAGACTCTGAGGAATTTGGGTTGCTCTTATGACAAGTGTGAGTTTCCAAAGAAGCAGCCAACCAGTTAATGGTTCTGGGGGGCAGCTATTTATAGCCTGGGAGCATCCCGACATGATTTGACATTAATGCCCTTAAATAATATGACCGTTGGTGTGGATAAGATCAATGATGTGGTGCGACTTGCGATAACGGTCGGGACCCTCAACTGTGAGAGTCCTCATGTCTCTCATATTCCTCACTTGAGGCTTTTGGTAGGATTAGGCTTGGGTTGAGCATCATGAGGAAATTCATTCCGATGTGTTACTTTGACCCCCTTTAACAGTACGGTGTACCTATGACTCAAAAGTGAAGAAAATAAAACAGACAGAAATAAATCTTCATACTTCAAAATCTTCAGGTTCTTTTTCTTTAGGACACACCGAATTCCTCATTTTCAATTTCTTCATGAGGAATATCAATTTCATCGCAATTCCTTCGTGATTCAATTCTTCAGCTTCAGACCAATTTCTTGAGCCGAAGATATACAATTTTAGGGGTCGATATTCATCGAATATTTCAAACTCCTCAACGACTTATAGATCATGTGTACACTCATGAACACATTAGATACTTAACCTATAAGTCTTCAAACCACCAAAATCACTAACGAGCACTAGATGCACTTACAATCTCCCCCTTTTTGGTGGTTGATGACAATTAGGTTAAGTCTTCAACGGGGATAAACATATGAAGTGTAAATACTCATTTGATGAATTTGAAATCAAGATTCAGAGAGACTCCTATGAAGATGTGCATATCTTGAGGATTTTGCTTTTCACAGCAAATGCACATTGATGATTTATATCATGGAGATCTCCCCCTGAGTCTTGTAAATCATGCATACATACGACATATAGTATGAAGAAATTGAGGATGCATGATGACAAATGGTATCTGGCGAATTCCAGCATGCGTGCATTAATATTTTGAGGAATAAGCATGCGAAGAAAAACGTTCAAAAGCGTCAGAGTACCATCAGGCTTAAATTACAACTCATTACATAAAACACTTCAGAAGAGCCAAGAGTTTGTAACTTAAATAAAGTTTATAGGCCCCGAAATATATCCCGCATGAAGACTAACTCTCATATTTCTCCCCCTTTGTCATCAAGTGACAAAAAGGGACAAACTGAGGACTAACGGCCCGTGAAGACTTTCACTTCTTGGCAGTTGAGGAATTTGCATGAGGATTCTTGGGAGCAGACTTCCTCCTTGGACCAGTGGCAGTATCTTGTTGGTCTTCATCTGATTCAGCAGTGCGGAATGAAGAAAACGAACTGTCCTCAAGGTCTGGAACTGGAATTGGTCTGAATTTCTTCTTTGGTGGCCACAACCAGTCAAAGTCCTATGCAAACTCCAATTCTTCAAGTTCTGCTGGAGTCTTCAAATGAGTCAGTGTGGCCCAGGTGCGATCAAAAACCTCATGAAGATAATGATGATTAAGCTTCACGGCATTCTGAGTTTCATTGAGGGTTTTCACAATGGCGCTGAACTGGCGTTTGACCCACTTGTGATTTTGATCAACCTTTTGGTGAAGACTGAGAAGAAGCTCTCTCGTATTCATCACCCTTGGAGCAATAGGACTTGGTGGATGGGTTTCAGTGTCATCCCATGAGGAATATGCATCTGGCTCTCGAAACTAGCCATCAAGGGGCCGACTACCTTCATCAATAACAGACTTGCCTTTTCCTTCAACTGGCTCGAAAGCCTTCTTGTTGACCCTTAGAGGAGGCATATATCCTTGGGGATTATTGAAATCAGCGTGATAGTTGATGCCTGACCTTCGTCTGATGAATGTCATGATCCATGGAGCATAAATCTTTAGGTCAAAAGGGGACATAGCATTTTCGGCCAGAGTCCTCAAGAAGAAATCATGAATGTTGATGGGAATGCCATGGATGATATTGAAGAGGATATTCTTCATGATGCCTACGACGTCTTCTTCATCATCATGACCCTTGATAGGCGCAAGAACACTGCAAAGGATTCTGTAAACAGTCCTGGGTTCATACTTCAGCTCATGGACCGGGAAGGTTGTTCTTGGTGGTTTCCCCTTGGCCAAAGGCTTCATGAGGACTTCCATCAGCTTGTTTGGCAGCTCCCGTTCATCATACAACTTCACTGCCTGCTCTAAGGGAATTGACACAGGAAGTTCTCGCAGCAGCTTATTGGCAAGAGCCTTGAAGTGTGTGTGCTGCGTCATCCAATCCAGCACCCAAGTGTTGACATCTGTTGGATCTCCAGAGATGTGCAGAGTTGCATAGAATTGAAGAACAATGTCGTTGTTCCAATCGCAGATATCAGAACACATGGGGAGCAGTCCTGCTTCATGAAGAACGTTGAGGACTGGGGCAAAGAACGGAATTTCTTCAAGCTCAACATGAACGATATGCATGTGCTGGAAAATCTTATTTCTTCCACACAGCACAGATGCATAGTAGTTGAGCTAAGTCCTGGTCCAAAACTTCATGTGCCTGAATAGTTAGAGAAGTTTGATTCATCTCAATTAGTTTTGAGTTGTGGTTATGGTAATATTGAAGTCATGCTAGTAGGGTGTTGTGGATCTTGAAATACTTGTGTTGAAGTTAGTGATTCCCGTAGCATGCACGTATGGTGAACTGCTATGTGATGAAATCTAAGCATGATTAGTATACTGATTGTCATCCTTTGTGTGGCGGTCGGGATCGCGCGATGGTTTATACCTACCAACCCTTCCCCTAGGAGTATGCATTGAATGCTTTGTTTCGATTACTAATATAACTTTTGCAACAAGTATATGAGTTCTTCATGACTAATGTTGAGTCCATGGTTTAGATGCACTTTCACCTTCCACCATCACTATCTTCTTAGTGCCGTGCAACTTTCGCCGGTGCACAAAACCCACCATTAGCCTCCCTCAAAACAGCCACCATACCTACCTATTATGGCTTTTTCAAAGTCATTCTGAGATATATTGCCATGCAACTACCACCATGACATGTTCCACCACGTCTACATTGCCATTGCATGATCGATAGCTAGCATGATGTTTCCATTGATATCTATGCCATGATAGATCATTGCCACGGTACACTACCGAAGGCATTCCATATAGAGTCATAGTTGCTCTAAGTTTTGAGTTGAAAGTGTGATGATCATCATTAATGGAGCATTGTCCCATGTGAGGAAATAAAATAGGCCAAACAATCCCACCAAAAAAAAGAGCCCAAAGAGCCCACCAAATAAAAAAAATGAGAGAAAAAGAGAGAAGGGACAATGCTACCACTTTTTCCACACTTGTGCATATTAAGCACCATGATCTTCATGATTGAGAGTCTCTCGTTTTGTCACCACCATATAGCTAGTGGGAAATTTTCATTATATAACTTGGCTTGTATATTCCAATGATAGGCTTCCTCAAAATTGCCTTAGGTCTTCGTGAGCAAGCAGGTTGGATGCACACCCACTAGTTTTCTTTAAGAGCTTTCACATACTCGTAGCTCTAGTGCATCATTTGTATGGCAATCCCTACTCATTCACATTGATATCTATTGATGAGCATCTCCAGAGCTCATTGATATGCCTAGTTAATGTGACTATCTTCTCCTTTTTGTCTTGCAACCTCCACTACATTCCACACCATCTATAGTGCTATAACCATGGCTCACGCTCATGTATTGCGTGAGAGTTGAAAAGGTTTGAGAAAGTAAAGGTGTGAAACAATTACTTGGCTAATACCGGGGTTGTGCATGATTTAAATTCGTTGTGCAATGATGATAGAGCATAGCCAGACTATATGCTTTTGTAGGGATAACTTTCTTTTGGCCTTGTTATTTTGAAAGTTCATGATTACTTTGCTAGTTTGCTTGAATTATTATTGCTTCCACGTCAATAGCAAACTATTGTTTTGAATCTAATGGATCTGAACATTCACGTCACATAAGAGGAATTACAAAGGACACCTATGCTAGGTAGCATGAAAGCATCAAAAATTCATTCTTATCACTTCCCTACTAGAGGACGAGCAGGGTTAATATTGAGGATGCTTGATACGTCTCAAACGTATCTATAATTTTTGATGGGTTCACGCTGTTATCTTGTCTTCTTTGGTTGTTTTATGTACCTTTTATATCTTTTTTGGGACTAAATTATTAATTCAGTGCCAAGTGTCAGTTCCTTTTTTTCCGTCTTTTTGACTCTTTTCAGATCTGATTTTGCAACAGAGTCCAAACGGAAGAAAAACCCCGAAATAATTTTTTTCCCGAACGGAAGAAGACCAGGTGGCTTTTGGGCCAAGCCAGGTGGGCTCCAGGGAGCCCACAAGCCCCCACTCCGCCACCAGGGGAGGCGGCGGTGGGAAGGCTTGTGGCCTCCCTGGACGCCCCCTGACCTAGGTCTTTCGCCTATAAATTCCCAAATATTCCGCAAAAAATCAGGGGAGCCTCGAAAATACTTTTCCGCCGCCGCAAGCTTCCGTTTCCGCGAGATCTCATCTGGAGACCCTTCCCAGCGCCCTGCCGGAGGGGACTTTGGAGTTGGAGGGCTTCTTCATCATCATCATCGCCCCATCCAATGACTCGTGAGTAGTTCACTTCAGACCTACGGGTCCGTAGTTAGTAGCTAGATGGCTTCTTCTCTCTCTTGGATCTTCAATACAAATTTCTCCATGATCTTCATGGAGATCTATCCGATGTAATCTTCTTTGGCGGTGTGTTTGTCGAGATCCGATGAATTGTGGACTGATCAGATTATCTATGATATATATTTGAGTCTTTGCTAATTTCTTATATGCATGATTTGATATCCTTGTAAGTCTCTCCGAGTCTTGGGTTTTGTTTGGCCAACTAGATCTATGATTCTTGCAATGGGAGAAGTGCTTGGTTTTGGGTTCTACCATGTGGTGACATTTTCCAGTGACAGTAGGGGCAGGAAGGCACACATCAAGTAGTTGCCATCAAGGGTAAAAAGATGGGGTTTTTATCATTGGTTTGAGATTATCCCTCTACATCATGTCATCTTGCTTAAGGCGTTACTCTGTTCTTATGGACTTAATACACTAGATGCATGCTGGATAGCGGTCGACGTGTGGAGTAATAGTAGTAGATCCAGAAAGTATCGGTCTACTTGTTTTGGACGTGATGCCTATAGATATAATCATTGCATAGATATCGTCACGACTTTGCACGGTTCTATCAATTGCTCGACAGTAATTTGTTCACCCACCGTCTACTTGCTTTCATGAGAGAAGCCACTAGTAAACACTACGCCCCCGGGTCTATTCACATCCATCGTTTGCACCTCCGCTTTTACTTTGCTTTGTTACTTTGTTGCTTTCAGTTCTCACTTGGCAAACAATCTATAAGGGATTGACAACCCCTTCATAGCGTTGGGAGCAAGCTTTTGTGTTTGTGCAGGATCTTGAGATACTCCTCCGCCGGATTGATACCTTGGTTCTCAAACTGAGGGAAATACTTACCACCGTTGTGCCACATCACCCTTTCCGCTTCGAGGGAACACCAATGCAAGGCACCAAGGCCACGGGGGAAATCCTTTGCATACTTTCCTAGGAAGTCCCTTAAGGCGTAGCTACAGCTGAAGGATTCCTGGTGCCGTCGACACGACTATTTTTGGCGTCGTTGCAAGGGATACACAGCAGACATCAGAAGTATTTCTGGCGCCGTTGCGGGGGAGGAGAAATCAAGATCTATCCAAGTAGGTCTCACAAACTCTTCTCTTCCATTTACTTTTGTTGCCAATTGCCTCTCGTTTTCCTCTCCCCCACTTCATATTTGTCGTTTTCATTCGCCTTTCGCCTTCGCCGTTTTCTTTTGCCTTTTTTAGTTTTCTTGCTTGCTTGTGTGCTTGTTTGGTCGTTGAAGTCATCATGTATGAAAACACCAAACTTTGCGACTTCTCGAGCACTAATAATAATGATTTTATTAGTACTCCGATTGGTCCCTCCACTAGTGCGGAATCGTATGAAATCAACGCAGCTTTGCTGAATCTTGTTATGAATGAGCAATTCTTTGGCCTTCCTAGTGAAGATGCCGCGTCCCATCTCAATACCTTCATTGAGCTTTGTGATATGCAAAAGAAAAGAGATGTGGGTAATTACGTGATTCAGTTGAAACTTTTTCCTTTCTCGTTGCGAGATCGCGCAAAAACTTGGTTTTCTTCTTTGCCTAAAAATAGTATCGATTCTTGGGATAAGTGCAAAGATGCTTACATATCCAAGTATTTTCCGCCGGCTAAGATCATCTCCTTACGTAACAATATCATGAATTTCTAGCAACTTGATCATGAACACGTTGCACAATCTTGGGGGAGGATGAAGCTTATGATTAGAAATTGTCCCGCTCATGGCTTGAGTTTGTGGATGATTATACAAATCTTTTACGCTGGCTTGAATATCGCTTCTCGCAATATCTTGGACTCCGCCTCAGGTGGAACGTTCATGGAAATCACGTTTGGAGACGCTAGAAAACTCCTAGACAATATCATGGCCAACTACTCTCAGTGGCACACTGAAAGGTCGCCTGCTAGCAAAAAGGTGCATGCTATAGAAGAGATTAACTCGCTTAGTGCTAAGATGGACGAGTTGATGAATTTGGTTGCTAGTAGAAACGCTACCGTAGATCGTAATGAAATACCACTATCTTCTTTGATTGAGAGTAGCAATGCTCGTTTGGACGTGAATCTTGTTGTAATCATCAACTGCATTAGTACCAAATTTGATCAAATTGTTCTTGAGACTTTGACGATCAAAGAGCTTAGTGTACTTGTCAGTCAAAGTCTTCAATTCTGCCTGAGTGGACACAAGTGCATCAGGCATCAGGTTGAGGAGATTCTGTCCGAGAAATTTCTCCTTTTTGAGCTTCGCAACCTTAGCTTGTTTGGCTTGCGTCTCCTTCCACTTGGCCTCGTTGATGAAAGTGGCCACCATGTGGCTGATGCCTGGGGGAAGCTTCAAATCATCAATAGGAGTGTTGGGGTCCTCATACCATATGTTGATGTAATCCAAGAGGACTTTGGGGTCCATGGCCAGAGGAATGGCGCTGCCTGAAGCTTGTGCTACCCTCTCCTGCTTGTTTCTGATGATGGCTTGCACAGTCTCATCATCATATTCATCACTGCCTTCTGATGCAGAAGGGACTTGGGCTTGGTCTGGTTCCTCTCCCAGCAGTCACCTTAGTATTCATTGGAGTTGGTGAAGACTATGTCTCCGAGCTTGTTGCGGAAGGAACAGAGGAGCTGGAGACAGTAGGCAGTTGCTTCACAATCTGCTTGTGTTCAGGCTTTGAAGCCTTTGGTGGTGCTGAGGGTTTTGGTGCGGATGCTGGTGCAGCTTTCTGAGGCATTTTCTCCTCGGGCTTTGAAGCCTTTGGTTTCGGTGGAACATACTTCATTTGAGGAATGGTCGTGCCAGAAGTTTCAGCTACACAGGAGGTGGCGGCAGTTGCAGCAGCAGCAGATTCTTCATTGAATTTCCTCACGGCGGCTTCTGCTTGCTTCTAAAGCTTTGACAAATGTTTTGACTTTTCTTCAGGATAGTCATCAATTGTCTTGAGGCTTGAGGGGTGTGCATCCTGATAATCCTCAAGAGGAGGCCGTTTGCCAGGAGGCTTCAGAGCGAATTTCTTCGCGTACTTGGGAGTGACAAATCTTTATTCTATCCACTCCTTAGCCCACCGACGTTCTATCTTTCGAAGCCTTATCTTCCTCTTGGGCATTCTCTCTTGCTCATCAGTTGTGCAGTATTCCAAGTATATATCCTCAGGGATATCAATGGTAGTGTTCTGCTCGAGCTTCTTGCCACCCTTTTGCTTCCTTTCATCTTCCATTTTCTTCAGCTGAGGCTTTTGCTGAGGAAATTGAACTCTTGAGGATTCTGATGAAACTTGCAGATTTTCTTCAAGAAACGCTGCAAATGAGTTAAGTTGATAAGAACCTAGAGATTCATCAGCTGACATTTTGTATCTCTGAACAGAGTATAGTTGCGAGGAATTTGGAAAGGTCATATACGTTCTCAGATTTGATGAAATGAAATTTTCTAAAGTTGAGGAATTTGACTAGTGGGTTGAGGAATTTATTCAACCCAAATTTATTGATTCGACTCAAGGGGAAGCCAAAGAATATTCTCAAGTATTAGCAGTTGAGTTGTCAATTCAACCACACCTGAAAGATTTAGTATCTGCAGCAAAGTATCAGTAGCAAGGTAGTATGATAGCAGCAGTAGCAACAGTAACCAGTAGCAGCAAAGTGACAGCTGTAGCAATAGAGTAACAGCAGCAGCAGCAGAGTAACAGTAGCAGCAGAGAAACGTAGCAAGGACCAGTAGTAATAGACTTGTAGGCATTGGATCGGTGATGGATGATTATGCCGGATGCTATTCATCATGTAACAGTTATAACACGGAGAGATAAGTAACTAGCTCCAGTTCGTCAACCTAATGTAAGCATGTATTCCGTATGTAGTCATACGTGCTTAGGGAAAAGAAGTTGCATGACATCTATTGTCCATCCCTCCCGTGGCAGCGGGGTCCTAATGGAAACTAAGGGATATTAAGGTTCTCCTTTTAATAAAGAACCGGACCAACGCATTAACACTTGGTGAATACATGAACTCCTCATACTCTGGTCATCTCCGGGAGTGGTTCCGGCTATTGTCACTCCGGGGTTGCCGGGTCATAACACATAGTAGGTGACTACAACTTGCAAGATAGGATCAAGAACACACATATATTGGCGACAACATAATAGGTTCAGATCTGAAATCATGGCACTCGGGCCCTAGTGACAAGCATTAAGCATGGCAAAGTAGTAGCAACATCAATCTCAGAACATAGTGGATACTAGGGATCAATCCCCGTATAAACTAATTCGATTACATGATAGATCTCATCCAACCCATCACCGTCCAGCAAGCCTACGATGAGATTACTCACGAACGGTGAAGAGCATCATGGAATTGGCGATGAAGGAAGGTTGGTGATGACGATGGAGACGATCTCCCCTCTCCGGAGCCCAAAACGGACTCCAGATCTGCCTTCTAGATGAAGAACAGGAGGTGGCGGTGCCTCCGTATCAGAAAACGCGATGAACTCTTCTCATTCATTTTTTCCGGGCGAGACGGACTAAATAGAGCTGAGATTGGAGGCGGTGGAGTTTCTGGGCCCCACAAGCCTGCCAGGCGTGGCAAGGGGGGCCTGCGCCTGGTGGGCTTGTGGGCTCACAGCTCCACCCCTCCGGTTGATTCTTGCGCCAGTATTTTTTATATATTCCACAAAAATTCTCCGTAAATTTTCAGGTCATTCCGAGAACTTTTATTTCCGCGCAAAAACAACACCATGGAAATTCTGCTGAAAACAGTGTTAGTCCGGGTTAGTTCCATTCAAATCATGCAAATTAGAGTCCAAAACAAGGGCAAAAGAGTTCGGAAAAGTAGATACGACCGAGGCGTATCACGACTTCATGTTGTTTAACAACATTGAACCTACGAGCTATGGAGATGCAATGGTGGGCCCAGATTCCGACAAATGGGTGGAGGCCATGAAATCCAAGAGAGGATTCATGTATGAAAACAAAGTGTAGACTTTGGAAGAGCTACTTGATGGTCATGGGACAATTAAGTAAAGATGGATCTTTGAAAGAAAGACAGAAGATGATGGTGAAAAGTCACCATTAATAAAAGCTCGACTTGTCGCAAGGATGTTTCTGACAAGTTCAAAGAGTTGACTATGATGAGACTTTCTCACTCGTAGCGATGCTAAAATTCTTTTGGAATTATGTTAGCAATTGTTTCATTGTTTGTGAAATATTGCACATAGGATGTCAAAACATTGTTTCCTCGACGGTTTCCTTGAGGAAAGGTTGTATGTGATACAACCAGAAGGTTTTGTCAATCCTAAGGATGCTAACAAGTGTGCAAGCTCCAGCGATCCTTCTATGGACTGGTTCAAGCATCTCGGAGTTGGAATATACGCTTTGATGAGATAATCGAAGCTTTTTGGTTTGTACAAGGTTTATGAGAAACTTGTATTTCCAAATAAGTGAGTGGGAGCACTATAGAATTTCTAATAAGTATATGTAGTTGACATGTTGTTGATCGGAAGTAATGTAGAATTTCTATAAAGCATGAAGGGTTGTTTGAAAGGAGTTTTTCAAAGGAAGACCTGGATAGAGCTACTTGAACATTGAGCATCAAGATCTATAGAGATAGATCAAAACGCTAAATAGAACTTCCAATGAAATGCATGTCTTGACAGGTTTTTGAAGGAGTTCAAAATAGATCAGAAAAGAACGAGTTATTGGTTGTGTTGTAAGGTGTGAATTTGAGTAAGACTCAAAGCCCGACCACGGCAGAATAAAGAGAATGGACGAAGGTCGTCTTCTGTGCCTTAGACGTAGACTCTAAAGTATGCCATGCTGTGTACCGCACCTGATGTATGCCTTGCCATGAGTCTGTCAAGGGGTACAAGGAGTGATCCAGGATTGAATCACTAAACAACGGTCAAAGTTATCCTTAGTAACTAATGGACTAAGGAATTTTTCTCGATTATGGAGGTGGTTAAAGAGTTCATCGTAAAGGGTTACATCGATGCAAGCTTTGACACTAATCTGAATAACTCTGAGTAGTAAAACGGATTCGTATAGTAGAGTAGATATTTGGAATGTTTCGGAATAGCACGTAGTAGCAGCATCTATGAGATGACATAAAGATTTGTAAAGCTCACACGGATCTGAAAGATTCAGAACCGTTGACTAAAACCTCTCTCACAAGCAAGACGTTATCAAACCCCAAAACTGTATGGGTATTGGATTCGTTAAAATCACATAGTGATGTGAAGTAGATTATTGACTCTAGTGCAAGTGGGAGACTATTGGAAATATGCCCTAGAGGCAATTATAAATTAGTTATTATTATGTTTCTTTGTTCGTGATAATCGTTTATTAGCCATGCTATAATTATATTGATTGGAAACATAGATACATGTGTGGATACATAGACAAAACACTGTCCCTAGTAAGCCCCTAGTTGACTAACTCGTTGATGAAAGATGGTCAAGGTTTCTTAACCATAGACAAGTGTTGTCGCTTGATAACGGGATCACATCACTAGGAGAATCATGTGATGGACTAGACCCAAACTAGGTACGTAACATATTGATCGTGTCATTTTATTGCTATTGTTTTCTGCGTGTCAAGTATTTATTCCTATGACCATGAGATCATATAACTCACTGGCACCGGAGGAATACCTTGTGTGTATCAAACGTCACAATGTAACTCGGTGACTATAAAGGTACTCTACATGTATCTTTGAAGGTGTCCGTTGAGTTAGTATGGATCAAGACCGGGATTTGTCACTCCGTGTGACGGAGAGGTATCTCGGGGCCCACTCGGTAATACAACATCGCACACAAGCCTTGAAAGCAATGTGACTAAGTTTAAATCACGGGATCTTGTATTACAGATCGAGTAAAGAGACTTGCCGGTAACGAGATTGAAATAGGTATGTGGATACCGAGGATCGAATCTCGGGCAAGTAACATGCCAAAGGACAAAGGGAATGGCATAAGGGATTATATGAATACTTTGCACTAAGGTTCGACCGATAAGATCTCCGGATAATATGTAGGATCCAATATGGGCATCCCGGTCCCACTATTGGATATTGACTCAGGAGTGTCCCGAGTCATGTCTACATAGTTCTCGAACCCGTAGGGTCTGCACACTTAAGGTTCGATGATGTTTTAGTATAGTTGAGTTATATGTGTGGTTACCGAATGTTGTTCGGAGTCCCGGATAAGATTACGGACGTCACGAGAGTTTCTGGAATGGTCCGGAAACAAAGATTGATATATAGGATGGCTACATTTGGTCACAGGAAAGTTTTGGGCAATTCCAGTAGTGTACCGGGAGTGACGAATGGGTTTCGGGTGTTCACCGGGAGGGGCCCACCCACCCGGGAGTGAGCCTAAGGTCATAGGGTGGCGCCACAAGTTCTTAGTGGGCTAGTGGAGTGATTACCCACAAGTGTAGGGGATCTATCGTAGTCCTTTCGGTAAGTAAGAGTGTCGAACCCAACGAGGAGCAGAAGGATCTAACAAGTGGTTTTCACCAAGGTATTCTCTGCAAGCACTGAAATTATCGGTAACAGATAGTTGTGTAATAAGATGATTCGTAGAAAGTAGCAAGTAACAAAGGTGCAGCAACATGTCCCAATCCCTTTTGTAGCAAGGGACAAGCCTGGACGAACTCTTATAGGAGGTGAAGCGCTCCCGAGGACACATGGGAATTTCTGTCAAGCTAGTTTTCATCATGTTCATATGATTCGCGTTCGCTACTTTGATAGTTTTATATGTGGGTGGACCGGTGCTTGGGTGCTTCCCTTACTTGGACAAACATCCCACTTGTGATTAACCCCTCTCGCAAGCATCCGCAACTACGAAAGAAGAATTAAGACAAAATCTAACCATAGCATTAAACTAGTGGATCCAAATCAGCCCCTTACGAAGCAACGCATAAACTAGGGTTTAAGCTTCTGTCACTCTAGCAACCCATCATCTACTTATTACTTCCCAATGCCTTCCTCTAGTCCCAAGTAATGGTGAAGTGTTATGTAGTCGACGTTCACATAACACCACTAGAGGAGAGACAACATACAACACATCAAAATATCGAACGAAAGGGCAGGTAAAAGTGGTTTTCTCTTGATCAGATTGTGCAACAGGTATTTGGGAGAAACCAGAATAACCATCTAGAAAGCAGAAGTGTGTGTGTTTAGACAATCTTTCTAGCATTTGGTCAATAAAAGGCAAAGGGTAATGATCTTTCCTGGTGGCTTTATTCAATTTCCTAAAATCAATCACCATCCTATAGCCAGTAATAATCCTCTGTGGGATCAATTCGTTTTTATCATTATGGACAATGGTAATACCTCCCTTCTTAGGGACACAATGCAACAGACTCACCCAATCACTATGAGCAACAGGATAGATAATACCTACTTCCAGGAGCTTTAGTATTTCTTTTCTTACTACCTCTTTCATCTTAGGATTTAATCTCCGTTGATGATCGGCAACTGGTTGGGAATCAGGGTCAGTTTTAATTTTGTGCTGGCATAGAGTGGGACTAATGCCCTTAAGATCGTCAAGAGTATATCCAATAGCAGCACGGTGCTTCCACGGAGTTTTTAATAACTTCTTTTCTTCATGCTCTGAAAGGCTAGCACTAATTATAACAGGATATATCTCTTTTTCATCGAGATAAGCATACTTAATAGTATCAGGTAACTGCTTAAGCTCAAACACAGGATCACCCTTTGGTGGGGGTGGATCTCCAAGCAGTTCAATAGGCAAATTATTCTTAAGGATAGGATGTTGTTCAAAGATAACTCTATCTATCTCATTCCTTTCATCCATATGCATATCATTTTCATGCTCAAGCAAGTATTGCTCTAAAGGGTCAGTAGGAGGCACAGCAATAGAAGCTAGAGCAATAATTTCATCTTTACTAGACAACTCTTTTTCATGAGGTTGTCTACCAAACTTGGAGAAATTGAACTCATGTGACACTCCTTCAAAGCCAACACTAACAGTTTGCTTCTCATAGTCAATATGAGCATTGACAGTATTGAGGAAAGGTCTGCCAAATATGATGGCACAAAAGCTATCTTGTGTGGTAGCAAGAACGAGAAAATCAGCAGGATACTTAGTTTTACCACACAAGACTTCAACTTCTCTAACAATTCCCGAAGGGCAGATAGTATCTCTATTGGCAAGCTGAATAGTGACATCAATAAGTTCCATCTCGACAGGTGCAATCTCGTCTTTAATTTCATCATATAAAGATTGAGGTATTGCACTAACACTAGCAACCACGTCACATAAACCATGATAACAATGATCTCCTATCTTAACAGAAACAACACGCGTGCCAACAACAGGCCTATGTTTGCCTCTAGCATGAGGTTTAGCAATTCTAGAAGCATCTTCACAGAAGTGAATATCATGGCCATCAACATTGTTGGACAGGAGATCTTTGATAATAGCAATGCTAGGTTCAACTCTACTTTTCTCAGAGGGTGTAGGTGTTCCAATGTAGCCCCTACGTATCACAGTTGAAGCTTTAGAATGATCCTTTATTCTAACAGGGAAAGGTGGTTTCTGAATGTAAGCACTAGGAACAATAGGATCATTATAAGTGATGACTTTCTCTTCAACTAGATTGGGTTTAACTACATTGACTTCTAAGGGAGGATGATATTTAAACCACTTCTCTTTAGGGAGATTGATATGTATCCAACGTATCTACTTTTCCAAACTCTTTTGCCCTTGTTTTGGACTATAATTTGCATGATTTGAATGGAACTAACCTAGACTGACGTTGTTTTCAGCAGAATTTACTTGGTGTTATTTTTGTGCAGAAATCAAAGTTCTCCAAACGTCCTGAAAATTTACGGGGAGCAGTTTTGGAAAATATCAAAAATACCTGCGCCAAAATCCACCTGAGGGGGTGGGCTAGTGGGCCACAAGCCCCTGCTCTGCCACCACCCCCTGGTGGTGGTGGGCAGGCTTGTGGGGCCCACAGGCCTTTGCCGCCCCCAACTCCACCTCTATAAGTTGTCTTTCGTCCCAGAAATAATAAGAAGAGAAGTTTTCGTCGCGTTTTCGATACGGAGGCGCCGCCACCACCTGTTCTTCATCTGGAGGGCAGATCTGGAGTCCGTCTTGGGCTCCGGAGAGGGGAAATCGTCGCCATCGTCATCATCAACCTTCTTCCCTCTCCAATTCCATGAAGCTCTTCGTCGTTCGTGAGTAATCTCTTCGTAGGCTCGCTGGGCGGTGATGAGTACGATGAGATCTATCATGTAATCGAGTTAGTTTTGATGGGGATTGATCCCTAGTATACACTATGTTCTGAGATTTGATGTTGCTACTACTTTGCCATGCTTAATGCTTGTCACTAGGGCCCGAGTGCCATGATTTCAGATCTGAAATTATTATGTTGTCACCAATATATGTGTGTTTTAGATCCGATCTTGCAAGTTGTAGTTACCTACTATGTGTTATGATCCGGCAACCCCGGAGTGACAATAACCGGAACCACTCCCGGTGATGACCATAGTTTGAGGAGTTCATGTGTTCATCAAGTGCTAATGTGTTGGTCCGGTTCTTTATTAAAAGGAGAACCTTAATATCTCGTAGTTTCCTTTTGGACCCCGCTGCCACGGGAGGGATGGACAATAGATGTCATGCAAGTTCTTTTCCCTAAGCACGTATGACGACACACGGAATGCATGCCTACATCACATTGACGAACGGGAGCTAGCCACATATCTCTCCGTGTTATAGCTGTTGCATGATGAATATCATCCAAACAAATCACCGACCCAATGCCTACGAGTTTGTACTACTGTTGCTACTGCAGTTACTTGTCTTGCTCTGCTACTACTACTGTTGCTACTGCCATTACTTGTCTTGCTCTGCTGCTACTACTGTTGCTACTACCGTTACTTGTCTTGCTCTGTTGCTACTACTCTTGCTACTGCGGTTACTTGTCTTGCTCTGCTGCTGCTGCTACTACTGTTGCTACTATTGTTACTTGTTTTGCTCTGCTGCTACTGTTGCTACTACTGTCGCTTGCCACTGTTGCTACTTGCTACTGCTGTCACTACTCTTGTTCCTTGCCACTGCTATTGCTCATTACACTGTCGATACCCGTTACTTCGATGTTACTACTTCGCTGTTACTATTGTGCTTGCAGATACTAATCTTTCAGGTGTGGTTGAATCTGACAAATTCAGCTGCTAATACTTGAGAGTATACTCTCACCTCCTGTGTGGCGTACCAACAAATTTGGGTCGAATACTCTACCCTCGAAAACTACTGTGAACCCACGCGCTGGTGGGCCATCAACAACATTCTTCCAGTTTCATTGCCGGTGAGTGCTATCAGCATTCTTCTGGTGCCGTTGCACGAGAAGGTTAGTTGTTATAAGCATTCGTCTAGCTAACACTAGAGATTGCAGGATCAGCACTTTTCTGGAGCCATTGCCAGAGAAGCACAGTTGACGTCAGAGATCAATATGAGCAGCAAATGATTCACACAATGAAGCTACTATCTCAGAGTCGAGTCCATATTTAGCGCTAAAATCACAAAAAGTATTTGTTTCGACAAAGGATTTAACGCACTCAAACTTGAGATTCATACCTGACTCCTTACCTTCATCAAACTCCCAATCTTCAGAGTTGCATTTAATTCTTTCCAATAAATTCCATTTGAATTCAATATCTCTCTTCATAAAATAACCGGTGCAAGAAGTGTCAAGCATGGTGCGATTATCATGAGAAAGCCGAGCATAGAAGTTCTGAATGATAATTTCTCTCGAGAGCTCATGGTTGGGGCATGAATGTAACATTCATTTAAGCCTCCCCCAAGCTTGAGCGATACTTTCTCTATCACGAGGCCAAAAATTATAGATATAATTCCGATCACGATGTACCAAATGCATAGGGTAAAACTTTTGATGAAATTCCAGTTTCAATCGGTTGTAGTTACATGATCGAGTATCATCACATAGCCTATACCATGTCAAGGCTTTATCCCTCAAAGATAAGGGAAAGACCTTCTTCTTGACCTCATCCTCGGGCAAACCTGCTAGCTTAAATAAACCACAAACTTCATCTACATAGATTAGATGCAAGTCGGGATGTGATGTTCCATCTCCTGTAAAAGGATTATCCAGCAGTTTCTCTAGCATACCCGAAGGAATTTCATAACAAATATTTTCAGTAGGTGCAGCAGGTTGAGGAGAAACTCCTTGTGCTTCCGTTTGAGGTGAAGATATCACGAACAAGTTCCTCAAAGGATTAGTTTCCATAGTGACAAGTGACAATAAATTTCAGCACACTATATAAATGTTTCCTTACCAAAATCCACTTACCAAAGGCGCTTCACTCCCTGTAAACAGCGTCAGAAAAGAGTCTTGATGACCCACAAGTTTAGGGGATCTATCGTAGTCCTTTCTATAAGTAAGAGTGTCGAACCCAACGAGGAGCAGAAAGATCTGACAAGTGGTTTTGAGCAAGGTATTCTCTGCAAACACTGAAATTATCGGTAACAGATAGTTGTGTGATAAGATGATTCGTAGCAATTAGCAAGTAGCAAAGGTGCATCAAGATGGCCCAATCCCTTTTGTAGCAAGGGACAAGCCTGGACGAACTCTTATAGGAGGTGAAGCGCTCCCGAGGACACATGGGAATTTCTGTCATGCTAGTTTTCATTATGTTCATATGATTCGCGTTCGCTACTTTGATAGTTTGATATGTGGGTGGACCGGTGCTTGGGTGCTACCCTTACTTGGACAAACATCCCACTTGTTATTAACCCTTCTCGCAAGCATCCGCAACTACGAAAGAAGAATTAAGACAAAATCTAACCATAGCATTAAACTAGTGGATCCAAAACAGCCCCTTACGAAGCAACGCATAAACTAGGGTTTAAGCTTCTCTAACTCTAGCAACCCATCATCTACTTATTACTTCCCAATGCCTTCCTCTAGGCCCAAATAATGGTGAAGTGTTATGTAGTCGACGTTCACATAACACCACTAGAGGAGAGACAACATACAACACATCAAAATATCAAACGAATACCAAATTCACATGACTACTTATAGCAAGACTTATCCCATGTCTTCAGGAACAAAAGTGACTACTCACAAAGCATAATTATGTTCATGACCAGAGAGGTATTGAATAGCATCAAGGATCTAAACATATAATCTTCCACCGAGTAATCCAACTAGCATCAACTACAAAGAGTAATTAACACTACTAGCAACCTTACAAGTACCAATCGGAGTCGCGAGACGGAGATTGGTTACAAGAGATGAACTAGGGTTTGGAGATGAGATGGTGCTGATGAAGGTGTTGATGGTGATGAGTCCCCTCCAATGAGAGGAGTGTTGGTGATGACGATGGCGACGATTTTCCCCTCCGGGAGGGAAGTTTCCGCGGCAGGACGGCCCTGCCGGAGCTCTAGATTGGTTCTGCTCAAGTTCCGCCTCATGGCGGCGGCAATTCCTCCCGAAAGCCTCCTCCTAATTTTTTCTAAAACAAAACCCTCCTTATAGCAAGAGGTGGGATCCAGAGGGGCAACAGGGGGCCCACAAGCCCCCTAGGCGCGGCCAGGGGGGTAGGCCGCGCCTAGCAGGCTTGTGGCCTCTTGGTGGCTCCCCTCTGGTACTTCTTCCGCCCAGTATTTTTTATAAAATCCTAAATAATCCTCGTTGATTTTCATGGCTTTTGGAGTTGCGCAGAATAGGTATCTCAAACTTGCTCCTTTTTCAGAGCAGAATTCCAGCTGCCGGCATTCTCCCTCTTCATGTAAACCATGTAAATAAGAGATAAAAGGCATAAGTATTGTACCGTGAAGTGTAATAACAGCCCATAAAGCGATAAATATCAACATAAAAGCATGATGCAAAATGGACCTATCATGGAGTCAGCCCAAGAGGGCCATGGCGCCACATAAAGAAAATACCAAAAGAAAAGAAAAAGGAAAAGGAAAGAGGGAGGTGGGAAGGAAGAGGAGGACTCCTCCTTCCCAAACCGAATTGGAGGAGGAGTCCTCCTCCTCCTAGCGGGCGGCGTCCCTCAAGGTTAGCCCCTCCCCCTCCCTCCTATATATAGTGGTGGTTTAGGGCTTATTGAGACACAACTTTTCCACGTGCAACTCTAGCCTATTCCACATAGTTTTACCTCTAGATCAGATTTCTATAGAGCTCAGGCGGAGCCCTGCAGGAGTAGATCATCACCACCACCAGAGCGTCGTCACACTGCCGTAGAACTCATCTACTTCTCCATCTTGCTTGTTGGGTCAAGAAGGCTGAGATCATCGTCGAGTTCTACGTGTGCTGAACGCGGAGGTGTCGTCCGTTCGGCGCTAGACCGGAATGGATCATGGGACGGATCGCGGGACGGTTCGTGGGACGGTTCGAGGAACGTGAAGACGTTCCACTACATCAACCGCATTTCTTAACACTTCCTGCTGTGCGATCTACAAGGGTACGTAGATCCAATCTCCACTCGTAGATGGACATCACCATGATAGCTCTTCGTGTGCGTAGGAAAATTTTTGTTTCACATGCAACGTTCCCAAACAGCTTGGCCCCGCTGTGAATTTGCAGGGCCCGTCGAGCATGGTTTCGAAGGTGTATTTGGCCTACCATGGCTGCTTGCATTCTTTGATGCGCTAGCGCCGGTTGGAGCCTTGGTCGTCGACCATGCGGCCGTCCTCGACGGTCGCGACCTGCCACGTACCCTGGTGGACGTCCGGCTAGTCGACCTCGTGCTTGCCTTGATCCGGCTGGGATCGTCCGACTACTGGGGCGGCAGCCGGATGGACATGGTTGGCTTGCTGGCCGCGTGGACGAGCACGGGAAGCTTAATGGAAGACTCGGCCACGACGTACTGGTCGATGACAACCATCATCTGCGCGAGGGTTGAGGGTTCTTGGCGCATGAGCTTGTGCTTGAAGAGGGTGCCGTCTCGGCATCCATCGATGAAGTACTCGATCGCCTCCACTTCATGGGCGCCCTCGCAAGAGTTGCGGAGCTCGATCCACTGCGTGAGGTAGTCACGGAGTGGCTCGGTCGGGCCCTGTATGCACAGGGAGAGCTGTCGGGGCCGACCAGGGCACTTATACGTGTTGGTAAAGTTGCGTAAAAACTCCTCCGAAAAATCCAGCCAGACGTTTACGCTGCAAGCCGGCAGGTTGTTAAGCCAGGTCCGGGCCGAGCCGGGCAGCATGAGGGGCGCATAGCGTACCGCTACGCGTTTGTTGCTGTCGGCGGTGGTGTTGTCGGTCAACCAATCCTCGGGCTTGATCAAGATATTGTACTTGGGGGCATCGCGCGCCAAGGTGAAGCCCTTGGGGAAAGGCCCCTTGAAGATGTGCGGTCCGAAGCACGATGGGCCAGCAGTGCCCTCCTCCGCGGCGGCGCGGGATTTGGCGAGATGCTCCAGGCGGAAACGTGTGTCCTCGTCCTCAAGTTGGCGCGTGCCAATGCGCTCGTATGTCGGCACGCGAGGCGCCGTCGACTGATCACGCTCCTCTCGTGGGCCGCTTCGTGCCGACTAGTGGTCGCCCTGGCCAGCCGGCACCTGCACACATCTGTTGACAATCGACGGGCTACGGTCTCGTCGGTCATGGCTGCCCGCCTGTCGGCTGCCCCGATGGTGGTAGGTGTTGGCCGGCGAAGATGCCTGGTTCGTCCCCTGTCGGACGATTGTGGGCTCGCTGGCGTCGTCGTTGGTCCTTGAGCGGGAACCAGCCGGGTCACATGACGACTGGGCCGGCTGGACCCGTTGCGCATTGGCCGCCTCTATGAGGACGTGCATACGCTCCTGCTGCGCGGCACGGGCCGGATCCTCGAGTCCCTCCAGCTCATTGATGGTGGCATGCGCAGCTCGCATGTTCTTGATGGGGTGTCGTAGATGGGGTGGTCGCCGGCCAGCTCCTGGCCGACCGGGCCTCCGCGGCGTCGCACTTACGCTATCCCGCTGGGCCAGGGGCAGCCGGCGTGAGACCATCGTTCGCGTTGAACTTGCACCTAGTGGCCTCGAACTGGCGTTGAGTCGCCTCCAGCGCCTCCGCCTCACAGAGCAGCTGCATGCGGTGGGCCTCGAGCTCTTGGGTGGCGACCGCGGGGTCGGTCACCGTAGGGATTGGGTGTGGAGTCTGTCCACCGCCGCACGAATCGGGGTGCGGTATCCGGACGTGCCGCCTAGCGAGGTGGTAGTGAGCACCTCCACACGGCCGCACAGATCGTCTATGTGCCGGAGAGGTCTCTATCGCCGGCTCGTGGCAGCTCGTCACAGTTGAGCACCTCGGTGGGGTAGCTATCGGCAACGACCGCAACGTAGATGTGGTGCGAGCCGAAAGAGATGATGGAGCCATCAACGTGGAAGTCTGTGTCCTCGGGACGTCATGCATTGTCATTGACACAGACGAGCGCCATAGCGCACGACCAAGCCGTGTGCCACACGCTTGCCAAAAGGGGTGAAGGGTCCCTCCCAAAACGTTACTCCGGCCGGCGTCGCTGACGACCCCATGATGGGCGCCAACTGTCGTGGTTTTTCCGGGATAGATGCCAGGGGTGGCTTAGTTCGTGGTTTGGGGCCGATGGGCGCCGACGGCGTCTGGAAACGGGTGTAGGCGCAACACACATGACGCCGATCTACCCAGGTTCAGGGCCCTCCGGTGAGGTAAAACCCCTAGTCCGGCCTGTGTGACTATATGGGATCACACTACAAATGGTGCTCCTTGAGTTGTTCGTGAGGAGGGAGACGGAGCTCTATCAGCCTCTCTAGCTGGTTGCGGGGCCCACCGGTTGTCGAGTCTTGTCTGGTGCGGGGCCCAACGGCCGAGTCGTGAGGGGGCAGGCAAGGGGGAACGTGGCTACACGGCCGTCTCGCCCGGTCAGTGTCAGCGGTGATGGGGGGCCTTGTAGCCTCACTGGCATTTTCATCATCACGCCACGGGCCACGTCGGGTATGTGAGGGGCCTTGTAGCCTCGCTGGCCCTTTCATCATCACGCCACGGGCCACGTCGGGTATGTGAGCGTGTATCATTGCCCTGACAGCCTCAGCATCATTCGTCTTGTGTCGTCTTCATTTGGAGGTACCGTCGGATAGGACAAGCGCTGGTCGTTCGGCTGACGAGGGGCCAGCTAGCAGGCCGAATCCCGCTAGTCGGCCTGGCATGCATTGGCCAGGTGGGTCAGCTATTGCCAGCCGGCCAGGCGCACGTTGCCCAAGTGGGTTGGCTATCGCTAGACGGCTTGGGGGGCCAAGCGGCCCCCAAATATCTTGGAGACGACTAATCTCCGCTCTTGGTATACCCACGGGTAATATCCCCATCAATGAAGGTAGCGTGTAATATCCTGTCGCCAACGTTACGGCGGTAGAAAAAGGGTCACATCCAAACATTTTTTACAAACGAGGTCAAATCACACTAAACTTTCGCATAAAGGTGAAAACTGTGAATTTAGACGAACGTGATCCAAGTTACTCGCGACCAGCTTCTCCTCTCGCGTGTAAAAAAGCTACAGCAACGGGTACAAATCTAGTTGACATCTAGTTGTTTGGTTGGGTTCTCGGCTTCAAAGAGTGGAAAACTGGTAGGAAGCCTAAGTAAACACCCTCTAGAAGGTATATCTCATCGCTACCCTACAACATAAAAGCAACACTCTTCGCTTAAAGATATGTGACTTTGGTTATTCAAAGGTACTTAGTGCTATTAATCTAGTCCAGTGTTGTCTCGTTGTTTGCTTATTTGATGGATGTTTTTATATATTATCTCTAGAATCTTAACAACAATAATGAACAATCTTACTGCAGTAACTTATAACAAACAAAAGTTGCATTGGATACCAAAATTTAAACGATTAGCGGTCATGTTATTTTATATTGTAGAGTCATTGGTCTATCATTCTCAACAAAATCAACTAGGGAAACTGTCGATGAATACTCACAAGATATGCCATCGGTAGGCTAAAGTCGGTGAGAACCAAAGGGACAAAGGTGGACGCTGGGAACGAGGTTGGTACACGCATGGGGCACACGATGTACCCAGGTTCAGGGCTCTCCATAGAGATAATACCCCTAGTCATGCCGGAGTGTTTGATGTGTATGAACAGAGCATAGAGTTGCTCCTGGAGTTGTGTTGGGAGGAGGAAGAGGGGAGTAGCCGGCTCATCTCTGCCTCTCTCTATGTGGTTGGTGAGTGTAGGGTGTTGTTCGACTGTGGAATGATCGGCCCCCTTGCATGGAGGGCGACCGGGGGGTTTTATAGACGAACCCGCCGGCCTACAATATGGATAAAGGGTACAAGTGTGGGACCCGGCTGGCAGCCTCGCCGGCTGGCCAGGGGCCCACTAGAGTCTTGTCTTGTCGCTTGAGGGGCCCGGCGGCTGCATGGTCGCGATTGGCAGTGGGACCCGCCAGCTGGCCAATGAAGCTCTCGCGTAAGGTTGACGCCGAGCACGCGTTGTACGTCAAGCGTCGTCCAGCGAGATTCGTCATGGGCAGGAGGTACGGCCGCCTCCATTGTTCCCCACGCCGAGTGCAGTAATGGAGTGGGAGTGCGACGGTCCGACACTATGCTAGGTGATGGATCAGAGCCGAGGTACGTCAGCGGCATGGCCGCCGACGCTCGTACCTGCCGGACGCTCCAATCCAGTACCTTTGCTGACGCGTAGCTACCTTTAATCATAAGGTCTCATCCTGACCTACGACCTGATGTGACTTGTGATCTTTGGCCAGCTAACCTGCTTGGCTAGCCGGCTTGGGTGCGGCCGCCTCACTCCTAGCCTGGCTGGCTGGACCAGGCCGGCTCAAAAGAGGTAGTCGCCTCGACTCTAGCTGGCAGGGGTTGCCTGGCCGGCCAGAGGGATGGTCGCTTCGTCCTCTAGCCGGCAGGCGCTGCCTAGCCGACCGGAAGACTTGGGCCTTGGGGATCTGTATATGTTCATGTCCTTTGGGGCTGGAAATGAAGGAGCAGGCTTGATGAGCCTACCCTGGGGTTATCCCCCCGACAGTAGTCCCCGAAGTTGGCGAGGCGTGCCGCCTGCGGGCTGGCGGCCTCACCGGCTTGATGGTTTGCCTTGATACTTTCGCCGTTATTCGTGACGAGGGGTGTCGGCTTCGAAACCGGCTCGCTTCGAAACGACGCCTCGGCTTCGTTGCAAGCCGCTCGGAGAACGCCACGTGCCAGGCCCCGCCTGGCATAATGATGGTGATTACTGATGACGGGACCGGGCTTGGGCCCTGGGTCCCGCCACGACGCCCCCTTGGCCTCCGCGCGAGAGATCCTGTGCGGATTTACTCCGCGATGGTTGGGCTTAGGGAAGCGTTACCGCCCGTAATACACGGGGTCAGTGGGGGTCCAGTGCGCATCGGATCCCCTCCCCACGACGCTCCGTGGGGGTTTAAATGGGATGCGGGGGTTCCGAGGAGGCCATTCACCCCCCCCCCCTTCTTGCCCCGCATCCGCGCCCTCTTCCTCCATGTGCCTAGAGAGAAAGAGCTCGCATCCTTCGTCTCCCTCGTCTTCGTCGCCGCGGAGTCGCCAACCCCTTCGAGTTTCCGTCACACGCAGCCATGGCCAGTGGTTCTTCCTCGGAAAGGCCCTCGGCGTAGAAGGTATCATCGCAGGGAGCCTGGCTGGGCAGTGACGTCGGCGAGGGGCACATCGAGGCGCTCCATCACCACCGACTGCTGCCCCCGGCCTCCCAAGTGCTCGTGCGGCTCCCTGGCGCCGGGACCGCTCCCACACCCGCCATGGGAGAGGTCATGGTCTTCACTGAGCATTTCTACCGGGGCTTCGGGCTTCCGGCCAGCGCCTTCTTCGCCGAATGGCTCCGCTTCTTTGTCCTGCAGCCGCATAACCTGGCACCGAACGCCATTCCGCACCTATCGGCCTTCATGGTCCTGTGCGAGGGCTTCGTGGGGATTGAGCCCCGCGTCGACCTGTGGTGCAGCATGTTCTTCTTCAAGCAGCAATCCATCGCCATGGAGAAATCCGAGGTGGAGAAGCCCAAGGGGCCGCGCCCGATGATGCTGTGCGGGGCCGCGCTGGTGCACCACCGCTCGAAGTCGAGCTTCCCCCAGATGCCCCTGCAGAAGGGTTTCTTCTACTTGAAGAACGCCGACCCTGCCCTGGATGTCCTCAACATGCCCCCGTTCGACATCGCTCCGCTGACGAGGTTGAACTAGGATGCGAAGACCCCCAAGCCAATTTCCGAGGTGGCGCTGATCTGTGCCCACCTCAACATTTTGGAGAAGGGCGGCCTCCTTGGCCGCGACCTGCTCACCACCATGGTGGCCCGCCAGATCGTGCCCTTGCACAGGCGGCCGCATCTGGTCTGCCAGATGAGCGGCCGGCATGATCCATGCCGGCCATCCACCAAGAGGTTCGCCCCCGGCGCTGTAGCGCGAAGGGTGAATCTGATCTCCACCGCCCGCATGGATGAGAGCGGGGAGTGGACGTGGGGGATGTCCCCCTTCAAAAGGTCCCGTCCGCCTCCGATGGTAGGTGGCCTCTTTATTCTTTGTTGTTTGCCTTGTAGCCGGTCGTGTTGCTGAGCCGATGATCGAATCCCTTTCCGCAGTTGTACGAGAATATGCAGGGGTCCCTCCGTTCGCCCGCTCTCGACGTAGATGTGTCCGACGCCTCGGAGATTGAGGACGAGGGCATGATTGAATCCCGCTCGGACTCCTCCGCCGGCTCGGAGAATCCCTTGGAGTCGGAAGGGACATAGCCGTCTGGTGAGTACGCACGGCCCTCCGTTGCGGACGGGACGGATGACGACGAGATTCCCTCATTCATTTTTGGTGCAGCCTTCGAGGAGGACTCCGATGGGGTGGAAGAGGTCACCAGCCCGCCACTAACGCGCGGCAGGCGCCCCAAGGGCGGAGCGACCGCCGCTGACGAGGCAGCCGGGAGGAAGGGCAAGGGTGCCACAGCATCCCGACCGGCTCCTAAGCGGCCGGCGTCGGGTCGTCCAGCCGGACAGCGAGCAGGCGGCACAAAGAGACGTCGCGGCGCTGGCCGGAGGCAGGTCCCTACGGTAGCGGGGTAAGATTTCCTCCCCCTTTTCTTCGTTTATCTTGCGAGGAGCTTTGTTCCTTAAGGACTTTGCTTGACAGGGAGGCGGAGGATGTGGAAGAGGACACCGCCTCCGCAGCCGAGCGGGCTGGGTGGGCAGCAGCCGATGCTGCCCAGAGGGAGCTTGAGATGGAGTCCAAGCGCCGGTGGGACATGGCTGTGGGGAAAGCGACCGTGGGCCAGTCTCGCCCCAGCCGGGTTGAGAAGCCGGTGGAGAAGCGTGCGAAGGCTAGACATGACCCCTCCGCACATGCTCGCGCGGAGGAGCCAGCTAACGAAGCGGCTTCAAGGCAGGCCCCAAGGGATGAGGGGGCCCAGCCTTCAGGGCCGGAAGCCTCGGCGCCGGTGGACCTGGAAACGGTCCCTGACTCCCCCAGGGCCGAGGCGGCACCTAACGCGCCGGAGCTGGACCTAGATGCGCCGTACACGGCCCCTGACGCGCCAGGGGCGGCCATAGATGCGCCGGAAGCGGCCCATCCGTCTCCCGCGGAGGAGGTAGCGCCAGCCGGGATGGCGCCCGAACCGGCCGCCGAGCCGGCACCAGGAGCCGGTGCCATCGTCATTCCCCAACATGGCCCTGTAGCGCCAGGAGTTGGGGGGCGGGCCGGGAGCCGGCCCATGAAGACATGGCGGGCGGCCAACCTGGCCCGCCTCCGACTGCCCGCCGGCACCGCGCTTTCCGGCTTCCCGGAGCTGGTGTCGATGTTTACCAGCAACCGGTCCAAGGTGGAGCAGTCGGCCCGCATGGTATGCGGCGACATGGAGCGCCTGGAGGCCCGCACCCAGGTAGGTGTTTCCTCTTTGTTTTTTGAACTTTTCTTGCGTTAGTGGGGGCGCGACAGCGCACCCACGCGGTGTAGCCCCCGAGAATCGGGCCGGTCGATCGTCGACCGGTCCGAATCTCTTGGAGCTCCTTTTCCCTGTATTGTTTCTTCAATGGGGGCGCGCTAGCGCACCCACTGGGTGTAGCCCCCGAGAATCGGGCTGGTTAAGTCTTAACCAGGCCGAATCTAAATCCTGCTCCTTTTTGCTTTTTTGGCACGAGCTTTATGACGCTCAGGCACAGGCTTATAATGAGCTGCAGACCCAGCACCTGGGAGCTGATGGCCGTATCGCTGAGCTCGAAATCCGGCTGGGCGAAGCTGCCACGGAGCGGGATGCCCTGCGTGATGCCAGTAACCGGCTCCAGGAGCAGTTGGCCCTTCTTCAGGCGGAGAAGAAGGAGCTCGAGGCGGCCAGCCGGGTCGAGCTGGAGCGACTGCGCAATAATCTGCAGGAGAAGGAGGCATCCTACTCCGCCGACGTGGATCGCCTCGCTTCGCTTCATCTCAAGGAGATGAACCTCAAGGACGCCGCCTTGAGGGAGAAGGAGGAGGCCCTTGTCCAGAAGCAATCGCAGCTGGCCAAGGCCTTGGAGTCTGCGGTGACTCTCTAGGAGGAGGTTTCCCGCCTTACTCACGTGAGTAAGGTGCGGGAGCTCGAGGTCCTTGAGTGCTCCCATGAGACCGATGGCGCCTTCCATCGTGAGTCTCTTTTGTTTGTCTTGTTTTTGGTCTTTTTGGTCGTCTCCTCTTCTCACTGTGCTCTTGCCTTCTAGCTATCGCTATTCCAGGTCTCTTTCCTGCGACCCAGATCACGGCCGACACTGCCGTCGAGGTGAGCCGTGAGGAGCGCCGCGCGGCTGGGCAGGGGGTAGACACTACCTCCAGCTGGAGCGTGGAGGAGATCAGGGTGGGCCTTCGGGCCCGCCTGCGCGCCCTGGGCGAGTCTATGGCTCAGCTCCAGGTCGCAGGCTCGTCGATGGTGGCGGCTTTGTGGCCGAAAGGCGTGGAGCCGGCGTCAATGAGCCGGCTCGCCCGCTGGCTTGCAGCAGGAGGAGAACACCTCGATGCTTGGCGCACCTCTGCCGCGCGGGCTGGGGCTTACATGGCCCTGCGCTTGGCCAAGTCCTGGTATCGGAACCTGGACTTGGGCAAGCTCGCCGCCCAGTGTGATGGCTCGGAGGCGGAGCTGCAAGGCATGGAGGAGGCACTGCGTGTGAGGGCCGGCGACATCGCTGAGTACGTCGCCTAGGACGATTTTGTTTTGGAGCGGGGTGAAGATGGCGGTGTGATCACTGAAGATCTGCACGGCCTTCAGCCCTATGACCCTGACGGCAGCTCCGACGAGGCGGCCCGATCTATGGAATCTGCTACCGCTTCCAGCGGTGCGGCGTACGCCGACTCCGGTGCGGACGGAGCCCGGAGCCCTCACAAAGTAGACGGTGCAACCTCCTCGGGAGCAGCCGGAGATGGCGAAGCTACCATATCAGGAGCAGCGGTTGGGGCGACCGATGAGGCCACAGCCCCGTAGTCGGTGTCCTTTGTTTTTTGTTCTACCCCCGGAGGGATGTAATGAACGTGGGCCGTGGGCCAATGCTTTTTTGAATGTATATATTCAGCATTATATTCATATTGCCATGCGTGTTGTCTTATATTCTTGTCTTTTGATTCCTGGTTGACTCCTTTTTCTCCAATCCTCGTATTCCTAATCTTCCACCCCGCCAACCCGACAGCCGGGAGCCGGTCTATGGCTGGGTCGAGGTTTCTGATTTTAGAATATGAGATTTAGATTTTTCGAAGCCATCAAGACTTAAAGAACAAGACATAAACCAACAGAGGCCGGCTTGAATAAGATCATATATATGATCGAGCCAGCCCGAGCCGGCGACCCTTTGTAGCCGAACTTTGCATGTATCCGGCCTGACCTGTCATCACCTCGCAAGCTTGATGGCCGGAGCCAGCCCGCAAGCTCGTACAAGGTGACCAGGGATCATCCGGTTACACTATGTGTTCTTTTACAATAGGGAAGGCATCTGAGCGGCTAGCGAGCCCCCGAGCTTGTTAAAGCCAGTAAGGGGCGTGCGCTACGTAGCCTCCGAGCTTGATAAAGCCAGCAAGAGGTGTACGCGCTGTAGCCCGTGAGCTTATTGAAGCCAGTCAAGGGACGTACACTGAGTGAAAACTCTCAATAAAAAGAAACATGAAGCATGCTCTTTTTATTCCATTTGTTGTTGATCCCTGAAAAGGGAGAAAGATACATGTGCATGCTCTTTCCCTTGTTTGATTCTTGCCTTCTAGCAATAGAACGGGCGAAGCAGTGCCGCGTTCCATGGACGTTCCGTTTCTTGGCCGGAGTCGTCCCTCTTGCGCTTCCTTGGCTTTTGGGCATCGATCAAGTAGTAAGCGTTGTCGTGCAACGCCCTACTGATGATGAAGGGTCCCTCCCATGGGGATGAGAGCTTGTGCTGGCCGGCAGTGCGCTGGATTCTTCTGAGGACCAAGTCTCCCTCCGTGAAAGAGAGAGGCTTGATATTTTTGTTGTGGTAGTATCTCAGCTTCTCTTGATAGATGGCCATCCGGCTCAAGGCCAAGTCCCTTGCTTCTTCGAGGAGATCCACACCGTCTTCTCTTGCCTCCTTTGCCTCCGTTTCTGTGTATAGGGCGACCCGAGCCGAGTCGAACTCGATATTCTTGGGAATAATAGCCTCGGACCCGTATACAAGAAAGAACGGAGTGAAGCCGGTCGACCGGTTGGGCGTGGTGCGGAGGCTCCATAACACAGCTGGCGGTTCTTCAATCCAGCAGTCGACTGATCTGACCAGCGGTGCCACCAGTCTTCGCTTGATGCCGGCCAGAATCAGGTCGTTGGCCCTCTGTGCTTGGCTATTCGACTGGGGGTGTGCCACTGATGCCAAATCGAGCCGGATGCCTACCTTGGAACAGTAGAGCGCTAGAGCGCCCTTGGCGAAATTGGTGTCGTTGTCAGTGATGATGTTGTGGGGAACGCCATATCGGACAGAGATGTCTGTGATAAACTTGACAGCGGTGGGGCCGTCAAGCTTCTTGATAGGTCTGGCTTCGATCCACCTGGTGAACTTGTCGACGGACACCAAGAGATGCGTCATCCCACCGCGAGCCGTCTTGAAGGGCCCTACCATGTCCAGTCCCCAGACGGCGAATGGCCATGACAGGGGAATGGTTTTGAGGGCCGAAGGCGGCATATGGCTCTTCGCGCTGAAGAATTGGCACCCTTCGCACTTGTCGACCAGATCCACGGCCTCCTCGGGAGCCGTGGGCCAGTAGAATCCGTGGCGGAATGCCTTGGCCACCAGGGTTCTGGAGGCGGCGTGATGTCCACACTCCCCCTGGTGAATGTCTCTCAGGATCTCCTGTCCCTTTTCTGATTCGACGCAGCGTTGAAACACGCCGGTCACGATGCGCTGTACCAGTTCGCGATTGATAATGGCCTAGGCTACAGATCTGCGCTGGATCTGCCTTGCCTCCACCTCGTTCTGAGGAAGTTCGCCGCGAAGAAGGAAGGCCAGAATAGTTTGAGCCCATAATGGAGCCGACACAAGGGCCGTCTCCGCCTCGTCTTGACTGTTGGGGCTTCTGCAGCCCCCGAGATTGATGGAGCCGCGGTTGTAGATTCGATACAAGGTGTCTCTGGTGCTGTCGCGGCAGCTGGCTCATCGTCTATCTCCATGACGTCCGCCCACTGGGTGTCGAGACGACAGAATTCGAGCCCACGCAGAGCCGGGGTTGTTGTCATAGCCGGTGCCGCCATTGGAGTCGGCGTAGTCAATAGAGCCGGCATAGGAACTGCAGCCGGTGTAGTTGGTGGAGCCGACGGTGCTTGCACCATGGATTCAGCTGGTGCCGCTATTGGAGTCGGCATAGTCAGCGCAGCCGGCGTGGGAACCGCAGCCAGCGTAGCTGATGGAGCCGACGGCATTTGCACCGCAGAGTCAGCGGGCACGAAGATCGATGCCGACTCGGCAGACGGCTTGATAGACGGCTTATGGAGTTGCTCGAGGGAGACGCCGGCTGGAATCGCCTGTCTCGTGGAGCCGATCTTCGCCAGTGTATCGTCCGCCTCATTTTCTGCCCTGGGAACGTGGTGAAACTCACAGCCCTCGAAGGGGCCGGTAAGCTGCTGAATGAGGAAGCGGTAGCTCGCCATGTTGGCGTCCCTGGCGTCCCATTCACCAGAGACCTGCTGCACCACCAAGTCTAAATCGCCGAAGCATATGAGCCGCCGGATGCCGATCTCCTTGGCAAGCCGGAGGCCATGAGCAAGTGCTTCATACTCGGCGACGTTGTTGGAGGCGGCGAAATGGATCTGGAGAGCATACTTGAGCCGGTCCCCTTTCGGAGACGTTAAGACGATGCCGGCTCCCAGTCATGTCCGCATCTTCGAGCCGTCGAAGTGCATCCGCCAATGCGTGGAGTCTGGAGGCGGTGGCTCAAACTGGGTCTCGGCCCAGTCGACTAAGAAATCGGCCACCACCTGAGATTTGATGGCAGTACGGGGCTCGTACCGGATATCGTGATCCGCCATAGCGATGGACCATTTGGCAATCCTGTCCGTGGCATCACGGTTGCCCATGATCTCTGAAAGTGGAGCAGTGCTTACAACGGTGATGGCATGCTCTTGGAAGTATTGCTTCAACTTCTTTGCAGCAAGGTAAACACCATAACACATTTTTTGATAATGCGGATAGTTCTGCTTAGAGGCGGACAAGACCTCGCGAAGGTAATAGACAGGGCGCTGCACTGGCAGTGCCTTGCCCTCCTCTTTACGCTGAACTACCAACACCACGCTAACCACGCGAGTGGTCGCCGCAATGTATATGAGTATGGGTTCCCTTTCAGAGGGCGCTGTCAAGATTGGCAGGCTCAAGATTACCCGCTTGAGGTCGCGGAAGGCTTCGTCCGTCTGATCGTTCCACTCGAACTTCGTTGTCTTCTTCATGAGCTGGTAGAGTGGAAGGGCCTTCTCGCCAAGCGGGCTGACGAACCAGCTAAGGGACGCCAAGCAGCCAGCGAACTTCTGGACGTCGAGGATTCGAGCCGGTCGCACCATCCGCTTGATGGTGCCGATCTTCTCGAGGTTCGCTTCGATACCGCGGGCGGACATGAAGAAGCCCAAGAGTTTGCCGCCTGGAGCCCCGAAGACGCACTTCTCTAGGTTGAGCCGGATCTTGTACTCGTGCAGGTTGGCGAACGTCTCCCGCAAGTCGTCGAGGAGGCTGAAGTGCTGCTTCGTCTTGACGACGATGTCATCCACATAGACGTGGATGTTTCTGCCGATCTGTGGCAGTAGGCACTGTTGCATGCAGCGTTGGAACGTCGCACCTGCATTCTTCAGACCGAACATCATGGTGGTGTAGCAGTAGGCCCCGAAGGGTGTGATGAAGGAGGTCTTCAGGCGATCAGCTGGATCCAACTTGATTTGATGGTAGCCCGAATAAGCATCCAGAAACGACAGCAGTTCGCAGCCTGCCGTGGGGTCGATCACTTGATCTATCCTAGGCAACGCGAAAGGGTCTTTCGGACAGGCCTTATTCAGGCCAGTGTAGTCGATACACATTCGCCAGGTGTTGTTCTTCTTTAGCACGAGGACTGGATTAGCCAGCCAGTCCGGGTGGAAAACCTCCATGGTTAAGCCGGCTGCAAGGAGCTGGGTGATCTCTTCTCCGATCGTGCCTCGCTTCCCCTCGGCGAAGCGGTGCAAGGGTTGTTTCACCAGCTTTGCATCCGGCCGCACGTGAAGTTTGTGCTCGGCATACTTCCTCGGAACACCCGGCATGTCCTTGGGGGACCATGCAAAGATATCCCGATTCTCACGGACGAAGTCGACGAGCTTGCCTTCCTATTTGGGGCTGAGGCCAGCCCCGATGGTGACGCACTGCTTTGGGTTGGCAGGGTCGAGTGGGACTTGCTTGGTCTCTTTAGCCGGCTTGAAAGAGCCCTCGCTGGCCGATTGGGACGGAGGAGAAGGAATCGCCGGCTGCTCAGTAGCCTGGGCCACGAGCCGGTCGATCTGCCGCTTCTCCTGAGGAATCACCAAGGCGTCGGTGAGGCGGCTGCTATCTTGGGCACACTCGAGCGACTTCTTGTAGTCGCCAACAACAGTAATGATGCCCTTGGGACCCGACATCTTCATCTTCAGGTAGGCATAATGCGGAATAGCCATAAACTTGGCCAGAGCCGGTCTTCCCAGCAGCGCGTGATACGGGCTACTGAGATCCACTAACTCGAACCATATGGACTCTCGACGGAAGTGGGCTTTGTCGCCGAAGAGGACATCTAGCTGGATCTTGCCAATGGGCGAGCAGGACTGCCCAGGCACGATGCCATGGAAGACAGTACTGGTCGATAGGACGTCCGTCTCCTTGAGTCCGAGCTTGAGGAGAGTATCGAGGTAGAGGATGTTGATGCTGCTCCCACCGTCGACCAACACCCGGGAGAATCGGCAGGTGAGCCTCTTGGAGGCGAAGGTTGGGTCGAGGACGAGTGCGTACGATCCCGGGTTGGGCATCACCGCAGGATGGTCCACCCGGCTCCATGTGATTGGTTTGTCGGACCAATGCATGAACTGGGGAACTGGGGGGACCGTGGCGTTCACCTCGTGCCGCCTCTGGTGCAGGTTGTGCTTATCGTCGCCTTCACTGGTGAAGACGACGAACGCTCCGTCTTGATGAGGGTAGTCGTCTTGGTGGTGGCCGTCGTCGCGAGGCGGCGGCGGCGGAGCCGGAGCGTGGATGGGAGTCAGTGCACGAGGTGCCGCCTGCGCACCTGGAGGAGCCGACAGGCCATCCCCTTGCGACAGCCGACATGCAAAGCTGCACTGTCGAAGGGTGTGGGAAGACGGTTGCGCCCCAGAATGTATCTTGTAGGGGGCGTCGAGCATCTGCTCGAAGGTCTGCTTGGACAGCCAGTTGGTGTTGCTCTTGTTGGGACGCTTTCGCGGAGGGGTGGCTTGAGGAGCCGATGTTTCGCCCTCCACGCTGGCCACCAACTTGTTGTTGGAGCGGGAATCCGTCTGATCTGCCTTGCGCTTGTAGTTGTTCTGGCCGCCTCGGTTGTCCCCAGCCGGCTTGGGAGTAGCCGGCGTAGGTACAACCTTGTCCGAGGCGGTCACCTTGACGCGCATCGCTGAGTCGGCCGTGGCGTATTTGTCCGCCTTGGCCACGAGTACCGCTAGAGAGGTGGGCTCGGAGCACATAAGCTTGTGCTTGAGGAGGGTGTCGTCTCGGCAACCGTCGATGAAGTACTGGATAGCCTGTACCTCATGCACCCCCTCGCAGGAGTTACGGAGCTCTGTCCACCGGGTGACGTAGTCGCGAAGGGGTTCGTCGGGCTTCTGGGTGCACATGGCCAACTCGCGGGGCCGGCCAGGGCGCTTGTAGGTGCGAGTGAAATTGCGGACGAACGCCTCCTCGAAGTCCACCCAGGAGTTGACACTGCCGGCCGGGAGGCTGTTAAGCCAAGTCCGGGCCGTGCCAGTCAACATGAGTGGCACGTAGCGGACCGCTACGCGCTTGTTGCCCCTGGCAATGCCGACGGCCGTGGTGTAGTCAATCAGCCAGTCCTCTGGCTCGGCCATGACGTTGTATTTGGGCGTGTCCCGAGGCAAGGTGAAACCTCGGGGGAACGGCTCCCCTCGGATCCAGGGGCCGAAGCAGGCCGGACCGACCGGACCGTCTTCCTCTAGGAGGGCTGACTGGGCCAGGACGATGAGACGTCGGGGAGCGTCCCGATCGTCCTGGGTGGCGTGAGCGCCAGCCCGAGTGGCAAGAGGGACTCACGAACCAGAGACGTGAGTTCTTCGCGGAGGAAGAATCTCACACTCCGAATCGCCCTCGTCGCCTCCGCGATGCAAGCCCGAAGTGTGCTTGCTCAGGCGCTGAGAGCGTCGGTCTTGGCTTCCCTCGCCCCTTCGGCCAGAAGGGCGATGCGAGGAAGATCCTTCTGCATGATGCTGGCCGCTAGGGTTGCGGCGTGCTCCGGGGTTGGCTCCCGGGGACTCCGACTCAGCTTGACTCGGGTCGCATCAAGCGTGTTGCTGGTTGGCGGCGTCAAGGAGGTCCTTGACCAGCTTCTCCTCGAAAGCGCGCTCATCGCCTTCTAGGCTCGCCATCTCCTCCATGGCCGCCTGAGCCACTCGCATGTTGGCCGCACGGGTCTCGTAGGTGGGCAGATCGCCACCTAGGACTTCGGCGATGAATTGGCCGCGGTTGAGGACCAATCCAAACCGGCTAGGGGCTTCGGAAATCGGAGTAAGGCCGTATGCGGAGTTATACTCACGCTGCGTAGCCTCCATCTGACGTTTCGCCGAAGCTACGGCAATGCCCTCCTCCAGGATGCACTTGCGAGCCTCCTCCAGCGAGGCCCGAGCGTCATCAGGGTTTGCGGAAGCTGTGCCGGGTGTCTTCAGGCCGGTGATGGCGTCCCGAAGAGTATCGGCGGTGGCAGCAGCGGGCTCGCCAGCACCTGCTGAGGCCTTGCCGGGAGCCATGCTGGTGCCGGCGCCGATAACCATCACTTTCACAGTGTTGGAGACGGCAGCAACGTGGTATTGGGTAAAGAACCCCACCAACGGCGGAGGGCCGTCAAAGATGAGGACGTTGCTGGGATATACGTCGTGGGCATGCATCTCAGCGATAGAGAGCCTGTTGAAGCTGGCGCAGAGCGCCTCAACGTCGAAGTCCTCGCCGAAGTAGCACGGATCATCGTTGAGACGTAGGTCGCTGAAGAGAACGCTGAGGTTCTCCATAGCAGCGACGACGACGCTAGGGAGCGCCTCGTCATTGAATCTTCGTCCGAATCCGCATCGCAGACGGGGATGTCAATCATCATGGGTGTTGCCTCGTCGAAAGCGGGCTCCACGGGCATGCAAACTAATCCGGACGCGTTGCATCCGGTGGTGTAGGTGCGGGGCCCCGCCCAGCGCGTAAAGCCAGCCGATACCGCGATCGGCCCCATGGTGGGCGCCAAATGTCGGTGAATACTCACAACATATGCCATAGGTAGGCTAAAATCGGTGAGAACCGAAGGGACAAAGGTGGACGCTCGGAATGAGGTTGGTACGCGCATGGGACGCACGATGTACCCAGGTTCAGGGCTCTCCATAGAGATAATACCCCTAGTCCTGCCGGAGTGTTTGATGTGTATGAACAGAGTACATAGTTGCTCCTGGAGCTGTGTTGGGAGGAGGAAGAGGGGAGCAGCCGGCTCGTCTCTGCCTCTCTCTCTGTGGTTGGTGAGTGTAGGATGTTGTTCGACTGTGGAATGATCGCCCCCCTTGCATGGAGGGCGACCGGGGGGTTTTATAGACGAACCCGCCGGCCTACAATATGGATAAAGGGTACAAGTGTGGGACCCGGCTGACAGCCTCGCCGGCTCGCTAGGGGCCCACTAGAGTCTTGTCTTGTCGCTTGAGGGGCCCGCCGGCTGCATGGTCTCGATTGGCAGTGGGACCCACCGGCTGGCCAATGAAGCTCTCGTGTAAGGTTGACGCCGAGGACGCGTTGTACGTCAAGCTCGTCCAGCGAGATTCGTCATGGGCAGGAGATACGGCCGCCTCCACTGTTCCCCACGCCGAGTGCAGTAATGGAGTGGGAGTGCGACGGTCCGACACTATGCTAGGTGATGGATCAGAGCCGGTGTAGGTCAGCGGCGTGGCCGCCGACGCTCGTACCTGCCGGACGCCCCGATCCAGTACCTTTGCTGACGCGTAGCTACCTTTAATCGTAAGGTCTCATCCTGACCTACGACCTAATGTGACTTGTGATCTTTGGCGGGCTAGCCGGCTTGGGTGCGGCCGCCTCACTCCTAGCCGGGCTGGCTGAACCAGGCCGGCTCAGAAGAGGTAGCCGCCTCGACTCTAGCCGGCAGGGGTTGCCTGGCCGGCCAGATGGATGGCCGTTTCGTCCTTTGACTGGCAGGCGCTGCCTAGCCGACCGGAAGACTTGGGCCTTGGGGATCTATATATATTCATGTCCTTTGGGACCGGAAATGAAGGAGCAGGTTTGATGAGCCTACCCGGCGTTATCCCCCGACAGAAACTTTGACATATATTGATAGTAAAGTTCTCATCTAGAAAGAATATGATGACATGGTAGGATCCATCCTCTTTGTGCTTTCAATTGTCTCCTACATACTGATATGTACTGCAAAAAAGTTTGTTAGTTGTACAATTCAATTTGCATCCAGTTAGAAGTTAAAATTGTAATTCAAGTATGCATTTCCTAGATATTTTTGTGCATTGCATGCGAACTAAAACAATCCTCTGTTTTCTTTGAAAAACGTATCTTCCTGCAGCTTTGTGAGAACAATGGAGCATGGATGGCATGCAGCAAGATTGTCATAGAGCATCCACATGCAAAAGATTTCTACTTGGAAATGGTAAGCGACAATGACACGTAGAAATGAGATGCAACATTAGTAATATCCATCTCACATTACGCTTTTTAGCATTTTTATGCAAAGCAGCAAGAATGTTATTTCTTCATGAAGTTCTGCATGCAATTTTGTGTGCGTACTATTCACCTGGGTGCTTGTGAGCTCAAGAGTAGAATGATATTCAAATAAAGATATCAATATATGTTACACATGAGACGAGCTTACATGCTTTTTACTCCCTTCGTTCTTAAATATGTAAAAAATAAACATATTTTAAAATATAGATTCTTTTTTTTACAAAATCTCTAAAATACTAATATTTAAGAATGAAGGGAGTAGTAAATTTACCGAAAAAAAGAATCAATAAATTTAAACTTTGTCAAAAGAAAAAAACTTTAAGACACGTTCTATAATATCATAAAGGGAATCGTTTCTGGCCGGTGCGCCGGCCGAACCATTCGGCCGGCAGCACGCGACCCGCGGGCTGGACGCTGACTTGGCATGCAACATTTTTGTGTCTAAAATGTTACAACCAGCATCATATTTGCTACAAGCATTCTTATTTGCTACATTTGTTCAGTAAAAAAAGCTGCATATACGTTTGGTTGCAACTCCGATTCGTCGGATTTTTCGATACAATCGATATTTTTTACTTTTGCTACAACCGTGCTAATTTTTGCTACAACCGACCTCATTTTTTGCTGCAACCGTTCACTAAAAAGCTGTATACACGTTCACGTAAATATTTGTTACAACCGGCGTTTGACTTTTGCTATCACGCACCATCAGCTTTGTTTTTTTGCTACGATCACGTAGATGGTTTTTTACTACAATTTTTGTTTTTTGTTGCGTTAAAAAAATTACTGCATCGTGTTGGAATTTTTCTGTATCACAGAAAAAAAATGTTGCATGCAGATCTGTCGCGCGGGGTTGATGATCGTACAGCCGGCGCAGAGCTGCCCGTAAACTATTATAAAACGGAGGGAGTACTATCATATCGTGCAGCAACAATCCCCGGTGCTACTGCTACCCACCGGAAGGATCCAGATCTCACTGGGATTCGTCGTCCCCCACCACAGGGCGGCTGACATGGCAGCATCGCATCCGCAAGAGATAAGGGCGGAGCCAAGAAGCCAACGAGATGGCGCCACCTGGCGCACAGCAAGCATCCACGCGTGAGCAGGACAGTCAGACTTGGCCGGACCACCACCTGCCACCCTCCGTCGTATCCCCACCTCGTGCCAGGCGTGGCAATGGCATCCGGACAAGTGACAACTGGACCGCCTACTACTTTTCGGCAAGCGCATCGCAAACTTTCTCCAGCGCAAAAAAAGGTGACGAGTGCCCAGTGGCCAGTTGCCAAGGGCATCTGCGCCTGCGTGCACGGTGCACCGGCGGGATGCGTCCACCCAACGGAACGCGTCCCCATCCCGTTCCGGCGAGGCAAGCCGAGCCGACGATGGGCGGGCTCCCACCAAACGTCTCACTAACGCTGCGTTTGGACGTCTATATTTAAGGTCTCCTTATTAAATTGATTTTAATTTATATTTAGTAAAAAAACTGTAATGGATATGAATACAAATTCGGCGCTGCTATACGTACGACGATTTTCGTCCGACACTCGTATGATCCGACGTGGCAGAGCACGCGCGGCTGCGCTGCGCGAGTCTAGAAACCGAAGACTTGGTTTCGTTTGTTGGGCTGGGCTTGGACTTGGATCGGACCAGCGCTTCTCCTCTATATTTTTTTTCCGACTAAAGCTCTATCTCCTCTGCTTTGCCTTATCCCTTCACGCTGCTTTGCTGAAACAGATACTCCCCTGTATCTCCTTTGCTCCACTCAGACGGAAGCCTCTATGTTGCTAGCCATTGTTACATTTGACTATGGAGAGCTTCACCAGAGGCTGATTAGATAGGTGACCTTTGCGATTAAGAAGAAAGGGAGTGGGCGTGCAAGGAGAGGAGGGCGGTGCACAAGCCGCTGCAGACAGAAGCGTCGGGAGAGACGTATGAACTGGAGCTCGATGCAAGCTCCGATAAGCAAGGTGATGGCACAATTTTACCATGTACAATACTCCCGTTGTAGGCTGTAGCATATGGGAAGGGTCAATTTCTGTTGTATTTCATGCATGCTTGGCAAAATAAGCATCTATTGAGAGCATCAGATCTATTCCCCAGACCCATTCCCCAGTTCGTCAGTTCATTATGCTAAAACGAGTGAGATTTCAGAGCATGTTTCAGTCATATATGGTTCACTGAACAAGAAAACTTAGTCACATGTAGCAAAATACATAGTTGCATGAAGTAACTATAAGCCAGACTGTCCAATCAGTACTGGAATGCACGTCTACTTCATCCATTCAGGTTAGAAGCTAGCAGATCCATGACATCTGTCTTTCCCTTCAAAGTTTTAGAAACCCAGTTAGCCATAGACAAATAATTTAGGACAATAAATAATTGATACTAGTGTAGCACCTGGAGAATATCAACGTAAGACTTGATATGAATTGGTGTAGCAGGTTCGGTTGTTTGGAGTTCCTGGAACAAGTAACAATGCTTGAATGTCACATAGCAATGCTTGATATGAATTGGTGTAGCGGGTTTAGTTGTTTGCTGGTTCAAACTAAGTACCTGAAATTCATTTAGAATGAAACAAACACCTCCAACCTCATGTCCTTCACAGTGAGTATTTGCCTGAAGAAAAAAACCTTGTGATAAAGTAATAGGTTAAATAATATATTACCTGTAGCTTAATAAAATATTACCTCAAATTGTTGTGAGCTCTGAAGATTACTATCTTGCCCATTTTTTGATTTATTGCTTCCTTTCTGCTGCAAGTTAGTGCTTACACTTTAGCAAGTTATATAACAGGAAGACAAATATAAATAAAATAACAGTATATTTAGGTACCTTTCTTCCTTTTTGACTTGGAACATTTTTTGTACTAGTTCCTGCCTGCTGCTTCTTTGCTCTCATTTTTCTTACAACTTGATCAATTTTGGACTCTTTTCTCTTTGAACGAGGACGGCCTACACTACGCACATGGATCGGGCTGAGTACAACTTTTTCAGTGTGCTGCTCGAACAATGTATCTTCAGGCTTTGAAGTTGTATACTGATCCTGGACTTCATGGCTAGCACGGTATGCATCAATCTTTATTTGTAACTGATTAAGCCCATCCATTACCAATTTATGCAATGCATCAGACTCTGCCCCATTTTCTGCCACTTGGTGGGAACGTTTGCACAAACTATCATAACGTTGCATAACTGGTGTATTCAGCATATCATCATAGGAGCATTTCATAAATGTGTGTTTACGCTTAAAGTCCTTTCTCCATCGCTGCAATATATACCTAGAAGGTACTTCTGTGATCTCCATGAGAGCAAGAACAGAAAGGATGTGGCTACAGAAGATGCCTCGAAATTCGAAAAGCCTACAAAGACATTGGATATTACAATCCACTTTGTTGAACAAGACAGTGAACTCTGAAATAAATCTTTTCTCTTTAATCTCGCCGTCCTCTCCTTCAAAAAATATCTTACGGTCCTCTCTGACTTTAAATGTATAAAGTAACCCTTCTTTGTTCAACATAGTTGGATAGCAATAGATTTTACCTCTTAATTGCTCTTGAAACTCCTGAAACTTTGCATTGGTATACGCTGCTTGAAATTGCCTCTCAAAGTCATAGTGAGTAATGCACGGAATTACCTCTTGGACCGACTTTGAATCAGCCTTGTTTTCTTTCTCTACCTTGTCTCTTAATGCATTTTCATACTGCTCCACAAATTGCTTCAGAGTTGTTCTGGCATGGACATAGCCATCAAAGAAAGCATTCACACTCTCACTCCTTTGTGTTGAAGACATTCCTGCCCAAAAAGTATCTTTCACATATGCCGGTGCCCATCGATATCTTTCACTGTATAATCCATCAAGCCAATCATTGTCCTGAAGATCATATTTGTTGATCATCTTAACCCAACCTTCATCAAAAGCATGTTTCGTCAAGGAATCATACACCACATTTGACAAGGTATATTTTATATTTTCATACTTCTCGTACCCACTAAGCTTTTCAGGGATCTTCTTCATGATATGCCATATACACCATCTGTGACGAGCATAAGGGAAAACTTCTTCAATAGCATTCTGCATTGCTTTGCACTGGTCTGTGATTATAGCATTGGGTGCTTTATTTGACATACAACATAACCAAGAATTGAATAACCAAATAAAAGTATCTGTGTCTTCATTCGACAAAAGACCGCAACCTAACAAAACTGATTCTCCGTGATGGTTTACGCCAACAAAAGGAGCAAATGGCATGCTATACTTATTTGTTAAGTATGTTGTGTCAAATGTGATGACATCCGAATAAGATTCATATGCAGCCCTGCTTCTTGCATCTGCCCAAAACACATTTCTGAGTCGTCCATCCTCGGCCACATCCATAAGATGAAAAAAGTTAGGATCTTTTGACTGCATACGGAGAAAATATTGATAAACTGCATGTGCATCTCCAGCACCAAGCTTCAATCTTCTTGTCTCGTGCAAATAGTTTCTGCACTCCTTTTCACCAAATTCAAGTTTGTCATAGCCACCAGCTTGAATAACAAGAGAACCAAAATTTTTGTTCGTACGAATTCCTGCTTGATCATTCAGTTCTAACCTTCTCTTGGCGTCTAAGTCTAGTTTCTTGTGACACCTCAGAAATCTGGATTTGCTAGGACTTGTAGGATGATTGTGATCAAGTATAAAAGAAGTAATGCAAAACTTTTCTCCACGACGAGAGAAATTTATCTTACATGGGCATTGCATCCTTGTCGATGGATTTGGTTTAAATGAGTTATTTGATGAGTACTGAGCCTTCCCTTGTCTGCTACAAGCAAGTGTAAAATATCTAAGCTTGTTGTCATCATCATGTCTAGTTGTTCTTCTTAATATACCAAATCCCTTCTTTTTAGCATAACCTTTGTAGAATGTAACAGCATCATCCTCACTATCGAACATCACTCCCCTTTTAGGTTCCAACATCAAACTCGCCTCTCCTTGTTGGTCATCCAAACAATCCCCAATTTCCTCCAAGATGAAATCTTCTGCATTATTCTGTTCAACTGCTTCATCCTCAGATAAATTTGACTCCATCACCTACCTGTAGTATAATAGCCAATAACAGAGGTTGTTAAGTGAGGCATCTTTCCAAGATCAACTTCAGAGATAGAATTGCAGAATTTGCATCCGTCCTATCTCTTAACCGTCCCCAGAAAATTAGATCTAAAGAACGCAACATATAAACCAGGGATTGCACATACCTCGTTTTGTTTCTCTTTTGATTGGATTTCTTTGTATTGGTCGCAGATCAAAGCTCGCGCAAGTTGATGGTGATTGATTTACAGATCGGGGAGGAGGGGATCGTGAAGATGGAGAGACATGTTCCAGAGAGAAGAAGAAGAGGCGTGAAAGGGTATGGAGGGAAGAAGTGGAGTCATAGACAGATTATACAGGGTATCGTAGTTCTGTTGGTCTGGGTTTGGGCTGGACTTTTTTTAAGAGGTTTGGGCTGGACTTTTTTTAAAAGGTTTGGGCTGGACTTTGGGCATGGGAAGAGATACGTAATAAATTGCACGAGCTGGAAAAGTGTCGTACAAGGATCGGACGGAAATCGTCGTGTGTGAAGCAATTTCGATACAAATTTGTTTGTTTGGATGTTCATGGAATTGGCTCATGAAATTTTAAAGAGGTTTCAATACCAAATCATTTTGGATGACAAACTATGGAATTATAAACTATGGCCTAGCAAACATTGCAAGGAACCTACGAACATAATAGAGCATCTATAGCCGGACTAGGCAAATCCGACCCCTATACGTCCGCAGGCGCGCTCGGACACGCCCGCAGACACATCCAGACGGCCTCTCATAGTTTGATCCGTGCATCCACATACCTCATATCCAGATTCTTAAATTCATACAAAGCCATGCACGTCGATCATCTGATAATAAACGTCACGTGTAAAATAAATGTTGGTACCAGACATAAAAGGTGTTTACATTAATTTTATTTGAAGTGCACAATCAATCACCGGCTCTTTGATTTTCACCGTAGGTCCACATGTGGTCCACGAGATCATTGAGTAGTTGCGCGTGCACGTGATGAAGTCGGAGATTTTGATGCATATGTAGAAAATTTATAAAGCTGCATTGCATCTTATCTTCAGGGATTTCAACTTGTTCTCTAGATGCTTAAAAATCATTGGTTTGAGTTACACTATCATCCTCATCCTCGACGATCATATTGTGCAAAATAATACAACATGTCATCAACTGCCACAAAGTTTCTTGTTCCCACATCATTGCAGCCCCACGAACAATTTTTCAATGCACTTGCACCACTCCAAAAGCCCTCTCCACATCCTTCCTAGGTGCTTCCTGCATTGTTGCGAAGTGCTTTTGTTTTCTGTCATGTGGTTCGGATATGGTCTTCACAAATGCAGTCCACTGAGGATATATGCCATCGTCAAGATATTATCCCATGTTGTTGTGTGGGTCGTTGACGGTGTAGTTGCACGAAGGTGATTCCCAGTTGCAAAGCCTCTTGAACACTGGAGATCGTTGAAGCACGTTGATGTCATTGTGAAAACGTGGCATTCCAAAAAAAGCATGTCAAATCCATAGGTCATGTGATGCCACCGCCTCTAGTATGATGGTGGCCTCTTTTTTATGACCTTGGTATATTTCTTGCAAACCTTTGGGGCAGTTCTTCCATTGCCAATGCATGCAATTGATTGATCCAAGCATTCCTGAAAACTCTCTCGCCTCTCCAATAGCCAACAACTTCTCTGTGTCATGTGCATTTGACTCTTTCAGATATTCTGCTTCAAACACCTCCACCATAGCATGCGCAAACTTGACAGTAGTTTTCAGGCATGTGCTTTCCCCCACCCCGACCATCTCACCAACGGAATCTGCCGCAGTACTAAGTGTAAATATCCTCATAGCAGTCGTGCACTTTTGATTGACAGAGAAAGAGAGTTGACATTAACAATCCCTTGTGAGCTTCAAGTAGTCATCGTGTGCCTCCACTCCCTCCATAATGTGCAAAAACAATGGTTTTCGCATGCGAAAACAACAATGAAAAAATGTATCATCCGAGAAAATTGGTTCCAGACCAAAGTAATCCTTGTGCAATAGCTTTGCTCCGGATACCCTATCCCGATTGATGACTCTTCTTTCTTTGATTGAGCCCTTGAAATTGAGAATGTGCTCCACTTCCCGGCCCATTTCCTCTTGCATGCTCATGAGCATCATCATGTCAACTTCTTTGTCCGAATCTGGTGAATCGAAGAACTCATCTTGAATCAGTTGATCAAGCTCAGTCTGTCCATACTCCTCACCGAACGAAGCATTGGAATCCATCATTTCCCCTAAAAATTTCACCAACAAATTCGGCCACACATTATGTCTAACACATCCAGTGCAAGACACAACTAGAGAGTTGCCAAACTACCGCGTTGTCTTTCGGGCCGGTGACGACGTCGTGCACGAAGAGGTTGGGAGAGATGATCCATTTGACCGAGCGGCCGGGGTGGCAAAGGCTATTGGGTAACGTAGCATAAATTCAAAGAATTTCCTACGCATATTCAGATCTTCCTATGGAGAGACCAGCAACGAGAGAGGGGTGAGTGCATCTTCATACCTTTGAAGATCGCTAAGCGGAAGCGTCACTAGAACGCCGTTGATGGAGTCGTACTCGCGGCGATTCAGATCGCGGTGTGATTCCGATCTAGTGCCGAACTACGGCACCTCCGCGTTCAACACACGTGCAACCCGGTGACGTCTCCCGCACCTTGATCCAGCAAGGAGGAGGGAGAGGTTGGGGAAGAACTCCAGCAGCACGACGGCGTGGTGTCGATGGAGAGACGAGGTCTCCCGGCAGGGCTTCGCCAAGCACCGGCAGAGAGGAGGAGGAAGAAGGGCAGGGCTGCGCCGAGGAAGAGGGAAAAGTCTGTCTCTCGATGGCCAAAAGTGCCCACTATATATAGGGGGAGGGGAGAGGGGGTGCCACCCCTAGGGTTCCCACCCCTAGGTGGTGCGGCAGCCCCCCGAGATAGGAGATGCGGAGGCCACGACACGGAGGAGGGGTGGCGCGCCCCTCTGGTGGGCCTTAGGCCCACCTGCGCTAGGGTTTCCCCCCCTCTCCCCTCTTCCTGCGCCATGGGCTGAGTGGGGGGTGCACCAGCCCACCTAGGGGCTGGTTCCCTTCTCCACTTGGCCCATCTAGCCTCTCGGGGTCGTTGCACCTTCGGTGGACCCCCGGGGCCACCTCCGATGGTCCCGCTACGTTACCGGTGATGCCCGAAACACTTCCGGTGTCGGAAACCATCCGTCCTATATATCAATCTTTACCTCCGGACCATTCTGGAGCTCCTCATGACGTCCGGGATCTCATCCGGGACTCCGAACAACTTTAGATAACCTCGTATAACAATTCCCTATAACCCTAGCGTCATCGAACCTTAAGTGTGTAGACCCTACGGGTTCGGGAGATAGGCAGACATGACCGAGACACCTCTCTGGCCAATAACCATCAGCGGGGTCTGGATACCCATGGTGGCTCCCACTTGCTCCACGATGATCTCATCGGATGAACCACGATGTCAAGGATTCAATCAATCCCGTATACGATTCCCTTTGTCTGTCGGTATAGAACTTGCCCGAGATTCGATCGTCGGTATACCTATACCTTGTTCAATCTCGTTATCGGTAAGTCTCTTTACTCGTTCTGTAGCACGTCATCGTGTGACTAACTCCTTAGTCACATTGAGCTCATGATGATGTTCTACCGAGTGGGCCCAGAGATACCTCTTCGTCACACGGAGTGACAAATCCCGATCTCGATTCGTACCAACCCAACAGACACTTTCAGAGATACCCGTAGTGCACCTTTATTGTCACCCAGTTACGTTGTGACGTTTGATACACCCAAAGCACTTCTATGGTATCCGGGAGTTGCACAATCTCACGGTCGAAGGAAAAGACACTTGACATTAGAAAAGCTTTAGCATATGAACAATACGATCTAGTGCTATGCTTAGGATTGGGTCTTGTCCATCACATCGTTCTCCCAATGATGTGATCCCGTTATCAATGACATCTAAAGCCCATGATCAGGAAACCATGATCATCTATTGACTAACGAGCTAGCCAACTAGAGGCTTGCTAGGGACACATTGTGATATATTTATTCACACATGTATTACTGTTTCCTGTTAATACAATTATAGCATGAACAATAGACGATTATCATGAACAAGGAAATATGATAATAACCATTTTATTATAGCCTCTAGGGCATATTTCCAACAGTCTCCCACTTGCACTAGAGTCAATAATCTAGTTACATTGTGATGTATCGAACACCCATAGCATTATGGTGTTGATCATGTTTTGCTCGTGGAAGAGGTTTAGTCAACGGGTCTGCAACATTCAGATCCGTGTGTACTTTACAAATATCTATCACTCCACTGTGGACATGGTCCTGGATGGAGTTGTAGCGGCGTTTGATGTGCTTCGTCTTCCGGTGAAACCTGGGCTCCTTGGCTATGGCAATGGCCCCAGTGTTATCACAGAAGAGTGTCATTGGACCCGACGCGCTTGGAACCACTCCAAGGTCGGTGATGAGCTCCTTCATCCAAATTCCTTCATGAGCCACTTCTGAAGCAACTATGTACTCCGCTTCACATGTAGATGCTGCCAAGACTTCTTGCTTGCTGCTGCACCAGCTCACTGCCCCACCATTCAACACATATACGTATTCGGTCTATGACTTAGAGTCATCCGGATCTGTGTCGAAGCTAGCGTTGACGTAACCCTTTATGACGAGCTCTTCGTCACCTCCATAAACGAGAAACATTTCCTTAGTCCTTTTCAGGTACTTAAGGATATTCTTGACCGCTGTCCAGTGTTCCATACGGGGATCACTTTGGTACCTCCCTACCAAACTTATGGCAAGGTTTATATCAGGTCTGGTACACAACATGGCATACATAAGAGAGCCTACGGCTGAAGCGTAGGGGACAAAACTCATCTTCTCTCTATCTGCTGCCGTGGTCGGCGACTGAGTCTTACTCAATCTCATACCTTGCAAAACTGACAAGAACCCTTTCTTTGAGTTTTCCATATTGAACTTCTTCAATATCTTGTCAAGGTATGTACTTTGCGAAAGACCTATGAGGCGTCTTGATCTATCTCTATAGATCTTGATGCCTAATATGTATGCAGCTTCTCCAAGGTCCTTCATTGAAAAACTTTTGTTCAAATAGTCCTTTATGCTCTCCAACATCTATATATTATTCCCCATGAATAATATGTCATCCACATACAGTATGAGGAAAGCTAGAGAGCTCCCACTCACTTTCTTGTACAGACAGGCTTCTCCGTAAACCTGTATGAACCCAAACGCTTTAATCACCTCATTAAAGCGAGTGTTCCAACTCCGAGATGCTTGCACGAGCCCATAGATGGAGCGCAGGAACTTGCACACTTTGTTAGCACCCTTAGGGTCGACAAAACCTTCTGGTTGCATCATATACAACTCTTCCTTAAGGTTACCGTTAAGGAACGCTGTTTTGACGTCCATTTGCCAAATTTCATAATCATAAAAGGCAACAATCGCTAACATGATTCGGACTGATTTCAGCTTCGCTACGGGAGAGAAAGTCTCTTCGTAGTCAACTCCTTGAATTTGTCGAAAACCCTTTGCGACAAGTCGAGCTTTATAAACGGTTACATTACCGTTTGCATCAGTCTTCTTCTTGAAGATCCATTTATTTTCTATGGCTCGCCGGTCATCGGGCAAGTCCACCAAAGTCCATACTTTGTTCTTATACATGGATCCTACCTCGGATTTCATAGCTTTAAGCCATTTGTTGGAATCCGAGCCCGCCATCACTTCTTCATAGTTCGAAGGTTCAAAGTTGTCTAACAACATGATTTCCATCACAGGGTTGCCGTACCACTCTGGTGCGGAGCGTGCCCTCGTGGACCTTCGCGGTTTAGTAGTAACTTGATCCGAAGCTTCATTATCATTATCATTAACTTCCTCTTCAGTTGGTGTAGGCGCCACAGGAACAACTTCCCGCGCTGCGCTACTATCCTGTTCGAGAGGGGGTGTAATTACCTCAAGTTCTACCTTCCTCCCACTTACTTCGTTCGAGAGAAACTCTTTCTCTAGAAAGGATCCGTTCTTGGCAACAAAGGTTTTACCTTCGGATCTAAGATAGAAGGTGTACCCAATAGTTTCCTTAGGGTATCCTATGAATATGCATTTCTCCGCTTTGGGTTCCAGCTTTTTTGGTTGAAGTTTATTCACATAAGCATCGCAGCCCCAAACTTTAAGAAACGACAACTTAGGTTTCTTGCCAAACCATAGTTCATACGGTGTCGTCTCAACGGATTTAGACGGTGCCCTATTTAAAGTGAATGCTGCAGTTTCTAATGCGTATCCCCAAAATGATAGCGGTAAGTCGGTAAGTGACATCATAGATCGTACCATATCTAATAAAGTGTCATTACGACGTTCACACACTCCGTTGCGTTGCGGTGTGCCAGGCGGCGTCAGTTGTGAAACGATTCCACACTTCCTTAGGTGTGTGCCAAACTCGTGACTCAAATATTCTCCTCCACGATCAGATCGTAGACACTTAATTTTTCTGTCACGTTGATTCTCGACCTCACTCTGAAATTCCTTGAACTTTTCAAACGTCTCAGATTTGTGCTTCATCAAGTAGATATACCCATACCTACTCAAATCATCGGTGAGAGTGAGAACATAACGATAGCCACCGCGATCTTCAACGTTCATTGGACCACACACATCAGTATGTATTATTTCCAATAAGTCAGTTGCTCTCTCCATTATACCTGAGAATGGAGTCTTAGTCATCTTGCCCATGAGGCACGGTTCGCATGTGTCAAATGATTCAAAGTCAAGAGACTCTAATAGTCCATCAGTATGGAGCTTCTTCATGCGCTTAACGCCGATATGACCAAGGCGGCAATGCCACAAGTATGTGGGACTATCATTATCAACTTTACATCTTTTGGTACTCACACTATGAATATGTGTAACATCACGATCGAGACTCATCAGGAATAAACCATTCACCAGCGAAGCATGACCGTAAAACATATCACTCACATAAATAGAACAACCATTATTCTCTGACTTAAATGAGTAGCCGTCTCGCATTAAGCAAGACGCTGATACAATATTCATGCTCAAAGCTGGTACTAAATAACAATTATTAAGGTTTAAAACTAATCCCGACGGTAGATGTAGAGGTAGCGTGCCGATGGCGATCACATCGACCTTGGAACCATTCCCGACGCGCATCGTCACCTCGTCCTTGGCCAGTCTCCGCTTATTCCGCAGTTCCTGCTTTGAGTTGCAAATGTGAGCAACAACACCGGTATCAAATACCCAGGAGCTACTACGAGCACTGGTAAGGTACACATCAATAACATGTATATCACATATACCTTTAACGTTGCTGGCCTTCTTGTCCGCTAAGTATTTGGGGCAGTTCTGCTTCCAGTGACCCTTTCCCTTGCAATAGAAGCACTCAGTCTCAGGCTTGGGTCCATTCTTTTTCTTCTTCCCGGCATCTGGCTTACCGGGCGCGGCAACAGCTTTGCCGTCTTTCTTAAAGTTCTTCTTACCCTTGCCCTTCTTGAAACTAGTGGTCTTGTGGACCATCAACACTTGATGCTCTTTCTGGATTTCTACTTTTCCAGACTTGAGCATCGAGTACAACTCGGGAATGGTCTTCTCCATCCCTTGCATGTTGTAGTTAAGCACAAATACTTTGTAGCTTGCTGGGAGAGACTGGAGGATTCTGTCAATTATAGCATCATCCGGAAGTTTGACTCCAAGTGAAGTCAAACGACCGTGTAACCCAGACATTTTGAGTATGTGCTCACTGACAGAACTGTTCTCCTCCATCTTACAGCTAAAGAACTTGTCGGAGACTTCATATCTCTCGACACGGGCATGAGCTTGAAAAACTAGCTTCAGCTCTTGGAACATCTCATATGCACCGTGTTGCTCAAAACGCCTTTGGAGCCCCGTTTCTAAACTGTATAACATGCCACACCTAACCAGACAGTAGTCATCACTCCGCGTTTGCCAGACGTTCAGAATGTCCTGGGATGCTGCGGGAGCGGGAGGGTCACCTAGAGGCGCATTAAGGACATAAGCCTTTTTAGCTGCTTCAAGAATGAGCTTCAAGTTGCGAACCCAGTCCGCATAGTTGCTACCATCATCTTTCAGCTTGTTTTTCTCTAGGAATGCGTTGAAATTGAGGTTGACGTTGGCCATCTACAATATTTATAAAGACAACTTTTAGACTAAGTTCATGACAATTAAGTTCATTTAATCAAATTAAGTATGAACTCCCAATTAAATCGACATCCCTCTAGTCATCTAAGTGATACATGATCCATGTTGAATAACCCGTGTCCGATCATCACGTGAGACGGACTAGTCACCATGGTGAGCAACTTCATGCTGATCGTATTCAACCATACGATTCATGTTTGACCTTTCGGTCTCTTGTATTTGAGGTCATGTCTGTACATGCTAAGCTCGTCGAGTCAACCTAGGTGTTTCGCGTGTGTAAATCTGGCTTACACCCGTTGTATGCGAACGTTAGAATCTACCACACCCGATCATCACGTGGTGCTTCGAGACAACGATCCTTCGCAATGGTGCACACTTAGGGGAATACGTTCTCAAAATTTTAAGAGGGATCATCTTATTATGCTACCGTCGTTCTAAGGAATAAGATGAAAAACATGATAAACATCACAATGCAATCATATAGTGACATGATATGGCCATCATCATCTTTGCTCTTTCGATCTCCATCTTCAGGCATCGCATGATCATCATCATCACCAGCGTGACACCATGATATCCATCATCATGATCTCCATCATCGTGTCTCCGTGAAGTCGTCACACCAACTACTACTATCACTACTACTATAGCTAACCGTTAGCAATGAAGTAAAAGTAGTAAGCACATGGCGTTGCATCTCATACAATAAATTAAGACAACTCCTATGGTTCCTGCCGGTTGTCATACTCATCGACATGCAAGTTGTGAAACCTATTACAATAACATAATCATCGCGTACATCATACATGCAACATCACAACTTTGGCCATATCACATCACATGTCAAAACCTGCAAAAACAAGTTAGACGTCCTCTAATTGTTGTCGCAAGTTTTACATGGTTGATTTGGGTTTCTAGCAAGAACACATTCTTACCTACGTGACAGCCACAATGATGATATGCCAACGCTATTTACCCTTTGTAAGGACCCTTTTCATCAAATTCAATCCGACTAGAGTAGGAGAGACAGACACCCGCTAGCCACCTTTATGCACGGTGTGCATGTCTGTCGGTGGAACTAGTCTCACGTAAGCGTACGTGTAAGGTCGGTCCGGGCCGCTTCATCCCACAATACCGCCGGAAAAGAATAAGACTAGTAGCGGCAAGCAATTGACAAATCATCGCCCACAACCTTTTGTGTTCTACTCGTGCATAGAATCTACGCACAGAAAACCTGGCTCGGATGCCACTGTTGGGTGACGTAGCATAAATTCAAAAAAATTCCTACGCATATTCAGATCTTCCTATGGAGAGACCAGCAACGAGAGAGGGGTGAGTGCATCTTCATACCTTTGAAGATCGCTAAGCGGAAGCGTTACTAGAACGCGGTTGATGGAGTCGTACTCGCGGCGATTCAGATCGCGGTGTGATTCCAATCTAGTGCCGAACTACGGCACCTCCGCGTTCAACACACGTGCAGCCCGGTGACGTCTCCCGCACCTTGATCCAGCAAGGAGGAGGGAGAGGTTGGGGAAGAACTCGAGCAGCACGACGGCATGGTGTCGATGGAGAGAAGAGGTCTCCCGGCAGGGCTTCGCCAAGCACTGGCAGAGAGGAGGAGGAAGAAGGGCAGGGCTGCGCTGAGGGAGAGGGAAAAGTCTGTCTCTCAATGGCCAAAAGTTCCAACTATATATAGGGGGAGGGGAGAGGGGGTGCCACCCCTAGGGTTCCCAACCTAGGTGGTGCGGCAGCCCCCCCAGATGGGAGATGCGGCGGCCAGGGCACGGAGGAGGGGTGGCGCACCCGTGTGGTGGGCCTTAGGCCCACCTGCGCTAGGGTTCCCCCCCCTCTCCCCTCTTCCTACGCCATGGGCTGAGTGGGGGGGGCGCATGAGCCCACCTAGGGGCTGGTTCCCTTCCCCACTTGGCCCATCTAGCCTCCTGAGGTCGTTGCCCCCCTTCGGTGGACCCCCGGGGCCACCTTCGGTGGGCCCGGTGGTCCCGGTACGTTACCGGTGATGCCCGAAACACTTCCGCTGTCCGAAACCATCCGTCCTATATATCAATCTTTACCTCCGGACCATTCCGGAGCTCCTCATGACGTCCGGGATCTCATCCGGGACTCCGAACAACTTTCGATAACCTCGTATAATAATTCCCTATAACCCTAGCGTCATTGAACCTTAAGTGTGTAGACCCTACGAGTTCGGGAGAGAGGCATACATGACCGAGACACCTCTCTGGCCAATAACCATCAGTGGGGTCTGAATACCCATGGTGGCTCCCACTTGCTCCACGATGATCTCATCGGATGAACCACGATGTCAAGGATTCAATGAGTCCCGTATACGATTCCCTTTGTTTGTCGATATAGAACTTGCCCGAGATTCGATTGTCGGTATACCTATACCTTGTTCAATCTCGTTACCGGTAAGTCTCTTTACTCGTTCCATAGCACGTCATCGTGTGACTAACTCCTTAGTCACATTGAGCTCATGATGATGTTCTACCGAGTGGGCCCAGAGATACCTCTCCGTCACACAGAGTGACAAATCCCGATCTCGATTCGTACCAACCCAACAGACACTTTCAGAGATACCCATAGTGCACCTTTATAGTCACCCAGTTACATTGTGACGTTTGATACACCCAAAGCACTCCTACGGTATCCGGGAGTTGCACAATCTCACGGTCGAAGGAAGACACTTGACATTAGAAAAGCTTTAGCATACGAACAATACGATCTAGTGCCATGCTTAGGATTGGGTCTTGTCCATCACATCATTCTCCCAATGATGTGATCCCGTTATCAATGACATCTAATGCCCATGATTAGGAAACCATGATCATCTATTGACTAACGAGCTAGCCAACTAGAGGCTTGCTAGGGACACATTGTGATCTATTTATTCACACATGTATTACTGTTTCCTATTAATACAATTATAGCATGAACAATAGACGATTATCATGAACAAGGAAATATGATAATAACCATTTTATTATTGCCTCTAGGGCATATTTCCAACAGAGGCTACTAGGCGACGTAGCGCACGCGGCGGCGGAGCTGCGAGATAGACGCCTCACGGAGGAAGAAAAGAGGAAAACATGAGATGGATCCAGCAATTCTACAGGGTGGATTTGGTCCAATTTGCGGTAGGACCGGGTTGTCGGGTCCGACGTGGCGGGCATGCCCAGGCTCCCCCATATCCGTCCCTTATTTGGGCTGGAAATGGGGGGTGTCAGTCAGCCCGGGCGTTTGAGGCCGGTTTGAGAGGCTCGTCAGGGTCGAATTTTTGTGACCGACCGGACTCTCCGGACGTTTCAGGGGTCGTGTCGTAGGTGCTCTTACAAGACATATTCTACACTATAGCAACAAGAAATTTACAAGATTAAGAAACTATAACACACATAAGGCTAGTATTCATGAGAAAAATGACTGTAAATACATGGAATTTTCTGTTAGGGCAAACTACTAGTAACTATCAGATAAATTTACAAGAGTCATACCGCAACAACATCGAAATTCAGATTTACAAGATTTAAACCATAACAACATCAAAATTTATAAGATTCACAGCTAAAAGAGTCTGCAAAAAATGACCAAGAAATGGGGAGAACATAGGGGCAGGCGAGGGGTCTCGCAGCCGACCACGAAGAGGAGATGGGGAACCGGCAACATAGGAGGAGGGGGTCTAGTGGGAAGCATGCCCGAGCTCATGAAGAGGAGGAGGAGCGGCAACAGATGGGGAGGCCAGCCACCGCGACCATGGGTAGAGGAGATGCGGAGGTCCGATGCTCATTCGATGGCAAAGGAGATGACGAGGGGTTGAGGAGAAGGGCCGAAAGAAGGGATGAGGAAGACGAACGATGACGGGGATGAGGAGGAGGGCCGACAAGAGAGGTTACATGGCCCTACCACCGGGTGCATCCTAGACGCCGTCACCTCTCGTCGCGCGGCTTGTGGATGGCTGCTTCGGTCGAGTGGGGGGAGAAAAGACAGGCTCGAAACATTTTCTCTTACGGGAGGCATGAATACACGTCAAATCGTAGGGGTTAGGCTGTGTATCGTGGGAGGCCTCACCGCGTAGGATTGATTTCGTCGCTATATTCAATGGATTACAGACCGCTATTTCCGTCGACATGCCAAACACTCAAATTGATGGTTTGGGAATACGAAATCCAATTGGGGACCCGAATACACACATCCAAACGCAGCATTAAGAGCAACTCTAACCACGCCCGATCCATTTCGTCCGCGCGTGTCTTTTTGTTTACCGCACACGAACACGGTAGTTCAACGTGTCGATGCAAACCCAAATAATGTCCGCCATATGTCCGCGTCAACCCATTTCAGGTCCAAATTTGGATTGAATTTGCGTCCTCGCGGACACGAATCAGACGCGCCCGCGTCCTCTTTGCGTTCACCGCGGGTCCACCTGTCGGCTACACAACCATCGCCGATAGTCGTACTAAACGCAACCACCTAACTCGAGCCCCGGTGGCAGTGGTTGGAAAGTGTCGGTCGTCGTCCTTTTTAATCAAAGCATGCGGTGGGGCCGGCCTCATCCACTTCTCCTCTCCATCCCCATCTCGCCACACTTGCTCCCCCGCTGGCAACTAGAAACCCTAGCCCTAACGAGCTCCCAATATTGTCCGCCATGGGCTTCTTCGGCAAAGGAAAGGGCAAGCTCACCCCATGCACTAGCTCGTCCCGGACACCGGCGTCACCAAGGGAACGCGGGCGTGTGTACCAGTCCACCAAGCTCGGTGTCACTCGCAGTACACGCAAGTCCTCCCTTACCGAGATATCAACCTCACTCATGGTTGGCATCTCGACCCCCACCGCATCCTTATGCATGCGGTGCCTCGGTCCGCACGCGTGTGAAGGAGGTGTGTCGACGGAGCGAGCTGCTCACCCCCGACGAGCGGCGGCATCCAGCCTACGCGGCCGACTCCCTAAACTGGGAGGTTTGGTTCGTCATGAAGAACCAACAAGAGGGCCTCTATGAAGAACTAGCGGACAAGCGTGCCCGGACCGAGGCGCATATGAAGCTGGAGCACCGTTGGGCGCAGGAGGAGGAGAAGGAGGAGCGTCGGGAGAGGAAGGCGGAGGAGCGAGCCCGACACCCTGCGCCCCAGCCGTCGACGCTGCCGCCGCAAGACGCTGCTCAGGCCCCGGAGGCGGCGTCGTTGGAGCTCATCGATCTTACCGCCCGTGACGACGATGAGGATGACGACGCCTACGACAGCCCATGCGCCGATGGCGACTTTTTTAAAAAATGATTAACTATGTTTAATTAAATTTATATGGACTTGGTCCGATTGTTGAACGGTGTTCTACATGCTAGATTATCGTTGTTTGAGCATTTTTTAAAATCCATGCTTAAAATTTGAATTCATACCGCGTTGGATGGACTAACCGACCCATTTATAAAACCGAACACAAACGTTTGCTCGGCCCACCCAAATAAAAAAAACAAAATGCACATTTGTTGGGTTGGCCCATTAAAATTGCTCTAATGGCTTCAGTTTAATCTATAGCCATAACTAACGGCCTCAGGCCCGTGTGCTGCGTTATCACCGGCTGTGCAGCTGACGTGGACCAAAAAGTTTTTAGGCGGCCGACCTGAAACTGAAACTGAAACTGAAACTTTGGCGCTCAGAATCATGTACGTCGCCGTGGGAGTAGTGTGCAAATGTAAACAGATCCGACTGTGGAAAGGTATGCAGGCGACAGCAATGGCAATTGGCAAGGCGAGGTCGTAAAATACGATTGTTTTTAACTCGAGCTAGCCAAGTTTGGCAAACGAACGAACCCCGTGGCCCCGCGCGACAGCGACCGGGCGCCCGAAGTGTCTCGCGCCCGCGACACCCGAGCGGAGCCCGCGCCCCGGCCCTACCATGTGCTGTCGCTTGGCGCAGACCCCTCAAAATCCACCCGCGACCGCACCCAGCCACCGAGCGAGCACCCAGCAGAAAGAAACGCACCAAATCTTCCACCCCTCAGCGCGAGAGATCTGCAGCGAGCGAGATGAAAGTGGAGGAGCAGACGGTGGTGGGAGGAGGAGGAGCAGGACAAGGAGGAGCGGGGTTCTGGGGGCTGGCCGGACGGCCGTGCGACACGTGCGCCGTGGACGCGGCGCGGCTCTACTGCCGGTTGGACGGCGCCTACCTCTGCGCCGGGTGCGACGCGCGCGCGCACGGCGCCGGCTCGCGCCACGCGCGCGTCTGGCTCTGCGAGGTCTGCGAGCACGCGCCCGCCGCGGTCACCTGCCGCGCCGACGCCGCTGCGCTCTGCGCCACGTGCGACGCCGACATCCACTCCGCCAACCCGCTCGCCAGCCGCCACGAGCGGCTCCCCATCACGCCTTTCTTCGGCGCGCTCGCCGACCCACCCCAGCCCGTCCCCTCCCCGTCCTCCGCCGCTGCGACGCAGGAGGACGCGGAAGACGACGGGAGCAACGAGGCCGAGGCGGCCTCGTGGCTTCTTCCCGAGCCTGGCGACAGCCCCGAGGACAGCGCCGCCACGTTCTTCGCCGACTCGGACGCGTACCTCGATCTGGACTTCGTCCGGTCCATGGACGGGATCAAGGCCATCGGGGTGCCGGTCGCCCCTTCCGAGCTCGACCTCGCCGGCGGCACTCTCTTCTACCCTGAACACTCCATGAACCACAGCGTAAGCCATACCCCGTGTGCTGAAATGGTTTTCTTGCGTGCTGATAAATAACGTCTACTACGGCTTTGCAGATGTCAACGTCCGAGGTAGCGGTGGTTCCGGACGCGCTGTCAGCCGGCGGGGCCCCGGCGCCAGCGCCGTCGGTGGCGGTGGTAGCGAGCAAGGGGAAGGAGCGGGAGGCCCGGCTGATGCGGTACCGGGAGAAGCGCAAGAACCGGCGGTTCCAGAAGACCATCCGCTACGCGTCCCGCAAGGCGTACGCCGAGACGCGGCCGCGCATCAAGGGCCGGTTCGCCAAGCGCACCGCCGAGGACGACGCGCTGGAGCAGGACGGGCCGTTCTCGCCCGCGTCGTCGGCGCACCTGGCATCGGACGGTGACTACGGCGTCGTGCCGTCGTTCTGAGGACTCTGCTATAGTTTTGGCGCGCGCATCCGTCCGAGTGCGCGCGAGTGCGGGGTGGCTGCGACGCGTGCTCCGTGTAACATTGAATAATCTGTACAGTTTTGTTCCATGGGATTAGTACTGTGACCGTGCCGACCTGATGTACTCACTGTTTTCCTTCTCCCGAATCCAGTTTTTGTACCCTGCCTTCGTTCCATGGGAGTAGTATTCAGCAACTGTGACTGTTGAGCATGATCAGGCAGCTAGGATTACATTGTAATTTTCTACTCCCTCCGTTCCTAAATATAAGTCTTTTTAGAGGTTTCACTTAAGGACTATATATTGATGTATATAGACACACTTTATAGTATAGATTCATTCATTATGTTTTGTATGTAGTCTCTTGTGGAATCTCTAAAAAGACTTGTATTTAGAAACGGAGGGAGTTGTTTATTTCCCGATCTTTTCTTTGTATAGTGGATATGGTTGAGATCTTTTCTTTGTATAGCGGATATGGTTGAAATATTTCTGCCCATGTACTCTATATATGCCAAGGCATACGATTAATGCAAGTATCGATACCGAACCAGTCCTAACCTAATTGCTTTCGCCACCGCCAATTGCTTCCGCCACCGCCGTCGAGCCTGTGCCGCCGCCATCTCTCCTAGCCGTCGCTGCACAGTAGTCGCCGCCGCCCACCCGATGGCCGCAGCCCTCCCGCCGCCGTTCCTTACCCAACCCTCGCAACCCTTCTGCCCTCGTCCTCTTCACCCGACCGCCACAGCCCTCCCGCCGTCGTCTACCTCACCCGACCGCCGCAACCCTCCTACCGCCGTCTACCTCACGCGACCGCCACATCTCCATTGTCGTCGTCGTCCACCTCCCACACGCGCTCCTAGCATGTCTTCCATCTCCGGCTCCAACCCGTTTGCCAGTCCTGATCCCGTCGCTGCCGAGGACATCCACAACATCAACATACACAAGCGCGTCCCCATCCGTCTCTCTCAAGACGATTCATCCTCCTACCCATGGAAGACCTACTTCAACCTTGTCTTCCATGAGTACCACCTTCAGGAGCACATCGACGGCTCCGTCGATGCCGAGGCCATGAAGCACGATGCTGAGTGGTTGGCTATCGAGGCTACTCTCATCCACTGGTTCTTCCACACCATCTCGAAGGATCTCTTTTACACGGTGGTTCATGATGATAATGATGCCTACTTTGTCTGGACAAAGCTCAACGAGCTCTTCACCGACAACCACCTCTAGCACCTCGTCTTTCTCGAGCAGGAATTTTTTGGTTGCCACCAAAATAACTCCTCCGTGAAGGACTTCTGCATGCGCCTCAAGCGCATTTGCGATGAACTCCACGACATCAGCGAGAAGGTCTCCTCCAATCTCCTCCTCAGCACCCTCGTCAACGACCTCAACGAGGAATTCTCCAACGCCACCGCCAACCTCACGCTCATCCCCGACCCGACCTTTCCCAAGGTCGTCGCGTACCTCAAGCTGGACGAGCGTCGGATGAAGCAGCTGAAGCTCCGGGTTGTCCATACGACCATCACCACCGGCACCTCGCGCGCTGCTCCTTCATCGCCACCTCTGCAGCAGCACGCGTCGCCCGCACCCTCCCTGCCGTTCCCGTTCCTACAACAGGGGACACCGACACCACCTCCCCCTGTCAATCGCGGTGGTCGTCGCGGCAAGGGCAAGGGCCACCAGCGCCTGCCTTGGGCGGTCCGCCTAGGGTCAACCAGCAGCAGCAACCCACACCGTCGTGGTCCTACGGGCACAACCCATGGACCGGTATCGTCCATGCCTACTCCATGCCGGTGCCTCGCGGGCTCACTCCCGGCATCCTCGATCCTCGTCCTGCTCATCACCAGGCTTACCTCGCGGCACCCGAGCAGTTCGCATCACCACCACTGGCTGCCCCACCAGAACAGTATGGGGCATACCCGGCTCTACCGGCGCTGCCTCCGCAACCGGGTGGCGGCTCTTATTTCAACCCTGCCCTTTAGCAACTTCCGCCTGCACCCTGGGACCCGGCTCTGCTGGCCGCGCTTCACTCCGCCCACACGCCAAACATCTACTCCAGTGACGGAGACTAGTATATGAACACCAGGGCTACCGCCCACATGACTTCCTCGGCTGGTAACCTCGCCACTTCTTTTCCTGAAAATACCTCTACTCGTGTCACTGTTGGTGACGGCTCTTCTCTTCCCATTACACATATTGGTCATACCTCTTTTCCTTCGAACTCTACACCCATAAATATGTCTAATGTTCTTGTCTCTCCAGAACTTGTTAAAAACCTTGTTTCTGTTCACTACCTTGCTCGTGAAAATCCTCTCACTATTGAATTTGACGAATGTGGTTTCTGTGTGAAGGACGCTGATACGTCCCAAACGTATCTATAATTTCTGCTTGTTCCATGTCCATTTGGGTGACATTGTTATATGTTTTGCTACACTTTTATATCATTTTACACATATTTGGACTAACCTACTAACTTAGTGCACCAGTGCCAGTTTCTGTTTGTTGATGTCTATTTTGCAGGGGCTTTTACCCAATGTTCCGAAGCCCGACAAATTCCAGGAAAAATATATAAAAAATCAGCGTAACGGAAGCTTCCAGATCACCGAAGATGGGCCAGAGGGGGGCCAGGGGCCTTCCAGGCGACCGCCTGGAAGCCATTCCGATCTCCGCCGCCATCATCGACATGTTTCGGGGGACCAGAATTCCTGTGCCGGCACCCTGCCAGGACGGGGAAGTGCCCCCGGATTCATCTCCATCGACGTTGCTTTCTCCCTCCATGAAGCGGGAGTAGTTCCTCCTCGGGGTTGAGGACTTCTACAATAGCTATGTGGTTAATTCTCTCTCCCATGATGTGATCTTGATTGTGATCATAGGCTATGTTAATCTAGGGTGATCCCATGATGTTTCCCCTTCTTCTGTGTATTGGATTGATGTACTTCCTCGATCTTATCTAGTATAATCCCCGAGACCATGGTGACAACGGTCTATTGGACATGGATTAGAAGAATATTTTCATGAGTGAAAGGATCGATATGGTTGACTAGAGGGGGGTGAATAGGAAACTACCAATTTTTAGCTTTTCTAAATTAAGATGGAGTAGCAATCATAAAGGTACACTAACATGGAACTATGAGAACAACCTATATGATGCTACTTAGTAACGAGTAACGAAGCACGTAGGAGATACTCTACAACACCAACATATACAAAGTAAAGGTAAGAGATAACCACAAGTGGAACCGCTGAAGACGAGGATGTGTTACCGAAGTTCCTTCCCTTTGACAGGAAGTACGTCTCCGTTGGAGCGGTGTGGAGGCACAATGCTCCCCAATAAGCCACTAGGGCCACCGTATTCTCCTCACGCCCTCGCACAATGCAAGGTACCGTGATTCCACTATAGGTGCTCTTGAAGGCGGCGACCGAACCTTTACAAACAAGGTTGGGGCAATCTCCACACAAAGCTTGGAGGATCCCAACAAAACCACGGAGCTTCACCACAATGGAATGTGGCTCCGAGGTGACCTCAACCGTCTAGGGTGCTCAACCACCCAAGAGTAACAAGATCCGCAAGGGATTAGTGGGGGGAACCAAATATCCTTTGGTGGAAGTGTGGATCAAGGCCTTCTCAAGCAATCCCTAGAAAATCAACAAGGTTGATTGGCTAGGGAGAGAGATCGGGCTAAAATGAGCTTATGGAGCAACAATGGAGCTTAGAGAGGTCAAAGGTGAGCTCAAGGAAGAAGGAGATGCATTTATATAGTGGGTGGGGGCAGATCCAACCGTTACCCACCTGCCACATAAATGCACGAGCGGTACTACCGCTTCCCAGAGCGGTACTACCGCTCTAGGGAGCGGTACTACCGCTCAGCTCCTTACCAACCACGGTAGTACCGGGAGGTACTACCGCGCCACCTCCTCCATAGGAAAGTATGCGAGAAAAGGTCCGTCGATGCTGTAGTAAAATAATACTACCGCACTGAGGGCGGTAGTACCGCCCTTGGAGCGGTAGTAAAAAACTACTACCATTCTTCAGGCGGGAGCGGTAGTAAAAGTTTACTATCGCACCTGGGACGGTAGTACCGCTCCTGGAGCGGTAGTAAAAATTTACTACCGCTCTGAGAGCGGTACTACCGCTGTGCCAGCGGTACTACCGCTGGGACAGCGGTACTACCGCTTACCCCTTTTCTCATATGCATGAAAAGCAGAATGGTGCTCCATTGAGGCTAAAGTATGGGTGGGTGCATGAGGTGTGTGCGTGAAGATTCCACCCAAACCTTTCCGACGCGGACCCCCTCTTGGTTTGAAGACTTTCCTATGACTCAAACTAAGAAGATAAATGAAGAACAAAATCCGTCTTCGAGATCCTCCGAGGGGCGTCGAGTCATCTTGTGCCTAAAGGAGAATATTCTGAAATGCTCAGGACACAAGATTAGTCCGCACAACAATTGTCATCAATCACTAAAACCACTTAGGAGAAATATGCCCTAACAATCTCCCCCTTTTTGGTGGATTGATGACAATGTTGGATTTGCAGAAAGAAATAGAGATAGGCATATGCAAACTTCAAAGATATCACGAGGGGGGGGGGGTAGTTTCCTCTGGGTATGTGCATACGGATAGCTAACCACAGAGAAAACACTCCCCCTAGATTATATAGACTAAGCCATCCTTACTACATACGTACGGGAGAAGAAGAATATTGAAGGATGGCAAAGCATGTGAGCAAAGGAATACTGGCACAAGATACTATGTCTCACATGTTAAACAAAAATAATAAAACTAATAATACTGAGACAGAAGGTAAGCAAGCTAAAACAAATATCTCACAATAAGATAGGATCTGACGACTCAGTCTCAACCATAAAGCAAAAGTAGCGAACGAAAGCAACAAAGTTTTCTCAAACCAAAAGACCAGAAAAAAACTAGAGAACGAACGAGCAAATCCTACGCTCTCTCCCCCTTTGGCATCGAAACACCAAAAAGGCAGAGAGGAGCCCTAGCACCCAGGTGGTAGAAACATCAGTCGGTGTCCTCCTCATCACGATACTCCTCATCGGAGCCATCCTCGGTGTCCTCCTCCTCCTCAGATGCAGCCCACGGAAGATGATGCTTCTCCATCCATGCCGCCTCGGGGGTGATCTCGGACTCAGAACCGCTGGAGAAGGGTATGTCAAGCTTCCTCATGATCAACTTGTCGCGCTGGCGACTCTCCTTCTAAGCAACATGTGTGCGGTACTGGCCCTTGGCCTGCATATAGAACAGGGTCTTCATCCTGTCAGTGAGCCGTGTGGCCCAAGACGGTGCCACAACTATGTGGGAACTCTCACCCTGTGTAGGAGCCGCTGGAGGGGCCTCATCCTCAGCGCCTGGCAGATTGTCATCATAATCCCTGGGGGCAGCCTGACGAGAGGAGGTGTTGGCCCATTTGTCTTTCTGACGCAGCTTGATGGGCTCATGGCGGATCCAATCAGGAGCAAGAAACTCAGCCCCGGGGAATAGCTTGGTCTAGGTAGCCTTGATAAAATAGAAGAGGTATGGACCGTAGATTGGGACCTTACAGTTAATGACAGCAGAGTAGAGTTCAGTCCACATGATATGAGAAACATCAAGTGGCTGACACTGACGGTTCCTTGATTTCTGACATAAGAGGAGCATGTCTACCAGGTAGGAGTGCACTTGGTCCTTGTTGCCAACCCTGGGAAACAGTGTGTTGCGAAAGATTCGGTGCACCACATCCAAGAAAGGGTTCATCACATAGGATACCTCACCAGTGGGGGTGTGCTTCACAGAGAGGTACGGGAGCAGCTTCTCCTTGGGAGCGGCTTGGGCCTTGGCATGGGGGCACAATCCAACAGCAGTAGTGAGTCCCTCATCCCTGACCTGAAGAAGATCCATGAAGTCTTTCCATGTAGCAGTCAGCTGCATGCCATTTGTCATCCAAGTCATAGTGCGGGCGTCATCATGGTGAAAGTGCACGGTAGCGAAGAAGTGAGCTACAATGGTAATATCAAAATCCTGGTGGAACGAGATGAGGTCTGTAATCTGAAGTTGCTCCACCATAGCAAGGGCCTCCCCAAAATAAGTCAAGTCTTTCCTCAAATGTTCAAGATCTATCCACTGCACCATGACATAGAGGTTCTTCTTTGATCTGAGCACGTCTTCATAGATTAAGAACTGATCGCGAGTCCAGAACTGTTCACCTCCAGGGAACTCCTCCCTATTGCTGGCATATGGGTTGAGCTTGCGACGGTGTTGGAATTCGGCAAGCGGCATAGTGTTCCAGTTGACGGAGGACTTCTTTGGAGCAAGCTTCTTGAACGAGCGCTTGGGGGCATTGGAGCCTTCAAACGGATCAGAGGAAGGTCGCTTGGAGCTGGCAGTGCGAGACGGGTTGGAACGACGAGAACCACCACCTGGGATATGCAAAACAGCACACAAAACACGAAAGAAGGGAGAAACAAGTCAATGCAATGAACAAGAGCGACCCAAAACCTCATAAACAACAATAGATCAGTGGGTGTGCACAAAGGGGAGCAGTAGTACCGCAGGTGGAGCGGTAGTAAAATTTTACTACCGCTCTGGGAGCGGTAGTACTGCCTAGAGGGTGGTAGTACCGCTTCGGGAGCGGTAGTAAAATTTTACTACCGCTCTACAAGCGGTAGTACCGCTCCTCGAGCGGTAGTACCGTTCCTCGAGCGGTAGTACCACTCGGGGCGGCCTAATCTCAGATCAAATCAATTTTGACATGGAAAAACTAGTGAAGTAGACATAGAGAACCATAGATCTGGATCCTAAGAAGGCCTAGGCACACACACACCTGAGCAAAGAATCATATTACCCAAAAAGCTACCATGAACTCCCAATCACGATGCCATGAGACCATATGCCCTATCCCTAGAAGGAATCAACGAACAAAGCATAAGATTGCAGATGAGGGGTAGTACCGGAGTCCATGGCGCGTGGGGAAGAGGCCCACCGGTTGGAATCAGAGGATGATGGCCGGATAGGGAGATCCGGCGATGCCCTAGGGCAGTTTTTGAGGAGAGGAGAGAGAAACAGAGAAGAACTCGGGGTAGATGGGGAAAAAGAACGGCCTGCCGACCCTTTAAATAGTCCCCTCAGCAAGGCGGCGCGGTAGTACCACAGTCATCGCGGTAGTACCGCTCTACGTGCGGTAGTACCGCGCCCACAGCGGTAGTAAAAAATTAGTACCGTGATGGGAGCGGTAGTACCGCATGGTGAGCGGTAGTACCGCTCCCCCAACGGTAGTAAAATTTTACTACCGTGCTGGGGGCGGTAGTACCGTGCATGAAGTCACAAAAATGACCACAAAGAGCCCTCTACTCCTTAGGTGGTGAAAAAACTTGATCAAGCCAAGAGAAACGAAAACACGAAAACAAGAAAGACACACCAAAGAGAGAGAAACAACACAGAGACTCCAAGGGAGAGGGCGGTGGCCTAGGCCACCAATGTTTGAGACAAATGGTATGACACCGCGAAGAGTTATCCTTGGGTTCATGACCATATCTCGTCTTTGAAGCACAAGTGCCATTTGGTGATGGCCAAAGTGAAAGACTTGATCGATTTATGCATAATGGGGGGAGGGAAAGTTCATTGAGAGAACAACACTCCCCCTATGTCCATGCCTACATCTAGCGCAAGATGTAATGTAGAGTGAGGTGCAGAGTGCCTAGTTTCAATCCACATTACTTGAATCAATGATATTTAGCTCATGCCTTAACTCCCGGAACCTTGCTTCATCTAGGGGCTTAGTGAAAATATCTGCAAGTTGCTCTTCAGTGTTGATGAAGTGAATCTCAATATCACCTAGCTTGATATGTTCATGAATGAAGTGATGACGAATATCAATGTGCTTGGTCTTGCTGTGTTGAACTGGATTGAGAGAAATCTTGATAGCACTTTGATTGTCACATAGGAGAGGTACTTTTTCACAGGTGACACCGTAGTCCTTTAAAGTTTGCCTCATCCATAGTAACTGGGCACAACAACTTGCAGCTGCTACATACACAGCTTCGGTGGAGGATAGAGATACACAGTTCTGCTTCTTGGAAGACCAACTTACCAGTGAACGACCAAGGAATTGGCATCCTCCAGAGGTTGACTTCCTCTCCACACAGTCACCTGCCCAATCTGAGTCAGAATAGCCTACTAGGTTAAAGTCTGCTCCTTTGGGATACCATAGAACAAAGTTTGGGGTATGAGCCAAATATCGAAAGATTCGTTTGACAGCCATGTAATGACTCTCCTTTGGTGCGGATTGAAACCGTGCACAAATCCCTACACTCAACATGATATCATGTCTAGATGCACAAAGGTAAAGGAGGGATCCAATCATGGAGCGATATACCTTTTGATCCACTGCTTTACCATTGGGATCACTGTCTACATCGTGTTGGCATGGGAAACTTGACCGGCTTGACATCCTCTAGCTCAAACCTTTTGAGCATGTCTTGAGTGTACTTGCCTTGTTTAATGAAAGTCCCTTCTAAGCCTTGTTTGATCTCGAACCCGAGGAAGAACTTCAACTCACCCGTCATTGACATCTCAAATTTCTCGGTCATCAGTGCAGCGAATTCTTCATTGAAAGATTCGTTAGGAGAACCAAAAATGATGTCATCAACATATAGTTGGCATATGAACAAATCCCCTTTGACCCTCGTAGTAAAAAGAGTGGGATCAATCTTCCCAATTTCAAACCCACGATCTTGTAATAACTGAGTAAGATACTCATACCACGCACGTGGGGCTTGTTTAAGGCCATAGAGCGCCTTATTAAGTTTGTACACATGATTGGGGAGCTTGGGATGTTCGAACCCCGGGGGTTGTTTGACATATACCAACTCATTTAAAGGACCATTAAGAAAAGCACTTTTCACATCCATTTGTTGTAATTTGAACTTATGATGAGAAGCAAATGCAAGCATCATGCGAATAGATTCTAAACGAGCAACAGGGGCAAAGGTTTCACCGTAGTCGATACCCTCGACTTGGGAGTAGCCTTGAGCCACTAATATTGCCTTGTTTCGAATCACAATCCCATTGGCATCTTGCTTGTTTTTGAAGATCCATTTGGTCCCGATGACATTATGTTCCTCCATTGGCCTTGGCACTAAATCCCAGACTTGATTGCGCTCGAAATTGTTGAGTTCTTCATGCATGGCCATAAGTCAATCCTCATCATCGAGCGCTTCCTGTACCTGTTGAGGTTCACAATATGAAACAAACGCGTGATGCTCACAATAATTCCAAATTTGTTGACAAGTGGATACTCCCCTTTTCAAACTTCCAAGTACATTCTTCATAAGATGTGACTTGACTCTCAGCTTGTTCGCAATCTTGGCTGCGCGACGCTCCAAGAGTTCTTCATTGGATAACTCGGGGAACATCGACTTGATTGCTTTGTGTGCCCTTGCGTTTTGATCTTCCCTTGGCACCAGTACCCCGTTTAGGTGCCGCAGAAGGGAATTGTGAGACAACATCTGATCAACTTGATCTTTGTCTTGAGCAGGTTCACTAGTTTGTCCTTGTTCTTGTGGTTTCTCTTGATCTTGATCTTGTGCTTCTATTTGGTCCGGATCATGTGGTTGCACTTCATCTTGATCTTGAGCCGGTTCGGAACCTTGGGTGAGTGCTTGTACTTCATGGGGGCACATCACCATATTTAGGCACTTGGTCTTGATCTTGAGTTTGTTCAACTTGTTGAGGGTCTTCTCTTTATTCATCAGAAGCGTGTGGGACTTGTGAGGATGATGGCTCCTCTTGAGTAGAGCATTGTCCTTCTCCTTCGGCCACAAGGGGTTCCTCAATGGGAAGTATTTGACCAATCCCCATTCTTCTTATGGCTTGGGGAGGAATTTCATCACCTACATCACATAGACCACTTTGCTCCACTTGGGAGCCATTATTTTCATCAAACTCCACGTTACACGTCTCCTCAATGAGTCTGGTGGACTTGTTGAGGACACGGTAAGCATGAGAGTTTGTAGCATAACCAACAAAGATGCCCTCATGTGCTCTAGAATCAAATTTAGCTAAACGTGCACCTTTCTTGAGAATGAAACACTTACACCCGAATACCCGGAAGTACTTGAGATTGGGTTTGTTTCCGGTGAGAATCTCATATGGGGTCTTGTTCAAGCCTTTGCGGATATAGAGCCGATTTGACGCATGACATGCTGTGTTGATTGCTTCGGCCCAAAAGTTATATGGAGATTTGTATTCCACCATCATAGTTCTTGCAACTTCTATTAGTGTCCGGTTCTTCCTTTCCGCCACACCATTTTGTTGAGTGGTATATGGTGCCGAATATTGATGTTTTATTCCCTCATCACCTAGAAACTCATTCAAGGTGTAGTTCTTGAACTCGGTGCCGTTGTCACTTCTGATCATCAAAATCTTTGCTTCATGTTGACGTTGAGCTTCATTAACAAAGTTGATAACAGTCTGTTGAGTCTCACTCTTCCTCTTGAAGAAATATACCCAAGTGTATCTTGAGTAATCATCAACAATCACCAAATAGTACTTTCTACCTCCAAGACTATTAAATGATGGAGGACCGAAGAGATCCATATGAAGGAGCTCCAACGGTCTCTTAGTGTAAATGTGAGTCGTTGGACGATGAGCAGTCTCATGGATTTTTCCTTCAATGCAGGCACTGCAAGCACGATCTTTGGCAAAACTCACATTTGGTAGTCCACGAATATGGTCCCCTTTAAGGAGACTTTGCAAAGATCTCATATTGACATGGGCTAGTCGGCGATGCCAAAGCCAGCCCACGTCAACTTTAGCCATTAGACATGTCGCAGTCTTAGTGGGTCGCTTTGAAAAGTTCACCACATAGAGACCATTTTCGACATGTCCAACATAGGCTACTTTAAGAGTCTTGCTCCACAAAAGGACCACAGTATCAAGATTAAAGAATGTGGAGAAACCCATGATTGCAAGTTGACGAACCGAAAGTAAATTTTAAGCAAGGGACTCAACAAGCATGACCTTCTCAATAGATAACTCTTGAGAGATGACCACCTTACCAAATCCCAATACCTTTGACAGTGATGCATCGGCGAATTGGACATGGGTGGGCATAGATGGGGAAGGATGCACATCCACCACTAAGTCCTTGCTTCCGGTCATATGATTTGTTGCTCCACTATCGAGCAACCATGACACCCCTCCGGAAGCAAACTCCTGCAAAGGACCAAGGCTTGGTTTTAGGTACCAATTTTTGAATGGGTCCTTTAACGTTAGAGACAAGGGTCTTAGGAACCCAAATAGCACATTCAATGTACTCATAGTAAGAACCAATAAATCTGGCATAAACATGCCCATCACCAGCACGACATAAAACATAGGAAGGATTTAGTTTGTCGGCCGTGTTGGTAGGAATGGTTTTGCCCTTCTTGATGCTCCCATTTTCCACCTTGTTCCTGTTCACCTCCTGAGTCCCTCCGCCCTCTTTGACAAAGATGTCCATGAGGGTGGGGGATCTGTTGTTCATGTTCTTTCTTTTTCTCTTAGACTTAGATGTAAGTCCAAGTCCCTCCTTTCCTACCACACCCTTTTGATTGCTCAACAGGTCGTTCAGGCTCTTCTTGCCTTGGATGCATGACACAAGGCCTTTCTCAAGTTTAGCCTTCAACTTGGCATTTTCCTCCACTAGATGTACATGCTCACAACAAGGGTTAGTTGCACAAGCATTATCAATTAAAACAAAAGGAGGACAAGCAGAGATTTCCTTGGTAAGCTTTGCTTGAAGTTGATCATGAGACTCTTTCAGGGAGAAATGACTACCTTTCAAGGCCTTGTGAGCCTTGTCAAGTGTGTCAAACTCCATTTTGAGTCTGTCATGGTCAACCCCAAGAGCATCCTTTTCAGACTTAAGCATACGAGTAAGAACAGTAGCATGATCTAGTTTCTTTTGCAATTTAGCGCAGTCGTCGTTGTATGACTCCTTAGGAGTCAAACGAAGAGTGCGCTCTGTTTCTAGAGCAATAGAAAGTTCAGCAATCTCATCGGCATAGTCACGACTATGACCTTGCATCTCGGAGATGGTCTTCTCATGAGACTCGATGAGGTCATTAGCCTCACCCAATTGTTCCAAAAGGGCAACAAAGTGCCTCTTAGTTTCTCCTTTGATAGTACACAGAAATTTGTCAAGATCATGCTCATTAAGTTCTGCAACGTCACTATCATCAACACAGTTCAACAATGAGGGAGCACTAGTGATGTTGGTCTTAATGTTGGGTGTTACGTGAGTGGTACCTTTCGCCATGAGGCACTTGGCGATGTGATTATCGTTGGGGGCGTTGAAGAGGGACACCTTCTTGGAAGAAGGAGCGGCAATGGCGACAGTCGTAGTTGCCACCATATCATCATCATCATCATCACCGGAGGGGTACTCTTCAAGTGCCACCATACCCTTTGGATGGGGTTTCTTGACAAAGTTGTTCTTGCTTGGGAATGGCTTTGTTTTGTCCTTGCGAATGAGCTTGCCTCCATTGTCTTCCCTCTTCTCATAAGGACATTCTGCCACGAAATGGCTCACATTACCACAGTTATAGCATGTCCTCACTCGTTGCTTGAGTTTGAACGCACTTGAGTTGTTCTTGGTGAAGTTGGGTCTTGAGTTCTTCTTGTTGCCCCAGAATTGCCTAGATGCAAGAGCCATGTGCTCGTGATAAGCATACTTAGTGTCTTCAGGGAAGCTCTCTTCTTCTTCATCCTCCTCGTCTTCTTCAGAAGCAGCCTTTGCCTTTAAAACAAGGTTAGGTGAAGTTGTCTTTGACCGAACACGAGCAAGTGCATTGTCAGCGGTCTCATTCATGATTGACATTGCAATGAATTCATCCAACACCTCACTGGAAGACAATGAGTGAAAATCTGGTCGTTGGCGAATGACTGATGACATGGCTTTGTTGAAAGGCATGATGGCCTTAAGAAACTTGCGCTTGACCCATGTGTCATCGACATCCTTGCTCCCATGATCCTTGAGAGCAACAGCAATAGCAGTCACCCTCCGATAGAGATCACGAGGGTCCTCATCTTCCTTCATTACAAACTCATCAGCCTGATCAAGTATTACTTCATAGTTTGGCCGTTGAATACTAGAGCTTCCCTTGTATACAACCATAATGTGCTCCCAAAAGTCCTTGGCGAAAGAGAAGGGGCACAAGTGAGGAAGATCTTCACGCGGTACTGCGGACTGTAAGATGAACAATGCGGAGTGATTATATTGATTGTCCGCTTCTTCTCTTGGAGTGAGGTTGCTTGGGTCATGAGGATAGAAGCCTTGATCGATGATTCTCCACAAGCTTGTTGAGCTGTGATTCAAATGAGACTTAATAGAAAACACCCAGTTAGCAAAATCACCCTTAACAAGCTTAGGAGGAGGACCAACAGGATTAAGACGCGGTGTGGGAACGGGTCCTCCATAGACCATGGGAGGTGGAACTGAGGCATAGGTTCCAGTCCCATCCTTTTCGTGAGATGAGGAAGGTCGCATACCTTTAGCCGCTTCCTTAGTGGAATTGGCCTCTGAATCGGTGATGGTGGGTTTAACCACTAACGCCGGTTCGGGTGGACTTTTAAATCCCTTAATTAACTGTTTAAGCATGGTCTTGACTTCGTTCGTCAAGGACGTCTTGAGGGCGGCCATAGCCGTATTCAAGTCGTCCCTTGTGACCGAAGTCAAGTCCATGGCCTCGGGTTGCTCATGGGGACCTCCCTCTTCGCCTTCCATACTCTTCGGGTGGTGAAACCCTTAATAAAGAGACGAGGCTCTGATACCAATTGAAAGGATCGATATGGTTGACTAGAGGGGGGGGGGTGAATAGGCAACTACCAATTTTTAGCTTTTCTAAATGAATATGGAGTAGCAATCATAAAGGTACACTAACATGGCACTAGGAGAACAACCTATATGATGCTACTTAGTAACGAGTAACAAAGCACGTAGGAGATACTCTACAACACCAACATACACAAAGTAAAGGTAATAGATGACCACAAGTGGAACCGATGAAGACGAGGATGTGTTAGCGAAGTTCCTTCCCTTTGACAGGAAGTACGTCTCCGTTGGAGCGGTGTGGAGGCACAATGCTCCCCAATAAGCCACTAGGGCCACCGTATTCTCCTCACGCCCTCGCACAATGCAAGGTACCGTGATTCCACTATAGGTGCTCTTGAAGGCGGCGACCGAACCTTTACAAACAAGGTTGGGGCAATCTCCACACAAAGCTTGGAGGCTCCCAACAAAACCACGGAGCTTCACCACAATGGAATGTGGCTCCGAGGTGACCTCAACCGTCTAGGGTGCTCAACCACCCAAGAGTAACAATATTCGCAAGGGATTAGTAGGGGGAATCAAATATCCTTTGGTGGAAGTGTGGATCAAGGCCTTCTCAAGCAATCCCTAGAAAATCAACAAGGTTGATTGGATAGGGAGAGAGATCGGGCTAAAATGAGCTTGTGGAGCAAAAATGGAGCTTAGAAAGGTCAAAGGTGAGCTCAAGGAAGAAGGAGATGCATTTATATAGTGGGTGGGTCAGATCCAACCGTTACCCACCTGCCACATAAATGCACGAGCGGTACTACCGCTCCTCGAGCGGTACTACCGCTTCCCAGAGTGGTACTACCGCTCCAGGGAGTGGTACTACCGCTCAGCTCCTTACCAACCACGGTAGTACCGGGAGGTACTACCGTGCCACCTCCTCCGTAGGAAAGTATGCGAGAAAAGGTCCGTCGGTGCGGTTGTAAAATAATACTACCATAGTGAGGGCGGTAGTACCACCCTTGGAGCGGTAGTAAAAAACTACTACCATTCTTCGGGCGGTAGTACCGCTCCCGGAGCGGTAGTAAAAGTTTACTACCGCACCTGGGACGGTAGTACCGCTCGTGGAGCGGTAGTAAAAATTTACTACCGCTTTCAGAGCGGTACTACCGCTGGGACAGCGGTACTACCACTTACCCCTTTTCTCATATGCATGAAAATCACAATGGTGCTCCATTGAGGCTAAAGTATGGGTGGGTGCATGAGGTGTGTGCGTGAAGATTCCAGCCAAACCTTTCCGACGCGGACCCCCTCTTGGTACGAAGTCTTTCCTATGACTCAAACTAAGAAGAGAAATGAAGAACAAAATCCGTCTTCGAGATCCTCCGAGGGGCGTCGAGTCATCTTGTGCCTAAAGGAGAATATTCTGAAATGCTCAGGACACAAGATTAGTCCGCACAACAATTGTCATCAATCACTAAAACCACTTAGGAGAAATATGCCCTAACAATGAGTGATTTCCTCTTTTGTGAATTGATTGAAGATTGAGAGTCTCTTGGTGCTTGTCTTTGAGTATCCTTGAGATATGTTGTGGTGATTGTGGTACTCTCTTTGGATGGTTGCGGTGACATTGGGAAATCCATAGATGAGAACTACGAACTGTGACATGCGCTTTTGTAGCCCTACATAATTCTCGTCCTCTCTTTATCACAAAGGAATGACCTCCAAGTACATCTCCATTGCATGTTTTAGTGGATATATCATGCGATTAGATTATGTTAATGTTTTTGGGAGTTGCCACTAGTGAAAGTACGAAGCCTAGGCCTTGTTTCTCACTATTGTTACACCGTTTATGGTCACTTTTGTCACTTGCTACCTTGCTGCCATTTTTATTATAGATTTATATTATCTTGCTTTGCCACACATATTACCCATATTTTACCATCTCTTCGCCAAACTAGTGCACCTATACAATTTACCATTGTATTAGGTGTGTTGGGGACACAAGAGACTTCTTGTTTCTTAATTGCAGGGTTGCTTGAGAGAGACCATCTTCAACCTCTACTTCCCCGAGTTCGATAAACCTTAGGTCATCCACTTGAGGGAAATTGCTGCTGTCCTATAAATCTCTGCGCTTGGAGGCCCAACATAGTCTACGAGAATAGAAGCGTGCGTAGATATCAAGTTATTCTGGCGCCGTTGCCGGGGAGGTGAGTGCTTGAAGGTATATCTTTAGATCTTACAATTAAATCTTTTCGTTTCTTGTTTTCATTTTCACTAGTTAGGCTTATGGAAAACTCTGCTCTTGGTTTGTTGCTTGCGGGGAACCGCTCCACCGCTATTGTGGTGGAGAAGCCTCCCCCATCTACGGAAATTGTGCCCTTGAAAATACCAATCGGTATTATTGATTGTGTCTTGGCTAATCGATATGCAGGAGATAGACATCCAGGCGAAAATTTTCTATATCTTTCGCAACTATGCTCCTTATTTAAGCTTGCAGGTATATCAATGGTTTTTTTTATGAGAAAACTATTCTCTCTGTCATTAAAAGATAAGGCTTTGGATTGGCATAGGCTTCTTGATAACTCTCATTTGCTAAATTGGCAAGATCTTATGCCTCTCTTTTACTCCAAGTTTTATCCTCTTCATGAAGTCCATGAGAATAGGAATTATGTTTATAGTTTCTATCCTCATGATGGAGAGACCATATCTCAAGCTTGGGGGAGACTGAAAACTTTAATGCTAAAATGTCCTAACCATGGGCTCCCCAAACATTATGCTTATGTGGAGAGTAAGAGTACCTTTTGCGCGTGGATCATGGTAACAATGCTTTATGTGATACTTATATTATTGAGTTTATTCATGATCCCACTGAAAATCATTATGAGAAGAGAACATATGCTTATAGATATTTCAATAATATCAAGTTCCCTCTCTTTATATTGAAGGTTTTGAAGCTGCACTTGTTTTGCCTTCCTATGCTTATTGCTTTGTGCTTCAATGAATTATTCTATTGCAATATTCCTATACATAGGAAGCATGTTAGACTTAAATGTGTTTGGTATTTTCCTCTTGATGCTCTGTTTTGTTCTACAACTCTTATTCCTATGAGAGCATCATTAAAATCTTAAGCCTATCTTTATGGCTATAAAGAAAGAGCTCTATGAAGACAACCCTTGTTTTATTTTCTTTGAGTTTTTTTCCTTTCCGTTTTAGCGGTCTTGATGCTTGTTACTACTGTAGAAACATCATTTTATCTTTATTTTCAAGCTTTGTGCTAAGTTTTAGCCTCCGATTGCAAGAAAACTCAAAAGTTGTGACATGCTGTCCAGAAACAGATTCTGTCTGCTTGACGAAAAAAATCGCCAAAAATCACCAGCTCATATTTTTGATCTTAATTTTGTTGACAGTATGATCTATATAATTGTCTTTCTGGCATATGTTCTGAGTTTTTTGATTTGAGTTGCGGAAGTGGCGCGAAAAAAATATTTACTACCTGCAATTCTGTTTTTCACACATTCTAACACGTTTTGCGTTTTCATCATTTTGCAAAGCCTAAGCTTGTTTATCCTTTGCAAAAAACTTTTAGCAATCATGAGAAACAGTAGATTTTCATGAAAATCTTTATTTCCACTAGGTAATGAATTATTTTATCATGGGTACTAACCACTCTAATCAGCTTATGATGAGTTTCGTATGAAGGGAGTTTTCAAGTAGGCGATGGAAGATGATGAAAGAAGATCCATGAGTGTCAAGCGCTCAAGCTTGGGGATGCCCCAATGCACCCCCAAGAAATATTCAAGGAGACTGAAGCGTCTAAGCTTGGGGATGCCCCCGTGCATCCCCTTCTCTATCAACAATCATCAGTTCGTTCATATCCATGCTATATTTTTATCACTTCATATGTTATGTGCTATACTTGGAGCGTGCCTCTCTTTAATTTTTAGTTTGTTTTAGTTTTTCTTGGTCTTTATAACAAGTCGTAATCTAGCCTACCTTGTTTGGGAGAGAAACACACTCCATTCCACTCTAGAACACAACATAGGTTTTCATGCTTATCATTTATGTGTGTTCTTTATCTTTACATATCTGTTGTCATGCTTAGATCTTAGTTTTCTTGATATATCTTTTTAAGACCTTTTATTTAGGTTGCTTTTGGAACTCTCTTGATTTGTCCTACTTATCTTGTTTAGAGAGTTGGCTCGTTGCACTGAGTTGTGTGTCTTACATGAGTAGGTAACTAAGGCTGCTATTTAAGTATAGTAGTAACTTGCAATAGTTTTGAGGTATTGATTTGAGTAATGTTTGGACTAGTGGTGCCAAGATCTTGAGCCTATTAGTGATAAGTGTCGTATTTTGGGAAATCCGTGTGTTTTTCAAAAACAAAAAATTAGTTGAGAACTCTAGCTACTAGATTGATCGCTAACCTCTGGAGGGGTTGGAATATAAAGAGTACCCTCACGTTACCATGGGTCGAGGATACGCAAGGATAACCAAACACCCAAACACTCCTCCTCGGGGTTCTTGTCTCTTTGTGAATCTCCTAACTAGATAGAGAGTTACCGATAATAAGTGTATGAGTTCTTCGGACTAATGTGAGTATTCGATTGTTGGCACTTCCAGCATCCATATTTTGCTAGCCTCTTCGGTACCGTGCATTGCCCTTTCTCACAATGAGAGTTGGTGCAAACTTCGCCGATGCATCCAAACCCATGACATGATACGCTCTGTCATACATAAGCCTCATTATACTTTTCCTCAAAACAGCCACCATACCTACCTATTAAGGCATTTCCATAGCCTTTCCAAGATACATTGCCATGCAACATCCACCATCTCATGACTTGAGCTTCATGTCATGCATGCTTTTGCTTGATCATAGAGCCGCATGATAGTTGGGCCTTGTCCCAATTATTGCTACATGACGCGCTAGTATCATTGCATATCCTGCTACACTGGCAGAGGCATACATTTGCGTACATCATTATAGTTTTCACTTGTCTTTTATGTTGAGTACTTCTTATAAAGTGTGATGATCTTCTTTTTATTCATGTAGAACATAGAGTGTTGCCCTTAAGTGAGGAAAAGATCCCAAAGAGGACAAACAAAAGATTCCAAAGAGGACAAATGAGAGATAAAAAGAAAGAGCCAAAGAGGCCACAAAAAATAAAAAAAAGAGGAAAAAAAGAGAGAAGGGGGGCAACACTACTATTCCTTTGAAAGATCCACACTCGTACTCCATTGCTATATTTGTACTACATAAAGATTATCATTAATGCATAACTATGTGGGGACCCTTACACTATAGAACTTGGTTTGCATATTCAAATGAGCTCTAGGTCTTCATGAGAAAACAAGTTGGATGCACCCCCACTAGTTCCATTGGAGAGCTTGCCGTAGCTCATATGTGCATCCGTTACATGGCAATCCCTACTCCTCACATCATATCTATCATTTGGTTTCTCTCGCCTATGGCTGTCCTCATTGATGTGAGCCTTTCACACCTTTTTATCTTCCTTCCCCATCGTTATTCTATTTGCCATCCTAAGTGCCAACATATCTTGCTTACGCTCATCCATTGCATGAGTGCTCAAAGTCGAAAGAGAGAGGATCATTTTGACTTGTGCGTGACTAGTGGTGTGGGGATGAGTCAAAATAATATTCCAAAGGAGACCAAGTGTGAAATTTTAGTAGATTGAGTTCTCAATTAAAAAGATATTTTATGATCTCAACCCATTTCCCACTTCTTGCACGGAAACACCATTTGGAGACATTCGAGTCACGGGCAGCGAGAGCTCTTGCACCTTTATGTTCTTACCTTGCTAAATGCAATACTAGATATAAACTCTTGGTTGTTACTGTCTTGACTTGAATTGCATATCTTACTTGCTTCACTTTGAAGTTCTTATATGTGTGTTAGCATGTCACCACAGAAATTATTGTGTTATCATTTATGTACTCGAGGACGAGCAGAAATTAAGCTTGGGGATGTTGATACGTCCCAAACGTATCTATAATTTCTGCTTGTTCCATGATCTTTTGGGTGACGTTGTTATATGTTTTGCTACACTTTTATATCATTTTACACATATTTGGCCTAACCTACTAACTCAGTGCACCTAGTGCCAGTTTCTGTCTGCTGATGTCTATTTTGCAGGGGCTTTTACGCAATTTTCCAAAGCCCAAAAAATTCCAGGAAAAATATATAAAAAATCAGCGTAACGGAAGCTTCCAGATCACCGAAGATGGGCCAGAGGGGGCCAGGGGCCGTCCAGGCGACCTCCTGCCGCGGCCTACCCCTTGGTCGTGCCAGCAGGCCGCCTGGAAGCCATTCCGATCTCCGCTGCCACCGTCGACAAGTTTCGGGGGACCAAAATTCTTATGCCGGCACCCTGCCGGGACGGGGAACTGCCCCCGGATTCATCTCCATCGATGTTGCTTCCTCCCTCCATGAAGCGGGAGTAGTTCATCCTCGGGGCTGAGGTCTTCTATAGTAGCTATGTGGTTAATTCTTTCTCCCATGTTGTGATCTTGATTGTGATCATATGCTATGTTAATCTAGGGTGATCCCATGATGTTTCCCCTTCTTCTATGTATTGGATTGATGTACTTACTAGATCTTATCTAGTATAATCCCCGAGACCATGGTGACAGCGGTATATTGGTGAAAAGGATCGAGATGGACCTAGAGGGGGGTGAATAGGTACAAATTCAAATTTTAATAATTACTTAGCAATTTTACGGAAAAGTGCGGAATATGAGTGTAGGCCTAATAATTGCTACGACAAGGAGTAAGCTATTTAGAGTGAGGTAAGACAAGCGGTAAACAATAATCAAATACAAGTACGTAATAAGGATTAACACAAGTAGAGAGTTAGGGTTAGGAATAACCGAAACTCGAAGAGAGACAAGGATGTATCCCGATGTTCACTTCCTTGGAGGGAAGCTATGTCACCGTTAGAGGGGCGGATGTTACCACGAAGGCACACCAACGCCACGAAGGCTCACCCTATTCTCCCTTTGAGATAACTCCACGAAGGCGTTGCTCAACCACTAGTGGTAAGCCTTGAGGTGGCTTCCAAACCTTCACAAACTTTCCGAGGGAAATCACAATGGTTTGATTCCTCTCAGAAGACTCCTACCGCCTAGGAGTCTCCAACCTCCAAGAGTAACAAGATCACGGGGATTGCTCAAAACTTGCTCAAATCACAAATCACTTTGGTGGGAAGGAGGAGAGGAAGACGATCTATCTTTTGATTGGAACAACACTCAAAGGGACTCACAAATGCTCTTTGGATCTAGGATTTGGTGTAGACAAGAGTGAGTGAGAGGAAAGGTGTTCTTAGATGTATTCTAGCTGTGTTGAACACTCTTTCACGAGGTGGGAGAAGAGTATATATAGTGGGGAGTGAAAACCAACCGTTGGGGACACTTTAAGTCACACAGGGTCCGGACGTCCGACAGTTGCCGGAAGTCCGGGCGTCCGCGAGTGTTCGTTCGTCCGACAGGGGTCGATCGTCCGAGGCCTATAGATAACTGAAAATACTGTGAATTGAACACCGACCGGACGTCTGGAGAGGACCGGAAATCTGAGTTATTCGAATCAACTTCTTCTGGTGCAGGGCTCCGGATTTTCGGGGCTGGTTGGACGTCCGGCCCTCGGATGTCCGGAGGGAGCCGGATTTCCGAGTTATATGACTCACAAACTTCTGGTGAAGGGCTCCGGATTTCCGAAGCCTGCCGGTCGTCCGGCCCTCGGATGTCCGGAGGGAGCCGGATTTCCGAGTTATATGACTCACAAACTTCTGGTGAAGGGCTCCGGATTTCCGAAGCCTGCCGCTCGTCCGACCCTCAGATGTCCGGAGGGAGCTGGATTTCTGAGTTATATGACTCACAAACTTCTGGTGAAGGGCTACAGATTTCCGAAGCCTGCCGGTCGTCCGGCCCTCGGACGTCCGGAGGGAGCCGGATGTCCGAGGCAATAGACCTGTTTTGCGATAAGAACATAGTGGAGAATATGTGGTATTGGGTATGATAGTGAAGATGTGGTACGAGCAAGTTCATCGCAAAACCTGTGATCCCCTCTTAATAGTGCGGGATCCCTATACTCAATATCAGTAAACTCAAAAGAATAGTCTACATCATCTTTTCTTAATCCCGAGCCTTCTCGAAATATAAATCCCAATCTTCTCAGACAACCTTTGGCACATAATTCTCAATCTACTAAAGTACTTGCCATCCTGAGATACACTCAACAAATAGGATTAGTTTCCTATGTATGTGTTGTCATTAACACCAAAAGTCGATTAGGGGCATAGCATGCACTTTCAATCTCCCCCTTTTTGGTAGTTGATGACAACATATACATATGTCTCAAAAAGATTGAACATACGTTATAGTCTAGGAGATATTTAGTACGGAGCTCCCCCTTAGTATATGCATGATAAAATATCGAAGCTCCCCTTTAATGTGTTTATCGAACATATAATGGATCAACATGTAAAGATAATAGATCATCATAAGAAGACAATAGATCATCATAGAAGTAGTGGAGCAAAACATAATAGTCTATGATGATGTCATAGCAATCCATAGCAATCACAATCATTCATAAGTAGCCATACACGAGTTTATCCATTACATTAAATCTCCAAAGACTAAAAACTACGATACATTACTCCCCCTTTGGCACCAAGTACCAAAAAGGGAGGCACCAACAACACTAACCACGCTCTGAGCTCATCAACATCATCAGCAGCATCATCAGGCAAGCCACTGCCACCAGCCTTGTCAAGGAAATCAGCCCACTCAGGACCAGATGGGAAGCCAAAATCAGTAGGAGGAGCAGCAGGAGGGGCCTCATCATCACTCACATCAAGAGCGCCCGAGGCTCTCAGACGAGCCTTGAGGGCATTCTTGGAGGAGACTAAGCGAGAAAGCACATCATGGGTTTGACCACACTGGAAAGATACGGCCTTCATCATAGCAGAATGTGCCTTGCCAAGGAATTTGGCAATGCGACCGAGAGGAGCGGAGCTAGATGAGGGGGTGGCTGACCGGGCAGCAGTGCGGCGAGTGGATGTGGAGGATGAGGGGGTTTTATTGGGAGCATAGTTATCCGCCACGTGAGCGGGAATGACCCACTTGCGATGTGTGTGAGTGATAGCCACAGAGAAATCAGCAACATGATTAATAAGAGCCTGGATGAAGGGGGCATGAGGAAAGGCTCGCTTGTACTGAAAGCTAGCAAGCCGAATCTCATGCCATAGAAAATGAGGCACATTAATTTTGCCCTTGGGGTGCTCGAACAAGTGAGACATGATGTCAATACAATAGCCACTACAAGAACCCTTATCACCCATCTTGGGATAGATGGTGCGGATGAGACACTGAAAAATGATGAAATAAGGTGAGCGCCAGATGGATACCTCGTTAAGGTCCTTCATGCGTTCATCGCATCAGCTCAATTAGTGGTTTGAGAAGATACCCACACGCCTCAATGGACTTATGCGCATGGTTAGGATCATCCCTATGTATTTTGAAGCCGGAGTTGGGGAAACCAAGTGCGGCAACAAATGTATCATATGTAGCTGTGAAGCGAACGTCAGAAGTGATCCAGCTGACAGTGTGGTTTGGACCAAAGTAGCATGTGGCATAGAACTGGTGAATGGCAGCAACATTAAAGTCGCGATGAAAGGCAAATGGGGCGGCAAGCCCCGATGCCTCAATAAGCTCAATGGCACCTGGATATTTCGCCGGGTGCGTGCGAATATGCTCAACATAAATATAGAGATGAACAGATAAACCCTTAGGAACTATGACTGTGGTAAAAATGTCTGCCTAGACGTGTGTGCGGAAACGTGAGTCCGTAGAGTCACGTACGACAGCGTATGGATCAAGGCCGCGGCGGAAAGTGAGGTATGAAGCGGCGCCAAGTGTGGTGAAGTTCGTGATTGCACGACCTAAAGTAGCAGGAGGTTCTCGTGATATGCGACGAGCTTCACCTGCGGGCTGGGCAGGAGGAGGTGGTGGCATGTAGGACGCCCTGCGAGTCCCGGGCTTTGGCTTGGACCTTCGATCGGCGTGCTGGTCAGCAAAGTCCTCGGCGGCAAGCTCATCCTCGAAGTCGGGGTCATCACCATCAGACGACGAGGGGAGTTGTGGAGACGGAGAACGCCGGGCCGGAGAACGCCGGACAGTCCGTTTGAAGGGACGACGTGGCCCATCCGAGTCCGACCCCGTGCTAGGAGGGGCGCGAGATGATGAGCCACCCACGGTCTTCCGAGCGGCGTGCTTGGTCTTGTTCATGGAGCACGATATCCTACGCGGATGAAAATCCCAAATAAGGAACGAACATGGAGATAAATGAGAGAGAGAGAGAACCAAAACAAACGCAAAAGGAACGGAGGAGCAACCTGTAGACGGATCCCGCGAAGGAAGAGGAGAAAGAAGAGGAGGATCCGCGGAGGAGATCGGCCCGATCTCAGGTCTGGCGGCGCAGGCGAGGGCTCCTCGAGCTGGCGGTGGCGGCGGTAGGGAGGAAAAGGGGCGCTGAGGGTTAGGGCAAGAGCCCAGCCCCGCGCCCAGTTATTTATAGGCCCGAGGCGTCGGACGTCCGACACGCGTCGGACGTCCGGAGGTGATTGTGGCGTCGGACGACCGACACTGGTCGGACGACCAGAAGGAGATTTCCCGCCGGACGTCCGAGACATGTCGGACGTCCGAGAAAGAGGAGGAGGCAGAGGCTGATGCTGGATTTTGTTTGATGATTAGATGATGACTTGCATGGTTTCTCACAAAAATTACGAACGTAGTTGCCTACAAGCATAACATATACTACTTGGAGACAGAAATTGATTTATGCGTACTTTGTAAGCTTAAAAAAACAGAAAATTAAGACTCACTCCCCCTAAATGCATGCCCACATCAAGACACAAACATAATGTGAGTGTGTGTATGTGTGCAAGGTTTCAAGATATGTTGTCAAGCTCCAAGATACCAAGTTCACGCCTAAGTTGACAGAACCTAGCTACGCTAAGTGGCTTGGTAAAAATGTCGGCTAACTGCATGTCGGTACCCACATGGGTAATATCAATGTCACCCTTTTGCACATGGTCTCTCAAGAAATGATACCTAATATCAATATGTTTTGTGCGAGGGTGATCAATGGGGTTCTCGGAGATCTTTATGGCACTTTCATTATCAAAGAGAAGAGGAATGTGTCGATATGTGATACCCTAATCCTTTAGTGTTTGCCTCATCCATAGCAGCTGGGTTGCACAACTTGCGGCTGCAATATATTCGGCCTCGGCCGTGGAGAGAGAAACACAGTTCTGCTTTTTCAAGGACCAACTTACCAAGGAGCGTCCAAAAAACTGACATGCACCGGAAGTGGATTTCCGTCCCACTTTATCACCGGCCCAATCCGCATCGGAATACCCAATAAGATCAAACTTAGCATCCTTAGGATACCATAAGCCTAACTTTGGGGTGTGAACAAGGTATCTAAGAATATGCTTAACCGCCGTGTGATGGCTTTCCCTAGGGGAAGATTGAAATCTAGCACATATGCCTACACTTAACATGATGTCCGGTCTAGATGCGCAAAGATAAAGTAGCGAACCAATCATGGAGCAGTAAGTAGATGGGTCAAAAGGAATACCGTTTGTGTCTTCATTTAGAACTACATTGGTGGCCATGGGTGTCTTCATTGGTTTAGCATTTGTCATATCAAATTTTTCAAGAATGTCCTTGAGTTACTTAGTTTGAGACAAGAAAATCCCTTCTTGAAATTGTTGTATTTGAAAACCAAGAAAGAACTTCAAGTCCGTGTTGAGTGGCATCTCAAAGGTCTTGGTCATGGAGGCCGCAAACTTCTTGCATAAGTGGATGTTAGGAGAACCAAAAATGATGTCATCTACATAGATTTGGCATAAGATCAAATCACCATTTTCCCTCTTAGTAAAAAGAGTGGGATCGATCACCCCCACCACAAATCCATCACCGAGTAGGAACTTCTTAAGATGATCGTACCAAGCACGGGGTGCTTGTTTGAGGCCATACAGAGCCTTGTGAAGTTTATATACATGGTCTTTGTGGTGAGGGTCAACAAACCCAGGTGGTTGTGATACATATACCTCTTCTTGTAGAGGACCGTTAAGAAAAGCACTTTTCACATCCATTTGATGCAAAGTAAAACCATTGAAAGCAACATAGGCCAATAAAATGCGAATGGACTCAAGACGAGCAACAGGGGCGAAAGTTTCACCAAAGTCCAAACCTTCAACTTGGGAGTACCCCTGTGCTACTAACCTTGCCTTGTTGCGTAGGACAGTCCCATTCTCATCTTCCTTGTTCTTGAAAATCCATTTAGTTCCAATGACATTATGTTCCTGAGTTGGTCGTTCTACCAATGACCATACTTCGTTGCGTGTAAAACTGTTTAGCTCCTCTTGCATAGCAAGGAGCCAGTCATTGTCGCACAATGCATCCTAAACCCTGTGTGGCACAGTACTAGAGACAAACGAAAAGTGAGCACAAAAGTTTGTTAATTGTTTACGAGTCACTCTACCTTCCGACACGCCGGTGAGGATTTGATCAATATCAACACGACCGGCCACACGTGGCATGATGGAGGTCAAGGTTTCACGAGGTTCGACTTCGTTTCCATCATCAACGTCCTCAACATATGGATCATTTATGTGCGGAGGAAGATATTCCTCTTCGCGTTGCACTTGTTGAGGTTCATCATCAAACATACCCAAGCTTTGGTCTACCTCTTGAAGATCAACTTGTTCTTGAGTGTGATCAGGGTGGGAGACATGTCCTCCCACTTGATCCTCAACAACTGGCATGATGTGTGTGCTACTATCTTGTGGAGGTACAGGCAGTGAACTGTATTGAGGATGAGAAATACTCTCATCATCTTCATCATCATCATGAGGTCTTTGTTCCATGGGAAGAAGTGCACCTACACCCATGTTTAAGATATCTTGTGGGGAGTCTTCTTCACCTGCATCATTTAGATCAACTTGCTCCCCATGGGAGCGGTTAAATTCATCAAACGTCACGTCATAGGTTTCTATAACACATCCAGTGGATTTGTTGTAGACTCTGTAGGCGTGAGAGTTTGACCCATAGACAACAAAAATCCCTTCAGTTGTTTTGCATAGAAATTTTCCTAACCGTTCCTGTTTGTTGAGGATGAAACACTTGCATCCAAACACACGAAAGTACTTAACATTGGGCCTGTTCCCAGTTAGGAGCTCATATGGAGTCTTCTCCAATATTGATCGAAGGAAGAGCCGGTTTGATGCATGACATGCTGTGTTGACGGCCTCAGCCCAAAAACTATGTGGTGACTTGTATTCGTCTAAGATGGACCTTGCCATTTCCACAAGTGTCCGGTTCTTCATCTCTGTCACACCATTTTTTTGAGGGGTGTAAGGTGCGGAGTACTGATGTTCAATTCCCTCATCACTAAGAAATTCTTCTAGGGTGTAGTTCTTGAACTCAGAGCCATTATCACTTCTTACTGCCTTGATGATCTTGTCAAACTTCCGCTGGGCTTGTTTGGCAAAATCAATGAAGGTGATCTTCGTCTCGTCCTTGGACTTGAGAAAGAACACCCATGTATATCTTGAGTAATCATCAACAATGACTAGGCCATACTTTTTCCCTCCAAGACTTGCCCATGAAGGAGGCCCAAACAGATCCACATGAAGGAGCTCTAACGGCCTCGAAGTGGATACAATGTTCTTGGGTGGATGTTTTGATTGATGTTGTTTCCAGCTATGCATGCACTGCACACACGATCTTTCTTAAAAGATACATTTGTTAGTCCAAGGATGTGATTGCCGTTTAAGAGATTTTGAAGATTTTTCATGCCAACATGGGCGAGCCGGCGATGCCACAACCATCCCATGTCGGCCTTGGCCATTAGACAAGTTGTATGGAAGGTGCTCTCTTTCGAGAAATCAACCGTGTAAAGGTTGCCATCCAACTCTCCAACAAAGGCCACTTCGAGAGTGTCTCTCTTAAAGACTTGCACATCCGTTAGTCCAAATAATGTGTCATAACCGACGGAAGCCAATTGGCGAACTGAAAGTAAATGATATTGAAGAGATTGGACAAGCATGACATTTGCAATAGACATGTCATTAGTGATTGCCACCTTACCCAACCCAATTACCTGCCCTTTCGACCCTCCACCAAATACAATGCTCATGTATGGTCGAATGGCTTGCATGAAGTCATAGAGCAAGTCACTATCTCCGGTCATATGATTGGTGCATCCACTGTCGATGACCCATTTGGCTCCTTCGGAGAAAACAACCTGTAACGAATTAAGACTTGGTTTGAGGTACCCATTTTGTCATGGGGCCTTTCACATTAGTTACAAGAGTCTTAGGGACCCAAATAGCATAGAATCGGAATGCATTACGGGGACCAACGAATTTAGCATAGACCTCTCCTTCCTTTGATTTGCGTAGTACATAGGATGGAGGCATGAATTCAGTTGTCTTGTTGTGAGTAGGCAAACCCCTAGTGGCCGATCCACTCACAACCTTACCTTTCTCCTTGTGTCCCTCTCGTACAAATATTTCTTTAAGCGGAGTGGTACACTTGAGGGGAGATGCACTTTTCTTGGCAGTGCTTGGGTTGAATCCAAGCCCTTCCTTGGCGAAGCCTCGATTGTGTCGACTTAAGATCTCATTGAGAGTCTTTTGTCCTTGTGCACATGTCATGAGACCTCTGTCTAACTGTGCCTTTAACGAACAGTTTTCCTCAAGGATAGATGTCAGTTCACTACTAGAGTTAGTAGTGCAGGTATCAACATTAATGATAGGTGAGGAGTAGGCCTTAGGTAGAGTGTCAAGATAAGTAACCTTAAGTGCCTCAAAGCTCTTTGTAAGAACAGTGAGTTTCTCTTCCTTGTCTTTGAGAGACAAGGATAGACGCTCACAGTCCTTATAAAGGGAAGCATGAGAGTTCACAAGTCGGTTTTTATCATTTAGTAATTCTTTGCACATAGATTCAGCCTTTTTCAAGGAGGCAAGATCATTAGCATGTTTATCAACGTTTTCACCTACTTTTGAGCATAGTGCATCATTTTGTGCTTCCTCATACAAGACTTTCTGCTCAAGGATTTCATTTCTTTCCTTCTCCTCAGTGACGAGGGTTTCGAGTTCCTTGATGGTATTGGTGTGCTTACTCACCATTTCCATAAGTATGCGAAACATAGTGAGCTTATTTCCTTTAAGAGAGCACATAAATTTGTTTATTTTAGCAAACATGGGATGATCTAAGTCATTATCCTCATAGTGATCTTCCGCATCAAGATAGTCATCAGATGGAGTAGAAGCTAGACTGAAAGAGTTTAACCGTGGAGTTACCTTAACCTTATCATGGGAGCTTTGGACTTCCTCATCTCCCATGGCAGTCTTTGCCATCAAACACTTGTGAGCGTTGCCCTTGTAGTCCTTCATATAGTTGTAGTGAACAACATCACCACTTTTGTTGACTAGCCTCAAGGTGTTTTGTGTATCCTGAGCTACTCCGGCAACTCCACCAACATCTTCTGGATCTGATTCTTCTTGTGCAACCATTGCTCTTTCATCTGTCCTCTTGAACTTGGACTTCATAGGGTTTGGCAACTTCTTCTTTACAAAGGTCTTTGGAAACCTTGGTTTGTCTTCTCTCTTCTCATAAGGGCAGTCATTTGAGAAGTGGTTGGTTTCCTCACAGTTATAGCATTTCCTTACCTTCTTTTTGGGAATCTTCCCTTGAACTTTCCTGCACTGAACTTCTTTACAAAGAGAGCAATGTCCTCATAAGATGGGCTTTCATCAGAGTCAACATCATCACCATCTTCGCAGTCATCATCACCCTCTTCTTCTTCACTTTCTTCTTCGTCACATTCATGCTTGGCTTTCAAAGCAAGATTGATCTTTGATGTTGAAGTGCCATGCATGGCAAGGTGCTTTGTTGCATTTGCCTTTGACTCTTCAAATAATTGGAAAGTGGACATGATGTCATCTGGAGTCATTTCTTTGAACCCATGGTGTTGCCTCATGTCCCATACCATTTGATGGTGATACGGAGCAAGAGCATGAAGTAACTTGTCCACAAGAAATCTCTTGGTCAGATTGAAACCATCTTGCGTCTTGTCACAGTCACATGACTCAATGTCTGCGGCGAGAGTCATGAGCCGTTCTAGTAGTTGCTTGGGAGATTCACCCTTTTCCATACAGAAATTCGGTAATTGCTCCTTGGCAATTTCATATTGAGCAAGCCGAAGAATGGAGGTACCGGTCTTGGTCCTTATAATTCTATCCCATAGTTCCTTGGCACTTGTGATGTGAATGTAAGGTATTCATTGCTTGTCATTCATTCCTTTTCTTATGCACATGATCGCCGTGTCATTGAGATGCTTGTCATAAGTTTATCTAGGAGTGAGGCACCTTGGGTCTACATGATTGTACCCATGCTCGAGGATGTCCAACATCTCATCATTGGCGTACCTAAGATGATCCTGCATACCAACTCTCCACAAAGCAAAATCGGAATTGTCATCAAGCAAGGGAGGTTTTCCTCCAGGATTGTACTTAGGTTTCTCAATTTGAGATCTAGCATAAAGCCATGGAACACTGCTTTGGTTCCTTTCCGGAGGTTGTTGGCCAAATGAAGTATCGTGCACATGTGGCCCCGAGGCCTTCGGGGACATGGTTGTCCCCGTGGTTAGTGATGCTAGTCTCATTTGGACCAAGGCCTCAAGAGAAGCATCATGCTCCTATTTTTGATTGGTAAGGGCCCGTTCCAGGTCCTCAGAGGTGAAAGACTTGACTTCCGACGAAGTCCCATCCCTCTGCACTGGAGCTACCGTAGCTGGAACCCCGTCCATCTCGCTCTAGGGCGGTTAAGCCACAAGAATAGAGCACAAGGCTCTGATACCAATTGAAAAGGATCGAGATGGACCTAGAGGGGGGGTGAATAGGTACAAATCCAAATTTTAATAATTACTTAGCAATTTTAGGCAAAAGTGCGGAATATGAGTGTAGGCCTAATAATTGCTACGACAAGGAGTAAGCTATTTAGAGTGAAGTAAGACAAGCGGTAAACAATAATCAGATACAAGTACGTAATAAGGATTAACACAAGTAGAGAGTTAGGGTTAGGAATAACCGAAACTCCAAGAGAGTCACGGATGTATCCCGATGTTTACTTCCTTGGAGGGAAGCTACGTCACCGTTAGAGGGGCGGATGTTACCACGAAGGCACACCAACGCCGCGAAGGCTCACCCTATTCTCCCTTTGAGATAACTCCACGAAGGCGTTTCTCAACCACTAGTGGTAAGCCTTGAGGTGGCTTCCAAACCTTCACAAACTTTCCGGGGGAAATCACAATGGTTTGATTCCTCTCCGAAGACTCCTACCGCCTAGGAGTCTCCAACCTCCAAGAGTAACAAGATCACGGGGATTGCTCAAAACTTTCTCAAATCACAAATCACTTTGGTGGGAAGGAGGAGAGGAAGACGATCTATCTTTTGATTGGAACAACACTCAAAGGGACTCACAAATGCTCTTGGGATCTAGGATTTGGTGTAGACAAGAGTGAGTGAGAGGAAAGGTGTTCTTGGATGTATTCTAGCTGTGTTGAACACTCTTTCACGAGGTGGGAGAAGAGTATATATAGTGGGGAGTGAAAACCAGCCGTTGGGGACACTTTAAGTCACACATGGTCCGGACGTCCGACAGTTGCCGGAAGTCCGGGCGTCCGCGAGGGGTCGGACGTCCGACAGGGGTCGGTCGTCCGAGGCCTGTAGATATGACTGAAAATACTGTGAATTGAACATCGACCGAACGTCCGGAGAGGACCGGAAATCCGAGTTATTCGACTCAACTTCTTCTGGTGCAGGGCTCCGGATTTCCGGGGCTGGTCGGACGTCCGACCCTCGGATGTCCGGAGGGAACCGGATTTCCGAGTTATATGACTCACAAACTTCTGGTGAAGGGCTCCGGATTTCCGAAGCCTGCCGGTCGTCCGGCCCTCGGATGTCCGGAGGGAGCCGGATTTCCGAGTTATATGACTCACAAACTTCTGGTGAAGGGCTACGGATTTCTGAAGCCTGCCGGTCGTCCGGCCCTCGGACGTCCGGAGGGAGCCGGATGTCCGAGGCAATAGACCTGTTTTGAGATAAGAACAGAGTGGAGAATATGTGGTATTGGGTATGACAATGAAGATGTGGTACGAGCAAGTTCATCGCAGAACCTGTGATCCCCTCTTAATAGTGCGGGATCCCTATACTCAATATCAGTAAACTCAAAAGAATAGTCTACATCATCTTTTCTTAATCCCGAGCCTTCTCGAAATATAAATCCCAATCTTCTCAGACAACCTTTGGCACATAATTCTCAATCTACTAAAGTACTTGCCATCCTGAGATACACTCAACAAATAGGATTAGTTTCCTATGTATGTGTTGTTATTAACACCAAAAGTCGATTAGGGGCATAGCATGCACTTTCAATTGGACATGCATTAGAAGAATATTTTCATGAGTGATTTCCTCTTTTGTGAATTGATTGAAGATTTAGAGTCTCTTAGTGCTTGTCTTTGACTATCCTTGAGATATGTTGTGGTGATTGTGGTACTCTCTTTGGATGGCCGCTGTGACATTGGGAAATCCATAGATGAGAACTACGAACTCTAAGGTGTGCTTTTGTAGCCCTACATAATTGTCGTCCTCTCTTGATCACAAAGGAATGACCTCCAAGTACGTCTCCATTGCATGTTTTAGTGAAAATATCATGTGATTAGATATGTTAATGTTGCGGGGAGTTGCCACTTGTGGAAGTATGAAGCCTAGGCCTTGTTTCTCACCATTGTTACACCATTTATGGTCACTTTTGTCACTTGCTACCTTGCTGCCATTTTTATTATAGATTTATATTACGTTGCTTTGCCACACCTATCACCCATATTTTACCATCTCTTCGCCGAACTAGTGCACCTACACAATTTACCATTGTATTAGGTGTGTTGGGGACACGAGAGACTTCTTGTTTCTTAATTGCAGAGTTTCTTGAGAGAGACCATCTTCAACCTCTACTTCCGTGAGTTCGATAAGCCTTAGGTCATCCACTTGAGGGAAATTGCTGCTGTCCTACAAACTATGCGCTTGGAGGCCCAACATAGTCTACAAGAATAGAAGCGTGTGTAGACATCAGACGTCTGTTCTCGGATGATTCTACACCGATGTGACATCCCCGATGATCTCTACCCGGTCGGCTCTTCCGCCTCCAACTTTGCCGGGCCTGTCGCTCTCTTCACTGGTGTGGATCTTTGGCACACTCGTGTGGGACATTGATGACCCACAAGTATAGGGGATCTATCATAGTCCTTTCGATAAGTAAGAGTGTCGAACTCAATGAGGAGCAGAAGGAAATGACAAGCGATTTTGAGTAAGGTATTCTGTGCAGGCACTAAAATTATCGGTGACAGATAGTTTTGTGATAAGGTAATTTGTAATGGGTAACAAGTAACATCGTAACAAAGGTGCAGAAAGGTGGCCCTATCCTTTTTGTAGCAAAGGAAAAGCCTGGACAAACTCTTATATAAAGAAAAGCGCTCCCGAGGACACATGGGGAATTATGTCAAGCTAGTTTTGATCATGCTCATATGCTTCGCGTTCGTTACTTTGATAATTTGATATGTAGGTGGACCGGTGCTTGGGGGCTGCCCTTACATGGACAAACATTCCACTTATGATTAACCTCTCTCGCAAGCATCCGCAACTACGAACTAGGAATTAAGATAAATCTAACCATAGCATTAAACATATGGATCCAAATCATCCCCTTACGAAGCAATGCATAAACTAGGGTTTAAGCTTCTGTCACTCCAGCAACCCGTCATCTACTTATTACTTCCCAATGCCTTCCTCTAGTCCCAAATAATGGTGAAGTGTCATGTAGTTGACGTTCACATGACACCACTAGAGGAGAGACAAAATATATCTTATCAAAATATCGAACGAATACCAAATTCACATGATTACTTATAACAAGATTTATCCCATGTCCCCAGGAACAAACATAACTACTCACAAAGCATATTCATGTTCATAATCAGATGAGTATTAATAATCATTAAGGATCTGAACATATGATCTTCCACCAACTACAAGGAGTAATCAACACTACTAGCAACCCACAGGTACCAATTTGAGGTTTTGAGACAAAGATCGGATACAAGAGATGAACTAGGGTTTGGAGAGGAGATGGTGCTGATGAATACGTTGATGAAGATCGTTGGTGACGATGATGGCTTCGATTTCCCCCTCTCGGAGGGAAGTTTCCCCGACAGAATAGCTCCGCCGGAGCTCTAGATCGGTTCTATCGAAGTTCCGCCTCGAGACGGCGGCGTCGCGTCCTGAAAGCTCTGATATGATTTTTTCCAGGTCACAACCCTTCATATAGCAAAAGATGGGCACCAGAGGCCTGCCACGGGCTCACAAGCCTATAGGGCGCGGCCAGGGGGTAGGCCGCGCCCTCTGGCTTGTGGCCTCCTGGTGGGTCCCCTCCAGTACTTCTTTCGCCCATTATTTTTTGTATATTACAAAACAATTCTCCATAATTTTTCAGGACCTTTGGAGCTGTGCATAATAGGTCTCTCAGATTTGCTCCTTTTCGAGTCCAGAATTCCAGCTGCCGGCATTCTCCCTCGTTATGTAAATCTTGTAAAATAAGAGAGAAAAGGCATAGGTATTGTACTATAATGTATAATAACAGCCGATAATGCAATAAATATTGATATAAAAGCATGATGCAAAATGGACGTATCACACATCCCAACCACGCTGCACTTTGTCATATTCTTAGGAGTTTCTCTTTCACTTGTAATAAAGTAGACCACCATACTTGTCATGCTTGCCGTCTCGGCAAACACGTGCGTCTACCATTTACCAAATCTACCACCATTGCATTTTATCCATTTCTGTTGATTCATAGTGATGTCTGGACCTCGCCTATGGCAAGTAACTCTGGCTATCTTTATTATCTAGTCATATTAGATGATTACTCTCACTATGTCTGGAGTTTACCCTTACGGTAGAAATCAGATGCACTCTCTACACTTACATCCTTTTTATCATATGTCGCCATGCAGTTTGGTCGCCCCATCCTCGCGCTTCAAACCAAAAATTGGAAAGAGTTGGACAATCTGTCCGTTTGATATTTTCTCGCCACTCATGGCACTCTATTTCACCTAACTTGTCCTTACACATCACAGCAAAATGGGCGGGCTGAACTCGTACTTCGCACTCTCAATGATTGCGTGCATACTCTGTTGTTTGATGCCAACATCCCGCCTCGTTTTTGGCCGGATGCTCTTGCCACGATGTCTCTCTTGATCAACATCTGGACGTGCCGCGCTCGCTGGATCTATGCGCCGCATCACCTTCTCTATGGCACTCCCCATCTTATGATGGACTTCACATCTTCGGGTGCCTCTGCTATCCTAGCACCGCTTCCACAACGCCACATAAGCTTGATGTGCAATCCCTCGCATGCATATTTCTTGATTGTCCTTCCAACACCAAGGGATACCGATGCGACGATCTCATCTCTCATCGGGTGAGCACTTCACGACACGTATACCTTGATGAAGAAGTGTTTCCTTTTCAGCAGGTTCCTCTAGCTGACACACCGACCTCTTCATCGCCACCGTCTCCTCGCGAATCTGCTTTGTCGCCACCACCCCCTCGCGGGGGCTCCTCGAGCCATACTCCCCTCGCCTCTCGCGCGATCTTGGCGGGTGCTGCATCCGGCTCTGCCTCTCGCGCGATGTCGGTGGGTGCTGCAGCTGGCTCACTTGCTGCTACCGCCTTCGACGCCCGTCCCAGATGACTGGATCCCAGGGGCTTCTCCTTTAACCCCGCCTTCGACCGCCTCAGGTCCGGTCTGTCGTGCTCCATCGCTGGACCTTGTTCCGGCGCCCCCAGTCGGCGTTACGACTCGGTCGCACAGTGGCTCACTTCGACCCAGCGCTCGGTATCCTTTCGAACAGTACTTGTGCACGACGTCGACGTCGACCCTATTGCCGTCACCAGTACCCTCTTCGGTTCGCGCAGCTCTTCGCGACCCCCATTGGCTTGCTGCCATGCAGGACGAGTTCGATGCGCTGCAACACAATTGCACATGGAAACTCGTTCCTCCTCCTCGCAATGCCAACATCATTAGCGGGAAGTGGGTGTTTCACGACAAGCATCGCCCCAATGGTACCCTGGAGCGGTACAAAGCTCGCTGGGTGGTTTACGGGTGTCGTCCACGCGTCGGCGTGGACTTCGCCGACACTTTCGTCCCGGTCGTTATGCCGGGCACGATCCGCACCGTCCTCTAGATCGTGGTTTCTCGTGCCTGGCCCGTGCATCAGTTGGACGTCTCCAACGGATTTCTTCACGACCATCTTTCCGAGCAGTTCTACTATCAGCAACCCACCGGGTTCGTCGACGCTGTCCATCCGGACCATGTGTGCCTGCTTTCTCGATGTCTCTATGGTTTGAAGTAGGCACCTCACACGTGGTACCAACGCATTGCCGCATTTCTCCACCAGTTAGGCTTCCGGGCTACTCGCTCCGACGCCTCCCTGTTTGTGTTTTCTCACGGCAATGCCCTGGCGTACCTACTCCTCTACGTTGATGACATCATCTTCACGGCATCCTCGGCCGAACTTCTCGGGAAGCTCACAGCTCGCCTCAGCACTGAGTTCGCTTTGAAGGATCTGGGTCCGCTTCACTACTTCCTTGGTATTGAGGTAATTCAGCGCTCTGACGAATTCTTCCTACATCAACAGAAGTTTGCACATGAACTTATCGAGCGCGTAGGCATGCTTAACTGCAAGACTGTCAACACTCCTGTTGATACGAAGGCCAAGATCTCTGCACTTGATGGCTCTCCTACACTGGATGGCTCACTTTATTGCTCTATTGTTGGCGCTCTTTAGTACCTGACTCTCACCAGACTAGACATACAGTATGCATCACAACAGGTGTGTCTTCACATGCATGCTCCTCGCGGCAGCCACTCGAAATTGGTCAAGCGGGTACTTCGTTACATTTGCGGCACCATGGCCCTCGGGCTCACCTTGACAACATCATCATCCGCCGAGCTGGTTGCATACTCTCACGCCGACTGGGCAGGCTGCCCCGACACTCGGCGCTCTACATCCGGCTACTGCGTCTACCTCAGGCCTTTCCTCATCTCCTGGTCATTGAAACGACAACCGACAGTGTCCCATTCCTATGCCGAGGCAGAGTACAGGGCGGTGGTCAATGCCGTCGCCAAATGCTACTAGTTGTGCCAACTTCTTCAGGAGCTTCATCACGACGTCTCAGGAGCTACACTTCTGTACTGTGATAACGTCTCCGCCGTCTACCTCTCCGTCAACCCCGTTCATCATTGCCGCATGAAGCACATTGATCTTGACATACATTTCGTGTGTGAGCAAGTGGTTCTCGAACGCATCCCCGTCCTCCATGTGTCGACTGCACAACAGTTTGCCGATGTTATGACCAAGGAGTTACCGACGTCTACCTTCGAGGAGTTCCGGTCGAGTCTATGCGTCACTGGTGACGCTTCGACTACGCGGGGGGGGGGGGGGGGGGAGGGGGTTGAGCATGATCATTACGTATATTAGGCAATTAGGATTATGTTTGTTATTTCCTAATTTATCTCTCGATCCTTTCCTTGTATAGCGGATACGATTAAGATATTTCTGTTCATGTACTATATATATGGTAAGGCATACGATCAAGGCAAATCTCTCCCTAATAATAAAGAGAATATTGTTTCTGGTCGTCCGTCGTGGATTTTTTGCGAAAAAGTCTCTCCGTTTTCGAGCATTCAACCCGCAGTCCCTGTGTTAGTGAATCTGGAAAAAACGTTTCGATCCAACCCGCCGGCAGCTCTCCCCGATGCACCGCCCGGCCCCGAGTCCATCATGCTAAAAATAATTCCACACCGCTTCTTTATGCCCAATCTCAACAGTTCATATAGGTACCCATTGATAATTCAACAAGCGACCCGAGAAATAAGCAAAGAGATGAGGAGGATGAGGCGATCAAAGAAAGCAATCAAGGCGGGCAGTCGTCGCCGTTTGAAATGAAAGGATAAAATCAATGAACGAAAGCAATGCTTGTCCAATGGAGCCAGGATCCAGGCGATGGTGGAGCTTGGGGAAGGGCCCGGCTGTAGAAGCGGAGTGCCCGCACCATGGCCGGACGATGGAGCCGGGATCCAGCGGGGAAGGGCCCCACGGAGGTGGGCGCATGCTGCAGGGGCGGAGTGCCCGCACCATGGACGGCCGGGGATCCGGCGGTGGTAGAGGCTGCAGCGGAAGAGTGCTCGCGCCATGGCCGGATGGTGGAGCCGGGATCCAGCGGGGAAGCGGGGCGGAGTATCCCAAGTGGTGAGACTAGCTGAGACGTGTTAAGCTAGCTAGCGCTTCTTGCGCCGCCGCTTCAGTCGCGGGCCGTGGTGGCCCCTGCTGTCCAGGCAGTGCGCGGAGACCATCAGGGCCAGCAGGAGGAGGGCGACGAGGAGGCGCCGCTCTCCGGCGGCGGCCATGGCGAGAAGAGAAATGGGATCGAGGAGGGAGTAGAGCGGGGCGAGGGGAGGGCCTGGAGGGAGCAGGGGCTCGGTGTCGCAGGGGCTAGCGCGGTGGTGAGGAAAGGTGGTGGCCGGCAGTGGAGCGGGGCGACGTGGGGTGAGCGGGGCTGGCGAGCGCTGGCTCGGAGGGGAGCGCCGACGTGGGGCACTCTGCCCCGATCCAGATCTGGATCGGGAGCGAGAGGGGGTTGCGTGGGCGAGTGAGCGCGGGGTGGGGTGTCGGTGCCCCCGAGGGGGAGTTAGCGGCGCCGGCTGGGCCGGCTTGTTAGGTGGGCCGGCCAGTTGGGCTGGTTCATGGGGAGTGGGGTTTCCTTGTTCTTTTTGTGTTTTAGTCGGAGAGTATTTTCTTTTTATCCCGTTGCAACACACGGACTCTTTTGCTAGTATCGTTAGAGCATGGTTAATAATACAACCAACAATCGGTTATAAGGAGTTATCATGTCATATAGAGCCAACCTAATTGTCAGCATATACAATAGTAAATTTTAGATGTGTACTATTTTAGTAGTAGTTGACCCAGCTTACAATATCACAAAGTGTCTTGGGTCTCGTGCTGCAGCGGCTACTCATCAAGAGCCCGCTTCTCTTCTCTCTCCTTCTCTCTCTTCTCCAACTAAGCAAGTATATAATATTTTAATTCTTATAGTCTGCTTATATCATCTTATTGTACTTGCTCTTAAACCACAGTGACCTTCATCTAGGTGTTGAAGCATCGATTCATCGGTGCAATGCCGTGGCGGCTAGGCAATCAGATGCACGCTGGGAAGGGCTTCCAAGAAACCCGTGGGATTACGCATCTTCATCGAACAGATTTAACAAATGCGGGTGATGCGAATGGATGTGTGAAACGGCTTTCGATGCGAGACGAGGACCGTGAAACCAACTTTGCTGTGGGTGGTGGATCCTCTCATGGAGAGGCGGAGAATACGAGATCCGAATCACTGAACACTGAAGCATGTAGTAAAAGAGTAAAAGGATGTGATTGTAAAAAAAAGAAAGAGTAAAAGGATGTTGCTCAACAAACCGTACCACGTGGTCTGATGCTTGGAATCGTGTACGTTGCTGGGGAAGTTGCAAGAGCTCTTCAGCCATGTGGGCTGCTGCGTGGTACCGCCCGTGTTTGTGCTACACTACTGGTACAGTCGAGAGAGTTTCACAAGTTCCAACCATTTCCATAGCTGCTAAACCCACTCCTCTTTTTCCGAAACAAGGCAAAATACTTGCCATCCTTTATCGATTCCCGAAGATAATTCTACGCTTTGATGCGGAAATCCAATTCAGCTTTTGGGAGCGGCAAAATTTGGTGGTTTGACCTTTTATAAGAAAATAGTTAGATTTGACCCTGTTTGAAAACATTTCGAAATCTGACTTTTTTTTGTCAAGGTATAACTGCCTACAGTCAATGCCTGTGACGGTAGGCAGCTTATCTACCTCAGCGCAACACATCTCTATCACCAAACAGACTAGCGATAGCATTTTTAGTCCTACCGTTGAGGTGTGTGATGATATGTGCAAAGAAACCCTGTGTTCGATACTTATATTTTTTATCACGATAGCACGTGCGACCGTATCGTCATGGGTCTCGGTGGTAATATGTTATGCCCTACCGTCATCCACCCCGACGGTAGGAAAATGATCAAATCATAAAATAGTTTTGAACTGGGGTTAAATCTAGCTAAACTTTTTAAAAATGATCAAAACACCAATTTTGTCCTTGGAACATATGATCCTCCCTATCTAAACTGTTTTTAGTGCCAAAAGAGGAAAAAAATGGTGTGTGTTCGTTATAACATCAAAAAGGTACGTGTAAATTTCTAGTAGGAAAGATTAAGTGTTTTGATGTGTATAAAAAATAAGTTGAACGACAAATATTACCTCTAAATGTTACACTTATTTTTGTTTTATTTTCACCAACGAAACACCATCATCCTGTTTCTCATGAAAGTTATCAAGCACATTTGTTACACTAATAAAAACATCTAAAGAAATAGAATTTTAAATTTTTATTTACTATTTATTTTGATTTTACAGTTTAATAGGGAGCATATGCACCCAAGAGCCAAACCGATCCTTCCACTTTGACGCGGAAATGCCATTGTATGAACACATGAGTTAGGACATCTTCAACGCTATCGCTTGAATCACACAACACATCCGTTCATGGACCAATGCGACTAGTGTGCGGAGATTAATATGGGACCAATGCGACCAGCCCGCAGAGATTAATACGGGAGCCGACCATCTAAACCTAGTTGTAAATGTCCGAAAGTATTCCAAATGGAATTTTTCCAAAGAATGAACAAATTTGATGCGAATTTGAACAAAGCGAACAAATTTCGTCGCCTTGAATAATTTTTACATAAAACCCGCTGATTTTCATCTAAACCGGAGAACATGTATTACATTTTCAACATATTTGAACCGGACTCTATCCTAACCTAGTCTAAATGTTGGACAACCATGATGAGCCCGCAACATGAGGGGAGGAATGGTTGCCCAAGATTCGGCGACCTCCCATGCTCAACTCTTCCTCGCTGTAGGCGGCCCCCGGGAACGTGCTGGCTTCGTCGTCGTGGCATTGGGACGCGGAGCTGGCGACATCGTTCGTGCCGTAGTAAAATTCCGTTATCGCCTCATCGATCTTCGTGAAGGCGACTTCTTCCTCCACCTGCAAGATATTGTTAGAGACCAGGGTGTTCTGTCTTCAAATGAGATGATAACTATCGATTTGGCAAAAAATGACTTTGACGATTCGACTATAAATCGTGCATGACGTTGTGCCTTAGCAATCGCTGAATCAATCTCCTGGAGGTTACTAATGATGCCATGGGAACGATGAGCCTCACCACAATGGTCTGTTCCTCAATGGTCTATTCCTGCAAGCAATCAAAGAACGAGCAAGAATATGATAAAGCAATCTGAATATTGTGAACATATATAAAGTATTGATATAAATGGGGATCTAAGAGTGATCCTGCTCTGATCGTAGGACACGAACGAAATACATGAAGTTAAAATGGCTTACTTTTAACTAAACAAATTCCAGAAAAAAACTACTAGACCGATCTATTTATATACGACCAAGGGGTGACGGCTAAGAAGGTGGGAGGCCGACAAGGACCTTGTGCCCAAGTGAAGGTGATGAACACTTTTTGATTTGGATTTCGACTCGGATTCTGTAGCATCATCACACCGTTTTGGCTCTATCTCCACACTCAGAAGGAATTTGAAGGTGCGTCCAATTGCGTTGTAAAGTACACGAGATAAATTTTGAACAGAAAGGTTCACCCCATTTGGAGTCCGGATGCAAAAGTCAGAGATGTTTAAAATCAGGTTTCTGTGCGTAGTCCGAATATGAGTCCAGAACATAGGAGACTTGGTCTTTATCTTCTACTTGGACAAAAGTGACACGAGAGAACTTTTTAAACGACACCTAATCATTTTCATTGACATGAAAGGACTTCTCGAACAAAACGAAACATTTTCTTTTCCTTTATCTTTACACGTGTTTGTACACGTGTTCGACAATTCTGCATTTAGGGATGAAATAAAAATAGGCAAGGTATTTTTTTCGGGATAATATATATAAATTATCACATATTTCTGATAAGAAATTGTCTCACAAAATATGTTGTACGCAATATTTTTGATCGTATCCAAGGTACTCATGTCCTCATCATCCTCCCCTTCCTATAAACAAAGTCGTCCTCGGCATTGCTTAATCTGAAATGTGGCTAACAAAAAAGATAAGGATTACATGTTGTATATGTATATGTCATTCATTTTTTTAGTTCCCCCAGTTTATGCACACATGACATATTTTTACGTGAGTAAGTTTCAAATGTCATGAAATATAGAGCCAAAATAACATCACGAGAAGTAGAAGATATGAAAATATTGCAACTCAGTTTGCACATATAAGTGAAGCTCTTATTCATATTAAAATATTGACAATGCTCATTATTAACCATCCCAACATTGGTGAATAAACTTCAGTAGTTTCATAATTACATGCTACACCATGATTAAATAAGCAAACATGCAATAAGTCATTCAACACACAACCATCACCAGGATTAGAGATCGTATCGAAATGATCAAATATTGGCACAGTTATTTTCATTCCTTTCAAGCTAGCATGATCATCATTCGTGATGCAAATGCTATGTTGAAAGTATGTTATATCGACCATAGCGGGAGTGATTAGGCGATTTAAAAAAAAATCTTCACTTAGGAATTACTAACTGAAGAAATATAGAGAGATGAAATACTACATATAGGATAAATCACCAGGTCCATGCGAAACAAGGTAACAACAAGGTCGTCATGATGAAATGAAGCATACACGAGGTACACGTAGCATATAATCATGATAAGGAGGCAGAAGAATTTGGATTGAGAAAATTGAGGAAGTCCTCAGTCAAAGTCTTCAAACAACAGTTATCAATTTCATCAACATATAAATGATAAAATGGAAGGGTTGGGGAAATAGAACCAGTTGCTTTACGAAGACAAGGAATTGTTCTACTAGTTCTAACTATTGTGATAGTTGTACGTCTGGTTGGAGCAGCATGGATTTCAAACCAGAGGACACACAATCCTCACAGTATTCTCCTTGAGCTAAAGTCATATAGACTCCGCCCAATCACTTGTGGTAAGTCTTCAAGGTAAACTTCCAAACCTTCATAGACTTGGTCACCAAGCAATCTAGAATTACTCTTGAATGCTCTATACCATGACGCCTAACCATCTGTAAGATACACAGTCTTCAAAGTTAAAACGACGTCAGTTCCACACATGAAAATTTCTTGAGTGATGCTCAATCACTTTAAGGTGCTGGGTGTATGTGATATCCTCACTTAGGATTCTCTCAAAATCTTTAGAGGAATAGTTGCTCTAGATGACACATGTCAATCTCTCTCTCGGAGCAGCCAATCAACTAATGGTTATGAGGGGTGGCTATTTATAGCCAGGGGAAACTCAATATGATATGACATAAATGCCCCTATAGATATGACCGTTGTGAGGATAAGGATCCACTTGACAACTCGCACACAACACATCAATGGTCAAAAATTTGAACTCACAAATTCCTCAAGGCTATCGATTTTCTCATGGTAGGAAATTCGCACTAGCGAAATCCTAACTCCTCAGTCAGACCGATTTCCTCGATGATTAGAAGAACTTTGTGTCTACCATTTAAGAACTCGACTGCACTGTAAGAGATTTCCAAAATCTTCACTCAAAGAGAAAGGCAGGTGTAGGTTTTGAGAAAAGCATCACTTTGAAATATACCTATGTATTACCTCGCCCCCCTTTAATAGTATGGTGTTTCCTATGACTCAATAAGGGAAAAAGAAACTATGAACAAAAATTCTTCAAGCTTCAAACTCCCCACTTCAATTTATTCGAAGGTCACACCAAATTCTTCACGTCAATTTATTCAAGAAGAGCACCAAAGTCTTCACTTGAATAAATACATATTTAGGGGCCGTCTTTCTTCGGTTAAACCAAACTCTTCACGGACTAGAATACCTGTGTACACTCACAAACACATTAGTCCTTTAACACATTTGTCTTCAGAACTCCAAAACCACTAACAGGACACTAGAAGCACTTACAATCTCCATCTTTTTGGTGACTGGTGACAAATAGGTAAGTTTTCAACGGGGATAAACATATAAAGTGTAAGTACAAAGTATGAAGAATTTGACTCCAAGATATAAAGAAAATCCCCGTGAAGATGTGCATATTACAGAATTTGTGGAGATACCCCCTATATCTTGGAATTCATTCACGCATTGAATATATAATATGAAGAATTTGAAATGCATGATTGAAAATGGTATGTGACAAAATCAGCATGCGTGCATAGGTAAATTTGAGGAATAAGCATGCAGAAAAGGTTTAAAACAGTTAGACCACCATTGGACTTAAGTTTACAACTCTTTATAATAAACAAGGGAGAAGAACAAGATTTGTAACTTAATCAAAAGTATCAACCCATATAAAGACACACTTGAAGACTAATGCAAATCCCCCCTTTGTCATCAAATGACTCATACGTCTCCAACATATCTATTATTTTTTATTGTTTCATGCTAGTATATTATCAATCTTGGATTCTTTATATGCAATAATATGCTACTTTATATCTTTTGTGGAGCTAAACTATTAACCTAGTGCCTAGTGCCAGTTCATGCCTTTCCCATGTTTTTGAGTTTTGTAGAAAATCAATACCAAATGGAGTACAAACACGATGAAACTTTTTGATGAATTTTTCTAGACCAAAAGATACCCAGAGAGCCTCGGAAGAAGATTAGAGGAGCCACGAGGTGGTGACGAGCTTGGGGGCGCGCCTAGGAGGTAGGGCATGCACCCCGAGCTCGTGGACCCCTTGTGGCACCTCCTAACCTAATTCCACTTCTCTAAATCCTCAGATATTCCAAAAAACATCACACATCCACCCGAAACACTTTTTCTGCCACTTCAGGTCTTTGTTTTACCGCGATACCATCGAGAGACCTTTTTTGGTTCCCTGTTCGAGGGGGAATCGATCATGGAGGCCTTGTACATCATCCTTGTCGCCTCCATGATGATGTGTGAGTAGTTCACCAGACCTACGGGTCCATAGCAAGTAGCTAGATGGCTTATTATCTCTCTGGGATCTTCAATACCATGTTCTATGTGATTCTTGATTGATCTATCCTATGTAATCTTCTTTTGCAGTGTGTTTGTTGGGATTCAATGAATTATGAGTTTATGATCATATTATCAATTGAAAGTAATCGAGTCTTCTCTTAACTCTATTATGCATGATTGTTATAGCTTCGTATTTCTCTCGATCTATCCATTTGGTTTGGCCAACTCGATTGATTTATCTTCAGTGGGAGTGGTGCGTTGTAGTAACTTCAATATAGCATTGCTCTATATCCCAGTGACAGAAGGGGACAACACACGTATTTTTATTGTTGCTACTAAGGATAAAATGACGAGGTTTATTCATATTAATTGGGTTTAGTTTGTCTACATCATGTCATCTTGCCTAAATCATTACTTCATTTGTTATAAGCTTAATATCATAGATGCATGTTGGATAGCGGTCGATTGGTGGAGTAATAGTAGTAGATGCAGGCAGGAGTCGGTCTACTTGTTTATGGATGCGATGTCTATATACATGATCATTGTCATGAATAACATTATAACTATGCGCTTTTGTATCAATTGCCCAACAATAATTTGTCTACCCACCATATTCTTTGCTTTCGAGAGAGAAGCCTGAAGTGAAAACTATCGCCCCTTGGTTTATTTAATCAATTTTATAAAAACATAAAAACTTTACTACCTTTTATTACTTTGGTTTTACTTTTACTTCTATATATCTATCTCTATCGGAATTAATCCTTGCAAGTAATGAGTCCAAGGGGATGGATAACCCTCTTGCGTGCGTTGGGTACAAGCGTTTGGTTTTGTGTGTGTAGGTGATGACGATGAGAGTTCGACTTGATTCTCCTATTGGTTCGATAAACCTTGGTTATCAACTAAGGGAAATACTTACCGCTACTATATTGCTTCGCCCTTCCTCTTCGAGGAAAAACCCAACGCAACTCACAAGTAGCAGGGAGAATTTCTCTCGTTGTTGCGAGGGATACATCATCAAATTCTCATGAGGTACCTACACACACCACCACTATTCACTTGTTCTACTTTCTACTTGCTCACTATGCTATCCTTGTCTTTGAAACATAAGAACATAAAGTAAAAAAAATCTAAGATAAATGTATCCTCATCCTCTTGCTAATCTTTACAAAAGACCCGAATATGTTGAACCAAATGCTAAGGAGTCGAGCGCACTTGATCATCTATATGAACTTTTGCTTGAAAATCATGAATCTAAAAATTGTGATAAAGTGTTAAAATAAATTTATAAAGTGATTCACGATAGATCCTTAAATTAAAAGCATGATTGCAATACTATTATTATAAATTCTATTAATGTAAATTGTGTTAATGATATGCAAAACTCCAAGCTTGGGGATGATGATTTTGTTATGTATACTACTCATTGTAATGATCATAATTTGGGTGATTGGTCTTATGATCTTGAAATTTTGTTTAAGCCTCGTAATTAATATTTTATTTAAAATCATGTTTGCAATAATATTTAAAGTGGGTTTGGAGAGGTCATGACTTTAGTTGATGTTAATCCCACTATCTTGGAAGATTATAAAACTTTTATGCAGGTGGATAATGAAAATAATATTTTATGTGATAGCTATATTGTTGAATTTGATTATGATCCTACATGTAACTAATATGAGAGAGGAAACTATGGTTATATATTTTTCATGTTCAATTACCTCTCTTGATGTTCAAATTATTAATGTTTCACTCTTCCTATTTGGATATGCTAGATATTACTTGTCTTGATAATTTGTTTTACTGTAAAATTCCTATGCATAGGAAGTGAGTTAGACTTAAATGTGTTTTTTTCATGCTATATGATGCTATATTTGTTCTTCAATTCTTGTCTTTTATGCGAGCATCATTATTATCTCAAGCCTATGTTAATGGCTATAAAGAAAGAGATTGTTGGGAGATAACCCAATACTTTCTATCTTGGTGTGATAAAATAATTATTTGTACTGTAGTATTTGTGTTTTATGTTTTAATTAGTGTTTATGCCGAGTAAAACCTTTGGGGTGATTTGCATCATAGTATAATTGATCGTGTGCAAAAACAAAACTTTTGCGCCTAGTAAAGAATTTTTCTGTTTTTATTTGAACGTATTTTCATCTGATTTTTACATAGTATTTGTAAATAAATTTCGTAGGATGTACTAAATTTTCATAACTTTTAGAGTTACATAAGTATCATTTTCATCTCGATTATTACAGATTGTTCTGTTTAGAGAGATTCTATTTTTTGCTTGCATAGTTTGCTTGTTCTGATGATGCTATAGATTTATCGGAGGGGGGGGGTATAAGTCATGGAGAAGTTAGAATACAGTACCTATTATGAAATAATGAAATATTAATCAATTTATAACAATATCTAAAGTTATGATATGTTCATAATATTAACGGATCTTATGAGGTTTCAGTTGAGTTTTGTATGTTGAAGTTTTCAAGTTTTGGGCGAGACATCAATGAATGAAGGAATAAGGATCTGCAAGACACTAAGATTGTGGATACCCAAGGCACCCCAATGTTATATTCAAGGAAGACCCAACCGTCTAAGCTTGGGGGTGCCTCGGATGGCATCCCCTCTTTCGCCTACAATCTTTCTGTATGTCCCTTGGAGCTATATTTTTATTCATCACATGGTATGAGTTTTGCTTGGAGCATCGTATATTATACTTTGTTTTTCTTTTAATCTTCCACAATAATTGTTTGCTGGACACACACCTATCGAGAGATACACATTTTGATCATAATTTGTGAGAATACTCTATGTGCTTCACTTATATCTTTTGAGCTAGGCAGTTGCTCTAGTGCTTCACTTATATATTTTAGAGCATGGCGATGGATATATTTGAAATAAATAGTTGAACTCTCATGCTTCACTTGTATATTTTTGAGAGGCTAAGAAATAGGAATTGTAATTTGCACATGTTACAATACTAGCCCAAAAAGGATAGGTATTCAAGGAGGATATCATAAAAAAATTCATGTAGCTCACCAAGTAAGAATCGTATGGTTTAATTATATGGAGGTAGTAATATTAAAGGATATAGGTCCATGATCACTGGTTAGTAGAAATACCAGCATTAAAGTTTGTTATTTACTTCTCATCTAAATTTCATCGCATGGTGATGAGGTGTGAGCATTTTTATATTTGAAATGAAATCCTGTCGTGTTGTTTCAATCGGGCGCGCGCGATGGTCAACTCCTTCCTTCCAAGGGGCATGCGATAGTAATTTGCTTCAAGAGATCTAATAAGGATTTACAATAAACATATGATTTATTTATGACTAATTTGAGTCCATGGATATACGTACTCTCACCTTTCCTAAGTTTGCTAGACTCTTCGGTATTGTGCATTGCCTTTTCTTACCTCGAGAGACGATGCAAACATCGCCGATGCATCAAAACCCCGTGATACGATATGCTCTATCACACATAAGCCTCCATATATCTACCTAAAAACCCACCATACCTACCTATTATGGCATTTCCATAGCCATTGCGAGATGTATTGCCATGCAAGTTCCACTGTTCTGTCGTATGACTTGTGTGTTCATCATCATATTGCTTTGCATGATCATATACATCTGACATAGTATTTGTGGCACAACCACCATTTATCATTGTTTCATGTTATGCTAGATCATTGCACATCCTAGTACACTGCCATATGCATTCATATAGAGTCATCTTGCATAACTTTATCGTTATATTGAGTTGTCAGTAAGTAAAAGTATGATGATGATTATTATTACAACATTTTCCACTAAGGAATGGATGATGAAGACTATGATTCCGGAACAAGTCGGGATGAGACTTCAGACGAAAAATAAAAGCCAAGGGAGGCCAAATGATCCCACCAAGAAAAAAGAAACAAAGAAATAAAGGAAAAGAAAAAATAAGAAAAAAAGAAAGAAAAATAAAAAATGAGACAAAAAGATAGAAGGGGCATTGTTACTATCATTTTTCCACATTTGTGCTTCAAAGTAGCACCACGATCTTCATATAGAGGGTCTCGTTAGTTGTCATTTTCATATACTAGTGAGATTTTTTGTTATAGAACTTGGCTAGTATATTCCGACGATGGGCTTCCTCAAATACCCGATGTCTTCACGAGCAAGAAAGTTGGATGCACACCCTCTTAGTTTAATTTGAGCATTCATACAATTATACCTCTAGTGCATCCGTTTCATGGCAGTCTCTACTCCTCGCATTAATACCGATCGATGGTCTTCTCCATAGCCTGTTAGTCCACCTAGTTGATATGAGACTTTCTTTCGCTTTGACTCCTTTGATATTTACCACCATACTATATTCCACCTATATGCTATATCCATGGATCACACTCATGTATTGGGTGAAGTTAAAAATGCTTAAGCGTGTTACATGTACGATCCAATTGCGTGGTTTGACGTGAGCATGCTCATGATTTATACTTATGCGGTGAAGATGGAGCCATGCCATGCTAATATGATACAATGAGTTGGGTTAACATTATTAAGGAGCGTATATTTTGAAAAAGTAATGATTCTGCTTCATATATTCATGGGTATTATTATGTTGATATCAATTACTTCATTGTTCCTCAACACTTATACGTGAAATAGATTATATGTTGGGTAGCATGCCACATCAAAAATTCTGTTTTTATCACTTACGTACTCAAGGACGAGCATGAATTAAGCTTGGGGATGCTAATACATCTCCAACGTATCAATATTTTTTAATTGTTTGATATTATATTATAAATCTTGGATACTTTAGATGCAATAATATGCTATTTTATATCATTGTTTGGAACTAAACTACTAACCTAGTGCCCAGTGTCATTTCTAGAACTTCATTTGGTATTGATTTTGTGCACAAGTCAAAAGACGCAAAATACACAGGAACTAACACTGGGCACTAGGTTAATAGTTTAGTTCCAAACAATGATATAAAATAGCATATTATTGAATCTAAAGTATCCAAGATTGATAATATAATACCAAATAATTAAAAAAATTATAGATACGCCGGAGACGTATCAGCATCCGGAAGCTTAATTCCTACTGGTCCTTGAGTAGGTAAGTGGTAAAAAGATAATTTTTATGTGGAATGTGACCTAACATAATCTTGAACAAATGTCTAATCATGGCATGAATACTAAGATACATATGATTCAAGGCAATAGTCTATCATTTGACAAAAAGACATCCATACTCAGGTATACTAGCAAACAATCCAGTCCTTTCGAAATAAGAATGCTAAAGAAAGCTATCACTACAATATCATATAGCCTATCATTCTTAGTCTTCCTAGCATAAAGTATAAATCATGAGCACCCCAGTGTCAAACCAAGCAGTTGGATCATACTTTTTAACATGCTTCAGCATTTTATACCTCACTCAAAACATGAGCGTGAACCATGGACATAGCATATATGTGTAATATAATATGGTGATAGGTTTTGAAGGAGTAAAAGTGGAGAAGAAAATCTCGTATAAACTAGGCAGACAAACGGGCTATGTAGATGCCCATCAATCGATTTTAGTGCAAGGAGTTGGGATTTCCATGCAACAGATGCACTAGAGCTATAAGTCTATGAAATCTCACCAAAAGCTAAGTGGGTGTGCATCCAACTTGCTTGCTCATGAAGACCTAGAGGAAGCCCATCATCAGAATATACAAGCCAAGTTCTATAATGTACAAATTCCCACTAGCATATGAAAATAACAAATCGTAATACTACCTATATGAAATTCATGGTGCTTTCTCTAAGCACAAGTGTGGAAAAAGAGGTAGTAGCACTGTCCCTAATAATGGTGCTTTCTCACTGAGAAAATGCTCTAATAATGATAAACATCACACGTCTATCTACTTACAACTCGGTATGAGAAACTACTAAACAAGATGACTCTATGTTACTGCATGTGGCAGTGTACTAGGATGTGCAATGATCTAGCGTAACATGTAAACAATGATGAACGGTGTCTTTGTCACAAATACTATGTCAGCTACATGATTATGCAAAGCAATATGACAATGAACACACAAGTCATATGATGTAATGGTGTAAGTTGCATGGTAATATATCTCGGAATGACTATGAAAATGCCATGATAGGTAGGTATGGTGGCTGTTTTGAGGAGGATATAAGGTGGATTATGTGCAATAGATCGTATCATGTCGCGGGGTTTGGATGCACCGGTGAAGTTAGCACTGATCCTCGAGGTGAGAATGCGCAATGCACGGCACCGAAGAGGTTAGAAAATACGGGAAAAGTGAGTACGCGTACATCCATGGATTTACATTAGTCATAAAGAACTCATATAATTATTGCAAAGCTTTATTAGTTCTCTCGAAGCAAAGTACTACTCGCATGCCCCTAGAGAGGAGGTTGGTAGGAGTTAACCATCGCGCCCCCGATTAGAACAACACAAAAGATTTCAACCAAGGATAAATTATGCTCCAACTTCATCACATAACTAGAGACTATACGTGCATGCTTCGGGTATAAAAAATTTAACATTGATATTCCTACTAATCCACATCATCCACTAGTGCCCTGACATATTACTATCTCAATGTTGCAAAATATTGCAAGGAATCAAACATATCATATTAAGTGACTTACAAGGTTTATGTAGGATTTTATGACTAACCATGTGAATGACCAATTCATGTTAAATCTCTAAATAGGTATAAGCGAAGCATGAGAGTTTAATTTGTTTCTCCATACTCTAATAAATATAAGTGAAGCAAAAGAGCAGTCTAAAAGTAATGCTTATCTATATGTAGAGAAACAAGCATCCAAACTTCAGAAGATATAAGTGAAGCACACGAAGCATTCTATAAAGCCACACTCAAAAGATATAAGTAAAGTGCAAAGAGCATTCTTTAAACTAATGATGGAATTTAATGCTAGTATGGTGCATTGCTAAAATAAAAATAAAAGGTACATGACGATCCAAGAATTTACGCATATCATGTGAACAAAACAAAAACCGAGACATACCGATCATTGTTGAAGAAGAAAGATGGGATGCCTTACGGGGCATGCCCAACCTTAGATGCTTGAGTGTCCTTGAATATTTACTTGGGGTGCCTTGCGTATCCCGAAGCTTGAAATCTTGCCTCTCCTCATTCTTCTCATATTTACACCTCATCGACCTCCAAACACTTCATCCACACAAAACTTGACATAACTTTTATTAGAAAGGTTAGTACATATAACATCAAATATCATCATGTCCTGCCATAACATTATTATATAATTATAATATACCATAACCTACTGTATCGTATCACAATTATATGGCTCCCAAGAAATGTGGCTCAACAAGAATTCAAACATAAGCATACAAAGAAACTATAACAACAATGCATGAAAAACAAGCTAGTGTGTAAAGATGCAGATGAAACATATACTTCTGTAACTAAAAAAAATCTATAAACTTAGGAAGTGGTAAATAATTTGTATAGTAGTACTGTGTAAAAATTGAAGAATTGTTTAGAGTTCTAGTAAAATAGGAAAAATCAAACACTGCAGCTAAAGTTTTCTGATTCTGCACAACACATATCAAACAAGCAATTTAAACACCCTAAAGGTAAATCTTGGCACATTATTTTTATAATACAATGTATTTTTTACAAGGGGATAAATATTTTTGTTAAAAAGTTGTTCTAATCAAGATTCACAAAGTTTCCATGGGCATGAACAAAAGTTCAAGGACGACCCCCACTTCAACGGTGCTCATCTTTCTCACTTTCACTTTTCTTTTTGAATTTGTTTTAAATTACGCGATTTATTTATTTTTGTTTTAGTTTATTTTAGAAGCGCTCAATAGAATAAAATGACTCTCTAAAACTATAGGGTTGTCTAGCTGGCAACACTTTCTTTAAAGCCATTAAGCTAGGCATATAGTTCTCAAGTAATTGATCCACCTGGATCCCAAGTATATCAAAGCCAATTTTACTTAACAATGATTTGTAACCTAGTAGTGAGCACAAAACAACATATATGATGTAACAAGAAAGTATGACTCTCTTCATATGCATTGATGTGTCATAAAAGAACAACTGATGCACATCAAGTAAAGGACAATACATATCATAAGTAGTTTCTTGCAATTTGATCGCATTGCAAACATAGAGAGGTGAAGATTTAGTTCCTCTCTCATAGTAATTGCAAGTAGGAGCAGGAAGAACTTTCATATTATATCAATCAAAATCATCATGTGGAGTGGTAAAATGCAACCCACTAATATAATCCTTAATGTGTTAAAAAATCTCCGATATAGTGTAGTTGGGAGAATTCGAAAAGATAACAGGACTATCATGTGTGGGTGCAATAGCAACAATGTCATTCTTAACATAAGGAACTATAGCAAGTTCATCTCCGTAAGCATAATTCATATTGACATCATGGCCACAAGCATAGCAAGCATCAAGTTCATCAAAAAGGATATTTCAAACAAACCCAAGGGATCATAGCAATTATCATAGCAATCATCCTTCGGTAAGCACGATGGAAAATTAAACAACGTATGAGATAAAGAGTTGCTCTCATTAGAAGGGGGGCATGAGTAGCTAATCTACTCTTCCTTCTTTTGTTCTTCGCTCTCCTCCTCATCTTTTTCATACAATGAGCTCACAGTTTCAACAAATTCTTCTTCCATAGATTCATGCAAGATATTAATCTCTTCCAAGGAAGCGCACATTCTCTCCATAAATTATTTAACATAAGCATTAGAAGCATCATTTTCGTAACAATATTGAAGTATGGCAAAAAATTAGATTTGTAAAGATTATCATCATACTTTTCAATCGAAGAAGCTATTTCATATGCACCCTTAAAAGCAACAAATTCTTCTATTTATTCCACATCATAGTAATCATAAACACCATTAGCATAATAAGCCAATGTTTCATTATCATTAAATTCACATAAAAAGGGAAGGTGCGGAGCCTCCATCTGAGAGCAACACGTATAATCACATCTCAAGCATAAATTCCAAGCATACGAACACAACATTTTAGGTTGATCCCGTAAGTGTTTCCCTTTTTGAGTCTTGCAATAATCCCTAAAGTAATCACATTTATCCAACGTGTCTCCCATTATCAAGTTGAATGGGAATTTCTCAGGATTACCAAAGTAGTATTTAATGTTTTCCACATAACCAACATCGAGGGTTTTAGGAGTTTCCCCATCTCCATGAGTAGCAAGTATAAGTATTGTTTTTTGTGTTTCGTGTTCCATATCCATAACTAAAGATATAAAACAACTTATAACATAACATAAAATTAATTAGTGATAAAGCAAACAAGCACACACAAGAATATTAACCCCACGCTATTGCTCCCCTACAACGGCGCCAGAAAAAGATCTTGATAACCCACAAGCGTAGGAGATCATTTGTAGCCTTTTTCGATAAGTAAAAGTGTTGAACCCAACGAGGAGCTACATGTAGAATTAATATTACCTAAAGTTATATCGGCCACCGATATAACTCTACACGCGCTAACGCTTACTTTACCCATAACAAGTAGGAAACTATTTTGCGGAATACAACTAGAGGTACTATTTGGGAGTAAAACTATGGATACTTTGTAAGATAATAAGAGGTAGTTGTTTAGTAGAGAGAATTTTGTAACACAAGAGAAAGATTGTCCATAGACAGTTGAATATAATATGATAGATACTTATCATATGCAATGAGGGAGAGGCATACGCTAACATACTTTCCGTACTTGGATCACATGCACTTATGATTGGAACTCTAGCAAGCATCCACAACTACTAAAGATCATTAAGATAAAATCCAACCATAGCTGTGACGCCCCGGTAAATTAAGCTACAGTAAACCTGTGCTAATGGATTCACGTCACCCGGGTTACTATTGGTAGTCTCGCGTAGTTTCAAACCGACCCAAATTCAAATTTAAAATAAAATCAAAACAAGAAAAGTTTTCGAATGCGAATATAAAAATGTTGGAGGAGTTATAAAAGTTCCCTAATAAATTATAAGAGTAAATCAGGAATTCTTAAAATTATTTAAAAACCATATGTATTTAAGACATAAACTATATACGGATAATAATAGCTAAAAGAAATAATAATAATAAAAAACAAACAAACCCCGTGGGCCAAACTGAGCCAAAATGACCCAGCCAGCCCACCTAATTTGGGGAGGTATAAGACCCCCCGCGGGAGCCCAAACCCTAACTACCCCAATGCGAGTCCGAGTCCCTCCCACCACCGCCAGAGCCACGACGGTTGGCTCCCTCGTTTCCCTCGCCCGTGCGCCCGTGCCCCTCTCTCTCTCGCTACGCTCCCCATCCCCCCAGCCTGACCGAAGCCCCTCACTCGTGCCTCCCGTTTCCCTAGGGCGCTACCCCTGCCGCTCATCCAGATCTGGATCGGGGCAGATAGCCCCTAGCGCCACATCTCTCCCCTCGTCTCCCTCCTGGCGCTCGCCCCCCCCGTCGCCCCTCCTCTCCCTCATGCGCCTGAGCCTCTCCCCGTCGCCCTTGGCGCGCGCCGACCCCTTCCCATGCCCCTCGCGAACCAGATTGGATCGGGGCTGGGGGAAGAAACCTGCGCTGGCCGGTGCCCTCACCGCCGGTCCTCCAGCCCGCCCCGCATCCGGGTCACCACCGGCACCATCTCGCGCCGCTCCCCACTGGTTCTGGCCGCGGCGCCCCGCCCCGGGCCACCCCGCACCCGATCTTCCGCTCCCTGCCGCGTGGGGCCGGAACCGCGCCGCCTCCCCATCGGCCGACGCCCTCCGACGTGCGACCCCTTCACCGCGCGTCTCCACCTTGCCGGTGCTCCCCTCGTTGGCCATCACCGCTGGCTTTCCCTCCTCCTCCTCAACGGCTCCATCAAGCCTCGCCGCCCCGATCCCCGGCAACGCCACTGAGCTCGGGGCCCCGGCAACCTTCTTCTCCTTACCCCCGTTCCGGTTCTATTCCGGCGAACACCGCCGCGTTCCGACGCCGTTGGGCTCCTGTAGGTGTAGGTGGAGGTTGCCTGCTTCCTCTCTGTGTTGAGAGAGATGCGAGAGAGTTGGCAGAGAGAGATGTTAGAGAAAGATAAGAAGAAAAAGAATATGTATGTATGTATGTATTGCGTATGTATGTATGTATGTATGTCTTAATGTATGTATGTATGTATGTATGTATTGCGTATGTGTGCATGTATGTAGAAAAAGAAAAAGTCATATATATATATATACGTTTTTATGAATAAATAAATAAATAATTACATATATTTAATTAATTAGTTAATTAATTAAATAGATAATTAAGATAATCTGTTAATTAGGATAATTAAATTATCCTATTAGAGTATGACACGTGGGTCCCCCACTAAATTAATCTGATTAATAAATATTTAACCTTAATTAATAAATTATGTCAATGACACGTAGCACCCACCATTCAATTGCTGATGTTAGCATGACATCATGCTGATGTCAAATTAGTATTTAATAATTAATTAAATCTTCTTTTAAATTCATAATTATTGAATAAAAATTTAAAAATTAATATTAAATAAACCGTAAGTGAGATCAATATATTTTCAACATGAAAGTTGATCAGCAGAACGAGACGAACCCGGATACGCGGTCCATTCGTCTGTCACGCGTCCCTAGCATATCAAACGTGGAACTTTTCAATCGTTTTTCATCTGTCCCGTAGTAGCCACAGACCCGGGAAATATCATCATATATTTTCCTGACCCGTCTATGATGGATGTTACTACGCTAGCTCATGCCTAGCCTGCATATTGCCATGTCATGCTTAGTGTTTCACCTGTTGCTATTATTTATTATTTCTCCCCCTCTTCTTACCGGTAGACCTTGAGACTCACGGTGCTGCCGGGTACATCTACGACCCTGCCGACCAGCCCTTTTCCGCAGAGCAACAAGGCAAGCAAACCCCCCTTGATCATTGCTATATCGCCTATGTCTTTCTTCCTACTGCTTGCATTAGAATTTTGCTACTGTTGTAGTTAGCTCCTATATCACATGCATAGCCTAATTTTGATGCATACTACTTTCAGTACTGTATCTTTAAAACAGTTTACTATAGGTGGAGCAGTCATCCCCTCTGACCGTGATACGTCTCCGTCGTATCTACTTTTCCGAACTCTTTTGCCCTTGTTTTGGACTCTAATTTGCATGATTTGAATGGAACTAACCCGGACTGACGCTGTTTTCAGCACAATTGCCATGGTGTTGTTTTTGTGCAGAAATAAAAGTTCTCGGAATGTCCTGAAAATTTACGGAGATTTTTTGTGAAATAAAAGAAAAATACCTGCGCAAAGATCCACCGGAGGGGGCGTGCCAGTGGGCCACAAGCCCACAGGCCGCGGCCACCCCCTAGGCCGTGTCGTACAGGCTTGTTGGGCCCACGTGGGACCACTGCCCCCAATCTCAGCTCTATATCTTCCGTTTCGCCTGGAAAAAAAATAAGAGAGAAGGTTTCGTCGCGTTTTGTGATACGGAGGCGCCGCCACATCCCGTTCTTCATCTAGAGGGCAGATCTAGAGTCCGTCTCGGGCTCCGGAGAGGGGAAATCGTCGCCATCGTCATCATCAACCTTTCTCCATCAACAATTCCGTGATGCTCTTCATCGTTTGTGTGTAATCTCATCGTAGGCTTGCTGGACGGTGATGAGTTGGATGAGATCTATCATGTAATCGAGTTAGTTCTTGACGGGGATTGATCCCTAGTATCCACTATGTTCTAGATTGATATTGCTACTACTTGGCTATGCTTAATGCTTGTCACTAGGGCCCGAGTGCCATGATTTCAGATCTGAACCTATTATATTGTCGCCAATATATGTGTGTTTTAGATCCTATCTTGCAAGTTTTAGTCACCTACTATGTGTTATGACCCGGCAACCCCGGAGTGACAATAGCCAGAACCACTCCCGGAGATGACCATAGTATGAGGAGTTCATGTATTCACCGCGCATTAATGCGTTGGTCCGGTTCTTTATTAAAAGGAGAACCTTAATATCCCGTAGTTTCCATTAGGACCCCGCTGCCACGGGAGGGATGGACAATAGATGTCATGCAAGTTCTTTTCCCTAAGCACGTATGACTACATACGGAATACATGCCTACATTAGATCGACGAACGAGAGCTAGTTACATATCTCTCTGTGTTATAGCTGTTACATGATGAATCACATCCGTCACACTCATCCATCACCGATCCAGTGCCTACGAGTCTTTTAGTACTGGTTCTCGCTACGTTACTTTGCCTAGGCTTGTCCCTTGCTACAAAAGGGATTGGGCCACTTTGCTGCTGCTGTCACTACTGCTGTTACTTGTCACTTTGTTGCTGCTGTCACTACTGCTGTTACTTGTTACTTTGCTGTTGCTGTTACCACTTCGCTGTTACTTGTTGCAAGACTTTGTTGGCGCCGTTGCCGGGGATAGGTAAGCGGCACTAACGTCCCGTCAACAAGGCTTTTTCTGGCACCGTTGCTATCATACTACCTTGCTACTGATAATTTGCTTGCAGACACTAATCTTTCAGGTGTGGTTGAATCTCACACATTCAATTGCTAATACTTGAGAATGTTCTTTCGCTTCCCGTCTTGGCGAATCAACAAATTTGGGTCGAATACTCTACCCTCAAAAACTGCTGCGATCCCATACGCTTGTGGGACATCAGACCCCTTAATTCATTTGCCCTGCTTATTTGTCGAATCTCGATCCCTGATCGACGAGCCAGACCCGACACATCACTTACACCCCCCTTGTTTCTGCGACACTACAGAGGTACTATCGGGTACCGAGGGTGACACCTCGTGAAGTACTCCTGATGATATCCAACGAGGGTGATAGCTCGGATTCCCCCCGATGTTTCTACCACACAGTTACTTGACCATGTTACTGGGATCTTTGATGAATAGATGCTAGACGGGTGGATTCCCGCGTGATTGTGTCGAATACTTAATTAAAATGATAATGGATTTGGGTATTTGATCTAGGTTGGTCGAAAGGCCTTATTATGCACTAACCGTCTGCGTGGGAAGAATTATGGGTACTCGACGTCGCGGTATCAGCCGAAACTCTTCAGACGTCAGCGATGGAGCGGCGCGCGCCCGAGTGGTCACGAGATACATTGCTCTTGTATTAAGGGGTGCTAGTACTGACATGGGCCGCCCTCGCGTCGTGCAGGAGCGCGGAGGGCAAGTGGGCCCACGAACCCTCTGTGCTTAGGAGTTAGACCGATTGGCTGGCCTCTCTGCTGAGCTTAGGTGGGGCTGCGACATGTCGATATTCCGAGGCTGGGAGGACCCATAAAAGTGTGTCCGGCCAGAGTGTTATCGAGCACGTCGGGGAATATGTTGTGCACCCCTGCAGGGAAGAACTTATCTATTCGAATAGCCGTGTCCACGGTTATAGGACAACTTGGAGTTGTGCCCTGATCTTACAAAACTACAACTGTTACTTAACTGGACTTAGTTGCCCCGGGATTGCTTCCTCGCAGGGAGTCGAGGAAGGATCTTTGGGCGTGGCCTCATATTAATATTGCTGCAACGATATGACTATTAATTGTGTTACCTTGCTCTAGTCTCGTCTATTGCTGTAACACCCTGAAGATGCTAGTCTTCGATAGGACTAGGCCTTCTCTCTATTCTTTCTTTGCTGTAGTCAGTCCACATATAAACCCCTTCTTTCATATTGTTGCATACTTAGCATAGTTCTGATGTAAGTCTTGCAAGTACTTTGGATGAGTACTCACCATTGCTTTGCTCCCCCTTTGTTCCCTTAATCCGTTGCTGCGACCAGATGATGGAGCCCAGGAGATGGAGTGTCCTGCCGACGTCTGCCCCCTGATGGTATCTTCTTCGTGGAGGCCGCTGAAGACCAGGAGTAGTTTAGGAGGTTCCCAGGCAGGAGGCCCCGCCTCGTTCGATCATGTTTCTTTTGTGCAAGCCTTCTCTAAGGCACCCCATGTTTAATGTCTGTACTCAGATATTGTTGCTTCCGCTGACTCATGTGTTTATCGAGCTTCTGTATTTTAGCCCTCGAGGCCCCTGGCTTGTAATATGAAGCTTGTATTGTTTTATTTGTGTCTAGAGTTGTGTTGTGATATCTTCCCGTGAGTCCTTGAGTTTGACCGTACGCATTTGCATGTATGATTAGCGTACGATTAAATCGAGGGCGTCACAAGTTGGTACCAGAGCCGACTGCGTGTAGGTAGTCCCCTTTCCAACTCCTTGGCCGAAGTTGAGTCTAGTATTTGAAAAACTTTACTAACACTGATGCTGTGGATTACGGGCCCACATATCAATTGGGTGGTATTAGTATCTTTTACTCCTTTTCTATACTCCGGGTTCTACTCTCTCTTCTCTTTCGGGTTAAAGATTTTGCTAACTCTAACTCTAGGTTCTCGTAAATACTTCCTCCCAAAGAACCCCGAACTTTCAGACGATGGCTTGATTCCTCAGAAGACACTGAAGATACTCTCCGATGTTTCTCTCGAGAACTTGTGCTCATCGCTTCTGCGATTTTCCTTCCTCCGTCAACCCCTATGGATGACGACATACAAATGTCGTCCATACTTTCTTTTCCAATTTCTCTTGTTTTACGAGAGGCAACGGATTATCTTATGGGGGATTCGTCCATCATCAGTTGTTATGGGTTTCGAAAGTTCTTCGAACTGCTATTCGATCTTTTGGAATTCCGAGTAATCTATTGCTCTTGACCTTTCTCACCTGCTTGTGTTATGGTTAAATCCATATGTCTAGCAACATTCATTAAAGTCCTTTGTGATTTCCTGTGATCTTATTAATTCTATCTTTTTGTGAATGCACACAATCACCTGTTGATACTCATGAATTATTTTCCGGCTTAGACGTCCCTTCAAACAGAGCTGGTAATCGGCAAATCAACCTTGATTTATTTTTCATCTAAGTCCATTCAGCTTACTTGTATTGGATCGGAGCATCCGATTATGATACACCAACCTGGAAATCCTAATTCCTTCGGTAATTAAGTACCATATTTGTCAGATGTTCTATAACTCGATGCATTGCATCCTATATCCCTCTGATTGAGTACTGATACTCACATCAGGTTCTTTGTGGATTGCCAGACCCATCACTGGGTTATTATCCGACATCATCCTTTACATTCAAAATTTTCTTGTGATATTGTTCTTGATACATAATGTTATTGGTTAATTGTGTCTTCTCCCTCTCATAGAATTGTATCCAATGCTTTGTCAGCCTTGCTCTTCAATCATGTGTTATTTACTCTTAAATTTGTGGTATTTGTTCCTAAGATGCCCCGATGGGTTGAACCTATGCCTTGCTAGATCAATATGACCCGAAGAGTTTTCACAAGTCTTACTCTTCATGTGTTCTGCCGGATACTCTTTCAAAGCTACAACCTGATCAAAGGCGAGGAGTAAATGGCAGGTGATGCATTGATGAAGTGGGAGTCGATCTTGAACTTTGTGTTCCTGCCCATGGAAACGACTTTGATCCAATCATAGAAACTTTTCGTATCGATAATCAATCATTCTGTGGTTTAAATCTGGTATATGTGATCTTGTCCTTTGCAATCGTGGTTCTGACCATGTTGTCCTACCTTGATTTCATTCTCAGACGAGTTAAAGTACTTGCCTTCTTCAGATCAACACACCGGTCCAAGCCTTATTGTTGATCTACCTCCGAGTATTATTCCTTGTAGCTCGAGGATATCACGGAGCTATATAACTTCTTGTGAGCTCCTCATCAACTATGATATTTTCGTTAATTCCATTTTCCTCGTGTTTGAGTTGTTGGACACGCGAGTACATCGATAACTGAATCGAGTACGCATTGCAATTGAACAACTTTTAGTAATCTTCCTTGTTTACGAGTTTGTACTCGATCATGTCATTCCAAGCTGTTAAGCTACATCATCATCGTCATGTTGGAGCTCGACCATGCTACCTATACCCTTCATCCCTGGAACACAATTCCAAATGTATGTTAAGATTGCATCGAGCTTTCCACATCATGTTGGTTGTCCTCAAAGCCAATCTCAATTCTGAGCTAGCAGTCTTATCTGTGATTCTGATAACCTCTTGCTTCATCATTCCCTTGCTTGATGTCGTCGTTGAATGATTACATCTGCGTGACGCTTCTCGACAAATGTGTCGTGATCATCATCAACACTCCGAGCTCTTGCAGGGTATCAATCGAATGCATGATGAGAAATACCATCCCTTCCCCTCGATGATTTGTGAAATCATCGTCAACCTTATTGCCTTCTGTCCAACACAAACGTGTTCAGGTTTTGTGTTGTCCCTTAAGTTCCTTGCTAATCAGCTTATGTTATATTCTACCTTGGAGTATTACTATCTTTTATGTCAAGAATGTTGTGAGCATCATTGCACCTCTTAAGAATTCTTGATATAGTGATACTTCTCGACATCACCCTTCATTTCTTGGTCCCGTGTTGTTTCAAACCGGAATACCAACAAGTGAACTCTGATGTGTGATCCCAATTCTTCTGGCAACCCTATTTCCTTGAGGTTAACAACTGATTGTTTCATTCTTAGTGAGTTGGGTGTTGACTCAGCATTTTTGTCATTGGTTGTGCTACTCCGTCCGTATTTCCGAGTGCACCCTTCCACCAATGTTTAATTGTTGTTGTTCCCTCGAGCATACGACATTATACCATTTGATTTGAAAAATGCTATCTCCTTGATATTATAACCTTGGAAATTCATCCCTGTTAAAACCTTGTGGGATTGTTGTCGAGCCCATCGGCCACACCCTCAACTTATTCATAGTGTGATGGTGAAGCTCTTGAAAGCATTAGCCTTATGCCTAGCTCATGAAGGATATGTTGATAAAAGAAGTGTTTTCCCAAAGTTCATGTGCAGTCTTGCTGCCGTGAATATGTGAAATTTTTGTTTCACTTCCTTCAGGGTCATCCCAAATCATTCACGTATGTGTGTGGTGTTATATGTTTTGAAGATTTGCTATCTTCACTTCATATAATTTCTCCTAATACCCCTAGCCACTCACTGATTTGATCAAGGGAAAGAAGTTCCTTCATATGAGCTAATCTAGGCTTACGCAAGGGCCTTTATATCCTCGATGATGGTTTACAAATGAGAACTCGGTTGCATTTTGACTTGAAAATTCTATGTGGGCACGAATGTCCTAACATTGTGTTCATATGTCTTACAATCGAACTCATGATTCAAGAATTGCTTGTGTAGCTAATATCATGAGAATCTTGCATTTTCATCATTCTTCTCAGGCATCCTGAGTCTGAGGTGCCCTGACACCAATCAGATCTAAATCTCGGGAAGATACGATGGTTGGGACATTTTCCAATAATTATAACTTTGGTCTTTATGTAAACTGGTATGGTGCTGTCTTGTACAACACGCCTGGCTGAAGGGCCTATTGTTATAAACTCTTACATATGTAATGTTATCCATTTTACCATGCAAAAAATATATGACTTATTTCATAATTTGTTCCTCATAGATCCTCTTTGTGTACCCATTGGTCCAACCTTTATCTGATGAACATGTCGATGCTACCTCGAAGCAAGAATGTGGTACTTCAATTGTCAACAGGAACATTGGAAGCGCAGTGCTAAATTGTTCCTAATCAATTATCCAAATCATATGGTATGGGTAAACATCATGATTCCTCTTGCCTGTTTATCTAAATGGTTATGTACTTAATGACCTATCATGTATACCATACTCTATGTTTTCCGCTGGAATGGTATACTTTAATACCTGTGTGTGTGAACACAATTTTCCTTCCTATTGGTCTGTTTGACCTTTCTTGTGGCATAACTTATCTAAGAGTGTTAATTCCCTGCTTAGTTAAAAATCTTGGTATAAAACTCTGTCAGTAAGACCGTGTTACTAATGTGGATAACATTCTGGTAGACGCCGTGTCACAGCCCTAGATTATATCTTGTAGCTAGTTGCATCAGTAAGCATTCATGAATGCATTCAAATCAATTTAATTCAAATTTGGATGATCTACAAATGGGGATGACCAAACCCTAACACCAAACAACATCCAAATAGGTTCAACAAGAGAAAAATCTTAGCTACTCTATATTCAAAACAAAACCCTAGCAACTCTATATGCAAAACAATTCAAAAGTGGTGACAAATCAATGAACCAAAATGGTTTTCATAAAAGTCCATCATTTTTGATAAATGTTGGAAATAAAATATCAGGGGTGATATATATTTTCAAAATACTTTTGGCATTTTATTTTAAACTCAAAAGCCACTGAAATCAATTAATTAATTGATTTCAAATACTTCCTAGTTTTATAAAATGTTGAAAACTTCACATGGGGTTGGAAATATTCCAAATAACACCCGAGAGTTGTTTACCTATTTTCTTTGAATTAGTTGGAGCCAAAACAAATAAAAGAAATGTCACAAATATCAAACAGAAAGAATACAAGAAAAAAAAAGAACTAACCTGCGCTCACTTGGTCGGCCCAACCCACCAAGGCCTCCCCCTGCTCGTCGTCTTCCCCGAGCAGCTGCGTGGCAGGAGCGCGTGCGCCGGCTCCACCTCCTGCTTGCCACCTCCTGCTCGCTCCCGTCCTCATCTCCTCGCCCGGAGATTCCCCAGACCCCCTCGAGCTCATCCTCTTCTTCTCTCTCCAGTTCCCTCTTCTCTTTCTGTGCTTTCCCTCGTTGCCGCCATTGCCGAGATCTTCAAGCCCGCCTCCAGCTCGTCTCCGGCCACCCCTCGCCTCCTCAGCGGGCTCATTAGCTTCGCCCCGACAAGAAGATCCTCATCGTCAACCACCCTGAGCACCCGAGCCACCATAGCGTCGCCATCGCCGTCTTCTTCCTCCTCCGGTCGCCGGAGCTCCCCACCTCGATTCGCCGGCCAGCGACTCTCTCCGACCTCCCCGATGCCAGATATGGATCCCTAGTGAGCTCCTGCTCCTTTCCCCTCTATTCCCCACATGATAGCGTCCCCCTGAGCTCCTCCCTGACGAGCCCGACTTCCGTCCGCCGCGCACGCTCGTCGCCGGGACCTTTTCCGGCCACGTGAGCTCCTCCTGATGCCCCTGCCAGATCGGGCGCTTCGCCAGCGTCTCGTAGGTGCAAACCGCGCTTGATTTGGACCTCTGTAGCGCCGTTTAGGTCGTCTCCGGGGAGTCCTCCGCCGCGGCTATGGTCGCCGGCGACCACCCTCCGATGGGGGTCAACGTGGCCAGCCATTAACCACTAACCCCCCTCCCCAGAGACGCTGACATAGGGCCCCACGGGTGAGTCAAACCACCATTAGGGTGGGTCAACGCGGGATTAAGCCCTGGGTCACTGACCAGTGGACCCCACTGGTCAGGTTTGACCTCGAACGGCTGCTGTTGACTGATGACGCAAGTCTGACGTCGCAGTGATGCAATAAAGGTTTTCTGATTTTAATTATTCCAGAAAATGCCTAAAACTTGTAAAAATCATGGAAATTAAAATATAACTCGGATGAAAATAATTTATATATGAAAAAGTATGAGAAAAATCCAAGGAATCTGATTATGGCATTTTCATGCATGTTTGAAAAAGTTAACAACACCAAATAGGCAAAATGATGAATAGGGTAAATTTAATAAATAGTTTGGAGTTGGAAATTGATACTTATTTGATTTCCACTTTAATTGTTATGACCAAATATTGGTGAATGCAAATCAGTACCTCAAAATACTAACTCTATACATGTTGAATAATTTGTTATGAGCATCAGGTCGAATCAATTATATGGGTACTTGGAAAGATACCCAGCTTGACGTGATGTTTGAATCCTAATTCAAACCAACTTCAACTTAAGAAATGATTGTTGGGGAACGTCGCATGGGAAACAAAAATTTTCCTACGCGCACGAAGACCTATCATGGTGATGTCCATCTACGAGAGGGGATGAGTGATCTACGTACCCTTGTAGACCGTACAGCAGAAGCGTTAGAGAACGCGGTTGATGTAGTGGAACGTCCTCACGTCCCTCGATCCGCCCCGCGAACAATCCCGCGATCAGTCCCACGATCTAGTACCGAACGGACGGCACCTCCGCGTTCAGCACACGTACAGCTCGACGATGATCTCGGCCTTCTTGATCCAGCAAGAGAGACGGAGAGGTAGAAGAGTTCTCCGGCAGCGTGACGGCGCTCCGGAGGTTGGTGATGATCTTGTCTCAGCAGGGCTCCGCCCGAGCTCCGCAGAAACGCGATCTAGAGGAAAAACTATGGAGGTATGTGGTCGGGCAGCCGTGAGAAAGTCGTCTCAAATCAGCCCTAAAACCTCCGTATATATAGGTGGGAGGGAGGGGAGGAGGCAGCCTCAAAACCTAAAGGTTTGGCCGAAATTGGAGGTGGAGGAGTCCTACTCCAATCCTACTTGGAGTAGGATTCCACCTTCCCACTTGGAAACTCTTTCCACCTTGTGTTTTTTCCTTCTCAAACCTTATGGGCCTTAGTGGGAACTTATTCCAGCCCACTAGGGGCTGGTTTATCTCTTCCCATAGCCCATGAGACCCCTTGGGGCGTGACACCCCTCCCGATGGTCCCCGGCACCCCTCCCGGCACTCCCGGTACACTACCGATGAGCCCGAAACCTTTCCGGTAATGCACGAAAACCTTCCGGTAACCAAATGAGGTCATCCTATATATCAATCTTCGTTTCCGGACCATTCCGGAAACCCTCGTGACGTCCGTGATCTCATCCGGGACTCCGAACAACATTCGGTAACCAACCATATAACTCAAATACGCATAAAACAACGTCGAACCTTAAGTGTGCAGACCCTGCGGGTTCGAGAACTATGTAGACATGACCCGAGAGACTCCTCGGTCAATATCCAATAGCGGGACCTGGATGCCCATATTGGATCCTACATATTCTACGAAGATCTTATCGTTTGAACCTCAGTGCCAAGGATTCATATAATCCTGTATGCCATTCCCTTTGTCCTTCGGTATGTTACTTGCCCGAGATTCGATCGTCAGTATCCGTATACCTATTTCAATCTCGTTTACTGGCAAGTCTCTTTACTCGTTCCGTAATACAAGATCCCGCAACTTACACTAAGTTACATTGCTTGCAAGGCTTGTGTGTGATGTTGTATTACCGAGTGGGCCCCGAGATACCTCTCCGTTCACACGGAGTGACAAATCCCAGTCTTGATCCATACTAACTCAACTAACACCTTCGGAGATACCTGTAGAGCATCTTTATAGTCACCCAGTTACGTTGCGACGTTTGATACACACAAAGCATTCCTCCGGTGTCAGTGAGTTATATGATCTCATGGTCATAGGAATAAATACTTGACACGCAGAAAACAGTAGCAACAAAATGACACGATCAACATGCTACGTCTATTAGTTTGGGTCTAGTCCATCACATGATTCTCCTAATGATGTGATCCCGTTATCAAGTGACAACACTTGCCTATGGCCAGGAAACCTTGACCATCTTTGATCAACGAGCTAGTCAACTAGAGGCTTACTAGGGACAGTGTTTTGTCTATGTATCCACACAAGTATTGTGTTTCCAATCAATACAATTATAGCATGGATAATAAACGATTATCATGAACTAAGAAATATAATAATAACTAATTTATTATTGCCTCTAGGGCATATTTCCAACAGTCTCCCACTTGCACTAGAGTCAATAATCTAGTTCACATCACCATGTGATTCCAACGAATCCAACACCCATATAGTTATGGGGTCTGATCATGTCTTGCTTGTGAGAGAGGTTTTAGTCAACGGTTCTGAAACTTTCAGATCCGTGCGTTCTTTACAAATCTTTATGTCATCTTATAGATGCTGCTACTACGTGCTATTCAGAAATGCTCCAAATATCCACACTACTATATGAATCCGTTTCACTACTCATAGTTATTCGGATTAGTGTCAAAGCTTGCATCGACGTTACCCTTTACGACGAACTCTTTAACCACTTCCATAATCGAGAAAAATTCCTTAGTCCATTAGTTACTAAGGATAAATTTCGACCGCTGCTAGTGATTCAATCATGGATCACTCTGTGTACCTCTCAACATACTTTGAGTCAAGGCACACTTCAGGTGCGGCACACAGCATGGCATACTTTAGATTCTACGGCTAAGGCATAGAAGACGACCTTCGTCTATTCTCTTTATTCTGCCACAGACGGGTTTTGAGTCTTACTCAAATTCACACCTCACAACGCAACCAAGCACTCCTTCTTTGCTGGTCTATTTTGAACTCTTTCAAAAACTTGTCAAGGCATGCATCTTGTTGAAACTTCTATTAAGCGCTTTCGATCTATCTCCATAGATCTTTGATGCTCAACGTTCAAGTAGCGTAATCCAGGTACTCCTTTGAAAACTTCTTTCAAACAACCTTGTATGCTTTACAGAAATTCTACATTACTTCTGATCCACAATATGTCAACCACATATACCTATCAGAAATTCTATAGTGCTCCCACTCACTTCTTTGGAAATACAAGTTTCTCATAAACCTTGTACACACCCAAAATCTTTGATCATCTCATCAAAGTGTATATTCTAACTCCGAGATGCTTGCACCAGTCCATTGAAGGATCACTGGAGCTTGCATACTTGCTAGTATCTTTTAGGATCGACAAAACCTTCTGGTTGTATCACATACAATGTTTGCTCAAGGAAACCGTCGAGGAAACAATGTTTTGACATCCTACGTGCAATATTTCATAAATAATGCATCAACAACTAACATAATTCTAACAGACCTTTAGCATTGCTACGAGTGAGAAAGTCTCATCATAGTCAACTGTTTGATCTTGTCGAAAACATCTTTGCGACAAGTCGAGCTTTTCTTAATAGTGACTTATCACCATCATTGTCTGTCTTCTTTTAAAGATCCATCTTTACTCAATAGTCCTATGACCATCAAGTAGTTCTTCCAAAGTCTACACTTTGGTTTCATACATGGATCCTCTCTCGGATTTCATGGCTTCCAGCCATTTGTCGGAATCTGGGCCCACCATCGCTTTCTCCATAACTCGTAGGTTCACTGTTGCTCAACAACATGACCTCCAAGACAGGGTTACCGTACTACTCTGCAGCAGTACGCGACCTTGTCGACCTACGAGTTTTGTAGTAACTTGATTCGAAGCTCAATGATCACCATCATCAGCTTCCACTTCAATTGGTGTAGGCGCCACAGGAACAACTTCCTATGCCCTGCTACACACTGGTTGAAGTGATGGTTCAATAACCTCATCAAGTTCTACTACCCTCCCACTCAATTCTTTCGAGAGAAACCTTTCCTCGAGAAAGGATCCGTTTCTAGAAACAAACACTTTGCTTTCGGATCTGAGATAGGAGATTTACCCAACTGTTTTGGATATCCTATGAAGATGCATTTATCCGCTTTGGGTTCGAGCTTATCAGACTGAAACTTTTTCACATAAGTGTTGAAGCCCCAAACTTTCAAGAAACGACAGTTTAGATTTCTCTAAACCTCAGTCTATACTGTGTCATCTCAACGGAAATACGCGGTGCCCTATTTAAAGTGAATGTGGTTGTCTCTAATGCATAACCCATAACCGATAGTGGTAATTCGATAAGAGACATCACAGCATGCACCATACTAAATAGTGCGTGGCTATGACGTTCAGACACATCATCACACTATGATGTTCCAGGTGGCATGAACTGTGAAACAACTTCCACATTGTCTTAACTGTGTACCAAAAACTCATAACTCAGATATTCATTTCTATGATCATATCGTAGACAGTTTATCCTCTTGTTACGATGAACTTCACTCCGAAACAGAATTGAACTTTTCAATATCTCAGACTTGTGATTCATTAAGTAAATACTCTAGTATCTACTCAAATCATCATTGAAGTAAGAACATAATGATATCCACTACTTGCCTCAGCACCCATTGGACTGCATACATCAAAATGTATCACTTCCAACAAGTTACTATCTTGTTTCATCTCAATGACAACAAGGCCTTGCTCATGTGGTATAATTTGCATGTCACTAGTGATTCGAAATCAGGTGAGTACAAAGATCCATTAGCATGGAGCCTCTTCATGCAATTTATACTAACATGACTCAAGCGGCAGTGCCACAAGTAAGTGGTACTATCATCATTAACTCGTATCTTTTGGCACCAATGTGTAACACTACAATCGAGATTCAATAAATCATTGAAGGTGTTTATTCAAACAAATAGAGTAACCATTATTCTCTTTGAATGAATAATCGTATTGCAATAAACACGATCCAATCATGTTCATGCCTTAACGCAAGCACCAAATAACAATTATTTAGGTTCAACACCAATCCCGATGGTAGAGGGAGCGTGCGACGTTTGATCATATCAACCTTGGAAACACTTCCAACACGTATCATCACCTCGCCTTTAGCTAGTCTCCGTTTATGTCGTAGCTTTCATTTCGCGTTACTAATCACTTAGCAACCGAACCGGTATCCAATACCCTTGTGCTACTAGGAGTACTAGTAAAGTACACATCAACATTATGTATATCAAATATACTTCTCTTTACTTTTGCCAGCCTTCTTATCTACCAAGTATCTTGAGTTGCTCCGCCTCAGTGATTGTTCCCCTCATTACAGAAGCACTTAGTCTCGGGTTTGGGTTTAATCTTGGGTCTCTTCATTAGTGCAGCAACTGTTTTTCCGTTTCACGAAGTATCCCTTCTAGCCCTTGCCTTTCTTGAAACTTTAGTGGTTTTACAAACCATCAATTATTGATGCTCCTTCTTGATTTCTACTTTCGCAGTGTCAAACATCGCGAATCGCTCAAGGATCATTGTATGTATCCTGGATATGTTATAGTTCATCACGAAGCTCTCACAGCTTGGTGGCAGTGACTTTGGAGAACTATCACTATCTCATCTGGAAGATTAACTCCCACTTGATTCAAGCGATTGTCGTACTCAGACAATCTGAGCACACGCTCAACGATTGAGCCTTTCTCCTTTACTTTGTGGACAAAGAATCTTGTCAGAGGTCTCGTACCTCTTAACAAGGGCACAAGCATGAAATCACAATTTCATCTCTTTAGAACATCACGTATGTTCCGTGACGTTTTACAACGTTTTCGGCGCCTTGCTTCTAAGCCATTAAGTATTTTGCACTGAACTATCATGTAGTCATCAGAAACGTGTATGTCGGATGTTCATAGCATCCACAGACGACGCTCGAGGTGCAGCACACTGAGTGGTGCATTAAGGACATAATCCTTCTGTGCAGCAACGAGGACAATCCTCGGTTTTACAGACCCAGTCTGCAAAGTTTGCTACTATCAATTTTCAACTAAATTTTCTCTAGGAACATATAAAAAACAGTAGAGCCATAGCGCAAGCTACATCGTAATTCGCAAAGACCATTAGACTATGTTCATGACAATTAGTTCAATTAATCATATTACTTAAGAACTCCCACTCAAAAAGTACATCTCTCTAGTCATTTGAGTGGTACATGATCCAAATCCACTATCTCAAGTCCGATCATCACGTGAGTCGAGAATAGTTTCAGTGGTAAGCATCTCTATGCTAATCATATCAACTATACGATTCATGTTCAACCTTTCGGTCTCATGTGTTCCGAGGCCATGTCTGCACATGCTAGGCTCGTCAAGCTTAACCCGAGTGTTCCGCGTGTGCAACTGTTTTGCACCCGTTGTATGTGAACGTTGAGTCTATCACACCCGATCATCACGTGGTGTCTCGAAACGAAGAACTGTCGCAACGGTGCACAGTCGGGGAGAACACAATTTCGTCTTGAAATTTTAGTGAGAGATCACCTCATAATGCTACCGTCGTTCTAAGCAAAATAAGGTGCATAAAAGGATTAACATCACATGCAATTCATAAGTGACATGATATGGCCATCATCACGTGCTTCTTGATCTCCATCACCAAAACACCGGCACGATCTTCTTGTCACCGGCGTCACACCATGATTTCCATCATCATGATCTCCATCAACGTGTCGCCATCGGGGTTGTCGTGCTACTCATGCTATTACTACTAAAGCTACGTCCTAGCAAAATAGTAAACGCATCTGCAAGCACAAACGTTAGTTATAAAGACAACCCTATGGCTCCTGCCGGTTGCCGTACCATCGACGTGCAAGTCGATATTTCTATTACAACATGATCATCTCATACATCCAATATATCACATCACATCATTGGCCATATCACATCACAAGCATACCCTGCAAAAACAAGTTAGACGTCCTCTAATTTTGTTGTTGCAAGTTTTACGTGGTGACCGGGGGGTATCTAGTAGGATCGCATCTTACTTACGCAAACACCACAACGGAGATATATGAGTTGCTATTTAACCTCATCCAAGGACCTCCTTGGTCAAATCCGATTCAACTAAAGTTGGAGAAACCGTCACTTGCCAGTCATCTTTGAGCAAAGGGGGTTACTCGTAACGATGAAACCAGTCTCTCGTAAGCGTACGAGTAATGTCGGTCCAAGCCGCTTCAATCCAACAATACCGCGGAATCAAGAAAAGACTAAGGAGGGCAGCAAAACGCACATCACCGCCCACAAAACCTTTTGTGTTCTACTCGAGAAGACATCTACGCATGAACCTAGCTCTGATACCACTGTTGGGGAACGTCGCATGGGAAACAAAAATTTTCCTACGCGCACGAAGACCTATCATGGTGATGTCCATCTACGAGAGGGGATGAGTGATCTACGTACCCTTGTAGACCGTACAGCAGAAGCGTTAGAGAACGCGGTTGATGTAGTGGAACGTCCTCACGTCCCTCGATCCGCCCCGCGAACAATCCCGCGATCAGTCCCACGATCTAGTACCGAACGGACGGCACCTCCGCGTTCAGCACACGTACAGCTCGACGATGATCTCGGCCTTCTTGATCCAGCAAGAGAGACGGAGAGGTAGAAGAGTTCTCCGGCAGCGTGACGGCGCTCCGGAGGTTGGTGATGATCTTGTCTCAGCAGGGCTCCGCCCGAGCTCCGCAGAAACGCGATCTAGAGGAAAAACTATGGAGGTATGTGGTCGGGCAGCCGTGAGAAAGTCGTCTCAAATCAGCCCTAAAACCTCCGTATATATAGGTGGGAGGGAGGGGAGGAGGCAGCCTCAAAACCTAAAGGTTTGGCCGAAATTGGAGGTGGAGGAGTCCTACTCCAATCCTACTTGGAGTAGGATTCCACCTTCCCACTTGGAAACTCTTTCCACCTTGTGTTTTTTCCTTCTCAAACCTTATGGGCCTTAGTGGGAACTTATTCCAGCCCACTAGGGGCTGGTTTATCTCTTCCCATAGCCCATGAGACCCCTTGGGGCGTGACACCCCTCCCGATGGTCCCCGGCACCCCTCCCGGCACTCCCGGTACACTACCGATGAGCCCGAAACCTTTCCGGTAATGCACGAAAACCTTCCGGTAACCAAATGAGGTCATCCTATATATCAATCTTCGTTTCCGGACCATTCCGGAAACCCTCGTGACGTCCGTGATCTCATCCGGGACTCCGAACAACATTCGGTAACCAACCATATAACTCAAATACGCATAAAACAACGTCGAACCTTAAGTGTGCAGACCCTGCGGGTTCGAGAACTATGTAGACATGACCCGAGAGACTCCTCGGTCAATATCCAATAGCGGGACCTGGATGCCCATATTGGATCCTACATATTCTACGAAGATCTTATCGTTTGAACCTCAGTGCCAAGGATTCATATAATCCTGTATGCCATTCCCTTTGTCCTTCGGTATGTTACTTGCCCGAGATTCGATCGTCAGTATCCGTATACCTATTTCAATCTCGTTTACTGGCAAGTCTCTTTACTCGTTCCGTAATACAAGATCCCGCAACTTACACTAAGTTACATTGCTTGCAAGGCTTGTGTGTGATGTTGTATTACCGAGTGGGCCCCGAGATACCTCTCCGTTCACACGGAGTGACAAATCCCAGTCTTGATCCATACTAACTCAACTAACACCTTCGGAGATACCTGTAGAGCATCTTTATAGTCACCCAGTTACGTTGCGACGTTTGATACACACAAAGCATTCCTCCGGTGTCAGTGAGTTATATGATCTCATGGTCATAGGAATAAATACTTGACACGCAGAAAACAGTAGCAACAAAATGACACGATCAACATGCTACGTCTATTAGTTTGGGTCTAGTCCATCACATGATTCTCCTAATGATGTGATCCCGTTATCAAGTGACAACACTTGCCTATGGCCAGGAAACCTTGACCATCTTTGATCAACGAGCTAGTCAACTAGAGGCTTACTAGGGACAGTGTTTTGTCTATGTATCCACACAAGTATTGTGTTTCCAATCAATACAATTATAGCATGGATAATAAACGATTATCATGAACTAAGAAATATAATAATAACTAATTTATTATTGCCTCTAGGGCATATTTCCAACAATGATAGCCACATTAGCCATGCCATCTTTCATTTCATGTCTTGAGCATGCATCATAGTGTTGCATTTCCGTGAAGTAATTGTTGATCTTTCTTGTTTGTCGGTGTTGTTCCCCCTCGGTAAACGATGTCTCCGACGATGTGATCGTTGACATTGATGAAGACCCATTGCTATCTTCAGACGTGTCAGGCAAGCAAACCCCCCTTGAGCATATTGAAATAAACCCACCCTCCCGCTCCTGCTCTCTTTTACTTCATTAGGACAAACACGATTCAACTATACATGTTATCGGTAGTTGAACCCATTCCTCTGCATGACCTGATTTTGTCACAGTAAATAGTTGAAACCACTTAGCATGAGTAGCAACTGCTTGAGCCTTGTTGTGCTTACTCATCCATGCTTGTTCACAATGCCTGCTATGCTTAGAGTCGTGTCGGGTCTGATCCATCTGGATGATGAATCAGAATGGTTGTGTTCATGTCCTAAAGTGTGAGAGTAAAGATGTGAATCTGATTTGGTAAAGGTAGCGATGAGAGGCCATGTAGGAGTACATGGCGGGTTGTCTCATTGGGACCGTCCTTAAGAACTGAGTTCTGTGTATGTTATCCAAGACAAGATACTACCATGCATTGGGCCCTAAAATATGACCCCGTTCGGCTTATTAATTGCCTAGATCTCTGTCCAGGAGTTGCAATTAGTTTCTGGTGTTTGTAGGAAAAGTGTTGGCGGCCGTGTTTAGCTCTGTCCGACGGGGTAGGCTTCTCTGCGGTAGATACACAGTGGCACGGTGTACCAAGTGGCACCGGGTGGTGGGCTTGGGAACCCTGCCGCATCGTTTGGGGCCGTAGAGGAAACCTCGGCCGAGCTTCCTTGCGGGTTCAGTCTCAAATAGGCAATAAACCTGGACTAGGGTCTTGTGTGGTTAACGGTCGTGGCCGACACTCACGCCAGTGCTTCCGCTTGAAGGTTGCCGAGATGCATGACGTGCATATGGTGCTAAGTGGTGGGAGCATGTGGGAAGAAGTATACCCCTGCAGGGTGATTCAATCTGTTCGAATAGCCGCGTCCTCGGTTATGGACTACTTGGAAACATTACGTGGTACATAGTCAATTTAAATGGATACTCTAAAACATGCAAGATAAGTGTGAGTGCTATGGAAGGCCTTCTCGTTGGGAGATGAGAGTGGATCCATAGTGGTGTGTTGCATTGGTGAATATGTGGACTCGTGTGCGCTATCCCACCTCAAAGAAAGAACTTGTAGTCGTAGTACAGGTTAGCCAAGAGTCAAAGCTGGCTTGCTGCAATCAAACCCCACAATCCTTTCATTGAAACATGATGCATATGTAGATAGTTCTGATGTAAGACTTGCTGAGTACCTTTGTACTCACGGTTGCTTTATTTATGTTTTTGCAGAGAAGTCTTAGACTCATTAAAGGTTCTACGCGATGTGTTTGATGTTGGCCGGAATAGCTTGGGAATCCCAGATAGAGGTCTGGCTCCTTTGGTAGGGTCGTAGTAGCTTTTCAGGCTCTTCCAGCCACTTTTAGTAGATGTCTGTACCCAAACATGATTTGCTTCCGCTTGTTTTTTGTATGACTTGAGTGTCGGGTCACGAGACCCCTGTTTGTAATATCATACTATGTTGACTCTTATGAGTCTTTAATAAATGCTTGAGTCATAGAGTTATGTTGTGATGCCATGTTGTATCTATACATATCGTGCATAATGTGTGTATTTTTGACATGCATTATATGTGTGGGATTCGACACCTAGTTGTTTGCCTTTAGTAGTACTCTTTACAGGGAAATGCCTCTTTGTGATTCCATCGAGCCTTGGTAGTTTGCTACTGCTCGGAACACATTGATTGACCGGCATGTATCCTTCTTTGCTACTGTGTCTGTCCCCTCGGGGAAATGTCACGCGGTGTAATGGAGTCCTTGTAGCTTGCTGCAACTCGTCTACACACGCTGATGTCCGACACCTGCGTTGCTGGGTTATGTATGCCTGTCCCTGTACGGCCGTACCGCTGGGGTTTATTACTAGTCATGTCGACCCGGGTTCTTTGTCGTTTGAACGCTAGCAACATATTCATATACGTGAGCCAAAAGACGCAAACGGTCCCGGCCAAGGTAAGGTGGCAGCCGTGGAGTTTACCGTGCGTGAGGCCGCAAAGTGATGTGATGTGTTACAGGCTAGGTTCTTATGACTCAGGATCGACGTCCCGACACGCCGCTGGACGAGAACTTTGCCTATTGGTCCGCCTCATTTCAGCGAGCAGGAAAATGGTTCGATTCGTCCCCCACCCATGGTATCGGCATTGTTGCCAACATAATTGACAGGCTATCCTCTGACGTGGCTTCCTACCAAGACCGTATAAGATGTCGCCACTCTGCCCCTTTCTTGGCCCACATGGTGGACCCATAACCCAAAGTTCCACAGGATTGAAACCTGACTCTCATGTATTTCTTTGACTCCAAAGTATCCTTTGCATTTGGCTTCGGATGAAATTCGTGATCCACCGTCCAATGGACCGATCACTCTTCGGTCCGAATGTTATCCAACATGCCGAAGATCAAGTCCACATTATTCATGAGAATCTGAAGGCTGCTCAGTCTAGTCAGAAGAGTCAATACGACCGTCATCATGAAGATATGGTCTAGCAACCTGGCGAAAAGGCTTATCTTCGTGTCACACCAATGAGAGGTGCACACCGTTTCGAGAACAAGGGCAAGTTAGCTCCTCGCTATATTGGTCCTTTCACTGTTCTCGAAAGGTGTGGAAAAGTGGCTTATCAATTGGAACTGTTGGCGAACCTTTCTCAGGTTCACGATATCTTCCATGTGTCTCAGCTCCGCCCCTGCTTCAAGGATCTTGTTCGAGCAGTGGATCATGATATGCTTGAGCTCCAACAAGACCTCTCTTATAAGGAGTATCTGGTCCGCATTCTCGACCAGGCTGAACGTCAGACTCGTCGCAAAGTCACCAAGTTCCTTAAAAAGTGAACTGGTCAAATCATTCTGAAGATGAAGTCACTTGGGGACATGAGGATCATCTTCGTGATGAATACCCCCGAGCTCTTTCCTTCTACCTCTTAATTCTCGGGACGAGAATTCTTGTTACTAGGGGAGAGTTGTGACGCCCTGGTAAATTAAGCTACAGTAAACCTATCCTAATGGTGTCACGTCACCGGGGTTACTATTGGCAGTCTCGCGTAATTTCAAACCGACCCAAATTCAAATTTAAAATAAAATCTAAGCAAGAAAACTTTTCCAATGCGAATATAAAAATGTCGGGGGAGTTAGAAAAGTTCCCTAATAAATTATAAAAGTAAATCGGGCATTCTTAAATTTATTTAAAACCCCTATGTATTTAAGACATAAACTGTATATGGATAATAATAGCTAAAAGAAATAATAATAATCATAAAAAACCCGTGGGCCAAACTGGGCCAAAATGGCCCAGCCAGCCCACCTAATTTGGGGAGGTATAAGACCCCCCTGGGAGCCCAAACCATAACTACCCCAACGCCAATCCGATTTCCTCCCACCGCCGCCAGAGCCACGAGGGTTGGCTCCCTCGTTTCCCTCGCCCGTGCGCCCGTGCCCCTCTCTCTCTCTCGCTACGCTCCCCATTCCTCCCAGCCCGACCGAAGCCCCCCACTCGTGCCTCCCGTTTCCCTCGGGCGCTAGCCCTCTCGCTCCCGATCAAGATCTGGATCGGGGCAGAGAGCCCCCAGCGTCCCATCTCTCCCCTCGTCTCCCTCCTGGCGCTCGCCACCCCCCGCCGCCCCTCCTCTCTCTCACGCGCCTGAGCCTCTCCCTGCCGCCCCTGGCGCGTGTCGACCCCTCCCCACGCCCCTCCCGATCCAGATTGGATCGGGGCTGGGGGTGGAAACCCGCGCCTGCCGATGCCCTTACCGCCGGTCCTCCTCTTCGCCCCGCCGCCGGGTCACCATCGGCACCATCTCGCGCCGCACCTACCGGTTCTGGCCGCGGCGCCCAGCCCCGGGCCACCCCGCACCGGATGCTCCGCTCCCTACCGTGCGACGTCATAAACGTGGCGCCTCCCCATCTGCCGGCGCCCTCCGGCGAGCCATCCCTTCACCGTGCGTCTCCACCTCGCCGGCGCTCCCCTTGTCGGCCATCACCGCTGGCTTCCCTGTCCTCCTCCTCAACGGCTCCATCAAGCCTCGCCGCCCTGATCCCCGGCAACGCCGGTGAGCTCCGGGCCTCGGCCACCTTCTTCTCCTTACCCCCATTCCGGTTCTGTTCCGGCGAACACCGGCGCGTTCCGACGTCGTTGGGCTCCTGTAGGTGTAGGTGGAGGTTGCGTGCTTCCTCTCTATGTTGAGAGAGATGTTTGAGAGTTGGTAGAGAGACATGTTAGAGAAAGATAAGAAGAAAAAGAATATGTATGTATGTATTAATGAATGTATGTATGTATGTATTGCGTATGTATGCGTGCATGTAGAAAAAGAAAAATGCATAAAAATAGAAATAAATATAAAAAATATATATCTTTTTATTAATAAATAAATAGATATATTATTTAATTAATTAGTTAATTAATTAAATAGATAATTAAGATAATCTGTTAATTAGGAGAATTAAATTATCCTATTAGAGTATGACACGTGGGTCCCCCACTAAATTAATCTGATTAATAAATATTTAACCTTAATTAATAAATTGTGTCAAAGACACGTAGGACCCACGAGTCAACTGCTGATGTGAGCATGACATCATGCTGATGTCATATTAGTATTTAATAATTAACTAAATCTGTTTTTTAAAATTCCTAATTATTAAATAAAACTTTAAAAATTAATATTAAATAAACTGTAAGTTAGATGAATATATTTTCAACATGGAAGTTGATCAGCAGAACGAGACGAACTAGGATACGCGGTCCATTCGTCTATCACCCGTCCCTAGCATAGCAAACGTGGAACTTTTCCATTGTTTTTCATTTGTCCGGTAGTAGCTAGAGACCCGGGAAATATCATCATATATTTTCCCGACCCGTCTATGACGGATGTTACTGCGTTAGCTCATGCCTAGCGTGCATATTGCCATGTCATGCTTAGTATTGCACCTGTTGCTATTATTTATTGTTTCTCCCCCCTCTTCTTAGTGGTAGACCCCGAGACTAACGCTGCTGCCGGGTACATCTACGACCCGTCTGACCAGCCCTTTGCCGCAGAGCAACAAGGCAAGCAACCCCCCTTGATCATTCCTATATTGCATATGTCTTTCTTCCTACTGCTTGCATTAGAATTTTGCTACTGTTGTAGTTAGCTCCTATATCTGATGCATAGCCTAATTTTGATGAACTGCTACTTTCAGTACTGTATCTTTAAAACTGTTTAGTATAGGTGGAGCAGTCATCCCCTCTGACCCCTTAATTCAGTTGCCCCGCTTATTTGTTGAATCTCGATCCCTGATCGACGAGCCAGACCCGACACAACACTTACACCCCCTTATTTGTGCGACGCTACAGAGATACTATCGGGTACCGAGGGTGACACCTCGCGAAGTACTCCTGATGATATCTCTATAGTACAGCTAGTCGGTTGTGGTTATCGAGGGTGATTCCTCTTTCACCATTCCAGACGATGCCTCTGTCATGCAACCCCTCAAGTGTGGGACCCTCGAGGGTGATTCCTCTAGGTCCACCTTGACGGATACATCGTTCGGAATCCAACGGGGGTGATACCTCGGATTCCCCCTGATGTTTCTACCACACAGTTACTTGACCATGTTACTGGGATCTTTGATGAATAGATGCTAGGCGGGTGGATTCCCGCGTGATTGTGTCGATGACTTAATTAAAATGATAATGGATTTGGGTATTTGATCTGGGTTGGTCGGAAGGCCTTATTATGCACTAACCGTCTACGTGGTAAGAATTATGGGTACTCGACGTCGCGGAATCAGCCGAAGCTCTTCAGACGTCAGGGATGGAGCGGCGCGCCTGAGTGGTCCTGAGATGCATCACTCTTGTATTAAGGTGTGCTAGGAATGACATCGGCCGCCCTCGCATCGTGCAGGAGCGCGGAGCGCAAGTGGGCCCACGAACCCTCTATGCTTAGGAGTTAGACCAGCGGGCTGGCCTCTGTGCTGAGCTTAGGTGGGGATGTGATGTGTCGATATTCCGAGGCCGGGCAGGACCCAGAAAATTGTGTCCGGCCAGAGTGTTATCGAGCGCGTCGGGGAATATGTTGTGCACCCCTGCTGGGAAGAACTTATCTATTTGAATAGCCGTGTCCGCGGTTACAGGATGACTTGGAGTTGTGCCCTCATCTTATACAACTACAACTGTTACTTAACCAGACTTAGTTGCCCCGGGATTGCTTCCTCACACGGAGTCAAGGAAGGATCTCTAGGCGTCACCTCATATTAATATCGCTGCAACAATATGACTATTAATTGTATTACCTTGCTCTACTCTCGTCTATTGCTGCAAGACCCTGTATATGCTAGTTTTCGATAGGACTAGGTTTCTCTCTATTCTTGCTTTGCTGCAGTCAGTCCACATATAAACCCCTTCTTTGATATTGTTGCATACTTAGCATAGTTCTGATGTAAGTCTTGCGTGTACTTTGGATGAGTACTCACCGTTGCTTTGCTCCCCCTTTGTTCCCTTGATCCGTTGCTGCGACCAGATGATGGAGCCCAGGAGATGGAGTTTCCTGCCGATGTTTGCCCCCCGATGGTGTCTTCTTCGTTGAGGCCGCTGAAGACCAGGAGTAGTTTCGGAGGTTCCCAGGCAGGAGGCCTCGCCTCGTTTGATTGTGTTTCTTTTGTGCTAGCCTTCTCTATAGTACAGCTAGTCGGTTGTGGTTATCGAGGGTGATTCCTCTTTCACCATTCCAGACGATGCCTCTGTCATGCAACCCCTCAAGTGTGGGACCCTCGAGGGTGATTCCTCTAGGTCCACCTTGACGGATACATCGTTCGGAATCCAACGGGGGTGATACCTCGGATTCCCCCTGATGTTTCTACCACACAGTTACTTGACCATGTTACTGGGATCTTTGATGAATAGATGCTAGGCGGGTGGATTCCCGCGTGATTGTGTCGATGACTTAATTAAAATGATAATGGATTTGGGTATTTGATCTGGGTTGGTCGGAAGGCCTTATTATGCACTAACCGTCTACGTGGTAAGAATTATGGGTACTCGACGTCGCGGAATCAGCCGAAGCTCTTCAGACGTCAGGGATGGAGCGGCGCGCCTGAGTGGTCCTGAGATGCATCACTCTTGTATTAAGGTGTGCTAGGAATGACATCGGCCGCCCTCGCATCGTGCAGGAGCGCGGAGCGCAAGTGGGCCCACGAACCCTCTATGCTTAGGAGTTAGACCAGCGGGCTGGCCTCTGTGCTGAGCTTAGGTGGGGATGTGATGTGTCGATATTCCGAGGCCGGGCAGGACCCAGAAAATTGTGTCCGGCCAGAGTGTTATCGAGCGCGTCGGGGAATATGTTGTGCACCCCTGCTGGGAAGAACTTATCTATTTGAATAGCCGTGTCCGCGGTTACAGGATGACTTGGAGTTGTGCCCTCATCTTATACAACTACAACTGTTACTTAACCAGACTTAGTTGCCCCGGGATTGCTTCCTCACACGGAGTCAAGGAAGGATCTCTAGGCGTCACCTCATATTAATATCGCTGCAACAATATGACTATTAATTGTATTACCTTGCTCTACTCTCGTCTATTGCTGCAAGACCCTGTATATGCTAGTCTTCGATAGGACTAGGTTTCTCTCTATTCTTGCTTTGCTGCAGTCAGTCCACATATAAACCCCTTCTTTGATATTGTTGCATACTTAGCATAGTTCTGATGTAAGTCTTGCGTGTACTTTGGATGAGTACTCACCGTTGCTTTGCTCCCCCTTTGTTCCCTTGATCCGTTGCTGCGACCAGATGATGGAGCCCAGGAGATGGAGTTTCCTGCCGACGTTTGCCCCCCGATGGTGTCTTCTTCGTTGAGGCCGCTGAAGACCAGGAGTAGTTTCGGAGGTTCCCAGGCAGGAGGCCTCGCCTCGTTTGATTGTGTTTCTTTTGTGCTAGCCTTCTCTAAGGCACCCCATGTTTAATGTGTGTACTAAGATATTTTTGCTTCCGCTGACTCATGTGTTTATCGAGATTCTTTATTCTAATACTCGAGGCCCCTGGCTTGTAATATGAAGGTTGAATTGTTTTATTTTTGTCTAGAGTTGTGTTGGAATATCTTCCCGTGAGTCCTTGAGTTTGATCGTACACATTTGCGTGTATGATTAGTGTACGATTAAATCGAGGGCGTCACAAGTGGAGGGCACCGGCCGATGGGGAGGCGGTGCGGTTCCGGCACCGCGCGGCAGGGAGCGGAGGATCCGGTGCGGGGTGCCACAGCTAGAACCGGTGGGGGGCGGGCGAGATGGTGCCGGTGGTGACCCGACGGCGAGGCGGAGAGGAGGATCGGCGGTGAGGGCACCGACCGGCGCGGGTTTTGGCCCCCAGCCACTATCCAATCTGAATCGGGAGGGGCGTGGGGAGGGGCCGGCGTGCGCCAGGGGTGACGGGGAGAGGCTCAGGCACGTGAGGGAGAGGAGGGGCGACGGCGGGGGGGGGGGGGGGGGGGGTGGCGAGCACCAGGAGGGAGACGAGGGGAGAGATGGGGCGCTGGGGGCTCTCTTCCCCGATCCAGATCTAGATTAGGAGCGAGAGGGGTAGCGCCCGAGGGAAATGGGAGGCACGAGTGGGGGTCTTCGGTCAGGCTGGGGAGAATGGGGAGCGTAGCGAGAGAGGGGCACAGGCGCACGAGCGAGGGAAAGGAGGGGGCCAACCCTCGTGCCTCTGGCGGCGGTGGGAGGGACTGGGACTGGCGTTGGGGTAGTTAATGTTTGGGCTCCGAGGGGGGTCTTATACCTCCCCAAACTAGGTGGGATGGCTGGGCCATTTTGGCCCAGTTTGGCCCACGGGGTGTTTTTATTTATTTTAACTATTATTATCCGTATATAGTTTATGTCCTAAATAGATAGGGGTTTTAAATAATTTAAAGAATCCCCGATTTACTTTTATAATTTATTAGGGAACTTTTGTAAGTCCCCCAACATTTTTAATATCACACTCGAAAACTTTTCTTGTTTTGATTTTATTTTAAATTTGAATTTGGGTCCATTTGAAACTATGCGAGACTACCAATAGTAACCCCGGTGACGTGACACCATTAGCATAGGTTTACTGTAGCTTAATTTACCGGGGCGTGACAATAGCATTAACATATAAAGTCCTCTTTACTCCCATACAAATCAACCCCCTTACTCGGGTGTAATATTTTGTCATTCTAGCCACCCACTATAATCGAATCATGAACGTATTGCAACACCCTCCAGCAGGAATCCCTCACATGTGCACAACACAAAAGGTAACTTAGGATAACACCATTTAAATACACAACTCATATCAATCACATTCCCACCATACTATACAATTAACTGGTCGGACAAAAAAAGACTCAAACATCATAGGATAGCCACTCATCATTGGATAATAATATATAGCATTAAGCACAATTTTTAACTAGAGATTACAGAGGGGGGAAGATGTTCTACACCACTACACAGAGGGGTAGAGAGTTGGTGGTGACGGCGGCGAAGTTGTTTGTGTAGATCGCTGTCATGGTGATTGCCCCGGCGGCACTCTTGCACCACCGGGATAGAGGGGGAAATATCCCCCTGCTTCTTCTTCTTCTTCTTCTTCCTTGTTCTCCTCCAAAGATAGGAGGAGAATTCCCCACCAGTCCATGGCCGTCATGCCCCCCGGAGGGTATGATCCCTCCGAGATTGGATCTCTCTATTTCTCTCCTATTTTTGCGTCAATTTTCTGACCCTTCAATGTTTCTTAAATATCTGGAGAGCCGTAACTCCGATTGGGCAGAAATTTTGAGGGTATTTTATCAGGAAATTATCTTTCTTGTAGAGAAAGAAGGGCAACCTACTTACATGGTGTCCCCAAGCTATTAGGGAGCAGCCACCCCCTGGTCGGGCCCTGTTGTCTTGGTGGTAGCTTGGGCACCGTGTTGCGTTGATTCTTCCTCCCCAAAATCACTTAATTCCAAAAACATCTGTGAAAGTTTTTATCGCATTTGGACTCCATTGGATTTTTTGCAAAACAAGCAAAAACAATTGGAACTCGCACTAGGCGCTGGATCAATACATTAGTCCCAAAATTATTATATAAGGTTGCCAAAGGTATATGAAAGTTGTAGAGTATTTGCATTAAACTATAAAAAATTATAGATATGACGGAGATGTATCACAGGTTGCTAGTAGTGTTGATTACATCTTGTATTTGATGCTAGTTGGTTTATTTGGTGGAAGATCATATGTTCACATGCTTAATGATATTCAATACTCCTCTTATCATGAACATGCTTTGGGAGTAGTTACTTTTGTTCTTGAGGACATGGGAGAAGTCTTGTTATAAGTAATCATGTGAAGTTCGTATTCGTTCGATATTTTAATGGTATGTAAGTTGATGCTTCCTTTTGTGGTGTGATGTGAACCTTGACTACATGACACTTCACCATACTTGGGCCTAAGGGAAGTAATTGTGCATTAATAAATAGATGATGGCTTGCTAGAGTGAAAAAAATCCTAAACCCTAGTTTATGCGTTATTCCGTAAGGGGTTGATTTGGATCAATATGTTTCATGCTACGGTTAGTTTTATCTTAATTCTTCTTTCATAGTTGCGGATGCTTGTGAGAGGTGCTCGTCATAAGTGGGTTTCTTGTTCAAGTAAGAACATGACCCAAGCACTGGTCCACCCACATATCAAATTATCAAAGTAACGGACGTGAAGGAACTAAACATGATGAAAGTGTCTAGACGAAAATTCCTCATGTGTCCTCAAGAGCAGTTTGCTTTGTATAAGATAACTTTTCAGCTTTACCTTTGATATACAAAGGATTGGACCACCTTGTTGCACCTTTGCTAATATTATTACTTGTTACTTGTTACAAATTATCTTGCTATAAAACTATCTATCATTATTACTTACAACACTTGTAGAATACCTTGCTGAAAACCGTTTGTCTTCTCCTTCTGCTCCTCGTTGGGTTCAACACTCTTACTTATCGAAAGTACTACGATTGATCCGCTATACTTGTGGGTCATAAATACAATTTTCTAGCACCATTGCCGGGGAATGAAGCACCTTCGGTATGTGGAATTTGGTAAGGAAACATTTTAACCACATGATGAAATTTACTGTTGCTTGTTAGTATGGAGGATAATCCTTTGAGGGGCCTGTTTGGGCTATCTTCACCTCAACCAGAATTGGAAAAAGTCGCTCCTCAACCTACTAAACCTTCTGAAAATATTTACTATGAAATTCCTTCAGGTATGTTAGAGAAACTGCTAGCTAATCATTATGCAGGAGATGGAACGACTCATCGTGATTTGCACTTGATATAGATAGATAAAATTTGTGGATTATTTAAGCTTGCAGGTTTATCCGAAGATGGAGTTAAGAGGAAGGTATTCCCTTTATCCTTGGGGGAAATACATTGATATGGTACAAGCTATTGGATGATGCTAGAACATGTGATTGGAATTGAGGGAAGCTAGAATTTCACCACAAGGTTTATCCTATGCATCTAGTTCATCTTTATTAGAATTATATATATAATTTTTGGCCTCGTGAAGGAGAAAGTATCGCTCAAGTTTGGGGGAGGTATACGTCTATGATTCACGCATGCCCCAATCATGAGATCTCAAGTGAAATAATTGTGCAAACCTTTTATGCTTGGCTTTCTCATCATAATCAATCGATGCTTGGTTCTTCTTCTACTGATTCCTTTAGGAAGAAAACTATTGAATTCAAATGGGGTCTTCCATAAATAATTATACGCAACTCTGAAGATTGGGAACTCGACAAAGGTAAAGAGTCAGGTATAAAGCTTGAGTTTGAGTGTGATAAATCTTTTATGGAAATTGATGCTTTCCATAAGTTTAGTACTAAGTACTTTAGAACTCGACAAAGGTAAAGAGTCTGGTATAAAGCTTGAGTTTGAGTGTGTCAAATCTTTTATGGAAACCGATTCTTTCATATGTTTACTACTAAGTATGTACTTGATTCTGTGATAGTAGATTTATTTTGTGAATCATTTTCTATTCTGTTGATCTCCCTAAGGAGAAGTTGTTTAAATTTCAGCCACCTATTGAATAATTGTTAGAGTAACCTTCTATAGTTAAACATGAAACAATTATCTATAACATTGATCCTATTGTGCCTACTGACTACATTGAGAAACTACTTTTTTATTAGGATTAAGGAGCTTGCTAAGACTACAAGTGTGGCTAATAAAAGTAATATTAGAATACCTAAACCCTTCGAGCTAATAAATGTAGAACCTAAAATTGATATGGTTAAGTATCTCTTGGTTGATAATATTTTTGGGCATGTTATTTGCTTCTGTGCTGAGGCTGCTAGGATTGCAAAACCTATTAGTAAATGAAAGCACAACTTCTCCCTAGGTGGTTTTGGTAATTAATAACAACATATATGTCATTGGATTAATGATTCTATCTAGTATATTTCAGGAAAAGTTCAATGCTGATCTGGCTAAGGATTATGAGGAGAACCCCTAGATGCAAGGAACATCTATTAGCAACAAGCTTGAAGAGTCTAAATTTTATATTTTGTGACAAATCACATTTATGTCCATAGGAAAGCCAATACTATAAAAAGGGGAAGAAGTGAGTATGATTATCTAGTTTCTCAAGTGCTTGGAGATTAGCCACCAAAAATACTAATGAAATTCTCCCACATATATTCAATCCAAACCAAAAAGTCAAATTTGATGCCACCAATATTCCCAAATCGTCCCTACCGAGTTTTACCCTAGACAGAAACTATGCCAAGCCCTAGCATCTCGGTACCACTAAGTTTGGTTTCGGTCTGACCAAAAAACAATGACAAACTCCCTCCTTAGCCATTTGCTAAATTTGGAATTTCTGACTTTTGCAAATCAGTGCCAGTGAGTGTGGTAACTGCCTAGGCCAGCCAAAATCGGACCCTCTGAGATTCATACATCGGTTTCACCGAAAAGCCTAAAGTTGCCACATTTTGCACTACTCGGTGCCGCCCAGTTTTTACTTCGGTTTCACTGAGTAGGGCAATAATGTTGTAACGCTTGGATTTTTGGAGATGTCTATATATACCCCTCTACCTACCTCTCATTCCAAGAGGATGCACTTAGAACGAACCAACACTTTCCCGATCTATTTTTCTAAGAGAGAGAGACCTACTCATGTGTTGAGATCAGGATATTCCATTCCTGCCATATTAATCTTGATTTCTTTCCTCGAGAAGTTGCTTTCCACCCAATCTATCTCTTCTACTGAGGCCAAATCTGTAAGAGAGTGATTCAGTGTTGAGGAGACTATCTTTTGAAGCACAAGAGCAATGAGTTCATCATACTACCACATCTATTACCTTTTAGAGAGTGGTGTCTCCTAGATTGGTAAGGTTTCGTTTGGGAGCTTCCGACTTCGTGTGAAGTTGAACCAAGAAGTTTGTAAGTGCAAGGAGATCGCCTACTTCATGAAGATCTACCCCGAGTGAGGCTAGTCCTTTGTGGACGTAAGACGTGATGGAATAGACAAGGTTGCTTCACCATGGACCCTTCACGGGTTGAGCCCTCCGTGGACTCTCGTGGCTGTTACCCTTCGAGGGTTGAAGTCTCCATCAACGTCGACATACGATAGCACCACCTATCAGAACCACGCCAAAGATGTCCGTGTAAATCTTTGTGTTTGATCTTCCTATCCCAACCCTCTATTTACATGTAAATGTTTTTACTTTTCGCTGCCATACACTTAGACTTGCATGTGTACGGTGTTCTTCACTTGCAACAACTGTTAAAACTTTCCCACAAATAAAATTGGGAAAAGGCTCAGTTTTTTATTTCGTCAAGTAGTCTAATCTCCCCCTCTAGACATACTTTGGAACCTACAGTAATGAACATGATATGTTCAGTAAGAATACACATGTGGTTGGCATGCTTGTTGTTTTTATTAAAATGGGAGATCATTGCTAGCATGGTTTGTGTGATATGGGTGCTAGTGTAAGTGCTATCCCTTTTACTTTGTATCAAGAAATTATGAATAATATAGCACCTTCCGAGGTTGAAGTTACTGATGTTACCATTAAAGTTGCAAATAGAGATACTATTTCCCCACTTGGGATTGTTTGATATGTGGAAGTATTGAGTGAAAAAAATCAAATGCCCTACTAACTTGTTCATGCTTGTTTCACAACAAGATAAATTTTTGTCCCATTATGTTTGGTAGGCCTTCCTTGAATACCATTAATGCTGAGATTGATTGTGTTGAAGAAAAGGTTAAAGTAAATTTTTGTGATGTGTATGATGTGTTTAATTTCTCTAAGTTTTGTTGACAACCACATGAGAAATATTTATCTAGTAAATATGAAATTATTGGTCTTTCTTCTATTGCCGTGGCTCCTACTAACTAGCTAGAGAAATATTTGCTAGATAATAAAAATGATATGCATATGAATGAAAGAAACAAAATAGATGAGATATCCTTTCAACAAGCACCTATCCTTAGATACAATTTGCTTGTTGACATTCTAGGAGATCATCCCCCACCTAAGGGCAATCCCGTGTTTGAACTAATGAAATTTCCGATACACTGAAACATGCTTAACTTCATGAAAATAATATATATTATTTATTGTTAGTGCTAACCTTTCAAAACATGAAGAAAAGAGATTACTCAAAACACGAAAGAAGGACCGAGCTGCTATTGGATATACACTTCATGATCTTAAGGGCATTATACCCACTCTATGTCAGCATAAGATTAATATGGAGCCGAATGCTAAAATCGTCATTGATCACTAACACCTTTTGAATCCTAAAATGAAGGGAGTTGTAAGGACTGGAATATTAAAGCTTCTGGAGGCATGTACAATTTATCCCATAGCTAATAGTAGATGTGTAATTCATGATCATATAATTCCTAAGAAAGGAGGTATAACCGTTGTCCCTAATGATAAAAATGGACTTATCCCACAAAGAATTGTAACTCGTAATAGAATGGTAATTGATTTCAAGAAGTTAAACAAGTATACTAAAAAAGATAACTACCCATTGCCTTTTATAGATCAAATGTTAGAAAGATTGTCTAAGCATACACCTTTTTGCTTTCTTGATGGATATTCTGTTTTTCGCAAATACCCGTGTCAAAAGAAGATAAAGAGAAAACTATTTTTACTTGTCCTTTTACAAGTTATGCTAATAGATGTATGGCTTTCGGTTTATGTAATGCACTTGCTACATGTGAGAGATGTATGACTACTATATTCTCTAACTTTTGTGAAAAAAATCGTTGAGGTATTCATGGATGGTTTTTGCATTTACGAGACTTCTTTTGATAATTTCTTAAGCAACCTTGATCGATTTTTGCAGAGATGTGAAGAAACTAATGTTGTCTTGAATTGAGACAAGTGCCACTTATGGTGAATGAAGGTATAATACTTAGGCATAATGTTTCTGAACGAGGTATTGAGGTAGATAACGCTAAAGTTGATACAAGTGAGAAAAACCATATCCTAAAGATATAAATGGTATAAAAGTTTCCTTGGTCATGCTGGTTTCTATAGAAGATTCATAAAGATTTCTCAAAGATTTCTAGGACAGTAACTTATATTCTTCAAAAAGAAGTTCCATTTTCTTTATGATGATTGTTTAGAAGCCTTCAAAATACTTAAGAAAGTCTTGATTTCTACACCTATTGTTCAACCACATGATTGGAACTTACCATTTGAAATTATGCGTGATGCTAGTGATTATTCTATTGGTGTTGTTCTAGTACTAAGATTTGATAAGAAATGGAATGTTATTCATTATGGTAGTAAAACTCTAGACAATGTTCAAAGAAATTATGCTACTACCGAGAAAGATTTTTTAGCAGTTGTGTTTGCATGTGATCAGTTTAGACCTTATATTGTTGATTCCAAAGTTACTATTCAGACCAATATTGCTGCTATTAAATACCTTATGGAGAAGAAAGATGCTAAGCCTAGACTAATTAGGTGGGTTCTTTTGCTTGAAGAATTTGACTTGCATATTATAGATAGAAAGGGAGCTCGCAATCCCGTAGCAGATAATTTTTCTACGACGGAAAATGTTCTTGATGACCCACTACCTATTGATGATAGTTTTCTTTATGAGAAATTACCTATTATAAATGCTTCCTATAATACTCGTTGGCATGTGATACGTCTCCGTCGTATCTATAATTTTTGATTGTTTCATGCCAATATTATACAACTTTCATATACTTTTGGCAACTTTTTATACTATTTTTGGGACTAACATATTGATCCAGTGCCCAGTGCTAGTTCCTGTTTGTTGCATGTTTTTTGTTTCGCAGAATATCCATACCAAACAAAGTCCTAATGCAATAAAAATTTACGGGGATTTTTTGGAATATTTATGATTTTTGGGAAGAAGAATCAACGCGAGACGGTTCACAGAGTGCCCACAAGCCCACCAGCCGCGTCCAGGGGGTGGGCCTGCGGCTGGCAGGCTTGTGGCCACTCCTTAAGGCGTTTGGTGCCCTTCTTTCTCCGCAATAAATATAATATCTAGAAAAAAATCGTGTTAAAATTTCAGCCCAATCGGAGTTACGGATCTCCGGGAATTTAAGAAACGGTCAAACGCAGAATCTGGGAGCGCGGAAACAGAAGGACACAGAGAGAGAGATCCAATCTCGGAGGGGCTCTCGCCCCTCCGCCGCCATGGAGACCATGGACCAGAGGGGAAACCCTTCTCTCATCTAGGGAGGAGGTCAAGGAAGAATAAGAAGGAGGGGGGCTCTCTCCCTCTCTCTCCCGGCGGCGCCGGAACGCCGCCCGGGACATCATCGTGTGACGGCGATCTACACCAACACCTCCGTCATCTTCACCAAACATCTCCTTCATATTCCCCCATCTATATTCAGTGGTTCACTCTCCCGCAACCCACTGTACCCTCTACTTGAACATGGTGCTTTATGCTACATATTATTATCCAATGATGTGTTGCTATCCTATGATGTGTGAGTAGATTATCGTTGTCCTATCGGTGATTGATGAATTGCTATGATTGGTTTAATTTGCTTGTGGTTATGTTGCTGTCCTTTGGTGCCCATCATATGATAGCGTGTGTGGATCACACCATAGGGTTAGTTGTATGTTGATAGGACTATGTACTGGCAGGCTAGAGTGACCGAAGCTTCAAAGCTAGCATAGAAATTGATGCATATGGGATTGAAGGGGGACCAATATATCTTATTGCTATGGTTGGGTTTTACCTTAATGAACGTTAGTAGTTGCGGACGCTTGCTAATAGTTCCAATCATAAGTGCATAGAATTCCAAGTAAGGGATGACATGCTAGCAGAGGCCTCTCCCACATGATACTTGCTATCGATCTAGTAACGTAGTCAATTGCTTAGGGACAATTCTGCAACTCCTACCACCACTTTTCGACACTCGTTACACACTCGTAGTCGTTTCTTTATCTAACCAGCCCCTAGTTTTATTTACGTGTTCTTTACTTTCTTGCAAGCCTATCCTATCACTCCTACAGAGTACTTCTAGTTTCATACTTGTTCTAGGTAAAGCAAACGTAAAGTGTGCGTAGAGTTGTATCGGTGGTCGATAGAACTTGAGGGAATATTTTTCCTACCTTTAGCTCCTCGTTGGGTTCAACACTCTTACTTATCGAGAAAGGCTACAATTGATCCTCTATACTTGTGGGTTATCAAGACCTTTTTCTGGCGCCGTTGCCAGGGAGCAATAGCGTGGGGTGCATATCCTCGTGTGTGCTTGTTTGCTTTATCACTAAGTAGATTTATTTGCTGTTCTAAGTTGTTATCTATCTTTAGTTATGGATATGGAACACGAAATACCAAAAAAATTAGGTGTACTTGCTAGTCATGGAGATGGGGAACCTCCTAAAACCCTCGATGTTCGTTACGTGGAAAATATTATGCACTTCTTTAATAATCCGGAGAAAACCCTATTAAATTATATAATGGGATACACGTTGGATCAACGTGAATACTTTAGGTATTACCGCTTGACTCAAAAAGGGAAACTATTATGGGATCAAATTCATATGTTGAAATGGTATGCTTGGGAGCTATGCTTGAGATATAATGTTACTTGGTTCTCTAGGATGAAGGCTCAACACCTTCCCTTTTCTTGTGAATTTAATGATCATAGAACCTTGGCTTCTTATGCTAATGGTATATATGATTACTATGATGTGGAGCAAATAGAAGAGTTTGTTGCTTTTATGGGTGCTTATGAAATTGCGGCTGTGTTTAAAAGGTGTGATGATACTGATGATGCTCCTTACCGATCTGAAAATTTGGCTATGCTTCGTTATTGTTATGCTAATTATGAATATAATGTCCATATTGAACGATTTAAGGAGAAATTCTATGCTGCCCAAGAAGAGACTATTATTTTGCAGGAAACTATGGAAGAAGAAAATGCTGAAATTGTGAGCTCATTAGATGAAAAAGATGATGAGGAGAGCGAAGAACAAAAGGAGGAAGAGCGGACTAGCTACCCGTCAAGGAAGACTCAAGCGTCTAAGCTTGGGGATGCCCCGGAAGGCATCCCCTCTTTCGTCTACAATCTATCGGTAATTTTACTCGGAGTTATATTTTTATTCGTCACATGATATGTGTTTTCCTTGGAGCGTCTTTTGTGTCTATTTTTTCCTTTTTCTTTTTTGCACCATGCTGGTATGAGATAGTCCTTGGTTGGTTTTATAGGATGATTCATGTGCTTCACTTATATCTTTTGAAGTTTGGATTGCCTGTTTCCCTACATATAGAAAACCGCCATTTGTAGAATGCTCTTTTGATTCACTTATATTTGTTAGAGCGGGGCATATATTTTGTAGAAATAAGTAAACTCTCATGCTTCACTTATACCTATTTAGAGAGTTAACAGGAGTTCGCCATTCACATGGTTATTCATAAAATCCTACATAAAACTTATAGATCACTGAATATGATATGTTTGATTCCTTGCAATAGTTTTGCGACATGAATATGTGATATTAGAGTCATGCTAGTGAGTAATTATGTATTCATAGAAATACTTGTGTTAAGGTTTGTGATTCCCGTAGCATGCACGTATGGTGAACCGTTATGTGATGAAGTCGGAGCATGATTTATTTATTGATTGTCATCCTTTGTGTGGAGGTCGGGATCACGCGATGGTTAACTCCTACCAACCTTTCCCCCAGGAGCATGCGTGTAGTACCTTGTTTCGATGACTAATAGACTTTTGCAATAAGTATGTGAGTTCTTTATGACTAATGTTGAGTCCATGGATTACACGCACTCTCACCCTTCCACCATTGCTAGCCTCTATAGTACCGCGCAACTTTCGCCGGTGCATTACACCCACCATATAGCCTTCCTCAAAACAGCCACCATACCTACCTATTATGGCATTTTCATAGCCATTCCGAGATATATTGCCATGCAACTACCACCATTCCGTCTCATGACATGTGCCACCACTTCCATATTGCCATTGCATGATCGTAAGATAGCTAGCATGATGTTTCAATGGCTTGTCCATTTTTTGATGTCATTGCTATGCTAGATCATTGTCACGGTACACTACCGAAGGCATTTCATATAGAGTCATCATTGCTCTATGTATTGAGTTGTAAGTGTGATGATCATCATTAATAGAGCATTGTCCCATGTGAGGAAATTTAAGAGGCCAGCGAAGCCCATTTATAAAAAATAGGCCAAAGATGCCCACCAAAGTAAAATAAAAATAAAAATAAAAAAGAGGCCAAAGAGCCCACAAAAAAAGAGAAAAGAGAGAAGGTATAATTGCTACTATCCTCTTTCCACACTTGTGCTTCAAATAGCACTATGATCTTCATGACAGAGAGTCTCCTATGTTGTCACTTCCATATACTAGTAGGAAATTTTCATTATATAACTTGGCTTGTATATTCCAATGATGGGCTTCCTCAAAATTTCCCTAGGTCTTCGTGAGCAAGCAAGTTGGGTCCACACCCACTAGTTTCTTTTGTGAGCTTTCATACACTTATAAGCTCTAGTGCATCCGTTGCATGGCAATCCCTACCCACTCACATTGATATCTATTGATGTGCATTTGCATAGCCCGTTTATACACCTAGTTGATGTGAGACTATCTCCTCCTTTTTGTCTTCTCCACAACCACCATATTCTATTCCACCTATAGTGCTATGTCCATGGCTCACGCTCATGTATTGCATGAAAGTTGAAAAAGTCTGAGAAAACTAAAGTATGAAACAATTGCTTGGCTAAAACCGGGGTTGTGCATGATTTAAATACGTTGTGTGGGGAAGATGGAGCATAGCCAGACTATATGATTTTGTAGGGATAACTTTCTTTGGCCATGATATTTTGAGAATACATGATTGCTTTGTTAGTATGCTTGAAATATTATTGTCTTTATGTCAAATGATAGATTATTGCTTCGAATGACTCGTGTTTTAGTATTCATGCCATGATTAGATTATATGATCAAGATTATGCTAGGTAGCATTCCACATCAAAAATTATCTTTTTTATCATTTACCTACTCGAGGACGAGCAGGAATTAAGCTTGGGAAGCTAATACGTCTCCATCGTATCTATAATTTTTGATTGTTTCATGCCAATATTCTACAACTTTCATATACTTTTGGCAACTTTTTATACTATTTTTGGGACTAACTTATTGATCCAGTGCCCAGTGCCAGTTCCTGTTTGTTGCATATTTTTTGTTTCGCAGAATATCCATACCAAACAAAGTCCAAGCGCAATAAAAATTTACGGGATTTTTTTTGGAATATTTATGATTTTTGGGAAGAAGAATCAACGCGAGACGGTGCACGGAGTGCCCACAAGCCCACCAGCCGCCGCGAGGGGGTGGGCCCGCAGCTGGCAGGCTTGTGGCCACTCCTTAAAGAAGTTGGTTACCTTCTTTCGCCGCAAGAAATATAATATTCGGAATAAAATTGTGTTAAAATTTCAGCCCAATCGGAGTGACGGATCTCCGGGAATTTAAGAAACGGTGAAACGCAGAATCTGGGAGCGCAGAAATAGAAGGACACAGAGAGAGAGATCCAATCTCGGAGGGGCTCTCGCCCCTCCGCCGCCATGGAGACCATGGACCATAGGGGAAACCCTTATCCCATCTAGGGAGGAGGTCAAGGAAGAAGAAGAAGGAGGGGGGCTCTCTCCCCTCTCTCCCGGTGGCGCCGGAACGCCACCCGGGACATCATCGTGTGACGGCGATCTACACCAACACCTCCGTCATCTTCACCAAACATCTCTATCATCTTCCCCCATCTATATTCAGCGGTTCACTCTCCCGCAACCCGCTGTACCCTCTACATGAACATGGTGCTTTATGCTACATATTATTATGCAATGATGTGTTGCTATCCTATGATGTCTGAGTAGATTATCGTTGTCCTATCGGTGATTGATGAATTGCGATGACTGGTTTAATTTGCTTGTGGTTATGTTGCTGTCCTTTGGTGCCCATCATATGATAGCGCGCATAGATCACACCATAGGGTTAGTTGTATGTTGATAGGACTATGTATTGGCAGGCTAGAGTGACAGAAGCTTCAAACGTAGCATAGAAATTGATGCATTTGGGATTGAAGGGGACCAATATATCTTATTGCTATGGTTGGGTTTTACCTTAATGAATGTTAGTAGTTGCGGACGCTTGCTAATAGTTCCAATAATAAGTGCATAGAATTCCAAGTAAGGGATGACATCCTAGCAGAGGCCTCTCCCACATGATACTTCCTATCGATCTAGTAACGTAATCAATTTCTTAGGGACAATTCCGCAGCTCCTACCACCACTTTTCCACACTCGTTAGACACTCGTAGTTGTTTCTTTATCTAACCAGCCCCTAGTTTTATTTACGTGTTCTTTACTTTCTTGCAAGCCTATCCTATCACTCCTACAAAGTACTTCCAGTTTCATACTTGTTCTAGGTAAAGCGAACGTAAATTGTGCGTAGAGTTGTATCGATGGTCGATAGAACTTGAGGGAATATTTGTCCTACCTTTAGCTCCTCGTTGGGTTCGACACTCTTACTTATCGAGAAAGGCTACAATTGATGCCCTATACTTGTGGGTTTTGAGCATGGAGACTATGCTAATTACATTGTTTCTAAATATATACCACATAGTTTCACATACTAACAAAAGAAAAAGATCTTCCTTGATTTAAGACATTACTTCTGGGATGACCTACATTTATATAAATGAGTACATGGTGTTATTGGATGTTGTGTACTTGAGCACGAGCATAAATAAATCCTATGGAAGTGTCATTCCGAGGCATACGGAGGACACCACGTGGGTGGTATTACATTGTGGTTTTTGTTGGCCTACTCTTTCCAAAGATGCACGTAAGTTTGTCCTTTCTTGTGAATAATGTCAAAAAATTAGTAACATTGGTAGACGTTAAGAAACACCTATGAATTATTCACTTGTTATTGAACCATATGATGTTTGGGGCATTGATTATATGGGACCTTTTCCTTCTTGTAATGGGTATACTGAATTTTTTGTTTCCTTAATTACATTACTAAATGGTAGAAGCAATTCCAATTAGTACTGCTGATCACAACACTTCTATTAAAATGCTTAAAAAATTTATTTTTCCGAGTTTTGAAGTCTGTGGATATTTAACGACTGATGGTGGTTCACATGTTCATGGCGCATTCCGTAAACTTCTAGCAAAATATTATCTTAACCATAGAATTTCATCAGCTTATCATCCTCGGTCGAGATGTCAAGTTCAATTGTGAAACAAAGAAATAAAATTGATTTTGCAAAATACTGTCAATAGAACTAGAAATAATTGACGTAAGAAACTTGATGATGCATTATGGGATTATAGAACTACATATAGAAATCCTATGGGTATGTCTCCTTATAAAATGGTCTATCTAAAAGCATGTCATTTACCTCTTGAGTTAGAACACACAACTTATTAGTCCACTAAAGACCTTAATTATGATTTCAAACTTGCCGATGAAAATAGGTTATTTGATATTAGCTCTCTATATGTATGGTGGATGCAAGATTATGAAAATGCCAAGGTGTTTAAAGAAAAAGTTAAAAGATGGCACGACAAAAGAATCTAAAAACAGGAATTTAAAGTAGGCCATAAAGTTCTTTTATACAATTCTCGTTTGATACTCTTTGTAGGAAAGCTTCTCCCTGAATGGGAAGGACCATATATCATTGAAGAAGTTTATCGCTCCGGAGCTATTAAGGTCAACAATGTCGAAGGTACCAATCCGAGAGTGGTTAATGGTCAAAGAAAAAAAAATATTTCAAGTACGCCCATTAACGTTGAAATTAATATCATTCAAGTGAAGAAATGAGAAGAGCGTATAGAAGAAACTTTGTGGAACACTCCAAAATCCTGAAAAGGAGTAGGTATGTGATAGTAAGTAAACCGACTCAAAAAATTCCATAAAAAATATTTCTCTCTATTTTGGAACATTAGAAAAAAATACAAAAATAAGAAAGAGCTAAGGGGACCCACAAGGTCACAAGGCAACAATTCACGCCCTACCCCCTTCGGCGCGACGGGTTGCCTTGTGGGCCCCTCGTGTGCTCTCCCGACTCCGTTTTCTTCCATAATACTTGTTTTGCAAGATAAAAATTCATTATATATACTCCTGTATGTTTTGACCACAACATCGTGAGTTTCTCCCATGTTCTTGTTTTAGGCTGTTTTTCTAACACATTTGAGTCGCCATGTCGCCATCAAGTACCTCCAAGGACATGTTCTACGAGAAGGTCATCAACCCTTAACTTCTAGAGGTGATGGAATACCCTCAGGCCATTGAGATGCGTGAGGGTGTGCTTTACATTGGGACATTAAAGGACCAAAGAAGGAGGGAAGCGAGAAGGCCAGGATTGCAGCGATGGAACATGAGATCTTCAAGTGCCCATGGATGGTGGAGCGTGGACTGTGCGCTAACCACTCCATGATCATGGATTTTATTCGTGAACATAAGATTGATAACAAGGAGATTGAAGAGGCAATATTTAAGCTCCACACCCATCTTAAAGACCTTGAGGCTCAAACCTAAGATCTACAAAACCAAAATTATGAGTATGAATCTCGTTTTAATAGGATGAGCATAGATACATATTTTAGGATTCCGGAGACCCAATCCTCTTTCTTTGACAGGGATCCTATGCCATGGAGGACGGGGGACAAGCCTACTACTTCATCACCACCATCACCTAAGAAGGAAACTTGAGTAGACGGGTATGAGCACCACCCTTAGCCTGTTCCAAGCTTGGGGGAGATGCCCGATTGCATATCACCATCACTATTACCATCATTACCCATTTCAGTTTGATCCTTAGTTGTCCTATGATTTAGAAGAATAGAATTTTAGTAAGATTTAGTTTGGAGGGTTTTCTTTGTGATATATCTATCGATGCAATCGAGTTTGAGAATTATATAATAAAGAGTAGTTTGAGCTTGTTGGCTTTACCTTCTTTCATCAATCATAGCAACAAAAAGAATAAATAAAATATCATATTCTAATCCCATGGGGAGTGGCGATTTCACATAAAAAGTGTATGATTGATAAACTTGTCTGAAGTTGAGAGGTTCCACATATAAATATATTATCTTGAATATCTTTTATGATTGTGAGCCCCCATTAAATATTCTATGCATGATCAACTAGTTTATGTTGGAAAAGGAAGACAATGTGATGAGATATTGATGTCTACTATGCAAATTTATTCTTGTAGACGTTGTTGGGCCTCCAAGTGATGATTTTGTTAGGACAACAACAAATTTCCCTCAAGTGGATGACGTAAGGTTCATCAACCCGTGGGAGGTGTAGGATGAAAACGCTCTCTCTCAAGCAACCCTGCAATCAAATACAAGAAATTTCTTGTGTCCCCAACACATCCAATACAATGTAAAATTGTATAGGTGCACTAGTATGGCGAAGAGATGGTGATACAAGTGTAGTATGGATAGTATAAATATATTTTTATGATAAAAGAAAGCAAGGTAATGATGTCTACCATGCAACTTCATTCTTTTAGACTAGTGTTGGGCCTCCAAGCACAGGGTTTTGGAGGACAGTAGCAAATTTCCCTCAATTGGTTGACCTAAGGGTTCTCAATCCATGGGAGCGTAGGATGAAGAAGGTCTCTCTCAAAAAGCCCTGCAACCAAATAATAAAAAGTCTCTTGTGTCCCCTACACACCAAATACATTGGTAAATTGTATAGGTGCACTAGTTTAGCAAAGAGATGGTGATACAAGTGTAGTAATGATAGTATATATTGATTTTTGTAATAGGAACGATAAAAACAGCAAGGTAGGAAGTAACAAAAGCGAGCACAAACGGTATTGCAATGCTTGAATATGAGGCCTAGGGTCCGTAATTTCGCTAGTGCAATCTCTCAACAATGCTAATATAATTGGATCACATAACAATCCCTCAATGTGTGATAAAGAATCCCTCGAAAGTTCCTATCTAGCGGAGAACATAAGAGAAACTTGTGTGCAGTGTATGAAACCACCTCAAAGTTGTTCTTTCTAATCAATCCTTCCAAGAGTTCGTACCAAAATAACAAGTTATCGTTTCTGATTGATCCATTCAAGAGTTCATACTAAAATAACACCATTTATACATATCAATCAACCTGAATGTCACCTCGATACTCCATTGTCACCTCAACTATTTGTGGGCTAATTATTTGATATGCATCAAAGAATTTCAGATTCTTCATATTCAGTCCAACACAAAGAACTTCAAAGAGCACCCAAGATCTCTATGGGAGAACATAGTATGAAAACATGCAATCAACCCCTATGCCTAGATCCCCAAGGTCACCGGAATCCGCAGGTTGATGCCATAACATATATCAAGTGAATCACTTGAATAGCCCAATGTCACAACAGGTATCCACATGCAATACATACATCATGTGCTCTCAAACCTGAATATTCAATCCAACATAACGAGATCTTAAAGTGAAAGAATCAATTCATCACAACAATAGCATGGGACAAACACCATATGATCCAACTATATTAACAAGGCCCGTGATATATCAAGATCATGACATATAAAAAACACGAGAGGAGAGAGAGATATTAAACACAGAGCTATTGGTACAAACCCTTAACCCCGAGGGTGGACTACACCCTCCTCATCATGGCCTCCACTGGGATGATGAAGATGGTCACCAGAGATGATCTCCCCCTCCGAAATAGTGCAACGACAATTCCGAGTGGCTACAGAGATTTGCAGCAACAAAACTATTCGTCTAGGGTTATTTTTGGAGGTTTCTATATTTATAGGATTTTGGGTGTTGGAATCATGGCAAGATGGGCCACGAGTGGCCCACTGGGTACCACGACTGACCAGAGGGGGCTCCCGCGACCTTGTGCCTCGTGGGCACCATGCCCCCCTCGGGTGGTTCTTTGCTCCAGTGTTTCTATTTTCTTCCAAAAAATTGTCAAAAAGTTTCATCCAATTCCGAGAAGTTCTATTTGTGCACAAAAAACAATACCACGGTAAATGGAGCCGTATCAGCATCCCCAAGATTAATTCCTTGATTCCTTCTCATCCTCGAGTAGGTAAATGATAAAATAAATAATTTATGATGTGTGAATGCTAGCATAGTGCATAAGTTTGATCAATGATAATTTCAACCGCTTTTCCTAGCATCATAACAACAACTCTTTCTCATATAACTCATCCTGATAAAGTAGCAACCAATTCTCATGTTATGGTTTTGCACACAATTAAGTTAGCAAGTATCCACACTATTCCAAAGGTTTACTTGGCACTTTATTGACATAAATACAAAAAAATTGATTACTATAATAGCTTACCATGTGAACACACAAAAACAGTAGGTATAAGTGTTGGGTTGTCTCCCAACAAGCAACTTTCTTTAATTCCTTTTAGCTAGGCATGATGATTTCAATGATGCTCACATAAAAGTGGTAATTGAAACATCCAAGAGAGCATCATGAAGCACATGGAAAGCACATGTAAGCATAAACCATTTCCTATAAATAAGGGATTTTGCAAGCAACAATTTATGGGCGCAAGAACCAACTAGCATAGGAAAGCAAAACGAGCATGACTTCAAAACTTTGAATACATCGAGAGTAAACTTGATATTATTGCAATTCCTACAAGCTTATGTTCCTCCATCATAATAATTTTCAGTAGCATCATGAAGTAATTCAAGAATATAACTATAACATAAATAATTCATTTCATCATGCACAAGCATATAATTTTTATTACTACCCACACACGCAAAATTCTTATCATTCATAGTAGTGGGAGCAAACTCAACAAAATAACTATCATGTGATACTTGATCGATATAATCCATGCGAAAAATAGAATCATGATGGCAAGTTTCATGGTTATCCTTATTCTTTATAGCATAAATGTCATGACAATAATCATCATAGATAGAAACTTTGTTGTCATAGTCAATTGAAGCCTCTTCCAAAATAGTGGACTCATCACTAAATAAAGTCATGACCTCTCCATATCCACCTTTATTATCATGAAATGATTCAACACCCTCCAAAATAGTGGGATCAATAGTACCTAGATTTGACACTCTTCCAAACCCACTTTCGTCAATATAATCATCATATATAGGAGGCATTCTTTCATCATAGTAAATATCATCATCACAAGTAGGGGGACTACAAATATCAGCATCATAAATAGTATCCCCAAGCTTGTGGATTTACATATCATTAGCATTATGGATATTCAGAGAATTCATACCAACAATATTGCTATCATGATCATCATTCAAGGATTTCACATTAAGCACTTTCATAAATTTATCATGTAGCAATTGAGCATAATTTTCCTTTCCATCATTTTCAACAAAGACATGATAAAGATGAGTAATATGAGACCACCTCAATTCATTTTTTGTAATTTTCTATTTATTAACCAAACTAGTGATAAAACAAGAAACTAAAAGATTAAATTACAAGATCTAAATATATACCTTCAAGCACTCACCTCCCCGGCAACGACACAAGAAAAGAGCTTGATGTCTACTACGCAACTTTATTCTTGTAGACTTGTGTTGGGCCTCCAAGCGCATATTTTTGTAGGACAATAGCAAATTCTCGTCAAGTGTATGACCAAAGGTTTATCAATCCATGGGAGGCATAGGATGAAGATAGTATCTCTCAAACAACCCTGCAACCAAATAATGAAAAGTCTCTTTTGTCCCCAACACACTACAATGGTAAATTGTATAGGTGCACTAGTTCGGCGAAGAGATAGTCATAAAAGTTTAGTAATAATAGTAGATATTGATTTTTGTAATAGCAACAATAAAAACAACAAGGTAGAAAGTGACAAAAGTGAGCACAAATGATATTGCAATGCTCCGCTACTGCAATCTCTCAACAATGCTAATATAATTGGATCACATAACAATCCCTCAACGTGCGATAAAGAATCACTCCAAGTAATCTAGCAGAGTACATAAGAAGAAATTGTTTGTAGGGTACAAAACCACCTCAAAGTTATTCTTTTTGATCAATCCTTCCAAGAGTTTGTACTAAAGTAACAAGTTATCCTTTCTGATCGATCCATTCAAGAGTTCGTACTAAATAACACTATTGATATGTATCAATCAACCCTAATAACACCTAGATACTCCAATGTCACCTCAACTATTCATGGGCTAATTATACAACATGCATCAAATAATTTTAAATTTTTCATATTCAATCCAACACAAGGAACTACAAAGAGCACCCCAAGATTTGTATCGGCGAACATAGTATGAAAACGTGCAATCAACCCCTATGCCTAGATCCCCAAGGTCACAAGAATCCTCAAGTTGATGCCACAACATATATCAAGTGAATCACTTGAATACCCCAATGTCACTACGGGTATCCGCATGCAAGACATACATCATGTGCTCTCAAACCGGAATATTCAATCCAACATAACGAGATCTTAAAGTGAAAGACTCAATTCATCACAACAATAGCATGGGACAAACACCATATGATCCAACTATATTAACAAGGCCCGTGATATATCAAGATCATGACATATAAAAAACACGAGAGATAGAGAGATTAAACACATAGCTACTGGTACAAACCCTCAACCCTGAGGCTGGAATACTCCCTCCTCGTTACGGCCTCTGCCGGGATGATGAAGATGGCCACCGGAGATGATCTCCTCCTCCGGCAGAGTGCCGGAACGGGTTCCCGATTGGTTTTTCATGGATACATAGACTTGCGGCGGTGGAAATTCTCATAGAGGGTTATTTTTGGAGGTTTCTATATTTATAGGATTTTTGGCCATTGGAATCACGCCAAGATGGGCGATGAGTGGTCCACGAGGTACCACGACGCCCGAGGGGTGCTGGCGTGTCCTGGTGCCTAGTGGGCACCATGGCCCCCTGTGGTGGTTCTTTGCTCCACCATTTCTCTTTTCTTCCAAAAAGTCGTCACGAAGAGCAGAGACTATGAAGCAACACGATGATAAGACTCAGGGGTTTTACCTAGTTTGCACGGAGCAATGCCCCGGCAAGAGTTGCCGGGGAGATCTAGCACGTACGTACACTTACACCGGGCTCTAATCCCTTGGGGACCTAATCTACGAAGTGTCGAATCTCCAAGTGTTTGAAGACCCAAAGATCCGAATCGCCCAAGATCTGAATCCTTTGCTAAGTTTCCTCGGGCCTCCTTTTTTAGCTCAAGGGGCATCCACAGTCGTAACTCACATGATCAGATAGCTAACAATTCTATCATACCTAACTATAGCACTTAAGACATAGGGCCATATATGCGGCCTTAGGTGGCGAGCGGGGGTGCGTTCGCGGCGGGCTTCTGCCACGTATGAGCTAGCCATGGCTTGGGGTCTTGACACGACTTTAGACGGGTGTCAACAGTTTGTGACCTGTCTTCAGATGTGCCGCCACGTAGCCAACGAGAGCCACCTAGACATCTGGGAGCTCGACACCTCATCGATAAGTGACTGGTGTAGCACTGAGGTGGAGCTGTGGCAGGTTGGCTCGCACTTGCCGGGGAGGCGCCTTGCCGGGTCTTGGTGATGATGCTTGTGCCTTCTTCCGAGAAGGTGCCACGGGTTCTTGGCATGTCTTGGGCTGTTGGCATTGGTATTGAGGGGCTATGCTCTCAACGCGTGTGCATAAGTCAGGGGCACTAGGTACCCCATTACTAGTGCACTGACAAGGGTCGACCTGGGGGTGCCTTGATGGCTTGTGCCTCCCTCGTGCCCCTCCCGACTCTGTTCTCTCACTTATAAATTCTCATCTACCCTAAACACATTAGAGGGAGTGCCAAAACACTTTTTACGCCACCGCAGGTCTCTGTTCCGATGGGAGGCTATCTAGAGCTCCGTTATGGCACCCTGCCGGAGGGGGATCGATCACGGAGGGCCTCTTCATCAACCTTGGTGCCCTCGTGATGATGTGTGAGTAGTTCACCAGAGACCTACGGGTCCATGGCGAGTACCAAGATGGGAATATCTCTCTCTCTTTGATCTTCAATACAATGATCATCGGATCTTCACTTTGATACATATGATGCAATTCCTTTTGTGTGGTGCGTTTGTTGGGAACCGAGGAATTGTGGGCTTATGTTCAGATTATGCATGATAAATATTTGAGTCTTCTCTGAATACTTATATGATTCTTATGTGCATGATTCTGATAGCTTCATAATCCTCTCCGATCTATTGAAATAGTTTGGGCAACTAGATTGATTTTCTTTGGTGAGAGAGGTTCGCTGTGGTAGGTTCAACTTGGTGAATTTCTATATCCCAATGACAGAAGGGGACAAGATGCATCTTTGTGTTGCTTTATTCCTATATCCCAATGACAGAAGGGGACAACTTGGGCGAATTTCTATATCCCACTAAGTATAAAACAATGAGGTTTATTCCTATTGCTTGAGTTCACTTTGTCTATATCATGTTATCGTTCTGCATGCATTACTCCCTTTTACTTAACACTCTAGATGCATGATGGATAGCAGTGATGAGTGGAGTAATAGTAATAGGTGCAGGCAGGAGTCGACCTATTTGTTTATGGATGTGATTCCTACATACACAAGATCATTGCCGTGAATATCACATAACTATCCACTTTTCTGGCAAGTGCCCAACGGTAATTTGTTTACCCATCGTATGCTATTTTTCATGAGAGATGCCATTAGGGAAAACTATGGCCCCCGGGTCTATGCACAATATATTTATAAAACCTTCAATACCTTGCTTCCATTTACTTTTATTTTATTTTATCTTGCAATCTACAATTATATACACTCCTTACTTGCTTGGAAATAACAACACAAGAGGATTGACAACCCTCTTGCCCGCGTTGGATGCAAGTTGTTTGTTCTTTTGTGTGCAGCCACTTAAGACGATTGTGGTTGATATTCATATTAGTTTGATAAACCTTGCTTTCATAACTGAGGTAAATACTTACCCACATTGTGATGCGATAACCCGTTCCTCTTCACGGAAAACCCAATGCAGATCACAAGTATTTGGAAAGATTTCTGGCGCCGTTGTTGCGGAATATCATCACCAACTACCAAGTAACTCCACACAAGATGTCATTCACTTGTTCCTCTTTTTATTTGCTGGTATATTTAGTTTGTCTCATAGAAAATAAAATAAAAAATATTTATCTTTGCTTGTCTTGCTTGTTACTTTGCTTGCTCGGTCACCATGTCTCAACATACTACTAAGTTTGTGACTTCTCAAATACTAATAACAATGATTTTATTACTACTCCTATACCACCCGCCACTAGTGCGGATGCTTTAGATATTAATGTTGCATTGTTGAATCTTGTCATGAAAGAGCGATTCTTGGGATGTCCTAATGAGGATCCTGTTTCACATCTTAATAGTTTTTTTCAACTTTGTGATATGCTAAATAAAAATGATATGGATAATGATATTGTGAAATTTAAATTGATTCCTTTTTCACTAAGAGAGAAAGCTAAAGCTTGGTTTTCATCTTTACCACATAATAGTATTGGAACATGGGATAAGTGTAAAGATGCTTTTATTGTCAAGTATTTTCCTCCTCGTAAGATCATCTCCCTTAGAAATCAAATAATGAATTTGAAACAGCAATATCATGAACATGTTGAACAAGCTTGGGAGAGGATGAAATTAATGATAATAAATTGCACAACTCATGGATTAAACTTGTGGATGATTATCCAAAATTTCTATGTTGGACTAAACTTTGTGTCTAGAAATATTCTAGATTCTACTGCAGGTGGTACCTTCATGGAGGATACCTTAGGATAGGCCACCATTCTTCTCGACCACATCATGGCCAACTATTCTCAAGGGCATACCGAAAGAGCTCCAACTGGTAAGAACGTAAATTCGGTTGTGGAAATCGCTACTTTGAGTGAAAAAGTGGATGCTCTTATGCATTTGGTTGCTAATAAAAATACTTATGTTGATACTAATGATATGCCCTTGTCTACCTTGATTGAACAAAATAATTATGCAATTGCTGTGAACTTTGTCTCACGAAATAATTTCAACAACATTGCTTATAGGGGTAATTTTAATGCTAGGCCATATCCCGGTAATAACCCTAATGGTTATGGAAATTCTTATGGTAATTCATATGGAAATTCCTCTACAAATTCTAATAGGATAACCTTAGATCTTAAGAATACAATAAAGGAATTCATTAATTCCCGAAAAGTTTACAATACTATGGTAGCAGAAAAATTGCACGTTGTTGATACTTTGGCTAAAAACATGGATATGATTTCTCTTGATGTAGAAACTCTTAAAAAAGCTTTGCCTCCTAAGAAATATTTTAATGATAGTATTAAAACTATCCAAGTTTTTATTAATTAAAGTAAGTAGAGGACCGCTAAGTTGAAAGCTAAGCGGGAATTCCTAGAAAAAGCTCTTCCACCCATTTTGTACCGAAATCATAATGAAGGTCTCAAAATGATTGGTACTTCTCCTATTGAATCATTGTTTACTTCTCTGAATGTTAATGATAAAGGGACTGTATATGAGTCAACTTTAGTGAAGGAGCGTCCCGTTTTCTTGGAGGGTGATGATTTTAATGCTAAAACTGAAAAAGTGGGTTTGGAGAGGTCAAAACTTTAACTAGTGATGTGCGCACTATCTTGGGTTACAAGGACTTTAATCATGATAATTTATCTTTAGTAGAATGTATTTCATTGCTGCAATCCATTATTACCTCATCCAATGCTTATGAACAAAACAAAGCTTTTACTCAATATATAGTGGAAGCTATGGTAAAAGCTTATGATTAGAAACTTGAGCTTGAAGTTTATATTCCTAGAAATTTGCATGATGAGTGGGAACCTACTATCAAATTAAGGAATTCATTGCTTTGTGTGACCTTAGTGCTAGTGTTTCAACTATACCTAAAACTTGATGTGATGTGCTTGGTCTCACCAATACTGAAGAGTGTTCCCTAAACTGGCATCTTGCGGATTCTACCATCAAGAAACCCTTGGGTAGAATAAATGATGTGCTGATAATGGAAAATAAAAATTATGTGCATGTACATTTCATGGTTCTTGATATTTATTGCAACCCTACTTTTCCAATTATACTTGCAAGACCCTTCCTAGGAACTATATGTGCAATCATTGATATGAAAGAGGGAAATATAAGGTTCCAATTTCCATTAAGGAAAGGAATGAAACACTTTCTTAGAAATAGAATTAGGACACCCTATGAATTAATCATGAAAGCCACATATGGGTGGAGTAACTGTGCAATATGCCTAGCTAGGGGCGTAAAACAATAGCGCTTGTTGGGAGGCAACCCCATAGTTATCTTTTTTTACTTTCTGTTTGTTTGTGATAACATGATTACTGCCTATGTAGTGATTGTGTTTTTATGTTTTAATTAGTGTTTGTTCCAAGTAAAGTCTTTGGGATGATTTTCATGATGAGTAGAATTGATACGGTGCAAAAACAAAAACTTTGTCGTCTAGTGCAGAATTTGTCTTATTTTACTGGAATGTATTTTTGAGCTGAATTATTTTTACACATTATTGTTCAGAATTTTTGGAGTTACAGAAGTATAGAAACATTAATGATTACTACAAAATGTTGTGTTTTAGTTAGATAATGTTTTTGCATGCGTAGTTTGCTTGTTTTGATGATGCCATCGATTTTATCGGGGTTTATAAGCCATAGAGGAGTCAGGTTACAGTTCCCTATGGTAAAATAAAATAAGAATCAACTTATAACATCACCTGAAAGTATTTGATATGTTTCTTATACTAACGGATCTCACTAAGATTTGTTGAGTTTTATGTGATTGAAGTTTTCAAGTTTTGGGTATTATCCCGATGGACAAAGGTTTGAGGATCACAAAAAGCCTAAGCTTGGGGATTGCCAAGGCACCCTAAGGTAATATTCTATGAAGACTCAAGCATGTAAGCTTGGGGATGCCCCAGAAGGCATCCCCTCTTTTCGTCTCAGTCCATCGGTATGTTACTTGGAGCTATATTTTTATTCCTCACATGATATGAGTTTTGCTTGGAATGCCATTTGCTTTTGTTTGATTTTACTTTCAGTTTTTCACAATCAGTTTTTGCTGGACACACCTATTTGAGAGGTATACCACATTATCACAATTTGTTGCAATACTCTATGTGCTTCACTTATATCTTTTGAGCTTAGCAGTTGCTCTAGTACTTCACTTATGTCTTTTTGAGCATGGTCGCGTGTAGATTTTGCAGAAATATTATGCTCTCGATCTTCGCTTATATTCATTTGAGAGCTGGATAAATAGTGAAGGTATTTTGCATTGGTCATAAGATTAGATCGAAAATAATGGGTATTCATTGAGTGATAATTAAAACCATCATGAAGCACATATAGAGAAATTGTGGGTTAATGATATTGATGTGGCGATATGAAAAAGGTGTGAGTGCATGATACTTCTCCAACGTATCTATAATTTTTGATGGTTTCAAACTTTGGATGTTTTGCATGCTTTTTATTTATTTTCTCGGACTAACTTATTAACTCAGTGCCAAGTGCCAGTTCCAGTTTTTTCCATGTTTTTGACCCCTTTCAGAGGAGATTTTGATACAGAGTCCAAACGGAAGAAAATCCCCGAAAAGATTTTTTTTGGAACGGAAGAAGATCGGAGAACTTCGGAGCCAATCCAGAGGAGCTCCAGGGGCCCCACAAGCCCCCACCCCACGGCCAGGGGGGCGCCATCCAGGCTTGTGCCCCCTGGAGGTCCTCTGACCTAGATATTTCGCCTATATAATCCCATAAATTCCAAAAAGAATCAAGAGATCATCGCAATCGCTTTTCCGCCGCCGCAAGCTTCTGTCTCCGCAAGATCCCATCTGGGGCACGTCTTGGTGCACTGCCAGAGGGGGGATTCGGATACGGAGGGCTTCTTCATCAACACCATGACCTCTCCGATGATGCGTGAGTAGTTCACTATAGACCTACGGGTCCATAGCTAGTAACTAGATGGCTTCTTCTCTCTCTTGGATCTTCAATACAAAGTTCTCCATGAACTTCATGGAGATCTATCCGATGTAATCTTATTTTGCGGTGTGTTTGTCGAGATCCGATGAATTGTGGATTTATGATCAGATTATCTATGAGATCTCTCTTATGCATGATTTCATATCCTTGTAATTCTCTTCGAGTTGTGGGTTTTGTCTGGCCAACTAGATCTATGATTCTTGCAATGGGAGAAGTGCTTGGTTTTGGGTTCATACCGTGCGGTGACCTCACCCAGTGACAGAAGGGGTAGCGAGGCACGCATTGTGTTGTTGCCATCAAGGGTAAAAAGATGGGGTTTTCATCGTTGGTTTGAGGTTATCCCTCTACATCATGTCATCTTGCTTAAAGCGTTACTCTGTTCATCATGAACACAATACACTAGATGCATGCTGGATAGCGGTCGATGTGTGGAGTAATAGTAGTAGATGCAGAAAGTATCGGTCTACTTGTCTCGGACGTCATGCCTATATGCATGATCATTGCCTTAGATATCGTCATGGCTTTGCGCGGTTCTATCAGTTGCTCGACAGTAATTTGTTCGCCCACCATGATACTTGCTATTTTGAGAGAAGCCTCTAGTGAACACTATGGCCCCCAGGGTCTACTCCACACCATATTTTCAGCCTTACACTTTTTTACCTCGTTGCACTTTCCGCCTTCAGATCTCACTTTGCAAAAAATCGTGAAGGGATTGACAACCCCTTTGAAGCGTTGGGTGCAAGCTTATTTGTGTTTGTGCAGGTACTCTGGACTTGACGAGACCCTCCTTCTAGATAGATACCTTGGTTCTCAAAGCGAGGGAAATACTTACTGCTCCTGTGCTGCATCACCCTTTCCTCTTCAAGGGAAGAACCAATGCAAGCCCAGCCTTTGCAGACGTGTCAACTTCTGGCGTTGTTGTTTGTGGGATAGCAGAAGAATTTCTGGCGCCGTTGCCGGGGAAGAACTTTTGTTGCCGTAGCAGTGCATTATTATTAATTCAGATAGGTGACGATATTAAGAGATGTTAAACTTCTTTTTCATCTAAAAAATTAAAAAAAGCATGGGGATGATGTGTGAGCATTTCTATTCCTTGTTGAAATCCTAGTGTTGTTTTGAGTCGGAGTCACGCGATGGTTAATTCCTACCAACCCTCTATTTCAGGTCATGCGAGTAGTACTTTGATTTGTGATAAAACTAATAAATCTTTGCAATAAGTACATGAGTTCTTCATGACTAATGTGACAACATGGGCATACGCAATCTCAACTCCTCATATTTGCTAGCCTCTTTGATGTCGTGCATCACCCGTTCGCACCTTGAGGACCCATGCAATTTTCGCCAATGCATCCTAACCCCGTGACATGACACTCTGTGTTGCACATAAATATTTTTATATCCTCCTCAAAACGGCCACCATACCTACCTATCATGTCAATTCCATAGCCACTCCAAGATATATTGCCATGCAAAAGCCATCCTCACTTCACATGACTAGTTTGATCATCATCATAATGCTTTGCATGATCATATAGAGCTTACATAGCATTTGTGGAAAAGCCACCATTCATCATATTTTTGATACACGTCATGCTAGATCTTTGCACATCCTGGTACATTGCCAGAGGCATTCTTTCAGAGTCACATCGTCCTATCAGTTTTCATATTGAGTTGAAAGTAAATAAAAGTATGATGATCATCATTATTAGAGCATTGTCCGAGTGAGTAAATAAAAATTGGGGAGGCCAATGAGACCACCATAATAAAAAAATGAAAGAAATGAATGAGAGAAAATAGAGAAGGGGCTTTGCTACTATCATGTACCACACTTGTGCCTCAAAGTGGCACCTTGTTCTTCATATAGAGAGTCTCATGTTATATCATTCTTATGCTAGTGGGAATCACTTTTTCATAAACTTGGGTTGTATATTCCGATGACTGGCTTCCTCAAATTCCCGACATATTCATGAGCAAGCAAGTTGGATGCACAACCCACTTAGCTCAAGTGGTGCTTTCATACACTTATAGCTCTTGTACAACATTTGCATGGCAATCCCTACTCCTTGCATCAATATCTATTGAGAGATATTTCCATAGCTCGTTTGTAGACCTAGTTGATGTTAGACTAACTTCTCCACTTTTACCCCTTTGAAACACACCACCTTATTCCATTCACCTTTATGCTATGTCTAATGGTTCACGCTCATGTATTGCATGAAGAATAAAAAGTTGATGCATATTGAAAAAGTACGATCCAATTGTGTGACTTGGACACCATGGTGCTTGACATTTGTATTAATGTGGTGATGATGGAGCCATGCCTTGCTAATATAATAAAGATGGATGAGGGTAAAACAATCTTTGTGGATCGCATACTTTGAAAGGTTAAATATTGCTGCTTATACCTATAAGTATTGTTGTGTTAATATTTGTTAATTTATCGTTTCTCAATGAGCATACATGCATAAGGTTACATCATGGATAGCATCTCACATCAAAAGTTTTATTTTTTATCATTTACCTACTCGAGGACGAGCAGGAATTAAGCTTGGCGGTGATTGATAGGTCTCCAATGTATCTATAATTTTTTTATAGTTCCATGCTGATTTATTATAATTTTAGAATACTTTTTGGTATTTATTTACCAATTTATATTATTTTTGAGAAATAACCTATTGACCCAATGCTGAGTGCAAGTTCTTGTTTTCTTCGTGTTTTTCACTTTTCAGGTATTCCATACCAAACGAACTCCAATTGCTCTCAAACTTTTTGGTGATTTTTATGGACCAAAAGAAGACAAACAAGCATCTGGAGAAGGCTCAATGCCTCACGAGAGGCCCACAAGCCAACAGGGCGCGACTTGGGGGTGCCCAGATTGATTGTGCCTCCCTCGTGGCCCTCCCGACTCTGTTCTATGCCTTATAAATTCCCATATACCCTAAAAACATCAGAGGGAGTCCCAAAACACTTTTTACGCTGCTGCAAGTCTTTGTTCCGATGGAAGGCCATCTCGAGCTTCGTTCCGGCACCTTGTCGGAGAGGGGATCGATGACAAAGGGCCTCTTCATCAACCTTGCTGCCCTCACGGTGATGTGTGTGTATTTCGCTAGAGACCTACGGGTCCATAGTCAGTACCTAGATGACAATTTCTCTCTCTCTCTCCCTCTCTCTTTGATCTTCAATACAATAATCACCACATCCGCACTTTGATCCGTATGATGTAATTCCTTTTGTGCGGTGCGTTTGTTGGGATCCGATGAATTGTGGGTTTATGTTCAGACTATTACTCCTCTGAATACTTATATGATTCTTATGTGCATGATTACGATGGCTTCATGATTCTCTCTGATCCATTGAAATAGTTTGGCCAACTAGATCAATATTTCTTCGGTGAGAGAGGTGCGTTGTGGTAGGTTCAACCTGGCGAATTTTATATCCTGGTGACAGAAGGGGACAAGATGCATCTTGATGTTGCTGCTACTAAGGATAAAACGATGGGGTTTATTCATATTGCTTGAGTTTACTTAGTCAACATCATGTCATTGTTCTTCATGCATTACTATGTTTTACTTAATACTCTAGATGCAAGCTGGATAGCGGTTGATGAGTGGAGTAATTGTAATAGGTGCGGGCAGCAGTCCACCTATTTGTTTGTGGACGTGATGCCTATATACACATGATCATTGACGTGAATATCGCATAACTATCCGCTTTTGTGTCAAGTGCCCAACAATAATTTATTTACCCACCGTATGCTATTTTTCATGAGAGATGCCATTAGGGAAAACTATGGCCCCCGGGTCTATTCACAACATACTGATAAAACCTTCAATACCTTGCTTCCATTTACTTTTTTTAATTTTATCTTGCTATCTAGAATTATCTACACACTTTACTTGCTTGCAAATAATAACACAAGAGGATTGACAACCCTCTTACCCGCGTTGGGTACAAGTTGTTTGTTCCTTTGTGTGCAACTGCTGAAGACGGTTGTGGTTGATATTCATATTGGTTCGATAAACCTTGGTTTCGTAACTGTGGTAAATACTTACCCACATTGTGCTGCAATAACCCGTTCCTCTTCATGGAAAACCAAACGCAGATCACAATTATCACCTCTCTTCTGCAATGACAAGTGAATAAACACTCATCTTGAGAATAACTTGCTTAGCATGGAAGATAATGACAGCACCGTCGCTCCATGAGTGGTACGAGCACACAAAATGGGTGTTTATTTGAAGGATTTAGAGCTGGCACATGCAAATTTACTTGGGATGGTAGTGAAATACCAGGTATAGGAAGGTATGGTGGACTCTCATGGAAGAAACTTGGCTCAAGGATTTGGATGCACAAGTATTATCTCTACTTAGTACGAAGTTTTGGATAAGGAACACTTCTAAACAAGCACCACATGTTGGAGGATTCATAATAATATAACTTCTATGCAAATATACCCAAACATAACCATTCCGTTGTCTTCCTTGTCCAACTTCAATAATTTGATCAAGGTTGAAAATAATTAATGGGTATTCACAATCATAAAAGATCTCCAAGATAATATATTTGTACGTGAATGTTCTCTTTCTTGTACTAATCATTCATGAATTGCTTGTATGACCTATATCGTGATTATAAAACTTCAATAGATTTTACTTCCTAAACCAAGTGCGAAACTGCTACTAAGAATATAGCACAATGATAATTTCAGCTTTATGATATTTCATTCATTCACAATTACTCTTAGGATATAGGTGAAGCAAATGAGTAAACATCAAACTACTCTCAAAAGATATAAGTGAAGATCTATGAGTAGTTTAAACAATTAGGGAACTATGTTACGACTCTCTCTCTCTCTCCATAAAGATTTCCATATATGAGGTTTTTATTCAAACAACAAACAAAACAAAATACACTCCAAGAACAACACGTATCATGTGAACGAATAAAAACTTCGGATAAACATAGGCTAACCAATAGTTGTTGATGAAGAGAGGTGGTATGTGTAGCATCCCCAAGCTGAGATGCTTGAGACTTCTTGAAATATTTATTTGGAGTGCCTTGGGCATCCCCAAGCTTGATCTTTTGTATCTCTTTCAATTCTCTCTTATCTCGGTTTCACCTACGTCTCAAAAAGTTCATCCACACAGAACTTGCAAGTCACAAAAGAGAGGGTGAAAATATCATCTATACTATATGCATATATGGCAGGTGGGGCTGTAGTTTAAGTTTTGCGTAAAGCAAATTTTTCCTAAAACAAGAGAGAGGGTAAAAGCAAAATTTACTACATTGTTGGTTGTTAATGAGAAATTTCCACCAACCATTTCTCATACCCAATTATTAATATTACCCACATCAATAAACTAATGGTTTTGATAATTCCTGATAGCTTCAGTTCCTATGGCTCAAGTTGTCCATGACCATGGACACGGTTAATCGATTAGGTTTAAGTACTTTGTAGAGTTTTGCACACGTTCCCCACAAGATTTGATCGCCTCCATTGAAGTCCTCGCACTTCAGGGTGTTTGAGAAACGGATGATCAAAACATGGTCTTCCAAAGGGTTCCTCTAAGAGACCGTCAGTGCCCATCCAATCCTACCGTTCTTCTACATCTCGTAGCACCACCCGTCCAGAGTCACCACAATGTTGAACCAAGCCAAAGCCCATAATTACTTGTGGATGTGTAGGTAAGCCTCGGGTTTTGAAGTATCCATCCATCTCTTTGTGCCTAGGTGAAGCTTTCCGCAAGATGTCATGGCGCTTCCCCATGCATCCCGGGTTATCCACTGGCTTCCCCAGGGTGCCCATCCGAACCTTCCTTCACCCAGAGGTATATTGCATCATGAGGTCTTGAAAGTCTTGAAGTCTTCAGGTCTTGATTATTAAGTTCTCACAACCCTCATGATAAACACTCAACCAAACCCCGTCTACAAGGAGCATAGCAAAATAACGTCCCGGCCAATGTAACAAGAGTTTATGGGTGCCTACCACAAGATACTACATCAAGAACCAAATTTCCAATTACCTACTTTGCATGCACTTGATGGAGGAGGTTGAACTAGTGCAATAAAACCATGGGTAAAATATGATCAATGTCAACTTGCCTGGTGAAGTTGATGAAGATAGATATCGCTCACAGGAAATAACTTGATTGAACTATTCATCACTCTCCATGAAATCTATATAATCAAACATAGTATTCACATAAGAAATCATACGAGGAATCATCCTAACAATCAATAACAAACAATAATTGCAATAAAATCAATAAGAAAGATCATATAAGAATCCAAAAGAAGCTTCAAAGAAAAATATGGAGTCAACTTTGTTAGCAAAAGGACTAATGGAAAATCTTTTATCTAACTCTACTTATAAACTAAACAAGGTTAACTTGAATTAAATCAAAAACAATTTCAACTTTAGTACAAATTGTTTCTGATCTAAACTAAACTTGACACAAAATAAAACTTATAAAACAATATTATTTTAAAGTATTTTCAAATAGGAAATCAAACTAGCAACGAAATCAATTTGCAAGTTATTATAGAACTAGAATTGATTTCGTGCTATCAAATAACAACAATTAAACTAAAATTTTGTTGTTGTTGAAAAGCTACTATTAACAAACAATAAACATTATATAACTTTTCACAAGTACAAAAGGAAAAAATTTAACAACAATTATAACAAAAGAAACAACAATAAACCTAAAAAAGAACTAAAACAGAATTTGTTTTGCTTAAACCCTAATTTAATATATTCTAAAAATTCTGAAATTATACCTACTGATAAACAAGATCACTAGTGACCAATAGCAAAAAGAATCTACTCAAAACCTATTTTTAAACTCAAGATATTTAGAAAACAAGATTTTAATCAAATCTGTTTGAATTAAAATTTAAGATATTCAAACATGGTCATAATTTATATCTACAAAAACTACATAAAATTTGAGACACAATGCAAGAATAACCACTAAAAATAATTTAAAACATAAAGGATATAAAGAAAACAAAAACATGACTAATTCTGTTAAAGAATTAAAAAGAAAAAAAAGAAAAAAAAGATAGCTAGCGCAGGGGGCTACGTGGCGTGCTGTGAGTGGCTGAGAGGCGTGTGCTGTGGGGCTAAAGTGATGGAGGGCCTCATGCTAGAATAAAACGGTTCGGCCTTCTAAAATAAAACTACATTCTAATCTGCACCGTGTGATTTAGATCTAACGAACAACGAGGCATACCATGGCGGGAGGTCAACTCCAGTGAGGTTGAGGTCGCTAGCGTGCGGTGGTGAAACGGGTGGCAGCTCCAGGGGCTCTCCAGCGTCGGCGGAAGCAGCGGTCGACGCGGACGAGGATGGCGAGCATGCAGGTGGCGCCAGGGGAGGTCGGGGATGACGACGGTGACGACGGAGAGCTCCGGGGCGGCGAGACGCTCGGGTGCTTGTCAGGGAGGCATCTCCAGTGGCTTTGGAGGTCGGGCGAGTGGACTAGGAGGTGTGGGCGAGTGGGGCGAGGCCAGTGGCGGTGGCAACTGTGGTTGGGGTGGTCGGGAGCGAGTGGGGCGTCAGCAAATGGCATGGTGGCACAGGCTCTACTACGACGAGGGATTCCGGCGAGTGGAGAGGGTCTGGTGAGGGGGGACTCTGGCGGAACGGGGTGCGGGGAGCTTGGGCTTTATAGCCATGCGGTTAGGGGCGAGGGAAGGAAAGGGGATCGAAGAGATCCGGCGAAGGTTCGGCCGGCTCCGGCAAGGGAAAGTGGAGGGGAGGAAGAAAGAAAGAGATGACCGGGCCCTTGCTGCGGTCGGTGGTGGGGTCGGGAGGTGAGTAAGGGGGAGAAAGAGGGAAAAAGATGGGCGGCCAATCTGATTTGTTTCGGATCTAGTGAGGGGAGAGATTTGGGCCAAACTTTCCTAAACAGGTGTAGTGGCTTCCTTTTAAAGAAATATTTGTTTCATTTTATTTAAAACTCGAACGTAAAACATAAAAATCAAAATAAATATAACTCAAAATATAACAGTATTATATATCACAATTATCAGAAAAATAAATCCAACAAGGTGAACATTTTTCCACGGCCAAAATAAATACTTCAGAAATAATTATTTTCAGAAAATTGCCTAAATGATTTGATTCCTTTTACAAATATTTTTTGCAAATGACCCCCTCCTCTCATATTTTTAAAATTTGAATTCATTTATACTTTTAAAATAGAGCCAAAATGAAATGAATTCCAAAAAAATAAAAGTTTTAGTAGTTTTCAAATGCAAATCATTCAAATCCTTTATTATGAAGAAGTCATGTAATCTTTTCTTAGTGGTTTGGATTTGATGAATTTGAAATTCAAAAGTAAAGGGGAAAGTCATTTTATTCCCTCTCACTTTCGAAGTTTCAGAAGATTCAAATTACACTCAATTTCAAACAATCATTCAAACCATCAATCAATCTAGTAAATATTTTAACATTCCAAATTTTGGGATGTTACAATATACCAATATAAGTCATGAAAACTCTAGGATAAGTAATAACAAAACTATGAAATCAATCTGTCCAAAAATAACAATCTCTAGTAATCTATTTAAAATGTGTACTTTTGTATGTCCAAAAATTATGACTATTTAGGACATGATATATAATTTCTATAAAATTTCTGTCTAAAAATTTCATAAAGTTTGCATGTTCGAGTACAATCTGATAATTCAAATACTGCAAAAAAGTTTCTGTTTTTTGTACAACACGCATCGCACATGCAATTCAAGCATTCTAAAGGCAATTATTGGAACTTTTTATTGAAAAAATATATTATTAATGATATCTAACATAGAAAACTAAATAAAATAACTCTCCAAACAAAACACATATTATGTGATGAATAAAAGATAGCTCCAAGAAAGAGGGGATGCCCCTAAAGGCATCCCCAGGCTTATGCGCTTGATTATTCCTTGGATATTACCTTTGGTTGCCTTGGGAATACCCAATCTTAGGTTCTTGCTTCTCCTTATTCTCCTCATATCGGTATCTCACCCAAAACTTGAAAAGTTCAATCACACAAAACTTAATGAAACTTCGTGAGATGGGTTAGTGTAATATAGATAGATCATTCACTTAGGTACTACCAAGACAAGATCCATAATTGTTCTCACATAATACCTACTGTATTATATCACTCCCATAATTTATATCACTAAATATAAGCTATGGAAACATTAAACAAGCAAACTATGCACGCAAAACAGAAGCTGTCAAAAACATAATAGTCTATGAAGATCTGAATGAACACCATACTTACGTGCCTCCAAAAATCTTAATAATTAGGAAAATGCACAGAATTTTCATACCAAAATAGTGGATAATTTTCAGAATTTTATAACCGTTGTGTAAAATAAAATAAATTCTGCACAGGACGTAAAAGTTTCTGCTTCTCCACAAAATCAAACAAGCAAGTATCCGCACAATCCCAAAGGATTTACTTGGAACCATATTGAAATAAATGACACAAGACATGATTAATACAGTAGATTAATCATGTTAAAAACAAAAACATAAAGTAAAAGTGTTGGGTTGTCTCCCAACAAGCGCTTTCCTTTAATGCCTTTTAGCTAGCATGATAATTTCAATGATGCTCACATAAAAATAGTATTTGAAATATGCAAGAGAGCATCATGAATCACATGAAAAGCATATTTAAGTCGAACACACTTCCTATGAATAGTGAGTTTGTGAGAAAACAATTTATTGTACCAAGAATCACCTTGCATCGGAAGGCAAAACAAGTATGACTTGAAAACTTTGAACACATAGAGAGGAAACTTGATATTGTTGCAGTACCTACAAGCATATGTTCCTCTCTGATAATAATTTTCAGTAGAATCATGAAGAAATTCAACAATATATATATATATATATATATATATCACATAAAGCATTATTTTCATGATCCACAAGCATATAGAATTTATTACTCTCCCAGTAAGCAATTTTCTTCTCATTCATAGTAGTGGGAGCGAACTCAACAAAATAACTATCATGAGATACTTTATTGATATAATCCAAATGAAAATTAAAATCATGATACAAGTTTCATGGTTATCATTATTCTGTATAGCATACATGTCTTCACAATAATCATCATAAATAGGAGTCATGCTCTCATCATAATAAAATTTTCTCATCGAAACTCAGGGGACTAAAAATATCATCTTCATCAAACATAGCATCCCCAAGCTTGTGGCTTTGCATATCATTAGCATCATGGATTATGAGACAATTCATACTAGTAATATTGTTATAATCCTCATCATTCAATAATTTTACATTAAGAATTTTTATAAATTCTTCCTCTAACAATTGAGCACAATTTTCTGAACCATCATTTTCACGAAAGACATTAAAATGATGAAGCAATTGAGGCAACCTAAACCCCATTTTTCGTAGTTTCCTTTTTATAAACGAAACTAGTGATAAACAAGAAACTCAAATATTTAATTCCAAGAACTGAAGATATACCTTCAAGCACTCACCTTCGTGCCAATGGTGCCACAAAAGAGATTGATGTCTACTACGCAACTTTATTCTTGTAGACGTTGTTCGGCCTCGAAGTGTAGAGTTTTGTACGACAATAACAAATTTCTCTCAAGTATGTGACCTAAGGTTTATAAATCCATTGGAGGTGTAGGATGAAGATCGTATATCTCAAGCAACCATGCAATCAAATACAAGAAATCTCTTCTCTCCCCAACACACCCAATATAATGGAAAATTGTATAGGTGCACCAGTTTGGCGAAGAGATGGTGATACAAGTGTAGTATTGTGACGCCCTCGGTTTAATCGTATGCTAATCATACACGCAAATGCGTACGATCAAACCCAAGGACTCACGGGAAGATATCACAACACAACTCTAGACACAAATAAAACAATATCAGCTTCATATTACAATCCACGGGCCTCGAGGGCTAGAATACAGAAGCTCGATAAACACACAAGTCAGCGGAAGCAACAAATATCTGAGTATAGACATAAAACATGGGGTGCCTTAGAGAAGGATAGCACAAAAGATACAATGATCGAACGAGGCGAGGCCTCCTTCCTGGGAACCTCCTAACTACTCTTGATCATCAGCGGCCTCCACGTAGTAGTAGGCGCCGTCGGGGTAGCAGTCGTCGTCGGCGGGGACCTCCATCTCCTGGGTTCCATCATCTGGTCACAGCAAACGGATCAAGGGGACAAGGGGGGAGCAAAGCAGTGGTGAGTACTCATCCAAAGTACTTGCAAGTCTTACATCAGAACTATTCTAATTATGCATCATTATCAAAGAAGGGGGGGGTGTTATATGTGGACTGACTGCAGCAATGCGAGAATAGAGAGAGAAGGCCTAGTCCTATCGAAGACTAGCATCTTCAGGGTCTTGCAGCAATAGACGAGAGTAGAACAGGGGTAAAACAATAATAGTCATATTGTTGCAGCAATATTAAAGTTAGGTCACGCTTAAAGATCCTCCCTCGACTCCCTGCGAGGAAGCAATCCCGAGGCAAACTAATGATCCAGTTAAGTAACAATTGTAGTTGTATAAGATCGGAGCACAACTCCAAGTCGTCCTGTAACCGTGGACACGGCTATCCGAATAGTTAATTTCATCCCTGCAGGGGTACACCACATGTACCGTCACGCTCGATAACACTCTGGCCGGACATACTTTTCTGGGTCGTGCCCGCCTCGGAATATCGACACGTCGCAGCCCCACCTAAGACTAATCAGAGAGGCCAACCTGCCGGTCTAACTCCTAAGCACAAAGGGTTCGTGGGCCCAGTTCCCCTTCGCGCTCATGCATGTGGCGTGGGCGGCCGACGTCAATCCTAGCATCCCTTAATCACAAGAGCGATGCATCTCGGGACCACTCGGGCGCACGCCGCAACATTGCTGGCATCTGAATAGCTTCGGCTGATACCGCGACGCCGAGTACCCATAATTCTTCCCGCGTAGCCGGTTAGTGCGAAAAGGTCTCCGACCAACCCAGATCAAATACCCAAATCCATTAACATTTTAATTAGGCCATCAACACAGTCTCACGGGAATCCACCCGTCTTACAACTAATCACCAAAGATCCCAGTAACATGGTCGAGTAACTGTGTGGTTGTAACATCGGGGGGAATCCAAGGTATCACCCTCGTTGGATTCCGAACGATGTACCCGTCAAGGTGGGCTTAGAGGAATCACCCTCGGGGGTCCCACACTTGAGGGGTTGCACGACAGAGGCGTCATCGGGAATGGTGAAAGAGGAATCACCCTCGATAACCACGACCGACTAGCAATACTACAGAGATATCATCAGGAGTACTTAGCGAGGTGTCACCCTCGGTACCCGATAGTATCTCTGTAGAGTCGTACAACGAAGGGGGTGTATGTGCTGTGTCGGGTCTGGCTCGTCGATCAGGGATCGAGATTTGAAAACAAGCGGGGCAACTAAACTACGGGGTCAGGGGGGATGACTGCTCCACCTATACTAAGCATATTAAAGGTACATGACTAAAAGTAGTAGTTCATCAAAAATAGGCTATGCATCAGGTATAGGAGCTAACTACAACAGTAGAAAAATACTAATGCAAGCAGGAGGAAGAAAGACATAGGCGATATAGGAATGATCAAGGGGGTTTGCTTGCCTTGCTGCTCTGCGGCAAAGGACTGATCGACAGGGTCGTAGATGTACCCGGCAGCAGCGTCAGTCTCGGGGTCTCACTACTAGAATCTGCTGGTTTGCCGACAGCTAGAGCTGACGGCAAAGGACAGTTTAACTGATGGAAAAGGCTTTGCCGTCAGTGAGCTGTCGGCAAAGGTGCCGGCCAAGATTTTATCGGCAATCACCTTCTTTGCCGACAGCCGGAGCTCCACCGACGACAAAGACTTTGCCATCAGCTTTGTGGCACGGGCTGACGGCAAAGAGCAGTGGCGGCAACGGCGCAGGCCGAGCTCCGTTAGAAGGTTAACGGCAGGCTTTGCCCACAGCCGTAGCAAAGCTGAAGGCAAAGCCTATCCTCTTTGCCCACAGCCGTAGCAAAGTTGAAGGCAAAGCCAAAACCCCTAGGCCCCCTAGGTCCCCTCTTTGCCCACAGCCGTAGCAGAGCTGACGGCAAAGCCGAAACCCCTGGGCCTTGGCCGCCTCTTTGCCGACAGCTGGAGCCCAGCTGATGGCAAAGCCGAGAATTTGGTATTGCCACGATACACAGGTTGCCGCCACGTGTCTTCTTTGCCGTCAGTCCACCGATGGCAAAGCCTTTGCCATCAGTGAGCTGTAGGCAAAGACCCTCTTTGCTTTTTTTTTCATATTTGTTTTCTGTTAATTCCCTGCATTTGCAAAACATAGATACAAACAGCAACATATATATATTGAATCTGCCCCTAAACAGCACCACAAATGCATCACAAAGTGTGAACAGCAAAACACAAGTGCAAACAACACGAATATATGTCATTAAAGTGCAAACAAGATCACAAAGTATTACAAAGCATCACAAGTGCATCCACAAATACAATTGCATTACAAAGTTCATCTAGGACTACACAAGTGCATTACAAAGTCTCGAGCATCCATCCATATGCCATGCTGCTTTATCAAAATCTGCATAATGAGAAAGAATTTAGAAGAAGAATACAATAAGAAAGAAGTTATCTAAATTAAGCTAAGCAATTAGAAGAAGAAGTGGAAGAAGAAGAAGAAGAACAAGAAGAAGAAGTGGAAGAAGTGGAAGAAGAAGAAGAAGAAGATAGAGAAAAAGAAAGAAGAGAAGTTATCTTTTTCTCCTCTTTCTTCTTCTCTTATTTCTTCATCTCTTGTTTGTTCTTCTCTTCTGGTTTCTTTTAAAACTTTCTAAACTAATTATGTCATTTTTGAGCTCTAATATCAACTAGAATTTACTAAGCTAACTAAACCATGGCTAATATCAACTAGAATTTACTAAGCTAACTAAAGCCTGGCATAATCTAAGTTGATCTAAACAATAAGAAGAATAAGAAGGAGAGGAATAACTTACCAAATGCCAGGAAACGAAGGAGAAGCTGCATCTCCGTTGCTCGCTGGGTTGCTAGGGCTCTCACCAGGAGAAGTAAAGGGATCGTGGGATTCAACTCTTGAATGTTGCTGCAACAAGGCAAGAGTTAAAATATGTGGTTAGCACGGCAACAGACAATGGTATGAGACCGTGCGAGGTTGGTCATTGAAAGGGAACTCACCGTTCCCACCGGAGAAGGCATCGGCGGAGGGGGCGGCAAACCTTGCTTCTCACACATAGCCTGCAAATTAGTTTTCGAGGAGTCAAAGAAATAGCCTTGTTGCGTCTCACACATGGCCTTGCTTCTCACACAACTGACTTACCGCAACGAAGTCGTGCATGGCCTTCGCATGGGCATTATTGCCTGCCCTCTCCTCGTCAAGAAACCTGTGCGTATTCCGGTCCCTCTCCTCCAACAAGAGCCTGGTGGCCTCCCTCTCCTTCATAAGTGCGGTCTGCAACCACTCCTCAAAAGGAATTTTCATCATCCATCCAGGGACAAAAGAACGAAAGAACTAATGAAGAAAACTAACCTCGATGGCAAGATCAACTGGCCTCGCGCGTTGCCGTATTGCAGGAGCGGAGCTCGTTTGCCTCGACTTGATCTGAGATAGAGTCTCAGTGATAGGGACGAAGCCATCACACATGGCCAGCGTGCCATGACTCTTACCGCCACCAGAGATCATTAACGCCTCTGGATCGATAGGATTCTGGCTCGGGTCAAAGTCAGGCCAGCGCAGCTGTTTGACCACCTCAGAATAAGACGTCATCTTGCTGTAGGCGCACATGCTTGTGTACGCCGACGGCCCATCCCCCTTAGAATATGCCTTCGCCGTCTTGTACGAGCCCTTATGGGCCATGCTAAACGCGGCGTATCCCTCAGGCTCGGGCTGGTTATTGTGTTTGGCCTACACAAAAAGACAAAGAATTAGTACAACAAAAATCATGAACGAACGAATTATTGATGAAACAAAACAAGGCACACATACCCATTTTTTGGCGTATTGCTTGATGTTGGCATTGCCTTGGTGGTGTGGCACACCAACCAATTGGGCACGACGGTCCTTGGCCATAGTGTGGGTGCTCAACCAAGCCTCTGTGCACCACCTGTCCGCTATCATCTCCCAACAATCCATCTTATCGGCCAACCATCTCGGGGGCACCTATGAATGTAAGTTAATGAAGAATGAAACTAAGTATTATAACTAAATAGACCTAACTAGCCCTAAGAATTGATCTTTGGAATGTACATACCTCCATGTACTCGGTCTTATCAAGGAAAATCTTTCGACATTCAGTCTTTGTCTTCGGCTCCCCTTGCTTGGCGTACCAATCTCGAACAGCCTGAACACGCATTTCGTGCCTCGTGTTATTCAATAAACTCTTGCACTCTTTCACGAGGTTCTTCTTGGCCGCCTCCTCCGTCCCCTCCTCGACCCTATCAAGGCACGCGACAACTCTTTAGCACAAAGAACACGGAAGAAATAGCTCAACTCGGCCAATACTAGCCATTCAGCCTCGGGGATATAGCCACGCAACATCACCGGCATTATCCGCTCAAGCCATATGTGCCAATCATGACTCTTGAGCCCAAAAAATTTCATTTTTTCAATGCTCGCTCCCCTCGCTGGATTTGCAGCATACCCATCGGGGAACAACAACTTTTTTTGCACCCACAAGAGGATTTCCCTTATTGCTCCCTTCTCAAGATTGTACCAGGCAGGTGGTTTGGAACAATTTTTTCTTCCTTTCGGTTCTCGCATGTTTAGTGATGGCCTATCACACAGAGTCTCCTGGTCAACTCTAGCCTTTGTATTATCTTTGCCCTTATCAGTGCCAAAAAATGTGCCAAGAAGGGCCTCGGCGATATTCTTTTCAGTGTGCATCATGTCAATGTTGTGTGGAAGTAAGAGGTCTTCGAAGTAGGGGAGATCCCAGATGCATGGCTTGTGGGTCCAGGCGTGTTCCTCATTATAAGCCAAGAAATACCCTGGACGGTTTGGATCAGGCTCCATAGATTTTAACTATTCATTAATTTGTGCCCCCGTCAACGCAGGTGGTGCAGAGTGTTTGACAACTTTACCTTTCATGAAATTCTTCTTGTACTTTCTGAATGGATGGTCCATAGGCAAGAACTGTCTATGCAAGTCAAAGCAGGAATACTTCCCACCCGCCGGCAACCAATGAAACTTAAGAGCTGCCTTGCATTGTGGGCATGGGAACCTTTCATGCACACACCAGGCAACGAAAAGCGCAAATGCTGGCAGATCATGCAACGAGTATTGGTACCAAACATACATTTGAAAGTTCTCTTTCTTAGCTGCGTCGTATGTGTTGACCCCATTCACCCAAGCTTCTTTCAAGTCATCCATCAGCGGTTGCATGTACACACTCATATTCTTCCCCGGGTATTTTGGCCCTGGAACTATCAACGTGAGAAATATGTGCTTTCTTTGCATAATGGATGATGGTGGAAGATTGAGGGGAATGACAAATACAGGCCAGCAACTATATTGGGTAGCCGTCATACCAAAAGGATTGAACCCATCGAGGCTGATGGCGATTCGACAATTCCTTGGTTCTTTAGCTTTTTCCTTATGTATACTATCGAATGCCTTCCATGCGTCACCATCTGAAGGGTGTACCAACATCGGAACTCCGTGTTCATCTAATTCTTTCCTAATTCCATGTTTGTGCCATGTCATCCGTTTTGCTGTTTCTTCGAGCATGTAAAGTCGTTGAAGTCTTGGTAGGATCGGCAGATACCGTAGGACACTCACGGGGATTTTGCTCTGCTTCTTCTCACCTTCACCGTTTTCTACCTCAACATATCTGGAGGACTTGCAAAATGGACAATATGTTTCCTCCGCATACTCTTTCCTAAATAAGGCACATCCCTTCTCACAAGCATGTAGCTGCTCATACGGCATCTTGAGTGCACTAAGGATTTTGTTTGACTCATATAGGTTTGAAGGCATAATATGACCTTCTGGTAGAAAGCGCCCAAATAGGGTCATCACTGAGTCAAACAGATCTCTTCCAATGTTGAACTGGGCTTTCAGAGCCATTACTTGTGCGATGGCATCTAGTTGAGAAATCTTAGTGTGCTCGTGAAGAGGACGTTTTGAAGACTCCAACATGGCATAGAAGGCTTTCGCGGATTCCTCCATCTCTTCGTCCTTGTTCCGAGCATCATCAAAGTCATTCACCATGTCTTCAATCCCTGTACCATGATCATCGGTGCGCCGACGCAACACCTCGTCTCTGTTACGTTGGGCCGACTCACCATGAAATGTCCACAAGGTATAGCCGGGAGTAAAACCACGCATCTGCAGGTGTTTACCCATTACATCCTTTGTCTGTCGCGAATAATTCTTGCACTTAGTGCAGGGGCACCATGTTTTTGGCTGGCCTTTAGAAAACGCCGTTTCCACGAATTCATAGGTTTTGCTCAACCATTCATCTGTCATATCTCTCTGACTATGGTGACCGGTGTACATCCATTCACGACCAGTCATTCTGGCAAGCTAGCTACATAGTATCCACATATAAAACAATATAAAATATCAATTCATCAAGTATGTTAAATTAATTATGGCCATTTTTTAATCATGGTTAATACATTGGGATGCATGGCATGCACACCTACCAGCTACTAGGTAAAGATGGGTCCTAATCCCACCTGAGTATGTGTAGATTGGGTCATTTCCCACTGCTCTGCCCCGACCCAACGCAAAATTTCGGCAGCACCTCCCCGTTGTTCTCCTGATACACGTCTCGGCAACTAACCGAGAGGATGTGTACCCAGAGAACAACAAGGAGGAGTTGTCGAAACTCTGCATCGGATCCGGAGCAAAGCGTGGGAAACGACCCAATCTACACATACCCGGGCTGTCCATGGATAACGTTGGACAATTCGAAAGAATCACCGTTATAAATATGCAAATGCATGCATATTTATGACAGGAACCCTTTCGAACGGGAGACGCATATTGGTTACGCAACACCTTTGCATTTTAATACTAAAAATACCTAGCTAGATAGTGTCATCAGCACGAAGGCAGGAACAGAGCAAAATAAAGGGGGTGGAGGAGGAGTTAACAAATGTGCTCACTTTCGAATGCAGGGGAGGTCGTCGAAAACCAATCCCTCGCGGAGAAGCTACTGCACATTTAAATGCACTCAATCAACACAAATACGCACTCGCGGTAATTAAGCTAACTAATACTAACATCTATCATTTAAATGCATTTTTCTAAAACTCTGAATCTCCATATCTTTACATGCGAAATACTTAAATTTCACTGCTAAATTGTGATCTTCGGGGGCATAATTCATAGAGTTCTCCAAAACTACTTTGAGTGTGATGCATTTAGGTTTGTTGTGTAGAGCTAATATTACTTCCCCTTTTTTGTAGATTAATAAAGTTCTTCGAGTAATCTATACTTATACTAATTAGGGGCTCCCAAGAAATTCCTACATTAATTAGGAATTAGGAGCCGTTAATCTGGTGGGACCAAGTTATTACGGTGTAGATTACTCTATATAATATGAAGTTTGCAATATATATTATGTTATTTTTTTACTATGGAAATACCAGATATTTCCAATTCAATCTCTCACATATCCGTTTTTGTCAGTTACGCATCCCTCACGTATCTCTATCTCAAAAAATAATATCTCTAACGTATCTCTCTCTCTCTTAACATATAGTCCAAGTTTTTCACAACTGCACCACGTTCTACTTTGCAGAGTTGTATTGCCTAGTTTGGTACCTTATGTTGGCATGGAATTTAGAAGCTCAGACGAGGCTTGGTCATATTGGCTTAGCTACGGTGGGCAGAAAGGCTTTGAGGTTAGGAAAAGGTATACAAACAAAAGTTCAGCCGATGGCAAGGTTACATCATGTAAATTTGTTTGTGCAAATGAGGGTCAGCGAGCACAAGACAAAAGGGATCATTTGACAAAGTGCCCTCGAGCTGAAACTAGAACCAATTGTGAAGTGCACATGAATCTTAAAATGGACCGGAAGAAGGGAAATCTCAAAGTGTCGGAGCTGGTTTTGGAACACAACCACACACTACACCTAGCAGAAACCTTACACTTAATGGTGTCCCAAAGAAAAATTTCAGAGTTACAAGCTTTTGAAATTGCAACAGCAGATGATGCAGGAATTTTGGAGTTACAAGCTTTTCGATAAGAAGCACAAGGCTAGGAAAAGGAGAGAAAACAAAGCTACATCACAGTTGGGTGAAGAGGTATGTTGATAAAAAATACAGTGTTTTCAGTGTTATAATTATGTACATTAGTTCTCACAGCCTCTAATATTCTTTCACAATAAGATACAAGAGACGGGGGGAGTGGCAGGTGGTGGTGGTGCAGAAGTTGCAAATGATAGAGTTTATAGGGATAATGCCAAGGAGCCTGAAGGTTACAAGACCAACCTTAGCTTCACTCAGTTGTTGATGGTATAATCTTGCTCATGTAGTTTAAAAATCTAGAATGATCCCAACTAGAGATGGCAAAATCTTGCTCATACGTTATTCTTATTTATTTAATTTTCAGGGGCCAATTACTGATGATCTTTTCACTGGGTCATGGTGAAGTACTGTTGATTTTCGAAAATGAATCAGAGTGCAAACAAGCATGGGTGGGCAAGTTCAGTTCTGGACAACACTCGGCAGAGATATATTACTTTGTTTTGGCATATATTTTGTTGAATGCACCTGCAAGTTATATATGCATGGCCTCTATTCAAGTAACACTTTTTGTGATAATTGTACAGTCAACATTTAAATGAAGCATCGTGACTTGTTAGTCTTTGTAGTCGTCTAAATTTGGCATTTGGCTTTGTCTCTGTTGTTGTTGCTTCTCTGCTTGTTCTGTCCAACTAAAAATGATAAACATTACGGCAACAAAGTGTCCCTAGACAAGCTGAAAATTCAGCAAAACCACAGCTATGGAAACTAACATGGTTGTCAGTCAACTAAATAAAAACCAGCACAATCGACATTATGCCGTAGGTCATGCAGCTGGGTTGCTAACAGCAGCCTTGGCCATGTCTTGAGCTACTGCTTCTACTAGTAATTATTGGCTGTAGCTGCATCGGGACAAGAATGTATTGTAGAGGTGCAGGAACTAGAATTCTAAGGACCTGGCGAGGACGGACCGGCGGGAGGGAGAGGCCCCGCGCTTCGGGGGGGGGGGGGGGGGGCGGGGCGGGCGGCGCCTCGTCGTCCGGCGGCTGGCGGCGGGGGGGGCGGCGGGGGCCCGAGCCGGAGGAGGAGGAGGGGACTCCGGCGGCGTTGGGCGGGGGGGGGGGGGGTCCGGGGCGGGTGGCGCCTCGTCGTCCGGCGGCTGGCGGCGGGCACGCGTCCGGGCGGAGCGGCGAGGGCCCGAGCCGGAGGGGGCGGCGCAGGGCGGCGTGGGGCGGGCGAGGGGCGGCGCGGGCGGGGCGGCGCAGTGCGGGGGAGAGCAGTATGCGTGGGAGGGTGAGAGAGAGAAGAGGTAGGCACGGGGGGATAAGGCAGTTTTCTTTTTCTTTGCCCTCAGCCAGCTGTCGGCAAAGACAGCCGTTAGTCTTTGCCCTCAGCTAGCTGTCGGCAAAGAGAGCCCCTGTTTTTTTTCTGGTCGAGGCGGCGACTATGTTAGCCCCTATGCCGTCAGCCTTTCTATGCCGACAGCTTTTTTGTCCTTTGCCGTCAGCTGGCTACCGGCTTAGATAAAGCGGACGACAGAGATTTTATTTGCCGTCAGCCCCTCCTATGCTGTCAGCTTTTATTTTGGCTGAGGGCAAAGTCTCTTTGCCGTCAGCCCCGTGAAATTGCTGACGGCAAAGCTTAAAGCTGTCGGCAAACTAGCAGATTCCAGTAGTGTCTACCGGTAAGAAGAGGGGGAAGAAACAATAAATAATAGCAACGGTGCAACACAAAGCATGACATGGCAAGATGCAGGCTAGACATGAGCTAACGCAGCAACATCCGTCATAGACGAGTCGGGAGAGTATCTGACGATATTTTCCGGGTTTCGGGCTACTACCGGTCAGACTGGCAATAATGAAAATGTTCCATGCTTGCTATGCTAGGGACGCGTGACAAACGAATGGACCGTGTATCTCGGTTCGTCTCGTTCTGCTGATCAACTTTCATGTTGAAGATATTTTGATCTGACTTACGGATTATTTTATGTTAATTTTCAAAAATTTTATTCAATAACTAGGAATTAAAAACAGATTTAATTAATTTAATTAAATGCTATTATGACATCAGCATGATGTCACGATGACATCAACAATTGACTGTCAACTGACGAGTGGGTCCCGAACGTCACATGCACAAGTTTTAATTAAGATTAAATATTAATTAATCAGATTAATTTAGTGGGGGGCCCACGTGTCATACTCTAATTATTCTAATTATCCAATTAATTAATTAATTAATATATCTATTTGTTTATTTAATAGAAATATATTTTTATTTTTATATTTGAATTTTCATTTTCTCAATATCGTGTGGGGCCCCCCTGTCATAGACAGCGGGGTGCGTTGGCCCCACTGGTAAGTGGCTTTAGGCCAAATACTCGGTTTTATTCACAGATACATAATCATGCAAATATCGTATTCCTCCAAATACATATATACGCAAATACATACATCACATCTCATACATACATACCTACATACGCAACTAATACACCTTTTATTTTATTTTTTTCTAACTCTCATCTCTCACAACTCTCTGTGTTAACACACAAGAGAGAGTCTGTGTTAACTTTCTCAACATAGAAGAGAGCCAACTTCATCTCCTCCTACCGGAGTCAAACATCAACGGATCGGAGCCCCGTTTGCCGGAACGGAACCGGGACGGCGAGGAGAACAAGATGGTGGGAGGAGCCCGAGGAGGGGCTCACCGACGTTGATGAGACGGCCCGGTGAAGCCGGAGTTTGCGGGAAGGCGGAGGTGTCAGCGGTGATGGAGCGGTTCCGGTGGTGACGGTGACGGTGAGGACGGTGGTGACGGCGGTGACGGTCGTCGTAGAGGGCCTCTCGGAGTCGTGGCCGGAGAGGTGAGCCCTCCGGTGAAGAAGGGGTCGGCCGGTCCAGCGAGGTGGAGGTCCTCCCTGCCCGGTCCCTCCCGGACCGAGCGGAAGGAGGGGCCGACGGGGGTTGGGGCCGGCCGGCGGGGTGGGGGCGCCGAAGCTTGGCCGGCCGGGGAAAGATGGGGTGGATCGGTGGGGGGTGAGGCGAGGTGAGGAGGAGGGGGCCTCGAGGTGGCTCGCCGGTGGGAGGAGCGCAGGGGAGGGGCGAGCTCGGTGGGGATTAGCACGGGGGTCGGTGCCGATCTGGGATGGGGGCTGCCGAGAGATGTGCAATCGGCTGGGGGTTCGTGGGTAGGGAACCCTCGGGTGGATCTGTGCGTGGGGGAACTGGGAGGGAGAGAGGAGACCGAGAGGTGAGGGTGGCCTCTCGTGGGTGTCGTGGGAGGGGGGGGCAAGAGAGTAGGTGGGGGTGGGGCCCAGGTTGTCGGTGGGAAGCAGGGGGCGAGAGGCTGGGGGGTGGCTCTCGCGGGGGCAGCCTCTCGTGGCGGCGACCGAAGGGAAACGGGAGGAACCGGGGGGTTCGCTAGGGTTTCCCAGCGGGGGGGGGGGGTGTGGCCTGGCCGGATCAGCCTCTAGGCCCAGTTGGGCCAGGGGGTGGGGGGTTTCTTTTTTCTTTTTCTTTTGTTTTGTGTTTTTATTTTTCTATTATTTCTAATTCTCTTTTTAGTACCTAATTTTATTTACTATCTTTTATAATTTATTCTATACACTTTTACTTCTTTCTTTAATTTATTTCTTTTACATTTACTATATTCCTCTTTACTTATTTTATTTAAGGCTCCACCTCTAAATATATTGGGCTTATCAAATATTCCAAAAGTGCTCGATTCATTTTTATACTTCGCTAGGAAATTTTTGTAATTCCCCTGACATTTGCATTTCATCAACTGAACTCGTCCCTCGTTTGAATTCATCTTAAAGCATCGAATTTTGATTCGGTTTCGACCAACACGAGATCATTGATATCATTAATGATGACGTGGCATCATTAACGCGGGATCACTGTCGCTTAATTACAATCATTACTTTAGCAAAAGTCGAGGATGTCACAATTCTCCCCTACTAACAAGAATTCTCGTCCCGAGAATTAAGAGGTAGAGGGAAAGAGTCCGGGGTATTCATCACGAAGATGATCCTCGCGTTCCCAAGTGGCTTCATCTTCAGAATGATTTGACCACTGTACCTTGAGGAACTAGGTGACTTTGCGACGACTCTTACGTTCAGCTTGGTCGAGAATGCGAATCGGATGCTCTTTATAATAGAGGTCTTGTTGCAGCTCAAGCATACCATGATCCACTGCTCGAATAGGGTCCTTGAAGCAGCGACGGAGCTGAGAAACATGGAAGACATCGTGAACCTGAGAAAGGTTCACCGACAGTTCCAATTGGTTAGCCACTCTCCCACGCCTTTCGAGAACAGTGAAAGGAGCAATATAACGGGGAGCTAAATTGACCTTGATTCCGAAACAGTGTGCACCTCTCATTGGTGTGACACGAAGATAAGCCTTTTCGCCAGGTTGATAGACCATATCTTGATGATCACGGTCATACTGACTCTTCTGACGAGACTGAGCAGCCTTCAGATTCTCATGAATAATGCGGACTTGATCTTCGGCATGTTGAATAATATCCGGACCAAAGAGTGATCGTTCCCCAGTTTCTGACCAATTCAGAGGAGTTCGACACCTTCGTCCATTCAATACTTCAAAAGGGGCCATCTTCAGACTAGCTTGATAGCTATTGTTGTAAGAGTACTCGGCATACGGGAGAGATTCCTCCCATTTCTTACCGAAAGAAATGACACAAGCTCGATGCATGTCCTCGAGAATTTGGTTGACTCGTTCAACTTGTCCCTGGGATTGAGGATGAAATGCAGTGCTGAAGGACAGATGAGTCCCCATAGCCTTCTAAAAACTTTCCCAGAATTTTGAAGTGAACAAGCTGCCACGGTCCGAACTGATTACCAACGGAATACCGGGAAGTGAAACAACTCTTGACATATAAAGATCTGCCAGCTGACTAGCATTAATTGTTTCTTTGACGGCCAGGAAATGTGCAACTTTGGACAGTCGATCAATGACGACAAGAATAGCATCATTACCTTTCTGAGATCTGGGGAAACCAGTGACAAAGTCCATTTCAACATGGTCCCATTTCCACTCAGGAATAGAGATAGGTTGCAGAGTTCCAGCAGGCTTTTGGTGTTCTGCTTTGATACGCCGACATACATCACATTCTGCCACATAGCATGCAATATCTTGTTTCATATTGGGCCACTAGAATCTTTGCCGCATGTCTTGGTACATCTTGGTACTACCCGGGTGAATAGACAATGGTGTGTCATGAGCTTCTTCCATCACCTTCTCGGTCATCCTGATATTTTCCTTCTTATTTGGGACGAATAGGCGACCCTTGAAATACAAGGCTCCATCTTCATCAACGGTGAAAAAGGAGGGTTTACCCTTCGCAATATAGCTCTTAATCCTGTCGACATCATCGTCAAAGCCTTGCAGATTATTTATGGAGCTCACAAGATCTGGTTCAACCACTAGGTTACTGAGGGAACCCTGATTAACAACACAAAGGTTCATCTTTTGATACTCTTCAAGAGGGGTAACAAGGTAACCCTGAGGAACAATATGGAGGTTCAGCTTACGGAATTCCTCTAGCAGACGATCGTGAACCTTATGAACCTGGAGGTGGTTGCAATATGACTTGCGACTCAAGGCATCAGCTATTACGTTAGCCTTGCCAGGGGTATATGATATACTACAGTCAAAATCTGCTATATGCTCCATCCATATTTGTTGACGTAGGTTCAGCTCCGGTTGAGTGAACAAGTACTTCAGACTTTGATGGTCGGTGTAGATTTCACAGCGATTACCGACAAGGTATTGTCGCCATTCCTTCAATGCATGAATGACTGCGGCAAGCTCGAGATCATGAACTGGGTAGTCCTCTTCATGAGCACGCAATTGACGTGAAGCGTAAGCGATCACCTTGCGATCCTGCATCAGGACACAACCTATTCCTTGACGAGAAGCATCACAGTATATGGCGAAATCCCTTTTCGTATCCGGAGGAGAAAGTACTGGAGCGGACGTCAGTTTGTCCTTGAGCTCCTGGAAACTTTCCTGACATTTATCAGTCCACTCATACTTAACACCTTTGTGAAGCAGGTTGGTCAAGGGCTTTGCAATCTTGGAGAAGTTCTCGACGAATCGACGGCAATAGCTGGCGAGTCCGAGAAAACTTCTGACTTGCTTGACATGCTTTGGGGGAGTCCAGTCAAGAATAGCTTGAATTCGTTCGGGGTTGACTGCAATACCATCCTTGGAAATCACATGACCAAGGTAAGTCATACTTCGTCTAGCCAGAATTCACATTTGGAATACTTCGCATAGAGTTTATGCTCCCGAAGCATATCTAGTACAAGACGAAGATGTTCAGCATGCTCTTCTTTGTTCTTCGAAAATACCAGAATATCATCCAGATATACCACAACAAATTTGTCGAGGTAGTCCATGAATATATAATTCATCAATCGAGAGAAGGTTGCCGGTGCATTGGTTAAGCCGAAGGACATGACGGTGTACTCGTATGATCCATACCGAGTAACAAAGGCGGTCTTTGGAATATCCTCCTTGCGAACACGGATCTGGTGGTATCCCAATCTCAAGTCGAGCTTAGAGAAGATGGTGGAACCAGCAAGTTGATCATACAAATCATTTATCCGAGGGAGAGGATATTTGTTTTGAATAGTGGCCTGGTTGATAGGACGATAGTCTTGAACCAATCAATTTGTCCCATCCTTCTTCTTAACAAAGAGAGAAGGTGCTCCCCAAGCAGAGGAACTCGGACGGATGAAACCCAGACGGAGCGAGTTGTCAATTTCTTGCTTAAGTTCAAGGAGTTCATGTGGCGGCATTTTATAAGGACGCTTAGCAATTGGAGTGGTACCGGGTACCAAGTCAATGACAAACTCGAAAGCTCGAGCAGGGGGAATCCCCGGAAGTTCTTCTGGAAAGACATCTTGGAATTCTCGAACCACTGGAATGTTTTCAATCCCTTCAAGAGGCGACGCATTTAATGCATTCAAGGCATATAACCGTGCCTCAGCATTTCGGACGAGATGAGCATGGCAGCTTACTAATTCATCTGAAGGGTGTAGGAGGTGGACGGTTTTGGTGGTACAAACGATCGATGCCGTATGAGCTTTCAACCAGTCCATCCCCAGTATGAGATCAATGTTGGATGACTTTAGTAGGATGGGGTTGGCAAGGAATTCTAATCCTTCAATTTCAACTGGAACATGGGGGCAAACCACAGAGGTTCGGCATTCGCCCCCAGGGGTGTTTACCACTGTCGGGATGTTCATCTCTTCGCTCCTAATGTCATGCATGTATGCAAAATATTCCGACATAATGGAATGCGATGCTCCTGTATCAAACAATACAGAAGCAGGTACTAAGTTAACGAGAAGTGTACCCATCACGGTAGCAGGCTGGTCTTGAGCTTGACCCATATCAATGTTGTTGGCCTGACCACGAACATAAGCAGGCTTAGCGTTGAAGTTGCGGTTCTGGTTGTTGCCACTGCCAGTTGCGGGAAGTGTCAGCTGATTCGGATTCTGCGTGCAGTCTCTAGCACGGTGACCTGGACGGCCACACTTGAAGCACAACTCGTCCTCAGGACGGGAAGGAGGAACTCGAGGCGGTGGAGCTGGAAGCCTCGGCTGCCTAGGTGGTGGAGGAGGCAGGCGAGGTGCAGCATAGGACGGCCTCGGAGCAGGACCAGGTGCATGGTACATGTTGTTGGGAATCCAGATCTTCCGCTTCTGTGCAGATGAGCCCGAAGATGAGCCCATGTCACGGTTGCACTTGCTGCTATCTTTGTATTCCTGCAGACCAGTCTCAACCTGAATAGCCTTGTTCACCACGGTGGCGAAATCAGCATAGTCCTGAATGAGGAGTGTCAACTTGATATCAGGGTGGAGGCCTTCACAGAACTTCTCCTGCCTGCGTGCATCAGTTGAAATGTCTTCTTTAGCATAGCGAGATAAGTCCAGAAATTCCTACTGATAAGCATCCACAGTCTTGTTGCCCTGGACCAAGTTGCGGAACTCACGCTTCTTACGGTCCATGATCCCTGAGGAATGTAACGAGCATGGAAAGCAGCCTTGAACTATGCCCAAATGATGATAGTTCCATCGGGCTGAGAGGGCCTGTAGCTGTCCCACCATTGAGCAGCAGGACCCTTCCGAAAGTAGGCGGCAAAGTTGACATAGCTCGCTAGGGGCACATTGGCAGACTCAAGCTCGTAAGAAATGTCACGGAGCCAGTCATCAACATCAAGAGGCTGAGTTGAGGTGCGGTAGATCGCAGGGTTGAGGCGGCAGAAGTCTTGCAGTGTCACGCCTTGCGGTTGGTTCATGTTCGGCCTTTGGAACTGATCCATGAGCCCTTGCATAAACTGGCGGTTCAGCTCAAACTGTTGGATCATCCCCGCCATATACTCAGGGGGCGGGGTGGTGCATCATTGGCAGGGGCACGCGGGCGGCCAGCTGGTCTAACCATCCTGTTAAATATTAAAATGGGTAGTTTAGCTTAAAGTAATTGCAAAGGCATCACACGCATTCATGAAGTAATCAAGCATAATGAAAGGGAATTGCGATAGATACTCCATAGTAGTTGAGTTCGACATACAGACCCATACATAAGTTAGATTACAGACTAACGATTACAAATTCGAAATTTGGCGATAGCCCGGATGCATTAGACGATACCCTGGACTCACTAGGCGGCGCGCAGGCACACGACGGAAGAGTACCACAACGAGATGTAACGATAAGGCTACATCAACGTCAGAGAGGACGATCGAATCCTGGTAGATGGCGGTGATAGAAGGTAGGAACAGGACCCTGTGTCCCGTTGTGACTCTGGTGAGGGCACGACATCCAGTCGAGGAGCTGAGGTCCAAGTGCAGGGGTTCTACCCCCAACATCAGTCCACTCGAGAGCTGATGGTAGCTCTGTCCTGCTCGGCTCGCGGATGCGCATAGGGGGAACCCTCGGGCAGTGTGATGGCTGCAGCTGTGTCAACGCGTCGTAAAGACGAGCGCGCGTAGCATACAACTCCAAAGTCAGATCTCGAAAAGCACGATCCATTGCCTCGATGTACTGCACCAAAAACCGCGCGTCGTAGTAACGCGTCACGTAGGGGGCGCAGACAACAACGTAGGAACGGTCGCTGCGCTCCCGAACGTCAGAAGCGTAGGCAGTGAGATCAGACCCAGTCTCATCCCCAGCAGGAGCACGCGGGATGTATCTGAAAGGGCTCTCCTCCAGGTGAGGGTACGCTCCACGGAGACGGGTGATGGCGATGTAGGCCGCATCATGGACGGCCATCTCGACCGACACTCCAATACCACAGAAGCCGTGGCGCTCGAGGGTCTCGCGGCCCCTGTGGTCGAAGATGCGAACCTCAGCCTAGTACTGGTATTGGTTGTACTCGCGGAAATCCTCGAACAGAGTGTACTCGGGGTACCAGCGATATCCCAGCCTGGTCAGGAGGTCGACCAAAATGGCCGGGAACCCAGTCATCTGAGTGGCCTGTGTCAGGCACACGTGCTGTCTTGCGGGATGTCAAATGAGAGTGTGCGTAATATATATTCAGGAGAAAGAGTAGATAGTCCAGCGCTCCGGGTCGATGTGATTACGAGAACCTAATGTTAGAGTTAGTAAAATCTTTGACCCGAAAGAGAAGAGAGAGTAGAGCCAGAGTATAGGAAAGGAGTAAAAGATACTAATACCACCCAATTGAGATGTGGGCCCGTAGGCCACAACATCAGTGTTAGTAAAGTTTTTCAAGGACTAGACTCAAATTCGACCAAGGAGTTGAAAGGGGGCTACCTACAGGCAGTCGGCTCTGATACCAACTTGTGACGCCCTCGGTTTAATCGTACGCTAATCATACACGCAAATGCGTACGATCAAACCAAGGACTCACGGGAAGATATCACAACACAACTCTAGACACAAATAAAACAATATCAACTTCATAATACAAGCCAGGGGCCTCGAGGGCTAGAATACGGAAGCTCGATAAACACACGAGTCAGCGGAAGCAACAAATATCTGAGTACAGACATAAAACATGGGGTGCCTTAGAGAAGGCTAGCACAAAAGATACAACGATCGAACGAGGCGAGGCCTCCTGCCTGGGAACCTCCTAACTACTCCTGATCATCAGCGGCCTCCATGTAGTAGTAGGCACCGTCGGGGTAGCAGTCGTCGACGGCGGGGACCTCCATCTCCCTGGCTCCATCATCTGGTCGCAGCAAAAGGATCAAGGGGACAAGGGGGGAGCAAACCAGTGGTGAGTACTCATCCAAAGTACTCGCAAGTCTTATATTAGAACTATTCTAATTATGCATCATTATCAAAGAAGGCGGGGGTGTTATATGTAGACTGACTGCAGCAATGCGAGAATAGAGAGAGAAGGCCTAGTCCTATCGAAGACTAGCATCTTTAGGGTCTTGCAGCAATAGACGAGAGTAGAACAGGGGTAAAACAATAATAGTCATATTGTTGCAGCAATATTAAAGTGAGGTCACGCTTAGAGATCCTCCCTCGACTCCCTGTGAGGAAGCAATCCCGAGGCAAACTAATGATCCAGTTAAGTAACAATTGTAGTTGTATACGATCGGGGCACAACTCCAAGTCATCTTGTAGCCGTGGACACGGCTATCCGAATAGCTAATTTCATCCCTGCAGGGGTGCACCACATGTCCCGTCACGCTCGATAACACTCTGGCCGGACATACTTTTCTAGGTCCTGCACGGCCTGGGAATATCGACACGTCGGAGCCCCACCTAAGACTAATCACAGAGGCCAGCCCGCCGGTCTAACTCCTAAGCACAAAGGGTTCGTGGGCCCAGTTCCCCTTCGGCTCTTGCCCGTGGCGTGGGCAGCCGACGTTAGTCCTAGCATCCCTTAATCACAAGAGCGATGCATCTCGGGACCACTCGGGCGCGCGCCGCTACATTGCTGGCATCTGAAAAGCTTCGGCTGATACCGAGACACCGAGTACCCATAATTCTTCCCGCGTAGCCATTTAGTGCGAAAAGGTCTCCGACCAACCCAGATCAAATACCCAAATCCATTAACATTTTAATTAGGCCATCAACACAGTCTCACGGGTATCCACCCGCATTACAACTAATCACCAAAGATCCCAGTAACATGGTCGAGTAACTGTGTGGTTGTAACATCAGGGGGAATCCGAGGTATCACCCTTGTTGGATTCCGAACGATGTACCCGTCAAGGTGGGCTTAGAGGAATCACCCTCAGGGGTCCCACACTTGAGGGGTTGCACAACAGAGGCATCATCGGGAATGGTGAAAGAGGAATCACCCTCGATAACCACGATCGACTAGCTATACTACAGAGATATCATCAGTAGTACTTAGCGAGGTGTCACCCTCGGTACCCAATAGTATCTCTGTAGCGTCGTACAACGAAGGGGGTGTATGTGCTGTGTTGGGTCTGGCTCGTCGATCAGGGATCGAGATTGGAAAATAAGCGGGGCAACTGAACTACGGGGTCAGAGGGGATGACTGCTCCACCTATACTAAGCATATTAAAGGTACAGGATTAAAAGTAGCAGTTCATCAAAAATAGGCTATGCATCAGGTATAGGAGCTAACTACAAGAGTAGCAAAATAGTAATGCAAGCAGGAGGAAGAAAGACATAGGCGATATAGGAATGATCAAGGGGGTTTGCTTGCCTTGCTGCTCTGCGGCAAAGGACTGATCGGCAGGGTCGTAGATTTACCCAACAGCAGCGTCAGTCTCGGGGTCTACCGGTAAGAAGAGGGGGAAGAAACAATAAATAATAACAACGGTGCAACACAAAGCATGACATGGTAAGATGCAGGCTAGACATGAGCTAACGCAGCAACATCCGTCATAGACGGGTCGGAAGAATATCTGACGATATTTTTCGGGTCTCGGGCTACTACCGGTCAGACTCGAAACAATGAAAATGTTCCATGTTTGCTATGCTAGGGACGAGTGACACACGAATGGACCATGTATCCGGGTTCGTCTCGTTCTGTTGATCAACTTTCAAGTTGAAGATATTTTGATGTGACTTATGGATTATTTTATATTAATTTTTAAAGTTTTATTCAATAATTAGGAATTAAAAACAGATTTAATTAATTTAATTATATGCTATTATGACATCAGCATGATGTCACGCTGACATCAACAGTTGAATGGTCAACTGACTAGTGGGCCCCGAACGTCATATGCACAAGTTTTAATTAAGATTAAATATTAATTAATTAGATTAATTTAGTGGGGGACCCACGTGTCATACTCTAATTATTCTAATTATTCAATTAATTAATATATCTATTTATTTATTTAATAGAAATATATTTTTATTTTTATATTTGAATTTTCATTTTCTAAATTATCGCGTGGGGCCCCCTTGTCATAGACAGCGGGGTGCGTTGGCCCCACCGGTAAGTGGCTTTAGGCCAAATACTCGGTTTTATTCACAGATACATAATCATGCAAATATCGTATTCCTACAAATACATATATATGCAAATACATATATCGCATCTCATACATACATACCTACATATGCAACTAATACACCTTTTTTTTCTAACTCTCATCTCTCACAACTCTCTATGTTAACACACAACACACAGTCTTTGTTAACTTTCTCAACATAGAAGAGAGCCAACTTCATCTCCTCCTACCGGAATCAAACGTCGATGGATCGGAGCCTCGTTTTCCGAAACGGAATCGAGACGGCGAGGAGAACAAGATGGTGGGAGGAGCCCGAGGAGGGGCTCACCGACGTTGATGAGACGACCCGGTGAAGCCGGAGTTTGCGGGAAGGCGGAGGTGTCGGCGGTAATGGCGCGGTTCCTGTGGTGACGGTGACGGTGAGCACGGTGGTGACGGCGGTGACGGTCGTCAGAGAGGGCCTCCCGGATTCGTGGCCGGAGAGGTGAGCCCTCCGGTGAAGAAGGGGCCGACCGGATCCGGCGAGGTGGAGGTCCTCCCTGCCCGGTCCCTCCTGGACCGAGCGGAAGGAGGGGCCGACGGGGGTTGGGGCCGGCAGGCGGGGTGGGGGGCGCCGGAGCTTGGCCGCCCGCGGAAAGATGGGGTGGCTCGGTGGGGGTGAGGCGAGGTGAGGAGGAGGGGGCCTCTGGGTGGCTCGCCGGTGGGAGGAGCGTAGGGGAGGGGCGAGCTCGGTGGGGATTAGCAGGGGGGTCGGTGCCGATCTGAGATGGGGGCTGCCGAGAGATGGGCAATCGGGCTGGGGGTTCATGGGGAGGGAACCGTCGGGTGGATCTGTGTGTGGGTGAACTCGCAGGGAGAGAGGAGACCGAGAGGTGACGGTGGCCTCTCGTGGGTGTCGTGGGAGGGGGGGAGAGTAGGTGGGGGTGGGTCCCAAGTTGTCGGTGGGAAGCAGGAGGCGAGAGGCTGGGGGTTGGCTCTCGTGGGGGGAGCCTCTCGTGGTGGCTGCCGAAGGGAAACGGGAGGAACCGGAGGTTCGCTAGGGTTTCCCTGTGGGGGGGGGGGTGTGGCCTGGCCGGCTAGGCCTCTAGGCCGAGTTGGGCCAGGGGGTGGGTTTTTTTTCTTCTTTTTCTATTATTTCTAATTCTCTTTTTGGTACCTAATTTTATTTACTATCTTTTATAATTTATTCTATATACTTTTACTTCTTTCTTTAATTTATTTCTTTTACATTTACTATATTCCTCTTTACTTATTTTGTTTAAGGCTCCACCTCTAAATATATTGGGCTTATCAAATATTCCAAAAGTGCTCGATTCATTTTTATACTTCGCTAGGAAATTTTTATAATTCCCTTGACATTTGCATTTCATTAACTGAATTCTTCCCTCGTTTGACTTCATCTTAAAGCATCGAATTTTGATTCGGTTTCAACCAACACGAGATCATTGATATCATTAACGATGGCGTGGCATCATTAACACGGGATCACTCTCGCTTAATTACAATCATTACTGTAGAAAAAGTCGAGGATGTCACAAGTATGGATACTAGAAATATTTTTTTATAATATGAATAAATAAATAATAAGGTAACAAGTAGTAAACATCGATAAAAACGGTATATTAATGCTTAGAAACAAGGCCTATGGCTCATACTTCCACTAGCGCAATCTCTAGATAATGCTAACATAGTAGAATCATATGATCACCCCTCAACGTGCAACAAAGAATGACTCCAAAGTTCCCACTAGCGAAGAACATAGTAAGAATTTGTTGTAGGCAGCTAACCATCTCAAAGTTATTCTTTCCTATCAATCGTTTGAGCTATTCCTATAAGTGTCACAAACATTCCTAGAGCTCCTACTAGAATAACACCTATGATACATATCAATCAACCCTAATGTCACCTAGATACTACAATGTCACCTCAGTTATCTGTGGGTTAATTATTTCACATGCATCAAACAATTTAAGATACATCATATTTCAATCCTACACAATGAACTACAAAGAGTACCCCAAGATTTCTATCGGAGAAAGTAGGACAAGAACGTGTATCAACCTCTATGCATAGAGTACCCCAATGTCACCTTGGAATTCGCAAGTTGAGTACCAAAACATATATGATGTGAATGAATAGAAAATCCCATCGTATCCATGGGTATCTGTCGGGACCCCGATCCTAAGCCATAGAAATCCAGCCTATAACACATCGCATCCCTTTGCGGTCTCACGCACGGTTAACCCCACGGCTGCCACCTTACCTTAACCGGGACCGTTTGCGCCTTTTGACTCAAGTATGCATTTGTGTCGCTAGCATTCCAATGTCAAAGAACCTGGGTCGACATAACTAGTCACAAGCTCAAGTGGCTCAAGTGTACATAGACATGCATACATAACCCAACAAAGCAGGTGTCAATCATCAGCGAGTGTAGACGAGTCGTAGCAAGCTACAAGGACTCCATTACACCGCGTTACATTTCCCCGTAGGGACAGACACAACAACTAAGAAGGATACATGCCGGTCAACCGATGTGTCCGGAGCAGTAGCGAACTACCAAGGCTCATTGGAAGCACAAATGGGCATTTCTCTGTATAGAAAGCTATTAAGGGCATATGACTAGATGTCGAATCCCATACATATCACAGTGCATCACACGTACGCATGATATACTCAATATGCATAGATACAACAATGACATCACAACATAACCATACAACATCACAACATTTATTTAGAAGACTCGGAAGAGTCTTGCATAATATGTTCATACAGGCACGGGTCACACAACCCGACACTCAAGAAATACAAGCAGAGTCATACAAACCAAGCGGAAGCATAAAAGCTGTCTGAGTAGAGACAGTTGAAAGAAAAAGGCATAAAGCCTGAGTATCTACAGATCCCTTCTGAAAGGGGAGAGGTCGTAACTGGGACACCAGCTACTCGTCATCATCGATGTCTAGATAGAACCCACGTGTTGGCTCGTGGGTATCCTCTGCAACATTTATTAAGCAAACATGAGTACAAAAGTACTCACAAGACTTTAGAACATATCTATCTACTCATGCACATGTATCAATAAAGGGGTTGTGGTGTTTCATGCAGCATGCCAGCTTTGACTCTTGGCTAGACTAAACTACATTTTTAAATAGTTTTAAATAACTTTGACAAGTTGTACACGAGTCCACTACCACCACAACAATACACTATCATGAAGTCTTTTCCGTCTCCCTACGGAAATGCCATACATGATACTCACACTTATCTTGATACTTTTATGAGTAGCCATTAAAATTATCTATGAACAACATATGTCTCCAAGTAGTCCATATCCGCGGACGCGGCTATTCGAATAGATCATAACCCTGCAGGGGTGTACTTCTTCACACACGCTCTCGCCACTTATCGCCATGTGCACGTCGTGCACCTCGACAACCTTCAAGCGGAAGCCCAGCGAGAGAGTCGGCCACGACCGTTAACCACACTAATACCTAGTCCAGGTCTATCGCCTATTTGAGGGTGAACCCGCACGGAAGTCAGGCCGAGGTTTCCACCAAGGCCCCAAACGATGTGCGCAGGGTTCCCAAGCCCACCATCCGGGTGCCACTTGGTACACCATGCCACTGCCTACCGCATCATAGCCCACCTCTAAGGTCAGCACTATGCACGGCCTCCAGCATGACTATAAACACCAGAAACTACTTGCAACTCCTGGACTGAATACTGGGCAATTAATAAGTCGAGCGTGGTCATATTTGAGGGCCAATGAAACAACCCGCCATGTACTCCTACATAGCCTTTCATCGGTACATTTACCAAATCAGGTTCCACCCTTATTCTTTGTCACTAGAACACATTCAACTATTCCGGTTCATCACCCAGATGAAACAAACCTGACACAACTCTAGGCATAGCAAGCATAGTAGGATAAATCAAATCATGGCTCAAGCAACTACCAGGTATGCTAGGTTGCAAGGTTTGGCTATTTACTGTGGCAATGACATGTCATGCAAAGGAATAGGTTCAGCTACCGAAGTAAAGCATTTGAAATATTTAGTCCTAATGCAAAAAGTGGGAGCAGGAGCAAGAATATGGGATTATATCAGTATGATCAAAAGGGTGCTTGCCTTGTTGCTCAGTAGAGGGATTAAATCCATCAGTCGGATATTTGGACGTATCCAGAAGGGCAGAGCCTACCGAAACAATAACGACAATCAATAACATTCATATGCAACAATATGATGCATGATCATGGCATGAAATGAAATGTAGCATGAGCTAGTGTGGCTATCAAACCTTTGGGATGATGCTGATTTGAATTCAAATTCAAATATTAGTTGAAATAGTATATTTATCATCTTCATTTAATTGATTTGACCTCATGTTGTTTCATAACTTCGTTTGTCATGCATGAAAGTAGCACCATTGTGTTCATTGAATTTTTCTGATCAATTTGCATATATTATTTGTCAAATTATAATCAATTTTCTATGAACTTCAAAAGTTTTGCACTTATTCTGGAATTAATTTAAAACAGAATTAGTATTACTACATCAGCATGACATCAGCAGGTCAATCTAGCCGTTGAAGGTCAAAAGTGACCACTAGGACCCACTGGTCAGTGACTGTGGCCAGATTTTAATTAAACTTTAAGTTAATTAGTTAGTTAACAGGGGATCGCCCACATGTTAGTGGCTATTTAGTAATTTAATTAACTAATTATTTTTATTAGCTTAAACTTTAATTAGCCAGGGGCTGGCCCCACGTGTCATAGACCCAGGGGGGTCAAACCCACCGGCGATGGGATCAAAACCACCGGCGATGAGCCGCTGGTGGCTCCAGGGACGGTGAAGGGCATCGGAAATGCACCTCTCGCGACCAAATGAGCGGCGGATGGCACCAGAGGAACGACCACTCATCCGCGCGTCTATTTTTCCAAGCCACACGGGGTGAAACGACTGGAGATGACCCCGACGACGAGCTCGGCGGTTGTCGGAGCTCGGGCAACATCGAGGTCATTGATCCAAAGGGCAAAAGGGACGGGGCTTGGCTCCTACAACATCTACGCGATGCACTGAAGCTGATGGTGGTCTCAGATGGACCAACCCATCATCAGAACATCACCGACGACGAGCTCCCGCAGCGTATCTCATCGGGCTCCGGTGGAATCGGGCGCTAGGGCACGGGGTCAAAGGGGAAAATAGGGGGGAAACCATCTTGAGCTCACAGGGGATGCAGATGCGTCGAGAGCGAGCTCGGGGACGGCCTGGAGAGGGAGAACGACAACGGCGAGCTTCTGGGATCCGAGGAGGAAGACGATGGCGTCAGGGCGATACAGGGCTCGAGGACTTGCTTCCTTTGGCAGATACGATGTGCTCGATGAGGCGGAGTGAACGACATGCTCACGGAGGCTAGAGGTGGCCAGAAACGACGGCGAGCTCAAGCTCAGGCTCGGCTCTGATGGCGGCCGAGGGAAGAGAGGCAGGAGAGCGAATGGGGAGAGGGAGAGAGCTAGAATGGGTGCAGGAGGCTTATCCCTCCGTGGCCAGCATGACGGGGAGGCTAGGTAGGCACCCAGGTGCATGGCTGCGCCGGAGAGAGCGGCGGCCACCTCCTGCTGCCGACTGGCGCAAGGAAGACGAGAGAGAGAAGAGCTGGGCTGGCCCAAGGTAAGCGATAAATAGCTCTTTTCTATTTCTTTTCGTTTCTGATTTCTGTTTTAATCTTTCTCACATTTATTTGATTTTATTTTGGCTCCAAACTATTTCTAAAATAGTGAAAATAATGTTGGGGTGTTATTTGGAATATTTCCAAACCCACATAAAAGATTCAACATTTTATGATAACCAAAAATATTTAATACCACTTAATTGAATATTATCACTAGCTTTTGTGGTTAAATAAAATGCCAAATGGACTTTAAAAATAATTACAACCCTGAATTGTTGTTTCCATTTTTTATCAAAAATGATGGACTTTTATGAATGCCATTTTGAGTTCCTTGATTTGTCACAAGTTTGAATTAGTTTGAATATGGAGTTGCCAAGGTTTTTCTCTTTGATTTCTATTTTCAGTTTTAAATGCAATATTAAACACAAGCACAATCTTGCTAGACATCAAATAGAAACTAGGGATGTGACAACTCACCCCCACTCAAAAGAATCTCGTCCCGAGATTTGGAAGTCGTCGGGAATAGCGCAGGATACTCAAATCGGAGATGGACCTCTCTTTCCCATGTTGCCTCTTTTTCAGAATGATTTCACCATTGAACTTTAAGAAACTTGAGGTTTCGACGTCGAGTGGTACGCTTAGCTTGATCAAGAAAACGAACAAGGTATTCTCGGTATGAAAGGTTATCTTGGAGATCAAGCGTTTTGTGGTCCACTTCACGGATAGGATCCGAAAAGCAACGCCTGAGTTGTGAGACGTGGAAAACATTATGAACCTTGGAAAGATGCGGAGGAAGTTCCAACTGGTAGGAAACTTCTCCTTGTTTGGTAAGAATGCGAAAAGGACCAATGTAACGAGGAGCCAATTTGCCTTTGATACCGAAGCGATGGGTACCATTCAAAGGTGTAACCCGAAGGTAAGGCTTCTCGTCAACTTCAAATGTCACAGCCTTATGATGACGATCATATTGGCTCTTTTGACGAGATTGGGCTGTTTTCAACTTTTCACAAATAATGCAAACTTGCTCTTCTGCTTCCTGGATCATATCCGGACCAAGGAGTTGCCTCTCTCTGGTTTCTCACCAATTAAGAGGTGTTCGACATCTTCGTCCATAGAGAACTTCAAAAGGGGCTTTGCCCAAGCTTGATTGATAACTATTGTTATAAGCAAATTCGGCGAATGGAAGGCACTTCTCCCAATTCATACCAAACGATATAAGACAAGCTCGGGGCATATCCTCTAGGATTTGATTCACTCTTTCTACTTGACCACTTGATTGAGGATGGAAAGCAGTGCTAAAAGATAAGTGAGTCCCCATGGCATTCTGAAAACTTTCCCCGAAGTGAGAAGTAAAAATACTTCCACGATCTGAGTTAATCTCCACAGGAACACCATGAAGAGACACTATTCGAGAGATATATAGCTCTGCTAGATGGCTATCTGTTATACTCTCACGAACGGGAAGAAAATGAGCTACTTTGGAAAGACGGTCAATGGCCACAAAGATAGCATTATTTCCTTTCTTCGTTCTGGGAAATCTAGTGATGAAATCCATACTAACTTTATCCCATTTCCATTCAGGAATAGCTAAAGGTTGAAGGGTTCCAGCAGGCCTTTGATGTTCTACCTTAACTCGATGACAAACGTCGCAGTTAGCAACGAACTCAACAATTTCTCTCTTCATCCTAGTCCACCAAAACCTCTGGCGTAGGTCCTGATACATCTTAGTACTACCAGGATGAATGGTGAGAGGAGAATCATGAGCCTCCTTAAGGATCAACTGCCTTAGGTGTGGATTCTTAGGAACCACTAGATGGTTCTGAATAAAGACAACATCTTGATCATTCATGGAGAATTCCTTAGCGTTTCCGCTAATAATATTCTCTTTGATCCGTGATATACCTTTATCACGCTTTTGGCCAGCTATGATTTGATCCCTAAGAGTAGGTTTCACCACCAGGGTAGAAGGAAATCCTTGAGTAACAATGTGGAGGTTTAACTTCCGAAATTCCTCATAGAGACGTGGTTGATCTCATTGTAATATCAAAATGTTACAATAAGACTTACGACTTAGTGCATCAGCCATGACATTGGTCTTCCCCGGGGTGTAAGTTGTCCCTAAGTTGTAATCTGAGATCAACTCAACCCACCGTCTTTGCCTGAGATTCAAATCTGGCTGGGTGAAGATATATTTCAGACTTTGGTGATCAGTGAATATTTCGCAACGATTACCAAGAAGGTAATGTCGCGAGGTTTTTAGTGCATGGACTACAACTGCAAGCTCAAGATCATGTGTGGGATAATTATCCTCATGTAGACGCAACTGTCGAGATGCGTATGCAATCACATGATGATCCTGCATGAGAATGCAACCTAATCCTTGTCGCGAGACGTCGCAATAGATAACAAAGTCCTTAGAAAAATCTGGTGGTAGCAACACACGTGCGGAAGTCGGGCGTATTTTCAGTTCGTGAAAACTATGCTCACACTGTGGTGTCCACTCGAACTTTTTATCTTTCTTGAGGAGTTCAGTTAGAGGCTTTGCAACCTTGGAGAAGGTCTCGACAAAGCGGCGACAATAGCTCGCTAGACCAAGAAAACTCCTAACTTGCTTAACTGATTCAGGTTGAGTCCAATCAAGGACATGTTTAACTCTCTCGGGATTGACAACAATACCCTTACCAGAGATTATGTGGCCTAGATAGGTCACTTCTGGTAACCAAAATTCACATTTTGAAAACTTGGCATAAAGGCGGTGCTCTCGAAGTTTCATCAATACCAGCCTTAGATGCTCGACATGTTCTTGTTCGTTCTTCGAGTAGATGAGAATATCATCGAGGTATACCAGGACGAATTTATCGAAATACTCCATGAAGATTGAATTCATCAAGTGGGAGAAGGTGGCTGGTGCATTGGTTCAACCGAAGGACATGACTGTGTACTCGTATTGGCCATAACGAGTGAAGAAAGCCGTTTTTGGAATGTCCCCGTTCTTGATCTTGATTTGATGGTAACCCAACCTCAAATATACCAACGCTGTCGGGACCCCGATCCTAAGCCATAGAAATCCAGCCTGTAACACATCGAATCCCTTTGCGGTCTCACGCACGGTTAACCCCACGGCTGCCACCTTACCTTAGCCAGGACCGTTTGCGCCTTTTGACTCACGTATGCATTTTTGTCGCTAGCATTCCAATGTCAAAGAACCCGCGTCGACATAACTAGTCATAAACTCAAGTGGCTCGAGTGTACAGAGACAGGCATACATAACCCAGCAAAGCAGATGTCGGTCATCAGCGAGTGTAGACGAGTCGTAGAAAGCTACAAGGACTCCATTACATCGCGTGACATTTCCCCGTAGGGACAGACACAACAACTAAGAAGGATACATGTTGGTCAACCGATGTGTCCGGAGCAGTAGCTAACTACCAAGGCTCATTGGAAGCACAAAGGGGCATTTTTGTGTATAGAGAGCTACTAAGGGCATACGACTAGATGTCGAATCGCATACATATCATAGTGCATCACACGTACGCATGATATACTCAATATGCGTAGATACAACAATGGCATCACAACATAACCATACAACATCACAACATTTATTTAGAAGACTCGGAAGAGTCTTGCATCATATGTTCATACAGGCAGGGGTCACACGACCCGACACTCAAGACATACAAGCAGAGTCATACAAACGAAGCGGAAGCATAAAAGTTGTCTGAGTACAGACAGTTGAAAGGAAAAGGCATAAAGCCTGACTATCTACAGATCCCTTCTGAAAGGGGCCAGGTCGTAGCTGGGACACCAACTACTCGTCATCATCGATGTCTAGATAGAACCCACCTGTTGGCTCGTGGGTATCCTCTGCAACATTTATTAAGCAAACATGAGTACAAAAGTACTCAACAAGACTTTAGAACAGATCTATCTACTCATGCACAGGTATAATAAAGGGGTTGTGGTGTTTCATGCAGCAAGCCAGCTTCGACTCTTGGCTAGACTAAACTACATTTTTAAATAGTTTTAAACAACTTTGACAAGTCGTACACGAGTCCATTACCACCATAACAATACACTATCATGCACTCTTTTCCGTCTCCCTACGGAAATGCCATACATGATACTCACACTTACCTTAATACTTTTATGAGTAGCCATTAAAATTATCTATGAACAACATATGTCTCCAAGTAGTCCATATCCGCGGACGCGACTATTCGAATAGATCATAACCCTACAGGGGTGTACTTCTTCTCACATGCTCTCAACACTTATCGCCATGTGCATATGATGCACCTCGGCAACCTTCGAGCCGAAGCCCAGCGAGGGAGTCGGCTACGACCGTTAACCACACTAATACCTAGTCGAGGTCTATCGCCTATTTGAGGGTGAAACCGCACGGAAGTCCGGCCGAGGTTTCCGCCACGGCCCCAAACGATGTGCGCAGGGTACCCAAGCCCACCATCCGGGTGCCACTTGGTACACCGTGCCACTGCCTACCGCATCATATCCCACCTCTAAGGTCAGCACTATGCACGGCCTCCAGCATGACTATAAACACCAGAAACTACTTGCAACTCCTGGACCGAGTACTAGGCGATTAATAAGTTGAGCGTGGTTAGATTTTTCAGGGCCCAGCATGTGGTAGTAACTAGTCTTGGATTACATACACGGAACTCAGTTCCTAAGGACGGTTCCAATGAAACAACCCGCCATGTACTCCTACATAGCCTTTCATCGGTACCTTTACCAAATTAGGTTCCACACTTATTCTTTGTCACTAGAACACACTCAACTATTCCGGTTCATCACCGAGAGGAAACAGACCTGACACTACTCTAGGCATAGCAAGCATAGCAGGATAAATCACACCATGGCTCAAGCAACTACCAGGTATGCTAGGTTGCATGGTTTGGCTATTTACTGTGACAATGACAGGTCATGCAAAGGAATAGGTTGAGCTACCGAAGTAAAGCATTTGAAATATTTTGTCCTAATGCAAAAAGTGGGAGCAGGAGCAAGAACATGGGATTATATCGGGATGATCAAAAGGGTGCTTGCCTTGTTGCTCAGCACAAGGATTAAATCCGCCAATCGGATATTCGGATGTATCTCGAAGGGCAGATCCTACCAAAACAATAACGACAATCAATAACATTCATATGCAACAATATGATGCATGATCATGGCATGAAATGAAATGTAGCATGAGCTAGTTTGGCTATCAAACCTTTGGGATGATGCTGATTTGAATTCAAATTCAAATATTAGTTGAAATAGTATATTTATCATATTCATTTAATTGATTTGACCTGATGTTATTTCATAACTTCGTTTGTCATGCATGAAAGTAGCACCATTGTGTTCATTGAATTTTTCTGATCAATTTGCATATATTATTTGTCAAATTTGGAGTTATAATCAATTTTCTATGAATTTCCAAAGTTTTTCACTTATTTTGGAATTAATATAAAACAGAATTAGTATTACTGCATCAGCATGACATCAGCAGGTCAATCTGGCCGTTGAAGGTCAAACGTGACCAGTGGGACCACTGGTCAGTGACTCTGGCCAAATTTTAATTAAACCTTAAGATAATTAGTTAATTAACAGGGGATGGCCCACATGTCAGTGACTGTTTAGTAATTTAATTAACTAATTATTTTTATTAGCTTAAACTTTTATTAGCCAGGGGCTGGCCCCACCTGTCATAGACCCAGGGGGGTCAAACCCACCGACGATGAGCCGTCGGTGGCTCCAAGGAGGGCGGAGGGCATCGGAAATGCACCTACGGCGACCAAATGAGTGGCGGATGGCACCAGAGGAACGACCACTCATCTGCGTGTCCATTTTTGCAAGCCACAGGGGTGAAACGACCGGAGATGACACCGACGATGAGCTCGGCGGCTGCCGGAGCTCGGGCAACATCGAGGTCATTGATCCAGAGGGAAAAAGGGATGGGGCTTGGCTCCTACAACATCTACGCGACGCACTGAAGCTGATGGTGGTCTCAGATGGACGAACCCATCATCGGAACATCACCGGTGATGAGCTCCCGTGGCGGATCTCATCGGGCTCCGGTGGAATCGCATGCTAGGGCACGGGATCGAAGGGGAAAAGAGGGGGGAACCATCCCATGCTCATAGGGGATGTAGAGGCGTCGAGAGCGGGCTCGGGGACGGCCTAGAGAGGGAGAACGATGACGGCGAGCTTCGGGGATCCGAGGAGGAAGACGATGGCGTTAGGGTGATACAGGGCTTGAGGGCTTGCTTCCTTTGGCAGAGACGATGTACTCGACGAGGAGGAGCGAACGGCGTGCTCGGGGAGGCTAGAGGTGGCCAGGAACGACGGCGAGCTTGAGCTCAGGCTCGACTCTAATGGAGGCCGAGGGAAGAGAGGCAGGAGAGAGAATGGGGAGAGGGAGAGAGCTGGAATGGGTGCGGAAGGCTTATCCCTCCGTGCCCACCATGACGGGGAGGCCAGGCAGGCACCCAGGTGCATGGCCGCGCCGGAGAGAGCAGCGACCACCTCCTGCTGCCGACTGGCGCGAGGAAGACAACAGGGAGAAGAGCTGGGCTGGGCCAAGGTAAGCGACAAATAGCTCTTTTCTATTTCTTTTCCTTTCTGATTTCTATTTTAATCTTTCTAAAATTTATTTGATTTTATTTTTGGCTCCAAACTATTTCTAAAATAGTGAAAATAATGTTGGGGTGTTATTTGGAATATTTCCAAACCCACATAAAATATTCAACATTTTATGATAACCAAAATAATTAATACCACTTAATTGAATATTATGAGTGGCTTTTGTGGTTTAAATAAAGTGCCAAATTGATTTTAAAAATAAGTTACAACCCTGAATTGTTATTTCCAGTATTTATCAAAGATGATGGACTTTTATGAATGCCATTTTGAGTTCATTGATTTGTCACAAGTTTGAATTAGTTTGAATATGGAGTTGCTAGGTTTTTTCTCTTTGATTTCTATTTTCACTTTTAAATGCAATATTAAACATGAGCATCATCTTGCTAGACGCCAAATAGAAACTAGGGATGTGACAGTATCCACATGCAAGACATACATCAAGTGATCTCAAATCCAATATTCAATCCGACATAACAAAATGTCAAAGGGAAATATTCAACTCATCACGTCAAGATAGCAAGGGACGAACACCATATGATCCAATTATATTAAAAAAGCCCATGATACATCAAGATCGATACATCTCAAGAACATGAGAGAGAGAGAGAGATCAAACACATAGCTAATGGTACATACCGTCAGCCCCGAGGGTGAACTACTCCCTCATCGTCATGGCCTCCGTCGGGATGATGAACATGGCCAGCGGTGATGATGTCCCCCTCCGACATGGTACCGAAGATGCTCCAGATGGGGTTTTATTTGATATGGAGATTTATGATGCTAGAGTAGAAGTTATAGGTTAAATTTCGGGGGTTTATGGATTTACACGACTTTTCAGCATTGGAATCACGTCAACCGGAGGCACATGGGCCCCACAAGGTAACAAGTTTTGCCTCGAGGGTGGGCGCGCCCTGTTGGCTTGTGGACCACACGTGGCTCCCCTCCGATGGTTCTTTGCTCAATTATTTCTTATTTTCCCTAGAAAATTCATAAAAAAGTTTCGGGAGACTCTGGTAACTTTTTTTTTCTACAGGAAAACACCACCACGGTAATTCTGCTGAAAAAAGCGTCAGTCTGGGTTAGTTCTAAATAAATCATATAAAGTACGTCAAAACCATATAAAACTATTATAAACATAGGAAAATATCGCATGAATACTTCATAAATTATCGATACATTGGAGACGTATTAGTTATGTTATGGATCCTCCAACATGTGATGCTTGCTCATAACATTTGTTAGACAAAACTTTGCACCCAGTACAGATATTATGTGTGCATCCAAAAACCTTTAAACCAAGTTTCTTGCCATAAGATTCCATCATACCTACCTATGGATTGAACAAGATCCTTCAAGTAAGTTATCATTTGGGCTAAAGAAATAAAATTTGCTCCTATATATGTATGATCTTTTATTGTAAGGGAAAATAAGGTGTGTACGACCTTGTGATGGTAAAGAAATAAAAGTGAGGGTCTGCATAATAGAAACAAAAGTAATATGAAGTGTCAAACCATTCCATTAAGAGTTTGCACATCCAAATAAAAGGCGCATGACAACCTTTGCTTCCCTCTACAAAGGAACTGTCTTTTACTTTCATGTATTTACTATTATGCAAGAGTCATTAATGTTCATCGCTAGTCCATCCTTATTTACTCTATATTTGGCAACCATAATTATTAGGACATGGATACCTTGGATATGATCACAAATATTTCACATGCGTATGTACTTGAGGTGATTTCAGATAAAAGTTATGCAATAATTTATTTATGCTATAGAAAACAAAAGTACTTCACCTCTTTTTGTTTCATGCTTAATTGCAGAACTCGTAGACACTTGTAGAATCCACATATGAAGATAAGGGAAAAAGAGACGTTTAGGTGTCATTCAATAAATTATCTCACATCATTTTTAGCCCAAGAGAATATAGAGTCCAAGTCTTTCATGTTTTGGACTTAGATTCGTACTACAGAAACATGCTTCTCACAAAACGCCCAGAACTTTTGCATCAGAAATCCAAATTAGGTGATTTATTTTTTGTTGGAAAGTAGATTACATGTTCGTTTCAATCTAATTATAGTCACCTTCAAATTCGTCCGAGCATGGAGATATTGACGAAACAATCTCACGGTGCACAAAAATCCAAGTGAAACTATAAGTCCAAAGGTGTTGAATCAACTTCAGTTGGGTGCATGAGCCTTGTACGACATAGGGTTAGTTTTCGGCTGCCTTGGGACGTCCTCCCACCTCCAAGGACACCACTGTAAGTGCATCTAGTGCCCCTTAGTGATTTTGGTGGTTTGAAGACTTATAGGTTAAGAGACTCATATGTTTGTAAGTGTACACCGACTCTATAAGTCGCTGAGGAGTTTTAGTAATTCGATGAATATCGACCCCTAAAAATGTATGTCTTCGGGTGACGACTTTGGTCATTCCTTGAAGACTTGATCGCGAAGAAATTGCTAAGGAATTAATATTCCTCATGAAGATATTGAAAATCAGGAATGCTGCCTCTTGAGCTTGCGTTGGTTTTTCCCTTGAAGAGGAAAGGGTGATGCAACACAGGAGCAGTAAGTATTTCCCTCAGTTTGAGAACCAAGGTATCAATCGAGTAGGATAATCGAGCCAAGTGTCCAGAGTACCAGCGAAAACACAAACGAGCTTGCACCCAACACTATAAAGGGGTTGTCAATCCCTTCAAGATTGATTGCAAAGTGAGATCTGAAGGCGGAAAGTGCAACAAAGTAAAAGTGTAAGGCTGAAAATATGGTGTGAAGTAGACCTGGGGGCCATAGTGTTCACTAGAGGCTTCTCTCAAAATAGAAAATACTACGGTGGGTGAACAAATTACTGTCGAGCAATTGATAGAACCGTGCAAAGTCATGATGATATCTAAGGCAATGATCATACATATATGCATCACGTCCGAGACAAGTAGACCGTTACTTTCTGCATCTACTACTATTACTGCACACATCGACCGCTATCCAGCATGCATCTAGTGTATTAAGTTCATGACGAACAGAGTAACGCCTTAAGCAAGATGACATGATGTAGAGGGATAAACTGAAACCAATGATGTAAACCCATCTTTTTACCCTTGATGGCAACAACACGATGTGTGCCTCGCTACCCCTTCTGTCACAGGGTGAGGTCACCGCACGATATGAACCCAAAACCAAGCACTTCTCCCATTGCAAGAATCATAGATCAAGTTGGCCAAACAAAACCCACAACTCGAAGAGAATTACAAGGATATGAAATCATGCATATAAGAGATCAGAAGAAACTCAAATAAGATTCGTAGATAATCTGATCATAAATTGACAATTCATCGGATCTCGAGAAACACACCGCAAAAGAAGATTACATCGGATAGATCTCCACAAAGATCATGGAGAACTTTGTATTGAAGATCCAAGAGAGAGAAGAAGCCATCTAGCTACTAGCTATGGACCTAAAGGTCTATGGTGAACTACTCATGAATCATCGGAGAGGTCATGGTGTTGATGAAGAAGTCCTCCGTATCCGAACCCCCCTCTAGCAGGGCACCAGAATGTACCCCAGATGGGATCTTGCGGAGACAGAAGCTTGCGGCGGCGGAGAAGTATTTTCGTGGATCTCTCACACAGTTTTGGATTTTTGGGAATTTATAGGCGGAAGAGGTAGGGCAGATGAGCCACTAGGGGCCCACAAGCCTACTAGGCCCAGCCCCCTGGCCGCGCCTAGGGGGCTTGTGGCCTCCCCTGGTGGCATCTACCTTGGTTCTCACGTCCCATGCGTATCTTCTGTTCTGGAAAAATATTTTCACAAGTTTTATTCCGTTTGGACACCGTTTAAAATCCTCCTCTGAAAAGGGTCAAAAACACGGAAAAAACAGGAACTGGCACTTGGCACTGAGTTAATAAGTAATCCCCAAAAAGATATAAAAGGCATACAAAACATCCAAAGTTTGACAAGATAATAGCATGGAACCAACAAAAATTATAGATACGTTGGAGATGTATCAAGCATCCCCAAGCTTAACTCCTGCTTGTCCTCGAGTAGGGAAGTGATAAAGACTGAATTTTTGATGTGGAATGCTACCTAGCATACTTGTCCTTTGTAACTTCTTTCATGTGACATGAATGTTCAGATTCGTAAGATTCAAAACAATAGTTTGCTATTGACATGAAAACAATAATACTTCAAGCAAACTAGCAAGGTAATCATGAACTTTCGAAATAACAAGGCCAAATAAAGTTATCCCTACAAAATCATATAGTCTCGCTATGCTCCATCATCCCCACACAACTAATTTAAATCATGCAGAACCCCGATATTGGCCAAGTAATTGTTTTCGCACTCTTACTTTCTCAAACCTTTTTCAACTCTCACGCAATACATGAGCGTGAGCCATGGATATAGCACTATGGTGGAATAGAGTGTGGTGGAGGTTGTGAGACAAAAAGGAGGAGATGGTCACATCGACTCGGCGTATTAAAGGGCTATGGAGATGCCCATTAATAGATATCAATGTGAATGAGTAGGGATTGCCATACAAAAGATGCACTAGACCTATAAGTATGTGAAAGCTAAAAAGGAGAACTAGTGGGTGTGCATCCAACTTGCTTGCTCACGAAGACCTAGGGCAATTTTGAGGAAGCCCATCATTGGAATATACAAGCCAAGTTATATAATAACGATTCCCACTAGTATATGGTGGTGACAAAACGAGAGGCTATAAATCATGAAGAACATGGTGCTATTATGAAGCACAAGTGTGGAAAAGATAGTAGCATTGTCCCTTCTCTCCTTTTTTCTTTTTTTTTGTTTGGGCTCTTTGGCCTCTTTCCATATCTTTTTTTTGTGTGGGCAACTTTGGCCTCTTTTTTTTATTTCCTCACATGGGACAATGCTCTAATGATGATGATCATCACACTTTTATTTACTCATAGCTCAAAGCTTAGAACGATGATGACTCTATAGGAAATGCCTCCGGCAGTGTACCGGGATGTGCAACGATCTAGCTTGGCGTATGACGTTAAAACATCTCGCTAGCTATCTTACGATCATTAAATGGCAATATAAGAGTGACGGTACAAGTCATGAGACGGAACGTTGGGAGTTGCATGGAAATATATCTTGGAATGGCTATGAAAATGCCATAGTAGGTAGGTATGGTGGCTGTTTTGAGGAAGGCATATGGTGGGTTTGTGCACCGGCGAAAATTGCGAGGTACTAGAGAGGCTAGCAATGGTGGAAGGTGAAAGTACATCTATACCATGGACTCACATTAGTCATGAAGAACTCACATACTTATTGTGAAAGTTTTTATTAGTAATCAAAACAAAGTGCTAAACGCATACTCCTAGGGGAAGGGTTGCTAGTTGTTAACCATCGTGCGATCCCGACCGCAACACAAAGGATGACAATCAATAGATCAATTATGCTTCGACTTCCTAACATAGCGGTTCACCATACGTGCATGTTACCGGAATCACTAACTTCAACACATGTATTTGTAGATTCACAACACCCTATTAACATAACTCTTATTATTACCAAATCCACGTCTCAAAACTAATTGAGAGGAGTCAAACTTCTCTTTCTACTCAATGCACATGAAGATGGAGGTTTTATTTTATCCCCTTTGGGTACCTATCACCTTTGGGACTACTTTCATAGCACAAGCCAACTACCAAGTCACGCACCGTCGTGCTCTAAAAAATCTAAGTGAAGCACATAGAGCAAAATGGTCTAGCTCAAAAGATACAAGTGAAGCACAATGAGTATTCTAGCAAATTCATGATGGGTGCATGTCTCTCTCAAAATGTGTGAAGCAAGGATGATTGTGACAAAATAAAAATAAAATACTCCTACGATACAAGACGCTCCAAGCAAAACACGTATCATGTGGTGAATAAAAATATAGCTCCAAGTAATGTTACCGATGGATTGAAGACGACAGAGGGGATGCCTTACCAGGGCATCCCCAAGCTTAGGCTTTTTGGTGTCCTTGAATTTGGATTGGGATGCCTTGGGCATCCCCAAGCTTGAGCTCTTTCCACTCTTTATCCCTTTGTCCATGAGAACATCACCCAAAACTTGAAAACTTCACAACACAAAACTTAAACAGAAACTAGTGATATCATTTACACAAGAAAACAAACTACCACCTCTTGAGGTACTGTGGAAATATTGAATTCTATTTATATTGGTGTTAGATTACTGTATTCTCACTTTTCCATGGCTAGTAACCCCCAATACTATCCATAGTTTCTTCAAAACAAGCAACCAACTCAACAAAAAACAGAATCTGTCAAAAACAGACCACTCTGTAGCAATCTGTATACTTCATATACTTCTGGTACCTCAACAAGTCTGAAAACTTACGACGGAGTGGGAAAAGGCATATAAACCAGCAGAAAAAAGAATCAACTCAAAATCTATTTTTGAATAAAAATGACAAATAATTTCATGAGCAAAACGTTTCTGTCTTTTTCCAGCAGGATCAAACAACCATCACCAAAACTAGTCATAAAGGTTTTGCTTGGCTCAAACACAAAAATAAACACAAAAACACAATCATAACAGAATTATGATGGTGTGGACGCAACAAAACAGAAAGAAGAAGATAAATTCATTGGGTTGCCTCCCAACAACTGCTATTGTTTAACGCCCTTAGCTAGTGATAAGGCGATAGAATCACGTATCATTGTCTTTGGTGCTCAAACCATAAGTAGCCCTCATCATGGATTCATAAGTCAATCTTATTTTATTTCTAGGAAAATGCTCCATGCCCTTATTTAAAGGAAATTGAAACCTAATATTCCCTTCCTTCATATCGATGATAGCACCAATAGTCCTTAGGAAAGGTCTACCAAGAATGATAGGGCATGTAGGATTGCAATCAATATCAAGCACAATGAAATCCACGGGTACATAGTTCCTATTTGCAATAGTAAGAACATCATTGATCCTTCCCATGGGTTTCTTGACAGTAGAATCCACAAGATGCAAATTAAGAGAACACTCCTCAATCTCATTAAAGCCTAGAACATCACATAAAGACTTTGGAATCGCGAAAACACTAGCACCCAAATCACACAAAGCATTGGATTCATAGTTTTTGATTTTGATTTTGATAGTAGGTTCCCACTCATCATGAAGCTTTCTAGGAATAGAAACTTCCAACTCAAGTTTCTCTTCAAGACATTTTATCATAGCATCGACGATATGATCGGTAAAGGCCTTGTTTTGGCTATAAGCGTGTGGATAGTTTAGCATGGATTGCATCAAGGAAATGCATTCAATCAAGGAGCAACTATCATAATTGAATTCCTTGAAATCCAAAGTAGTAGTTTCATTACTACAAAAAAATTTAATATATTCTACTCCACTTTTAATGCTTTTAGCATCAAGATAGATGGACTCCGAATCATTGGGGCGTTTTTCAACCAAAGTGGACTCATATCCAGCCCCGTCATCATTAGGTTTGACACTAGAAAAAAAGATTCAATGGGAGTCACACCAAGCACTTTAAGATCTTCGTGATTCTTATCACGAGAACACGCCTTTTTAAGCCATTTATGTCTAGCACGGATTTTGGCGGTTCTTTCTTTGCTCTCACTCATGGAAACACGCATAGCTTTCAAAGTTTCATCCATATTGATCTTGGGAGGAGCACATCTAACTTTTAAAGCATCAATATCACTAGACATTCTATCCGCTCCTAGCCAAATCGTCTATTTTGAGTAGTTTTTCCTCTATGGACGCGTTGAAAATCTTTTGCGAGTTGATAAACTCTTTGATATTACTCTCTATATCAGAGGGTAATCTATTGTAATTTCCATGAGTATTGTTGTAGGAGTTGCCAAAGTTATTAGAGGGGTCACTAGGAAATGCCTAGGAACATAGTTTCCTCTAAAAGCATTGTTGTTGCCAAAATTATTCGTACCAACAAAATTAACGTCCAAGCTCGCATTACTACTCTCAGTTAAGGAAGATAAGGGCATGTCATTAGGATCTAAAGAGCACTTCTACTAGCAACCAAATTCATTAAATCATCCATCTTACCACTCAACGAGTTAATTTCTTCTATAGTGTGTACCTTCTTACTAGTAGGTGACCTTTCATTGTGCCACTCAGAGTAGTTTGTCATGATATTTTCTAGGAGTTTTGTGGCTTCTCCTAATGTGATTTCCATGAACGTTCCACCTGAGGCGGAGTCCAAGATATTTCTAGAAGCGAAATTTAAACCAGCATAGAAGATTTGTATAATCGTCCAAAGACTCAAGCCATGAGCGGGACAATTTCTAATCATCAATTTCATTCTCTCCCAAGATTGTGCAACATGTTCATGATCAAGTTGCTTAAAATTCATGATATCATTATGGAGAGAGATAATCTTAGCCGGTGGAAAATACTTGGATATATAAGCATCTTTGCACTTGTTCCACGAATCAATACTATTTTTGGGAAAAGACGAAAACCAAGTGTTTGCTCGATCTCGCAACGAGAACAAAAAAAGCTTCAATTTAATAATATCATTATACACATCTTTCTTCTTTTGCATATCGCAAAGCTCAATGAAGGTATTAAGATGGGATGCGACATCTTCACTAGGAAGGCCGGAGAATTTCTCTTTCATAACAAGATTCAGCAAGGCAGCATTGATTACGCATGATTCAGCACTAGTGGCGGGAGCAATCGGAGTATTAATAAAATCATTATTATTAGTATTCGAGAAGTCACAAAGTTTGGTGTTTTCAGTCATGGTGACTTCAGCAAGCAAACAAGCACACAAGCGAACAGAAAGCAAGCGAGAGAAAAGGGCGAACGAAAAAGGCAAACAAAAAAGGCAAATGTTTTTGTAATTTTTTGTTTTTTAGAAGTGGGGGAGAGGAAAACGAGAGGCAAAAAAGTAAATGCAAGAGATGAGTTTGCGACACTTACTTGGATGAGTTCTTGACTTGATCCTCCCCGGCAACAGTGCCAGAAATTGGCACCTTGACGGGAGACTATTCTTGACTTGATCCTCCTCCCCGATAACGGCGTCAGAAATCCTTCTGCTGCCCCTTGAGCTTGCGTTGATTTTTCCCTTGAAGAGGAAAGGGTGATGTAGCACATGAGCAGTAAGTATTTCCCTCAGTTTGAGAACCAAGGTATCAATCCAGTAGGAGAATCGAGCCAAGTGTCCAGAGTACATGCGCAAACACAAACGAGCTTGCACCCAACGCTATAAAGGGGTTGTCAATCCCTTCAAGATTGATTGCAAAGTGAGATCTAAAGGCGGAAAGTGCAACGAAGTAAAAGTGTAAGGCTGAAAATATGATGCGAAGTAGACCCGGGGGCCACAGTGTTCACTAGAGGCTTCTCTCAAAGTAGCAAATAATACGGTGGGTGAACAAATTACTGTCGATCAATTGATAGAACCGGGCAAAGTCATGACGATATCTAAGGCAATGATCATACATATAGGCATCACGTCCGAGACAAGTAGATCGATACTTTCTGCATCTACTACTATTATTCCACACATCGACTGCTATACAACATGCATCTAGTGTATTGAGTTCATGACGAACAGAGTAACGCCTTAAGCAAGATGACATGATGTAGAGGGATAAACTCAAACCAATGATGTAAACCCCATCTTTTTACCCTTGATGGCAACAACATGATGCGTGCCTCGCTACCCCTTCTGTCATTGGGTGAAGTCACCGCACGGTATGAACCCAAAACTAAGCACTTCTCCCATTCCAAGAATCATAGATCAAGTTGGCCAAACAAAACCCACAACTCGAGGAGAATTACAAGGATATGAAATCATGCAAAAAAGAGATCAGAAGAAACTCAAATAAGATTCATAGATAATCTGATCATAAATCCACAATTCATCGGATCTCGACAAACACACCGCAAAACAAGATTACATCAGATAGATCTCCATGAAGATCACGGAGAACTTTGTATTGAAGATCCAAGAGAGAGAAGAAGCCATCTAGCTACTAGCTATGGACCCGAAGGTCTATGGTGAACTACTCACGCATCATTGGAGAGGTCATGGTGCTGATGAAGAAGCCCTCCGTATCCGAATCCCCCTCCAGCAGGGCACCAGAACGTGCCCCAGATGGGATCTTGCGGAGACAGAAGCTTGCGGCGGCGGAAAAGTATTTTTGTGGATCTCTCTCGCAGTTTTTGATTTTTTGGGAATTTATAGGCGGAAGAGGTAGGGCAGACGAGCCACAGGGAGCCCACAAGCCTACTAGGGTAGAGTTTTATTCCGTTTGGACACCGTTTAAAATCCTCCTCTGAAAAGTGTCAAAAACACGGAAAAAACAGGAACTGGCACTTGGCACTGAGTTAATAAGCTAGTCCCAAAAAAGATATAAAAGCCATACAAAACATCCAAAGTTTGACAAAATAATAGCATGGAACCATAAAAAATTATAGATGCGTTGGAGACGTATCAAGGAATCCGGTGTGTCTCGAAGAAAATACTCCGAAGACTTTGAAGCTTGAAGATTTACTCTTTCTATTTCATTTTCTTTATACTTGAGTAATAGGAACGCCGTACTTTCAAAGGGGGTCGAGGTAAAACAATGGAATGAATTTCCTCATGATGCTCAACATAAACCTACACCTACCAAATCCTCAAAGTGAGGAACATGAGACATGAGGACTTTCACAGTTGGAAGTTCTGACCCTTGTCACGCCATGCGCCACCTGTCCCAAATCTTATCCACCCAACTGTCATATCATTAAGAGTATTTATGTTCAATCATGTTGGGATGTGATACGTCTCCGTCGTATCTACTTTTCCAAACTCATTTGCCTTTGCTTTGGACTCTAATTTGCATGATTTGAATGGAACTAACCCGGAATGACGCTATTTTCAGCAGAATTCTCGGAATGTCCTGAAAATTTATGGAGATTTTTTCTGGAATAAAAGAAAAATACCCGCGCAAAGATCCACCGGAGGGGGCGTGCCAGTGGGCCACAAGCCCACAGGCTGCGGCCAACCCCTATGGTCGCGCTGTGCAGACTTGTGGGGCCCACGTGCCACCACCGCCCGCAATCTCAGCTCTATATCTTCCGTTTTGCCTGGAAAAAAATCAGAGAGAAGGTTTCATCGCGTTTTGCGATACGGGGGCGCCGCCACATCCTGTTCTTCATCTGGAGGGCACATCCGGAGTCCGTTTCGGGCTCCGAAGAGGGGAAATCGTCGCCATCGTCATCATCAACCTTTCTCCATCGACAATTCCATGATGCTCTTCATCGTTCGTGAGTAATCTCATCGTAGGCTTGCTGGACGGTGATGAGTTGGATGAGATCTATCATGTAATCGAGTTAGTTCTTGACGGGGATTGATCCCTAGTATCCACTATGTTCTAGATTGATGTTACTACTACTTGGCTATGCTTAATGCTTGTCACTAGGGCCCGAGTGCCATGATTTCAGATCTGAACCTATTATGTTTTCGCCAATATACGTGTGTTTTAGATCCTATCTTGCAAGTTGTAGTCACCTACTATGTGTTATGACCCGGCAACCCCGGAGTGACAATAGCCGGAACCACTCCCGGAGATGACCATAGTATGAGGAGTTCATGTATTCACCGCGTGTTAATGCGTTGGTCTGGTTCTTTATTAAAAGGAGAACCTTAATATCCCGTAGTTTCCATTAGGACCCCGCTGCCACAGGAGGGATGGACAATAGATGTCATGCAAGTTCTTTTCCCTAAGCACGTATGACTACATACGGAATACATGCCTACATTAGATTGAAGAACGGGAGCTAGTTACTTATCTCTTCGTGTTATAGCTGTTACATGATGAATCACATCCATCATACTCATCCATCACCGATCCACTGCCTAGGAGTCTTTTACTACTGGTTCTCACTACGTTACTTTGCGTAGGCTTGTCCCTTGCTACAAAAGGGATTGGGCCACTTTGCTGCTGCTGTTACTTGTTACTTTGCTGCTGCTGCTACTGCTGTTCCTTAATACTCCGCTGATACTTGTTGCAAGACTTTGTTGGAGCCGTAGCCGGGGAAACACTCTTCTCAAGAATAATCCCCCGTCAACGTGCTGGCGCCATTGATACAATAGTTAGGAATAGTCTGCCGTCAACAGATCGTTTCTGGCACCGTTGCTATCATACTACCTTGCTACTGATACTTTGCTTGCAGACACTAATCTTTCAGGTGTGGTTGAATCTGATACATTCAGCTGCTAATACTTTAGAATATTCTTTGGCCTCCCATCTTTGCAAATCAACAAATTTGGGTTGAATACTCTACCCTCGAAAACTACTGCGATCCCATACGCTTGTGGGACATCAAGGCTTTTTCTGGCGCCGTTGCCGGGGTGGCACATCTATATTCTCTGAGTCACTTGGGAATGACATCGGCTGATCACTATGAGGAATCCGAAAGATCCAAGAACAAAAATTCTACCTTCCACTACAAGGAGAGGTAAGGGACTGCCATCTAGCTCTGCACTTGATTCACCTTCAATTCTGAGTAAGTTTGCGACTTCGCCTCCTGCTAGAAATCTTGATACTATGCCTGCTATGCCTGATGATGCTATGCTTGATACTATGCCTGATGATGTTATGCTTAATACTATGCTTATGCTTAATACTATGCCTGATGATGCTATGCTTGATACTATGCCTGATGATGCTATGCTTGATACTATGCCTGATGATGCTATGCTAGATACTATGCCTGATACTGCTTTGCCACTTGGTGCATTCCTTGATGCACATATTACTAGAGTTGCTCCTAGACGTGATGATGATTCTGAAACTGCTGATACTATTGAAGTAGAACCTGCTATTATGCCTGAATTGCCTGTTATGCCTCATACGCGCTATTTTATGGAGGGAGAGATAGCCGAGGATTTTCTTGCGTGTAAGGATAGCAAGTGGAAGGGAAAATCTCTGAACGCTAGGATGAAATACGACCCGAAGTTTGCCACTTCGCCTATCTTTGTGACCGATAAGGATTATGAATTCTCTATCGACCCTGATTTAATCACTCTGGTCTTCATGGTAATGAGTCTGAAATAGTTGTAGCCCATCTTACCAAACTGCACGATATAGCCACCCCATTCATTAGTGAGGAAAAGATCCGCCACTACTATATGCTCAAGCTATTTCCTTTCTCGCTAAAGGATGATGCTAAGACCTGGTTCACTTCTCTTGCTCCTGGATGTGTGCGTAGCCCCCAGGATATGGTCTACTACTTCTCTGAAAAATATTTCCCTGCCCATAAGAAGGAAGTTGCCTTGCAGGAAATATACAACTTTGCTCAAGCTGAAGAAGAGAGTCTCCCACAAGCTTGGGGAAGGCTCATCCAGCTACTGAATGCTTTGCCTGATCACCCTCTTGAGAAGAATGAAATACTTGATATCTTCTATAATGGACTTACCGAAGCTTCCAGAGACCACCTAGATAGTTGTGTCGGTAGTGTTTTTAGGGAACGAACCGTAGAACAAGCTGAGATCCTGTTGAATAACATCTTGTGCAATGAGAATGCTTGGACTATTCCCAAACCACCTCCTACGCCAATCCGAAGAAAAGAGGTATTCTATTCCTCAGTCCTAAAGATATGCAAAAAGCAAAGAAATCTATGCAAGAGAAAGGCATTAAATCTGAAGGTGTCAAAAATCTACCACCTATCGAAGAGATCCTTGGTCTCGATAACCCAATACAGGTAGGAGAAGTAAATTCTATGCATAGATTTGATAAGAGTGATAGTCCTTTTGATAAACCTGCTAGCTTATGCATGGATGAATTTGATAACTTCGTTGCCAAACAACAAAGTTTCAATGATTATGTTAGCACACAATTGGAAAAGAATGCTCGTATGCTTAGTCATTTAAGTGCTTGTGTGGAAAGAAATATCAATGATCTTAAACTTCTGAGTAAACATGCCTCTATGGTTACTACTCAGGTAGAACAAGTACTTAGAGCTCAAAATGACTTTCTCAATGAGTTGAATGACAATTCCATCAGAGTCGTTACTAGAGGTGGTAGAATGACCCAGGAACCTCTCTATCCTGAGGGTCATCCGAAGAGAATTGAACAAGATTCTCAAGGAGTTAGCACTGATGCACCTAGTCATCCTAGAAAGAAGAAGAAAGGTGGTAGGAACCTGCACGCTAGCAAGCCTGTTGCTGCTACCCCTGGGAGTCCAAACAATGCCTCTATCTCTGATGCTGAAACACAATCTGGTGATGAACATGAGCCTAATGATAATATCAATAGTGATGTTCATGAAGATGCTAAACCTAGCAATGAAAAGGATGTGGAGATTGAACCTAGTGTTGATCTTGATAACCCACAACCTAAGAATAAGAGATACGATAAGAATGACTTCGATGCTAGCAAGCATGGTAAAGAAAGGGAGCCATGGGTTCAGAAACCTATGCCCTTTCCTCCCAAACCATCCAAGAAAAAGGATGATGAGGATTTTGAGCGCTTCGTTGAGATGATCAGACCTGTCTTTCTGCAGATGCGTTTGACGGATATGCTCAAAATGTCTCCGTATGCTAAGTACATGAAAGATATTGTGACTAATAAGAGGAGGATACCTGATCTTGAGATCTCCGCCATGCTTGCCAATTACACTTTCAAGGGTGGAACTCCTAAGAAACTAGGTGATCCCGGTGTGCCCACTATACCTTGCTCCATTAAAGGCAACTACATTAGAACTGCGTTGTGCGACCTTGGAGCCGGTGTTAGTGTTATGCCTCTCTCTCTTTATCGTAGACTTGAACTATATAAGTTGACACCCACTGAAATTTCTCTGCAAATGGCCGACAAATCAACTGCTTTCCCTATCGGCATTTGCAAGGATGTGCCTGTTGTGGTTGCTAACACCAGTATCTTAACAGACTTTGTTATCTTGGATATTCCCGAGGACGATGCCATGGCTGTCATCCTCGGAAGACCGTTTTTAAACACTGCAGGGGCTGTTATAGATTGCAACACAGGCAATGTCACTTTCCATGTCAACGGTAATGAGCATACGGTGCACTTTCCGAAGAAACAATATCGAGTACATTGCATCAATGCTATCGAAAAAACATCATCGATTCTTATTGGGAGCTTTGAATGCCCTATTCCTCATGTCAAGATGAAGTATGATTTGCTGGTTGGGGAGATACACGTCCCATTGAGGTGACTTAGTGACTATTCTAAAATTCTCCGTTCTCTTATGCGATTCGAGAAAGTTTTGTTGAGGGGATTTGATCAACCCCATTGACGGATTTCTTTCGATGACCATGAGATGGATGAATCGAGGAGTCACAAACCTGTGTTCCAAGCTTTCACTTTAGGTTGCTTAAAAGAAAAATGATAGATTTAGTTTAGTTTTCCATGTTTTCTGTTTTAGCGTCCGGTGGAAAAATATCCCGAAAATAAAAGTTCTCCGAACGCTGTGAAAATATAGTATGATTTTTTCCGGAATATTTGAAAAATACTGGGACAAAGAGTCTGTCTGGGGGCCACACTAGTGGGCCACAAGCTCTAGGGGCGCAGGCACCCCCTAGGCGCGCCACCCAGGATTGTGGGGCCCACAGGCACCCCCTCCACTCATTCTTGCTCTCATCCGCTTCTCCTACCTCCAGAAAAAATCGTTTCGCAGCTCAAACCCGTGTTCTTGCTCCTCTTGCTGGGATTTTTGATCTCTTTGCTCAAATCACCGTTCTCCGAACTGTTTGGGGAAATTACTCCTTGGTAAGTGACTCCTCCATTGGTCCGATTAGTTTTTGCTCTGGTGCCTTATACTCCGCGTATTTTTGCTCCCTTGGTGACCATGTTATTGAGCTTTGCATGCTAATTTTAGCTAGTCCCAAGTAGTTTTGATGCGTAATTTTGCCTCTAGGCACTTGTGGGAGTAGTTGCTACTAGTTCAGTTGAGCCTTGTTCACCTTTCCTTTGGGTCACTGAAAATTTCAGAAAAGGAAGATGTTCAGGAGAAACTTTCATGGTGGTTCCTCAAGCAAGAGAGGTCCCCGTCTTGCGATTCGGGAGCCTGATCCTTACCAACCTAGGGACGCGCAGGTAAAACCATGTGAATGGCCTTCTGGTGAATTTATGATTGAGGCAGGTTTCAAAGATGAGTTTGATGCACTTGTTCGCAACGTCGGACTCGAAGAATTCATCTCCGATAAATGTGAACAGTATGTTGCTCTCACTGCCTCTTTTGTTCGTAGATTCATATTCTCAGCTGGCCGTGAGCCGTCGGTACTGTTTGATCTCTATGATAAATCGTATACCATGGATTTAGAGGATTTCATTAGAATTTGCAAAATACCTATTTGGGGTAACCTCAATGATCCTCCTAAATCTTCGGTTAGAGATTTTTCCATTGGTATTACGGTTGGAGAAACTAGAGACATTACGCAAGCTACCATGGGGAGTATTCATATTCCTGCCTTGCATTAGTTTGCCCTCTTCATAGTCAGATGCATCAATGGCAAGATTGAGCATTGTCACCTCTGCGCACCCGACCTTAGTATCCGTAAGAGCGTAGTGACGGGTGACAAAAGCTTCAACATAGGAGCTATTATAGCAAGGAGGCTGAATAAGAATGCTATTGAAGGGGATTTCTTTGGTGGGATCTATGCCACTCGCATAGCAAATTTCCTTGGAGTACCCATCCGCGAAGGAGATCCCCCGCTTCATACAACTTTCCTTGACCGCGTCGCTTTGACACGCTACCATTTCCTTGAGAGGGATGATGAATCCCTCATATACCGATTGATATTTAACCGGCAACGTGTTTTCCATATTACCCTTCCTGCTCCTGCTTTGTTTGACTTTTAGGTAAAACAGAGATATTACATAACCATAGGAGAGGCAGAGGAGTATGAGAGGGAGCCGAAGGCTCCTCGTCTCTGTGAGGCAGCTATTCAGGCAGTGGCTGCAGCGCTCCCTTATAACCCCGATTATGATTTTGGCTTTCGCCACGACCATCCTTGGGAGTAGACCAACTTCGGCCAAAAGCCTAAGCTTAGGGGAGTACGTGTTGTGACCGACTTTACATTCTTGCTTATGCTTTCACTTTGTTAGCCGGTGTTCACACTTTGCCACTGTATCATCCATGTTAGTCTATTTTCTTTTTCTTGTTTTCCTTTCGTGTGTCTGTCTAGTTTAAAAAAACCAAAAATATTTTCTTTTTCTTCTTTTGCTTGTTGGGAGCTTTCCCGTGTAGATAGTATTCTTTCTCTTTGGGTCAAGGTAGAAGATATTGGTTACAATGTTTAGTGGCTCTTGCATGCATACCTGTTTAGCTTTCAAAGAGCCATATTACTTTGTCTTCTCCTTTGTGTTAGCCTGCAGATTCCAACGTAGTCCAATGCACGAGCACTCTTATTATTGTTCACATTGTTCGGTCGTGCAAGTGAAAGGCAATAATGACGATATATGATGAAGTGACTGAGCCTGGAAAAGCTGGTATGAACTCGATCTATTTTGTCTTTGTAAATATGACTAGCTCATCATGCCTGATTCAGCTTTGTTGTGAGGGAAACATGTTTGCAATGACAACTTAGAGATCATAGTTTCTTATGCCATGCTTATTTAGCTAGGAGCTTATAATGGTTTGTCTTGGTTGCCAACATGAATGTTGAGATGACTATGATGTAGTATGGTAGGATGGTATCCTCCTTTGAATGTTTCAAGTGGCTTGACTTGGCGCATGTTCACACATGTAGTTGAAACAAAATCAACATAGCCTCTATGATGTTCATGTTCATGGTGATTTATGTCCTACTCATGCTTGCACTCAATGTTAGTTAATCTCAACGCATTCTGATGACTGTTGTCGCTCTCTAGTTGGTCACTTCCCAGTCTTTTGCTAGCCTTCACTTGTACTATGAGGGAATACTACTTGTGCATCCACCTCCATAAACCCAAAGTTGTGCCATATGAGTCCACCATACCTACCTATGTGCGGTATCTACCTGCCGTTCCAAGTAAATTTGCATGTGCCACTCTCAAAATCTTCAAGAAATAATCTGTTTTGCATGCCCGAACCGCTCATGTGGTGACAGGGGCTATTGGTATCTTCCATGTTAGGCGTGTTATCCTCTATATGTGTTTATTCACTATCATTCATGAGAAAGGGGCCAGTAATTGGAATTCCCAGATCCATACTCAAATCAAAAAGATAATTGCAAACAAAACTCCCCCAGGATTGATGTTGGTTTGGACGGTACTCGAGGATTCGGGTAGCCGTGGAGTGTGATTGATTGGTGGTGGGGGAGCCAAAACTTTACTTTTCTGTTTGGGAACTGCCTATAGCATGTGTAGCATGGAAGATGTTGAGAACTCTTAGTCATTGCATTGACAATGAAAGCATGCCACCCAAAATTATTATCTCTGTTTTAAAAGCTTGAGCTCTGGCACCTCTTCAAATTAATGCTCCCCTCTGCGAAGGGCCTATCTATTTATGTTCCTGTTGAGTCATCCTCCTCTTACAAAAGCACCAATTAGAGAGAACCTCTGTCATTTTTATGCTTTGCTTTTATCTGTGTTGAGTATGACTATGACTAGATCTTCATTGCCATGAATTACAATGTTTAGTCTGCCCTTGTTCTTTGAAGGTGCTTTGGATTTATGTTTTGTGGTCTCAGAAAGAGCTAGCGAGATACCATCTATTCGTAGTGCTTCATGTTGTATTGATTGAAGTGTTGACATTTGAGACTTATTATTATTTGCTCGCTAGTTGATTATGCCTTTGGTATGAGTTTACCGTCAGACCTAGATGTCATTTGCTTATGTGGTTTGATTGTGATCTTGCTAAAATTCTGGTTGTGAGTTAGACATAGTTGCAACAACAAGATCAAGCAGAGTTCGTCAAAGTTTTTCTTTTGTCTCTCTCATTTTGTCAACTGAGTTGCTTGAGGACAAGGAAGGCTTTAAGCTTGGGGGATTTGATACGTCTCCGTCGTATCTACTTTTCCGAACTCTTTTGCCCTTGTTTTGGACTCTAATTTGCATGATTCGAATGGAACTAACCCGGACTGACGCTGCTTTCAGCAGAATTGCATGGTGTTGTTTTTGTGCAGAAATAAAAGTTCTCGGAATGTCCTGAAAATTTACGGAGATTTTTGTGGAATAAAAGAAAAATACCTGCGCAAAGATCCACCGGAAAGGGCATGCCAGTGGGCCACAAGCCCACAGACCGCGGCCACCCCCTATGGCCGCGTCGTGCAGGCTTGTGGGGCCCACGTGGCACCACCACCCCCAATATCAGCTCTATATCCTCCGTTTCGCCTGGAAAAATCAGAGAGAAGGTTTCATCGCGTTTTGCGATACGGAGGCGCTGCCACATCCTGTTCTGGATCTGGAGGGCAGATCTGGAGTTCGTTTGGGGCTCCATAGAGGGGAAATCGTCGCCATCGTCATCATCAACCTTTCTCCATCGACAACTCCATGATGCTCTTAATCGTTCGTGAGTAATCTCATTGTAGGCTTGCTGGACGGTGATGAGTTGGATGAGATCTATCATGTAATCGAGTTAGTTCTTGACGGGGATTGATCCCTAGTATCCACTATGTTCTAGATTGATGTTACTACTGCTTGGCTCTGCTTAATGCTTGTCACCAGGGCCCGAGTGCCATGATTTCAGATCTGAACCTATTATGTTGTCGCCAATATACGTGTGTTTTAGATCCTATCTTGCAAGTTGTAGTCACCTACTATGTGTTATGACCCGGCAACCCCGGAGTGACAATAGCAGGAACCACTCCCGGAGATGACCATAGTATGAGGAGTTCATGTATTCACTGCGTGTTAATGCATTGGTCTGGTTCTTTATTAAAAGGAGAACCTTAGTATCCCGTAGTTTCAATTGGGACCCCGCTACCACGGGAGGGATGGACAATAGATGTCATGCAAGTTCTTTTCCCTAAGCACGTATGACTACATACGGAATACATGCCTACATTAGATTGACGAACGGGAGCTAGTTACTTATCTCTCCGTGTTATAGCTGTTACATGATGAATCACATCCGTCATACTCATCCATCACTGATCCACTGCCTACGAGTCTTTTACTATTGGTTCTCGCTACGTTACTTTGCCTAGGCTTGTCCCTTGCTACAAAAGGGATTGGGCCACTTTGCTGCTGCTGTCGCTACTGCTGTTACTTGTTACTTTCCTGCTGTTGCTACTGCTGTTCCTTACTACTCCGTTGTTACTTGTTGCAAGACTTTGTCGGAGCCGTAGCCGGGGAAGCATTCTTCTCAAGAATAATCCCCTGTCAACGTGCTGGCGCCATTGATACAACAGTTACGAATAATCTGCCATCAACAGATCACTTGTGGCACCGTTGCTATCATACTACCTCGCTAATGATACTTTGCTTGCAGACACTAATCTTTCAGGTGTGGTTGAATCTGACACATTCAGCTGCTAATACTTGAGAATATTCTTTTGCCTCTCGTCTTGGCGAATCAACAAATTTGGGTTGAATACTCTACCCTTGAAAACTGTTGCGATCCCATACGCTTGTGGGACATCAGGATGCTCCGAGTCTATAAATAGCCGCCCCCATAACCACTAGATGGTTGGCTTCTCCGAGAGACTGACACTAGACATTTAGAGCAACCCAAATTCCTCAAAGCCTTTGAGCGAAAATCATCAAGTGAGGAAATACTCCAAACACCCAAACCCAAACCAAAACCCAAGTGGTTGAGCATCACTGAAGAAGTAATTCATGTGTGTAACCGACGTTGTTATGTTTGAGGACTGTGCATCATCCAGACGGCTAGGCATCATGGTCTAGAGCTTCCATCTGTCAATTTTGGATCGCCGGCTGACCGAGTTTGTGAGAGTTTGGAAGTCTGGCCTCAAGACTTACCACGAGTGATGGGCGAGGACTCTGTGTCCTTAGCTCAAGGAGAATACGGTAGGTACTGTGTGTCTCAGGATTGTATATCCTTTGGTTTCAATACCAATCCGCTCCAAACCAGACGTACAACTGTCACAATAGTTGGAACTGGGTCATCAACAAGTGTCTTCATAGAGCTATGTTCAAGACTTTCCTCTGTATTGTTTGAAGAATTTGACTGAAGACTTTCTCTGAATTCCTCACTACAAATTATTCACCTGAGTTATTCTTCACCTGCTTATCTTGTACTCCTCACGTGTGCAAACCGATTCTCTTATCTCATGTTGAGTACTTTGTTGTAGATGTTTTTGCACTTCTGACTAAGTACTATTTCCGCTGCACTCGGTTCATGACTAAGGATTTTCCTCACTAGGATTTTCCTCGGTGATGAAATTGTAAAATCCCCTATTCAACCCCCCATCTAGTCGATATAACGCACTTTCAATTGGTATCAATGCGAGCTACTCCCATGTTTTGTGTGATTTTGGTTTAAATGCCTGGAGTTTAGTTATGTCGACCACATGTATGATCAAGGTTACTGCAGGATGTCCTACCTTCGAAGGAAAGGACTTCCCTACTGGAAGACCAAGATGCAAATGCATCTTCAAGCAATTGACAATGATCTTTGGTACATCATGGAAAATGGCAATCCATCCATCACTGCTACTATCTCTGTCGCTGATGTGAAGAAGTTCAAGCAACTTGACTCGCAAGAGAACAATATCATTTGTGGCCACCTGAGAAAAGGTTAGTATGGCAGAGTCAGCGCTTTGGGCACATCTAAGCTTATCTGGGATAGGCTGCCCAAAGTCAATGAGGGAGTCTCAGGACAGCGTGACTCTCGTCCGATGTTGTTTGCAATATCTTCAACCGTTTCAAGAGGCCTAATAATGAAAGCTGCCAAGACATCTTTGATCACCTAACTGACATCTCAAATGAATTGCAAGCTCTGGGAGCCAGAGACGTCACTGACCATGAAGTTGTGAACAAACCGCTACGATCACTTAATCCATCATTTGACACTCTATTTCTGATGATCCAAGAACGAAGAGACTACAAGATGCTTGACCCTGCTGATACACTTGAGAGACTCAATAGTCATGAATTCCAATAAGAAGAAAAGAGAGATTTGTATGAACCAAGCTATTCAAGACCTCGTGCGCTGAAGGCAAAGATTGTTTCCTCATCTGAAGAAGAAGAATCTGACTGCAGTCTTGGTGACCCTGAAGAACTTGGGCAAGAACTTGGTATGCTTGTGAGGAAATTCCAGAAGTTCACAAAGCATGGCCAGTTTGGAAAATCTTCAAGAAAAGACATGAGGAAGTCAGAATCTTCATATGAGGACTACACGAAAGAACCTGCCACAAATGAAGGAAATCCGGTCACTATATTGCTGACTATCCTCGCTAAGTGAGAGAATAAAATAAGAAGAAATACGAGGATGAAAGTTCTGATGACTCGAAGAAAAAGAAGAAATCTTCAAAGTCCTCATCGCACAAGAAGACCAGTTTCAGAAAAGGCTCGGGCACTCATTGGCAAGGAAATGGATTACGAGGAAGAATCTGAGGAATGTGATGAAGAGGAAGGTTCTAAAGTGCAGTCACAGTCTAGTGTGGCAAGTCTTGCACTCGCTACCACATACGTGGGCAAGTCGACTTTCAACATTGAAGAAAATGAAAACCTCAACAACACTGACGAATATGCTTATGACTTCTCTCCCACCTATTGCTTCATGGCAAAAGGTTTAAAGGTACCAAACCATACTTCCTCCTCTAATTCTAGTGACTATCAACCTCATGATTATCAAAAACCCAGTTACTATAAACTTGCCAACATTGCCACTAAGCAACAAAGTGCTATTGAAAAGCTTCAGAAACTGCTAGACAAAAGCGATGATCTGTTGAGTGATGAAATGAATCGTACTCAAGTCCTCACTGAAAATGTTCAAAGTCTTCAGTCTAGATTTGATAGTCTTCAAGATCGCAATGGCACACTCTTGGCTGATCATGAGAAACTTTCCTATGAATTTATTCAAAGGGAGCTTGATCTTGAGAAGTTAAGACTGTCCCATGATGATCTTCGAACGGAAAATGATTCATTGCTTGCTCAACAGATCAGTACCGCTCAGGAAGAATTCATTCCACCATGTCTGAAATGCATCGAACGTTAAACTGCTAATTCTTCACCTAAAACCTCAAATGCTTCTATCGCTACAAATTCTTCAACTATTCATGTGGTATCAAATTCTTCACTTGAGGAAACCACAAATGTTACTCACGAAAATGCAGGGTTGAAGGAATTGTATGTGACACAAATATACAAAAGTCTCAAAGGGCATCAAACCCTTTGCGATGTGTTCATAAAGCAGATTCCGAACAGGAACCTGAGGAAAGAGGGCATAGTCATCGAGAGGAAACTGAATGTTGATGGATCAGACTGGAAACCTAAGCAGTACCCCAAAATCTCATGGGTTGCTGCTAAAGGACCTCCCATTGATCCATCCACTCTAACAGGCTTTGCATGTGAAATGTCATATTCCTCTCATGAGTCATTTGCTCCAACTATAAACTATTCAAAAATCAATCTGGTGAAGTATTTTCTCGATATGTTGGAACTAACTGCAGGAATGGACCTCCCCTGAGGAAAATATGGGTTCCCAAAAGTTGCTTGGAAAATCTTCAGGTGAATGTCCTCATGACACCACCAGTGAAGAACCAGAACCCCAAATCAAATTCCTTAGGTGGATCGAAGTCTTCACGAGGATCAAATTCCTCAAATGATCAAAATTATGGTCGTACTCGCAGTAATGCTTCTGATATGTAGGGAAACTACAATGGACATGAATATGAGCACTATTTCTCAAATCATTATGTTCATAAGTCCTCAAAGAATTTCTCTGCCTATTCATTCGAGTACTCTAACCCCCCCCCTACTGTGAAAAGAAGTGCATTAGCTTCAATGCATCCATTCTCATATGGTGCATGCAGGATTATGAACTCTTTGCCACCCCTTCAGATGTGGGTGGTTAAGAAAACAAACTAATCAGTTCTGCAGGTCAGGTCTCCAAATGAAAGTCATCATGTGAAGAATTTCCTGGAGACGTGAGGAAAATGCTTGATTGGACGCAAGCTAAAACATGATGAAATGATTTAACATTTCACTCGTCCTCAAATTTACTGTTTGTGGTGAAATTCAAGTCTAATGAAATTGATAACATATTCTTGAAATCTGAAGCATACGAGATAGTAAGTTGTACTAATTCATCTACAGGATGGTAAACCCAAGAACACAAAGTGGGTTCTTGATAGTGGATGTACAAATCACATGACTGGTGATAAAAGCTTATTGATGAATATCCCAGTGACTCCATCACCACTTAAGAAAATCACTTACGCTAATAAAGGTAAAAGCAAGGTATTGGGACTTGGTAAAGTGGATATCTCCAAGGACCGACACATGGACAAACTCATGCTTGTCCAATCCCTTGGGTTGAAACACATGTCAGTCTCAATGCTTTGTCACCTTGATATGATTTTCATCTTTGGAAAATATAGATGTGTAGTCATCATTGCATCTGACAAATCCAAAGTCTTCAAAGGCTCTAGGAGAGTAGACTTGTACATTGTTGATTTTTCCACATGTCCTCAACCAGCCACGTGTTTACTAGCAAAAACCTCAGAAGGCTGGCTATGGCATCAACGACTTGGTCATGCATGTTCGAAATATGCCCTAGAGGCAATGATAAAATAGTTATTATTAAAATTCCTGTTTCAAGATAATCGTTTATTATCCATGCTATAATTGTATTGAATGAAAACATAAATACATGTGTGGATATATAGACAAAACTGTGTCCCTAGTAAGCCTCTAGTTGACTAGCCAGTTGATCAAGGATGGTTAAGGTTTTTTTACCATATGCAAATGTTGTCACTTGATGACTGGATCACATCATTGGGAGTATGATGTGATGGACAAGACCCAAACTATAAACGTAGCATGTGATCGTGTCATTTTGTTGCTATTGTTTTCTGCGTGTCAAGTATTCATTCCTACGACCATGAGATCATGTAATTCACCAACACCAGAGGAATACCTTGTGTGTATCAAGCGTCGCAACATTACTGGGTGACTATAAAGGTGCTCTACAGGTATCTCCGAAGGTGTCCGTTGAGTTAGCATGGATCCAGACTGGGGTTTGTCACTCCATGTGACGGAGAGGTATCTCGGGGCCCACTCGGTAATACAACATCACATACAAGCCTTGCAAGCAATGTGACTAAAGTGTTAGTCACGGGATCTTGCATTACGGAACGAGTAAAGAGACTTGCCGATAACGAGATTGAAATAGGTATAGGGATACGGACGATCAAATCTCGGGCAAGTAACACACCGAAGGACAAAGGGAATGTTATACGGGATTATATGAATCCTTGGCACAAAGGTTCAATCGATAAGATCTTCGTAGAATATGTAGGATCCAATATGGACATCCAGGTCCCGCTATGGGATATTGACCGGGGAGTGTCTCAGGTCATGTGTGCATAGTTCTCGAACCCGCAGGGTCTGCACACTTAAGGTGCGATGACGTTTCAGTATAGTTGAGTTATAGGTGTTGGTGACCGAAGGTTTGTTCGGAATACCGGATGAGATCAAAGACGTCACGAGGGTTTACAGAATGGTCTGGGAACGAATATTGATATATAGGATTGTTTCATTTGGCCTCCGGAAAGATTTCGGGCATTACCGGCAGTGTATGGGAGTTTCGAATGGGTTCCAGGTTTTTACCGGGAGGGGCCCACCTTTTCGCCGGTGGGCTATGATGGGACTCATCATTATTATTCCTGCTACCTTTCCGCTGCCATTAATTATTAGAGCTAGCTAAGTGCTATGTAGATAGTTATACTTTGTAAATTCTGGATCATACGTTGTAATAAATGATGCACTTGCTATTCTGGTATTCATCTATACTGTGTGTGCTAGCGAGTCGATCCAGGGACTAGCACAGTAAAGCACAGAGACTCAAATCCTTCGAGGTTTGGTCGTTACAAGGGTTACGGTCCGCACTCAACCTGCCGTTGGTGTTATTTGGGACTCCACTCCCTTGACTGTTTCCGCTGAGATATTTAAGGTATATATCAGTTTTATGCTATTTACATGTGATTTCACTTTGATATATACATTGATGTACTGTGTGTGCTAGCATACTGATCCAGGGATGGCATAGATACACAGAGGCTTGACTCGTTTTGAGTCGGGTCGGTACAGAAATGGTATCGGAGCACATGTTGACTGTAGGACGTGACCCTAGAAACTGGAAACTTCTTAGGATATGATCTCTCAAAAATATTATTTTCGAAAACACCTTTCACTTCTCATCTCGTCTAATTTCGTCAAATGTTCTCTCTCACCTCAAATAGTTATACAATCCCCTTACCCCTTCGACCTCATGAAGAATCAACGGAGTTCTACTTCAAAGTAAAGAGGATTTCACCACGCGTTTGAAGAATTGAAGCTACACCAACAGAGGACTCTCAAGACCCGAAGAACTCGAAGATCCTTAAGTGTTCGAATAATTATATGACCATTAGAAGTCCAATCCCCTTTTATGTACCCACGTTAGATACGATGATTTGTGAGCCATCATTGGTGTGTGTTTTCCGACGGCCACAAATAAAACCAATGATTTGTGAGCCGTCATTGGTGTGTGAGCCGTCATTGGTGTTTGTACTGTGTGTATCTTCCTCACTCTCTTACCCGTCTCATCCCCAAAACCTCAACCCTACCAGATGAAGTATGAAGCTGGACCAATGACCCAGCTGGAGGCTGAAATATGGATTCAGAACATGGAGAACCACTTCGGGAGCAACTTGATCTCAAGGAAGTATGAAGTGGAACACGCTCTCCAGTACTTTACCCAAAGTGCTGCTATCTGGTGGAAAATGCACCATGCCATACAAGGATTTAGTGGAGCAGAAACTTGGGACGAATTCAAGAACACTGTGTTAAGATCCCGTCTTATTCAGAAGTGCTATGTTAATCCGGAGAAGAAGACTTGTGCATGCAAGATTTGTGGAGAAGAAGGACATTTCTCAAAGGAATGTACGAAGGAAAGCCATAAATATCTGGGAGACTTCCCAACAGAAAAAGTGGAGTTTGATCCACTTGAAATAGATGAACTGGCCAAAATGAAGGAGTCCGGAAAGAAGAAAAAGTACCCTCGGAAGGGCCAAATCTCTGCAGATAAAGACCTGAGTCATGTCAGATGTTTCAGGTGTATGGAATTTGGCCAATACAATACATGTGTTCAGGAAGGAAGCCGGAAACCCAAGGAGCAAAAGCAAACACTAAGAAGCCTCAAGACTTGTCAGAACTCATTTGCTTTCGTTGCAAGGAAGCAGGACATTATGCTAATGATTGTCCACATGGGAAGAAAGCTAGAATGGAGTAGTTAATTTGACTATAGCAATAAGTGTAATCTGAAGCACTCTTGTTTTTCATGAGATCATGGAGTTGAAATTTTTGTAACAGAAGTCTCTCAGGTTGTAATAACTCATGAATCAATAAAATTGATGTGTCATGATATCCTATGTTGAAACTGTATGCGTTGTTTTCTCTACGAGCAAAGATCTCTGAACATTTATGAGGATATGAGAAAATATGGTCTATGCAGGCATGAGTATAATTCATTTTAAGTGTGGTAGTAATCGGTAAACCCACAGGATCCACTGAGTAGGAATGTACCATGATTGCCAAGGAGACACATACATTCCTCTGAGTACCTATTCTCTGACACCTGCAGATGACAACCCTCTACGAGTCATTCCTTAAGGGCCCAGAAACGATCATGACCCTGATTAGTGATCATGATTACCCGAAAATCCTGAAGGACATGATGAAGCACATTCATCTTGAAGGAGATGCAGTCTACAAAGGCTACCTGTTCATGGAAAATGGAGTGGAACTTTGATTTGTGGAAGTACACCTCCACCATGTGAAAGGAGTTTGTCCAAAGACTATGGGGCGATACTTTTTCATTTCACGTGTACCACGAGCAATTTTCTTTGATGCTGTTCGTGAAGCAGCCATGGAAGCCATATGTCAGATTGGAGAAATACTTGAAACAAGACTCCGTCATACCCAGGAATACCTGAGTGAAGTGCATGCAAAGGTGATGGAAATGAAGCTCATGGCCACCATGAGGAAGCAAAAGATGGATGATTTCTAGGAGCACCTTGGAAAGTTTCTGTGGAACTAAAGTATCTCCAAGGGAGACAAATGAATAAAGTTAGCAGAAATGCTTGACCATACCGAACAATGTGGGTGGCAGCATTTGTATTAAAGTTATTTTTTTTGAATTTGGAGTTTTGAGGAGGAATTAAGGATGTAATAAAGGATTGAGTATGGAATAAATATGATTTATCGATGAAGCAATACCTTCTTATGGTATCCCACAGAGTAGCGTGTGAACCAAAAATAAGTCTGAGGATTTTTATTATATGATGGTTACCCCAAGATTATGATGGAGGAAACACTATAGGATTTAAGGCGTAGTGATTCCAAGTATGCCTGTAACCCATAGATCCCAAGACTAATAAGGATCAAGTACTACCTATTTGGAGAAGGAAACTTGGAAAAGGCTAAGATGGATCAGCAAACGTTTTCTTAGGAGCATACGAAAACCCGAGAGTTGTGAAGATACAATAGATGTTTTGTTCCGCTTGCAGAACCAATGTATTATCCGAACTTCGTGGACAAGAGAAATTCTGCAATGCTTGTGAGGATGCCCAAGTGTTAGAATGCGAGATTCACTAAACCTTATACAGAGAAATGATTTGGGTGCGGAATGGATTGATCACCATGACGACTTACTCTTATCATTTATCTTGCTATTCAGAATGGTAAATCTGAGAGACTTACCCATAGAGAGAGGTGACGTTCTTTGAAGCTTTTGTTTAAGCCTTAGAATGGTATGCTGAAAGCCCCATGTACATGGCACTTGTTGTCACGCGTAAGAAATTTTACGGTGAGGATGAAACCAAGACCCCTCTCTCAGCAGGATAACCACAAATGGTAGACCACCATGAGAACCATCGATATGTTATTTAGAATTGACCACGAGACTGTCAGTTAAGAAGTCCCAGTAACGGAAGAAGCTTATATCAACAGAAGAACCCTCGTTTTAATGGAAACGTTATGAATATAACGGAAGAGCATCACGAGAGGAGTTAGTATGAAGACTATGAGGAGTTAGATGCCAAAACCCGAGAGGAATTCTAAAATTTTGAGGGACCAGTAATTCTTATTTTAAGTGTGGTAGCACCCCACTTTGCCGGAGGTTGGATTTGTTAGAAGACCTCCAAACCCTAACCTTTCTTTCTAGCCCCTTCGAATCTCGAGGACGAGATTCATTTTAAGTGTGGTAGGTTTGTAACATCCCAAATTTTGGAATGTTAATATAATTATTAGAATGATTGTTTGTCTGTTTGAGTGATTTAAACTTGAGTGAAATTTGAAACTTCTCAAAAAAACTTTTGAATGAAAGGAAATAAAATGACTTTCCCCTTTTCCGGTGAATTCAAATTCACCCATTTAAAATCAATGAGAGGAGATAGCATGACTTCTTCAACCATAAAGAATTTGAATGAAGGTGGCATTTGAATTTCTTTCGATTTTTGTTTTGCAATTCTATTTTTTCTCCACTCAAGAAATGTCAGGAATAAATTCTTGCCAAGCAAGAAAGAGAGGAGGAACATGACCCTCCAAAAACCAGGGGCATTCACTGAAATATTTTGAGCCAAGCAAAAAACCAAAATTTAATTTGAGAAAATAATTGCAAAAAGAAATAATGCTTTTAGGCATTTTCTGGGAAAACATTTTTTTAAGTTTTTATTTTGGCCGTGGAAAAATGCCCATCATTTAGATTTTATTTTTCTGATAATTTTAGTGTATAGAAACTCTATATTCCAAATTGATTTGATTTTCCTTTTATCGTTTTAGTTCCCTAGTTTTGAAAAAGGAAATAAATCGCGTTTAATAGGAAATAAAGAGCTGGCCCATTAAGGAGTTTCCAAATCTGGCCCGTTTAGTATCTTCTCCTTCCTGTGGTCATTCACGTTACGAGGAACTTCCATGGTAGGAACCAAGAGATCCTCCCCTTCCGGAATTCGCGAATCTCCTTCCCTCTCAGCACCTCCTCGCCACCTATAAAGGATCCCCTCGTCCTTCTCGTTCCATTCCCCTCGAGAACGCCCCGTTTCCCTGCCCGTAGCCTCCTCCCCACCACCTCCCGTTTTCCTGTCAAGAACTCCACAGGAGCTTGCTCCACGAGCACCGACGCCCTCCTCACCGCCACCTGGACCCCTGCAGCCCTCCCCCTACCCCGCTGCACCCCCCTACCGCACCTCCCCCTCCACCGGCCCCCCCCCACCCCCTCGCCACCAGGCCCAATCGGCTCCCTGCCAGGGACCGACCAGCAGGAGCAGCGCTATGAACCCCGACACCAAGCAGCCCCGACGCCCCCCGTGGAAAGAAATTGATCCCGCTGAGGCTCCTCCACCGGTTCCCCCACTTCCCCACAAATTTCCCTCGCCGGAGCAGCCCCACCTCGCCGGAGCACCTCCAAGCCTGTCCATCCACGGTGAGCTTCATAGAAATCCCGTCACAGTTTTTTTCCAAAAAAAGAGCAAACTTATAAAATTCATATCTATTAGTGCGTAACTCCAAATTAGGTGATTCTTTTTGCGTTAGATCAAAAATATCTTGTAGTTTCCGAAAATATATAATTTGTCTATGTTTGGAATTATAAAAATTGAATTAGATCAGATGTTGTTTAAATCTTGTTTTGCTTATTCTGGGAGTTTAAAAATAGCTTTTAATTTAATTCTTTTTGCTGTTGTTTCCTAGTGATAATATCTCTCAGTAGTTTAAGTTTCATTTTTTTAAATAATTTTACTTGGGGTTTTTACCAAAACAGATTCTGTTTTAGTTCTTTTAGGATTATGGCTATTTCTTTTCTATAATTGTTTTTAAATTATTTTCTTTTATATTTCAGAAAGTTTATATTTTGTTTCTGTTAGTTAACAGTAGGTTTTCAACAAATTTTTATTTTTATTTTTATTTGTTATCATGAAATCAATTCTAGTTCTAATAACTTGCAATTGATTTCTCTACTGTTTCAACTCCCATTTGAAAATACTTTCAAAATAGTTTTATGTAAAATAGTTTATTTTATCTTGGTTAAATTTATATCTTAGTTCTCTGTTATTTAATGTTTTATTGCAGTTAGAACAAAAAAAACTATTTAGTGTTTGATGTAGTAGAAGACTCCTAGTTTTAGTTGAAGTTTCTTTCGGATTCTTATTCACTCTCTTTTGTTTTGATTGCTAGAATGATTGCTAGTGTGAGTGCTTATGTGAATACTATGTTTGTTATATAGATTTTATCGGAGAGTGACGAATAGTCTAGCAAGTTATTTCTCGAGAACGATAATTTATCTTCATCAACCTCGCCAGGCAAGTCATTTGATCATGTATCACCTATGTTTTATGCATCGTAGTTCTACCATCCTATACCCAATTGCATGCAGATTAGGTTCTTGGAAATTATGGTTACATGTTGTAGTATCATGTGGTAGGCACCCAAAAATCCCGTTACTTGGCCCGGGACGACAAATTTTATGTTGCTATACTTGAGTAGACGGGGTTCTGGTTGAGAGTTTATCACGAGTGATGCGAGAACAATTTAATAACCAAGACCGATTAAGTCAAGATTTTCAAGATCTCGTGAAGCAATGCAACTCTGGGTGAAGGACGGTTGATCGGCTCCCTGGAGAAACCAGTGGATGACCCGGGATGCATGGAGACGTGCCATGACATCTTGCGGAAAGCTTCACCTAGGCTCAAAGAGACGGACGGATATTTTCAAGACCCAAGGGTTACCTGCACAGCCACAAGTCATTATGGGCTCTGGCTTGGTTGGACAACGTGGCGACTCTGGACAGGCGGTGCTAGCAGATGTAGAAGAACGGTAGGATTGGACGGGCACCGACAGGGATTCAGAGGGACCCGTTGAAAGACCATGTTTTGATCATCCAGTCTTCAAGCACCCTGAAGTGCGAGGACATACACAGAGGCGATCAAATCTTGTGGGGAACGTGTGCAAAACTTTGCAGAGTACTCAAACCTAATCGATTAGCCCTGTCCACGGTCATGGACAACTTGAGCCAAAGGAACTGAAGTTATCTGAAATTCTCAACACCATTATAAATACTTGATGAGGGTAATATTGATAACTTGGGTATGAGAACTGGTTGGCGGAACCATCTCATTAACAACCAACTACGTATTAATATTTTGCTTTTAGCCCCTCTCTTGATGTAGGAGAAAACTTTGCTTTTCGCTAAAAACTTACAGCCCCACCTGCCATATATGCATATAGTATAGATGATATTTTACCCCTCTATTTTGTGACTTGCCGACATATTCAATATGCTGACCTACACGGCTGCAACGTCTTATGTTGCAGATATTTTCCTCGACGAGTAAGAGTACGATTCAGGGTTACGGTCCGCACTCAACCTGCCGTTGGTGTTATTTGGGACTCCACTCCCTTGACTGTTTCCGTTGAGATATTTAAGGTATATATCAGTTTTACGCTATTTACATGTGATTGCACTTTGATATATACATTGATGTACTGTGTGTGCCAGCATACTGATCCAGGGATGGCACAAATACACAGAGGCTTGACTCGTTTTGAGTCGGGTCGCTACATGCAATCATCACGGAGTTGGAATAAGCGCTTTGATGAGGTGATCAAGGCGTTCGGGTTTATACAAGTTGTTAGAGAATCTTTTATATACAAGAAAGTGAGTGGGAGTCTGTAGCGTTTCTAATATTATATGTGGATGACATATTGCTGATTGGAAACAATGTGGAGTTTTTAGAGAGCGTAAAGGATTAGTTGAACAAATGTTTTTCAATGAAAGACCTAGGAGATGCTGCTTACATATTAGGTATTAAGATCTATAGAGATAGATCGAGGCGCCTCATAGGACTTTCACAAAGCACATACCTTGATAAAGTTTTATGAAGTTCAAAATAGAGCAATCCAAGAAGGGGTTCTTGCAAGTGTTACAAGGTAGAAAGTTGAATAAGACTCTGTGTCCAATGACTGCGGAAGATAGAGAAAAGATGAGTACCGCCCCCTATGCTTCAGCCATAGGTCTATCATGTATGCAATGTTGTGCACAAGACCGGATGTCAGCCTGGCCATAAGTATGGCACGCAGGTTTCAAAGTGATCCAGGAGTGGAACACTGGGCGGCGGTCAAGAATATTCTTAAGTACCTGAAAAGGACTAAGGAAATGTTTCTTGTTTATTAAGGTGACGAAGAGCTCGTCGTAAAGGGTTACGTCGTTGTAAGCTTTGACATTGATCTGGATGACTCCAAGTCTCAAACCGGATACATATTTATTCTCAATGGGGGTGCGGTAGGCCGGTGCAGTTCCAAGCAAAGCGTCCTGTAGCGACCCGACTCAAAACGAGTCAAGCCTTTGTGTATCTGTGTCATCCCTGGATCAGTATGCTGGCACACACAATACATCAATGTATATATCAGAGTGCAATCACATGTAAATAACGTAAAACTGATATATACCTCAAAATCTCAGTGGAAACAGTCAGGGGACTGGAGTCCCAATAAACACCAACGACACGTTGAGTGCAGACCGTAACCCAGAATCGTACTCTTACTCGTCGTAGAAAATATCTGCAACATGAGACGTTGCAGCCGTGTAGGTGAGCATGTTGAATATGCCGGCAAGTCAGAAAAGCGAGGGTGAAAATATCATCTATACTATATGCACATATGGCAAGTGGGGCTGTAGTTTAAGTTTTGCGTAAAGAAATTTTTTCCTACAACAAGAGAGAGTTAAAAGCAAAATTTACTACATTGTTGGTTGTTAATGAGAAAGGTTCCACCAACCATTTCTCATACCCAAGTTATCAATATTACCCACATCAATAAGTTAACGGTGTTGAGAATTCCTGATACCTTCAGTTCCTTTGGCTCAAGTTGTCCATGACCGTGGACACGGCTAATCGATTAGGTTTGAGTACTCTTTAGAGTTTTGCACACGTTCCCCACAAGATTTGATCGCCTCCGTTGGAGTCCTCTTACTTCAGGGTGTTTGAGAAGTGGATGATCAAAACATGGTCTTCCAAAGGGTTCCTCTGAGCCACTGTCGGTGCCCATCCAATCGTACCATTCTTCTACATCTCGTAGCACCGCCCGTCCAGAGTCAACATGATGTCCAACCAAGCCAGAGCCCACGATGACTTGTGGCTATGCAGGTAAGCCTCAGGTCTTGAATTATCCATCCATCTGTTCGTGCGTGGGTGAAGCTTTCCGCAAGATGTCATGGCGCTTCCCCATGCATCCCGGGTGTGACACCCTCGGTTTAATCATAAGCTAATCATACACGCAAATGCGTACGATCAAACCCAAGGACTCACGGGAAGATATCACAACACAACTCTAGACACAAATAAAATAATACAAGCTTCATATTACAAGCGAGGGGCCTCGAGGGCTAGAATATAGAAGCTCGATAAGCACACGAGTCAGCGGAAGCAACAATATCTGAGTACAGACATAACATGGGGTGCCTTAGAGAAGGCTAGCACAAAATAAACAAGATCGAGCGAGGCGAGACCTCCTGCCTAGGAACCTCCTAACTACTCCTATCTTCGGCGGCCTCCACGAAGAAGACACCATCGGGGCGGCAGGCGTCGGCAGGAAACTCCATTCCTGGGCTCCACCGTCTGGTCGTAGCAACAGATCAAGGGGACAAAGGGGGAGCAAACCAACGATGAGTACTCATCCAAAGTACTCGCAAGTTTTACATCAGAACTATTCTAAGTATGCATAAGTATCAAAGAAGGGGGTTTTATATGTGAACTGACTGCAGCAATGCGAGAATAGAGAGAGAAGGCCTAGTCCTATCGAAGACTAGCATATTCAGGGTCTTGCAGCAATAGACGAGAATAGAGCAAGGTAACACAACAATAGTCATATTGTTGCAGTAGTATTAAAGTGAGGTCACGCCGAGAGATCCTCCCTCGACTCCCTGTGAGGAAGCAATCTCGAGGCAACTAATTCCAGTTAAGTAACAATTGTAGTTGTATAAGATCAGGGCACAACTCCAAGTCGTACAGTAACCCTGGACAAGGCTATTCGAATAGTTAATTTTCATCCCTGCAAGGGTGCATCACATGTCCCGACACACTCGATAACACTCTGGCCAGACACACTTTTCTGGGTCCTGCCCGGCCTCGGAATATCGACACGTCGCAGCCCCACCTAAGGCTAATCAGAGAGGCCAGCCCGCCGGTCTAAATCCTAAGCACAAAGGGTTCATGGGCCCAGTTCCCCTTCGCGCTCCTGCAGGATGCGTGGGCGGCCGACGTCAGTCCTAGCATTGCTTAATCACAAGCGCGATGCATCTCGGGCCACTCGGGCGCGCGCCACTACATTGCTGACATCTGAAAAGCTTCGGCTGATACCGCGACGCCGAGTACCCATAATTCTTCCCGCGTAGCCGGTTAGTGCGAACAGGTCTCCAACCAACCCAGATCAAATACCCAAATCCATTATCATTTTAATTAGGCCATCAGTGCAATCTCGTGGGAATCCACCCGTCTGTCAACTAATCACCATTGATCCCAGTAACCTCGTCGAGTAACTGTGTGGTTGTAACATCGGGGGGAATCCGAGGTATCACCCTCGTTGGATTCCGAACGATGTAGCCGTCAAGGTGGGCTTAGAGGAATCACCCTCGGGGGTCCCACACTTGAGGGGTTGCACGACAAAGGCATCGTCGGGAATGGTGAAAGAGGAATCACCCTCGATAACCACGACCGAGTAGCTATACTACAGAGATATCATCAGGAGTACTTAGTGAGTTGTCACCCTCGGTACCCGATAGTATCTCTGTAGCATCGTACAACTAAGGGGGGTGTATGTGATGTGTCGGGTCTGGCTCGTCGATCAGGGATCGAGATTTGAAAGCAAGCGGGGCAACTAGACTACGGGGTCAGAGGGGATGACTACTCCACCTATACTAAGCAGATTTAAAGTACAGTGCTGAAAGTAGCAGTTCATCAAAAATAGGCTATGCATCAGATATAGGAGCTAACTACAACAATAGAAAAATACTAATGCAAGCAGTAGGAAGAAAGACATAGGCGATATAGGAATGATCAAGGGGGGTTTGCTTGCCTTGCAGCTCTACGGCAAAGGACTGATCGGCAGGGTCCTAGATGTACCCGGCAGCATCGTCAGTCTCGGGGTCTACCGGTAAGAAGAGGGGGAAGAAACAATAAATAATAGCAACGGTGGAACACAATGCATGACATGGCAAGATGCAAGCTAGACATGAGCAAACGCAGCAACATCCGTCATAGACGGGTCGGAAGAAAATCTCACGATATTTTCCGGGTCTCTAGCTACTACCGGTGAGACTGGAAACGATGGAAATGTTCCATGTTTTCTATGCTAGGGACGCGTGAAAGACGAATGGACCGTGTATCCGGGTTCGTCTCGTCCTGCTGATCAACTTTCATGTTGAAAGTATTTTGATCTGACTTATGGATTATTTTATATTAATTTTTAAAGTTTTATTAATTATTTAGGAATTTAAAAAAGATTTAAATAATTTAATTAAAAGCTATTATGACATCAGCATGATGTCACGCTGATATCAACATTTGACTCGTCAACTGACGAGTGGGTCCCATGCATCATAGACACAAGTTTTTAATTAATATTAAATATTAATTAATCAAATTAATTTATTGGGGGACCCACGTGTCATACTCTAATTATTCTAATTATTTAGTTATCCATTTAGTTAATTAACCAATTAATATATCTAATCATTTATTTATTATTTTATTAATAAAAACATATATATATTTTTCTTTTTCTTTTCCCTACAAACATGTATACATACATAATATAACATACATACAAATTACATACATGTATCTAATACCTACATACATACACAAATACAACATTTTCATTTTTATCTCCCCCTAACGCATCTCTGTGCTAACCTTGAAACTTTGTGTTCATCTGTGCATCACTCTCAACAGAGAGGAAGGAGGCAACCTCCAACTACACCTACAGAAAACCATCGGTGTCGGAACGAGGAACTAATTTCCGGAACGGAACCGGGGCGGGAAACGGAAGGAGAGGGTGGCCGGAGCCGCGGTGCCTCACCACCGTTGACGGGGAAGCAGAGGACCGGTGTAGAGGTAGACCGGCGGGGAGGAGGTTGGGGAGGAGGATGTCGGCGAATCCGGCGTGGTGGAGCCCGGGACGGGGTCGATCCTGTGCGGTGGAGCGGTTCCGGTGGCTTGTTGACGGGGTGGCCGGTTGTGTGATGAGAAGGGGTCGGCTGGTGGCGCCAGTTGCGGAGGGTCGGCCGGTGCCGGCGGTTGCGGAGGGCTGGCCGGTGCAGAGGTTGTCGGGGCGGTGCTGGTTGAGGGGAGGGTGAGCCGTGGGGCCGCCGGAGTGGAGAAGGGGCTCGCCGGGGAGGGGGCGGCGAGATGGGAAGGTAGAGGTGGGAGCCGCCGGAGTGGAGAAGGGGCTCGCTGGGGAGGGGGCCGGCGAGATGGGAAGGTAGAGGTGGGAGCCGCCGGAGTGGAGAAGGGTGGAGGGCGGCGACGGGCGGGGCGCCAGGGGGAGGAGGCACCCGCGATGGGGGCGAGCGGGAGAAGGGTACGGGCGGGCGAGGGGGCCTGGCGCAGGGGAGGCCCTGGTGGTGGCCGTCAGTGGGTGAGGGCGAGGGGCGAGGCGAGAATCTGGGCAGTAGGTGGGGGGTTCCTCGCGAGGGGAGGAAGATGGGGGACGAGGGGGTCCAATCCCCTCGTGAGTTCGGTGAGTGAGGGGAGATAGAGGGAGACCGAGGGGCGAGCGAGGGTTGGCTCGCGAGGGGAACAGGGGGGTTCCTGGCGAGCGGGGCATAGGTGGGGGCTCGGTGCGTGGGGGTTGGTGGGAGTCGGGCGCGGGGCGAGCGGTAGGTGGGGTGTCGGTGGAAATCGGTAGGTGGGGGGAAGCTAGCGAGAGAAATGCTAACGAGGGATCAGCCCTCTTTTCTATCGGCGGCAGTAGTGCGCTCGGGCGCTGGTAGGATTCGGTGGGTGTGGCCGGCTCGGCCACTTTGGCCCAGTCGGCCAGCGGCTCGGTTGCCTCTTTTTTATTTTTATTATTATCATTTTTTTCTTTCTTTTTCTTTCTGTTATTCTATTATTATTTATATATATATATATATCTTTCTATTCTAATTATATAGGACTTTTCATATTACTAAAAATCTTCGATTCACTTTTATAACTTATTAGGAAATTTCAATAACTCTCCCGACATTTTTACTTAACGCCACAAAACGTTTCTCATTCGACTTTATTTTCAAATTTCGAACTCGACTTGGTTTTCGACTAACCCGAGATCAACGATAGAATTTTATGATGATGTGGCTTCATTAGCAGGGGAGTATTGTCGCTTGACTACAGGGGTTAGTGTAGCACAAATCCGGGGATGTCACAACTCTCCCCCACTAACAAGAATTCTCGTCCCGAGAATTAAGGGTTAGAAGGAAAGAGCTCGGGGTATTCATCACGAAGATGATCCCGGCGTTCCCAAGTGGCCTCATCTTTAGAATGATTTGACCACTGCAATTTAAGGAACCTGGTGACTTTGCGATGAGTCTTACGTTCAGCTTGGTCGAGAAGACAGACCGGATGTTCTCTATAAGAGAGGCCTTATTGCAGCTCAGCATATCGTGATCCACTGCTCGAATAGGATCACTGAAGCAAGGACGGAGCTGAGACACATGGAAGACATCGTGAAACTGAGAAAGGTTTGCCGGTGGTTCCAATTGATAAGTCACTCTTCCACGCCTTTCGAGAATAGTGAAAGGACCAATATAGCGAGGAGCTAACTTGCCCTTGATTACAAAATGGTGTGCGCCTCTCATTGGTGTTACATGAAGATATGCCTTTTTGCCAGGTTGATAGACCATATCCTGATGATGTCGGTCATACTGACTTTTCTGACGGACTGACTAGACTTCAGATTCTCATGAATAATGCGGACTTGATCTTAATCGGGTTGGGCAACATCCGCACCGAAGAGGGATCGTTCCATTGAACGATAGCTCTGGAATTTCATACGAAGCCAAGTGCACATGATACTTTGGAGTCAAAGATGTACAAGAGGGCCAGGTTTCAATCCTGTGGAACTTTGGGTTATGGGTCCACCATGTGGGCCGGGAGTAGGCAGAGGGGTGACATACTATACGGTCTTGGTAGCAAGACATGTCAGGGGTTAACCCGTGAGTTATGTTGGCAACTACGTCGGTACCAAGGGCGGGGGACGACTAGAACCATTTTTCTGCTCGTTGAAACGAGGCGGACCAATAGGCGAAGTTCTCGTCCACCGACGGCTCCCGGAATATTATCTACAATAGCAACAGGGTCTTATTGACCGAGTTATATACCGAGATTTTTACCTAAGCAGGGAATTAACACTGCTTAGATAGGAAATGCCACAAGAAAGGTCAAACAGACCAATGGGAAGGAAAAATGTGTTAACACAAACAAGTATTAGAGTATACCATTCCCGAGGAAAACATAGAGTATGGTATACATGATAGGTCATCAAGTACATAACCTTTTAGATAAAGAGGCAAGAAGAATCATGATGTTTACCTGTACCAAACGGTTTTGGATAATTGATGAGGAACAATTTAGCACTGTGCTTCCAATGTTCCTGTTGAAATTTGAAGTACCACACCCGTGCTTCGAGGTAGCATCGACATGGTCATCAGGTAAAGGTCGGTCTTTGGGTATAAAAAATGATCAATGATGAACAACTTATAAAACTAAGTCATACAATTTCCACATGGAAGATGGCGAATCTTACATATGGGAGGATTTATAACAATAGGTCCTTCGGTCCGGTGTGCTAGACAAGACATCACTGTACCAGATTACATAAGACCAAAGTTATAAATATTGGAAAATGTTCCAACCATCATATATGCCCGAGATTCAGATCCGATTTGTGTTAGGATACCTCAGGCCCAAGATACCTGAGAAGAAAAGATGATGATGCAGGAGTCTCAGGATATGAACTACACAAGCAATCCTTGGATCACGAGTTGGATGGTAAGACACATGAACACAATGTCAAGACATCCGTGTCCACGTGGAATTCTTACAATACAATGCAACCGAGTTCTCGTTTGGGAACCATCACCAAGGATATCCAGGTCCTTGCGTAAGCCTCGATTAGCTCTTATGAAGGAACTTCTTTTCCCTTGATCAAATCAGTCAGTGGCTTGGCGTGCTAAGAGAAGTTATATGAAGTGAAGATAACAAATCTTCAAAACATATAATACTTCGCACATGCGTGAATGCCTTGGTATGATACTTGAGGAACCAAAACAAAAATTTCATATATTCACAGCGACAGGATTGCACGTGAACCTTGGGAAAACATATCCTCCATGAGCTAGGCACAAAGATAGTGCTTTCAAAAAGCTTCATCACGAACCATGGAGAACTTGAGGGTGCAACCGATGGGCTCAGCAACAATCCTTCAAGATTTAGACAGGGACGAATTTCCAAAATTATAATATCAAGGAGATAGCATTTGTCAAATCAAATGGTATAATGTCGTATGCTCGAGGGAACAACAACAATTAAACATTGGTAAAAGGGTGCACTCGGAAATACTGAGTGAGTAGCACGAACAATGCTAGAATGATGAGTCAACCCCCAACACACTAAGAATGAAACAATTAGTTGTTAAACTCAAGGCAACGGGGTTGCCAAAAATATTGGAATCACACATCAGAGTTTACTTGTTGTTATTCCGGTTTGAAACAACACGGAACCAAGAAATGAATGGTGATGGCGAGAAGTATTGATATATCAAGAATTCTTAAGAGGCGTGCAATCCTCACGACATTCTTGACAGAAAAGATAGTAATACTTCAAGGTAGAAGATAACATAAGCTGAAAAGAAAGGAACTTAAGGGACAACACCAAACACGAACATGTTTGTGTTGGCGGGGAGGAAAAAGGTTGTTGATGAAAACACGATCATCGAGGGCAAGGATGCCATTTCTCATCATGCATTCGATTGATACCCTGCAAGAGCTCGGAATGCTGATGATGATTATGACACAATTGTCGAGAACTTCACGAAGATGTAATCAATCAGCGACGACATCAAGCAAGGGAATGGTGAAGCTACAGGTTGTGGGAAACACATTTAAGACTCCTAGCTTAGAATCAAAATTGCCTTTTAAGACAACCAACATGATGTTGAAAGATCGATGTAAGCATAATGCACAGTTGGAATTGTGTTCCAGGGATGAAGGGTATAGATAGCATGGTCGAGCTCCAACATGACGATGATGATGTCGCTTAACAGCTTGGAATGACATGATCGAGTACAAACTCGTAAGCCAAGAATATTATTAAAAATTGTTGAGTCGCAATGCGTACTCGATTCATTTATCGATGTACTCGCATGTCCAACAACTCAAACATGAGGAAACAGGAATTCATGAAAATATCGTAGTTGATGAGGAGCTCTCAAGAAGTTATATAGCTCCGCGATATCCTCGAGCTACAAGGAATAATACTCGCAGGTAGATAAACATTAAGGCTTGGACCGATGTATTGATGTGAAGAAGACAAGTAATTTAAATCGTCTAAGAATGAAATCAAGGTAGGACAACATGGTCGGAACCATGATTGTAAAGTACAAGAGCACGGATACCAGATCAAATCATATAATGAATGATTATTGATACGAGAAGTTTCTATGGTAAGATCAACGTCGTTTCCATGGGCATGAACACAAAGTACAAGGTCGACTCCCACTTCATCAATGCATCACCTGCCATTTATTCCTCGCCTTTGATCGGGTTGTAGCTTTGAAAGAACATTCGGCAAAACACCAGAAGAGCAAGACTCGTGAAAAGTCTTTGGGTCATATTGATTTAATAAGGCATAGGTTCAAACCATAGGGGCATCTTAGGAACATATACCATACACTCCAAGAGTAATTAACACATGCTTGACAACAGTGCATGGCCGACAAAAGTATAGGATAGAATTTATCAGAGGGAGAAGACACAATTTACCAATGGCATCATGTGTCAGGGGAAGCAATTACAAGAATTTTCGAAAGCAAAAGATGTCGTCGGATAATAACCCAGAATGAGTCTGGCAGTCCACAAAGATCTGATGTGAGTATCGGTACCCAATCAGAGGGATATAGGATGCAATGCATCGGGTTAATAGGACATCTGAAAAATACCGATACTTAAATACCAAAGGAATTTAGATTTCCATATTGGTATACCAGATTCAGATGCTCCGATCAAATAGAAGTAAGTTGAATAGATTTAGATGGACAATCAATCAAAATTGATTTGTCGAGAACCACCTATGTTTGAAAGGACGTATGAGTCGGAAAGATAATTTATAAGTATCATCAGATGATTGTGTTCATTCACATAGAGGTTGAATCAAGAAGATCAGGGGAAAATCACAAAGGATTTTAATGAATGCTGCTAGACATATGGATTTGACCATAACACAAGCAGGTGAGAAGGTCAACAGCAATAGGCTACTAGGGATTCCGAAAGATTGAATAGTAGTTCGAAGAATTTTCGAAACCCATGACAACTCATGGCAGACGGATCCCCGATAAGATAATTCATTGAATCTCATGAAACAAGAGCAATTGGAAAAGAAGGTATGAACAACATTTGTATGTAGTCATCCATAGTGGTTGACGAAGGAAGGGAAATCGCAAGAGCGATGGGCATAAGTTCTCGAGAGAAAGCATCGGAGAGTATCATCGGAGTCTCCTGATGAATCAAGTCATCATCTGGAATGAGGGGCTCTCCGGAAGGAAGTGTTTACGAGAACCTAATGTTAGAGTTAATAAAGTCTTTAACCCAAAAGAGAAGAGAGAGTAGAGCCGAGAGTATAGGAAAGGAGTAAAAGATACTAATACCACCCAACTGAGATGTGGGCCCGTAAGCCACAACATCAGTGTTAGTAAAGTTTTTCAAACACTAGACTCAACTTCGGCCAAGGAGTTGGAAAGGGGGCTACCTATAGGCAGTCGGCTCTGATACCAACTTATGACGCCCTCGTTTTAACCGTACGCTAATCATACACGCACATGCGTCCGATCAAACCCAAGGACTCACGGGAAGATATCACAACACAACTCTAGACAAAAATAAATAATACAAGCTTCATATTACAAGCCAGGGGCCTTGAGGGCTAGAATACAGAAGCTCGATAAGCACACGAGTCAGCGGAAGCAACAATATCTGAGTACAAACATAACATGCGGTGTCTTAGAGAAGGCTAGCACAAAAGAAACACGACCGAAGGAGGCGAGGCCTCCTGCCTCGGAACCTCCTAACTACTTCTATCTTCGGCAGCCTCCACGAAGAAGACGCCATCGGGGCGGCAGGCGTCGGCATGAAACTCCATTCCTGGGCTCCACCATCTGGTCGGATCAACGGATCAAGGGGACAAAGGGGGAGCAAAGCAACGGTGAGTACTCATCCAAAGTACTCGCAAGTCTTCCATCATAACTATTCTAAGTATGCATCGGTATCAAAGAAGGGGGTTTTATATGTGGACTGACTGCAGCAATGCGAGAATAGAGAGAGAAGGCCTAGTCCTATCAAAGACTAGCGTTTTCAGACTCTTGGAGCAATAGACGAGAATAGAGCAAGGTAACATAATAGTAGTCATATTGTTGCAGCAGTATTAAAGTGAGGTCACGCCCAGAGATCCTCCCTCGACTCCCGTGAGGAAGCAATCCCAAGGCAACTAATTCCAGTTAAGTAACAATTGTAGTTGTATAAGATCAGGGCACAACTCCAAGTCGTTCTATAACCGTGGACACGGCTATTCGAATAGTTAATTTTCATCCGTGTAGGGGTGCACCACATGTCCCGACGCGCTCGATAACACTATCGTCGGACACACTTTTCTGGGTCCTTCCCGGCCTCGGAATATCGACACGTCGCAGCCCCACCTAAGACTAATCAGAGAGGCCAGCCTGCCGGTCTAAATCCTAAGCACAAAGGGTTCATGGGCCCAGTTCCCCTTCATACTCCTGCACGATGCGTGGGCGGCCGACGTCAGTCCTAGCATCTCTTAATCACAAGCGCGATGCATCTCGGGACCACTCGGGCGCGCGCCGCTACGTTGCTGACATTTGAAAAGCTTCAGCTGATACCGCGACGCCGAGTACCCATAATTCTTCCCGCATGGCCGGTTAGTGCGAAAAGGTCTCCAACCAACCCAAATCAAATACCCAAATCCATTATCATTTTAATTAGGCCATCAGCACATTCTCGCGGGAATCCACCCGTCTGTCAATTAATCACTATTGATCCCAGTAACATGGTCGAGTAACTCTGTGGTTGTAACATCGGGGGGAATCCGAGGTATCACCCTCGTTGGATTCCTAACGATGTAGTCGTCAAGGTGGGATTAGAGGAATCACCCTCGGGGGTCCCACACTTGAGTGGTTGCACGGCAGAGGCATCGTCGGGAATGGTGAAAGAGGAATCACCCTCAATAACCACGACCGACTAGCTATACTACAGAGATATCATCAGGAGTACTTAGCGAGGTGTCACCCTCGGTGCCCTATAGTATCTGTGTAGCGTCGTACAACTAAGGGGGGTGTATGTGTTGTGTCGAGTCTGGCTCGTCGATCAGGGATCGAGATTTGAAAGCAAGAGGGGCAACTGGACTACGGGGTCAGAGGGGATGACTGCTCCACCTATACTAAGCAGATTTAAAGTACAGTGCTGAAAGTAGCAGTTCATCAAAAATAGGCTATGCATCAGATATAGGAGCTAACTACAACAATAGAAAAATACTAATGCAAGCAGTAGGAAGAAAGACATAGGCGATATAGGAATGATCAAGGGGGGTTTGCTTGCCTTGCAGCTCTACGGCAAAGGACTGATCGGCAGGGTCATAGATGTACCCGGCAGCAGCGTCAGTATCGGGGTCTACCGGTAAGAAGAGGGGGAAGAAACAATAAATAATAGCAACGGTTGAACACAATGCAGGCTAGACATGAGCAAACGCAGCAACATCCGTCATAGACGGGTCGGAAGAAAATCTCACGATATTTTCCGGGTCTCTAGCTACTACCGGTGAGACTGGAAACGATGGAAATGTTCCATGTTTGCTATACTAGCGACGCGTGAGAGACGAATTGACCGTGTATCCGGGTTTGTCTCGTCCTGCTGATCAATTAATTATTTTATATTAATTTTTAAAGTTTTATTTAATTATTTATGAATTAAAAACAGATTTAAATAATTTAAAGAAAAGCTATTATGACATCAGCATGATGTCACGCTAACATCAACAGTTGACTCGTCAACTCACCAATGGGTCCCATGCGTCATAGACACAAGTTTTTAATTAATATTAAATAGTAATTAATCAAATTAATTTAGTGGGGGACCCACGTGTCATACTCTAATTATTCTAATTACTTAATTATCCATTTAATTAATTAACCAATTAATATATCGAATCATTTATTTATTATTTTATTAATAAAAACATATATATATATTTCTTTTTCTTTTCTCTACAAACATGTATACATACATAATATAACATACATACAAATTACATACATGTATCTAATACCTACATACATACACAAATACAACATTTTCATTTTTATCTCCCCGTAACGCATCTCTCTGCTAACCCTCAAACTCTTTGTTCATCTGTGCCATCTCTCTCAACAAAGAGGAAGGAGGCAACCTCCAACTACACCTACAGGAAACCATCGGTGCCGGAACGAGGAACTAATTTCCGGAACAGAACCGGGGCGGGAAACGAAAGGAGAGGGTGGCCGGAGCCGCGGTGCCTCACCACCGTTGACGGGGAATCAGAGGCCCGATGTAGAGGTAGACCGGCGGGGAGGAGGTTGGGGAGGAGGATGCCGGCGAATCCGGCGTGGCGGAGCCCGGGACGAGGCCGATCCGGCACGCTGGAGCGGTTTCGGTGGGCTTGTTGATGAGGAGGCCGATTGTGTGAGCAGTACGGCCCGGCTGGTGGCGCTGGTTGCGGAGGGTCGGCCGGTGCGAAGGTTGTCGGGGCGGTGCTGGTTGAGGGGAGGGTGAGGCGTGGGGCTGCCGGAGTGGAGAAGGGGCTCGCCGGCGAGGGGGGCCGGCGAGATGGGAAGGTAGAGGTGGGAATCTGGGCGGTAGGTGGGGGGGGTTCCTCGCGAGGGGAGGAAGATGGGGGACGAGGGGGTCCGATCCCCTCGTGGGTTCGGTGAGTGGGGGAGACACACGGAGACTGAGGGGCGAGCGGGGGTTGGCTCGCGAGGGGAACAGGGGGGTTCCTCGCGAGCGGGGGGTAGGTGGGGGCTCGGTGCTGGGGGTTGGTGGGAGTCGGGTGCGGGGCAAGCGGTAGGTGGGGTGTCGGTGGAAATCGGTAGGTGGGGGGTAGCTAGCGAGAGAAATGCTGACGAGGGCTTAGCCCTCGTTTCTAGCGGCGGCAGTAGTGCGCTAGGGTGCTGCTAGGATTCGGGGGGTGTGGCCGGCTGGGCCACTTTGGCCAAGTCGGCGAGGGGCTCGGTTGCTTTTTTTATTATTATCATTTTTTTCTTTCTTTTACTTTCTGTTATTCTATTATTATTTTTTTTATATATATCTTTCTGTTCTAATTATATACGACTTCTAATATTATTAAAAATGTCCGATTCACTTTTATAACTTATTAGGGAATTTCAATTACTCTCCTGACATTTTTACTTAACACCACAAAACGTTTCTCCTTTGACTTTATTTTCAAATTTCAAACTTAACTTGGTTTTCGACTAACACGAGATCAACGATAGAATTTATGATGACTAGGCTTCATTAGCGGGGGATTACTGTCGCTTGACTACAGGGGTTACTGTAGCACAAATCCGGGGATGTCACACCGGGTCATCCACTGGTTTCCCTAGGGATCCCATCAAAACCATCCTTCACCCAAAGGTATATTGCATCATGAGGTCTTGAAAGTCTTAAAGTCCTCAGGTCTTGATTATTAAGTTCACACAACACTCATGGTAAACACTCAACCAGACCCCGTCTACTAGGAGCATAGCAAATTAACGTCCCGGCCAAGTACCAAGAGTTTATGAGTGCCTAGCACATGATACTACATCAAGAACCAAAATTACCAAGTACCTACTTGCATGCAATGGGTGACGAAGGTTGATCTAATGCAATAAAACCACAGGTAAATTATGATGAAAGTGAATTTTCCTGGTAAGGTTGTTGAAGATAGATATCACTCACAAGAAAAACTCGGTAAAACTATTCGTCGCTCTCCGATGAAATCTATATAATCAAACATAGTATTTACATAAGCAATCATACTAGCAATCATCCTAGCAATCTATATCGCAACATCAAATAGAATTTATCCAATAAATCAAACGAGAATCCAAAAGAAACTTCAAAGAGAAACTCTCGAACCTTCTACTATAACATCACAAGATAGTTTCTGTTCTAATTAAACTTAACAACAAATAAAACACTAAAATAGTAAAATAATAGAAAAGAAAATATAAAATAACTAAGATAACATAAAGTATTTTTCATAAAACAATATTATTTAGAAAGTATTTCCAATGCAAAAAGAATCACCTAATTTGGACTTATATACTAATAGATATGAACTTTCTAAGTTTGCTCTTTTTGTGAAAAAAAACTGTTACGGGATTTTTGAAGCTCACCGGAGATAGTCGCCGAAGTTGGAGAAGACGACAGGGAGGTGGCTTATGTGGCCAGCCGAGGTAGCGGAGGGGTCCACGCGGAGGAGGAGGGCTCCGGCCGAAGGTTGGTGGTGCGGGCTGGGCGTGGGGGCGACGAGTAGGGCTGCAAGGGCTTCTACAACTCATGTTGAAGGCAAACTCCGACGAGGGAGGGGCAGGGCACTGCGACGAGGGGAGGGTTGGGGCTACGGGGAAATGGGGAGAGGAGGTTGAGGGGAGTATTTATAGGGGCTCGGGAGGGGCTCGGATGGAAAGAGCAAAGAGATCGGCTCGAATCCCGCTTCTCCCACGAGGAAGCTTCCTTACGTGCATGGAAGGCGAATTTATACGTGAGGAAGAAGCAGAAGAGATACTGGCCAGATTCGGTACGGGCCCAAATGAAGTTTTCCTATTAAAAGCGATTTATTTCCTATTATACAAAAAACAGGAAAGAAAACTAAATAAAAGAAAATCTATAATACTTTTATATAGACATATTATATATAAAAATTTGCACAAAAAGATTTCCTACGAGTTGAACATATTTTCGGCGCCAAATAAAATTCTCACAAAATCAGAAAATTCAAACATTGTTGCTGGTTTAAGAAAAATTTAAAGAAAACATTTTGAAAATACTAAAATGGATTCAAATTAATTTCTCCCCATTTTTATATTGAAGGGAATCGTTTTACCCTATTTTCCATGTATTTTATTTTTGGAGAAAAATAAATTTAAAACCACTTCAAAAAAAATTGAAACATAATATAAAACATTTTTAAAATAGTCTTGTGAGTTTCATAAGTTCAAATATAATTTCAAATGGCCCATGGTTTGGAGTGTCATATTGCTTCTCTCAAGATTTTGAATTTGGACAAGGGAATTTGAATTCATTTAAACATTCAAATAGGACCAAAATATGAAATAGATTGCAAAAGGAATTATTTCTAGAGACCACCTTTTTTTCAATTTCATTATTTTGAAGAAGTCATGTTATCTTCTCTCAGTGATTTGTATTGGATGAAATTGGAATTCAAATAAAATGGGAAAGTCATTTTATTCCCTCTCATTCAAAAGTTCTAAAAAGTTTCAAATTTCACTGAAGTTTCAATCACTCAATCAAACAATCAATAAATCTAGTATTTATTATAACATACCAAGATTTGGCATGTTACAAACCTACCACACCTAAAATGAATCTCGTCCTCGAGATTCGAAGTGGCTAGAAAGAAAAGGTTAGGGTTTGGGGTCTTCTAACAAATCCAATCTCTTGCAAGGTGGGGTGTTACCACACTTAGAATGAGAGTTACTAGTCCCTCAAAATTTTACAATCTTCTGGGGTCTTGGCATCACACTCCTCACATTTTTCATACTAACACCTTTGGTGATGCTCTTGCGTTATATTCATATTGTTCCCCTCAAAATCCGATGTCTTTCGTGGATATAAGCTTCTTCCGTCACTAGGTCTTCTTATCTGACAAGTCTCGTGACCATTCTAAATAACCTATCGATGATTCTCATGGTGGTCTACCATTTGTGGTTATCCTATTGTGAGAAGGGTCTTAGCTTCATCCTCACCGTAAAATTTCCTATGCGTGACAACAAATGTCATGTATATGGGGCTTTCATCATACAATTCTAAGGCTTAAACAAAAGCTTCAAAGAGCGTCGTCTCTCACTATGGGTAAGTCTCTCAGATTTACCATTACGAATAGCAAGAGAATGATAGGATTAAGTCGTCATGGTGGCCAAGCCATGTCGCACTGAAATCATTACCTTGTATAAGGTTTAGTGAATCTCGTATTCTAACACTTGGGCGTACTCACAAGCATTTGCAGAATTTCTCTTGTACACGAACGAAGTTCGGATAAATCCAATGATTTTGCAAGCTAAACAAGCATCTATCGTTTCTTCACAACTCTCGGGTTTTTCGTATCATCCTAAGAAATCGTGTGCTGATGCATCATAGCTTATTCCTTCATGCTCTTAGGATAACCTTCATGAAAATCTTGAGATGCAACCTTGGTACCGGTTGTATTCCTTGAACTCATTTTCCTTTCCATTGTTATGTTTATCCTCAGGTATTGGTTCCTCGTAATAATTCCTTTATTTCATCCTCATTCTATTCCCGAAATTTCAACTTCAAAAGTACTTGGTTACAAATGTTGTCACCCACATAGTTTGATATGATCCAACATTTCCTTCAATTGTATTCAGTGTATTTGGCTCCTTGGTATGCATGGTACATTCCTACTCCTTGGATCTTGTGGGTTTACCGATTACTACCACACTTCAAATAAAATATGATCATGCCTGCATAGACCATATTTTCTCATATCCTCGAAAATGGTCAGAGATCTTTGTTCATAGAGAAACAACTCATACAATTTCAACATAGGAAATCATGACACAAAAAATTCCATTGATTCATGAAGGTATTACAATCTCCAAGTCTTACATTAAAAAATTCAACTCCATAATCTCGTGAAAACAAGAGTGCCTCATGTTACACTTATTGCCATTGTCAAAACTTAACTACTCCATTCTAGCTTTTTTCCCCTGTGGACATTTAGTAGCATAATGTCCTACTTCCTTGCAACGAAAACAAATGACTTCTGACCTATCTCGAGGCTTCTTGGTGTTTGTTTTTGCTCCTTGGGTTTCCTGCTTCCTTGCTAGGCACATATTGGCATAGTGACCTAAGGTCATGCATTTAAAACATGGGATATGACTCGGGTCCTTATCTGCGGGGATTTGGCTCTTCTTCGTGTACTTTCTTTTCTTTCTAGACTTCTTCATTCTGGCCAGTTCTTCTATTTCAAATGGATCAAACTCTACATTTTCTGTCGGGAAGTCTCCCAGATATTTATAGCTTTCCTTCGTGCAATTCTCTAAAAAGTATACTTATTCTCCACATGAGTAACAGGCATTGGAGAAAAATCTGGTTAGGCCTTGTCCATCAGGGTCTTCAATATTTTCTTCCATCACATGTTCTTCTAAAATCTTCTTCTTGAGTGTTTCCTTCATTGCTTCTTTCTGCTGCTTGACAACTTGTTGCACCTTGGGGTAAATGTGACATTGAGCTGGGTAGTGGGTGGTTCCTTCACACAAGAAACAAGTCACCGGACTAGTTGGGCATTCCTCTGCTGGGTGAATTTCTTCACAATGAGGGCATCCATCCTTGTCTTCTTCCTAGGTGTGTCCTATTTCTCCACAGATCTTGCATGCACAAGGATTCTTCATTGGGCTATAATTGCACTTTTGAATCAGACGGGATCTCAACAGTATCTTCTTGAATTTGTCCCAGGTTTCTACTCCACTAAATCCTTGTATGGCATGATGCATTTTCCACCAGATAGCAGCACCTTGTGTAAAGTACTGAAGAGTGTGTGCCACTTCATACTTCCTTGAAATCAAATTGCCCCCAAAGTGGTTCTCCATGTTCTGGATCCATATTTCAGCTTTCAGCTGGGTCATTGGTCCGGAGATTACTAGTCCAGCTGCATACGCCATCTATTGGGTCCAACGTTTTTGGGATGAGATGGGTAAGGGAGAGAGGGATAGAGGGAGATACACACAATACAAACAATACTTTTGAGAATAGGTTTTATTTGTGGATGCTGGAAAACACACACAAACGACGACTCACAACTCATCGTGTCCAATGTGGGTATATAACAGGGGTTTGGACTTCTAATTGCCATATAAATATTGGAACGCTTCAGGGTCTTCGAATTCTTCGGGTCTTGTGAGTCTTCAATTGCCGTAGCTTCAATTCTTCAAATGCATGGTGAAATCCTCTTTACTTTGAAGTGAGACTCAGTTAATCGTTCATGTGGTCAAAGGGGAAAGGGTATTGTCTAACTATTTGAGGTGAGACTGAACATTTTATGAAATCAGAAGAGATGAGAAGTAAAGGATGTTCTTGGAAATAAAATTTTAGAGAGATCCTTTCCTAAGGAATTTTCAGTTTCTAGGGTCACGTCCTACAGTCAACGTGTGCTCTGATACCATATATGTAGCGACCCGACTCAAAACGAGCCAAGCCTCTGTGTATTTGTGCCATCCTTGGATCAGTATGCTGGCACACACAGTATATCAATGTATATATCAAAGTGCAATGACATGTAAATAATGTAAAACTGATATATACCTCAAAATCTTAGCGGAAACAGTCAAGGGACAGGAGTCCCAATAAACACCAACGGCAGGTTGAGTGCAGACCGTAACCCTGAATCGTGCTCTTACTCGTCGTAGAAAATATCTGCAACATAAGACATTGCAGTCGTCTAGGTCGGCATATTGAATATGGCGGCAAGTCACAAAAGAGAGAGTGAAAATATCATCTATAATATATGCATATATGGCAGGTGGGGCTGTAGTTTAAGTTTTGCGTAAAGCAAATTTTTCCTACAACAAGAGAGAGGGTAAAAGCAAAATTTACTACATTGTTTGTTGTCAATGAGAAAGTTCCACCAACCATTTCTCATACCCAAGTTATCAATATTACCCACATCAATAAGTTAATGGTGTTTAGAATTCTTGATAGCTTCCGTTCCTTTGGCTCAAGTTGTCCATGACCGTGGACACGGCTAATCGATTAGGTTTGAGTACTCTGTAGAGTTTTGCACACGTTCCCCACAAGATTTGATTGCCTCCATTGGAGTCCTCGCACTTCAGGGTGTTTGAGAACAGGATGATCAAAACTATCGGCGCCCATCCAATTCTACCGTTCTTCTACATCTCGTAGCACCGCCCGTCCGGAGTCAGCACGATGTCCAACCAAGCCAGAGCCCATGATGACTTGTGGCTGTGCAGGTAAGTCTCAGGTCTTGAATTATCCATCCATGTCTTCATGCCTGGGTGAAGCTTTCTGCAAGATGTCATGGCGCTTCCCCATGCATCCCGGGTCATCCACTGGTTTCCCCAGGGAGCCCATCAAAATTGTCCTTCACCCAGAGGTATATTGCATCATGAGGTCTTGAAAGTCTTGAAGTCTTCAGGTCTTGATTATTAAGTTCTCATAACACTCATGGTAAACACTCAACCAGACCCCGTCTACTAGGAGCAGAGCAAATTAACATCCCGGCCAAGTACCAAGACTTTATGAGTGCCTAGCACATGATACTACATCAAGAACCAAAATTACCAAGTACCTACTTGCATGCAATGGGTGACGAAGGTTGATCTAATGCAATAAAACCATAGGTGAATTATGATCAAAGTGAACTTGCCTGGTAAGGTTGTTGAAGATAGATATCGCTCACGGGAAAAACTGGATAGAACTATTCGTCACTCTCCGATGAAATCTATATAATCAAACATAGTATTTACATAAGCAATCGTACTAGCAATCGTCCTAGCAATCAATATCACAACATCAAATAGAATTTGTCCAATAAGTGGAACGAGAATCCGAAAGAAACTTCAAAGAGAAACTCTGGAACCTTCTACTATAACATCATAAGATAGTTTTTGTCCTAATTAAACTTAACAGGAAATAAAACACTAAAATAGTAAAATAACAAAAAAGAAAATATAAAATAACTAAGATAACATAAAGTATTTTTCATAAAGCAATATTATTTTGAAAGTATTTTGAAATAGGAAATGAACTAGCAACGAAATCAATTTGAACGTTATTACTGAACTTGAATTGAATTCATGCTATCAAATAAAACTAAAAAAAATTGTTGTTGAAAACCTAATGTCAATTAACCAAAAACAAAAATATAACTTTTCACAAGTATAAAAGAAAACAAATTAAAAACAATTATAGCAAAAGAAGTAGCAAAAATCCTAAAAAGAACAAAACAGAATTTGTTTTGCTTAATACCCTAATTTAAAATATCCTAAAAATTCTCAAGTTAAACCGAGTAATAAATAATATCTCTAGTTATTAGTCACAAAAAGAATCAACTCAAAAGCTATTTTTAAACTCCCGATATTCATAAAACAAGGTTTAAACCAAATCTGTTTAAACTCAAAATTTAAATATTCGGACATGGTCAAATTTTATATCTACAGAAACTACATAAATTTTTTGATCCAATGCAAGAAATATCACCTAATTTGGAGTTATATACTAATAGATATGAATTTTCTAAGTTTGCTCTTTTTGTGAAAAAAATGTTACGGGATTTTTGAAGCTCACCGGAGATAGTCGCTGGAGTTGGAGAAGACGATAGGGAGGTGTCACCGGTGGCCGACCGAGGCAGAGGAGGGGTCCACGTGGAGGAGGAGGGCTCCGGCCGAAGGTTGGTGGTGCCGGCGGGGCGTGGGGGCGACAAGCAGGGCTGCAAGGGCTTCTACAGCTCCTGTTGGAGGTGAACTCCGGCGAGGGCGGGGCGGGGCGCTGCGACGAGGAGAGGGCGGGGCTATGGGGAAAATGGGGAGAGGAGGTTGAGGGGAGTATTTATAGGGGCTCGGGAGGGGCTGGGATGGGAAGAGCAAAGAGATCAGCTCGAATCCCGCTTCTCCGGCGAGGAAGCTTCCTCACGTGCACGGAAGGAAGGAATCATACGTGAGGAAGAAGAAGAAGAGATACGAGCCAGATTTGGTACGGGCCCAAATCAGGTTTTCCTACTAAAAGTGATTTATTTCCTATTATACAAAAACATGAACGAAAACTAAATAAAAGAAAAACCTATAATACTTTTATACAGACATATTATATATCAAAATTTGCACAACAAGATTTCCTACAAAATGAACACATTTTCGAGGTCAAATAAAATTCTGACAAAATCAGAAAATTCAAACAGTGTTGCTGATTTAAGAAAAATGCAAACAAAACATTTTGAAAATACTAAAATGGATTCAAATTAATTTCTCTCCATTTTTATATTGAAGGGAATCATTTTACCCTATTTTCCATGTATTTTATTTTTGGATAAAAATAAATTTGAAAACCATTTCAAAAATTGTTTTTGAAACATAATGTAAAACATTTTCAAAATAGCCTTGTGAGTTTCATACGTTCAAATATAATTTCAAATGGCCCCTAGTTTGGATGTCATATTGCTCCTTGATACGTCCATTTTCCATCATGCTTTCATGTTGATATTTATCGCTTTATGGACTGTTATTATACTTTGTGGAACCATACTTATGCCTTTTATCTCTTATTTTGCAAGGTTTATTTGAAGAGGGAGAATACCGGCAGCTGGAATTCAGGACTGAAAAAGGAGAAAGTTTGAGTCCTCTATTCTGCGCAACTCCAAATGGCCTCAAAATCAACGTTGATTTTTTTGGGAATATATAAAAAAATACTGGATGAAAGAAGTGTTAGAGGGGAGAAGCCAGGGGCCCACAAGCCTGGTTGCCGCGGCCTACCCCCTTGGTCGCGGCAACAGGGCTTGTGGGCACCCTGGTGGCCCACTGGCCCCCCTCTTTTGCTATATGAAGGGTTTCGTCCGGGAAAAAGTCAAGGTGGAGCTTTTTCGTGGATTCTCTGCCGTCACGAGGCGGAACTTGAGCAGATCCAATCTAGAGCTCCGGCAGGACGATCCTGCCAGGGAACTTCCCTCCCGGAGGGGGAAATCGTCGCCATCGTCATCACCAACAATCCTCTCATCGGAGGGGAGTCATCTCCATCAACATCTTCATCAACACCATCTCCTCTCCAAATCCTAGTTCATCTCCTGTAACCAATCTCCGTCTCGCAACTCCGATTGGTACTTGTAAGGTTGCTAGTAGTGTTGATTACTCTTTGTAGTTGATGCTAGTTGGATTACTTGGTGGAAGAGTTCATGTTCAGATCCTTGATGCTATTCATTACACCTCTGATCATGATTATGATTATGTTTTGTGAGTAGTTACTTTTGTTCCTCAGGACATGGGATAAGTCATGCTAATAATAGTCATGTGAATTTGGTATTCGTTCGGTATTTTGATATGTTGTATGTTGTTTTTCTCTAGTGGTGTTATGTGAATGTGGACTACATAACACTTCACCATATTTTGGCCTAGAGGAAGTCATTGGGGAGTAGTAAGTAGATGATGGGTTGCTAGAGTGACACAAGCTTAAACCCCAGTCTATGCGTTGCTTCATAAGGGATTGATTTGGATCCACTAGTTTAATGCTATGGTTAGACGTTGTCTTGATTCTTCTTTCGTAGTTGCGGATGCTTGCGAGAGGGGTTAATCATAAATGGGATGCTTCTCCAAGTAATGGCAGTACCCAAGCGCCGGTCCACCCACATATCAAACTATCAAAGTAACGAACGCGAATCATATGAACATGATGAAACTAGCATGACATAAATTCACGTGTGTCCTCAGGAGCGTTTTTCCTCTTATAAGACTTTGCTCAGGCTTGTCCCTTGCTACAAAAGGGATTGGGCCACTTTGCTGCACCGTTGCTACTACTTGTTACTTGTAATTTTTTCTTGCTAAGTTTCACCTCACTACACCATCACTTGTTACCGCTACTTTCAGTCCTTGCAGTTATTACCTTGCTGAAAACCGTTTATCAGAGCCTTCTCCTCCTCATTGGGTTCGACACTCTTACTTTTCTAAAGGACTACGATTGATCCCCTATACTTGTGGGTCATCAAGACTCTTTTCTGGCGCCGTTGCCGGGGAGGGAAACGCCTTTGGTAAGTAGAATTTGGTAAGGAAACATTTATATACTGTGTTAAAATTTATTGTCACTTGTCACTATGGAAATTGTACCTTTGAGGAGTTGGTTCGGGGTATCTTCACCACGAACGGAAGCACGAGGAGTTGTTCCTCAACCTGATGTACCTACTGAAAATATCTTTTATGAAATTCCTTCGGGTATGCTTGATAAACTGCTGGCTAATCCTTTTATAGGAGATGGATCATCACATCCAGACTTGCATCTGATCTATGTAGATGAAGTTTGTGGTTTATTTAAGCTTGCAGGTTTGCCCCAGGATGAGGTAAAGAAGAAAGTCTTTCCTTTATCTTTGAAGGAGGAGGCGTTGACATGGTATAGGCTATGTGATGATACTGGATCATGGGACTACAATCGGTTGAAATTGGAATTTCATCAAAAGTTTTATCCTATGCATTAAGTACATCGTGATCGGAATTATATTTATAACTTTTGGCCTCATGACAGGGAAAGCATAGCTCAAGCTTGGGGGAGGCTTAAATAAATGCTATATTCATGCCCCAATCATGGGCTCTTGAGAGAAATTATCACTCAAAACTTTTATGCTCGGCTTTCTCATGAAGATCGTACCATGCTTGACACTTCTTGTACCGGTTCTTTTATGAAGAAGGATATTGACCACAAGTGGAATTTATTGGAAAGAATCAAACGTAACTCTGAAGATTGGGAGCTTGAAGAAGGTAAGGAGTCAGGTATGAATTTCTAGTTTGATTGCGTTAAATCTTTTGTTGAAACAAACACTTCTAGAGATTTTAGCGCTAAGTATGGACTTGACTCTGAGATAGTAGCTTCTCTATGTGAATCTTTTGCTGCTCATGTTGATCTTCCCAAAGAGAAGTGGTTTAAGTATCAGCCGCCCGTAGAAGTCAACATAGTTAAACCCAATCTAGTTGAAGAGAAAGTCATTGCCTTCAGTGATCCTATTGCTCCTTGTGCCTACACTGAGAAACCACCTTACCCTGCTAGGAAAAAGGATTATTCTAAAGCTCCAACTGTGATACGTAGGGGTTACATTAGACCACTTGCACCCCCTGAGGAAATTAGAGTTGAACCTACTGTTGGTATTATCAAAGATCTCTTAGCCGAATACATAGACGGGCATGTTATCAAATTCTATGAGGACTCCGCTAGAATTGCTAAACCTCACGCGAAAGACAAATACGGACCTGTAGTTGGCCTGCCCGTTGTTTCTGTCGAGATAGGAGATCACTGTTATCATGGTTTATGTGATATGGGTGCTAGTGTTAGTGCAATACCCCGGTCCCTACATGATGAAATCAAAGATGAGATTGCACCTGCTGAGTTAGAACCCATTGATGTCACTATTACGCTAGCTAATAGAGACACTATCTGCCCTCTGGGAATTATGAGAGACGTAGAAGTCTTGTGTGGTAAGACGAAGTATCCTACTCATTTCCTCGTCCTTGCTACTGCACAAGATAGCTTTTGTCCCATCATATTTGGTAGACCCTTTCTCAACACTGTCAATGCTCACATTGATTGCATTAAATAGACTGTCACTGTTAGTTTCGAGGGTGTGTCTCATGAATTTAACTTCTCCAAGTTTGGAAGACAACCCCATGAAAAAGAGTCGTCTGGTAGGGATGAAATCATTGCTCTTGCCTCTATTGTCGTACCTCCTACGGATCCTTTAGAGCCTCTGCTTGAGCATGAAAATGATATGCATATGGATGAAAGAGATGAGATAGATAAAATTGGTTTAGAACAATATCCTATTATCAAGAATAATCTGCCTGTTGAACTGCTTGGGATCCTCCCCCACCAAAGGGTGTTCTGGTGTTCGAGCTAAAACAGTTACCAGATACTCTTAAGTATGCCTATCTTGATGAGAATGAGATATATCATGTTATTATTAGTGCTCACCTCTCTAATCATGAAGAGAAGAAGTTATTAAAAACTTTGAGGAAGCACCGTGTTGCTATTGGATATACTCTTGATGATCTTAAGGGTATTAGTCCCACTATATGTTAGCACAAGATTAAAACTGATCCTGATTCTAAGCCAGTTGCTGATCATCAACGGAGATTAAATCCAAGTATGAAAGAGGTCGTGAGAAAAGAAATATTAAAGCTTCTGGAGGCAGGAATCATTTATCACGTTGCTCATAGTGATTGGGTAAGCCTAGTACATTGCGTACCTAAGAAGGGAGGTATCACCGTTGTTCCTAATGATAAGAATTAACTAATCCCACAGAGGATTATTACTGGCTATAGGATGGTGATAGACTTCCGGAAACTGAACAAGGCAACCAGGAAAGACCATTATCCTTTGTCGTTTATCGACCAAATGCTAGAAAGGCTATCTAAACACACACACTTCTGCTTTCTAGACGGTTATTCAGGTTTCTCGCAAATACATGTTGCACAATCTGATCAGGAGAAAACCACTTTCACCTGCCCCTTCGGTACCTTTGCTTATAGAGGTACGCCTTTTGGCTTGTGCAATGCACCTGCCACATTTCAAAGATGTATGATGGCAATATTCTCTGACTTTTGTGAAAAGATTGTTGAGTTTTTCATGGATGATTTCTCCGTTTACGGTTCTTCCTTTGACGATTGCCTCAACAACCTTGATGGAGTCTTACAGAGATGCAAAGATACCAACCTCGTCTTGAACTAGGAGAAGTGCCACTTCATGGTTAATGAAGGCATCGTCTTAGGACACAAAATCTCTAAGAAAGGCAATGAAGTTGATAAGGCTAAGTTTGATGCAATTCAGAAAATGCCTTGCCCCACAGATATCAGAGGTATACAAAGTTTCCTAGGTCATGCTGGCTTCTACAGAAGGTTCATTAAAGACTTCTCTAAGATTTCTAGGCCTCTTACCAACCTCTTGCAGAAGGATGTTCCTTTTGTTTTCGATGAGGATTGTGAGGAAGCTTTCAAAATACTTAAGAAGGCCTTGATAACCGCACCTATTGTTCAACCACCTGATTGGAACTTGCTTTTGAAATCATGTGCGACGCTAGTGATTACGCTGTTGGTGTTGTTCTAGGACAAAGAGTTGACAAGAAGTTGAATGTTATTTACTACGCTAGTAAAACTCTAGACAGTGCCCAAAGAAACAATGCCACTACGGAGAAGGAGTTTTTAGCAGTCGTGTTTGCATGTGAAAAGTTCAGATCTTATATAGTTGACTCCAAAGTCACTATTCACTCTGATCATGCTGCTATTAAGTACCTGATGGAGAAGAAGGACACTAAGCCTAGGCTAATCAGATGGGTTCTCCTGCTACAGGAATTTGATTTGCACGTTGTTGACCGAAAGGGTGCTGATAACCCTGTAGTAGATAACTTGCTTAGGCTAGAGAATGTCCTTGATGACCCACGACCGATTGATGACAACTTTCCTCATGAGCAATTGAATGTCATCCGCACTTCACATAGTGCACCGTGGTATGCTGATTACGCAAACTATATCGTAGCCAAATACATACCACCCAGTTTCACCTACCAAGAAAAGAAGAAGTTCTTCTTTGATTTGAGACACTACTTTTGGGATGATCCTCACCTTTGTAAGGAAGGAGTAGATGGTATTATTAGACGTTGTGTGCCTGAACATGAACAGGGACAGATCCTGCAGAAGTGTCATTCCGAGGCTTACGGAGGACACCATGCTGGAGACAGAACTGCTCATAACGTATTGCAATCAGGTTTCTATTGGCCCACTCTCTTCAAGGATGCCCGTAAGTTTGTCTTGTCTTGTGACGAATGCCAAAGAATAGGGAACATCAGTAAGCGTCAGGAAATGCCTATGAACTATTCACTTGTCATTGAACCATTCGATGTCTGGGCTTTGATTATATGGGACCTTTCCCGAGTTCCAATGGGTATACTGACATCTTAGTTGTTGTGGATTATGTCACTCAGTGGGTAGAAGCTATCCCCACTAGAAATGTTGATCACCACACCTCTATTAAGATTCTTAAAGAAGTCATTTTCCCAAGATTTGGTGTCCCTAGATATCTGATGACTGATGGCGGTTCACACTTCATTCATGGTGTTTTCTGCAAGATGCTTGCTAAGTATGATGTCAACCATAGAGCTGCATCTCCTTATCATCCTCAGTCTAGTGGTCAAGTGGAGTTGAGTAATAGGGAGATCAAATTGATCTTACAAAAGACCGTCAATAGATCTCGAAAGAATTGGTCTAGCAAACTTGACGATGCAATATGGGCTTCTAGGACGGCTTATAAGAATCCCATGGGCATGTCGCCGTATAAAATGGTTTACGGTAAGGCACGTCATTTACCTCTTGAGCTGGAACACAAAGCTTATTGGGCAATCAAACAGCTCAACTTCGATTTCAAACTTGCCAGTGAGAAGCGGTTGTTTGATATTAGTTCATTAGATGAATGGAGGGCCCAGGCATATGAGAATGCCAAGTTGTTCAAGGAAAAGGTTAACAGATGGCACGATAAAAGAATACAAAAACGGGAGTTCAATGTAGGTGACTATGTCCTGCTATACAATTCTCGCTTAAGTTTCTTCGCAGGCAAGCTTCTCTCTAAATGGGAAGGTCCCTACGTTGTCGAGGAAGTATATCATTCCGGTGCCATCAAAATCAATAACACATAAGGTAATTTTCCTAGAGTGGTAAATGGTCAAAGAATCAAGCATTACATCTCTGGTACTCCCATAAATGTTGAGACCAATATCATCAATATCATAACTCCAGAGGAGTACATAAGGGATGTCTATCAGCCTGTTTCACACCCTGAAAACGAAGAGGTATGTGTTTCGGTAAGTAATTGGACTCTGAAACTTTTCCAATAGAAAATTTTCTCCGTTTTGGAATTTATGGAAAATTAGAAAAATAAAAAGCAGTCCGGAGAGCGCACGACGCAGCCACAAGCTTGGTTGTCGCGGCCTCCCCCTGGCCGCGGCAACAGGGCTTGTGGGCACCTCGTGTGCCTCTCGGACTCTGTTTTCTTGTGGAGCACTCCTTCTGGTCCAGAAAAATCATTATATATATGCCCGAGGGTTTTGACCTTCGTATCACGCAGTTTTCCTGTGTTTTCGTTTCGAGCCTGTTTTCTGCCGCAGATTTAGTTCAAGATGTCTCAGGAATCTTTTGGGGAGAATAATCCCCCTCAAGTTCATGAAGAAGTAGATGCTGATCTGAAAAGAGTAGAAGTCACGGAAGCCAGGGACAAAGCTAAGGAGAAGACACAAGCTAGGGAGGAAGTTCAACCTATGTTCAACATTGAAGACGTTGAAGGAGTAGATTTTCTCCAACCCTTCCTCCACGTGTTGTCTCCATCCTTGATTGAACTCTTGAGGTTTTGTGAAACAACTCATGCTCGCAATATTTCCCTTTCTCGTGAAGTTGTTTTGCTGGAAAACCATGTCGCAGATCTCAAAGGTATAAATCAAAGATTGATAGCTCTCTTGGAATCAAAGGCAAAGACTGCTTCAACAACTCCACCACCATCACCACCAAAGGAAGACAACTAAGCATTGGTATGGGCAACTCCCTTGGCTTATGCCAAGCTTGGGGGAGTTGCCCTGGTATCGTATCACCTCTATATCTTTTGCTTTTACCTTTGTTTAAGTTCTTTCCTTTTCAGTTTTTATTTCTTCTCTTAGTGGAATAAGTCTTTAGTGTTTAGTTTGAGTCTTTTTCTTTGTGTCTCCCCCGATGTATTCGAGCTTGCGATCTATATAATACAGAGTATCTTAGTCAAGGGCTTTGTTTTGTGCCGTCATCAAAAGTACGAAAAGAACGATAGCATGAAAAATCATGAGATGATCTTATGGATAGTGATAACTTCACATATAACAAGTATGATGATTGAAACTTGTTGAGAATAGACCAACATAGACCTCAGTCATTGTTGCAATTAATAAGAAGTAATAAGGAAAGAGAGGTTCGCATATAAATACATCATCTTAGACACTTTCTATAATTGTGAGCACTCACCAAACTATTACATGCTTAGAAGTAGATGTTGGACAAGGAAGACAACATAATGAATTGTGTTTGCTTGGTTCCAAACAATGTTATATGATTAGAGATCCCTTAGCATGTGACGATTGCTTCCACCTCATATTAGCCAAAACTCCCGCACCAAGTAGAGATACTACTTGTGCATCCATAAACCTTCAACCCAGTTTTGCCATGAATGTCCACGATACCTACCTATGGATTGAATAAGATCCCTCAAGTAAGTTGTCATCGCTGCAAGCAATAAAAATTGCTCTCTAATATGTATGATCTATTAGTGTGTGCAAAATAATCTTTATACGAACCTGTGATTAGGAAGATATAAAAGCGACAGACTGCATAATAAAGTTCTTTATCACAGGGGGCAATATAAAGTGACGTTCCTTCGCACTAAGAGGACACACATCCAAATCTCAAAAGCGCATGACAACCTCTGCTTCCCTCTGCGAAGGGCCTATCTTGTACCTTTACTTTTTGCCCTTGTAAGAGTCATGGTGATCTTCACCAATTCCTTATTTAGCCTTTTTCTTGGTGAACGTCATATGCTTGGAAAAGATCTATATTCATATATCAACTTGGAGATGAGTACTTATGCTTTATTATTGTTGACTTTACCCTTGAGGTAAATGGTTGGGAGGCAAAATTATAAGGCCCTATCTTTCTCTGTGTCCAACTGAAACTTTGATATCATGAGTACCACGTGAGTTGTAACAATTGTGGAAAACAAAAGAGATGATTGAGTATGTGGATTTGCTTTACAAGCTCTTATTTGACTCTTTATAATGTTATGATAAATTGCAATTGCTTCAATTACTATGGACTGTTGATGGCTACTTCTCGGTAAGGTTTTTGTTTCATACTTTGCTTTGTGAAGGAACTGTTACTTTCCCATAAGAATCTTTGTGATGTATTGCTGTTCTATGTGTGATCATGATGCCCTCATGTCCGTATTATGTTTTATCGACACCTTCATCCCTAAACATGTGGACATGTTTTGGGTCTTGGTTTTCGCTTGAGGACAAGCGAGGTCTAAGCTTGGGGGAGTTTGTACGTCCATTTTGCATCATGCTTTCATGTTCATATTTATCGCTTTATGGACTATTATTATACTTTGTGGAACCATACTTATGTATTTTCTCTCTTATTTTGCAAGGATTATTTGAAGAGAGAGAATACCGGCACCTGGAATTCTGGACTGAAAAAGGAGCAAGTCTGAGTCCTCTATTCTGCGCAACTCCAAATGCCCTTAAAATCAACGTGGATTTTTTGGGAATATATAAAAAATACTGGGCGAAAGAAGTGTCAGAGGGGAGCAGCCAGGGGCCCACAAGCCTAGTTGCCGCGGCCTACCCCCCTGGTCGTGGCAACAGGGCTGGTGGGCACCCTGGTGGCCCACTGCCCCCCCTCTTTTGCTATATGAAGGGTTTCATCCGGAAAAAAATCAAGGTGGAGCTTTTTCAAGGATTCTCCGCCGCCACGAGGCGGAACTTGAGCAGATCCAATCTAGAGCTCCGGAAGGAGGATCCTGCTGGGGAAACTTCCCTCCCAGAGGGGGAAATCATCGCCATCGTCATCACCAACACTCCTCTCGTCGGAGGGGAGTCATCTCCATCAACATCTTCATCAGCACCATCTCCTCTCCAAACCCTACTTCATCTCTTGTAACCAATCTCCGTCTCGCGACTCCGATTGGTACTTGTAAGGTTGCTAGTAGTGTTGATTACTCTTTGTAGTTGATGCTAGTTGGATTACTTGGTGGAAGAGTTTATGTTCAGATCCTTGATGCTATTCATTACACCTCTGATCATGATTATGATTATGCTTTGTGAGTAGTTACTTTTGTTCCTGAGGACATGGGATAAGTCAATCTAATAATAGTCATGTGAATTTGGTATTCGTTCGGTATTTTGATATGTTGTATGTTGTTTTTCCTCTAGTGGTGTTATGTGAATGTCGACTACATAACACTTCACCATATTTGGGCCTAGAGGAATTCATTGGGGAGTAGTAAGTAGATGATGGGTTGATAGAGTGACAGAAGCTTAAACCCAGTCTATGCGTTGCTTCGTAAGGGGCTGATTTAGATCCACTAGTTTAATGCTATGGTTAGACGTTGTCTTAATTCTTCTTTAGTAGTTGCGGATGCTTGCGAGAGGGGTTAATCATAAGTGGGATGCTTGTCCAAGTAAGGGCAGTACCGAAGCGCCGGTCCACCCACATATCAAACTATCAAAGTAACGAACGCGAATCATATGAACATGATGAAACTAGCATGACAGAAATTCCCGTATGTCCTCGGGAGCGTTTTTCCTCTTATAAGACTTTGCTCAGGCTTGTCCCTTGCTACAAAAGGGATTGGGCCACTTTGCTGCACCGTTGCTACTACTTGTTACTTGTTACTTTTCGCTTGCTATGTTTCACCTCACTACACCATCACTTGTTACCGCTACTTTCAGTGCTTGCAGTTATTACCTTGCTGAAAACCGTTTATCAGAGCCTTCTCCTCCTCGTTGGGTTCGAAACTCCTACTTATCGAAAGGACTATGATTGATCCCCTATACTTGTGTGTCATCACTCCTCTCGAGATTTTTAATTTGGACAAGGGAATTGAAATAGGACCAAAATATGAAATAGATTTCAAAAGGAATTATTTCCACAAACCACCTTGTTTTTCAAGTCCTTTATTTTGAAGAAGTCATGTTATCTTCTCTCAGTGATTTGTATTGGATGAAATTGGAATTCAAAATAAAATGGGAAAGTCATTTTATTCCCTCTCATATAAAAGTTCTAAAAGGTTTCAAATTTCACTCAAGTTTCAATCACTCAATAAAACAATCAATCAATCTAGTAATTATTATAACATACCAAGATTTGGGATGTTACAAACCTACCAAACTTAAAATGAATCTCGTCCTCAAGATTCGAAGTGGCTAGAAAGAAAAGGTTAGGGTTTGGGGTCTTCTAACAAATCCAATCTCTTGCAAGGTGGGGTGTTACCACACTTAGAATGAGAGTTACTAGTCCCTCAAAAATTTACAATCCTCTGGGGTCTTGGCATCAGACTCCTCACATTCTTCATACTAACACCTTTGGTGATGCTCTTGTGTTATATTCATAATGTTGCCCTCAAAATCCGATGTCTTTCGTGGATATAAGCTTCTTCCGTCACTGGGTCTTCTTATCTGACAAGTCTCGTGACCATTCTAAATAACCTATATATGATTCCCATGGTGGTCTACCATTTGTGGTTATCCTACAGAAAGAAGGGTCTTGGCTTCATCCTCACCGTAAAATTTCCTACGCGTGACAACAAATGTCATGTATATGGGCTTTCATCATACCATTCTAAGGCTTAAACAAAAGCTTCAAAGAGCGTCATCTCTCACTATGGGTAAGTCTCTCAGATTTACCATTCCGAATAGCAAGAGAATGATAGGAGTAAGTCGTCATGGTGGCCAAGCCATGTCGCATTGAAATCATTACCTTGTATAAGGTTTAGTGAATCTCGTATTCTAACACTTGGGCGTACTCACAAGCATTTGCAGAATTTCTCTTGTACACAAATGTAGTTCGGATAAATCCAATGATTCTGCAAGCTGAACCAACATCTATCGTTTCTTCACAACTCTTGGGTTTTCGTATCCTCCTAAGAAATCGTGTGCTGATGCATCATAGCTTATTCCTTCATGCTCTTAGGATAACCTTCATGAAAATTTTGAAACATAATATAAAACATTTTCAAAATAGTTTTGTGAGTTTCATAAGTTCAAATATAATTTCAAATTACCCCTCGTTTGGAGTGTCATATTGCTCCTCTCAAGATTTTGAATTTGTACAAGGGGATATGAATTCATTTAAACTTTCAAATAAGACCAAAATATGAAATAGATTGCAAAAGGAATTATTTCCACAGACGACCTTTTTTCAAGTCCTTTATTTTGAAGTAGTCATGTTATCTTCTCTCAGTGATTTGTATTGGATGAAATTGGAATTCAAAATCAAATGGGAAAGACATTTTATTCCTTCTCATTCAAAAGTTTTAAAAAATTTCAAATTTCACTCAAGTTTCAATCACTCAATCAAACAATCAATCAATCTAGTAATTATTATAGCATACCAAGGTTTGGGATGTTACACGTCGTAGCAGATTGTACATGTGAAGCGGAGTACATGGCGGCCTCGGAGGCAGCTAAGGAGGGTCTTTGGATGAAGGAGTTCATGACGGATCTTGGAGTTGTGCCGAGCACACTAAATCCAATAAAGCTGTTCTGTGACAACACTGGTGCCATTGCTCTAGCAAAGGAACCAAGGTTTCGCAAGAAGACTAGACACATCAAACGACGCTTCAACCTCATCCGCGACTATGTCAAAGGAGAGGACGTAAATATTTGCAAAGCGCACACGAATCTGAATATGGCAGATCTGCTGACTAAACCTCTTCCACGAGCGAAGCATGATCAACACCAGAACTGTATGGGTGTTTGATTCATTCCAATGTAAATCGCATAGCGATGTGAGACTAGATTATTGACTCTAGTGCAAGTGGGAGACTGTTGGAAATATGTCCTAGAGGCAATGATAAAATAGTTATTATTATATTACCTATTTCAATATAATCATTTATTATCCATGCTATAATTGTATTGAATGAAAACATAAATACATGTGTGGATATATAGACAAAATTGTGTCCCTAGTAAGCCTCTAGTTGACTAGCCAGTTGATCAAGGATGGTTAAGGTTTTCTGACCATATGCAAGTGTTGTCACTTGATGACCGGATCACATCATTGGGAGAATGATGTGATGGACAAGACCCAAACTATAAACGCAGCATGTGATCATGAGATCATGCAATTCACTAACACCGGAGGAATACCTTGTGTGTATCAAACGTCGCAACGTAACTTGGTGACTATAAAGGTGTTCTACAGGTATCTCCGAAGGTGTCCGTTGAGTTAGTATGGATCAAGACTGGGATTTGTTACTCCGTGTAACGGAGAGCTATCTCGGGGCCCACTCGGTAATACAACATCACAAACAAGCCTTGCAAGCAATGTGACTAAGTGTAAGTCACGGGATCTTGTATTACGGAACGAGTAAAGAGACTTGCTTGTAACGAGATTGAAATAGGTATACGGATACCGACGATCGAATCTCGGGCAAGTAACATACCGAAGGACAAAGGGAATGACATACGGGATTATATGAATCCTTGGCACAGAAATTCAACCGATAAGATCTACGTAGAATATGTAGGATCCAATATGGACATCCAGGTCCCCCTATTGGATATTGACCGGTGAGTGTCTGAGGTCATGTCTGCATAGTTCTCGAACCCGCAGGGTCTGCACACTTAAAGTTTGGTGACGTTTCGGTATAGTTGAGTTATAGGTGTTGGTGACCGAAGGTTTGTTCGGATTCCCGGATGAGATCATGGATGACACGAGGGTTTCTGGAATGGTTCGGAAACGAAGATTGATATATGGGATTATTTCATTTGGCCTCCGGAAAGATTTTGGGCATTACCGGCAGTGTACCGGGAGTGATGAATGGGTTCCGCGTTTTTATCGGGAGGGGCCCTCCCACCCGGGAGTGAACCTAATATCCCATGGATGGCGCACCAGCCCTTAGTGGGCTGTTGAGGCCAGCCCAAGTGGACTATTTCAGCCAAGGAAAGAAAATCTAGGAGAAAAAAAATAGGAATGTGGAAAGGAAGGAAGGGACTCCTCCTTCCCCAAACTGAATTGGAGTTGGAGTCCCTCCTCTCCCACTTCGGTTGGTGCCCTAGGGGCTTCCTTGAGCCCCAAGGCTAGCCCCTCCCCTCCTCCTATATATACTAGAGGTTTTAGCGTTTTTGAGACACAACTTTTTCCACGTGCAACCCTACACCTCTACTTCGTAGTTCTTCCTGTAGATCGGTTTTCTGTGGAGCTCGGGCGGAGCCCTGCAGGAATAGATCATCACCATCACCGGTGCACCGTCACGCTGCTGGAGAACTCATCTACTTCCCCATATCTCTTGCTGGATCAAGAAGGCGGAGATCCTCATCGAGTTGTACGTGTGCTGAACGTGGAGGTGTCGTTTGTTCGGTGTTAGATCGGGACAGATCGTGGGACGACGGTGATTTGAATCACGAAGATGTTCCACTACATCAACCGTGTTTCTTAACGCTTCCCGCTTAGCGATCTACAAGGGTATGTGGATCTGATCTCCCTCTCGTAGATGAACATCACCATGATAGGTCTTCGTGTGCGTAGGAAAATTTTTGTTTCCCATGCAACGTTCCCCAACAATGCACGCATGAGGAATTTGCACACATTGGCGAAGAAGAAGCACGTCATTGGCATCAAAATTGTCAAATATCTCAAGGACCATCTCTATGGTGCTTGTGAATCCGGAAAGATGACCAGATCCAAACACCCCTCGAAGACTATCATGAGTACTACTCGTCCGTTCGAATTGCTTCACATGGATCTCTTTGGATCTACTCATTATGCTACTCTAACCAATGCAGCATCTTTATATGGCTTTGTGATCATTGACGACTATTCTTGTTATACTTGGGTACACATCATTGCTTACAAAAATGAAGTGCAGGAAGTCTTCAAACGATTTTCCTCAAGGGTCTCAACAAATTTCGACGTCATGATCAAACACATCAGGAGTGATAATGGGTCAGAATTCAAAAATACTTGCCTTGATGATTATCTTGATGAACTTGGTATTAGTCACGAATTGTTGCTCCTTATACTCCTCAACAGAATGGCGTTGTTGAACGCAAGAACAAGACTCGGGTTGAAATGGCATAGACTATGCTTGAAGAATATCAGACTCCTCGTCGCTTTTGGCGTGAAGCAATCAACACTGCTTGCCACATCATCAACAGGGTATATCTTCACAAATTCCTCAAGAAAACCTCATATGAACTCCTCACTCACAAGAAACCCGATTTAAGTTATTTCAAAGTCTTCTGTGTAAGATGCTGGATTAGAGATCTTCACCATAGCTTAAAGTTTGCACCTAAAGCACATGAGGGTTTTATGCTTGGTTATGGAGAGGACTCGCACACCTACAGAGTCTTCAACACCTATCACAACAAGGTTGTTGAAACTATAGATGTTCGGTTCGATGAAACTAATGGCTCGCAGAGAGAGCAACTGCCTCCTGTGACAAATAAATTGACTCCTCAGGAAGCTATTAAGCACAAGGCTACTGAAGATACCATTCCTACTGAGGAACAACACCTTTTTGAAGAAATCGTCCCCAACACTGATGACATTCAAGCATGTGCACCTGAGGAAAATGCTACAGATCAAAATCCTCAGCCCAACCAAAGTCTTCAACTAGCTCATCCAATGATTGCAAATGAAGTGGAAATTGACAAAATCAGCGATGACATCAATGCGCCAGGTCCTCTCACTTGCTCAAAAGCCTCATATTTAGTTAACTTTTGTGGGCATTCCTCTTTTGTGTCTATCACAGAACCCTCAAAAGTTGCTGAAGCCTTCATGGTACCTGAGTGGATTCAAGCCATGCAAGATGAACTTCTTCAGTTCAATCTAAATTATGTATGGGAACTCGTCAAAATATGAGAGCCTCGCAAGAAAAATATCATCGGCACCAAGTGGATCTACCGAAACAAGCAAGATGAGGATGGTCAGGTTGTGAGAAACAAGGCATGACTTGTAGCCCAAGGATACACACATGTTGAATGAATTGACTTTGATGAAACTTTTGCACCTGTTGCTAGACTTGAAGCTATTCGAATATTACTTGCTTATGCTAAACATCACAATATTACTCTATATAAAATGGATGTGAAAAGTGCATCCTTCAATGGTAAGCTTGAGGAATAAGTATATGTTGCTCACCCCTAGGTTTTGAAGACCCGAAGCATCCTCACAAAGTCTTCAGACTCAAAAAGGCACTCTATGGCCTCAAGCAAGCCCCTCGGGCATGGTATGATACATTGAAGGAATTCCTCATGAAGAAAGGCTTCACACCCGGTTCACTTGATCCTACTCTTTTCAAAAAATCCTAGGACAATGAACTATTCATGTGACAAACATATGTTGACGACATTATTTTTGGTTGTACTGACAAACATTACAGTGATGAATTTGCCTACATGATGGGTGAAGAATATCAAATGTCCACGATGGGGGGGCTGAAATTATTCTTAGGACTGCAAATTCATCAACAATGCAATGGCATCTTCATATCTCAAGAGAAATACCTCAAGGATGTCCTGAGGAAATTCGGCATGCATGAATGCAAAGGCATCGAGATTCCTATGCCTACCAATGGCCACCTGTTCACTGACGAAAATAGTATAGATTTTGATGAGCAGATATATTGTTCTATGATTGGCTCCTTATTGTACCTATGTGCATCTAGGCCATATACTATGCTTAGTGTTTGCATGGGTGCATGTTTCCAAGCAAAACTGAAGGAATCACACCATAAGGGTGTGAAACATATTCTTCGATATCTAGCTCACACACCAACACTAGGATTATGGTACCCCAAGGGCTCAAATATTCATCTCGTTGGATATTCTGATTCTGATTATGCTGGTGACTATGTGGATCACAAGTCAATGTCAGGCACATGTCATTTCCTCGGACGATCCTTAGTCTGCTGGTCCTCAAAGAAGCAGAACTGTGTATCACTCTCCACAGCTGAATCTAAATACATTGCTGCTGGATCTTGCTGTGCTCAACTGCTATGGATGAAGCAAACCCTGAGATATTACGACATCGACATGAAGAATGTGCCTCTCTACTGTGACAATGAGAGTGCAATCAAGATCGCCTACAACCCAGTACAACACTCGAAGACCAAGCGCATCTAGATTCGTCATCATTTTCTTCGTGATCATGTACTCAAGGGCAATGTCATCATCGACCATGTGAAGAGTGATGGCCAGTTAGCTGATATCTTGACAAAGCCCTTGGATGATAAAATGTTCTGCAAGTTGTGGTGTGAGCTAAATATCCTAGAATCTTTGAACGTTCTATAAACAAGCACACATCCTAACACTTATGCAAATTGATGACTTAGATGTGCAACACACGAAGTAACATTTTTCTTCAATCAATGAAGAATAACACTCTAAATGTGAAGAAATTAAAGAAGAATTTGATTCTCAGGGCCCTACGACAATTGTATGTGGCGCGTGAAATCATCATTCTTATATGGTGGGTAACGCCACCACCAAACTTTAAAATTCTTCAAATTGCAAATTCTTCAAAGTTGAAATTCTTAAAATCCGAGATTTTTCACAAATTCCTCACAGTTTTCAAAGTCTTCAAAGTCTTTCAAATTCTTCAAAAATTTCTGTGATGATCTTCATTGACTATATATTATATAATGAGCTTTCAATGTCCTCAACAACATTCACTTATTGCTAAGTCTTCAATTTGGTATTTCTTCTAAGTGAATGTGATTGGACCCGTCTCCCCTCTATGCTAAGCTCAACCTAGTCTATTCTCGAATCTTCATATGCGTTCTATTTGACACTTGTTCAAAGTCCTCACTGAATCCTTGTTAGCTGATTACTTTGTAATGTTATCCTCAAAATTCAAAAAAACATTTTTTTACCGTTACCATTTTAACTGCACCCACTACTCACGATAGGATAACCACAATCTCCACTATCTCCACCACTTCGTTCGTGGGTAGCACGTGTCATGTGGAGACGAAAGGGCATGGGTAGTTTCGTCCAAAGAATTGGATTTGGATCGTTTTCACCTGAGCTATAAATAGCCCTGTACCCCCTCCAGACAAAACTCTTCTCTCCCTATCGTATTCTCCGCTCAAGCTCAAAACCTAGCGCCGCCGCTAGAAATCTTCGTTGCTGGTGAGGAACAACTTCACTGCCTCGACCTCGCCGTCGCCAGACTCACGCGACTGCAGATCATCTTCCTCCGCCGCCGTTGTAGTTGTATTCAGCCGCCAAATTAGGGCAATAAAGATCTGAACTGAAGAACTTCTCTTTTTACTTCCCCGGTTCATCGTGTTCTTCATACAGGGTAATTAAAATCCTATTTTACTATCCCTATTGATCCATTTATTTTCTTTAGATTCATGAAATTAGTTTTTCCTCAGAAAGTCTTTCAGCTGTGCACACTCATGTCTAGAACACTTGATGAATTTCACTAAGCCCCTAAGTTCTTCACGAGATTCCTCAATTGTGTAAATATCTGAATTTGTAGTCAAATTCCTCAACACGCTAGTCAAAATTCCTCAACTTAAGTCATTTTTCAATTTCCTCAAATCTGAGAACGCATATGACCTTTCCGAACTCTTCGCACCTATACTCTATTCATAGGTACAAAATATCAGCTGATGAATCGCTAGCTTCTCATCAACTTAAATCATTTGTAGCATTTCTTGGAGAAACATTACTTGTGTCCTCAGATTCCTCAAGAATACAAATTCCTTAGCAAAAACCTCAGCTGAAGAAAATGGAGGAAGCCAGAAAACAGAAGGGTGGCAAGAAGCTTGAGCAGAACACTTCTTTTGAAATCCCAAAGGAAATATATGTTGATTACTGCACACGAGATGAGGACATTCATGGGAAAGAAACCACTGCAAAATGCAAGATCGGGCTTCAAAAGATTGAACGCGGATGTGCAAAGGAGTGTAGAGAATACAAGTATGTCACTCCAAAGTATGCCAAGAAATTTTCCCTGATAACCTCCTTGCAAAAGATTGCCTCATGGAGACCAACAAACTGCACATCCCTCCAGCATAGCCACAATTGAAGCTATCCTGAGGAAAAAGACAAGTATTTGTCCAAGCGGCATAAAAAGGCAAACATTGTTGTAACAAAGTATAATCATGATTCTGCTACCTCCTCATGTGCTGCTGACGCTTCTACTATAGGACAATCTCGGAAGAAGGTAGTGATGAAGAAACTAGGTGTCAAGTAAAAACCCTCAACAGCATTATCAAAAGAGAAAATTCCTTAGGAAGAAGCAATAACGGCTGCCAAGTCCTCAACTACAGCAAAGTCTTCACCTCTTGTGCAGTCACAACTCTAGCAGCATCAAAGAGGAAATCCAAATTCCTTAGTACCATCTGCCTCAGGCTCAGCTCTCAAATCCTCACCTCGCATACTAAAGACAAAGATGACTGTTGGAAGAGGAACTAGGCCCAGCCCAAGCAAGGTTGTTGTCAATATCCCTTCTGCATTAGAAGGAAGTGAGGAATATGATGATGAAACTCTTCAAGCCATCATCAGGAACAAACAAGAAAGGGTTCCACAAGCTACTGAGAACACCATTCCCCTCGCACTGGATCTGAAAGTGGTGTTGAACTTCATCGATCTTTGGTATGAGGATCCAAACACACCCATTGATGATTTGAAACTTCCATCTGGACTCAGCCACATGGTTACTTCATTCATCAATTAAGCTGAGTGCAAGGATCAGGAAGCAAAACAAGCTCGGGTTGCAAAGGTTAAAAAGGAGAAGTGCTTGAAACAAAACCTCCTTAGCTTGATGCATGATAAACATGTCTCTACTCAAGGAGAGCTGAAAACCCTCACTGACAAATACATAAGTCTCCATGCATACAAAAAGGGTGTCAAAGTGAGGTTTGACAAGGCAGCAACTGAAGCTATTGAAGAATCCAACAGCAGGATTGCACCCCAAAGCAACCAACAAATCATCAGGCCAGCTACACTGTACAACTGGTTGATTCTGAAGAAGATGAAGAACCAGCTGTTGATGAAACTACACAGAATATTCTTGCTGAAGAATCTGCCAGGCCTGAAACTGCTGATGCAATGCCTGATGAAAATGCTTCTTCACCAATTTCTTCAAAAGTGAAGAAAGTGACTCTTCCGTCTGCATCACACGCGAAGAAAAGAAATGTGGTTGAGTAGAAAGCCAAGAAAAGAAAGGCATCAACACCTTAAAAGTCTTCAGAGGCAAAACGCCTGAAGACTCTGCCACTACATCATCAGCTCCAATGGATGCAACTCCTCCCAGCGTTGCACCATCGTACATGATTGTAACAATTGGTGAAGAGCATATCATTCCAGAACAGGATGAGGAAATGGATGACAATCGCTCTGTTGCATCCACACCAAAAGATGAGGAAATTTAAGCAGATCAAAATCCTCAAATCTCAACACCTCCTCCTCAAAACCCGAAAACAACTGTTGAAGAAAAGGAGGCATATGAATACATTGGCAGCAACACACATGTTATCCATGATGATTTTTGGGACAAAAATCATCCAAACTTGCCAATGACTTCACAAATTCCTCAAACTACTGTATCTCCTTCAGCATAAGAGATTCTGACTGGCTCTGAAGAAAAGAGCTCATGTGTGAAATCAGCATCAGTCCAAAAATCAGCTGCATCAGCTGATGAAACTGAAAAGGAAACTGATGTACCAGAAACTGCATCTGCTCCTACGGCACAGCAAATTCCTCAAACTGAAGAACAAGCCCCTGATGAAAATGCCTCCGCATAGGATAAAGATACAACTGATGAACCACATGTTGCAAATCCTGACACTACAATTGTGGTGGCCAAAAATCCTCAAGATGGTGAAATTCAACATCAAAATCTTCAACCAAAGCCTCATCAGCCCTACTCAAAGAGGCCAAAGTTTCTGAAAGAAGACTTCTATGATGAACACCATTTCTTCACAGGATAAAATCCATAAGATAAGCTTCGTATCAGGTATAGGAAGTTCTGGACCAGAACTCGACTCAATTATTATGTTCTTGTGCTTGTTGGAAATAGGAAGATATTTCATCACACGCACATTCCTCATTGTGATATGGAGGAAATTCCTTGCTTTACCCCCGTTCTGAGTGTTCTTCACGAAGTAGGGCTACTACCATTCTGCACAGATATCGGTGACTGGAATAGAGATATCATTCTTCAGTTCTATGCCACACTACATATATCAGGTGACCCGAAAAACATCAACTCTTGGGTCTTGGAGTGGATGACTCAGCACACTCACTTAAAAGCTCCAGCCTTAGAATTGCTTCAAGCTCTACCAATCTCAATTCCTTCAGATGAGGCAATTAACTTATATGATGAAAGAGAGTTGCCAAATCAGCTAATGGAGGCCCTCATGAAGCCTTTAGCTCCGGGCCAACCTCCAAGGACTAGATTCCTAGTGAAGGAATTGAAGTATGTGCCAAGAACTGTCTACAGAATATTGGCCTATTCCTTCGCACCTATCAAAGGGCATGATAAAGAAGAAGATGTTGTTGGAATCATGAATAACATCTTGTTCAACATCATTCACGGAATCAAAATGAACCTTCGCGACTTCTTTTTAAGGACATTGGCCCACAATGATTTGTCTCCATTCGAGCTGAAGATTTATGCGCCCTGGATCATGAGATTCATCAGAACCAGATCCGTCATCAACTATCAAGATGACTATCAGAATCACCTCGGCTATCTGCCTCCTCTCAAAGTCATCAAAAAAATCTTTTGAACCAGTTTAGGGCAAAGGCAAGTCAGTGACTGTTGAAGGAAATCGGCCACTCGATGGTCAATTTCACAAGGTTGCATCCTACTCCTCATATGATGTCACTGCCACACAAGAATCTGATGGCAGAGCAAAACCTCCAAGTCGAACTGCTCCACGGGTGATGACTAACAGAGAGCTTCTCCTTAGTCTTCATCATAAGGTTGATCAAAACCATATGTGGGTGAAATGCCAGTTTGGCTCTATTGTGAAAACCCTCAATGATACTGAAAATGCAGTGAAGAAAAATCACAATTATCTTCATGAGGTATTTGATCGCAGCTGGGCCATACTGTCACATCTAAAGACTCCTGAGGAACTCAAAGAACTGGAATTCACTCAAGACTTTGATTGGTCATGGCTACCAAATAAGAAATTCAAGAAGATTCCAATTCTTGGCCTGGTGGACAGCTCTTATTCTTCATTCTGCACTGCTGATTCAGATGAAGAACCTGCTAATACTACAATCGGCCCAACCAAGAAGACTGGCACAAGGAACGCGGGCCCCTCTCCTCCACCATAGAAGTGAAATTCTTCATGGGCGTTAGTCCTCAGTTTTTTCTCTTTTCGTCTCTTGATGACAAAGGGGGGTAAATCTAAGAGTTAGTCTTCAAGCGGGTCAAATTTATGGGCTTATAAATTAAGTTACAAACTCTCATTTCTTCTGAAGTGTTTGATGTAATGAGTTGTAACTCAAGCCCGATGGAGTTCTGACTCTTTTGAATGTTTTTCCTCGCATGCTTATTCCTCAAGTTAAATAATGCATGCATGCTGAAATTCGTCAAACACCATTTTTCATCATGCATTTCAAATTCCTCATACTATATGTCAAATGCACGCATGAATTACAAGATACAGGGGGAGATCTCCATGATATATATCATCAATGTGCATTTGTTGTTCAACACAAATTCCTCAAAACATGCACATCTTCAGGGGGAGTTTCTGTGTATCTTGCCTTCAAATTCCTCAAAATCAATACTTACATTTCATATTAATATCCCCATTGAAAACTTCACCTATTTTTCATCAACCACCAAGAAGGGGGAGATTGTAAGTGCATCTAGTGCCCCTTAGTGATTTTGGTGGTTTGAAGACTTACAGGTTAAGGGACTGATATGTTTGTAAGTGTACACAAGCTCTATAAGTCGCTGAGGAGTTTGAATAATTCGATGAATATCGACCCCTAAAATGTATGTCTTTGGGTGAAGCCTTTGGTCATTCCTTGAAGACTTTGTTCGCAAACAAATTGCGAAGAAATTGATATTCCTCATGAATATATTGAAGATGAGGAATCCGGTGTGCCCCAAAGAAAATACTCTGAAGACTTTGAAGCTTGAAGATTTACTCTTTATGTTTCATTTTCTTTATACTTGAGTAATAGAAACATCGTACTGTTAAAGGGGACGAGGTAAAACTATGGAACGAATTTCCTCATGATGCTCAACCCAAACCTACACCTACCAAATCCTCAAAGTGAGGAACATGAGAGACATGAGGACTTTCACATTTGAAATTTCCGACCATTGTTGTGCCACGCGCCACGTGTCCCAAATCTTATCCACCCAACAGTCATATCATTAAGGGCATTTATGTCAAATCATGTTGAGATGCTACCAGGCTATAAATAGCCGCCCCCCACAACCACTAGCTGGTTGGCTGCTCCGACAAAAACTAACACTAGTCATTTAGAGCAACCCAAATTCCTCAAAGCCTTTGAGCAAAAATCATCAAGTGAGGAAATACCCCCAAACACCCAAACCCAAACCAAAACCCAAGTGATTGAGCATCACTGAAGAAGTTATTCCATGCGGAACCGACGCTTGTTACCTTTGAGCACTGTGCATCCTCCAGACGGCTATGAGTCATGGTCTAGAGAATCCAGCAGTCAATTGTGGATCGTCGGGTGACCGAGTTTGTGAGGGCTTGGAAGTCTTCCCTGAAGACTTACCACGAGTATTGGGCTGGGATTGTGTGTCCTTAGCTCAAGGAGAATAGGGAAGGGACTGTGTGTCCCGGGAGTGTGTGTCCTTTGGTTTCAATAACAAGCCGCTCCAAACCGGACGTACAACTATCACAGCAGTTGGAACTAGGTCATCAACAATTATCTTCATCGAGCTACTGGTTCCATTTCCTCAACTCCTTTCATTTTCTCAATTGTACGTTCAAGACTTGCGTTTGTACTCTTGGAAGAATTTGACTGAAGACTTCCTCTGAATTCCTCACCTCAAATTCTTCACCTGAGTTATTCTTCACGTGATTATCTTGTACTCGTGACCTGTGCAAACCGATTCTCTTATCTCACGTTGAGTACTTTGGTGTCGACGTTTTTGCACTTCTGACTAAGTACCATTTCCGCTGCACTCAGTTCGTGACTGAGAATTTTCCTCACTGATGAAGTTGTAAAAATCTCCTATTCAACCCCCCCCCTCTAGTCGATATAACGCACTTTCAACCACCCTTGCTCCTATATAAGTAGATCAATCTTGTAGCTTTTTGATTGGTATTTGTTTAGTTAAAATTTATCCATTGTGACTTTGTGTACTGAGTTTGTTTCCAACAACCAGACTAAAACCAATTTTGGATCCCCACATTATCAATAATTCATCTATATTTTCAATCATATTGCTTTTATCATATTATTGCTCGTTCTTCAATTGCTTGGAGGAATAGACCTTCATAGTCAGGTTGATCGTGCTCCGGCGTGGTCAATAACCTCCTGGAGTTGGTTTAGCGGTTGCTAAGGCACAACATCGTGCATATTTGTAGTCATATCATCGAAGTCGCCTCCACCAAATCAATAGTTATCATCTCATTAAAACATGAGGACCATCGCCTCTATGAAGTGGTATCAGTTTTCAGGTTGCTCAATGGGAATTTCTAGTTACCCCTAGATTAGATTTTTTTCTTACCTATTACCCAAGAAAAAACCATAAATAAATTTAGATCTATTCATCTTTTGTCCAAGCCATACTGATCCTTTGCAATTTTCTTTTGAGTGCTTGCAAAATTGAATTTTCGGTTGCATTATCGTGTTGGGTTGCTGGTCTTAGTGTCTATTTCCTTCAGAGTTTTGAGTTCTATTCACGTTAGTCAGGCCACCGCTGCATCATCATCCTTTGGTTTGTCGCCCACCACCATCCATCAATTTACATCACATGGTCCCATTGTTCATTGTCATTATCCTACTTGAGGTCGTTCGCATCTACTCTTGATCCAATCTACATCTTATATGGTTTGTTGGAGAGAAAAAAAAGTGAGAAAAAATAAAAACAATTATAAAAAAGTGAGAGAGAAAGAATAGTGAAAAAAGAGAGAAAAGAAAAATGAACAAATTTCGGATCTACCAAGACTCAATCTCGTATCTGAATTTGGATTGGAGTCTGTTTTGCACAGTGTTCAGTAAAACATGCATATCTTTCTCATACGAAGTACGTTTTGGTTGCACGAGTACTCAAATTCAATTTATCACCGAGCCGCATCTCAATAGTTCATCCAACTTTTTCATTATTCGCACTTCCAAATTGGCTTCTAAATATGAGTTTTTACCCTCCCAAGGTCGCAAACACAGTTTGTCAATATTTTTCGCGTCCGTTCCCGAATTATTTGACTCCTCATATGAACTTGGAATTGAGTGATTCTCTTTGCATTGTAAATCTTGAGTCAGTATCATTCTTGATTATTTTTTCAAAATATTGCATAATATTTTCCACAGGGAAGTTGCGGAGAGAGTTTTCGTATATCCTGCTTGGTAGTGATTTGTCATCGTTATCTGTACTCCATTGTGATCTACCTACTACATATTATCCGTTGCTGCTATTTTTTCTTTGTCGTGACTCCCTTAGTGTTCTAGGCTCGCGAGTCTAGTACGGTCTATCCTAGGACCAACACAGTACCGTCATTGAGCGTTTATTCAACATTGCATCTCTAAATTGATTATTGCTAGTGTTTTGCTACCATAAAATAAGCCTTCCAAGGTCCACATATTTCTTCATCGTGTATACATATGTTCAGCTGGTAATCACTTTACTCAATCTTCGGAGATATTGACACCGTCGGTTGCCGGTCACCACCTCCTTCATGGTAAGAATTTGTAAGACATTGTTATTTGCTTTACTGTGAATGTTTTACCACCACATCCCAGTAGTTCATAGGAACAATATTGTTGGATTTTCGTTTCTTGTTTCTTCTAGTCATGATAGGATCCAAAGTTATTGCTTCATGGGCTTCTTCAATCGCTGGAGACGTGCCACCACAACAACCGTTAGAGAGGTGGAAAGAGATCCAAATGCACATGATGAGGTTAATGTTTCTATACCACCATTTAATGGCCATTTTAGACCTTCCTTGTATATTGAATGGGAGTTTGAAATAAATGATATATTTGCTTCCCATAATTTTGCTGAATATAAGAAAGTTAAGGTCACAGTTGGTTCTTTCACTCATTATGCTTCAGTTTGGTGGAGCGAATATTATAGGTTACACCTTGATTATATACCTACTACTTGTAATGATTTAAAACTTTCCATGAGAAACACATTCATCCTTGCTTATTATACTCATGACATGATTAAAAAGTTACAACATTTAAAACAAGATAATGACACCGCAATGAAACATTATGATGATTTATAAACGACCTTGTTGCATTCCTTGTTAGAAGGAAGTGAAGAAGAATTTATGGATAGATTTTGGGTCGGATTAAACCATGATATTAGGAGATACTGATTCATGAAAAGTGGTATCCAATGTATCGTGTGTTTACTGTTTCTTGCAAAGTTGAACAGGAAATAAAACAATGTAGTGCCCACAAGGAGAACGAGCGCAAGGTGCACATTCCAAGAGGTTATACGGATGTTACTTCAACTACTAGGCGTACTATGAAAACCACATGAATTATTGTGAAGGATACATCACCTTCACCATGTGGCACGTCACCATAGAGAGTGCCTACATCATTTGAGTTGATCACAAGAGAAAATGAAAAAAGTACTGATTTCCCACCTCCACATGAGTATGATGAATGCCTTGTCAATTCCAATGTACCCTATGATGAGTGATACATCTCCAACGTATCGATAATTTATGAATTATTCATGCCATATTCACCTATATTTACAATACTTTTATATGGTTTTGATGCACTTTGCATGATTTATTTAGAACTAACCCAGACTGATGTTGTTTTCAGCACAACTACTGTGGTGTTGTTTTTTGTGCAGAAAACAAAGTTCTCCAGATGCAATGAAACTTTTTAATGATATTTTTGGAATAAAATAGGCACTAGAAGCTTCATTGGAGGCCCATAGGAGCCACGAGTTGGGCAAAACCCACCAGGGCACGCGAGAGGGCCCAGGTGCGCCCTCGTGTCTTGTGCTCACCTTGAGGCCCATCTTGACGTGAGACCAATGCCAAAAAATCCTATAAATAGAGAAACCATCAGAAATAACCCTAGACGGGAAGTTCCTCTACCGCAAGCCTCTGTAGACATGAAAAACCAATCTCAAGACATTCTAGTACCCTACTAGAGAGGGGGAATCAACTCCGGTGGCCATCTTCATCATCCCGACGAAGGCCATGACGAGGAGGTAGTAGTCCACCCTCGGGGCTGAGGGTTTGTACGAGTAGCTATGTGTTTAATCTCTCTCTCTGTGTGTTCTTGAGATGTCATAATCTTGATATATCACAGGCCTTGTTAATATAGTTGGATCATATGGTGTTTGTCCCATGCTATTATTGTGATGAATTGAGTCTTTCACTTTAAGATCTCGTTATGTTGGATTGAGTATTCAGGTTTGAGAGCACATAATATATGTCTTGCATGCGAATACCCGAAGTGACATTGGGGTATTCAAGTGATTCACTTGATATATGTTGTGGCATCAACTCGCGGATTCCCGAGGTGACTTTGCGGTAATCTAGGCATAGGGGTTGATTGCATGTTTTCATACTATGTTCTCCGATAGAAATCTTGGTGTGCTCATTTAACTTCCTTATGTTGGATTGAGTATTATGAATCTAAAGTTGTTATGATGTTATTTTAGCACGAACTCTTGATAGATCGATCGGAAACGATAACTTGTTATCTTAGTACGAACTCTTGGAAAGATTGATCGTAAAGAATAACTTTGAGGTGGTTTCGTACCCTACAAACAATTTCTTCTTATGTTCTCCGCAAGATAGGGAATTTGGAGTGATTCTTTATCGCACGTTGAGGGGTTGTTATATGATCTAACTATGTTAGCATCGTTGAGAGATTGCACTAGCAAAAGTACGGATCCTAGGCCTCATTTTCAAGCATTGCAATACCGTTTATGTTCACTTTTGTCACTTGCTACCTTGCTGTTTTTATATTTTCAGATTACAAAAACAAATATCTACTATCAATATTACACTTGTATCACCATCTCTTCACCAAACTAGTGAACCTATACAATTTATCATTGTATTTGGTGTGTTGGGGGCACAACAGACTTCTTATTATTTGGTTGCATGGTTGCTTGAGAGAGACGATCTTCATCCTACAGCTCCCACGGATTGATAAACCTTAGGTCATCCACTTGAGGCAAATTTTCTACTGTCCTACAAAACTCTGCGCTTGGAGGCCCAACACGAGTCTACAAGAACAAGTTGTGTAATAGACATGAATGAGCTACCCATTACTTTGATCAAACCACCTATTTTAGAGGACTATGTTCACTATTTGATTTTTCCATGTGATCAAATAACCTACAATATCAACAATTTTGAGTGCACCCATTGAATTAACTATTGATGAGAAAGAACCATGTGAATCAGGGAATAAATCAAATCTCGATCAAATATGTTAAAACATAATTGTCCCACTATTTAATCATTTCGATATGGCCTCCAATATTGGTGATGATTCTATGCCAAATGACAAGTTGCATATTTGCTTATTTTAGCATGTTGTAGCAATAAAATTTGAAACAATTGAAGTTTATTTACCAATGTTGGGATGGTTTAATGAGAAACGTTCTCAATTTTTTGATATGAATAAGGGCTTCACTTATATGTGCAACTGAGTTGCGATATTTTCATGCCTTATACTTCTTGTGATAATATTTTAGATTTATACTTCATATCATATAAAAGTTACTCATGTATACATGTGTCATATGTGCAAAAACCAAGGGAAGTAAAAATAGATGACATATAAATATACAACATGTACACCTTGTCTCTTTTGTTAGCCACATTTCAGATTAAGAAACACCGAGGACAGCTTTGTTTTCAAGTATGGGAGGATGATGAGGAAATGGATACCTTGGATATGATCACAAGTATTGCATATGCGTATTTATTTGAGGCGATTTCTGATAAAAGTTATGCAAGAATTTATTTATGCTATGTAGAACAAAAATACTTCACCTCTTTTTGTTTCATGCCTAATTGCACAACTCCCGGACACTTGTACAATTCATATATGAAGATAAGGTAAAAGAGATATTTAGGTGTTGTTTAAGAAGTTCTCTCACATCATTGTTGGCCCAAGAGAAGATAGAATCCAAGTCTTTCACGTTTTGGACTCAGATTCAGACTACACATACATACGTGTCTCGAAACGCCAAGAACTTTTGCATCCGGACTCCGAATTGGTTGATTCTTTTTTTGTTGGAAAGTAGATTTCATGTGCTTTCCAACATAACTGGATTAACCTTTAAATTCGTGTGGAGCATGGAGATATTTACGAGACAATATGACGCTACAACACAACCTGAGTCAAACTATAAGTCCAAAGGTGTTGCATCACCATTACTTGGGCCCAGGGGACTTGTAGGATCTAGGATTAGTTTAAGGCTTCCTTGGGACGTCCTCCCACCTCCTTGGATGAAATACCTTGATCCTATATAAGTAGATCAATCTAATAGCTTTTTGCTTGCGATTTGTTTAGTCAAAAGTTACCCATTGCAACTTTGTGTACTTAGTTTGTGTGCAACGAGTAGACCAATAATCGATCTCGGATCCCCACCCTTATCAATGCTTCATCTATATTCCCAATATTCAGATTGGTTTTATCATATTCTTTCATGTTCTTCAATTGCTTGCAGGAATAGACTTTCGTTGTCAGGATGATCGTGCTCCGGCATGGTCAATAACCTCCTCGAGTTGGTTTAGCAATTTCTAAGGTGCAATGTCATGCATGTTTCTAGTTGGATCATCAAAGTCTTCTCCAGCAAATCGATAGTTGTCAACTCATTGAAAGATCGAGACCCTCGCCTCTATCACATAATGTGGTGGGGAAAGATATACGCATGTATATCTAGTTGGATGTAGGTCATCATGGGTTATTGTTGTTGACATTATCCTCGAGATAAGTAGTTGGGTGCCAAAAACTACAAACCCCTATCTTCCTATTTCTCTGATTGATGTTTTTTGTTTCAAATATATGACGTGAGTGTCAGCGATCATAGAAGACTAAATTATAGTTGAGTAAGTTAACTTGCTAAACAAAGCTCTGACATAGACTCTTTCTGAAAATATGATGAATTGCAATTGCTTCAATGACTAAGAACATAGCTTTTTAGTTTCCAATAAGGTTCGTGGTTTATACTTTAGCGTGTGAATAGATTACCACTTTTTCATGAGAAGTTTTATGATGATATATTTCTGCTATGATAATGATCATGATGCTATCATGTTTGTATTTTTGTTTTCATGATTATCTAGTTTGGCTTTCGCTTGAGGACAAGCGAGGGCTAAGCTTGGGGGAGTTGATACATTCATTTTGCATCATGATTTCATATTGATATTTATCATGTTTGCAGACATTATTTCACTTTATGATGCAATCCTTATACCCTTTTATCTCCAATTTTACAAGGTAAAAGGACGTGGATGTCACCTAGGGGGTGAATAGGTGCTTTAAAATAATTATGGTTTAGGCTTGAACAAATGCGGAATAAAACTAATGTTTAATTTGTCAAGCACAAAACCTAAAATGACTAGGCTCGGCTATGTGCACCACCAACTTATGCTAAGCAAGATAAACAACTAACTGATAGCAAGACATATAAGAAGAAACGATATGGCTATCACAAAGTAAAATGCATAAGTAAAAGGCTTGGGTAAGAGATAACCGAGGCACGCGGAGACGGCGATGTATCCCGAAGTTCACACCCTTGCGGATGCTAATCTCCGTTCGGAGCGGTGTGGAGGTACAATGATCCCCAATAATCCACTAAGGCCATCGTAATATCCTCACGCCCTCGCACAATGCAAGATGACATGATTCCACTAAGGGATTGATACGTCCCAAAAGTATCTATAATTTCTGCTTGTTCCATGATCTTTTAGGTGACATTGTTATATGTTTTGCTACACTTTCATATCATTTTACACATATTTGGACTAACCTACTAACTCAGTGCACCCAGTGCCATTTTCTGACTACTGATGTCTATTTTGCAGGGGATTTTACCCAATTTTCTGAAGCCTGAAAAAATCCAGAAAAAATATATAAAAAATCAGCGAAACAGAAGCTTCTCGATCACCGAAGGAGGGCCAGAGGGGGGCAGGGGCCTCCCAGGCGGCCTGCTGGCGCGGCCAAGCCCTAGGTTGCGCCAGCATGTCACCTGGTTGGTTCGCACCTACTTCGGTGCCCTCCTTTGGCCTATATTTAGAGTCCTGAGAGGAAACCCTCGCAGACTTTCTGGAATCGCGAATTTCTCCATTGTTCCGCCGCCGCAGCGCTTCCGAGATCGGGAGCGTCAGGAGACCTCTTCCCGGCACCCTGCCGGAGAGAGAATTGACCTCCGAGAGTTTCTCCACCACCATGGATGCTTCCCGCATGTGCCGTGAGTAGTCCTCCTTGGGCCATGAGTCCATGACCAGTAGTTATGTGATGTCTTCTCTCCAATCTTGTGCTTCAATGGTTAGTCCTTGTGAGCTGCCCTACATGATCAAGGCATCTATGTAATTCTCTTGCTATTGCTATGCTCGGTTTGTTGGGACCCGATGGATTATGAGATTATGTTCAGATTGTTATGAGTTATATATTTGATTATCCTTTTATATTATGTTCCTTAGTGATTCATGCATGTTCTCCATTGCTTTTTATTGCTTTGGTCAAGTAGTAGATCGTGACTCCAAGATGGAGCGTTATGCATGATTGTGGGTTTGGGACCCTCGATGTCTATCTTGAGTGACAGAACATGAGACTAGGGGATGTGCTTGTTGCCACCAGGGAGAAAACAACGGTGCTTGTGACCACGGTTGCAAGGATTGTTTACCTTACGCATAGTTCGTTAATGCAGTTGTCCATTGCTTTGAGTTTACACTTTGGGTGGGGCTCGCAACTTAATACCAGAGAGATGTCCTGGATAGATATCTCAAGTTGGATCATTAGTAAGTAGATGCTGAAGAATAAACGATCTACTTGTCTTGGTGTACTGCCCATTACTATTGAACCTCTAACTATCAAGGAGCATAATTAGCATTGCGGTGCGATCATAATTCTGTCAATTGCCCAAATGTGATTTCTTTACCCTAGCATAGTTGTTTATCGTATTTTGGGAGAGATACATCGCTAGTGAACATCATGTGACTCCGGTCCATATCACCATCATTGTTTACACCTCCGCTATTTACCGCTTTCTTTACGTTTCCGTTGCAATCACTATTACCTTCCCGCTTGTGTTTTGATCCTTTGCAAACTACACGGCCGAAGAGATTGACAACCTCTCTTTACTCGTTGGGAGAAAAGTTATTTGTTGTGTGTGAAGTTCCACGTCTTATTCTAGCGCCAGGGTGGAAGACACCTGCCGCGGCCACTGAGCGTCGCTAAGTCCCAAGAGGTACAACCGCTTGGAACACCGGTAGTACCCGCTATATTTAATATAGCGGTACAACCGGGCCACCACCACCCAACTACCACAACTAAACAGAGTCATGTATCATTGTGGGCCGGTGTAGGGCCCGTACAACCATGAAGGGGTTGAATGGTACAACCGCCCTAGGCAGCGGTACAACCAGTTAGTTAGAAAGCAAGGAATACCAGAACTACATAACTTCTGCAAATGAGCTCCGGATGGAGCAAACTCAAGCTTGTTGGATTCAGGACGACAAGTATATACACCACCCAACAAGGGACAAGAAGTATATACATCAACTCGTCATCAAGAAAATTAATGGCGCCTTTGCCGGGAACTGCAATCTTCATGATAGGGGAGTTGCACGCCATCTTTTACTTTGCTTTTTAGTCTTGTTAGTTTGCTTTCTAGTTTTTGCTTTAGAGTCTTATACCAAAAACCACAAAAAAAATTAGTTGCTTTGCTCTTGCTTGTTGTCGCTGCTATGGGTTCCACTGAGAACACCAAGTTGTGTGACTTCACTAGTCACAACAACAATGACTTTATCTACACTCCTATTGCTGCTCCCACCACTGGAGCCACGTCCTATGAGATTAAAACTGCTTTGCTGAACCTAGTTATGAAAGATCAATTCTCCGATGCTGTAGATGATGCTGCCTTGCACTTGAACAATTTTGTTGAGCTTTGTGATATGCAAAAATATAAAGAAGTAGATGGTGATATTGTTAAACTTAAGCTTTTTCCTTTCTCCTTGAGAGGAGGAGCTAAAGTGTGGCTTCAATCTTTTCCTAGGAATAGCATAGATTCTTGGGATAAGTGCAAAGATGCTTTTATTGGGAAGTATTACCTGCCTGCTAAGATTATCCACTTGAGGAGTAACATTATGAATTTTAGGCAATTGGATAATGAACATGTTTCTCAATCTTGGGAACGTATGAAATCTCTTGTTAAGAATTTCCCTACTCATGGTTTGACTACTTGAATGGTTATCCAAACTTTCTATGCAGGATTGAACTTTACCTCACGGAATTTGTTAGACTCGGCCGCTGGAGGAACCTTTATGTCAACTACACTTGGTGCTGCCACAAAGCTATTGGATGAGATGATGACAAATCATTCTCAATGGCACACCAAGAGAGCTTCAACAGGTAGGAAGGTAAACTTTGTTGAGGAGATCTCCTCCCTTAATGATAAGGTTGACATGATCATGACTCTACTTACTAAGCAAGCTCCTATTGATCCTCATGATGTTCCTTTAAATTCTTTGGTTGCTCAAGAAAGAGAGAAAGTGGACGTTAATTTTATTTCTAGGAACAACTTCAATAACAATGCTTATAGGAGTAATTTTGGTAGCAATCCTAGATCATTCCCATCCAACAACTATGGGAACAACAACAATTATCCTAGCACCAAAAACTCCACTTCTGAATTAGAGAGCATGCTTAAGGATTTTATCACTTCTCAAAAAGCCTTCAGCAAGAGTGTAGAAGAGAAACTAGAAAAATTAGATAGTCTCTCTTTGAAGGTGGACAACATAGCTCATGATGTAGAGATGCTTAAAATTAGAACTTCTCCGCTTGAGGAAAGGAACACCAGACCCATGAATGCTATCCAAGTCCAAATTAATGAGAACATAAGGATGCTAGCCAAACTAAAAGAGATATGGGCTAGAGAACAGGAAGAGGAAGAGAGAATTAAGAGCCTTCCTAGACACACTACCATTGCTACCATACAAGTTGTTGAGGATCTCAAAACTTTTAGCACCCATCGCACTCCTAGTCCCAATGGACCTATTAATGGTGATGCTAATACCTCAACTATAGGACAAGAAGGTCGTATGAATTTAGAGACTACCAAAAGAATGAGATTAGATGACATTACTACCACTTTAATTAATGGTAGTAACCTTGATTTTGACAATTGTAGTCTCTCCGAAGTTATCACCTTTTTGCAAAGAATGGCTAAAGACCCCCACACTAGTACACTCAATATTGCCTTCACCGAGCATATTACCAATGCTCTTATCAAAGCTAGGGAGGAAAATCTCAAGCTAGAGACTTCTATTCCTAGGAAACTAGAAGATGGTTGGGATCCTATGGTCAAGATTAAATTGAATAATATCTCTTGCTTTGCTTTGTGTGATGTTGGAGCTAGTGCCTCTGTAATGCCCAAAAGAATGTATGATGTGCTTGATTGGAAACCTTTAGGGAGAATTGATGATGTTCTTATTATTGTCAATGATAATTATGTGCCCGTTGATTTTTCTTATTATGGACATTGAATGTGATCCTTCATGTCCAATTATTTTGGGAAGTACTTTTCTCCGCACCATTGGTGCTATCATTGACATGAAAGAGGGAATTATTAAATTACAATTTCCTCTTAAAAAGGGAATGGAACACTTCCCTAGAAATAAGATTAAGTTACCTTATGAGTCCGTTACTCGGGCAAGTTATTCTTTTGGAGTTGATAACACTTGATCTTCTTGCATTATGCCTAGCTCAAAGGCATAAAAGAAAGTGCTTGTTGGGAGGCAACCCAATTTGTTTTTACTTTCTGTTTTAGTGGTATTGGTGTGTGTTACTACTGTAGAAACATCATTGTATCGTTATTTTTAAGCTTTGTGCCAAGTTATAGCCTCCGATTGCAAGAAAGTTCAAGAATTGTGACATGTTGTCCAGAAACAGATTTTGTGTGCTTGACGGAAAAAATCACCAAAAATAACCAGATCATCCTTTTGATCTGAATTATTTTGACAGCATGCTCTATATAATTGCCTTTCTCGCATAGTTTCTGAGTTTTTTAATTTGATTTGCAGAAGTGCCCCGAATAAATTATTTACTACTTGTTGTTCTGTTTTTCACAAATTATGCCATGTTTTGTGTTTTCATTGTTTTGCGAATCCTAAGCTTGCTTTTTATTTGCAAAAGTATTTTGGCATTCATGAGAAACAGTGGCTTTTCATGAAAATCTTTATTTCCAGCAGGTATTGAATTATTTTATTAAGGTTACTAACCACTCTAATCAGCTTATGATGAGTTTCATATGAAGGGAGTTTTCAAGTACGCGATGGGAGAGATGATGAAAGAAGATGCAGGAGTGTCAAGCGCTCAAGCTTGGGGATGCCCCCATGCACCCCAAGATATATTCAAGGGATACTCAAGCGTCCAATCTTGGGGATGCCCCCGTGCACCCCCTTCTCTATCAACAATCATCAGGTCGTCCATCTCCATGCTATATTTTTATCACTTCAAATGATATGTGTTATGCTTGGAGCGTCCCGCTATTTGCTTTTTAGTTTGTTTTAGTTTTCTTGCTGTTCATAACAAGTTGGAACCTAGCCTGCCTTGTTTGGGAGAGAGACACGCTCCATTCCACTCTAGAACACAACATAGGTTTTCAAGCTTATTCTTTTTGTGTGTTCCTCATCTTTTCGTAGCCACTGTCATGCTTAGCTCTTAGTTTTCATGCTTATCTTTTTAAGAGCTTTTATTTAGGTTGATTTTGGAACTCTCTTGATTTATCATGCTTATCTTGTCTAGAGAGTTGGCTCGTTGCACTGAGTTGTATGGCATGCATGAGTAGGTAATTAAGGTTGCTATTTAAGTATAGTAGTAACTTCCAATAGTTTTGAGGTATTGATTTGAGTAATGTTTGGACTATTGGTGCCAAGAGCTTGAGCCTATTAGTGATAGGTGTCATATTTTGGGAAATCCGTGTATTTTTCAAAAACTAAAAATTAGTTGAGAACTCTAGCTACTAAACTGATCGGTAACCTCTCGAGGGGTTGGGATATATAGAGTACCCTCAAGTTACCATGAGTCGAGGATGCGCAAGGATAACCAAACCCCCAAACACTCCTCCTCGGGGTACTTGTCTCTTTGTGAATTTCCTAACTAGATAGAGAGTTACCGATAATAAGTGTATGAGTTCTTCGGACTAATGTGAGTATTCGATTGTTGGCACTTCCACCATCCATATTTTGCTAGACTCTTCGGTACCATGCATTGCCCTTTCTCACATTGAGAGTTGGTGCGAACTCCGCCAGTGCATCCACACCCTTGACATGATACGCTCTATCATACATAAGTCTCATTATATGTTTCCTCAAAACAGCCATCATGCCTACCTATTAAGGCATTTCCATAGCCTTTCCGAGATACATTGCCATGTAACATCCATCATCTCATGACTTGATCTTAATGTCATGCATGCTTTTGCTTGATCGTAGAGTCGCATGATAGTTGGGCCTTGCCCTTATTACTGCTACATGACGCGCTAGTATCATTGCATATCTTGCTACATTGGCAGAGGCATACGTTTGCATACACAATGATAGTTTTCAATTGTCTTTATGTTGAGTAATTCTTATAAAGTGTGATGATTTTTCTTTCTATTCATGTAAAACACAGAGTGTTTCCCTTAAGAGAGGAAAAGATCCCAAAGAGGACAAACAAAAGATCCCAAAGAGGACAAATGAGAGATAAAAATAAAGAGGCAAAGAGGCCACGAAAAAAAAGAGAAAAAAAGAAAAAAGAGAGAAGGGGGAAACACTACTATTCCTTTTGAAAGATCCACACTCGTACTCCATTGCTATATTGGTACTACATAGAGATTAACATTCATGAATAACTATGTGGGGATCCTTACACTATAGAACTTGGTTTCATATTCCAATGATGAGCCTCCTCAAATGAGATCTAGGTCTTCATGGGAAAACAAGTTGGATGCACCCCCACTAGTTCCATTGGAGAGCCTACCTTAGCTCATATGTGCATCCGTTACATGGCAAACCCAACTCCTCACATCATATCTATCATTTGGCTTTCTCTCGCCTATGGTTGTCCTCATTGATGTGAGCCTTTCACACCTTTTTGTCTTCCTTCCCCATCATTATTCTATTTTCCATCCTAAGTGCGAACATATCTTGCTTACGCTCATCCATTGCATGAGTACTCAAAGTCGAAAGGGGCGGATCATTTTGACTTGTGCCTGACTAGTGGTCTGGGGATGTGTCAAAATAAGATTCCGAAGGAGACTAAGTGTGAGGTTAGTAGATTGAGTTCTCAATTGAAAAATATTTTATGATCTCAACCCATCTCCCACTTCTTGCATGCAAACACCATTTGGATACATTTGAGTCATGGAGAGCGAGAGCTCTTGCACCTTTATGTTCTTACTTTGCTTAATTCAATACTAGATATATACTCTTGCTTGTTATTTTCTTGACTTGAATTGCATATCTCACATGCTTTACTTTGAAGTTCTTATATGTGTGTTAGCATGTCTCCATAGAAATTATTGTGTTATCATTTATCTACTTGAGGACAAGCAGAAATTAAGCTTGGGGATGTTGATACGTCCCAAACGTATCTATAATTTTGGCTTGTTCCATGATCTTTTGGGTGACATTGTTATATGTTTTGCTACACTTTTATATCATTTTACACATATGTGGACTAACCTACTAACTCAGTGCACCCAATGCCAGTTTATGTCTGTTGATGTCTATTTTGCAGGGGCTTTTACCCAATTTTCCGAAGCCCGAAAAAAATCCAGAAAAAATATATAAAAAAACAGTGAAACAGAAGCTTCTGAATCACTGAACGAGGGACAGAGGGGGCCAGGGGCCTCCCAGGCGACCTGTTGGCGCGGCGAGGACCTAGGACGTGCTAGGAGGACGCCTGGGTGGGTCCCACCTCCTCCGATGCCCTCCTTTGGCCTATATTTAGAGTCCCGAGAGAAAACCCTCGCAGACTTTCTGGAATCGCGAATTTCTCCATTGTTCCGCCGCCGGAGCGCTTCCGAGATCGGGAGTGTCAGGAGACCTCTTCCCCGCACCCTGTCAGAGGGAGAATTGACCTCCGGGAGCTTCTCCACCACCATGGACGCTTCCCGGACGTGCCGTGAATAGTTCTCCTTGTACCATAAGTCCATGACCAGTAGCTATGTTATGTCTTGTCTCCAATCTTGTGCTTCAATGGTTAGAACTTATGAGTTGCCCTACATGATCAAGGCATCTATGTAATTCTCTTGCTATTGCTATGCTCGGTTTGTTGGGATCCGATGGATTATGAGATTATGTCTAGATTGTTACGAGTTATATATTTGATTATCCTTTTATACTATGTTCCTTAGTTATTCATGCATGTTCTCCGTTGCTTTTTATTGCTTTGGCCAAGTAGTATATCGTGTATCCAAGAGGGAGCGTTATGCATGATTGTGGGTTCGGTCCCCTCGATGTCTAGCTTGAGTGACAAAAACATGAGACTAGGGGATGTGCTTGTTGCCACCAGGGAGAAAACAACGGTGCTTGTGACCACGGTTGCAAGGATTGTTTACCTTACGCATAGTTCGTTAATGCAGTTGTCCGTTGCTTTGAGTTTACACTTTGGGTGGGGCTCACAACTTAATATCGGAGAGATGTTCTGGATAGATATCTCAAGGTGGATCATTAGCAAGTAGATGCTGATGAATAAACGGTCTACTTATCTTGCCATACTGCCCATTACTATTGAACCCCTAACTATCAAGGAGCATAAATTGTAGTGTGATCATAATTCTGTCAATTACCCTAGCATAGTTGTTTATCGTCTTCTGGGAGAGAGACATCACTAGTGAACATAATGTGACTCCGGTCTATATCACCATCATTGTTTACACCTCCGATATTTACTGCTTTCTTTACTTTTCCGTTGCAATCACTATTACCTTCCCGCTTGTGTTTTGATCCTTTGCAAACTACAAGGCCAGAGAGATTGGCAACCTCTCTGTACTTGTTGGGAGCAAAGTTATTTGGTGTGTGTGCAGGTCCACGTCTTCTGCTAGCGCCAGGGTGGAAGACACCTACTTGTTGAGCCTAGGAGTCCTCCTGGTTTGATAAACCTTACACTCTCCGTGTAAGGGAAATTTGCTGCTGGCTACATCTCCACCTTCCACTTGGGGTAACTAACGAGGGGAGAGAAGTATATACATCAACTCATCATCAAGGACCCTTGAGGGCAGTCACCAAAAACGTACAAACAAGGTTGGGGCAATCTCCACAACTTAATTGGAGGCTCCCAACAACACCACGAAGCTTCAAAAATGGAATATGGCTTTGAGGTGACCTCAAATGCTCAGCAATCTCCACAACTTAATTCGAGACCCCGACGCTTGTACGGAGCTTTACACCACAATGATTGAGCTCTAAGGCACCACCAATATTCTAGGATGCCAAAGCATCCACGAAGAACAATTCTAGGGTACCAAGTAGCCAAGGGTAATAAGCTTCTCAAACTTCACTTCCATGTATCACCGTGGAGAACTCAAACTGATGCAACTAATGCAATGGTAAGCACACACGAAGTGGTCAAGTCCCTAACACTCAAATCCCTCCACAACAACAAAAGCTATTGAGGAAAATGAGATAAAGAACAAGGGTCTCACAAAGTACTCCAAGGTCAAGATCCAAGGGGTTCCCCTCAGATAGAAGAGTAAGTGATTGGTGGAGATGTGGTTCCAGATCTCCTCTTTATTTTCTCTCAAGAACTAGCAAGAATCATCGGAGGGATTGAGAGTTAGCAGGCCCTAAGAAGGTCAGCAGTGGGGGGATGTGAGCTCAAGATATGGGGAACCATCGACGAAGAAGACCCCCTTACATAGGCCCCCACAAATATGCCAGTTATGTGCAGAATTACATAAGGGCGGTACAACCAGTTGCTAGGGTGGTACAACCAGTTTGCCTAATTTAGTGGGACAACCGGCCAGCCACCGCCCAACAACCAGTCCAAAACAGAGACTTGGTCTAGGGTGCCACCTGCCACGGCCACTGGGCGTCGCTAAGTCCCAAGAGGTACAACCGCTTGGAACACTGGTAGTATCGGCTACATTTAATATAGTGGTACAACTGGGCCACCACCACCCAACTACCACAACTAAACAGAGTTGTGTCTCCTTGTGGACCGGTGCTGGGCCCATACAGCCACCAAGGGGTTGAGCGATACAACCGCCCTAGGCAGCGGTACAACCAGTCAGTTAGAAAGCAAGGAATACGAGAACTACATAACTTCTGCAAATGAGCTCCGAATTAAGAAAACTCAAGCTTGTTGGATTCAGGACGACAAGAGCTATCCAACGGAGACAAAAACTTAAGAAGAGGCGTTTATGAAAAATGCCAATGATATAGAGATGTCAAACCTCTACGAATGAAGAACAGGCAAAAACTCCAACATCGAAAACATCATAGAATATGCACATGAACTTCGTTTTAGATGAACTCGAGCTTGTCATAAAGATGACCATAAGCTCTAAAACTACAAAGAGAAACACCAAACAAGAACCAAGAAATATGATGCAAGGATGCAAATGGTTTGAGCTATCAACGAACGATACGATCAAGCTACTCACTTGAGAGCCCCCCTTGACAGTACAACAATCTATCCTAAAATAGAAAACCCTATGAAGGGCAAACCTATACCTTGCACATAATCCACTTGAGCTAGAATATGACGATCTTGACTTCCTAAAGATGGACCACCTTTCTTGATTGCATCGGCTCTATGAAGGCTAGTTGATTGCTCCCCCATACTCACTATGGGTGAGCCACTCTTCAGCACATCTTCACAAGTCCATTGCCACCAGAATGGACGGCAAGCTACAAGCATGATATCTTCGTGATGCTCCACTTGAGCTTGCACACAGGAATCTTACATTGGTTGAATGATATCTCCCTATTGACGCAAACCCATGGAAACAAACCTAACCCTACATAGAACTCTAATGAAGACCATGGTTAGTACACAAAGTATAATGGACAATGCTTGCCATACCATGGGATCACTTGATCCTTCTTGGTACATCTTGTACGCTTTGTGTGTTGATAAACTTGATTCACTCTTTGACTTAGTATTGATCAACCTTGTGTCTTTATGACCAAACTTTGGATAAAACCTTGAATACCACCTTGGTCATCATATAAACTCCTTGAAACCAACAGATGGATTTCAAAAAGTGCCTATGGACAAATCCTACAAATATAACTTAAGGCAACCATTAGTCCATAGGGATTGTCCTCAATTAACAAAACCACACATGGAGAAATATGCTCTAACAATCTCCCCCATTTTGGTAATGGATGACAATCGCTTTCAAGATAGTTTATACAAAAGAAATAAGCATAAATAGGCACACACATGCAAAGCAATAATGCATGGGTATGAGATGCAAGTGCTTAAGAAACAAACGCAAACCTCTCTAAACTTCTCAAACAAAACATTCAAGAGAGTTTATATAAGGAAATAAGCACAACCAAGCACACACATGCAAAGAAATGCATGGGTATGAGATGAAAATGCTTAGGCAACAGAAGCAAAAACTCTCTTAACTTCTCCAAACTAAACTCTCTAAACTTCTCCCTCATTGCCATCGATTAACAAAACGGATGAAAAGCTTAGAAAGCCAATATAATAGGTGTTCCTCCAAAAAGTGTGTACTTCTCAAAAAATGAGTGTAAAGAAATATATATATACAATGATAAGTAGTTGGAGGAAAACAAACTACACAGAGGACCCAAAGATTGCAGAAAGGATCGTATGAAACAAAGACATACAAACGAGAGAAGCAAGCAAACAAAAGATACCAATAGGAACAAACAATCACATGGTCCTTCGAACCACATGAATACAAGATATTATGATATTGGAAAAGGAGTGTTTTATCAAAACTAGAGAAGCTCCCCATGATTTGTACACTAATAAGAATTTTTTGAATTTGATACAAGTGCACAAAATAGGATCGTTGCTCCCCCAAAATTAATAAAAACACACAACAAGTGCAAGCACGTAGATAAGGCAATAAGCATATCACTTGCACAAAACATATGGTTGAGCAACATGTCAAAGAGGAAACTTAAGAATACGCTCAACCAAAATAATGTCTGTGAGTCATGGCAAAGCACTTGAGAAGACTAAGGCAAGGATGAACATCACTCATTAACATAGTCTTGATGAAATGAGACACAAAATGCAAGACATATCGTTCCCACACACACACACACACTACTAGCAAATGGGTGTATGTTTTATAGCACTAGGCGGAAAAATATATCAAGATGGAGTCGTTGTTCCTCCCACTAGCTCCCGCTCCGCGTGCGTGACCTAGCCGACCACCAGCCTCGCCGCAGTTGACTCCCTGATGGTAGCCCTCCCAAATCCACCCTCCCCCATGGCATCCTCTAGCCCCACTCCGGCCAGTGCCGCTCGGCCTGTTGACTCGACTCGGACGACGACGGCTCCAACGCGCGCCCCTACCGTGATGTCGTCGCCTGTGCCTCGCCCGCCACGGGCCCCGTCGCCTCGTCTGGGTAGGCCGCTCCAGCTGTTGCCCGTGCTGGGCACGCCGTCGTGGCTGCCACCACGTGGGTCCCGGCCGCCGTCCTCCTTGGCCCTCACTTGGAGATTTATCATGTGGGCAGCCCTGCCTGCGAGCCCTTCGTGGATCAAGACGGATTACGGCTGCCCCTACGCGGGAATCGACACTGTCGTACTCGACCTTCTCTTGCGTCGGCTTCTCCTCGACACACGTGTTCTCCCTCCCCTAAAGCTGTCGCGGGACTCTGCTTCCGCAGCCTCGACCCCAGGCACCCCGTCCGTGACTGCACCAACGATGTTCGTTGTCGTCGTTGTCTCGTCTCCGGTCACAGCTCCATGCAGTGCGACTCCCCCCCCCCCACCACCACCACCACCAACCGAGATGCCCGGCCGCAGCCACCCCACGCCGATGAGCCTGCCCCGTGGTTAATACCGTCACCCCTCCGCCTTCGCGCCTACGGTGGATCCGCCTGCGCTCGAGCTTGATGTCTCTATCCTGGAGCACGTCATCATCGACCACACATTCAAGATGGAAGAGGCCGAGCTGGCCTTGCACCGCGCCATGGTAGCCTCCATCACGGAAACGAGTCTTTCCATGGCTGGGCGTGAGGTCGAGAACGCTGTGTACTCCATGTTCGAGCTGCAACCTCACGACTTCTCTGCCCATGCCCACCACCCCGAAGACTTCCTTATCATCTTCACCTCCTCACAGATCGTGAGTCGCATCACCGGTGATGACCTCGTGCAAAGTCCAGCCTTCTCGCTCTCGATGCGCCCCTGGAGCAAGCTTGTTCATGCCGTCTATGGCATGTTCGAGTATCGCATCGAGCTCGAGCTCTGTGGCATGAAAGGCAAGCCTGTAACCTCTCTACGACGGAGCACCTCCTTTGCGCTAGCTGCTGCATCGAGCGGCTACACCCGGACACGATATCATGCCTGGACCTGGCCAACTTTCCGGCTATCGGTGCGCACCTGCGACCCTTCTCACATCAATTGTCAGGTTGTTCTTGAGAATGTTGAGAAAATTCCTTCTCGCTTGCCTTTCATGCCGCCGACGGTCCGAACCATAAAATACCCCATCGCCATCACGCTGACGCGGGCCACGAAGGATCGGCCGAGCGTGGACGTCGTTGCTCCCAACACTGACCACGATGACGACGATGCGGGTCGCGACATTGCGGATGGGTAGGAGGCCAGCATCAAGGGGAATGCTGGCCGCGGCCGGTGCGCACTGAAGCTGCGCCACATGGTTGCTGCTCCGAACGGCTCGGTCCTGGACATAGTTGTGGATTCTGCGGGCTGGTCGGATGGCCAGTCTATGGTGGCCACTAGCTGGACCGCCACCACCTACGCGACCCGAACGGATGGTGTCGCCACCTCGATGGTTTGGCATGGCGGCCAAAGTGGCCACCATCGTGGCCTCGCGCCGTCCAAAAGGGTTGTGGTCCCTTGGCCAGATCAGGGTGGGGCCAGTCGTCCCCGTCGTTTTCACAAAAGTTCTCTCACATCACTTTTAGGCCAAGAGAAGATAAATTCCAAAGCTTTCACGTTCTAACTCAGATTCGGATTGCACAAACATAACTGTCTCAAAACGTCAACACCTTTTTCATACAGACTCCAAATTGGGTGATTTATTTTTTGTTGGAAATTAGATTTTAAGTGTGTTCTAGCCCAATTGGAATGACCTTAAAATTCGATCAGAGCGTGGAGATATTGACGAAACAATCTGATGTTGCACCAGAATCCGAGTGAAACTACAAGTCCAAAGGTGTTGCATCACCTCCACTTGGGCCCATAGGCCTTGTACGGCCTAGGGTTAGTTTTAGGCTGCCTTGGGACGTCCTCCCACCTCCTTGGCCGCCACCCCTTCCTCCTATATAAGTAGATCAACCTAGTAGCTTTTTGGTTGTGATTTGTTTAGTTAAAAGTTAGCCATTGCAACTTCGTGTACTTCGTTTGTGTCAAATGACCAGACTAAGATCGCTTTCGGATCCCCACCCTTATCAATACTTCATCTATATTCGTAATATTCATATTGCAATATCATATTCTTGCTTGTTCTTCGATTGCTTGCAGGAATAGACCTTCGTGGTCAGGTTGATCTGTCACATCCCTAGATTTACCACTTGGTGTTTAGCTAGATTGTGCATCATATTTTATTTTGCATTAAAAATGGATTGCGGATTGAATAAACCTTAGCACCTCACCTTAATCAAACCAATTCAAATGATGTGAATTTTCAATGAACCCAAAATGGCCGTCAAAAACGTTCATCTTTTATGTTAAATATTGGAAACAATATTTCAGGGATGATTAATATTTTCCAAACACTTTTGGCATTTAAAATAATCCATGAAAGTCACTGGAAATTGCCAAAATAAATAGCTATGACTATTTTAGCCATTATAAAATGTTGAGTTATTTTGTGGAGCATGGAAATATTCTAAATAAAACCCCACAAATATATTCAATATTTTAGGGAATAGTTTGGAGCCAAAAATAAATAAAACAAATGTCACAAACATAAAACAGAAAAGAAATAAAAGAAAATGTGGGGAAACCCTCTACGTGTCGCCGGCCCAGCCCACCTCCTCCACATGTGTCGTCTTCTTCCTTTGCCAGTCGGCAAGGAGGAGGTGGTCGTCGCTCTCTCCAGCGGCAGCACGCAGCTGCGTGCCTGCCTAGTCACCTCGTCGCGCTGGCAAAGAGGATAAGCCACCCCAGGAGCCGTTCCCGTCATCCCCACCTCGCCATTCGCTCTCTCCCTCCTCTCCCTCTCTGCAGCCATGGCCAGTGCTCGAGCTCACCATCGACACGCTGCTCCAGCCATCCACCCCTGCCTCTGAGCTGTACAGAAACTCCGTCGTGACATCCCAAAGCTCCCCAGCAAGCCACACGATGTCGAGATCCCCCGAGGCGCCAGATCGCCGTCGTCTTCAACCTCCGGCCACCGAGATCGCTGTCGTCGTTCTTCGTCTCAACGCCGTCCCCGATCCCACTCTCGTCGCCATTGCACTCGTTGTGAGCTCAGGGTTCCATTCCCCCCTTTTCCCCTCGATTCCGAGCCGTACCCATCGATTCCACCGGAGCCCGACGAGATTAGCCGCGGCAGCTCATCGCCGGTGAGGCTCCGGTGATCGGTTGGTCCATCTGAGGCCAGCATCAGCTCCGGCTCATCGCTTAGGTCATGTAGGAGCCTAGATCAGGCTCAGTTGACCTCTGTAGCCCCGAGCTCGACGAGGCCCAAGCTCCGGCAATCGCCGAGCTCGTCGCCAGCATCGATTCCGACCACCCCAGCCCCTGGGGCTTGCTCCATTGGACTCGCATGCGAGTGGCCGTTCGATTTGTGCACTCCGCCGTCCTTTTGGTCGCCGGAGAAGGGATCCCGACGCCCTCCGCCATCTCTGGAGCCACCGGCGGCTCGTCGTCGGTGGGTTTGACCCATCGCCGGTGGGTTCGATCCCCCTGACTCGTTGACACGTGGGGACAGCCCACACTAATTAAATCCAGCTAATTAATTATTTAATTAAAACTAATTAGCCTAAACAGTCAGTGACATGTGGGCCAGCCACTGTTAATTAGCTAATTAACTTAATTCTAAGTTTGAATTAAGTCAGAGACACTGACGAGTGGGTCCCACTAGTCAGGTTTAACCAACAACGGCCACTTTTGACGTGCTCATGTCATGTTGATGCAATAAGTATAATTCTGTATTTAAAAGAATTCTAGAATTAATTCAAAACTTCAAAAATTCATAGAAATTAATTTGTAACTCACATCAAAATAATTTATATATGAAAATTGATCAGAAAAATCCAAAGAATCCAGTGGTGCTATTTTCATGCATGAGGGAACAAGTTATACTAAGCATCAGGTCAAATCAATTAAAAAGAGTATATGGAATAAACTATTTGAAGTGGCATTTGAAACTATGTTTCAAACTAGCTTCAAACCAAACCATTTATAGTTGCATTAGCTCATCCATCACATTCTTGACATGCCATGATCATGCATCATATTGCTGCATTTGCTGTGTAATGATTGTGATTGTTTGTTTTGATAGGCTTCGCTCCACAGGATACCCAGGAGTATCCGTCTGAAGGAGTGTATCCTTCCGCTGATCCTCAAGGCAAGCACCATTTTGATCATCCTGATAAAATCCCATGTTCTTGCTCGTGCTCTCATTTATTGAATTAGGACTAATGTTTCAAATGCTTTTATTTCGGTAGTTGAACCCATTCTTCTGCATGACCTGTCATTGTCACAGTACATAGATAAACCTTGCAACCTAGCATACCTGGTAGTTGCTTGTGCCATTATGTGCTTTACTCTGCTTGATTGCTATGCTTAGAGTTGTGTGAGGTCTGTTTCATCTGGATGATGAACCTAAGTGGTTGAATGTCTTATGATGACTAAAAGATAAGTATTCAACCTGATTTGGTAAAGGTACCGATGAGAGGCTATGTAGGAGTACATGGCAGGTTCTCTCATTGGAACCATTCATAGGAACTAAGTTCCGTATATGTGATCCGAGACTAGATACTACCACACATTGGGTTCCGGTAACTCGGCCCCTCTCGGCTTATTAATCGCCTAGTACTCGGTCCAGGAGTTGCAAGCAGTTTCTGGTGTTTATAGTATATGCTGGAGGCCGTGCATAGTGCTGACCTTATAGGTGGGCTATGACGCGGTAGGCAGTGGCATGGTGTACCAAGTAGCACACGGATGGTGGGCTTGGGAACCCTACGCACATCATTTGAGGCCGTAGCGGAAACTTTGGTCGAACTTCCGTGTGGGTTCAGTCTAAAATAGGTGATAAACCTGGACTAGGTGTTAGCTTGGTTAACGGTCGTGGCCGACTCCCTCGCTGGGCTTCCGCTTGAAGGTTCCCGAGCTGCAAGATGTTCACATGACGATAAGTGGCGAGAGCGTCTGTGGAGAAGTAACCCCCTGTAGGGTTATGATCTATTCGAATAGCCGCGTCTGCAGATATGGACTACTTGGAGACATATGTTGTTCATAGATAACTTTATTGGCTACTCATAAAAGTATCAAGATAAGTGTGAGTATCATGTATGGTATTTCCGTAGGGAGACGGGAAAGAATCCATGATGGTATATTGTTGTGGTGGTAGTGGACTCGTGTATGACTTATCAAAGTTTGTTCAAAAATAATTAAAGTTGTAGTATAGGCTAGACAAGAGTCAAAGCTGGCTTGCTGCATGAAACCCCACAACCCCCTTTGTTGATACTTGTGCATGAGTTGATAGATCTGATTTAAAGTCTTGCTGAGTACCTTCGTACTCATGTTTGCTTAATAAATGTTGCAAAAGACACCCACGAGCCATCAGGTGGGTTCTACCTAGACGTCGATGATGACGAGTAGCTGGTGTCCCAGCTACGATCTGGCCCCTTTCAGAAGGGATCTGTAGATAGTCAGGCTTTATGCCTTTTCCTTTCATCTGTCTGTACTCACACAGCTTTAATGCTTCTGCATGGCTTGTATGACTTCGTTTGTATGACTTGAGTGTCGGGTCATGTGACCCCTACATGTATGAACTTATTATGCAAGGCTCTTCCGAGTCTTCTAAATAAATGTTGTTGTTGTATGGTTATGTTGTGATGCCATTGTTGTATCTATGCATATTGAATATGTCATGCATATGTGTGATGTGTTGTGATATTTATGGGGTTCGACACCTAGTCGTGTGCCTTTAGTAGCCCTCTTTACAAAGAAATGCCCCTTTGTGCTTCCACTGAGCCATGGTAGCTCGCTACTGCTCTGGACACATTGGTTGATCGGCATGTATCCTTCTTAGCTGTTGTGTGTGTCCCTACATGGAAATGTCACGCGGTGTAATGGGGACCTTGTAGCTTGCTACGACTCGTCTACACACGCTGATGACCGACACCTGCTTTGTTGGGTTATGTATATGTCTCTGTACAGTTGTGCCACATGGGTTTCAGACTAGCTATGTCAACCCGGGTTCTTTGACATTGGAATACTAGCAACACAATTGCATGCGTGAGTCAAAAGACGCAAACGGTCCCGGCTAAGGTAAAGTGGCATCCATGGGGTTAACCGTGCGTGAGACCGCAAAGTAATGTGATGTGTTACAGGCTGGATTCCTATGACTTAGGATCGGGGTCCCGACATGATCGTGCTCCGGCATGGTCAATAACCTCTTGGAGATTGGTTTAGCGATTGCTAAGGCGCAACATCATGCACGTTTGTAGTCGGGTCGTCAAAGTCACCTCCACCAAATCTATAGACACCATCTCATTGAGAGATTGGTCCTCTCGCCTCTATCAAAATCTATCCTCTCTATACCCACAACACGGTTTATTTCTCGTTACTTGATAGAAGCAAACACTCGGTGTATGTAGAGTCATATCAGTAGCAGATAGGACTTGAGAGAATATTGATCTTACCCTTAGCTCCTTGTGGGTTTGACAGTTCATACTTACCACTTCCATCTTTTGTAATTTCTATGATGATACATTGCACTTGGGGATTATCATGGCGCTGGTTGGACCGTTGGGTCGTGGTTTCATTGGACTATTGGGCCGTTGCATGAAACGCTTCCATACATGCGCTAATGCGTGCCGCCACGATACATATGCCTGCTATGCATGGACGAGGTGATTCAGATAGCCTGACTGCATGCGCATATGCACGCCGCCACGATGCAACGTAGACGCAAATTTCGAGCCGCCGCGAACGCAGCGATGGTTGTTGTCGCTGGTTCGTCTCTTCTCGCACGCATCTCTTCACATCGTTTCAGCCTTTTCTATCTATTCGCATCGATTCAGCGTGGCGATTAAAAACAGTTGGCAATTAAAGTCTAGGGACTATCGATCGACGTGCCTCGTTTGAATGTAGTAACACACTCAGTGCTTGTTTGAACGTAGCAACACGGCCACCCACCCCTTATTTAAACCACCAAATTCCCTCCACCTATCCTCCACACATCCATTTGTGCCGCCCCCTTCTCTTGTTCACCTAAATCTAGAGCACTCTCCAAGCGAGGCGATGATGCGGTACTATGGCCCCACCTTCCAGCTGCCAACGACCATGCCCAAGAGGCAGTACCACGCAGCATCGCCATGGATACCATGCTCCGTGTGTGGCTGATCTCACGCTCGAGTGGTGATAGGGAGTTGGCCTAGTGTTTCCTCTGCTTGGGCTTCACCCACCACCCAGCGGGCTTGCTGGTGATGTTCCGACTGGAGGAACTGTGTTCAAACTCTAGCTCTCCACCGATAGGGCTCATCGTCAAGTTCACCAACAAATTTTATGCGTACTGCCTGCTCGGCAAGGTGTTTTGGTGTGGGTGCGAGTTCATCGCATTCACCACCTACAACATCTTCACGGACATCGAAAGCATCTTCCTCACCAGCAACGGCATACACGGCCTCCCCTACTACCTCGGTGAGAAGGGCATGGAGGAGGAGGAGGAGTGAAGAGGAGGTGCAAGTGAAGATGGCGTTGAAGGCTATGCCCGATCTCTTGAAGCTTGTATTTCCCTAGGGTGTTATGCTTTTTATATATTTCTATGTTATGTTGTTGGTTGTACAGTGAACTTTTTATCTCCATCGTGTTATATCGTATTTTATGTAAGAACTATGTTTTTCTTGCTACTTTAATTTTTTATGTCGTTGGTTGTAGCCTTATTTATATATCTATTTTATGCTTGCTACTTTTATTTTTCACTCCTTCCATCCATCCCAAAACTTGATGCAAATTAGGCAGCCAACCCAATTGCATCAAGGGTATACCCTCCAATCCCCTCGTATGCATGTGCATCACTATTTGTAAGGTTGATTGCATGCATGCACAACATTAAATAAGGGTGATCGAAAAAGGCCACACGTGGCATGCTATAGAGTAAATGGCCACCGCGACACGAGGCTCATTAGGCCTATTATTTGTGGAAAAACTGATTTTGGGGTTAGCCTTGTAAAAATGGATGTAGTGCATCCCATTCGGCTTGTTATATTCATGTTGTGTAATATTTGAATTTTGGCCCTTATATTTTATTTATTCCAAGTTTTGGCATGCACCGCTAATGGACTAGTTGAGGTGTCAAAAAGGAAACTAAAACTACAAAAAATAGCCATGTTGATGTTGAGAAGAAGAAGAAAAATAAGTTATGTTTTCAATTGTTGGTGGAGATATATATTTCAAACGAATATAACATATTTTTGTAATCAATGTGCACTCAACCTCTATAGGTGCAATCAAATCAATAAAGCAAAAAAATAGAACCAAACGCGTGCACTATTTTGTAGGCCTCTTTTATCTTTGTGGGCCTTGGGAAGTCAATGCCATGCGATGGCCCAACCAAGGCTTAGTTTCATTTTGGGCCAAAGAACTATGTTTTTTTCTTGCGCTCGATATTGTCTGATGAAACCGAAGAAACTAAAATTTCAAAAACTAACACCTATAGAGATTTAGAGATTCAGAGATGGAGCTAGAGACATAGTTTAAGCAACACAGAGAGCACATGATCCACAAATGAAGCTTACACCACACTAATAACATCTCTAACGAGTGATGACCAGCAAGTAAGCAAATCCTAGAGCAACTATACAAAAATAAAATCCTAAAGCTATCATATTCGCGTGCTTGATTAATTGAATCATCTCCCTCAAGTTTTTGTTCATCTTCTTTAATTCCCCCTTCATATCTGCATCCCCAACTTTCAGAGGGGCACTTTCAAAGACCAAATTCCGCACGACTGACGCCAGATTCAGCTCCCGGATTGCGGTCCCATTGAATTGAATCAAACCCTCTCATTGAAGCCTTAGAATGTAGTCATCCAACCATTCAAAATGTGAGCATTTCTTCATGATCTGAAACAAAATCATGAACCCAAATCCCAGAATCAACAAAAAATAATTATAATCAAAGAGAAAAATAAATCATAGAAAAATCATGAGATCTAACCTGCCCCTCTGGCTTGTTCTCACATTTCACGAACTCACGCCCAACTTGCCATTCTTGTCCTCCTTCTAAGTCAGTTGTTTCAGTGGCACGATGCATGGGCAGTCAAGACATCGCTCCATGGACAGTGGACCGCACTGGGCCATGAGGTGCGGGAGGTTGAAGTGGAGCTCGACATATCTCGTTGCTGGAGAATATGAAGCAGAGGAGCGGATCCTCTCATTGTCGTAGAAGAAGTAGAAAAAAGGGGAGACAATGGTGGGCAAGCAGAACCAACCTCTCCCGTGTCACCTCTCTCGAACCACCCGACAATCAAACGATGCGGAGCCATTCATGTGATCCAATGGCACTGACCCTACACAAAGCATGCCCTTGGAATTCCTTCTAGAAGACCATATCTGAGGGTTGTCGCTTGGTACTAGGGTATGACTGGATGGTTGTAGTTCTATGCTAGGGCTTGGAGAGATGCTGCAGGGTTTTGAGTCGGTTAGTGGGGTTATCTTAGGTTTGACCAACTTTCAAATGACCACAACTAATTCAAAAATATCAACAATACAAAACCTTTGCAGTTTGTCGTTTTATAAGACATAGTTAATGTAAAAATATAAACTTGGTTAAGGGACATTCTTTATAAAAACCATCTTTTGAGGTGAGCTAGCATTTTCAAGTTCTAATGAGCAGAAATAATTCAAAAAATCAAAAAAAATGGAAGACATGCGCAAAATGTCATTGTATGTGACATGGTTATGACAAAAAAATAAACTTGGTTTATGGACATTTCAATGAAAACTCCTTCACACAAATGAGCTATCACGTATGAGGTTGTATGGAGTTTGAGAAGAGAGTGATAGTGGGTCTAGGTTTACGAAAAAATTTAAAAAATTAACAAATCACCAAAGCTTCATTTTAGTGTGAAAACAAGGATCCGAACTTATATTTTCATTTTTTCAAATTTTGAATTGTTTTTATAATGTTTTCTATTAAAAAGGGTATGTTTACCCTAGCTTCTGAGCTCGTAACCATGCGATATTTCTTATCACTACGCAAGTAGATCGGATTGATCATCTAACATGTGTAATAATTCAAAATCATTGCAACATCACATCACAAAGCAATGGACTTCAAATGTTGCTTATAGTTCAAAGGTTAGTTAAAATTCAAATTTTCCATCAAAGTACAAATAGAATTATTAAACCTTACAAGTTTTACAACTTGCATTCGACGTTCAAAGTTCAAATATTTGCCTTGCTCCGTGTGTTAAAAGACGGCTTAACAGCCTTGCTCCTGGTTTCCCTAGCTGGGATATCCGCCTTTTTCTTCTTCATTTTGATCTTCAGTTCGGGTGGTGGTTGTCGAGGTGGTGACGGAGAACTTCCAGTGGCTAGTTGACGGGGTTCCGAAGTTTCTTTCTCTCTAGGACTTTTCTATCCTTTTCCACTAATTTTCCTAGAGCTAGGTCAAAAAGAAAAAAGATTTTAAACCATGGATAAAATAGAGGTGAAACGCATAAAAATGGAAGGTTGTTGCACACATACCAAGCTGTCGGCAGTGCTAATTCAGTTGCTTGATTCTCTTGTGCATTAGCTGCAATCTGCTTTTCTGCTTCATTCTCTTCTGCATTAGGTGCAATCTACTCTAATGTTGCATTCTCCTATGCATTAGCTGCAATCTGCTCTATTGTTGCATTCTCATCTGCATTTGTTGTTGCCCATTATTCCTCTTCTCCAAATGAAGCATCCACTGGATTGGTATATATCCTAGCAATGTGCCCTAGGGTTCCACATTTTTTTCACTTATGATGTCTTTTGACACGACCCTCTTCACCTCTTCTATACATTTTCTTTCTTGGTCTTCCTGGTGGTCTAGTCAGTACATGAGAATGTAGTTTGAAACCTGGATCTACTGTGTTCCATTAGTCTTTTCCTAAGAGTAGAGGCACATTGGAAGCATAAGCAACCCTGATTTGGCAACAGAAAAATATTCAGAGATGTATTGATCAAGTTCACCATCTTCACCATCGATAACAGTCATGGGATGTAGGGCATGTATGCATGGCTTCCCACGGAGCTGTAAATGCCTACAACTGCATTTCCTAGTTGTTAGGTTAACTAGATATATCCATTCCTGTTTTTAATGTCAGTATATGTTACCTCACCCTCGTGTGCCGCCGCTCGAATGCATTTCATTATGTTCAGTCCTTTTGCCTTGACATGCAATTCCTTAATAAGAGATGGGAGCAAAAGATAGCAAATATATTATGTTTCTGCAATTCTTTTGCAAAGATCCATCTTTATCATGATGATCTTCCTAATCTCATCAAATATTTGCCATATTAGAAGGCCTTTCAGTGACTTGGTCTTTGCATTGAAACACTTTGCCAGGTTACTCGTCACATAATCTACTTTGTAGATTTCATTGAATTTGCTTCTTGACCACAACTTTCCATGATGTGCATCTAGGTACTCCTTTACCATAGGATTGTGACCATACAACACTCTCAAATGATGCACATGCTTCCTCTCACTGCATGTGTGTGATGTTGGACATAAGTTTTCATCATAAACTTTACCTTTAAACTTGTTTCTGAAATTCTCTGCTAGGTGTCGAATACATTCCCTATGCTCCACTCCAAGGAATATAATTTCCACTGCACTCTCCAAACCCTTGCAAGCATCTATGTGTATAGGTAAACCTGTTGGAAATATGCTCTAGAGGCAATAATAAATTGGTTATTATTATATTTCCTTGTTCATGATAATCTTTTATTATCCATGCTATAATTGTATTGAATGGAAACTCAAATACATGTGTGGATACATAGACAAAACACTGTCCCTAGTGAGCCTCTAGTTGACTGGCTCATTGATCAAAGATGGTTAAGGTTTCCTAACCATAGACAAGTGTTGTCACTTGATAACAGGATCACATCATTAGGAGAATGATGTGATGGAAAAGACCCAAACTATAAATGTAGCATATGATCGTGTCAGTTTATTGCTACTATTTTCTGCATGTCAATGTATCTGTTCCTATGACCATGAGATCATGCAACTCCAGGACACCGAAGGAATACCTTGTGTGTATCAAGTGTCGCAACATAACTGGGTGACTATAAAGGTGCTCTACAGGTATCTCCGAAGGTGTTTGTTGGGTTGGCATGGATAAAGACTGGGATTTGTCACTCCATGTGACGAAGAGGTATCTCGGGGCCCACTCGGTAATACAACATCACAATAAGCTTTGCAAGCAATGTTACTAAGGAGTTAGCCACGGGATCTTGTATTACAGTATGAGTAAAGAGACTTGCCGGTAACGAGATTGAACTAGGTATGGAGATACCGACGATCGACTCTCGCGCAAGTAACCTACCGAAGGACAAAGGGAACAGCATACGGGATTAACTGAATCCTTGACATAGAGGTTCAACCGATATAGATATTCATAGAATATGTAGGATCCAATATGGACATCCAGTTCCCGCTATTGTATATTGACTGGAGAGTGTCTCAGGTCATGTCTACATAGTTCTCGGACCCGCGGGGTCTGCACACTTAAGGTTCGGTGACGTTTCGGTATAGTTGAGTTATATGTGCTGGTGACTGAAGGTTGTTTGGAGATTCGGATGAGATCCTGGACATCACGAGGAGCTCCGGAATGGTCCGGAGGAAAAGATTGATATATAGGAAGTCTTGTTTTGGTCACCGGAAAAGTTTTGGGCTCATCGGTAGAGTACCGGGAGTGCCGGCAGGGTACACATGCACCATCGAGAGGGGTGTGAGGACCCAGAAGACCTCATGGGCTATGGGAGGAGTCAAACCAGCCCCTAGTGGGCTGTCCAAACCAACCACTAAGGCCCATGCGGATAGGGGTGGGAAAACCCCAAAAGTGGAAAGGGTTTCCAAAGGGAGAGGGGGAATATTCCAAGTGGGAGGAGTCCTACTTGGAGTAGGTTTGGAGTAGGACTCCTCCACCTCCAATTTCGGCCAAACCTTGAGGATTTGAGGCTTCCTCCTCCCCTCCCTCCCTCCTATATATACTAGAGGATTTAGAGGGAAGAGCTAACCATAATTGCCACGTGCTCCCTCTACTTCTCTCTAGATTTGTTTCTCCTCTAGTCTAGTTTCAGCAGTGCTTAGGCGAAGGCTTGGTGGATTAGTTCACCACCACAACCACCACGCCGCCATGCTAGAGAACTCATCTATATCTCCGCCCCTCTTGCTGGATCAAGAAGGCGGAGATCGTCATCGAGTTGTATGTGTGCTTAACACGGAGGTGTCGTCCGTTCGGCACTAGATCGGGATGGATCGTGATGGGATCGCGGGACGGACTGTGATGAGATCGCGGGACAGGCTGCAATTTGGATCGCGAAGATGTTCCACTACATCAACCGCATTATATATGCTTTCGCTTAGCGATCTACAAGGGTATGTAGATGCACTCTCCCCTCTCATAGATGATCATCACCATGGATAGGTATTGCGTGTGCATAGGAAAATTTTTGTTTCCCATGCTACGTTCCCCAACAAAACCTGGGGGTGTACCTATAAGGTTGCGCAACTGCTACAGAAACCAGACCCAAGTGTCCTCGTACTCTGCCTCCACTACACCAAATGCAACTAGGAATAGCCTGTTGTGGCCATCAACTGCAGAAGCTATCACTAGTTGTCCTCTCCACCTTCCATTCAAACTCGTTGCATCAACAGCCACATAGGGCATGCAACCATCCAGAAACACGTGCCAACAAGCCTTGAAACAAACAAAAGCCCTCCTAAAGCACTCCTTTGCAAATGACTTCCCTTTTATTTTGGATGGAACTATATGCTTCTCAATATCTACAACACTCCCTCGACTAGCAGCTTCCACTTCAGATTTAAATGTGTAGATCAACTCAAAGCTCTCATTCCAAGGACCATTAATCTTTTCAAGAGTTATTTCCTTAGCATATAAAATCCTCATGTAAGGTATATCAACCTTGTACTTCTCAAATAGCTTTCCATGGAGTGTTGTTGGACCAAGTGTTGGTGTTTCTCTCAACCAATCCAAAATTGCATCTGCCACCCACCTAGTATTTGCTAGCTTTGATTTAGCCTTCCTCCCTCCCCCTCCAGGTGGACAAGTGTGCTGGTGCGGGTTCTTTTTATCTGAATCACAATATAAAGGGTAAGGAAGTACAGTTAAGAAAACATTACACAATCATCTGAATACACAAACCTGAATGAACTTGCTCCTCAACATATGTGATGCATGCAATCTCCAACTACGCCTATCATATGGGCAATGAATAGTGAACCTTGTTGGCTTAGTCCTATCAATCACATATGTATTTTGAGTGAGAATGCAGTATGTAGTCACTGCATTACGACAGTCCACCATCGACTGAAATATGGTGCCAACAACAAGCTAAGGATCTTCCATGTTCCACTGAATTGTTGGCATGTCCTCACATCATATTCATCAAAAGCTAAACTGTCAATGTTCTCCTCCCTATCTTTATCGTCAGTGTCCTCAAATCTAGCACTTCTTATAAGTTGCTCCTGATATTCTTCTTCCCTTGCTTATTTACTGACAATATCTATAATATGAGGAAACATATTCTCATCCTAATCATCATGTCGACGCACGTCTTCATCGGGCTCTGCATCTTGTTCTACATCGGCTGTAGCAGCGATAGGAGAAGCGACACAAGAAGCGGGAGCATACATATTGTGACTTTCAGGACCACTAGCTCTGCTTGGTTTTGACCTACAAGGAGTGTTGCGGTGCTCTCTATTAGCAAAGGTAGAAGATTTTTGAACACCCTTCCCCTTGTCACGTTCATTGTGCGGCTGAAGCACCTCGATATGGATTTTACCGAAGCGACTTTCAACATTCAAAGTAAAGAGCAATCCCAGATGCTCATCGCAAGTTAGTGGTAGAAATTTTTGCTCGATACTGCTGCAATATTTTAGTTCAAAAACATGGGCAGGGCTCCACCCATATGAAGAATTTCAGAGCGTTGCAAGCAAATCTTTGAATGACATACTGGTTTCTACCACCTTCAAATAGAAAAATCCAGTAATCATATGCGGTTTTCTACCACGTAGCACACTAATCACCATCCTAACCGTAAGCCGAAAAGCAAGCGTAGGATCAATCCTATTTGATTCAAATAAGGGTTGCAGATAGGCCAAGAACAATTCAGCAAAATTTGAACGATTCATGCGACTAGCGGTCAAATAGGGCCAAATTTATGAACCAACAAATCGGTTAGAGGGGAAACGATGCTTACCCAGGTGTAATCCATGAATTACCCGCCGCCGATTCGACCCAATCCTCTTCACGGTTTACGGGGTGGAGAGACTGCTCCCCCGACATCGCTTCTTTATCTAGATGGGGATGTGGGGGTAGAACTAGCGGAGGGAACAACGACGGTGGAGGCGAAATGGAGTTAGAGGTTGGAGGGCACAGCGGTGGCGGAGGCTGCATAACGGCGGTGGAGGGATGGAGCGGCGCGGTGATGTGGTGTCTTGAGCTCGAGGTTCAAACAAGCCCATATGACGTATCTCAATGCGGCCCCACATGTCCCAACGGTCAAAGAAGGAACCGTTCCTATGCAGCCCCACTCGTCAGAGTTAATGGTCAAACCATTGACTCAATGGTATCCACTGCTGTGACCATTTATGAGGGTTTCACACAAGGGAGTAGATAAAAGTGAGGAAAAGTTAAGAGTGTGGGGATGAATGAGTACAATTAAGGAACCAGGGCCACACGAATAAAAACCCTTTATACAAAGAGGCAGATTACCCACAGCTGGAAATTTTGTACCAGAAAGAGCTATGGAAAAGCTGGAATTGTTTTGGACTCCAAATGACTTGAAACTTCGCGAATAATTTTTATTGAATATATGAAAGATAATGGAGCAAAGAGTTACAAGAGCGGCCCACCACCTTCCTACAAGGCAAGAGGGCGCGTCGCGCCCTGACGCCTTATGGGTCCCACAAGTGGCCTCTGGTGCCCATCTTATTCTACATGAAGGGTTTTTACCTTGAAAAATCTAGGAGGACTTTTGGCACAAAGCACTATCTTCTCGAGGTGGGACCTAGGAAGGAGCACTTTTACTCTCCGATGGAGCGATTCCATCGGGGAAACTTTCCTCTCGGAGGGGGAAATCAAAGCCATCGTCATCACCAATGCTTCCTCCTCTGTGGAAGGACCTATATTCATCAACAACTTCACCAGTACCATCTCGTCTCAAACTCTAGTTCCTCTCTTGTATTAAATCTTTGTCTCGAAACCTCAGATTGGTACATGTGGGTTGCTAGTTCATGACAGTTGGTTTATTTGGTGGAAGATCATATGTTCACATCCTTAATGATATTCAATACTCATTTGATCTTGAATATTCACATTCTTAGTGATTAGTTAATTTTGTTCTTGAGGACTTAGGAGAAGTCTTTTTATAAGTAATCATGTTAAGTTGGTATTCGTTCAATATTTTAATGATATGTATGTTGTTGCTTCCTTTAGTGGTAGCATGTGAACATAGACTACATGCCACATCACCATACTTGTGCCTAAGGGAAGGCATTGTGGATTAATAAGTAAATGATGGGTTGCTAGAGTGACAGAAGCTTAAACCCTAGTTTATGTGTTATTCCATAAGGGGCTGATTTGGATCCGTAGGTTTCACGCAATGGTTAGATTTATCTGAATTATTATTTCATAGTTGCGGATGCTTGTGAGAGGGGGAAATCATAAGTGGGTTCGTTTTTCATGTAAGAACATCAACCAAGCACCGGTCAACACACACACCAAATTATCAAATTAACAAACGCGAATCAACTAAACATGATGAACGTGACTAGATGACAATTCCCATGTGTCCTCGAGATCACTTTGCTTTTTATATAAGAGTCCTTTCCATCTTGTCCTTTGTAATAAAAAGGATTGGGATACCTTGCCCCACCCTTTCTACTATTGTTACTTCCTAGGAATTATCTTTCTATAAAACTATATATCATTGTTACTTACACACTTATAGAGTACCTTGCTGAAAACTGCTTGCCAATTCCTTCTGCTCCTCGTTGGGTTGGACACTCTTGCTTATCAAAAGGACTACGATTGATCCCCTATACTTGTGGGTCATCAGACACGTATTTGTATTATTGCCACTAAGAATAAAACGACGGGGTCTAAACATATTGCTTGTCTTACTTTGTCTACATCATGTCATCTTGTTCCAAGTATTGCTCTGTTTGTCATGGGATGGAGTATATGACACCGTGTGCACATTAATCCAAATGATGTCAAACTACAGGGATCTCAAGCCAACGGAAGTCATTGGAAGGATTGTTTCTCATAAAATGCCTCTCAAGGACAAAGATGAGTTGCACAACAAGTCAAGCGGTGCTTACAAAGCTTCAAGTGATACTCCTACTACCTCAAATGACAACCTTATTACCAATGAAGAGATAAGACTCATGGTCATAAAATTCAACAAGTTCTACAAGAGTAGAGGAAAATAGAGAAGCTCAAGCACAAGATGTGAAGAGAAGCGTTCATCTAGTCATGACCTAAACTGCTACAATTGTGGAAAGCCCGTACACTTTTCCAATGAGTGCTTGGATCCCCACAAATGAAGAGAAGAGTCACCTAGAAAATGAAGCTCAATAGATGAGTCACCTCATAGAGAGATAAGGAGTAGAGAAGATCGTTATGAACGAAGACACTCCTAGAGAAGCAAGGGATCAGAGAAGAAGGACAGCTATACCAAGATCAACTCAAGAAGAAGACATCAAGCTCACGTTGGTGAATGGGTTTCTAGCTCCGAGTCCGACAACCAATCCGAGAGATTCTACCACTCCAACTGCGATTATAGTCAAGATGAAGGTGTTGCCGGTCTTGCACTCGTTTCCTCCAACTCCTACGACTTATTTGATTCACCAAATGAAGGGACTGGAAACTGCTTCATTGCAAAAGGCCCCAAGGTATCACACCCCGAGTATGTTGACTTTGATAGTGATGAGGATGACTTGTTAGGAGAGGATGACTTGCTCTTTGGTAAAACTAGTGATAACATTGAAAATGAACTTGTTAATAAGCATTCTAGTCAAGAGAAGTCGAATGATGATGATAAGAAAGAGATTTAATGACTAAATAAAGAATTAAACACTCTTAAGTTAGCTCATGAAACTACTATAGAAGATCATAGAGAGCTTGCAAGAACTCATGAGAAATTACGCTTCAAGAAGCTAAATTTAGAGCAATTGTATGAGTTTCTAAAAGCAATCAATGATGATCTTTGAAAGAAGAGTTCTTATTATCTAGCAAAACAATTACTATTGTCTACTTTTGTGTCACAAGTTAAACCTAAGAACACTAGTAACAAAGGCAAGAAAGTTTCTTCATCTAGTAACAACAATTCTAAAATAAAATCAAATGATGTTGTTGCGAGTAGCCTTCTTGATTCCACTAATGATTCTCTTAGCCAAGTTACACTTGAGCAAGAAAACAATTTATTGAAACGAATTATATAGAGAGGTGTCTTCAAGAGTCTTTCCTGAAGTAAGCAATTTGAGGAAACTGTGCGCAAGCAAGGAGGACATCGGAAGAAGCAAGGTGTTGACTACTTCAATACCAACATAGTTAAATGGTAAGAACGTCAATATCCCATCCCGAAGTTTGTTCCCCAAAAGGAGAAGTATGATCCTACTATCCCCACGGGAACAAGCTCTCAAAATGAACTTCTACCACAAGACCACAAGGGCAAGGGCAAGCTTCAAGAGGAGATTGACTCATTTGAGGAAGAACCCCAAGCCAAGGTCAAGTGGATTCCCATGGACACTACTAGCACCACTTCATCTAATGCTACCACAACTCCAAGGATTCCCATCAAGTTGATGTGGGTCCCCAAGGAGAAGAACTAGAGAAGTTCTTGAGGGGTAACTCTGTCAATGAAATTCACTCTTATTCATTTTGGCAAGAACTATATGCGATAAACTCCAACCATATGCATTAGCTCAAGGAGTCACACATTCCCTCAAAGGTAAGCAAGGGATAAGGTAATTAATGTATCTTTGGACATCATCTCACATGCATTTCATTCCATGTCCAAAGATATTCTTGTATATGTTTCTTTTTTCTTTGGGACTAACACATGTAGGTGAGAAGAGTAAGAATCAACAAGGATTGCTCCCAACTCAAGATTATCTTCATCAACAATGAGCATCCACCACTACTACACCTACTTGAAGTCTGCTACGAGAAAACCCAAGGTTAGTTTATCCCTCTTTGGGGGGACGTCACATCAAGGGGGTACTCTAAGACTTCAGTATAATCATCTCCTAAAGATGGGAACACATTGAAAGCTTTATGTAAAAGTGGTAACCCCACGTGTGCTTAAATGATGAGTATGACCTATGATCAAGTATTCTTGCTTGGCTCATAAGTCAATATACCCATATATAGATGACTTCGTCATCGCCAAAGTGCTTGGTAGATGCTAGAGTGTTTGTGCATATTCACCATGTTTTATTTGGCATCTTCTTATGTGAGCATGTTTGTAACACCCCAGATGTAATCCTTGCCATATTTGGATCCTATCCTATGTTGTGGAACCATGTTGTGGAGGTGCTATAAGTTATCATTTCATGTGGATCATTTCATGTCATCATTTTTTGCATCATGGCATCCTCTTCATTTGTTTTTCTTTCTTTTTGTGTTGCTAGTTGTTCCATCTTGTTTGCTAGCTTGCTTGTAGAACTGTGATGTTGTGGTGCTTTCAAACAAGGTTACCAAACAAGGCTTTCAAACTACAATGCTTTTCAAACTATGTTAAAACCTTCTTCCCTTTTGTTATTCTAACTAGTGTGTTAAACAGTGTTGGATCTTGTTTTTAAAATGTTATTCATTTAGAGTATTTAATTGTGATTGAGGGGGTAACTATCGTTGTAATATTAGCCATGAGGTCTATAGGTTTTTATTTTAAAAACAATATAATTAATTCCTGTTTTGGGTATAATTTATTTGCTCTTAAAATCTGTTTGGTATTTTATTTAAATAGGGCATAAATCACCCATGCCCTAGGTGTTTTTATTTTATTTTCAAAAACCCTAGGTTGCTCTGGGTATTTTTGCTTGCGTTTTTGTTTATTTTAAAAAGGGAAAAGCCTTTTTCTTTTCCTAGCTTTTTCGGGCACCACAAAGAGCCCAGGTGGGCCGGCTCCTTCTTCTCCACCTGGGCCTCGCCTATTCCTGTCGCCAGCGTCGGCCCGTGGTGCAATATTATTCCTCCTTGCTACATCACGCTATACGACCGAACGGCAGCCGCCGATCTCCTCCTTCCCTCGATCTTGTGGCCCGAAGCTCACCCCCCGAGGCCATATAAGCAATCGGCGCTCCTCCCTTACCTAGGGTTCCCATTTCTCCCCTCCTCTCACCCTCTGGCGCCGTCGAGGGCGCACCCGATCAACTCCGATGCCATGACCGCTCCTGGTAAGCTCGTTGTTGGTGGATCAACGCCAAAGCTTCCTCCCCGATTGGGCTAGGTGCAAGCGAAGGTGGTGGGGTTCCATTCCCGTGCTCAGTTCGAAGAGAGAGCCCCTCCAACGCCCTCCTCAACGTCGACGACTTCTCTGCTCCGGCGTCCTCTGCTTCGACAGACGGCCTCCTCTGCTCCGGCTACGCTGCCTCGTGATGTGGGTGAGCAAGCCTTCCTTTTCCCCCTCCTTCTCCTCGTGTTTCCGCTAGTCGTGGCCGATGGCAGAGTGCTTCTGCGCGTGAAGCACCGGCGTCGTAACAGCAGCCGTAGCTGCTGTGGCTTGCGCGTGCATGGGCATCGCCCCTCTGCATCGTGGCCAAGGCACCCTTCGTGATGCCGTAGTTTATCATGGGGTAGAATCCCCGCAAAGCTCTTGCTGTTGTATGTAGGCTACCACGCTCCGGTGAGCTTCGTCGCTGGTACCTCTCTGCTAAGCAAAGCAAGCATCCCCCTTGTGGTGTGTTTTCCTTTCTTGGATCCCCCCTTTGGGACAGTAGTACCGCACTAGCTCAGCTGGCTTTGTTCCCGCGCGCATCGGGCAGGTCTGGGGTTCGAGACCCAGCGCCCCACTTTTTATCTTGGGTTTTCTTTTGTTGTCGTATGGGTGGCAGAGAATGCCTAAGAGGATTTACCCCTCTGATAGTGCAGCTACGCCGCGGTAGCCTAGTGGTGCATGTGTGTGTAGTGGTGCCACGGGTTGTGGCTTCGATGCCCACAACCTCCCCTTTTGTTTTTCTTTGTTTTATTTTTATTTTACTTTTTCTTTTGCTGCATAGTTTTGTTTTGTTTCTTTTTAAAACCAGGGGTGTGTTGATGTTGTTTTATTTCTTTGAGGCCTAGGGTGTAGTGTATGTGTGAGTCTGTGCAGATGAGTGTATGTGTGTGCACATGTGAGTGTGTGTGTGTGTGTGTGTGCATGAGTGTGCATGCACTTGTGCAAGCGGGCCTAACCCCTCATGTTGCACCTAGTCATGTGGTGTTGTGTGAGATTGCTTGTGTGTGTGCATGTGTAGGTGTAGGTGGTGTGGAGTGAGTCCATATACACATTTGCATGTGTATATGAGTTGCACATGTGTGTGTGTGTGGGTAACCACATTTCTATATGTTAGGGAGACATGTTAATCGATCCATGCTAGGCCTAGATATGTTGTTCTTGTCCTAGTGTAAGTGCATGTGTAGGTGATGCAATATGTGCTAGTTTTTACATGTGATGATAGTCATTTGTAGTTTATATGATTATATGTGATATTTTCGAACTAGCTTTGTGCATTGTTGTTACATGCAAGTACCCATGTATGATATGTGATTTTGGGGTAGAATCATCCCAGTAATCCATTGGTGCAATTAGATTTCACTTTAGAGCAACTTCATAAAACTATTATTTTCTATCATGATGCCATGTTTAGTGCTTCGTATTAGGTGGTACCTTGAACCTTTGAGGACGATTCCTTGATGGAGTGGTAGTGGGTGAACCCCTCTACAGCATGGGGTCTTTGTTTTGTTCTTAGGAATTTGTATGCACCTATTGTGCCCTGTCAAAATGGACACTTGGGTGAAACTGACAGATTTGTGAAACCTTGAGATTTTCACTTAGTCTCGGAATCTGATGTTATTTTATTCTCCCGTTGTCTTGTGTGAATTAGCTCCTGTGTTGGGAATCATCCCATGCAACAAACTAAAGTTTGTGAGCTTTTATGTTTGTTTAGCTCCCTGTTAAATTTCATGCTTATGCACTTCCTGTAGATATTATTTTGGAGGCTGCCAAAATGCTTCAGAGCATAAGCAGCTGGTGAAAATATGAGATTTTCACTTAGTCCCAGAATCCGTGATATTTTGTCCAAGTTAGTGTCTATAGATGTGCTCATGAGTGATTCCTTTGCATTAGCTTCTTGTACACGATTGTAGAGATTTTGGATGGTTGTTGCCTCATATCTTGGTTAATTCATTTAGTTGGTTCTAGCTACTTTAAATATTGTAGACAAACTGCTATGTTGCTGTTGAAAACAGATTGCATGTTTGTGTTGATTTGAAGCTTGTGTGGGCATTCACTACAGGAATCAGCTTCTTTGCCGTCTGCCATCACAGACGGCAAAGACAATATCACAGACGGCAAAGATTCTCACGGCCGGCAAAATTTCTGCGTCAGCCTACGACGGCATAGGACCTTCTTTGCCGTCTGCCCCCCCCCCCCCCAAAGCGGACGGCAAAGCTCTTTGCCGTCAGCTTTCCTTAGGAGCAGTCGGCAAAGTGCTCGAGACGGCAGCCGACAGGCGTTGCCTCCGTTAGGGGTTAACGGAGGCTTTGTCGTCTGCCTCCCCGTCCATCTTTGTCGTTTGCCTCCCCGTCCATCTTTGTCGTATGCCTTCTCTTCCCCTCCCCTCCCCCTCCATCTTTGCCGTCTGCCTCCCCGTCCATCTTTGTCGTCTGTCAGCTCCTCCCCTCCCCCCCTCTCTCCACTCTTTGTCGCCTGCCTCCTCCTCCCCCCTCCCCTGTTCCCTCCTCTTTGCCGTCTGCCCACCCTGGAGGCTGACGGCAAAGAGACTACATAGACACCCCAGAATGCACAGCTGGGTGCCATGTGGCACCTTTGCCGTCTGCCAGCTGATGGCACAGGTCTTTGCCATCAGCTGGCAGACGGCAAAGAGACCATATAGTTCCTGTTTTTTTGTTTTATATTATTTCACAGCACATATATATATATATATATGACAGCACATTTATATAATTCACCACACATATATGATATATAGTTCACCACACATATACTTGCCAACACATATATATAATTCACCACACATATATGATTCACCAATGTACATCCCCATATATCCAAAGAACCAACATACCAAGTATTGCACTGTTTATCCATATATACATATACATATAGTTCGACATTGTTCATCAACTCAAATGAAAACTAGATGATATACATATAAAGTTCATCCATCGACATTGTTCAACTCCATGAATGCCAGCTTCCATGCATGTAGTATATCCAATCTGCAAAAATGTGAATAAGAAAGTTAGAAGAAGAACAAAATATGATGTTTTCAGCTAATTATGTCATTTTTAGCGGAAAACAAGCTAAGTATATGTGTGGTGAACTATATATCATTTGTTGGAGCTAAATTACCTAATTATGTCTTTTTTGAGCTAAATGGGCTAATTATGTCATTTTAGAGGAAAACAAGCTAAGTATATAATATTCATGAGCTAACCAAGGTTCTTATGCCATTTTGAGCTTATTATGGCATTTTGGAGCTAAATGGGCTAATTATGTCATTGTTGGGTTAATTAAAGCAAGGATAATATGAAAGAGGAGAAGAAAGAGGGGGAGGAGGAGAAGAAGAAGAAATCAAGAAGAAGGAGGAGGAGGAGGAGAAGGATAGAAGGTCCTTGGCCTTCTCCTCCTCCTCCTCCTCCTTCTCCTTCTTCTTCTTCTTCTTCTCTTCTTCTTCTTCTTCTTTCTTTTGATTTTGCCTATTTCTTCTCCTCTTCTCCTCTTGTTGGAGCTAAATTACCTAATTATGTCTTTTTTGAGCTAAATGGGCTAATTATCCCATTATAGAGGAAAACAAGCTAAGTATATAATATTCATGAGTTAACCAAGGTTCTTATGCCATTTTGAGCTTATTATGGTATTTTGGAGCTAAATGGGCTAATTATGTCATTGTTGGGTTAATTAAAGCAAGGATAATATGAAAGAGGAGAAGAAAGAGGAGGAGGAGGAGAAGAAGAAGAAATCAAGTAGGAGGAGGAGGAGGAGAAGGATAGAAGGTCCTTGGCCTTCTCCTCCTCCTCCTCCTCCTCCTCCTTCTCCTTCTCTTCTTCTTCTTCTTCTTCTTTCTTTTCATTTTGCTTATTTCTTCTCCTCTTCTCCTCTTGTTGGAGCTAAATTACCTAATTATGTCTTTTTTAAGCTAAATGGGCTAACAATTCCATTTTAGAGGAAAACAAGCTAAGTATATAATATTAATGAGCTAACCAAGGTTCTTATGCCATTTTGAGCTTATTATGGTATTTTGGAGCTAAATGGGCTAATTATGTCATTGTTGGGTTAATTAAAGCAAGGATAATATGAAAGAGGAGAAGAAAGAGGAGGAGGAGGAGAAGAAGAAGAAATCAAGAAGAAGGAGGAGGAGGAGGAGAAGGAGGAGGAGGAGAAGGATAGAAGGTCCTTGGCCTTCTCCTCCTCCTCCTCCTCCTCCTCCTTTTCAGTGTGCATCATGTCGATATTGTGTGGAAGAAGGAGGTCTTTGAAGTAAGGCAGATCTCAGAAGCATGGCTTGTGAGTCCAGGCGTGTTTTGAATTATACCCCTTGAAATACCCTGGACGCTCTGGATCAGGCTCGAGGGCGTTTAACTGATCCAGGATCTGGTGGCCTGTGAACGCAGGTGGTGCCAAGTTTTTGACAACTTTACCTTTGGTAAAGTTCTTCTTGTCTTTTCTGAACTGATGGTCAGGATCCAGGAACTGTCTATGCAAGTCAAAGCAAGAATACTTCCGACCCTCCTGCAACCAATGAAACTGAAAAGCTGCCTTGCATTGGGGGCACGGGAACCTTCCATGCACACACCATCCAGAGAATAGCGCATACGCTGGCAAGTCATGCATAGAGTACATGTACCACACATGCATTTTGAAGTTTTCTTTTCTAGCGGCATCGTATGTCTTGACCCCATTTTCCCAAGCTTCTTCCAATTCATCCTTAAGCGGTTGCAGGTACACATTCATATTCTTCCCCGGATAATTGGGCCCTGGAATTATCAACATCAGAAATATGTTCTTTCTTTGCATAATCTGCCCGGGGGGGAGATTGAGTGGAATGACAAATACAGGCCAACAACTGTATTGGGTTGCCGTCATGCCGAAGGGATTAAAACCATCCATGGCGGCGCAGACTCGAGGATTCCTTGGATCTGCCGCTTTATCCTGATGCAATCCATCGAAATGTTTCCACGCTTCCCCATCCGATGTGTGTACCATCATCTTATTCCCATCCGCATCTAGTTCTGTTCTTTTGCCCAATTTGTGCCATGTCATCTGTCTGGTTGTCTCTTCGACCATGAAAAGACGTTGAAGTCTTGGTACGATTGGCATATACCGAAGAACACTAACTGCGATTTTGGTCTGCCTCTTCTCACCCATACCGTTGTCTACCACAAGATACCTGCAAGACTCACAATTGGGACAATAGTCCAAGTGTGCATACTCCTTCCTAAATAAGACACATCCTTTCTCACATGCATCTATCTTCTCATAGGGCATCTTAAGTACATGAAGTATTTTGTCCGACTGGTACAAGTTTGCAGGCATGACATGGTCTTTGGGTAGGAAACGTCCAAATAGTGTCATCATCGCGTTGTAGCATTCTCTTCCCAAGTTGAACTGAGCCTTCAGAGCCATTACTTGTGCAATTGCATCCAGCTGACAGAGCTCAGTGTGCTCATGGAGAGGACGTTTTGAAGACTCCAACATTTCATAAAAGGCCTTTGCAGATTCCTCCATCTCATCTTCCGAATCCCGAGCATCATCAAAGTCTTGCATCATGTCTTCGATCCCGGTACCATGCTCGTCTGTGCGACGACGGACCACCTCAGCTCTTGTGCGTTGTATAGACTCACCATGAAATGTCCACACCGTATAATTAGGCTTAAAACCCCTCCTCTGCAGGTGTTTAATCATTACAGCCTCTGTCGTCTTTTTATAGTTGTCGCATCCAGGACAGGGGCAATAGTTTCTTTCCTGGCCATTTGTGAATGCGGCTTTCACAAATTCCTTTGTTTTTAAAACCATTCTTTCGTCATCTCTTTCTGACTAGGGTGACCGGTAAACATCCACGCACGATCACTCATCTTGCGTAGCTACTAAAGACAGAAGAAATATATTTATATATAATTTAGCATTTATATTCATCGGTTAATCAGGTTCGCCATTTTTATTACGTCCAGGCAACCTACACACTAATAGGTAAAGATAGGTCCTAATCCCACCCGAGTATGTGTAGATTGGGTTCGTTTTCCCATGCTCTGCTCCGGATCCAACGCAAAATTTCGGCAGCACCTCCCCGCTGTTCTCCTGATACACGTCTCCGCAATAAACAGAGAGGATGTGCATCCGGAGAACAACAGGGAGGCACTGACGAAATTCCGCATCGGATCCAGAGCACAGCATACGGGAAAACGAACCCAATCTACACATACTCGGGCTGTCCATGGATAATGTTGGACAATTCGAAAGGATGGCGGTTATAAATATGCAAAGACATGCATATTTATAGATGTCGCCCTTTCGAACGGGAGATGCATACTGGTCACGCATACTGATAAATTAATTGAATTACCTAAATCTAGAAAGTTTCATCCGGAAACCGAGCCACAGTAAATGAAGGGGCAGGGAGGAGATGAAATTTGTACTGACCCACGAATGCAGGGGCGGAGCTCGTACAACGCACGGGCAGGTCTTCGCACAGCAGACCTCACAGCGACGAGACAACTATCACATGTAAATCCACCCGATCAACACAAATATTCCAATTATGTCATTTTAGAGGAAAACAAGCTAAGTATATAATATTCATGAGCTAACCAAGGTTCTTATGCCATTTTGAGGTTATTATGGCATTTTGGAGCTAAATGGGCTAATTATGTCATTGTTGCGGAAATTAAAGCAAGGATAATATGAAAGAGGAGAAGAAAGAGGAGGAGGAGGAGAAGAAGAAGAAATCAAGAAGAAGGAGGAGGAGGAGAAGGACTAGAAGGTCCTTGGCCTCCTCCTCCTCCTCCTCCTTCTCCTTCTTCTCTTCTTCTTCTTCTTCTTCTTCTTCTTCTTTCTTTTCATTTTGCCTATTTCTTCTCCTCTTATCCTCTTGTTGGAGCTAAATTACCTAATTATGTCTTTTTTGAGCTAAATGGGCTAATTATCCCATTTTAGAGGAAAACAAGCTAAGTATATAATATTAATGAGCTAACCAAGGTTCTTATGTCATTTTGAGCTTATTACGGTATTTTGGAGCTAAATGGGCTAATTATGTCATTGTTGGGTTAATTACCCTGGTGCATGGACATGCACCTACCACGCAAAGTTCGCAGGTCCAGAAGTTGCCCTTTTGGTCCAGAGGACTTTCGAGGTTACCTATACTACTTTTCAGTTTATATAAAACTTTTCGATATTTTCTACATTTGAGGATGGCAATATTATTTAAGTTGTCCTGTTTTGCTCCGGTACCAATAAAATAGATGATACATTATTTTGACAGACTTGATTTCAACAAAAGAACATGTGTTCTTCTTTGAAGTAGTCTTGAACCTAAGCAATAATGATGGCGAATAAACTAAGAGAATCTACCACTAAATCTACTAATTAACTAACAGAATCTACCACTAAAACTACTAATTAATTCCAAAAAACTAAATACCAAACATGTGATCTTCTTTTTGTCTTCTCCTCCTCCTATTCTTCTTCTTCTTCTCCTCCTCCTCCTCCTCCTCTTCTCCTCTTCTCCTCCTCCTCCTCTTCTTCTTCTTCCTATTCTTTCTAGTAAGCTAACTAACTAACTAACCTAACTAACCAAGCTAACTAAACCTATCGCTAAACCTAGATAGCACTAAACAGCAAAAAAATAAAAAAAACAGAATCTACCACTATAACAAAAACAAAATCTACCACTAAGTAACTAAAAAAGAATCTAGCTACCACTAAATACCAAACAAGAAAAAATCAACTTCTTCTTCTTTTTTCTCTTCTTCTCCTTCTTATTTTTTTCTTATTCTCTTCTTCTCTTCTTCTTCTCTTCTTATTTACTTCTTCTCCTTCTTATTTTTTCTTCTCTTCTTCTTCTTTTTCTTCTTCTTCTCCTTCTTATTTTTTTCTTCTCCTCTTCTTCTTCTTCTTCTTCTTCTTTTTCTTCTCCTCCTCCTCCTCCTCCTACTCCTCTTATTCTTATCCTCTTCTTGTCCTCCTCCTCCTCCTCTTCTCCTCTTCTCCTCCTCCACCTAACTAACCAAGCTAACTAACTAACCTAACTAAAACTACTAACCTAACTAAATCTACCACTAAAACTACTAACAATAACAACTACTAAAACTACTAAAAATAATAAAACTAGTAAAAAATAATGCGGGTGGGGGGTGGGGGTGGGGGTGGGGGTGTGGGGGCTCACCGAGAGGGGAGGCTGTGGAGGGGCCGGGGTGTTGGGGGTGGCGGGGCGGCGCCGGGGGCGCCAAGGGCGGCGGCACGACGGTGGTGGGGCAGCGGCAGCGGCAGCGGGGGCGAGGTGGGAAGAGAGAGAGAGGGGCGGCGGCGGGGGCGACATGGGCGGCAGGGGCGGCAGTGGGGCGCGACAGGGGCGGCGGCAGGGGCGATAGGGGCGGCAACGCGACGGGGGCGGCGGCGCGACGGTGGTCCTGGCGGCCGTTACAGAGAGAGGAGCGCGTGGGGTGGGGGAGAGAGAGCGAGGGGCGCGCGGGGTGAGCCGTTACAGAGAGGGAGAGGGGCGGGGGGGAAGGAGCCGTTAATGGAGTTAGCGCTTTGCCATCTTCTGGCGGACGGCAAAGAGTCTAGACTCTTTGTCGTCTGCCTCCGGACTCTTTGCCGTCCGCTAGCAGACGGCAAAGGTCCGACTCCTGTTTGACCTAGCCACCCCGCGGTCAGGTGGGCCTATCTATATCTTTGTCGTCTGCCTCTGGACTATTTGCCGTCCGCTAGCAGACGGCAAAGAGGTGACAAATGGCAAAAAGACTGTATGCCATCAGCCAGTACTGAGCCATCTGTTTTGCTGAAGCTGACGGCAAAGACACACTTTGCCATCAGCTAGCAGATGGTAAAGACTAGGCAGATGGCAAAAAACTGTTTTCCAGTAGTGATTGTTGATGGTGTGGTGTGTTCCCATGCACCACCCCACTTATATTTAGTTGCTTGATCATGTGGCAACCTGGTAATACCAGGGAGTGCCCATTAGAGTGTGTTTATGGCTGTTTTGAACCGTAGGCCTTTGAAACTAGTTTCGTAGTTTCCGGTTGATCCGTGACTCCGTTCTCTACGTTCTTTATATGTTTTTGCATCGTTTTCTCATGATGCACATGTTCATGCCATATTCATGCATGTCAAGATAACTTAAAAATGAGGTTCTGTCCAGAATTCAATTAATGCAACTAATGCATTTGAAAGTGACTAGATTAGTGATGCATGCTTCCTTCTTCACACATGCATCATATTGATTGTTGCATTATGTTTTGCCGGTGTTCATTGGTTGTTATCTTATCTTGGGTAGCATCGGGAACGGAGAGCGAGTATGTGGATTCTGGAGAATACGTGCAGGAAGATCAAGAGAAGTTCCAAGTTGAAGACATCACAAGCAAGATGACCGTGACCTTGACACCGTATCTAGCTTTGTTACGCTTAGAATCATGTTTCCTTCGATACTTGATCGTTGCCTACCACTTAAAATAAATGCCGCCTGTCTTTGTCATGAACCCAAACACCTCCCTCTCCTAGCAAATTTTGTTTGGCTAAGTAGGCTTGCTCACCCTCTAATGAGTAGCTTTGCTATTTGCAGGTGCCAGCTGTCTCATGTGATAACATGAGCATTTGGATATCATTATGTTTAAACTGCTATTTAATTAATGCACCTATATACTTGGTAAATAACAGAAGGCCTAGCCTTTTGCCGGGTGATTTTTTACGTTGTTGCCACCTTAGTTTCGGCTACCGGTGTTTGATTCCATAACTGGTCGCTCCTAACACGTTCGGGGTTGTTATGGGGACCCCCTTGATAAATCGTGTAGTGTTAAGGCTTGTCCGGCATGACCCAACATTGCTTTTAATGTGCTAATCACCTAATAATAATTTGCATAGGGAATAGCTACCCCGAGGAATTAATCAACAACCCGGGCCAGTGCTCCTCATGAGTGTTGGTCCAAATTGAGCATACTAGGAGGCCACCGCGGGGCAACTCGAGGTTTGGTTTAACCCGTAGTGTGACTCATCTGACGTGTACTGAGAACGAGATAGACGGCTCTTATCGGGTTCGTCGACACGTCGGGAGGTCCTGCTAGATTTGTCTTACCTTAGCGAATTATCTTGCGTATAGGGATTCCTGTGAAACTTTGGGTCTCCTCAAAGTTGAGGTTTTCCTCTAAGGAATCCGACGAGATCACGAGTTTCGTGATAGAGGATTACTTTGCGGCCCATGGCAGTTTGTGATGGACTAGTTGGAGCACCCGTGCAGGGTTTAATCTTTCGGAAAGTCGTGCCCGCGGTTATGTGGCAAATGTGGATATTTTGTTAACATCCGGTTCTAGACAACTTGAAGTAACTCTAATAAAACTACCAACTATGTGTGTAACCGTGACTGTCTCCTTTGGAGATCGCTCTTCGATAGAGAACATGGTGGGGTTATGTCTGGCGTAGGTAGGTGTTCAGGATCACTTAGTGATCAATTTAGTCTTCGATCGCTCGCGTAGGCCACCATATGATTACTCTGATCATCGTAAGGTAGCCACCATATATGCTTAGGTTGCTGCAAACCCATACACTAAACCTTCCTCACCTAATAACTTGGCTAGATTTGATACCAAGGTCATTAGATTGTTGAGTCCCCGTGGCTCACAGATTACTACAAACCCCAACAGGTATAGGTAGCCCGACACAGGAGATCCTGGTGACAACCAGCTGAAGTGGGAGTTCGATGAGGACTATGTCGTCTGTATGTGAACTATCCGGAAGACTGAGGTCGTGGTCGTGATCGTGGGCCAGCATACGGGATGTTTTAGTTCATTTGTTTTCTGTTTAAGTCAATACTGGACCTTCTACTACCCTGAATAATGTGTGTCTGTAAGACTTATGCTATATTCTTAATAGATGGCAAGTGTATGCCCAACTTGTTACTCTTTTAATTATGTATTGTGATGATTATCCCGTTTGCGAAACGCATAGATACGCCCCTTTCCCCTTTTGAGGCCTCACCCCAAATAAGGAAAGGGTCGCATCTTAGACGTTACAAGTTGGTAATCAAAGCCTTACGACCATAGGAGCCTTTGTGTGATCGAACTTGGCCGAGTCGAGTCTAGTAAAATGTTTTGAGTCTTAGTTATATCAGAGAGTAGGTTTGTTTTTTCTCCTCTTCTATGCCTTGGTGAGGTTCTCGACTTAGGAAATCTTAATTCTACTCCTCTTCTTGCTCAAAAAAATATTAGGATCCTGCGGGTATTTTGAAATCTATATGATATCGATGTGACGGAGTTCTGTCTTGGTGCCTCCTGTTTGACTTGATTTCTTTCGGGGAGTTGAGCTCCAGGGGATTCTTGTGCACATCGCCATCATTCAGATTTCTTAGTATCTCAGGACGGAGGATGTTCGTAATTTCTTCAATACTAGTTGTGACGAGAGGAGTCCAGCTTCCCGAGTACTGGTGTAGAGAGTTCCGGATGTATCGCCACACTTTGTATCGTTGTGATTACGAGGGTCTGTAGTAGATGAAGGTCCGAGATGTTGGTTATGTGTTGACGGATGTGATACACTGGACGGGTTAGTATAGGGGTTGTGTGACATATTACTCCTTGTATCCGTGTACCAGATTGCATGACCAGATATTTTGGGAATTCATAGGTGGGATATCAGGTAGTGGCTTATAGGACAATCTTCCTACAGATGCATGATGTGAGGTTGGGATTCGACATTCAGTGGGTACGTTTGTTCATGGTCATCTTACAGTGGTTCTCGTTGTGTCTTAAAGAGTCCTTGTAGCTTGCTACGACTCGGGGACGCTTCGTAAGTCGTGTGCACTGCCTTGCACAAGATGGCTACTCTAAGTTCGAGCCCGTGCAATCATATCCACGAAGATATCGGACGGAATCTCTATCATACGTTTGTTCCGAGCAGTTCTAGCTCATACTTGGCATGCAAGTGGTCTTTAATCAGATTTTCTCGACAATCACTTTGAGGAAGAATTCTTACTATTTTGTTCGAGTGCAATTGCTAAATATTCTTATTCATATATTTCTGCCTATTGATTCAGCTTTACCTTGAATGTTATTCTATGGTCTAATGTGTTGTCCGTCTTCAGGATGGCTCCACCAACTCGCCAGAATCCAGGTCGCGAGGGTACTGATGCTCCGCCACCACCCCCTCCGCCTCCTCCGCCGCCACCTCCTCCTGCACAGGCTTGGCAAGCGGTGATGGCTGCAACAAATGCTAAGACCCGGATGTTAATCTAGCTATTGCAAGAGAGGACCAATCAGCAGCAGGGCAATTTCAACCATGGTGGTAATCAGTTTGCATCTCTGAATCAATTCCTGGCGAACCAGCCGAAGTCTTTCACGTCTTGCGACCAGTCGTTCGACGTTGAGGACTGGATTCGGGACATGATCAAACACTTTGAGTGCAGCAATGTCTGTCCAGAGGACTTAGTCAAGTTTGCAACGTTTCAGCTCAAGGGGCAAGCAGCAGTCTGGTGGCAGCAGTTGAAGGACTCTAGGGGAGACAGAATGATCAGTTGGGATGATTTCTGCAGAGATTTCAGGTCTCGCTATATCCCGTCTAGCTTTGTGGAAGAGATGCGTGAGAAGTTCAAACGCTTGAAGCAAAGTGGTTCCTCTATGTACAAGTACAACGTCGAGTTCCATGAGCTCGCTCGATACGCTTTGCAGGACATTCCAGATCAGAAGAGCAAGATCTATCAGTTCAGAGGTGGTCTGAGAGAGGACTTGCAGCTGGCCCTGCACGATCTCGATGAGTTTGATAAGTTCTATAACTTGGCTCTCAGGGCTGAGGCATATTTGCTTAGGGTGGAGAATTCGAGGAAGCGTTTCAAAGAGTCCAGTCCATCGCCCTCAACTCAGGTGGTCCAGAAGCAGCAGAAATACTGGGTGTCTCCTCCTCCTCGACAGAGGTGGTCGTGGTTCTTCCAACCCACCCAATTCAGCTTTCGAGCAGAGGTTTCAGCAGCAGAAGCAAGGGAATCCTCAGGTGCAGTTTTGTCAGTGAACAGATGTTACTTTTCACATGTGTGGGCAGAAGGGTCACTATGCCAACAAGTGCACCTCTCACCTACGTCTTCTGCCCCCTCCTCCAGGGAAACCTCCAAGCAATGCTATAGTGAAGTTCAACCCTAGGTCTGCGAGAGTCAATATGGTGAATCAGCTGAAGCAGACAACTCCTCGGATGTGATTATGGGTAATCTCTCAGTTAATGATATTCCTGTAAAACTGTTGTTTGATTCTGGTGCATCACATTATATCTTATCTTATCCGTTTGCGGCAAAGCATGATTTGCATCTTGAAGAGTTGCCTAAGTCTTTAGATATTGTTTCTCCGAGGATGCTTATGAGTTCTCGTTGGGTTGTTCTGGATGTCACTGTCAAGATGGGTGATTATTCTTTCCTGGCTTGTCCTATTGTCCTTGGCAACTCTGATATCGATTTGATCCTTGGGATGGATTGGTTGGCTTTGAACAAGGCGTCTATTGATTGTGAAGCTAAAGAAGTGAAGCTAACTCATTCTTCGGAGGATGTAATTATCTTCGCAGCGTGTGATGACACGGCCCGTCTGTTTTCCTTGAATGGGAACGGTGATATCTCTCCAATTTCGCAAGTCCCAGTGGTCTGCGAGTATGAAGATGTTTTTCCAGAAGAACTGCCAGGAATGCTTCCGCACCGAGCAGTTGAGTTCGTAGTTGAGCTTGAACCGGGTACTGAGCCTGTGTGTAAACGGCCGTACAAACTGGGTCCAGAAGAGCTGAAGAAACAACTTGATGAGCAAGAGCGTCTGGGTCTGATCAGACTAAGCTCATCTCCTTCGGGCTGTGGAGTTCTTTTCATCAAGAAGAAGGATGGTATGGAATGACTCTGTACCGATTACCGTCCATTGGATAAGAAGACGATCAAAAACAAGTGTCCACTTCCCAACATCAATGAGTTGTTTGAGCAATTGAAAGGGGCTAAGATCCTCTCGAATCTTGATCTCAGGATGGATTATCACCAGATTCGCATTCGCTAAGAGGACATTCCAAAGACTGCTTTCAGAACAAGCTTTGGCTCGTATGAGTACACAGTGATGTCTTTCGGTCTGGCTAATGCTCCACCGACATTCTGTCGGATGATGAATTATATATTCTCCCCATTCAAGAATGAATTCGTCTTGTTGTATCTTGATGATATTCTGGTCTTTTCGGAAACTGAGGAAGACCGTGAAGAACATCTTAGGCTTGTGCTCGATAAGCTAAGAGAGCATAAGTTCTATGCTAAGTTTCCCAAATGTGAGTTATGGTTGAATGAAGTTGTCTACCTTGGGCACATCATCTCTACCGAGGGCATCAAAGTTGATCCGTCGAAGGTGCAGGCCATTGTTGAGTGGGAACCTCCGCAGAATGTGAAGCAGCATCGAAGCTTTCTGGGCTTGCAAGTTATTGCAGAAGATTCATTGAGAATTTCTCCAAGATTGCTAAGCCTCTCTCAAGTCTTCTTTAGAAGGGTGTGAAGTATGTCTGGTCTCCAGAGTGTCAGTTGGCCTTCGACACACTCAAAGAGAAGCTCCCTTCTACTCCAGTCTTGGTTCCTCCTGATGACTCCAAACCTTATCAAGTTTTCTGCAATGCCTCTCTTCAAGGTCTTGGTGCAGTGCTGATGCAAGACAAGAAAGTGGTAGCTTATACCTCGAGGCAGTTGAAGCCAAGTGAGAAGAATTACCCCACTCATGATCTTGAGTTGGCGGCAGTGGTACATGCTCTGATGACTTGGAGACACCTCTTGTTGGAAAGAAAGGTTGAAGTGTTCACCGATCAGAAGAGTCTCAAATACATCTTCACCCAGCCTAACCTCAATCTTCGGCAAACTCGTTGGGTAGAAATGCTCCAAGATTTTAATCCGAGCATTGAGTGCACTCCAGGCAAAGCTAATGTCGTGCCAGATGCTTTGAGCAGGAAGGCTTACTGCAACAGTCTCATTCTGAAGCCTCTCCAGCCTGATCTTTGTGAATCTTTCGGAAAGCTCAACCTTCAGTTAGTACCTCAGGGATTTCTTGCTAATCTTCACATTTCTCCTACCTTGGAAGACCAGGTCCGACAAGCTCAACTTCTTGATGCAATGGTGAAGAAAGTTAAGATTGGCTTGGCAAAGGGAGTTCCCAAATATAAGTGCTTCACTGTTGATGCCAGAGATACATTATTCTTTGAGGATCGCCTTGTCGTATCGAAAGGGGATCTCAGAAAGGTCATCATGGAAGAAGCTCATAACTCTCTTCTCTTGATACATCCAGGAAGTTCCAAGATGTATCCGGATTTGAAACAGGCCTTGTGGTGGACTCGCATGAAGCGTGAGATTGCTCAGTTCGTAAATGAATGTGATGTATGTCGAAGGGTGAAAGCATAGCATCAACGTCCAGCAGGTCTTTTGCATCCCTTGCCCATTCCTGAATGGAAGTTTGACCATGTTGAGATGGATTTCGTCACCGGGTTTCTGAAGTCCAAGAAAGGTAACGATGCCATCTTTGCCGTCATTGACAAGTTGAGCAAAGTCGATCATTACCTTCCAGTCAAGGAGTCCATCTCGGCAGCTCATCTTGCGGAGCTGTATACGTCAAGGGTAGTCTCATTACATGGTGTTCCAATGCTGATTTCTTTGGATGGAGGAAGCATCTTCACTTCCAAGTTCTGGGATTCATTTCAGTCTATGATGGGTACTAAGATTCGATTCAGTACAGCCTTCCATCCTTAGACTAGTGTGCAAGTTGAGAGAGTCAATCAGGTCCTCGAGGATATGCTAAGAGCCTGTGTCATTGCCTTTGGCATGAAGTGGGAAGACAGCCTACCTTTTGCTGAGTTTTCTTACAACAACAGCTATAAGGCAAGTTCAGGAAAAGCGTCGTTTGAGATTCTCTATGGCAGGAAGTGTCGTAACCCGCTCAATTGGTCAGAGACTGGTGAGCATCGGATTCTTGGGAATGACATGATTGTTGAAGCAGAAGAGATGTGTCGTGTCATTCGGGATAATCTCAAAGCAGCACAGTCCCGTCAGAAGAGCTACTACGATAGCAAGCATCGTGACATGTCTTATCAGCTCGATGACTTCGTCTATCTCAAAGTGTCTCCCATGAAGGGCACTCAGCGCTTCGGCATCAAAGGGAAACTCGCTCCTCGTTTTGTTGGGCCTTTAAGAATTGTTGGCAAGAGAGGCGACCTTGCATATCAATTAGAGCTCCCTTCAAACTTCGCAAACATGCATGACGTGTTCCATGTCTCTCAGCTCCGGAGATGCTTCAAGACTCCCGAGCGCACAGTTGATCTTCAGGATATCGACCTTCAACCCGACCTATCCTACCGTGAGCATCCAGTTGCCATTCTTGAGACGACTGAGCGCAAGACCAGCAATAAGTCAATCAAATTTCTCAAGGTGCAATGGTCACATCATTCCGATAAAGAGGCCACTTGGGAGCGCGAAGATCACCTCCGTTCCGAATTTACAGAGTTCTTTCAGTCCTAGATCTTGGGTCGAGATCTTCTTGTAGTGTGGGAGAGTTTGTAACACCCCAGATGTAATCCTTGCCATATTTGGATCCTATCCTATGTTGTGGAACCATGTTGTGGAGGTGATATAAGTTATCATTTCATGTGGATCATTTCATGTCATCATTTTTTGCATCATGGCATCCTCTTCATTTGTTTTGCTTTCTTCTTGTGTTGCTAGTTGTTCCATATTGTTTGCTAGCTTGCTTGTAGAGGTGTGAAGTTGTGGTGCTTTCAAACAAGGTTACCAAACAAGGCTTTCAAATTACAATGCTTTTCACACTATGTTAAAACCTTCTTCCATTTTGTTATTTTAACTAGTGTGTTAAACTGTGTTCGATCCTGTTTTTAAAATGTTATTCATTTAGAGTATTTAATTGTGATTGAGGGGGTAACTCTGATTGTAATATTAGCCTTGAGGTCTATAGGGTTTTATTTTAAAAACAGTATAATTAATTCCTATTTTTGGTATAATTTATTTGCTCTTATAATCTGTTTGGTATTTTATTTATATAGGGCATATATCCCTCATGCCCTAGGTGTTTTTATTTTATTTTCAAAAATCCTAGGTTGCTCTCGGTATTTTTGTTTGCGGTTTTGTTTATTCTAAAAAGGGAAAAGCCTTTTTCTTTTCCTGGCTTTTTCGGGCACCAGAGAGAGCCCAGGTGGGCTGGCTCCCTCTTCTCCACCTGGGCCTCGCCTATTCCTGTCGCCAGCGTGAGCCCGTGGCGCGACCTTCTTCCTCCTCGCTACGTCACGATGTACGACCGAACGGGAGCCACCGATCTCCTCCTTCCCTCGATCTTGTGGCCCGATGCTCGCCCCCCGAGGCCATATAAGCAACCGGCGCTCCTCCCTGACCTAGGGTTCCCATTTCTCCCCTCCTCTCACCCTCTGGCGCCGTCGGGGGCGCACCCGATCAACTCCGACGCCATGATCGGCTCTTGGTAAGCTCGTCACCGGTGGACCAACACCAACGCATCCTCCCCGACCGGTCCAGGTGCAAGCGGAAGGTGGTGGGGTTCCATTCATGTGCTCAGTTTGCAGAGAGAGCCCCTCCAACGCCCTCCTCGACGTCGAAGACTTATCTGCTCCGGCATCCTCTGCTTCGACAGACGGCCTCCTCTGCTCCGGCTACGCCGCCTCGTGTTGTGGGTGAGCGAGCCTTCCTTCCCCCCCCCCCTCCTTCTCCTCGTGTTTCCGCTAGTCGTCGCTGATGGCAGAGCGTTTCTGCGCATGAAGCTCTGGCGTCGTAGCAGTAACCATAGCTGTTGTGGCTTCCACGCGCATGGGCATCGCCGCTATGCATCGTGGTCGAGGCACCCTTCGCGGCGCCATAGTTTATCCTGGGGTAGAATCCCTGCAAAGCTGTTGTTGTTGTATGTAGGCTGCCACGCTCCGGTGAGCTTCGTCGCTGGCGCCTCTCTGCTAAGCAGAGCAAGCGTCCCCCTTGTGGCGTGTTTTCCTTTCTTGGATCCCCCTTTGGGACAATAGTACCGCACCAGCTCAGCTGGCTTTGTTCCCGCGCGCATCGGGCAGGTCTGGGGTTCGAGACCCAGCGCCCCCCTTTTTATCTTGGGTTTTCTTTTGCTGTCGCATGGGTGGCACAGACTGCCTAAGAGGATTTACCCCTCTGATTGTGCAGCTACACCGCGGTAGCCCAGTGGTGCATGTGTGTGTAGTGGTGCCAGGGGTTGTAGGTTCGATGCCCACAACCTCCCCTTTTGTTTTTCTATGTTTTATTTTTATTTTTATTTTTATTTTGCTGCATTGTTTTGTTTTGTTTCTTTTTAAAACCAGGGGTGTGTTGATGTTGTTTTATTTCTTTGAGGCCTAGGGTGTAGTGTATATGTGAGTGTGTGCACATGAGTGTATGTGTGTGCACATGTGAGTGTGTGTGTGTGTGTGTGTGCATGAGTGTGCATGCACTTGTGCAAGAGGGCCTAACCCCTCATGTTGCACCTAGTCATGTGGTGTTGTGTGAGAGTGCTTGTGTGTGTGCATGTGTAGGTGTAGGTGGTGTAGAGTGAGTCCATATACACATGTGCATATGTATATGAGTTGCGCATGTCTGTGTGTGTGTGTGTGGGTAACCACATTTCTATATGTTAGGGAGACATGTTAGTCGATCCATACTAGGCCTAGATATGTTGTTCTTGTCCTAGTGTAAGTGCATGTGTAGGTGATGCAATATGTGCTAGTTTTTACATGTGATGATAGTCATTTGTAGTTTATATGATTCTATGTGATATTTTCGAGCTAGCTTTGTGCATTGTTGTTACATGCAAGTACCCATGTATGATATATGATTTTGGGGTAGAATCATCCCAGTAATCCATTGGTGCAATCATATTTCACTTTAGAGCAACTTCATAAAACTGTTATTTTCTGTCATGATGCCATGTTTAGTGCTTTGTATTAGGTGGTGCCTTGACCCTTTGAGGATGATTCCTTGATGGAGTGGTAGTGGGTGAATCCCTTTACAGCATGGGGACTTTGTTTTGTTCTTAGGAATTTATATGCACCTATTGTGCCCTGTCAAAGTGGACACTTGGCTGAAACTGACAGATTTGTTAAACCTTGAGATTTTCACTAAGTCTGGGAATCTGATGTTATTTTATTCCCCTGTTGTCTTGTGTGAATTAGCTCCTGTGTTGGGAATCATCCCATGCAACAAACTAAAGTTTATGAGATTTTATGTTTGTTTAGCTCCCTATTAAATTTCATGCTTATGCACTTCCTGTAGATACCATTTTGGAGGCTGCCAAAATGCTTCAGAGCATAAGCAGCTGGTGAAAATATGAGATTTTCACTTAGTCCCAGAATGTGTGAGATTTTGTCCAAGTTAGTGTCTATAGATCTGCTCATGAGTGATTCCTTTGCATTAGCTTCTTGTAAAGGGTTGTAGAGATTTTGGATGGCTGCTGCCTCATATCTTGGTTAATTCATTTAGTTGGTTGTAGCTACTTTAAATATTGTAGACAACCTGCTACGTTGCTGTTGAAAACAGATTCCATGTTTGTGTTGATTTGAAGCTTGTGTGGGCACTGTTGATGGTGTGGTGTGTTCCCATGCACCACCCCACTTATATTTAGTTGCTCGATCATGTGGCAACCTGGTAATACCACGGAATGCCCATTAGAGTGTGTTTGTGGCTGTTTTGAACCGTAGGCCTTTGAAACTAGTTTCGTAGTTTCCGGTTGATCCGTGACTCCGTTCTCTATGTTCTTTATATGTTTTTGCATCGTTTTCTCGTGATGCACATGTTCATGCCATATTCATGCATGTCAAGATAACTTAAAAATGAGGTTTTGTCCAGAATTCAATTAACGCAACTAATGGATTTGAAAGTGACTAGATTAGTGATGCATGCTTCCTTCTTCACACATGCATCATATTGATTATTGCATTATGTTTTGCCGGTGTTCATTGGCTGTTATCTTATCGTGGGTAGCATCGGGAATGGAGAGCGAGTATGTGGATTCTGGAGAGTACGTGCAGGAAGATCAAGAGCAGTTCCAAGCTGAAGACATCACACGCAAGATGACCGTGACCTTGACACCGTATCTAGCTTTTTTACGCTTAGAATCACGTTTCCTTTGATACTTGCTCGCTGCCTACCACCTAAAATAAATGACACATGTCTTTTCCATGAACCCAAACACATCCCTCTCCTAGCAAATGTTGTTTGGCTAAGTAGGCTTGCTCACCCTCTAATGAGTAGCTTTGCTAGTTGCAGGTGCGAGTTGTCTCATGTGATAACATGAGTATTTGGATATCATTAATTTTAAACTGCTATTTAATTAATGCACCTATATACTTGGTAAAAAACGGAAGGCCTAGCCTTTTGCCGGGTGATTTGTTTCGTTGTTGCCGCCTTAGTTTCGGCTACCGGTGTTTGATTCCATAACTGATCGCTCCTAACACATTCGGGGTTGTTATGGGGACCCCCTTGATAAAACGTGTAGTGGTAAGGCTTGTCCGGCAGGACCCAACATTGGTTTTAATCTGCTAATCACCTAATATTAATTTGCATAGGTAATAGCTACCCCGAGGAATTAATCAACAACCCGAGCCAGTGCTCCTCATGAGTGTTGGTCCAAATTGATCAGACTAGGGGCCACCGCGGGGCAACTCGAGGTTTGGTTTAACCCGCAGTGTGACTCATCCGACGTATCTTGAGAACGAGATACGCGGCTCTTATCGGGTTCGTCGACACATCGGGAGGTCCTGCTAGATTTGTCTTACCTTAGCGAATTATCTTGCGTATAGGGATTCCAGTGAAACTTTGGGTCTCCTGAAATTTGAGGTTTTCCTCTAAGGAATCCGACGAGATCACGAGTTTCATGATAGAGGATTACTTTGCGGCCCGTGGCAGTTTGTGATGGACTAGTTGGAGCACCCCTGCAGGGTTTAATCTTTCGGAAAGCCATGCCCGCGGTTATGTGGCAAATGTGGATATTTTGTTAACATCTGGTTCTAGACAACTTGAAGTAACTCTAGTAAAACTGCCAACTGTGTGCGTAACCATGACTGTTTCCTTCGGAGATCGCTCTTCGATCGAGAAAACGGTGGGGTTATGTTTGGCGTAGGTAGGTGTTCAGGATCACTTAGTGATCAATTTAGTCTTCGATCGCTCACGTAGACCACCATATGATTACTCTGATCATCGTAAGGTAGCCACCATATATGCTTAGGTTGTTGCAAACCCATACACTAAACCTTCCTCACCTAATAACTTGGCTAGATTCGATACCAAGGTCATTAGATTGCTGAGTCCTCGTGGCTCACAGATTACTACAAACCCCAATAGGTACAGCTACGCCCGACGCAGGAGATCCTGATGACAACCAGCTGAAGTGAGAGTTCGATGAGGACTCTGGTCGTCTATATGTGAACTATCCAGAAGACTTAGGCCGTGGTCGTGATCGTGGGCCAGCATACGGGATGTTTTAGTTCATCTGTTTTCTGTTTAAGTCCGTAGCTGGACTTTCTGCTACCCTGAATAATGTGTGTTATTAATCTTTATGCTATATTCTTAATAGATGGCAAGTGTATGCCCTACTTGTTACTCTTCTAATTATGTATTGTGATGATTATCCCGTTTGCGGAATGCATAGATGCGCCCATTTCCCCTTTTGAGGCCTCGCCCCAAATAAGGAAAGGGCCGCATCTTAGACGTTACAATGTTGGTATGGATATTTTGCTCATTGTAGGATATCCATTTTTTGTTATTGGGCTTTCTATTTTATTTGGCCAATTGGATATATAAGAATGCCTAAGTACCTCTCTCTAGATATCTATGTTTTCTCGCCTCAAATTCTATGCATGCTACATAACAAAATTTGAGCAAGCACTTTAGGGACATTGTGTAAGGAGCACTCGAAGATTTGTCTCGACAAGGGTTGACTTCCAAAACCTCCCAAAATGCATCTTAGTGTGACCAACCTAAAAAAACTCGGTCCCACCAAAGTCGAGGGTTGATGAGGTTTTTCACTCTCAGTACCACCGATTTGTCCTTTTTCGGTCTCACCGAGTTTCACTGTAAACTGAATGTTATGGAACTCGGTGGCACAAAAATTCCATCTCGGTGTCACCGATAGCTAGGGGGTATATATTATCCGCGGGCTCGACGTTTGAAATCACATCTTCAAACTTTGCCTCCCACACCTCCTCGTTGTCGTGCCCTAGTCCTCACAATGTCGCCTTGTTTCTCCCATGCGCCCTCGCCACCGGAGTCCTCGCCATCGACGGGAATCTACGCCATCGTCGCCACCGTAACGGATCCTTCAGCAAGCTAGGGTATGCATATGGTCCCTCTTTGTGCTCCCATCTCTGAATCATGCGCAATTAGGCTTTCTTTAAATGTGTCCATGATTCCAATGACTCCATCCACAAGATTATTCCCGTAGATTAGAGAACAAAGAAGAACTTAGGGTTAGTCAACCGCAAAACCGAATCTCGGTCTCACCGAGTCAGAAAAATCGGTCCTGCCAATTCTGGATTTAGGGCTACTCAGAATAGTCTCGGTGAAACCGAGTTTCCCTTTTCGGTGAAACCGAAAAGGGTTGGCAAGTTTGTGTCGAAGAGAATTTCAGTCTCGGTGGATCCAAAAATTTTGACTCGATGGAACCAAAATCCCTTTTTGCTAAAGGTTAAACCTAATTTTTCAAAGTTCAAAACTTTCAAAAACTTCTAAATTTTGTGATGCTCATACATTCCAGCTCTTCTAACTCTTTTCACATGGTCTGCTCCACTGCTTGGCTATCTGTTAGTATGCCAGGATCATAAGATAGTCAGAACAACTTGAGTGAGCCCAGTGCTAACATGGATTCAGGCACTAGTCCAGACAAGACAGCTTCTGACCCAGGTACACCTAGTTCCCATGGTTTGCCCAAGGCAGCTACCAGGTCTTGGAAGAAGCTTACTTCAGATGAAGAATATGTTGATTTTATCCCAGAGGAGATTGTTCCCCAGAAGTAGAAAGAGAAGACCACAGTCAAGAAAACTATGAGGAAGGAGTATGCCAGACCTGCTGATGTGAGAGCCCGAGAGTCTTTATGCAACGGATGACACTCACCCTTGAGAGATCCTCTTACAGGCCTGTCAAGAAGAGAGAGAGGAAGACAACTGTCTGTGTTACTCAAAGGCCAATTTCTATGGAAATAACTCCTGAGCAGAGTAAAGAGGAGCAAGAAGAAATTACAACTGATACCCCTCCTGCTAAGAAGAAGAAGCTTATGGCTGATACTATGCTAAAGAAGACTGCACCCAAGCCTTCTGCACCCAAGCCTAAGAAGCCAGTAGTGCCCAAGAGGACTACCAAGGACATACCTGCAGCAGAGAAGAACAAAGGCTCTGCATCTAGAGAGTTTCTTGCAGATGAGGAAGAAGATGCATCTGTGTTGATGAAGCTGAGAGCTCACTTGCCATTGCACAATGCTACCCATCGTGTTGCTGAAGACATGAAGAAGAGATGTAGTTGCGTACAGGCTGCCTAAGGCAGAATGCGGCTTACATCATACACACTCATAAATTAAAAGATCGGATACATGGATACCCTATGCTCAGGGGTACTCCTAGTTGCCTACGCTGAAATCCTATGCGGCGGACTGCTCGGTCTCAAAAGTGGGTTCGGCAGGATCTTCGACTTCGTCGGTGTATTCTTCCTTCAACGGAGTGGAAGAAAGAATCCGCACATCACGGCGTCTCTTAGGTGAGCCGGCGAAGAGCTCAACATATTCTTCTGCTGTCAGGCGGCGACTCTGAAGAGGGACGGCCCAGATTGGTAGCACACAACCTCTGGTAGCAATACTGGCCCTTCCTTCAGGTGCGCCTTCTTTCTTCATCTTGCGATTCTTCATCTTCTCGCTGTGTAGTAGGCCCTTCACTTGGTGTAGTTCTTGCCGAAGCTTCGTTGATTCCTTAACCAGAAGGTGCATCAGGGTGTCGGATGAGAGACTAAAGTAGGTCTGAAACCTTAATGGCATCCCATCCTCAGACGATGGGGGAGCGTCCAGCTCCCGTCCACTCCTTCCTTAAGAAAAGGTAGGTAGCGAGTAGCGGGTTCATCAGCCATCTCAGGGAGGATATTGCGGAGACGGACGAGCACCTCTCGTGCGGCTGTCTCCACTGCCAGCATCAGTTCTCCCATTTGTGGTCCTTCAAAGAACCAACTAGTCGGGGAGTCATTAGCCTTCACTATCACGTCCACGTGATATTCCTTGGTGTCGGCGTTGACCCAGTGCTCGTGGTAGAGGAAGATGGGCGTGCGGCGTACGTGGCACTTCTCGAGACTATCCACCAGAAGTAGGGGAAAGCCGGTCTCCAGAAGCGTCTCAGGTACGGTGGCCATCTACAAGATATAGAAGAGAGAGAGAAAATCAGAAGGTTTTAGGTGCAAAGTTGTGTAAGGCTGGTGTACTAATCATTTTCGGCTAACGTCCATGAAACCTAAGGCTTCCTATAGTCAGGATGGCTCTGATACCAGTTCTGTGGGGACCCCGACTGGTGAGTCGAGATCCCCGTGCCCAGTGATCCCAAGGATCAATGCTCACTGAACACAGATACTGAATAATAGAGTCTTACATCCAAATACCGAATATTACATCAAATGACCGAAGGGTCAGGTTCACAAACAGGGCCTAAGGACAAATAAAACGGGTACAACGGGTAGCGAAAACTCATAAGGGCTAAGCGGGTGCCCATGCCATCAAGCCTAAACCGACAGGCATTCTGACTTGGAAGCGTCCTAGATCGTAGGTCCGTCTCCGAAGACGTACTCGTCACCAAACTCCGGTCCTTCCTTGTCTCGTCAAATATATAACCAGTGGCAAGCCAATGAGTACTTTGAATGTACTCGCAAACAGCCCATGATATGAACAATGAAAGTGAAGGATGACAATATCATGCATTTCTAGTATAACTCATCTGGTTAGAATGATCATGAATATGCATCAAGTTAAAGAATTACTTTTGAAGAACAGGTTACAGATATCAACATATCTGCTAAGGGTTGAACCATCCGGGTTCACCCTATATGCAAAGTCATCGGACTTGTCATAACCTCAATGTATCACCTGAGGGCTAAACCATCTGGGTTTACCCTATATGCCAAGTCACCGAACTTGGTCATCTTATTATCTTTATAACAACACCTTTTTAACACCACACACACACACTCACTCACACTTGGTTTATGCGGAAATATTAGGACGTAGTTTAAGCAGGATTACCCAACTGTCCTTGACCGTGGACACGGCTATTCGAATAGTTTACACTCTGCAGAGGTTGTACGCTGGACCCACGAGATCCGGGAAACTTCCGTGTCATCCACGACTTGTTGTATATCACATACCCGAGGTAAGTACCCGATCATCATAGTTCCCCTGACGATACTATACAAAGAGGTCCACTCGATTGGTACCCAGCCCACATGTTGTACGTCTTACGAGCACCAACTCTGGACTGTATCAACCATGCAGGGACCAACGGTGTGCCTGGAACTCATAATAATGGCATAGTCGTCCTACCTGGCACGACCCCATCACGAGAGCGACGACAATCACTCCCACCACTAGTAATGTGGCTCTTTGCTAGTACCGACCAGAGTAATCAACAAAGCCCCGTCCCATAAAGGGGTATCGTGGTCGTACTGGTAAGGTTGGGACGGTTGATGTCGTGGGTATAAGTATGACAGTAGAAGTACGGGGTACGAAAGTATATGGGCAGAGCCTTAGCTATGGCGAGGATGTATGAGTTCAGGCCCCTCTACGATGGAGGTAAAAGCCCTACGTCTCAGTGCCCTTGGGAGCTTTGTGTCGAGTGTATTAAGGGATTACAGCAAGTGCCAACCCCTGTACCAGTGGTGAAGGGCGGCTTATATAGAGTGCGCTGCCCTTCATAATGGTCCGGTGGACAGGGGTGGAGTAGTGGCGAGTAAATGCTGGTGTTACTGGTAACGTAAGCCTTAAAATCTAGTTATGGTGTATGAAAACGTATGACCGTTGCCCTCCTGGGAGGTTACGATGTATAGAGTGGATTCCAGTCGGCACGTTAGATATGCTCCGAGTGGACCGTCGCCGACTGGATGATGGGGGCGTCCTTAGTTCAGTCGGAACTGTCTAAGGGCCTTGTCCCCTATGAAGGGTAGTCCTTGGGTAGGACCTATAGGGCAGACCTATGACCCTACCCTGGGACTATAACCCCATCATTAGTCCCCGAATGGATCGGGGCTGGAACGATGAAGTGATGTCCGGAGTTTGGAGCCGACTGGTATTGACGTGATCTTAGCGTTGTCTGCCTCGATCCATTTTATCTTTGCGGCTAGTGGTCCGAGTGAATATGCAAGCGAAACGAACCGTGAGGGACCGATTTCTTCCGCGGAATCTTTCGTCGAGACCGGTCATACTGACAGCGCCGTATTTTCCGGAATTCTCAAATTTCGGTTGCCGCACGCTCAGCGGGGATGACATCATCGCCATCGAGTAGATTTCTCCTCCTCGATTACCGCGTCGCTATCTTCTCCACTAATCTTGCAGCAGCCGGTTGGGAGGATAAGATCTTGGGCCCACCTGTAGGTGACTCAGTCGGAGGCCTTTTAAAGCCTTCCTGGCGGACCTTCCTGTTGCGCTGCTCGTCTTCCTCCCATCGATCTCGCCTCCCCGCAACTCCCTGCACACCTCTAGCCACCTCCTTCCCCTCCTCCTCTGCGGATCCGTCGCCCTTGCCATGACGAAGGGGCAGACCAGCAAGCTTGAGGCGAAGAAGAAGAAGAAGGAGGCGGCCTCCACTCAGCGGCGGAAGTGGGCGTTGCCGGCGGGCTGGATCCAGGGGGACTTCCTCCCCTCCACGGTGAGGAAGACCGACGTGCTGGAGCTGGTGGAGCACGGCATGGTCGTCGATAAGTCTTGGAGGCTGCCGGAAGGCGAGATGGAGCCGGCGCCGAGGGAGGGGGAGCGCGTCCTGCTGCTCAGCCACGTGGCCAGAGGTTTCTCCCTGCCTCCCCATCCTTCCTTCCGAGGTATTATGAACTACTTCGGGGCGCAGCTCCATCACTTTCCGCCGAATGCGATAGCTCATCTTTCCGCATTCATCACCCTCTGCGAGTGTTTCATAGGATGTCCTCCCCACTGGGGGCTCTTCAAATAGGTTTTCTGTGCTAGATCTCAAACGGTTAAGAAACTTAGCCAGCCTGATGATAAGACACACATCCTCCAGCTCTGCGGGGGTTTAGGATTTCAGAAGAAAACGAAAAGAAGTTATCCCTCCCTTCAGCTATCCGAGTCGGTTAGGAACTGGCAATCGTCCTGGTTCTATTGCCAGGACATTGCCTGCCCGAATGCTCCGAGTGGGTTACCACCCTTTAGTTTAGACCGCCCGGGCCCTCCCAGGAAGCTAGCGCTCTCTAAGGGAGAAAAAGCCCAGATCCGGCCTTTGATCGACGCGCTGATAACCGTCGTCCGGAACAGAGTCACCGGCATGGACCTGTTGGAGACTTTTCTAGGTCGACGCATCCAGCCGCTCCAAGCCCGAGACCACGCAATGTGGCATTACACGGGGCCTTCAGATACCACTCAGTCCCATCCTGAAGACGTGAGCGACGAGACCGTGCGTGCGTGGGTCCGCAGCATCACGGGCACATGTGATAACCCCGTGGGAGCTCGGCGGGTGAAGGCCTTCCGCGCCCAAAATCCTCCTCCGAATGAGGTGAGTACATGTTGTCGAGTGCTTCTAACCTTCTCAGTTTTATTGCTTTTCTTGTCTCATCGACTGACGTTGTCGACTGTGTTTTGTGCAGGAGTGGACGAACTGGCATTCTGCAGTCTCAAGTGGGGATCCAGTCGAGGAAGAAGAAGGCAGCATGGAGGGTAGCGCGGGTATTGCCGTGTACGTCTCTGACAGTAGGGAGACGGAGGAGGAAACAGAAGAGGAGGAGGAGGAGACTGAAGAGCAGAGATCGTCACCCTCACCACCAGAACGCCGAACCAAGCACCGTCATGACCCTGCTGTTCCGCCGGCTCCTCCCGTGGCCCTGAGTGGTCGGAGTGTGAAGAGAACCAGGGGTTCTTCTGCCGAGCCCGTGGATCAGCCGTCCAAGGTGGCTAAACCCAGCGGGTCTAAACCTCAGAAAGCTTTGCCCCGGATGAGGATCGCTGTTCCGATCGCCTCAGCGTAAGTATCTTTGCTCTTCCATCTTCCTTCAGTATCCGATTGGACTCTTCTTTTTGGGAATTCATGTTTACCCGTCGAATGGATTTCACTCAACAGAGCTGCTACCTCCGCCACCTCTCTGCCGTGTCAAGGTGACGACCCCATGGACACTGATGACGCCTCCACGTCGCAGCAAGGTATGTTGTCACGACTCCGAGAGTTGTATTACCGTTTCACGAGTGTTGTCTTTGATCTTGATCTTTTTCTGTATTTTTATTTTGTTCAGTCGGGCTTCCTTCAAAGGTGATTCATCTGGACGACGACGACCAAAGGGGGTCGGAACTAGCTTCGGAGGTGATCCACTGGGTGTAGTCCCCGAGAGTAGTGTTACTCGGGTCGAGTAATAGTAGTCTCATAGTGTTGTTGGTTTGCTATGGAGCTCAATGGGACCGACTTGTTCGAGCTTCATACCAGTGGGGTCACTCTCAGTAAACCCACTGGGTGTAATCCCCGAGACCGCTCTCGATTGCTTGCATCGGTAGGGGTCTGAAGAATCTTGAGTTTTGATTGTTTTGTCATATCTGTCGAGACTTTTTCCTTGTTGAATCTGGTTGATCCTCCCTTTGTGTCTCTTTGACAGAAGACTTGTGAAGTGGGATCAGCCTATACTGCTCTGATGGCTGAGAAGACTCAACTTGCTGCCGACTTGGAGGTAGCTGCGACTGATATGGCTGGCATGAAGAAGGCTCTCGCTGAACGAGAAATATCTTTGGAGGAATCTCGGGAGACTAACAAGGCACTGTTAGCCGAGTTAGAAAATATGAAGAAGGAGAGATCTGATTGGGTGGGCCAGCTGAAGTCAATGAACGCTCGATGCAAAGCGCGGGAGAAATACGTCGGCGACTGGGCGAAGAAGATGGTCGAACTGCTTGGTGGTAAGTTGCTTGTCGAGTGCTCTTTAACTTTGGAGTTCACTCCGCGCTTATTTTCTCCCTGTCTTTTCTTTGCAGATTTGTGTCGGGACGTTGAAGCCGAGACCGCCGAAATTGAACCGACGCTTGGGCAACCGAATATTCCACTCGGTGATGAAGCTAACCGGGACATGTTCCGACTGAATTCCCGCCTTAACAAGGTGGCTCCTTTCGTTGGTCGCCTGAGAGAAGTTGTCGGCCGAATTGACAAAGAGCAGTGGCCTGAAGATGACACCCGAATGAGATAGAGGGGTTGATGACTCGACTGGAGGATGTTCCAAGCAGAGTGCAGGCATGGAAGAAGTCTGCCGCTCCGTGTGGCGCGGACGTGGCGTTGTCTCTGGTCCGAGTGCATTGTAAGGAAGCCCGTGAAGACAGGCTGAAGACGTTGCAGGTCGCCAACACCAAGAAGCTTCGATTTGAAGACTTCATGGAGACCTTCCTCTACACGGCCACTCGGATTGCAGATGGAATCGACCTCGACACCTTCGTGGAGCCTGCCAACCCCGGCGATGCTTGATTGACTTTATGCTGAACGCGCATTTACCTCGGTATGCCAAGTGGAGTTTGTATTAAACTTTGGCCACTGCTATTGGCCGGTACATTCGTGGCTCAGTGTGGATAAACTTGATTCACACCGAGCCGACTGATCGTTGAACTCAATTTGAATTCGAACCGGATCTTTTGCTCTTCTTTCGCTGAGTTTTTTTTGACACGATTTTGGCTCGTGGTTTTTGTTTAGGCGACTTAGCTAAGCCTCCAAGTGTAACTTGTGTGCCCACTCGGAGGAAGCTCTTTACTTAGGCAACTCTGGTTCGCAGCTAAGTCCTCGAGTGTGACTTGAAATGCACACTCGGAGCAAGTTGTTTGCTTAGGCGACGCTGGGTCGCAGCTAAGTCCCCGAGTGTGACTTTAAATGCACACTCGGAGCAAGTTGTTTACTTAGGGGACTCTGGGTCACAGCTAAGTCCCCGAGTGTAACTTTTGGTGCACACTCGGAGCAAGTTGTTTACTTAGGCGACTCTGGGTCGCAGCTAAGTCCCCGAGTGTGACTTTTGGTGCACACTCGGAGCAAGTTGTTTACTTAGGCGACTCTGGGTCGCAGCTAAGTCCCCGAGTGTGACTTTTGGTGCACACTCGGAGCAAGTTGTTTACTTAGGCGACTCTGGGTCGCAGCTAAGTCCCCGAGTGTGACTTTTGGTGCACACTCGGAGCAAGTCGTTTACTTAGGCGACTCTGGGTCGCAGCTAAGTCCCCGAGTGTGACTTTTGGTGCACACTCGGAGCAAGTTGTTTACTTAGGCGACTCTGAGTCGCAGCTAAGTCCCGAGTGTGACTTTTGGTGCACACTCGGAGCAAGTCGTTTACTTAGGCGACTCTTGGTCGCAGCTAAGTCCCCGAGTGTGACTTTTGGTGCACACTCGGAGCAAGTTGTTTACTTAGGCGACTCTGGGTCGTAGCTAAGTCCCCGAGTGTGACTTTTGGTGCACACTCGGACCAAGTTGTTTACTTAGGTGACTCTGGGTCGCAGCTAAGTCCCCGAGTGTGACTTGTGGTGCACACTCGGAGCAAGTTGTTTACTTAGGCGACTCTGGGTCGCAGCTAAGTCCCCGAGTGTGACTTTTGGTGCACACTCAGAGCGAGTTGTTTACTTAGGCGACTCTGGGTCGCAGCTAACTCCTCGAGTGTGACTTTTGGTGCACACTCGGAGCGAGTTGTTTACTTAGGCGACTCTGGGTCGCAGCTAAGTCCCCGAGTGTGACTTTTGGTGCACACTCGGAGCGAGTTGTTTACTTAGGCGACTCTGGGTCGCAGCTAAGTCCCCGAGTGTGACTTTTGGTGCACACTCGGAGCAAGTTGTTTACTTAGGCGACTCTGGGTCGCAGCTAAGTCCCCGAGTGTGACTTTTGGTGCACACTCGGAGCAAGTTGTTTACTTAGGCGACTCTGGATCGCAGCTAAGTCCTCGAGTGTGACTTTTGGTGCACACTCGGTGCGAGTTGTTTACTTAGGCGACTCTGGATCGCAGCTAAGTCCCCGAGTGTGACTTTTGGTGCACACTCGGAGTTAGTTTTTTAGACCGGAGTCTGCAAATGCGGAAGAATTTTGAATCGGCAAGAAATTAATCCGCTTTGTATTTCTTTGATGACATTTGTTCTTTACATTGTCTCTGTCGGCGGTTATGTGTAGAAGCGCTTCAGTAGATCTTCATTTCATGCTCACAGCTCGTCCGTCTCCCTGTCGAGGTCGTAGAGTCGATACGCTCCGTTGTTCAACACCTTAGAAATGATGAACGGTCCTTCACAGGCGGGAGCCAACTTATGTGGTCTCTGTTGATCCACTCGGAGCACCAGGTCACCTGCTTGGAACGTGCAGCTCCTGACGTGTCGCGCATGAAATCGCCGCAGATCTTGCTGATAAATTGCTGAACGGATCAATGCCATCTCGCGCTCCTCTTCTAAAAGGTCTACTCCGTCTTGCCTGGCTTGCTCTGCTTCGGATTTCGAGAAGAGTTCGACTCGTGGAGAGTTGTGAAGCAAGTCACTCGGAAGGACTGCCTCTGCTCCATAAACGAGAAAAACGGGGATCGTCCTGTCGATCTATTCGGAGTTGTTCGGAGGCCCCACAACACCGAAGGCAGCTTGGTGACCCATGCGCCGGCGGCATGTCCAACTTCCCGCAGGAGTCGAGGCTTCAACCCTTGAAGAATGAGTCCATTCACCTGCTCCGCTTGTCCATTTGTTTGGGGGTGCGCAACGGATGCAAAATCCACTCGGATACCTTGGCCTGCGCAAAAACCTTTGAACTCGTCTGAGTCAAAGTTTGTGCCATTGTCAATGATTATGCTGTGTGAAACCCCGTATGTGGCGATGATGTCTGTGATAAATTTGATGGGCGTAAGGGCGTCAAGCTTCTTGATTGGCTTGGCTTCAATCCACTTGGTAAACTTGTCGACTGCTACCAGCAGATGGGTGAATCCTCCTTGGCTTGTTCTGAATGGTCCGACTGTATCTAATCCCCACACGACGAATGGCCAAGAAAGGGGAATTGTCTTCAGCACGGATGTTGGCTTGTGGGACTTGTTTGAATAGAACTGACAACCTTTGCAATGGTCGACTATATGTTTTGCCATTTCATTCGCCTGCAACCAGAAGAAACCAGCTCTGAATGCTTTGGCGACGATTGCCCTTGAGGAGGCATGATGGCCGCAGGTTCCCGAGTGAATTTCTTCCAAAATTAACCGACCCTCCTCAGGAGAGATACACGCTGAAGGACACATGAAACACTTTCTCTGTATAACTGGTCATCAACGACAGTGAAGGACTTCGACCTGCGAACGATCTGCCTAGCTTGGACCTCGTCTTCCGGTAACTCTTGCCTCGGGATGTACGCAATGAATGGCACAGTCCATTCGGGAATGACAGCTAGAATCTCCATGACCAGGTCAACCACAGCGGGAACCTCGACTTCAGTCTGATCTGTTGAGCTCTTCGGTTGCATAGGTTCCTCTGTAAAAGAATCTTCTTTTACCGAGGGGAGGTGTAGGTGCTCGAGGCAGACATCACTCGGGACAGGTCTTCGTGTGGATCCAAGTTTTGCCAATTCATCTGCTGCTTGGTTTTTTAGTCGGGGAACATGGTGAAGTTCCAAACCTTCGAACTTCTTTTCGAGCTTTCTTATTGCGTTGCACTATGCAGTCATGGTGGGGTTCCTTACATCCCACTCCTTCATTACTTGATTAACCACTAGATCTGAGTCGCCATAGACCATCAGGCGACGGACGCCGAGTGTGATGGCCATGCGCAACCCGTAAAGGTGAGCTTCGTACTCTGCTTCGTTGTTGGAAGAATCAAAATGGATCTGCAACACATACTTGAGTTTATCACCTTTCGGGGATATGAGCACTACGCCGGCGCCGCAGCCATTCAACATCTTGGACCCATCGAAGAACATGGTCCAATGAGCCGAGTAGATGTGAGTCGGTTGCTGTTGTTCTACCCATTCTGCTATGAAGTCAGCAACAGCTTGAGACTTTATAGCTTTCTTGGCTTCGAACTTGATGTCGCAGTATAGCATCTCCATTGCCCACTTTGCCACTCGGCCTGATGCGTCCCGATTGTGGAGAATTTCCGAAAACGGAGCATTAGATATGACAGATACCGAGTGGTCTTGGAAATAATAAGCCACCTTCTTTGCAGTCATGTAGATCCCATAAATAAGCTTCTGATAATGGGGATACCTCTGCTTGGAAGGAGTCAGTACTTCGGAAACATAATATACTGGCCGCTGAACCTTGTACGCTTTGCCATCTTCTTCGCGTTCGACTGTCAGAACGGTGCTGACGACTTGATTTGTAGCCGCGATGTACATAAGAAGGGTTTCTTTACTGAGTGGGGCAGTAAGAACCGGCTGGGTGGAAAGCAGGGCTTTGAGGTAGTCGAATGCGGTTTGGGCTTCGTCTGTCCACTCGAAGGTATCCGACTTCTTCATGAGTCGGTACAGAGGTAACGCCTTCTCGCCGAGTCGAGCGATAAACCTGCTCAAAGCCGCTAGGCAACCTGTGAGCTTTTGTACGTCATGTACTCTTACCGGCCGCTCCATTCGAACAATGGTCCCGATCTTTTCGGGGTTGACATCGATCCCTCGTTCGGAAACGAAGAAACCGAGTAACTCCCCGCTGGGAACGCCGAATGAACACTTGGCTGGGTTGAGCTTGATATCGTACCTACATAGGTTGGCGAATGTTTCTGCCAAGTCAGTCAGCAGGTCGGAACCTTTGCGTGACTTGACTATGATATCGTCCATATATGCCTCCACATGTCGACCAATCTGGTCTACGAGGCATTTTTGGATCATTCGCATAAAAGTTGCTCCTGCATTTTTCAAACCGAATGGCATAATGATGTAACAGAAGCACCCGAATGGGGTGATGAAAGATGTTTTTAATTCATCTGGACCATACAGACGGATCTGATGATAACCCGAATAGACATCAAGGAAGGATAAGCGCTCGCAACCCGCAGTCGAATCAACGATTTGATCAATGCGGGGGAGCGGGAAGTGGTCTTTCGGACAGACCTTATTGAGGTGCTTGAAATCGATGCACATACGGAGAGACTTGTCCTTCTTGGGCACCATGACAACATTAGCGAGCCACTCGGAGTGGTGTACCTCGCGAATGAAGTTGGCTGCCAGAAGTTTAGCTACCTCCTCTCCGATTGCTTTTCTCTTGTGCGCGGCGGACCGACGCAGGCGTTCTCGGACGGGCCGACCGGCAAGATCCACATGCAGTCGGTGCTCAGCCAACTCCCTGGGTACACCTAGCATGTCAACACGCTTCCATGAAAAAATGTCCCAGTTCTCATGGAGGAGTTGGATGAGCTCGGCTTCCTATTTTGGATCAAGGGTGATGGAGATGTTTGTTGGGGCGGCGGTGGCATCCATCGGGTGGATGCTTACTTTCTTCGTGTCTCCCGCCGACTGGAATGCGGACTCGGAAGCTGGCTTCTTTGAACGCATCAGGTCGGCGGGGTCGGCAATCTTCTTGTACTCATCCAACTCAAGTACAGCCATCTGATGGTCTGCAATTCTCGACCCCTACTGCAGACACTCCTCGGCCCGCTGCCGATTGCCTGTGACAGTAATCACGCCTTTGGGACCAGGCATCTTCAGCTTCAAATATACGTAACATGGACGGGCCATGAAACGTACGTAAGCCGGACGGCCCAGAATGGCATGGTATGCACTCTGGAATTCTACCACCTCGAATGTTAACTTCTCTTTGCGGAAGTTCTTGTCAGAGCCGAAAACGACATCCAACGCAATCTGGCCGAGTGATTTGGCCTTTCTTCCTGGGACGACTCCATGGAATTGCATACTGCTCTCGCTAAGTCTGGACATCGGAATGCCCATTCCCTTGAGAGTATCGGCATACATGATATTCAAGCCGCTGCCGCCATCCATGAGGACTTTGCGCAGCCTAACTCCTTCCACCACCGGGTCGATGACCAGAGATTGCCTCCCTGGGGTAGGTATGTGTGCTGGGTGGTCTGACTGATCAAAAGTGATTGCAGTCTGTGACCACTTGAGGAACGTGGGAGTGGATGGGGTTGCCATGTTTACCTCCCTGTTGACCAGCTTTAGTCGACTTTTGCTTTCTAGATCAGCAAAAATCATTAACGTTGCATGGACTTGAGGGAACGGATCCCCCTTGTCCTCATCATCTTGCTCGGTGTCTTTCTCACTCGGATGTCCTTCACTGAATCCTTGGATCAGGAGGCGACACTGTCGAGTGGTATGTTTCGGCAATATGACATTGCCTTCTTCATCCGTCTTCGTGTGGATTGGACACGGTTGATCTAGCATGGAATTTCCTGACTGTTTCTTCTTGGGGGTGTACTGTGGATTCCCCTTGCCTTTGGACTTAGCGTTTGTAACGACTGCCGCCTCTGCTTGCGGAGTGGATTGGGCTTTCTGTTTCTGCTTCCGACTGCTGCTCCCATCTCCGTCGGCGACTGACTTATGCTTGCCGCTACGTATGCGGTCCTCCTCTTCGCCATTCGCATAGCGCGCGGCTATCTCCATCATCTTGCTCATGGAGATGTCGCCTGTCCGACCAAACTTCACGTATAGATCTCTGTACCGAGCGCCTGCCTTGAAGGCGCAGACTGCTTGGTATTCTGTAACATTCTCCACCGTGTGGTAGAGGGTTGTCCAGCGCTGGATGAAATCGCGCGAGGGCTCGTTTTGCTTCTGGACACAGTGCTGAAGCTCTGTGAGACCAGCAGGGCGTTTGCACGTACCCTCGAAGGTCCTGATGAAGACTCGGGACAGATCTGCCCAACTGTAAATGCTTGATGGAGCTAACTGGTTTAGCCAAGCTCGAGCCGAACCGTCGAGCATCAGTGGGAGATGTTTCATGGCGACATGGTCATCTCCGCCACCGATCTGGACCGCCACTCTATAGTCGTCTAACCAAGTTTCTGGTTTGGACTCTCTTGTGAATTTGCTGATTCCCGTCGCCAATCGGAAGTTGGGAGGGATGTCAGCCGAGCGAATGGCCCGAGTGAAACACTCGGGACCAGAAACAACGGTCCTTCTTCCACTCCGATGATCTCTATCGTGACCATCACGGTGGGCTCGGCTTCTATCAACCTTCTTCTGAGTGATATACCCTCTTGCATTAGGCCTTTGATCATGCGCGTCACCGCCCGAACGATGATCATCGTAATGCCGGGGTCCGAAGGCCCACTCCGGGGAGGAGTACGCAAACGGCGACGATCTTCGGGATGAGACCGAATGGAAACCGGATTCCGACTCTCGTCCCTGGAACGATCGTTCCAGAGGCTGCCCCCTCTGCGACGCTGGTGAGAGCCGGGACTGAAAACCGACCGATGTGTGTTCGCTTGAACGGAACAGTTGTGGATCTTGTTGTGCGACTGGGAGACCGCCGAGTTTTGCTGCTGCGCCCTATGTAACAAGGCACGGATCTGCTCGATTCCTCTACCAGCCTCCGAATCAGTCGGCTGGAGAGAATCAGCGATCCTGGTGGCTGCAGCCAAGTTGAGGATGGGTGTGCGGAACACCTCGACGTTGCTCTGGCGAGCGCGTCGAGTGGAAAAACGAGGGTGCTGACGACGAGCGCCGGATGATTCTCCGGTCTCACGCTTGTTACGACCAGTCCTGGAGGGACTTTCATGGGAATCGGCCATGAGTACTTCGGCTGCAGGCCCGTGACCCTGATACTCGGAAGGTAGTTCAGTCGGAACTGACTCCAAGCACTGGGATGACCGCGGGACCACAACCGATTCGAGCACCGCCACTTGAGAGGATATGTTTTGTCGCGCTAGGGCGTGTCGCACCCAACGCTGGAGCAGCGAACGACCAGATCGCTTGTTGCGGCGCGTGACGGGGGCGAAGATCGACACCGGGGTCGATGGCTGGAGAAGAAGAAAGCCGCAGGAACTGGCACGGAAGTGCGTAGCCCCGCGACTCGGAAGCGTCTCGATGTCGAGGGGCGCATCCTGAAGCCATGCCGAATCATCGGCGATGAAGGAGAGTGCACCGAAGAGGATCTCATGACCCATGCACAGATCTCCGCCGGATGACATGACGAAAAGATGAAATCGCAAACTCGCCGGAAGTCGCTTAGACGCCTGCCCCACGGTGAGCGCCAACTGTCGTGGGTATAAGTCTGACAATAGAAGTACGGGGTATGAAAGTATATGGGCAGAACCTTGGCTACGGCGAGGATGTATGAGTTCAGGCCCCTCTACGGTGGAGGTAGAAGCCCTACGTCTCAGTGCCCTTGGGAGCTTTGTGTCGAGTGTATTAAGGGATTACAGCAAGTGCCAACCCATGTACCAGCGGTGAAGGGCGGCTTATATAGAGTGTGCTGCCCTTCATAATGGTCCGGCGGACAGGGGTGGAGTAGTGGCAAGTAAATGCTGGCGTTACTGGTAACATAAGCCTTAAATGCTAGTTATGGTGTATGAAAACGTATGACCGTTGCCCTCCTCGGAGGTTACGATGTACAGAGTGGATTCCAGTCGGCACGTTAGATATGCTCCGAGTGGACCGTCGCCGACTGGATGATGGGGGCGTGCTTAGTTCAGTCGGAACTGTCTAAGGGCCTTGTCCCCTATGAAGGCTAGTCCTTGGGTAGGACCAATAGGGCAGACCTATGACCCTATCCTGGGACTATAACCCCATCAGTCGACACATCATAAATCTAATCCCATTTCCGAAACCATACTCACACAAAACACCGGTGCATCACTTCACCAAAAGTGATCACCAACTCATCATCACCCTCAGGCATTAGTGGCACCCGACGGGGTTTTCATAAACTCTTGATTTAACTCCTCATCATGCTCATGGCAATATGCTTATATCTTTACTTGTCAACATGGTATTAGCATGACCCTCAAGGGGTAGGGTCAAGCTCAATGCAATGGTCCTTTAATTTTACTAGTCAGCATGATAGTAGCATGATCCTCATAGATGGTAGGGTCAAGCTCATCATGCTTATGCTCAGAGGAGCCAAGTGAATAACATCACCATCATGCAAGTGCTTCGAAGAAGCCTTCGGTACCATCACAACAATGATGAACCGGCACTGTGATCACATGCAACGGAAAAGTACTTGCTATTCTAGCATGCATCAATTCATATGCTCAAGTCATGGTCAAAGGGCTGCTTGCCTTGGTCAGCTAGGTATCCTGGGTCTTCGAGGTCTTCCTCTCTGAATCCTTCGTCACTCGGTAATTCTATCGTAGAGAATAGAATAAATAAGAAATAGCTCACACAAAAACAGATCACAAACCACTTTTAAAAATGTTGCAAAACTTGGTAAAAATCAGGTTGTTACTTTGAAAAATATCTTCTCTTTGTTTTTACTAGCAAAGCATTTTTAATAATTACAAAATAGAAGCAAACTATTGCTTTTAATGCCTTTATATTATTATAAAACAGAATCTGTTTTTGAAAAATGTCAACAATGGCAGAATCAAATACTACCCATTTTTAGATAAATATTAGTGGAAGAATCATATTTTTCCACTCGATAGTTATTTTTACAAAAAAATCATTTAGTCTCAGGTTTAAAAATAAAAGAAAAGGCCAAAGCCTAGCCTGGGAAGCAGGCCGGCCCAGCCAGCCAGCAGGCTGCCACGCGCGCGCGCGCCAGGTTGAACCTGACGTGCGGGCCCGTGGAGTCAGCGGCAGTGGTTGTGCGTGGTGCAGCTCCAGGACGCCGTCAGGTGGAGCCCACCTGTCGGGTTCTTCCCCTATCTCCAGCCAAGGAGGAGGAGATGAACGTCGGCGAGGCTACCGTCGTCCATGGGCCTAGCTAAGGGCAGGAATGGGTTCAGCATGCCTCCGCCTACCTGTAGGTGGTCGGGACAGCGCCGAAGAGGCTTGGAGTCGCCGGCGACGAGGTGGCCGTGGCGGAGGAGTTTCAGGATGCGCTTGAACTGATAGCTAGGGGCACGGAAAAGCTCGGGGTTGTTGGGGGAAAGGTTCCTGGTGTCGAGGGGATTGCTCTGGTGGGTCGAGTGTCACAGGAGCCGGCGTGTAGCCGGAGATCGACCGGAGCTCCGAGGCGGAGGGGCCTCGGTCGATCTCGAGCACAGGGGCTCTACGAGCTCGATTGGTGGCTAGGGGGAGCTAATGGTCGTGCAGAGGCTATTAGAGGGGTGCTGAGGTGCCGGGGGGGCTATTTATAGGCTCGCGACGGTTAGCCGAACTCGGTGCGCCGATGACTCACCGCAGCGCGTGTGCGTGCACAGTGAGGAGCTGGCTGCGAAACCACGGTCTCCGGATGTGGTTTAGGACGCTCTGAAGCATCGGCCAAAGAGGGAGAAGGCGTGGGGTCGAGCTACAGTGTCCGCGCATGCTCGGTAGAGTCGGGTGCGCGCGGGCACGCGTTGCCCGAGCTCTAGCGCGGGGGAGGAGGGTCCCTGGCAGCTGCTTTACACTGAGGGGTTGTCGGGGGAGGTCTTGGACACTTCGGGGGAGGTTGGAACCAGCCGGGAGCGTCGTCCCCTTCTCGGTTGCTCCCTGTAGCGCGTCCAGAGCGCAGTTTTGGCATGCCACGACATCTGGCACGTTCTGGTGCACTTCAGACGTGTCCCTCATGTCCTGGGTGTTGTTGGGAGTGTAACTAGCCTTGTGTGCTAGTGTTAGTATTGGCTGGTCAAGGCGCACATGTTTTACTAGTGCTGCCAGTCCTGATCTGTGGCACAAATTGGAGTTTTTGTCACTTGTGCTTTGAACTGGGGAGGAGCCAGTTGACTGGGTCTTTAGGTTGGTCTGAGGCACTAATACACCAAGTTTGAGGCTCTGGCATTGGGTAAAACAGTGGCTAGGTGGGGTTTTACCTTGCTGTCAGAAGGTGTTCGACAGTGCTTTGGGGTGCTTCCACTCCACCACTGGAACTTCAACTTAACAAGTTTGGTCTTGGGGTTAAAGTAGGGCTTTCCACCAATTTTGAGCTCCATTGCACAAGTTTAGCTTTGTAAACTTGAAAATGCATGAAAGTGGCCAGATCTGTTCTCTCCAAAGGGAGTGTGACTAAACAGAGTCTATAAAATCTCACTTTTGGTGTGGAGTCCTCATTTGAGGTGCCAAACACCCCCGCAAAGTTTCAGCCCTATTGGACAAACTTTGCTATGTAGAGTTGTTCCAACTCCATACTGGACAGAGAGGGTTTTAGGCTCACTTGGTGACCTTCCCCGCCTTGGATCAAGGTGAGATTTTATGTGGGCACCAAATATGGCTTGGGGAGGCTCCTGTAATTTAATGGGATTTTATTGAGAATATTTCCTTTGGAAATATCTCAAAAGGTTAAAACAGACAGGAATAGTTTTCAGGGTTTTACTCAAATAATTATAATATAAAATAGGGTTGAAAATCTTATGTATGGAAAATATATGTCCTTCTGAGTTTCGAGGATTTTACTCAGAATTTTCTAAGGCAGAGAAGCATTTTTCCTTGTGGGAATATCATTCCTCGCCTTAGAAACAGACATGCATTTAAAATAGAAAAATAATGTTTTAAATCATTAAATAATGTTTTTGGCAAATAATAATAGTATTTGAGTTCAGATCACCAACTTTGGTTGGGAGTGCTACTAGGCATCATGAGCTAGTAGTGTAACCCAAGCAAGGTAGAGGTGATCTGATGTCAAAGAAAAGAGTTTTCGAAACTCATTTTAATTAAATAAATAAATTTGCCATGGGACTCGTTCAACAAGCAAACAAGCATACATTCATACAAGGCATTCATAGCATTCACAACATCATATGAAAAAGTTTTAACAAGCCCTGATTTTTGCAACTCAAAATATTGGTGGTGAAAAACAGGGTGTGAGAGACCTATCTCTCTTACAAGAATCTCGTCCCCGAGATTCCTAAGCTAGGCGTTAAATAGCTGTGGAAATTCTGATCGGAGATAGTCTTCACGTTCCCATGTTGCTTCTACTTCGGTATGGTTGCTCCACTGAACCTTGAAATACTTGATGGTGCGGCTTCTGGTGCAACGATGTGCTTCATCCAGAATGCGAAACGACTTCTCGCGATAGGTGAGGTCTGGTTGAAGGTCAACAGCCTGGTGGTCAATGTCCTTGCAATGATCGGAACGGTTCGGCACTTGCAAGCACTTCCGGAGTTGTGACACGTGGAACACGTTGTGCACACCTGAAAGTTCTGAGGGTAGCTCTAACTGATAAGCCACTTCCCCACACCTTGCCGCGATCTTAAAGGGTCCAATAAACCTTGGGGCTAGCTTCCCCTTGACGTGGAAACGCTTGGTTCCCTTGAGAGGCGTAACGCGCAGGTACACCTGGTCTCCGGGAATGAACTCCACATTCTTGCGGTGGGAGTCCGCATAGCTCTTCTGCCGTGACTTAGCTGCCTTCAGGTTTTCTTGGACGAGCTGCACCTTTCTTTCCGCTTCCTGCAGCGCTTCTGGCCCAAAAACTAGTCCTTCTCCGGTTTCGGACCAATTGAGTGGGGTGCGGCACTTCCGCCCATATAGCACCTCGAATGGGGCCATTTGAAGACTGGACTGGTAGTTGTTGTTGTATGAGAACTCAGCAAACGGCAGACAGTCTTCCCACTTGGCACCATGGGCCAGGACACATGTGCGGAGCATGTCCTCGAGTATCTGGTTCACCCTCTCGGTCTGTCCGCCCGTCTATAGGTGGAAAGCCGTGCTGAAAGAGAGTTTGGTTCTGAGAGCTTCTTGCAACTTCTTCCAGAATCTTGAGGTGAATTGCGTGTCGCGGTCGGACACAATCTCCTTAGGAACTCCATGAAGGCTAACGATGCGCTCAATGTAGAGGCTAGCCAACTTGTCGCCCCATAGGTGGTGTTGACCGGAATGAAATGAGACACCTTAGTTAAGTGGTCGACGATGACCCATATGGAGTCATGACCCCTGCTTGACCGGGGTAATCCAGTGATGAAGTCCATGCCGACCTTATCCAATTTCCATTCTGGCACTTGAAGAGGTTGTAGCAGCCCAGCAAGTCGTTGATGCTCAGCCTTGACCCGCTGGCATACATCACACTTAGCGACGTAGGAGCCTATTTCTCTTCTCATGCCATGCCACCAGAATCATTCTCGGAGGTCTTGATACATCTTGGTATCACCGGGATGGATGGAGTATGGTGTGTCATGAGACTCTTACAGGATCAAGTCCTTGAGTTCAGCCTTGTTGGGCACGCATAAGCGTTTCCCGTACCACACCACTCCTTGATCATCGACCGAGACCCTGGGGCCTTGCCTTCCCGAATCTTCCTCTTGAGGCCTTCAATACTCTTGTGTCCCTTCTGGGCTTCCTTGATATCATCAGCCAGAGTTGGTTTGACTTTGAGGTTGGCCAGGTATCCTGGTCCGACCAACTCTAGTCCGAAGCTTTCTATCTCTTCATACAAGGCGGGCAACCGTTCCTTGAGTATGACGTTCAAGGTGTCGGCCTTCCGGCTTAAAGCATCGGCTGCCACGTTTGCCTTACCAGGGTGGTACTGAATGTTGAGGTCTTAATCCTTGATTAACTCAAGCCATCTTTGTTGCCTCATATTCATCTCCCTTTGGGTGAAGATATATTTTAGACTCTTGTGGTCCGTGTATATTTCACATCGCTTCCCCAGAAGGTAATGTCGCCATGTCTTCAAGGCATGCACTACGGCTGCTAACTCGAGATCATGGGTGGCGTAGTTTTCCTCATGCGGACGCAGTTGCCATGACAAGTACGCCACGACTCTGCCATCTTGCATTAAGATTCCACCGAGTCCGGTTCTGGAGGCATCACAGTAAATCACAAACTCCTTGTTGATGTCCGGGGTAGCTAGTACCGGGGCGGTAGTCAGTCTTTTCTTCAACTCTTGGAAGCTTGCTTCACATTCCGGTGTCCACTCGAACTTTCGACCTTTCTTCAAAAGTTGAGTCATAGGTCGAGCGATGCTGGAGAATCCCTCTACGAACTTGCGGTAGTATCCCGCGAGTCCGAGGAAACTCCTGACATCCTTCACCTCCCTCAGCGATTCCCAGTTGGCCACTGTGGTAATCTTGGATGGATCTACTGCCAATCCGCTTGCCGTCATGATATGACCCAAAAATCCAACTTCGTTCAGCCAGAATTGACACTTGCTGAACTTGGCATACAGTTGGTGCTCTTGAAGATTTCCCCGAACTATCCTCAAGTGTTGCTCATGTTCTTTTCGGATTTTGAGAAGATTAGAATGTCATCGATGAATACGACGACAAACTTATCTAAATACTCCATGAAGACCTTGTTCATGAGGTACATGAAGTAAGCTGGGGCATTTGTCAATCCGAAGGGCATGACAGTGCACTCATAGAGACCGTATCGGGTCGCGAATGCAGTCTTGGGTATGTCCTCGGGTCGAATCTTCAACTGGTAATATCCGGATCGAAGATTGATCTTGGAAAATACCTTAGCTCCATTTAACTGGTCAAACAGGTCTTCTATCTTGGGGAGCGGATACTTTTTCTTGATTGTGACTTTGTTGAGAGAACGGTGATCGACGCACAGTCGAATGGTACCATCCTTCTTTGATACAAACAGAACAGGTGATCCCCAAGGTGACGCACTCGGACGGATGAATCCTTTCCTGAGTTACTCCTCCAGCTGCTTCTTCAGCTCTGCTATCTCCTCGGATCCCATCCTGTAAGGCTTCTTATAAATAGGCCTTGACCCGGACATGAGCTCGATGATGAACTCGGTCTCTCGGTCAGGAGGCATTCCGGGTAGCTCGTCAGGAAAGACGTCCGGGTACTCACAGACTACTGGCACTTGGTCGAGCTCTACCTCGGATAGGTTGTTGATTCGAGGTACTTGAGCTGATACTGGCTCACAGACATACTTGACCTTGACCCCTTGGTTGCTTGTCATGGTAATGGTCCTGTTGGCACAGTCCAAGAGACTCTGGTGCTTGGCCAGCCAATCCATGCCGATAATTACTTCTAAGCCTTGCGACTTAAGCACAATGAGGTCTGCCAAGAAGCTCGTCCCATTGATAACTATCTCGACCTTTCTACACCCTAGATTGGACCTCAACACTATTCCCGGGGTTTGAATTGCCATCTGCCCGCGAAGCAGAGTGGGTTTTAAACCACATTTCTCCGCAAACCTTTGAGTAACAAAAGAGTGCGAAGCACCACAATCAAACAACACTGCAGCTGGGGTGGAGTTGACGAGGAACGTACCCAGAATGCAGTCCGGGTCTTCCTGCGCCTCTTCGGCGGTGATGTGATTGATCCGCCCCCTGCTGTTGAACTGCTGATTGTGGGGAACTTGGTTTCTTCCTGGTGCTCCTTGACCTGGGTTGGGTGCATTGGGACGCGGTGCATCAGGCTTCTTGTTGGGACACTGCCTGGAATAGTGCCCGGTTTGACCACACCCAAAACAGGTGACTTGACCCGGAGGGTTGGTCTTGACTCCACTGTTGTTCGACGGGTTGGAAACTGGCTTGGTGTTGACTTGAGGCTAATAATTCTGACGAAATACCGGGGTCTTGTACTGATGCTGCTGATAGTTGGGCCTCGCAGGTGCTGACTGCCATGGTCTTGGTCTTGCATTAGTGGGTCCTCCACTGCCTATCATCTTGCACTTGCGGGTGTCGTCCATTGCACGACGCTTGTCTTCCAGCATAAGTGCCTTGTTAACCAGGTCGTTGAAGGTCTTGCAGTCACAAACTACCAACTGATATTGCAGGGACTGCTGCAATCCTTCCATGAAGCGTTTCACCTTAGCAGCCTCAATGTTAACATCCTCAGGGGCATACCTCGACAAGAGGTTAAACTTCTGCAGATATTCCTTAACAGTTCCACTGCCTTGCCTCAAGGCTCAGAATTCCTGCTTCTTGATGGTCATCATTCCTGGCGGAATATGAGCCGCGTGGAATCCTTCCTTAAACATTGCCCAAGTGATGACTTGCCCATCTCGCATGATCTGGAAACCATCCCACCAAGCCCTGGCGGTGCCTCCGAGACAGTGAGAGGCATAAAGGACCTTCTCACGTTCATCGGTGTACTTGACCAGCGCAAGGAGGTCTTCAATAGTGCGAATCTAGTCATCGGCATCCAAAGGTTCAGTCGTCTTCGTGAATATGGGAGGCGTAGTCCGCATAAACTCTGAGAGAGTAGAGCGGCCATTGCCATTCCCGTTCTGCGGTGGGTTGTTCACTAAGACTTGAGCCAGTTGCTGAATAGCGGCACTGTTGGCTTGACGCTCCTCGCGAAGAGCATGAAGGAACTGAGCCATAGTCAAGTTCTCGGGAGGAGGTGGCGGAGGAACATTGCCACGCCGCTCATGGTGATCTCCAGCGTGAGCTTCTCCTTCCGTTCCCTGTGGCTGACCTGAGGAGGCGGTGCCGGGGTTGCCGAAGGTGCTGTTGCGGGTTGCATTCACCATCCTGTCATGGAAACAGACAGGTCAAAAATCCGCCTTGCTTGAAACCACAAGGGTTTGCTCTAGTAAGAGGGGGTCCAAATGTGCTAGTGCGAGTTTTTTTTTAAATCAAAGTCTTGAAAACGGAATTTACATTCATTGAAAACAAGTAACGTAGTTGCGTACAGGCTGCCTAAGGCAGAATGCGGCTTACATCATACACACTCATAACTTAAAAGATCGGATACATGGATACCCTATGCTCAGGGGTACTCCTAGTTGCCTACGCTGAAATCCTACGCGGCGGACTGCTCGGTCTCAAAAGTGGGTTCGGCAGGATCTTCGTCTTCGTCGGTGTATTCTATCTTCAATGGAGTGGAATAAAGAATCTGCACATCACGGCGTCTCTTAGGTGAGGCGGCGAAGAGCTCAGTATATTCTTCCGTTGTCAGGCGGCGATTCTGAAGAGGGACGGCCCGGATTGGTAGCACACCACCTCTGGTAGCAATACCGGCCCTTCCTTCAGGTGCGCCTTCTTTCTTCATCTTGCGATTCTTCATCTTCTCAGTGTGAAGTAAGCCCTTGACTTGGTGTAGTTCTTGGCGAAGCTTCGTTGATTCCTTAACCAGAAGGTGCGTCAGGGTGTCGGATGAGAGACTGAAGTAGGTCTGAAACCTTAATGGCATCCCATCCTCAGACGATGGAGTGAGCGTCCAGCTCCCGTCCACTCCTTCCTTAAGAAAAGGTAGGTGGCAAGTAGCGGGTTCATCAGCCATCTCAGGGAGGATATCACGGAGACGCACGAGCGCCTCTCGTGCGGCTGTCTCCACTGCCAGCATCAGTTCTCCCATTTGTGGTCCTTCAAAGAACCAATTAGTCGGGGAGTCATTAGCCTTCACTATCACGTCCACGTGATATTCGTTGGTGTCGACGTTGACCGAGTGCTCGTGGTAGAGGAAGATGGGCGTGCGGCGTACATGGCACTTCTCGAGACTATCCACCAGAAGTAGGGGAAAGCCGGTCTCCAGAAGCGTCTCAGGTACGGCGGCCATCTAGAAGATATAGGAGAGAAAGAAAATCAGAAGGTTTCAGGTGCAAAGTTGTGTAAGGCTGGTGTACTAATCATTTTCGGCTAACGTCCATGCTACCTAAGGCTTCCTATAGTCAGGATGGCTCTGATACCAGTTCTGTGGGGACCCCGACTGGTGAGTCGAGATCGTCGTGCCAGTGATCCCAAGGATCAATGCTCACTGAACACTGATACTGAATAATAGAATCTTACATCCAAATACCGAATATTACATCAAATGACCGAAGGGTCAGGTTCACAAACAGGGCCTAAGGCCAAATAAAACGGGTACAACGGGTAGCGGAAACTCATAAGGGCTAAACGGGTGCCCATGCCATCAAGCCTAAACCGACAGGCATTCTGACTTGGAAGCGTCCTAGATCGTAGGTCCGTCTCCGAAGACGTACTCGTCACCAAACTCCGGTCCTTCCTTGTCTGGTCAAATATATAACCAGTGGCAAGCCAATGAGTACTTTGAATGTACTCGCAAACAGCCCATGATATGAACAATGAAAGTAAAGGATGACAATATCATGCATTTCTAGTATAACTCATCTGTGTAGAATGATCATGAATATGCATCAAGTTAAAGAATTACTTTTGAAGAACAGGTTACAGATATCAACATATCTGCTAAGGGTTGAACCATCTGGGTTCACCCTATATGCCAAGTCATCGGACTTGTCATAACCTCAATGTATCAGCTGAGGGCTAAACCATCCGGGTTTACCCTATATGCCAAGTCACCAAACTTGGTCATCTTATTATCTTTATAACAACATCTTTTTAACACCACACACACACTCACTCACACTTGGTTTATGCGGAAATATCAGGACGTAGTTTAAGCAGGATTACCCAACTGTCCTTGACCGTGGACACGGCTATTCGAATAGTTTACACTCTGCGGAGGTAGTATGCTTGACCCACGAGATCCGGGAAACTTCTGTGTCATCCACGACTCGTTGTATATCACATACCCGAGGTAAGTACCCCGATCATCATCTTTCCCCTGATGATACTAGACAAAGAGGTCCACTCGATTGGTACCCAGCCCACATGTTGTACGTCTTACGAGCACCGACTCTGGACAGTATCAACCATGCAGGGACCAACGGTGTGCGCGGAACTCATAATAATGGCATAGTCGTCCTACCTGGCACGACCCCATCACGAGAGCGACGACAATCACTCCTGCCACTAGTAATGTGGCTCTTTGCTAGTACCGACCAGCGTAATCAACAAAGCCCCGTCCCATAAAGGGGTATCGTGGTCGTACTGGTAAGGTTGGTACGGTCGACACATCATAAATCTAATCCCATTTCCAAAACCATACTCACACAAAACACCGGTGCATCACTTCACCAAAAGTGATCACCAACTCATCATCACCCTCGGGCATTAGTGGCACTCGACGGGGTTTTCATAAACTCTTGATTTAACTCATCATCATGCTCATGGTAATATGCTTCTATCTTTACTTGTCAACATGGTATTAGCATAACCCTGAAGGGGTAGGGTCAAGCTCAATGCAATGGTCCTTTAATTTTACTAGTCAGCATGACAGTAGCACGATCCTCATAGATGGTAGGGTCAAGCTCATCATGCTTATGCTGAGAGGAGCCAAGTGAATAACATCACCATCATGCAAGTGCTTCGAAGAAGCCTTCGGTACCATCACAACAATGATGAACCGACATTGTGATCACATGCAACGAAAAAGTACTTGCTATTCTAGCATGCATCAATTCATATGCTCAAGTCATGGTCAAAGGGTTGCTTGCCTTGGTCAGCTAGGTATCCTGGATCTTCGAGGTCTTCCGCTCCGAATCCTTCGTCACTCGGTAATTCTATCGTCGAGAATTGAATAAATAAGAAATAGCTCACACAAAAACACATCACAAACCACTTTTAAAAATGTTGCAAAACTTGGTAAAAATCAGGTTATTACTTTGAAAAATATCTTCTCTTTGTTTTTACTAGCAAAGCATTTTTAATAATTACAAAACAGGAGCAAACTATTGCTTTTAATGCCTTTATATTATTATAAAACAGATTCTGTTTTTGAAAAACGTCAACAATGGCAGAATCAAATACTACCCATTTTTAGAAAAATATCAGTGGAAGAATCAAATTTTTCCACTAGACAGTTATTTTTACAAAAATCATTTAGTCTCAGATTTAAAAATAAATGAAAAGGCCAAAGCCTGGCCTGGGAAACAGGCCGGCCCAGCCAGCCAGCAGGCTACCATGCGCGCGCGCGCCAGGTTGGAACCTCATGTGCGGGCCCCTGGAGTCAGCAGCAGTGGTTGTGCGCGGGGCAGCTCCAGGACGCCGACAGGTGGAGCCCACCTGTCGGGTTCTTCCCCTACCTCCAGCCAGGGAGGAGGAGACGAACGCCGGCGAGGCTACCGTCGTCTATGGGCCTAGCTAAGGGCACGAATGGGTTCAGCATGCCTCCGCCTACCTGCACGTGGTCGGGACAGCGCCGGAGAGGCTTGGAGTCACCGACGACGAGGTGGCCGTGGCGGAGGAGTTTCGGGATGCGGTTGAACTGATAGCTAGGGGCACGAAAAAACTCGGGGCTGTTGGGGGAAAGGTTCCTGGTGTCGAGGGGAGTGCTCTGGTGGGTCGAGTGTCGCAGGAGCCGGCGTGTAGCCGGAGATCGACCGGAGCTCCGAGGCAGAGGGGCCTCGGTCGATCTCGAGCACTGGGGCTCTGCGAGCTCGATTGGGTGGCTAGGGGGGAGCTAGTGGTCGTGCAGAGGCTGTTGGAGGGGTGCTGAGGTGCCGGGGGGGCTATTTATAGGCTCGCGGCGGTGAGCCAAACTCGATGCGCCGATGAGTCACCGCGGCGCGCGTGCGTGCACAGTGAGGAGCTGGCTGCGAAACCACGGTCTCCAGACATGGTTTAGGACGCTCTGAAGCATCAGCCGCAGAGGAAGAAGGCGTGGGGTCGAGTTGCAGCGTCCGTGCATGCTCGGCCGAGTTAGGTGCGCGCGGGCACGCGTCGCCCGAGCTCTAGCGCGGGGGAGGAGGGTCCCTGGCGGCTACTTTACACTAAGGGGTTGTCGGGGGAGGTCTTGGACACTTCGGGGGAGGTTGGAACCGGCTGGGAGCGTCGTCCCCTTCTCGGTTGCTCCCTGTAGCGCGTCCAGAGCGCAGTTTTGGCATGCCACGGCATGCTGGCACGCTCTGGTGCACTTCAGACGTGTCCCTCATGTCCTGGGTGTTGTTGGGAGTGTAACTAGCGGTTGTGTGCTAGTGTGAGTACTGGCTGGTCAAGGGGGACATGTTTTACTAGTGCTGCCAGTCCTGATGTGTGGCACAAATTGGAGTTTTTGTCACTTGTGCTTTGAACTGGGGAGGGGCTAGTTGACTGGGTGTTTAGGTTGGTCTGAGGCACTAATACACCAAGTTTGAGGCTCTGACATTGGGTAAAACAGTGGCTAGGTGGGTTTTTACCTTGCTGTCAGAAGGTGTTCGACAGTGGTTTGGGGTGCTTCCACTCCACCACTGGAACTGCAACTTAATAGGTTTGGTCTTGGGTTAAAGTAGGAGTTTCCACCAATTTTGAGCTCCATTGCACAAGTTTAGCTTTGTAAACTTGAAAATGCATGAAAGTGGCCAGATCTGTCCTCTCCAAAGGGAGTGTGACTAAACAGAGTCTACCAAATCTCATTTTTGGTGTGGAGTCCTCATTTGAGGTGCCAAACACCCGTGCAAAGTTTCAGCCCTATTGGACAAACTTTCCTATGTAGAGTTGTTCCAACTCCATACTGGACAGAGAGGGTTTTAGGCTGACCTTCCCCACCTTGGATCAAGGTGATATTTTATGTGGGCACCAAATATGGCTTGGGGAGGCTCCTGTAATTTAATGGGATTTTATTGAGAATATTTCCTTTGGAAATATCTCAAAAGGTTAAAATAGACAGGAATAGTTTTCAGGGTTTTACTCAAATAATTATAATATAAAATAGGGTTGAAAATCTTATGTATGAAAAAAGTATATGTCCTTCTGAGTTTCCATGATTTTACTCAGAATTTTATAAGGCAGAGAAGCATTTTTCCTTGTGGGAATATCATTCCTGGCCTTAGAAACAGACATGCATTTAAAATAGAAAAATAATGGTTTAAATCATTAAATAATGTTTTTGGCAAATAATAATAGTATTTGAGTTCAGATCACCAACTTTGGTTGGGAGTGCTACTAGGCATCATGAGCTAGTAGTGTAACCCAAGCAAGGTAGAGGTGATGTGATGTCAAAGAAAAGAGTTTTCAAAACTCATTTTAATTAAATAAATAAATTTGCCATGGGTCTGGTTCAACAAGCAAACAAGCATACATTCATACAAGGCATTCATAGCATTCACAACATCATTTGAAAAAGTTGTAACAAGCCTTGATTTTTGCAACTCAAAACATTGGTGGTGAAAAACAGGGTGTGACAAGAGGCAAAAATAAAATGGTTATTATCATATTTCCTTGTTCACGATAATCGTCTATTGTTCATGCTATAATTGTATTAACAGGCAACAGTAATACATGTGTGGATAAATAGATCACAATGTGTCCCTAGCAAGCCTCTAGTTAGCTAGCTCGTTGATCAATAGATGATCATGGTTTCCTGATCATGGACATTAGATGTCATTGATAACGGGATCACATCATTGGGAGAATGATGTGATGGACAAGACCCAATCCTAAGCATAGCACTAGATCGTATTGTTCGTATGCTAAAGCTTTTCTAATGTCAAGTGTCTTTTCCTTCGACCGTGAGATTGTGAAACTCCCGGATACCGTAGGAGTGCTTTGGGTGTATCAAACGTCAGAACGTAACTGGGTGACTATAAAGGTGCACTACGGGTATCTCCAAAAGTGTGTGTTGGGTTGGTACCAATCGAGATCGGGATTTGTCACTCCGTGTGACGGAGAGGTATCTCTGGGCCCACTCGGTAGAACATCATCATGAGCTCAATGTGACTAAGGAGTTAGTCACAGGATGACGTGCTACGGAACGAGTAAAGAGACTTACCACTAATGAGATTGAACAAGGTATAGGTATACCGACGATCGAATCTCGGGCAAGTTCTATACTGACAGACAAAGGGAATTGTATACGGGATTGATTGAATCCTTGACATCGTGGTTCATCCGATGAGATCATCGTGGAACATGTGGGAGCCACCATGGGTATCCAGACCCCGCTGATGGTTATTGGCCGGAGAGATGTCTCGGTTATGTCTGCATGCCTCCCGAACCCATAGGGTCTACACACTTAAGGTTCGATGACGCTAGGGTTGTAGGGAATTGTTATAAGAGGTTACTCAAGGTTGTTCGGAGTCCCGGATGAGATCCCGGACGTTACGAGGAGCTCCAGAATGGTCTGGAGGTAAAGATTGATATATAGGATGGATGGGTTTGGACGCCGGAAATGTTTCGGGCACCACCGGCAAAGTACCGGGACCACCGGCAGGGTTTCGGAGGCCCACTGGGAGAGGCCACCAGCCCCAGGAGGCTACATGGGCCAAGTGTGAGAGGGAACCGGCCCTTGGGTAGGCTCGTGCGCCCCCCACACCCAGCCCATGGCGCCTAAGAGGGGGAAGGGGGACCCTAGCGCAGGTGGGCCTAAGGCCCACCACGGGGTGCGCCACGCCTCCTCCCCTCCTGGCCGCCACCCCCTCCCCCCATCTAGGGTTGCCGCCCACCTTAGGAAGGCTTACTGCAACAGTCTCATTCTGAAGCCTCTCCATCCTGACCTTTGTGAATCTTTCAGAAAGCTCAACTTTTAGTTAGTACCTCAGGGATTTCTTGCAAATCTTTAGATCTCTCCTACCTTGGAAGATCAGGTCCGAGCAGCACAGCTTCTTGATGCAATGGTGAAGAAAGTTAAGATTGGCGTGGCAAAGGGACTTCCCAAATATAAGTGCTTCATTGTTGATGCCAGAGACACGTTGTTCTTTGAGGATCGTCTTGTCGTTACGAAAGGTGATCTCAGAAAGGTAATCATGGAAGAAGCTCATAACTCCTTGCTCTCTATGCATCCTGGAAGCTCCAAGATGTATCAGGACTTGAAACAAACCTTCTGGTGGACTTGCATGAAGCATGAGATTGCTCAGTTTGTAAATGAATGTGATGTATGTCGAAGGGTGAAAGCAGAGCATCAACGTCCAGCAGGTCTTTTGCATCCTTTGCCCATTCCCAAGTGGAAGTTCGACCACATTGAGATGGATTTCATCACCGGGTTTCCGAAGTCCAAGAAGGGTAATGATGCCATCTTCGTCGTCATCGACAAGTTGAGTAAAGTGGCTCATTTTCTTCCAGACAAGGAATCTATCTCCGCAGCTCAGCTTGCAGAGTTGTACACTTCCAGGATAGTGTCTTTGCACGGCGTGCCTATGATGATTTCTTCGGATCGCGGAAGTATCTTCACTTCCAAGTTCTCGGACTCCTTTTAGTCTGCGATGGGCACGAAGATACGCTTCAGCACAGCTTTTCATCCTCAGACTAGTGTCAAGTGGAGCGAGTCAATCAGGTTCTTGAGGATATGTTGAGAGCATGTGTTATCTCTTTTGGCATGAAGTGGGAAGACGGTCTGCCTTTCGCTGAGTTCTCGTATAACAACAGTTATCAAGCTAGTTCAGGCAAAGCTCCGTTTGAGATTCTCTATGGCAGGAAGTGTCGTACCCCGCTCAACTGGTCCGAGATCGGTGAGCGTCAGATTCTTGGGAATGGCTTGATAGAAGAAGCTGAACAGATGTGTCGGGTCATTCAGGATAATCTCAGAGCAGCGCAGTCCCGTCAGAAGAGATATTATGATAGCAAGCATCATGACATGTCTTATGAGCTTCATGACTTCGTCTATCTCAAGGTGTCCCCTATGAAGGGTACACAGCGCTTTGGCATCAAAGGCAAGCTTGCGCCTCGTTTCGTTGGTCCTTTCAGAGTTGTTGGCAAGATAGGTGACCTTGCGTACCAGCTCGAGCTCCCGTCAAACTTTGCAAATGTGCATGACGTGTTCCATGTCTCTCAGCTCCGGAGATGCCTCAAGACTCCCGAGCGCACTGTTCATCTTCAAGACATCGACCTTCAACCCGACCTATCCTATCGTGAGCATCCAGTTGCGGTCCTCGAGGCGACTGAGCGCAAGACCCGCAACAAGACTATCAAATTTCTCAAAGTGCAGTGGTCACACCATTCCGATAAAGAGGCTACTTGGGAACGCGAGGATCACCTCCGTTCTGAATTTCCGGTGTTCTTTCAGCCCTAGATCTCGGGGCAAGATCTTTTTGTAGTGTGGGAGAGTTTGTAATGCCCCAAGAGTGTAACTTGCCTTATTTGGAACCTTATGTATGTGGGTCCATCTTGTCATTGATACGAGAGACCATGCATGTGTTATATCATGTGTCACCTTGTCTTTCCTTTGCATGCATGCATCCATTCCATTCATCCATGTCTTGTGTTTGTTGCCTTGTGAATCCATGTGATGTGGTGGTGTGATGTTGGATATGTGAAATGATGTGGATGTAGTTTGATAGTAGGAAGTACTTGTGGTTTGCAATAGGATTCAAAACAACTCCCTCTCTATTTATCTCTAGGTCAAAATTCACTTGTTCCATTCCTATTTCTAAAATGCCCATGTTTTAGTATGTTTTGTGGTGAATGTGGTGGTTTTTGTTTGCTGTTTTGAAACCATGTGCTAAGGGTGCAAATATTCACAAAACAAAGGATCAAATTCTGTTTTGTAAATATTTAGTTGCTCCAAAAATCCCTTTTTCTTTTTATTCAAATAGGTCATAATTTCTTATGACCAGGGGTATTTTAATTTTAATTTTTGGTGCCATAGGTTTCCCTGAGAGTTATTTGTTTTTCTGGTGTTGGATTTAAATAGAAAACACCCAGGGATTCTTTTCTCTCTTACCTATCACCAACTTGGGCCTCTCTCCCCCTCCTGAGGCACATCTCTCTCTATTCCCCAGCGAGAGCCCACCAGGCGCGCGCTCCTTCTTCTTCTCCTGACGGCGTCGGCCATGTGCGCTAGTTTTCCATCAGAGCATCAGTGAGAGAGAGCGAGGGGATTGACGGCGCCGTCCCATCCGCGGCTCATATAGCCTTGGCGTCCGTGCCCCTGTGCCTAGGGTTCCGCGTCTCCCCCTCCTAGCGCCACCACCTCCCTCCATGTCTCTCTTCCTCCCCAAGGTAAGCTCTGTAGATCAGGTATAGAGAGAGGGCAGTAGGGCATCGCCGTCGTCATCCGCGCGTCCGTCGTCTCCGGCGCCGGCCAGCATGTCGGGGGGGCTCGGGGTAGGCCCCCATGTTCCATTCCCGTCCTCGGTGAGGCCGGGGAGCGACCACACCGACGGGTAGCTCCTCGCCTCCGGCGTGTTCCCGGCGGCCTGATCCCCCTACTTCGGTTCTGCATCCAGTCTTCATCAGGCTTCTTCAGATCTTCTTCAAGCGGTTCCTTCCTCTGATCGGCCCCCTTCTTCTTCCGCAGGGTGAGCCTAGCTCTCTTCCTCCCCTTCCCCCTCATTAGATCGGCCTAGGGTACGTTGTCGTTCTTCTTTGATCAAAGAAGAGAATGGTCGGTTCCATGTGTGCTTGCGTGTACTTTGTGTGTGGTGCTCGGGCTCGTCCCGGTGCTCATAGCAGCTGCTCCAGCGCTGTAGTAGAGGTAGTTGTAGATGGATCCCCGTGGCGCAGCAGCAGTAGTGGTAGAGGTTTGCTCCGGTGGAGTTGTTGTCGGCATCTATGTGCAGAGTAGTGCAGGATAATCTTGTTGTATGTGTGTGTTACCTGGTATGTTACCTATGTTAGGCCAAGTCTCTGATCGTAGCGTAGTGGTTGCAGGTTGTTGTGTAGATGCATGTGGTGTGGGTTCGAGTCCCCGCGGCGCCAACCCCCTTTTTGTGTTTTTCTCTCGGCTCAGTAGCACAGTAGCTTCAGTAGCACTTTACCTTGCAAGCATCCCTTGTTCTGTCGAGCAAGTGCCTAGTAGCAAAGTGGTGTGGTTTTGTGGGTTGAACCAGGGGGTCTAGGGTTCGAATCCCTCCCCCCATTCCTTTTATTTTTGTTGCATTTCTTTTACTGTTTTTCTTTTGCCTGCTGGTTTAGTGTTGTGGCATGCTAGGTTAGCATATGCGGTATTTTGCTTGCCTCCAAACAGTAGGTGTGTCTAGTTATTTTTGCTAGTTTGTGTAGTGTGCATGTGTAGGACTTTGAGGGTGTGTATGTGGAGCTATACCATGTATGTGTGTGTTTAACATGTGTGTTTTGCACTAGGCTAGAGTGATGCATGGTGTGCTACTCTTGTGCATGTGGGATGAGCTATGCACTAATTGTTCAAGAGTGTGAGAGTGTGTATGTGTGGGTTCCCCCCCCCCCCCACACACACACACATATTTTGTGGTTGTGCATGTGTTCATGTGATGTTTGTGTGTGCATGTGTGTGTGTATCACACATGCCAAGGCATGGTGTGCCTTGACAAACTCATGTGCAAGTTAGGAGGTGTAGGTGTAGAGATGCTTATGTGAGTGTAAGATAGTGTGTGTGTGATACTAGCATGTGTAGGTGTTGTTATGTTTGTGTTTGATGTATGTGTGTGTGTGGTGGTGTGCTAAGGCACATGAACATGAGGTCCACCCCTCATGTGCACCATTGTACTTGTGAGAGTGCGCATATGCATGTGTAGGTATGTGCTAGTGGAAGCACATGTGATGATGCACTATTCATTTCTATGTGATTCCATGTTATTTTGTTCTTAGCCTTGTGCTCATTTGTTCTACGCAAGTGCCTAAGTATTATATATGTTTTTGGGGTAGAATCATCCCAGGAATCCAATGGTGGGTTCAGATTCCACTTTGGAACACTTTCTGGGAATGTCATATTTCTGTTGTGTTCAATGTTTAGAGCTTGGTTCCATGTGATGTGATGAGCCCAAGTGGTTGATTCCCCGTTGTGGCAGTAGAGGGTGAACCCCTCTACAACATGTTGGTTTTGTTTCATGCTTAGGAGTTCATGTGTGCAAGTTGTGCCTAGTCAAAGTAGGCATGTGGCTGAAATTCCAGTTTAGTGAAAATCTGTGATTTTCACCAAGTCTGAGAATCTGCTTATATTTTCTTCTCCTCTTGTTGTGCTTGTAGAAGTCCATGTGTTGGGAATCAGCCCTGGATATCAACTAGAAAGTTGTAGCTTTTGTGTTTGTCTAGCTCTCTGTCAATGTTCATTCCATTTGGAGTCCTGTAGATATTGTTTTGGGTGCTGTCAAAATGCCTCAGAGCATAAACAGCTAGTGAGAATCTGGATTTTTCACTAAGTCCCTGAAAACTGATATTTTTGTCCAAGTTAGCAGATGTAGAACTTTGTGTGTGAAACTCCTTTGTATTACCTTTTTCCTCCTGCTTGTAGAGCTTTTGAATAGCTTCTGTCACATAACCTATTTGGCATATTTGGGTGGTTGTAGGTGCTTTGCATGTAGCTCTCAAACTGCTATGATGTTGTTTATGGCAGATTGTATAGTTTTGATGTTTTGATGCTTGTGAGTGCATAGTTGATGGTGTGGTGATATTCTTTGCACCACCCCATCCATACTGGATTGTTTTGTGATTTGGCAACCTGGGAATACCAGAAGTGTGCCATTGGAGTGTCTTGTGGTGGATTTGACACGTAGGACTCTATTTCTTGTTTTGTTGTTTCCGGTTGATCCGTAGCTCCGTTCGTTACGTTCTTTATATATTTTTGCATCGTTTTCGCATGACGCATCTGTTCATGTCATCCCCATGCATGTAAAGATAGCTTAGTGTGCAGTTCTGTCTAGGAGCTTGTGTTTACTTCTCATGCATGTGCAAGTGACTAGAATAGAGATGCATGTTCATTTTCATCTCATGCATCATGTGCTTGTTGCATCTTGTTGTGTTGTTGTTCATTGGATGATATTTTTATATTGGGTAGCACCGGGATCGGAGAACGACTACGTGGACCCGGGAGAGTACGTGCGGGACGAACAAGAGCAGTTCCAAGCTGAGGACATCACGGGCAAGATGATATGACCTTGATTCCATCTCTATACTTGTTATGCTAGATTCACGTTTCTTCCGTCATATGCTCGCTGCCTACCACTGAAATAATTGCCTCCTGATATTGCCATGAAACCCAAACACTTACCCCTTCCTAGCTAATCTTGAATGGCTAAGTAGGCTTTGCTCAGCTTCTAATGTTAGCGTTGCTAGTTGCACGTGATTTTGTCTCATGTGATAACATGAGCTTGATATCATTATGTTAAATCTGTTATTTAATTAATGCACCTATATACTTGGTAAATAACGGAAGGCCTAGCCTTTTGCCGGGTGTTTTGTTCCGTTATTGCCGCCATAGTTTCCAGCTACCGGTGTTTGATTCCATAACTGATCGCTCCTAACACGTTCGGGGTTGTTATGGGGACCCCCTTGATAAATCGTGTAGTGTAAGACTTGTCCGGCAGGACCCAACATTGGTGTTAATTTGCTAATCACTTAATAATAATCTGCATAGGGAATAGCTACCCCGAGGAATTAATCAACAACCTGGACCAGTGCTCCTCATGAGTGTTGGTCCCACCTGAGCGATGTCCGGGGCCCCTCTGGTCACCCGGAGGTTTAGCCATCCCGACGTCTAGCTCATCCGTCATGTCCTGAGACTGAGATACGCGGCTCTTATCGGGGTCGTCGACACGACGAGAGGTCCTGCTAGTCTTGTCTTACCTTAGCGATATATCTTGCGTATAGGAATCCCGGTGAAGCTTTGGTTCTCCCGAGAGTTGAGGTTTTCCTCTAAGGAATCTGACGAGATCACGAGTTTCGTGATAGAGGATTACTTTGCGGCCCGTGACCATTTGTGATGGACTAGTTGGAGCACCCCTACAGGGTTTAATCTTTCGGAAAGCCGTGCTCGGGGTTATGTGGCAACTTAGAATATTTGTTGACATCCGGTTCTAGATAACTTGAACCTGATCTAATAAAATTGCCAATTGTGTGTGTAACTGTGACTGTCCCCTTCAAAGACCTCTCTTCGATCGGGAACACGGTGGGGTTATGATTGACGTAAGTAGGTGTTCAGGGTCACTTATTGATCAGCTAGTCATCGATCGCTAGTATAGACCACCTTTAATACATGTTCTACGTAAGTTAGCCACCATATATGCTTAGGATGCTGCAACCTAAACACTGAACCTTCCTTACCTAATAACTTGACTAGTTCTGGCACCGAGGTCATAGATTGTTGAGTCCCTGTGGCTCACAGATTCCTTCAACACACCAACAGGTACAGGTACGCCCGACACAGGTGATCCCGACGGCACGCAGCTGACGTGGCAGTATGATGAGGAGAACGACCGCATGTACGTGAACTATCCAGAAGACTGAGGCGTGGTCGTGATCGTGGGCAAGCATGCACGGTAGCATAGTCATTTCTCATGTTATGTAGTCCGTAGCGGAACTACCTTGTCTGAAATAATGTGTGGTGTAACTCTGATATATTCTATGAGATGACAGATGATGTCCCTATTTGTCATTCTATTATTATGTATGTGCTATGTTACCGTGCTTGCGAAACGCTTAGATGCGCTTCTTTCCAATTCGGGGCCTCGTTCCCTAAATCGGAAAGGAACGCATCTTAGTCGTTACACATTCGCAGAGGAAGCACTCAGAACACACTTACACTTGTCAGGTCCATTTTTCTGAGAGAGAGCCACCTACTCATGTGTTGAGATCAAGATATTCCAATCCAACCATTTGAAACTTGATCTCTAGCCTCCCCAATTTGCTTTCCACATAATCAATCTCTCTTACCCATGCCAAATCTGTGAGAGTGATTGAATGTTGAGGAGACTATCTTTTGAAGCACAAGAGCAATAAGTTCATCGTTCTACCGCATCTATTACCTTTTGGAGGATGGTGCCTCCTATAGTGGTTAGGTGTCGCTTGGGAGCCTCCTACTTCGGGTTGTGGAGTTGAACCAAGAAGTTTGTACGGGCAAGAAGATCGCCTACTTCGTGAAGATCTACCATGAGAAAGGATAGGCATGTGTGGACGTAAGCCATGATGGAATAGACAAGGCCGCTTCTTCGTGGACCCCTTGTGGATGGAGCCCTCTGTGGACTCTCACAACCGTTACCCTTTGTGGGTTGAAGTCTCCACTAACGTGGACGTACAATAAGACCACCTATCGGAACCACGCCAAAAATCGATGTGCCAACCTTTATGTTTGATCTTCTTTCCTTACCCTCTACTTACATTTGCATGTCTTTACTTTCCGTTGATATATTCTTAGATGTGCATGTGTAGGGTGAACTTGACTAGTCATAATTGCTAAAACTGGCCCACAGCTAAAATTAGGAAAGGGCTAAATTTTTATATGGTCAGGTAGTCTAATCATCCCCCCCTCTAGACATACTTCGGATCCTACACGGTTGCGCTGGGAGAGCATGGAGGGGACACGGGCTTCGGCTTGACGGGGAGGGCGTCCTCGGTGGTGCCACCATGTCGTTCATCTCATGCCTGTACTCCTCGTTTGTGGCGGCGTACAACGTGCCCTGCCCCGATGCCGACTGGTGTTGCAGCGTCTGGTCCTCCTTGTTGTAGGAGGAGATGACGATCTCCACATTCTTCGAGGAGCCGTCTGCCGATGAGGACGACGGCCCCAGAGTTTGAGAGGGGTGTCGCTGTAATCCTCCGGAGCCCGTTCTGGAGGCGCCGCCTACCGGCGCCGAGGCCCACGACTTGCTCATCACCGGAGTTGCAGGGGAAGAGAGGATGACATGTGGAGCGATATGATGATGCGACGTGGATGGTGCCTATACACAGCTTATAAAACCTCGGCGAGGCGGTCAACCGCTTCAATGTGGCATAGCGTTTAGAGTTTGTTCCTGAAAAGCTACGTCGCATTGAAGTGGCAGCAAATGAGAGGTCAGGTCGGTCACCGCCGCCCCTCCTGTCCGGTCCGACCAAACGGCATCAATGTCGTTTGTTCCATGCTCTAAGTAGGCATTGATGTGGCTCGGAAAGCTAGGTGTGCATCGGAATTGAAGTTCGAAAGAGACGGATGGGGTTGTTCGATAGCCCAGGGCAGTGAGGGGCGAACACGACAGCGGTCCAGGGCCGACTGACAAACAAACCTATAAAGAACCACGTTGGATTTACATATGCAGACGGTTTAAGGATGGCAAAAGCTGCCCAACTAAGCCAGGTAACTGGACCACAAGTGCAAGAGGGTCAAAACATTTGGTTTGTTATGGTCATTCCGTGATCCCGTTCGAGATGCCCTTAAACAGCAGCAGCTGCACTGAAGCCTTTTTTAGCTGCACATCATGCTGCAGAATCTCTTGAATTTTCGTTTCGTACTACCTGACTAAATAGGCATCAATATCATGAAAGGTTTCACCTGTTTTCCAAAAAAACTAGCCGGTTTAACCAGTTTCCTCCGGTCTAATTGCAGAACGGTCTTATTAGCTTAAAACACCAATAAGGTCATCAGTTCTGATTTTTTCCAGTTCGACCGCTGGTCTGGTCCGGTTTTTTAAACTAGGGCTACACGTCTCTAAAGCACAGAAAACTAACAGACTGCCTTCGGTGGCACATCAGGATTCAAGAAACGGTTTCAGCACATAAATATCCATGCACCGCATCCAAATAATCCATCAGTACAAATGTTACAGAAGAAAAACACATCTTGTCTTAAGACCAACTACATACGCTAGAGTCATCCAGTCAAGAGAAATCCTGCTTCCGCAATTGTATCAGCAGCAAAAAAAAATGCCAACGAAGAACATACTCGGTCGCCTGGCAATTCAATAGTCATACCAAAACATTCAGGGAAACAAGCGGAGGCCCCCACCCCACAACACTTCCAGCATTGTGGAACTAAGTGCTCACGCGTTATTAGCATAAGGGGACTCCTCACGCTGGGGTGGCTGTGCAGGGGACCTGCTATAGCTCTGTTCACGAGCAGGTGGTGGTGACTTGCTCATGCTTCTGGCACGAGGAGGTGGTGGTGACCTGCTGATGCTTCTGGCACGAGGAGGCGGTGGTGACCTGCTGATGCTTCTGGCGCGAGGAGGCGGAGGTGACCTGCTGATGCTTCGTGCACGGGTAGGCGGTGGTGACCTGTTGATGCTTCGCCCACGGGCAGGCGGTGGTGACCTGCTGATGCTTCGTGCGCGGGCAGGCGGCGGAGACCTGGTGATGCTCCGCGCGCGGGGAGGCGGTGGTGATCTGCTGTAACTTCGCTTCCTGGGAGACCGATCCCGTGGGCTGTAGCTCCTGAATCAGGTAAAGATAAAAGCATTGAGCATACAGCTGCTAAAGTATTCATAAGAGATCTTACTAGAATGGCAAGGCAATTGTCAGTAATTTGTTGTATCTGTTGATGTACATAAATGGTTCTTCACAATTTATGTTTCTGATCTATTGACAAAGCAAATGAAAATTGTAGCAGACAAAACAAAAAGGGAAACATTAAACCACTTTACCAACACGGAGCAAATGACATAGGACTTGGGCAAGAAAGTAAGAATCAGAAATTGAAGAACTTTCACAAACACTTCCTTTGTTCTTCAAGCCTATATAGTTAAGGAAATGCTAAAAATCTAACCTCAGATTTTTAGGCATGGCAAATCGATAGTTTTCATGGGAATTTATGTTAGCACGAGGATGGCAAATTTAGTTTGCAAGCACGACAATTTTCAAGCAAAAAAATAAACTGAGACGGATTTGCCATGCTCATTAACTAAACTTGCCATCTTCGAGAAACATAATTTGCCATGAAAAACGTTTGACTTGCCATGCCTAAAAATATGACATTTGCTGGATATTCAGGCCCTATATATGTGTCCATGCCTAAAACATCATTTGTCTGTGAAAGGAGGGCATACCTTCTACCATAGCTTGGGCTCCTGCGGTATCTTGGGCTACGGCTACGGCTGCGGCTGCGGTGCCTCGGGCTTCGGCTGCGGCGTCTTCCGCTACCCAGGCCCCCAGAACCAATCCGTAGGCGACATTCTCGTGCAAAGTGACCACTTTCACCACACTCATAGCACTTCATATCAGAACCTCCAGAGCGTTCACGTTCTCGGCCACGGCCACTGCCAGATTTGGTTGACAGCTCAACTCTCCACCCATTCTTACCTATTAGCACAGCATATTTAGCACGATTGTCATAATCGCAAATTGATGAATGTTCAGACAAACAGATGACTCCATAACAGCTAAAGCAAACAGAAGTCCAATCTCCAATAATGAAAATGTCTAATTTGTTGCTGATCAAGTAGTCGTCATACGATGACATTGGAACTTGCTCAAATCTAGGAGACCTTAAAACAAAAGGTAGATCTCTTAAGTCTTATCAGTTTTAAGTTCAAACAGAGTTGAACATTTTATGATTTATAAGTTGGCGGTATACCAAGGTCATCCAAGTTTCTTTATTTCGAAGGAAATGCACATGATAATGCTTGCCAGTCTCAGTAAACAAAAGCAGTTATCGTGTAGTGCAGCATAATTATCTTAGCCATCCGCGATCATGTTATAGCCTATATGTGAGTGTGCCTGCTGACTGGATAGGACATATTAATACACATTGCTACTGGATTATAGATACTGATTAGTTATTAGTTTCTGGTCATGGCCGCAGTTCACAGTTTTCAAATACAGGGCTAATATATTTGCATGTTTCTGTGCAAATACAGTTCCTTTTTTTTTGGCTTTTTCCTTTGATGAAAAGACAATACAAAGCATTATACATCAGACCATTCAATATAAATCCCACAAGAACAGGCCTGAATTCACTAGCATCACCAGCTAAAAGATGAGCTAGCTAAGCCAAATAGACTACAAATTTTTTACTTGTCAGTCGTATGAAAATCTAGACTAGTGATTAGTGAACTTATTGGGATGAGGTTAAGGATCAATGAGCAACCACGAAATGATCCCCGTTAATATTTTCTCAACTAGACTCATGAATCTACTAACTTATGGAGATAGTGAGACAGAATCGTCATGAAAAAAATGATTATCATATTACCATCCAATTCACGAATTGCATCCTTTGCGTCCCTGGTCTCATCGAAGTCGATGAAAGCAAATCCTGGTGGCTTTCTAGCAACCCACACACTGCAATGAAAACAAGTCAATTCAAAACCAATCGATCCAATTTCCACACGCACAAAAACATCTAAGTAATTATTGTATGGAGATCAATTTCATACTTCACATCAAGCAACCAGTGGAACATCCTTGTTACCACAGTTAAGTTAAAATCATCCTAATCAACAGCAAGCCAGCAACTAACGAGAAAGCAGAAACAACATAACTCTTTGCCACGCAAATACAAGACCCACCAGCTTGATACATTCAGAAATACACCAGTAGCTTGGGGAAAAAGATGAAACATATAACCCTTTAACCAATAGACAAGAAGTTCAAAATAATGAGATACGCATGACTGTTGAGTTCAAAAAGGTACAACTGAGCCATGCATTAGTTCTCACATTAACTGTTGGTACTTCCAGTGAAAAGGCATACACTGGCAGCCCAACATAATTAAAGAATTACTACGATGATGCCATCATCTGCACCCACACATAACTTCACTTAATGTTGCCTCTACATCTCTTATATTAGTTTCTTACTTTTCTAACCTTCGCTATTTTCATATAAGCCTATTAACTTGTACCACATTATATTTCTTTAGCATATGGCAATCCAAAATACTCCCTCCGTCCAGAATTACTTGTCATGGGAATGGATGTAACTAGATATATTTTAGTTCTAGATACATTCAGTTCTTTCCATTTTGGTTACAAGTAATTCCGGACGGAGGGAGTAAGTGATAGGAGCAGGACTCCTACCAGGACGGGATCTTTAGGTTGTAGGGGTGGAAGGAGGGGCTGGCGAGGCTGGAGGCGGGGCGACGGCGCTGCGATCGTGCCGGGAGAAGGAGGACGCTGGGGCGGCTATGGTTTTGGAGTCTCGGCAGAAGCCGAGCAATAATGATTGCTACTTCTTAATGTCAAAACGAGTCTTTACATGGGTTTATATAATCCCTTAGGTGCTAATAAAAAAAATGATAAGTTGGGCCAAGACCGTAACTGCCTGCGCCATTGGGCCTAACTGCCACCTTGGGAAGACACTCGATAAAATCCATGGATATGTCAGTCCAGACCTGAGAGGGCACCTCAAGAGGCTGTAGCAGCCCCGTCGACTAAAGTGTCTCCGTCTTGTTGCGCTGGCAAGTCAGGCAGGACCGCACCCAATCTCGCACCAGCACACGATCGCCGGGTATGTAAAAATCAGCTCGGAGGCGGTGAAGGGTCTTCTGCACCCCCTCGTATCCGGCCGAGTGTGCCAGGAGAATGGTTTGGTGGCGCAGATCATCGTGATCCGGCACAAAGAGGCGCCGCCCATGGAGGAGTAAGCCGTCGTCCATGCACCGACTCACCCTCTTCGAGCCACTGACAGAAATGTTGCGCATCCATAGCGGTCGCCGTGGCGCAGCGGATGCCGTCGATGAAGGCGAATGAGGGCCCCGAGCGGGTGCAGAAGGCAGCACCCTCGGTGTCGACAGTGCCCATGTCGTGGTCAGCATCGCGGCGGGACAGCGCGTCCGCCATGGTGTCGAGGCAACCCTGCCGGTACTCGACGGTGAAGTCGAACCCGAAGAGCTTGCTGATCCACTGGTGATGCGGAACGGTGGAAAGGCACTAGTCCAATAGGAACTTGAGGCTGTAGTGATCTGTGCGAATCAAGAACGGCCGTCCCCACAGTGGCGCACCGCCTGCACTAAGCAGATGAGCTCCCTCTCGTAGGCCGCGAGTTTGTGATGGCGCGCGACGAAAGGCCGGCTGAAGAACGCGAGAGGTCCCTCACCCTGATGAAGGACGACGCCAAACCCCACGCCCGAGGCGTCGCAGTCCACCGTGAACAGCTTGTCGAAGTCAAGCATCTGGAGGACCGACCCCGTAGTGAGCGTCTGCTTAAGTGTCTGGAAGGCCTCGGCCGCGTCTGTGTCCCTGGCGAAGGGGTCGCAGCGCAACACTAGCGTGCGCAGTGCCGCGATGAGCCCAAACTCCCGGATGAACTTCCAGTAGTAGCCCGCGAGTCCCAGGAACCCGTGAAGGGCCCGTCGCGAGTGCGGCATCGACTAGGTCGCGACAGTTGCGACCTTGTCAGCATCCATGGCAACGCCCTCCGCTGAGATGAGATGTCCGAGATACGCGACGGACAGCATGCCGAACGAGCACTTCAAACGCTTGAGGTACAAATGGTGCACCCGAAGCTCATTGAGGACGATGGCAACGTGTTGCAAGTGCTCCGCCCAGGGCGAGCTGTTGATAAGGATGTCCTTGAAGAAAACGAGCATAAACCGCCGCAAGTAGGGGCGGAGGACTTCGTTCATCAGGGCCTAAAATCTCGCCTGGGCATTGGCGAGGCCAAAGGGCATCACCAAGAACTCGAAGTGGCCATAATGGGTGCGACAGGCCGTCTCCGCGACGTCGTCCGGGTGCATCCGCACCTGGTGGTAACCGGAGCGAAGGTCGAGCTTGGTGAAGAAGCAGTCCCCATGTAGCTCGTCCAGGAGTTCCTCGACGACAGGTATTGGAAATTTGTCCTTGGTCGTCTTGATGTTAAGAGCACGGTAGTCAATGCAGAATCACCACAAGCCATCAATCTTGCGAACGAGGAGCACCGGCGCCAAGAACGGCGAGGTGGTAGGCCTTATGATGCCCTGGGCGAGCACGGCCGCGCACTGCCGCTCCAGCTCGTCCTTCGAAGCTGAGGGTAGCGGTACGGTCGCACGGCCACGGGTGGTGTGCCCGGCAGCAGGTGAATGCAATGGTCGTAGGCCCGGACTAGTGGAAGTCCATGTGGCTCGCCGAAGAGGTCACTATGCTGCTGCAACAGGCGATCCAACAGGGGTTGCACGGGGTCAATGGAGGTCGCCATCAGCTGGGGCTGGGGGCTCGCTGGGGCAGCGCCACCCACGCTCTCCCACCGAACGCGGCGACCCATGCTCCAGAATATCATCGTCAGGGCGTTGAAATCCCAAAGAATGGGACCCAAGGTCCGCAAAAAACCAACGACAAGGATGACGTCAAAGCGGCCCAAGTTGATGCCGACGCACTTGACGGCGAAGTGCTCGTCGCCGATGATGAGGGGAACATGTTGGGCAATGCCTTGGCAGTGGAGGCGATCACCGTTTGCCACGGTAATCCGAATCTACTCCCTGTCAGTCGGTTGGAGTGCCAGGCGGGGCATGGTGGACCCCGACAGGAAGTTACGGGTGGAGCATGTATCCAGTAGGGGCTAGGAGGCGCTCGCCATTGATCGTCACCGACAGCAACATCGTCTTCTCCGTCCATATACCGCGAGAGCATGGAGGGCAACCAGGAAGGCGTTCGCCTGAGCGGCCCCCCAGGCGACCTCCGCATAAAGTGGAGCGGCCAAGTTGCCGAGCCCGGCAGCGGTGGCGGCCACCTCAATGTAGTCTGCAGCCTACGGGTAGAAGAGTCGCGGGCAGACATGGCCCAAAACGTAGGGCTCGTCACAGTTGTAGCACAGCCCCTGACGACGGCGCTCGAGTTGCTCGGCCGGTGTGAGCCGACGGAATAGGCGCGCCACGACCGCGACGTTGGGTGCCACAAAGGCCTGGGAAGGACGTGCCATTGCGGGGGGTGGCGGCCGGGGAACCGGGTGAGGGGACCGGGCGGGGTCTGTCCACGCCATCGTATGGGCCGATGGCACTGGAGGGGACGCCGTACGGCATGGCCGGGTGCGACGGCGCGAGCGGCAACAAGTGTGGCTGGCCCGAGGCCGTCGTGTAGACCGGCCCGAGGGACCCAGCGAGCCAAGCCGGCAACGGGGATGGCGACGGGGGAAACCGGACCTGGTGGATGGGCACCCCTGGGCCCGAGGACGCCCCCAAGCCGGCGGCTAGTGACCCATGGGAGTGTGGAGCGACAGGGAAGGATGGCAAAGGCGATGGCGGTGGCTGCTGCTGGGCGCCATGGTGGAGGCGAAAGAGGCTGGCTGCTGCGGCCTGCGGGGCATAGGGTCCCGAGAGGAAGGTGCGGATGCCCGCAACCGCCTGCCCGAGCTCCCGGAGCACAGCCGTCATCTCCTCTGGTGTGAAGGCGAAGGGGGCGGAGCCCGGCGGCATCCCTGCGGCAGATGCGATCGGCCCCGACAAGGCCGACGGTGTGGTGGTGACTGGCAGCAGAAGGGTGGCGGTGGGCTGATTAGTGGACATGATCGCACCCGAGACAGCTAATACCAGATTGATAGGAGCAAGGCTCCTACCAAGACAAGATCTTAGGTTGTAGTGGTCGAAGGAGGGTTGGCGAGGCTGGAGGCACCGGCAACGGCGCTGAGGTCGCGTCGGGAGAAGGAGGCCGTTGGGGCGGCTAGGGTTTTGGAGTCTCGGCAAAAGCCGAGCAATAATGATTGCTACTTCTTAATATCAAAACGAGTCTTTACATGGGTTTATATAATCCCTTAGGTGCTAATAAAAATAACAATAAGTTGGGCCAAGCCCGTAACTGCCTGCGCCATTGGGCTTAACTGCCCGCGCCTTTGGGCCTAACTGCCCGCGCCCGTGGGCCTCCGCCGGCTATAATGCACAACAGTCATAACAGTAAGATACAGAAGATCTGCACATGCATGCCCCGTTGAACTTAAATTAAAAAAATCACAAAATGCAGTGACATAAACTGTTATTATCAGGGAAACTTCACCATATGAACAAAGAAACGGATTGAAAGGAATAGAAGTGACCAAGCAATGCAGCTAAGATATAATTATGCATAAAAGCTTCTATTTATCAAACAGAAAGCTGCATCATGTTCACCAAGAGATAGTCTCAACTCTCAATTTCACACGCATCATGCACTAAAATCAGGCGTACTAAATAGCCAGCATACCGATATACTTGGCTCGTATACTTTTAGCAGACGAGCAAGTCACCAACTGAACATGAAATGTGAAACTACAACTTAGCATGTCTACAGGCAAGCACAGTAGTTATATCACACCGAACTCGTGAAAAGGTATGTACCGTAGTACTAGCTTCAGAACTGTTAAACAAATCACAGGCATCTCACCTCTTGAGAACCCCAAACACGCGGAACTCGTCCTCGATCTCGCGCGCAGTGGCGCGCGGATCCAGATTCCCCACGTAGACGCGAGCCATGACAGGCAGCAGCAGGCCCTGCAAGAGGAAAAACGAAAAAAATCTTTAAGAAATGCTGCCGAATCCAGCACGAAGCAGCTGCTAACATCCACCCGCAGATAAAAAGAGAAACGCCCCAGAAAAATTCTCGCGTTTTGGGAACAGGATGAAGCGCAAAGGCTAGGCACGCGGGCCTGGAACTCGAAGATACCGGGGGGTCTGTGGGGCGTACTTACCTTCGGGGGAGCGCCTCCAAGGGGGGATTGGGGATTGGCGAATCGGGCGGCGAGCGCTTCGGAGGCGAGGAGGGGAGCGGCTCTAGGGTTTAAGTCTGAGCCGCCGCGGGCGGAAGAGAGGGGGGGAGGGTAGGGAGCGAAGGGCTGACGCCTCGGGGCCAGGGGTATTTACGGAATTCTCGTTTATTGGGATGGGATGGGATGGGATGGGGATTGCGGAAGAGGACTCATGAGTTGCCTCGTGGTTTCTACGGTGGCGGATGAGCTGCTGGTTCAAGATCGTCCGGACCACTGTTTGCCCCTCTGGATTGACCCCTGGGGCGTCCTTTTTAGCTACTACTACTTACCTCCGGTCGTAAAATTCGTTGTTTTGATTTTTTGCTGAAAGTTAAGTCGAATCTAACTTTGGTTAAAAAAAATTGGATCTCATCATTTTGCTACCGCTGATGTCCTTGGCGGTAGGGTATAAGAGCAACTCCAACGGACCGATCCAAACGGACGGTAAATTTGTCCACTTTTTGTCCGTTTGGATAGGCCACCCGCGCGGCGTCCGCCTTATTTTAGATTTGGGACGACAGTGCGCCCAACGAGCCGACCCATTTCATGTCCGCAATCAACATATTAAAAAAAAGGTCTGCGGCCGATCATGCCAGCGACCATGTTTCATATGCCAGCACCATGCCAGCGCCGGCATACAATGTTGGTCGGCTCGCGTCTCCCGCGCGCGTTTCCTCGCGCCTCCGGCTTACGAGCCAGCGGCCACCGGTGTGGCGTTGAGGTTGATGGTCGAGGGTGCGGGCGTCGAAGGCGCGACCACGCTCACCTCGGACGAGCACTCCCCCGAGAGGCGGGAGGCCTGCGGGTAGACGTGGAAGACGGGCACCGGGTTGCAAACCGAGGCACCGGGCGAGTCGGGCAGCAGCGTCCGAGGGAAGGCGGATGAGCCGGTGCTCACCGCGGCGGCCACGGCGGCGTTGACGAGGCCGTGTTGGCTAGGGTTTAACCCCAACATGCAGAGCGCCTCCCTCGTTGTCGCCGTGGCGCGGGCGTTGGTGACCTGCTGCTGCGCGGCGGCCGCCGTGATGGCTTCATCCCTCGCGTCCGTCGCGTGCCTCCGGTCCTTCCTCTTGGCCGACTCCTTTGCCCGTTGTTCGGGCGTCAGCACCTTCTTCGGCTTCGGTGCGGCGGCCTTTCGGGAGGCGCGAGGCTTGCCTTTGTCGGACGAGGCGAGGGAGGCGAGGCCAGCGGCGGCGGCGAGGTCGAGGTCGTCGTCCATGGCGGACGTGGGGCGGGAGCGCGCGGGGGCGAGAGAGGTTTTGGGGGGGGATGGGGGAAATGGTGGTGGATGCCACCAACCGGTGGGCCTGGGGAGAGGAGTAGAGGCGCGCGCGCATCCGTCTCGTGTCCGCGCCGACGCAAATCCGGCCCAAAATTGGGTCGGGAATGGGTCGCCACGCGAACGCCAAGCGGACGCGCGTCCGTTTGGGTCGGCGCGTTGGGCCGACTTTGACGCCCAGTCCAAGAATTTTATAAATTCATCACAGCGTCAAATGTGTCTGGATTTTTTACATGTGATTGAAACACAAATTTTCCATGGTGTCCTAATTTTTCAGAATTTTCAGAGTTTCAGCAGTATGGTTTTTGACAGATTGCTACAGACTATTCTGTTTTTGTCAGATTCTATTTTCGTTGCATTGTTTGCTTATCTTGATGAATCTATGAATTGTGTTGGGGGTGCAAGCCATGTGAAAGTTAGAATACAGTACCTATAATGTAGTTATAAAATTTGAATGGGTTTGAAATAGTACTTATAGTACTAATTTGCTTGGTTATACTAACGGATCTCACGAAGGTTTTGTTGAATTTTGTGTGATTGAGGTTTTCAAGTTTTGGGTGTGATGTCGATGGATGAAGGAATAAATAGATGCAAAAGTCAATGCTTGCGGATGCCAAAGGCACCCCAAGGTAATATCTAAGGAGACTCAAGCGTCTAAGCTTGGGGATGCCCTGGAAGACATCCCTCTTTCTTCTAACGACTATCGGTAACACACTTGAGGCTATATTTTTATTCGTCACATGATATGTGTTTTGCTTGGAGCGTCTTATATGAAATGAGTCTTTTCTTATTAGTTTTTCACAATCATCATCTCTGAACACATTTTCTTGAGATAGCCTCACGTCATCATAATTTGTTAGAATTGCTTCTTGTGCTTCACTTAAATTAGTTAAGCTAGGTGGTTGCTCTAGTGCTTCACTTATATCTTTTTTAGCACGGTGGTGCGAATGTTTTGAAGAAACTTGTTCTCATGATCCACTTATATCTTTTTGAGAATGCTATATGTTTTGAAGAAACTTGTTCTCTTGCTTCACTTATATCTTTTTGAGAATGTTAGAAAATTTTGAAGAAATTCACTCTCTTGCTTCACTTATATCTTTTTGGGAGTTTGAAAATAGTCTTGGTAATCGGTACAAGATATGATGTTTGGTTCCTTTGTGATGAATATTCAAGTAGAATAATGAAAATTAGCATACAAAAAAATATATGGGACATGGAAATTTGATTCTTTGTAACAGTTTTGAGATATGTAGATGATGATATGTGAGTTATGTTAGTGAGTCAATTATGCTCTAGTATGAATAGTGATGTTAAGGTTTATGATTCCATATGCAAGCATGAAAAGTCAATAGTTATGCAACGAAGTTATATCCTACTTGTGGTGTATTGATTGATATTGGTTATGTTTTAGTATGCATGTGCATCATTATGATTTTCTAGTTGGGCGTTTCTCAATCTTTTTGCTAGCCTTCATTTGTACTAAGCGAGAATACTGTTTGTGCATCCATTATCCTTAAACATTGGTTTGCCACTTGTGTCCACCATACCTACCTATATGTGGTATTTCAATGTCGTTTGAAGTAAATTTGCATGTGCCATCTCTAAAAAATCTCAAAAATATTTTCTCTTTTGTATGCATGTATCGCTCATGAAGCGGGTGAGGGGCGGCCAATATTTTTTGTGTTGGATATGTCACTCTCACGATGAGTGTTTACTCACTTGTCATTGCACGAGAGTGTGGCGGTAAAAGGGATGCCCAATCCCAAAAATAAATGGAATGTCATGGTATGGAAGGCACCCGTGAATTCGATTAGCCACGGATTGTGAAAAGTAATGGTGGAAACAAAAAAATCGCTTGGATGTGACAGTAGAAAGACCAAAGTCTTGATGACACTGAAACAATGATGAGGGAATAGAGATACAAAAAATATTTACTTTCTGTTTGGGAACCGCCTATGATGTATCCAGTGTGAGAAGTGTTGGGAACCTTAAGTCGTTCTCATTGTCGAGAAAAGCATGCCACCCAGAATTATTTTTTTATCTCTTTTTAAACTTGAGCTCTGGCACCTCTATAAATCAATGCTTCCCTCTGCGAAGGGCCTTTCTATTTTTTTTATGTTGGGTCTCATCCTTCTCTTTAAAAGCACCAACTAGGGGGGCATGTGGTCATGTGTGTGCATGGAGTATGATTGATATTCGAGTGTGCATCATGAATGGATCAATGCTGAGCATAATGGGCTAGGGATAATTTACTTTAGAATTGTTATTTTGAAAGGCATGGTTGCTTGTTAGCATCACTTGAGTATCTATGTCTTCATGTCAAATATAGACTATTGCTTTGAACCATCTAAGTCCTCATGTCTATGCTATGAAAATAACTTGAAGTGTGTTGGGTAGCATTCCACAATCAAAAATACGTTTTATCACTTTCCTACTCGAGGACGAGCAGGAGTTAAACTTTGGGATGCTTGATACGTCTCCAACGTATCTATTATTTTTGGTTGTTCCATGCTATGATATTATTATTCTTGGATGTTTTTATTATCATTTTTATACCTTTTTATATCATTTTTGGGGACTAACCTATTAACTTAGTGCCAAGTGCCAGTTCCTATTTTTTGCCCTGTTTTTGTTTTGCACGAAATCAATATCAAATAAGATCAAATCGTCCTCAAACTTTTGAGGATTTTTTTATTCAAGATAAGGATCACTTGGAACTAGGAGGCCAAGGAAGATCTTGTCGGAGGGCTCCACATAACACTAGGGCGCGCCCCAGGGGGGGCGCCCTGATGTTGTGTGGGCCCCACCACACTCCGTTTACCCTACCTCCTCCACTAAAAATTCAGCAATATTCCAAAACCCTCAAGGGAGTCCACGAAATACCTTTTCCGCTGCCTCAAGCCTCTGTTCTCGCAAGATCCCATCTGTAGGCCTTCTCTGATACTCCGTCAGAGGGGGAACTCATCACGGAGGGGCTCTACATCAACCTTGCCACCTCTCCGATGATGTGTGAGTAGTTCATCACAGATCTACGGGTCCGTAGGTAGTACCTAGATGGCTCTATCTATCTCTATTTGTATCTCAATATAACGATCTCCATGATCTTCATGGAGATCCATTCGATGTAATGACTTTATGCGGTGTGTTTGTTAGGATCCGATGAATTGTGAGTTTATGATCAGATCTATCCTTGTTTTACTTGAGTTATTTGCTGATCTCTTTTATGCATGATTTAGTATAGCCTTGTATTTCTTCTCCGAAGTTTTGGTTTGGTTTGGCCAACTAGATTAGATCTTCTTGCAATGGGAAGAGGTGCTCGGTAATGGGTTCGATCTTGCGCTGTTCAGTCCTAGTGATAGAAGGGGAGTTGATACGCATGTGTTGTTGCCATTAAGGATAACAAGTTGGGATGAATCCTTATATGCTTTTGTCTTGACAACATCATGTCATAGTTCTTAATGCATTACTTTGTTCCTATGAACTTAATACACTGGATGCATGTTGGATAGCGGTCGATGTATGAAGTAATAGTAGTATATGCAGGCAAGAGTCAGTCTACTTGATTTGGATGTGATGCCTATATAATGATCATTGCCTTGGATAGTGTCATAATTATACGCTTTTCTATCAATTGTCCAACAGTAATTTGTTTACCCACCGTATGATCATTGCCTTGGATAGTGTCATAATTATAGTTTTACACTCTGCAGAGGTACGATGTACCCATGACATCCGGGAAATTTCCGTGTCATCCACGACTCGCAATATATAACATACCCGAGGTAAGTACCCGATCGTTGCCTTTCCCCTCACAACACTAGACAAAGATTTCCACTCGATTGGTACCCAGCCCACATGATGTACATCTTATGAGCACCGAGTCTCGACCGTATCATCCATGCGGGGACCAACGGTGTGCCCGAAACACGTAAAAACAGCATAGTCGACCTACGTGGTACGACCCCATCACAAGAGCGACCACATATCACTCCCGCCACTAGTAATGTGGCCTCTTTGCTAGTACGGACCAAAATAGTCAACAAAGCTCCGTCCCATGGGACGGTCAGCGCATCATAAATGTAATCCCATTTTCGAAACCACTCACACAAAACATTTCCCGGTGCACCACTTCTTCACAAGTGGTCACCTACCTCAACATCATCACCCTCTCGCATTAGTGGCACCCGACGGGGTTTTCGTAAAACCTTTGATATCAATTTTACTATCATCATGCATATGCTTCTACAATGCGTAGCACTACTGTCTACTTGTCAACATATCAACAACGTGACCCTCATAGATGGTAGCATCATGCTCAAATGCAAGTGCTCCAGAGGAGCCATCGGTAACACCATATCAATGATTTACCGAATACTCATGATCATATGCAACGGGAATAATTGCTCTACTTAGCATGCAATAATTTTTTTACTTAAGCATGGTCAAAGGGCTGCTTGCCTTGATCATCTAGGTATCCGGGGTCTTCGGGTCCAACTCCTTCGTCGAGCGTGGTATCTATCATCGTAATAATAGTAGTAAAATAAGAAGCTCATCAAAAAACAGAGCACAAACTCACTTTAAAAATGTTATCCGGTTCTGATAAATCTGTATTGTAGTTTTAAAAATATTTGTCTCTGGTTTATATGCAAAAAGGTATTTTTAAAAATTAAATAATAAGGGCTAAAATAATTAAAATAGGCATTTTAATCAAAGCTATGTGTAAAAGTTTTTATAAAAATTGGTGCAACAGCACTAATAAACTCTACATATTTTTATAAGAATTGTGGTGGAAAAATATTTAAATTTGATTAAATATTTAATTCCACAAAATCATTTAGAAACAAAGAAAAAGAAAAGGGGGCTTAACCCTGGCCTGGCTCGGCTAGTGGCTGGGCCGGCCCAACCGACCAGTTAGCCAGCAAGCAGCCCACGAGCGCGCGCGTCGTCAGGTTCAAACCTGACGCGCAGCCCCGTGTGGTTAGCGACAGAGAGGGGAGAGAGGGGAAGAGACTAGCCACTGATAGGTGGGGCATGCTTGTCGGGGTCATCTTCCTCCTTTGGACAAAGGGGGGAGGCACGCCGGTGGCAATACTGACGCCCTCGTGTCCCAACGACGACAGGAATGGAACCGGGGCATCGCCGCCTACGTGCTGGTGGTCGAAGGAACGACGGGGAGGCCCTGGGTCACCGGCGACGACGAGGCCACGACGTAGACGATTTGGGAGGTGGAAGAGAATGGTGCTACGGACAGGGAAACACTCGGGGAAGAGGTGGAGAAGCTCCCTGAGCTCACTATGGTCACGGAGGAGGCGAGAGGAACGCGAGAGCTCGCCTGTAGCTTGCTACCTCTTGAGCTTGCGTTGTTTTTTTCCCTTGAAGAGGAAAGGGTGATGCAGCACAGTAGTAGTAAGTATTTCCCTCATTTTGAGAACCAAGCTATTAATCCAGTAGGAGAATCAAGCCAAGTGTCCAGAGTACCTGCGCAAACACAAACAAGCTTGCACCCAACGCTATAAAGGGGTTGTCAATCCCTTCAAGATTGATTGCAAAGTGAGATCTAAAGGCGGAAAGTGCAACGAAGTAAAAGTGTAAGGCTGAAAATATGGTGTGAAGTAGACCCGTGGGCCATAGTATTCACTAGAGGCTTCTCTCAAAATAGCAAATATTACGGTGGGTGAACAAATTATTGTCGAGCAATTGATAGAACCGCGCAAAGTCATGATGATATCTAAGGCAATGATCATACATATAGGCATCACGTCCGAGACAAGTAGACCGATATTGTCTGCATCTACTACTATTACTCCACACATCGACCGCTATCCAGCATGCATCTAGTGTATTGAGGTCACGACGAACAGAGTAACGCCTTAAAAAAGATGACATGATGTGGAGGGATAAACTCAAACCAATGATGTAAACCCCATATTTTTACCCTTGATGGCAACAACACGATGCGTGCCTCGCTACCCCTTCTGTCACTGGGTGAGGTCACCGCATGGTATGAACCCAAAACCAAGCACTTCTCCCATTGCAAGAATCATAGATCAGGTTGGCCAAACAAAACCCACAACTCGAAGAGAATTACAAGGACATGAAATCATGCATATAAGAGATCAGAAGAAACTCAAATAAGATTCATAGATAATCTGATCATAAATCCACAATTCATCGGATCTCGACAAACACACCGCAAAAGAAGATTACATCGGATAGATCTCCATGAAGATCATGGAGAACTTTGTATTGAAGATCCAAGACAGAGAAGAAGCCATCTAGCTACTAGCTATGGACCCGAAGGTCTACGGTGAACTACTCACGCATCATCGGAGAGGCCATGGTGTTGATGAAGAAGCCCTCCGTATCCGAATCCCCCTCCGACAGGGCACCAGAACGTGCCCCAGATGGGATCTTGTGGAGACAGAAGCTTGCGGCGGCAGAAAAGTATTTTCGTGGATCTCTCACGCAGTTTTGGATTTTTCGGGAATTTATAGGCGGAAGAGGTAGGGCAGACGAGCCACAGGGGACCCACAAGCCTGCTAGGCGCGGTCCCCCTTGGCCGCGCCTAGGGGGCTTGTGGCCTCCCTTGGCGGCCTCTACCTTGGTACTCACGTCCCGTGCGTATCTTCTATTTCGGAAAAAAACTTTTCGGAAGTTTTATTCCGTTTGGACACCGTTTAAAATTCTCCTCTGAAAAGGGTCAAAAACACGGAAAAAACAGGAACTGGCACTTGGCACTGAGTTAATAAGTTAGTCCCAAAAAAGATATAAAAGGCATACAAAACATCCAAAGTTTGACAAGATAATAGCATGGAACCAACACAAATTATAGATACGTTGGAGATGTATCAAGCATCCCCAAGTTTAACTCCTGCTCGTCCTCGAGTAGGGAAGTGATAAAGACTGAATTTTTGATGTGGAATGCTACCTAGCATAGTTGTCCTTTGTAACTTCTTTCATGTGACATGAGTGTTCAGATCCGTAAGATTCAAACAATAGTTTGCTATTGACATGAAAACAATAATACTTCAAGCAAACTAGCAAGGTAATCATGAACTTTCGAAATAACAAGGCCAAAGAAAGTTATCCCTACAAAATCATATAGTCTGGCTATGCTCCATCATCCCCACACAACTAATTTAAATAATGCACAACCCTGGTATTGGCCAAGTAATTGTTTTTGCACTCTTACTTTGTCAAACCTTTTTCAACTCTCATGCAATACATGAGCGTGAGCCATGGATATAGCATTATAGGTGGAATAGAGTGTGGTGGAGGTTGTGAGACAAAAAGGAGGAGATGGTCACATTGACTCGGCGTATCAAAGGGCTATGGAGATGCCCATTAATAGATATCAATGTGAATGAGTAGGGATTGCCATACAACGGATGCACTAGAGCTATAAGTATGTGAAAGCTCAAAAGGAGAACTAGTGGGTGTGCATCCAACTTGCTTGCTCACGAAGACCTAGGGCAATTTTGAGGAAGCCCATCATTGGAATATACAAGCCAAGTTATATAATGAAGATTCCCACTAGCATATGGTGGTGATAAAACGAGAGACTCTCAATCATGAAGAACATGGTGCTATTATGAAGCACAAGTGTGGAAAGAGATAGTAGCATTGTCCCTTCTCTCCTTTTCTCTATCTCTTTTTTTGGGGCTCTTTGGCCTCTTTCCATATCTCTCTTTTTCTTTTTTGTGTGTGGGCAACTTTGGCCTCTTTTTTTATTTCCTCACATGGTACAATGCTCTAATAATGATGATCATCACACTTTTATTTACTCACAGCTCAAAGCTTAGAACGATGATGACTCTATAGGAAATGCCTCTGGGGTGTACCGGGATGTGCAACGATCTAGCTTGGCGTATGACGTTGAAACATCTCGCTAGCTATCTTACGATCATGCAAAGCCAATATGAGAGTGACAACACAAGTCATGAGACGGAACAGTGGGAGTTGCATGGCAATATATCTCGGAATGGCTATGAAAATGCCATACTAGGTATGTATGGTGGCTGTTTTGAGGAAGGCATATGGTGGGTTTGTGCACCGGCGAAAATTGCGTGGTACTAGAGAGGCTAGCAATGGTGGAAGGTGAAAGTGCATCTATACCATGGACTCACATTAGTCATGAAGAACTCACATACTTATTGCGAAAGTTTTTATTAGTAATCGAAATAAAGTGCTAAACGCATACTCCTAGGGAAGGGTTGGTAGGTGTTAACCATCGCGCGATCCCGACCGCAACACAAAGGATGACAATCAATAGATCAATTATGCTCCGACTTCCTAACATAGAGGTTCACCATACGTGCATGTTACGGGAATCACTAACTTCACACAAGTATTTCTAGATTCACAACACCCTACTAACATAACTCTTAATATTACCGAATCCACGTCTCAAAACTAATTGAGAGGAATCAAATTTCTCTTTCTAATCAATGCACATGAAGATGGAAGTTTTATTGTATCCTCTTTGGGTACCTATCACCTTTGGGACTACTTTCATAGCACAAGCCACCTACCAAGTTACGCACCGTCGTGCTCTAAAAGATCTAAGTGAAGCACATAGAGCAAAATTGTCTAGCTCAAAAGATATAAGTGAAGCACAATGAGTATTCTAGCAAATTCACGATGAGTGCATGTCTCTCTCAAAAGGTGTGCAGCAAGGATGATTGTGACACAACAAAAAGAAAAGACTCCTACGATACAAGACGCTCCAAGCAAAACACATATCATGTGGTGAATAAAAATATAGCTCCAAGTAATGTTACCGATGGATTGAAGACGAAAGAGGGGATGCCTTCCCGGGGCATCCCCAAGCTTAGGCTTTTGGTGTCCTTGAATTTGGCTTGGGATGTCTTGGGCATCCCCAAGCTTGAGCTCTTTCCACTCTTTATCCCCTTGTCCATGAGAACATCACCCAAAACTTGAAAACTTCACAACACAAAACTTAAACAGAAACTCGTGATATCATTAGGACAAGAAAACAAACTACCACCTCTTGAGGTACTGTAGCAATCTTGAATTATATTTATATTGGTGTTAGATTATTGTATTCTCACTTTTCCATGGCTAGTACCCCCCCCCCCCCCCCGATACTATCCATAGTTTCATCAAAACAAGCAACCAACACAACAAAAACAGAATCTGTCAAAAACAGACCAGTCTGTAGCAATCTGTATACTTCGTATACTTTTGGTACCTAAAAAATTCTGAACAATTACAACAGCCTGGGCACATGGCAACACAAGCAAATAGAAAGCAAGCGAAAGAAAGGGCGAACAAAAAAGGCAAATATTTTTGTAAATTTTTGTTTTTCAGAAGTGGGGGAGAGGAAAACGAGATGCAAAAAAGTAAATGCAAGAGATGAGTTTGCGACACTTACTTGGATGAGCTTCACCTAGAATAATCCCCGGTGCCATAAATTGACACATTGACGGGAGACTATTCTTGACTTGATCCTCCCCGGCAACGGCGCCAGAAATCCTTCTTGCTACCTCTTGAGCTTGCGTTGATTTTTCCCTTGAAGAGGAAAGGGTGATGCAACACAGTAGCAGTAAATATTTCCCTCAGTTTTGAGAACCAAGGTATCAATCCAGTAGGAGAATCAAGCGAAGTGTCCAGAGTACATGCGCAAACACAAACAAGCTTGCACCCAACGCTATAAAGGGGCTGTGAATCCCTTCAAGATTTATTGCAAAGTGAGATCTGAAGGCGGAAAGTGCAACGAAGTAAAAGTGTAAGGCTGAAAATATGGTGTGAAGTAGACCCGGGGGCCATAGTGTTCACTAGAGGCTTCTCTCAAAATAGCAAATATTATGGTGGGTGAACAAATTACTGTCGAGCAATTGATAGAACCGCGCAAAGTCATGACAATATCTAAGGCAATGATCATACATATATGCATCACGTCCGAGACAAGTAGACCGATATTGTCTGCATCTACTACTATTACTCCACACATCGACCGCTATCCAGCATGCATCTAGTGTATTGAGTTCATGACAAACAGAGTAACGCCTTAAGCAAGATGACATGATGTAGAGGGATAAACTCAAACCAATGATGTAAACCCCATCTTTTTACCCTTGATGGCAACAGCACGATGTGTGCCTCGCTACCCCTTCTGTCACTGGGTGAGGTCACCGCACGGTATGAACCCAAAACCAAGCACTTCTCCCATTGCAAGAATCATAGATCAGGTTGGCCAAACAAAACCCACAACTCGAAGAGAATTACAAGGATATGAAATCATGCATATAAGAGATCAGAAGAAACTCAAATAAGATTCATAGATAATCTGATCATAAATCCACAATTCATCAGATCTCGACAAACACACCGCAAAAGAAGATTACATCGGATAGATCTCCATGAAGATCATGGAGAACTTTGTATTGAAGATCCAAGAGAGAGAAGAAGGCATCAAATGGACCCGAAGGTCTATGGTGAACTACTCACGCATTATCGGAGAGGCCATGGTGTTGATGAAGAAGCCCTCCGTATCCAAATCCCCCCTCCGGCAGGGCACCAGAACGTGCCCGAGATGGGATCTTACCGAGACAGAAGCTTGCGGCGGTGGAAAAGTATTTTCGTGGATCTCTCACGCAGTTTTGGATTTTTGGGAATTTATAGGCGGAAGAGGTAGGGCAGACGAGCCACAGGGGGCCCACAAGCCTGCTTGGCGTGGGCCCCCCTGGCCGTGCCTAGGGGGCTTGTGGCCTCCCGTGGTGACCTCTGCCTTGGTTCTCGCGCCCCCTGCGTATCTTCTGTTCCGGAGAAAATCTTTTCGGAAGTTTTATTCCGTTTGGACACCGTTTGAAATTCTCCACTGAAAAGGGTCAAAAACACGGAAAAACAGGAACTGGCACTTGGCACTGAGTTAATAAGTTAGTCCCAAAAAAGATATAAAAGGCATACAAAACATCCAAAGTTTGACAAGATAATAGCATGGAACCAACAAAAATTATAGATACGTTGGAGACGTATCATAGCCCGAGATCGATGGAGCTCCGAAGCGGCAGGGCCTTAGTCGATCTCGAGCACGGGAGCTCTCTATGCTCGAATGGGGTAGCTAGTGGCTGGATTGATGGTCTGGAGGAGTGGTCTGAGGTGCTGGAGCAAAGGGGGGAGGCCTATTTATAGGCCAACAACGATGCACCGAGGACGGAGCGCCGGTGGTTTCACCATGTCTTGCAGGAGAGGGAGAGAGGGCTCGGGGTCGATTCCACGGTTTTGTGGACGTGGTTTAGGACCCAGTGGCTCAACGAGAGAGAGGAGGCTCAGTGCGCGCGTGTTGGGGGCACGCTCTTCTGGCCATATCTGGCGTGCACGGGGATGCGTCGCCCTGGTCAGCAGAGAGGGGGGGAGAAAGGGCCGTGAGGTTGCCCTGATTCAGGAGGTTTGTGGGAGATGCGGAGAGACATCGAGGGGAGGTGAGAACCGGCTGGGGCTGGCCTCCTTTGCCTCGGGTGCACCGTGTAGCGCGCCCAGAGCATAGTTTTGGCATGCCACTGCATGCTGGCGCGCTCTGGGGTGCTTTGGCTGCGTCTGGCGTGTCCGGGGGTTGGGTTAGATGCTCCTTGGCCATTTGAGAGCCGAGGGTGTCACTGCTGGTCAAAGGAGTGATTAAAGAGGAGCTGTCAGCCTTGAATCAGAGACTAAAATGAAGATTTTGGCTTACCTACTTGGAACTAAGGAGGGGACACTCGTCTGGAGTTGAAGAGTGGTGCTCGCACCTTGCTCTAAGAGTTTAATGGAAAGGGAGTGGGTGTAGAGGGTGATAAGTGTTATTTGACCATGCTAGCAGAAGGTGTTCGACATGTGTTTGTGGTAGTTAACCTTCACCATTGATGCTGAAAGTTAACAGAATTGGGTTTTATGCAAAAGTAGCATGCTCCACCAAATTGGAGCTCCATTGGACAAGTTTGCCAGTGCAAACTTGAAATCACCCCCAAATGGGCAGTTCTGTCCTTTCAAAAGGGGTAAATTAATCCCCACAAATCCAACTTTTGGCAGGGTCTCCTCATTTGGGGTGTTGATCACTCCTGCAAAGTTTCAAGCCACTTGGACAAACTTTGCTATGTACAGTTGCTTCAACTTGATTTTGGACAAAGAGGGTTTTAGGATTATTTGGCAAACCAAACTACCTTGGAATGAGGTGAAATTTGGCATGGCCACCAAATATAGCTTGGGAAACAAGCTAAAATTTTCTGGGAATTTATTGAAAATATTTTCTTTGGAAATATTTCAAAAGGCCAAAACAGACAGAATAGGTTTTCAAAGATTATCTCAAATATTTTGAACATAAATAGGGGTTGCAAATCTTATGTATGGAGAATATATTTCCTGTGAGTATCTCCAAATTTTCTCGGATTTTTCTACGGCAGAAAAACAATTTTCCATTCAGAAATACCATTTCCGGCCTCAGAAAAGGACATGCAAATAAAATAGAAAAATATTTTATAAAATAAATATTTTATGATATTGGAGAGTTATAATGGTGCTAAAACCAGAATACAATCTTTGGGTGAAGGCACTCCCTTGAAATCAGGGACTTGTAGTGCAAACCCAAAGCAAGGTTTTGAAATAGCCAAAAATGAGAAAAGGATCTTTCTGAAAATAACATGTTATAAAAATATTGTTTTTGGATCCACTCACTCAAGCATACATTGAAACAATGACAATCATGGCACTCATGGCACTTGCTTACTTTTTTTAGTAAACTTAGATTTTTGAAAAGACTATAGTTGAAATAAGGTGAAAACAGGATGTGACATACAAGGAGGCCTATATCTCTCCAAGGGCGCTCCCGAGTCACTCTTGTGGCAGATTTAGTCAACCCAAACACTAGGGGCTGAGACGAGGCGATGGTCTGTGATCTTTTTTAGGAGGAAGACGCGAAGGCCATCATCTCCATTAGCATCTATGACAGGACGGAGGATAATTTTGCTTGGCACTTTGATCAACGAGGTATCTTCGCTGTCAAATATGCATACATGGTTGGTGTCATGTTGCGCGATAGAAGGCTGGGAAGAGACAATGCAAGCTCTAAAGAAAACTCTACTAACACCACTGTTAAATTTGATTGGAAGCATATCTGGTCCCTGATGGCCACTAGCAAGGTGAAGATGTTTGTGTGGCGGCTTTCTCACAACAGTCTAGCTAATCGCATGAAAATTCAAAAGCTGGGTGTAAACTTGGACACGAGATGTCCTGCTTTCCATAGGTTAAATGAAGATGGAGTCCACACCTTCCTAAAGTGCAAGAAAGCTAAAGAACGCTGGAATATTTTGGCTCTAGGTTAGACCCGAGAAAAGCTCATGCTGTGCAACTCTGACCACTCCATGCTTCAAGAATTGTGGAGGTGTGATGAAGATACACAAGTGAAGGTCGTGACCTTTATGTGGGAGTGGTGGAATATTTGCAACAAGGCCAATGTTGGTGAGGCGGCTCCGAAACCGCAAGTGGTTTTTCACCGTGTGGAGAAGTTGCTAATTGAGTTCCTGGGCCTGCAAAATCTGAACAAGCCTCCTATGCCACAGGACGTTCACAGATGGAGCAAACCTCCAATGCATTCTGTAAGGTTAACTTTGACGGAGCCTTTGATGAAAATACTAGTGCAAGGGTCTAGGTATATTTGGTATATGATCAAGATGGCGAATTTATCGCTGCTCATGCACGCAATTCCATGAACGTGAAAAATGCTTTGCAGTCTGAATCTGTGGCCTGTCTTGCTACAGTTGATGGGGCGATCAGGATCGGGGCTAATCAAATCATCTTTGAGTTTGATTCTGCAATACTTGTTCATGGTTTGAAGAGCAACGAGTACGACAAGGCAACTATTGGCGTGCTGGTGAAGGAAGCTAGAAGCCAATGCATTATAAACTTTGATTCGTATGCATTTTCCTTCTGCCGACGCACTTGTAACTCTATAGCCTATGAGCATGCCAAGTTGGGCGTTCATTCTGAGTCATATGACTCCTTCTGGGAGGCCCCTGCCCCAATTGCATTGTAAAACTATTAGCCACTGACATTGTTGTGCATGGAGTTTAATGGAATTTCCATTTTCCCGTTAAAAAAAGATCCTCTGGGACTGTTCAAAGAAGAAGAAAATCGTCCGGGATTTTTCTCTCTCTTTTTTACGGAAGGATTTTTTGTTCTTTAAAAATAGTCAAACAACACCCTATATATTGATTAAATTAAAATGTTGTTGCACTTGTTAAAATATAGTGTCTGTCTCTTATTTTTGGATGAGTTACCTCAAGCATGAATTTAATATTGTATCAAAGTTAAGAGGTCTTGAGTTTAAGATTATGTCAACGTGGTATTAAAAATAGAAGATTTTATGGTCTACAAGAATTTCGAATAAAATAGTGTATATGCGTGGGTGCTGTTAAAATATATTGTTTGTCTCTCCATGAGTTCAAATTTTTGAAGCAACACCATTCGTCACAACATATGTCATGCATGGCAAAACACTACTAACAAGAATCCTATCATAACGGTTACCAAAACTAAACTTAGCAAACCCATGCACCATCACAATGGCTTTTCGATTTATCTTCACCAATTTAAAACTTTGAAGAAGTTTTGTGATGTTCAATGCTTTTTTCTTGAGATCAATAAGAGGGGACTTGTCCAGTAGCTCATTTACCAAAAAAAGCATGCACAAAGGAACATTTAATTTTCAAAGCAATCTGCTTATGAAGGGTCATACTAATGCAGAGTCCGGCGAGACATGCCCGAAGCTCCACTTCTTTGACATTTGAGCAATAACCAATATACTCCCAAGAAGAAATGATGATGTCGCTAATAGAGTCTCTATTAGCAACCATGCCAACACTCGTCGGGGCACAACACGCCACACAACTAGCGTCAACATTGATCTTAACAGATTCGTCACGAGGAGCGTGCCATGAAACAATTGTCCCCAAGAGAATATCATCTGACTGACACTCAAGTACCACATCCTTACCTTTATTCTTTGTTTTCACCAACGCATTGCCATGACAAATCGAATAATATGAATAATACCTATCCATAAAAACAACAGAGCGATTGCCGGATTACATAGCCTTGACAAACACCACATAATTCTTGAAGTGTCATGCTTCCCATAAAATGAAAAAAACTTGCTCTTGCACCAGTGTACATAGATTGTCCAACAATATAAGCAACCATTCTGAACTAGAATGATAGAAAACCTCCTCGTCGTGAAGGTTCCAACATTCCCTCATGACCATGCATAATACCATTGCCTTAAGGGAAATTGCGAGGGCATGAAAGTTGCTTTCATCATATATGTTAGTAATAGAGTACATCGAGGAAATAGATTGATGGTGAACCACTCTATGAAGCTAAAGTACAAGATTATTTGAGGCAGCATGCCGAAGGACTTTTTGAAACAATGGATTTTAGAGGTGGCTTCTATTAAAAATTCATTGTATAAGAGACAAACAATGTGCATATTCTTCTTAAAACTGGTTAAAGACCTTCTAGATAAAAGCATATGGTTGAAATATACCTCTTGTTGCTTGTGACATCTCAACGGGGGTGTTGACCTCTTTGTGAGTGGATGAAGCCTCATACTTTCTAAATACTTTGGTCGCAAGCAAATCTGCTAAGTTCCCGTGTAATGTTATCACAAGATAGAATATGCTAAGCTTTATTGGTAATGATGTCACAATCCCATGTCAAAAAGAGAAAAGAAGATAGGCGTATAGAAGCGATAATCCACTTCTAAGCACAGGCTCATGTGCACCTGCACTGAAGAACAAAAATCAAAACAATTACTAGAAAAATTCAAAAAATTCTAAAAATTCGACGGTAGATAATTTGATGCGTGAGGTCCGCTCAAAATTTCAAATCATTTAAACATCTAAGCAGCTCTCAACAAAAAAGACAAATTTGGGCTTTGTGAAAAGTTTAGTGTTCATGCACCGTTCCGAACCAATTTGTCTTTTTTCCGAGAGCTGCTCAGATGTCTAGAAGACCTAAAAATTGGAGCCGGCCTCATGCAAGAGATTTTCTAGCATGGACTTTTTCTCGAATTATTTTGTTTTTTTGTTTTTTGTGATTTGTTTTCTCACTAGGTGCGGATGAGCCTTAGTACTATAACGTTGGACTCGTACAAAAGTTGCATTTAAATAAGGTTTTCAAGAGATATGGCTTTTCTTCATATTTTGTAATCCCACGAACTCCGTCCCAATCTAGCACCGAACGGACGACACCTCCACGTTCACCACACGTATAGCTCGATGACGATCTCCGCCTTCTTGATCTAGCAAGAGGGGCAGAGAGGTATATGAGTTCTTCGGCAGCGCGACAACGTGGTGGTGGTGGTGATGAACTAATCGAGCAGGGCTTTGCCAAGCAATGCTGGACTAATCTTGAAGACGGAGACGATCTATGGAGCAGAGGGCAACACGTGGCTTTTTCTGGTGAAGTTTGCCCTCAAAACCTCCACTATATATAGGAGGAATAGGAGGTTGGGCTGCCTTGGCTCCTACTCCACGGAGGAGGCTTTGGGCGAGCCAAGGGATGAGAGTCCTCCTCAAATTCGGTTTGGTGGAGGACTCCCTTCCTACTTGGCCACCTCCTTCCTTTTTTTCTTTTTCCTTTTCTTTTTGCACTCTTTGGCAAAATGGGCTTATTGGGGTGGCCTCACCAGCCCACTAGGGACTGGTGCGCCACCTCTAGGCCTATTAGGTACTCTCCCAGGTGGGTGGCCCCTCCCGGTAAAACCCTGGAACCCATTCGTCACTCCTCCTACTTTGCCGGTAATGCCCGAAATCTTTCTGGAAGCCAAATGCAACTTTACTATATATCAATATTTACCTGTGGACCATTCCAGAGCTCCTCGTGATGTCCGGGGTCTCATCCGGGACTCCAGACAACTTTAGGTCACCAACATACATAACTCAATACTACCGAAATGTCACCGAACCTTGAGTGTGCAGACCCTGCGGGTTCGAGAACTATGTAGACATGACCTGAGACACCCTCCGGTCAATAACCAATAGCGGGCCCTAGATGTCCATATTGGCTCCTACATATTGTACGAAGATCTTTATCAGTTGAACCTCTATGTCAAGGACTCACTTAATCCTGTATAACATTCCCTTTGTCCTTCGGTATGTTACTTGCCCGAGATTCGATTGTCGGTATCTCTATACCTATTTCGATCTCGTTACCGACAAGTCTCTTTACTCGTTCCGTAATACAAAATCACGTGGCTAACTCTTTAGTCACATTGCTTGCAAGGCTTGTTTGTGATGTTGTATTACCAACTGGGCCCCGAGATACCTCTCCGTCATATGGAGTGACAAATCCCAGTCTTGATCTGTTGGGGAACGTCGCATGGGAAACAAAAAATTTCCTACACACACGAAGACCTATCATGGTGATGTCCATCTACGAGAGGAGATTTGGATCTACGTATCCTTGTAGATCGCACAACAGGAAGCGTTAAGAAACGCGATTGATGTAGTGGAACGTCTTCACGTCCCTCGAACCGCCCCACGAACCGTCCCGCGATCCGTCCCACGAACCGTCTCGTCATCCATCTCACGATCTGTTCCGATCTAGTGCCGAACGGACGACACCTCCGCGTTCAGCACACGTACAGCTCGATGATGATCTCCACATTGTTGATCCAGCAAGAGGGGGCAGAGAGGTAGAAGAGTTCTCCGGCAGCATGACGGTGCTCCGGAGGTTGGTGATGATCTATCTCAGCAGGGCTCCGCCCGAGCTCCGTAGAAACACGATCTAGAGGAAAAACCGTGTAGTATAGGGTCAAGCAGCACGTTGCAAAGTTGTGTCTCAAAAACCCTCAATACCTCTAGTATATATAGGAGGGAGGGAGGGGAGGAGGCAGCCTCAAACCCTCAAGGTTTGGCCGAAATTGGAGGTGGAGGAGTCCTACTCCAATCATACTTGGCGTAGGATTCCACCTTCCCACTTGGAAACTCTTTCCACCTTGTGTTTTTTCCTTCTCAAACCTCATGGGCCTTAGTGGGAACTTATTCCAGCCCACTAGGGGCTGGTTTATCTCTTCCCATAGCCCATGAAACCCCTTGGGGCGTGACACCCCTCCCAATGGCCCTGGCACCCCTCCCGGCACTCCCGGTACACTACCAATGAGCCCGAAACTTTTTCCAGTGACCAAAACAGGACTTCCTATATATCAAGCTTTACCTATGGACCATTCCGGAGCTCCTCGTGACGTCCTGGATCTCATCCGGGACTCCGAACAACTTTCGGTTACCAACACCTATAACTCAACTATACCGAAACGTCACCGAACCTTAAGTGTGCAGACCCTGCGGGTTTGAGAACTATGCAGACATGACCCGAGACACTCCTCGGTCAATATCCAACAGCGGGACCTGGATGCCCATATTGGATCCTACATATTCTTCGAAGATCTTATCGGTTGAACCTTAGTGCCAAGGATTCATATAATCCCGTATGTCATTCCCTTTGTTCTTCGGTATGTTACTTGCCCGAGATTCGATCATCAGTATCCGCATACCTATTTCAATCTCGTTACCGGCAAGTCTCTTTACTCGTTCTATAATACAAGATCCCGTGACTTACACTTCGTCACATTGCTTGCAAGGCTTGTGTGTGATGTTGTATTACCGAGTGGGCCCCGAGATACCTCTCCGTCACACGGAGTGACAAATCCCAGTCTTGATCCATAGTAACTCAACGGACACCTTCGGATATACCTGTAGAGAACCTTTATAGTCACCCAGTTACGTTGCGATGTTTGATGCACACAAGGTATTCCTCCGGTGCCAGTGAGTTATATGATCTCATGGTCATAGGAACAAGTACTTGACACGCATAAAACAATAGCAATAAAACGACACGATCAATATGGTATGTTCATAGTTTGGGTCTTGTCCATCACATGATTCTCCTAATGATGTGGTCCCGTTATCAAGTGACAACACTTGCCTATGGCCAGGAAACCTTGATCATCTTTGATCAACGAACTAGTCAACTAGAGGCTCACTAGGGATAGTGTGTTGTCTATGTATCCACACATGTATTTGAGTTTCCAATCAATACAATTATAGCATGGATAATAAACGATTATCATGAACAAAGAAATATAATAATAACTAATTTATTATTGCCTCTAGGGCATATTTCCAACAGTCTCTCACTTGCACTAGAGTCAATAATCTAGTTCACATCACCATGTGATTCTAACGAATCCAACACCCATATAGTTTTGGGGTCTGATCACGTCTTGCTCGTGAGAGAGGCTTTAGTCAACGGTTCTGAAACTTTCAGATCTGTGTGTTCTTTTACAAATCATCATGTCATCTTATAGATGCTGCTACTACGTGCTATTTGGAAATACTCCAAATATCTACTCTACTATACGAATCCGTTTCAGTACTCATAGTTATTCGGATTAGTGTCAAAGCTTGCATCGACGTAACCCTTTACGACGAACTCTTTAACCACCTCCATAATCGAGAAAAAAAATCCTTAGTACATTAGTTACTAAGGATAACTTTGACCGCTGTTCAGTGATTCAATCTTGGATCACTCTCTGTACCTCTTAACAGACTTGCAGCAAGGCACACATTAGGTGCGGTACACAGCATGACATACTTTAGAGTCTACGGTTAAGGTATAGAAGACGACCTTCGCCTATTCTCTTTATTCTGCCGCGGTCGGGTTTTGAGTCTTACTCAAATTCACACCTTACAACACAACCAAGAACTCCTTCTTTGCTGATCTATTTTGAACTCCTTCAAAAACTTGTCAAGGCATGCATCTTGTTGAAGCTTCTATTTAAGAGTTTGATCTATATCCATAGATCTTCATGCTGAACGTTCAAGTAGCGCAATCCATGTCTTCCTTTGAAAAGCTCCTTTCAAACAACCTTTTATGCTTCACAGAAATTCTACATTACTTGTGATCAACAATATGTCCACCACATATACTTTATCAGAAATACTATTGTGCTCCCACTCACTTCTTTGGAAATACAAGTTTCTCATAAACCTTGTACAAACCCAAAAATCTTTGATCATCTCATCAAAGTGTATATTCCAACTCCAAGATGCTTGCACCAGTCCATTGAAGGATTGTTGGAGCTTGCATACTTGCTAGTATCCTTAGGATCGACAAAACCTTCTGGTTGTATCACATACAATCTTTCCTCAAGGAAACCATCAAGGAAACAATGTTTTGACATCCTATGTGCAACATTTCATAAATAATGCAGCAACTACTAACATATTTTCAGCATTGCTACGAGTGATAAAGTCTCACCATAGTCAACTATTTGATCTTGTCGAAAACATCTTTGTGACAAGTCGAGCTTTTCTTAATAGTGACTTATCACCATCATCGTCTGTCTTTCTTTTAAAGATCCATCTTTACTCAATAGTCCTACGACCATCAAGTAGTTCTTCCAAAGTCTACACTTTTTTTTCTCACACATGGATTCTCTCTCGGATTTCATGGCCTCCAGCCATTTGCCGGAATCCGGGCCCACCATTGCTTCTCCATAGCTCGCAGGTTCATTGTTGTTCAACAACATGACCTCCAAGATAGGGTCACCGTACCACTCTGCAGCAGCACGCGACCTTGTTGACCTATGAGGTTTGTAGTAACTTGATCCAAAGCTCAGTGATCACCATCATTAGTTTTCTACTTCAATTGGTGTAGGCGCCACATGAACAACTTCCCGCGCCCTGCTACACTCTGGTTGAAGTGACGGTTCAACAACCTCATCAAGTTCCACCACCCTCCCACTCAATTCTTTCGAGAGAAACTTTTCCTCGAGAAAGGATCTATTTCTAGAAACAAACATTTTGCCTCCGGATCTGAGATAGGAGATGTATCCAACTGTTTTGGATATCCTATGAAGAAGCATTTATCTGCTTTGGGTTCGGGCTTATCAGACTGAAACCTTTTCACATAAGCGTCGCAGCCCCAAACTTTCAAGAAACAACAACTTAGGTTTCTCCAAACCATAGTCTATACTGTGTCATCTCAACGGAAATACGTGGTGCCCTTTTCAAAGTGAATGCGGTTGTCTCTAATGCATAACCCATGAATGATAGTGGTAATTCGATAAGAGACATCATAGTATGCACCATATCAAATAGGTTGCGGCTATGACACCATGACACCATGGTGTTCTTGGTGGCATGAATTGCGAAACAACTTCCACATTGTCTTAACTGTGTACCAAAACTCGCAACTCAGATATTCATCTCTATGATCATACCGTAGACATTTTATCCTCTTGTTACGACGAACTTCACTCTGAAACAGAATTGAACTTTTTCAATATTTTCAGACTTGTGATTCATTAAGTAAATACTACTGTATCTACTCAAATCGTCATTGAAGTAAGAACATAATGATATCCACTGCGTGCCTCAGCACCCATTGGACTGCATACATCAAAATGTATTAGTTCCAATAAGTTACTCTCTTGTTTCATCTCAATGGAAACAAGGCCTAGCTCATGTGGTATGATTTGCATGTCACAAGTGATTCAAAATCAAGTGAGTATAAAGATCCATCAGTATGGAGCCTCTTCATGCAATTTATACCAACATGACTCAAGCGGCAGTGCCACAAGTAAGTGGTACTATCATCATTACTTTGTATCTTTTGGCACCAATATTATGAACATGTGTAACACTACGATCGAGATTCAATAAACCATTGAAGGTGATTATTCAAGCAAAATAGAGTAACCATTATTCTCTTTAAATGAATAATCGTATTGCAATAAACATGATCCAATCATGTTCATGCTCAACACAAGCACCAAATAACAATTATTTAGGTTTAACACCAAACCCGATGGTAGAGGGAGCGTGCGACGTTTGATCATATCAACCTTGGAAACAATTCGAGCACATATCGTCACCTCGCCTTTAGCTAGTCTCCGTCTATTCCGTATCTTTCATTTCGAGTTACTAATCACTTAGCAACCGAACCAGTATCCAATACCCTCGTGCTACTAGGAGTACTAGTAAAGTACACATCAATATCATGTATATCAAATATACTTCTGTCGACTTAGCCAACCTTCTTATCTACCAAGCATCTAGGGTAGCTCCGCCTCAGTGACTGTTCCCCTCATAACAGAAGCACTTAGTCTCAGGTTTGGGTTTAATCTTGGGTCTCTTCATTAGTGCAGCAACTGTTTTGCCGTTTCACGAAGTATCCCTTCTAGCCCTTGCCTTTCTTGAAACTTAGTGGTTTTACTAACCATGAACTATTGATGCTCCTTCTTAATTTCTACTTTTGCAGTGTCAAACATCGCGAATCGCTCAAGGATCATTGTATCCATCCTTGATATGTTATAGTTCATCACGAAGCTCTCACAGCTTGGTGGCAGTGACTTTGGAGAACCATCACTATCTCATCTAGAAGATTAACTCCCACTTGATTCAAGCGATTGTCGTACTCAGACAATCTGAGCACATGCTCAACGATTGAGCTTTTCTCCTTCACTTTGTGGACAAAGAATCTTGTCGGAGGTCTCATACCTCTTAACAAGGGCACGAGCATGAAATCACAATTTCATCTCTTTAGAACATCTCTTATGTTCCGTGATGTTTCAAAACGTCTTCGGCGCCTTGCTTCTAAGCCATTAAGTATTTTGCACTGAACTATCACGTAGTCATCAGAAACGTGTATGTCGGATGTTCACAACATCTACAGACGACGCTCGAGGTGCAGCACACCGAGTGGTGCATTACGGACATAAGCCTTCTGCCCAGCAACGAGGACAATCCTTAGTTTTATAGACTCAGTCCGCAAAGTTGCTACTATCAACTTTCAACTAAATTTTCTCTAGGAACATATAAAAACAGTAGAGCTATAGCGCAAGCTACATCTTAATTCGCAAAGACCATTAGACTAAGTTCATGAAAATTAGTTCAATTAATCATATTACTTAAGAACTCCCACTCAAAAAGTACATCTGTCTAGTCATTTGAGTGGTACATGATCCAAATCCACTATCTCAAGTCCGATCATCACGTGAGTCGAGAATAGTTTCAGTGGTAAGCATCTCTATGCTAATCATATCAACTATATGATTCATGCTCGAACTTTCGGTCTCATGTGTTCCGAGGCCATGTCTGTACATGCTAGGCTCGTCAAGTTTAACCCGAGTGTTCTGCGCGTGCAACTGTTTTGCACCCGTTGTATGTGAACGTTGAGTCTATCACAACCGATCATCATGTGGTGTCTCGAAACAATGAACTGTCGCAACGGTGCACGGTCGGGGAGAACACAATTTCGTCTTCAATTTTTAGTGAGAGATCACCTCATAATGCTACCTTCATTCTAAGCATAATAAGGTGCACAAAGGATTAACATCACATGCAATTCATAAGTGACATGATATGGCCATCATCAAGTGCTCCTTGATCTCCATCACCAAAGCACCGGTATGATCTTCTTGTCACCGGCGCCACACCATGATCCCCGTCATCATGATCTCCATCATCGTGCCGCCATCGAGGTTGTCGTGTATGCTATGCTATTACTACTAAAGCTACGTCCTAGCAATATAGTAAACGCATCTGCAAACACAAATGTTAGTTTAAAGACAACCCTATGGCTCCTGCCGGTTGCCGTAGCATCGACGTGCAAGTCGATATTAACTATTACAACATGATCATATCATACATCCAATATATCACATCACGTCATTGGCCATATCACATCACAAGCATACCCTGCAAAAACAAGTTAGACGTCCTCTAATTGTTGTTGCATGTTTTACGTAGTTGCCATGGCTATCTAATAGGATCGCATCTTACTTACGCAAACACCACAACGGAGATGTATGAATTGCTATTTAACCTCTCTTCAAGGACCTCCTCGGTCAAATCCGATTCAACTAAAGTTGGAGAAACCGACACTCGCCAGTCATCTTTGAGCAACGGGGTTGCTCATAGCGATGAAACCAGTCTCTCGTAAGTGTACGAGTAATGTCGGTCCGAGCCGCTTCGATCCAACAATACCGCGGAATCAAGAAAAGACTAAGGAGGGCAGAAAATCACACATCACCGCCACAAAAACTTTTGTGTTCAACTCGAGATAAAATCTACGCATGAACCTAGCTCATGATGGCATTGTTGGGGAACGTCACATGGGAAACAAAAAATTTCCTAAGCACACGAAGACCTATCATGGTGATGTCCATATACGAGAGGAGATTTGGATCTACGTACCCTTGTAGATCGCAAAGCAGGAAGCGTTAAGAACGCGGTTGATGTAGTGGAACGTCTTCACATCCCTCGAACCGCCCCACGAACCGCCCCACGAACCGTCCCGCGATCCGTCCCACGAACCGTCTCGCGATCCATCTCACGATCCGTTCTGATCTAGTGCCGAACGGACGACACCTCCTTGTTTAACACACGTACAGCTCGATGACGATCTCCACCTTCTTGATCCAGCAAGAGGGGGCGGAGAGGTAGAAGAGTTCTCCGGCAGCGTGATGGCGCTCTGGAGGTTGGTGATGATCTATCTCAGCAGGGCTCCGCCCGAGCTCCGTAGAAACACGATCTAGAGGAAAAACCGTGTGGTATAGGGTCGAGCAACACATTGCAAAGTTGTGTCTCGAAAACCCTCAATACCTATAGTATATATAGGAGGGAGGGAGGGGAGGAGGCAGCCACAAACCCTCAAGGTTTGGCCGAAATTGGAGGTGGAGGAGTCCTACTCCAATCCTACTTGGAGTAAGATTCCACCTTCCCACTTGGAAACTCTTTCCGCCTTGTGTTTTTTCCTTCTCAAACCTCATGGGCCTTAGTGGGAACTTATTCCAGCCCACTAGGGGCTGGTTTATCTCTTCCCATAGCCCATGAAACCCCTTGGGGCGTGACACCCTTCCCGATGGCCCCGGCACCCCTCCCGGCACTCCTGGTAGAGTACCGATGAGCCCAAAACTTTTTCCGGTGACCAAAACAGGACTTCCTATATATCAATCTTTACCTCCGGACCATTTCGAAGCTCCTTGTCACGTCTTGGATCTCATGCGGGACTCCGAATAACTTTCGGTTACCAACAGCTATAACTCAACTATACCGAAACGTCACCGAACCTTAAGTGTGCAGACCCTGCGAGTTCGAGAACTATGCAGACATGACCTGAGGCACTCCTCGGTCAATATCCAACAACGGGACCTGGATGCCCATATTGGATCCTACATATTCTCGGAAGATCTTATCGGTTGAACCTCAGTGCCAAGGATTCATATAATCCCGTATGTCATTCCCTTTGTCCTTCGGTATGTTACTTGCCTGAGATTCGATCGTGAGTATCCGCATACCTATTTCAATCTCGTTACCGGCAAGTCTCTTTACTCGTTCTGTAATACAAGATCCCGTGACTTACACTTAGTCACATTGCTTGCAAGGTTTGTGTGTGATGTTGTATTACCGAGTGGGCCCCGAGATACCTCTCCGTCACACTGAGTGACAAATCCCAGTCTTGATCCATAGTAACTCAACTGACACCTTCGGAGATACCTGTAGAGCACCTTTATAGTCACCCAGTTACGTTGCGATGTTTGATGCACACAAGGTATTCCTCCGGTGCCAGTGAGTTATATGATCTCATGGTCATAGGAACAAATACCTGACACGCATAAAACAATAGCAATAAAACAACACGATCAATATGCTACATTCATAGTTTGGGTCTTGTACATCACATGATTCTCCTAATGATGTGATCCCATTATCAAGTGACAACACTTGCCTATGGCCAGGAATCCTTGACCATCTTTGATCAACGAACTAGTCAACTAGAGGCTCACTAGGGACATTGTGTTGTCTATGTATCCACACATGTATTTGAGTTTCCAATCAATACAATAATAGCATGGATAATAAACGTTTATCATGAACAAAGAAATATAATAATAACTAATTTATTATTGCCTCTAGGGCATATTTCCAACATGATCCATGCTAACTCAACGGACACCTTCGGAGATACTTGTAGAGCACCTTTATAGTCACCCAATTACGTTGCAACGTTTGATACACATAAGGCATTCCTCCAGTGTTAGTAAGTTACATGATCTCATGGTCATAGAAATGTATACTTGACATGCAGAAAACAGTAGCAATAAAATAACACGATCACAAGCTACGTTCATAGTTTGGGTCTTGTCCATCACATCATTCTCCTAATGATGTGATCCCGTTATCAATTGACAACACTTGTCTATGGCTAGGAAACCTCAACCATATTTGATCAACGAGCTAGTCAACTAGAGTCTTACTAGGGACAGTGTTTTGTCTATGTATCCACACATGTATTTGTGTTTCCATTCAATACAATTCTAGCATGGATAATAAATGATTATCTTGAAAAAGGAAATATAATAATCTATTTTATTATTGCCTCTAGGGCATAATTCCAACAGTCTCCCACTTGCACTGGAGTCAATAATCTAGCTTCACATCACTATGTGATTTACAATGTAACCAATCTAACACCCATACAGTTCTGGTGTTGATCAGGTTTTGCTCGTGGAAGAGGTTTAGTCAATGGGTGTGCAACATTCAGATCCATGTGCACTTTGCAAGTATTTATGCCCTTGTCCTTGATGTAATCGTGGATGGCATTGAAGCGTCATTTTATGTGTATGGTCCTCTTGTGAAACCTTGGTTCCTTGGATAGAGCAATGGCACTAGTGTTGTCAGAGAACAAATTTATTGGATCCAGTAAACTTGGCACAACTCCAAGATCTGTCATGAACTACTTCATCCAGACACCCTCTTTAGCCGCCTCCGAGGCAACTATGTGCTCCGCTTCGCATGTAGAATCAGCTACGACGCTTTGCTTGGAACTGCACCAACTTACCGCACCCCCATTGAGAATAAATACGTATCCAATTTGTGACTTAGAGTCATGTGGATCAGTGTCGAAGTTTGCATCAACGTAACCCTTTACGACGAGCTCTTCATCATCTCCATGAACGAGAAACATTTCCTTAGTACTTTACATGTACTTCAGAATATTCTTGACCGCTGTCGAGTGCTTCATTCCTGGATTACTTTGAAACCTTCCCGCCATACTTATGGCAAGGCTGGCGTCAGGTCTAGTGCATAGCATTGCGTACATGATAGACCTTATAACTGAAGCATAGGGGACGACACTCATCTTTTCTCTATCTTTTACACTTACTAGGCATTTAGTCTTACTCAACTTTCTACCTTGTAACACAGGCAAGAACCCTTTTTTGGATTGTTCCATTTTGAACTTCTTCAAAATCTTATCAAGGTATGTGCTTTGTGAAAGTCCTACCAGGCGTCTTGATTTATCTCTATAGATCTTGATGCCTAATATGTAAGCAACTTCTCCCAGGTCCTTCGTTGACAAACTTTTATTCAGGTAATCCTTTACGCTTCCCAAAAGTTCTATATTGTTTCCAATTAGCAACATGTCTTCCACATGTAATATTAGAAACGCTATAGTGCTCCCACTCACTTTCATGTAAATACAAGCTTCTCCAAAAACTTGTATAAACCCAAACGCCTTGATCACCTCATGAAAGTGTTGATTCCAACTCCGAGATGCTTGCACCAGTCCATAAATGAATCGTTGCAGCTTGCATACTTTGTCAGCATTCTCAGGATCGACAAAACCTTCCGGTTGCATCATATACAACTCTTCCTTAAGAAACCTGTTAAGGAACGATGTTTTGACATCCATTTGCCAAATTTCATAATCAAAAAATGCAGTTGTTGCTAACATGATTCTACGGACTTAAGCATCGCTACGAGTGAGAAAGTCTCATCATAGTCAACTCCTTGAACTTGTGAAAAACCCTTTGCCACAAGTCGAGCTTTATATTCGGCCACATTACCGTCCGCGCCCGTCTTCTTCTTAAAGATCCATTTGTTCTGAATGGCCTTTCGCCCTTCAAGTAATACTTACAAAGTCCATACTTTGTTTTCATACATAGATCCTATCTTGGATTTCATGGCCTCTAACCATTTGTTGGAATACAGACCCACTATTGCTTCTCCATAGCTCGTAGGTTCATTGTTGTCTAACAACATGATTGATAACATAGGATACCCATACCACTGAGGAGCAGTACACGCCCTTGTCGACCTACGAGGTCCGATAGCAACTTGATCTAAAGTTTCATGATCATCATCATTAGCTTCCTCTTCAAGTGACGTAGCTTCAATGGAAACTTCTCTCTGTCCTGCGCCACTATCTGGTTCAAGCAAAGGTTCTACAACCTCATCAAGTTTTATCTTCCTCCCACTCAATTCTTTCGAGAGAAACTCTTTCTCAAGAAATGCTTCGTTTTTAGTGACAAAGACTTTGCCTTCGGATCTGAGATAGAAGGTGTACCCAACTGTCTCTTTTGGGTATCCTATGAAGACGCCTTTTTCCGCTTTGGGTTCCAACTTTTCAGGCTGAAGCTTTTTTACATAAGCATCACATCCACAAACTTTAAGAAAAGACAACGCCATACTACAATTCATATGGTGTCCTCTCAACGGATTTTGATGTTGCCCTATTTAAAGTGAATCCAGTTGTCTCCAATGCATAGCCCCAAAATGATAACGACAAATCGGTAAGAGACATCATAGAATGCACCATATCTAATAAAGTACGATTACGATGTTTGAACACACCATTATGCTATGGTGCTCGAGGCGGTGTCAACTGTGAAACAATTCCACACTGTCTTAAGTGAGCACCAAACTCGTAACTCAGATACTCACCTCCTCGATCAGATTGTAGGAATTTGATCTTCTTGTTACGATAATTTTGAACTTCACTCTGAAATTGCTTGAACTTTTCAAACGTTTCAGACTTGTGCTTCATCAAGTAAATATAACCATATCTACTCAAATCATCAGTGAAGGTGAGAAAATAACGATATCCACCATGCGCCTCTATGCTCATTGGTTCGCACACATCAGTATGTATGATCTCCAACGAGTCACTTGCATGCTCCATTGTTCTGGAGAATGGAGTCTTAGTCATCTTGCCCATGAGGCATGGTTCACTGTCAAGTGATTCAAAATCAAGTGACTCCAAAAATCCATCAGCATGGAGTTCCTTCATGCGTTTTATACCAACATGACCTAAGCGGCAGTGCCACGAGAAAGTGGCGCTATCATCATTAACTCTACATCTTTTGGTCTCAATGTTATGGATATGAGTGTCATTACTATTGAGATTCAACATGCAGAAACCCCTCATGTTGGGTGCATGACCATAAAAGATATTACTCATATAAATAGAACAACCATTATTCTGTGACTTAAATGAGTATCTGTCTCGCAATAACAAGATCTAGATATAATGTTCATGCTTAACGCACGCACTAAATAACAATTATTTAGGTTCATCACTAATCCCGACGGTAATTGAAGTGAGAGCATGCCGACGGCGATTGCATCAACCTTGGAACCATTTCGCGCGCGCATCGTCACTTCGTCCTTCGCGAGCCTTCGTTTATTCCGCAGTTCTTGTTTCGAGTTGCAAAAGTGAGCAACAGAACCGATATCAAATACCCACGCACTACTACGAGAGCCGGTGAGGTACACATCAATAACATGTATATCAAATATACCTTGTTTGTCGTTGGCTGCCTTCTTATCAGCCAGATTCTTGGGACAGTTCCGCTTACAGTGACTAGTCCCGTTGCAATGATAACATTTAGTCTCCGGCTTGGGTCCACTCTTGGGTTTCTTCGTTGGAGGGCCAACAACTTTCCACTCTTCTTGGAGTTACCCTTCTTGCCTTTGCCGTTTTTCTTGAAACTGTGGCTTTATTGACCATCAACACTTGATGTTCTTTCTGGATTTGTGACTCAACGACTTTCAGCATCACAAACAGCTCGACGAGTGACTTATTCATCCCTTGCATGTTATAGTTGAAAGTGCATTATATCGACTAGAGGGGGGTGAATAGGAGATTTTTAGAATTTCATCACTCAGGAAATTCCTTTTGAGGATATTCCTCACTGATGACTAACTTATAGCGGAAACATTAAAGGATCAGACGTGCAAACGTTCACAACAGCAGTATTTCAGAGTGAAGAATGTGAAAACAGATTGCACAGTAAGAAGGCACGCAGAATACAGATGATGATTAACTATCGTGAAGAATTTGAGGTTGAGGAAATTCAGAGAAAGTCTTCAGCAAATTCTTCAATCAGTCACAGTGAAAGTCATCAACACACAATACAAGGAAAGTAAAGAGTTGAGGAATTAGAACCCGTTTCTCAGTGAAGACAGTTGTTGATGACCCAGTTCCAACTGCTGTGACAGTTGTACATCTGGTTTGGAGCGGCTTGGTATTGAAACCAAAGGACACCCAGTCCCGGGACACACAGTCCCTACCGTATTTTCCTTGAGCTAAGGACACACAGTCCTCGCCCAACACTCGTGGTAAGTCTTCAGGGCAAACTTCCAAACCCTCACAAACTTGGTCACCCGGCGATCCATAATTGACTGCTGGATTGCTCTAGACCATGACGCCTAACCGTTTGGTGGATGCACAGTCCTCAAAGGTAAAAGGCTTCAGTCCCACACAGGAACAACTTCTTCAGTGATGCTCAATCACTAGGTTTGGTTTGTGGTTTCGGTGTATGGGGTATTTCCTCACTGATGAATTACTCTCGAAAGCTCTGAGGAATTTGGGTTGCTCTTATGACAAGTGTCAGTTTCTAACGGAGCAGCCAACCAGCTAGTGGTTGTGGGGGGTGGTTATTTATAGCCTGGGAGCATCCCGACATGATTTGACACTAATGCCCTTAAATAATATGACCGTTGGAGTGGATAAGACCAGTGACTTGGCGTGGCTATCGAAACGGTCGGAACCCTCAACTGTGAGAGTCATGAGGAAATCCATTCCATAGTGTTACTCACTTGAGGCTTTTGGTAGGATTAGGCTTGGGTTGAGCATCATGAGGAAATCCATTCCATAGTGTTACTTTGACCCCCTTTAACAGTACGGTGTTCCTATTCATCAAATGCGAAGAAAGTAAAACAGAAAACGTAAATCTTCACGCTTCAATTTCTTTAGAATGATTTTCTTCAGGAACCACCGGTCTTCTCAATATCAGTATCTTCATGAGGAATATCAATTTCATCGCAGATTCCTCGCGATTCATTTCTTCAGCTTCAGACCAATTTCTTCAACTGAAGATATACGTTTTTAGGGGTCGATATTCTTCAAATATCTCAAACTCCTCAATGACTTATAGATCCTGTGTATACTCATAAACACATTAGATACTTAACCTATAAGTCTTCAAACCACCAAAATCACTAAGGGGTACTAGATGCACTTACAATCTCCCCCTTTTTGGTGGTTGATGACAATTAGGTTAAGTCTTCAACAGGGATAAAAAAAATGAAGTGTAAATACTCATTTGAGGAATTTGAAAACAAGATTCAGATAGACTCCCCCTGAAGATGTGCATACCTTGAGGATTTTGCTTTTATAGCAGATGCACATTGATGATTTATATCATGGAGATCTCCCCCTGAGTCTTGTAAATCATGCATACATATAACATATCATATGAAGAAAATGAAGATGCATGATGGCAAATGGTATCTGACGAATTCCAGCATGCGTGCATTAAAACTTGAGGAATAAGCATGCGAAGAAAAACGTTCAAAAGCGTCAGAGTACCATCGGGCTTAAGTTACAACTCATTACATAAAAACTTCAGAAGAGCCAAGAGTTTGTAACTTAAATATAGTTCATAAGCCCCAAAAATATCCCGCTTGAAGACTAACTCTCGAGTTTCTCCCCCTTTGTCATCAAGTGACAAAAAGGGATAAACTGAGGACTAACGCCCGTGAAGACTTTATTTTTTGGCGATTGATGAAGAGCCGTGACGCTTCTTGGGGGTAGTCTTCTTCCTTGGGCCGGTTGCTGTGTCGAGTTGTTCCTCATCAGATTCAGCAGTGCGGAATGAAGAAAAGGAGCTGTCTTCAAGGTCTGGCACTGGAATGGGCCTGAACTTTCTCTTGGGAGCCCACGACCAGTCAAAGTCCTGCTCAAAGTTCATTTCTTCAAGCTCAGTCTGGGTCTTCAGATGTGCAAGTGTAGCCCAGGTGCGATCGAAAACCTCATGCAGATAGTGATGATTAAGCTTCACAGCGTTCTGAGTTTCAGTGAGGGTTTTCACAATGGCACCAAACTGGCGTTTGACCCATTTGTGGTTGTGATCCACCTTCTGGTGAAGACTGAGGAGGAGCTCTCTGGTGTTCAGCACGCGAGGAGGAACAGGGCTTGCTTGACGAGTCTCAGTATCGTCCCATGAAGAATATGCTTCTGGCTCTTTGAACTGGCCATCAAGGGGCCTGCTGCCTTCTTCAATCACAGATTTTCCTTTTCCTTCGATGGGCTCGAAAGTCTTCTTGTTGACTCGGATAGGAGGCATATAACCCATGTGGTTTTGGAAATCAGCGTGGAAGTTGATGCCTGTCCTTGTCCCGATGAATCTCATGATCCACGGGGCATAAATCTTGTGATCATAGGGGCACATTGCATTGTCGGCCAAAGTCCTCAAGAAGAAATCATGGATATTGATAGGAATACCGTGAATGATGTTGAACAGGATATTCTTCATGAGGCCTACAACATCTTCTTCATCGTCATGGCCTTTGATTGGCGCGAGCACACTGCAGAGGATTCTGTAGACAGACCGGGGTGTGTACTTGAGCTCATGGACGAGGAATGTGGTTCTTGAGGGTTTTCCTGCAGCCAAAGGCTTCATGAGGACTTCCATCATTCCATTTGGCAGCTCACGCTCACCATAAAGCTTCACTGCCCCATCTGAGGGAATTGGTACGGGCAGTTCTCTGAGGAGTTCAGAAGCAGGAGCTTTGTAGTGAGTATTTTGGGACATCCAGTCAAACACCCAAGTGTTGATGTCATCAGCGTTTCCAGATATGTGCAGAGTGGCATAGAACTGAAGAATAAGCTCACTATTCCAGTCTGATATTGTCTGAGCACATAGGGAGCAAACCTGCATCGTGTAGTACATTGAGGACTGGTTCCAGGCACGGTATTGCTTCAAGCTCAACATGAGGAATATGCCTGTGCTGGAATATCTTGTTTCGTCCACAGAGCACAGAGGCATAGTAGTTCATCTGAGTCCTTGTCCAAAACTTCAGATGCCTCATTTGAGGCTTGTCATAAGGGTTCTCGCCGATGAAATACATGCGTTCTTCAAAGAAATCTTCTTTCTGAAACTTTGGACGCTTGGAGAATGGCTGGCGCTGAAATGGCTTGAGATTTTGCCGAGGAATGGGGGAGGACACAACCATGACAGTCTCTGGGTTGAGCACAATGAATTCATTGTCTTGGGAGGGTACATTTTCTTCAGCATTTTCCTCAAGTTGAGGAATTTCATCAGCTGGTACTTCTTGCTGGGGAGATGATGCTTGCTCTGGTTGAGCTTCAGGCTGAGGAATTTCTGCTTCTTTCTCATTTTGAGGAGTTGGGTCAGCCTGTTCCTCATCTTGAGGAGTCTGCTCAGAATGTACATTTTCCTCAGCTTGTTTTTCTTCAGCTGGCTTTGTGGCAGAAGCAGTTTCATCAGCTGGTGCAGCTGATGCTTGAGCAGTCTCGTTCTGAGGAATAAGAGGTTGAGGACTGTCATCAATCTGGATTTCCTCATCAGTGTGTTCCTCAGAGGCGACATCCTTCATTTCCTCATCTGCCCTTGTAGCTGGGTCATCAATGACGACCATTTCATATGAAGGTGCGACATTTAGAGGCACCGGGTCCAGAGGGGCAGATTCTTCAGTTTCTTTGTGGCGCTTTGCCTCTGTCTCTTCCACTGCTGAGGAGGCTTTTCTCTTCTTTGCTTCCTTTTCAGCAGCCCTTGTTTTCTTCACGTCTGATGCAGACAGAGTTATCTTCTTCACCTTTGAAGCTTTTGGTGAAGGTGTTCTTTCTGCAAATTCTTCAGCTGGTAGTGAGGAACCAGCTGGAACAGAGTCATCGGCCTGCTTTGATGAAGCAGCTGGATCAGGAGTAGTCTCATCAGTGGTTGCAATTTCATCAGTTGCAGTTTCCGTGATGATTTCTTCAATGGCCGGTTCATCAACACGACGCTCTTGGTGTTCTTCCTCAGCTTGAGGAGTTTCCTCCTCATCAGGAGATGCATTTGCTGGCTGCTCAACCAGGGGCTGAGGAGTTGGTGCTGGTGGTGCTTTTCTCTTGTTGTAGTCATCAACAACACTAGTGGCTAGCTTGATGAAATTGCGCTTGATGCTTTTGCGATCTGACAGCTTGTCATACTTGTCAGTCAATACTTGCAGCTCTGCCTGGGTTGACACCAGTGCATCAGGAGTCAGTTTGAGGAGATTCTGCCTGAGGAATTTCTCCTTTTTGTCCTTTGCAACCTTTGCGTGCCTGGCCTGCTGTTCTTTCCACTTGGCTTCATTTATGAAGGTGGCCACCATGTGGCTGATGCCAGGAGGAAGTTTCAAATCATCAATGGGAGTGTTTGGATCCTCATACCAGATATTGATGTAGTCAAGGAGGACCTTGGGGTCCATGGCTAGAGGAATAACACTGCCTGATGCTTGAGCAACCCTTTCTTGCTTGTTTCTGATGATGGCTTGCAAGGTTTCATCATCATATTAATCACTCCCCTCTGATGCAGACCGGACTGCGATGATTTTGCTGGGGCTGGGCAGAGGTGCACGTTCAGTAGCTGCCAAAGTCTTCATAAGTGGTGTTGAAGACTTTGTCTCCGAGCTAGTTGCAGCTGGGAGTGAGGAGCTGGAGCTGGCGGTCGTAGGTTTCACGACATGCTTCTGTACTGGTTTTTCTTGAGGCTTTGGAGGTGGAGCTGAGGATTTTGGTCCTGAAGAGATTGGTGCAGAGGGTTTTGGCGCCCTTTGCTTTGATGGCACAGACTGCGTGTGAGGAATTTATGAGCCTGAGGTTTCTACCGCTGAGGAATTAGCAGCACCGGAGGCAGCAGCTGAGGATTCATTAAATTTGCTGACTGCGGCTTTTGCTTGCTTCTTGAGCTTGGCCAGATGCTTTTCCTTTTCATCTGGATAGTCATCAATGGTCTTGAGGCTTGATGGATGAGCTACTTGATGATCCTCAAGTGGGGCCCTTCTGCCAGGAGGCTTCAAAGCGAATTTCTTCGCATATTTGGGAGTCACAAACCTGTACTCCTTCCATTCCTTCGCTCATCGGCGTTCAATCTTCCAGAAACGCTGCAAATGAGTTAATGTGATGAGAACCGAGAGGTTCATCAGCTGACATGTGTGTACGTGTGAACAGAGTATAGTTGCGAGGAATTTGGAGAGGTCATATGCGTTCTCAGATTTGAAGAAAATGAAAAAGTTTGACAGTTTGAGGAATATAACCAGTGGTTGAGGAATTTGCCTAAGCATACCGTTCTTGGGTTCCAGAGTTGTACAAATCCGAAAATTCGCACAATTGAGGAATCTCGTGAAAATCTTAGATGCTTAGCTAGTTCATCAATGATTGCGGTGATAGGTAGTGTTTGAGGAATCATGTGCGCATCGTATCTTGAGGAAAAACAGATTTCACATAGAAGATGTAAAATTTCAGATCTAATCTGCTGTAAAAATGGGATATATTTACCCTGGAAGGTGCGTACGAAGAACACAGAAAGTAGTGTTGGATAGGCTCTTCATTCGAGTGTCCAATGCACCCTAACTTGGCGGCAGAGGACGTCTACGGCGGCGGCGGACGAAGATGGTCCGACTCCGGCGTGATTCTCGCGACGAAAAGGTCAAGGCAGTGAAGCTCTTCCTCTCCGGCAACAAGACTACCAGCGGTGGCGCTAGGGTTCGGTGGAGTGTGCTATGGCAGGAGAGCGATGAGGCGAAGAAGAGGATACCGAGGGGGATAAGGACATATTTATAGCCCAAAAGTTACTGTTTGGCGCGAAAGTTTCGGACCAAATAGCCCCTGCCTCTACGTCTCCGCAGGACACGTGTAGCTCCCGTACGATGCGGTGGAGATAGTGGTTATCCGATCGTGGGAAGTGGGGGTTTAGTTACCGTGCCTTTAAAGAAAACAACTTTTGAAGATTTGAGGATTTTCGTTACAAAATCATGAGCTGACAAGGATGCAGTGAGGATTTTGAACTAAGTTTCAAGCAGAACGCATATGAAGAATTGAATAGACTGGATAAGTATAACATAGAGGGAAAGTAGGGTCCGATCACATTCACTTAGCAGAAACATCAACTTGAAGAAATAGCAATAAGTGAATGCTGTTGAGGACTAGAAATCACAGTCTACCTAGGCAAATGAAAGTCATCAAGTGTTTTTGAAGATTTTATAATAGATCATCACAATGAAGAACAACTGTTTTGAAGAAAAATGCATTGTGAGGAAATTGATCATTTGAAGAAAATCAACTTGAGGAATTTCACATTGGGCGGTGGCGTTACCCACCATATAAGAATGTTGATTACAGACGCTGCGTACAATTGTCGTAGGGCCCTGAGAATCAATTTCTTCGTTAATTCACATTCAGAGTGACTTTCTTCATCAGTTGAAGAAAATCGTTTCATCATGTGTTGCACATCTAAGTCATCAACTTTGCATAAGTGTTAGGATGTGTGCATGTTTTTACAAAACATTTGAAGACTCTAAGATATTTAGCTCACACCGCAACTTGCAAAACCTTTTCTCATCCAAGGGCTTAGTGAAGATATCTGCCAGTTGATCATCAGTCTTCACATGGTCGATGAGGATATTGCCCTTGAGGACATGGTCCCGAAGAAAATGATGACGAATCTGGATGTGCTTGGTCTTCGAGTGCTGTACTGGGTTGTATGCAATCTTGATAGCACTCTCATTGTCACAGTAGAGAGGCACATTCTTCATGTTGATGCCGTAGTCCTTGAGGGTTTGCTTCATCCACAGCAATTGAGCACAACAAGAACCAGTAGCAATGTACTCAGCTTCGGCAGTGGAGAGTGATACACAGTTCTGCTTCTTTGAGGACCAGCAAACTAGTGATCTTCCGAGGAAATGGCATGTGCCAGAAGTTGACTTGCGATCCACACGGTCACTAGCATAGTCTGAATCAGAATACCCTACCAGATGAAGATTGGAGCCCTTGGGATACCATAAACCTAGTGTTGGTGTGTGAGCTAAGTATCGAAGAATATGTTTCACAGCCTTATGGTGTGATTCCTTTGGTTTTGCTTGAAAACGTGCACACATGCAAACACTAAGCATTATATCTGGCCTAGATGCACATAAATACAATAAAGAGCCAATCATAGAACGGTATACCTGCTGATCGAAATCTTTACCATTTTCATTAGTGCCGAGGTGGCCGTTGGTAGGCATTGGAGTCTTGGCACCTTTGCATTCGTGCATGTCGAATTTCCTCAGAACATCCTTGAGGTATTTCTCGTGTGATATGAAGATTCCATTGCTTTGTTGACGAATTTGAAGACCTAAGAAGAATTTCAGCTCTCCCATCATGGACATCTGATATTCTTCACTCATCATGTAGGCAAATTCATCACTGTATCTTTTGTCAGTACAGCCAAATATGCTATCATCAACATATATTTGACATACAAACAACTCATTATCATAGGATTTTGTGAAAAGAGTTGGATCGAGTGAACCAGGTTTGAAGCCTTTCTTCATGAGGAATTCCTTCAATGTATCATACCATGCCCGAGGGGCTTGCTTGAGACCATACAGAGCCTTTTTGAGTCTGAAGACTTTGTCTGGATTCTTTGGATCCTCAAACCTGGGGGCTAAGCAACATATACTTCTTCCTCAAGCTTACGATTGAGGAATGCACTTTTCACATCCATTTGATACAAGGTGATGTCATGATGATTAGCATAAGCAAGTAGTATTCGAATAGCTTCAAGTCTAGCAACAGGTGCAAAAGTTTCATCGAAATCTATTCCTTCAACCTGGGTGTAGCCTTGGGCTACAAGTCGTGCCTTGTTCCTCACCACTTGACCGTCCTCATCTTGCTTGTTTCGGAAAATCCACTTGGTGCCGATGATGTTGTGCCTGCGAGGATCTGGTCGTTTGACGAGCTCCCATACGTCATTCAGCTTGAATTGAAGAAGTTTGTCTTGCATAGCTTGGATCCACTCCGGTTCCATAAAAGCCTCAGCAACTTTTGAGGGTTCTGTGATGTATACAAAGGAAAAATGCCCACAAAAGTTAACCAAGTGTGAAGCTTTTGAGCGAGTGAGAGGACCTGGCGCGTTGATGTCGTTGAGGATTTTGTCAAGTTCTACTTCGTTTGCAATCCTCGGATGAGCTGGTTGAGGATTTTGTCTGGGCTGAGGAAGTGGTGCTCTTGCAATTTCCTTAGGAGCATCTTCTTGGTTTTTATCAGCGATGGGGATCGTTTCTTCACCAATTTCCTCAGTTGGGACAATGTCTTCAGTAGGCTTAAGCTTTATCGCCTCCTCAGGAGACAGCTTATCTGAATCAGAAGGCAATTGCTCTCTTTGCGAGCCATTAGTTTCATCGAACCGCACACCTACAGTCTCAACAACTTTGTTGTGATAGTTGTTGAAGACTCTGTAAGTGTGCGAGTCCTTTCCATAACCGAGCATAAAACCCTGTTGATGATATGACATGCAGTGTTGATTGCTTCAGGCCAGAAGCGACGAGGAGTCTGATATTCTTCAAGCGTAGTTCTTGCCATTTCAACCAGAGTCCTGTTCTTCCTTTCGACGACACCATTCTGCTGAGGAGTATAAGGAGCGGACAATTCGTGAGTAATACCAAGTTCATCAAGATAATCATCAAGACCAGTGTTTTTGAACTCGGTTCCATTATCACTCCTGATGTGTTTGATCTTAATGCCAAAGTTCGTCGAGGCCCTTGAAGAAAATCGTTTGAAGATTTCTTGCACTTCAGTTTTATACACTATGATATGCACCCAAGTATATCTGGAATAATCATCAACTATGACGAAGCCATATAAAGATGCTGCATTGGTTAGTGTGGCATAGTGAGTAGGTCCAAATAAATCCATATGAAGCAATTCGAATGGACGTGTAGTGGTCATGATGGTTTTAGAGGGATGCTTGGATCTGGTCATTTTCCCAGATTCACAAGCACCGCAGAGATGATCCTTGAGGAATTTGACTGATTCGATGCCGATGACATGCTTCTTCTTTGCAAGCGTGTGCAAATTCCTCATGCCTGCATGACCTAGTCTTCGGTGCCACAGCCATCCTTATGAGGTTTTTGCTAGTAAGCAAGTGGTTGGTTGAGGACCTGTAGAGAAATCAACAATGTACAAATCCCCTCTTCTTACACCTTCGAAGACTTTGGATCTGTCAGATTCCATGATGACTACACATCTATATCTACCAAAGATAACAATCATATCAAGATCAGAAAGCATCGAGACTGACATGAGGTTAAAACCAAGGGATTCAACAAGCATCACTTTGTCCATATGCCTATCCTTGGAAATAGCTACTTTGCCAAGTCCCAATACCTTGCTTTTACCTTTGTCAGCATATGTGATTTGCTTCAGAGGTGATGGAGTTAGTGGCATATTCATCAGTAAGCTTTTATCACCAGTCATGTGATGTGTGCAGCCACTATCGAGAACCCACTCAGTATTTTTGGGTTTGTCATCCTGCAGATGAATTAGTATAGCTTACCATCTCATATGCTTCAGATTTGAAGAATATGATACTAATTTCGTCAGTAATTTCATCATAACAGAAATGTAAGGACGTGTGAAATATTTCTATTTCATCAATTATTAGCTTGCGTCCTATCAAGCATTTCCTCAGGTCTCCAGCAAATTCTTCAGATGATGATTTTCATCTGGAGACCTGACCTGCAGAAGTGATTAGTTCGATTTCTTCACCACCCACATCTGAAGGGGTGGTAAAGCGTTCATCATCCTGCGAGCACCATAAGAGAAAGGTGACATTGAAGCTAATGCACTTCTCTTAACAGTAGGGGGATTAAAGTAATCATATGAATATGCAGAGAACTGGTTTGAGGATTTATGAACATAATGATTTGAGGAGTAACGCTCATATTCATATTCCTTGTAGTTTCCCTGCATGTTAGACGCATAAGCATGGGTACGAGCATAGTTTTGACCAGTTGAGGACTTTGATCCTCTTGTAGACTTTGGTCCTCCTGAGGGATTTGACCTGGGGTTCAGATTCTTCAGTGGTGGTGTCATGAGGACATTCACCTGAAGATTTTCAAGACAACTTTTGGGAACCAAGATTTTCCTCGGAGGAGGGCCATTCCTGCAGTTAGTTCCAACATATCGAGCAAATACTTCACCAGATTGATTTTTGAACAGTTTATAGTTGGAATCAAATGAATCATCTGAGGAATAGGATAATTCACATGAGAAGCCAGTTAGATTAGATGGATCAAAAGGAGGCCTAGTAGCAGCAACCCATGAGGTTTTGGGATACTCCTCAGGTTTCCAATAAGATCCATTAGCATTTAATTTCCTCTCAAAGGCAATTCCTTCTTTCCTCGGGTTCCTGTTCAAGATCTGCTTTTTGAACACATCACAAAGGGTTTGATGTCCTTTGAGGCTTTTGTACATGCGTGTCACGTACAATTCCTTCAACCCTGCATTTTCATCAGTAACATTTGTGTTTTCCTCAAGTGAGGAAATAGACACAACAGGTGCAGTTGAAGAATTTGTAGCAATGGTAGAATTTGATGATTCTGGTGAGGAATTAGCAGTTTCGCGTTCAATGCATTTAAGACATGGAGGAATAAATTCAACTTGACTAGCGCTGATCTGTTGAGCTAGCAATGACTCATTTTCCATACGAAGATCATGATGAGACATTCTCAGCTTCTCATGATCAAGCTTCCTTTGAATAAATTCGTAGGAAAGCTTCTCATGATCAGTGAGGAGTGTATCATAACGATCCTGAAGATTATCAAATCTAGAATGAAGACTTTTCATGTCATCAGTGAGGATTTGGTTCAGGTTCATTTCATCATTCAACAGATCATCACTTTTGTCTCGCAGTTTCTGAAGCTTTTCCAGAGCAGTTTGTTGTTTAGTGGCAATGATAGCAAGTTTACTGTAACTGGGTTTCTTATAATCATTATGGTCACAGTCACTTGAATCAGATGAGGAGGCATTATTTGATACCTTTGAACCTTTTGCCATGAAGCAATAGGGTGGAGCGATGTCATCAGCATAGTCATCAGTATGGATGGTGCAATCATTTTCTTCAAGATTGAAGATTGACTTGCTGACGAAAGTGGTCGCTAGTGCAAGACTAGCCTGTCCCGATTCTGAGTCTTCATCAGAACCCTCTTCTTCATCACATTCTTCTGATTCTGCCTCGGAGTCCATTTCCTTGCCAATAAGTGCCCGAGCCTTTCTGAAACTAGTCTTCTTGTGCGATGAGGGCTTTGAAGATGAGGATTTTGAAGATTTCTTCTTCTTCTTCAAGTCATCAGAACTGTCATCCTTGTATTTCTTCTTCTTTGATTCCTTTCCCCGGTGGGGACAATCAGCAATGTAATGACCTGATTTCTTGCACTTGTGACAGGTTCGTTTCTTGTAGTCCTCAGATGCAGATTCTGATTTCCTCATATCTCTTCTTGATGATTTACCGAACTGGCCTCGTCGTGTAAATCTCTGGAATATCCTCACAAGCATTGCAAGCTCATGTCCAAATTCTTCAGGGTCACAACTGCTATCATCTGCGTCTTCTTCTTCAGATGAGGAAATTGCTCTAGCCTTGAGTGCACGTGGTCTGGAATAGCTTTGTCCATATAGATCTCTCTTTTCTTCCACCTGGAATTCATGAGTATTTAGCCTTTCAAGGATATCAGCTGGATCCAACATCTTGTAGTCTGGTCTTTCTCGAATCATCAGAACTAAAGTATCAAATGAAGAATCCAGAGATCTGAGCAGTTTCTTCACAACTTCGTGATCAGTGATGTCTCGAGCTCCCAATGCTTGCAGTTCATTTGATATGTCAGTGAGGCGATCAAAGGTGTCTTGGCAGCTTTCATTGTCATGTCTCTTGAAGCGATTGAAGAGATTGCGAAGAATATCAACACGAGAGTCACGCTGGGTTGATACTCCTTCATTTACCTTGCACAGTCTCTCCCAGATCAGTGTTGCAGAGCCCAAAGCACTTACTCTTCCAAATTGGCCTGGGCTCAGATGACCACAGATGATGTTCTTCGCTTGAGAATCGAGTTGCTTGAATTTCTTCACATCAGCAGCAGTGACACTGACAGAGATAATGGGGACACCATTTTCCACAATATACCAGAGATCATTATCAATAGCTTGTAAATGCATTTGCATTTTGTTCTTCCAGAAGGGAAAGTTCTTTCCTTCGTAGGTAGGACATGCTGCAGTCACCTTAAACATGCCTGCAGTCGACATAACTAAAACTCCAGGTGGTTAAACCAAAATCACACAGAACAAGGGAGTACCTTGCTCTGATACCAATTGAAAGTGCGTTATATCGACTAGAGGGGGGGGGGGTGAATAGGAGATTTTTAGAATTTCATCACTGAGGAAATTCCTTTTGAGGAAATTCCTCACTGATGACTAACTTATAGCGGAAACAGTAAAGGATCAGACGTGCAAACGTTCACAACAGCAGTATTTCAGAGCGAAGAATGTGAAAACAGATTGCACAGTAAGCAGATTTACTATCGTGAAGAATTTGAGGTTGAGGAAATTTAGAGAAAGTCTTCAGCAAATTCTTCAAACAGTCACAGTGAAAGTCATCAACACACAATACAAGGAAAGTAAAGAGTTGAGGAATTAGAACCCGTTTCTCAGTGAAGACAGTTGTTGATGACCCAGTTCCAACTGCTGTGACAGTTGTACATCTAGTTTGGAGCAGCTTGGTATTGAAACCAAAGGACACCCAGTCCCGGGACACACAGTCCCTACCGTATTCTCCTTGAGCTAAGGACACACAATCCTCGCCCAACACTCGTGGTAAGTCTTCAGGGCAAACTTCCAAACCCTCACAAACTTGGTCACCCGGCGATCCATAATTGACTGCTGGATTGCTCTAGACCATGACGCCTAACCGTTTGGTGGATGCACAGTCCTCAAAGGTAAAAGGCTTCAGTCCCACACAGGAACAACTTCTTCAGTGATGCTCAATCACTAGGTTTGGTTTGTGGTTTCGGTGTATGGGGTATTTCCTCACTGATGAATTACTCTCGAAAGCTCTGAGGAATTTGGGTTGCTCTTATGACAAGTGTCAGTTTCTAACGGAGCAGCCAACCAGCTAGTGGTTGTGGGGGGTGGTTATTTATAGCCTGGGAGCATCCCGACATGATTTGACACTAATGCCCTTAAATAATATGACCGTTGGAGTGGATAAGACCAGTGACTTGGCGTGGCTATCGAAACGGTCGGAACCCTCAACTGTGAGAGTCCTCATGTCACTCATATTCCTCACTTGAGGCTTTTGGTAGGATTAGGCTTGGGTTGAGCATCATGAGGAAATCCATTCCATAGTGTTACTTTGACCCCCTTTAACAGTACGGTGTTCCTATTCATCAAATGCGAAGAAAGTAAAACAGAAAACGTAAATCTTCACGCTTCAATTTCTTCAGAATGATTTTCTTCAGGAACCACCGGTCTTCTCAATATCAGTATCTTCATGAGGAATATCAATTTCATCGCAGATTCCTCGCGATTCATTTCTTCAGCTTCAGACCAATTTCTTCAACTGAAGATATACGTTTTTAGGGGTCGATATTCTTCAAATATCTCAAACTCCTCAATGACTTATAGATCCTGTGTATACTCATAAACACATTAGATACTTAACCTATAAGTCTTCAAACCACCAAAATCACTAAGGGGTACTAGATGCACTTACAATCTCCCCCTTTTTGGTGGTTGATGACAATTAGGTTAAGTCTTCAACAGGGATAAAAAAAATGAAGTGTAAATACTCATTTGAGGAATTTGAAAACAAGATTTAGAGAGACTCCCCCTAAAGATGTGCATACCTTGAGGATTTTGCTTTTATAGCAGATGCACATTGATGATTTATATCATGGATATCTCCCCCTGAGTCTTGTAAATCATGCATACATATAACATATCATATGAAGAAAATGAAGATGCATGATGGCAAATGGTATCTGACGAATTCCAGCATGCGTGCATTAAAACTTGAGGAATAAGCATGCGAAGAAAAACGTTCAAAAGCGTCAGAGTACCATCGGGCTTAAGTTACAACTCATTACATAAAAACTTCAGAAGAGCCAAGAGTTTGTAACTTAAATATAGTTCATAAGCCCCAAATATATCCCGCTTCTAAGCCATACAAAACTGCACATTGAACTAATGAGTAGTCATCCTTGTGCGTGTGCGAGGCATTCATAACTTCTGGCAATGGAGGTTGGGGTGGTTCATCACCTAGCGGAGCATCAAGGACATATTGCTTTTGGGCAGCCGTGAGGATAAGCCTCAGATTACGAGCCCAGTCAATAAAGTTACTTCCGTCATCTTTCAACTTAGCTTTCTCTATGAACGCATTAAAATTCAGGGTTGCTACTGCGCAAGCCATTGATCTACAACATAAAAATTTGCAAAGATTACTTAGACTATGTTCAAGATAATTGAGTTTAGTTAATCATATTACTAGTAAACTCCCACTCAATTTGACATCACTCTAGTCATTCGAGTGACACATGATCCAAGTTCACTAACTCAAGTCCGATCATCACGTGAGTTGAGTTAGCTTCAATGGTGAACATATCTATGTTGATCATATCTACTATATGACTCATGTTCGACCCTTCGGCCTCTTGTGTTCCAAGGCCATGTCTGTACATGCTAGGCTCGTCAATTTTAACTCGAGTGTTCCGCGTGTGCAACTGTTTTGCACCTGTTGTATGTGAACGTAGAGTCTATCACACCCGATCATCACATGGTATCTCGAAATGACGAACTGTCGCAACGGTGCACACTCGGGGAGAACACAATTTTTATCTTGAAATTTTAGTGAGGGATCACCTTATAATGCTACCATCGTCCTAAGCAAAATAAGGTGCATAAAAGGATTAACATCACATACAAATCATAAGTGACATGATATGGCCATGAACTTGTGCTTCTTGATCTCCATCACCAAAGCACCGGCATGATCTCCATCGTCACGGGCCCCACACCATGATCTCCATCATCGTGTTGCCATCGAGGTTGTTGCGCTAACTATGTTGTTACTACTAAAGCTACTAACTAGCAATAAAGCAAAGCACCACCAAGCACAAAATAATTAAAGACAACCCTATGGCTCCTGCCGGGTGCCGTAGCATTGACGTGCAAGTCGATATTTAACTATTACAACATGATCATCTCATACATCAAATATATCATATCATGTCTTTGGCCATGTCACATCACATGCATACCCTACAAAAACAAGTTAGACGTCCTCTAATTTGTTGTTGCTTGTTTGACATGGCTGCTATGGGTATATAGTATGATCACATCTTACTTACGCAAAACCACTACGATGATATGCAAGTTGCTATTTAACATTCTCCAAGGACCGCCTCGATCAAATCCGATTCAACTAAAATTGGAGAAACAGACACCGCCAGTCATCTATATGCAACAAGCTGCATGTTAGTCGATGAAACCGGTCTCTCGTAAGCGTACGAGTAATGTTTGTTTGGGCCGCTTCATCCAACAATACCGCCGAATCAAGAAAAGACTAAGGAGGGCAGCAAATTGAACATCAATGCCCACAAACTCCTTTGTATTTGATGACCCACAAGTATAGGGGATCAATCGTAGTCCTTTCGATAAGTAAGAGTGTCGAACCCAACGAGGAGCAAAAGGCTCTGGTAAACAGTTTTCAGCAAGGTAGTAACTGCAAGCACTGAAAGTAGCGGTAACAAGTGATGGTGTAGTGAGGTGAAACGTAGCAAGAAAAAAGTAACAAGTAACAAGTACTAGCAACGGTGCAACAAGTGGCCCAATCCCTTTTGTAGCAAGGGACAAGCCTAAATAAAGTCTTATAGGAGGAAAAAGGCTCCCGAGGACACACGGGAATTTCTGTCTTGCTAGTAATATCATGTTCATATGATTCGCGTTCGTTACTTTGATAGTTTGATATGTGGGTGGACCGGCGCTTGGGTACCGCTGTTACTTGGACAAGCATACCACTTATGATTAACCCCTCTCACAAGCATCCGCAACTACGAAAGAAGAATTAAGACAACGTCCAACCATAACATTAAACTAGTGGATCCAAATCAGCCCCTTACGAAGCAACGCATAGACCGGGGTTTAAGCTTCTGTCACTCCAGCAACCCATCATCTACTTACTACTCCCCAATGCCTTCCTCTAGGCCCAAGTATGGTGAAGTGTTATGTAGTCGACGTTCACATAACACCACTAGAGGAAAAGACAACATACAACATATCAAAATACCGAACGAATATCAAATTCACCTGACTATTATTAACATGACTTATCCCATGTCCTTAGGAACAAAAGTTACTACTCACAAAGCATAATCATAATCATGATGAGAGGTGTAATGAATAGCATCAAGGATCTGAACATAAACTCTTCCACCAAGTAATCCAACTAGCATCAACTACAAAGAGTAATCAACACTACTAGTAACCTTACAAGTACCAATCGGAGTCGCGGGACGGAGATTGGTTACAAGAGATGAACTAGGGATTGGAGAGGAGATGGTGCTGATGAAGATGTTTATGAAGATGCCTCCCCTCCGACGAGAGGAGTGTTGGTGATGACGATGGTGATGATTTCCCCCTCCGGGAGGGAAGTTTCCCCGGCATGATCGTCGTGCGGGAGCTCTAGATTGGATCTGCTCAAGTTCCGCCTCGTGGCGGCGGCGGCGAAACCACGAAAAAGCTCCTGATTGTTTTTTTTCTGGAACGAAACCCTTCATATAGCAAAAGAGGGGGGCTAGTGGGCCGTCTGGGAGCCCACAAGCTTGCCATCCGCCGCCAGGGGGGTGGCGGTGGCAGGGCTTGTGGCGCCCTGGTAGCCCCCCTCTGGTACTTCTTTTGCCCAGTATTTTTTTAGAATCCCAAAAAATTCCACGTAAATTTTCAAGGCATTTGGAGAAGTGCAGAATAGTGGACTAAGATTTGCTCCTTTTCCAGTCCAGAATTCCAGCTGCCCAAATTCTCCCTCTTCAAATAAACCTTGCAAAGTAAGAGAGAAAAGGCATAAATATGGTACCACAAAGTAATATAACATCCCATAAAGCAATAAATATCAACATGAAAGCATGATGCAAAATGGACGTATCAACTCCCCCAAGCTTAGACCTCGCTTGTCCTCAAGCGAAAACCAAGTTCCATAAACATGTCCACATGTTTAGGGACAAAGGTGTCGATAAAACATAATACGGACATGAGGGCATCATGATCACACATAGTACATCAATACATCATAAAGATTCTTATGGGAAAGAAACAATTCCTTCACAAAGCAAAGCATGAAGCAAAAACCTTATCGAGAACTAACCAACAACAGTCCAAAGTCATTGAAGCAATTGCAATTTATCACAACATCATACAGAGTCAAATAAGAGCTTGTAAGGCAAACCCACATACTCAATCATCTCTTTTGTTTTCCACAATTGTTACAACTCACGTGGTACTCATGGTGTCAAAGTTTCAGCTGGACACAGAGGAACATAGGGGCTTATGGTTTTGCCTCCTAACTATTTACCTCAAGGGTAAAGTCAACAACAATAAATCATAAGTACTCAACTCCAAGTTGATATATGCATATAGATCTTTCCCAAGCATGTGACAGTAGCCAAGACAAAGGCAAAAATAGGGAATTGGTGAAGATCACCATGACTCTTACGAGGGCAAAAAGTAAGGTACAAGATAGGCCCTTCGCAGAGGGAAGCAGAGGTTGTCATGCGCTTTTGAGGTTTGAATGTGTGTCCTCTTAGTGCGGAGGAACGCCACTTTATATTGCCTCCTATGATAAAGAACTTTATTATGCAGTTTGTCGCTTTTATGTCTTCCTCATCACAGGTTCGTACAAAGCTTATTTTCCACACACTAATAGATCATACATATTAGAGAGCAATTTTTATTGCTTGCACCGATGAAAACTTACTTGAAGGATCTTATTCAATACATAGGTAGGTATCGTGGACTCTCATGGAAAAACTGGGTTGAAGTATTATGGATGCACAAGTAGTATCTCTACTTGGTGCGGGAGTTTTGGCTAATGTGAGGTGGAAGCAATCGTCACATGCTAAGGGATCTCTAATCATATAACATTGTTTGGAATCTAGCAAACACAATTCATTATGTTGTCTTCCTTGTCCAACATCTACTCCTAGGCATGTAATAGTTTGGTGAGTGCTCACAATTGTAAAAAGTGTCTAAGATGATATATTTATATGTGAACCTCTCTTTCCTTATTACTTATTATTAATTGCAACAATGACTGAGGTCTATGTTGATTTATTCTCAACAAGTTTCAATCATCATACGTGTCATATGTGAAGCTATCACTTTCCATAAGATCGTCTCATGATCTTTCATGCTATCATTCTTTTCATACTTTTGATCATGGCACAAAGCAAAGCCCTTGACTAAGATACTCTTTATTATCTAGCTCGCAAGCTCGAATACATAGGGGGAGAGACAAAAGCAAAAGACTCAAACTAAACACTAAAGACTTATTCCTCTAAAAGAAAAAATAAAATCTGAAAAGGAAAGAACTAAAACAAAGGTAAAAGCAAAAGATATAATGGTGATACGATACCAGGGCAACTCCCCCAAGCTTGGCAAAAGCCAAGGGGATTGCCCATACCAATGCTTAGTTGTCTTCCTTTGGTGGAGATGGTGGTGGAGTTGTTGAAGTAGTGTGATCATTCGTCTTCCAAGGCATAGGTGCTCCATCATGGCAAGATGAACGAGTCGCCGGAATCCTCAAATCTACAGCCAACCTTATTGATTTAAATCTGTACTCATACTCACAATTTTGGTTCTGCACGTCATAGATCTGGCCCTGAAGTTGATCAACCTTGTCATAGAGCCTGGAGAGATGTTTCCCAATGTCAATGGCATCCATCTTGTGATTGCTAGTGAACTCCGTGATAATCATATGGTTGGCGTTGAGTCCACGCTCCACCATCCCTTTGCACTTGAAGACTTGTTGCTCCATTGCTTCAAGCCTCGTCTCCATGCTTCCGGTCTTCTTAGGCCCCTCAACATCACGGATGTGCAACATCCCCTCGCTCATCTTGATAGATTGAGGGTGTTTCAGCACTTCCGTGAGGTATGGATTGATGACCTTCTCGAAGATCTTGTCCTTAGGAGCGTTTGGGGAAGTCATGATAATCTAGATCTGCCACAGAAACAGGCTCGAAACGAAAATAGAGGAAGACTACGTGATACGAAGATCAAAACCTTCGGGCGAATATATATTGATTTTTTCTGGACCAGAAGGAGTGCTCAGCAAGAAAACAGAGTCCGGGAGGCAGACGAGGTGCCCACAAGCCCTCCACCCACCACCAGGGGGGTAGGTGGCGGCTTCCAAGCTTGTGGCCGCCTCGTGCGCTCTCTGGACTACTTTTTATTTTTCTAATTTTCCAAAAATTCCAAAACGTAGGAAATTTCCTATTGGAAAAGCATCGGAGTCCAATTACTTACTGAAACAGACACCTCTTCGTTTTCAGGGTCTGAAACACGCTGATAAACATCCCTTATGTACTCCTCTGGAGTTATGACATTGATGATATTGGTCTCAACATTTATGGGAGTACCAGAGATGTAATGCTTGATTCTTTGCCCATTTACCACTCTAGGAAAATTTCCTTCCGTGTTATTGATTTTGATGGCACCGGAACGATATACTTCCTCGATAACGTAAGGACCTTCCCATTTAGAGAGAAGCTTGCCTACGAAGAATCTCAAACGAGAATTGTATAGCAGGACATAATCACCTACATTGAACTCTCATTTCTGTATTCGTTTGTCGTTCCATCTCTTAACCTTTTCCTTGAACAACTTGGCATTCTCATATGCTTGGGCCCTCCTTCATCTAACGAGCTGATATCAAACAACCGCTTCTCACCGGCAAGTTTGAAATCAAAGTTGAGCTCTTTGATTGCCCAATAAGCTTTGTGTTCGAGCTCAAGAGGTAAATGACAGGCCTTACCGTAAACCATTTTATACGGTGACATGTCCATGGGATTCTTATAAGCAGTCCTATAAGCCCATAGTGCATCGTCAAGTTTGCTAGACCAATTCTTTCGAGATCTATTGACGGTCTTTTGGAGGATCAATTTGATCTCCCTATTACTCAACTCCACTTGACCACTAGACTGAGGATGATAAGGAGATGCAACTCTATGGTTGAAATCATACTTAGCGAGCATCTTGCGGAAAACACCATGAATGAAGTGTGAACCGCCATCAGTCATCAAATATCTAGGGATTCCAAATCTTGGGAAAATGACTTCTTTAAGCATCTTAATAGAGGTGTGGTGATCAGCATTTTTAGTGGGGATAGCTTCTACCCACTTAGTGACGTAATCCACAGCAACTAAGATGTGAGTGTACCCATTGGAACTCGGGAAGGGTCCCATATAATCAAAGCCCCAGACATCAAATGGTTCAATGACAAGTGAATAGTTCATAGGCATTTCCTGACGCTTACTGATGTTCCCTATTCTTTGGCATTCGTCATAAAACAAGACAAACTTACGGTCATCCTTGAATAGAGTGGGCCAATAGATACCTGATTGCAATACCTTATGAGCAGTTCTATCTCCAGCGTGGTGTCCTCCGTAGGCTTCAGAATGACACTTCTTCAAGATCTGTCCCTGTTCATGTTCAGGCACACAACGTCTAATAACACCATCTACTCCTTCCTTATAAAAGTGAGGATCATCCCAAAAGTAGTGTCTCAAATCAAAGAAGAATTTCTTATTTTGCTGATAGGTGAAACTAGGTGGTATGTATTTGGCTACGATATAGTTTGCGTAATCATCATACCACGGTGCACTATGTGAAGTGCGGATGACATTTAATTGCTCATCAGGAAAGCTGTCATCAATAGGTCGTGGGTCATCAAGGACATTCTCTAGCCTGTACAAATTATCTGCTACAAGGTTATCAACACCCTTTCGATCAACAACGTGCAAATAAAATTCCTGTAGCAGGAGAACCCATCTGATCAGCCTAGGCTTAGCGTCCTTCTTCTCCATAAGGTACTTAATAGCAGCATGATCAGAGTGAATAGTGACTCTGGAGTCAACTATATAAGATCTGAACTTTTCACATGTGAACACGATGCTACTGCAACAAAAGACCTTCCAACGGCGCCAAAAATAGGTGTGTCGACGGCACCAGGAATCCTTCTGCTACGGCTACGCCTTAAGGGACTTCCTAGGCAACTATGCAAAGGATTTCCCCTGTGGCCTTGGAGCCTTGCGTTGGTGTTCCTTCGAAGCCGAAAGGGTGATGTAGCACAGCGGTGGTAAGTATTTCCCTCAGTTTTGAGAACCAAGGTATCGATCCAGTGAAGGAGTATCACAAGTGCGTGCACAAACACAAAAGCTTGATCCCAACGCTATGAAGGGGTTGTCAATCCCTTATAGATTGTTCACCAAGTGAGAACTGAAAGCAACAAAGTAACAATGCAAAGTAAAAGCAAAAGTGGAAACGATAGGTGTGAATAGACCCGGGGGCCATAGTGTTTACTTGTAGCTTCTCTCATGAAAGCAAGTAGACGGTGGGTGAACAAATTACTGTCGAGCAATTGATAGAACCACGCAAAGTCGTGACGATATCTGTGGCAATGATTATATCTATAGGCATCACGTCCAAAACAAGTAGACCGATACTTTTTGCATCTACTACTATTACTCCACACGTCGACCGCTATCCAGCATGCATCTAGTGTATTAAGTCCAAAATAACAGAGTAACACCTTAAGCAAGATGACATGATGTAGATGGACAATCTCATATCTACGACAGAGCCCACCTTGTTACCCTTGATGACAACTACACGATGTGTGCCTTGCTGCCCCTACTGTCACTGGGAAAGGTCACCACACGGTAAGAACCCAAAACCAAGCACTTCTCCCATTGCAAGAATCATAGACCTAGTTGGCCAAACAAAACCCAAGACTCGGAGAGACTTACAAGGATATCAAATCATGCATATAAGAAATCAACAAAGACTCAAATATATATCATAGATAATCTGATCACTAATCCACAATTCATCGGATCTCGACAAACACACCGCCAAAGAAGATTACATCGGATAGATCTCCATGAAGATCATGGAGAACTTTGTATTGAAGATCCAAGAGAGAGAAGAAGCCATCTAGCTACTAACTACGGACCCGTAGGTCTGAAATGAACTACCCACGAGTCATTGGAGGGGCGATGATGATGATGAAGAAGCCCTCCAACTCCAAAGTCCCCTTCGGCAGGGCACCGAGAAGGGTCTCCAGATGAGATCTCGCAGAAACGGAAGCTTGCGGTGGCGGAAAAGTATTTTTGTGGATCCCCTAATTTTTTGCTGTATTTTAGGGAATATATATGCACAAGATCTAGGTCAGGGGGGTGCTAGGGAGGCCACAAGACTGCCCACCGCCGCCCCCTGGTGGCGGAGTGGGGGCTTGTGGGCTCCCTGTAGCCCTCCTGGCTTGGCCCACAATCCCCTGATCTTCTTTCGTTCAGAAAAAAATCATTTCGGGGATTTCATTCCGTTTGGACTCCGTTCCAAAATCAGATCTGAAAAGAGCCAAAAACACAGAAAAAACAGGAACTGACACTTGGCACTGAATTAATAAGTTAGTCCCAAAAAAGATATAAAAGGTATATAAAACATCCAAAGATGACAAGATAACAACGTGAAACCATCAAAAATTATAGATACGTTTGAGACGTATCAAGCATCCCCAAGCTTAACTCCTGCTCGTCCTCGAGTAGGGAAGTGATAAAGAATGAATTTTTGATGCTTTCATGCTACCTAGCATAGATGTCCTTTGTAACTCCTCTTATGTGACGTGAATGTTCAGATCCATTAGATTCAAAACAATAGTTTGCTATTGACGTGAAAACAATAATAATTCAAGCAAACTAGCAAGGTAATCACGAACTTTCAAAATAACAAGGCCAAAAGAAAGTTATCCCTACAAAAGCATATAGTCTGGCTATGCTCTATCATCATTTCACAACGAATTTAAATCATGCACAACCCCGGTATTGTCCAAGTAATTGTTTCACACCTTTACTTTCTCAAACCTTTTCAACTCTCACGCAATACATGAGCGTGAGCCATGGTTTTAGCACTATAGATGGTGTGGAGTGTGGTGGAGGTTGCAAGACAAAACAAGGAGAAGATGGTCACATTAACTAGGCATATCAATGAGCTGTGGAGATGCTCATCAATAGATATCAATGTGAATGAGTAGGGATTGCCATACAAATGATGCACTAGAGCTAAGAGTATGTGAAAGCTCTTAAAGAAAACTAGTGGGTGTGCATCCAACTTGCTTGCTCACGAAGACCTAAGGCAATTTTGAGGAAGCCTATCATTGGAATATACAAGCCAAGTTATAAAATGAAAATTTCCCACTAGCTATATGGTGGTGACAAAACGAGAGACTCTCAATCATGAAGATCATGGTGCTTAATATGCACAAGTGTGGAAAAGTGGTAACATTGTCCCTTCTTTCTTTTTCTCTCATTTTTTTATTTTTTTGGTGGGCTCTTTGGCCTCTTTTTTTTTGGTGGGCTTCTTTGGCCTCTTTTATTTCCTCACATGGGACAATGCTCCATCAATGATGATCATCACACTTACAACTCAAAACTTAGAGCAACGATGACTCTATATGGAATGCCTTCGGTAGTGTACCGTGACAATGATCTAGCATCACATAGACATTAATGGAAACATCATGCTTGCTATCTTACGATCATGCAATGGCAATGTAGACGTGGTGGCACATGTCATGGTGGTAGTTGCATGGCAATATATCTTGGAATGACTTTGAAAAAGCCATAGTAGGTATGTATGGAGGCTGTTCTGAGGGAGGCTAATGGTGGGTTTTGTGCACCGGCGAAAGTTGCACGACACTAAGAAGATAGTGATGGTGGAAGGTGAAATTGCATCTAAACCATGGACTCAACATTAGTCATGAAGAACTCATATACTTGTTGCAAAAGTTTTATTAGTAGTCGAAACAAAGCATTCAACGCATACTCCTAGGGGAAGGGTTGGTAGGTATAAACCATCGCGCGATCCCGACCGCCACTCAAAGGATGACAATCAATAGACTAATCATGCTCAGATTTCATCACATAGCGGTTCACCATACGTGCATGCTACGGGAATCACTAACTTCAACACAAGTATTTCTAGATCCACAACACCTTACTAGCATGACTTCAATATTACCAAAACCACAACTCAAAACTAATTGAGATGAATCAAACTTCTCTAATTATTCAATGCACATGAAGGTGGAAGTTTTCGTATCCCTTTGGATAACTACCCCTTTTGAGACTACTTTCAAAGCATAGATCAACTACCAAGCCACGCACCGCAGTGCTCTAAAATATATAAGTGAAGCACATAGAGCAAACGTATCTAGCTCAAAAGATATAAGTGAAGCACATGTGAGCTGAATTGTCTACCAAAAGATATAAGTGAAGCTCGACAAAATCACGGTGAGTGCATGTCTCTCTCTCTTGGTGTGCATCAAGGATGGTTGTGGCACAACAAAAATAAAAGACTCCTACGATACAAGACGCTCCAAGCAAAAACACATAACATGTGGTGAATAAAAATATAGCCCCAAGTAACGTTACCGATGGATTGAAGATGAGAGAGGGGATGCCTTCTCGGGGCATCCCCAAGCTTAGGCTTTTACGGCATCCTTGAATCTCTTGGGATGCCTTGGGCATCCCCAAGCTTGAGCTCTTGCCACTCTTTATCTCTTTGTCCATAAGAACTTCACCCAAAACTTGAAAACTTCGCAACACAAAACTTAAACAGAAACTCGTGATAACATTAGTATGAGAAAGCAAACCACCACTTCCTTAGGTACTGTAGCAAACTTAAATTATACTTATTCTGATGTTGGGTTACTGTATTTTTCAATCTTCCATGGCTAATACCCCCCGATACTATCCATAGTTTCATCAAAATAAGCAACCAACACAACAAAACAGAATCTGTTAGCAGCAGACTAGTCTGTAGCAATCTGTATATGTCGTATACTTATGGTACTTCAAAAATTCTGAAAAAATACGACAGTATGAAGAATTTGCGTAGAAATCAGCAGCAAGAAAAATCAACTCAAAATCTCTTACAGAAAAAAAATGAAAATTCTTTTCATGAGCAGAAAGTTTTTGTCTCTTCCAGCATGACCAAACGATCATCCCCAAGACTAATCATAACGGTTTTGCTTGGCACAAACGCAAAAAAAAACACAAAAAACACAATCATAACATAATTATGAAAGTGTGGAAAACACAAAACAGAAAGAAAAAGGATAGATTCTTTGGGTTGCCTCCCAACAAGCGCTTTTGTTTAACGCCCTTAGCTAGGCGAAAGGTGATGGAATCACGTATCGTCATATTTGGTGCTCAAACCATAAGTAGCCCTCATCATAGATTCATAAGGCAATCTTATTTTCTTTCTAGGAAAGTGATCCATGCCCTTCTTTAAAGGAAATTGAAATCTAATATTCCCTTCGTTCATATCGATGATAGCACCAATAGTCCTTAGGAAAGGTCTACCAAGAATAATAAGACATGAAGGATTGCAGTCTATGTCAAGTACAATGAAATCCACGGGTACATAGTTCTTATTTGCAACAATAAGAACATCATCGATCCTTCCCATGGGTTTCTTGATAGTAGGATCCGCAAGATGCAAATTAGGAGAACACTCTTCAATGTCATGAAAACCAAGAATATCACATAAAGACTTTGGAATCGCGAAAACACTAGCACCCAAATCACACAAAGCATTGCACTCATAGTTTTTGATCTTGATTTTGATAGTAGGTTCCCACTCATCATGAAGTTTTCTAGGTATAGAGACTTCTAGTTCGATCTTCTCTTGAAGAGATTTCATCATAGCATCTACGATATGCGCGGTAAAGGCTTTGCTTTGGCTATAAGCATGTGGAGAGTTTGCAATGGATTGCATCAAAGAAATGCATTCAAACAAGGAGAAATTATCATAATTGAATTCCTTGAAATCCAAAGTGGGAGTTTCATTACTACCCAAATTTTTTATTTCTTCTACTCCACTCTCCGCACCTTTATCATCAAGATAATTGGACTCCTAATCATTGGGGCGTTTTTCAACCAAAGTGGATTCATATCCAGCCCCTCCATAAATAGGTTTGACACGCGAAAACAAATATTCAAGAGACACACCAAGCACTTTAAGATCTTCGTGATTTGCATCACTAGAACACACCCTTTTAAACCATTCATGCCTAGCGCGAATTTGGGCGGTTCGTTCTTTGCTCTCATTCATGGAGACACGCATAGCTTTCAAAGTTTCATCCAAGTTGAACTTGGGAGGAGCACATCTAGCTTTGAAAGCATCAATATCACAAGACATCCTATCAACGCTCTTAGCCAAATCGTCAATTTTGAGTAGTTTTTCCTCTATGGACGCATTGAAAATATTTTGAGAGTTGATGAACTCTTTGATATTACTCTCTAAATCAGAGGGTAATTTGTTGTGATTTCCATAAGTGTTGTTGTAGGAATTCCATAGTTGTTAGAGGAGTTACTAGGAAAAGGCCTAGGAACATAGTTTCCTCTAAAAGCATTGTTGTTGCCAAAATTGTTCCTACCAACAAAATTCACGTCCAAACTAGAGTTGCTACTCTCAATCAAAGAAGATAGTGGCATATCATTAGGGTCTAGAGTAGCGTTTCTACTAGCAACCAAATGCATCAACTCGTCCATCTTAGCACTAAGCAAGTTAATTTCTTCTATAGCGTGTACCTTTTTGCTAGCAGGTGACCTTTCAGTGTGCCACTGAGAGTAGTTGGTCATGATATTGTCTAGGAGTTTTGTAGCGTCTCCTAACGTGATTTCCATGAACGTTCCACTTGAGGCGGAGTCTAAGATATTGCGAGAGGCAAAATTCAAACCAGCGTAAAAGATTTGTATAATCATCCACAAACTCAAGCCATGAGCGGGACAATTTCTAATCATAAGCTTCATCCTCTGCCAAGATTGTACAACGTGTTCATGATCAAGTTGCTTGAAATTCAGGATATCGTTACGTAAGGAGATGATCTTAGCCTGCGGAAAATACTTGGATATGTAAGCATATTTGCACTTATACCAAGAATCAATACTATTTTTAGGCAAAGAAGAAAACCAAGTTTTTGCGCGATCTCGCAACGAGAAAGGAAAATGTTTCAACTTAATCACGTCATTATCCACATCTCTTTTGTTTTGCATATCACAAAGCTCAATGAAGGTATTGAGATGGGATGCGGCATTTTCACTAGGAAGGCCCGAGAATTGCTCTTTCATAACAAGATTCAGCAAAGCTGCGTTGATTTCATACGATTCCGCACTAGTGGCGGGAGCAATCGGAGTACTAATAAAATCATTATTACTGGTACTCGAGAAGTCGCAAAGTTTGGTGTTTTCAGCCATGTTGACTTCAACAAACAAACAAGCACACAAGCAAGCAAGAAAACCGGCAAAAAGGCAAAAGGAAACGGCAAAGGAGAAAGGCAAATGAAAACGGCAAATGTGAAGTGGGGGAGAGGAAAACGAGAGGCAAGTGTAAAAAAAAGTAAATGCAAGAGATGAGTTTGTGAGGCCTACTTGGATAGACCTCTCCTTCCCCGGAAACGGCGCCACAAATACTTCTGCTACTGCAACAAAAGACCTTCCAACAGTGCCAGAAATAGGTGTGTCGACGACACCAGGAATCCTTCTGCTACGGCTATGCCTTAAGGGACTTCCTAGGCAAATATGCAAAGGATTTCCCCCATGGCCTTGGAGCCTTGCGTTGGTGTCCCCTCGAAGCGGAAAGGGTGATGTAGCACAGCGGTGGTAAGTATTTCCCTCAGTTTTGAGAACCAAGGTATCGATCCAGTGAAGGAGTATCACAAGTGCCTGCACAAACACAAAATCTTGCTCCCAACGCTATGAAGGGGTTGTCAATCCCTTATAGACTGTTCTCCAAGTGAGAGCTGAAAACAACAAAGTAACAAAGCAAAGTAAAAGCGAAAGTGGAAACGATAGGTGTGAATAGACCCGGGGGCCGTAGTGTTTACTAGTGGCTTCTCTGATGAAAGCAAGTAGACGGTGGGTGAACAAATTACTGTCGAGCAATTGATAGAACCGCGCAAAGTCGTGACGATATCTATGGCAATGACTATATATATAGGCATCACGTCCAAAACAAGTAGACCGCTACTTTCTGCATCTACTACTATTACTCCACACGTCGACCACTATCCAGCATGCATCTAGTATATTAAGTCCAAAAGAACAGAGTAACGCCTTAAGCAAGATGACATGATGTAGATGGACAATCTCATATCTACGACAGAGCTCACCTTATTACCCTTGATGGAAACTACACGATGTGTGCCTTGCTGCCCCTACTGTCACTGGGAAAGGTCACCACACGGTAAGAACCCAAAAACAAACACTTCTCCCATTGCAAGAATCATAGATCTAGTTAGCCAAACAAAACCCAAGACTCGGAGAGACTTACAAGGATATCAAATCATGCATATAAGAAATCTACAAAGACCCAAATATATATCATAGATAATCTGATCACTAATCCACAATTCATCGGATCTCGACGAACACACCGCCAAAGAAGATTACATCGGATAGATCTCCATGAAGATCATGGAGAACTTTGTATTGAAGATCCAAGAGAGAGAAGAAGCCATCTAGCTACTAACTACGGACCCGTAGGTCTGAAGTGAACTACTCACGAGTCATTGGAGGGGCGATGATGATGATGAAGAAGCCCTCCAACTTCAAAGTCCCCTCCGGCATGGCATCGGGAAGGGTCTCCAGATGAGATCTCGCGGAAACGGAAGCTTGCGGCGGCGGAAAAGTATTTTCGTGGATCCCCTGATTTTTTGCTGTATTTTAGGGAATATATAGGCGCAAGATCTAGGTCAGGGGGCGCCAGGGAGGCCACAATCCTGCCCACCGCCGCCCCCTGGTGGCGGAGTGTGGGCTTGTGGGCTCCCTGTAGCCCTCCTGGCTTGGCCCACAAGCCCCCTGATCTTCTTTCGTTCGGGAAAAAATCATTTCGGGGATTTTATTCCGTTTGGACTCCGTTCCAAAATCAGATCTGAAAAGAGCCAAAAACACAGAAAAAACAGGAACTAGCACTTGACACTGAATTAATAAGTTAGTCCCAAAAAAGATATAAAAGGTAGAGAAAACATCCAAAGATGACAAGATAACAGCGTGAAACCATCAAAAATTATAGATACGTTTGAGACGTATCACACGACTGCTAAAAATTCTTTCTCTATAGTGGCATAGTTTCTTTGGGCATTGTCTAGAGTTTTACTAGCGTAGTGAATGGCATTCAACTTCTTGTCAACTCTTTGTCCTAGAACAACACAACAAGCATAATCACTGGCGTAGCACATGATTTCAAAGGGCAAGTTCCAGTCAGGTGGTTGAACAATAGGTGCGGTTATCAAAGCCTTCTTAAGTATTTCGAAAGCTTCCTCACAATCCTCATAAAAAACAAAAGGAACATTTTTCTGCAAGAGGTTGGTAAGAGGCCTAGAAATCTTAGAGAAGTCTTTAATGAACCTTCTATAGAAACCAGCATGACCTAGGAAACTTCGTATACCTCTGATATCTGTGGGGTAAGGCATTTTCTCAATTGCATCAACCTTAGCATTATCAACTTCAATGCCTCTTTCAGAAATTTTGTGTCCTAAGACGACACCTTCGTTGACCATAAAGTGGCACTTCTCCCAATTCAAGACGAGGTTGGTATCTTCGCATCTCTGTAAGACTCGATCAAGGTTGCTGAGGCAATCATCAAAGGAAGACCCGTAAACGGAGAATTCATCCATGAAAACCTCTACAATCTTTTCACAAAAGTCAGAGAATATAGCCACCATACATCTTTGAAAGGTGGCAGGTGCATTGCATAAGCCAAAAGGCACACGTCTTTAAGCAAAGGTACCGAAGGGGTAGGTGAAAGTGGTTTTCTCGTGATCAGATTGTGCAACAGGTATTTGCGAGAAACCTAAATAACCGTCTAGAAAGCAGAAGTGTGTGTGTTTTGATAGCCTTTCTAGCATTTGGTCGATAAATGACAAAGGATAATGATCTTTCCTGGTTGGCTTGTTCAGTTTCCGGAAGTCTATCACCATCCTATAGCCAGTAATAATCCTTTGTGGGATTAGTTCATCCTTATCATTAGGAACGACGGTGATACCTCCCTTCTTAGGTACGCAATGTACCGGACTTACCCAATCACTATGATCAACAAGATAAATGATTCCTGCTTCCAGAAGCTTTAATATTTCTTTTCCAACGACCTCTTTCATCTTAGGATTTAATCTCCTTTGATGATCAGCAACTGGTTTAGAATCAGGATCGGTTTTAATCTTGTGCTGACATAGAGTGGGACTAATACCCTTAAGATCATCAAGAGTATATCCAATAGCAGCACGGTGCTTCCTCATAGTTTTTAGTAACTTATTCTCTTCGTGCTCTGAGAGGAGAGCACTAATAGTAACAGGATATATCTCCTTCTCATCAAGATAGGCATACTTAAGAGTATCAGGCAACTGTTTAAGCTCGAACAGAGGATCACCCTTTGGTGGGGGAGGATCCCCAAGCAGTTCAACAAGCAGATTATTCTTGAGAATAGGATATTTTTCTAAGACAATTTTACCTATCTCATCTCTTTCCTCCATATGCATATCATTTTCGTGCTGAAGCATATATTGCTCTAAAGGATCCGTAGGAGGTACGGCAATAGAGGCAAGATCAATGATTTCATCCCTACCAGATGACTCTTTTTCATGGGGTTGTCTTCCAAACTTGGAGAAGTTAAATTCATGAGACACACCCTCGAAACTAACAGTGACGGTCTGCTTAATGCAATCAATGTGAGCATTGACAGTGTTGAGAAAGGGTCTAACAAATATGATGGGACAAAAGCTATCTTATGCAGTACCAAGGACGAGGAAATCAGAAGGATACTTCGTCTTACCACACATGACCTCTACGTCTCTCACAATTCCGAGAGGGCAGATAATGTCTCTATTAGCTAGCGTAATGGTGACATAAATGGGCTCTAGCTCAGCAGGTGCAATCTCATCTTTGATTTCATCATATAGAGAACGGGGTATTGCACTAACACTAGCTCCCATATCACATAAACCGTGGTAACAGTGATCTCCTATCTTGACAGAAACAACAGGCAGGCCAACTACAGGTCCGTATTTGTCTTTCGCGTGAGGTTTAGCAATTCTAGTAGAGTCCTCACAGAATTTGATAACATGCCTGTCTACGTCTTCGGTTAAGAGATCTTTGATAATAGCAACACTAGGTTCAACTCTAATCTCCTCAGGGGGTGCAAGTGGTCTAATGTAACCGCTACGTATCACAGTTGGAGCTTTATAATAATCATTTATCCTAGCAGGGTATGGTGGTTTCTTAGCGTAGGCATAAGGAACAATAGGATCACTAAAAGCAATGACTTTCTCCTCAACTAGATTGGTTTTGACTATGTTGCTTTCTACAGGAGGATGATAATTAAACCACTTCTCTTTGGGAAGATCAACATGAGCAGCAAAAGATTCACATAGAGAAGCTACTATCTCACAGTCAAGTCCATACTTAGCGCTAAAATCTCTAGAGGTGTTTGTATCAACAAAAGATTTAACGCAATCAAACTGGAAATTCATACCGGACTCCTTACCTTCCTCCAGCTCCCAATTTTCAGAGTTACGTTTGATTATTTCCAATAAATTCCACTTGTGGTCAATATCCTTCTCCATAAAAGAACTGGTACAAGAAGTGTCAAGCATGGTACGATCTTCATGAGAAAGCCGAGCATAAAAGTTTTGAGTGATAATTTCTCTCGAGAGCTCATGATTGGGGCATGAATATAGCATTGATTTAAGCCTCCCACAAGCTTGAGCTATGCTTTCCCTGTCACGAGGCCAAAAGTTGTAAATAAAGTTCCGATCACGATGTACTAAATGCATAGGATAAAACTTTTGATGAAATTCCAATTTCAACCGATTGTAGTCCCATGATCCAGTATCATCACATAACCTATACCATGTCAACGCCTTATCCTTCAAAGATAAAGGAAATACTTTCTTCTTTACCTCATCCTCGGGCAAACCTGCAAGCTTAAATAAACCACAAACTTCATCTACATAGATTAGATGCAAGTCTGGATGTGATGATCCATCTCCTGTAAAAGGATTAGCCAGGAGTTTCTCAAGCATACCCGAAGGAATTTCATAAAAGATATTTTCAGTAGGTACCTCAGGTTGAGGAACAACTCCTCGTGCTTCCGTTCGTGGTGAAGATACCCCGAACAAACTCCTCAAAGGAACAACTTCCATTGTGACAAGTGAGAATAAGTTTCAGCACAGTATAAAAATGTTTCCTTACGAATTTCCACTTACCAAAGGAGCTTCACTCCCCGGCAACGGCTCTAGAAAAGAGTCTTGATGACCCATAAGTAAGAGTGTCGAACCCAACGAGGAGCAGAAGGCTCTGGTAAACAGTTTTCAGCAAGGTAATAACTGCAAGCACTGAAAGTAGCGGTAACAAGTGATGGTGTAGTGAGGTGAAACGTAGCTAGCGAAAAGTAACAAGTAACAAGTAGTAGCAACGGTGCAGCAAGTGTCCCAATCCCTTTTGTAGCAAGGGACAAGCCTGAACAAAGTCTTATAGGAGGAAAAACGCTCCCTGAGGACACACGGGAATTTCTGTCATGCTAGTTTCATCATGTTCATATGATTCGCGTTCGTTACTTTGATAGTTTGATATGTGGGTGGACCGACGCTTGGGTACTACCCTTACTTGCACAAGCATCCCACTTATGATTAACCCCTCTCGCAAGCATCCGCAACTACGAAAGAAGAATTAAGACAACGTCTAACCATAGCATTAAACTAGTGGATCCAAATCAGCCCCTTACGAAGCAACGCATAGACTGGGGTTTAAGCTTCTGTCACTCCAGCAACCCATCATCTACTTACTACTCCCCAATGCCTTCCTCTAGGCCCAAGTATGGTGAAGTGTTATGTAGTCGACGTTCACATAACACCACTAGAGGAAAAGACAACATACACCATATCAAAATACCGAATGAATATCAAATTCACATGACTATTATTAACATGACTTATCCCATGTCCTCAGGAACAAAAGTAACTACTCACAAAGCATAATCATAATCATGATCAGAGGTGTAATGAATACCATCAGGGATCTGAACATAAACTCTTCCACCAAGTAATCCAACTAGCATCAACTATAAAGAGTAATCAACACTACAATTAACCTTACAAGTACCAATCGGAGCCGCGAGATGGAGATTGGTTACAAGAGATGAACTAGGGATTGGAGAGGAGATGGTGCTGATGAAGATATTGATGAAGATGCCTCCCCTCCTTCTAGAGGAGTGTTGGTGATGACGATGGCGACGATTTCCCCCTCCGGGAGGGAAGTTTCCCTGGCAGGATCGTCCTGCCGGAGCTCTAGATTGGATCTGCACAAGTTCCGCCTCGTGGCGGCGGCGAAACCATGAAAAAGCTCCTGATTGATTTTTTCTCGAACGAAACCCTTCATATAGCAAAAGAGGGGGGCTAGTGGGCCGTCAGGGAGCCCACAAGCTTGCCATCCGCCACCAAGGGGGGTGGCGGTGGAGGGCTTGTGGCGCCCTGGTAGCCCCCCTCTGGTACTTCTTTCGCCCAGTATTTTTTATATAATCCCAAAAAATTCCACGTAAATTTTCAGGGCATTTGGAGAAGTGCAGAATAGTGGACTAAGATTTGCTCCTTTTCCAGTCCAGAATTCCAGCTGCCTGAATTCTCCCTCTTCAAATAAACCTTGCAAAGTAAGAGATAAAAGGCATAAATATGGTATCACAAAGTAATATAACAGCCCATAAAGCAATAAATATCAACATGAAAGCATGATGCAAAATGGACGTATCAGTATTCTACTCAAGATATCATCGATGCATAGACCTAGCTCATGATGTGTAATGCCCCGGACACACCCGCCGGCGGTCGTTACTCCTGGCGGGATCTAGACTGGCCCCACATATCAATACTAGTCTTTTCTGCGCACTTTGTCCTCACTTATGCACACCTCCTAGAACTACTCCAAGCCGAGCACGCTTAACCTGGGAGTTCTGTTTGAATGGGCTCGCGGAAAAGAAGGAATTCCTTATAGATATGAGTAGTCTATCATCCCTAATAAGCCAGGATATCACATGATGCCACTATTGGGGAACGTTGCATGGGAAACAAAAAATTTCCTATGCACACGCAAGACCTATCCATGGTGATGAGCATCTATGAGAGGGGAGATCAGATCCACATACCCTTGTAGATCACTAAGCGGGAAGCGTTAAGAAACGTGGTATATGTAGTCGAACATCTTCGCGATCTGAATTGCAAGCGTCCACGAACTCTGTCCCAATCTATCGCCGAATGGACAGCACCTCCGTGTTCCCCACACGTACAGCTCGATGAGGATCTCCGCCTTCTTGATCCAGCAAGAGGGGCGGAGAGGTATATGAGTTGTCCGGCAGCACGACAACGGGGTGGTGGTGGTGAACTAATCCAGCAGGGGCTTCACCAAGCAATGCTAGACTAATCTAGACGAGGGAGACGATCTATGGAGGAGAGGGCAACACATGGCTTTTTCTCGTGAAGTTTGCCCTCAAAACCTCCACTATATATAATATGAATAGGAGGGAGGGCTGCCTTCTATCCTACTCCAAGGAGGAGGCTTCGACCGAGCCAAGGGAGGAGAGTCCTCCTCCAATTTGGTTTGGTGGAGGACTCCCTTCCTACTTGGCCACCTCCTTCCTTTTTTTCCTTTTCTTTTTGCACCCTTGGCCAAAATAGGTTTATTGGGCTGGCCTCACCAACCCACTATGGTCTGGTGTGCCACCTCTAGGCCTATTATGTCCTCTCTCGGGTGGGTGGCCCCTCCCGGTAAAACCCCGGAACCCATTCGTCACTCCCGGTACTTTGCTGGTAATGCCCGAAATCTTTTCGGAAGCCAAATGCAACTTTACTATATATCAATCTTTACCTACGGACCATTCCGGAGCTCCTCGTGATGTCTGGGATCTCACACGAGACTCCGAACAACTTTCGGTCACCAACATACATAACTCAATAATACCGAAACGTCACCGAACCTTAAGTGTGCACACAGTGCGGGTTCAAGAACTATGTAGACATGACCTGAGACACTCTCCGGTCAATAACCAATAGGAGGACCTGGATGTCCATATTGGCCCCTACATATTCTATGAAGATCTTTATCGGTTGAACCTCTATGTCAAGGATTCAGTTAATCCCGTGTAACATTCCCTTTGTCCTTCGGTATGTCACTTGCCCGAGATTCGATCGTTGGTATCTCTATACCTATTTTGATCTCGTTACTAGCAAGTCTCTTTACTCGTTTCAAAGTACAAAATCCCATGGCTAACTCTTTAGTCACATTGCTTGCAAAGGTTGTTTGTGATGTTGTATTACCTAGTGGGCCCCGCAATACATCTCCCTCATATGGAGTGACAAATCCCAGTCTTGATCCATGCTATCTCAACGGACACCTTGAGAGATACCTGTAGAGCACCTTTATAGTCACCCAATTATGTTTCCACGTTTGATACACATAAGTCATTCCTCCGATGTCAGTGAGTTACATGATCTCATGGTCATAGGAATGTATACTTGACATGCAGAAAACAATAGCAAGAAAATAACACGATCACATGCTATGTTCACAGTTTGGGTCTTGTCCATCACATCATTCTCCTAATGATGTGATCCCGTTATCAAGTGACAAAACTTCTCTATGGCTAGGAAACCTCAACCATCATTGATCAATGAGCTAGTCAACTACATGCTTACTAGGGACAGTGTTTTTTCTATGTATCCACACATGTATTTGTTTTTACATACAATACAATTCTAGCATTGATAATAAACGATTATCTTGAAACAGGTGAAAGCACAATTTCTCCCTAGGGTGGTTTTGATAATTGATCACAACATATGCATCATTGGACTAATGTGTTTTCCAAGTGTATTTCAGAAAATTTCAAAACATGCTATGGCTTAAGTTTTATGTGGAGATACCCCTGGATGCAAGAAAGGAATAATATTGGCTCAAGCTTCAAGCTAAGAAGACTCTTCATTTTATATTTGTGACAAATTACTTTTGAGTCCATAGGAAAGCCAATACTATTAAAAGTGAGTGAGGTAGTAAAAAGAACTAGATGCTCAAATGCTCAAAGTTAGCCACCAAAACACTCAGTCATTTTTCCCACATATCCATTTTGTCAAAATCCACATACACAAATTTGGTGTCACCAATGTTCCCATATCAGACTCACTGAGTTCGAACCTCAGACAGAACCCTAGCCATTCCCACCAAATCGATGCAACCGAAACTGCATCGATGCTACTGAGTTCAGTGTGACCAACATTTTGTTGCCAAGTTACACAAAATTAGAATTTCCGAGTTTGAGTATCGGTGCCACCGAGTTTGGCCATCTGTCTGTTAGTCACCTTTTCGGTGCCACCGAGTTCTATATATCGGTCTCACCGAGATTCAAAAGTTCACACCTTTGTGCTAATCATTACCACCAAGTTTCCAACTTCGGTGTCACTGAATTTGCTGTTTTGTGTGTAACAGTTGGATTTTGGCTGTTGCCTATATATACCCCTTCACCCACCTCTCATTCTTGGGAGAAGCACTCAGAACACACAATTCATTTCCAGATCCATTTTCTGAGAGAGAACCACTTACTCATGTGTTGAGACCAAGATATTCCAATCCAATCATTTGAAACTTGATCTCTAGCCTTCCCAAACTGCTTTCCACCAAATCAACCTCTCCTACCTATGCATATTCTGTGAGAGATTGATTTGTGTTGAGGAGACTATCTTTAGAAGCACAAGAGCAAGGAGTTCATTGATCTACCCCATCTATTACCTTTTGGAGGGTGGTGCCTCCTAGATTGGTTAGGTGTCGCTTGGGAGCCTCCTACTTCGTGTTGTGGAGTTGAACCAAGATGTTTGTAAGGGCAAGGAGATCGCCTACTTAGTGAAGATATACCGTGAGTCAGGCTGGTCCTCTGTGGACGGAATTCATGGTGGAATAGACAAGCCGCTTCTTTGTGGACCCTCCGTGGGTGGAGCCCTCCATAGACTCGCAACCGTTACCCTCCGTGGGTTGAAGTCTCCACTAACATGACGTACGATAGCGCCATCTATCGGGACCATGCCAAAAATCGTTGTGTTAACCTCATGCGTTTGATATCCCTACCTTAGTCCTCTACTTTACACTTGCATGTTTTACTTTCCACTGTTATACTATTAGAACTGCATGTGTTGGGTGTACTTGACTTGTTATAATTGCTGTAGCTGCCTCTCAAGTAAAATTCGGAAAAGGCAAAAAAATTATCTTGTCAAGTAGTCTAATCACGCCCCTCTAGACATACTTTCGATCCTACAAGTGGTATCAGAGCCTTGGTCACCATTTCATTGGTTTTGCAACCTAGGAGAGTATGACATCTAGTGTGGGAAATTATCATCCTAGAGGTCCTTACTTCGATGGCACTAACTTTGCTAGTTGGAATCATAAAAATGAAAATGCACATACTTGGCTTTAATTCTCATGTTTGGGCTGTTATTCATGTTGGTGTGCAAGGTAACTTCTTTGGGGAAGGGCATGAACCAGATCGTAATGCGACAGCTGATAAACTGAAGATGTTGCAACTTAATGGTCAAGCCTGTGATACCATCTTCAACTGCCTTTGCCCTGAAGAATTCAACAAAATCAGTTGTTTTGAGAATGCAAAATAAATTTGGGATACTTCGGTTGATATGGACGAAGGTACTGATTCTTTCATAGAATCTAAGCTGCATGTGCTTCGAATCAGCTTGACAAATTCAAGATGAAGGATGGTGAAGGAGTCGCTGAAATGTACTCTAGGCTAGCTCTCATCACCAATGAGATCGCCGGCTTAGGAAGCGAAGAGATGACTGACAAATTCATCATCAAGAAGATAATTAGGGCTCTTGATGGCAAGAATGACATAGTGTGCACATTGATCCAAATGATGCCAAATTACAAAGATCTCAAGCCAACTGAAGTCATTGGTAGGATTGTTGCTCATGAGATGTCACTCAAGGATAAAGATGAGCTGCACAACAAGTCAAGCGGTGCTTATAAAGCTTCATGTGATACTCCTGTTGGGGATCGTAGTAATTTCAAAAAAAATCCTACGCCATGCAAGGATCTATCTATGGAGAAACCAGCAATGAGAGAGGTTGTAGAGCATCTTCATACCTTTGAAGATCGCTAAGCGGAAGCGTTACTATGAATGCGGCTGATGGAGTCGTACTCGCAGCGATTTAGATCGCGGTGGATTTCGATCTATGTGCCGAATCACGACACCTTCGTGTTCAACACACGTACAACCCGATGACGTCTCCTCCTTATTGATCCAGCAAGGAGAGAGGATAAGTTGAGGGAGAGCTCCGGCAGCACGACGGCATGGTGGCGGTGGAGCTATGTGGTTCTTTGGCAAGGCTTTGCCAAGCGCTGCGGTGGGCGAGGAGGAGGAGGAGTAGGGCTGTGCCGTGGAGAGATGAATTGTGTCTCCGAAAGGCCAAAACCCTCCACTATATATAGGAGGAGGGAGAGGGAGGCTGCCTTGGCCCCTCCTCCAAGGGGCAGGAGCTTCACCCGAAGCCAGGGAGGAGTCCTCCTCCCACAAGGGAGGTGGACTCCCTTGGTAGAACTCTTTCTCCTTTCTTTTAAGCTTCCTTGCCTTATCTCTTTTATCCCTATGCGCATAGGCATTTAGGGAAGGCCTTGGCCAACCCAAAAAGGGCTCGTTCACCTCCTATAACAGCCCATGCACCTCTTTGGTCGTCACACCCCTCCCGGGCGTCCTCCACCACCCTTCGAGCACTCCCGGTACACTATCGATGAGCCCGAAACTTTTCCAGTGACCAAAACAGGACTTCTATATATCAGTCTTTACCTCTGGACCATTTCGAAGCTCCTCGTGACGTCTGAGATCTCATCCGGGACTCCGAACAACCTTCCGTAACCACATACCATTCCCTTTACAACTCTAGCGTCATCGAGCCTTAAGTGTGTAGACCCTACGGGTTCGGGAGACATGCAGACATGACTGAGACATCTCTCCGGCCAATAACCAACAGCGGGGTCTAGATATCAATGTTGGCTCCCACATGTTCCACGATGATCTCATATCGGATGAACCACGATGTCAAGGATTCAATAAATCCTGTATACAATTCCCTTTGTCTATCAGTATGATACTTGCATGAGATTCGATCGTCGGTATCCCTATACCATGTTCAATCTCGTTACCGACAAGTCTCTTTACTTGTTCCATAACACATCATCCCTTGGCTAACTCCTTAGTCAGAGTGAGCTCAATATGATGATGGATTACCGAGTGGGCCCAGAGATACCTCTCCGTCACACGAGTGACAAATCCCGACCTCGATTCGTACAACCCAACAGACACTTTCGGAGATACCCATAGAGCACCTTTATAATCACCGAGTTATGTTGTGACGTTTGGTACACCCAAAGAACTCCTACGGTATCCGGGAGTTGCACAATCTCATGGTCTAAGGAAATGATACTTGACATTAGAAAAGCTTTAGCAGACGAACACCACGATCTAGTGCTATGCTTAGGATTGGGTCTTGTCCATCACATCATTTCCAAATGATATGATCCCGTTATCAATGACATCCAATGTTTATGATCAAGAAACCATGATCATCTATTGATCAACAAGCTAGCCAACTAGAGGCTCACCAGGGACACATTGTGATCTATATATTCACACATGTATTACGGTTTCCAGTTAATACAATTATAGCATGAACAACAGACAATTATCTTGAACTAGGAAATATAATAATAACCACTTTATTATTGCCTCTAGGTCATATTTCCAACAGTCTCCCACTTGAACTAGAGTCAGTAATCTAGTTACATTGTGATGAATCGATCACCCATAGAGTTCTAGTGCTGATCATGTTTTGCCCGTGGAAGAGGTTTAGTCAACGGGTCTGCGACATTCAGATCCGTGTGTAGTTTACAAATATCTATATCTCCATCGTGGATGTATTCACGAATGGAGTTGAAGCGGAGCTTGATGTGCTTGGTCTTCTTGTGAAACCTGGGCTCCTTTGGAATGGCAATAGCTCCAGTGTTGTCACAGAACAGAGTCATTGGCCCCGACGCACTTGGGATCACTCCTAGGTCGGTGATGAACCCCTTCATCCAGAGTCCTTCCTGTGCTTCTTCCGAAGCAGCGATGTACTCCGCTTCACATCTAGATGCCGCCACAACGCTTTGCTTGCAACTGCACCAGCTAACTGCCCCATTATTCAAAATATACACGTATCCAGTTTGTGACTTAGAGTCATCCGGATCTGTGTTGAAGCTAGCATCGATGTAACCCTTTACGACGAGCTCTTCGATACCTCCATATACGAGAAACATATCTGTAGTCCTTTTCAGGTACTTAAGGATATTCTTGACCGCTGTCTAGTGATACACTCCTGGATCACTCTGGTACCTCCCTACCAAACTTATGGCAAGGTTCACATCAGGTCTGGTACACAACATGGCATACATAATAGAGCCTATGGCTGAAGCATAGGGGATGGTACTCATCTTCTCTATTTCTTCTGCCATGGTCGGTCGTTGAGTCGCACTCAACCTCACACCTTGTAATACAGGCAAGAATCCCTTCTTAGCCTTATCCATATTGAATTTCTTCAATATCTTGTCAAGGTATGTGCTTTGTGAAAGACCTATGAGGTGTCTCAATCTATCTCTATAGATCTTGATGCCTAATATATAAGCAGCTTCTCCAAGGTCCTTCATTGAAAAAGTCTTATTCAAATATTCCTTTATGCTATCCAATAGTTCTATATCATTTCCCATAAACAATATGTCATCTACCTATAATATGAGAAATGCTACAGAGCTCCCACTCAATTTCTTGTAAATACAGGCTTCTCCATAAGTCTGTATAAACCCGAACGCTTTGATCACCTCATCAAAACAAATGTTCCAACTTGGAGATGCTTGCACCAACCCATAGATGGAGCGCTGGAGCTTGCATACCTTGTTAGCATTGCTAGGATTGACAAATCCTTCTGGCTGTATCATATACAATTCTTCTTTAAGAAAGCCATTCAGGAATGCTGTTTTGACGTCCATTTGCCAGATTTCATAATCATAGAATGCGACAATTGGTAACATGATTCATACCGACTTTAGCATCGCTACGGGTGAGAAGGTCTCATTGTAGTCAATCCCTTGAACATGTCGATAACCCTTAGCAACAAGTCGAGCTTTATAGATGGTCACATTACTATTCGCATCAGTCTTCTTCTTGAAGATCCATTTATTCTCCATGGCACACCGATCATCGGGCAAGTCCACCAAAGTCCATACTTTGTTCTCATACATGGATCCTATCACAGATTTCATGGCCTCAAGCCATTTGTTGGAATCCGGGCCCACCATTGCTTCTTAATAATCTGAAGGTTCACTGTTATCTAACAACATGATTTCCATGACAGGGTTGCCGTACCACTCTGCTGCGGAACGTACCCTTGTCGACCTTCGAGGTTCAATAGCAACTTGATCCAAAGTTTCATGATCATCATCATTAACTTCATCTCCAGCCGGTGGAGGCACCTCAGAAACATTTTCGTGCGCTGCGCTATTCTCCGGTTCGAGAGGAGGTACAATTACCTCATCAATTTCTATTTTCCTCCCACTTAGTTCTTTCGAGAGAAACTCTTTCTCTAGAAAGGATCCGTTCCTAGCAACAAAGATCTTGCCTTCGGATCTAAGATAGAAGGTGTACCCAATAGTTTCTTTAGGGTATCCTATGAAGACGCATTTTTCCACTTTGGGTTTGAGCTTCTTTGGTTGAAGTTTCTTCACATAAGCATCGTAGCCCCAAACTTTCAGAAACGACAACTTAGGTTTCTTGCCAAACCATAATTCATACGATGTCGTCTCAACGGATTTAGACGATGCCCTATTTAAAGTGAATGCGACAGTTTCCAATGCATAGCGCCAAAATGATAGCGGTAAATCGATAAGAGACATCATAGATCATACCATATCGAATAGAGTGCGATTACGACATTGAGACACACCGTTACGCTGCAGTGTGCCAGGCGGCATGAGTTGTGAAACAATTCCACATTTCCTTAGGTGCGTGCCACACTCGTGACTCAAATATTCTGCTCCACGATCAGATCGTAGAAACTTTATTTTTTTGTCACGTTGATTCTCCACCTCATTCTTAAATTCCTTGAACTTTTCAAAGGTTTCAGACTTGTGGTTTGATATGTCTCCAACGTATCTATAATTTTTGATGGTTTCATGCTATTATCTTGTCAAACTTTGGATGTTTTGCATGCCTGTTATTTATTTTCTCGGACTAACTTATTAATTCAGTGCCAAGTGCCAGTTCCTATTTTTTTCCATGTTTTTGACCCCTTTCAGAGGAGATTTTGAAACGGAGTCCAAACGGAAGAAAATCCCCGAAAAGATTTTTTCTGGAACGGAAGAAGATCGGGGACTTGGGGGGCCAAGCCAGAAGAGCCCGAGGGCCCCCACAAGCCCCCACCCCGCGGCCAGGGGGCACCATGCAGGCTTGTGGGCCCCCTGGAGGTCCCGTGACCTAGATCTTGCGCCTATATATTCCCAAATATTCCCAAAAAAATCAGGGGAGCATCGTAATCACTTTTCCGCCGCCGCAAGCTTCTGTCTCCGCAAGATCCCATCTGGGGCACGTCCTCGTGCCTTGCCGGAGGGGGGATTCGGACACGGAAGGCTTCTCCATCAACACCATGACCTCTCCGATGATGCGTGAGTAGTTCACCATAGACCTACAGGTCCATAGCTAGTAACTAGATGGCTTCTTCTCTCTCTTGAATCTTCAATACAAAGTTCTCCATGATCCTCATGGAGATCTATCCGATGTAATCTTCTTTTGCGGTGTGTTTGTCCAGATCTGATGAATTGTGGATTTATGATAAGATTATCTATGAATCTTATTTGAGTTTCTTCTGATCTCTCTTATGCATGATTTCATATCCTTGTAATTCTCTTCGAGTTGTGGGTTTTGTTTGGCCAACTAGATCTATGATTCTTGCCATGGGAGAAGTGCTTGGTTTTGGGTTCATACCGTGCGGTGACCTCACCCAGTGACAGAAGGGGTAGCGAGGTACGTATCGTGTTGATGCCATCAAGGGTAAAAAGATGGGGTTTTCATCATTGGTTTGAGATTATCCCTCTACATCATGTCATCTTGCTTAAAGCGTTACTCTGTTCTTCATGAACTCAATACACTAGATGCATGATGGATAGGGGTCGATGTGTGGAGTAATAGTAGTAGATGCAAAAAGTATCGGTCTACTTGTCTCGGACGTGATGCCTATATGCTAGATCATTGCCTTAGATATCGTCATGACTTTGCGCGGTTCTATCAATTGCTCGACAGTAATTTGTTCACCCACTGTAATACTTGCTATTTTGAGAGAAGCCTCTAGTGAACACTATGGCACCCAGGGTCTACTCCACACCATATTTTCAGCCTTACACTTTTTACTTCGTTGCACTTTCCGCCTTCAGATCTCACTTTGCAAACAATCTTGAAGGGATTGACAACCCCTTTGAAGCGTTGGGTGCAAGCTTGTTTGTGTTTGCGCAGGTATTCTGGACTTGACGAGACCCTCCTTCTGGATCGATACCTTGGTTCTCAAACTGAGGGAAATACTTAGCTCCTGTGCTGCATCACCCTTTCCTCTTCAAGGGAAAAACCAACGCAAGACCAATCTCCGTCAACGTGTCAATTTCTGGCGCTGTTGTTTGAGAAGTAGCAGAAGGATTTCTGGCGCCGTTGCCGGGGAGGAAGATCAAGTCAAGAACTCATCCAAGTAGGTGTCGCAAACTCATCTCTTGCATTTACTTTGTTTGCGAGTTGCCTCTCATTTTCCTATTCCCCACTTCACCAATTTGCCTTTTTTCGTTTGCCTTTCCCTTGCTTGTGTGCCATGTGCCTTCAAAATGCTTGCATCTTCGCTTGCTAAGAATCTAGTGACATGGATCCTCATCCACTTGCTAATATTTTCAAGGGTCCAACTATGTTGAACCAATTGCTAGTGAGTTTTGCTTACTCGATTTTCTTTATGGAGTTTTGCTTGAGATGCGTGAATCTGAAAATTATGAGGAAGAAATTTATGAAGTGATTCACGAGGGCTCCTTGGATGAAAAGCATGATTGCAATGGTTTCACTATAAATTCTATTAGTGACAATCATGCCAAAAATATGCAAAACCCTAAGCTTGGGGATGCTAGTTTTGCTTTGTCCACTACTTGTTGCAAAGATCATGATTGGGGTGATGATTTTTGTTATGATCTTGAAAATTTGTTCAAGCCTCAAGATGAATATGATATTTGCAATATTATTGAAAGTGGGTTTGGAGAAGTCATGACTTTAGTTGATGATAATCCCACTATTTTTGAAGAGCATCAACTTTGCATGCATGTGGATCATGAAAAGACTATCCTATGTGATAGTTATATTGTTGAATTTGAATATGATCCCACATGTAATTAGAGAGGAAAATATTGTGGTAGAAACTTTCATATCACTAAATCACCTCTCGTGATGTTGAGATTGCTCTTGTCTCTTTCTTCTTCCTTGCATATGGTAGCTTGCGGTTGTCTTGACAATTTGTTTTCCTACAAAAATGCCTATGCATAGGAAGTATGTTAGACTTAGATGTGATTTTCACATGCTTTATGATGCTCTCGTTGTGCTTCAATTCTTGTCTTTTGTGTGAGCATCATTGAATTATCAAGGCCTAGCTAAGGGCGTTAAACAATAGCGCTTGTTGGGAGGCAACCCAATGAATTTATCTTTTTATTTCTGTTTTTTTGCGTCCACACCATCGTAATTATGTTGTGATTGTGTTTTTTGTGTTTATTTTTGTGTTTGAGCCAAGCAAAACCTTTATGACTAGTCTTGGTAATGGTTGTTTGATCCTACTGGAAAAAGACATGAACTTTTCGCTCACGAGATGATTTTTCATTTTTATTCAGAAAGGGATTTTGAGTTGATTCTTTTTGCTGCTGATTGGTATGCTTTTCCCCCAAACCGTCGTAATTTGTCAGATTTTTTGAGGTAACAGAAGTATACGAAGTATACAAATTGCTACAGACTGGTCTGTTTGTGACATATTCTGTTTTTGTTGAGTTGGTTGCTTGTTTTGATGAAACTAAGGTTAGTATCGGGGGGGGGGGTACTTGTGATAGCCTGGCTTATTAGGGATGATAGACTACTCATATCAATAAGGAATTCCTTCTTCTCCGGGAGCCCATTCGAACAGAACTCTGAGGTTAAGCGTGCTCAGCTTGGAGTAGTTCTAGGATGAATGACCGACCGGGAAGTTGATCCCGGGTGCGCATGAGTGAGGACAAAGTGCGCAGAAAAGACTAGTATTGATATGTGGGGCCAGTTTAAATCCCGCCAGGAGTAACGATCGCCGCCGGGTGTGTCCGGGGCGTTACAAGTTTGGTATCAGAGCCGACCCTCGCGGTTACACGGATGTTTGCGGACAGGTGGCATGGTACATGTACTGGACTGGATGCACAGACGTTTGTACAAAGAGGGAACGCTCGTGTGGCCCGACGAGGACGTTGGTTCCTCTGAGTGGTGGTGTATGTGATAGCCTAGCTTATTAGGGATGAAAGACTACTCATATCAATAAGGAATTCCTTCTTTTTCGGGAGCCCATTCGAACAGAACTCTCAGGTTAAGCATGCTCAGCTTGGAGTAGTTCTAGGATGGGTGACCGACCGGGAAGTTGATCCCGGGTGTGCATGAGTGAGGACAAAGTGCGCAGAAAAGACTAGTATTGATATGTGGGGCCAGTCTAGATCCAGCTTGTAGTAGTTCTAGGATGGGTGACCGACCGGGAAGTTGATCCCGGGTGTGCATGAGTGAGGACAAAGTGCGCAGAAAAGACTAGTATTGATATGTGGGGCCAGTCTAGATCCCGCGAGGAGTAATGACCGCCGCCGGGTGTGTCCGGGGCGTTACAGTACTAGCCATGGAAAAGTGAGAATACAGTAGCCCAACACCAATATATATGGAATTCAAGTTTGCTACAGTACCAAAAGAAGTGGTAGTTTGTTTTCTTGTACTAATGTTATCACAAGTTTCTGTTTAAGTTTTGTGTTGTGAAGTTTTCATGTTTTGGGTGACGGTCTCATGGACAAAGAGATAAGGAGTGGAAAGAGCTCAAGCTTGGGGATGCCCAAGGCCCCCCTCCAAGAAAAATTCAAGGACACCAAAAAGCCTAAGCTTGGGGATGCCCCGGGAAGGCATCCCCTCTTTTCGTCTTCAATCCATCGGTAACATTACTTGGAGCTATATTTTTATTCACCACATGATATGTGTTTTTCTTGGAGCGTCTTGTATCTTAGGACTCTTTTCTTTTTGTTGTGTCACAATCATCCTTGCTGCACACCTTTCTCAGAGAGAGAGACATGCACTTATCGTGATTTTGCTAGAATGCTCATAGTGCTTCACTTACATCTTTTGAGCTAGATACTTTTGCTCTAGTGCTTCACTTATATCTTTTGAGCTAGATACTTTTGCTCTAGTGCTTCACTTATATCTTTTGAGATAGATACTTTTGCTCTTGTGCTTCACTTATATCTTTTAGAGCACGACGGTGCGTGATTTGGTAGTTGGCTTATGCTATGAAAGTAGTCCCATGTGCTAGGTACCCAGAGAGGATGCAAAAACTTCCATCTTCATGTGCATTGAGTAGAAAGAAAAGTTTCGATTCCTCTCAATTAGTTTTGAGACATGGATTCGGTAATATTAAAAGCTATGTTAGTAGGGTGTTGTGAATCTAGAAATACTTGTGTTGAAGTTAGTGATTCCCGTAGCATGCACGTATGGTGAACCGCTATGTTAGGAAGTCGGAGGATAATTGATCTATTGATTGTCATCCTTTGTGTTGAGGTCGGGATCGCACTATGGTTTACAACTACCAACCCTTCCCCTCGGAGTATGCGTTTAGCACTTTGTTTCGATTACTAATAAAAACTTTTGCAACAAGTATGTGAGTTCTTTATGACTAATGTTGAGTCCATGGTATAGATGCACTTTCACCTTCCACCGTTGCTAGCCTCTTAGCGCCGCGCAATTCTCGCCGGTGCACAAACCCACCGAATTCCTTCCTCAAAACAGCCACCATACCTACCTACTATGGCATTTTCATAGCCATTCCGAGATATATTGCCATGCAACTACCACCGCTCCGTCTCATGACTTGTGCCGTCACTCTCATATTGCCATCGCATGATCATACTAGATCGTTGCACATCCCGATACATTGCCGAAGGGATTTCCTATGGAGTCATCATCATTGTGATCTTTGAGCTTTGAGTAACTAAAAAGTGTGATGATCATCATTATTAGAGCATTGTACCATGTGAGGAAATATATATAAAAAAAGGAGGCCAAAGAGCCCAAACAAAGAAAAAAGAAAAAAAGAGGCCTAAGAGCCCAAATAAAAAAAGAAATGAGAGAAAAAGAGAGAAGGGACAATGCTACTATCTTTTTCCACACTTGTGCTTCATGTTAGCACCATGTTCTTCATGATTGAGAGCTTCTTGCTTTGTCACTACCATATGCTAGTGGGAATCTTCGTTTTATGACGTGGCTTGTATATTCCAATGATGGGCTTCCTCAAAATTGCCCTAGGTCTTCATGAGCAAGCAAGTTGGATGCACACCCACTAGTTTTCCTCTTGAGCTTTCACATACTTATAGCTCTAGTGCATCTCTTGTATGGCAATCCCTACTCATTCACATTGATATCTATCAATGGGCATCTTCATAGCCTATTGATACGCCGAGTCAGTGTGACCATCTCCTCCTTTTTGTCTCACAACCACCACCACACTCTATTCCACCTATAGTGCTATATCCATGGCACGCGTTCATGTATTGCGTGATAGTTATAAAAAGTTTGAGAAAGTAAGAGTGCGAAAACAATTACTTCGCCAATTCCGGGTTTGTGCATGATTTACATTAGTTGTGTGAGGATGGTGGAGCATAGCCAGACTATATGATTTTGTAGGGATAACTTTCTTTGGCCTTGTTATTTCGAAAGTTCATGATTACTTTGCTAGTTTGCTTGAAGTATTACTGTTTTCATGTCAATAGCAAACTATTGTTTTGAATCTTACGGATCTGAACATTCATGCCAGGTGAAAGAAGTTGCAAAGGACAAGTATGCCTAGGTAGCATTCCACATCAAAAAATCATTCTTTATCACTTCCCTACTTGAGGACGAGCAGGAGTTAAGCTTGGGGATGCTTGATACGTCTCCAACGTATCTATAATTTTTGATGGTTTCATGCTATTATCTTGTCAAACTTTGGATGTTTTGCATGCCTTTTATTTATTTTCTTGCTTAAAGCGTTACTCTGTTCATCATGAACCCAATACACTAGATGCATGCTGGATAGGGGTCGATGTGTGGAGTAATAGTAGTAGATACAGAAAGTATCGGTCTACTTGTCTCGGACATGATGCCTATATGCTTGATCATTGCCTTAGATATCGTCATGACTTTGCGTGGTTCTATCAATTGCTCGACAATAATTTTTTCACCCACCGTAATACGGCTCGCATGTGTCAAATGATTCAAAATGAAGAGACTCCAAAAGTCCATCAGTATGGAGTTTCTTCATGCGCTTTACACCGATATGACCAAGGTGGCAGTGCCACAAGTATGTGGGACTATCATTATCAACCTTACTTATTTTAGCACTCACACTAAGAATATGTGTATCATCATGATCGAGATTCATTAGGAATAAACCATTTACCAGCGGGGCATGACCATAAAACATACCACTCATATAAATAGAACAACCATTATTCTCAGATTTAAATGAGTAGCTATCTTGCATCAAGCGAGATCCCGATACAATGTTCATGCTTACAAGTGGTACTAAATAACAATTATTAAGGTTTATAACTAAACCCGAAGGTAGATGTAGAGGTAGCGTGCCGACGGCGATCACATCAACCTTGGAACCATTCTCGACGCGCATGGTCACCTCGTCCTTAGCCAGCCTACGCTTGTTCCGTAGTTCCTCCTTAGAGTTGCAAATGTGAGCAAGAACACCGTTATCAAATACCCAGGAGCTACTACGAACGCTGGTAAGGTACACATCAATAACAAGTATATCACATATACCTTTGATGTTGCCAGCCTTCTTGTCCGCTAAGTACTTGGGCAATTCCGCTTCCAGTGACCGGTTCCCTTGCAGTAGTAGCACTCAGTCTTAGGCTTAGGTCCTTTCTTTGACTTCTTCCTGGCAACTGGCTTACCGGGCACGGAAACTGCTTTGCCATCTTTCTTGAAGCTTTTCTTACCCTTGCCCTTCTTGAAACTGGTGGTCTTATTGACCATCAACACTTGACGCTCTTTCTTGATTTCTACCTTCCGTAGATTTCAGCATTGAATACAACTCGGGAATAGTCTTTTCCATCCCTTTCATGTTGTAATTCATCACAAAGCCTTTATAGCTAGGTGCAAGGGACTGGAGGATCTTGTCAATGACCGTATCATCCGGAAGTTCAACTCCCAGTTGAGTCAAGCGGTTGTGCAACCCAGACATTCTGAGTATGTGCTCAGTGACAGAATGATAACCCACAAGTATAGGGGATCGCAACAGTTTTCGAGGGTAGAGTATTCAACCCAAATTTATTGATTTGACACAAGGGGAAGCCAAAGAATATTCTCAAGTATTAGCAGTTGAGTTGTCAATTCAACCACACCTGAAAGACTTAGTATCTGCAGAAAAGTATTAGTAGCAGAGTAGTGTGATAACAACAGTAGCAACAAAGCAACAGTAGCAGCAGCAGAGTAACAGTAGCAGCAGTGACAGCAGTAGCGAAAAAAGTAACGTAGCAGCAGTGACAGTAGTAGAAGCAAAGTAACAGTAGCAAGGACCAGTAGGAAAAGACTCGTAGGCATTGGATCGGTGATGGATGATTATGTCGGATGTTATTCATCATGCAACAGTTATAACACAGAGAGATATGTAACTAGCTCCGGTTCGTCAATGTAATGTAGGCATGTATTTCGTATATAGTCATACGTGCTTAGGGAAAAGAACTTGCATGACATCTATTGTCCGTCCCTCCCGTGGCAACAGGGTCCTAATGGAAACTACGGGATATTAAGGTTCTTCTTTTAATAAAGAACCGGACCAATGCATTAACACTTAGTGAATACATGAACTCCTCATACTATGGTCATCTCCGGGAGTGGTTCCTTCTGTTGTCACTCCGGGGTTGCCGGGTCATAACACATAGTAGGTGACTACAACTTGCAAGATAGGATCAAGAACACACATATATTGGCGACAACATAATAGGTTCAGATCTGAAATCATGGCACTCGGGCCCTAGTGACAAGCATTAAGCATGGCAAAGTAGTAGCAACGTCAATCTCAGAACATAGTGGATACTAGGGATCAATCCCCGTCAAAACTAACTCGATTACATGATAGATCTCATCCAACCCATCACCGTCCAGCAAGCCTACGATGAGATTACTCACGAACAGTGAAGAGCATCATGGAATTGGCGATGAAGGAAGGTTGGTGATGACGATGGCGACGATCTCCCCTCTCCGGAGCGCAGAATAGACTCCAGATCTGCCCTCCAGAGGAAGAACAGGAGCTGGCAGCGCCTCCGTATCGTAAAACACGATGAACTCTTCTCCTTGATTTTTTTTCGGACGAAAGGGACTAAATAGAGCTAAGATTGGAGGCGGTGGAGCTACGTGGGCCCCACAAGCCTCTCACGCGCGGCCAGGGGGCCGCGCCTGGTGGGCTTGTGGGCTCTCAGCCCCACCCCTCCGGTTGATTCTTGCGCCAGTATTTTTTATATATTCCACAAAAAATCCCCGTAAATTTCCAGGTCATTCCGAGAACTTTTATTTTTGTGCAAAAACAACACCATGGCAATTGTGCTGAAAACAACGTTAGTCCCGGTTAGTTCCATTCAAATCATGCAAATTAGAGTCCAAAACAATGGCAAGAGAGTTTGGAAAAGTAGATACGACGGAGACGTATCAACTCCCCCAAGCTTAAAACCTTGCTTGTCCTCAAGCAATTCAGTTGACAAACTGAAAGAGACAAAAGAAAAACTTTTACGAACTCCGTTTGATCTTGTTGTTGCAACTATGTCTAACTCATAACCAGAATTTCAGCAAGATCACAAGCTAACCACATAAACAAATGACATCTAGGTCTCACGGTAAACTCATATCAATGGCATAATCAACTAGCGAGCAATAATAATAAGTCTCAAACGTCAACACTTCAATCAAAACAATCATGAAGCAGTACACACACGTGGTATCTCGCTAGCTCTTTCTGAGACCGCAAATCATAAATGCAGACACCTTCAAAGACCAAGGGCTGACTAAACATTGTAATTCATGGCAAAGAAGATCCAGTCACGGTCATGCTCAATATTAGTAAAAAGCAAAGCATAAAAATGACAGAGGTGCTCTCTAATTGGTGCTTTTATAAGAAGAGGATGACTCAACAGGAACATAAATAGACAGGCCCTTCGCAGAGGGAAGCATTGATTTGCAAAGGTGCGAGAGCTCAAGCTTTGAAACAGAGAATAATTTTGGGTGGGATGCTTTCATTGTCAACGCAGTGACCAAGAGTTTTCACCATCTTCCACGCTACACATGCTATAGGCAGTTCCCAAACAGAAAAAGTAAAGTTTTGACTCCCCCACCACCGATCAATCACACTCCACGACTAGCCGAATACTCGGGTGCCGTCCATACCAACATCAATCCAGGGGGAGTTTTGTTTGCAATTATCTTTTCGATTTGAGCATGGAACTGGGCATTCCAATTACCGTCCCCTTTCTCGTGAATGATAGTGAATAAACACATATCGAGGATAACACGCCTAGCATGGAAGATACTGATCGCCCCTTGTCACCACATGAGCGGTTTAGGCATGCAAAACAGATTATTTCTTGAAGGTTTAGAGAGTGGAACATGCAAATTTACTTGGAACGACAGGTAGATACTGCATATAGGTAGGTATGGTGGACTCATATGGAACAACTTTGGGTTTATGGAAGTGGATGCACAAGCAGTATTCCCGCTTAGTACAAGTGAAGGCTAGCAAAAGACTGGGAAGCGACCAACTAGAGAGCGACAACAGTCATCAAAATGCATTGAGATTAACCAACATTGAGTGCAATCATGAGTAGGACATAAATCACCATGAACATGAATATCATAGAGGCTATGTTGATTTTGTTTAAGCTACATGCGTGAACATGTGCCAAGTCAAGCCACTTGAATCATTCAAAGGAGGATACCATCATATCATACTACATCATAGTCATCTCAAGATTCATGTTGGCATCCAAGACAAACCATTATAAGCTCCTAGCTAATTAAGCATGGCATCAAAAACTATGATCTCTAAGTTGTCATTGCAAACATGTTTCTCTCACAACAAAGATGAATCAGGAACGATGAGCTAGTCATACTTACAAAAACAAAATAGATCGAGTTCATACCAGCTTTTCCTGGCTCAGTCACTTCATCATATATCGTCATTATTGCCTTTCACTTGCACGATCGAACGATGTGAACAATAATAGGAGTGCTCGTGCATTGGACTAAGCTGGAATCTGCAAGCAAACACAAAGGAGAAGATAAAGTAATATGGCTCTTTGACAGATAAACATATATGCATGCGAGAGCCAATAAACATTGTAACCATGGTCTTCTACCTTGACCCAAAGAAAAAGAAAACTATTTACACGGGAAAGCTCCCAACAAGCAAAAGAAGAACAAGAAATCTTTTTTGGTTTTCTCAAACTAGACAAACACACGAAAAGAAAACGAGAAAAAGGAAAATAAACTAGCATGGATGATACAGTGGCAAAGTGTGAACACTGACTATCAAAGTGAAAGTGTGAGCATGAATATAAAGTCGGTGAGAAACACGTACTCCCCCAAGCTTAGCCTTTTGGCCTAAGTTGGTCTACTCCCATGGATGGTCCGGGCGATACCCAAAATCATAATGGGGGTTGTACGGGAGCGCTGCAGCTACCGCTTGAATAGCTGCCTCACGGAGGCGAGCAACCTTTATCTCCCTCTCATACTCCTCTGCCTCTCCTCTGGTTATGTAATATGTCCGTTTTACCTGAAAGTCAAAGAAGGCAGGAGCAGGAAGGGTAATATGGAAAACACGCCGTTGGTTAAATATTAACCAGTATAGGAGGGATTCATCATCCCTCTCAAGGAACTATTAGCGTGTCAAAGCGACGCGATCAAGGAAAGTTGTATGGAGCGGGGGATCTCCTTCGCGGATGGGTACTCCAAGAAAAATTGCTATGCGAGTGGCATAGATCCCACCAAAGAAATCCCCTTCATTAGCATTATTATTCAACCTCCTTGCTATTATAGCTCACATGTTGAAACTTCTATCACCCGTTACTGCGCTCTTAAGAATACTAAGTTCAGGTGCGCAGAGGTGACAATGCTCAATCTTGCCGTTAATGCATCTACCTATGAAGAGGGCAAAGTAATGCAAGGCAGGAAAATGAATGCTCCCCATGGTAGCCTGCGTAATATCTCTAGTTTCTTCGACAGTTATACTAGAGAAAAAAAAATCTCTAACCAAAGATTTAGGAGGATCATTGAGACTACCCCAAACAGGTATCTTGCAAATTCTATTGAAATCCTCTAAATCCATGGTATACGATTTGTCATAGATATCAAAAAGCACGGATGTGTCACGGCCAGCGAAAAATTTGAATCTACGAACAAAAGAGGCAGGGAGAGTAACATACTGTTCACATTTATCGGAGATGAATTCTTCGAGTCCGACGTTGTGAACAAGTGTATCAAACTCGTCTTTGAAACCTGCTTCAATCATGAATTCATCAGAAGGCCATTCACATGGACATACCTGTGCGTTCCTTGGTTGGTAAGGATCGGGCTCCCGAATCGCGAGACGGGGACCCCTCTTGCTTGAGGAACCACCATGATAATTTCTCCTGAACATCTTTCTTTTCTGAATTTTTCAGTGACTCAAAGGAAAAGTGAACAAGGCTCAACAAAACTCATGGCAACTACTCCGACAAGTGCCTAGAGGCCATATTACGCATCAAAACTACTTGGGACCAGCTAAAATTAGCATGCAAAGCTCAAGAATAGGGTCACCAAGGCAGCAAAAATACGCGATGTATAAGGTACTAGAGCAAAAACTAATTGGACAAATGGATGAGTCACTTACCAAGGAGCATTTTCCCCAAAACAGCTTGGTGAATGTTGCTTTGCACAAGGAGATCGAAAATCCCAGCAAGAAGAGCAAGAACACGGGTTTGAGCTGCGAAACGATTTTTTTTGGAGGTAGGAGAAGCAGATGGGAGCTAGAATGAGTGGAGGGGGTACACGTGGGCCCCACAAGCCTGGTAGGTGCGACCAGGGGGGTGCCCGCGCCTCCAGGGCTTGTGGCCCACTGGTGCAGCCCCCTGACTAGCTCTCCATCTCAGTATTTTCCAAAAAAATCTAAAAAAAATCATACTTGATTTTCACGGCATTCGGAGAACTTTTATTTTCGGGGTACCTTTCTACGGGACGCTAAAAGCAGAAAACAGGGAAAACTAAACTAAATCTATCATTTTTCTTCTAAGCAACCGAAGGTGAAAGCTTGGAACAGAGGTTTGTGACTCCTCGATTCATCCATCTCATGGTCATCGAAAGAAATCCGTCAATGAGGTTGATCAAGTCTCCTTGACAAACTTTTTTGAATCGCAAAAGGAAACGGAGAATTTTTGAATAGCCACTAAGTTACCTCAATGGGGATGTGCATATCCCCAACAATCAAATCATACTTCATCTTAATAGTAGGTATAGGGCATTCAAAGCTCCCAATAAGAATCAATGAAGTTTTTTCGATAACATTGATGCAATGTACTTGATATTGTTTCTTCGGAAAGTGCACCGTATGCTCATTACCGTTGACATGGAAAGTGACATTGCCTTTGTTGTAGTCTATAACAACCCCTGTAGTGTTTAAAAAGGGTCTTCCAAGGATGACCGTCATGTCATCATCCTCGGGAATATCCAGAATAACAAAGTCTGTTAAGATAGTAACGTTCGCAACCACAACAGGCACATCCTCACAAATGCCGATAGGGAAAGCAGTTGATTTGTCGGCCATTTGCACAGAGATTTTAGTGGGTGTCAATTTATCTAGTTCAAGTCTACGATAAAGAGAGAGAGGCATAACACTAACACCAGCTCCAAGGTCACATAAAGTAGTTCTAACGTAGTTGCCTTTAATGGAACAAGGTATAGTGGGCACTCCGGGATCACCTTGTTTCTTAGGAGTTCCACCCTTGAAGGTATAGTTAGCGAGCATGGTGGAAATCTCAACCTCAGGTATCCTCCTCTTATTAATCACAATATCCTTCATGTACTTAGCATACGGAGACATTCTGAGCATATCTGTCAAACGCATTTACAGAAAGACATGTCTAATCATTTCAACAAATCGCTCAAAATCCTCATCATCCCTTTTCTTGGATGGTTTGGGAGGAAAGGGCATGGGTTTCTGAACCCATGGTTCCCTTTCTTTACCATGCTTCCTAGCAGTGAAATCGTTCTTATCGTATCTCTTATTCTTAGGCTGTGGGTTATCAAGATCAACTGGTTCAATCTCCACATCCTTATCATTGCTAGGTTGAGCATCATCATGAACACCACTATTGATATTATCATCAGGCTCATGTTCATCGCCAGATTGGGTTTCGGCATCAGAGACAGAGACATCGTTTGGACTCTCGCGTGTAGCAGCAACAGGGTTGCTGGCGTGCAAGTTCCTATCATCTTTCTTCTTCTTCCTAGGATGACTAGGTGCATCAGTGCTAACTCCTTGAGAATCTTGTTCAATTCTCTTAGGATGACCCTCAGGATACAAAGGTTCCTGAGTTATTCTACCGCCTCTAGTGACGACTCTAACAGAATTGTCATTAAACTCATTGAGCAAGTCATTCTGAGCCTTAAGTACTTGTTCTACCTGAGTAGTAACCATAGAGGCATGTTTACTCAAGAGCTTAAGATCATTGCCGTTTCTGTCCACACAAGCACTTAAATGACTAAGCATACGAGCATTCTGTTCCAATTGTCTGCTAACATAATCATTGAAACTTTGTTGTTTGGCAACAAAGTTATCAAATTCATCCATGCATAAGCTAGCAGGTTTATTAAAAGGAATATCACTCTCATTGAATCTACAAAGAGAATTTACCTCTACTACGTGTATCGGGTTATCAAGACCATGGATCTCTTCGATAGGTGGTAGATTTTGGACATATTCAGATTTAATGCCTTTCTCTTTCATAGATTTCTTAGCTTCTTGCATATCTTCAGGACTGAGGAACATAATACCTCTTTTCTTCAGAGTTGACTTAGGAGGTGGTTCGGGAATAGTCCAAGCATTCTCATTGCACAAGATATTATTCAATAGGATCTCAGCTTGTTCTATAGTTCGTTCCCTAAAAATACAACTGGCGCAACTATCTAGGTGGTCCTTAGAAGCATCGGTTAGTCCATTATAGAAGATATCAAGTATTTCATTCTTCTCAAGAGGGTGATCAGGCAAAGCATTCAGTAGCTGGACGAGACTCCCCCAAGCTTGTGGGAGACTCTCTTCTTCAACTTGCGCAAAGTTTTATATTTCCTGCAAGGCATCTCAGAGAAGTAGTAGATCATATCCTGGGGGCTACGCACACAACCAGGAGCAAGAGAAGTGAACCAAGTCTTAGCATCATCCTTTAACGAGAAAGGAAATAACTTAAGGATATAGTAGTGGCGGATCTTTTCCTCACTCGTGAATAGGGTGGCTATATCGTGTAGTTTGGTAAGATGGGCTACAACCGTTTCAGGCTCATAACCGTGAAAAGGATCAGATTCAACCAGAGTGATTAACTCAGGGCCGACAGAAAATTCATAATCCTTATCGGTCACAAAGATAGGCGAAGTAGCAAACTTTGGGTCGTATTTCATCCTAGCGTTCAAAGATTTTTCTTTCCACTTGAGCAGTAATTTCTCAACATCATAGCTATCCTTACAAGCAAGGAAGTCCTCAGCTATATCTCCCTCCATAACATAACACTCAGGCATATCAGGCAATTCATATCTAGGAGAGCTAGTTCTAACAGGAAAAATAGCAGGTTCTACTTCAATAGTATCAACAGTTTCAGAAGTATCATCACATCTAGCAGCAACTCTAGCAATTTGTGCATCAAGGAATGCACCTAGTGGCAAAGCAGTATCAAGCATAGCATCATCATAAGCATCATGGACAGCAGAAGTAGCATCATCAAGCACAGGCGACACATCAAAATTTCTAGCAGGAGGTGGTGTCACAAACTTACTCATAACTGAAGGTGAATCAAGTGCAGAGCTAGATGGCAGTTCCTTACCTGTCCTCGTAGTTGAGGGCAAGACTTTAGTTCTTGGATCTTTCAGATTCCTCATAGTGACCAGCATACGTAAATCCCAAGTGACTCAGAGAATAGAGCTATGCCTCCCCGACAAAGGCGCCAGAAAATAGTCTTGATGACCCACAAGTATAGGGGATCGCAACAGTTTTCGAGGGTAGAGTAATCAACCCAAATTTATTGATTCGACACAACGGGAAGCCAAAGAATATTCACAAGTATTATCAGTTGAGTTGTCAATTCAACCACACCTGAAAGACTTAGTATCTGCAGAAAAGTATCAGTAGCAGAGTAGTGTGATAGCAACAATAGCAACAAAGTAATAGTAGCAGCAGCAGTGACAACAGTAGCGGCAAAGTAACGTAGTAGCAGTGACAGCAGTAGCGCAAAGTAACAGTAGCAAGGACCAGTAGGAAAAGACTCGTAGGCATTGGATCGGTGATGGATGATTATGCCGGATGTTATTCATCATGCAACAGTTATAACATGGAGAGATACGTAACTAGCTCTAGTTTGTCAATGTAATGTAGGCATGTATTCCGTATATAGTCATACATGCTTAGGGAAAAGAACTTGCATGACATCTATTGTCCATCCCTCCCGTGGCAGCGGGGTCCTAATGGAAACTACGGGATATTAAGGTTCTTCTTTTAATAAAGAACCGGACCAACACATTAACACTTAGTGAATACATGAACTCCTCATACTATGGTCATCTCCGGGAGTGGTTCCGGCTATTGTCACTCCGGGGTTGCCGGGTCATAACACATAGTAGGTGACTACAACTTGCTAGATAGGATCAAGAACACACATATATTGGCGACAACATAATAGGTTCAGATCTGAAATCATGGCACTCGGGCCCTAGTGACAAGCATTAAGCATGGCAAAGTAGTAGCAACATCAATCTCAAAACATAGTGTATACTAGGGATCAATCCCCATCAAAACTAACTCGATTACATGATAGATCTCACCCAACCCATCACCGTCCAGCAAGCCTACGATGAGATTACTCACGAACGGTGAAGAGCATCATAGAATTGGCGATGAAGGAAAGTTGGTGATGACGATGACGATGATCTCCCCTCTCCGGTGCCCAGAACGGACTCTAGATCTGCCCTCCAGAGGAAGAAAAGGAGGTGGCGGCGCCTCCGTATCGTAAAACGCGATGAACTCTTCTCCTTTATTTTTTTCCGGACGAAAGGGACTAAATAGAGCTGAGATTGGAGGCGGTGGAGCTAAGTGGGCACCACAAGCCTGCCAGGCGCGACCAGGGGGGGCGCGCCTGGTGGGTGATGACCCACAAGTATAGGGGATCAATCATAGTCCTTTCGATAAATAAGAGTGTCGAACCCAACGAGGAGCAGAAGGCTTTGATAAACGGTTTTCAGTAAGGTAATAACTGCAAGCACTGAAAGTAGTGGTAACAAGTGATGGTGTAGCGAGGTGAAACGTAGCAAGCAAAGAGTAACAAGTAACAAGTAGTAGCAACAGTGCAGCAAGTGGCCCAATCCCTTTTGTAGCAAGGGACAAGCCTGAAAAAGTCTTATAGAAGGAAAAACGCTCCCGAGGACACACGGGAATTTCTGTCATGCTAGTTTCATCATGTTCATATGATTCGCGTTCGTTACTTTGATAGTTTGATATGTGGGTGGACCGGCGCTTGGGTACTGCCCTTACTTGGACAAGCATCCCACTTATGATTAACCCCTCTCGCAAGCATCCGCAACTACGAAAGAAGAATTAAGACAACGTCTAACCATAGCATTAAACTAGTGGATCCAAATCAGCCCCTTACGAAGCAACGCATACACTCGGGTTTAAGCTTCTGTCACTCCAGCAACCCATCATCTACTTACTACTCCCCAATGCCTTCCTCTAGGCCCAAGTATGGTGAAGTGTTATGTAGTCTACGTTCACATAACACCAGTAGAGGAAAATACAACATACAACATTTCAAAATACCGAACGAATATCAAATTCACATGACTATTATCAGCATGACTTATCCCATGTCCTCAGGAACAAAAGTAACTACTCACAAAGCATAATCATAATCATGATCAGAGGTGTAATGAATACCATCAAGGATCTGAACATAAACTCTTCCACCAAGTAATCCAACTAGCATCAACTACAAAGAGTAATCAACACTACTATTAACCTTACAAGTACCAATCGGAGTCGCGAGATGGAGATTGGTTACAAGAGATGAACTAGGGATTGGAGAGGAGATGGTGCTGATGAACATGTTGATGAAGATGCCTCCCCTCCTTCTAGAGGAGTGTTGGTGATGACGATGACGACGATTTCCCCCTCCGGGAGGGAAGTTTCCCTGGGAGGATCGTCCTGCCGGAGCTCTAGATTAGATTTGCACAAGCTCCACCTCGTGGCGGCGGCGAAACCACGAAAAAGCTCTCGATTGATTTTTTTTCTGGAAAGAAACCCTTCATATAGCAAAAGAGGGGGGCTAGTGGGCCGTCAGGGAGCGCACAAGCTTGCCCTCCGCCACCAGGGGGGTGGCGGTGGCAGGGCTTGTGGCGCCCTGGCAGCCCCCCTCTGGTACTTCTTTCGCCCAATATTTTTTATATAATCCCAAAAAATTCCACGTAACTTTTCAGGGCATTTGGAGATGTGCAGAATAGTGAACAAAGATTTGCTCCTTTTCCAGTCCAGAATTCCTGCTGCCTGAATTCTCCCTCTTTAAATAAACCTTGCAAAATAAGAGAGAAAAGGCATAAATATTGTACCACAAAGTAATATAACAGCCCATAAAGCAATAAATATCAACACGAAAGCATGATCAAAATGGACGTATCAACTCCCCCAAGCTTAGACCTCGTTTGTCCTCAAGCGAAAACCAAGTTCCATAAACATGTCCACATGTTGAGGGACGAAGGTGTCGATAAAACATAATACAAACATGAGGGCATCATGATCACACATAGGACAGCAATACATCATAAAGATTCTTATGGGAAAGTAACAATTCCTTCACAAAGCAAAGCATGAAGCAAAAACCTTACCGACAAGTAACCAACAACAGTCCAAAGTCATTGAAGCAATTGCAATTTATCACAACATCAGAAAGAGTCAAATAGGAGCTTGTAAGGCAAATCCACATACTCAATCATCTCTTTTGTTTTCCACAATTGTTACAACTCACGAGGTACTCATGGTATCGAAGTTTCAGCTGGACACAAAGGAAGATAGGGGCTTATAGTTTTGCCTCCCAACTATTTACCTCAAGGGTAAAGTCAACAATAATAAAGCATAACTACTCAACTCCAAGTTGATATATGAATATAGATCTTTCCCAAGCATGTGACGGTAGGGAAGACAAAGGCAAAAATAGGGAATTGGTGAAGATCACCATGACTCTTACAAGGGCAAAAAGTAAAGGTACAAGATAGGCCCTTCGCTGAGGGAAGCAGAGGTTGTCATGCGCTTTTTAGGTTTGAATGCGTGTCCTCTTAGTGCGGAGGAACGTCACTTTATATTGCCTCATGTGATAAAGAACTTTATTATGCAGTCTGTCGCTTTTATGTCTTCCTCATCATAGGTTCGTACAAAGCATATTTTCCACACACTAATAGATCATACATATTAGAGAGCAATTTTTATTGCTTGGACCGATGACAACTTACTTGAAGGATCTTATTCAATCCATAGGTAGGTATGGTGGACTCTCATGGCAAAACTGGGTTGAAGGTTTATGGATGCACAAGTAGTATCTCTACTTGGTGCGGGAGTTTTGGCTAATATGAGGTGGAAGCAATCATCACATGCTAAGGGATCTCTAATCGTATAACATTGTTTGGAACCAAGCAAACACAATTCATTATGTTGTCTTGCTTGTGCAACATCTACTCCTAAGCATGTAATAGTTTGGTGAGTGCTCACAATTGTAAAATGTGTCTAAGATGATATATTTATATGTGAACCTCTCTTTCCTTATTACTTCTTATTAATTCCAACAATGATTGAGGTCTATGTTGATTTATTCTCAACAAGTTTCAATCATCATACGTGTCATATGTGAAGTTATCACTTTCCATAAGATCGTCTCATGATCTTTCATGCTATCGTTCTTTTCATACTTTTGATCATGGCACAAAGCAAAGCCCTTGACTAAGATACTCTTTATTATATAGCTCGTAAGCTCATATACATCGGGGGAGAGACAAAAGCAAAAGACTCAAACTAAATACTAAAGACTTATTCCTCTAAGAGAAGAAATAAAAACTGAAAAGGAAATAACTATAAAAAAGGTAGAAGCAAAAGATATAAAGGTGATATGATACCAGGGCAACTCCCCCAAGCTTGGCAGAAGCCAAGGGGATTGCCCATACCAATGCTTAGTTGTGTTCCTTCGGTGGTGATGGTGGTGGAGTTGTTGAAGTAGTCCGATCCTCCGTCTTCCAAGGCATAGGTGCTCCATCATGGCAGGATGAACGAGTCGCCGGAATCCTCAAATCTGCAGCCAACCTTATTGATTTAAATCTGTACTCATACTCGCAGTTTTGGTTCTGCAGGTCATAGATCTGGCCTTGAAGTTGATCAACCCTGTCATAGAGCCTGGAGAGGTGTTTCCCAATGTCAATGGCATCCATCTTGTGATTGCTAGTAAACTCCGTGATCATCATGTGGTTGGCATTGAGTCCACGCTCCACCATCCCCAGGCACTTGAAGACTTGTTGCTCCATTGCTTCGAGCCTCGTCTCCACGCTTCCGGTCTTCTTAGGCCCCTCAACATCGCGGATGTGCAACATCCCCTCGCTCATCTTGATAGATTGAGGGTGTTTCAGCACTTCCGTGAGGTAGGAATTGATGACCTTCTCGAAGATCTTGTCCTTAGGAGCGTTTGGGGAAGTCATGATGATCTAGATCTGCCACAGAAATAGGCTCGAAACGAAAACAGAGGAAGACTGCACAATATGGAGATCAAAACCTTCGGGCGAATATATATTGATTTTTTCTGGACCAGAAGGGGTGCTCCGCAAGAAAACAGAGTACAGGAGGCACACGAGGTGCCCACAAGCCCTCCCTCCGCCACCAGGGGGTAGGGGGCGGCGTCCAAGCTTGTGGCCTTCTCATGCGCTCTCTGGACTGCTTTTTATTTTTATAATTTTCCAAAAATTCCAAAACGGAGGAAATTTCCTATTGGGAAAGCGTCGGAGTCCAATTTCTTACCGAAACAAATACCTCTTCGTTTTTAGGGTCTGAAACAGGCGGATAAACATCCCATATGTACTCCTCTGGAGTTTTGACGTTGATGATATTGGTCTCAACATTTATGGGAGTACTAGAGATGTAATGCTTGATTCTTTTCCCATTTACCACTCTAGGAAAATTTCCTTCTGTGTTATTGATTTTGATGGCACCGGAACGATATACTTCCTCGATAACATAAGGGCCTTCCCATTTAGAGAGAAGCTTGCCTGCAAAGAATCTCAAACGAGAATTGTATAGCAAGACATAATCACCTACATTGAACTCTCATTTCTGTATTCGTTTGCCGTGCCATCTCTTAACCTTTTCCTTGAACAACTTGGCATTCTCATATGCCTAGGCCCTCCATTCATCTAACGAGCTGATATCAAACAACCGCTTCTCACTGGCAAGTTTGAAATGAAAGTTGAGCTCTTTGATTGCCCAATAAGCTTTGTGTTCCAGCTCAAGAGGTAAATGACAGGCCTTACCGTAAACCATTTTATACGGTGACATGCCCATGGGATTCTTATAAGCAGTTCTATAAGCCCATAGTGCATCGTCAAGTTTGCTAGACCAATTCTTTCGAGATCTATTGACGGTCTTTTGTAGGATCAATTTGATCTCCCTATTACTCAACTCCACTTGACCACTAGACTGAGGATGATAAGGAGATGCAACTCTATGGTTGACATCATACTTAGCGAGCATCTTGTGGAAAACACCATGAATGAAGTGTGAACCGCCATCAGTCATCAGATATCTAGGGACTCCAAATATTGGGAAAATGACTTCTTTAAGCATCTTAATAGAGGTGTGGTGATCAACATTTTTAGTGGGGATAGCTTTTACCCACTTAGTGACATAATCCATATCAACTAAGATGTGAGTGTACCCATTGGAACTCGGGAAGGGTCCCATATAATCAAAGCCCCAGACATCAAATGGTTCAATGACAAGTGAATAGTTCATAGGCATTTCCTGACGCTTACTGATATTCCCTATTCTTTGGCATTCTTCACAAGACAAGACAAACTTACGGGCATCCTTGAAGAGAGTGGGCCAATAGAAACCTGATTGCAATACCTTATGGGCAGTTCTATCTCGAGCGTGGTGTCCTCCGTAGGCTTCGGTATGACACTTCTACAAGATCTGTCCCTGTTCATGTTCAGGTACACAACGTCTAATAACACCATTTACTCCTTCCTTATAAAGGTGAGGATCATCCCAAAAGTAGTGTATCAAATCTTTGCTGATAGGTGAAACTGGGTGGTATGTATTTGGCTATGATATAATTTGCATAATCAGCATACCACGGTGCACTATGTGAAGTGCAGATGACATTTAATTGCTCATCAGGAAAGCTGTCATCAATAGGTCGTGGGTCATCGAGGACATTCTCTAGCCTAGACAAGTTATCTGCTACAGGGTTATCAGCACCCTTTCAGTCAACGACGTGCAAATCAAATTCCTGTAGCAGGAGAACCCATCTGATCAGCCTAGGCTTAGCGTCCTTCTTCTACATAAGGTACTTAATAGAACCATGATGAGAGTGAATAGTGACTTTGGAGTCAACTATGTAAGATCTGAACTTTTCACATGCAAACACGAATGCTAAAAACTCCTTTTACGTAGTGGCATAGTTTCTTGGAGCACTGTCTAGAGTTTTACTAGCGTAGTGAATAACATTCAACTTCTTGTCAACTCTTTGTCCTAGAACAACACCAACAACATAATCACTAGCATCGCACATGATTTCAAAGGGCAAGTTCCAGTCAGGTGGTTGAACAATAGGTGCGGTTATCAAAGCCTTCTTAAGTATTTCGAAAGCTTCCTCACAATCCTCATCAAAAAAAAGGAACATCCTTCTGCAAAAGGTTGGTAAGAGGCATAGAAATCTTAGAGAAGTCTTTAATGAACCTTCTATAGAAACCAGCATGACCTAGGAAACTTCGTATACCTCTGATATCTGTGGGGCAAGGCAATTTCTCAATTGCATCAACCTTAGCCTTATCAACTTCAATGCCTCTTTCAGAGATTTTGTGTCCTAAGACGATACCTTCATTAACCATAAAGTGGCACTTCTCCCAATTCAAGAAGAGGTTGGTATCTTCGCATCTCTGTAAGACTCGATCAAGGTTGCTGAGGCAATCATCAAAGGAAGACCCGTAAATGGAGAAGTCATCCATGAAAACCTCGACAATCTTTTCACAAAAGTCAGAGAATATAGCCATCATACATCTTTGAAAGGTGGTAGGTGCATTGCATAAGCCAAAAGGCATACGTCTATAAGCAAAGGTACCGAAGGGGCAGGTGAAAGTGGTTTTCTCCTGATCACATTGTGCAACAGGTATTTGTGAGAAACCCGAATAACCGTCTAGAAAGCAAAAGTGTGTGTGTTTTGATAGCCATTCTAGCATTTGGTCAATAAACGACAAAGGATAATGATCTTTCCTGGTTGCCTTGTTCAGTTTCCGGAAGTCTATCACCATTCTATAGCCGGTAATAATCCTTTGTGGGATTAGTTCATCCTTATCATTAGGAACGACGGTGATACCACCCTTCTTAGGTACGCAATGTACTGAACTTACCCAATCACTATGAGAAACATGATAAATGATTCCTGCTTCCAGAAGCTTTAATATTTCTTTTCTAACGACCTCTTTCATCTTAGGATTTAAACTCCTTTGATGATCAACAACTGGTTTAAAGTCAGGATCGGTTTTAATCTTGTGCTGACATAGAGTAGGACTAATACCCTTAAGATCATCAAGAGTATATCCAATAGCAGCACGGTGCTTCCTCAGAGTTCTTAGTAACTTCTTCGCTTCGTGCTCTGAGAGGAGAGCAGTAATAAGAACAGGATATATCTCCTTCTCATCAAGATAGGCATACTTAAGAGTATCATGCAACTGTTTAAGCTCGAACACATGATTACCCTTTGGTGGGGGAGGATCCCCAAGCAGTTCAACAGGCAGATTATTCTTGAGAATAGGATATTGTTCTAAGACAATTTTATCTACCTCATCTCTCTCCTCCATATGCATATCATTTTCATGCTCAACCAGATATTGCTCTAAAGGATCCATAGGAGGTACGACAATAGAGGCAAGAGCAACGATTTCATCCCTACCAAACGACTCTTTTTCATGGGGTTGTCTTCCAAACTTAGAGAAGTTAAATTCATGAGACACACCCTCGAAACTAACTGTGATAGTCTGCTTAATGCAATCAATTTGAGCATCGACAGTGTTGAGAAAGGGTCTACCAAATATGATGGGACAAAAGCTATCTTGTGCAGTACCAAGGACGAGGAAATCAGTAGGATACTTTGTTCTTACCACACATGACTTCTACGTCTCTCACAATTCCCAGAGGGCAGATAGTGTCTCTATTAGCTAACGTAATAGTGACATCAATGGGTTCTAACTCAGCAGGTGCAATCTCATCTTTGATTTCATCATATAGAGAACAGGGTATTGCACTAACACTAGCTCCCATATCACATAAACCATGGTAACAGTGATCTCCTATCTTGACAGAAACAACGGGCAGGCCAACTACAGGCCCGTATTTGTCTTTCGCGTGAGGTTTAGTAATTCTAGCGGAGTCCTCATAGAATTTGATAACATGCCCCTCTACGTCTTCGGCTAAGAGATCTTTGATAATAGCAATACTAGGTTCAACTCTAATCTCCTCAGGGGGTGCAAGTGGTCTAATGTAACCCCTGCGTATCACAGTTGGAGCTTTAGAATAATCCTTTATCCTAGCAGGGTATGGTGGTTTTTCAGTGTAAGCACAAGGAACAACAGGATCACTAAAAGAAATGACTTTCTCCTCAACTAGATTGGTTTTGGCCATGTTGCTTTCTACAGGAGGATGATATTTAAACCACTTCTCTTTGGGAAGATCAACATGAGCAGCAAAATATTCACATAGAGAAGCTACTATCTCAGAGTCAAGTCCATACTTAGCGCTAAAATCTCTAAAAGTGTTTTTCTCAACAAAAGATTTAACGCAATCAAACTGGAAAGTCATACCTGACTCCTTACCTTCCTCCAGCTCCCAATCTTCAGAGTTGCGTTTGATTCTTTCCAATAAATCCCAATTGTGATCAATATCCTTCTTCATAAAAGAACCCGTACAAGAAGTGTCAAGCATGGTACGATCTTCATGAGAAAGCCGGGCATAAAAGTTTCGAGTGATGATTTCTCTCGAGAGCTCATGCTTGGGGCATGAATATAGCATTGATTTAAGCCTCCCCAAGCTTGAGCTATGCTTTCCCTGTCACGAGGCCAAAAGTTATAAATAAAGTTCCGATCACGATGTACTAAATGCATAGGATAGAACTTTTGATGAAATTCCAATTTCTACCGATTGTAGCCCCATGATCCAGTATCATCACATAGCCTATACCATGTAAACGCCTTATCCTTCAAAGATAAAGGAAATACTTTCTTATTTACCTCATCCTCGGGCAAACCTGCAAGCTTAAATAAACCACAAACTTCATCTACATAGATCAGATGCAAGTCTGGATGTGAAGATACATCTCCTGTGAAAGGATTAGCCAACAGTTTCTCAAGCATACCCGAAGGAATTTCAAAAGATATTTTTAGTAGGTACCTCAGGTTGAGGAACAACTCCTCGTGCTTCCGTTCGTGGTGAAGATACCCTGAACAAACTCCTCAAAGGAACAGTTTCCATAGTGACAAGTGAAAATAAATTTCAGCACAGTGTAAAAATGTTTCCTTACCAATTTCCACTTACCAAAGGCGCTTCACCTCCCCGGCAACGACGCCAGAAAAGAGTCTTGATGACCCACAAGTATAGGGGATCAATTGTAGTCCTTTGGATAAGTAAGAGTGTCGAACCCAACGAGGAGCAGAAGGCTTTGATAAACGGTTTTCAGTAAGGTAATAACTGCAAGCACTGAAAGTAGCGGTAACAAGTGATGGTGTAGCGAGGTGAAACGTAGCAAGCAAAGAGTAACAAGTAACAAGTAGTAGCAACGGTGCAGCAAGTGGCCCAATCCCTTTTGTAGCAAGGGACAAGACTGAACAAAGTCTTATAGAAGTAAAAACGCTCCCGAGGACACACGGGAATTTCTGTCATGCTAGTTTCATCATGTTCATATGATTCGCGTTCGTTACTTTGATAGTTTGATATGTGGGTGGACCGGCGCTTGGGTCCTGCCCTTACTTGGACAAGCATCGCACTTATGATTAACCCTTCTCGCAAGCATCCGCAACTACGAAAGAAGAATTATGACAACGTCTAACCATAGCATTAAACTAGTGGATCCAAATCAGCCCCTTACGAAGCAACGCATACACTCGGGTTTAAGCTTCTGTCACTCCAGCAACCCATCATCTACTTACTACTCCCCAATGCCTTCCTCTAGGCCCAAGTATGGTGAAGTGTTATGTAGTCGACGTTCACATAACACCACTAGAGGAAAAGACAACATACAACATATCAAAATACCGAACGAATATCAAATTCACATGACTATTATCAGCATCACTTATCCCATGTCCTCAGGAACAAAAGTAACTACTCACAAAGCATAATCATAATCATGATTAGCGGTGTAATGAATAGCATCAAGGATCTGAACATGAACTCTTCCACCAAGTAATCCTACTAGCATCAACTACAAAGAGTAATCAACACTACTAGCAACCTTACAAGTACCAATCGGAGTCGTGAGACGGAGATTGGTTACAAGAGATGAACTAGGGATTGGAGAGGAGATGGTGCTGATGAAGATGTTGATGAAGATGCCCCCCTCCGACGAGAGGAGTGTTGGTGATGACAATGACGTCGATTTCCCCCTCCGGGAGGGAAGTTTCCCTGGCAGGATCGTCCTGCCGGAGCTCTAGATTGGATCTGCTCAAGTTCCGCCTCGTGGCGGCAGCGAAACCACGAAAAAGCTCCCAATTGATTTTTTCTGGAACGAAACCCTTCATATAGCAAAAGAGGGGGGTTAGTGGGCCGTCACGGAGCCCACAAGCTTGCCTTCTGCTACCAGGGGGGTGGCGGTGGCAGGGCTTGTGGCGCCCTGGCAGCCCCCCTCTGGTACTTCTTTCGCCCAGTATTTTTTATATAATCCCAAAAAATTCCATGAAACTTTTCACGACATTTGGAGATGTGCAGAATAGTGAACTAAGATTTGGTCCTTTTCCAGTCCCGAATTCCTGCTGCCTGAATTCTCCCTCTTCAAATAAACCTTTCAAAATAAGAGAGAAAAGGCATAAATATGGTACCACAAAGTAATATAACAGCCCATAAAGCAATAAATATCAACATGAAAGCATGATGCAAAATGGACGTATCAGTGGGCTTGTGGGCTCTCAGCTCCACCCCTCCGGTTGATTCTTGCGCCAGTATTTTTTTATATATTCCAAAAAAAATCCCCGTAAATTTCCAGGTCATTCTGAGAACTTTTATTTCTGTGCAAAAACAACACCATGGCAATTCTGCTGAAAACAACATTAGTCCGGGTTAGCTCGATTCAAATCATGCAAATTAGAGTCCAAAACAAGGGCAAAAGAGTTTGGAAAAGTAGATACGACGGGGACGTATCACATAACTATTCTCCTCCATCTCACAGCTAAAGAACTTGTCGGAGACTTCGTATCTCTTGACCTGGGCATGAGTTCGAAAAACAAGTTTCAGCTCCTCGAACATCTCATATGCTCCATGTTGCTCAAAACACCTTTGGAGCCCCGGTTCTAAACTGTAAAGCATGCCGCATTGAACGAGAGAGTAATCATCACTCCATGACTGCCAGACGTTCCTAGCGTCCTGGTCTGCCGCAGGAATGGGAGGATTACCTAGCGGTGCATCAAGGACGTATGCTTTCTTGGAAGCCATGAGGATGAGCTTTAAGTTACGAGCCCAGTCTGCATAGTTTCTCCCATCGTCTTTCAGCTTGGTTTTCTCTAGGAACGCGTTGAAGTTGAATAGGACATTTGCATTGGCCATTTGATCTACAATATTTGTAAAGACACTTTTATATTAAGTTCATGATAATTAAGTTCATCTAATGAAATTACTAATGAACTCCCACTTAGATTGACATCCCTCTAGTCATCCAAGTGACACATGATCCACGTCGACTAGCCCGTGTCCGATCTTCACGTGAGACGGACTAGTCATCAATGGTGAGCATCTCTATGCTGATCGTATCAACCTTATGACTCATGTTTGACCTTTCGGTCTCCCGTATTCGAGGCCATATCTGTAAATGCTAGGCTCGTCGAGTCAACCTAAGTGTTCTGCGTGTGTAAACTCGCTTACACCCGTTGTATGCGAACGTTAGAATCTATCACACCCGATCAACACGTGGTGCTTCGAAACAACGAACATTCGCAACGGTGCACACTTAGGGGAATACATATCTCGAAATTTTAATGAGGATCATCTTATCTTTGATACCGTCGTTCTAAGCAATAAGATCTAAAACATGATAAACATCACATGCAATCATATAGTGACATGATATGGCCAATATCATCTTGCTCCTTTGATCACCATCTTCGGGCACCACGATCATCATTGTCACCGGCATGACACCATGATCTCCATCATTGTGTCGTCGCGAAGTCATCATGCCAATCTATTACTTCTACTACTATAGCTAACATTTAGCAATAAAGTAAAGTAAATTAAGACAACTCCTATGGCTCCTGCCGGTTGTCATACTCATTGACATGCAAGTCGTGAATCCTATTACAAGAACATGATCAATCTCATACATCACATATGTAACATCACATCCTTTTGGCCATATCACATCACATAGCATACCATGCAAAAACAAGTTAGATGTCCTCTAATTATTGTTGCAAGTTTTATGTGGCTGATTTGGGTTTCTAGCAAGAACGTTTCTTACCTACGTGACAGCCACAACGTTGATATGCTAATGCTATTTACCCTTCATAAGTACCCTCTTCATCGAATCCGATTCGACTAAAGTGGGAGAGACAGACACCCGCTAGCCACCTTATGCACCAAGTGCATGTCACGCGGTGGAACCATTCTCACGTAAGAGTACGTGTAAAGTCGGTCCGGGCCGCTTCATCCCACAATGCTTCCGAATCAAGATAATACTAGCAACGACAAACAAATTGGCAAATCAGCGCCCACAACTTTTGTGTTCTACTCGTGCATAGAATCTACGCATAGAACCTTGGCTCGGATGCCACTGTTGGGGATCGTAGTAATTTCAAAAAAATTCCGACGCCATGAAAGGATCTATCTATGGAGAATCCATCAAAGAGAGAGGTTGTAGAGCATCTTCATACCTTTGAAGATCGCTAAGCGGAAGCGTTACTATGAACGCGGTTGATGGAGTCGTACTCGCAGCGATTCAGATCGCGGTCGATGCCGATCTATGTGCTGAATCACGACACCTCCGCGTTCAACACACGTATAGGCCGATGTCGTCTCCTCCTTCTTGATACAGCAAGGAGAGGGGAGAAGTTTAAGGAGAGCTCCAGCATCACGACGACGTGGTGGCGGTGGAGCTATGTGGTTCTCCGGCAGGGCTTCGCCAAGCGCTGTGGTGGACGAGGAGGAGGAGGAGTAGGGCTGCACCGTGGAGAGATGAATCGTGTCTCGAAAAGGCCAAAACCCTCCACTATATATAGGAGGAGGGAGAGGGATGCTTCCTTGGCCCCTCCTCTAATGAGAAGGAGCTTCGGCTGAAGCTAGGGAGGAGTCCTCCTCCCACAAGGGAGGTGGACTCCATTGGTAGGACTCTTAAGCTTCCTTGCCTTATCTCTTTTATCCCTATGCGTGTAGGCCTTTAGGGAAGGCCTTGGCTAGCCCAAAAAGGGTTGGTCCAACTCCTCTAACAACCCATGCACCTCTTTGGTCGTCACACCCCTCCCGGGGGTCCTCCGACACCCTCCCGACACTCCCCGTACACTACCGATGAGCCCAAAACTTTTCTGGTGACCAAAACAAGACTTCCTATATATCAATATTTACCTCCGGACCATTTCGGAACTCCTCGTGACGTCTGGGATCCCATCCGGTACTCCGAAAAACCTTCGGTAACCACATACCATTCCCTTTACATCTCTAACGTCATCGAACCTTAAGTGTGCAGACCCTACGGGTTTGGGAGACATGCAGGCATGACCGAGACATCTCTCCAGCCAATAACCAACAACTGGGTATGGATATCCATGTTTTCTCCCACATGTTCCATGATGATCTCATCGGATGAACCACGATGTCAAGGATTCAATCAATGTTGTAGAACTACTCACACATCATCGTGAGGGCAGCAAGGTTGATGAAGGGGCCCTCCGTTATCGATCCCCACTCCGGCAGGGTGTCGAAATAAAGCTCGAGATGGCCTCCCGTTAGAACAGAGACTTGCGGTGGCGTAATAAGTGTTTCGGGACTCCCTCTAGTATTTTGAGGATAGATGAGAATTTATAAGACAAATATGGGAGTCAGGAGGGCCACGAGGGAGGCACAAGCTATCAGGGCGCCCCCTAGGTCGCGCACTATTAGCTTATGGGCTCCTCGTGAGGCCTCCAACCTTCTTCCGATGCTCGTTGGGCTTCTTTTGGTGCAGAAAAAATCATCAAAAAGTATGAGGGCAATTGGACCTCATTTGGTATGGAAAACCTGCAAAGTGAAAAACACGCAGAAAACATGAACTCACTCTAGGCATTTGGTCAATAGGTTAGTACTCAAAAATATTATAAATGGTAAGTAAATACCCCAAAATCATACTAGAATGATAATATATCCGCATGGAACAATCACAAATTATAGATACGTTGGAGACATATCAAGCATCCCTAAGCTTAATTCCTGCTCGTCCTCGAGTAGGTAAATGATAAAAACAGATTTTTTGATGTGACATGCTATCTATGATGTAACCGTATGCATGTATGATCATGGAGAAACGACGAATTAACAAACATTAACATAGCAATACTTATAGGTATAAGAAGCAAATCATTAATCTTCAAAGTAGTCCTTAAAGATTGTTTATACCCCATCCATCTTTATTATATTAGCAAGGCATGGCTCTATCTTCAGCACATTAATACAAATGTCAAGCACCACGATGTTCAAGTCAGGCAATTGGAACATACTTTTTCAATATGCATCAACTTTTTAGTCTTCATGCAATATATGAGTGTGAACCATTGGACATAGCATAAAGGTGGAATAAAATATGGTGGTAGGTTTCAAAGGGGTAAAAGTGGAGAAGATAGTATCACATCAACTAGTCGTACCAACGGGCTATGTAGATGCCCGTCGGTAGATATCGATGCGAGGAGTAGGGAGCTATAAGTGTATGAAAGCTCTACTGAAGCTAATTGGGGTGTGCAACCAACTTGCTGTTGGAAATATGCCCTAGAGGCAATAATAAATTGATTATTATTATATTTATTTGTTCATGATAACCGTTTATTATCCATGCTAGAATTGTATTGATTGGAAACTCAAATACATGTGTGGATACATAGGCAAACACACTGTCCCTAGTGAGACTCTAGTTGACTAGCTCGTTGATCAAAGATGGTCAAGGTTTCCTGACCATAGACAAGTGTTGTCACTTGACAACGGGATCACATCATTGGGAGAATGATGTTATGGACAAGACCCAAACTATAAAACGTAGCATATGATTGTGTCAGTTTATTGCTATTGTTTTTCTGCATGTCAATGTATCTGTTCCTATGACCATGAGATCATGCAACTCCCGGACACGGGAGGAATACCTTGTGTGTATCAAACGTTGCAATGTAACTGGGTGACTATAAAGGTGCTCTATAGGTATCTCCAAAGGTGTCTGTTGGGTTGGCATGGATCAAGACTGGGATTTGTCACTCCGTGTGACGGAGAGGTATCTCGGGGCCCACTCGGTAATACAACATCACAACAAGCTTTGCAAGCAATGTGACAAAGGAGTTAGTTACGGGATCTTGTATTACAGAACGAGTAAAGAGACTTGCCGGTAATGAGATTGAACTAGGTATGGAGATACCGATGATCGAATATCGGGCAAGTAACATACCGAAGGACAAAGGGAATGGTTTACGAGATTATATGAATCCTTGGCAAAGAGGTTCAACCGATAAGATCTTCGTAGAATATGTAGGATCCAATATGGACATCGAGGACACGCTATTGGATATTGACCGAGGAGTGTCTCACGTCATGTCTGCATAGTTCTTGAACCCGCAAGGTCTGCACACTTAAGGTTCGGTGACGTTTCAGTATAGTTGAGTTATGGGTGTTGGTTACTGAAGTTATGTTCGGAGTCCCGGATGAGATCTTGGACATCACGAGAAGTTCTGGAATGGTCCAGAAACGAAGATTGATATATAGTAAGTTGGCATTTGGATTCCGGATGGTTTTCGGGCATTGCCGATAGTGTACCGGGAGTGACGAATGGGTTCCGAGGCCCCACTGGGTGGGCGCACCATGCCCCAAGGGGTCCACATGGGTTTATTGGATGCACAACAAGGCATAATGGGCTGACAAAGTCATCCAAGGAAAGCCCATGAGGAAAAAGTGGAAAATCGAAAAGAGGTGGGAAATTAAGGAAGGAGTCCTAATCCAAGTGGAGTTGGAGGAGGACTCCTCCCTCCTCCACTTCGGCCAACCCAAGGGAGTCTCCCTTGTGGCGCAAGGCCTGCCCCTCCCTCCTCCTATATATACTAGAGGTTTAGGGCTTTTTGACACAAAACTTTGCCACGTGCTGCCCTCTCCTCTAGATCGTAGTTCTTCCTCTAGATCGGTATTCTGCGGAGCTCGGGCGGAGCCTTGTACGAATAGATCACCACCACCACCGGCGCGCCGTCACGCTTCCGGGGAACTCATCTACACCCTCGTCTCTCTTGCTGGATCAAGAAGGCAGAGATCGTCATCGAGCTGTACGTGTGCGGAACGCGGAGGTGCCGTCTGTTCGGCACTTGATCGGGACGGATCGTGGGACGGATCGCGAGATGGTTCGTGGGACGGATCGTGGTACGGTTCGTGGGACGGATTGTGAAGATGTACCACTACATCAACCACTTTTATTAACGCTTCCGCTTAGCGATCTAGAAGGGTATGTGGATCCGATCTCCCTCTTGTAGATGATCATCACCATGATAGGTCTTCGTGTGCGTAGGAATTTTTTTGTTTCCCATGCAACGTTCCCCAACAGTGGTATCATGAGCTAGGTTCATGCGTAGATGATATCTCGAGTAGAACACAAAAGATTTTGTGGGTTTTGATGTTCGATTTGCTTCCCTCCTTAGTCTTTTCTCGATTCGGCGGTATTGTTGGATTGAAGCGGCCCGGACCAACCTTACTCGAACGCTTACGAGAGACCGGTTTCATCGACTAACATGCAACTTGTTGCATAAATATGACTGGCGGGTGTCTCTCTCTTCAACTTTAGTTGAATCGGATTTGACCAAGGAGGTCCTTGGAGAAAGGTTAAATAGCAATTTGCATATCACCGTTGTGGTTTTGCGTAAGTAAGACGCGATCATACTAGATACCCATAGCAGCCACGTAAAACATGCAACAACAAATTAGAGGACGTCTAACTTGTTTTTGCAGTGTATGCATGTGATGTGATATGGTCAAAGACATGATGTGATATATTGGATGTATGAGATGATCATGTTGTAATAGTTCAATATCGACTTGCACGTCGATGCTACGGCAACCGACAGGAGCCATAGGGTTGTCTTTAAACTAACGTTTCTGCTTGCAGATGCGTTTACTATATTGCTAGGTTGTAGCTTTAGTAGTAATAGCATAGATAGCACGACAACCTCGATGGCGGCATGATGATGGAGATCATGGTGTGGCATCGGTGACAATGAAGATCATGCCGGTGCTTTGGTGATGGAGATCAAGAAGCACAAGATCATGGCCATATCATGTCACTTATGAATTACATGTGATGTTAATCCTTTTATGCACCTTATTTTGCTTAGAACGACGGTAGCATTATGAGGTGATCCCTTACTAAAATGTCAAGATAAAATTGTGTTCTCCCCGATTGTGCACCGTTGTGACAGTTCGTCATTTCGAGACACCACGTGATGATCGGGTGTGATAGACTCAACGTTCACATACAACGGGTGCAAAATAGTTGCACACGTGGAACACTTGGGTTAAACTTGACGAGCCTAGCATGTACAAACATGGCCTCGGAACACAAGAGACCGAAAGGTCGAGCATGAATCATATAGTTTATATGATCAACATGGAGATGTTCACCATTGAAGCTAAACTCAACTCACGTGATGATCAGAATTGAGTTAGTAGATTTGGATCATGCGCCACTCGAATGACTAGAGGGACGTCTATTTGAGTGGGAGTTCTTAAGTAATAGGATTAATTGAACTAATTATCATGAACATAGTCAAAAAGGTCTTTGCAAATTATGTTGTAGCTTGCGCTGTAGCTCTATTGTTTTAGATATGTTCCTAGAGAAAATTTAGTTGAAAAATGATAGTAGCAATTATGCGGGCTGGGTCCATAAACTGAGGATTGTCCTCATTGCTGTGCAGAAGGCTTATGTCCTTAATGCACCGCTCGGTGTGCTGAACCTCGAGCGTCGTCTGTGGATGTTGCTAACATCTGACATACACGTTTTTTATGACTACATGATAGTTGAGTACGTAATGCTTAACGGCTTAGAATTGAGGCGCCAAAGACATTTTGAAACGTCACAGAACATATGAGATGTTTCAAGAGATGAAATTGGGATTTCATGCTCGTGCCCTTGTTAAGAGGTATGACACCTCCGATAAGATTCTTTGTCTACAAAGTAAGGGAGAAAAGCTCGATCGTTGAGCATGTGCTCAGATTGTGTGAATGCTACAATCGCTTGAATGGAGTGGGAGTTAATATTCCAGATGAGATAGTGAGGGTTCTCCAAAGTCACTGCCACCAAGCTACTAGAGCTTCGTGATGAACTATAACATATCAAGGATAGATATGATGATCCTTAAGCTATTTACGATGTTTGACATCACGAAAGTAGAAATCAAATAGGAGTATCAATTTTTGATGGTTAGTAAAACCACTAGTTTCAAGAAGGGCAAGGGCAAGAAGGGATACTTCATGAAATGGCAAACCAGTTGCTGCTCTAGTAAAGAAACCCAAGATTGAACCCAAACCCAATGCTAAGTGCTTCTGTTATGAGGGGAACAGTCAGTGAGGCGGAAGTACCCTAGATACTTGGTAGATGAGAAGGCTGGCAAAGTCGACAAAAGTATATTGGATATACATGAGATTGATGTGTACTTTACTAGTACTCCTAGTAGCATGAGGGTATTAGATACCGGTTCGGTTGCCAAGTATTAGTAACTCGAAATAAAAGCTACGGAATAAACGGAGACTAGCTAAAGGCGAGGTGACGATATGTGTTGGAAGTGTTTCCAAGGTTGATATGGTTAAACATAGCATACTCCCTCTACCATCGGGATTAGTGTTAAACCTAAATAATTGTTATTTGGTGTTTGCATAGAGCATGAACATGATTAGATCGTGTTTATTGCAATACGATTATTCATTTAAAGAGAATAATGGTTATTCTATTTGCTTGAATAAATACCTTCAATGGTTTATTCAATCTCGATCGTAGTGATACACATGTTCATAATACTGATGCCAAAAGATACAAAGTAGTAATGATAGTACCATTTACTTGTGGCACTACAACTTGAGTCATGTTGGTATAAATGCATGAAGAAGCTCCATGCTGATGGATCTTTGTACTGACTCATTTTTGAAACGTTTGAGACATGCGAACCATACCTATTGGTATAAACGCATGAAGAAACTCTATGCAGATGGATCATTTGGAATCACTTCATTTTGAATCACTTGAGACATGCAAATCATACCACATGGGCAAGATGACTGAAGGCCTCGTTTTCCAGTGAGATGGAACTAGAAACTACCTTATTGGAAGTAATACATTTGGATGTATGCAGTCCAATGAGTGCTGAGGCACGCAGTGGATATCATTATGTTCTTACTTCACAGATGATTTGAGTATATACTAGTGTATTTGCTTGATGAAACACACTTCTGAATTATTGAAGGGTTCAAGTAGTTTCATAGTGAAGTTGAAGATCGTCGTGACAAGACGGTAACATGTCTACGATATGATAATAGAGATGAATATATGAGTTGCAAGTTTGGTACACAATTAAAACAAATGTGAAAAATTGTTTGACATCTCATGCCACCTACAACACCATAGTGTGATGGTGTGTCTGAATGTCATAGCCTCGCCCTATTTGATATGGTGCATACTGTGATGTCTCTTATCGAATTACCACTATCGTTTATGGGTTATGCATTAGAGACAACCACATTCACTTTAAATAGGGCATCACGTATTTCCGTTGAGATGACACCGTATGAACTATGGTTTGGAGAAACCTAAGCTGTCGTTTCTTAAAAGTTTGGGGCTGCGATGCTTATGTGGAAAAGTTTCAGCATGATAAGCTCAAACCCAAAGCGGATAAATGCATCTTCATAGGACACCTAAAACAGTTGGGTATACCTCCTATCTCAGTTCGGAAGCAAAGTGTTTGTTTCTAGAAACGGGTTCTTTCTCGACGAAAAGTTTCTCTCGAAATAATTGAGTGGGAGGGTGGTGGAACTTGATGAGGTTATTAAACCGTCACTTCAACCAGTGTGTAGCAGGGTGCACGAAGTTGTTCTTGTGTCGCCTACGCCAATTGAAGTGGAAACTAACGATAGTGATCATTAAGCTTCGGATCAAGTTATTACAAACCTCGTAGGTCGACAAGGTCATGTACTTCTAAAGAGAGGTAGCGGTAACCCTGTCTTGGAGGTCATGTTGTTGAACAACAATGAACCTACAAGCTATGGAGAAGCGGTGGTGGGCCCGGATTCTGGCAAATGGCTGGAGGCCATGAAATCCGAGAGAGGATCCATGTATGAAAACAAAGTGTAGACTTTGGAAGAACTACTTGATGGTCATAAGAATATTAAGTGCAGATGGATATTTAAAAGGAAGACAGACGACGATGGTGAAAATTTACCATTAAGAAAAGCTCGACTTGTCGCAAAGATGTTTCCGACAAGTTCAAAGAGTTGACTATGATGAGACTTTCTCACTCGTAGCGACGCTACAAGTCTATTGTAATTATGTTAGCAGTTTCTGCATTATTTATGAAATATTGCACATAGGATGTCAAAACATTGTTTCCTCGATGGTTTCCTTGAAGAAAGGTTGTATGTGATACAACCAGAAGGTTTTGTCGGTCCTAAGGATGCTAACAAGTATGCAAGCTCCAACGATCCTTCTATGGACTGGTGCAAGCATCTCGGAGTTGGAATATATGCTTTTATGAGATGATCAAAGCTTTTGGGTTTATACAAGGTTTATGAGAAACTTGTATTTCCAAAGAAGTGAGCGGGAGCACTATAGAATTTCTGATAAGTATATGTGGTTGACATATTGTTGATCGGAAGTAATGTACAATTTCTAGAAAGCATAATGGGTTGTTTGAAACGAGTTTTTCAAAGGAAAACCTGGATAGAGATACTTGAATATTGAGCATCAAGATCTATAGAGATAGATCAAAACGCTTAACAGAACTTTCAATGAAATGTATGCCTTGACAGGTTTTTGAAGGAGTTCAAAATAGATCAACAAAGAAGGAGTTCTTGGTTATGTTGTAAGGTGTGAATTTGAGTAAGACTCAAAGCCTGACCACAACAGAAGAAAGGGAAAGGACGAAGATCGTCCCCTATGCATTAGCCATAGGCTCTAAAGTATGTTATGCTCTGTACCGCACCTGATGTGTGCCTTGCCATGAATTAGTCAAGGGGTACGAAAGTGATCCACGAATGGATTACTGGACAGCGGTCAAAAATTATCCTTAGTAACTAGTGGACTAAGGAATTTTTTCTCAATTATGGAGGTGTTAAAAGAGTTCGTAATAAAGGGTTACACCGATGTAAGCTTTGACACTAATCCGGAAAACTCTGAGTAGTAAACCGTATTCGTATAGTGGAGCAGTCATTTGAACTAGTTCCAAATGGTGCGTGGTAGCAGCATCTATAGGATGACATAGAGATTTGTAAAGCACACACGGATCTGAAAGGTTCAGACCCATTGACTAAAACCTCTCTCACAACCAAGATATGATCAAACCCCATGGGTGTTAGGTTCATTGCAATCACATAGTGATGTGAACTAGATTATTGACTCTAGTGCAAGTGGTAGACTATTGGAAATATGCCCTAGAGGCAATAATAAATTTATTATTATTCTATTTCTTTGTTCATGATAACCATATATTATCCACGCTAGAATTGTATTGATTGGAAACTCAAATACATGTGTGGATACATAGACAAACACACTGTCCCTAGTGAGCCTCTAGTTGACTAGCTCGTTGATCAAAGATGGTCAAGGTTTCCTGACCATAGACAAGTGTTGTCACTTGATAACGGGATCACATCATTGGGAGAATGATGTGATGGACAAGACCCAAACTATAAAACGTAGTGTATGATCGTGTCAGTTTATTGCTATTGTTTTTCTCCATGTCAATGTATCTGTTCCTATGACCATGAGATCATGCAACTCCCGGACACCGGAGGAATACCTTGTGTGTATCAAACATCGCAACGTAACTGGGTGACTATAAAGGTGCTCTACAGGTATCTCCGAAGGTGTCTGTTGGGTTGGCATGGATCAAGACTGGGATTTGTCACTCCGTGTGACGGAGAGGTATCTCGGGGCCCATTCGGTAATACAAGATCACGACAAGCCTTGCAAGAAATGTGACTAAGGAGTTAGTTACTTGATCTCGTAGTACGGAACAAGTAAAGATACTTTCCGGTAACGAGATTGAACTAGGTATGGAGATACCGACGATCGAATCTCGGGCAAGTAACATACCGAAGGACAAAGGGAATGGTATACGGGATTATATGAATCCTTGGCATAGAGGTTCAACAATAAGATCTTCGTATAATATGTAGGATCCAATATGGACATCCAGGTCGCGCTATTGGATATTGACCAGGGAATGTCTCATGTCATGTCTGCATAGTTTTCGAACCCGCAGGGTCTCCACACTTAAGGTTCGGTGACGTTTCAGTATAGTTGAGTTATGGGTGTTGGTGACCGAAGTTTTGTGCGGAGTCCTGGATGAGATCCTGGACGTCAAGAGGAGTTCCGGAATGGTCCGGAAACAAATATTGATATATAGGAAGTTGGTATTTGGATTCCGGAAGGTTTTCGGGCATTGCCGGCAGTGTACATGGAGTGACGAATGGGTTCCAGGGGCCCACTGGGTGGGCTCACCACGCCCCAAGGGGTCCACATGGGTTTATTGGATGCGCAATAAGGCATAATGGGCTGACAAAGTCATCCAAGGAAAGCCCATGAGGAAAAAGTGGAAAATCCAAAAGAGGTGGGAAATTAAGGAAGGAGTCCTAATCCAAGTGGAGTTGGAGGAGGACTCCTCCCTCCTCCACTTTGGCTGACCCAAGGGAGTCTCCCTTGTGGCTCAAGGCCTACCCCCTCCCTCCTCCTATATATACTTGAGGTTTGGGGCTTTTTGAGACAAAACTTTGCCACATGCTACCCTCTCCTCTTAATCGTAGTTCTTCCTCTAGATCGGTTTTCTGCGGAGCTCGGGCGGAGCCCTATAGGAATAGATCACCACCACCATCGGAGCGCTGTCACGCTGTCGAGGAACTCATCTACATCCCCGTCTCTCTTTCTGGATCAAGAAGGCGGAGATCGTCATCAAGTTGTACGTGTGCGGAACGCGGAGGTGCCGTCCGTTCGACACTTGATCGGGACGGATTGTGGGACGGATCGCGAGACGGTTCATGGGATGGATCGTGGGACGGTTCGTGGGACGGATAATGAAGACGTACCACTACATCAACCACGTTTATTAATGCTCCCTCTTAGCAATCTACAAGGGTATGTGGATCCGATCTCCCTCTCGTAGATGATCATCACCATGGTAGGTCTTCGTGTGCGTAGGAAATTTTTTGTTTCCCATGCAACGTTCCCCAACACTTGCTTGCTCATGAAGACCTAGGGCATTTGAGGGAGCCTGGTATCATAATATACAAGCCATGTTTGTGAAAAAATGATTCCCACTAGCATAAGAATGATATAACATGAGATTCTCTATATGAAGAATAAGGTGCCACTTTGAGGCACAAGTCTGGTAAAGATAGTAGCAAAGATGGTAAAGATAGTAGATAGTAGCAAAGTCCCTTCCCACTAGCACAAGTCTGGTAAACATAGGGTTTCGGTGATGCACAAGTCTGGTAGAGAGCCATGTCACGGGGTTTGGATGCATCACCGAAAGTTGCACCTTCCTCAAGGTGAGAACGGGCGATGCAAGGTACCAAAGAGGCTGGCAAATATGAGGAGGTGGGAGTGCGTATGTCCATGGTGTCACATTAGCTAGTAAGAACTCATATACTTACTGCAAAGTTCTATTAGTTTTATCACAAATCAAAGTACTACTCACATGCCCTGAGGGAGGGGGTTGGTAGAAATTAACCATCGTGCGACTCTTACTCAAAACAACACATGGTTTTCAGCGAGGAATAGAAATGCTCAAACATCATCACCATGCCTTTTTAACATTTTTAGATGAAAAAGAAGTTTAGCATCACTTAATATCGACACCTATCTGAATTAATGATAATGCACTTCCACCTTTTTTCATATCACCACGTCAATATCATTAGCCTATAATTTGTTTATATGTGCTACATGGTGGTTTTTATCATCATTCATTGGATACTCATTACTTTTGATCTAGTCTTATGACCCATGCAAATTACTATCACTATTTGTATAGATCTCAAACAAATATAAGTGAAGAATGAGAGCATAATATTTCTATAAAATCTACACTCCACCATGTTCAAAAAGATATAAGTGAAGTACTAGAGCAACTGCTAAGCTCAAAAGACATAAGTGAAGCACATAGACTATTCTAACAAATTTGTGATGGTGTGATCTCTATCTCACGTAGGTGTGTCCAGCAAACAATGATTGTGGTATAGTGAAAGTAAAAGAAAACGATGTTCCAAGCAAAACTCATATCATGTGATGAATAAAAATATAGCTCCAAGTAACATACCGATGGATGGAGACGAAAAGAGGGTATGCCTTCCGGGGCATCCCCAAGATTAGACACTTGAGTCTTCCTAGAATATTACCTTAGGGTTCCTTGGGCATCCCTAATCTTAGGCTTTTTCTGCTCCTCAATCCTTTGTCCTTCGGGACAATACCCAAAACTTGAAAACTTCAATCACATAAAACTTAACAAAACCTCATGAGATCCATTAGTATATCCAAAATACTTTCAGGTGCTGTTACATATTGATTCTTATTTTATTTTAGCATAGGGTACTATATCTTAACTCCTCCAAGGCTTATACCCCCCGGATATAATCCATAACATCATCAAAACAAGCAAACTATACATGCAAACATAGAATCTGACTGAAACAGAACAGTCTATAGTAATCTGTAATGAACCTATACTTCTATAACTCCAACAATTCTGAAAAACTAGGATGATCTGGGGAATTTTTATATAAATACTGTTTAGACAATTCAGCTTAAAAACATGTACTAGTAAAATTAGAGAAATTCTGCACTTGGCGTTAAAGTTTCTGTTTTTGCATCGTATCAATTCTACTCATCATGCAAATCATCCAAAGGCTTTACTTGGCACAAATACTAATTAAAACATAAAAATAAAATCATTATAGAGACAATAATTAGTTACGATACACTAACAAAAATAAAAAGCAAAAAATGAAGATAACCATTGGGTTGTCTCCCAACAAGCGCTATTGTTTTACGCCCCTAGTTAGGCGTATTGCATAGTTTCAAGTGTTGCCATCGTTGTTCATAAGAGGTGTAATATCATTCATAACCTTGTATCCCCTAGCACAAAGAACATCAAGCTTTTGTTCTATGGTATAAAGCCTTCTATTACGTAGCATGACATTCCCGTGGATCTTAGAGGTAGAGTTGAACACCCCCTAAACTTAGACTCCATACTAGTTCTAGCCTCTTTAATTAATTCGGTTTGGGGGTGGCACACTAGTATAGACAGTTCAATGGTTTCTATTTTAGGTCTCCCAAATACACTTTTCAGCTTAACATATGTGTCAAAAGTATTGTTTCCAAGGAAATCTTTTGCAAACGTAGAGTCCAAGACACGTCTATGGGAAAGAGATAAACCAACATAAAAAATTGAGAAGCAAATTAATATGACTCTTACGATTAGCTCTAGCTTGTATTGTTAGTAGTCTATCCCAAGCTTCTGGAGTGACTCATCACCTACTTTCTTCAAATACAAGATTGGTAAATCCTCTCCAAAGTAAGGAGGGAGAGGCATATCCTTACTGGAAGTAGCCATGACGCCAATAACTTAAACTAGAAAGATAAAATGTAATAAAGTGACAAGAAACACAAGCAAAGATAAATATTTTGTATTTTTATTTTTTTATGATACAAACTGAATATACCACCAAATAAAAATATGAACAAGTGAATAAACTTTTCCGTGGAGTTACTTGGTAGTTGGTGATGATATTCCCCCGCAACGGCGCCAGAAATCCTTCCTCACACTCTGGATTTGCGTTGGGTTCTCCGTGAAGAGCAACGGGTTATCGCAACACAAAGTAAGTAAGTATTTCCCTAAGTGATGAAACCAAGGTTTATCAAACCAATTGGAATATCAACCACAACTATCTTCAGCGGCTGCACACAAAAGAACAAACAGCTTGCACCAAACACGACCAAGAGAGTTGTCAATCCTCTTGTCTTGTTATTTGCAAGCAAGTGAGGTGTGTAGATAATTGTATAGAGCAAGATAAAATAAAAAAGAAGTAAATAATATCAAGGAAATTAAGGTTTTATCAATATGTTATGAATAGACCCAGTGGGCATAGCTTTCCCAAATGGCATCTATCATAGAAAAATAGCATACGGTGGGTAAACAAATTACTGTTGGGTAATTGACAAAAATACGGATAGTTATCTCATATTCACGAAAATGCTCATGTGTATATAGGCATCACGTCCATAAACAAATAGGCCAAATCCTGCCTGCACCTATTACTATTACTTCACTTCAAGAGCGCTTCTATGCTTGCCTCTCCACGTATTAAGTTCACGACGAACGAAGTAATGCATGGAGTAAGATGACATGATATAGACAAAGTAAACTCAAGCAATATGAATAAACCCCATCGTTTTATCCTTAGTAGTAGCAACACTAATATGCACCTTGTCCCCTTCTGTCACTAGGATATAGAAACTCGCCAGGTTGAACCTACCGCAACACACCTCTCTCAACAAAGAAATACTGATCTAGTTGGCCAAAATATTTCAATAGATCAGAGAGAATTATGAAGCTATCATAATCATGCACATAAGAATCATATAAGTATTGAGAGGTGACTGAAATATTTATCATGAATAACCTGAGCATGAACCAATAATTCATCGGATCCCAACAAATGCACCGCACAAAAAGAATCACACCATATGGCTCAAAGAGAAGACGCGATGATCATTGTATTGAAGATCAAATAGAGAGATTGCCATCTAGGTACTCACTATGGACCCGTAGGTCTATGGTGAACTACTCACACATCATCGTGAGGGCAGCAAGGTTGATGAAGAGGCCCTCCATGATCGACCCCCCTCCGGCAGGATGCCAAATCAGAGCTCCACATGACCTCCCATCGAAACAGAGACTTGTGACGGCATAAAAAGTGTATTGGGAGTCCCTCTGGTATTTTTAGGGTAGATGAGAATTTATAAGCCAAATATTGGAGTCCGTAGGGCCATGAGGGAGGCACAAGCTATTATGGCGCCCCCAAGCCGCGCCCTATTAGCTTCTAGGCCCCTCGTGTGGCCTCCATCGTTGTTCCGATGCTCGTTGCTCTTATTTAGGTCTACAAAAAAATCAAAAAGTTTGAGGGAAATTGGACCTCGTTTTGTATTTTAAACCTACAAAGTGAAAACACGCAGAAAACAACAACTGGCACTAGGCACTAGGTTAATAGGTTAGTGCTAAAAAATAATATAAAATGGTGAATAAATACCCAAAAGGCATAGTAGAATGATAATATATCATCATGCAACAATCAAAAGTTATAGATACGTTGGAGACGTATCAACCACAAATAGAATGTCATGTCTATATGATCATGCAAAGCATTATGATGATGAACGAACTAGTGATGTGAAGTGATGATGGCATTTGCATGGAAATATATCTTGGAATGGCTATAGAAATGCCATGATAGGTATATATGGTGGATTTTTAGAGGAAGATGTAAATTTTTTTATGGGGAACAAAGCATGTCATGTCGCGGGGTTTGGATGCACCGGCGAAAGTTGCACCGATCCTCAAGGTGATAACAGGCAATGCATGATACTGAAGAGGTTAGAAAATATAAGAAGATGAGTGTGTGTATGTCCATGGTGTCACATTAGTCATGATTAACTCGCATTCCTCGAGGGAGAGGGTTGGTAGGAATTAACCATCGCGCGACTCCGACTCAAAACAACACAAGGATTTCATCGAGGAATTGAAATGCTCACGCATCATCACCATGCCTTTTTAATTTTTTAGATGAACAAGAAGTTTAACATCTCTTAATATCGACACCTATATGAATTAATAATAATGCACTCACACCTTTTTCATATCACCACACCAATATTTAACCCACAATTTCTCTATATGCGCTACATGATGGTTTTTATCATCACTCATTAAAAACTCATTATTTTTTATAGTCTTATGACCCATGCAAATTACCGTCACAATTTGTACAGAAATCAAACAAATATAAGTGAAGAAAGAGAGCATAATATTTCTATAAAATCTACACGCCACCGTGCTAAAAAGGTATAAGTGAAGTACTAGAGCAACTGCTAAGCTCAAGAGATATAAGTGAAGCATATGGAGTGTTCTAGCAAATTGTGATGATGTGGTATATCTATCAAATAGGTGTGTGCAGAAAAAATAATTGTGGCAAACTGAAAGTAAAATCAAGCAAAAGCAAATGATGCTCCAAGCAAAACTCATGTCATGTGATGAATACAACTATAGCTCCAAGTAACATACCGATGGATTGAGACGAAAAGAGGGGATGCCTTCTGGGGCATCCCCAATATTAGACACTCGATTATTCCTAGAATATTACCTTGGGGTGCCTTGGGCATCCCCAATCTTAGGCTTTTTCTGCTTCTCAATTCTTTGTCCATTGGGACAATACCCAAAACTTCAAAACTTCAATCACATAAAACTCAACAAAAGTTCGTGAGATCCGCTAGTATAAGTAACATATCAAATACTTTCAAGTTCTGTTAAAATTTATTATTAATTTATTTTGTCATAGTGTACTGTATCTTAACTCCTCCATGGCTTATACCCCTTGATATAATCCATAGAATCATCAAAACAGGCAAACTACGCATGCAAAAAACAGAATCTGACTGTAACAAAGAAGTATGTAGTAATCTATATGTTGGGGAACGTTGCATGGGAAACAAAAAAATTCCTACGCACACGAAGAAATATCATGGTGATGGTCATCTACGAGAGGAGATTAGATCCACATACCCTTGTAGATCACTAAGCGGGAAGCGTTAAGAAACGTGGTTGATGTAGTGGTACAACTTCGTGATTCAAATCACCGTCGTCCCACGGTCCGTTCCAATCTAACGCCAAACGGACGGCACCTCCGTGTTCGGCACACGTACAGCTCGATGACGATCTCGGCCTTCTTGATCCAGCAAGAGAGACGGAGAAGTAGATGAGTTCTCTGGCAGCGTGACGGCGCTCCGGTGGTGGTGATGATCTACTCCTGGAGGGCTCCGCCCGAGCTCCGCAGAAATCCGATCTAGAGGTAGAACTACGTGGTATAGGTTTGAGTTGCACGTGGAAAAAGTTGTGTCTCAAAAGCCCTAAAAGTACCAATATATATAGGAGGAGTGGAGGGGCTAGCCTTGGGGCTCAAGGGAGCCCCAAGGGCGCCGGCCGAAGGGAGAGGTGGACTCCCACCCCAATCCGGTTTGGGGGAAGGAGTCCACTCCTTCCTTCCCACCTCCCTCTTTCCTTGTTTTTTCTTTTCTTTTGGTTTTTTCCACTTTTGGCGCCATGGCCCTCTTGGGCTGGCCTCACCAGCCCACTAAGGGCTGGTGCGCCACCCTAGGGTCACTGGGCTCACTCCTGGGTGGGTGGGCCCCTCCCGGTGAATACTCGGAACCCATTCGTCACTCCCGGTACACTAGAGGTAATGCCCGAAAACTTTCTGGTGACCAAATGAAACCATCCTATATATCAATCTTCGTTTCCGGACCATTCCGGAAACCCTCGTGATGTCCGTGATCTCATCCGGGACTCCGAACAATCTTTGGGTCGCCGACACATATAACTCAACTATACTAAAACATCATCGAACCTTAAGTGTGCACACCCTGTGGGTTCAAGAACTATGCAGACATGACCCGAGACACTCCTCGGTCAATATCCAATAGCAGGACCTGGATGTCCATATTGGATCCTACATATTCTATGAAGATCTTATCGGTTGAACCTCTGTGCCAAGGATTCATATAATCCCGTATATCATTCCCTTTGTCCTTCGGTATGTTACTTGCCCGAGATTTGATCGTCGATATCCGTATACCTATTTCAATCTCATAACCAACAAGTCTCTTTACTCCTTCCGTAATATAAGATCCCGTGACTTACACTTGAGTCTCATTGCTTGCTAGGCTTGTATGTGATGTTGTATTACCGAGTGGGCCCCGAGATGCCTCTCCGTCACACGGAGTGACAAATCCCAGTCTTGATCCATGCTAACTCAACGGACACCTTTGAAGACACCTGTAGAGCACCTTAATAGTCACCGAGTAACATTGTGACATTTGATACACACAAGGTATTCCACTGGTGTCAGTGAGATATATGATTTCGTGGTCATAGGAATGAATACTTGACACGCAGAAAACAATAGCAACAAAATGACACGATCACATGCTATGTTCATAGTTTGGGTCTAGTCCTTCACATGATTCTCCTAATGATGAGATCCAGTTGTCAAGTGACAACACTTGCGTATGATCAGAAAACCTTAACCCTCCTTGATCAACTGGCTAGCCAACTAGAGGCTTGCTAGGGACATTGTTTTGTCTATGCATCCACACATGTATCCATGTTTTCATTCAATACAATCATAGCATGGATAATAAACAATTATCTTGAAACAGGAAATATAATAATAACTATTTTATCATTGCCTCTAGGGCATATTTCCAACAGTCTCCCACTTGCACTAGAGTCAATAATCTAGTCCTCACATCGCTATGCGATTTACATTGTAATGAATCTAAAACCCATATAGTTCTGGTGTTGATCATGCTTCGCTCGTGGAAGAGGTTTAGTCAGCGGATCGGCTACATTCTGATCCATGTGCACTTTGCAAATATTTACATCCTCTCCTTTGACGTAGTCGCAGATGAGGTTGAAGCGTCGTTTGATGTGTCTGGTCTTCTTGTGAAACCTTGGTCCCTTTGCTAAAGTAATGGCACTAGTGTTGTCACAGAAGAGAGTTTTTGGATTTAGTGCGCTCGGCACAACTCCAAGATCCGTCATGAACTGCTTCATCCAGACACCCTCCTTAGCTGCCTCCGATGGAGCCATGTACATCGCTTCACATGTAGAATATGCTACGACGCTTTGCTTGGAACTGCACCAGCTTACTGCACGCCCATTAAGAATAAATACGTATCCGGTTTGAGACTTAGAGTCATCCGGATCAGTGTCAAAGCTTGCGTCGACGTAACCCTTTACGACGAGCTCTTCGTTACCTCCATAAACAAGAAACAATTCCTTAGTCCTTTTCAGGTACTTCAGAATATTCTTGACCACCATCCAGTGATCCATTCCTGGATTACTTTGAAACATGCCTGCCATACTTCTGGCCAAGCTGACGCCCGGTCTAGTGCACACCATTGCATACATGATAGACCCTATGGCTGAAGCATAGGGGATGTTACTCATCTTTTCTCTATCTTCCGCAGTTACTGGACACTGAGTCTTACTCAACTTTATACCTTGTAACACTGGAAAGAAACCCTTATTGGACTGTTCCATTTTTGAACTTCTTCAAAACTTTATCAGGGTATGTTCTTTGTGAAAGTCCTATCACGCGCCTTGATCTATCCCTACAGATCTTAATGCCTAGAATGTAAGCAGCTTCTCCTAGGTCCTTCATAGAAAAACATTTGTTCAAGAAATCTTTTACACTCTCTAAAAACTCCACATTGTTTCCAATCAGCAATATGTCATCCACATATAATATTAGAAACGCCACAGAGCTCCCACTCACTTTCTTGTAAATACAAGATTCTCCAACAACTTGTATAAACCCAAATGCTTTGATCACCTCATCAAAGCGCCTATTCCAACTCCGAGATGCTTGCACCAGTCCATAAATGGATCGCTGGAGCTTGCATACTTTGTTAGCATTCTTTGGATCAACAAAACCTTCGGGTTGCATCATATACAACTCTTCCTTACGAAAATCGTTAAGGAACACCATTTTGACATCCATGTGCCAGATTTCATAATCGAAAAATGCAGCTATTGCTAACATGATTCGGACGGACTTAAGCATTGCTACCGGTGAGAACGTCTCATCGTAGTCAACTCCTTGAACTTGTGAAAAACCCTTTGCCACAAGTCGAGCTTTATAAACGGTTACATTACCGTCCGCGTCCGTCGTTTTATTAACGATCCATTTGTTCTGAATAGCCTTGCGGCCTTCAGGTAATACTTCCAAAGTCCATACTTTGTTTTCATACATAGATCCTATCTCGGACTTCATGGCCTCCAACCATTTATTGGAATCAGAGCCCACCATTGTTTCTTCATAATTCGCAGGTTCATTGTTGTCTAACAACATGATTGATAAGACAGGATTACTGTACCACTCAGGAGCAGTACGTGATCTTGTCGACCTGCGAGGTCCGATTGGAACTTGATCCGAAGCTTCATGATCATCATAATTAGCTTCCTCCTCAACCGGCATCGCTTCGACAACGGTTGCCCCTTACCCCGCGCCACCATCTAGAGGGAGTAGAGGTTCGACAACCTCATCAAGTTCTATCTTCCTCCCACTCAATTCTTTCGAGAGAAACCCCTTCTCAAGAAAATATCCGTTCTTAGCAACAAACACTTTGCCCTCGGATTTGAGATAGAAGGTGTACCCAACTGTCTCCTTTGGGTAACCTATGAAGACACACTTTTCCTCTTTGGGTTCCAGCTTTTCAGGCTGAAGCTTTTTGACATAAGCATCACATCCCCAAACTTTAAGAAACGACAACTTTGGCCTCTTGCCATACCACAGCTCGTATGGTGTCGTCTCAACGAATTTTGATGGTGCCCTATTTAAAGTGAATGCAGGTGTCTCTAATGCATAACCCCAAAACGATAACGACAAATTGTAAGAGACATCATAGATCGCATCATTTCTAACAAAGTACGATTACGACGTTCGGACACACCATTACGCTGTGGTGTTCCAGGCGGTGTTAACTGTGAAACGATTCCACATTGTCTCAAGTGAGCACCAAACTTGAAACTTAGATATTCACCCTCACGATCAGAACGTAGGAACTTGATCTTGTTGTTACAATGATTTTCAACTTCTCTCTGAAATTGCTTGAACTTCTCAAACATTTCAGACTTGTGCTTCATTAAGTAGATATAACCATACCTACTCAAATCATCAATGAAGGTGAGAAAATAACGATATCCGCTGCGCGCCTCCACACTCATTGGACCGCACACATCGGTATGTATGATGTCCAACAAGTCACCTGCATGCTCCATTGTTGCGGAGAACAGAGTCTTAGTCATCTTGCCCATGAGGCATGGTTCACACGTGTCAAGTGATTAAAAATCAAGTCTCTCCAAAAGCCCATCGGAGTGGAGTTTCTTCATGCGCTTTACAATAATATGACCTGAGCGGCAGTGCCACAAAAACGTGGCGCTATCATTGTTCACTCTACATATTTTTGTGTCAATGTTATGTATATGTGTGTCATCAGAATCAAGATTCAATATGAACAATCCTCTCACATTGGGTGCATGACCATAAAAGATATTACTCATAGAAATAGAACAACCATTATTCTCTGACTTAAACGAGTAACTGTCTCGCAATAAACAAGATCCAGATATAATGTTCATGCTTAACGCAGGAACTAAGTAACAATTATTTAAGTTCATAGCTAATACTGATGGTAACTGAAGTGAGACTGTGCCGACGGCGATTGCATCAACCTTGGAACCATTTCCCACGCGCATCGTCACTTCATCCTTCTCCAGCCTTCGTTTATTCTGCATTTCCTGCTTCGAGTTGCAAATATGAGCAACAGAACCGGTATCAAATACCCAGGCACTACTATGAGAGTTGGTTAAGCACACATCAATAACATGTATATAAAATATACCTGATTTTTCTTTGGCCACCTTCTTATCAGCCAAATACTTGGGACAGTTGCGCTTCCAGTGACCCATCCCCTTGCAATAATAACACTCTGTTTCTGGCTTAGGTCCAGCATTGGGTTTCTTCTTAGGATCGGCAACAGGCTTGCCGCTCTTATTTGAGTTTCCCTTCTTGCCTTTGCCGTTTTTCTTGAAATCAGTGGTCTTATTGACCATCAACACTTGATGCTCTTTCCGGAGTTCTGACTCTGCGACTTTCAGCATCGCGAATAACTCGTCGGGTGACTTGTTCATCCCTTGCATGTTATAGTTCAACACAAAGCTCTTATAGCTAGGTGGCAGTGATTGAAGAATTCTGTCAGTGATAGCCTCTTGCGGGAGTTCAATCCCTAGCTCAGCTAGACGGTTTGAGTACCCAGACATTTTGAGCACATGTTCACTGACAAACGAATTCTCCTCCATCTTGCAAGAATAGATTTATCGAAGGTCTCATACCTCTCGATCCAGGCGTTCTTCTAAAAGAGAAACTTCAACTCCTCGAACATCTCATATGCTCCATGACGCTCAAAGCAACGTTGAAGTCCCGGTTCCAAGCCATACAAGAATGCACATTGAACTACTGAGTAGTCCTCCTTACGCGATTGCCAAGCGTTCAAAACATCTTGGTCAAACGTAGAGGGTGGTTCATCTCCTATCACAACATCAAGGACATAATTCTTTTTCCCAGCTTGTAGGATGAGCCTAAGATTACGGGCCCAGTCTACAATGTTGCTTCCATCATCTTTCAACTTAGCTTTCTCTAGGAACGTATTGAAATTCCGGGTTGCTACTGCGTGAGCCATTGATCTACAACATAAAATATTGAAAAGTGGACTTAGACTATGTTCAAGATAATTAGAGTTTAACTAATCAGATTACTTAATAAACTCCCACTCAAAAAGTACATCCCTCTAGTCATTTGAGTGGCGCATGATCCAAATCCACTAACTCAAGTCCGATCATCACGTGAGTTTAGTATAGTTTCAGTGGTAAGCATCTCTATGCTAATCATATCAACTATACAATTCATGCTCGACCTTTCGGTCTCTTGTGTTCCGAGGCCATGTATGCACATGCTAGGCTCGTCAAGTTTAACCCGAGTGTTCCGCGTGTGCAACTGTTTTGCACCCGTTGTATATGAACGTTGAGTCTATCAGACCTGATCATCACGTCGTGTCTCGAAATGACGAACTGTCGCAACGGTGCACAGTCGAGGAGAACACAATTTCATCTTGAAATTTAAGTGAGGGATCACCATATAATGCTACCGTCGTTCTAAGCAAAATAAGGTGCATAAAAGGATTAACATCACATGCAATTCATAAGTGACATGATATGGCCATGATCTTGTGCTTCTTGATCTCCATCACCAAAGCACCGGCATGATATTCTTGTCACCGGCGCCCCACCATGATCTCCATCATCGTGCCACCATCGAGGTTGTCGTGTTATCTATGATATTACTACTAAAGCTACAACCTAGCAATAGACTAAACGCATCTGCAAACACAAACGTTAGTTCAAATACAACCCTGTAGCTCCTGCCGGTTGCCGTAGCATCGATGTGCAAGTTGATATTAACTATTACAACATGATCATCTCATACATCCAATATATCACATCATGTCTTTGGACATATCATATCACAAGCATACCCTGCAAAAACAACTTAGACGTCCTCTAATTTGTTGTTGCATGTTTTACGTGGTTGCTATGGGTATCTAGTATGACCGCATCTTACTTACGCAAAAACCACAACGGAGATGTGCAAATTTCTATTTAGCCTCTCTCCAAGGACCGCCTCGGTCAAATCCAATTCAACTAAAGTTGAAGAAATCGACACCCGCCAGTCATCTTTATGCAACGAGTTGCATGTGAGTCGATGAAACCAGTCTCTCGTAAGCGTACGAGTAATGTCGGTCCAGGCCGCTTCAATCCAACAATACCGCCGAATCGAGAAAAGACTAAAGAGGGCAGCAAATCGAACATCAACAACCACAAAACCTTTTGTGTTCTACTCGAGATAACATCTACGCATGAACATAGCTCATGATGCCACTGTTGGGGAATGTTGCGTGGGAAACAAAAAATTTCCTATGCACACGAAGACCTACCATGGTGATGTTCATCTACAAGAGGAGATTAGATCCACATACCCTTGTAGATCTCTAAGCGGGAAGCATTAAGAAACGCGGTTGATGTAGTGGTACTGCTTCGTGATTCAAATCACCGTCGTCCCACAATCCGTCCCACGATTCGTTCCGATCTAGCGCCGAACGGACGGCACCTCCGCGTTCAGCACACGTACAACTCGATGACGATCTCGGCCTTCTTGATCCAACAAGAGATATGAATAAGTAGATGAGTTCTCCGACAACGCGACGGCGCTCCGGTGGTGGTGATGATCTACTCCTGCAGGGCTCCGCCCAAGCTCCGGAGAAATCCGATCTAGAGGTAGAACTACGTGGTATAGGTTTGCGTTCCACGTGGCAAAAGTTGTGTCTAAAAAGCCCTAAAACCACCAATATATATAGGAGGAGGGGAGGGGCTAGACTTGGGGCTCAAGGGAGCCCCAAGGGCGCCGGCCGAAGAGAGAGGTGGACTCCCATCCCAATTCGGTTTGGGGGAAGCAGTCCACTCCTTCCTTCCCACCTCCCTCTTTCCTTGTTTTTTCTTTTATTTTGGTTTTTTCCACTTGTGGCGCCATGGCCCTCTTGGGCAGGCCTCACCAGACCACTAAGGGCCGGTGCGCCACCCTAGGGTCACTGGGCTCACTCCCGGGTGGGTGGGCCCCTCCCTGTGAATACCCGGAACCCATTCGTCACTCCCGGTACACTATGGGTAATGCGCGAAAACTTTCCGGTGACCAAATGAAACCATCCCATATATCAATATTCGTTTCCGGACCATTCCAGAAACCCTCGTGACGTCCGTGATCTCATCCGGGACTCCGAACAACCTTCGGTCACCGACACATATAACTCAACTGTACTAAAACATCATCGAACCTTAAGTGTGCAGACCATGCGGGTTCGAGAACTATGCAGACATGACCCGAGACACTCCTCGGTCAATATCTAATAGCAGGGCCTGGATGTCCATATTGGATACTACATATTCTACGAAGATCTTATCGGTTGAACCTCTGTGCCAAGGATTCGTATAATACCGTATATCATTCCCCTTGTCCTTCGGTTTGTTACTTGCCCGTGATTTGATCGTCGGTATCCATATACCTATTTCAATCTCGTAACTATCAATTCTCTTTACTCGTTATGTAATATAAGATCCTGTGACTTACACTTGAGTCACATTGCTTGCAAGGCTTTTATGTGATGTTGTATTACCGAGTGGGCCCCGAGATACCTCTCCGTCACACGGAGTGACAAATCCCAGTATTGATCCATGCTAACTCAATGGACACCTTGGGAGATACGTGTAGAGCACCTTTATAGTCACCCAATAACGTTGTGACATTTGATACACACAAGGTATTCCTTCAGTGTCAGTGAGTTACATGATCTCATGGTCATAGGAGTGAATACTTGACATGTAGAAAACAATAGCAACAAAATGACACGATCACATTCTACGTACATAGTTTGGGTCTAGTCCATCACATGATTCTCCTAATGATGTGATCCAGTTGTCAAGTGACAACACTTGCATATGATCAGAAAACCTTAACCATCCTTGATCAACTGGCTTGCCAACTAGAGGCTTTCTAGGGACATTGTTTTGTCTATGTATCCACACATGTATCCATGTTTTCATTCAATACAATTATAGCATGGATAATAAACGATTATCTTGAAATAGGAAATATAATAATAACTATTTTATCATTGCCTCTAGGGCATATTTCCAACACTATATTGAACCTATACTTATGTAACTCCAAAAATTCTGAAAAATGAGGAAGACCTTATGAATTTGTATAGAAGTAGTTTGTAAAAAAATCATATTAAAAAGTCATTCCATGAAAATAAGAGAAATTCTGCACTTGACGTCAAAGTTTCTGTTTTTGCAACGCATCAATTCTACTCATCATCCAAACCGTTCCAAAGGATTTACTTGGCACAAACACTAACTAAAACATAAAAACATAATCATTATAGAGGCAATAATAATGTTATCAAACACTAATAGAAAATAAATTATATATATTGGGTTGTCTCCCAACAAACTCTTTCTTTATAGCCATTAAGATAGGCTTGAAATTTCAATGATGCTCACATAAAAGACAAGAATTGAAGCACAAAGAGGACATCATAAAACATGTGACAAGCACATTTAATTCTAGCATACTTCCTATGCGTAGGTATTTTATAAGCAAATAATTTATCAAGACAAGAAGTGTCTAGCATACGCAAGTAGGAAGAGTGAAGCATTAACAATTTGAATATCAAGAGAGGTAAGTGAGTAGCATGAAAATTTCTATGACCATATTTTCCTCAACCATAATGATTACATGTAGGATCATATTCAAATTCAATGGTATAGCAATTTTTCTTTTCATTCAAGGAACTATCATGAATCACTTTATAAATTTCACAATTTTTAGATTCATAATTTTCAAGCAAGACCTCATAAAGATAATCTAGTGCACCCTCAATAGCAATTTTTTCAACATAGACGTGCCTTTTGAAAAGATTAGCTAGTGTATGAGGATCAATTTATCTTTATTTTTGCATTTTACTTTCTGTTTTGGTGTGACAAAGATAAAGATAGCATAGCTAGGCAAGTAAACTAGAGAGCAAAGATGCAAACTAGTTACAAGCAAAACAAGCAAAGATAAATATTTTTGTATTTTTATTTATGATACGAACTAAATATACCAGCAAATCAAAAGAGGAACAAGCGAATGAATTTTTTTGTGTAGTTACTTGGTAGTTGGTGATGATATTCTCGGCAACGGCGCCAGAAATCCTTCGTGATACTTGTGATCTGCATTGCGTCTTCCATGAAGAGGAACGGGTTGTCGCAACACAATGTGGGTAAGTATTTACCTTAGTTATGAAACCAAGGTTTACCGAACCAATAGGAATATCAACCACAATCATCTTCAGCGGCTGCACACAAAAGAACAAACAACTTCCACCCAACGTGGGCAAGAGGGTTGTCAATCCTCTTGTCTTGTTATTTGCAAGGAAGTGAGGTGTGTAGATAATTGTAGATAGCAATGTAAAATAAAGACAAGTAAATGGCAGCAAGGTAATGATGGTTTTATCAATATGTTTTGAATAGACCTAGGGGACATAGCTTTTCCTAATTGCATCACTCATGCAAAATAGCATATAGTGCGTAAAATAAATTACCGTTGGGCAATTGACACAAAAGCGTATAGTTATGCGATATTCATGGCAATGATCATGTATATATAGGCATCATGTCCGTAAACAAATAGGCCGTCTCCTACCTGCACATATTACTATTACTCCACTCATCGACCGCTATCCAACATGCATCTAGATTATTAAGTAAAACAAAGTAAAGCACGGGGAACAATGATATGCTGTAGACAAAGTAAACTCAATAAATATGAATAAATCCCATTGTTTTATCCTTAGTAGCAGTAGCACAAAGACGCATCTTGTCCCCTTTTGCGTCTGGGATATAGAAACTCGCCATATTGAACCTACCAGAACACACCTCTCTCACCGAAGAAATATCAATCTAGTTGGCCAAATTATTTCAATAGATCAGAGAGATTTATGAAGCTATCGTAATCATGCACATAAGAATCATATAAGTATTCATAGGAGACTCAAACATTTAGCATGAATAATCAGAACATAAACCCACAATCCATCAGATCCCAACAAATGCACCGCACAAAAAGAATTACATCATGGATCAAAGCGAAGACGCGATGATCATTGTATTGAACATCAAAGAGAGAGAGAGAGAGAGAGAGAGATTGCCATCTAGGTACTGGCCATGGACCCGTAGGTCTATGGTGAACTACTCACACATCATCTTGAGGGCAACAAGGTTGATGAAGAGGCCCTCCGTGATCGCACCCCCCTTCGCCAGGGTGCCAGAACGGAGCTCCAGATGGCCTCCTGTTTGAACAGAGACGTGCGGTGGTGTAAAAAGTGTTTCAGGACTCCCTATGGTGTTTTTAGGGTAGATGAGAATTTATAAGCCAAAGAACGGAGTGAGGAGGGCCACGAGGGAGGCACAAGCCATCAGGGCGCCCCCAGGCTGCGCCCTATTGGCTTGTGAGCCCCTCGTGGGGCCTCAAGCATTCTTCCGATGCTCGTTGGTCTTCTTTTGGTCCAGAAAAAATTCACCAAAAAGTTTCAAGGCAATTGGACTTCGTTTGGTATGGAAGACTTGAAAAGTGAAAAACACGTAGAAAACAACAACTCGCACTCGGCACTGGGTTAGTAGGTTGGTGCTCAAAACTAATATAAAATGGTAAATAAATACCCCAAAAGTATTCTAGAATGATAATATATCAACATGGAACAATAAAAGAATATAGATACGTAGGAGACATAGCAAGAACCCGTTAAAATTAAGAAGGAAACAATTGTTTATCATGTTGATTGAGTTGTACCTACTGCTTATATCGAGGAACCGACTTTTCGTGTTAGGATTAGGGAACATGCTAAAGCTACAACTTTGGTTAATAAAAGCTACGTTCAAACACCCCAACCTTCTGAACAAATAAATGTGGAGCCTAATATCGTCATAGTTAAAAAATCTGTTGGTTAATAATATTGATGTTATTTACTTCTGTAGTGAAGCTATTATAATTGTAAAGCCTCTTAGAAATGAGCAGGACAAGCTAGATAAAAACAAACCAGTTGTTGGCATGCATGTTGTTTCTATTAAGATTGGAGATCATTGCTATCATCATTTATGTGACATGGGTTCTACTAGTAGTGCTATACCTTTTACATTATATAAAGTAATTATGAATGATACAACACCCTCTGATATTGAAGATATTGATGTCACTATTAAACTTGCAAATCGACATACTATCTCGCCACTTGGGATTGATAGATACCTTGAAGTCTTTTGTGAAAAAGTCAAGTACCCAACTAACTTCTTAGTACTTGGTTCTGAACGGGATAACTTTTGTCCCATTAAATTTGGTAGACCTTTCTTGAACATTGTTAATGCTAAAATTAATTGTGTTAAAGAGAAAGTTAAAGTAAGCTTTGGTAATGAGTCTCATGAATTTAATTTCTCTAAATTTGGTAGACAACCACATGAGAAGGAGTTATCTAGGACAGATGAAATTATCCTCCTTGCTTATATTGTTGTGCCTCCTGCAGATCCTTTAGAACAATATTTGCTAGACGTTGAGAATGATACGCATATGAATGAAATAAATGAGATAGATGTCATATCCCTTAGACAAACACCTATCCTCAAACACAACTTCCATTTTGATATCTTAGGGGGCTCTCCTCCACCAAAAGGGGATCCCATGTTTGAGTTAAAGACACTACCTCTTACATTGAAATATGTTTATATTGATGAAAAGAACATCTATCTTGTAATTATCAGTGCTAACCTTTCAGGGTATGAAGAAAAGAGGTTACTCAAAACTCTGAAGAAGCACATGGATGCTATTGGATATACTCTTGATGATCTTAAGGCCATAAGCCCCACTCTATGTCAGCAAAGATTAGTATGAAACTGTGTGCTAAACATGTTGTTGATCATCAACGCCGCTTAAATCCTAAGATGAAGGAAGTGGTAAGAACTAAAATACTAAAGCTTTTGGAAGAAGGTATAATTTATCCTATTGTTGGTAGTTGATGGGTAAGTCCTATTTAGTGTGTTCCTAAGAAAGGAGGTATAACTGTTGTTCCTAATGATAAAAATGAACTTATTCCACTAAGAATAGTAACTGGTTATAGGATGGTAATTGATGTCATGAAATTTAATAAATCTACTAGGAAAGATCATTACCCCTTGAATTTTATTGATCAAATGTTAGAAAGATTATCTAAGCACACACACTTTTGTTTTCTTGATGGATATTCTGGTTTCTCTCAAATACCTGGGCCAAAAGAGGACCAAGACAATGTTGGAAATATGCCCTAGAGGCAATAATAAATTGGTTATTATATATTTCCTTGTTCATAATAATCGTTTATTATCCATGCTAGAATTGTATTGATTGGAAACTCAAATACATGTGTGGATACATAGACAACACACTGTCCCTAGTGAGCCTCTAGTTGACTAGCTCGTTGATCAAAGATGGTCAAGGTTTCCTGGCCATAGACAAGTGTTGTCACTTGATAACGGGATCCCATCATTAGGAGAATGATGTGATGGACAAGACCCAAACTATGAACGTAGCATATGATCATGTCAGTTTATTGCTACTGTTTTCTGCATGTCAATGTATCTCTTCCTATGACCATGAGATGATGCAACCCCCGGACATTGGAGGAATACCTTGTGTGTTATCAAACGTCGCAACGTAACTGGGTGACTATAAAGGTGCTCTAGAGGTTTCTCCAAAGGTGTCTGTTGGGTTGGCATGGATCAAGACTGGGATTTATCACTCGGTGTGACGGAGAGGTATCTCGGGGCCCACTCGGTAATACAACATCATAAGAAGCCTTGGAATCAATGTGACTAAGGAGTTAGTTATATGATCTTGTATTACGGAATGAGTAAAGAGACTTGATGGTACCGATATTGAACTAGGTATGGAGATACTGACGATCGAATCTCGGGCAAGTAACATACCGAAGGACAAAGGGAACAACATACGGGATTAATTGAATCCTTGACATAGAGGTTCAAACCTATAGAGATCTTCGTAGAATATGTAGGAGCCAATATGGACATCCAGGTCCCGCTATTGGTTATTGACCGGAGAGTGTCTCAGGTCATGTCTGCATAGTTCTCGAACCCGCAGGGTGTGCACACTTCAGGTTCGGTGACGTTTCAGTGTAGTTGAGTTATATATGTTGGTGACTAAAGGTTGCTCACAGTCCCGAATGAGATCCAGGACGTCACTAGGAGCTCCGAAATGGTCCAGAGGTAAATATTAATATATAGGAAGTTCTGTTTTGGTCATCGGAAAAGTTTTGGGCTCATCGGTAGTGTACGGGGAGTGCCGGGAGGGTGCCGGGGGACCACCGGGAGGGGTGTGACGACCCAAGAGGCTCATGGGCTATGAGAGGAGGTGGATCAGCCCTTCGTGGGCTGTCCTAAGTCTCTCTCAAGGGCCCATGCGAAAAGGATAAAGGATAAAGGCAAAAAGGCCAAATTAGGAAGGAGTCCTAATAGGATTCCACCTCCCTTGTGGGAGGTGGATTCCTCCCTTGTGGTTGAGCCGAACCTCCTTGGATTGGAGGCCAAGGCTGCCTCCTCTCCTCCTCCTATATATACTAGAGGCTTTAGAGGTGAGGGCTAACCCTAATTTCCACCTGCTCCCTCTACTTCATCTAGATCGGTTTCTCCTCTAGTCTAGTTCGGCGGTGCTTAGGCGAAGCCCTGCTCGATTAATTCACCACCACCACCACCACGCCGCCGTGCATCTTGCTAGTTCAAGAAGCCGGGGATCGTCATCGAGCTATACCTGTGCTGACCGCAGAGGTGTCATCCGTTCAACATTAGATCGGGATGGATCGTGATGGGATCACAAGACGGATCGTGATGAGATCGTGGGATGGGGTGCGATTTGGATCGCGAAGATGTTCCACTACATCAACCGCGTTATATTCGCTTTTGCTTAGCAATCTACAAGGGTATGTAGATTCACTCTCCTCTCTCGTAGATGATCATCACCATGGATAGGTATTGCGTGTGCGTAGGAAAACTTTTGTTTCCCATGCGACGTTCCCCAACAGTGGCATCATGAGCTAGGTTCATGCGTAGATGAAATCTCGAGTAGAACACAAAAGAGTTTGTGGGCATTGATGTTCGATTTCCTGCTCTCCTTAGTCTTTTCTCGAATCGGCGGTATTGTCGGAGGAAGCGGCCCGGACCAACCTTACTTGTACGCTTACGAGAGACCGGTTTCATCGACTAACATGCAACTTGTTGCATAAAGATGACTGGCGGGTGCCTGTTTCTTCAACTTTAGTTGAATTGGATTTGACCGAGGCGGTCCTTGGAGAAGGTTAAATAGCAATTTGCATATCACCGTTGTGGATTTTGCGTAAGTAATATGCGATCATACTAGATACCCATAGCGGCCACATAAAACATGCAACGACAAATTAGAGGACGTCTAACTTGTTTTTGCAGGGTATGCATGTGATGTGATATGGGCAAAGACATGATATGATATATTGGATGTATGAAATGATCATGTTGTAGTAGTTAAATATCGACTTGCACGTCGATGCTACGGCAACCGGCAGGAGCCATAGGTTATCTTTAAACTAGCGTTTGTGCTTGCAGATGCGTTTACTATATTGCTAGGTAGTAGCTTTAGTAGTAATAGCATAGATAGCACGACAACCTCGATGGCAGCACAATGATGGAGGTCATGATGATGGATATCATGGTGCGGCACCGGTGATGATGAAGATCATGCTGGTGCTTTGGTGATGGAGATCAAGAAGCACAAGATCATGGCCATATCATGTCACTTATGATTTGCATGGGATGTTAATCCTTTTATGTGCCTTATTTTGCTTAGAACGACGGTAGAATTATAAGGTGATCCGTTAGTAAAATTTCAATATAAAATTGTGTTCTCCCCGACTGTGCACCGTTGTGACAGTTCGTCGTTTCGAGACACCACGTGATGATCGGGTGTGATTGTAACATCCCAAATTTTGGTATGTTATAGTAATTACTAGATTGATTGATTGTTTGATTGAGTGATTGAAACTTGAGTGAAATTCGAAACTTTTTAAGACTTTTAAATGAGAGGGAATAAAATGACTTTCCCATTTTATTTTGAATTGCAATTTCATCCAATACAAATCACTGAGAAAAGATAGCATGACTTCTTCAAAATAAAGGACTTGAAAAAAGGTGTCCCGTGAAAATAATTCGTTTTGCAATCTATTTCATATTTGGTCCTATTTGAAAGTTTAAATGAATTCAAAATCCCCTTACCCAAAATACAAAATCTTGAGAGGAGCAATATGATACTCCAGACCAGGGGCCATTTGAAATTATATTTGAACTTATGAAACTAACAAGACTATTTTATAAATGTTTTATATTATGTTTGAAAAACAAATTTTGAAGTGGTTTTCAAATTGATTTTTCTCCAAAAATAAAATACATGGAAAATAGGGTAAAATGATTCCCTTCAATTTAAAAATGGAGAGAAATTAATTTGAATCTATTTTAGTATTTTCAAAATGATTTCTTTGCATTTTACTTAAACCAGCAACACTGTTTGAATTTTCTGATTTTGTGAGAATTTTATTTGGCCTCGAAAATATGTTCATCTTGTAGGAAATCTTTTTGTGCAATTTTTGATATATAATATGTCTATATAAAAGTATTATAGATTTTCTTTTATTTAGTTTTCTTTCTTGTTTTTGTATAATAGGAAATTAATAATTTTTTATTAGAAAAGAGTCATGGGCCCGTACCAAATCCGGCCCGAATCCTCTTTCTTTCACCTCCACATCATCTCTTTCCTTTCGTGAACGTTCTTTTCCTTCCATGGCAAAGCACCTCGATCCGAGCCAATCTCCTTGCCCTTCCATATCAGCCCCTCCCGAGCCCCTATAAATATTCCCCTCCTTCCGCTCTCTCCGTTCCGCCACAGAACCGCCCCCTCCCCTCACCGCAGCGCCCGCCCCGCCTCGCCGGAGTTCCGCCCCAGCCCGCGCTCGCCGGAGCCCGTGCTGCCTCCCTGTGTCGCCCCTAGGCCCCGCCGTCGCCACCAACCGCCGCTGGAGCTTCTCCTCCACCGCCCGGACCTCTCCTCCACCTCGGCCGACCACCGGAGACACCCCAACGACCACCACCACCTTTGTCCATCGCCGACGAACTCGCCGGAGAGCCCAGCCACCACGGTGGGCCCTGTTCATTTCTTTCATCCGTTAGATCTAATACGTACGCCCAGATTAAACTTAGTTACCTCTTTGGTTTAGTAATAAAAACCTAGATGGTTTTTCTGTAAGTAACTTTTAGCCAAAATGTTTTCTTATATTGCGGCCGTTTGTTCATTAGCTACCACACGCACACCCTCTAGCCAATGGAAATCTGCCACGTAGCACCCCGTTCACTAGATTGAAATTTTATTTTTTCTGCTATTATTTAAAAACCAGAAAGTTTCTGTTTTGTTTTGGCTTTAACTTTTATTCTATAACTCCAAATTAGATGATTATTTTTTGCATTGGATCATAATTTTTATGTAGTTTCCATAGATATAAAATTTGTCCATGTTTGAATATTTAAATGTTGAGTTTAAACAGATTTGGTTTAAACCTTGTTTTGTGAATATCGGGAGTTTAAAAATACATTTTGAGTTAATTATTTTTTCTACTGATTACTAGTGATATTGTTTATCAGTGGATTTAATTTTAGGATTTTTAGGACATCTTAATTTAAGGTTTTAAGCAAAACAGATTCTGTTTAAGCTCTTTTTAGTTTTCTTGCTATTTCTTTTGTATTGATTGTTCTTAATTTGTTTTCTTTTCTAATTGTGCCAAGTTATATTTTGTTTTCCGATATTTACTAGTAAATTTTAAAAAACAACAGAATTTTATTTTATTCATTCTTATTTGTAGCATGAATTCAATTCTAGTTCTCTAATAACTTGCAAATTGATTTCGTTGCTAGTTTGATTTCTGATTTGAAAATACTTTCAAAATAATATTGTTTTGGAAATTTTACTTCTGCTATCTTAGTTATTTTATATTTTATTTTATGTTATTTTACTATTTTAGTAGAAGGCTCCAGAGTTTCTTTGAAGTTTCTATTGGATTCTCGTTTGATTTGATTTATTGGATACATTTTATTGGTTGTTGTGATATTGATTGATAGAATCATTGCTGGTATAATTGCTTATGTGAATACCATGTTTGATTATATAGATTTCACCGGAGATTGACGAATAGTTCTATCAAGTTATTATCCTCCGAGCGATATCTATCTTCATCAACCCTACCGGGCAAGTTCACATTGTCATAATTTACCTATGGTTTTATTGCATTAGATCAGCCTTCTCCACCCATTGCATGCAAGGTAGGTACTTGGAAATTGTGGGTCTTGAGTAGTATATTGTGATAGGCACCCCTAAAACCTTGTTACTTTGGCCGGGACGTTATTTTTCTATGCTTATAGTTGACGGGGTCTGGTTGAGTGTTTATCATGAGTGTTGTGAGAACTTAATAATCAAGACCTAAATACTTCAAGACTTTCAAGACCTCATGATGCAATGTACCTTTGGGTGAAGGACGGTTTAGATGGGCTCCCTGGAGAAACCAGTGGATGACCCGGGATGCATGGGGACCTGCCATGACATCTTGCGGAAAGCTTCACCCAGGCACAAAGAGATGGATGGATAATTAAAGATCCGAGGCTTACCTGCATAGCCACAAGTCATTATGGGATATGGCTTGGTTGGACATTGTGGTGACTCTGGACGGGCGGTGCTACGAGATGTAGAAGAATGGTAGAATTGGATGGGCACCGACAGTGGCTCAGAGGAACCCTGTGAAAGACCATGTTTTCATCATCCGGTTCTCAAACACCCTGAAGTGTGAGGACTCCAATGGAGGCGATCAAATCTTATGGGGAAGGTGTGCAAAATTCTGCAGAGTACTCAAACCTAATCGATTAGCTGTGTCCACGGTCATGGTTAACTTGAGCCAAAGGAATTGAAGCTATCAGGAATTCTCAACACCATTAACTTATTGATGTGGGTAATATTGAGAACTTGGGTATGAGAAATGGTTGGTGGAACCTTTGTCATTAACAACCAACAATGTAGTAAATTTTGCTTTTACCTCTCTCGTGTTGTAGGAAAAATTTGCTTTATGCAAAACTTTAACTACATCCCCACTTGCCATATATGCATATAGTATAGATGATATTTTCACCCCTCTCTTTTGTGACTTGCCAGCATATTCAATATGCTGACCTACATGGCTACAACATCTTATGTTGCACATACTTTCTTCGACGAGTAAGAGTACGATTCAGGGTTACGATCTGCACTCAACTTGCCGTTGGTGTTTACTGGGACTCCACTCCCTTGACAGTTTCCGCTGAGATTTTGAGGTATATATCAACTTGACGTTATTTACATGTGATCGCACTTTGATATATACATTGATTTACTGTGTGTGCGAGCATACTGATGCAGGAATGGCACAGATACACAGAGGCTTGACTCTTTTTGAGTCGGGTCGCTACATATATGGTATCAGAGCACATGTTGACTGTAGGACGTGACCCTAGGAAATGGCTTAGAAATAGGAAGACCTTGATAGGAACAACTTTTGTATTCACTACTCTCGTACCTCTTAATTCTTTTACTGATCATTCCCTATTTCAAAACTATAGATTGAGAGCTTCACTCTGAACGAAAGAGAGCACTATGAAGATGTTCTCGAAGGCTCGTTTCTCATGGAGCTGGTGCATATGATGAAGTTGCCGATACCAGAGATCAAGGTGACTAAGAGGGAGTCTGGATTTTGGGGTGTTAGAACTAAAATTTTTGTACATAAAGAAGACCCCAAGACTGAAGACATCAACTATGGCACATTGACCCATGACTGTGATATGGGCATGAACACTGATGTTCATGATGTTTTCACACGTTTGAGCTATCATCATCGTGTTGAGTTGGTTACTCACTGCTTTGGAAGGCTTGGATGGCAGAAGCCTGAGGGAGCACACATCGTCCTGACAGACGAGCAGAAGGTGAAGTTTTCACCTGTATTGGTGTATAATCAAGAACTAGAACATTATATCAAGAACCTTCAGATGGACCTTCTCTCAGAATTGTTTGAGAATGACGCACTCCGTGAGAGTCTCAAGACCAAGAAACTGAAGGTGGCCAATGTGATGAAACATGATCCCGAGATTCAGAAGCTTCGTCAAGACTTGAAGAATAGTCAAGCCATGGCACATGCTGGTGATGTTGAAATCCAGAAGCTCAAGAACCAACTCGTGGAACTACAAGGACGACATCGGAAACTCCGCGTCAATAGAGAATATCTAGCAGAAGAATTTGAGAAGATCAAGCCCGACCAGAACAAGCCCACTAATGATGAAGACATGATATGAGCTAGCTTAGTAGTAGTAGCCCCACCATGAGAGAAATAAAGATGAACGTTATTGCGTATCGTGTGATCGACCATACCAATCTTATGTGGGTGGCAATACTATAATATTGGTTGAACTTTATGAACGTGTGGATTTGATTTTAGATACTTTTGTGTCTTTTGTTTATATCTTTTCCGCCTCTCTCTTGCCCATCTCATCCCAAAAACCTTGGAACCAATAGATGGCGTATGAAGCTGGTCTTGTAATGTCTGGACCAATGATGCAGTTGAAAGTTGCAATATGGATTCAGAACATGGAGAACCACCTCGGGAGCAATTTGATTTCAAGGGAGTATGAAGTGGCACACGCTCTTCAGTACTTTACCCAAGGTGCTGCTATCTGGTGGAAAATGCATCATGCCATACAAGGATTTAGTTGAGCAGAAACCTGAGACGAATTCAAGAAGACTCTGTTAAAATCCCGTCTGATTCAAAAGTGCTATGATAACCCGATGAAGAAGCCTTGTGCATGCAATATCCGTGTAGAAATAGGACACACCCAGGAAGAACACAAGGAAGGATGTCCTCATTGTGAAGAGAATCACCCAGCGGAGGAATGGCCAACTAGTCAGGTGACTTGTTTCTTGTGTGAAGGAACCACCCACTACCCAGCTTAGTGTCACATTTACCCCAAGGTGAAACAAGTTGTCAAGAAGTAGAAAGAAGCAATGAACGAAACACTCACGAAGAAGATTTTAGAAGAACATGTGATGAAGGAAAATATTGAAGACCCTCATGGACAAGGCCTAACCAGATTGTTCTCCAATGCCCGTTACTCATATGGAGAAGGACATTTTTCAGAAGATTGCACGAAGGAAAGCCATAAATACCTGGGAGACTTCCCGGCAGAAAAAGTAGAGTTTGATCCACTTGAAATAGAAGAAGTGGCCATAATGAAAGAGACCGGAAAGAAGAGAAAGTACACCAGCCAGAGTCAAATCCCTGCACATAAAGACCTGAGTCATATCAGATGTTTCAAGTGTAAGGAATTGGGCCACTACATCAATATGTGCCCAGGAAGAAAGCAGGAAAACCAAGGAGTAAGAGCAAACACCAAGAAGCCTCGAGACTTGTCGGAACTCATTTGTTTTCGTTGCAAGTTAGCAGGACATTGTGCTAGTAATTGTCCACAGCGAAGAATGCTAAAATGGAGTAGTTAAGTTTTGACAATGGCAATTAGTGTAACTTAAAGCACTCTTGTCTTCATAAGTTTATGGAGTTAAATTTTGTAACGGAAGTCTCTGAGATTGTAATAACTTCATGGATCTATAATTTTTTTATTGTGTCATGATCCCCTATGTTGAGTTGTAAGAGTTGTTGCTCCATGTACAAAGATCTCTGTTCATTTTCGAGGATATGAGAAAATATGGTCTATACAGGCGTGAGTATAATTCATTTTGAAGTGTGGTAGTAATCGGTAAACCCACAGGATCAAATGAGTAAGAATGTACTATGCATACCAAGGAGTCAAACCCACTGAATACCATCGAAGGAAATGCTGGATCATATCAAACTATGGGGGTGACAACCGTTGAATAATGTACCTTGGAATTGGAAATTTGAGGAGAGATTTAAAATGAGGAACAAACACTTTTGTTGGTACACAGACCAATGGTAAGGAAAATAAGTTCAAGGAATACAACCGGTACCAAGGATGCATCTCAAGATTTCATGAAGGTTGCCCCAAGAGCATGAATGAATAAGCTATGATGCATCAGCACACGATTACTTAGGAGGATACGAAAACCCAAGAGTTGTGAAGAAACGATAGATGTTTGTTAAGATTGTAGAATCATTGGATTTATCCGAACTTCGTTCGTGTACAAGAGAAATTCTGCAATGCTTGTGAGGATGCCCAAGTGTTAGAATGCGAGATTTGCTAAACCTTATACAGAGTAATGATTTGGGTGCGGAATGGATTGATCACCATGACGACTTAATAATCAAGACCTGAATACTTCAAGACTTTCAAGACCTCATGATGCAATGTACCTCTGGGTGAAGGGCGGTTTAGATGGGATCCTTGGAGAAACGAGTGGATGACCCGTGATGCATGGGGAAGTGCCATGACATCTTGCGGAAAGCTTCACCCAGGCACAAATAGATGGATGGATAATTCAAAACCCGAGGCTTACCTGCACAGCCACACGTCATTATGGGCTCTGGCATGGTTGGACATTGTGGTGACTCTGGACGGGCGGTGCTACGAGATGTAGAAGAATGGTAGGATTGGATGGGCACCGACAGTGGCTCAGGGGAACCCTTTGGAAGACCATATTTTGATCATCCGGTTCTCAAACACCCTGAATTGCGAGGACTCCAATGGAGGCGATCAAATCTTGTCGGGAACATGTGCAAAACTCTACAGAGTACTCAAACCTAATCGATTAGCCGTGTCCACGGTGATGGACAACTAGAGCCAAAGGAACTGAAGCTATCAGGAATTCTGAACACCATTATGTATGAGAAATGGTTGGTGGAACCTTTCTCATTAACAACCAACAATGTAGTAAATTTTGTTTTTACCTCTCTCTTGTTGTAGGAAAAATTTGCTTTACGCAAAACTTTAACTACATCCCCACTTGCCATATATGCATATAGTATAGATGATATTTTCACACCTCTCTTTTGTGACTTGCTGGCATATTCAATATGCTGACCTACACGGCTGCAACGTCTTATGTTGCAGATACTTTCTTCGACGAGTAAGAGTACGATTCAGTGTTATGGTCTGCACTCAACTTGTCGTTGGTGTTTATTGGGACTCCACTCCCTTGATTGTTTCCGCTGAGATTTTGAGGTATATATCTATTTTACGTTATTTACATGTGATTGCACTTTGATATATACAGTGATGTACTGTGTGTGCCAGCATGCTGATCTAGGGATGGCACAGATACACAAAGGCTTGTCTCTTTTTGAGTTGGGTCACTACAATGATAGACTCAATGTTCACATACAACAGGTGCAAAACAGTTGTACACGCGGAACACTCGGGTTAAACTTGACGAGCCTAGCATCTACAGACATGCCCTCGGAACACAAGAGACTGAAAGGTCGAGCATGAATAATATAGTTGATATCATCAACATGGAGATGTTCACAATTGAATCTAAACTCAACTCACGTGATGATCAGAGTTGAGTTAGTGGATTTGGATCATGCGCCACTCGAATGACTAGAGGGATGTCTATTTGAGTGGGAGTTCTTAAGTAATATGATTAATTTAACTAATTATCATGAACATAGTCAAAAGGTCTTTGCAATTTATGTTGTAGCTTGCGATGTAGCTCTACTGTTTTTAGATATGTTCCTAGAGAAAATTTAGTTGAAAGATGATAGTAGCAATTATGCGGACTGGGTCCGTAACCTGAGGATTGTCCTCATTGCTGCACAGAAGGCTTATGTCCTTATTGCACTGCTCAGTGTGCTGAACCTCGAGCATCGTCTGTGAATATTGCTAACATGTGACATACATGTCTTTGATAACTACGTGATAGTTCAATTCATAATACTTAACGACTTAGAATTGAGGCGTCGAAGACGTTTTGAACATCACGGAACATATGAGATGTTCCAAGAGATGAAATTAGAATTTCATGCTCGTTTCATTGTTGAGAGGTATGAGACCTCCACAAGATTCTTTGTCTACAAAGAAAAGGAGAAAAGCTCAATCGTTGAGCACGTGCTCAGATTGTCTGAGTGCTACAATCGCTTGAGTCGAGTGGGAGTTAATCTTTCGGATGAGATAGTGATGGTTCTCCAAAGTCACTGTCACCAAGCTACTAGATCTTAGTGATGAACTATAACATATCAGGGATAGATATGATGATCCTTGAGCTATTCGCGATGTTTGACACCACGAAAGTAGAAATAAAAAAGGAGCATCAATTGTTGACGGTTAGTAAAACCAATAGTTTCCAGAAGGGCAAGGGCAAGAAGGGATACTTCATGGAATGGCAAACCAGTTGTTGCTCTAGTGAAGAGACCCAAGGGTGAACCCAAACCCGAGACTAAGTGCTTCTGTAATGAGGGGAACAATCACTGAAGAGGAGCTACCCTAGATACTTGGTAGATGAGAAGGCTGGGAAAGTCGACAGAAGTATATTGGACATACATGATATTGATGTGTAATTTACTGGTACTCCTAGTAGCATGAGGGTATTAGATACCTGTTCGGTTGCTAAGCGTTAGTAACTCGAAATAAAAGCTACGGAATAAACAGAGACTAGCTAAAGGCGAGGTGACGATATGTGTTGGAAGTGTTTCCAAGGTTGAGGTGATCAAACATCGCACGCTCCCTCTACCATCGGGATTAGTGTTAGACCTAAATAATTGTTATTTGATGTTTGTGTTGAGGATGAACATGATTAGATCGTGTTTATTGCAATACGATTATTCATTTAAAGAGAATAATGGTTATTCTATTTGGTTGAATAAATACCTTCAATGGTTTATTGAATGTCGATCGTAGTGATACACATGTTCATAATATTGATGCCAAAAGATACAAAGTAGTAATGATAGTACCACTTACTTGTGGCACTGCTGTTTGATTTATATAGGTATAAAATGCTTGAAGAAGCTCCATGCTGATGGATCTTTGTACTCACTCATTTTGAAACGTTTGAGACATGCAAACCATGCCTATTGGTATAAACGCATGAAGAAACTCCATACAGATGGATCGTTTGGACTCAATTGACTTTGAATCACTTGAGGCATGCAAATCATACCACATGGGCAGTATGACTGAAGGCATCGTTTTTCTAGTGAGATGGAACAAGAAAGTAACTTGTTGGAAGTAATACATTTTGATGTGTGCAGTCTAATGAGTGCTGAGGCACGCAGTGGATATCGTTATGCTCTTACTTCACGGATGATTTGAGTCGATACTATTGTATTTGCTTGATGAAACACACGTCTGAATTATTGGAAGGTTCTAGTAATTTCAGAGTGAAGTTGAAGATCGTCGTGACAACAGGATAAAATGTCTACGATATGATCATAGAGATGAATATCCGAGTTCCGAGTTTGGTACACAATTAAGACAATGTGAAACTTGTTTCACATCTCATGCCACCTAGAACACCATAGTGTGATGGTGTGTCCGAACGTCATAGCCGCGCCCTATTTCATATGGTGCATACTATGATTTCTCTTATCGAATTATCACTATCATTTATGGGTTATGCATTAGAGACAACCGCATCCACTTTAAATAGGACACCACGTAATTCCGTTGAGATGACAACGTATGAACTATGGTTTGGAGAAATCTAAGCTGTCGTTTCTCAAAAGTTTGGGGCTACGACGCTTATGTGAAAAAAGTTTCGGTCTGATAAGCTCGAACCCAAAGCGGATAAATGCATCTTCATAGGATACCCAAAGCAGTTGGGTACATATCCTATCTCAGATCCGGAAGCAAAGGATTTGTTTCTAGAAACGGGTCCTTTCTCGAGGAAAAGTTTCTCTCGAAAGAATTGAGTGGGAGGATGGTGGGAACTTGATAAGGTTATTGAGCCGTCCCTTCAACCAGTGTGTAGCAGCACGCATGAAGTTGTTTCTGTGGCGCCTACACCAATTGAAGTGGAAGCTAATGATAGTGATCATCAAAGTTTGGATCAAGTTACTATAAACCTCGTAGGTCGACAAGGTCACATAATGCTATAGATTGGTACGGCAACCCTGTCTTGGAGGTCATGTTGTTGGACAATAATGAACCTACGAGCTATGGAGAAGCGATGGTGGGCCCGGATTCCGGCAAATGGCTGGAGGCCATGAAATCCGAGAGAGGATCCATGTATGAAAACAAAGTGTAGACTTTGGAAGAACTACTTGATGGTCGTAAGACTGTTAAGTATAGATGGATCTTTAAAAGGAAGACAGACGATGATGGTGAAAAGTCAACATTAAGGAAAACTCGACTTGTCGCAATGATGTTTTCGACAAGTTCAAAGAGTTGACTATGATGAGACTTTATCACTTGTAGCGATGCTAAAAGACTGTTGCAATTATGTTAGCAGTTGCTGCATTATTTATGAAATATTGCAAATAGGATCTCAAAACATTGTTTCCTCGACGGTTTCCTTGAAGAAAGGTTGTATGTGATACAACCAGAAGGTTTTGTCGATCCTAAGCATGCTAACCAGTATGCAAGCTCCAGCGATCCTTGTATGGACTAGAGCAAGCATCTCGGAGTTGGAATAAATACTTTGATGAGTGATCAAAGCTTTTGGTTTTATACAAAGTTTATGAGAAACTTGTATTTCCAAGAAAGTGAGTGGGATCACTATAGAATTTCTGATGAGTATGTCTGGTTGACATATTGTTGATTGAAAATGATGTAGAATTTTTGGAAAGCATATAGGGTTGTTTGAAAAGTGTTTTTAAAGGAAAACTTGGATTGAGCTACTTGAAAATTGAGCATCAAGATATATGGAGATAGATCAAAACGCTTAATAGAACTTTCAACAAAATGCATGCCTTGACAAGGTTTTGTAGGAGTTCAAAACAGATCGGCAAAGATGGAGTTCTTGGTTGTGTTGTAAGGTGTGAATTTGAGTAAGACTCAAAAGTTCGACCACGGCAGAAGAAAGAGAAAGGATGAAGGTCGTCCCCTATGCATTAGCTGTAGGCTCTAAAGTATGCCATGTTGTGTATTGCACCTGATGTGTGCCTTGCCATGAATCTGTCAAGGGGTACAAAAGTAATCCAGGAATGGATTACTAGACATCGGTCAAAAGTTATCCTTAGTAACTTGTGGACTAAGGAATTTTTCTCGACTATGGAGGTGATAAAAGAGTTCGTCATAAAGGGTTACGTCGATGCAACCTTTGACACTAATCCGGATGGCTATGAGTAGTAAACCGGATTCGTATAGTGTTGCAGTCATTTGGAATAGTTCCAAATGGCGCGTGGTAGCAGCATCTATAGGATGACATAGAGATTTGCAAGGCACACATGGATCTAAAAGGGCCAGACCCGTTGACTAAAACCTCTCTCACAAGCAATACATGATCGAACCCCAAAACTCCATGGGTGTTAGATTCATTACAATCACATAGTGATGTGAACTAGATTATTGACTCTAGTGCAAGTGGGAGACTGTTGAAATATGCCATAGAGGCAATAATAAATTGGTTATTATTATATTTCCTTGTTCATACCATTCATTTATTATCCATGCTAGAATTGTATTGATTGGAAACTCAAATACATGTGCGGATACATAGACAACACACAGTCCCTAGTGATCCTCTAGTTGACTAGCTCGTTGATCAAAGATGGTCAAGGTTTCCTGGCCATAGACAAGTGTTGTCACATGATAATGGGATCACATCATTAGGAGAATGATGTGATGGACAAGACCAAACTATGAACGTAGCATATGATCGTGTCAGTTTATTGCTACTGTTTTCTGCATGTCAATGTATCTGTTACTATGACCATGAGATGATGCAACTCCCGGACACTGGAGGAATACCTTTTGTGTTATCAAATGTCGCAACATAACTGGGTGACTATAAAGGTGCTCTATAGGTATCTCCAAAGGTGTCTGTTGGGTTGGCATGGATCAAGACTGGGATTTGTCACTCCGTGTGACGGAGAGGTATCTCGGGGCCCACTCGGTAATACAACATCACAGCAAGCCTTGCAAGCAACGTGACTAAGAGTTAGTTACGAGATCTTGTATTACGGAACGAGTAATGAGACTTGCTGGTAACAATATTGAACTAGGTATGGAGATACCGATGATCGAATCTTGGGAAAGTAACATACCGAAGGACAAAGGGAACAACATGCGAGATTAACTGAATCCTTGACATAGAGGTTCAAACCGATAGAAATCTTCGTAGAATATGTAGGAGCCAATATGGACATCGAGGTCCCGCTATTGGTTATTGACCGGAGAGTGTCTCAGGTCATGTCTGCATAGTTCTCGAAGCCGCAGGTCTCCACACTTAAGGTTCAGTGACATTTCGGTATAGTTGAGTTATATGTGTTGGTGACCGAAGGTTGTTCGGAGTACCAGATGAGATCCAGGACATCACGAGGAGCTCCAGAATGGTCCGGAGGTAAAGATTGATATATAGGAAGTCCTGTTTCGGTCACCGGAAAAGTTTCGGGCTCATCGATAGTGTGCCGGGAGTGCCGGGAGACCACCGGGAGGGGTGTGACGACCCAAGAGGCTCATGGTCTATGAGAGGAGGTGGATCAGCCCTTGGTGCGCTGGCCTAAGTCTCTCTCAAGGGCCCATGCGAAATGGATAAAGGAAAAAGGCAAAAAGGCCAAATTAGGAAGGAGTCCTAATAGGGTTCCACCTCCCTTGTGGGAGGTGGATTCCTCCCTTGTGGGAGGTGGATGCTTCCCATGTGGTTCGGCCGAACCTCCTTGGATTGGAGGCCAAGGTTGCCTCCTCTACTCCTCCTATATATACTAGAGGTTTTAGAGGTGAGGGCTAACCCTAATTTCCATGTGCTCCTTCTACTTCATCTAGATCGGTTTCTCCTCTAGTCTAGTTCGGCGGTGCTTAGGCAAAGCCCTGCTGGATTAGTTCATCACCACCACCACCACCACGCCATGCTGGAGAACTCATCTACCTCTCCGCCCCATCTTTCTGGTTCAAGAAGCCGGGTATCATCATCGAGTTGTACGTGTGCTGAACGCGGAGGTGCCGTCCATTTGGCACTAGATCGGGATGGATCATGATGGGATCGCAGGACGAATCGTGATGAGATCGCGGGACGGGCTGCGATTTGGATCGCAAAGATGTTCCACTACATCAACTGCATTATATACGCTTCCGCTTAGCGATCTACAAGGGTATGTAGATTCACTCTCCTCTCTCATAGATGATCATCACCATGGATAGGTATTGCGTGTGCGTAGGAATTTTTTTGTTTCCCATTTGACGTTCCCCAACAGACGAAACTACTTTCACATTCCCTTTTGGAACCTATGCTTAAAAACGTATGCCTTTTGGTTTATGCAATGCATCTTCTACCTTTCAAAGATGCATGACTGCTATATTCTCTGACTTTTTTGAAAAGATTGTTGAGGTTTTCATGGGTGATTTGTCCATTTAAGGGACTTCTTTTGATGATTGGTTGAGCAGCCTTGAATGAGTTTTACAGAGATGTGAAGAAATTAATCTTCTCTTGAATTGGGAGAAGTTCCACTTTATAGTGAATGATGGTATAGTACTTGGGTATAAAATTTATGAACGAGGCATTGAGGTAGACAAAGCTAAAGTTGATGCAATATAGAAAATGCCATGTACAAAAGATATCAAATATAAAAGAAGTTTCCTTCACCATGCTGGTGTTTATAGGCATTTCATTGAAGATTTCTCAAAGATTTCTAGGCCACTAACTAATCTTCTCCAAAAATATATTCCTTTTGTTTTTATGATGATTGTGTAGAAGCTTTTGAAATACTTAAGAAAGCCTTGATATCTGGACCTATTGTACAACCACCTGATTGGTATTTACTGTTTGAAATTATATGTGATGCTAGTGACTATGTTGTTGGTGCTCTTCTAGGGCAAAGAGTAGATAATAAATTAAATGTTATTCATTTTGCTAGTAATATTCTATACAATTGTCAAAGAAATTACGCAACCACTAAGAAGGAATTTTGCGCAGTCGTGTTTGCATGTGATAAGTGTTTGAAGTAAAAAGTAAAGAACGAGAGAGATGAATGAAATATGATTCATTAGTCTTTATTGATGATAGAAGTGGGTTATTTATACCCGGGCGGAAGTACACATGTTGTTTGGCAGCCAAGTAAACACATAGTTACTTGACAGCCAAGGAATTACATAGTTGCCTTGAGAACCAAGGAATTACATTGTTACTTGAGAACCAAGTAACTTATCTAACAACTAATTTAATCCTAATTATCTTAATTAATAAGCAAATATTCTATTTTTAACACTCCCCCTTGTACAAGCCTCTTCTTGGGTATATCCATCATCTTGATAAATTCTTTGAATAATCTTGACGTCTCCTCCAAAAACCCTGTGGGAAAAATATGAGGAGAATTGTGCATATATGTTGCTAAAACTCCTTTAAACCCACTGGGAAAAATAATAAGGAGAAAATGATGCAACATATAATGATTATTGTCTCTTGATAACTCATATGAGAAAAACCTTTGAAGAAGGTCAAAACTCATTGGTGAGTTTAGAAAACAATTGATATGTCTTGAGTACTTCCTTTAAAAACCCCAATAGAGAAAATAGAAATTATGACATATGATCTTTGAGAAGGTATTACCTCATTAAAACCATTATGAGAAACTACGGGAGAAAACTCATAAGGTAAAAGAGTGCATCTGACATGCCATTGAAAACTCCTTTAAAACCCAGTAGGAAAAATATAAGGAGAAACTGATATACAAACACTTGTGCTTATATTGTCTCGTTAAAAACCTTTTATGAGAAACCATTAGAGAAAAACTCATCAAGGAAAAAAGGGTACAATATATGCAATCTGATGATTGTTAATAGGTTATAGTTTGGGAGATTACTCCCCCTGAACTTTGCAAATATGGAGGATGTCTCATACCAATTTCATTGACATGAACATAAGATTGTGTATAATCTGTTGGATTTTCACATGATTTTGTTTGAAAATTATTTCCTCACTTTTCTATAATCCATGAGGATAAGTAGTTTTCGAGCAATGTGATGTATGATATTGCTCTTCATATAACCTGTAGCTATTGAGTAACACAAGTAGAATTAGCTTTATAAATCAAGTTATGTGATTCTGATGAATCTCAACCACATGATTATGAGTGTGGTTAATCATTCTGCCAAGCCATGCATACTTTGCAATGCTTTTAGATATGGCAATTATGTCAGAATGATAAGTGGGAATAACCATTAAAGTCCATTTAGATGACTTCCATATGAAGGCTATTCCAACAAATTCAGTCATTGATATGGCATCATTGGGATCAAATAAAGAGCCAATATCATCATATCATATCATGGTCATATCTTGTATTTCCTCATGGAATTGTATAATGTTTACTGTGAGCTTAAGATATAAGATGATATTCCGTATATCAAGCATGTACCTTTTGTTGGGGGTTGCACTCTGAACAAACATAGCTAATGTGGTGTCAGACCTGACATAGTTTGCAATCATATGAGTGCTTTGCCATTAATGAGATATAGAACTTCAGGTCTTTATGTCACTTCATTATCAACCCTAGGTATGTACCTTATTAAAGGTAGTATGACCATACATGTGTTTTGTTGTTATGATATATCCACAATGAACTTCTCGTATATGTTTTGGATATATGTAGACTGATATGTATTCTTGAGAGAATGCTCAAGTTGTAAGCTTAAGCTAAATTTGGTTGAATCCAAATTTTCCGTCTTGAGATGATTTTGTGTATGTTTATGTGTTGTAGAGACATTGATGATGAAATCATCGATATACACTGAGGTGATGTAAGGAAATCAAATTTTGGAATTCCTTTATTAACACATAAAAAATGATCATCCTTTGAGTAATCCTTTGAAGAAGGAATTCGTCTGGTCGGTAGTACCATATGATTCACGAGTATTTCAAGTCATAGAGTGACTTATGAAGTTTTACACAATACATGTTGCGATTTGTTTTTGGATTTGGAAATGAAGCCCTTGAGGGACTTCAATATAGATTTCCGAAATGAGTGACTCATATGAGTAGGTAGTCACTTCATCCATTAACTGCATGGATAATACTATTTGTACTGCTAATGGTATTTATTATCGAAACATAGTTCCACTCATACCAAGAAGGTATGTTACATCGTAATTGATGTTGGGTCTCTGCGTGAACCCTTTTGCTACAAGCCTCGCTTTTTCACCACCTCATTGACATTGTCTATGAACGAGAAGTTTTTAGTATTCCATATGGAAGATACTTATGAGGAGTAGGTATTACTGTGGTAAATACCACTCTTTGATGAGCGAGTGCTATTCTTCATTACTTGCTTCCTTTTATGTGAACCAATATGAGTACAAGAGGCACTCTACCATGGATTTTGGTTCAGGGCCCAAAAGGTTTTAGCAATTTGGAGAAGAAATATATGTCGACAAATGTAGACTTATGTTATATGATTCTATAGGAATCAATGAAATTTGTGGAAATGTATTTATTCCTTTTAACTCCTTGTGATTTCCTACAACAATGGAGTCAAGGTGTTTCGATATCCCGACACCAAAACATTTGTGCACATTTATGTCGGGTTTTGGATGGTGAGCGTCCAGTGAGCTGTCTTTCAACTTGATGTTGAATTACATTTACTGGTTGAGGATTTGATTTCCTCTATTTCCGCGGAAGCATGTGCGAGATTATATCTCGTGTGGTCAGATTTCTCCCCCTCTTGCTCTCATTTCACGAGTAGAGTGGTTTATCAGGTACCTCCACTCTTTTTGACACTTTACTGCAGGAATATAATTGAGTAACACCTTTGTCATCACTAAATGTATGTGGCCGATTTGCAATGTGTTGCAAATATGTGATTCTAAACTTCTTGTTCAGATTCTTTGAGTACGTAGATATAAGGATGGAATGTGAATAACATTTCTAATTTATTTCTCGGCATTCTTTGTGGTACTAATCTCCCCCTAATGCTAGAAATGTCCTTGTTTCTCATGCAATCAGCATACGGGCTATGAATAATTTTGATTGACGGATAAATTGTTATTCCTCACATAGTTCCCTAAATTTCTGTGAGAGCCCATTGATGTATGCTGGAGTGGTGATATCAGTATGTAACCGTATTATCGCAGATAGGAAAAACATTGTTGATTTCCACGTAATTACTACAAGGGGAAAGTAGTATGCTATGAAGTTGGTATGATTTAGATCATAGTTACGGTGTGTAATGCCGTATTTGTGTAGCATGATGCTAGTAAATTATGATTCTATAAGTTTGGTCATATTAATAATTTCACTATCTTTGATAAGATATTGAACTAAACCATTATGTGTATGTACATAAGTATTATGTATAATCAGACATTGCTTGTGAAATGAGTTCAACGAAGTTGTCCATTCGAATGGATTTATCCCTTGTTTAGGATAACTTGTTCTTACTTTGAGAATTTGAGCAATTAATTTAGTTATATCATTCATGGTTTGTGTGACAAGAGACACACTGGAAATCATTTTATAAATGTTTGCATGAGTACCATGAAGTATCTATATAATACCACACCATGGTTGAGTAATGCACATATCTTCGGAATGTGTTCAACGAAGAATGAGTTGGCTCATTTGGAATTGTAAGGTGAGAGTTCCTTATATTAATTTACTCTATGGCACATCTCGTGCACATAAAATCTGATGATTTGGGAAATTTTGCAACTTGTTAAGTTGTGACCAATAGAATTGTCAATAATTTGCTAATCATCCCCAAACCAGGATGGCTAAGGCTATTAAGCTTAATATTTAATTTGTTAATACTTAGAAAATCATTGTGTACGCAACAATATTGAGTATGAATTGATTCATACATTCAAAATTTATCAAATATAATTTCCAAGAAATGGGATATTGGACATCACAGTACATGTAGTAGCACAAGTATAGGCTAATGTTCTTTTGGGAATAATTAGGATATTACATGAGGTTACCCATATTACTGAAAAATTAATTATGCAAACATATCATAGGCATAAAGGATTTGATCATTCTTTTATTACACTATATTTTTGGTTCTCCTTCTGATGAACATTTGAGAACAATCATTTACGAGAATATTTTCTGGTTGTATGTTTGCAAATTTTCAATGAACTTATCATCCTTTTGAATAAATTTGTGATGTGGTTTGACCATATGTTTGAGGGTTTGGTAATCATATGTATTATATTTATATAACCACACATTTGACAAACTTGAGAGCTGTCTTTGTAATCGTTTGAAAATGATCATTTACCAATTAAAAGGTAATTATGTCAATGGTTGTTTTTATCCTCCACTTTACTTTGAATTCCTCATGGTTCTATTTTGTGACACTGACTTGCATAGTATTCTCAATGCTAGCAAGAATTTTAAATAATGGAATAGCACCCGTTGGATGAATCTGATGATTTTTGGAAATTCCATGTTTCTTCATCATGAAAATGGTAGGACTATCATAAGACGATGTAAAGTGTATTGAGGGATTTTCAACTAGATCTTCGGATGAAAATATTTGATCGTGAGATCTCAACTTAATGTTGATTGAGTGACAAAAATGTGAGTTGAGGTCTTGAGAAATGAATGGGTGATTATACGCGATGTGCTCATGGCAACATGTTTCTCTAACTGGAAATATTCAAGGTGAATAAATATTCGTCCATTATGTACTTAGTTTGATAACCAAGTGAAGTTGGTGACATATAAAATGCATATGTGCATCAATAGAATTGCGATGTGCATCCGATGATGCTTGGTGAACATGGGGTGTAAACCTTCAATATAGTGCATGCGATGAAATCGTTGCTAATGTTTTTGGGTTTCATTCATGATAAAAAGTGTGACTTTAGAGTCATGGCCAAAAACATATACTTTGGAATTTTAACATTGCTTTGTCACTATGAAAATAACAGCCACAATGTGATGTGGATCTTGGAATAGTGTTTGAAATAGTGACGTAGGCTTCATTGCCATGCATTTTATGAATGTAGTAGAAGGTAATCATAGGTATATGCAAATATTTTCATAGTTTCCTATGACATATTCAAGCAAAATGTGCAAGAACAATATTTACTATGAGAATAAAATATTTTAGTGAACAACAACAATAAGTGCTTCAGATGAGCAAGTTCTTGTTTGGCTGATGCCTTATATGTGTAAACCTCAATTGATATAGAATAACACTTTGAAGATAATCACCAATATGGTGTATATCTCGCAATAATAGAAAACATAGTCTGACTTTTGTCAGTAGATGTTCATAATACTTACCTTATGTTATGCTATTTTTAAGAAAATCACTTTGAAGGTAGTCATATGTCAGAATGACATGATGTAGACCTTGCAGTAATAGTGGATAGTCTGCAAAATTTTGCATTAGATGCCAGTATTACCTTATGATATATTGAGGTAGTCTCGTCTAATATTAATTTTGGAAGAGCACTTTGAAGATAGTCATCTTGTCAAAATGACAAGTAGATCTTACAGTAGTGATGGATAATCTGCAAAAATATGTAGTACATGCCATCAAATACCTTGTAATTCACAAATAAATTTGGATACCATTATATTAAGTGTGAGAATAAGTGATCCTTGTTTTGAATTACAATAAGATTTGCAAAAATTAAAATTAATTGCAAAAATAGTTGTTCTCCTAAAACGCATGCCTTAGGAAATGTTTGCGGCAAAGACATAGATATTGTCTTAAATTCCGAAGGAATAAATGCACGCAAAATATTCTTTTGTATTTAGTATTACTGTGTTAATATATATGGAAGCAAACCTTAATAATTTACATAGTTATATAATATATGAAAACCAGAGGGCTTCAAAGTGCATCCAATATATTTCTGTAATTTCATTCGCGCAAAGTATAACGATTAATATGCAAAGTATTCTAAGCCTGAGGGCTCAATGGGGATATGTAAGGGATTGTCTTCCTTTCCGTGCATAAGAATCAAACTGATTCGTTTGGGTCGCCGCCGGGGAGGATGCTGCCTCATGGCTGGCGTGAGGGCGCCATGGTCAAGCGTGAGCGAGAGGTCGGGTCATCGTGTTGGACGACGGTCGCGTTTGAGGACGCACCATCGGGACTCGTGTCTTGTCCATTGGAGCCGGCTGATGGCCATGACGGGGCTGCGCGCCTGAGGATAGCGACGGGGCTGAGGCTCGCTGTGCATTCCGGGATGGAGGCCACCGTTTCGTCGAGGTCGGTGTTGCCTCCCATTGTCGGGGTGTCTCGCATGGATCGAGGCCTCTCCATGCCGGATGTCATTTTTGCAAGTAGAGGAAACGCCTTCGCGATGTGGATGAAGCGCAGTCGGCCTCTTCATGGAAGTTGCCGCTAGCGTCACGCATCCATGCTTGCCGTTGGCCTCTTCATGGATGATTTGATGAAGCGATTCTAGCATAAGGCAGAATGAATGAGATTCCTCTTAATCAAAAGAAGACAAACGGAATTAATCACAAGAATGCGTCGTCGCTTTGCGGGATTCTACGCCGGAGGCCTCTCCGGCATGCCATGGGAGCAACAACCTCCGTTTCGTGATTTGTGATCGTCGGCAGTAGCGGTGGTCTTTGTATTTCCTAATCATAAGAAGACATACTAATTAATATTCTCATGATTAGTCTCTGTACGGATGGATGCACGCTCCATGGTGCTGCGGCTGCATGTGTCTGCAGATCGAAGCCTTCCACCGACGATTGCCATTTATGAATCACAATCTTCAGATTACTGATCTTAATCACAAAAGGACAATAAATTAAGGTTTCCTGATTCGATTTCCCTGCAGGGATGCATGCATGAAAGTCCTGTGTAGAGATTCATGCATGCCGGGTGCATGCATGCAAGTTCTTTGTAGAGATTCATGCATGCCGGGTGCATGCCTGTCTTTCCTTTCTCCGATTTATAAGGGTGAGTAGCGCTAGAGCGTCTCACGCCCGCTCGGCGCTTCCACCGGCGGGTGTAGTGGTCTCGGCTTTTTCTTTTTCTAGCGGTAGAGACTATGTGCTGATAACGTGTTTGAAGTAAAAAGTAAAGAACGAGAGAGATGAATGAAAGATGATTCATTAGTCTTTATTGATGATAGAAGTGGGGTATTTATACCCGGGCGGAAGTACACATGTTGCTTGGCAGCCAAGTAAACACATAGTTACTTGACAGCCAAGGAATTACATAGTTGCCTTGAGAGCCAAGGAATTATAAGGTTACTTGAGAACCAAGTAACTTATCTAACAATTAATTTAATCCTAATTAGCTTAATTAATAAGCAACTATTTTATTTTGAACAATAAGAATAGACCTTATATTGTTGATTCCAAAGTTACTATTCACACTGATCATGCTGCTATAAAATACCTCATGGAAATGAAAGATACTAAACCTAGATTCATTAGGTGGGTGATTTTACTTCAAGAATTTGACTTGCGTATTGTTGAGAGAAGGGAGAAGAAAACCCTATAGCATATAACTTTTCTAGGATGGAAAATGTTATTGATGATAGTTTTCATGACGAGCAACTAGATGCTATAAACACTTCACATAGTACTGCTTGGTATGCAGATTATGCTAACTATATTGTCGCTAAATACATACCATCTAATTTCATCTATCAACAAAAGAAAAAAATCCTTTATGATTTGCGACATTACTTCTCGGTTGACCCACATCTTTATAAAAGAGTGGGCGTTATTAGACATTCTGTGCGTGAGCATGAACAGAGAGAGATCCTACAGAAGTGCCACTTCTAAGCTTACGGAGGACACCATGGTGGTGACAGAACTACACACAAGGTATTATAATCTAGTTTTTATGGCCTACTCTTTTTATGTCCTTTTTATGTCCTTTCCTTTTATGCTCGAAAGTATGTCTTTTCCTGTTATGAGTGTGAAAGAATTGGTAACATTTGTAGACTTGAGGAAATGCCTATGAATTATTCACTTGCTATCAAACCACTTGATATTTGGGGATTCAACTATATGGGACCTTTCCTTCCTATAATGGATATACTCATATTCTAGTTGTTGTTGATTACGTTACTAAGTGGGTAGAAGCTATTCCAACTAGTAGTGCCGATTATAACACTTCTATTAAAATGATTAAATATGTTACTTTTCCGAGGTTTGGAGTCCCTAGATATTTAATGACTAATGGTGGTTCACATTTTATACATGGTGCTTTCCGTAAACTGTTAGCTAAATGTGATGTTAACCATAGGATTGCATCACCTTATCATCCTGATTCTAGTGGCCAAGTTTAATTGAGTAATTGAGAAATAAAATTAATTCTACGAAAAAATGTTAATAGATCTAGAAAGAACTGGTCTAAGAAACTGGATGATGCTTTATGGGCTTATGGAATCGCTTACAAAAACCCCATGGGAATGTACCCCTATAAAATGGTCTATGGAAAAGCTTGTCATTTACCTCTAGAGCTAGAACATAGAGTTTATTGGGCAATTAAAGAAGTCAACTATGATTTTAAACTTGCCGGTGAAAAGAGGCTATTTGATATTAGTTCATTAGAAAAATGGAGGGCACAAGCTTATGAAAATGCCAAGTTGTTTAAGGAAAAAGTTAAAAGATGACATGCCAAGAGTATCGAAAAATGGGAAATCAATATACGAGACCTAGTTCTTTTTGTACAATTCTCATTTTAGATTTCTTGCATGTAAGCTTCTCTTCGAATGGGAAGGCCCTTATGTCATTGAGGAGGTCTAGCGCTATGGTGCTATAAAGATTAACAACTTTGAAGGCAAATGAGTGAAGAATTAAACACTTTATATCATGTATGCCCCTTAATGTTGAAACTAATATTATCCAAGTTATGACTCACGAAGAACACATAAGGGAGACCTTCTGGAACACCCACAATGCTAAAAAGGCTAGGTATGTGATACGGTAAGTAAACCAACTCCAAAAATTCCATATATATATATATATATATATATATATTCTATAGGTTTTGGTATTTTAGAGAAATTCCAAAAATAAAAAGGAGCCAAGCGGACCCACGAGGGGGCCACAAGCGAACGGGGCGCGGCCACCTCCTCGGCATGCCCTGTTGCCTCATGGAGCCCTCGTGTACCTCCTCGACTCCATTTTCTTCTTGGCCACATATTCTAACCTAGAAAAAATCATTATATATTCTCCCGTATGTTTTGAACTCCGCATCACGAGTTTCTCCTTTTTCTTGTTTGGAGCTGTTTTTCCGACAAACCTAGATCGCCATGATAACATCAAGCTCCTCCATGGAGAAATTCTTGAAGAAGGTCATCAATCCTTACTTCACAGCGGTGATGAAACACCCTCAAACTATTGAGATGCATGAAGGGGTGCTTCACATCCATGACGTGCAAGGGCCCAAGAAGGAGGGAAGCGAGAAGGCAAGGCTCGCAATAGTGGAACAAGAGATCTTCAAGTGCCAAGTGCTGATGGAGAGTGGACTCTGCGCCAATCACTCCATGATTACGGATTGGATCCATAAGAATAAGAAGGGCAACGATGAAATTGTGGAGATGATCTTCAAGCTCCATGACAGGCTCCAAGATCTTCAGGCTCTAATTTTTTGTCTGCAAAACCAAAACTATGAGTATGATTCTCATTTGAAGAGGATGAGTATAGCTGCAAATTTCAGTATTCCATAGACCAACTCTTCCTTCTTCGAACGGGAACCAATGCCATGGAAGATGGAGAACAACCCTAATACCTCAACACCACCATCACCCAAGAAGGACACCTGAGTACATGGGTATGGGCACCACTCTTAGCTTGTCACTACAGGAATCGGGAATTTTGCTGTCAGGACGCTCAGATGGCAAAGAGAGAATTACAGACGGCAATTTTTTTGCCGTCAGCCCATGATGGCAAACAATGTCGTCATCCAATGTGCCCGCAAAGGGTGTCTTTGCCGTCAGCGGCCAGGAGAGCAGACGACTAATTTTTTGCCGTTAGTGAAATTATGTTGCCGTCTTTTGGGCTGGTAGACGGCAAATATTTGGTAGGAAGACGGAACGGCCTAGCTAACGGACGACGTCAGTCATTTTTGCCGTCTGCTTGACGATATCACAGACGACAAAATAGTCTGTTGTTCGCCGTTTTCTTCATATGTACAAGACGACAAACCACCTCAAAAATTTGCCGTCTGTCCACCGTGTACAAGACGGCAAAACCACATCATATCTTTGCCGTCTGTTGATGTTGTTCAAGACGGCAAATTAATAGACAATGTAACAATATAGATAACCAATATAACAGCAGAAATACACAATATAACATAAATAGACAATATAACAATATAGTCCATAACACATTCATATATATATATATATATATATATATATATATATATATATATATATATATATATATATATATATATATATACATACATACATACAACACACACCATACCACATCGATATAACAAGTGTCGACAAATAAGATCACAAAGGTTGGCCTCTTTGTAAGGCAAAATGCATCATTGAATCTAGAAACAAAACCACCTAACCTACTGCATGGACACTATAGTACATACCCCAATTCCACAAGCGCACTACATACTAATTTGCGATGGCGCCGATGATTCAGCAATCACAACCAAAACAAAAAAGGCAAGGGAGGCTGGTGGTCCAGGTTGCTGTCTGCGCGCCGCCTCTGTTTGCCACCTTTAAATGCCAACAAGTCCAGGTTGTGGTCATGCCATAAGCATCATTACCATTGCCTCCCGCCTCCCTCCATCATCAGGCTTATTTACAACTGCTGCTCATCCTCCTACTCCATGTCTCCATCAGGATGGACAAGAGCAAGTTAGTTGAATGGCATGCACATGATAAAAGTGCAAGGCATATATATTTATCTACATAAACTGCATGTGAACATGTGTGGTGAATTGATGACTGAAATTTGTAATGTACTAATAAGTGTTTATGCACCGATATGTACACCTAAACACTTCACCATATATTTCCTTCCAAACATTATAAGGCAAATATAGATAGTGGTACTACACATGTTGAAGGTAAACCGTATTGACTTGAAAGCAATAAATTGACTATATATGTTTGCCAACATAAAATTCTACTCTCAACTTTTCACGCACATTATATGTTCCGAGATACGGAATGCAATTGGTTTGCAGAAGAAAGAGATTATTTCCTATTAAATGCACACCTTACAATTAAATAAAATCATTGTTGAGCAACAAATAAAAATAGTATCTCCTGAGTTGTGACAATCCTAGATTGATATTATAGCTTTTCAACTCATGTTAAATAAACATAGCAGATTACAACACTTGGAAAGGATAGAGATTTATATGTATAAATAGATAGGAGTAGAGAAAGAAGCACTTCTGAGTGGTACACTCATTGCTTGTATACTTTTATCTGATGGGTTGTGCAGCAAGATCAACCATTTTCTTCAGACTCCTCCAAATAGAGTATGCAACACCTCCTACTAAATGTAATGTAAAAATGAGATGCAACTAAAGAGAAGATACACAAGTAATGTAAGCAATTTAAAAACAAAATTAGCACATGTGTGCGGCCATCAAAAGCACATTCAAATATGTACAGTCTGGTAATATATAACACAACTCATTCACATTGATTTGTACGGCTTCGGTACAGCCGTGTCATTGAATATCAAGGAAATAGTAAACTATTGCACAAAGAGATGATGCACTACATATCATGTTTGTAAACAAGTTCACTCTTCCAGATTCTCAAGTCCTATGCATGAGATAACATGGCAAAGAAGCAACAGGAACATTCATTGTGGACCATGAGAAACAGCAGTATAAAAAAGAGTTCACTTTTTTTTTGCTTACAGTATAGGATAAATTTAATAGCTTGTTCAATGGCACCAACCTAAAAGTGCTACCAAATCTGTGGTGAAATGAATAGTAAAAGGAACGCTTCCTTAGAAAGAAAGTCACCAATTTTTATCTATTGTAAAGAGAAAAGAGGAACGCTTTCTTAGAAAAATGAGCACACACAAAAACAAGCTTTGCACAACCAACTCTTGGTGCCCCTAGAGCGTAACAAGTTCGTTGGGCCTGTAATGACCATGATTTCCATCGTGTTTTTTCTCTTCTGTAGATATGCTCTCCTGTATTAATATTGAAAGAACGAAGTAAGTTTCTCACTAATAATCACAAGACAAAGATGCTGGGAAACTAACCCTTACTGCTACAGGATAAAAAATAATACTCCCTGTGTAAAGAAATATAAGGACGTTTAGATAACTAGAGGGAGTAGTTTCTAACATAAATATTAGTGTCAACTGAACTCTCATAAGTAAGACACCTCCTTGGTAAGCTCAATTACCACAAATTGAATGTTAATTCTGTATAGGATTACACTAAAGAAAAACATGAAATCATTTATAAGTTGACTATTTGTGGGGCCTCATTGGGGTTTTATATTTTGAAGGGACATACACACAGGATAGTAGTTCCATCGTGATGAGTACTTTTCTACTAACAACCATCACCACAAATAGCATACCCAAGACTGGACCTGGAGCATTTGGTACATATCACTCATATCTAGCAAAGGCAGCTATAGGTGTTATATAACAACCTACAAGCTCAACAATTAAGACATGTTTGTATCTTGCAAAAGAAACATGTGACGTTTTATCAATCAAGATAAAATTAAGCGATCCAAGTAAACATGCTCAAACAATAATTATCTGGAAAAAAACTATTTTCCCTGCTACATGTAAATCCAATACCCATTCAATACTTGGCATCACTAAACGAGAAATCTAAATGACAAAAATAGTAATCTCTGCTCCTACTTGAATGAGCTCAACAAATATGACACCATGCACTCCACATCATAAACACTAGAAATCACCATGGCTAGCACATAATTTCTCTAGCAATAGGGCTCCATGGTCGTGGACTCGCGCAGAACACGAGCGTTAGCATGAGCGAAGCAGAGTAGAGGGGCAGTTGGTTGCTTACCAGATATGCCGGAGAGGAAGAAGAACGACCGGATTCATCAAAGTGGAAGAAGAATCACAAGGTGGTTGTGTCCTGCACCGCCACCTGCGCACATCAGAAAGTGCATCAGGGAACCAAGCCATGATCGTGCATCAGGGAACCAAGCCATGATCGCTTATGCATCAGGGCTACCAAATCGAACAAAACAGGGGAGGGGGAGAAAAACATTGACCTACTGGTAATATGTCGGGACCCCGATCCTAAGCCATAGGAATCCAGCCTCTAACACATCACATCCCTTTGCGGTCTCACGCACGGTTATCCCCACGGCTGGAACCTTACCTTAGCCGGGACCGTTTGCGCCTTTTGACTCGTGTATGCAATTATGTCGCTAGCATTCCAATGTCAAAGAACCCGGATCGACATGTCTAGTCATAAGCTCAAGCGGCAGTTTCGTATAGGGACAGACATACATGACCCAGCAAAGCAGGTGTCAGTCGTCAGCGAGTGTAGACGAGTCATAGCAAGCTACAAGGACTCCATTACACCGTGAGACATTTCCCCAAAGGGACAGACACAACAGCTAAGAAGGACACATGCCGGTCAATCAATGTGTCCGGAGCAGTAGCGAACTACCATGGCTCGGTGGAAACACAAAGGGGCATTTCCCTGTAACGAGTTCTACTAAGGCATACGACTAGGTATTCGAACCCCATACATATCAAGTACAACACACGTATGCATGGCATATCAATATGCATAGATATAAGGATGGCATCACAACATAACCATAAACATACAAACTTTATTTAGAGAGCTCAGACAAGCCACACACATAGTATTATACAGATAGGGGTCTCACGACCCATCATCACAAGTCATACAAACAAGTCTTACAAGCCAGTGGAAGATTAAAACTGTCGGAGTACACACAGATGGAAAGATAAAAGGCACATGGCCTGACTATCTACAGACCCAACCTAGGGCCAGATCGTAGCTGGGACACCAGCTACTCATCGTCGTCAATGTCTGGATAGAACCCTCCATTAGGGTCATTAACAACCTCTGCAACAATTTATTAAGCAAACGTGTGTACAAAAGTACTCAACAAGACTTTAGGATAATCTCTCTACTCATGCAATGTATCAACAAGGAGTTGTTGGGTTTCATGCGGAAAACCACCATTTGACTCTTGGCTAGACAACTTACATTTTCAAATAACTTTGACAACTTTTATTTCTCGCACATGAGTCCACTAACACCACAACAATACTCCATCATGGAATCATTCCGTCACCCGATGGAAATGCCATCCACGACACTCACACTTATCTTGACAATTTTTTGAGTAGCCATTACAATTATCTATGAACAACATATGTTTCCAAGTAGTCCATATCCACGGACGCAGCTATTCGAATAGATCATAACCCTGCAGGGGTGTACTCCTTCACACACGCTCTCACCACTTATCATTATGTGCACGTCATGCACCTCGGCAACCTTCAAGCGGAAGCCCAGCGAGGGAGTCGGCCACGACCGTTAACCACTCTAATACCTAGTCCAGGTTTATCACCTATCTAAGGGTAACTCGCACGGAAGTCCGGCCGAGGTTTCCGCCACGACCCCAAACAATGTGAGCAGGGTTCCCAAGCCCACCATCCGGGTGCCAGTTGGTACACCGTGCCACTGCCTACCGCATCATAGTCCTCCTCTAAGGTCAGCACTACGCACGGCCTCCTGCATGACTATAAACACCAGAAACTACTTGCAACTCCTGGACTGAGTACTAAGCGATTAATAAGTCGAGAGGGTCAATTAAGTATCCCAACGTGTGGTAGTATCTAGTCTTGGATGACATACACGGAACTCAGTTCCTAAGAACGGTTCCAATGAAACAACCCGCCATGTACTCCTACACCATGTACTCCTACATAGCCTTTCACTAGTACCTTTACCAAATCAGGTTCAACACACAACCTATAGTAACTGAACACATTCTCACGATCCTGTTCATCACCCAACTGACAGACCATACACAACTCTAAGCATAGCTTGCATAGCAGGATAAGGCACATCATGGCTCAAGCATCTACCAGGTATGCTAGGTTGCAAGGTTCAGCTATTTACTGTGACAAGGACAGGTCATGCAAAGGAAGTGGGTTCAACTAACGTGGTAAAAGCATTGAAAGCATTTTGATCTAATGCAATAAGTAAGAGCAGGAGCGAGTGTTGGGTAACGTAGCATAAATTCCAAAAATTTCCTACGCCATATTCAGATCTTCCTATGGAGAGACCAGCAATGAGAGAGGGGTGAGTGCATCTTCATACATTTGAAGATCGCTAAGCGGATGCGTTGCTAGAATGCGGTTGATGGAGTCGTACTCGCGGCGATTGAGATCGCGGTGTGATTCCGATCTAGTGCCGAACCACGGCACCTCCGCGTTCAACACAGGTGCAGTCCGGTGACGTCTCCCGCACCTTGATCCAACAAGGAGGAGGGAGAGGTTGGGAAGATCTCCGGCAGCACGACGGCGTGGTGTCGATGGAGAGACGAGGTCTCCCGGCAGGGCTTCGCCAAGCACCGTGGGAGAGGAGGAAGAAGGGGGGCAGGGCTGCACCGAGGGAGATGGAAAACTCTGTGCAAAACAGCCCAAGAACCCCCACTATACATAGGAGGAGGGGAGGGGGGTGCCACCCCTAGGGTTCCCACCCTAGGTGGTGCGGCAGCCCCCCCAGATGGGAGGTGCGGCGGCCAGGGCAAGGGGACGGGGTGGCGCATCCCTAGGTGGGCCTTAGGCCCACCAATGCCTAGGGTTTCCCCCCTCTCCACCTCCTGCGCCTTGGGACTCCTTCTGGGAGGCGCACCATCCCACTTTGGGCTGGTTTCCCTCCCTATTTTGGCCCATGCTACCACTTGGGGCTGGTGGCCCCTCCCGGTGGACCCCCGGGACCATTTCCGGTGGTCCCGGTGGTCCCGGTACATTACCGGTGACACCGGAAACATTTCCGGTGTCCAAAATCATCCATCCTATATATCAATCTTTACCTCCGGACCCTTTCGGAGCTCCTCGTGACGTCTGGGATCTCATCCGGGACTCCGAACAACTTTCGGTAACCTCGTATAACAATTCCCTATAACCATAGCGTCATCGAACCTTAAGTGTGTTGACCCTACGGGTTCGGGAGACAGGCAGACATGACCGAGACACCTCTCCGGCCAATAACCATGAGCGGGATCTGGATACCCATGGTGGCTCCCACTTGCTCCACGATGATCTCATCGGATGAACCAGGATATCAAGGATTCAATCAATCCCGTATACAATTCCCTTTGTGTGTCGGTATAGAACTTGCCCGAGATTCGATCGTCGGTATACCTATACCTTGTTCAATCTCGTTACCGGTAAGTCTCTTTACTCATTCCATAGCACGTCATCGTGTGACTAACTCCTAAGTCACATTAGGCTCATGATGATGTTCTACCGAGTGGGCCTAGAGATACCTCTCCGCCACGCGGAGTGACAAATCCCAATCTCGATTCGTACCAACCCAACAGACACTTTCAGAGGTACCCATAGTGCACCTTTATAGTCACCTAGTTACGTTGTGACGTTTGATACACCCAAAGCACTCCTACGGTATCCGGGAGTTGCACAATCTCACGGTCGAAGGAAAAGACACTTGACATTAGAAAGGCTTTAGCATACGAACAATACGATCTAGTGTTATGCTTAGGATTGGGTCTTGTCCATCACATTATTCTCCCAATGATGTGATCCCGTTATCAATGACATCTAATGCCCATGATCAGGAAACCATGATCATCTATTGATCAACGAGCTAGCCAACTAGAGGCTTGCTAGGGACACATTGTGATCTATTTATTCACACATGTATTACTGTTTCCTGTTAATACAATTATGGCATGAACAATAGACGATTATCATGAACAAGGAAATATGATAATAACCATTTTATTATTGCCTCTATGGCATATTTCCAACAGTCTCCCACTTGCACTAGAGTCAATAATCTAGTTACATTGTGATGTATCGGACACCCATAGCATTGTGGTGTTGATCATGTTTTGCTCGTGGAAGAGGTTTAGTCAACGGGTCTGCAACAGTTAGATCCGTGTGTACTTTACAAATCTCTATTACTCCACTCTGGACATGGTCCTGCATGGAGTTGTAGCGGCGTTTGATGTGCTTCGTCTTCCGGTGAAACCTGGGCTCCTTGGCTATGGAAATGGCCCCGGTGTTATCACAGAAGAGTGTCATTCGACCCGACGCGCTTGGAACCACTCCAAGGTCGGTGATGAGCTCCTTCATCCAAATTCCTTCATGAGCTGCTTCTGAAGCAGCTATGTACTCCGCTTCACATGTAGATGCTGCCATGACTTCTTGCTTGCTGCTGCACCAGCTCACTGCCCCACCATTCAAAACATATATGTATCCGGTCTGTGACTTAGAGTCATCCGGATCTGTGTCGAAGCTAGCGTCGACGTAACCCTTTACGACGAGCTCTTCGTCACCTCCATAAACGAGAAACATCTCCTTAGTCCTCTTCAGGTACTTAAGGATATTCTTGACCGCTGTCCAGTGTTCCATACCGGGATCACTTTGGTACCTCCCTACCAAACTTATGGCAAGGTTTATATCAGGTCTGGTACACAGCATGGCATACATTAGAGAGCCTATGGCTGAAGCATAGGGGACAATACTCATCTTCTCTCTATCTGCTGCCGTGGTCGGTGATTGAGTCTTACTCAATCTCATACCTTGCAAAACTGGCAAGAACCCTTTCTTTGAGTTTTCCATATTGAACTTCTTCAATATCTTGTCAAGGTATGTACTTTGCGAAAGACCTATGAGGCGTCTCGATCTATCTCTATGGATCTCGATCTATCTCTATAGATCTTGATGCCTAATATGTATGCAGCTTCTCCAAGGTCCTTCATTGAAAAACTCTTGTTCAAATAGGCCTTTATGCTCTCCAACTTCTCTATATTATTCCCCATCAATAATATGTCATCCACATACAGTATGAGGAAAGCTACAGAGGTCCCACTCACTTTCTTGTACAGACAGGCTTCTCCATAAACCTGTATGAACCCAAATGCTTTAATCACCTCATTAAAGCGAATGTTCCAACTCCGAGATGCTTGCACCAGCCCATAGATGGAGCGCTGGAGCTTGCACACTTTGTTAGCACCCTTAGGGACGACAAAACCATCTGGTTGCATCATATACAACTCTTCCTTAAGGTTCCCGTTAAGGAACGTTGTTTTGACGTCCATTTGCCAAATTTCATAATCATAAAAGGCGGCAATTGCTAACATGATTCGGACTGATTTCAGCTTCGCTATGGGAGAGAAAGTCTCTTCGTAGTCAATTCCTTGAATTTGTCGAAAACCCTTTGCGACAAGTCGAGCTTTATAAACGGTTACATTACCGTTTGCATCAGTGTTTGTAACATCCCAAAATTATAAATTTTGGAATGTTAATATAATTATCAGATTGATTGTTTGTTTGTTTGCTGAGTGACTGAAACTTGTGTGAAATTTGAAACTTTTTGAAACTTTTGAAAGAGAGGGAATAAAATGACTTTCCCCTTCTCAGGTGAATTCAAATTCAAGCTTTTAAAAGCAAAGAGAGAAGATGACATGACTTCTTCAACTACGAAGAATTTGAACGGAGATTTTTGTATTGAATTCTTTTGCATTTCCATTCGTTTTCTTCGTGCAACAAAATGCCGGGAAATACATTCTAGAGCGGAGGAACATGACCCTCGAATACCCGGGCATTTTGAATGTTATTTGCACCCTAAAACTTAGAGGGTCATTTGAAAATTATTTGCAAAAGAAAATAAATCTTTTAGGCAATTTTGTGAAAATAATTTTTTCTGAAGTTTTTATTTTTGCCGTGGAAAAATGCCCATCTTTTTGGATTTATTTTTCTGAAAATTTTAATATATCATACCTCTATATTCCGAGGATATTCTATTTCCTTTTAATCGTATTAATTCCTGTTTTAATAAAAAGGGAAAGAGATCTCTTATTTTAGGAATGTACTTGGGCCACGTTAGGAAACCAATCTGGCCCAATCCCACCTTCTTCTTCCTCCTCAAGAGCTTCCTTTTGTGGCAATGGAGAAGCTTCCCACGAAGCTTCCCTCCCCCGATTCGCGGGCTACACTTCCTTTCCGAGCCTCCCACCACCCCTATAAGAACGCCCCTCCTCTCCTCGTTCCATTTTCCCCATCAGCTTGTCCTCTCCCTGCCCGTAGCCATGACACCCCCACCATTGTTGTTCCTGCAAGGAGCTGAACAGAAGAACGCCCAGGAGCACCTGACGCCCCCTTCCTCGCCTCCGGGACCCCCTCTGCCGTTCCCCCTCCCCGCCGGCGACCTCCCCACCTCGTCGGAGCAGCTACCTCGCCGGAGTTCTTCCTCTCTGTCACCCATGGTGAGATTCACGAAATCCCGTATTGCAATTTTTTCAGAAAATTCCAATCTTAGAAAATTCATATCTATTAGTCTATAACTCCGAATTAGGTGATTCTTTTTGCGTTGGATCACAAATGTTATGTAGTTTCTGTAGATATATAATTTGTCTATGTTTGGAGTTTTAAAAATTGAGTTAGATCAGAATTGAATTAAAGCTTGTTTTGCTTATTCCGGGTGTTTAAAAATAGCTTTTAATTTGATTCTTTTTTCTGCTGCTTCCTATTGATCATATATTTCAGTAGTTTAAGTTTCAAATTTTTTAAAATATTTTTAATTGGGGTTTTTACCAAAACAGATTCTGTTTTAGTTCTTTTAGGATTATAGCTATTTCTTTTTCTATATTTGTTTTTAAATTAGTTTCTTTTATATTTGAGAAAGTTTATATTTGGTTTTCTGTTAGATAACAGTAGGTTCTCAACAAGTTTTTATGTTTATTTTACTTGTTATCATGAAATCAATTCTAGTTCCCTAATAACTTGCAATTGATTTCTCTACTGTTTCAAATCCCGTTTGGAAGTACTTTCAAATAGTTTTGTGAAAAATACTTTATTTTATCTTAGGTAAATTTATATCTTAGTTCCCTGTTATTTAAGTATTTTATTTTCTGTTAGACAAAAATTATTAAGTGTTTGACGTAGTAGAAGACTCCCTAGTCTTATTTGAAGTTTCCTTCGGATTCTTATTCGCTCTCTCTTTTGTTTTGATTGCTAGAATGATTGCTAGTATGAGTGCTTACGTGAATGATATGGTTGTTATATAGATTTCATCGGAGAGTGACGAGTAGTCTATCAAGTTATTCCTCGAGAACAAAAATTCTTCTTCGTCAACATCACCAGGCAAGTCACTTTGATCATACTATCACCTATGTTTTATGCATCGTAGTTCTACCATCCTATGCCCAATTGCATGCTGCTTAGGTACTTGGAAATTTTAGTATAGATTGCAGTATCATGTGGTAGGCACACAACAACCCCGATACTTGGCCTCGGGACGACAAATTTCATATTGCTATGCTTGAGTAGACGGGATTTCGGTTGAGTGCATAACACGAGTGATGCGAGGTTGATTAAATAATCAAGACCGGTTAAGACAAGATTTTCAAGACCTCGGACGCAATGCAACTCTGGGTGAAGGACGGTTGATCGGCTCCCTGGAGAACCCACTGGATGACCCGGGATGCTGGAGAGGCCATGACATCCTGCGGAAAGCTTCACCCAGGCTCAAAGAGACGGACGGATATTTTCAAGACCCAAGGCTTACCTGCACAGCCACAAGTCATTATGGGCTCTGTCTTGGTTGGACAACGCGGCGACTCTGGACAGGCGGTGCTAGCAGATGTAGAAGAACGGTAGGATTGGATGGGCACCGACAGGGATTCAGAGGGACCCGTTGAAAGACCATGTTTTGATCATCCGGTCTTCAAACCCCCTGAAGTGCGAGGACATACACGGAGGCGATCAAATCTTGTGGGGAACGTGTGCAAAACTCTGCAGAGTACTCAAACCTAATCGATTAGCCGTGTCCACGGCCATGGACAACTTGAGCCAAAGGAACTGAAGTTATCTGAAATTCTCAACACAAGTAACAATATTGATGTGGGTATTATTGACAACATGGGTACGAGAATTGGTTGGTGGAACCATCTCGTTAAAAACCAACAATGTAGTAACATTTTGCTTTTAGCCCTGTCTTGATGTAGGAGAAAACTTGCTTTTCGCTAAAAACTTATAGCCCCACCTGCCATATATGCATATAGTATAGATGATTACTTTTCACCCCTCTCTTATGTGACTTGCCGGCATATTCAATATGCTGACCTACACGGCTGCAACGTCTTATGTTGCAGATATTTTTTTTCTTCGACGAGTAAGAGTACGATTCAGGGTTACGATCTACACTCAACTTGCCGTTGGTGTTTATTGGGACTCCACTCCCTTGAAGAATCAACGGAGTTCTACTTCAAAGAAAAGAGGATTTCACCACGCGTTTGAATAATTGAAGCTACACCAACAGTAGACTCTCAAGACCCGAAGGACTCGAAGACCCTGAAGTGTTCGAATATTTATATGACCATTAGAAGTCCAAACCCCTGTTATATACCCACGTTAGATACGATGATTTGTGAGCCGTCATCGGTGTGTGTTTTTGGATGGCCACAAATAAAACCCATTCTAAAAAATATTGTTTGTATTGTGTGTATCTCCCTCCCTCTCTTACCCGTCTCATCCCCAAAACCTCCACCCTACCAGGTGGAGTATGAAGCTGGACTTGTAGTATCTGGACCAATGACCCAGCTGGAAGCTGAGATATGGATTCAGAACATGGAGAACCACTTCGGGAGCAACTTGATCTCAAGGAAGTATGAAGTGGAACACGCTCTTCAGTACTTTACACAAAGTGCTGCAATCTGGTGGAAAATGCATCATGCCATACAAGGATTTAGTGGAGCAGAAACTTGGGACGAATTCAAGAAGACTTTGTTAAGATCCCGTCTCATTCGGAAGTGCTATGATAATCCGAACGAGAAGACTTGTGCATGCAAGATATGTGGAGAAATAGGACACACCCAGGAAGAACACACGGATGGATGCACTCATTGTGAAGAAAATCACCCAGCTGAGGAGTGCCCAAGTAGTCAGGTGACTTGTTTCCTTTGTGAGGGAACCACCCACTACCCATCTCAATGTCACATTTACCCCAAGGTACAACAAGTTGTCAAGAAGCAGAAAGATGAAGTGAAGGAAACCCTCAAGAAGAAGATTCTAGAAGAACCGGTGATGAACGAAAATATTGAAGACCCTGATGGACAAGGTCTGACCCGATTTTTCTCCAATGCATGCTACTCATGTGGAGAAGAAGGACATTATTCACAGGACTACACGTAGAGAAGCCAAGAGTATCTGGGATACTTCCCGACGGAAGAAGTGGAGTTTGATGCACTTGAAATAGAAGAACTGGCCAAGATAAAGGAGTCCGGAAAGAAGAAAAAGTACCCTCGGAAGAACCAAATATCTGCAGACATAGACCTGAGTCATGTCAGATATTACAAGTGTATGAAATTTGGCCACCACAAATACATGTGCTCAGGAAGGAAGCCGGGAACCCAAGGAGCAAAAGCAGAAGCTAAGAAGCCTCGAGACTTGTCAGAAATCATTTGTTTTTGTTGCGAGGAAGCAGGACATTTTGCCAGCGATTGTCCACAAAGGAAGAAAGCTAGAATGGAGTAGTTAAGTGTTGACCATGGCAATAAGTGTAATCTGAAGCACTCTTGTTTTTCATGAGATCATGGAGTGAAATTTTTGTAACAGAAGTCCCTGAGATTGTAATAACATCATGAATAAATGGAATTTATTGTCTCATGATTGCCTATGTTGAAACTGTATGCATTGTTTCTCTACGAGCAAAGATCTCTGAACATTTATGAGGATAAGAGAAAATATGGTCTATGCAGGCATGAGTATAATTCATTTTAAGTGTGGTAGTAATCGGTAAACCCACATGATCCATTGAGTAGGAGTGTACCATTATTACCAAGGAGACACATACATTCCTCTGAGTACCTATTTACTGACACCTGCAGATGACAACTCTCTACGAGTCATTCCTCAAGGGCCCAGAAACGATCATGACCCTGACCAGTGATCATGATTACCCGAAAATCCTGAAGGACATGATGAAGCACATTCACCTTGAAGGAGATGCAGTCTACAAAGGCTACCCATTCATGGAAAATGGAGTGGAACTTTGGTACGTGGAAGTACACCTCCACCATGTGAAAGGAGTTTGTCCAAAGACTATGGGGCAATATTTTTTCATTTCACCTGTACCACGAGCAACCTTCTTTGATGCTGTTCGTGAAGCTGCCATGGAAGCCATACGTCAGATCGGAGAAATACTTGAAGCAAGACTCCGTCATACCCAGGAATACCTGAGTGAAGTACGTGCGGAGATGATGGAGATGAAGCTAATGGCCACCATGATGAAGCAAAAGATGGATGATTTCAAGGAGCACCTCGGAAAGTTCGAGTGGAACTAAAGTACCTCCAAGAGAGGCAGATGAATAAAGTTGGCAGAAATGCTCGACCATACCGAACAATGTGGATGGCAGCATTTGTAATAGAGTACTTTTGAATTGGAGTTTTTGAGGATAAAATTAAGGATGTAATAAAGGATTGATTATGAAATGAATATGATTTATGGAAGAAGCTATGATGGATCAGCAAACGTTTTCTTAGGAGCATACGAAAACCTGAGAGTTGTGAAGATACGATAGATGTTTCGTTCAGCTTGCAGAACCAATTGATTATCCGAACTTCGTTCATGGACAAAAGAAATTCTGCAACGCTTGTGAGGATGCCCAAGTGTTAGAATGCGAGATTCGCTAAACCTTATACAGAGAAATGATTTGGGTGCGGAATGGATTGATCACCATGACGACTTACTCTTATCATTTATCTTGCTATTCGGAATGGTAAATCTGAGAGACTTACCCATAGTGAGAGACGACGTTCTTTGAAGCTTTTGTTTAAGCCTTAGAATGGTATAAGAAAAGCCCATGTACATGGCACTTGTTGTCACGCGTAGGAAATTTTACGGTGAGGATGAAACCAAGACCCCTCTCTCTGCAGGATAACCACAAATGGTAGACCACCATGAGGACCATCGATATGTTATTTAGAATTGACCACGAGACTGACAGTTAAGAAGACCCAGTGACGGAAGAAGCTTATATCAACAGGAGAGCATCACCAAAGGATTTAATATGAAGACTGTGCGAAGTCAGTTGCCAAAACCCCAGAGGATCGTTAAAGCATTTTGAGGGACCAGTATCTCTCATTTTAAGTGTGGTAGCATCCCACCTTGCCGGAGAGTGGAATGGTTAGAAGACCCCAAACCCTAACCTTTCTTTCTAGCCTCTTCGAATCTCGAGGACGAGATTCATTTTAAGTGTGGTAGTTTGTAACATCCCAAAATTATAAATTTTGGAATGTTAATACAATTATCAGATTGATTGTTTGTTTGTTTGCTGAGTGACGGAAACTTGTGTGAAATTTGAAACTTTTCGAAACTTTTGAAAGAGAGGGAATAAAATGACTTTCCCCTTCTCTGGTGAATTCAAATTCAAGCTTTTAAAAGCAAAGAGAGAAGATGACATGACTTCTTCAACTATAAAGAATTTGAACGGAGATATTTGCATTGAATTCTTTTGCATTTCCATTCGTTTTCTTCGTGCAACAAAATGCCGGGAAATACATTCTAGAGCGGAGGAACATGACCCTCGAATACCCGGGCATTTTGAATGTTATTTGCACCCTAAAACTTAGAGGGTCATTTGAAAATTATTTGCAAAAGAAAATAAATCTTTTAGGCAATTTTGTGAAAATAATTTTTTCTGAAGTTTTTATTTTTGCCGTGGAAAAATGCCCATATTTTTGGATTTATTTTTCTGAAAATTTTAATATATCATACCACTATATTCCGAGGATATTCTATTTCCTTTTAATCGTATTAATTCCAGTTTTAATAAAAAGGGAAAGAGATCTCTTATTTTAGGAATGTACTTGGGCCACGTTAGGAAACCAATCTGGCCCAATCCCACCTTCTTCTTCCTCCTCAAGAGCTTCCTTTTGTGGCAATGGCAGAAGCTTCCCACGAAGCTTCCCTCCCCCGATTCGCGGGCTACACTTCCTTCCCGAGCCTCCCACCACCCCTATAAGAACGCCCCTCCTCTCCTCGTTCCATTTTCCCCATCAGCTCGTCCTCTCCCTGCCCGTAGCCACGACGCCCCCACCATTGTTGTTCCTGCAAGGAGCCGAACAGAAGAACGCCCAGGAGCACCTGACGCCCCCTTCCTCGCCTCCGGGACCCCCTCCGCCATTCCCCCTCCCCGCCGGCGACCTCCCCACCTCGCCGGAGCAGCTACCTCGCCGGAGTTCTTCCTCTCTGTCACCCATGGTGAGATTCACGAAATCCCGTATTGCAGTTTTTTCAGAAAATTGCAATCTTAGAAAATTCATATCTATTAGTCCATAACTCCGAATTAGGTGATTCTTTTTTGCGTTGGATCACAAATTTTATGTAGTTTCTGTAGATATATAGTTTTTCTATGTTTGGATTTATAAAAATTGAGTTAGATCAGAATTGAATTAAAGCTTGTTTTGCTTATTCCGGGTGTTTAAAAATAGCTTTTAATTTGATTCTTTTTGCTGCTGCTTCCTATTGATCATATCTTTTTGCAGATATTTTTTTCTTCGACGAGTAAGAGTACGATTCAGGGTTACGGTCTACACTCAACTTGCCGTTGGTGTTTATGGGGACTCCACTCCCTTGACTGCTTCCGCTGAGATATTTAAGGTATATATCAGTTTTACGCTATTTACATGTGATTGCACTTTGATATATACATTGATGTACTGTGTGTGCCACCATACTGATCCAGGGATGGCACAGATACACAGAGGCTTGACTCGTTTTGAGTCGGGTCGCTACAGTCTTCTTCTTGAAGATCCATTTATTTTCTATGGCTCGCCGGTCATCGGGCAAGTCCACCAAAGTCCATACTTTGTTCTCATACATGGATCCTATCTCGGATTTCATAGCTTCAAGCCATTTGTTGGAATCCGGGCCCGCCATCGCTTCTTCATAGTTCGAAGGTTCACCGTTGTCTAACAACATGATTTCCATCACAGGGTTGCCGTACCACTCTGGTGCGGAGCGTGCCCTTGTGGACCTTCGCAGTACAGTAGTAACTTGATCTAAAGCTTCATGATCGTAATCATTAACTTCCTCTTCAGTTGGTGCACGTGCCACATGAACAATTTCCCGCGCTGCGCTACATTCCTGTTCGAGAGGGGGTGTAATTACCTCATCAAGTTCTACCTTCCTCCCACTTACTTCTTTCGAGAGAAACTCTTTCTCTAGAAAGGATCCGTTCTTGGCAACAAAGGTTTTACCTTCGGATCTAAGATAGAAGGTATACCCAATAGTTTCCTTAGGGTATCCTATGAATACGCATTTCTCCGCTTTGGATTCGAGCTTTTCTAGTTGAAGTTTCTTCACATAAGCATCGCAGCCCCAAACTTTAAGAAACGACAACTTAGGTTTCTTGCCAAACCATAGTTCATACGGTGTCATCTCAACGGATTTAGATGGTGCCCTATTTAAAGTGAATGCTGCAGTTTCTAATGCGTATCCCCAAAATGATAGCGGTAAGTCGGTAAGACACATCATAGATCGTACCATATCTAATAAAGTGCGATTACGACGTTCAGACACTCCGTTGCATTGCGGTGTGCCTGGCGGCGTCAGTTGTGAAACGATTCCACACTTCCTTAGGTGTGTGCCAAACTCGTGACTCAAATATTCTCCTCCACGATCAGATCGTAGACACTTAATTTTTCTGTCACGTTGATTCTCGACCTCACTCTGAAATTCCTTGAACTTTTCAAACGTCTCAGATTTGTGCTTGATCAAGTAGATATACCCATACCTACTCAAATCATCGGTGAGAGTGAGAACATAACGATAGCCACCGCGAGCTTCAACGTTCATTGGACCACACACATCAATATGTATTATTTCCAATAAGTCGGTTTCTCTCTCCATTATTCCTGAGAATGGAGTCTTAGTCATCTTGCCCATGAGGCACGGTTCGCATGTGTCAAATGATTCAAAGTGAAGAGACTCTAATAGTCCATCATTATGGAGGTTCTTCATGCGCTTAACACCGATATGACCAAGGCGGCAGTGCCACAAGTATGTGGGACTATCATTATCAACTTTACATCTTTTGGTACTCACAGTATGAATATGTGTAACATCACGATCGAGATTCATCAAGAAAAAACCATTCACCAACAGAGCATGACCATAAAACATATCACTCATATAAATAGAACAACCATTATTCTCTAACTTAAATGAGTAGCCGTCTCGCATTAAGCAAGACCCTGATACAATATTCATGCTCAAAGCTGCTACTAAATAACAATTATTAAGGTTTAAAACTAATCCCGACGGTAGATGTAGAGGTAGCGTGCCGATGGCGATCACATCGACCTTGGAGCCATTCCCGACGTGCATCGTCACCTCGTCCTTGGCCAGTCTCCGCTTATTCCGGAGTTCCTGCTTTGAGTTGCAAATTTGAGCAACAACACCGGTATCAAATACCCAGGAGCTACTACGAGCGCCGGTAAGGTACACATCAATAACATGTATATCACATATACCTTTAACGTTGTCGGCCTTCTTGTCCGCTAAGTATTTGGGGCAGTTCTGCTTCGAGTGACCCTTTCCCTTGCAATAGAAGCACTCAGTCTCAGGCTTGGGTCCATTCTTTTTCTTCATCCCGACATCTGGCTTACCGGGCGTGGCAACGGCTTTGTCGTCTTTCTTGAAGTTCTTCTTACCCTTGCCCTTCTTGAAACTAGTGGTCTTGTTGACCATCAACACTTGATGCTCTTTCTTGATTTCTACTTCTGCAGACTTGAGCATCAAGTATAACTCGGGAATGGTGTTCTCCATCCCTTGCATGTTGTAGTTCAGCACAAAACCTTTGTAGCTTGGTGGGAGAGACTGGAGGATTCTGTCAATTATAGCATCATCCGGAAGTTCGACTCCAAGTGAAGTCAGACGACCGTGTAACCCAGACATTTTGAGTATGTGCTCACTGACAGAACTGTTCTCCTCCATCTTATAGCTAAATAACTTGTTTGGAGACTTCATATCTCTCGACACGGGCATGAGCTTGAAAAACTAGTTTCAGCTCTTGGAACATCTCATATGCACCGTGTTGCTCAAAACACCTTTGGAGCCCCGTTTCCAAACTATATAACATGCCTGTGGGGACCCCGACTGGTGAGTCGAGATCGCCGTGCCCAGTGATCCCAAGGATCAATGCTCACTGAACACAGATACTGAATAATAGAGTCTTACATCCATACATACCGTTTGATACAATAAATGACCTCTTCGGTCGATTCTTACATACATAGGGCCTTAAAGGCCAAAGCACCAAACTAGACCAATAGCGGAGTTATTAGTTGAAAGCGTGAACCCATGCCATCAGCCTTAACCTACAAGCATTCTGACTGGGAAGCATCCTAGCTCGCAAGAATGTCACCGAGTTAATCTTCACCGTATCCTGTCTCTCACACCTGGTCCATGAAATAACCAGTGGCAAGCCAATGAGTACTTTGAATGTACTCGCAAACAGTCCATGATACGAACAATGAAGGTGAAGGATAATAGTGTCATGCATCTTTAGTGTAACTCAACTGGGTGTAATGATCATGTATATGCATCAGGTTAAAGAATTACTTTTGAAGAACAGGTTACAGATATTGACATATCTGTCAAGGGTTGAACAAACCGTGTTCACCCTGTATGCCAAGTCATCGGACTTGTCATAACCTCAATATATTAACTAAGGGTTAAACCATCCGGGTTCACCCTACATGCCAAGTCATCGGACTTGTCTTAATCTCAATGTATTAATGAGGGCTAAACCATCCGGGTTTACCCTATATATCAAGTCACCGAACTTGATCACATTGTTGAGATTATCATGATTATAACAACACCTTTCTAACACCGCACACACACACTTGGTTTATGCGGAAACTCGGGACATAGTTTAAGCAGCACCACCCAACTGTCCTTGACCGTGGACACGGCTATTCGAATAGTTTACACTCTGCAGAGGTAGTACGCTGGACCCACGAGAAACGGAATACTTCCGTGTCATCCACGACTCGCGGTATATCACATATACCCGAGGTAAGTATCCGATCATCATCTTTCCCCTGACGATACTAGACAAAGAGATCCACTCGATTGGTACCCCGCCCACATGTTGTACATCTTACGAGCACCGACTCTGGACTGTATCAACCATGCAGGGACCAACGGTGTGCCTGGAACTCATAATAATGGCATAGTCGTTCTACCTGGCACGACCCCATCACGAGCGTGACACCGATCACTCCCGCCACTAGTAATGTGGCTCTTTGCTAGCACCGACCAGAGTAATCAACAAAGCCCCGTCCCATAAAGGGGTATCGTGGTCGTACTGGGTAAGGTTGGGACGGTCGACACATCATAAATCTAATCCATTTCCGAAACCATACTCACACCAAAATCACCGGTGCATCACTTCACCAAAAGTGATCACCAACTCATCATCACCTTCGGGCATTAGTGGCACCCGACAGGGTTTTCATAACTCTTTATTTAACTCCACATCATGCTCATGATAGAATGCTCTATTATTACTTGTCAACATGATAATATCATGACCCTCACGGGGTCAAGCTCACTGCAGTGATTAACTCTACTAGACAACATGACAGTAGCAAGATCTTTGTAGATGGTAGGATCAAGCTCATCATGTTTATGCCCCGAGGAGCCATGTAATAACACTAATATAATTGCAAGTGCTTCGAAGAAGCCTTCGGTACCATCACATCGGTGATGAACCGGCATCGTGATCACATGCAAGAGAAAATACTTGTTATACTAGCATGCATCATTTTATTTACTTAAGTCATAGCAAAAGGGCATGCTTGCCTTGCTCACGTAAGTCCTCGGGGTCTTCGAGGTCTTCCGCTCCGTCCCCGAGTACTCCGTCTACCGTCAACTACGTCGGAAATAACCATAGTAAGCCACATATCCAGCAGAAGAAAAGTGTTCTATAAATAGAGGTTATATTTTTCTTGGACCTCTCTGGTCATAATAAAAATACGTGAAGCTTGATATAGGATATTTGGGTCATCAATGATTTTTGAATGGATGGAAAGAGCAATAGATGGCCATTGAATAAGCCAATGGAAATCTTTCTGTTAAAAATGAGTGGAGGCACCCATTTAACAGAGAAGGATTTTAGAAATATTTAGGAAGTGGTTTCACTGGATTTGGAGTTGAATTGAATTTACTAGGAATTTCTAATGTGGGATAAATAGCAATAGGGAGCTATTTAATACAAGCAACAGAAATAAGTCACACAAAAATGTTGACTAGGGTTCTAAAAATCGATAATGATTTAAGAAGGTTCTGGAAATTTGAATCTCTCCATTTGGAGTTGATATGAGGCCTATGGGATTTTACAAAGGTGGGCTAAATATATTCAAATCTTTATTTGAATAATAATACCATAGAAAGTTTTCTTGGAAAAATGTGCAAGGCACATATTCAGATAGAGCTTGATTTTAGGAGCCTGCAGGAGTTTGAATCAAAAGATTTGGAGTTAGAATGAATTTGCAATGGAATTTATGAGTTAAGAAAAAAATGAAAAGGGAAGGGCTCAGCCTCTAGTGGATGTTATCTTGCGCCACTGGCGCCAGATAGGCCTTCGGGCCGGCCCAGTGGCTCCAGCCGCGAGCACCCGGCCACGCCGGACACGTATTCTAGAGAAGGTGCCTCCGCGCGGGGAAAATGCCCGCGGGACGGGGCGCGGCCACTTACTCCAGCTGGCCGGCTAGAGTGGCTGACCAGGGGGGCCCGCCTGCAGGGTCTCTTCCTTCCTCAGGCTCGCATGCAGGGCAGGGGGTAGACCGGCCGCGGGAGGAAGAGGAGGCTGCGCGGCGCCGTGTCCCCGGCCGTTCCCTGCCCGAGGTGAAGCACCGGCGAGCTTGCTGCACCTCGCCTCCTTCATTCCGCCACACACGGCCTCTACGGAGGGCTGCCATGGGGAGCCGTCGCGCACCCGCGGAAGGCCGACGACGCCGTTGCCCTTGGCGCCTGCAGCGAGGAGGAGAGCCCGGAGGGGCTCGAGGGAAGGAGTGCGCGGCCACTGCAGCTCACCAGAGAGCCTAGGGGCAAGGAGAACCCCCTAGGTTGGCTAGGCTCGCGCGGAGGTTCTCGGGAGCTTCGGCCATGGCTATGGCAGTAGGAGGAGGGAGCGAGGGGAGGGAGCAGGGAGGATGAGAGGGATCCAGGGAGAGAGGAGGAGGGCTTGGGGAGCCAGTGATGCTCGGGAAGGAAGAGATAAGAGAGGAGGAGAAGGGAGGAGAGCTTGGAAGCTCTCGGGTGCACCCGTGGGCATGGTGCCACACGTCCCCGAGGGACTTTAGAAGCTAGCCCGTGGGTGGAGAGGCTTTGAATGGTCAAGGGGAGGAGGAGGCAATGATAGAGGAGGAGGGAGATAGGAAGGGAGAGGCCAAGAGAGCTCGGGACTCTCTGTAGCTCTGCGAGCACGGGGTAGACATGTGTCCCAGGGACGTCTTGGAGGCTAGCTGGCGTCGGGGAGCTGTTGGACTGGTCAAATGGAAGTATGTGGCATGCTGAGACATGTTGTAGTGGCTACACACAGCCTGTAGGAGGAAGACAAGGTGCAGAGCACCAGTTCTACATGTCCAGAAGGTGGTCACCAGGGTCACTCACGCCCACAGGTTTGCAAAGACCAGCAAAAGATGTCTAGCACGCAAGGCACACATGCAGGAAGGTAACTCTGGAGTTTGGCAACTAGTTAAGGTGGTTTGAATGGCTGCTGACTTTGATTTAGTTTACAGCAGCAAACTTAGTGCTAGCAAAACTAGTTTGCCCAGGTAGTTAACTGGAGGTAAACCATGTACATCACTCTTGTTTAAGGAAGGACTACTAGCCTGCCCAATTTCAGCTCAGGAGAGTGAGCCTAGCTAGTACTTGCAGTGCAATCCTATATTTAACCCAGAATTCAACTTGAGGAGGTGCTGCTCATTTTTCCTACATGAGCATGCCATTAATTGATTTGAAATGATGCATTGAGACACTAGACAGGCTGTGGAAAGAATTGGGGGTGATGGCCTAAGCAGAAGATTGGGAAGAAGGGTAAAACAGTGTTGCCAAGGGTGAAAATGAGAGAAAGTTACAAAGGGTCCTTCCCCAATAATTGACCAGTGGCCATGGGAAAGTTACTGGAGGTGAAATGTAACTAGGTGAGGCTGTGGTAGAAAATTGATCTCAAGGAATAAAGTAGAAGGGGCAACACAAGTCAAATTAGTGAGTGCACACAAGGTGTTTGATCTGTGGTTAGGCTATCAGATGGATTCCAATGGCTATGAAACTTAACAGGATCAAATAATAGATGAAAATAGGCTTCCACACCAAATATGTTATTTGCTGGACAAGTTTTCCAATGTAGACTTGAAAAACCCTAGAAAGGGGCAGAAATGGGTTTCTGCTTAGATCCCTATTCAAATAAATTCCCACAAATCCAATATTTGGTGTAGGGGTATTATTTGAGCATTAAGGCATGCACAAAAAGTTTGAGGTCAATTGGACACACTTTATAATGTAAAGTTTGTCAAAGCCAGAAATCAACAAAGAGGGTTTTGAGGGTTTTAGGACAAGTTCCTCTATTATCCTTGGTGTACCACTTGGTGTGGATGCCTCATTGGAGTACTGGAACATGTCCACCAAATTTGAGCACAATTGGAGACAATTCACAATGTAGAGTTGCTCAGATTTGATTCTGGACAGATAGGGTTTTAGAGTGATTAGGGGAGCCAAATCAACTTGGATTGAAATGAAACTTGGCAAGATCATCAATAATATCATAGATGACATTCTAGAATTTTAGTGGAATTTTATTGAGAATATTTCTTATTGAAATATTCCAAAAGCTTGAAATAGGCAGGAATGGTTTTGGAGGGTTTTGCCTAATATTTTGAACATGGCAATGTGTTGAAACTCATAAATATGGAATAAATATATCCACTCAGTTTCCCTAAATATTCTTAAATATTTTGAAAGCAATAAAAATAACTTCCCTTCATAGGAGACCATTTCTGGCCTCACAGAAAGGCTTTTAAATAAAATAAGAAAATAACCTTTAAAATAATAATAAGATGGTTTCTGGAAGTCATTTTGATAATAGGTTTTAAATAAAACAATTGGTGCAAAATAAACTCCCTAATTTGAGGACTTGTAGTGCAAACCTCATCTCAGGGGTTTGAAAGTTTAATTCAAAGAAAAGCTTTTTGGTGAAAATAATATTTGGTAAAAACAGATATTTGTTCTAAACACATGGCATGCTCATTAGGCAGGAGATCATGGAGTAAGGAGGTGATTAGGAGAGTGGCAAGAATTAATGGGGAACAATCACATGCAAAGCAATCAGACAGACAATAGTCAATCCAAGCATCACAAGCATTCACAAAATTTTTAATTGGTCCTAAATTTTGAGGTGTGACAATGCCACACCTAACCAGAGAGTAGTCATCACTCCGCGTTTGCCAGACATTCAAAATGTCCTGGGTTGCTGCGGGAGCGGGAGGGTCACCTAGCGGCGCATCAAGGACATAAGCCTTTTTAGCTGCTTCAAGGATGAGCTTCAAGTTGCAAACCCAGTCCGCATAGTTGCTACCATCGTCTTTCAGCTTGTTTTTCTCTAGGAATGCGTTGAAATTGAGGTTGATGTTGGCCATCTATAATATTTATAAAGACAACTTTTTGACAAAGTTCATTTAATCGAATTAAGTATGAACTCCCACTTAAATCGACATCCCTCTAGTCATCTAAGTGATAATTGATCCATGTTGACTAACCCGTGTCTGATCATCACGTGAGACGGACTAGTCACCATGGTGAGCAACTTCATGCTGATCGTATTCAACCATACGACTCATGTTCGACCTTTCGGTCTCTTGTATTCGAGGTCATGTCTGTACATGCTAAGCTCGTCGAGTCAACCTAGGTGTTTTGCGTGTGTAAATCTGGCTTACACCCGTTGTATGCGAACGTTAGAATCTATCACACCCGATCATCACGTGGTGCTTCAAGACAACGATCCTTCGCAATGGTGCACACTTAGGGGAATACGTTCTCGAAATTTTAAGAGGGATCATCTTATTATGCTACCGTCGTTCTAAGCAATAAGATGAAAAACATGATAAATCATATAGTTACATGATATGGCCATTATCATCTTTGCTCTTTCGATCTCCATCTTCAGGCATCGCATGATCATCATTGTCACCGGCGTGACACCATGATCTCCATCATCATGATCTCCATCATTGTTTCTCCGTGAAGTCGTCACGCCAACTACTACTATAGCTAACCATTAGCAATGAAGTAAAAGTAGTAAGCACATGGCGTTGCATCTCATACAATAAATTAAGACAATTCCTATGGCTCCTGCCGGTTGTCATACTCATCGACATGCAAGTCGTGAAACCTATTACAATAGCATGATCATCTCGTACATCATACATGCAACATCACAACTTTGTCCATATCACATCACATGTCAAACCCTGCAGAAACAAGTTAGACATCGTCTAATTGTTGTTGTAAGTTTTACGTGGCTGATTTGGGTTTCTAGCAAGAACGCTTTCTTACCTACGTGACAGCCACAATGATGATATGCCAAAGCTATTTACCCTTCATAAGGACCCTTTTCATCAAATCCAATCCGACTAGAGTAGGAGAGATAGACACCCGCTAGCCATCTTTATGCACGGTGTGCATGTCTGTCGGTGGAACCAGTCTCACATAAGCGTACGTGTAATGTTGGTCCGAGCCGCTTCATCACACAATACCGCCGGAAAAGAATAAGACTAGTAGCAGCAAGCAATTGACAAATCATCGCCCACAACCTTTTGTGTTCCACTCGTGCATAGAATCTACGCATGGAAAACCTGGCTCGGATGCCACTGTTGGGTAACGTAGCATAAATTCAAAAAAAATCCTACGCCATATTCAGATCTTCCTATGGAGAGACCAGAAATGAGAGAGGGGTGAGTGCATCTTCATACCTTTGAGGATCGCAGAGCGGAAGCGTTGCTAGAACACGGTTGATGGAGTCGTACTCGCGGCGCGGTGTGATTCCGATTTAGTGCCGAACCACGGCACCTCCGCGTTCAACACACGTGCAGCCCGGTGACGTCTCCCGCACCTTGATCCAGCAAGGAGGAGGGAGAGGTTGGGAAGATATCCAGAAGCACGATGATGTGGTGTCGATTGAGAGAAGAGGTCTCCCGGCAGGGCTTCGCCAAGCACCGTGGGAGAGGAGGAAGAAGGGGGGCAGGGCTGCGCCGAGGGAGATGGAAAACTGTGTGCAAAACAGCCCCAAAACCCCCACTATATATAGGAGGAGGGGGGTTGCCACCGCTAGGGTTCCCACCCAAGGTGGTGCGGCAGCCCCCCCCCCCCAAATGGGAGGTGCGGCGGCCAGGGCCGGGGGAGGGGGTGGCGCATCCCTAGGTGGGCCTTAGGCCCACCAGCGCCTAGGGTTTCCCCCCCCTCTCCACCTCCTGCGCCTTGGGCCTCCTTGTGGGAGGCGCACCAGCCCACTTTGGGCTGGTTGCCCTCCCTATTTTGGCCCATGCTACCTCTTGGGTCTGGTGGCCCCTCCCGATGGACCCCCGGGACCATTTCCGGTGGTCCCGGTGGTCCGATACATTACCGGTGACGCCCGAAACATTTTCGGTGTCCAAAACCATCCATCCTATATATCAATCTTTACCTCCAGACCATTCCGGAGCTCCTCGTGACATCCGAGACCTCATCCGGGACTCCGAACAACTTTCGGTAACCTTGTATTACAATTCCCTATAACCCTAGCGTCATCAAACCTTAAGTGTGTAGACCCTACGGGTTCGGGAGACAGGCAGACATGACCGAGACACCTCTCCGGCCAATAACCATCAGCGGGATTTGGATACCCATGGTGGCTCCCTCTTTCTCCATGATGATCTCATCGGATGAACCACGATGTCAAGGATTCAATCAATCCCGTATACAATTCCCTTTGTCTATCGGTATAGAACTTGCCCGAGATTCGGTCGTCGGTATACCTATACCTTGTTCAATCTCGTTACCGGTAAGTCTCTTTACTCGTTCTGTAGCACATCATCGTGTGACTAACTCCTTAGTCACATTGAGCTCATGATGATGTTCTACCGAGTGGGCGCAGAGATACCTCTCCGCCACGCGGAGTGACAAATCCCGATCTCGATTCGTACCAACCCAACAGACACTTTCAGAGGTACCCGTAGTGCACCTTTATAGTCACCCAGTTACGTTGTGACGTTTGATACACCCAAAGCACTCCTACGGTATCCGGGAGTTGCACAATCTCACGGTCGAAGGAAACGACACTTGACATTACAAAAGCTTTAGCATACGAACAATACGATCTAGTGGTACGCTTAGGATTGGGTCTTGTCCATCACATTATTCTCCCAATGATGTGATCCCGTTATCAGTGACATCTAATGCCCATGATCAGGAAACCATGATCATCTATTGATCAACGAGCTAGCCAACTAGAGGCTTTCTAGGGACACATTGTGATTTATTTATTCACACATGTATTACTGTTTCCTGTTAATACAATTATAGCATTAACAATAGACGATTATCATGAACAAGGAAATATGATAATAACCATTTTATTATTGCCTCTAGGGCATATTTCCAACAGCGAGAACATGTGATTTATCAGGATGATCAAAATGGTTGCTTGCCTTGTTGCTCAGCAGAGGGGTGATATCCGTCAGTTGGATAATCAGATATATCCTGAGGGGCGGATCCTACCGGAATAACAACAATCAATTAATATCAAATATATGCAACAAAATGATGCATGAAATGCAATGTAGCATGGTTTAAGATGACTAGCAGAACACTTTGGGGCGATCTTGATTTGAAATCATAATTCAAATATCATTTGAATTATAATTTATCAAATTCTTTTAATTGATTTAACCTGATGTTGTTTCATAAATTTGTTTTTCATGAATTGGATTCCTTGAATTTTTCTGATCATTTTACATATATTATTTTTCAAATTTGGAGTTATATTCAATTTTCTATGAATTTCCAAAGTTTTGGACTTATTCTGGAATTGTTTTTAAACAGAAAAGGTTTTATTGCATCAGCATGACATCAGCAGGTCAATCTAGCCGTTGAAAGTCAAACTTGACCAGTGGGACCCATTGGTCAGTGACTCTAGCCAGGTTTCAGTTAAATTTAAACCTAATTAGGTATTTAACAGGGCTGGACCCACATGTGAGTGACTGTTTAGGTTTTTAATTAATTATTTATTTTATTAACCTAAACTTAATTAGCCAGGGGGCTGGCCCCACATGTGAGATACACACATAGGCTCAGATCCACCGGCGGCGAGGTGGAACTCGGCGGCGGTGAGCTCCAGCAACCAGAGGGACGGCGGAGAGCTTCGGGAATTCGATTCCGGCGACCATTTGCACGACAGAGAGCACCAAACGAACCAGCACTCAGCCAGAGTTCCATTTTTGCAAAGAACCGAGGCTAAGATGGCCGGAGATGACGCCGACGACGAGCTCGACGGCTGCCGGAGCTCGGGCTATGTCGGGATCGATGAAACCAAAGGCAAATCGAGCGGGGCTTAGCTCCTAGAGCACCTACGCAACGTGCTGAAGCTTTTGGTGGCCTCAGAACGACTAGACGTTCACCGGAGAGCTACCGGAGACGAGCTCCCGCGACGGATCTCGTCGGGCTCCGGTGGGATCGGGTGAAAGAGGAAGGAATTGAGGGGGAAAACTTGGGGGAAAGATTCCTGAGCTCACGAGGAGTGCAGAGGCGACGAAAGTGGGCTCGGGGATGGCCTGAGGAGGGAGAACGACGGCGGCGAGCTCCGGTGACCCGAGGAGGAAGATGACGGTGTCACGGTGTTTCAGAGCTTCTTGGCGTCGAGCGACTGGCTTACGTGCTTCAGGGAGCTTCGGCAGAGCTGTTGCACGGATCAGGAGAGAGGAAGAGAGGCTGGAGCGACTGCTAGCTCGAGCTCCAGCTCGCGGTCATGGCGGCCGAGAGGGGGAGAGAGCAGGGGGCGAATTGAGAGGGGGAGAGCTCGGGGATGGAGCGCGGGGATCTTATCCCTCCCCTCCAGCGCATCAGGGCGAGGCACGCGAGCACACAGCTGCGTGGGCGTGCCGGGAGGAGCGGCGGCCACCTCCTGCTCCGACTCGCAGGAGGTAGACGACAGGGGAAGGTGGGCTGGGCCAAGGTGAGGACTAGATAGTGTTTTTGCATTTTTTTTTCTTCCTTCAGTTTCAGTTTATTCTTTGTGACATTTGTTTTTATTTATTTTTGGCTCTAAAACCAATTCAAAAATAGTTTGAAATATACTGGGGTGTTAGTTGGAATATTCCCAACTACACATAAAGTTTTCAGCATTTTTCAAAACTTTAATATTTTTGAAACCAAATATAAAGTTGAATTCAGTGATTTTCTGATTTAAAATAAAATGCCAAAAGTAGTTTGAATATAAGTTTCACCCCAGATATCTTTTTTTCTACATTTATCAGAAAAGGCGAACTTTTATAATGGCCATTTTGGGTTCATTGATTTTGGCAATAGTTGGATTTCTTTGAATAAAGAGTGGCTAGGGTTTTGCTTCGGATTTCACCACTTCTTTTGAGTTTATTTCCATTTCTTGAATGCAATGAAAGAAGACATGAGCACAAGTTGCTAAACCCTAAGTAGGGAATTCCAGGGATGTGACAACTCACCCCCACTCAAAAGAATCTCGTCCCGAGATTTAGAAGTCGTCGGTCATAACGTGGGATACTCAAGTCGAAGACGATCCTCTCTTTCCCATGTTGCCTCCTTTTCGGAATGATTTGACCATTGAACTTTAAGAAACTTGAGGTTTCGACGTCGAGTGGTACGCTCAGCTTGATCAAGAATACGCACAGGGTATTCTCGGTATGAAAGGTTATCTTGGAGATCAAGCGTTTCGTGGTCCACTTCGCGGATAGGATCTGAAAAGCAACGCCTGAGTTGCGAGATATGGAATACATCATGATCCTTGGAAAGATGCGGAGGAAGTTCCAATTGGTAGGCAACTTCTCCTCATTTGGCAAGAATGCGGAAAGGACCAATGTAACGAGGAGCCAACTTGCCCTTGATACCGAATCGATGGGTACCCTTCAAAGGTGTAACCTGAAGGTAAGCCTTCTCGTCAACTTCAAAGGTCACAGCCTTATGATGACGATCATATTGGCTCTTTTGACGAGACTGGGCTGTTTTCAACTTTTCACGAATAATGCGAACTGGCTCTTCTGCATCCTGGATCATATCCGGACCAAAGAGTTGCCTCTCTCCGGTTTCTGACCAATTAAGAGGTGTTCGACATCTTCGTCCATAGAGAACTTCCAAAGGAGCTTTACCCAAGCTTGATTGATAACTATTGTTATAGGAAAATTCGGCGAATGGAAGGCACTTCTCCCAATTCTTACCGAACGATATAGCACAAGCTCGGAGCATATCTTCTAGGACTTGATTCGCTCTTTCTACTTGACCACTTGATTGAGGATGGAAAGCAGTGCTAAAAAATAAGTGAGTCCCCATGGCATTCTGAAAACTCTCCCAAAAGCGAGAAGTAAAGTTACTTCCACGGTCTGAGTTAATCTCCAGAGGAACACCATGAAGAGACACTATTCGAGAGATATATAACTCTGCTAGGTGGCTAGCTGTTATACTCTCATGAACTGGAAGAAAATGAGCTACTTTGGAAAGACGGTCGATGACCACAAAGATAGCATTATTTTCTTTCTTGGTCTTGGTAAATCTGGTGATGAAATCCATACTGACTTTATCCCATTTCCCTTCAGGAATAGCTAAAGGTTGAAGGGTGCGAGTAGGCATTTGATGTTCTGCCTTAACTCGACGACAAACATCACAGTTAGCAACGAACTCAGCAATTTCTCTCTTCATCCTAGTCCACCAAATCCTCTGGCGTAGGTCCTGATACATCTTAGTACTACCAGGATGAATGGTGAGAGGAGAATCATGAGACTCCTTAAGGATCAATTGCCGCAGACGTTTGCTCTTAGGAACCACTAGACGGTTCTGAAAGAACACAACACCTTGCTCATTGATAGAGAAATCCCTAGCGTTTCCGCTAGCAATATTCTCCTTGATCCGGGATATACCCTTATCATATGCCTGCACGACTATGATTTGATCCCTAAGAGTAGGCTTCGCCACCAGGGTAGAAAGGAATCCTTGAGGAACAATGTGAAGATTTAACTTCTGAAATTCCTCATAGAGATGTGGTTGACCTCGTTGTAGCATAAGGTTGTTACAGTAAGACTTACGACTTAGTGCATCATCCATAACATTGGCCTTCCCCGGGGTGTAAGTTATTCCTAAGTCGTAATCTCTGATCAACTCAACCCACCATCTTTGCCTGAGATTCAAATCCGGCTGGGTGAAGATATATTTCAGACTTTGGTGATCAGTGAATATTTCGCAATGATTACCAAGAAGGTAATGTCGCGAGGTTTTAAGTGCATGGACTACAGCTGCAAGCTCAAGATCATGTGTAGGATAATTATCCTCATGTGGACGCAAATGTCGAGATGCTATGCAATCACATGACGATCCTGCATGAGAATGCAACCTAATCCTTGTCGCGAGGCGTCGCAATAGATAACAAAGTCCTTAGAGAAATCTGGTGGTAACAACACATGTGCGGAAGTCAGGCGTCTTTTCAGTTCCTGAGAACTATGCTCACACTCTGGTGTCCACTCGAACTTGTTATCTTTCTTGAGGAGTTTAGTTAGAGGCTTTGCAACCTTGGAGAAATTCTCGACAAACCGGCGACAATAGCTCGCTAGACCAAGAAAACTCCTAACTTGCTTAACCAATTCAGGTTGAGTCCAATCAAGGATGGCTTGAACTCTCTCAGGATTAACAGCAATACCCTTACCAGAGATTACGTGGCCTATATAGGTCACTTCTTGTAACCAAAATTCACATTTTGAAAACTTGGCATAAAGGCGATGCTCTCAAAGTTTCATCAATACCAGCCTTAGATGCTCGACATGTTCTTGTTCGTTCTTCGAGTAGATGAGAATATCATCGAGGTATACCACGATGAATTTATCCAAATACTCCATGAAGATTGAATTCATCAAGCGAGAGAAGGTGGCTGGGGCATTGGTTAAACCAAAGGACATGACGGTGTACTCGTATTGGCCATAACGAGTGACAAAAGCCGTTTTTGGAATGTCCTCGCTCTTGATCTTGATTTGATGGTAACCCAACCTCAAATCCATTTTGGAGAAGACTGAGGATCCAGCGAGCTGATCATACAGGTCGTTGATCTTGGGGAGCGGATACTTGTTCTTTATGGTGACCAGATTAACTGGTCGATAATCTACAACCATCCGATCCGTTCCGTCTTTCTTCTTGACGAAGAGGACGGGACAAGCCCAAGGAGAAGAGCTAGAACGAATGAAACCTTTATTCAAGGCCTCATCTAATTTCTTCTTAAGTTCGGCTAGCTCCAGGGGTGCCATCTTATAAGGTCTTCTGGCTATTGGAACGGTTTCCGGAAGAAGGTCTATCACAAACTCTACATCCCTGTCAGGTGGAATTCCTGGCAGTTCCTGTGCAAAAACATCCGGGAAGTCACGGACTACCGGAATGTCTTCAAGTTCTGGAAGAGGGTTGGCATTGAGGGAATAGAGTTGACATTTGGCAACTCGAGTAGAGACATTGACTATCTGACCCGAGGGATGGGTAAGCTGAACATTTCTAGAATGAGTATCAATCTTGGCATAATGAGCTGACATCCGGTCCATACCCACAATGATATTGATATCCGAAGATTTTAGGGCTATCAAAGATGCTAGAAAAACTAGCCTGTCTACTAGAATTTAATTGTTATAGGTTATCCTGGAGGTTTGCCACTTACTACTAGGGGTTTGGACAACCAATGGGATTGGCATATCACAGAAAGACATGTTATGCAACTGTGCATAACTTTCTGAAATGAAGGAATGAGATGACCCAGTGTCAAACAGAACAGACGCTGGGTGACAATTAATAAGGAGCGTACCCAGTATAACGTCGGGATCCTCTGCAGCTTCTTCTGCTGAAACATAGTTCACACGGCCACGTGCAGGAGTTGGCTTCACATAGTAAGCTTTGCCCGACTTGCCTTGCCCAAAGGACTTTCCGGGTTGCTTGGCACCCATATTCTGAGGACACTCTCGGGAATAGTGCCCTGGTTCTCCACACTTGTAACAGATCACCTGATTGGCACATGGTGCAGCATTGCTAGCTGGACCACCATAGGTTTTTGCTGGAGGGTTGGTCTGATTCGCCTGAGGCACCACATAGGATGGCCTCGGGGTATATCTTGGCGGCAGAGAACTATTTGGACCCCACAACCTGCGTTTTGGGAACGCGGAACCAGATAACGAGCCAGAGTCACGGGAGTGCTTCCTTGTGGCTTCATAATCGGTATGACCAGTCTCGGCACTGATCGCCTTGTTGACAAGAGCTTGAAAGCTTGTACATTCGTGGAGGCGCAAATCACGATGAAGTTCAGCGCTCAGACCCTTGCGGAATCTTGCTTGCTCCTTGGCGTCAGTTGACACCTCTTCAGTTGCATAGCGGGCGAGGTTACCGAACTCGCGGCTATAGGCATCCACGGTCAATTTTCCCTAGGTGAATGCAAAGAACTCCTCTCTCTTTCTGTCCATCAGACCCTGTGGAATATGGTGCAGACGGAAGGCTGCACTAAAGTCTGCCCATGTGGCTACTGGTTCGGCAGGACGCATAGCTTCAAAGTTCTCCCACCATAGATTGGCGGGTCCTTCTAGAAAGTACACCGCAAAGGTAACCTTGTCGGCCTCAGAAACATTTGCAGAGCGAATCTTGCGCGATATACTGCACAATCAGTCATCAACATCGAGGGGGTCGACGGAGTGATGGAACTTCGGAGGATTCAGCTTCACGAAGTCATTGAGGGACACTGCATCATTCCTCGGCTGACGAGCCGTATTTTGCTCAATACGCTCTAGCAAACGGTTGGTCTCCCTTTTGTTTCTTTCTGCCTCAAGCATAACTTCCGCCAGAGAGGGCGGGTGAGGCAGTTCCTCCTGCGATGCTTGACTGCCCTCTCCCTGCTCATGAGCAGGGGCACGGTTCAACCTGGTGAACACCATCCTGACAAACAAACTCATAGCTTGGACCAATATCAACATCAATACTAACTATGGATTAAGAATGCACTGAACACATGGAATGCGGAAATGAACATCCGAACAACATGGTAACAAGCAACTGCTATATATACACCATGGTTCATACACACCATTACATAGTTCAGTACAACCTTAACCAAAGAGAAAACTACTGAAAAGATGACACAACTCATCATAGGCTTTCCAAGCTTCCTATACATTATTTATCTATGCCTCCGGAATTCATCTCACGACATAAGCATACTCCACAAGACACACAGGACTATGGAAGTACAACTACTACCATACTACTCTTCCACTCCGCATAGAACATCTCATAAAGGTTGCCTCCATGGCCTGGAAGCTCAACCTGAGGATCAGGAAATACTCGATCCTGAGTACCCTAGGAACCGTAAGGTCACGGATGTGGCCTTGGTCCCCTGACTGGTGGTAGTAGAGGTCCCCGAAGAGGGGTGACTCCTCCTATAGCAGGCCACTCAACATGAGCCAGAAGATGGGTCCTAACAGGGTTCAGCATCTCCATATCTCCATACCCTGTCTCGACTACACGTGCGAGCTGCGTCAAAGCCGTCCATAGATGGGCACGTGTAGCATAGAGCTCCATACGAAGGGCACGAGCATCCCTGTCTCTATTCTCTAGCATCTCAGTGGTGGACTGTGATACGTCCATTTTGCATCATGCTTTCATGTTGATATTTATCGCTTTATGGACTGTTATTATACTTTGTGGAACCTTACTTATGCCTTTCTCTCTTATTTTGCAAGGTTTATTTGAAGAGGGAGAATACCGGCAGTTGGAATTCTGGACTGGAAAAGGAGCAAGTCTGAGTCCTCTATTCTACGCAACTCCAAATGCCCTGAAAATCAACGTGGATTTTTTTGGATTTTATAAAAAATACTGGGCGAAAGAAGTGTTAGAGGGGAGCAACCAGGGGCCCACAAGCCTGGTTGTCGCGGCCTACCCCCCTCGCCGCGGCAACAGGGCTTGTGGGCACCCTGGCGGCCCACTGGCCCCCCTCTTTTGCTATATGAAGGGTTTCGTCCGGAAAAAAAATCAGGGTGGAGCTTTTTCGTGGATTCTCCGCCGCCACAAGGCGGAACTTGAGCAGATCCAATTTAGAGCTCTAGCAGGACGATCCTGCCGGGGAAACTTCCCTCCCGGAGGGGGAAATCGTCGCCATCGTCATCACCAACACTCCTCTCGTCGGAGGGGAGGCATCTCCATCAACATCTTCATCAGCACCATCTCCTCTCCAAACCCTAGTTCATCTCTTGTGACCCATCTCCGTCTCGCGACTCTGATTGGTACTTGTAAGGTTGCTAGTAGTGTTGATTACTCTTTGTAGTTGATGCTAGTTGGATTAATTGGTTGAAGAGTTTATGTTCATATCCTTCATGCTATTTATTACACCTATGATCATGATTATGATTATGCTTTGTGAGTAGTTACTTTTGTTCCTGAGGACATGGATAAGTCATGCTAATAATAGTCATGTGAATTTCGTATTCGTTCGGTATTTTGATATGCTGTATGTTGTTTTTCCTCTAGTGGTGTTATGTGAACATCGACTACATTACACTTCACCATATTTGGGCCTAGATTAAGGCACTGGGGAGTAGTAAGTAGATGATTGGTTGCTGGAGTGACAGAAGCTTAAACCCGAGTCTATGCGTAGCTTTGTAAGGGGCTGATTTGGATCCACTAGTTTAATTCTATGGTTAGACGTTGTCTTCATTCTTCTTTCGTAGTTGCGGATGCTTGCGAGAGGGGTTAATCATAAGTGGGATGCTTGTCCAAGTAAGGGCAGTACCCAAGCGCAGGTCCACCCACATATCAAACTATCAAAGTAACGAATGCGAATCATATGAACATGATGAAACTAGCGTGACAGAAATTCCCGTGTGTCCTCGGGAGTGTTTTTCCTCTTATAAGACTTGGTTCAGGTTTGTCCCTTGCTACAAAAAGGATTGGGACACTTGCTGCACTGTTGCTACTAATTGTTACTTGTTACTTTTCGCTTGCTACGTTTCACCTCATTACACCATCACTTGTTACCGCTACTTTCATTGCTTGCAGTTATTACCTTGCTGAAAACCGTTTATCAGAGCCTTCTCCTCCTCGTTGGGTTCGACACTCTTATCAAAAGGACTACGATTGATCCCCTATACTTGTGGGTCATCAAGACTCTTTTCTGGCGCCGTTGCCATGGAGGAAGCGCCTTTGGTAAGTGGAATTTGGTAAGGAAACATTTATATACTGTTCTGAAATTTATTGTCACTTGTCACTATGGAAACTGTTCCTTTGAGGAGTTTGTTCGGGGTATCTTCACCACGAACGGAAGCACGAGGAGTTGTTCCTCAACTTGAGGTACCTACTGAAAATATCTTTTATGAAGTTCCTTCGGGTATGCTTCAGAAACTGCTGGCTAATCCTTTTACAGGAGATGGATCTTCACATCCAGACTTGCATCTGATCTATGTAGATGAAGTTTGTGGTTTATTTAAGCTTGCAGGTTTGCCCGAGGACGAGGTAAAGAAGAAAGTCTTTCCTTTATCTTTGAAGGATAAGGCGTTGACATGGTATAGGCTATGTGATGATACTGGATCATGGGACTACAATCGGTTGAAATTGGAATTTCATCAAAAGTTTATCCTATGCATTTAGTACATCGTGATCGGAATTATATTTATAACTTTTGGCCTCATGACAGGGAAATCATAGATCAAGCTTGGGGAGGCTTAAATCAATGTTATATTCGTGCCCCAATCATGAGCTCTCAAGAGAAATTATCACTTAAAACTTTTATGCTCGGCTTTCTCATGAAGATCGTACCATGCTTGACACTTCTTGTACCGGTTCTTTTATGAAGAAGGATATTGATCACAAGTGGAATTTATTGAAAGAATCAAACGTAACTCTGAAGATTGGGAGCTGGAAGAAGGTAAGGAGTCAGGTATGAATTTCCATTTTGATTGAGTTAAATCTTTTGTTGAAACAAACACTTCTAGAGATTTTAACGCTAAGTATGGACTGGACTCTGAGATAGTAGCTTCTCTATGTGAAACTTTTGCTGATCATGTTGATCTTCCCAAAGAGAAGTGGTTTAAATATCATCCCCCTGTAGAAATCAACATAGTTAAACCAAATCTAGTTGAGGATAAAGTCATTGCCTTTAGTGATCCTATTGTTCCTTGTGCCTACACTGAGAAACCACCATACCCTGCTAGGAAAAAGGATTATTATAAAGCTCCAACTGTGATACGTAGGGGTTACATTAGACCACTTGCACCCCCTGAGGAAATTAGAGTTGAACCTAGTGTTTCTATTATCAAAGATCTCTTAGCCGAAGACATAGACGGGCATGTTATCAAATTTTGTGAGGACTCCGCTAGAATAGCTAAACCTCACGCGAAAGACAAATACGAACCTGTAGTTGGCCTGCCCGTTGTTTCTGTCAAGATAGGAGATCACTGTTACCATGGTTTATGTGATATGGGTGCTAGTGTTAGTGCAATACCCCGTTCCCTATATGATGAAATCAAAGATGAGATTGCACCTGCTGAGTTAGAACCCATCGATGTCACTATTACGCTAGCTAATAGAGACACTATCTGCCCTTTGGGAATTGTGAGAGATGTAGAAGTCGTGTGTGGTAAGATGAAGTATCCTACTGATTTTCTCGTCCTTGCTACTTCACAAGATAGCTTTTGTCCCATCATATTTGGTAGACCCTTTCTCAACACTGTCAATGCTCACATTGATTGCATTAAACAAACTGTCACTGTTAGTTTTGAGGGGTGTCTCATGAATTTAACTTCTCCAAGTTTGGAAGACAACCCCATGAAAAAGAGTCGTCTGGTAGGGATGAAATCATTGCTCTTGCCTCTATTGTCGTACCTCCTACAGATCCTTTAGAGCAATATCTGCTTGAGCATGAAAATGATATGCATATGCAGGAAAGAGATGAGATAGATAAAATTGTCTTAGAACAATATCCTATTCTCAAGAATAATCTGCCTGTTGAATTGCTTAGGGATCCTCCCCCACCAAAGGGTGATCCTGTGTTCGAGCTAAAACAGTTACCAGATACTCTTAAGTATGCCTATCTTGATGAGAAGGAGATATATCCTGTTATTATTAGTGCTCACCTCTCGAGTCACGAAGAGAAGAATTTATTAAAAACTTTGAGGAAGCACCGTGCTGCTATTGGATATACTCTTGATGATCTTAAGGGTATTAGCCCCACTCTATGTCAGCACAAGATTAAAACCAATCTTGATTCTAAGCCAGTTGTTGATCATCAACAGAGACTAAATCCGAGGATGAAAGAGGTCGTGAGAAAAAAAATATTGAAGCTTCTGGAAGCAGAAATCATTTATCCCGTTGCTCATAGTGATTGGGTAAGTCCAGTACATTGTGTACCTAAGAAGGGAGGTATCACCGTCATCCCTAATGATATGGATGAACTAATCCCGCAGAGGATTATTACTGGCTATAGGATGATGATAGACTTCCGGAAACTGAACAAGGCAACAAGGAAGGACCATTATCCTTTGCCGTTTATGGACCAGATGCTAGAAAGGCTGTCTAAACACACACACTTCTGCTTTCTAGACGGTTATTCAGGTTTCTCGCAAATACCTGTTGCACAATCTGATCAAGAGAAAACCACCTTCACATGCCCCTTTGGTACCTTCGCTTATAGACGCATGCCTTTTGGCTTGTGCAATGCACCTGCCACCTTTCAAAGATGTATGATGGCTATATTCTCTGACTTTTGTGAAAAGATTGTTGAGGTTTTCATGGATGATTTCCCCGTCTATGGTTCTTCCTTTGACGATTGCCTCAGCAACCTTGATCGAGTCTTACAAAGATGCAAAGATACCAACCTCGTCTTGAACTGGGAGAAGTGCCACTTCATGGTTAATGAAGGTATCGTCTTAGGACACAAAATCTCTGAGAGAGGCATTGAAGTTGATAAGGCTAAGGTTGATGCAATTGAGAAAATGCCTTGCCCTACAGATATCAGAGGTATACGAAGTTTCCTAGGTCATGCTTGTTTCTATAGGAGGTTCATTAAAGACTTCTCTAAGATTTCTAGGCCTCTTACCAACCTCTTGCAGAAGGATGTTCCTTTTGTTTCTGATGAGGATTGTGAGGAAGCTTTCAAAATACTTAAGAAGGCCTTAATAACCGCACCTATTGTCCAACCACCTGATTGGAACTTGCCCTTTGAAATCATGTGCGATGCTAGTGATTATGTTGTTGGTGCCGTTCTATGACAAAGAGTTGAGAAGAAGTTGAATGTCATTCATTACGCTAGTAAAACTCTAGACAGTGCCCAAAGAAACTATGCCACTACGGAGAAGGAGTTTTTAGCAGTCGTGTTTGCATGTGAAAAGTTCAGATCTTATATAGTTGACTCCAAAGTCACTATTCACTCTGATCATGCTGCTATTAAGTACCTCATGGAGAAGAAGGACGCTAAGCCTAGGCTAATCAGATGGGTTCTCCTGCTACAAGAATTTGATTTGCACGTTGTTGACCGAAAGGGTGCTGACAACCCTGTAGCAGATAACTTGTCTAGGCTAGTGAATGTCCTTGATGACCCACGACCTATTGATGACATTTTTCCTGATGAGCAATTGAATGTCATCCTCACTTCACATAGTGCACCGTGGTATGCTGATTATGCAAACTATATCGTAGCCAAATACATACCACCCAGTTTCACCTACCAGCAAAAGAAGAAATTCTTCTTTGATTTGAGACACTACTTTTGGGATGATCCTCACCTTTATAAGGAAGGAGTAGATGGTGTTATTAGACGTTGTGTGTCTGAACATGAACATGGACAGATCCTGCAGAAGTGTCATTTCGAGGCCTACGGAGGACACCATGCTGGAGACAGAACTGCTCATAAGGTATTGCAATCAGGTTTCTATTAGCCCACTCTCTTCAAGGATGCCCGTAAGTTTGTCTTGTCTTGTGATGAATGTCAAAGAATAGGGAACATTACCAAACGTCAGGAAATGCCTATGAACTATTCACTGGTCATTGAACCATTTGATGTCTGGGGCTTTAATTATATGGTACCCTTCCCGAGTTCCAATGGGTACACTCACATCTTAGTTACTGTGGATTATGTCACTAAGTGGGTAGAGGCTATCCCCACTAAAAATGCTGATCACCACACCTCTATTAAGATCCTTAAATAAAACATTTTCCCAAGATTTGGAGTCCTTAGATATCTGATGACTGATGGCGGTTCACACTTCATTCATGGTGTTTTCCGCAAGATGCTCGCTAAGTACGATGTCAACCATAGAGTTGCATCTCCTTATCATCCTCAGTCTAGTGGTCAAGTGGAGTCGAGTAATAGGGAGATCAAATTGATCTGACAAAAGACCGTCAATAGATCTCGAAAGAATTGGTCTAGCAAACTTGACGATGCACTATGGGCTTATAGGACTGCTTATAAGAATCCCATGGGCATGTCGCCGTATAAAATGGTTTACGGTAAGGCCTGTCATTTACCTCTTGAGCTGGAACACAAAGCTTATTGGGCAATCAAAGAGCTCAACTTTGATTTGAAACTTGCGGTGAGAAGCGGTTGTTTGATATCAGCTAATTAGATGAATGGAGGGCCCAGGCATATGAGAATGCCAAGTTGTTCAAGGAAAAGGTTAAGAAATGGCACGACAAAAGAATACAAAAACGAGAGTTCAATGTAGGTGACTATGTCCTACTATACAATTCTCGTTTAAGATTCTTCGCACGCAAGCTCCTCTCTAAATGGGAAGGTCCCTACGTTGTTGAGAAAGTATATCGTTCCGGTGCCATCAAAATCAATAACACGGAAGGCAATTTTCCTAGAGTGGTAAACGGGCAAAGAATCAAGCATTATATCTCTGGTACTCCCATAAATGTTGAGACCAATATCATCAATATCATAACTCCAGAGGAGTACATAAGGCATGTTTATCAGCCTGTTTCAGACCCTGAAAACCAAGAGGTATCTGTTTCGGTAAGTAGTTGGACTCCGAAACTTTTCCAATAGGAAATTTTCTCCGTTTTGGAATTTATGGAAAATTAGAAAAATAAAAAGCAGTCCGGAGAGCGCACGAGGCGTCCACAAGATTGGTTGCCGCGGCCTCCCCCTGGCCGCGGCAACAGGGCTTGTGGGCAGCTCGTGTGCCTCCCGGACTCCGTTTTTTTGCGGAGCACTCCTTCTGGTCCAGAAAAAATCATTATATATACGCCCGAGAGTTTTGATCTCCGTATCGCGCAGTTTTCCTCTGTTTTCATTTCGAGCTTGTTTCTATCGCAGATCTAGACCATCATGACTTCCCCAAAATCTCCTAAGGACAAGATCTTCGAGAAGGTCATCAATCCCTACCTCACGGAAGTGCTAAAACACCCTCAATCTATTAATATAAGTGAGGGGATGTTGCACATCCGTGATGTTGAGGGGCCTAAGAAGACCGGAAGTGTGGAGACGAGACTCGAAGCAATGGAGCAACAAGTCTTCAGGTGCCAAGGGATGGTGGAGCGTGGACTCAACGCCAACCACATGATGATCACGGAGTTCACCAGCAATCACAAGATGGATGCCATTGACATTGGGAAGCACCTCTCCAGGCTCTATAACAGGGTTGATCAACTCCAGGGCCAGATCTATGACCTGTAGAACCAAAACTGTGAGTATGAGTATAGATTTAAATCAATACGGTTAGCTGCAGATTTGAGGATTCCGGCGACTCGTTCATCCTGCCATGATGGAGCACCTATGCCTTGGAAGACGGAGGATCAAACTACTGCAACACCACCACCATCACCACCAAAGGAAGACAACCAAGCATTGGTATGGGTAATCCCCTTGACTTATGCCAAGCTTGGGGGAGTTTCCCTGGTATCGTATCACCTTTATATCTTTTGCTCTTACCTTTGTTTTAGTTCTTTCGTTTTCAGTTTTATTTCTTCTCTTGGTGGAATAAGTATTTAGTGTTTAGTTTGAGTCTTTTGCCTTGTGTCTCTCCCGATGTATTCGAGCTTGCGAGCTATATAATAAAGAGTATCTTAGTTAAGGGCTTGGCTTTGTGCCGTGATCAAAAGTATGAAAAGAACGATAGCATGAAAGATCATGAGATGATCTTATGGAAAGTGATAGCTTCACATATAACAAGTATGATGATTGAAACTTGTTGAGAGTAGACCAACATAGACCTCAGTCATTGTTGCAATTAATAAGAAGTAATAAGGAAAGAGAGGTTCACATATAAATATATCATCTTAGACACTTTCTATAATTGTGAGCACTCACCAAACTATTACATGTCTAGAAGTACATGTTGGACAAGGAAGACAACATAATGAATTGTGTTTGCTTGGTTCCAAACAATGTTATATGATTAGAGATCCCTTAGCTTGTGACGATTGCTTCCACCTCATATTAGCCAAAACTCCCGCACCAAGTAGAGATACTACTTGTGCATCCATAAACCTTCAACCCAGTTTGCCATGAGTGTCCACCATACCTACCTATGGATTGAATAAGATCCCTCAAGTAAGTTGTCATCGGTGCAAGCAATAAAAATTGCTCTCTAATATGTATGATCTATTAGTGTGTGGAAAATAAGCCTTGTACGAACCTGTGATGAGGAAGACATAAAAGCGACAGACTGCATAATAAAGTTCTTTATCACAAGAGGCAATATAAAGTGACATTCCTCCGCACTAAGAGGAGACGCATCCAAACCTCAAAAGCGCATGACAACCTCTGCTTCCCTCTGCGAAGGGCCTATCTTGTACCTTTACTTTCTGCCCTTGTAAGAGTCATGGTGATCTTCACCAATTCCTTATCTAGCCTTTTCTTGGTGAACGTCATATGCTTGGGAAAGATCTATATTCATATATCAAATTGGAGCTGAGTACTTATGCTTTATTATTGTTGACTTTACCCTTGAGGTAAATGGTTGGGAGGCAAACTATAAGCCCCTATCTTTCTTTGTGTCCAACTGAAACTTCGATACCATGAGTACCACGTGAGTTGTAACAATTGTGGAAAACAAAAGAGATGATTGAGTATGTGGATTTGCCTTACAAGCTCTTATTGGACTCTTTCTCATAATATGATAAATTGCAATTGCTTAAGTGACTTTGGACGGTTGTTGGCCACTTCTCGGTAAGATTTTTGTTTCATACTTTGCTTTGTGAAGGAATTGTTACTTTAGCATGAGAATCTCTATGATGTATTGTTGTTCTATGTGTGATCATGATGCCCTCAAGTCCGTATTATGTTTTATCGACACCTTCATCCCTAAACATGTGGACATGTTTTCGGTCTTGGTTTTCGCTTGAGGACAAACGAGGTCTAAGCTTGGGGGAGTTGATACGTCCATTTTGCATCATGCTTTCATGTTGATATTTATCGCTTTATGGACTGTTATTATAGTTCGTGGAACCTTACTTATGCCTTTTCTCTCTTATTTTGCAAGGTTTATTTGAAGAGGGAGAATACCGGCAGCTGGAATTCTGGACTGGAAAAGGAGCAAGTCTGAGTCCTCTATTCTGCGCAACTCCAAATGCCCTGAAAATCAACGTGGATTTTTTTTGGATTTTATAAAAAATACTGGGCGAAATAAGTGTCAGAGGGGAGCAACCACGAGCCCACAAGCCTGGTTGCCGCGGCCTACCCCCTGGCCGCGGCAAGAGGGCTTGTGGGCACCCTGGCGGCCCACTGGCCCCCTCTTTTGCTATATGAAGGGTTTCGTCCGAAAAAAATCAGGGTGGAGCTTTTTCGTGGATTCTTCGCCGCCACGAGGCGGAACTTGAGCAGATCCAATCTAGAGCTCCGGCAGGACGATCCTGCCGGGGAAACTTCCCTCCCGGAGGGGGAAATCGTCGCCATCGTCATCACCAACACTCCTCTCATCGGAGGGGAGGCATCTCCATCAACATCTTCATCAGCACCATCTCCTCTCCAAACCCTAGTTCATCTCTTTTGACCAATCTCCGTCTCGCGACTCCGATTGGTACTTATAAGGTTGCTAGTAGTGTTGATTACTCTTTGTAGTTGATGCTAGTTGGATTACTTGGTGGAAGAGTTTATGTTCAGATCCTTGATGCTATTCATTACACCTCTGATCATGATTATGATTATGCTTTGTGAGTAGTTACTTTTGTTCCTGAGGACATGGGATAAGTCATGCTAATAATAGTCATGTGAATTTGGTATTCCTTCGGTATTTTGATATGTTGTATGTTGTTTTTCCTCTAGTGGTGTTATGTGAAAGTCGACTACATAACACTTCATCATATTTGGCCCTAGAGGAAGGCATTGGGAGTAGTAAGTAGATGATTAGTTGCTGGAGTGACAGAAGCTTAAACCCCAGTCTATGCATTGCTTCGTAAGGGGCTGATTTGGATCCACTAGTTTAATGCCATGGTTAGACGTTGTCTTAATTCTTCTTTCGTAGTTGCGGATGCTTGCGAGAGGGGTTAATCATAAGTGGGATGCTTGTCCAAGTAAGGGAAGTACCCAAGCGCCAGTCCACCCACATATCAAACTATCAAAGTAACAAACGCGAATCATATGAACATGATGAAACTAGCATGACAGAAATTGCCGTGTGTCCTCAGGAGCGTTTTTCCTCTTATAAGACTTTGTTCAGGCTTGTCCCTTGCTACAAAAGGGATTGGGCCACTTCTTGCACCGTTGCTACTACTTGTTACTTGTTACTTTTCGCTTGCTACGTTTCACCTCACTACACCATCACTTGTTACTGCTACTTTCAGTGCTTGCAGTTATTACCTTGCTGAAAACCGTTTATTAGAGCCTTCTCCTCCTCGTTGGGTTCGACACTCTTACTTATCGAAAGGACTACGATTCATCCACTATACTTGTGGGTCATCAGACTGCAGCAGCAGATCCTCCATAGAGGAATCAAAGTAGACCCCACTAAGGTAACCTTCTTCTCCTGGCTGAGAGACAGGAACATAGCAGAACTCTGAATTCTGCAACACTGCATGTCTAGCCCTCATGATGGTAAACATTGAATATGCAGCATCTTGTACTGCCATGTCAACAGTAACCCCCAATCCATAAGACCAATGGATCGGCTCCTCAGCTCCAGGGTAATCTGGGAATACCCTAATAGTGCACAGAAACTGACTTTGATTGAAATCCCGGTACTGCTCCTCCACACTGTACTCAGGGTACCGGCGGTAACCGGCTACTGACATCATCCAGACTAGCATGTCCGTGTGACCCGGCACATCAATGGACCTAGTCAGACGGACCACCTGACGAGAAGGACGTCCAGGAATTTGAAAATAGAGAGTAATGCAAAAGCATTAGAGCTCTCAAGACTAAATTTGGGCAGCATAACGGTTGTAAATGCTCAAAAACAATTTTGAGACATCCTACAAAGATAGGATAGCGTAACCACTCATCTATCAAGTAAATTCCATGGTCATCAAAACTTACTTTCTTTTCTTTGGAATAAAAGAAACCCGGAGTAACTCTCGACTCGTTGTCCTATAATCTACCGATCAGAAAAACACGAGCCTAAGAGAAAGATAAGTAACCTAGTCCATAATCTCCGCAGAAAAGACGAGGATGACCAGAATAGAATAACTTGAGAAGAGAAGCAAGAGTCTTACATTCCCTTCCACAAACAATTCCCTTATATATAACTAAAGAAATTCTAGACTCAACTTCGACCAGTTTGGCTTAGTAATCCCACAGTCAGTCAGGCTCAGATACCAACGCTGTCGGGACCCCGATCCTAAGTCATAGGAATCCAGCCTGTAACACATCACGTCCCTTTGCGGTCTCACGCATAGTTATCCCCACGGCTGCAACCTTACCTTAGCCGGGACCGTTTGCGCCTTTTGACTCGCGTATGCAATTGTGTCGCTAGCATTCCAATGTCAAAGAACCCGGATCGACATGTCTAGTCATAAACTCAAGCGGCAGTTCCGTACAGGGACAGACATACATGACCCAGCAAAGCAGGTGTCGGTCGTCAGCGAGTGTAGACGAGTCGTAGCAAGCTACAAGGACTCCATTACACCGCGAGACATTTCCCCAAAGGGACAGACACAACAGCTAAGAAGGACACATGCCGGTCGACCAATGTGTCCGGAGCAGTAGCGAACTACCATGGCTCGGTGAAAACACAAAGGGACATTTCCCTGTAAGGAGTGCTACTAAGGCATACGACTAGGTATTCGAACCCCATACATATCAAGTACAACACATGTACGCATGACATATCGATATGCATAGATACATCGATGGCATCACAACATAACCATAAACATACAAACTTTATTTAGAGAGCTCAGACAAGCCAGACACATAGTATTACAAAGATAGGGGTCTCACGACCCATCATCACAAGTCATACAAACAAGTCTTACAAGCCAGCGGAAGATTAAAACTGTCTGAGTACAGACAGATGGAAAGGTAAAAGGCACATGGCCTGACTATCTACAGACCCAACCTAGGGCTAGATCATAGCTGGGACACCAGCTACTCGTCATCGTCAACGTCTAGATAGTACCCCCCATTAGGGTCGTTAACAACATCTGCAACAATTTATTAAGAAAACGTGAGTACAAAAGTACTCAGCAAGACTTTAGGATAATCTATATACTCATGCAATGTATCAACAAGGAGTTGTGGGGTTTCATGCAGAAAGCCAGCATTTGACTCTTGGCTAGACAACTTACATTTTCAAATAACTTTGACAACTTTGATTTCTCGCACACGAGTCCACTAACACCACAACAATACTCCATCATGGAATCATTCCGTCACCCCACGTAAATACCATCCACGACACTCACACTTATCTTGACAATTTTTTGAGTAGCCATTATAGTTATCTATGAACAACATATGTTTCCAAGTAGTCCATATCCGCGGACGCGGCTATTTGAATATATCATAAACCTGCAGGAGTGTACTCCTTCACACACGCTCTCGCCACTTATCGCTATGTGCACGTCATGCACCTCAGCAACCTTCAAGCGGAAGCCCAGCGAGGGAGTCGGCCACGACCGTTAACCACTCTAATACCTAGTCCAGGTTTATCGCCTATCACAGGGTAACCCGCACGGAAGTCCGGCCGAGGTTTCCGCCACGACCCCAAACGATGTGCGCAGGGTTCCCAAGCCCACCATCCGGGTGCCACTTGATACACCGTGCCACTTCCTACCGCATCATAGTGCACCTATAAGGTCAGCACTACGCACGGCCTCCAGCATGACTATAAACACCAGAAACTACTTGCAACTCCTGGACCGAGTACTAAGCGATTAATAAGTCGAGAGGGTCAATTAAGTATCCCAACGTGTGGTAGTATCTAGTCTTGGATTACATACACGGAACTCAGTTCCTAAGGACGGTTCCAATGAAACAACCCGCCATGTACTCCTACATAGCATTTCACCGGCACCTTTACCAAATCAGGTTCAACACACAACATATAGTAACTGAACACATTCTCACGATCCTGTTCATCACCCAGATGACAGACCATACACAACTCTAAGCATAACATGCATAGCAGGATAAGGCACATCATCGCTCAAGCATCTACCAGGTATGCTAGGTTGCAAGGTTCAACTATTTACTGTGACAAAGGACAGGTCATGCAAAGGAAGTGGGTTCAACTAACGTGGTAAAAGCATTGAAAGCATTTTGATCTAATGCAATAAGTAAGAGCAGGAGCGAGAACATGGGATTTATCGGGATGATCAAAATGGTTGCTTGCCTTGTTGCTCAGCAGAGGGGTGATATCTGTCAGTCGGATAATCAGATGTATCCGGAGGGGCGGAGCCTACCGGAATAACAACAATCAATCAATATCAAACATATGCAACAAAATGATGCATGAAATGCAATGTAGCATGGCTTAAGATGACTAGCAAAACCCTTTGGGATAATCTTGATTTGAAATCTTAATTCAAATACCATTTGAATTATAATTCATCAAATTCTTTTAATTGATTTGACCTGATGCTGTTTCATAACTTTGTTTTTCATGCAAGAAAATAGCACCATTCGATTCCTTGAATTTTTCTGATCATTTTACATATATTATTTGTCAAATTTGGAGTTATATTCAATTTTCTATGAATTTCCAAAGTTTTGGACTTATTCTGGAATTGTTTTTAAACAGAAAAGGTTTTATTGCATCAGCATGAAATCAGCAGGTCAATCTGGCGGCTGAAAGTCAAACTTGACCAGTGGGACCAACTAGTCAGTGACTCTGGCCAGGTTTTAGTTAAATTTAAACTTAATTATGTATTTAACATGGCTGGACCCACATGTCAGTGACTGTTTAGGTTTTTAATTAATTATTTATTTTATTAACCTAAACTTAATTAGCCAGGGGGCTGGCCCCGCATGTCAGCTGCATAGAGAGGCTCAGATCCACCGACGGCGAGGTGGAACTCGCCGGCGGTGAGCTCCGGCGACCACAGGGACGGCAGAGAGCTTCAGGAATTCAATTCCGGCGACCATTTGCACGGCAGAGAGCACCAAACGAACCAGCACTCAGTCGCAGTTCCATTTTTGCAAAGAACCAAGGCTAAGATGGCCGGAGATGACACCGGCGTTGAGCTCGACGGCTGCCGGAGCTCGGGCTATGTCGGGATCGATGAAACCAAAGGCAAATCGAGCGGGGCTTAGCTCCTAGAGCACCTACACAACATGCTGAAGCTTTTGGTGGCCTCAGAACGACTAGACGTTCACTGGAGAGCTACCGGCGACGAGCTCCCGCGACGGATCTCGTCGGGCTCCGATGGGATCGGGTGAAAGAGGAAGGAATCGAGGGGGAAAACTTGGGGGAAAGATTCCTCAACTCACGAGGAGTGCAGAGGCAACGAAAGTGAGCTCGCGGATGGCCTGAGGAGGGATAACGATGACGGCGAGCTCCGGTGACCCGAGGAGGAAGATGACGGCGTCACGGCGTTTCAGAGCTTCTCGACGTCGAGCGACTGGCTTAGGAGCTTCAGGGAGCTTCGAGGAAGCTGTTGCGCGGATCAGGAGAGAGGAAGAGAGGCTAGAGCGACTGCTAGCTCGAGCTCGAGCTCGCGATCATGGCGGCCGAGAGGGGGAGAGAGCAAGGGGCGAATGGAGAGGGGGAGAGCTCAGGGATGGAGCGGGGGATCTTATCCCTCCCCTCCAATGCATCAGGGCGAGGCAGCGAGCACAGAGGTGCGTGGGCGCACCGGGAGGAGCGGCGGCCACCTCCAGCGCCGACTGGCAGGAGGTAGACGACACGGGAAGGTGGGCTGGGCCAAGGTGAGCACTAGATAGTGTTTTTGCATTTTTTTTTCTTGCTTTAGTTTCTGTTTATTCTTTCTTACATTTGTCTTTATTTATTTTTAGCTCTAAAACCAATTCAAAAATAGTTTGAAATATACTGGGGTGTTAGTTGGAATATTCCCAACTACACATAAAGTTTTCAGCATTTTTGAAAACTTAAATATTTTTGAAACCAAATATAAAGTTGAATTTAGTGATTTTCTGAATTAAAATAAAATGCCCAAAGTAGTTTGAATATAAGTTTCACCCCTGATATCTTGTTTTGTACATTTATCAGAAAAGGTGAACTTTTATAATGGCCATTTTGGGTTCATTGATTTTGGCAATAGTTGGATTTCTTTTGAATAAAGAGTGGCTAGGGTTTCGCTTTGTATTTCACCACTTCTTTTGAGTTTATTTCCATTTCTGGAATGCAATGAAAGAAGACATGAGCAAAAGTTGCTAAACCCTATGTAGGGAATTCCAGGGATGTGACATAATATAACATATACACCCTCTTTACACTATTAAAAGACGTTTTGTGCATAGCTAATAATATATCACACACTTGACTATTTAAGCAAAAAACATGAGCTGCGCCTTCAGACTTGGTGCTACTACAAGTGTTGATTTTTGAATTTGTACCTAAGCACAAGTTCAGTTCATATACAAAAATATATTATGTATGTTTATGCATGACCATGCAGAACTGAAGTGAATAATGTGGACGGTGACATATACCGATTGACATGGAATAATATACTATGCTGGTAGATTTTCAATCACGTGTCTAGAGGAGAATTCACAGTTGTGTAATTGCACATGGTCAGCAATGCTTTACCTCCACTAAGAATGCATATTGCACACTTAACTATTTTTAGCTAAACATGAGGCACACCTTCAGACCTGCTACTACAAGAGTTGAGTCTGAATTTCTTTTGTACCACAACATAGGATGAGCAGAGAGAGAGAGAGATGACAGACCCAAGCTGCTGCTGATTTGATGGACATGGACGATGGTTGCACCATAGATTTTCTTTTTAAGAAAGCGTTCCTCTTTTCTCTGGTCAAATCCTAGTCACCATAGAAAAATGAACAGGCCCAAATCTATTCAACATGCTGTAAAGCAATCTACTCTAAAATCAGAGAGCATGCAACATAAAAAAAAGATTAAACAAGAAACATTTAGATCTCCATAGGCATGAAGATCGCCCCACCTCCCTTGCCTGTTTCTTGTCTTTCTCGTCCGTCTACACCTTCTCCTCCTTCCTCATCCCCTTCTACTCATTTTCTCTGGTCACGGAATGGACCAAACTAATGCCCCTAAAAACAAACCATTCAGATCAGAAATTGTACAAGGGATAAATGAAATTTTCTTCCCAAATCAAGCGACGTAGAAGACCACCAGTGGCGGAGACGAGGCCGTGCCCCAAACCCTAACCACGGATGGATTGGGGGCGAGCGTTGGAGGCGTGGAGGGACGGGTCTGCTCGGATGGATCAACGCAGCACGACGAGGTGACCTCGGCAGCGTCCTGCACGCCGGCCATGGCTGCCGGAGCTCGCCAAAGGCACGCAGGTGGCGGAGACGTGGTCGCACCCCAAACCCTAACCGCGTGGGGTGGATTGGGCACGAGTATTGTAGGCAGGGATGGACGGATCTGGGCGGAGGGATCAACGCAACATGGCTACATGAGCTCGGCAACGTCCCGCGCGCCGGCCATGGCTGCCGGAGCTCACCGACAAAGTCGTTGTCGTCGGCGGCTAACCCTAGGTCGCGTGAGGGGGCAGAGGAGATGTGGCTGCGGGGAGAGTGTCTTCGACGCGGCCGGGTGGAAGTTTTCCTTTTGTTTATTTACTTCCTTTTTTATTCTCGTGGGAGAGCGTGGAGGCTTTCTTTAATTGTTCAGAGGGTCTTTGCCGTGATCTGGGACAACGTGAGACGGCAAAGAAGATGTCTTTGCCGTGAGGTGCGTGGACGACACACGGCAAAAGTCTTGCCCCGTTTAGTTTTCGTCTATAGCCCATGTTTGCCGTCAACGACTAGGAAAGCAGACGGCAAACCGTTATTTTTGTCGTCAGCGTACCTAAATCATGACGGCAAAGAAGTCTTTGCCGTCAAGCCTCTTTCGCCGTCTGTCTTTTTAAATCTTTGCCGTGCGTTTTGTTTTGCCGTCAGTTGCTAGATGGTGAAAAGACCTTTGCCGTCTGCTCCAATAAAAGGCTGACGGCAAAGAGGATTCATGTAGGCAAAGTCGTTGATTCCTGTAGTGTGTTCCAAGTTAATGCTTGAACAATTCCATGGAAGATGGAGAACAAACCTACTACCTCGACACCACCATCATCGAACAGGGACACGTAAGTACATGGGTATGGGCACCACCCTTAGCTTGTTCCATGCTTTGGGGAGGTGCCCCGGTATCGTATCACCATCACTTTTATCATTTTCATATATCTTAGTTCGATCCTTAGTTATATCGTGATTTAGAGAAATAAAATTTCAGTTTTGCTTTGCTTAGATTTTTTCTTTGAGATCTATCTATCCCTGTAACGGTGTGTGGAAGTTATATAATAAAGATAATTGATTTTGTGTGCTTTACTCCAATTCATCTACCATTATAACATTGAAATAAATGAAATAAAAAGATCATATGCTAATCTCATGAGGAGTAATGAAATCACATAGACAAGGTATAAGTTATAAAAGTTGTTCAGAATAAACAAACATAACATTAGTCATTGATACAATCTATGCAAGATTATGATAAAGGAGAGGAGATTTATATACAAATACACTATCTTGGACATCTTTTATGATTGTGATCCCCCATCAAATATTATATAATGATCAAGTCTTGACGTTGGACATGGAAGACAACGTAATGATCATGATAGTTTACATTCACTAGAAGTTATATGGTCTTGGATTCCTTAACATGTGGTGCCTACTTTAGATCCTTTGCTAGCCCAAAACTTCATTGCACCAAGTAAAGATACTACTTGTGCATCCATAAACCTAAAACCCACTTTCTTGTCATGAGAGTCCGCCATACGTACCTATGAACTAAGTAAGATCCTTCAAGTAAGTTGTCATCGGTGCATCAAGCAATAAAAATTGCTCTTAAATATGTATGATCTTTTATTGCAAGGGAAAATAAGCTTTGTACGATCTTGTGATGGCAAAGAAATAAAAGTGATAGAGCATATAATAAATTTTGCTATCATAAGGGGAATATAAAGTGACGTTCCCTTGCATTAAGAGTTTGCACATCCAAACTTAAAATTGCATGACAACCTTGGATGCACATGAACAAGTGAATCAACTCAACATGATGAACATGACTAGACAGTAATTTTCATCTCTCCTCGGGAGTGCTTGCCTAATATAAGAGTACTTTTTGGCCTGTCATTTTTTCCAAAAGGATTAGGATACCTTGCTGCGCACTTGCTACTATTGTTACTTCTCAGTTGTTTTGAATTATCTTGCTACAAAATTATCTATCACTATTACTTTTTTTTTGAAGGAAAACTGTAAGGGAAACCCCCCACAGTGAGTTTTTTTTTTAAATAATAAGAACCCAAATTCGCGCCCGTGGAGACTTGAACTTGGGTGGATGGGTTGTACATCCACTCCACTAGCCAAGTGAGCTAGGCTCACTTCCTTCTATCACTATTACTTATAGCACTTGCAGGGAATACCTTGCTGAAACTGTTAATCATTTCCTTCTGCTTCTCATTGGGTTTGACAGTCTTACTTATTGGAAGGACTACGATTGATCCCCTATACTTGTGGGTCATCAAGTGTCAGCAACCGTAGAAGACTAAGTGATAATTGAGTATCTGAACTTCAACAAAGCTCTGACATACACTCTTTCTGAAATATGATGAATTGCAATTGCCTCAATGAATAAGAACATAGCTTGTTAGATTTTAATAAGGTTTGTCGCTTATACTTTAGCGTGTGAATAGTTATCACTTGTTCATGTAATGTTTTAAGATATTATATTGTTGCTATAATAATTGCCATGATGCTTTTATGTTTGTATTTTGTTTTTATCGACACCTCTCTCTCTAATCATGTGGTCATTATTATCGAGTTTGGCTTTCGCTTGAGGACAAGTGAGGTCTAAGCTTGGGGGTTTGATACGTCCATTTTGCATCATGATTTCATATTGAAGTTTATAATGTTTTCAAGTATTATTCCACTTTTTGATGCAATCCTTATATATTTCCTCTCTTATTTTACAAGGTTTACACAAAGAGGGAATTCTAGACCCGAAATGCTATGAAAAGGCTGGAAATTTTCTAGACTCCAAATTACCTAAAACTTCACGAAGCATTTTTGTGGAATTTATAATGAATATTGGAGTAAGGAACCCCCAAACGGGGGACACCAGTTGCACACAAGGCAACAAGGCGTGCCATGATGCCTTGTGGGTCCTATAGGTGGCCTCCGGTGCCCATCTTCTACTATATGAAGGGTTTTGACCTAGAACAAATAAGGAGGATACTTTCGGGATGAAGCACCAGCGTTGTGAGGCGGAACCAGGGGCATGAGCACTATTCCCTCCGGTTGAGCGATTCTACGGGAAACTTCCCTCTGATAGGGGAAGTTGAAGCCATCGTCACCAACAACGTCCCCCTTCGTGGGAGTACGAATCTTCAACAACATGTTCTTCACCAGCACCATCTCATCTAAAACCCTAGTTCATCTCTTGTATTCAATCTTTGTCCCAAAACCTCAGATTGGTACCCGTGGATTGCTAGTAGTGTTGACTACATCGTGAAGTTGATGCTAATTTGTTTATTTGGTGGAAGATTATATGTTCACATCCTTAATGATATTCAATACTCCTCTCACCTTCAACATGGACATACTTTATGAGTATTTGCCTTTGTTCTTGAGGACTTTGGAGAAGTCTTGTTGTAAATAATCATGTGAAGTTGGTATTCTATCGACATTTTGATGATATGTATGTTGCTCTTCCTTTATTGGTGGCATGTGAACGTCGACTACATGACACTCCACTATGCTTGGGCCTAAGGGAAGACATTGTGGAGTAATAATTATATGATGGGTTGCTAGAGTGACAGAAGCTTACACCCTAATGATACATCACGAACGTATCAATAATTTTGATTATTTCATGCTAATACATTATCAATCTTGGATGCTTTATATGCAATTATATTCTATTTCATACCATTTTTGGTAACAAACCTACTAACCCACGGCCAAGAGCGAGTTGTTGTTTTTGTGAGTTTTTTGCTTTTCTGAAAACCAGTACCGAACGGAGTCCAAGCGATATGAAACTTTTGATGATTTTTTCTGGACCAAAAGTGGAACTAGAAGCTTTGGAGGGAGAGCATACGTTGCACGAGGAGATGGCAAGGCAACATGGCACACCCAAGGTGGGTAGGCACGCCATGATGCCTTGTGGGACCAATGTGGCTCCGCTTGTCCTAATTCCACCTCCATAAATTCTCTAAAATCATTAAATCAACATAGAGCCACCCGAAACACTTGTTCTACCACGACAAGTCTTTGCTCCGATGGGAGGCCATCGGGAGACCTTTTCTGGTGCCATGCCGGAGGGGGAATCGATTGCGGGGGCCATCTACATCAACCTTGTTGCCTCCATGATGATGTGTGAGTAGTCCAACACACACCTATGTGTCCATATCTAATACGTAGATGGCTTCTTCTCTCTCTGTGATCTTCAATACAAAGTTCACCGCAATTCCCGCGGTGATCTATTCAATGTAATCTTCTTGGTGGTGTGTTTATTGAGATCCTATGAATTGTGGGTGTGTGATCATATTATTCATGAATATATATTGAGTCATCTCTGAATTCTTTTCTGCATGATGGTTATAGCTTCGTACTTCTCTCTAATATATCGGTTTGGTTTGACCAACTAGATTAATTTATCTTCAGTGGGAGTGGTGTGTTGTGATGGGTTTAATCTTGTGTTGCTCATTCCCTGTGATAGAAAAGGACATGAAACATATTGTATTGCTTCCATTAAGGATAAAATGATGGGGTTTATTCATATTCCTTGAGTTTACTTTGTCTACATCATGTCATATTGATCCAAGCATTACTCTATTTCATACTTAACACTCTAGATGCATGATGGATAGTGATCGATGAGTGGAGTAATGGTAGTAGATGCAGGAAGGAGTCAGTCTAATTGTTTATGGACGTGATACCTATATACATTATCATTGTCGAGAATAACATGTCATAACTATGCGCTTTTTTTTCAGTTACCAGCAGTAATCTGTTTACCCACCGTATATCATGTTCAAGAGAGAACTCTCTAGCGAAAACTATGCCCCGCGGGTAAATACAAAAACTCCAAAATAGTTTGTTGTCATTTGTTTATCGTTAGTTACTTTATGTTTTTATATTACCTATCTACCAAAATTTAATCATTGCAACTAACGAGTTCAAGGGGCTTGACAACCCTCTTGTCCGCATTAGGTGTAAGCGTTTGGTTTGTGTGTGTAGGTGCTGCTAAAGGATGTTTGCGTAATTCTCCTATTAGTTCGATAACCTTGGTTCTCACTAAGGGAAATGTCTATCTCTACTATGTTGCATCTTCCCTCCTATTTGAGGAAAATCCCAACGCAGCTTACAAGTAGCACCTAGTTTATGTGTTATTCCATGAAGGGCTGATTTGGATCCATATGTTTCATGCTATGGTTAGATTTATATCAATTCTTGTTTCGTAGTTGTTGCTGCTTGTGATAGAGGGTAATCATAATTGGGTTGTTTGTTCAAGTAAGAACAACACCGAAGCACTGGTCCACCAACATATCAAATTATCAAAGTAACGAACGTGAATGAACTAAACATTATGAACGCGACTAGATGACAATTCCCATGTGTCCTACTGAACACTTTACTTTATATAAGAGAACTTTCACGCTTGTCCTTTGCAGTAAAAAGGATTGGGCCACCTTTCTGAACCTTTGTTACTATTGTTATTTGTTACTTGTTACGAGATTATCTTACTACCAAAATATCTAACACTTTTAGTTACAACACTTGGAGAAAATACCTTGCTCAAAACCGTTTGTCATTCCTTTCTACTCCTCGTTGGGTTCAAAACTCTTACTTTTCAAAAGGACTACGATTGATCCACTATAATAGTGAGTCATTAGTGAGCGGTGTCACTGATGTGTAGGACAACCATGGCAACGACAACATGGTCGCCATTTTTGGGTGTAGCTAGACGCGCGTGGGACACCAAAGGCGGGCAGTTATAGTGTGACGCCCTCGGTTCAATCGTACGCTAATCATACATGCAAATGCGTACGATCAAACTCAAGGACTCACGGGAAGATATCACAACACAACTCTGGACACAAATAAAACAATATCAGCTTCATATTACAAGCCAGGGGCCTCGAGGGCTATAATACGAAAGCTCGATAAACACACGAGTCAGCGGAAGCAACAAATATCTGAGTACAGGCATAAAACATGGGGGTGCCTTAGAGAAGGCTAGCACAAAAGATACAACGATCGAACGAGGCGAGGCCTCCTGCCTGGGAACCTCCTAACTACTCCTGGTCTTCAGCGGCCTCCACGTAGTAGTAGGCACCGTCGGGGTAGCAGTCGTCGTCGACAGGAACCTCCATCTCCTGGGCTCCATCATCTGGTCACAGCAACAGATCAAGGGGACAAAGGGGGAGCAAGACAACGGTGAGTACTCATCCAAAGTACTCGCAAGTCTTACATCAGAACTATGCTAAGTATGCACCAGTATCCAAGGAGGGGGGTTATATGTGGACTAACTGCAGCAATGTGAGAATAGAGAGAGAAGACCTAGTCCTATCAAAGACTAGCATCTTCAGGGTCTTGCAGCAATAGACGAGGGTAGAACAGGTGTAACACAATTAGTAGTCATATTGTTGCAGCAATATTAAAGTGAGGTCACGCCCAGAGATCCTCCCTCGGCTCCCTGCGAGGAAGCAATCCCGAGGCAACTAATTCCAGTTAAGTAACAATTGTAGTTGTATAAGATCAGGGCACAACTCCAAGTCATCCTGTAACCATGGACACAACTATTCGAATAGTTAATTTTCATCCCTGCAGGGGTGCACCACATTTCCCGTCATGCTCGATAACACTCTGGCCGGACACACTTTTCTGGGTCATGCCCGACCTCGGAATATTGACACGTCGCAGCCCCACCTAAGACTCAACAAAGAGGCCAGCTCACCGGTCTAACTCCTAAGCACAAAGGGTTCATCGGGCCACTTTCCCTTCGCGCTCCTGCGTGATGCGTGGGTGGCCGACATCAGTCCTAGCATCCCTTAATCACAAGCGTGATGCATCTCGGGACCACTCGGGCGCGCACCCCTACATTGCTGACATCTGAAAAGCTTTGGCTGATACCGCGACGTCGAGTACCCATAATTCTTCCCGCGTGGCCGGTTAGTGCGAAAAGGTCTCCAACCAACCCAAATCAAATACCCAAATCCATTATCATTTTAATTAGGCCATCAACACAATCTCGCGGGAATCCACCCGTCTTAACAACTAAACACCAATGATTCGAGTAACATGGTCGAGTAACTGTGTGGTGGTAACATCAGGGGGAATTCGAGGTATCACCCTCGTTGGATCCCGAACGATGTATCCGTCAAGGTGGGCTTAGAGGAATCACCCTGGGGTGTCCCACACTTGAGGGGTTGCACGACAGAGGCATCATCGGGAATGGTGAAAGAGGAATCACCCTCGATAACCATGACCGACTAGTTGTACTACAGAGATATCATCCGGAGTACTTAGCGAGGGGTCACCCTCGGTACCTGATAGTATCTCTGTAGCGTCGTACAACTAAGGGGGGTGTATGTGTTGTGTCGGGTTTGGCTCGTCGATCAGGGTTCAATATTTGAAAGCAAGCGGGGCAACTGGACTACGGGGTCAGAAGGGATGACTGCTCCACCTATATTAAGCAGATTAAAGGTGCAATACTAAAAGTAGCAGTTCATCAAAAATAGGCTATGCATGAGATATAGGAGCTAACTACAATAGTAGCAAAATACTAATGCAAGCATGAGGGAGAAAGACATAGGCGATATAGGGATGATCAAGGGGGTTTGCTTGACTTGCTGCTCTGCGGCAAAGGACTGATCGGCAGGGTCGTAGATGTACCCGGCAACAGCATCAGTCTCGGGGTCTACCGGTAAGAAGAGGGGGAAGAAACAATAAATAATAGCAACGGTGCAACACAATGCATGACATGGCAAGATGCAGGCTAGACATGAGCTAACGCAGCAACATCTGTCATAGACGGGTCGGAAGAATATCTGACGATATTTTCCGGGTCTTGGGCTACTACCGGTCAGACGGAAAACGATGGAAAAGTTCCACATTTGCTATGCTAGGGACGCGTGACAAACGAATGGACCGTGTATCCGGGCTCGTCTCGTTCTACTGATCAACTTTGATGTTGAAAATATTTTGATCTGACTTATGGTTTATTTAATATTAACTTTTAAAGTTTTATTAATTATTTATGAATTAAAAACAGATTTAATTAAATTGATTAAATGCAATTATGACATCAGCATGAGGTCACACTGACATCAACAGTTGACTGGTCAACTCACGAGTGGTCCTACGTGTCATAGACACAATTTTTAAATAGGGTTCATTAATTCTAATCAGGTTAATCAAATAAAATATTAATTATTTATCACAATTAACCTTAATTAAGTTAACTGATTAATTAACAGAAATATTTATTAATTTTAATTAATAGTTGGTTAAGTTAATTAACATAATCAACTCTCATCGTACTTAGCAATTAACTAATTATTTAAGCAACTAATTATCTAACTAACATTTTTATTATTTCGTTTATCTATATATATACATTCCTATTTCTTTTTATAGTAGTTTAGAGGGGGGGTTTCTCGGCCCCCTCTATCACTGACAGTCTAGGGTTAGACTAATAAGGGGTTAGGGCTAATTTAAACCGGCGGGCCCACATTACAGTGGGTTGACCCACTGGTTGATGCGCACGCGCGGGCGCGCGCCCGCCGGCGACGACCTACACGGACAGCGGCGAGGCCCTAGAGGACATTTCCGGCGACCATTTGGTCCGCCGCGCGCTGCTACGGGACCAGGGCGACGATGCGCATCAGCGGTTGCAAGCAAGAGGCTGCGGGGTGGTCGGTCACGACGGCAACGGCGACGGCCGATGCGGCTACGGGCAATGCTCGATGGTTCAGTGGCTACGGGACACGATGAGGAGAAGGGGGAGATCAGGAGGAAGCGGGAGCTCATACCGAGCTCGATGACGTGCACGGGGTGGCCGGTGAGCTCGCGGTGGGGCAGATCAAGGAGGTCAATGATACGTCTCAAAAGTATCTATAATTTTTGATGGTTTCATGCTGTTATCTTGTCAACTTTGGATGTTTTATGTACCTTTTATATCTTTTTTGGGACTAACTTACTAATTCAGTGCCAAGTGCCAGTTCATGTTTTTTGTGTGTTTTTGACTCTTTTCAGATCTGATTTTGGAACGGAGTCCAAACGGAATAAAATCCCCGAAATAAATTTTTCCAGAACGGAAGAAGATCAGGGGACCTGAGGGCCAAGGCAGGAGCTCCACAGGGGGGCCCACAAGCCCTGTAGCCGCCACCAGGGGGGCGGCGGCTACCACGCTTGTGGCCTCCCTGGCGCCCCCCTGACCTAGCTCCTTCGCCTATATATTCCCTAAAATCCAGAAAAAATCAAGGCATCCACGAAAGCACTTTTCTGTCGCCACAAGCTTCCGTTTCCGCGAGATCTCATCTGGAGACCTTTCCCAGTGCTCTGCCGGAGGGGACTTTGGAGTTGGAGGGCTTCTACATCAACATCATCGCCTCTCCAATGACTCGTGAGTAGTTCACTTCAGACCTACGGGTCCGTAGTTACTAGCTAGATAGCTTCTTCTCTCTCTTGGATCTTCAATACAAAGTTCTCCATGATCTTCATGGAGATCTATCCGATGTAATCCTCATTGGCGGTGTGTTTGTCGAGATCCGATGAATTGTGGATTTGTGATCAGATTATCTATGATATATATTTGAGTTTGGCTGATTTCTTAAATGCATGATTTGATATCCTTGTAAGTCTCTCCGAGTCTTGGGTTTTGTTTGGCCAACTAGATCTATGATTCTTGCAATGGGAGAAGTGCTTGGTTTTGGGTTCATACCGTGTGGTGACCTTTCCAAGTGACAGAAGGGGCAGCAAGGCACGCATCGTGTTGTTGCCATCAAGGGTAACAAGATGGGCTTTTATCGTAGATATGAGATTGTCCATCTACATCATGTCATCTTGCTTAAGGCATTACTCTTTTCTTCTCGACTTAATACACTAGATGCATGCTGGATAGCGGTCGACGTGTGGAGTAATAGTAGTAGATGCAGAAAGTACCGGTCTATTTGTTTTGGACGTGATGCCTATAGATATAATCATTGCCTTAGATAACGTCACGAATTTGTGCAGTTCTATCAATTGCTCGACAGTAATTCGTTCACCCACCGTCTACTTGCTTTCATGAGAGAAGCCACTAGTGAACACTACGGCCCCCGGGTCTATTCACAACTATCGTTTCCACTTTCGCTTTTACTTTGCTTTGTTTCTTTTTTGCTTTCAGTTGTCACTTTGCAAACAATCTATAAGGGATTGACAACCCCTTCATAGCGTTGGGTGCAAGCTCTTTGTGTTTGTGCAGGTACTTGTGACAATCCTTCACTGGATCGATACCTTGGTTCTCAAAACTGAGGGAAATACTTACCGCCGCTGTGCTACATCACCCTTTCCGCTTCGAGGGAACACCAACGCAAGGCTCCAAGGCCATGGGGGAATCCTTTGCATATTTGCCAAGGAAGTCCCTAAAGGCGTAGCCGTAGCAGAAGGATTCCTGGTGCCGTTGCTGAGGAGTATCAAGACAAGAATAGTCTCCCATCAACACGCTTGTTTCTCGTGCCGTTGGAAATTCTTTTGTTGCAGTAGGAGAAGTATTTCTGGTGCCGTTGTCAGGGAAGGAGAGATCTACCCGAGTAGGTGTCACAAACTCATCTATTGCATTTACCTTTTTTGCCAGTTGCCTCTCGTTTTCCTCTCCCCCACTTCACATTTGCCGTTTTCATTTGCCTTTCTGCTTTGCCGTTTTCTTTTGCCTTTTTGCCATTTTCCTTTGCCGGTTTTCTTGCTTGCTTGTGTTCTTTTTGTTTTGTTGAAGTCATCATGGCTGAAAACACCAAACTTTGCGACTTCTCGGGTACCAATAATAATGATTTTATTAGTACTCCGATTGCTCCCGCCACTAGTGCGGAATCGTATGAAGTAAATGCAGCTTTGCTGAATCTTGTTATGAAAGAGCAATTCTCTGGCCTTCCTAGTGAAGATGCCGCATCCCATCTCAATACCTTCATTGAGCTTTGCGATATGCAAAATAAAAGAGATGTGGATAATGACGTGATTAAGTTGAAGCTTTTTCCTTTCTCGCTGCGAGATCGCACAAAAACTTGGTTTTATTCTTTGCCTAAAAATAGTATCGATTCTTGGGATAAGTGCAAAGATGCTTACATATCCAAGTATTTTCCACCGGCTAAGATTATCTCCCTACGTAACGATATCATGAATTTCAAGCAACTTGATCATGAACATGTTGCACAATCTTGGGAGAGGATGAAGTTAATGATTAGAAAGTGTCCCCCTCATGGCTTGAGTTTGTGGATGATCATACAAATCTTTTATGTTGTCTTGAATTTTCTTCTCGCAATATCTTGGACTCCACCTCAGGTGGAACATTCATGGAAATCACGTTAGGAGACGCTACAAAACTCCTAGACAATATCATGACCAACTACTCTCAGTGGCACACTGAAAGGTCACCTCCTAGCAAAAAGGTACACGCTATAGAAGAAATTAACTCGCTTAGTGCTAAGATGGACGAGTTGATGAATTTGGTTGCTAGTAGAAATGCTCCTTTAGATCCTAATGACATGACACTATCTTCCTTGATTGAGAGTAGCAACTCTAGTTTGGACGTTAACTTTTTTGGTAGGAACAATTTTGGCAACAACAATGCTTTTAGAGGAAACTATGTTCCTAGGCCTTTTCCTAGTAACTCCTCTAATAATTATGGCAATTCCTACAACAACACTTATGGAAATCACAACAAATTACCCTCTGATTTAGAGAGTAATATCAAAGAGTGCATCAACTCTCAAAAGATTTTCAATGCGTCCATTGAGGAAAAACTACTCAAAATAGACGATTTGGCTAAAAGCGTTGAGAGGATGTCTTGTGATATTTATGCTTCGAAAGTTAGATGTGCTCCTCCCAAGGTCAACTTGGATAAAACTTTAAAATCTATGCGTGTCTCCCTGAATGAGAGCAAAGAAAGAACCGCCCAAATTCGCGCTAGGCATGAATGGTTTAAAAGGGTGCGTTCTAGTGATGCAAATCACGAAGATCTTAAAGTGCTTGGTGTGACTCCTCTTGAATCTTTGTTTTCGCGTGTCAAACCTATTGATGAAGGGGCTAGATATGAATCCACTTTGGTTGAAAAACGCCCCAATGATTCGGAGCCCACCTATCTTAATGATAAAGGTGTGGAGAGCGGAGTAGAAGAAATCAAAATTTTGGGTAGTAATGAAACTCCCACTTTGGATTTCAAGGAATTCAATTATGATAGTTGCTCCTTGTTTGAATGCATTTCCTTGATGCAATCTATTGCAAACTCTCCACATGCTTATAGCCAAAGCAAAGCCTTTACCGCGCATATCGTAGATGCTATGATGAAATCTCTTGAAGAGAAGCTCGAACTAGAAGTCTCTATACCTAGAAAACTTCATGATGAGTGGGAACCTACTATCAAAATCAAGTTCAAAAACTATGAATGCAATGCTTTGTGTGATTTGGGTGCTAGTGTTTCCGCGATTCCAAAGTCTTTATGTGATATTCTTGGTTTTCATGAGATTGAAGAGTGTTCTCTTAATTTGCATCTTGTGGATTCTACTGTCAAGAAACCCATGGGAAGGATCGATGATGTTCTTATTGTTGCAAATAAGAACTATGTACCCGTGGATTTCATTGTACTTGACATAGATTGCAATCCTTCATGTCCCATTATTCTTGGTAGAGCTTTCCTAAGGACTATTGGTGCTATCATCGATATGAAGGAAGGGAATATTAGGTTTCAATTTCCTCTAAAGAAGGGCATGGAGATTTCTCCTAGAAAGAAAATAAGATTGCCTTATGAATCTATGATGAGGGCTACTTATGGTTTGAGCACCAAAGATGACTATACGTGATTCCATCACCTTTTGCCTAGCTAAGGGCGTTAAACAATAGCGCTTGTTGGGAAGCAACCCAACGAATCTATCCTTTTTCCTTCTGTTTTGTGTTTTCCACACTTTCATAATTCTGTTATGATTGTGTTTTTTGTGTTTCTTTTTTGCGTTTGTGCGAAGTAAAACGTTATGATTAGTCTTGGGGATGATCGTTTGGTCATGCTGGACAAGACATGAACTTTCTGCTCACGAAAAGAATTTTTGTTTTTTTCTATAAGAGCTTTTGAGTTGATTCTTTTTTCTTCTGATTGTTACGCAAATTCTTCAGACTTTCGTAGTTTATCAGAATTTTTGAAGTACCAGAAGTATACAAAGTATACAGATTGCTACAGACTGGTCTGTTGTCAACAGATTATATTTTTGTTGAGTTGGTTGCTTATTTTGATGAAACTATGGATAGTATCAGGGGGTATTTGCCAAGGAAGATTGAAAATACAGTAACCCAACATCAACATAAGTAGAATTTAAGTTTGCTACAGTACCTAAGGAAGTGGTGGTTTGCTTTCTTATACTAATGATATCACGAGTTTCTGTTTAAGTTTCGTGTTGTGAAGTTTTCAAGTTTTGGGTGAAGTTCTTATGGACAAAAAGATAAAGAGTGGCAAGAGCTCAAGCTTGGGGATGACCAAGGCACCCCAAGATGATTCAAGGATGCCGTAAAAGCCTAAGCTTGGGGATGCCCCGGGAAGGCATCCCCTCTTTCGTCTTCAATCCATCGGTAACGTTACTTCGGGCTATATTTTTATTCACCACATGTTATGTGTTTTGCTTGGAGCGTCTTGTATCATAGGAGTCTTTTATTTTTGTTGTGTCACAATCATCCTTGCTGCACACCTAGAGAGAGACATGCACTCACCGTGATTTTGTCGAGCTTCACTTATATCCTTTGGTAGACAATTCAGCTCACATGTGCTTCACTTATATCTTTTGAGCTAGTTGATTTTTCTCTATGTGCTTCACTTATATCTTTTAGAGGACGACAGTGCGTGGCTTGGTAGTTGATCTATGCTATGAAAGCAGTCTCAAAAGGGGTAGTTATCCAAAGGGATATGAAAACATCCACCTTCATGTGCATTGAATAGTTAGAGAAGTTTGATTCATCTCAATTAGTTTTGAGATGTGTATGTGATAATATTGAAGTTATGATAGTAAGGTGTTGTGGATCTAGAAATACTTGTGTTGAAGTTCCCGTAGCATGCACGTATGGCGAACCGCTATGTGATGAAGTCTGAGCATGATTAGTCTATTGATTGTCATCCTTTGTGTGGCGGTCGGGATCGCGTGATGGTTTGTACCTACCAACCCTTCCCCTAGGAGTATGCGTTGAATGCTTTGTTTCGATTACTATGAAAACTTTTGCAACAAGTATATGAGTTCTTCATGAATAATGTTGAGTCCATGGTTTAGATGCACTTTCACCTTCCACCATCACTATCTTCTTAGTGTCGTGCAACTTTCGCCGGTGAACAAAACCCACCATTAGCCTCCCTCAAAACAGCCACCATACCTACCTACTATGGTTTCTTCAAACTCATTCCGAGATATATTGCCACGCAACTACCACCATGACATGTGCCACCACTCCTACATTGCCATTGCATGATTGTAAGATAGCTAGCATGATGTTTCCATTAATGTTTATGCCATGCTAGATCATTGTCACGGTACACTACCGAAGGCATTCCATATAGTGTCATCATTGTTCTAAGTTTTGAGTTGTAAGTGTTATGATCATCATTGATGGAGCATTGTCCCATGTGGGGAAATAAAAGAGGCCAGCGAAGCCCATATACCAAAAGAGGCCAAAGATGGCCACCAAAATAAATAAATAAAATATATATAAAAAAGAGGCCAATGAGCCCACCAAAAAAATGAGAGAAAAAGAGAGAAGGGACAATGCTACTATCCTTCCACACTTGTGCTTATTAAGCACCATGATCTTCATGATTGAGAGTCTCTCGTTTTGTCACCACCGTATAGCTAGTGGGAAATTTTCATTATATAACTTGGCTTGTATATTCCAATGATAGGCTTCCTCAAAATTGCCTTAGGTCTTCGTGAGCAAGCAAGTTGGATGCACACCCACTAGTTTTCTTTAAGAGCTTTCACATACTCTTAGATCTAGTGCATCATTTGTATGGCAATCCCTACTCACTCACATTGATATCTATTGATGAGCATCTCCACAGCTCATTGATATGCCTAGTTAATGTGACCATCTTCTCCTTGTTTGTCTTGCAACCTCCACCACACTCCACACCACTTATAGTGCTAAAACCATGGCTCACGCTCATGTATTGCGTGAGAGTTGAAAAGGTTTGAGAAAGTAAAGGTGTGAAAACAATTACTTGGCCAATACCGGGGTTGAGCATGATTTAAATTCATTGTGCAAGGATGATAGAGCATAGCCAGACTATATGATTTTGTAGGGATAACTTTCTTTTGGCCTTGTTATTTTGAAAGTTCATGATTACCTTGCTAGTTTGCTTGAAGTATTATTGTCTCCACATCAATAGAAAACTATTGTTTTGAATCTAATGGATCTGAACATTCACGTCACATACGAGGAGTTACAAAGGACATCTATGCTAGGTAGCATGAAAGCATCAAAAATTCATTCTTTATCACTTCCCTACTTGAGGAGGAGCAGGAGTTAAGCTTGGGGATGCTTGATACGTCTCGAACGTATCTATAATTTTTGATGGTTTCAGGCTGTTATCATGTCAACTTTGGATGTTTTATGTACCTTTTATATCTTTTTGGGGACTAACTTATTAATTCAGTGCCAAGTGCCAGTTCCTGTTTTTTCTGTGTTTTTTACTCTTTTCAGATCTGATTTTGGAACGGAGTCGAAATGGAATAAAATCCCCAAAATAAATTTTTCCAGAACGGAAGAAGATCAGGGGACTTGAGGGCCAAGGCAGGAGAGCCACAGGGGGCCCACAAGCCCTGTAGCCGCCACTAGGGGGCTGCTACCAGGCTTGTGGCCTCCCTGGCGCCCCCCTGACCTAGCTCCTTTGCCTATATATTCCCTAAAATCCAGAAAAAAATCAAGGCATCCACGAAAACACTTTTCCGCCGCCGCAAGCTTCCGTTTCCGCGAGATCTCATCTGGAGACCCTTCCCGGTGCCCTGCCGGAGGGGACTTTGGAGTTGGAGGGCTTCTACATCAACATCATCACCTCTCCAATGACTCGTGAGTAGTTCACTTCAGACCTACGGGTCCGTAGTTAGTAGCTAGATGGCTTCTTCTCTCTCTTGGATCTTCAATACAAAGTTCTCCATGATCTTCATGGAGATCTATCCGATGTAATCCTCTTTGGCGGTGTGTTTGTCGAGATCCGATGAACTGTTGATTTGTGATCGGCTTATCTGTTGGGGATATTGCCTGCAGTTGTGACCCGCCAAATATGGGCCGGGTTACTGTTAAAGCGATTCATCCTTTAAGGCTAGTTGGGCCTCTGTCCGGGCGGTTCGAAGTCGCAGGATGGTTATGATTTATGGAAGGACTCTGGGTTCGACAAGACGGCGACTTAGAGACCGCGGTGGTCACGTTTTGTAAAAAGGAGGGGACTCTTGTAAACCCTAAGGCTTCGACCTATATATAAAGGCGAGTCTGGAGGGGGAGAGATAGGTTAGAAATCATCGAGTGCTAGGTTAGGGCGAGTTACGCCTTCCTTGTAATCGAATCCACATCAATACACGCAAAGCATGATGTAGGCTATTACCTCTTCTCGAGGGGCCGAACCTGGGTAAATCGCCGTGTCTCTCCCGCTTAACCCCTTTGAGTCGCCACCAAGGTGCGATGGCTCCAGTACTAAGTCCTTTCACGAGGACATCTGCCGTGACAAAACCACGACAGTTGGTGCCCACCGTGGGGCCTGCGCACGGTGGAGTTGAGTTCTCAAAGGGAGCCCTACCAGGGTCTGGGAGTTATGCGGCGGCGCTCATGACTTGGAGCCGACGCGGCATAGCCTACATCGACAACAGGCGATGGGGACCTAAAGCAAATTCTCTCGAATCAGGCTACAGGGTCCCCTTCGGCAAGATCAACGTCTTCGTCGGCATGATCGGGTCACCCGTCCCTGAGCCGGACACCTCCTCCGACATCGTCGAGCCGGCCAGGTACGTTCGCCCAGTCACAACCCGGAATCTGACCCGCCCGGTCTTTGTGGGCTTCACACAGGGATCGAAGGAACCAGAGCGCTCGGCGGCTCAGGAGGTCACCCCCGTCAACTCTGACGACGATTCATCCATGGGCGAGTCCAATTCCATCCAGTCCCTCCACGAAGACGGTCTTGGGGGCTTGTCATTGGCCATGGATCCGGAAATCCTCGATCGAACCCGCCGCCAGATCGCCATCTACATGGCTGGGGCGACTCAACCCGCACCGAACCCCGCCGGGGGCGATGGAACCGGCGGGACGTCCAGAAGTGCGTCAGCAGTCCTAGTGGATTTAGCGGCGGAAATCACAAGGCTAATGTCAACCCCCCTCACGCCGGAGAACCAAGGAGAGATAAATGCGGAGATAGCAAAACTGAGGGAGGCGGTGGCAAAGGCCCATCAGGATGCTGAGACGGAGTCCGCCAGGATGGAAACTCGACAGGCCCAGATTACGGCCGAAAGGATGCGGTTGAACACCGACAATTGGCGGCTCGAAAGACAGCAGCGCGCATCTGACGCCGTCCATCAGCGGAGGCACCAAGGACGCCTACCCCATGATCTCAATCCGACTCGCCTGTTCGACACTCCCCAAACGCCCGGGATGGGAGCCGCTCCAGTAGGAGGGATGGGCCGCCCTCCTAACCCGCCGATTCAGCCGACTGAGGGTCAAATCCCTCGGTTCCGCACCCCCCGAGGCCACTTCTCTAACCCGGTGGATAACGTGCTCGCCGCAACTCGCCATCTGGAGTCTCTCCCGATCCACGGCAACACCCCAGCAGAGATCGAAGCAAGGAACGCCATCGAGATGTTGAAAACAGCGGTGGTACAAAACGCGCAATTCTCACACAGCCCCGAGCGATTGCACTCCACCCCCCAGGCGAGCTATACCAGGGGTTGGCCGGAGGATCAGCCGGCCGTAAACAGCGCCCCACGACACCCCCCGCAGGACAACCCGCCCGAGCGGGACCCGCCGGGCAGAGGTCCTCCCAACACTCCGGAGGCTCAGACTCCTCCCGTGGGGACCGGAGGGCGAGTCGGGGTGCCCTGCTTGTCCCTGGCCCTTCGAAACGAAAGAATGCCCAAGGATTTCAAAGGACCAAGAAAGGTGCCAAATTACACACCAGATCTCGAACCGACATCTTGGATCGAGGGCTATGAGATCGCCATGGACATGCTCGACGTAAACGAGGCGGTTTGCGCCAGATATTTCACCATGATGCTCGAGGGATCGGCACGCACTTGGTTGAAAAATTTACCCCCAACTCTATCCAGTCCTGGGCCGAGTTAAAGGACCGTTTTATCAAAAACTTCCGGGGAACCTGTAAACGACCGATGACAATCGTCGACTTGCAACACTGCGTGCAACGCCCGGATGAGTCGGCGCATCATTGGTCGCGGCGAGTCGCGGAAATTATCCATTCATCGGATGGCATCACGGCAGCGCAAGCCGTGCTTATCCTCGAGCACAACTGCCACTACGAACCGCTGGTCCAGAAGCTGGGGCGACTCAAACGGAAAGTTCAGGATATGGGCGAGCTGATGGATACCCTCACTAGATACGCCGAAGCCGACGATACCAAGGATCCCGGCGAGGACGACAAGGGTAGCTCGCCCAAGAAGGGCGATTCAACGAATAAGCATGCCCGCCTCCAGGGCCGCAACCGTCATAACCAGGGGACCAACGGCAAACGTAGGCCGCATGAGGAGCCCTCGGATCTGGTTGCCAACACCAACGCCAATGACGGCAAAAAGAAGAATCGAGGCTTCAGTGGGAAAAGACCGCGCAACTACGAAGAACTACTCAAAGGCCCTTGCCCGCACCACGCCACGGCCGATGGCCCGGCGGGTCACTCCTGGGAGAACTGCTTCGTGATGCGGGAGTTTCGGGCCGAGGCAATCAAGAAGAGCCAGAGCGAAGACCCGAACCGTCGCCAAGACCAACTCGCCGCGCCCAACCAAAGGCACAACCCCTTCGGCGGTTTTCCCGAACAGGAGGCTCAGGGGGGGCCGCAGCCAGGCGGCGGCCAGTACCCGGTGCACCACCACCGGCGGTACAACCCGCCGGGAGTCTTCCAGCAGCAACCCCCGCAGGGGGCTCCGCAGGACCAGGATGACCATGGGGGCTTCCGCAACAATCCTAAACAGCTAAGTAATGGGCAATATCATGTTTTCACCACTAATGCTTGTAGACGTGATAAAAAAGGTAAATCACCGGGCGTACAGCGTAATCGAGCCGGCAGTTCCCAGATATCTCCACTGGTCCGAACAGACCATAACGTGGAGCAGAGAGGATCACCCGCCAAGAATAGATAACCCGGGCGACCTGGCCTTGGTCATAGCTCCCCAAGTGGCGGGTTACACCCTATCAAAAGTACTAATGGATGGCGGCGGCAGCATTAATATCCTATACTTCGACACCTTCCGGAGGATGAATCTATTAGAGAAAGACTTGATGCCTTCAACCACGGTCTTCCACGGCATCGTCCCGGGCAAATCCGCTTATCCGATTGGCCGGGTCAGGCTCTCAGTAGCCTTTGGAACTGCACAGAACTACAGGTCGGAATCTCTGGTCTTCGAGGTGGTCAAATTAAAAAGCCCGTACCATGCGCTGTTCGGGCGACCGGCTTACGCTCGCTTCATGGCCCGCCCGTGCTACGTCTACCTCAAGCTCAAAATGCCTGGCCCTAAAGGGCCCATCACAGTCGACGGAGACAGAAGAATTGCAAGGGAGTGTGAGGAAGGAGACGCGGCCTACGCGGAAGTCGCCTGTGTGGCGGAAGAACTCAAAAACCACCGGGCCAACGTTGACCCGGCAGACATGTCACCACTCAAGAAACCGACTACAGATTCCGAGTCGCCCCTCAAGTTTAAACCGACGGATGACACGAAGACAGTCGACTTCGTCCCTCGCGATTCATCCAAGCAGTTCACCATTGGGACGGGTCTGGATCCCAAATAGGAAAGCGTGCTCATCGAATTCATCCGTGAGAATCGGGACATCTTCGCATGGAAACCCTCTGACATGCCGGGTGTACCGAGAGAATTCGCTGAGCACCATCTTAATATTGACCCAAAATGAAAACCTGTCCAACAATACCTCCGCAGGTTTAACGAGGAGCGACGGAAGGCGATTGGAGAGGAAGTCGCCCGTCTTTTAGCCGCCGGGTTCATCGTGGAAGTCTTTCATCCCAAATGGCTAGCTAACCCGGTGTTAGTACTCAAGAAGAATGGCACTTTCCGTATGTGTATTGACTATACGGACCTCAACAGAGCGTGCCCCAAAGATCCTTTCGCTCTTCCCCGCATCGACCAAATCATTGACTCGGTGGCGGGATGCGAACGATTGTGCTTTTTGGACGCGTACTCAGGTTATCATCAGATCAAAATGGCTGTGGAAGATCAGGAAAAGACTGCCTTCATAACCCCCTTCGGGGCCTTTTGCTATGTGTCCATGCCGTTCGGGCTCAAGAGCGCAGGGGCGACTTACCAGCGCTGCATCCAGAATTGTCTCCATAGCCAAATTGGCCGCAACGTCCATGCTTATGTTGACGACATTGTGATCAAGACCCGCCGGGAGGAGACACTTCTGGAAGACCTTAAGGAAACCTTTGATAATTTACGGGTATATCAGATGAACCTAAATCCTACCAAGTGCGTTTTCGGCGTACCTGCGGGAAAACTACTGGGTTTCTTGGTATCGGAGCGCGGAATCGAGGCTAACCCGGACAAAATTGAAGCGGTTACCTCCCTCGGTAAGCCGACGAATGTTAACCAAGTTCAGCGATTGGCGGGTCGCATCGCGGCTCTCAGTCGTTTTGTAAGCCGCCTCGGAGAAAAGGTGATTCCGCTCTATCAATTGTTGAGAAAGTCTGACCGATTCGTGTGGACAGAGGAAGCTGACGAGGCGCTTCAGGCCTTGAAACATCAATTGGTTAACCCGCCGGTCCTGGCGGCCCCGGCTGAAAAGGAGCCTATGCTCCTGTATATCGCCGCGAATTCCAAAGCGGTCAGCGTGGCTGTGGTCGTCGAAAGAAAGGAAGAGGGAAAGGAATACCCGGTACAACGCCCGGTGTACTTTATCAGTGAGGTGTTAACTCTCTCCAAACAACGATACCCCCATTGGCAAAAACTAGTCTATGGGGTGTTCATGGCGAGTCGGAAGCTTAAACATTATTTCCAAGAGCACCCAATCACCGTAGTCAGTTCCGCGCCCCTCGGCGACGTCATCCAAAACCGCGAGGCAATAGGGCGAATCGCCAAATGGGCGATAGAACTTGGGTCACATCACATTCAGTATACCCCCCGCACGACCATCAAGTCCCAGGCACTAGTTGATTTCGTCAATGGTTGGACGGAGCTTCAGGCTCCGGAAGATCCCCCTGACCTTACCTATTGGACTATTTATTTTGATGGATCCAGGCAGTTGGAGGGCTCGGGGGCTGGTGTGGTGTTGATATCCCCTCACGGAGAAAAGTTCTGCTACGTCCTCTGGCTCATGTTCCCTTGTACAAATAATGCGGCAGAGTATGAAGCTCTGCTCCACGGCTTGCGACTAGCAAAAGAGATGAACCTAACCCGAGTCAGATGTTTTGGGGACTCAGATCTGGTGGCGCAACAGGTTTCGGGCACCTGGGACTCTCGAGATCCTATGATGGCGGCTTACAGGCGAGCCATATCTGACGTGGCGGGCTATTTTCATGGATACCAGGTTGATCACGTTGATCGGCGACTCAACGAAGCAGCTGATGCCCTCTCGCGACTCGGCTCACAGAGAAAACCTGTCCCCCCTAATGTCTTCTTGGATATCTTGCACAAACCATCCGTGACTGTACACACGGAGGAGGAATTGGCAATACCAGATCCCGAGTCTCAGCTTTTGGCGGCTCTCCATATCGCTCCGGATTGGGCTCTTCCTTATATAGCTTACCTTGCCCGTGGCGAGTTACCCAATGACGAGGTTTTGGCTCGCCAAATTGTTCGGCGTAGCAAGTCCATGGTCATCATTAATGGCGAGCTATATAAACGAAGTGCTTCAGGGGTCTTTCAGCGGTGTGTCTCCTTCGAGGAAGGATGCGCGATCCTTAATGACATCCATTCTGGAGACTGCGGACATCACGCCGGGTCACGTTCTTTGGTATCAAAAGCTTTTCGACACGGTTTCTTCTGGTTGACGGCTCACGCAGATGCAGAAGATATAGTACGGCGATGCGAGGGGTGCCAACGATACGGGAGACAGGCTCATGTGCCGGCTCAAGAATTGAGGATGATCCCCATTACCTGGCCTTTCGCGGTCTGGGGGCTGGACATGGTCGGCCCCTTTAAGATGTCCTCCAACAAGAAAACTCACTTATTGGTGGCGGTTGATAAATTCACCAAGTGGATTGAGGCGGAGCCGGTTGGGGCTTGCGACGCGGAAACAGCGGTAAAATTTCTGAAGAAGCTGATTTTCCGTTTTGGATATCCGCACAGTATCATCACAGACAATGGTACTAACTTGTCCCAAGGAGCGATGCTGGATTTCTGTCGCCGTGAACATATCCGGCTTGATATCTCTGCGGTTGCTCACCCGCAGTCAAACGGACAGGCCGAGCGGGCGAATCAGGAAATTTTGCGAGGGATCAAGCCTCGGCTCATAATTCCCCTGGAAAGAACTCCAGGATGTTGGGTGGAGGAGTTACCTTCGGTATTATGGAGCATCCGAACCACTCCGAATCGCTCCACGGGGTTCACCCCCTTCTTCTTGGTCTATGGTGCAGAGGCCGTCCTCCCTACTGACCTAAGGCATGACTCTCTTAGAGTCGCCGCATATGTAGAGCAGGACAACGAGCTGGCGCGTCAGGACTCTCTGGACGCCTTGGAAGAGGCACGGGACTTAGCGGCGGCTCGTTCGGCGATCTATCAGCAAGATCTGCAGCGTTATCATAGTCGCCGGGTGAAGAGTCGGACCGTCCAGGAAGGCGACTTGGTGCTTCGGTTGATACAAGATCGGGCAGGCATGCACAAGCTTTCGCCCCCTTGGGAGGGACCTTTCGTTGTCAGCAAGAACCTCCGCAATGGTTCTTACTACTTGATGGACCTTCGGTCTGATCGACCGACTACGGGGGCTGAGTCAACTCGCCCTTGGAATATTGCCCATTTGCGGCCTTATTACACTTGAGTTCTTAAAACTCCTTGCTTTGTAAGTTTTTCAGTTTTCATTATGGAATAATATAATGTTTCCCTGACTCGGGGGCTTCTTCTTTAAGAACAAGCAATATCATGACATCCTGTTGCGACCTTATGAGCCGACAGAACATGCATTAAGGGTGGGTGCGCGAGCTTTCTGACTCGCCTCCCCCTGTCGCGACCGTATGAGCCGACGAAACCTGCATTAAGGGTGGGTGCACGAGCTTTCTGACTCGCCTCCCCCTGTCGTGACCGTATGAGCCGACGAAACCTGCATTAAGGGTGGGTGCATGAGCTTTCTGACTCGCCTCCCCCTGTCGTGACCGTATGAGCCGACGAAACCTGCATTAAGGGTGGGTGCACGAGCTTTCGGACTCGCCTCCCCCTGTCGCGACCGTATGAGCCGACGAAACCTGCATTAAGGGTGGGTGCACGAGCTTTATGACTCGCCTCCCCCTGTCGTGACCGTATGAGCCGACGAAACCTGCATTAAGGGTGGGTGCACGAGCTTTCTGACTCGCCTCCCCCTGTCGCGACCGTATGATCCGACGAAACCTGCATTAAGAGTGGGTGCACGAGTTTCCTGACTCGCCTCCCCCTGTCGCGACCGTATGAGCCGACGAAACCTGCATTTAGGGTGGGTGCACGAGTTTCTTGACTCGCCCCCTCCTGTCGCGATCATATGAGCCGACAAAGTTACTCTTGTTATGATTTAACCTTGGGAATTTTATTTTCGCACATAATATGCTCAAAGTTTTCATCCTGAGTGGATTGAGCATTTCAGGCGACTCTGATAAGGATTAACAAAATATTTTAAACCGCCTCAAAGGCGGTATAAGGGTTTCTTGCAGAAGATGTCATCAAAGGATAGTACTGACTATTACATGGCTCTTGGGCCGAATTCAAGGAAAATCTATCCCGCTAAGTCCTGACGTGAGCTTTGACCAGCTTCGATTTGTAAATCGCCCAAAACCCAATTGCATCTGGACAAAGAGGCGAAATCGTCTTCATCGGTCAAGATTGATGCCAGGTCTGTCTCCCAGTTAAAGGGATTCTTGGGTCGCCGAGGAATAAGGTTGGTCACCACGAAGGTTGGCGGGCTGATTTTCTTATTCTTGTCATCATAAGCCGCCTGATATTTTGTCAAGTCAAGGCTGGCGGCGAGTTGAGTCGCGGCCAGTCGAGTGTCCTTGACAACCTTCTGGTAGTCTTCCTCCACGAACTCCGAGCCGTCATCTTTAAGCTGAGGGAAGCCGGCAGCTACTTCTTCCAAATTGATTTCTGGAGCGTACGCCAGGCAGCGACTCAGAGCCGTCAGGACACCCTTCCGGGCGGCTGATCGGGTTAACTCGCCGATCTGGGGAGGCAGCGTGGATAGATATCCAAGCACCTTCTTGATAGAAGTTATGGGCTCCTTTGCACCAATCACAGCTTTGACGGTCAGCACACTGCCTGTGTACAGCTGTTCCGTCAGCGTATAGATCGCCTTCAGCATCAACACGCTGTCATCTTGCAGATTGGCGACTCTCGAGCCTGTGATTAAATAACCGGTAAGTTAAACATTGAGGAATTTTGCCCAAGGAAGAGGGTAAGATTGGCGAGTTAGGTAAAGCTTACCAAAGATGGCTTGAGTCATGTTGGAAATATGGCGCTTTAAGCCGGATAGCTCCTGCTGCACAGTTGCCAGCTTTGCTTCTTCTTTTTCGGCTCTCGTCAAAACCGCACTGTGGTCAGCCTGAGTTCTTTCTAACTCGGCTTTGAGTTTTTCCAGTTCAACCAGAGCCAGCTTATATTTGTCTTCCGACTGAGCTCGGGCATCTTGTTGGTCAGCCAAGTTTCTCCTTAAGTCGCCCAGGGCCAGTTCGGTCTGGGCAAGGCTTTGCTGTTCAAAATTTAAAAAACAGAGACAAGTCTCAGAATTATTGCAAGGCAATACCCCTGACACTTGGGGGCTAATGTATAATTTTTCAGGGGAAATTATACAGAAATCAAGACCCGGCTCATCATTTTACTGATGACCCGGCCCTTGGGGGTTACTGGTCGCGAAGCTTTCAAAAGACCCGGCTCATCATTTTACTGATGACCCGGCCCTTGGGGGTTATTGGTTGCGAAGCTTTAAAAGACCCGGCTCATCATTTTACTGATGACCCGGCCCTTGGGGGTTACTGAGGATAATATAGAATATAAATTTTTACCTCATGCTTGTTATTTAACATCTTCAGCAGATTCTTTTCCATCTCGTAACTCGCTTCCAGGCGACTTGCGAAGCCAGAACAGAGTTCTTTAAACTCCAGACCTGCATAGTCAGAAAGTTTCGCCTTGGAAGGCCCAGACTCGAGAATTGATGGAGAAGGGGATGTTGTATGTTTGGAGAGGATTGTCTCTGCCGGCTTGGAGAAGCCAAAACCAGTAATGACCACAGCATCTGGGTCATCAGCTGTCGCCATTACGACCGGTGATCTAGGGACATCCGTTGATCCTTTGGGCGACTCAGGAGGGTTTGCTTGAATTGTCGGCTCGTTTTGACCCGGATCCTCTTGAGTCGGAGTAGCTTTCTTTGGAGGTTCAGGAGTGGCGTTAGAGTTTGATCCACCGGTCTTCCTCTCTTTGGCTTGCGCCCTAATGAAAGAAATAGGCGTGTTAAAAAATATATACATAAAAGAGTATCATTCTCAAGGATCAGGACAAGGAACTTACCCCGGGACTCGGATCATTGGTGGAAGGGTCGACATCACTGAGTCGCCAGAAGTGGGGGGAGAATCCTGCAGAATTGGTACATCGATAATACTGTCGGGTTAGGACTGTGATCCAAAGGAGCACGAACAACGGTTGCTCACATAAGAAAACGAGGTACCTCGCTTGGTTTTCTTTTGTTCCTTGTTGGCAAGCCAGGTGTCAGGTCGCCAGAATGACTTCGCGTTTTCCGTTTTGAGGCGTGCTGCGTTTTCTTCAGTAAGAAATTTGGGTCCAAATGGGCATTTGGATGTGAGAGAGGTACTTTCCCACATATTCGCCGGGCCGGCTTAGGTGGAGAAGGAGATGAATCGGAAGAGAAGGAAATTACCTCGACAGAGTCTTCCTGGCTCTCGTTATCTTCATTCTGTTATAAAAGGAGCGAGAGATAAGTAAAAGATAAAAAGGTGATGAATGGCGAGTGAAGATGAGGACGGATTGGTACCACTGAGAGTGCGTCGCCGGCTTGGGATTCGTCGACTTCAAATGGCTCGGCCGCGGCCGATTTGCCTTTGCCTTTGTTTTTCTTGGAAGGCGGCTTAGCACTCTTCATGGCTTGTTTCTTAGGTCTTCTAGACCAGAACTTGTCGCCTTTCTGGAAGGGGATATGGCATGAAGTCATGATGACCGTAAACCAGATGAAGTAAAAATTGAGGGCGAGTTAGCTTTGGTTACCTTGGGTGCCGAGTTGATCTTGTAGAAGGGCTTAAGGCCGATTTGGCCGCATTTCGCTGCAGGTTCGCCGGTCAGCTTCCTAATGATGGTGACTATGTCTTTTTCCGTCAACGCTGTGTGGAAGTAGCATTGGGGATGATCCAGAGTACCGTCAAAATCGCACATGTGGCCGTCTCGGCGGCTTAGAGGAAGGATCCGCCATTCGACCCAACAGCGGATCAAGTCAACCCCGGTGAGACCGTTATTCGTCAAAGATCTCAGTTCGGACATAATCGGGACGAATTCCGACTCTTCTTCCTCGGTGAGCTTGTCAGGGAGCTTGAAGTTGACTGGGAGGCGGCTTGGCCTGTAACCCTGAAGTTTGTTTTCGCCGGCGGGGGATGTTTCCTTGCAGTAGAACCAAGATTCATCCCAGCCCTTGGGATGGCTAGGCATAGTGAGCGCAGGGAACGGACTGTCCCGGCGACGCTGGACATTGACCCCGCCGAGTTCCAAACTGGGGCCGTTGTGGAATTCCGTCTGGCGATTCAAGTGGAAGAAGTACCAAAACAGAGGGACGGAAGGCTCGATCCGCAAATAAGCTTCGCAAAGGACTTGGAATTGATTCAGGTTGCTTATGGAATTGGGTCCCAAATCCTGGAGTCGGACGTTCATAAAATTCAGGGCGTCTCTAAGGAATTTAGATCCGGGCGGTTTAAAACCCCGTTCGAAGTGTTCCACAAAAACTACTATCTCTCCTTCCTTAGGGTTGGGTAGGTCTTCTCCTAACCCGGTGCGCCATGCAATGACGTCTTGAGGATCCAAGCAGCCCGCTTTCACGTAATTCGCCAAAACAGCATCGTCAACTTTGGTGGGGAGCCAATCGCTCTTGAAAACGGCACCCATGCTACAAATAGGCAAGAAAATGGTATTACGTGTCTCGAGCATTTATTATGTAAGTCGGAACTAGCGTCTGTTTAACCCGCCGAATTGGGAGGCCGGGTTGGATTGATGTGGCGACTTATCGGAGCAGGGCTATTTTCAGAAGCGATGCTACTATGGGTGGTAACATTTATTCTTTCTGAAACACTAAGGGAAGAACGAGGTTTCCAAACAGTTTTTTGCAAACAGTGAAAGAGGAATGGATCTATCCAACAGATATAACAGCTTACGGACGTGGCTAAAACATGAGCGGTGTGTGATCAGGATGGTGCCTCATGTTCAAAAAGACTAGTCTGTTGCGAAAATCCGCAAGGGCACAGATGGATAGCATTGTCCGAAACACTAGGTGCCCTAATGGCGCTCGAACTAATCAGTTCAACAGTTAAAATGGTGGCGAACATAGAACTTCGATGCTATGGCAATGGCGGCGGCAAGAACAAGAACTAAATCTACCCTTAGAGAAGGAAGCAGTGGCCTAACCTGAAGATCTTGGTCGAAGAAGGTTGGTGACGATGGAGCCTGGCGACGGCGACGACGTGTGGGCGGCGATGGAGTCCCTCGAACGGCTCCGGAGCTCTTCGAACGGCATCGACTTGCAGGCGGCGCCGGAGCTCTTCGAACGGCAGCGGCTTGCGGGTGGCGCCGGAGCTCCTCGAACGGCGACGGTTTGCGGGCAGCGCCGGAGCTTCTCGGACGGCGACGCCTGCGAGGCAGCACCGGAGTTCTTCGGACAGAGGAAGAGATTGCGGCCGGCGGCGGAGCTTTCGGGATGCGGAGCGTCTTTTCCTCGCTGTGATGATGGTGGAGAAATTGACGGGACTGGTAGGTGGACGGTGTCAGCCCTGTCCCTTCCGCCTATTTATAAGGATGGGCGCGGGTATCGAGGCGCCGTGAGCGGGAACCGTTGAGAAAGAAAATATTCGCCATGATGTCATCCGAAATTTTTGGGATAATGATGCGCCCGAAAGATCCGTTGAGATTGTGTTGGAGTTCCTGAAAATCGAGGGCTAAGGAGAATACTGATGGGAAATGCGTTGGCGGCTCAGAGACTTTTTCCGGCACCAATTGGCGAGTTAAGATTTCTGGTGCAAGGAGGAACACAGAAGAGTGAATCGCCTTCGACTAAAATGGAGGCGTTGGCATGAAGATTCAAGTCAATTTGGGGCCTAATGTTGGGGATATTGCCTGCAGTTATGACCCGCCAAATATGGACCGGGTTACTGTTAAAGCGATTCATCCTTTAAGGCTAGTTGGGCCTCTATCCGGGCGGTTCGAAGTCGCAGGATGGTTATGATTTATGGAAGGACTCTGGGTTCGACAAGACGGCGACTTAGAGACCGCGGTGGTCACGTTTTGTAAAAAGGAGGGGACTCTTGTAAACCCTAAGGCTTCGACCTATATATAAAGGCGAGTCTGGAGGGGGAGAGATAGGTTAGAAATCATCGAGTGCTAGGTTAGGGCGAGTTACGCCTTCCTTGTAATCGAATCCACATCAATACACGCAAAGTAGGACGTAGGCTATTACCTCTTCTCGAGGGGCCGAACCTGGGTAAATCGCCGTGTCTCTCCCGCTTAACCCCTTTGAGTCGCCACCAAGGTGCGATGGCTCCAATACTAAGTCCTTTCACGAGAACATCTGCCGTGACAAAACCACGACATTATCTATGATATATATTTGAGTCTTTGCTAATTTCCTATATGCATGATTTGATATCCTTGTAAGTCTCTCCGAGTCTTTGGTTTTGTTTGGCCAACTAGATCTATGATTCTTGCAATGGGGGAAATGCTTGGTTTTGGGTTCATACCGTGTGGTGACCTTTCCCAGTGACAGAAGGGGCTGCAAGGCACGCATCGTGTTGTTGCCATCAAGGGTAACAAGATGGGCTTTTATCGTAGATATGAGATTGTCCATCTACATCATGTCATCTTTCTTAAGGCGTTACTCTGTTCTTTTGGACTTAATACACTAGATGCATGCTGGATAGCGGTCGACTTGTGGGGTAATAGTAGTAGATGCAGAAAGTACCGGTCTACTTGTTTTGGACGTGATGCCTATAGATATAATCATTGCCTTAGATAACGTCACGACTTTGCGCGGTTCTATCAATTGCTCGACAGTAATTCGTTCACCCACTGTCCACTTGCTTTCATGAGAAAAGCCACTAGTGAACACTACGGCCCCCGGGTCTATTCACAACTATCGTTTCCACTTTCGCTGTTACTTTGCTTTGTTTCTTTTTTGCTTTCAGTTCTCACTTTGCAAACAATCTATAAGGGATTGACAACCCCTTCATAGCGTTGGGTGCAAGCTCTTTGTGATTGTGCAGGTACTTGTGACAATCCTTCACTGGATCGATACCTTGGTTCTCAAAACTGACGGAAATACTTTCCGCTGCTGTGCTACATTACCCTTTCCGCTTCGAGAGAACACCAACTCAAGGCTCCAAGGCCATGGGGGAATCCTTTGCATATTTGCCAAGGAAGTCCCTAAAGTCGTAGGCGTAGCAGAAGGATTCCTGGTGCCATTGCCGAGGAGTATCAAGACAAGAATAGTCTCCCGTCAACACGCTTGTTTCTGGCGCCGCTGGAAGGTCTTTTGTTGCAGTAACAGTCAACGACGGCGGCCGTGATTCGGAGTAGATGGCGATGGTGGTGATGTGGGGCGGCATCGTGGCGGTCCGGTGAGGAGGGGCCCGGCGGTGGTGCGGTAGGGAAGCCGGCAGCTTTGCGGTGCCGTGAGAGGCAGAGCGACGGGAGGACCGGGAGGCGCGGTGAGGCGACGTCGGGCGCCGGCAGCGGGGCTCCTGTCGCCAGGGGAGGAGGTGCTCGCGAGGGGAGGCAGGGGCGCCGCAGCGGTGGGGGCAGGCTCGACGACGCGCAAGGGGGAGCTGGGAGGGGTTTCGGTGGTGCGACGGGGAGGGGCCCAATGAGGGGAGACTGGGCGTGGCGTGCGAGAGGAGATATGGGGAACGACCGAGGCAGAGGGAGCGAGCGGGATCTGGGCGAATGAGGGGTAGGTTAAGTAGTGTGGTAGGTGGGCGAGGGGAGTGTCGGTAGGTGAGGGCGCGGTTGGTGAGGGGGTAGCAATGTGAGATGCATGGCGGCGGCGGCCAGAGAGGGTTGACCGGGGGTGGGGTGCCCTAGGGTTTGCCGAGGAGGGAGTGGGCCGGCTAGGCTGGGCCGAGGCCCAAGGGAGAGGGGGTTTTTTCCTTTTTTTAGTTATTATTTTACTTTATTTTAACAGTTTATGTTTTTTTTATTTAGAGACTCTAATTCATTCCTAAAAATATCCGATTCGATTTCATAAATCATTAGGGAATATTCGTAACTCACCCGACATTTTTGTTTTTGCATTCAAAAACTTTGCTTGTTTGACTTTAAATTAAATATGATAATTGTTTTGCTTTTTATTAAGTGACAACTTATTTTAGATAAACGTGATGACGTGGGAGAATTAGTGTGTGATTACGGTAGCTTAATTTTCCAGGGCGTCACATATAGGCCCATCTCTCAGCTTGTGTGCGCTGGTTTGTGGCAGAATTGCCGAAAAAGAGTACTAACGCGTGGGACAACCTTGATACCTGTTACGCACTTGTGGATGGTGAGCGCATATACTAGTTTGTGGCAGAACTATCGTAAAAGGAGGTGGCCTATTAAGCCAGGAAGAGTATCCGAACCCAATACCAGATTCTTAAAGAGATGGCAAGGCAGAGTAATAAGAAAAGTAACAAGTTTGAAACAAAAACATTGTCAACACATAAAGTTTGACCTCATTTTGAAAAAAAAGAAAGAAAATGCACATGGAAATTAGAAGATCATGGTATAATCCATGGTTATTTGCCAAAATTTGGCACAACTATTGGTGTTACCATGGTGGACAATGTTTCCATAGTAATTTGTAATTATTTTGTAATAAAAAGCAAAATTTTCATTTTCTAGGTCCTAGAAATGACTTCTTTGTGAAGAAAGTGCCTCACATAGTTTTGAAATTTGTTCCATTTCATTTTTGACCAAAAGTAGGTCATATTGGATGGCTGAGGGAGTCCGTGATTAAGGCGTCCTCGGGTAGTCGGCTTGCTACGTAAAGGACGACCTAATGGGCCGCACTAATTGGAGGCCGAGTTGTGTGGTCGTCCCGTATTCAAGGAGCAAGGCACCCAAGACCGGCGTGGTGTCCAAGTAAAGTATACTAGGGCGGCCTAGCCGCCATCAGTTGGAGGTCGGTTGTATGTAACCCTAGGTCCCCTGGTGGCTATATAAACCAAGGGTACTCATCCATATAGGCAAGTTATCTCATCTAGGGTTTAGCTCATACGATCTTGAGGTAGATCAACTTTGTAATTACCATCCACATCAATATAATCAAGCAGGACGTAGGGTTTTATCTCCTCAAGAGGGCCCGAACCTGGGTAAATATTCTATCCCCTTCTCCTCCTGCAACCCATCGATCCAAGATCCACTATTCGGGATCCCCTACCCAAGATTTGTCAGTTTTGACACCGACATTGGCGCTTTCATTGAGAGTTCCGCTGATTGGATTGCCGGAAGAATCGATGGCACGCCTAGTCATCAGCGAGGAGATCATCAATAGGGGTGTTTTTTTCCCCGGACAGATCTTCGTGTTTGGAAGTGTCGTTCCGCATGCCAATATGCCCGGCCATCTTGGCCAGGTCGGGAACTTTACCCCTGTCTGGAAGTCAGGTTCGGGAGCCTAAAGTTCACCACTGACCCCTGGGGAGACCTTGTGTTAACAAGAATTTTAGCTCCTTTCGAGGAACCCGTAGGTCCCGATGCCTCGACTTCCGAAATTGCAGATCTCGCCACTAGGATGACCTTCACCCCTGGCCTGGCCTTCGTGCCCGACGCGATAAACTCACTTGAACTCGCATCAGTCGAGAACACCCCAGAAGCAACGTTGATCGCCATCGGTGCATCAGTAACACGGGCTAACCCCAAACTCACATGGGGAATGAGCTCCGCCAAAACCCCTGTACTAGACGAAGTACTCGACTAGATCCAAGCCATGGGCATGATGTACAATCAGGCTATGGTCTACGATCAGATCGGGCTTAGACCGACGATAGGGAAATTCACGTCCCGCCTTTCACGCATCTGATCAACATTTTTGAGTGCCCGGTTAAGGGCTCCCCGCACCAGCTACCGGAGTTAAGAATGGTATACGTCCGGATGAATGATCATCCGGACGTACCCGATAGTCCGGAGTATTTACCTTGCCCCGACCATACTTTCGGGCCAGTAACCGATCCAATGCGCGACCCAGCCGGGGACGCGACCACTGAGGTCTCTAACCCACAAATCACGGGAACTCAAAATCTTTTCCCACCCACCACCCAACTCGAGCATAAAGCGAAAGAGTTAGGTTCTCCCGTTGCCGAATTCAAACCCTCACCGAGCTGTCAAGCCTGGTGCTCAAATATTATGCCATGGAAAGCACTTGGCAAATACAGCAAATGTGCAATTATCCTAGCCTTCCTGAACAAACCATGCAAATCCGAGTAAGACACACACCCCCACTCACGGGGCCAGTCATGTCCGGACACTCAATAAAGAGAACACGAACAAGGGCCAGGTCGGTCCTCGATGTACCACTGGACAAGCCATGCCCCATACACTTTTCCCCGCCTGAATCAAGCTTCATCCATATACTTCGAGCATGCTGGGTCATCATTCAGGTCGCAAAAGGAGGGGAGAGTATCCTCAAGGCAACACCCGCGGAGGGCTGGTCAGTACCGCCGTCAGATAACTCCATAGAAATCTTAATGATCTATGAAACATTTAGCTCAAAAATCAGAGAAAGAGAGCCTTTCGGGAGCTCCATCAAATCCACCATGTAATGGCAGCAAACACATGGTCGAACACACCCATTACTTTCGACCAAGCCGATGAACCGATGACTAGCACATGTCGGATACCTGCTGCCTTAGTGTCGAACCCTATAGTCGACAACTTCAGACTCAACAAGGTGCTAATGGACGGGGACAGCGGCCTCAACCTCATCTACGAGGCCACACTTGAAAAAATGCAGTTCGACCTCTCTCGAATCAAGCTAAGCACAACCACCTTCCGGGGTATTGTCCCAGGGAGAGAGACCCACTGCACCGGACGAGTAATGCTCGATGTAGTATTTGGTACGACCAAGAACTACCGATCTGAAGAGCTCCTCTTTCATATCATCCCGTTTTCACAGCGGTTACCACGCTATGTTGGGACGCGAAGCCTTCACAAGATTCCAGGCCATACCGCACTATGGGCACATGAAACTCCAAATGCTAGGGCCAAACGACATGATCACAGTATTTAGTGACCCAAAAAGTGCCCTCCGAGCCGAAAACAAAATACCATCCCTCGCCCTGGAGGTACTAGTCGAGACACTCGTCACAGAGGAACTCACGTGGACAAAGACGACGTGGTCCTTAGCAAGCGTCCCAAGTCCACATCCTTCAAACCCGCGGACGAGATTGTCAAGTTCCAGGTACACCCAACGGACCCTAATAAGACCGCATCTATCGGAGCACAACTGGTGACCACAATCAACGAAGCACTACACGCCTTCTTGTGTGAAAATTGGGACATATTTTCATGGCACCCCTCAGACATGCTAGGAATCCCTCAAGGGCTGGCGGAACATAGCCTGAACATAATCATCGGTTTCAAGCCTGTCAAATAGGCCATGTGTCAATTTTATGAAAAAGGCGTCAAGCTATGGGTGAGGTACTTGTCAAACTACTGGAAGCCAGGTACATCAAAGACATTAAACACCCCGACTAGTTGGCAAACCAGGTCATGGTACCAAAGAAGGACAAATCTTGGCGGCTATGTGTTGATTTCAAGGACCTAAACAAAGCCTGCCCTAAGGATCCTTTTTTGTTACGTCGAATAGACCAAATTATCTACGCAACAACCGAACACGACTCCTTGTGATTCCTCGATGCGTACTCCGTATACCATCACATTAAGATGAAGGAATCCGATCAGGCAGCAACCACCTTTATAACACCCTACGGGCATTTTGCTTCAACAAAATGTCGTTCGGGTTAAAAAACGTGGGTGCCACTTACCGGCGCATGATCCACACATGCTTGGGGAAACAGAACGACAGAACTATGGAGGCATATGAGGATGATGTGGTCATCAAGACCAGACACGTCAGTGCTATGACAACAGACAACAGCGCCAGAGATTGACACATTGACGGAGACTGGGCTTGCGTTGGTTTTTCCCTTGAAGAGGAAAGGGTGATGCAGCACAGGAGCAGTAAGTATTTCCCTGAGTTTGAGAACTAAGGTATCAATCCAATAGGAGAATCTTGTCAAGTCCAGAGTACCTACGCAAACACAAACTAGCTTGCACCCAACGCTATAAAGGGGTTGTCAATCCCTTTAAGATTGATTGCAAAGTGAGATCTGAAGGCGGAAAGTGCAATGTAGTAAAAGAGTAAGGCTGAAAATATGATGTGAAGTAGACCCCGGGGCCATAGTGTTCACTAGAGGCTTCTCTCAAAATAGCAAATATTATGGTGGGTGAACAAATTACCGTTGAGAAATTGATAGAACCGTGCAAAGTCATGACGGTATCTAAGGCAATGATCATACATATAGGCATCACATCCGAGACAAGTAGACCGATACTTTCTGCATCTACTACTATTACTCCACACATCGACCGCTATCCAGCATGCATCTAGTGTATTGAGTTCATGACGAATAGAGTAACGCCTTAAGCAAGATGACATGATGTAGATGGATAAACTCAAACCAATGATGAAAACCCCATCTTTTTACCCTTGATGGCAACAACATGATGCGTGCCTCGCTACCCTTCTGTCACTGGGTAAGGTCACCGCACGGTATGAACCCAAAACCAAGCACTTCTCCCATTGCAAGAATCATAGATCAAGCTGGCCAAACAAAACCTAGAGCTCGAAGAGAATTACAAGGATATGAAATCATGCATAGAAGAGATCAGAAGAAACTCAAATAAGATTCATAGATAATCTGATCATAAACACACCGCAAAACAAGATTACATTGGATATATCTCCATGAAGATCATCGAGAACTTTGTATTGAAGATCCAAGAGAGAGAAGAAGCCATCTAGCTACTAGCTATGGACCCGTAGGTCTATGGTGAACTACTCATGCATCATCGGAGAGGTCATGGTGTTGATGAAGAAGCCCTCCGTATCCGAATCCCCCCTCCGGCAGGGCACCTGTCGGGACCCGATTCTAAGCCATAGGACTCCAGCCTGTAACACATCGCATCTCTTTGCGGTCTCACGCACGGTTAACCCCACGGCTGCAGCCTTACCTTAGCCGGGACCGTTTGCGCCTTTTGACTCGCGGATGCAATTGTGTCGCTAGCAATTCAATGACAAAGAACCCGGATCGACATGTCTAGTCATAAACCAAAGTGGCAGTTCCGCACAGGGACAAGCATACATTTCCCAGCGAAGCAGGTGTTGGTCACCAGCGATTGTAGACGACTCGTAGAAAGCTACAAGGACTCCATCACATCGTGTGACATTTCCCCAAAGGGGACAGACGCATCAGCTAAGAAGGACACACGACGGTCAACCAATGTGTCCGGAGCAGTAGCGAGCTACCATGGCTCGTTGGATCACAAAGGGGCATTTCCCTGTAAGGAATGCTACTAAAGTCTACGGCTAGGTAATCGAACCCCATACATATCAAGTACGACACACGTACGCATGGCATACCGATATGTATAAATACATCGATGGCATCACAACATAACCATAAACATACAAGCTTTATTTAAAAGGCTCGGAAGAGCCACACACATAATATTACACAGTAGGGTCTCACAACCCATCATAACAGTCATTCAAGTTACAAGCCAGCGGAAGTACATAAACTGTCTGAGTACAGACAGATGAGACTAGAAGGCACGTCGCCTGACTATACTACAGACCCACCCTAGGGCTAGATCGTAGCTGGGACACCAGCTACTCGTCATCGTCGATGTCTAGGAAGAACCCTACATTAGGGTCATTAACAACCTCTGCAACAATTATTAAGCAAACATGAGTACGGAGGTACTCAGCAAGACTTTAGGATAACTATCTACTCATGCAATGTATCAATAAGGAATTGTGGGGTTTCATGCGGGAAGCCAACATTTGACTCGTGGCTAGACAACTTGCATTTTAAAACAATTTTTGACAACTTGATTTCTCGCACACGAGTCCACTAACACCACAACAATACTCTATCATGGAATCATTCCGTCTCCATGCGGAAATGCCGTCCACGACACTCACGCTTATCTTGACAATTTTATGAGTAGCCATTGAAGTTATCTATGAACAACATATGTCTCCAAGTAGTCCATATCCGCGGACGCGGCTATTCGAATAGATCATAACCCTGCAGGGGTGTGCTTCTTCACACACGCTCTCGCCACTTATCGCCATGTGCACGTCATGCACCTCGGCAACCTTCAAGCGGAAGCCCAACGAGGGAGTCGGCCACGACCGTTAACCACGCTAATACTTAGTCCAGGTCTATCACCAATCTGAGGGTAACCCGCACGGAAGTCCGGCCGAGGTTTCCGCCACGGCCCCAAACGATGTGCGTAGGGTTCCCAAGCCCACCATCTGGTTGCCACTTGGTACACCGTGCCACTGCCTACCGCATCACAGCCCAACTCTCAGGTCAGCACTATGCACGGCCTCCAGCATGACTATAAACACCAGAAACTACTTGCAACTCCTGGACCGAGTACTAAGCGATTCATAAGTCGAGCGGGGTCATATTTCAGGGCCTAGCATGTGGTAGTATCTCGTCTTGGATTACATACACGGAACTCAGTTCCTAAGGACGGTTCCAATGAAACAACCCGCCATGTACTCCTACATATCCTTTCACCGGTACCTTTACCAAATCAGGTTCAACACACAACCTTTACTTACTGAACACATTCTCCTAATTCCGTTCATCTCCCAGATGACAGACCATACACAACTCTAAGCATAGCATGCATAGCAGGATAAGGCACATCATGGCTCAAGCAACTATCAGGTATGCTAGGTTGCAAGGTTCAGCTATTTACTATGACAAGTACAGGTCATGCAAAGCAAGTGAGTTCAACTAACGTGGCAAAAGCATTTGAGCATTTGATCCTAATGCAATATGTAAGTGCAGGAGCGAGAACATGGGATTTATCGGGATGATCAAAATGCTCAGATCAACTTGTTTTTTAACATGCATGGAAATGATATGTTAAGTTGCTGGTTGTGATTGAACAATGTTTGATAATGGCATTTGAGGTGGAATTCAAATGATTTTCAAATTCCATCTCCAAAGCATTTATAAAATTTAACTTATTCATTATTCTATATGTTTGGTCCATTAACATTTTCAAACATGTTTGAAAATAACATACTCAGATTCCTTGGATTTTTCTGATACTTTTTCATATATAAATTATTTTCATTGGAGTTACAGATTAATTTCTATGATTTTTAGAAGTTTTGGCATTTTTTTGGAATTCTTTTAAATCAGAAAATCTTTACTGCATCAGCATGACATCAGCAGGTCCAACTGGCCATTAAAAGTCAAACCTAACCAGTGGGACCCACTCGTCAGTGACTCTGGTCAGTTTTAGATTAGTTTTAAACTTAATTAACTAATTAACAGTACTGGACCCACATGTCAGTGACTTATTAGATTAATTAATTTTATTTTTGTTAACTAAAATATCCAGAGGCTGGGCCCACACGTTAGTGGCTCCGGCCAGCTGAGATCCACCGGCGGCGAGGTCGTCCTCGCCGGCGGTGAGCCTACGGCGACCACCAGTACGGCGGAGGGGCTCAGAAACGGCGCACACGGGGCCAAACTCTGCGCGGAGAGCACCAGAGGAACGACACGTCTCCCGCAGGTTCATTTTTGCACTTAGCGGGGGCTGATCTGGCCAGAGATGATGCCGGCGATGAGCTTGGCGGCGGCCAAAGTTCGGGCGTCATCGGGGTCATCGAAACAGAGGGAGCTACGCACGGGACTGAGCTCCTACGACATCTACGCGACGGCCTGAAGCTGCTGGTGGCCTCAGAAGGACGAGATGATCACCGGAGGGCTACCGGCGATGAGCTCCTGCGGCGGATCTCGTCGGGCTCCGGTGAAATCATGGCTAGAGGAAGGGATTGAAGGAGGAAAATTGGGGGAAAGCTGCGCAAGCTCATGGGCAGTGCAGTGGTGGCGCTAGCTTGCTCGGGGATGGCCTGGAGAGGGAGAACGCCGGTGATGAACTTCGGTGACCCGAGGAAGAAGACGATTGCGTCTCGTCGTTTCACTGCGTCTCGGTGTCGGGCTCGTGGCTAGAAATCTTCAGGGAGTTGCGGCGGACCTATTGCGCGGCTCAGGAGGGAAAGAGGTAGGCTAGAACGACGGCGAGCTCGAACTCTGCTCGAGCTCCAATGGCCGCAGTGGGGAACGAAGCAGAGGGGGAGAATGGGGAGAGGATGAGCTCGGGCACGTCTCGGGAGGGTTATCCCCTCGCTTGCGAGCGCGAAGCGGCGGCCAGGCAGGCAGGGAGCTGCGTGGGGGCGTGCGACGGCCACCTCCTGCTCCTACTGGCGAGGAGGAAGACCACAGGGAAGCTGGGCCTGGGCTAAGGTGAGCGAGAGGTAAGTCTTTCCTCATTTTTTTCTGTTTTGTTTCTGTTTTGCTAACTATTTTGATTTACTATTTATTTCAGCTCCAAAATAGTTAAGAATATTATTTTGAACACACCAGAATATTAGTTGGAATATATCCAACCATTCCTGAAGTTTTCAACATTTTTGAAAACTTAAAGTTTTTGAATTCAAATTTTAAACTTGAATCCAGTAGCTTTTTGCATTTAAATAAAATGCCAAAGGTGTTATGAAAATAGTTTTCTTCACTGCTTATTTGCTTTCATGAATTATCAGAAAATTTGAACTTTTCTTGAGGCCATTTTGGGTTCATTGATTTGAACAAGTTTAGAATTTCTTTGAATTTGAGAAGTGGCTAGGGTTTTTGCGTTTTGCTTCACCACTTGCTTTGATCTTGTTGCAATTTTCTTGGATGCAATGCAAAGAAGATATGAGCACAATGCTATACTTGATTAGGGTTCCAGGGATGTGACAACTCACCCCCACTCAAAAGAATCTTGTCCCGATATTTAGAAGTCGTCGGGAATAATGCAGGATACTCAAGTCGGAGACGATCCTCTCTTTCCCAAATGGCCTCCTTCTCAGAATGATTTGACCATTGAACTTTAAGAAACTTGAGGTTTCAACGTCGAGTAGTACGCTCAGCTTGATCAAGAATACGCACGGGGTATTCTCGGTATGAAAGTCTATCTTGGAGATCAAGCGTTTCGTGGTCCACTTCACGGATAGGATCCGAGAAGCAACGCCTGAGTTGCGAGACCTGGAAAACATCATGAACCTTGGAAAGATGCGGAGGAAGTTCCAACTGGTAGGCAACTTCTCCTCGTTTGGCAAGAATGCGAAAAGGACCAATGTAACGAGGAGCCAACTTGCCCTTGATAACGAATCGATGGGTACCCTTCAAAGGTGTAACCCGAAGGTAAGCCTTCTCGTCAACTTCAAAGGTCACAGCCTTATGATGACGATCATATTGGCTCTTTTGAAGAGACTGGGCTGTTTTCAACTTTTCACGAATAATGCGAACCTGCTCTTCTGCATCCTGGATCATATCCGGGCCAAAGAGTTGCCTCTCTCCGGTTTCTGACCAATTAAGAGGTGTTCGACATATTCGTCCATAGAGAACTTCAAAAGGGGCTTTGCCCAGGCTTGATTGATAACTATTGTTATAAGCAAATTCGGCGAATGGAAGGCACTTGTCCCAATTCATACCGAACGATATAACACAAGCTCGGAGCATATCTTCTAGGATTTGATTCACTCTTTCTACTTGACAACTTGATTGAGGATGGAAAGCAGTGCTAAAAGATAAGTGAGTCCCCATGGCATTCTGAAAACTTTCCCAAAAGCGAGAAGTAAAGATACTCCCACGGTCTGAGTTAATCTCCAGGGGAACACCATGAAGAGACACTATTCGAGAGATATATAACTCTGCTAGCTGGCTAGCTGTTATACTCTCACGAACTGGAAGAAAATGAGCTACTTTGGAGAGACGGTCAATGACCACAAAGATAGCATTATATCCTTTCTCGGTCTTGGGAAATCCGGTAATGAAATCCATAGTGACTTTATCCCATTTCCATTCAGGAATAGCTAAAGGTTGAAGGGTGCCAGCAGGCCTTTGATGTTCTGCCTTAACTCGACGACAAACGTCGCAGTTAGCAACGAACTCAGCAATTTCTCTCTTCATCCTAGTCCACCGGAACCTCGAGCGTAGGTCCTGATACATCTTAGTACTACCGGGATGAATGGTGAGAGGAGAATCATGAGCCTCCTTAATGATTAACTGCCTTAGATGTGGGTTCTTAGGAACCACTAGACGATTCTGGAAGAACACAACACCTTGATCATTCATGGAGAATTCATTAGCGTTTCCGCTAATAATATTCTCCTTGATCCGTGATATCCCCTTCTCACGCTTTTGGCCAGCTATAATTTGATCCCTAAGGGTAGGCTTCGCCACCAGGGTAGAAAGGAATCCTTGAGGAAAAATATGAAGATTTAACTTTCGAAATTCCTCATAGAGATGTAGTTGACCTCGTTGTAGCATCAAATTCTTACAATAAGATTTACGACTTAGTGCATCAGCCATGACATTGGCCTTCCCCGGGGTGTAAGTTATCCCTAAGTCGTAATCCGAGATCAACTCAACCCACCGTCTTTGCCTGAGATTCAAATCCGGCTGGGTGAAGATATATTTCAGACTTTGGTGATCAGTGAATATTTCACAACGATTACCCAGAAGGTAATGTCGCCAGGTTTTTAGTGCATGGACCACAGCTGCAAGCTCAAGATCATGTGTGGGATAATTATCCTCATGTGGACGCAACTGTCGAGATGCGTATGCAATCACATGACGTTCTTGCATGAGAATGCAACCTAATCCTTGTCGCCAGGCGTCGCAATAGATAACAAAGTCCTTAGAAAAATCTGGTGGTAGCAACACAGGTGCGGAAGTCAGGCGTCTTTTCAGTTCCTGAAAACTATGCTCACACTGTGGTGTCCACTTGAACTTTTTATCCTTCTTGAGGAGTTCAGTTAGAGGCTTTGCAACCTTGGAGAAATTCTCGACAAAGCGGCGACAATAGCTCGCTAGACCAAGAAAACTCCTAACTTGCTTAACCGATTTAGGTTGAGTCCAATCAAGGACGCTTGAACTCTCTCGGGATTGACATCAATACCCTTACCGGAGATTACGTGACCTAGATAGGTCACTTCTGGTAACCAAAGTTCACATTTTGAAAACTTGGCATAAAGGCGATGATCTCGAAGTTTCATCAATACCAGCCTTAGATGCTCGGCATGTTCCCGTTCGTTCTTCGAGTAGATGAGAATATCATCGAGGTATACCACGAGGAATTTATCCAAATACTCCATGAAGATTGAATTCATCAGACGAGAGAAGGTGGCTGGGGCATTGGTTAAACCGAAGGACATGACGGTGTACTCGTATTGGCCATAACGAGTAACAAAAACCGTCTTTGGAATGTCCCCGATCTTGATCTTGATTTGATGGTACCCAAACCTCAAATCCATTTTGGAGAAGACTGAGGATCCAGCGAGCTGATCATACAGGTCGCTGATCCTGGGGAGCGGATACTTGTTCTTTATAGTGACCAGATTCATTGGTCGATAATCTACAACCATCCGATCCGTTCCATCCTTCTTCTTGACGAAGAGGACGAGGCAAGCCCAAGGAGAAGAGCTAGGGCGAGTGAAACCTTTATTCAAGGCCTCATCTAGTTGCTTCTTAAGTTCGGCTAGCTCCAGGGGTGCCATCTTATATGGTCTTCTGGCTATTGGAACAGTTCCCGGAACAAGATCTATCATGAACTCTACATCTCTATCAGGTGGAATTCCTGGCGGTTCCTCTAGAAAAACATCCGGGAAATCACGGACTACCGGAATGTCTTCAAGTTCTGGAAGAGGGTTGGCATTGAGGGAATAGAGTTGGCATTTGGCAACTCGAGTAGAGACATTGACTATCTCACCCGAGGGATTGGTAAGCTGAACATTTCTAGTATGAGTATCAATCTTGGCATAATGAGCTGACATCCAGTCCGTACCAAGATGATATTAGTATCCGAAGATTTCAGGGCTATCAATGAGGCTAGAAAAACTAGCCTGTCTACTAGAATTTCATTGTCAAAGGTTATCCTAGAAGTTTGCCACTTACTACCAGGAGTTTGGACAACCAATGGAATTGGCATATCACAAAAAGACATGTTATGCAACTGTGCGTAACTTTCTGAAATGAAGGAATGAGAAGACCCGGTGTCAAAAAGAACAGACGCTGGGTGATGATTAACAAGAAGCGTACCCAGTATGACGACGGGATCCTCTGCAGCTTCTTCTCTTGAGACATAGTTCACACGGCCACGTGTAGGAGTTGGCTTGACATAGTAAGCTTTGCCCGACTTGCCTTGCCCGACGGACTTTCCGGGTTGCTTGGCACCCACATTCTGAGGACACTCACGGGAATAGTCCCCTGGTTCTCCACACTTGTAGCATATCACTTGGTTGGCACGTGGTGCAGCATTGTTAGGTGGACCACCATAGGTTTTTGCTGGAGGGTTGGTCTGATTCGTCTGAGGCGCCACGTAGGATGGCCTCGAGGTGTATCTTGGCGGCAGAAAACTGTTTGGAACCCACAGCCTGCGTTTTGGAAACGCGGAACCAGATGACGAGCCAAAGTCACGGGAGTGCTTCTTTGTGGCTTTGAAGTCGGTATGACCAGTCTCGGCACCGATCGCCTTGTTGACCAGGGCTTGGAAGCTTGCACAATCGTGGAGGCGCAAATCACGACGAAGCTCAGGGCTCAGACCCTTACGGAATCTTGCTTGCTTCTTGGCGTCGGTAGACACCTCCTCTGTTGCATAGCGGGCGAGGTTACCGAACTCGCGACTATAGGCATCCACGGACAACTTGCCCTGGGTGAATGCACAGAACTCCTCTCTCTTTCTATCCATCAGGCCCTCTGGAATATGGTGCAGACAGAAGGCTGCACTAAAGTCTGCCCATGTGGCTGCTGGTTCAGCAGGACGCATAGCTTCAAAGTTCTCCCACCATAGATTGGCGGGTCCTTCCAGAAAATACGCCGCAAAGGTCACCTTGTCGGCCTCAGAAACATTCGTAGAGCGAATCTTACGTGAGATACTGCAAAGCCAATCATCAGCGTCGAGGGTATCGACGGAGTGATGGAACTTTGGAGGATTCAGCTTCACAAATCATTGAGGGACACTGCAGCATTCCTAGGCTGACGAGCCGTATTCTACTCAATACGCTCTAACAGTCGGTTGGTCTCCCTTTTGTTCCTTTCTGCCTCAAGCATCACTTCCGCCAGAGAGGGCGGGTGAGGCACGTCTTCCTACGACGCTTGACTACCCTCGCCTTGCTCATGAGCAGGGGCACGGTTCAACCTGGTGAACACCATACTGACAAATAAACTCACAGCTTAGACCAATATTATTATCAATACTAGCTATGGATTAATAATGCACTGAACACATGGAATGCGGAAATGAATATCCAAACAACATGGTAACAAGCAACTGCTATATATACACCATGGTTCTTACACACCCTTACATAGTTCAGTACAACCTTAACCGAAGAGCAAACTACTAAAATTATGAAACTACTCATCAGAGGCTTACCAGCTTCCTATACATTATTTATCTAGGCCTCCGGAATTCATTTCACATCACAAGCATACTTCACAAGTCACACAGGACTGTGAATGTACGGTTACTACCATACTATCCTTCCACTCACGGTTCAGGCATCCGCATAGAACATCTCATAAAGATTGCCTCCATGGCCTGGAAGCTCAACCTGCGGATCAGGAAATACTCTGGCCTGAGATCCCTGGGATCCATAAGGACACGGATGTGGCCTTGGTCCCTTGACTGATGGTAGTAGGGGTCCCCGAAGAGGGGTGACTCCTCCTATAGCTGGCCAGTCAACATGGGCCGGAAGATGGGTCCTAACAGGGTTCAGCATCTCATATCTCCATACCCTGTCTGGACTACCGGTGCCAGCTGCGTCAAAGCCGTCAACAGACGGGCACGTGTGGCATAAAGCTCCACGGAGAGCACGAGCATCCTTGTCTCTGTTCTCTAGCATCTCAGCAGTGGACTGCAGTAGCGGATCCTCCATAGAGGAATCAAAATAAACCCCGCTGAGATATCCCTCTTCACCTGGCTGAGAGGCAGGAACATAGGAGAACTCTGAATTCTGCAGCAGTGCATGTCTCGCCCTCATAATGGTCAGCATTGAATAGGCAGGATCTTGTACTGCCATGTCAACAGTGACTCCCAACCCATAGGACCAATGGATTGGCTCCTCAACTCCAGGGTAGTCTGGAAATACCCTAACAGTGCAGATATACTGGCTCTGGTTGAAGTCTCGGTACTGTTCCTCCACTGTGTACTCTGCGTACCAGCCGTAACCGCACACCAACATCACCCTGACCAGCACGACCGTATGACCCGACACATCAATGCACCTGGTCAGACGAACCACCTGACGAGAAGGACGGCCAGGCATCTGAAAATAGAGAGTAATGCAAAAGCATTAGAGCTCTGAATGCAAAATTGGGCAGCATAATGGCTGTAAATGCTCAAAAACAATTTTGAGACAACCCACAAATAGAATAGCGTAACCACTCAACTATCAAGTTCAATTCTCTGATCATCAAAATTACTTCCTTTTTCCTGGGAATAAAAGAAACCCAATTATCTCTCGACCCGTAGTCTTATAATCTACCGATCAGAAACACGAGGCTAGAAGAAGATGAGTAACCTGGTACTTAATTCCCGCAGAAAAGACGAGGATGACCATAATAGAATAACTTGAGAAGAGAACAAGAGTCTTACGTTCCTTTCCACAAACAATTCCCTTATATATAACTAAAGCAATTCTAGACTCAACTTCGACCAGTTTGGCTTAGTAGTCCTACAGTCAGTCAGGCTCTGATACCAACGCTGTCGGGACCCCGATCCTAAGCCATAGGAATCCAGCCTGTAACAAATCGCATCTCTTTGCGGTCTCACGCACGGTTAACCCCACGGCTGCAGCCTTACCTTAGCCGGGACCGTTTGCGCCTTTTGACTCGCGTATGTATTTGTGTCGCTAGCAATTCAATGACAAAGAACCCGGATCGACATGTCTAGTCATAAACGAAAGTGGCAGTTCTGCACAGGGACATTCATACATTTCCCAGCGAAGCAGGTGTCGGTCACCAGCGATTGTAGACGACTCGTAGCAAGCTACAACGACTCCATCACATCGCGTGACATTTCCCCAAAGGGGACAGACACATCAGCTAAGAAGGACACACGACGGTCAACCAATGTGTCCGGAGCAGTAGCGAGCTACCATGGCTCGTTGGATCACAAAGGGGCATTTCCCTGTAAGGAATCCTACTAAAGTCTACGGCTAGGTAATCAAACCCCATACATATCAAGTACGACACACGTACGCATGGCATACCGATATGTATAAATACATCGATGGCATCACAACATAACCATAAACATACAAGCTTTATTTAAAAGGCTCGGAAGAGCCACACACACAATATTACACAGTAGGGTCTCACGACCCATCATAACAGTCATTCAAGTTACAAGCCAGCGGAAGTACATAAACTGTCTGAGTACACACAGATGAGACTAGAAGGCCCGTGGCCTGACTATACTACAGACCCACCCTAGGGCCATATCGTAGCTGGGACACCAGCTACTCGTCATCGTCGATGTCTAGGAAGAAACCTCCATTAGGGTCATTAACAACCTCTGCAACAATTATTAAGCAAACATGAGTACGGAGGTACTCAGCAAGACTTTAGGATAACTATCTACTCATGCAATGTATCAATAAGGAATTGTGGGGTTTCATGCGGAAAGCCAGCATTTGACTCGTGGCTAGACAACTTGCATTTTAAAACAATTTTTGACAACTTTATTTCTCGCACACGAGTCCACTAACACCACAACAATACTCTATCATGGAATCATTCCGTCTCCATGTAGAAATGCCGTCCACGACACTCACGCTTATCTTGACAATATATGTCTCGAAGTAGTCCATATCCGCGGACGCGGCTAATCAAACTGATCATAACCCTGCAGGGGTGTACTTCTTCACACACGCTCTCTCCACTTATCACCATGTGCACGTCATGCACCTCGGCAAACTTCAAGCGGAAGCCCAGCGAGGGAGTCGGCCACAACCGTTAACCACGCTAATACTTAGTCCAGGTCTATCGCCTATATGAGGGTAACCCACACGGAAGTCCGGCCAAGGTTTCTGCCATAGCCCCAAACGATGTGCGCAGGGTTACCAAGCCCACCATCTGGGTGCCACTTGGTACACCGTGCCATTGCCTACCGCATCACATCCCACCTCTCAGGTCAGCACTATGCACGGCCTCCAGCATGACTATAAACACCAGAAACTACTTGCAACTCCTGGACCGATTACTAAGCGATTAATAAGTCGAGCGGGGTCATATTTCAGGGCCCAACATGTGGTAGTATCTCGTCTTGGATTACATACTCAGTTCCTAAGGACGGTTCCAATGAAACAACCCGCCATGTACTCCTACATATCCTTTCACCGGTACCTTTACCAAATCAGGTTCAACACACAACCTTTACTTACTGAACACATTCTCCTAATTCCGTTCATCTCCCAGATGACAGACCATACACAACTCTAAGCATAGCATGCATATCAGGATAAGGCACATCATGGCTCAAGCAACTATCAGGTATGCTAGGTTGCAAGGTTCAACTATTTACTATGACAAGGACAGGTCATGCAAAGGAAGTGAGTTCAACTAACGTGGCAAAAGCATTTGAGCATTTGATCCTAATGCAATATGTAAGTGCAGGAGCGAGAACATGGGATTTATCGGGATGATCAAAATGGTTGCTTGCCTTGTTGCTCAGAGGAGGGACAATATCCGTCAGTCGGATATTCGGTGGAATCCGGAGGAGCGGAGCCTACCGAAGAAAATGACAACAATCAATAACAATCATATGCAACAATATGATGCATGAGCATGGTATGAGGATGCAAGGTGGTATGCTAATATAGCTAACATTTATTAAGGTTGAAGTTGATTTGAATCAGATTCAAATATCACTTCAAACGAGGTATTCTCGAATACCATTTTAATTGATTCGACATGATGCTCAGATCAACTTGTTTTTTAACATGCATGGAATTGATATGTTAATTTGCTGGTTGTGATTGAACAATGTTTGATCATGGCATTTGAGGTGGAATTCAAACGATTTTCAAATTCCATCTCCAAAGCATTTATAAAATTTAACTTATACATTATTCTATATGTTTGGTCCAGTAACATTTTCAAACATGTTTGAAAATGACATATTCAGATTCCTTGGATTTTTCTGATACTTTTTCATATATAAATTATTTTCATTGGAGTTACAGATTAATTTCTATGATTTTTAGAAGTTTTGGCATTTTTTTGGAATTCTTTGAAATCAGAAAATCTTTACTCCATCAGCATGACATCAGCAGGTCCAACTGGCCGTTGAAAGTCAAACCTGACAAGTGGGACCCACTGGTCAGTGACTCTGGTTAGTTTTAGATTAGTTTTAAACTTAATTAACTAATTAACAGTACTGGACCCACATGTCAGTGACTTATTAGATTAATTAATTTTATTTTTGTTAACTAAAATATCCAGAGGCTGGCCCCACACGTCAGTGGCCTAGGACAGCTGAGATCTACCGGTGGCGAGGTCGTCCTCACCGGCGGTGAGCCTCCGGCGACCACCAGTACGGCGGAGGGGCTCGGAAACGGCGCACAGGGGTTCAAACTCTGCGCGGAGAGCACCGGAGGAACGACACGTCTCCCGCAGGTTCATTTTTGCACTTAGCCGGGGCTGATCTGGCCGGAGATGACGCCGGCGACGAGCTTGGCGGCGGCCAACTTTCGGGCGTCATCGGGGTCATCGAAACAAAGGGAGCTACGCACGAGACTGAGCTCCTACGGAATCTACGCGGCGGCCTGAAGGTGTTGGTGGCCTCAGAAGGACGAGCTGATCACCGGAGGGCTACCGGTGACGAGCTCCCGCGGCGGAGCTCGTCAGGCTCCGGTGAATTCATGGCTAGAGGAAGGGATCGAAGGGGGAAACTTGGGGGAAAGCTGCGCAAGCTCACGGGGAGTGCAGTGGTGGCGCTAGCTTGTGTTGGAATTATCCCTAGAGGCAATAATAAATATAGTTATTATTATAATTCCTGTATCAAGATAATTGTTTATTATCCATGCTATAATTGTATTGAATGAAGACGTATATACATGTGTGGATACATAGACAAAACACTGTCCCTAGCAAGCCTCTAGTTGGCTAGCCAGTTGATCAAAGATACTCAGGGTCTTCTGATTATGAACAAGATGTTCTTGCTTGATAACTGGATAACATCATTAGAAGAATCACGTGATGGACTAGACCCAAACTAATAGACGTAGCATGTTGATCGTGTCATTTTGTTGCTACTGTTTTCTGCGTGTCAAGTATTTGTTCCTATGACCATGAGATCATATAACTCACTGACACCGGAGGAATGCTTTGCGTGTATCAAACGTCGCAACGTAACTGGGTGACTATAAAGATGCTCTACAGGTATATCCGAAGGTGTTCGTTGAGTTAGTATGGATCGAGACTCGGATTTGTCACTCCGTGTGACGGAGAGGTATCTCGGGGCCCACTCGGTAATACAACATCACACACAAGCCTTGCAAGCAATGTGACTTAGTGTAAGTTGCGGGATCTTGTATTGCGGAACGAGTAAAGAGACTTGCCGGTAAACGAAATTGAAATAGGTATGCGGATACTGACGATCGAATCTCGGGCAAGTAACATACCGAAGGACAAAGGGAATGACATACGGGATTATATGAATCCTTGGCACTGAGGTTCAAACGATAAGATCTTCGTAGAATATGTGGGATCCAATATGGGCATCCAGGTCCCGCTATTGGATATTGACCGAGGAGTCACTCGGGTCATGTGTGCATAGTTCTCGAACCCGTAGGGTCTGCACACTTAAGGTTCGACGTTGTTTTATGCGTATTTGAGTTATATGGTTGGTTACCGAATGTTGTTCGGAGTCCCGGATGAGATCACGGACGTCACGAGGGTTTCCGGAATGGTTCGGAAACGAAGATTGATATATAGGATGACCTCATTTGATTACCGGAAGGTTTTCGAAGTTACCGGGAATGACGAATGGGTTGCGGGTGTTCACCGGGGGGGGGGGGGGCAACCCACCCCGGGGAAGCCCATAGGCCTTGGGGGTGGCGCACCAGCCCTTGGTGGGCTGGTGGGACAGCCCAAGAAGGCCCTATGCGCCAAAGGATAAGAAATCAAATAGAAAAAAGGGGGAGGTGGGAAAGGAGAGAAGGACTCCACCTTCCAATCCAAGTTGGATTCTGTTTGGAAGGGGAGGACTTCCCCCCTTGGCTCGGCCGACCCCCTTGGGGCTCCTTGAGCCTCAAGGCAAGGCCCCTCCCCTCCTACCTACATATACAGAGGTATTAGGGCTGATTTGAGACAACTTTTGCCCCGGCAGCCCGACCACATACCTCCACGGGTTTTCCTCTAGATCGCGTTTCTGCGGAGCTCGGGCGGAGCCCTGCCGAGATCAGATCACCACCAATCTCCGGAGCGCCGTCACGCTGCCGGAGAACTCATCTACCTCTCCGTCTCTCCTGCTGGATCAAGAAGGCCGAGATCATCGTCGAGCTGTACGTGTGCTGAACGCGGAGGTGCCATCCGTTCGGCACTAGATCATGGGACGGTTCGCGGGGCGGATCGAGGGACGTGAGGACGTTCCAGATCATCAACCGCGTTCACTAACGCTTCTGCTGTGCGATCTACAAGGGTACGTAGATCAGAAATCCCCTCTCGTAGATGGACATCACCATGATAGGTCTTCGTGCGTGTAGGAAAATTTTTGTTTCCCATGCGACGTTCCCCAACAGCTTGCTCGGGGACGGCCTGGAGAGGGAGAACGCCGGTGATGAACTTCGGTGACCCGAGGAAGAAGACGATTGCGTCTCGTCGTTTCACTGCGTCCCGGCGTCGGGCTCGTGGCTAGAAAGCTTCAGGGAGTTGCAGCGGACCTATTGCGCGGCTCAGGAGGGAAAGAGGTAGGCTAGAACGACGGCGAGCTCGAGCTCTGCTCGGGCTCCAATGGCGGCAGTGGGGAACGAAGCAGAGGGGGAGAATGAGGAGAGGATGAGCTCGGGCACGTCTCGGGAGGGTTATCCCCTCGCGTGCTAGCGCGAAGCAGCGGCCAGGTAGGCAGGGAGCTGCGTGGGGGTGCGCGGCGTCACGGCGGCCACCTCCTGCTCCTACTGGCGAGGAGGAAGGCGACAAGGAAGCTGGGCCTGGGCTGAGGTGAGCGACAGGTAAGTCTTTCCTCATTTTTTCTGTTTTGTTTCTGTTTTGCTAACTATTTTCATTTTCTATTTATTTCAGCTCCAAAATAGTTTATAATATTATTTTGAACACACCAGAATATTAGTTGGAATATATCCAACCATTCCTGAAGTTTTCAACATTTTTGAAAACTTAAAGTTTTTGAATTCAAATTTTAAACTTGGATCTAGTAGCTTTTTGCATTTAAATAAAATGCCAAAGGTGTTATGAAAATAATTTTCTTCTTTGCTTATTTTCTTTCATGAATTATCAGAAAAGTTGAACTTTTCTTGTTGCCATTTTGGGTTCATTGATTTGAACAAGTTTAGAATTTCTTTGAATTTGAGAAGTGGCTAGGGTTTTTGAGTTTTGCTTCACCACTTGCTTTGATATTGTTGCAATTTTCTTGGATGCAATGCAAAGAAGATACGAGCACAATGTTATACTTGATTAGGGTTCCAGGGATGTGACAGCACGAGAACGTGCCCCAGATGGGATCTTGCGGAGACAGAAGCTTGCGGCGGCAGAAAAGTACTTCCGATGATCTCCTGATATTTTCTGGTATTTTAGGGAATATATAGGCGGAAGACCTAGGGCAGAGCAGGTCCAGGGAGCCCACAAGCCTGGGAGGCGCGGACCCCCTGGCCGCGGCTAGGGGGCTTGCGGGGTCCCTCGTGACCCCCTACCTTGGTTCTCAAGTTCCCCGATCTTCTTCTGTTTCGGAAAAAATCTTTTTGGAAGTTTTGTTCCATTTGGACTCCGTTTAAAATCCCTCTCTGAAAAGGGTCAAAAACACGGGAAAAATAGGAACTAGCACTTGGCACTGAGTTAATTAGTTAGTCCCAAAAAAGATATAAAAGGCATACAAAACGACCAAAGTTTGACAAGATAATAGCATGAAACCATAAAAAAATATAGATATGTTTGAGACGTATCAAGCATCCCCAAGCTCAACTCCTGCTCGTCCTCGAGTAGAGAAGTGATAAAGACTGAATTTTTGATGTGGAATGCTACCTAGCATAGTTGTCCTTTGTAACTTCTTTCATATGCATGTTCAGATCCGTAAGATTCAAAACAATAGTTTGCTTATTGACATGAAAACAATAATACTTCAAGCAAACTAGCAAGGTGATCATGAACTTTCAAAATAACAAGGCCAAAGAAAGTTATCCCTACAAAATCATATAGTCTGGATATGCTCCATCATCCTCACACTACTAATTTAAATCATGCAGAACCCCGGTGTTGGCCAAGTAATTGTTTTCACACTCTTACTTTCTCAAACCTTTTATAACTATCACGCAGTACATGAGCGTGAGCCATGGATATAATACTATATGTGGAATAGAGTGTGGTGGTGGTTGATACGTCCATTTTGCATCATGTTTTCATGTTGATATTTATCGCTTCTTTTGCTATTATTACACTTCACGGTACTATTCTTATGCCTTTTCTCTCTTATTTTGCAAGGTTTACATGAAGAGGGAGAATACTGGCAACTGGAATTCTGGCCTGAAAGTGGAGCAAAGTTGAGATACCTATTCTGCACAACTCCAAACACCGTGAAAATCAACGGAGATTTTTTTTCCCAATTTATAAAAAATACTAGGTCGAAGAAGCGCCGGAGGGGCACCAGGGGGTGCCCACAAGCCTGCACGGTGCGGCCACCCACCCAGGCCGCGCCATGGGGGCTTGTGGGCAGCCCACTGGCCCACTGGCTCCCCTCTTTTGCTATATGGAGGGTTTCGTCCAGGAAAAAAACTAGAAGGGAGCTTTTTCGTGGTTTCGCCGCCGCCACGAGGCGGAACTTGAGCAGAACCAATCTAGAGCTCCGGCAGGACGATCCTGCCGGGGAAGCTTCCCTCCCGGAGGGGTAAATCATCGCCATCGTCATCACCAACACTCCTCTCATCGGAGGGGACTTGTCACCATCAACATCTTCATCAGCACCATCTCATCTCCAAACCCTAGTTCATCTCTTGTAACCAATCTCCGTCTCGCGACTCCGATTGGTACTTGTAAGGTTGCTAGTAGTGTTGATTACTCTTTTTAGTTGATGCTAGTTGGATTACTTGGTGGAAGAGTTTATGTTCAGATCCTTGATGCTACTCATTACCCCTGTGATCATGATTATGATTATGCTTTGTTAGTAGTACTTTTGTTCCTGAGGACATGGGATAAGTCATGCTAATAATAGTCATGTGAATTTGGTATTCGTTCGGTATTTTGATATGTTGTATGTTGTTTTTCCTCTAGTGGTGTTATGTGAACGTCGACTACATAACACTTCACCATTATTTGGGCCTAGAGGAAGGCATTGGGAAGTAGTAAGTAGATGATGGGTTGCTAGAGTGACAGAAGCTTAAACCCTAGTTTATGTGTTACTTCGTAAGGGGCTGATTTGGATCCACTAGTTTAATGCTATGGTTAGACTTTGTCTTAATTCTATTTTCGTAGTTGCGGATGCTTGCGAGAGGGGTTAATCATAAGTGGGATGATTTTCCAAGTAAGGGCAGTACCCAAGCGCCGGTCCACCCACATATCAAACTATCAAAGTAACGAACGCGAATCATATGAACATGATGAAACTAGCATGACAGAAATTCCCGTGTGTCCTTGGGAGCGTTTTTCCTCTTATAAGACATTGTTCAGGCTTGCCCCTTGCTACAAAAGGGATTGGGACACTTTTCTGCACCGTTGCTACTTTTGTTACTTGTTGCTTGCTACGAATCATCACACCACACAATCACTTGTTACCGACAATTTCAGTGCTTGCAGATTTTTCCTTGCTGAAAACCACTTGTGAGATCCTTCTCCTCCTCGTTGGGTTCGACACTCTTACTTATCAAAAGGACTACGATTGATCCCCTATACTTGTGGGGTCATCAAGACTCTTTTCTGGCGCCGTTGCCAAGGAGTGAAGCGCCTTTGGTAAGTGGAACTTGGTAAGGAAACATTCATATAGTGTGCTCAAATTTGTTGTCACTTGTCACTATGGATACTAATCCTTTGAGGGGCTTGTTCAGGGTATCTTCACCTCGAACGGAAGCACAAAGAGTTGCTCCTCAACCTGCTGCACCTACTGAAAATATTTGCTTTGAATTTCCTTCGCATATGCTTGAGAAACTGCTGGCTAATCCTTTTACATGAGATGGAACATCACATCCAGACTTGCATCTAATCTACGTAGATGGAGTTTGTGGTTTATTTAAGCTTGCAGGTATGCCCCTGGATGAGGTCAAGAAGAAGGTCTTTCCTTTATCTTTGGAGGATAAGGCGTTGACATGGTATATGCTATGTGATGATACTGGATCATGGGACTACAATCGGTTGAAATTGGAATTTCATCAAAAGTTTTATCCTATGCATTCAGTACATCATGATCGGAATTATATTTATAATTTTTGGCCTAGTGATAGAGAAAGCATCGCTCAAGCTTGGGGGAGGCTTAAATCAATGCTATATTCATGCCCCAATCAAGAGCTCTCGAGAGAAATTATCATTCAGAACTTCTACGCTCGGCTTTCTCATGATGATCGCACCATGCTTGACACTTCTTGTTCCGGTTCTTTTATGAAGAGAGATATTGACTTCAAATGGAATTTATTGGAGAGAATTAAACGCAACTCTGAAGATTGGGAGCTTGAAGAAGGTAAGGAGTCAGGTATGAATTTCACTTTTGATTTTGTTAAATCCTTTGTTGAGACAATAACTTTTTGTGACTTTAGCGCTAAGTATGGACTTGACTCTGAGATACTAGCTTCATTGTGTGAATCCTTTGCTGCCTATATTGATCTCCCCAAAGAGAAGTGGTTTAAATATCATCCTCCTTTAGAAGTCAATGTAGTTAAACCCACTCCAGTTGAAGAGGAAGTCATTGCCTTTAATGATCCCGTGGTTCCCAGTGCTTACATTGAGAAACCCCCTTTCCTTGTTAGGATAAAGGGTCATTCTAAAGCTTCAACTGTGATACATAGAGGCTATATAAGAACACCTACACTCCCTGAGAAAATTAGAGTTGAACCTAGCATTGCTATTATCAAAGATCTTCTGTTTGAAGAAGTTGAGGGACATAATATTCACTTCTGTGAAGATGCTGCTAGAATTGCTAAACCTCACGCTAGAGACAAACATAGGCCTATTGTTGGCATGCCCGTGGTTTCTGTTAAGATAGGAGATCATTGTTATCATGGTTTATGTGACGTGGGTGCTAGTGTTAGTGCAATAACTCAATCCTTATACGATGAAGTCAAAGATGAGATTGCACTTGTTGAGATAGAGCCTATTGATGTCACTATTCAGCTTGCCAATAGAGATACTATCTGCCTTGTGGGAATTGTTAGGGATGTTGAGGTCTTGTGTGGTAAAAAAAAGTATCCTGCTGATTTCCTCGTTCTTGCTACCGCACAAGATAGCTTCTGTCCCATCATATTTGGTAGACCTTTTCTCAATACCGTCAATGCTCATATTGATTGTGAGAAGCAAACTGTCACTGTTGGCTTTGAAGGTGTGTCACATGAGTTCAATTTCTCTAAATTTGGTAGACAACCTCATGAAAAGGAGTTGCCTAGTAGGGATGAAACTATTGCCTTAGCTTTTATTGCCGTGCCTCCTACTGATCCCTTAGAGCAATACTTTCTTGAGCATGAAAATGCTATGCATATGAATGAAAGGGATGAAATAGATAGAGTTGTCTTAGAACAATATCTTATCCTTAAGAATAATCTGTCTGTTGAACTGCTTGGCGATCCACCCCCCACCAAAGGGTGATCCGATGTTCGAGCTTAAACAGTTGCCTGATACTCTTAAGTATACCTATATTGATGAAAAAGAGATATATCGTGTTATTATTAGTGCTAGCCTCTCGGAGCACGAAGAAACAAAGTTACTAAAAACTCTGAGGAAGCACCGTGCTACTATATAATATACTCTTGATGATCTTCAGGGCATTAGTCCCACTCTATGCCAGCACAAGATCAAAACTGATCCTGAATTCAAACCAGTTGCTGATCATCAAAGGAGATTGAATCCTAAGATGAAAGAAGTAGTGAGAAAAGAAATACTAAAGCTCCTGGAAGCGGGTATTATCTATCCTGTTGCTCACAGCAATTGGGTGAGTCCGGTGCATTGTGTTCCTAAGAAGGGAGGCATTACCGTTGTCCCCAATGATAAGGATGAATTGATCCCACACAGGATTATTACTGGCTATAGGATGGTGATGGATTTTAGGAAATTGAATAAAGCCACTAGGAAAGATCATTACCCTTTGCCTTTTATCGACCAAATGCTAGAAAGGCTGTCTAAACACACACACTTCTGCTTTCGAGATGGTTAATCTGGTTTCTCCCAAATACCAGTTGCACAATCTGATCAGGGGAAAACCATTTTCACCTGCCCTTTCAGTACCTTTGCCTATAGACGCATGATGGCTTATGTAATGCACCTGCCACCTTTCGGTACATTTGCCTATCAGTTCTTTTGGCTTATGTAATGCACCTGCCACCTTTCAAAGATGTATGATGGCTATATTCTTTGACTTTTGTGAAAATATTGTCGAGGTTTTCATGGATGACTTGTCCGTTTACGGGTCTTCCTTTGATGATTGCTTCAACAACCTTGATCGAGTCTTGCAGAGATGTAAAGACACCAACCTTGTCTTGAATTGGGAAAAGTGCCACTTTATGGTTAATGAAGGCATCATCTTAGGACACAAAATTCTTAAAAGAGGTATTGAAGTCGATAAGGCTAAGGTTGATGCAATCGAGAAAATGCCATACCCCACAGATATCAGAGGTATAAGAAGTTTCCTTGGTCATGCTGGTTTCTATAGAAGGTTCATTAAAGACTTCTCTAAGATTTCTAGGCCTCTTACCAATCTCTTGCAAAAGGATATTCCTTTTGTTTTTGACGATGATTGTGAGGAAGCCTTTGAAATACTTAAGAGGGCTTTGATAACTGCACCTATTGTTCAACCACCTTATTGGAACCTACCCTTTGAAATCATGTGTGACGCTAGTGATTATGCTGTTGGTGTTGTTCTAGGGCAAAGAGTTGATAAGAAGTTGAATGTTATTCACTACGCTAGTAAAACTCTAGACAGTGCCCAGAGAAACTATGCTACTACGGAGAAGGAACTTTTAGCAGTCGTGTTTGCATGTGAAAAGTTCAGGTCTTACATAGGTTATTCCAAAGTCATTATTCACACTGATCATGCTACTATTAAGTACCTCATGGAGAAGAAGGACGCTAAACCTAGACTTATCAGATGGGTTCTCTTGCTACAAGAATTTGATTTGCATGTTGTTGACAGAAAGGGTGCTGATAACCCAGTAGCAGATAACTTGTCTAGGCTGGAGAACGTTCTTAATGACCCACAACCTATTGATGATAGCTTTCCCGATGAGCAATTGAATGTCATCAATGCTTCACGTAGTGCACCGTGGTATGCTTATTATGCAAACTATATCGTTGCCAAATACATACCACCTAGTTTCACGTACCAGCAAAAGAAGAAATTCTTCTTTGACTTGAGGCATTACTTTTGGGATGATCCTCACCTTTATAAGGAAGGAGTAGATGGTGTTATTAGACATTGTGTACCTGAAGATGAATAGGGATAGATCCTATAGAAGTGTCACTCCGAGGCCTACGGAGGACACCATGCGGGAGATAGAACTGCACACAAGTTATTGCAATCAGGTTTCTATTGGCCCACTCTCTTCAAGGATGCTCGTAAGTTTGTCTTGTCTTCTGACGAAGGTCAAAGAATAGGTAATATTAGCAAACGTCAGGAAATGCCTATGAACTATTCACTTGTCATTGAACCATCTGATGTCTGGGGCTTTGATTATATGGGACCTTTTCCAAAATCCAACGGGTATACTCACATCTTAGTCGCTGTTGATTACATCACTAAGTGGGTAGAAGCTATCCCCACTAGTAGTACTGATCACAACACCTCTATCAAGATGCTGAAAGAAGTTATCTTCCCTAGATTTGGAGTCCCTAGATATCTAATGACCGACGGTGGTTCACACTTCATTCATGGTGCTTTCCGTAAAACGCTTGATAAGTACGATGTCAACCATAGAATTGCGTCTCCCTACCACCCTCAGTCCAGTGGTCAAGTAGAGCTAAGTAATAGAGAGATTAAACTGATTCTCCAAAAGACTGTCAACTGGTCTAGAAAGAATTGGTCTAAGAAGCTCGATGATGCACTGTGGGCTTATAGAACTGCCTATAAGAATCCCATGGGCATGTCTCCGTACAAAATGGTGTACGGTAAAGCATGTCATTTACCTCATGAGCTAGAACATAAAGCTTATTGGGCAATCAAAGAGCTCAACTTTGATTTCAAACTTGCCAGTGAGAAGAGGTTATTTGACATTAGCTCGCTTGATGAATGGAGAACTCAGGCATATGAGAATGCCAAGCTGTTCAAAGAGAAGGTTAAGAGGTGGCATGATAAGAGGATACAAAAGCGTGAGTTCAATGTAGGTGATTATGTCTTGCTATATAACTCTCGTTTAAGATTCTTTGCAGGCAAGCTCCTCTCTAAATGGGAAGGTCCCTATGTTGTTGAGGAAGTATATCGTTCCGGTGCTATCACTAGTAGAAAACAGGGCATTTGTCCCGGTTCGTAAGGGCCTTTAGTCCCGATTCTTGAACCGGGACTAATAGGTCGTTACTAATGCCTCCCCCTTTAGTCCCGGTTCTTACACGAACCGGGACATATGTGCATCCACGTGGACGCTACGGGCAGCCCGGGCAGGGGGGCCTTTGGTCCCGGTTGGTGACATAAACCGGGACCAAAAGGCATCCACGCGTCAGAAGCTGGCTGCAGCTGAGGTTTTTTTTTGAAAGTGGCTGGTTTAGGGGTTTTGGGGGTTAATTTAGGTTGTTATTAGCTAGCTAATTGAGAGAAGTGTACTCTCTTATCTTCGTGCTTGGTTTACCAATGCTACTGCTATGTTCATTTCACCCGATGATATATAATAACTCTTCATGCTCGCATCATACATCATCATATATAATAACAAGTCCTACTAATCATGCATCATCATACAACTTCTACTTGTTATTAATAACAAGTCATATGATCATCACACTCATAGTCATCGAACCCAACCCTACATAATTGTTCTTAGCACATCATCAGTATCAGGTAGACCTAAACACACTTAAGATAAAATAGCATAAAACAATATAGACCCTGACTCTCCATTATGAAGAATGGAGATCATCCTGTCTCCAATTCTTGCGCTTCGCTTCCTTTTGCTTCCAAGAAGCTCCTTACGACTGTCCATACATTTTTTCCATTCTTTGATTGTCATGTCTCCACTTCTTGTAGAAATCCGGTATGGAGAGTTGAGATTCGTAGGACGACCTGGTTGTATGTTCAAAACATCAAGGCGACCGTGCGTATACATCAGATGAGGCACACAATCATTCGGGATTATCTGTTGAAAAACATAGTAATAACTTCGTAGTTAACAATGATGTATACTAGTTTTAGAAGTATGCAAAAAGATGCACAGATGTCGTAATAGTAAAAAAATCTTACCAGGGTATCTCCATGGTAGTTACCGTAGTTCAACACGTGCACTAGTGGCACGTATTGACCATAATTTTGAGGAGTTCGATTGTAGACATTGTAATTCTCAAGATCAGTACAAAATGCGATGAGATGATTTTTCTCCTTATAAGTTAATTCGGAGCCATTGGTGTAGTGGGTTTTGTCTACCATCTTCCGCACATTCTTTGAAGAATGAAAATAAGCTGTCAATGGAAATAAGCTGTCAACTATTTTGAAATAAACAATATAAATTACTTAATAACTATGTTAAGCTCACATGGGGGAAGAATTGGAGGTGTATCCACAAGGACCCAAATTTCCATATTGTCTTGCTCGATTGTAGGATCACCAAGATCCATGGTGACAAGCATACAATCATCAAAACCATACATCTTGCAAAGTGCTTCCCAATTTTTGCAACCAAAATGGGTTACACTCTCAGTATTGTACAACTTTACTTTAAAATCCACACCATGATGGGTCCTTAGGAGAATTGTTTTGGTTTCCATACTTTCATGGTCTTCAAAACCCATCCTCTCCAAGACATAGCGTCTTGCATAGCATGGGATAAGCTAGTCGAATTGGAAAAGATGAAAAATACACGTTAAAATAGTTGAAGTCGTGCTTAATTACGAAAAAAACTATTGTCGTCGTTGCGTACCGTATGAACATCGAAGGTCTACTCGAGCTTAATGCTGAAGCGCCGATCTTCATCCATCTCAATGAACCTGTCGCACATACCTCGGTCATCGTGGCACCAGTCGCACTCCCCCGGGCGGTTTTCGTCGTCCGAGTACGACATTTCCGGCCTATGTTCATAATTCAAATATTAAACTTGTACAATTAAATATATGTACTAAAAGACCTAAATTAGATCATTATTATTAATCACGGGTTGACTATCGGTGATGGTACGTAGCTCCTCCTTTTATTCCCGAGTGCATTATTACACCAAATTGTCTAGCACACGGGAATGAAGGAGAAGCTACCCCCACGACGGCGTGGATGATGGAGGGGGCTCCTAGATTTCTGCATAGAGTGCTCTTCAATTTTAGCATTCAAAGTAGGAGTACTTTTCCAATATGATCATTCAATAAGAAAAACCAAATCGTAAAATAAAGTACTATTCAAATTAGCATTCATTCAATTATAACCAAAACTACATCATCTCTTGTGTCCGTACATCATCGAATATTATCACTAATACTCCTCGAATACTATCATACATATAGCATCGCTAATACAGCTAGAACTGTAGCGCATGACGGGTATCGTCGCGGGCGGTGGACACCCAAAGATAAGGAACCATCACAGGATCATAGCTCCAGTGAGATCCCGAAAGAACCTGCTAGGTATTGTCGAACCTGCCCTCCAATGCAACCATGTACTGACGGACGTGCTCATCCTCCTCGCTGACACGGTGACGTACCACCTCCGCGGTGTCCGGAAGCCTCGGCACCGTCACTGGCCCACGCGACCGTCACCAAACAAGGATCGGGTCAACAACGGGCTGCCTCCTCAACAACCTACATCCCCCAGAAGGTAGCACCTCCCAATACCAGCCCGGCGAAGCCCAGTCCCGAACTTGGCCTTGATCAGGAAGGCCTCCACCGCCGAGTCGACGACGACGAGGATGCGGGATAGGCATCGTCGACGTCGATGCAGGAACTACTTCTATATATAGTTAAATAATGTAGTTTTATTAATTAAATCAACTAGTCCAACTACTAAGCACTTACTATAAATAAATAAAGTAGTACTTACTAAAAACAAACTACTTCTATATATAGTACAATAAAGTAGTTTATTAAATCAACTAGCTAGTTCAACTATATATGAAGCACTTACTATAAATAAAATAAAGTAGTACTTACTAAAAATAAACTAGTTTAACTACAGTTCTATTATTTTTCTAACTAATTATATTAAACACTTTCTCTTCTTATTTTTTCCTTTTTCCTCTATTTTAAATATGAACATATTCATAAATGACTTTGATCAACCACAATTTTCCTATACATACACAATATGAACATATACATAAATTGACAAAGAAAATACTATGAACAAAAAAATCATTGAAATTCTATGAAGAAAATTACAACAGAAAAAAATCATAAAAATTCTTTGAACAAAAAAAAAATCGTAAAAGTTTGACATATTCGATCTTTGCATATATATGAACATACAAACATGCATATTCAACAATAATATCACCAAAAAAACTTTTAACAGAAAAAAATCTAACACAATATGAACAAATTAATTACAAAATATGAAAAAAAATCTAACAGAAAAATCTATGAACTACACATCTAACAAAAAAAATATACGAACTACAAAAAAATCTAACAAAATCTAACTCAATTAACTACACATCTAAATTAACTACTACTAACATCAAATTAAATTAGCAAAAAATTTGCTCACGGCGACGGTGTCGGGGACGGCGACGGCAAGGTGCGGCGCGGGGTGGGGCGGCGCGGCGACGGTCGACGATGAGGTGCGGCGTGGGCCGGGGCGGGGCGGCGACGGGAAGGGGCCGGCGGCGTCGCGGGGCACGGGGCGCGGGGCGGGGGGTGGCGACGGCGTCGGGGGGGCGCGGGACGGTGTCGGGGGGGCACGGGACGGCGCGGGGCGACGACGACGATGGCGAGGCGGAGACGGACGGGCAGCCTGGCGGCGTCGGGCGGCGGGGAAGAACCAACTGAACCAAATTTTCACGTGTGCTGCTTATATAGGCAGAGCATTGGTCCTGGTTCATGGCACCAACCGGGACCAATGCACCCCTTTAGTCCCGGTTGGTGGCACCAACCAGGACCAAAGGCCTCTTTTCAGCAGCCCAAAGTGCGGGAAACAGAGACCTTTGGTCCCGGTTGGTGCCACAAACCGGGACAAAAGAGGGGCATTGGTCCCGGTTGGTTCCACCAACCGGTACCAATTCACCCCCTTTAGTCCTGGTTGGTGGCACCAATCGGGACCAAAGGGCGTGTGCTGGCGCGGTACGGTGCTATGTTTAGTCCCACCTCGCTAGCCGAGAGGGGCTCGGAGTGGTTTATAAGCCCCGCCGAACCAACCACTTCGAGCTCCTCTCTACTGCACGCTTACGGGCCTAAAATCACTCTCTATGCTTGTGGGCCTATTGGGCCTACTGCGGGCCTGCATCCTGGCCCTAGTAATGGGTTTCTAGTCGTATGCAGGCCGTGGTGGCCGTGTAGGTGGCACTTTTAAAAAAAAAATCCTGTTTTTTGCTTTCTTTTTTGTTTCTAATTACTTATTTATTTTCTTTTACGATAATTCTTTTTGCTATTAAAGTTTGTAACAAAATTCTAATTAATTATTTATTTTCTTTTATGATAATTCTTTTTGCTTTTAATGTTTTGAACAAAATTCTAATTACTTATTTATTTTCTTTTATGATAATTATTTTTGCTATCAAAGTTTGTAACAAAATTCTATATAATTTTAGTTTCAATGATACTAGAGGTTTATAAAAGCTTTTTAGTTGATTCCTTTAGTACCAATTCTAAGGCTGCTACAAAGGCATTTTATTTGGTACAGGTTTTAAGGCTGGGGCCCCATGAGCACCTTTTAGTACCGGGTTCGTGGCATGAACTGGTAAAAGAGTTTTTTAGTTGATTCTTTCTGCAGCTGTTTTTAGTCCCACCTCGCCAAGCGAGAGGCACTCGCAGCGGTTTATAAGCCCTGAGTGTAGAGACGATGAAGGGAGAAGCGCAGTGCTCACCTGCACGTTGGCCTGAAGCTAAGCAACGTGCAGGTGAGCATTGCGCCTCTCTTTTATTTTGGCATGGTATCATAATTTCATCCACATAGCATATGGAAGAAAGTTGAGAGGGTTACGGCAAAAACTGGATGCACTTCGTGTACAAAACGGACAATCTCTTTCAAAGTATCGGGATTTCATACAGAAACTTGTCTGTTACAACATGCATTTCAAATGAACTACAAAAAGGTTGAAAGTTGGCATGGTATCATCATAATAGTTGTGGAGAAAGTCTTCACTTTTTCTTCGCTTGTGTCCTTTCCTTATTGCGCTGTAACCATGGATAATCTTCATCATTTATGAGGATGCTTCGGTCAGCCTTGACTTTGAAGGGAGGAATTTCATGAAACTTTTCATAATCTTCGGACATGTTTGTCTTGCCCTCCACTCCCATGATGTCCCTTTTTCGTGAAAGAACTATGTGGCGCTTTGGCTCATCGTATGATGTATTCACTTCCTTATTTTTTATTTTTCTCGGTTTGGTAGACATGTCCTTCACATAGATAACCTGTGCCACATCATTAGCTAGGACGAACGGTTCGTCAGTGTACCCAAGATTGTTCAGATCCATTGTTGTCATTTCGTACTGTGGGTCTACCTGTACCCCGCCTCCTGACAGATTGACCCATTTGCACTTAAACAAAGGGACCTTAAAATCTAGTTCGTAGTCAAGTTCCCATATGTCCACTATCTAACCATAATATGTGTCCTTTCCCCTCTCGGTGGCTGCATCAAAGCGGACACCGCTGTTTCGGTTGGTGCTCTTTTGATCTTGGGCGATCGTGTAAAACGTATTCCCATTTATCTCATATCCTTTCGAAATCGTAACAGTCTAAGATGGTCCCCTGGACAACGAGTACAGCTCATCACAAACAGTGTTTTCATCTCTCAGACGTGTTTCCATCCAACTGCTGAAAGTTCTGATGTGTTCACATGTAATCCAGTCGTCGCAGTGCTCCGGGTGTTTGGAGCGCAGACTGTTCTTGTGTTCATCGACATAAGGGGTCACCAAGGTAGAGTTCTGTAGAACTGTGCAGTGTGCTTGAGACCAAGAATATCCGTCCCTGCATATTATTGTCTCCCCTCCAAGCGTGCCTTTTCCAGTCAGTCTCCCCTCATACCGCGATTTAGGGAGACCTATCTTCTTAAGGCCAGGAATGAATTCAACACAAAACCCAATGACATCCTCTGTTTGATGGCCCATGGAGATGCTTCCTTCTGGCCTAGCGCTGTTACGGACATATTTCTTTAGGACTCCCATGAACCTCTCAAAGGGGTACATATTGTGTAGAAATACGGGGCCAAGAATGACAATCTCGTCAACTAGATGAACTAGGACGTGCGTCATGATATTGAAGAAGGATGGTGGGAACACCAGCTCGAAACTGACAATACATTGCACCACATCATTCCTTAGCCTTGGTATGATTTCTGGATCGATCACGTTCTGAGAGATTGCATTGAGGAATGCACATAGCTTCACAATGGTTAATCGGACGTTTTCCGGTAGAAGCCCCCTCAATGCAACCGGAAGCAGTTGCGTCATAATCACGTGGCAGTAATGAGACTTTAGGTTCTGAAACTTTTTCTCTGCCATATTTATTATTCCCTTTATATTCGACGAGAAGCCAGTTGGGACCTTCATACTAAGCAGGCATTCATAGAAGATTTTCTTCTCTTCTTTGGTAAGAGCGTAGCTGGCAGGACCTTCATATTGCTTTGGAGGCATGCCGTCTTTTTCGTGCAAACGTTGCAGGTCCTCCCGTGCCTCAGCTGTATCTTTTGTCTTCCCATACACGCCCCAGAAGCCTAGCAGGTTGATGCAAAGGTTCTTCGTCACATGCATCACGTCTATCGAAGAGCGGACCTCTAGGTCTTTCCAGTAGGGTAGGTCCCAAAATATAGATTTCTTCTTCCACATGGGTGCGTGTCCTCCAGCGTCACTCGGAATAGCTAGTCCCCCGGGACCCTTTCCAAAGATTACGTGTAAATCATTGACCATAGCAAGTACGTGATCACCGGTACGCATGGCGGGGTTCTTCCGGTGATCTGCCTCCCCTTTGAAATGCTTGCCTTTCTTTCGACATTGATGGTTGGTTGGAAGAAATCAACGATGGCCCAGGTACACATTCTTCCTGCAGCTTCCCAGGTATATACTTTCGGTGTTAGCTAAACAGTGCGTGCATGCATGGTATCCCTTGTTTGTCTGTCCTGAAAGGTTACTGAGAGCGGGCCAATCGTTGATGGTTACAAACAACAACGCGTGCAGGTTAAATTCCTCTTGTTTGTGCCCATCCCATGCACGTACACCGTTTCCATTCCACAGCTATAAAAGTTCTTCAACTAATGGCCTTAGGTACACATCAATGTCGTTGCCGGGTTGCTTAGGGCCTTGGATGAGAACTGGCATCATAATGAATTCCGCTTCATGCACATCCAAGGAGGAAGGTTATACATACATAGAGTCATGGCCAGGTGATGTGATTGCTGCTCTGCTCCCCGAAAGGATTAATGCCATCCGCGCTTAAACCAAACCATTCGTTCCTTGGGTCATGTGCAAACTCAGCCCAGTACTCTCTCTCAATTTTTCTCCACTGCGAGCCGTCAGCGGGTGCTCTCAACTTCCCGTCTTTCTTACGGTCCTCACTGTGCCATCGCATCAACTTGGCATGCTCTTTGTTTCTGAACATCGTTTCAACCGTGGTATTATAGCATTATACCACATCACCTTCGTAGGAACACTCTTCCTGCGGGGCTCGCCGTCAACATCACCAGGGTCCTCTCGTCTGATCTTATACCACAATGCACCGCATACCGGGCATGCGTTCAAATCCTCGTACGCACTGCGGTAGAGGATGCAGTCATTAGGGAATGCATGTATCTTCTGCACCTCCAATCCTAGAGGGCATACGACCTTATTTGATGCGTACGTTCTGTAGGGCAATTCATTATCCTTTGGAAGCTTCTTCTTCAATATTTTCAGTAGCTTCTCAAATCCTTTGTCAGGCACAACATTCTCTGCCTTCCACTTCAGCAATTCCAGTACGGTACCCAGCTTTGTGTTGCCATCTTCACAATTGGGGTACAACTTTTTTTTTGTGATCCTCTAACATGCGATCGAACTTCAGCTTCTCCTTTTGACTTTCGCATTCCGTCCTTGCATCGACAATGACCCGGCGGAGATCATCATCGGGCACATCGTCTGGCTTATCTTGATCTTTAGCAGCTTCCCCCGTTGTAGCATCATCGGGCACATCGTCTGGTTCCTCTTGATCTTCAGCAGCTCCCCCCGTTGCAGCATCACCGTATTCAGGGGGCACATAGTTGTCATCGTCCTCTTCTTCTTCGTCGTCTTCCATCATAACCCCTATGTCTCCGTGCCTCGTCCAAACATTATAGTGTGGCATGAAACCCTTGTAAAGTAAGGGGGTTTGAAGGATTTTACGGTCAGAGTAAGACTTCGTATTCCCACATTTACTGCATGGACAACACATAAAACCATTCTGCTTGTTTGCCTCAGCCACTTCGAGAAAAATAAGCACGCCCTTAATGTACTCAGAGGTGTGTCTGTCACCATACATCCATTGCCGGTTCATTTGCGTGCATTACATACAATTATGTGTGTCAAAATTAAGAAAATCAGACAAATATCTATCTAAAGTAAAAAATCAGACAAGTATCATAAAAATATAAGAACAAGAGGCACCACGGTGGTGCCGGCGACGAGATCGGCGCGGGCGATCAATGGCGGTGAAAACGGGGACGGGGCGTGACGGACCCCTAAATCTAGACAAATCTCGAAAAAATTGAGCTCCTAGGTCGAGCTTCGAGAGGAGAAAGCTTAATTAGTGTGGCTCAGGCATTTCATCGAACACCTCATGTGCATAGGAGGTGAACTAGAGCACCCAAATGCCCTCTCCTCGCCGGATTGAAAAAACAGAGCACTGTGGAGTGCACTGCCGCGGCGGTGGGTATATATAGGCAAGTTATTTGTCCCGGTTCGTGGCATGAATCGGGAATAAAGCCACCCCTTCTGTCCCGGTTCATGCCACGAACCGGGACCAATGGTTGTGGGCCAGCAGTGAGGACCATTGGTCCCGGTTCATGGCTCGAACCGGGACAAATGGTTCTACACGAACCGGGACCAATGCCCACGAGGCCCCGGCCGGCCCCCTGGGCTCACGAACTGGGTCTAATACCCTAATGGGCTGGCCAGGGCCGAACGATAGCCCTGTTTTCTACTAGTGTATCAAGATCAACAACACGGAAGGTAATTGTCCGAGAGTGGTAAATGGGCAGAGAATCAAGCATTATATCTTAGGTACTCCCATAAATGTTGAGAGCAATATCATCAATACCTTAACTCCGGAAGAATACCTAAGGGACATTTATCAGCCTGTTTCAAACTCCGAAAACGAAGAGGTATGTGATTCAGTAAGAAAACAGAGTCCAAAACTTTTCCAATAGGAAATTTTCTCCGTTTTGGAATATTTGAAAAAATACAAAAATTGGAAGTAGTCCGGAAAGTGCGCGAGGAGGCGACAAGCCTGCACGGCGCGGGCCCACCCCCTGGCCATGCCGTGAGGGCTTGTGGCCACCTCGTGCGCCTCCCGGACTCCGTTTTCGTGCAGGGGACTCCTTCTTGTCTGGAAAAAATCATTATATATACTTTCGTTTGGTCTGACCCCTGCATCACGCAGATTTCCTCCGTTTTTCGTTTCGAGCCTGTTTTCTGCCGCAGATCTAGGTCAAGATGTCGTCCCAGGAATCTGTGGGGGAGAACAACCTCCGTCAAATCTATGGGCAAGTTCATGCTGATCTGAAAAGGATGGAGGTCATGAAGGCTAGAGAGAGGCTACCTAAAGAAAACAAGGGCAAAGCCAAGGAGAAGGATCAGGCATGGGATGAAGTACAATCTGTGCTCAACAAGGAACAAGTTGAAGGAGTGGATTTCCTCCAACCCTACCTGCACCTTTTGTCTCCATCCTTGATTGAACTGTTGAGGTTTTGTGAAACAACTCGTGCTCGCAATACTTGTCTCACTCAGGAAGTTGTTTTGCTCGAAAAACATATCAAAGATCTCCAAGGCATAAGTCAAAGATTGCAACAGCTCCACCATCACCACCAAAGGAAGACAACTGAGCATTGGTGTGGGCAATCCCCTTGGCTTGTGCCAAGCTTGGGGGAGTTGCCCCGGTATCGTATCACCATCACATCTTTTGCCTTTACCTTTGTTTTAGTTTTCCTTTTTAGTTTTCTCTTTTTTTCTAGTAGAGTAAAAGTCTTAGTGTTTTAGTCTTGAGTTTTGCTTTGTGTCACCCTTGATGTATTCTTGCTCGTGAGCCATATAATAAAGAGTGTCTTAGTTGAAGGGCTTTGCCTCTTTCCATGATCAAAAGAGTGAGAATAGAACAAAAGCATGAAAGATCATGTAGTGATCTTATGGGAAGTGATGGCTTCACATATAAAAAGAATGAGGAAAACTTGTTGAGGGTAGGCAAACGTAGACCTTGGTCATTGTTGCAATTAATAGGAAGTGATAAAGAAGGAGAGGTTCACATATAAGTATATCATCTCTGACACCATCTATGATTGTGAACACTCACCAAACTATTGCATGCCTAGAAGTAGATGTTGGACAAGGAAGACAACATAATGAATTGTGTTTGCTTGGCTCTGAACAATGTTATATGATTAGAGATCCCTTAGCATGTGACGATTGCTTCCACCTCATATTAGCCAAAACTCCTGCACCAAGTAGAGATACTACTTGTGCATCCATAAACCTTCAACCCAGTTTTGCCATGTGAGTCCACCATACCTACCTATGGATTGAATAAGATCCCTCTAGTAAGTTGTCATTGGTGCAAGCAATAAAAATTGCTCTCTAATATGTATGATCTATTAGTGTGTGGAAAATAAGCTTTATATGAACCTGTGATGAAGAAGACATAAAAGGGACAGACTGCATAATAAAGTTCTTTATCACAGCGGGCAATATAAAGTGACATTCCTCCGCACTAAGAGGACTCACATCCAAACCTCAAAAGCGCATGACAACCTCTGATTCCCTCTGCGAAGGGCCTATCTTGTACCTTTACTTTTTGTCCCTGAAAGAGTCATGGTGATCTTCACCAATTCCTTATTTTGCCTTTGTCTTGGCTACTGTCACATGCTTGGCAAAGATCTATATTCATATGTCAACTTGGAGGTAAGTATTCATGAGTTATTATTGTTGACATTACCCTTGAGGTAAGTAGTTGTAAGGCAAAACTATAAGCCCCTATCTTTCTTTGTGTCGAGCTGAAACTTTGATCTCATGAGTACCACGTGAGTTGTAGCAATTGTAGAGAACGAAAGAATGATTGAGTATGTGGATTTGCTTTACAAGCTCTTACTTGACTCTTTCTGATGTTGTGATAAATTGCAATTGCTTCAATGACTAAAGGCTATCGGTTGTTACTTCTCGGTAAGGTTATTGATCCATGCTTTACTTTGTGAAGGAATTATCACTTTAGCATGAGAGATTATATGTTGGTATTGCTGTTCTGATCATGATCATGATGCATGCATGTTCGTATCTTGTTTTGTCGACACCTTGCTCCCTAAACATGTGGACATATTTAGTGAGCTAGGCTTTCACTTGAGGACAAGCGAGGTCTAAGCTTGGGGGAGTTGATACATCCATTTTGCATCATGTTTTCATGTTGATATTTGTCGCTTCTTTTGCTGTTATTTCACTTCACGGTACTATTCTTATGCCTTTTTCTCTTATTTTGCAAGGTTTACATGAAGAGGGAGAATACCGGCAACTGCAATTCTGGCCTGAAAGTGGAGCAAAGTTGAGATATCTATTCTGCGCAACTCCAAACGTCGTGAAAATCAACGGAGGTTTTTTTCACAATTTATAAAAAAATACTGTGCCGAAGAAGTGCCGGAGGGGCACCAGGGGGTGCCCACAAGCCTGCATGATGCGACCACCCCCCAGGCCGCACCATGGGGGCTTGTGGGCAGCCCACTAGCCCACTGCCCCCCTCTTTTTCTAAATGGAGGGTTTCGTCCAGGAAAAAATCAGAAGGGAGCTTTTTCGTGGTTTCGCCGCCGCCATGAGGCGGAACTTGAGCAGAACCAATCTAGAGCTCCGGCAGGACGATCCTGTCGGGGAAACTTCCCTCCTGGAGGGGGAAATCATTGCCATCGTCATCACCAACACTCCTCTCATCGGAGGGGACTCATCACCATCAACATCTTCATCAGCACCATCTCATCTCCAAACCCTAGTTCATCTCTGTCACACCCTATTTTTCATCACAAGTATTTTATGTTGCAAAAATTAGAGCTTGTTAAAACTTTTTCAAATAATGTTGTGAGTGCAATGTCAGCCCTTGTATGAGTGAATGCTTGCTTGCTTGATGACTCAAACCCATGAAAAACTTATTATTTTGCTCTCTTCAAAAACCCTTTTTCCTTTATATCAAGATCACCTTCATCATGTTGGGATACACTACTAGCTTATGAAGCCAAGTGGCACTTCCAACCAAAGTTGGTGATCTGATCCAGATATTATTTTCATTCATTAAAAACATTAATTGGTGATTTAAAATATTATTTTCCTATTTTATATTTATGTCTGTTTCTAAGGCCAGGAATGATATTCCCACAAGGAAAATTGCTTTCCTGCCTTAGAAAATTGTGAGTAAATTCATGGAAGCTCAGAAGGACATATATTTTCCATATATAAGATTTTCAACCCTATTTTATATGAATATTATTTGAGTAAAACCCCGAAAACCATTTCTGTCTGTTTTAGCTTTTTGAGATGTTTCCAAAGGAAATAATCTCAATAAATTATCATTAAATTACAGGAGACCTCCCAAGCCATATTAGGTTCTCACATAAAATCTCACCTTGATCCAAGGTGGGGAAGTGCACCTAATGAGCCCAAAACCCTCTCTGTCCAGAGAAGAGTTGGAACAACTCTACATTGCAAAGTTTCTCCAATGGAGCTGAAACTTTGCAGAGGTGTTTGACACCCCAAATGAGGACTCCACACCAAAGATGGGATTTGTGAGACTCTGATTGGCCACACTTCCTTTGTAAAGGACAGTACTGGTCATTTTGAGGCATTTTCAAGTTTACAAAGCTAAACTTGTTCAATGGAGCTCAAATTTGGTGAAACCCCATGTTTTTACCGCAAGACCAATCCTGTTAAGTTTCAGTTCCAGTGGTGGAGTGGAAGCACCCCAAATCACTGTCGAACACCTACTCACGGGAAGGTAAAAACCCTCCTAGCCACTGTTTTACCCATTGTCAAGGCCCCAAACTTGGTGAGTTAGAGCCCTAGAAAACCCTGAGCACCCAGTCAACCAGCCCCTCCCCAACTCCAAGCACTAGTGACAAGATCTTCAATTTGAGCCACAGGCCAGTACTGGCAACACTGGGTTCCTTGCCTCCTTTGACCAGCTCGTGCTCGCACTAACACACAACGGCTAGGCACACTCCCAGCAACACTCAGGACATGGAGGACACGTCCAAAGGGCCCCAGAGCGTGCCAGCATGCCGTGGCATGCCAAAACCGCTCTCTGGACGCGCTACAGAGAACCTCCAGCAAGGGGACGTCGCCCCGGCCAGTTCCAACCCCCCAGTAGTGTCCAAACGCTTCCCCGACACCCACTTTGTGCAAAGCTACCATCAGGGCCCCCCTCTCATCGCGCAAGAGCTCAGGCGACGCGTGCCAGTGCGCGCCCGACGCGGCCGAGCATGCATGGTCGCTGCGACTCGACCCCACTCGCTTTACCTCTGCGGCCGATGCACCAGGAGGTCCTAAACCACGTCCCGAACCCGTGGTTTCGCGGCCAGCACCTCACTGTGCTCGGACGCCGCCACGGTGAGTCACCGGCGCGCCCGAGTCGGCTCACCGCCGCTGGCCTATAAATAGGTCCCCCCGGCACCCCAGCACCCCCCAGGCAGCTTCAGCACAACCACTAGACTCCCCCTAGCCGCCCAGTCGAGCTCGCAGAGCCCCGGTGCTCGACATCGACCGAGGCCCCTCCGCCTCAGAGCTCCGGTCGATACCCGGCTACACGCCGGCTATTGCGTCGCCCGACCTCCCATTGCACTCCCCTTGACGCTAGGATCATTTCCCCCAACTCCCCCGAGCAAATATGTGCCCCTAGCCACTACCTCGACGCCAACCCGAAACCTTTCCGCCACGATCACCTCGTCGCCGGCGACCCAAACCACCTCCGGTGACGTCCCGACCACGAGCAGGTAGGCGGAGGAATGAGGGACCCATTCCCGCTCCTAGATTGGCCTGAGGGCAACGGTAGCCTCGCCGACGTCCGTCTCCACCTCTCTGGCTGGAGGTAGGAGAAGGACCCGACAGGTGGAGCCCACCTGTCGGTGTCCTGGGGCAGCCAGCGCGCGCAGCCGCTGACACTGACCCCAGGGGCCTGCAGGTCAAGTTTGAACCTGGCCCACGCGCCCTGGTGGCCGGTCTGCTGGCTGGGCCGACTGGATCTCCCCCCTGGCCTTTTTCTTTTATTTTTAACATGCAGCTTAAATGATTTTTATAAAAATATTTAGCCAGTAGAAAAATATGATTCTTCCACCAACAATTTTCTAAAAATGTGTAGTAATTGATTCTGTAGAGTTTGACATTTATCAAAAACAGAATCTGTTTTGGTATTATAAAATGATATTAAAAGCATTTGTTTGCTCATGTTTGCTTTAAAATAAATATGCTTAGCTAACAAAAGCCATAGGAAACATTTTCCAAAATAATAAACAGAATTTATTCAAGCTTTGCAACATTTTTAAAAGCACCTTGTGATCTGTTTTGGTGTGAGCTATTATTTAATTATTCCTTTCTCGATGGTAGAGTTACCGAGTGACGGAGGATCCGGAGCGGAAGACCTCGAAAACCCCGGATACCTAGCTGACCAAGGCAAGCAGCCCTTTGACCATGACTTGAGCACAAACATTTTTGCATGCTAGTATAGTTGGTATTTTCCCGTTGCATGTGATCACGATGACGGTTCATCATTGTGGTGATGGCACCGGAGGCTTCTTCAAAGCCCTTGCATGTTGATGATGTTATTCATGTGGCTCCTCGGAGCACAAACATGATGAGCTTGACACTACCACTTATAAGGATCATGCTACTGTCATGTTGACTAGTAGAGTAAGATCATTGCATTGAGCTTGACCCTACCCCTTGAGGGTCATGTTATACCATGTTGACAAGTAAAGATAGAGAATATTATCACAAGAATGATGATGAGTTAAATAAAGAGTTTATGAAAACCCCGTCGGGTGCCACTAATGCCCGAGGATGATGATGAGTTGGTGGCCACTTTTGGAGAAGTGGTGCACCGAGTATTTTGCGTGTGTGGTTTCGGAAATAGGATTAGATTTATGATGTGTCGACCGTCCCAACCTTACCAGTACGACCACGATACCCCTTTATGGGACGGGGCTTTGTTGATTACTCTGGTCGGTACTAGCAAAGAGCCACATTACTAGTGACGGGAGTGATCGGTGTCACTCTCGTGATGGGGTCGTGCCAGGTAGGATGACTATGCCATTATTATGAGTTCCAGGCACACCGTTGGTCCCCGCATGGTTGATACTGTCCAGAGTCGATGCTCGTAAGACGTACAACATGTGGGCTGGGTACCAATCGAGTGGACCTCTTTGTCAAGTATCGTCAGGGGAAAGATGATGATCGGGTACTTACCTCGGGTATATGTAATATACCGCGAGTCGTGGATGACACAGAAGTTTCCCGTTTCTCGTGGGTCCAGCGTACTACCTCTGCAGAGTGTCAAAGTATTCGAATAGCCGTGTCCACGGTCAAGGACAGTTGGGTGGTGCTGCTTAAACTACGTCCAGCGTTTCCGCATAAACCAAGTGTGAGTAAAAGTGTGTGTGTGTGGTGTTAAAAAGGTGTTGTTATGAGAGTAATATTATGACCAAGTTCGGTGACTTGGCATATAGGGTAAACCCGGATGGTTTAGCCCTCATTAATACATTGAGGTTATGACAAGTCCGATGACTTGGCATATAGGGTGAACCCGGTGTGTTCAACCCTTAGCAGATATGTTGATATCTGTAACCTGTTCTTCAGGAGTAGTTCTTTAACTTGTTGCATATACGTGATCATTCCACCAAATTGCATTCCACCATAGATACATGTTACTATTATTCTTCGCTATCAAATGTTCATATCATGGGCTGTTTGCGAGTACATTCAAAGTACTCATTGGCTTTCCACTGGTTATATTATTGACCAGACATGGAAGGACCGGAGTTTGGCGACGACTACGCCGTTGGAGACGAACCTGCGATCTAGGACGCTTCCAAGTTAGAATGCCTGTCGGTGTAGGCTTGATGGCATGGGCACAGCTTAGCCCTTACGAGTTTCCGCTACTCGATGTATATGTTTAATTTGGCTTTTGGCCTCGCTCTTGAACCCGACCTTCTGGTCGTTTTATGTAATAATTTCGGTACTTGGATGTAAGACTCTATTATTCAGTATCTGTGTTCAGTGAATATTGATCCTTCGGGTCACTGGGCACGGCGAACTCGACTTGCTAGTCGGGGTCCCCACAATCTCTTGTAACCAATCTCCGTCTCGCGACTCCGATTGGTACTTGTAAGGTTGCTAGTAGTGTTGATTACTCTTTGTAGTTGATGCTAGTTGGATTACTTGGTGGAAGAGTTTATGTTCAGATCCTTGATGCTACTCATTACCCCTCTGATCATGATTATGATTATGCTTTGTGAGTAGTACTTTTGTTCCGGAGGACATGGGATAAGTCATGCTAATAATAGTCATGTAAATTTGGTATTCGTTCGGTATTTTGATATGTTGTATGTTGTTTTTCCTCTAGTGGTGTTATGTGAACGTCAACTACATAACACTTCACCATTATTTGGGCCTAGAGGAAGGCATTGGGAAGTAGTAAGTAGATTATGGGTTGCTAGAGTGACAAAAGCTTAAACCCTAGTTTATGCGTTACTTCGTAAGGGGCTGATTTGGATCCACTAGTCTAATGCTATGGTTAGACTTTGTCTTAATTCTTCTTTCGTAGTTGCGGATGCTTGCGAGAGGGGTTAATAATAAGTGGGATGCTTGTCCAAGTAAGGGCAGTACCCAAGCGCCGGTCCACCCACATATCAAACTATCAAACTAACGAACGCGAATCATATGAACATGATGAAACTAGCATGACCGAAATTCCTGTGTGCCCTTGGGAGCGTTTTTCCTCTTATAAGACTTTGTCCAGGCTTGTCCCTTGCTACAAAAGGGATTGGGCCACTTTGCTGCATCGTTGCTACTTTTGTTACTTGTTGCTTGCTACGAATCATCTCACCACACAATCACTTGTTACCGACAATTTCAGTGTTTGCAGATTTTTCCTTGCTGAAAACCACTTGTCAGATCCTTCTCCTCCTCGTTGGGTTCGACACTCTTACTTATCGAAAGGACTACGATTGAACCCCTATACTTGTGGGTCATTAGTGGTTGTGAGACAAAAAGGGAGGAGATGGTCACATTGACTCGACGTATCAAAGGGCTATGGAGATGCCCATAAATAGATATCAATGTGAGTGAGTAGGGATTGCCATACAAATGATGCACTAGAGCTATAAGTATGTGAAAGCTCAAAAGGAGAACTAGTGGGTGTGCATCCAACTTGCTTGCTCACGAAGACCTAGGGCAATTTTGAGGAAACCCATCATTGGAATATACAAGCCAAGTTATATAATAAAGATTCCCACTAGCATAAGGTGGTGACGAAACGAGAAGCTCTCAATCATGAAGAACATGGTGCTATTATGAAGCACAAGTGTGGAAAAAGATAGTAGCATTGTCCCTTCTCTCTTTTTCTCTCTCTTTTTTGGGCTCTTAGGACTCTTTTTTTTTATTTGGGCTCTTTGGCCTCTTTTTTATTTCCTCACATGGGACATTGCTCTAATAAAGATGATCATCACACTTTTATTTACTCACAGCTCAAAGCTTAGAATGATGATGACTCTATAGGAAATGCCTTCGGTAGTGTACCGGGATGTGCAACGATCTAGCTTGGCGTATGACGTTGAAACATCTCGCTAGCTATCTTACAATCATGCAATGGCAATATGAGAGTGACGGCACAAGTCATGGGACAAAACGGTGGGAGTTGCATGGCAATATATCTCGGAATGGCTATGAAAATGCCATAGTAGGTAGGTATGGTGGCTGTTTTGAGGAAGGCATATGGTGGGTTTGTGTACCGGCGAAAGTTGTGCGGCACTAGAGAGGCTAGAAATGGTGGAAGGTGAAAGTGCATCTATACCATGGACTCACATTAGTCATGAAGAACTCACATACTTGTTGCGAAAGTTTTATTAGTAATTGAAACAAAGTGCTAAACGCATGCTCCTAGGGGAAGGGTTGGTAGGTGTTAAACATCGCGCGATCCTGACCTCAACACAAAGGATGAAAATCAATAGATCAATTATGCTCTGACTTCCTAACATAGCGGTTCACCATACGTGCATGCTACGGGAATCACTAACTTCAACACAAGTATTTCTAGATTCACAACACCCTACTAACATAACTCTTAATATTACCAAATCCATGTCTCAAAATTAATTGCGAGGAATCAAGACTACTTTCATAGCATAAGCCAACTACCAAGACACGCACCGTCGTGCTCTAAAAGATCTAAGTGAAGCACATAGAGCAAAATTATCTAGCTCAAAAGATATAAGTGAAGCACGATGAGCATTCTAGCAAAATCACGATGAGTGCATGTCTCTCAAAGGTGTGCGATGAGGATGATTGTGACACAACAAAAATAAAAGACTCCAACGATACAAGACGCTCCAAGCAAAACACATATCATGTGGTGAATAAAAATATAGCTCCAAGTAATGTTACCGATGGATTGAAGACAAAAGAGGGATGCCTTCCCGGGGCATCCCCAAGCTTAGGCTTTTGGGTGTCCTTGAATTTGGCTTGGGATGACTTGGGCATCCCCAATCTTGAGCTCTTTCCACTCTTTATCCCTTTGTCCATGAGAACATCACCCAAAACTTGAAAACTTCACAGCACAAAACTTAAACAGAAACTTGTGATATCATTAGCACAAGAAAACAAACTACCACCTCTTTAGGTACTGTAGAAATCTTGACTTCTATTTGTATTGTAGTTAGATTACTGTATTCTCACTTTTCCATGGCTAGTACCCCCCGATACTATCCATAGTTTCATCAAAACAAGCAACCAACTCAACAAAAACAGAATCTGTCAAAAACAGACCAGTCTGTAGCAATCTGTATACTTTGTATACTTCTCGTACCTCAAAATTTCTGAAAAATTACGACTGCCTGAAAAAAAGGCATACCAACCAGCAGAAAAAAATCAACTCAAAAACTCTTTCTGAATAAAACTAAAAAATAATCTCGTGAGCGAAAATTTTATGTCTTTTTCCAGCAGGATCATACAACCATCACCAAGACTAGTCATAATGGTTTTGCTTGGCTCAAACACAAAAAGAAACACAAAAGACACTATCATAACAGAATTATGATGGTGTGGATGCAACAAAATAGAAAGAAAAACAAATAAATTCATTGGGTTGCCTCCCAACAAGCGCTATTGTTTAACGCCCTTAGCTAGGCATAAAGCGATAGAATCACGTATCGTCGTCTTTGGTGCTCAAATCATAAGTAGCCCTCATCATGGATTCATAAGGCAATCTTATTTTCTTTCTAGGAAAGTACTTCGTCCCTTCTTTAAAGGAAATTTAAATCTAATATTCCCTTCCTTCATATCGATGATAGCACCAATAGTCCTCAGGAAAGGTCTACCAAGAATAATAGGGCATGTAGGATTGCAATCAATGTCAAGCACAATGAAATCCACGGGTACATAGTTATTATTTGCAATAATAAGAACATCATTGGTCCTTCCCATGGGTTTCTTGACAGTAGAATCCGCAAGATGCAAACTAAGAGAGCACTCCTCAATCTCATTAAAACCCAGAACATCACATAAAGACTTTGGAATCACGGAAACACTAGCACCCAAATCACACAAAGCATCGCATTCATAGTTTTTGATTTGGATTTTGATAGTAGGTTCCCACTCATCATGAAGTTTTCTAGGGATAGATACTTCCAATTCAAGTTTCTCTTCAAGAGATTTTATCATAGCTTCGATGATATGATCAGTAAAGGCCTTCTTTTGGCTATAAGCGTGTGGAGAGTTTAGCATGGATTGCATCAAGGAAATGCATTCAATCAAGGAGCAACTATCATAATTGAATTCCTTGAAATCCAAAGTAGTTATTTCATTACTATTTAAAGTTTTAATATCTTCTACTCCACTTTCAATGCTTTTAGCATCAAGATAGGTGGACTCCGAATCATTGGGGTGTTTTTCAACCAAAGTGGATTCATATCCAGCCCCATCATCATTAGGTTTGACACGAGAAAACAAAGATTCAATGGGAGCCACACCAAGCACTTTAAGATCTTCGCGATTTTCATCACAAATTTCAGGTTTAGCAACCATTTTATTGACTAAAGTAGCTTGTATATCAGAAATCTGGCCTACCAATTTTTCAAGACGAGCAAACTGAGAATTTAGCGCAAGGAATTCTTTGGCCATATCATCAACTTCTTTACTCATAAAAGCCAAAAAATAATTTTGCTCCTTAAGTTCTCTACGAAAGTAACTGTTGTATTCAAATAGTGTAGACATGAAGCCTTTAACACTAGTTTCAATTTCTTCCAACCTCGCATAGTGAGCATCAAAATCACTTGGTTGGGCCATACAGGTCTTGGCAGGCAGACAAGCGGACAGAAAGCAAGTGAGAGAAAAGGGCAAATGAGAAAAGGAAAACGAAAAAGGCAAATATTTTTTTGTAAATTTTTGTTTTTCAGAAGTGGGGGAGAGAAAAACAAGAGGCAAAAAAAGTAAATGCAGGAGATGAGTTTGCGACACTTACTTGGATGAGTTCTTGACTTGAATCTCCCCGGCAACAGCGCCAGAAATTCTTCTGCTACAACAACAGACAAAAGCGCCAGAGATTGACACGTTGACGGAGACTGGGCTTGTGTTGGTTTTTCCCTTGAAGAGGAAAGGGTGATGCAGCACAGGAACAGTAAGTATTTCCCTCAGTTTGAGAACCAAGGTATCAATCCAGTAGGAGAATCTCATCATGTCCAGAGTACCTGCGCAAACACAAACGAGCTTGCACCGAATGCTATAAAGGGGTTGTCAATCCCTTTAAGATTGATTGCAAAGTGAGATCTGAAGGCGGAAAGTGCAACGAAGTAAAAGAGTAAGGCTGAAAATATGATGTGAAGTAGACCCGGGGGCCATAGTGTTCACTAAAGGCTTCTCTCAAAATAGCAAATATTACGGTGGGTGAACAAATTACTGTCGAGCAATTGATAGAACCGTGCAAAGTCATGACGATATCTAAGGCAATGATCATACATATAGGCATCACGTCCGAGACAAGTAGACCAATACTTTCTGCATCTACTATTATTACTCCACACATCGACCACTATCCAGCATGCATCTAGTATATTGAGTTCATGACGAACAGAGTAACGCCTTAAGCAAGATGACATGATGTAGAGGGATAAACTCAAACCAATGATGAAACCCCCATCTTTTCACCCTTGATGGCAACAACATGATGCGTGCCTCACTACCCCTTCTGTCACTGGGTGAGGTCACCGCACGGTATGAACCCAAAACCAAGCACTTCTCCCATTGCAAGAATCATAGATCAAGCTGGCCAAACAAAACCCACAACTCGAAGAGAATTACAAGGATATGAAATCATGCATATAAGAGATCAGGAGAAACTCAAATAAGATTCATAGATAATCTGATCATAAATCCACAATTCATCGGATCTCGACAAACACACCGCAAAAGAAGATTACATTGGATAGATCTCCATGAAGATCATGGAGAACTTTGTATTGAAGATCCAAGAGAGAGAAGAAGCCATCTAGCTACTAGCTATGGACACGTAGGTCTATGGGGAACTACTCACGCATCATCGGAGAGGTCATGGTGTTGATGGAGAAGCCCTCCGTATCCGAATCCCCCCTCCGGCAGGGCACCAGAATGTGCCCCAGATGGGATCTTCCAGAGACAGAAGCTTGCGGCGGCGGAAAAGTACTTTCGATGATCTCGTGATATTTTCTAGGATTTTAGGGAATATATAGGCGGAAGACCTAGGGCAGAGGAGGCCCAGGGAGCCCACAAGCCTGGGAGGCGCGGGCCCCCCTAGCCACGGCTAGGGGGCTTGTGGGGTCCCTCGTGACCCCCTGCCTTGGTTCTCAAGTTCCCTGATCTTCTTCTGTTTCAGAAAAAATCTGTTTGTAAGTTTCGTTCCGTTTGGACTCCTTTTAAAATCCTCCTGTGAAAAGGGTCAAAAACACGGAAAAACAGGAACTGGCACTTGGCACTGAGTTAATAAGTTAGTCCCAAAAAAGATATAAAATGCATACAAAACGTCCAAAGTTTGACAAGATAATAGCATGAAACCATCAAAAATTATAGATACGTTGGAGACGTATCAGTCAGCCAGTTGGTAGACGACCTCAGGGAAACCTTTGCCAACCTAGAGGCATACGATATTCGTCCTAATCCGGATAAGTGTGTCTTCGGAGACCAAGATGGAAATCTCCTCAGATTCATCGTGCCACAAAGGGGAATCGAGGACAATCCAGCCAAAATACGAGCATTGTCACAGCTCGCCATCCCAACAGAGCTAGAACACGTCCAAAAGTTGGCAGGCTCCATGGCGAACTTAAGCCGATTTAGATCTCGCATCAGCGAGGAGGCCCTCCCTCTCTATAGGTTTCTGAAGAAAACTAAAAAGTTCAAATGGACCGATGAGGCTAGAACGGCCTTGGAGGAAATCAAGGTGATACTGGCCAACAACCCGATCCTAGCAGCACCCTACACAGGAGAGCCGATGTTACTATACATCTTAGCCACCAATGAAGTGGTGAGTGCGGTCCTTGTCATAGAACAAGAAACTGAGGGTCAACAACTCTGGATACAAAGGCCGGTTTATTACGTATCCAAGGTGCTTACCCCAGGCAAAACCAGATACCCGCACTGCCAAAAGATTGCTTAAATTGTGTTTACGGCATTGCACAAACTTAGACACGATTTCCAGGAATGTGTGGTCACTGTGACCTGACAAGTACAGTGAGTGACATCATTAACGATAAGGACGCCACCGGTAGAGTTGCCAAATGGTACATCGAGCTTGTGTCCTTTGATATCACCTACAAGCCACGACGAGCCATCAAATCTCAAGTCTTGGCAGACTTCATCGCTGAATCGATGGAGGCCGAACTCCCTAGAGAGTATAGCACTTATGCTCATTGGACCATGTATTTTGACGTGTCCAAGAATCTTGACGGTCTGGGGGCTGGAGTGATTCACACATCCCCTACCGGGGATAATGTTCGGTACGTGCTACAGATCATGTATGCCGACTCGAATAACGCAGGAGAGTACGAGGCGCTACTACACGGTCTCCGAATGGCAGCCTCAGTGGGCATACAACGGCTCGATGTACGAGGAGACTCTAACATCGCCATCTCACAAATCATTGACAAATTTGATGCAAAAAAAATCCGAAGATGGAAGCATACATAAACGTCGTCTTCAAGATTTCAGCATGACTTGAAGGGTTGGAGTTCCACCACATCTCAAGAGACAACAACCAAGCCGCGGACGTTCTCACTTGCTTAGGCGCGAAGCGCAGCCCCTTCCCCATCAACATATTCCTAGAACGGCTATTCAAGCCATCCGTAGCATGGAAGGATGAATTGGGTAGAACAGAAGCTGATGGTGCAGAGAAGGTTATACCACCTACAGCCGAGGAGGATGATCAAATCATGAGTGGAACTTCAATTGAAGTAACACCCTCGGCCCATGAGGTCATGGCAGTAATCGTGCCATGGACCGAACCCTTCCTTGCTTATCTCCTGCGCAAGGAACTCCCCAATGTCCAGACCGAGGCGCGACGTATCGTTTGCTGATCAAAGGCTTACAAGGTTCACGAGGGAGAGCTATATAAAAAGAGCACCACATGAGTCCTCCAACGATGCATATCCGAGGAGGGAATGCAGCTTCTGGCCGAAGTACATGACAATATGGGCAGTCACCATGCAACAGCTCGGGCCCTGGTCAGCAAGGCTTTCTGAGCTGGTTTCTTCTGGACACAACCCGAGAGGACACCCACGCGCTCGTTCAGCATTGTGAGGGGTGTCAATTCTTCGTGAATCAAACCCGCATGCCCCAACAGCTCTTCGGACAATACCAATCACGTGGCCCTTTGTGGTCTCGGGTCTGGATATGATTGGCCCACTTAATGGGGTGACCAAGGAAAAGAAATACCTCATGGTCATGGTCGACAAGTTTACCAAATCGATAGAAGCAAAGTGTGTTAGCTCCACGAAAGCCGGGCCAGTAACCGACTTCATTTCCGGTATCGTACACCATTATGGTGTCCCGCGTAGCATAATAACACACAACACATCCAATTTCATAGCCCAGGAGGTAAAAGATTGGTGCGCAGATCTGGGCATCAAGCTTTACTATGCCTCCGTATACCACCTGCAGACCAATGGACAAGTCGAAAGAGCCAATGGGCTAATTATGAGCGGCATTAAACCTCGTCTGGTCCACTCTCTTCAAGAATTCGACTAGAAATGGGTGGAGGAGCTCGAATCCGTACTATGGGGCCTGCATACCACGCGACTTGTTCCACATGGTACATGCCAATTTTCATGGTGTATAAGGCTAAAGCGGTCCTCCCCTATGAAATTATCCACTATGCACCTCGGGTGTGTATGTACAACGAAAAAGAGGTCGAGTTGGATCAGCAAGATGACTTAGACGCATTGGATGGCGACCTCAACATAGCTCGAGCTCGGTCTGCTTTCTATCAACAGCAAGCCCGGTGATACGTCTTCAATGTATCTACTTTTCCAAACTCTTTTGCCCTTGGTTTGGCCTCTAATTTGCATGATTTGAATGGAACTAACCCGGAATAACGTTGTTTTCAGCAGAATTGTCTTGGTGTTATTTTTGTGCAAAAATAAAATTTCTCGGATTGACCTAAAAATTTACGGAGAATATTTCTAGATTTAATAAAAATACTGGCAAAATAATCTACTAGAGAGGGGCCATCCCCAGGCCACAAGCCTGCAGGGCGCCCCTAGGCTGCGCCCCTGGCTTGTGGGGGCCCTGAAGGTCCACTGACCTATTTTCCAGACCTATATATTTCCATCTGCGGAGAAAAAAAATAGAGAGAATATTTCATCTTGTTTTACGATACGGAGCCGCCGCCACCTCCCGTTCTTCCTCGGGGGGGGGGGGCAGATCTCGAGTGTGATTTGGGCTCCGGAGAGGGGAAATCGACGCCGTCGTCATCACCAACCATCCTTCATCACCAATTTCATAATGCTCTCCATCGTTCGTGAGTAATTCCATCGTAGTCTTGCTGGACGGTGATGGGTTGGATGAGATTTATCATGTAATCAAGTTAGTTTTGTTAGGGTTTGATCCCTAGTATCCACTGTGTTCCGAGATTGATGTTGCTATGACTTTGCTATGCTTAATGCTTGTCACCAGGGCCCGAGTGCCATGATTTCAGATCTGAACCTATTATATTTTCATGAATATATATGTGTTCTTGATCCTATCTTGCAAGTTATAGAAACCTATTACAAGTTATGATCCGCATCCCCGAGGGTGACAATAATTGGGACTCTTTCCGGTGATTACCATTGTTTGAGGAGTTCTTGTATTCACTAAGTGCTAATGCTTTGGTCCGGTTCTCTATTGAAAGGAGGCCTTAATATCCCTTAGTTTCCATTAGGACCCCGCTGCCACGGGAGGATAGGATAAAAGATGTCATGCAAGTTCTTTTCCATAAGTACGTATGACTATATACGGAATACATGCCTACATTACATTGATGAATTGGGGCTAGTTCTGTATCACCGTATGTTATGACTGTTGCATTATGAATGCCATCCAACATAATTAACAATCACTGATCCATTGCCTTCAAGCTATTCACATATTGATCTTTGCTAACTTACTTTTTCGTTGCTATTGTTACAATCACTAAAAAACTACTACTGTTACTTTTACCACCGTTATCGTTACTTCCATACTACTTGGTACTAAATACTTTGCTACATATTTTAAGTTTTTCAGGTGTGATTGAATTGAGAACTCTACTGCTAATACTGGAGAATATTCTTTGGCTCCCCTCGTGTCAAATCAATAAATTTGGGTTGAATACTCGACCCTCAAAAACTGTTGTGATCCCCTATACTTGTGGGTCATCAAGACCTTTTTCGGGCGCCGTTGCCGGGGAGCATAGCTATATCATCTGAGTCATTAGGAATTTTTATCTATTTATCACTATGAAGAATCTAAAATACGTTAAAACCAAAATCTACCCCTCAACTACGAGGGCAGGTAAGGAACTACCATCTAGCTCTACACTTCATTCACCGTCTGATATGAGTAAATTTGCGACACCACCACGTGCTATTGAATATGATATGTTGCAAGTAATTGATGATGCTACTTCTGCTATGCATGATGCTTATAATGAGACTTTGCTTGATACTACTACGCCACTTGGTGAATTTCTTGATGAACAAATTGCTAGAGTGAATGCTGAAATTGATAATATTGTTGAATCTGATGAAACTGAACACTATGATTCACCTGCTAGACCTAGCTCTCCTAGATATGAATTACCTAATATACCTGAGGGTTATGTTATGGAAGGAGAGGTAGCTAGGGACTTTCTTGCTTGTAAGGATAGAGATTATCTTAAGAAATTGCTATGCAAGTGTAAGGAAAAAATCTTTGAATGCTAGAATGCAATATGATCCCTAGTTTGCTACTTCACCTATCTGCATTACTGATAAGGATTATGAATTCTCTGTCGATCCTGAGTTAATTACTTTGGTAGAATCTGATCCTTTTCATGGTTATGAATCTGAAACTATTGCGGCACACCTTACTAAATTGAATGATATAGCCGCCCTATTTACTCATGAGGAAAAAATTCGTTACTACTATATTCTTAAGTGGTTCCCGTTCTCATTAAAGGGTGATGCTAAGATATGGTTCAATTATCTTGCTCCTGGTTGTGTTCGTAGTCCCCAGGATATGATTTACTATTTCTCTAAAAAATATTTTCCTCCCGAGAAGAAACTAGCTGCCTTGCAGGAAATATTTAACTTTGTGAAAATTGAAGAAGAGGGTCTCCCACAAGCTTGGGGGAGGTTTCTCTAGTTACTTAATGCTTTGCCTGATCACCCTCTCAAGAAAAATGAAATACTTGATATCTTTTATAATGGACTAACTGATGCTTCTAGGGACCACCTAGGTAGTTGTGCTGGTTGTGTTTTCAGGGAACGAAGTGTTGAACAAGCTGAACTACTATTGAATAATATATTGAGCAATTATAATGATTGGACTATTCCCGAACCACCTCCAAAACCAACTCCGAATAAAAGAGGTATTATATTCCTCAATCCTGAAGATATGCAAGAGGTAAAGAAATCTATGAAATAAAAAGGTATTAAAGCTAAAGATGTTAAGAATCTACCACCTATCAAAGAAATACATGGTCTTGATAACCCGACACAGGTAGTAGAGGTAAATTCTCTTTGTAGATTTGATGAAGGAGATATTCCTTATAATAAGTCTGCTAGACAATGCTTGGATGAATTTTATAACTTTGTTGTTAAACAAGAAAATTTCAATGCTTATGTTAGTAGACAATTGAAACATAATGCTTACATGCTTGATCGCTTGGGTGAATATATGAGTAGAACTGTCAATGACCTTAGGCTTATTAGTAAACATGCTTCCATGGTAACTACTCAAGTAGAACAGGTACTTAAGGTACAAAATGATTTGGTCAATGAGATGAGTAGTAAGAACAATGATCATTCTGTTAGAGTTGTGATGAGAGGTGGTAGAATGACTCAGGAACCCTTGTATCCTGAGGGACACCCTAAGAGAATTGAGCAAGAATATCAGAGAGTTAATATTGATGTACCCGGTCCATCTAATAAAAAGAAAAAGAACGATGATAGTACTTTGCATGCTGCTAGTGAACCTGATATAGAGTCACATGAAAACCCAAATGATATCTCTATTTCTGATGCTGAGACACAATCTAATAATGATGTGGGGACCCCGACTAGTGAGTCGAGATCGCCGTGCCCAGTGATCCCAAGGATCAATGCTCACTGAACATAGATACTGAATAATAGAGTCTTACATGCAAATACTGAATATTACATCAAATGACCGAAGGGTCAGGTTCACAAATAGGGCCTAAGGCCAAATAAAACGGGTACAACGGGTAGCGGAAACTCATAAGGGCTAAGCGGGTGCCCATGCCATCTAGCCTAAACCGACGTGCATTCTTACTTGGAAGCGTCCTAGATCGCAGGTCCGTCTCCGAAGACGTACTCATCGCCAAAATCTGGTCTTTCCTTGTCAGGTCAAATATATAACCAGTGGCAAGCCAATGAGTACTTTGAATGTACTCGCAAACAACCCATGATATGAACAATGAAAGCTAAGGATGACAATATCATGCATTTCTCGTATAACTCATTTGGGTAGAATGATCATGAATATGCATCAAGTTAAATAATTACTTTTGAAGAACAGTTACAGATATCAACATATCTGCTAAGGGTTGAACCATCCGGGTTCGCCCTATATGCCAAGTCATCGGACTTGTCATAACCTCAATGTATCAGCTGAGGGCTAAACCATCAGCGGAAATATCAGGATGTAGTTTAAGCAGGATTACCCAACTGTCCTTGACCGTGGACACGGCTATTCGAATAGTTTACACTCTGCAAAGGTAGTACGCTGGACCCATGAGATCCGGGAAACTTCCGTGTCATCCACGACTCGCGGTATATCACATATACCCGAGGTAAGTACCCGATCATCATCTTTCCCCTAACGATACTAGACAAAGAGGTCACCTCGATTGGTACCCAGCCCACATGTTGTAGATCTTACGAGCACCGACTCTGGACAGTATCAACCATGCAGGGACCAACGGTGTGCCTGGAACTCATAATAATGGCATAGTCGTCCTACCTGGCACGACCCCATCACGAGAGCGACAACAATCACTCCCGCCACTAGTAATGTGGCTCTTTTCTAGTACCGACCAGAGTAATCAACAAAGCCCCGTCCCATAAAGGGGTATCGTGGTCGTACTGGAAAGGCTGGGACGGTCGACACATCATAAATCTAATCCCATTTCCGAAACCATACTCACACAAAACACTGGTGCATCATTTCACCAAAAGTGACCACCAACTCATCATCACCCTCGGGCATTAGTGGCACCCGACGGGGTTTTCATAAACTCTTGATTTAACTCATCATCATGCTCATGGTAATATGCTTCTATCTTTACTTGTCAACATGGTATTAGCATGACCCTCAAGGGGTAGTGTCAAGCTCAATGCAATTGTCCTTTAATTTTACTAATCAGCATGACAGTAGCATGATCCTCATAGATGGTAGGATCAACCTCATCATGCTTATGCTCAGAGGAGCCAAGTGAATAACATCACCATCATACAAGTGCTTTGAAGAAGCCTTCGATACCATCACAACAATGATGAATCGGCACTGTGATCACATGCAATGGAAAAGTACTTGCTATTCTAGCATGCATCAATTCATATGCTCAAGTCATGGTCAAAGGGCTCCTTGCCTTGGTCAGCTAGGTATCCTGGGTCTTCGAGGTCTTCCCTTCCGAATCCTTCGTTACTCGGTAATTCTATCGTCGAGAATAGAATAAATAAGAAATAGCTCACACAAAAACAGATCACAAACCACTTTTAAAAATGTTGCAAAACTTGGTAAAAATTAGGTTGTTACTTTGAAAAATATCTTCTCTTTGTTTTTACTAGCAAAGCATTTTTAATAATTACAAAAACAGAAGCAAACTATTGCTTTTAATGCCTTTATATTATTATAAAATAGATTCTGTTTTTGAAAAATGTCAACAATGGTAGAATCAAATACTACCCATTTTTAGAAAAATATCAGTGGAAGAATCATATTTTTCCACTGGATAGTTATTTTTACAAAAAACTTTTAGTCTCAGGTTTAAAAATAAAAGAAAAGGCCAAAGCCTGGCCTGGGAAGCATGCCGGCCCAGCCAGCCAGCAAACTGCTAGGCGCGCGCGCGCTAGGTTTGAACCTGACGTGCGGGCCCCTGGAGTCAGCGACAATGGCTGCGCGCGGGGCAGCTCCAGGACACCGTTAGGTGGAGCCCACGTGTCGGGTTCTTCCCCTACCTCCAGCCAGGGAGGAGGAGACGAACGCCGGCAAGGCTACCGTCGTCCATGGGCCTAGCTAAGGGCAGGAATGGGTTCAGCATGCCTCCGCCTACCTGCAGGTGGTCGGGACAGTGCTGGAGAGGCATGGAGTCGCCGACCACGAGGTGGCCGTGGCGGAGGAGTTTCGGGATGCGGTTGAACTGATAGCTAGGGGCACGGAAAAGCTCGGGGCTGTTGGGGGAAAGGTTCCTGGTGTCGAGGGGAGTGCTCTGGTGGGTTGAGTGTCGCAGGAGCCGGCGTGTAGATAGAGATCGACCCGAGCTCCGAGGCGGAGGGGCCTCGTTCGATCTCCAGCATCGGTGCTCTGCGAGCTCGATTGGGTGGCTAGGGGGGAGCTAGTGGTCGTGCAGAGGCTGTTGGAGGGGTGCTGAGGTGCCGGGGGGCCTATTTATAGGCTCGCGACGGTGAGCCGAACTCGGTGTGCCGATGACTCACCGCAGCGCTCGTGCATGCACAGTGAGGAGCTGGCTGCGAAACCATGGTCACCGGATACTGTTTAGGACGCTCTGAAGCATCAGCCGGAGAGGGAGAAGGCGTGGGGTCGAGCTGCAGCATCCGTGCATGCTCGGCCGAGTCTGGTGCGCGCGGGCACGTGTCGCCCGAGCTCTAGCACGGGGGAGGAGCGTCCCTGGCGGCTGCTTTACAGTGAGGAGTTGTCCGGGGAGGTCTTGGACACTTCGGGGGAGGTTGGAACCGGCCGGGAGCGTCGTCCCCTTCTCGGTTGCTCCGTGTAGCGCGTCCAGAGCGCAGTTTTGGCATGCCACGGCATGCTGGAGCGATCTGGTGCACTTCAGACGTGTCCCTCATGTCTTGGGTGTTGCTAGGAGTGTAACTAGCCATTGTGTGCTCGTGTGGGTACTGGCTGGTCAAGGGGGACATGTTTTACTAGTGCTGCCAGTCCTGATCTGTGGCACAAATTGGAGTTTTTGTCACTTGTGCTTTGAACTGGGGAGGGGCCAGTTGACTGGGTATTTAGGTTGGTCTGAGGCACTAATACACCAAGTTTGAGGCTCTGACATTGGGTAAAACAGTGGCTAGGTGGGTTTTTACCTTGCTGTCAGAAGGTGTTCGACAGTGGTTTGGGGTGCTTCCACTCCACTACTAGAACTGCAACTTAACAGGTTTGGTCTTGGGGTTAAATAGGGGTTTCCACCAATTTTGAGCTCCATTGCACAAGTTTAGCTTTGTAAACTTGAAAATGCAGGAAAGTAGCCAGATCTGTCCGCTCCAAAGGAAGTGTGACTAAATAGAGTCTAGAAAGTCTCATTTTTTGTGTGGAGTCCTCATTTGAGATGCCAAACACCACTGCAAAGTTTCGGCCCTATTGGACAAACTTTGCTATGTAGAGTTGTTCCAACTCCATACTGGACAGAGAGGGTTTTAGGCTCATTTGGTGACCTTCCCCACCTTGGATCAAGGTGAGATTTTATGTGGGCACCAAATATGGCTTGGGAGGCTCCTGTAATTTAATTGGATTTTATTGAGAATATTTCCTTTGGAAATATCTCAAAAGGTTAAAACAGACAGGAATAGTTTTTAGGGTTTTACTCAAATAATTATAATATAAAATATGGTTGGAAATCTTATGTATGTAAAATATATGTCCTTCTGAGTTTCCATGATTTTACTCAGAATTTTCTAAGGCAGAGAAGCATTTTTCCTTGTGGGAATATCATTCCTGGCCTTAGAAACAGACATGCATTTAAAATAGAAAAATAATGTTTTAAATCATTAAATAATGTTTTTGGCAAATAATAATAGTATTTGAGTTCAGATCACCAACTTTGGTTGGGAGTGCTACTAGGCATCATGAGCTAGTAGTGTAACCCAAGCAAGGTAGAGGTGATATGATGTCAAAGAAAAGAGTTTTGGAAACTCATTTTAATTAAATAAATAAATTTGCCATGGGTCTGGTTCAACAAGCAAACAAGCATACATTCATACAAGGCATTCATAGCATTCACAACATCATTTGAAAAAGTTTTAACAAGCCCTGATTTTTGCAACTCAAAACATTGGTGGTGAAAAACAGGGGGTGACAGACCTATCCCTCTTACAAGAATCTCGTCCCCGAGATTCCTAAGCTAAGCGTTAAATAGCTCTGGAAATTCTGATCGGAGATAGTTTTCACGTTCCCATGTTGCTTCTGCTTCGGTATGGTTGCTCCACTGAACCTTTAAATACTTGATGGTGTGGCTTCTGGTGCAACGCTCTGCTTCATCCAGAATGCGAATCGGCTTCTCGCGATAGGTGAGGTTGTGTTGAAGGTCAATAGCTTGGTGGTCAATCTCCTTGCAATGCTCAGAACGGTTCGGCACTTGTAAGCACTTCCGGAGTTGTGACACGTGGAACACGTTGTGCACACCCGAAAGTTCTCGGGGTAGCTCTAACTGATAAGCCACTTCCCCGCGCCTTGCCGCGATCTTGAAGGGTCCAATAAACCTTGGGGCTAGCTTCCCCTTGACGTGGAAACGCTTGGTTCCTTTGAGAGGCGTAACGCGCAGGTACACCTGGTCTCCGGGAATGAATTCCACATTCATGCGGTGGGAGTCCGCATAGCTCTTGTGTCGTGACTTAGCTGCCTTCAGGTTTTCTTAGACGAGCTGCGCCTTTCTTTCTGCTTCATGTAGCGCTTCTCGCCCAAAAACTAGTCCTTCTCCGGTTTCGGACCAATTGAGTGGGGTGCGGCACTTCCGCCCATATAGCACCTCGAATGGGACCATTTGAAGACTGGACTGGTAGCTGTTGTTGTATGAGAACTCAGCAAACGGCAGACAGTCTTCCCACTTGGCACCATGGGCCAAGACACATGCACGGAGCATGTCCTCGAGTATCTGGTTCACCCTCTCGGTCTGTCCGCCCGTCTGCGGGTGGAAAGCCGTGCTGAAAGAGAGTTCGGTGCCGAGAGCTTCTTGAAACTTCTTCCAGAATCTTGAGATGAATTGCGTGCCACGGTCGGACACAATCTCCTTAGGAACTCCATGAAGGCTAATGATGCACTCAATGTAGAGGCTAGCCAACTTGTCGCCCCCATAGGTGGTGTTGACCGGAATGAAATGAGACACCTTAGTTAAGTGGTCGACGATGACCCATATGGAGTCATGACCCGTACTTGACCAGGGTAATCCGGTGATGAAGTCCATGCCGACATTATCCCATTTCCATTCTAGCACTTGAAGAGGTTGTAGCAGCCCAGCAGGTCGTTGATGCTCAGCCTTGACCCGCTGGCATACATCACACTTAGCGACATAGGAGCCTATTTCTCTTCTCATGCCATGCCACCAGAATCGTTCTCGGAGGTCTTGATAGATCTTGGTACCACCGGGATGGATGGAGTATGGTGTGTCATGAGACTCTTCCAGGATCAAGTCCTTGAGTTCGGCCTTGTTGGGCACACATAAGCGTTTCCCGTACCACACCACTCCTTGATCATCGACCGAGAACACTGGGGCCTTGCCTTCCCGAATCTACCTCTTGAGGCCTTCAATACTCTTGTGTCCCTTCTGGGCTTCCTTCATATCATCAGCCAGAGTTGGTTTGACTTCGAGGTTGGCCAGGTATCCTGGTCCGACCAACTCTATGTTGGAATTATGCCCTAGAGGCAATAATAAATATGGTTATTATTATAATTCCTGTATCAAGATAATAGTTTATTATCCATGCTATAATTGTATTGAATGAAGACTCATTTACATGTGTGGATACATAGACAAAACACCGTCCCTAGCATGCCCCTAGTTGGCTAGCCATTTGGTCAATGATAGTCAGTGTCTTCTGATTATGAACAAGGTGTTGTTGCTTGATAACTGGATCACGTCATTGGGAGAATCACATGATGGACTAGACCCAAACTAATAGACGTAGCATGTTGATCGTGTCATTTTGTTGCTACTGTTTTCTGCATGTCAAGTATTTATTCCTATGACCATGAGATCATATAACTCACTGACACCGGAGGAATGCTTTGTGTGTATCAAACGTTGCAACGTAACTGGGTGACTATAAAGATGCTCTACAGGTATCTCCGAAGGTGTTAGTTGAGTTAGTATGGATCAAGACTGGGATTTGTCACTCCGTGTGACGGAGAGGTATCTCGGAGCCCACTCGGTAATACAACATCACACACAAGCCTTGCAAGCAATGTAACTTAGTGTAAGTTGCGGGATCTTGTATTACGGAACGAGTAAAGAGACTTGCCGGTAAACGAGATTAAAATAGGTATGCGGATACTGACGATCGAATCTCGGGCAAGTAACATACCGAAGGACAAAGGGAATGACATACGGGATTATACGAATCCTTGGCACTGAGGTTCAAACGATAAGATCTTCGTAGAATATGTAGGATCCAATATGGGCATCCAGGTCCCGCTATTGGATATTGATCGAGGAGTCTCTCGGGTCATGTCTACATAGTTCTCGAACCCGCAGGGTCTGCACACTTAAGGTTCGACGTTGTTTTATGGGTATTTGTGTTATATGGTTGGTTACCGAATGTTGTTCGGAGTCCCGGATGAGATCACGGACGTCACGAGGGTTTCCGGAATGGTCCGGAAACGAAGATTGATATATAGGATGACCTCATTTGATTACCGGAAGGTTTTCGGAGTTACCGGGAATGTACCGGGAATGACGAATGGGTTCCGGGAGTTCACCGGGGGGGCAACCCACCCCGGGGATGCCCATAGGCCTTTGGGGAGACACACCAGCCCTTAGTGGGCTGGTGGGACAGCCCACAAGTGCTCTATGCGCCAAGAGAAGAAAAATCAAGAGGAAAAAAAAGGGGAGGAGGTGGGAAGGGAGGGGGACTCCCTCCCACCAAACCTAGTCCAACTCGGTTTGGGGGGGGAGAGTCCTCCCCCTTGGCTCGGCCGACCCCCTTGAGGGTCCTTGGACCCCAAGGCAAGGCCCCCTCCCTCCCACCTATATATACGGAGGTTTTAGGGCTGATTTGAGATGACTTTTCCACGGCAGCCCGACCACATACCTCCACGGTTTTTCCTCTAGATCGCGTTTCTGCGGAGCTCGGGCGGAGCCCTGCTGAGACAAGGTCATCACCAACCTCCGGAGCGCCGTCATGCTGCCGGAGAACTCTTCTACCTCTCCGTCTCTCTTGCTGGATCAAGAAGGCCGAGATCATCGTCGAGCTGTACGTGTGCTGAACGCGGAGGTGCCGTCCGTTCGGTACTAGATCGTGGGACTGATCGCGGGATTGTTCGCGGGGCGGATCGAGGGACGTGAGGACGTTCCACTACATCAACCGCGTTCTCTAACGCTTCTTCTGTACGGTCTACAAGGGTACATAGATCACTCATCCCCTCTCGTAGATGGACATCACCATGATAGGTCTTCGTGCGCGTAGGAAATTTTTTGTTTCCCATGCGACGTTCCCCAACAGTGGCGTCATGAGCTAGGTTCATGCGTAGATGTCTTCTCGAGTAGAACACAAAAGTTTTTGTGGGCGGTGATGTGCGTTTTGCTGCCCTCCTTAGTCTTTTCTTGATTCCGCGGTATTTTTGGATTGAAGCGGCTTGGACCGACATTACTCGTACGCTTACGAGAGACTGGTTTCATCATTACGAGTAACCCCCTTTGCTCAAAGATGACTGGCAAGTGTCGGTTTCTCCAACTTTAGTTGAATCGGATTTGACCTAGGAGGTCCTTGGATGAGGTTAAATAGCAACTCATATATCTCCGTTGTGGTGTTTGCGTAAGTAAGATGCGATCCTACTAGATACCCTTGGTCACCACGTAAAACATGCAACAACAAAATTAGAGGATGTCTAACTTGTTTTTGCAGGGTATGATTGTGATGTGATATGGCCAACGATGTGATGTGATATATTGGATGTATGAGATGATCATGTTGTAATAGAAATATCGACTTGCACGTCGATGGTACGGCAACCGGCAGGAGCCATAGGGTTGTCTTTATACTAACGTTTGTGCTTGCAGATGCGTTTACTATTTTGCTAGGATGTAGCTTTAGTAGTAATAGCATAAGTAGCACGACAACCCCAATGGCAACACGTTGATGGATGATCATGGTGTGGCGCCGGTGACAAAGAAGATCGTGCCGGTGCTTTGGTGATGGAGATCAAGAAGCACGTGATGATGGCCATATCATGTCACTTATGAATTGCATGTGATGTTAATCCTTTTATGCACCTTATTTTTCTTAGAACGACGGTAGCATTATGAGGTGATCTCTCACTAAAATTTCAAGACGAAATTGTGTTCTCCCCGACTGTGCACCGTTGCTATAGTTCGTCGTTTCGAGACACCACGTGATGATCGGGTGTGATAGACTCAACGTTCACATACAACGGGTGCAAAACAGTTGCGCACGCGGAACACTCGGGTTAAGCTTGACGAGCCTAGCATGTGCAGACATGGCCTCGGAACACATGAGATCGAAAGGTCGATCATGAATCATATAGTTGATATGATTAGCATAGGGATGCTTACCACTGAAACTATACTCGACTCACGTGATGATCGGACTTGGGATAGTGTAAGTGGATCATGAACCACTCAAATGACTAGAGAGATGTACTTTTTGAGTGGGAGTGTAGCATATAATTTGATTAAGTTGAACTCTAATTATCTTGAACATAGTCTAAGTCCACTTTGAATATATTTGTGTTGTAGATCATGGCTCACGCGACAGTCATCCTGAATTTTAATACGTTCCTAGAGAAAGCTAAGTTGAAAGATGATGGAAGCAACTTTGTAGACTGGGCTCGTAATCTTAAGCTAATCTTACAAGCTGGGAAGAAGGATTATGTCCTTAATGCTGTGCTAGGAGATGAACCACCCGCTACGGCTGATCAGGATGTTAAGAACGCTTGGTTAGCACGTAAGGAGGACTACTCGATAGTTCAATGTGCGGTCTTGTATGGCTTAGAGCCGGGACTTCAACGTCGCTTTGAGCGTCATGGAGCATTTGAGATGTTCCAGGAGTTGGAGTTTATCTTTCAGAAGAACGCCCGGATCGAGAGGTATGAGACCTCCGATAAATTCTATGCTTGCAAGATGGAGGAAAACTCGTCTGTCAGTGAACATGTGCTCAAAATGTCTGGGTACTCAAACCGTCTAGCTGAGCTGGGGATTGAACTCCCGCAAGAAGCTATCACTGACAGAATCCTTCAATCACTACCGCCAAGCTATAAAGGCTTTGTGTTGAACTACAACATGCAAGGGATGAACAAGTCTCCCGGCGAGTTGTTTGCGATGCTGAAAGTCGCAGAGTCTGAACTCCGTAAAGAGCATCAAGTGTTGATGGTGAGCAAGACCACTAGTTTCAAGAGAAACGGCAAAGGCAAGAAGGGCAATTCGAAGAAGAGCGGCAAGCATGTTGCCAATCCGCCGAAGAAACCCAAGGCTGGACCTAAGCCTGAAACAGAGTGCTTCTATTGCAAGGGTATGGGTCACTGGAAGCACAATTGCCCCAAGTATCTGGCAGATAAGAAGGCGGGCAAAGAAAAATCAGGTATATTTGATATACATGTTATTGATGTGTACTTAACAGGCTCTCGTAGTAGTGCCTGGGTATTCGATACCGGTTCTGTTGCTCACATTTGCAACTCGAAGCAGGAACTGCGGAATAGACGAAGGCTGGCGAAAGACGAAGTGACGATGCGCGTAGGAAATGGTTCCAAGGTTGATGCAATCGCCGTCGGCACAGTGTCACTTCAGCTACCATCGGGATTAGTGATGAACTTAAATCGTTGTTATTTAGTGCCTGCGTTGAGCATGAACATTATCTCTCGATCTTGTTTATTGCGAGACGGTTACTCTTTTAAGTCTGAGAATAATGGTTGTTCTATTTCTATGAGTAATATCTTTTATGGTCATGCACCGAATGTGAGAGGATTGTTCATATTGAATCTTGATAGCGATACGCATATACATAACATTGAGACCAAAAGAGTTAGAGTAAACAATGATAGCGCCATATTTTTGTGGCACTGCCGCTTGGGTCATATTGGTGTAAAGCGCATGAAGAAACTCCATGCTGATGGACTTTTGGAGTCACTTGACTTTGATTCACTTGACACGTGCGAACCATGCCTCATGGGCAAGATGACTAAGACTCCGTTCTCCGGAACAATGGAGCGTGCAAGTGACTTGTTGGAAATCATACATACCGATGTGTGTGGTCCAATGAGCGTAGAGGCACGCGGCGGATATCGTTATTTTCTCACCTTCACTGACATTTTAAGTAGATATGGTTATGTCTACTTGATGAAGCACAAGTCTGAAACATTTGAAAAGTTCAAGCAATTTCAGAGTGAAGTGGAAAATCATCGTAACAAGAAGATCAAGTTCCTACGGTCTGATCGTGGGGGTGAATATCTGAGTTTCGAGTTTGGTGCTCACTTAAGACAATGTGGAATTGTTTCGCAGTTAACACCGCCTGGAACACCACAGCGTAATGGTGTGTCCGAACGTCGTAATCGTACTTTGTTAGAGATGGTGCGATCTATGATGTCTCTTACTGATTTGCCGTTACCATTTTGGGGTTATGCATTAGAAACAGCTGCATTCACTTTAAATAGGGCACCATCAAAATCCGTTGAGACGACACCATACGAACTGTGGTATGGCAAAAGGCCAAAGTTGTCGTTTCTTAAAGTTTGGGGATGTGATGCTTATGTCAAAAAGCTTCAGCCTGAAAAGTTGGAACCCAAAGCGGAAAAGTGCGTCTTCATAGGTTACCCAAAAGAGACAGTTGGGTACACCTTCTATCTCAAATCCGAGGGCAAAGTGTTTGTTGCTAAAAACGGAGCTTTTCTCGAGAAGGAGTTTCTCTCGAGAGAATTGAGTGGGAGGAAGATAGAACTTGATGAGGTTGTCGAACCTCTCATCCCTCTGGATGGTGGCGCAGGGCAAGGGGAAACCTCTGTCGTTGCGACGCCGGTTGAGGAGGAAGTTAATGATTATGATCATGAAACTCCAGTTCAAGTTTCTGTTGAACCACGCAGGTCGACGAGATCACGCGCTGCTCCAGAGTGGTACGGTAATCCCGTCTTATCAATCATGTTGTTAGACAACAATGAACCTGCAAATTATGAAGAAGCAATGGTGGGCCCAGATTCCAACAAATGACTAGAAGCCATGAAATCCGAGATAGGATCCATGTATGAGAACAAAGTGTGGACTTTGGAGATACTGCCTGAGGGCCGCAAGGCTATTCAGAACAAATGGATCTTTAAGAAGAAGACAGACGCTGATGGTAATGTGACCGTTTATAAATCTCGACTTGTGGCAAAGGTTTTTTCACAAGTTCCAGGAGTTGACTACGATGAGACTTTCTCACCCGTAGCGATGCTTAAGTCCGTCAGAATCATGTTAGCAATAGCTGCATTTTTCGATTATGAAATCTGGCAGATGGATGTCAAAACGGCGTTCCTTAACGGTTTCCTTAAGGAAGAATTGTATATGATGCAACCCGAAGGTTTTGTCGATCCTAAAAATGCTGACAAGGTATGCAAGCTCCAGCAATCCATTTATGGACTGGTGCAAGCATCTCAGAGTTGGAACAAACGCTTTGATGAGGTGATCAAAGCATTTGGGTTTATACAAGTGGTTGGAGAATCCTGTATTTACAAGAAAGTGAGTGGGAGCTCTGTGGCGTTTCTAATATTATATGTGGATGACATATTACTGATTGGAAACAACGTAGAGCTTTTGGAGAGCATAAAAGGTTACTTGAATAAAAGTTTCTCTATGAAGGACCTAGGAGAAGCTGCTTACATTCTAGGCATTAAGATCTATAGGGATAGATCAAAACGCCTGATAGGACTTTCACAAAGCACATACCTTGATAAAGTTTTGAAGAGGTTCAAAATGGAACAGTCCAAGAAAGGGTTCTTGCCAGTTTTACAAGGTACGAGATTGAGTAAGACTCAGTGCCCAGCAACTGATGAAGATAGAGAGCATATGCCCTCCGTCCCCTATGCTTCAGCCATAGGTTCTAGCATGTATGCAATGTTGTGCACTAGACTGGATGTTAGCCTGGCCATAAGTATGGCAGGCAGGTTCCAGAGTAATCCAGGAGTGGATCACTGGACAGCGGTCAAGAATATCCTGAAGTACCTGAAAAGGACTAAGGAGATGTTTCTCGTGTATGGAGGTGACGAAGAGCTCGCCGTAAAAGGTTACGTTGATGCAAGCTTTGACACAGATCCGGATGACTCTAAGTCGCAAACCGGATACGTATTTATTCTTAATGGGGGTGCAGTAAGCTGGTGCAGTTCCAAGCAAAGCGCCGTAGCAGATTCTACATGTGAAGCGGAGTACATGGCTGCCTCGGAGGCGGCTAAGGAGGGTGTCTGGATGAAGTAGTTCATGACGGATCTTGGAGTGGTGCCAAGTGCATTGGATCCAATAACCTTGTTCTGTGACAACACGGGTGCCATTGCCTTAGCAAAGGAACCACGGTTTCACAAGAAGACCAGACACATCAAACGACGCTTCAACCTCATCCGCGACTATGTCGAGGAAGAGGACGTAAATATATGCAAAGTGCACACGGATCTGAATGTAGCAGACCCGCTGAATAAACCTCTTCCACCGCCAAAACATGATCGACACCAGAACTGTATGGGTGTTAGATTTATTACAATGTAATTCACATGGTGATGTGAGGGCTGGATTATTGACTCTAGTGCAAGTGGGAGACTGTTGGAATTATGCCCTAGAGGCAATAATAAATATGGTTATTATTATAATTCCTGTATCAAGATAATAGTTTATTATCCATGCTATAATTGTATTGAATGAAGACTCATTTACATGTGTGGATACATAGACAAAACACCGTCCCTAGCATGCCTCTAGTTGGCTAGCCAGTTGGTCAATGATAGTCAGTGTCTTCTGATTATGAACAAGGTGTTGTTGTTTGATAACTGGATCACGTCATTGGGAGAATCACGTGATGGACTAGACCCAAACTAATAGACGTAGCATGTTGATCGTGTCATTTTGTTGCTACTGTTTTCTGCGTGTCAAGTATTTATTCCTCTGACCATGAGATCATATAACTCACTGACACTGGAGGAATGCTTTGTGTGTATCAAACGTCGCAACGTAACTGGGTGACTATAAAGATGCTCTACAGGTATCTCCGAAGGTGTTAGTTGAGTTAGTATGGATCAAGACTGGGATTTGTCACTCCGTGTGACGGAGAGGTATCTCGGGGCCCACTCGGTAATACAACATCACACACAAGCCTTGCAAGCAATGTAACTTAGTGTAAGTTGCGGGATCTTGTATTACGGAACGAGTAAAGAGACTTGCCAGTAAACGAGATTGAAATAGGTATGCGGATACTAACGATCGAATCTCAGGCAAGTAACATACCGAAGGACAAAGGGAATGACATACGGGATTATACGAATCCTTGGCACTGAGGTTCAAACGATAAGATCTTCGTAGAATATGTAGGATCCAATATGGGCATCCAGGTCCCGCTATTGGATATTGATCGAGGAGTCTCTCGGGTCATGTCTACATAGTTCTCGAACCCACAGGGTCTGCACACTTAAGGTTCGACGTTGTTTTATGCGTATTTGAGTTATATGGTTGGTTACCGAATGATTTTCGGAGTCCCGGATGAGATCACGGACGTCACGAGGGTTTCCGGAATGGTCCGGAAACAAAGATTGATATATAGGATGACCTCATTTGATTACCGGAAGGTTTTCGGAGTTACCGGGAATGTACCGGGAATGACAAATGGGTTCCGGCAGTTCACTGGGGGGCAACCCACCCCGGGGAAGCCCATAGGCCTTTGGGGAGACACACCAAGCCCATAGGCCTTTGGGGAGACACACCAGCCCTTAGTGGTCTGGTGGGACAGCCCACAAGTGCTCTATGCGCCAAGAGAAGAAAAATCAAGAGGAAAAGAAAAAAAAAAGGGGAGGAGGTGGGAAGGGAGGGGGACTCCCTCCCACCAAACCTAGTCCAACTCGGTTTGGGGGGGGAGAGTCCTCCCCCTTGGCTCGGCCGACCCCCTTGAGGGTCCTTGGACCCCAAGGCAAGGCCCCCTCCCTCCCACCTATATATACGGAGGTTTTAGGGCTGATTTGAGATGACTTTTCCACGGCAGCCCGACCACATACCTCCACGGTTTTTCCTCTAGATCGCGTTTCTGCGGAGCTCGGGCGGAGCCCTGCTGAGACAAGGTCATCACCAACCTCCGGAGCGCCGTCATGCTGCCGGAGAACTCTTCTACCTCTCCGTCTCTCTTGCTGGATCAAGAAGGCCGAGATCATCGTCGAGCTGTACGTGTGCTGAACGCGGAGGTGCCGTCCGTTTGGTACTAGATCGTGGGACTGATCGCGGGATTGTTCGCGGGGCGGATTGAGGGACGTGAGGACGTTCCACTACATCAACTGCATTCTCTAACGCTTCTCCTATACGGTCTACAAGGGTACGTAGATCACTCATCCTCTCTCGTAGATGGACATCACCATGATAGGTCTTCGTGCGCATAGGAAAATTTTTGTTTCCCATGCGACGTTCCCCAACACTCTAGTCCAAAGCTTTCCATCTCTTCATACAAGGCGGGCAACCGTTCCTTGAGTATGACGTTCAAGGTGCCGGCCTTCCGGCTTAAAGCATCGGCTACCACGTTTGCCTTACCGGGGTGGTAGTGAATGCTGAGGTCATAATCCTTGATTAACTCAAGCCATCTTCGTTGCCTCATATTCAGCTCCCTTTGGGTGAAGATATATTTCAGACTCTTGTGGTCCGTGTATATTTCACATCGCTTCCCCAGAAGGTAATGTCGCCATGTCTTCAAGGCATGCACTACGCCTGCTAACTCAAGATCATGGGTGGTGTAGTTCTCCTCATGCGGACGCAGTTGCCATGACAAGTACGCCACAACTCTGCCATCTTGCATTAAGACTCCATCGAGTCCGTTTCCGGAGGCATCACAGTAAATCACAAACTCCTTGTTGATGTCCGGGGTAGCTAGTACCGGGGCAGTAGTCAGTCTTTTCTTCAACTCTTGGAACCTTGCTTCACATGCCGGTGTCCACTCGAACTTCCGACCTTTCTTCAAAAGCTGATTCATAGGTCGAGCGATGCTGGAGAATCCCTCTACGAACTTGCGGTAGTATCCCGCGAGTCCGAGGAATCTCCTGACATCCTTCACGTCCCTCGGTGATTCCCAGTTGGCCACTGTGGTAATCTTGGATGGATCTACTGCCAATCTGCTTGCCGTCAAGAAATGACGGAAAAATCCAACTTCGTTCAGCCAGAATTGACACTTGCTGAACTTCGCATACAGTTGGTGCTCTCGAAGCTTTCCCAGAACTATCCTCAAGTGTTGCTCATGTTCTTCTTTGGATTTTGAGAAGATTAGAATGTCATCGACTAATACGACGACAAACTTATCTAAATACTCCATGAAGACCTTGTTCATGAGGTACATGAAGTAAGCTGGGGCATTTGTCAATCTGAAGGGCATGACAGTGCACTCATAGAGACCGTATCGGGTCACGAATGCAGTCTTGGGTATGTCCTCGGGTCGAATCTTCAACTCGTAATATCCGGATCGAAGATCGATCTTGGAAAATACCTTAGCTCCATTTAACTGGTCAAACATGTCTTCTATCTTGTGGAGCGGGTACTTGTTCTTGATTGTGACTTCGTTGAGAGAATGGTAATCGACGCAGAGTCGAATGGTGCCATCCTTCTCTGATACAAACAAAACAGGTGATCCCCAAGGTGACGCACTCGGTCGGATGAATCATTTCCTGAGTTGCTCCTCCAGCTGCTTCTTCAGCTCTGCTAGCTCCTCGGATCCCATCCTGTAAGGCTTCTTATAAATAGGCCTTGACCCAGGCATGAGCTCGATGATGAACTCGATGTCTAAGTCAGGAGGCATTCCGGGTAGCTCGTCAGGAAAGACGTCCGGGTACTCACACACTACTCGCACTTGGTCGAGCTCTACCTCGGATAGGCTGTTGATTCGAGGTACTTGAGCTGATACCGGCTCAGAGGCATACTTGACCTTGACCCCTTGGTCGCTTGTCATGGTAATGGCCCTGTTGGCAAAGTCCAAGAGACTCTGGTGCTTGACCAGCCAATCCATGCCGAGAATTACTTCTAAGCCTTGCGACTTAAGAACAATGAGGTCTGCCAAGAAGCTCGTCCCATTGATAACTATCTCGACCTTTCTACACCCTAGATTGACCTCAACACTGTTCCCGGGGTTTCAATTGTCATCTGCCCGTGAAGCAGAGTGGGTTTTAAACTACATTTCTCCGCAAACCTTTGAGTAACAAAAGAGTGTGAAGCACCACAATCAAACAACACTGTAGATGGGGTGGAGTTGACGAGGAACGTACCCAGAATGCAGTCCGGGTCTTCCTGCGCCTCTTCGGCGGTGATGTGATTGATCCGCCCCTGCTGTTGAACTGCTGATTGCGGGGAACTTGGTTTCTCCCTGGTGCTCATTGACCTGGGTTGGGTGCATTGGGACGCGGTGCATCGGGCTTCTTGTTGGGACGCTGCCTGGAATAGTGCCCGGGTTGACCACACCCAAAACAGGTGACCTGACCCGGAGGGTTGGTCTTGACTCCACTGTTGTTCGGCAGGTTGGAAACTGGCTTGGTGTTGACTTGAGGCTAATAATTCTGACGGAATACCGGGGTCTTGTACTGCTGCTGCTGATAGTTGGGCCTCGCAGGTGTTGACTGCCATGGTCTTGGTCTTGCATTAGTGGGTCCTCCACTGCCTATCATCTTGCGCTTGCGGGTGTCGTCCATTGCACGACGCTTGTCTTCCAGCATAAGTGCCTTGTTAACGAGGTCGATGAAGGTCTTGCAGTCACAAACTACCAACTGATATTGCAGGGACTGCTGCAATCCTTCCATGAAGCGTTCCACCTTAGCGGCCTCAGTGTTAACATCCTCAGGGGCATACCTCGACAAGAGGTTAAACTTCTGTAGATATTCCTTAACAGTTCCACTGCCTTGCCTCAAGGCTCGGAATTCTCGCATCTTGATGGTCATCATTCCTGGCGGAATATGAGCCGCGTGGAATCCTTCCTTAAACATTGCCCAATTGATGACTTGCCCATCTCGCATGATCTTGAAACCATCCCACCAGCCCTGGAGGTTCCTCCGAGACAGTGAGAGGCATAAAGGACCTTCTCACGTTCATCGGTGCACTTGACCAGCGCAAGGAGGTGTTCAATAGTGCGAATCCAGTGATCGGCATCCAACGGTTCAGTCGTCTCCATGAATATGGGAGGCGTAGTCCGCATAAACTCTGAGAGAGTAGAGCGGCCATTGCCATTCCCGTTCTGTGGCGGGTTGTTCACTAAGACTTGAGCCAGTTGCTGAATAGCGGCATTGTTGGCTTGACGCTCCTCGCGAAGAGCATGAAAGAACTGAGCCATAGTCAAGTTCTCGGGAGGAGGTGGCGGAGGAACATTGCCATGCTGCTCATGGTGATCTCTAGCGTGAGCTTCTCCTTCGGTTCCCTACGGCTGACCTGAGGAGGCGGTGCCGGGGGTGCCGAAAGTGCTGTTGCGGGTTGCATTCACCATCCTGTCATGGAAACAGACAGGTCAAAAACCCGCCTTGCTTGAAACCACAAGGGTTTGCTCTAGTGAGAGGGGGTCCAAATGTGCTAGTGCGAGTTTTTTTTAAATCAAAGTCTTGAAAACGGAATTTGTATTCATTGAAAACAAGTGACGTAGTTGCGTACAGGCTGCCTAAGGCAGAATGCGGCTTACATCATACACACTGATAACTTAAAAGATTGGATACATGGATACCCTATGCTCAGGGGTACTCCTAGTTGCCTACGCTGAAATCCTACACGGCGGACTGCTCGGTCTCAAAAGTGGGTTCGGTAGGATCTTCGTCTTCGTCGGTGTCTTCTTCCTTCAACGGAGTGGAAGAAAGAATCCGCACATCACGGCGTCTCTTAGGTGAGGCGGCGAAGAGCTCAGTATATTCTTCCGCTGTCAGGCGGCGACTCTGAAGAGGGACGGCCCGGATTGGTAGCACACCACCTCTGGTAGCAATATCGGCCCTTCCTTCAGGTGCGCCTTCTTTCTTCATCTTGCGATTCATCATCTTCTCGGTGTGAAGTAGGCCCTTGACTTGGTGTAGTTCTTGGTGAAGCTTCGTTGATTCCTTAACCAGAAGGTGTGTCAGGGTGACGGATGAGAGACTGAAGTACGTCTAAAACCTTAATGGCATCCCATCCTCAGACGATGGGGTGAGCATCCAGCTCCCGTTCACTCCTTCCTTAAGAAAAGGTAGGTGGCAAGTAGCGGGTTCATCAACTATCTGAGAGAGGATATCGCGGAGATGCCTGAGCGCCTCTCGTGCGGCTGTCTCCACTGCCAGCATTAGTTCTCCCATTTGTGGTCCTTCAAAGAACCAACTAGTCGGGGAGTCATTAGCCTTCACTATCACGTCCACGTGATATTCCTTGGTGTCGGTGTTGACCCAGTGCTCGTGGTAGAGGAAGATGAGCATGCGGCGTACGTGGCACTTCTCGAGACTATCCACCAGAAGTAGGGGAAAGCCGGTCTCCAGAAGCGTCTCAGGTACGGCGGCCATCTACAAGATATAGGAGAGAGAGAAAATCAGAAGGTTTTAGGTGCAAAGTTGTGTAAGGTTGGTGTACTAATCGTTTTCGGCTAACGTCCATGCTACCTAAGGCTTCCTATAGTAAGGATGGCTCTGATACCAGTTCTGTGGGGACCCCGACTGGTGAGTCGAGATCGTCGTGCAAAGTGATCCCAAGGATCAATGCTCACTGAACACAGATACTGAATAATAGAGTCTTACATCCAAATACCGAATATTACATCAAATGACCAAAGGGTCAGGTTCACAAACAGGGCCTAAGGCCAACTAAACGGGTACAACGGGTAGCGAAAACTCGTAAGGGCTAAGCGGGTGCCCATGCCATCAAGCCTAAACCGACACGCATTCTGACTTGGAAGCGTCCTAGATCGCAGGTCCGTCTCCGAAGACGTACTCGTCGCCAAACTCCGGTCCTACCTTGTGTGGTCAAATATATAACCAGTGGCAAGCCAATGAGTACTTTGAATGTACTCGCAAACAGCCCATGATATGAACAACGAAAGTGAGGGATGAAAATATCATGCATTTCTAGTATAACCCATCTGGGTAGAATGATCATGAATATGCATCAAGTTAAAGAATTACTTTTGAAGAACAGGTTACAGATATCAACATATCTGCTAAGGGTTGAACCATCCGGGTTCGCCCTATATGCCAAGTCATCGAACTTGTCATAACCTCAATGTATCAGCTGAGGGCTAAACCATCCGGGTTTACCCTATATGCCAAGTCACCGAACTTGGTCATCTTATTATCTTTATAACAACACCTTTTTAACACCACACACACACTCACTCACACTTGGTTTATGCGGAAATATCAGGATGTAGTTTAAGCAGGATTACCCAACTGTCCTTGACCGTGGACACGGCTATTCGAATAGTTTCACTCTGCAAAGGTAGTATGCTAGACCCATGAGATCCGGGAAACTTCCGTGTCATCCACGACTCGCGGTATATCACATATACCCGAGGTAAGTACCCGATCATCATCTTTCCCCTAACGATACTAGACAAAGAGGTCACCTCGAATGATACCCAGCCCACATGTTGTACATCTTACGAGCACCGACTCTGGACAGTATCAACCATGCAGGGACCAACGGTGTGCCTGGAACTCATAATAATGGCATAGTCGTCCTACCTGGCACGACCCCATCACGAGAGCGACGAAAATCACTCCCGCCACTAGTAATGTGGCTCTTTGCTAGTACCGACCAGAGTAATCAACAAAGCCCCGTCCCATAAAGGGGTATCGTGGTCGTACTGGTAAGGTTGGGACGGTCGACACATCATAAATCTAATCCCATTTCCGAAACCATACTCACACAAAACACTGGTGCAGCATTTCACCAAAAGTGACCACCAACTCATCATCACCCTCGGGCATTAGTGGAACCCGACGGGGTTTTCATAAACTCTTGATTTAACTCATCATCATGCTCATGGTAATATGCTTCTATCTTTACTTGTCAACATGGTATTAGCATGACCCTCAAGGGGTAGGGTCAAGCTCAATGCAATGGTCCTTTAATTTTACTAGTCAGCATGACAGTAGCATGATCCTCATAGATGGTAGGGTCAAGCTCATCATGCTTATGCTCAGAGGAGCCAAGTGAATAACATCACCATCATGCAAGTGCTTCGAAGAAGCCTTCGATACCATCACAACAATGATGAACCGGCACTGTGATCACATGCAATGGAAAAGTACTTGCTATTCTAGAATGCATCAATTCATATGCTCAAGTCATGGTCAAAGGGCTGCTTGCCTTGGTCAGCTAGGTATCCTGGGTCTTCGAGATCTTCCGCTCCGAATCCTTCGTCACTTGGTAATTCTATCGTCGAGAATAGAATAAATAAGAAATAGCTCACACAAAAACAGATCACAAACCACTTCTAAAAATGTTGCAAAACTTGGTAAAAATCAGGTTGTTACTTTGAAAAATATCTTCTCTTTGTTTTTACTAGCAAAGCATTTTTAATAATTAAAAAACAAGAGCAAACTATTGCTTTTAATGCCTTTATATTATTATAAAACACATTTTGTTTTTGAAAAATGTCAACAATGGCAGAATCAAATACTACCCATTTTTAGAAAAATATCAGTGGAAGAATCATATTTTTCAACTGGATAGTTATTTTTACAAAAATCATTTAGTCTCAGGTTTAAAAATAAAAGAGAAGGCCAAAGCCTGGCCTGGGAAGCAAGCCGGCCCAGCCAGCCAGCAGGCTGCCAAGCGCGCACGCGCCAAGTTTGAACCTGACGTGCGGGCCCCTGGAGTCCGCGGCAGTGGCTGCGCGTGGGGCAGCTCCAGGACGCCGACTGGTGGAGCCCACCTGTCGGGTTCTTCCCCTACCTCCAGCCAGGGAGGAGGAGACGAACGTTGGCGAGGCTACCGTCGTCCATGGGACTAGCTAAGGGCAGGAATGGGTTCAGCATGCCTCCACCTACCGGCAGGTGGTCGGGACAGCGCCGGAGAGGCTTGGAGTCGCCGGCGACGAGGTGGCCGTGGCGGAGGAGTTTCGGGATGCGGTTGAGCTGATAGCTAGGGGCACGGAAAAGCTCGGGGCTGTCAGGGGAAAGGTTCCTGGTATCGAGGGGAGTGCTCTGGTGGGTCGAGTGTCGCGGTAGTCGGCGTGTAGCCGGAGATCGACCGGAGCTCCGAGGCGGAGGGGCCTCGGTCGATCTCGAGCACCGGGGCTCTGCGAGCTCGAATGGGTGGCTAGGGGGGAGCTAGTGGTCATGCAGAGGCTGTTGGAGGGGTGCTGAGGTGCCGGGGGGGCCTATTTATTGGATTGAGACGGTGAGCCAAACTCGGTGCGCCGGTGACTCACCGCAGCGTGCGTGCGTGCACAGTGAGGAGCTGGTTGCGAAACCACGGTCTCCGGACGTGGTTTAGGATGCTCTGAAGCATCGGCCGCAGAGGGAGAAGGCGTGGGGTCGAGATGCAGCGTTTGTGCATGCTCAGCCGAGTCGGGTGCGCGTGGGCACGCGTCGCCCGAGCTCTAGCGCGGGGTAGGAGGGTCCCTGTCGGCTGCTTTACACTGAGGGGTCGTCGGGGGAGGTCTTGGACACTTCGGAGGAGGTTGGAACCGGCCGGGAGCGTCGTCCCCTTCTCGGTTGCTCCCTGTATGGCGTCCAGAGTGCAGTTTTGGCATGCCACGGCATGCTGGCGCGCTCTGGTGCACTTCAGACGTGTCCCTCATGTCCTGGGTGTTGCTGGGAGTGTAACTAGCCGTTGTGTGCTAGTGTGAGTACTGGCTGGTCAAGGGGGACATGTTTTACTAGTGCTGCCAGTCCTGATCTGTGGCACAAATTGGAGTTTTTGTCGCTTGTGCTTTGAACTGGGGAGGGGCCAATTGACTGGGTGTTTAGGTTGGTCTGAGGCACTAATACACCAAGTTTGAGGCTGTGACATTGGGTAAAATAGTGGCTAGGTGGGTTTTTACCTTGCTATCAGAAGGTGTTCGACAGTGGTTTGGGGTGCTTCCACTCCACCACTAGAACTGCAACTTAACAGGTTTGGTCTTGGGGTTAAAGTATGGGTTTCCACCAATTTTGAGCTCCATTGCACAAGTTTAGCTTTGTAAACTTGAAAATGCATGAAAGTAGCCAGATCTGTCCTCTCCAAAGGAAGTGTGACTAAAGAGAGTCTAGCAAATTTCATTTTTGGTGTGAAGTCCTCATTTGAGATGCCAAACACCCCTGCAAAGTTCCATCCCTATTGGACAAACTTTGCTATGTAGAGTTGTTCCAACTCCATACTGGACACAGAGGGTTTTAGGCTCATTTGGTGACCTTTCCCACCTTGGATCAAGGTCAGATTTTATGTGGGCACCAAATATGGCTTGGGGAGGCTCCTGTAATTTAATGGGATTTTATTGAGAATATTTCCTTTGGAAATATCTCAAAAGGTTAAAACAGACAAGAATAGTTTTCAGGGTTTTACTCAAATAATTATAATATAAAATATGGTTGAAAATCTTATGTATGGAAAATATATGTCCTTTTGAGTTTCCATGATTTTACTCAGAATTTTCTAAGGCAGAGAAGCATTTTTCCTTGTGGGAATATCATTCCTGGCCTTAGAAACAGACATGCATTTAAAATCGAAAAATAATGTTTTAAATCATTAAATAATGTTTTCGGCAAATAATAATAGTATTTGAGTTTAGATCACCAACTTTGGTTGGGAGTGCTACTAGGCATCATGAGCTAGTAGTGTAACCCAAGCAAGGTACACATTCATAGCATTCACAACATCATTTGAAAAAGTTTTAACAAGCCCAGATTTTTGCAACTCAAAACATTGGTGGTCAAAAACAGGGTGTGTCAAATGAACATGAACCTAGTGAGAATATTAATGATGATGTTTGATACGTCTCCAACGTATCTATAATTTTTGATGGTTACATGCTATTATCTTGTCAAACTTTCGATGTTTTGCATGCTTTTTATTTATTTTCTGGAGCTAACTTATTAACTCGGGGCCAAGTGCCAGTTCCTGGTTTTTTCATGTTTTTGACCCCTTTCAGAGGAGATTTTGAAACGGAGTCCAAACGAAAGAAAATCCCCGAAAAGATTTTTTTTGGAACGGAAGAAGATCGGAGAACTTGGGAGCCAAGCCACAGGAGCTCCAGGGGCCCCACAAGCCCCCACCCCGCGGCCAGGAGGGTGTGCCATCCAGGCTTGTGGGCCCCCTGGAGGTACCCTGACCTAGATCTTTCGCCTATATAATCCCATAAATTCTAGAAAAAAAATCAAGAGATCATCGCAATCGCTTTTCCACTACCGCAAGCTTCTGTCTCCGCAAGCTCCCATCTGGGGCACGTCCTGGTACCCTGCCGGAGGGGGGATTCGGATACGGAGGGCTTCTTCATCAACACCATGACCTCTCCGATGATGCATGAGTAGTTCACCATAGACCTACGGGTCCATAGCTAGTAACTACATGGCTTCTTCTCTTTCTTGGATCTTCAATACAAAGTTCTCCATGATCTTCATGGAGATCTATCCGATGTAATCTTCTTTTGCGGTGTGTTTGTCGAGATCCGATGAATTGTGATTTATGATCAGATTATCTATGAATCTTATTTGATTTTCTTCTGATCTCTCTTATGCATGATTTCGTATCCTTGTAATTCTCTTCGAGTTGTGGGTTTTGTCTGGCCAACTAGATCTATGATTCTTGCAATGGGAGAAGTGCTTGGTTTTGGGTTCATACCGTGCGGTGACCTCACCCAGTGACAGAAGGGGTAGCGAGGCACGCATCGTGTTGTTTCCATAAAGGGTAAAAAGATGGGGTTTTCATCATTGGTTTGAGATTATCCCTCTAGATAATGGCATCTTGCTTAAAGCGTTACTCTGTTCGTCATGAACTCAATACACTAGATGCATGCTGGATAGCAGTTGATGTGTGGAGTAATAGTAGTAGATGCAGAAAGTATCGGTCTACTTGTCTCGGACGTGATGCCTATATGCATGATCATTGCCTTAGATATCGTCATGACTTTGCGCAGTTCTATCAATAGCTCGACGGTAATTTGTTCACCCACCGTGATACTTGCTATTTTGAGAGAAGCCTCTAGTGAACACTATGGCCCCTAGGGTCTACTCCACACCATATTTTCAGCCTTACACTTTTTACTTCATTGCACTTTCCGCCTTCAGATCTCACTTTGCAAACAATCTTGAAGGGATTGACAACCCCTTTGAAGCATTGGGTACAATCTTGTTTGTGTTTGCGCATGTAATCTGGACTTGACAAGACCCTCCTTCTGGATCGATACCTTGGTTCTCAAACTGAGGTAAATACTTACTGCTCCTGTGCTGCATCACCCTTTCCTCTTCAAGGGAAGAACCAACGCAAGCCCAGCCTCTGTCAACGTGTCAACTTCTGGCGCTGTTGTTTGTGGGATAGCAGAAGAATTTTTTGCGCCGTTGCCGGGGAAGAACTTTTGTTGCCGTCGTAGAAGAATTTCTGGCGCCGTTGCCGGGGAGGAAGATCAAGTCAAGAACTCATCCAAGTAGGTGTCGCAAACTCATCTCTTGTATTTACTTTGTTTTCCAGTTGCCTCTCATTTTCCTCTCCCCCACTTCACCAATTTGCCTTTTTCGTTCGCCTTTTCGTTCGCCCTTTTCGTTCGCCCTTTTTCTCGCCTGCTTTTTGTTTACTTGCGTGCTTGAATGCTTGCTGAAGTCACCATCAACGAAAACACCAAACTTTATGACTTATCGAATACTAATAATAATGATTTTATTAGTACTCCGATTGCTCCCGCCACTAGTGCGGAGTCATACGAAATCAATGCCGCTTTGCTGAATCTTGTTATGAAAGAACAATTCTCTGGCCTTCCTAGTGAAGATGCCGCATCCCATCTCAATACCTTCATTGAGCTTTGCGATATGCAAAAGAAAAAAGATGTCGATAATGACGTGATTAAATTGAAGCTTTTTCCTTTCTCGTTGCGAGATCGCGCAAAAACTTGGTTTTCTTCTTTGCCGAAAAATAGTATCGATTCTTGGGATAAGTGCAAAGATGTTTATATATCCAAGTATTTTCCGCTGGCTAAGATCATCTCTCTCCGTAATGATATCATGAATTTCAAGCAACTTGATCATGAACATGTTGCACAAGCTTGGGAGAGAATGAAATTAATGATTAGCAATTGTCCCGCTCATGGCTTGAGTCTTTGGGTGATTATCCAAATCTTCTATGCTGGCTTGAATTTCGCTTCTAGAAATATCTTGGACTCCGCCTCAGGTGGAACGTTCGTGGAAATCACGCTAGGAGAAGCCACAAAGCTCTTAGACAACATCATGACAAACTACTCTCAGCGGCACACTGAAAGGTCACCTACTAGTAAGAAGGTACACGCTATAGAAGAAATTAACTCGTTGAGTGTTAAGATGGACGAGTTAATGAATTTGGTTGCTAGTAGAAGTTCTCCTTTGGATCCTAATGATATGCATTTGTCTTCTTTGATTTAGAGTAGCAACGCTAGCTTGGACGTTAATTTTGTTGGTAGGAATAATTTTGGCAACAACAATGCCTTTAGAGGAAACTATGTTCCTAGGCCTTTTCCTAGTAACTCCTCTAATAACTTTGGCAACTCCTACAACAATACTCATGGAAATTACAATAGATTACCCTCTGATCTAGAGAGTAATATCAAAGAGTTCATCAACTCTCAAAAGATTTTCAATGCGTCCATAGAGGAAAAACTACTCAAAATTGACGATTTGGCTAAGAGCGTGGATAGGATTTCTTGTGATGTTGATGCTTTAAAGTTAGATGTGATCCTCCCAAAATCAACATGGATGAAACTTTGAAATCTATGTGTGTTTCCATGATTGAGAGCCAAGAAAGAACCGCCCAAATTCGTGCTAGACATGAATGGCTTAAAAATGCGTGTTCTCGTGATGAGAATCACGAAGATCTTAAAGTGCTTGGTGTGACTCCCATTGAATCTTTGTTTTCTTGTGTCAAACCTAATGATTATGGGTCTGGATATGAATCCACTTTGGGTGAAAAGTGCCCCAATGATTCGGAGTCCATCTATCTTGATGCTAAAAGCATTAAAAGTGGAGTAGAAGACGTTAAAACTTTGAGTAGTAACGAAATTACTACCGTGGATTTCAAGGAATTCAATTATGATAGTTGCTCCTTTATTGAATGCATTTCTTTGATGCAAATCATGTTGAACTCTCCACACGCTTATAGCCAAAACAAAGCCTTTACCGATCATATCGTCGAAGCTATGATAAAAGCTCTTGAAGAGAAACTTGAATTGGAAGTCTCTATTCCTAGAAATCTTCATGATGAGTGGGAACCTACCATCAAAATCAAAGTCAAAAACTATGAGTGCAATGCTTTGTGTGATTTGGGTGATAGTGTTTCTGCGATTCCAAAGTCTTTATGTGATGTTCTGGGTTTTAATGAGATTGAAGAGTGTTCTCTTAATTTGCATCTTACTGATTCTACTATCAAGAAACCCATGGGAAGGATCAATGATGTTCTTATTATTGCAAATAGGAACTATGTACCCCTGTATTTCATTGTGCTTGACATTGATTGCAATCCTACATGCCCTATTATTCTGGGTAGACCTTTCCTAAGGACTATTGGTGCTATCATCAATATGAAGGAAGGGAATATTAGATTTCAATTTCCTTTAAGGAAGGGCATGGAACACTTTCCTAGAAAGAAAATAAGATGGCCTTATGAATCCATGATGAGGGCCACTTATGGTTTGAGCACCAAAGACGACGATACGTGATTCTATCGCTTCTATGCCTAGCTAAGGGCGTTAAACAATAGTGCTTGTTGGGAGGCAACCCAATGAATTTATATTTTTCTTTCTTTTTTGTTGCGTCCATGTTGCGTCCACACTTTCACAGTTCTGTTGTGATTGTGTTTTTTGTGTTTTTTTTGTGTTTGACCCAAGCAAAACCTTTATGACTAGTCTCAGTAATGGTTGTTTGATCCTGTTGGAAAAAGATAGAAACGTTTCGCTCACGAGATGATTTTACATTTTTATTCAGAAAGCGATTTTGAGTTGATTCTTTTTGCTGCTGATTTATATGCTTTTTCCCCAGGCTGTTGTAAGTTTTCAGATTTTTTGAGGTACCAGAAGTATACGAAGTATACAGATTGCTATAGACTGGTCTGTTTTTGACAGATTCTATTTTTGTTGAGTTGGTTGCTTGTTTTGATGAAACTATGGTTAGTATCGGGGGGTACTAGCCATGATAAAGTGAGAATACAGTAGCCCATCATCAATATATATGGAATTCAAGTTTTCTACAGTACCAAAAGAAGTGGTAGTTTGTTTTCTTGTACTAATGTTATCACAAGTTTCTGTTTAAGTTGTGTGTTGTGAAGTTTTCAAGTTTTGGGTGATGTTCTCATGGACAAAGAGACAAGGAGTGGAAAGAGCTCAAGCTTGTGGATGCCCAAGGCACCACAAGCCAACTTCAAGGACACCAAAAAGCCTAAGCTTGGGGATGCCCCGGGAAGGCATCCCCTCTTTCGTCTTCAATCCATCGGTAACATTACTTGGAGCTATATTTTTATTCACCACATGATATGTGTTTTGTTTGGAGCGTCTTGTATCTTAGGAGTCTTTTATTTTTTTTTGTCATAATCATCCTTGCTGCACACCTTTTTGAGATAGAGAGACATGCACTCATCGTGATTTTGCTAGAATGCTCATAGTGCTTCACTTATATCTTTTGAGCTAGATACTTTTGCTCTTGTGCTTCACTTATATCTTTTGATCTAGATACTTTTGCTCTTGTGCTTCACTTATATCTTGAGAGCACGGCGGTGCATGATTTGGTAGTTGGCTTATGCTATTAAAGTAGTCCCAAATGTGCTAGGTACCCAAAGAGGATGCAAAAACCTCCATCTTCATGTGCATTGAGTAGTAAGAGAAGTTTCGATTCCTCTCAATTAGTTTTGAGACGTGGATTCGGTAATATTGAGAGATATGTTAGTAAGGTGTTGTGAATCTAGAAATACTTGTGTTGAAGTTACTGATTCCCGTAGCATGCACGTATGGTGAACCGTTATGTTAGGAAGTCGGAGCATAATTGATCTATTGATTGTCATCCTTTGTGTTGAGGTCGGGATCGCGCGATGGTTTACACCTACCAACCCTTCCCCTCGGAGTATGCGTTTAGCACTTTGTTTCGATTACTAATAAAAACTTTCGCAATAAGTATGTGAGTTCTTCATGACTAATGTGAGCCCATGGCATGGATGCACTTTCACCTTCCACCATTGCTAGCCTCTCTAGTGCCGCGCAATTCTCGCCGGTGCACAAACCCACCAAATTCCTTCCTCAAAACAGCCACCATACCTACCTACTATGGCATTTTCATAGCCATTCCGAGATATATTGCCATGCAACTCCCACTGTTCTGTCTCATGACTTGTGCCGTCACTCTCATATTGCCATTGCATGATCGTAAGATAGCTAGCGAGATGTTTCAACACATACGCCATGCTAGATCGTTGCACATCCTGGTACAGTGTCGGAGGCATTTCCTATGGAGTCATCATCATTGTGATCTTTGAGCTGTGAGTAAATAAAAGTGTGATGATCATCATTATTAGAGCATTGTCCCATGTGAGGAAATAAAAAAAAGAGGCCAAAGAGCCCAAAAACAAAACAAAAAAGAGAAAAGAAAAGAAAAGAAAAAAAGAGGCCTAAGAGCCCAAATAAAAAAAGAAAAGAGAGAAAAAGAGAGAAGGGACAATGCTACTATCTTTTTCCACACTTTTTTTTATAACATCTTTTTCCACACTTGTGCTTCATGTTAGCACCATGTTCTTTATGATTGAGAGCTTCTTGCTTTGTCACTACCATATGCTAGTGGGAATCTTCGTTTTATAACTTGGCTTGTATATTCCAATGATGGGCTTACTCAAAATTGCCCTAGGTCTTCGTGAGCAAGCAAGTTGGATGCACACCCACTTATAGCTCTAATGCATCTCTTGTATGGCAATCCGTACTCATTCACATTGATATCTATTAATGGGCATCTTCATAGCCTATTGATATGCCGAGTCAGTGTGACCATCTCCTCCTTTTTGTCTCACAACCACCACCACACTCTATTCCACCTATAGTGCTATATCCATGGCTCGCGCTCATGTATTGCGTGATACTTATAAAAGGTTTGAGAAAGTAAGAGTGTGAAAACAATTACTTGGCCAATTCCGGGGTTGTGCATGATTTACATTAGTTGTGTGAGGATGATGGAGCATAGCCAGACTATATGATTTTGTAGGGATATCTTTCTTTGGCCTTGTTATTTTGAAAGTTCATGATTACTTTGCTAGTTTGCTTGAAGTATTACTGTTTTCATGTTAATAGCAAACTATTGTTTTGAATCTTACGGATCTGAACATTCATGCCACGTGAAAGAAGTTGGAAAGGACAACTATGCTAGGTAGGATTCCACATCAAAAATTCATTCTTTATCACTTCCCTACTCGAGTACGAGCAGAAGTTAAGCTTGGGGATGCTTGATACGTCTCCAACGTATCTATAATTTTTTATGGTTTCATGCTATTACATTGTCAAACTTTGGATGTTTTGCATGTTTTTTATTTATTTTCTGGGACTAACTTATTAACTCAGTGCCAAGTGCCAGTTCATGTTTTTTCCATGTTTTTGACCCCTTTCAGAGGAGATTTTGAAACGGAGTCCAAACAGAAGAAAATCCCCGAAAAGATTTTTTTTGGAACGGGAAGAAGATCGGAGAACTTGGGAGCCAAGCGAGAGGAGCTCCAGGGGCCCCACAAGCCCCCACCCCGCGGCCAGGGGGTCACGCCATCTACGCTTGTGGGCCCCCTGGAGGTCCCCTGACCTAGATCTTTTGCCTATATAATCCCATAAATTCCGGAAAAAAATCAAGAGATCATCGCAATCGCTTTTTCGCCACCGCAAGCTTCTGTCTCTGCAAGATCCCATCTGGGCCACGTCCTGGTGCCCTGTCGGAGGGGGGATTCGGATATGGAGGGCTTCTTCATCAACACCATGACCTCTCCGATGATGCGTGAGTAGTTCACCATAGACCTACGGGTCCATAGCTAGTAACTAGATGGCTTCTTCTCTCTCTTGGATCTTCAATACAAAGTTCTCCATGATCTTCATGGAGATCTATCCGATGTAATTTTCTTTTGCGGTGTGTTTGTCGAGATCCGATGAATTGTGGATTTATGATCATATTATCTATGAATCTTATTTGAGTTTCTTCTAATCTCTCTTATGCATGATTTCATATCCTTGTAATTCTCTTCGAGTTGTGGGTTTTGTCTGGCCAACTAGATATATGATTCTTGCAATGGGAGAAGTGCTTGGTTTTGGGTTCATACCGTGTGGTGGCCTCACCCAGTGACAGAAGGGATAGCAAGGCACGCATCGTGTTGTTGCCATCAAGGGTAAAAAGATGGGGTTTTCATCATTGGTTTGAGATTATCCCACTACAACATGTCATCTTGCTTAAAGCGTTACTCTGTTCGTCATGAAGTCAATACACTAGATGCATGCTGGATAGCGGTCGATGTGTGGAGTAATAGTAGTAGATGCAGAAAGTATCGGTCTACTTGTCTCGGACGTGATGCCTATATGTTGATCATTGCCTTAGATATCGTCATGACTTTGCGCAGTTCTATCAATTGCTCGACAGTAATTTTTTCACCCGCCGTGATACTTGCTATTTTGAGAGAAGCCTCTAGTGAACACTATGGCCCCCAACATCTACTCCACACCATATTTTCAGCCTTACACTTTTTACTTCGTTGGAGTTTCCGCCTTCAGATCTCACTTTGCAAACAATCTTGAAGGGATTGACAACCCCTTTGAAGCGTTGGGTGCAAGCTTGTTTGTGTTTGCGCTGGTACTCTGGACTTGACGAGACCCTCCTTCTGGATCGATACCTTGGTTCTCAAACTGAGGGAAATACTTACTGCTCCTATGTTGTATCACCCTTTCCTCTTCAAGGGAAGAACCAACGCAAGCCCAGCCTCTGTCAACGTGTCAACTTCTGGCGCTGTTGTTTGTGGGATAGCAGAAGAATTTCTGGCGCCGTTGCCGGGGAAGAACTTTTGTTGTCGTAGCAATGTTCATGTCGATGCTCAAGCTAGTAATGACAATGATGTGGAGATTGAACTTGTTGTTGATCTTGATAACCCACAACCTAAGAATAAGAGATATGATAAAAGAGATTTTGTTGCTAGGAAGCATGGTAGAGAAAGAGAACCATGGGTTCAAAAACCCATGCCCTTTCCTCCTAAACCATCCAAGAAAAAAGATGATGAGGATTTTGAGTGTTTTCCTGAAATGCCGAGACATGTTTTCTTACGTATGCGCTTAATTGATATTCTGAAAATGTCTCCCTATGCTAAGCACATGAAAGATATCGTTATTAATAAAAGAAAGATACCGGAAGCTGAGATCTCCACCATGCTTGCTAATTACACTTTTAAAGGCGGAATACCAAAGAAATTATGAGACCGTGGAGTACCCACTATACCATGCTCCATTAAAGGAAATTATGTTAGAACAGCCTTATGTGACCTTGGAGCTGGTGTTAGTGTTATGTCGTTCTCTTTATAACATAGACCTGACTTGAATAAATTGACACCTACTCAAACCTCTCTTCATATGGCAGATAAATCAACTGCTTTACTTATCGGTATTTGTGAGGATGTGCCTGTTGTGGTTGCAAACTTTACTATTTTAACAGACTTTGTTATTCTTGATATTCCCGAGGACGACAATTTGTCTATCATCCTTGGTAGACCTTTTTTTGAATATTGCAGGGGCTATTATTGATTGCAACAAAGGCAATGTCACTTTTCATGCCAATGGTAATGAGCATACGGTACACTTTCCAAAGAAGCAATCTCAAGTTCATATCATCAACTCCATTGGAAAAATTCCAACGTTTACTATTGGAGACTTTGAATTCCCTCTTCCTACAGTCAAATATAAATATGATATACTTATTGTTGGGGACATGCATATCCCCATTGAGATAACATAGTGTTATTCGAAAGTTCACGGTTCCATGTCATTCGAAAAAAGTTTGTCAATAAGACTTGATCAACCTTATTGATGGATTCTTTTTGACGGGCATGAGATGGATGAATTTAGAAAGCACAACCTTCTGTACCCAACTTTTATTTTATGTTCCTTAGTTTTATTTTAGTAAAAAATTCATTATATCCTTGTTTTCCGTTTTATACGTGCAATAGAAATATCCTGAAAATTAAAGGTTCTCAGAACTCCGTGGAAATTTAGTATGATTGTTTCTAGAATATTTAAGAATTTCTGGTGCTAAGAACACATGAGGGGGCTACACCAATGGGCCCCAAGCCTGCAGGGCGCGGCCACCCCGTGGGCGCCCTTCTAGCTTGTGGGTACCACGTGGGGCCCCTTCACTTATCCCAGTACCCATCCACTCCTTCTTCCTCCAGAAAAAATCCCACCATTGCTCAAACCCGTGTTCTGGCTCATCTTGCTACCATTTTCAGTCTCTTTGCTCAAAGCTCCATTTGCAAAACTATTTTAGGGGATTGATCATCGGTATGTAACTCCTCCAATGGTCCAATTAGTTTTTGTTCTAGTGATTTATACATTGCAAAATCTTGCTGCTGTGGTGACCTTGTTCTTGAGCTTGCATGTCAAATTTGTACGGTCCTAAGTAGTTTTGATACATGATATAGCTTCTAGGAACTTGTGGGAGTAGTTGCTATAAGTTTTAATTGAGTTCGTTCGTTTTTATTTGGAGTCACTAAAAATTTCAGATTTATTTTTCAGAAAAAGAAAAGATGAGGAGATTGTTAAGAGGCTCTTCAAGCTGGGGTTCTAAAGAAAGTGAAAATGAAAAGCCTAGATACAATATTCCTCGCACCAAGGAAGTTCGATCATGTGAATGGCCAAGTGAGGCAGTGATGACCCACGAATATAGGGGATCAATCGTAGTCCTTTCGATAAGTAAGAGTGTCGAACCCAACGAGGAGCAGAAGGCTCTGATAAACGGTTTTCAGTAAGGTAATAACTGCAAGCACTGAAAGTAGCGGTAATAAGTGATGGTGTAGCGAGGTGAAACGTAGCAAGCAAAGAGTAACAAGTAACAAGTAGTAGCAACGGTGCAGCAAGTGGACCAATCCCTTTTGTAGCGAGGGACAAGCCTGAACAAAGTCTTATAGGAGGAAAAAGCTCCTGAGGACACACGGGAATTTCTGTCATGCTAGTTTCATCATGTTCATATGATTCACGTTCGTTACTTTGATAGTTTGATATGTGGGTGGACCGGCGCTTGGGTACTGCCCTTACTTGGAAAAGCATCCCACTTATGATTAACCCCTCTCGCAAGCATCCGCAACTACGAAACAAGAATTAAGACAACGTCTAACCATAGCATTAAACTAGTGGATCCAAATCAGCCCCTTACGAAGCAACGCATAGACTCGGGTTTAAGCTTCTGTCACTCGAGCAACCCATCATCTACTTACTACTCCCTAATGCCTTCCTCTAGGCCCAAGTATGGTGAAGTGTTATGTAGTCGACGTTCACATAACACCACTAGAGGAAAAGACAACATACAACATATCAAAATACCGAACGAATATCAAATTCACATGACTATTATCAGCATGACTTATCCCATGTCCTCAGGAACAAAAGTAACTACTCACAAAGCATAATCATAATCATGATCAGAGGTGTAATGAATAGCATCAAGGATCTGAACATAAACTCTTCCACCAAGTAATCCAACTAGCATCAACTACAAAGAGTAATCAACACTACTAGCAACCTTACAAGTACCAATCGGAGTCGTGAGACGGAGATTGGTTACAAGAGATGAACTAGGGACTAGAGAGGAGATGGTGCTGATGAAGATGTTGATGAAGATGCCTCCCCTCCGACGAGAGGAGTGTTGGTGATGACGATGAAGACGATTTCCCCCTCCGGGAGGGAAGTTTCCCCGGCAGGATCGTCCTGCCGGAGCTCTAGATTGGATCTGCTCAATTTCCGCCTCGTGGCGGCGGCGAAACCACGAAAAAGCTCTCGATTGATTTTTTTCTGGAACGAAACCCTTCATATAGCAAAAGAGGGGGGCTAGTGGGCCGTCAGGGAGCCCACAAGCTTGCCCTCCGCCACCAGGGGGTGGCGGTGGTAGGGCTTGTGGCGCCCTGGTAGCCCCCCTCTGGTACTTCTTTCGCCCAGTATTTTTTATATAATCCCAAAAAATTCCACGTAACTTTTCAGGGCATTTGGAGATGTGCAGAATAGTGGACTAAGATTTTCTCCTTTTCAAGTCCAGAATTCCTACTGCCTGAATTCTCACTCTTGAAATAAACCTTGCAAAATAAGAGAGAAAAGCCATAAATATGGTACCACAAAGTAATATAACATCCCATAAAGAAATAAATATCAACATGAAAGCATGATGCAAAATGGATGTATCAACTCCCCCAAGCTTAGACCAAGTTCCATAAACATGTCCACATGTTGAGGGACGAAGGTGTCGATAAAACATAATACGGACATGAGGGCATCATGATCACACATAGGACAGCAATACATCATAAATATTCTTATGGGAAAGTAACAATTCCTTCACAAAGCAAAGCATGAAGCAAAAACCTTACTGAGAAGTAACCAACAACTGTCCAAAGTCATTGAAGCAATTGCAATTTATCACAACATCAGAAAGAGTCAAATAAGAGCTTGTAAGGCAAATCCACATACTCAATCATCTCTTTTGTTTTCAACAATTGTTACAACTCATGAGGTACTCATGGTATCAAAGTTTCAGCTGGACACACAGGAAGATTGGGGCTTATGGTTTTGCCTCCCAACTATTTACCTCAAGGGTAAAGTCAACAATAATAAAGCATAAGTACTCAACTCCAAGTTGATATATGAATATAGATCTTTCCCAAGCATGTGGCGGTAGCCAATACAAAGGAAAAAATAGGAAATTGGTGAAGATCACCATGACTCTTACAAGGGCAAAAAGTAAAGGTACAAGATAGGCCCTTCGCAGAGGGAAGCAGAGGTTGGCATGCACTTTTGAGGTTTGAATGCGTGTCCTCTTAGTGCGGAGGAACGTCACTTTATATTGCCTCCTGTGATAAAGAACTTTATTGTGCTGTCTGTCGCTTTTATGTCTTCCTCATCACAGGTTCGTACAAAGCTTATTTTCCACACACTAATAGATCATACATATTAGAGAGCAATTTTTATTGCTTTCACCGATGACAACTTAGTTGAAGGATCTTATTCAATCCATAGGTAGGTATGGTGGACCCTCATGACAAAACTGGGTTGAAGGTTTATGGATGCACAAGTAGTATCTCTACTTGGTGCGGGAGTTTTGGCTAATATGAGGTGGAAGCAATTGTCACATGCTAAGGGATCTCTAATCATATAACATTGTTTGGAACCAAGCAAACACAATTCATTATGTTGTCTTCCTTGTCCAACATCTACCCCTAAGCATGTAATAGTTTGGTGAGTGCTCACAATTGTAAAAAGTGTCTAAGATGATATATTTACATGTGAACCTCTCTTTCCTTATTACTTCTTATTAATTGCAACAATGACTGAGGTCTATGTTGATTTATTCTCATCAAGTTTCAATCATCATACGTGTAAAATGTGAAGTTATCACTTTCCATAAGATCGTCTCATGATCTTTCATGCTATCGTTCTTTTTCATACTATTGATCATGGCACAAAGCAAAGCCCTTGACTAAGATACTCTTTATTATATAGCTCGTAAGCTCGAATACATCAGGGGAGAGACAAAAGCAAAAGACTCAAACTAAATACTAAAGAGTTATTCCTCTAAGACAAGAAATAAAAATTGAAAAGGAAAGAACTAAAACAAAGGTTGAAGCAAAAGATATAAAGGTGATACGATCCCAGGACAACTCCCCCAAGCTTGGCCGAAGCAAAGGGGATTGCCCATAGCAATGCTTAGTTGTCTTCCTTAGGTGGTGATGGTGGTGGAGTTGTTGCCTTTGATTCCAAGAGAGCTATCAATCTTTGATTTATACCTTTGAGATCTGTGACATGGTTTTCCAGAAAAACAACTTCACGAGAAAGGGAAATATTGCGAGCACGAGTTGTTTCGCAAAACCTCAAGAGTTCAATCAAGGATGGAGACAGCACGTGGAGGAAGGGTTGCAGAAAATCTACTCCTTCAACGTCTTCAATGTTGAGCATAGGTTGAACTTCCTCCCTAGCTTGGGTTTTCTCCTTAGCTTGGTCCCTGGCTTCCGTGACTTCTACTCTTTTCAGATGAGCATCTACTTCCTTATGAACTTGCTGAATATCATTCTCCCCAACAGATTCCTGAGACATCCTTGCTCTAAATCTGCGGTAGACAACAAGCTCTAAACGGAAACAGAGGAATACTGCGTGAAACGGAGATCAAAACCTTCGGGCGAATATATATTGATTTTTTCTAGACCAGAAGGAGTGCTCCGCAAGAAAACGGAGTCCGGGAGGCACACGAGGTGCCCACAAGCCCTCCCTCCGCCACCAAGGGGTAGGGGGCGGCGTCCAAGCTTGTGGCCGCCTCGTGCGCTCTCCGGACTGCTTTTTATTTTTCTAATTTTCCAAAAATTCCAAAACGGAAGAAATTTCCTATTGGGAAAGCGTCGGAGTCCAATTTCTTACCGAAACAGATACCTCTTCGTTTTCAGGGTCTCAAACAGGCTGATAAACATCCCTTATGTAATCCTCTGGAGTTATGACATTGATGATATTGGTCTCAACATTTATGGGAGTACCGGAGATGTAATGCTTGATTCTTTGCCCATTTACCACTCTAGGAAAATTTTCTTCCGTGTTATTGATTTTGATGGCACCGGAACGATATACTTCCTCGATAACATAAGGGCCTTCCCATTTAGAGAGAAGCTTGCCTGCAAAGAATCTCAAACGAGAATTGTATAGCAGGACATAATGACCTACATTGAATTCTTGTTTGTGTATTTGTTTATCGTGCCATCTCTTAACCTTTTCCTTGAACAACTTGGCATTCTCATATGCCTGGGCCCTCCATTCATCTAACGAGCTGATATCAAACAACCGCTTCTCACCGGCAAGTTTGAAATCAAAGTTGAGCTCTTTGATTGCCCAATAAGCTTTGTGTTCCAGCTCAGGAGGTAAATGACAGGCCTTACCGTAAACCATTTTGTACGGTGATGCCCATGGGATTCTTATAAGCAGTCCTATAAGCCCATAGTGCATTGTCAAGTTTGCTAGACCAATTTTTTCGAGATCTATTGACGGTCTTTTGTAGGATCAATTTGATCTCCCTATTACTCAACTCCACTTGACCACTACACTGAGGATGATAAGGAGATGCAACTCTATGGTTGACATCATACTTAGCGAGCATCTTAAGGAAAACACCATGAATGAAGTGTGAACCGCCATCAGTCATCAGATATCTAGGGACTCCAAATCTTGGGAAAATGACTTCTTTAAGCATATTAATAGAGGTGTGGTGATCAGCATTTTTAGTGGGGATAGCTTCTACCCACTTAGTGACGTAATGCACAACAACTAAGATGTGAGTGTACCCATTGGAACTCGGGAAGGGTCCCATATAATCAAAGCCCCAGACATCAAATGGTTCAATGACAAGTGAATAGTTCATAGGCATTTCCTGACGCTTACTGATATTCCCTATTCTTTGGCATTCGTCACAAGACAAGACAAACTTACGGGCATCCTTGAAGAGAGTGGGCCAATAGAAACCTGATTGCAATACCTTATGGACAGTTCTATCTCCAGCGTGGTGTCCTCCATAGGCTTCGGAATGACACTTCTGGAAGATCTATCCCTGTTCATGTTCAGGTACACAACGTCTAATAACACCATCCTCTCCTTCCTTATAAAGGTGAGGATCATCCCAAAAGTAGTGTCTCAAATCAAAGAAGAATTTCTTCTTTTGCTGATAGGTGAAACTGGGTGGTATGTACTTGGCTATGATATAATTTGCATAATCGGCATACCACGGTGCACTATGTGAAGTGCGGATGACATTTAATTGCTCATCACGAAAGCTTTCATCAATAGGTCGTGGGTCATCAAGGACATTCTCTAGCCTAGACAAGTTATCTGCTATATGGTTATCAGCACCCTTTCGGTCAATAACGTGCAAATCAAATTCCAGTAGCAGGAGAACCATCTGATCAGCCTAGGCTTAGCGTCCTTCTTCTCCATAAGGTACTTAATAGCAGCATGATCAGAGTGAATAGTAACTTTGGAGTCAACTGTGTAAGATCTGAACTTTTCACATGCAAAAACGACTGCTAAAAACTCCTTTTCCGTAGTGGCATAGTTTCTTTGGGCACTGTCTAGAGTTTTACTAGCGTAGTGAATAACATTCAACTTCTTGTCAACTCTTTGTCCTAGAACAGCACCAACAGCATAATCACTAGCATCGCACATGATTTCAAAGGGCAAGTTCCAGTCAGGTGGTTGAACAATAGGAGCGGTTATCAAAGCCTTCTTAAGTATTTCGAAAGCTTCCTCACAATCCTCATCAAAAACAAAAGGAACATCCTTCTGCAAAAGGTTGGTAAGAGGCCTAGAAATCTTAGAGAAGTCTTTAATGAACCTTCTATAGAAACTAGCATGACCTAGGAAACTTCGTCTACCTCTGATATCTGTGGGGCAAGGCATTTTCTCAATTGCATCAACCTTAGCCTTATCAAATTCAATGCCTCTTTCAAAGATGTTGTGTCCTAAGACGATACCTTCATTAACCATAAAGTGGCACTTCTCCCAATTCAAGACGAGGTTGGTATCTTCGCATCTCCGTAAGACTCGATCAAGGTTGCTGAGGCAATCATCAAAGGAAGACCCGTAAACGGAGAAGTCATCCATGAAAACCTCGACAATCTTTTCACAGAAGTCAGAGAATATAGCCATCATACATCTTTGAAAGGTGGCAGGTGCATTGCATAAGCCAAAAGGCATACGTCTATAAGCAAAGGTACCGAAGGGGCAGGTGAAAGTGGTTTTCTCCTGATCAGATTGTGCAACAGGTATTTGTGAGAAACCTGAATAACCGTCTAGAAAGCAAAAGTGTGTGTGTTTTGATAGCCTTTCTAGCATTTGGTCGATAAACGGCAAAGGATAATGATCTTTCCTGGTTGCCTTGTTCAGTTTCCGGAAGTCTATCACCATTCTATAGCCGGTAATAATCCTTTGTGGGATCAGTTCATCCTTATCATTAGGAACGACGGTGATACCTCCCTTCTTAGGTACGCAATGTACTGGACTTACCCAATCACTATGAGCAACGGGATAAATGATTCCTTCTTCCACAAGCTTTAATATTTCTTTTCTAACGACCTCTTTCATCTTAGGATTTAATCTCCTTTGATGATCAGCAACTGGTTTAAAGTAAGGATCGGTTTTAATCTTGTGCTGACATAGGGTAGGACTAATACCCTTAAGATCATCAAGAGTATATCCAATAGCAGCACAGTGCTTCCTCAGACTTCTTAGTAACTTCTCTTCGTGCTCTGAGAGGAGAGCACTAATAATAACAGGATATATCTCCTTCTCATCAAGATAGGCATACTTAAGAGTATCAGGCAACTGTTTAAGCTTGAGCACAGGATCACCCTTTGGTGGGGGGAGGATCCCCAAGCAGTTCAACAGGCAGATTATTCTTGAGAATAGGATATTGTTCTAAGACAATTTTATCTATCTCATCACTCTCCTCCATATGCATATCATTTTCATGCTCAAGCAGATATTGCTCTAAAGGATCTGTAGGAGGTACGACAATAGAGGCAAAAGCAACGATTTCATCCCTACCAGATGACTCTTTTTCATGGGGTTGTCTTCCAAACTTAGAGAAGTCAAATTCATGAGACACACCCTCGAAACTAATTATGATAGTGTGCTTAATGCAATCAATGTGAGCATTGACAGTGTTCAGAAAGGGTCTACCAAATATGATGGGACAAAAGCTATCTTGTGCAGTACCAAGGACGAGTAAATCAGTAGGATACTTCGTCTTACCACACAGGACTTCTACGTCTCTCACAATTCCCAGAGGGAAGATAGTGTCTCTATTAGCTAATGTAATAGTGACATCAATGGGTTCTAACTCAGCAGGTGCAATCTCATCTTTGATTTCATCATATAGAGAACGGGGTATTGCACTAACACTAGCTCCCATATCACATAAACCATGGTAACAGTGATCTCCTATCTTGACAGAAACAACGGGCAGGCCAACTACAGGTCTGTATTTGTCTTTCGCGTCAGGTTTAGCAATTCTAGCGAAGTCCTCACATAATTTGATAACATGCTCGTCTACGTCTTCGGCTAAGAGACCTTTGATAATAGCAATACTAGGTTCAACTCTAATCTCCTCAGGGGGTGCAAGTGGTCTAATGTAACCCCTACGTATCACAGTTGGAGCTTTAGAATAATCCTTTATCCTAGCAGGGTATGGTGGTTTCTCAGTGTAAGCACAAGGAACAACAGGATCACTAAAAGCAATGACTTTCTCCTCAACTAGATTGGTTTTGGCTATGTTGCTTTCTACATGAGGATGATATTTAAACCACTTCTCTTTGGGAAGATCAACATGAGCAGCAAAAGATCACATAGAGAAGCTACTATCTCAGAGTCAAGTCCATACTTAGCGCTAAAATCTCTAAAAGTGTTTGTCTCAACAAAAGATTTAACGCAATCAAACTGGAAATTCATACCTGACTCCTTACCTTCCTCCAGCTCCCAATCTTCAGAGTTGCGTTTGATTATTTCCAATAAATCCCACTTGTGATCAATATCCTTTTTCATAAAAGAACCGGTAAAAGAAGTGTCAAGCATGGTACGGTCTTCATGAGAAAGCCGAGCATAAAAGTTTTGAGTGATGATTTCTCTCGAGAGCTCATGATTGGGGCATGAATATAGCATTGATTTAAGCCTCCCCAAGCTTGAGCTATGCTTTCCCTGTCACGAGGCCAAAAGTTATAAATAAAGTTCCGATCACGATGTACTAAATGCAAAGGATAGAACTTTTGATGAAATTCCAATTTCAACCGATTGTAGCCCCATGATCCAGTGTCATCACATAGCCAATACCATGTCAACGCCTTATCCTTCAAAGATAAAGGAAAGACTTTCTTATTTACCTCATCCTCGGGCAAACCTGCAATCTTAAACAAACCACAAACTTCATCTACATAGATCAGCTGCAAGTCTGGATGTGAAGATCCATCTCCTGTGAAAGGATTAGCCAGCAGTTTCTCAAGCATACCCGAAGGAATTTCATAAAAGATATTTTCAGTAGGTACCTCAGGTTGAGGAACAACTCCTCGTGCTTCCGTTCATGGTGAAGATACCCCGAACAAACTCCTCAAAGGAACAGTTTCCATAGTGACAAGTGACAATAAATTTCAGCACAGTATAAAAATGTTTCCTTACCAATTTCCACTTACCAGAGGCGCTTCACTCCCCGGCAACGGCGCCAGAAAAGAGTCTTGATGACCCACAAGTATAGGGGATCAATCATAGTCCTTTCTATAAGTAAGAGTGTCGAACCCAACGAGGAGTAGAAGGCTCTGATAAACGGTTTTCAGTAAGATAATAACTGCAAGCACTGAAAGTAGCGGTAACAAGTGATGGTGTACCGAGGTGAAACGTAGCAAGCAAAGAGTAACAAGTAACAAGTAGTAGCAACGGTGCAGCAAGTGGCCCAATCCCTTTTTTAGCAAGGGATGAGCCTGAACAAAGTCTTATAGAAGGAAAAACGCTCCCGAGGACACACGGGAATTTCTGTCATGCTAGTTTCATCATGTTCATATGATTCGCGTTCGTTACTTTGATAGTTTGATATTTGGGTGGACCGGCGCTTGGGTACTGCCTTTACTTGGACAAGCATGCCACTTATGATTAACCCCTCTCGCAAGCATCCGCAACTACGAAAGAAGAATTAAGACAACGTCTAACCATAGCATTAAGCTAGTGGATCCAAATCAGCCCCTTACGAAGCAACGCATAGACTGGGGTTTAAGCTTCTGTCACTCCAGCAACCCATCATCTACTTACTACTCCCCAATGCCTTCCTCTAGGCCCAAGTATGGTGAAGTGTTATGTAGTCGACATTCACATAACACCACTAGAGGAAAATACAACATACAACATATCAAAATACCGAACGAATATCAAATTCACATGCCTATCATCAGCATGACTTATCCCATGTCCTCGGGAACAAAAATAACTACTCACAAAGCATAATCATAATCATGATCAGAGGTGTAATGAATAGCATCAAGGATCTGAACATAAACTCTTCCACCAAGTAATCCAAGTAGCATCAACTACAAAGAGTAATCAACACTACTAGCAACCTTACAAGTACCAATCGGAGTCGTGAGATGGAGATTGGTTACAAGAGATGAACTAGGGATTGGAGAGGAGATGGTGCTGATGAAGATGTTGATGAAGATGCCTCCCCTCCGACGAGAGGAGTGTTGGTGCTGACGATGACGATGATTTCCCTCTCCGGGATGGAAGTTTCCCTGGCAGGATCGTCTTGCTGGAGCTCTAGATTGGATCTGCTCAAGTTTCGCCTCGGGGCGGCGGCGAAACCACGAAAAAGCTCCCGATTGATTTTTTTTCTGGAACGAAACCCTTCATATAGCAAAAGAGGGGGGCTAGTGGGTCGTCAGGGAGCCCACAAGCTTGCCCTCCGCCATCAGGGGGGTGGCGGTGGCAGGGCTTGTGGCGCCCTGGCAGCCCCCCTGTGGTACTTCTTTCGCCCAGTATTTTTTATATAATCCCAAAAAATTCCACGTAACTTTTCAGGGCATTTGGAGATGTGCAGAATAGTGGACTAAGATTTGCTCCTTTTCCAGTCCAGAATTCCTGCTGCCTGAATTCTCCCTCTTCAAATAAACCATGCAAAATAAAAGAGAAAAGGCATAAATATGGTACCACAAAGTAATATAACAGCCCATAAATCAATAAATATCAACATGAAAGCATGATGCAAAATGGACGTATCATGCACTCTTGGGGGTGGCCGCAATTTATGAAGATTTTTACTATCTAGCAGAAAATGCGGGCATCACCGACTTCCTCAACGATAAGTGTGACCAGTATCTCCTACTTACTAATACTTTCGTGGAAATTTTTCACTTTTATCCTAGGAAGAATCCTCCCATGGTAGAATTTCATTTATATGATGTGCCTACAGAAATGTCACTTTATGATTTTTGCAATGTTTGCAAACTACCTTTTAAGGCAGCATCAGTGAACCACGTCCTATAGACATGGAGGGTTTTATTCCCGCAATCACTGTAGGGGAAGAAAGAGGGGTGTCAAAGGAAAGAGCGGCGAGCGTAAATTTTCTCGTTCTATGTTATTATTCATTATTTGCAGGGAGATGTTTAGTTGGTCGCGGTGAGAGTGGAAGCCTCAGTGCTCGTGTCCTCGCTATTCTGCGCAACGCTTTACTTGCTGATAGAACTTTTAGTCTGGGCGCTATAGTGGCTCAACGATTGAATTTAAACCGTTCGAAGGGCACTATATTTGGAGGTATCTATGCATCTCATTTAGCTAAACACTTTGAAATACCTATTAGGCTTAACGAGGAAGATGAAATGTGACAGCCTACAAGATATTTAGATTATGATAGTATGGTAGCACATGATTTTATTAAGAAAGACAATGATATGAGGTTGCTTTACAACTTAGTATTTAGTCACGGTACCTATGATATTATTACTTTGCGTGCTCCTTCTTTGTTCACTATCCATGAAGGAAAGTACACTAGTATGTGCGAGGATGTTTACAAATATTGGGGCCTGTCGCAACCCCCAGCACCTGAGCCTGCACCAGCACTCGATCCATACCAAGTTCCAGTTTTTCAGTGGGAGCCGCAAGAGCTCGCAAACCAGTGGAACCCTCAGTATTCTCCAAAGTATCCAGTAGAGGGTTATTTCTAGCCATGTCCTTGGACCAACTTAGGCCAAAAGCCAAAGCTTGGGGGAGTACGTATTTCTCACTAACATTGCATTCATGTTCACAAACTCATTCCAATTGTTGGTGTTCATACTTTTTCATTGTACTATCCATGGTAGTTTATTTCTTCTTTTTGTTTTCTTCCTTTTGTGTTTCATTAACCTTGAGAAAATCCAAAAAAATTAGTTCTAGCTTTACCTTCTAGTTTGTTTACTTGTAGTGTTTAAAGAAAACCCAAAAAGATTTTTCGTTCTTCTTTTGCTTATTGGGGGCTTCCCCGTGTAAATAGTTTTCCTTTCTTCTTTGTATCAAAAGTAGAAGACCACAATGACATGCTCAGTGGCTCTCATATTCATTAACGTTTATCTATCAGAGAGTCCATACTACCTTGTCTTCTCCGTTGAGTTATTGCTTGCAGATTCCAGCTTAGTCCAAGGCACGTGCACTCTTCTTATTATTTTTCACACCGTTCGGTCGTGCAAGTGAAAGGCAATAATGACTATATATGATGAAGTGACAGAGGTGGAGAAAAGCTAGTATGAACTTGACCTATCTTTTTTTGTAAATATGATTAGCTCATCGTTGTGGATTCAACTCGTTATGGATTGAACCTGTTTGCAATGACAATTAGAGATTATAGTTGCTTATGCCATGCTTAATTAACATGGTTTGTCTTAAGTTCCAACGCACATATTAAAATGGTTGTGATGTAGTATGATATAATGGTATCCTCCTCCGAATGATTTGACTGGCTTGACTTGGCACATGTTCACGCATGTAGTTGAAACAAAATCAACATAGCCTCTAAAATGTTTATGTTCATAGTGATATATATCCTACTCATTCTTGCATTCAATGTTGGTTAATCTCAAAGCATGTTTATGACTATTGTCGCTCTCTAGTTGGTCGCTTCCCAGTCTTTTGCTAGCCTTCACTTGTACTAAGCGGGAATACTACTTGTGCATCCATTTCCATAAACCCAAAGTTGTTCCCTATGAGTCCATCATACCTACCTATATGCGGTATTCACCTGCCGTCCCAAGTAAATTTGCATGTGACATACTCTAAACCTTCAAATAAATATTCTATTTTGTATGCCCGAGTCGCTCATGTAGTGACTAGGGGCTATCAGTATCTTCCATGCTAGGTGGGTTATTCTCACGATATGTGTTGATTCACTATCATTCAGGAGAAAGTGGCTGGTAATCGGGATGCCTAGTTCCATGCTCAAAAGTCAAATCAAATTTAATGAAACAAAACTCCCCCAGCATTGATGTTTGTATGGACGGTACCCGTGGATGTGAACCGCCGTGGAATGTGATTGATTGGTGGAGGTGGAGTAAAAACTTTACTATTCTGTTTGGGAACCGCCTATAATGTATTTAGCATGGAAGATACTGAGAACTCTTAGTTGTTATGTTGACAATGAAAGCATACCACCCAAAATTTTGATTCATCCCTGTTTTAAAAGCTCGAGTTCTGGCACCTCTGCAAATCAATGCTTCCCTCTGTGAAGGGCCTATCTATTTTACTTTATTGTTGAGTCATCCTCTTCTATAGAAGGCACCAGTTAGAGAGCACCCTGTCATCTACATTCTTTTCTATTAATTGATATTGAGTATGAGTATGACTGGATCTCTTTTACCATGAATTACAATGTCTAGTCAGCCCTTGTTCTTGGAGGTGCTCTGCATTTATGTTGTCTAGTCAGCCCTTGTTCTTCAGAGGTGCTCTGCATTTATGTTTTGCGGTCTGAGAAAGGGCTAGCGAGATACCAGCTTATCATAGTGTATTATGATTGTTTTGATAAAATTATTGTCATCCGAGACTTATTATTATTGCTTGCTAGTTGATTATGTCATTGATATAAGTGAATATGAGACCTAAATATTATTGTGAATATGGTTAGTCTATAACGTGAGCTTAAAATCTGAACATAAGATAGACGTATTTACAACAACAAGATAGAGCAAAGTTTGTAAAAGTTTTTCTTTATCACTTTCAGTTTATCAACTGAATTGCTTGAGGAAAAGCAAAGGTTTAAGCTTGGGGGAGTTGATACGTCTCCAACGTATCTGCTTTTCTAAACTCTTTGGCCCTTGGTTTGGCCTCTAATTTGCATGATTTGAATGGAACTAACCCGAACTGTTTTCAGCGGAATTGCCTTGGTATTATTTTTGTGCATAAATAAAAGTTCTCAGATTGAACTGAAAATTTATGGAGAATATTTCTGGATTTAATAAAAAATACTGGCGAAAGAATCTACCGGAGAGGGGCCACCCCCGGGCCACGAGCCTACAGGGCGCCCCCCTAGGCCATGCCCCCTGGCTTGTGGCCCCCCTGAAGCTCCACCGACCTATTTTCACTCCTATATATTCCTATCCATGGAGAAAAAATTCAGAGAGAAGATGACATCGCATTTCACGAGGCAGAGTTGCCGCCACCTCCTATTCTTCCTCGGGAGGGCAGATCTGGAGTCTAATTTGGGCCCCGGAGAGGGGAAATCGACGCCGTTGTCATCACCAACCATCCTTCATCACCAATTTCATGATGCTCTCCATCGTTCGTGAGTAATTCCATCGTAGGCTTGTTGGACGGTGATGGGTTGGATGAGATCTATCATGTAATCGAGTTAGTTTTGTTAGGGTTTGATCCCTAGTATCCACTATGTTCTGAGATTGATGTTGCTATGACTTTGCTATGCTTAATGCTTGTCACTAGGGCCCGAGTGCCATGATTTTAGATCTCAACCTATTATGTTTCCATGAATATATATGTGTTCTTGATCCTATCTTGCAAGTTATAGACACCTATTACGAGTTATGATCCGCATCCCCCGGGGTGACAATAACTTGGATTCTTTCCGACGATTACCGTAGTTTGAGGAGTTCATGTATTAACTAAGTGCTAATGCTTTGGTCCATCTCTCTATTAAAAGGAGGCCTTAATATCCCTTAGTTTCCATTACGACCCCGCTGCCTCGGGTGGGTAGGACATAAGATGGCATGCAAGATCTTTTTCATAAGAACGTATGACTATATACGGAATACATGCCTACATTACATTGATGAGTTGCAGCTAGTTTTGTATCACCCTATGTTATGACTATTGCATGATGAATGCCATCCAACATAATTATCCATCACTAATCCATTTCCTATGAGCTTTTCACATATTGATCTTTGCTAAGTTACTTTTCCATTGCTATTGTTACAATCACTACAAAACTGCTAATGTTACATTTGCCACCGTTACCGTTACTTCCATACTACTTTGCTACTAAATACTTTGCTGTAGATATTAAGTTCTTCAGGTGTTGTTAAATTGACAACTCAGCTGCTAATACTCAAGAATATTCTTTGGCTCCCCTTGTGTCGAATCAATAAATTTGGGTTGAATACTCTACCCTCAAAAACTGTTGTGCTCCCCTATACTCGTGGGTTATCAGCCGGTGCTATCAGAGCAGGGGAGTTCAGGCAAAGGCATACAACATGGGCGAACTCGTACTACGCCTCCCAGAGAAGTAGAAGCATAAACTTCACCCCAAGTGGGAGGTCCCTTTTATAATTGATGAAGTCTTAGGAGGAGGAGCCTATCGCCTGTGCAACTCCGAGGACAACTGCCTCGATCTGAACCCATGGAATGCTAGACCAACGTCTTCGGCATTTCTACGGCTAAACCAACGTCATTACCTTCTTTCCATCGTTGCCTTTTTCTTTTTGCCAATTTTTTTTACTTTTCCTTTTGTAGGTCTTATTATACGTTCTGAGGATGTGTTCGGCTTAACTGAACTACTTCGAGCACTTATCAGAACACCCGTGCTAGATCGACTAATCAAATAGCACTTGAGGGCATCATCAAGAAGTCGTTCAATGTATTCGTCACACCTACTTGTTTATATATACACCTCGACTCAAACATCAATTCCTTCCATTATATGCATCAATTGGACTTAAGATTTTGCAATGCTGGGTTGCCTAGCTCATGTGCTTACTCTCTACATTCCCGACATGTTCGCCTAGAGGGTAAAGAGAGCACCGCTGCGATTGTTACGACCAGTTCGCCCGGATACGTACCTCAGACGAGTAACGTGAAAATCTAGCGTTTCTTAAAAGACAACTTGGTTGCCTACGAACGATGTCCATCTAATCGACACTTTTCGTCGCGTATAACAGTTGTGCATACTACATGGAGAAATGAATGCCCCGACTACAGCTTATGTAGCAGCCCAGAAAAAGGAACTCATCAAGGAACTACTTTTTACGGAAGATGTTTCTTACGTTGCATCGTAATATAACATAATCCCCCCGTGTACTCTTTGTCTGCTAGCACGTGGCCGGATTGCCTGGTTATCGGAAAATAATTCCTATTCTCATTGGATACAAAGTACGAAACACTGCCCAGTTGTTAACATGGGAGGTGGAAGCCGATGGTCGGTTAAAGATAGGTTTTCAAAACATGAATGGGAGTGCCTTAGCGCACAAATATAACATTATACATAATCACACGCTTGGCGGTTGGTCGAGATGATCTATTATAGCATCTAATGTGCTGTCCTCTTGTGACACGCGTGCGGTGGGCATCATTTGATCATACAGCATGTGTAGAGGAACTTCTTTCCCATCTGGCCCCGCCGGACCACCCTGGTCCATGTGCTCGGGATCTAGACGGGCAAAGCGGGTCTTCACCATAAACGACGCCTCCCAAGTTCCTTCTTGGTAGGTCGATGTCTTCCACAATTTGAAGTGGCTTCGGGATACTTTAAACAGCTTGGCAAGCTCGGCCACCCTTGCGGAGGGTTTTGGTTTGACCATAAGACTTGGACCATACTCCGCATAGCCTCTCGAGCCTGCTCATGCACACGGGAAAGTTCCTTCAGCAGGTCGCCCCCAAATGAATTAGCTTCCTCTTCAGGACACCCAGTTAAGAGACATAATCAAAAGAGGCACACATTTTCACGATCACCGCAATAAAATTGTGATCCCTTACAGGTCGGAGATTTACTTAATATGATGCCCTTCAATTTCTGTTTCGCTTCGCGGTTCTACGCCATTTGAGATTTTAAACTCTCAATTTCATTGACTTGTTTCTTATTCTCTTCTTTGAGATTGTTATTTTCCTCATGACATCGCTACAATAAACCGTGACCGGACTCTAGCTGAGATTCGGCGTACCGCTGAGAATCTCGAGATGCATCTCAATCCTTTTTCATTTGGCCTATTGATTCACCTGCTATAAAATTCTTGATTATTAAATCCAACTGAAATTTATCATATCACAATTAAATTCACATACCATGTGCTTCTCTGGTGAATTTTTTCACATCCTCCAGTTCGGCCCAGCTTGCTTGTAGATCAGCTTGGCTTAGCTGAAAGTCTTTGTATAATTTTTTGTTTTCCTTCTCTAAAACCTGCAGATTAGAAGGATGTCAAGTCAACCCTTATTTCATCCACCCCACCCAAATTAAGGCTCTGGGGCTACTAGATCTGAACTTTTGTTCGGATATAGAGACACCGATGACTCACATGCAGATGGGCAACCATTTTCCTTGCCACTTCGTTAAGGCCGACCCATGCACCTCCTAGGTATGCATCAGCTGAGTTGAGAGCGTGAAACTCTTGCTCAGAAAACATAGGGTGATGCAGTGGCTCCTTTAGTTGCTGATGATTCATCGCGCTTTCGTATTTGGAGTTAGTCACCGACAACCGTTCAAAACCTTCAGGGAGCGGGTCCGTGTTTGGGACTCCTGTGTCGGCCGAAGATATTGGGTTGTGTTGATCACCCAATACCTTGACGTCATCCTCGGATGGGGAAGGATGCGCGCATCTCCTGAATTTTGTGGCTAAGGGTCATGCACATTTAAGAAGACTGTTACTACTGTAAGGAATAAGGATTGATCTGTGTACCTCTTGGCCAAAGGGACCGCTGACGTAATTTCTGCCACTGCCTCTTGTTCAGGGGTTTTGTTCTTGCTTGATGGGACCCCGGCTGGTACAGTCCGCGAAGCAGTTCAGCATGTACTCCGATGACTGATACGTCCATTTTGCATCATGCTTTCATGTTGATATTTATCTCTCTTTGGGTTGTTATTACACTTCACGGTACAATACTTATGCCTTTTCTCTCTTATTTTGCAAGGTTTACATGAAGAGGGAGAATGCCGGCAGCTGGAATTCTGGCCTGAAAAAGGAGCAAGTTTGAGATACCTATTCTGCGCAACTCCAAAAGCCGTGAAAATCGACGAGGATTTATTTTGGAATTTATAAAAAATACTGGTCCGAAGAAGTACCAGAGGGGCGCCAGCAGGAGGCCACAAGCGTGCTAGGCGCGGCCTACCCCCTGGCTGCGCCTAGGGGGCTTGTGGGCTCCCAGCTGGCCCTCTGGCCCCCCTATTTTGCTACAAGAAGGGTTTCGTTCTAGAAAAAATCAAAAGGAGGCTTTCGGGAGGAATCGCCGCCGCCACGAGGCGGAACTTGAGCAGAACCAATCTAGAGCTCCGACAGGGTCGTCCTGCCGGGGAAACTTCCCTCCCGGAGGGGGAAATCATCACCATCGTCATCACCAACACTGCTCTCATCGGAGGGACTCGTCACCATCAACATCTTCATCAGCACCATCTCATCTCCAAACCCTAGTTCATCTCTTGTAACCAATCTCCGTCTCGGGACTCCGATTGGTACTTGTAAGGTTGCTAGTAGTGTTAATTACTCTTTGTAGTTGATGCTAGTTGGATTACTTGGTGGAAGATTATATGTTCAGATCCTTGATGCTACTCATTACCTATCTGGTCATGAATATGATTATGCTTTGTGAGTAGTTACTTTTGTTCCTAAGGACATGGGATAAGTCATGCTATAAGTAGTCATGTGAATTTGGTATTCGTTCGATATTTTGATGTGTTGTATGTTGTCTCTCCTCTAGTGGTGTTATGTGAATGTCGACTACATAACACTTCACCATTATTTGGGCCTAGAGGAAGGCATTGGGAAGTAGTAAGTAGATGATGGGTTGCTAGAGTGACAGAAGCTTAAACCCTAGTTTATGCGTTGCTTCGTAAGTGGCTGATTTGGATCCACTAGTTTAATGCTATGGTTAGACTTTGTCTTAATTCTTCTTTCGTATTTGCGGATGCTTGCGAGAGGGGTTAATCATAAGTGGGATGCTTGTCCAAGTAAGGGCAGCACCCAAGCACCGGTCCACCCACATATCAAATACCAAAGTAGCGAACGCGAATCATATGAACATGATGAAAACTAGCTTGTCAGAAATTCCCATGTGTCTTCGGGAGCGCTTTACCTCCTATAAGAGTTTGTCCAGGCTTGTCACTTGCTACAGAAGGGATTGGGCCACTTTGTTGCACCGTTGTTACTTTTGTTACTTGCTACTTTCTACGAATCATCTTTCCGCACAACTATCTGTTACCGACAATTTCAGTGCTTGCAGACATTACCTTGCTGAAAACCACTTGTCAGATCCTTCAGGTCCTCGTTGGGTTCGACACTCTTACTTATCGAAAGGACTACGATAGATCCCCTATACTTGTGGGTCATCAATGACCCCTAGGCACGACCCCTCGTCGGGTAGTCATTTTCCTCTTGCTCCCTGAGGAAGGAAGAGACCTAGGGTTGTCGGCTTGAAGAGCTACCTTCTTCTCGTCAATGCTTTCTTGATAAAACACCCCGTCCTCGAAGATGATCAAAATCTCCGAGTCCTCGTGAAATCGCGGGCGATCGTCACGGGTGAAGTATTCGGGCTAGGGTGCAGGACAGTTTAACGTCTTAATCCAGTGCCTCCAAGTCTAAGGAGGGGAAGCGGGGGTTATTTGTTAACAATTAATGGACATAAATATCCAAGATGTGAATGTAAACACACTTACCCATTCAATGGGGTTATATGCCGAATAGTCGTCCTTGGGAGCGAGGTGGGCGAAATCAACTTTTTTCCCCTTGAAAAGATCGGCTAGAACGGCTGCCAAGGCCTTCTGATCATCTGATCCCTGCCGTATGGACCGGGTAGAGTCACTTGCCCCGCTATAGACACAAAGGTTATGTGCTCTATTGGAGTGGTTGGACGCATTGGGTAATCGTCGCGGCCATTACGTCAATGATGGTCAACCCACTATGAGTAAGTATCCTAACCTTGGAGGATATGCGCTTCACTTCAGAGCTCTCTTCTTGGGAAGAGCTCCTCGGCTTCTAACTGAATCAGTTCTTTAAAGGGGTCACAGAGTATTCAGGAAGAACCCTCTGAATAGGTTCAAACAGAGGCACATCGTCGATATAAGATCACTCTGAGAGCCACTCATCGGTATCCTTCTTTGGTGTCCCAACCGGGTATCCTGTGGCAGCTATACACCATACCTCGGCTCCACCCACTTCCCGAATTGTCGTTCCCCTAGTTTGGGAAACGATATAGAAGTACTTCATCCATAAATCGTAGTGGGGCTCACAACCCAGGAACATCTCGCATAAGGCCACAAAACCTGAGATTTGAAGGATGGAGCCACGGGTGAGATGTAGAGCTGTAGCACGTAGAACTATGATATACCCCTTAGGAAAGAGTGAACGGGGGATCCCACCCCTCGCAATATGAAGGAAACAAAGCAGACTCTTTCTCCCCTTTGAGGAAAAGGGAAGTTTTCTGCGAAGGCCTTGCCATTGGCGGAGGCCAGTCCGACGCGGCTGGGCACAATGTATGATAGAGGAAGATATCTTTGAGTTTCAAGTTCGATAAACAGAGGAGGGAAACGAGCAACTGGCCTAGTCCCTCGGAAGGGGGCCGAGGGGGCGTGAGGAGGAACCTGCCATGGCTCTGGGGTGATAGAACCCTAGGGTTTCTTGGTGACTCTAGGAAGGCAATGGAATCCCGAAACGGATTTTGATTTGTTTATAAAGGATGTTGCCTCCAGTGGATATAGGGAGCGGTTTCGTGAGGGACAGCCAAAAGCGTTTGCCTTTATAAAAGCACGCGAAAATCAAGAATTATTATTAATATTTGTGCAGAGTTAAAAGTTGTGGGCCCCGTGATGTTTCTGTAACCGTGAGTCGACCGGGGACTAAATCATCATACCGTGATCGGAGGAAGCGGGGGAACTCACCTTGCAAGCCGAACACTCTCGGCGCAAGCATCCGAAGACCTCACACATAGGCATTGGAGGCCAGTTCCGGGGCTACTCAGGGAGTCCGAGATTAAGGGGCCTCACGTAGTCGGCTTGCGACGTAAAGGTCGACCTAATGAGTTGCACTAATGGGAGGCCAAGGTGTGTGGTCGTCCCGTATTCAAGGAGGAAAGCACCCAGGACCGGCGTGGTGTCCAAGGAAAGTAGACTAGGTCGTCCCAGCCGCCATCGGATCGAGGTCAGTTGTATGTAACCCTAGGTCCCCTGGTGGCTATATAAACGTGGGGTACTTGTCCATATAGGAAAATTATCGTATCTAGGGTTTAGCTCATATGATCTTGAGGTAGATCAATTCTGTAATTACAATCCACATTAAGATAATCAAGCAGGATGTAGGAGTTTACCTCCTCAAGAGGGCCCGAACCTGGATAAATATTGTCTCCCCTTCTCCTCCTACAACCCATCGATCCAAGGTCCCTTGTTCGGGACCCCCAACCCGAGATCTGCCGGTTTTGACACCGACAATGGCCACAAACCAAGTTTCAGTAATTTTATAGTATTGTTGCTATATTCCATCCATTTAGTTGAATTTTAGTGAATTATCAAAAATCGCCAAATTTGAACTACAAGTGTGATGTAGTTTGGTCTTGTAAATTTCAAAAAATCAATTTATGCTCCAATTGTTGGGGAACGTTGCATGGGAAACAAAAAAAATCTATGAACACCCAAGATATATCTATGGAGATGCATAGCTACGAGAGGAGGAGTGTATCTGCATACCCTTGTGGATCACTAAGAGGAAGCGTTAAGAAACGCGGTTGATGTAGTTGTACATCTTCGCGATCCGATCATGATACTCAAGTTCACAACTTGCAGGATAGGCAAGAACCCCTTCATGGACTGATCCATTTTGAAAATCTTCAAAACCTTATCAAGCTATGTGCTTTGTGAAAGTTCTGTTAGGCATCTCGATCTATCTCTGTAGATCTTGATGCCTAATATGTAAGCATCTTCTCCGAGGTCTTTCATTGAAAAATTCTTGTTCAAATATATTTTCATGCTTTCCAAAAGCTCTATATTGTTTCCAATCAACAATATGTCATCCACATATAATATTAGAAACACTAAGGAGCTCCCACTCACTTTCTTCTAAAAACAATCTAACCCAAACGCTTTGATCACCTCATCAAAGTGAAGATTCCGACTCCGAGATGCTTGCACTAGTCCATAAATGGATCACTGAAGCTTGCATACTTTGTTAGCATTTTCAGGATCGACAAAACCTTCTGGTTGCATCATGTACAACCCTTCCTTAAGGAAACCATTAAGGAACGTTGTCTTGACATCCATCTGCCAGATTTCATAATCAAAAAATGCAGTTATTGCTAACATTATCCTGATGGACTTAAGCTTCGCTATGGGTGACAAAGTCTCATTATAGTCAACTCCTTGGAAACCCTTTTGCGACAAGTCGTGCTTTGTAGATGGTGACATTACCGTCCGCGCTTGTCTTTTTCTAAAATATCCATTTGTTCTGAATAGCCTTACGACCATCAGGTAATTCCTCCAAAGTCTATACTTTGTTTTCATACATGGATCCTATCTCGGATTTCATGGCCTCTAGCCATTTTTCAGAATCGATGCCCAACATCACTTCTCCATAGCTCGTAGGGTCACTGTTTTCCAAGAACATGACCTCCAAGACAAGATTATCGTACCACTTAGGGGCAGTACGTGTCCTTGTCGACCTACGAGGTTTGGTAATGACTTGATATGAAGCTTCATGATCATCATCATTAGCTTCCTCTTCAATTGGTGTAGGCATCACAGAAACACCTTTTTGTGTCATGCTACTTTCTAATTGAAGTCACGGTTCAGTAACCTCATCAAGTTCTTCCTTCCTCCCACTCAATTCTTTTGAGAGAAACTCCTTCTCTAGAAAGGATCCATTCTTAGCAACAAAGACTTTGCCTTCGGATACGAGATAGAAGGTATACCCAAATGTTCTTTAAGGTATCCAATGAAGACACACTTCTTCACTTTAGGTTCGAGCTTATCAGGCTGAAGCCTTTTGACATAAGCGTCGCAGCCCCAAACTTTAAGAAACGACAACTTAGGTTTCTTGCCAAACCATAATTCATATGGTGTCATCTCAATGGATTTAGATGGTGCCTTATTTAAAGTGAATGCAATTGTCTCTAAAGCATAACCCCAAAATGATGGTGGAAAATCGGTAAGAGATATCATAGAACGCACCATATCCAATAAGGTACGATTACAGAGTTCGGACACACCATTATGCTACGGTGTTACACGTGGCGTGAGTTGTGAAACAATTCCACATTGTCTTACATGTATACCAAACTCATAACACACATATTATCCTTCATGATGAGATCGCAGAAACTTTATCTTCTTGTTATGATGATTCTCAACTTCACTCTGAAATTTCTTGAACTTTTAAAACATTTCATAATTGTGCTTCATTAAGTAAATATATCCATATCTACTCAAGTTATTAGTGAAGTTAAGAAAATAATGATATCCACCGCACGCTTCAACACTCATTGGACCACACACATCAGTATGTATGATTTCCAGCAAATCACTTGCCCGTTCCATTGTTCTGGAAAACGGGGCTTTCGTCATCTTGCCCATAAGGCATGGTTCACATGTATCAAGTGTTTCAAAGTCGAGTGATTCCAAAAGTCCATCATCATGGATCTTCTTATGACCTAAGCGTCAGTGCCACAAGAAAGTGGTACTATCATTATTAACTTTGCATCTTTTGGCATCATTGTTATGAACATGTGTGTCACTACTATCGAGATTCAACAAGAATAAACCATTCACATTGGGTGCATGACCATAAAAGACGCTACTCATATAAATAGAACAACCATTATTCTCTAATTTAAATGAATAACCATCTCGCAATAAATAAGATCCAGATATAATGTTCATGCTTAACGCAGGCACCAAATAACAATTATTTAGGTTTAAAACTAATCCCGATGGTAATCAAAGAGCGAGCGTGTCGACGATGATCACATTAACCTTGTAACAATTTCGTATGCGCATCATCACTTCATCCTTTGTTAGCTCCAGTTTATTCCGTATTTTCTGTTTTGAGTTACAAATATGAGAAACCGAACTGGTATCAAAACCCCACGCACTACTACGGGAGCTAGTAAGATACACATCAATAACATGTATATCAAATATACCTTTGTTGACATTGCTAGACTTCTTATCGGACAGATACTTGGGGTAATTCCACTTATAGTGGCCATTTCCCTTGCAATATAAGCACTCAATCACAGGCTTGGGTCCAGCCTTGGCTTTCTTCATGGGAGCGGCAACTGGCTTGCCATTCTTCTTGCAGTTTCACTTCTTGCCCTTGCCTTTCTTGAAACTAGTGGTTTTATTCACCATCATCACTTGATGCTCCTTCTTGATTTCTACTTCCGCAACTTTGACCATCACGAATAGCTCAGAGATTGACTTGTTCATCCCTTGCATATTACAGTTTATCATGAAGCCTTTGTGGCTAGGTGGCAATGACTGCAGAACTCTATCAGTGACCATCTTTGGTGGAAGCTCAACTCCGAACTAATTCAAGCGGTTGTAGTACCTAGACATTCTAGGTATGTGCTCACTGACAGAACTATTATCCTCCATCTTGGAGGAGAAGAATTTATCGGAGGTCTCATACCTCTCGATCCGAGCATTTGCTTCAAATACTAACTTCAACTCCTAGAACATATGATATGCTTGATGGCGTTCAAAACGCTTTTGAAGTCCCGATTCTATGTCGTACAACATGGCACACTAAACTATCGAGTAGTCATCAACACGCGTTTGCCAGATGTTCCAAACATTAGGACACAACACTAGAGGGGGTGCAACACCAAGCGATGCATCAAGGACATAAGCCTTTTGCAAAGCCGCGAGCATAATCCTTAGATTATGAGCACATGCCGCATAGTTACTTCCATCACTTTTCAGCTTAGCTTTCTCTAGGAGCACATTAAAATCCAGGGGAGCTACTACACAAGCCATTGTTCTACAACATAATTTGCAAATACATCTTTTAGACTATGTTCATGATAATGAGTTCAATTAATCATATTAGTAAAGAACTCCCACTCAAATCAACATCCCTCAGATTGTCTAAGTGTGACATGATCTAAATCCACCAACACAAGCCCGATCATCACATAAGATGAGTTGGTTTAAATGATGAACATCTCCATGTTGATCATATCTTCTATCTGACTCAAGTTTAACCCATGTATTCCAGATGTGTAAAAGTGGCTTACACTCGTTGTTTGCGAACTTGGAGTCTATCACACACGATCATCATGAGGTGTTTCGAAAGGATGAACTTTTGCAATGGTGCATACTTGGGGAGGACACAATTTTATCTTGAAATTTAGTGAGTGATCATCTTATAATGCTACCCCGTACTAAGCAAAATAAGATGCATAAAACATAAACATCACACGCAAATCATAGAAGTGACGTGATATGGCCATCATTATCTTCTGCTTTTGATCTCCATCTCCAAAGCATCGACATGATCTCCATCAATACCGGCATGATACCATGACCTCCATCATCGTGTCTTCATGTGGTTGTCGTGCCAACTATTGCTTCTACAATTATTGCTAACCCATAGATATAAAGTAAAGCAAATGGAACAAATAAATTAAAGACAACCCTATGGATCCTATCGGCTATTGTGCTCATAGACATGCAAGTCATAATAACTATGCAAAACATAATCATCTCATACATCACATATATCAAATCACGCCTTGGCCATATCACATCACAACATGCCCTCCAAGAACAAGTTAGACGTCCTCTACTTTGTTGTTCCAAGTTTTACGTGACTGCTATGGGCAACTAGCAAGAACAGTTCTTACTTACGCAAAACTACAACGATGATATTCAAGTTGCTACTTAACCTTCTACAAGGACCGCCTATGTAAAATCCAATTCAACTAAAGTAGGAGAAACAGACACCCGCTAGCCACCTTTATGCAACCAAGTTACATGTCAGTCGGTGGAACCGATCTCTTGTGCGAGGACAAGTAAGGTTGGTCTAAGCCGCTTCATCCCATAATACCGACAAATAAAAATAAGACTAAGGAGTTAAGCGATCTGAACATAAACACTCACAAACACTTTTTGTTCTACTCATGCATATCATCTACGCATAGGACTATCTCATGATGCCATTGTTGGGGAACGTTGCATGTGAAACAAAAATATTCCTACAAACATCCAAGATCTATCTAAGGAGATGCATAGCTACAAGAGGAGTGTATCTACATACCCTTGTAGATCGCTAAGCGGAAGCGTTAAGAAATGCGGTTGATGTAGCCATACGTATTAGACTTTTGGGAAAACATTGATGTTTGCTAGCTTATTTGGGTCCATTTTCCTACTTTTTCTGCAAGGGGTTTAAGGGGAAAGCATTATTATATACTTAATATGACTGTTTGTCACACCGATGCTGCTGGGATGCTACAAAACCCCTATAGTTGAAAAGATCAAAACAGGGATAAAATGTAGGATAACCCAAATCACTCAGACTAGCTAAACTCTCTAGAACAAACACAACCTAGGTGGTTTGACTAACATTTTCGTGATCCAATCACGATCGGTCCCGATCTAGCGCCGAAAGGCTGACACCTGCGCGTTCAGCACATGTACAACTCGATGACATCTCCGCCTCCTCGATCCGCGAGCGAGGGCGGAGTAGTAGATGAGTTCTCCAATAGCACGACTACATGGTGATGATGGCGGTGGTGCAATCTCAGCAGGGATTCGCCAAGCGCTGCCGCAAACACGGACAAAGGAGAAAACAATCTAGAGAGAGGGAGGGTGCCGCCAAAGGCTTGGTGTGTGATACATCTGCAACGTATCGATAATTTATGAAGTATTCATCCCATGTTTGCCTATGTTTACAATAATTTTATATGGTTTTGATGCACTTTACATGATTTATTAAGAACTAACCCAGACCGACGATGTTTTCAACGGAATTACCATTGTGTTGTTTTTGTGCAGAAAATGAAAGCTCTCGGAATCGCCCGAAACTTTTTAATATTTTTTGTGGAGGAAATAAGCAATATTAGAGTGGAGAACCACCGGAGGGGAGCCACCTATGGGCCACAAGCCAACAGGGTGCGGCACCCCCTAGGTCACACCCTGATGGCTTGTGGGGCCCACGTGGCTCCGTTTGGCGTGATTCCAACGCTAAAAAATCCTATATATACCAGAAACCCAGAAATGAAGACACTACTTCCGCTCTGCCACCGCAACTCTTTGTATCGACAAAAAACCAATCTAGAGCCTTTCTAGTACCCTGCTGGAGGGGGGAAATCGTCTCCGGTGGCCATCTTCATCATTCCAGTGGAGGCCATAACAAGGAGGGAGTAGTTCACCCTCGGGGCTGAGGGTATGTACCAATAGCTATATGTTTGATATATCTCTCGTGTTCTTGTGATGGCACGATATTGATGTATCTCGGGATTTGATAATATAGTCAGATCATATGGTGTTTGTCTCTTGCTATCTTGCTGTGATGAATTGAATCTTTGTCTTTCAAATCTCGTTATGTTGGATTGAATATTTTGTTTTGAGAACACTTGATGTATGTCTTGCATGCGGATACTCGTAGTGAAATTGAAGTATTCAAGTGATTCACTTGATATATATTATGGCATCAACTTGCGTATTCCGGTGACCTTGGGATCTATGCATTTCACATTTTCATACTACGTTCTCCAATAGAAATCTTCGGGTGCTCCTTGAAGTTCTTTGTGTTGGATTGAATATGATAAATCTGAAATTGTTTGATGCATGACGCATAATTTACCCATGGATACTTGAGGGGACATTGGAGTATCTGGGTGACATTAGCGTTGATTGATATGTATCATGGTTGTTATTCTAGTACGAACAATAGGGTTGTTTATGAAACTTATAGGAATAGCTCAAAAGATTGATTAGAAAGAATAACTTTGAGGTGGTTCTACTACCTACACCAATTTCATCTTACTGTTCTCTGCTACACAGGAACTTTTGAGTGATTCTTTGTTTCCCGTTAAGGTATGATCATATGATTCTACTATGTTAGCATTGTTGAGAGATTCCACTAGTGAAGGTATGAACCCTACGCCTTATTTCCAAGCATTTATACAACATTTTTCTTGATGTTTTACACTTTATACCTTGCTGTTTTTATATTTTTTAGATTCTAAAAATCTATTTCTACTATCCATACTACACTTGTATTACTATCTCTTCACCAAGCTAGTGCACCTATACAATTTGCCATTGTATTGGGTGTGTTGGTGACACAAGAGATTTCTTGTATTTTATTGCAGGGTTGTTTTTGAGAGACCATCTTCATTCTACACCTCCCAGGGATTGATAAACCTTAGTTCATCCACTTGAGGGACATTTGTTATTGTCCTACAAAACTCTGCGCTTGGAGGCCCAACATAGTCTACAAGAGTAAAGTTGCGTAGTAGACATCAAGCTCTTTTCTAGCACCGTTGCCGAGGAGGTGAGTGCTTCAAGGTATATCTTTAGATATTGCAATTAAATATTTTTGTTTATTGTTTTTTACTAGTTTTGTTTTATAGAAGAAAACTACAAAAAATGGAATTTAGGTTTACTCATTTGCTTCGCCTCTATAATGTCTTTCGTGAAAACGATGGTTCAGAAAATTGTACTCAATTGCTACTGGAAGAATTTATGAAAATGCTTAATGTGAAATCCTTGAATGACGAGCATGATAGCAATATAGTTGGTATGAATTCTCTGAATATCCATGATGCTAATGATATGCAAAGCCACAAGCTTGGGGATGCTATGTTTGATAAAGATGCCATTTTTAGTCCCCCCAAGTTTTGATGAGCAAATTTATTATGATGAAAACATGCCTCCTATATGTGATGATTATTGTGATGACATTTATGCTATAAATAATAAGGATAACCATGAAACTTTTCATCATAATTTTACTTTTCACATGGATTATATCAATCAAGACTCTCATTATAGTTATTTTGTTGAGTTTGCTCCCATTACTATGAATGATAAGAATTGTGCTTGTGTGGGTAGTAATAAAAATATTATGCTTCTGCATCATGAACATAATGCTTTTTGTGATAGTTATATTGTTGAATTCCTTCAAGATTCTACTAAAAATTATAATGAGGGAGGAACATATGCATGTAGGAATTGTAAGAATACCAAGTTTCCTCCCTATGTATTCAAATTTTGAAGTCATGCTTGTTTTGCCTTCCTATGCAAGTTGATTGTTGCTACACTAAATTGTTTGCTCGCAAATTCCCTATGCATAGGAAGTGTGTTAGACTTAAATGTTCTTGTTATGTGATTCATGATGCTCTCCTGCATGCCTCAATTACTACTTTTTATACGAGGATCATTGAAATCATCATGCCTGGCTAAAAGACATTAAACAAAAGCACTTCTTGGGAGACAACCCCAGACTTTTACTTTATATTTTTGTGTGTTCACATGATTAAGTTATTGTGGTTATACTATTTTATAGCATTTTGTTTTAATAAACTACCAAGTAAAGCCTTTGGGATACTGCGGATATTTTTTTCTTTGATTCTGTGCAAAAGCAAAAACAATTGTGTCCAGTATATGAATGATGTCATTTTACTCGAGAGTGAAAAAATTATGAAATTTTAATACAAAATTCCCATGCAAATTATCCGCGCTTTCCTAATTTCCCAGAATTTTGAGAGTCAACGAAGTATGGTGTCCATTCAGATCTTTACAAACTGTTCTATTTTTGACAAATTCTATTTTGCATGCATAGTTTATTTATTTTAATGTTTCCATAGCTTATATTTGGTGATATAAATTATGGGGATGATATAATATAGTAGGTATCATGTGATAACAATTATGAATCTTGTCATGACAGTACCTAAGTGAATGATCTATCTTTATCACACTAACCCATCTCATGAAGTTCCGTTCAATTTTGTGTGATTGAAGTTTTCAAGTGTTGGGTGAGATACCGACATGAGGTGAATAAGGAGCTGCGAGAACCTAAGATTGGGTATGCCAAGGCACCCCCAAGGTTATATCCAAGGAAGACTCAAGCGTCCAAGCTTGGGGATGCCCTGGAAGGCATCCCCTCTTACGTCTCCAACATTATCGGTGTATCTTACTTGGAGCTATATATTTATTCGTCACATGACACGTGTTTTGCTTGGAGCATCATTTTATTATTTTTTCTCCGTTTATGTTATTCATATTATTTTTTTTCAATAGAAAGTTCCAAGAATTGACTTTAGAATGCTTGAATTGCATGTATGATGTGTGCTGCACAAAAATAGAAACTTTTCCTGTAGTATTTGAAGTATCAGATTTTTTATGGAATGTGGAGAGTTTCTACTATTTTTACATAGTACTTTCATACAAATTTTTTATCACGTCCTAAATTTTCAGAATTTTCAGAGTTACACAAGTACACTGTTTAAATAGAATGCTACAAACTGTTCTGTTTGGACAGATTGCTGTCATAGTTTTGTTATCTACTTATCCTAGAGTTTTCATGGATTATATTGGTGGTTATAAATTGTGAAAATTATAGTATACAATACCTAATGTTTGAAAATTATTATGAAACTTGTCTTGGCAGTAAATGAAGTGTTGATTTATTCTTATGTGTACTAACCTATCTCACGAGTTCTTTTCATGTTTTGTGTGGATTAAGTTTTTGAGACTTAGGGGAAACCGCGATATGAGAGGATTGAACGATATACAAAATCTCAAGCTTGGGGAAGCCCAAGGCAACCTAAGTAAATATTTCAAGAAGTCTCAAGCATCTAAGCTTGGGGATGTTACGCATCCCACTTCTCTTCGTCAATAAATATCGGTTAGCTTATGTTGATAGTAAATTTTTATTTGTCCACATGATATGTGCTATTCTTGGAGTGTATTTTTGTTTTATTTCTTATCTGTATGGAATACTCAGGTCTAAAAATCTTTATTGAGAGAGAGAGTTCTCACATAGCTACTTAGTTGTTTGACTACTCATTGATCTTCACTTATATCTTTTGAGAGTAGTTTGATTGTTTGCTCTTGTGCTTCACTTATATCCTAAGAGTAAATTGTGGATGAATGATCTATCATAAATATAAAATTATAAATGTTCTTTATGTCTTGTAGTAGTTTCACATTTGGTTTAGAAAGTAAAATCTATTGAAGTTTGACAATCACTCTGTTGGTCATATGAACAATTCATGAATTATTAGTATAAGAAAGAGATCTTTCACATACAAATATATTATCCTTGACATCTTTTATGGTTGTGAATACCCATTAATTATTTTCAAATTGGATCAAATAGGTGAAGTTTGACAAGGAAGACAATGTAATGGTTATGTTCGGGCATATTTGCATAGAAGTTATATTATTTTGGATACTCCAACATGTGTTGCTTTTTTGGAACATTTTGCTAGCCAAAACTTTGTACTAAGTAGAGATACTGCTTGTGCATCCAAATCCTTGAACCAAGTTTCTTCCATGAGAGTCGACCATACCTATCTATATATGGTATTTCAGTGCCATTCCAAGTAAATTTTCATGTGCCACGTCTAAACATTCAAATAAATGGAGCGATCGGCGGTCATTATCTTCCATGATAAGAGAGTTATTTTCAAGATGTGTGATTATTCACTTGTTATTGCACAAGATAGGTTGGTAAAATGATGTCGAGCCCTGCATAATAAAAAAAAAAAATAAGAACCCCCCTAGAAAGTTGATTGTTTCGATGGTGCACGTGGATACGGCTAGCCATGGAAATTGTTTGAATGGTTGAGGGGGGGTAAAATTTCAATTCTGTTTGGGAACTGCCAGTAATGTGATTACCATGGAAGATATGAAAACTTTGTTGTGATGTTGACATGAAAGGCACACCACCCAAAGTTACCTATTCATCTCTATCTTAAAACAATGAGCTCTGGCACCTCTGCAAATCCATGTTTCCCTCTACGAAGGGACAATCTATTTACTTTCATGTTACTTACTTTTCGTGTTCTGTCAACTTCTTATTCAAACCTCGGTCTATTCTTTGGCAAGCACCATGTGGTGGGGAAAGATCCAAACATATATATCCACTCAAATAGATTTGATCATGATTCATTATTGTTGACAATTATCTTTATGTTAAATGTTGTAAATATGCCCTATATGCAATAAGAAATTAGTTATTATCATATTTCCTTGTTCATGATAATCGTTTATTATCCATACTATGATTGTATTGATTGGAAACTCAAATACATGTGTGGATACATAGACAACACCGTGTCCCTAGTGAGCCTCTACTAGACTATCTCGTTGATCAAAGATGGTTAAGCTTTCCTGACCATACACATGAGTTGTCATTTGGTAACCTGGTCACATCATTAGGAGAATGATGTGATGGACAAGACCCAACCGTAAGCATAGCATGTGATCGTATTAGTTTATTGTTATTGCTTTATCCATGTCAATGTATGTGTTCCTATAACCATGAGATCATGCAACTCCCCGACACCGGAGGAATTCCTTGTCTGTATCAAACTCACAACGTAATTGGGTGACTATAAAGATGCTTTACAGGTATCTCCGAGGGTGTCTGTGGAGTTGGCATGGATCAAGACTGGGATTTGTTACTCCGTATGACGGAGAGGTATCTTGGGGCCCACTCGGTAATGCAACATCACAATAAGCTTGCAAGCAATGTATCTAAGGAGTTAGTCATGGGATCTTGTATTACGGAACGAGTAAAGAGACTTGCGAGTAACAATATTGAACTAGGTATGGAGATGCCAAAGATCGAATCTCGGGCAAGTAACATACCGCTGAACAAAGGGAACTGCATACGAGATTGATTCAATCCTTGGCATCATGGTTCGACCGATCAAGATCTTCGTGCAATATGTAGGAAGTAATATGGAAATCCAGGACCCACTATTAGTTATTGACCGGAGAGGTGTCTCGGTCATGTCTACATGATTCTCGAACCCGTAGGGTCCGCACGCTTAATGTTCGGTGATGCTAGAGTAGTATTGGGATACGGATGTTGGTGAACGAATGTTGTTTAGAGTCCCAGATGAGATCCTGGTCGTCACGAGGAGATCCGTAATGGTCCGGAGGTAAAAATTTGTATGTGGGAAGTCATATTTTGGCTATGGGAAAGTTTCGGGTTTTATCGGTATTGTATTGGGAATCTTCTAGAAGGTTCCGAAAGGTTACAGAGTGTTCCGTAGGAGTCCGGAAGGGTCCCTCCAACCCATAGGACGTGCATGCGCTATAAGGGGGCGTCCAAGCCTTGTTGGGACAGCCCCCAAGGGCCCATGCAGCTAGGGTGTAGGAAACCCTACAGGGGAAGGCACCTAGGAGGTGCCTTGGGGAGGGAGGACTCCTCCCTCTTGGCCGCCGCCCCCTCCCTTGGAGGAGGGCTTAGGGCTGCGCCCCCTGCTTCCCCTTGCCTCCTATAAATAGTGGAGGGGAGGGGAGTTCTGAACACAACAAATCCCCTCCCTTGAGGCAACCCTCTCCCTCCCATCTCTCTCGTTCTTCCTCGTTCGCAGTTCCGGAGGCGTTTGGCAAAGCCCTGCTCTCACTTCTCCACCACCATCTCCACCATGTCATTGTGTTGGTCGAGATCCCATCTACTTCTACGCCCTCGCTTGTTGGATCAAGGAGGCATAGACGTCATCGAGCCACACATGTGTTGAACGTGGAGGTGCCGTCCGTTCAGCGCTAGATCGGGACGGATCACGATTGGATCGTGAAGAAGTATGACTACATCAACCGCATTATATATGCATCCACTTAGTGATCTATAAGGGTATGTAGATGCACTCCCCCTCTCGTAGATGTTAGTCTCCATATATTGATCTTGGTGAGCGTAGGAAATATTTTGTTTCCCATGCGACGTTCCCCAACAATAAATATGCTGGGAGGCAAAACATTAAGCCCTTATCTTTCTCTGTGTTCGATGGATGTTATTTGTTCTAAAAATATGCTTTGAGTATTAGCAATCATAGAAGACTATATGATAATTTAGTATGTGAAGCCCTTACTTATACTTTATGATGCATTGAAATTATTTGATGACTAAGAACATATGATGTTGAGTTTCAAGAGAATGCATTTTTTGAACCATGACATGTGAATTGATTGCTACTCAACCATGATGGTTTTATGAAAAAGTTGCTGGTTATGATGTTAGAAAAAGTGATTGTAATTATCATTGATCAAACTTATATACTATGCTAGCATTCACACTTCGTAAATTATTTCTTTTATCATTTACCTACTCGAGGACGAGTAGGAATTAAGCTTGGTGATGTTGATACGTCTCCAACGTGTCGATAATTTATGAAGTATTCATGCCATGTTTGCCTATGTTTACAATACTTTCATATGGTTTTGATGCACTTTATATGATTTATTTAGAACTAACTCAGACTGACGCTCTTTTCAGCAGAATTACCATGGTGTTGTTTTTGTGCAAAAAATGGAAGTTCTCGGAATCGCCCGAAACTTTTTTATATTTTTTTCTGTAGGAAATAAGTAATATTGGAGCAAAGAACCATCGGAGAGGAGCCACTTGTGGGCCACAAGCCAACAGGGCGCCCCTAGGTTGCGTCGTGATGGCTTATGGGTCCCACATGGCTCCGTTTGGCGTGATTCCGACGCTGAAAATCCTATATATACAAGAAACCCCATAAATAAAGAGAGAACATCTGCTCCACCGTTGCAACTTTGTGTATTGACAAAAAAACCCATCTAGAGCCTTTCTAGTACCCTGCTGGAGGGGGGAAACCATCTCCGGTGGCCATCTTCATCATCCCGGCGGAGGCCATGACAAGGAGGGAGTAGTTCACCCTCAGGAATAAGTGTATGTACCAGTAGCTATATGTTTGATCTCTCTCTCTCTCTCTCTCGTGTTCTTGATATGGCATGATCTTGATGTATCTCGGGCTTTGTTAATATAGTCGGATTATATGGTGTTCGTCCCTTGCTATCTTGTTGTGATGAATTGAAACCTTGTCTTTGAGCTCTCGTTATGTTGGATTGAATATATTGGTTTGAGAACACTTGATATATGTGCTGCATGTGGATACCCGTAATGACATTGGGGGTATTCAAGTGATTCACTTTATATATGTTATGGCATCAACTTGAAGATTCCGGTGACCTTGGGGATCTATGCATAGGGGTTGATTTGAATTGAATATGATAAATCTAAAATTGTTTCATGCATGACGAATAATTTACTCGTGGATACTTGAGTGACATTAGGGTTGATTGATATGTATCATGGGTGTTATTCTAGTACGAACTCTAGGGCTATTTGTGACGCTTATAGGAATAGCTCAAAATATGGATGAGAAAGAATAACTTTGAGGTGGTTCTACTATATACACCAATTTCATCTTCTTGTTCTCCGCTACATAGGAACTTTGGAGTGATTCTTTGATGCACGTTGAGGGATGATCATATGATTCTACTATGTTAGCATTGTTGAAAGATTGGACTCGTGAAAGCATGAACCCTAGGCCTTATTTCCAAGAATATATACAATTTTTTGCTCGTTGTTTTACACTTGCAATCTTGTTGTTTTTTATATTTTCAGATTATAAAAATATTTTTTCTACTACCCATACTACAGTTGTATCACTATCTCTTCGCCGAACTAATGCACCTATACAATTTGCCATTGTATTGGGTGTGTTGGGGACAAAAGATATTTCTTGTATTTGATTCCAGGGTTGTTTGAGAGATACCATCTTCATCGTACACCTCCCACGGATTGATAAACCTTAGGTCATCCACTTGAGGGAAATTTGTTGTTGTCCTACAAAACTGTGTGCTTGGAGGCCCAACATAGTCCACAAAAATAAAGTTGCATAGTAGTCATCAGTGTGTGGCTGCCCACCCTCTCCTCTCATATATATAGGGGAAGGAAGGAGGGACGGCCACCCTAGGGTTTTAATATGGGTGGGGGTAGCGGCCTAGCGGACTGCCTTGGCCCCCAAGGCAAGGGGTGGTGGCCACCCTAGGCCAACCCTATCCCTTGGCTGCTTGGGCCTTTGGCGAGGTGGGCACCCAACCGACCAAGGGCTGGTGCCCCTTCCTCTCAGCCCATGGGGCCCTCTGGGATAGGTGGACCCTCCTAGTGGACCCCCGGAATACTCCCGGCACTCCGAAAAAAAACTGGTAAGTCCACGAACTTTTCCGGAACCCGAATACCAACTTACCATATATGAATCATTACCTCCGGACCATTCCGAAGCTCCTCATCATGTGTGGGATCTCATCCGGGATTTCGAACAACATTTGGTTACCAATATATATAACTCCACAATACTATATCATCAACGAACGTTAAGCGTGTGGACCCTACGTGTTGGGGATATCCCCATGGTTTGACCCGATCAGGAGGTATAACCAGGTCCATCACTTGGCGGCTTGTGGGTAACCTCGCTATCGGGGTCGGCCTGAACAACAAGGCCTAACACCCAGTGTGCACCCCGGCAGAAGGCGGCTCGTGGAGAGGCGTGGAGGGACGGCTCACAAAAAGGCCCAAGAAGAGGAAAGCTTCCCTCACAAGGGAAGCAAGACCTAGATTCGGATTCAGCTTGTAATAGAAGAGATACTAGTCCAAGTCCTAGTAGGATTCTACAAGTGAACTTGCCCCTTCAACCTATATCAGGAGGGGCAAGGCACCCCAAGAGAAGGAGGTCAAGTCATTAGAGATAGGTAAGTTAGAAAACCCTCAAGAGCTAGGTTAGCCATTGTGCAACCTTGTAATCTATACCATCACCAGTAACACCGAAAGCAGGATGTAGGCTTTTAACTTCATCGGAGGGACCGAACCTGGATAAACCCGCGTCTCTCGATTCCGATTAACCCCGTTCAAGTCGCCACCTAGTTGCGATAGCCTCACACCAAAGTCCTTTCACGAGGACATCTGTCGTGACAAAACCACGACATTTTGGCGCCCACCATGGGGTCTATGCACTATTGTAATGAGTTACTGAAGGGAGCTCTCCCAGGGATCGACAAAGCTCGCAATTAGCCAGATAAAAAAGAGTCAGCATAGAAGGATCTACATTGACTCCGAATTCATGAGTCGATAGTGGAGAAGTTTCACGGAGCACATGAATCAGGGCGTTGGTACGCGCCCAAGTGCGGAATATGACATCTTGCTCGCATGATCAATATTGAAAACAAGTTACTATTGGACCACATTTTACACCGGATGGGATCTGATCAAGAAAGATGTAGACAGAAATGGAGTATATCAGATGAAGCATAAAGTGCCAAGGATTTACTTCTGAAGGTCACAAAAGGCTTAGACAAAATCAATATGGCTTAAAAAGGTAACTTCATCAACCATCTCGGCAACTTCATCACCACATCAATTGGTCAACTTCAGCACCACATCAACTGGTCGGCTCGCCTACATGGATTCCTCAACAACGTCAGCGCAGGGCTTGAAAACAGCACTGCCCTCGCGTGCATATGGTCGTGTCTCCTACTCCGTGTGTTCCTGAATACTTATTATTAGGAAGAACTAGACTAGTTCTCCCCAACAACAAGTACTATGATACAGAGGAAGTAGATGAGATTTTTAGGCATTTCCTTTTTGACACCACACGCGTCACTTAACGTGCATTTTTGTTAACTCGCGCGTGTGGCGTTCGAACTAGGCCGGCCTATCTAGACACTTGTGACACGTTTTTTGAAAATTCTATGAACTCATTTGAATATAGATGAACTTTTTTAAAATTTGAACAAATACTTTTTAAGATTCATGAACTTTTTTGAATATCAATGAACTTTTCTGAAATTTGATGAACATCTTTTTGAAAATGGTTGAACTTTTTAAAGATTTATGAGCTTTTTTCGGTTCAATGAACTTTTTAAAAAACGCATGATTTTTTATGAACCTTTTATGATTTTTTTATGAACTATTGCTGAGGGTATGGAGGGCGAACGGGCACGCGCGTGGCCGGGTGTGTGCGTGGAGGACGAGTGCCATGGACTCGCCCATGGTGGACAGGGCGCCGGCTTGAGTGCGGCCCCGCTACAATGGACGAAAATGACGAGAATGGAAGCGTGGAGGAGCAGCAGATCACCACGGTCGCGATGGACGCGACGAGATGGTCGGGGGACACAGTGAAGATCGCAAGGGCGCGCGTTGATGCTGACGGTGGTCCTCGGGTGTGACGAAGAAGACGAGCTCACGGTCGACTCGGGGATGGGCCTGGATAGAAGCCATCGATCCCAAACACGTTCTGGGGACTCTAGGACTTGGGCTTAGTTGCCGGAATGTCCCTTGCACCATGGCAAGCAACCATGGTGGCAAGCAGGAGGCCAGGAACAATCTCCCCTAATAATAAAGCGCGCAGCGCTTCTGTCGTTCATCGTCGGTCATTTTGCAGAAAAGTCCTCGTAGTTTTAGGTAATTAACCCGCAGTCCAATTTTAAGTCACAACGAACCGTTTTCTATCATTTTGTAGAAACGCCCTCACAGTTTTAGATAATCAACCCGCAGTCCATCTTTTAGTCACAGCCGAACCAATTTTTTTTTGCATTTTTCAGAAAACTCCCTGATGTTTCACGTAATCAACCCGCCCTCCCTATTTAAGTCAGCCGAAACGTTTTTTCGTTTTAACAAAAAAACCCGACTTTTCAGTTAATCTATCCATATTTTATCTAAAACAAAATTATCCATATCTTTTAAACCGTAACTCCGATTTTAACATGTTATATATGAAATTTGATTGAAAAATGTGTAGAATCTAAATAGGATGTTTTTTTAGCTCTTGAATACTTCTTAAATAATATTTTTGGTGCAAACTTAATCTGTAGTGCGCGGTCCTTTTTTCTCTCTTTCCGACGACCATACGAATTGCAATAAACATCCATTAAAATAAAACCAAATTGAGAGGAAAGAAAACATCGTTAACCACACATGCACACCTTTGGAAAATCTCGTGGGGAGAAACAACATATTTCTCATCTTATTCCGAGTGATTGTACATTCAAACGCGTTTTCATTGTGTGAGCACTGAGGCCATCGTCGGTAACACAAATGTGATGCCATGTGAAAATATATTGCGTTCAGAGCGTGTGTTATTTTTTCTTTCGTTGCAAGCACGGGCTTTTTTGCTAGTCAAATAAAAAATACGAGAGTGACAAACGCATAATCAATCAATCGACTAATCCCCATAGCTCCTCTGCTCTCCTCTCCTCCGTGTGAGGAGCGATCGACCGACCGCCTAGTCTGCTGCAGCTCAGCGTCCCGGAGAGCATCGTTGTAGCACCCCCGCCCGCGCCCGAGACCTCCCTCCCGCTCACCTTCTTGGATGTCTACTGGCTCAACTCCCGCCGATGGAGCGCGTCTTCTTCTACCGCCTAACCCCATGCATCGGCAACGATGTCGTCCCCTCGGCCATCCTGTCAACCCTCAGGTCCTCTTTCTCCCAAGCCCTTCGCGCCTACTTCTTGCTCGTCGGTCGCCTATGCCTCATGCCCGACACCTTCGACCGCTACAAGCTCCACTACCGGCCTGGCAATGGCGTCGCCTTCACCATTGCCAAGTACGCCGGCGACGTTGACGAGCTGGCAGCTGACTGGCCGAGAGAGGTCGCCAGGATCTTGCCGCCTCTCCCTGCACCATGCCGTGTGCATATCCCTACACCACACAAAGATTTTGGATCAAAACATGGACCAAAACTGAAAGGTGCACTACGGGCTAATTTGGCAAAACTATAAGGGCGTATTTGCAAAAAGACACGAGCTGCTCGGTCCAGCTGGCGCTAGTTGCCAAGCTCTGATTCGCTGTGGACCAAATTTGCATATGAGGTGCAAGTTATGGGATCATTTTGCAAGTTTTAGGACTAAAACATTACATTCAATACAAGTTGTAGACCTTGTGGTGCTATTACCTCCTCAAATTCTTATGGGCAAAAGGGGATCGCAAGGGAAGTTCCCCATCCTTTTTTCTCTTACACTTCGCAAAGTAATTCCATGAAGAATATATTTTTCTCGTTCTTCCAAACTGATTTTCGCACACTTATTTGAAGATCAAGCATATGAAATTTGCCGGCGTTCGGTACACGGCCTCCACCGATCCGTTGAGCGGCCGTAGTTCATCGTATTGGTGCACGAACAACATTAAGGCATGATGTGTCTTCAACGGCCCTCCATTTGGCTATTCATCAAAGGCGCACAGGCTTCCCGCCCTGCGACATCTACGTACATCCAAAAATTATTATATTGGGTTGCAGCTCATGATTCAGTCTACAATGACAACTAAAAGACTGCACAAGTCATTGGGCAGGTTAGTTTATAAACGGGAGCCCTCACCAGCATCCGAATGCATAGGGAAATCTGATGAATGCGCACGTCTTCCCTGCGGTTTAGTCTATATCAACACGTCGAGGCCGCGCCCACCCATACTAACCTCCCAATGGACACGTGCAGCCGTCACCTCTGTTGGTCCAGGCTACATCAAGAGGCTACACCCGATTCACGCATCCACACCAGCTTACAACGCCACGGACAACTCGCGCGTGTGTGCCGGCTTACAACGACACAGCCGACTGACGCATCCGCACCAGCTTACAAAAGCATGGACGACTCGCACATCCGCGCCAGCTTAGAACACCGCGGCCAACTTGATCCGCACTGGTTTATAACATTGCAGACAACTCATGCATCCGCGCCGGCATACAACACCGCAGCCGACTCGTGTCTTCGGACCGCCTTACAACACCACAACCGACTCCTTCATCCGTTCCAAGTTACCAACCAACTTTCGTGTCTACATCAACATGCCAGGGATACACCCCGCCTGTACAAGCCGCCCTATGGACGCATGCAAACCACCTCCATGGCCTGGTCTCCTTCAAAAATTTTGGAACAAAGGAAAAAGTGACATTTGGAATCATATCTTACGCAAGGTTGCCAAAGCATGCGCTAGCTCCCACTTGCACAGGGTTGACCAATGGATAGGCGCACTGGCTTGCCATCCTCCGGTTCGGTCTGCTTCAGCACATCAAAGAAATAAGAAAGTCACACACGAAAGAAACATCCATGGAGAAGCTACAATTTGATCAGCCATCATTGAGCCGGCAATTCAAAAGCTAGCAGCAAAGAAAAAATGGACCTGCATGATCCAGGAGAGCCGGACCAAGTGAGGATAGCAATGAATGGGTCAAGAGGCATATGAACTCAATTTGGCCACATCATTTGCCAAGGATATACGATGAACATCACAAAGATCATCACCTCGCCACATTGTCTCTAGTTTCAATAAATTCCATCGTTCAACTATCAACTTTATATCAGCTTATGCTACAGCCAAGCATGAATACTCTCAAGCCGCTTCCTCGAGTCGACTTAAGGCTCGGGGGGCTACACATACATGATTTGGCACATTTGGCTAGTTTCAACAAATACAAGAATCTTGGGTCATTGTAGGGGAGACAACCCGGCCCCGGTGGCTGCTGCCTTATTGGCGGGAAAATAAAGGTCACCAAAGAGGACTAGCTGCCATGATGCGCGGTTCAAACATGGTTGTCATTCCTTATTGGTAAAAAATTAAAGGTTGCCAAAGAGGACTAACTGCCATTATGCACTGTTCAAACATAGGTACCTTGCCTTATTGACTCATCATATTATGATCACCGAAATAAAGTTGGCTTATCTGGACCGTAGATGCTTTGGAGTAATTGCATTGTCTCTTGTCTATCCTATGATGAGATTTTCCATGATCATAAAGTCACTTGGGGGCTCCCGACCCAACGAATTAGCCATTAATAAGATTCCTCTTGACCGGGCTAAATGCCATTACGGACTTGTTTAAATCTACCTTTTTGCAAGATGCTACTTCGAAAAAAGTGTCCCATGTACTCTCGATAAGTCAATCCATATAGACCCTGAACTTATCCACGTTAAAACATCGATTGGAGTCATGTGAGAGCTGGCTTACAAAAAGCAAGGATAAACCATGTGCTATCACGCCAGCTACACTGAAGCAAGACTCGAGCCTCGAAAGCCGGTCTTTATGTCAAGCCTCGAAAGCTGGAATTTTTATATTTTGTTATCATGTACACACATCATCCTGCATTGCATCATTGCACAATGCATCATACATACATATCTATATTTGTTTATGTTACGAAGAGTCGGTCTTGAAACTGGGTTACATCGTAACTTCAGCGGGAACAAATAAATCTTTGATAGCCAAAATAACTGAATCTTCATCATGGTTTATCATAACCAGTATTACATGATTGAGGTTCTCCAAGCCATCTCAGAAGAAATAAATATTCTCGAAGAGCCAGTCTATCACATATTGCCGAGCTCGTATATTACATATTGCTAAGCTGTCCTATCACATACAATGTCGGGTCATCTAATTGACTGACTCTTGGATTTTTTTTCAATTTGTGCTTTGTAGTAAACTACAATACTTATGGATTTCTCAAACATATATTTGCCGGGTTGTACCAAAATCAGTGGAAGGGATTTCATTTCAAGCACAAAGGCATTATTCCAGGATATTCGTACAAACAATAATTTATCAGGTTGCATTATGACCACATGTGAGGACTCATTCAAGTCAGATCAAGAGAACTTCTGCAGAGCATTATGATGGGTTATATTATTCTCACGCAATCCCAAGTCACTTCAAGCAAACGACCCGACACTTGGAGGCTACATCATATGATTTTATTTTCAAAGGAGTGCATATAAATCCCGAGTTGCTGCATGCAAACGACCACACACTTGGGGCCTACACTACTCAGATCAGATTTTCTAAAAAGTCCCAAGTCATTGCAGGCTTGCAATTCAGCATTTGGGGGCTATAGTATCCAGATGTTTAATAGATTATAAGGTCCAAACTGAAGACCCGGTCACCAAATACTCATGAGCGGACCCTTGGGGGCTACACGTGTGAAATGCACCAATGATCATGACCCGGCATCATCAATGTTCTTGACCCGCATCCCCTATGACCGATGACCCAGAAAGTGACACCGCGTCTTAGAAAACCGGCTCAACAACACACGAATTTCTATTCCCAAAATTTTCATCAAGCCGAAGCATTGGAGGCCGACTCAATGTCACGTAGGCATTTTATTTCCCAATATTTATGTTGGGGAACGTTGCATGGGAAACAAAAAATTCCTACGCACACGAAGACCTATCATGGTGATGTTCATCTACGAGAGGGAGATCGGATCCACATACCCTTGTAGATCGCTAAGCGGGAAGTGTTAAAAACGCGGTTGATGTAGTGGTACAACTTCGTGATTCACATCACCGTCGTCCCACGATCCGTCCCATGATCCGTTCCGATCTAGCACCGAATGGACGATACCTCCGCGTTCACCACACGTGCAGCTCTGATCTAGAGGTAGAACTACGAGGTATAGGATTGAGTTGCACGTGTTAAAGTTGTGTCTCAAAAACCCTAAAATCACTAGTATATATACGAGGAGGGGAGGGGCTAGCCTTGGAGCTCAAGAGATCCCCAAGGGCGCCGGCCGAAGGAGGAGATGGACTCCCACACCAATTCGGTTTGGAGGAGGAGGAGTCCACTCCTTTTTCCCACCTCCCTCTCTTTTTTTCTGTTCTTTTGGTTTTTCTTCTTGTGGCACCATAGTCCACTTGGGCTGGCCTCACCAGCCCACTAAGGGATGGTGCGCCATCCTAGGACTATTGGGCTCACTTCTAGCTGGGTGGGGCCCTCCTGGTGAATACCCGGAACCCATTCATCACTCCCGGTACATTGTCGGTATGCCCGAAATCTTTCCGGTGACCAAATGAAACCATCCTATATATCAATCTTCGTTTCCAGACCATTCCGAAAACCCTCGTGACGTGTGTGATCTCATCCGGGACTCCGAACAACCTTCGGTCACCAATACCTATAACTCAACTATATTAAAACGTCACCGAACCTTAAGTGTGCAAACCCTGCGGGTTCGAGAACTATGCAGACATGACCCCAGACACTCCCCGGTGACCTGGATGTCCATATTGGATCCTACATATTCTACGAAGATCTTATCGGTTGAACCTTTGTGCCAAGGATTCATATAATCTTGTATATCATTCCCTTTGTCCTTCGGTATGTTACTTGCCCGAGATTTGATCGTCGGTATCCGTATACCTATTTCAATCTCGTAACCAGCAAGTCTCTTTACTCGTTCCATCATACAAGATCCCGTGACTTACACTTGAGTCACATTGCTTGCAAGGCTTGTATGTGATGTTGTATTACCGAGTGGGCCCCGAGATACCTCTCTGTCACACGGAGTGACAAATCCCAGTCTTGATCCATGCTAACTCAACGGACACCTTCGGAGATACCTGTAGAGCACCTTTATAGTCACCCAGTAACGTTATGACATTTGATACACACAAAGTATTCCTCCGGTGTCAGTGAGTTACATGATCTAATGGTCATAGGAATGAATACTTGACACGCAGAAAACAATAGCAACAAAATGACACGATCACATGCTACGTTCATAGTTTGGGTCTAGTCCATCACATTATTCTCCTAATGATGTGATCCAGTTATCAAGTGACAACACTTTTTGAGTGTAAGACAGTAGGAAAGGCTCCTACTGCATGTATATATAAACAAGCTGACAATGTTACATGTACATGAGGGGGGTGGGTGGGGGTGGTGTGGGGTTTAACACCACTAGGGGGATCAGCAAAGAAGCAACAGTGTTGTCCACTAGATGTGCCTTGCTAGCTGGCACCCTATGTCTAAGGTTGGAGAAGTCCTTTACAAATCTATGTCTCCAAGAGTCTAGGGAAGGTGTCACATTCTCAAAGCATTTGTTGTTTCTTTCTTTCCACAGACTCCAAGCTGCTACCAGGAAGATCTCCATGAACATCTTCCGGGGATGCGTCGTCCTCTGATGTTGCAACACCTCGAGCCTATGATCCAAATCAGCCCATCTATACCAGAAAATGAGCGCGAAGGGTGGGATCGGTGGCCCACTAGACATGAGGTCGTGCGAGGGGTGCCTGGCGCGCCCTGGTGCCTAGCGACCGCCTGGTGCGCCCTGGTACTTCTACGCTCTAGTATTTTTATTTATTATAAAATAAACCTTCATAAATTTTCATCCCAATTGGAGGTGTGTAGAAATGGTAGCTGTGACACAGCTTTTTCAGGTCGAGAATTCCATATGCCGGTATTCTCCCACTTGATGTAAACCTTGCATATTATGAGAGATAATGCATTAGAATTACTCCACCAAGTGGAAAATGCATAAAAACACTATCAATAACAGTAGAAAAACATTATGAAAAATGGATGTATCAACTCCCCCAAGCTTATACCTCGCTTGTACTCAAGCGAAAGCCGATAACAAAAATCATGACCACATTCTTTGAGAGAGAGGTGTCGATAAAAATAAAATACGGACATAGCAGCATCATGCTCATTATTAAAACAAAAATACAACTTTATAAAATATTTCGTCACAACATTCTCATCATATAACTTTTATCATAAAGGCTTCTTATAAACAAGTAGCAATTCATCACAACACTGAAGTATGAAGAATAAACTCTATTGAAGACTAACAAACTATGTTCTTAGTCAAGTTTGCAACACAATTCATCATATTTTCATGAAGGGTCACATGTGGGAGCTTTTAAGCAAGTCTACATATTCAACCATCAATTAGTCTTCTATGATTGCTAACACTCACTGCATACATATGAGCAAAAGGTTTCAACCGGACACATAGAAACATAGGGGCTTATAGTGTTGCCTCCCAATGTATTCACCTCAAGGGTGATGTCAACAATAATAATGCTTGGACACCCACATTTAGTTGGATATATATGTTTATATCTTTCCCCACCACATGATGCTAGCCAAACAGAAGATAAAGGAAGTAGAGGAAAATACTTTGACTCTTGCACAAAAGTAAATAAATAAAGGTAAACTATAGGACCTTCGCAGAGGGAGGTAGTGGTTCTCATTCACTTTTTGGTTGTATGCTAAATCGCTTAGTGCAAAGGAACATTACGTTGTATTGCCCCTTGTGATGGAAACCTTTATTATGTGGTCCATCGCTTTTATTATCGCCATCAGAAGTTTGTACAATGCTTAATTTCCCTTACTCTAAATGATCAAACATGTGTAGAAGGAATTTTTATTGCTTTGTGCACCGATAACAACTTACTTGAAGGATCTTACGGATCCATATGTAGGTATGGTGGACTGTTGAAAAACGGGTTTGGGTTTAAGGTTTTGGATGCACAAGTAGTATCTATACTTAGTGCGGAGTTTTGGATAGCTAAAGGTTGGGCAAGCACCACATGTTAGAGGATCTATAACAATATAACTTCTATGTGAATGTGAACAAACATAAATCATTATGTTGTCTTCCTAGTCCAATGTCAACAGTTTTGGCATATTATAATTAACGAGGGTTCACAATCATAAAGATGTCAACGATAGTATATTTGCATCTAAATCTTCTCTTCCCTTATTAAATCTTTCATGTGTTGCATCACCGACCAATGTTATCTTTGTCAATCTTCAACAAATTTTACCACTTATACTTTTCTTATGTGATGTCACCACTTACTATAAGATTGGCATATGATATTTTTCATTATTTTTCTTTATTTTGATTGTGGCTAGGAAGTAGATAAGCAAAACTCAAACTAAACCATATTATATAACTCTCACTCGATTACATAGATAGATAGATAGATCACGAAACTAGCACTCAAAACAAAAATATTGAACTAAAATTTTATTTGACTGGATTTCGAAATACCTAAGATCAAACTAAGATGGATAAAGATAAATAAGAGGGATGGTCATACGATAGAGAGGCGCCTCCCCCAAGCTTGGCACAACCAAGAGGAGTTCCCATACCCGTGTAGTCAATTCTCCTTCTTTGGTGGTCAAGATGGTAGATTCTTGACAATGATGCCCCCCAGGATACGATTTTCCTCCTCGAGCTTGTTAACTAGCTGTTTGAGCTCAATTATTTCCTTCTCTAGCTTTCCGGTGACAGTTAAAGCACTTTCCACCCACAGATGTATCCTGTCAACGGGGGAAGAAGCAACATTCTTTCTGAAGTTATTATAAGAGATGAACTTAGCATTGGGAGGTTTAACCGAATCTGGCAGGACTGAGCTCGTGAATTCCATGTGTCAGCCCTCAGATTGAAGGGGAGAAGTGAATTCCTATTTGATAGTTTCTTTCGATTCCTCCTTTTTCAGCTCCATCTTCATCAGGCAAGCATCTTCTTCTAAGTGGTTGGAGGAGGAAGAACACATGATGCTCGGCTTGATAGTTTTGATAGAAAAACAGCATGAAACAATAACAAGGGATTTCTCCGTGGTACTAGGGTCAAATCATCGGGAGATATACAAAGAGAATTTTTATACAAGGGAATACATGTTCCACAAGAAAACGGAGCCAGTAAGGTACCCGAGGGCCCCACTAGACATCGGGTCGCGCGAGGGGGGCTTAGCGCACCCTGGTGTCTAATGGACACCTGGGTTCCCTTCCCGTGTGTTTCTCAGTTTCCTAATTTTTCTAAAATTCCAAAACTAATGGAAAATAATTTTTGCAGATTTTTTTCAGCCCGTTTACTTACCGTATCGCATACCTCTTCCTTTTACGGATTCTGGAGTGTTTTGGAAGGTCTCCCTAATGTGCTCCTCCGATGTCATGGTTTAGATGATATTTGTTTCAACATTAATTGGTTTACTTGGGAATTAGGGATTTATTCTTTGTCCATTGACCACCTTCGGGTTAGTGCCTTCAGGATTATTGATCTTAATAGCTCCAGACCGATAAACTTCTTCGATGATATATGGTCCTTCCCATTTGCAGAGAAGTTTTCGTGCAAAAAAATCTAAGACGATAATTGTACAATAGAACATATTCACCTTTGAATTCTCGCTTTTATATTCTTTTATCATGCCATCTTTTAACTTTTTCTTTGAATAGTTTGGCATTTTCATAAGCTTGGGTTCTCCATTCATCTAATGAGCTAATATCAAATAACCTCTTTGCACCACAAAGTTTGAAATCATATTTGGGTTCTTTAATTTCTCAATAAGCTTTATTTTATAACTCAAGAGGTAAATGACATGATTTCCCATAAACCATTTTGTAAGGAGACATAACCATAGTATTTTTATAAGCTTTTATTTAGGCCCACAATGCAACAACTAATTTGTTAGACCAATTCTTTTGGGACCTATTGACAGTCTTTTGCAATATTAATTTTATTTCTCTATTGATTAATTCTACTTGACCACTAGACTCGAGATGATAAGGAGATGCAATTCTATGGTTAACATCATATCCAGCAAGCAACTTACGGAAATCACCATGAATAAAGTGCAAACCACCATCAGTCATTAAATATGTAGGGATTCCAAAACGTGGGAAAATAACTTCCTTAAGCATCTTAATAGAGTTGTTATGATCAGCACTATTGGTAGGAATAACTTCTACCCATTTAGTGACATAATCAACATCAACCAAACTATGCGTATACCCATTAGAGGAAGGAAAAGGTCGCATATAATCAAATCGCCAAACATCAAATGGTTCAGTAACAAGTAAATAATTCAAAGCGATTTCCTGACGTATACTAATTTTACCAATTCTTTGACATTCATCACAAGACAAGACAAACTTATGAGCATCTTTGAAATGAGTAGGCCAATAAAATCCAGACTGTAATACCTTGTGTGTAGTTCTACCTCCCGCATGGTTTCCTTCATAAGCCTCGGAGTGCCACTTTCAAAGGATTTGCTCCTGTTCATGCTCAGGTATACAACATGTAAGAATACCATCTACTCCCTCTTTATAAAGATGTGTGTCATCCCAAAAGTAATGTCTTAAATAAAAGAAGATTTTTTTCTTTTATTGATAGGTGAAACTAGGTGGTATGTATTTAGCAACAATGTAATTAGCATTATCAGAAAACCACGGTGCGTTATGAGCAACATTGAACACAACTAGTTGTTCATCACGAAAGCTATCATCGATAGGTAGTGGGTCATGAAGAACATTTTCTAACCTAGACAATTTGTCAGCTATAGGGTTCTCAGCTCCTTTCCTATCAATGATATGCAAATCAAATTCCCGTAGCAAACGAACCCACCTAATAAGTCTAGGTTTAGCATCCTTCTTTTCCATAAGATACTTAATAGAAGCATGATCAGTGTGAACAATTACTTTAGATCCAACAATGTAAGATCTGAATTTATCACAAGCAAATACAACTGGTAAGAATTCTTTTTCAGTGGTAGCATAATTTCTCTGGGCACTGCTTGGAGTTTTACTAGAATACTGGATAACATTTAATTTATTATCAACTTTTTGTCCTAGAATAACACCAATAGCATAATCACTAGCATCGCACATAATTTCAAAAGGCAAGTTCCAATCAGGTGGTTGAACAATAGGTGTATAAGTTAAGGCTTTCTTAAGTGTTTCGAAGGCTTCTACACAATCATCATCAAAAATAAAAGGAACATCCTTTTGTAATAAATTAGTAAGAGGCCTAAAAATTTTAGAGAAGTCTTTAATAAACCTCCTATAGTAACCAGCATGACCAAGGAAACAACGGACACCTTTAATATCTTTAGGACATGGCATCTTCTCAAATGCATCAACTTTAGCCTTGTACACCTAGATACCTTGTTCGGAAATTTTATGGACCAAGAAAATACCTTCATTCACCATAAAGTGGCACTTCTCCAAATTCAAGACAAGGTTAGTTTGCTCACATCTCTGCAAAACTCGATCAAGGCTGCTTAAGGAATCATCAAAAGAAGTTCCGTAAACGGAAAAATCATCCATGAAGACCTCAACAATCTTTTCACAAAAATCAGAGAATATAGCAGTCATATATCTTTGGAAGGTAGCAGGTGCATTGCATAATCCAAAAGGCATACATCTATAAGCATAGGTTCCAAAAGGACAAGTAAAGGTGGTTTTCTATTGATCAAGTTGTGACATAGGTATTTGAGAGTAACCCGAATAACCATCTAGAAAGCAAAAAATGTGTGTGCTTCGATAATCTTTCTAGCATTTGGTCCATGAATGGTTAACAATAATGATATTTTCTAGTATCTTTGTTTAGTTTTCTAAAATCAGTTACCATTCTATAGCCAAGTCACAATTCTTTGTGGAATGGTTTCATTTATACCATTAGGAACAACAGTAATACCTCCTTTTTGAGGGACACAATGAAAGGGACTTACCCATCTACTATCAGCTATGGGATAAATTATACCTGCTTCCAGAATCTTTAATATTTCATTTCTTACCACTTCTTTCATTTTGGGATTCAGCCTTCGATGGTGATCAACAACGGGTTTAGCATCTGGTTCCATATTAATTTTGTGCTGACAGAGAGTGGGACTAATGCCCTTAAGATCATCAAGAGTATACCAATAGCAGCTCGGTGCTTCCTTAAAGTTTTTAATAATCTTTGTTCTTCATGCTCTGTAAGGTTAGCGCTGATAATAACAAGATATATCTTCTTTTCATCAAGATAAGCATATTTCAAAGTGTCATGTAATTACTTTAATTCAAACACAGGATCACCCTTGGGTGTAGGAGGACCTCCTAGAGTTTCAACATGCAAGTTGTGTTTAAGGATAGCTTTTTGCTCAAAGAACATATTATCCATTTCATTTCCTTCATGCATATGCATATCATTTTCATGGTCTAGCAAATATTGTTCTAATGGATCTGTAGGAGGAATAGCAATAGAAGCAAGACCAATTACTTCATCTTTACTAGGCAATTCTTTGTCATGTGGTTGCTTACTAAACTTGGAGAAATGAAACTCGTGAGACATACCACCAAAATTAACACTCGCAATTTCCTTTTTCCAATCTATTTGAGCATTGACAGTGTTCAAGAAGGGTCTACCAAATATTATGGGACACAAATTATCTTGTGGTGAGCCAAGTACTAGAAAATCAGTAGGGTATTTTACTTTTCCACACAGGACTTCAACACCTCTAACAATCCCAAGTGTTGTGATGGTGTCTCTATTAGCAAGTTTAACAATAATATATATGTCTTCTCTCTCAGCAGGTGATATCTCATGCATAATTTCTTGATATAAGGTAAAAGGGATAGCACTAATACTAACACCCATATCACATAAACCGTGATAGAAATGATCTCCTATTTTGATTGAAACGACACGCATGCCAACAAGAGGTCTATTCTTATCTTTATTACTAGGTTTGGCTATTCTAGCAGCTTCATTACAGAAGTAAATAACATGCCCATCAATATTTTCTATGAAGAGATCTTTAACCATAGCGGTACTAGGTTCTACCTTGATTTGCTTAGAGGGTTTGGTTGTTCTAACATAACTTTTGTTAACCACACTTGAAGCTTTAGCATGTTCCTTTATCCTAACATGGAAAGGTGGTTTCTCAATATAAGTAGTAGGCGCAACTGGGTCAACATTGTAAATGATAGTTTCGGCCTCAACTTTAATTAGTTCTTCAATTTTTTTTATTTAATAGGTGGATGATATTTAAACCATTTCTCCTTAGGGATATCAACATGAGCAGCAAAGGTTTCAGAAAATGAGGCTACTATATCACAGTCAAGTCCATACTTAGTGCTAAAATCATTGAAAGCATCGGTATTCATAAAAGATTTAACACAATCCAACTTAGATTTTATACCTGACTCATTACCATCATCGAGCTCCCAATCTTTAGAGTTGCATTTAATTCTTTCCAAAATATCCCACATGAACTCAATAGTCTTCTTCATCAAAGAACCAGAGCAAGAAGTATCGAGCATGGTTTGATCATTACGAGAAACCGAGCATAAAAATTCTGAACAGTAATTGCTCTCGAGAGCTCATGATTGGGGCATGAATATAACACTGACCTAAGACTCCCCCAAGCTAGAGAAATACTTTCTCCTTCACGAGGCCAAAAATTATAGATAAAATTCCGATCACGATGAACAAGATGCATAGGATATTTTTTTGGTGAAACTCCAAGTGCAATCGATTCGAGTTCCAAGATCATGTATCATCACATAGCCTATGCCATGTCAATGCTTTCCCCCCAAAGATAAAGGGAAATCCTTCTTATTGACTTCATCTCCATATAAACATGCAAGCTTAAATAATCCACAAACTTCAACCACATAGATTAGGTGCATATTTGGATGTTTTGTTCCATCTCCTGCATAAGGATTAGCTAGCAGTTTCTCTATCATACCCGAATGAATTTCGTAGTAAGCATTTTCAGTAGGTTCAGCAGGTTGAGGGACAACTCTGGGTGTTTTCGGACGAGGTGAAGATACCCAAACAAGCCCCTCAAAGGATTACTTTCCATAGTGACAAGTAAGAGTAAATTTTAGCACGTATGTAAATTTTCCCTTACCAAATTCTGCTTACCAAAGACGCTTCACTCCCCGACAATGGCGCCAGAAAAGATTCTTGATGACTCACAATTATAGGGGGTCAATCGTAGTCCATTCGATAAGTAAGAGTGTCAAATCCAACGAGGAGCTGAAGGAAATGACAAGCGGTTTTCAGCAAGGTAATTTATGCAAGCACTGAAATAGTGGTAACAAGTTATTTGATAGAAAGATAATTGTAACAAGTGACAAATAGAAATGGTAACAACATGTCCAGCAAGGTAGCCCAATCCTTTTGTGACAAAGGACAAGCCAAAACAGATTCTTATAATAGGAAAAGCGTTTTGGAGGGCACACATGAATTTCATCTAGTCACTTTCGTCACGTTGGGTTAATTCACATTTGGTATTTTGATAATTTGGTATGTGGGTGGACCAGTGCTTGGGTGCTGTTTTTACTTGAACAAACCTCCCACTTATTATTAACACCCCCACCCCCAAGCATCCGCAACTACGAGAAAAGAATTAAGAATAAATTCTAACCATAGCATTAAGCTTAGGGATCCAAATCAACCCCTTATGAAGTAGTGCCTAGACTGGGGTTTAAGTTTCTATCACTCTCGCAACCCACCCTCTAATTACTACTCCACAATGCATTCCCTTAGGCCCAAAATATGGTGAAGTGTTATGTAGTCGACGTTCACACAACACCACTAAGGGAATCGCAACATTCATATCATCAAAATATCAAACGAACATCAACTTCACATGACTACTTGCAACATGATTTCTCATGTGGCCTCAAGAACAAAAGTAACTACTCACAAGTGATAATCATGTTCATGACCAGAGAGGTATTAAATAGCATAATGGATCTGAACATATGATCTTCCACCAAATAAACCATAAAGCATCAACTACAAGATGTAATTAACACTACTAGACACACCCCAGGTACCAATCCGAGGTTTTGGTGCAAGACTGAGTACAAGAGGTGAACTAGGGTTTTGAGAGGAGATAATGCTGATGAAGATGTTGATGAAGATTGGCCTCCCCAAGATGAGAGGGTTATTGGTGATGACGATGGCCTCGATTTCCCCCTGCGGGAGGGAAGTTCCTCCAGCGAAATCGCTCCGCGAGATGGAAAAAGTGCTCCTGCCCAGGTTCCGCCTCGAGACAGCGGCACTTCGTCCCGAAAGTCCTCTACTTAATTGTTTTAGGGTGAAGGATAATTTATACCAGAAGATGAGCGCCATAGGTGCGACAGGTGGCCCACTAGACATCAGGCCGCGCGAGAGGTGCCTGGCGTGCCCTGGTGTCTAGTAGCCGCCTGGTGGCCCCCTCCGGTACTTCTTCGCTCCATTATTTGTTATTTATTAAAAAATAAATCTCCGTAAATTTTCAACCCATTGAAGGTGTGCATAATAGGTATCCGTGACGTAGCTCTTTTAGGTCCAAAATTCCATCTGCCGGTATTCTCCCACTTAATCTAAACCTTGCATATTATGAAAGAAAATGCATTAGAATTACTCCACCAAGTGAAAAAATGCATAAAACACTATAAATAACGGTAACAAAACATGATGTAAAATGGACGTGTAAGTGACCACCGCACCCTGTACTCCGCCAACAACGACGACTCTGGCCCTGGTTTGGTATCGAGCAGGGGCCTGCCGTAGCCCGTACCAGGCTACGGCTTGGGCACGAGGAGGGGGCCGCGTGAGCTCGTCCCGGGCTCGGGCTTTGGGACTAGCAGCAGGGCACCGCGGGAATTCGGGATGCGCACGCCGGCGCCGCGCACTTTAGAGTTGTCCCCGGCTCCGGCTTTGGGATGCGCAAGCCGGCATCATGCACTGCAGAGCTCGTCCCCGGCGTCCCTGGCTCCAGCTTTGGAACGCGGAGGCCCCGACTGCTACTGGCACCGCCGCCGCCTCGTGCATATGTGGGCGTGGCCCGCGGCCTGAGTCGAGGCGTGGCCCATGGCGACGAAACTCGGTCGCCCTCCTCAAGACTAAGCTACGTGCGGCAAGCGACCATTACATTAGGGAAGGTACGCCCTTCTGAGAAGGCATGCCTCTCGACGATGTTATTCCGCGAAGCCGAGAAGCGACCATCGTAGTGCCAAGAGCTCCGACCATTGGTGGCTGCCAAGCGTATAGCGCGGCTTTGACCGCTCCTCTGGCGGCAAGACTTCCCGAAACACGCGTATCGCACGCGATACGGCGGGCATGTCGATGGTGGGGACAGGCTCCACCGCGAGCCCCCCCCCCCCCCCCCCTCCCCCCCAAGCTCACGTGCCAGCCAGACAGCGAGCGTGTGTCCGACAGCACCATGACGCCGCAGCCGGCGAGGAGCGACGCCTCGTCGACACAAAGGGTGCGCGACATGTCCTGAACGGACAGAGTGCGGCGGCGCTCACGGCTGCTGCTTCCCGCTGCACTGCCGTGACTGGCTATTGCTCCGACTGCGGAAGAGGGCGGCTAGGGTTTGGTAGAGGCGTACGACGGAGTTGGCTGTGGGGCGGCGAGGGGAGGGAAGGGGATTGGGGCGGGAGTGGGTGAATGCGGGTGCACCGCACGACTATAAAATGTATCCCAAATCCTCGCATGGAAAACCGTGCAGTGTGAAAATGCCGTGACCGCGATGTGACTGCACATGCGATGTGACTACACATGCATAGGGGGATATGCCCGACCAATTGTGAGAGCGCCACATGACAAGGTGTGTCCCACTCGTCAGTAACAACGACGACTAACAGTTAACTCCATTGACCAACGACAAATCCCCGTTTTGGCATTGGTGATGGTGGGTGGCGCGGTGGAGGAGAAAAGTGAGAAAAAAAAGTTGCCTTGGGCAAAACTGGGGAGGGCTAAGCAACGAGGGACACAGAAATAGAAATTCCTAACAAAAAATAAGCAGTAAACTTTACCACGAGAGCAACATCGTATACACAATTTATATCTCAGCTACCAAAATTAACAGTGGCACCAACTGCAAAAGAAACTTCAAGGGTGCTGAGCTAAAATCGTGGCATATATATGATCGGTGGATCAAACTACTACTAAGCTGCTAAACAGAATCATGGGAAATTATTTAGTACTCCCTTCGTAAACTAATATAAGAGCGTTTAGATCACTATTTTAGTTATCTAAACACTTTTATATTAGTTTAGAGAGGGGGTACAATTTTTCAGAAGGGGAGACGTTGAATGTCGAGTACATGGAAAAGAATATAAATACAATGTTTGATTCTCAGTCCAGGAAAAATAGCCGAGTAGATCATTTCACGTGCAAATCTAAGCGTTATTGTACATCCAGCTTGGATTAGATATGAAAATTGGTTGGATCCAGCAAGTAAGATCTGGAGCTCTCCTGGTCGACGGAAGTTACAAAATTCTTCCAAGGGTGACAGTTATTGCCCAAATAAACTAGATAAAGCCGCCAGATATCCTGCTAGCTGCAGAAGTGTACAAACACAAGATCACGTATTAGTAGGGTAGAACCATTATTTAACGTTCTGGTAAGTAATTTTGGTGTTTATCGGTGGATGACACATAAGTTAGTTGCAGCATTTCTCTTGAAGAAAACTAGATTTTTTGGTTATTGAATATTACAGTCTATTAATTAAGATGAATTTTCTCTTTATGCTCAACTTATGTACCTGTCCCAAGATACCCTTTCCTGTCCGACCTTCCAATACCAATGCAGCAGTCAATCCTATCACCGCCAATGCGCCGTTAATAGCTTCTGCTTGACGACGTTTCTGCAAAACAGATAACAATGATGTGGTAAAAGAACTAAAAGAAACAAGTAATAGCATATCAAACATAAGATCACGATAAGACACTATATAAATGAAAAAAGAAAATCATACATGCAGCACTGGAGCGTTGCAATTTGCAAGCCTAATTGGGGTCCATGTGAATGTCATTACAATCCACAGTTACCTATTTACTAGTTTAGCTTCCTCCATTTTGTGACACACAGTCACATTTTGGTTGACAGATGAAGTAGACATGAGGAAAGCCATGTTTTGATTCAAGTTGTTTTTTTCCGACAAATGGTGGGTTTTATTGACTCAAAATGAAGCATAAAGGAGATACAAACATAATGAGGACACACCCAACCTCTGCATAACTAGGATGTACACACACAAAGAACCACGCAGCCAAAGAGCAAAGTCATACAAGACCGAAGCTATGCCTAGACGGAGGAAAAGGAAAAGAAAAACTCCAAAGCGATGAAAACAGCGATTGACGAATTACAACAACGACCATATTCACACCAAAATCTCTTGACAAAGGAAACATATTCAAGTTGCTAAGAAATATGTTTGTTAGTTTGCATCCCCTATAGAGGGATTCCTCTCAGGATTTTGGGAGATATTCGTTTCCATCATTTAACAAATTTTTGATCTGAATAGATTATTGCACAAAACTTCTGTTTGTACGGCTAGATAATATGACGGAATACAACTTATGACATGTGGACTGCACTATCCTAGTTTTCTTTTACCAATATCAACTGAAATAATTTCCCATTTCATCATCGCTTATATTCGTCTTAGAAAATATATTTATTCCACAATCATGAATATCTATATTCCTTCGGAGGAGAGATTAATTAGTGGAATTACAAGACAGAAATAATGAACCTTCAGTTTATCTCTGGCACGAATTTCTTGCATTTGTTTCACTGCTAAGCGCTTAGCTTCCAGTGGATCAACCATTATCACTTTCTGACCTGAACTTCCTTTGCCTTGTGGTGCCTGGTTCATTTGATGAGTTCAGCACCTCTTAGCTACCACACAATAATATCAAGAGTAATACAGCTACAACTATAATAAAAAGAAGCTAATTCTTTTTGTCAGGATCCCTGTCAGAGTGTTGCAGAATTTCTAGAGCAAGAAGGCCTCCTGCTTGGGAATTAGGACGGAGGATCATGCTACAATTTATATAGCAGTTGATACCAAAACCAGAATATCATATTCGAACAAATTCAAAAGTATATAATAATGCATTTAGTTAACTATTATCATTTCCATTTTCTATACTATTAATTGACATTGTATAATCTACCAAACTCAGAACACACTCAAACCCCAAAAATAAATGGCCTACAAAGAAAAGCATACATCTGCACTAGCAAGAGCCAGGAAGCTCGTCACATGGCTTCTTCCATACAATGTATGTCCGGATTGCTTGTATTGGATGGTCCATCTACGAATAAGGCGTATAACTGACACATCAGCAAATGGCACCGATTCTAAATTTAAACACATAAAGAAAAATAAGTCATTATTATAACACTGATACAGTTAAGTAATATACACCCACCTTCTCCACACGGATTCATGTTGAAACATAAACTCTCACCAAATCAAAACTTTCGGATGGTTAGTGCTTGGCTGAAGCTAGCGTTCTTAATGAAGACAAACTGTTAAAGAAAGGATGAGAAAGGAATACTGAATGATTGTTTCTAGGTCCAACGCTTCCGATGTATATTTGGTTTGCCACCCAGTGTGTTTCTAACTTGAATTGCAAACCGAATAGTCTAAGGTATGAATACAACATGCTATACAGTTTATTCCATGGTCAGAAGAGGAAAGTGGCTGCCAGCATATCACTCTACAATATTGATAAATTATTTTGATATTACTGAAAATTATTTTGAGCTTGCAGCTTATCTCGGACAGCAAGAGCATTCGCCAAGTAAATACTACTGTAGCAGGCAATCGTACCAAACATTCGCCAAAATGAAGAGCAGTATAAAAAATCGTCTGAAACGCAAGCAGAGCACTTGGAAGATACTACTACAGACTACAGAGAACCATCACAAAACGATTTTCTTGTGGGCTAACCACCGCAACAGCCACAACCTCCATAACTGACTAGGAAAGTGGACGTCGGCGTTAATAAAGCAGCTCACTCCGGCCTTCAGTGAAGCACGAAGCGGGATGGAACATACTGCGCAATCGGCCATGAACTCGAAGCAGAGCAAGAGTGAATCGATGGGATGGACCACACAGAGGGCGAGGGGGAAGAGCATACCCGAACGTGGAGGGAGCCGAGCGCACATGCCCGACCGAGAGCAACGGAGAAGAGGAAGCAGACGCCCGGTGGAGCAGCCGGGGAGAGGGAGAGGGAGAGCACGCCATTCTCGCTGCCCGCGACCGCCTCTCCTGCGCTGCGCTCCTTTTTTTATGGACTCCAGCAGCCGTCCAACTCCACCCTCTAGTTTTTCTTCTCCCCTTCTACTCCTGCGCGTCGTGGTGGTGGTTATCCGAGTCCACATAGTAGGCTTTTCTTTCTTTGGTTGGTCCTACGTGGGCTTAGGCCGGCCCATCACCGAGTCGGCACGAGCGGGATTTGCTTCTCCATGTGTGAACGGAACTCACTCAACAACTGGCGCCGCGACGGACACCACCGTCCACCAACGTTAGCTTTTGTGTGTGGCCGTGGAGGGGCGCGCGCCATGACGACCGCCACTGCCATCGTCGCCGGCCACGGCATCGCCTTCCGCCGGAGCCTCCACCTTCCCAACCCGCCGGGGAAGCCGTCCTTCTCCGTCGCCCGGCCCCACGCGCACTACCGCCTCATAGTTCCTGCCACGCCGTCGCCGAGGCCCTGCCGGTCCATCTCCTCCGAGAGCCCCACGGCCGCTGCGGCGGACACCGCGGCGGACGAGGAGGAGGAGCCAGCCGCGACGAGCGAGGAGGATGATGTGGACCCGCTGGCGGAGGTGTGCTACCTGGACCCGGACGCGGACGCAGAGGGGATCCGGGAGTGGGAGGTGGACTTCTGCTCGCGGCCCATCCTGGACGCCAGGGGCAAGAAAGTGTGGGAGCTGGTGGTGTGCGACGCCACGCTGTCCCTGCAGTTCACCCGCTTCTTCCCCAACACCTCCATCAACAGCGTCACGCTCCGCGACGCGCTCGCCTCCGTCGCCTCCTCCCTCGGCGTGCCGCTCCCGGACCGCGCCCGTTTCTTCCGCTCGCAGATGCAGACCATCATCTCCCGCGCCTGCAACGAGCTCGGGGTCAAGGCCGTCCCCAGCCGCCGCTGCGTCTCCCTGCTGCTGTGGCTCGAGGAGAGGTACGAGACCGTCTACAGCCGCCACCCCGGCTTCCAGAAGGGCACCAAGCCGCTGCTCACGCTCGACAACCCATTTGCCACAAACCTGCCGGACAACCTCTTCGGCGACAAGTGGGCATTCGTGCAGCTCCCCTTCGACGGTCAGTGCCGGATACTACCACATTTGAACATATCTGCGAAATTGTTGCCTTCTGATTGTGTTCAACTTCAAGATGGATGTTGGCCTGTTGTTCAGATGTGAGGGAGGAGGTGGAGTTGCTGGAGAGGAGGTACGCGTTCGGGGCGGGGCTCGATTTGGACCTTCTGGGGTTTGAGCTCGATGAAACCACGCTAGTCCCTGGAGTTGCCGTGGAATCTTCGCGCGCCAAGCCTCTGGCCGGTAAGTTTCTATACTCTACTCCTGAATCCTGATCCTGATTACTGAAACAAAACTACTACTCATACTACTACAACTTGCCGAGATAATTGGTTCGATGTAAGCGTGTGCAAAATTCAGTTGTAAGGTAGCACATGCTAAGTTCAGACTGTAGTTACGCAACGAAATTTTGGTCACAGGTGATGTACTGCTGATACATAGGATACGTAGTGTATCAGGTTGTAAGAATTGTAGCTCAGGCAATGTAGGATTGTGTGGTAAATGCTGTTTATTCCATCGGATAATAATTTGATCTCACAGTCATTTGTATGTGGACAAAGGTATTACACACACACACAAAACAACAACGAAAGAAAATGTTTTCCAGCCTCTGCATCATGGGATCAGATGCACACTGCCATACAAGTACTAGTCTAACTTCTTATCCAGCATATATATATATATAGGATTGATATGTACTCCATCCACATACGGAGCAAAATGAGTAAATCTACACTGTAAAGTATGTCTATATACATCCGTACGTAGTTCACTAATGAAACCTTCTTAAAGACTTATATTTAGGAACGGAGGGAGTATTTGTATAGTAGTCCTAGGTAAATCTATGTGTCAGTTGTTTACATGCTTGTCTTTAGGATAAGTGTAGCTTGTGTGTTCAATAAATAACCAAGCAGACAACTGCCACTTTGGCAAAAGATTTAGAATGAGAGATCTACAGTGCATCGAGACTCAAAAGTTTTTTTTTTTGCATTCTCTACAACAAAGAATGAAGCAATGCATCTGCTTCCTCTCCTTCCTTCATATTATGAGAGACGCGACCATGTGAAATAAAAAATCATCTGTATGCGTACAATTGATCAACATTAGCTAAACGTCAGTCAATTGACTTTAGCTTTTGGGTCAGTCGATTTTGAGATGGCCGAAGAAATTCGCCGGAGTGAGGCTGGAGGAGGGAGGAGATGGTGGAGGCAAGATAGGGGTGTGCAACTTCGCCGGAGAAAAACCCCGGACGTAGGCGGGGCTAGAGGGATGGTCAGGGGCGGCAGGAAGACCAGCTGTGGGAGGCGGTTCCGAGGCGGCGATGCTGCGCGGGAGCGCCGCCGGCCGGAGGTGATGGTCGCAGGCGGTTCAGCCGGCGGACGATGCGGCGGTCTGGGGAAGAAGAAGAAGAGCTGGAGGAAGAAGAAAGGCCAGGCGTCGTTGGATGTGCATCCGACGTTCCAAAACAGTCGACTAACCCAAATTCAAAAACCAGGCGACTTACATCTAGCCATTCCCCAATTGATCACAGTTTCCATTCTCCTGTATACAAATGAGTGGAACTATAAGGTCAGCAAATTAATTTGGGGTGAGAACTAGGAAGGGATAGTTTGAACTTTCAAGAGTCTGATAACATTCAGCGAAATGCTTTGGGTTAGTCGACTGGCTGAAGCCCCTGCACAGTGTTCACAACAAATATGCACAATACCAGTTATAGAAACAAACACAACAAATATGCAAGCATAGCATCAGATCAAAGATTTTAAGCAATGTTCACATGTTGCATGAGATGAATATTCTAATCTCGATAGTCAACTGGCTGAAGCCCCTGCACAACGTTCCTGTTTCTTTATTGGGCCTATTCTCTTGTAAGATGCATGTCAACCAGCTCTGAGATATTTGTTTCTTCAATTCCTGCAGCTTGGATGAATGGCTTGGAGATCTGTTCTATGGAGGTTGACACCGGCAGAGCGAACCTGGTCCTGTCAGCCGGGGTGTCGACAAGATACGTCTACGCCGGGTACCAGAAGAGCCCCGCGACGACGCAGGAGGCAGAAGCGTGGGAGGCGGCGAAGAAGGCCTGCGGCGGCCTGCACTTCCTGGCCATCCAAGAGAACCTGAACTCCGATAGTTGCGTGGGTTTCTGGCTCCTGCTGGACCTGCCGCCACCGCCTGTATGATCTGGCTAGCGTGTGTTTTGTGACTCCTATCGAAATCACTGTAGTATGTGTAGTGCCAACATCAGATTTTGCAATACAAGGTCATTTCATTTTTGCTCCTTGATTACTGCACAAAGGCGTACTTCATGGAAAAAAAAAAGGAAAAATTCATACTCTAAGTTTGAGTAGGTAGAGCAGCCAAGAGCGCTCCCCTCTCGTAGTAGGAAAAACCTTATACTCCCTTCGTTCCTAAATATAAATCTTTTAAAAGGTTTCCCTAGAGGACTACATACGGATGTAAATGGATATACTTTAAAGTATAGATTCATTCATTTTGCTCCGTATGTAGCCCTCTAGTGAAATCTCTAAAAAGACTTATATTTAGGAACGGATGGAGTAGGTAGGATCCTTGTGGTAGCGTTGGATTATAACACGCGCTGCTGCTACTTAGCAGTAGCGCTGGCTCAGGCGAGCGCTCCGAAATTCTAAAAAGCGCTACTGCTAAACAGGACCCAACGAGCCCACCGACGGTAAAAGTAGTAGCAGCGCGACTTTGTAAAAAGGGCTACTACTAAGGAGAATAACAGTAGCGCTTGGCGGGAACCAACGCTACGGCTAAGCGTAATAGCAGAAGCCCCCCTTAGCAGTAGCGCTGTCCCAGAAAAGCGCTACTACTAAGACCAATAGCAGTAGCGCCCTTTGGAAAGCAACGCTAGTGCTATGCGTGGCTGGTGGCAGAATTTAAACCCACCCACCCCCTTTCTCCCCCTTCCTTCCCCCGTTTGCCCTCTCCCATCCTTTCTCCTCTCCTCTCTCTTATTTACTTCTCCACCATTGTTGCCCTTCTTCTTTCTTCCTTCTACCTTGCTTCTCTCCCCATTAATGCCCCCTCCATCCTAATTCTCCTCCATAAATGACCTCTTCTAACTCTATGTTCCACATTTATCTGGCTCTCCCTCCTTCCATACATATAGATCTAGCTTGGTAGGTCACCTCTCTCCCTCTCCACTAGTTAGCTAGAGTCATCTCTCCTCACAACAACTAGATCTAGCAATTTATTTAGCCGTACAAAATCTCTCTCGGGATATAGGTGAGTAAAAAGTTGTGCATTTCAATAATTGGAATATGTGCGTTTGCGATATGAAGGGATTTGTGTGAGTGACATGCCCCGTGAGTTGCTTATGTTATGTCGAAATGTCGATTTATTTCCGTTTCGGCGAATTTCGAGCAAACTCAATATGTCCTAACACAACGCCACTTTCTTGCGTTGGTTCAAAGAGCAGGTTCGTGCTAATCCCCTGGAAGAGGGCAGTGCGGACGGATTTCTCATACACGTCTTAGCACATGGCCCCGCGCCCAAACTCGTATCCTATGAGGCATACGATATCAACGGGTACACGTTCTACACGGAGGCCAAAGACATGAACAATGATTATCAGAACTCAGGGGTAACGATTGAATGCGTTACCGACTCCAACGGCACAACTGAAAGATTCTATGGAAGGATCGAAGAGATCTGGGAGCTTAACTATGCTGGAAGGCACGATGCGACGATGTTCCGTGTTAGGTGGGCTAAGGCCGTTGTATGAGAAAACAAGTATTTCATTACCATGTCTATACCCAACGCAAAGTGCGCTACCGTGAACGTTAATGTCATCGCCAAAAGTGAGTCATGGATACACGCTAAGCACGTGACACAATGCTTCTTTATAATCGATCTGACCAATCCCAGTCATGTTGTCATGAGGAGAGGCAAAAGGAACATCGTCGGAATGGATGGAGTCGCGCACGAGGAAGACTATGACCAACACGGCAACCCGGTGAGGGAAGATGATGATGACGATGAAGCATACGTGAAAAGAAGAATCAAGACTACATTACCTAAGAAAGATCGTACTCCATGGTGCCGGAAAAGAAGAATCAACACAACGAACAAGAAAGGAAATAAGCTCAATGTGAAACGTCTTCGACGCAGCTAAGAACAATCATTTATATATATGTATGTATTTTGTGTACGAAACAACACATGGTTCCGGTAATATTCGCGCAGTGTGGAAGGGAGGGAGAAAAACAAAAAAGAAAAAGGGAGAAAGCAATACAAAAGAAAAAGGAAAGTAAGCAGAAAAGGAAAGAAAAATAATAAAAAGGAAAGAAAAGTAGTAAAAAGAAAATAAAAAAATAACTAAAATAAATTAATAAAGAAAATACATAAAATATACTTAGGAGTAGGGCTGGATTGGTTCCCGCGCTACTGCTAAGTTAGTAGTAGCCAATCCAGCGCTACTGCTACTTTTACTTAACCTGGCTCTGAAATTTCCCTAACTCCCCTCTTCTTTCACTACTTCCCTCTCCCGCCTCTCCCCCTCTTCCTCGCACACTCTGTGTCGCTGCCGCCCCCTCTAGGCACCGCCGCCCCCCCCCCCCCAAGCTCCGCCGCCCGTCTCAAGGCACCGCCGCCCCCTGCCCTCCCGCTCCGGTAAGCCCCCCGCCCCTCGTCCTTCCTCCCCCACTCCGGTTAGGGTGAGGTTAGGTTAGGATTACGGGCACCCGCGGCCGATGGCCCGCCACCCCCCATGTCGGAACGCATCTATCCCCGCCCACCCACGCCGGCCGCCAACGTGAAGTCCTCGTGAAAGCTGAGAGGAAAAAGAACATAGTTTTTTTAGTTGACGGAAGAACAGAGCTTTTTTTTGGGTCGATGGAAGATGTTGATTCGTGCATTCTATGTGTATGGGCTATATGCTGAGACATACGCAAGGAAAATTGAAAGGACGTGGATGTCGCCTAGAGGGGGGTGAATAGGCGCTTTAAAATAATTAAGGTTTAGGCTTGAACAAATGCGGAATAAAACTAATGTTTAATATGTCAAGCACAAAACCTACAAACAACTAGGCTCACCTATGTGCACCAACAACTTATGCTAAGCAAGATAAACAACTAAGTGATAGCAAGATATATTACAATAAACAATATGTCTATCACAAAGTAAAGTGCATAAGTAAAGGGTTCGGGTAAGAGATAACCGAGGCACGGGGAGACGATGATGTATCCCTAAGTTCACACCCTTGCGGATGCTAATCTCCGTTAGAGCGGTGTGGAGGCACAATGCTCCCCAAGATGCCACTAAGGCCACCGTAATGTCCTCACGCCCTCGCACAATGCAAGATGCCGTGATTCCACTAAGGGACCCTTGAGGGCGGTCACCGAACCCGTACAAATGGCAAACCTTGGGGGCGGTCACCGAACCCGTACACGTGGAAACCCTTGGGGGTGGTTACCGGTACCCGTACAAATTGCTCGGGCAATCTCCACAACCTAATTGGAGACCCCAACGCTTGCCCGGAGCTTCACACCACAATGATTGAGCTCCGAGACACCACCAAGCTTCTAGGACGCCAAAGCATCCGCGAAGAACAATATCTAGGGTACTAAGTACCAAAGGTAATAAGCTTCTCAAACTTCACTTCCACGTATCACCCTGGAGAACTCAAACCGATGCAACTAATGCAATGGCAAGAACAAACGAAGTGGTCAAGTCCCTCACACTCAAATCCCTCCACAACAATGAAAGCTATGGAGAAATATGAGAGGAAGAACAAGGAGCTCACAAAGAACTCCAAGATCAAGATCCGAGGGGTTCCCCCCACATAGAGGAGAAAGTGATTGGTGGATATGTGGATCTAGATCTCCTCTCTCTTCTCCCTCAAGAACAAGAAAGAATCATTGGAGGGATTGAGAGTAAGCAAGCTCTAAGAATGTCAACAATGGAGGTAGAACAAGAGCTCAACGGATGGATAAAGCCAAGGGGGAAGAAGACCCCCTTTATATAGTGGGGGAAAGAATCAGACCGTTACCCCCACTCTCTGCCCGAGCTCCAACGGTACTACCGTTGGCTGCAGCGGTACTACCGCTGGCAGCAGCGGTACTACCGCTGGCACCCCAGCGGTACTACCGCTGGGCCCCTGGTAGTGCAAAGGCACTACCACCGCCAAGAAAGTCTTCGCAAAAAGGTCCATCCATGAACAACCGCTAGGCAGGCGGTACTAAGCTCCTGGAGCGGTACTACCGCTGACCAGGGGCGGTACTACCGCTAGGGCCAGCGGTACTACCGCCAACTCCAGCGGTACTACCGCTAGGTCCAGCGGTACTACCGCTCGCCACTGAAACAACCATAACTTTCGCATACGAGCTCTGGATCCAGCAAACCCAAGCTTGTTGGATTCAGGACGACAAGAGCTATCCAAACAGCATTATTAGGATTCAATACCGTCATCTTTGCGGTTGTACTGCGTCATACCTTTTTGCGAAGACTTTCTTGACGGTGGTAGTGCCTTTGCACTACCAGGGGCCCAGCGGTAGTACCGCTGGGACGAGCGGTAGTACCGCTGGAGTGCCAACGGTAGTACCGCTGCAGCCAGCGGTAGTACCGCTAGCTGGCGGTAGTACCGTCCCTGGTCAGCGGTAGTACCGCTGGAGTGCCAGCGGTAGTACCGCTGGGCTCGGGCTGTAAGTGGGGGTAACGGTCTGATTCCTTCCCCCACTATATAAAGGGGGTCTTCTTCCCCTTGTCCTTATCTATCCGTTGAGCTCTTGTTCTACCTCCATTGTTGACATTCTTAGAGCTTGCTTACTCTCGATCCCTCCAATGATTCTTGCTTGTTCTTGAGGGAAAAGAGAGAGGAGATCTAGATCCACATCTCCACCAATCACTTTCTCCTCTATGTGAGGGGAACCCCTTGGATCTTGATCTTGGAGTTCTTTGTGAGTTACTTGTTCTTCCTCTCATATTTTCTCCATAGCTTTTGTTGTTGTGGAGGGATTTGAGTGTGAGGGACTTGACCACTTCGTGTGTTCTTGCCATTGCATTAGTTGCATCGGTTTGAGTTCTCCACGGTGATACGTGGAAGTGAAGTTTGAGAAGCTTATTACCTTTGGTACTTTGTACCCTAGATATTGTTCTTCGTGGATGCTTTGGCGTCCTAGAAGCTTGGTGGAGTCTCGGAGCAAAAGGGTGACATTGATATTACCCATGTGGGTACCGATATGCAGCTCGCTGACATTTTCACCAAGCCACTTAGCGTAGCAAGGTTCTGTCAACTTAGGCGTGAACTTGGTATCTTGGAGCTTGATAACATAACTTGAAATCTTGCACACATACACACACTCACACTATGTTCTTTTCTTGATGTGGGCATGCATTTCGGGGGAGTCACTAGGACTTACGTCATAACTCTTTGTTTTGATCTTACAAAATATGCATAAATCAACTTGTGTCCACAAGTAGTATATGTAATTCGTGTAGGCAACTGTGTTCGTGTTCTTTGTGATAAACCATGAAAAATCATCTCATCATCCAAATTCCAGAATCAGCTTCTGCCTACTCCTCTCTCGGTCGTCCGACGTGTCTCGGACGTCCGGCGGCTAAACTCATTCCGGACGTCCGGCCAGTGTCGGTCGTCCGAAGGCTAAATCCACTCCGGACGTCCGACGCCTGTCAGACGTCCGACACATCGGGGCCCTATAAATAGTAGGGCGCGGGCTGGGCTTTGCCTTAGCCCCCCACGCGCCTCCTTTTTCCCCCATCCGCTGCCGCCGCCAGCACGAGGAGAGCTCGCCCGCGCCGCCACCTCCGGGATCTGCCTGATCTCCTCCGCGGGATCCGATCTCCTCCGCGGGATCCATCTCTTCTTCCTCTCCTCTCTCGATCTGCAAGTATCTCCTCCGTTCCCCTCGCGTTTGGTTCCCTTTTCGCCCAAGTCCACGTGTTCATTCATATGGTTTGGCCATGACCGTTCCCCGTTGGGTTTCCATCCGTGTAGGCTTTTGTTCATCATGCCCAAGATTAAGCACGCCGCCCGGAAGGACATTGCTGGCTCATCTGCTCGTGCCCCTACTGGCACGGGGTCGGAATCGGAAGGGCAACGTCGTCCCTTCAAACGTACTTCCCGGCGTCCTCCGTCTCAACAGCTCCCCTCGTCGTCTGATGGCTCTGACTTCGAGGATGAGCTTGCCGCCGAGGACCGTGCTGACCAGCCCGCCGTTCGGAGGTCTATGCCCAAGCCTGGGACTCGCAGGCCCTCCTATATGCCACCACCTCCTCCTGAACAGCCCAAAGGTGAAGCTCGTCGCATCTCACTTGAACCTCCTGCTACTTTAGGTCGTGAAGTCAAGAACTTCACCTCAGTTGCTAAGTCTTCCTACCTCACTTTCCGCCGCGACGTTGATCAATTCTCTGTCGTACGTGACTCTATGGACTCACGTTTCCGCACAAACGTCCAGGCGGACATCTTTACTACGGTCATAGTTCCTAAGGGTCTCTCTGTTCATCACTTCATAGATCTTGAGCATATTCGCACGCACCCGACAAAATACCCGGGTGCCATTGAGCTCATTGAGTCATCAGGGCTTGCTGCCCCCTTTGCTTTTCGTCGCGATTTTAACGCTGCTGCTATTCACCAGTTTTATGCCACATGTTTCTTTGGTCCAAACAACACTGTTAGCTGGATAACCTCTGACGTTCACTTCACAGCCTCTTATGATACGTTTGTTGCCGCACTTGGTTTCCCCAACTCCAGCTTAAAAATCCATAAGAATGATCCTAACCATGCACATAAGCCAATTGAGGCGTGTGGGTATCTCCTCAAACCACTCCGTGAACTTGATGCTGACGAACGCATGAAGGATCTTAACCAGGTATCCATCTGGCGCTCTCCTTACTTTATCATCTTTCAGTGTCTTATCCGCACCATCTATCCCAAGATGGGTGATAAGGGATCCTGTAGTGGCTACTGCATTGACATCATGTCACATTTGTATGAGCACCCCAAGAGCAAAATTAATGTGCCTCACTTTCTTTGGCATGAGATTCGGCTTGCTAGTTTTCAATACAAGAGAGCCTTCCCTCATGCCCCCTTCATCCAGGCTCTTATTAACCATGTTGCTGACTTCACTGTTGCTGTCACTCACACACATCACAAGTGGGTCATTCCCGCTCAAATGGCGGATAACTATGCTCCCAAGAAAACCCCATCATCCACCTCCACTCGCCGCACTGCTACCCGTTCAGCACCCCCTTCATCAAGCTCAGCTCCTCTCGGTCGCTTTGCCAAATTCATTGGCAAGGCACATTCTGCTATGATGAAGGCTGTCTCTTTCCAGTGTGGTCAAAGTCATGATGTGGTTTCTCGCCTCGTCTCCTCCAAGAATGCCCTCAAGGCTCGTCTGAGAGACTCGGGCGCTCTTGATGTGAGTGACGATGAGGCCCTTCCTGCTGCTCCTCCTTCTGATTTTGGCTTCCCATCTGGTCCTGAGTGGGCTGATTTTCTTGACGAGGCTGGTGGCAGTGGCTTTCCTGATGATGAGGATGATGATGATGATGCTGATGATCTCTGAGCATGGTTGATGCTGTTGGTGCCTCCCTTTTTGGTACTTGGTGCCAAAGGGGGAGTAATGTATCGTAGTTTTTAGTCTTTGGAGATTTAGTCTAAATTTGCATGTTTGTGTAATGTAATGGATAAACTCATGTATGGCTACTTTATGAATGTTGCGATTGCTATGGATTGCTATGATATCATCATAGGCTATTATGTTTTGCTCCACTACTTCTATGATGATCTATTATCTTTCTATGATGATCTATTATCTTTACATGATGATCCATTATATTTTCGATACACACATTAAAAGGGAGCTCCGATATTTTATCATGCACATACTAAGGGGGAGCTCCGTACTAAACCTCTCCAAGGCTATAATGTATGTTAAATCTTTTGAGACCTATGTATATGTTGTCATCAACTACCAAAAAGGGGGAGATTGAAAGTGCATGTTATGCCCCTAATCGACTTTTGGTGTTAATGACAACACATACATAGGAAACTAATCCTATTTGTTGAGTGTATCTCAGGATGACAAGTACTTTAGTAGATTGAGAATTATGTACCAAGGTGGTCTGAGAAGATCGGGATTTATACGTCAAGAAGGCTCAGGATTGAGAAAAGATGATGTAGACTATCCTTTGAAGTTTACTATTCTTGAGTATAGGGATCCCGCACTATTAAGAGGGGATCACAGGTTTTGCGATGAATTTGCTCATACTAAATCTCTACTTTTCTGCTCAAAACCACATCTTCACTACTCTGCTCTTATCTCAAAACATGACTAATGCCTCGGACATCCGGCCTCCTCCGGACGACCGAGGGTCGGACGACCGACCAGCTCCGGAAATCCGGAGCTCTGTACCAGAAGAACTTGAGCCATATAACTCGGACTTCCGGCTCCCTCCGGACGTCCGAGGGTCGGTCGACCGACCAGCTTCGGAATTCCGGAGCCCTGCACCAGAAGAACTTGAGCCATATAACTCGGACTTCCGGCTCCCTCCGGACGTCCGAGGGCCGGACGTCCGTCCCCTTTCGGAAATCCAGAATCTTGCACCAGAAGAAGTTTGAGTCGAATGACTCGGACTTCCGGCCTTCTCCGGACGTCCGATCCCTGTTCAACTCACAGTGATTCCAGACATATCTACAGCCCTCGGACGACCGACCCCTGTCGGACGTCCGACCCCTTGTGGACGCCCGGACATCCGTGAACTGTCGGATGTTCGAACCCTGTGTGACTTAAAGTGTCCCCAACGGCTGTTTTACACTCCCCACTATATATACCCCCTCCCACTTCGTGAGAGGGTGTCCAACACAGCTAGAACACATACAAGAACACCTTTCTTCTCACTCACTCTTGTCTACACCAAATCTTAGATCCCAAGAGCATTTGTGAGTCCCTTTGAGTGTTGTTCCAATCAAAAGATAGATCGTCTCCTTCTCCTCCTCTCCACCAAAGTGATTTGTGATTTGAGCAATCCCCGTGATCTTGTTACTCTTGGAGGTTGGAGACTCCTAGGCGGTAGGAGTCTTCGGAGAGGAATCAAACCATTGTGATTTCCCCCGGAAAGTTTGTGAAGGTTTGGAAGCCACCTCAAGGCTTACCACTAGTGCTTGAGAAACGCCTTCGTGGAGTTATCTCAATGGGAGAATAGGGTGAGCCTTCGTGGCGTTGGTGTGCCTCCGTGGTAACATCCGCCCCTCTAACGGTGACGTAGCTTCCCTCCAAGGAAGTGAACATCGGGATACATCCTCGTCTCTCTTGGAGTTTCGGTTATTCCTAACCCTAACTCTCTACTTGTGTTAATCCTTATTACGTACTTGTATTTGATTATTGTTTACCGGTTGCCTTACTTCACTCTAAATAGCTTACTCCTTGCCATAGCAATTATTAGGCCTACGCTCATATTACGCACCTTTGCCTAAAATTGCTAAGTAATTATTAAAATTTGGAACTGTACCTATTCACCCCCCCTCTAGGTCCATCTCGATCCTTTTCACTCTTCTACATGATGGTTTAGATAGGGATGATGAAACTTGTGTGTGTGCCATGACTTGTGTGTATCACTATTTTCGAGATTTGATGATATTTGTGTTGGATAATGATGATGATAGTATAAATGACGAGATTATTTTATGTGTATGATCTGATGAGAATAATGCATGTTTATTATGATACGATGAAACTATTGTTTAGAGCATGCACAAATACGTAGAGGGGGCATAAATACGACGGGAATTAAATATTGAAAGCAGGAACATTAGGAGTAGCGTGCAATATTAGCAGTAGCGTTAGCTTAGCAGTAGCGCTTTATTTATTTCAATGCTACTCCTAACATAGATACCAGTAGCGCTTTAAATCCAACGCTACCGCTAACAGGTTAGCCGTAGTGCGTTAGCAGTACCGCTGCCCCCAGTGCTACTAGTAAGGGTAAAACCAGCGCTACTACTAGGTTTTCTCCTAGTAGTGTCTCCCTCACGGGTCGCCCCCGCGCGGCGACTGGGGGGATCCTAGATCCGCCGCCGTGCCCCCTCCCCTCCCTCTCCCGTCCCCCGCACCGGGGCTCAGATGGGCAAAGTTTGACAGGAGCCGACGGCAGCGGGGCCCTTGCGTTCTCATGGTGGTCAGGGTCGGCGCGGAGCGGCCCCTCCGCCTTGGGCGCTGAGCGGGCGCCGGGCGTCGCAGCATCGTGGTGCCTGGGGCTATGGGCTCTGGTGCTCCTGCGGGGCTTCGGGCGGCGCAGTTGGTGGCGGGGCATGTGGTGGCTATTGTGGCGGTGCCAGATCTACGCGACGACGGTTGCTCGCGGCGCGGGGCGGGGCCGACAAGGCGGGTGATGCGCGCCTGGCCATGGCGGCTATCCTAGCCGGCAGGCGGTGCGGGCCAAGGTGTCGCGGGCTGGATGCCTCGAGTCGGCTCGCCGGCGGGGCTGACGGCGTCGGGGGGCTCTGCTAGGACAGGACGCTGGGTCCTGGTTGGGGCAGAGAGGTGGGGCGCGCTTCGCAGGGATGTAGCAGCGCGTTCGTTGCGGCATTGCAGGTGCGTGTAGGAGGCGTGCTGGGCGGGGGACCCAAGGCAGCTCGAATCTGGCGCGTGGTGACCGCGGCCGATGATGGCGGTTCGGACAGGGCGACGGCGATCGCTGTGGTGGTCGTGGCGCGGCGGCTTGGGTGCTTGGCAGGTCGTCCGTGGCGGGCGGCTTGGGAGGGGCATTACCGGCAGCTGGTGGTGCCCGAATGTCGTTTGGTGGAGCAGGGAGGCTCCGACCGCGGATGGATGCGGGATGCAGGACCCGATCTGGTCTCTGCATGCCCGCCGTCGAGGAGGCTAGTTGGTGGGCCTGCGCATCGGTGGCACGATTGTTATGTGGGGGTGCGTGGTCGAGTGGACGCACGGGTCGACCTCGGCCTGCTGTGCGGGAGTGGCTGACCAGGGTGAAAGCATGGCCGGTGGTGGCTGGCCGGCGATGACGGCGCCCGTCGGCATCGTTTATCCTTTTTGAAGGCATCATCGCGAATTTCGCAGCCTTTGCTCCCGGGTCAATATCTTCGGGTGAAAGCCAAGATCATGCTATAGGGTTAGGCGGTGGCGTCGTCTTCAACGTCGTTCCCCTCTTTAGGGCGCCGTCTTGAAGACTTTGATCTCTCTGGTGCTTCCTATGATTGGATGTGCACGGGAGCTTCTGCGACAACGATGACGGGGGTGGGCAATGTCAGAGGCGTGATCTTGGTCGTGGTAGTTCACTCTTCTTCTCCGACATGTCCGTGGGTCTGCCTCGACTGGTTGTTGCTGCGAAGTCGAAGCCATGGTGGGGGGCCGATGGTATACGATGGCGCGTGACAGGTGGTTCGTTCGGTGATTCTCCCTAACACCAACCTTGCCTAGTTTTCTGTGTAGTGCACCGTCGGAGTCGGAGCTGCGCTGTTTAATTTAGTTAGTATGGAGTGTTATGATGGAGCCATTAGGGCTGTTGTTTTTTCTTTTCTTTTTATTTAATCTTCGGATCTTCTGGTCCTAGAACCATCACCACCTTATTGTATTCCGTTGCTTCCTGCTATTATCAATGCATGCGAGCAATGCTGGATCTTTAAAAAAAATTGAAGTACATAAGGGGCTTCGTAAGTGTAGCATTTTTGTTAAGTTGGTGGAAACAAGAGTTTAGTCCACTTACCCGTTGGTGTATTACGTTAGCCCGATTTTTTTATTAATTAATAATAAACTAGTCATCAACCCGTGCGGTTGCACGACTAGTAATTTGAAAAGGAGCATGATGATAAATTAAATAAACATTTAATTTATGATGTTCTGAATCGTTTTTTCTATTGACACATGATTTTCCAATCGTGGCATAGGTTTATATAGGTTTAAAACCATGTGGATACCAATAATAATTGAAATGTGCGTTTCTGCTCTAATTCTACTGAAAACTAAAATGAAATGTGTGAGTATAATAGATGGTAAAGAAAAACAATTATTCATGATAAAAACAGTAGTAAATAGCTACCAAATCAGAATACAATGGTGTACCTATATTGCGCAGAAAGCATACCACCCCAAAGTATTCATTGTGCCCTTCAATACCCACACCAACACTCACACCATCAGAGCAAGTGCAACACCGTACAGAAAAGGAGAAGCTACATATTAACAAATTTATGCAAAGACCACCTGGAAAAGTGTGGGAAGTAGGAAAGTAATCAGCCTCTCAAGATCTAGATCTATACCACTTAGGGCTAATTTCTAAACATGGAACATCAACGTTCAATGAAGTCAGAATACAATACATGAACTTATTATGACAGACACCACATCCATGGACACATGTGATACAAAGAACTAACTATAAATGTGATCTCAGGGTTAATTTTGTATAGACAGATGGTGCTCCGGCTTTATCATAGTATTATATAAGTTTAGAACAACCTGAAGTATATTTTTTCCTCCAAATGAAAGTTTACAATACTTAAAATAGAACCAAAATAAAATGAACGTATATACATCCATGGCAGAAATCATACTGCATGGCTAGACATAGTGTAACCGAAATAAAATATATGACAAAACCGGTCATATAATAACAACTAAATCACAATACAATACAATACAATACAATACAATATAATTTCATATATGTATTATAAAGGATGCTATCAACATGTAAATAGAGCAATAACAAATTCAGACAGAAAAGGGCATGTTACAGTTTAATAAATTTAATGAAATAATTAGTTTTAAGAAAAGACAACCGGAAAAAAAGTGTGAATCAAGACAACAATCTAATCCTGATGATAGAATAGGGCCACTTAGGGCAAGTTTCTAAACCTCATACAACAACAATTACATAAAGGCTAACATCAGCTTCTTAATCACATAGTAAAGCGAGCTTAATAAAATGAATCACTTGTGTAGTGTTTAAAATCAGGTGGCAACAAAAATCTAGCTAATTTGTCTATTCAAAATGAGAAACATATGGTTCATACCATCGTGCTAGAGGGACATATCTAACGACATTGAGGTTGAAATACACGAATTTGCTCTGTTAGATCCCCACATGCATGGCCACGACTAAGACAAAGAACTAACTATAAGCCGATGCAGTGACAAAACAACGTTCATGTATTCTTTAAGAAAAACAACAAAAAAGTAATCGAAATACACCATACATGCTCATGAAAATTAGCTAAGGATACACATATTTTTTTTCTTTAGTAGAGAAGAGACTCTCCTATGTACATATCACAATGAACACCTTGTGCCTTTAATAAAACATAGATGATATAACTGTGTGCTGAACGGCTGATAATGGATAGAAACATACCATAGCTTAAAATATATTGTCTTACCAAAGGTTAGATTTATTATCTTATAATAATAATATTTTTCTACTCCAAATAGCAATTCAAGTTTTCATGAGGAAAAAAATATAATTTCAAAGTTTAATTTCTCCTTGTTCTAAGCTACGACTCCACTTAGTATATCTTATACCTGCTTTGCAATAGTTTCTGGATCACATAAAGTCTGGAATCTGCACATGCTAAAACAAAAATGTTCACTGAACCATTGTACTTGCCAAATTGTATCAAGCAGAAAGGAGAATTTTTTCCTAGAAATTTCGCTTGGGAAGAGGACCAGACGGCAACATAAATCCCCGCAGTTTTACAGGGGGAAATCTGATCAATGTTAACATTTAGGAAGGAACTTGTTTCACACCTGCAATAACCTTTATTAATGCTCCATTACCTTGGGCAGCCGACACCTTTTCCTTCAAGTTGCAAATAATATAAGAACATGAAAGATCAAGAAACTGAATTTCAGTCGAACATCCTGAAAATTATATTGTAAATCTTCGTCCTAGTGTGGTAGACTATGATAGATTTGTTTCAAGCTTAAACGGTTGCCTGATTTACTATGAAAATAATAATCGGCAAGGCTGTCAATGATCTGCGGCAGCAGCAGCTACAATCAAACATAAACTAACCGCATTAGTGGAGTCAATCAAACGTAAACATAAACTAATCGGCAAGGCTGAGATCATTTAGAGTTGTGTCTGATTCTGGATTAGACCATAGAGCACATGAATCATCTGTCAAGCCATGTTGAAGACGTGTCACAATACATGTCGTAGATAACTCTATGCCATCAGTCTTCTGACCACGTTTATCTCATGGGGGATTAGAGCATACCTAGAGCACATGAATCGTCTGTCAAGCCATGTAGAATACTTGCCACAATATGTGTGCTAGATAACTCTCCATACCTTCAGGCTTCTGCCAACGTTTATCTCGCGTGGGAGGGGCCATGCATCCCACCTTCTGTTCGACGGAGATGGCTAATTGACAATGACGTAGGTACTTACAGCCAATGTCGCCGGCGTGGAGTACTGGAGTACTGGATCGATCTCTAGTCATGTACATGTAGATGTACACAATCCTGCTCGAACTATCGAGGGAGTCCGTCGCTGCTGCTCTTGTCCATCACGGCAACATGAAAGCGAACGAAGCCAAAGTGGAGTACTGGATCGATCTCCCTCCTTGTATATGTAGTGTGTAGTCTTGTACAATCCTTCTTCTGTTCGCACCTACTGCATGGGAGAGCGAGGAGGATCCACAAGGAGAATAACGTCAATAGCCATGGTTGAATCTCCACCTTGCGCCGGCACAGGATGAACCAATGGAAGGCACGCTCGACAATAGGAGATCTGTTTCGTGTTGTTTTTTTATAAAAAATCTGCTTCGTTTAATTTTAATAAAGGAAAATAAATAGAGAAGGAGTCGTGCCTAATAGTACGAATCGTGTCACACGTGGGTTGTCCACCTTATTCCCAGGGTCTGCGGCTTTATAGATAGAATCATGGGTTAATCCAATGAAAAAATTTCAAAGGCTACATCGATGGATCTACATCGTAATAATTCGGTCCCACCAGATGAACGGCTCGTAAAATCTAATTAATGTAGGAATTTCTTGGGAGTCTAAAATTAGTATTAGTAAGTATAGAAGTATAGATAGATGATAACTCTGCAATTACCGAACTTGTACACCACAGGTGGAAATTGCTGAAATAGGAATGACGCTATGAACTGCAGCGTTTAAGGCTAGACTCTATTGCCAAGTGCGTCCTGGTGGGGCGACGTCCAGCCATGTGATCCGGTTTACTAGGCTCAATCGAGTGTTTTTCCTTTCTCTGATATACATACGTGATTCATGATATGCTCCTGCGACCGACATCACTAATCGACCATAGGAGCTGGCGTTGTCTCACCGGCCGGCGGCCGCTCGTCATTAGGATCATCTACTTGACCTGCAGTTTGCACATGTAAGTTATCGCACAGTCGTATTGCATCTCCTTTGTTGAGTCTTCTACCTTATCTATCCAATGATTACAAGCGTATATTGTTTACGTTCAAAAAAAAATACAAGCCTATATTGTATATTTGTATAGATGATTGAGTTGTTATTCATGGTAATATTAATATGATTGGTAATTGCTAGTTTATGAGAACTGATACGTCGTCAGAAATTAAACCTTTGAGTCAATAGTAAATCAATTTAAGATTTTGATGTTTATTTCGTACTTTAAATTTCTACAGGTGAATTCAAGAACGTGTTAATTGTTCTGGCATACGTGGATGATGAAATGCGACATGGCTCCATGGGTGTAGAGTATAATGTTCCTCCCAAGGTCACATTTCCAGCATCTCAGAAAACAACTTTTGAAGACATCAAGAGTGAGCTATGTCAAGGACTTGGACATGGAAACAATAGTGATAAAAACAACATCATTACCCATGCTCGCTTTGAAATTGGAGCTCCTGGACCACAATATTTTCAATTAATTCCAGTATACGAGGAAAGAGGATGGAACATGATTTGTAAGAAGACCAAATCACAACCAACATGGGAAGTGGTAGAGTTATATGTTAAATTCACACCAAATCGAGACATGTTGAGCCAAGTCAACGATGGAAGCAACATACCGAAAGGCAAAGACAAATGTACGAAAGTGCAATGTGTTTATTATTGCATCAAACCTCTGCTGGTGCGTTTCCGGCTTCTAGTACACGTGCTCCTGATTTTGACATGTCACATGTGCCATCTTCTAATCATGGAAATTTAAGAAATGAGTTTCCAATAAGTATTGTCGATGGTCTTTATGATGAGGACACAGACCCGAATGACGAGTTGATTGGATATGATAATGATGACGATGAGCATGATTTCAATGGCGCACCTACCCAAATTTCCGATGATGATACAGAACCAAGAGCCATGCACCATATCCATGCATTTCCATTAACGCGGAGGTCTGGACAGAGTTGCGTGAAAGCCTTCAGTGACATATCTTTACTGCAGGAGACAACAACAGATGAAAGCTTTTTGGATGTAAGAAACACTTTAAATGTCCATTATGAGAGCATCAGATTTTTTATTTGAAAGAGCACCTCAAAATTGCAATCGATGAATTTCATATAAGTATTAATTTGGAAGTGAAATATAGCACAAGCAGTCAATCTAAATTGATAGCAGAATGCATTGATGAGAGTTGCATATGGAGGCTGTATGCCACACCAACAAAAATTGGTTCATGTTGGTAAATAAGGAAGTGTCTTTATTCTAACTAACCATTCTTAGTAATCAGCCTCTATAATTGGAGATGTGATCCACGAAGCACTAAATTATGACATGGAGTTAAGTATAAAAAATGTGCGGACACAGATGAGACAACATTATCGAAATGTGAATCCATCATACAATAAGTTATGGCGTGAAAGAGATAAGGCCATAGCACAACTTTTTGGTGGTTGGGAAGGATCATACAATCTTCTCATCCCCTTCCTCGAGGCTATTTGTAATAGCCCGAAACCGATGCTTCAGAAGATTCCCCTTTTATCCCGTTGTCGCCGTGTGAATTATTTGGTTGCTGCATTCATCATGTCATCATGCCATCATGTCATTAAAATTTTGCAACTCAAATAAATAAATTGTATGGATCTTTGATCCATTTAAATCGAGAGACATTCACATGGTGATTTCTCTTTATAACATATCCTCCCAATATTTTAGGAAGCTATAATGAATATTCCATTAATTGGAATTAACCATACCACACTGGCAAAATAAACTCCATGTCTTCTCTATCTCAATTCTTGCCTTCAAACTTTCCCCATAAATTGTTTTATCACTTTCTCAAGATCTATGAAAATTCTCAACATTTTTGCGCATTCCTAGCACCCACCTCCTATTCAAACCCATTTGAATTTAATTTGAATGATTTTGAATTCAACTTCACACTTGTGCCTATTTCTAAGTCAACTTTTGTGTGTTTTGGAAAATTACCGCCTTTCCAAAATTTCTTCTCTAACATTTTTTCTCTCTCTCTTCTTTCTTTCTATTTTTCCTGCTATTGGAAGTGGTGAGAGTGATGGAGCCGAGCCGGCCCAAGGTCCAGCCTACTCCCTCCTCAGCCTAGCCGTCAGGAGCCCGATCCCCGTCTCTCCCTCCTCGCGCCGTCACACACAACACACACACACAATTGAACGCCGCCAGGGAAGGTATCGATCCCCTCTCATCTCCCGCCCTCGTTTTCCCTCGCGCCGCCACCCACGCAAGAGAAGGCCTCGCGCTCCAGCCTCATCGCTGCTGCCCCGCAGGTCGCCTTGGTGTCGTCGTTCATCGCCATTCCAGCAGGCCCGTGCGACCCGGCCTCTCGCATCCTCCTGCTTTGCATCTCCTCCGCGCGATCGTGCCATGGCCGCCCCGAGTGCCCCCGCGCGCCTCCTGTCTTTGCTCCGGCCGGAGAGCTCCACACCGGAGGGCACGCCGCCGCTCCGCGCGTCCCTTTCCTCTGCTCCTCCTCCCCACAAACAACATCTTCGTCCTCCCCTTCCCCTGCTGCACCCCCGACGCCTTGCTTCTCCCACCTTGCCTCCCTGCTCCATGGCCTTGGCCTCTATCCAGCACCCGCGCGTCGCGCCTCCCCCAACGTACTTCATGTGTTGTGATGCTCCAACCTCCCTTCCTATGCCGCTCCTTGTCACCTTGCGCCTTCCATGGCCTCTGCCAGGGTCTAGCTCCGCAGCCGCGGCCTGCCTGCTGCCGATGCTGCCCGACTGCCGCTGCATGTGCCCAAGCACCGCCTCAGGCTCTTGCCCCGGATGTTTTGCCTCCTGGTGCCCATGACCGAGACCATCATCGATGATGTGTTCCTGTGGACCCCCTGCACCAACTCATGAGTTGTTGCCTGATAACCCACAAGTATAGGGGATCGCAATAATTTTTGAGGATAGAGTATTCAACCTAAATTTATTGATTCGATTCAAGGGGAGCCAAAGCATATTCTCGAGTATTAGCAGATGAGTTGTCAATTCAACCACACCTAAAAGACTTAATATCTGCAACAAAGTATTTAGTAGCAAATTAGTATGGAAGTAACGGTAACAGTGACAACCGTGGCACTAGCAGTTTTATAGTGATCGTAACAATAGCAACAGAAAAGTAACATAGCGAAGACCAATATGTAGAAAGCTCGTAGGCAATGGATCAGTGATGGATAATTATGTCGGATGGCATTCATCATGCAATAGTCATAACATAGGGTGATAGAGAACTAGCTCCAATTCATCAATGTAATGTAGGCATGTATTCCATCAATAGTCATACATGCTTATGGAAAAGAACTTGCATGACATCTTTTGTCCTGCCCACCCGTGGTAGCGGGGTCCTAATTGAAACTAAGGGATATTAAGGCCTCCTTTTAATAGATAACCGGACCAAATCATTAGCAGTTAGTGAATACATGAACTCCTCAAACTACGATAATCACCAGAAAGAATCCCAGTTATTGTCACCCTCGGGGATGCAGATCATAACTCGTAATAGGTGTCTGCAACTTGCAAGATAGGATCAAGAACACATATATATTCATGAAAACATAATAGGTTCAGATATGAAATCATGGCACTTGGGCCCTAGTGACAAGCATTAAGCATAGCAAAGTCATAGCAACATCAATCTGAGAACATAGTGGATGGTAGGGACCAAACCCTAACAAAACTAACTCGATTACATGATAGATCTCATCAAACCCATCACCGTCCAGCAAGCCTATGATGTAATTACTCACCAAGATGGAGAGCATCATGAAATTGGTGATGAAGGATGGTTGGTGATGACGACGACGTCGACTTCCCCTCTTCGGAGCCCAAATCAGACTCCAAATCTGCCCTCCCGAGGAAGAATAGGAGGTGGCAGCGGCTCCGTATCGTAAAACGCAATGAACACTTCTCTCTGATTTTTTTCTCCTCGGATAGGAATATATAGGAGTGGAAACGAGTCCGGTGGAGCTACAGGGGCCCCACAAGCCAGGGGGCGCGCCCTAGGGGTGGTCCCTCTCCGGTAGATTCTTTCGCTAGTATTTTTTATTAATTCCATAAATATTCTCCGTAAATTTGCAGGTCAATCCGAGAACTTTTATTTCTGCACAAAAATAACACCAAGGCAATTTTGCTGAAAACAACGTTAGTCCGGGTTAGTTCCATTCAAATAATGCAAATTAGAGTCGAAAACAAGGGCAAGAGAGTTTGGAAAAGTAGATACGTTGGAGACATATCAACTCCCCCAAGCTTAAACCTTTGCTTGTCCTCAAGAAATTCAGTTGATAAACTATAAGTGATAAAGAAAACCTTTTACAAACTCTGTTTGATCTTGTTGTTGTAAATATGTCTAACTTATGTTCGGATTTTCAGCTCAGATTATAGACTAACCACATTCACAATAACATTTAGGTCTCATATTTACTTATATCAATGTCATAATCAACTAGCGATCAATAATAATAAGTCCCGGATAGCAACAATTTTATCAAAACAGTCTTAATACAATATGATAAACTGGTATCTCGCTAGCCCTTTGTGAGACCACAAAACATAAATGCAGAGCACCTCCGAAGAACAAGGACTGACTAGACATTGTAATTCATGGTAAAAGAGATCCAGTCATACTCATACTCAATATCAATTAATAACAAAGCATACAAATGACGGATGTGCTCTCTAACCAGTGCCTTTTATAAGAAGAGGATGACTCAACAGTAAAGTAAAACAGATAGGCCCTTCGTAGAGGGAAGCATTGATTTGCACAGGTGCCAGAGCTCGAGCTTCTAACACAGGGATGAATCAAAATTTTGGGTGGTATGCTTTCGTTGTCAACATAACAACTAAGAGTTCTCAATATCTTCCATGCTAAATACATTATAAGCGGTTCCCAAACAGAATAGTAAAGGTTTTACCCCCCTCCACCAATCGATCACATTCCACGACAGGCGGAATCCACGGGTACCGTCCATACAAACAACAATCCTAGGTGAGTTTTGTTTCGTAAAATTTGATTTGACTTTTGAGCATGGAACTGGTCATCCCAATTACCAACCACTTTCTCGTGAATGATAGTGAATCAACACATATCTTGAGAACAACCCACCTAGCATGGAAGATACTGATAGCCCCTAGTCACTACACTAGAGATTTGGGCATACAAAACAAAATATTTATTTGAAGGTTTAGAGTATGGTACATGCAAATTTACTTGGGACGACAGGTGAATACCGCATATAGATAGGTATGGTGGACTCATATGGAACAACCTTGGGTTTATGAAAACGGATGCACAAGCAGTATTCCCGCTTAGTACAAGTGGAGGCCGGCAAGAGACTAGGAAGCGACCAACTAGAGAGTGACAACAGTCATAAACATGCTTTCAGATTAACCAACATTGAGTGCAAGCATGAGTAGATATAAACCACTATGAATATAAACATCGTAGAGGCTATGTTGGTTTTGTTTCAACTACATGTGTGAAAATGTGCCAAGTCAAGCCACTCGAATCATTCGGAGGAGGATACCATTCTATCATACTACATCACAACCATTTTAATGTGCATGTTGGCACTAAAAACCATTATTCACTCCTAGCTAATTAAGCATGGCATAAGTAACTATAATATCTAATTGTCAGTGCGAACATGTTCAATCCATAGCGAGCTGAATCCAGAACGATGAGCTAATCATATTTACAAAAACAAAATAGGTCGAGTTCATACCAGCTTTTCTCCACCTCCATCACTTCATCATATACCGTCATTATTGCCTTTCACTTGCACGATCGAACGGTGTGAAAAATAATAATAATAGTGTTCATGCATTGGACTAAGATGGAATCTGCAAGCAATAATTCAAAGGAGAAGACAAGGTAATATGGACTCTCTGATAGATAAACGATAATAATATGAGAGCCACTCGACATGCCATCGTGGTCTTCTCCTTTTGACCCAAAGAATAAAGAAAAACTATTTACACGGGAAAGCCCGCAACAAGGAAAAGAAGAACGAAAAATCTTTTTGGTTTTCTTTTAACAGTACAACTAAACAAACTAGAAGGTAAAGCTAGAACTAATTTTTTTTGGGTTTTCTCAAGGTTAATGAAACACATAAGAAATAAACAAAAAGAAGAAATAAACTACCATGGATGGTACAATGAAAAAGTATGAACACCGACAACTGGAATGAGTGTGTGAACATGAATGTAATGTCGATGAGAAATACGTACTCCCCAAGCTTAGACTTTTTGCTTGAGTTGGTCGAAGGCCATGGCTGGAAATAACCCTCTCCTGGATACTCCGGAGGATACTGAGGCTTCCATTGGTTTGCGAGCTGGTGCAGGCTCAGGTGTTGGGGGTTGCGACATGCCCAAATAATTGTAAATGTCCTCGGGCATAATAGTGTACTTGCCTGAATGGATATCGAACAAAGAAGAAGCATGCAAAGTAATAATCTCACAAGTACCTTCACTAAATACTAAGTTATAAAGCATCCTCTTATTATTGTCTTTCTTAATAAAATCATGTGCTACCATCCTATCATAATCTAGATATCTTATAGGAAGTACCATCTCCTCTTCCTCGTCAAGCCTAATAGGTTTCTCAAAGTGTGTAGCTAAACGAGATGCATAGATACCTCCGAATATAGGACCCTTCGAACGGTTTAAGTTCAACCGTTGAGCCACTATAGCACCCAGACTAAAATTTCTATCATCAAGTAAAGCGTGGCGCATGATAGTGAGGTCGGGAGCAGTGAGGCTTCCACTCTCACCGCGACCAACTAAACATCTCCCTGCAAATAATGAATAATATCGTAGAACAGGAAAATGTACACTGGCCGCTCTTGCTTTTCACACCCCTCTTTCTTCCCCTACAGTGATTGTGGGAATAAAATCCTACATGTCTCTGGGACGTGGTTCACTGATGCTACCCTCAAAAGGTATTTTGCAAACATTGCAAAAATCATAAAGTGACATTTCCTTAGGCACATCATATAAATGAAATTCTACCATGGGAGGATTCTTCCTAGGATAGAAGTGAAACTTTCGCACGAAAGTATTAGTAAGTAGGAGATACTGGTCACACTTATCGTTGAGGAAGTCGGCGATGCCTGCATTTTCTGCTAGATAGTAAAAATCTTCATAAATTCCGGTCACCCTCAAGAATGCCTCGCTTGGCCATTCACATGGTAAAACTTCCGCGGTGCAAGGAATATTGTATCTAGGCTTCTCATTTTCATTTTCTTTAAAACCCCGGCTTGAAGAGCCTCTTAATAATCTCCTAATTTTTTTCTGAAAAGTAAATATGAAATTTTTAGTGACTCCACATAAAAAATGAACATGCTCAATCAAAACTTATAGCAACTACTCCCACAAGTGCCTAGAAGCTATATCATGCATCAAAACTACTTGGGACCCTACAAATTTGACATGCAAGCTCAGGAACAAGGTCACCATAGCAGCAAGATTTTGCAATATATAAAGCACTAGAACAAAAACTAATTGGACCATTAGAGGGGTCACATGCCGATGAAAAATCCCGTAAAATAGTTTTGCAAATGGAGCTTTGAGCAAGGAGATCGAAAATGGTAGCAAGATGAGCTAAAACACGGGTTTGAGCAATGGTGGGATTTTTTCTGGAGGAAGAAGGAGTGGATGGGTACTAGAATAAGTGAAGGGGCCTCACGTGGGACCCACAAGATAGGGGGGCGTGCCCTGCAGGCTTGTGGACCTGGTGCAGTCCCCTGATGTATTCTTACTGCCAGGAATTCTTAAATAATCTAGAAAAAATCATACTAAATTTTCAGGGCGTTCTGAGAACTTTTATTTTTCAGGTCATTTTTTCTATTGTACGGTTAAAACGGAAAACAGAGAAATAATAACTTTTTTTACTAAATTGAAACTAAAGAACAAAAAACATAGTTGGGTACAGAAGTTTGTGCTTTCTAAATTCACCCATCTTATGTCCGTCAAAAAGAATCCATCAATAAGGTTGATCAAGTCTTATTGGCAAAAAAATTTGAATGACATGGAACCAAAGAACTTTCGAATAACACTAGGTTACCTCAATGGGGATATACATGTCCCCAACAATAAGTATATCACATTTCTTCTTGGTAGTATGAAGAGGGAATTCAAAGTCTTCATTAATGAACGTTGGAATTTTTTCAATGGAGTTGATGCTATGAACTTGAGATTGTTTCTTTGGAAAGTGTACTGTATGCTTATTACCATTAACATGAAAAGTGATATTTCCTTTGTTGCAATCAATAACAACCCCTACAATATTCAGAAAGGGTCTACCAAGGATGATCGACAAACTGTCATCCTCAGGAATATCAAGAATAACAAAGTCCGTTAAGATAGTAACATTTGCAACCACAACAGGCACATCCTCACAAATACCAATAGGTAAAGCAGTTGATTTATCAGCCATTTGAAGAGAGATTTCAGTAGGTATCAACTTATTCAAGTCAAGTCTACGATATAAAGAGAACGACGTAACACTAACACCGGCTCCAAGGTCACATAAAGCAGTTCTAACATAATTTCTTTTAATGGAGCATGGTATAGTGGGTACTCTGGGATCTCCTAATTTCTTTGGTATTCCACCCTTAAATGTGTAATTAGAAAGCATGGTGGAGATCTCAGCCTCCGGCATCTTTCTTTTATTAGGAACAATATCTTTCATGTACTTAGCATAAGGAGCCATTTTCAGAATATCAGTTAAGTGCATATGTAAGAAAACATGCCTCAACATTTTAGCAAAGCGCTCAAAATCCTCATCATCCTTTTCCTTGGATGGATTAGGAGGAAAGGGCATGGGTTTCTGAACCCATGGTTCTCTTTCTCTACCTTGCTTCCTAGCAACAAAATCTCTTTTATCATATCTCTTATTCTTAGGTTGTTGGTTATCAAGATCAACAACAGGTTCAATCTCCACATCATTGTCATTACTAGGTTGAGCATCGACATGAACATCATCATTAATATTACCACTAGGTTCATGTTCATTACCAGATTGTGTCTCCGCATTAGAAATAGAGATATCATTTGGGGTTTCGTGTGACTCTATATTAGGTTCACCAGTAGCATGCAAAGTCCTATTATCATTCTTTTTCTTTTTATTAGAAGGACCACGTATGTTAATATTAACTCTGTGTGAATCTTGCTCACTTCTCTTAGGATGGCCCTCGGGATACAAAGGTTCCTGAGTCATTCTACCACCTCTAGTCACAACTCTAACAAAATGATCATTGTTACCTCTATTACCTATGTCGGGTTATCAAGACCATGTATTTCTTCAATAGGTGGTAGATTATTAACATCTTCAACTTTAATACCTTTTTCTTTCATAGATTTCTTCGCCTCTTGCATATCTTCAGGACTAAGGAATAGAATACCTCTTTTCTTTGGAGCTGGTTCTGGAGGTGGTCCAGGAATAGTCCAATCATTATCATTGCTCAATATATTATTCAATAGTAGTTCAGCTTGTTCAACAGTTCATTCCCTGAAAACACAACTAGCACAACTATCTAGGTGGTCCCTAGAAGCATTGGTTCGTCCATTATAAAAGATATCAAGTATTTCATTTCTCTTGAGAGGGTGATCAGGCAAAGCATTAAGTAACCGAAGAAGCCTCCCCCAAGTTTGTGGGAGACTCGCTTCTTCAATTTGCATAAAGTTAAATATTTCCTGCAAGGTAGCTTGTTTCTTACGGGCAGGAAAATATTTTTCAGAGAAGTAGTAAATCATATCCTGGAGACTACGCACACAACTAGGAGCAAGAGAATTAAACCATATCTTAGCATCACCCTTTAATGAGAATGGAAACATCTTGAAAATATAGTAATAACGATTTTTTTTCTCATGAGTAAATATGGTGGCTATATCATTCAATTTAGTAAGGTGTGCCACAACAGTTTCAGATTCATAACCATAAAAAAGGACCAGATTCTACCAAAGTAATTAACTCAGGATCAACCGAGAATTCATAATCCTTATCAGTAACAAAGATAGGTGAAGTAGCAAACTTGGGATCATATTGCATTCTAGCATTCAAAGATTTTTCCTTCCAGTTGCATATCAATTTCTTAAGATCATCTCTATCCTTACAAGCAAGAAAGTCCCTAGCTACTGCTCCTTCCATAACATAACCCTTAGGTATATTAGGTAATTCATATCTAGGAGAGCTAGGTCTAGCAGGTGAATCATAGTGTTCAGTTTCATCAGATTTAGCAATATTATCAGTTTCAGTATTCACTCTAGCAATTTGTTCATCGAGAAATTCACCAAGTGGCATAGTAGTATCAAGCAAAGTATCATCATAAGCATCATGCATAGCAGAAGTAGCATCATTTACTCATAACAGACAGTGAATCAAGTGCAGAGCTAGATGACAGTTCCTTACCTGCCCTCGTAGTTGAGCCGTAGATCTTGGTTTTAGCGTCTTTCAGATTCTTCATTTTGATCAACAGATATAAATTCCAAGTGACTCATAGAATAAAGCTATGCTCCCCGGCAGCGGCGCCAAAAAAAGGTCTTGATAGCCCACAAGTATAGGGGATCCCAACAATTTTCGAGGATAGAGTATTCAACCCAAATTTATTGATTCAACTCAACGGGAGCCAAAGAATATTCTCGAGTATAGCAGTTGAGTTGTCAATTCAACCACACCCGAAAGACTTAATTGTTGGGGAATATAGTAATTTAAAAAAAAATCCTACGTCATGCAAGGATCTATCTATGGAGAAACCAGCAACGAGCAAAGGGGTAGAGAATCTTCATACCTTTGAAGATCTCTAAGCGGAAGCGTTACTAGAACGCGGTTGATCGAGTCGTACTCGCAGCTATTCAGATCACGGTGGATTCCGATCTATGCACCGAACGTCGGTGCCTCCGCGTTCAACACACGTGCAGCCCGGTGTTGTATCGAACGCTTTGATCCAGCGAGGACGGAGGAGAGGTTGAGGGAGAGCTCCGGCCACACGACAGCGTGGTGACGGTGGAGCTACGTGGTTCTCCGACATGGATTCGCCAAGCACGCGGAGGACGAGGAGGAGTTGAGGTAGGCTGCATCGAGAGAGAGAATTCTTGTCTCAAATCTGCCCAAAACACCCACTATATATAGGAGGAGAGGGAGGAGGGTGCCCGCCCTTAGGGTGTCCCACCCTAAGGGTGCAGCAGCCCTAGATGGCCCTTGGGGCGGCGGCCAAGGTGGTGGAGGTGCCCTAGGGTTGGGCTTTAAGGCCGAAAGTGGCCTCCCACGCCTAGGTTTGCCCCCTCCACCGCTTGCTGCGCCTTGGGCTGCTTGTGATGGCGCACCAACCCACACATGGGCTGGTTCCCACCCACTCTTTGCCCATGTAGCAACTTGGGGCTGGTGGCCCTTGCCGGTGGACCCCCGGAACCCTTCCGGTGGTCCCGATACATTACCGGTGTCGCCCGAAACACTTCCGGTGACCAAATCCTCACTTCCTATATATGAATCTTTACCTCCGGACCATTCCGGAACTCCTCGTGACGTCCGAGATCTCATCCGGGACTCCGAACAACCTTCAGTGACCACGTACACTATTCCCCTATAACCCTAGCGTCATCGAACCGTAAGTGTGTCGACCCTACGGGTTCGGGAAGCATGCAGACATGACCGAGACATCTCTCCGGTCAATAACCAACAACGGGGTGTGGATATCCATGTTGGTTCCCACATGTTCCACGATGGTCTCATCAGATGAACCACGATGTCGAGGATTCAATCAATCCCATATGCAATTCCCTTTGTCTATCTGTATGATACTTGCCCAAGATTCGTTCGTCGATATCCCTATACCTTGTTCTATCTCGTTGCCGGCAAGTCTCTTTACTCGTTTCGTAACACATCATCCCGTGGCTTACTCCTTAGTCACACTGAGCTCAATATGATGATGGATTATCGAGTGGGCCCAGAGATACCTCTTCGTCGCACGGAGTGGCAAATCCTAGTCTCGATTCGTACAACCCAACACACACTTTCGGAGATACCTGTAATGCACATTTATAATCACCCAGTTACGTTGTGACGTTCGATACACCCAAAGCACTCCTACGGTATCCGGGAGTAGCACAATCTCATGGTCTAAGGAAATGATAATTGACATTAGAAAAGCTTTAGCAGACGAACAACACGATCTAGTGCTATGCCTAGGATTGGGTCTTGTCCATCACATCATTCCCCAATGATGTGATCCCGTTATCAATGATATCCAATGTCCATGATCAGGAAACCATGATCATCTATTGATCAACGAGCTAACTAACTAGAGGCTCACTAGGGACACATTGTGATCTATATATTCACACATGTATTACGGTTTCCGGTTAACACAATTATAGCATGAATAATTGACAATTATCATGAACTAGGAAATATAATAATACCAAATTTATTATTGCCTCTAGGGCATATTTCGAACATCAATATTTGCACCAAAGTAGTATGTAAGTAATGGTAAAAGTGACAAACGTAACAGTAGCACTTTTATAGTGATTGTAACAATAGCAATGGAACAATAACTTAGCAAAGATCAATATGTAGAAAGCTCGTATGCAATGGATCAGTGATGGATAATTATGTTGGATGGCATTCATCATGCAACAGTCATAACATAGGCTGATACAAAACGAGCTCCAATTCATCAATATAATGTAGGCATGTATTCCATATATATTCATCCGTGCTTATGGAAAAGAACTTGCATGAAATCTTTTTTCCTACCCTCCCGTGGCAGCGGGATACTAATGGAAACTAAGGAATATTAAGGCTTCCTTTTAATAGAGAACCAGACCAAAAAAATAGCACTTAGTGAATACATGAACTCCTCAAACTACGGTAATCACCGGAAAGAATCCAAGTTATTGTCACCCTGGGGGATGCGGGTCCTAACTCGTAATAGGTGTCTACAACATCCAAGATAGGATCAAGAACAAATATATATTCATGAAAACATAATAGGTTCAGATCTAAAATCATGGCACTCAGGCCCTAGTGAAAAGCATTAAGCATAGCAAAGTCATAGCAACATCAATCTCAGAATATAGTGGATATTAGGGATCGAACCCTAAGAAAACTAACTCTATTACATGATAGATCTCATACAGTCCATCACCGTCCAGCAAGCCTACGATGGAATTACTCATGAACGATGGAGAGCATCATGAAATTGGTGATGAAGGATGGTTGGTGATGATGACGTCGTTGATTTCCCCTGTGCGAAGCCCAAATCAGACTCCAGATATGCCCTCCCGAGGAAGAATATGAGGTTGCGGCGGTTCCGTATCGTAAAACGCGATGAACACTTCTCTCTGATTGTTTTCTCCCGGATAGAAATATATAGGAATGGAAACGAGGTCGGTGGAGCTATAGGGGCCCCACAAGCCATGGGGTGCGCCCTAGGGGGGGCGCCTTGCAGGCTTGTGGCCTGGGGGTGGCCCCTCTCCTGTAGATTCTTTTGCCAGTATTTTTTATTAATTCCAGAAATATTCTTCGTAAATTTTCAGGTCAATCCGAGAACTTTTATTTCTGCACAAAAATAACACAATGCAATTCTGCTGAAAACAACGTTAGTCCGGGTTAGTTCCATTCAAATCATGCAAATTAGAGTCGAAAACAAGGGCAAAAGAGTTTGAAAAAGTAGATACATTGGAGACGTATCACTGACTTGTGCACCTCCTCTGCCTTGCCATTGACGACTAGTTCGACTAAACGACGACCCTAGGATATGTCAAGTTCTTCGTCGGCATGTACAACTACAACCACCCCAAGAACCTCAAGGACATCGGATTCGCCAAGTTCTTCCTCGAAACGTGTATCACATATATGAAATGCTTGTTTTGCATCGTGTATGATTGATCGTTTTATGTGGGACACATGGTAACGGGATCACTCCTGTTAATATTATAGGTCTCTGCACATCCGCACACTTGTTCTTTGGCACTGTCATCTCAATGAGTTGTCGGAATCAGAACGATGTCGTGGCACCATTTTGGTTTTTGTCATCGTGGCGCGCATCTCTTTCTGTCACGGCGAAAACTCCCATATCATATTATATGCTCTCAGTTTCTTAAAAAAGCATTGATTTGATCATGTCATCCTCCTGGGTGTTAAAACATTTAAATGATGTAGCATTAAAATTGTCTATGATGTGCTAAAGCGGTTTAGTCCATAACTAAATAACCGTAGCTCTGTTTGCGATGACTTTTATATGTAAATCGACTAAAATGACATGTAGAATCACATGGTACACTTTATTTTGCTGTTTAATAAATATAAATTATGTTTAGTTCAGATCTGGACCACTTTCGAAATTAACATATGGGGTCATTTTAGAATGCTATATGTTGTTTCAGACCTCATTTAAAATGCCTAGATAGACTAGTTTATTTATGCTTTACCTCTTGCCATGTTTAATAACATTTAATATTGTCACGTAACTAAACAAGAGTGAACGAAATATTCGAATGTGAAGTTTCGTCAGTATGCTACTCGTTGAATATTGAACTTCACTTAATGTGTAGTATTTATTGTTGTGATTGCCATGCCGTGCATATTAAATTGGACATGCATCATATACGATTGTGCATCATGTCGTGCATATGTGTGGTTTTATCATGTGTTGATTGTTTTTCTGTATTGTTAATTCTCGATAGAGTTCAGAACCCGTTCGGAGTGTGAGGGTCCGTACATTGGTTCGTCTACTTCACAGATTCGTTCTTCTTCCAAGCGGGATCCCACGCAAGATGACCATTTTCCTAGATACCATTACTATCATTGCCATGCTAGTTGTCTTGTTTCTTCGCTATGTGTCAGGAAAACCGACACCTATGGGAAACTCGAGGAGTCCCTTGATCATTCGGCGGGAAGAGAGAGGGACGGTGTCGAGAGCGGAGCTAGCGATCAGCACCAGCAAGGTCTTTTACCTAGGTTCGGGCCGCTTGGCGCGTAAAACCCTACTCCTGCTTAGTTTTTATTGTGTGCTTACTGTAGGGCGATTTGCTACAGTAACTTAGTGGGTGCTTAGGGAGTCTCCGATCCCAAAAAGTCCAACCCCTGAGAATGAGCCTTGGGCCTCCTTTTATAGGCAAAGGGGTCACCAACAGTGTGCTCACGGGGTGCATAGTGAAAACTGTTCACCGCTCTTCTTCTTCGGTGGTGTCTCGGGCACTAAATGCCTTATCTGACCCCTGAGCTGCCGCAAGGTGGTCGTGACACGTACCCAGGTGAATCAACACCTGGATATTGCACTGGCCCAAGAAGGATGTGATGGAGCGGTCAGATTGTGGTAGAAATGGGGGAGGACACGTGGCGAGCGGAAGGGGCTTGCTGGCCTGGCGTCTCTGTCGGATGACTCGGCTACCTTCCCGGCAAGGAGGGCTTGTCGGAGGCTTGAACACTTTCCCGGCAAAGAGGGCTTGATGGGGGCCTCGCCAGCCTGTGCGGGTCTTCCCGGCTAGGGAGGCTTGCTGGGGTCTTGCTAATCTTTGGGAGTCTTCCTGACAAAGTGGGCTTGCTGGGGCCTTGGGAATCTTCCCGGCAAGGAGGGCTTGTCGGGGCCTTGAATCTGGAGCCCTTATACTCCACGCCCTTGGAGAGAGGGAAAGTCTGGGGCACAATGGACCCCGGTCTCTAGTGCATCGACAGGAGCCCCCGGGCCTGGGCCACGCACGCGCGCGGGGCATTGCTGGGCCAGGCCCAAAGTAGTGCACGGGCTTCCATGGCAGGGGACTCTATAGCTTTGGAGACGTTGTAAATGGCACTTTCCCACGACGCGCATCAAGCGCATGAGGTGGAGAAATGCGCAAACAGTGGCTTCCCCACTTCCCGACGCGTTACTGCCACACGTGAGGCATGCATAGTAATGGTTAGGTAAGTGGCGTTCGTGGCCTTAAAGGCTGCATCCGTGGCAGGGCCCGCCCACGCATGCATTGGTGCAGCAGGGCGGTTCTCTGTTCGCACGTGATCATGGGTGATTGGGCGAGAGGGGCGGCGGTTTCTGGAGTGAGGAGAGCTAGCCCCCCGCGCCTCGACCTATAAATTAGGAAGTTTGCAAGGGTTTTTCTCATCCAACAACTCCTGAAACATTCATCATCCCTGGCTTGCATCTGCAGAATCTTCTCTAGTTCCAGGTGACGCTCGCCCCTAACCACGGCTACCATTGGCTGCCAGGGCGACAAGGGGATCCCATTTGAATCATGCCACCGCTTTAGGGGCCGCAGCTGCGGAGGGTGGCACGAGCACCTGTGGTGGCGGAGGGGCGAGGGGCCGCGGTCGCCGCAGAGGTCGTGGGGAAGGCGGAGTGCTACTCCAGCACCCCCGTCTTCTCCCTCAGTGTCGACTTCTCCTCCGCGGGGCGGGCACTCGGACGAGACGGCACTGGAGTTCGTCGTGGAACTGCATGGCGTCCCTCGGGGCTATTTGCACATCCCTCGTCCTTTTGCTAGGGCGATGGAGGCCGCCAAGCCTCCTGTCTTGTGGTTGCGGGCATACGATTGCTCCCACGGCGCTATGCAAGCACACGTGGAGTACCCGAAACGCTTCTCCATGTTGCTCGGGCGTTGCTGGAAAGCCTTCGCCTGCGCCCACAGCCTCGAGGGTGGGCATGTCCTCCGATTTAAGCTAGCGGAGGATAATATGCTATCCGTCAAGTTTTATGGGCGCTCAAGTGTGCATCTCTACTACTGCAAAGAGAGATCGAGCAGCGCCGAATGTCCCTCCTCGAGCGATTGCGACGAGGAGGAGAGTGGCGGCAGTGGCGCTCTTGGCAGGTCAGGATCTTGGGGGGTCAAGTCGGACTACGAATCCCCAAGCTCCGACTGATTGTCGGCCCTGCCGTCGAGGCCCTCTCACGTGTCTCCCCCGCCTGGCGGGGTTATCTTGCGGAGCTGGCGTCGGTTCCTCGTGTTCGAGAGGGAGGCATGATACGTCCCAAACATATCTATAATTTCTGCTTGTTCCATGATCTTTTGGGTGACATTGTTATATGTTTTGCTACACTTTTATATCATTTTACACATATTTGGACTAACCTACCAACTCAGTGCAACCAATGCCAGTTTCTGTGTGCCGATGTCTATTTTGCAGGGGCTTTTACCCAATTTTCTGAAGCCCGAAAAATTCGAGGAAAAATATATAAACAATCAGCGTAACGAAAGCTTCGAGATCACAAAAGATGGGCCAGAGGGGGGGCGGGCAGGGGCCGCCCAGGCGACCCGCTGGCGTGGACTACACCCTGGCCGTGCCAGGAGGCCGCCTGGGTGGGCCCCACCTCCTCCGGTGCCCTCTTTTGTCCTATATTTAGTCCTCCGAGAAGAAACCCTTCCACAACTTCCAGAATCTCAAATTTCTCCATCGTTCCGCCACCGCAGCCCTTCCGAGATCGGGAGCATCAGGAGATCTCTTCCCGGCACCCTGCCGGAGGGAGGCTTGACCTCCGGGAGCTTCTCCACCACCATAGACGCTTCCCGGACATGCCGTGAGTAGTCCTCCTAGGACCATAGGTCCATGACCAGTAGCTATGTGATGTCTTCTCTCCAATCTTGTGCTTCAATTGTTAGTCCTTGTGAGCTGCCCTACATGATCAAGGCATCTATGTAATTCTCTTGCTATTGCTATGCTCGGTTTGTTGGGATCCGATGGTTTATGAGATTATGTTCAGATTGTTATGAGTTATATATTTGATTATTGATACGTCTCCAATGTATTTATAATTTTTGATGGTCCCATGCTATTATCTTGTCAACTTTGGATGTTTTGTATGCATTTTATATTTTTTTGGGACTAACCTATTAACTCAGTGCCAAGTGCCAGTTCCTGTTTTTTCCGTGTTTTTGACCCTTTTCAGAGAAGAATATTAAACGGAGTCCAAACGGAATAAAATATTTGGAAAGATTTTTCCGTAACAGAATATATGCAGGGAACTTGAGAACCAAGGCAAAGGACTCCGGGGGAGGCCACAAGCCCCTAGGCGCGGCCCGGGGGGCCGCGCCTAGCAGGCTTGTGGGCCCCCCGTGGCTCCTTTGCCCTACTTCTTCCGCATATAAATTCCCTAAAAATATGAAACCATGGGAGAGAGCCATGAAAATACTATTCAGCTGCCACAAGCTTTTGTCTCTGCAAGATCCCATTTGAGTACCGTTCTGGTGCCCTGTCGGAGGGGGGATTCAGACACGGAGGGCTTCTTCATCAACACCATTGCCACTCCGATGATGCGTGAGTAGTTCACCACAGACCTTCGGGTCCATAGCTAGTAGCTAGATGGCTTCTTCGCTCTCTTGGATCTTCAATACAAAGTTCTCCATGATCTTCACTGAGATCTATCCGATGTAACCTTCTTTTGCGGTGTGTTTGTCGAGATCCGATGAATTGTGGAATTATGATCAGATTATCTATGAATATTATTTGAGTTTCCTCTGATCTCTTATATGCATGATTCCGTATCCTTGTAATTCTCTTCGAGTTGTGGGTTTCGTTTGGCCAACTTGATCTATATTTCTTGCAATGTGAGAAGTGCTTGGTTTTGGGTTCATACCGTGCGGTGTCCTCACCCACTGACAGAAGGGGTAGCGAGGCACGCATTGTGACATCCTCAGCTTTTGCTACACTGAGCATTGTAGTTAAGCTACAGTGATGACCATGATCAGCAACAAATCATGTTGCTAAATTGGATATGATCAAGTTGAAATTCATATCCCATTTCAATTCCACTTCATCACCCACTTGAATTTTATGGCAATAAAATAATTCCCCAAACAACATCGAAAAAATGTTGCACAATTGAGGAATAATCCAAAACAATTATTGTTAAGGAAAACAACACCATCCTCGATGTTGGTGTGGACCCCACCATCAAAACAGTGTCATTTTTGCATTTAAAGTGCTCTTAAATTCCATGGAGAAATCCAAACAGATTCCAATGGGCCCAATTGTTTTTGTGGTCATTCAAATATTGTAGGATATTTGTTGGACCATGTCACACATTTTTGCTTTAGGAAATTGTTGCTGAAATTCGATAAGACGGAAAATAATAAAAGAAAGGAACAAAAGGGAACCCCCCCGGCCCAACTGGGCCAACCAACCCCACAACCCACCTATACCCAGGGGTATTTATACCCACAGCCCAACCCTAGCCCAACGCCTCTCTCCCTCACTCTTTCCCTGCCACCGCCGCCACTTACCCCCACCCCGTCGCTCCCACCTCTTTCCACGAGGGAACCCCCTAGTTCCCTCCCCTCCCAGCGACCCACTCCCCCTCGTTGGCCTCACCTCCCCTCATCAGCTCACCACTGAGCACGTGTGCTCGCCCCCTGGTTCGCTCGCCCTGGCCTCCCTCTCCCTCGCGCGCTCTCTCCTGCCCTCGTCACCCCCTTGCCCCGCTTTTCTCTCCCTCACCGCGAGGCAGTGCGCGGGCACTACTCCCTAGCTCCTCAACCCTCCGCCTCACCTGTCATCACCCGAAACCCCCAGCGCCCTCGGCCACCTCCCTCAGCTCCTCCTTCGATGGCCCGAGCCCCGACAGCACCGCCGGTTCCCTGTTCTCCCACCTCCGGTCGCCTCGGCGCCACCATATGCCCTTCCTCGCCCCAACCCCCCTCCCCCCGCGCCAGATCCACCATCCCTATCGCGCGGCGCTGGAACCGCACCGCCTCCCCATCGGTCGGCGCCCTCTGGCGGGCCACCCCACCACCGCGCCTCCTCGGTGTTGGTGCTTCCCCGACCCCCTCCCCGTCGTTCTACCACCTCGTCGGAGCCTCCATCACCGGAACACCACCACCGCCGGATCCACCTCGCAGGTCTGCAGCACCCCGTCGGCCGCTGCCCTCCCTCGAGCCCGCTTTGCATCTCTACGGGCTCGGTGAGCTACCCCCTTCCTTCCTTCCTTCCCCCCTCTGGTCCCGTTCCGACGCTACGCACCATGGCCTCCGGTGGACTCCACCTTGCCCCGTGATTCTTTCTCTCGTGTAAGTTGAGAGGAGGAGGAGGAGTTGTTCTTGTGAGATGTAGATGGAAGAGTTAAGAAATAATAAAAGAAAATAAAACAAAGTGTTGTATATGTGTGTTTGCAGGGGTATAACATTTTGTATCTATATGCAGATGAGTGTATGTGTTGTGCATGTGTATAAATATGCATGTATGTACATTAGAATAAAAATATGTACGTAGGTATATATGTGGTGCGTGTATTGTTGGTGTACTCGGTGTCCCAATGACAATGACAGTAGGGCCCCACCACTCCCACCAAATGATAGGTGGGGTCCCTCCAAAAAAATAACAATAAACATAAATATAAATAAATAAATATATTTATTAATAAAATAAATAAATAAATATATGTATTAATTAATTAATTAATTAATAAACTAATTAATTAAATAGATAAATTAGTAATCTGTTAATATAGATAAATAATTATCCTATTAGAATATGACACGTGGGTCCCCCACAAAATTAATATGATTAATTAATATTTAATCCTAAATAATAACTATGTCTATGACACATGGGACCCACTGGTCGGTTTGACCAGTCAACTGTTTATGTCAGCATGACATCATGCTGATGTCATAATAGCATTTAATAATTAATTAAATCTATTTTTTAATTCCTAAATATAAATAAAACTTTGAAAATTAATATAAAATAAACCGTAGCTCAGATGCAATTATTTTGAACATGAAAGTTGATCAGCAGAACGAGACGAACCCAGATACACAGTGCATTGGTGTGTCACGCGTCCCTAGCATAGCAAACATGGAACTTCTCCATCGTTTTCCGTTTGACTGGTAGTAGCCCGAGACCTGGACAATATTGTCAGATATTCTTCCGACCCATCTATGACGGATGTTGCTGCGTTAGCTCATGTCTAACCTGCATCTTGCCATGTCATGCATTGTGTTCCACCATTGCTATTATTTATTGTTTCTTCCCCCTCTTCTTATCGGTAGACCCCGAGACTGAGGCTGCTGCCGAGTACATCTACGACCCTCCCAATCAGTACTTTGCCGCAGAGCAACAAGGCAAGCAAACCTCCCTTGATCATTCCTATATCGCCTATGTCTTTCTTCCTCCTGCTTGCATTAGTATTTCGCTACTGTTGTAGTTAGCTCCTATATCTCATGCATAGCCTATTTTTGATGAACTGCTACTTTCAGCACTGTACCTTAATCTGCTTAGTATAGGTGGAGTAGTCTTCCCCTCTGACCCCGTAGTCCAGTTGCCCCGCTTGTTTTCAAATCTCGATCCCTGCTCGAGGAGCCAGACCCGACACAGCACATACACCCCCTTAGTTGTACGACGCTACAGAGATACTATCGGGTACCGAGGGTGAGACCTCGCTAAGTACTCCTGATGATATCTCTATAGTAGCTAGTCGGTCGTGGTTATCGAGGGTGATTCCTCTTTCACCATTCCCGATGATGCCTCTGTCATGCAACCCCTCAAGTGTGGGACCCCCGAGGGTGATTCCTCTAAGCCCACATTGACGGATACATCGTTCGAAATCCAACGAGGGTGATACCTCGGATTCCCCCCGATGTTACAACCACACAGTTACTCGACCATGTTACTGGGATCATTGGTGATTAGATGTTAGACGGGTGGATTCCCGCGAGATTGTGTTGATGGCCTAATTAAAATGATAATGGATTTGGGTATTTGATCTGGGTTGGTTGGAGACCATTTCGCACTAACCGGCTACGCGGGAAGAATTATGGGTACTCGACGTCGCGGTATCAGCCGAAGCTTTTCAGATGTCAGCAATGTAGCGGCGCATGCCCGAGTGGACTCGAAATGCATCGCGCTTGTGATTAAGGGATGCTAGGACTGACGTCGGCCGCCCACGAATCATGTAGGAGCGCGAAGGGGAACTGGGCCCACGAACCCTTTGTGCTTAATTAGGAGTTAGACCGGCGGGCTGGCCTCTCTGTTGAGTCTTAGGCGAGGTTGCGACGTGTCAATATTCCGAGTCCGGGCATGACCCAGAAAAGTGTGTCCGGCCAGAGTGTTATCGAGCGTGACGGGACATGTGGTGCACCCCTGTAGGGATGAAAATTAACTATTCGGATAGTCGTGTCCACGGTTATAGGACGACCTGGAGTTGTGCCCTGATCTTATACAACTACAATTGTTACTTAACTGGAATTAGTTGCCTCGGGATTGCTTCCTTGCAGGGAGTTGAGGGAGGATCTCTGGGCGTGACCTCACTTTAATATTGCTGCAACAATATGACTATTAATTGTGTTACACCTATTCTACTCTCGTCTATTGCTGCAAGACCCTGAAGATGCTAGTCTTCGATAGGACTAGGCCTTCTCTCTCTTTCTCGCTTTGCTGCAGTCAGTCCATATATAACCCCCCTTCTTTGATAGTGTTGCATACTTAGAATAGTTCTAATGTAAGACTTGCGAGTACTTTGGATGAGTACTCACCGTTGCTTTGCTCCCCCTTTGTCCCCTTGATCCGTTGCTGCGACCAGATGATGGAGCCCAGAAGATGGAGTTTCCTGCCGATGCCTGTCACCCCGATGATGATTTCTTCGTGGAGGCCGCTGAAGACGAGGAGTAGTTTAGGAGGTTCCCACGCAGGAGGCCTCGCCTCGTTCGATCATGTTGCTTTTGTGCTAGCCTTCTCTAAGGCACCCCATGTGTTATGTCTATACCCAGATATTTTTTGCTTCCGCTGTCTCGTGTGTTTATCGAGCCTCCGCATTCTAGCCCTCGTGGGCCCTGGCTGTTAATATGAAGCTGATATTATTTTATTTGTGTCTAGAGTTGTGTTGTGATATCTTCCCGTGAGTCCTTGAGTTTGATCGTACGCATTTGCGTGTATTATTAGCATATGATTAAACCGAGGGCGTCACAAGTTGGTATCAGAGCTGACTGCCTGTAGGTAGCCCCCTTTCCAACACTTTGGCCGAAGTTGAGTCTAGTGTTTGAAAAACCTTACTAACACTGATGTTGTGGCTTACAGGCCCACATCTCAATTGGGTGGTATTAGTATCTTTTACTCCTTTCCTATACTATGGGCTCTACTCTCTCTTCTCTTTCGGGTTAAAGATTTTACTAACTCTAACATTAGGTTCTCGTAAATATTTCCTCCCGGAGGGCCCCGTAGTTCTAGACGATGGCTTGCTTCCTCAGAAGTCCCCGATGCTACTCTCCGATGTTTCTCTCGGTAGCTTGTGTCCATCGCTCTTGCGATTTCCCTTCCCCCGTCAACCACTATGGATGACTACGTACAAATGTCATCCATACTTTCTTTTCCAATTGCTCTTGTTTTACGAGATGCAACGAATTATCTTATCGGGGATCCGTCCGTCATCAGTTATCACGGGTTTTGAAAGTTCCTCGAATTGCTATTCGATCTTCGGAATCCCTAATAGCCTATTGCTCTTGACCTTCTTACCTGCTTGCTTTATGGTTAAATCCATATGACTAGCAACATTCGTTAAAATCCTTTGTGATTTTCCTGTGATCCTATTGGTTCTACCCTTGTGTGAATGCACACAATTTTGTGTTGATACTCATAAATTGTTTTCCAGCTCAGACCTCCTTCCAGACAGAGCTGGTTCTCGACAAATCAACTTTGGTTGGTTGTCCATCTAAGTCCATTCAACTTACTTGTATTTGGTTGGAGCATCTGATTATGGTACACCAACCTGGAAATCCTACTTCCTTTGGTAATTAAGTATCTATATTTTCAGATGTTCTATAGCCCGATGCAATGCATCCTATCTCCCTCTGACTGAGTACCGATACCCACATCAGATCCTTTGTGGACTGCTAGACCCATTGCTGGGGTAGTATCCGACAACATCCTTTATGTTCAAAAATTCTTGTGATATTGTTCCCCTGATACATAATGCCATTGCTATATCGTGTCTTCTCCCTCTGATAAGTTGTATCCTAAACCCTTGTCAGCCATGCTCTTCAAGCATGTGTTGACTACTCTTGAAGTTTGTGGTATATGTTCCTATGATTCCCCGATGGGTTGAACCTATGCCTTCATAAAACAATATGAGCCGACGAGTTTTTCATGAGTCTTGCTCTTCTGGTGTTTTGCCAGATAATCTTCCCAAGCTACAACCTCGTCAAAGGCGAGGAGTAAATGACATGTGATGCATTGATGAAGTGGGAGTCGACCTTGAACTTTGTGTTCATGCCCATGGAAACGACGTTGATCTTACCATAGAAACTTCTCGTATCAATAATCATTCATTTTGTGGTTTAATCTGGTATCTGTGATCTTATCCTTTGCAATTGTGGTTCCGACCATGTTGTCCTACCTTGATCTCATTCTCAGGCGAGTTAAAGTACTTGTCTTCTTCAGATCAATACATCGGTCCAAGCCTTAATGTTAATCTACCTTCGAGTATTACCCCTCGTATCCCGAGGATATCACGGTGCTATATAACTTCTTGTGAGCTCCTCATCAACTATGATATTTTCATTAATTCCAGTTTCCTCGTGTTTGAGTTGTTGGACACGCGATTACATCGATAACTGGATCGAGTACGCATTGCGATTCAACAACTTTTAATAATCTACTTTGCTTACGAGTTTGTACTCGATCATGTCATTCCAAGCTGTTAAGCTACATCATCATAGTCATGTTGGAGCTCGACCATGCTATCTATACCCTTCATCCCTGGAACGCATTTCAAACTATGCGTTAAGCTCACATCGAGTTTTCCACATCATGTTGGTTGTCCTAAAAGGCAATCTCAATTCTAAGCTAGCAGTCTTATGTGTGATTCCGACAACCTCTTGCTTCATCATTCCCTTGCTTGATGTCGACGCTGAATGAATACATCTTCGTGAAGCTTCTCGACAAATGTGTCGTGATCACCATCAGCATTCTGAGCTCTTGCTCGGTATCAATCGAATGCATGTTGAGGAATATCCTCCTTACCCCTCGATGATTTGTGAAATCATCGTCAACCTTATTGCCTTCCCTCCAACACAAACTTGTTCATGTTTTGTGTTGTCCCTTAAGTTCCTTGCTATCCAGCTTATGTTGTCTTCTAGCTTGGAGTATTACTATCTTTTATGTCAAGAATGTCGTGAGAATTGCACACGTCTTAAGAATTCTTGATATAGTAATACTTCTCGCCATCACCATCCATTTCTTGGTCCCGTGTTATTTCTAACCGGTGTACCGACAAGGGAACTCTGATGTGTGATTCCAATACTTCTGTCAACCCTATTGCCTTGAGGTTAACTACTGATTGTTTTAGTCTTAGTGTGTTGGGTGTTGACTCATCATTTTTTTGACATTGGTTGTGCTACTCCGTCCGTGTTTCCAAGTGCACCCTTCGACCAATGTTTAGTTGTTGTTGTTCCCTCGAGCATACGACATTATACCATTTGAATTGACAAATGCTATCTCCTTGATATTATAAATTTTGGGTGTTCAACCCTAGAAAAACCTTGAGGGATTGTTGTTGAGCCCATCAGCCACACCCTCAGCTCCTTCATGTTCCATGATGAAGCTCTTGAAATCATTATCCTTGTGCCTAGCACATGATGGATATGTGGATAGTAGAAGTGTATTTACCAAAGTTCACGTGCACTCTTTCCGCCGTGAATATGTGAAAGTTTTGTTTCGGTTCCTCTTGGGAAATACCAAATCATTCATGCATGTGCGAAGTGTTATATGTTTTGAAGATTTGTTATCTTCACTTCATATAATTTCTCTTAGCACGCCAAGCCACTGACTAATTTGATCAAGGGAAAAGAAATTCCTTCCATAAGAGCTAATCGAGGCTTACAGAAGGACCTCGATATCCTCGATGAGGGTTCTCAAATCAGAACTCAGTTGCATTTTGACGTAAGAATTCTATGTGGGCACGAATGTCTTGACATTGTGTTCATATGTCTTACAATCGAACTCATGGTTCAAGAATTGCTTGTGTAGCTCATATCATGAGAATCTTGCATCTTCATCTTTTCTTCTCAGGCATCTTGAGTCTGAGGTATCTTAACACCAACCAGATCTGGATCTCGGGCAGATATGATGGTTGGAACATTTCCCAATAATTATAACTTTGGTCTTATGTCACCCGATACGGTGATGTCTTGTTTGGCACACCGAGCCGCAGGGTCTATTGTTATATTATCCTCCTTGGTAAGGTTAACTGTTCTTCCATGGGGAAATTGTATGATTTATTTTATAAGTTATTCCTGATGGATCCTTTGTGTAATCAAATCCAACCTTTATCTGATGACCATGTCGATGCTACCTCGAAGCACACATGTGGTACTTCAAATTTCAACAGGAACATTGGAAGCGCAATGCTAAATTGTTCCTGATCAATTATCCAAACCGTATGGTATGGGTAAACATCATGATTCTTCTTGTCTCTTTATCAAGATGATTATGTACTGGATGACCTATCATGCATACTATACCCTATGTTTTCCTCGGGAATGGTATACTTGAATACCTGTGTGTGTGTGAACACATTTGCCTTCCTATTGGTCTGTTTGACCTGTCTTGTGGCATTACTTATCTAAGCAGTGTTAATTCCCTGCTTAGATAAAATTCTAGGTATACGACTCTGTCAGTAAGACCCTGTTACTATTGTGGATAACATTCCGGTAGCCGCCGGTGGACGGGAACTTTGCCTACTGGTCCGCCTCGTTTCAATGAACAGGAAAATGGTTCTATTTGTCCCCCACACTTGGTACTAACATTTTTGCCAACATAACTGACAGGTTATCCTCTGACATATCTTGCTACCAAGACCGTATAATATGTCACCCCCTACTCCCGGCCCACATGGTGGACCCATAACCCAAAGTTCCACATGATTGAAACCTGACTCTCCTGTACATCTTTAACTCCAAAGTATCCTTTACACTTGGCTTCGTATGGAATTCCAGATCCACCGTTCAATGGACCAATCGCTCTTCGGTCCGGATATTATTCAAGATGCCGAAGATCAAGTCCGCATTATTCATGAGAATCTGAAGGCTGCTCAGTCTCGTCAGAAGAGTCAGTATGACCGTCATCATCAAGATGTGGTCTATCAACCTGGCGAAATGGCTTATCTTCGTGTCACACCAATGAGAGGTGCACATCGTTTTGGAATCAAGGGCAAGTTAGCTTCTTGCTATATTGGTCCTTTCACTGTTCTTGAAAGGCGTGGAAGAGTGGCTTATCAATTGGAACTGCCGGCAAACCTTTCTCAGGTTCACGATGTCTTCCATGTGTCTCAGCTCCGCCGTTGCTTCAAGGATCATATTCGAGCAGTGGATCATGATATGCTTGAGCTGCAACAAGACCCTTCTTACAAAGAACATCCGGTCCGCTTTCTCGACCAGGCTGAACGTCAGACTTGTCGCAAAGTCACCAAGTTCCTTAAAGTGAAGTGGTCAAATCATTCTGAAGATGATGCCACTTGGGAACGCGAGGATCATCTTCGTGATGAATACCCCGAGCTCTTTCCTTCTACCTCTTAATTCTCGGCACGATAATTCTTGTTAGTAGGGGAGAGTTGTGACATCCTCAGCTTTTGCTACAATGAGCATTGTAGTTAAGCTACAGTGATGACCATGATCAGCAACAAATCATGTTGCTAAATTGGATATGATCAAGTTGAAATTCATATCTCATTTCAATTCCACTTCATCACCCACTTGAATTTTATGGCAATAAAATAATTCCCCAAACAACATCGGAAAAATGTTGCACAATTGAGGAATAATCCAAAACAATTATTGTTAAGGAAAACAACATCATCCTCGATGTTGGTGTGGAGCCCACCATCAAAAGAGAGTCATTTTTGCATTTAAAGTGCTCTTAAATTCCATGAAAAAATCCAAACAGAATCCAATGGGCCCAATTGTTTTTGTGGTCATTCAAAATATTGTAGGATATTTGTTGGACCATGTCACACATTTTTGCTTTAGGAAATTGTTGTTGAAATTAAATAAGACGGAAAATAATAAAAGAAAGCAAAAAAAGGGAAACCCCCGGCCCAACTCGGCCAACCAACCCCACATCCACCTATACCCCGGGGTATTTAAACCCACTACCTAACCCTTGCCCAATGCCTCCCTCCCTCACTCTTTCCCTGCCACCGCCGCCACTTACCCCCACCCCGTCGCTCCCACCTCTTTCCATGAGGGAACCCCCTGGTTCCCTCCCCTCCCAGCGACCCACTCCCCCTCGCTGGCCTCACCTCCCCTCGTGAGCTCACCACTGAGCCCGTGCGCTCGCCCCCTGGTTCGCTCGCCCTGGCCTCCCTCTCCCTCACGCGCTCTCTCCTCCCCTCGTCACCCCTCGCCCCTCTTCTCTCTCCCTCACTGTGAGGCAGTGCGCGGGTACTACTCCCTAGCGCCTCGACCCTCTGCCTCACCCCCTCGTCACCCGAAACCCCCAGCGCCCTCGTCCACCTCCCTCAGCTCCTCCTTCGATGGCCCGAGCCCTGGCAGCACCGCTGGTTCCCTGTTCTCTCACCTCCGATCGCCTCGGGCGCCACCATCTGCCCTTCCTCGCCCCAACCCCCCTCCCCCCCGCGCCAGATCCGCCATCCCTATCGCGCGGCGCTGGAACCGCACCGCCTCCCCATCGGTCGGCGCCCTCCGGCGGGCCACCCCACCACCGCGCCTCCTCGCTGTTGGTGCTTCCCCAACCCCCTCCCCATCGTTCTACCAAGTCGTCGGAGCCTCCGTCACGGGAACACCACCACCGCCGGATCCACCTCGCAGGTCTGCAGCACCCCGTCGGCCACCGCCCTCCCTCGAGCCCGCTTTGCTCCTCTACGGGCTCGGTGAGCTACCCCCTTCCTTCCTTCCCCCCTCTAATCCCGTTACGACGCTACACACCATGGCCTCCGGTGGACTCCACCTTGCCCCGTGATTCTTTCTCTCCTGTAAGTTGAGAGGAGGAGGAGGAGTTGTTCGTGTGAGATGTAGATGGGGGAGTTAAGAAATAAAAGAAAATAAAACAAAGTGTTGTATATATGTGTGTTTGCAGGGGTATAACATTTTGTATGTATATGCAGATGAGTGTATGTGCGGTGCATGTGTATAAATATGCAAGTATGTACGTTAGAATAAAAATATGTATGTAGGTATATATGTGGTGCGTGTATTGTTGGTGTACTCGCTGTCCCAATGACAGTAGGGCCCCACCACTCCCACCAAATGACACGTGGAGTGCCTCCAAAAAAATAACAATAAATATATATTTTTGTTAATAATATATACATATATATGTACTATTTAATTAATTAATTAACTAATTAATTAAATAGATAAATTAGTAATCTGTTAATATAGATAAATAATTATCCTATTAGAATATGACACGTGGGTCCCCCACTAAATTAATCTGATTAATTAATATTTAACCCTAAATAATAACTATGTCTATGACACATGGGACCCACTGGTCAATTTGACCAGTCAACTGTTGATGTCAGCATGACATCATGCTGATGTCATAATAGCATTTAATAATTAATTAAATCTGTTTTTTAACTCCTAAATATAAATAAAACTTTGAAAATTAATATAAAATAAACCGTAGCTCAGATGAAATTATTTTGAACATGAAAGTTGATCAGCAGAATGAGACGAACCCAGATACACGGTCCATTCGTGTGTCACGCATCACTAGCATAGCAAACGTGGAGCTTTATCATCGTTTTCCGTCTGACAGGTAGTAGCCCGAGACCCGGAAAATATCGTTAGATATTCTTCCGACCCGTCTATGACAGATGTTGCTGCGTTAGCTCATGTCTATCCTGCATCATGCCATGTCTTGCATTGTGTTGCACCGTTGCTATTATTTATTGTTTCTTCCCCCTCTTCTTACCGGTAGACCCCGAGACTGACGATGCTGCCGGGTACATCTACGACCCTGCCGATCAGTCCTTTGCCACAGAGCAGCAAGGCAAGCAAACCCCCTTGATCATTCCTATATCGCCTATGTCTTTCTTCCTCCTGCTTGCATTAGTATTTCGCTACTATTGTAGTTAGCTCCTATATCTCATGCATAGCCTATTTTTGATGAACTGCTACTTTCAGCATTGTACCTTAGTCTGCTTAGTATAGGTGGAGCAGTCTTCCCCTCTGACCCCGTAGTCCAGTTGCCCCGCTTGTTTTCAAATCTCGATCCCTGATTGACGAGCCAGACCCGACGCAGCACATACAACCCCCTTAGTTGTACGATGCTACAGAGATACTATCGGGTACCGAGGGTGAGACCTCGCTAAGTACTCCTGATGATATCTCTATAGTATAGCTAGTCGGTCGTGGTTATCGGGGGTGATTCCTCTTTCACCATTCCCGACGATGCCTTTGTCGTGCAACCCCTCAAGTGTGGGACCCCCGAGGGTGATTCCTCTAAGCCCACCTTGACGAATACATCGTTCGAAATCCAACAAGGGTGATACCTCGGATTCCCCCCGATGTTACAACCACACAGATACTCGACCATGTTACTGGGATCATTGGTGATTAGATGTTAGACGGGTGGATTCCCGCGAGATTGTGTTGATGGCCTAATTAAAATGATAATGGATTTGGGTATTTGATCTGGGTTGGTTGGAGACCTTTTCGCACTAACCGGCTACGCGGGAAGAATTATGGGTACTCGACGTCGCGGTATGAGCCGAAGCTTTTCAGATGTCAGCAATGTAGAGGCGCGCGCCCGAGTGGTCCCGAGATGCATCACGCTTGTGATTAAGGGATGCTAGGACTGACGTCGGCTGCCCACGCATCGTGCAAGAGCGTGAAGGGGAACTGGGCCCACGAACCCTTTGTGCTTAGGAGTTAGACCGGCGGGCTGGCCTCTTTGTTGAGTCTTAGGTGGGGCTGCGACGTGTCGATATTCCAAGGCCGGGCATGACCCAGAAAAGTGTGTCCGGCCAGAGAGTTATCGAGCGTGACGGGACATGTGGTGCACCCCTGCAGGGATGAAAATTAACTATTCGGATAGCCGTGTCCACGGTTACAGGACGACTTGGAGTTGTGCCCTGATCTTATACAACTACAATTGTTACTTAACTGGAATTAGTTGCCTCGGGATTGCTTCCTCGCAGGGAGTCGAGGGAGGATCTCTAGGCGTGACCTCACTTTAATATTGCTCCAACAATATGACTACTAATTATGTTACACCTGTTCTACTCTCGTCTATTGCTGCAAGACCCTGAAGATGCTAGTCTTCGATAGGACTAGGCCTTCTCTCTCTTTCTCGCTTTGCTGCAGTCAGTCCAAATATAACCCCCCTTCTTTGATACTGTTGCATACTTAGAATAGTTCTGATGTAAGACTTGCGAGTACTTTGGATGAGTACTCACCGTTGCTTTGCTCCCCCTTTGTCCCCTTAATCCGTTGCTGCGACCAGATGATGGAGCCCAGGAGATGGAGTTTCATGCCGATGCCTGCCACCCCGATGATGATTTCTTCGTGGAGGCCGCTGAAGACCAGGAGTAGTTTAGGAGGTTCCCAGGCAGAAGGCCTCGCCTCGTTCGATCGTGTTGCTTTTGTGCTAGCCTTCTCTAAGGCACCTCATATGTTATGTCTGTACCCAGATATTTGTTGCTTCCGCTGACTCGTGCGTTTATCGAGCTTCCGTATTCTAGCCCTCGAGGCCCCTGGCTCTTAATATGAAGCTGATATTGTTTTATTTGTGTCTAGAGTTGTGTTGTGATATCTTCCCGTGAGTCCTTGAGTTTGATCGTACGCACTTACGTGGATGATTAGCGTACGATTAAACCGAGGGCGTCACACGCATCGTGTTGTTGCCATCAAGGGTAAAAATATGGGGTTTATATCTATTGCATGAATTTATCCCTCTACATCATGTCATCTTGCTTAAGGCGTTACTCTGTTTGTTATGAACTCAATACGCTAGATGCATGCTGGATAGCGGTCGATGTGTGCAGTAATAGTAGTAGATGCAGAAAGTATCGGTCTACTTGTCTCGGAGGTGATGCCTATATGTATGATCATTGCCTTAGATATCGTCATAACTTTGCATGATTCTATCAATTGCTCGACAGTAATTCATTCACCCATCGTAATATTTGCTATCATGAGAGAAGCCTCTAGTGAACACTATGGCCCCCGGGTCTACTTCACATCATATTTTCAGCTCTACACATTCACTTTGTGGCACTTTCCGCCTTCAGATCTCACCTTGCAATCAATCGTGATGGGATTGAGAACCCTTTATAGCGTTGGGTGCAAGTTTGTTTGTTTTTGCGCAGGTACTTTGGAGACTTGCCTTGATACTCCTACTGGATTGATACCTTGGTTCTCAAACTGAGGGAAATACTTACTCCTACTATGCTGCATCACCCTTTCCTCTTCAAGGGAAAAACCAACGCAAGCTCAAGAGCTAGCAAGAAGAATTTCTGGCGCCGTTGCCGGGGAGGATCAAGTCAAGAATAGTCTCCCGTCAACGTGCCAATATCTGGCGCCGTTGCCGGGGAGGATCAAGTCAAGAATAGTCTCCCGTCAACGTGCCAATTTCTGGCGCCGTTGCCGGGGAGTATCAAGTCAAGAATAGTCTTCCTTCAACGTGTCAATTTCTGGTACCAGGGACTATTCTAAGTGAAGCTTATCCAAGTAACTGTCGCAAACTCAACTCTTAAATTTACTTTTTTGCCTTTTGCCTCTCGTTTTCCTCTCCCCCTCTTCTGAAATACAAAAATTACAAAAATATTTGCCTTTTTCGTTTGCCTTTCCTTTGCTTGTGGGCTATGTGCCTTCAATATGCTTGCATCTTTGCTTGCTAAAAATCTATTGATATGGATCCTCATCCACTTGATAATCTCTTTAAGAGATCCAATTATGTTGATCCAATTGCTAGTTAGTTTTGTGCACTAGATTATCTTTATGGAGTTTTGCTTGAGATGCGTGAATCTAAAAATCGTGACGAAGAAATTTATGAAGTGATTCACGAGGGCTCCTAGAATGAAAATCATGATTGCAATGGTTTCACTACGAATTCTAATAATGGCAATCATGCTAAAAATATGCAAAACCCTAAGCTTGGGGATGCTAGTTTTGCTATGTCCGCTACTTGTTGCAATGATCATGATTGGGGTAATGATTTTTCTTATGATCTTGAAAAATTGTTTAAGCCTCATGATGATTCTGATATTTGCAATAATATTGAATGTGGGTTTGGAGAAGTCATGACTTTAGTTGATGATAATCCCACTATTTTTGAAGAGCGTCAACTTTGCATGCATGTGGATCATGAAAAGAATATCCTTTGTGATAGCTATATTGTTGAATTTTATTATGATCCCACATGTAATTGTTATGAGAGAGGAAAATATTGTGGTAGAAACTTTCATGTCACTAGATCACCTCTCGTTATGTTGAGATTGCTATTGTCTCTTTCTTCTTCCTTGCATATGGTAGTTATTGCTTGTCTTGATATTGTTTTCCTATAAAATGCCTATGCATAGGAAGTATGTTAGACTTAGATGTCATTTTCACATGCTTTATGATGCTCTCGTTGTGCTTCAATTCTTGTCTTTTGTGTGAGCATCATTGAATTATCAATGTCTAGCTAAGGGCGTTAAACGATAGCGCTAGTTGGGAGGCAACCCAATGAATTTATCTTTGCTTTTTTCTTTATGTTTTGTTGTGTCCACACCATCATAATTCTGTTATGATTGTGTTCTTTGTGTTTCTTTTTGTGTTTGTGCCAAGTCAAACCTTTATGACTAGTTTTGGTGATAGTTGTTTGATCTTGTTGAAAAAGACAGAAATTTTACGCGCACGAAATTATTTTTAATTCCTATCCAGAAAGAGATTTTGAGTTGATTCTTTTTGCTGCTCGTTAATATGAAAATTGCCCTAATTTTCATAATGTTTCAGAAATTTTGAGATACCAGAAGTATACGAAGTATACATATTGCTACAGACTGGTCTGTTTTTGACAGATTCTGTTTTTGTTGTGTTGATTGCTTATTTTGATGAAACTATGGATAGTATCGGGGGGGGGGGGGTACTAGCCATGGAAAAGTGAGAATACAGTAATATAGCACCAATATAAATAGTAATCAAGTTTTCTACAGTACCTAAAGAGGTGTTGGTTTGTTTTCTTGTGCCAATGATATCACGAGTTTCTGTTTAAGATTTGTGTTGTGAAGTTTTCAAGTTTTGGGTGATGTTCTGATGGACAATGGGATAAAGAGTGGAAAGATCTCAAGCTTGGGGATGCCCAAGGCATCCCAAGCCATATTCAAGGACACCAAAAAGCCTAAGCTTGGGGATGCCCCGGGAAGGCATCCCCTCTTTCGTCTTCAATCCATCGGTAACGTTACTTGGAGCTATATTTTTATTCACCACATGATATGTGTTTTGCTTGGAGCGTCGTGTATTATAGGAGTCTTTTATTTTTGTTGTGTCACAATCATCCTTGCTGCACACCTTTTGAGATAGACATGCACTCATCGTGATTTTGCTAGAATACTCATAGAGCTTCGCTTATATCTTTTGAGGTAAGTCAATTTAGCTCGCATGTGCTTCACTTATATCTTTTAAGCTAGATAACTTTTCTCTAGTGCTTCACTTAGATATTTTTAGAGCACAGCGGTGTCATATTTTGGAGAAATAATAACTCTCGATCTTCACTTATATCTTTTTGAGAGTGCTCCCTCTGAGTAACTTGGTAATCGGCTTGTGCTATGAAAGTAGTCCTAAAGATGATAGGCATCCAAAGAGGATATAATAAAAACTTCCATATTCACGTGCATCGATTAGTAAAGAGAAGTTTGATTCCTCTCAATTAGTTTTGAGGCATGGATATGGTAATATTAGAGTTATGTTAGTAGGGTGTTGTGAATCTAGAAATACTTGTGTTGAAGTTAGTGATTCCCGTAGCATGCACGTATGGTGAACCGCTATGTTAGGAAGCCAGAGCATAATTGATTTATTGATTGTCATCCTTTGTGTGGCGGCCGGGATCGCGCGATGGTTAACACCTACCAACCCTTCCCCTAGGAGTATGCGTTTAGCACTTTGTTTTGATTACTAATAAAACTTTCGCAATAAGTATAGGAGTTCTTCAGGACTAATGTGAGTCCATGGTATAGATGCACTTTCACCTTCCACCATTGCTAGCCTCTCTAGTGCCGCGCAACTTTCGCCGATGCACAAACCCACCATATACCTTCCTCAAAACAGCCACCATACCTACCTATTATGGCATTTTCATAGCCATTCCGAGATATATTGCCATGCAACTCCCACCGTTCTGCCTCATGACTTGTGCCGTCACTTACACATTGCCATTGCATGATCGTAAGATATCTAGCGAGATGTTTCAATGTCACACGCCAAGCTAGATCATTGCACATCCCGGTACACTGCCGGAGGCATCTCCTATAGAGTCATCATTGCTCTAAGCATTGAGCTGTGCGTAAATAAAAGTGTGATGATCATCATTATTAGAGCATTGTCCCATGTGAGGACATAAAAAAAGAGAGGCCAAAGATGCCCACCAGAAAATGAAAAGAGGCCAAAGAGCCCAAACAAAAAAAAGAGAGAAGGGACAATGCTACTATCTTTTTCCACACTTGTGCTTCACAATAGCACCATGTTCTTCATGACAGAGAGTCTCTCGTTTTGACACTTCCATATACTAGTGGGAATTTTTATTATATAACTTGGCTTGTATATTCCAATGATGGGCTTCCTCAAAATTGCCCTAGGTCTTCGTGAGCAAGCAAGTTGGGTGCACACCCACTAGTTCTCCTTTTGAGCTTTCACACACTTATAGCTCTAAGTGCATCTGTTGCATGGAAATCCCTACTCATTCACATTGATATCTATTGATGAGCATCTCCATAGCCCTTTGATACGCCGAGTCGATGTGACCATCTCCTCCTTTTTGCCTCACAACCTCCACCACACTCTATTTCACCTATAGTGCTATATCCATGGCTCACGCTCATATATTGCGTGAGAGTTGAAAAAGGTTTGAGAAAGTAAGAGTGCGAAAACAATTACTTGGCCAATACCGGGGTTGTGCATGATTTAAATTCATTGTGTGGGGATGATGGAGCATAGCCAGACTATATGATTCTATAGGGATAACTTTCTTTGGCCTTGTTATTTCGAAAGTTCATGATTACCTTGCTAGATTGCTTGAAGTATTATTGCTTTCATGTCAATAGCAAACTATGATTTTGAAACTTAGGGTTCTGAACATTCATGTCACAAGAAAGAAGTTACAAAGGACAAATATGTTAGGTAGCATTGCACATCAAAAATTTAGTCTTTATCACTTCCCTACTCGAGGACGAGAAGGAGTTAAGTTTAGGGATGCTTGATACGTTTCCAACGTATCTGTAATTTTTGATGGTTCCATGCTATTACCTTGTCAACTTTGGATGTTTTGTATGAATTTATATCTTTTTTGGGACTAACCTATTAACTCAGTGCCAAGTGCGAGTTCCTGTTTTTTCTGTATTTTTGACCCTTTTCGGAGAAGAATATTAAACGGAGTCCAAACGGAATAAATCTTCGGAATGATTTTTTCCGTAATAGAAGATACGCAGGGAACTTGAGAACCAAGGCAAAGGACTCTAGGGGAGGACACAAGCCCCCTAGGTGTGACCTGGGGGGGGGGGGCTAGCAGGCTTGTGGCCCCCCCGTGGATCCTTTGCCCTACTTATTCCACCTATAAATTCCCTAAAAATCTGAAACCACGTGAGAGAGCCACGAAAATACTTTTCCGCCGTCGCAAGCTTCTGTCTCTGCAAGATCCCTTCTGGGGACCGTTCTGGTGCCCTGCCCGAGGGGGATTCGGACACGGAGGGCTTCTTCATCAACACCATTGCCTCTCCGATGATGCGTGAGTAGTTCACCATAGACCTTCGGTCCATAGCTAGTAGCTAGATGGCTTCTTCTCTCTCTTGGATCTTCAATACAAAGTTCTCCATGATCTTCATGGAGATCTATCCGATGTAACCTTCTTTTGCGGTGTGTTTGTCGAGATCCGATGAATTGTGGATTTATGATCAGATTATCTATGAATATTATTTGAGTTTCCTCTGATCTCTTATATGCATGATTTCGTATCCTTGTAATTCTCTTCGAGTTGTGGGTTTCGTTTGGCCAACTTGATCTATAATTCTTGCAATGGGAGAAGTGCTTGGTTTTGGGTTCATACCGTGCGGTATCCTCACCCAGTGACAGAAGGGGTAGCGAAGCACGCCTCGTGTTGTTGCCATCAAGGGTAAAAAGATGGGGTTTATATATATTGCATGAATTTATCCCTCTACATCATGTCATCTTGCTTAAGGCGTTACTCTGTTTGTTATGAACTCAATACACTAGATGCATGCTGGATAGCGGTCGATGTGTGGAGTAATAGTAGTAGATGCGGAAAGTATCAGTCTACTTGTCTCGGACATGATGCCTATATGTATGATCATTGCCTTAGATATCATCATGACTTTGCGCAATTCTATCAATTGCTCGACAGTAATTCGTTCACCCACCGTAATAGTTGCTATCATGAGAGAAGCCTCTAGTGAAAACTATGCCCCCCGGGTCTACTTCACATCATATTTTCAGCTCTACACTTTCACTTTGTTTCACTTTCTGCCTTCAGATCTCACCTTACAATCATTCGTGAAGGGATTGACAACCCCTTTATAGCGTTGGGTGCAAGTTTGTTTGTTTTTGCGCAGGTACTTTGGAGACTTGCCTTGATACTCCTACTGGATTGATACCTTGGTTCTCAAACTGAGGGAAATACTTACTTCTACTGTGCTGCATCACCCTTTCCTCTTCAAGGGAAAAACCAATGCAAGCTCAAGAGGTAGCAATTATCCTTTTATATTATGTTCTTTAGTGATTCATGCATGTTCTCCGTTGCTATTTATTACTTTGGCCGAGTAGTAGATTGTAACTCCAAGAGGGAGCGTCATGCATGATTGTGGGTTCATGCCCCTCGATGTCTAGCTTGAGTGACAGAAACATGAGACTATGGGATGTGTTGTTGCCACCAGGGAGAAAACAACGGTGCTTGTGACCACGGTTGCAAGGATTGTTTACCTTACGCATAGTTCATTAATGCAGTTGTCCGTTGCTTTGAGTTTACACTTTGGGTGGGGCTCGCAACTTAATACCGGCGAGATGTTCTGGATAGATATCTCAAGGTGGATGATTAGTAAGTAGATGCTGATGAATAAATGGTCTACTTGTCTTGGCGTACCGCCCATTACTATTGAACCTCTAACTATCAAGTAGCAGAATTCGCATTGCGGTGCGTTCATAATTCTGTCAATTTCCCAAATGTGATTTGTTTACCCAAGCATAGTTGTTTACCGTCTTTTGGGACAGAGACAACACTAGTGAACATCATGTGACTCCGGTCCATACTACCATCATTGTTTACACCTCCATCATTTACCGCTTTCATTTACTTTTCCATTGCAATCACTATTACTTTCCCGCTTGTGTTTTGATCCTTTGCAAACTACAAGGATGGGTAGATTGACAACCTCTTTATACTCGTTGGGAGCAAAGTTATTTGTTGTGTGTGCAGGTCCACGTCTTCTACTAGCGCCAGGGTGGAAGACACCTACTAGTTGATCCTAGGAGTCCTCCTGGTTCGATAAACCTTACAGTCTCCGTGTAAGGGAAAACTTGCTGCTAACTACATCTCAACCTTCCACATGGGGTAACCAACGAGGAGCGAGAAGTATATACATCATCTCGTCATCAAGCAAAGTTTTCTGGCGCCATTGACAGGGACTTGAGTCTTCAAGATAGGGGAGTTGCACGCTATCCTTTACCTTTGCTTTTTAGTCTTGTTAGTTTGCTTTTTAGTTTTTTGCTTTAGAGTCTTATACCAAAAACCAAAAAAATTAGTTAATTTGTTCTTGCTTGTTGCCGCTGCTATGGGCTCTACTGAGAACACCAAGCTGTGTGACTTCACTAGTAACAACAACAATGCTTTATCTGCACTCCTATTGTTGCTCCCGCCACTGGAGCCACGTCCTATGAGATTAGACCTGCTTTACAGAACCTAGTTATGAAAGATCAATTCTCCGGTGCTCGAGATGATGCCGCTTTGCACTTGAACAATTTTGTTGAGCTCTGTGATATGCAAAAATATAAAGAAGTAGATGTTGATATTGTTAAACTTAAGTTTTTTCCTTTCTCCTTGAGAGGAGGAGCTAAAGTGTGGCTTCAATCTTTGCCTAGGAATAGCATAGATTCTCGGGATAAGTGCAAAGATGGTTTTATTGGGAAGTATTACCCGCCTGCTAAGATTATCCAGTTAAGGAGTAACATTATGAATTTTAGGCAATTGGATAATGAACATGTTGCTCAAACTTGGGAACGTATGAAATCTCTTGTTAAGAATTGCCCTACACATGGTTTGACTACTTGGATGGTTATCCAAACTTTCTATGCAGGATTGAACTTTACCTTGCGGAATCTATTAGACTCGGACGTGGGAGGAACCTTTATGTCACCTACACTTGGTGCTGCCACAAAGCTATTGGATGAGATGATGACAAATTATTCTCAATGGCACACCGAGAGACCTCCAACAGGTAGGAAGGTAAACTCTGTTGAGGAGATCTCCTCCCTTAATGATAAGGTTGACATGATCATGACTCTACTTACTAAGCAAGCTCCTTTCGATCCTCATGATGTTCCTTTAAATTATTTAGTTTCTCAAGAAATAGAGCAAGTGAATGTTAGTTTTATCTCTAGGAACAACTTCAATAATAATATCTATAGGAGTAATTTTGGTAGCAATCCTAGACCGTTCCCATCCAACAACTATGGGAACAACAACAATTATCCTTGCACCAAAAACTCCACTTCTGAATTAGAGAGCATGCTTAAAGATTTTATCACTTCTCAAAAAGTCTTCAACCAGAATGTAGAAGAGAAACTAAAAAAACTAGATAGTCTCTCTTTGAAGGTGGACAACATAGCTCATGATGTAGAGATGCTTAAAATTAGAACTTCCCCCCTTGAGGAAAGGAACACCACACCCATGAATGCTATCCAAGTCCAAATTACTGAGAACATAAGAATGCTAGACAAACTTAAAGATAGATGGGCTAGAGAAAAGGAAGAGGAAGATAGAATTAAGAGCCTTCCTACACACACTACCATTGCCACTAGACAAGTTGTTGAGGACCTCAAAACTTTTAGCACCCATCACACTCCTAGTCCCAATGGGACTATTAATGGTGATGCTAACACCTCAACTATAGGACAAGAAGGTCCTTTGAATTTAGAGACTACCAAAAGAATGAGATTAGATGACATTACTACCACTTTAATTAATGGTAGTAATCTTGATTTTGACAATTTTAGTCTTTCCGAAGTCATCACTTTTTTGCAAACAATGGCTAAAGACCCCCACACTAGTACGCTTAATATTGCCTTCACCGAGCATATTACCAATGCTCTTATCAAAGCTAGGGAGGAGAAGATCAAGCTAGAGACTTCTATTCCTAGAAAACTAGAAGATGGTTGGGATCCTATGGTCAAAATTAAATTGAATAATATCTCTTGCTTTGCATTGTGTGATGTTGGAGCTAGTGCTTCCGTTATGCCGAAAAGAATGTATAATATGCTTGATTGGAAACCTTATGATCCATGTTCTTTTGGTGTTCGTCTTGTTGATTCTTCCATAAAGAAACCTTTAGGGAGAATTGATGATGTTCTTATTATTGTCAATGATAATTATGTGCCCGTTGATGTTCTTATTATGGACATTGAATGTGATCCTCCATGTCCAATTATTTTGGGACGTCCTTTTCTTCAACCGTTGGTGCTTCATTGACATGAAAGAGGGAATCACTAAATTAAAATTTCCCCTTAAAAGGGAATGTAACACTTCCCTAGAAAGAAGATTAAGTTACCTTATGAGTCCGTTACTCGGACAAGTTATTCTTTTGGAGTTGATAACACTTGATCTTCTTGCATTGTGCCTAGCTCAAAGGCATAAAAGAAAGTGCTTGTTGGGAGGCAACCCAATTTGTTTTGTACTTTCAGTTTTAGTGTTCTTGATGCTTGTTACTACTGTATAAACATCATTGCATCTTTATTTTTAAGCTTTGTGCCAAGTTATAGCCTCCGATTGCAAGAAAGTTCAAAAATTGTGACATGCTGTCGAGAAACAGATTCTGTGTGCCTGACGGAACAATTCGCCAAAAATCACAAGACCATCTTTTTGATATGAATTGTTTTGACATCATGCTCTATGTAATTGCCTTTCTGGCATCTGTTCTGAGTTTTCTCATTTGAGTTGCAGAAGTGCCCAGAATAAATTATTCACTACCGGTTGTTTTGCTTTTCACAGATTCTGCCATGTTTTGCATTTCCATTGTTTTGCAAATCCTAAGCTTACTTTTTATTTGCAAAAAACTTTTGGAAATCATGAGAAGCAGTAGCTTTTAATGAAAATATTTATTTCCAGCAGGTAATGGATTCTTTTATTAAGGGTACTAACCACTGTAATCAGCTTATGATGAGTTTCGTATGAAGCGAGTTTTCAAGTATGCGATGGGAGATGATGAAACAAGATACATGAGTGTCAAGCGCTCAAGCTTGGGGATGCCCCCATGCACCCCAAGAAATATTCAAGTAGACTCAAGCGTCTAAGCTTGGGGATGCCTCCGTGCATCCTCTTCTCTATCAACAATAATCAGTTTGTTCATCTCCATGCTATATTTTTATCATTTCATATGTTATGTGCTATGCTTGGAGCGTCCCGCTCTTTACTTTTTAGTTTGTTTTAGCTTTGCTTGCTGTTCATAATAAGTTGGAACCTAGCCTACCTTGTTTGGGAGAGAGACACGCTCCATTCCACTCTAGAACACAATATAGGTTTTCATGCTTATCCTTTTTTGTGTGTTCTTCATCTTTCCATAGCTACTATCATGTTTAGCTCTTAGTTTTCATCTTATATTTTAAGAGCTTTTTTATTTATGTTGCTTTTGGAACTCTCTTGAGTTATCATGCATATCATGTTTAGAGAGTTGGCTCGTTGCACTGAGTTGTGTGTCTTGCATTAGTAGGTAACTAAGGTTGCTATTTAAGTATAGTAGTAACCCTTAATAGTTTTGAGGTATTGATTTGAGTAATGTTTGGTCACATCCCTAGAATTCCTTTTGTTGATTAGCAAGATTGTGCTCGTGTTTTATTGTTGTATTAAAAAAATGAAATAGGGAATGAAAGAAAAACCCTAGCACTTCTTTATTCAACTAAATTCCAATGAAGTAAAAGTTCAATGAACCCAAAATGGCCTTCATAAAAGCCCACCCTTTTTGATAAATATTGGAAACAACATTTCAGGGGCGGATATTATTTTTAAAATAATTTTGGCATTCTATTTTTCTCACAAAAGCCACTGTTATTATCCAAATAGGTGATTTTAAATATTTCAGAATATCATACAATGTTGAAATATTTATGTGGGATTGGTAATAATTCAAATACCACCCACAACTATTTTCACTAATTCTAGAAATAGTTTGGAGCCAAAAATAAAACAAATAAATGTCAGAACTGTTTAACAGAAATCAGAAATGAAAAAATGGAAAAACCCTTACCTGTCGCTCACCGTGGCCCAGCCCATCTCCCTGCCGCCTTCTTCAACCTCGTGCTAGTAGGCACGAGGGTGTGGAGCCCGCATAGGAGGCACGACCACCTCCTGGTGGCCACCCCCGACCCTATCTCTTCATGATGAGAAGCCCCGAAGCGTCCTCTCTCCATTTCCCTCCTCCCCGGCCTCTCTCACGGCCTCTTCGAGCTCGCCCCCCTCTGGATCTGATATCGGCCGCCGCCGTTGCCCGCGACTCCGGCCACCACAGCGCCTCCCCGAGCACGCTGTCGACTCCACGCGAAGCACCGTGAGCCCCTGATGGTTTTACCCTGCTCCCCTTGCCTTCTCGCACCCTGCAGCCACCGCCCGCCGTGGCCGAGCTTCGGCAGCCGTCGTGGCCCGTCGTCGGGGCTACTCCGGCGACCTAGCGTCCCCTCGAGCCCCGTGCGCGATGCAGTCGAGCCTCGGCTTCGTCCCAGTTCCTCCAGCGCATCCAACCGAGGCTTGTAGCCCATTTTGGAGCAACTTCGGGGAGGATCCGCCGCGCCCGTGGTCGCTGTCGGCGAAACTCCGGTGGGGATGACGTGGCCGCTATAATCCATCATTAGTTAGTCGTTAGAGCCACTCATAGTGGGCCCCAGGAGTGAGTCAAACCCACTTAGGGGCTGGTCAGCGCGGGGTTATCCCCTGTGACACTGACCAGCCCAGCCCCTGTTGACCCTGATGACGTCAGCCATGATGCAATAAATCTATTTCTGTGATTTATACAATTCCAGAAAATGCTGAAACTTTGGAAATTCATAGAAAGTTAAATATAACTCCAAATTTGATAAATAATATATGTAAAATAATCAGAAAAATTCAATGAACACAATGGTGCTACTTTCATGCATGAGAAACAAAGTTACGAAATAGCATCAGGTCAAATCAATTAAATGACTGTGATAAATAAAATTTTTCAAAGAATATTTGAACTTTGAATTCAAATCAGATTCATACTAAGGTTCTGTTACTCACCTTAAACCATGCTACATTTCATTTCATCCCATGATCGTGCATCATATTGTTGCATATCAATGATATTGATTGTCGTTATTATTTCGGTAGGCTCTGCCCCTCCTGATACGTCCGAATATCGGACTGACGGATTTAATCCTTCCACTGAGCAACAAGGCAAGCACCCTTTTGATCATCCCGATATAATCCCATGTTCCCGCTCCTGCTCTCACTTATTGCACTAGGACAAAATATTTCAAATGCTTTACTTCGTAGCTAAACCTATTCCTTTGCATGACCTGTCATTGTCACAGTAAATAGCCAAACCTTGCAACCTAGCAAACCCGGTAGATGCTAGAGCCATGATGTGTCTTATCCTGCTATGCTTGTTATACCTAGAGTTGTGTCAGGTCTGTTTCATCTGGGTGATGAACAAGAATGAATGAAAGTGTTTTAGTGACAAAGAATAAGTGTGGAACCTGATTTGGTAAAGGTACCGATGAAAGGCTATGTAGGAGTACATGGCGGGTTGTTTCATTGGAACCGTCCTTAGGGACTGAGTTCCGTGTATGTAATCCAAGACTAGATACTACCACATGTTGGGATACTTAATTGACCCTCTCGGCTTATTAATCGCCTAGTACTGGGTCCAGGATTTGCAAGTAGTGTCTGGTGTTTATAGTCATGCTGGAGGCCGTGCATGGTGCTGACCTTAGAGGTGGGCCGTGACGCGGTAGGCAGTGGCACGGTGTACCAACTGACACCCGGATGGTGGGCTTGGGAACCCTGCGCACATCATTTGGGGCCGTAGCAGAAACTTTGGCCGAACCTCCGTGCGGGTTCACTCTCAAATAGGCAATAAACCTGGACTAGGTATTAGCGTGGTTAACGGTCGTGGCCGACTCCCTCGCTGGGCTTCTGCTTCAAGGTTGCCGAGGTGCATGACGTGCACATGGCGATAAGTGGCGAGAGCGTGTGTGAAAAAGTACACCCCTGCAGGGTTATGATCTATTAGAATAGTCGCGTCCACGGATATGGACTACTTGGAGACATATGTTGTTTATAGATAACTTTAATGGCTACTCATAAAAGTATCAAGATAGGCGTGAGTATCATGTATGGCATTTCCGTAGGGAGATGGAAAGGAATCCATGATAGTGTATTGATGTGGTGGTAGTGGACTCATGTACGACTTATCAAAGTTGTTTAAAACTATTTAAAATTGTAGTTTAGTCTAGCTAAGAGTCAAAGCTGGCTTGCTGCATGAAACCCCACAACCCCCTTTATTGATACATGTGCATGACTTGATAGATCTGCTCTATAGTCTTGCTGAGTACCTTTGTACTCATGTTTGTTTAATAAATGTTGCAAAAGATACCCACGATCCAACAGGTGGGTTCTACCTAGACCTCGATGATGACGAGTAGCTGGTGTCCCAGCTACGACCAGGCCCCTTCCAGAAGGGATCTGTAGATAGTCGGGCTTTATGCCTTTTCCTTTCAACTGTCTGTACTCAGACAACTTTAATGCTTCCGCTTGGTTTGTATGACTTGAGTGTCGGGTCATGTGACCCCTACCTGTATGAACTTATTATGCAAGACTCTTCTGAGTCTTCTAAATAAATGTTGTGATGTTGTATGGTTATGTTCTGATGCCATTGTTGTATCTATGCATATCGAGTATGTCATGCGTACGTGTGATGTAATGTGATATGTATGGGATTCGACACCTAGTCGTATGCCCTTAGTAGCTCTCTATATGGAGAAATGCCCCTTTGTGCTTCCACCGAGACTTGGTAGTTCGCTACTGCTCCGGACACATTGGTTGACCGGCATGTATCCTTCTTAGTTGCTGTGTCTGTCCCTACGGGGAAATGTCATGCGGTGTAATGGAGTCCTTGTAGCTTGCTACGACTCGTCTACACTCGCTGATGACCGACACCTGCTTTGTTGGGTTATGTATGCATGTCTTTGTACAGTTGAGCCACTTGAGTTTATGACTAGTTATGTTGACCCGGGTTCTTTGACATTGGAATGCTAGCGACACAATTGCATACGTGAGTCAAAAGGCGCAAACTGTCTCGGCTAAGGTAAGGTGGCAGCCGTGGGGTTAACCGTGCGTGAGACCGCAAAGGGATGCAATGTGTTACAGGTTGGATTCCTATGGCTTTAATTGGGATCCCGACAACGTTGGTATCATAGTCTGACTGACTGTAGTATTACCAAGCCAAACTGGTCGAAGTCGAGTCTAGAAATGCTTTAGTTATATGTAAGGGAATTGTTTGTGGAAGGGAACGTAAGGCTCTTGCTTATCTTCTCAAGTCATTCTGTTCTAGTCATCCTCATATTTTCTACGGGGATTAAGAACTAGGTTTCTTATCTATCTCTCAGGATCGTGTCTTACTAATCGATAGATTGTAGGAAAACGGGTTGAGAGTTAATCCGAGTTTTCTTTTGTTCCAAGGAAAAGAAAATAAGTATTGACAACCATGGAATTTGAACTTGATAGTTGAGTGGTTATGCTATCCTATCTTTTGTGGGTTGTCTCAAAATTGTTTTTGAGCATTTACACCCGTTATGCTACCCAATTTCATTTCGAGAGTTCTAATGCCTTTGCATTATTCTCTATTTCAGATGCCTTCCTGTCCTTTTAGTTAGGTGGTCCGTCTGACTAGGTGCATTGATGTACCGGGTCACATGGCCATGCTGGTCAGGATGATGTCAGTAGCCGGTTACCGCTGGTACCCAGAGTATACAGTGGAGGAGCAGTACCAGGATTTCAACCAGAGTTAGTACCTGTGCACTGTTAGGGTATTCCCAGATTACCCTGGATCCGAGGATCCGATCCATTGGTCTTATGGATTGGGGGTTACCGTTGACATGGTGGTATAAGATGCCACCTATTCAATGTTGACCATCATGACATCCAGACATGCACTGCTGCAGAATTCAGAGTTCTGTTATGTTCCCGCTTCTTTGGAGGATCCATTGCTGCAGATTACCACTCAGATGTTAGAGAATAGAGACCGAGATGCTCGTACCCTTCGTATGGAGCTTTATGCTACTCGTGCCTGTTTGTGGACAGCTTTGACACAGCTGGCACCTGTAGTTCAGATAGGCTATGGATATATGGAGATGTTGAACCCAGTTAGGACTCATCTTCCAGCTCATGTTTATTGGCCTGCCATCGGAGGTGTCACCCCTCTTCGGGGACCTCTATTGCCACTAGTCAGGGGACCGAGGCCACACCCGTGTCCTTACGATTCCCAGGGGTCTCAGGCTAGAGTATTTCCTGATTCACAGGTTTAGCTCCCAGGTCATGGAGGCAATCTGTATGAGATATTTTATGCGGATGCTTGAGCCCGTGAGTGGAATAGTAGTATTGTAGTGGTTATATTTCCACAGTCCTGTGCGTCTTGTGGAATATGACCATGTTGTGAGATGAGTTCCGGAGGCATAGATAAATAATGTATAGGAAGCTTGGAAAGCCTCTGATGAGTAGTATCATCTTTTCAGTAGTTTGCTCTTCAGTTTGAGGTTGTACTGAAATATGTTAGGGTGTGTATGAACCATGGTGTATATATAGCAGTTTGCTTGTTACCATGTTGTTCGGATGTTCATTTCCGCATTCCATGTTGTTCAATGCATTCTTAATACATAGTTAGTATTGATGTTGATCTAGTCTAAGCTGTGAGTTTGTTTGCCAAGATGGTGTTTACCAGGCACAACCGTGCCCCTAGCCATGAGCAGGGAGAGGGTAGTCAGACAGCACAGGAGGATCTGCCTCACCCGCCTTCTCTAGCGGAGGTTATGCTGGAGGCACAAAGAAACAAGACAGAGACCAACCGTCTGCTAGAACGTATTGAGCAAAATACGGCTCGTCAGCCGCGGAATAACGCAGTGTCCCTCAATGACTTTGTGAAGCTAAATCCCCCAAAGTTCATCACTCCGTTGATCCTCTCGACGCTGATGACTGGTTGTGCAGTATATCGCGCAAGATACGCTCTGCCAAAGTTTCTGAGGCTGACAAGGTGATCTTCGCTGCGTACTTTCTGGAAGGCTCCGCCAATCTGTGGTGGGAGAATTATGAAGCTATGCGTCCTGCCGGACCAGCAACCACTTGGGCTGATTTCAGTGCAGCTTTCCGTCTGCACCACATTCCAGAGGGTCTGATGGACTATAAGAGAGAGGAATTATGTGCCTTCACTCAGGGAAAGATGATCGTGGATGCTTATAGCCGCGAGTTCGGTAATCTCGCTCGGTACGCAACTGAAGAGGTGTCAACCGATGCCAAGAAGCAAGCAAGATTCCGCAAGGGACTGAGCCCCGAACTTCGTCATGACGTGCGCCTTCATGAATGTACAAGTTTCCAAGCTCTTGTCAACAAGGCGATCAGTGCCGAGACTGGTCATACCGACTATGAAGGCACGAATAAGCACTCTCGCGATTCTGGCTCCTCATCCAGTTTAGCGTTTCTGAAGCGCCGGGTGTGGGTCCCGAATAGTTCTCTGCCACCAAGATATACCCCGAGGCCATCCTATGTGGCGCCTTAGGAAAACCAGACCAACCCCCCAGCCAAGACCTATGGTGGTCCAGCTAACAATGCTGCACCACGTGCCAATCAGGTGATATGTTACAATTGTGGAGAACCAGGACACTATTCGCGTGAGTGTCCTCAAAATATCGCTGCCAAGCAACCTGGGAAGTTGATACGCCCATTTTGCATCATGCTTTTATGTTGATATTTATCGCTTTATGGGCTGTTATTACACTTTACGGTACAATACTTATGCCTTTTCTCTCTTATTTTATAAGGTTTACATGAAGAGGGAGAATGCCGGCAACTGGAATTCTGGTCTAAAAAAGGAGCAAGTTTGAGATACCTATTCTGCGCAACTCCAAAAGCCATGAAAATCAACGAGAAATTATTTTGGATTTTATAAAAAGTACTGGGCGGAAGAAGTACCGGAGGGGAGCCACCAGGAGGCCACAAGCCTGCCAGGCGCGGCCTACCCCCTGGTCGTGCCTGGGTGGCTTGTGGGCCCCCTGTTGCCCTTCCGGCTCCCATCTTTTGCTATAAGGAGGGTTTCGTCCCAGAAAAAATGGGGAGGAGACTTTCGGGAAGAGACGTCGCCGCCATGAAGCGGAACTTGAGCAGAACCAATCTAGAGCTCCGAATGGGCCGTCCTGCTGGGGAAACTTCCCTCCCACAGGGGGAAATCGTCGCCATCGTCATCACCAACACTCCTCTCATCGGAGGGGACTCATCTCCATCAACATCTTCATCAGCACCATCTCATCTCCAAACCCTAGTTCATCTCTTGTAACCAATCTCCGTCTCGCGACTCCGATTGGTACTTGTAAGGTTGCTAGTAGTGTTAATTACTCTTTGTAGTTGATGCTAGTTGGATTACTCGGTGGAAGATCATATGTTCAGATCCTTAATGCTATTCAATACCTCTCTGGTAATGAACATAATTATGCTTTGTGAGTAGTCACTTTTGTTCCTAAGGACATGGGATAAGTCTTGCTATAAGTAGTCATGTGAATTTGGTATTCGTTCGATATTTTAAAGCGATGCATGTTGTCTTTCCTCTAGTGGTGTTATGTGGACGTCGACTACATGACACTTCACCATTATTTGGGCCTAGAGGAAGGCATTGGGAAGTAATAAGTAGATGATGGGTTGCTAGAGTGACAGAATCTTAAACCCTAGTTTATGCGTTGCTTCGTAAGGGGCTGATTTGGACCCACTAGTTTAATGCTATGGTTAGACTTAGTCTTAATTCTTCTTTCATAGTTATGGATGCTTGCGAGAGGGATTAATCATAAGTGGGATGTTTCTCCAAGTAAGGGAAGCACCCAAGCACCGGTCCACCCACATATCAGAATATCAAAGTAGCGAACGTGAATCATATGAACATGATGAAAACTAGCTTGACAGAAATTCCTATGTGTCCTCAGGAGCGCTTTACCTCATATAAGAGTTTGTCCAGGCTTGTCCCTTGCTCCAAAGGGATTGGGCCATCTTGCTGCATCTTTGTTACTATTGTTACTTGTTACTCGCTATGAATTGTATTACCACACAACTATCTGTTACCGATAATTACAGTGCCTGTAGAGAATACCTTGCTAAAAACCACTTGTCAGTTCCCGTTGCTCCTCGTTGGGTTCGGCACTCTTACTTATCGAAAGGACGACGATAGATCCCCTACACTTGTGGGTCATCAAGACTCTTTTCTGGCACCGTTGCCGGGGAGTGAAGCGCCTTTGGTAAGTGGAATTTGGTAAGGAAACATTTATATAGTGTGCTGAAATTTATTGTCACTTGTCACTTATGGAAACTAATACTTTGAGGAGCTTTTTTGGGATATATTCACCTCGAACGGAAGCACAAGGAGTTTCTCCTCAACGTACAGCACCTACTAAAAATATTTATTATGAAATTCCTTCGGGTATGCTAGAGAAACTATTGGCTAATCCTTTTACAAGGGATGGAACATCACATCCCAACTTGCATCTAATCTATGTAGATGAAGTTTGTGGTTTATTTAAGCTTGCAGGTTTGCCCGAGGATGAGGTAAATAAGAAGGTATTTCCCTTATCTTTGAGGGATAAATCATTTACATGGTATAGGCTATGTGATGATACTGGATCATGGAACTACAACCGATTGAAATTGGAATTTCATCAAAAGTTTTATCCTATGCATCTGGTACATCGCAATCAGAATTATATTTATAATTTTTGGCCTGGTGATAGAGAAAGTATCGCTCAAGCTTGGGGGAGGCTTAAGTCAATGTTATATTCATGCCCTAACCTTGAGCTCTCGAGAGAAATTATTATTCAGAACTTTTATGCTCGGCTTTCTCATGATAATCGCACCATGCTTGACACTTCTGGTACCGGTTCTTTTATGAAGAGAGATATTGACTTCAAACAGAATGTATTGGAAAGAATTAAACGCAACTCTGAAGATTGGGAGTTTGATGAAGGTAAGGAGTCAGGTATGAATCTTAATTTTGGTTGCGTTAAATTCTTCGTTGAAACAAATACTTTTTGTGATTTTAGCGCTAAACATGGACTTGACACTGAGATAGTAGCTTCATATGTGAATCATTTGCTGCTCATATTAATCTCCCTAAAGAGAAGTGGTTTAAATATCATCCTCCCATAGAAGTCAATGTAGTTAAACCCAATCCAGTTGAAGAGAAAGCCATTGCTTATAATGATCCTATTGTTCCTAGTGCTTACATTGAGAAACCACCTTTCCCTGTTAGAATAATGGTTCATGCTAAAGCTTCAACTGTGATACGTAGGGGCTACATTAGAACACCTACACCCCCTGAGCAAATTAAAATTGAACCTAGCATTGCTATTATCAAAGATCTCCTATCCGACAATGTTGATGGGCATGATATTCACTTATGTGAAGATGCTGCTAGAATTGCTAAACCTCATGCTAGAGACAAACATAGGCCTGTTGTTGGTATACCTGTTGTTTCTGTTAAGATAGGAGATCCTTATTATCATGGTTTATGTGATGTGGGTGCTAGTGTTAGTGCAATACCTCCATCTTTATATGATGAAATTAAAGACGAGATTGCACCTGTCGAGATGGAACCTATTGATGTTACTATTCAGCTTGCCAATATAGATACTATCTTCCCTTTGGGAATTGTTAGAGATGTTGAAGTCTTGTGTGGTAAAACTAAGTATCCTGCTGATTTTCTCGTTCTTGCTACCACACAAGATAGCTTTTGTCTCATCATATTTGGCAGACCTTTCCTCAATACTGTCAATGCTCATATTGACTGTGAGAAGCAAACTATCACTGTTGGCTTTGAAGGTGTGTCACACGAATTCAATTTCTCCAAGTTTGGTAGACAACCTCATGAAAAAGAATTGTCTAGTAAGGATGAAATTATTGCTCTAGCTTCTATTGCTGTCCCTCCTACTGATCCTTTAGAGCAATACTTGCTTGAGCATGAAAATGATATGCATATGGATGAAAGGAATGAGATAGATAGAGTTATCTTTGAACAACATCCTATCCTTAAGAATAATTTGCATGTTGAATTGCTTGGAGATCCACCCCCACCAAATGGTGATCCTCTGTTTGAGCTTAAACAGTTACCAGATACTCTTAAGTATGCTTATCTTGATGAAAAAGAGATATATCCTGTTATTATTAGTGCTAGCCTTTCAGAGCATGAAGAAAAGAAATTATTGAAAACTCTGAGGAAGCACCCTGCTGCTATTGGATATACTCTTGACGATCTTAAAGGCATTAGTCCCACTCTATGCCAGCATAAAATTAAAACCGATCCTAATTCCAAACCAATTGCCGATCATCAACGGAGATTAAATCCTAAGATGAAAGAGGTAGTAAGAAAAGAAATACTAAAGCTCCTGGAAGCAGGTATTATCAATCCTGTTGCTCATAGTGATTGGGTGAGTCCGGTGCATTGCGTCCCTAAGAAGGGAGGCATTAGCGTTGTCCCTAATGGTAAAGATGAATTGATCCCACAGAGGATTGTTACTCGCTATAGGATGGTAATCGATTTTAGGAAATTGAATAAAGCCACTAGGAAAGATCATTACCCTTTGCCTTTTATTGACCAAATGCTAGAAAGATTGTCTAAACGCACACACTTCTGCTTTCTAGATGGTTATTCTGGTTTCTCCCAAATACCTGTTGCACAATCTGATCAGGAGAAAACCAGTTTTACCTGCCCTTTCGGTACCTTTGCTTACAGATGTATGCCTTTTGGCTTATGTAATGCACCTGCTACCTTTCAAAGATGTATGATGGCTATATTCTCTGAGTTTTGTGAAAAGATTGTTGAGGTTTTCATGGATGACTTCTCTGTTTACGGGTCTTCTTTTGATGATTGCCTCAACAACCTTGATCGAGTTTTGCAGAGATGTAAAGATACCAACCTTTTCTTGAATTGGGAGAAGGGACATTTTATGGTTAATGAAGGCATAGTCTTAGGACATCAAATTTATGAAAGAGGTATTGAAGTCGATAAGGCTAAAGTTGATGCGATCGAGAAAATGCCATGCCCTACGGACATCAAAGGTATAAGAAGTTTCCTTGGTCATGCTGGTTTCTATAGAAAGTTTATGAAGGACTTCTCTAAGATTTCTAGGCCTCTTACCAATCTCTTGCAAAAGGATATTCCATTTGTTTTTTATGATGATTGTGAAGAGGCATTTGAAATACTTAAGAAGGCCTTGATAACTGCACCTATTGTTCAACCACCTGATTGGAACCTACCTTTTGAAATTATGTGTGATGCTAGTGATTATGCTGTTGGTGCTCTTCTAGGACAAAGAGTTGATAAGAAATTGAATGTTATTCATTATGCTAGTAAAACTCTAGACAGTGCCCAAAGAAACTATGCTACTACTGAAAAGGAATTTTTAGCACTCGTATTTGCATGTGAAAAGTTCAGATCTTACATTGTTGATTCCAAAGTTACTATTCACACTGATCATGCTACTATTAATTATCTCATGGAAAAGAAAGATGCTAAACCTAGACTTATCAGATGGGTTCTCTTGCTACAAGAATTTGATTTGCATGTTGTTGATAGGAAGGGTGCTGAGAACCCCGTAGCAGATAACTTGTCTAGGTTGGAGAATGTTTTTGATGACCCACAAACTATTGATGATAGCTTTCCTGATGAGCAATTGAATGTCATCAATGCTTCACGTAGTACACCTTGGTATGCTGATTATGCAAATTATATTGTTGCTAAATATATACCACCTAGTTTCACATACCAACAAAGGAAGAAATTCTTCTTTGATTTGAGACATTACTTTTGGGATGATCCTCACCTTTATAAAGAAGGAGTAGATGGTGTTATTAGACGCTGTGTACCTGAGCATGAACAGGGAGAGATCCTACAGAAGTGTCACTCCGAGGCTTACGGAGGACACCATGCGGGAGATAGAACTGCACACAAGGTATTGCAATCCGGATTTTATTGGCCTACTCTCTTCAAGGATGCCCGTAAGTTTGTCTTGTCCTGTGATGAATGTCAAAGAATAGGTAATATCAGTAAACGTCAGGAAATTCCTATGAATTATTCACTTGTCATTGAACCATTTGATGTTTGCGGTTTTGATTATATGGGACCTTCTCCAAAGTCCAACGAGTATACTCATATCCTAGTTGTTGTTGATTACATTACTAAGTGTGTAGAAGCTATCCCAACTAGTAGTGCTCATCATAACACCTCTATTAGGATGCTTAAAGAAGTTATTTTCCCTAGATTTGGAGTCCCTAGATATTTAATGACTGATGGTGGTTCACATTTTATTCGTGGTGCTTTCCATAAAACGCTTGCTAAGTATGACGTCAACCATAGAATTGCATCTCCCTATCATCCTCAATCGAGTGGTCAAGTAGAGCTAAATAATAGAGAAATTGAACTAATTCTGCAAAAGACTGTTAATAGGTCTAGAAAGAATTGGTCTAAGAAGCTTGATGATGCACTGTGGGCTTATAGAACTGCTTATAGGAATCCCATGGGCATGTCTCCGTACAAAATGGTTTACGCTAAAGCATGTCATTTACCTCTTGAGCTAGAGCATAAGGCTTATTGGGCAATCCAAGAGCTCAACTTTGATTTCAAACTTGCTGGTGAGAAGAGGTTATTTCATATTAGCTCACTTGATAAATGGAGAACTCAGGCATATGAAAATGCCAAGTTGTTTAAAGAAAAAGTTAAGAGGTGGCATGATAAAAGGATACAAAAACATGAGTTCAATGTAGGTGATTATGTCTTGCTATACAATTCTCGTTTAAGATTTTTTGCACGCAAGCTTCTCTCTAAATGGGAAGGTCCTTACATTGTTGAGGAAGTATATCGTTCCGGTGCCATAAAGATCAACAACACGGAAGGTAATTTTCCGAGAGTTGTAAATGGGCAAAGAATCAAGCATTATATCTCAGGTACTCCCATAAATGTTGAAAGCAATATTATTAATACCATAACTTAGGAGGAGTACATAAGGGATATTTATCAGCCTGTTTCAGACTCCAAAAAAGAAGAGGTATGTGATTCGGTAAGTAAACCGACTCCAAAACTTTTCCAGTAGCAATTTTTCTCTGTTTTGGAATTTTTTAGAAAAATAGAAAAATTTAAAGCAGTCCGGAAAGCGCACGAGGAGGCGACAAGCCTGCCAGGCGCGGCCTACCCCCCTGGCCGCGCCTGGGTGGCTTGTGAGCACCTCATGTGCCTCTCGGACTCTGTTTTCTTGTGGAATACTCCTTTTGGTCGGGAAAAATTCATTATATATTCTCTCGAAAGGTCTGACCCTCGTATCATGCAGACATCCTCTGTTTTCGTTTGGAGCTACTGTGCAGACAGATCTAGATCGCTACGGCATCCCCAAAAGTTCGGATGGACAAGTTCCTCATGAAGGTCATCAATCCCTACCTCGTGGGAGTGCTGCAACACCCTCAATCTATCGAGATGCATGAGGGGGTGCTGCACATCCATGATGTTTTGGGGGCCAAGAAGACCAGAAGCGTGGAGGCGAGGCTCGAAGCAATGGAGCAACAAGTCTTCAAGTGCCAAGGGATGGTGGAACCGGACTCAACACCAACCACATGATGATCACAGAGTTCACCAGCAAGCACAAGATCGATGCCAATGACATTGGGAAGCACCTCTCTAGGCTCTATGAAAGAATTGATCACCTCCAAGCCCAGATCTATGACCTCATGACCAAAACTGTGAGTATGAGTATAGAATTAAATCAATACGGTTGCCTGCAGATTTGAGGATTCCGGAGACTCGATCATCTTTCCATGATGGAGCACCTATGCCTTGGAAGACGGAGAATCAACCCCAGACTGCAACAACTCCACCACCATCACCTTCAAAGGAAGACAATTAGGCATGAGTATGGGCACTCCTCTTGTCTTGTGCTAAGCTTGGGGGAGTTGCCCCAGTATCGTATCACCATCACATCTTTTGCCTTTACCTTTTTCTTAGTTCAATCCTTTTTTAGTTTTATCTTTCTCTAGTAGAATAAAGTTCTTAGTATGTTCTAGTCTTGAGTTTTTCTTTGCCATGTATTCGAGTTCGTGAGTCATATAATAAAGAGTGTTTTAGTTAAGGGCCTTGCTTCTTGCCATGATCTAAAGAAAAGAATAATAAAAGAACAAAAGCATGAAAGATCATGTATTGATCTTATGGGAAGTGATGGCTTCACATATAAAAAGAATGTTGATTGAAACTTGTTGTGGGTGGACAAACATAGACCTTGGTCATTGTTGCAATTAATATGAAGTAATAAAGAAGGATAGGTTCACATATAAATATATCATCTTCGACACCGTCTATGATTGTGAACACTCATTAAACTATTACATGCTTAGAAGTAGATGTTGGACAAGGAAGACAACATAATGAATCATGTTTGCTTGGTTCCGAACAATGTTATATGACTAGAGATCCCTTAGCATGTGACGCTTGCTTCCACCTCATATCAGCCAAAACTTCCGCACTAAGTAGAGATACTACTTGTGCATCCTTAAACCTTCAACCCAGTTTTTCCATGAGAGTCCACCATACCTACCTATGGATTGAATAAGATCCCTCAAGTAAGTTGTCATCGGTGCAAGCAATAAAATTGCTCCCTAAATATGTATGATCTATTAGTGTGTGGAAAATAAGCTTTGTACGAACCTGTGACGAGGAAGACATAAAAGCGACAGACTGCATAATAAAGTTCTTTATCACACGAGGCAATATAAAGTGACGTTCCTTCACACTAAGAGGACACACATCCAAACCTCAAAAGCGCATGACAAGCACTGCTTCCCTCTGCGAAGGGCCTATCTTGTACCTTTACTTTTTATTCTTAAAAGAGTCGTGGTGATCGACACCAATTCCTTGTTTTGCCTTTCTCTTGGCTTACGTCATGTGCTAGGGAAAGATCTATATTCATATGTAAACTTGGAAGTAAGTATTCATGAATTATTATTGTTGACATTACCCTTGAGGTAAGTAGTTGGGAGGCGAAACTATAAGCCCCTATCTTTCTATGTGTCCAACTGAAACTTTGATCTCATGAGTACCACGTGAGTTTTAGCAATTGTACAAGACGAAAGGATGATTGAGTATGTGGATTTGCTTTACAGGCTCTTATTTGACTCTTTCCGATGTTATGTTAAATTGCAGTTGTTTCAATGACTAAAGGCTATTGGTTGTTAATTCTTAATAAGATTCTTGATCCATACTTTACTTTGTGAAGGAATTGTCAATTTAGCATAAGAGATTATATGACGTTATTGCTGTTCTAATTATGATCATGATGCCTGCATGTCCATATTTTGTTTTATCGACACCTCTATCTCTAAACTTGTGGGCATATTTATTGATCTCGGCTTCCGCTTGAGGACAAGCGAGGTCTAAGCTGGGGGGAGTTGATACGTCCATTTTGCATCATGATTTTATGTTGATATTTATCGATTTATGGGCTGTTATTACACTTTACGGTACAATACTTATGCCTTTTCTCTCTTATTTTATAAGGTTTACATGAAGAGGGAGAATGCCGGCAGCTGGAATTCTGGTCTAAAAAAGGAGCAAGTTTGAGATACCTATTCTGTGCAACTCCAAAAGCCGTGAAAATCAACGAGGAATTATTTTGGATTTTCTAAAAAATACTGGGCGGAAGAAGTACTGGAGGGGAGCCACGAGGAGGCCACAAGCCTGCGAGGCGCGACCTACCCACCTGGCCGTTCTTGGGTGGCTTGTGGGCCCCCTGTTGCCCCTCCAGCTCCCATCTTTTTCTATAAGGAGGGTTTCATCCCAGAAAAATCAGGAGGAGGCTTTTGGGAAGAGACGCCGCCGCCACGAGGCGGAACTTGAGCAGAACCAATTTAGAGCTCCGGCAGGGCTGTCCTGCCGGGGAAACTTCCCTCCCAGAGGGGGAAATCGCTGCCATCCTCATCACCAACAGTCCTCTCATCGGAGGGACTCATCTCCATCAACATCTTCATCAACACCATCTCATCTCCAAACCCTAGTTCATCTCTTGTAACCAATCTCCGTCTTGCGACTCCGATTGGTACTTGTAAGGTTGCTAGTAGTGTTAATTACTCTTTGTAGTTGATGCTAGTTGGATTACTCGGTGGAAGATCATATGTTCAGATCCTTAATGCTATTCAATACCTCTATGGTCATGAACATAATTATGCTTTGTGAGTAGTCACTTTTGTTCCTGAGGACATGGGATAAGTCTTGCTATAAGTAGTCATGTGAATTTGGTATTCGTTCGATATTTTGATGCGATGTATGTTGTCTTTCCTCTAGTGGTGTTATGTGAACGTCGACTACATGACACTTCACCATTATTTGGTCCTAGAGGAAGGCATTGGGAAGTAATAAGTAGATGATGGGTTGCTAGAGTGACAGAAGCTTAAACCCTAGTTTATGTGTTGCTTCATAAGGGGCTGATTTGGACCCACTAGTTTAATGCTATGGTTAGACTTAGTCTTAATTCTTCTTTCGTAGTTGCGGATGCTTGCGAGAGGGGTTAATCATAAGTGGGATGTTTGTCCAAGTAAGGGCAGCACCCAAGCACCGGTCCACCCACATATCAAAATATCAAAGTAGCGAACGCGAATCATATGAACATGATGAAAACTAGCTTGACAGAAATTCCTATGTGTCCTCGGGAGCGCTTTACCTCATATAAGAGTTTGTCCAGGCTTATCCCTTGCTACAAAAGGGATTGGGCCATCTTTCTGCACCTTTGTTACTATTGTTACTTCCTACTCGCTACGAATTATCTTATCACACAACTATCTGTTACCGATAATTTCAGTGCCTGCAGAGAATACCTTGCTAAAAACCACTTGTCAGTTCCTTTTGCTCCTCATTGGGTTCGACACTCTTACTTATCGAAAGGACTACGATAGATCCCCTACACTTGTGGGTCATCAGAAGTCTGTTGGGCAAGGCAAGTCGGGCAAAGCATATTATGTGAAGCCAACTCCTGTGCGTGGCCGCGTGAATTATGTTTCAGCAGAAGAAGCTGCAGAGGATCCCGACATCATTCTGGGTACGCTCCTTGTTAATCGTCACCCAGCGTCTGTTCTTTTTGTTACCGGGTCGTCTCATTCCTTCATTTTCGAAAGTTATGCGCAGTTGCATAACATGTCCTTTTGTGATATGCCAATCCCATTAGTTGTCCAAACTCCTGGTAGTAAATGGCACACTTCTAGGATAAGTTATGACAATGAAATTCTAGTAGACATGCTAGTTTTTCTAGCATTATTGAAAGCCCCTAAATCCTCAGATATCAATATCATCTTGGGTATGGACTGGATGTCAGCTCATTACGCCAAGATTGATACCCATTCTAGGAATGTTCAGCTTACCTATCCCTCGAGTGAGATAGTTAATGTCTCAACTCGAGTTGCTAAATGCCGACTCTATTCCCTCAATGCCAGTCCTCTTCCAGAACTTGAAGACATTCTGGTAGTCATGACTTTCCGGATGTTTTTCCAGAAGAACTTCCTGGAATTCCACCTGACAGGGATGTAGAGTTTGTGATAGATCTTGTTCGAGGAACTATCCCAATAGCCAGAAGACACTATAAGATGGCACCCTTATAGCTAGCCGAACTTAAGGAATAACTAGATGATGCCTTGAGTAAAGGTTTCATTCGTCCTAGCTCTTCTCCTTGGGCTTGTCGCGTCCTCTTCGTCAAGAAGAAGGATGGAACGGATTAGATGGTTGTAGATTATCGACCAGTTAATCTGGTCACCATAAAGAACAAGTATCCGCTCCCTAGGATCAACGATCTGTATAATCAGCTTGCTGGATCCTTAGTGTTCTCCAAGATGGATTTGAGGTTGGGTTACCATCAAATCAAGATCAAGAACGGGGACATTCCAAAAACGGCCTTTGTAACTCGTTATGGCCAATACGAGTACACCGTCATGTCCTTAGGTCTAACCAATGCCCCAGCCACCTTCTCTCGCTTGATGAATTCAATCTTCATGGAGTATTTGGATAATTTCGTCGTGGTATACCTCGATGATATTCTCATCTACTCGAAGAACGAACAAGAACATGCCGAGCATCTAAGGCTGGTATTGATGAAACTTCGAGAGCATCGCCTTTATGCCAAGTTTTCCAAATGTGAATTTTGGCTATCAGAAGTGACCTATCTAGGCCATGTAGTCTCTGGTAAGGGTATTGCTGCCAATCCCGAGAGAGTTCAAGCCGTCCTTGATTGGAGTCAACCTGAATCTGTTAAGAAAGTTAGGAGTTTTCATGGTCTAGCGAGCTATTATCGCCGCTTCGTCGAGAACTTCTCCAAGGTTGCAAAGCCTCTAACTGAACTCCTCAAGAAAGATAAAAAGTTCGAGTGGACACCATAGTGTGAGCATAGCTTTCAGGAACTGAAAAGACGTCTGACTTCCGCACCTGTGTTGCTACCACCATATTTTTCTAAGGACTTTGTTATCTATTGCGACGCCTCGCGACAAGGATTAGGTTGCATTCTCATGCAGGATCGTCATGTGATTGCATATGCATCTCGACAGTTGCGTCCACATGAGGATAATTATCTCACACATGATCTTGAGCTTGCAGCTGTAGTCCATGCACTAAAAACCTCGCGACATTACCTTCTTGGTAATCGTTGCAAAATCTTCACTAATCACCAAAGTCTGAAGTATATCTTCACCTAGCCGGATTTGAATCTCAGGCAAATACGGTGGGTCGAGTTGATCACATATTATAACTTAGGGATAACTTACACCCCGGGGAAAGCCAATGTTATGGCTGATGCACTAAGTCCTAAGTCTTATTGTAACAATCTGATGTCACAACGAGGTCAACCATGTCTCTATGAGGAATTTTGGAAGTTGAACCTCCACATTGTTCCTCAAGGATTCCTTTCTACCCTGGTGGCGAAACCTACTCTTGGGGATCAAATTATAGCTGTGTAGAAATATGATAAGGGTATATCCCGGATCAAGGATAATATTGCTAGCGAAAATGCTAAAGATTTCTCTATTAATGAGCAAGGTATTGTGTTCTTCCAGAATCATTTAGTGGTTCCTAAGAGCAAACGTCTGCGATAGTTGATTCTTAAGGAGGCTCATAAATCTCCTCTCACGATTCATCCTGGTAGTACTAAGATGTATCAGGACCTACGCTAGAGGTTCTGGTGGACTAGGATGAAGAGAGAAATTCCTGAGTTCGTTGCTAACTGCAACGTCTGTCGTCGAGTTAAAGCAGAACATTAATGGCCTGCTAGCACCCTTCAACCTTTATCTATTCCTGAATAGAAATGGGATAAAGTTAGTATGGATTTCATCACTGGATTTCCTAGGACCAAGAAAGGGAATAATGCTATCTTTGTGGTCATTGACTGTTTTTCCAAAGTAGCTCATTTTCTTCCAGTTCGTGAGAATATAACAACTAGCCAGCTAGCAGAATATCTCTCGAATAGTGTCTCTTCATGGTGTTCCATTGGAGATTAATTCAGATCGTGTAAGTATTTTTACTTCTCGTTTCTGGGAAAGCTTTCAGAATGCCATGGGTACCCACCTATCCTTTAGCACTGCTTTCCATCCTCAGTCAAGTGGTCAAGTAGAAAGAGTAAATCAAATCCTAGAGCATATGCTTCGAGGTTGTGTTATATCGTTCGGTATGAATTGGGTGAAGTGTCTTCCATTCGCCGAATTTGCTTATAACAATAGTTATCAATCAAGCTTGGGAAAAGCCCCTTTTGAAGTTCTCTATGCACGAAGATGTCGAACACCTCTTAATTGGTCAGAAACCGGAGAGAGGCAACTCTTTGGTCCGGATATGATCCAGGAAGCATAAGAGCAAGTTTGCATTATTCGTGAAAAGTTGAAAACAGCTCAATCTCATCAAAAGAGCCAATATGATCGTCATCATAAGGCTGTGACCTTTGAAGTTGATGAGAAGGCTTACCTTCGGGTTACACCTTTGAAGGGTACCCATCACTTCGGTATCAAAGGAAAATTGGCTCCTCGTTACATTGTTCCTTTTTGCATTCTTGCCAAACGAGGAGAACTTGCCTACCAGTTGGAACTTCCTCTACATCTTTCCAAGGTTCATGATGTTTTCCACGTCTTGCAACTTAGGCGTTGCTTCTCGGATCCTATGCATGAAGTGGACCACGAAATGCTTGATCTCCAGGATAACCTTTCATACCTCTGCAGGGTTATGATCTATTCGAATAGTCGCGTCCGCGGATATGGACTACTTGGAGACATATGTTGTTCATAGATAACTTTAATGGCTACTCATAAAAGTATCGAGATAAGCATGAGTATCATGTATGGCATTTCTGTGGGGAGACGGAAAGGAATCCATGATAGTGTATTGATGTGGTGGTAGTGGACTCGTGTACGACTTATCAAAGTTGTTTAAAACTATTTAAAATTGTAATTTAGTCTAGCCAAGAGTCAAAGCTCGCTTGCTGGATGAAACCCCACAACTCCCTTTATTGATACATGTGCATGAGTAGATAGATCTGTTCTAAAGTCTTGCTGAGTACCTTTGTACTCATGTTTGTTTAATAAATGTTGCAGAAGATACCAACGAGCCAACAGGTGGGTTCTACCTAGACCTCAATGATCATGAGTAGCTGGTGTCCCAGCTACGACCTCGCCCCTTTCAGAAGGGATCTGTAGATAGTCATGCTTTATGCCTTTTCCTTTCAACTGTCTGTACTCAGACAACTTTAATGCTTCCGCTTGGTTTGTATGACTTTGCTTGTATGACTTGAGTGTCGGGTCATGTGACCCCTACGTGTATGAAATTATTATGAAAGACTCTTCCGAGTCTTCTAAATAAATGGTGTGATGTTGTATGGTTATGTTGTGATGCCATTGTTGTATCTTTGCATATCGAGTATGTCATGTGTACGTGTGATGTACTGTGATATGTATGGGATTCGACACCTAGTTGTATGCCCTTAGTAGCTCTCTATACACAGAAATGCCCCTTTGTGCTTCCATCGAGCCTTGGTAGTTCGCTACTGCTCCGGACACATAGGTTGACCAGCATGTATCCTTCTTAGTTGCCGTGTCTGTCCCTACGGGGAAATGTCACACGGTGTAATGGAGTCCTTGTAGCTTGCTACGACTCATTTACACTCGCTGATGACCGACACCTGCTTTGCTGGGTTATGTATGCATGTCTCTGTACAGTTGAGCCACTTGAGTTTATGACTAGTTATGTCGACCTGGGTTCTTTGACATTGGAATGCTAGAGACACAATTGCATACGTGAGTCAAAAGGCGCAAACGGTCCTGGCTAAGGTAAGGTGACAGCCATAGGGTTAACCGTGCGTGAGACCGCAAAGGGATGCAATGTGTTACAGGCTGGAGTCCTATGGCTTAGGATCGTGGTCCCGACATGTTTGGACTATTGGTGCCAAGAGCTTGAGCCTATTAGTGATAGATGTCGTATTTTGGGAAATCCGTGTATTTTTGAAAAACTGAAAATTAGTTGAGAACTCTAGCTACTAAATTGATCGCTAACCTCTGGAGGGGTTGGAATATATAGAGTACCCTCATGTTACCATGAGTCGAGGATGCGCAAGGATAACCAAACCCCCAAACACTCCTCCTCGGGGTACTTGTCACTTTATGAATTTCCTAACTAGATAGAGAGTTACCGATAATAAGTGTATGAGTTCTTCGGACTAATGTGAGTATTCGATTGTTGGCACTTCCACCATAAATATTTTGCTAGCCTCTTCGGTACCGTACGTTGCCCTTTGTCACATTGAGAGTTGGTGCAAACTCCGCCCGTGTATCCAAACCCATGACATGATAAGCTCCGTCATACATAAGCCTCATTATATCTTTCCTCAAAACAGCCACCATACCTACCTATTAAGGCATTTCCATAGCATTTCCGAGATACATTGCCATGCAACATCCACCATCTCATGACTTGATCTTCATGTCATACATGCTTTTGCTTGATCATAGAGCCGCATGATAGTTGGGCCTTGCCCCAATTATTGCTACATGACGCGCTAGTATCACTGTATATCCTGCTACACTCGCAGAGGCATACAGTTGCATACATCATGATAGTTTTCACTTGTCTTTATGTTGAGCACTTCTTATAAAGTGTGATGATCTTCTTTTTATTCATGTAAAACATAGAGTGTTGCCCTTAAGTGAACAAAAGATCCCAAAGAGGACAAACAAAAGATCCCAAAGAGGATAAATGACAGATAAAAAGAAAGAGCCGAAGAGGCCAAAAAAATATATAAAAAAGAGAAAAATAAAATAAATAAAAATAATAAAAAGAGAGAAGAGGCAACACTACTATTACTTTTGAAAGATCCACGCTCGTACTCCATTGCTATATTTGTACTACATAGAGATTATCATTCATGCATAACTATGTGGGGACCCTTACACTATAGGACTTGGTTTGCATATTCCAATGTTGAGCCTCCTCAAATGAGTTCTAGGTCTTCATGAGCAAACAAGTTGATGTCTATTTAAAATATATATAAGCTTCGAGTTCACCAAAGATGGGCCAGAGGGGGCCAGGGGCCGCCCAGGCGACCTGCTGGCGCGACCTACCCCCTGGCCCCGCCAGGAGGCCGCCTGGGTGGGCCCCACCTCCTCCGGTGTCTTCCTTTGGCCTATATTTAGTCCTCCGAGAGGAAACCCTTCCACAACTTCCAGAATCGTGAATTTTGCCATCGTTCCGACGCCGCAGCGCTTCCGAGATCGGGAGCGTCGGGAGACCTCTTCCTGGCACCCTGCCGGAGGGAGTATTGACCTCCGGGAACTTCTCCACCGCCATGGACGCTTCCCGGACGTGCCGTGAGTAGTCCTCCTTGGACCATGGGTCCATGACCAGTAGCTATGTGATGTCTTCTCTCCAATCTTGTGCTTCAATGGTTAGTCCTTGTGAGCTGCCCTACATGATCAAGGCATCCATGTAATTCTCTTGCTATTTCTATGCTCGGTTCGTTGGGATCCGATGGATTACGAGATTATATTCAGATTGTTATGAGCTATATATTTGATTATCCTTTTATATTATGTTCCTTAGTGATTTGTGCATGTTCTCCGTTGCTATTTATTGCTTTGGCCGAGTAGTAGATTGTAACTCCAAGAGGGAGCGTTATGCATGATTGTGGGTTCATGCCCGTCGATGTCTAGCTTGAGTGACAGAAACATGAGACTAGGAAATGTGTTGTTTCCACTAGGGAGAAAACAATGGTGCTTGTAACCACGGTTGCAAGGATTGTTTACCTCACGCATAGTTCGTTAATGTAGTTATTCGTTGCTTTGAGTTTACACTTTGGGTGGGGCTCGCAACTTAATACCGGTGAGATGTTCTGGATAGATATCTCAAGGTGGATGATTAGTAAGTGGATGCTGATGAATAAATGGTCTACTTGTCTTGGCGTACCGCCCATTACTATTGAACCTCTAACTATCAAGTAGCAGAATTAGCATTGCGGTGCGTTCATAATTCTGTCAATTGCCCAAATGTGATTTGTTTACCCAAGCATAGTTGTTTATCGTCTTTTGGGATAGAGACAACACTAGTGAACATCATGTGACTCCGGTCCATACTACCATCATTGTTTACACCTCCATCATTTACCGCTTTCATTTACTTTTCCGTTGCAATCACTATTACTTTCCCGATTGTGTTTTGATCCTTTGCAAACTACAAGGCCGGAGAGATTGACAACCTCTTTGTACTCGTTGGGAGTAAAGTTATTTGTTGGGTGTGTAGGTCCACGTATTCTACTAGCACCAGGGTGGAAGACACCTACTTGTTGATCCTAGGTGTCCTCCTGGTTTGATAAACCTTACAGTCTCTGTGTAAGGGAAAACTTGCTGCTGATTACATCTCAACCTTCCACTTGGGGTAACCAACAAGGAGAGAGTAGTATATACATCATCTCATCATCAAGGTACCCTCGCAAGCTCTGACTTCTCCATGCCCCCTACTGGGGCCACCTCACCGGAGCTGGTGCCGGTGTGCCGACTCCAGGAGGAGGCGCGCTCGCAGGCTCCGGATCCTTCGCCTCTTCCTGTGTAGTGCCCTCTGGTATCTAGCCAGAGGGGCCAACTGGTGCTTGTCGGGGCTGGTCCCATTCTCGTCGGCACAGTGCTGGTCCTGAAGGAGCCAGCCCTGACCGCACCACGAGCTCCACCTTTTTTTCTTCTTGAACTTCTGTCCGGCGAGCACATTCCTTACCAAAAGACAACACCTTAGGTTAGAGTAGCAATAATAATTCATGTAATATGCATGCGTTGGTTTCAAACAAATGAATGAAATGTTGTTTCCCTTACGTATGATCATTCCCCTTGTATGATACAACCTTTGCATTTTCCAGAAGCTTGCCGGCTTGACCGGTCCTACCGCTAGTGCTTTGAGAACGGATCGTTAGCAGTTTGCTTGAGGGGTCGTTACCGACAAGGCTCCTTGCCGCACCCAGTGCAACCGTTAGATCATCGAGCGCCGATCGAGGCAAAATAAGGTGCTGCGTAGCGCTTAGTCTGTTGAACAAGTTCGAAACAGTGTGAAGGCGCTCTGTGTCCGTTCAGGTCGTTGAACTAGTTCGAAACAGAACTATGGTGCACTAATCCTGAAAAGGTTCCATCTACCCGCAAGTTTCTCAAACAAGGTTTGGGATCTTCCAGAAAGGAAACAACCTATCTACTCTGAAATATTTATCACTTATCTATCGTGCTGCGACACTTTTCCCCGTGGCGCTTGGGTCCTTTGCCGGGGCCTCAAGTCCCTGGCAAGCAGGCGACTACACTTTCCCAGCAACTTCCGCTCCGGCTAGGTCCTTGCCGATAGTCCTTGACTATCGTATAGAAGGGGGTTGCTGGAGCATAACTCCTTTTCCTGTTTTTCCAGGCCGTGCTGACGGAGCCTCCGAGCGCATATTCGGCGACGACGCGATGCTTCCAGGGGGGAAGTGTTTCGGCTAGAGTGCGTGCCTAGGTTCCGGTGCCTGTAGGCGCATTCTCGACGGCTATGCATCACTTCGTGGAGGTGCGTCGGCCGAAGTATGCGCCACAGGTCTCGCCGAAGCCCCCAGGCACACCCTCGACAGCAGCGCACTATCCCGGAGCGGCACATCAGCCTGATGCCTTCAAGCTCGAGGTCTTCGTCTCGACCGCAGTGGTGCACTCAACTTCCCAAGATCTGGTGCAGAACTTGCTTGATTCAGCAAAAAAGCTCTCAACCACCTCCCCCTACCTGGCGCCAAAGATGTGGGGGAAGCCGACACCTATGGGAAACTCGAAGAGTCTCTTGATCGTTCGGCAGGGAGAGAGAGGGACGGCGTCGAGAGCGGAGCTAGCGATCAACACCGGCAAGATCTTTTACCCAGGTTCGGGCCACTTGGCGCGTAAAACCCTACTCCTTCTTAGTTTGTATTGTGTGCTTACTGTAGGGCGATTTGCTACAGTAACTTAGTGGGTGATTAGGGAGTCTCCGATCCCAAAAAGTCCAACCCCTGAGAATGAGCCTTGGGCCTCCTTTTATAGGCAAAGTGGTCACCAACAGTGTGCTCAGGGAGTGCATAGTGAACAGTGTTCACTACCCTTCTTCTTTGGTGGTGTTAGGGGCAGTAAATGCCTTGTCTGACCCCTGACCTGCCGCAAGGTGGTCGCAACACATACCCAGGTGAATCGACACCTGGGTCTTGTGCTGGCGCAAGAAGGATGCGCTGGAGCGGTCGGATTGTTGTAGAAACGGGGTAGGACACCTGGCGAGCAGAAGGAGCTCGCTGGCTTGGCATCTCTATCGGATGACTCGGTTACCTTCCCGGAAAGGAGGGCTTGCCGAGGACTTCAACACTTTCCTGGCAAGGAGGGCTTGCCGGGGGCCTCGCCAGCCTATGCGGGTCTTCCCGACAAGGGAGGCTTGCCGGGGTCTTGCTAATCTTCAGGAGTCTTCCCGGCGAAGTGGGCTTGCCAGGGCCTTGGGAATCTTCCCGGCAAGGAGGGTTTGCCAGGGCCTTGCATATTGAGCCCTTGTACTCTACGCCCTTGGAGAGAGGGAAAGGGTGTGGCCTTGGTGGGTCTTGGATCGCCTTCCTGTTGTTCTTCCCTGTGCGTGCTGTCAGGGGCGTCGCCGATGCCCGTGCACAAGTCTGGGGCACAAGGGACACCAAACTCTAGTGCATCGACACTATGTCACGCTGCCTATGTAGCGACCCGACTCAAAACGAGTCAAGCCTCTGTGTATCTGTGCCATCCCTGGATCAGTATGCTGGCACAGATAGTACATCAATGTATATATCAAAGTGCAATCACATGTAAATAGCGTAAAACTAATATATACCTTAAATATTTCAGCGAAAGCAGTCAAGGGAGTGGAGTCCCAATAAACACCAACGACAAGTTGAGTGCGGACCGTAACCCTGGATCGTACTCTTACTCGTCGAAGAAAATATCTGCAACATAAGATGTTGCAGCCGTGTAGGTCAGCATATTGAATATGCCGGCAAGTCACATATGAGAGGGGGTAAAATGTCATCTATACTATATGCATATATGGCAGGTGGGGTTGTAAGTTTTAGCGTAAAGCAAATTTTCTCCTACAACAAGAGGGGCTAAAAGCAAAATATTACTACACTGTTGGTTGTTAATGAGATGGTTCCGCCAACTAGTTCTCATACCCAAGTTATTAATATTACCCTCATCAAATATATGTAATGGCGTTGAGAATTCCTGATAACTCTAGTTCCTTTGGCTCAAGTTGTCCATGACCGTGGACACGGCTAATCGATTAGGTTTGAGTACTCTGCAGAGATGTGCACACGTTCCCCACAAGATTTGATCGCCTCCGAGTATGTCCTCGCACTTCAGGGTGTTTGAAGACCGGATGATCAAAACATGGGCTTTCAACGGGTCCCTCTGAATCCCTCTCGGTGCCCATCCAAATCCTACCGTTCTTCTACATCTGCTGGCACCGCCTGTCCAGAGTCGCCGCGTTGTCCAACCAAGCCAGAGCCCATAATGACTTGTGGCTGTGCAGGTAAGCCTTGGGTCTTGAAAATATCCGTTCATCTCTTTGAGCATGGGTGAAGCTTTCCGCAAGATGTCATGGCACGTCTCCAGCATCCCGGGTCATCCACTGGTTTCTCTAGGGAGCCGATCAACCGTCCTTCACCCAGAGTTGCATTGCATCACGAGGTCTTGAAAAGTCTTGACTTAACCGGTCTTGGTTATTAAATTATTCTCGCATCACTCGTGATAAACTCTCAACCAGATTCCCGTCTACTCAAGCATAGCAATATGAAATTTGTCGTCCCGGGCCAAGTAACGGGGTTGTTGGGTGCCTACCACATGATACTACAATATGTAACCATAATTTCCAAGTACCTACTCAGCATGCAATTGGGCATAGGATGGTAGAACTACGATGCATAAAACATAGGTGATACATGATCAAATGACTTGCCTGGTATTACTTGATGAAGATAGTCGCTCTCAAAATCCTGATAATTCTACTCGCCACACTCCGAGCAATCTATCGTAAATGAATAGCATTCAATAAACATTCATGCCAAAAAGGAAGAACCAAGACAACATAAGAACAAATCATGTCTTGGTGCAAAATAACAACGTACTAAGGTTTAATAAAAAGGTCCTAAGTGTGTTGCAAAGTGAAGGTGCATGAATGAGATCAAAATAGGTAATGGACGATGAACTATTGCCATATAAGCTCGACTTGCATACACTATGGGAGATGATAAAAAATATTGGGAAGACAACATGAATGTTATTTGACAAATAGTATAAGACATACGAATTTATTTGTAGAAAGAATTTCTTGAAATGGAGCACTACAACGCAAGTTATAGCGAATTGAAGTACGAATTGAATTTGCATTCAAAAGGTCAAGAGAAGTTGAACTGAAGTATGATGGTTATGTACAAAAATATATGACATGAGTGTTTAGGGGTAAAAGGAATCAATTCAAAAGGTGGTATGATTTGCAAGATAAGATCAAATGAATGTTCGAATACAAATTTGAATCGCTCAAATTTATAAGGTTCAAAGGTCGAAACTAATGATGCTACTGGATATAGGAGTTCAATATGAGCGTGTAGAAAAAAGAATTACTAGATTTGAACTAGCGGATCAAAAGATACAAATACTTCAATATAACGTTGAATCGGCTTAGAACGATGTGAACACTTTTGGGCACTAATAGATAAATCTGATTTGATCAAAATTATAAGTTGAAAAGTTAAAACTAATGATACAAACGGAAAGAATACTTTGATACGAATCCGACGCAATTGAATTCATCTAAAACGGAGCTACGGATAAAAAGATATGATCAAAAGAAGTTTGAATATGAATATGAACAAATTTCGAAATTTGAAAATTTCAAAAAGTTGATATGATAGGTTCACAGGATAGGTGGGATCAAGACGAAACTCTAGGCGTTGGTTTCATCTAATTCAGATATACGAGTAAAAAGTTATGCTATTTGAAAAATCAGGGCCAAGCTGTTTTACGGAATAAAAGTGCTACGTCTAAAAGAATTCTAGTACTAATGTGGAAATACGAACAGTAATTAATATATCTAATTACTCTACCGTATACTAGTGTACGTATACTAGTCTAGAAATAATAAACTACGGGAGTATAAAAAAATACGAAGAGAAATACCTTCAGAATGCAGAGTAAGAATTAATTCCAATGAGGAGACGACTTCGAGAAATCCCGCCGAAGAGAAGAGAATATTTTTATTTTATAAACCTAGTCAAACCAAAAGATTGATTTAACCCGAAATAGATGATTTTTGGATGATCCTATGGGACTATATTTATAGGTGGAAAGAAGGTCTAAAGGTCAATAGCTAGGCAATGTGGGACTAAACATATACGTAAAGAGGAGAAAAGGAGGGACCAAATGCCCATGGGCTAAGTAAATTTTGGCCAATCCATAGGCAAGCTCGGATGAACAGTGTTTCCTGGTGAATAGTGTCCTTTTTTATTTTTTTCAAAATAAACAGCGAAAACAAATATAAACGAAATTAAGAGAATATTTTATATAGGCATATTATATATCAAAATTTTCAGCATAAAATTTCGTACAACATGAACATTTTACTTTTCACAAAATAAAAACTTTATAATTTTTTTTTAAAATTCAATAAAATCCAAATTTTGTCTTTAAATTTTTGGCACTATTTTTCTTCTGACTTCTTTTTTTTTGGGGGGTGTCATGTTACCTCCTCTCTTTCTTGCTTGGCAAGTATATTGTCAGGAAAAAAAATTGTGGTTGAAATCTTGTGCCAAAAATAAAATTCAAATCAAAAACCAAAGGAAAAAAAATTAAATGCCACATTCATTCAAATTCTTTATAGTTGAAGAAGTCATGTTATCTTCTCTCACTGATTTTAAATGGATGAATTTTAATTCAAAACAAAATGGGAAAGTCATTTTATTCCCTCTCATTCAAAAGTTTTAAAAAAGTTTCAAATTCCACTCAAGTTTCAATCACTCAAACAAACAAACTCTCAATCTAATAATTATATTAACATTCCAAAATTTATAATTTTGGGATGTTACAGCCTACCACTTAAATGTCAGCCTCCCAATATTTCCTTGAAACACATCTAACCCTTCCACAACCCAGCAAACCCTTGTTTGTATATGTTACTCCTTGCTCAGTCTTCATATAGCGTTGCTAGCTGCAGGTGTAGTTGGTTCCATGTGAAAACATGGGTTCCTTGTTATATCACCATATTATTGCTATTTAGTTTAATGCACCTTCATACGTCTCCATCGTATATACTTTTCCAAACTTTTTTGCCCTTGTTTTGGACTCTAATTTGCATGATTTGAATCGAACTAACCCGGACTAACGATGTTTTCAGCAGAATTGCCATGGTGTTGTTTTTGCGGAGAAATAAAAGTTCTCGGAATGACCTGGAAATTTACGAGGATTTTTTGTGGAATATATAAAAATACTGGCACGAGAATCAACCGAAGAAGTGGAGCGTGCAGCCCACAAGCCCACCACACGCCCCCCTGGCCGCGCGTGGCAGGCTTGTGGGGCCCATGTTGCTCCACCGCCTCCAATTCCAGCTCTACTTAGCCCCTTCCGTCAGGAAAAAAATCAAGGAGAAGAGTTCATCGCGTTTTACGATACGGAAGCACCGCCACCACCTGTTCTTCCTCTGGAGGGCACATCTGGAGTCCGTTTTGGGCTTCGGAGAGGGGAGATCGTCGCCATCGTCATCACCAACCTTCCTTCATTGCCAATTCCATGATGCTCTTCACCATTCGTGAGTAATCTCATCGTAGGCTTGCTTGACGGTGATGGGTTGGCTGAGATCTATCATGTAATAGAGTTAGTTTTGACGGGGATTGATCCCTAGTATCCACTGTGTTCTGAGATTGATGTTGCTACTAGTTTGGCATCCTTAATGCTTGTCACTAGGGCCCGAGTGCCATGATTTCGGATCTGAACCTATTATGTTCTCGTCAATATATGTGTGTTCTAGATCCTATCTTGCAAGTTGTAGTCACCTACTATGTGTTATGACCCCGCAACCCCGGAGCGACAATAGCCGGAACCACTCCCGCAGATGACCATAGTATGAGGAGTTCATGTATTCACCAAGTGTTAATGCGTTGGTCCGGTTATCTATTAAATGGAGAACCTTAATATCCCGTAGTTTCCATTAGGACCCCGCTGACATGGGAGGGATGGACAATAAATGTCAAGCAAGTTCTTTTCCCTAACCACGTATGACTATATACGGAATACACGCCTACATTACATTGACGAACTGGAGCTAGTTACATATCTCTTCGTGTTATAACTGTTGCATGATGAATAACATCTGGCATAATCATCCAGCACCGATCCAATGCCTACGAGTTTTTCCTACTGGTCCTTGCTACGTTACTTTGCCGCTACTGCTGTCGCTGTTGCTACTGCTGTCACTTTGCTGCTACTGGTTACTGTTGCTACTGTTGCTATCATACTACTCTGCTACTAATACTTTGCTGCAGATACTAAGTCTTTCAGGTGTGGTTGAATTGACAACTCAACTGCTAATACTTGAGAATATTCTTTGGCTTCCCCTTGTGTCGAATCAACAAATTTGGGTTGAATACTCTACCCTCGAAAACTGTTGCGATCCCCTCTACTTGTGGGTTATCGAGACCTTTTTCTGGCGCCGTTGCCGGGGAAGCATAGCTATATTCTCTGAGTCACTTGGGATTTACGTCTGCTGATCACTATGAGGAATCCGAGAGATCCAAAAACTAAAGTCTTGCCCTCAACTACGAGGATAGGTAAGGAACTGCCATCTAGCTCTACACTTGATTCACCTTCAGTTATGAGTAAGTTTGCGAGACCACCTCCTGCTAGAAATTTTGATATGTCGCCTGTGCTTGATGATGCCACTTCTTATGTTCATGATGCTTCTGATGATGCTATGCTTGATACTGCTTTGTCACTAGGTGTATTCCTTGATGCACAAATTGCTAGAGTTGCTGCTAGATGTGATGATACTTCTGAAACTGTTGAGATTATTGAAGTAGAACCTGCTATTTTTCCTGTTAGAACTAGCTCTCCTAGATATGAATTGCCTGATATGCCTGAGGGTTATGTTATGGATGGAGAGATAGCTGAGGAATTTCTTGCTTGTAAGGATAGCTATGATGTTGAGAAATTACTGCGCAAGTGGAAAGAAAAATCTTTGAACGCTAGGATGAAATACGACCCGAAGTTTGCTACTTCGCCTATCTTTGTGACCGATAAGGATTATGAATTCTCTATCGACCCTGAGTTAATCACTTTGGTCGAATCTGATCCTTTTCACGGTTATGAGTCTGAAACGGTTGTAGCACATCTTACCAAACTGAACAATATAGCCACCCTATTCACGAGTGAGGAAAAGATCCGCCACTACTATATCCGTAAGCTATTTCCTTTCTCGCTAAAGGATGATGCTAAAACTTGGTTCACTTCTCTTGCTCCAGGTTGTGTGCGTAGTCCCCAGGATATGATCTACTGCTTCTCTAAGAAATATTTCCCTACCCATAAGAAGCAAGCTTCCTTGCAGGAAATATGCAACTTTGCGCAAGTTGAAGAAGAGAGTCTCCCACAAGCTTGGGGGAGGCTCGTCCAACTACTGAATGCTTTGCCTGATCACCCTCTTGAGAAGAATGAAATACTTGATATCTGCTATAGTGGACTAACCGATGCTTCTAAGGACCACCTAGATAGTTGTGCTGGTTGTGTTTTTAGGGAACAAACTGTAGAACAAGCTGAGATTCTATTGAATAATATCTTGTGCAATGAAAATGCTTGGACTATTCCCAACCCACCTTCGAAGCCAACTCTGAAGAAAAGAGGTATTCTATTCCTCAGTCCTAAAGATATGCAAGAAGCTAAGAAATCTATGAAAGAGAAAGGCATTAAATCTGAAGATGACAAGAATCTACCACCTATCGAAGAGATCTATGGTCTTGATAACCCGATACACGTAGTAGAAGTAAATTCTCTTTGTAGATTCAATGAGAGTGATATTCCTTTTGATAAAGCTACTAGCTTATGCATGGATGAATTTGATAACTTTGTTGCAAAACAACAAAGTCTTCAATGATTATGTTAGCAGACAATTGGAACAGAATGCTCGTATGCTTGGTCATTTAAGTGCTTGTGTGGACAGAAATGTCAATGATCTTAAGCTTCTGAGTAAACATGCCTCTATGGTTACTACTCAAGTAGAATAAGGACTTAAGGCTCAGAATGACTTTCTCAATGAGTTGAATGACAATTCTGTCAGAGTCGTCACTCGAGGCGGTAGAATGAGCCAGGAACCTTTGTATCCTGAGGGTCATCCTAAGAGAATTGAACAAGATTCTCAAGGAGTTAGCACTGATGCACCTAGTCATCCTAGGAAGAAGAAGAAAGATGATAGGAACCTGCACGCTAGCAACCCTGTTGCTGTTACACCTGAGAGTCCAAACGATGTCTCTGTTCCTGATGCTGAAACGCAATCTGGTGATGAACATGAGCATAATGATAATATCGATAGTGATGTTCATGTTGATGCTCAACCTAGAAATGATAAGGATGTGGAGATTGAACCCGTTGATCTTGATGACCCACAACCTAAGACTAAGAGATACGACAAGAAAGATTTTGCTGCTAGGAAGCATGGTAAAGAAAGGGAACCATGGGTTCAGAAACCCATGCCCTTTCCTCCCAAACCATCCAAGAAAAAGGATGATGAGGATTTTGAGCGATTTGTTGAAATGATTAGACCTGTCTTTCTACAAATGCGTTTGACAGATATGCTCAAAATGTCTCCGTATGCTAAGTACATGAAAGATATTCTGACTAATAAGAGGAGGATACCTGAGGTTGAGATTTCCACCATGCTCGCTAATTATACCTTCAAGGGTAGAACTCCTAAGAAACTAGGTGATCCCGGAGTGCCCACTACACCTTGCTCCATTAAAGGAAACTATGTTAGAATTGCTTTATGCGACCTTGGAGCCGGTGTTAGTGTTATGCCTCTCTCTCTTTATCGTAGACTTGAACTGGATAAGTTCACACCCACTGAAATCTCTCTGCAAATGGCCGACAAATAAACTGCTTTCCCTATCGGCATTTGTGAGGATGTGCCTATTGTGGTTGCTAATGTCACTATCTTAACAGACTTTGTTATTCTGGATATTCCCGAGGACGATGCCATGGCGGTCATCCTTGGAAGACCCTTTTTAAACACTTCAGGGGCTGTTATTGATTGCAACAAAGGCAATGTCACTTTCCATGTCAACGGTAATGAGCATACGGTGTACTTTCCGAAGAAACAATATCGAGTACATTGCATCAATGCTATTGAGAAGACTTCATCGATTCTTATTTGGAGCTTTGAATGCCCTATACCTACTGTTAAGATGAAGTATGATTTGCTTGTTGGGGATATGCACATCCCCATTGAGGTAACCTAGTGACTATTCGAAAATTCTCCGTTTTCTTTTGCGATTCGAAAAAGTTTGTCAAGGAGACTTGATCAACCTCATTGACGGTTTCTTTCGATGACCATGAGATGGATGAATCGAGGAGTAACAAACCTGTGTTCCAAGCTTTCACCTTCAGTTGCTTAGAAGAAAAATGATAGATTTAGTTTAGTTTTCCCTGTTTTCTGTTTTTGCGTCCCGTAGAAAAGTACCCCGAAAATAAAAGTTCTCCGAATGTCGTGAAAATCAAGTACGATTTTTTCTGGAATTTTTGAAAAATTCTGAGACGGAGAGCTAGTCAGGGGGCTACACTAGTGGGCCACAAGCCCTAGAGGCGCGGGGACCCCCCTGGCCGCGCTTACCAGGCTTGTGGGGCCCATGTGTACCCCCTCCACTTATTCTAGCTCCCATCTGCTTCTCCTACCTCAAGAAAAAATCGTTTCGCAGCTCAAACCCGTGTTCTTGCTCTTCTTGCTGTGATTTTTGATCTCCTTGTGCAAAGCCCCATTCACCAAACTATTTTGGGGAAATAGGTCCTTGGTATGTGACTCCTCCATTGGTCCAATTAGTTTTAGCTCTAGTGCCTTATACGTCGCGTATTTTTGCTGCCTTGGTGACCCTGTTCTTAAGCTTTGCATGCTAATTTTAGCTGGTCCCAAGTAGTTTTGATGCGTGATATGGCCTCTAGGCACTTGTCGGAGTAGGTGCTATGAGTTTCGTTGAGCCTTGTTCACTTTTCCTTCGAGTCACTGAAAATTTCAGAAAAGGAAGATGTTCAGGAGAAACTATCATGGTGGTTCCTCAAGCAAGAAGGGTCCTCGTATCGCGATTCATGAGCCCGATCCTTACCAACAGAGGAACGCACAGGTACAACCATGTGAATGGCCTTCTTTGAATTCATGAATGAGGCAGGTTTCAAAGCCGAGTTTGATACACTTGTTCACGACATCGGACTCGAAGAATTCATCTCCGATAAATGTGAACAATATGTTACTCTCACTACCTCTTTTATTTGTAGATTCAAATTTTCAGCTGGCCGTGACACATCTGTACTGTTTGATCTCTATGAAAAATCTTATAACATGGATTTCGAGGATTTCAATAGAATTTGCAAGATACCTGTTTGGGGACGTCTCAATGATCCTCCTAAATCACGGGTTAGAGATTTTTTCTGTAGTATAACTGTTGGAGAAACTAGAGATATTACGCAGGCTACCATGGGGAGCATTCATTTTCCTGCCTTGCATTACTTTGCCCTCTTCATAGATAGATGCATTAACGACAAGATTGAGCATTGTCACCTCTGCGCACCCGACCTTAGTATTCTTAAGAGCGCAGTAACGAGTGATAGAAGCTTCAACATGGGAGCTATAATAGCAAGGAGGCTGAATAATAATGCTAATGAAGGGAATTTCTTTGGTGGGATATATGCCACTCGCATAGTAAATTTCCTTGGAGTACCCATCCGCGAAGGAGATCCCCCGCTCCATACAACTTTCCTTGATCATGCCACTATGACACGCTATCAGTTCCTTGAGAGGGATAATGAATCCCTCCTATACCGGTTAATATTTAACCGACAGCGTGTTTTCCATATTACCCTTCCTGCTTTTGCCTTCTTTGACTTTCAGGTAAACCGGAGATATTACATAACCAGAGGAGAGGCAGAGGAGTATGAGAGGGAGGCAAAGGTTGCTCGCCTCCGTGAGGCAGCTATTCAGGGAGTGGCTACAACGCTCCCGTACAACCCCCATTATGATTTTGGGTATCGCCCGGACCATCTATGGGAGTAGACCAACTTAGGCCAAAAGCCTAAGCTTGGGGGAGTACGTGTTTCTCACCGACTTTATATTGTTGCTCACGCTTTCACTTTGTTAGTCGGTGTTCACACTTTGCCAGTGTATCATCCATGCTACTTTATTTCTTTTTCTCGCTTTCTTCTCGTGTGTTTGTCTAGTTGAGAAAACCCAAAAAGATTTCTTGTTCTTCTTTTGCTTGTTGGGAGCTTTCCGTGTAAATAGTTTTATTTTTCTTTGGGTCAATGTAGAAGACCATGTTTACAATGTTTAGTGGCTCTCGCATGCATATCTGTTTATCTGTTAAAGAGCCATATTACTTTGTCTTCTCCTTTGTGTTTGCTTGCAGATTCCAGCTTAGTCCAATGCACGAGCACTCTTATTATTGGTCACATCATTCGGTCATGCAAGTGAAAGGCAATAATGACGATATATAATGAAGTGACTGAGCCTGGAAAAGCTGGTATGAACTCGATCTATTTTATTTTTGTAAATATGACTAGCTCATCGTGCCTGATTCAACTTTGTTGTGAGAGAAACATGTTTGCAATGACAACTTAGAGATCATACTTTCCGATGCCATGCTTAATTAGCTAGGAGTTTTTAATGGTTTGTCTTGGATGCCAACATGCATCTTGAGATGATTATGATGTAGTATGATAGGATGGTATCCTCCTTTGAATGATTCAAGTGGCTTGACTTGGCGCATGTTTACGCATGTAGTTGAAACAAAATCAACATAGCCTCTATGATATTCATGTTCATGGTGATTTATGTCCTACTCATGCTTGCACTCAATGTTGGTTAATCTCAATTCATTTTGATGACTGTTGTCGCTCTCTAGTTGGTCGCTTCCCAGTCTTTTGCTAGCCTTCACTTGTACTAAGCGGGAATACTGCTTGTGCATCCACTTCCATAAACCCAAAGTTGTTCCATATGAGTCCACAATACCTACCTATATGTGGTATCTACCTGCCGTTCCATGTAAATTTGCACCTGCCACTCTCTGAACCTTCCAGAAATTTTTTGTTTTGCATGCCCGAACCGCTCATGTGGTGACAAGGGGCGATCAGTATCTTCCATGCTAGGCGTGTTATCATCGATATGTGTTTATTCAATATCATTCACGAGAAAGGGGCCGGTAATTGGAATGCCCAGTTCCATGCTCAAATCAAAAAGATAATTGCTAACAAAACTCCCCCTGGATTGATGTTGGTATGGACGGCACCTGAGTATTCGGCTAGTCGTGGAGTGTGATTGATCGGTGGTGGGGGAGTCAAAACTTTACTTTTCTGTTTGGGAACCCCCTATAGCATGTGTAGCGTGGAAGATGGTGAAAACTCTTATTTATTGTGTTGACAATGAAAGCATGCCACCCAAAATTATTATCTCTATTTTCAAAGCTTGAGCTCTGGCACCTCTGCAAATCAATGCTTCCCTCTACGAAGGGCCTGTCTATTTATGTTTCTGTTGAGTCATCCTCTTCTTATAAAAGCACCAATTAGAGAGCACCTCTGTCATTTTTATGCTTTGATTTTGACTGATATTGAGTATGACGGTGACTGGATCTTCTTTGCCATGAATTACAATGTTTAGTCAGCCCTTGGTCTTTAAAGGTGCTCTGCTTTTATGTTTTGCGGTCTTAGAAAGAGCTAGCGAGATACCATCTGTTCGTACTGCTTCATGCTTATTTTGATTGAAGTGTTGACGTTTGAAACTCATTATTATTGCTCGCTAGTTGATTATGACATTGATATTAGTTTACCGTGAGAGCTAGATGTCATTTGCTTATGTGGTATGCTTGTGATCTTGCTGAAAATCTGGATATGAGTTAGACATAGTTGCAACAACAAGATCGAACAGAGTTCGTAAAAGTTTTTCTTTTGTCTCTTTCAGTTTGTCAACTGAATTGCTTGAGGACAAGCAAGGTTTTAAGCTTGGGGGAGTTGATACGTCTCCATCGTATCTACTTTTCCAAACTCTTTTGCCCTTGTTTTTGGCTCTAATTTGCATGATTTGAATGGAACTAACCCGGACTAACGTTGTTTTCAGCAGAATTGCCATGGTGTTGTTTTTGCGCATAAATAAAAGTTCTCGGAATGACCTAGAAATTTACGAGGATTTTTTGTGGAATATATAAAAAATACTAACGCAAGAATCAACCGAAGAAGTGGAGCATGGAGCCCACAAGCCCACCAGGCGCGGGCCCCCCTGGCCGCGCCTGGCAGGCTTGTGGGGCCCACGTTGCTCCAGCGCCTCCAATTCCAGCTCTATTTAGTCCCTTCCATCCGGAAAAAAATCAAGAAGAAGATTTCATCGCGTTTTACGATACGGAGGCGCCGCCACCACCTGTTCTTCCTCTCGAGGGCAGATTTGGAGTCCGTTCTGGGCTATAGAGAGGGGAGATCATCGCCATCGTCATCACCAACCTTCCTTCATCACCAATTCCATGATGCTCTTCACCGTTCATGAGTAATCTTATCGTAGGCTTGATGGACGGTGATGGGTTGGATGAGATCTATCATGTAAACGAGTTAGTTTTGACGGGGATTGATCCCTAGTATCCAGTATGTTCTGAGATTGATGTTGCTACTACTTTGCCATGCTTAATGCTTGTCACTAGGGCCCGAGTGCCATGATTTTAGATCTGAACCTATTATGTTCTCGTCAATATATGTGTGTTCTAGATCCTATCTTGCAAGTTGTAGTCACCTACTATGTGTTATGACCCGGCAACCCCGGAGTGACAATAGCCGGAACCACTCCCAGAGATGACCATGGTATGAGGAGTTCATGTATTCACCAAGTGTTAATGCGTTGGTCCGGTTCTCTATTAAAAGGAGAACCTTAATATCCCGTAGTTTCCATTAGGACCCCGCTGCCATGGGAGGGATGGACAATAGATGTCATGCAAGTTCTTTTCCCTAAGCACGTATGACTATATATGGAATACACGCCTACATTACATTGACGAACTGGAGCTAGTTACATATCTCTCCGTGTTATAACTGTTGCATGATGAATAACATCCAGCATAATCATCCATCACCGATCCAATGCCTACGAGTTTTTCCTACTGGTCCTTGCTACGTTACTTTGCCGCTACTGCTGTCGCTGCGGCTAGTGTTACTTTGCTTCTACTGCTGTCACTTTGCTGCTACTGCTGTCACTTTGCTGCTACTGGTTACTGTTGCTACTGTTGCTATCATACTACTCTGCTACTGATACTTTGTTGCAGATACTAAGTCTTTCAGGTGTGCTTGAATTGACAACTCAACTGCTAATACTTGAGAATATTCTTTGGCTTCCCCTTGTGTCGAATCAACAAATTTGGGTTGAATACTCTACCCTCGAAAACTGTAGCGATCCCCTATACTTGTGGGTTATCACACCTATATACTTGGTAAAAGGCGGAAGGCTTGGTCTTTTGGCTGGGTGTTTTGTTCCCTTTTGCTCCCTTACTTTCAGCTACCAGTGTTAAGTTCCCTATTGAGTGCTCCTAACATGCTTGGGGTTGTTATGGGGACCCCTTGGCTTTCGTTTTGGGATAAAACTCGTCTGGCAAGGCCCAACATTGGTACTACATTTGCCTTATAACCTAATAAAATTGCATAGGGACTTTCTGGACCACGTGGATACTTAATCAACCCCCAGGCCAGTGCTCCTCATGAGTGTTGCACCAAAAACAGAGCCACTTGCGGGGCCACCCAGGGCAACTCGGGGGATTTCTACCCGGCCACCGTACGTACCGCTCATCCGTCATGTCGTGAGAACGAGATACGTGGCTCCTAGCGGGATCGTCGACACGTCGGGCGGCCTTGCAAGATTTTTTTACCTTTCTCGATTGTCTTGTGCGAGGGACTCCGAGGATACTTTGGGTTATCTCGAGGTTGAGGTTTTCCACCAGGAATCCGAGGAGATCAAGAGTTTTCTGTGGTCAAGGTTTCCTATGCAGCGTGTGGTAGTTTGTGATGGACTAGTTGGAGCACCCCTTCACCGGTAAATCTTTCATAAAGTCGTGCTCGCGGTTAAGTGGCAACTTGGAAACTTTGTTTAACATCCGATTCTAGATAACTTGAAGTAAACTTAATTAGAATATGCCTACTGTGTGCGTAACCATGACTGTCTCTTCTCATGAGTTATGCATCCGAAAGAGGATATATTGGGGTTATGTCTGACATAAGTAGGTGTTTAGGATCATTCATTTGATCATTATTAGTTCACATCCGTTTATGCGTAGATCACCCCCCTCTTGTTCTTGTTCTCATAAGTTAGCCACTCAAATAAATGCTTAGTTGTTTGGTGCAGCCTCACCACTTAACCATACCTCACCCATTAAGCTTTGCTAGTCTTAACACCTTTGGAAATGAGATTGCTGAGTCCATGTGGATCACAGATTACTACATCAAGAGTTAAAGGTACAGGTAAAATGATAGTTTGATGTGAGCGCGGTGATTGTGTTATTTGGAGTTTCTTCTTCTTCTTCTTCATTGATCTAGGATGGGTTCCAGGCCGGCAACTTGGGATAGCAAGGATGGACGTCGTTCTTTTATCGTTTGTTTTCGTCCGTAGTCAGACCCTACTCTTCTACATGTTGATTGAATATATTGTTGTATGGTGTTGTTCATGTTGTAGATTGTGGCAAGTGTAAGCCAATTCCATATACTCATCTCTTCTGTACATGTACTTGTAATGATATCCATTCTTGCGAAACGACCAGATGCGCTTCTATCCCTGTCGAGGCCCGCATGCGAAAATAAGGATAGGATCGCATCTTGAGCGTTACAAGTTGGTATCACAACAGTACTAACCTAGGAGACCCCTTGATTGATCAAACTTGGCTGAGTCAAGCCTAGCGAGAACTACTTTGAGTCTAGTTATATATCAGAGAGTAGGACTCTTTTTGCTCCTCTTCTATGCTGTGGTGAGGTTTACGACTTAGGAATTCTAATTCGAATCCTCTTATCACTCAAAAGTTTTTAGGATCACACGGGTATTGGGAACCTCTACGATGTCGTTGTGATCGGGATTTTGTTCTTGGTGCCTCTTGTTATCTAGGAGTTGAGCTCCAGGAGATCCTTGTCACACTCTCTATTGTTCAGTTTCCTTAGTATCTCAGGACGGAGGATGTTCGAAATTGCTTCAATACTAGTAGTGGCGTGAGGAGTCCGACATCCCCAGTACTGGTGGAGAGCATCCGAATGTATTGTCATACTTACCATCGTTGTGATTACAAGGGTCTGAGGTAGATGAGTTTCCGAGATATCTCATTATGTGTTGACGGATGTGCTACACTGGACGGGTAGTGTTATTGCTTGGAGTTGAGTGATGGATTTTACTCCTTGTATCCATGGACCCGATTGGATAACCAGATAATTTCAAGAGTTCTTACGTGGGAATTCAAGTAGTTACCTAGGCTTATCTTCAATAGATGCATGATGTGAGGTTGGGGTTCGACATCTAGTGGATTCATTTGTTCATGGTCTTTCTTACAAAGGACAGTCTCAATATATTTCATCACATATGCTCCGTCAAGCCTTGTAGTTTGCTACGCCTAGGGAGCATATTCGAGCGTCATTTAAATATGATGATCGAATGTACGATCGTGCCCGTGCGAACCTTACCACTAAAATATCAAATGAAATATGTGTCATATATTTGTTTCTAGCTTAATTTGCAAGCCTCATCCTTTTTTTGTTGGAGTATGGTAATTCGAGTTGCTTTGATGTCAAGTGTTAATCTCACATCTTTCTGAAGTGGTGTTCTCATATTTCTAAGGGAGTGCTAATTAATTCTTTTTCTTAGTCAAGTTGTCTTATCAATTCTTTTCAAATCATAGTCCTCATGTCAATTATTTCCAACCGGTGTGATTCTTTTCAAGATTATTCAATCCTTTTCAATATTTGCAAGATCAGCCTCTCATTTTTTCCGGAGTTCATCTCAGCTGTCCCAAGTTGTCTTTGTTTTTCTCCGCCCTCCCACCCTTTTTGCTTCAACTATTAAATTATCGTCCAAGTGCCTTTCTTTCATTGATGCTTCTGCTATCTTCTCTTTCATGTTGTATCCAGTGATTCATTGTGAAGATTCTTAGGAGTTTCGAGTTCATCATTTCTTCATTATTGTTTTCTTCTCCGGTGGATTCAATTCAAGCTTTCGGTGTTCATTATATCCTTTTCATTTGTTCAATGTCTCCCACTACTGGAATTGAGAAATTTGCCATCTGCCATGCCTTTGCCGTCTGCTGACGCATGGCAAAGATCCTCTTTGCCGTCAGCTGGCACAAAGCAGACGGCAAAGAGGTTGCTGATGGCAAAGGTTTTATTTGCCGTCGGCCACCTCTTTGCTGTCTGCTCACGCATGGCAAAGGCCCTAGAGGCGGACGGCAAAGAGAACCCAGACGGCAAAGGGGCGCCACCCTAACGGCCGAAGCCTGCCCCACCCCACCCACCCCTTTGCCGTCCGCCTCCCAGCATCTGCAGACGGCAAAGGGGGGCTCCCCCTAACGGCACCCAGCCCCCACCCCCGCTCCCCTAACGGCACGCTGCACCCCGGCTCCCCTCGATCTCCTGCCTCTCTGGCGCGCGCCCCTGCCCACTACAGCGCCACCGCCACCACCCCCTTCACTGCTCCGGCCCACCGCCGCCGCCCACGACCAGAGCTCCCCTCCACCCCGCGTCCCTCCTCCCTGCGGCCCTCCTCCCCGCGGCCCTCCTCCCTGCCGCCCACGACCGGAGCTCCCCGCTCCCCTCCTCCCTGCGAAGGGGCGCCACCCCCACGGCCGGAGCTCGCCCTCCCCTCCTCCCTGCGCACGTCCTTCCCACGCCCCTCCTCCACGCCGCCAAGAGCCGGAGATCGCCCTCCCCTCCTCCCACTGCCCTCCTCCCACTTCAGGTAAGTTTTTTTTTCTTTTTTTCTTTATTTCCTGTTTTTTCTTTTAAACTAGTAGATAGTATATAGTATAGACATATAGTGTGTAGAAGAAGAGGAGGACATATAGTGTATATAGTATATAGTATAGAAGAAAATAAGAGAATAGTATAGACATATATATAGTATATAGTATAGAAGAAAATAAGAGAATAGTATAGACATATAGTATATAGACATATAGTGTATATAGTATAGACACAGGGCCGGGCCGACAAAATTCAAGGCCCTGTGCAAACTCTAAAATGAGGCCTATCTTCCGCTGACCGAGCTACACTTTTCTTTAGCGGAGTAATCTAAAGAAGATCACATAAAAGGTGTAAATTCCAAACCATATGTATTAGTGTTTTAGTGAAAATAATACACACTTGATACATTTTGTTCCCATTGATTATTATATCGGCAAGTTCATCCTTGAAACAATAAGGCCAGCTCGTGTGGGCCGAGGAAAAAAAAGAACTGAGGGTTATATCCAACTCTTGTGCACTTTAATAAAAGGCGGCAAAACATTTGATAAATGGCAGTCAAATAGCAGAGGAAGTACACAGAAATTTAGACAATGTATAAAATAAAACTTAGAGAGCCTATACAGTGAATATTGGACAACACCAACACTGAATTTTGTACAACAAAATACTGAAATTGGGACATCACATACACTGAAATTTACATATAGCAAGATGAATGAAATTCTGAGAGAAAATAAAAGGGATTATGGACAACATCACATCAACAAGACTTTATCAGTGTCAAGAATGAGCTCACCGGGAGGAGGGGATCCAAGTGGCCTGGCGTTTGGCTTCCAGGACTTAAGCTGCGCCATGTAGATCGAGCTTGACGATCTCCTAGACTCGTGGGCGGCACCACCAGCCCCAGAGGAAAGACAACCCGGTGAATCAGGCTAGGTCACCGACGTTCCCGGTGGCTTCGCACAACAGGTCCTCCTCGGATGGAGCGGCGCGTGCGGTGGGGGATCGTACTTGTGTGTTGGACATGTAGCGTGTGCGCGGCGGCGGCTGCATGTATGCCGGTGCCCACACACTGCGCTTCTTGGACTAGCACCAGATTGATCTGTTGTGGGCTAGAGAGAGGAGCCAGCGATGGATCTATTTGATGGGATGCGTGGTACCAAGTTGGGCCTTCTACAAAAAATGGGTTATAAGCCAATACTTTGTTTAAAAAATCTAGGGCCCCCAAAACTGGGGGCCCTGTGCGGATGCACAGGTTGCACACCCATGGGCCCGGGCCTGTATAGACATATAGTATATAGTATAGACATATAGTATATAGTATAGAAGAAAATAAGAGAATAATAAACTAGAAGAAAAAGGAAGAAGACGAAGAAGAAGAAGAAGAAGAAAGAGAAAGGAGGAGAAAGATAAAAGAAAGAAGAAGAAGAGGAGGAGGAGGAGGAGGAGGAGAAAGAAGAAGAAGAATAATAATATGATGATCAAGAAGAAGAAGAAGAAGAAGAAGAGAGAGGAGAAGAAGAAAGAAAAGGACCCCAACCCCCGACCCCCGACCCACGACCCCCGACGCCCGACGCCACCAACCCCCGACCTTCGACGCCACTGCGACCCGACTCCCGACCCCCAATGCCCAACACCACTGACCCCCGACCCCCGACTCCCGACCCCCGAGTCCACTAACCCCCGACCCCCGATGCCCGGCGCCATTGACCCTCGACTACAGAAGCCACTGACCCTCGACCCTCGACCCCCGACGCCCGACTCCACTTACCCCCAACCCCCGACCCCTGACACCTCTTCGGCCTCTTGTTGACCAAAGAGACCCCAACCCCCGACGCTAGTGATCCTCGACCCCCGACAACACTAACCCCCGACCACCGACACAACTAACCACCGACCGCCGACGCCACCGACACCCGACACCACCAACCATCGACGCCACCGACACCTGACACCACCGACCATCGACGCCACTAAGCCGACGGGGTCATAATTTTGTAAATTATGAGTTAGGTCACATATTTTCCGATTATGTTAATTATAAAAACATCATATTTGTGTTGATCGGGTGAATTTCAATGTGCAGTTGTTCGACGATCTCCACGTGCGTTGGACGAGCTCCGCCCTTGCGTTTGTTGGTGAGCACAAATGACTTCTCCTCCTACCCCCTTAATTTGCTCTGTCCCGGTCTTCGTGTCGATGAAACTTGGTAGCTATAGGTTTCTTCAATCATGAGCATTTATTGACCCCGAAGCATATATAGACGAGGACGATTGTTATTAGTTCATGTCAGGTATTCAACTATTATACTATATATTAATTTTGATTTCATGTTAGGTATTCAATTTTTATTAGTCATGTTGGTATTTATGAGGATGATACACTTAAATTATATACATTTTATTACTCCTGTTGGTATTTATGTTGTACTAATTTCATTTAATCTTTGTCATGACAGGTGTTGAAAGATGGTGGGAAAGGGTCAAAAGCACACCGTGGCTGCTTCTTCGTCGGCGGGTGATGGGATGGGTACTTCCATTCCTGCCTCGCCTCTTCAGAGAGTGTTGCTCTCTACTTTGCAAGGAGCGCCCCCCGTGAGAGGAGGTCGACCCCCGCGAAGCTGAGAGGCACTAAAGGTACACGTTGTATTCATGTTGGTATTTATGTTGCACTCATGTTGTATGCATATTGGTATTTATATACATTTGATTTTATTACTCATGTTGGTATTTATGTTGTACTAAAGGTACACGTGGCCGCGGGAGAGGTAGGGCTACACGGTCTCCGCCACCACCCCAAGTTGATTCACCTGAGCACATGACTTCTAGGGTGGATTCGTCTGAGGTGGAGGCTACACGGTCTCCGGTTCACGAGCCTCGGGTCGACGAGCCTCAGGTCGACGAGCCTTCGACCCACGAGACTCGTGTCCCAGAGGCTTCCTTCCAGGCGACTCCGGAGCAAAGCAGGGATGAGGGTACGTCCCAAGAGACCCAGTGGGATACCTGGCCTAAGGCAAGTGGCCATGCTGGTAGCGACGAGGAGCTGGGTGAGGGGGCTACCGTCTACCAGCGTGGTAGTTCGGGGCTCCCGCTCGTGCCAGCGACCCCCGAGCAGAGGTGGTCGATTAGGCCAAATGGGGACAAGTAAGTTAATTTACTCTTATTTAACCTTTTGCCTTCGCGTTTTCTCAAATATCTAATGTTTTGGCTTTAATTTGTCATACTGTAGGGGTTGGATTGTTGCCAAGGGTGTCCGCAAGCCCAACAACGTCCTTGGTGTTCTTTGCCGTCAAAACTTCCCTGGGTTTGTTACGTTGCCCGGTCGGGAGCGAGAGGTAGGAATGACCTGGGAGCACTACTTGGGTGCCCCGGCCCCGCCGGAGGTGGAGATCGACGGTGTTTTGTGTGACACGAGGGCAGACATGGTGATCTGAAAGTTCTGGGTAATTTCTCTTTCACACAATTATAAATCAACCATAGCTATTTATTGTACTAATCGGTGTTGTCTCGTTTGCAGACCTACTACAGGTGTGAGGAGGGATACGAGGAGGACGCGGCAAAGGTTATCGAACCCGAATGTCGGCGCCTACTTCAAAACTTTTGGCACGAGGCTTGGGTGCAGGCTATTCGAGACTACTATGCCACGCGGCGTATTAGTCTTGACAAGGCGAAGTGCCGTGATGCTAAGATGGAGAAGGAGCATTACATGAAGGTAATTACATATTATTAAGGCTTTGTAGTTAGTTTCCTTGATTTGGTTCTTACGCGCTCAAATTTCTCTTTATTAACTTAGGTGCCCCCGAGATGGTGTGTGGATGAGATGGATTGTTGGGAGGCCTTGGTGGATCAGTGGTGCTCCGAAACGTGGGAGGCCAGCCACAACAACGCCAAGGAGAGGCGTGGCAAAATGGTTGGCGTGCCACACCATCAAGGGAGCGTCAACTTAATCCAATTTGGCGAGAACTGGGTATGTGGTTTGCTTGATGCCTCATGTACTTCATTCTTAATGCTATTTTGAGCACTTTACCAATACAATTTTCCTCTCTCTCTCTCTCTTAGGCGCGTCACAATAAGACGGAGGCGCCATAGATGTACAACCTGTATGCGATGGCCCATACTGCCTCGTACAGGAAGGTCAAGGCATTCTTTGAGTCTGACCTCGAGCATCCAGAAAACTTCACCAACATCTCCTCCCACGACAAGCTCGTGAAGTACAGAGATCACGGGAAGGCGAGGAAGGGGGAGGACTTTAACCCGAGCGAGGGGCCTATTGATCCAGAGCTGGTGATGATAGCTGGCAACGGGAGGCCTCATGGCTCGATCGCCATTGGAGACGGCCTTATACGTTGTCCTAGTTCTCCCCGGCAGATAAAGGCACGCCAAACGAGCTCTTGTCCGGAGATAACACGTCGTCCATAGCCAGTCGAGCTCGCCATCGAGGTTAGTTTAATGGACTCAACTATCTTTCCGCATTATGTTGTGCCTTGGAACCAATATGATTACATTGCTAACAATGAGTTGTGTTGTAGGCTGCTATTCAGAAAGAGAGAGAGGCAATGCAGGCGGCTATGGTGGAGAAGGATAAGGAAATTAGGGAGCTGGAGGAGAGGATGACTGCATTGGTGGAGACGGAGAGGGCACGGAATGATGCGTCTACCAGGGCCATATACGAGCTCTTCGTGGTAAGTTTCTTCTTCATGTTAATTCAAATCTTGCATTTGAATGTCCGTTTCATTAATAAATAAAAAGTTTGACTTGTGGAAACCAAATGTATAGTCTATGTGCGAGAAGAACGGCCAAGTCCCTCCGCTGATGCCAGTCATTAACGTGGCGGGGACGTTGAGTTTCATTTCAGTGGAGTGATCTTAAGAGTGTCCTCATGGTAACTACACATTGCAAACGATGTTTGGTGCAGAATATGTCCCGAAACGCATCGCACGACCCTTCTACAGTCGAGCCTTCTCCACGGCAGCCTTCTCCAGGTGAAACAAGCCAGAGCCACCGTGCTTGACCCTAACTTAGGTATGTTATTTCTACTGTTTTAATAAAAGATAGCTAGATGACATAATTAGCTTAGTTAGCTCCAAAATGACCCATTTAATAAAAAAATTACCTATACTTAGCTAATTATCCTCGAAATGACATAATTAGCTCCAAAAAGGCATTCTTAGCCAATTTAGCCCGAGGAAGGGGACAAGAGGAGAAGAAAGAGGAAAAATGAAAGGAAGGAAGAAGAAGAAGAGGAGAAGAAGAAGAAGGAGAGGGAGGAGGATAAGAAGAAGGAGAAGAAGGAGGAGAAGAAGGAGAAGGAGGGAGCTCCTTCTCCTTCTTCTTCCTCCTTCTTCCTCCTTCTCCTTCTCCTTCTTCTTTTCTTCTTCTTCTCCTCTTCCTTCTCCTTCTCCTCCTCCTCCTCCTCCTCCTTCTTTTACTTCTTCTTCTCTTTCTCTTCTTCTACATAGCTTAGACTCATCCAAGAAAGCCTAAATTGGCTAATTATCCATCTAAATGTAATAATTAGCTTAGTTGGCTCCAAAATGACCTATTTAATAAAACATGATCTATACTTAGCTAATTATCCTCGAAATGACATAATTAGCTCCCAAAAGGCATTCTTAGCCAATTTAGCCCTAAGAAGGGGAGGAGAGGAGAAGAAAGAGGAAAAATGAAAGGAAGGAAGAAGAAGAAGAGGAGAAGAAGAAGAAGGAGACGGAGGAGGATAAGAAGGAGAAGAAGGAGGATAAGAAGGAGAAGGAGCTCCTCCTTCTCCTTCTTCTTCCTCCTTCTTCCTCCTTCTCCATCTCCTTCTTTTCTTCTTCTTCTCCTCTCCTTCTCCTCCTCCTCCTCCTTCTTTTACTTCTTCTTCTCTTTCTCTTCTTCTACGTAGCTCAGACTCATCCAAGAAACCCTAGATTGGCTAATTATCCATCTAAATGTAATAATTAGCTTAGTTAGCTCCAAAATGACCTATTTAATAAAAAATGACCTATACTTAGCTAATTATCCTCGAAATGACATAATTAGCTCCAAAAAGGCATTCTTAGCCAATTTAGCCCGAAGAAGGGGACGAGAGGAGAAGAAAGAGGAAAAATGAAAGGAAGGAAGAAGAAGAAGAGGAGAAGAAGAAGGAGAGTGAGGAGGATAAGAAGAAGGAGAAGAAGGAGGAGAAGAAGGAGAAGGAGCTCCTCCTTCTCCTTCTTCTTCCTCCTTCTTCCTCCTTCTCCTTCTCCTTCTTCTTTTCTTCTTCTTCTCCTCTTCCTTCTCCTTCTCCTCCTCCTCCTCCTTCTTTTACTTCTTCTTCTCTTTCTCTTCTTCTACGTAGCTTACACTCATCCAACAAAGCCTAAATTGGCTAATTATCCATCTAAATGACATAATTAGCTTAGTTAGCTCCTAAATGGTCTATTTAATAAAACATGACCTATACTTAGCTAATTATCCTCGAAATGACATAATTAGCTCCAAAAAGGCATTCTTAGCCAATTTAGCCCGAAGAAGGGGACGAGAGGAGAAGAAAGAGGAAAAATGAAAGGAAGGAAGAAGAAGAAGAGGAGAAGAAGAAGAAGGAGAGTGAGGAGGATAAAAAGAAGGAGAAGAAGGAGGAGAAGAATGAGAAGGTGCTCCTCCTTCTCCTTCTTCTTCCTCCTTCTTCCTCCTTCTCCTTCTCCTTCTTCTTTTCTTCTTCTTCTCCTCTTCCTTCTCCTTCTCCTCCTCCTCCTCCTCCTCCTTATTTTACTTCTTCTTCTCTTTATCTTCTTCTACGTAGCTTAGACTCATCCAACAAAGCCTAAATTTGCTAATTATCCATCTAAATGACATAATTAGCTTAGTTAGCTCCAAAATGACCTATTTAATAAAAAATGACCTATACTTAGCTAATTATCCTCGAAATGACATAATTATCTCCAAAAGGGCATTCTTAGCCAATCTAGCCCGAAGAAGGGGACGAGAGGACAAGAAAGAGGAAAAATGAAAGGAAGGAAGAAGAAGAAGAGGAGAAGAAGAAGAAGGAGATGGAGAAGGATAAGAAGAAGGAGAAGGAGGAGGAGAAGAAGGAGAAGGATCTCCTCCTTCTCCTTGTTCTTCCTCCTTCTTCCTCCTTCTCCTTCTCCTTCTTCTTTTCTTCTTCTTCTCCTCTTCCTTCTCCTTCTCCTCCTCCCCCTCCTCCTTCTTTTACTTCTTCTGCTCTTTCTCTTCTTCTACGTAGCTTAGACTCATCCAACAAAGCATAAATTGGCTAATTATCCATCTAAATGACATAATTAGCTTAGTTAGATCCTAAATGGTCTATTTAATAAAAAATGACCTATACTTAGCTAATTATGCTCGAAATGATATAATTAGCTCCAAAAAGGCATTCTTTGCCAATTTAGCCTGAAGAAGGGGACGGGAGGAGAAGAAAGAGGAAAAATGAAAGGAAGGAAGAAGAAGAAGAGGAGAAGAAGAAGAAGGAGAGGGAGGAGGATAAGAAGAAGGAGAAGAAGGAGGATAAGAAGAAGGAGAAGAAGGAGAAGGAGCTCCTCCTTCTCCTTCTTCTTCCTCCTTCTTCCTCCTTCTCCTTCTCCTTCTTATTTTCTTCTTCTTCTCCTCTTCCTTCTCCTTCTCCTCCTCCTCCTCCTCCTCCTCCTTCTTTTACTTCTTCTTCTCTTTCTCGTCTTCAACGTAGCTTAGACTCATCCAACAAAGCCTAAATTGGCTAATTATCCATCTAAATGACATAATTAGCTTAGTTAGCTCCTAAATGGTCTATTTAATAAAACATGACCTATAGTTAGCTAAGTTCTCTCCTAAATGACATAATTAGGCTTACGTAGCGGCAACATGACCTATTCCCCCTAACTTAGGTATTAAATGGCCTATAATTAGCCTAGCTAGATCAAAAATGGCTTAATAAGCATAGTTTGCTCCGGAATGACCTATTTTACCCAAGTTAGCTCCAAAACGACCTATAGTTAGCTAGGGTTCCACCTAAATGACATAATTAGCTTAGTTAGCTCCTAAATGGTCTATACTTAGCTAATTTCTCTCCGAAATAACCTATATATACACTACTTCATCTAGTATTATTCTTCTAACTTTCTTATTTGACATTTTGTAGATTACCTTCACTTCACGGGAAGCTTGGAAAATATTGATGGAATGCTTGAAGATGATTTCTTGTACCATGGGTTGTATTGAAACTATTGTAGTATATGAATATATGAAACTTTGTATGCACGTGGATGAAACTGGTGTAATATATGAAACTTTGTATGCACGTGGATGCAACTTGAAAGCTGGATATAAGAGGTTATTTTAATATGGTTATGAGTACGGAAAAAATTTATTTATGTCAAATATATATATATATCCTGATTATTGTTAAAAATGTTGGATATAACAAAAAATAAATAAAAAAGGGGTTGGTTCCCCTCTTTGCCGTCTGCCCCCACATGGCAAAGGGGGGAGGCAGAAGGCAAAGGGGGGAATCTGCCCCCTCTCTCTCCCCTCTTTGCCGTCTGCCCCCACATGGCAAAGGGGAGGAGGCAGACAGCAAAGGGGGGAATCTTCCCCCTCTTTGTCCCCTCTTTGTAGTCTACCCCCACATGGCAAAGGGGGGGAGGCAGACGGCAAAGGGAGGAGGCCTGCCGTTAACACTTAACGGGGACGTTGCAATATATGCCATCCCAGTTAATTTGCCGTCTGCCCCCTCATGGCAAAGTTTCTTTGCCGTCCGCTTTGGGAAAGCAGACGGCAAATAACCTCTTCACCGGATATTTTTATCGTCTACTTTGCCGTCAGCTGACCGACGGCAAAGCCTTTGTCGTCCGTGGTTGCACCCTTTGCCGTCTGCTTTGGCAGACGACGAATTTATGAATTTCAGTAGTGTCCTGTGTTGGAAATACTTATCCAAACCTGTCTTATTTACTCATCCCTCTCTATTTTATCCGGAGTGGTGAAGATATCTTGAAGATTCGTGTTTCCATTCAAAATATTTTCCAATTATTTCAAGGTGCTCAATCTTTTCAAGTTTTTCAATTTGTATCGGTGTAATCTCTCTCTTCCTAAGAAAACCATTCCTCGGTGTTCTGCTTTGAGTGGTCCCATAACTCACAGGTTTTTCGAGGATCTTATATGGCTCTTCAAATATTTTCCGGAGGTCTCTAATTCTTTTCAAATATGGCATAAGAATGAATTCGATCGGTCATATTCCTTCTTTAAGATCGCTTCGAAATATTTTCATTATTGGCTCAACCTTTCCATATCATTGTTCCGGAGTGTCTCAATAATTACTTATGTTGTTTTTCGTCATCTTTTGCAGCTTGGAAGACCGAAGAAGTTTTCTCTTAAATATTCATGTCTCAGCTTCGTGCTATTCTCATAAATTGTTTCCCATCATGAGAAGTTCCTTCAATATCTATCGGGTGCATTTCAGAGTTGTTTTTATTTCTTGATCCTTAAAAGGCCATCATTTCAGAAGATTTCTTCGTTCTCAGCCTTCATCTTTTATTCTCAAATTATTGTCAATTGTTGTCTCTTCGTTCGTATCTTCTTTATTTTGGTGCCTCATTCAAGTTTTCAGTTAGACGACTGAAGATCTCCTCGTTCTCATGTATTTCATTCATTTCTAATATCCCCATCTATTCTAAATTCTTCGCGTGGATCATGCTCTCTTCTTGTCGTATATTTCCATTTATGCGAAATTTCTCCATTCGTTTGAAATTCTTACCGGTGGCTTGTTCAAGAATTTTCTAATCGAACCATGCTCTCTTTGCCCTCATGTAGCCCAGTTCATTGTAGTATCCTCTTTCATTCCAAATTATTACCGGTGTTCTCGTTCAACACTTCTTCAAGTTTGTGCCCTATCTCTCTCTTCATTCTTTTTCAAGAAGCATAAGTCGTATGTCAAATCCGTTGCTTGTCATCAATTTAACTTGATGAATGATATGTCTCAAACGTATCTATAATTTTTGATGACTTCACGCTGTTATCTTGTCTTCTTTGGATGTTTTATGTACCTTTTATATCTTTTTTGGGACTAACTTATTAATTCAGTGCCAAGTGCCAGTTCCTGTTTTTTCTGTGTTTTTGACTCTTTTCAGATCTGATTTTGAAACAGAGTCCAACCGGAATAAAAACCCTGAAATGATTTTTTCCCGAACGGAAGAAGATCAGGGGGCCTCTGGGCCAAGCCAGGTGGGCTCCAGGGAGCCCACAAGCTCCCACTCCGCCACCAGGGGGAGGCGGCGGTGTCAGGGCTTGTGGCCTCCCTGGCCGCCCCCTGACCTAGATCCTTGGCCTATATATTCCCAAATATTCAGCAAAAAATCAGGGGAGCCTCGAAAATACTTTTCCGCCGCCGCAAGCTTCCGTTTCCGCGAGATCTCATCTGGAGACCCTTCCCGGCGCCTTGCCGGAGGGGACTTTGGAGTTGGAGGGCTTCTTCATCATCATCATCACCCATCCAATGACTCATGAGTAGTTCACTTCAGACCTATGGGTCCGTAGTTAGTAGCTAGATGGCTTCTTCTCTCTCTTGAATTTCAAGCAACTTGATCATGAACATGTTGCACAATCTTGGGAGAGGATGAAGCTTATGATTAGAAATTGTCCCGCTCATGGCTTGAGTTTGTGGATGATTATACAAATCTTTTACGCTGGCTTGAATTTCGCTTCTCACAATATCTTGGACTCCGCCTCAGGTGGAACGTTCATGAAAATCACGTTAGGAGACGCTACAAAACTCCTAGACAATATCATGAACAACTACTTTCAGTGGCACACTGACAGGTCGCCTGCTAGCAAAAAGGTGCACGCTATAGAAGAGATTAACTCACTTAGTGCTAACATGGACGAGTTGCTGAATTTGGTTGCTAGTAGAAACGCTACCGTAGATCCTAATGACATGCCACTATCTTCTTTGATTGAGAGTAGCAACGCTAGTTTGGACGTGAATTTTGTTGGTAGGAACAATTTTGGCAACAATAATGCTATTAGAGGAAATTATGTTCCTAGGCCTTTTCCTAGTAACTCCTCGAACAATTATGGAAATTCCTATGGCAACACTTATGGAAATCACAACAAATTACCCTCTGATCTAGAGTGTAATATCAAAGAGTTCATCAACTCTCAAAAGATTTTCAATGCGTCCATAGAGGAAAAACTACTCAAAATAGATGATTTGGCTAAGAGCGTTGATAGGATGTCTTGTGATATTGATGCTTTGAAAGTTATATGCGATCCTCCCAGGGTCAACTTGGATGAAACTTTGAAAGCTATGCGTATCTCCATGAATGAGAGCAAAGAAGGAACTGCCCAAATTCGAGCTAGACATGAATGGTTTAAAAGGGTGTGTTCTAGTGATGCAAATGACGAAGATCTTAAAGTGCTTGGTGTGTCTCCTCTTGCATCTTTGTTTTCGCGTGTCAAACCTACTTATGGAGGGGCTTGATATGAATCCACTTTGGTTGAAAAACGCCCCAATGATTCGGAGACCACTTATCTTGATGATAAAGGTGTGGAGAGTGGAGTAGAAGAAGTCAAAATTTTGGGTAGTAATGAAACTCCCACTTTGGATTTCAAGGAATTCAATTATGATAATTGCTCCTTGTTTGAATGCATTTCTTTGATGCAATCCATTGCAAACTCTCCACATTCTTATAGCCAAAGCAAAGCCTTTACCGCGCATATCGTAGATGCTATGATGAAATCTCTTGAAGAGAAACTCGAACTAGAAGTCTCTATACCTAGAAAAATTCATGATGAGTGGGAACCTACTATCAAAATCAAGATAAAAACCTATGAGTGCAATGCTTTGTGTGATTTGGGTGCTAGTGTTTCCGCGATTCCAAAGTCTTTATGTGATATTATTGGTTTTCATGAGATTGAAGAGTGTTCTCTTAATTTGCATCTTGCGTATTCTACTTTCAAGAAACCCATGGGGAGGATTGATGATGTTCTTATTGTTGCAAATAAGAACTATGTACCCATGGATTTCATTGTACTTGACATAGATTGCAATCCTTCATGTCGCATTATTCTTGGTAGACCTTTCCTAAGGACTATTGGTGCTATCATCGATATGAAGGAAGGGAATATTAGATTTCAATTTCCTTTAAAGAAGGGCATGGAGCACTTTCCTAGAAATAAAATAAGATTGCCTTATGAATCTATCATGAGGGCTACCTATGGTTTGAGCACCAAAGATGACGATACGTGATTCCATCACTTTTTGCCTAGCTAAGGGCGTTAAACAAAAGCGCTTGTTGGGAGGCAACCCAACGAATCTATCCTTTTTTCTTTCTTTTTTGTGTTTTCCACACTTTCATAATTCTGTTATGATTGTGTTTTTTGTGTTTCTTTTTGCATTTGTGCCAAGAAAAACCGTGATGATTAGTCTTGGGGATGATCGTTTGGTCATGCTGGAAAAGACAGAAACTTTCTCCTCACGAAAAGAATTTTCGTTTTTTTTTCTGTAAGAGCTTTTGAGTTTATTCTTTTTGCTTCTGATTTCTACGAAAATTCTTCACACAATCCTAAGTTTTCAGAATTTGTGAAATACCAGAGGTATATGAAATATACAGATTGCTACAGACTGGTCTGCTGTTAACAGATTCTGTTTTTGTTGTGTTGGTTGCTTATTTTCATGAAACTATGAATAGTATCGGGGGGTATTAGCCATGGAAGATTGAAAGTACAGTAACCCAACATCAGCACAAGTAGAATTTAAGGTTTCTACAGTATCGAAGGAAGTGGTGGTTTGCTTTTTTGTACTAATGTTATCACGAGTTTCTGTCTAAGTTTCGTTTTGTGAAGTTTTCAAGTTTTGGGTGAAGTTCTTATGGACAAAAAGATAAAGAGTGGCAAGAGCTCAAGCTTGGGGATGCCCAAGGCACCCCAAGAGATTCAAGGATGCCGTAAAAGCCTAAGCTTGGGGATGCCCCGGGAAGGCATCCCCTCTCACGTCTTCAATCCATCGGTAACGTTACTTGGGGCTATATTTTTATTCACCACATGTTATGTGTTTTTGCTTGGAGAGTCTTGTATCGTAGCAGTCTTTTATTATTGTTGTGTCACAATCATCCTTCCTGCACACCTAGAGAGAGAGACATGCACTCACCGTGATTTTGTCAAGCTTCACTTATATCTTTTGGTAGACAATTCAGCTCACATGTGCTTCACTCATATCTTTTGAGCTAGATACTTTTGCTCTATGTGCTTCACTTATATCTTTTAGAGCACAGCGGTGCGTGGCTTGGTAGTTGATCTATGCTTTGAAAGTAGTCTCAAAAGGGGTAGTTATCCAAAGGGATACGAAAACTTCCACCTTCATGTGCATTGAATAGTTAGAGAAGTTTGGTTCATCTCAATTAGTTTTGAGTTGTGTTTCTGGTAATATTGAAGTCATGCTAGTAAGGTGTTGTGGATCTAGAAATACTTGTGTTGAAGTTAGTGATTCCCATAGAATGCACGTATATTGATTGTCATCCTTTGTGTGGCGGTCGAGATCGCGCGATCGTTTATACCTACCAACCCTTCCCCTAGGAGTATGCGTTGAATGCTTTGTTTTGATTACTAATAAAACTTTTGCAACAAGTATATGAGTTCTTCATGACTAATGTTGAGTCGATGGTTTAGATGCACTTTCACCTTCCACCATCACTATATTCTTAGTGCCGTGCAACTTTCCCCGGTGCACAAAACCCACCATTAGCCTCCCTCAAAACAGCCACCATACCTACCTACTATGGCCTTTTCAAAGTCATTCCGAGATATATTGCCATGCAACTACCACCAAGACATGTGCCACCATGTCTACATTGCCATTGCATGATCGTAAGATAGCTAGCATGATGTTTCCATTGATGTCTACGCCATGCTAGATCATTGCCATGGTACACTACCGAAGGCATTCCATATAGAGTCATCGTTGCTCTAAGTTTTGAGTTGAAAGTGTGATGATCATCATTAATGGAGCATTGTCCCATGTGAGGAAATAAAAGAGGCCAAAGAAGCCCACCAAAAATAGAGGCCAAAGAGCCCACCAAATAAAAAATAATAATAATAAATGAGAGAAAAAGAGAGAAGGGACAATGCTACCACTTTTTCCACACTTGTGCATATTAAGCACCATGATCTTCATGATTGAGAGTCTCTCATTTTGTCACCACCTTATAGCTAGTGGGAAATTTTCATTATATAACTTGGCTTGGATAGTACAATGATAGGGTTCCTCAAAATTGCCTTAGGTCTTCGTGAGCAAGCAAGTTGGATGCACACCACCAGTTTTCTTTAAGAGATTTCACATACTCGTAGCTCTAGTGCATCATTTGTATGGCAATCCCTACTCATTCACATTGATATCTATTGATGAGCATCTCCACAGCTCATTGATATGCCTAGTTAATGTGACTATCTTCTCCATTTTGTCTTGCAACCTCCACCACACTCCACACCAAATATAGTGCTATAACCATGGCTCACGCTCATGTATTGCGTAAGAGTTGAAAAGGTTTGAGAAAGTAAAGGTGTGAAACAATTACTTGGCCAATACCGGGGTTGTGCATGATTTAAATTCGTTGTGCAATGATGATAGAGCATAGCCAGACTATATGCTTTTGTAGGGATAACTTCTTTTGGCCTTGTTATTTTGAAAGTTCATGATTACCTTGCTAGTTTGCTTGAATTATTATTGTTTCCACGTCAATAGAAACTATTGTTTTGAATCTAATGGATCTAAACATTCACGTCACATAAGAGGAATTACAAAGGACACCTATGCTAGGTAGCATGAAAGCATCAAAAATTCATTCTTTATTACTTCCCTACTCGAGGACGAGCACGCGTTAAGCTTGGGGATGCTTGATACGTCTCAAACGTATCTATAATTTTTGATGGTTTCATGCTGTTATCTTGTCTTATTTGGATGTTTTATGTACCTTTTATATCTTTTTTGTGACTAACTTATTAATTCAAAGCCAAGTGCAAGTTCCTGTTTTTTCTGTGTTTTTGACTCTTTTCAGATCTGATTTTGGAAGGGAGTCCAAACGGAATAAAAACCCCGAAATGATTTTTTCCCGAACGGAAGAAGATCAGGGAGCCTCTGGGCCAAGCTAGGTGGGCTCCAGGGAGCCCACAAGCTCCCACTCCGCCACCAGGGGGAGGCGGCGGTGTAAGGGCTTGTGGCCTCCTTGGCCGCCCCTAACCTAGATCCTTGGCCTATATATTCCCAAATATTTAGAAAAAAATCAGGGGAGCCTCGAAAATACTTTTCCGCCGCCGCAAGCTTCCGTTTCCGCGAGATCTCATCTGGAGACCCTTCCCGGCGCCCTGTCGGAGGGGACTTTGGAGTTGGAGGGCTTCTTCATTATCATCATCACCCCTCCAATGACTCGTGAGTAGTTCACTTCAGACCTACGGGTCCGTAGTTAGTAGCTAGATGGCTGCTTCTCTCTCTTGGATCTTCAATACAAAGTTCTCCATGATCTTCATGGAGATCTGTCCGATGTAATCTTCTTTGGCGGTGTGTTTGTCGAGATCCGATGAATTGTGGATTTGTGATCAGATTATCTATGATATATATTTGAGTCTTTGCTGATTTCTTATATGCATGATTTGATATCCTTGTAAGTCTCTCCGAGTCCTGGGTTTTGTTTGGCCAACTAGATCTATGATTCTTGCAATGGGAGAAGTGCTTGGTTTTGGGTTCTACCATGTGGTGACCTTTCCCAGTGACAGTAGGGGCAGCAAGGCACACATCAAGGAGTTGCCATCAAGGGTAAAAAGATGGGGTTTTTTATCATTGGTTTGAGATTATCCCTCTACATCATGTGATCTTGCTTAAGGCGTTACTCTGTTCTTATGGACTTAATACACTAGATGCATGCTGCATAGCGGTCGACGTGTGGAGTAATAGTAGTAGATGCAGAAAGTATCGGTCTACTTGTTTTGGACGTGATGCCTATAGATATAATCATTGCCTTAGATATCGTCACGACTTTGTGCGGTTCTATCAATTGCTCGACAGTAATTTGTTCACCCACCGTCTACTTGCTTTCATGAGAGAAGCCACTAGTAAACACTACGGCCCCCGGGTCTATTCACATCCATCGTTTACACCTCCGCTTTTACTTTGCTTTGTTACTTTGCTGCTTTCAGTTCTCACTTGGCAAACAATCTATAAGGGATTGACAACCCCTTCATAGCATTGGGAGCAAGCTTTTGTGTTTGTGCAGGATCTTGAGATACTCCTCCACTGGATTGGTACCTTGGTTCTCAAACTGAGGGAAATACTTACCACCGCTACACTACATCACCCTTTCCACTTCGAGGGAACACCAACGCAAGGTTCCAAGGCCACGGGGGAAATCCTTTGCATACTTGCCTAGGAAGTCCCTTAAGGCCTAGCCGCAGGACAAGGATCAAGCCAAGTATTCTCCCGTCGACGTGCCTATTTGTGGCGCCATTGGAAGGTCTTTTGTTGCAGTAGCAATGAAGGATAAACTTTAATTTTTATTCTTGTTCCATTGAGGTGATTTCAATCTTTCTTCCGGAGTTGTTCATGATATCAAATTATTTATCCCAAGTGCTTCATCTTTTCTTTTTATAGAGTTCCAAGTTTTCCTATGTATCTTTTCTTTTTATTGTTTTGCAACCTTCAATTCTTTTCTATCATCCTTTCATTACAGAGTTCTTCCAAGGGTTCTTCATGGGTTCTTCATGGCTTCTTCAATATTCTTGTTAGAGAACCTCAAGTATTCTTTATCTTGCATTTCCAAGTGCAATTCTTCCTCCTTTATCCTTTGAGCTGCTGTTATAGCATTCTTGACTCACAATGACTATCAAAACGAATTTGTTTCAAGAATGAGATATTTAAACCCACCAAATTCTTTGACCATGAGATATTTTCAACCCATGATTTCTTCATTGAATTATCTTGGATTGGATTTCACCTAAAGCTTTTCCCAAGGATAGTTGCTATTTTGGGGATAATCGTTGATCCAAGTTCTAAATATATCCTCTTGGTGTAAGAAGTTTGCCTATCTTCTTGCTTCCAAGCAATCTTGTTTCGTTGTGGCTGGTTATCACCTTATAATTTTGTGATGTTTTCCATAAACCCACAACAAGCTTTTTCTTGTCGTTGTTGATTTTCAACAACTCCGTTCAATCCTCCTTTCTAAGAGTGTTCTTCAACTTCAATTGTGGTGCAAGTAGTCATTTTCGCCTCCATTCTTTCCTTTCGACTGATCTAGTTTCTATTCTTCTGTTCCGGAGACGTTGTGATGTTGCTCTTTTCAACTCTTCATCTAGATTTCTCAAGATCATATTCTTTCCTTGCTTCTCCGTTTAACCTAGTGTCGGGAAATATTTTCAATTCTTTCCATCTTATCAATTTTGCTTCTCTTTTCTATCGAAGTGCTGCCGAAATTTCGTTTCAAATCTTGTTTGTTCCTCATGACATTCGTCATCTCCTTGCAACCTTGGAGGATCATTGGTTCCACTTGTTTGTCAAGAAGAAACTAAGTTTTACCTATTGCTCTGTTATCGCCATGTGAATTATTTGGTTGTTGCATTCATCATGTCATCATGCCATCATATCATTAAAATTTTGCAACTCAAATAAATAAATTGTATGGATCTTTGATCCATTTAAATCCAGGGACATTCAGATGGTGATTTCGATTTATAACATATCCTCCCAATATATTAGGGAGCTATAATGAATATTCCATTAATTGGAATTAACCATACCACACTTGCAAAATAAACTCCATGCCTTCTCTATCTCAATTCTTGCCTTCAAACTTTCCCCATAAATTGTTTTATCACTTTCTCAAGATCTATGAAAATTCAAAACTTTTTTGGGCATTCCTAGCACCCAGCTTCTATTCAAACCCATTTGAATTTAATTCCAAGGATTTTGAACTCAACTTCACATTTGTTCATATTTCTATTTTCCTGGATCAAGTCAATTTTTGTGTGTTTGGGAAAATTACCGGCATGCCAAAATTTCTTCACTAACATTTTTTTTCTCTCTCTCTCTTCTTTCTTTCTATTTTTTTCGTGCTATTGGATGTGGTGAGAGAGATGGAGTCCAGCCGGCCCAAGGCCCAGCCTACTCCCTCCTAACCCTAGCCGCCAGGAGCCCGATCCCCGTCTCTCCCTCCTCGCGCCGTGACACACAACACACGCACACACATGAGCGCCACCAGGGAAGGCATCGATCCCCTCTCATATCTCGCCCTCGTTTTCCCTCACATCGCCACCCGCGCAAGAGAAGGCCACGTGGTCCAGCCTCATCGCTGCTAACCTGAAGGTCGCCTTGGTGCCGCCGTTCATCGCCATGCCAGTAGGCCCGTGCGATCCTGCCTATTGCATCCTTCCACCTTGTAGCTCCGCGCGACCTTCTCCAGCAAGCATCGTGCCATGGCCGTCCCGAGTGCGCGCGCGCCTCCTGTCTTTGCTTGGTCGGCGAGCTCAACGTGGGAGGGCATGCCGCCACTCAAAGCGTCCCTTTCCTCTGCTCCGCCTCCCTAGGAACCGCATCTTTGTCCTCCCCTTCTCGTGTTGCACCCCCAACGCCTTGCTTCTCCCACCTTGCCTCCCTCTCTCATGGCCTTGGCCTCGGTCCAGCACCCGTGCCACGCGCCTCTCCCAACCTCCTGCCTACACCGTGATGCTCCATCCCCTTCCTCTGTTGCTGCTCATCACCTTGCGCCTTCCATGGCCTCCGCCAGGTTCTAGCCCCACAGCCACAGCCTGCCTACTGCCGATGCTTCCGAGCTGCTGCTGCATGTGCCCAAGCACCACCTCAGGCTCTTGCCCTAGATTATTTGCCTCCTGGTGCCCATGACCGAGACCACCGTTGATGATGTGTTCCTGAGGACACCCTGCACCAACTCATGAATTCCTGCCCTGTCCTCGCCGTGTGCCTTGTCGCTGACGACTAGTTCGACTACCCGACGACCCTAGGATACATCAAGTTCTTCGTCGGCATGTACGACTACAGCCACCCCAAGATCCGAACTACTACGACAAAAGAACATATACTTGCTCTGCCACCCTCAAGGACATTGGACTCACCAAGTTCTTCCCCGAAACGTGTACCACTACTTCTGCGGCGATGCATCGAACTCGATCCTCCCCGAAACGCACGCTTCAAAGGTATAACGGGAGATGATTGCCCTTGATCGAATGTTCTGATGTATGAGATGCTCGTTTTGCATTGTGTATGATTGGTCCTTGTATGTGGGACTCTGGTAATGGGATCACTCCCCATTAATCTTATAGGTTTGTGCACATCCGCACACTTGTTCTTTTGCACCGTCATCTCAATGAGTTGTGGGAATCATAACGATGTCGTGTCACCATTTTCGTTTTTGTCATCATGGCGCCCATTTCTTCCCGTCACAGCAACATATTCCCACATCATACTATATGCCCTCAATTTCTTAAAAAAGCATCGGTTTGATCATGTCATCCTCTTGCATGTTAAAACATTCAAATGATGTTGTATTAAAATTGTCTATGATGTGCTAAAACGGTTTAGTCCATAACTAAATAACCGTAGCTCCGTTTGCAATGATCTATATATGTAAATCAACTAGAATGACATGTAAAATCACATGGTCCACTTTATTTTGCTTCTTAATAAATATAAAACATATTTAGTTCAGATCTGATCCAATTTCAAAATTAACATATGGGGTCATTTCAGAATGCTATATGTTGTTTCCGACCTCATTTAAAATGCCTAGATAGTTTAGTTTATTTATGCTTCAACTCTTTCCATGTTTAATAACATTCAATATTGTCATGTACCTAAACCATAGTGAACTAAATATTCGAATGTGAAGGTTCGTCAATATGCAACTCTTTGCCTATTGAACTTCACTTAATGTGTAGTATTTTTGGTTATGATTGCCATGCCTTGCATATTAAATCAGACATGCATCATATCCGATTGTGCATCATGTCATGCATATGTGTGGTGTTATCATGTGTTGATTGTTTTTATGGATTACTTCTTCTCGATAGAGTTCCGAACCGCTTCGGATTCTGATGGTCCGTTCGACTACATTGGTTCTTGTGCTTCACAGATTCGTTCTTTTTCCAAGAGGGATCACACACAAGATGACTATTTCCCTAGATACCATTACTATCATTGCCATGCTTCACTGTGTCTCGGTGCTTACCTCTTAAATGTCAGCCTCCCAACATTGCCATGAAAACCTCTAACCCTTCCACAACCCAGCAAACCCTCGTTTGGACTTGTTACTGCTTGCTCGACCTTCTTATAGCGTTGCTAGTTGTAAGTCTAGTTGCTTCCATGTGAAAACATGGGTACCTTGTTATATCACCATATTATTGTTGTTTAGTTTAATGCACCTATATACTTGGTAAAAGGCGGAAGACTTGTTCTTTTGGCTGTGTGTTGTGTTCCACTTTTGCCGCCTTAGTTTCGGCTACTCGTGTTAAGTTCCATATTGAGTGCCTCTAACATGCTTGGGGTTGTAATGGGACCCCCTTGTTCATTTTGGGATAAAACTCGTCTGGCAAGGCCCAACGTTGGTACTACATTTGCCTTATAACCTAATAAAATTGCATAGGGACTTTCTAGATCCCGTGGATAATTAATCAACCCCCTGGCCTATGCTCCTCTTGAGTGTTGGTCCAAAAACAGAGCCACTTCTGGGGCCACCCGGGGTAACTCGTTGGATTTCTATCCGGCCACCGTACGTACTGCTCATCCGTCGTGTTGTGAGAACGAGATACGCGGCTCCTATTGGGATCGTCGACACGTCGAGCGGCCTTGCTGGATTTGTTTTATCTTTCTTGATCGTCTTGTGCGAGGGATTCCAAGGATACTTTGGGTTATGTCGCGGTTGATTTTTTACACCTGGAATCTGAGGAGATCATGGGTTTTCCGCGGTCGAGGTTCCCGACGCAGCGTGTGGTAGTTTGTGTTGGACTAGTTGGAGCACCCGTGCAGGATTTAATCTTTCGGAAAGCCGTGTCCACGGTTATGTGGAAACTTGGAATTTTTGTTTAACATCTAGTTCTAGATAACTTGAATTAAACTTAATTAAAATATGCCAATTGTGTGCGTAACCGTGACTATCTATTCTCGTGAGTTCTGCATCCAAAAGAGGACACGGTGGGATTATGTCTGACGTAAGTAGGTGTTCAGGATCATTCATTTGATCATTTTTAGTTCACGTTTGTTTATGGGTAGATCAAGCCCCTCTTGTTCTTGTACTCATAAGTTAGCCACTCAAATAAATGCTTAGTTGCTTGCTGTTGCCTCACGACTTAACCATACCTCACCTTTTAAGCTTTACTAGTCTTAATACCTTTGGAAATGAGATTGCTGAGTTCCTGTATCTCATAGATTACTACAACAACATTTGCAGGTATATCTAAAGCAACACTTTGACGTGTGCATAGTGATTGTGCTATTTGGAGTTTCTTCTTCTTCATCATCAACGATCTAGAATGGGTTCCAGGCCAGCAGCTTGGGATAGCAAGGATGGATGTCGTTGTTTTATTGTTTGTTTTCGTCCGTATTTGGACCGTGCTCTTCTACATGGTGATTGAATATATTGTTCTATGGTGTTGTTCATGTTGTAGCTTGTGGCGAGTGTAAGCCAATTCCATATACTGATCTCTTCTGTACATGTACTTGTAACAATATCCATTCTTGTGAAACGACGAGATGCACTTCTATCCCTGTCGAGGCCTGCGTGCCAAAATAGGGATAGGATTACATCTTAGGCATTACACTACTAGAGTTATAGATCCAGGTACAAAGTACATTCTTCTATCGAAACCCATGACATAAGAAGGGCATAGAGAATTTTGATGTATCGCCTGGGCATTTGGACCTTGCATTCAAGCAGTTCCCCACCTTCGTCAAGTGATAAGTGTGGATGCTGCATTTCTATCAGGAAGTTTCAAAGGGAGGTTGCTAATGGCTTGTGGATATGATTCTATTAACAAGTTAATACCTCTTGCATTTGCCATTGTGGAGAAAGAGGACACAACAAGTCGGGGTTGGTTCATGAGATGGCTACGAAGGGAGGTAATTGTTATTGGAAATTTCATGCGTGAGATTTCAGATCGCCACAAAGCAATCAAATAGGTATTTAAGCAGCCACCCATTAGTTGGAACGAGGATGGTGGTGAGTGTGTGCATATATTTTGCTCTCAACATGTCGCTGAGAACCTATACTAAGCTTATAGAGATGATAACATTTTGAAAATATTCAAGTGGGCAGTTAAGAAAAAGAAACCTTGTAAGTTTGACGAGGGCATGTCATGTATTGCACATACTTGTCCCGATACTATAACATATCTGAGAAAGGTTGGTAAGTATTTGCAGGAAGACAAAAAAGAGAAAGAAAAGACGGAAAACGTATTTCAATGCGTGGATGGGGGTACCATTGGGGAATCATGACAAGCAATGGGTCTGAGTCCTTAAACAATGTTTTTAGGCTTCCACGCAGGCTATGATTGGCAGTAATTGTGGAGGAGTCCTTTTAAAAGTGCGTGGTTTGGCTTGCAGAAAGAATGCGAAGTGCTCTTAACTTGGTTGATGGAGGCAAGCAATGGTCTGAATGGGAGGATAAACTTTTGGTGAAAAGGGGCGACAACGTAGCACATATGCAGGTTATTTCATATGGTGATGAAGTTGGAATATTTTAGGTCAAGGTTGATAATGAGAGGGTTCCATTACGCCATGGGTATCATGTTGTTTTTATTCGTAAAGACTTCAAGTACAAGGTCTCTTTGCAACCAAATACTGCTCCATGTTGTGTCTGCCTACAGCCAAACCTAACCGGTGCGCCATGTGCCCACGTACTTGTTGTTTGCAAGTATACGGGTCTGAATGAAAATCAAACAGTTCATTCATTTTACTCTTCTCAAATGCTTGCAAATACTTGGGCTGGAGAATTTCATCCTCACACAAACCAAAATGAGTGGCCAATATATAGTGGCCCGACTATTGTTCCTGATGAGAATTTAGTCAATCTTGGGGGCGTCAACACAAGAAAATTCCAATGTACATGGATGAGATGCAAGGAAGACGAATGGGGTACCATGCCCGGTGCTCCACAACTGACAATAAGCAGACAGGTATATAGGTATTGTTGTACTACTGATTTTATATGTAAACTTATTTGCATTTTATTTTACTTTGTCGTCTTCGCTTTAGGCCCATCGTGTTCACAAGGACTAAACACATCATCTAATCGAGGAAAGAGATCAAGTGAAGGGAAGAGCACATCATATAGAGAAAAAAAGGTCCAGTCAAGGGAAGAGCACATCATCTAAAGGAAATACGTTGAGTCAACATTTTCCATTTTTATGTACCCAATTTATTTCATTTTTTTTGTAATGTGGTGACATGTGAACTCCATATACAACCAGATTTTTTAGTGCCTTGCTACTATCGAACTTAAGATGAAATCTTGGATTGCATTAAATCTAGACTCCGACTTCCTAGTTCATATAACATAGCTTGGAATGTTTACAACCTTGTATGCCATAGGAAAGAAATAGAAAAAAATATGGCTGCACTATCTTGACTGATATATGGAACTGTGAACCGATGTCACCTGGTCGACATATTGTGTTATCTTTCCTCCATATCTAATTGCATTCCCACCCATAAGGTGTGCTGTAAATCCTCTCCCGGAGTATATACCATTAGTAAATACATCATAGTTGCTCTATGTCGGAGGGCTTGGTGGGTGAGCAATATCTGAAACCTCATCATCAAATGAAATATCTTTGATGTTCAGTGGTAACCCAGCCTCAGCAAGCATGCTTTTGCATCCTAGGCTCCAAGTTGAGATCCATAAAATTTCCTACACAAGACCTAAGTATAGATTTTCCTATCCTGCAACCACGAGTAGTAGCACATGTGATTTCCCATGCAACATCAGTTATCTCATGTAAGACCTACAATTGACAAATATATATATTAAATCAAGAGACCGTGACTTTAATGCAAAGAATATAGTGAAAGTTTTGCAAACTTACAATGCGAGCCAGTGGCGAACCGCTAGGCATGTAGCTAGTCCATTGATGCTATATCGAGGATATGGGATATGTTTATTGAGTCCTCCTAAGCATTGGGAATCAACGAATACCGTATACATACCGTTTTGTTGGAACCAATGCCTATAATTAGGTAAACTAGCTACATCGAAGGAAATATCGTGATGCACTACCATTACTTCAACTTGGTTATATTCTAGAACATAGTTGGCATGGATTTCTTCCCAATTATGTGATTTACCTGCAAAATGCTTAGTTTTTTGCAATTTGTGAACCTATACCTCGTCACGTGGAGGACTCATAGAATTGTCTGTCTTAACCCAAATTTGCGCATCACCCTGTCTTTTTTTGAAAAAGGAGGATCACCCCCGGCCTCTGCAACATGATGATGCATGTAGCCATTTTATTAATAAACGGAATATAGGTTCCACAAAAGTGCATAATACAAAGGAGTTCACAAAATGAACTCATCGCAGTAAAAGAAAAGTAAATGCCACATCTGACTAAAGCAAAAAACAAGCATAGATGACTAAATACCTAGCCTATTAGTTAGCCGCCATCCAAACCGATTGAAGATAGCCTCTGCTACCATCTCCCACCGGTTGCACCCAGTAGCCATAAGCTCCCTAAACTCCACAATTGTGAGTAAGAACCACGTATGGATCCATTCTATAGCTATGTAAATAACCTGCAAAAAGTTGGTGAAAATTTTCCTATTAAATATGATATCATTTCTGCAATTCCATATAGCGCAGAATAAAGCACACATCCCTATTCTAATATGGCCCGCAATATTTATATGCACTCCATTTATCCATGTTCCAAATAATGTGTTCATACTACTCAGAGGGCCAATGTTAAAGGATATATGTAAGATACTCCAAAGTAATTGGGCAAGCGAGCAACCGAGAAAGCGTATAGTTTCATGTTGATCGCAAAAACAACATTTGGTATTTCCTACCCATCTTTGTTTACTTACATTATCTTTCGGCAAAATCACTCCCTGGTGAACGAACCACATAAATATTTTAATCCTTAATGGTATTTTAACCTTCCAAATGTGGGGTGATGTCTGTAATGTCCCATAATTAATGAGATCTAGATACATTGATTCACGGAAAAGTTACCACTTGCGGTTAGTTTCCAGTGAATAGTAGATGGCTGGTTCGTGAGTTGAACTTTCGTGAACCTATGAGCTAAGTGTAGCCAGGAATTCCATCATTCCCCAACCAAAGATCTTCTGAATTGTATATTTAGGGGGTCCGACTGTGATATCGTAGCAACATAATCTTCCTTACGTTGCACAATATTATATAAAGAGAGATATTGTAGAGCCAAGGGCATCTCCCCTAACCATGTATCTTCCCAAAATCTAGTAGCATTACCACTTAATGTAAAAAATATTTTTTATCTTCATTAACCCCTTCCAGAAAGGTGAATCACGAGGTCCAACTGGGACCTGCCCCAATGTTTTAGATTGTAGGTTTTTATTGCGAAGAATTTGTACCCACGTGCCTTTTGTCTCAATAGACGATCTGAAGAGCCATTTATTGAGAGGGAATCTTTTTTTAATTTCTAAATTCTTGATTCCTAACCCACCTTCGTATTGGGGTCTACATATTATATCCCATCTAGCAAGTCTGTAGTTCTTCTTTGTATCATCGCTTTGCCACAAGAATCAAGAATGATAGAAATCTAATATTTTTGTACCTCTAGCCACACTTCGAAAAAATATAATAAAAACATTGGCAAGCTAGTTAAAACTGAATTTATTAACACTAAGCAACCACTGTAAGACATAAGTTTGCCCTTCCAGCAACTTAGTCTCTTCTCGAACCTGTCCTCAATATATTTCCATTCCTTCTTAGTGAGCTTATGGTGGTGAATGGGTATTCCGAAGTAACTAAATGGAAGGGATCCCATCTCATAACTGAATAGTTGTCGGTATGTTTATTTTTCTTCCTTGGCTCTCCCAAAGCAAAATAATTCACCCTTGATGAAATTGATCTTAAGTTCCAACAATTGCTCAAAAAGACAAAGAATAAGTTTCACATTCCTAGCTTTTGTGAGGTCATGTTCCATGAAAATAATCGTATCATCCGCATATTGCAGAATTGACACTCCCCCATCTACGAGATGCAAAATCAAGCCTCCTATTAGATTAGCTTCTTTTGCTCGACAATAAGGACAAATAACATGTCAGAAACAATGTTGAATGAAACTGGTGACATCAAATCATCCTGTCTTAGACCCTTATGTGTTTGAAAATAATGACCTATGTCATCGTTCATCTTGATTCCAACGCTGCCTTTCTAGACCAATGAATCAATGTGCCTCCTCTAGGTTTCACTGAATCCCTTCATATGCAAGGCTTGTTGGAGAAAGGGCCATTTGGCCTTATCATATGCCTTCTCAAAATCCACTTTGAATATAACTCCGTCAAGCTTCTTTGAGTGTATTTCGTGAAGGGTATCGTGTACCACCACCCCTTCTAGGATGTGTCTACCTGGCATGAAGGCCGTGTGGGTGTGTTTAACTACGGAATGGGCAACCCGTGTTACCATATTCGTAGAAACTTTAGTGAAAATTTGAAACTAACATTGAGCAAACATATTGATCTAAACTGCTCAATGCGAATAACCTCGATCTTCGTTGGCAACAACGTGATATTTCCAAAGTTTAGGTGAAATAACTGAAGATGGCCATTGAATAAATCATGGAACATAGCCATAAGATCACCCTTGATTATATGCCAACACCTCTGGTAAAACTCAGCCGAAAACCCATCTGGTCCCGGGGCCTTATTGTGCTTCATTTGCGTTATTGCTTCGAACACCTCTTTCTGTGAAAATGGAGCTAACAACACCTCATTCTCATCTACATTGAGTTGAGGAATGTCATGTATTAGGCGCTCATCTAGTGGCACATGGTTCACCTTAGGTGCCCCAAAAATATTTTTATAGTAAATGGGGATGTACAATTTAAGGTTCTCATGCCCTGTTATTGTACCCTCACCTTGTTCAAGCTGAATAATACGCTTCTTTCTCCACTTCCCATTGGAAACCATATGGAAGAATTGTGCGTTATCATACCCTTGGAAGACTTTTGTTGTCTTTGCCCTAACTGCCCACTTAATCTCCTCGTCTCGAAGTATAACGCGAAGTCTCTGCTCGGTCTCATTCTTAACGTCTCTATCCGCAATAGAAAGAACATTAGACTGAGCTTTCACATCCAACTCATTAATCAGCTGAATTAGATTCTCCTTTTCTACTTTATATATACCACTTCTTCACATCCTCTCAAGAATGCATAAATGTCCAATTTTATTTTGCCATCTATCCATGTTTGAGTTACCACCAACCTATTTTCTCCATTCTATAGCTTTGAGCTCCAGGAATCCCTCTCTCTCAAACCATCCTTGTTAAAAATAGAAGATGTTCTTATTGCCCACATGTGTCGCCTCTGTAGAGTCAACTAGTAGTGGAGTGTGATCGGACACTACTCTCTGCAAACCCTGAACGGTTACTGGTGAGAATTTTTGTTCCCACTAAACACTCGCAAACACATGGCCCAATTTTTGATAAGTTAGTACAGGTAATGTGTTCGCCCATGTGAATTGCCTACCAGAAAGGTCAATCTCTCTCAAATTCATACTTTCTATGGTTGTGTTGAACATGAATGACCACCAACCATCTAAATTGTCATAATTCTTTTATTCTCTCCTTTGAATGATGTTAAAATCTCCCACTACAAGGATAGGCAGCGTTTCATCTTGGCAAACCCTCACGAAGTGTGAGAGAAATTTGGATTTGAACTCCTGTTGTGCTGCACCATAGACATCCACTAATGGCCACCTAAATCCATCAATCTTTGATCTCACTCGAAATTTGATAGAAAAATCTCGATAAACCACATTAACCACTTCTAACATTTCACATTTCACCCCAAGTAGAATCCCTCCGGACCTCCGCCTTGGCGGTAAACAATTATACTCAAACTCAAGCCCACCATCTATGGTGTTGAGAAACCGAGCTGTAAAGTTTTTCTACCCGTTTCAAGAATCGCCATGAAGTCTAATTTGTGTTCTATCGATGCTTCTGACAAAAACTTAGTTTAGCCAAGTCTGCCAGACCTCTGCTATTCCAAAATATTCCTTTAGTTTTTCATCATATTTTATTTTGTTTGGCTCTCACACTCGTGCGAATCGCTGACACTGGATAAACCTTCCTCTTCAAGGCACATTTTGGTTTATCTTGTATCTTTGTTGTCACGTCCTCACTATACATAGAAGCGATGCCATGGACTTGTTGAGGAGCCAAATACCCCTCCGCATCCAGCACTTCTTCCTCAACATCTAATCCCTCGTTCGGAATAAGATCTTCGCATAAGCTTTGTAAGGTTGTTACCCCTAGATTATTAATATCTGATTCATCCATAGGTTTCACAGTCGCATCACCCTATGTGGATAATGAAACTCTACAATACAAAAATTCATTAGTGGCACTCTAGCAAACCACTAATCAGCATCATCAAGAACTTGTACAGGCATCTCATTCAGAATGTCATCATACAACTTCCATTGAACTAAACCTTCCTGAATCAAATCAATCTGATTACAATAATATTGGGTACTAGCATTATGTGGGACATCAAATTCATGTGGAGCACACCACTTTGCTCCAAAAATTGGGCTATAATACAAGTATTCTTCGTCATCATGTTGTTCATGTTCCTCCTCACTCTGCTCCAAAAACTGGGTTATAATCCAAGGTTTTTTAGGGCGACCAAGTGGAAAATGGGACCAAGAACATAACTGTGGCAGCAACAAAGGCCCTACAACTTGTAATCTCGCCTTCTCAGCACCCATGCTCAACTCTCTATCTAACATAGCTAGAGCAGTGGCTCCCCAATTATACTTTGTTTGCCGCCATATGTTCTACATAAACTGGAGATACATAGCTGGCACTCCATCTCGAGATGTGTTGATGAACACCATGCAACCAAGTATTTCTAGAACAATTGCTCGAGCACGCCAATTAATCTCTCAGTCCAATGGATTATCTCGCATCACATGGAAGTGTTCATGGAGTATATCCAAATTTAAAGATTATTGTGAATTATTCACAATAATTTTCTCATCACCTTTTTTATTTTCTTTTGCTTCATGTGTTGTTCATCTACAGGATTCCCAAGTGACCTCTCAATTAATGCATACCAATATGCACCGGCTTTGCCAATAAGCGGTTTACCACAGATAGGCAACCCCCACAAACAACTCATGTCTTACATTGTAACTATTATTTCACCAACAGGTAAGTGAAAACTATTTCCCTCAGGACTCCAACGCTCGACCAATGCCGATATTAAATATTTGTCGACATTATTTTTCTTCACCTTCGCAATATGGTAAAAACATAGTGTCACACCCTATTTTTACTACCACTTCTTTGTAATGCAAAAATCTGAGCTTGTTAAAACTTTTTCAAAACTAATGATGTGAGTGCCATGATTGTCATTGAATGCTTGTGCGATGATCATGTGATGATAAAACCCCCATTTCACAATATTGAATTACTTCCAAAAACCTTTACTTGTTTCTGATCAAGGTAAAACCCTACTTTGAGTTGCACTACATGCCCTTGATGGCAAGGTGTGTTTCTACCCAAAGTCGGTGATCTGATTTGAACTTCATTTTAGTGCTCCAAAACCACAAAATAATTATTTTCAGAATTAGTTTCCTAATTAAATTACATGTCCATTTTTGAGGCCAGAAATGGTATTCCTACATGGAAAAATACTTTTCTGCATTAGAAAAATCTGATTAAATTTGGAGATGATCAGAAGGACATATATTGTCCATACATAAGATTTTAAACCCCTATTTATATTACTATTCGAGTAAAACCCTGAAAACCATTTCTGTCTGTTTTGACCTTTTGAAATATTTCCAAAGGAAATATTCTCAATAAAATTCTAGAAAATTCCAGTGGTATCCCTAAGCCATATTTGGTGTCCACATAAAGTTTCACCTTGATCCAAGGTGATTAAGGACCCCAAATAACCCTAAAACCCCTTGTGTCCAGATTGGAGTTAGAGCAACTCTACATAGCAAAGTTTGTCCAATGATGCTGAAACTTTGTAGGAGTGCCTAATACCTGAAATGAGGGTTCCACACCAAAAATAGGATTTGTGGGACTTAGTTTGCCCACACTCTCTTTGGAAGGGACAGATCTGGTCAAATGGTGGTGTTTTCAAGTTTACAAAGCTAAACTTGTCCAATGGAGCTCAAACTTGGTGAAACCCCATGCTTTAGCACCAAACCCAAACCTGTTAAGTTGCAACACCAGTGGTGGGGTGCAACTACCCCAAACCACTGTCAAGCACCTTTTGATAGATGGGTAAAAGCCCCTTTAACCCATAGCTAAACCGAACCCCTTTGCTCCAAACTCTCAGATTAGGTGGCCAGTATCAATGCCCAACCCCAGTCAACTGGCCCCTCACTGGTTCAAAGTGGAAATGCCAAAAACCCCAATCTAAGCTTCGGTTCAAAGCTGACAGCACCAATATTCCTTGTCTCCCTTGACCAACCGAAGCTCCCACGGGACCCCAATGGATAGCCTCTCTCCAAGCCAGTGCCAGGACATGCTAGACATGTCCAAAGTGCCTCAGAGCGCACCAGCATGACGTGGCATGCCAAAACTGCGCTCTGGGCGCGCTACAGGAAGCAACCAAGGTGGGGGTGACGCTCTGGGCCAGTTCCAGCCTCCCCTAAGGAGTCCAACCTCTTCCCCGACAACCCCTCTGCATCGAGCAACCATCAGGGCCCCTCCTCTCCCGCGCTAGAGCTCGTGCGACGCGTGCCCGCGCGCACCAGAGTCGGCCAAGGTTGCGCGGCCACTGATGCTCGACTCCTCTCTCTCTCTCCCTTTGTAGCAGATGGTTATGGCAGTCCAAAACCACGTCCTGAGATCGTGGTTTTGATACTAGCTCCTCTCTGCACCCCCATGCGCACCACGATGAGTCACCGGTGCTCCCGAATCGGCTCACCGTCACGGACCTATAAATAGCCACCCTCGCTCCATCACCCCTCAGATAGCTTCGCCACGACCACTAGCACCTCCCTAGCCACCCTAGCAAGCTAGCAGAGCCCCGGTGCTCGAGATCGACCGAGGTCCCTCCACCTCAGAGCTCCGGTCGATCTCCGGCTACACGACGGCTCCTGCGTCCCTCGACCCACCAAACTGATCCCCTTGACCTCAGGAAGCTTTCCCCCAACTTTCCCAAGCATTTCCGTGCCCCTAGCTACCCTCTCGACAACCTCCCGAAACTCTTCCGCCGCGGCCTCCGCGTCGTCGGCGAACCCGTGCCTCACCTTCGTTGTTCCGACCACCAGCAGGTAGGCGGTGTCGAGACGAACCCATTTCTGTCCTCGTTGGGGCTTGAGAACGTCTGCAGCCTCGCCGGCATACTCCTCCTCTCTGGCCAATGGTAGTAGACGACCCCGACAGGTGTACCCCACCTGTCGGTGGCCTAGCTCTCTCCCCCTCGCAGCTCGTAGCCGCTGACCGCAGGGCCCCGCACGTCAAGTTCAAACCTAACGGCGCGCACGCCTCGGCACGCTGTCGGCTGGCCGTGGGCCGGCTCAGTTCCAGGCCGAGCAAGGCTAGGGACTTAGCCCATTTTCTTTTGTTTTTAAAATCTGATTTCAAATAATTTTATAAAAATATTGAACCAGTGTAAAATTATAATTTTTCCACTGATATTCTTCTAAAAATATGTAGTATTTAATGAGACAGTTGGATGAATTCTTCAGCAACTATTATGTCTTACAATAATAAAAAGGACTAAATTGGAATAGTTTTGCTTCTGTTTGGTTGATTTTAAAAATGTTCCTTCACTGGAATCAGGGGCAAATAATTTTCAAAATAGCCACTTAGATTTATTAGTAATAAAGAACATTTTTAAAATGGCTTTGTGATCTGTTTTTGAGTGAGCTATTTCTTATTTATTCTTTTGACGACGATAGAAAAACCGTTTGACGAGGGAATCAGAGCGGAAGACCTCGAAGACCCCAGATACCTAGCTGACCAAGGCAAGCAACCCATTGACCATGACTGAGCATATGTTATATTGCATGCTAGTGTAGCAAAATATTTCCGTTGCATATGATCATAAGTGCCGGTAAATCATTGATGTGATGTTAACGATGGATCCTCTGGAGCACATGCATTAAATCATTGATGTGATCCTACCACCTACGAGGGTCATGCTAATATCATGTTGATAAGTAAAGTTAGAATAGTATTAGCATGAGCATGATGATGACATAAATCAAAGGTTTATGAAAACCCCGTCGGGTGCCACTAATGCCCGAGGGTGATGATGAGTTAGGTGGCCACTTTTGGAGAAGTGGTGCACCTGGTATTTTGAGTGAGTATGGTTTTGGAAATGAGATTAGATTTATGATGTGTCGACCATCCCAACCTTACCTGTACGACCACGTTACCCCTTTATGGGATCGGGATTTTTTTTATTACGCTGGTCGGTGCTAGCAAAGAGCCACATTACTAGTGGCGGGAGTGATATGTGGTCACTCTCGTGATGGGGTTGTGCCAGGTAGGCCGACTATGCCATTTTTATGTGTTCCAGGCACACCGTTGGTCCCCGCATGGTTGATACTGTCCAGATTCGGTGCTCGTAAGACGTACAACATGTGGGATGGGTACCAATCGAGTGGACCTCTTTATCTAGTATCGTGAGGGGAAAGGCACTGATCGGGTACTTACCTTGGGTATGTTATATACCGCGAGTCGTGGATGACACTGAAGTTTCTCGGATCTCGTGGGTCCAGCATACTACCTCTGAAGAGTGTAAAACTATTCGAATAGCCGTGTCCATGGTCAAGGACAGTTGTGTAATCCTGCTTAAACTACGTCCAGTCGTTTCCGCATTAACCAAGTGTGTGTGAATTGTGATGAAATGAGTTGTTATGAAAGTAATGATATGACCAAGTTTGGTGACTTGGCATATAGGGTGAACCTGGATGGTTCAGCCCTCAACAGATATATTGATATCTCTAACCTGTTCTTCAAAAGTAGTTCTTAACTTATGATGCATCCCTATGATCATGTTTATTTACCACCAAGAGATATCCACCAAAGATGCATGTTATTGTTATCCTTCACTTTCATTGTTCATATCATGGGCTATTTGCGAGTACATTCAAAACTACTCATTGGCTTGCCACTGGTTATATTACTGATCAGACATGGAAGGACCGGAGTTTGGAGATGAGTACGTCTTCGGAGACGCCCGTGCGAACTAGGACGCTTCCTACTCAGAATGCCTGTCGGTGTAGGCTTGATGGCATGCGCATCCGCTTAGCCCCTCTGATTTTCGCTATTAGTTGTATGAGTAGGATTTGGCCTTAGGCCCAACCTTGTGAACTTGACCGTTTGGTCATGTGATGTAATAACTCAGTACTTGGATGTAAGACTCTTATTATTCAGTATCTATGTGTTCGGTGAGCATTGATATCTGGGATCACTGAGCACTTTTATCCGGTGATCTCGACTTGTAAGTCGGGGTCCCCACACATAGGTTCTCTAAGGACGAGCTACACAAAGGATCAAATGGGATGCCAACACGGTGACATCGCACATTCAAGGAATTGGCAGGCTGCATCAAGATATACAAGAATTAGACTCAAGTCAACCACTAATCTAACATACAAGATGCAAATTTATAGGATGCCCACATTCCCCAAGCTTTTGATATTTTTTGTGGATGTTAGGCATCCATAACAAATCACTGAAACGCTCAGTTGTATCCATTGCCATCAATGTATCCTTCTGCCAAATTAGATAGTAAACTAACTTAAATCTAATCCTATATTCATAACATAATGTTTGCTTCCATCAAATTCGATGATAAACCGACCTCAATCAAATTTTAGTATTCATAACAGACCACCACAACTGAAGGATTACCAAATACAATGAAGCATTAGTTGAATTGTGAATTCATCAGCTACGAAAGGGTTTCAACACTAGTAGAAAAGAGGGCTTTGGTCTAGGGCCTACAATTCCATTTGTCCTGGTTCACATAAGAAACCAGGACCTATGGTGTCATTACTCCCGGTTTGTGAGGCCAGGGCGCCGATCGGGCATCATCGGCCATTGGTCCCGGTTCATGTCACCGCTTTGGTCCCGGTTCCATACATGAACCGGGACCAATAGGCCGGTTCCTTACAGGAACCATTCGTATCCCCCTTTAGTCCCGGTTGGTGGATCAAACCAGGACTAGGTGGACCGTTTGTATCCCCCTTTAGTCCCGGTTGTTGGATCAAACCAGGACTAAGTGGTGGTGGGAACCGTTTGTATCGCCCTTTAGTCCCGGTTGGTGGCTCAACCTAGGACTGAAGGTCCACACGGTTTGCCTCCCGCGTCGTTTCCAGCGATGAAAAGCACAACCGAAGCAGAGTCTCTCGCCATTCTCTATTCTTCTCCTCTCTCACTATCCTCTCTTCTTCCTCTCTTCTTCCCCTCTCTTCTTCCCCTCTCTTCTTCCACCATGACAACAACTCGCTTGGCAGAGGTGCTCGCACATGGCAAGACCAAACTTGATGTCGTGTACACGAACGATAGCAGGGAGGTGCCGCATTTTCTTGGACAGTTGCAGGGATGGCTTGACGTCGCGGAGGAGCATGAGAAATTCTTGGGGCTTGATCTAGAGTACACGGCCAATCGACAAGGTGGTGCCGTCATCCAACTATGTTTCAAACTCCATGTCTTGATCTTCCAATGGGCGAGGTATGTTTTGACGATTTCTTTGATCCAAGGTTATGAGAATTGCATATAGTGATCTCTCTAGGTTCCATTGGATAGCAATATGCAATTTCTATATATGTTCCATTGGATAGTTAATTGAGGGTTTCTTGATCAATTATAGGATATGAAAATTGCATAGGATAGCAATATGTTCCATTGGAATCCTATATAGATCAATTCCTCTTTAGTCGTAGTGAAACAATTTTCCGCGGCGTTCTTTGATCCAAGGTTATGAAAATTGCATATAGTGATCTCTCTAGGTTCCATTGGATAGCAATATGCAGTTTCTATATATGTTCCATTGGATAGTTAATTGAGGGTTTCTTGATTAATTCAGAGGATATGAAAATTGTGTAGGATAGCAATATGTTCCATTGGAATCCTATAAAGATCAATTTCTCTTTAGTTGTAGTGAAACAATTTTCCGCGGCGTTCTTTGATCCAAGGTTATAAAAATTGCATATAGTGATCTCTCTAGGTTCCATTGGATAGCAATATGCAGTTTCTGTATATGTTCCATTGGATAGTTAATTGAGGGTTTCTTGATCAATTCATAGGATATGTAAATTGCATAGGATAGCAATATGTTCCATTGGAATCCTATAAATATCAATTTCTCTTTAGTCGTAGTGAAATCATTTTCCGCGACATTCTTTGATCCAAGGTTATGAAAATTGCATATAGTGATCTCTCTAGGTTCCATTGGATAGCAATATGCAGTTTCTATATATGTTCCATTGGATAGTTAATTGCGGGTTTCTTGCATAAGATAGCAATATGTTCCATTGGAATCCTATAAAGATCAATTTCTCTTTAGTTGAAGTGAAACAATTTTCCTTGTTCCATATTTGCAAAACCATCGGAGAACATATATATTTCATAGTTAGTTTACGGTTTCTTGATCAATTCATAAGATATGAAAATTGCATAGTATAGCAATATGTTCCATTTGAATCCTAAAGATAAATTTCTCTTTAGTTCTAGTGAAACATTATTCCTTGTTGCAGCAGCATGTAACATTTGTTCCATTTTAATTTGTTGTTGTTACAGTAGTGACAAGCATTGTCCAGAACTCATGGACTTCCTTCGTAGCGGCATATGTTTTGCTAGCATTGACATATGGAACGACAAGCTCAAGATGAGGCACAACTTCAATATTGAGATACTATGTGACTGCCACATTGATATCCAATAAAAATTCAAGCTTGAACATGACAGGACTTCGATGGCTCATATGGCAGTCGCCTTGATCGACGAGGAGTATGCTGATATGAAGACCAAATTCCCAAAGTATCAGCATAGACAGTGGGGGAGGACCCCACTTGACCTATCAACATTGAGTATGCAGCAAAAGATGCATATGTTACATACGAGTTGTACCGCAAGATTCGAATCATGAACTATGGACAACGTCACCTCACACCAGCTTGGGGACATTCTGATTCAGACGATTCACACGAGTAGTGTTCACAACGGCGAACACTATATATGTGTGCTAGCTATTATTATGTATTGTTTGGACGAGTATTATTATGTACTGCTTGGACCAATTTATATATGTCTAGTTTGTGCCATTATAGTTTCCAAATTTGAATGGTTTAGCCCTTTCTATCTTCATTTTCTACTTTTCATGGTATCATGCATTTCGACCACATATATATAGCACGCTTCATTTCGGCCACATGCGTGGTATTCAGAGTTCATTCGTAGTGCTCTTTAATTTCTTGGTCATTTAGCTAAAAAAAATCAGTAAATGCATGAAAAATACAAAATGAAGTGAAAAGTGTTGAAAATTGATGATGTGGCCCTGAATGGTTCATTTTGCACACACAAAAGTGTGGAGTTCAAATAAGTTCAAAAAAATGAAATCCCTTTTGTAACAGATGAGTTTTCGTAAGAAACCCTCATACTTCGAAAGAGATTGTCCGATTTGTACACGAAGTGCATCCAGTTTTTGCCGCAACCCTCTAACCTTTTTAGCACATGCTATGTGGGTGAAATGATGATCCCATGCCAACTTTCAACCTATTCAGAGTTCATTTGTAGTTATTTTCAATTTCTAGGTCATTTAGCTCAAAAAATCAGTAAATGCATGAAAAATACAAAATGAAGTTAGATAGTGTTGAAAATTAATGATGTGGCCCTCAATGGTTCATTTTGAATACACAAAAAGTATGGAGTTCAAATAAGTTCAAAAAACTGAAATCCCTTTTGTAAGAGATGAGTTTTCATAAGAAACCCTCATACTTCGAAAGAGATTGTCCGATTTGTACACGAAGTGCATCCAGTTTTTGCCGCAACCCTCTAACCTTTTTAGCACATGCTATTTGGGTGAAATGATGATACCATGCCAATTTCAACCTATTTAGAGTTCATTTGTAGTGCTTTTCAATTTCTGGGTCATTTAGCTCAAAAAAATCAGTAAATGCATGAAAAATACCAAATGAAGTCAGAAAGTGTTGAAAATTGATGATGTGGCCTTGAATGGTTCATTTAGAACACACAAAAAGTCTTGAGTTCTAATAAGTTCAAAAAATGAAATCCCTTTTGTAACACATGAGTTTTCGTAAGAAACCCTCATACTTCGGAAGAGATTGTCCGTTTTGTACATGAAGTGCATCTAGTTTTTGCCGCAACCCTCGCAACGTTTTAGCACATGTTATGTGGGCGAAATGATGATACCATGCCAACTTTCAACCTATTCAGAGTTCATTTGTAGTGCTTTTCAATTTCGGGGTCATTTAGCTCAAAACAAAATCTGTAAATGCATGAAAAATACAAAATGAAGTTAGAAAGTGTTGAAAATTGATGATGTGACCCTGAATGGTTCATTTTGAACACACAAAAAGTGTGGAGTCCAAATAAGTTCAAAAAAATGAAATCCCTTTTGTAATACATGAGTTTTCGTAAGAAACCCTCATACTTCGAAAGAGATTGTCCGATTTGTACACAAACTGCATCTAGTTTTTGCCGCAACCTATTCAGAGTTCATTTGGGTGAAATGATGATACAATGCCAACTGTGAACCTATTCAGAGTTCATTTGTAGTGCTTTTCAATTTTTGGGTCATTTAGCTCAAAACAAATCAGTAAATGCATGAAAAATACCAAATGAAGTCAGAAAGTGTTGAAAATTGATGATGTCGCCTTGAATGGTTCATTTTGAACACACAAAAAGTCTAGAGTTCAAATAAGTTCAAAAAATGAAATCCCTTTTGTAACAGATGAATTTTCGTTAGAAACCCTCATACTTCGAAAGAGATTGTCCGTTTTCTACACGAAGTGCATCCAGTTTTTTCTGCAACCCTCTCAACTTTTTAGCACAAGCTATGTGGGTGAAATGATGATACCATGCCAACCTTCGACCTATTCAGAGTTCATTTGTAGTGCTTTTCAATTTCAGGGTCATTTAGTTCAAAAAATCAGTAAATGCATGAAAAATACAAAATGAAGTGAGAAAGTGTTGAAAATTGATGATGTGGCCCTAAATGGTTCATTTTGAACACACAAAAAGTGTGGAGTTCAAATAAGTGCAAAAAATGAAATCCCTTTTGTAACACATGTTTTTCGTAAGAAACCCTCATACTTCGAAAGAGATTGTCCGATTTATACACGAAGTGCATCCAGTTTTTGCCGCATCCCTCTAACCTTTTTAGCAAATGTTATTAGGGTGAAATGAGGATACCATGCCAACTTTTAACCTATTCAGAGTTCATTTGTAGTGCATTACAATTTCGGGATCATTTAGCTCAAAAAAATAGTAAATGCATGAAAAATACCAAATGAAGTTAGTAAGTGTTGCAAATTGATGATTTGGCCTTGAATGGTTCATTTTAAACACACAAAAAGTCTGAAATTCAAATAAGTTCAAAAAAATGAAATCCCTTTTGTAAGAGATGACTTTTCGTAATAAACACTCATACTTTGAAAGAGATTGTCCGATTTGTACATGAAGTGCATCCAGTTTTTGCCGCAACCCTCTAATCTTTTTAGCACATGCTATTTGGGTGAAATGATGATACCATGCTAATTTCACCCTATTCGGAGTTCATTTGTAGTTCTTTTCAATTTCTCGGTCATTTAGCTAAAAAAAATTAGTAATTGCATGAAAAATACAAAATGAACTGAGAAAGTGTTGAAAATTGATGATCTGGCCTTGAATGGTTCGTTTTGAACACACAAAAAGTCTAGATTCAAATAAGTTCAAAAAAAATGAAATCCCTATTGTAACATATGAGTTTTCATAAGAAACCCTCATACTTCGAAAGAGATTGTCCGTTTTTTACACGAAGTGCATCCAGTTTTTGCCGCAACCCTCTCAACTTTTTAGCACATGCTATGTGGGTAAAATGATGATACCATGCCAGCTTTCAACCTATTCAGAGATTATTTGTAGTGCTTTTCAATTTCTAGGTCATTTAGCCCAAAAAAATCAGTAAATGCATGAAAAATACAAAATGAAGTTAGACAGTGTTGAAAATTGATGATGTGGCCCTGAATGGTTCATTTTGAACACACAAAAAGTCTGGAGTTCAAATAAGTTTTAAAAAAGGAAATCCGTTTTGTAAGAGATGAGTTTTCTTAAGAAACCCTCATACTTCGAAAGAGATTGTCCGATTTGTACACGAAGTGCGTCCAGTTTTTGTCGCAACTCTCTAACCTTTGTAGCACATGCTATTTGGGTGAAATGATGATACCATGCCAACTTTCAACCTATTCAGAGTTGATTTGTAGTGCTTTTGAATTTCTAGGTCATTTAGCTCAAAAAAATAGTAAATGCATAAAAATACCAAATGAAGTCAGGAAGTGTTGAAAATTGATGATCTGGCCTTGAATGGTTCATTTTGAACACACAAAAAGTCTAGAGTTCAAATAAGTTCAAAAAAATGAAATCCCTTTTGTAACAGATTAGTTTTCGTAAGAAACCGTCATACTTCGAAAGAGATTGTCCAATAGGTACACGAAGTGCATCCAGTTTTTGCCGCAACCCTTTAACGTTTTTAGCACATGCTATGTGGGTGAAATGATGATACCATGCTAACTTTCAAACTATTCAGAGTTCATTTGTAGTGCGCTTTAATTTCTTTGTCATTTAGCTCAAAAAAATCAGTAAATGCATGAAAAATACAAAATGAAGTCAGAAAGTGTTGAAAATTGATGATGTGGCCCTGAATGGTTCATTTTGAACACACAAAAGTGTGGAGTTCAAATAAGTTCGAAAAAATGAAATCCCTTTTGTAACAGATGAGTTTTCGTAAGAAACCCTCATACTTCGAAAGAGATTATCCAATTTGTACACGAAGTGCATCCAGTTTTTGCCGCAACCCTCTAACCTTTTTAGCACATGCTATGTGGGTGAATTGATGATCCCATGCCAACTTTCAACCTATTCAGTGTTCATATGTAGTGCTTTTCAATTTCTGGGTCATTTAGCTCAAAACAATAGTAAATGCATGAAAAATAATAAATGAAGTTAGATAGTGTTGAAAATTAATGATGTGGCCCTCAATGGTTCATTGTGAATACACAAAAAGTATGGATTTCAAATAAGTTCAAAAAAATGAAATCACGTTTGTAAGAGATGAGTTTTCTTAAGAAACCCTCATACTTCGAAAGAGATTGTCAAATTTGTACAGGAAGTGCATCGAGTATTTGCGGCAACCCCCTAACCTTTTTAGCACATGCTATTTGGGTGAAATGATGATACATGCCAATTTCAACCTACTCAGAGCTCATTTGTAGTGCTTTTAAATTTTTGGGTCATTTAGCTCAAAAAAATTAGTAAATGCATAAAAATACCGAATGAAGTCACAAAGTGTTGAAAATTGATGATCTGGCCTTTAATGGTTCATTTTGAACACACAAAAAGTTTGGAGTTCAAATAAGTTCAAAAAATGAAATCCCTTTTGTAACAGATGAATTTTTGTAAGAAACCCTCATACTTCGAAAGAGATTGTCCGGTTTGTACACGAAGTGCATCCACTTTTTGCCGCAACCCTCTAACCTTTTTAGCACATGCTATGTGGGTGAAATGATGATCCCATGCCAACTTTCAACCTATTGAGAGTTCATTTGTAGTGATTTTCAATTTCTGGGTCATTTAGCTCAAAAAAATTAGTAAATGCATGAAAAATACTAAATGAAGTCAGAAAGTGTTGAAAATTGATGATGTGGCCCTGAATGGTTCATTTTGAACTCACAAAAGTGTGGAGTTAAAATAAGTTCAAAAAAATGAAATCCCTTTTGTAACAGATGAGTTTTCATAAGAAACCCTCATACTTCGAAAGAGATTGTCCGATTTGTACACGAAGTGCATCCAGTTTTTGCCGCAACCCTCTAACCTTTTTAGCACATGCTATGTGGGTGAAATGATGATACCATGCCAACTTTCAACCTATTCAGAGTTCATTTGTAGTGCTTTTCAATTTCTAGGTCATTTAGCCCAAAAAAATTAGTAAATGAATGAAAAATACCAAATGAAGTGAGGAAGTGTAGAAAATTGATGATGTGGCCTTGAATTGTTCATTTTCAACACACAAATAGTTTGGAGTTCAAATAAGTTAAAAAAAATGAAATCCCCTTTGTACCAAATCTGTTTTTTATTAAGACAAACATTTAAAATAACCTAAAACCTACCAAATTGAATATAATGATAAAACACAGTAATATTTAATAGCAGGAAAAAGAATCACTCGAAAATCTTTTTTTAGTAAAGTTATTCACTAAATAAAATAAATAAAGTGGTAAAGTTATTCACAAAATAAACAAAATAAAAAGAAACAAAAAAACTAGATTTTTTTTGAAATGCCACCTACAAGGCCAGCACGGCCTGAATACGACTAGAAACCCAATCAGATAGATGGGCTAGGATTCAGGCCCGCAGAAGGCCCAATAGGCGCACATGGAGTGACAGATTAGGCCCGGAAGCTCGTAGTTCAGAGGAGCTCGAGAGGGTGTGCGCACCATCGCTTAGAAACCACTCCCGAGCTCTCTTGGCTAGAGAGGTGGGACTAAACATCCAACCACATCGCGGATGTGGCAAGCACAGGCCTTTCATGTTGGTTGGTGGCACCAACCGGGACCAATGACACCATTTTGTGTCGGTTAGTGGCACCAACCGGGACCAAAGGTCTCTTCTTCCCGCCCTATGGGCTCCTGAAAATTGACATTTAGTCCCAGTTTGCGGCACCAACCAGGACGAAAGGATGGCATAGGTCCCGGTTTGTGCCTCCAACCGGGACCAAAAGTTTTTGCTTATAAGGCGGGAGTTGTCAAAATTTCCCCAAAACTCTCCCATTTGCCCTAACGCCGCCAGGCTGCCAAAGATCGCCACCGCCCCCGAGCCAGTCCTCGTCGTTGTCGCCGCCCCCGATCCAGTCCTCCTCCTCGTCGGTACCGTCCCAGAGCCCGTCGTCCTCGCCGCCCTCGAGCACGTCGTCGTCGCCTCCCCGAGCCCATCGTCGTCGCCCGTGAGCCCATCGCCATCGCCCTGAGCCCATCGTTGTTGCCGCCCCGAGCCCGTCGTCGTTGCCCCCGAGCCCGTCATCGTCGCCCCCGAGCCCGTCTTCGTCGCCCCAGAGCCCGTGAGCTTCGCCCCGAGCCCGTCGTCATCGCCGCCCCGAGCCCCTCTTCGTCACCCCCGAGCCCGTCGTCGTCGCCCCGACTCGGTCGTCGTCGTCGCCGTCCCCCGAGCCCTTCATCGTCGCTGCCCCAAGCCCATCGGCCCCAGTGAGCTCCTCCGCTACCTAACAATATTTAAAACATAAAATAATAAAACACAATAAACCATATTTATTTTAGTTTTAGATTTCATATTATTTCTCCAAACATTCTTATTTGCATAAAATCAATATCTTTGAAATATATTTCATAATATTCCCGCAACAACGTGGGAGGCATCGTCTAGTATATAACGCGGGGACAGCCTTTCTTGTCTATATATGTTATAATTTGAGTCATAAAATGTTTGTACATATGAGTCAGTTTTCTTTTAGATGGTTGAGTTAAAGTTTTTTCTTTTTTTGCGGTAAAAGATGAGTCAAAGCTTTTGCAAACTTATTTCTCTATTCCTGCCCATTGCTACGTAATTAAATTGGAATTTGCAAACAAATCATCAATGGCATATATTAATTCTACATTTATTCTTTAAATAGAGGACTTTAAATAGTTGCAAAAAAATTTCTTGACATCGACGATGCCCATCCCGCATCCTCGTCGTTGACTCGGTGGCGACTACCTTCTTGATAAGCGCCAGCATGTGCGGGACTGGGCTACGTCGGGCTGGCACTCGGAGGTGCTACCTTCTAGGGCGCATATCTTCGCGAGGAATCAGGCTCCCGTCGTTGACCCAGAGCTTCTTTGGTGGCGGTCTCGTGGGCCACTTTTTGTGCAGAGGGAGTCGACCCCCGAGGAGGAGGTACTTCGCCGTGTGAGGGAGGAGGACGGGCACGTCCGTTGTTACTTGGTTGCGTTGGATGCCAGGTTCTCCAATACCTCGCAGGTTCTTTAGGGATCTAACCCGAGGTATGATCCTGTTATGGTTCCTTCTCTATGGGTTTCCACTGCTCGTGTAATTCGGTTATTCATACAAGGAGCTGAAATATTTGCAGAAACAATGGATCAAAGAGACATGGAATAAGACCAGTTGTTGGGGAGATAATCCTCGGCGGTGGTGATTTCTTGTCGTATCTCAACGACACCGATGGTCTGGAATGAGAGGATGACAGCTCAAGTGATTGAACAATGGAGGAGGAAGGATATGATCATGATGGCTCCGGTGACCGAATGACGGACGAAGAGGGAGACCATGATGACGACTCTGGTGACCGAACAGAGGACGAAGTTGTTGCAAAGTCCGGCAAGGTATATATATTAATTAAGCCCGAAGGTATGTACATATATTAACTCTTCTTTCTTCTTTTGTAGCCCTCAGGATCGAGCCAAACTTCAGTAGAGAGACGAGGCCCGTAGAGAAGGTTGCGCATGGATAAAGTACATGATCACAGCAGTCACGGACGATGGCCTACCGATTCAACCAAGTGGACCAAGGACGCATTTTTTGCTCAGTGCGGAGCCATTGTTAGGGACAACATCCCGATCAGCATCAAGCAATGGAATAAGCCTAAGGGTGACGACATCACTGAAGGTCATTATGTCACCGGTAGGCAGAAACATGACTTTTGGAACGCGTTGAAGGAAAATTTCACCCTACCGCCAGAGGAGGATCCGAATAAGCCAATTATAGAGCCACTGGTCAATGCGTTTCCTCTTAAGAAGATGGCACATCTATTCAGGAGGTGGAAGAATGATTTGAAATGAATGTTTGTCGATAAAGGAAAGACACCGTAATTCATCGGCCGATTTGAGAAGATAAGAAATGAATGGCCTGAATTTCTAGCCTACAAGACATCAGACAAGAGTAAGAAAATGTCAGAGACAAACAAGAACATTGTCGCAAAGAAGCAGTTTCACCATCACAAGGGGTCAGCTGGCTACCTCAAAGCCCGACCGTTGTGGGACAAAGCTGAGAATGACCTGATTGCTGAAGGGGTCAAACCACAGACATTGAACTGGCCAGACCGTTCAAGGACTTGGTTCTTCGAGGTTGGGGGGACTTTGGACCCTGAAAGAGGGAAGTGCCATTGGACAGACGAGCAACGTGCAATACCCATCAACAAGCTTCAGAAGTATATCACCACAACGCAGGATGGGACGTTCATTCCCGATAGAGAGAAGGATGAACTGACTGACGCCCTAGGGAATGCTGAGCACCTTGGACAAACACGAGGCACACCAGGCTCCGTTCCGTGGAAGGTTGGGTTTCCCGATGCAGGCGGTTACAGAAGCCGGGAGAGAAATAGGAAAGCGGAGCTGAGCGACATGTAGAAGATCAATACAATACTACAAAAGCTTGAGGAACTTGAAAGCCAGCGAGTTGTCGGCCAACCATCTCAGCGGCACGAAGCTACCCTAAAAGGTACCCCGCCATATCAATGGAGAAGTAGCATTGCTTCCACGGAGCCCGTTCAGCATGACTTCACGGATCCTAGCTACCCCGTGGATACTATCACAGAGGCTCAACATTGCAAGCTTATGATGAAATGTCAGAACCTCACTTTCAAGGCGACTGTCGGCTCTGTTGCACCTCTTCAACCCAACAGGATTTTTCACTGCCTCTCGATTCCACATGACTATGGTGTTGTGGTGGTGGATCAAGTAATGGAGGGATTTGAGGAGCTCGAGCTTGACCACCCTAAAGGTGAAGGGGAGAATCAGCTCGTTCGTGCTCTGAGGAGTACATGTCTATGGCACTTCGCCTCTGTTGGGACCCCGATCCTAAGCCATAGGAATCCAGCCTATAACACATCGCATCCCTTTGTGGTCTCACGCGCGGTTAACTCCACGGCTGCAGCCTCACCTTAGCCGGGACCGTTTGCATCTTTTGACTCACGTATGCAATAGTGTTGCTAGCATTCCAATGTCAAAGAACCGGGATCGACATGTCTAGTCATAAACCAAAGTGGCAGTACCGCACAAGGACAGGCATACATGACCCAACAAAGCAGGTGTCGGTCATCAGCGATCGTAGTCGAGTCATAGCAAGCTACCAGGACTCCATTACGTCGCGTGACATTTCCCCAAAGGGGACAGACACAGCAGCTAAGAAGGACACATGCCGGTCAACCAATGTGTCCGGAGCAGTAGCGAACTACCAAGGCTCGTTGGATCACAAAGGGGCATTTCCTTGTAAGGAGTGCTACTAAAGTTCACGACTAGGTAATCGAACCCCATACATATCAAGTACGACACACGTACGCATGGAAAACCGATATGTATAGATACATCGATGGCATCACAACATAACCATAAACATACAAGCTTTTTTCAAGAGGCTCGGAAGAGCCACACATATAATATTACACATTAAGGGTCTCACGACCCACAATAGCAGTCATTCAATTACAAGCCAGCGGAAGAGTTTAAACTGCCTGAGTACAGACAGGGCAACTAGAAGGCACATGGCCTGACTATACTACAGATCCAACGTAGGGCCAGATCGTAGCTGGGACACCAACTACTCGTCGTCGTCGATGTCTACGAAGAACCCTCCATTAGGGTCATTAGCAACCTCTGCAACATTTATTAAGCAACAGGTGCGTGGCCGCGCCGGAGAAGGCGGCGGCCACGTCCTGCTCCTACTGGCGCGAGGGAGGAGACGACTCAGGGAGATGGGCCGGGCCAGGCTAGGCGACAGGTAAGAGTTTCCCATTTTTTTCTGTTTTAGCTACTTCAATATTTTGCTCCTTATTTCAGCTCCAAAACAAATTGTAAAAACTACGTTAAGCACCCTAGAATATTTGTTGGAATATTTCCAACCATTCCTAAAGTTTTCAACATTTTTGAAAGTTTAAAGTTTCTGATTTCAAATTTAAAATTTGAAACCAGTGGATTTTGGCATTAATTTAAAATGCTTAAAGTGTCAAGAAAATAGTTTTCTCCAATGCTCATTTACTTTCATGATTTATCAGAAAGTTTGAACTTTTCTTGAGGCCATTTTGGGTTCATTGATTTTAACTAGTTTGAGATTTCCTTTGTTTAAAGAAGTGGCTATGGTTTGAGTTTTTCCCTCACCTCTATCTTTGTTCTTGTTGGAAAATCTTAGATGCAAATGCAAAGAAGACATGAGCACAAGACTAACTTGCTTAAGGGTTAGGGATGTGACAACTCACCCCCACTCAAAAGAATCTCGTCCCGAGATTTAGAAGTCGTCGGGAATAACGCAGGATATTCAAGTCGGAGACGATTCTCTCTTTCCCAAGTTGCCTCCTTTTCAGAATGATTTGACCATTGAACTTTAAGAAACTTGAGGTTTCGATATCGAGTGGTACGCTCAGCTTGATCAAGAATACGCACGGGGTATTCTCGGTATGAAAGGTTATCTTGGAGATCAAGCGTTTCGTGGTCCACCTCACGGATAGGATCCGAAAAGCAACGCCTGAATTGCAAGACGTGGAAAACATCATGAACCTTGGAAAGATGCGGAGGAAGTTCCAACTGGTAGGCAACTTCTCCTCGTTTGGCAAGAATGCGAAAAGGACCAATGTAACGAGGAGCTAATTTTCCCTTGATACCGAATCGATGGGTACCCTTCAAAGGTGTAACCCGAAGGTAAGCCTTCTCGTCAACTTCAAAGGTCACAGCCTTATGATAACGATCATATTGGCTCTTTTGACGAGACTGGGCTGTTTTCAACTTTTCACGAATAATGCGAACCTGCTCTTCTGCATCCTGGATCATATCCGGGCCAAAGAGTTGCCTCTCTCCGGTTTCTGACCAATTAAGAGGTGTTCGACATCTTCGTCCATAGAGAACTTCAAAAGGGGCTTTGCCCAAGCTTGATTGGTAACTATTGTTATAAGCGAATTCGGTGAATGGAAGGCACTTCTCCCAATTCATACCGAATGAAATAACACAAGCTCGGAGCATATCTTCTAGGATTTGATTCACTCTTTCTACTTGACCACTTGATTGGGGATGGAAAGCAGTGCTAAAATATAAGTGAGTCCCCATGGCATTCTGAAAACTTCTCCAGAAGCGAGAAGTAAAGATACTCCCACGGTCCGAGTTAATCTCCAGGGGAACACCATGAAGAGACACTATTCGGGAGATATATAACTCTGCTAGCTGGCTAGCTGTTATACTCTCACGAACAGGAAGAAAATAAGCCACTTTGGAAAGATGGTCAAGGACCACAAAGATAGCATTATTTCCTTTCTTGGTCTTGGGAAATCCGGTAATAAAATCCATGCTAACTTTATCCCATTTCCATTCAGGAATAGCTAGAGGTTGAAGGGTTCCAGCAGGCCTTTGATGTTCTGCCTTAACTCGACAACAAACGTCGCAGTTAGCAACGAACTCAGCAATTTCTCTCTTCATCCTAGTCCACCAGAACCTCTGGCGTAGGTCCTGATACATCTTAGTACTACCGGGATGAATGGTGAGAGGAGAATCATGAGCCTCCTTAAGGATTAACTGCCTTAGATGTGGGTTCTTAGGAACCACTAGACGATTCTGGAAGAACACAACACCTTGATCATTCATGGAAAATTCTTTAGCGCTGCCGCTAAAAATATTCTCCTTGATCCGTGATATACCCTTGTCACGCTTTTGGCCAGCTATAATTTGATCCTTAAGAGTAGGCTTCGCCACCAGGGTAGAAAGGAATCCTTGAGGAACAATATGAAGATTCAACTTCTGAAAGTCCTCATGGAGACGTGGTTGACCTTGTTGTAGCATCAAATTGTTACAATAAGATTTACGACTTAGTGCATCGGCCATAACATTGGCCTTCCCCGGGGTGTAAGTTATCCCTAAGTCGTAATCCGGGATCAACTCAACCCACCGTCTTTGCCTGAGATTCAAATCCGGCTGGGTGAAGATATATTTTAGACTTTGGTGATCAGTGAATATTTTGCAACGATTACCCAGAAGGTAATGTTGCTAGGTTTTTAGTGCATGGACCATAGCTGCAAGCTCAAGGTCATGTGTGGGATAATTATCCTCATGTGGACGCAACTGTCGAGATGCGTATGCGATCACATGACGATCTTGCATGAGAATGCAACCTAATCCTTGTCGCGAGGCGTCGCAATAGATAACAAAGTCCTTAGAAAAATCTGGTGGTAGCAACACAGGTGCGGAAGTCAGGCGTCTTTTCAGTTCCTGAAAACTATGCTCACACTATGGTGTCCACTCGAACCTTTTATCCTTCTTGAGGAGTTCAGTCAGAGGCTTTGCAACCTTGGAGAAATTCTCGACAAAGCGGCGACAATAGCTCGCTAGACCAAGAAAACTCCTAACTTGCTTAACCGATTCAGGTTGAGTCCAATCAAGGACAGCTTGAGCTCTCTCGGGATTGACAGCAATACCCTTACCAGAGATTACGTGTCCTAGATAGGTCACTTATGGTAACCAGAATTGACATTTTGAAAACTTGGCATAAAGGCGATGCTCTCGAAGTTTCATCAATACCAGCCTTAGATGCTCGGCATGTTCTTGTTCATTCTTCGAGTAGATGAGAATATCATCGAGGTATACCACGACGAATTTATCCAAATACTCCATGAAGATTGAGTTCATCAGTCGAGAGAAGGTGGCTGGGGCATTGGTTAAACCGAAGGACATGACGGTGTACTCGTATTGGCCATAACGAGTAACAAAAGCCGTTTTTGGAATGTCCCCGTTCTTGATCTTGATTTGATGGTATCCCAACCTCAAATCCATTTTGGAGAAGACTGAGGATCCAGCGAGCTGATCGTACAGGTCGTTGATCCTGGGGAGCGGATACTTGTTCTTTATGGTGACCAGATTAACTGGTCGGTAATCTACAACCATCCGGTCCGTTCCGTCTTTCTTCTTGACGAAGAGGACGGGGCAAGCCCAAGGAGAAGAGCTAGGACAAATGAAACCTTTGTTCAAGGCCTCATCTAGTTGCTTCTTAAGTTCGGCTAGCTCCAGGGGTGCCATCTTATATGGTCTTCTGGCTATTGGGACAGTTCCCGGAACAAGGTCTATCACGAACTCTACATCTCTGTCAGGTGGAATTCCTGGCAGTTCCTCTGGAAAAACATCCGGGAAGTCACGGACTACCGGAATGTCTTCAAGTTTCGGAAGAGGGTTGGCATTCAGGGAATAGAGTTGGCATTTGGCAACTCGAGTAGAGACATTTACTATCTCACCCGAGGGATGGGTAAGCTGGACATTTCTAGAATGAGTATCAATCTTGGCATAGTGAGCTGACATCCAGTCCATGCCCAAGATGATATTAATATCCGAAGATTTCAAGGCTATCAATGAGGCTAGAAAAACTAGCCTATCTACTAGAATTTCATTGTCATAGGTTATCCTAGAGGTTTGCCATTTACTACCAGGGGTTTGGACAACCAATGGGATTGGCATATCACAAAAACACATGTTATGCAACTGTGCATAACTTTCTGAAATGAAGGAATGAGAAGACCCAGTGTCAAAGAGAACGGACGCTGGGTGATGATTAACAAGAAGCGTACCCAGCAAGACGTCGGGATCCTCTGCAGCTTCTTCTGCTGACACATAGTTCACACGGCCACGTGCAGGAGTTGGCTTCACATAGTAAGCTTTGCCCGACTTGGCCTACCCGACGGATTTTCCGGGTTGCTTGGCACCCACATTCTGAGGACACTCACGGGAATAGTGCCCTGGTTCTCCACACTTGTAGCATATCACTTGGTTGGCACGTGGTGCAGCATTGCTAGCTGGACCACCATAAGCTTTTGCTGGAGGGTTGGCCTTATTCGTCTGAGGCGCCACGTAGGATGGCCTCGGAGTGTATCTTGGTGGCAGAGAACTGTTCGGAACCCACAGCCTGCATTTGGGAAACGCGGAACCAGAAGACGAGCCAAAGTCACGGGAGTGCTTCCTTGTGGCTTCGAAGTCGGTATGACCAGTCTCGGCACTGATCGCCTTGTTGACCAGGGCTTGAAAGCTTGCACACTCATGGAGGCGCAGGTCACGACGGAGCTCAGGGCTCAGACCCTTACGGAACCTTGCTTGCTTCTTGGCGTCAGTAGACACCTCCTCTGTTGCATAGCGGGCGAGATTACTGAACTCGCGGCTATAGGCATCCACAGACAACTTGCCCTGAGTGAAGGCACAAAACTCCTCTCTCTTTCTGTCCATCAGGGCCTCTGGAATATGGTGAAGACGAAAAGCTGCACTGAAGTCTGCCCATGTGGCTACTGGTTCAGCGGGACACATAGCTTCAAAATTCTCCCACCACAGATTGGCGGGTCCTTCCAGGAAATACGCCGCAAAGGTCACCTTGTCGGCCTCAGACACATTCGCAGAGCGAATCTTGCGTGAGATGCTGCACAGCCAGTCATCAGCGTCGAGGGGATCGACGGAATGATGAAACTTTGGAGGATTCAACTTCACAAAGTCGTTGAGGGACACTGCAGCATTCCTATGCTGACGAGCCGTATTCTTCTCAATACGCTCTAGCAGTCGGTTGGTCTCCCTTTTGTTTCTTTTTGCCTCAAGCATCACTTCCACCAGAGAAGGCGGGTGAGGCAGGTCTTCCTGCGACGCTTGACTACCCTCGCCTTGCTCATGAGCAGGGGCACGGTTCAACCTGGTGAACACCATCCTGACAAACAAACTCACAGCTTAGACCAACATCATATCAATACTAGCTATGGATTAAGAATGTACTGAACACACGGAATGCGGAAATGAATATCCGAACAGCATGGTAACAAGCAACTGCTATATATACACCATGGTTCATACACACCCTTACATAGTTCAGTACAAACTTACTCGAAGAGCAAACTACTGAAATTGTGAAACTACTCATCAGAGGCTTACAAGCTTCCTATACATTATTTATCTAGGCCTCCGGAATTCATTTCACATCATAGGCATACTTCACAAGTCACGCAGGACTATGAACGTACGGCTACTACCATACTATCCTTCCGCTCATAGCTCAGGCATCCGCATAGAACATCTCATAGAGATTACCTCCATGACCTGGAAGCTCAACCTGCGGATCAGGAAACACTCTAGCCTGAGATCCCTGGGATCCATAAGGACACGGATGTGGTCTTGGTCCCCTGACTGGTGGTAAGAGGGGTCCCCGAAGAGGTGTGACTCCTCCTATAGCTGGCCAGTCAACGTGAGCTGGAAGATGGGTCCTAACAGGGTTCAGCATCTCCATCTCTCCATACCCTGTCTGGACTACCGGTGCCAGCTGCGTCAAAGCCGTCCACAGACGGGCACGGGTAGCATAAAGCTCCATGCGGAGAGCACGAGCATCCCTGTCTCTGTTCTCTAACATCTCAACAGTGGACTGGAGTAGTGGATCCTCCATAGAAGAATCAAAATAGACTCCACTGAGGTATCCCTCTTCACCAGGCTGAGAGGCCGGAACATAGCAGAACTCTGAATTCTGCAGCAGTGCATGTCTCGCTCTCATAATGGTCAGCATTGAATAGGCAGCATCCTGTACTGCCATGTCAACGGTGACCCCCAACCCATAGGACCAATGGATTGGCTTCTCAGCTCCAGGGTAGTCTGGAAATACCCTAACAGTGCAGATGTACTGGCTCTGGTTGAAGTCTCGGTACTGTTCCTCCACTATGTACTCGGGACACCAGCGGTAACCGCACACCGACATCACCCTGACCAGCATGGCCGTATGACCCGGCACATCAATGCACCTGGTCAGACGTACCACCTGGCGAGAAGGACGGCCAGGCATCTGTAAATAGAGAGTAATGCAAAAGCATTAGAGCTCTGAATGAAAAATTGGGCAGCATAACGGCTGTAAATGCTCAAAAACAAATTTTGAGACAACCCAAAATGGAATAGCGTAACCACTCAACTGTCAAGTTCAACTCTCTGATCATCAAACTTACTTCCTTTTTCCTAGGAATGACAGAAACCCAATATCTCTTAACCCGTAGTCCTATAATCTACCGATCAGAAACACGAGCCTAGGAGAAGATGAGTAACCTAGTCCTTAATTCCCGCAGAAGAGACGAGGATGACCAGAATAGAATAACTTGAGAAGAGAACAAGAGTCTTACGTTCCCTCCCACAAACAATTCCCTTATATATAACTAATGCAATTTTAGACTCAACTTCAATCAGTTTGGCTTAGTAATCCTACAGTCAGTCAGGCTCTGATACCAACGCTGTCGGGACCTCGATCCTAAGCCATAGGAATCCAGCCTGTAACACATCGCATCCCTTTGTGGTCTCACGCACGGTTAACTCCACGGCTGCAGCCTCACCTTAGCTGGGACCATTTGCGTCTTTTGACTCACGTATGCAATAGTGTTGCTAGCATTCCAATGTCAAAGAACCCCGATCGACATGTCTAGTCATAAACCAAAGTGGCAGTACCGCACAAGGACAGGCATACATGACCCAACAAAGCAGGTGTCGGTCATCAGCGATCGTAGTCGAGTCGTAGCAAGCTACCAGGACTCCATTACGTCGCGTGACATTTCCCCAAATGGGACAGACACAGCAGCTAAGAAGGACACATGCCGGTCAACCAATGTGTCCGGAGCAGTAGCGAACTACCAAGGCTCGTTGGATCACAAAGGGGCATTTCCTTGTAAGGAGTGCTACTAAAGTTCACGACTAGGTAATCGAACCCCATACATATCAAGTACGACACACGTACGCATGGAAAACCGATATGTATAGATACATCGATGGCATCACAACATAACCATAAACATACAAGCTTTTTTCAAGAGGCTCGGAAGAGCCACACATATAATATTACACATTAAGGGTCTCACGACCCACAATAGCAGTCATTCAATTACAAGCCAGCGGAAGAGTTTAAACTGTCTGAGTACAGACAGGGCAACTAGAAGGCACATGCCCTGACTATACTACAGATCCAACGTAGGGCCAGATCATAGCTGGGACACCAGCTACTCGTTGTCGTCGATGTCTACGAAGAACCCTCCATTAGGGTCATTAGCAACCTCTGCAACATTTATTAAGCAAACATGAGTACGAAGGTACTCAGCAAGACTTTAGGATAACTAACTACTCATGCAAGGTATCAAAAGGTATTGTGGGGTTTCATGCGGAAAGCCAGCATTTGACTCGTGGCTAGACAACTTGCATTTTTAAATAATTTTGACAACTTGATTTCTCGCACACGAGTCCACTAACACCACAACAATACACTATCGTGGAATCATTCCGTCTCCATACGGAAATGCCGTCCGCGACACTCACGCTTATCTTGGCAATTTTATGAGTAGCCATTGAAGTTATCTATGAACAACATATGTCTCCAAGTAGTCCATATCCGCGGACGCGGCTATTCGAATAGATCATAACCCTGCAGGGGTGTACTTCGCCACACACGCTCTCGCCACTTATCGCCATGTGCACGTCATGCACCTCGACAACCTTCAAGCGGAAGCCTAGCGAGGGAGTCGGCCACGACCGTTAACCACACTAGTACCTAGTCCAGGTTTATCGCCTATCTGAGAGTAACCCGTACGGAAGTCCGGCCGAGGTTTCCGCCATGGCCTCAAACGATGTGCGCAGGGTTCCCAAGCCCACCATCCGGGTGCCACTTGGTACACCGTGCCACTGCCTACCACATCACGGCCCACCTCTCAGGTCAGCACCATGCACGGGCTCCAGCATTACTATAAACACCAGAAACTACTTGCAACTCCTGGACCGAGTACTAAGCGATTAATAGGCCGAGCGGGGTCATATTTCAGGGCCCAGCATGTGGTAGTATCTAGTCTTGGATTACATACACAGGACTCAGTTCCTATGGACGGTCCCAATGAAACAACCCGCCATGTACTCCTACACAGCCTTTCACCGGTACCTTTACCAAATCAGGTTTAACACACAACCTTTGCTTACCGAACACGTTCTCACAATTCTGTTCATCTCGCAGATGACAGACCATACACAACTCTAAGCATAGCATGCATAGCAGGATAAGGCACATCAAGGCTCAAGCAACTACCAGGTATGCTAGGTTGCAAGGTTCGGCTATTTACTGTGACAAGGTTAGGTCATGCAAAGGAAGTGGGTTTAGCTAATCGTGGCAAAAGCAGTTGAAGCATTTGATACTAATGCAATAAATAAGTGCAGGAACAAGAACATGGGAATTATCGGGATGATCGAAAGGGTTGCTTGCCTTGTTGCTCAGAGGAGGGACAATATCCGTCAGACGGATATTCGGTGGAATCCGGGGGTGCGGAGCCTACCGAAATGAATGGCAACAATCAATAACAATCATATGCAAACAAGATGATGTATGAGCATGGCATGAGAATGCAAGGTGATTTACTAATATAATCAACGTGTATTAGGTTTGAAGTTGATTTGAATCACATTCAATATCAATTCAAACGACGTATTCCGGATACCGATTTAATCGATTCGACCTGATGCTCAGATCTTCTTGATGTTATCATGCATGAGATGTCATGTTGGGGTACTGATTTGTAGTTAGGACAGTGTGTGATCATGTCATTCATAATGAAATTTGAATATTTTTCCAAATTCCATTTTAAAAGTATTTATAACAATTGGATTAATCATTAATTTACATGTTTGGGTTCTGTAACTTTTTCAAACATGCATGAAAATAGCATATTCAGATTCCTTGAATTTTTCTGATACTTTTTCATATATAAATTATTTTCATTGGAGTTACAGATTAATTTCTATGAACTTTTGAAGTTTTAATCATTTCTGGAATTATTTTTATAGTGGAAAATACTTTTATTGCATCAGCATGACATCAGCAGGTCCATCTGGCCGTTGAAAGTCAAACCTGACCAGTGGGACCCACTGGTCAGTCTCTCTGGTCAATTTTAGATTAAGTTTAAACTTAATTAACTGATTAACCTTACTGGACCCACATGTCAGTGACTGATTAACTTATTTGATTTATTTTTATTAACTTTAAACTTGCCAGAGGCTGGCCCCACCAGTTAGTGGCTCAGGCCAGCCGAGATCCACCGGCGGCAAGGTCGTCCTCGCCGGCGGGGAGCCTTCGGCGAGCACCAGAACCTCGAGGGGGCTCGGAAATGGCGCACAGAGGGCCAATCGCACGGCTGAGACCATGGAAGGAACGACCACTCGATGGCGCGCACGATGGGACAAGCCCCAGGGGCTAGGGTGGCTGGAATCAACGCCGGCGACGAGCTTGGCGGTGACCAAGTTCGGTCATCGTCGAGGCCATCGGATACGGGGTCAAAACGCTCGGGGTTGGGCACCTATCGCATCTACACAACACCCTGAGGCTGTTGGTGGCCTCAGACGGACCAACACTTCACCGGAGGGTTACCGGCGACGAGCTGCAGCGGCGGTCCTCGTCGGGCTCCGGTGAAACTAGGGCTAGAGGAGGGGATCGACGGGGAAAACTTAGGGGAAATGACCGCATGCTCACGGGGAGTGCAGAGCAGGGCTTAGACGGCTCGGGGAAGGCCTGGGGGCGACGAATCGAGCAGAGCTCGCCGGCGGCCGAAGGTTGAAGACGACGGTGCCGTGGGCGTTGCAGGGCTCGGGGTGGCTTCGCTTCTGCAGGGAGGACCAGACCGACGAGGCGGAGCTAACGGCGTGCTCAACAGGAGGATCCTATGGCTAGGGGCACGGGCAGCTCGAGCTTTGCTCGGCTCCAATGGCGGCAGAAGGGGGAGGAGAGATCCGAGAGGAGGGGGAAGAACTGACGCTCAGAATGGATAGGGGTGGCCTCGGGGAGCTTATCCCCGGCCTTGCCAGCGCGAGGCGGCGGCCAGGCAGGCGCACAGGTGCGTAGCCGCGCCGGAGAAGGCGGCAACCACCTCCTGCTCCTGCTGGCGCGAGGGAAGAGACGACTCAGGGAGATGGGCCGGGCCAGGCTAGGCGACAGGTAAGAGTTTCCCATTTTTGTTTCTGTTTTAGCTACTTCAATATTTTGCTCTTTATTTCAGCTCCAAAACAAATTGTAAAAACTATGTTAAGTACCCTAGAATATTTGTTGGAATATTTCCAACCATTCCTAAAGTTTTCAACATTTTTGAAAGTATAAAGTTTCTGATTTCAAATATATAATTTGAAACCAGTGGCTTTTTGCATTAATTTAAAATGCTTAAAGTGTCAAGAAAACAGTTTTCTCCAATGCTCATTTACTTTCATGATTTATCAGAAAGTTTGAACTTTTCTTGAGGCCATTTTGGGTTCATTGATTTTAACTAGTTTGAGATTTCCTTTGTTTAAAGAAGTGGCTATGGTTTGGGTTTTTCCCTCACCTCTATCTTTGTTCTTGTTGGAAAATCTTAGATGCAAATGCATAGAAGACATGAGCACAAGACTAACTTGCTTAAGGGTTAGGGATGTGACAGCCTCTACCTCCTGGAGCTTCCAAACTGGATGCCTCCGCCTCCTCCTCCTCCTTTGGCGAGTGATCAGGGCACTCTACCTCCTCCCCCTCCTCCTCCTCCTCCTCCTCCAACAGCGAGTGATCAGGGCACTCCGCCTCCTTCTCCGTTCCTCCGACGCATGAGGGCACTTCGCCTCTTCCTTCGCCTACTCCGGCTCGTCAGAGCAGTCCACCTCCTCCTTCGCCTCGTCGGCAACATCAAAAGACAAACTCCATCGCTCCGGCTCCTCCGGCGCGTCAGAGTAGTCCGCCTCCTTCTTTCAAGTGGAAGAGATACGCCTCCTTCTCTTCGGTGGCTTGCAGTAAAAGAAGAGGTGGGAAATACGGTCGATCTCTCAAGCCTATGGAAAAGTTACCATATGAGAGGACCAAGCAGGAAAAACGAGGACATATGTCGTGCCGAATTGAGGGCCCATTTTGCAAAGAAAACTCCACCTCAGAAGGAGAAACTAGATCCGGTGAAAGTGGAGTGCACAAACAATCAACTGAAGCGACCACCATCGCCTCTGCCGGATTCCAACTATGACCAAATTCTTAAAAATACGTATGCACAAGCACGGCGGTCGGGAACTACTTCTAGTGATGCAAGGAGAAGTGGGAAAACAATTCCCCAGCTTGGCCAACAGGAGAAGCAATCGTGCCCCCCGCTCAAGGTGTGTAGCGATATCGTCGTTGCTAATCATCCGGGGGTGGTGCCCAGTACCAATCCTGATGATTACTTGGGGAATGATGTAATTTTTGAAACAGCTGAGGTAACAAAAGAACAATATAAATACATGCGCGGGAAGCCTCTCGTCAAACCTGGTCATCCTCCTCGAACAACGATGGTGCACAAATTGCATGAGTGGTACATGAAAACCTGTAGGGAGTCTGGGAAAGACGCTATATATGTGGAAGTGAAACCAGAGCACGAAATCATTGGACTTCCCGTGATTCCAATTTAATTTGAGGAGTTATTTGAGTTATACAATCAACTGGCCCTCGACAAACAACTCATGACTTCCTACTGTCTGTAAGTATTACTTCTATAGTTAAGTCTCTAGCTCAGCTCGTTCATTGCATGTATATATAATTATCCTCACTATATATATTATGCAGATTAAATATCGTCGAATTAAAAAAAGCAGGAATCTTCGACGTTGGGTTCATTAGCCCAGATGCCATAAATGAATTGACGGTACGAAACACAATCAAAGAGACCGATGATAACTAGCTAAACTCGTTCCATATACATCAAAACAAAAGGGAAATAATCTTTCCTTACAACTTCAAGTGAGTGTTGTTGTCTTCTCTGTATACTCGGTTTCGCTTACTCGAGTTCAAGTAATGTAATGAATGAGTTGTATATGCGTGCGCAGATACCATTCTATTCTGCTATCCATTGACGTTGGCAGGGCATTAGTAACTGTCTTAGACTCGAGACGTAAAGCCAAAGAGGATTATGCGGACATGACGGCAATGCTCAAGAAGTAAGTTTAGTCAATACCGGGACCATCTCGGCATGCAACTTTTGTTAATTTCCTAATATCAAGTAATCATTTTCTTTGCCTGGCACGGTTTGGAAGAAGTTCGCCAATAAGGTTCCCGGTCTAAACAAAGAGTTGCGATTTACGCACCCCAACGTAAGTTGGACTAGCTAGTTCCGCGCATCTCTAATTGATTCAAATTTTCATCAATATATCAATACCATGCCTACTTATCAATTTGATTGAACTCTATTCTCGTAAAGTATATGTACCAGGAAGAAGGGATTGTTTTATGTGGATACTACGTATGCGAGTTCATTCGCCACTCGACCACTGAGCGGGGATTCTCTAAGGAACTATTTGAAGTATGTAAATAATATTCACAATTTTATTTTATGTATTACCATCAATTGTGTTGAGTTTTATTCATATATATGCATGTATTGACCCCCTTCTTGAAATTAGATCTGCCAGATGCGGGATGAACTCCTACCATATGATCGCATATGAGCAATTCAAGAGGAATTGGCGGTATTCTTTCTTGACCCCGCCATACCTAAAGACGGAGAATACCATGTGGATTTGTGATTGGATGTTAATTATATGATGTTAGGGATTGTAAAATATGTTATATTGTATATATGTAGTAGCGTTGGATATATTTATGAGAACTTGTTGTTCGACCAAGCACGGAGAAACCCCCTAAATTAACCCTCGAACACCCCCCCATTCAAAAAAACCCAGCTCCGACCAGATGCTGACGCTTGGATTCCATTTGGTCCCGGTTGGTGTAACCAACCGAGACTAAAGTTCCTCCTGCCTGGGCTCCTTGCAGCGGCCACGTGGAGACCCTTCTGTCCCGGTTTGTAAGCGAACCGGGACTAAAGGTTTTGGGCTTTAGTCCCAACTCTTTAGCCCTGGTTCCAGAACCGGGGCTAATGGGCCTCTGGAACCGGGACAAATGGGCCATTTTCTACTAGTGCAATGATTTCCAAGTATGAATTATTTAGTTGATTCTTGCTAACTTCCTACCAAATTCGCATGTCAGACACCGAATAGGACATGGGTGACAGTGGAGATAGAGAGGGATCATGATGATGTTGTCATACTCAACATCGTCGGACGCAGCGGCGAGCATGGATGAGGAGGAGGTGCGCAGTCCGTCCTTGGTGGGAAGGATACAAAGAATGACACATCAGTCAGACGGGAGCAGCCACGACGGCGAGTAGTTTTTGTGGAAGGACTGGTGTGAGGGATCAGGGAGTGGGATTAGTGCCGAGCGGAGGGCGACGACGCAGGCTACATGAGCACCATTACTGGACGAGGGATAACGGCGGTGCCGCCAATCTGTTGCAGCGAGGAGCGGACAGAGTTTTGGGACAACCAATTTAGGAGGATTTGGTGCTGGGTCGTAGCAAAACTAGGGACGCTACTAACAATATGTTGGGGAACGTTGCATGGGAAACAAATTTTTTCCTACGCGCATACAAGATCTATCGATGGTGATGAGCATCTATGAGATGAGAGATCAAATCCACATACCCTTGTAGATCGCTAAGTGGAAGCGTTAAAGAACGCGGTTGATGTAGTGGTACGTCTTTGCGATCCAATCAAGATCCGTGCCATGAACTCCCGATCAAGTGTCGAACGGACGACACCTCTGCGTTCAACACACGTACAGCTCGATGACGTCTCTGCCTCCTCGATCTAGCGAGTGAGGGCAGAGTAGTAGATGAGTTTTTCGGCAACACCACAGCGTGATGGCGGTTGTGGTGGTGCTCTCCCGACACGGCTACACCTAGCTCTACCGAAAATGTAAACGGAGGAGAAAACAATCTAGGGAGAGAGAGAGAGCATCACCAAGGGCTTCGTGTGTGCTCTTGGGGCGCCCCTTCCTCTATATATATAGGTGGAGGGGCGTGGGGAACAGCCCTCCAAGCCCTAGGGTGCAGCCAAGGGGGGAGGAGGTGGAATCCTAGTCCCCTTCCTTCCCTTCCATACAAAGGTGGAGTTCCACCTTTCCCAACTGCATGGGCCTTGAGGGACTTGTGCGCTTGGCCCAATAAGGCCACGACATCTCCCCTCAGCCCATGCAAACCCTTGGGACATGGGGGAACCCTTGGTTGACTTCTGGACTCCTACGGAAGTTTCCGAAACCTTCTAGAAGCTTCCCGATACAATACCACACAAACCCGAAACTTTTCCGGTAGCCAAAATATGACTTCCCATATATAAATCTTTACCTATGGACCATTCGGAAGCTCCTCTGACATCCAGGATCTCATCCAGGACACCAAACAATTTTTGGTTACTACCACACATAACTCATTAATACCAAATCGTCACCAAACCTTAAGTGTACAGACCCTGCGTGTTCAAGAACTATGCAAACATGACCGAGACACTCTCCATCCAATAACCAATAGTGGGACCTGGATGTCCATATTGGCTCCTACATATGCAACGAGGATATTTATCGGTCGAACCACGATGTCAATGATTCAATCAATCCCGTATAATATTCCCTTTGTGTATCGGTATGTTACTTGCCCGAGATTCGATCGTCGGTATCTCTATACCTAGTTCAGTCTCGTTACCGGAAAGTCTATTTACTTGTTCCGGAATACAAGATCTTGTGACTAACTCCTTAGTCACATTGCTTGGAAGCTTGTTGTGATGTTTTATTACCTAGTGGGCCCTAGGGATACCTCTTCATCATACGGAGTGACAAGTCCCAGTCTTGATTCGCGCCAACCCAACAGACACCCATAGAGATACATGTAGAGAACCTTTATAGTCACCCAGTTACGTTGTGACGTTTGATACACACAAGGCATTCCTCCGGGGTCCGGGAGTTGCATGATTTCTTGGTCATAGGAACAGATACTTGAATGGAGAAAACAATAGCAATAAACTAAGACGATCACATGCTATGTTCATAGTTTGGGTCTTGTCCATCACATCATTCTCCTAATGATGTGATCCTGTTATCAAATGACAACTCTTATCTATGTTTAGGAAACCTTGACCATCTTCGATAAACGAGCTAGTCCATTAGAGGCTCACTAGGGACAGTGTGTTGTCTATGTATCCACACATGTATTTGAGTTTCCAATCAATACAATTCTAGCATGGATAATAAACGATTATCATGAACAAGGAAACATAATAATAACCAATTTATTATTGCCTCTAGGTCATATTTCCAACAGTCTCCCACTTGCACTAGAGTCAATAATCTAGTTCACATCACTATGTGATTGTAATGAATCTAACACCCATGCACCTCTGGGGTTTGATCATGTCTTGCTTGTGAGAGAGGATTTTCGTCAACGGGCCTAAAACATTCAAATCCGTGTGTACTTTTACAAATCTCTATGACATACTGTAGATGCTTCTACCACACTTCACTTGGAACAATTCCAAATGACCGCTCCACTATGTGAATCTGGTTTACTACTCAGAGTTATCAGGACTAGTGTCAAAGCTTGCATGGGACGTAACCCTTTACGATGAATCTTTTATCACCTCCATAATCGAGAAAAATTCCTTAGTACACTATTTACTAAGGATAAATTTGACCTATATTGAGTGATTCAATCTTGGATCACTGTTTGTACCCCTTGACAGACTCATGGCAAGGCACACATTAGGTGCGGTACACAACATGGCATACTATAGAGCCTACGGCTAAGTCATAGGGGACGACATTCATCCTTTCTCTTTCTTCTGCCGTGGTTGGGTTTTGAGTCTTACTCAAATTCACACCTTACAATACAGTCGAGAACTCCTTCTTTGACTGACCCATTTCGAACTCCTTGAAAATCTTGCCAAGATATGTATTCATTAAAAGTTATATCAAGCCTCTTGATCTATCTCTATAGATCTTGATCCTCAATGTTCAAGTAGCTCAATCCAGGTTTTCCTTTGAAAAACTCCTTTCAAACAAACCTTTTATGCTTTCCAGAAATTCTACATTATTTCCGATCAACAATATGGGAACCACATATAATTATCAGAAATTCTATAGTGCTCCCACTCACTTTTTTGAAAATACAAGTTTCTCATAAACCTTGTATAAACCCAAAAACTTTGATCTTCTTATGAAAGCGTATATTCCAACTCCGAGATGCTTGCTCCAGTCCATAGAAGGATTGCTGGAGCCTGCATACTTGTCAGCATCCTTAGGATCGACAAACCTTCTAGTTGTATCACATACAACCTTTCCTCAAGGAAATCATCGAGGAAACAATGTTTTGACATCCATCTGCAAGATTTCATAATTGAAAAATGCAGCATTTGCTAACATAATTCCAACAGACTTTAGCATTTCTATGGGTGAGAATGTCTCATCGTAGTCAACTCCTTGAACTTGTCGGAAACCTTTTTGCAACAAATCGAGCTTTGTAAATGGTGACATTCACCATCATCGTTTGTCTTCCTTTTGAAGATCCACTTCTACTTAATAGCCTTATGACCATCAAGTAGTTCTTCCAAATTCTACACTTTGTTTTCATACATGGATCCTATCTCGGATTTCATGGCCTTCAGCTATTTGTGAAAATCCGGGCCTACCATTGCTTCTCCGTAGATCGTAGGTTCATAGTTTTCCAACAACATGACCTCCAAGACAAGATTACCGTACTACTCCGGAGTAGTACGTTACCTTGTCTACCTACGATGTTTGGTAGTAACTTGATACGAAGCTTCATGATCACCATCATCGGCTTTCCACATAAACTAGTGTAGGCGCCACGGGAACATCTGCCTACGCGCCCTGCTACTCATTGGTTGAAGTGACGGTTCATTAACCTCATCAAGTTTGCACCATCCTCCCACTCAATTCTTTCAAGAGAAACTCTTTCTCGAGAAAGGATCCGTTTTACGAAACAAACACTTTGCTTTTGAATCTGAGATAGTAGGTATTCCCAAGTGTTTTAGGTATCTTATGAAGATGCATTTCTCCGCTTTGGGTTCAAGCTTATCAGGCTGAAACTTTTTCACATAAGCATTGAAGCCCCAAAATATTAAGAAACGGCAGCTTAGGTTTCAACAAAGCATAGTTCATATGGTGTCATCTCAACGGAATTATGTGGTGCCCTATTTAAAGTGAATGCAGTTGTCTCTAACGCCTAACCCAAAAACGATAGTGGTAATTCGATAAGGGACATACTATAGTATGCACCATATCCAATAGTGCGCGGCTATGACGTTTGGACTCACCAGCACACTATGGTGTTCTAGGTGGCATGAGTTGCGAACCAATTTTCACATTGTCTCAAATGTTTACCAAACTCGTAACTCAGATATATATTTGCCTCCACGATCACATCGTAGACATATTATCCTCTTGTCACGACGATCTTCAATTTCACTCTGAAATTGCTTCAACTTTTCAATATTTCACACTTGTGATTCATCAAGCAAATTCACATGTATCTACTCATATCATCAGTGAAGTAATGACATAACGATATCCAGTTCGTGCCTCGGCACTCATTGGACTACATACATCAAAATGTATTATTTTCCAACAAGTCACTTGCTCGTTCCATCTCACTGAAAACGAGGTCTTCAGTCTTCTTGCCCATGTGGCATCATTTGCATGTCTCAAGTGACTGTAAACAATCCATCTGCATGGATATTCTTCATGCGTTTATACCAATAGGCATGGTTCGCATGTCTCAAACAATTAAAAAACGAGTGAGCCCAAAGATTCATTAGCATGGAGCTTCTTCATGTGTTTTATACCAATATGACTCAAGTGGCAGTGCCACAAGTAAGTGGTACTATCATTACTACTTTGTATCTTTTGGCATCAATATTATGAACATGTGTATCACTACGATCGAGATTCAATAAACCATCCATTTTAGGTGCAAGACCATTGAAGGTATTATTCAAGTAAATAGAGTAATCATTATTCTCTTTAAATGAATAACCGTTTTGCAGTAAACACAATCTAATCATGTCTATGCTCGACACAAACACCAAATAACAATTATTTAGGTTCAACACTCATCCCGATGTTAGAGGAAGTGTGTGATGTTTGATCATATCAACCTTGGAATTACTTCCAACACACATCGTCACCTCACCCTTGCTAGTATCCATTTACTCTGTAGCTATAATATCGAGTTACTAACACTTAGCAACTGAACCGGTATCTAATACCCCGGTGATACCAGGAGTACTAGCAAGTTACACATCAATATCACGTATATCCAATATACTTATGTCGACTTTGCCAACCTTCTCATCTACCAATTATATAGGGTAGGTCCGCTTCAGTGACAGTTCCCCTCATAACAGAAGCACTTAGTCTCGGTTTGGGTTCAACCTTGGGTTTCTTTACTAGAGCAGAAACTGGTTTGCCATTCATGAAGTATCCCTTCTTGCCCTTGGCCTACTTGAATCTAGTGGTTTCACTAACCATCAACAATTGATGCTCCTACTTGATTTCTACTTTCCCGGTGTCAAACATCCTGAATAACTCAGGGATCATGAACTCTATCCTTGACATGTTATAGTTCATCACTAAGCTCAGTAGCTTGGTGGCAGTGACTTTGGAGAACTATGTCAACCATTATATTATCTTGAAGATCAACTCCCACTCGATTCGAGCGATTGTAGTACCAAGACAATCTGAGCACATGCTCAACGATTGAGCTTTTCTTCCTTACTTCGCAGGCCAAGAATCTTGTTGAAGGTTACATACCTCCCAATGCCGGCACGAGCCTGAAATCCCAATTTCAGCTCTTGGAACATCTCATATGCTCCGTGACATTCAAAACGTCATGGGCACCTCAATTCTAAGTTGTTAAGCATTTTCTACTAAACTATCACGTAGTCATCAAAAACGTGTGTGGCAAATGTTCGCAACATCCATAGACGACGCTCGGGGGGTAGCACACCAAGCGGTGTATTAAGGACATTATCCTTCTGTGCAGCAATGAGGACAATCCTCAATCTATGGACCCAGTCCGCATAATTGCTACTATCATCTCTCAACTAAGTTTTCTCTAGGAACATATCAAAAAGAGTGGAGCTACATTGCAAGCTACATCATAATTTGCAAAGACATTTTGACTAAGTTCGTGATAATAAGTTCAATTAATCATATTACTTAAGAACTCCCACCCAAATTGACATCCCTCTAGTTATTCGAGTGACACATGATCCAAATTCACCAACTCAAGTACGATCATCACGTGAGTTAAGTTGGCTTCAATGGTGAACATCTCTATGTTGATCATATCTACTATATGATTCATGTTTGACCTTTAGGTCTCTTGTGTTCAAAGTCCATGTCTGTACATACTAGGCTCATCAAGTTTAACCCGAGTGTTCCGCGTGTCAACTGTTTTGCACCCGTTGTATGTGAACGTAGAGTCTATCACACACGATCATCATGTGGTGTCTCGAAACGATGAACTGTCGCAATGATGCACACTCGGGGAGAACACTATTTTATCTTGAAATTTTAGTGAGGGATCACCTTATAATGCTATCATCGTCCTAAGATAAAAAAGGTGCATAAAAGGATTTACATCACATGCAAATCATAAGTGACATGATATGGCCATGAACTTGTGCTTCTTGATCTCCATCACCAAAGCACCGGCATGATCTCTATCGTCACCAGCGCCACACCATGATCTCCATCATTATGCTGACATCGAGGTTGTGACTCCAACTATGGTGTAACTACTAAAGCTACTGACTAGCGATAACACAAAGCATCACCAAGCGGAAAATAATTAAAGACAACCCTATGGCTCCTACTGGTTGCCGTAGCATCAACATGCAAGTCGATATTTAACTATTACAACATTGATCGTCTCATACATCAAATATATCATATCATGTCTTTAGTCATATCACATCACAACATACCCTACAGAAACAAGTTAGACGTCCTCTAATTTGTTGTTGCATGTTTTATGTGGCTCCTATGGGTATCTAGTATGACCGCATATTAATTATGCAAAAACCACAACGGTGATATGCAAGTTTCTATTTAACCTTCTCCAAGGACCGCCTCAGTCAAATCCGATTCAAATAAAGTTGGAGAAACAGACACCCGCTAGTCATCTTTATGCAACAAGTTCCATGTTAGTCGATGAAACCGGTCTCTCTTAAGCGTACGAGTAATGTTGGTCCGGGCCGCTTCATCCAAAAATACCGCCGAATGAAGAAAAGACTAAGGAGGGCAGCAATCTGAATAACAATGCCAACAAACTCCTTTACACTGTTGGGGAAGGTTGCATGGGAAACAAAAAAATTCCTACGCGCATACAAGATCTATCCATGGTGATGAGCATCTACGAGAGGAGCGATCAGTCGACATACCCTTGTAGATCGCTAAGCGGAAGCGTTAAAGAATGCGGTTGATGTCAAAGTACGTCTTCGCGATCCAATCATGATCCGTGCCATCAACTCCCGATCAAGTGCCAAACAGACGGCACCTCCGCATTCAGCACACATACAACTCAATGACTTTTCCGCCTCCTCGGTCCAGTGAGAGAGGGCAGAGTAGTAGATGAGTTTTTCGGCATCACGACGGCATGGTGGTGGTTGTGGTGGCGCTTGATACGTCCAGTTTACATCATGTTTTCATGTTGATATTTATCGCTTCTTGGGCTGTTATTTCACTTCACGGTACAATTCTTATGCCTTATCTCTCTTATTTTGCAAGGTTTACATGAAGATGGAGAATGCCGACAACTGGAATTCTGGCCTGAAAGTGGAGCAAAGTTGAGATACCTATTCTCCGCAACTCCAAACACCGTAAAAATCAACAAGGATTTTTTTTGTGGATTTATAAAAAATACTGGGCCGAAGAAGCGCCAGAGGGGCGCCAGCAAGTGGCCACAAGCCTGCACGGCGCGACCAACCCCCCAGGCCGCGCCATGAGGGCTTGTGGGCAGCCTGCTGGCCCACTGGCCCCCTCTTCTGCTATATGAAGGGTTTCGTCCAGGAAAAAATCAAGGAGGAGCTTTTTCGTGGATTCGCCGCCGCCACGAGGCGGAACTTGAGCAGAACCAATCTAGACCTCCGGCAGGACGATCCTGCCGGGGAAACTTCCCTCCCGGAGGGGGAAATCGTCGCCATCGTCATCACCAACACTTCTCTCATCGGAGGGGACTCGTCACCATCAACATCTTCATCATCACCATCTCATCTCCAAACCCTAGTTCATCTCTTGTAACCAATCTCTGTCTTGCGACTCCGATTGGTACTTGTAAGGTTGCTAGTAGTGTTGATTACTCTTTGTAGTTGATTCTAGTTAGATTACTTGGTGGAAGAGTTTATGTTCAGATCCTTGATGCTACTCATTACCTCTCTGGTCATGAATATGATTATGCTCTGTCAGTAGTTACTTTTGTTCCTGAGGACATGGGATAAGTCATGCTAATAGTAGTCATGTGAATTTGGTATTCGTTCGATATTTTGATATGTTGTATGTTGTTTTTCCTCTAGTGGTGTTATGTGAACGTCGACTACATAACACTTCACCTTTATTTGGGCCTAGAGGAAGGCATTGGGAAGTAGTAAGTAGATGATGGGTTGCTAGAGTGACAGAAGCTTAAACCCTAGTTTATGCGTTGCTTCGTAAGGGGCTGATTTGGATCCACTAGTTTAATGCTATGGTTAGACTTTGTCTTAATTCTTCTTTCGTAGTTGCGGATGCTTGCGAGAGGGGTTAATCATAAGTGGGATGCTTGTCCAAGTAAGGTCAGTACCCAAGCGCCGGTCCACCCACATATCAAACTATCAAAGTAACGAACGCGAATCATATGAACATGATGAAAACTAGCATGACAGAAATTCCCGTGTGTCCTCGGGAGCGTTTTTCCTCCTATAAGACTTTGTCCGGGCTTGTCCCTTGCTAAAAAAGGATTGGGCCACTTTGCTGCACCGTTTCTACTATTGTTACTTGTTGCTTGCTACGAATCATCTCACCACACAATCACTTGTTACCGACAATATATGTGCTTGCAGATTTTACCTTGCTGAAAACCACTTGTTAGATCCTTCTGCTCCTCGTTGGGTTCGACACTCTTACTTATCTAAAGGACTACAATTGATCCCCTATACTTGTGGGTCGTCAAGACTCTTTTCTAAGTGTCTACTTGTGGGTCATCAAGACCCGTTGTCGGGGAGTGAAGCGCCTTTGGTAAGTGGAACTTGGTAAGGAAACATTAATATAGTGTGCTAAAATTTATTGTCACTTGTCACTATGGATACTAATTCTTTGATGGGCTTGTTCGTGGTATCTTCACCGCGAACGGAAGAACAAAGAGTTGCTCCTCAACCTGCTGCACCTACTGAAAATATTTGGTTTGAATTTACTTTGGGTATAATTGAGAAACTGCTGGCTAATCCTTTTAGAGGAGATGGAACATCACATCCAAACTTGCATCTAATCTATGTAGATGAAGTTTGTGGTTTATTTAAGCTTGCAGGTTTGCCCGAGGATGAGGTCAAGAAGAAGGTCTTTCCTTTATCTTTGAAGGATAAGGCGTTAACATGGTATAGGCTATGTGATGATACTGGATCGTGGGACTACAATCGGTTGAAATTGGAATTTCATCAAAAGTTTTATCCTATGCATTTAGTACATCGTGATCGGAATTATATTTATAATTTTTGGCCTCATGAAAGAGAAAGCATCGCTCAAGCTTGGGGGATGCTTAAATCAGTGCTATATTCATGCCCCAATCATGAGCTCTCGAGAGAAATTATCATTCAGAACTTCTATGCTCGGCTTTCTCATGATGATCGCACCATGCTTGACACTTCTTGTACCGGTTCTTTTATGAAGAGAGACATTGACTTCAAATGGAATTTATTGGAGAGAATTAAACGCAACTCTAAAGACTGGGAGCTTGAAGAAGGTAAGGAGTCAGGTATGAATTTCACGTTTGATTGCGTTAAATCCTTTGTTGAGACAAATACTTTTTGTGACTTTACTGCTAAGTATGGACTTGACTCTGAGATAGTAACTTCAGTGTGTGAATCATTTGCTGCTCATATTGATCTCCCCAAAGAGAAGTGGTTTAAATATCATCCTCCTTTAGAAGTCAATGTAGTTAAACCCACTCCAGTTGAAGAGAAAGGCATTGCCTATAAGGATCCTGTGGTTCCGAGTGCTTACATTGAGAAACCACCTTTCCCTGTTAGGATAAAGGATCATTCTAAAGCTTCAACTGTGATACGTAGAGGCTACATTAGAAAACCTACACCCCCTGAGAAAATTAGAGTTGAACCTAGCATTGCTATTATCAAAGATCTTCTGTCCGACGATGTTGAGGGACATAATATTCACTTCTGTGAAGATGCTGCTAGAATTGCTAAACCTCACGCTAGAGACAAACATAGGCCTGTTGTTGGCATGCGTGTGGTTTCTGTTAAGATAGGAGATCATTGTTATCATGGTTTATGTGACGTGGGTGCTAGTGTTAGTGCAATACCTCAATCCTTATACGATGAAATCAAAGATGAGATTGCACCTGTTGAGATAGAGCGTATTGATGTCACTATTCAGCTTGCCAATAGATATACTATCTGCCCTATGGGAATTGTTAGGGATGTTGAAGTCTTGTGTGGTAAAACTAAGTATCCTGCTGATTTCCTCGTTCTTGCTACCGCACAGGATAGCTTTTGTCCCATCATATTTGGTAGACCTTTTCTCAATACCGGCAATGCTCATATTGATTGTGAGAAGCAAACTGTCACTGTTGGCTTTGAACGCGTGTCACATGAGTTCAACTTCTCCAAGTTTGGTAGACAACCTCATGAAAAGGAGTCGCCTAGTAAGGATGAAACTATTTCCTTAGCTTCTATTGTCGTGCCTCCTATTGATCTCTTAGAGCAATACTTGCTTGAGCATGAAAATTATATGCATATGGATGAAAGGGATGAAATAGATAGAGTTGTCTTAGAACAATATCCTATCCTTAAGAATAATCTGCCTGTTGAACTGCTTGGGGATCCACCCCCACCAAAGGGTGATCCTGTGTTCGAGCCTAAACAGTTGTCTGATACTCTTAAGTATGCATATCTGGATGAAAAAGAGATATATACTGTTATTATTAGTGCTAGCCTATCACAGCATGAAGAAAAGAAGTTACTAAAAACTCTGAGGAAGCACCGTGCTACTATTGGATATACTCTTGATGATCTTAAGGGCATTAGTCCTACTCTATGCCAGCACAAGATTAAAACTGATCCTGACTTCAAACCAGTTGCTGATCATCAAAGGAGATTAAATCCTAAGATGAAAGAAGTAGTAAGAAAAGAAATACTAAACCTCCTGGAAGCGGGTATTATCTATCCTGTTGCTCATAGAGATTGGGTGAGTCCGGTGCATTGCGTCCCTAAGAAGGGAGGCATTACCGTTGTTCCTAATGATAAGGATGAATTGATCCCACAGAGGATTATTACTAGCTATAGGATGGTGATTGATTTTAGGAAACTGAATAAAGCCACTAGGAAAGATCATTACCCTTTGCCTTTTATCGACCAAATGCTAGAAAGGTTGTCCAAATACACACACTTCTGCTTTCTAGACGGTTATTCTGGTTTCTCCCAAATACCAGTTGCACAATCTGATCAGGAGAAAACCACTTTCACCTGCCCTTTCGGTACCTTTGCTTATAGATGTATGCCTTTTGGCTTATGTAATGCACCTGCCACCTCTAAAAGATGTATGATGGCTATATTCTGTGACTTTTGTGAAAAGATTGTCGAGGTTTTCATGGATGACTTTTCCGTTTACGGGTCTTCTTTTGATGATTGCCTCAGCAACCTTGATCGAGTCTTACAGAGATGTAAAGACACCAATCTCGTCTTGAATTGGGAGAAATGCCACTTTATGGTTAATGAAGGCATCGTCTTAGGACATAAAATTTCTGAAAGAGGTATTGAAGTCAATAAGGCAAAGGTTGATGTAATCGAGAAAGTGCCATACCCCACAGATATCAAAGGTATAAGAAGTTTCCTTGGTCATGCTGGTTTCTCTAGAAGGTTCATTAAAGACTTCTCTAAGATTTCTAGGCCTCTTACCAATCTCTTGCAAAAGGATGTTCCTTTTGTTTTTGATGATGGTTGTGAGGAAGCCTTCGAAATACTTAAGAGGGCTTTGATAACTGCACATATTGTGCAACCACCTGATTGGAACTTACCTTTTGAAATCACGTGTGATGCTAGTGATTATGCAGTTGGTGTTGTTCTAGGGCAAAGAGTCGATAAGAAGTTGAATGTTATTCACTATGATAGTAAAACTCTAGACAGTGCCCAGAGAAACTATGCTACTACGGAAAAGGAATTTTTAGCAGTTGTGTTTGCATGTGAAAAGTTAAGGTCTTACATAGTTGATTCCAAAGTCACTATCCACACTGATCATGCTTCTATTAAGTACCTCATGGAGAAGAAGGACGCTAAAACTACACTTATCAGATGGGTTCTCTTGCTACAAGAATTCGATTTGCATGTTGTCGAAAGAAAGGGTGCTGATAACCCCGTAGCCGATAACTTTTCTAGGTTGGAGAACGTTCTTGATGACCCACAACCTATTGATGATAGCTTTCCCGATGAGCAATTGAGTTTCATCAATTCTTCACGTAGTGCACCGTGGTATGCTTCTTATTTAAACTACATCGTTGCCAAATACATACCACCTAGTTTCACGTACCAGCAAAAGAAGAAATTCTTCTTTGACTTGAGAAATTACTTTTGGGATGATCCTCACCTTTATAAGAAGGAGTAGATGGTGTCATTAGATGTTGTGTACCTGAACATGAACAGGGACATATCCTACAGAAGTGTCACTCTGAGGCTTACGGAGGACACCATGCGGGAGATAGAACTGCACACAAGGTATTGCAATCAGGTTTCTATTGGCCCACTCTCTTCAAGGATGCCTGTAAGTTTGTCTTGTCTTGTGACGAATGTCAAAGAATAGGTAATATTAGCAAACGTCAGGAAATGCGTATGAACTATTCACTTGTCATTGAACCATTTGATGTTTGGGGCTTTCATTATATGGGACCTTTTCCAAAATCCAACGTGTATACTCATATCCTAGTTGTTGTTGATTACGTCACTAAGAGGGTAGAAGCTATCCCCACTAGTAGTGCTGATCACAACACCTCTATCAGGATGCTGCAAGAAGTTATCTTCCCTAGATTTGGAGTCCCTAGATATCTAATGACCCACGGTGGTTCACACTTCATTCGTGGTGCTTTCCGTAAAACGCTTGCTAAGTGCGATGTCAACCATAGAATTGCGTCTCCCTATCACCCTCAGTCCAGTGGTCAAGTAGAGCTAAGTAATAGAGAGATTAAACTAATTCTGCAAAAGACTGTCGAGAGGTCTAGAAAGAATTGGTCGAAGAAGCTCGATGATGCACTGTGGGCTTATAGAACTGCCTATAAGAATCCCATAGGCAGGTCTCCGTACAAAATGGTGTACGGTTAAGCATGTCATTTACCTCTTGAGCTAGATCATAAATCTTATTGGGCAATCAAAGAGCTCAACTTTGATTTCAAACTTGCCGGTGAGAAGAGGTTATTTGATATTAGCTCGCTTGATGAGTGGAGAGCTCAGGCATATGAGGATGCCAAGCTATTCAAAGAGAAGGTTAAGAGGTGGCATGATAAGAGGATACAAAGGCGTGAGTTCAATGTAGGTGATTATGTCTTGCTATATAACTCTCGTTTAAGATTCTTTGCAGGCAAGCTCTCTCTAAATGGTAAGGTCCCTATGTTGTTGAGGAAATATATCGTTCCGGTGCTATCAAGATCAACAACACGGAGGGTAATTGTCCGAGAGTTGTAAATGGGCACAGAATCAAGCATTATATCTCACGTACTCCCATAAATGTTGAAATCAGTATTATCAATACCATAACTCCGGAATAATCCCTAAGGGATATTTATCAGCCTGTTTTAGACTGTGAAAACAAAGAGGTATGTGATTCGGTAAGAAAACAGAGTCCAAAACTTTTCCAGTAGGAAATTTTCTCCGTTTTGGAATATTTGAAAAAAATACAAAAATTGGAAGTAGTCCGGAAAGTGCGCGAGGAGGCGACAAGCCTGCACGGCGCGGGCCCACCCCCTGGCCGCGCCGTGAGGGCTTGTGGCCACCTCGTGCGCCTCCAGGACTCCGTTTTTGTGTGGGGTACTCCTTCTGGTCTGAAAAAAATCATTATATATACTCCCGTTTGGTCTGACCCCTACATCACGCAGATTTCCTTTGTTTTTCGTTTCGAGCCTGTTTTCTGCCGCAGATTTAGGGCAAGATGTCTTCTCAAGATTCAGAGGGGGAGAGCTATGTGGCAGATTACCTTGCTAATCCCAAGGTCTATGGGGACTTGGATCCTTATGGCTGGACCACTGATGAGGAAGAAGATTATGATCCGAAGGGGAAGAACAAACAAGTTCCAATGAAGAGCAGGCTCCTCTACCTCAACCTGGACACACGCATGTGGAGTTCAAGAAGTCGAACCTCCCTGACTCAAGGAAGAAGCCTAAGACCTTGTTTATCCCTTCTCGTTTCTTGCAGGAGAGTAAGCAGGATTTATGCCAAAGGGTGTTGAAGCTTGAAGAGGAAAATGATGATCCGAGGGAGCAGAATTTTATGCTCAAGTGGAAATTAAACAAGTTCAAGACCTCTGCAACAACTCCTCCACCTTCACCACCAAAGGAAGACAACTGAGCATGGGTATGGGCAATCCCCTTGGCTTGTGCCAAGCTTGGGGGAGTTGCCTCGGTATCGTATCACCATCACATCTTTTGCCTTTACCTTTGTTTTAGTTTTCCTTTTCAGTTTTCTCTTTCTCTAGTAGAATAAAAGTCTTAGTGCTTTAGTCTTGAGTGTTGCTTTGTGTCACCCCCGATGTATTCGAGCTCATGAGCCATATAATAAAGAGTGTCTTAGTTGAAGGGTTTTGCCTCTTGCCATGATCAAAAGAGTGAGAATAGAACAAAAGCATGAAAGATCATGTAATGATCTTATGGGAAGTGATGGCTTCACATATAAAATGAATGAGGATAGAAACTTGTTGAGGGTAGGCAAACGTAGACCTTGGTCATGGTTGCAATTAATAGGAAGTGATAAAGAAGGAGAGGTTCACATATAAATTTATCATCTCTGACACCGTCTATGATTGTGAACACTCACTAAACTATTGCATGCCTAGAAGTAGATGTTGGACAAGGAAGACAACATAATGAATTGTGTTTGCTTGCCTCCGAACAATGTTATATGATTAGAGATCCCTTAGCATGTGACGATTGCTTCCACCTCACATTAGCCAAACCTCCCGCACTAAGTATAGATACTACTTGTGCATCCATAAACCATCAACCCAGTTTTGCCATGAGTGTCCACCATACCTTCCTATGGATTGAATAAGATCCCTCAAGTAAGTTGTCATTGGTGCAAGCAATAAAAATTGCTCTCTAACATGTATGATCTATTAGTGTGTGGAAAATAAGCTTTGTACGAACCTGTGATGAGGAAGACATAAAAGTGACAGACTGCATAATAAAGTTCTTTATCACAGGAGGCAATATAAAGTGGCGTTCCTCCGCACTAAGAGGACACGCATCCAAACCTCAAAAGCGCATGAGAACCTCTGCTTCCCTCTGCGAAGGGCCTATCTTTTACCTTTACTTTTTTCCCTTGAAAGAGTCATGGTGATCTTCACCAATTCCTTATTTCGCCTTTATCTTGGCTAACGTCATATGCTTGGGAAAGATCTATATTCATATGTCAACTTGGAGGTAAGTATTCATGAATTATTATTGTTGACATTACCCTTGAGGTAAGCAGTTGGGAGGCAAAACTGTAAGCCCCTATCTTTCTCTGTGTCCAAGTGAAACTTTGATCTCATGAGTACCATGTGAATTGTAGGAATTGTAGAGAACGAAAGAATGATTGAGTATGTGGATTTGATTTACAAGCTCTTATTTGACTCTTTCTGATGTTGTGATAAATTGCAATTGCTTCAATGACTAAAGGCTATCGGTTGTTACTTCTCGGTAAGGTTCTTGATCCATGCTTTACTTTGTGAAGGAATTATCACTTTAGCATGAGAGATTATATGTTGGTATTGATGTTCTGATCATGATCATGATGCATGCATGTTCGTATCTTGTTTTGTCGACACCTCTCTCCTTAAACATGTGGAAAATTTATTGAGTTAGGCTTTCGCTTGAGGACAAGCGAGGTCTAAGCTTGGGGGAGTTGATACGTCCATTTTGCATCATGTTTTCATGTTGATATTTATCACTTCTTGGGCTGGTATTTCACTTCATGGTACAATTCTTATGCCTTTTCTATCTTATTTTGCAAGGTTTACATGAACAGGGAGAATGCCGGCAACTGGAATTCTGGTCTGAAAGTGGACTAAAGTTGAGATACCTATTCTGCGCAACTCCAAACGCCGTAAAAAGCAACGAGGATTTTTTTCCCGGATTTATAAAAAATACTGGGCCGAAGAAGCGCCAGAGGGGCGCCAGCAGGTGGCCACAAGCCTACACGGCGCGGCCACCCCCAGGCCGCGCCATGAAGGCTTGTGGGTAGCCTGATGGCCCACTGGCCCCCTCTTCTGCTATATGAAGGGTTTCGTCCAGGAAAAAAATCAGGGAGGAGCTTTTTCGTGGATTCGCCGCCGCCATGACGTGGAACTTGAGCAAAACCAATCTAGAGCTCCGGCAGGACGATCCTGCCGGGGAAACTTCCCTCCCGGAGGGGGAAATCATAGCCATCGTCATCACCAACACTCATCTCATCGGAGGGAACTCGTCACCATCAACATCTTCATCAGCACCATCTCATCTCCAAACCCTTGTTCATCTCTTGTAACCAATCTCCGTCTCGTGACTCCGATTGGTACTTGTTAGGTTGCTAGTCGTGTTGATTACTCTTTGTAGTTGATGCTAGTTGGATTACTTGGTGGAAGAGTTTATGTTCAGATCCTTGATGCTACTCATTACCTCTCTGGTTATGAATATGATTATGCTTTGTGAGTAGTCACTTTTGTTCCTGAGGACATGGGATATGTCATGCTAATAGTAGTCATGTGAATTTGGTATTCGTTCGATATTTTGATATGTTGTATGTTGTTTTTCCTCTAGTGGTGTTAGGTGAACGTCGACTATATAACACTTCACCTTTATTTGGTCCTAGAGGAAGGCATTGGGAAGTAGTAAGTAGATGATGGGTTGCTAGAGTGACAGAAGCTTAAACCCTAGTTTATGCGTTGCTTCGTAAGGGGCTGATTTGGATCCACTAGTTTAATGCTATGGTTAGACTTTGTCTTAATTCTTCTTTCGTAGTTGCGGATGCTTGCGAGAGGGGTTAATCATAACTGGGATGCTTGTCCAAGTAAGGGCAGTACCCAAGGGCCGGTCCACCCACATATCAAACTATCAAAGTAACGAACGCGAATCATATGAACATGATGAAAACTAGCATGACAGAAATTCCCGTGTGTCCTCGGGAGCGTTTTTCCTCCTATAAGACTTTGTCCGGGCTTGTCCCTTGCTAAAAAAAGATTGGGCCACTTTGCTGCACCGTTGCTACTATTGTTACTTGTTGCTTGCTACGAATCATCTCACCACACAATCACTTGTTACCGACAATATCTGTGCTTGCAGATTTTACCTTGCTGAAAACCACTTGTTAGATCCTTCTGCTCCTCGTTGGGTTCGACACTCTTACTTATTGAAAGGACTACAATTGATCCCCTATACTTGTGGGTCATCAGTGCTATCCCGGCAGGGCTACGTGTGCGCTACCTAAACTGCAAACGGAGGAGAAAATGATTAGGGAGAGAGAGGGGCGGCAAGGGCTTCGTGTCTGCTCTTGGGGCGCCCCCTACTCTCTATATATAGGTTCAAGGGTGTGGGAAACAGCCCCTCCAAGCGCTAGGGTGCAGCCAAGGGGGGAGGAGGTCGAATCTTAGTCCCCTTCCTTCCCTTCCATACAAAGGTGGACTTTCCACCTTTCCCAACTGCATGGGCCTTGAGGGACTTGTGCGCTTGGACCAATAAGGCCACGACGTCTCCCCTTAGCCCATGCAATCCTTTGGGACGTGGTGGAACCCTTGGTGGACGTTTGGACTCCTCCGGAAGTTTCCGAAACCTTCTAGAAGCTTCCCAGTACAATACCAGAAAAACACGAGACTTTTTCGGTATCCAAAATATGACTTCTCATATATAAATCTTTACATCCGGACCATTCCGGAGCTCCTCGTGACATCCAGGATCTCATCCAGGAATTCGAACAACTTTCGGTTACTACCGCACATAACTCGTTAATACCAAATCGTCACCAAACCTTAAGTGTGCAGACCCTACAGGTTCGAGAACTATGCACACATGACCGAGACACTCTCTGACCGATAACCAATAGTGGGACCTGGATGTCCATAGTGGCTCCTACATATTCTACGAAGATATTTATCGGTAGAACCACGATGTCAAGGATTCAATCAATCCCGTATACTAATCCTTTGGTCTATCGGTATGTTACTTGCCCGAGATTCGATCGTCGGTATCTCTATACCTAGTTCAATCTCGTTACTGGCAAGTCTCTTTACTCGTTCCGTAATACAAGATCTCATGACTAACTCCTTATTCACATTGCTTGCAAGCTGCTTGTGATGTTGTATTACCGAGTGGGCCCTAGAGATACCTCTCCGTCATACGGAGTGACAAATCCTAGTCTCGATTCACGCCAACCCAACAGACACCCTCGGAGATACCTGTAGAGCACCTTTATAGTCACCCAGTTACATTGTGACGTTTGATACACACAAGGCATTCCTCCGGTGTCCAGGAATTGCATGATCTCATGGTCATAGGAACAGATACTTGACAAATAGAAAACAATAGCAATAAACTGAGACGATCCCATGATACGTTCATAGTTTGGGCCTTGTCCATCACATCATTCTCCTAATGATGTGATCATGTTATCAAATGACAACTCTTGTCTATGGTCACGAAACCTTGACCATCTTTGATCAACGAACTAGTCCATTAAAGGCTCACTAGGGATAGTGTGTTGTCTATGTATCCACACATGTATTTGAGTTTCCAATCAATACACTTCTAGCATGGATAATAAACGATTATCATGAACAAGGAAATATAATAATAACCAATATATTATTGCCTCTAGGGAATATATCCAACACAATAGTGTCCATACCTGGACGTGGTTAGTAACATCGGCCTTCCCTGGACGCCATTAAAGACCGCATTCTTCCTATTTCCACAAGTTCCACCGGTCATTTACCAGTTCGATAATTACATAATTATCATTTATTATTAATAAAAAATAGCATTAGCCGTGTTGTTAGAGTGACATTATTCATACGCGATGATGTGAATCTAGGTACCATAGGCGGAAATTTAGTATTGCTGGTATAAAAGCGTCTCCAGTTGAGCACTCAAAATTTAGTCTCATAGCATCTAGAACCAGATACCCTAAACCCCGTGAAATCTTCGGGCGGAAGGCCCAATAATTGACCAGTAAAAACAACCCGACCCCAACGGACATTTCAAACATGCCTTAAATACCCGGGTTGACATACAACCCTTATATCCAACCCAAATGTAGGGCCGATATGGGGAAGCCCAAGCGCGACCAGTGTGTACACCATGTTGGACTGATGATGCGGTCCCACTGGAAAATGACGAAAACCCAACAGTTCGACGGACTCCTCCTCCGATGCGGTGTGAAAGTCGTGTGGCACCGCTCCAGTTCGCTGCCCAAGGGCCAAAATCCAGCTACTTAAGCCGAACGATGTACATGGCCCTAGCCAGATCCACTTACTCCCTTTCTGTGCCATCTTCCTAAGACTATACGCCGCTCTCCTGCTCTGTCTCACTCTTTCCACTCCGTCCGGCTTCATTGTGACCTGACGAAACAAGGCGACATATGTTATGCTCATGCCGGAGCGCCGATTCCAGATTCAAGAGGATGTCTGGGTGAGGCGTGCAGACTGCATCGCTGTCAGCCTGCCTCCGAACTCCTAAGGAGGTGGAAGATCCGGAGGATGAGGCGGAAACTGCGGGTAATCCATAGGAGGACAAGGAGGAGACAATAATTACTCTTCATCAGTCAAGCCGACACTTATCCCTCGAGTGTGCAACTCTCAAGAGTAATAGGTACAAGAACTCTCAACTCAGGTCTACTATGATGCTCAACCACTTTCTAAGTTTTGATTCTTGGTTTTCTCTCGGTGAATCTTAAACTCAAATCTCTCGAGAGCGGATGCTCAATCAATCTTCTGAGAAATCATAAGTGAAGCAGCCAACGAACAACGTTGGAGCGGGGTGGCTATTTATAGTTGCATCCGTCCTAGATTGGAAAGGGCCAAATCGGACACACGTATTAGCCAATAGCCGAATGACACATTTCCAATGGTGGAAATTGAGCACAACGGTAAAATTCCTTGCGGAGCAAGAAACGCTAACTCTTTGGTCCAAAAGACATCTCCTACAACACTGAAGAACAATGACTTCTAGTGACAGGTAATCATTCGAAGCTCGAAGATATTCCCCTCAGTCTTTCTTAGGTTATGACTAACCATGAGAACTGACCTATGCTTCAAGAATCTATACCCCTCTTAATAGTACAGAGGTCCTATGACTCAAATAGGATAATAAAGAACAACGAAAATAATCATACATCTTCAATTTGTCCTCCATCTTATCCACAACATCCATTTTTTTCTCACACGATCCGATATTGCTTCACGTCAGCAACATTTTGAGGAGTCAATTCCTTGGCCACAATCTTCTCGCATACATTTTTTTCTGAAAATGTAGTTCATCGTTCTCTGCTTCACAGATAATGTTCAATGAAATTACTCGAACCTCACTTTGAACACAACATTCTCCTCGGGCTTGCATAGACTATTTCTTTCTTTATGCAGTAGCCAACAATCTCCAAAATACAAGGAGGCAAAACATTACACCAACAACCCCGTGATATGATACACACTATCACACTTAAGACTTATTATATATTCCTTAAAACAACCACCACAGCTACTGTCACATCCCTAGTTCCCATTTGATGATTAGCAAGAATGTGCTCATGTATTATTCATGCATTAAAAGTGAAAATAGAAATCAAAGAGAAAAACCCTAGCAATTCCATATTCAACACAAATCAAAAGTGTGATAAATCAATGAACTCAAAATGGCCTTCATAAAAGTCCATCATTTTTGATAAATATTGGAAACAACAATTCAGGGGTGGATTTATTTTTAAAAATACATTTGGCATTTTATTTAAACCACAAAAGCCAGTGATAATATTCAATTAAGTGGTTTTAAATATTTCTGGTTATCATAAAATGTTGAATCTTTTATGTGGGTTTGGAAATATTCCAAATAACACCCCCAACATTATTTTCACTATCTTAGAAATAGTTTGGAGCCAAAAATAAAATCAAACAAATGTCAGAAAGGTTAAAACAGAAATCAAAAAATAAAAGAAATGGGAAAAGTCTATCTAGCGCTTACCTTGGCCCAGCCCATCTCCCTCGTTGTCGTCTTCCTCTTGCCAGCGAGCAGCAGGAGGTGGTCGCCGCTCTTTCTGGCGCAGCCACGCACCTGAGTGCCTGCCTGGACTCGGTGATGTGTTGGCGAGCTGGATATGCTCCCCCACACCCCATTCCCATCCTCTTCTCCTCCTCATTCGGTCTCTCTCCCCTTCCCCCTCTCTGCCCACCATGGCCGAAGCTTGAGCTCGAGCTCGCAGTCGTCCCTGGCCACCTCAAGCCTCCCTGAGCACGCCGTTCGCTCCGCCTCATCCAGCACGTCATCCCCACCAAAGGAAGCAAGCCCTCGTGCCCTGCATCGCCTTGACGCTATCGTCTTCCTCCTCGGATCACCGAAGCTCGTTGTCGTCGTTCTCCCTCTCCAAGCCGTCCCCGAGCCCGCTCTCGACGTCTCTGCAACCCCTGTGAGCTCAGGATGGTTTCCCCCCTCTTTACCCCATCGATCTCGTGCCCTAGCACCCGATTCCACCGGAGCCCGATCAGATCCGCCGCGGAAGCTTGTCGCCGGTGATGTTCCAATGATGGGTTGGTCCATCTGAGACCACCATCAGCTTCAGTGCGTCGTGTAGATGCTATAGGAGCCAAACCCTGACCCTTTTGCCCTCTGTTTTGTTGATCTCGACATTACCCGAGCTCCGGCAGCCACCGTGCTCGTCGCTGGCGTCACCTCCGTCCGTTTCAACCCATGAGACTTGCAAAAAATGAGCTTGCGGATGAGTTGTCGTTCTTCCAGTGCCATCCGCCACTCATTTGGTCGCCGAAGGTGCATTTCCGATGCCCTCCGCCGTCCCTAGAGCCACCGGCGGCTCAACGCTGGTGGGTTCAACCCCCAGCACCGATGGGTTGACTCCCCTCAGCCTATGACCAGTGGGGCTAGCCCCTGGTTAAATAAAACTAACTTAAAAAGAATTAAAGAACATGTTAATTACTAAACAGTCACTAACATATGGGCCAGCCTCTGCTAACTAACTAATTAAATTAAAGTTTAATTAAAATCTGGCCAGAGTCACTGACTAGTGGGTCCCACTGTCCAGGTTTGACTTTCAACGGTCAGATTGACCCGCTGATGCAATAATACTATTTCGGTTTTATAATAATTCCAGAATAAGTGCAAAACTTTGGAAATTCATAGAAAATTGAATATAACTCCAAATCTGACAAATAATATATGCAAATTGATCAGAAAAATCCAATGAACACAATGGTGTTATTTTCATGCATGAAAAAAAAAAGTTATGAAACAGAATCAGGTCAAATCAAATAAATGACTTTGATAAATATACTATTTCAAATAATATTTGAATTTTGAATTCAAACCAGATTCATACTAAGATTCTGTTAGTCATCTTAAACCACGCTAACTTTCATTTCATGCCATGATCATGCATCATATTGTTGCACATGAACGCTATTGATTGTCGCTATTATTTCGGTAGGCTCTGCCCTTCCAGATACGTCCGAATATCCAACTGACGGATTTAATTCCTCTGCTGAACAACAAGGCAAGCACCCTTTTGATCATCCTGGTATAAACCCATGTTCCTGCTTCTGCTCCCACTTATTGCATTAGGACAAAAATATTTCAAATGCTTTACTTCGGTAGCTGAACCTATTGCTTTGCATGACCTGTCATTGTCACAGTAAATAGTCAAACCTTGCAACCTAGCATACCTGGTAGTTGATTGAGCTATGATGTGTTTTATCCTGCTATGCTTGCTATGCCTAGAGTTGTGTCAGGTCTGTTTCATCTGGGTGATGAACCAGAATAGTTGAATGTGTTCTAGTGACAAAGAATAAGTGTGGAACCCGATTTGGTAAAGGTACTGATGAAAGGCTATGTATGAGTACATGGCGGGTTGTTTCATAGGAACCGTCCTTAGGAATTGAGTTCCATGTATGTAATCCAAGACTAGTTACTACCACATGCTGGGCCCTGAAATATGACCTCGCTCGACTTATTAATCGACTAGTACTCGGTCGAGGAGTTGGAGTTAGTTTTTGGTGTTTATAGTGTTGCTGGAGGCCGTGCATGGTGCTGGCCTTAGAGGTGGCTATGATGCGGTAGGCAATGGCACGGTGTACTAAGTTGCACCCGGATGGTGGGCTTGGGAACCCTGCGCACATCGTTTGGGGCCGTTGCGGAAACATTGGCCGGACTTCCGTGTGGGTTCACTTTCAAATAGGCGATAAACCTAGATTAGGTATTAGTGTGGTTAACGGTCGTGGCCGACTCCCTCGCTGGGCTTCCGCTTGAAGGTTGCCGAGGTGCATGACGTGCACATGGGGATAAGTGGCGAGAGCGTGTGTGAAGAAGTACACCCCTGCAGGGTTATGAACTATTCAAATAGCCGCGTCTGCGGATACGGACTACTTGGAGACATATGTTGTTCATAGAAAACTTAATGGCTGCTCATAAAAGTATCAAGATAAGTGTGAGTATCATGTATGGCATTTCCGTAGGGAGATGGAAAGGAATCCATGATAGCGTATTGTTGTGGTGGTAGTGTACTCGTGTATGACTTATCAAAGTTGTTTCAAACTATTTAAAATTGTAAGTTTAGTCTAGCCTAGAGTCAAAGCTGGATTGCTGCATGAAACCCCACAACCCCCTTTATTGATACATGTGCATGAGTAGATAGATCTGTTCTAAAGTCTTGCTGAGTACTTTTGTACTCATGTTTGCTTAATAAATGTTGTAGAGGATACCCACGAGCCAACAGGTGGGTTCTATCTAGACCTCGATGATGACGAGTAGTTGGTATCCCAGCTACGACCTGGCCCCTTTCAGAAGGGATCTGTAGATAGTCAGGCTTTATGCCTTTTTCCTTTCAACTGTCAGTACTCAGACAACTTTTATGCTTCCTCTTGGTATGTATGACTCCACTTGTATGACTTGAGTGTCTGGTCATGTGACCCCTATCTGTACGAACATATTATGCAAAACTCTTCTGAGTCTTCTAAATAAACGTTGTGATGTTGTATGCTTATGTTGTGATGCCATTGTTGTATCTATGCATATCGAGTATATCATGCGTACGTGTGACGCAATGTGATATGTATGGGATTCGACACCTAGTCGTATGCCCTTAGTAGCTCCCTATACAGAGAAATGCCCCTTTGTGCTTCCAATGAGCCTTGGTAGTTTGCTACTGCTCCGGACACATTGGTTGACTGGCACGTATCCTTCTTAGTTGTTGTGTCTGTCCCTACGCGGAAATGTCACGCGGTGTAATGGAGCCCTTGTAGCTTGCTACGACTCGTCTACACTCGCTGATGACCGACACCTGCTTTGCTGGGTTATGTATGCATGTCTCTGTACACTCGAGCCACTTGAGTTTATGACTAGTTATGTCGACCCGGGTTCTTTGACATTGGAATGCTAGCGACACAAATGCATACGTGAGTCCAAAGGCGCAAACGGTCTCGGCTAAGGTAAGGTGGAAGCCATGGGGTTAACCGTGCGTGAAACCGCAAAGGGATGCGATGTGTTACAGGCTGGATTCTTATGGCTTAGGATCGGGGTCCCGACAATGTTGGTATGAGAGCCTGACTGACTATAGGATTACCAAGCCAAACTGGTCGAAGTTGAGTCTAGAATTGATTTAGTTATATGTAAGGGAATTGTTTGTGGAGGGGAACGTAAGTTTCTTGCTTCTCTTCTCAAGTCATTCTATTCTGGTCATCCTCATCTTTTCTACGGGGATTAAGAAATAGGTTACTTATCTCTCTCTCAGGATCATGTGTTACTTTTTGATAGATTATAGGAAAATGGTTCGAGAGTTACTCCGAGTTTCCTTTTAAAAGACAAGAAAATAAGTTTTTGATGACCATGAAATTGAACTTGATAGTTGAGTGGTTATGCTATCCTATCTTTTGTGGGTTGTCTCAAAATTATTTTTGAGCATTTACAATCGTTATGCTGCCCTCTTTTATCTCCAAAGCTCTAATGCCTTTTGCATTACTCTCTATTTCAGATGCTTGGCCGTCCTTCTCGTCAGGTGGTTCATCTGACTAGGTGCATTGATGTGCCGGGTCACACGGCCATGCTGGTCAGGATGATGTCAGTAGCCGGTTACCGCTGGTACCCAGAGTATACAGTGGAGGAGCAGTACCGGTATTTCAACCAGATTCAGTACCTATGCACTGTTAGGGTATTCCCAGATTACCCTGGAGCCGAGGAGCCGATCCATTGGTCTTATGGATTGGGGGTTACTGTTGACATGGCGGTACAAGATGCCGCGTATTCAATGTTGACCATCATGAGAGCCAGACATGCACTGCTGCAGAATTCAGAGTTCTGCTATGTTCCCGCTTCTCAGCGAGGAGAAGAAGGATACCTCAGTGGGGTCTACTTTGTTTCCTCTTTGGAGGATCCTCTCCTGCAGACTACCACTAAGATGTTAGAGAATAGAGACAGAGATGCTCGTGCCCTTAATATGGAGCTCTATGCTACTCGTGCCCATTTGTGGACAACTTTGACATAGCTGGCACCTGTAGTTCAGAGAGGGTATGGAGATATGGAGATGTTGAACCCCGTTAGGACTCATCTTCCAGCTCATGTTGACTAGCCTTCCATAGGAGGTGTTACCCCTCTTCCGGGACCTCTACTACCACCAGTCAGGGGACCAAGGCCACACCCATGTCCTTACGGTTCCCAGGGGTCTCAGGCTCGAGTATTTCCTGATCCGCAGGTTCAGCTCCCAGGCCATGGAGGCAACCTTTATGAGATGTTTTATGCGGATGCTTGAACCCGTGAGTGGAAGAGTAGTATTGTAGTAGTTGTATTTGCACAGTCCTGTGTGTCTGGTGGAGTATGACTATGTTGCGAGATGATTCTGGGGGCATAGATAAATAATGTATAGGAAGCTTGGAAAGTCTTTGATGAGTAGTATCATCTTTTCAGTAGTTCCCTCTTCAGTTTGAGGTTGTACTGAACTATGTAATGGTGTGTATGAACCATGGTGTCTATATAGCAGTTTTCTTGTTACCATGTTGTTCGGATGTTCATTTCCGCATTCCATGTGTTTAGTGCATTCTTAACCCATATTTAGTATTGATGTTGATCTAGTCTAAGCTGTGAGTTTGTTTGCCAGGATGGTGTTTACCAGACAGAACCGTGCCCCTAGCCATGAGCATGGAGAAGGTAGTCAGGAAGCACAGGAGGAACTGCCTCACCCGCCTTCTCTGGCGGAGGTTATGCTGGAGGCAGAAAGAAACAAGCGAGAGACCAACCGTCTGCTAGAACGTATTGAGAAAAATACGGCTCGTCAGCCGCGAAATGACGCAGTGTCCCTCAATGACTTTGTGAAGCTGAATCCCTCGAAGTTCCATCACTCCGTCGATCCTCTCGACGCTGATGATTGGTTGTGCAGTATATCGTGCAAGATATGCACTGCCAATATTTATGAGGCTCACAAGATGACCTTCACTGCGTACTTTCTGGAAGGCCCCGCCAATCTGTGGTGGGAGAATTATGAAGCTATGCGTCCTGCCGGACCAGCAGCCACATGGGAAGATTTCAGTGCAGCCTTCCGTCTGCACCACTTTCCAGAGGGTCTGATGGACCGCAAGAGAGAGGATTTTGTGCCTTCACCCAGGGAAAGTTGACCGTGGATGCTTATAACCACGAGTTCGATAATCTCGCTCGCTACGCAACTGAAGAGGTGTCAACTGACGCCAAGAAGCAAGCAAGATTCCACAAGGGTCTGAGCCCCAAACTTCGTCGTGACCTGCGCCTTCATGAATGTACAAGTTTTCAAGCTCTTGTCAACAAGGCGTTCAGTGCCGAGACTGGTCATACCGACTATGAAGCCACGAAGAAGCACTCTCGCGACTCTGGCTCCTCATCCGGTTTGGCGTTTCCAAAGCATAAGTTGTGGGTCCCGAATAGCTCCCTGCCGCCAAGATATACCCCGAGGCCATCCTATGTGGCGCCTCAGGAGAACCAGACCAACCCCCCCAGCAAAGACCTATGGTGGTCCAGCTAGCAATGTTGCACCACGTGCCAATCAGGTGACCTGTTACAAGTGTGGAGGACCAGGACACTATTCACGAGAGTGTCCTCAGAATATAGCTGCCAAGCAACCTGGGAAGTCTGTTGGGCAAGGCAAGCCGGGCAAAGCATATTATGTGAAGTCAACTCCTGCGCATGGCCGTGTGAATTATGTCTCAGCAGAAGAAGTTGCACCGGATCGTGACATCATTTTGGGTACGCTCCTTGTCAATCATCACCCATCGTCTATTCTTTTTGACACTGGGTCATCTCATTCCTTCATTTCCGAAAGTTATGCGTAGTTTCATAACATGTCCTTTTGTGATATGCCAATCCCATTAGTTGTCCAAACCCGTGGTAGTAAATGGCAAACTTCTAGGATAATTTATGACAATGAAATCCTAGTAGACATGCTAGTTTTTCTAGCATCATTGATAGCCCTAAAATCCTCTGATATCAATATCATCTTGGGTATGGACTGTATGTCAGCTCATTACGCCAAGATTGATACCCATTCTAGGAATGTTCAGCTTACCCATCCCCTGGGTGAGATAGTTAATGTCTCAACTCGAGTTTCAAAATGCCAACTCTATTCCCTCAATGCTAGTTCTCTTCCAGAACTTGAAGACATTCCGGTAGTGCGTGACTTCCCAGATGTTTTTCCAGAAGAACTGCTAGGAATTCCACCTGACAGGAATGTAGAGTTTGTGATAGATCTTGTACCAGGAACTGTCCCAATAGCTAGAAGACCCTATAAGATGGCACCCTTGGAGCTAGCCGAACTTAAGAAACAACTAGATGAGGCCTAGAATAAAGGTTTCATTCGTCCTAGATCTTCTCCTTGGGCTTGTCCCGTCCTCTTCGTTAAGAAGAAGGATGGAAAGGATCGGATGGTTGTAGATCTTCTCCTTGGGCTTGTCCCGTCCTCACCATCAAGAACAAGTATCCGCTCCCCAGGATCAACGATATGTATGATCAGCTCGCTGGATCCGCAGTCTTCTCCAAAATGGATTTGAGGTTGGGTTACCATCAACTCAAGATCAAGAACAGGGACATTCCAAAAACAGCTTTTGTCACTCGTTATGGCCAATACGAGGACACCGTCATGTCCTTTGGTTTAACCAATGCCCCAACCACTTCCTCTCGCTTGATGAATTCAATCTTCATGGAGTATTTGGATAAATTCATCGTGGTATACCTCGATGATATCCTCATCTACTCGAAGAACGAACAAGAACATGTCGAGCATCTAAGGCTGGTATTTATGAAACTTCGAGAGCATCGCCTTTATGCCAAGTTTTCAAAATGTGAATTTTGGTTACCAGAAGTGACCTATCTAGGCCACATAATCTCTGGTAAGGGTATTGCTGTCAATCCCGAGAGAGTTCAAGCCGTCCTTAATTGGACTCAAGCTGAATCGGTTAATCAAGTTAGCAGTTTTCTTGGACTAGCAAGCTATTGTCGCCGCTTTGTCGAGAATTTCTCCAAGATTGCAAAGCCTCTAACTGAACTCCTCAAGAAAGATAAAAAAGTTTGAGTGGACACCACAGTGTGAGCATAGCTTACAGGAACTGGAAAGATACCTGACTTCCGCACCTGTACTGTTTCTACCACCATATTTCTCTAAGGACTTTGTTATCTATTGTGACGCCTCGCGACAAGGATTAGGTTGCATTATCATGCATGATCGTCATGTGATTGCATATGCATCTCGACAGTTGCGTCCACATGAGGATAATTATCCCACACATGATCTTGAGCTTGCAGCTGTAGTCCATGCACTAAAAACCTGGCGACATTACGTTCTTGGTAATCGTTGCGGAATATTCACTGATCACCAAAGTCTGAAAAATATCTTCACCCAGTCGGATTTGAATCTCAGGCAAAGACGGTGGGTTTAGTTGATCTCAGATTACGACTCAGGGATAACTTACACCCCGGGGAAGGCCAATGTCATGGCTGATGCACTAAGTCGTAAATCTTATTGTAACAATCTGATGTTACAACAAGGTCAACCACGTCTCTATGAGGAATTTCAGAAGTTAAACCTCCACATTGTTCCTCAACGGTTCCTTTCTAACCTGGTGGTGAAACCTACTCTTAGGGATCAAATCATAGCTGGCCAAAAGCGTGATAAGGGTATATCAGGGATCAAGGAGAAAATTATTAGCGGAAATGCTAAGGAATTATCCATGAATGATCAAGATGTTATGTTTTTTCAGAACCGTCTATTGGTTCCTAAGAATCCACATCAAAGGCAGTTGATCCTTAAGGAGGCTCATGATTCTCCTCTCACCATTCATCCTGGTAGTACTAAGATGTATCAGGACCTACGCCAAAGGTTTTGGTGGACTAGGATGAAGAGAGAAATTGCTGAGTTCGTTGCTAACTGCGACATTTGTCATCGAGTTAAAGCAGAACATCAAAGGCGTGCTGGCACCCTTCAACCTTTAGCTATTCCTGAATGGAAATGGGATAAAGTTAGTATGGATTTCATCACTAGATTTCCCAGGACCAAGAAAGGAAATAATGCTATCTTTGTAGTCATTTACCATCTTTCCAAAGTAGCTCATTTTCTTCCAGTTCGTGAGAGTATAATAGCTAGCCAGCTAGCAGAGTTATATATCACTCAAATAGTGTCTCTTCATGGTGTCCCTCTGAAGATTAACTCAGATCGTGGAAGTATTTTTACTTCTCATTTTTGGGAAAGTTTTCAGAATGCTATGGGGACTCACCTATCTTTTAGCACTGCTTTCCATCCTCAGTCAAGTGGTCAAGTAGAAAGAGTCAATCAAATCCTAGAGGATATGATTAGAGCTTGTGTTATATCATTCGATATGAATTGGGAGAAGTGCCTTCCATTAGCCGAATTTGCTTATAACAATAGTTATCAATCAAGCTTGGGCAAAGCCCCTTTTGAAGTTCTCTATGGACGAAGATGTCGAACACCTCTTAATTGGTCAGAAACCGGAGAGAGGCAACTCTTTGGTCCGGATATGATCCAGGAAGCAGAAGAGCAAGTTCGCATTATTCGTGAAAAGTTGAAAACAACCCAGTCTCGTCATAAGAGCCAATATGATCGTCATCATAAAGCTGTAACCTTTGAAGTTGACGAGAAGGCTTACCTTCGGCTTACACCTTTGAACAGTACCCATCGCTTCGGTATCAAAGGAAAATTGGCTCCTCTTTACATTGGTACTTTTTGCATTCTTGCCAAACAAGGAGAAGTTGCCTACCAGTTGGAACTTCCTCTGCATCTTTCCAAGGTTCATGATGTTTTCCACGTCTCGCAACTCAGGCGTTGCTTCTCGGATCCTATCCGTGAAGTGGACCACAAAACGCTTGATCTCCAAGATAACCTTTCATACCGAGAATACCATGTTCGTATTCTTGATCAAGTTGAGCGTACCACTCGACATCGAAACCTCAAGTTTCTTAAAGTTCAATGGTCAAATCATTCTGAAAAGGAGGCAACATGGGAAAGAGAGGACCGTCTCCGACTTGAGTATCCCGCGCTATTCCCGACGACTTCCAAATCTCGGGACACGATTCTTTTGAGTGGGGGTGAGTTGTCACATCCCTAATTCCCATTTTATGAATAGCAAGAATGTGCTCATGTTTTATTCTTGCATTAAAAGTGAAAATATAAATCAAAGAGAAAAACCCTAGGAATTCCATATTCAACACAAATCAAAAGTGTGATAAATCAATGAACTCAAAATGGCCTTCATAAAAGTCCATCATTTTTGATAAATATTGGAAACAACAATTCAGGGTTGGATTTATTTTTAAAAATACATTTGGCATTTTATTTAAACCACAAAAGCTAGTGATAATATTCAATTAAGAGGTTTTAAATATTTCTGGTTCTCATAAAATGTTGAATCTTTTATGTGGGTTTGGAAATATTCCAAATAACGCCCCAACATTATTTTCACTATTTTAGAAATAGTTTGGAGCCAAAAATAAAATCAAATAAATGTCTGGAAAGTTAAAAAAGAAATTAGAAAATAAAAGAAATGGGAAAAGTCTATCTAGCGCTTACCTTGGCCCAGCCCATCTCCCTCGCTGTCGTCTTCCTCTTGCCAGCGAGCAGCGGGAGGTGACTGCCGCTCTCTCACGCGCGGCCACACACCTGAGTGCATGGCTGGCCTCGGTGATGTGCTGGCGAGCTGGATATGCTCCCCCGCACCCCATTGCCATCCTCTTCTCCTCCTCATTCGATCTCTCTCCCTTTCCCCCTCTCTGCCCGCCATGGCCAAAGCTTGAGCTCGAGCTCGCCATCGTCCCTGGTCACCTCAAGCCTCCCTGAGCATGCCGTTCGCTCCGCCTCATCCAGCACATCGTCCCCACCAAGGGAAGCAAGCCCTCAAGCTCTGCATCGCCCTGACGCCATCGTCCTCCTCCTCGGATCACCGAAGCTCACCGTCGTCGTTCTCCCTCTCCAGGGCATCCCCGAGCCTGCTCTCGACGTCTATGCAACCCCTGTCAGCTTAGGATGGTTTTCCCCCTCTTTTCCCCATCGATCCGTGCCCTAGCGCCCGATTCCACCGGAGCCCGATGAGATCCGCCGCGGAAGCTCGTCGCCGGTGATGTTCCGATGATGGGTTGGTCCATCTGAGACCACCATCAGCTTCAGTGTGTCGTGTAGATGCTGTAGGAACCAAACCCCGACCCTTTTGCCCTCTGTTTCGTTGATCTCGATGTTGCCCGAGCTCCAGCAGCTGCCGAGCTCGTCGCTGGCGTCATCTCCGGCCGTTTTAACCCCTGAGACTTGCAAAACTGAGCTCGCGGACGAGTAGCCATTCTTCCAGTGCCATTGGTCGCTCATTTGGTCGCCGGAGGAGCATTTCTGATGTCCTCTGCCGTCCCTGGAGCCACCAGCGGCTCAATGCCGGTGGGTTGACTCCCCTGAGCCATACCCTAGTTAAATAAAACTAACTTAAAAAGAATTGAAGAAAATGTTAATTACTAAATAGTCACTGACATGTGGGCCAGCCACTGTTAACTAACTAATTAACTTAAAGTTTAACTGAAATCTGGCCAGAGTCACTAACTAGTGGGTCCCACTGGTCAGGTTTGACTTTCAACGGCCAGATTGACCTGCTGATGTCATGGTGAAGCAATAATACTATTTCTATTTTATAATAATTCCAGAATAAAGGCAAAACTTTGGAAATTCATAGAAAATTGAATATAACTCCAAATCTGACAAATAATATATGCAAATTGATCAGAAAATTCCAATGAACACAATGGTGCTATTTTCATGCATGACAAACAAAGTTACGAAACAGCATCAGGTGAAATCAATTAAATGAATTTGATTAATATACTATTTCAAATAATATTTGAATTTTGAATTCAAACCAGATTCATACTAAGATTCTGTTAGTCATCTTAAACCATGCTACCTTTCATTTCATGTCATGATCATGCATCATATTGTTGCATATGAATGTTGTTGATTGTCGTTATTATTTCGGTAGGCTCTGCCCTTTCGGATACGTCCGAATATCCGACCAACGGATTTAATCCCTCTGTTGAACAACAAGGCAAACACCCTTTTGATCATCTCGATATAAACCCATGTTCCTGCTCCTGCTCCCACTTATTGCATTAGAACAAAAATATTTCAAATGCTTTACTTCGGTAGCTGAACCTATTCCTTTGCATGACCTGTCATTGTCATAGTAAATAGCCAAACCTTGCAACCTAGCATACCTGGTAGTTGCTTGAGCTATGATGTGTTTTATCCTGCTATGGTTTCTATGCCTAGAGTTGTGTCTGGTCTGTTTCATTTGGGTGATGAACCGGAATAGTTGAATGTGTTCTAGTGACAAAGAATAAGTGTGGAACCTGATTTGGTAAAGGTACCGATGAAAGGCTATGTAGGAGTACATGGCGGGTTGTTTCATTGGAACCGTCCTTAGGAACTGAGTTCCATGTATGTAATCCAAGACTAGTTACTACCACATGCTGGGCCCTGAAATATGACCCCTCTCGACTTATTAATCGCCTAGTACTCGGTCCACGAGTTGCAAGTAGTTTCTGGTGTTTATAGTCATGTTGGAGGTCGTCCATAGTGCTGGCCTTAGAGGTGGGCTATGATGCGGTAGGTAGTGGCACGTTGTACCAAGTGGCACCCGGATGGTGGGCTTGGGAACCCTGTGCACATCGTTTGGGGCCGTGGCGGAAACCTCGGCCGGACTTCCGTGCGGGTTCACTCTTAAATAGGCGATAAACCTGGACTAGGTATTAGTGTGGTTAACGGTCGTGGCCGACTTCCTCGCTGGGCTTCCGCTTGAAGGTTGCCGAGGTGCATGATGTGCACATGGCAATAAGTGGCAAGAGCGTGTGTGAAGAAGTACACCCTGCAGGGTTATGAACTATTCGAATAGCCACATCCGCGGATGTGGACTACTTGGAGACATATGTTGTTCATAGGTAACTTAATGGCTACTCATAAAAGTATCAAGATAAGTGTGAGTATCATGTCTGGCATTTCCGTAGGGAGACGGAAAGGAATCCATGATAGTGTATTGTTGTGGTGGTAGTGGACTCGTGTACGACTTATCAAAGTCGTTTAAAACTATTTAAAATTGTAAGCTTAGTCTAGCCAAGAGCTAAAGCTGGCTTGTTGCATGAAACCCCACAACCCCCCTTTATTGATACATGTTCATGAGTAGATAGATCTGTTCTAATGTCGTGTTGAGTACTTTTGTACTCATGTTTGCTTAATAAATGTTGCAGAGGATACCCACGAGCCAACAGGTGGGTTCTATCTAGACCTCGATGATGACGACTAGCTGGTGTCCCAGCTACGACCTGGCCCCTTTCAGAGGGGATCTGTAGATAGTCAGGCTTTATACCTTTTCCTTTAAACTGTCTATACTCAGACAACTTTTATGCTTCCGCTTGGTTTGTATGACTCTGCTTGTATGACTTGAGTGTCAGGTCACGTGACCCCTGTCTGTATGAACATATTATGCAAGACTCATCCGAGTCTTCTAAATAAATGTTGTGATGTTGTATGGTTATGTTGTGATGCCATTGTTGTATCTATGCATATCGAGTATATCATGGGTACGTGTGATGCACTATGATATGTATGGGATTCGACACCTAGTCGTATGCCCTTAGTAGCTCTCTATACATAGAAATGCCCCATTGTGCTTCCAATGAGCCTTGGTAGTTCGCTACTGCTACGAACACATTGGTTGACCGGCATGTATCCTTCTTAGTTGTTGTGTCTGTCCCTACGGGGAAATGTCACGCGGTGTAATGGAGTCCTTGTAGCTTGCTACGACTCGTCTACACTCGCTGATGACCGACACCTGCTTTGCTGGGTTATGTATGCCTGTCTCTGTACACTCGAGCCACGTGAGTTTATGACTAGTTATGTCGACCCGGGTTCTTTGACATTGGAATGCTAGCGACACAAATGCATACGTGACTCAAAAGGCGCAAACGGTCCCGGCTAAGGTAAGGTGGCAGCCGTGGGGTTATCCGTGTGTGAGACCGCAAAGGGATGCGATGTGCTACATGGTGGATTCTTATGGCTTAGGATCGGGGACCCGACAGCTACCTATCATGGCATTTCCTTAGCCATTCTGAGATATATTGCCATGCAACTTCCACTATTAACATTCACATAACTTGAGCATTAATCATTTTGCTTTGCATGATCATAGAGTTGACATGACATTGTGGAAAAGCAATCGTTCATCATTGTATAGGTGTTACACTAGTATCATTGCACATCCTGGTACACTGCTAGAGGCATTCATATGTAGTCATATCACTAGTGCAGAAAAACCTAGCTATGGCATGGCAAAAAGGGCTTTGCTGGTGTAGTACACCTATGCCACCAATATCGCGCTATTGTTAAAAAATACTGGTGGCGTTGGATCCTACGTCAGCAATATTCTAGGTGCTCATGGCGTGCCATGTAGGCAATTCCACCACTATAATATTTCAGGTAGCAGCGTTGAATGTACATTGCACGCAAGGAATGTTTTGTACAGCCAAAAAAATCCCAGCACATAACATTTACCATTTAGCATTCCACACGAGGAACTAGTCTAATAAAACAATACATTCCAGTTAATAATAAGTGCCAAGCTCACAAATAGGTATTGACGACAATCCTGACAAAAATGAGCATATTTAATAAGGAGTTCATTCGCACAAGCAAACTATATATAACACACTTAAAGGAGGTCGATAACGATCATCATCCTCAAGTCATGGCGCGGGGTGTTCCTTATAGTGACTAAGACGACCTGTCCAACACAGAGATTCTTTCCAGCGAGGAAGTTGCTCAACCCAGCCGCACTAAAGATAGTGCGCCCGTCGATGTGCAGTGCATAAGCACAGGTGGTGACGGAGCCCCTTGTAGTAAGGCGCAGTGCAGCAATGCCTTCTTCATACGGCTCGATGCCATAGCTCACACATAGACTCTTAGTTAATTTCTGAAAAAACAAACATGATAATCATGTAACATTACTACACTATAAGCATATCATCACATTAATATATGTACTAAGCATATCATCAGATTCTACATTCAGCATATCATCGCATTAATAAATACTAAGGATATCAAATTACTACAGTAATAAGAAATATACCATGATATGGTGGTTAACCATCGTTCGTGTCAGGCGGTTCACGAATGGCATCCCGATGTAGGCATCATGTGATGGATGTTTTCCCAAAGCGTGTCAGTTTCATCCTTGCTCAGTCTAGTCATTCTTTGGGCAAAGATTACTTCTTCAAGTGGGTCATCATCTTCTTCCTCATAGTTGAGATAGATAACAACAAGCCTTGGAGTTCTCTTGTGAAGGAGAAGATGGTCAATTCACCCCCAGTGAGATGCATGCGAGCAATGAAACGATCTCATTCATCTCCTCCAATCTTGGTGATCTTTCATCCCTTATTGACCTCCATAGTGTAGGGGCCCCCAGGAGCGTCGAAGATGACAGTGTCTCCAGATATGAGCTCATTGAAATCCAATCTCACATTGCAAGGAACAATCACTATAAGGAAAACCAAAAACAAACACACAATGCATTAGTAGAAATAGCAACAAAATAAAATCACAAACTATTAGAAGGTTCATAATTTCTTACCGCAATAGGAACAAAACACGGCTGGAACTAAAGGCCAAACAATGTTGTAGTTGCAAGGATAGTTGCGCACCTTGACTTGCACACTCAACATGGTAGTGGTTGCACCATTCTACACAAAACATATTCAAAACAAAGTATATAATCGGATTCTACAGTATTGAACCGACACAAATAACATGTATAATTATACACTAGTGACATGTATACACAAATAAACAAAATCCACGGAGGGAGACACAAATAAACAAATTATACTCAAAATGTTACATTGGGAATTTATTTTATTTATTCCTCTGTCATTCTAGACTACACTATCAAATTAAGTTGAACTAGAATCATTAACATTCTAGACACTCAAAACATTTCTACTCAAAATACACTATTAAATCGTATTTTACATCGGATTATCACTAAAATTTGTACACAAAACAATCCATGGAATCTAATTTTGATTCTACATCCCACAAAGCAATCCATTATATATATATGTACTAAAATATCTACACAAAGCCATCCTAAATCGGCATATAGATGAATCCCACACATATGGAAGGAGATGCAACGAGAGGGGAAGGAGAGGATTGAACCTTGTTGTTCGGTGAAGGGGCGCTACGGGTAGTGACGGAGCGGCGACGATCTTTTCCGGTGGGTCGTCACGACAACAAGTGGCGGCTGGTCGAGGGGGAGTTGAAATTAAAGGACACGTACTAAGGCGTGGGGAACTAGGTCTTTTCCGGTGGGCCTTTTCTCGCGGGGGCCTAAAATGCAACGCCATAGCTAATAAAAGCCCAAATAAAAAAGACTAATTAAGTTTAATAAAAGACTAAAAATAATTAAATACTCAAAATTAGAAGTGTTAACAATGATCATGTCCAAAATGTAAAATAAAATATTTGCTATTTTCTAACTAGCATATATAATCTTTAAATACTTAAAATACTAGTTTTACTAGAAATATAATGTCTAGCATACAACAATCTGGCACACTAACACTAATTAATTATCTATGGCGTGCACAGAAACGTAACACCACCACTATATTCCAAATGGCGAGTGCAGGTGGGCCAACAGATTTGTGGCATGGCCAGAAGTATCCACGCCGGCACTGACCGTCTACAGCTAGCGGACCAACTTAGTCCATGATAGCGCTGTTTAAAAAGATAGTGGTGGCGTTGTAAGAAAATGGTGTGCCAACAACAAGAGTAGTGGCTAGTCATTTCTCCACTAGTGTATTATATAGTCTTATTGAGTTGTAAGTAATAGAAGTGTGATGACCATCATTATTAGAGTGTTTCCCTACTTGCGAGGATGAAAAATATAAATAGAAAAAATGCCAAAAGGAGCCCACAAAAGAGAGAGAGAGAGAGAGTCGACATTACTATCGTTTACCACACTTGTCCTTCAAAGTAGCACCATGTTCTTCATATAGGGAGTCTTCCATGATTTGTCACTTCATATACTAGTGAGAATGTTTACATTATAGAACTTGACTTGCATATTCTATCAATGGGATTCCTCATATGCACGAGGTTTCCAAGAGAAGGTAAGTTGGATGCACACCCGCTTAATTTCAGTAGAGAGCTTTCATACACTTATAACTCTAGTGCATTTCTTGCATGGTAATACCTACACCTCGCATTGAAATTGATTGAAAGGTGTCTCCATGGCCTAACTATCCACCAAGTGAATGCGAGACTTTCAACATGTTATATTCCCTTGTCAACTCCTACCATCACTCTATTCCAAATAAATTGTTGAAAGTCCATGGCTCATGCTCATGTATTGAGTGAAGTTGAATATGTTGAAGCATGTGAAAAAATATGATACAGATGCTTGGTTTGGCATCTGGGTGTTCATGATTTATACTTTACCTGAGTAAGACCGAGTTCTGTCGTTTCTTACATGACTAAATGAGTAGCACAACATTCTTTAGCACTGTTATTTTGAAAGGAAGTGATTATTTGTTGGTATTCATATATATTATCGTTTCAATATTTACTAAGTCATCGTTTATCAACATTCATACCTAAAATATTACATGATTAAGACATGTTAGGTAGCATTCAACATAAAAAAATATGTTTCTATTATTTACCTACTTGAGGATGAGAAGGATTTAATCTTGGAGATGTTGTACATCTCCAACTTATCTATAACTTTGATTGCTTCATGATATTATCTTATCAATCTTGTATGCTTTATACATCATTTTATATCATTTTTGGGAACTAACCTATTAACCCAATGTCTAGTGCTAGTTGATGTTTTCTCCTTGTTTTCATTTTTTACAAAAAATCTATACCAGAGTCCAAAAACCATGAAACTTTTTAATGATTTTTCTGGACCAAAATGGACCTTCTAAGCTTCGGGAGGAGTATATATGTCACACGAGGCGACCCCAAGGCAGGGGGCGTCCTATGAGTGTTGGTGCACCCCACCCCCTTGTGGGTCCCTTGAATCTCCGATTACCCTATTCTTAGGCCTATAAATTCACATATATTCATAAATCCCCGGGGAAGTACCAAAAGACATAAATCCCCGAGGAACTACTCACACATCCCCGGGGATTTTTCCATGATCCCATCGAAAGGCATTTCTTGGCACTCCGCCGGAGGGGTATCCATCACGAACGACGTCTTCATCAATATTTATGCCTCTCCAATGATGTGTGAGTAGTTCTCTCAGGACCTACGGGTCCATAGTTGTAGCTAGATGGCTCTCTCTCTCTCTCTCGCTCTCGCTTGTTCTTCAATACAATGGTCTCTCTGGAGACCTATTCGATGTAATCTTTGTGGTGTGTTTGTTGGGATCCAATGAATTGTGAGTATATAATAATATTATTCATTGAAGGTAATTAATTCTATTCTGAGATTTATTATGTGTGATTTCATATAGTTATGTATGCTTTCCGATCTATGAGTTTTCTTTGACCAAGTTGATGAGTAGATCTTCACAGGAAGTGGTGCATAGTAGTAGGTTCAACATCGCGGTGTCCTCACTCTATGACAGGCGGAGTACCGAGGCACACATTTGTATTGTTGCCGCTAAGGTTAAAACAACGTGGTTCAGATATATTAATGGGTGTTAGTTTGTCTACGTTACATCATCATGGTCCAAGCATTACTTTGTTTGTTATGAACTTAATACCATAGATGCATGTTGGATATCGGTCGATTGATGGAGTAATAGTAGTAGATGTAGAATTGATTATGTCTACTTTTCATGGAAGTAATGCCTATATATTGATCATGCCATGAATAACATCATAATTATTTGATTTTCTATCACTTGCGGAAGAGTAATTTGCTCACTCACCGTTACTATGCTCATCAAAGAGATTCCTCTAGCGAATGTTATGGCCACTGGGTCGATTCACCTTATATATTTGCTAAAACCATAAAAATATCCTTGGTATAATTTATTATATCTCTATTTCTATTTATGTATCCTTCACAATCAGAATTAATACTTGGAATTAGCGAGTACAAGGGGATTGACAACCATCTTGCCTGCGCTGGGTGCAAGTATTTGTTTATGTGTGTGCATGTACTGTTGACTGTTCATTTTTTATCTGGACCATCGTTAATTTTGGTTGTCCCCTATTGGTTTGATAAACCTGGTTCTTAACTGACGAAAATGCTTTCTGCTACTATACTACAAACCCTTCCTCTCTGGGGAAAATCTCCATGCCATCACAACACTGGTGCATCGACGTCCTATACAAACATTTTTTACCCCCTTTCCGCAATAGAGTTTTAAACTGTCACCTTGCTTGTGTGGGCAATAGAGTAGGGGGCGGTTCATCTCACAAGACAGTGAAAAATCATCGGTGATGGTGACCCATGAAAGCAAACGTTTGGCAAAATCAAGCGTATGTGATGTTTGCATCTATTACAAACGAGAGCCATCGGTCAACCGTTTGAGATATGCAATATTTCCCATACGGACCGTCCTTGAAATTCGTGTGGGATCGCATTTGCATCGCACACGCTATACTATGGTACAACATTTACGAAGCACACTACATCACAAATAGTTCACAATTGTAAATCGTGTACGATAAGGAGAATATCATACACACTTACATTTGCCGCACCATTTGCGATTATGTAACTAAGTAGAAAATTTAAGTTTCATACGAGTGTGAGATAATTTTATGAAATGTCTGAATGTTGTACTAGTGTCTGATGGGATAACTATCGCACGTGTTAATCTGTGGTGCAACATTTATGATAAGTATTATATCACAAAGAATTTATCATTTTAAATCATGGGCGATATAGATAATATAACTAAAGTTTAATTTGGTTGCACCGTTTTTGATATTGTTTGACATCACACACGTTCTGAAAATGGCAATTGTGTGCATGTTGGCACATATTTTTATGTGTGAAACGTGTCGGATCATGGGGTATATCACAACATTGCGATTTACAAACTGTGTGCAGCGTAATGACCCATAGAGCATTTTTTTCTAATTTAATCGCAACAATTTAAAATTGTACATAATTTGAAATTGAAAGTAAGGAATAACTTTTTCCATATCTCTCATATAGAGAGATAGGTTCAACAACTAATATACTATTCGGTTCACACGTATATGCGTTCAAGAATTACATCAATCGAAAAAATATATAAGCACCAAATAAGGAATGGTGAACGACAATTGAATACTTGTATTGAAGATGGTAAATGCACTCCATGATATGAAACATATCATGACAATTGAATACATGAAAGATATCCTGGTTGATGTAAAACGTGATGCATAGTGCCCGTATTATGCACTCCTCCATGTCGAATGCACACACGACTTTAATCCAACCTCTTGTGATTGTCAACCGCCCATCCTTCACTATCTGTGTGAGGACTTGTAGATAGTCATTGTAGTCTGCTAGAAATATATGTACCTTTCCAACTCCAACAACCATATAGTTAGTTTGAGAGGTGATCTTGAATAAACTGCATTGGGAACCACTTCAAACCAAAATGATACAAACATTGCCATCCAAAAACTCATTATGGGCATTAAAAAGGGTACAAAGTTCTCAATTACCATATTGTAGATCACCTTGTCTTGAAAAAATTGTAAATAAATATTTTAATTGACATATTTTGATGCATAGCACTAAAAATATTTATTAGTTACCTCACATGATGCTGGTTCATGAATATCACATTGCCCCATACGCAAAAAGGGTAGTAGTGTAGATCTTTATCACTCACATGTGTACCTTGATACGTCTCCAGCGTATCTATAATTTTTGATTGTTCCATGCTGTTATATTATCATTCTTGGATGTTTTATGATCATTTTATAGCAACTTAATATCATTTTTTTGGGACTAACCTATTGACATAGTACCTAGTGCCAGTTGATGTTTTTCCTTCACAGAAAATCAAGATCAGATGATGTCCAAATGCCACAAACCAATACAAAGATTGTTTTCGACCAGAAGGAAACTTGGCAGCCAAGGAGGAGCACCAGTAGATGCCTAGGAGGCCCACTAGACACCAGGGTGCCCCCATGGCCCTTGGTGTGGCCTGGTGCCTAGTGGGGGCCTCGGGCGCCTCTTCCATTGCCTCTGAGCTCTATAAATACCCCAATATTTAGAAAACCCTAGCGAAGTCGATGAAATCCAATCTAGAGCCCGTTCCGAAGAGGAACACGATCATAGATGGGTTCACCATCCTCATTGGTGCTCCTCCGATGATGCATGAGTAAATCATATCATACCTACGGGTCCGTATGTAGTAGCTATATGGATTTCTCCCTCGTTTTTTTCCTCCATACAATGGTCTCTTGGAGATCCATATGACGTAAATCTTTCTTTTGCGGTGTGCTCATTGGGATCCGATGAATTGTGAGTTTATGACCAGATCTATGAAATCATATTCATGCTTGATCATTATAGCCCCGTATTTCTTCTCCGGTATTTTGTTTTTGTCTTGAAAACTTGATCTTTTATCTTGCAATGGGAAGAGGTGCTTTCTGATGGGTTCGATATTGCGGTGCTCAATCTCACTGACAGAAAGGGACATCACATGCATGTATCATTGCTATCAAGGAGAAAACAATGGGATCTATTCCTACATGAATAGATATTGTCTACATCATGTCATCATTCTTAAGGAATTACTCCGTTTCTCCATGAACTCAATACACTAGATGCATGTTGGATAGCGGTCGATGTGTGGAGTAATAGAAATAGATGCAGGCATAACTCGGTCTAGTTGTCTTGGATGTGATGCCTATATACATGATCATTGTCTTGATTATTGCCATAATTATTTTCTCTTCTATCAATTAGCCAACAGTAATTTGTCTACCCACCTTTTTCTATTTTCTCAACAGAAGCCACTAGTCAAAAATACGGCCCCCAAGTCTACTTCAAATCATCTATTTGCCATCTCCACTTTGCTCTTCGTGTTTGTATTTTATTTGCTCTTTTATTTTCAGTCTATATTATGAAAAAACCCAAAGGTACCTTGTTGCGTTTAATTTTCGAACACTCTTATCTGCATCAATCAATCTATCCTTACATTACCCACGAGAGATTGGCCACCCCTCCACGCGTTGGGTTGCGAGCATTTGCTATTTATGTGCAGATGTCGCTTACATAGTCTTGTGGATCTTCCTACTGGATTGATACCTTGGTTTCATAACTAAGGAAAATACTTGTCGTCGCTGTGCTACATCACCCTTTATGCTTGGAGGGAAACCAACGCAATCAGCAACGAGTCATACCTAGAAGCAATATTATAAACTAAACTACGATTGCACAATGATGTAGTACAATACTCTCTCCGTCCCACTATATTAGATCTAATTACATCCAATATACTATAATATTGGATGTATTAACATGTTATATTATGAGATGGAGGGAGTATATGTAAGAAATGGAAAGAATACAACCATGAGTACCAAAAACCATTAAAATCGACATATGTTCACTACGATAAACTTATCACCAACGAAATATAGTCATTCATAATGGTATTGTTGAAATTCCATAGAACATAGATTGTGATTACACATCAAATTGTATAATTGAACATCAAAGTGTGAAAAACCATGGGGTATGTTACCTACACCAGGCTTAACAGGAAACAAATAAGGCCATTGAACTGGTATTGAACAAATTGTACTATGCATTGTGAATAACTAAATAAATAAGGCAACTACAAATAACCACATATTGTTGGAAATATGCCCTAGAGGCAATAATAACCTGCTTAATATTGTATTTCTTTGTTCATGATAATTTTTTATTGTCCATGCTATAATTTTATTGGTCAGAAACATAAATACATGTGTGGATACATAGACAACAAAGTATCCTTAGTGAGCCTCTACTCGACTAGCTCGTTGATCAAAGATGGATAAGGTATCCTAGCCATATACATGAGTTGTCATTTGATAATGGGTTCACATCATTAGGAAAATGATGTGATGGGAAAGATCCAAAACGTAAGCATAGCGTTTGATCGTATCAAGTTTACTGTTATTGCTTTCTCCATGTCAATGTATGTGTTCCTATGACCATGAGATCATGGAACTCCCTAACATCAGAGGAATGCCTTGTGTGTATAAAACGTCACAACATAACTGGGTGATTATAAAGATGCTCTACATGTGTCTCCTACGGTGTCTGTTGAGTTAGCATGGATCAATATTAGGATGGTTACTCCATGTGGCGGAGAGGTATCTCGGGGCCCACTCGGTAATACAAAATCACAATGAGCTTGCAAGCAATATGACTAAAAGAGTTAGTCACGGGATCTTGTATTACAGAACGAGTAAACAGACTTGCAAGTAGCGGGATTGAACTAGGTATGGAGATACCGACGATCGAATCTGAGGCAAGTAATACATCGATGGACAAAGGGAACTCCATACGGGATTGGCTAAATCCATGACATTGTTGTTCAACCGATAAAGATTTTCATAGAATATGTAGGAACCAGTATGGACATCCACGTCCCGCTATTGTTTATTTCCTGTAGAGATGTCTCGGTCATGTCTACATAGTTCTAGAACCCGTAGGGTCTGCACATTTATTGTTCGATGATGATATAGATATAATTGAGTTATTGTGTCGGTGACCGAAAGTTGTTCGAAGTCCCAATGAGACCCCGGACATGACAAGGAGCTTCGGAATGGTCCAGATGTAAAGATTGATATATGGGAAGTTGGTATTCTAGTTTCGAAAGAGTTCTAGAAGGTTACCGGTTTAGTGATGGAGCTTCCGGAGAAGTTCCGGGGGTCCACCTACCCCGGAGGGCCCCATGGGCTGTGAGGGGTGGCGCACCAGCCCGTGGTGGGCGGGCCGCCCCTCCCACCTAAGGCCCATGCAGCCAGGGTAGAGGGACGGCCAAGAGGTGGCCGCCGCCCTCCTTCCTTGGGGGCCAATCCACCTATTGGTGGCCGCCTCCCCACCCTAGGGAAACCCTAGGACGCCGGTGTAACAACCCAGAACCGACGCTCCAAAAAATTCCCCTTTTAATCCGATGTTGATGTGTGATTTCTTTGGTTGTCGCATTCATCATCGCATCATGTGCATCATCCGCATTACATCGGCACTCGGTTGTCTTCAGTTTTCAAAACTTGCATCTGTTATTAGTTGCACGTTCTCTCCTTTGTTGTCGTTCACCGTTTTGGGACTAACCGCACATGCACGCGCTCGCGACATCATAAAATATTGTTTTTATTAGTGAGTATAAAACTTTCTCGGATTGGCTTGAAAGTTGGTGTGCGGTCTTATTATCGGGTAGGTAGCCGCGTGCCAAATTTCGTCCCAATCGAAGTCTGTTTGATACACAATCGTTAAATGTATAGCGACACTATAGCAGATTTAATTGTCGTATGTTTTGGTGTTTTAAAATATTATGCCGGGCCGCACACTTCCCTCTCTTCTTTGTACAATGCCATCTACACAGCCCAACAACCCACCTAGCCCCCTCCACTTCCAAACCTCCCGATCGAGATCTGACGGTCCAAAAACGGATGAAAACAGCAAACCCTAGTCTCCCTACTATATATAGACGACCCCCTGCCCAATTTCGCCTAAACCATAGCCACCCTCGAATTCCGTGCCCCTCCATCCTTAGCCACCACCTAGCTGCAGCCACTCCCCAGCCGCCGAGGGCCCGGTCGAGCCCATTTGAAGCCCACCGGGCCCGGAACCGCCGCCACCACCCGAGCTTTCGTGCTTGCGCTCGTATCCCATCAGAGCCAGCCCCGCTCCTCCCACAGCATCGGCCGGTCGCCACGACGTCACCCTGAGCCACCGTGGCAGTGCGCCCCACTGCCATCTGCGCACCGCCGGAGCCCTCGTCGCCGCCGGACCAGGCGCCCTGCTGCCTCTCCCCCTCCTCACCTCACCTCTCCTCCTTCCCTCTCCCTACAGGTCTCCCACGCTGCCCGACCTCGTCGACGGCCAGATCTGGCCGGCTAGCGCCAGCCCAGCATGTTCCGGGCCACGATCCGCCGGCATGCGCCACTGCTGATCTGTCCCCACCGTTGTGCTCTATTGCGCCAACGCAGCCTTGCTCGGGGTCGAGCAGACGATTTGCTCGACCTGGCTGCCCGCCCGTGCGCACGTGCATGAGCCACGTCTTCGCATGGGCCGACACCTACCCAGGCCCACCAAGCCGACCCAACTCCAACTGTCGTGCCATATCAGCCTGCTCCAGCCACGCCGCCAGCTGCCAAGATCCGGCCTCACCTCGCGACCCAGATCCGCGGGCTGAGGTCGCCCGAAGCACAGCCTCATCCCAACAGGCCTGCTCCACCTCCCCACCAATGGGCACAACCCGCTATGGTGAGCTCTCCTGTCTAGCGTTATGAGCGCAATTTAGAATAGTGCGCTCATATGTTTAGCCCAACGCGTTCCAGTTTAGGCCCATAGTTGTTTTTTCTGTTTGGCGATTTTATCAATTTCCAGAGAATTACAGAATTGCATAAAAACCACTAATCTTGCATTTCTCGTAATTACTTATCCGTGCACCAGATTGAAAAAATTTATATATGTAAAATGTGCAGAATTTTGTGTAGATCAATAATTTCTTACTTTCACATTTGTTAAAAATATTTAAGCTTGTTGTTTGCCTTGTTTTGCGTGATACCATATTAAAATGATTTAATTCATAGCCAAATAACTGTGTATAGGATTTAAAAACTTTATACATGAGAAATGCTTAGAATTTTGTGTAGTATCACAATGTCCAACTCGGACATGTGTTTAAAATGTTTAACTTGTTGTTTCCATTCAATTTGCACAAATGCCATGTTAAAACGGTTTGTCTCATAACTAACAAATCATAGCTCCGATTAAAATGTTTTATATATGTAACTTGGCTAGAAAAATGTGTAGAATAACATGTGGTATTTATTTTGCTGTTTAAAAACTCTCAAATTTTGTTATAGGCAGAACAGTACCAAAACCTTTATTTGCATATGGGGACTTTCCAGAATTGTTGTTCGTTGTTTCGGCCTGATTTAAACTTGCTTTGAACTTCATGTAGTTTCATAATATCTTGTTGCATACAAGATTTAACATGGTTGTGGCTGTCATTTGCATACATTTGCATTCATAGCAAATTATCTTGTGATCGTCATATCTTTTAGATCGTAGCCCCGTTTTAAATATATGTAAATCAACTAGAATGGCGTGTACAATCACATGGTCCACTTTATTTTGCTGTATAACAAATATAAAATATGTTTAGTTCAGATCTGGACCAATTTCTAAATTAATATAAGCAGTCATGCCGGAAATGCTATAAGCTATTTCAGATCTCATTTAAAATGCCCAAATAGTGTAGTTTATTTATGCTTCACCTCTTGCCATGTTTAACAACATTTAATAGTGTCATGTACCTAAACGGGAGTTAATTAAGTCATCCAAATGTGGAGTTTCATCAATATGCAACTTGTTGCATATTGAGATTCATTTAATGTGTAGGAGTTGTTTGTTCTGCTTTACTATGGCATGCATAATTATATGGACATGCATCATATCTGTTTGTGCATCATGTCATGCATATGTTGTGGTGTTTATTCTGTGTTGATTGTTGTTTACGGATTGCTTTCTCGATAGAGTTTCGCAAGCGTGTCGGAGTGTGAGGATTCGTTAAACTACGTCAGTTCATCTACTTCATGGATTCGTTCTTCTTCCAAGCGGGATCACACGCTAGATGATCATTTCCCTAGATACCACTACTATCATTGCCATGCTGGTTGTCTCGTTTCTTACCCTATATCTCGCTGCCTACCACATGTTATGTTCAGCCTCCAAAATTTCCATGAAAAGCCTCTAAACCTCTCCACATCCCAGCAAACCTCTGTTTGGCAAAGTTACCACTTGCTCAGCCTTCTCATAGCATTGCTAGTTGCAGGTGCAGTTTCTTCCATGTGACAACATGGATTATTTTGAATATCACCATATTATTGCTACTTAATTTAATGCACCTATATACTTGGTAAAGGTTGGAAGGCTAGGCCTTATAGCTCGGTATTTTGTTCCACCTCTGTCACCCTAGTTACTTGTGCACCGGTGTTATATTCCATATTGAGCGCTCCTAATGTTCTTGGGGTTGTTATGGGGACCCCCTTGATTTTTGTTTTGGCATAAAACTCTTTCGGCAACCCAACAATGGTATTACATTTGGCTAATAAAAAAATTGCATGGGGACCCATCGACCCTTGTGGATAATTATTCAACCCCCCCCCCCCCCCCGTGCCATTGATCCGCATGAGTGTTGGCCCAAACCGAGCCGAGCGACGTATGGTGTCCCCTAGTCACCCGGGGTCTTAGCCAACCCAGCGTCTTGCTCATCCGGTCGTGCCCTGAGAATAAGATACACTGCTCCTATCGGGTCTGTCGGCACGTCGGACGGTCTTGCTAGATTTGTTTTACCATTCTCGAAGCTTATGTTAGAGGATTCCGAGGATACTGTGGGCTATCTCAAGGTTGAGGTTTCCACCAGGAATCCAAGGAAATCACAGGTTTTCCATGGTCGAAGTTTCTAATGCAGCTTGTGGTGGTTTGTGATGGACTATTTGGAGCACCCCTTCGTGGTTAAATCTTTCTCAGAGCCTTGCCAACAGTTATGTGGCAACTTGGAAACTTTGTTTAACACCCGGTCATAGAAAACTTGAAGTAAATTAAATTAAAAAATGTCAAATGTGTGCATAACCGTGACTGTCTCTTCTCGTGAGTTCTGTATCCAAGACATGACACAATGGGGTTATGTTTGACGTAAGTAGGTGTTCAGAATCACTTCGTGATTATTACTAGTTCACTTCCATTATGCATAGATCACCCCCTCTTATTCTTGTACTCATTAGTTAGCCACTCAAATAAATGCTTAGTTTCTTTCTACAGCCTCACCACTCAACCATACCTCACCCATTAAGCTTTTCTAGTCTTGATACCTTTGGAAATGAGATTGGTGAGTCCTTCTGGCTCATAGATTTCTACAACAACAGTTGCAGGTATAGGTAAAGCGATACTTTGACGTGAGCGCGATGATTGTTCTTTTTGGAGTTTCTTCATCTTCTTCTTCGTAATATCTTGTTGCATCCATGATTTAACATGCTTGTGGCTGTAATTTGCATTCATAGCATATTATCTTGTGATGGTCATTTTAAATGATATATATATGTAAATCGACTAGAATGACGTGTAGAATCACATGGTCCACTTTATTTATCTATTTAATAAATATAAAATATGTTTAGTTCAGAACTACACCAATTTTGAAATCAACATATGGGGTCATGCCAGAAATTTTATAAGTTGTTTTCAACCTCATTTAAAATGCCTAGATAGTGTAGCTTATTTATGCTTCACCTCTTGCCATGTTTAACAACATTTAATATTGTCATGTAACTAAACAAGAGTTAACTAAGTAATACAAATGTAGAGTTTCATCAATATGCAACTTGTTGCATATTCAGCTTCACTTAATGTGCATGAGTTGATTGTTGTGCTTTACCATGTCATGCATAATTACATAGACATGCATCATATGTGTATGTGCATCATGTCATGCATATGTCGCGGTGTTTATTGTGTATTGATTGTTGTTTCTGGATTGCTTCTTCTCTATAAAGCTTCGTAATTGTGCGGGAGTGTGAGGGTTTATTCGACTACGTCGGTTCGTCTACTTCATGGATTCGTTCTTCTTCCAAGCCGGATCACATGTGAGGGAGTCCGGGATTAAGGGTTCCCCGGGTGGCTTGCTATGAAGAGGCTGGCGTAATGGCCGTACTAATTGGTGGCCGAACTGTGTGGTCATCTCGTATTCAAGGAGGAAAGCACCGAAGACCAGCTTGGCGTCCAAGTAAAGTAGACTAGGTCAATCGAGCCGCCCATAGCAGGAGGTCAGTTGAATGTAACCCTATATCCCCTCGTGGCTATATAAGTCGGGGGTCCTCATCCATGTAGGCAAGTTGTCTCATCTAGGGTTTAGCTCATACGATCTCGAGGATGATCAACTCTGTAATCATCATCCACATCAATATAATCAAGCGAGGCGTAGGGATTTACCTCCTCAAGAGGTCCGGATTTGGGTAAATATTGTCTCCCCATTTCTCCTGCAATCCATCGATTCCAGGTCCACAGTTCGGACCACCTACCCGAGACTTGCCGGTTTTGACACCGACATTGGTGCTTTCATTAAGAGTTTCGCTGACTGGATCACCGGAAGGATCGATGGCACACTTAATCATTAGCGAGGAGATCCTCAACAAGGACGTTTTTGTCCCCAGATAGATCTTCACATTTGGAAGCATCCTGCTGCACGCTAGTCCGACCGTCCACCTTGGCTAGGTTGGGAATTTGACCCCCGGCCAGGAACTCAGGTTTGGGAGCCTAGAGTTCACCACTGACCCCCGGGGAGACCTTGTGTTAACGAGACTTTTAGGTCATTTCGATGAACCCGCAAGCCTCGATGCTTCGGCTTCGAAAACCTCGTATCTCTCCACTAGGATTACTTTCACCCCTAGTCCGGTCTTAAAGCCCGACGTGCTCAACACGCCCGAACTCGTCTCAACCAATTACACCTCAGAGGTGACCTTGAGCGCCGCCGGAGCACCAGTGACATGGGCTAACCCCGAACTCACACACGACACGAACTCTGCCTAAACCCCAGGACTACACGAGCTACTCGAGCAGATCCAAGCCGTGGGTACTATAAATAATCCAGCTAAAATCTACAATTAGATCAGGCTCAGACCCGACGACGCGGAAATTCATGTCCCGCCCATCATGCATCTGATCAACATTGTCGAGTGCCGAGTGATACGTCTCCAACGTATCTACTTTTCCAAACTCTTTTGCCCTTGTTTTGGACTATAATTTGCATAATTTGAATGGAACTAACCTCGACTGACGCTGTTTTCAGCAGAATTGCCTTGGTGTTATTTTTGTCCAGAAATCAAAGTTCTCCAAACGTCCTGAAAATTTACGGGGAGCAGTTTTGGAAAATATCAAAAATATCTGCGCCAAGTTCCACCTCAGGGGGTGGGCTAGTGGGACACAAGACCCTCCTCCGCCACCACCCCCCCTGGTGGTGGTTGGAAGGCTTGTGGGGCCCACAGGTACCTGCCGCCCCCAACTCTAGCTCTATAAGTTGTCTTTCGTCCCAGAAAAAATAAAAAGAGAAGTTTTCGTCACGTTTTCGATACGGAGGCGCCGCCACCTCTTGTTCTTCATATGAAGGGCAGATCTAGAGTCCGTCTTGGGCTCCGGAGAGGGGAAATCGTCGCCATCGTCATCATCAACCTTCTTCCCTCTCCAATTCCATGAAGCTCTTCGTCGTTCGTGAGTAATCTATTCGTAGGCTCGCTGGGCGGTGATGAGTAGGATGAGATCTATCATGTAATCGAGTTAGTTTTGATGGGGATTGATCCCTAGTATCCACTATGTTCTGAGATTGATGTTGCTACTACTTTGCCATGCTTAATGCTTGTCACTAGGGCCCGAGTGCCATGATTTCAGATATGAAATTATTATGTTGTCACCAATATATGTGTGTTTTAGATCCGATCTTGCAAGTTGTAGTTACCTACTATATGTTATGATCCGGCAACCCCGGAGTGACAATAACCGGAACCACTCCCGGTGATGATCATAGTTTCAGGAGTTCATGTGTTCACCAAGTGCTAATGCGTTGGTCCGGTTCTTTATTAAAAGGAGAACCTTAATATCCCGTAGTTTCCTTTTGGACCCCGCTGCCACGGGAGGGATGGACAATAGATGTCATGCAAGTTCTTTTCCCTAAGCACGTATGACCACACACGGAATGCATGCCTACATCACATTGACGAACGGGAGCTAGCCACATATCTCTCCGTGTTATAGTTGTTGCATGATGAATATCATCCAAACAAATCACCGACCCATTGCCTACGAGTTTGTCCTACTGTTGCTTCTGTTGTTACTTGTCTTGCTCTGCTGCTGCTACTACTGTTGCTACTGTTGTTACTTGTCTTGTTCTGCTGCTGCTGCTACTACTATTGCTACTACTGTCACTTGCTACTGTTGCTACTTGCTACTGCTGTCACTACTGATGTTCCTTGCCACTGCTATTGCTTGATACACTGCCGTTACTCGTTACTTTGTTGTTACTACTGTGCTTGCAGATACTAATCTTTTAGGTGTGGTTGAATCTGACACATTCAGCTGCTAATACTTGAGAGTATTCTCTCACCTCCCGTCGTGTGAATCAACAAATTTGGGTCGAATACTCTACCCTCGAAAACTGTTGCGAACCCACGCGCTGGTGGGCCATCAACAACATTCTTCCAGTTTCATTACCGGGGAGTGCTATCAGCATTCTTCTGGCGCAGTTACAGGAGAAGGTTCGTTGTCATAAGCATTCGTCTAGCTAACACTAGAGATTGCAGGATCAGCACTTTTCTGGCACTATTGCTGGGGAAGCACAGCTGACGTCATCGAGTAAAGGACTCCCCACACTAGCTACCGAAATTAAGGACGGTATATGTCCCGGTCACTAATCATACAGACTTACCCGATAATCCGGTGTATCTATCTCACCTCGCCAATGTTTTGGGGCGAGTGGATGATCTGGTGTGCGACCCCGTCGGGGGCGCAGCCACCGAGATCTCCAACCCACAACTCACGGGAACTCAAAATATTTTCCCACCCACCACCCAACTCGAGCATAAAGCAAAAGAGTTGAGTCTATCAGTCCCACGTGAAGTCTCTCAGCGGCCATGGGAATGAGTACACCACTTTTGGGCTAGATTCCTCCTCAACAACAGGACTGGGTGCCGCGACGAACATGAGCTTATTAGCGCCTTCGGGCATCATTATCGCGATGAGGGCATACTCAACGCCCTCTCCTGTCATCGGATTTAAACCCTCGCCGAGCTATCAAGCCTGGTGCTCAAATACCGCACCATGGAAAGCACTTGGCCAATACAGCAAATGTGCAATGATCCCAACCTTACTGAGCAAATCAGAAAAATCCAGACAAGACACACACACCCACTCACGGGGCCGGTCATATCCGGACACTCAACAAAGAGAACACGGACAAGGGCCATGTTGGTCCTTGACGTACTACTGGACAAACCATGCCCAATACACTCTGCCCCGCCTGAACCAAGCTTTAGCCATAGCTTTCGAGAATGTTGTGTCCTCAGGCAGGTCACAAAAGAGTGTGGAGAGAATCCTCAAGGCAACACCCGTGGAGGGCCGGTCAGTAACACTGTCGTATAACGGCATAGAAATCTTAACGATCTACAAGACATTCACCTCAAAGAATTAGAGAAAGAGAGCCTTTTGGGACCTTCACCGAATCCACCATGTTGGGCGGCGAAATGATGGTCGAACACACCCACTACTTTCGACCAGGACAACGAGCCGATGGATAGATCATGTCGCACCCCTGCCTCCATAGTCCTGAACCCCATAGTTGACGGCTTCGGACTCAACAAGGTGCTAATGGATGGGGGCAGCAGCTTCAACCTCATCTATGAGGACGCACTTGAAAAAATGCAGCTCGAGCAATCTCGAATCGAGCTAAGCACAACCACCTTCTCGTGTATTGTCCCCCGGAGAAAGTCCCTCTCTACCAAACGAGTTACGCTCAACGTACTATTTGGCACACCCGAGAACTACTGATCTGAAGAGCTCCTCTTTCATATCGTCCCATTTCATAGTGGTTACCACGCCCTGTTGGGACGCGAAGCCTTCACAAGATTCCAAGCCATACCACACTATGGGTACATGAGGATCAAAATGCCATGGCCAAACGGTGTGATCACGGTGATTAGTGACCCCAACAAAGCCCTCCGAACTAAAAAGAAAACAACATCCCTATCCCTGGAGGTACAAGACGAGACCCTCTCCGCAGAGGAACTCACAACACTACGTCCCATGGTGGACAAAGACGACGTGATCCTCGGCAAGCGTCCCAAGTCCACATCCTTGAAACCCGAGGACGAGATTGTCAAGTTTCAGGTACACCCAACGGACCTTAATAAGACTACGTCCATCGGAGCAAAACTGGAACCCTAATTGACGAAGCACTACGTTCCTTCTTGCGTGAAAATTGGGACATATTTGCCTGGCACCCCTCATACATGCCAGGAATCCCTCGGGGGCAGGCAGAACATAGCCTGAACATAATAGCAGGCTTCGAACCTGTCAAACAGGCCCATGCATTGATTTTCCGAACCAAAATGTTAAGCTATGGGTGAAGAACTTGCCAAGCTCCTGGAAGTCTGGTTCATCACACATATTAAACATCCTGACTGGTTGGCAAATCTGGTCATGGTACCAAACAAGCACAAATCATGGGGGCTACGTGTCGATTTCAAGGACTTAAACAAAGACTACCCCAAGGATCCTTTCCCGTTACCTCGGATAGACCAAATTACCATGCAACAGCTGGACACGACTCCTTGTGTTTCCTTGTCTCCTACTATGGATACCATCAGATCAAAATGAACGAATCCGATCAGGCCGCAACCGCCTTTATGACACCCTACATGCCATTCTCCTTCAACACAATGTTGTTCGAGTTAAAACTATGGATGCATACGTGGACAATGTGGTCGTTAAGACCAGACACGTCAGCCAGCTGGTAGACGGCCTTAGGGAAACCTTCACCAACCTATGGGCATAAGATATACAACTTAATCCGGATAAGTGTGTCTTTGGAGTCCTAGCCAGCGAACTCCTCGGATTCATAGTGTCGCAGAGTGGAATCGAGGACAATCCAGCCAAAATTCGAGCATTATCACAATTCGCCATTCCAACAGAGCTACAACACGTCCAAAAGCTGGCAGGCTGCATGGCGGCCTTAAGTGGATTTATATCTCGCCTCGATGAGAAGGTCCTCCCGCTCTATAGGTTGTTGAACAAAACTAAGAACTTCAAATGGACTGGTGAGGCCACGACGGCTCTGGATGAAATCAAGGCGATATTGGCCAGCAAGCCCATCCTAGCAGCACCCTTCACAGGGGAGCAGAAGTTGCTATACATCTCATCCACCATCCAAGTGGTCAATGCGCTACTCATCGTAAAACAAGAACCTGAGGGTCAACAACTACAAATACAAAGGCCAGTCTATTACGTATCCGACGTGCTCACCAATGCAAAAATAGATACCCGCACTACTAAAAGATTGCTTACACGGTGTTTATGGCATCGTGCAAACTTAGACACTATTTCCAGGAATGTGCGGTCACTTTGACTTTGGAAGTACCATTGAATGACATCATTAAAAATAAGGACGCCACCGGACGAACTCCCAAATGGGCCACCAAGCCCCTCCCATCTGAGATTACCTCCAAACCACAACAACCTATCAAATCTCAAGTCTTGGCTGACTTCGTCGCTGAATGGGCTGAGGCAAAACTCCCGAGAGAGTATATCACTTATGCTCATTGGACCATGTATTTTTACAGGTCCAAAACCCTTGCCGGTCTGGGGCCTTGAGTGATTCTCACATCCCCTACCGGGGATAATGTTCGGTACATGCTACAGATCATGTATGTTGACTCGAATAAACTCGAATAACGCAGCAGAGTACGAGGAGCTATTACACGGTCTCTATATGGCAGCCTCAATGGGCAAACAACGACCCGAGGTATGAGGAGACTCTAACCTTGCCATCTCACAAATCAACACCGAATTTGATGCAAAAAATCTGAATATGGCAGCATATAGAAACGCCGTCCTCAAGATATCAACACGACTTGAGGGGTTAGAATTCCACCATGTCTCAACAGACAACAACCAAGCCGCGGACGTCCTCGCCCGCTTAGGCACGAAGCGTGACCCCGTCCCCAGCAATATATTCCTAGAACGACTGTTCAATCCATCCGTAATATGGCAGGATGAAGTGGGTAGCACATGAGATGATGGTGAAGAGCGGGTTATACCACCTACAGCCGAGCAGGATGATCAAATCATCAGCGGAATTTCAATTGAAGAAACACCCTCGGCCCACGAAGTCATGGCAGTAATCGCGCCATGGACCGAACCCTTCCTTGTGTATCTCCTGGGCAAGGAACTCCCTGATGACGAGACTGAGGCGTGTCGTATCGTCCGCCAATCAAAGGTTTACAAGGTCCACGAGGGCGAGCTATATAAAAAGAGCACCACAAGACTCCTCCAATGATGCATATCCGAGGAGGAGGGCAACAGCTTCTGACCGAACTACACGCCAGTATGGGCGGTCACCATGCAGCAGCTCAGACCCTGGTTAACAAGCATTTCCGAGCTGGTTTCTTCTAGCCGACAGCCCAAGAGGACGCCCACACGCGCATCCAACATTGTGCGGGGTGTCAACTCTTTGTGAATCAAAACCACATGCCCCAACAGCTCCTTGGACAATCCTGATCACGTGGTCCTTTGTGGTCTGGGGTCTGGATATGGTCGGCCCACTTAAAGGCGGGACTAAGAAAAACAAATACCTCCTGGTTATGGTCGACAAATTTACCAAATGGATTGAAGCAAAGCATGTTAGCTCCGCCAAAGCCGGTCCAATAATCGAATTCATTTCCGATGTCGTACACTGTTATGGTGTCCCACATAGCATAATAACAGAAAAAATATCCAATTTCACCGCCCAGTAGGTAAAAGATTGGTGCGCAAACTTGGGCATCAAGCTCGACTATGCCTTCGTATACCACCCGCACACCAATGGACAAGTCGAAAGAGCCAATGGGCTCATTGTGAGCGGTATTACACCTCGACTAGTCCGCTCTCTTCAAGAATCCTACTGCCAATGGTGGAGGAGCTCGACCCCATAGTATGGGGCTTGCATACCACCCCAAATCCTTCTACATGGTACACACCATTTTTCATGGTGTATGGGGCTGAAGCGGTCCTTCTCTCAGACATTATACACGACGCACCTCGGGTGCGTATGTATGAGGAAAAAGAGGCTGAGTTGGATTGGCAAGACGACCTAGACACACTACAAGGGAGCACGACATAGCTTTGGCCTGATCTGCTTTCTATCAACATCAGGATCGGCGCTATCAGAGCACGGAATTTAGGGCAAAGTCATACAATGTCGGTGAACTCTTCCTACGCCTCACACAGAAGTAGAAGCATAAACTTCAGCCAAAGTGAGAGGGCCCTATTATAATTTATGAAGTCTTAACGGGAGGGGCTTATCACGTGTGCAACTCCGAGGATTACCGCCTCGATCCGAACCCGTGAAATGTAGCTCGTCTTTGGCGTTTTTACCGCAAGACCAATTTCATTACCTTATTGCCATCATTGTCTTTTCCCTTTTGCCAAAGGATTTTTATTTTCTATTGTAGAGCTTATTAGTCGGTCCCAGGGCGTGTTCGGCTTAACCGAACTGCTTTGAGCATTTATCGAAACATCCGTGTTAAATGGAATGATCAAATAGCACATGGGGTCTTACTGAAGAAGTTGTTCAATGTATTAGTCATAACTACTTGTTTATATATACACCTCGACTGAACTTTGATTCCCGTCATTATATGCATCAATTGGACTTAAGATCCTTGCAATGATGGGTTGCTTAGCTCTTGTGCTTACCCTCTACGTTCCCGATATGTTCGGCTAGAAGGCAAAGGGAGCATCGTTGCGATTGTTACGACCGGTTCGCCTAGATACATACCTCAGAGGGGTAAAGCCAAAAGCTAGCTTTCTTGGGGTGCTACCAAAGATGTCCATCTAAGCATCACTTTTCGTCGTATATAACAGTTGTCCGTACTACACAGAGAAACGGCTACACCGACTACATCCTATTATAACATAACCCACTGTGTAATGTTTGTTTGTTTGGACCACATGGCCGGATTGCCTTGTTTTTAGGAGTTAATTCCTGATGTCATAGGATACAAAGTACAAAACATTGCCCAGTTGTTAATAGGGGAGGTAGAAGCCAATGGCCGGTTAAAGACAGAGTTTTCAAAACATGAAGGGAAGTGCCTTAACGCATAAATAGTACATTACATATGATCATAGGCTTGGCAATTGGTCGAGTTGATCTATTATAGCATCTAAAGTGCAGTCCTCTTGCGACATGCGTGCAACGGGCATCACGTGATCATACACGAGGTGAAGAGGAATTTCTTTCCCATCTGGGCCCGCCGGCCCAACCCGTGAAAAGTGGGTCTTCACCATATATAGCCCATGCTTCCCGAGCTCTTTCTCGGCAAGCCGAAGTCTTCCACAGTTCAAAGCGGCATTGGGTTCCTTTAAATAGCTTGGCAAGCTCGGACATCCCTTGCCCAGGGTTTTGGTTTGGCCATAAAGCTTGAACCATACTCTCCATAGCTTTTTGAACCCGCTCCAGTACAACAGATAGTTCCTTCAGCAGCCCCCCTAAAAGAAATGGCTTCCTCTTTAGGATGCCCAGTTAAGAGACCTAATCAAAAAACAGGCGCACATTTTCGTGATCAATGCAATAAAACCTTTATCATGTATAGGTCGGAATTTTACTTACTGAATATGCTGCCCTTCAATATCTGATTCTCTTAATATCCTCAACTTGTTTTTTATTCTCTTCTTTGAGATTGTTGTTTTCCTCGCGGCATTGCTTCAATACGCGATGACCGACTTCAAGTTGAAATTCGGCGTACCGCTGAGAAATTCGATATGCATCGAAATCCTTTTGCATTTGGCCTATTGATTCACGTGCTATAAAAAAATTCTTGGTTATTACAAATAAATTCCCTTACCATGGGCTTCTCTCGTGAATTTCTTCACATCTTCCAGTTCGGCTCTGCTCGCTAGTGGATCAGCTTAGCTCAGCTGAAAATCTTTGGATAATTTTTTGTTTTCCTTCTTTAAAGCCTACAGATTGGCACAATGCAAAGTCGACCCTTAATTCAGTCGTCCCGGCCAAATTAAGGCTCGGGGTATACTTGGTCCAAACTTTTGTTCGGATATAGAGACACCGATGACTCACATGCAGATGGGCAGACATCTGCCCTGCCAATTCTTGAAGGCATGCTCGTGCAACTCTAAGGTATGCATCAACTGAGTTGAGAGTGTTAACCACTTGCTCGGAAAATACACGATGGCACAGTGACTCCTTCTGTTGCTGATGATTTATCGCGCGCTCGTATTCAGAGTTAGCCACCGATAACCCTTCCAAACCTTCAGGGAGTGGGCCCATGTTCGGGACTCCTATGTGAGCCAAAGATTTTGGGTTTTGTTGACTACTCAATACCTCGACACCGTCCTTTTATGGGGAAGGTTGCATGCATCTCCTGAATTTGTCGTCTAAGGGTCATGAACATTTAAGAGGACGGTCACTACTGTAAAGTGTAAGGATTGATCTGTATACCTCTTGGCCGAAGGGACAGCTGACATATTTTCTTCTGCCACCTCTTGTTCGGGGGTTCAGTTCTTGTCTGACAAAACCCCGGCTGGTATAGCCCGAGGAATAGTCCGGGATGTGTTCCGATGACCACTGTGCACGACCCCTCGTCGGGTAGTCATTTTCCTCTTGTTCCCTGAAGATGGAAAGTACCTAGGGTTGTCGGCTATAAGGGCCACCTTCTGCTCGTCAACGCTCTCTTGAAAAACACCCCGTCCTCAAAGATAATCAGAATCTTCGGGTCTTCGTGAAATCGGGGGTCATCGTCACGGGCGAAGTCCTTAGGCTCTTGTGCAGGACTGTTTACAGTCTTGATCCAATGCCTGCAAGTCCGCGAAGAGGGAGTAGGGGTTATAGGTCAGCAATAATGGACATAAATATCCCAAATGGGGAATCCCACCCCTCGCGGTAGGAAAGAAATGGAGCAAACCCCTTCTCCCCTTTGAGGGGAAGGGAAGTTTTATGCGAAGGCTTCTCCATTGGCACAGGCCAGACCAGCGCGAGTACGCGTGAGGTACTATAGGGGAAGATATCCTTGAGATTCGAGCTCACGCAAACGGAGAAGGGAAACAGAGCAACTGGCCCAGTCCCCAGAAAGGGGCCCAAGGGGGTGTGAGGAGGAACCTGCCATGACTCCGGAAGTGCTAGAACACTGAGGGTTATTGGTTATGATGGGAAGGCGATGGAGCCTCGGAACATATTTTGATTTGTTTATAGAGGGTGTTACCTCCTCTTGCTATAAGGGAGAGGTTCCGTCATGGATAGCTAAAAGTGCTTGCCTTTATAAAAGCACGAAAAAACGAGAATTGTTATTAATCTTTGTGCAGAGTTAAAAGCTATGGGCCCCACGACACTTCGATAACCATGATCGACCAAGAACTAGAGGAAACAAAGGAACTCGCCTTGCCAACCGAACACTTTGGGCACGAGAATCTGACGAACCTGCAAATCGGCATTGAAGGCTAGTTCAGGGGCTACTGAGGGAGTCCGAGATTAAGGGGTCCCTAGGCGGTCGGCTTGCTATGAAGAGGCCGACCTAATGGGAGGAAAGCACCGTAGACCGGCGTGGTGTCCAAGTAAAGTAGACTAGGTCAGTCGAGCCGCCCATACCAGGAGTTCGGTTCAATGTAACCCTAGATCCCCTGGTGGCTATATAAACTGAGGGTCCTCGTCCATGTAGCCAAGTTGGCTCATCTAGGGTTTAGCTCATACAATCTCGGGGTAGATCAACTCTGTAATCATCATCCACATCAATATAATCAAACAGGACTCATACGTCTCCGTCGTATCTACTTTTCCGAACGCTTTTGCCCTTGTTTTGGACTCTAATTTGCCTGATTTGAATGGAACTAACCCGGACTAACGCTGTTTTCAGCAGAATTGCCAAGGTGTTGTTTTTGCGCAGAAATAAAAGTTCTCATAATGACCTAAAAATTTACGGAGAATTTTTCTGGAATTTATGAAAAATACTGGCGCAAGAATCAGCACAGGCAGTGGAGCTATGAGCCCACAAGCCCACCAGGCAAGGGCCCCCCTGGCCGCGCCTGGCAGGCTTGTGGGGCCCACAAAGCTCAACGGCCTCCAAATTCAGCTCTATTTCGTCCGCCTCGCCTCGAAAAAAATCAAGGAGAAGAGTTCATCGCGTTTTACGATACGGAGGCGCCGCCACCTCCTGTTCTTCATCTATATGGCAGATCTGGAGTTCGTTCTGGGCTCCGGGGAGGGGAAATCATCATCATCAACCTTCCTTCATCGCCCACTCCATGATGCTCTTCACCGTTCGTGAGTAATCTCATCGTAGGCTTGCTGGACGGTGATGGGTTGGATGAGATCTATCATGTAATCGAGTTAGTTTTGATGGGGATTGATCCCTAGTATCCACTATGTTCTGAGATTGTTGTTGCTACTACTTTGCCATGCTTAATGCTTGTCACTCGGGCCCGAGTGCCATGATTTGAGATGTGAACCTATTATGTTGTCGCCAATATATGTGTGTTTTAGATCCTATCTTGCAAGTTGTAGTCACCTACTATGTGTTATGACCCGGCAACCCCGGAGTGACAATAGCCGGAACCACTCCCGGAGATGACCATAGTATGAGGAGTTCATGTATTCACCAAGTGTTAATGTGTTGGTTCGGTTCTTTATTAAAAGGAGAACCTTAATATCCCGTAGTTTCCATTAGGACCCCGCTGCCACGGGAGGGATGGACAATAGATGTCATGCAAGTTCTTTTCCCTAAGCACGTATGACTACATACGGAATACATGCCTACATTAGATTGACGAACTGGAGCTAGTTACATATCTCTCCGTGTTATAACTGTTGCATGATGAATAACATCCGGCATAATCATCCATCACCGATCCAATGCCTACGAGTCTTTTCCTACTGGTCTTTGCTATGTTACTTTGCCGCTACTGCTGTCACTGCTGCTACTGTTACTCTATTGCTACTACTGTCACTTTACTGCTATTGGTTACTATTGCTACTGCTGCTATCATACTACTTTGCTACTGATACTTTGCTGCAGATACTAAATCTTTCAGGTGTGGTTGAATTGACAACTCAACTGCTAATACTTGAGAATATTCTTTCGCTTCCCCTTGTGTCGAATCAATAAATTTGGGTTGAATACTCTACCCTCGAAAACTGTTGCGATCCCCTATACTTGTGGGTTAGCAAGGACATAGGGTTTTACCTCCACCAGAGGGCCCGAACCTGGGTATATATTGTCTCCCCCTTTCTCCTGCAACCCATCAATCCAAGGTCCACAGTTCGGGACCCCCTATTCGAGATCTGTCGGTTTTGACACCGATAATAGGCAAGATGATCATTTCCCTGGATACCACTACTTTAATTGCCATGCTAGTTGTCTCGTTCATTACACTATGTCTTGCTACCTACCACATGTTATGTTGAGCCTCCCAACATTGCCACGAAAAGCCTCTAACCCCCTCCACATCCCAGCAAACGTCTGATTGGCTATGTTACCGCTTTCTTAGCCTTCTTATAGCATTTCTAGTTGGAGGTGCAGTTTCTTCCATGTGAGAACATGGATTCTGTTGATTATCACAATATTATTTCTATTTAATTTAATGCACTTATATACTTGGTAAAGGGTGGAAGGCTTGGCCTTCTAACGTAGTGTTTTGTTCCACCTTTTCCACCCTAGTTTCCTGTGCACCGGTGTTATGTTCCATATTGAGCACTGCTAATGTTCTTGGGGCTGTTATGGGTAACCCCTTGATTTTTGTTTCGGAATAAAACTCTTCCAGCCATGCCCGTCATTGGTACTACATTTGCCTAATAACTTATAAAATTGCATAAGGACCCATTGACCCCCGTGGATATTAATGACCCCCACCCCCGGGCTATTGCTCCACATGAGTGTTTGTCCAAACTGAGCGATGTTCTGCGCCCCTTGGTCACCCGGGGTCTCAACCAACCCAATGTCTTGGTCATCTGGCCGTGCCCTCATAACAAGATATACGGCTCTTATCGGGTCTATCAGCATGCTGGGCGGTCTTGCTGGATTTTTTTTACCTTTCTCAAACGTCTTGTGCGAGGATTTCGAGGATACTTTGGGCTATCTCGAGGTTGAGGTCTCCACCAGGAATCCGAGGAGATCGTGGGTTTTCCGTGGTGGCTCCAACGTAGCTTGTGGTAGTTTGTGATGGACTAGTTGGAGCACCCTTGCAGGCTTAAATCTTTCTGATGGTTATGTGGCATCTTAGAAACTTTGTTTAACACCCGATCATAGCAAACTTGAAGTAAATTCAATTAAAATATGCCAAGTGTGTGCGTAACCGTGACTGTCTCTTATCGCGAGTTCTGTATCCAAGAGAGTACACGATGGGGTTATGTTTGACATAAGTAGGTGTTCAGGATCACTTCATGATTATTATCAGTTCACGTCTGTTATGCGTAGATCACCCCCCCCCCTCTTATTCTTGTACTCGTAAGTTAGCAACTCAAGTAAATGCTTGGTTGCTTGCTGCAGTCTCACCACTTAACCATACCTCACCCATTAAGCTTTGCTAGTCTTGACACCTTTGGAAATGAGATTTTTGAGTCCTTCTGGCTCACAGATTACTACAACAATAGTTGCATGTACACGTAAAGTGATACCTTGACGTGAGCGCGATGATTGTTCTATTTGAAGTTTGTTCTTCTTCTTCTTCACTGATCTAGAATGGGTTCCATGCCAGTAGCCTCGTATATCAAGGATGAACGTCATTCTTTTTCGTTTGATTTCCTCCTTAGTCGAACCCTGCTCTTCTACATGGTGTTTGAATGTATTGTTCTATTGGTGTGTCCACGTTATAGCTTGTGGCGAGTCTAAGCCAATTCCATATACTCATCTCTTCTGTACTTGTACTTGTAACGATATCCATTCTTGTGGAACAACAAGATGCGCTTCTATCCCTGTCGAGGCCTTCATGCCAAAATAAGGATAGGATCACATCTTAGGCATTACAGCTGGCCTCCCCACCCCTCCCCCTATATATACTACAAGAGAGAGAGGGAAGCAACACCTGACAGCCACGGTGCAGACCTCTTTCTCTCTAGTAGTATTTCTCCACTGTCACATTTGTGATAGTGCTTGACGAAGCCCTGCCGAGATTGCTTCACCACCATAGCCGCCACACCGTGGTGTTGCTGAAGAACTCAGCTACTACTTCATCTTTGCTCGCTGGATCAAGGTGGTGAATGCGTCATATAGGTGTACATGTGCTGAATGCGGAGGTGCCATCCGTTTGACACTTTATCGAGACGTTCATGATTGGATCGCGAGACGAACCATGATTGGATCACTAATACGTTTGACTACATCAACCACGTTTCTTAATGCTTCCAATTAGCGATCTAAAAGGGTATGTAGATCTACTCCCCCTCTCGTAGTTGTTGATCTCCAAAAATTGTTCTTGGTGAGCATAGTATTTTTGCTTTCCATGCAATGTTCCCCAAAAGTGGTATCAGATTTAGGCCTATGCGTAGATAACATGCGCGAGTAGAACACAAAGTGTTTGTGGGTGTTGATGTTATGATTGCTTACTTCCTTAGTCTTATTTTGATTCAGCATTATTATGGGAGGAAGCGGCCTGGACCAACCTTCCTCATTCACGTATAGGAGACCGGTTCCCTAGAGTGACATGCAACTTGTTGCATAATGATGGCTGGCGGGAGTTTGTCTCTCCCACTTTATATGAATCGGATTTGATAGAGATGGTCATTGTAGAAGTTTAAATAGCAACTTGAATATCATTGTTGTGGCTTTGCGTAGGTAAGAATGATTCTTGCTAGTTACCCATAGCAGCCATGCATGTAAAACATGCAACCACAAAGTAAATGACGACTAACTTGTTTTTTCATGCTATGTTATGATATGATATGGGCAAGGACATGATGAGATATATGTGATGTATGAGATGATCATGCTTTGTATAGATTATCACGACTTGCATGTCGATGAGTACGGCAACCGGCAGGAGCCATAGGGTTGTCTTTAACTAATTTGTGCCTCTTTTCTTTACTTTACCGCCATGAGTTAGCAATAGTTGTAGAAGAATAGTTGGCACGACAACCCCAATGGTGACACGATGATGGACATCATGGTGTCATGCTGGTGACGATGGAGATCATGCCGGTGCTTTGGAGATTGAGATCAAAAGCACAAGATGATGATGGCCATATCATGGCATTTATATGATTTCATGTGATGTTAACCCTTTTATGCATCTTATTTTGCTTAGGACGATGGTAGTATTATAAGAGGATCCCTCACTAAAGTTTCAAGAAAAAATGGTCTTCTCCTCATGTGTTCATTGTTGCGAAGGTTTATCATTTCGAGGCACCACGTGATGATCGGGTGCGATAGACTCTATGTTCGCATACAACGGGTGTAAGCCAGTTTTACACATGCAAAACACTTGGGTTAAACTTGATGAGCCTAGCATGTACAGACATGGCCTCAGAACACAAGAGACCTAAAGGTTGAACATGAGTCATATAGTAGATATGATCAACATGGAGATGTTCACCATTGAAACCACCCATCTCATGTGATGATCGGAATTGGGTTGGTGGATTTGGATCATGTTACACTCGGAGAACCTGAGGGATGTTGATTTGAGTGGGAGTTCTTAAGTAATATGATTAATTGAAGTCATTTATCATGAACTATAGTCTAAGTTATGTTTGAAAATTATGTTCTAGATCAATGGCTCGCGTAGTAGCTCCCTTGTATTCTAATGTGTTCCTAGAGAAAGCTAAGCTGAAACTTTGCAGAGTAGTTTCATAATATGAGGATTATCCTCACGGCATCGCAAAAGGCTTATGTCCTCAATGCGCCCCTTGGTGCACCCCCTCCAGTGTCGTCTATGGACATTGTGAACGTCTGGCAGGCGCGTGCTGATCACTACTCGATAGTTCAGTGCGCCATGATGTATGGCTTAGAATTGGGACTTCAAAGGTGTTTTGAACGCCATGGAGCATATGAGATGTTATAGGAGTTTAACTTTTTTAAAGCAAATGCCTAGATCAAGAGGTATGACACCTCCGATAAATTCTTTGCGTGCAAAATGGATGAGAATAATTTTTTTAGTGAGCACATACTCAGAATGTCTAGGTACTACAACCATTTGACTCGGCTGGGAGTTGAGCTTCCACCTAAAACAGTCACTGACAGAGTTGTTCAGTCACTGCCACATAGCTACAAGAGTTGTGTGATGAACTATAATATGCATGTGATGAACAAGTCTAGCTTTGAGCTATTTGCGATGGTAAAACTCGCGGAACTAGAAATCAAGAAGGAGCATTGATTGCAATATCTGGCGATGGCTATATGAATGCTGATGACAACAAACCTTCCCCTGGAACAGCACCAGAAGAATGCTGCTAGCACTCCCCGGCAATGGAACTAGAAGAATGTTGTTGATGGCCCGCCAGCGCGTGGGTTGGCAGGAGTTTTCGAGGGTAGAGTATTAGACCCAAATTTGTTGATTCGCACGACGGGAGGTGATAGAATACTCTCAAGTATTAGCAGTTGAATTGTCAGATTTAACCAAACCTGAAAGATTAGTATCTGCAAGCAAAGTAGTAACAGCAAAGTAGTATGATAACAACGGTGTCAGAAACGATTTGTTGATGGCAGACTATTCCTAATGATTGTATCAATGGCGCCAAGTTTCCCGTCGACGGAAATTGTCAGTTCCCGTCAACGTCCAGCAAAAGAGTATTGTAGCAGGTAGCAGCTGTGTAACGAGCCATAGCAGCGGCAAGGAACAGCAGTAGTGACAGCAGTAGCAAGTAGCAACAGTAGCAAGTGCCAGTCATAGCAACAGTAGTAGCAGCAGCAGCAGAGCAAGACAAGTAACAACAGTAGCAACAGTAGTAGTAGCAGCAGCAGTAGAGCAAGACAAGTAAGAGGAGTAGCAACAGTAGTAGCAGCAGCAGAGCAAGACAAGTAACAGCAGTAGCAACAGTAGTAGCAGCAGTAGAGCAAAACAAGTAACAGAAGTAGCAACAGTAGTAGCAGCAGCAGTAGGACAAACTCGTAGGCAATGGGTCAGTGATTTGTTTGGATGATATTCATCATGCAAAAATTATAACAAGGAGAGATATGTGGCTAGCTCCCGCTCGTCAATGTGATGTAGGCATGCATTTTGTGTGTGGTCATACGTGCTTAGGGAAAAGAACTTGCATGACATCTATTGTCCATCCTTCCCGTGGCAGCGGGGTCGAAAAGGAAAATGCGGGATATTAAGGTTCTCCTTTTAATAAAGAACCGGACCAACGCATTAGCACTTGGTGAACACATGAACTCCTCAAACTATGGTCATCACCGGGAGTGGTTCCGGTTATTCTCACTCCGGGGTTGCCGGATCATAACACATAGTAGGTAACTACAACTTGCAAGATCGGATCTAAAACACACATATATTGGTGACAACATAATAATTACAGATCTGAAATCATGGCACTCGGGCCCTAGTGACAAGCATTAAGCATGGAAAAGTAGTAGCAACATCAATCTCAGAACATAGTGGATACTAGGGATCAATCCCATCAAAACTAACTCGATTACATGATAGATCTCACTGTACTCATCACCGCCCAGCGAGCCTATGAATAGATTACTCACGAACGACGAAGAGCTTCATGGAATTGGAGAGGGAAGAAGGTTGATGATGACGATGGCGATGATTTCCCCTCTCTGGAGCCCAAGACGGACTCCAGACCTGCCCTCCAGATGAAGAACAGGTGGTGGCGGCGCCTCTGTATGGAAAACGCAACGAAAACTTCTCTTTTTATTTTTTCTGGGACAAAAGGGGACTTATAGACCTGAGATTGGGGGCGGGAGAGCCGTGTGGGCCCCACAAGCCTGCCCACCACCACCAGGGGGTGGTGGCGGAGCCAGGGCCTGTGGCCCCCTGGCCCACCCCTGAGCTGGAATTTGGCACAGATATTTTTCTTATTTTCCAAAACTGCTCCCCGTAAATTTTTAGGACGTTTCGAGAACTTTGATTTCTGCACAAAAATGACACCAAGGCAATTCTGCTAAAAACTGCGTTAGTCCAGATTAGTTCCATTCAAATCATGCAAATTAGAGTCCAAAACAAGGGCAAAAGAGTTTGGAAAAGTAGATACGATGGAGACGTATCAACTCCCCCAAGCTTAAAACCTTGCTTTCCCTCAAGCAACTCAGTTGACAAACTAAGAGAGAAAGAGAAACTTTGACAAACTCTGTTTGATCTTGTTGTTGCAACTATGTCGAACTCATAACCAGAATTTCAGCAAGATCACAAGTTAACCACATAAGCAAATGACACAAAGGTCTCACGGTAAACTAATATCAATGGCATAATCATCTAACGAGCAAATAATAATGAGTTTCAAATACCAACACTTCAATCAAAACAAGCATGAAGCAATATGAATATGTGGTATCTTGCTAGCTCTTTCTGAGACCGCAAAACATAAAAGCAGAGCACTTTCAAAGATCAAGGGCTGACTACACATTGTAATTCATAGCAACGAAGATCCAGTCATGGTCATACTCAATATCAATCAAAAGCAAAGCATAAAAATGACAGAGGTGCTCTCTAATTGGTGCTGATAAAAGAGGAGGATGACTCAACAGGAAAATAAATATACATGCCCTTCGCAGAGGGAAGCATTGATTTGCAGAGGTGCGAGAGCTCAAGCTTTGAAAACAGAGATAATAATTTTGGGTGGCATGCTTTCATTGTCAACGCAATGACCAAGAGTTCTCAATATCTTCCATGCTACTCATGCTATAGGCGGTTCCCAAATAGAAAAGTAAAGTTTTAACTCCCCCACCACCAATCAATCACACTCCATGGCTAGCCGAATCCTCGGGTACCGTCCATACTAACATCAATCCGGGGGGAGTCTTGTTTTACAGTTATGTTTTCGATTTAAGCGTGGAACTGGGCATTCCAATTACCGGCCCCTTTCTCCTGAATGACAGTGAATAAACACATGTCAAGGATAACACTCCTAGCATGGAAGATACCAATAGCCCTCTGTCACCACATGAGCGGTTCGGGCATGCAAAACAGATTATTTCTTGAAGGTTTAGAGAATGGCACATGCAAATTTACTTGGAACGGGAGGTAGATACCGCAAATAGGTAGGTATGGTGGACTCTTATGGAAAAAAATTGGGTTTATGGAAGTGGATGCACAAGCAGTATTCCTCTTAGTACAAGTGAAGGCTAGCAAAAGACTGGGAAGCGACCAACTAGAGAGCGACAACAGTCATGAAGATGCAATGAGTTTGACTAATATTAAATGCAAGCATGAACAGGATATAAATCACCATGAACACGAACATCATAGAGGCTATGTTGATTTTGTTTCAACTACATGCATGAACATGCGCCAAGTCAAGCCACTTGAAACATTCAAAGGAGAATACCATCCAATCATACTACATCACAGTCATATCAAAATCCATGTTGGCAATCAAGACAAACCATTATAAGCTCTCAGCTAAATAAGCATGGCATCAGAAACTATGATCTCTAAGTTGTCATTGCAAACATGGTTCTCTCACAACAAAGCTAAATCTAGGTTGACAAGCTAGTCATATTTACAAAAACAAAATAGAAAGAGTTCATACCAGCTTTTCAGTCTCAGTCACTTCATCATATATCATCATTGTTGCCTTTCATTTGCATGGTCGAACGATGTGAATGATAATAAGCGCATTGGACTAAGCTGAATCTGCAGGCAAACAACAAGGAGAAGACAAAGTAATATGGCTCTTTGAAAGCTAAACAGGTAAGCATGTAAGAACCACTAAACATTGTAACCAATATCTTCTACCTTGACACAAAGAAAAAGGAAACTATTTACACGAGAAAGCTCCCAACAAGCAAAAGAAGAAAGAAAAATCTTTTTGGGTTTTCTCAAAAGGACACAAAACAAGAAAACAAGAAAATGAAAAGAAACTAGCATGGATAATACAGTGGCAAAGTGTAAACACCGGCTAACAAAGTGAAAGCACAAGCATGAATGTAAGGTCGGTGAGAACACGTACTCCCCCAAGCTTAGGCTTTTGTCCTATCTTGGTCTACTCCCATGGATGATCCTGGCGAAACCCAAAGTCATAATGGGAGTTATACGGGAGTGCTGCAGCCACTGCCTAAATAGCTGCCTCACGAAGTCGAGCAGCAGTCGCCTCCCTCTCATACTCCTCTGCCTCTCCTATGGTTATGTAGTATCTTCGTTTAACCTGAAAGTCAAAGAAAGCAGGAGCAGGAAGGGTAAAATGGAAAAAACGCTGCCAGTTAAATATCAAGCGGTATAGGAGGGATCCATGATCTCTCTCAAGGAACTGGTAGCGTGTTAGAGCGACACGACCAAGGTAGGCTGTACGTAGAGGATCGTCTTCTGGACGGATGGATACTCCAAGAAAATTTGCTAAGCGTGTAGCATAAACTCCACCAAAGAAATCCCCCTCACTGGCATTTTTATTCAGCCTCCTTGCTATTATAGCTCCCATATTGAAGCTCTTGTCACCTGTCACTGCGCTCTTAAGGATACTAAGGTCGGAAGCGCATAGGTGACAATGTGCACCCTTGCCGTTAATGCACCTACCTATGAAGAGGGCAAGGTAGTGCAAGGCAAGGAAATGGATGCTTCCTATGGTGGCTTGCGTGATATCTTTGGTTTCTCCAATAGTTATACTGGAGACAAAGTCTTTGACCAAGGACTTAGGAGGATCATTAACACTACCCCCATCAGGTATCTTGCAAATCCTATTGAAATCCTCCAGATCCACGGTATAGGATTTATCATACAGATCAAAGAGTATGGATGAGTCACGGCCAGCTAAAAATTGAAATCTACGCACGAAAGAGGCAGTGAGCATAGCATACTGTTCACATTTATCTGAGAGGAATTCTTCTAACCCGGCATTGCGGAAAACTGCATCAAACTCATCCTTGAAATCTGCTTCGATCATGAACTCATCGGAAGGCCATTCACATGGTTGTACCGGTGCGTCCCTTAGTTGAAAAGGTTCGGGCTCACGAGGACCCTTCTTACTTGAGGAACCACCATGAAACTTCCTCCTGAACATAATTTCCTTTTGCTAAAAATTTTGAAGATCAAGAGAAAAGTGAATAAAGACCCACCACACCTTGTAGCAACTACTCCTACTAGTGCCTAGAGACCGTATCACGCGCTAAAACTACTTGGGACCGGCTAAAATCAACATTTCTAGCTCAAGAACAGGGACACCAAGGTAGCAAGAATACACGAAGGATAAAGCACTAGAGAAAAAACTAATTGGACCAATGGAGGAGTCACTTACCAAGGAGTAATTTCCCCAAAACGGTTCGGAGAATGGTGCTTTGAGCAAGGAGGTCGAAAATCACAACCAGATGAGCAAGAACACGGGTTTGAGCTGCGAAACAATTTTTTCTCGAGGAGGAAGAAGAGGCTGGAAGCTGGAATGAGTGGAGGGGGTGCCTGTGGGCCCCACAAGCTTGCACCCCGCCACCAGGGGGTAGGTGGCGGTGGCAGGGCTTGTGGCCCACTGGTCAGGCCCCCAGGCCAGCTCTCAGGCCCCAGAAATTTTCAAAAAATCCAGAAAAAATCATACTAAATTTTCAGGACCATCGGAGAACTTTTATTTTCGAGGTATTTTTCTCCCGGACGCTAAAACAGAAACCAGGAAAAACTAAACTAATTCTATCATTTTTCTTCTAAGCAACAGAAAAAGAAAACTCGAAACAGAGGTATGTGACTCTTTGATTCATCCGTTTCATGGTCATCGAAAGAAATCCGTCAATGGGATTGATCAAGTCCTTATGACAAAACCTTCTCGAATCGCAAGAGAGAACGGAGAATTTTCGAATAGCTACTAAGTCAACTCAATGGGGATATGTATCTCCCCAACAAGCAAATCATACTTCATCTTGACACGAGGAATAGGGCATTCAAAGCTCCCAATGAGAATCGATGAAGTCTTTTCGATAGCATTGATGCAATGTACTTGATATCGTTTCTTCGGAAAGTGCACGGTGTGCTCATTACCGTTGACGTGGAAAGTGACATTGACTTTGTTGCAATCTATAACAACCCCTGCAGTGTTTAAAAAGGGTCTTCCGAGGATAACAGCCATGGCATCGTCCTCGGGAATATCCAAGATAACAAAGTCTGTTAAGATAGTGGTGTTAGCAACCACAACAGGCACATCCTCGCAAATGCCGATAGGGAAAGCAGTTGATTTGTCGGCCATTTGCAGAGAAATTTCAGTGGGTGTCAACTTATCCAACTCAAGTCTATGATAAAGAGAGAGCGGCATAACACTAACACCGGCTCCAGGGTCACATAAGGCAGTTCTTACGTAGTTTCCTATAATGGAGCAAGGTATAGTGGGCACTCCGGGATCACCAAGTTTCTTAGGAGTTACACCTTTGAAAGTGTAGTTGGCAAGCATGGTGGAGATCTCAAGATCTGGTATCTTCCGTTTATTAGTCACGATATCTTTCATGTACTTGGCATATGGAGACATCTTGAGCATATCAGTTAATCGCATCTGCCAAAAGATGGGTCTTATCATCTCAACGAAGCGCTCAAAATCCTCATCATCCTTTTTCTTGGATGGCTTAGGAGGGAAGGGCATAGGTCTCTGAACCCATGGCTCCCTTTCTTTACCATGCTTCCTAGCAGTGAAGTTATTCTTATCATATTTCTTAGGTGGTGGATTATCAGGATTAACCGTAGGTTCAATCTCCTCATCCTCATCATTGCTAGGTTGAGCATTATTCTGAACATCACTGTCCATATTGTCACCAGGTTCATGTTCATCACCAGATTGTGTTTCTGCATCATACGCAGAGATATCATTAGGTTCTTCAGGTGTGACAGTATTTGGTGAACTGGCGTGCAGGTTTCTATCATCCTTCTTCTTGACCTTAGGATGACTAGGTGTATCAGCATTGATTCCTTGAGAATCTTTATCAATTCTCTTACGATGACCTTCAGGATACGAAGGTTCCTGAGTCATTTTGCCTCCTCTAGTAAAGAATCTGACAGAGTTGTCATTTAATTCATTGAGCAAGTCATTCTGAGCTTTAAGTACTTGTTCTACCTGAGTATTAATCATAGAGGCATGTTTACTCAGAAGCTTCAGATCATTGACATTTTTGTCTACACAAGCACTTAAATGGCTAAGCATACGAGTACTTTGTTCCAAATGTCTGCTAACATAATCATTGAAACTCTGTTGTTTGGAAACAAAGTTGTCAAATTCATCAAAGCATAGGCTAGCAGGTTTATCAAAAGGAATATCACTCTCATCAAACCTATGCAGAGAATTCACTTCTACTACCTGTATCGGGTTATCGAGACCATGGATCTCTTCGATAGGTGGTAGATTTTTGACATCTTCAGATCTAATGCCTTTCTCTTGCATATATTTCTTGGCTTATTGCATATCTTCGGGACTGAGGAATAGAATACCTCTTTTCTTAGGAGTTGGCTTAGGAGGTGGTTCGGGAATAGTCCAAGCATTATCGTTGATCAAGATGTTATTCAGTAGAGTCTCAGCTTGTTCTACAGTTCGTTCCCTAAAAACACAACCGTCACAACTATCGAGGTGGTCTCTAGAGGCATCGATAAGTCCGTTATAGAGGATATCAAGTATCTCGTTCTTCTTAAGAGGGTGATCTATAGTTGGACGAGCCTCCCTCAAGCTTGTGGAAGACTCTCTTCTTGGAGTTGAGCAAAGTTGTATATTTCCTGCAAGGCAGCTTGCTTCTTATGGGCAGGGAAATCTTTCTCACAGAAATAATAGACCATCTCCTGGGGACTATGCACACATCCAGGAGCAAGAGAGGTGAACCAGGCTTTAGCGTCATCCTTTAGAGAGAAAGGAAACGGCTTAAGGATATAGTAGTGGCGGATCTTCTCCTCATTAGTGAAAAGGTTGGCTATTTCGAATAGTTTGGAAAGATGGGCTATGACCGTCTCAGACTCATAACCGTGAAAAGGAACAGATTCGACTAGAGAGATTATCTGAGGATCGATAGAGAATTCATAATCCTTATCGGTGACAAAGATAGGTGAAGTGGCAAACTTCGGGTCATTTTTCATCCTAGCTTCTCGAGATTTTTCCTTCCACTTGAGAAGTAATTTTTCAGCATCATTGGCATCCTTACACGCAAGAAAATCCTCAGCTATCTCTCCCTCCATAACGTAATCCTCCGGTATATCAGGCAATTCATATCTAGGAGAGCTAGATCTAGCAGGACCAAAAGCAGGTTCTATCTCAATAGTATCGGCAGTTTCAGAAGCATCACGAGCATTGGCAGTAAGTCTAGCAATATGAGCATCAAGGAACACTCCTAGTGGAACATCAGGCAAAGGAGAATCTCTAGCAGTATCAAGCATAGCATCATCACGCAAAATAGCATCTCTAGCATCATCAGGCAAAGCAATATCAGGCATAGCATCTCTAGCAGTATCAAGCATAGCATCTCTAGCAGTATCAGGCAAAGCAGTATCAGGCATAGTATCAAGCATAGTATCATCAAGCATAGTATCAAGCATAGCATCTCTAGCAGTAGTATCACAAGCATCATCAAGCACAGGCAACATATCAAGATTTCTAGCAGGAGGTGATGTCACAAACTTACTCATAATTGAAGGTGAATCAAGTGCGGAGCTAGATGGCAATTCCTTACCTCCCCTCGTAGTTGAGGGCAAGACTTTGGTTTTCGGATCCTTCAGATTCTTCATAGTGATCACCAGATATAAATCCCAAGTAACTCAGAGAATATAGCAATACCTCCCCGGCAACGGCACCAGAAAAATGTTGATTGCAATCTCAGGCGATGGCTAGACGAATGCTGATGACAACAAACCTTCCCCTGCAACGGCACCAGAAGAATGCTTCTAGCACTCCCCGGCAACGGAACTAGAGAATGTTGTTGATGGCCCACCAGCGTGTGGGTTCGCAGCAGTTTTCAAGGGTACAGTATTCGACCCAAATTTGTTGATTCGCATGACGGGAGGTGAGAGAATACTCTCAAGTATTAGCAGTTGAATTGTCAGATTCAACCACACCTGAAAGATTAGTATCTACAAGCAAAGTAGTAACAGCAGAGTAGTATGATAACAACGGTGTCAGAAACGATCTGTTGACGGCAGACTATTCCTAACGATTGTATCAATGGCGCCAAGTTGCCCGTCGATGGAAATTGTTAGTTCCCGTCAACGTCCAGCGAAAGAGTATTGTAGCAGGTAGCAGCAGTGTAACGAGCGATAGCAGCGGCAAGGAACAGCAGTAGCAAGTAGCAACAGTAGCAAGCGACAGTAATAGCAACAGTAGTAGCAGCAGCTGCAGAGCAAGACAAGTAATGGTAGTAGCAATAGTAGTAGTAGCAGCAGCAGAGCAAGACAAGTAACAGCAGTAGCAACAGTAGTAGCTGCAGCAGAGCAAGACAAGTAACAGAACTAGCAACAGTAGTAGCAGCAGCAGAGAAAAACAAGTAACAACAGTAGCAACAGTAGTAGCAGCAGCAGTAGGACAAACTCGTAGGCAATGGGTCGGTGATTTGTTTGGATGATATTCATCGTGCAACAGTTATAACATGGAGAGATATGCGGCTAGCTCCCGTTCGTCAATGTGATTTAGGCATGCATTCTGTGTGTCGTCATACGTGCTTAGGGAAATGAACTTGCATGACATCTATTGTCCATCCCTCCCGTGGCAGCGGGGTCCAAAAGGAAACTACGGGATATTAAGGTTCTCCTTTTAATAAAGAATCGGACCAACGCATTAGCACTTGGTGAACACATGAACTCCTCAAACTATGGTCATCACCGGGAGTGGTTCCGGTTATTGTCACTCCGGGGTTGCCGGATCATAACACATAGTAGGTAACTACAACTTGCAAGATCGGATCTAAAACACACATATATTGGTGACAACATAATAATTTCAGATCTTAAATCATGGCACTCGGGCCCTAGTGACAAGCATTAAGCATGGCAAAGTAGTAGCAACATCAATCTCAGAACATAGTGGATACTAGGGATCAATCCCCATCAAAACTAACTCGATTACATGATAGATCTCATCGTACTCATCACCGCCCAGCGAGCCTACGAATAGATTACTCACGAACGACAAAGAGCTTCATGGAATTGGAGAGGGAAGAAGGTTGATGATGACGATGGCGATGATTTCCCCTCTCCGGAGCCCAAGACGGACTCCAGATCTGCCCTCCAGATGAAGAACAAGTGGTGGCGGTGCTTTCGTATCGAAAAGGCAACGAAAACTTCTCTTTTTATTTTTACTGGGACGAAAGGGGACTTATAGACCTGAGATTGGGGGCGGCAGAGCCGTGTGGGCCCCACAAGCCTGCCCACCGCCACCAGGGGGGTGGTGGTGGAGCCAGGGCTTGTGGCCCACTGGCCCACCCCCTAAGGTGGAACTTGGCGCAGATATTTTTCTTATTTTCCAAAACTGCTCCCCGTAAATTTTCAGGATGTTTGGAGAACTTTGATTTCTGCACAAAAATAACACCAAGGCAATTCTGCTGAAAACAGCGTTAGTCCAGGTTAGTTCCATTCAAATCATGCAAATTAGAGTCCAAAACAAGGGGAAAAGAGTTTAGAAAAGTAGATACAATGGAGACGTATCAAGCATTAAGTGTTGATGGTAAATAAAACCACTAGTTTCAAGAAGGTCAAGGGAGAGAAGGATAATTTCAAGAAGAAGGGCCAAGTTGATACCTCTCCCGTAAAGAAACCCAAGGTTGGACCCAAGCCTAAGACTGAGTGCTTTTATTGCAAGGGAACTAGCCACTAGAAGCGGAATTGCCTAAAGTATCTGACCGATAAGAAGGTTGGCAACGTCAACCAAGGCATATATGATATACATGTTGTTGATGTGTACCTTACTAGCTCCCGTAGTAGTGCCTGGGTATTTGATACCAGTTAGGTTGCTCATATTTGTAAGTCAAAACAGGAACTACGAAATAAGATGAGGCTGGCAAAGGACAAAGTGATGATGCACGTGGTAAATGGTTCCAAGGTTGATGCGATCACCATTGGTATGCTCGCTCTTCGATTACCATCGGGATTAGTGATGAACCTAAATAATTGTTATTTGGTGCGTGCGTTGAGCATGAACATTATATTTGGATCTTGTTTAATGCAATACGGTTACTCATTTAGATTAGAGAATAATGGTTGTTTTATTTATATGAGTAATATGTTTTATGGTCATTCACCCAATGTGAATGGTTTATTCTTGTTGAATATCGATAGTGATGATACACATATTTATCACATTGATGCCAAAATATGTACAGTTAATAATGATAGTACCACTTTCTCGTGGCGCTGTCGCTTAGGTCATATTGGTGTAAAATGCATGCAGAAGCTCCATGTTCATGGACTTTTGGAGTCACTCGATTTGAATCACTTGACACATGCGAACCATGCCCTATGGGCAAGATGAGTGAAACCCCATTTTTCGGAACAATGGAACTGGCAAGTGACTTCTGGGAGATCATACATATTGATGTGTGCGGTCCAATGAGTGTTGAGGCGCGTGGTGGATATCATTACTTTCTCACATTTATCGATTATTTGACTAGATACGGGTATATTTACTTGATGAAACGCAAGTGTGAAACGTTTGAAAAGTCAAGCAATTTCAGAGTGAAGTTGAGAATCATCGTAATAAGAAGATTAAATTCTTGTGATATGATCCAGGAGGAGAATATATAAGTTATGAGTTTGGCATGCACTTAAGATGGTGTGGAATTGTTTCACACCTCATGCCGCGTGGAACACCACAGCGTAATAGTGTGTCTGAACGGCGTAATCGTACTTTATTGGATATGGTGCGTTCTATGATGTCTCTTACCGATTTGCCACTATCATTTTGGTGTTATGCAATAGAGACAGCTCCATTCACTTTAAATAGGGCTCTATCTAAATTCGTTGAGACGACACCGTATGAATTATGGTTTGGCAAGAAACCTAAGTTATTATTTCTTGAAGTTTGGGTCTGTGATGCTTATGTCAAAAGGATTCAGCCTGATCAGCTTGAACCCAAAGCGGATAATTGTGTCTTCATAGGATACCCAAAGGAAAAAGTTGGGTACACCTTCTATCTCAGATCAGAAGGCACAGTGTTTGTCGCTAAGATCGAGTCCTTTCTCAAGAAAGAGTTTCTCTCAAAAGAATTGAGTGGGAGGAAGATAGAACTTGATGAAGTTATTGTACCGTCACTTCAACCAGAGGGTAGCACGGTGCATGAATATGTTCTTGTGGCGTCTACATCAGTTGAAAAGGAAGCTAATGATGGTGATCATCAAGCTTCGGATAAAATTAATATTGAACCTCGTAGGTCAACAAGGACCCGTACTGCTCCTGAGTGGTACGGTAATCCTGTCTTAGAGGTCACGTCGTTGAACAATGATGAACCTACGAGCTATGAAAAAGCGATGGTGGGCCCGGATTCCGACAAATGGATAGAGGTCGTGAAATCCAAGATGGGATCCATGTATGAAAACAAAGTGTGGAATTTGGAAGTATTACCTCAAGGTTGAAAGGCTATTCAGAACAAATGGACCTCTAAGCGGAAGATGGACGCACACTGTAATGTGACCATCTATAAATCTCGACTTGTAGCAAAATGGTTTTCACAAGTTCAAGGAGTTGACTATGATGAGACTTTCTCACCCGTAGCGATGCTTAAGTCCGTCAGAATCATGTTGGCAATAGCTGCATTTTTTTATTATGAAATCTGGCAGATGGATGTAAAAAGAGTGTTCCTTAACGGTTTCCTTAAGGAGAATTGTATATGATACAACCAGAAGGTTTTGTCAATGTATAGAATGCTGACAGAGTATGCAAGCTCCAGCGATCCATTTATGGACTGGTGGAGGCATCTCGGAGTTGGAATCTTCGCCTTGACGAGGTGATCCAAGCGTTTGGGTTTATACAAGTTTGTGGAGAAGCTTGTATTGACAAGAAAGTGAGTGGGAGCTCTATAGAATTTCTAATATTTTATTTGGATGACATATTGCTGATTGGAAACAATATAGAACTTTTGAAAAGTGTGAAGATATATTTGCTTACATATAGAGATAGATCTAGACGCTTAATAGGACTTTCACAAAGCACATACCTTGATAAGGTTTGAAGAAGTTCAAAATGGATTAGTCCAAGAAAGGGTTCTTTCCTGTCCTACAAGGTGTGAAGTTGAGTAAGACTCAATGCCCAGCGACTATAGAGGATATAGATAAGATGAGTGCCATCCCCTATGCTTCAGCCATAGGCTCTATAATGTATGCGATAATGTGCACACGACCATATGTCAGCATTGCTATAAGTATGGCCGAAAGGTTTCAAAGTGATCCACGAGTGGACCACTAGACATCGGTCCTGAATATCCTTAAGTACGTGAAAAGTACTAATGAGATATTTCTCATTTATGGAAGTGATCAACAGCTCGTCGTAAAGGGTTACATCAATGCAAGATTTGACACTTGTCTGGATGACTCTAAGTCTCAATCCAGATACGTATTTATTCTAAATGGTGGAGCGCTAAGCTAGTGCAGTTCTAAACAAAGTGTGGTAGCTGATTCTACATGTGAAGCGAAGTACATAGGTCCTTCGGAAGAAACAAAGGAAGGTGTGTGGATGGATCAGTTCATGACGGATCTTGGGGTTGTGCCTAGTGCACTGTATCCACTAATCATGTTTTGTGACAACATTGGTGCAATTGGTCTAGCCAAGGAACCAAGGTTTCACAAAAGGACCAGCTACATAAAGCGTTGTTTCAATTCCATCCACGATTATATCAAGGAGGAGGACATAAACATTTGCAAAGTACATACGAATCTGAATGTTGTAGATCTCGATGGACTAAACCTCTTCCACGAGCAAAACATGATCACCAGAAGAACTCTATGGGTGTTAGATTCATTACCTTGTAAATGCTAAATTATTGACTCTATTGCAAGTGGGAGACTATTGGAAATATGCCCTAGAGGCAATAATAAAGTGGTTATTATTATATTTCCTCATTCATGATAACACTTTGTTATCCATGTTATAATTGTATTGATCGGAAACTCAAATAGATGTGTGGATACATAGACAACAGAGTGTCCCTAATGAGACTCTATTGCAATAGCTCGTTGATCAAAGATGGCTAAGGTTTCCTAGCCCTAGACATGAGTTGTCATTCAATAATGAGATCACATCATTAGGATAATGATGTGATGGACAAGACCCAAACCATTAGCATAGCGTTTGATCGTATCATGTTTACTGCTATTGCTTTGTCCATGTCAATGTATTTGTTCCTATGACCATGAGATCGTGCAACTCCCTGACATCGGAGGAATGCCTTGTGTGTATCAAACGTCACAACAAAACTGGGTAATTATAAAGATGCTCTACAGGTGTCTTTGAGGGTGTCAGTTGAGTTGGCATGGATCAAGATTGCGAGTTGTCACTCTGTGTGATAGAGAGGTATCTCGGGGCCCACTCTGTAATACAACCTCACAATGAGCTTGCATTCAATGTGACTAAAGGAGATAGTCATGCGATATTGTATTACAGAACGAGTAAGGAGACTGGCCGGTAACGTAATTGAACTAGGCATGTAGGTACCGATGATCGAATCTCGAGCAAGTAACATACCGATGGACAAAGGGAACTGCATACGTGATTATCTAAATCCTTGACATTGTGGTTCGACCGGTAAAGATATTCATAGAATATGTAGGAACCAATATGGACATCTAGGTCCCGCTATTGGTTATTGACCGTAGAGGTGTCTTTGCCATGTCTACATAGTTCTCGAACACGTAGGGTGTGCACACTTAACGTTTGGTGATGACATAGATATAGTTGAGTTATTGTGTTGGTGACCGAAGGTTGTTCGGAGTCCCGGATGAGATCCTAGACATGACGAGGACCTTAGGAATGGTGTAGAGATAAACATTAATATATGTGAAGTTGGTATTCGAGTTCTGGAACGTTACCAGTTTTATTATGGAGGTTCTGGAGGAGTTCCGGGGGTCCACCTGCCCCGGGGTCACCATGGGTTGTGAGTGGTGGCCCACCAGCCCCTCGTGGGCTGGCCGCCCCACCCACCTTAGGCCCATGCGAGCCAAGGAGGAAGGTTGGCCCAGAGCTAGCCCCCACCCCTCCTTCCTTAGGTCCAAGCCACATATTGGTGGCCTCCGCCCCACCTTAGGGAAACCCTAGGGCGTCGGCCTCCTCCTCCCCTCCCCTATATATACTAGAGGAGAGAGAGGGTAGCCGCACCTGAAATCCGCAGCGCAGCCCTCTCTATCTCTATTAGTATTTCTCCACCATCACGTTTGCGGTAGTGCTTGGCGAAGCCCAGCCGAGATCGCTCCATCGCCGCCGCCGCCATGTCATGATGCTACTGGAGAACTCATCTACTACTTCACCTTCGCTCGCTAGATTGAGGTGATGAAGGCATTATCGAGATGTACGTGTGCTGAATGCAGAGGTGTCATCCATTTGGCACTTGATTGGGATGTTCATGATTGGATCGCAGGACGGATCATGATTGGATAGCGAAGACGCTAGACTACATCAACCACATTTCTTAACACTTCTGCTTAGCGATCTACAAGGGTATGGAGACGCACTCTCCGTCTCGTAGCTATTGATCTCCATAGATTGTTCTTGGTGAGCGTAGGAATTTTTTTGTTTCCCATTCGACGTTCCCCAAATAATATAGCAATTGAAACTCGACAAATGCAAACCACAAACAACCAAAAACCTTTGAAGGATGCGTATGCTCACCACAAAATACTTAAGAACATACAAATAGTCATTCATATTGGTATTGTTGAAATTGCATAGAAGATAGAACATACTATGTGCTTGAACATCAAATTGTATGATTGATAATCACATTGTAAGAAAACTGAAATAACCAATGTGGTGTTACTTACACCAGCTTTAACATGAACTAATTGTATGATTCAACAACCAAATGTAGCAATTGTGAACTGAACAATTCATACTCTAGCATATCAAATTGCACTTTTGAACATTACATTCTACATGACTAGAATAATTAAACACTCCACAGTTGAAAGCTACAAGCACGATCATATGTCCCTTTCAGGAAGCACGCAAAACGAATCATGGGTTTTCTCACTTGTCACATATTGGTCCTTCTAAAAGGATCGATATGGTTGACTAGAGGGGGGTGAATAGGCAACGACCACTTTTTAATTAAACTTAATAAGTTAGGGTTAGCAACATAAAGGTTCTCTAAAATGACAACAAGGTGGTGAACCTATATGATGCTACCAACTATAAACACTAAGGCAAGTAAGAGATAGTCTACAACAAAAGCATACACAATGTAAAGATCAGACATAACCGCAAGTGGAACCAATGAAGACGAGGATGTGTTACCGAAGTTCCTTCCCTTTGACAGGAAGTACGTCTCCGTTGGAGCGGTGTGGAGGCACAATGCTCCCCAATAAGCCACTAGGGCCACCCTATTCTCCTCATACCCTCACACAATGCAAGGTGTTGTGATTCCACTATAAGTGCCCTTGAAGGCGGCGACCGAACCTTTACAAACTTGGTTGGGGCAAACTCCACACAAAGCTTGGAGGCTCCCAACAAGACCACGGAGCTTCACCACAATGGAATGTGGCTCCGAGGTGACCTCAACCGTCTAGGGTGCTCAAACACCTAAGAGTAACAAGATCCGCAAGGGATTAGTGGGGGAATCAATTTTCTCTTGGTGGAAGTGTAGATCTAGGCCTTCTCAACCAATCCCTAGGAAATCAACAAGTTTGATTGGCTAAGGAGAGAGATCGGGCACTTTTGAGCTTAGGGAGCAACAATGGAGCTTGGGAGGGTCAAAGGTAGGGTTCTTGAGCAAAAAGAACCCTTTATATAGTGGGGGGCAATCCAACCGTTTTCCCACTCACACCACGAGCCCAGCGGTACTACTGCTGCCACTCCAGTGGTACTACCGCTGGCTGCAGCGGTACTATCGCCGGCACTCCAGCGGTACTACCGCTGGCTGCAGCAGTACTACCGCTGAGCCCATGGTAGCGCAAAGACACTACCGGGCCAACCACCTCCAAGAAAGTCTTCGCGAAAAGTACGATCAAGTACAACCGCAAGGATGGCGGTACTAAAGTCCTGGAGCGGTACTACCGCTGACCAGGGGCGGTACTACGGCTAGGCCAGCGGTACTACCACCAGCTCTAGCGGTACTACCACTAGGGCTAGCAGTACTATCGCCAGCACTAGCGGTACTATCGCTAGGGCCAGCGGTACTACCGCTGGGAGACCTTTTTGCAAGATGAGAGTAACTAGAGATGGGAACAGCTCCAAAGCTGCACGGAAAGGGGATGGAGATAAAGTGTGTGGGTGCAAGATTGATTCCACCCAAACCTTTCCACTACAGATCCCCTCTTAATAGTACGGCGTTCCTACAACTCAAAAACCACCAAAGAGAATCGTAGAGGACACCGTGCTTCTGTTCCATGGAGGGTGCCGAATCATCTTGTGCCTTTGTCATGTATTATCTGAAAGCTTAATGCACACGATTAGTCCTTTAAGGTATTGTCATCAATTACCAAAATTACTTAGGCATAAATATGCCCTAACAATCTCCCCCTTTTTGGTGGATTGATGACAATACCGGATTTGCACAGTAGAAAGCATGTGAACATAAAGATAAATTAATAGAGATAATTAAAGAGCATATGAGTCACATCATATGATAAAAATAGGTCTCACAATAAAACCGAGTCTCACATCACACGTAGCAAAGATAGCAAATACGATCAAACCAATTTCAAACCAAACACGATAAAGATAAAGCAAAGCAAATCCACCTCCTAGACTCTCTCCCCCTTTGGCACAAGACACCAAAAAGGGGGCACACCTAATACACAGGTGGTCACTTCTCATCCTCCTCATCCGCAGACGCACCCGTGGCATCCGGATCCTGCTCGTCCTGCTCCTCCTCAATGTCCTCCTCAGAAACCTCCTCCTCAGCATTAGGCCCAGTCCACTGGTAACCTTGAGCCCTCATCCATTCAGTCTCTGGAGTGATGACGTCCTCTAAGCCGCTTGAGATAGCCACATCAAGGGTCCTTAAGACATGCTTGTGCCTCTGACGGTTCTCCTTCTGGGACACATGAGACTGATACTGTCCCTTGGCCTACATACAGAAGAGAGTCTTCATCTGATCCTTTAGCTTCATGGCCCAAGATGGCATAGCAGAAGAGCGGGTATGCGAAGCAGTCCTCCTCCAATAGCAGTCTCTGTGTCCGTATCCATGGGCTGAGAAGAAGTTGATGGGTTGGCCCATTTGTCCTTTATACGGAGCTTGATAGGATCATGCACAAAATAGTCAGCCTCAATAGGGTAGGGATCTATCAGATAGATATCGTGCCACCTCTTCTGAATATAGGCAAACAGGTAAGGCCCGTAGATGGGCACCTTACAGTTCATGATGCAATTCCAGAGCTCATGGAACATCACATGAGCAATGTCGAGAGGCGCAGTTTCCTTAGTTCTTGCCTCCTCACACAACAGAAGCATCTCAATGAGATGACCATGCACCTTGTCCTTGTTGCCAATTCGAGGGAATAGAGAGTTGAGGAAGACCCGATGCATGATATCCAGATGCGTGGGGAGCACACTTTTCTTGATGTAATGTTGTTGCAGCCTGTCCTTGGGGTGGCAGTAGACGAAGAAGGAGCACGAGGACGCATCCCAAGAGCATTTTCTTCCCCCTGAAAGTCGACTTTGATGAGCTGCATGAACTCCGTCCAGGAACCAGCCAGATTCTGATTACCGGTCATCCAGGTCATGTTGCGCTCGTCATCAGGTTGAAAGTGAACAGTGACAATAAAATGGATCACAATATCTGGATCAAATTCCTGTCTGAAGGTGAAGATATCTGTAAGGCCAAGCTTTTCAATCAAGGAGAGAGCCTCGCCAAAGTAGTCTGGATTCCGCCGAAGGTGAGCAAGGTCGATCCACTGCACTGGGACAAAGATCTTCTTGAAGGGCTTGATGATGTCACGATAGATCATGGCATGTTCCCGTGACCAAACATGATCGACGTTCTTAAGCTGAGCCTTGTCATCAACATAGGGATTTCGGGTGCGGAGTGCCAGAAAATCCTTAGGGGCCATAGTGCGAACGTTGAACCCTTTGTTCTTGGTAGCAATCTTCTTGAAGGACCTCTTCTTAGGATTCAGACTCGAAGTGGAGGAACCTTCTGGAGCCTCTGGATTGCGATACTGCTTAGGTTGGGTGTTACGTGCATGATTCGAGCGACGAGCACCACCTGTGACACACAAGACACACACACCGAAAAGAGAGACAAAAGGAGTCATGGCAATGGTCAAAAAATCATAAGAAGAGACACATATTGCCAAGAGAAATCAAAGAAAAAATAAAATAAGAAAATATCCTCATGGCGGTAGTACTGATGGCCGTGGCGGTAGTACCGCTGGGGCCCTGGCGGTAGTACTGCGAGGTTGGCGGTAGTACCACTAGGGGGTTGACTTTCAGATCTGGATATATTTGAACCCACAAAAACTACTAGATTCATTTCAAGAGATCCACGGCTAATAAATAAACTCATTACAAGAATCATCATAGCCCTAACACATGTGGAACTCGAGATCGTCTAGATGGAGACAAGACTAGTCAATGGGATCCAAGTTTTAGATCAAATCCATGAGAAGTATGAGAAGAGCTACTAGATCTAAAACATGGAGAACTAGGGCATGTCAAAATAATTGCAATGAAGAACATAAGACCTAAAATCCCCTAAGATATCTCCCTCATTCCATCCAAAAACTAAGCACAAATCATATCCATGGATCCAAATCACCAAGCTCCTAACCCTAGAACCAAACACACCAACCAAGAGAAGAAGGGGAGGAGCTTTACTGGCGTCCATGGCACTTGACGGAGGAAGGAGGAGGGGAGAAAACCCTCCAAATGAAAGGAGAGGAGGGGCTCCGTAGAGAAAGATCTAAACGGGGGGAGTTCGGTGTAGAGGGAGAGAGAGAGCCACGAGGAAGAAGAAGCAGGGCAAGAAAAACGGGCCCCCCTCCTTTATATAGTCCAAGGGGTACGGGCCCAGCGGTAGTACCGCTACCCTGGCGGTAGTACCGCTCCCCCTGGCGGTAGTATCGCTGGGGTCCTAGCGGCAGTACTGCCGTCCTAGCGGTAGTACCTCTCCCCCTTGAGACAGCCCTAAAAAGCCCTAGTCAAGCCTCGATAGGCTAGGGTCCTAGCGGTAGTACCGCTACCCCTGGCGGTAGTACCACTGGGGTCCTGGCGGTAGTACCGCTACCCCTGGCGGTAGTACCGCTCAAAAAGGCACAATGAGACATAGGACTTTGTGGAAATGATGTGGGCAACGACTAGTTAGTGTAACAAAAAGATAACACTAGCAAGATATACTGACTAGTCATTTTGTATCCTTTCCTCAACACGAGAGAAAGTTGGGGGCGATGGCCGAAGCCACCTATGTTTGAGACAAAGGTATGACACCGCGAAAAATTATCCTTGGGTTCATGACCAACGCTCGTCTTTGAAGCACAAGTGAAATTTAATAATGGCCAAAGTGAAAGACTTGATCGATTTATGCATAATGGGGGAGGGAAAGTTCATTGAGAGAATAACGCTCCCCCTATGTCCATGCCTACACCTAGAACAAGATGTAATGCAGAGTGAGGTGCAAAGTGCCTAGTTTCAATCCACATTACTTGAATCAATGATATTTAGCTCATGCCTTAACTCCCGGAACCTTGCTTCATCTAGGGGTTAGTGAAAATATCTGCAAGTTGCTCTTCAGTGTTGATAAAGTGAAACTCAATATCACCTTGCTTGATATGTTCACGAATGAAGTGATGGCGAATATCAATATGCTTGGTCTTGCTATGTTGCACCCGATTGAGGGAAATCTTGATAGCACTTTGATTGTCACATAGAAGAGGCACTTTGTCACAAGTGACACCGTAATCCTTTAAAGTTTGCCTCATCCATAGAAACTGTGCACAAGAACTTGCAGCTGCCACATACTCAGCTTCGGTGGAAGATAGTGAGACACAATTCTGCTTCTTTGAAGACCAACTTACCAGTGAACAACCAAGGAATTGGCATCCTCCAGAAGTTGACTTCCTCTCCACACAGTCTCTTGCCCAATCTAAGTCAGAATAGCCCACTAGGTTGAAGTTTGCTCCTTTGGGATACCATAGACCAAAGTTTGGGGTATGATCCAAATATCAAAAGATTCGCTTAACAGCCATAAATGGCTTTCTTTTGGTGCAGATTGAAACCGTGCACAAATCCCAACACTCAACATGATATCCGGTCTAGATGCACAAAGGTAAAGAAGGGATCCAATCATGGAGCGATATACCTTTTGATCCATTGCTTTACCATTGGGACCACTGTCAAGCTTGCATCTTGTTGGCATGGGAAACTTGACCGGCTTGACATCCTCTAGCTCGAACCTCTTGAGCATGTCTTGAGTGTACTTGGCTTGTTTGATGAAGGTCCCTTCTAAGCCTTGTTTAATCTCGAACCCGAGGAAGAACTTCAACTCACCCATCATAGACATCTCAAATTTCTCGATCATTATTGCAGCAAATTCTTCATTGAAAGATTCGTTAGGGGAACCAAAAATGATACCATCAACATATAGTTGGCATATGAACAAATCCCCTTTGACCCTCTTAGTAAAAAGAGTGGGATCTATCTTCCCAATTTCAAAGCCATGATCTTGTAACAACTCAGTAAGGTACTCATACCACGCACGCGGGGCTTGTTTAAGGCCATAGAGTGCCTTATTAAGTTTGTACACATGATTGGGGAGCTTGGGATGTTCGAACCCCGGGGGTTGTTTGACATAGACCAACTCATTTAAAGGACCATTAAGAAAAGCACTTTTCACATCCATTTGTTGTAATATGAAATTATGATGAGAAGCAAATGCAAGCAGCATGCGAATAGATTCTAGACAAGCAACAGGGGCAAAGGTTTCACCGTAGTCGATACCCTCGACTTGGGAGTAGCCTTGAGCCACCAATCTTGCCTTGTTTCGAATCACAATCCCATTGGCATCTTACTTGTTTTTGAAGATCCATTTGGTCCCAATGACATTATGTTCCTCCTTTGGTCTTGGCACTAAATTGTAGACTTGATTACGCTCAAAGTTGTTGAGTTCTTCATGCATGGCCATAAGCCAATCCTCATCATTGAGCGCTTCCTGTACCTGTTGAGGTTCACAATACGAAACAAACGCGTGATGCTCACAATAATTCCAAATTTGTTGACGAGTGGATACTCCCCTTTTCAAACTGCCAAGCACATTCTTCATAAGATGTGACTTGACTCTCAGCTTGTTTGCAATCTTGGATGCGCGACGCTCCAAGAGTTCTGCATTGGATAACTGGGGAACATCGACTTGATTACTTTGCTTGCCCTTGCGTTTTGATCCTCCCTTGGCACCAGTAGCCCTCTTAGGCACTGCAGAAGGGAATTGAGAGACAGCATCCTGATCAACTTGATTTTCGACTTGAGCAGGTTCACTGGTTTGTCCTTGTTCTTGTGGTTGCTCTTGATCTTGATCTTGTGCTTCTATTTGGTCTGGATCTTGTAGTTTCACTTGATCTTGATCTTGAGCAGATTCGGAACCTTGTGTAAGCACTTGTACATCATGGGACACATCACCATCTTTGAGCAATTGATCTTGTCCTTGAGCTTGTTCAACTGGTTGAGGGTCTTATCTTTGTTCATCGGAAGCGTGTGGGGCTTGTGAGGATGATGGCTCCACTTGAGTAGAGCATTGTCCTTCTCCTTCGGCCACAAGGGGTTCCACAATGGGGAGTATTTGACCAATCCCCATTCTTCTTATGGCTTTGGGAGGAATTTCATCACCTACATCACATAGACCACTTTGCTCAACTTGGGAGCCATTATTTTCATCAAACTCCACGTTACATGTTTCCTCAATGAGCCCGGTGGACTTGTTGAGGACACGGTAAGCATGAGAGTTTGTAGCATAACCAACAAAGATGCCCTCTTGTGCTCCAGAATCAAATTTAGCTCAACGTGCACCTTTCTTGAGAATGAAACACTTACACCCGAATACCCGGAAGTACTTGGGATTGGGTTTGTTTCCGGTGAGAATCTCATATGGGGTCTTGTTCAAGCCTTTGCGGATATAGAGCCGATTGGACGCATGACATGCTGTGTTGATGGCTTCAGCCCAAAAGTTATATAGAGATTTGAATTCCGTCATCATTGTTCTTGCAGCGTCCATCAACGTCCGGTTCTTCCTTTCTGCCACACCATTTTGTTGAGCGGTCTATGGTCCTGAATATTGATGTTTTATTCCCTCATCACCTAGAAACTCATCCAAGGTGTAGTTCTTGAACTCGGTGCCGTTGTCACTTCTAATCATCAAAATATTTGCTTCATGTTGACGTTGAGCTTCATTAGCAAAGTTGATAACAGTTTGTTGAGTCTCACTCTTCCTCTTGAAGAAATATACCCAGGTGTATCTTGAGTAGTCGTCAACAATCACCAAGCAGTACTTTCTGCCCCCAAGACTATCAAATGATGGAGGACCGAAGAGATCCATATGAAGGAGCTCCAACGGCCTCTTAGTGTAAATGAGAGTCGTTGGACGATGAGCAGTTTCATGAATCTTTCCTTCAATGCAGGCACTGCAAGCACGATCTTTGGCAAAACTCACATTTGTTAGTCCACGAATATGGTCCCCTTTGAGGAGACTTTGCAAAGATCTCATATTGACATGAGCTAGTCGGCGATGCCAAAGCCAGCCCACATCAACTTTAGCCATTAGACAAGTCGCAGTCTTAGTGGGTCGCTTTGAAAAGTTCACCACATAGAGACCATTTTCGACATATCCAACATATGCTACTTTAAGAGTCTTGCTCCACAAAAGGACCAAAGTATCAAGATTAAATAATGTGGAAAAGCCCATAATTGCAAGTTGACGAACCGAAAGTAAATTGTAAGCAAGGGACTCAACAAGCATGACCTTCTCAATAGATAACTCTTGAGAGATGACCACCTTACCAAATCCCAATAACTTTAATGATGATGCATCGACGAATTGGACATGGGTGGGCATAGATGGGGAAGGATGCACATCCACCACTAAGTCCTTGCTTCCGGTCATATGATTTGTTGCTCCACTATCGAGCAACCATGACACCCCATCGGAAACAAACTCCTGCCATAGATCAAGGCTTGGTTTTAGGTACCCATTTTTGAATGGGTCCTTTAACGTTAGAGACAAGGGTCTTAGGAACCCAAATAGCCCATTCAATGAACTCATAGTGAGAACCAACAAATCTGGCATAAACATGCCCATCCCTAGCACGACATAAAACATAGGAAGGATTGAGTTTGCCAGCTGTGTTGGTAGGCATGTTTTCCCTTCTTGACGCTACCATTCTCCACCTTGTTCCTGTTCACCTCCCGAGTCCCTTCGCCCTCTTTGACAAAGATGTCCATGAGGGTAGGGGGTCGTTTATTCATGTTCTTCCTTTTTCTTTTTGACTTGGATGTAAGTCCAAGTCCCTCCTTTCCTACCACACCATTTTGATTGCTCAAGAGGTCATTCAGGTTCTTCTCGCCTTGGATGCATGACACAAGGCCCTTCTCAAGTTTATCCTTCAACTTGGCATTTTCCTCCACAAGATGTACATGCTCACAACAAGGGTTAGTTGTACAAGCATTATCAATTAAAATGAAAGGAGGACAAGTAGAGATCTCCTTGGTAAGATTTTATTGGAGTTGATCATGAGACTCTTTCAGGGAGAAATGAGCACCTTTCAAGACCTTGTGAGCCTTGTCAAGTGTGTCAAACTCCACTTTGAGTCTGTCATGGCCAACCCCAAGAGCATCCTTTTCAGACTTAAGCATACGAGTAAGAATAGTAGCATGATCTAGTTCCTTCTGCAATTTAGTGCAGTCATCGTTGTATGACTCCTCAAGAGCCAAACGAAGAGTGCGCTCCTTTTCTAGTGCAATAGATAGTTCAGCAATCTCATTGACATAGTCACGACTATGTCCTTGCAGCTCGAGATGGTCTCCTCATGAGACTCGATGAGGTCATTAGCCTCACCCAGTTGTTCCGAAAGAGCAAAAAAGTGCTTCTTGGGTTCTCCTTTGATTTTACATAGAAATTTGTCAAGATCATGCTCATTAAGTTCCACAACATCACTATCATCAACACAATTCAACAATGAAGGAGCAGTAGTTATGTTGGTCTTAATGTTGGGTGTTACCTGATCGATACCTTTGGCCATGAGGCACTTGGCGATGTGGTTATCATTGGGGCGTTGAAGAGAGACACATTATTGGGAGAAGGGGTGGCAATGGCGACAGTCGCAGTTGCCACCATATAATCATCGTCATCATCATCGGAGGGGTACTCTTCAAGTGCCACCATACCCTTTGGGTGGGGTTTCTTGACAAAGTTGTTCTTGTTTGGGAATGACTTGGTTTTGTCTTTGCGAATGAGCTTGACCCTGTTGTCTTCCCTCTTCTCATAGGGACATTCTGCCACGAAGTGACTCACATTTCCGCAGTTATAGCATGTCCTCACTCGTTGCTTGGATTTGAACCCACTTGAGTTGTTCTTGGTGAAGTTGGGTCTTGAGTTCCTCTTGTTGCCCCAGAATTGCCTTTACGCAAGAGCAATGTGCTCGTGATAAGCATACATAGTGTCTTCAGGGCAGCTCTCCTCTTCCTCATCCTCTTCTTATTCTTCTTCAGAAGCGGACTTTGCCTTTAAAAAGCAAGGTTGGGTGAAGCTGTCTTTGACCGAACGCGAGCAAGTGCATTGTCAGCGGTCTCGTTCATGATTGACTTTGCAATGAATTCATCCAACACCTCACTGGAAGACAAGGAGTGGAAATATGGTCGTTGGCGAATGACTGATGACATGGCTTTGTTGAAAGGCATGATGGCCTTGAGAAACTTGCGCTTGATCCATGTGTCATCCACATCCTTGCTACCATGATCCTTGAGAGCAACAACAATAGCAGTCACCCTTCGATAGAGATCACGAGGGTCCTCATCTTCCTTCATCACAAACTCATCGGCCTTATCAAGTACCACTTCATAGTTGGACCATTGAATGCTTGACCTTCCCTTGTACATCACCATAATGTGCTCCCAACAGTCCTTAGCCAGAGTGAAGGGACGCAAGTGAGGAAGATCTTCAGGAGGTACTACGGACTGTAGAATAAACAATGCAGAGTGATTATATTGATTGTATGCTTCTTCTCTTGGAGTGAGGTTGCTTGGGTCATGAGGATAGTAGCCTTGCTCGAAAATTCTCCATAAATTTGTTGAGCTGTGATTCAAATGAGACTTAATAGAAAACACCCAGTTAGCAAAATCACCCTTAAAAAGCTTAGGAGGAGGACCAACAGGGTTAAGACGCGGTGTGGGAACAGGTCCTCCATAGACCATGGGAGGTGGAACTGAGGCATAGGTTCCACTCCCATCATTGTCAAGAGGGGAAGAAGGTCGCATACCTTTAGCTGCTTCCTTAGAGAATTGGCCTCCGAATCTGTGTTGGCGGGTTTAACCACTCATACGTCCATTTTGCATCATGCTTTTATGTTGATATTTATCGCTTCTTGGGTTGTCATTTCACTTCATGGTACAATACTTATGCCTTTTCTCTCTTATTTTGCAAGGTTTACTTGAAGAGGGAGAATGCCAGCAGCTGGAATTCTGGCCTAAAAGTGGAGCAAGTTTGAGATACCTATTCTGCACAACTCCAAACGCCGTAAAAATCAACGATGATTTTTTTATGGATTTATAAAAAATACTGGGTCGAAGAAGCGCCAGAGGGGCGCCAGCACGTGGCCACAAGCCTGCTAGGCGCGACCACCCCCCTGGCCGCGCCTAGGGGGCTTGTGGGCACCCAGCTGGCCCTCTGGCCCCCCTCTTCTACTATATGAAGGGTTTCTTCCGGAAAAAATCAGGAGGAGGCTTTTTCGTGGATTCGCCGCCGCCACGAGGCAGAACTTAAGCAGAACCAATCTAGAGCTCCGGCAGGACGATCCAGCCGGGGAAACTTCCCTCCCGGAGGGGGAAATCGTCACCATCGTCATCACCAACACTCTTCTCACCGGAGGGGACTCATCACCATCAACATCTTCATCAACACCATCTCATCTCCAAACCCTAGTTCATTTCTTGTAACCAATCTCTGTCTCGCGACTCCGATTGGTACTTGTAAGGTTGCTAGTGGTGTTAATTACTCTTTGTAGTTGATGCTAGCTGGATGTAACGACCAAGATGCGGTCCTTTCCGATCTGAGGGTCGAGGCCCCCGAATAGAAAAGAAGCGCATCTAAGTGTTTCGCAAGCAAGTAAACATAGCACAAAATAATAATTACAGTGGACAATCTGGGATTCAACTGTCCTCTTGTTAATAAAGCAGAGTACAACGCAGATACAAACAAGGTAGTTCCGGAACGGACTACAGAACAAGGAAAATGCTATGCTACCCGCTGCAGGCCCACGATCACGACCACGACTCAGTCCTCTGGATAGTTCACGTAAAGGCGATCTGTCTCCTCGTCGTACTGCCACGCCAACTGGGTGCCGTCGGGATCATCTGCCTCTGGGGTACCTGTACCTGCTGGGAGTTTGGGAGGAATCCGTGAGCCACGGGGACTCAGCAATCTAAGACCTTGGTGCCAGAACTAATCACGTTATTAGGTAAGGAAGGGATGAAGTGTTTCAGGCGGCTGCATCCTATGATTGAATAAGTGGCTAACTTACGCGAGAAGGAAGTAAAAGTGGTCTACGCTAACGATCGGGAATACTTGATCAGAAAGTGATCCTAAACACCTACCTACGGCAATCATAACCCCACCGTGTTCCCGGTCGAAGAGAGATCTTCGAAGGGTCAGTCACGGTTACGCACACAGTTGGCATATTTTATTAGTTTATGTTTAAGTTTTCTAATACCGGATGTTAGCAAAATATTCCAAGTAGCCACATAACCGCGGGCACGGCTTTCTGAAAGATTAAACCCTGCAGGGGTGCTCCAACTAGTCCATCACAAACGGACACAGGCCGCAAGGCATCCTCTATCACGAATCTCGTGATCTCGTCGGATTCCTTAGAGGAAAAGCTCAACTCCGGGTGAAACCAAAGCTTCACCGGGATTCCTATACGCAAGATATACCGCTAAGGTAAGACAAGGCTAGCAGGACCTCCCGACGTGTCGACGACCCTGATAAGAGCCGCGTATCTCAGTCTCGAGACACGCCGGATGAGCACAGCGTACGGTGGCCTGATAGACATCTCCCGAGTTGCCCCGGGTTGGCCCCGCACACGACTCAAGTTTGGACCAACGCTCATGAGGAGCACTGGCCCGGGTTGTTGATTAAATTCCTCAGGGTAGCTATTCCCTATGCAGTTTATTATTAAGTGATTAGCAAATTAACACCAAAGTTGGGTCCTGCCGGACAAGCCTTAACACTACGCGATTTATCAAGGGGGTCCCCATAACAACCCCGAACGTGTTAGGAGCGATCATTATGAAATCAAACACCGGTAACCGGTAACTAAGGCGGCAATAACTGAACAAGACACCCGGCAAAAGGCTAGGCCTCCCGTCATTTACCAAGTATATAGATACATTAATTAAATAACAGTAATTAATATAATGATATCAAGCTCATGTCAACTCCTGAGTTATAAACACCTGCAACTAACAATGCTAACATTAGTAGCTGAGCAAGCCTACCTAGCCATGCAAGTTTGCTAGGAAAGAGTAAGGTGTTTAGGCTCATGGCATATGAAGAGGCAATATATTTCCAGTGGTAGGCAGCGAGCAATATGACGTGGAATCGAAACTAACATAACAAGTCTAGATATGGGATCAAGGTCATGTCATCTTGCCTGTGATATCCTCAGCTTGGAATGGTTCTGGATCGTCCTGCACGTACTCTCCTGACTCCACGTAATCGGTCTCCGCTCCCAGTGCTACCAAACACAAGAATAACAGCCAATGAACAGCAGCACCACAAAATGCAACAATCACATGATGCATGAGATGAAAGTTGAGCATGCACCACTATTTCTAACACTAGCACAAGCAAGATAAACTACAACAAGTTCCTGGACAGAACTTTGCACTAAACTATTTGGACATGCATGGGAATGATATGAACAAATGCATATCGTAAAAACGGTGCAAAACCATGTAAAGAACTTTGTAAACGGAGCTACGGATCAACGGGAATCAACGAAACACGATATGAAGCCCTACGTGAAAGATTCATCACCACACACACAATTGGCACAAATCTGGTGTTCCCAGGTTGCCAAGACATATATTAACCCAACATGAATGAAATGGAGCAAGGTAGAACACCCCAACAACAATTAAACACAAACTTTGAACAAAATGGCAAAACTACGCAATCTGCCAGTTTCTGCATCTTAGCTGTTTGTGAGCCACATGCAACATAGCTACAGGTCCTCAAATATGACAAATAATATATGTGGCTGTTGCCAACCAATAACACTACAAGATACAGCAATAATCACAGCAAAAGGAATTAAACTCTAGAAGATACAAGGCCACAAACTTTCCCAAAACCATCAGTTCTCAGGGACTTAGTGAAAATTCCTGCACCTGAGTTTCTGTTTCTGTTCTGAAGCCTTTTGACAGCAATCTAAACACAATCTACTGGACTCCAAATGACTTGAAAATTGACAGGAAGGTTCACAAACATCCCAGGTTCAAAACACTAGCACTGAACTAAGTTCAGTTTTCAACAGAATGACCAGCACAACCTTATCTACAGGGGAAGAAAATGTTTTCAGCATCCCAGACTTAGTGAAATTTTCAGAGTTCAAAAATCTGGAATTTTCCAGCCACATGCCCACTTTGTCTAGGCATAGTTTGCACACACTTGTCACCAAGAGGTGATTGACACCACTATGGTGTTGAGCACAAACCCCTACTACTAACACACAAAATTCATGCCCTTGGGCTCCATCTATACCATGGAAACAAAGGCCAAACTTTCAACAAAGTGCAAATGCAATTCCACAAGGTATGCTTCTAAGATCACAAATACATAGGTGAATCTTATGTGCACAATGAAAAAGTGACATGGGGGTTTGAACCCCATGTTTGTTTCATGCACATCAACAACACCCACACCCATATCACAATATTATTAGATCAAACACATCACAATGGAACCCTAGGCCATCAAGAGAGTATGCACCCCCACATATGGGCATGTGATGGTACACACTCTCACATGCATTACTAGGATCTTCCTAGGAATCATGTCTTACTCAAGGTGCAACCCTCACAACAATCTACCCTAGCTAAACTAGGAATCCACACCTACAATGCTAACATAGAAAGTCACCTAGAACTTCACATCACACCAAGACATGTGGTGAGGGGGAGGCACCCACACCCCACTAAATCTATGCAAACAAATAAAACTACAAGATCAACTTTGACCCTCTCAAGCTCAAAAGATGTGACCAACCATGTGTAGCTAGTGCCTCTATCACCCCTTAAAAACACCTCTCACAAGAAAAGCACATCACAAGCACACACCCCTACCAAGTGTTCTTCACACCACTAGATGTAATCATCATAGGCATCTCAAGGTTAGCATCACATAACAACACTTGTGTGCAACACACACACATAACTAAGTCTACCCTAATTATATTAGCAGGAACAAAATACCACTCCACTGTGTAAAAGAGATAGCTAAACAGTAGAATTAACAAAACTAACAAGCCACTTTGTATAGGAGTTGGGAAAACAGAAAATAAGTAGGCAGACAAAAGAAAAGAAAGCAAAAAAAAAATAGAAACAGGGGCTGCTGGGATTCGAACCCAGACCCCTGGCGTCCAGCAACAGCAACACTCCACTGCGCTGCGGCACTAGTTGTTGACAGGAGAAGAGCAATTGGCAAGGTAAGCTACCTGCAGGAATAAATCAAAACAAAAGAACCAAAAGGAGCCGAGGGGGGACTCGAACCCACGCCCTCCTACAGGCGCTAGTATAAGCCAGCACAACACTACCATCGGGCTACGGATCGAAGACTGGTTATAACAGGAAGAAAAACCACAAAGACACTCTCCACTGCAGAGGAGAGCTCCGCCGGCGGCCGTACCCGAGGGAGCTGGCGGCGCCACTCCCGGCCACCACCAGCAGGGGAAGCTATCGGCGGGGGCTGCGGGAACCTCAGGGGCTCCATTCCCGCCCTGAGCACGGGAAAAGGCCCCTCCTTTGGCAGCCCGGAACGGCACCGGCGTTCCCTGCCGCCACCGCTGCTAAGACTGCGCCGGCGACAGAGAACTCTGGCGCGCCACCCTGCTGACCCTGCTACGCTGCTAGGCTACCGTCGAACTGCTACCAACACCCTGCTACACCACTACGCCTCGCCTCTCCTCTCGACAACGCACGCACGAGCTCGGCACAGAACAGCCGCTACTACTGCTCCTCTAACATGCTGCTGCTAACAAACAGAGGAAGCACGCGCCCGACGGGACCGAGTCGATCCGCGGCAGAGGAAGGACGGGGGAGGACGCGGCCTCACCTTGGGAGAAGATGGGGCGCCGAACGGGGAGGAGGACGCCGAAGAAGCTCCTCCGACGTAGACCGAAGCAGGGAAGGAGACTCCCGGTTCGCCCCGTTGACGAGGACGAGCTCGACGGGGGGGGGCGCTCCTCGGGGTCCTAACGCCGGGAATGGGACGCGGGGAGCCGCCCGAGCCCCCGGACATGGCGGCCGGTGCCGGAGACGACGGAACGGCGGGTTGACGGAGGAGGCGCTGCACTCTCTCTCTCTTTGCTACCTCTCAGAAGCTACCAGGGAAGAACGAGGGAAGGAGGACACTTGCGGCGGTGGGGGGGAACGGAGAGGGAACCCTAGGGAGGAGGAGGAGGCCCCGGGCTCCTTTTTAACGTCTCGGGAGGCGAGCTCGAGCCGCTGGATCAAGGAGAGAGCGATCGAGAGGTGGAGCGTAGGTCGTACAAGTGTGACGTCGGGAGGAAGAAGAAAACGCTCGCTAGCGGGCTCTGTCGCCACGGGTGGAGACCTACTGGGCCAGCACGGGAGGAAGGCTTAATGGGCCAGGGAAAGAAATAACACACAGGAGGTTTAACCAAATAGATCAACAGGGGGAAAAATGCACCCAGGGAAGAAAATATTACCCAAAAACTACTGGGTTACAAAATTAAAAGGAAAATCCTGCTAGACATAAGAAATTATGGCCCAATAGGGAAAAATAGGAAAGCAATATTTGGAGATGTTTGAAATAAATGCAAAGCAGTAATTACCCTACTGTTTTGAGTTTATTTGCACCTCTAAAAATCAAAGAACAAACCAGAAAAATTGCGCCCCCTCATAAGCACATTTTTATCTAACCACCAGACATTTTAGAATCATTTTTGGGAAGAAGGAAATTTGACATGAATAAAAATAGGATGGAAAAGGAGTTTAAAAGGCAAGAGCTTAAAATGACTAGCACTCACTCCTACATCACACACAGCATTATCACATGCATCACAAGGTAGTGCAAAACCACCACTTAACCCTAGCAAGATCACATGCACTCTCAACACCACAACACTACTCCTAGTAAAATCAAATGCAACATGATCATGGCATGCAATCATAAGGTATGGCAAGGAATGATATGTTATGCATGCAAGCAAGGGAAGTAAGCACTAAGGAACACACATGAAATCATGGCACCAAATGATATCATCACTATCTCTGACAAGGTGGCCCCACATGGAAGGTTACAAAAAGGGAAAGACCTACACTTGGGGCATTACACTGGATTACTTGGTGGAGGGGTTTATGTTCAGATCCTTGATGCTACTCAGTACCTCTCTGGTCATGAATATGATTATGCTTTGTGAGTAGTTACTTTTGTTCATGAGGACATGGGATAAGTGATGCTAATAGTAGTCATGTGAATTTGGAATTCGTTCGGTAATTTGATGTGTTGTATGTTGTTTTTCCTCTAGTGGTGTTATATGAACGTCGACTACATAACATTTCACCATTATTTGAGCCTAGAGGAAGGCATTGGGAAGTAGTAAGTACATGATGTGTTGCTAGTTTATGCGTTGCTTCGTAAGGGTCTGATTTGGATCCACTAGTTTAATGCTATGGTTAGACTTTGTCTTAATTCTTCTTTCATAGTTGTGGATGCTTGCCAGAGGGGTTAATCATAAGTGGGATGCTTGTCCAAGTAAGGGCAGTACCCAAGCGCCGGTCGACCCACATATCAAACTATCAAAGTAACGAACGCGAATCATATGAACATGATGAAAACTAGCATGACAGAAATTCTCGTGTGTCCTCGGGAGCAATTTTCCTCCTATAAGACTTTGTCTAGGCTTGTTCCTTGCTACAAAAGGGATTGGGCCACTTTGCTGCACCGTTGCTACTATTGTTACTTGTTGCTTGCTACGAATCATCTCACCACACAATCACTTGTTACCGACAATTTCAGTGCTTGCAGATTTTACCTTGCTGAAAACCACTTGTCAGATCCTTCTGCTCCTCGTTGGGTTCGACACTCTTACTTATCGAAAGGACTATGATTGATCCCCTATACTTGTGGGTCATCGAGAATCTTTTCTGGCGCCGTTGCCGGGGAGTGAAGCGCCTTTGGTAAGTGGAACTTGGTAAGGAAACATTCATATAGTGTGCTGAAATTTGTTGTCACTTGTCACTATGGATACTAATCCTTTGAGGGGCTTGTTCGGGGTATCTTCACCTCGAACGGAAGCACAAAGAGTTTCTCCTCAACCTTCTGCACCTACTGGAAATATTTCCTTTGAATTTCCTTCGGGTATGCTTGAGAAACTGCTGGCTAATCCTTTTATAGGAGATGGAACATCACATCCAGACTTGCATCTAATCTATGTAGATGAAGTTTGTGGTTTATTTAAGCTTGTAGGTTTTCCCGAGGATGAGGTCAAGAAGAAGTTCTTTCCTTTATCTTTGAAGGATAAGGCGTTGACATGGTATAGGCTATGTGATGATACTGGATCATGGGACTACAATCAGAAAATTGGAATTTCATCAAAAGTTTTATCCTATGCATTTAGTACATCGTGATCGGAATTATATTTATAATTTTTGGCCTCGTGACAGAGAAAGCATCGCTCAAGCTTGGGGGAAGCTTAAATCAATGTTATATTCATGCCCCAACCATGAGCTCTCAAGAGAAATTATCATTCAGAACTTCTATGCTCGACTTTCTCATGATGATAGCACCATGCTTGACACTTCTTGTACCGGTTCTTTTATGAAGAGAGATATTGACTTCAAATGGAATTTATTGGAGATAATTAGACGCAACTCTGAAGATTGGGAGCTTGAAGAAGGTAAGGAGTCAGGTACGAATTTCAAGTTTGATTGCGTTAAATCCTTTGTTGAAAAAAATACTTTTTGTGACTTTAGCGCTAAGTATGCACTTGACTCTGAGATAGTAGCTTCATTGTGTGAATCATTTTCTGCTCATATTGATCTCCCCAAAGAGAAGTGGTTTAAATATCATCCTCATTTACAAGTCAATGTAGTTAAACCCAATCTAGTTGAAGAGAAATTCATTGCCTATAATGATCCTATTGTTCCCAGTGCTTACATTGAGAAACCACCTTTCCATGTTAGGATAAAGGATCATTCTAAAGCTTCAACTGTGATACTTAGAGGCTACATTAGAACACCTACACCCCCTGAGCAAATTACAGTTGAACCTAGCATTGCTATTATCAAAGATCTCTTGTCCGATGATGTTGAGGGACATAATATTCACTTATGTGAAGATGCTGCTAGAATTGCTAAACCTCACGCTAGAGACAAACATAGGGCTGTTGTTGGCATGCCTGTTGTTTCTGTTAAGATAGGAGATCATTGTTATCATGGTTTATGTGACGTGGGTGCTAGTGTTAGTGCAATACCTCAATCCCTATACGATGAAATTAAAGACGAGATTGCACCTGTTGAGATAGAGCCTATTGATGTCACTTTTCAGCTTGCCAATAGAGATACTATCTGCCCTGTGGGAATTTTTAGGGATGTTGAAGTCTTGTGTGCTAAAAGGAAGTATCCTGCTGATTTCCTCATTCTTGCTACCGCACAAGATAGCTTTTTTCCCGTCATATTTGGCAGATCTTTTCTCAATGATGTCAATGCTCATATTGATTGTGAGAAGCAAACTGTCACTGTTGGCTTTGAAGGTGTGTCACATGAGTTCAATTTCTCCAAGTTTGGTAGACAACCTCATGAAAAAGAGTTGCCCCATAAGGATGAAACTATTGCCTTAGCCTCTATTGTCGTGCCTCCTGCTAATCCCTTAGAGCAATAGTTTCTTGAGCATGAAAATGATATGCATATGGATGAAAGGGATGAAATAGATAGAGTTGTCTTAGAACAATATCCTATCCTTAAGAATAATCTGCCTGTTGAACTGCTGGGGGATCCACCCCCACCAAAGGGTGATTCTGTGTTCGAGCTTAAATAGTTGCCTGATACTCTTAAGTATGCTTATCTTGATGAAAAAGAGATATATCCTGTCATAATTAGTGCTAGCCTCTCAGAGCATGAAGAAAAGAAGTTACTAAAAACTCTGAGGAAGCACAGTGCTGCTATTGGATATACTCTTCATGATCTTAAGGGCATTAGTCCCACTCTATGCCAGCACAAGATCAAAACTGATCCTGATTCCAAACCAGTTGCTGGTCATCAAAGGAGATTGAATCCTAAGATGAAAGAGGTAGTAAGAAAATAAATACTAAAGCTCCTGGAAGCAGGTATTATCCATCCTGTTGCTCATAGCGATTGGGTGAGTCCGGTGCATTGCGTCCCTAAGAAGGGAGGCATTACCGTTGTCCCTAATGATAAGGACGAATTGATCCCACAAAGGATTATTACTGGCTATAGGATGGTGATCGATTTTAGGAAATTGAATAAAGCCACTAGGAAAGATCATTACCCTTTGCCTTTTATCGACCAAATGCTAGAAAGACTGTCTAAACACACACACTTCTGCTTTCTAGACGGTTATTTTGGTTTCTCCCAAATACCAGTTGCACAATCTGACCCGGAGAAAACCACTTTCACCTGCCCTTTCGGTACTTTTTCTTATAGACGTATGCCTTTTGGCTTATGTAATGCACCTGCCACCTTTCAAAGATGTATGATGGCTATATTCTCTGACTTTTGTGAAAAGATTGTTGGGGTTTTCATGGATGACTTCTCCGTTTACGGGTCTTCTTTTGATGATTGCCTCAGCAACCTTGATCGGGTCTTGCAGAGATGTAAAGACACCAATCTTGTCTTGAATTGGGAGAAGTGCCACTTTATGGTTAATGAAGGCATCGTCTTAGGACATAAAATTTCCGAAAGAGGTAATGAAGTCGATAAGGCTAAGGTTGATGCAATCGAGAAAATGCCATTCCCCACAGATATCAAAGGTATAAGAAGTTTCCTTGGTCATGATGGTTTCTATAGAAGGTTTATTAAAGACTTCTCTAAGATTTCTAGGCATCTTACCAATCTCTTGCAAAGGATATTCCTTTTTTTTTACGATGATTGTGAGGAAGCCTTCGAAATACTTAAGAAGGCTTTGATAACTGCACCTATTGTTCAACCACCTGGTTGGAACTTACCTTTTGAAATCATGTGTGATGTTGGTGATTATGCTGTTGGTGCTGTCCTAGGGCAAAGAGTTGATAAGAAGTTGAATGTTATTCACTATGCTAGTAAAACTCTAGGCAGTGCCCAAAGAAACTATGCTACTACGGAAAAGGAATTTTTAGCAGTCGTGTTTTCATGTGAGAAGTTCAGGTCTTACTTACTTGATTCCAAAGTCACTATTCACACTGATCACGCTGCTATTAAGTACCTCATGGAGAAGAAAGATGCTAAACCTAGACTTATCAGATGGGTTCTCTTGCTACAAGAATTTGATTTGCACGTTGTCGACAGGAAGGGTGCTGATAACCCAGTAGCAGATAACTTGTCTAGGTTGGAGAACGTTCTTGATGACCCACAACCTATTGATGATAGCTTTCCTGATGAGAAATTGAATGTCATCAATGCTTCACGTAGTGCACCATGGTATGCTGATTATGCAAACTATATCGTTGCCAAATATATACCACCTAGTTTCACATACCAGCAAAAGAAGAAATTCTTCTTTGACTTGAGACACTACTTTTGGGATGATCCTCACCTTTATAAGGAAGGAGTAGATGGTGTTATTAGACGTTGTGTACCTGAACATGAACAGGGACAGATCCTATAGAAGTGTCATTCCCAGGCCTATGGAGGACACCATGCGGGAGATAGAACTGCACACAAGGTATTGCAATCAGGATTCTATTGGCCCACTCTCTTCAAGGATGCCCGTAAGTTTATCTTGTCTTGTGACGAATGTCAAAGAATAGGTAATATTAGCAAACGTCATGAAATGCCTATGAACTATTCACTTTTCATTGAACCATTTAATGTCTTGGGCTTTGATTATATGGGACCTTTTCCAAAATCCAACGGGTATACTCATATCCTAGTTGCTGTTGATTACGTCACTAAGTGGGTAGAAGCTATCCCCACTAGTAGTGCTGATCACAACACCTCTATCAGGATGCTTAAAGAAGTTATTTTCCCTAGATTTGGAGTCCCTAGATATCTAATGACCGACGGTGGTTCACATTTCATTCATGGTGCTTTCCGTAAAACGCTTGCTAAGTACGATGTCAACCATAGAATTGCGTCTCCCTATCACCCTCAGTCAAGTGGTCAAATAGAGCTAAGCAATGGAGAGATTAAACTAATTCTGCAAAGACTGTCAACAGGTCTAGAAAGAATTAGTCTAAGAAGCTCGATGATGCACTGTGGGCTTATAGAACTGCCTATAAGAATCCCATGGGCATGTCTCCGTACAAAATGGTGTACGGTAAAGCATGTCATTTACCTCTTGAGCTAGAGCATAAAGCTTATTGGGCAATCAAAGAGCTCAACTTTGACTTCAAACTTGCTGGTGAGAAGAGGTTATTTGACATTAGCTCGCTTGATGAATGGAGAACTCAGGCATATGAATATGCGAAGTTGTTCAAAGAGAAGGTTAAGAGGTGGCATGATAAGAGGATACAAAAGCGTGAGTTCAATGTATGTGATTATGTCTTGCTATATAATTCTCGTTTAAGATTCTTTGCATTCAAGCTTCTCTCTAAATGGGAAGGTCCCTATGTTGTTGAGCAAGTATATCGTTCCGGCGCTATCAAGATCAACAACACGGAAGGTAATCGTCCGAGAGTGGTAAATGGGCAAAGAACCAAGCATTATATCTCACGTACTCCCATAAATGTTGAAAGCAATATTATCAATACCATAACTCCGGAAGAATACCTAAGGGATATTTATCAGCCTGTTTCAGACTCCGAAAACGAAGAGGTATGTGTTTCGGTAAGAAAACAGACTCCAAAACTTTTCCAGTAGGAATTTTTCTCCATTTTGGATTATTTGAAAAAATACAAAAATGGAAGTAGTCCAGAAAGCGCGTGAGGAGGCGACAAGCCTGCCAGGCGCGGGCTCACCCCTGGCCGCACTTGGGGGGCTTGTGGCCACCTCGTGTGCCTCCCGGACTCCGTTTTCGTGTGGGGTACTCCTTCTGACCTGGAAAAAATCATTATATATTCTCCCGTGAGGTCTGACGCATGTACCACGCAGATTTCCTCTGTTTTTCATTTCGAGCCTGTTTTCTATCGCAGATTTAGAGCAAGATGTCGTCTCAGGAATCTATGAGGGAGAAAAATCTCCCTCAAGTTTATGGAGAACTAAGTGCCGATCTGAAAAGGATGGACGTCATGGAGGCTAAGAAAAGGCTACCTAAAGAAACAAAGGGCAAAATCAAGGAGGAGAATCAGGCATGGGACGAAATGCAATCTGTGCTCAACAAGGAAGAAGCTGAAGAAGTGGATTTCCTCCAACCCTACCTCCACCTACTGTCTCCATCCTTGATTCAACTCTTGAGGTTTTGTGAAACAACTCGTGCTCGCAATACTTATTTCACTCGTGAAGTTTTTTTGCTGGAGAAACATATCGTAGATCTCCAAGGTATAAATCAAAGAGTAATGGCCCTCTTGGAATCAAAGATTGCAACAACTCGACCACCATCACCACCAAAGGAAGACAACTAAGCATGGGTATGGGCAATCCCCTTGGCTTGTGCCAAGCTTGGGGGAGTTGCCCCGGTATCGTATCACCATCACATCTTTTGCCTTTACCTTTGTTTTAGTTTGTTCCTTTTCAATTTTCTTTTTCTCTAGTAGAATAAAGGTCTTAGTGTTTAGTCTTGAGTTTTGCTTTGTGTCACCCCCGATGTATTCGAGCTCGTGATACATATAATAAAGAGTGTCTTAGTTGAAGGGCCTTGCCTCATGCCATGATCAAAAGAATAAGAAAAGAACAAAAGCATGAAAGATCATGTAATGATCTTATGGGAAGTGATGGCTTCACATATAAAAAGAATGATGATTGAAACTTGTTGAGGGTAGACAAACGTAGACCTTGGTCATTGTTGCAATTAATAGGAAGTGATAAAGAAGTAGAGGTTCACATATAAATATATCATCTTTAACACCATCTATGATTGTGATCACTCACTAAAATATTGCATGCCTAGAAGTAGATGTTGGACAAGGAAGACATCATAATGAATTGTGTTTGCTTGGTTCCGAAGAATGTTATATGATTAGAGATCCATTAGCATGTGACGATTGCTTCCACCTCATATTAGCCAAAACTCCCGCACCAAGTAGAGTTACTACTTGTGCATCCATAAACCTTCAACCCAGTTTTGCCATGAGAGTCCACCATACCTACCTATGGATTGAATAAGATCCCTCAAGTAAGTTGTCATCGGTGCAAGCAATAAAAATTGCTCTCTAATATGTATGATCTATTAGTGTGTGGAAAATAAGCTTTGTACGAACCTGTGATGAGGAAGACATAAAAGCGACAGACTGGATAATAAAGTTCTTTATCACAGGAGGCAATATAAAGTGACGTTCCTCCGCACTAAGAGGACATGCATCCAAACCTCAAAAGCGCATGACAACCTCTGCTTCCCTCTGCAAAGGGCCTATCTTGTACCTTTACTTTTTGCCCTTGAAAGAGTCATGGTGATCTTCACCAATTCCTTATTTCGCCTTTATCTTGGCTAACGTCATATGCTTGGGAAAGATCTATACTCATATGTCAACTTGGAAGTAAGTAGTCATGAATTATTATTGTTGACATTACCCTTGAGGTATGCAGTTGGGAGGCAAAACTATAAGCCCCTATCTTTCTCTGTGTCCAGCTTAAACTTTGATCTCATGAATACCACGTGAGTTGTAGCAATTGTAGAGAATGAAAGGATGATTGAGTATGTGGATTTGCTTTACAAGCTCTTATTTGACTCCTTCTAATGTTGGGATAAATTGCAATTTCTTCAATGACTAAAGGCTATCGGTTGTTACTTCTCGGTAAGGTTCTTGATCCATGCTTTACTTTGTGAAGGAATTGTCACTTTAGCATGAGAGATTATATGTTGGTATATTGTTCTGATCATGATCATGATGCATGCATGTTCGTATCTTTTTTTGTCGACACCTCTCTCCCTAAACATGTGGACATATTTATTGAGCTAGGCTTTCGCTTGAGGACAAGCGAGGTCTAAGCTTGGGGAGTTGATACATCCATTTTGCATCATATTTTTATGTTGATATTTGTCGCTTCTTGGGCTGTTATTTCACTTCACAGTACAATACTTATGTCTTTTCTCTCTTATTTTGCAAGGTTTACTTGAAGAGGGATAATGCCGGTAGCTGGAATTCTGGCCTGAAAGTGGAGCAAGTTTGAGATACCTATTATGCGCAACTCCAAACACCGTAAAAATCAACGATGATTTTTCTGGATTTATAAAAAACACTGGGCCGAAGAAGCACCAGAGGGGCGCCAGCAGGTGGCCACAAGCCTGCTAGGCACGGCCACCCCCTGGCCGCGCCTAGGGGGCTTGTGGGCACCCAGCGGGCCCTCTGGCCCCCTCTTCTGCTATTTGAAGGGTTACATCCGGAAAAAAATCAGGAGGAGGCTTTTTCGTGGATTCGCCGCCGCCACGAGGCGAAACTTGAGCAGAACCAATCTAGAGCTCCGGCAGGACGATCCTGCCGGGGAAACTTCCCTCCTGGAGGGGGAAATCGTCGCCATTGTCATCACCAACACTCCTCTCATCGGAGGGGACTCATCACCATCAACATCTTCATCAGCACCATCTCATCTCCAAACCCTAGTTCATCTCTTGTAACCAATCTCTGTCTCGCGACTCCGATTGGTACTTGTAAGGTTGCTAGTAGTGTTAATTACTCTTTGTAGTTGATGCTAGTTGCATTACTTGGTGGAGGAGTTTACGTTCAGATCCTTGATGCTACTCATTACCTCTCTGGTCATGAATATGATTATGCTTTGTGAGTACTTACTTTTGTTCGTGAGGACATGGGATAAGTCATGCTAATAGTAGTCATGTGAATTTGGTATTCGTTCGGTAATTTGATGTGTTGTATGTTGTTTTTCCTCTACTGGTGTTATGTGAACGTCGACTACATAACACTTCACCATTATTTGGGCCTAGAGGAAGGCATTGGGAATTAGTAAGTAGATGATGGGTTGCTAGAGTGATAGAAGCTTAAACCCTTGCTTGTGTGTTACTTCGTAAGGGGCTGATTTGGATCCACTAGTTTAATACTATGGTTAGACTTTGTCTTAATTCTTCTTTCGTAGTTGAGGATGCTTGCGAGAGGGGTTAATCATAAGTGGGATGCTTGTCTAAGTAAGGGAAGTACCCAAGCGCCGGTCCACCCACATATCAAACTATCAGAGTAATGAACGCGAATCATATGAACATGATGAAAACTAGCATGACAGAAATTCCCGTGTGTCCTCGGGAGCGTTTTTTCTCCTATAAGACTTTGTCGAGGCTTGTCCCTTGCTACAAAAGGGATTGGGCCACTTTTCTGCATGGTTGCTACTTTTGTTACTTGTTGCTTGCTACGAATCATCTCACCACACAATCACTTGTTACCGACAATTTCAGTGCTTGCAGATTTTACCTTGCTGAAAACCACTTGTTAGATCCTTCTGCTCCTCGTTGGGTTCGACACTCTTACTTATCAAAAGGACTACGATTGATCCCCTATACTTGTGGTTCATCAACCACCAACGCCGGTTCGGGTGAACCTTTAATTCCCTCAATTAACTCTCTAAGCATGGTTTTGACTTCGTTCGTCAAGGACGTCTTCAGGGCGTCCATAGCCGTATTCAAGTCATCCCTTGTGACCGAAGTCAAGGCCATAGCCTCGGGTTGCCCATGGGGAACTCCCTCATCATCTTCCATACTCTTTGGGTGGTGAAACCATTAATAAAGAGACATGGCTCTGATACCAATTGAAAGGATCGACATGGTTGACTAGAGGGTGGGGGGGTGAATAGGCAACGACCACTTTTTAATTAAACTTAACAAGTTAGGGTTAGCAATATAAAGGCTCTCTAAAATGACAACAAGGTGGTGAACCTATACGATGCTACCAACTATAAACACTAAGGCAAGTAAAAGATAGTCTACAACAAAAGCATACACAATGTAAAGAGTAGAGATAACCGCAAGTGGAACCAATGAAGACGAGGATGTGTTACCCAAGTTCCTTCCCTTTGACAGGAAGTACGTCTCCGTTGGAGCGGTGTGGAGGCACAATGCTCATCAGTAAGCCACTAGGGCCACTGTATTCGCCTCGCGCCCTCACACAATGCAAGGTGATCAAGGCGTCATCGAGATGCACGTGTGCTGAATGCAGAGGTGTCATCCATTTCGCACTTGATCGAGATGTTCATGACTGGATCACGGGACGGATCATGATTGGATAGCAAAGACGTTAGACTACATCAACCACATTTCTTAACACTTCTGCTTAGCAATCTACAAGGGTATGTAGACGCACTCTCCCTCTCGTAGCTATTGATCTCCATAGATTGTTCTTGGTGAGCGTAGGAATTTTTTGTTTCCCGTTCGACGTTCCCCAAATAATATAGCAATTGAAACTCGACAAATACAAACCACAAACAACTGAAAACCTTTGAAGGATGCATATGCTCACCACAACATACTTAAGAACATACAAATAGTCATTCATATCGGTATTGTTGAAATTGCATAGAAGATAGAACGTACTATCTGCTTGAACATCAAATTGCATGATTGATCATCACATTGTAAGAAATCTGAAATAACCAATGTGGTGTCACTTACACCAGCTTTAACATGAACTAATTGTATGATTGAACAACCAAATATAGCAATTGTGAACTGAACAATTCATACTCTAGCATATCAAATTGCACTTTTGAACATTAAATTCTACATGACTAGAATAATTAAACACTCCACAGTTGAAAGCTACAAGCACGATCATATGTAATTTTTCCCCTTTGAGGAGGCACGCAGAACAAATCATGGGTTTTCTCACTTGTCACATATTGGTCCTTCTGAAAGGATCGATATGGTTGACTAGAGGGGGGGTGAATAGGCAACGACCACTTTTTAATTAAACTTAACAAGTTAGGTAGCAACATAAAGGTTCTCTAAAATGACAACAAGGTGGTGAACCTATATGATGCTACCAACTATAAACACTAAGGCAAGTAAGAGATAGTCTACAACAAAAGCATACACAATGTAAATATTAGACATAACCGCAGGTAGAACCAATGAAGACGAGGATGTGTTACCGAACTTCCTTCCCTTTGACAGGAAGTACGTCTCCGTTGGAGCGGTGTGGAGGCACAATGCTCCCCAATAAGCCACTAGGGCCACCGTATTCTCCTCACGCCCTCACGCAATGCAAGGTGCCGTGATTCCACTATAGGTGCCCTTGAAGGCGGCGACCGGACCTTTACAAACAAGGTTGGGGCGAACTCCACACAAAGCTTGGAGGCTCCCAACAAGACCACGGAGCTTCACCATAATGGAATGTGGCTCCGAGGTGACCTCAACCGCCTAGGGTGCTCAAACACCTAAGAGTAACAAGATCCGCAAGGGATTAGTGGGGGGAATAAATTTTCTCTTGGTGGAAGTGTAGATCTAGGCCGTCTCAACCAATCCCTAGGAAATCAACAAGTTTGATTGGCTAGGGAGATACATCGGGCACTTTTGAGCTTAGGGAGCAACAATGGAGCTTGGGAGGGTCAAAGGAAGGGTTCATGAGCAAGAAGAACCCTTTATATAGTGGGGGGGGAATCCAACCGTTTTCCCACTCACAGCACGAGCCCAGCGGTACTACCGCTGGCTGCAGCGGTACTACTGCTACCACTCCAACGGTACTACCGCCCGCTGCAGCGGTACTACCGATGAGCCCATGGTAGAGCAAAGACACTACCGGGCCAACCACCGCCAAGAAAGTCTTCGCAAAAAGTTCGACGAAGTACAACCGCAAGGATGGCGGTACTAAAGTCCTGGAGCGGTACTACCACTGACCAGGGGCGATACTACCGCTAGCTCTAGTGGTACTACCGCTAGGGCTAGCGGTACTACCGCCAGCATGAGCGGTACTACCGCTAGGCCCAGCGGTACTATCGCTAGGAGACCTTTTTGCAAGATGAGAGTAACCAGAGATGGGAACAACTCCAAAGTTGCAGGGAAAGGGGACGTAGATAAAGTGTGTGCGTGTAATATTGATTCCACCCAAATCTTTCCACTACGGATCCCCTCTTAATAGTACGGCGTTCCTACGACTCAAAAACCACCAAAGAGAATCGTAGAGGACACCGTGCTTCTGTTCCATGGAGGGTGCCAAATCGTCTTGTGCCTTTGTCATGTATTATCTGAAAGCTTAATGCACACGATTAGTCCTTTAAGGTACTGTCATCAATCACCAAAATTACTTAGGCATAAATATGCCCTAACACCTTCCCCTTCGAAGAGCCCGGAATATGTGTTGCAGATTGTCTCCTTCCCTTTGTAAGATCAAAGCTACAGGGTGCCCTCCCTGATGTCATGGTGTTAGAGCATATTTCTCCATATGTGGTTTTGGTAATTGATGACAATCCCTATGGACTAATGGCTGCCTTAAGTTATATTCGAAGGATTTGTCCATAGGCACTTCTTGAAGTCCATCTGTTGGTTTCAAGGAGTTTATATGATGACCAAGATGGTATTCAAAGTATTATCCAAAGATTGGTCATAAAGACACAAGGGTTATGAAGACTAAGCAGAGAGTAAGTCAAGATGATCAACACACAAAGCGTACAAGATGTACCGAGAAGGATCAAGTGATCCCATGGTATGGTAAGCATTGTCCATAACGCTTTTGTGTACTAACCCATGTCTTCGTGAGAGTTCTATGTGGGCTTAGGTGTGTTTCCATGGGTTTGCGTCAAGAGGAAGATCTCATTCAACCTATGAAGGATGACATCAAGTGGTGATCATCATCAAGATTGCGGTGTGCAAGTTCAAGTGGAGCATCACGAAGATATCATGCTTGAAGCTTGTCGTCCATTGTGGTGGCAATGGACTTGTGAAGAATGTGCTGAAGAGCGGCTCACCCATAGTGAGTATGGGGGAGCAATCAAGAAAGGTGGTCCATCTTGAGGAAGCCAAGATCATCATCATCTAGCTCAAGAGGACTAGGTGCAAGGTATAGGTTTTCCCTTGATAGGTTTTTCTATTGTATAGTTTGTCATACTGTCAAGGGGGCTCTCAAGTGAGTAGCTTGATCGTATCGTTCGTTGAGAGCTCAAACCATTTGCATCCTTGCATAATATATTGGTTCTTGTTTGGTGTTTCTCCTTGTGAGTTTTAAATCTTATGGTCATCTTCATGACAAGCTCGAGTTCATTGAAAACATAGTCCATATCCATCTTCTATGATGTTTTCGATGTTGGAAGTTTTTGCTGGTTCTTCATCTCTACATCATTGGCATTCTCATAACTGCATGTTCTTAAGATTTGATGTTGGAATTCAACAAGCTTGAGTTTGCTCGATTCGGAGTTCGTATGTGAAAGTTCTGGCAGTTTCAGTATCCAGCAGTAGTATCGCTCCTAGTGCCAGCAGTAGTCCCGCTCCTGGAGCGGTAGTACCGCCCCTGGAGCGGTAGTAATTTTTTACTACCGCTCCCTCGGACATTCTGGGAGCGGTAGTACCGCTCCTAGTAGCGGTAGTACCACTCCGGTCGGGCTATGAGTGGGGGTAATGGTTGGATTCTTTCCCCCACTATATAAAGGAGGTCTTCTTCCCCATTGGACCTTATCCATCCGTTGAGCTCGTGTTCTGCCCCCATTGTTGAGCTTCTTAGACCTTGCTAACTCCCAATCCCTCCAATGATTCTTGCTAGTTCTTGAGGGAAAAGAGAGAGGAGATCTAGATCCACATCTTCACCAATCACTTTCTCCTCTATGTGAGGGGAACCCCTTGGATCTTGATCTTGGAGTTCTTTGTGAGCTCCTTGTTCTTCCTCTCATATTTCTCCATAGCTTTTGTTGTTGTGGACGGATTTGAGTGTGAGGGACTTGACCACTTCATGTGTTCTTGCCATTCCATTAGTTGCATTGGTTTGAGCTCTCCATGGTGATACGTGGAAGTGAAAAGTTGAGAAGCTTATTACCCTCGGGTACTTGGTACCCCTAGAGATTTTTCTTCGTGGATGCTTTGGTGTCCTAGAAGCTTGGTGGTGCCTCGAAGCTCAATCATTGTGGTGTAAAGCTCCGGGCAAGCATCTGGGTCTTCAATTAAGTTGTCGAGATTGCCCCGAGCATTTCTGGTCACCTCGAAGCCATATGCCATTATGGTGAAGCTTCATGGTGTTGTTGGGAGCCTCCAATTAAGTTGTGGGGATTTCCCCAACCTTGTTTGTACTGGTTCGGTGACCTCCCTCAAGGGTCCCTTAGTGGAATCATGACATCTTGCATTGTGCGAGGGCGTGAGGAGATTACGGTGGCCTTAGTGTCATCTTGGGGAGCATTGTGCCTCCACACCGCTCCTAATGGAGATTAGCATCCACAAGGGTGTGAAATTCGGGATACATCATCGTCTCTGTGTGCCTCAATTATCTCTTACCCAAACCCTTTACTTATGCACTTTACTTTATGTTAGCCATATTGCTTCTTGTCATATATCTTGCTAGCACTTTGTTGTTTATCTTGCTAAGCATAAGTTGTTGGTGTACATAGATGAGCCTAGGTGTTTTAGGTTTTGTGATTGACAAATTAAACGTTAGTTTTATTCCCCATTTTTCCAAACCTAAACCGTAATTATTTTAAAGTGCCTATTCACCCCCCCCCCTCTAGGAGACATCCACGTCCTATCACATGGATGGGTTATTTCCCCTTAGAAAAGACATATAGGGCGCCCTTGTCATCGTTGTGGTTGTAAATGAGGACTAACTTGGTAGCTGATGATGCCAAGCCACCACCATAGAACGTGTGCTTCATAAATGATAAAGGGTCTTGATGGAAAATTCCTTACAATGAAGCAATGTATATTAGCAATGGGGCGATGGAGGAGATCGGCGGAGGTTGAACCCGAGGGGGTGGGGGTGTGCCACTTAACATGTGACATAGCTCGTGTCAAGCCATCGCTGACGATGAGCTCAATGTTTTAGCTGGCTTCCACGTCATACAAACATGTGGGACCCCACTGATTTAAATTCGCCGACCAGTCATCATAGTGATCTTCCCCGAGGGCGTCGGCTCTCACCAAGCCATCGTCCATCAGATAGACCCTGATATACATATTTTCGCCCATTCTCTCCTCGAGCTCCGTGGGAAGCGTAGACGAGCGTAGGATGACCGCTCTAGAGTGGGGGTGGGGGTGGGGATGGGGATCTATAGGAAATGGGGTGTTTTGCATGCGTGATCCTGTGACAACAGTCCTTCCCCTACAATGGCACCAGAAGAATGCTGCTAGCACTCCCCGACAATGAAACTAGAAGAATGTTGTTGACGGCCCACCAGCGCGTGGGATCGAGGCAGTTTTCGAGGGTAGAGTATTCGACCCAAATTTGTTGATACGCCAGGCAAGAGGTGAGAGGATACTCTCGAGTATTAGCAGCTGAATTTGTCTGATTCAACCACACCTGAAAGATTAGTATCTGCAAGCAAAGTGTTAGCAACAAAGTAATATGATAACAACGGTGTCAGAAACGATCTGTTGACGGCAGACCATTCCTAATTGTCGTATCAATGGCGCCAGAAGTTGCCCGTTGACGGAAATTGTCTATTCCCGTCAACGACCAGCGTACCAAAATTGTAGCGGGTAGCAGCAGTGTAACGAGTAGCGGCAGTGGCAAGGAACAGCAGTAGTGACAGCAGTAGCAAGTAGCAACAGTAGCAAGCGACAGTAGTAACAATAGTAGCAGCAGAGCAAGACAAGTAACAGCAGCAGTGGGACAAACTCGAAGGTAATGGGTCGATGATTTGTTTGGATGATATTCATCATGCAACAGTTATAACACGGAGAGATATGTGGCTAGCTCTCGTTCGTCAATGTGATGTAGGCATGCATTCCGTGTGTAGTCATACGTGCTTAGGGAAAAGAACTTGCATGACATCTATTGTCCATCCCTCCCGTGGCAGCGGGGTCCAAAAGGATACTACGGGATATTAAGGTTCTCCTTTTAATAAAGAACCGGAACAACGCATTAGCACTTGGTGAACACATGAACTCCTCAAACTATGATCATCACCGGGAGTGGTTCCGGTTATTGTCACTCCGGGGTTGCCGGGTCATAACACATAGTAGGTAACTACAACTTGCAAGATCGGATCTAAGACACACATATATTGGTGACAACATAATAATTTCAGATCTGAAATCATGGCACTCGGGCCCTAATGACAAGCATTAAGCATGGCAAAGTAGTAGCAACATCAATCTCATAACATAGTGGATACTAGGGATCAATCCCTATCAAAACTAACTCGATTACATGATAGATCTCATCCTACTGATCACCGCCCAGTGAGCCTACAAATCGATTACTCACGAACGATGAGGAGATTCATGGAATTGGAGAGGGAAGAAGGTTGATGATGACGATGGCGACGATTTCCCCTCTCTGGAGCCCAAATCGGACTCCAGATTTGTCCTCCACATGAAGAACTGGATGTGGCGGCGCCTCCGTATCGCAAATGCGATGAAATCTTCTCTTCTGATTTTTTTCTAGGTGAAAGTGAATTTATAGAGCTGAGATTGGGGGCGGCAGAGCCACGTGGGGCCCACAAGCTTGGTTGCCGCGGCCAGGGGGGTGGCCGCGGCAACAAGGCTTGTGGCCCACTGGCCCACCCCCTCTGGTGGATCTTTGCGCTGGTATTTTTCATATTTTCTAGAAAAATTATCCGTAAATTTTCAGGACGTTCCAAGAACTTTCATTTCTGCACAAAAACAACACCATGGCAATTCTGCTGAAAACAGCGTCAGTCCGGGTAAGTTCCATTCAAATTATGCAAATTAGAGTCCAAAACAAGGGCAAAAGAGTTTTGTAATGTAGATACGACGGAGTCGTATCAAACTCCCCCAAGCTTAAAACCTTGCTTGTCCTCAAGCAACTCAGTTGACAAACTGAAAGCGAAAGAAAAACTTTGAAAAACTCTGTTTGATCTTGTTGTTGCAACTATGTCTAACTCATAACCAGAATTTCAGCAAGATCACAAGTTAACCACATAAGCAAGTGACACAAAGGTCTCACGGTAAACTAATATCAATGGCATAATCAGCTAGCGAGCAAATAATAATGAGTTTCAGATACCAACAATTCAATCAAAACAAGCATGAAGCAATATGAATAGTGGTATCTCGCTAGCTCTTTCTGAGACCGCAAAACATAAAAGCAGAGCACTTTCAAAGATCAAGGGCTGACTAAATATTGTAATTCATAGCAACGAAGATCCAGTCATATTCATACTCAATATCAATCAAAAGCAAAGCATAAAAATCACAGAGGTGCTCTCTAATTGGTGCTTATAAGAAGAGGAGGATGACTCAATAGGAAAATAAATAGACAGACCCTTCGCAGAGGGAAGCATTGATTTGCAGAGGTGCCACGGCTCAAGCTTTGAAAACAGAGATAATAATTTTGGGTGGCATGCTTTCATTGTCAATGCAATGACCAAGAGTTCTCAATATCTTCCACGCTACTCAAGCTATAGGCGGTTCCCAAACAGAAAAGTAAAGTTTTAACTCCCCCACCACCAATCAATCACACTCCATGGCTAGCCGAATCCTCAGGTACCGTCCATACTAACATCAATCCGGGGGGAGTCTTGTTTTACAGTTATGTTTTCGATTTAAGCGTGGAACTAGGCATTCCAATTACCGGCCCCTTTCTCGTGAATGACAGTGAATAAACACATGTCGAGGATAACACGCCTAGCATGGAAGATACCAATAGCCCCTTGTCACCACATGAGCGGTTCGGGCATGCAAAACAGATTATTTCTTGAAGGTTTCGAGAATGGCACATGCAAATTTACTTGGAACGGCGGGTAAATACCGCAAATAGGTAGGTATGGTGGACTCTCATGGAAAAACTTTTGGGTTTATGGAAGTGGATGCACAAGCAGTGTTCCGCTTAGTACAAGTGAAGGCTAGCAAAAGACTGGGAAGCGACCAACTAGAGAGCGACAACGGTCATCAAGATGCAATGAGTTTGACTAACATAGAGTGCAAGCATGAACAGGATATAAATCACCATGAACACGAACATCATAGAGGCTATGTTGATTTTGTTTCAACTACATGCATGAACATGCGCCAAGTCAAGCCACCTGAAACATTCAAAGGAGAATACCATCGTATCATACTACATCATAGTCATCTCAAAATCTATGTTGGCATTCAAGAAAAACCATTATAAGCTCCTAGATAAATAAGCATGGCATCAGAAACTATGATCTCTAAGTTGTCATTGCAAACATGGTTCTCTCACAACAAAGCTGAATCTGGGACGACAAGCTAGTCATATTTACAAAACAAAATAGATAGAGTTCATACCAGCTTTTCCAGTCTCAGTCACTTCATCATATATCATCATTATTGCCTTTCACTTGCACGATTGAACGATGTGAACAATAATAAGAGTGCTCGTGCAATGGACTAAGATGAAATCTGCAGGCAAACACAAAGGAGAAGACAAAGTAATATGGCTCTTTGAAAGCTAAACAGGTATGCATGCAAGAGCCACTAAACATTGTAACCAATATCTTCTACCTTGACCCAAAGAAAAAGAGAACTATTTACACGGGAAAGCTCCCAACAAGCAAAAAGAAGAAAGGAAAATATTTTTGAGTTTTCTCAAAAGGACACAAAACAAGATAACAAGAAAACGAAAATAAACTAGCATGGATCATACAGTGGCAAAGTGTAAACACCGGCTAACAAAGTGAAAGCATAAGCATGAATGTAAAGTCGGTGAGAACACGTACTCCCCCAAGCTTAGGCTTTTGGCCTAGCTTGATCTACTCCCAAGGACGATCCTAGCGAAATCCAAAATCATAATCGAGGCTATATGGGAGCACTGCAGCCACTGCCTGAATAGCTGCCTCACGAAGACGAGCAGCCGTCGCCTCCCTCTCGTACTCCTCTGCCTGTCCTATAGTTATGTAGTATCTCCGTTTAACCTGAAAGTCAAAGAAAGCAGGAGCAGGAAGGGTAATATGGAAAACACGATGCCGGTTAAATATCAATCGGTATAGGAGGGATTCATCATCCCTCTCAAGAAACTGGTAGCGTGTCAAAACGACGCGGTCAAGGAAAGCTGTATGGAGCGGGGGATCTCCTGCGCGGATGGGTACTCCAAGAAAATTTGCTATGCGGGTGGCATAGATGCCGCCAAAGAAATCTCCCTCAATAGCGTTTTTAATCGGCCTCCTTGCTATAATAGCTCCCATGTTGAAGATTTTTTCACCCGTAACTGCGCTCTTAAGGATACTAAGGTCGGAAGCGCATAAGTGACAATGTTCAACCTTACCGTTAATGCATCTACCTATGAAGAGGGCAAAGTAGTGCACGACAGGGAAATGAATGCTTCCTATGGTAGCTTGCGTGATGTCTCTAGTTTCTCCAATAGATATACTAGAGAAAAAATCTCTAACCGAAGATTTAGCAGGATCTTTAAGATTACCCCCATTGGGTATTTTGCAAATCCTATTGAAATCCTCCAAATCCATGGCATAGGATTTATCATACAAGTCAAACAGTATGGATGAGTCACGACCAACTGAAAATTTAAATCTACGCACGAAAGAGGCAGTGAGCATAGCATACTGTTCACATTTATCTGAGAGGAACTCTTCTAACCCGGCATTGCGAACAAGTGTATCAAACTCATCCTTGAAGCCTGCTTCGATCATGAACTCATCGGAAGGCCATTCACATGGTTGTACCGGTGCGTCCCTTAGTTGATAAGGATCGGGCTCTCAAAAAGACAGACGGGGACCCTTCTTACTTGAGGAACCACCATGAAACTTCATCCTGAACATAATTCCTTTTGCTGAAACTTTTGAAGTTCAAGAGAAAAGTGAATAAGGACCAACCACACCTAGTAGAAACTACTCCAACTAGTGCCTAGAGACCGTATCACGAGCTAAAACTACTTGGGACCAGCTAAAAGCAACATTTCAAGCTCAAGAACAGGGTCACCAAGGTAGCAAGAATACGCGAAGGATAAAGCACTAGAGCAAAAACTAATTGGACCAATGGAGGAGTCACTTACCAAGGAGTAATTTCCCCAAAACGGTTCGTAGAATGGTGCTTTGAGCAAGGAGATCGAAAATCACAGCCAAATGAGCAAGAACACAGGTTTGAGCTGCGAAACAATTTTTTTCTGGAGGAAGAAGACGAGGATGGAAGCTCAAGTGAGTGGAGGGGGCCCCTGTGGGCCCCACAAGCTTGCTCCCCGCGGCCAGGGGGTGGCCTGCAGTGACAGGGCTTGTGGCCCACTAGGGTGGCCCCCAGGCGAGCTCTCTGTCCGAGTATTTTTCAAATATTCCAGAAAAAATCATACTATATTTTCAGGACCATCGGAGAACTTTTATTTTCGGGGTATTTTTCTCCGGGACGCTAAAACAGAAAACAGGGAAAACTAAACTAAATCTATCATTTTTCTTCTAAGCAAAAGAAAATGAAAGCTTAAAACAGAGGTATGTGACTCTTTGGTTCATCCACTTCATGGTCATCAAAAGAAATCCGTCAATGGGGTTGATCAAATCCTTATGACAAAACTTTCTCGAATCGCAAGAGAGAACGGAGAATTTTTGAATAGTCACTAGGTAACCCCAATAGGGATGTGTATCTCCCCAACGAGCAAATCATACTTCATCTTGACACGAGGAATAGGGCATTCAAAGCTCGCAATAAGAATCGATGAAGTTTTTTCGATAGCATTGATGCAATGTACTGGATATCGTTTCTTCGGAAAGTGCACGGTATGCTCATTACCATTGACATGGAAAGTGACATTGCCTTTGTTGCAATCTATAACAGCCCCTAAAGTGTTTAAAAAGGGTCTTCCGAGGATGACTGCCATGGCATCGTCCTCGGGAATATCCAAGATAAGAAAGTCTGTTAAGATAGTGGTGTTAGCAACCACAACAGGCACATCCTCGCAAATGCCAACAGGGAAAGCAGTTGATTTGTCGGCCATTTGTAGAGAAATTTCAGTGGGTGTCAACTTATCCAGTTCAAGTATACGATATAGAGAGAGAGGCATAACACTAACTCCGGCTCCAAGGTCACATAAGGCAGTTCTTACGTAGTTTCCTTCAATCGAGCAAGGTATAGTGGGCACTCCGGGATCACTAAGTTTCTTAGGAGTTCCACCTTTGAAAGTGTAATTGGCAAGCAGGGTGGAGATCTCAAGATCTGGTATCTTCCGTTTATTGGTCACGATATCTTTCATGTACTTGGCATATGGAGACATTTTGAGCATATCAACTAACCGCATCTGCAAAAAGATGGGTCTTATCATTTCAATAAAGCGCTCAAAATCCTCATCATCCTTTTTCTTGGATGGCGAAGGAGGAAAGGGCATAGGTCTCTGAACCCTCTTTACCATGCTTCCTAGCGGTGAAGTCATTCTTATCGTATCTCTTAGGTTTTGGGTTATCAGGATTAACAGTAGGTTCAATCTCCACATCCTTATCATTGCTAGGTTGAGCATTATTATGAACATCACTGTCCATATTGTCACCAGGTTCATGTTCATCACCAGATTGTGTTTCTGCATCACACGCAGAAATATCATTTGGTTCTTCACGTGTGACAGTATTAGGTGAACTGACATGCAGGTTTCTATCATCCTTCTTCTTCTCCTTAGGATGACTGGGTGCATCTACATTAATTCCTTGAGAATCTTGATCGATTCTCTTAGGATGACCTTCAGGATACAAAGGTTCCTGAGTCATTTTGCCTCCTCTAGTAATGACTCTGACATAGTTGTCATTTAATTCATTGAGCAGGTCATTCTGAGCTTTAAGTACTTGTTCCACCTGAGTAGTAATCATAGAGGCATGTTTACTCAGAAGCTTCAGATCATTGACATTTCTGTCTACACAAGCACTTAAATGGCTAAGCATACGAGTGCTTTGTTCCAAATGTCTGCTAACATAATCATTGAAACTCTGTTGCTTGGCAACAAATTGTCAAATTCATCAAAGCATAGGCTAGCAGGTTCATAAAAAGGAATATCACTCTTATCAAACCTACGCAGAGAATTTACTTCCACTACCTGTATCGGGTTATCGAGACCATGGATCTCGATAGGTGGTAGATTTTTGACATCTTCAGATATAATGCCTTTCTCTTGCATATATTTCTTGGCTTCTTGCATATCTTCAGGACTGAGGAATAGACTTTTCTTCGGCGTTGGCTTAGGAGGTGGTTCGGGAATAGTCCAAGCATTATCGTTGATCAAGATGTTATTCAGTAGAGTCTCAGCTTGTTCTACAGTTCATTCCCTAAAAACACAACCGGCACAACTATCTAGGTGGTCTCTAGAAGCATCGGTAAGTCCGTTATAGAAGATATCAAGTATCTCGTTCTTCTTAAGAGGGTGATCAGGCAAAGCATTCTGTAGCTGGACGAGCCTCCCCCAAGCTTGTGGGAGACTCTCTTCTTTGAGTTGAGCAAAGTTGTATATTTCCTGCAAGGCAGCTTGCTTCTTATGGGCAGGGAAATATTTCTCACAGAAGTAATAGATCATATCCTGGGGACTACTCACACATCCAGGAGCAAGATAAGCGAACCAGGCTTTAGCGTCATCCTTTAGCGAGAAAGGAAACAGCTTAAGGATATAGTAGTGGCGGATCTTCTCCTCACTAGTGAAAAGGGTGTCTATATCATGCAGTTTGGTAAGATGGGCTACGACTGTCTCAGATTCATAACCGTGAAAAGGATCAGATTTGACTAGAGAGATTATCTCAGGATCGACACAGAATTCATAATCCTTATCGGTGATAAAGATAGGTGAAGTGGCAAACTTCGGGTCGTATTTCATCCTAGCTTTCGGAGATTTTTCCTTCCACTTGAGAAGTAATTTCTCAGCGTTATAGGCATCCTTACACGCAGGAAAATCCTCAGCTATCTCTCCCTCCATAACGTAACCCTCAGGTATATCAGGCAATTCATATCTAGGAGAGCTAGATCTAGCAGGAGCAAAAGCAGGTTCTATCTCAATAGTATCGGCAGTTTCAGAAGCATCACGAGCATTGGCAGTAACTCTAGCAATATGAGCATCAAGGCATACCCCTAGTGGAACATCAGGCAAAGTAGCATCTCTAGCAGTATCAAGCATAGCATCATCAGGAAAAATAGCATCTCTAGCATCATCAGGCAAAGCAGTATCAGGCATAGCATCTCTGGCAATATCAGGCATAGCATCTCTAGCAATATCAGGCATAGCATCTCTAGCAGTATCAGGCATAGTATCAAGCATAGCATCTCTAGCAGTAGCATCATAAGCATCATCAAGGACAGTATCAAGCATAGCATCTCTAGCAGTATCAGGCATAGCATCAGGCATAGTATCAAGCATAGTATCTCTAGCAGTGGCATCATAAGCATCATCAAGCACAGGCGACATATCAAGATTTCTAGCAGGAGGTGATGTCGCAAACTTACTCATAACTGAAGGTGAATCAAGTGCAGAGCTAGATGGCAGTTCCTTACCTCCCCTCGTAGTTGAGGGCAAGACTTTGGTTTTCGGATCCTTTAGATTCTTCATAGTGATCAGCAGATATAAATCCCAAGTGACTCAGAGAATATAGCAATACCTCCCCAGCAACAGCGCGAGAAAAATGTTGATCCTGTGACAACAGACCTTCCCCTGCAACGGCACCAGAAGAATGCTGCTAGCACTCCTCGGCAATGAAACTAGAAGAATGTTGTAGACAACCCACCAGCGCATGGGATCGAGGCAGTTTTCAAGGGTAGAGTATTCGACCCAAATTTGTTGATACGCCAGGCAGGAGGTGAGAGGATACTCTCGAGTATTAGCAGCTGAATTTGTCTAATTCAACCGAACTTGAAAGATTAGTATCTGCAAGCAAAGTGTCAACAGCAAAGTAATATGATAACAATGGTGTCAGAAACGATCTGTTGACGACAGACTATTCCTAATTGTCGTATCAAAGGCGCCAGAAGTTGCCCGTTGACGGAAATTATTTGTTCCCGTCAATGACCAACGTACCAAAATTGTAGCGGGTAGCAGCAGTGTAACGAGTAGCGGCAGTGGCAAGGAACAGCAGTAGTGACAGCAGTAGCAAGTAGCAACAGTAGCAAGCGACAGTAGTAACAGCAGTAGCAGCAGAGCAAGACAAGTAACAGCAGCACTGGGACAACCTCGTAGGAAATGGGTCGGTGATTTGTTTGGATGATATTCATCATGCAGCAGTTATAACACGGAGAGATATGTAGCTAGCTCCCGTTCGTCAATGTGATGTAGGCATGTATTCCGTGTGTAGTCATACGTGCTCAGGGAAAAGAACTTGCGTGACATCTATTGTCCATCCCTCCCGTGGCAGCGGGGTCCAAAAGGATACTACGGGATATTAAGGTTCTCCTTTTAATAAAGAACCAGAACAATGCATTAGCACTTGGTGACCACATGAACTCCTCAAACTATGATCATCACCGGGAGTGGTTTCGGTTATTGTCACTCCGGGGTTGCCGGGTCATAACACATAGTAGGTAACTAAAACTTGCAAGATCGGATCTAAAAAAGTATATTGGTGACAACATAATAATTTCAGATCTTAAATCATGTCACTCGGACCCTAGTGACAAGCATTAAGCATGGCAAAGTAGTAGCAACATCAATCTCAGAACATAGTGGATACTAGGGATCAATCCCCATCAAAACTAACTCGATTACATGATAGATCTCATCCTACTCATCACCGCCCAGCGAGCCTATGAATAGATTACTCACGAAGATGAAGAGCTTCATGGAATTGGAGAGGGAAGAAGGTTGATGATGATGATGGCGACGATCCGGATCCCAAAACGGACTCCAGATCTGTCCTCCAGATGAAGAACAGGATGTGGCGGCGCCTCCGTATCGCAAACGCGACGAAATCTTCTCTTCTGATTTTTTTCTGGGGCGAAAGTGAATTTATAGAGCTGAGATTGGGGGCGGCAGAGCCACGTGGGCCCCACAAGCGTGGTTGCCGCGGCCAGGCGGGTGGCCATGTCAACAGGGCTTGTGGCCCACTGGCCCACCCCCTTTGGTGGATCTTTGCGTAGGTATTTTTCATATTTTCCCGAAAAATTCTCCGTAAATTTTCAGGACGTTCCGAGAACTTTCATTTCTGCACAAAAACAACACCATGGCAATTCTGCTGAAAACAACGTCAGTCCGGGTTAGTTCCATTCAAATCGTGCAAATTAGAGTCCAAAACAAGGGCAATAGAGTTTGGAAAAGTAGATACGACGGAGACGTATCAATGCGTCATCTAAAAATTCTAGGCGGGGAGGGTATGAAAATCGGTGGGTAACATGCACGGGGAGGCCGGCTGAGGTTACCGGTGGAGTCGGGGATGGCAATGGCGACGACCTAGCTAGGGTTTGAGCGAGGGATGACTGGTGTGTGTGTGAGCGGAGGTTTTCCCTTTTTGGACGTAATCTGAACACATGTTTTGTGGTGAGGGGTGTATGGTGGGAATGGGGCAAAGTGGTGTTTGGGGAAATACCTTGTCTACTGGAAATTTTACTAAGCGGGAGTGAAATGTGGGGATGTTAGGTTTATTGAAATTTTAGATTACGGGATTGAAGTGGTGTGGGAGCAACAAACATCACACACAACCCAAACATAATAAGTGTGTGCTATCAAATAGGAAAAAATCGCGGAACCGCCATTTTTCAAATCGCTAATGTACTAGATATTTTTGAGATTCCGAGGGAAGTATCACATAGCCCTATCATGTCCAATGCCCAACAGTGGACCGTGCTGATATGACACGGCACGACCGTGACACGTGGGTACTTTGAGGGAATCATGTTTGTTGAGTGCACAATCATAGACGGTTTTTCATTAGAATCGTCCACTATGTGCTCCTAAAATAATAATGTATATGAGCATTTCACAAACAAATATGCTAGAAAGGGTCAGAACACAAACACACCTCCATGTGGAACAAAAATATGTATGCAAAGGATGTTTCTATATATTCAAATATTGATGTGGAACATGTCCCGTACGCCCTCACTTCGTGCCGGCGGGAGGGAATCCTAACTTTAAACACGTGCCCCCAAATAGGTCTCGCGTCTCACCCTGGCGTAACATGGAACCCTACATACGATATGAATACATCATGATCAAACCACCCCATCTCGCTTCTAGTCAAATGTGGACTCTACGGGCCCATAGATGCATGGGTTTGTATGGTGCATGATGGGTGGGACCACATCCAAGAGCACATGGGTGGCCCAACTATATGTATGAAAGTGTGGTCTGATATTTAAATATACCCAGTTCACAACTTTGATGTGTCACATGTTCCTCGCAACCCAAACATCCCCGACCCAAGGAGGTTCATGATGTACGCATTATATACCGCCTAACACATGCACACACACTTCGAGTCGGTGGGAGGGCATCTCACTACAAACGGTTCTTAACCCCTTTCTGCGACGTAGTTCCAAACCATCGCCTTTCCTGTGCGGGCGATAGGGGCTCCCACAGGACACCGAAACATCGTGTGCGATGGGGCGAGCACGTGCTGATGATTCACCTACAGTAAGCATATGCGAAGTCATAGCCTATCCTACACGTCACACTTTCATGTTATGTTTTTGATGAACCACACATCCAAGACGATGTCGTAGATATATTCATGTGCGAAATACAGATATCACAAACATTTAATCCCATGACGTGTTTGCAATAGGTACATTATGACACATAGCGTAAAACTTTTAACTATGTGCAGTGTCTCTACTATCGCCAGCATGCCAATTCAATAATCATGTGCTATAGTTATTTCGATCACACACGCGCTTCGTATGTCAACCGTCTTCTTATCCTCATATATTACACATGCACACATGTTTGGAACTGTTTGTGCTATTGATGCCAATCGCACACGCTTATGGCATGCAAACAAGTGTGTGATATTGCGCACATCCCACACGCGCAAAATATGCGACCGTGTGTTGTAGAGCTCATAATCACACATGTTATAGTTCAAATAATTGTGTGTAATATATGACACCATCGCACACGGTTTATTTGTTCTAACTGTGTGCAATGTAATCTATTATCCAATAGCATATTTTTGTTAATTTATTATTCAAATTGGAATTTTCAAAAATTAATTCTGAAATATGGATTTCACATCCATCAATACACACTGTAATTACAATGGTTCAATAGCCAATGCATAAATCAAAATCTCAATACATGTTCGATGCTTACATAGTTCGACACAACATTAAATATGATGAACCACAATATATATTACAAGAGGTGGTAAAGGTGGAGAGATAATAGTAAATCCTTTTGGTTGTCGATGGCGTTGAAGAAGTGGAATACCCATAATGTTCCCTCCTCCATGCCAAAAGTGTGCACAACTTTTGTCCAACACCTTGTGATGATCGCCCGTCCATCCTTCACCCCCTTCAGGAAGACTTCTAGGCCATTATCATGGTAGCATAAATTATATACTATAACCTTCATTGCCTCCACTCCGGTCAGGTAGTTTGCAAGGTAATATTGATTGCATTCCTTCAGAAACCACTGAAAAGAAATAACTTTTAGGTATTCATGTCTAATAGAGTAACTTGTTCTCGGCAGGAAACAAAGTAATGGATTACTTACCATCCTAAAGTTCACCAATGTTGTAATCAAGGCTCCGCAGAGCCATGAATGTTCAAACTCTAGGGTGCACTAGCTCTCCTACCTTGTTCTACCTCTCAACTTCACGGTGGCTCTCTGATGGATTAGGCAAAGGAAAGCAAGAAGGAACACACGAGTAGTTTACCCAGGTTCGGGCCACCTTGCGGTGTAAAAACCTGCTCCTGCTTGTCTGGATTGCTTGAAGGTGGAAGGCGAGTACAAAGGTGGGTTCTTTCCCTAGTGGAGACGATGGGGATCCGATGATTGCCCTACTACAGAGGCAGTCCCTCTCTTTTATATTGGCCCTGGTCCTCTTCCCCTGAAAACACCCTCGGCGGGAAGGGCTACCACAACGACCATTTCGAAAGGGGACACGACTAGCATCCGCCCTGACAACGGTGGTCTTCGCCTTCAAAAGCCTTTCTTCGTGATGCGCTGGTGGGCTCCGGGGTGACTTCCGTCCTGCCGAGCCCACCAACCTTAGTCCTCTTGCACTCATCAAGAAACCTTTGGGAGATGCTTTAGGGTTCACCAACTGGCCTTGCTTCCTTGGAACGGAAGTGGAAATCCTCCCTGCCCATGCCTGCTAGCATTGATTATGTGCCGCCTGCGCATCCTGCATCATCCATGTGAAGGCACAGGGTGAGGGATCCTGTCAGGTTGCTCCTGACAAGTTCATCATGCGGGAGCCTCCGTTGTGGCCCTTGGTGATAATCCCTAGACGCTTGCCTCGCAAGGCGAGGGCCCTCGCGAGGGCCTTCCTTGTTGGGCTTGCTGATGGTTCAAGCCGGGCTTTTCCATCCCTGTCGCGCCTGGCTCGTAGGCCAACGAGCCTGGGTACCCCCAGTCTCGGGCCCGACAGTAGCCCTCGGGCCCGTGTTGTGCACAACTCCTCCTAGGGGGAGGAGCGAAGCGACGTGGGCCCCTAGCACCCGCGGGCCAGGCCCGATGCATAACATCCGATGTGACGTGGGTATCCCCTCGCAACACTTCGGGAACTGTCACGAGTGGGTTGATGTCAAGCCTGTGCGCAACGCTTGCCTTCATTGCTCGTCACCTTCTTGCACCATCCTTCCGACGCTAAGATGCCCCTGTGTCGAGGCACGCGCGGAGCGGCTCGTTGGGGGAAAGAAGCGACGCAAGACGAAACCGCCAGCGGGACAGTCATGGCACATGGTGCCAAATGGGGTGCGCACCGCCTCCACTTCCCTCGATGCCTCGGGGGCCGCGGTCAGGGCTATAAAACTGCAACCCCTAGGGCAGCTGCCACCACACTATTTCTCCCTTACTCCTTCCTCTCATGCCGCTCTGCTACCCCTATGTGATTCCTTCTTCCTCTCTTTCCATGGCGGCTAGAAGGGGCGCTTTAGGTGATGAGGCGTGTGTGGTGCCTTTTGAGCCACACCTGCCCCTATCGCGATGGCGCTGGGCCGCCAGTGATGAGTTAGTACACCATCGTCGTTGCTTCTTCTTGTGTGCCTTGTTCGGCTTGATGAATCTTAAGCACAAACCTTTCCAGGGCACCAACACCGCAAAGGCGTCGGGTTGGCCCACTAGGGGTGTCCTCTCGTGTGTCGCCTTCTATGCAGGCGTCCTCCGCCACGCTTGGCCTCGCGAGGCCAAGGGGCCCACAACCTCCTGAGGGGCAACGGTAGGTCCCTCGGGGAACGTAGTCCAATCCACCACACCTGACCCACGGGGCGCCGGGGGCGAGGTGGACCTTAGCCTGCGGGAGGTGGCGGTCGTTGGGCGGACAGTGATATCTTTATTGCAAAGAGTAGCACGACACCGAATGGATAACGTAAAAAATGGATATAAGTGTTCACTACAGTAGGCTTAACAACAACCTAGGATAGGCATTATAAGTTTGTAACTGGTATTGGTGAAATTGAACTAGACAGTTCATACTTGAACAACATAGTGCTTATAACTAAATAAACAGCGGACGTGTTAACTATAGAGTACAAACAACCTAACATAGCGATTAACACTTGTACCGGTGAAACTGAAATTGACACGATTAAACATTGCAACTGGTATTGGTAAAATTGAACTAGACAATTCATAATTGTTAAATTCCGAGGGGTAGTTGCTTGGGCATTTCATCTCGACTAGAGCTTGTACAAAGTCGGCGGCGAGGTGTTCATGCGAGTCGAAGTGTCGATCAGTACCGCTAACATATGTATGTGTACACGCAACAAGTAAATGTTAATTTCATGGGACACTTCATATTGGCCAGAGCCTGCATAAAGCTGGTGGCGTCGGTGGAAAGTTGTTCCTCCGGGTCGACACGCACAACGGCTACTCCGCCGTTAACCACCATGAGGTCCTCGGCCTCCGCGTGATATGTGGTTGGGATTATGCGGGGATGCTCGATGACAGAGGGTGGGATGTAGGGGCATGAGGGTGGTTTGTAGGCTCCATCTGAGCAATTGGGTCGAGGCGGTGATGGAGACCGATGGTTACCTCACTGGATTGGTTGCGGCGATGGCGGTTTGGGATGCAGGAAGAGGGGCGTGTGGGGAATAGGGAGAAATGTGATGGGTGGGTATGGGATGGGAGGAATAACTTCTGAAAACATGCGCCTACTGAAAATTTCACTACGAAACTCAAAACATTACATGGGGCAAATACGCAACACAAACAAAGTGCATGAAATATTTGTGTGCGAAGAAAGAGAAAATTGGTGATCCCGAGAAGGAAAAATTGTACACTCGATGAACGTACTTAAATTCATAGATCATAATTTGCTCTAAAAAATACTAATACGGGTAAACACTAGTACTTGGATGCTCTTAATTAATTAAAAAAATGTTCGGATGACACACACACAAACTACTTCTCCGATGCTGGACATACACCCTCGCTATCGTCCATATCAGCGGCATCCCACACCGTGCTTGGATCTTCGGTCAACTCTTGACAATGGCTTTGGTAGCTACCGTCGCGATCCTGATGGTAGGTTGATACGTCTCCAACGTATCTATAATTTTTTATTGTTCCATGGTGATATATTATTATTCTAGAATACTTTAGGGGTATTTATTAACCAATTTATATTAATTTTGAGCACTAAACTATTGACCAAGTGCCCAGTGCCAGTTGCGGTTTTCTGTGTGTTTTTCACTTTTCAGGTTATCCATACTAAACGAAGTCCAATTGCCCTGAAAATGTTTGGTGATTTTTTAGACTAAAAGAAGACCAACGAGCATCGGAAGAAGGCTGGAGGCCTCATGAGGGGCCCACAGGCCAACAGGGCATGGCCTGGGGGGCGGATGGCCCGTACCTCCCTCGCGGCCCTCCGACCCCATTCTTTTGCTTATAAATTTTCATCTACCCCAAAAACACCAGAGGGAGTCCCGAAACACTTTTTACGCCACCACAAGTCTCTATTCCGATGGGAGGCCATTTGGAGCTCCATTCTAGCACTCTGCGAGAGGGGGGGTCAAACACGGAGAGCCTCATCATCAACCTTGCTCCCTCAGATGATGTATGAGTAGTTCACTGCAGACATACGGGTTGATGGTGAGTACCTAGATGGCAATCTCTCTCTCTCGGTTTGATCTTCAATACAATGGTCATCGCATATTTGCTTTGATCCATATGATGTAATTCCTTTTGTGTTGTGCATTAGTTGGGATCCCATGAATTGTGGGTTTATATTCAGATAATTAATGATAATTATTTTAGTCTCCTCCCAATAGTTATATGATTCTTATGTGCATGATTATGATAGCTTCACATTTCTCTCTAATCTATTGAAATAGTTTGGCCAACTAGATCTACATTTCTTCGGTGAGAGGGGTGCACTGTGGTAGGTTCAACCCGGCGAATTTTTATATCCCAGTGACAGAACGGGACAAGATGTGTCTTTGTGTTGCTTCTACTAAAGATAAAACGATGGGGTTTATTCATATTGCTTGAGTTTACTTTGTCTACATCATGTCATTATTCTTCATGCATTACTCTGTTTTACTTAATACTCTAGATGCATGCTGGATAGCGGTCGATGAGTGGAGTAATAGTAATAGGTGCATGCAGGAGTTGGCCTATTTGTTTATGGACGTGGTGCATATATACACATGATCACTGCCGTGAATATCGCATAACTATCCGCTTTTTTGTCAATTGCCCAACACTAATTTGTTTACCCACCGTATGCTATCTTTCATGAGAGATGCCACTAGGGAAAGCTATGCCCCCCGGGGTCTATTCAAAACATATTGATAACACCTTCATTACCTTGCTGTCATTTACTTGTTTTTATTTGATCTTGCTAACTACAATTATCTACACACCTCACTTGCTTGCAAATAACAAGACAAGAGGATTGAAAACCCTCTTGCCCGTATTGGGTGCAATTTGTTTGTTCTTTTGTGTGCAGCCGCTGAAGACGGTTGTGGTTGATATTACCATTGGTTTTATACACCTTGGTTTCCTAATTGAGGGAAGTACTTACCCATATTGTGTTGCGATAACCCGGTCCTATTCATGGAAAACCCAACGCGGATCACAAGTATCACGAAGGATTTCTGGCGTCGTTGCCGGGGAATATCATCACCAACTACCAAATAACTCCACACAAAATTTCATTCACTTGTTCCTATTTTTATTTGCTGGTATATTTAGTTTGTTTCATAAAAAATAAAAATACAAAAATATTTATCTTTGCTTGTTTTGCTTGTCACTAGATTGCATCTTCGCTCTCTAGTTTGCTTGTCTTGCTTGTTACTTTGCTTGCTCAGCCACCATGTCTCAAGATACTACTAAGTTGTCTGACTTATCAAATACTAATAACAATAATTTTATTAGTACTCCTATACCACCAGCCACTAGTGTGGATGCTTTTTCAATTAGTATTGCATTACTGAATCTTGTCATGAAAGAGAATTTTTCAGGAAGTCCCAATGAGGATCCCACTTCACATCTCAATACCTTTGTTGAACTTTATGGTATGTAAAGGAAAAAAGACATGGATAATGATATTGTGAAATTAAAGTTGTTTACTTTTTCACTAACAGAAAAAGATAAAGATTGGTTTTCATCTTTACCAGGTAATAGTATTGGAACATGTGATAAGTGTAAATATGCCTTTACTGCCAAGTATTTTCCTCCTGCTAAATTCATCTCCCTTAGAAATAAAATAATGATATTTAAACAACAAGATCATGAATATGTTGCACGATCTTGGGAGAGGATGGAATCGATTATAAGAAATTGTCCAACACATGGCTTAAACTTGTGGATGATTATCCAAAATTACTATGCGGGACTAAACTTTGTATCTAGAGATATTCTAGATTCTTCCGCAGGTGGTACCTTCATTGAGGTGACCTTAGGAGAGGACACCAGACTTCTGGAAAACATCAGGGCCAACTATTCTTAATGGCATACCGAAATAGCTCCAACTGGTAAGAAGGAAAATTATGTTGAGGAAGTCGCTACTTTGAGTGAAAAGGTGGATGCTCTTATGAATTTGGTTGCTAACAAAAATACACATGTTGATACTAATGACATGCCCTTGTCCACCTTTATTGAAAAAAATAATGATTTTATTGATGTGAACTTTGTCTCGCGAAATAATTCGAACAACAATGCTTATAGAGGTAATTTCAATGCTAGGCCATATCCTATAGTAATCCTAATGGTTATGGAAATTCTTATGGTAATTCTTATGGAAATTCCTCTACAAATTTTAATAGGATGCCCTCTAATCTTTAGAACAAAATAAAGGAATTCATTAATTCTCAAAATGTTTTCAATACTATGGTAGAAGAAAATTTTCATGTCATTGATACTTTGGCTAAAAACATGGATAGGATTGCTCTTGATGTATAAACTCTTAAAAAGCCTTGCCTCCTAAGCATGATTTTAATGAGACTATTATATCTATAAAATTTTCTATTAATGAAAGTAAGGAGAGGACCGCTAAGTTGAAAGATAAGCGGGAATTCTTAGAAAAAGCCCTTCGACCTGGTTTTTACCGGAATCATGATGAAGATCTTAAAATGATTAGTACTTATCCTATTTAACCTTTGTTTACTTATCTGAATGTTAATGATAAAGGGACTAGAGATCAGTCAACTCTAGTAAAGGAGAGTCCCGTTTGCTTGGAGGGTGATGATTTTAATGCTAAAACAGAAAAAGTGGTTTGGAGAGGTCAAAACTTTAACTAGTGATATGCCCACCATTTTGGATTACAAGGACTTTAATTATGATAATTTCTCTTTAGTAGAATGTATTTTCTTGCTAAAATCCATTATTATCTCACCCAATTCTTACGAACAAAACAAAGCTTTTACTCAACATATATTGGAAGCTATGGTGAAAGCTTATGATGAGAAACTGGAGCTTGAAGTTTCTATTCCTAGAAAGTTGCATGATGAGTGGGAACCTATTATCAAAATTAATATAAATAAATATGAATGCAATTATTTGTGTGACCTTGGTGCTAGTGTTTGAACTATACCTAAAACTTTATGTGATGTGCTTGGTCTCACTAATATTGAAGAATGTTCCCTAAATTTGCATATTGCGGATTCTACCATCAAGGAACCCTTGAGTAGAATAAATGATGTGATGATAATTTAAAATAAAAATTGTGTGCCTATATATTTCATTATGGTTGACATTGATTCCAACCCTACTTGTCCAATTATACTCGGAAGACCCTTCCTTCGAACTATAAGTGCAATCATGGCCATGAAAGAGGGAACTATAAGGTTCCAACTTCCATTAAACAAAGGAATGGGACACTTCCCTAGAAAGAGAATTAGGCCATATTAAGAATTAATCATGAGAGCCACTTATGTGTTTAGTGTCAAAGAAGACAACACTTGAAACTATGCAATATGCCTAGCTAGGGGCGTAAAACAATAATGCATGTTGGGAGGCAACCCAATAGCTATCTTTATTTTTTATTTTTACTTTATATTATTTTATGATCACATGATTATTGCCACTCTAATTATTGTGTTTTTATGTCTCAATTAGTGCTTGTGCCAAGTAAAGCATTTGGGATGACTTGATGAGTAGAATTGATACGGTGCAAAAAGAGAAACTTTGACGTTCGTTGCAGAATTTCTCTGATTTTATTGGAACAACTTTTGAAGCTATATTTTTTCCACAATATTGCTATAGAAATTCTTCAATACTTCATAAGTTTTTAGATTTTTTGGAGTTAGATAAGTATAGGTTCCTTACATATTACTACAAATAGTTCTCTTTGAGTGAGATTCTGTTTTTGCATGCGTAGTTTGCTTGTTTTAATGATGCTATGTATTGTATCAGGGGAGGGGGATAAGCCATGGAGGAGTTAATATACAATACCCTATGCTGAAATAAAATAAGAGTCAACCTGTAACATCACCTAAAAGTATTTATATGTTGCTTATACTAACGGATCTCATGAAGTTTTGTTGAGTTCTATGTGAATTAAGTTTTCAAGTTTTGGCTATTGTCTCGATGGACAAAGGATTTAGGAGCAACAAAAGCCTAAGATTGGGGATTCCCAAGGCACACCAGGGTAATATTCTAGGAAGACTGAAGCGTCTAAGCTTGGGGATGCCCCGGAAGGTATCCCCTCTTTTCGTCTCAATCCATCGGTATGTTACTTGGAGCTATATTTTTATTCTTCACACGATATGAGTTTTGCTTGGAGCATCATTTGATTTTGTTTGATTTTAATTTTAGTTTAACACAATCATTGTTTGTTGTACACACTTTTTTGGGAGAGATACGACATCATCACAATTTGTTAGAATACTCTATGTGCTTCACTTATATCTTTTGAGATTAGCAGTTGCTCAAGTACTTCAATTATATCTTTTTGAGCACAGCTGCATGTAGAGTTGATAGAAATATTATGCTATCGTTCTTCAATTATATTTTTTTGAGATCTAGAGAAACAGTTACGGTATTTGGCATGGGTCATAAGACTAGGTAAAGAATAATGGTGATGATGTGTGAGCATTTCTATTCCTCGTTGAAATCCTAGTGTTGTTTCGAGTCGAAGTCGCGTGATGCTTAATTCCTACCAACCATCCCCCTCCAGGCATGCGAATAGTACTTTGATTTGTGATAAAACTAATAAAACTTTGCAATATGTATAGGAGTTCTTCATGACTAATGTTACACCATGGACATACGCAATCTCACCTCCTCATATTTGCTAGCATGTTCGGTACCGTGCATCAACCGTTCTCACCTTCAGGATTGGTGCAACTTTTGCCGGTGCATCGAAACCTCGTGACATGACATGCTAAATTGCACATAAACCTTTTTATATCCTCCTCAAAACATCCACCATACCTCCCTATCATGGAATTTTCATAGCCTTTCCAAGATATATTGCCATTCAAATGTCATCCTCACTTCACATGACTAGTCCGTTCATCATCATAATGCTTTATTTGATCCTATAGAGTTGACATAGTATTTGTGGCAAAGCCACCTTTCATCATATTTTTGATACATGTCATGCTAGATCTTTGCACATCCTCGTACACTTCCAAATGCATTCATTCAGAGTCATATCGTCCTATCAATTCTCATATTGAGTTGTAAGTAAATAAAAGTGTGATGATCATCATTACTAGAGCATTGTCCAAGTGAGGAAATAAAAATGGGGGAGGCCAAATGAGCACACCATAATAAAAATGAATGAGAGAAAAAGAGAAAAGGGACGTTTCTACTATCCTTTACCACACTTGTGCCTCAAAGTGGCACCTTGTTCTTCATATAGAGAGTCTCATGTTATATCATTCATATGCTAGTGGGAATCACTTTTTCGTGAACTTGGCTTGTATATTCCGATGACGGGCTTCCTCAAATGCCCGAGGTCTTCATGAGCAAGCAAGTTGGATGCAGACCCCACTTAGCTTTAGTGGATCTTTCATACACTTATAGCTCTTGTGCGTCATTTGCATGTCAATCCCCACTCCTCCCAACGATATCTATCGAGGGGCATCTCCATAGCTCGTTGGTATGCCTAGTGGATGTGAGACTATCCTCTCCACTTTTACCCCTTTGAAACCTACCATCATATTCTATTCCACCTTTATGCTATGCCCAATGGTTCACACTCATGTATTGCGTGAAGAATAAAAAGTTGATGCATATTGGAAAAAGTATGATCCGATTGCCTCAATTGGATACCGTGGTGCTTGACATTTGTATTAGTGTGGTGAAGATGGAGCCATGGCTTGCTAATATAATAAAGATGGATGGGGGATAAGACAATCTTTAAGGATCATATACTTTGAAAAATTAATGATTTGCTGCTTGTACCTCTAAGTATTGTTGTGTTAATATGTGTTAATTCATCTTTTTCAATGAGCATACATGCATAAGGTTACATCATGGATATCATTCACATCAAAAATTATGTTTTTATCGTTTACGTACTCGGTGACGAGCATGAATTAAGCTTGGGGATGCTTGATACATCTCCAACGTATCTATAATTTTTGATTGTTCCATACTGATATATTATCATTCTAGAGTACTTCTCGGTTATTTATTGACCAATTTATATTATTTTTGAGCACTAACCTATTGACCCTGTGTCCAGTGCTAGTTGTTGTTTTCTGCATGTTTTTAACTTTTCAGGTTTTCCATACCAAACGAAGTCCAATTGTCGTGAAAATTTTTGGTGATTTTTTCTGGACCAAAAGAAGACCAACGAGTATCAGAAGAAGGCTGGAGGCCTCACGAGATCTCCACAAGCCAACACGGGTGGCCTTCGCAGGCCTGATGGATTTTGCCTCACTCGTGGCATTCTCGAATCCATTCTTTGGCATATTAATTCTCATCTACCCTAAAAACACCAGAGGAAGTCCGAAAACACTTTTTATGCCGCCACAAGTCTCTATTCTGATGGGAGGCCATCCCGAGCTCCATTCTGGCACCCTACCACAGGGGGGATCAATCACGGAGGGCCTCCTCTTCAGCCTTGCTACCATCATGATGATGTGTGAGTAGTTCACCGCGGATCTATGGGTCCATAGTGAGTTCCTCGATGGCAATCTCTCTCTCTCTTTGACCTTCAATACAATGATCATTGCATCTTCGCTTTGATCCATATGATGTAATTCCTTTTTGTAACATCCCAATTTTCCTAATTGGGAATGCTCTACAAATGTAGCTAAGCATCTATGCATTTTGTTTGCAATAAAGATTTGCATTTGATTTCCGTCAAATACTAGCTTTTGCTTTTCTATTTTCTCCCCACGAGAAATGCCCCGACAAAATTCTTGCAAGCAAGAAAGAGCGGAGGAAAATGACCCTCCAAAATGTGAGGCACTTTTGAAAATAATTGAGCCAAGAAAAACCAGAAATTTATGGAGAAAATAATTTGAAAAAGAAAATATAGCATAAGGAGTTTTTCTGGAAAAAAAACATTTTTTAAAGAAGTTTTTATTTTGATTTTGAAAAAATGATAAACAATTAGGAAATATTTTTCTGATCATTTTGGTATATAATACCATATATTAATATTTTTTATTTTGTTTCCTTTTATTCTTTTTCTCTTGCCGTTTTAAAAGAAATACAAAAAAATCGGTAGATATTTTTTTTAGGAAGGCACCATGGGCGCGAGTTACTTGGGCCAGATCCCCCCATCACCGGGATCCAAATCCCTGGCCAACCGCCACGAGCACCCCCCTCGCACCCTTTTTTTTTCTTTTCTTTCTTTCCTTCCTTTCTTCTTCCTCCTTCCTTTCTTCTGTCGTGCCCCCCGTTCCTTCCCAGTGCACGAGCCCCTCTCCATGGTGTAACCTCCTGCATCGCCGGGATCCACCCGATCTCCCTCCCCCCTTTCCTTCCCTCGACCCCCTGCCCCCTATTTAAGCCGCCGCCTCCAGCCCCCCTCGGCCCCCTCCCCCCCACCCAGATCGCCCCACCCCACGCCACCTCGCTGGAGCCAGGCTCCAGAAGAAAATCGCCCTCGCCACCCCGCACCACCACTCGCCTCCCCGCCCCAACCGACGCCGCCACAAGCACCCCCTCGTCCCCCGCAACCCATTTTTGCCCCTAGCCCGAGCTTTCGCCGCTCCTCGCCACTCCCCTCGCCTCGCCGGAGTTAGGCCGGATAGGAACTCCCCGAGCGCTTCCCCGACCGCCCCGACTCCCCTTCGCTTCGCCGACGACGCCGTTCGACGGAGGAGACCCGCCGCCACCTCCCCAACACCTCGGACGCCGTCACCGACCACCGTAGCGACGCCGACGACGAGCACCACTTCCTGCCTCGCCGGAGCCGAGCCCAATCCCCTGCAACTCACGGTGAGCCCCCCCCCCCCCCCACCTCCTGTAGCCGTTAGATCAAAGATCAACGCCCGAGATTATAACCCGCGTACCCCTTCGGTTTTTAGTTAAAAACCAACTAGTTTTCTTCCCCACTTAACACTAGCCGACACGGTTTGTTTAGTTATCGGCCATTTGTTAGTTAGCCCCGCAGCACACACCATCTAGGCCAACCAGAAGCTGCCACCTAACCCCTTGTTCACTAGCAGTTTTTCTTCTTTTTCTGTTTTAGATTAGAAAACAGAGAAAGTTCCAATCTTGTTTTGATCATAGCTTTTGATCCAGAATTCCAATGGAGTTGAAACTTGTTACAGTAGATCACAATTTTTCTGTAGTTTTCAAAAACATATAATTTGTATATGTTTGAAATTTTCAAATTTGAATTAGATTAGATTTCGTTTAAACCTTGTTTTGCTTATTCCAGGAGTTTAAAAATAGATTTTTATTTGATTCTTTTTGCTAATGCTTCCTAGTGATTATATATTTCTGTAGTATAAGTTTCAATTTTGTTTTAATATTTTTACTTGGGGTTTTAACAGAAACAATTTCTGCCTTAGTTAGGCGAAGTGAATTCTTTCACTTTATGCCATAGCTACTTTATGCTTGTGATGTTATTTTACTTATTGATGATTGTAGTGCTTATGGTCTGTATTTGTTTGTATCGGTAGATCACCCGGAGTGCGAAGCTTGTTACTTAGAAGCGCTCGATCAAGACAACTATCATCAAGGCAAGTCATTTTGATCATACTATTTGCCTATGTTTTCTATGCATGGTAGTTTCAACTTTCTTTGCCCAATTGCATGCTGAGTAGGTACATGGAAATTAAAGTTATAGGTTGTAGTATCATGTGGTAGGCACACAACAACCCCGATACTTGGCCCGGGACGACAATTTTCATATTGCTATGCTTGAGTAGACGAGATTCTGGTTGAGTGCATAACACAAGTGATGCGAGGCTAATTAAATAACCAAGACCGGTTAAGTCAAGATTTTCAAGACCTCGTGAAGCAAATGCAACTCTGGGTGAAGGATAGTTTGACGGGCTCCCTGGAGAAACCAGTGGACGACCCCGGGATGCTTGGAGACGTGCCATGTCATCTTGCGGAAAGCTTCACCTAGGCTCGAAGAGACGGACGGAGGCTTCAAGATCCAAGGCTTACCTGCACAGCCACAAGTCATTATGGGCTCTGGCTTGGTTGGACAACGCGGCGACTCTGGACAGGCGGTGCTAGCAGATGTAGAAGAACGGTAGGATTGGATGGGCACCAACAGGGATTCAGAGGGACCCGTTGAAAGACCATGTTTTGATCATCCGGTCTTCAAACACCCTGAAGTGCGAGGACATACTCGGAGGCGATCAAATCTTGTGGGGAACGTGTGCAAAGCTCTGCAGAGTGCCGAAACCTAATCGATTAGCCGTGTCCACGGTCATGGACAACTTGAGCCGAAGGCATTGAAATTTCCCTGAACTCTCGATACAACTTAATAATGATGTGGGAATTATCAACAACTCGGGTACGAGAATTGGTTGGCGGAACCATCTCGTTAAAAACAAACAATGTAGTAATATTTTTGCTTTCAGCCCTCTCTTGTTGTAGGAGAAAATTGGCTTTATGCTAAAACTTATACCCCCACCTGCCAAATATGCATGTAGAGATAGTTGGTTATTATTTTCTTCCCCTCTCTTTGATGACTTGCCGGCATATTCCATATGCTGACCTACACGGATGCAACGTATCATTTTGCAGAGTACTTTTCCGACCAGGAGTGAGGCTACGATCTACGCTCGATGACATGCTCTGGAGTCGGATGGACTCGTCTACCTGATGCTTCCGCTAGTCTTCGTTAGATATCTCTTGAGATGGACTTCAGCCACTTTATTGTAATTCATTATTGTAATGAAGTACTCGATATGAGATTTTCGATTAATAAAGTTGTGTGATCGAACTCTTGATATATACATTGATGTACTGAGTGTGTACCAGCATGATCTTGGGATGGTACGGAACACCAGAGGCTTGACTCGTATTGAGTCGGGTCGCTACAGAAATGGTATCAGAGCACACGCTGACCGTAGGACGTAACCTCTAAGAATGGAAAAGCCTTAGGAAGAAAACTATTTTCTTATGTCTATAAATCCTCTATTTCCTCTTCTGATCATTTATGACTTCTCTCCAATTTTCCAATGTTTTAGATGGCCACCTTCATCCCCATTAAGTCCACGGAGTTTTGCCAGCCCGACGCCACTATGCCTTTTGTAAAGGAGCTGATACAGATCACCAAGGACTTGAGGATTGCTCTGCCGACTATCACAGGGAAGCCTACTTCGTCTTACCCGGAGGATTCATGCTACAGGATTGAGGTGCACGTTCCTGGAAGGACATTCGAGCCGCGCACTGAGCCTGTGGACTTCAAGTTCATCGCACCCAACTGGATTCTCGGAAGGGGCATGGCGGTCCATTGTGCACTCGGACGTATCAAGGAAGTGTACAGAGGCTGCCCTATTTCACCGGACCTATTCACGGTATCCCAGAGAGGAGAAGATGGAGAAATCATCTCAAGCAAGACCAAGGACGCTCTCCTGTCCTATGCCCAGACCTTGGAGAAGCACAGCGGACTCTGGAGCATCGTGTGATCAAGGACGCCAGGAAGATCAAGCAACTGTTGCTCTGCGAACTCGAACTCGAAGAAGCAGCCCGGGAAGCCCACTATGAGCACGAACTGGAGGTGAAGGACTTCCTGGAAAGGATCGAGAAGCTGAAGACTCGTGTCATATACCTGGAGGAGGAACTGGACATGGGCGAGAACCTTCATCCCGAAGGAGACGTAGCCCCCTTGATCAGCAATGGGGAGGACTATGAAGAAAGCTCCACCGAAGGACCCGCCACCATGCTTTTCTGAGGAGGACACTTAGACTACTCCACCAAATCTATCTTATCGTTAAACGCTTAGGCCGATGTTTAGGTTATCGAATTTTGCATCCCCGTGTGTGAACCTTTTGTGATGGTATTGAATAAAATGTGTGGTGTGATACTTGTTTGTTGCATTTCATATGGGTAGTGTAATTACTCTTTAGACCATTGTTCTATGCTAAACTCACCCCTCTACAAACACCAGATGCCTCCGAGACGTGCCCGTGCTTCCAACTTCCCGCCGGAACTCACTCAGTTGATTCAGCAACAGAATACCCTGATGCATCTGATCATCCAGAACCAGAACAATAACAACAACCATCATCCACCCCAGGCCGACAATCTCACCCGTTTCCCGGGAGTGACCCCATTGACCCTAGGGTGGCGCACCAGCCCTTAGTGGGTTGGTGAGGCCAGCCCAAGAGGGCTATGGCGCCACAAGGGAAAAAATACCAAAGGAAAGGGAAAAAAGGAAAGAGGGAGGTCAGAAGGAAGGAGTGGACTCCTTCCCCCAAACCGAATTGGGGTGGGAGTCCACCTCTCCCTTAGGCCGGCGCCCTTCGGGCTCCCTTGAGCCCCAAGGCTAGCCCCTTCCCTCCTCCTATATATATTGGTGGTTTTAGGGCTTTTGAGACACAACTTTGTCACGTGCAACTCAAACCTATACCACGTAGTTCTTCCTCTAGATCGGATTTCTGCGGACCTCTGGCGGAGCCCTGCACGAGTAGATCATCACCATCACCGGCGCGCCATCACGCTGCCGGAGAACTCATCTACTTCTCTGTCTCTCTTGCTGGATCAAGAAGGCCGAGATCGTCATCGAGCTGTACGTGTGCTGAACGCGGAGGTGTCGTCCGTTCGGCGCTAGATCAGAACGGATCGTGGGACGGATCGTGGGACGACGGTGATTTGAATCACGAAGCTGTACCACTACATCAACCGTGTATCTTAACGCTTCCCGCTTGGCGATTTACAAGGGTATGTGGATCTAATCTCCTCTCGTAGATGGACATCACCATGATAGGTCTTTGTGTGCGTAGGAAATTTTTTGTTTCCCATGCAACGTTCCCCAACAATACTATGGTTGGCATTTTAGTTCGTAGATGCACTAAATTATCGATGAAGTAATTCTGGATTCTGGTACACTTCGATCGATTTATATATATCATAACAACTTTAATAACACACAATTCCTGTTCACGAATCGTTTCCTATGCACACCCTTTGTCACACCACTAGATTATACTTTCTTGTCATTGCATTTCATGCATGCATTTTTTTAAATGAAATGGGGACTGAGTAAACCCTAGCATCACACCCTAACTAAACAAATTCAAATGGTGTGAATTTTAATGAACCCAAAATGGCCTTCAAAAATCTTCACCCTCTCTAATAAATGTTGGCAACAACATACCAAGGGTGATCCACTTTTTATCAACAGATTTGGCATTCTATCTAAACCAACAAAGTTGCTGGAAAATGAGCAATAACATATTATAAATATTCTAGTTATTTGAAAAATTCTGGAAATTGTTGTGGGGCCTAGATATAATATTTATAAACCCCACAAATTTATTTGAGGGTTTTTGCCAAACAAATAATAACAAAAATAAAAAACTGAAAGAAAAGAAACAAAATAAAAGAAACAAAACCAGCCCAGCCCACCACCGAGGCTCCTATCGTCTTCCTCCTCCCGCCAGTAGGCATAGGAGAGGCGTGGCAAGCTCACCAAGCTCCATCGCCACCTCCTTCTTGCTCTTTGCCACCGCGACGTCGGGGATGAGCTCCCTAGGGCCGTCCGGATTCTTCTCACCCTCTCATTCACTCTCTCCCTCGCTCTCTCGCCCTCTCCACGGCATGACCGCGTGCTGCCGTAGCCGCCGCTCGCTGTTGCCGCGGCCACCTTCTTCGAGGAGCCCCGCCGTCGTGTCCAGAAGATCCGCCATGCTCCTCTCCATCTCTTCGTCGAGGGAATCGATCCCGGAGGCCTCGAGCAGCGCCATCACCATTGTCTCCCTCACCTCCGGTCGTCGGATGCTGTCGACGATTCGCGGTGCACAGGGCCTCCCCAACCTTGTCGTCAGCTACAAAAGCTCCACGGTGATCTCCGGATTCGAATCCCGCTAACCCCATGGCTTGTCCCTCGTTGTAGTCGTCGCCCCCTTGCTCACTGTAGCGCGACGTCGCCACAGCCCTTCCCAGCACCTGCAGCCACCACCATCGGACGCGCCGCACTGCGCTTGATCCATAGAATCTCTCCACGCGACGTTTGGTCGCCGGAGGAAGAATTCCGACGAGCTCCGTCGTGCCTGGTAGCGTCGGCGGCTCAATGCCGTTGAGGCCGGCCCCTTTTGACCATGGGTTGACCCCCTTGGGTCAACTACAGGTGGGGCCTAGCCCCTGGCCAATTTTCATTAATCACAAAAATAAATTAACTAGGATAATTAACCTAATGACCCACTAACAGTGGTCCCAGACCCTAATTACGAACAAAAGGTTAAAATTAAACTCTTTTTAGCACTTGTGTCAATGACTAGTGGGACCTGTTGGTCAGTTTTGACCTGATCTCGTGACGTTGACGTGCTGACGCAATGCTCGCGCAGAGGTGACGCAATAAATGATTTTTTTGATATAAAAAATAATTCCAGAAAATATCCTAAACTTCTAAAAATCATAGAAAATAAAATATAACTCCAAATTAAATAAATAATATATGGAAAATTATCAGAAAATGCAAGGAATCTGTTTATGGCATTTTCATGCATGTTACAACAACTTTTGTCTTGTGTTTTGGACAAATCAAATAAATGCCATTTAAATAATCATATATGGAGTTTGAATTTGAACCTTTGGTTCAACTAACTTCATTTAATCTTTATGCTAGATGAATTAGCTCAATCATTAGCATTATACCATGTCATGATCATGCATCATAGTGTTGCATTTCTGTGAAGTAAATATTATTCTTTTTGTGTTTGCCGGTGTTGTTCCCTCTCGGTAGATGACGGTTCCGATGATGTGATCATTGACATTGATGAAGACTCATTGCTTTCTTCAGAACTTCAGGCAAGCAAACCCCCTTGAGCATATTGATATAAACCCACTCTCTCGCTCATGCTCTCTTTTACTGCATTAGGACAACGTCGATTCAAGTGTTATTTGTTCTCGGTAGTTGAACCCATTCCTCTGCATGACCTGTTTTTGCCACAGTAAATAGTTGAAACCACTTAGAATGAGTAGCAACTACTTGAGCCTTGTTCTGCTTACTCATCCATGCTTGCTTACTATGCCTGCTATGCTTAGAGTCGTGTCGGGTTTGATCCATCTGGATGATGAATCAGAATGGGTGTGTTCATGTACTACAGTGAGAGAGTAAAGTGTGTGAATCCGATTTGGTAAAGGTAGCGATGAGAGGCCATGTAGGAGTACATGGTGGGTTGTCTCATTGGGACCATCCTTAAGAACTGAGTTATGTGTATGTTATCCAAGACAATATACTACCATGCATTGGGCCCTGAAATATGACCCCGCTTGGCTTATTAATCACCTAGATCTTTGTCCAGGAGTTGCATCTAGTTTCTGGTGTTTGTCGGAAAAGTGTTGGTGGCCGTGTTTAGCTCTGCCCGATAGGGTAGGCTTCAGTGCGGTAGATACACAGTGTCACGGTGTACCAAGTGACACCCGGATGGTGGGCTTGGGAACCCCGCGCACATCGTTTGGGGCCGTAGAGGAAACTTCGACCGGACTTCCTTGCGGGTTCAGTCTCAAATAGGCGATAAACCTGGACCAAGGTCTTGTGTGGTTAACGGTCGTGGCCGACACCCACGCCAGTGCTTCCGCTTGAAGGTTCCTGAGATGCCTGGCATGCATATGGTGATAAGTGGTGAGAGCATGTGTGAAGAAGTATAACCCTGCAGGGTGAATTAATCTGTTCGAATAGCCGTGTCCTCGGATATGGACTACTTGGAAACATTACGTGGTACATAGACAACTTGGAATGGATACTCTAAAATACGCAAGATAAGTGTGAGTGCTATGGATGGCTTTCTCGTAGGGAGACGAGAGTGGATCCATAGTAGTGAATTGAATTGGTGAATATGTGGACTCGCGTGCGTTATCCCACCTCAAAGAAAGAACTTGTAGTCGTAGTAGAGGTTAGCCAAGAGTCAAAGCTGGCTTGGAGGAATTAAACTCCAGAACCCCTTCATTGATACTGATGCATTGTAGATAGTTCTGATGTAAGTCTTGTTGAGTATCTTTGTACTCACGTTTGCTTAATTTATGTTTTTGCAGAGGAGACCTTTGTCTCACCATTAGTTTTTGCGCGATGTGTTGGATGTTGACCGGAATAGCTTGGGAATCCCAGACAGAGGACTAGTTCCTTTGGTAGTGTCGTTGTAGCTTTGCAGGCTCCTCCAACCACTTTTAGTAGATGTGTGTACCCAGACATGTTATGCTTCCGCTTGATGTTTGTATGACTTGAATGTCGGGTCACGAGACCCGTGTTTGTAATATCATACTATGTTGACTCTTATGAGTCTTTAATAAAAGCTTGAGTCATAGAGTTATGTTGTGATGCCATGTTGTATCTACACATATCGTGCATATTGTGTGTATGTGATGAAATGCATTATATGTGTGGGATTCGACACCTAGTTGTGTGCCTTTAGTAGTACTCTTTACGGGGAAATGCCTCTTTGTGCTTCCAACGAGCCTTGGTAGCTTGCTACTTCTCCGGACACATTGATTGACCGACATGTATCCTTCTTTGTTGTTGTGTCTGTCCCTTCAGAGAAATGTCACACGGTGTAATGGAGTCCCTGTAGCTTGCTACGACTCGTCTACACACGTTGTTGACCGACACCTGCTTTGTTGGGTTATGTATGCATGTCCCTGTACGGATGTGACACTTGGGTTTATAACTCGTCATGTCGACCCGAGTTCTCTATCGTTCGAATGCTGGCGACATATACACATACGTGAGCCAAAAGATGCAAACGGTCCCTGCCAAGGTAAGTTGGCTGCCATGGAGTTAACCGTGCGTGAGGCCGTAAAGTGATGTGATGTGTTACAGGCTGGGTTCTTATGACTTAGGATCGGGGTCCCGACACCCTCAACCCCGGCCTCTCCCCCTTCGTCCTCATTCACACTGTTTTATAGTTGCTCGTTCTCGATCATGGCCCACCTAAATCTTCGAGCTCGACGACACCTGCCACAGTCGGATGCTGCCAATGAATGCCACCGCATTTTTTTTTCATCCCCTCGCCGATACTTATCGGCATTGACTTTCTCGATGCTGCTCGATTGGGGATTTCCGCGGGATTATCTTCGGGATTGGGCCGACGGTTTTCTAATGGAGAACAAGGTAATTAGTTTTTCAAAATATTTGTGTATCCCTTATTGCACTTCGTATGTCCCTGTCAATCACCCAAGGGAAATAGCCGTGAATGAATTTTTTCTTGTAGTTGAGTTGATGGCTTTTCTTTATAGTGTCCATAGTCCAAGCACAAATCAGGCAAGTATGGTTGCGGCGGCCAGAGAAACAAGAAGTTCTAACTCACCATACCACACTACTTCAAGGGGCGCACAATTTTTCAATCTCAACTGTGACGCCCTCGATTTGATCGTACGCTAAACATACACGCAAATGCGTACGACCAAGCTCAAGGACTCACGGGAAGATATCACAACACAACTCTAGACAAGTATAAAACATACAAACTTCATATTACAAGCCAACGGCCTCGAGGGATAGAATACAGAAGCTCGATAAACACACGAGTGAGAGGAAGCAACAAATATCTACGTACATACATTAAACATGAGGTGCCTTAGAGAAGGCTAGCACAAAAGACACAGTGATCGAACGAGGTGAGGCCTCCTACCTGGGAGCCTGCTAACTACTCCTGGTCTTCAACGACCTCCACGTAGTAGTAGGCACCGTCGGGGTAGCAGTCGTTGACGGCGGGAAACTCCATCTCTTGGGCTCCATCATCTGGTCGCAGCAACGGATCAAGGGAAAAGGGGGAGCAAAGCAATGGTGAGTACTCATCCAAAGTACTCGCAAGACTGAGATCACAACTATGCTAAGTATGCATCAGTATCAAAGGAAGGGGTTTATATGTGGACTGACTACAGCAATGCGAGAAAGAGAGAGAAGGCCTAGTCCTATCGAAGACTAGCATCTTCAGGAGTCTTGCAACAATAGACGAGAGTAGAACATGCAACACAAATAATAGTCATATTTTTACAGCAATATCAATATGAAGTCATGCCCAGAGATTCTCCCTCGACTCCCTGCGAGGAAGCAATCCCAGAACAACATTCCAGTTAAGTAACAGTTGTAGTGGTATAAGATCTGGGCACAACTCCAAGTCATCCTGTAACCATGGACACGGCTATTCGAATAGATAAGTTCTTCCCTGTAGGGGTGCACAACATATTCCCCGTCATGCTCGATAAACTGTGGTCGGACACACTTTCCTGGGCCATGCCCGGCATCGGAACATCGACATGTCGTAGCCCCACCTACACTAGTAGAAAATGGCCCATTTGTCCCGGTTCGAGAGCCCATTAGCCCTAGTTCTGGAACCGGGACTAAAGGGTAGGTACTAAAGCCCATAACCTTTAGTCCCGGTTCCCTTACTAACCGGGACCGAAGGGTCTCCACGTGGCCTCTGCGGGTAGCCCGGGCAGGAGGTTCTTTAGTCTCGGTTGGTCACACCAACCGGGACAACATGGCATCGACGCGTCAGCATCTGGCCGGAGCTGGGGGTTTTGTTTTTTTTAAATGAGGGGAGGGGTGGGTTTAGGGGGTTTTGGAGCGTTAATTTAGTGGTTTCATATTGTGTTAGCTAGCTCATAGAGAGAAGTGTCCTCTATTTATCCATCCTTGGTCGAACAACAAGTTTTCGTATATCTATCCGACGCTATTACATATATACAATATAACATCTTTTACAATTAATCCAAAACATCATCTAATTAAGATCCAATGACAAATCCACATGGCATTCTCCGTCTTTAGGTATGACGTGGTCAACAAACAATCCCGCCAATTCCTCTTGAATTGTTTGTATGCGGTCATATGGCATCTCGCAGATCTAAATTAAAGAAGGGGGTCAATACATGCATATATATGAATAAAACTAAACACAATTGTGAATATTATTTACGTACTTGAAATTGTTTCTTACAAAAGACCCTCTCACAGGTCGAGTGGCGAATGAATTCGCATACGTAGTATGCACATAAAACAGTGCCTTCTTTCTGGTACATCCACTTTACGAGAATAGAGTTCAATCAAACTGATAAGCAAGCATGGTAATGATATATTGATGAAAATTTGAATCAATTAGAGATGCGTGGAACTATCTAGTACTACTTACTTTGGGGTGCGTAAATCGCAAATCTTTGTTTAGACCGGGAACCATATTGGCGAAATTCATCCAAACCCTGCCAGGCAAAGAAAATGATAACTTGATATCAGGAAATTAATGGAAGTTGCATGCCGATATGGCCTCGGTATATTGACTGAACTTACTTCTTGAGCATTGCAGTAATGTCCTCATAATCCTCTTCGGCTTTATGTCTCGAGTCTAAGACATTTACTACTACCCTGCCAATGTCAATGGATAGCAGAATAAAGTGGTCTCTGCGCACACATATATAACTCATCAATTACATTACTTAATTAACCTCGAGTAAGCGAAACCGAGTTTACAGACAAGACAACAACACTCACTTGAAGTTGTAAGGAAAGATTATTTCCACTTTTTTATGTATAAGGAACGAGTTTAGCAAGTTCTCCTCGGTCTCTTTGATTGAGTTTCGTACTGTCAATTCATTTACGGCATCTGGACTAATGAACCCAACGTCGACAATTCCTGCTTTTTTTAATTCGACGATCTTCAATCTGCATAATATATATAGTGAGGATAATTATATATACATGCAATGAACAAGCTGAGCTAGAGACTTAACTATAGAAGTAATAGTTACAGACAATAGGAAGCCATGAGTTGTTTGTCGAGGGCCAGTTGATTGTATAACTGAAATAACTCCTCAAATTGAATAATAATCATGGGAAGTCCAATGAATTCATGCTCTGGTTTCACTGCCACATATATACCTTTTTTCCCAGACTCCCTGCAGGTTTTCATGTACCACTCATGCAATATGTGCATCATCGTTGTTAGAGCAGGATGACCAGGTTTGTCGAGAGGCTTCCCGTGCACGTATTTATATTGTTCTTTTGTTACATCATCCCCCAAGTAATCATCAGGATTTGTACCGGGCACCATCTCCAGATGATTAGCGATGACGATATCGAGCTCGGGAATTGTTTTCCCACTTGTTAGTTCTGCTAACCTTGCATCACTAGAAGTAGTTCCTCACCGCACCGCTTGTGCATATGTCTTTTTAAGAATGCGGTCATAGTTGGAATCCGGCGGAGGCGATGGTGGATGCTGCAGTTGATTGATAGTGCGCTCCACTCTCACCAGATCTAGCTTCTCCTTCGGAGGTGGAGTTTTCTTTGCAAAATGGGCCCTCAATTCGGCTCGACATATCTCCTCGTTTTCCTCCTTGGTCCTCTCATATGGTAACTTTTCGAGAGGCTTGAGAGATGGACCGAATTTCCTGCCTCTGCTTGTACTGCTAGCCGCCAGAGAGAAGGAGGCGTATCTCTTCCGCTTGAGAGAAGGAGGCGGACTGCTCTGACGTGCCGGACGAGCCGAAGTGGCGGCGTTTGTCTTCCGACGTTGCCGACGAGGCGAAGAAGGAGGCAGACTGCTCTGACGCAATGGAGTAGGCAAAGGAGGAGGCGAAGTGCCCTCACGTGTTGGAGGAGCTAGAGAAGGAAGCAGAGTGCCCTGATCACTCGCTGGAGGAGGAGGAGGGGGAGGAGGCGGAGTGCCCTGACTCGTCGTCGCTGGAGGAGGAGGAGGAGGCATCCAGTTTGTAAGCTTGATGAACTCCTTCTGCCATAGACATGTACTCCCCACAGCACGAAGCACCTGAATCTCCCCTTCACCTGTAGGGTGTCAAGCTCGAGCTGCTCAAAATTCTCCATTACTTGATCCACCATCACAACAGCATAGCCATGTGGAATTGGAAGGCAGTGAAAAGTTCCGTTGGGTTGAGGAGGTTCAATAGAGCCGATAGTCGCCATGAAAGTGAGGTTCCGACATTTCATCATAAGCTCGCAATGTTGAGCCTCCGTGATGGTACCCACGGGGTAGCTAGGAGCCGTGAAGTCATGCTGAACGGGCTCCGTGGAAGCCATGTTGCTTCTCCGCTGAGATGGTGGGGTACCTTCTAGGATAGCTTCGTGCCGCTGAGATGGTTGGCTGGCAGCTCGCGGGCTCTCAAGTTCCTCTAGCTTTTGCAGTCTTGCCTTGTTCTGATGCATGTCACTCAGCTCCGCTTTCCTATTTCTCTCCCGGCTTCTGTAACCGCTTGTGTTAGGAAACCCAAACTTCCACGGAACGGAGCCTGGTGTGCCTTGTGTTCGTCCAGGGTGCTCAGCATTCCCTAGGGCCTCAGTCAGCTCGTCATTCTCTCTATCTGGAATGAACGTCCCTTCCTGCGCTGCGGCGATACACTTCTGAAGCTTGATCATTGGTATTGCAAGTTGCTCGTCCGTCCAATGACACTTCCCTGTTTCAGGGTCCAAAGTTCCCCCAACCCCGAAGAACCAAGTCCTTGAACGCTCTGGCCAGTTTAATGTATGTGGTTGGACCCCTTCAGCAATCAGGTCATTCTCAGCTTTGTCCCAAATCGGATGGGCTTTGAGGTAGCCACCTGACCCCGTGTGATGGTGATACTCCTTTTTTGCGGCATTGTTCTTGTTTGTCTCTGACATTTTCTTACTCTTCTCCGATGACTTGTAGGCCACAAATGTGGGCCAGTGATCTCTTATCTTCTCATATCGGTCGATGAATTCTGGAGTCTTCCCTTTGTCGACAAACATTGATTTCAAATCATTCTTCCACTTCCCGAATAGATGTGCCATCTTCTTAAGAGCACACGCCTTGACAAGTGGCTTTATAACTGGCTTATTTGGATCTTCCTCTGGCGGTAGGGTGAAATTTGCCTTCAGCGCGGTCCAAAGATCATCTTTCTGCCTATCGGTGACATAATCACCATCAAAGACGTTGTCGCCCATAGGATTTTTCCATTGCTTGACGCTGATCGGGATGTTCTCCCTGACAATAGCTCCGCACTGAGCAGAAAATGTGTCCTTGGTCAGCTTGGGTTCAATCGGTAGGCCATCGGCCGCGATTGTTGTGATTGTGAACTTTTCATCCATGCGCAACCTTCTCTTCGGGCCTCGTCTCTTTATCGAAGTTCGGCTCGATTCGGAGGGCTATAAAAGAAGAAAGAATGAAGTGTTAATATATGTGCATACCTTCAGGCTTAATTAATATATATACCTCGCCGGACTTGGCAACATCTCCCTCCTCCCTTCGATCACCGGAGCCGTCATCATGGTCTCCTTCCTCCAGCCTTCGGTCACCGGAGCCATCATAATCATGTCCTTCCTCCTCCATTGTTCAATCATCCGAGGTGTCATCCTCTCCTTCCAGACCATTTGTGTCGTTGAGATACGACAATTAATCACCAACCATTATCTCCCCCAACAACTATTCTCTTTGATCCATATAGTTTGTGCAAATAATCACCGAGCATTATCTCCACTAACAAATTTTTATCAGTATAATGAAATTTTATATATTGAGATTTTCTTAAATCTCAGGCACCTCTAATATTTCAAAGCTAGCAACATACGGATTTAAAACAACACCGGTCAATCTGGCGAGCTACATTAAAATAGATAATTTGTATCTTTCTTATATTATCCGTTTAGTGCTACATGATGTTGGAAATATGCCCTAGAGGCAATAATAAATTAGTTATTATTATATTTCTTTGTTCATGATAATCGTTTATTATCCATGCTATAATTGTATTGATTGGAAACACAGTGCATGTGTGGATACATAGACAAAACACTGTCCCTAGTAAGCCTCTAGTTGACTAGCTCGTTGACCAAAGATGGTCAAGGTTTCCTGACCATAGGCAAGTGTTGTCACTTGATAACGGGATCACATCATTAGGAGAATCATGTGATGGACTAGACCCAAACTAATAGACGTAGCATGTTGATCGTGTCATTTTGTTGCTACTGTTTTCTGCGTGTCAAGTATGTGTTCCTATGACCATGAGATCATATAACTCACTGACACCGGAGGAATGCTTTGTGTGTATCAAACGTCGCAACGTAACTCGGTGACTATAAAGATGCTCTACAGGTATCTCCGAAGGTGTTCGTTGAGTTAGTATGGATCGAGACTCGGATTTGTCACTCCGTGTGACGGAGAGGTATCTAGGGGCCCACTCGGTAATACAACATCACACACAAGCATGCAAGCATTGTGACTTAGTGTAAGTTGCGGGATCTTGTATTACGGAACGAGTAAAGAGACTTGCCGGTAAACGAGATTGAAATAGGTATGCGGATACTGACGATCGAATCTCCGGCAAGTAACATACCGAAGGACAAAGGGAATGACATACGGGATTATATGAATCCTTGGCACTGAGGTTCAAACGATAAGATCTTCGTAGAATATGTAGGGTCCAATATGGGAATCCAGGTCCCGCTATTGGATATTGACCGAGGAGTCACTCGGGTCATGTCTACATAGTTCTCGAACCAGCAGGGTCTACACACTTAAGGTTCGACGTTGTTTTATGCGTATTTGAGTTATATGGTTGGTTACCGAATGTTGTTCGGAGTCCCGGATGAGATCACGGACGTCAAGAGGGTTTCCGGAATGGTCCGGAAACGAAGATTGATATATAGGATAACTTCATTCGGTTACCGGAAGGTTTTTGGGCATTACCAGTAATGTACCGCGAATGACGAATGGGTTCCGGATCTTCACCGGGAGGGGGGACCACCCACCCGGGAGGGCCCAAGGACCTTGGGGGTGGCGCACCAAGTAGGTGGGGTCAGCCCAAGGCTGTCTTGCGCAAGAGAAAGAAAAAACCAAAAGAAGAGGAAAAAAAAGGCAAGGTGGGAAAAGAGAGAAGGACTCCACCTTCCAATCCTAGTTGGACTAGGATTGGAGGAGGACTCCTCCTCCCCTTGGTGGCGCAGCCCTTGGGGCTCCTTGAGCCTCAAGGCAAGCCTCCCCTCCCTCCTCCTATATATATGGAGCAATTAGGGCTGATTTGAGACAACTTTTTCAAGGCAGCCCGACCACATACCTCCACGGTTTTACCTCTAGATCACGTTTCTGCGGAGCTCGGGCGGAGCCCTGCCGAGATTAGATCACCACCAACCTCCGGAGCGCCGTCACGCTGCCGGAGAACTCATCTACCTCTCCGTCTCTCTTGCTGGATCAAGAAGGTCGAGATCATCGTCGAGCTGTACGTGTGCTGAATGCGGAGGTGCCGTCCGTTCGGCACTAGATCGGAGCGGATCGTGGGACGGATTGTGGGACGGTTCGCGGGGTGGATCGAGGGACGTGAGGACGTTCCACTACATCAACCGCGTTCACTAATGCTTCTGTTGTGCGATCTACAAGGGTACGTAGATCAGAAATCCCCTCTCGTAGATGGACATCACCATGATAGGTCTTCGTGCGCGTAGGAAATTTTTTGTTTCCCATGTGACGTTCCCCAACAGTGGCATCATGAGCTAGGTTCATGCGTAGATGTCTTCTTGAGTAGAACACAAAAGTTTTTGTGGGCGGTGATGTGCGTTTTTCTGCCCTCCTTAGTCTTTTCTTGATTCCGCGGTATTGTTGGATTGAAGTGGCTTGGACCGACATTACTCATACGCTTATGAGAGAGTGGTTTCATCGCTACGAGTAACTCCCTTGCTCAAAGATGACTGGCAAGTGTCCGTTTCTCCAACTTTAGTTGAATCGGATTTGACCAAGGAGGTCCTTGGATGAGGTTAAATAGCAATTCATATATCTCCGTTGTGGTGTTTGCGTAAGTAAGATGCGATCCTACTAGATACCCATGGTCACCATGTAAAACATGCAACAACAATTAGAGGACGTCTAACTTGTTTTTGCAGGGTATGCTTGTGATGTGATATGGCCAATGATGTGATGTGATATATTGGATGTATGAGATGATCATGTTGTAATAGTTAATATCGACTTGCACGTCGATGGTACGGCAACCGGCAGGAGCCATAGGGTTGTCTTTAAACTAACATTTGTGCTTGCAGATGCGTTTACTATATTGCTAGGACGTAGCTTTAGTAGTAATAGCATGAGTAGCACGACAACCCCGATGGCGACACGTTGATGGAGATCATGATGATGGAGATCATGGTGTGACACCGGTGACAAGAAGATCGTGTCGGTGCTTTGGTGATGGAGATCAAGAAGCACATGATGATGGCCATATCATGTCACTTATGAATTGCATGTGATGTTAATCCTTTATGCACCTTATCTTGCTTAGAACGACGGTAGCATTATGAGGTGATCTCTCACTAAAATTTCAAGACGAAATTGTGTTCTCCCCGACTGTGCACCGTTGCGACAGTTCTTCGTTTCGAGACACCATGTGATGATCGGGTGTGATAGACTCAACGTTCACATACAACGGGTGCAAAAAACAGTTGCACACGCGGAACACTCGGGTTAAGCTTGACGAGCCTAGCATGTGCACACATGGCCTCGGAACACATGAGACCGAAAGGTCGAGCATGAATCGTATAGTTGATATGATTAGCATAGAGATGCTTACCACTGAAACTATTCTCGACTCACGTGATGATCGGACTTGAGATAGTGGATTTGGATCATGTACCACTCAAATGACTAGAGAGATGTACTTTTTGAGTGGGAGTTCTTAAGTAATTTGATTAATTGAACTAATTGTCATGAACATAGTCTAATGGTCTTTGCGAATTACGATGTAGCTTGCGCTATAGCTCTACTATTTTTATATGTTCCTAGAGAAAATTTAGTTGAAAGTTGATAGTAGCAAACTTTGGAGAGGATTGTCCTCGTTGCTGCGCAGAAGGCTTATGTCCTTAATGCACCACTCGGTGTGCTGCACCTCGAGCGTCATGTGTGGATGCTGTGAACATCCGACATACACGTTTCTGATGACTACACGATAGTTCAGTGCAAAATACTTAATGGCTTAGAAGCAAGGCGCCGAAGACGTTTTGAAACGTCACAAAACATAAGTGATATTCTAAAGAGATGAAATTGTGATTTCATGCTTGTGCCCTTGTTAAGAGGTACGAGACCTCCGACAAGATTCTTTGTCCACAAAGTAAAGGAGAAAAGCTCAATCGTTGAGCGTGTCCTTAGATTGTCTGAGTACGACAATCGCTTGAATCAAGTGGGAGTTAATCTTCGAGATGAGATAGTGATGGTTCTCCAAAGTCACTGCCACAAAGCTATGAGAGCTTCGTGATGAACTATAACATATCAAGGATAGATACAATGATCCCTGAGCGATTCGCGATGTTTGACACTGCGAAAGTAGAAATCAAGAAGGAGCATCAATAGTTGATGGTTAGTAAAACCACTAAGTTTCAAGAAAGGCAAGGGCTAGAAGGGATACTTCGTGAAACGGCAAAACAGTTGCTGCACTAATGAAGAGGCCCAAGATCAAACCCAAACCCGAGACTAAGTGCTTCTGTAATGAGGGGAACAGTCACTGAGGCGGAGCAACTCTAGATACTTGGTAGATAAGAAGGCTAGCAAAAGTCGAAAGAAGTATATTTGATATACATGATGTTGATGTGTACTTTACTAGTACTCCTAGTAGCACGAGGGTATTGGATACCGGTTCGGTTGCTAAGTGATTAGTAACACGAAATGAAAGCTACGGCATAAACGGAGACTAGCTAAAGGCGAGGTGACGATACGTGTTGGAAGTGTTTCCAAGGTTGATATGATCAAACGTCGCACACTCCATCTACCATCGGGATTGGTGTTAAACCTAAATAATTGTTATTTGGTACTTGCGTTAAGCATGAACATGATTGGATCGTGTTTATTGCAATACAATTATTCATTTAAAGAGAATAATGGTTACTCTATTTGCTTGAATAAATCACCTTCAATGGTTTATTGAATCTCGATCGTAGTGTTACACATGTTCATAATATTGGTGCCAAAAGATACGAGGTAATGATGATAGTACCACTTACTTGTGGCACTGCCGCTTGAGTCATGTTGGTGTAAATTGCATGAAGAGGCTCCATGCTGATGGATGTTTATACTCACTTGATTTTGAATCACTAGTGACATGCAAATCATACCACATGAGCAAGGCCTTGTTTTCATTGAGATGAAACAAGATAGTAACTTGTTGGAAGTGATACATTTTGATGTATGCAGTCCAATGGGTGCTGAGGCACGCAGTGGATATCATTATGTTCTTACTTCAATGACGATTTGAGCAGATACAAGAGTATTTACTTAATGAATCACAAGTCTGAAATATTGAAAGGTTCAATTATGTTTCAGGAGTGAAGTTCGTCGTAACAAGAGGATAAACTGTCTACGATATGATCATAGAAATGAATATCTGAGTTACGAGTTTTGGTACGCAGTTAAGACAATGTGGAAATTGTTTCGCATTTCATGCCACCTGGAACATCATAGTGTGATGATGTGTCTGAACGTCATAGCCACGCACTATTTGGTATGGTGCATGCTATGATGTCTCTTATCGAATTACCACTATCGTTTATGGGTTATGCATTAGAGACAACTGCATTCACTTTAAATAGGGCACCGCGTATTTCCGTTGAGATGACACAGTATAGACTGAGGTTTAGAGAAATCTAAACTATCCTTTCTTGAAAGTTTGGGGCTTCGACACTTGTGTGAAAAAATTTCAGTCGAATAAGCTCAAACCCAAAGCGGATAAATGCATCTTCATGGGATATCCAAAACAGTTGGGTACATCTCCTATCTCAGATCCGAAAGCAAAGTGTTTGTTTCTAAAATGGATCCTTTCTTGAGGAAAGGTTTCTCTCGAAAGAATTGAGTGGGATGGTGGTAGAACTTGATGAGGTTATTGAACCATCACTTCAATCAGTGTGTAGCAGGGCGCAGGAAGTTGTTCCTGTGGCGCCTATACCAATTGAAGTGAAAGCTGATGATGGTGATCATCGAGCATCGGATCAAGTTACTATAAGCCTCGTAGGTTGACAAGGTCGCGCACTACTGCAGAGTGGTACGGTAACCGTGTCTTGGAGGTCATGTTGTTGAGCAACAGTGAACCTACGAGTTATGGAGAAAGCAATGGTGGGCCCGGATTCCGACAAATGGCTGGAAGCCATGAAATCCGAGAGAGGATCCATGTATGAAAACAAAGTGTAGACTTTGGAAGAACTACTTGATGGTCATAGGACTGTTGAGTAAAGATGGATCTTTAAAAGGAAGACAGACGATGATGGTGATAAGTCACTATTAAGAAAAGCTCGACTTGTCGCAAAGATGTTTCCGACAAGATCAAACAGTTGACTATGATGAGACTTTCTCACTCGTAGCGATGCTAAAAGTCTGTTAGAATTATGTTAGTAGTTGTTGCATTATTTATGAAATATTGCACATAGGATGTCAAAACATTGTTTCCTCGACGGTTTCCTTGAGCAAACATTGTATGTGATACAACCAGAAGGTTTTGTCGATCCTAAAGATACTAACAAGTATGCAAGCTCCAGCGATCCTTCAATGGACTGGTGCAAGCATCTCGGAGTTGGAATATACACTTTGATGAGATGATCAAAGATTTTCGGTTTGTACAAGGTTTATGAGAAACTTGTATTTCCAAAGAAGTGAGTGGGAGCACTATAGAATTTCTGATAAGTATATGTGGTTGACATATTGTGGATCAGAAGTAATATAGAATTTCTGTAAAGCATACAAGGTTGTTTGAAAGGAGTTTTCAAAGGAGTACCTGGATTGCGCTACTTGAACGTTGAGCATCAAAGATCTATGGAGATAGATCGAAAGCGCTTAATGGAAGTTTCTACAAGATCCATGCCTTGACAAGTTTTTGAAGGAGTTCAAAATAGATCAGCAAAGAAGGAGTTCTTGGTTGCGTTGTGAGGTGTGAATTTGAGTAAGACTCAAAACCCGACCCCGGCAGAATAAAGAGAATAGACGAAGGTCGTCTTCTATGCCTTGGCCGTAGAACCTGAAGTATGCCATGCTGGGTACCACACCTGATGTGTGCCTTGACTCAAAGTCTGTTGAGAGGTACAGAGAGTGATCCATGATTGAATCACTAGCAGCGGTCAAAATTTATCCTTAGAAACTGATGGACTAAGGAATTTTTCTCGATTATGGAGGTGGTTAAAGAGTTCGTCGTAAAGGGTTACGTCGATGCAAGCTTTGACACTAATCCGAATAACTATGAGTAGTGAAACGGATTCGTATAGTAGAGTAGATATTTGGAGTATTTCCGAATAGCATCTATAAGATGGCATAAAGATTTGTAAAGAACACATGGGTCTGAAAGTTTCAGAACCATTGACTAAAACCGCTCTCACGAGCAAGACGTGATCAGACCCCATGACTATATGGGTGTTGGATTCGTTGGAATCACATGGTGATGTGAACTAGATTATTGACTCTAGTGCAAGTGGGAGACTCTTGGAAATATGCCCTAGAGGCAATAATAAATTAGTTATTATTATATTTCTTTGTTCATGATAATCATTTATTATCCATGCTATAATTGTATTGATTGGAAACACAGTGCATGTGTGGATACATAGACAAAACACTGTCCCTAGTAAGCCTCTAGTTGACTAGCTCGTTGATCAAAGATGGTCAAGGTTTCCTGACCATAGGCAAGTGTTGTCACTTGATAACGGGATCACATCATTAGGAGAATCATGTGATGGACTAGACCCAAACTAATAGACGTAGCATGTTGATCGTGTCATTTTGTTGCTACTGTTTTCTGCGTGTCAAGTATTTGTTCCTATGACCATGAGATCATATAACTCACTGACACCGGAGGAATGCTTTGTGTGTATCAAACGTCGCAACGTAACTGGGTGACTGTAAAGATGCACTACAGGTATCTCCGAAGGTGTTCGTTGAGTTAGTATGGATCGAGACTTGGATTTGTCACTCCGTGTGACGGAGAGGTATCTAGGGGTCCACTCGGTAATACAACATCACACACAAGCCTTGCAAGCATTGTGACTTAGTGTAAGTTGCGTGATCTTGTATTACGGAACGAGTAAAGAGACTTGCTGGTAAACGAGATTGAAATAGGTATGCGGATACTGACGATCGAATCTCGGGCAAGTAACATACCGAAGGACAAAGGGAATGACATACGGGATTATATGAATCCTTGGCACTGAGGTTCAAACGATAAGATCTTCGTAGAATATGTAGGATCCAATATGGGAATCCAGGTCCCGCTATTGGATATTGACCGAGGAGTCACTCGGGTCATGTCTACATAGTTCTCGAACCCGCAGGGTCTGCACACTTAAGGTTCGATGTTGTTTTATGCGTATTTGAGTTATATGGTTGGTTACCGAATGTTGTTCGGAGTCCCGGATGAGATCACGGACGTCACGAGGGTTTCCGGAATGGTCCGGAAACGAAGATTGATATATAGGATAACTTCATTTGGTTACCGGAAGGTTTTCGGGCATTACCGGTAATGTACCGGGAATGACGAATGGGTTCCGGATCTTCACCGGGAGGGGGGACCACCCACCCGGGAGGGCCCAAGGACCTTGGGGGTGGCGCACCAAGTAGGTGGGGTCAGCCCAAGGCTGTCTTGCACAAGAGAAAGAAAAAACCAAAAGAAGAGAAAAAAAAAGGAAAGGTGGGAAAAGAGAGAAGGACTCCACCTTCCAATCCTAGTTGGACTAGGATTGGAGGAGGACTCCTCCTCCCCTTGGTGGCGCAGCCCTTGGGGCTCCTTGAGCCTAGAGGAAAGCCTCCCCTCCCTCCTCCTATATATATGGATCAATTAGGGCTGATTTGAGACAACTTTTTCAAGGCAGCCCGACCACATACCTCCACGGTTTTACCTCTGGATCGCGTTTCTGCGGAGCTCAGGCGGAGCCCTGCCGAGATTAGATCACCACCAACCTCCGGAACGACGTCACGCTGCCGGAGAACTCATCTACCTCTTCGTCTCTCTTGCTGGATGAAGAAGGTCGAGATCATCGTCAAGCTGTACGTGTGCTGAACGCGGAGGTGCCGTACGTTCGGCACTAGATCGGAGCGGATCGTGGGACGGATCGCGGGACGGTTCGTGGGACGGTTCGCGGGGCGGATCGAGGGACGTGAGGACGTTCCACTACATCAACCGCGTTCACTAACGCTTCTGCTGTGCGATCTACAAGGGTACGTAGATCGGAAATCCCCTCTCGTAGATGGACATCACCATGATAGGTCTTCGTGCGCGTAGGAAACTTTTTGTTTCCCATGCGACGTTCCCCAACACATGACTAGTATAGATAACTTTTTCTCTTTCACCTACAAAAATGTCGTTTGATATGTATTTTTCCTAGACTTTGGCATGTGCCTCCCTGGCGCCGGATGACATTGTCTGGATGTTGCACCACTCGGAACTTTTGTCGAACCGACGAATCCTCCTTTATACTTTGCTACAGTTGCACGTTACAAGATATTATTATTGTTCTCCTCTCCCGTTGCAACACACGAGCATGCTTACTAGTGATATATAATGCAATAGATCTCAAGAGGCAAAAAGGTTTTCTTTCAGTTAGAACCAATAATCAACTTAATACATCTCGAATACATCTCTAGTATAATCTATATATGAACAAAATTTGTATGAACAACAATATGCACGGGGCGCAGCGGCGACAAGCAGAGGACGCACATAGGAGGAGCTCACCGGGGCCGACGGGCTTGGGGCGGCGACAACGACGGGATCGGGGCGTCGACGGCGACGGGCTCGGGGGCGGCGATGGCGACGTGCTCGGGGCGTCGACGACGGCGAGGAGGACTGGATCGGGGGCGGCTAAGATGGTGACGTGCTCGGGGCAACGACGACGGGCTCGGGGACGGCGGCGACGACGAGGAGGACTGGATCGGGGGCGGCAACGACGAGGACTGGCTCGGGGGCGGCGGTGAGCAATGGGAGAGTTTTAGGGGAAATTTTGACAACTCCCGCCTATATTCGAAAACCTTCTGTCCCGCATGGTGGCCCGAACCGACACCAATACCACCCTTTCATCCGGGTTGACTCAGCAAACTGGGACTAAAGGTCAATTTTCAGTTGCCAAATGGCGGGGAAGAAGATACCGTTACTCCCGGTTTGCGGAATCAACCGGGATGAAAGGGTGCCATATGTCCCGGTTTGTTCCACCAACCAACACTAAATTATGTCTCTGGTCCCGGTTTGTGCCACAAACCGACATGAAAGGCCAGTGCCTGGCACTACCGCGGTGCGGTTAGATGTTTAGTCCCACCTCGCTAGCCGAGCGAGAAGTTTGGTGGTTTATAAGTGCTTGTGCGCACACTGTCTCGAGCTCCTCTCATGTGTTGGGTAACGTAGGAAAAATTCAAAAAATTCCTACGCCATACATAGATCTTCCAATGGAGAAACCAGCAATGAGAGAGGGGTGAGCGCATCTTCATACCTTTGAAGATCGCTAAGTGGAGCGTTGCTAGAACGCGGTTGGTGGAGTAGTACTCGTTGCGATTCAGATCGCGGTGTGATTCCGATCTAGTGTCGAACCACGGCACCTCCGCGTTCAACACACGTGCAACCCGGTAACGTCTCCCGCACCTTGATCCAACAAGGAGGAGGGAGAGCTTGGGGAAGAGCTCCGGCAGCACGACAGCGTGGTGGCGATGGAGCTACGAGGTCTCCCGTCAGGGCTTCGCCAAGCACCGTGGGAGAGGAGGGAGAGGAGAAGCAGGGTTGCGCCGAGAGAGAGAGAGAATTGTGTGTCTCCAATGGCCAAAACCTCCAGTATATATAGAGGGAAGCGGAGGGGGCGCACCCTTTAGGGTTCCCACCCCCAAAGGCTGCGGCAGCCCTAGATGGGAGGGGTAGGCCGGCGGCCAGGGGAGGAGAGGGGGTGGCGCACCCCTAGGTAGGCCTTAGGCCCACCAGCCCTAGGGTCCCCCCCCCCCGCTTCCCTCTCTAGTGCGCCTTGGGCTGAGTGTGGGGGGCGCACCAGGCCACCTATTGGCTGGTTCCCTCTCACATTTGGCCCATGTAGCCTCCAGGGGCTGGTGGCCCCTCCCGGTGGGCCCCCGGAACCCTTCCGGTGGTCCCCACACATTGGCGGTGGTGCCCGAAACATTTCCGGCGTCCAAACCCATCCATCCTATATATCAATCTTTACCTCTGGACCATTCCGGAGCTCCTCATGATGTCCGGGATCTCATCCGGGACTCCCAACAACCTTAGGTAACCTCGTACAACAATTCCCTATAACCCTACCGTCATCGAACCTTAAGTGTGTAGACCCTACGGGTTCAGGAGGCATGCAGACATGACCGGGACACCTCTCCGACCAATAACCATCAGCCGGGTCTGGATACCCATGGTGGCTCCCACATGTTCCATGATGATCTCATCGGATGAACAACAATGTCAAGGATTAAATCAATCCCGTATACAATTCCCTTTGTCTATCGGTATAGAACTTGCCCGAGATTCGATCGTCGGTATCCCCATACCTTGTTCAATCTCGTTGCCGGCAAGTCTATTTACTCGTTCCGTAGTACATCATCCTGTGACTAACTCTATAGTCACATTGAGCTCATTATGATGATGTTCTACCGAGTGGGCCCAGAGATACCTCTCCGTCACACGGAGTGACAAATCCCGATCTCGATTTGTACCAACCCAACAGATACTTTCGGAAATACCCGTAGTGCACCTTTATGGTCACCCATTTACGTTGTGACGTTTGATACACCCAAAGCACTCCTACGGTATCCGGGAGATGCACAATCTCATGGTCGAAGGAAAAGATACTTGACATTAGAAAAACTTTAGCATACGAACAATACGATCTAGTGCTAAGCTTAGGATTGGGTCTTGTCCGTCACATCATTCTCCCAATGATGTGATCCTGTTATCAATGACATCCAATGTCCATGATCAGGAAACCATGATCATCTATTGATCAACGAGCTAGCCAACTACAGGCTTGCTAGGGACACATTGTGATCTATTTATTCACACATGTATTATTGTTTCCTGTTAATACAATTATAGCATGAACAATAGACGATTATCATGAACAAGGAAATATGATAATAACCAAGAGAACAGTCTCCCACTTGCACTAGAGTCAATATTATAGTTACATTGTGATGAATCGAACACTCATAGCATTGTGGTGTTGATCATGTTTTGCTCGTGGAAGAGGTTTAGTAAACGGGTCTGCAATATTCAGATCCGTGTGTGCTTTACAAATATCTATGACTCCTCTCTGGACCTGGTCCTGGATGGAGTTGTAGCAGCGTTGGATGTGCTTGGTCTTCCTATGAAATCTGGGCTCCTTGGCTATGGCAATGGCTCCAGTGTTATCACAGAAGAGTGTCATCGGACCTGACGTGCTTGGAACCACTCCAAGGTCGGTGATGAACTCCTTCATCCAGATCCCTTCATGAGCTGCTTTCGAAGCAGCTATGTACTCCGCTTCACATGTAGATGCTGCCATGACGTCTTGCTTGCTGCTGCACCAGCTCACTGCCCCACCATTCAGAACATACACGTATCCGGTTTGTGACTCAGAGTCATTCGGATCTGTGTCGAAGCTAGCATCAGCGTAACCCTTTATGACGAGCTCTTCGTCACCTCCATAAACGAGAAACATCTCCTTAGTCCTTTTCAGGTACTTAAGGATATTCTTGACCGCTGTCCAGTGTTCCATACCGGGATCACTTTGGTACCTCCCTACCAAACTTACGGCAAGGTTTATATCAGGTCTGGTACACAGCATGGCATACATTAGAGAGCCCACGGCTGAAGCGTAGGGGACAGTACTCATCTTCTCTCTATCTGCTGTCGTGGTCGGTGACTGAGTCTTACTCAATCTCATACCTTGCAAAACTGGCAAGAACCCCTTCTTCGAATTTTCCATACTGAACTTCTTCAATATATTGTCAAGGTATGTACTTTGTGAAAGACCTAGGAGGCGTCTCGATCTATCTCTATAGATCTTGATGCCTAATATGTATGCAGCTTCTCCAAGGTCCTTCATTGAAAAACTCTTATTCAAGTAGGCCTTTATGCTCTCCAATAACTCTATATCATTCCCCATCAATAATATGCCATCCACATATAGTATGAGAAAAGCTACAGAGCTCCCACTCACTTTCTTGTACAAACAGGCTTCTCCATAAACCTGTATGAACCCAAACGCTTTAATCACCTTATTAAAGTGAATGTTCCAACTCCGAGATTCTTGCACCAGCCCATAGAGTAAGCGCTGGAGCTTGCATACCTTGTTAGCACTCTTAGGATCGACAAAACCTTCTGGTTGCATCATATACAATTCTTCCTTAAGATACCCATTAAGGAACGTTGTTTTGACGTCCATTTGCCAAATTTGATAATCATGAAAAGCGGCAATTGCTAACATGATTCGGACTGACTTTAGCTTCGCTACGGGAGAGAAAGTTTCATCTTAGTCAACTCCTTGAATTTGTCGAAAACCCTTTGTGACAAGTCAAGCTTTCTAAACAGTCACATTACCGTTTGCGTCAATCTTCTTCTTGAATATCCATTTATTTTTCTATGGCTCGCCGATCATCGCGGAAGTCCACCAAACTCCATACTTTGTTCTCATACATGGATCCTATCTCGGATTTCATAGCCTCAACCATTTGTTGGAATCCGGGCCCGCCATCGGTTCTTCATAGTTCAAAGGTTCACCGTTGTCTAACAACATGATTTCCATCATAGGGTTGCCGTACCTTTCTGGTGCGGAACGTGCCCTTGTGGACCTTCGTGGTTCAGTAGCAACTTGATCCGAAGCTTCATGATCATCATCATTAACTTCCTCTTCAGTTGGCGTAGGCGCCACAAGAACATTTTCCCGCATTGTGCTACTCTTCGGTTCGAGAGGAGGTACAACTATCTCATCAAGTTCTACTTTCCTCCCACTTACTTCTTTTGAGAGAAACTATTTCTCTAGAAAGGATACGTTCTTGGCAACAAAGATTTTACATTCGGATCTAAGATAGAAGGTGTACCCGATAGTGTCCTTAGGGTATCCTATGAATACGCATTTCTCCGCTTTGGGTTCGAGCTTTTCTGGTTGAAGTTTCTTCACATAAGCATCGCAGCCCCAAACTTATAGAAACAACAGCTTAGGTTTCTTGCCAAACCATAATTCATACGGTGTTGTATCAACGGATTTAGACGGTGCCCTATTTAAAGTGAATGTTGCAGTTTCCAATGTGTATCCCCAAAACAACAGCAGTAAGTCGGTAAGAGACATCATAGATCGCACCATATCTAATAAAGTGCGATTACGACGTTCAGACACTCTGTTACATTGCGGTGTGCCAAGCGGCGTCAGTTGTGAAAGAATTCCACATTTCCTTAGGTGTGTGCCAAACTCGTGAATCAAATATTCTCCTCCACGATCAGATTGTAGACAATTTATTTTCTTGTCACGTTGATTCTCAACCTCACTCTGAAATTCCTTGAACTTTTCAAATGTTTCAGACTTGTGCTTCATCAAGTAGATATATCCATACCTACTCAAATCATCGGTGAGAGTGAGAACATAATGATAGCCACCGCGAGCTTCAACGTTCATTGGACCACATACATCAGTATGTATTATTTCCAATAAGTCAGTTGCTCTCTCCATTACTCCTGAGAATGAAGTGTTAGTCATCTTGGCCCATGAGGTGCGGTACGCATGTGTCAAATGATTCAAAGTGAAGAAACTCTAACAATCCATCAGTATGGAGTTTCTTCATGCGCTTGACACCGATATGACCAAGGCGGTAGTGCCACAAGTCCATGGGACTATCATTATCAACCTTACATCTTTTGGTATTCACACTATGAATATGTGTAACATCACGATCGAGATTCATCAAGAATAAACCATTCACTAGTGGAGCATGACCATAGAACATATCACTCATATAAATAGAACAACCATTATTCTCTGACCTAAATGAGTAGCCGTCTCGCATTAAGCAAGACCCTGATACAATGTTCGTGCTTAAAGCTTGTACTAAATAGCAATTATTAAGGTTTAAAACTAATCCTGAAGGTAGATGTAGAGGCAGCGTGCCAACGGCGATCACATCGACCTTGGAGCCATTCCCGACGCGCATTGTCACCTCGTCCTTAGACAGCCTCCGTTTATTTCGCAGTTCCTGCTTTGAGTTGCAAATGTGAGCAACAACACCGGTATCAAATACCAGGAGCTACTACGAGCGCGGGTAAGGTACACATCAATAACATGTATATCATATATACCTTTGACGTTGTCGGCCTTCTTGTCCGCTAAGTACTTGGGGCAGTTCCCCTTCCAGTGACCGTTTCCCTTGCAATAGAAGCACTCAGTCTCAGGCTTGGGTCCATTCTTTTTCTTCTTCCCGGCAGCTGGCTTACCGGGCACGGGAACAGCTTTGCCGTCTTTCTTGAAGTTCTTCTTACCCTTGACCTTTTTGAAACTGGTGTTCTTATTGACCATCAACACTTGGTGCCCTTTCTTGATTTCTACTTCTGCAGATTTCAGCATCGAGTACAACTCGGGAATGGTCTTCTCCATCCCTTGCATGTTGTAGTTCAGCACAAAACCCTTGTAGCTTAGTGGGAGAGATTGGAGGATTCTGTCAATTACAACGTCATCCGGAAGTTCGACTCCAAGCTGAGTCAGACGACCGTGCAACCCAGACATTCTGAGTATATGCTCACTAACAGAACTATTCTCCTCCATCTTGCAGCTAAAGACCTTATCGGAGACTTCATATCTCTTGACCCGGGCATGATCTTGAAAAACTAGTTTCAGCTCCTAGAACATCTCATATGCTTCGTGTTTCTCAAAACGCCTTTGGAGCCCAGGTTCTAAACTGTATAGCATGCCATACCTAACGAGAGAGTAGTCATCACTCCATGTTTGCCAGATGTTCTGAACATCTTGGGCTGCCGGGGGAACAGGAGGGTCACCTAGCGGCGCATCAAGGACATAAGCCTTCTTGCATGCAATGAGGATGAGTTTCAAGTTGCGGACCGAGTCCACATAGTTGCTACCATCATCTTTCAGCTTGTTTTTCTCTAGGAACGCGTTGAAATTGAGGTTGACAGATACGTTGGCCATTGGATCTACAATATTTGTAAAGACAACTTTTAGACTAAGTTCATGATAATTAAGTTCATCTAATCAAATTATGTATGGAGTCCCACTTAAATAGACATCCCTCTAGTCATCTAAGTGTTACATGATCCATGTCGACTAACCCATGTCCGATCATCACGTGACGGACTAGTCGTCGATGGTGAGCATCTCCATGCTGATCACATTCAACCATACGACTCAAGTTCGACCTCTCGGTCTCTCTGTACATGCTAGGCTCGTCGAGTCAACCTAAGTGTTTCGCGTGTGTAAATCTGGCTTACACCCGTTGTATGCGAACGTTAGAATCTATCACACCCGATCATCACGTGGTGCTTCGAGACAACGATCCTTCGCAACGGTGCACACTTAGGGGAATACATTCTCAAAATTTTATGAGGGATCATCTTATTATGCTACCATTGTTCTAAGCAATAATATGAAAAACATGATAAACATCACATGCAATCATATAGTGACATGATATGGCCATTATCATCTTTGTTCCTTCGATCTCCATCTTCGGGCATCGCATGATCATCATCGTCACCAGCGTGACACCATGATCTCCATCATTGTGTCTCCATGAATTTGTCGCGCCAACTACTACTACTACTACAGCTAACCGTTATCAATGAAGTAAAAGTAGTAAACACATGGCGTTGCATCTCATACAATAAATTAAGACAACTCCTATGGCTCCTGTCGGTTGTCATGCTCATCGGCATGCAAGTCGTGAATCCTATTACAAGAACATGATCATCTCATGCATCACACATGTAACATCACATCCTTTGGCCATATCACATCACATGTCAAACCCTGCAAAAACAAGTTAGACGTCCTCTAATTGTTGTTGCAATTTTTACGTGGCTGATTTGGGTTTCTAGGAAGAACGCCTTCTTACCTACGTGACAGCCACAACATTGATATGCCAAAGCTATTTACCCTTCATAAGGACCCTTTTTATCAAATCCAATCCGACTAGAGTCGGAGAGACAGACACCCGCTAGCCACCTTATGCACCGTGTGCATGTCAGCCGGTGGAACTTGTCTCACGTAAGCGTACGTGTAAGGTCGGTCCGGACCGCTTCATCCCACAATACCGCCGGAAAAGAATAATACTAGTAATGGCAAGCAATTGAAAAAATCAGCGCCCACAACCTTTGTGTTCTACTCGTGCAAAGAATCTACGCATAGCAAACCTGGCTCGGATGCCACAGTTGGGTAACGTAGCAAAAATTCAAAATTTTCCTACGCCATACATAGATCTTCCTATGGAGAAACCAGCAACGAGAGAGGCGTGAGAGCATCTTTATACCTTTGAAGATTGCTAAATGGAAGCATTGCTAGAACGCGGTTGATGGAGTCGTACTCGTTGCGATTCAGATCGCGGTGTGATTCCGATCTAGTGCCGAACCACGGCACCTCCGTGTTCAACACACGTGCAACCCGGTGACGTCTCTCGCACCTTGATCCAGCAAGGAGGAGGGAGAGGTTGGTTAAGAGCTCCGGCAGCACGACGGCGTGGTGGCGATGGAGCTACGAGGTCTCCCGACAGGGCTTCGCCAAGCACCGTGGGAGAGGAGGGACGGGAGAAGCAGGGTTGCACCGAGAGAGAGAGAATTGCATGTCTCCAATGGCCAAAACCTCCACTATATATAGGGGGAAGGGGAGGGGGTGCACCCTTTAGGGTTCCCACCCCCAAAGGGTGCGCCATCCCTAGATGGGAGGGGCTGGCTCGCGGCCAAGGGAGGAGAGGGGGTGGCGCACCCTAGGTGGGCCTTAGGCCCACCAGCGCTACGGTCCCCCCCTTCCCTCTCTGGTGCGCCTTGGGCTGGGTGTGGGGGGCGCACCAGCCCACCTAGGGGCTGGTTCCCTCTCACACTTGGCCCATGTAGCCTCCCGGGGCTGGTGGCCCCTCCCGGTGGGCCCCCGGAACCCTTTCGATGGTCCCGACACATTGTCGGTGGTGCCCGAAACATTTCCGACGTCCAAACCCATCCATCCTATATATCAATCTTTACCTTCGGACCATTCCAGAGCTCCTCGTGATGTTCGGGATCTCATTCGGGACTCTAAACAACCTTCGGTAACGTCGTACAACAATTCCCTATAACCCTAGCGTCATCGAACCTTAAGTGTGTAGACCCTACGGGTTCGGGAGGCATGCACACATGACCGAGACACTTCTCCGGCCACTAACCATCAGCGGGGTCTGGATACCCATGGTGGCTCCCACATTTTCCACGATGATCTCATTGGATGAACCACGATGTCAAGGATTCAATCAATCCCGCATACAATTCTCTTTGTCTATCGGTATAGAACTTGCCTGAGATTCGATCGTTAGTATCCCCATACCTTGTTCAATCTCGTTGCCGGCAAGTCTATTTACTCGTTCCGTAGTACATCATCCCGTGACTAACTCTTTAGTCACATTGAGATCATTATGATGATGTTGTACCGAGTGGGCCCAGAGATACCTCTCCGTCACACGGAGTGACAAATCCCGATCTCGATTCGTACCAACCCAACAGATACTTTCGGAGATACCCGTAGCGCACCTTTATAGTCACCCATTTACGTTGTGACGTTTGATACACCCAAAGCACTCCTACAGTATCCGGGAGTTGCACAATCTCACGGTCTAAGGAAAAGATACTTGACATTTGAAAAACTTTAGCATACGAACAATACGATCTAGTGCTAAGCTTAGGATTGGGTCTTGTCCATCACATCATTCTCCCAATCATGTGATCCCGTTATCAATGACATCCAATGTCCATGATCAGGAAACCATGATCATCTATTGATCAACGAGCTAGGCAACTAGAGGCTTGCTAGGGACACATTGTGATCTATTTATTCACACATGTATTACTGTTTCCTGCTAATACAATTATAGCATGAACAATAGACGATTATCATAAACAAGGAAATATGATAATAACCATTTTATTATTGCCTCTAGGGAATATTTCCAACAAGTTGTTGGGCTTTCTGCGGGCCTGAAACCTAGCCCAACTGTCTAGTTGGGTTTCTAGTCGTATTCAGGCCGTGGCGGCACATTAGTTGACATTTTTTAAAGAATATAGTTTTTTGTTCCTACTTGCTGTTTTTGAGTGATTCTTTCATTTTTTTAGGAATTATTTGAACTTCACACCTTTTGTGTGTTCAAAATGCACCATTAAAAGCCACATCATCAATTTTCAACTATTTCTGACTTCATTTGGTATTTTTCATGCATTTATTGATTTTTTTTAGCTAAATGACCCAGAAATTGAAAAGCACTACAAATGAACTCTAAAAATGTTGAAAGTTGGCATGGTATCATTATTTCACCGACATAGTATGTGCTAAAAAGTGGAGAGGGTTGCGGCAAAAACTGGACGCACTTCATGTACAAATGAGACAATCTCTTTCGACGTATCACGGTTTCATACGAAAACTCATTTGTTACAAAAGGAATTTTATTTTTTGAAATTATTTGAACTCTAGTCCTTTTGTGTGTTCAGAATGCACCATTCAAAGCTATATCATCAATTTTCAACTATTTCTGACTTCATTTGTTATTTTTCATGCATTTATTGATTTTTTTGAACTAAATGACCTAGAAATTGAAAAGCACTACAAATGAACTATGAATAGGTTGAAAGTTGGCATGGTATCATCATTTCACCCACATAGAATGTGCTAAAAAGTTGAGAGGGTTGCGGCAAAAACTGGACGCACTTCGTGTACAAATCGGACAATCTCTTTCGAAGTATCACAGTTTCATACGAAAACTCATCTGCTACAAAAGGGATTTCATTTTTTGGAATTATTTTAACTCCAGACCTTTTGTGTGTTCAAAATGCACCATTCAAAGCCACATCATCAATTTTCAACTATTTCTGAATTCATTTGGTATTTTTCATGCATTTATTGATTTTTTTTGAGCTAAATGACCCGGAAATTGAAAAGCACTACAAATGAACTCTGAATAGGTTGAAAGTTGCCATGGTATCATCATTTCACCCACATAGCATGTGCTAAAAAGTTGAGAGGGTTGGGGAAAAAACTGGATGCACTTCGTGTACAAATCGGACAATCTCTTTCGAAGTATGAGGGTTTCATATGAAAACTCATGTGTTACAAAAGGGATTTCATTTTTTGGAATTATTTGAACTCCAAACCTTTTTTGTGTTCAAAATGCACCATTAAAAGCCACATCATCAATTTTCAACTACTTCTGACTTCATTTGGTATTTTTCATGCATTTATTGATTTTTTTTGAGCTAAATGACCCAGAAATTGAAAAGCACTACAAATGAACTCTGAAAATGTTGAAAGTTGGCATGGTATCATTATTTCACCGACATAGTATGTGCTAAAAAGTGGAGAGGGTTGCGGCAAAAACTGGACGCACTTCATGTACAAATGAGACAATCTCTTTTGAGCTATCAGGGTTTCATACGAAAACTCATTTGTTACAAAAGGAATTTTATTTTTTGGAATTATTTGAACTCCAGACCTTTTGTGTGTTCAAAATGCACCATTCAAAGCCATATCATCAATTTTCAACTATTTCTGACTTCATTTGTTATTTTTCATGCATTTATTGATTTTTTTTTAGCTAAATGACCTAGAAATTGAAAAGCACTACAAATGAACTCTGAATAGGTTGAAAATTGGCATGGTATCATCATTTCACCCACATAGAATGTGCTAAAAAGATGAGAGGGTTGCGGCAAAAACTGGACGCACTTCGTGTACAAATCGGACAATCTCTTTCGAAGTATGAGAGTTTCATACGAAAACTCGTCTATTACAAAAGGGATTTCATTTTTTGGAATTATTTGAACTCCAGACCTTTTGTGTGTTCAAAATGCACCATTCAAAGCCACATCATCAATTTTCAACTATTTCTGAATTCATTTGTTATTTTTATGCATTTATTGATTTTTTTTTGAGCTAAATGACCCAGAAATTGAAAAGCACTACAAATGAACTCTGAATAGGTTGAAAGTTGGCATGGTATCATCATTTCACCCACATAGCATATGCTAAAAAGTTGAGAGGGTTGCGGCAAAAACTGGATGCACTTCGTGTACAAATCGGACAATCTCTTTCGAAGTATGAGGGTTTCATATGAAAACTCATGTGTTACAAAAGGGATTTCATTTTTTGGAATTATTTGAACTCCAAACCTTTTGTGTGTTCAAAATGCACCATTCAAAGCCACATCATCAATTTTCAACTATTTGTGACTTCATTTGGTATTTTTCATGCATTTATTGATTTTTTTTAGCTAAATGACCCAGAAATTGAAAACCACTACAAATGAACTCTGGATAGGTTGAAAGTTGGCATGGTATAGTTATTTCACCCACATAGCATGTGCTAAAAATTTTAGAGGGTTGCGGCAAAAACTGGACGCATTTCGTGTACAAGTCGGACAATCTCTTTCGAAGTATCACGGTTTCATACGAAAACTTATCTGTTACAAAAGGGATTTCATTTTTTGGAATTATTTGAACTCCACCTTTTCTGTGTTCAAAATGCACCATTCAAGGCCACATCATCAATTTTCAACTAGTTCTAACTTCGTTTGGTATTTTTCATGCATTTACCTTTTTTTAGCTAAATGACCTAGAAATTGAAAAGCACTACAAATGAACTGTGGATAGGTTGAAAGTTGGCATGGTATTATCATTTAAGCCACATACCATTTTGTGATTGCGCCAAGTAAGACCCTTGGGATGGTCTACGGTGTTTGCAATTTAATTTTGCTGAAAAAACAAAAACTTTCGACCTCGGTCCAGGAATTTTTTAAATACACTGGAAGGTGCTTTTGATCTCAATTTTTTACACAAGATTTATATACAATTTACCCAGATTGTCTTAATTTTTCATAATTTTTGAATTTACATAAGTATTCGAATTATACAAATTATTTCTGACTATTCTGCTTTGACAGATTATTTTTTCTTTCTGTTGTTTGCTTATATCGATATATCTATGGGTTGTATCGGGGGGTATGAACCATGGAGAAGTTTGAATACAGTAAATATTACACCAATATGAATAAATAATTAGTTCACAACAATACCTAAAGTGGTGATGAATAAAGAAAGGGCTAAATAACCATTCAAATTTGGAAACAATATAATGGCACAAACAAAAACTAGATATATATAAATTGGTCCAAGCAGTACATAATAATACATGAAAGCAGTACATAATAATAGCTAGCATACATATATATACAAGTGTTCGTCATTCTGAACACTACTCGCCTGAATCTGAATCTGAATCTGAATGCCCCAAAGCTGGTTCTTCGAGGTGACGCTCGCCATATCTCACGGTACTAATCTTGCGGTACAACTCGTATGCAACGTATGCATCTTTTGCTGCATACTCAAGGTTGATAGGGTCAAGTGGGGTCTTCCCCCACTTCTTGTGTTGAGCCTTCAGGAAAGCCTTCTTCATATCATGGTACTCCTCGTCGATCAAGGCGACTGCCATATCATCCATCGAAGTCCTCAGATAATCAAGCTGAATAGGCCTTGGAGATCAATGTGGCACTCAGCTCGTATCTCAATACCAAAGATGCGCCACATATTCGTCCCGTCGTTCGTTATGTCAACGCTAGTGAAACGTATGCCGCTGCGAAGGAAGTCCAATAGTTCTGGACAATGCTTGTCACTACTACAACATCAACAAATTAAAATGAAACAAATGTTACATACTGCTGCAACAAGGAAAATGTTTCAATACAACTACAGAGAAATTTATGATTACGATTCAAATGGAACATATTGCTATTTTATGCAATTTTCATATCCTATGAACTGATCTTTATAGGATTCCAATATTGTAACATATTGCTATCCGATGGAATTTTCATGTCCTATGAATTGATCAAGAAACCCTCAATTAACTATCCAATTGAACATATAAAGAAACTGCATATTGCTATCCAATGGAACCTAGAGAGATCAGTATATGCAATTTTCATAACCTTTGGATCAAAGAAAGCCTCAAAATTTATCAATGAAAAATTGTTTCACTACAACTAAAGAGAAATTAATCTTTATAGGATTCCAATATTGTAACATATTGCTATCCTATGCAATTTTCATATCCTATGAATTGATCAAGAAACCCTCAATTAATTATATATCCAATGGAACATATATAGAAACTGCATATTGCTATCCAATGGAACCTAGGGAGATCAATATATGCAATTTTTGATAACCTTGGATCAAAGAAAGCCTATGTTGTAATATATCCAATGGAACCTAGGGAGATCAATATATGATATCTAATGAAACCTAGGGAGATCAATATATCCAATGTTGTACCACATATTGCTATCCTATGCAATTTTCATATCCTATGAATTGATTAAGAAACCCTCAATTAACTATCCAGTGGAACGTATATAGAAACTCCATATTGCTATCAAATGGAACCTATAGAAGATCAATACATGAAATTTTCATAACCTTGGATCAAAGAAAGACACAAAACTTACCTCGCCCATTGAAAGATCAAGACATGATGTTTGAAACACAACTTGATGACGGCAACACCTTGATGGTTGGGTGTGAACTCCAGATCAAGCCCCAAGAACGCCTTATGCTCCGGCATGGCGTCAACCCACTCCCGGAACCGTGACAGAAAATTTGGCACCACCCTGCTCTCGTTCATGTACCCGAGCCTGAGCCAGGTCTTGCCATGTGCGAGCAGCTCTCCGGTTAGATATGTCATGGTGGAAGAAGAATGGAAGCAGAGAGGGGAAGAAGAGAGGAAGAAGAAGAAGAGAGGAGAGGAGAAGAACAGAGAATGGCGATAGACTCCGCTTCGGTTGGAGTTTTCATCGCTGGAAACGACGCGGGAGGGCGAACCGTTTGGACCTTTAGTCCCGGATTGGACGTTAAACCGACACTAAAGGGGTGATTCAAAGGGCCGCCACCCCGATTTGATCCACCAACCAGGACTAAAGGAGGATACGAACGGTTGTACGAACGCCCGCCACCACACCTTAGTCCTGTTTTGATCCACCAACCGGGACTAAAGGGGATACGAATGGTTGCCGGCCTATTAGTCTCGGTTCTTGACTGGAACTGAGACAAAAGGGGTTAGACGAACCGAGATCAATGGCCCACGATGCCCGGTCGGCGCCCTGGCCTCACGAACCGGGACCAATGTCACCATAGGTCCCGATTCGTATGTGAACCGGGACTAATAGGATTTCAGGACCTGGACCAAAGCCCTCTTTTCTACTAGTGCTACACTCAACAGAGAGGCCAGCCCGCCGTCTAAATCCTAAGCACGCAGGGGTCATGGGCCCATCAACCATTGCACTCCTGCATGATGTGAGGGCGGCTGAGGTCAGTTCTAGCACCCATTATTACAAGTGCGATGCCAATCCGGACCACACGGGCGCGCACCGCTCCTTTGCTGACGTCTGAAGAGGTTCGGCTGATACCACGATGTCGAGTACCCATAATTCCTCCCACGTAGATGGTTAGTGCGAATAAGGTCTCCGACCAACCCAGATCAAGTACCCAAATCCTTAGCATTTTAATTAACTAAACAACACATCCATGCGGGAATCCACCCGCCAAACATTATTCATCAATGTTCTTAGTAACACAGTCAAGTAACTGTGTGGTTGTAACATCAGGGGGATCCGAGGTATCACCCTCGTTGGATTCTGAATGATGTAACCGTGGAGGTGGACTTAGAGGAATCACCCTCGAGGGTCTCACACTTGAGGGGTTGCACGACAGAGTCATCATCGGGAGTGGTGAAGGAGGAATCACCTTCGATAACCACGACCGACTAGCTTCACTACATAGGTATCATCATGAGTACTTCACGAGGTGTCACCCTCGGTACCCGATAGTAGCTCTGCAGCGACGTGCAACTAAGGGGGTGTAAGTGTTGTGTCGGGTCTTGGCTCGTCGAGACTTGATGATAAAGCGGGGCAACTGGACTAAGGGGCAGAGGGGATGACTGCTCCACCTATACTAAACAGTTTTAAGGTGCAATAAAGTAGCAGTTCATTAAAAACAGGCTATGCATCAGAATAGGATCTATCAACAAGAGTAGCAAAATTATAATGCAAGCATGAGGGAGAAAGAATAGATGATGTAGGGATGATCAAGGGGGTTTGCTTGCCTTGTTGCTCTGTGGAAAAGGGCTGGTCGTCGGGAGGGTAGTCGTACCCGGCAGCAACGTCAGTCTCGGGGTCTACGAGTAAGAAGAGGGGGAAGAAACAATAAATATAAACATGACATGTCAAGATGCAGGGCTAGGCATGAGCTAATGCAGTATCATCCGTCATAGACGGATCGGGAAATATCGGATGATATTACCCGGGTCTCTGTCTACTACCGGTTAGACGAAAATGGTGGAAAATTTCCATGTTTGCTATGCTAGGGACGCGAGACAAACGAATGGACAACATATCCTAGTTCATCTCGTTCTGCTGATCAACTTTCATGTTCAAAATATTTCCATCTGATTTACAGTTTATTTTATATGAATTTTTGTAGTTTTATTCAATATTAGGAATTAAACAGATTTAAATCATTCAGATATTTCAATTATGACGTCAGCATGATGTCATGCTGACATCAGCATTCAACAGTAACTTTGACTCGTCAAATATGACCACTGGGTCCCTTATGTCATAGGCAAATTTAGTATTAGGGTTAAATAAATATTTAATCAAGTTAATTAGTGGGGTGGGACCCAGCTGTCATACACTGCTTTAGGATATTTTATTTATTTTAGTTAACAAATTTAGTTAACAGTTTATTTGATTAACTTACCTAATCTTAAAGATTAGAATAACTAATACTTATTTATCTATTTTTACTATAGTAAATCCTAAATATTCCAAAATAGTATTTACTGCTTAACTAAATATTAATCCAAATAATTAATTTTTTAATATTAATTATTTATAAAACTATTGTTATTATTATTATTTGCATGTTTTAGGGGCGTGGCCCCGCATGTCATTGGGACAACGAGCACCACATACACTAAACGCACACACATTTGTACACACTTTTTGTACATACCAACATACATACATATACATCCATTTTTTCTTTCTTTTACATACATTCATAATCATAGATATTCACGCATACATATATATCCATTTTCTTTTTCTACATACACACACATACACTAATCACACGGGGGGTTAATACCCCTGGTTACAGGATGGCCCAGGGTCGGTCGTGGTGGGTGCGGCCACGGCGCATGCGAGTACGGGGCCGGCGGCTCGCCGGAGTGCGGGGAAACGGAGAGGAGGAGGGTGGCCGGAGCTGCGGTGGCTCACCACCGTTATAGTTGTTGCATCGCCTTGGTGTAGAGGTGGCCGGGGCAAGGAGGACCGGCGAGGAGGAGGTAGCTGGCGAGGTGGTAGTGGTGCCCGGCGAGGAGCGGAGGCGGACGAGGGCGTCAGCCGGTGGTGAAGGAATGTAGGCGAGGAGGAGACCGTGGGAGGCGCCGGAAGCCGGAGATGGTCGCAGGAGGTCGGGGCGACGGAGACCGGAGGTGGCCGGAGAAGGGCCGGTCGGCCTGTGGTTGTGGTGGTGTGCGGGGGGAGGCAAACCAGGGGAGGCGGAGGAGGGCCAAAGGAGGCGCCCGGGCTGACGACCGGCGGCGTGAGTGTTGGAAATATGCCCTAGAGGCAATGATAAAATAGTTATTACTATATTTCCTGTTTCAAGATAATCGTTTATGATCCATGCTATAATTGTATTGAATGAAAGCATAGATACATGTGTGGATATATAGACAAAACAATGTTCCTAGTAAGCCTCCAGTTGACTAGCCAGTTGATCAAGGATGGTTCAGGTTTTCTGACCATCTGCAAAGTGTTGTCACTTGATAACTGGATCACATCATTAGAAGAATGATGTGATGGACAAGACCCAAATTATAAACGTAGGGTGTGATCGTGTCATTTTGTTGCTATTGTTTTCTGCATGTCAAGTATTCATTCCTATGACCATGAGATCATGTAATTCACTAACACGGGAGGAATACCTTGTGTGTATCAAACATCACAACGTTACTGGGTGACTATAAAGATGCTCTAAAGGTATCACCGAAGGTGTCCGTTGAGTTAGCATGGATCAAGACTAGGATTTGTCACTCCGTGTGACGGAGAGGTATCTCGGGGCCCACTCGGAAATACAACATCACATATAAGCCTTGCAAGCAATGTGACTCAAGTGTTAGTCACGGGATCTTGTATTATGGAATGAGTAAAGAGACTTGCCGGTAACGAGATTGAAATAGGTATAGAGATACCGACGATCAAATCTCGGGCAAGTAACGTACCGAAGGACAAAGGGAATGTTATACGGGATTATATGAATCCTTGGCACAGAGATTCAACCGGTAAGATCTTCGTAGAATATGTAGGATCCAATATGGACATCCAGGTCCCGCTATTGGATATTGACTATCATGGATATACCCCGCGGTGTGACCCGACAGACAGTTATGACCCGACAGACGGTTATGACTAGGCAAACAGTTATGACTCGGCACACGGTTATGACCTGTCAGACAGTCAAGTTCCGGAGATGAGTCCCTGAAGATGAGTCTCAAAGATAAGCCCGGTTGTAAGCCACCCGGGACTCAGCAGCCCGGTTGTAAACGCCCGGTGGTAAGCCGCCCAGGACTCAGCAGCCCGGTTGTAAGCCCCCGGGTCATAAGCCGCCCGAGACTTAGAAGCTCGGTTGTAACCCGCCCGGTCGTAAGCCGCCCGGGACTCGGTAGCCCGGTTGTAACCCGCCCGGTCATAAGCCGCCCGGGACTCAGAAGCCCGGTTGTAAGCCACCCGGGACCCAGAAGCCCGGTTGTAAGCCGCCCGGTCGTAAGCCGCCTGGGACTCAGATTTCCGGTTGTAAATAGCCGAGTTGTAAGTCGCCCGGTCCTAAGTCGCTCGGGACTCAGAAGCTCTGGAAGAGAAGCCCGTGATGGAGAGTCATAATAGGTTAAGCCTAAATCCGACTTGAACTCTATATGTAATCCGCCCATTCGGCTTATATAAGGAGGGGCGAGACACCCCAAGCGGGTCAGGTTTTTTAGACGTCTCAATAGACAGATTCACAACTTAGGTCTAGATAAGACAAATCATGAGATAGACAGATTAGACACCCACGAGATTAGAGGTGCCGAGTCTGCACCCTTGTAATCGAGATCATCATCTTCATCAATGAAACACAAGCAGGACGTAGGCTTTTACCTTCATCGGAGGGGCCGAAGCCGGGTAAACTCGCGTCTCTCGATTCCGACCAACCCCTCTCAAGCCGCCACATGGTTGCGATGGCCTCACACCTAAGTCCTTCTACGAGGAAATCTGCCATGACAAAACCACGACAGTTGGCACCCACCATGGGGCTGATCGTACGGTGGTATTGTGTTCTTGGAGGGATTTCTTCGAGGGATTGAGACGCTCGCGATTCACTGGATAGAAGAGCCCGCGCGGAAGGATCAAATCAACTCCGAGTTTGTAATCTAAGATTGGAAAAGAGTGATTAGAATCAAAAAGCAACTTTGATGGCGGCATGGCGTGGAGCACAAGATCCGTTTATAAAAGACAGACATGCATGATGTCAGTTGTGCTTCCCCAGCAACGGCGCCAGAAATACTTCTGATGTCAGTTGTGCTTCCCCGGCAACGGCGCCAGAAATACTTCTGCTACTGCAACAAAAGACCTTCCAACGGTGCCAGAAATAGGAGTGTTACGTGATACTCCTCAGCAACGGCACCAGGAATCTTTCAGTTGCGGCTACGCCCTAAGGGACTTCCTAGGCAAGTATGCAAAGGATTTCCCCCCTGGCCTTGGAGCCTTGCGTTGGTGTTCCCTCGAAGCGGAAAGGGTGATGTAGTACAGGGTGGTAAGTATTTCCCTTAGTTTGAGAACCAAGGTATCAATCCAGTGGAGGAGTATCTCAAGATCATGCACAAACACAAAAGCTTGCTCCCAACGCTATGAAGGGGTTGTCAATCCCTTATAGATTGTTTGCCAAGTGAGAACTGAAAGCAATAAAGTAACAAAGCAAAGTAAAAGCGCAGGTGTAAACGATGGATGTGAATAGACCCAGGGGCCGTAGTGTTTACTAGTGGCTTCTCTCATAAAAGCAAGTAGACGGTGGGTGAACAAATTATTGTCGAGCAATTGATAGAACCGCGTAAAGTCGTGACGATATATATATGGCAATGATTATATCTATAGGCATCACGTCCAAAACAAGTAGACCGATACTTTCTGCATCTACTACTATTACTCCACACGTCGACCGCTATCCAGCATGCATCTAGTGTATTAAGTCCAAAAGAACAGAGTAACGCCTTAAGCAAGATGACATGATGTAGAGGGATAATCTCAAACCAATGATGAAAACCCCATCTTTTTACCCTTGATGGCAACTACTTAATGTCTGCCTTGCTGCCCCTACTGTCACTGGGAAAGGTCACCACATGGTAGAACCCAAAACCAAGCACTTCTCCCATTGCAAGAATCATAGATCTAGTTGGCCAAACAAAACCCAAGACTCGGAGAGACTTACAAGGATATCAAATCATGCATATAAGAAATCAGCAAAGACTCAAATATATACCATAGATAATCTGATCACAAATCCACAATTCATCGGATCTCGACAAACACACCGCCAAAGAAGATTACGTCGGATAGATCTCCATGAAGATCATGGAGAACTTTGTATTGAAGATCCAAGAGACAGAAGAAGCCATCTAGCTACTAACTACGGACCCGTAGGTCTGAAGTGAACTACTCACGAGTCATTGGAGGGGTGATGATGATGATGAAGAAGCCCTCCAACTCCAAAGTCCCCTCCGGTAGGGCGCCGGGAAGGGTCTCCAGATGAGATATCGCGGAAACGGAAGCTTGCGGCGGCGGAAAAGTATTTTTCGAGGCTCCCCTGATTTTTTGCTGAATTTTTTGGAATATATAGGCCAAGATCTAGGTCAGGGGGCGGCCAGGGAGGCCACAAGCCCTGACACCGCCGCCTCCCCCCTGGTGGCGTAGTGGGAGCTTGTGGGCTCCCTGGAGCTCACCTAGCTTGGCCCAGAGGCCCCTGATCTTCTTCCGTTTGGGAAAAAATCATTTCGGGGTTTTTATTCCGTTCGGACTCCGTTCCAAAATCAGATCTGAAAAGAGTCAAAAACATAGAAAAAACATGAACTGGCACTTGGCACTGAATTAATAAGTTAGTCCCCAAAAAGATATAAAAGGTACATAAAACATCCAAAGATGACAAGATAACAGCATGAAACCGTCAAAAATTATAGATACGTTTGAGACGTATCAAGCATCCCCAAGCTTAACTCCTGCTCGTCCTCGAGTAGGGAAGTGATAAAGAATGAATTTTTGATGCTTTCATGCTACCTAGCATAGGTGTCCTTTGTAATTCCTCTTATGTGACGTAAATGTTCAGATCCATTAGATTCAAAACAATAGTTTGCTATTGACGAGGAAACAATAATCATTCAAGCAAACTAGCAAAGTAATCATGAACTTTCAAAATAATAAGGCCAAAAGAAAGTTATCCCTACAAAAGCATATAGTCTGGCTATGCTCTATAATCATTGCACAACGAATTTAAATCATGCACAACCCTGGTATTGTCCAAGTAATTGTTTCACACCTTTACTTTCTCAAACCTTTTCAACTCTCACGCAATACATGAGCGTGAGCCATGGTTATAGCACTATAGATGGTGTGGAATGTGGTGGAGGTTGCAAGATAAAAAAAGGAGAATATAGTCACATTAACTAGGCATATCAATGAGTTGTGGAGATGCTCATCAATAGATGTCAATGTCAGTGAGTAGGGATAGCCATACAAATGATGCACTAGAGCTACGAGTAAGTGAAAGCCCTTACAGAAAACTAGTGGGTGTGCATCCAACTTGCTTGCTCACGAAGACCTAAGGCAATTTTGAGGAAGCCTATCATTGGAATATACAAGCCAAGTTATATAATGAAAATTTCCCACTAGCTATATGGTGGTGACAAAACGAGAGACTCTCAATCATGAAGATCATGGTGCTTAATATGCACAAGTGTGGAAAAAGTGGTAGCATTGTCCCTTCTCTCTTTTTCTCTCGTTTTTTTTATTATTTGGTGGGCTCTTTGGCCTCTTTTTTTATATTTTGGTGGGCTTCTTTGGCCTCTTTTATTTCCTCACATGGGACAATGCTCCATTAATGATGATCATCACACTTTCAACTCAAAACTTAGAGCAACGATGACTCTATATGGAATGCCTTCGGTAGTGTACCGTGGCAATGATCTAGCATGGCATAGACATTAATGGAAACATCATGCTAGCTATCTTACGATCATGTAATGGCAATGTAGACGTGGTGGCACATGTCATGGTGGTAGTTGCATGGCAATATATCTCGGAATGACTTTGAAAAAGCCATAGTAGGTAGGTATGGTGGCTGTTTTGAGGGAGGCTAATGGTGGGTTTTGTGCACCGGCGAAAGTTGCATGGCACTAAGAAGATAGTGATGGTGGAAGGTGAAAGTGCATCTAAACCATGGACTCAACATTATTCATGAAGAACTCATATACTTGTTGCAAAAGTTTTATTACTAATCGAAACAAAGCATTCAACGCAAACTCCTATGGGAAGGGTTGATAGGTATAAACCATCGCGCGATCCCGACCGCCACGCAAAGGATGACAATCAATATACTAATCATGCTCAGATTTCATCACATAGCGGTTCACCATACGTGCATGCTACGAGATTCACTAACTTCAACACAAGTATTTCTAGATCCACAACACCTTACTAGCACGACTTCAATATTACCAAAACCACAACTCAAAACTAATTGAGATGAATCAAACTTCTCTAACTATTCAATTGGGTGAACAAATTACTGTCGAGCAATTGACAGAACCGCGTAAAGTCGTGACGATATCTATGGCAATGATTATATCTATAGGCATCACGTCCAAAACAAGTAGACCGATACTTTCTGCATCTACTACTATTACTCCACACGTCGACCGTTATCCAGCATGCATCTAGTGTATTAAGTCCAAAAGAACAGAGTAACGCCTTAAGCAAGATGACATGATGTAGAGGGATAATCTCAAACCAATGATAAAAACCCCATCTTTTTACCCTTGATGGCAACTACTTAATGTGTGCCTTGCTGCCCCTACTGTCACTTGGAAAGGTCACCACATGGTAGAACCCAAAACCAAGCACTTCTCTCATTGCAAGAATCATAGATCTAGTTGGACAAACACAACCCAAGACTCGGAGAGACTTACAAGGATATCAAATCATGCATATAAGAAATCAGCAAAGACTCAAATATATATCATAGATAATCTGATCATAAATCCACAATTCATCGGATCTCGACAAACACACCGCCAAAGAAGATTACATCGGATATATCTCCATGAAGATCATGGAGAACTTTGTATTGAAGATCCAAGAGAGAGAAGAAGCCATCTAGCTACTAACTACGGACCCGTAGGTCTGAAGTGAACTACTCACGAGTCATTGGAGGGGCGATGATGATGATGAAGAAGCCCTCCAGCTCCAAAGTCCCCTCAGGCAGGGCCGGGAAGGGTCTCCAAATGAGATCTCGCGGAAACGTATGCTTGCAGCGGTGAAGAAGTATTTTTGAGGCTCCCTTGATTTTTTGCTGAATTTTTGGGAATATTGTTGGGTAACGTAGCATGAATTCAAAAAATTTCTTACGCATATTCAGATCTTCCTATGGAGAGACCAGCAACGAGAGAGGGGGTGAGTGCATCTTCATACCTTTGAAGATCGCTAAGCGGAAGCGTTGCTAGAACGCGGTTGATGGAGTCGTACTCGCGGTGATTCAGATCGCGGTGTGATTCCGATCTAGTGCCGAACCACGGTACCTCCGCGTTCAACACACGTGCAGCCCGGTGACGTCTCCCGCACCTTGATCCAGCAAGGAGGAGGGATAGGTTGGGGAAGATCTCCAACAGCACGACTGCGTGGTGTTGATGGAGAGACGAGGTCTCCCGGCAGGGCTTCGCCAAGCACCGGCAGAGAGGACGAGAAAGAAGAGCAGGGCTGCGCCGAGGGAGAGGGAAAACTATGTCTCCAAAAGCCCAAAAGTGCCCACTATATATTGGGGGAGGGAGGGGATGCGCCCCTTTGAGGGTTTCCCTCTCGTGGGAGGGGCGGCATCCCTAGATGGGGGGAGGTGCGGCGGCCAAGGGGGGGAGGAGGGGTGGCGCACCCTTCTGGTGGGCCTTAGGACCACCTGCGCTAGGGTTCCCCCCTCTCCCTTCTTCTTGCACCATGGGATGAGTGGGGGCGCACCAGCCCACCTAGGGGCTGGTTCCCTCCCGCACTTGGCCCATCTAGCCTCCCGGGGTTGTTTCCCCCTTCCGGTGGACCCCTGGGGCCACCTCCGGTGGTCCCGGTACGTTACCGGTGACGCCCGAAACACTTCTGGTGTCCGAAACGATCCGTCCTATGTATGAATCTTTACCTTCGGATCATTTAGGAGCTCCTCGTGACGTCCGGGATCTCATCCGGGACTCCGAACAACTTTCGATAACCTCGTATAACAATTCCCTATAACCCTAGCATCATCGAACCTTAAGTGTGTAGACCCTACGGGTTCGGGAGACAGGTAGACATGACCGAGACACCTCTCCGGCCAATAACAATCAGCGGGGTCTGGATACCCATGGTGGCTCCCACTTGCTCCACGATGATCTCATCGGATGAACGACGATGTCAAGGATTCAATCAATCCCGTATACAACTCCCTTTGTCTGTCGGTATAGAACTTGCCCGAGATTCAATCGTCGGTATACCTATACCTTGTTCAATCTCGTTACCGGTAAGTCTCTTTACTCATTACGTAGCACGTCATCGTGTGACTAACTCCTTAGTCACATTGAGCTCATGATGATGTTCTACCGAGTGGGCCCAGAGATACCTCTCCGTCACACGGAGTGACAAATCCGGATCCCGATTCGTACCAACCCAACAGACACTTTCGGAGATACCCGTAGTGCACCTTTATAGTCACCCAGTTACGTTGTGACGTTTGATACACCCAAAGCACTCCTACGGTATCCGGGAGTTGCACAATCTCACGGTCGAAGGAAAAGATACTTGACATTAGAAAAGCTTTAGCATACGAACAATATGATCTAGTGCTACGCTTAGGATTGGGTCTTGTCCATCACATCATTCTCCCAATGATGTGATCCCGTTATCAATGACATCCAATGCCCATGATGACGAAACCATGATCATCTATTGACTAACGAGCTAGCCAACTAGAGGCTTGCTAGGGACACATTGTGATCTATTTATTCACACAAGTATTACTGTTTCCTGCTAATACAATTATAGCATGAACAATAGACGATTATCATGAACAAGGAAATATGATAATAACCATTTTATTATTGCCTCTAGGGCATATTTCCAACAGTCTCCCACTTGCACTAGAGTCAATAATCTAGTTACATTGTGATGTATCGAACACCCATAGCATTATGGTGTTAATCATGTTTTGCTCGAGGAAGAGGTTTAGTCAACGGGTCTGCAACATTCAGATCCGTGTGTACTTTACAAATCTCTATTACTCCACTCTGGACATGGTCCTGCATGGAGTTGTAGCGGCGTTTGATGTGCTTCGTCTTCTGGTGAAACCTGGGCTCCTTGGCTATGGCAATAGCCCCAGTGTTATCACAGAAGAGTGTCAATGGACCCAACGCGCTTGGAACCACTCCAAGGTCGGTGATGAGCTCCTTCATCCAAATTCCTTCATGATCTGCTTCTGAAGCATCTATGTACTCCGCTTCACATGTAGATGCTGCCATGACTTCTTGCTTGTTGTTGCACCAGCTCACTGCTCCACCATTCAAAACATATACGTATCCGGTTTGTGACTTAGACCCATCTCGATTTGTGTCGAAGCTAGCGTCGACGTAACCCTTTACGACGAGCTCTTTGTCACCTCCATAAATGAGAAACATTTCCTTAGTCCTTTTCAGGTACTTTAGGATATTCTTGACCGCTGTCCAGTGTTCCATACCGGGATCACTTTGGTACCTCCCTACCAAACTTATGGCAATGTTTATATCAGGTCTGGTACACAACATGGCATGCATAAGAGAGCCTACGGCTGAAGCGTAGGGGACATAACTCATCTTCTCTCTATCTGCTGCCGTGGTCGGCGACTGAGTCTTACTCAATCTCATACCTTGCAAAACTGGCAAGAACCCTTTCTTTGAGTTTTGCATATTGAACTTCTTCAATATCTTGTCAACGTATGTACTTTGCGAAAAACCTCTGAGGCGTCTCGATCTATCTCTTTTGATCTTGATGCCTAATATGTATGTAGCTTCTCCAAGGTCCTTCATTCAAAAAATCTTGTTCAAATAGGCCTTTATGCTCTCCAACATCTCTATGTCATTCCCCATCAATAATATGTCATCCACATACAGTATGAGGAAAGCTACAGAGCTCCCACTCACTTTCTTGTACAGACAGGCTTCTCCATAAACCTGTATGAACCCAAACGCTTTAATCACCTCATTAAAGCGAATGTTCCAACTCCGAGATGCTTGCACCAGCCCATAGATGGAGCGCTGGAGCTTGCACACTTTGTTAGCACCCTTAGGGTCAACAAAACCTTCTGGTTGCATCATATACAACTCTTCCTTAAGATTCCCGTTAAGTTACGCTGTTTTGACGTCCATTTGCCAAATTTCATAATCATAAAAGGCGACCATTGCTAACATGATTTGGACTGATTTCAGCTTTGCTACGGGAGAGAAAGTCTCCTCGTAGTCAATTCCTTGAATTTTTCGAAAACCCTTTGCGACAAGTCGAGCTTTATAAACGGTTACATTACCGTTTGCATCAGTCTTCTTCTTGAAGATCCATTTATTTTCTGTTGCTCGCCGGTCATCGGGCAAGTCCACCAAAGTCCATACTTTGTTCTCATACATGGATCCTATCTCGGATTTCATAGCTTCATGCCATTTGTTGGAATCCGGGCCCGCCATCGCTTCTTCATAGTTCGAAGGTTCACCGTTGTCTAACAACATGATTTCCATTACAGGGTTGCCGTACCACTCTGGCGTGGAGCGTACCCTTGTGGACCTTCGCGGCTCAGTAGTAACTTGATCCGAAGCTTCATGATCATTATCATTAACTTCCTCTTCAGTTGGTGTAGGCGCCACAGGAACAACTTCCCGCGCTGCGCTGCTATCCCGTTCGAGAGGGGGTGTAATTACCCCATCAAGTTCTACCTTCCTCCCACTTACTTATTTCAAGAGAAACTCTTTCTCTAGAAAGGATCCGTTCTAGACAACAAAGGTTTTACCTTCGGATCTAAGATAGAAGGTATACCCAATAGTTTCCTTAGGGTATCCTATGAATATGTATTTCTCCGCTTTGGGTTCGAGATTTTCTGGTTGAAGTTTCTTCACATAAGCATCGCAGCCCCAAACTTTAAGAAATGACAACTTAGGTTTCTTGCCAAACCATAGTTCATACGGTGTCGTCTCAACGGATTTAGACGGTGCCCTATTTAAAGTGAATGCTGCAGTTTCTAATGCGTAACTCCAAAATGATAGCGGTAAGCCAGTAAGAGACATCATAGATCGTACCATATTTAATAAAGTGCGATTACGACGTTCAGACACTCCGTTGCGTTGCGGTGTGCCAGGCGGCGTCAGTTGTGAAACGATTCCACACTTCCTTAGGTGTGTGCCAAACTCGTGACTCAAATACTCTCCTCCACGATCAGATCGTAGACACTTAATTTTTCTGTCACGTTGATTCTCGACCTCACTCTGAAATTCCTTGAACTTTTCAAATGTCTCAGATTTGTGCTTCATCAAGTAGATACACCCATACCTACTCAAATCATCAGTCAGAGTGAGAACATAACGATAGCCACCGCGAGCTTCAACGTTCATTGGACCACACACATCAGTATGTATTATTTCCAATAAGTCGGTTGCTCTCTCCGTTATTCCTGAGAATGGAGTCTTAGTCATCTTGCCCATGAGGCACGGTTCACATGTGTCAAATGATTCAAAGTCAAGAGACTCTAATAGTCCATCAGTATGGAGCTTCTTCATGCGCTTAACGCCGATATGACCAAGGCGGCAGTGCCACAAGTATGTGGGACTATCATTATCAACTTTACATCTTTTCGTACTCACACTATGAATATGCATAACATCACGATCGAGATTCATCGAGAATAAACCATTCACCAGCGGAGCATGACCATAAAACATATCACTCATATAAATAGAACAACCATTATTCTCTGACTTAAATGAGTAGCCGTCTCGCATTAAGCAAGACCCTCATACAATATTCATGCTCAAAGCTGGTACTAAATAACAATTATTAAGGTTTAAAACTAATCCCGACGGTAGATGTAGAGGTAGCGTGCCAACGGCGATCACATCGACCTTGGAGCCATTCCCGATGCGCATCGTCACCTCGTCCTTGGCCAGTCTCCGCTTATTCCGCAGTTCCTCCTTTGAGTTGCAAATGTGAGCAACAGCACCGGTATCAAATACCCAAGAGCTACTACGAGTGCTGATAAGGTACACATCAATAACATGTATATCACATATACCTTTAACGTTGCCGGCCTTCTTGTCTGCTAAGTATTTGGGGCAGTTCCACTTCCAGTGACCTTTTCCCTTGCAATAGAAGCACTCAATCTCGGGCTTGGGTCCATTCTTTTTCTTCTTCCCGGCATCTGGCTTACCACGCGCGGCAACGGCTTTGTCGTCTTTCTTGAAGTTCTTCTTACCCTTGCCCTTCTTGAAACTAGTGGTCTTGTTGACCATCAACACTTGATGTTCTTTCTTGATTTCTACTTCTGCGGACTTGAGCATCGAGTACAACTCGGGAATGTTCTTCTCCATCCCTTGCATGTTGTAGTTCAGCACAAAACCTTCGTAGCTTGGTGGGAGAGACTCGAGGATTCTGTCAATTATAGCATCATCCGGAAGTTCGACTCCAAGTGAAGTCAGACGACCGTGTAACCCAGACATTTTGAGTATGTGCTCACTGACATAACTGTTCTCCTCCATCTTACAGCTAAAGAACTTGTCGGAGACTTCATATCTCTCAACACGGGCATGAGCTTGAAAAACTAGCTTCATCTCTTGGAACATCTCATATGCACCGTGTTGCTCAAAACGCCTTTGGAGCCCCGTTTCTAAACTGTATAACATGCCACACCTAACCAGAGAGTAGTCATCACTCTGCGTTTGCCAGACGTTCAGAATGTCCTGGGCTGGTGCGGGAGCGGGAGGGTAACCTAGCGGCGCATCAAGGACATAAGCCTTTTTAGCTGCTTCAAGGATGAGCTTCAAGTTGCGAACCCAGTCCGCATAGTTGCTACCAACATCTTTCAGCTTGTTTTTCTCTAGGAATGCGTTGAAATTGAGGTTGACGTTGGCCATCTACAATATTTATAAAGACAACTTTTAGACTAAGTTCATTTAATCAAATTAAGTATGAACTCCCACTTAAATCGACATCCCTCTAGTCATCTAAGTGATACATGATCCATGTTGACTAACCCGTGTCCGATCATCACGTGAGACGGACTAGTCACCATAGTGAGCAACTTCATGCTGATCGTATTCCACCATACGACTCATGTTCGACCTTTCCGTCTCTTGTATTCGAGGTCATGTCTGTACATGCTAAGCTCGTCGAGTCAACCTAGGTGTTTCGCGTGTGTAAATCTGGCTTACACCCGTTGTATGCGAACGTTAGAATCTATCACACCTGATCATCACGTGGTGCTTCGAGACAACGATCCTTCGCAACGGTGCACACTTAGGGGAATACGTTCTCGAAATTTTAAGAGGGATCATCTTATTATGCTACCGTCGTTCTAAGCAATAAGATGAAAAACATGATAAACATCACAATGCAATCATATAGTGACATGCTATGGCCATTATCATCTTTGCTCTTTCGATCTCCATCTTCAGGCATCGCATGATCATCATCGTCACCGGCGTGATGCCATGATCTCCATCATCATGATCTCCATCATCGTGTCTCCGTGGAGTCGTCACACCAACTACTACTATCACTACTACTATAGCTAACCGTTAGCAATGAAGTAAAAGTAGTAAGCACATGGCGTTGCATCTCATACAATAAATTAAGACAACTCCTATGGCTCCTGCCGGTTGTCATACTCATCGACATGCAAGTCGTCAAGCCTATTACAATAACATGATCATCTCATACATCATACATGCAACATCACAACTTTGGCCATATCACATCACATGTCAAACCCTGCAAAAACAAGTTAGACGTCCTCTAATTGTTGTTGCAAGTTTTACGTGGCTGATTTGGGTTTCTAGCAAGAACGCTTTCTTACCTACATGACAACCACAACGATGATATGCCAAAGCTATTTACCCTTCATACGGACCCTTTTCATCAAATCCAATCCGACTAGAGTAGGAGAGACAGACACCCGCTAGCCACCTTTATGCACGGTCTGCATGTCTGTCGGTGGAACCAGTCTCACGTAAGTGTACGTGTAATGTCGGTCCGGGCCGCTTCATCCCACAATACCGCCAGAAAATAATAAGACTAGTAGCGACAAGCAATTGACAGATCATCGCCCACAACCTTTTGTGTTCTACTCATGCATAGAATCTACGCATAGAAAACCTGACTCGGATGCCACTGTTGGGTAACGTAGCATAAATTCAAAAAAATTCCTACGCATATTCAGATCTTCCTATGGAGAGACCAGCAACGAGAGAGGGGGTGAGTGCATCTTCATACCTTTGAAGATCGCTAAGCGGAAGCGTTGCTAGAATGCGGTTGATGGAGTCGTACTCGCGGCGATTCAGATCACGGTGTGATTCCGATCTAGTACCGAACCACGGCACCTCCGCGTTCAACACACTTTCAGCCCGGTGACGTCTCCCGCACCTTGATCCAGCAAGGAGGAGGGAGAGGTTGGGGAAGATCTCCAGCAGCACGACGGCGTGGTGTCGATGGAGAGACGAGGTCACCCGGCAGGGCTTCGCCAAGCACCGACACAGAGGAGAAAGAAGAGCAGGGCTGCGCCGAGGGAGAGGGAAAATCGTGTCTCCAAAAGCCCAAAAGAGCCCACTATATATAGGGGGAGGGAGGGGCTGCGCCCCCTTGAGGGTTTCCCTCTCCTAGGAGGGGCGGCAACCCTAGATGGGGGGAGGTGCGGCGGCCAAGGGGGGGAGGAGGGGTGGCGCACCCTTCTCGTGGGGCTTAGGCCCACCTGCGCTAGGGTTCCCCCCTCTCCCTTCTTCTTGCACCATGGGATGAGTGGGGGCGCACCAGCCCAGCTAGGGGCTGGTTCCCTCCCGCACTTGGCCCATCTAGCCTCCCGGGGTTGTTGCCCCCTTCCGGTGGACCCCCGGTGGTCCCGGTACGTTACCGGTGACGCCCGAAACACTTCCGGTGTCCGAAACCATCCGTCCTATATATCAATCTTTACCTCCGAACCATTCTGGAGCTCCTCGTGACGTCCGGGATCTCATCCGGGACTCCGAACAACTTTTGATAACCTCGTATAACAATTCCCTATAACCCTAGCGTCATCGAACCTTAAGTGTGTAGACCCTACGGGTTCGGGAGACAGGTAGACATCACCGAGACACCTCTCCGGCCAATAACCATCAGCCGGGTCTGGATACCCATGGTGGCTCCCACTTGTTTCACGATGATCTCATCAGATGAACCACGATGTCAAGGCACTACTAGGAAAAGGGCTATAGATGATACCGACACTAATGGCGCACCAGACAAGTAGTGCGCCACTACTATATAGGAGTGGCGCACCATGTGCAACTGTGCCATTAGTGTGATGGACACTAATGACGCACCACACACTCGGTGCACCACTACTATATATTTATTTTTTTGCAAAAGTACTAATGACGCACCGGGGCAGAGTGCGCCATTACTAGTTTAACTAGTAATGGTGTACCACTCATCCAGTGCGCCACAACTTTTTTTTTTTTGCAAAACTACTAATGCCGCACCACCATCTGATGCGCCATTAGTAACCAGGGTTACTAATGACGCATTTGTTGGTGGTCACTGCTAACCCGAGTTTTGTGGAACATTTGGTTCGAACGAAAAGGTAAGATATTTGGCGCGTTCTCTCGAATATCCTACGCGCGCGCGCTCAGATATTTGGCTTGGTGAAAAAATAATCCAGCCCAACCAACGAAACGCAACACAACACAACCCTATCCATCCAATCGCCCCCCTCCAAACCTGTCGCCGCCGCCGCCGACCTCCTCTCCTCCATTCCCGTCGGCGACCTCGTCTCTTCCAGCCCCACCGACGACCTCCAGCTCCGCCCTGCACCCCGCCACCTTCTCCTTCTCCTCCTAGGAGGGAGGCCCCAGATCAACAGGCCACGGCAACCACCGGCACCGCGTCCTCTTCCTTCCACCCCCACCTAGCCGCCCTCCTCCTCCCCTGGATCCGGCGTCGACAGCTCCCTCGTACGCGTGATGGCAAAGAGAGGGGATGCGCGCTGGCGTGGCGAGGCGGTCGCCGTACACGAAGAGGCAGATGAGCTACACCAGCAGCAGATGTGGATCCCCCACACACCCACCCCCACCCCCACAATTTATTCGATTCAATTTTTCTCCTCGCTGATTGTCCAAAATCAGGGGCCAAGCGTGAGGGTGCAGCAGAATTTTTCTACACCTCATCTTCTTGTTTTTTTAAGTTCATAGAACCTTTCCCATGCGGGGGCATTTTGGGGGGTATTTTTTCAGGAAAAGCGGATGAGGAACAGCTGACAATTGGTTTGGACTTCCATGGAACATTGTGGCAGGCAAATTTGGACACCCATGGTAGGCATTTTAATTCATTTTTGGATACCCGTGGCAGGCAATATAGTTCATACCCTATTTTCAATCACAAAAATCAGACATTCAGAGAACATAATAGGCATGTCATGGACCTATGTTAGCCATTTTCCTCCAACGTTTTTGCACGCAATTTGTACCTTTGTACCATGCCAGGCAATATAGTCCCCTATACTACTTAGTCAACAAAACTCACACTTCCAGATAACAGTTTTCTAGGCACTTTTTTGGACACATGGAACAATTTTATTGGCATTCAGACAACATTTGTAAGCCACTGTGGACAGCCATGTCAGGCAATATTTTTCAAATAACATCAAGTTATGTTGTTACTTTTGGACACCAATGGTAGGCATTTTAGATACCCATGACATGCAATATAGTTCATACATTATTTGTAGATGAATGAGAGGATGTTGTTTCCCTCTTTTTCCTTGCAACCACGTTAGATGATCTATTGTTTTTGCCGGAATACGTTGTTTCTACAGTGAGGAGGGGGATGCCTTTGATCTGCACGGCAGGATACAGAAGATGGGAGGAGGAGACGCAACCCCATCCAGAGGGGGGCCTGGAGGAGCTCCAGGACTGAACTCCTGCCTCGTACAAGGTGAGTTGTGATCTCTAACCAACATTACACAACTTTCTGAGCCGTATGAGATCACCTTGTTGCGTGCATTTCTCCTCTAATGTCCGTTCTTTCTCCACCAGTGTTTGGAGCAGCCATTAACTTCCATCAGGTAGATATCTTCAACCATCATTCTTGTATGTGTGCAATTTAGAAATTCATGGTTTCTTACACATCTGTATGTGAATGTGAAATGCAATATAAGAACAATGGCTACAGCTAGGAACATTGATATTATCAAGAACAACACTGACATGACCGAAAGTTGATTCTTGAAGTCACCATTTTGCAGACCCATCTTTAGTAGGCGCTGTGATGCACAAACTTGCTGAAACACACATTAGAAAAACAAAAAAGATGTAGCGACATAATGCACTGGCTGTAGCAACAAGTACATATCTGAAGAAAAATAATCTTAGGCTCTTTGTAGGCAACTTTTATTCAGTGTGTTGGGCAATCCGTAACCAACATTAGTCAATTTTAAAGAGCACAAGTCAATACATATCTTACAAGCAAGTATGCATTAGTGTCATAGGCAATAAAACTTCTAGGATTTTTAATTTCCCTCGATGACACTCGAACACACATTGGATGATGTGTGTTAAGTACAAATTTCGTAGAGGAAGAATCAAGGGTGCTCATCATGTATCCTGTGCCTAGTGTATATGATGACTATACTGTATGGTCGATGACGTGGGCCATGCCTTTGTCGCCCTCGGGTGGGTTGTGTCATTGTTTATTACCGTTTGTCCAGAATGCAGAAAAGTATAGAAATCCAGATGCAATATATATATAGTTGCCCGCACTGCGCGCCACATGTGACTAACCAGCAAAACTAAGTCGCATACACGATCACATGCACGAAGTCACCTACCCAGTTGTGGTAGTTGAATTGCTATCAATCTCTGGAAATTTTGCCTGATCAGGACGAAGAAGTTGCAGGCACAACTGTATATTCAAGATTTATCATCATGATTTTTTTGCCTTATTTTTTGGTCTTTTTTGAATCTGATTTCGCTGTGGGAGGAGAGCTTCTAGTAGCTAGGCCATGGCCTCTGGCGGCGGCTCGGGCTGGGAACAAGAAGTGGGGAAAGAAGGTAGGTTTTCTAGCGATGGGTGAGTGGGGGAGGGCCTAGATCACGTGAGGAGAGGGGGACGCTGGCTAGCTCCTGTTTTGACGTGGGAACCGACGAAGGAAAGGCGGGCCTGCCTTTTTTGCACATGGGGTGGGGACCAGTCGATTAGGACTTTTCTAATCTGTCGGCCGCGCCGGACGCCCGCATAGCGCGTGGGCGCTGCGTAGTGTCGTCCATTATGTTTTATGTTTTCAAAGTTGTCTGGACGGAGCAAAGTCATCAACCAATGTCATCTTCCAGTCATTCTTTGTTTATCCGAGTCACTCACTGTAACTCGTACTACTTGTGGCTGTCTGAAGCTTTATTCAGTAATATACATGGAGAACTACAAGTTGATTTGAAGAGCGGACCATGTTGATAAACTGTAGCATTTCAGCTTGTCATTCCTACTAGGACCCCCTGCTGACCTGCTTCGTTTACTAATCTAATCAGGGATTAAGCTTGGCAACAAAAAAGGAAGGAAGAAAGAAATACCCATTTTTCACCATGGAAGGAGGGAGGGACGTCTTGATCTTAAGTGACTCACTGGAAGCAACTGAGGGAGGTAAGATGCATACTCAACTTGCTGGTTTTCCAAGTTTCTGTTTAATCCAGCTAACTAGCTTAGCTTAGCTTGTTTGTGGTACGTACATTGCAAGTTAGGCACACCCCCTACTGAATTTCTGTGCTTGTTCGATTCAGATTAGCATGTGCCCTACTCCATGGACAAGGAGGACAACCCTGAGATTACCAGGCGGACATGGACGCCTCCAACGAGGCCTAAACTCTCCACTATGACCACACAAGGTCGACCCCCCCCCCCCCCCCCCCTCAAAATATATATTTTTATCACTTCTGTGTTTTGCCTAAATTTCAGGTTTGGTTGCGATGAGTTCTATTAATTATGTAGGTGGTCATCCTGCTGTTGCAAAGATTTTCATTTGTTTGCCTGCAGCACGGCCAGTTGCATGGTTTCACTTTTTTCTATCTACAAGCCCTGCTAGTAGTGACTTCCTTCCAGGGTTTTTATCTATGTTCCTGCCACATCAAACAAGCTTTCCTCGGTTGATGGTATATACATCAAAGTGGTGTTGTTTGCAACACCTATTTAGTTACACTGAAAAAAAGATGAATGCCTCTTCTTCTATACATATATGTTTGTGAAGGAATGAAGGATGAATGACATTTACATGAATGAATGATTTACACACTAGTAGTCCTTGACCTGCTTCTTGGCATCGGCAAGTAGTATGATGCTACTATCTGATCAGTTGTGTTACTGAATGATTGTTTGTGCCTTTATTTGATCTGCCTGCCGTGAGCTAATAATCCGTTATATTGTACTCCCTCCGTCCCAAAATTCTTGTCTTAGGTTTGTCTCGAAATGAATGTATCTAAATACTAAAACATGACTAGATACATTCATATCTAGATAAATCTAAGACAAGAATTTTGAGACGGAGGGAGTGCATGGACAACACTGTAGGACAATGTTTCAGACCTTTTTTTTGTTGCTATTTTTTATGGACTCAAACTATTGTTCAAATTCATATCATATTTGCTCCTGCTGCATGATGTGTCTGTTGTTCCTGATTGGTCACTTGAGGTTGTTTTGCTGACGAATGATTGGTACTATTTCAGTTTGTGCCTGATATAGCTAGCTGCTCGCTTTTATTTCTTACCTAAATAAAATTGCTACTGCATAGACATTGTTTGGAGAGAGATGATTGTGCTAGTACTATAGCTCACTTTATGTGTGGTAGAGTTGCTACATGTCGAGTGGAGTTTATGCAGGGGATCATTTGCAGCTGAGCACCTCATGTTAAAAGGAGATGCTACAGGTGTTTGCCCTTTCTCCTGTATTTTTGGGAGTAATTGTTTGTCTTCTGGCCACTACAATATAGATGAAATGTCACAATATTCATTGAAGCTGATATTGTTTTGTTGTTGGGAGCACCTTAGCATGCACATTGTCTCCTGTAGCTTTGCACTGTCCATCTAATACACCATCATATTTACTGTTTAGGTTATATATGGATTTGCAAACCTGTATATTGAGATCCTTGGCTTGTGTCACTTCTATAACTGTATGTATTAGCATAGCTCGAAAATTCCATCTGTATCATGATACAGGATAAGTAGTGTCACATAGACCTCTCGTAATCTGGTTGTCTTTGAAAAGTGATGATTTAATAGATCTAAGCAGATCTCTTGTTTCTCAAATTCTATCACGCGCTACTAATGCATATTTCTTTGTTTCAACACACAGCGGTGTGCCTCTTCCCTGGGCGCCACTCTCCCGCTGCTCCTCTGACCCAAGTGCCGACAAAATGGGCTCGCCAAGGTATCATCCCCCACTATGCTCCCTCTCTCTCATGTTCTGCATGTCCCTGCCATCGGTTACCTGGGGGTGTTGCTTATTTTCAGTATTACACCAAATTCTGTGTGTCTAGTATGAGATTTGAAAAGATGAGATGAGTTGTTGTCTGATTATCAGCACATTCTTTTTCTTGTGCTGTGTATAGTATGTTTTTGAATATGTTTTATGCCAGACTCCAACTTTAGCAGCAGCACTAGCAGTATGTGATGCCTGATGTGGCTTTAGTTAGTCAATTCACTGTTAACAACAAGTATTTTTGTTATTAAGATAACCACCATGACTTGATATTTGTAATCTGATTAGCTACTCCTTTGCAATTCTTTGTAGTGGCTCAAACTGTGGTAGATAGAATTTATGTTGTCAAGCTTTGCCTTGAGAGAATTTGTATGCTAGGATGATTATGCTCATAATCCATTCACATGGTATTGCTGCTGCAGGCACACTTCATGGACGAGGAGGACCACCCACGACGATGAACATGTGTGACCTCACCCCCGAGCCTGACGAGCTCGACAACGACAACATCGTCAACCTTGATCCTCAACAACAACGACAAGCACGACGGCCTTGACGAAGTTGTCCGCCGCCGACACCGAAGAGCAAGCCCGCCTTCTCCAGACTTGCATGACGGGAGGGGAGGGGGCGGCCACTGCCTCCTTCACACACCAAGCCGCTGACACCGAAGAGCAAGCCCGCCTTCTCCAGAGTTTGCAAAGGAGCTTTACGTTCAGGGCATGGTTGTTTGCAGAGAGTGGCGGACACTACTTTGATCCTTTGACAGATAGTTCTTTATAATGTGATAGTGTATAGGCCTTCTTCCTGGGGACCTACTGCTCAACTACTGCACTCCTTGGCTGCTACTGACCAAAATTTTTACAAATATGTCTACATGTTTTGTTTCTATATATTTACAAATATCCTATCAATCCATTTTTAAAATGGATGGGCGTGGCAACGCGCGCCTTTCATGATCTAGTATGTTTTGTAACCTGTGCAAATATCAGAAAAAAATACATAATATTCATACTAGTGGCGCACCACTCGGCACTTTAGTGACGCACTGCAAAAAAGCACACTAGTGACGCATTGTCAACTAGTGCGTCATTAGTAAGCCAGAGCACATGGGTAAATATGGTCCTTGAGAGGCATAGTAATGACGCACCATGAGCTATACTAATGGCGCACTGCCTGGTGCGCCATTAGTATACCAGATACTAATGGCGCATCATGAGCTATACTAATGGCGCACTGTCAGGTGCGCCATTAGTATATACTAGATACTAATGGCGCATCATGAGCTATACTAATGACGCACTGCCTGGTGCGCCATTAGTAAAAATTCTAACGACGTGATGCTAGTGGCGCACCTGTAGTGCGCCATTAGTAGCCAAAACAGGTGCGCCACTGCCAGGCCTTTTCCTAGTAGTAAGGATTCAATCAATCCCGTATACAATTCCCTTTGTCTGTCGGTATAGAACTTGCCCGAGATTCGATCGTTGGTATACCTATACCTTGTTCAATCTCGTTACCGGTAAGTCTCTTTGCTAGTTTCGTAGCACGTCATCGTGTGACTAACTCCTTAGTCACATTGAGCTCATGATGATGTTCTACCGAGTGGGCCCAGAGATACTTCTCCGTCACACGGAGTGACAAATCCCGATCTCGATTCGTACCAACCCAACAGACACTTTCGGAGATACCCGTAGTGCACCTTTATAGTCACCCAGTTACGTTTTGAAGTTTGATACACCCAAAGCACTCCTACGGTATCCGGGAGTTGCACAATCTCATGGTCGAAGGAAAAGATACTTGACATTAGAAAAGCTTTAGCATACGAACAATACGATCTAGTGCTACGCTTAGGATTGGGTCTTGTCCATCACATCATTCTCCCAATGATGTGATCCCGTTATCAATGACATCCAATGCCCATGATCAGGAAACCATGATCATCTATTGACTAACGAGCTAGCCAACTAGAGGCTTGCTAGGGACACATTGTTATCTATTTATTCACAGATGTATTACTGTTTCCTGTTAATACAATTATAGCATGAACAATAGACGAGTATCATGAACAATGAAATATGATAAAAACCATTTTATTATTGCCTCTAGGGCATATTTTCAACAAATATATAGGCCAAGGATCTAGGTCAGGGGGCGGCCAGGGAGGCCACAAGCCCTGACACCGCCGCCTCCCCCCTGGTGGCGGAGTGGGAGCTTGTGGGCTCCCTGGAGCCCACCTGGCTTGGCCCAGAGGCCCCCTGATCTTCTTACGTTCGGGAAAAAATCATTTCGGGGTTTTTATTCCGTTTGGACTCCGTTCCAAAATCAGATCTGAAAAGAGTCAAAAACGCAGAAAAAACAGGAACTGACACTTGGCAGTGAATTAATAAGTTAGTCCCAAAAAAGATATAAAAGGTACATAAAACATCCAAAGATGACAAGATAACAACATGAAACCGTCAAAAATTATAGATACATTTGAGACGTATGAATGCACGCGCGTTAATTTCGAGATCAGCTGTACAATTGTGATTGAATCGACAATCCAAATCAGAGAAAGAAATCGAAAGACCACCCGTATGCGGCGTCAAGTGACTTGTCCAATCAGAAAAGAAAACAACTTTATCTACAAGACCGGAGACTAGATACTCCACGCGAGGATCCAAAGCACAAGAATTACACTTTCCGCCGTACTAAAAAAAGGTGTGATCAGCACGTGAATACAACAAGAAGCTGTACATAGACTCATACATGGCGATCAGAGCTAGCTTCGCAGCAGTGGATTGGCTTCGAGTCGGTGTCGGCCTCGACCTGGTGCATGTCACTGCCACTGTGGCTCGCGCCACCTCGGTCTCGGCTAGAGCCGGCCTCGCCTCCCTCACAAAACTTACTCCCACTCTAAAGCCGGCCTCAACTCGACAAGTTGACCCGTCGCGGTCGCCTCGCTCACACCACAACCCCCGCAGCGCCGCGTGAATGATGACCCACAAGTATAGGGGATCTATCATAGTCCTTTCGATAAGTAATAGTGTCGAACCCAACGAGTAGCAAAAGGATCTGACAAGTGGTTTTCAGCAAGGTAATCTCTGCAAACACTGAAATTATCGGTAACAAGTAGTTGTGTGATAGGATGATTCGCAGCAAGTATCAAGTAAAAAAGTAACAACGATGCAGCAAAGTGGCCCAATCCCTTTTGTAGCAAGGGACAAGCCTGGACAAACTCTTATAGGAGGTAAAGCGCTCCCGAGGACACATGGGAATTTCTGTCAAGCTAGTTTCCATCATGTTCATATGATCCGCGTTCGCTACTTTGATAGTTTGATATGTGGGTGGACCGGTGCTTGGGTGCTGCCCTTACTTGGACAAGCCTCCCACTTATGATTAACCCCTCTCGCAAGCATCCGCAACTACGAAAGAAGAATTAAGACAAAGTCTAACCATAACATTAAACTAGTGGATCCAAATCAGCCCCTTACGAAGCAACGCATAAACTAGGGTTTAAGCTTCTGTCACTCTAGCAACCCATCATCTACTTACTACTTCCCAATGCCTTCCTCTAGGCCCAAATAATGGTGAAGTGTTATGTAGTCGACGTTCACATAACACCACTAGAGGAAAAACAACATACAACGCATCAAAATATCGAACGAATACCAAATTCACATGACTACTTATAGCATGACTTATCCCATGTCCTCAGGAACAAAAGTGAATACTCACAAAGCATAATCATATTCATGACCAAAGAGGTAATGAATAGCATCAAGGATCTGAACATATAGTCTTCCACTGAGTAATCCAACTAGCATCAACTACAAAGAGTAATTAACACTACTAGCAACCTTACAAGTACCAATCGGAGTCGCGAGACGGAGATTGGTTACAAGAGATGAACTAGGGTTTGGAGATGAGATGGTGCTGATGAAGATGTTGGTGGTGATGAATCCCTCCGATGAGAGGAGTGTTGGTGATGACGATGGCGACGATTCCCCCCTTCGGGAGGGAAGTTTCCCCGGCAGGACGACCCTGCCGAAGCTCTAGATTGGTTCTGCTCAAGTTTCGCCTCGTGGTGGCGGCGATTCCTCCCGAAAGCCTCTTCCTGATTTTTTCTGGAACGAAACCCTCCTTATAGGAAAAGAGGGGGGCTAGAGGGCCAGCAGGGAGCCCACAAGCCCCCTAGGCGCGGCCAGGGGGGTAGGCCGCGCCTAGCAGGCTTGTGGCCTCCTGATGGCTCCCCTCTGGTACTTCTTCGGCCCAATATTTTTTATAAATTCCAAAATAAATCCTCGTTGATTGTCATGGCTTTTGGAGTTGCGCAGAATAGGTATCTCAAACTTGGTCCTTTTTCAGGCTAGAATTCCAACTGCCGGCATTATCCCTCTTCATGTAAACCATGCAAAATAAGAGAGAAAAGGCATAAGTATTGTACCGTGAAGTGTAATAACAGCCCAAAAAGCGATAAATATCAACATGAAAGCATGATGCAAAAAGGACGTATCAACTCCCCCAAGCTTAGACCTCGCTTGTCCTCAATCGAAAACCTGGATCAATAAATATGCCCACATGTTTAGAGAGAGAGGTGTCAACAAAACAAGATACGGACATGCAGGCATCATGATCATAGTTAGAACAGCAATACCATCATATAATCTCTTATGCTAAAGTGATGATTCCTTCACAAAGTAAAGTATGGATCAAGAACCTTACTGAGAATTAACAACCGATAGCCTTTAGTCTTTGAAGCAATTGCAATTTATCATAACATCGGAAGGAGTCAAATAAGAGCTTGTAAAGAAAATCCACATACTCAATCATCCTTTTGTCTACTACAATTGCTACAACTTACGTGGTACTCATGAGATCGAAGTTTCAGTCGGACACAGAGAAAGATAGGGGCTTATAGTTTCGCCTCCAAACTATTTACCTCAAGGGTAATGTCAACAATAATAATTCATGAATACTTACTTCCAAGTTGACATAAGAATATAGATATTTCCCTAGCATATGACGTTAGCCAAGATAAAGGCGAAATAAGGAATTGGTGTAGATCACCATGACTCTTTCAAGCGCAAAAAGTAAAGGTACAAGATAGGCCCTTCGCAGAGGGAAGCAGAGGTTGTCATGCGCTTTTGAGGTTTGGATGTGTGTCCTCTTAGTGTGAAGGAACGTCACTTCATATTGCCTCCTGTGATAAAGAACTTTATTATGCAGTCTGTCGCTTTTATGTCTTCCTCATCACAAGTTTGTACAAAGCTTATTTTCCACACACTAATAGATCATACATATTTAGGGAGCAATTTTTATTGCTTGCACCGATGACAACTTACTTGAGGGAGCTTATTCAATCCAAAGGTAGGTATGGTGGACTCTCATGGCAAAACTGGGGTTGAAGGTTTATGGATGCACAAGTAGTATATCTACTTGGTGCGGGAGTTTTGGCTGATATGGGGTGGAAGCAATCGCCACATGCTAAGGGATCTCTAGTCATATAATCATTGTTCGGAACCAAGCAAGCATAATTCATTATGTTATCTTCCTTGTCCAATATCTACTTCTAAGCATGTAATAGTTTAATGAGTGTTCACAATCATAGATGGTGTCAAAGATGATATATTTATATGTGAACCTCTCCTTCTTTATCACTTCCTATTAATTGCAACAATTACCAAGGTCTACGTTTGTCTACCCTCAACAAGTTTCAATCAACATTCTTTTTATATGTGAAGCCATCACTTTCCATAAGATCATTACATGATCTTTCATGCTTTTGTTCTTTTATCATTCTTTTTTGATCATGGAATGAAGCAAGGCCCTTAACTAAAACACTCTTTATTATATGACTCACGAACTCGAATACATCGGGGGTGACACAAAGCAAAACTCAAGCCTAAAACACTAAGAACTTTATTCTACTAGAGAAAGATAAAACCAAAAAGGATCGAACTAAGAAAAGGTAAAGGCAAAAGATGTGATGGTGATACGATACCGGGGCAACTCCCCCAAGCTTGGCATAAGCCAAGGGGATTGCCCATACCCATGCTTAGTTGTCTTCCTTTGATGGTGATGGTGGTGGAGTTGTTGCAACATGGGTTTGATCCTCCGTCTTCCAAGGCATAGGTGCTCCATCATGGAAAGATGACCGAGTCTCCGGAATCCTAAAATCTACAGCCAACCGTATTGATTTAAATCTATACTCATATTCACAGTTTTAGTTCTGCAGGTCATAGATTTGGGCTTGGAGGTGATCAATTCTGTCATAGAGCCTGGAGAGGTGCTTCCCGATGTCATTGGCATCGATCTTGTGCTTGTTGGCAAACTCCATGATCATCATGTGGTTGGCGTTGAGTCCACGCTCCACCATCCCTTGGCACTTGAAAACTTGTTGCTCCACTGCTTCGAGCCTCGCCTCCATGCTTTCGGTCTTCTTGGGCCCCTCAACATCACGGATGTGCATCACCCCCTCACGCATCTCGATAGAATGAGGGTGTTGCAACACTCTCGCAAGGTAGGGATTGATGACCTTCTCGAAGATCTTGTCCTTCAGAGCTTTTGGGGACACCATAGCGATCTAGATCTGCAGCAGAAACAGGCTCGAAACGAAAACAGAGGAAATTTGCGTGATACGAGGGTCAGACCTTTCGGGAGAATATATAATGATATTTTTCCGACCAGAAGGAGTACTCCGCAAGAAAACGGAGTCCGGGAGGCACACGAGGTGGTCACAAGCCCCCCAGGCGCGGCTAGGGGGTGGCCCGCGCCTGGCAGGCTTGTCGCCTCCTCGTGCGCTTTCCGGACTACTTTAATTTTTTCTAATTTTCTAAAAATTCCAAAACGGAGAAAAATTCCTACTGGAAAAGTTTTGGAGTCAATTTACTTACCGAATCACATACCTCTTCGTTTTCGGAGTTTGAAGCAGGCTGATAAATAGCCCTTATGTACTCCTCCGGAGTTATGGTATCGATAATATTGCTTTCAACATTTATGGGAGTACTTGAGATATAATGTTTGATTCTTTGCCCATCTACCACTCTCGGAAAATTACCTTCCGTGTTGTTGATCTTGATGGCACCGGAACGATATACTTCCTCAACAATGTAAGGACCTTCCTATTTAGAGAGAAGCTTGCCTGCAAAAAATCTTAAATGATAATTATATAGCAAGACATAATCACCTACATTGAACTCACGTTTTTGTATCCTTTTATCGTGCCACCTCTTAACCTTTTCGTCGAACAACTTGGCATTTTCATATGCCTGAGCTCTCCACTCATCAAGTGAGCTAATATCAAATAACCTCTTCTCACCAGCAAGTTTGAAATCAAAGTTGAGCTCTTTGATTGCCCAATAAGCCTTATGCTCTAGCTCAAGAGGTAATGACATGCTTTACCGTAAACCATTTTGTACGGTGACATGCCCATGGGATTCTTATAAGCAGTTCTATAAGCCCACAGTGCATCATCGAGCTTCTTAGACCAATTCTTTCTAGACCTATTGACAGTCTTTTGTAGAATTAGTTTAATCTCTCTATTGCTTAGCTCTACTTGACCACTGGACTGAGGGTGATAGGGAGATGCAATTCTATGATTGACACCGTACTTAGCAAGTGTTTTACGGAAAGCACCATGAATGAAATGTGAACCACCATGAGTCATTAGATATCTAGGGACTCCAAATATAGGGAAAATAACTTCTTTAAGCATCCTGGTAGAGGTGTTGTGATTAGCACTACTAGTTGGGATAGCTTCTACCCACTTAGTGACGTAATCAACAACAACTAGGATATTAGTATACCCGTTGGATTTTGGAAAAGGTCCCATATAATCAAAGCCCAAACATCAAATGGTTCAATGCCAAGTGAATAGTTCATAGGCATTTCCTGACGTTTATTGATATTACCTATTCTTTGACATTCGTCACAAGACAAGACAAACTTACGGGGATCCTTGAAGGGAGTGGGCCAATAGAAACCTGATTGCAATACCTTGTGTGCAGTTCTATCTCCCGCATGGTGTCCTCCGTAAGCCTCGGAATGACACTTCTGTAGGATCTGTCCCTGTTCATGTTCAGGTACACAACGTCTAATAACACCATCTAATCCTTCCTTATAAAGGTGAGGATCATCCCAAAAGTAATGTTTCAAATCAATGAAGAATTTCTTCTTTTGCCGGTACATGAAACTAGGTGGTATAAATTTGGCAACGATATAATTTGCATAATCAGCATACCACGGTGTACTACGTGAAGCGTTGATGACATTCAATTGCTCATCAGGAAAGCTATCATCAATAGGTTGTGGGTCATCAAGAACATTCTCCAACCTAGACAAGTTATCTGCTACTAGGTTATCAGCACCCTTCCTGTCGACAACATGCAAATCAAATTCTTGTAGCAAGAGAACCCATCTGATAAGTCTAGGTTTAGCGTCTTTCTTCTCCATGAGGTACTTAATAGCAGCGTGATCAGTGTGAATAGTGACTTTGGAATCAACTTTGTAAGATCTGAACTTTACACATGCAAACACGACTGCTAAAAAATCATTTTCCGTAGTAGCATAGTTTCTTTGGGCACTTTCTAGAGTTTTACTAGCATAGTGAACAACATTCAACTTCTTATCAACTCTTTGTCCAAGGACAGCACCAATAGCATAATCACTAGCATCACACATGATTTCAAAAGGAAGTTCCAATCAGGTGGTTGAACAATAGGTGCAGTTATCAAGGCCTTCTTAAGTATTTCGAAGGCTTCCTCACAATCATCGTCAAAAACAAAATGAATATCCTTTTGCAAGAGATTGGTAAGAGGCCTAGAAATCTTAGAGAAGTCTTTAATGAACCTTCTATAGAAACCAACATGACCAAGAAAACTTCTTATACCTTTGATATCTGTGGGGCATGACAGTTTCTCGATTGCATCAACCTTAGCCTTATCGACTTCAATACCTCTTTCAGAAATTTTATGTCCTAAGACGATGCCTTCATTAACCAGAAAGTGGCACTTCTCCAAATTCAAGACAAGATTGGTATCTTTACATCTCTGCAAGACTCGATCAAGGTTGCTAAGGCAATCATCAAAAGAAGACCTGTAAACGGAGAAGTCATCCATGAAATCCTCAACAATCTTTTCACAAAAGTAAGAGAATATAGCCATCATACATCTTCGAAAGGTAGCAGGTGCATTACATAAGCCAAAAGGCATACGTCTGTAAGCGAAGGTACCAAAAGGGCAGGTGAAAGTGGTTTTTGTTGGGTAACGTAGCATAAATTCAAAAATTTCCTACGCCATATTCAGATCTTCCTATGGAGAGACCAGCAACAAGAGAGGGGAGAGTGCATCTTCATACCTTTGAAGATCGCTAAGCGGAAGCGTTGCTAGAACGCAGTTGATGGAGTCGTACTCGTGGCTATTCAGATCGTGGTGTGATTCCGATCTAGTGCCGAACCACAGCACCTCCGCGTTCAACACACGTCCAGCCCGGTGATGTCTCCCGCACCTTGATCCAGGAAGGAGGAGGGAGAGGTTGGGGAAGATCTCCGGCAGCATGACGGCGTGGTGTCGATGGAGAGACGAGGTCTCCCGGCAGGGCTTCGCCAAGCACCGTGGGAGAGGAGGAAGGAGGGAAGCAGGGCTGCGCCGAGGGAGATGGAAAACTGTGTCTATATATACAAGGAGGGGAGGGGGTGCACCACCCCTAGGGTTCCCACCCTAGGTGGTGCGGCAACCCTTCTATATGGGAGGTGCGACGGCCAGGGCACGGAGAGGAGGTGGCGCAGCCCTAGGTGGGCCTTAGGCCCACCAGCGCCAAGGGTTTCCCCTCCCTCCCTCTCTAGTGCGCATGGGCTGGGTCTGGGGGGCACACCAGCCCACATAGGGGCTGGCTCCCTCCCGCACTTGGCCCACGTAGCCCTCCGGGGCTTGTGGCCCCTCCCGGTGGGCCTCCGGAACCCTTGTGGTGGTCCCGACACTTTGCCGGTGGTGCCCGAAACATTTCCGGCGTCCAAATCCATCCATCCTATGAATCAATCTTTACCTCCGGACCATTCTGGAGCTCCTCGTGACGTCCGGGATCTCATCCGGGACTCCGAACATCCTTCGGTAACCTCGTATAACAATTCCCTATAACCCTAGCGTGATCGAACCTTAAGTGTGTAGACCCTCCGGGTTCGGGAGGCATGCAGACATGACCGAGACACTCTCCTGCCAATAACCATCAGTGGGATCTGGATACCCATGGTGGCTCCCACATGTTCCACGATGATCTCATCGGATGAACCATGATTTCAAGGATTCAATCAATCCCGTATACAATTCCCTTTGTTTGTCGGTATAGAACTTGCCCGAGATTCGATCGTCGGTATACCTATACCTTGTTCAATCTCCCCGGTTAGTCTCTTTCTCATTCTGTAGCACGTCATCTTGTGACTAAATCCTTAGTCACATTGAGCTCATGATGATGTTCTACCGAGTGGGCCCAGAGATACCTCTCCGCCACACGGAGTGACAAATCCCGATCTCGATTCGTACCAACCCAACAGACTCTTTCAGAGGTACCCTAGTGCACCTTTATAGTCACCAAGGTACGGTGTGACGTTTGATACACCCAAAGCACTCCTACGTTATCCGGGAGTTGCACAATCTCACGGTCGAAGGAAAAGACACTTGACATTAGAAAAGCTTTAGCATATGAACAATACGATCTAGTGCTATGCTTAGGATTGGGTCTTGTCCATCACATCATTCTTCCAATGATGTGATCTCGTTATCAATAACATCTAATTCCCACGATGAGGAAACCATGATCATCTATTGATTAACGAGACAGCCAACTAGAGGCTTGCTAGGGACACATTGTGATCTATTTATTCACACATGTATCACTGTTTCGTGTTAATACAATTATAGCATGAACAATAGACGATTATCATGAACAAGGAAATATGATAATAACCATTTTATTATTGCCTCTAGGGCATATTTCCAATAGTCTCCCACTTGCACTAGAGTCAATAATCTAATTACATTGTGATGTATCGAACACCCATAGCATTATGGTGTTGATCATGTTTTGCTCGAGGAAGAGGTTTAGTCAACGGGTCTGCAATATTCAGATTCGTGTGCACTTTACAAATATCTATTATTCCACTCTCGACATGGTCCTAGATGGAGTTGTAGTGGCGTTTGATGTGCTTGGTCTTCCGGTGAAACCTGGGCTCCTTGGTTATGGCAATGGCGAGAGTGTTATCAGAGAAGAGTGTCATCGGACCCGACGCGCTTGGGACCACTCCAAGGTCGGTGATGAGCTCCTTCATCCAAATTCCTTCATGAGCCGATTCTGAAGCAGCTATGTACTCCGCTTCACATGTAGATGCTGCCACGACTTCTTGCTTGCTGCTGCACCAGCTCATTGCCCCACCATTCAAAACATACACGTATCCGGTCTGTGACTTAGAGTCATCCGGATCTGTGTCGAAGCTAGCATCGACGTAACCCTTTACGACGAGCTCTTCGTCACCTCCATAAACGAGAAACATCTCCTTAGTCCTCTTAAGGTACTTAAGGATATTCTTGACCGCTGTCTAGTGTTCCATACCGGGATCACTTTGGTACCTCCCTACCAAACTTATGGCAAGGTTTATATCAGGTCTGGTACACAACATGGCATACATTAGAGAGCCTACGGCTGAAGCGTAGGGGACAATTCTCATCTTCTCTCTGTCTGCTGCCGTGGTCAGTGACTGAGTCTTACTCAATCTCATACCTTGCAAAACTGGCAAGAACCCCCTTTTTGAGTTTTCCATATTGAACTTCTTCAATATCTTCTCAAGGTATGTACTTTGCGAAAGACCTATGAGGCATCTCGATCTATCTCCATAGATCTTGATGCCTAATATGTATGCAGCTTCTCCGAGGTCCTTCATTGAAAAACTCTTGTTCAAATAGGCCTTTATGCTCTCCAACAACTCTATGTTATTCCCCATCAATAATATGTCATCCACATATAGTATGAGGAAATCTACAGATCTCCCACTCACTTTCTTGTAGAAACAAGCTTCTCCATAAACCTGTATGAACCCAAACGCTTTAATCACCTCATTAAAGCGAATGTTCCAACTCCGAGATGCTTGCACCAGCTCATAGATGGAGCGCTGGAGCTTGCACACTTTGTTAGCACCCTTAGGGTCGACAAAACATTCTGGTTGCATCATATAAAACTCTTCCTTAAGATTCCCGTTAAGGAACGCTGTTTTGACGTCCATTTGCCAAATTTCATAATCATGAAAAGCGTCAATTTCTAACATGATTCGGACTGACTTCAGCTTCGCTACGGGAGAGAAAGTCTCTTCGTAGTCAACTCCTTGAATTTGTCAAAAACCCTTTGCGACAAGTCAAGCTTTATAAACGGTCACATTACCGTTTGCATCAGTCTTCTTCTTGAAGATCCATTTATTTTCTATGGCTCGCCGATCGTCGGGCAAGTCCACCAAAGTCCATACTTTGTTCTCATACATGGATCCTATCTCGAATTTCATAGCCTCAAGCCATTTGTTGGAATCCGGGCCCGCCATTACTTCTTCATAGTTCGAAGGTTCACCATTGTCTAACAACATGATTTCCATCACAGGGTTGTCGTACCACTTCGGTGCGGAGCGTGCCCTTGTGGACCTTCGCGGTTCAGCAGCAACTTGATCCGAAGCTTCATGATCATCATCATTAACTTCCTCTTCAGTTGGCGTAGGCGCCACAGGAACAATTTCCCGCGTTGCGCTACTCTCCGGTTTGATAGGGGGTGTAATTACCTCATGAAGTTCTACTTTCCTCCCACTTACTTCTTTCGAGAGAAACTCTTTCTCTAGAAAGGATTCGTTCTTGGCAACAAAGGTTTTACCTTCAGATCTAAGATAGAAGGTATACCCAATAGTTTCCTTAGGGTATCCTATGAATACGCATTTCTTCGCTTTGGGTTCGAGCTTCTCTGGTTGAAGTTTCTTCACATAAGCATCGCAACCCCAAACTTTAAGAAACGATAGCTTAGGTTTCTTGTCAAACCACAGTTCATACGGCGCCGTCTCAATGGATTTAAAGTGAAAACCTGGCTCGGATGCCACTGTTGGGTGACGTAGCATAAATTCAAAATTTTCCTACGCCTTATTCAGATCTTCCTATGGAGAGACCAGCAACGAGAGAGGGGAGAGTGCATCTTCATACCTTTGAAGATCGCTAAGCGAAAGCATTGCTAGAACACGGTTGATGGAGTCGTACTCGCGGCGATTCAGATCGCGGTGTGATTTTGATCTAGTGCCGAACCACGGCACCTCCGCGTTCAACACACGTGCAGCCCGGTGACGTCTCCCGCACCTTGATCCAGCAAGGAGGAGGGAGAGGTTGGGGAAGATCTCCGGCAGCATGATGGCGTGGTGTCGATGGAGAGGCGAGGTCTCCCTGCAGGGCTTCGCCAAGCACCGTGGGAGAGGAGGAAGGAGGGAAGCAGGGCTGCGCCGAGGGAGATGGAAAACTGTGTCTAAAACAGCCCCAAAACCCTCTCTATATATAGGAGGAGGGGAGGGGGTGCACCACCCCTAGGGTTCCCACCCTAGGTGGTGCGGCAGCCCTCCTAGATGGGAGGTGCGGCGGCCAGGGCAGGGAGATGGGGTGGCGCACCCCTAGGTGGGCCTTAGGCCCACCAGCGCCTAGGGTTTCCCCTCCCTCCCTCTCTGGTGCGCATGGGCTGGGTGTGGGGGGCACACCAGCCCACTTAGGGGCTGGTTCCCTCCCGCACTTGGCCCACATAGCCCTCCGGGGCTTGTGGCCCCTCCCGGTGGGCCTTCGGAACCCTTCCGGTGGTCCCGACACTTTGCCGGTGGTGCCCGAAACATTTCCGGCGTCCAAATCCATCCATCCTATATATCAATCTTTACCTTCGGACCACTCCGGAGCTCCTTGTGACGTCCGGGATCTCATCTGGGACTCCAAACATCCTTCGGTAACCTCGTATAACAATTCCCTATAACCCTAGCGTCATCGAACCTTAAGTGTGTAGACCCTACGGGTTCGGGAGGCATGCAGACATGACTGAGACACTCTCCGGCCAATAACCATCAGCGAGATCTGGATACCCATGGTGGATCCCACATGTTCCACGATGATCTCATCAGATGAACCACGATGTCAAGGATTCAATCAATCCCGTATACAATTCCCTTTGTCTGTCGGTATAGAACTTGCCCGAGATTCGATCGTCGGTATACCTATACCTTGTTCAATCTCGTTACCGGTAAGTCTCTTTACTCGTTCTGTAGCACGTCATCGTGTGACTAACTCTTTAGTCACATTGAGCTCATGATGATGTTCTACCGAGTGGGCCCAGAGATACCTCTTCGTCACACGGAGTGACAAATCTCGATCTCGATTCGTACCAACCCAACAGACACTTTCAAAGGTACCCGTAGTGTACCTTTATAGTCACCCAGATACGTTGTGACGTTTGATACACCCAAAGCACTCCTACGGTATCCAGGAGTTGCACAATCTCAAGGTCGAAGGAAAAGATACTTGACATTAGAAAAGCTTTAGCATACAAACAATACGATCTAGTGCTATGCTTAGGATTGGGTCTTGTCCATCACATCATTCTGCCAATGATGTGATCCCATTATCAATAACATCTAATGTCCATGATCAGGAAACCATGATCATCTATTGATTAACGAGCTAGCCAACTAGAGGCTTGCTAGGGACACATTGTGATCTATTTATTCACACATGTATCACTGTTTCCTGTTAATACAATTATAGCATGAACAATAGACGATTATCATGAACAAGGAAATATGATAATAACCATTTTATTATTGCATCTAGGGCATATTTCCAACAGTTTTCTCCTGATCAGATTGTGCAACAGGTATTTGGGAGAAACCAGAATAACCAGCTAGAAAGAAGAAGTGTGTGTGTTTAGATCGTCTTTCTAGCATTTGGTCGATAAAAGGCAAAGGGCAATGATCTTTCCTAGTGGCTTTATTCAATTTCCTAAAACCGATCACCATCCTATAGAGAGTAATAATCCTCTGTGGGATCAATTCACCCTTATCATTAGGGACAACGGTAATACCTCCCTTCTTATAGACGCAATGCACCAGACTCACCCAATCACTATGAGCAACAGGATAGATAATACCTGCTTCCACGAGCTTTAGTATTTGTTTTCTCACTACCTCTTTCATCTTAGGATTTAATTTCCTTTGATGATCAGCAACTGGTTTGGAATAGGGATCGGTTTTAATCTTGTGCTGGCATAGAGTGGGACTAATGCCCTTAAGATCATCAAGAGTATATCCAATAGCAGCACGGTGCTTCCTCAGAGTTTTTAGTAACTTCTTTTCTTCATGCTCTGAGAGGCTAGCACTAATTATAACATGATATATCTCTTTTTCATCGAGATAAGCATACTTAAGAGTATCAGGAAACTGTTTGAGCTCGAACACAGGATCACCCTTTGGTGGGGGTGGATCTCCAAGCAGTTCAACAGGCAAATTATTCTCAAGGATAGGATATTGTTCAAAAATAACTCTATCTATCTCATCCCTTTCATCCATATGCATATCATTTTCATGCTCAAGCAAGTATTGCTCTAATGTATCAGTGGGAGGCACAACAATAGAAGGTAGGGCAATAGTTTCATCCTTACTAGGCAACTCTTTTTTCATGAGGTTGTCTACCAAACTTAGAGAAATTGAACTCATGCGACACGCCTTCAAAGCCAACAGTGACAGTTTGCTTCTCACAGTCAATATGAGCATTGACAGTATTGAGAAAAGGTGTGCCAAATATGATGGGAAAAAACCTATCTTGTGTGGTAGCAAGAACGAGAAAATCAGCAGGATATGTCATTTTACCACACAAGACTTCAACATCTCTAACAATCCCACACGGCAGATAGTATCTCTATTGGCAAGCTGAATAGTGACATCAATAGGTTCCATCTCAACAGGTGCAATCTCATCTTTAAAGATTGAGGTATTGAGGTATTGCACTAATACTAGCACCCACATCACATAAACCATGATAACAATGATCTCCTATCTTAACAGAAACAACAGGCGTGCCAACAACACACCTATGTTTGTGTCTAGCATGTGGTTTACCAATCCTAGCAACATCTTCACAGAAGTGAATATCATGGCCATCAACATTGTCGGACAGGAGATCTTTGATAATAGCAATGCTAGGTTCAACTCTAATTTGCTCAGGGGGTGTAGGTGTTCTAATGTAGCCCCTACGTATCACAGTTGAAGCTTTAAAATGATCCTTTATCCTAACAGGGAAAGGTGGTTTCTCAATGTGAGCACGAGGAACAATAGGATCATTATAGGCAATGGCTTTCTCTTCAACTGGATTGGGTTTAACTACATTGACTTCTAAGGGAGGATGATATTTAAACCACTTCTATTTGGGGAGATCGATATGAGCAGCAAATGATTCACACAATGAAGTTACTATCTCAGAGTCAAGTACATACTTAGCGCTAAAATCACAAAAGGTATTTGTTTCAACAAAGGATTTAACGCAATCAAACTTGAGATTCATACCTGACTCCTTACCTTCATCAAACTCCCAATATTCAGAGTTGCGTTTAATTATTTCCAATAAATTCCATTTGAATTCAATATCTCTCTTCATAAAAGAACCGATACAAGAAGTGTCAAGCATGGTGCGATCATCATGAGAAAGCCGAGCGTAGAAGTTTTGAATGATAATTTCTCTCGAGAGCTCATGGTTGGGGCATGAATATAACATTGATTTAAGCCTCCCCCAAGCTTGAGCGATGCTTTCTCTGTCACGAGGCCAAAAATTATAAATATAATACCGATCATGATGTACTAGATGCATAGGATAAAACTTTTGATGAAATTCCAATTTCAATCGGTTGTAGTTCCATGATCCAGTATCATCACATAGCCTATACCATGTCAATGCTTTATCCCTCAAAGATAAGGGAAAGACCTTATTCTTGACCTCATCCTCGGGCAAACCTGCAAGCTTAAATAAACCACAAATCTCATCTACAAAAATCAGATGCAAGTCGGGATGTGATGTTCCATCTCCTGTAAAAGGATTAGCCAGCAGTTTCTCAAGCATACCCGAAGGAAATTCATAGCAAATATTTTCAGTAGGTGCAGCAGGTTGAGGAGCAACTCCTTGTGCTTCCGTTCGAGGTGAAGATACCCCGAACAAGCTCCTCAAAGGATTAGTTTCCATAGTGACAAGTGACAATAAATTTCAGCACACTATATAAATGTTTCTTTACCAAATTCCACTTACCAAAGGCGCTTCCCTCTCCGGCAACGGCATCAGAAAAGAGTCTTAATGACCCACAAGTATAGGGGATCTATCGTAGTCCTTTCGATAAGTAAGAGTGTCGAACCCAACGAGGAGCAGAAGGATCTAACAAGTGGTTTTCAGGAAGGTAATCTCTGCAAGCACTGAAATTATCGGTAACAAGTAGTTGTGCGATAGGATGATTCACAGCAAGTAGCAAGTAACAAAAGTAACAACGGTGCACCAAAGTGGCCCAATACCTTTTGTAGCAAGGGACAAGCCTCGACAAACTCCTATAGGAGGTAAAGCGCTCCCGAGGACACATGGGAATTTCTGTTAAGCTAGTTTTCATCATGTTCATATGATTCGCGTTCGCTACTTTGATAGTTTGATATGTGGGTGGACCGGTGCTTGGGTGCTGCCCTTACTTGGACAAGCCTCCCACTTATGATTAACCCCTCTCACAAGCATCCGCAACTATGGAAGAAGAATTAAGACAAAGTCTAACCATAGCATTAAACTAGTGGATCCAAATCAGCCCCTTACGAAGCAACGCATAAACTAGGGTTTAAGCTTCTGTCACTCTAGCAACCCATCATCTACTTACTACTTCCCAATGCCTTCCTCTAGGCCCAAATAATGGTGAAGTGTTATGTAGTCGACGTTCACATAACACCACTAGAGGAAAAACAACATAAAACACATCAAAATATCGAACGAATACCAAATTCACATGACTACTTATAACATGACTTATCCCATGTCCTCAGGAACAAAAGTGACTACTCACAAAGCATAATCATATTCATGACCAGAGAGGTAATGAATAGCATCAAGGATCTGAACATATAATCTTCCAGCGAGTAATCCAACTAGCATCAACTACAAAGAGTAATTAACACTACTAGCAACCTTACAAGTACCAATCGGAGTCGCGAGACGGAGATTGGTTACAAGAGATGAACTAGGGTTTGGAGATGAGATGGTGCTGATGAAAATGTTGGTGGTGATGAATCCCCTCCGATGAGAGGAGTGTTGGTGATGACGATGGCGACGATTTCCCCCTCCGGGAGGGAAGTTTCCCCGGCAGGACGACCCTGCCGGAGCTCTAGATTGGTTCTGCTCAAGTTGCGCCTCGTGGCGGCAGCGATTCGTCCCGAAAGCCTCCTCCTGATTTTTTCTGGAACGAAACCATCCTTATAGGAAAAGAGGGGGGCTAGAGGGCCAGCAGGGAGCCCACAAGCCCCCTACGCGCGGCCAGGGGGGTAGGTCGCGCCTAGCAGGCTTGTGGCCTCCTGCTGGCTCCCCTCTGGTACTTCTTCGGCCCAGTATTTTTTATAAATTACAAAATAAATCCTCGTTGATTTTAACGGCTTTTGGAGTTGTGTAGAATATGTATCTCAAACTTGCTCCTTTTTCAGGCCAGAATTCCAGCTGCCGGCATTCTCCCTCTTCATGTACACCTTGCAAAATAAGAGAGAAAAGGCATAAGTATTGTACCATGAAGTGTAATAACAGCCAAAAAGCGAGAAATATCAACATGAAAGCATGATGCAAAAAGGACGTATCAGTGACTACCAGCTCCCGCCGTCGCCAGCTCCGCATCCATCTCCACTCATCGCTGAGCCGCCATTGCTTCGCTCCACGTCTGCCTCAACTCGCCGCTGAGCCGCTGTCTCTTCGCTCGCCCCGGCCGGCCTCGAGCCGCCGCACCTGCTCTCGCCTTATAGCGCCATGCTGCGGTCGTTCGGACTCGAACTGCCGCACCTGTCGTAGCCGTCGTCACTCTGCTCCCCTCGCTTTACCTGGCCACGCCTGCCTCCGCAATGGATTAACTCGCCATGGTGCCTCGCCGCGCTTCGTGTCCATACTTCGTCTGGCTCCGCCGCGCCTCTGCCATCTACAGGAATGCTCCGCCTCGCCTCACTCCGCCTCCATGCACTGGCTCCGCATCCACCGCAGCCGCCCTGTTAGCTTGGAGCAAGGTGCAGGTTTTCCTGGAGGTCGCGTGCTCCGGCAACCTCAAAGCCCTTTGGAAAGTTTGGGTCCACGCTCGACAAAGACGACGACGATGATGAAACCCCACTCATCCATGCAGCACGGCAGGGCTGCCTTGAGATGATGGAGTGCCTGCTCTACCGCGGGGCTGATTCTTCCATCATGACTAATATGAGAAGCCATGGTACTGCATGATGCTGCAGGAATAGGACATACAAAGCTTTTTTTTGGAAAGGGAGTCAATGTCAAATCCAAAAATGAGCCTGGTATTCCCCTTGTTTGGTCATGGATAGCAAGACGCGGTCAAACTTCTACTTGAACACAATGCAAAGGCAGACACTGAAACTGCTGATGGAATCACTTCGCCGTTGTACCAAAAACAAAGAATGTTGATCTTATCTAGTAACTGCCGCTCATGCGAATCGGAGAATTTGCAGGCTCTAGCGACATCTTCTCAATGGAAAAAAGGAAGTAAAAGGATGCCGACGGTCTATGACAGCCTAAAATCACTGTTCGTGACAGACTGCTGGATCAAGGTATTACAGTAATGTATTTGCACATGGATCAAGGAGAAGCATCATGTAGCCCATAGTGGAAAAGTCAAATTCAGCCTAGTATTGATCCAATCCACCCCTCACATGGTTCATAAGATTAAAGAAGAACAAAGTGTCACGTCAACCACTCAAAGATAGCCATCCGTCTGCTTGTCTACACAAATTATATTTGGAGTCGCACCAGTATACGCCCAACATTATTTCGCACCAGCATCCGCATTCATCGAACAAAAACAATCAAGTGATATTCATCCTATCTATTTTTTAGTATATATTATTTTCAAAGAACAATTACTTTTTTCGTAATATTTTTCTACGCAGGACCAATGCTCATTACAAAGGTGATATAATACTGTGGATATGAAACTCGCGTTAATCACGCGCCAGCATCCATCCACGCTACATCAACCTGACGTGGCCAACTCGCCGTGTAACGCCGGTTTACAAATGGTGAGGTCAATTTGCCGTCCACATCGGCTTCCAACTCAGTGATCAAATGCCATCCGCACCGGCTTACAATGACGCGACCAACTATCACGTCCGCGCGACCAAGATGGCTTACAACGATGCGGCCAACTCTCACATCCGCGCGACTAAGGCGGCTTACAACGCCGCGACCGATTCTCGAGTACGTGCCAAATCGCCACATAATTCTCGCATTCAACTCAATCCGCCGGTGCAGTGCTCGCCCATACGAGCCACCCAACAGACGGATGCAAGACGCCACCCTCGTGGCCTGGACGACATCAACCTACCGGTGCAGTGCTCGCTTATACGAGCCGCCCAGCAGACGCGTGCAAGCCGTCGTCCCCACGATCCAATCCACATCAACATATCGGTGCGGTGCTCGCTTATATGAGCTGCCCAACGAACGCGTGCAAGCCGCCATCCCAATGACGCATTGGCAATACTATCTGCTTCAACACATCAAGAGAAACAAGAGGGCTTGTCGTGAAGGAAACATCCCTGGTGAAGCTACAATTTCAACCATCATCGATGAGCCAGGAGAGCCGTACCATCCGAGAATTAAGCACGGGTCAAAAATCAATCATCAACTGTCAAACCTTATGTCGACTTATGCCACAATCAAGTATGGAGAGTCTCAAGCCGCCTGCTTGAGTCGACTTAAGACTCAAGGGCTACATGGACATGGGTCGGCAGACTCAACTGGGATGAATAATTCAAGAACCCCTGGTCATTGCAGGGAAATTAAGCCGGTCTCGGGGACTGATGCCTCATTGACGAGAAGATTTAAAGATCGCCTAAGAAGACAAGTCACCATGATGCGACCGTCCAAACATGGGTGCTCGACCTTATTGGCGGATGATTCATAAGCCGTCCAAGCATGGACGCTATCAGTATCAAAGAGCATAAGTCGCCATGCTGCACTTATTTCAAAACTGGTTACTGGTAAGCCAAAGAGGACCAAAGTTGCCACGTTGCACAGTTCAAACATGGGCGCCTTATATGGTTTTGAGGATTAAGCCGGCTTACTTGGGGGCTACTAGCTCCCAAGTCGTTTTGTAGTAAGAGCGTATACGCTTCTGCAGTCCTATGTCTGGCATTTCCCTAATCATAGGTCACTTGGGGGCTTCCACTCACTGAGTTCAGCCTGAATACCCTCTTGGCTAGAGAAAAATTAATGCATTACAAATGGTTATACTGGACTGTGTGTTGGACAAATCGCCCTATGGTCCCATGTACTCTTGGCAAGTCAATCCGCTTTTGGACCCTGAACTTGCCTTGGTTAAAACATGAAAGGTACTGGCAAGAGCCAACACATGGAAAATAGACAAACCATTCTTTCACTGAACCTTCTTCACTGAAGCCTGACTCGCGCCTGATCAGCCGGTCTAAATAACTTGGGCTGTTGCAAAAGCCTTCTTGGGGTAGCACTAGAGTTTTGCAAACTCTTCCTATCCTATCGCAACTCATCGAGCCGACAAAATTTATGACTATCTTTGTGCATTGCCACAAGGTTTCATAAAAGTTTTATAACCTGTCGTGACTCACTGAGCCGGGCGTCGTGACTCACTGAGCCGGCTTAACCTCTTTTGGGTACCACTAGAGCCTTGAGAGCTGGGTTTACCCGCCGAGACTCACTGAGCCGGCTATGGTGTAACCAACACTATTCTGTCATATACATACATCATCTTGCATGGCATCATGCATCATACATAAATATCATGCCGGTCTTCAAACTGGGTCAAAGCATAAATTCTTGCAGGTGCAAATAAATCTTTGAATAGCCAATTTGGCTAGATTTACATCATGGTTTATCATAACCAATGTTAAATGATTGGGTTTTTTTTTCACCAGCTCGGAAGAATTGACTATTGTCGAAGAGCCGCCCTGTCACATATAATGCCGGGTCATCTAATTGACCGGCTCATGGATTTTTTCAACTTGTGCTTTGTAGTAAACTACAACACTTATGGATTTCTCCGACATATGGATTTCTCAAGAATGTATTTCCCAGGTCATATTGCAACCACGGTCAAGGATTTATTTCATCACAAAGGTATCATGAGAGTGGATATAATTCTACAATGGAAGGAATAGTCCCAAGTTGCTACAGGCACACAACCCGGCACTTGGGGGCTACATTATTCAAATCAAGATTACATCAAAGTATGAAAGTCCCATGTCGCTGCAAGCATGCGCCATGACACTTGGGGGCTAATGCAATCCGCTTTTCAAATCATCACATCATCAACAGACCCGGCTACAGGTCGCTTTTTATTCAAGTATGGATTCAAGGAACAAACGACTCATCATTTTTATAATGACCCGATCCTTGGGGGCTACACATTGTTGCTCAAGGTTCCATCATCAGATTTACAAAGTCCTTGCTCATTATTGCATAATGACCCGGTCCTTAGGGGCTACATCATATGATGTTTTATTTTCAAAGGAGAAGAATGTGGAAGTCCCGAGTCACCGCAAGCAATCGACCCGTCACTTGGGGGCTACACTATTCAGATCATAATTTCTAAAGTCCCAGGTTGCCGCAGGCAAGACAACCCGGCACTTGGGGGCTACAACGCTAGGTTGTTTCACAAACCATGAGGTTCAAACTGAAAGACTCGGCCCATCACACACTGATGACCCGACCCTTGGGGGCTACAGGTAATATGGATATATCAAAAAATTGAAGAGCACATTTCATTTCGTCATGGAGGTGAAGTATTGGGAGACCGGATCAACATCACACGGTTTTCTTTATCCCGAATAATTCGATATTGTCAATTGGAGTTCAATTGTTTGACGGGGCACTACCAATAATCATGACCCGCCATTAGCAATCATGACCCGCCATTGTCAATCATAACCCGTTGAAGCAAGAGAAGCTGGTTCAACATTGTGTGGATTTCTTATTCCCCAAATTTTCGTCAAGCCAAAGCATTGGAGGCCGACTCAATGGCATATGTATTTATTTTGCAAAGGACATGGACCTGCAAGATGATTGTGAAGACGACTCATTCATATGAAGAAGAGACCGGATTTTTGAGGAGCCACTTCATAAACCGGCCAAGGGAGAGAGTCGGTCACTTATCATATTTGCTATTCTTATTTCAGGAGCTTACCATGAATATATTTAAGATAACCTGGGGGATAATGTCGGGGATATACCCCACGGTATGACCCGACAGACGGTTATGACCCGGCAGACGGTTATGACTTGGCAGACAGTTATGACCCGTCAGACAGTCAAGTTCCGGAGATGAGTCCCTGAAGATGAGTCTCGAAGAGAAGCCCGGTCGTAAGCCGCCCGGGACTCAGCAGCCCGGTTGTTAGCCGCCCGACCATAAGCCGTCCGAGACTAAGCAGCCCGGTTGTAAGCCGCCCGGGACTCAGAAGCCCGGTTGTAACACGCCCGGTCGTAAGCTGCCCGGGACTCAACAGTCTGGTTGTACGACGCCCGGTCATAAGCCGCCCGGGACTCAGAAGCCCGGTTGTAAGCCGCCCGATCGTAAGCCGCCCGGGACCCAGAAGCCCGGTTGTAAGCCGCCCGGGACTCAGAAGCCCGGTTGTAAGCAGCCAAGTTGTAAGTCGCCCAGTCGTAAGCCGCCCGGGACTCAGAAGCCCACGAAGAGAAGCCCGTGATGGAGAGTCATAATAGGTTAAGCCTAAATCCGACTTGGACTCTGTATGTAACCCGCCCCTTCAGCTTATATAAGGAGGGGCGAGACACCCCAAGAGGGTCAGGTTTTTTAGACGTCTCAATAGACAGATTCACAACTTTGGTCTAGATAAGACAAATCAGGAGATAGACAGATTAGACACCCACGAGATTAGAGGTTTTGAGTTTGCACCCTTGTAATCGAGATCATCATCTTCATCAATGAAACACAAGCAGGACGTAGGTTTTTACCTCCATCAGAGGGGCCGAACCTGGGTAAACTCGCGTCTCTCAATTCCGACCAACCCCTATCAAGCTTCCACATGGTTGCGATGGCCTCACACCTAAGTACTTGTACGAGGACATCTATCGTGACAAAACCACGACATTGACCGAGGAGTGTCTCGGGTCATGTCTACATAGTTCTCGAACCCGCAGGGTCTGCACACTTAAGGTTCGGTGACGTTTTAGAATAGTTGAGTTATATGTGTTGGTGACCGAAGGTTGTTCGGAGTCCCAGATGATATCATGGACGTCATGAGGGTTTATGGAATGGTCCGGAAACAAAGATTGATATATAGGATGGTTTCATTTGGTCACCAGAAAGATTTCCGGCATTACCGGAAGTGTACCGGGAGTGACGAATGGGTTCTGGGTATTCACCGGTAGGGGCCCACCCACCCAGGAGTGAGCCCAATAGTCCTAGGGTGGTGCACCAGCCCTTAGTGGGCTGGTGAGGCCAGCCCAAGTGGACTATGGCGCTACAAGAGGAAAAACCAAAAGAAACGGAAAAAAGAGAGAGGGAGGTGGGAAGGAAGGAGTGGACTCCTCCTCCTCGAAACCGAATTGGAGTGGGACTCCATATTCTCCTTCGGCCGGCGCCCTTGGGGCTCCCTTGAGCCCCAAGGATAGCCCCTCCCCTCCTCCTATATATACTGGTGGTTTTAGGGTTTTTGAGACAACTTTGCCACGTGCAACTCAAACCTATACCTCGTAGTTCTTCCTCTAGACCGGATTTGTGCGGAGCTCGGGTGGAGCCCAGCAGGAATAGATCATCATCATCACCGGCGCGCCGTCACACCGCCGGAGAACTCATCTACTTCCCCGTCTCTCTTGCTGGATCAAGAAGGCAGAGATCATCATCGAGCTGTACGTGTGCTGAACGCGGAGGTGTCGTCCGTTCGGTGCTAGATCGGGACGGATCGTGGGACGACGGTAATTTGAATCATGAAGATGTACCACTACATCAACCGCGTTTCTTAACGCTTCCCGCTTAGTGATCTACAAGGGTTTCTGGATTCGATCTCCCTCTCGTAGATGAACATCACCACGATAGGTCTTCGTGTTGGTAGGAATTTTTTTGTTTCCCATGCAATGTTCCCCAACAGTGGCATCATGAGCTAGGTTCATGCGTAGATGTAATCTCGAGTAGAACACAAAAGTTTTTGTGGGTGTTGATGTTCGATTTGCTGCCCTTCTTAGTGTTTTCTCGATTCGGCGGTATTGTTGTATTGAAGCGGCCCGGATCAACATTACTCGTACGCTTATGAGAGACCGGTTTCATAGACCAACATGCAACTCGTTGCATAAAGATGACTGGCAGGTGTCGGTTTCTTCAACTTTAGTTGAATTTGATTTGACCGAGGCAGTCCTTGGAGAGAGGTTAAATAGAAATTTGCACATCTCCGTTGTGGTTTTGCGTAAGTAAGATGTGATCATACTAGATACCCATAGCAGCCACGTAAAACATGCAACAACAAATTAGAGGACGTCTAACTTGTTTTTGCAGGGTATGCTTGTGATTTGATATGGCCAAAGAGGTGATGCGATATATTGGATGTATGAGATGATCATGTTGTAATAGTTAATATCGACTTGCACGTCGATGCTACGGCAATCGGCAGGAGCCATAGGGTTGTCTTTAAACTAACTTTGTGTTTCCAGATGCATTTACTATATTGCTAGGTTGTAGCTTTAGTAGAAATAGCATAGATAGCACGACAACCTCCATGGCGGCACGATGATGGAGATCATGATGATGGGGATCATGGTGTGGCGCCGGTGACAAGAAGATCATGCTGGTGCTTTGGTGGTGGAGATCAAGAAGCACAAGATCATGGCCATATCATGTCACTTATGAATTTCATGTGATGTTAATACTTTTATGCACCTTATCTTGCTTAGAACGATAGCAACATTATAAGGTGATCCCTCACTAAAATTTCAAGATAAAATTGTGTTCTCCCCAACTGTGCACCGTTGCGACAGTTCGTCGTTTCGAGACACCACGTGATGATCGGGTGTGATAGACTCAACGTTCACATACAACGGGTGCAAAAAAGTTGCACACACGGACACTCGGGTTAAACTTAACGAGCCTAGCATGTGCAGACATGGCCTCGGAACACAAGAGACCGAAAGTTCGAGCATGAATCGTATAGTTGATATAATTAGCATAGAGATGTTTACCACTGAAACTATACTCAACTTACGTGATGATCGGACTTGAGTTAGTGAATTTGGATAATGCCACACTCAAGTAACTAGATGGATGTCTATTTGAGTGGGAGTTTATTAGTAATCTGATTAGTTAAACTCTAATTGTATTGAACATAGTCTAAGTCCACTTTGCAATATTTTATGTTGTATATGAATGGCTCACACAGTAGGAACTGTGAATTTCAATACGTTCCTAGAGAAAGCTAAGTTGAAAGATTATGGAAGCAACTTTGTAGACTGGGCACGTAATCTTAGGCTCATCCTACAAGCTGGGAAAAAGAACTATGTCCTTGATGTTGCGCTAGGAGATGAACCACCCGCTACGTCTGACCAAGATGTTTTGAACTCTTGGCAATCGATAAGGAGGACTACTCGGTAGTTCAATGTGCAGTCTTGTATGGTTTAGAACCGGGACTTCACCGACGTTTTGAGCATCATGGAGCATATGAGATGTTCTAGGAGTTGAAGTTTATCTTTCAGAAGAACGCCCGGATCGAGAGGCATGAGACCTCCGATAAATTCTATGCTTGCAAGATGGAGGAGAATTCATCTGTCAGTGAACATGTGCTCAAAATGTTTGGATACTCAAACGGTCTAGCTAAGCTGGGGATTGAACTCCCGCAAGAGGCTATCACTGACAGAATTCTTCAATCACTGCCACCTAGCTATAAGAGCTTTGTGTTGAACTATAACATGCAAGGTATGAACAAGTCACTCGGCGAGTTATTCACGATGCTGAAAGTCGCGGAGTCAGAACTCCGGAAAGAGCATCAAGTGTTGATGGTCAATAAGACCACTGGTTTCAAGAGAAACGACAAAGGCAAGAAGGGTAACTCCAAGAAGAGCGGCAAAACTATTGCCAATCCGACGAAGAAACCCAAGCCTTGACCTAAGCCGGAAACAGAATGCTATTATTGCAAGGGGATGGGTCACTGGAAGCGCAACTCCCCAAGTATTTGGCTGATAAGAAGGCGGCCAAAGAAAAATCAGGTATATGTGATATACATGTTATTTATGTGTACTTAACCAACTCTCGTAGTAGTGCGTGGTATTTCATACCCGTTTTGTTGCTTATATTTGCAACTCGAAGCACGAACTGCGGAATAAACGAAGGCCGGCGAAGGATGAAGTGACGATGCGCGTGGGAAATGGTTCCAAGGTTGATGCAATCGCCGTCGGCACAATCTCTCTTCAGTTACCATCAGGATTAGTTATGAACTTAAGTAATTGTTATTTAGTGCCTTCGTTAAGCATGAACATTACATCTGGATCTTGTTTATTGCGACACGGTTACTCATTTAAGTCAGAGAATAATGGTTGTTCTATTTTTGTGAGTAATATCTTTTATGGTCATGCACATAATGTGAGAGGTTTGTTCATATTGAATCTTGATTGTGATGACACACATATACATAACATTGAGACCAAAAGATGTAGAGTTAACAATGATAGCGCGACGTTTTTGTGGCACTGCCGCTTAGGTCATATTGGAGTAAAGTGCATGAAGAAACTCCATACCGATGGGCTTTGGAGTCACTTGATTTTGAATCACTTGACACGTGCGAACCATGCCTCATGGGCAAGATGACTAAGACTCCATTCTCCGGAACAATGGAGCGTGCAAGTGACTTGTTGGAGATCATACATACTGATGTGTGCGGTCCTATGAGTGTGGAGGCGTGCGGCGGATATCGTTATTTTCTCACCTTCACCGATGATTTGAGTAGGTATGGGTATATCTACTTGATGAAACACAAGTCTGAAACGTTTGAGAAGTTCAAGCAATTTCAGAGTGAAGTTAAAAATCATCGTAACAAGAAGATCAAGTTCCTACATTCTGATCGAGGGGGCGAATATCTGAGTTTCGAGTTTGGTGCTCACTTAAGACAATGTGGAATCGTTTCACAGTTGACACCACTTGGAAACACCACAGCGTAATGGTGTGTCCGAACGTCGTAAACGTACTTTGTCAGATATGGTGTGATCTATGATGTCTCTTACTGATTTTCCGTTATCATTTTGAGGTTATGCATTAGAGACAACTGCAATTACTTTAAATAGGGCACCATCAAAATCCGTTGAGACGACACCATATGAGTTGTGGTATGGCAACAGGCCAAAGCTTCAGCCTGAAAACTGGAACCCAAAGCGGAAAAGTGCGTCTTCATAGGTTACCCAAAGGAGACAGTTGGGTACACCTTCTATCTCAGATCCGAGGGCAAAGTGTTTGTTGCTAAGAATGGTGATTTTCTTGAGAAGGAGTTTCTCTCGAAAGAATCGAGTGGGAGGAAGATAGAATTTGATGAGGTTGTAAAACCTCCACTCCCTCTAGATGGTGGCGCCGGGCAAGGGGAAACCTCTAACGAGGCGACGCCGGTTTAGGAGGAAGCTAAGGATGATGATCATGAAGCTTTGGATCAAGTTACTATCGGACCTTGCAGGTTGACAAGATCACGTACTGCTCTTGAGTGGTACGGTAATCCTGTCTTATCTATCATGTTGTTAGACAACAATGAACCTGCGAATTATGAAGAAGCAATGCTGGGCCCGGATTCCAACAAATGGCTGGAGGCCATGAAGTCCGAGATAGGATCTATGTATGAAAACAAAGTGTGGACTTTGGAAGTATTACGTGAAGGTTGCAAGGCTATTAAGAACAAATGGATCTTTAAGAAGAAGACGTACGCGGACGGTAATGTAACCTTTTATAAAGCTCGACTTGTAGCAAAGGGTTTTTCAAAAGTTCAAGGAGTTGACTACGATGAGACGTTCTCACCGGTAGCGATGCTTAAGTCCATCAGATTCATGTTAGCAATAGCTGCATTTTTCGATTATGAAATCTAGCAAATGGATGTAAAAACGATGTTCCTTAACAGTTTTCTTAAGGAAGAGTTATATATGATGCAACCCGAAGGTTTTGTCGATCCAAAGAATGCTAACAAAGTGTACAAGCTCCAGCGATCCATTTATGGACTCGTGCAAGCATCTCGGAGTTGGAATAAGCGCTTTGATGAGGTGACCAAAGCATTTGGGTTTATACAAGTTGTTGGAGAATCTTGTATTTACAAGAAAGTGAGTGGGAGCTCTGTAGCGTTTCTAATATTATATGTGGTTGACATATTGCTGATTGGAAACAATGTGGAGTTTTTAGAGAGCATAAAAGATTACTAGAACAAGTGTTATTTCAATGAAGGACCAAGGAGAAGCTGCTTACATATTAGGCATTAAGATCTATAGGGATAGATCGAGGCACCTAATAGGACTTTCAAAAAGCACATACCTTGATAAAGTTTTGAAGAATTTCAAAATGGAGCAGTCCAAGAAGGGGTTCTTGCCAGTATTACAAGGTATAAAGTTGAGTAAAACTCACTGTCCAGTAACTGCGGAAGATATAGAAAAGATGAGTACTATCCCCTATGCTTCAGCCATAGGGTCTATCATGTATGCAATGCTGTGCACTAGACCGGACGTCAGCCTGGCCATAAGTATGACACACAGGTTTCAAAGTAATCCAGAAATGGATCACTGGACGGCGGTCAAGAATGTTCTGAAGTACCTGAAAAGGACTAAGGAAATGTTTCTCGTTTATGGAGGTGATGAAGAGCTCGTCGTAAAGGGTTACGTCGATGCAAGCTTTGACACTGATCCGGATCACTCTAAGTCTCAAACCGGATACGTATTTATTCTTAATGGGGTGCGGTAAGCTGGTGCAGTTCCAAGCAAAGCGTCGTAGCAGATTCTACATGTGAGGCGGAGTACATGGCTACCTCGGAGGCATCTAAGGAGGGTTTCTGGATGAAGCAATTCATGACGGATCTTGGAGTTGTGCCAAGCGCACTAAGTCCAATAACTATGTTCTGTGACAACACTGGTGCCATTGCTTTAGCAAAGGAACCAAGGTTTCACAAGAAGAGCAGACACATCAAACGACGCTTCAACCTCATCCACGACTACGTCGAAGGAGAGAACGTAAATATTTGCAAAGTGCACAAGGATCTGAATGTAGCAGATCCGCTAACTAAACTTCTTCCACGAGCGAAGCAGGATCAACACCAGAACTGTATGGGTGTTAGATTCATTCCTATGTAAATTGCATAGCGATGTGAGACTAGATTATTGAGTCTAGTGCAAATGGGAGACTCTTGGAAATAAGCCCTAGAGGCAATGATAAAATAGTAATTATTATATTTCCTGTTTCAAGATAATCGTTTATTATCCTGCTATAATTGTATTGAATGAAAGCATAGATACATGTGTGGATATATAGACAAAACAATGTCCCTAGTAAGCCTCTAGTTGACTAGCCAGTTGATGAATAATGGTTAAGGTTTTGTGACCATATGCAAAGTGTTGTCACTTGATAACTGGATCACATCATTACGAGAATGATGTGATGGACAAGACCCAAATTATAAACGTAGCATGTGATCGTGTCATTTTGTTGCTATTGTTTTCTGCGTGTCAAGTATTCATTCATATGACCATGAGATCAGTAACTCACTGACACCGGAGGAATACCTTGTGTGTATCAAACGTCACAACGTTTCTGGGTGACTATAAAGATGCTCTAGAGGTATCTCCGAAGGTGTCCGTTGAATTAGCATGGATCAAGACTGGGATTTGTCACTTCGTGTGACGGAGAGGTATCTCGGGGCCCACTCGGTAATACAACATCACATATAAGGCTTGCAAGCAATGTGTCTCAAGTGTTAGTCATGGGATCTTGTATTATGCAACGAGTAAAGAGACTTGCCGGTAACGAGATTGAAATAGGCATAGAGATACCAACGATCAAATCTCGGGCAAGTAACATACCGAAGGACAAAGGGAATGTTATACGGGATTATATGAATCCTTGGCACACAGGTTCAACCGATAAGATCTTCGTAGAATATGTAGGATCCAATATGGACATCCAAGTCCTGCTATTGGATATTGACCGAGGAGTGTCTCGGGTCATGTCTGCATAGTTCTCGAACCCGTAGGGTCTCCACACTTAAGGTTTGGTGACGTTTTAGTATAGTTGAGTTATATGTGTTGGTGACCAAAGGTTGTTCGGAGTCTCGGATGAGATCATGGACGTCACGACGGTTTCCGGAATGGTCCGAAAACGAAGATTGATATATAGGATGGTTTCATTTGGTCACCAGATATATTTCGGGCCTTACCGGCAGTGTACCGGCAGTGACGAATGCGTTCTAGGTATTCACCGGGAGGGGCCACCCACCCGGGAGTGAGCCCAATAGTCCTAGGGTGGCGCACCAGCCCTTAGTGGGCTAGTGAGGCCACCCCGAGTGGACTATGGCGCCACAAGAGGAAAAACCAAAAGAAAAAAAAAGAGAGGGAGGTGGGAAGGAAGGAGTGGACTCCTCCTCCTCCTCCAAACCGAATTGGAGTAGGAGTCCATCTCCTCCTTCGGACGGCGCCCTTGGGGCTCCCTTGAGCCCCAAGGCTAGCCCCTCCCCTCCTCTTATATATACTGGTGGTTTTAGGGTTTTTGAAAAAACCTTGCCACGTGCAACTCAAACCTATACCTCATAGTTCTTCCTCTAGATCGGAGTTCTACGGAGCTCGGGCGGAGTCCTGCAGGAATAGATCATCACCATCACCGGCGCGCCGTCACGCTGTCGGAGAACTCATCTACTTCCCCGTCTCTCTTGCTGGATCAAGAAGGCGGAGATCGTCATCGAGCTGTACGTGTGCTGAACGCGGAGGTGCCGTCCGTTCGGTGCTAGATCGGGACGGATCGTGGGACGACGGTGATTTGAATGACGAAGTTGTACCACTACATCAACCGCGTTTCTTAACGCTTCTCGCTTAGCGATCTATAAGGGTATGTGGATATGATCTTCCTCTCGTAGATGAACATCACCATGATAGGTCTTTGTGTGCGTAGGAAATTTTTCGTTTCACATGCAACGTTTCCCAACAGTGAGGGCCTTCCCAGCTCGATCCCTCCTCGATCGAGTGGGAGAGAAAGGCTGCGAGAGGGGAGGGGCTCGTAGGGGAGTGGGGGGTTTCGGTGGTGGGTGGCGATGGGGGAGAAAACGAGGGGCAGTGGGGCGCTGCGTGGGGTTGGATCGCCTCGTGGGGTGTGGCGGCTAGGAGTGGGAAAGTGAGGGAGTTGGGGGTTAGCTAGGGTTTGAAGGGCGTTAAATACCCCAGGGTTAAGGTGGGCTCAGGTGGGCCGGTTGGGGTGGCCGGCCGGGCCGGGGTTGTTTGTTCTTTTTTTATTTCTTTTACAGTTTTAGTTTTATTTTATTTTTAGCGAACTTAAATACCTTAAAAAATAATGGTTCCTATAGGGCAATTTCCTATATAATATTTGACACACACTGAACATTTTATTTTGACATTGAAAAACTTTTATCGTTTTATTTTATTTTAAATTTGAATTTGAACGGGGTTTGAACCAACACGAGTTTAACAACAGTAATCATGGTGACGTGGCATCATTAGCATAAGATTATTGTAGCTTAATTACAGAGATCACTGTAGCAAAAGCTGAGGATATCACATCACCCGACCATGGTTGGCATGGTCTAATATTATGAGCATGTACTATACATTGCTAAATTTGGATAAAAGGTGTCATATGCATCATAGACGTCAAAGAGGATTTTTTTTCTTGTAATCTAGGGACATTTATGTTGTACTATTCTTTCAATTACCCTCATATTTGCATGTCATCTTGGTTACATTATCTGTCTAATTACATATTTTTGTACTTTGATTTTAGCTATTGTTATGTTCTCTCAATATCTCACGTATTTGGTTTGTTGCTCTATTATATGTAATAGTCTTATCATTTTCCATAGTACATCCCCTACTTTGCAAGAACACATGTACACGAAAATCTTGGTCTTTACTTAGTTTATGACTCCATTGATGTCATATTGACCACAAACCATGGATGTACAATGAAAGTACGGATAAAAATGACAATGTTGGTCGGACCTATTTTGATGTGCGTCTTTAGAGAAAATCATCTCAATTTTATGAACTTAAAGCTAACAATAAAATTCTAGTGTGTACGCCGAAGCCTGGTTTTAACATGCATGTTTACTTCCCAAACAACATCATCCGACCAGATTCTGATCCAAGTTAGTGTTCTTTCAACTCTGTTTCTAAGCCAACAACCAATTGGTATTTCCTTTTGTGACTCTATAACTAATAATTACTAATGTATGCCCACTATTTTTTTGCACTGTTCTAAATAAATAAGAATTTTCAGTTTTTTACGCATGACATGTTCGATGCATAGCTCAAAATTTGTATGTTACTCACCATACCAAATATCACGGGAAAGACTTCGAGCATGTCATAAAATTTGTTCATAAACTACCAGTGGAACATTTGAACGCTGGATTTGGGATGGGAACAAATCTACCACTCGTCCACACATTGAAGAATAAACTACAATTGGGAGGTCTGGAGGGAGAGGTGGACAACCCGGAATAAACAAGAAAAACCGAGGTGAAGGAAAACAAAACAAGGCAAAGGGAAGGAGGAGAGGAAGCGAGGGCTAACGAAGGGATCGAGCGAACGAACCAAACAAACAATGTATCACGACTTACCATCATAACCATAGACTTCCCCTTTAGAAGTAGAGACAATGAGATTTGTTTGTCATGATTTAGATGTTAATTTCCTTACAAAGTGTTATATGTTTCCTAAAAATATTGTATTATTTCCTAAAAAAATAGGACTAGTGAGAGGCATTGGTTGATTCGGATAAGTTTGGAAAGCTATATTACAATTTGTTATTTGTTTCCTAAAAAAATTGCACTAATGAAAGGGATCAATTGATTTGGATAAGTTAAGAAAGATAGATCCATGTTTTGTTATACGCTAGGAAAGTGTCGGTTTGTAATAAGAAGTGTGGGAAAAAAATCGATGGACCAGGGTGGAAGGGGGTGGTCGGAGGAGAGACGAAAAACCCATATGAAGGTAGGAGGAAAACGAAAATAAACTATGAAACGCGAGGTACCAACTCCCTCTTTAGGAATAGAAATTAGATAACTCGCGCTGAAGGGTCTTGCCTCGGAGGACCCATCCATGGATTCCGCGGGAGAAACCTTTTCCCGGTTTTGGGAAGCTTCCCAACCATTTTTTCTGCTTTTTTCAATTTTGTTTTTTCATGGACCGGTCTTCTTTTTCTTTCTTACTTTTTTATTTTTCAATTTTCAATTTTCCTTTTCTTTATTTTGTATTCTTTTCCTTTTTCTTGTTTTCTTATTTTTCAAAATGCGTGGATTTTTTCAAATTGGAAATAAAATGTTAAAAGATCAAAGATCTATTTTTCAAAATCCACAAACTTTTACTAAAGTTTGTGATCTTTTTTCAAAATTTTCAATTTTATTTTTCAAATTGATGACCTAATTATAAAAGTTTGTAATTTTTTTGAAATTGTTGAACTTTTTTCAAAATAGATGAACTTTTTTGAATTGAAGAATTTTTTAAAGTTTGTGAAATTATTATTTTCTAAAAAATCAATGTTTTTTAAATCAGTAAACCTTTTAAATTATTGTGTTTTTCAAATTTGTGAACTTTTTTATATTCATGAAAAAGTCTTTTCAAAATCATGTACTATTCTCAAATTCATGATTTTATTTCCAAATACATTAACTTTTCTGAATTCACAAACTTTTTTTATTTTTTGCATTTTTTGGATTTTGTTTTCGAGCGAGCGGCCAATCTTTCAACAGTAGCTACGGTTCGGTGTTAATTACTTTTATTAAGTGAGCATGCTAGTGGGCTGGTCCATGTGGGCGGCCATGTCCTTAAAATGTATCGACGATTGGTTCAGTTCTGAAGATCTTGATGGTAGGAGTTCAAATATATAAATTATTTTACAAAAAAAATTATATTTGAAAAGATACGAGTGATTTAAATTGTTTAATATAGGATAAAGTATATGGATTCGTTTGAGAACGAGAGAGAGGAGAGATGTGAGTAGCCTACTTGAGTAACAAAAAGAAAGTAGTACTACGGGCCCCATAAAAGTGACACGTCATTTGACTTCATAAAATATAATTTACAAATAGGAATATATATATATGGGCTTCTCAATGCACAATTCTCAAATACGGGGGTACCATGCAAAAAGTAAAAGATAATATGGGGGGCCTAGGATGCAATTCCTCTGCGCCCGTTTGCAAGCGGGTGCTTGCACGGCGCGCCTACTTGGGCTCGGCCCATTTTGCTTTTTTCCTTCTAAAAGGAAAAAAAGAACGGAAGCAGGATTCGAACCGTGCGACCTCCACGTCGAAGAAGGATCCTGCTGTAACCTTCCCACCAATTTGCACGGTTGTACTAATGTTTTAACCCATATGTCATTTATTCAAGCATTTTCCTTTTTCTTTCGTTTCACTTTTATTGCTTGCTTTTTTTCCCACTTGTTTGATGAAGTGTCCGCACATATGTGATTTCTTTTTCTAATTGATGAACTTTTTTTTGAATTTGGTGAACTTTTTTTAAGACTACATGAATTCTTCTTCCATTTTTAGGAACTTTTTTCATATTTATTGATATTTCTTCAAATTAAATGATTTTTCTAAAATTTTATGAACTCTGTTTCCTAATCTATGAACTTTTTTTATTTTGATGAACTTTTTTTTAAAAATACGTGAACTTTTTCTGAATTTTTGTGAACTTTTTTCATATATAATGATTTGTTTTCAGATAGGATGAAGTTTTTTCAATTTTTAAAATCAATAATTTTTTTTCCAAAGCTTTGAACTTTTTTCAAAATGGGTGAACATATTTTTTAATTTAAAGTGAACTTTTCTAAACTTCGATGAACTTGTTTTTTCAAATTTGTGAACTTTTTTAAAAGTTTGTTAACCTTTTTCCCAATTCTGCGAATATTTTGGAATTCACTAATTCTTTCAATGTTTTTTTTCTAATTTTTTTTGTACTTTTTAATGGCCAACCGCACCTTATATGGGCCGGCCCACAAGGAGGGACACTACACGCGCCAGCTTCTCAACTGACTTTGAAGGCGTCACGTTGGAGCTCCCGGTCTAAGATATATCGGTAGGTCCGTTACCATGTGCTTTCAGAAAAGGTACGTTACCGTACAAAGTGAGTTTGCGGTTGGATGTATCCACGTGTCGTGTCTTTCACTGAGCATCGTACTGTTTTGCGCTTGCTCATGGAAGCATCGTCGCACGTCAGCTAGCTACGCACAGCTACTCGCTAGAACACATACTTTAGCCATTTTTACTCACTCCAGAGTGCTATGATCCTCTTTGCTAGGCGTGTTCGTATCGATCGTACTGACCGACCATCAACTAGCTATTATTTTTACTAAAGGACCCCAAACGGATCTTATGTTGTTTACATACATTAGAAAACTTCTTTCATGAGATGATCCACTGTAATCACGGTTAAATGATCTCGCGTTTTTAATACACTAGACATCACGAGTCAATCGGACGATAATAATTTGATGTGACAGTCACGCCTACGTGGCAATAAAAGTCAAAACACCTAATCCCTAAATGTATTGTCCGTCAAAATAGCCATCTAATATGGCTGGACATGACCGCTTCCCTCTTCCTCCCCATTTCTCGCGCACAAGGCCCCTAGACAAACCGCCGCTACCGGTAGCAGCCACGATGGAGGAGGCCAACAATCCATCGACTGGGTGGAGCGGCCAGGGGCGACCGTTGCGGCGCGGTCGGGGCCGGGGCACGACTGCCGTCGCGAGGTTCGGCCAGCCGCTGCACGACAAGGCTGCCGGCGAGCATCGTCTCCGCTGATTGCGATGCTTGAGGGATCCTACGGCTGGGGGAGAGCCCCCGTGGTGGAAGAGTACCAACGGACCCCATGTGACTGCACCTGGGTGGACGAGGACGCCCAGCTGACCATGGCGCCGGACCTGGCGGCGGGTTGGGGCAGCCATGGCGGCATGGGGCATAGGGGCGCGTGAGGGAGACGACCGCACTAGGCCGATGTGTCGGCATGAAATACAGACTTTTTGCAAATGATTTGATACACTTAGGCTACTTCCAATGCATCGATGGTAACATAAGGTGCTAAGTTTTGGGGAACTTTGCATGGGAAACAAAAAAATTCCTACGCACACGAAGACCTACCATGGTGATGTTCATCTACGAGAGAGAGATCCGATCCACATACCCTTGTAGATCGCTAAGTGGGAAGCGTTAAGAAACGCGGTTGATGTAGTGGAACAACTTCCTGATTCAAATCACCGTCGTCCCACGATCCGTTCCGATCTAGTGCCGAACGGACGGCACCTCTGCGTTCAGCACACGTACAGCTCGATGACGATCTCCGCCTTCTTGATCCAGCAAGAGAGACGTGGAAGTAGATGAGTTATCTGGCAGCGTGACGGCGCGCCGGTGATGGTGATGATCTATTCCTGCAGGGCTCCGCCCGAGCTCCGCAGAAAACCGATCTAGAGGAAGAACTACGAAGTAGAGGTTTAGGGTTGCACGTGGCAAAGTTGTGTCTCAAAACCCTAAAACCTATAGTATATATAGGAGGAGGGAGGGGCTAGCCTTGAGGCTCAAGGGAGACCCAAGGGCATCGGCCGAGAGAGGAGGAGGAGGACTCCAACTTCAATTCGGTTTGGAGGAGGAGGAGTCCCCTCCTTCCTTCGCACCTCTCTTTTTTTCCTTTGGTTTTTTTCCTTCTAGCCGACATAGCCCACTTGGGTTGGCCTCCCCATCCCACTAAGGGATGGTGAGCCACCCTTGGGCTATTAGGGTCACTCCCGGGTGGGTGGGCCCCTCCCGGTGAAAACACGGGACCCATTCGTCATTCCCGGTACACTGCTGGTAATGCCCGAAATCTTTTCGGAGACCAAATGAAACAATCCTTTATATCAATCTTCGTTTCTGCACCATTCCGGAAACCCTCGTGACGCCTGTGATCTCACCCGGGACTCCAAACAACCTTCGGTCAATAAACACCTAAAATTCAACTATACCGAAACGTCACCGAACCTTAAGTGTGCACACCCCGTGGGTTCGAGAACTATGCAGACATGACCTGAGACATTCCCTGGTCAATATCCAACAGCGGGACCTGGATGTCCATATTGGATCCTACACATTCTACGAAGATCTTATCGGTTGAACCTCTGTGCCAAGGATTCATATAATACTGTATACCATTCCCTTTGTTCTACGGTATGTTACTTGCCCGAGATTTGATCGTCGATATCCCTATACCTATTTCAACCTCGTTACCGGCAAGTCTCTTTACTCGTTCCGTAATACAAGATCCCGTGACTAACACATTAGCCACATTGCTTGCAAGGCTTATATGTGATGTTGTATTACCGAGTGGGCCCCGAGATACCTCTCCGTCATACGGAGTGACAAATCCCAGTCTTGATCCATGCTAACTCAACGGACAACTTCGGAGATACCTGTAGAGCACCTTTATAGTCACCCAGTAACGTTATGACATTTGATACACAGAAGGCATTCCTCCGGTGTCAGTGAGTTACATGATCTCATGGTCATAGGAATGAATACTTTGACACGCAGAAAACAATAGCAACAAAATTACACGATCACATGCTACATTTATAGTTTGGGTCTTGTCTATCACATCATTCTCCTAATGATGTGATCCAGTCATCAAGTGACAACACTTGCACATGGTCAGAAAACCTTAACCATCCATGATCAACCGGCTAGTCAACTGGAGGCTTACTAGGGACATTGTTTTGTCTATATATCCACACACGTATCTATGATTTCATTCAATACAATTATAGCATGGATAATAAATGATTATCTTGAAGCAGGAAATATAATAATAACTATTTTATCATTGCCTCTAGGGCATATTTCCAACAGTCTCCCACTTGCACTAGAGTCAATAATCTAGTCTTACATCACCATGCGATTTACATTGGAATGAATCTAACACCCATACATTTCTGGTGTTGATCATGCTTCGCTCGTGGAAGAGGTTTAGTCAGCGGATATGCAACATTCAGATCCTTGTGCACTTTGCAAATATTTACGTCCTCTCCTTCGACGTAGTCACGGATGAGGTTGAAGCGTCGTTTGATGTGTCTGGTCTTCTTATGAAACCTTGGTTCCTTTGTTAGAGCAATGGCACTAGTGTTGTCACAGAACAGAGTTATTGGATTTAGTGCACTCGGCACAACTCCAAGATCCGTCATGAACTGCTTCATCCAGACACCCTCCTTAGCTGCCTCCGAGGCAGCCATGTACTCCGCTTCACATGTAGAATCTGCTACGATGCTTTGCTTGGAATTGCACCAGCTTACCGCACCCCCATTAAGAAGAAATATGTATTCGGTTTGAGACTTAGAGTCATCCAGATCAGTGTCAAAGCTTGCATCGACGTAACCCTTTACGACAAGCTCTTCGTCACCTCCATAAACGAGAAACATTTCCTTAGTCCTTTTGAGGTACTTCAAGATATTCTTGACCGCTGTCTAGTGATCCACTCCTGGATTACTTTGAAACCTGCCTGCCATACTTATGGCCAGGCCGACGTCCGGTCTTGTCCACAACATTGCATACATGATAGACCCTATGGATGAAGCATTGGGGACGGTACTCATCTTTTGTCTATCTTCCGCAGTTACTGCACACTAAGTCTTACTCAACTTTATACTTGTAACAATAGCAAGAACCCCTTCTTGGAGTGCTCTATTTTGAACTTGTTCAAAACTTTATCAAGGTATGTGATTTGTGAAAGTCCTATTAGGCGTCTCGATCTATCCCTATAGATCTTAATTCCTAATATGTAAGCAGCTTCTCCTAGGTCTTTCATTGAAAAACATTTGTTCAAGTAATCCTTTACGCTCTCTAAAAACTCCACATTGTTTCCAATCAACAATATGTTATCCACATATAATATTAGAAACGCTATAGAGCTCCCACTCACTTTCTTGTAAATACAAGATTCTCCAACAACTTATATAAACCCAAATGCATTGATCAGCTCATCAAAGCGCTTATTCCAACTCCGAGATGCTTGCACCAGTCCATAAATGGATTGCTAGAGCTTGCATACTTTGTTAGCATTCTTTGGATCGACAAAACCTTCGGGTTGCATCATATACAACTCTTCCTTAAGAAAACCGTTAAGGAACGCCGTTTTGACATCCATCTGCCAGATTTCATAATCGAAAAATGTAGCTATTGCTAACATGATTCGGACGGACTGAAGCATCGCTACTAGTGAGAATGTCTCATCGTAGTCAAATCCTTGAACTTGTGAAAAACCCTTTGCCACAAGTCGAGCTTTATAAATGGTCACATTACCGTCTGCGTCTGTCTTCTTCTTAAAGATCCATTTGTTCTGAATAGCCTTGCGACCTTGAGGTAATATTTCCAAAGTCCACACTTTGTTTTCATACATAGATTCTATCTCGGACTTCATGGCCTCTAACCATTTGTTGGAATCCGGGCCCACCATTGCTTCTTCATAATTCGCAGGCTCATTGTTGTCTAACAACATGATAGATAAGACAGGATTCCCGTACCACTCAGGAGCAGTACGTGATCTTGTTGACCTGCGAGGTCTGATAGTAACTTGATTCGAAGCTTCATGATCATCATAATTAGCTCCCTCCTCAACCGGTGTTGCCTCGACAGAGATTTCCTTCTGCCCTACGCCACCATCTAGAGGGAGCAGAGGTTCCACAACCTCATCAAGTTCTATCTTCCTCCCACTCAATTCTTTCGAGAGAAACTCCTTCTCAAGAAAAGCTCTGTTCTTAGCAACTAACACTTTGCCCTCAAATCTGAGATAGAAGGTTTACCCAACTATCTCTTTCGGGTAACCTATGAAGACGCACTTTTCCGCTTTGGGTTCCAGCTTTTCAGGCTGAAGCTTTTTGACATAAGCATCGCATCCCCATACTTTAAGAAACGACAACTTTGGCCTCTTGCCATGCCATAGCTCCTATGGTGTCATCTCAACGGATTTTCATGATGCCCTATTTAAAGTGAATGCAGCTGTCTCTAATGCATAACCCCAAAACGATAATGCAAGTCGGTAAGAGACATCATAGATCGCACCATATCTAACAAAGTACGATTACTACGTTCGGACACACCATTACGCTATGGTGTTCCAGGCGGTGTCAAATGTGAAATGATTCCACATTGTCTTAAGTGAGCACCAAACTCGAAACTCAGATATTCACCCCCTCGATCAGATCGTAGGAACTTGATCTTCTTGTTACGATGATTTTCAACTTCATTTTGAAATTGATTGAACTTTTCAAACGTTTCAGACTTGTGCTTCATCAAGTAGATATATCCATACCTACTCAAATCATCAGTGAAGGTGAGAAAATAACGATATTCGCCGTGCGCCTCCACACTCATTGGACCGCACACATCAGTATGTATGATCTCCAATAAGTCACTTGCACGCTCCATTATTCTGGAGAACGGAGTCTTAGTCATCTTGCCCATGAGGCATGGTTCGCACGTGTCAAGTGATTCGAAATCAAGTGACTCCAAAAGCCCGTGAGCATGGAGTTTCTTCATGCGCTTTACACCAATATGACCTAAGCGGCAGTGCCACAAAAAGGTGGCGCTATCATTGTTAATTCTACATCTTTTGGTCTCAATGTTATGTATATGTGTGTCATCACAGTCAAGATTCAATATGAACAAACCCCTCACATTGGGTGCATGACCATAAAAGATATTACTCATAAAAATAGAACAACCATTATTATTTGACTTAAATGAGTAACCATCTCGCAATAAACAAGATCCGGATATAATGTTCATGCTTAACGCAGGCACTAAATAACAATTATTTAAGTTTATAACTAATCCTGATGGTAACTGAAGTGAGACTGTGCCGATGGCGATTGCATCAACCTTGGAACCATTTCCCACGCGCATCGTCACTTCACCCTTCGCCAGCCTTCGTTTATTCCGCAGTTCCTGCTTCGAGTTGCAAATATGACCAACAGAACCGGTATCAAATACCCACGCACTACTACGAGAGTTTGTTAGGTACACATCAATAACATGTATATCACATATACCTGGTTTGGCGTTGGCCGCCTTCTTGTCAGCCAAATAATTGGGGCAGTTGCGCTTCCAGTAACCCATTGCTACTGCAACAAAAGACCTTCCAATGGTGCCAGAAATAGGCACGTCGACGGGAGAATACTTGGCTTGATCCTTCTGTTGCGGCTACGCCTTAAGGGAATTCCTAGGCAAGTATGCAAAGGATTTCCCCCGTGGCCTTTGAGCCTTGCGTTGGTGTTCCCTCGAAGCGGAAAGGGTGATGTAGCGTAGCGGTGGTAAGTATTTCCCTCTGTTTGAGAACCAAGGTATCAATCCAGTGGAGGAGTATCTCAAGATCCTACACAAACAAAAAACTTGCTCCCAACGCTATGAAGGGGTTGTCAATCCCATATAGATTGTTTACCAAGTGAGAACTGAAAGCAACAAAGTAACAAAGCAAAGTAAAAGCGGAGGTGTAAACGATGAATGTGAATAGACCCGGGGGCCGTAGTGTTTACTAGTGGCCTCTCTCATGAAAGCAAGTAGACGGTTGGTGAACAAATTACTGTCGAGCAATTGATAGAACCACGCAAAGTCATGACGATATCTATGTAATGATTATTTCTATAGGCATCACCTCCAAAACAAGTAGACTGATACTGTCTGCATCTACTACTATTAGTCCACATGTCAACCGCTATCCAGCATGCATCTAGTGTATTAAGTCCATAAGAACAGAGTAACGCCTTAAGCAAGATGACATGATGTAGAGGGATAATCTCAAACCAATCATAAAACCCCCATCTTTTTACCCTTGATGGCAACTACTTGATGTGTGCCTTGCTGCCCCTACTGTCACTGGTAAAGGTCACCACATGGTAGAACCCAAAACCAAGCACTTCTCCCATTGCAAGAATCATAGATCTAGTTGGCCAAACAAAACCCAAGACTCAGAGAGACTTACAAGGATATCAAATCATGCATATAAGAAATCAGCAAAGACTCAAATATATATCATAGATAATCTGATCACAAATCCACAATTCATCGGATCTCGACAAACACACCGCCAAACAAGATTACATCGGATAGATCTCCATGAAGATCATGGAGAACTTTGTATTGAAGATCCAAGAGAGAGAAGAAGCCATCTAGCTACTAACTACGGACCCGTAGGTCTGAAGTGAACTACTCACGAGTCATTGGAGGGGCGATGATGATGATGAAGAAGCCCTCCAACTCCAAAGTCCCCTCCGGCAGGGTGCCGGGAAGGGTCTCCAGATGAGATCTCGCCGAAACGGAAGCTTGCTGCGGCGAAAAAGTATTTTCGAGGCTCCCTGATTTTTTGCGGAATATTTGGGAATATATAGGCCAAAGATCTAGGTCAGGGGGCGGCCAGGGAGGCCACAAGCCCTGCCACCGACGCCTCCCCCTAGTGGCGGAGTGGGGGCTTGTGGGCTCCCTGGATCCCACCTGGCTTGGCCAAGAGGCCCCCTGATCTTCTTCTGTTCGGGAAAAAATCATTTCGGGGTTTTTATTCCATTTGGACTGTGTTCCAAAATCAGATCTGAAAAGAGTCAAAAACAAAGAAAAAACAGGAACTGGCACTTGGCACTAAATTAATAAGTTAGTCCCAAAAAATATATAAAAGGTACGCAAAATACCAAAGAAGACAAGATAACAACATGAAACCATCAAAAAATTTAGATACATTTGAGACGTATCAAGCATCCCCAAGCTTAACTCCTGCTCGTCCTCGAGTAGGGAAGTGATAAAGAATGAATTTTTGATGCTTTCATGTTACCTAGAATAGATGTCCTTTGTAATTCCTCTTATGTGACGTGAATGTTCAGATCCATTAGACTCAAAACAATAGTTTGCTATTGACGTGGAAACAATAATAATTCAAGCAAACTAGCAAGGTAATCATGAACTTTCAAAATAACAAGGCCAAAAGAAAGTTATCCCTACAATAGCATATAGTCTGGCTATGCTCTATCATCATTGCACAGTGAATTTAAATCATGCACAACCCCGGTATTGGCCAAGTAATTGTTTCACACCTTTACTTTCTCAAACATTTTCAACTCTCACGCAATACATGAGCGTGAGCCATGGTTATAGCACTATAGACGGTGTGGAATGTGGTGGAGGTTGCAAGACAAAAAAGGAGAAGATAGCACATTAACTAGGCATATCAATGAGCTGTGGAGATGCTCATCAATAGATATCAGTGTGAATGAGTAGGGATTGCCATACAAATGATGCACTAGAGCTACGAGTATGTGAAAGATCTTAAAGAAAACTAGTGGGTGTGCATCCAACTTGCTTGCTCACGAAGACCTAAGGCAATTTTGAGGAAGCCTATCATTGGAATATACAAGCCAAGTTATATAATGAAAATTTCCCACTAGCTATATGGTGGTGACAAAACGAGAGACTCTCAATCATGAAGATCATGGTGCTTAATATGCACAAGTGTGGAAAAAGTGGTAGCATTGTCCCTTCTCTCTTTTCTCTCATTTTTTATTTGGTGGGCTCTTTGGCCTCTTTTTTTTGGTGGGCTTCTTTGGCCTCTTTTATTTCCTCACATGGGACAATGCTCCATTAATGATGATCATCACACTTTCAACTCAAAACTTAGAGCAACTATGACTCTATATGGAATGCCTTCGGTAGTGTACAGTGGCAATGATCTAGCATGGCATAGACATCAATGGAAACATCATGCTAGCTATCTTACGATCATGCAATGGCAATGTAGACGTGGTGGCACATGTCATGGTGGTAGTTGCATGGCAATATATCTCGGAATGACTTTGAAAAAGCCATAGTAGGTAGGTATGGTGGCTGTTTTGAGGGAGGCTAATGGCGGGTTTTGTGCACCAGCGAAAGTTGCACGACACTAAGAAGATAGTGATGGTGGAAGGTGAAAGTGCATCTAAACCATGGATTCAACATTAATCATGAAGTACTCATATACTTGTTGCAAAATTTTTATCAGTAATCGAAACAAAGCATTCAACGCATACTCCTAGGGGAAGGGTTGGTAGGTATAAACCATCGCGCGATCCCAACCGCCACACAAAGGATGACAATCAATATACTAATCATGCTCAAATTTCATCACATAGCAGTCACCATACGTGCATGCTATGGGAATCACTAACTTCAACACAAGTATTTCTAGATCCACAACACCTTACTAGCATGACTTCAAAATTACCATAACCACAACTCAAAACTAATTGAGATGAATCAAACTTCTCTAACTATTCAATGCACATGAAGGTGGAAATTTTCGTATCCCTTTGGATAACTACCCCTCTTGATACTACTTTCAAAGCATAGATCAACTACCAAGCCATGCACCGCTGCGCTCTAAAAGATATAAGTGAAGCACATATAGCAAAAGTATCTAGCACAAAAGATATAAGTGAAGCACATGTGAGCTGAATTATCTACCAAAAGATATAAGTGAAGCTCGACAAAATCATGGTGTGTGCATGTATATATCTCTAGGTGTGCAGCAAGGATGATTGTGACACAAAAAAATAAAAGACTCCTATGATACAAGACGCTCCAAGCAAAAACACATAACATGTGGTGAATAAAAATATAGCCCCAAGTAACGTTACCGATGGATTGAAGACGAGAGAGGCGATGCCTTCCCGGGGCATCCCCAAGCTTAGGCTTTTACGACATCCTTGAATCTTTTGGGGTGCCTTGGGAATCCCCAAGCTTGAGCTCTTGCCACTCTTTATCTTTTTGTCCATAAGAACTTCACCCAAAACTTGAAAATTTCACAATACGAAACTTAAACAGAAACTCGTGATAACATTAGTACAAGAAAGCAAACCACCACTTCCTTAGGTACTGTAGCAAACTTAAATTCTACTTGTTATGATGTTGGGTTACTGTACTTTCAATCTTCCATGGCTAATACCCCCCGATACTATCCATAGTTTCATCAAAATAAGCAACCAACACAACAAAAACAGAATCTATTAACAGCAGACCAGTCTGTAGCAATATGTATATTTCATATACCTATGGTACTTCAAAAGTTCTGAAAAATTACGCCAGTCTGAATAATTTGCGTAGCAATCAGCAGAAAAAAGAATCAACTCAAAAGCTCTTACATAAAAAAATGAAAATTCTTTTCGTGAGCAGAAAGTTTCTGTGTTTTCCAGCATGACCAAACGTTCATCCCCAAGACTAATCATAACGGTTTTGCTTGGCACAAACGCAAAAAAGAAACACAAAAAACACAATCATAACAGAATTATGAAAGTTTGGAAAACACAAAACAGAAAGAAAAAGGATAAATTTGTTGGGTTGCCTCCCAACAAGCGCTTTTGTTTAACGCCCTTAGCTAGGCAAAAAGTGATGGAATCACGTATAGTCATCTTTGGTGCTCGAACCATAAGTAGCCCTCATCATAGATTCATAAGGCAATCTTATTTTATTTCTAGGAAAGTGCTCCATGCCCTTCTTTAAAGGAAATTAAAATCTAATATTCCCTTCCTTCATATCGATGATAGCACCAATAGTCCTTAGGAAAGGTCTACCAAGAATAATGGGACATGAAGGATTGCAATCTATGTCAAGTACAATGAAATCCACGGGTACATAGTTTTTATCTGAAACAATAAGAACATCATCGATCCTCCCCATGGGTTTCTTAACAGTAGAATCCGCAAGATGCAAATTAAGAGAACACTCTTCAATCTCATGAAAACCAAGAATATCACATAAAGACTTTGGAATCGCGGAAACACCAGCACCCAAATCACACATAGAATTGCACTCATAGTTTTTGATCTTGATTTTGATAGTAGGTTCCCACTCATCATGAAGTTTTCTAGGTATAGAGACTTCTAGTTCGAGCTTCTCTTGAAGAGATTTCGTCATAGCATCTACGATATGCGCGGTAAAGGCTTTACTTTGGCTATAAGCGTGTGGAGAGTTTGCAATGGATTGCATCAAAGAAATGCATTCAAACAAGGAGCAATTATTATAATTGAATTCCTTGAAATCCAAAGTGGTAGTTTCATTACTACCCAAAATTTTGACTTCTTCTACTCCACTCTCCACACCTTTATCATCAAGATAGGTGGACTCCGAATCATTTGGGCGTTTTTCAACCAAAGTGGATTCATATCCAGCCCCTCCATAAGTAGGTTCGACACGCAAAAACAAAGATTCAAGAGGAGACACACCAAACACTTTAAGATCTTCGTGATTTGCATCACTAGAACGCACCCTTTTAAACCATTCATGTCTAGCGCGAATTTGGGCGGTTCTTTCTTTGCTCTCATTCATGGAGATACACATAGATTTCAAAGTTTCATCCAAGTTGACCTTGGGAGGAGCGCATCTAACTTTCAAAGCATCAATATCACAAGACATCCTATCGATGCTCTTAGTCAAATCGTCTATTTTGAGTAGTTTTTCCTCTATGGACGCATTGAAAATCTTTTGAGAGTTGATGAACTCTTTGATATTACTCTCTAGATCAGAGGGTAATTTGTTGTGATTTCCATAAGTGTTGCCGTAGGAATTGCCATAATTGTTGGAGGAGTTACTAGGAAAAGGCCTAGGAACATAGTTTCCTCTAAAAGCATTATTGTTGCCAAAATTGTTCCTACCAATAAAATTCACGTCCAAACTAGCGTTGGTACTCTCAATCAAAGAAGATAGTGGCACATCATTAGGATCTACGGTAGCGTTTCTACTAGCAACCAAATTCATCAACTCGTCCATCTTAGCACTAAGCGAGTTAATCTCTTCTATAGCGTGCACCTTTTTGCTAGCAGGCGACCTTTCAGTGTGCCACTGAGAGTAGTTGGTCATGATATTGTCTAGGAGTTTTGTAGCGTCTCCTAACGTGATTTCCATGAACGTTCCACCTGAGGCGGAGTCCAAGATATTGCGAGAAGCGAAATTCAAGCTAGCGTAAAAGATTTATTTGTATAATCATCCACAAACTCAAGCCATGAGCGGGACAATTTCTAATCATAAGCTTCGTCCTCTCCCAAGATTGTGCAACGTGTTCATGATCAAGTTGCTTGAAATTCATGATATCGTTACATAAGGAGATGTTCTTAGCCGGCGGAAAATACTTGGATATGTAAGCATATTTGCACTTATCCCAAGAATCGATACTATTTTTAGGCAAAGAAGAAAACCAAGTTTTTGCGCGATCTTGCAACGAGAAAGGAAAAGGTTTCAACTTAATCACGTCATTATCCACATCTCTTTTCTTTTGCATATCACAAAGCTCAATGAAGGTATTGAGATGGGATGCAACATCTTCACTAGGAAGGCCAGAGAATTGCTCTTTCATAACAAGATTCAGCAAAGTTGCGTTGATTTCATACGATTTGCACTAGTGGCGGGAGCAATCGGAGTCCTAATAAAATCATTATTATTAGTGCTCGAGAAGTCGCAAAGTTTTGTGTTTTCAGCCATGATGACTTCAGCAAACAAACAAGCACACAAGCAAGCGAGAAAACCAGCAAAGGAAAATAGCAAAGGCGAAAGAAAATGGAGACGGAGAAAGGCAAATGAAAACGGCAAATGTGAAGTGGGGGAGAGGAAAACAAGAGGCAACTGGCAACAAAAGTAAATGCAAGAGAAGAGTTTGTGCGACCTACTTGGATAGATCTTGATTTCTCCTCCCCGGCAACGGCGCCAGAAATACTTCTGAAGTCAGCTGTGCTTCCCCGGCAACGGCGCCAGAAATACTTCTGCTACTGCAACAAAAGACCTTCCAATGGTGCCAGAAATAGGCACGTCGACGGGAGAATACTTGGCTTGATCCTTCTGCTACGGCTACGCCTTAAGGGACTTCCTAGGCAAGTATGCAAAGGATTTCCCCCGTGGCCTTGGAGCCTTGCGTTGGTGTTCCCTCGAAGCGGAAAGGGTGATGTAGCATAGCGGTGGTAAGTATTTCCCTCAGTTTGAGAACCAAGGTATCAATCGAGTGGAGGAGTATCTCAAGATCCTGCACAAACACAAAAACTTGCTCCCAACGCTATGAAGGGGTTGTCAATCCCTTATAGATTGTTTGCCAAGTGAGAACTGAAAGCAACAAAGTAACAAAGCAAAGTAAAACGGGAGGTGTAAACGATGGATGTGAATAGACCCGGGGGTCGTAGTGTTTACTAGTGGCTTCTCTCATGAAAGCAAGTAGACGGTGGGTGAACAAATTACTGTCGAGCGATTGATAGAACCGCGCAAAGTCGTGACGATATCTTTGCAATGATTATTTCTATAGGCATCACGTCCAAAACAAGTAGACCGATACTGTCTGCATCTACTACTATTACTCCACACGTCGACCGCTATCTAGCATGCATCTAGTGTATTAAGTCCATAAGAACATAGTAACGCCTTAAGCAAGATGACATGATGTAGAGGGATAATCTCAAACCAATGATAAAAACCCCATCTTTTTACCGTTGATGGCAACTACTTGATGTGTGCCTTGCTGCCCCTACTGTCACTGGGTAAGGTCACCACATGGTAGAACCCAGAACCAAGCACTTCTCCCATTGCAAGAATCATAGATCTAGTTGGCCAAACAAAACCCAAGACTCGGAGACACTTACAAGGATATCAAATCATGCATATAAGAAATCAGCAAAGACTCAAATATATATCATAGATAATCTGATCACAAATCCACAATTCATCGGATCTCGACAAACACACCGCCGAAGAAGATTACATCGGATAGATCTCCATGAAGATCATGGAGAACTTTGTATTGAAGATCCAAGAGAGAGAAGAAGCCATCTAGCTACTAATTACGGACCCGTAGGTCTGAAGTGAACTACTCACGAGTCATTGGAGGGGCGATGATGATGATGAAGAAGCCCTCCAACTCCAAAGTCCCCTCCGACAGGGTGCCGGGAAGGGTCTCCAGATGAGATCTCGCGGAAACGGAAGCTTGCGGCGGCGGAAAAGTATTTTCGAGGCTCCCCTGATTTTTTGCGGAATATTTGGGAATATATAGGCCAAAGATCTAGGTCAGGGGGCGGCCAGGGAGGCCACAATCCTTGCCACCGTCGCCTTCCCCCTGGTGGCGGAGTGGGGGCTTGTGGGCTCCCTGGAGCCCACCTGGCTTGGCCCAGAGGCCCCGTGATCTTCTTCTGTTCGGGAAAAAAATCATTTCGGTGTTTTTATTCCGTTTGGACTCCGTTCCAAAATCAGATCTAAAAAGAGTCAAAAACACAGAAAAAACAGGAATTGACACTTGGCACTGAATTAATAAGTTAGTCCCAAAAAGATATAAAAGGTACAGAAAACATCCAAAGAAGACAAGATAACAGCATGAAACCATCAAAAAAATTTTCCGGCTTAGGTCCCGCCTTGGGTTTGTTCGTCAGAGGAGCAACAAATTTGCTACTCTTCTTGGAGTTACCCTTCTTGCCTTTGCCGCTTTTCTTGAAACCAGTGGTCTTATTCACCATCAACACTTGATGTTCTTTCCGGAGTTCTGACTCTCCGACTTTCAGCATCGCGAATAACTCACCGGGTGACTTGTTCATCCCTTGCATGTTATAGTTCAACACAAAGCTCTTATAGCTAGGTGGCAGTGATTGCAGAATTCTGTCAGTGATAGCCTCTTGCGGGAGTTCAGTCCCCAGCTCAGCTAGACGGTTTGAGTACCCAACATTTTGAGCACATGTTCACTGACACACGAATTCTCCTCCATTTTGCAAGCATAGAATTTATCAGAGGTCTCATACCTCTCGATCCGGGCGTTCTTCTGAAAGATAAACTTCAACTCCTAGAACATATCATATGCTCCATGATGTTCAAAGCATCGTTGAAGTCCCGGTTCTAAGCCATACAAGATTGCACATTGAACTACTGAGTAGTCCTCCTTATGTGCTTGCCAAGCGTTCAAAACATCTTTATCAGACGTAGCGGGTGGTTCATCTCCTAGCGCAACATCAATGACATAATTCTTTTTCCCAGCTTGTAGGATGAGCATAAGATTATGAGCCCAGTCTACAAAGTTGCTACCATCATCTTTCAGCTTAGCTTTCTCTAGGATCGTATTGAAATTCAGGGTTGCTACTGCGTGAGCCATTGATCTACAACATAAAATATTGCAAAGTGGACTTAGACTATGCTCAAGACAATTAGAGTTTAACTAATCAAATTACTAATAAACTGCCACTCAAACAGACATCCCTCTAGTTACTTTGGGTGTGGCATGATCCAAAGTCACTAACTCAAGTCCGATCATCACGTGAGTTGAGTGTAGTTTCAGTGGTAAACATCTCTATGCTAATCATATGAACTATATGATTCATGCTCGACCTTTCTGTCTCTTGTGTTCTAAGGCCATGACTGCACTTTCTAGGCTCGTCAAGTTTAACCTGAGTGTTCCGCGTGTGCAATTGTTTTGCACCCGTTGTATGTGAACGTTGAGTTTATCACACCCGGTCATCACGTGGTGTCTCGAAACGACGAACTGTCGCAATGGTGCCTAGTCGGGGAGAACACAATTTTATCTTGAAATTTAGTGAGGGATCACCTTATAATGCTACCGTTGTTCTAAGCAAGATAAGGTGCATAAAAGGATTAACATCACATGCAATTCAGAAGTGACATGATATGGCCATGATCTTGTGCTTCTTGATCTCCATCACGAAAGCACCGGCATGATCTTCCTCGTCACCGACGCCACACCATGATCTCCATCATCGTGCCGCTAGTGAGGTTGTCGTGCTATCTATGCTATTACTACTAAAGCTACAACCAAGCAATATAGTAAACGCATCTGCAAACACAAACGTTAGTTTAAAGACAACCCTACGGCTCCTGCCGGTTGCCGTAGCATCGACGTTCAAGTCGATATGAACTATTACAACATGATCATCTCATACATCCAATATATCACACCATGTCTATGGCCATATCACATCACAAGCATACCCTGCAAAAAGAAGTTAGACGTCCTCTAATTTGTTTTTGCATGTTTTACGTGGCTGCTATGGGTATCTAGTATGATCGCATCTTACTTACGCAAAACCACAACGGAGATGTGCAAATTGCTATTTAACCTCTCTCCAAGGACAACGTCGGTCAAATACAATTCAACTAAAGTTGAATAAACTGACACCCGCCAGTCATCTTTATGCAACGAGTTGCATGTTGGTCGATGAAACTGGTCTCTTGTAAGCGTACGAGTAATGTTGGTCCGGGTCGCTTCAATCCAAGAATACCGTCGAATGGAGAAAAGACTAAGGGCGGCAGCAAATCGAACATCAACGCACACAAAAACTTTTGTGTTCTACTCGAGATTACATCTACGCATGAACCTAGCTCATGATGCCACTTTTGGGGAACGTTGCATGGGAAACCAAAAATTTCCTAAGCACACGAAGACCTATCATGGTGATGTTCATCTATGAGAGAGAGATCGGATCCACATACCCTTGTAGATCGCTAAGCGGGAAGTGTTAAGAAACACCGTTGATGTAGTGGAACAGCTTCGTGATTCAAATCACCGTCGTCCCACGATCCGTTCCGATCTAGCGCCGAACGGACGGCACCTCCGCGTTCAGCACACGTATAGCTCGATGACGATCTCCATCTTCTTGATCCAGCAAGAGAGACGGGGAAGTAGATGAGTTCTCCGACAGCGTGAAGGCGCGCCCTTGATGGTGATGATCTATTCCTGCAGGGCTCTGCCTGAGCTGTGCAGAAAACCGATCTAGAGGCAGAAATACGAAGTAGAGGTTTCGGGTTGCAAGTGGCAAAGTTGTGTCTCAAAACCCCTAAAACCTCTAGTATATATAGGAGGAGGGAGGGGCTAGCCTTGAGGCTCAAGGGAGCCACAAGGGCGCCGACCGAGAGAGGAGGACGAGGACTCCAACTTCAATTCGGTTTCAAGGAGGAGGAGTCCCCTCCTTCCTTCCCACCTCCCTCTTTTTTTTCTTTCCTTTGGTTTTTTCCCTTCTAGCCAACATAGCCCACTTGGGCTAGCCTCACCAGCCCACTAAGGGCTGGTGCGCCACCCTTGGGCTATTAGGCTCACTCCCGGGTGGGTGGGCCCCTTCCGGTGAAAACCCGGAACCCATTCGCCACTCCCGGTACACTGCCGGTAATGCCCGAAATCTTTCCGAAGACCAAATGAAATAATACTATATATCAATCTTCATTTACGGACCATTCTAGAAACCCTCATTACGTCCGTGATCTCATCCGGGACTCCGAACAACCTTCATTCACCAACACCTATAACTCAACTATACCAAAACGTCACCGAACCTTAAGTGTGCAGACCCTGCGGGTTCGAGAACTATGCAGACATGACCTGAGACACTCCCCGGTCAATATCCAACAACGGGACCTGGATGTCCATATTGTATTCTACACATTCTACGAAGATCTTATCGGTTGAACCTCTGTGCCAAGGATTCATATAATCCCATATACCATTCCCTTTGTCCTTCGGTATCTTACTTGCCCGAGATTTTATCGTCGGTATCCCTATACCTATTTCAATCTCGTTACCCGCAAGTCTCTTTACTCGTTCCGTAATACAAGATCCTGTGACTAACACATTAGCCACATTACTTGCAAGGCTTATATGTGATGTTGTATTACTGAGTGGGCCCCGAGATACCTCACTAGTAGAAAAAGGGCTTTTTTCCCCGGTTCGTAAGGGCCTTCTGTCCTGGTTTCGGAACCGGGACAAAAAGGTCGTTACTAATGCCCTTGGCCTTTAGTCCTGGTTCTTACATGAACCGGGACAGACGGGCCTCCACGTGGCCAGTGCGGCGAGCCCAGGGAGGAGGCCGTTTGGTCCCGGTTAGTGGCACCAACCGGGACCAATAGGCATCCACGCGTCAGCATTTCAGGTGCTGGGTTTTTTTGAAAGGGGGGGGGTTTGGGGGGTTTTGGGGGGTTAATTTAGGTGTTTCATATATTGTGTTAGCTAGATAATTAATAGAGAGAAGTGTACTCTCTTATCTCCGTGCTTGGTCGGTGCTACATACTATACGTATAGAGAGGACTAGACACGCTAGCTAGTAAGCAAATAAAGGAAACAGAAGATCGTCATGAACATATGCATACAGAGAGAAGTGATATCGATCACCTCTCCTTCTCTGAGAGATTGGGCTAACAACAAGTTCTCGTATATCTATCCGATGCTAATGGCTACATATATACAATATAATTAGCTCTTACAATATAATATCCTAATTAAAATTCAACTGATTAGGGTTCACATGGTATTCTCCGTCTTTAGCGATCACGTGGTCAAGAAAGAATGCCGCCAATTCCTCTTGAATTCCTCGCATACGATCTGCTGGTAGGAGTTCATTCCGCATCCGTAATATCTAATTTGAAGAAGGGGTCAATACATATATATGAATAAATGAAACTGAACACAAATGATGGTAATAAAATAAAATTGTGAATATTATTATTTACGCACTTCAAATTGTTTGTCAGAGTAGCCCCGCTCACAGGTCGTGTGGCGGATGGACTCACAAATGTAGTATCCACACTAATCATTCCCTGGTTCCTGCCACAACCACTTTGAAAAGGACGTGGATGTCGCCAAGAGGGGGGGTGAATAGGCGCTTTAAAATAGTTAAGGTTTAGGCTTGAACAAATGCGGAATAAAACTAACGTTTAATATGTCAAGCACAAAACCTACAAACAACTAGGCTCACCTATGTGCACCAACAACTTATGCTAAGCAAGATAAACAACTAAGTGACAGCAAGATATATTACAATAAACAATATGTCTATCACAAAGTAAAGTGCATAAGTAAAGGGTTCGGGTAAGAGATAACCGAGGCACGGGGAGACGATGATGTATCCCGAAGTTCACACCCTTGCGGATGCTAATCTCCGTTAGAGCGGTGTGGAGGCACAATGCTCCCCAAGATGCCATTAAGGCCACCGTAATCTCCTCACACCCTCGCACAATGCAAGATGCCGTGATTCCACTAAGGGACCCTTGAGGGCGGTCACCGAACCCGTACAAATGGCAACCCTTGGGGGCGGTCACCGAACCCGTACACGTGGCAACCCTTGCGGGCGGTTACCGGTACCCGTACAAATTGCTCGGGGCAATCTCCACAACCAAATTGGAGACCCTGACGCTTCCCGGAGCTTCACACCACACTGATTGAGCTCCGAGACACCACCAAGCTTCTAGGACGCCAAAGCATCCACGAAGAACAATATCAAGGGTACTAAGTACCAAAGGTAGTAAGCTTCTCAACTTCTCACTTCCACGTATCACCATGGAGAACTCAAACCGATGCAACTAATGCAATGGCAAGAACACACGAAGTGGTCAAGTCCCTCACACTCAAATCCCTCCACAACAACAAAAGCTATGGAGAAATATGAGAGGAAGAACAAGGAGCTCACAAAGAACTCCAAAATCAAGATCCAAGGGGTTCCCCTCACATAGAGGAGAAAGTGATTGGTGGAGATGTGGATCTAGATCTCCTCTCTCTTTTCCCTCAAGAACAAGCAAGAATCATTGGAGGGATAGAGAGTAATCAAGCTCTAAGAATGTCAACAATGGAGGTAGAACAAGAGCTCAACCGATGAATCAGACCAAGGGGGGAGAAGACCCCCTTTATAAAGTGGGGGAAGGAATCAGACCGTTACCCCCACTTTCTGCCCGAGCTCCAGCGGTACTACCGCTGGCTGCAGCGGTACTACCGCTGGCACTCCAGCAGTACTACCACCAGCTAGCGGTACTACCGCTGGCTGCAGCGGTACTACCGCTGGCACTCCAGCGGTACTACCGCTTGCCCCAGCGGTACTACCGCTGGGCCCCTGGTAGTGCAAAGGCACTACCACCGCCAAGAAAGTCTTCGCAAAAAGGTCCGTCCACGAACAACCGCTAGGCAGGCGGTACTAAGCTCCTGGAGCGGTACTACCACTGACCAGGGGCGGTACTACCGCGAGCTAGCGGTACTACCGCCAACTCTAGCGGTACTACCGCTAGGTCCAGCGGTACTACCGCTTGCCACTGAAACAGCCATAACTTTCGCATACGAGCTCCGAATCGAGCAAACCCAAGCTTGTTGGATTCAGGACGACAAGGGCTATCCAAACAGCGGCTGGAAATCTTAAGACCATGCGGTTATGAATATGCCAAAGATATAGAGATGTGAGATCTCTATGAATGAAGAACCGGCAAAAACTCCAACATCGAAAACATCATAGTAGATGCATATGGACTCCGTTTTCGATGAACTCGAGCTTGTCACGAAGATGACCATAAGCTCAAAAACTCACAAAGAGAAACACCAAATAGGAACCAAGAAGTATGATGCAAGGATGCAAATGGTTTGAGCTCTCAACGAACGATACGATCAAGCTACTCACTCGAGAGCCCCCCTTGATAGAACAACAATGTATCCTAACCAGAAAACCTATCAAGGGAAAACCTATACCTTGCACCTCGTCCTCTTGAGCTAGATGATGATGATCTTGGCTTCCTCAAGATGGACCACCTTTCTTGATTGTGTTGGCTTGATGAAGACTAGTTGATTGATCCCCCATACTCACTATGGGTGAGCCACTCTTCAGCATATCTTCACAAGTCCATTGCCACCATAATGGACGGCAAGCTTCAAGCATGCTATCTTCGTGCTGATCCACTTGAACTTGCACATCGCAATCTTGATGACGATCACAACTTGACGTCATACTCCATGGGTTGTATGAGATCTTCCCTTTGACGCAAGCTCATGGAAACACACCTAACCCCCACATAGAACTCTCACAAAGACCATGGGTTAGTACACAAACACGTAATGGACAATGCTTACCATACCATGGGATCACTTGATCCCTCTCGGTACATCTTGTACGCTTTGTGTGTTGATCATCTTGATTTACTCTTTGTCTGAGATCTTGATCAACCATTGATGATGATCACAACTTGACGTCATACTCCATGGGTTGTATGAGATCTTGCCTTTGACGCAAGCCCATGTAAACACACCTAACCCCCACATAGAACTCTCACGAAGACCATGGGTTAGTACACAAACACGTAATGGACAATGCTTACCATACCATGGGATCACTTGATCCCTCTCGGTACATCTTGTACGCTTTGTGTGTTGATCATCTTGATTTACTCTTTGTCTGAGATCTTGATCAACCATGTGTCTCTATGACCATTCTTTGGATAATACCTTGAATACCATCTTGGTCATCATATAAACTCCTTGAACCCAACAGATGGACTTCAAGAAGTGCCTATGGACAAATCCATTCCAATGTAACTTAAGGCAACCATTAGTCCATAGTAATTGTCATCAAGTACCAAAACCACATATGGAGATATATGCTCCAACACACTTTACAAGAAATAGAGGTCAATCAAACTGATAGTTAGCAAGCATGCTAAATGGTATTGATGAAACTAGCGCTTGAATCACTAGGAGATGCGTGGAACATGCTACTATAGTACTTAATTTCGGGTGTCTAAATTGCAGCTTCTTCGGTAGTCCCGGAGTCTCTGAGGTGATTTTTTTCCAAACCCTGCCAGACAAAGAAAACAATTACTTGATATCAGGAAATGAACAAAGTTGCCGATATGGTGTGATAATGATCGATTTAACTTACTTCTGTAGAATTTCAGTCATGTCCGCATACTCCTTGGGATCTTTTCGTCTCGAGTCTAAGACGGTTACTAGTCCCTGCTCAACCTTAATCTCTAGGAGAATATAGTGGAAGCTGCGCACACATGCATAACTCATCAATTACATTACTATAACCTTGACTAATAAGGGAAACCGAATATGCACAAGACAGTAACACTCACTGGAATTCGTAAAGGAAGAGTATTATAGCTTTGTTTTGATTCAATACAAACGATTGTAGCAGGTTGGCCTCGGTATCTTTGGCCTGAAATTCAATCATAAATGCATCTACGAGATTTGTGTTAATGAACCCAATATCACCGATTTGTCTTTTCTTCAATTCGGCGATCTTCAATCTACATATAATATCAATCTACATATAATATAGTGAGGATAATTAAAAATACATGCAATGAAAGAGCTGACCTATATATAGAGACTTAATGACATAAGTAGTACTACTTACAGGCAGTAGCAAGTGATCATTAACTTATCGAGGGCCAGGAGATTGAAAAACTGGAAGAACTCCTCAAATGCAACATTCAACAGTTCAATTCCAACGAGGTCATGCTCCTCTCTAACTCTCAGCGTCAAAATATTACTCCCCTCAGACTCTCTGCAGGTTTTCATGTACCAATCATGGAATCTTCGCATGATCATTGTTAGAGATCTATCATATTTGACGAGAGGCTTCCCGTACACGTATTTGTGTTCGTCCACCTCCAAGAAATCAAAATGTGCATCGTCGGGCAGGTAATCGACAGGATTGGTACCAGGCAACAAGATCCCCATATGATTAGGGACGATATCTCTAGACACCTTGAGCGGGGGGAACGATTGGTTCGCTTGTTCGCCGAGCTGGGCAACTTTTTTCCCAGCTCGTCGTTTTGCTAACCTTTGACCACTGACAGTACTTCTCGACCGCTCCGCTTCGATAAATGACTTTCTAATAATGCGCTCATAGTTGCCTTTCGCTGGAGACTTTGGTGGTTTCTTTAGGGTAGCCAGAGTACGCTTTGCTTTTACCAGATCTATCTTCTCCTCCGGAGGTGGATGATTCTTTCCTTTCACCCCTTCAAAGAAGTTTTTCACTTCGGCTTGAACGATCTTCGCATTTTCCTCCTGGATCCTCTTGTATGGTAACTTCTCTGGAGTCTTCAGAGAAGGATCGTATTTGTATTGCCTGCCTCTCGCTGTACTGCTAGACGCCGGAGCAGACAGAGCGGCTGCGGCTGTCTTTCCTTTCTTACGAGGTGGAGTAGAAGGGCGACGCGTCGGAGCAGCCGGAGAGGCGGCGGGTCTCTTCTGCCCTTGTTGATGAGGCGGAGAAGGAGGAGGCTAGCTGCTCGGGCACGCCGGCGGAGAAGGAGGGGGAGTGCCGCCACGCGTCGGAGAAGGAGACTGAGTGCCATGATCACTCGTCGGAGGAGGAGGCGGAGGAGGAGAAGGAGACTGAGTGCCCTGATCACTCGCCGGAGGAGGAGGCGGAGTGCCCTGACTCGCCGGAGGACGAGGAAGAGGAGGCGGAGGCATCCAGTTCAGAAGGTTGATGAGCTCCTTCCGCCATAGGCATGAAGTCTTCAGAGAAGAACCCAGCCGAATCTCCCCTTCACCCATAGGGTGGTCAATCTCAAGGTCCTCAAATCCATCCGTTATTTGATCCACCATCACCCTAGCATATCCTTCTGGAATCGACCAGCCGTGGTAGGTTGTGCCAGGTTCAGTAGGTAAAACAACTCCAACAGCCGCCTTGACTTTCAATGTCATCCATCGCGCCATAAGGTGGCAATGTTGAGACTCCATGATAGCATCCACGGGGTAGCTAGCAGGAGCCGTGAAGACATGTTCTAGCTGCTGAGTCTGCTCGGTGGAAGCCACGCTGCTTCTCCACTGAGATGGTAGGGTAGCTTCAAGGGGAGCTTCGGCAGGTTGTTTGCTGCGATCTGCTTCTCGTTCCTCTAGTCCTTGTACCCTTACATGTAGCGCGTGCAGTTGGCTATGCTCCACTTTATTCCTCCTCTCCTGGCATTTGTAACCCCCTGTGTCCGGAAACCCAACCTTCCACGGAATGGAGCCTGGCGTGCCTCGTGTCCGTCCAGGGTGCTCAGGATCCCCGAGGGAAATTGTGAGCTCGTCTTTCTCTCTGTCTGGAACGAACGTCCCTTGCTGCACTTTCTTGATATACTCCTTAAGCCTCGTGACGGGTATTCGCAGTTGCACTTCCGTCCAAACGCACTTCCCTGATACAGGGTCCAAGGTTCCGCCAACCCCGAAGAACCAAGTCCGGGAACGGTCTGACCAGTTCAATGTCTCTGGTTCGACCCCTTTAGCAGTCAGGTCATTCTCAGCCTTGTCCCACAAAGGTCGGGCTTTGAGGTAGCCACCTGACTCCGTGCGATGGTGATGCTTCTTCTTCGCAGCATTATCCTTGTTTGTCGTTGACATCTTCTTACTATTTTCCAATGTCTTGTGGGCCACAAATGCGGGCCAGTGATCTCTGATCTTCTCAAACCGGCCGATGAATTCTGGTGTAATTTCTTTGTCGACAAACGCTTTCAGCTCATTCTTCCACCTCCTGAATAGTTCTACCATCTTCTTAAGAGCATGAGACTTGATCAATTGCTCTATAACTGGCTTCTCCGGATCCTCCTCTGGCGGTAGGGTGAAATTTGCCTTAAGCGTTGTCCAAAGATACTCTTTCTGCATACCGGAGACATAAGACACCTCAGGGTCTTCCTTCTTAGGCTTTAACCATTGCTGGATACTGATCGGGATCTTGTCCCTAACAAGAACCCTGCACTGATGAGCAAATGCTTCCTTTGCCCGGTACGGTTCAATCGGCTTGCCATCCCGCGCGATTGCTGTGATCTCAAACCTTTCATCCGAGCGCAACTTTTTCTTCAGGCCTCGTCTCTTTATCGAAGTTGTGCTCGATCCGGAGGGCTAGAAAAAGAAGAAAGACGAGAGTTAATTAGTATGTGTACATATGAAAACAATGAATGCATCAATTAGCTAGTCAGCATAGGCTTAACTAATATATATACCTAGACGGACTCGGTTCGATCACCAGAGCCATCATAATCATAGCCTTCTTCTTGTATCGGCATTAATGGGTCACCGGAGCCATCATAATCATAGCCTTCTTCATCACCCTGTCCTTCCAGACCATCGGTGTCGTTGAGAAACGACAAGACAACATCACTTCCTTTTGTGATTATTTCCCCCAAAATATCTTTTGTTGCTTTGTCTCGGGGTGCTCCATAGTTTCTGCAAATATTTACAACATGGCAATTATTATTCAAACATGACAGATGGATATATTAGTGGCAAACGTAGGACTAGCTAGCTAATCACAATAAGGAATCATATTAGTGGCCTCGACGCTGCTTCTCTAGGGTTTGGGGTGGCCTCGGCAACGCTTCAGGGTTTGGGGTGGCCTCGACAACGCTTCAAGGGTTTGGGGTGGCCTCAACGACAACACTCTTTTAACTTGGTAAATTTGGGTGGCCTCGAGAGAGTTTGTCGGGTAGGGGCGCGGCGGGAGGGGGTAGGAGACCAACATCGTTTTTTTTCTAGGGTTTGGGTGTCCTCGAGAGTTTTTGTCAAGCGAGAGGGCTGGGGGGGGGGGTGCTCCCGTGGTATAAGTTATCACGGTCGAGAGGGGGTATATATATCGACCGCCCCTCATGTCAAAGTTATCCGGGAGGGGGTCGATAATTAAAGCGGAGTTTCCGCTCTCCCACTATGTGAATCTCCAATCACGTTTGCTCCAATATCAAAACTAAACCAGTTAAATGCAGTCATGTGGGATCTATGCAAAATTAAACCAGTTAAAATTAAGAAATTACACTCATGAATAACTTAACAGCAAAATCATAAAATGCAAAAATCATGAATTGTTTGTCTTTAATGACATTGACATATGACAGGAAAGGCACTAGGGAATATACTTGATTTAGTGGGAAAATAAACATATACTCTAGGGAATAAACTTGATTGAGTAGAAAAATAATAAACGATGTCATAAATTAGCATATCCACATATGCATATGTAGAGGCGACATTGCCGAGAAGCCGATAAACAGACATAGTTTATAAAAGAGAACATGGGTAGAAAAAGTTCCTCTCATGGCATGGTACCTTGAATATCATTTCTTTTGTAAACATCCTCAAAATTCTTATATACCAAAAAAATTGTATTGGCTTGAACATGCTGTTGGGGAACGCCGCATGGGAAACAAAATTTTTTCCAAAGCGATGTGATGTCCATCTACGAGAGGGGATGAGTGATCTACGTACCCTTGTAGAGCGTACAGCAGAAGCGTTAGTGAACGCGGTTGATGTAGTGGAACGTCCTCACGTCCCTCGATCCGCCCCGCGAACAATCCCGCGATCAGTCCCATGATCTAGTACCGAACGGACGACACCTCCGCGTTCAGCACACGTACAGCTCGACGATGATCTCGGCCTTCTTGATCCAGCAAGAGAGACGGAGAGGTAGAAGAGTTCTCCGGCAGCGTGACGGCGCTCCGGAGGTTGGTGATGACCTTGTCTCAGCAGGGCTCCGCCCGAGCTCCGCAGAAAGGCGATCTGGAGGAAAAACCGTGGAGGTATGTGGTCGGGCTGCCGTGGAAAGTCGTCTCAAATCAGCCCTAAAACCTTCGTATATATAGATGGGAGAGAGGGGACCTTTCCTTGGGGCTCAAGGAGCCCCAAGGGGGTCGGCCGAGCCAAGGGGGGAAGGTCTCCCCCCCCAAACCGAGTTGGACTTGGTTTGGTGGGTGGGAGTCCTTCTTTCCCTTCCCACCTCCTCTTTTTTTTTCTTTCTCTTTGATTTTTCTTCCAATGCGCATAGGGCCCTTTTGGGCTGTCCCACCAGCCCACTAAGGGCTTGTGCGCCACCCTCAAGGCCTATGGGCTTCCCCGGGGTGGGTTGCCCCCCCCGGTGAACTCCCGGAACCCATTCGTCATTCCCGGTACATTCCCGGTAACTCCGAAAACCTTCCGGTAATCAAATGAGGTCATCCTATATATCAATCTTCATTTCCGGACCATTCCGGAAACCCTCATGACGTCCGTGATCTCATCCGGGATTCCGAACAACATTCGGTAACCAACCATATAACTCAAATACGCATAAAACAACGTCGAACCTTAAGTGTGCAGACCCTGCGGGTTCGAGAACTATGTAGACATGACCCGAGAGACTCCTCGGTCAATATCCAATAGCAGGACCTGGATGCCCATATTGGATCCTACATATTCTACGAAGATCTTATCGTTTGAACCTCAGTGCCAAGGATTCATATAATCCCGTATGTCATTCCCTTTGTCCTTCGGTATGTTACTTGCCCGAGATTCGATCGTTAGTATCCGCATACCTATTTCAATCTCGTTTACCGGCAAGTCTCTTTACTCGTTCCGTAATACAAGATCGCGCAACTTACACTAAGTTACATTTCTTGGAAGGCTTGTGTGTGATGTTATATTACCAAGTGGGCCCCGAGATACCTCTCCGTCACACGGAGTGACAAATCCCAGTCTTGATCCATACTAACTCAACTAACACCTTCGGAGATACCTGTAGAGCATCTTTATAGTCACCTAGTTACGTTGCAACGTTTGATACACACAAAGTATTCCTCCGGTGTCAGTGAGTTATATGATCTCATGGTCATAGGAACAAATACTTGACACGCAGAAAAACAGTAGCAACAAAATGACACGATCAACATGCTACGTCTATTAGTTTGGGTCTAGTCCATCACGTGATTCTCCTAATGACGTGATCCAGTTATCAAGCAGCAACACCTTGTTCATAATCATAAGACCGTGACTATCTTTGATCAACTGACTAGCCAACTAGAGGCTTGCTAGGGACAGTGTTTTGTCTATGTATCCACACATGTAAATGAGTCTTCATTCAATACAATTATAGCATGGATAATAAACGATTATCTTGATACAGGAATTATAATAATAACTATATTTATTATTGCCTCTAGGGCATAATTCCAACAGTCTCCCACTTGCACTAGAGTCAATAATCTAGCCCTCACATCATCATGCGAATTACATTGTAATAAATCTAACACCCATACAGTTCTGGTGTTGATCATGCTTTGGCCGTGGAAGAGGTTTAGTCAGCGGGTCTGCTACATTCAGATCCGTGTGCACTTTGCATATATTTACATCCTCTCCTTCAACGTAGTCGCGGATGAGGTTGAAGCGTCGTTTGATGTGTCTGGACTTCTTGTGAAACCGTGGTTCCTTTGCTAAGGCAATGGCACCCGTGTTGTCACAGAACAAGGTTATTGGATTCAGTGCGCTTGGCACCACTCCAAGATCCGTCATGAACTGCTTCATCCAGACACCCTCCTTAGCCGCCTCCGAGGCAGCCATGTACTCCGCTTCACATGTAGAATCTGCTACGACGCTTTGCTTGGAACTGCACCAGCTTACCGCACCCCCATTAAGAATAAATACGTATCCAGTTTGCGACTTAGAGTCGTCCGGATCTGTGTCAAAGCTTGCATCGACGTAACCTTTTACGGCGAGCTCTTCGTCACCTCCATACACGAGAAACATCTCCTTAGTCCTTTTCAGGTACTTCAGGATATCCTTGACCGCTGTCCCGTGATCCACTCCTAGATTACTCTGGAACCTACCTGCCATCCTTATGGCCAGGCTAACATCCGGTCTAGTGCACAACATTGCATACATGATAGAACCTATGGCTGAAGCATAGGGGACGGAGCGCATATGCTCTCTATCTTCATCAGTTGCTGGGCACTGAGTCTTACTCAATCTCGTACCTTGTAAAACTGGCAAGAACCCATTCTTGGACTGTTCCATTTTGAACCTCTTCAAAACTTTATCAAGGTATGTGCTTTGTGAAAGTCCTACCAGGCGTTTTGATCTATCCCTATAGATCTTAATGCCTAGAATGCAAGCAGCTTCTCCTAGGTCCTTCATAGAGAAACTTTTATTCAAGTAATCCTTTATGCTCTCCAAAAGCTCTACGTTGTTTCCAATCAGCAATATGTCATCCACATATAATATTAGAAACGCCACAGAGCTCCCACTCACTTTCTTGTAAATACAAGATTCTCCAACCACTTGTATAAACCCAAATGCTTTGATCACCTCATCAAAGCGTTTGTTCCAACTCCGAGATGCTTGCACCAGTCCATAAATGGATCGCTGGAGCTTGCACACCTTGTTAGCATTCTTAGGATCGACAAAACCTTCGGGTTGCATCATATACAATTCTTCCTTAAGGAAACCGTTAACGAACGCCGTTTTGACATCCATCTGCCAGATTTCATAATCGAAAAATGCAGCTATTGCTAACATGATTCTAACGGACTTAAGCATCGCTACGGGTGAGAATGTCTCATCGTAGTCAACTCCTTGAACTTGCGGAAAACCCTTTGCCACAAGTCGAGCTTTATAAACGGTCACATTGCCGTCAGCGTCCGTCTTCCTCTTAAAGATCCATTTGTTCTGAATATCCTTGCGGCCCTCAGGCATTACCTCCAAAGTCCACACTTTGTTCTCATACATGGATCCTATCTCGGACTTCATGGCTTCTAGCCATTTGTTGGAATCCGGGCCCACCATTGCTTCTTCATAATTTGCAGGTTCATTGTTGTCCAACAACATGATTGACAAGATGGGATTACCGTACCACTCTGGAGCAGCACGTGGTCTCGTCGACCTGCGTGGTTCGACAGAAACTTGAACCGGAGTTTCATGATCATCATCATTAACTTCCTCCTCAACCGGCGTTGCAACGACAGAGGTTTCCCCTTGCCTTGCGCCACCATCCAGAGGGATGAGAGGTTCGACAACCTCGCCAAGTTCTATCTTCCTCCCACTCAATTCTCTCGAGAGAAACTCCTTCTCGAGAAAAGCTCCGTTTTTAGCAACAAACACTTTGCCCTCGGATTTGAGATAGAAGGTGTACCCAACTGTCTCTTTTGGGTAACCTATGAAGACGCACTTTTCCGCTTTGGGTTCCAGCTTTTCAGGCTGAAGCTTTTTGACATAAGCATCACATCCCCAAACTTTAAGAAACGACAACTTTGGCCTTTTGCCATACCACAGTTCGTATGGTGTCGTCTCAACGGATTTTGATGGTGCCCTATTTAAAGTGAATGCAGTTGTTTCTAATGCATAACCCCAAAACGATAACGACAAATCGGTAAGAGACATCATAGATCGCACCATCTCTAATAAAGTACGATTACGACGTTCGGACACACCATGATGCTGTGGTGTTCCAGGCGGTGTCAACTGTGAAACAATTCCACATTGTCTTAAGTGAGCACCAAACTCGAAACTCAGATATTCACCCCCACGATCAGACCGTAGGAACTTGATCTTCTTGGTACGATGATTTTCAACTTCACTCTGAAATTGCTTGAACTTTTCAAATGTTTCAGACTTGTGCTTCATCAAGTAGACATAACCATATCTACTCAAATCGTTAGTGAAGGTGAGAAAATAATGATATGCACCGCGTGCCTCCACGCTCATCGGACCACACACATCAATATGTATGATTTCCAACAAGTCACTTGCACGCTCCATTGTTCCGGAGAACGGAGTCTTAGTCATCTTGCCCATGAGGCATGGTTCGCACGTGTCAAGTGAATCAAAGTCAAGTGACTCCAAAACTCCATCAACATGGAGTTTCTTCATGCGCTTTACACCAATATGACCTAAGCGGCAGTGCCACAAAAATATGGCGCTATCATTGTTAACTCTAACTCTTTTGGTCTCAATGTTATGTATGTGTCTATCGCTATCAAGATTCAATATGAACTATCCTCTCACATTGGGTGCATGACCATAAAAGATGTTACTCATAGAAATAGAACAACCATTATTCTCTGACTTAAAAGAGTAACCGTCTCGCAATAAACAAGATCCAGATATAATGTTCATGCTCAACGCATGCACTAAATAACAATGATTCAAGTTCATAACTAATCCTGATGGTAATTGAAGTGAAACTGTGCCGACGGTGATTGCATCAACCTTGGAACCATTTCCTACGCGCATCGTCACTTCATCTTTCGCCAGCCTTCGTCTATTCCGCAGTTCCTGTTTCGAGTTGCAAATAAGAGCAACAGAACCAGTATCGAATACCCAGGCACTACTACGAGAGCCGGTTAAGTCCACATCAATAACTTGTATATCAAATATACCCGATTTTCTTTGGCCGCCTTCTTATCTGCCAGATACTTGGGGCAATTGCGCTTCCAGTGACCCATACCCTTGCAATAGTAACACTCTGTTTCAGGCTTAGGTCTAGCTTTGGGTTTCTTCGTTGGATTGGCAACAGGCTTGCCGCTCTTCTTTGAATTACCCTTCTTGCCTTTGCCGTTTCTCTTGAAACTAGTGGTCTTATTCACCATCAACACTTGATGCTCTTTACGGAGTTCAGACTCTGCGACTTTCAGCATCGCAAACAACTCGCCGGGAGACTTGTTCATCCCTTGCATGTTGTAGTTCAACACAAAGCCTTTATAGCTTGGCGGAAGTGATTTAAGGATTCTGTCAGTGATAGCTTCTTGCGGGAGTTCAATCCCCAGCTCAGCTAGACGGTTTGAGTACCCAGACATTTTGAGAACATGTTCACTGACAGACGAGTTCTCCTCCATCTTGCAAGCATAGAATTTATCGGAGGTCTCATACCTCTCGATCCGGGCGTTCTTCGGAAAGATAAACTTCAACTCGTGGAACATCTCAAATGCTCCATGACGCTCAAAGCGACGTTGAAGTCCCGGTTCTAAGCCATACAAGACTGCACATTGAACTACTCAGTAGTCCTCCTTACGTGCTAACCAAGCGTTCTTAACATCCTGATCAACCGTAGCGGGTGGTTCATCTCCTAGCGCAGCATTAAGGACATAATCCTTTTTCCCAGCTTGTAAGATTAGCTTAAGATTATGAGCCCAGTCTACAAAGTTGCTTCATCATCTTTCAACTTAGCTTTCTCTAGGAACGTATTAAAATTCAGGGTGACTGTCGCGTGAGCCATGATCTACAACACAAATATATTCAAAGTGGACATAGACTATGTTCAAGATAATTAGAGTTTAACTTAATCAAAATTATACGCTAAACTCCCACTCAAAAAGTACATCTCTCTAGTCATTTGAGTGGTTCATGATCCACTTACACTAGCTCAAGTCCGATCATCACGTGAGTTGAGTATAGTTTCAGTGGTAAGCATCATGTGTTCCGAGGCCATGTCTGCACATGCTAGGCTCGTCAAGCTTAACCCGAGTGTTCCGCGTGCGCAACTGTTTTGCACCCGTTGTATGTGAACGTTGAGTCTATCACACCCGATCATCACGTGGTGTCTCGAAACGACGAACTGTAGCAACGGTGCACAGTCGGGGAGAACACAATTTCGTCTTGAAATTTTAGTGAGAGATCACCTCATAATGCTACCGTCGTTCTAAGCAAAATAAGGTGCATAAAAGGATTAACATCACATGCAATTCATAAGTGACATGATATGGCCATCATCACGTGCTTCTTGATCTCCATCACCAAAGCACCGGCACGATCTTCTTTGTCACCGGCGCCACACCATGATCATCCATCAACGTGTTGCCACCGGGGTTGTCGTGCTACTTATGCTATTACTACTAAAGCTACATCCTAGCAAAATAGTAAACGCATCTGCAAGCACAAACGTTAGTATAAAGACAACCCTATGGCTCCTGCCGGTTGCCGTACCATCGACGTGCAAGTCGATATTATCTATTACAACATGATCATCTCATACATCGAATATATCACATCACATCGTTGGCCATATCACATCACAAGCATACCCTGCAAAAACAAGTCAGACGTCCTCTAATTTTGTTGTTGCATGTTTTACGTGGTGACCACGGGTATCTAGTAGGACCGCATCTTACTTACGCAAACACCACAACGGAGATATATGAGTTGCTATTTAACCTCATCCAAGGACCTCCTCGGTCAAATCCGATTCAACTAAAGTTGGAGAAACCGACACTTGCCAGTCATCTTTGAGCAACGAGGTTACTCGTAGCGATGAAACCAGTCTCTCGTAAGCGTACGAGTAATGTCGGTCCAAGCCGCTTCAATCCAACAATACCGCGGAATCAAGAAAAGACTAAGGAGGGCAGCAAAACGCACATCACCGCCCACAAAAACTTTTGTGTTGTACTCGAGAAGACATCTACGCATGAACCTAGCTCATGATGCCACTGTTGGAGAACGTCGCATGGGAAAAAAAAATTTCCTACGCGCACGAAGACCTATCATGGTGATGTCCATCTACGAGAGGGGATGAGTGATATACGTACCCTTGTAGACCGTACATCAGAAGCGTTAGTGAACGCGGTTGATGTAGTGGAACGTCCTCACGTCCCTCGATCCGCCCTGCGAACAATCCCGCGATCAGTCCCACGATCTAGTACCGAACGGACGGCACCTCCGCGTTCAGCACACGTACAACTCGACGATGATCTCGGCCTTCTTGATCCAGCAAGAGAGACGGAGAGGTAGAAGAGTTCTCCGGCAGCATGACGGCGCTCCGGAGGTTGGTGATGACCTTGTCTCAGCAGGGCTCCGCCCGAGCTCCGCAGAAACATGATCTGGAGGAAAAACCGTGGAGGTATGTGGTCGGGCTACCGTGGAAAGTCGTCTCAAATCAGCCCTAAAACCTCCGTATATATAGGTGGGAGAGAGGGGACCTTGCCTTGGGGCTCAAGGAGCCCCAAGGAGGTCGGCCGAGCCAAGGGGGGAAGGTCTCCCCCCCAAACCGAGTTGGACTTGGTTTGGTGGGTGGGAGTCCTTCCTTCCCTTCCCACCTCCTCTTTTTTTTCTTTCTCTTTGATTTTTCTTCCAATGCGCATAGGGCCCTTTTGGGCTGTCCCACCAGCCCACTAAGGGCTGGTGCGCCACCCTCAATGCCTATGGGCTTCCCCGGGGTGGGTTGCCCCCCCGGTGAACTCCCGGAACCCATTCGTCATTCCCGATACATTCCCGGTAACTCCGAAAACCTTCCGGTAATCAAATGAGGTCATCCTATATATCAATCTTCGTTTCCGGACCATTCCGAAAACCCTCGGGACGTCCGTGATCTCATCCGGGACTCCGAACAACATTCGGTAACCAACCATATAACTCAAATACGCATAAAACAACGTCGAACCTTAAGTGTGCAGACCCTGCGGGTTCGAGAACTATGTAGACATGACCCGAGAGACTCCTCGGTCAATATCCAATAGCGGGACCTGGATGCCCATATTGGATCCTACATATTCTACGAAGATCTTATCATTTGAACCTCAGTGCCAAGGATTCATATAATCCTATATGTCATTCCCTTTGTCCTTCGGTATGTTACTTGCCCGAGATTCGATCGTTAGTATCCGCATACCTATTTCAATCTCGTTTACCGGCAAGTCTCTTTACTCGTTCCGTAATACAAGATCCCGCAACTTACACTAAGTTACATTGCTTGCAAGGCTTGTGTGTGATGTTGTATTACCGAGTGGGCCCCGAGATACCTCTCCATCACACGGAGTGACAAATCCCAGTCTTGATCCATACTAACTCAACTAACACCTTCGGAGGTACCTGTAGAGCATCTTTATAGTCACCCAGTTACGTTGCGATGTTTGATACACACAAATTATTCCTCCGGTGTCAGTGAGTTATATGATCTCATGGTCATAGGAACAAATACTTGACACGCAGAAAAACAGTAGCAACAAAATGACACGATCAACATGCTACGTCTATTAGTTTGGGTCTAGTCCATCACGTGATTCTCCTAATGACGTGATCCAGTTATCAAGCAACAACACCTTGTTCATAATCAGAAGACACTGACTATCTTTGATCAACTGACTAGCCAACTAGAGGCTTGCTAGGGACAGTGTTCTATCTATGTATCCACACATGTAAATGAGTCTTCATTCAATACAATTATAGCATGGATAATAAACGATTATCTTGATACAGGAATTATAATAATAACTATATTTATTATTGCCTCTAGGGCATAATTCCAACACATGCAACATGGATCTAAAAATGAAGCCAGTTTCTCGGGAAGTACAATCCTTCCCAACAAACTTGTGGTTTAGAACTAAGAACTGGCAGGTGCCTCCTGTCTTCCTAGTTGAACCCAGGTTGTGGTTCAGAAGTTAGTTTAGAATAAAAGCAACCAAATGCAATGCAAAGCCATCTTCCAAATATTTCAATTTTCAGGATATTTAGATAACACATAAGTGACCATGAGCAGTCAACATAGAAGCTAGTGACCATGAACGGTGACAAATGTTCATATTTCCGCCGAATACATGTCTAACAAACCCCCAAGTGCATAATCTGATTTAATTATGCCAAAACATTAAACAAACAAATTCAGTATAACACGCCATCATAATACATAATAATTTATAATCCTTCAAGTTACTTAATAAAAATAATATAACTTAGTGCACCACACCATTACATCACAATTATGCCAAAACATTAAGCAGAAAGCAACCAAATCTGCGTTTCATCAGCATGAACAACTCTTCAAATTTAGTACTCGAGAGTATCTGAGGATTTTGCTGTGCCATTGCAAGCTAATGGCACGATCTGTCTAAGCTTTTTGAAGTACCTGAGGATGCCGTGGAGCAACTGAGGGCGGAGAGGAGGGCCTCACAGTAGACGCCGGCGGGCTTGTCCACCACGGCAAGCCACTCGTCCTTGAACACGACGGCGGCGGAGGAGTAGGCACCGGAGCGGAAGAAGAAGATAGGGGCAGGGGCAACGACGGCGTCGACGGGGTGGGTCGGGGGCGCGCAGCGTCGGTGTAGAGGACAACGGCGTGGTCGGGGCAAGGGCAGCGACGGGCCGGCAGGGGCGGCGTCAGCGTCGGGATCGAATGGAGAGAGGGGGAGAGATCGAAATTTCTTAACTGCCGCTTATATAGCCCCACCTTTAGTCCCTGTTGGTGGCACCAATCACGACTAATGAGGGGTATTGGTCCCGGTTGGTGTCACCAACCGGGACTAAAGGTCTCTTTTCAGCAGCCCGAAGGGCGGGAAGCTGAGGTGAAAGGATCGATATGGTTGGCTAGAGGGGGGGGGGTGAATAGACAACGTCCACTTTTTAAATAATCTTAGCAAGTTAAGGTAAACAACATACGGGTTCACAAAGAATACGACAATGAGGTGAACCCTAAAGATGCTAACAACGAGAGTTATTAAGACAAGTAAGATATAGTCACAAGCATAAGCAAATACAAAGTAAAGGATAGAGATAACCACAAGTGGAACCGATGGAGACGAGGATGTGTTACCGAAGTTCCTTCCCTTTGACAGGAAGTACGTCTCTGTTGGAGCGGTGTGGAGGCACAATGCTCCCCAAAAAGCCACTAAGGCCACCGTATTATCCTCACGCCCTCGCACGATGCAAGGTACCGTGATTCCACTATAGGTGCCCTTGAAGGCGGCGACCGAACCTTTACAAACAAGGTTGGGGCAACTCCACACAAAGCTTGGAGGCTCCCAACTAGACCACGAAGCTTCACCACAATGGAATATGGCTTCGAGGTGACCTCAACCGTCTAGCATGCTCAAACACCCAAGAGTAACAAGATCCGCAAGGGATTGGTGGGGGAATCAACTTTTCTCTTGGTGGAAGTGTGGATCTAGGCCTTCTCAACCAATCCCTAAAGAATCAACAAGTTTGATTGGCTAGGGAGAAAGATCGGGCACTTTTGAGCTTGGGGTGCAACAATGGAGCTTAGAGAGGTAAGAGATAGAGGTCCTCAGCTAGAAGAACCCTTTATATAGTGGGGGGAAAAATCAGACCATTTTCCCACTCTCTGCCCGAGCTCCAGCGGTACTACCACTGGCTGCAGCGGTACTACCGCTGGCACTCCAGCGGTACTACCGCTGAACACGGGCGGTACTACCGCCGCCTGGTAGTACTACCGCTGGATGCAGTGGTACTACCGCTGGGACTCCAGCGGTACTACCGCCGACACCAACGGTACTACCGTTGGCTCCTTGGTAGTGCAAAAGCACTACTACCGCCAAGAAAGTCTTCGCAAAAAGGCCCGTCCATGAACTACCGCTAGGCAGGTGGAACAAAGCTCCTCGAGCGGTACTACCGCTGACCAGGGGCGGTACTACCGCCAGCTAGCGGTACTACCGCTAGCAATCCAGCGGTACTACCGCTAGAGCGAGCGGTACTACCGCTGGGGACCATTTTGCAAAGATGCGAGAAACAAAGTGGCGGGGCCGCTCCAAAGATGAAGGAAAGGGAGAATGTGAAGTGTGCGCGTGCAAAGATAGATTCCACCCAAACCTTTCCACTACGGATCCCCCCTTAATAGTACGGCTTTCCTATGACTCAAATAAAGAGAATCGTAGAGAGCACCGTGCTTCCATTCCATGTATGAGGAGACATGTCGTCTTGTGCCGTTGACGTGTGTTATCTGAAACCTTAACACACACGGTTAGTCCTGTACGGTACTGTCATCAATCACCAAAATTACTTAGGCATAAACTATGCCCCAACAATCTCCCCCTTTTTGGTGGATTGATGACAATACCGGATTTGCACAGAGAATAATATGAGAACAAAAAGATAGAGATATATGACAATACGGGGCATATGACTCACAACATATGATGGAAATAAATCACACATAAGTTCATGTCTCACAAAAGATAGCAAACTAGAAGCAAACCAAGTTCGAAGCAAACCACACGAAATAAAGCAAAGCAACGCAAAGTTCGAATATGAAAGCAAATCCACCTCCTAGACTCTCTCCCCCTTTGGCAAAAGACACCAAAAAGGGGGCAGACCTAATGTCACAGGTAGCTACTCATCATCCTCAGCATCGCCAGACTCATCGGTCCCCTCCTGATCGGCCTGCTCCTCCTCTTCCGCCTCATCGCCAGACCACTGGTATCCTTGAGCCTGCATCCAAGTAGCCTCTGGAGTGATGTCGTCCTCTGAGCCACTGGAGATGTCCACATCAAGAGTCCTGAGAACACGCTTATGCCTCTGGCGGCTCTCCTTCTGAGCCACGTGCGTCTGGTACTGACCCTTAGCCTGCATACAGAATAGAGTCTTCATCTTGTCCTGCAGTTTGATGGCCCCAGATGGCATGGCAGACGAGCGGGACTGAGAGGCGGTTCCTCTGTCAGCAGCAGTTTCAGTAACAGTATCCATGTGGTGAGAGGAAGTGGATGGGTTGGCCCATTTGTCCTTGACGCGAATCTTGATCGGGTCGTGCACAATGTAGTCTGACTGAGCATAGAGCACCTCCTCCGGAAAAGCCTGTTGCCACTTATGGCGAATATATGCGAACAGATAGGGCCCGTAGATGGGAACCTTACGCATGATGATGCAGTTCCAGAGCTCCGTGAACATCACATCAGAAATATCCAGAGGGGCAGACTCCTGAGACATAGCCTCCTCACAAAGCAGCAGCATCTCAGCCAAGGAACCATGAACCTCATCGAAGTTACCAATGCGAGGGAAGAGGGTGTTGCGAAGGATCCGGTGCATGATGTCCAGATGCTTGGGGAGCACACCCTTCCTTACATAGAGCTTCTGCAATCTGTCCTTTGCGGGGGCCCTATCGGTGGGGGCTGCAGCATGAGGATGCAACCCAAGTGGAGTATCAGCTCCCTGGAAGTCAATGTTGAGGAATTGCATGAACTCACGCCAGGTACCGGTCATCTTCTGAGTCCCAGTCATCCACACCATAGAGGTCTCAGCATCAGGAGAGAAGTGGACCGTGACATAGAACTGAGCAACAGCAGTGGGATCAAAATCTGTCTTGTAAGTGATGATGTCCTTGATGCCCAGTTTGTCAATCAGAGAGAGGGCATCACCGAAATAGTCCAGGTTCCGCTGAAGATGAGCTAGGTCAATCCACTGAACAGAGACATAGTTTTTCTTGAAATGCGCGACAACATCACGGTAGATCCTGCACTGATCCCTTGCCCAGACATGGTCAATATCCTTGATCACATCCCTCTTGTTGAGATAGTGGTTCTGAGTGCGAAACTACAGAAAGTCCTTGGGGGACATTGTTCGGACATTGACCCTCTTCTCCTTGTGCGCGACCTTCTTGAAGGACTGCCTCTTGGGTTGCAGACCTGAGGTGGCAGACCCCTCGGGAGCCTCTTGGTTGCGATACTTCTTGGACTGCGTGTCACGTGGGGGGTTCGAACGGCGAGAGCCACCTGTGACACAGAACACACAGCGAAAAGCGGCGACAAAAAGAGTCAAGGCAACGAATCTTGAAAACGCACAAGAAATAAACACGCATTGCTAAGCACATAAAAAGAAAACACAGTGAATGCTCCTGGCGGTAGTACACCCCTGGCGGTAGTACCGTTGGGGCCTAGCGGTAGTACCGCTACCGCTGGCGGTAGTACCGCTGGGGGTCATAGCGGTAGTACCGCTACCCCTGGCGGTAGTACCGCTGGGGTTTGACTTTCAGATCTGACAGATAAAAATCGTTACGAGGGCATGGTGTGTATATGAACACTAAGAACTCCACCCCAGTCCTACTTTACATGAGGAACACTAGTAACACCGAAATAAGTACATGCCTAGGCAAGAGAGAGCAAGTTTTAGATCTAATCCAAACATAGTTCAAGTGCTAGATCTAAAACAAGTAAATCCTAGGGCATGGCAACATAATCAACAACAATCCATAGGACCTATACTCCCCTCAAACATCTCCTTCATGCCATCCAAGAACTAGCCATAAGATCAAAGATATGGATTCAATCCCCAATGCTCCTATCCCTAGAACAAGAACATCAACCAAATAGAAGAAGGGAGGAGCTTTACCGGGATTCATGGCTCTTGGAGGAGGAAGGAGAGGTGGAGCAACCCTTCCAAACCAACAGGGAGAAAGAGCTCCACGAAACGAGATCCAAACAGGGAGTTTTCGGGCTAGGGGAGGGAGGAGCCGCGAGGAAGAAGAAACAGGCTGAGAAAATCGGGCTCCCCCTCCTTTATATAGCCCAAGGGGTACGGTCCAGTGGTAGTACCGCTGAGGACCTAGCGGTAGTACCGCTACCTGGCGGTAGTACCGCCAGATGCAGCGGTAGTACCGATGGGGTCCTGGCGGTAGTACCGCTGAGGACCTAGCGGTAGTACCGCTACCTGGCGGTAGTACCGCCAGATGCAGCGGTAGTACCGCTGGGGTCCTGGCGATAGTACCGCTCCCCCTGGTGGTAGTACCGCTCCCCCTTGAGGCAGCCCTAAAAATTTCCTAGCCGGTCGTGTCAGATGGGAATCCTGGCGGTAGTACCGCCATACCTGGCGGTAGTACCGCTGGGGTCCTGGCGGTAGTACCGCTACCCCTGGCGGTAGTACCGCTGTAAATGTCTCAACGCGGCTAAGGAAAAGAGATGAACTTGGGCACATGACAAGTGAGTAAAAACAGATAACATCTAGCAAAATGTACTGACTTGTCATTGTATATCCTTTCTTCTATACGCAAGAAAGGGTGGAGGGGCGGCGGCCGAGGCCACCTATGTTTGAGACAATGGTATGACACCGCGAAGAATTATCCTTGGGTTCATGACCAATGCTCATCTTTGAAGCACAAGTGCCATTTGACAATGGCTAAAGTGAAAGACTAGATTGATTTATGCATAATGGGGGGAGGGAAAGTTCATTGAGAGAACAACACTCCCCCTATGTCCATGCCTACATCTAGACCAAGATGGAATGCAAAGTGAGGTGCAATATGCCTAGTTTCAATCCACATTACTTGAATCAATGATATTTAGCTGATGCCTTAACTCCCGGAACCTTGCTTCATCTAGAGGCTTAGTGAAAATATCTGCAAGTTGCTCTTCAGTGTGGATGAAGTGAACCTCAATATCACCTAGCTTGATATGTTCATGAATGAAGTGATGACGAATATCAATATGTTTGGTTTTGCTATGTTTCACTGGGTTGAGGGAAATCTTGATAGCGCTTTGATTGTCACATAGAAGAGGTACTTTGTCAGAAGTGACACCATAATCCTTTAAAGTCTGCCTCATCCATAGCAATTGTGCACAACAACTTGCAGCTGCCACATACTCACCTTCGGTGGATGATAAGGAGACGCAACTCTGCTTCTTTGAAGACCAACTTACCAAAGAGCAACCAAGGAATTGGCATCCTCCAGACGTTGACTTCCTCTCCACACAATCTCCTGCCCAATCTGAGTCAGAATAGCCAACTAGATTTAAGTTTGCTCCTTTGGGATACCAGAGGCCAAAGTTTGGGGTATGAGCCAAATATCGAAAGATTCGCTTAACAGCCATGTAATGACTTTCTTTTGGTGCGGATTGAAACTGTGCACATATCCCTACACTCAACATAATATCCGGTCTAGATGCACAAAGGTAAAGGAGGGATCCAATCATGGAGCGGTATACCTTTTGATCCACTGGTTTACCATTGGGATCACTGTCAAGCTTACATCTTGTTGGCATGGGGAACTTGACCGGTTTGACATCTTCGAGCTCGAACTGTTTGAGCATGTCTTGAGTGTACTTGGCTTGTTTGATGAATGTCCCTTCTAGACCTTGTCTAATCTCGAACCCGAGGAAGAACTTCAACTCTCCCATCATGGACATCTCAAACTTCTCAGTCATTAGTGCAGCAAATTCTTCATTGAATGAAATGTTAGGAGAGCCGAAGATAATATCATCAACATATAGTTGGCATATGAACAAATCCCCTTTAACCCTCTTAGTAAAAAGAGTGGGATCTATCTTCCCAATTTCAAACCCACGATCTTGTAACAACTCAGTAAGATACTCATACCACGCACGTGGGGCTTGTTTAAGGCCATAGAGTGCCTTATTAAGTTTGTACACATGATTGGGGAGCTTGGGATGTTCGAATCCCGGGGGTTGTTTGACATAGACCAACTCATTCAAAGGACCATTAAGAAAAGCACTTTTCACATCCATTTGCTGTAATTTGAAGTTATGATGGGAAGCAAATGCAAGTAACATGCGAATAGATTCTAGACGAGCAACAGGGGCAAAAGTTTCACCGTAGTCGATACCCTCGACTTGGGAGTAGCCTTGAGCCACCAATCTTGCCTTGTTTCGAATCACAATTCCATTGGCATCTTGCTTGTTCTTGAATATCCATTTGGTCCCGATGACATTATGTTCCTCCGTTGGCCGAGGCACTAAATCCCAGACTTGGTTGCGCTCGAAGTTGTTAAGTTCTTCGTGCATGGACATAAGCCAATCCTCATCATCGAGCGCTTCCTATACCTGTTGAGGTTCACAATACGAGACAAACGCGTGATGCTCACAATATTTCCAAAGCTGTTGACGGGTGGATACTCCCTTTTTTAAACTGCCAAGTACATTCTTCATAAGATGTGACTTGACTCTCAGCTTGTTCGCATTCTTGGCTGCTCGATGCTCCAAGAGTTCTTCATTGGATAACGGGGGAGCATCGACTTGTTTCCTTTGCTTGCCCTTGCGTCTTGAGCCGGTTGTTGGAGCTCCAGACGGGAATTGTGAGACAGTCTCCTGATCATCTTGTCCTTCGACTTGAGCAGGTTCACTAGTTTGTTCTTGTATTAGTGGTTGCTCTTGATCTTGATCTTGTACTTCTACTTGGTCTGAATCTTGGGGTTGCACTTGATCTTGATCATGAGCCGGTTCGGAGTCTTGGGGTAGTGCTTGAATATCATGGGACACATCACCATTGTTGGGCAATTGATCTTGACCTTGAGCTTGTTCAACTTGTTGAGAGTCTTCTCTTTGTTCATCGGAAGCGTGTGGGGCTTGTGGGGGTGATGGCTCCACTTGAGTAGAGCATTGTCCTTCTCCTTCAGCCACAAGGGGTTCCTCAATGGGGAGTATTTGACCAATCCCCATTCTTCTTATGGCTTGGGGAGGAATTTCATCACCTACATCACAAAGACCACTTTGCTCCACTTGGGAGCCATTATTTTCATCAAACTCTATGTTACACGTCTCCTCAATTAGTCCGGTGGACTTGTTGAGGACACGGTAAGCATGAGAGTTTGTAGCATAACCAACAAAGATACCCTCATGTGCTCTAGAATCAAATTTAGCTAGCCGTGCTCCTTTCTTGAGAATGAAACACTTACAACCGAAAACCCGGAAGTACTTGAGATTGGGTTTGTTTCCAGTTAAAATCTCATACGGAGTCTTGTTCAAGCCTTTGCGGATGTAGAGCTGATTGGATGCATGACATGCTGTGTTGATGGCCTCTGCCCAGAAGTTATATGGAGATTTGAATTCTGCCATCATTGTCCTTGCAGCGTCTATCAAGGTCCGGTTCTTCCTTTCTGCCACGCCGTTTTGCTGAGGGGTATATGGTGCAGAATATTGGTGCTTTATTCCCTCATCACCTAGAAACTCATCTAAGGTGTAGTTCTTGAACTCTGTGCCGTTGTCACTCCTAATCATCAAGATCTTTGCTTCATGTTGACGTTGCGCTTCATTAGGAAAGTTGATGACCGTTGGCTGAGTCTCACTCTTCTTTTTAAAGAAGTATACCCAGGTATATCTTGAGTAGTCGTCAACAATCACTAAGCAATACTTTCTGCCTCCAAGACTATCAAATGATGGAGGACCAAACAGATCCATATGGAGGAGTTCCAATGGCCTCTTAGTGTAGATAAGAGTCGTTGGACGATGAGCAGTTTCATGAATCTTTCCTTCAATGCAAGCACTGCAAACACGATCTTTAGCAAAGCTCACATTTTTTAGTCCTCGAACATGGTCCCTCGTCAGGAGACTTTGCAAAGATCTCATATTGACATGAGCTAAACGGCGATGCCAAAGCCAGCCCACGTCAACTTTAGCCATTAAACATATCGCAGTCTTAGTGGGTCGCTTTGAGAAGTTCACCACATAAAGACCATTTTCGACATGTCCAACATAGGCTACTTTAAGAGTCTTGCTCCTCAGGAGGACCACAGTGTCAATATTAAAGAATGTGGAAAAACCCATAATTGCAAGTTGACGAACCGAAAGTAAATTGTAGGCAAGTGACTCGACAAGCATGACCTTCTCAATAGATAAATCTTGAGAGATGACCACCTTACCAAATCCCAATACCTTTGAAGAGGATGCATCGGCGAATTGGACATGGGTGGGCATAGATGGAGAAGGACGCACATCCACCACTAAGTCCTTGCTTCCGGTCATATGATTTGTTGCTCCACTATCGAGCAACCATGTGTTCCCCACCGGAAGCAAACTCCTCCAATAGATCAAGGCTTGGTTTTAGGTACCCATTTTTTAATGGGTCCTTTCATGTTAGAGACAAGGGTCTTAGGAACCTAGATAGCCCATTCAATATCCTCATCGTAGGAACCAACAAATCTGGCATAAACATGCCCATCACTAGCACAACACAAAACATAAGAAGAATTGAGTTTGCCGGTTGTGTTAGTAGGAACGGTTTTGCCCTTCTTGGGGTTCCCATAGTCCACCTTGTTCCTGTTCACCTTCTGAGTCCCCTTACCCTCTTTGACAACGATGTCCATGAGGGTGAGAGATCGTTTGTTCTTGTTCTTCCTTTTACCTTTTGACTTGGAGGTAAGTCCAAGTCCTTCCTTTCCTACAACACCCTTTTGAGTGCTCAAGAGATCGTTCAGACTCTTCTCACCTTGTATGCATGCCACAAGACCCTTCTCAAGTTTCTCCTTTAACTTGGCATTTTCCTCCACCAGATGTACATGCTCACAACAGGGGTTAGTTGCACAAGCATTATCAATTAACACAAAGGGAGGACAGGTAGAGATCTCCTTGGTAAGCTTTGCTTGGAGTTGATCATGAGACTCTTTTAGAGAGAAATGAGCACCTTTCAAGGCTTTGTGGGCCTTGTCAAGTATGTCAAACTCCTTTTTGAGTCTGTCATGTCCAACCTCAAGAGCATACTTTTCAGATTTAAGCATACGAGTAAGAACAACATCACGATCTAGTTTCTTTTGCATTTTAGCGCTGTCATCGTTATATGACTCCTCAAGAGCCAAACGAAGAGTGCGCTCCTCTTCTAGAGCACTAGATAATTCGGCAATTTCATCGGCATAGTCACGACTATGTCCGTGAAGCTCAGAGATGGTCTCCTCATGAGACTCAATGAGGTCAGTGGCCTCACCCAGTTGTTCCAAGAGAGCAACAAAGTGCTTCTTGGGTTCTCCCTTAATAGTGCACAGAAACTTGTCAAGATCATGCTCATTAAGTTCCCCAACATCACTATCTTCAACACAATTTAACAATGACGGAGCAGAAGCAATGTTGGTCTTAATGATGGGAGTTACCTGATTGATACCTTTTTCCATGAGGGACTTGGTGATGTGGTTCTCGTTGGGGGCGTTGAAGAGAGATACCTTCTGGGGAGAGGTAGTGGCAATAGCAACAGTTGCCGTTGCCACTGTATCATCATCATCATCATTATCTGAAGGATACTCTTCAAGGGCCACCATCCCTTTTGGGTGAGGTTTCTTCGCAAAGTTGTTCTTGATTGGAAACGATTTGGTTTTGTCTTTGCGAATGAGCTTGCCTCCGTTGTCTTCCCTTTTCTCATAGGGACATTCGGCCACGAAGTGACTCACGTTACCACAGTTATAGCATGTCCTTACTCGTTGTTTGGGTTTGAATCCACTTGAGTTGTTCTTGGTGAAAGTGGGTCTTGAGTTCCTCTTGTTGCCCCAGAACTGCCTTGATGCAAGAGCCATGTGCTCATGATAGGCATACTTTGTGTCCTCAGGGCAGCCCTCCTCTTCCTCATCTTCTTCTTCTTCTTCAAGCATTGCTTTTGCTTTCAACGCATGGTTGGGTGAAGTTGTCTTTGATCGAACACGAGCAAGTGCATTGTCGGCTGTTTCGTTCATGATAGACATTGCAATGCATTCATCCAACACCTCACTGGAAGACAAGGAGTGAAAGTCTGGCCGCTGACGAATGACTGATGACATAGCTTTGTTGAAAGGCATGATGGCTTTAAGGAACTTGCGTTTGACCCATGTGTCATCCACATCCTTACTCCCATGATCCTTGAGTGCCACAGCAATAGCAGTCACCCTCCGATAGAGATCACGAGGGTCCTCGTCTTCCTTCATCACAAACTCATCGGCCTTATCAAGTATCACTTCATAGTTGGATCGTTGAATGCTTGAGCTTCCCTTGTACAACACCATAATATGCTCCCAACAATCCTTGGCCAAAGTGAAGGGACGCAAGTGAGGAAGATCTTCAGGTGGCACTGCAGACTGGAGAATAAACAAAGCAGAGTGATTGTATTGATTGTCTGCATCTTCTCTCGGAGTGAGGTTGCTTGGATCATGGGGATAAAATACTTGCTCAATGATTCTCCACAAGTTTGTTGAGCTGTGATTCAAATGAGACTTAATAGAAAATACCCAGTTAGCAAAGTCACCTTTCACAAGCTTAGGAGGAGGACCAACAGGATTAAGACGTGGTGCGGGAACGGATCCTCCATAGACCATGGGGGGTGGAACTGAGGCATATGTTCGAGTCCCATCCTTTTCGTGAGACGAGGGAGGTTGCATACCTTTAGTCGCTTCCTTGGAGGAGTTGGCCTCCGAATCGGAAACGGTGGGTTTAACAACTATAGCCGGTTCGGGTGAACTTTTAAATCCCTCAATTAACTCTTTAAGCATGGTCTTGACCTCGTTCGTCAAGGACGTCTTGAGAGCGGCCATAGACGTATTCAAGTCGTCCCTTGTGACCGAAGTCAAGTCCATGGCCTCGGGTTGCCCATGATTAATTCCCTCTTCGCCTTCCATACTCTTCGGGTGGTTAAACCCTTAATAAAGAGACGTGGCTCTGATACCAATTGAAAGGATCGATATGGTTGGCTAGAGGGGGGTGAATAGACAACGTCCACTTTTTAAATAATCTTAGCAAGTTAAGGTAAACAACATACGGGTTCACAAATAATACGACAATGAGGTGAACCCTAAAGAAGCTAACAACGAGAGTTATTAAGACAAGTAAGATATAGTCACAAGCATAAGCAAATACAAAGTAAAGGATAGAGATAACCACAAGTGGAAACGATGGAGACGAGGATGTGTTACCGAAGTTCCTTCCCTTTGACAGGAAGTACGTCTCCGTTGGAGCGGTGTGGAGGCACAATGCTCCCCAAAAAGCCACTAAGGCCACCGTATTCTCCTCACGCCCTCGCATGATGCAAGGTACCATGATTCCACTATAGGTGCCCTTGAAGGCGGCGACCGAACCTTTACAAACAAGGTTGGGGCAACTCCACACAAAGCTTGGAGGCTCCCAACTAGACCACGAAGCTTCACCACAATGGAATATGGCTTCGAGGTGACCTCAACCGTCTAGGATGCTCAAACACCCAAGAGTAACAAGATCCGCAAGGGATTGGTGGGGGAATCAACTTTTCTCTTGGTGGAAGTGTGGATCTAGGCCTTCTCAACCAATCCCTAAAGAATCAACAAGTTTGATTGGCTAGGGAGAGAGATCGGGCACTTTTGAGCTTAGGGAGCAACAATGGATCTTAGAGAGGTAAGAGATAGAGTTCCTCAGCTAGAAGAACCCTTTATATAGTGGGGGAAAAAATCAGACCGCTTTCCCACTCTCTGCCCGAGCTCCAGCGGTACTACCGCTGGCTGCAGCGGTACTACCGCTGGCACTCCAGCGGTACTACCGCCGCCTGGCGGTACTACCGCTGGATGCAGCGGTACTACCGCTGGGACTCCAGCGGTACTACCGCCGACACCAGCGGTACTACCGCTGGCTCCTTGGTAGTGCAAAAGCACTACTACCGCCAAGAAAGTCTTCGCAAAAAGGTCCGTCCACGAACTACCGCTAGGCAGGTGGAACAAAGCTCCTAGAGCGGTACTACCACTGACCAGGGGCGGTACTACCGCCAGCTAGCGGTACTACCGCTGGCTGCAGCGGTACTACCGCTAGCAATCCAGCGGTACTACCGCTAGAGCCAGCGGTACTACCGCTGGGGACCATTTTGCAAAGATGCGAGAAACAAAGTGGCGGGGGCCGCTCCAAAGATGAAGGAAAGGGAGAATGTGAAGTGTGAGTGTGATAAGATAGATTCCACCCAAATCTTTCCACTACGGATCCCCTCTTAATAGTACGGCTTTCCTATGACTCAAATAAAGAGAATCGTAGAGAGCGCCGTGCTTCCGTTCCATGTATGAGGAGACGTGTCGTCTTGTGCCGTTGACATGTGTTATCTGAAACCTTAACACACACGGTTAGTCCTGTACGGTACTGTCATCAATCACCAAAATTACTTAGGCATAAACTATGCCCTAACAAGAGGCCTTTGGTCCCGGTTGGTGGCACCAACCAGGACTAAAGGGGGGTATTGGTACCAGTTAGTGTCACCAACCGGGACCAAATGTCTCTTTTCAGCAGCCCGAAGGGCGGGAAGCAGAGGCCTTTGGTCCCGGTTGGTGGCACCAACCGGTACCAATGCCCCCTTTAGTCCCGGTTGGTGCCACCAACCGGGACCAAAGGCCTTGTGCGGTGCGGTGCTATGTTTGGTCCCACCTCGCTAGCCGAGAGGGGCTCGGAGTGGTTTATAAGGCCTGCCGGACCAACCACTTCGGGCTCCTCTCTACTGCAGGCTTACGGGCCTAAAATCATTATATGTGCTTGTGGGCCTATTGGGCCTACTGCGGGCCTGCATCCTAGCCCTAGTAATGGGTTTCTAGTCGTATGCACGCCGTGGTGGCCCTGTAGGTGGCACTTTTTTTAAAAAAAATTCCAGTTTTTTTGCTTTCTTTTTTGTTTCTAATTACTTATTTATTTTCTTTTATGATAATTCTTTTTGCTATTAAAGTTTGTAACAAAATTATAATTACTTATTTATTTTCTTTTATGATAATTCTTTTTTGCTTTTAATGTTTTAAAGAGAAAATACTTTGATAATTTTAGTTGCATAAATTCTATATAATTTTAGTTTCAATTATACTAGAGGTTTATAAAAGCTTTTTAGTTGATTCCTTTAGTACCAGTTCTAAGGCTGTTACAAAGGCATTTTATTTGGCACATTGCTTAGCTTCAAGAAAGTCTGAATTTGGCACGTTGCTTAGCTTCAAGAAATTGGAATTTGGCACGTTGCTTAGCTTCAAGAAGGGAGAGGCGCAGTGCTCACCTACACGATGAAGGGAGAGGCGTAGTGCTCACCCACATAGCATGTGCGAGAAAGTTGAGAGGGTTACGGCAAAAACTGGATGCACTTCGTGTACAAAACGGACAATCTCTTTCGAAGTATGAGGGTTTCGTACGGAAACTCGTCTGTTACAAAGGGATTTCATTTTTTTGAACTTATTTGAACTCCATAGTTTTTCTGTGTTCAAAATGCATCATTCGAAGACACATCATCAATTTACAACCCTTTCTGACTTCATTTGTTACTTTTCATGCATTTACTAATTATTTTGAGCTATAAGACCATGAAATTGAAAAGCATTTGAAATGAACTCTGAAAAGGTTCCAAGTCGGCATGGTATCATCATTTCACCCACATAGAATGTGAAAGAAAGTTGAGAGGGTTACGGCAAAAACTGGATGCACTTCGTGTACAAAACGGACAATCTCTTTCGAAGTATTAGGGTTTCATGCGGAAACTCGTCTATTACAAAGGGATTTCATTTTTTTGAACTTATTTGAACTCCATAGTTTTTCTGTGTTCAAAATGCACCATTCAAAGCCACATCATCAATTTACAACCCTTTCTGACTTCATTTGTTATTTTTCATGCATTTACTGATTATTTTGAGCTATAAGACCATGAAATTGAAAAGCATTTGAAATGAACTCTGAAAAGGTTCCAAGTTGGCATGGTATCATCATTTCACCCACATAGCATGTGCGAGAAAGTTGAGAGGGTTACGGCAAAAAATGGATGCACTTCGTGTACAAAACGGACAATCTCTTTCGAAGTATGAGGGTTTCATACGGAAACTCGTGTGTTACAAAGGGATTTCATTTTTTTGAACTTATTTGAACTCCATAGTTTTTCTGTGTTCAAAATGCACCATTCAGAGCGACATCATCAATTTACAAACCTTTCTAACTTCATTTGGTATTTTTCATGCATTTACTGATTATTTTGAGCTATAAGACCATGAAATTGAAAAGCATTTGAATTAACTCTGAAAAGGTTCCAAGTTGGCACGGTATCATCATTTCACCCACATAGCATGTGCGACAAAGTTGAGAGGGTTACGGCAAAAAATGGATGCACTTCGTGTACAAAACGGATTATCTCTTTCGAAGTATCACGGTTTCATACGAAAACTCGTGTGTTACATAGGGATTTCATTTTTTTGAACTTATTTGAACTCCGTAGTTTTTCTGTGTTCAAAATGCACCATTCAAAGCCACATCATCAATTTACAATCGTTTCTGACTTCATTTGTTATTTTTCATGCATTTACTGATTATTTTGAGCTATAAGACCATGAAATTGAAAAGCATTTGAAATGAACTCTGAAAAGGTTCCAAGTTGGCATGGTATCATCATTTCACCCACATAGCATGTGCGAGAAAGTTGATAGGGTTACGACAAAAACTGGATGCACTTCGTGTACAAAACGGACAATCTCTTTCGAAGTATCAGGGTTTCATACGGAAACTTGTCTGTTACAAAGGGATTTCATTTTTTGAACTTATTTGAACTCCGTAGTTTTTCTGTGTTCAAAATGCACCATTCAAAGCCACATCATCAATTTAGAACCCTTTTTGACTTCATTTGTTATTTTTCATGCATTTACTAATTATTTTGAGCTATAAACCATGAAATGGAAAAGCATTTGAAATGAACTCTGAAAAGGTTCCAAGTTGGCATGGTATCATCATTTCACCCACATAGCATGTGCAAGAAAGTTGAGAGGGTTACGGCAAAAACTGGATGCACTTCGTGTATAAAACGGACAATCTCTTTCGAAGTATGAGGGTTTCATACGGAAACTCGTCTGTTACAAAGGGATTTCATTTTTTTGAACTTATTTGAACTCCATAGTTTTTATGTGTTCAAAATGCACCATTCAAAGCCACATTATCAATTTACAACCCTTTGTGACTTCATTTGTTACTTTTCATGCATTTACTGATTATTTTGAGCTATAAGACCATGAAATTGAAAAGCATTTGAAATGAGCTCTGAAAAGGTTCCAAGTTGGCATGGTATCATCATTTCACCCACATAGCATGTGCAAGAAAGTAGAGAGGGTTACGGCAAAAACTGGATGCACTTCGTGTACAAAACGGACAATCTCTTTTGAAGTATCAGGGTTTTATACGGAAAGTCGTCTGTTACAAAGGGATTTCATTTTTTGAACTTATTTGAACTCCATAGTTTTTATGTGTTCAAAATGCACCATTCAAAGCCACATCATCAATTTACAACCTTTTCTGACTTCATTTGTTATTTTTCATGCATTTACTGATTATTTTGAGCTATAAGACCATGAAATTGAAAAGCATTTGAAATGAACTCTGAAAAGGTTCCAAGTTGGCATGGTATCATCATTTCTCCCACATAGCATGTGCGAGAAAGTTGAGAGGTTACGACAAAAACTGGATGCACTTTGTGTACAAAACGGACAATCTCTTTCGAAGTATCAGGGTTTCATACAGAAACTCGTATGTTACAAAGGGATTTCATTTTTTGAACTTATTTGAACTCCATAGTATTTATGTGTTCAAATGCACCATTCAAATCCACATCATCATATGATTGCTCACTTTTGCCCCTAAATATCTTGCTAGGTGCTCAAAATTGCACCTTTTGCTGTCATTCTGTGTTGAACTACCATGCATTGGTGACAATTTTAACACAACACGTGATATCCATTACATCTAGGGCACAACATTACATTTGCTCAAGTTTACAACAGTGCACAAATGATAGAATTACATCTAGGGCACAACACACTAGCAGAAACATAACACACACACTGCCACTTAATTGGCTTGCTTAGACCAAATGGAAACTAAACTAGCCACAATGCTCATGCCAAGAACAAAGAGAAAACCCATTGTTTCCATGAGCTCATTCCTTTTCTTCAACTTCAATTGCATTTTCTTGTTTTCATTATTCTGATCCATAACCTTCTTCTCCATCCTACTAGCTTTGATCCAACTAGGTTCAAGGCCACCATGGAGCTCCTCAAAAGCTTGCCCCACTAGCTCAGTGGGAGGGGGGGTCAATCCAAACAACCCAATCACACTCATCAGGAAGTTGTTAAATCAGAGTTCACATAATTAGGTGAAATTCATAACTTTGCAATAAATCGATGAAAACAGAGTACCAAATGATGTTTTGAGGAATTACATCTAGTGGACAGCCCAAAAACCTTCTTCCCGTGCTTGCTCCACCCCAAGAAACACGGCGAGCAGGAATTAGCCCATGCCACGGGCAACGGTGATTTGAGCGCTCCTCAAGGCCGTAGAAACTTGGATTGGGAATGAAATACTCGGATTGGAACTGCACAATCCCGCAACCATCCACCTACGAGCCAGAAAGGCGCATATTACGGCCCATCCCTCGAAACCCTAGATGAGAAATCCCCAAATCCAATGTCAACCGAAAATCCAAATCGACTTGCCTCACTATGTGCGGAGGAGCTTGCAGCCGACATTGCGGACGTACACATGGACGTGCCCCAGCGGTGAAAACGGGGACGGGGCACGACAGACCGCTAAATCTAGACAAATCTCAGGAAAAATGGAGCTCCGAGGTCGAGCTTCGAGAGGAGAAAGCTTAACTAGTGTGGCTCAGGTATTTCATCGAACACCTCATGTGCATAGGAGGTGAGCTAGAGCACCCAAATGCCCTCCCCTCGCCGGCTAGAAAAAACAGAGTGCTCTACCGCGGCGATGGGTATATATAGGAAAATTATTTGTCCCCGTTCGTGGCATAAACTGGGGCTAAAGCCCCCTTCTAAACCGGTTCAAGGCACGAACCGGTACCAATGGATGTGGGCCAGGAGCGCGGCCCATTGGTCCCGGTTCGTGCCTAGAACCGGGACAAACGGGTCCAGACGAACCGGTACCAATGCCCACGAGGCCCCGGCCGACCCCCTGGGCTCATGAACCAAGTCTAATGCCCCCCATGGGTCCCAGTTCGTGAAGAACCGGGACTAATGGGCTGGCCAGGCCCGAACCAAAGCCCTATTTTCTACTAGTGCCTCTCCGTCATATGGAGTGACAAATCCCAGTCTTGATCCATGCTAACTCAATGGACACCTTCAGAGATACTTGTAGAGCACCTTTATAGTCACCCAGTAACGTTGCGACATTTGATACACACAAGGCATTCCTCCGGTGTGAGTGAGTTACATGATCTCATGGTCATAGGAATGAATACTTTGACACACAGAAAACAATAGCAACAAAATGACACGATCACATGCTACGTTTATAGTTTGGGTGTTGTCCATCACATCATTCTCCTAATGATGTGATCCAGTCATCAAGTGATAACACTTGCACATGGTCAGAAAACCTTAACCATCCCTGATCAACCGGCTAGTCAACTAGAGTCTTACTAGGGACATTGTTTTGTCTATATATCCACACATGTATCTATGCTTTCATTCAATACAATTATAGCATGGATAATAAACGATTATCTTGAAACAGGAAATATAATAATAACTATTGTATCATTGTCTCAAGGGCATATTTCCAACACTAAGCACATTAAAGGACTTATCAATTTAAACCCCAATGCATAGGTTGTTAACTTGTTGTTGCTAAGCATCCTTCATTTAATGATTTAGCAACTAAAGTTATTCATACATTGGTAAGTTTTTTTCATTTAAGTGTTTTGACTAGGTTCACGCGTTTGGCATTGTTTCTTCCAAGGGTTACCATACTAATCTCTTTCCTCTTAATTACCTTGCCACATGAGATTATTCGTCTGGATGGCAGCCTTAGCACCTGTACAAGGTGGAGCATTTGGAGATGCCTTAGACGATCTATAATGGGAGTAACATATGTGGTAACATAGATGCCACCTAAGTAAAAAAAAAGATATGAAAACCAATTAATGAGAAGAGAGAGAAATTGAGTAATTTAGCTAGTTACTCATATTATGAGTAACATAACGGATAACAAGGCAAGATGAGTCTATGAGCTAATAAATGAAAGACTCAATGTTACTATTCCTATGTTACAATCGAGTGTGAAGTTAGTAACTTAGACTAGTAGCATATGCATGTTACTACTCTATGTTATTCCTCATTGTGTGTAGTCTTAGAGACTATGGAAATTGCTTTTGGCTCTCGAGCACTATGGAGGTCTTTTTTTAAAAATAATTCAAAATTCAAACTTTTTGATTTCAAAAAAAATCTGAAAGTAATTATGCAAGTAAACAAGGATGTTATGTATACGTGTGTAAAATTTCAGGATCAAAAGCATTGAAATGCGATCTGTATAAAAAAGACAAATTCATAACCTTAGAGGATGAATAGTATGTGTTAAAAATCTTATTTGTCTTTTTTTGCATAGCTTTCAACTTAACGTATTTTGCCTTAAAAATTTACACACATGTGTGTTACACCCTCACATATCTTTGTTTTGTTTTTAAGAAATTTTTGAAATATGAAAATATGAATTTTTATGAAATTTGAATTTTAAATTTAAAGACCTCCGCGGTGCTCGGAAGCCAAACGTCCATCACGTTTTTAACTTTTCTTGCCATATAGACATGCCGGTCATGTCGGATTTATTACCATCAGATTGACTGACAACGTCTAGTATATAAAAACATCAGATCATTTAACGTGATTGCACATAGTCATGTCACGAAATAGGTTTTTTAAAAGTCAGTGGACAACATAAGCTATGTTAGAGTTGTATCAAATATTGATGTACGAGTTGGGTTACATATGGACTTGGTGTTGTAGTGTGGGTAGGATACATGTAGTGTCGTAGTCGGACACGTCGTACCCTTGGCCTCTTATATATGAGGAGGCACCCCACGTTGTAACCTATGACGACTAGATAGCGACAGGCTCGCAAGGGGGAGCCGACGGCTTGTGCCGGCGCCCGGGTGGCTGGTGTTGCGGTATCTCGGGGAGGAGCGCCCGTAGTCATTGCCCCGGGGAGTAGGTGAGTTCGCTGAACCTCGTTAACAAATCTCGGTGTCGTCATCATGCTGTGATTGCTTGTTCCTCGATGGATCGACCGCATACCTCGGATTTATTCTAACAAGTGGTATCAGAGCTAGGTTGTTTGGAGGCTACGGATGTTGATTTAGAGGAAGAATTGAGTTGAGATGCAGCCGTCTGCGGCGTGGTTCTCGGTGAGATCGGAAAGTAGTAGTTGGAGCAGGCATTGGATCAGTAGCAAGGGCACCTGCGGCGCTAGCGTAGACGCGCGTGGTTGGCCAACCATAAGGCGTGCGCGCGGTGGGCTGATGCATGCACGGGTTGTGCTGGTGGCCAGCTGAAGCCATGCACGCGGTGGGCGTTGTGCTGATGGAAAGAGCTGGCTAGTTCCATTGCTTTACGAGATTTGTTTGGAGAAAGAAAAAAGAAGAAACAAATACGGGACCGAGTCCCAAGAGAGCTCGTAGCCGAGCCGGACTGTTGGTTTGCTGGAGACGTGCAAGCACATTATAAAAGGAAGGCAGCCGGGCGAGGACTACAGACGCTGGTAGCTGACGAGAGAAAAAGGACTGCAGATCAATCGGGAAGAGAAAATCCATCAGGGGCTACACATCCATCAAAAGCAAGGGTTGAGGCAAAGCAAAAGCTGGCATCGCGAGTTGTGTGTGGTAGCTACTATACGTGAGAGTATTTGTACGAGGAGTTCGTGTACTTGGCTTTGCATGGAAGCTCGGATTATTTTTTTCACACAGTCAGCTGTACAAAGAACCATGGCGCTAGTGGGTACCAAGTTTGAGGTGGAGAAGTTCGACGGGACCGGAAGCTTTGGGTTATGGCAGACAAGGGTGAAAGATTTGTTGGCACAACAGGGATGTTTGAAGGCGTTTTTGCAGGAAGCCAAGCCAACTAAAATGGAGGCTGAGGACTGGGAGGAGTTACAGTTGAGGACAGCCGGAACTATACGGTTGTGTCTGTCGGACCAGGTTATTTATCATGTGATGGATGAGAATTCGCCGAAGAAGATCTGGGAGAAGTTGGAGAGTCAATTTATGTCCAAGACTGCGACGACCAAGGTGTATCTGAAGCAAAAGTTATATGGGATGAAGATGCAAGAGGGGTCGGATCTTGTGGAGTATATGAACGCCTTTAATCAAGTCGTAACGGATCTAGCACGCTTGGGTGCAACGATTGACGTCGAGGATAGGGCAATTCTGCTTCTTTGTTCATTGTCATCGTCCTATGACCATTTGATCACTACTTTGACGCACGACAAGGAGACCGTCAAGAATGAGGATATTACCGCGGCCTTGCTATCTTATCATATGAGAAAGAAGAATGCGGTGAAAGTCTCTCATGGTGAAGGTTTGCTAGTCAAGGGTGAAGATTGGCGGAAGGGATATGAGGCCGGGAAGAACAAGAAAAAGAAAAAGAAAATACAGTGTCACAAGTGTAAGCAGAGGGGACATATTAAAAAGGACTGTCCAGAGCTCAATGGTGGGTCAAGTGCTAATATGGCAATTCATGGTAATGACTCAGACAAAAGTAGTGATACCCTCGTAGTATCAGACATGCGGTCAACCAAAAGTGAAGCGTGGATGTTGGATTCAGCTTGCTCTTTTCATGCGACACCCAACAAGGAGTGGTTCTCTTCGTACAAGTCTGGTGATTTTGGTTTAGCCTATATGGGCGATGACACTGGTTATCGTGTTGCTGGAGTAGGTGACATTAAAATCAAGATGTTTGACGGAGTTGAGCGGATGCTTCGGGGAGTCAGGCATGTGCCGGGGCTAAGGAGGAATCTAATTTCGCTTGGAGTTCTTCATGATGGTGATATGGTATTCCGTTGTGATCGGAATAAGAAGACCATGGAAATCATGGAAGATAATGTGACCATGATGATTGGAGCGAGGACGGCTTCGCATCTATACAAGTTGCAAGGAAGCACTATTGCAGGTGGAGTCACGGAGACTCGAATTGCAGGAGTAGCAGCGGGATCCCACGGAGGCGGCGGGTCTGGGGCAGACTTGTCGGGTAGCTCTCGGTAAGCTATGAAGAAGACACCACAAGTCTGGAGTACATGGAAGTTTGATGCACGGACAAATTCAAAGTGATGGAAAATATTCGCCAATGTGGAGTTTGTTAGAGTTGTGTCAAATATTGATGTACGAGTTGGGTTACATATGGACTTGGTGTTGTAGTGTGGGTAGGATACATGTAGTGTCGTAGTCGGACACGTCGTACCCTTGACCTCTTATATATGAGGAGGCACCCCACGTTGTAACCTATGACGACTAGATAGCGACAGGCTCGCAAGGGCGAGCCGGCGGCTTGTGCCGGCGCCCGGGTGGCCGGTGTTGCGGTATCTCGTGGAGGAGCGGCCGTAGTCATTGCCCCGGGGAGTAGGCGAGTTCGCCGAACCTCGTTAACAAATCTCGGTATCGTCATCATGCTGTGATTGCTTGTTCCTCGATGGATCGACCACGTACCTTGGATTTATTCTAACAAGCTTGGTCTGAGGCCATTTAGTAAAAATAATACCCGGACCGGTACGTATAGATTCGGCTGGCTGACGATCCAATCCATGCATGCATGTGATCGAGAATTCGAGATACGCAAACGAAAGCATCCGTCGAATCGGATTCACACTACGCCAGGATGCATGCAGATGCAGGCGCGTGTTGTCACACCTCTATCCAGCGTGGCAGATACATGTGTGCAGCTACTACTAGCTGAGCCACCTGAGACGGCCGGCGCCGGATAACTCCTCGGTCTGCACTGCACGGAAGCAGAGCGGCGAGCTGCGACACCCGCCGTAGCTTCCGCATGTGCACGCATGCATGGCGCCATGCGCGGCGCGGTCCAGCGGCGATGTGAGAGGAGAGGAATGGTATCCCTGGACCATACCTCCCGTACGGTACAAAACGTCTCGGCATCTATCGACCCGCTTGCAGTTTGCCGATGGGGACGAGAGGCGAATGCTGGCAGCCTGGCAGGATGCTGTTCTCGCAGAAATTATATTCCCTTCATGCAGGTGCAGGGCTTTGGCCATGCATCATGGTTGCGTACGTACGCCCTGACCATAGCCACGGTTCTACGAACACAGTGGCTAGCTATACCTGACCACGCGTACTAGCTAAGCTAGTTACTCGATCCATCTCTTCTATCCTGTCCCAAAAGCTAGGGTTCTGGGCTTCTGCTACCTAGCTAGGATCGTTGTCGGTTGGCTTCCGAGCTGAGATCTCATATCATGCATGCCAGGTCTCATATCATGCAGCCTGAGAGTACGCAAGGTTGATCGGTGTCGGTGCTGAGATCTCATATCATGCACAATGTACTAGCCTAGCTCTTGGATTGATGGAACTACGTGCCCCGCGCGCGCATGCCAGGTCGCACGTCCACCTACACCTACTTGCCTGGTATGTACTGTATCTGCAAAAACCGGTATCACCACCACCGCCAGGGATCCAGCCGCCGCCGCCGCCGTAGAGCCAGTCACCACCGCTGTAGATTCAGGGCGTGTTTGGCCACATTTTGTCTAAGCCAAAGTTTGGTAGTCACAGTTTAGTTGACATATATTGGGTTTTTGTCACACTTTGATTTGCCACACTTTATTATCCCTATGACCCATTTGTCATAGAGTCAATTGTTTTGCCAACTTTATGGCTTGCCACACTTTGGCTTGGCAAAATTAGGGGTTGTTTGGTTCATCACTTACATTGCCACACTTATAAGCCATACTTTGTGGCGCACAAAACGGACGCCACACATTTGGTAAAAAAAGTCTATTGCAAAACAGGCTGCTCGTTGTGGCGAGTCAAATTTTTGTAAAGAACCAAACAACAGCCTAGACAGCTGTGGCTTGCCGCATCTGTGGCGTGGCGAGGTGCGGCCGACAACCAAACGGCCCCTTAGTCTCCAACCAAACAGACCCTCAATCGCCACCGCGGTAGATCCTTCCGCCACTGCCGTAGAGCCGACCGCAAACGCTCAAACCCCGCTGTTAGGAGCCTCTTCTATATGGGCCAGTCCTTTGGACCCGCACATGGATCTGACCCGTCCAGGAGCCTCTTTTATATGGGTCAGCCCTTTGGATCCGCATATGGATCTGGCCTGTCCAGCAACCAATACGACTACAAGTAATCCGAGAGAGACCATAAAGAGGGTATCTACCACTTGAAAAAAAGAGAAAGAGGGTATTAGTGGATGAACGAATAGGCGGTGGCTATCTCCTTCCCCTTCCTCCCCTCTTCACCTACCTATGATCCTCTCTGTAATATCTCCACTTCATTTGTAACGCGATTTTTATATCAGATCGTGAGTGTGTGAAAACCATAATCTAGAGGAGATCTAGCACCTTACATTTGGTGTACAAAGCCAGGCACCACCCTTCCCCCTCAAATTTCCCCTAATTTTTCTTCCAACTCCACCGGCGACAACGCCATGCCCACTGTCAAACCACCAGAGTGGAATCCCATGTCTGTCAATGAGCAGATGTTATGGTATCTCGAGAGTTTATGCGCTAAAGCACAAGATATGAGTGCGGTGCTAGGTGTTGCATGGCTGGGTGACCCTCCCATGGTCACCTCACTTGTTGATCCGGCGGCTTCAACCATGATGCATGCCTCATCAGCACCTATCCCGGACGTCTCCTGCTCCACCACCAAGGCCGAGGAGGTCCTCAAGGTCATCCACGACGCGCCCCTGCCTCCATTGCCATGGCGCAGGTGTGACAACCCGATGCCGACGTCCCAGAAGATTCCCCTTCTATTCCGTTTTCGTCGTGTGTCTATTTTCTTTTGTCGCATCATCATAGCATCATGCGCATCATCAGCATTGCATCGGCGTTCCGTTGCCACCAGTTTTTAAACTTGCATCCGTTGTTAGTTGTCGGTTCTCGTCGTTGTCCGTTCTGAGCCCGACCGCACACGCACGCGCCCGCGGCAATGTTTAAATCTTGTTTTCAAAACTGTGTGTAAAACTTTCTCTGATTGGATTGAGATTTGACGTGCGGTGTTATTTTAATATACCTAGGCCGCCTGTCGAATTTCGTCGCAATCGGAGTCCGTCTGGTACCCGAACGGTCGTCTGTAGCGACACCGTATTAGGTTTACCGTCGGATGGTTATCGGTGTTTTAAAAAAATCGTCGCCACGTCGCCCGCTTTCCCTCTCGTCTCCGGATACATTCTCTACACACCATTTAGTCCGTCCCGCGTTCGAAATTATTTGAATCCGACCGCGCGGTTGAAACCGGGGCGAAATTTCGCTAAACCTAACCCCCCCATTTGTTATAAATAGACCCCCTCCTATTTTTTAGGCAGCCAACCCCCTCTCCCTTCGAAATTTGTGCAAACCCTAGCCTCCACCTTCTCCAGCTAATCCTCAGATCTGATCTGAGCGATCTGGACCGTCAGATCGAAGATCCAACGGTCCAGATCCGCCCCGTGCCTCCCTCCTTCTCCCCGAGCTCCTCTGCTCCCGAGCTGTCGCCGCCTGCCTCGCGTGCCCCGCCGCGGCCTGGGTCCCGCGCCCCTGCTCGCGGGCCCTGCCTGCCCTCGTCGGCCGCCGAGGACCTCACGCACTAGCAGCCCCTCGCCGGAGCTCTTCTGTCCCCGCCGCCGTGGGCTGCAGCGCCGCCCCGCGCCAGGTCCTCGCCGCGTCGCCCCTCCAGCCGCGAGCCGGCTTTGCCGGATCCCGCCGCCGCCATGCGCCGCCGCTGCTCCTCGACGGCCCTCGCCCCGCTTCGCCTGCTGCTGGAGCAGCGCCGCCGCCGGCCCTGGTCCTCGATCCAGCGGGATCGGGAGGCCACCAGTCCCGCTCGCCAGCCGCGCGTTGACCAGCGCCTGGCCGCGCCACCAACCGCTGTGGCCCAGAAAGCCAGCAACCGACCCAGGGTGTTCCGCCCCGAGGCCCACCTCTCCTCCCGCCTAGGCCCCGCAGCCGGCCCAGCAGCGGCAGCCAGCAGACCACCTCCAGGACCAAGCCTCGGCCTCCTCTCCCCAGGCCAAAGGTGAGCTCTCCCCTGCCTCTTTTCCCTCGCCCCAGGCGAGCATTTGCATGTAATTAGGCTGCCTCTGTTTAGGCCAGAAGATGGGTTCGGCCCAATAGGTTTATTTGGAGTTTTCGTATTAGATAGATTTCAGGGAATAGACGATATTTAGAATGCCCGTAACTTTTAATCCGTAAGTCGTATCGCGATGAGTTGTATATGGTTTTGGTGTAGAATTTCGTGTAAAATCCGAATTTATAACTTGCATATTTCGTTAACGTTGTTTAGCATGCCGTATGCCTAGAAACGTGTGTTGTCTATAATGTTTTTGCCTGTAGTTATTTTTACATGCGTGCCTGGATTGCTCGAATGCCTTAGATAAAATGTCCATGTTTTAGGAACCCCTTTGCCATGTATTTTAAAGTAGCCGTTGGTATTTTTGCGTGTAGGGATTTGCCACTAGTTTACTTTCCGTGTTTAGGTCATAATCTCGCATTTACGTGTGGCAATATTTTTGTGTTGCAACCCCACATGTTTTATATGTTTTTGGGGTAGAAAAATCCTATCCTAATAAATCCTATGGATTTTTCTGTGTATTTAGTTTTATCTTTTGAGCAAGTTAGTTCGCGCGATATTTTGCCATGTTGCCCTCTTGTCTATTTCGTAGGATTTATTCTGTGCTTCGTTTGAAGGAGTTGTCAACTAGTGTGTGAGAAGCCATTTTGTGACTTCTTTTCCTAGTGATCCATGCTCCCATGCTAGTTGTTGTTGGTTGTATGTTGTAGTGCTTCTTGCCCTCTATCGCGTCATGCCTTGGTTGAGTATATAGGAGTTGAGTAGCTCGTAGTTGTGGGGTGTAGAAAATGCTATGTGGCTGTTTTTGGCAGATTGTAGTGATATCTTGTTTGCTCGTAGTTGTTGAACCGTAGCTCCGATTTGATCGTGTCCTACATGATACTTGCTTAGAATCTCGTGGAGTTTCATTTTCCCTTGCTGGTTGTATGTTTTGAAGTGCTCGTGACCGTCGTTGCACACATTTTGCATTCATGCCATCATATCTTGCGGTGTCCGTATCTTTTGATCCGTAGCTCCGTTGGAGATGTTCTCTATGTGTAAATTGCTTGTAACGACGCGTAGAATCACGTGAACCTATTTGTTTTTCTGTTTAACAACTAATTAAATGTGATAGTTCAGATCTGGACAGAATTGTAAATCAACATGTGAGATCCTCTCGGAGGTGCTATATGTCATTTCCGACCTCATTTAAATTGGCTAGATAGGTAAATAAATTGCGCTTCACCTCTTGCCATGTTTACTAACATTTAATATTGCCGTGTACCTAATCGGGATAGAACTAAATAACTCGTATGTGGAGTTTCGTCCATATGCAACTCGTTGTATACTGAACTTCACTTAATGTGTAGTATTTGGTTGTTGTGAATTGACATGCCGTGACTTGCTTGTATTCAGCTGCTCATGCATCATTTGTGGGTTGCATTTTGTGTTGTGCATCTTGTGGTGAATATCGTGTGTTGATGCTTGTTTCCGGTTTCCCCGTCTCGATAGAGCTCCGCAAGCATGTCGGATGTGAGGACCCGTTCGACTACGTTGGTTCGTCTGCTTCACGGAGTCGTTCTTCTTCCAAGCGGGATCTCAGGCAAGATGACCATTTCCCCAGATACCATTACTATCATTGCCATGCTAGTTTTGCCGTTTCTATCGTTATGTCTCGTTGCCTATCACATGTTAAATATCAGCCTCTCAACAATGCCATGAAAACCTTCAACCTGTTCAACCTAGCAAACCACTGATTGGCTATGTTACCGCTTGCTTAACCCTGTGTTAGCGTTGCTAGTTGCAAGTGCAGTTGCTTCCATGTGAAAACATGGGTTCATTGTCATATCACCCTATTAAATGCTATTTAATTTAATGCACCTATATACTTGGTAAAAGGTGGAAGGCTCGGCCTTTCTAGCCTGGTGTTTTGTTCCACCTTTGCCCCCTTAGTTTCGGCTACCGGTGTTATGTTGCATACTTGAGCGCTTCTAACACGATCGGGGTTGTTATGGGGTCCCCCTTGATAATTCGTTTTAGATTAAAGCTGGTCTGGCAAGGCCCAACATTGGTACTATTTGCCCAACATAATAATTCTGTTAATTTGAAATGCATAGGGAGTTAGCGCTACCCGAAGAGTAATTCTACATAATACAGGGGGCCAGTGCTGATGGTGCTGGTCCAAAACAGAGCACCGTGCGGGGCCAACTCAGGGCAACTCGGGAGATGTCTATCAGGCCACCGTATGCTTCGCTTATCTGTCGTGTCCTGAGAACGAGATACGCGGTTCCTATAGGGATCGTCGACACATCGGGCGGCCTTGTTAGATTAGTTTTACCTTTGACGAGATATCTTGTGCATCGGGATTCCGGTGATGCTTTGGGTAATCTCAGAGTTGAGGTTTTCCACTAAGGAATCCGTCGAGATCGCGAGTGTCGTGACCGAGGATTTCTATGCAGCTTGTGGTAATTTGTGATGGACTAGTTGGAGCACCCCTGCAGGGTTAAATCTTTTGGAAAGCCGTGCCCGCGGTTATGTGGCAACGTGGAAACTTTGTTTAACACTGGTTCTAGATAACTTGAAGTTAACTTAATTTAAAACTTGCCAACTGTGTGCGTAACCGTGACTGTCTCTTTCGTGAGTTCCTTCTCCGATCGAAGACACAGAGGGGTTATGTCTGACGTAGGTAGGTGTTCAGGATCATTCATTTGATCATCAGTAGTTCACGTCCGCTATGCGTAGATCCTCCCCCTCTTATTTCTTGTACTCGTAAGTTTGCCACCAAATATATGCTTAGCCGCTGCTGCAACCTCACCACTTAACCATACCTCACCCTTTAAGCTTTGCTAGTGTTGATACCTTTGGAAATGAGATTGCTGAGTCCCCTGTGGCTCACAGATTACTACAACACCAGTTGCAGGTACAAGTAAAGGTTATTTGACGCGAGCGCGTTGATTGTTCATTTGGAGTTGCTTCTTCTTCTTCTTCTTCATCGATCTAGGATGGGTTCCAGGCCAGCAACCTGGGATAGCAAGGATGGACGTCGTTCTTCTTTTCTCGTTTGTTTTCGTGCGTAGTCGGACCCTGCTCTTATTCATGATGATTATGTATTGTACCGCTGTGACTTTGATGTAGCTTGTGGCGAGTGTATGCCAATTATATATATATATATATATATATATATATCTATCTTCCTTTTCAGTACATGTACTTGTAACGATATCCATTCTTGCGATACGACGAGATGCGTTTCTATTCCTGAGGAGGCCCTCGTGCCAAATTGAGGATAGGGTCGCATCTGGGCGTGACAAGTTGGTATCAGAGCAGTACCGACCTAGGAGCCCCCTTGATTGATCGAACTTGGTCGAGTCGAGTCTAGTGAAAAAATATTTTGAGTCTAGTTATATATCAGAGAGTAGGATTCTTTTTCTCCTCTTCTATGCTCTGGTGAGGAATCTTGACGTAATAATTTATTCTACTCCTCTTCTCACTCAATTTTTTTTAGGATCACGCGGATATTTTTGGAATCTATATGATGTCGATGTGACGGAGTTCTATCTTGGTGCCTCCTGTCTGACTTGATTTCTTCCGGGGAGTTGAGCTCCAGGGGATTCTTGAGCACATCGTTATCATTCAGATTTTTGAGTATCTCAGAACGAAGGATGTTCATAATTGCTTCAATACTAGTAGTGGCGAGATAACCCCGATGTCCCCAGTACTGGTGCAGATTGTTCGGGAGTACTGCCATACTTTGTATCATTGTGATCTCGAGGGTCTGTTGTAGATGAAGGTCCGAGATTCTGGTTGTGTGTTGACATATGTGATACAAGTGACGGGTTAGTATAGGAGTTGTGTGAATATTACTCCTTGTATCCGTGTACTAGATTGCATGACCAGATATTTCGGGAATTCTTAGGTGGGAATTCAAGTAGTTACTTAAAGGACAATCTTCCAACAAATGCATGATGTTAGGTTGGGGTTCGACATCTAGTGGATTCGTTTGTTGACGGTCGACTTACATCGGTTCTCGTTGTGTCTTAATGACTCCTTGTAGCTTGCTACGACTCGGGGACGCATCGTATGTCGGGTGCCCTGCCTTGCACTTGATGGCTGCTGTAAGGATCGAGCCCGTACGATCCTGTCCACGAAAATATCGAACGGAAATATCTCTCATGAGTTTGTTCTGGCTTGTTTCCTAAGCCTCACCCTTTGTTTTGTTGGAATATGGTAATTCAAGTTGCTTCGATATCAAGTGGTGATTTCAGATCCTTCCAAGAGGTGTTCTCATATTTTTATGTGAGCGCTAATTCTTTTTCTCAATCAGTTGTCTTAACAATTCTTGTCAACCAGAGTCGTCTTGTCAATTCTTTTCCAACCGGTGTGTTTCTCTCCAAGTGAATTCAATCCTTTCCAATTTTGTAAGATCATTCTCTCATATTATTCCGGAGTTCATCTCATCTTGCCCAAGTTGTCTTTTTTCCCACCCTCCCGCCCTTTTTCTCAGTGATTCAATTTTCATCCAAGAGTTTTCTTTTCATTGTGCTTCCGTTGTCTGTTCTTTTCTCTCTTACCCGGTGATTCATTGTGAAGATTCTCAGGAGATTCGTGTCATCTTTATTCAATCTTGTAATCTTTTTCGGTGAATTCAATTTAGCTGTCAGTGTTCATCATATCCTTGCCATCCTTTAAATTCTTTCCTGTGTTGGAGATTCTTATCAAGTCTTCTATGGTCATTTATCTCTATTCTATCCGGGGCATTGAAGTTATCTCAGAATTCTTGTTCTCAATCCTTAATTATTTCGAGGTGCTAACCTCATCTAGTTCTCTTCATACCGGTGCAATATCTCTCCCTCTGAGCAATCTTATCAACGGTGGTTTCTTTGAGTGGGCCCATAACCCACAGGTTCTTTCCCAGGATCTTCCTAGCTCTTGTAATCTTTCCGGAGATATTTAATTCTTTTCAACTATGACGTAAGTATGAATTTCATCAGTCTTATTCCTTCTTCAAGATCGCTTCAAATTTATTTGTCATCATTGGCTAAATTTTTCCTTGTTCTTATTCCGGAGTGTCTCAGTTATTCTTGGTGTTGTTTCTCGTCATCATTCTCAGATTGCAAATTCAAAGGAGTGTTCCTCGTAGTCTTGGTCCATTCTCTTGGAGATTCATCATTTCAGCCTTGTGGCATCATCTTGATTTGTTCCCAGTCATGAGAATCTATTTCTTGCTATCCGGTGCATTTCTGAGTTGTGTTCATTTCTCGATCCTCCGAAGGCCATCATTTTAGAAGATTCTTCGTTCTCAGCTTTCAGCTTCATCCTCAATTCTTCTCAATTGTTGTCTCTTCGTTCATCTCTCGTTTATTCCGGTGCCTTGTTCAAGTTTTCTGTTAGGTGGATCATGATCTCTTCATTATCATGTATCTCCATTAATTCTTGGTATTCCCATTCAATTGTGAATTCTTACCGGTGCTTCCTTCAATTTTGCTTCGAGTGGTGCTTACCTATCTCTCTCTTCAAGTTTCTTTCAAGAATAGTAAGTTGTATGCTAAATCCGTTGCTTGTCATCAATTTAATTTGATGAAGGATGAGCATAACATAATTCTTATTCTCGTTCTTCCTTCTTCCAAGAGATTTCAATTCTTCTTCCGGAGCGGTTCATGATATCAATTCATTCTCAAGTGTTCTTCAAAATTCTTATTAGAGAACCTCAAGTTTTCTTATCTTGCATTTCCAAGTGCATTTGTTCTTCCTTTATCCTTCGAGGTGGTATTATAGCATTCTTGTTAGTGTAGGAGTCTCGAAGAGATCTCCTTTGAAGAATGAGATAATTAAACCCACCAATTCTATGATCATGAGATATTTTCAACCCATGAGTTCTTCATTGAGCTATCTTGGTTTGGATTTCACCTAAAGCTTTCCTATGGATTGTTGCTATCATGATGCTTGTCATTAATCCAAGTTCTCAATGTATCCTCTTGGTGTAAGAAATTGTTCATATCTTGTTTCTCCCAATCAACCCTTGTTTCTGTTAGTGGCTGGTTGTCACTTCATTAGTTTGAAAAGGTTTCCATAAGCCCACTACTGTCTTGTTCTTTTCGTTGTTGTTTTTCCAACAACTCCGTTCAATTCTTCTCGCAAGGGTGCTTGTCAAGTTCATTTGAGATAGTAGTTGTCATTCTTTTCTTCATTCTCTTCTTCCGTATGAGCTAGTTCCTATTCTATTGTTCCGGACGCATTGTGATGTTGCTCTTTTGGGTCTATTATGTTGTTCTACCAAGATCGTGGTGTTCCCTTGTTCTATTTAGTTGTTTGTTATGTATATTGTCTAGTTCTCCAACCTTGTCGAATTTTTTGTCCCATTTTCCTACCGAAGTGCTGACGAAATTTTCCATGAATTCTTGCTTCTTTCTCATATCATTCCTCTTCTCTTTGAAACCTTCAAGGATCATTGGTTTCACTCGTTTGTCAAAGAAGCAACTAAGTTTTTACCTCTTGTTCTTTCTCATCCTCTCCCCCTTTCATTCTTGGATCTCGGGGCAAGATCCTGTTGTAGTGTAGGAGAGTTGTGATAGCCCGATGCCGACGTTCCAGAAGATTCCCCTTCTATTCCGTTTTCGTCGTGTGTCTATTTTCTTTTGTCGCATCATCATCGCATCATCAACATTGCATCGGCATTCCGTTGCCGCCAGTTTTCAAACCTGCAACCGTTGTTAGTTGCCGGTTCTCGTCGTTGTCCGTTTTGAGCCCGACTGCACACGCACGCGCCCGCGACAATGTTTAAATCTTGTTTTCAAAAGTGTGTGTAAAACTTACTCTGATTAGTTTGAGATTTTACGTGCAGTGTTATATTAATATAGCTAGGCCGCCTGTCGAATTTCGTCGCAATCGGAGTCCGTCTGGTACCCGAACGTTCGTCCGTAGCGGCACCGTATTCGGTTTACCATCGGATGGTTATCGGTGTTTTAAAAAAATCGATGCTGCGTCGCCCGCTTTCCCTCTGGTCTCAAGGATAGCCATTTAGTCCATCCCGCGTTCGGAATTATTCTAATCCGACCGCGCCTTTGAAACCGGGGCAGAATTTCGCTAAACCTAACCCCCCATTTGTTATAAATAGACCCCCTCCTAATTTTTAGGCAGCCAACCCCCTCTCTCCTCGAAATTCATGCAAACCTTCTCGAGCTAATCCTCAGATCCGAACTGAGCGATCTGGACCATCAGATCGAAGATCCAACGGCCCAGATCCGCCTCGTGCCTCCCTCCTTCTCCCCGAGCTCCTCTGCTCCCGAGCTGTCGCCGCCTGCGCCCTGCCTTGCATGCACCGCCACCGCGTGAGTCCCGCGCCCCCTGCTCGCGCACCCTGCCTGCCCTCGCCGGCCGCCGAGGACCTCAGCCGCTACCAGCCCCTCGCCGGAGCTCTTCTGTCCCCGCCGCCGTGGGCTGTAGCGCCGCCCCACGCCAGGTCCTTGCCACGTCGCCCCTCCAGCCGTCGGCCAGCTTTGTCGGATATCGCCGCCTCCATGCGCCGCCGCCGCTCCTCGACGACCCTCGCCCCGCTTCGCCTACTGCTGGAGCAGCGCCGCCACCGGCCCTGGTCCTCGATCCAGCGGGATCGGGAGGCCACCAGTCCCGCTCGCCAGCCGCGCGTTGACCAGCTCCTGTCCACGCCACCAACCGCTGCGGCCCAGAGAGCCAGCAGCCGGCCCAGGCTGTTCCGCCCCGAGGCCCACCTCTCCTCCCGCCTGGGCCCCGCAGCCGGCCTAGCAGCGGCAGCCAGCAGACCACCTCCAGGCCCAAGCCTCGGCCTCCTCTCCCCAGGCCCAAGGTGGGCTCTCCCCTGCCTCTTTTCCCTCGCCCCAGGCGAGCAATTGCATGTAATAGCGCTGCCTCTGTTTAGGCCCGAAGATGGGTTCGACCCAATAGGTTTATTTGGAGTTTTCGAATTAGATAGATTTCACGAAATAGACGATATTTAGAATGCCCGTAACTTTTAATCCGTAAGTCGGATCGCGATGACTTGTATATGGTTTTGGTGTAGAATTTCGTGTAGAATCTGAATTTATAGTCTGCATATTTGTTTGACGTCGTTTAGCATGCCGTATGCCTAGAAATGTGTGCTGTCTATAATGTTTTTCCACGTAGTTATTTTTACGTGCGTGCCCGGATTGCTCGAATGCCTTAGATAAAATGTCCATGTTTTAGGGACCCCTTTGCCATGTATTTTAGAGTAGCCGTTGGTATTTTTGTGTGTAGGGATTTGCCGTAAGTTTATTTTCCGTGTTTAGGTCGTAATCTCGCATTTACGTGTGGCAATATTTTTGTGTTGCAACCCCTTTATATGTTTTATATGTAGTCCATAGGATTTTTCTGTGTATTTAGTTTTATCTTTTGAGCAAGTTAGTTCGTGCGATATTTTGCCATGTTTCCCTCTTGTCTATTTCGTAGGATTTATTCTGTGATTCGTTTGAAAGAGTTGTCAACTAAAGAATTGCCCTTTGATGTTTAGTCTAGCCCCTGGTATTTTTAGTTGCAATAGAAATCCATGTTTAGGTGTGCTTTGGTTGTTCTTTACTTGCTAGGAAATAGTGTTGTTTTAGGGATGCTGGAATATTTTTAAGTCTGAAATCTGTTATATTTTGTTGCTGTCTTGTCTTGCTTGTATCTTGTGTTCTGTAGCTCTTTTAAGGTTGGTCCAATGGAGACTTTAGGATTCTCTAGCATGTTGTGAATTTTCATGCCATTTGGAGTCCTGTAGCTTATGGTTTTGCTGCTGTCAATATGCCTTCAGGTCAAAAACTGCAGCTTCATAAACTACTATTTTCACCAAGTCTGAAATAGTGTGTGAGAAGCCATTTTGTGACTTCTTTTCCTAGTGATACATGCTCCCATGCTAGTTGTTGTTGGTTGTATGTTGTAGTAATTCTTGCCCTCTATCGTGTCATGCCTTGGTTGAGTATATAGGAGTTGAGTAGCTCATAGTTGTGGGGTGTAGAAACTGCTATGTGGCTGTTTTTGGCACATTGTAGTGATATCTTGTTTTGCTCGTAGTTGTTGAACCGTAGCTCCGATTTGATCGTGTCCTACATGATACTTGCTTAGAATCTCATGTAGTTTCATTTTCCCTTTCTGGTTGTATGTTTTGAAGTGCTCGTGACCGTCGTTGCACACATTTTGCATTCATGCCATCATATCTTGCGGTGTCCGTATCTTTTGATCCATAGCTCCGTTGGAGATGTTCTCTATGTGTAAATTGCTTGTAACGACGCGTAGAATCACATGAACCTATTTGTTTTTCTGTTTAACAACTAATTAAATGTGATAGTTCAGATCTGGACAGAATTGTAAATCAACATGTGAGGTCCTCTCGAAGGTGCTATATGTCATTTCCGACCTCATTTAAATTGGCTAGATAGGTAGATAAATTGCGCTTCACCTCTTGCCATGTTTAATAACATTTAATATTGCCGTGTACCTAATCAGGATAGAACTAAATAACTCGTATGTGGAGTTTCGTCAATATGCAACTCGTTGTATATTGAACTTCACTTAATGTGTAGTATTTGGTTGTTGTGAATTGACATGCCGTGACTTGCTTGTATTCAGCTGCTCATGCATCATATGTGGGTTGCATTTTGTGTTGTGCATCTTGTGGTGAATATCGTGTGTTGATGCTTGTTTCCGGTTTCCCCCGTCTCAATAGAGCCCTGCAAGCGTGTCAGATGTGAGGACCCGTTCGACTACATCGGTTCGTCTGCTTCACGGAGTCGTTCTTCTTCCAAGCGGGATCTCAGGCAAGATGACCATTTCCCCAGATACCATTACTATCATTGCCATGCTAGTTTTACCGTTTCTATCGTTATGTATCGTTGCCTATCACATGTTAAATATCAGCCTCTCAACAATGCCATGAAAACCTTCAACCTGTTCAACCTAGCAAACCACTGATTGGCTATGTTACCGCTTGCTTAACCCTGTGTTAGCGTTGCTAGTTGCAGGTGCAGTTGCTTCCATGTGAAAACACGGGTTCCTTGTCATATCACCCTGTTAAATGCTATTTAATTTAATGCACCTATATACTTGGTAAAATGTGGAAGGCTCGGCCTTTCTAGCCTGGTGTTTTGTTCCACCTTTGCCCCCTTAGTTTCGGCTACCGGTGTTATGTTCCATAATTGAGCGCTCCTAACATGATCGGGGTTGTTATGGGAACCCCCTTGATAATTCGTTTTAGATTAAAGCTGGTCTTGCAAGGCCCAACATTGGTACTATTTGCCCAACATAATAATTCTGTTAATTTGAAATGCATAGGGAGTTAGCGCTACCCGAGGAGTAATTCTACATAATACAGGGGGGCCAGTGCTGATGGTGCTGGTCCAAAACAGAGCACCGTGCGGGGCCAACGCGGGGCAACTCGGGAGATGTCTATCAAGCCACCGTACGCTTCGCTTATCCATCGTGTCGTGGGAACGAGATACGCGGCTCCTATCGGGATCGTCGACACGTCGGGCGGCTTTGCTGGATTAGTTTTACCTTTGACGAGATATCTTGTGCATGGGGATTCCGGTGATGCTTTGGGTAATCTCAGAGTTGAGCATTTCCACTAAGGAATCCGACGAGACGCGATCGAGGATTTCTATGCGGCTTGTGGTATTTTGTGATGGACTAGTTGGAGCACCCGTGCAGGGTTAAATCTTTTGGAAAGCCGTGCCCGCGGTTATGTGGCAACGTGGAAGCTTTGTTTACACTGGTTCGAGATAACTTGAAGTTAACTTAATTAAAACTTGCCAACTGTGTGCGTAACCGTGACTGTCTCTTTCGTGAGTTCCTTCTCCGATCGAGGACATAGAGGGGTTATGTCTGACGTAGGTAGGTGTTCACGATCATTCATTTGATCATCAGTAGTTCACGTCCGCTATGCGTAGATCTTTGCCCTCTTATTTCTTGTACTCGTAAGTTAGCCACCAAATATATACTTAGCCGCTGCTGCAACCTCACCACTTAACCATACCTCACCCTTTAAGCTTTGCTAGTCTTGATACCTTTGGAAATGAGATTGCTGAGTCCCCTGTGGCTCACAGATTACTACAACACCAGTTGCAGGTACATGTAAAGGTTATTTGACGCGAGCGCGTTGATTGTTCATTTGGAGTTGCTTCTTCGTCTTCTTCTTCATCGATCTAGGACGGGTTCCAGGTTGGCAGCCTGGGATAGCAAGGATGGACGTCGTTCTTTTTTTCTCGTTTGTTTTCGTCCGTAGTCAGACCCTGCTCTTATTCATGATGATTATGTATTGTACCGTTGTGACTCTGATGTAGCTTGTGGCGAGTGTATGGCAATTCTATATATATATCTGTTCTTTTCAGTACATGTACTTGTAACGATATCCATTCTTGCGACACGACGAGATGCGTTTCTATACCTGACGAGGCCCTCGTGCCAAATTGAGGATATGATCCCATCTGGGCGTGACAGCAGGTCATCTGTTCGACAAAATGCTCGCACCAAGTTACCACCACCAACATCGTCAACGAGGTCTGTGACGCCACTGCCGCCATCTTCCCTGTACCCGCAGTTGCCTTCCAGCCCGCCCTCGACACCACCGCCCACATCCACTAGTAGAAAACGGAGCTATAGTCCCGGTTGGTAAGGGCCTATAGTCCCGGTTCACCAACCGGGACTAAAGCCTCCCCCCATTAGTCCCGGTTTGCCATGAACCGGGACTAAATCCCTTTCACGTGGCTGTAAGAGTGTGCAAGGGGGCAGGGACCTCTAGTCCCGGTTGGTAACACCAACCGGGACAAAAGGATCCTGTGATTTGGGGTTTTGGGATTTTGGGGTTTTGGGATTTTGGGGTTTATTGTTTATTTTTTCTTTTCATTTTCTGTTTCCATTTATTTCTTTTTCATTTCAAACATGTCATAGAATTTGGTACATATGTATATCATAGAATTTCTCATAGGACATATATCATAGAATATCTCGTACGACCACATATATATATGCATACACACATCCATATATATATATACAATTTGGTATATAGAATTTATCTTACAACTTGCGGATCAATTACATGCATGCATTAACCGGTGAAGTGGTATTCTCCCTTGGGATCTATGACCTCACACTAGTAGAAAAGAGGGCTTTGGTCCACTTTATGAAATCCCATTAGTCCCGGTTCACTCACGAACCGGGACCCATATGGGCATAGGTCCCGGTTTGTGAGGCCACCTTCGGTCCCGTGGGCGCCGGTCAGGCCTCGTGGGCCATTTGTCTCGGTTCGTTTGTCACCTTCGGTCCCGGTTCCAGACACGAACCGGGACCAATGTGCCTCCCTCCTGGCCCAAAACCAGTAGTCCTGGTATGTGGCTGGAACCGGGACCTCAGGTTGTCCTTTAGTCTCGGTTCCAGCCACAAACCGGGACCAACGGTTGGCCTATATATACCCCCGCGAGCACAGCAGTGCACTGCTCTATTTTTTCGGCCGACCGTGGGAGAGCTTAGCTCACCTTCTATGCACATGAGGTGTTCGATGAAATGTCCGAGCCACACTTAAGCTTTCTCCTTTAGAAGCTCTGTCCAAGCTCCATTTTCCTAAAGATTTGTGTAGTTTTTAATACACTTTATTATATAACGCACGCAGATGAACCGTTAATGGATGTACGGTGACCGACGCACCTCCGAGTATATTAATGGCCTACATAATGTTCTCAAAGCGGCTAAGGCAAACAAGCAGAATGGTTTTATGCATTGTCCATGTACTGTTTGTGGGAATACGAAAGAATTCTCCGGCTATAAAACCCTTCACTTCGACCTGCTTCAGAAGGGTTTTATGCCACACTATATGTTTGGACCAAGCACGGAGAAAGAGGGGTTATGATGGAAGACAACATAGAAGAAGAGGATGATGACAACTACCCGCCCCCTGAATACGGTGATGCTGCAATGCGGGAAGCTGAAGATCAAGAGGAACTAGATGATGTGCCCGATGATGATCTTCGTCGGGTCTTTGTTGATGCACATAGAGAATGCGAAAGTGAAAGGGAGAAGTTGAAGTTCGATCGCATGTTAGAGGATCACAAAAAAGGGTTGTACCCAAATTGCGAAGATGACAACACAAAGCTCGGTACCACACTGGAATTCCTGCAACCACTACTAGGAAAACAATTTTTAACGACGGTGTATGTGGTTGCTAAAAGCGAGATTGTGGTCGTTAAAGGTAATTAACGACCACAATCTACTGGTCATAGGAGGCTCCGTCGTTAAAAGTATAACGACCACATACCTTTTGTGGTCGTTATTCTTCTAATGACGGCATGGTGTGTCGTCGTTGATCCCAAGGCAATAACGACCACAATTGTAATATTAACGACCACTTTTGTCATCATTAATAATGTTATCATGCTAGCCAAATTATCATTAACGACCACTCTCTTCACACTTTGGTGTCCTTCCGAACGAGTTATATTTAGTATAACATGACATTGAACAATCACTTTATGCAGCAACCAACATTTCAATATTAGCATCCACATTAATAGAGAAACAAAAGATTCTAAATCAAAAGGACCATATCATATTTTATTAATATAAATACCAATTTATGACATTAAAGTATCACGTAAAAAATTGAAGCTTCTAAATCAATGAAGAAGAAGCTTTGAAAGGATAACGAATTGCCCGACAGTACGTACAAAGAGAAGAAGGTTCTATGCCCTCTAGGATTGGAGGTGCAAAAGATACATGCATGCCCTAATGACCGCCTCCTCTACTGCAGTGCGTACGAGGATTTGAATGCATGCCTGGTATGCGGCGCATTGCGGTATAAGATCAGAAGAGATAACCCTGGTAATGTTGAGGGCCATCGTATCATGAAGATGGTTCCTGCCAAGGTGATGTGGCATGCTCCTATAATACCACGGTTGAAACGCCTGTTCAGAAACAAAAAGCATGCCGAGTTGATGCAATGGCACATAAAAGACCGTAAGAAAGACGGGAAGTTGGGAGCACCCGTTGACGGGTCACAGTGGAGAAAGATCGAGAGAAAGTGGAGCGACTTTACACGTGACCCAAGGAACATATGATTTGGTTTAAGTGCAGATGGCGTTAATCCTTTTGGGGAGCAGAGCAGCAAGCATAGCACATGGCATGTGACTCTATGTATGTATAACCTTGCTCCTTGGTTGTGCATGAAGCGGAAGTTCATTATGATGCCAGTGCTCATCCAAGGCCCTAGGCAACCCGGCAATGACATTGATGCGTACCTAAGGCCATTAGTTGATGAAATTTTACAACTATGGAATGGAAATGGTGTACGTGTGTGGGATGAGAACGAACATGAGGAATTTGACCTACATGCGTTGCTGTTTGTAACCACCAACGATTGGCCTTCTCTCAGTAACCTTTCAGGACAAACAAACAAGGGATACAACACATGCACACACTGTTTAGATGACACCGACAATATATATTTGGACAAATGCAGGAAGAATGTGTACATGGGGCATCGTCGATTTCTTCTGACCAACCATCAATGTCGAAAGAAAGGAAAGCATTTCAAAGGTGAGGCAGATCACCGGAAGAAGCCTGCCCTTCGTACTGGTGATCACATACTTGATATGATCAATGATTTACAAGTAATCTTTGGAAAGGGTCCGACGGACTATTTGTTCCGAATGATGATGCGAGACACGCACCCATGTGGAAGAAGAAATCTATATTTTGGGATCTACCCTATTGGAAAGACCTAGAGGTCCTCTCTGCAATCGACGTGATGCACGTGACGAAGAATCTTTGCGTGAACCTGCTAGGCTTCTTGGGAGTGTATGGAAGACAAAAGATACACCGAAGGCACGGGAGGAACATCAACGTGTGCATGAAAAAGATGGCATGGATCTAGAGCAGTATGAAGGTCCTGCCAGCTAAGCTCTTACCAAAGAAGAGAAGGAAATCTTATTTAAATGCCTGCTCAATATGAAGGTCCCGTCTGGCTTCTCGTCGAATATAAAGGGAATAATAAATATGGCAGAGAAAAAGTTCCAGAACCTAAAGTCTCATGACTGCCACGTGATTATGACGCAACTGCTTCCGGTTGCATTGAGGGGGCTTCTACCAGAAGACATTCGATTAGCCATTGTGAAGCTATGTGCATTCCTCAATGCAATCTCTCAGAAGGTGATCGATCCAGTAATCGTGCCAAGGTTAAGGAGTGATTTGGTGCAATGTCTTGTTAGTTTCGAGCTGGTGTTCCCACCATCCTTCTTCAATATCATGACACACGCCCTAGTTCATCTAGTTGACGAGATTGTCGTTCTAGGCCCTCTATTTCTACACAATATGTTCCCCTTTGAGAGGTTCATGGGAGTCTTAAAGAGATATGTCCGTAACCGAGGTAGGCCAGAAGGAAGCATCTCCATGGGGCATCAAACATAGGATGTCATTGGGTTTTGTGTTGACTTCATTCCTGACCTTAAGAAGATTGGTCTCCCTCAATCGCGGTATGAGGGGAGACTGACTGGAAAAGGCACACTAGGAGCGGACTCAATAATATGTACGGACGGGCATTCTTGGTCTCAAGCACACTACACAGTTCTACAGAGTTCTACCTTGGTGACCCCATATGTCGATGAACACAAGAATATTCTGAGCTCCATACACCCAGAGCAGTGTGACGACTGGATTACATTTGAACACATAAGGACTTTCGGCAGTTGGTTGTAAAAACGTCTCATGTGTGACAACACTGTTTCTGATGAGTTGTACTCGTTGGCCAGGGGACCATCTTCGACTGTATTGACTTACCAAGGGTACGAGATAAACGGGAATACATTTTACACGATCACCCAAGATCAAAAGAGCACCAACCAAAACAGCGGTATCCGCTTTGATGCAACAACAAAGAGGGGAAAGCACACATATTATGGTTACATAGTGTACATATGGGAACTTGACTATGGACATGATTTGAAGGTCCCTTTCTTTATGTGCAAATCGGTCAATCTGTCACGAGGCGGGGTATAGATAGACCCATAGTACGGAATGAAAACAGTGGATTTGAACAATCTTGCGCACGCACAAGAACCATTCGTCCTAGCCAATGATGTGACGTAGGGTTTTATATGTGAAGGACATGTCTACCAAACTGAGAAAAAGAAAATATAAGGAAGCGAATACATCATACGATGAGCCAAAGCACCACATAGTTCTTTCAGGAAAAAGAGACATCGTGGGATTGGAGGGCAAGACAAACATGTTTGAAGATTATGAAAAGTTTCATGAAATTCCTCCATTCAAAGTCAAGGCTGACCTAAGCACCCTATTAAGCGATGAAGATTATCCATGGTTACGGTGCAATAAGCAAAGAATACAAGCCAAGAAAAAGTGAAGAAATAAAATGCCCTTTGTAACAAATGAGTTTTCGTAGTGCTTTTCATCCGCAATGTGGCTTTGAATTGTGCAATTGAATAGTTGAAAATTGATGATCTTGCTTTGAATGGTGCATTTTGAACACAAAAAAAGTCTGGAGTTCAAATAAGTTCAAAAAAAGAAATCCCTTTGTAACAGAAGAGTTTTCGTATGAAACGCTGGTACTTCGAAAGAGATTGTCCGTTTTGTACACGAAGTGCATCCAGTTTTTGCCGCAACCCTCTCAACTTTTTAGCACATGCTATGTGGGTGAAATGATGATACCATGCAAATTTCAACCTTTTCAGAGTTCATTTGTAGTGCTTTTCAATTTAAGGGTCATTTAGCTCAAAAAATCAGTAAATGCATGAAAAATACCAAATGAAGTCAGAAATAGTTGAAAATTGATGATGTGGCTTTGAATGGTTTATTTTGAACACACAAAAAGTTTGGAGTTCAAATAAGTTCAAAAAATGAAATCTCTTTGTAAGAGATGAGTTTTCGTATGAAACCCTCATACTTCGAAAGAGATTGTCTGTTTTGTACACGGAGTGCATCCAGTTTTTGCCGCAACCCTCTCAACTTTTTAGCTCATGCTATGTGAGTGAAATGATGATACCATGCCAACTTTCAACATTTTCAGAGTTCATTTGTAGTGCTTTTCAATATAAGGGTCAATTAGCTAAAAAAATCAGTAAATTCATGAAAAATACCAAATGAAGTCAGAAATAGTTAAAATTTGATGATGTGTCTTTGAATGGTGCATTTTGAACACACAAAAATTCTGGAGTTCACATAAGTTCAAAAAAATGAAATCCCTTTGTAACACATGAGTTTTCGTATGAAACCGTGATACTTTGAAAGATATTGTCCATTTTGTATACGAAGTGCATCCAGTTTTTGCCGCAACCCTCTCAACTTTTTACCACATGCTATGTGGGTGAAATGACGATACTATGCCAACTTTCAACATTTTCAGAGTTCATTTTGTAGTGATTTTCAATTTAAGGGTCATTTAGCTCAAAAAAAAGTAAATGCATGAAAAATACCAAATGAAGTCAGAAATAGTTGAAAATTGATGATGTGGCTTTGAATGGTGTATTTTGAACACACAAAAAGTCTGGAGTTCAAATAAGCTCAAAAAAATGAAATCCCTTTGTAAGAGATGAGTTTTCATATGAAACCCTAATACTTGGAAAGAGATTGTCTGTTTTGTACACGATGTGCATCCAGTTTTTTGCCGCAACCCTCTCAACTTTTTAGCACATGCTATGTGGGTGAAATGATGATACCATGGCAACTTTCAAAATTTTCAGAGTTCATTTGTACTGCTTTTCAATTTAAGGGTCATTTAGCTCAAAAAAACAGTATATGTATGAAAAATATCAAATGGGCCGACGGACCTTTTGTCCCGGTTCTAGCCACCAACCGGTACGAAAGTACTCTTCTTCCTACCCCTTTGGGCCAGCGGAAGTGTGGTTTGGTCCCGGTTGGTTGGTGGGAGTTGTCGAAATTTCCACCAATTTCTATCCCCCCACCGTTCTTTCTTCGTCGCTGCCGCACCTGAGCCCGTCGCTGCCGACCCGCGCCTTCTCCACGAGCCCGCCATCGCCGTCGCAGTCGCTCACGAGCCCGTCATCGCCCCGAGCTCATCACCGTCGCCTTCGCTCCCCAGCCCATCGTCGTCGCTGTCGCCGTCGCCGTTTCCCCCGAGCCCATCGTCGTCGCCGTCGTCCCCGAGCCCATCGTCGTCCCCGAGCCCATCGTCATCGCCGTCGTCCCTGATCCCATCGTCGTCGTCGTCGCGCCTTCGCCATCGCCCCGAGCCCATCGCTATCGTCTTCATCGCCCGTCCTCGCCGTCGCCGTAGCCCCTGAGCCCATCGCCGTCGTCGTCGTCGCCCGTCGCCCGTCATTCTTCCGAATCCCACCGTCGTCGCCCGTCGACGTACCGGTAGCACGTCCATCGATCTCCATCTCCCTATTTGCAAATCCATGTGTGTGAGAAGACGTAGTCTAATTGCGAATCCATGTGTGTGTATTTCAGTCGTATTAGAATATGTTGGGTACATTTTTGAACTCCCCAATGTGACAGAAGTTATAAAAATTCTAAAAATATTTAGATTAGATTAAGTTATAATAGCAAATAAAGTTATAAAAATATAAAAATATTTAGATTACATTAAGTTACAAATTAAGTTTTTATGCTAATATTTGGGATTATGTATAAAGGGCTTCCCCCACTTTGTAATATTTGCAAAAACAATGGATATTCCAAGAGACATGGAAAAATAACAAATTTTGGGGGATATAATCCACGGCGACGGTAATTTCAAATTTTTGCTCAGCGACATCGATGGTGTGGAAGGAGAGGATTACGGCTTCGGTGATCGAACAATGGAGGAGGAAAGACATTATCATGATGGCTTCGGTGACTACCAAATCCCGGAGGAAGGAGACCATGATGACGGCTCCGGTGACCGAACGGAGGAGGGAGCTATTGAAAAGTCCAGATCGGACCAAACTTCGGTAACGGGACGAGGCCCGACGAGAAGGTTGGGCAAAGATCAAAAGTTCACGATCACAGAACTCTCGAACGATGGCCTGCCGATTGAACCCAGGCGGACTAGGGATGCATTTTCTGCTCAGTGCGGAGCTATTGTCAGGGACAACATCCCGATGAGCATCAAGCAATGGAATAAGCCTAAGGGTGACAATGTCCCTGAAGGTGATTATGTCACCGATAGGCTGAAAGATGATCTTTGTACCGCGTTGAAGGAAATTTCACCCTACTGCCAGAGGAGGATCCGAATAAGCCAGTTATAGAGCCACTGGTCAAGGCATGTGCTCTTAAGAAGATGGTAGAACTATTCAGGAGGTGGAAGATAGAGTTGAAATCAAAGTATGTCGACAAAGGGAAGACTCCAGAACTCGTGGGCTGATTTGAGAAGATGAGAGATCACTGGCCCACATTTGTGGCCTACAAGACATCGAACAAGAGTAAGGAAATGTCAGAGAGAAACAAGAACAATGCTGCAAAGAAGCAGTATCACCATCACACGGGGCCAGGTGGATACCTCAAAGGCCGTACGTTGTGGGACAAAGCTGAGAATGACCTGATTGCTAAAGGGGACCAACCACAGACAAGGAACTGGCCGACTGTTCAAGGAATTGGTTCTTCGGGGTTGGGGGAACTTTGGACCCTGAAACAGGGGAGTGTTGTTGGACGGACGAGCAACTTGCAACACCCATCAACAAGCTTTAGCAGTGTATCACCGCAGCACGGGAAGGGGCGTTCTTTCCCGAAAGAGAGAAGGACGAGTTGATTGAGGCCCTAGGGAATGCTGAGCACCCTGGACGAACACGAGGCACACCAGGCTCCATTCCGTGGAAGGTTGGGTTTCCGACGCAACTGGTTATAGAAGCCGAGCAAGAAAGAGGAAAGCGGAGCTGAGCGACATGCAGAAGATCAATGCAAGACTACAAATTCTAGAGGAACTTGAGAGCCAGCGAGCTGCCGACCAACCATCTCAGCGGCACGAAACTACCCCAGAATTTACCCCGCCATCTCAGCGGAGAAGCAGCATGGCTTCCACGAAGCTCATTGAGCCTGACTTCACGGCTCCTAGCTACCCGTGGATACTATCACGGAGTCTCAACCTTGCGAGCTTTTGACGAAATGCTGGAACCTCACTTTCAAGGCTGCTATCGGCGTTGTTGCACCTCCTCAATCCAACGGAACTTTTGACTGCCTTGTGATTCCACGTGGCTTTGCTGTTGTGATGTTGGATGAAGTAAAGGAGGGATTTGAGCAACTCGAGCTTGACCACCCTACAGGTGAAGATGAGAATAAGCTGGTTCATGCTTTGAGGAGTACATGTCTATGGACGAAGGAGTACAACAAGCTTCCAAACTGGACGCCTCCTCCTCATCCTCCGGCGCGTGATCAGGGCACTCCTGATCCTCTTCTAGCGACTGATCATGGCACTCCTCATGCTCCTCCGGCGAATGATCAGGGCACTCCGGCTCCTCCGATACTTGAGGGCACTCCACCTTCTTCTTCGGCTCCTCCTCCGACGCATGAGGGCACTCTGCCTCCTTCTTCGACTCCTCCTTCGGTGCGTCGAAGCAGTCTGCCTCCTTCTTCGGCTCCTCCTCCGGCGCGTGAGGGCACTCTGCCTTCTTCTTCGACTCCTTGATAACCCACAAGGATAGGGGATCGCAACCGTTTTCGAGGGTAGAGTATTCAACCCAAATTTGTTGGTTCGCCAAAGGGGAAGTGAAAGAATATTCTCAAGTATTAGCAGCTGAGTTTGTCAGATTCAACCACACCTGAAAGATTAGTGTCTGCAAGCAAAGTATCAGTAGCAAAGTGGTATGATAGCAACGGTGCCAGAAAGATCTGTTGACGGCAGACTATTCCTAACTGTTGTATTAATGGCGCCAGTAAGTTGCACGTGGGCGAGTAACTATTCTTCCCCGACAACAGTGTCGGAAAATATCTTGCAACAAGTAACAGCGAAGTAGTATGGAACAGCAGTAGCAGCAGTAGCAAAGTAACAACAGTAGCAACACTAGTAGCAAAGTGGCCCAATCCATTTTGTAGGAAGGGACAAGCCTAGACAAAGTAACGTAGCAAGGACCAGTAGTAAAAGACTCGTAGGCAGTGGATCGGTGATGGATGAGTATTACGGATGTGATTCATCATGTAACAGCTATAACACGGAGAGATATGTAACTAGATCCCGTTCGACAATCTAATGTAGGCATGTATTCCGTATGTAGTCATACGTGCTTAGGGAAAAGAACTTGCATGACATCTATTGTCCATCCCTCCCGTGGCAGCGGGGGCCTAATGGAAACTACGGGATATTAAGGTTCTCCTTTTAATAAAGAACCGGACCAACGCATTAACACGTGATGAATACATGAACTCCTCATACTCTGGTCATCTCCGGGAGTGGTTCTGGCTATTGTCACTCTGGGGTTGCCGGGTCATAACACATAGTAGGTGACTACAACTTGCAAGATAGGATCTAAAACACACATATATTGGTGACAACATAATAGGTTCAGATCTGAAATCATGGCACTCGGGCCCTGGTGACAAGCATTAAGCATGGCAAAGTAGTAGTAACATCAATCTAGAACATAGTGGATACTAGGGATCAATCCCCGTCAAAACTAACTCGATTACATGATAGATCTCATCCAACTCATCACCGTCCAACAAGCCTACGGTGAGATTACTCACGAACGATGAAGAGCATCATGGAATTGTTGATGGAGGAAGGTTGATGATGACGATGTCGACGATTTCCCCTCTCCGAAGCCCAAAACGGAGTCCAGATCTGCCCTCCAGATGAAGAACAGGAGGTGGCGGCGCCTCCGTATTGCGAAACGCGATGAAACCTTCTCTCTAATTTTTTTCCGGGCGAGACGGAAGATATAGAGCTGATTTTGGGGGCGATGGTGCCACGTGGGCCCCACAAGCCCTCACAACGCGACCTAGGGGGGGTGGCCGGGGCTTGTGGGCTTGTGTCCCACTAGCACGCCCCCTCCGGTGGATCTTTGCGCATGTATTTTTCTTTTATTCCAGAAAAATTCTCCGTAAATTTTCAGGACATTCCGAGAACTTTTATTTCTGCACAAAAACAACACCATGGCAATTCTGCTAAAAACAGCGTTAGTCCAGGTTAGTTCCATTCAAATCATGCAAATTAGAGTCCAAAACAAGGGCAAAAGAGTTCGGAAAGTAGATACGACGGAGACGTATCAACTCCCCCAAGCGTAAAGCCTTGCTTGTCCTCAAGCAATTCAGTTGACAAACTGAAAGAGACAAAAGAAATACTTTGACGAACTCTGTTTGATCTTGTTGTTGCAACTATGTCTAACTCATAACCAGAATTTCAGCAAGATCACAAGCAAACCACATAAGCAAATGACATCTAGGTCTCACGATAAACTCATATCAATGGCATAATGAACTAGCGAGCATATAATAATAAGTCTCAAACGTCAACACTTCAATCAAAACAACATGAAGCAGTATGAATAGATGATATCTCGCTAGCTCTTTTTGAAACCGCAAAACATAAATGCAGAGCACCTTCAAATACCAAGGGCTGACTAAACATTGTAATTCAAGGCAATGAAGATCGAGTCACAGTCATACTCAACACAGTTAAAATCAAAGCATAAAAATGATAGAGGTGCTCTCTAATTGGTGCTTTTGTAAGAGGAAGATGACTCAACAGGAACTTAAATAGACAGGCCCTTCGCAGAGGGAAGCATTGATTTGTAGAGGTGCTAGAGCTCAAGCTTTGAAAACAGAGATAATAATTTGGGGTGGCATGTTCCATTGTCAATGCAATGACTAAGAGTTCTCAACATCTTCCACGCTACACATGCTATAGGCGGTTCCCAAACAGAAAAGTAAATTTTTGACTCACCCACCACCAATCAATCACACTCCACAGCTAGCCGAATCCTCGGGTACCGTCCATACGAACATGAGCGGTTTGAGCATGGAACTGGGAATTCCAATTACCGGCCCCTTTCTCGTGAATGATAGTGAATAAACACATATCGAGGATAACACGCCTAGCATGGAAGATACCAATAGCCCCCTGTCACTACATGAGCGGTTCGGGCATGCAAAACAGATTATTTCTTGAAGTGTAGAGAGTGGCACATGCAAATTTACTTGGAACGGCAGGTAGATACCACACATAGGTAGGTATGGTGGACTCATATGGAACAACTTTTGGTTTATGGAGGTGGATGCACAAGCAGTATTCCCGCTTAGTACAAGTGAAGGCTAGCAAAAGAATGGGAAGCGACCAACTAGAGAGCGACAACAGTCATCAAACTGCATTGAGATTAACTAACATTGAGTGCAAGCATGAGTAGGACATAAATCACCATGAACATGAACATCATAGAGGCTATGTTGATTTTGTTTCAACTACATGCGTGAACATGCGCCAAGTCAAGCCACTTGAAACATTCAAAGGAGGATACCATCCTATCATACTACATCATAGTCATCTCAACATTCATGTGGGCATCCAAGACAAACTATTATAAGCTCCTAGCTAAGTAAGCATGCCATCAGCAACTATGATCTCTAAGTTGTCATTGCAAACATGTTTCTCTCACAACAAAGCTGAATCAGGCATGATGAGATAGTCATATTTACAGAAACAAAGTAGATCGAGTTCATACCAGCTTTTCCACGCTCAGTCTCTTCATCATATATCGTCATTATTGCCTTTCACTCGCACGACCGAATGTTGTGAACAATAATAAGCGTGCTCATGCATTGGACTAAAGCTGGAATCTGCAGGCAAACGCAAAGGCGAAGACAAAGTAATATGGCTCTTTGAAAGCTAAACAGGTATGCATGCAAGAGCCACTAAACATTGTAACCAATATCTTCTACCTTGACCCAAAGAAAAATAAAACTATTTACACGGGAAAGCTCCCAACAAGCAAAAGAAGAAAAAGAAAATCTTTTTGGGTTTTCTCAAACTAGACAAACACACGAAAAGAAAACGAGAAAAAGAAAATAAACTAGCATGGATGATACAGTGGCAAACTGTGAACACCGGCTAACAAAGTGAAAGCATAAGCAAGAATGTAAAGTCGGTGAGAACACGTACTCCCCCAAGCTTAGGCTTTTGGCCTAACTTGGTATACTCCCATGGAGGGAAATAACCAGCTCCGGGGTACTCCAGAGTGGACTGAGGATGGCACTGCTGTGTGAGCTCCTCTGGCTCCCACTGATAAGCTGGCGTCTGGTACTCGACCGGCTGCTCGGGCACGGGCACCTGTGGTTGGGTCAAGCCCCTATATGCGTAGATGTCCGAGGGCATAATAATGTACATGCCTGCATGAAGATTGAACAAAGAAGGAGCAGACAAAGAAATAGTCTCACAAGTACCCTGACTAAACACCAGTTTATAAATCATCCTTCTATTTATATCTCTATCAAGAAAGTCATGGCGAACCATGCTATCATAATCTAGATATCTCTCAGGAAGAAGAATCTCTTCTTCCTCCTCCAGTCTGATGGGTATCTCAAAGTGTCTAGCAAGACGAGTAGCATAGATACCTCCATAGACAACACCTTTAGAACGGTTCAGGTTCAACCGTTGAGCTACTATAGCACCCAAGCTATAAGTTTTATCGTTATAAAGGGCTTCACGCAAGACCGCAAGATCTGGGGAACTAAGTGACCCAGCTTTCCCACGGCCAATCAAACATTTTCCCACAAATAGTGAGAAGTACCGAAGCACGGGAAAATGTATGCTAGCAGCTCTAGTGCAAGATACTCCTCTCTCCTCTCCTACAACAATAGTACCAATGAAAGCTTCCAAGTCCCATGGACAAGGTTCATGAATATCCCCAACATAAGGCAATTTGCAAACATTGCAAAAATCCTGGAGTGACATGCGCTGGGGGATATCATAAAGTTTAAACTCATCCATAGGAGGATTCTTCCTCGTATAGAAGTTAAAGCTTTGTACGAAGATATTAGTGAGGAGGAGGTATTGCGGACACTTATCTTCAACGAAGGCGGTAAGGCCTGCGTTTTCCACCAAGTGATAAAGTCCTCATAAATTCCAGCGGCGCGTAAGAACACGTCACTTGGCCACTCGCATGCTCGAACTTCCGCGACTCGAGGGACCATATACTTGGGCTTCTTATCACTCCCATCATCCTTGGGGTCACGACTTGACGAGCCTCTTAAGAAGCTCCTCATCTTTTCCCTTTTCTATCTCTGAAAATTTCTGAAATTTTTAAGTGCGTCTAAGGAAAAGTGAACAAGGCTCAACGAAACTCATAGCAACTACTCCCACAAGTGCCTAGAGGCCATATTATACATCAAAACTACTTGGGACCAGCTAGGATTAGCATGCAAAGTTCAAGAACATGGTCACCAAGGCAACAAAAATACATGGAGTATAAGGCACTAGAGAAAAAACTAATTAGACCAATGGAGGAGTCACTTACCAAGGAGTAATTTCCCCAAAACAGTTCGAAGAATGGTGATTTGAGCAAAGAGATCGAAAATCCGAGCAAGAGGAGCAAGAACACGGGTTTGAGCTGCGAAACGATTTTTTTCTAGAGGTAGGAGAACCAGATGCGAGCAAGAATGAGTGGAGGGGGTGCCTGTGGGCCCCACAAGCCCGGGTGGCGCGACCAAGGGGGTGCCCGCGCCCCTAGGGCTTGTGGCCCACTAGTGTGGCCCCCAGACAGACTCTTTATCCCAGTATTTTTCAAATATTCCAGAAAAAATCATAGTAGATTTTCAAGACGTTCGGAGAACTTTTATTTTCGGGGTATTTTTCTACCGGACGCTAAAACAGAAAACAGGGAAAATTAAACTAACTCTATCATTATTCTTCTAAGCAACCTAAAGTGAAATCTTGGAACAAAGGTTTGTGACTCCTCGATTCATCCATCTCATGGTCATCAAAGAAAATCCGCCCATGAGGTTGATCAAGTCTTCTCGACAAACCTTTTCGAATCGCAAAAGAGAACGGAGAATTTTTGAATAGTCACTACGTTGCCTCAATGGGGATGTGTATTTGCCCAACAAGCAAATCATACTTCATCTTGACACGAGGAATAGGGCATTCAAAGCTCCCAATAAGAATCGATGAAGTCTTTTCGATAGCATTGATGCAATGTACTCGATATTGTTTCTTCGGAAAGTGCACCATATGCTCATTACCGTTGACATGGAAAGTGACATTGCCTTTGTTGCAATCTATAACAGCCCCTGCAGTGTTTAAAAAGGGTCTTCCGAGGATGACAGCCATGGCATCGTCCTCGGGAATATCCAAGATAACAAAGTCTGTTAAGATGGTGATGTTAGCAACCACAATAGGCACATCCTCGCAAATGCCGATAGGGAAAGCATTTGATTTGTTGGCCATTTGTAGAGAGATTTCAGTGGGTGTCAACTTATCCAGTTAAAGTCTACGATAAAGAGAGAGAGGCATAATGCTAACACCGGCTCCATGGTCGCATAACGCAGTTCTAACGTAGTTGCCTTTAATGGAGCAAGGTATAGTGGGCACACCGGGATCACCTAGTTTCTTAGGAGTTCCACCCTTGAAGGTATAATTAGCAAGCATGGTAGAAATCTCAACCTCAGGTATCCTCCTCTTATTAGTCACAATATCTTTCATGTACTTAGAATACGGAGACATCTCGAGCATATCTGTCAAACGCATCTGCAGAAAGACATGTCTGATCATTTCAACGAATCGCTCAAAATCCTCATCATCCTTTTTCTTGGATGGTTTGGGAGGAAAGGGCATAGGTTTCTGAACCCATGGTTCCCTTTCTTTACCATGCTTCTTAGCAGTGAAGTCATTCTTATCGTATCTCTTATTCTTAGGCTGTGGGTTATCAAGATCAACAGGTTTAATCTCCACATCCTTATCGTTGCTAGGTTGAGCATCTTCATGAACATCACTATTGATATCATCATTTGGCTCATGTTCATCACCAGATTGTGTTTCAGCATCAGAGATAGAGGCATAGTTTGGACTCTTAGGGGTAGCAGCAACAGGGTTGCTAGCGTGCTGGTTCCTATCATCTTTCTTCTTCTTTCTAGGATGACTAGGTGCATGTGGGGACCCCGACTGGTAAGTCGAGATCGCCGTGCCCAGTGATCCCAAGGATCAATGCTCACTGAACACAGATACTGAATAATAGAGTCTTACATCCATACATACCGTTTGATACAATAAATGACCACTTCGGTCGAGTCTTACATACATAGGGCCTTAAAGGCCAAAGCACCAAACTAGACCAATAGCGGAATTATTGGTTGAAAGCGTGAACCCATGCCATCAACCTTAACCTACAAGCATTCTGACTGGGAAGCATCGTAGCTCGCAAGAACGTCACCAAGTTAATCTTCACCATATCCTGTCTTTCACACCTGGTCAATGAAATAACCAGTGGCAAGCCAATGAGTACTTTGAATGTACTCGCAAACAACCCATGATATGAACATTTATAGTGAAGAAATACAGTAACATGTATCTTTGGTGGAATGCAATTTGGTGGAATGCAGGCATATGCAACAAGTTAAAGAACTACTCTTGAAGAACATGTTACAAATATCAACATATCTGCTAAGGGTTGAACCATTCGGGTTCACCCTATATGCCAAGTCATCGGACTTGTCATAACCTCAATGTATTAATGAGGGCTAAACCATCTGGGTTTACCCTATATGCCAAGTCACCGAACTTGGTCATATTATTACTCTCATAACAACACCTTTTTATCACCACACACACACACACTTGGTTTATGCGGAAACGTTGGACGTAGTTTAAGCAGCACCACCCAACTGTCCTTGACCGTGGACACGGCTATTCGAATAGTTTGACACTCTGCAGAGGTAGTACGCTGGACCCATGAGAAACGGGAAACTACCGTGTCATCCACTACTCGCGGTATATCACATATACCCGAGGTAAGTACCCGATCATCATCTTTCCCCTGACGATACTAGACAAAGAGGTCCACTCGATTGGTACCCAGCCCACATGTTGTACATCTTACGAGCACCGACTCTGGACAGTATCAACCATGCTGGGACCAACGGTGTGCCTGGAACTCATAATATTGGCATAGTCGTCCTACGTGGCACGACCCCATCACGAGAGTGACACCGATCACTCCCGCCACTAGTAATGTGGCTCTTTGCTAGTACCGACCATAGTAATCAACAAAGCCCCGTCCCATAAAGGGGTATCTTGCTCGTACTGGTAAGGTTGGGACGGTCGACACATCATAAATCTAATCCCATTTCCGAGACCACACACGCAAAATACCCGGTGCACCACTTCTCCAAAAGTGGCCACCAACTCATCATCACCCTCGGGCATTAGTGGCACCCGACGAGGTTTTCATAAACTCTTTATTTAACTCACCATCATGCTCATGATAACATGCTCTATCTTTACTGTCAACATGGTATAACATGACCCTCAAGGGGTAGGGTCAAGCTCAATGCAATGATCTTACTCTACTAGTCAACATGACAGTAGCATGATCCTCATAAGTGGCAGGGTCAAGCTCATCATGTTTGTGCTCCAAGGAGTCACATGAATAATATCATCAACATGCAAGGGCTTTGAAGAAGCCTCCGGTGCCATCACCACAATGATGAACCGGCATCGTGATCACATGCAACGGGAAAATACCAACTATACTAGCATGGAACAATGTTTATGATCAAGTCATGGTCAAAGGGCTGCTTGCCTTGACCACGTAAGTCCTCGGGGTCTTCGAGGTCTTCCGCTCCAACTCCGAATACTCTGTCTACCGTCAACAATCGTCGGAAATAACCATAGTAAGCCACACATCAAGCAGAATAAAAGCGTTCTATAAATAGAAGTTTTATTTTTCTTGGACCTCTCTGGTCATAAGAAAAATACCTGAAGCTCCTCACAGGAGATTTGAACCATCAAGGATTTTTGAATAGGTGAAAGGAGCAATAGGTGGCCATTGAATAAGCCAACAGAAATCATTCTGTTAAAAATGAGTGGAGGCACCCATTTAACAGAGAATGATTTTAGAAATTTTTGGGAAGTGGTTTCACTGGATTTGGAGTTGAAATGAATTTACTAGGAATTTCTAATGTGGGATAAAAAGCAATAGGGAGCTATTTATTATAAGCAACAGAAATAAGTCACTCAAAAATGTTGACCAGGGTTCTAAAAATAGAGAAGGATTTTAGAAGTCTCTGGAAGTTTGAATAACTCCATTTGGAGTTGAATTGAAGCCTATGGGATTCTTGAAAGGTGGTGTTTAAAATGTCTAAATGGGCATTTAGATATTATCACCACAGGAAACTATTTTGGAAAAAGGTGCCATGCCCAGATCTGGATAGAACATGATTTTAGAAACCTGCAAAATTTTGAATCATCAATTTTGGACTCCAAATGAATATTCTATGGATTATCTAAGTTACAGAAGAAAAACAATAAGGAAAAGGGAGCGCCCAACGGGCCTCGGCCTCGCACTAAGCGCAGCATAGCGCTGTGGCGCACTGGGCCGGCCCGGTTGCACGGCTGCGGGGGAAAGAGGAGCCACACTGATGGCGCCTTTCCTGGGGGCACTTTCCCCACATGAAAGCGGAAACAACGAGGGTGTGCCTCCATTTAAAGCGCTGGGCCCGGCTCGGCTGTCTTATAGGGAGGGCCCCCTGGTCAGGGGCTTCTCCTACCTCCTGCCCGCGCGCAGGGGAGGCATGGAGGAAAGACCGGCCGAGGGAGGGGCTCCTCAGATGGCTCCGACCACTCCCCGGCGGTGTGCCGGCCACCGGCGCGCTCGGGGTGGTTAGCCGCACCCATTCCCCTGCTCAGCGCCTGCAGGGGAGGGCTGCATGAGCGCCGGCGAAGAGGCTACGGGGAGGCCGTCTACCCCCAGATTTTTGCACCAGCAGCGAAGGGGAAGAGTAGGCGGTGTTGCGGTGGAGTTGCGGCGGCCTGGGGGTCTCTTGCAGGTGAGGAAGGAGGCGAGGGGAGGCCCTGCGCATGCCAACCCGAGCGGAGGCCAGAGCTCCACCCTTCGGCCATGGGGAGAGGAGTGAGCCCGAGAGGAGAGGGCTCGAGTGGGAGTTCCTAGGAGGGAAGGAGGAGAGTCCGGGGGAGCCAAAGATGCTCGGGAGGCTCTAAGTGGGGGGAGGGAGCCGAGAAGGGTCTTGGAGCTCTCTGGTGCACCCAGGGCACGATGGCCACGCGTCTCTGAGCCACCTTGCAGTCTAGCTGATGGATGGAGGTGCTTGGAATGGTCAACACGATGCTCTGAGACATGTTGGGACAACCTGCCTCGCCAAGAAACGGTCGGGAGGAGAGAAACTAGGTGCGGAGCACCCGGTTTGCAGGTCAGGGTGGTGGTCACCACGGCCACTCGCGCCCACAGGTTGCAAACGACCAGTAAAACATGTCTGGGAGGTGGGGCGTGCTATCTGGAAAGGGACTCTGGAGTTTGGTGACTAGTGGTGTCGGTTTGAACTAGTTTTGACTGCTGCCAAGTTTCTGACAACAAACTTAGAGCTCACAAAATTGGGTCTTAGGAGGGAAGCCTTGGGGAGAAATTATGTCTGGCGGAGTTAGGCATGGAAGGACTACCAGACTGCAAAGTTTCAGCTCAAGAAAGCAAGTGTAGCTAGTACTTGCTGAACAAAGTCATGATTGAGCCAGAATCCATTTGTAGAAGTGCTGCTCATATTCTCCACATGAGCATGCCATATCTTTGCTCTAAATGAAGCCTTTGCATATATTAGATGCTCTGGAAAGAGTTGGGGGTGATAGATTAAGCAGAAGAATGGAAGGAAGGGTAAAACAGTGCTGCCAAGGGTAAAAATGAGAGAAACTTACAAAGGGACCTTCCCCAATAATTGACCAGTGGCCATGGGAAAGTTAGTGGAGGTGAAATGTAACTAGGTGAGGCTGTGGTAGAAAGTTGAGCCCAAGGAATAAGGTTGAAGGGGCAAAAGAAGCCAAATTAGTGAGTGCACACAAGGTGTTTGATCTATGGTTAGGCTATCAGATGAATTCCAATGGCTATGAAACTTAACAGGGTCAAATAATATATGAAAATAGGCTTGCACACCAAATTTGGGATTTGCTGGAGGAGTTTTCCAATGTAGACTTGAAAAACCCTAGAAAGGGGCAACAATGGGTTTCTGCTTAGAACCCTATTCAAATAAATTCCCACAAATCCAATATTTGGTGTAGGGGCATTATTTGAGCATTAAGGCATGCACAAAAAGTTTGAGGTCAATTGGACAAACTTTATAATTTAAAGTTTGTCTAAGTCAGAAATAAACAGAGAGGGTTTTGAGGGTCTTAGGACAAGTTCCTCTATTCTCCTTGGTGTACCACTTGGTGTGGATGCCTCATTGCAGTACTAGAACATTTCCACTAAATTTGAGCACAATTGGAGACACTTCACAATGTAGAGTTGCTCAAATTTGATTCTGGACAGATATGGTTTTAGAGTGATTAGGGGAGTCAAATCAACTTGGATTGAAATGAAACTTGGCAAGATCATCAAGAATATCATAGATGACATGCTAGAATTTTACTGGAATTTATTGAGAATATTTCTTATAGAAATATTCCAAAAGCTTGAAATAGGCAGGAATGGTTTTGGAGGGGTTTGCCCAATATTTTGAACATGACCATGTGTTGAAACTCATAAATATGGAATAATTATATCCACTGAGTTTCCCTAAATTTTCTTAAATATTTTGAAGGCAATAAAAATAACTTTCCTTCATAGGAGACCATTTCTGGCCTCACAGAAGGGCTTTTAAATCAAATAATAAAATAACTTTTAAAATAATAATATGGTGGTTTTTGAAAGTCATTTTGATAATGGTTTTAAATAAAACAATTGGTGCAAAAGAAACTCCCTAATTTGAGGACTTGTAGTACAAACCTCATCTCAGGGGTTTGAAAGTTTAATTCAAAGAAATGCTTTTTGGAAAAATAATATTTGGTAAAAATAGATATTTATCCTAAACACATGGCATGATCATTAGGCAGGAGATCATGGGATGAGAAGATGATTAAGAGAGTGACAAGATCTATTAGGTATCAAACACAATCATGCAAACAAGCAAGGCAACCAATAATCACTCCAAGCATCACAAGCATTCACAATTTTTTATAATTGGTCCTAAATTTTGAAATAAGTTAGTTAGTCAGGAAAGCCAAAAACTGGGGTGTTACAGACCTTACCCTCTTAGGAAAATCTCGTCCCCGAGATTTCTAGGCTAGGGGTTGGTGAGATACAAAATCTTGAGTCGGAGGTAGTCTTCATGTCCCCATGTTGCTGTGGTGGTCTTGAGGTGCTTGATGATACAACTTCGATTGTCCGCACGTCCTTGACTGATCGTGAGCGGGATCTGGCAATAAGTTAGGCTTGACCTAGGTCAAGGGCTTGGTAAGCTAAGTCCGTGCAAGGTTCTGGCTTGCGAGTGTATTCCAAGTGAGAATACGTGGCAAGATGGTGTCTGGGATCTGGTCCTCGGGTTTCGCATGCCGGTTAGTGACATCAAGATGTCTCCTGTTAGAACGCACTGCCAAAGTCTTCGTATAGCTTCCTGCTTACGGGGAAGTCCTTGACATCCTTTCGGCAGTCAAGCTAAGGTCGCAATTAGTCTTCGGAGGCTTCTCTAGAAAGGGTCCGGGCTGGGTCTCACCTATGAGTCTAAGCTCGGAGGCTCAGGTCTCGAACAGGTCCTGCCATCTTGGGAGTTTGTGAGGGTTTCTGGATAAGCCGGCTACCCAAGAGTATAGACCAGTCATCCATGCCCAAGGTCTGCGACTCGGCAATTGGGAATCACCTTTAGCAGGTTTCCACCACGACTCACTAGTACTCTCTTCCTTGATATGGACCAAGGAGAGGTCGTCTAATCCTTTCGCTTGTCCAGGGGCTTCGTCATCTTGAATCGTCGAGGCTTCTTGGCGTTGTTGATGTGGTCGGTGCACGGTCGGTGGTTGAATTTTGTTGCTTCATCGTTGTTGTTGTGGCTTCCTTGTCACGGCGGTTCTTCATCTTGACTTGCGTAGGATAGTCTTCCGTTATCTTGGGATTGCTTCTAGAAGTCCATCTTCTCGAGATATCACCGTACCTTCGAGAGGCATAACAATCAGCGTTCCTGGGGTTCGTCCAAACAGGACTAAGGTGTTCTTCCTCTTACTGGGTGAGTAAGGATGTCATCAGTGAGGATGACAACATACTTTCCCCAAACACGACATAAGCACAGTGCTCAAAAGTAAGGTGAGGAGAATGGGACTTGCTATGGGCGGGTACTGGCCACATTTTAACGACTTAGAGTCGTCTTCTATGGTCGCAATCCGTCCATCTTGTGGCTCAACGAAGCTTTAGGGTCTTCAGGAACTTAGGATGTGGGCGAACAGTATGATCTTATCTCTAAGCACATTCCTTAAATGCCAAAAGTTCGACCGCTAACTTGAGACAACATCACCTCATCTCATCAAGGATATCATCCTACGTGGGTCAACTCCACACCGCTCATGCTAGTCAACCCCGGGTTGAGGGAAGAACTAAACCCAAACACTACAAGTATAGTGTAGCCCCAAATGCACATGCATTACTATGCAAGGACCTCGGGGAGACATACAACTACCATGATTGAATCTGAGGCACAACAATCCAATTGTCCACCTAAGTCATCCAATGGACAGGGTACTACACTACTATATTAAGGAAACACGTAGTAGACCAATCCAATATTTTGTTTCCTTCCTATGAATCTGATCAAGTAATCCATCAATCCGACCAACCATGACTAGACTCACCACTCCTACAAATCCAACATTGACGAGGTTCTACATAGCCTCTTAGAGTCCTCATAATTCACATATTACTGCAAGAATTACGTCATAGTATATCCACCAACTTCAATAATCATGGCCATCTAATCTCCAAGGCCAAACTACACAGGTTGTAAATCTATTTAACAACTCCAAGTATACGCATTCTATATCCACCGAGAATCATGGTATCATGATCGAGATTAATGAGCTAAATCCAATTTACTCCAAACCATGTGGTCTTTGTCATCCTCAATACTCTATTAAAATTACCTATTTAAATCCAAGACTCAAATCCAATAAGAAGTCTACTTGATACTCCAAGTCATTATGGTAAAGGCATCAAATCATGCCAACTACTTGCTAAAGAGATGTATACCTCCAAGAATAATGTTTGCGATCATAATCATCCTACTAAATCCAATCTTACTCCAGATTATGAAGATTATGCTAATACCAACTTGTTCCACCAAGTTTACTTACCTTTATAAGGGTCTCATGATCCACCAAAATAGTCTGGCTATATCCTCAGGACAACTATTATCATCACAACAATCTTAGTCTAATGCTCATATCGGAGGTCGGTCCTCTTATGGCATCAAGGTTACAGTGCTAGCTTGAGATGGAAGGATACTTGTTCGCTGTGATCACTCGTTCCATTAAGAACCTGGTGCTTAGCAGGGTTTATCGGGGACCTACACGAGTTCTGGCAAGTCCATGTACTAGACACGTGACCAGAAAATTTGAGCCAGAAAGGCTTGTGGAGGTTAGCCTGGTCTAGTGTGGTTTTCCAATCTCGAGGGGAAAACACACTCCTACGGGTTGCGTGCGATTAGGCATAACACAGTCAGTGTCTTCAACGTCAGCCGTCCTTCGAAGCGGATCCTTGGCACATCTGCCTTGCCGTCTTCAGTTGTCGAGAGAGGTGAGAGAAAGAGAGAGAGAGCACAGAGGGGAGTGTCTAAGGGTCTCAGCGCAATCAAACAAGCGTTGAAAAATCAACTCAAACAAGTGCTGAAATTATTTTGAACATCAAAATAAGACAAGTGATATAACCGCATGCTTGTTGCCTAAGCAAAAGTGTGACTTATATCGAAGCACAAAAACAAAAATAAGCAACACACAACATGGTCCATCCGAACCATTTCACGGACTCGACTTCGCATAGGGAATTCACGACTCATCCTATCCTAGGTTCAGGGACTCGACGGTCGTGCTTGCTTCTTGCTCCGGAGAGGAGTCCGCTAAGTCTTCTGGACCTTCTCATGGTGTTGTCACGCCTCTTGTTGTCGCTTGCTGAAGCAATTCGCTTGAGCTGTAAGGAACTCTGGTTGTCTTCTCGTCTGGGAAGTTGCTGACGAAGGTGGTTCTTCATAGCTGTCACTGACAGGGTCTTCCTTGTCTTCGTGATCTTGTCATCGTCTTCTTGTCTTCAGAGGCTTCGAGGGTCTCAAGTGGACACCTTCATGCACCGATATTTGCAAGACATGATAGAGTTCTGATCTGTCAATCATACTAATTGCGATATCGACACCTAGAGCGGGGGATGAAGAGAACCGTTTTCCTGCTCACTAAGGTGAGGCGGACCAAATGGCGAGGTTCTCATCCACCGGTGGTGGTCGACACAATTACTTATAACTGGCAGGGTCGCTCTACTAGTGATGCAGATCAAGGTTTGCATATATTATGTCCATATTATCGTAGGCGAAAGTGGCATCACTCTGGAACAGTGCCCAGGGTTTCACCATCTTCTAAGCCTCGATGTTCTCGTTCCTCTTAGAGGTACTTACGTTGGTGTCGTCTGGTCGTAGAGTTGTCTTCTCTGTCCTTCAGCACAGGTGTTTGCCTGGAAAGGTTACTTCCTTCCGGACTGCCCACGAGGATTTCAATTTATCGCGTGGTGAGAAGGGCATAAGGTTCTACCGACCATTAGCAAGTTTCGAAAAGTAGACGAGGAGTGTCAAGAAAATAAGAGTGGAAGGATAGAGCATAACCTTCAATTCCTTTGAAGTTTTAGGAGAGTTGAGAAAATATATAAGTTTTGTAAGTATTTTGAAGGATCTGGAAAGCAGTTTTATCCTAACTAACGTCCATGCTAACTAAGGGCTTCCTACAGTCAGGATGGCTCTGATACCAGCTCTGTGGGGACACCGACTGGTAAGTCGAGATCACCGTGCCCAGTGATCCCAAGGATCAATGCTCACTGAACACAGATACTGAATAATAGAGTCTTACATCCATACATACCGTTTGATACAATAAATGACCACTTCGGTCGAGTCTTACATACATAGGGCCTTAAAGGCCAAAGCACCAATCTAGACCAATAGCGGAATTATTGGTTGAAAGCGTGAAACCATGCCATCAGCCTTAACCTACAGGCATTCTGACTGGGAAGCGTCCTAGCTCGCAAGAACGTCACCGAGTTAATCTTCACCATATCCTGTCTTTCACACCTGGTCAATGAAATAACCAGTGGCAAGCCAATGAGTACTTTGAATGTACTCGCAAACAGCCCATGATATGAACATTTATAGTGAAGAATAACAGTAACATGTATCTTTGGTGGAATGCAATTTGGTGGAATGCAGACATATGCAACAAGTTAAAGAACTACTCTTGAAGAACAGGTTACAAATATCAACATATCTGCTAAGGGTTGAACCATCCGGGTTCACCCCATATGCCAAGTCATCGGACTTGTCATAACCTCAATGTATTAATGAGGGCTAAACCATTTGGGTTTACCCTATATGCCAAGTCACCGAACTTGGTCATATTATTACTCTCATAACAACACCTTTTTATCACCACACACACACACTTGGTTTATGCGGAAACGCTGGACGTAGTTTAAGCAGCACCACCCAACTGTCCTTGACCGTGGACACGGCTATTCGAATAGTTTGACACTCTGCAGAGGTAGTACGCTGGACCCATGAGAAACGGGAAACTTCCGTGTCATCCACTACTCGCGGTATATCACATATACCCGAGGTAAGTACCCGATCATCATCTTTCCCCTGATGATACTAGACAAAGAGGTCCACTCGATTGGTACCCAGCCCACATGTTGTACGTCTTACGAATACCGACTCTGGACAGTATCGACCATGCAGGGACCAACGGTGTGCCTGGAACTCATAATATTAGCATAGTCGTCCTACCTGGCACGACCCCATCACGAGAGTGACACCGACTGTTGGAATTATGCCCTAGAGGCAATAATAAATATGGTTATTATTATAATTCCCGTGTCAAGATAATAGTTTATTATCCATGCTATAATTGTATTGAATGAAGACTCATTTACATGTGTGGATACATAGACAAAACACCGTCCCTAGCATGCCTCTAGTTGGCTAGCCAGTTGGTCAATGATAGTCAGTGTCTTCTGATTATGAACAAGGTGTTGTTGCTTGATAACTAGATCACGTCATTGGGAGAATCACGTGATGGACTAGACCCAAACTAATAGACGTAGCATGTTGATCGTGTCATTTTGTTGCTACTATTTTCTGCGTGTCAAGTATTTATTCCTATGACCATGAGATCATATAACTCACTGTCACCGGAGGAATGCTTTGTGTGTATCAAACGTCGCAACGTAACTGGGTGACTATAAAGATGCTCTACAGGTATCTCCGAAGGTGTTAGTTGAGTTAGTATGGATCAAGACTGGGATTTGTCACTCCGTGTGACGGAGAGGTATCTCGGGGCCCACTCGGTAATACAACATCACACACAAGCCTTGCAAGCAATGTAACTTATGGTAAGTTGCGGGATCTTGTATTACGGAACGAGTAAAGAGACTTGCCGGTAAAACGAGATTGAAATAGGTATGCGGATACTGACGATCGAATCTCGGGCAAGTAACATACCGAAGGACAAAGGGAATGACATACGGGATTATACGAATCCTTGGCACTGAGGTTCAAACGATAAGATCTTCGTAGAATATGTAGGATCCAATATGGGCATCCAGGTCCCGCTATTGGATATTGACCGAGGAGTCTCTCGGGTCATGTCTACATAGTTCTCGAACCCGCAGGGTCTGCACACTTAAGGTTCGACGTTGTTTTATGCGTATTTGAGTTATATGGTTGGTTACCGAATGTTGTTCGGAGTCCCGGATGAGATCACGGACGTCACGAGGGTTTCCGGAATGGTCCGGAAACGAAGATTGATATATAGGATGACCTCATTTGATTACCGGAAGGTTTTCGGAGTTACCGGGAATGTACCGGGAATGACGAATGGGTTCCGGGAGTTCACCGGGGGGGGGGGGCAACCCACCCCGGGGAAGCCCATAAGCCTTTGGGGAGACACACCAGCCCTTAGTGGGCTGGTGGGACAGCCCACAAGTGCTCTATGCGCCAAGAGAAGAAAAATCAAGAGGAAAAGAAAAAAAAGGAGGAGGTGGGAAGGAAGGGGGACTCCCTCCCACCAAACCTAGTCCAACTCGGTTTGGGGGGGGAGAGTCCTCCCCCTTGGACTCGGCCGACCCCCTTGGGGCTCCTTGAGCCCCAAGGCAAGGTCCCCTCCCTCCCACCTATATATACGGAGGTTTTAGGGCTGATTTGAGACGACTTTTCCACGGCAGCCCGACCACATACCTCCACGGTTTTTCCTCTAGATCGCGTTTCTGCGGAGCTCGGGCGGAGCCCTGCTGAGACAAGGTCATCACCAACCTCCGGAGCGCCGTCACGCTGCCGGAGAACTCTTCTACCTCTCCGTCTCTCTTGCTGGATCAAGAAGGCCGAGACCATCGTCGAGCTGTACGTGTGCTGAACGCGGAGGTGCCGTCCGTTCGGTACTAGATCGTGGGACTGATCGCGGGATTGTTCGCGGGGCGGATCGAGGGACGTGAGGACGTTCCACTACATCAACCGCGTTCTCTAACGCTTCTGCTGTACGGTCTACAAGGGTACGTAGATCACTCATCCCCTCTCGTAGATGGACATCACCATGATAGGTCTTCGTGCGCGTAGGAAATTTTTTGTTTCCCATGCGACGTTCCCCAACAGTGGCATCATGAGCTAGGTTCATGCGTAGATGTCTTCTCGAGTAGAACAAAAAAGTTTTTGTGGGCGGTGATGTGCGTTTTGCTGCCCTCCTTAGTCTTTTCTTGATTCCGCGGTATTGTTGGATTGAAGCGGCTTGGACCGACATTACTCGTACGCTTACGAGAGACTGGTTTCATCGTTACGAGTAACCCCCTTTGCTCAAAGATGACTGGCAAGTGTCGGTTTCTCCAACTTTAGTTGAATCGGATTTGACCGAGGAGGTCCTTGGATGAGGTTAAATAGCAACTCATATATCTCCGTTGTGGTGTTTGCGTAAGTAAGATGCGATCCTACTAGATACCCTTGGTCACCACGTAAAACATGCAACAACAAAATTAGAGGACGTCTAACTTGTTTTTGGAGGGTATGATTGTGATGTGATATGGCCAACGATGTGATGTGATATATTGGATGTATGAGATGATCATGTTGTAATAGAAATATCGACTTGCACGTCGATGGTACGACAACCGGCAGGAGCCATAGGGTTGTCTTTATACTAACGTTTGTGCTTGCAGATGCGTTTACTATTTTGCTAGGATGTAGCTTTAGTAGTAATAGCATAAGTAGCACGACAACCACGATGGCAACACGTTGATGGATGATCATGGTGTGGCGCCGGTGACAAGAAGATCGTGCCGGTGCTTTGGTGATGGAGATCAAGAAGCACGTGATGATGGCCATATCATGTCACTTATGAATTGCATGTGATGTTAATCCTTTTATGCACCTTATTTTGCTTAGAACGACGGTAGCATTATGAGGTGATCTCTCACTAAAGTTTCAAGACGAAATTGTGTTCTCCCCGACTGTGCACCGTTGCTACAGTTCGTCGTTTCGAGACACCACGTGATGATCGGGTGTGATAGACTCAACGTTCACATACAACGGGTGCAAAACAGTTGCGCACGCGGAACACTCGGGTTAAGCTTGACGAGCCTAGCATGTGCAGACATGGCCTCGGAACACATGAGACCGAAAGGTCGATCATGAATCATATAGTTGATATGATTAGCATAGGGATGCTTACCACTGAAACTATACTCGACTCACGTGATGATCGGACTTGGGATAGTGTAAGTGGATCATGAACCACTCAAATGACTAGAGAGATGTACTTTTTGAGTGGGAGTTTAGCATATAATTTGATTAAGTTGAACTCTAATTATCTTGAACATAGTCTAAGTCCACTTTGAATATATTTGTGTTGTAGATCAAGGCTCACGCGACAGTCATCCTGAATTTTAATACGTTCCTAGAGAAAGCTAAGTTGAAAGATGATGGAAGCAACTTTGTAGACTGGGCTCGTAATCTTAAGCTAATCTTACAAGCTGGGAAGAAGGATTATGTCCTTAATGCTGCGCTAGGAGATGAACCACCCGCTACGGCTGATCAGGATGTTAAGAACGCTTGGTTAGCACGTAAGGAGGACTACTCAATAGTTCAATGTGCAGTCTTGTATGGCTTAGAACCGGGACTTCAACGTCGCTTTGAGCGTCATGGAGCATTTGAGATGTTCCAGGAGTTGGAGTTTATCTTTCAGAAGAACGCCCGGATCGAGAGGTATGAGACCTCCGATAAATTCTATGCTTGCAAGATGGAGGAAAACTCGTCTGTCAGTGAGCATGTGCTCAAAATGTCTGGGTACTCAAACCGTCTAGCTGAGCTGGGGATTGAACTCCCGCAAGAAGCTATCACTGACAGAATCCTTCAATCACTGCCGCCAAGCTATAAAGGCTTTGCGTTGAACTACAACATGCAAGGGATGAACAAGTCTCCCGGCGAGTTGTTTGCGATGCTGAAAGTCGCAGAGTCTGAACTCCGTAAAGAGCATCAAGTGTTGATGGTGAGCAAGACCACTAGTTTCAAGAGAAACGGCAAAGGCAAAAGGGGCAATTCGAAGAAGAGCGGCAAGCCTGTTGCCAATCCGCTGAAGAAACCCAAGGCTGGACCTAAGCCTGAAACAGAGTGCTTCTATTGCAAGGGTATGGGTCACTGGAAGCGCAATTGCCCCAAGTATCTGGTAGATAAGAAGGCGGGCAAAGAAAAATCAGGTATATTTGATATACATGTTATTGATGTGTACTTAACCGGCTCTCGTAGTAGTGCCTGGGTATTCGATACCGGTTCTGTTGCTCACATTTGCAACTCGAAGCAGGAACTGCGGAATAGACGAAAGATGGCGAAAGACAAAGTGACGATGCACGTAGGAAATGGTTCCAAGGTTGATGCAATCGCCGTCGGCACAGTGTCACTTCAGCTACCATCGGGATTAGTGATGAACTTAAATCGTTGTTATTTAGTGCCTGCGTTGAGCATGGACATTATATCTGGATCTTGTTTATTGCGAGACGGTTACTCTTTTAAGTCTGAGAATAATGGTTGTTCTATTTCTATGAGTAACATCTTTTATGGTCATGCACCGAATGTGAGAGGATTGTTCATATTGAATCTTGATAGTGATACGCATATACATAACATTGAGACCAAAAGAGTTAGAGTAAACAATGATAGCGCCATATTTTTGTGGCACTGCCGCTTGGGTCATATTGGTGTAAAGCGCATGAAGAAACTCCATGCTGATGGACTTTTGGAGTCACTTGACTTTGATTCACTTGACACGTGCGAACCATGCCTCATGGGCAAGATGACTAAGACTCCGTTCTCCGGAACAATGGAGCGTGCAAGTGACTTGTTGGAAATCATACATACCGATGTGTGTGGACCAATGAGCGTAGAGGCACGCGGCGGATATCGTTATTTTCTCACCTTCACTGACGATTTAAGTAGATATGGTTATGTCTACTTGATGAAGCACAAGTCTGAAACATTTGAAAAGTTCAAGCAATTTCAGAGTGAAGTGGAAAATCATCGTAACAAGAAGATCAAGTTCCTACGGTCTGATCGTGGGGGTGAATATCTGAGTTTCGAGTTTGGTGCTCACTTAAGACAATGTGGAATTGTTTCGCAGTTAACACCGTGTGGAACACCACAGCGTAATGGTGTGTCCGAACGTCGTAATCGTACTTTGTTAGAGATGGTGCGATCTATGATGTCTCTTACTGATTTGCCGTTATCATTTTGGGGTTATGCATTAGAAACAGCTGCATTCACTTTAAATAGGGCACCATCAAAATCCGTTGAGACGACACCATACGAACTGTGGTATAGCAAAAGACCAAAGTTGTCGTTTCTTAAAGTTTGGGGATGTGATGCTTATGTCAAAAAGCTTCAGCCTGAAAAGCTGGAACCCAAAGCGGAAAAGTGCGTCTTCATAGGTTACCCAAAAGAGACAGTTGGGTACACCTTCTATCTCAAATCCGAGGGCAAAGTGTTTGTTGCTAAAAACGGAGCTTTTCTCGAGAAGGAGTTTCTCTCGAGAGAATTGAGTGGGAGGAATATAGAACTTTACGAGGTTGTCGAACCTCTCATCCCTCTGGATGGTGGCGCAGGGCAAGGGGAAACCTCTGTCATTGCGACGCCGGTTGAGGAGGAAGTTAATGATGATGATCGTGAAACTCCAGTTCAAGTTTCTGTTGAACCACGCAGGTCGACGAGATCACGCGCTGCTCCAGAGTGGTAAGGTAATCCCGTCTTATCAATCATGTTGTTAGACAACAATGAACCTGCAAATTATGAAGAAGCAATGGTGGGCCCAGATTCCAACAAATGGCTAGAAGCCATGAAATCCGAGATAGGATCCATGTATGAGAACAAAGTGTGGACTTTGGAGATACTACCTGAGGGCCGCAAGGCTATTCAGAACAAATGGATCTTTAAGAAGAAGACGGACGCTGACGGTAATGTGACCGTTTATAAAGCTCGACTTGTGGCAAAGGGTTTTTCACAAGTTCCAGGAGTTGACTACGATGAGACTTTCTCACCCGTAGCGATGCTTAAGTCCGTCAGAATCATGTTAGCAATAGCTGCATTTTTCGATTATGAAATCTGGCAGATGGATGTCAAAATGGCGTTCCTTAACGGTTTCCTTAAGGAAGAGTTGTATATGATGCAACCCGAAGGTTTTGTCAATCCTAAAAATGCTGACAAGGTGTGCAAGCTCCAGCGATCCATTTATGGACTGGTGCAAGCATCTCGGAGTTGGAACAAACGCTTTGATGAGGTGATCAAAGCATTTGGGTTTATACAAGTGGTTGGAGAATCTTGTATTTACAAGAAAGTGAGTGGGAGCTCTGTGGCGTTTCTAATATTATATGTGGATGACATATTACTGATTGGAAACAACGTAGAGCTTTTGGAGAGCATAAAAGGTTACTTGAATAAAAGTTTCTCTATGAAGGACCTAGGAGAAGCTGCTTACATTCTAGGCATTAAGATCTATAGGGATAGATCAAAACGCCTGATAGGACTTTCACAAAGCACATACCTTGATAAAGTTTTGAAGAGGTTCAAAATGGAACAGTCCAAGAAAGGGTTCTTGCCAGTTTTACATGGTACGAGATTGAGTAAGACTCAGTGCCCAGCAACTGATGAAGATAGAGAGCATATGCGCTCCGTCCCCTATGCTTCAGCCATAGGTTCTATCATGTATGCGATGCTGTGCACTAGACCGGATGTTAGCCTGGCCATAAGTATGGCAGGTAGGTTCGAGAGTAATCCAGGAGTGGATCACTGGACAGCGGTCAAGAATATCCTGAAGTACCTGAAAAGGACTAAGGAGATGTTTCTCGTGTATGGAGGTGACGAAGAGCTCGCCGTAAAAGGTTACGTCGATGCAAGCTTTGACACAGATCCGGACGACTCTAAGTCGCAAACCGGATACGTATTTATTCTTAATGGGGGTGCAGTAAGATGGTGCAGTTCCAAGCAAAGCGTCGTAGCAGATTCTACATGTGAAGCGGAGTACATGGCTGCCTCGGAGGCGGCTAAGGAGGGTGTCTGGATGAAGCAGTTCATGACGGATCTTGGAGTGGTGCCAAGTGCACTGGATCCAATAACCTTGTTCTGTGACAACACGGGTGCCATTGCCTTAGCAAAGGAACCACGGTTTCACAAGAAGACCAGACACATCAAACGACGCTTCAACCTCATCCGCGACTACGTCGAGGAAGAGGACGTAAATATATGCAAAGTGCACACGGATCTGAATGTAGCAGACCCGCTGACTAAACCTCTTCCACGGCCAAAACATGATCGACACCAGAACTGTATGGGTGTTAGATTTATTACAATGTAATTCACATGGTGATGTGAGGGCTGGATTATTGACTCTAGTGCAAGTGGGAGACTATTGGAATTATGCCCTAGAGGCAATTATAAATATGGTTATTATTATAATTCCTGTGTCAAGATAATAGTTTATTATCCATGCTATAATTGTATTGAATGAAGACTCATTTACATGTGTGGATACATAGAAAAAACACCGTCCCTAGCATGCCTCTAGTTGGCTAGCCAGTTGGTCAATGATAGTCAGTGTCTTCTGATTATGAACAAGGTGTTGTTGCTTGATAACTGGATCACGTCATTGGGAGAATCACGTGATGGACTAGACCCAAACTAATAGACGTAGCATGTTGATCGTGTCATTTTGTTGCTACTGTTTTCTGCGTGTCAAGTATTTATTCCTATGACCATGAGATCATATAACTCACTGACACCGGAGGAATGCTTTGTGTGTATCAAACGTCGCAACGTAACTGGGTGACTATAAAGATGCTCTACAGGTATCTCCGAAGGTGTTAGTTGAGTTAGTATGGATCAAGACTGGGATTTGTCACTCCGTGTGACGGAGAGGTATCTCGGGGCCCACTCGGTAATACAACATCACACACAAGCCTTGCAAGCAATGTAACTTAGTGTAAGTTGCGGGATCTTGTATTACGGAACGAGTAAAGAGACTTGCCGGTAAAACGAGATTGAAATAGGTATGCGGATACTGACGATCGAATCTCGGGCAAGTAACATACCGAAGGACAAAGGGAATGACATACAGGATTATACGAATCCTTGGCACTGAGGTTCAAACGATAAGATCTTCGTAGAATATGTAGGATCCAATATGGGCATCCAGGTCCCGCTATTGGATATTGACCGAGGAGTCTCTCGGGTCATGTCTACATAGTTCTCGAACCCGCAGGGTCTGCACACTTAAGGTTCGACGTTGTTTTATGCGTATTTGAGTTATATGGTTGGTTACCGAATGTTGTTCGGAGTCCCGGATGAGATCACGGACGTCACGAGGGTTTCCGGAATGGTCCGGAAATGAAGATTGATATATCGGATGACCTCATTTTATTACCGGAAGGTTTTCGGAGTTACCGGGAATGTACCGGGAATGACGAATAGGTTCCGGGAGTTCACCGGGGGGGGGGGGGCAACCCACCCCGGGGAAGCCCATAAGCCTTTGGGGAGACACACCAGCCCTTAGTGGGCTGGTGGGACAGCCCACAAGTGCTCTATGCGCCAAGAGAAGAAAAATCAAGAGGAAAAGAAAAAAAAAGGAGGAGGTGGGAAGGAAGGGGGACTCCCTCCCACCAAACCTAGTCCAACTCGGTTTGGGGGGGGGAGAGTCCTCCCCCTTGGACTCGGCCGACCCCCTTGGGGCTCCTTGAGCCCCAAGGCAAGGTCCCCTCCCTCCCACCTATATATACGGAGGTTTTAGGGCTGATTTGAGACGACTTTTCCACGGCAGCCCGACCACATACCTCCACGGTTTTTCCTCTAGATCGCGTTTCTGCGGAGCTCGGGCGGAGCCCTGCTGAGACAAGGTCATCACCAACCTTCGGAGCGCCGTCACGCTACCGGAGAACTCTTCTACCTCTCCGTCTCTCTTGCTGGATCAAGAAGGTCGAGATCATCGTCGAGCTGTACGTGTGCTGAACGCGGAGGTGCCGTCCGTTCGGTACTAGATCGTGAGGACGTTCCACTACATCAACCGCGTTCTCTAACGCTTCTGTTGTACGGTCTACAAGGGTACGTAGATCACTCATCCCCTCTCGTAGATGGACATCACCATGATAGGTCTTCGTGCGCGTAGGAAAATTTTTGTTTCGCATGCGACGTTCCCCAACACCGATCACTCCCGCCACTAGTAATGTGGCTCTTTGCTAGTACCGACCAGAGTAATCAACAAAGCCCCGTCCCATAAAGGGGTATCGTGGTCGTAGTGGTAAGGTTGGGACGGTCGACACAACATAAATCTAATCCCATTTCCGAAACCACACACGCAAAATACCCGGTGCACCACTTCTCCAAAAGTGGCCACCAACTCATCATCACCCTCGGGCATTAGTGGCACCCGACGGGGTTTTCATAAACTCTTTATTTAACTCATCATTATGCTCATGATAACATGCTCTATCTTTACTTGTCAACATGGTATAACATGACCCTCAAGGGGTAGGGTCAAGCTCAATGCAATGATCTTACTCTACTAGTCAACATGACAGTAGCATGATCCTCATAAGTGGCAGGGTCAAGCTCATCATATTTGTGCTCCGAGGAGCCACATGAATAACATCGTCAACATGCAAGGGCTTTGAAGAAGCCTCCGGTGCCATCACCACAATGATGAACCGGCATCGTGATCACATGCAACAATGTTTATGTTCAAGTCATAGTCAAAGGGCTGCTTGCCTTGATCACGTAAGTCCTCGGGGTCTTTGAGGTCTTGTGCTCCAACTCCGAATACTCTGTCTACCGTCAACTATCGTCGGAAATAACCATAGTAAGCCACACATCAAGCAGAATAAGAGCGTTCTATAAATAGAAGTTTATTTTTCTTGGAACTCTCTGGTCATAAGAAAAATACCTAAAGCTCCTCACAAGAGATTTGAATCATCAAGGATTTTTGAATAGGTGAAAGGAGCAATAGGTGGCCATTGAATAAGCCAACAGAAATCATTCTGTTAAAAATGAGTGGAGGCACCCATTTAACAGAGAATGATTTTAGAAATTTTTGGGAAGTGGTTTCACTGGATTTGGAGTTGAATTGAATTTACTAGGAATTTCTAATGTGGGATAAATAGCAATAGGGAGCTATTTATTATAAGCAACAGAAATAAGTCACACAAAAATGTTGACCAGGGTTCTAAAAATAGAGAAGGATTTTAGAAGTCTGTGGAAGTTTGAATAACTCCATTTGGAGTTGAATTGAAGCCTATGGGATTCTTGAAAGTTGGTGTTTAAAATGTCTAAATGGGCATTTAGATATTATTACCACAGGAAAGTATTTTGGAAAAAGGTGGCACGCCCAGATCTGGATAGAACAGGATTTTAGAAACCTGCAAAATTTTGAATCATCAATTTTGGACTCCAAATGAATATTCTATGGATTATATAAGTTACAGAAGAAAAACAATAAGGAAAAGGGAGCGCCCAACGGGCCTCGGCCTCGCACTAAGCGCAGCATAGCGCTGTGGCGCACTGGGCCGGCCCGGTTGCACGGCTGCGGGGGAAAGAGGAGCCACGCCGATGGCGCCTTTCTTAGGGGCGCTTTCCCCACATGAAAGCGAAAACAGCGAGGGTGCGCCTCCACTTAAAGCGCTGGGCCCGGCTCGGCTGTCTTACAGGGAGGGCCCCCTGGTCAGGGGCTTCTCCTACCTCCTGCCCGCGCGCAAGGGAGGCATGGAGGAAAGACCGGACGAGGGAGGGTCTCCTCAGATGGCTCCGGCCACTCCCCGGCGGTGCACCGGCCACCAGTGCGCTCGGGGCGGTTAGCCACACCCATTCACCTGCTCAGCGCCTGCAGGGGAGTGCTGCATGAGCGCCGGCGAAGAGGCCACGGGGAGGCCGTCTACCCCCAGATTTTGGCACCAACAGCGAAGGGGAAGAGTAGGCGGTGTTGCGGTGGAGTTGCGGCGGCCTGGGGGTCTCTTGAAGGGGAGGAAGGAGGCGAGGGGAGGCCCTGCGCATGCCAACCCGAGCGGAGGCCGGAGCTCCACCCTTCGGCCATGGGTAGAGGAGTGAGCCCGAGAGGAGAGGGCTCGAGTGGGAGTTCCTAGGAGGGAAGGAGGAGAGTCTGGGGAGCCAGAGATGTTCGGGAGGCTCTAAGTGGGGGGAGGGAGACGAGAAGGGTCTCAGGGCTCTCTGGTGCACCCAGGGCACGGTGGCCACGCGTCTCTGAGCCACCTTGGAGTCTAGCTGATGGATGGAGGTGCTTGGAATGGTCAACACGATGCTCTGAGAGACGTTGGGACAACCTGCCTCGCCAAGAAACGGTCGGGAGGAGAGAAACTAGGTGCGGAGCACCCGGTTTGCAGGTCCGGGTGGTGGTCACCACGACCACTCACGCCCACAGGTTCCAAACGACCAGTAAAACATGTCTGGGAGGTGGGGCAGGCTATCTGGAAAGGGACTCTGGAGTTTGGTGACTAGTGGTGTCGGTTTGAACTAGTTTTGACTATTGCCAAGTTTCTAACAGCAAACTTATAGCTGACAAAACTGGGTCTTAGGAGGGAAGCATTGGGGAGAAATTATGTCTGGCACAGTTAGGCATGGAAGGACTACCAGACTGCAAAGTTTCAGCTCAAGAAAGCAAGTGTAGCTAGTACTTGCTGTACGAAGTCATGATTGAGCCTGAATCCATTTGTAGAAGTGCTGCTCATATTCTCCACATGAGCATGCCATATCTTTGCTCTAAATGAAGCCTTGGCATATATTAGATGCTTTGGAAAGAGTTGGGGGTGATAGATTAAGCAGAAGAATGGAAGGAAGGGTAAAACAGTGCTGCCAAGGGTAAAAATGAGAGAAACTTACAAAGGGACCTTCCCCAATAATTGACCAGTGGCCATGGGGAAGTTAGTGGAGGTGAAATGTAACTAGGTGAGGCTGTGGTAGAAAGTTGAGCCCAAGGAATAAGGTGGAAGGGGCAAAAGAAGCCAAATTAGTGAGTGCACACAAGGTGTTTGATCTATGGTTAGGCTATCAGATGAACTCCAATGGCTATGAAACTTAACAGGGTCAAATAATATATGAAAATAGGCTTGCACACCAAATTTGGGATTTGCTGGAGGAGTTTTCCAATGTAGACTTGAAAAACCCTAGAAAGGGGCAGAAATGGGTTTCTGCTTAGAACCCTATTCAAATAAATTCCCACAAATCCAATATTTGGTGTAGGGGCATTATTTGAGCATTAAGGCATGCACAAAAAGTTTGAGGTCAATTGGACAAACTTTATAATTTAAAGTTTGTCTAAGTCAAAAATCAACACAGAGGGTTTTGAGGGTCTTAGGACAAGTTCCTCTATTCTCCTTGGTGTACCACTTGGTGTGGATGCCTCATTGCAGTACTAGAACATTTCCACTAAATTTGAGCACAATTTGAGACACTTCACAATGTAGAGTTGCTCAAATTTGATTCTGGACAGATATGGTTTTAGAGTGATTAGGGGAGTCAAATCAACTTGGATTGAAATGAAACTTGGCAAGATCATCAAGAATATCATAGATGACATGCTAGAATTTTACTGGAATTTATTGATAATATTTCTTATAGAAATATTCCAAAAGCTTGAAATAGGCAGGAATGGTTTTGGAGGGGTTTGCCCAATATTTTGAACATGACCATGTGTTGAAACTCATAATTATGGAATAAATATATCCACTGAGTTTCCCTAAATTTTCTTAAATATTTTGAAGGCAATAAAAATAACTTTCCTTCATAGGAGACCATTTCTGGCCTCACAGAAGGGCTTTTAAATAAAATAATAAAATAACTTTTAAAATAATAACATGGTTGTTTTTGAAAGTCATTCTGATAATGGTTTTAAATAAAATAATTGGTGCAAAAGAAACTCCCTAATTTGAGGACTTGTAGTACAAACCTAATCTCAGGGGTTTGAAAGTTTAATTCAAAGAAATGCTTTTTGGAAAAATAATATTTGGTAAAAATAGATATTTATCCTAAACACATGGCATGATCATTAGGCAGGAGATCATGGGATGAGAAGATGATTAAGAGAGTGACAGGATCTATTAGGTATCAAACACAATCATGCAAACAAGCAAGCCAAACAATCTCCAAGCATCACAAGCATTCAGAAAAAAAAATTGGTCCTAAATTTTGAAATAAGTTAGTTAGTCAGGAAAGCCAAAAACTGGGGTGTTACAGTGCATCAGTGCTAACTCCTTGAGAATCTTGTTCAATTCTCTTCGGATGACCCTCAGGATACAAAGGTTCCTGGGTCATTCGCCTCTAGTGACGACTCTGATGGAGTTGTCATTCAACTCATTGAGCAAGTCATTTTGAGCTTTAAGTACTTGCTCTACCTGAGTAGTAACCATAGAGGCATGTTTACTCAGCATCTTAAGATCATTGACATTTCTGTCCACACAAGCACTTAAATGACTAAGCATACGAGCATTTTGTTCGAATTGTCTGCTAACATAATCATTGAAACTATGTTGTTTGGCAATGAAGTTATCAAATTCATCGATGCATAGGCTAGCAGGTTTATCAAAAGGAATATCACTCTCATCAAACCTACGCAGAGAATTTACTTCTACTACCTGTATCGGGTTATCGAGACCATGGATCTCTTCGATAGGTGGTAGATTTTTGACATCTTCAGATTTAATGCCTTTCTCTTGCATAGATTTCTTGGCTTCTTGCATATCTTCAGGACTGAGGAATAGAATACCTCTTTTCTTTGGAGTTGGCTTAGGAGGTGGTTCGGGAATAGTCCAAGCATTCTCATTGCACAAGATGTTATTCAGTAGAATCTCAACTTGTTCTACAGTTCGTTCCCTAAAAACACAACCGGCACAATTATCTAGGTGTTCTTTGGAAGCATCGGTAAGTCCATTATAGAAGATATCAAGTATTTCATTCTTCTCAAGAGGGTGATCAGGCAAAGCATTCAGTAGCTGGATAAGCCTCCCCCAAGCTTGTGGGAGACTCTCTTCTTCAGCTTGAGCAAAGTTGTATATTTCCTGCAAGGCAGCTTGCTTCTTATGGGCAGGGAAATATTTTTCAGAGAAGTAGTAGACCATATCTTGGGGGCTACACACACAACCAGGAGCAAGAAAAGTGAACCAGGTCTTAGCATCATCCTTTAGCGAGAAAGGAAACAACTTGAGGATATAGTAGTGGCGGATCTTTTCCTCACTAATGAATAGGGTGGCTATATCGTGCAGTTTGGTAAGATGGGCTACAACCGTTTCAGACTCATAACCGTGAAAAGGATCAGATTCGACTAGAGTGATTAACTCAGGGTCGACAGAGAATTCGTAATCCTTATCGTTCACAAAGATAGGTGAAGTAGCAAACTTCGGGTCGTATTTCATCCTAGCGTTCAGATATTTTTCTTTCCACTTGCACAGTAGTTTCTGAACATCATAGCTATCCTTACACGCAAGTAAGTCCTCAACTATCTCTCCCTCCATAACATAGCGCGTATCAGGCATAACAGGCAACTCAGGCATAGTAGCAGGTTCTACTTGAACAGTATCAACAGTTTCAGAAGTATCATCATGTCTAGCAGCAACTCTAGCAATATGTGCATCAAGGGCATTTAGTGGCAAAGCAGTATCAGGCATAGCATCATCATGCATAGTATCAAGCATAGCATCATCAGGCATAGTATCAAGCATAGCAGCATCATAAGCATCATGGGCAATAGAAGTAGCATCATCAAGCACATGCGACATATCAAGATTTATAGCAGGAGGCGATGTCGCAAACTTACTCAAAACTGAAGGTGAATCAAGTGCAGAGCTAGATGGCAGTTCTTTACCTATCCTCATAGTGGAAGGCAAGATTTCAGTTCTTGGATCTTTCGGATTCCTCATAGTGACCAGCAACGTCAATCCCAAGTGGCTCAGAGAATATAGCTGTGCCTCCCCGGCAAGGGCGTGAGAAAAAGGTCTTGATAACCCACAAGCATAGGGGATCGCAACAGTTATCGAGGGTAGAGTATTCAACCCAAATTTGTTGGTTCGCCAAAGGGGAAGGAAAGAATATTCCGAAATATTAGCAGCTGAGTTTATCAGATTCAACCACACCTGAAAGATTAGTGTCTGCAAGCAAAGTATCAGTAGCAAAGTGCTATGATAGCAACGGTGCTAGAAACGATCTGTTGACGGCAGACTATTCCTAACTGTTGTATCAATGGCGCCAGTAAGTTGCACGTGGGCGAGTAACTATTCTTCCCCGACAACACTGTCGGAAAAGATCTTGCAATCAGTAATAGCGAAGTAGCAAGGAACAACAGTAGCAGCAGCAACAAAGTAACAACAGTAGCAACAGTAGTAGCAAAGTGGCCCAATCCCTTTTGTAGCAAGGGACAAGCCTAGACAAAGTAACATAGCAAGGACCAGTAGTAAAAGACTCGTAGGCAGTGGATCGGTGATGGATGAGTATTACGGATGTGATTCATCATGTAACATCTACAACACAGAGAGATATGTAACTAGCTCCCGTTCGTCAATCTAATGTAGGCATGTATTTCGTATGTAGTCATACGTTCTTAGGGAAAATAACTTGCATGATATCTATTGTCCATCCCTCCCGTGGCAGCGGGGTCCTAATGGAAACTACGGGATATTAAGGTTCTCCTTTTAATAAAGAACCAGACCAATGCATTAACACGCGGTGAATACATGAACTCCTCATACTGTGGTCATCTCCGGGAGTGTTTCCGGCTATTGTCACTCCGGGGTTGCCAGGTCATAACACATAGTAGGTGACTACAACTTGCAAGATAGGATCTAAAACACACATATATATATTGGCGACAACATAATAGGTTCAGATCTGAAATCATGGCACTCGGGCCCTAGTGACAAGCATTAAGCATGGCAAAGTAGTAACAACATCAATCTAGAACATAGTGGATACTAGGGATCAATCCCCGTCAAAACTAACTCGATTACATGATAGATCTCATCCAACTCATCACCGTCCAGCAAGCCTACGATGAGATTACTCACGAACGATGAAGAGCATCGTGGAATTGTCGATGGAGGAAGGTTGATGATGACGATGGCAACGATTTCCCCTCTCCGGAGCCCAAAACGGACTCCAGATCTGCCCTCCAGATGAAGAACAGGAGGTGGCGGCGCCTCCGTATCGCAAAACGCGATGAAACCTTCTCCCTGATTTTTTTTCCGGGCGAGAAGGAAGATATAGAGCTGAGTTTGGGGGCGGTCGTGCCACGTGGGCCCCACAAGCCCTCACGGCGCGGCCTAGGGGGGTGGCTGCGGCCTGTGGGGTTGTGGCCCACTGGCACGCCCCCTCCGGTGGATCTCCGCGCAGGTATTTTCTTTTATTCCAGAAAAATTCTTCGTAAATTTTCACGACATTCCGAGAACTTTTATTTCTGCACAAAAACAACACCATGGCAATTCTGCTGAAAACAACATTAGTCCGGGTTAGTTCCATTCAAATCATGCAAATTAGAGTCCAAAACAAGGGCAAAAGAGTTCGGAAAAGTAGATACGGCGAAGACGTATCACTCCTCCTCCGGCATGTCGGAGCAGTCCACCTCCTTCTTCGGATCCTCCTTCGCCACGCCGGAGCACTCCGCCTCCTTCTTCGGCTCCTCCTCCAGCGTGTCGGAGCAGTCCTTCGACTTCGGCTCCTCCTGAGGCGCGTTATAGCAGTCCTCCTCCTTCGGCTCCTCCTCAGGCGCGTTGGAGCAGTCCTACTCCTTCGGCTCCTCCTCAGGCGCGTCAGAGAAGTCCGCTTCCTCCTTCTCTCAAGCAGAAGACAGACTCCGCCGCCGCTCTGGAGGCTAGCAGTGATGCAATGTTAGCAAAACGAAGAAGTGGGAAATCAATTCCCGAGCTCGGCCAAGAGAAGAAGCAATCGTGCCCCCCGCTCAAGGTGTCTAGCGATATCGTCGTCGCTAATGATTTGGGGTTGCTGCCCGGTACCAATCCTGGTGATTACGTGAACGATTCAGTAATTTTTGAGATAGCTGAGGTAACAAATAAAGAAACATATGAATATGTTCTCGGGAAGCCTCTCGTCGAACCTGGTCATCCTCCTCTAACACCGAGGATGCACGAATTGCATGAGTGGTACATGAACATCTTCACGGAGACTAGGAAAGACTCTATGTATATGAGAGTGAAAAAAATCACGATTTTATTGGAGCTTCAGTGTTGTTTGTTCAAATTGAGGAGTTATTTCAGTTATACAATCAACTCGCCCTCGACAAACAACTCCTGACTTCCTACTGTTTGTAAGTATTACTTCTATAGTTAAGTCTCTAGCTCAGCTCGTTCATTGCATGTATCTATAATTATCCTCACTATATATATTATGCAGATTGAAGATCGTGGAATTAAAAAACGTAGGAATCTTCGACGTTGGGTTCATTACCCCAGAATCGGTAAATGTATTGTCGGTACGAAATGAAACCAAAGATACCGAGGTTAAGTTGCTAAAGTCGTTACTTGCAAATCAAAACAAAAGGAAAATACGCTTTCCTTACATCTTCAACTGAGTGTTGCTATCTTCTCTGTATACTCGGTTTTGCTTACTCGAGGTTAAGTAAATGTAATTGATTAGTTATATATGTATGCAGTCACCACTTTATTTTGATATCCATTAAGCTTGACGGGGCAAAAGTAACTGTCTTAGACTCGAGACGTAAAGATCCCGGGGATTATGCGGACATGACTGCAATGTTCAAGAAGTAAGGTCACTCAATACCGGGACCATACCGGCATGCAACTTTCGTTAATTTCCTGATATCTAGTAATCATTTTCTTTGCCTAGCAGGGTTTGGAAGAAGTTCATAAAGCTTGCTCCCGGTCTAAAGAAAGAGTTGCAATTTATGCACCCCTAGTAAGTAGTACTAGCTAGTTCCGCACATCTCTAATTGTTTCAAATTTTCATCAATATATCATTACCATGCTTCTATTCTTGTAAAGTGCTTGTACCAGGTAGTTGGGACTGAAAAATGTGCATACTACGTATGCGAGTTCATTCGCCTCTCGACCTCTGGGCGGGGCATCTCTCACGAACAATTTGAAGTACGTAAATTATATTCACAATTTTATTTTATATGTTACCATCAATTGTGTTGAGTTTTATTCATATATATGCATGTATTGACCCCCTTCTTTAAATTCGATCTGGAAGAAGCAGGATGAACCCCTATCAGATGATCGCATACGAGCAATTCAAGAGGAATTGGCGGAATTCTTTCTTGACCACGTCATACCTAAAGACGGAGAATACCATGTGAGCTATTTGTGATTGGATCTTAGGTAGATGATGTTAGGCATTGTAAATGATGTTATATTGTAAGAGATGTTAAGGATTCTAAATGGTTTTCTTCATTTTCTTATTAGCTATTGTCATGTTCTCTCTATATGTATAGTAGCTAGTGTCGACCAAGCACGGAGAAAGAGAGGACACTTCTATCTGTTAGCTAGCTAACACAATATGAAAGCACTAAATTAACCCTCCAACCCCCCCATTCAAAAAAAAACAAAAACCCCAGCTCCGACCAGATTCTGACGTGTGGATGCCATGTTGTCCCGGTTGGTGTGACCAACCGGGGCTAAAGGCCCTCCTGTCCGGGCTCCCCGCAGCGGCCATGTGGAGACCATTCAGTCCCGGTTCGTAAGGGAACCGGGACTAAAGGTTTTGGGCTTTAGTCCCGGTTCAAGAACCGGGGCTAATGGGCCTCTGGAACCGGGACAAATGGGCCATTTTCTACTAGTGTCATCCAACAAAAATCCGGCAAATTTCTCTTGAAGTGCTCGTATGCATTCCGTTCGGAGGAGTTCCTCCGGCTTCTCCGTCATCTTTTAAACAAGGAGAGAAATATGAATATTTTATATGTGCATATATATATATATATATATATATATATATTAGACCATGAATATAAAAATTGTGAATAATGTTTGCATACCGCAAGAATTCCTGGTTTAGTGGGCAGTTCGGGCGTAAAGGAGCGAATGTTTTGGCAAACAAAGTATGCACATAGATTATTCCTCGGTTGGTGCCGCATGCAAAACTTTACGAGAATAGAATTCAGTTAGATAATAATGAAGCATTATAATGGCATTGAAACTAGAACTAAAGAGATGCGCGGACGTAGCTAGGACTGCTTAATTACCCTGGACGGTGTCCATCGCAGCTCTGGTTTCCATTCACCGCGAACATTCTTGATGAACCGGCTCCAAACCCTGCCCCACAAAGAAAAATAATAAAAGGAGTCATTGATTAATTGATATCAGTTAATGAACTAAAGAGGTCGACATGGTACGATAATGATTGAAATTACCGGTCCAGCATCAACTTTAGGGACTTGTACTCGCCTTCGTATTTCCTTAGCGAGTCGAGTACTTGAACTTTTCCCTGGTCAATCATAATGACGAGCAGGATAAAGTGAAATATGTGTTGTATAAAAGGTCATGCATGCAACTCATCAAGAACTATACGTAAACTTAACATCGACCGGGTAAGCAAAATAGAATTTATAGTACAAGACAACAGTAACACTCACTTCAAGTTGTATGGAAATAATATTGTTTCACTGTGACTTAGTGTTTCAAAAAACTGATACAAGTTCTCCTCTGTCTCTTTTGTGTATTCTACTGCCGCTTGTTCAAAAATGGTATTTGGGTCATTGAAGCCAATGACATATAGTCCATCTCTTTTCATTTCAAGCATCTTCATTCTGGATAACACCACACACACAAAAGAATATAGTGAGGATAATTAGAGGCAAATGAACGAGCCAATGAGTTAGAGACTTGAATTACATAAAGAAATCACCTACAAACAATAGCAACTTATGAGAGATTTGTCAAGTGTGTCTTGATTGTATAACAGCCAAAATTCTGGCATCTCAATCCACAAATCTTTGCAATTGAAGAAATGCTCTGGCTTCACTTTCACCATTAGGGACTCACGCCCGAGTTCTGCTTCCTTCATGTACCAGCTATGCAATTTGTACTTTTTCGTTGGTAGCTGCTTGACAAGCTCAGGCTTGATGAGAGGTTTCTTGGGTTGAAATGTCCATACTAGTTGTTTATCCACCGTGGTGGGAATGCTCTCATTGCCTAGGAGTTGTGCAAGAGTGACACCGGCAATCATGCCCATCTTCTGAGCAACATCGGGATCGACTACGGAATCATCGGTACCCTCCTTGAGCGGCAGGATCGATTGCACTGACTGTTCTCCCAGCTGGGGAATGGTTTTTCCTGCTTCTTCTATTAAGGAGCGCCGTCTTCGTTTGCCCATTTTGATATGACTTGGCAATAGAGCGGTCATAGTCTGATTTAACTCTCTTCGGAGGCGGCAGGTAGGCAAAATTGGCCGCAACGCTCTTGACGTCTTCCAGAGGTGTTATATCCTTTGGTACGGGCTTTATCTTGTCTTTACGGGCCTGCAACTCAGCAGCCATTGTCTCGTCTAATTCCTCTCTGGTCTTCTTGTAAGGCAACTTTGGCGGGGGAGGAGCGGTGCGTTTCTTCCTAGGCTTATTCCGCTTTGGACTCTGGTTCTTTGATGGAAAATGAGATGGCTTTCCGGTGGCGGGTTGGCAGGGTGGAGTCGGCTGGTGGGGTGGAGTCGGCTGGCAGGGTGGAGTCGGCTGGTGGGGTGGATTCGGCTGGCGGGGTGGAGTCGGCTGGCGCGGCGGACTTGGAGGAAGAGTCGGTGGCCTGGGAAAGACGATGAAACCCTTTCTCCGTAAGCACATGCCACGTATAACTTCCTGCAGTGTCTCCCGCCCTTCACCTCTAGGAATGTCGAGCTGTAGTGACTCATATCCCGGAATCACTTCATCCACCCCGACACGGGCATAGCCAGGTGGAATCAGAGTGCTATGGAAGGTTGCACCAGCGGGATTTGTTAAAGCATAGCCGATTGCTGCCTTCACGGTTATGTTCTTGAGTTTCATGTGAAGCTCACAACTTTGTGTCTCTCTGATTTCATCCATGGGGTAGCTAGCCAACAGTGCATCATCGACAAAGACCCCCATGGAACCCACGCTACTTTTCAGCATCGATGGAACGGTACTGTCCAATGCTGGATCTGCGGGTTGCTCTGGCAGCTGAGGCGTCCTTTGCTGGCTAAGTGTGTCGATCTGCTCCTACTGCCGCAATAATTTGCATTCCAAATCCGCAAGCCGGTCAGCATCCTGCTTCTTCCTGGATGACTCCTGATTATTCTTTCTCGCACGGCTTCTGTAATCGCCCCAGTCCTTAAACCCCTCAATCCACGGAATAACGCTTTTGCCTCGTGTTCGTCCCGGGTGTTCATGATTCTTGTGGGCACGTGTAAGCTCGTCGTTCTCTCTCTCGGGCTGGAACACCCCTGTTCGAGCATCTTCTATTGTAGCAAGTATAGCTTCAGAGGCATTTTTAAGACTTGTCTGCTCCACAAGTAACCCTGTGTTTGGGTCCAACTTTCCCCATGCCCATAAAAATAAATTCATGCACCTTTCAGGCCAAGTGGATGTTTGCGGAGTGACCCCTGCATCAATCATCTTCTGCTCAAATTCATCCCACTTAGGAATGACACTCTTGTAGCCACCTGGTCCCACAGAATGGTGATGCTCTTTTTTGGAGCATTTTCCTTGTTTATCCTTGCCTGCTCCTTAGCTGTTTCTAATTACTTGAGTTGCACAAATAAGTCTGAGTGATCTTTTATCTTCTCGTATTGTCCAGTGAATTTTGGAGTCATGCCTTGTTTGCCGAAGTCAGCCCATAACATTTTCTTCCAGTTGCAGAATTGGGTGTCCATATTCTTAAGAGCAAAATTCTTAACACTCTCACGTTGGTTATCTGAGAAATGCTCCGGTAGGGTGAAATGTGTCATGAGTGTATCCCAAAGTAGATTTTTTGCTCTTTCGTACACAAAACTAACTTCTTGATCTTGCTTTGGCCTATGACATTCTTCAATGGAGATAGGGATTTGGTCCCTGACAATAACTCTGCATTGACGTACAAATTTGGATGCATTCTTTTGGGGATCAGTTGGTTCTCCACCTAAGGTTATTGCGTCAATGTTGTACCTTGTGTCCTCAGGGCCGGGCCTCATACTGCCCTGCTCGTAGAAGATCTGCTCGATCCAGAGGGCTAAAGGAGGAGATTCATTAATATATATATATATATATATATATATGTATATATATATATATATACAGATCAATTAATACACATCTAATGATCACCACATGCCAAATATATACCTCGCCGGACTTTGATAATTTGAGAAAAAATTCTTTAGCATCATCGTTGTCTTGTTCCCCTTCGTCTCTTGGTTGTTCTTCGTCAATTCCCTCACCGAATGGTTTAAGGTATTGTGAACAATCATCTTATTCTTCATTCTCTTCATTTCGAGAGCGTATCATGTCGTACAAGACATGCTCTTGATCACGGTCTCTGTCTCTACCAACCATAGCTTAACTAACCAAGAAAAAGATAAAACAATTTAGTATTCACTTTAGCTAGCAAGATCATCATGTATATATAATATCACTAATACATCGAATAATCCACTTAATTAATGCACCATCGAATAATCCACTTAATATTATCGAATATATAATCTTGAATACATCAATAATACATCTCTCGAATAATATCTAATTGGTCAACCAACAAAGAGCTGCCACTGTACTCACTCGCGGGCGATGGACACCCAAAGAACATGAACCATCACCGGATCATAGCTCCGGTGAGATCCCTGAAGAACCTGCCAGGTATTGGAGACCCTGGCTTCCAACGCCTCCATGTAGCGACGGAGTGCTCGTCCTCCTCCCTGACACGGAGACGTACCTCCTCCTTGGGGGCCGGCAACCTCGGCACCGAAAGTGGTCCACGCGACCACCACCAAAGAAGCTCCGGGTCGACGATGGGAGCCCGGCTCCTCGACGTCGAGAACCAATTCTACAACTATTTAAATTCCTAATGTTTAATAAACTTTTACAACTATTTAAGTGCTAGTAGGGACAAATTTTAGTAGAATCTAGCAGAACCAAAAGTATACCATAAAGCAACAATTTTGATAAACTTTTACAACTATTTAATAATCTTTTCCAAGAACTGCAGGGACACATTTTAGTAGAATCTAGCAGAACCAAAAGTATACCATAAAGCAACAATTTTAATATACTGATCTAAAGTGAAATAAGAGTTCAGGGAACCAATATCTAGGATGAAGTGCCATATTGTAAGAGTAGTCATTTATTTTTGAAGTGCCATGTTGGTTTTAAGTTTTGTGTTTCATGATCCATCTAGCCGCTTTCATCGTCACATTCTTTCATAAATTTTGGTGTACCGTTCTCATACTTTGGTCGTATGCAACTTTGGTACAGAGATTGGGTGTCCTAAAAATCCCATCATCTAGAAAAACTAAACATGATTCGACATGTCTCAATACACAACATGTTTGGAGAGGAAGTACTATGTGCACGTGGAGGGGCTCACCATGGGAGGAGGGAGAGAGCAGCAGGGCTCGTCGGCAGCGGCGCGGGAGGAAGACGACATGGGAGGAAGACGCCAGTGGCGCTGTCGAATGGCGGCACGAGAGGAAGATGACGACGGCGTGGGAGGAAGACGACGGCGGCGCGGGCGGCGTTGGTGCTCGTGGTGGATTCAGAGGCAGCCAACGCCGGGTGCGGCGACGACGATGATGAATTCCGGTGCTCGGCAAGCTCAGGCAGCCTGGCGGCGTCGGGGAAGGGCGTCGGCGAGGGGGGGGGGGCAATGGGCGAGATTTGGGGCCGAAACGGGCACGTCATTCATATGTAGGGACCTTTAGTCCCGGTTGGAGCTACAAACACATGACTAAAGGGTCTTTTGTCCCGGTTGATGGCTACAGCCGGGACTAAGGATGGGGTGCCTAGCACACTCGCATGGACCTTTAGTCCCGGTTGTAGCAACCAACTAGGACTAAATGTCTATTTTTGACTGCCCAAATTCCGCGCGGGAAGGGACCTTTAGTCCCGGTTGGTGGCTCCAGCTGGGACTAAAAGTCAATTTTCTCTTTTTTATTGTTTTTGTTTTTCTAAAGAGGACAATTTCTGTTTTAAAATTTGAAATAACTGTTAGACTATTCATATTTTTGAATAAATCTTTTTCGCTTAGGTAAAAAAAACTACAAAATTTCTATTAGTGCTAGTAATTTTCAAATTTACATAGTTTAACTTTGATTTTTTTTTTAAATTTGTGGGAATCACTAGTTTGTGAATAACTTTACTTTAAAAATATATATTTTAGTCATTATTTTTTATGATGTTTAATATTAGAGTGTTTTATCATTATATTAAATTTGTTAATTTTTAGGTTATTGAAATATGAAATGTCTTTGTAAGAGATGAGTATTCGTCCGGAACCCTCATACTTCGAAAGAGATAGTCCAGTTTGTACGCGAAGTGTATCCTGTTTTTGTGGTAACCCTTCCAACTTTTTATCACATGCCATGTGGGTGAAATGATGATACCATGCCAAGTTTCAGCCTTTTCAGAGTTGATTTGTAGCGCTTTTCAATTTCAGGGTCATTTAACTCAATTTGTTTTTCATTTAATGCATGGAAAATAGCAAATGAGGTGAGACAGGGTTGAAAATTTATTTGGTTGCTTTGAACGAGGCATATTGAGGGCACAAAAAGTCTGGAGTTGAAATAAGATTTAAAAAATGAAATGCTTCGTAAGAGATGAGTATTCGTCGAGAACCCTCATACTTCGAAAGAGATAGTCCAGTTTGTACACGAAGTGCATCCTGTTTTTGCCGTAATCCTTCCAACTTTTTAGCACATGCCATGTTGGTGAAATTATGATACCATGCCAAGTTTCAGCCTTTTCCGAGTTGATTTGTAGGGCTATTCAATTTCAGGGTCATTTAGCTCAAAAAAATCACTTTATGAATGGAAAATAGAAAATGACGTGAGAAAGGGTTGGAAATTTATGAGGTGGCTTTGAATGATGCATATTGAGGGCACAAAAAGTGTGTAGTTGAAATAAGATTCAAAAATGAAATGGCTTTGTAAGAGATAAGCATTCGTCCAGAACCCTGCTACTTCAAAAGAGATAGTCCAGTTTGTACACGAACTGCATCCTGTTTTTGCCGTAACCCTTCCAACTTTTTATATGAAAGAGATACATAATGTTTCTTCGCGTTTCAAATGCCATAACACACACATATATATAGCCGGAAAATCACTAAGGCCTTGTTCGGTTAAGCCACTCACCAGGTGGATTGGAGGGGATTTGAGGGGAATTTGACCAAGATGGGATTTAATATTTGTCAATACATGTCAATCCCGCCCATTTGTCATGCAACCGAGCAAGGCCTAAGAAGAAATTGATGACGGTAAAAGTCGGTCACATCCGAGATTGGGATGCTGGGGTATAATTTCTTTTCTTCGCGTGTGTCCCTTTGCGCCATAACCATGGACAATCTTCATCATTTAACACAATGCTTGGATCAGTCTTCACTGTGAAGGGAGGAATTTCTTGAAACTTTTCATAATTTTTTGACAGGTTTGTCTTGTCCTCCACTCCCACGATGTTTATTTTCCCTGAAATAACTATGTGGCGCTTTGGCTCATTGTATGATGTATTCGCTTCCTTACCTTTTCTTTTTCTTGGCTTGGTAGACATGTCCTTCACATAGAAAACCTCCACCACATCATTGGCTAGGATGAATGGTTCATCTGTGCCCCCAAGATTGTTGAGATCCACTGTTGTCATTCCGTACCGCGGGTCTTCCATTACCCCGCGTGCTTTCAGATTGACCCATTTGCACTGAAACGCAGGGACCTTCAAATTGTTTCCATAGTCAAGTTCCCATATTTCCTCTATGTAACCATAATAGGTGTCCTTTCGCCTATTGTTGGTGTTTGCTGCATCAAAGGGGACACCGCTGTTTTGGTTGGTGCTCTTTTTATCTTGGGCGATCGTGTAAAATGTATTCCCATTTATCTCATACCCTTTGAAAGTCGATATAGTCGAAGATGGTAACTTGGCCAACAAGTATAAGTCATCTCCAACTTCAGGGTCATGCATGAGACGTGTTTGCCACCAACCGCCGAATGAAGACATGTTTGTACGTTTGATCCAGTGATAAGACTGCTCCGGATTTTTGGTGCATACAATATCCATATGTTCCTTGATATACGTAGCCACCAAGATGGAATTTTGTAGAACTGTGTAGTATGCTTCCACCCAAGAATGCACGTCCTTACATATTACTAAATCCTTTTCCAGCATGCCTTTTCGACCCAGTCTGCCCTGATGCCTCGATTCAGGAAGACCAATCGACTTAATATCAGGAATAAAGTCAACACAAAACTCAATGACCTCCTCTGTTTCATCGCCCTTGGAGATGCTTCCTTCTGGCCTAGCACGGTTGTGAACATATTTCTTTAAGACTCCCATGAACCTCTCGAAGGGGAAATATTGTGTAGAAATACAGGGCCCAGAATGGAAGTCTCTTCGACTAGGTGAACTAGGACATGCATCATGATATTGAAGAAGGATGGTGGGAACACCAACTCGAAACTGACAAGACATTGCACCAAATCATTCTGTAACCTTGGTAGGATTTCTGGATCGATTACCTTCTGAGAGATTGCATTGAGGAATGCACATAGCTTCACAATGGATGATGAGACGTTTTCCGGTAGAATCCCCCTCAATGCAACCGGAAGCAATTGTGTCATAATCACATGGCAGTTATGAGACTTTAGGTTCTGGAATTTTTTATCTGCCATATTTATCACTCCCTTTATATTCGACGAGTAGACAGACAGTACCTTCATACTGAGCAAGCATTCAAAAAAGATTTCCTTCTCTTCTTTTGTAAGAGCGTAGCTTGCAGGACCTTCATAATGCTTTGGATGCATGCCGTCTTTTTCGTGCATACGTTGCTGGTCCTCCCGTGCCTCTGGTGTATCTTTTGTCTTCCCATACACGCCCAAGAAGCCTAGTAGGTTCATGGAAAGATTCTTGGTCATGTGCATCACATCTATTGCAGAGTGGACCTCTAGGACTTTCCAATAAGGAAGGTCCCAAAATATAGTTTTCTTCTTCCACATGGGTGTGTGTCTGTCAACATCATTCGGAACCGATTGTCCTCTAGGACCCTTTCCAAAAATTACTTTTAAATCCTTGACCATATGAAGTATATGATCACCAGTATGGTGGAAAAGCTTCTTCCAGTAATCTGCCTCACCTTTGAAATGCCGGCCTTCTTGTTGGGGAACGTTGCATGGGAAACAAATTTTCCTACGCACACGCAATACCTATCCATGGTGATGATCATCTACGAGAGGGGAGAGTGAATCAATATACCCTTGTAGATCGCTAAGCGGAAGCATATATAACACGGTTGATGTAGTGGAACATCTTCACGATCCAAATCGCTGCCCGTCCTGCGAGCTCATCACGATCCGTCCCGCGACCCCATCACGATCCATCCCGATCTAGTGCCGAACGGACGGCACCTCCGCGTTCAACACATGTACAACTCGATGAAGACCCCTGCCTTCTTGATCCAGCCAGAGGGGCGGAGAGGTAGATGAGTTCTCCAACACGACGGTGTGGTGGTGGTGGTGGTGAACTAATCCAGCAGGGCTTCGCCTAAGCACCGCCGAACTAGACTAGAGGAGAAATAGATCTAAAGAGAAGTAGAGGGAGCACGTGGCTGTTTTTGTGTGTCTCAAAAACCCTCAATACCTCTAGTATATATCGGAGGGAGGGAGGGGAGGTGGCAGCCTCAAACCCTCATGGTTTGGCCGAAATTGGAGGTGGAGGAGTCCTACTCCAATCCTACTAGGAGTAGGATTCCTCATTTCCACTTGGAAACCTTTTCCACCTTTGGGTTTTTTGCCTCTCAAACCTCATGGGCCTTAGTGGGACCATATGTCAACCCAATAGGGGCTGGTTTGTATGCTCCCGCAGACTATAAGTCGGGGCGTTACACCCCTCCCGATGGTCCTCGGTACCCTCCCCGCACTCCCGGTACACTACCGATGAGTCCGAAACTTTTCCGGTGATCAAAAAAGGACTTACTATATATCAATCTTTACCTCCGGACCATTCCGGAGCTCCTCGTGACATCCGGGATCTCATCTAGGACTTCAAAAAACTTTCAGTTACCAACTCCTATAACTCAACTATACCGAAACGTCACTGGACCTTAAGTGTGCAGACTGTGCGGGTTCGAGAACTATGCGGACATGATCGAGACACCTCTACGGTCAATAACCAATAGCGGGACCTGGATTCCCATATTGGCTCCAACATATTCTACGAAGATCTTTATTGGTTGAACCTCTATGTCAAGGATTCAGTTAATCCCATATGTTGTTCCCTTTGTCCTTCGGTATGTTACTTGCCCGAGATTCGATCGTCGGTATCTCCATACCTAGTTCAATCTCGTTACCGGCAAGTCTCTTTACTTGTTCCGTAATACAAGATCCCGTAACTAACTCCTTAGTCACATTTCTTGCAAGGCTTGTTGTGATGTTGTATTACCGAGTGGGCCCCGAGATACCTCTCCGTCACACGGAGTGACAAATCCCTGTCTTGATCCATGCCAACCCAACAAACACCTTTGGAGATACCTGTAGAGCACCTTTATAGTCATCCTGTAACGTTGCGACATTTGATACACATAAGGTATTCCTCCGGTGTTCGGGAGTTCCATGATCTCATGGTCATAGGAACATATACATTGAGATGCAGAAAAACAGCAGCAATAAACTGACACGGTCATATGCTACGTTTATAGTTTGGGTCTTGTCCATCACATCATTCTCCTAATGATGTGATCCCGTTATCAAGTGACAACACTTGTCTATGGCCAGGAAACCTCGACCATCTTTGATCAACGAGCTAGTCAACTAGAGGCTCACTAGGGACAGTGTGTTGTCTATGTATCCACATATGTATTTGAGTTTCCAATCAATACAATTCCAGCATGGGTAATAAATGATTATCATGAACAAGGAAATATAATAATAACCAATTTCTTATTGCCTCTAGGGCATATTTCCAAAACTTCTTTTATTAAGAGATGCTTGATTGGAAGAAATTGACGATGTCCTAGGTACACATTATTCATACATTTATCCAAGTATATACTTTCAGTATCATCTAGACAATGTCTGTCGTGAAAGGTTACTAAGAGGAGGCTAATCACTGATGGTTACAAACCACAACGCTCATAGGTAAAATTCCTCCTGTTTGTGCTCATCCCACACACGTACACCTTTGATAGCCCCCAACTATAAAAGTTCTTCAACTAATGGCCTCATGTACACATCAATGTCATTGCCCGGTTGCTTGGGGCCTTGGATGAGCACTGGCATCATAATGAACTTCCGCCTCATGCACAACAAAGGAGGAAGGTTATAGATACATAGAGTCATGGGTAGGTGCTATGATTGCTGGTTTTCTCCCAAAAAGGATGAATGCCATCTGCACTTAATCCAGACCAACAATTGCTTGGGTCATCTGCAAAGTCCGGCCACTCTCTCTTGATTTTCATCCACTGTGAGCCATCTGCATGCTCTTTGTTTTGGAACAAACATTTCAACCGTGGTGTTATAGGAGCATACCACATCACCTTGGCAGGAATCCTCTTCCTGGGGCGCTCGACCTCAACATCGTCACCAGGGTCATCGCGCCCGATCTTATAGTGCTTGGCACCACATACCGGGCATGCATTCAAATTCTCGTACTCCTCATGGTGGTATAGGATGCAGTCATTAGGGCATTCATGTATCTTCTGCACCTCTAATCCTAGCAGGCAGATAGTCTTCTTTGCTTCGTACGTACTGTCGGGCAATTCGTTGTCCTTTGGAAGCATCTTCTTTAACAATTTCAGCAACATTTCAAAACCCTTGTCAGATACACCATTCCCTGCCTTCCATTGCAAAAATTCCAGTGTGGTACCCAGCTTCTTCTTGTCATCTTCGCAATTTTGGTACAACAATTTCTTGTGATCCTCTAACATGCGCTGCAACTTCAGCTTCGCCTGTTCACTTGCGCAGTTTCTCTTTGCATCAGCAATGGCCCGACCAAGATCATCAGCGGACTCATCTGGTGCCTCTACTTCAGCTTCTTCCCCCATCGTAGTACCATCGTATTCAGGGAACGAAGGATAGTCGTCATCATCCTCTTCTTCTTCATTCTCTTCCATTAGAGCCCCTCTTTCTCTGTCCTTGGTCCATTAGTTATAGCCATACATGAAACCGGACGTAAACAGGTGGACGTGAATGGCTTTTGACTTAGAGTAAGTTTTATCATTCTTACAGACAGCACATGGACAACACATAAACCATCCCGTTTGTTTGCCTCAGCCGTACACAGAAAACTCTGCAAACCATTAATGAACTCGGGAGAGCGTCGGTCTTCGTACTTCCATTGCCGCTTCATCTTCATTACACAAGACCGAAAAGACCAAATTAATACAAGTTCACACATAAGGTTCATACACACTTATTCTCATAAAACATCATACACGAGTTTCTAGATAAAGCATTTAAATGGAACAACAAATGCGATCAAGATCACAACTAGGGTAGCAATTGATCCACCAACATAGTGAAACCAAGCCTCTTTATTCAGGGCATAATTTCTAATCCTTCTAATCTTGAAGCGCATTGCATCCGTCTTGATCTTGTGACCATCAACGACTTCGGCAACATACAACTCCAATTTCATCTTCTCTTCTTCAATTATTTTCAATTTTTCTTTCAAATACTCATTTTCATTTTCAACTAAATTTAACTTCTCGGCAAGAGGGTCGAATGCAATTTCCGCTTCACACAGCTCATAGATAAAAATATCTATGTCAACTTGATGGGCATAATGGTCATATAAACGAGACATGGAACAAATAGTTATAAAAGTGAATATACCACATCTGAATCATAAACCGGACGAGGGTCGACAAGGATGGATATCAAGACCATGACACTATGTATAACAAAATCATACAGGTAAGAAAACTATATAAATCATACAAAAATAAGATTTTTTGGAATAAAAAGGATAAGAACAAGAGGATCACCAAGGTGGTGCCGACGACAGGACGGTGCGGGCGATCGACGGTGGTTAGGACGGAGACGGGAAGGCACTAAGTAAACCACACCTACAAATATGCAAACTAAGAAGTTAACTTGAGCCTAAATTGCATATAACTCGAATAAACTCCCACATAATTACTCCCAAACTAAAATCCACAAATCACTATACTTATAGAGCACTGCACGAGCGATCTAGCAATGAGAGATGAAAGGACAAAGTTGCTAACCTTATGTTAATGTAGAAGTGTCGGATGAGAAACTCGAAGCCGCATCATCACTCACGGATGTTAGGTTGCAACTGTGAGGGCTTCAGCCAGACTGGTGAGAATGGAATATTCTAGATCAATTTGCATCACCACTAGGGCTTCTCCTTGATGTGGATTGGATGGGAATGTTCTAGAACCTATATGAAGTAGTTAGAATCAAGATCAGATGTAGAGATGTCTCAAAAACCCGAGCTAAAAAGATGTTTGGTATAATCTGCATCTTGTACGAAATAAAGATTGAAGTGTAAGAGGACACAATACAAGATAGTGAGAAACCCATCAATGATAACGGGCTGAGCTCTACTACAACTTCTAACAATGCAATCCACCAACAACGGGAGGGGGAGGGAATGTTACAGCCCCAGATACTGCTAATGGAAATGTTGGGGCTAAGTCACAAACATGTGCCAGGAAAACACCTGCAGGGAAAACTGTTTGTGTGGGAGCTTCAGATCCACAAGAGGAGGTGGATGTGCTACAGGGGAACATTGGAACTATAGTGGGGGATCTCAGGAAAGACCTCTTGCCCTAAATCAACACTGAAGAGGGATATGAAGAGCACTGCTTTGATCTTATGAGAGGGATGGAACTCAATGATGAGGACGAAGAAGCTGGATATGACCCGGATTTCTCTAGAGATATGGAGATGGAGGGGACCAATGAAGATAAGTAAACATCATACAAATCGATTCCGCTGGCAACACATAGAAGTGAAGATAAAAAGAAGAAGCACTAGGCCCTGCTCAAGGAATGAGGGAAAGTACCAAAGTGGACTCAAAAGGAAGAACTATGGTGGAAATTGCTCAAGAACTACAGAAGTGCAAGAAAAGGGGGAATTCCTCTCTAAGCTACATTCTCTATTTGTGGATTGCATTATCCCTACTCTGATAGGGGGGATTAGAATCTAGTCAGATATAGTACTAACAAGAGCAATGGGAATTATAATGGTACAATGTAGTCAGATATAGGTCTTGGTGTTAGACTTAAGCAGTCGTTATATAAATTTGAAAAGTGGTGGCTACTAAAAGAGGAGTTTGCTAATCTTGTCAACAAAACCTAGAACCAACATGTGGTTGGAGACAGCTATCACTACTGGAAAACAGTTATTTGCTATCTGCTGCTTCTTTGCCGTCTGCTGTCTCATGGCAAAGACCCTCTTTGCCATCAGCTACGAGAAACCAGACGGCAAAGAGCAGGCTGATGCCAAAGGTACTATTTGCCATCAGCCAGCTCTTTGCCGTCTGCCAGCTCACGGCAAAGAGAATGCAGGCAGACGGCAAAGAGGGTGGGCGGCCCACCCCGCAGCCCCTCTCTCCCCCCTAACGACCTCTTTATTTGCCGTCCGCTTTTGTCCTCTGTGCCGTCGGGAGGCGGACGGCAAAGAGGGTGCCCCCTAATGGCCGTTAGACCCACCCCCACGCGCCTCTCTCCCCCTAACGGCCACCCCGACACCCCTTTTCTCTCACCCCTGACACCATAACCGCCACCTCACCCTCCTCCGGCCTCCCTGCGCCGCCCTGCGCCCTCCTCCTCCCTGCGCCACCCTGCGCCCTCCTCCTCCACCGCCGCCCTGCGTCCCCTCCTCCACCCCGGCCGCCCTGCACCCTCGTCCACCGCCGCCCTGCGCCCCCTCCTCCTCCCCGGCCGCCCTGCACCCTCCTCCACCGCCGCCCTGCGCCCCCTCCTCCACCCCGACACCCCTCTCTCTCACCCCCGACACTACCGCCGCCGTCGTGCCCTCCTCCGGCCTCCCTGCCCCACCGCCGTTGCCGCCGATGCCACCCCCACCCCAGCGCCCCACCCCACCGCCGCCGCCCTCCTTGCGCCCCTCACCATTCCCCTCCTCCCCCTGCGGCCCTCCTCCCCCTGCGGCCCTCCTTCGGTTAGTTTTTTTCTTCTTTTTATAATAGTTTTTGTTTAATTACTTATATGTTTTAGTGAGGTTTTGGCTTAGTTTTAGTTTAGTTTAGGTTCAGTTTTAGTTTAGGTTTAGTTAGGTTAGTTTCCTGTTTAGTAAAGGAGAAAAGGAGAAGAAGAAGAAGGAGAAAGGAGAAGAAGAAGGAGAAAGGAGAAGAAGAAAAAGAAGGAGAAAGGAGAAGAAAAAGAAGGAGAAAGGAGAAGAAAAAAATAAGAAGAAGAAGGAAAAGAAGTAGAAGGAAAAGGAAGGGAAGGAGAAAAAAGAAGAAGAAGAAGAAGTAGAAAAATAGGAGAGGAAGAGAAGAATAAGAGGAAAAAAGAAAATAAGAAGAAGAAGAAGAAGAAGAAGAAGAAGAGAAGAAGAAAACAAGAAGAAGGAGAATAAGAATAAGAGGAAAAAAGAAAAAAGAAAATAATAATAATAATAATAATAATAATAAGAATAAGAAGAAGAAGAGAATAAAAGAAGAAGAAGGAGAAGAAGAATAAGAGGAAAAAATAAAAAAGAAAATAAGAATAAGGAGAAGAAGAAGAAGAAGAAGAAGAAGAAGAAGAAGAAGAAGAAGAGAAGAAAAGAAGAAGAAGGAGAAGAAGACTAAGAGGAAAAAAGAAAAAAGATAATAAGAAGAAGAATAAGAGGAAAAAAGAAAAAGAAAATAAGAGTTAGGTCACATATTTTTATATTATCTTATAAAAACATCATATTTGTGTTGATCGGGTGAATTTCAATGTGCAGCTATTCGACGACCTCCACGTGCGTTGGACGAGCTCCGCCCCTACGTTTGTTGGTGAGAACAAATGACTTCTCCTCCTACCCCCTTAATTTGCTCTATCCCGGTCTTCGTGCCGATGAAACTTGCTAGCTATATATAGGTTTCTTCAATCATGAGTATGCGTGACCAGTATGCGTCTCCCATTCGGAAGGGCGACATCTATAAATATGCATGTCTTTGAATATTTATAACCGCCATCCTTTCGAATTGTCCAACATTATCCATGGACAGCCCGAGTATGTGTAGATTGGGTTCGTTTTCCCGTATGCTGTGCTCTGGATCCGATGCGGAATTTCGTTAGTGCCTCCCTGTTGTTCTCCGGATGCACATCCTCTCTGTTTATTGCGGGGACGTGTATCAAGAGAACAGCGGGGAGGTGCTGCCGAAATTTTGCGTTGGATCTGGAGCAGAGCATGGGAAAACGAACCCAATCTACACATACTCGGGTGGGATTAGGACCTATCTTTACCTATTAGCGTGTAGGTTGCGTGGACGTAATAAAAATGGCGAACCTGATTAAGCGATGAATGTAAATGCTAAATTATATATAAATATATTTCTTCTGTCTTTAGTAGCTACGCAAGATGAGTGATCGTGCGTGGATGTATACCTGTCACCCTAGTCAGAAAGAGATGACGAAAGAATGGTTTGTAAAAACAGAGGAATTGTGAAAGCCGCATTCGCAAATGGCCAGGAAAGAAACTATTGCCCCTGTCCTGGATGTGACAACTATAAAAAGACGACAGAGGCTGTAATGATTAAACACCTGCAGAGTAGGGGTTTGAAGCCTAATTATACGGTGTGGACATTTGATGGTGAGTCTATACAAAGCACGAGAGCTGAGGTGGTCTGTCGTCGCACGGACGAGCATGGTACCGGGATCGAAGACATGGTGCAAGACTTTGATGATGCTCGGGATTCGGAAGATGAGATGGAGGAATCTGCAAAGGCCTTTTATGAAATGTTGGAGTCTTCAAAACGTCGTCTCCATGAGCACACTGAGCTCTGTCAGCTGGATGCAATTGCACAAGTAATGGCTCTGAAGGCTCAGTTCAACTTGGGAAGAGAATGCTACGACGCGATGATGACACTATTTTGACGCTTCCTACCCAAAGGCCATGTCATGCCTTCAAGCCTGTACCAGTCGGACAAAATACTTCGTGTACTTAAGATGCCCTATGAGAAGATAGATGCATGTGAGAAAGGATGTGTCTTATTTAGGAAGGAGTATGCACACTTGGACTATTGTCCCAATTGCGAGTCTTGCAGGTATCTTGTGGTAGACAACGGTATGGGTGAGAAGAGGCAGACCAAAATCACAGTTAGTGTTCTTCGGTATATGCCAATCGTACCAAGACTTCAACATCTTTTCATGGTCGAAGAGACAGCCAGACAGATGACATGGCACAAATTGGGCAAAGGAACCGAACTAGATGCGGATGGGAATAAGATGATGGTACACACATCGGATGGGGAAGCGTGGAAACATTTCGATGGATTGCATCAGGATAAAGCAGCAGATCCAAGGAATCCTCGAGTCTGTGCCGCCACGGATGGTTTTAATCCCTTCGGCATTACGGCAACCCAATACAGTTGTTGGCCTGTATTTGTCATTCCACTCAATCTCCCCCCCGGGCAGATTATGCAAAGAAAGAACATATTTCTGACGTTGATAATTCCAGGGCCCAATTATCCGGGGAAGAATATGAATGTGTACCTGCAACAGCTTAAGCATGAATTGGAAGAAGCTTGGGATAATGGGGTCAAGACATACGATGCCGCTAGAAAAGAAGACTTCAAAATGCATGTGTGGTACATGTACTCTGTGCATGACTTGCCAGCGTATTTGCTATTCTCTGGATGGTGTGTGCATGGAAGGTTCCCGTGCCCCCAATGCAAGGCAGCTCTTCAGTTTCATTGGTTGTAGGAGGGTCGGAAGTATTCTTGCTTTGACTTGCATAGACAGTTCCTGGATCCTGACCATCAGTTTAGAAAAGACAAGAAGAACTTTACCAAAGGTAAAGTTGTCAAAAACTTGGCACCACCTGCGTTCACAGGCCAACAGATCCTGGATCAGTTAAACGCCCTCGAGCCTGATCCAGAGCGTCCAGGGTATTTCAAGGGGTATAATTCAAAACACGCCTGGACTCACAAGCCATGCTTCTGGGATCTGCCTTACTTCAAAGACCTCCTTCTTCCACACAATATCGACATGATGCACACTGAAAACAATATCAGAGAGGCTATTTTTGGTACATTGTTCGACATAGATGGGAAGACAAAGGATAATATTAAGGCTAGAGTCGATCAAGAGATACTATGTCATAGACCGTTACAAAACATGCGAGAAGGCAAAGGAAAGCAGAAGTGGTCGAAGCCAAAGGCCTGGTTCAATCTTGGAAGGCCAGCTATGAGGGAAATTATCTTGTGGGTCAAAATGCACTTGATGTTCCCCGATGGGTATGCAACGAATCTAAAGAGGGGAGCGAGTCTTGAAAAAATAAAAATCTTTGGTCTCAAGAGTCATGATTGGCACATATGGCTAGAGCGGGTAATGCCGGTGATGTTACATGGCTTTATTCCTGAGGATGAATGGCTAGTACTGGCGGAGCTGAGTTATTTCTTCCATGTTCTTTGTGCGAAAGAATTGTCGCCTGGCGTGGTAGAAGACATGGAGGAGTTTGCACCGGAGTTGTTGAGCGAGTTAGAGAAGATCTTTCCATCAGGCTTCTTTAATCCAATGCAGCATTTGATTTTACATCTACCGACCGAGGCAAGATTGGGTGGGCCCGTGCAAGATCATTGGTGCTATGCAACTGAGAGGATGCAGAAGACCCTTCGAGCTAAATGTAAAAATAAGTGTAGAATTGAAGCATCGATGGCTGGGGCATTCATTACTGAGGAGGTGGCAAACTTTGTGACAGCACACTACGAAGCCAAAAATCATCTTTTGCATAATCCGAAGCCTCGGCACAATGATGCAGAACCTAAAAAAGGTCGGTCCAACCTTAGCCTATTCAAAGGGAAGCTCGCACCAGCCGGTGCTTCGAAACCAATAACGTTGGATGTCGAAGAATGGCGGAACATTTCGTTGCATATCTTCAACAACCTAACAGAAGTGCGGCCGTACATCGAGTGAGTTCTTGGCACATTTTCCCGTAACTTGTAATTCATTTGAACTGCTCTTATTCTCGAATATTTCAAACAGCCGTTACGTCGCCAAATTCTCGGATGGAGCGGTGATCGAAAATGATACCGTCGAAGAGTATGAGCTTCTGTCAAAGACAGGAGGCGGCTATCCCGGTTTCATCTCTTGGTTCAAACAAGCGGTAATTATCAATAATGGACCATTTCATTCTTGGTCTAACTTGCGGCTAATGGAACAATCGTTTCACATTAAACTTGTAGGCTAATTCAGAGTCTATGGACGCTGAATTGAGACAAGTCGCTAATGGTTTTGACTATAAGGTCCGTTCATTTGAGAAATACAACATCAACGGGTATCTCTTTCGTACCTTTGGAAAAGAGCTATCTATGCCCGACCGGAAATCTACAAATCGTGGTGTCTCTGCTATCGGCGAAGGTGTTATCGAGTATTATGGAAGAGTTGAAGCAATTTCTGAACTTCAATTCTATGGTGAAAACCCACCGAACGTCGTAGTCTTCAAATGTTATTGGTTCCAGCCGAAGAAAACTAGAAGGACTCATGAACATATAGGACTAGTCGAAATCAATCCAAACACCCATTTGGATGTTCCCGATGTCTATATTATGGCTCAACAGGCGACCGAACTTTTCTATCTACCGTGGGCATGCCAAACGGATAAGAATCTGGAAGGTTGGTATGTTGTTTATGAAGTGCCGCCACATGTCAGACCACCTCTCCCAAATGAACAGGATTATGAACCTCACATTAACCCAGACACATATGATGGAGAATTCTTCCAAGAAACATGTATTTCCAAGAAACGTTTCAAGAACCGCCGTGCTTCACCCAAGAACATGGAAGTAGACAGCGACAATGAATCCGACTCCAGCCCTGAGCCGGAACCAGAAGACCTGGAACTCGTAGAGGTTACTGATGCGGTTGACCTCTCAATGCTTCAACGATTAAAGGAAGGCCTTTCAGAACTTCACGCCGTTGAACCCGACGAGCACGTCATTCATGAAGACATGCATGATAGTGATGATGATGATGCATTTATTGATGATGATTATTAGTTTGTAAGATTCACAACTTAAATTATATATATATTAATCTTTATTATTAATGTACATATTATTATTCATGTCAGTTATTCAATTTTTTTTATGTTGTACTAATTTCTTTTAATCTTTATCATGGCAGGTCACCATGTGTGGAAAGATGGTGGGCGCTAGTCCAGATCGCTCAACGGGTTCTTCCCAGGCGCCCCGCACGAGGGGTGGTACTTCCCTTCCACCCCTATCTCTTTGTAGAGCCTTGGCAGACAGTCTATCGACACCACCCGTGGGTTCTTCGTCGGTGGCATTGCCCACTGGGAGAGGTGCTGGTCGGGTAGGGAAGAAGGGGAAGGGTACAGGGAGAGGTGGTGGCCGCGGAAGATCCAGGAGGACTGTTGAGCCGTCCTCGCCACCACCACCAGCTCATTCACCCGAGCATAGGACTACTATGGTCGACCCGTTTGCGGAGGAGGCTACGAGGACTCCGTTCCAGGAGCTTGTTGTTGACGGGCATTCATCCCATGAGACTCCGGTCTAGGAGGAGCCTCGGGTCGAGGTGCATTCGGCCCAGGAGCAGCCGGAGGAGACTACGGTTCCGGAGGCTTCACCTGACGTGGAGAGGCCCGGATGGGAGACCTGGCCGGATCGTACCGAGTTGCCGGATTGGACCGAGGGTCCGGGTGGCTCAGGGGGCGGGGATGGCGGGGATGAGCTTATGGATAGTGAGGGTGATGTGCAGGTGGACGGGGCCACCGTGTAGAACCGTGGTAGTACGCGTCTCCCGGTCGCGCCGGCTACCCGCGAGCAGAGGTCGGTGATTAAACCTGAAGGAGATAGGTAAGTACATTTACTCTTTTTTTAGCTTTTCCTTCAAGTTTGTTCAAATATCTAACGCGTTGACCTTATCATACTGTAGGGGATGGGTTCACCCTCTTGGAGTCTGGAGGCCGAACTCCGTCCTTGGTGTGCTTTTCCGGACAAATTTCCTGGGGTTTGTCACGTTGCCTGGTGAGGGTCAGGTTCCTACACTAGGATTTTCCTGGGAGCACTACCAGGCTGCGCAGGCCCTGCCGGAGGAGATTATAGATGGTGTCTTGTGCCACACGAGGGCCGAGATTTTGATCAAGAGCTTTTGGGTAAATTATCCTTTTACAGAATCTAAAATTAACAGTATAGCTAATTATTGTACTAATCGGTGTTTTCACGTTTGATTGCAGACCTTCTATAGGTGTGAGGATGGATATGAGGAGGAGGCGGCCAGGGTTCTCGAGGCCGAGTGTAGGCGGTTACTATAGAACTTGCGCCACGAGGCTCAGCCGCAGGCTATTCGAGATTACTACGTCACGCGTGGTATTAAGAAGCAGAAGAAGGATTGCCGCGGAAAGTTTCTGAAGAAGGAGCAATACATGAAGGTAATTACCTATTCTTAAGTCCTTCTACGTAGTTTTCTTGATTTCATTCATAGGCGTAGCGCTGAAAATTCTTTCTAATAACTTACAGGTGCCCCCGAGATGGTGTGCGGATAAGATGGTTTGTTGGGAGGCGTTGGTTGATGAGTGGTGCATAGGCAGCTGGCGAGCCGTCCACGAGAATGCGAAGGATCGGCGTAGCCAAATGGTTGGTGTGCCACACCATCAAGGCAGCGCCAACTTACTTCAGTTTGGACGAAACTGGGTATGTGATTTGCTTCATGATTCATGCAATTCATTCTTGATGCTAATATTTTGTTCCTCTCTTTTAGGCGCATCACAATACGACGGAGATGCCACACTTGTACGACCTTTATGGCATGGCCCATACTGCCTTGTACAAGAAGGTGAAGGTATTCTCTGAGTCCGACCTGGATGATCCCAATAACTTCACCAACATATCATCCCACCAGAAGCTCGTGGCATACAGGGACGCGGGGAAGGCTACGAAAGGGTATGACTTTATCCCTAGCCACGAACCTTTGGATCCAGAGCTGGTGATGATATCTAGTGGCGGGAGGCCCCATGGCTCGATAACCATTGTAGATGGGATAATACGTTGTCCACTCACTCTCCCGGAGATCAAGGCGTGCCAGTCGAGCAACTGTCCTGAGATAATACGTCGTCCACGGCCGGTCGAACTTGCCATCGAGGTTAGTTGTACAGACTAAGAACACTTTCATCCATTTCATTATGTGTGTCACCATAGATCATTACTGTGGTAACGAGGAATGGTGTTTCAGGCTGCTCTTCGGAAAGAGAGATTGGCAAACCAGGCTGCTCTTGAGAAAGAGAGATTGGCAAGCCAGGCTACTCTTGAGGCTGCTCTTGAGAAAGAGAGATTGGCAAGTCAGGCTGCTCTTGATGAGAGGGACCAGACCACGGCACGATTAATTGAGGAGGAGAGGTCCTGGAAAGAGGCGGGTCAACGGGCCCTGTACGAGCTTTTTGTGGTAAGTTTTTTTTCACATTAGCCAAATCATGTGTGTAATGTCTGTTTCATTACTAACTAATACGACCCACTCTTCAGGGTCTGTGCGAGAAGAGCGGTCAAGTCCCTCCGCCAATGCCCATCTTCTCTTCGATTGGCACGGTGAGTTTCATTATAAACTAGTATTAATAATTCAGTGTCATCATGCTAACTGAGACAATGCTAAATATCAATTCTGCAGAATAATTCCCGAGCGACATCGCACGACCCTTCTCCAGGTGTTTCTCCTCCTTGATGACCACTACGGTAAGTTTCTCTTCTCCTCTTTCATATACTCACTTGCCTAAATTTCCCTAACAATGACATAGTTAGCCCATTTAGCTCCAAAAAGACATAATTAGCCCATTTAGCTCCAAAATGCCATAATAACCTCAAAATGGCATAAGAACCGTGGTTAGCTCATTAATATTATATACTTAGCTTGTTTTCCTCTAAATGAGATAATTAGCCCATTTAGCTCCAAAAAGACATAGTTAGCTAATTTAGCTCCAAGAAGAGGAGAAGAGGAGAAGAAATAGGAAAAATGAAAAGAAAGAAAAAGAAGAAGAAGAGAAGAAGGAGAAGGAGGAGGAGGAGGAGGAGGAGAAGGAGGAGAAGGCCAAGGACCTTCTAGTCCTTCTCCTCCTTCTTCTTGATTTCTTCTTCTTCTCCTCCTCCTCCTCTTTCTTCTCCTCTTTCATATTATCCTTGCTTTAATTTTCCCAACAATGACATAATTAGCCCATTTAGCTCCAAAATGCCATAATAAGCTCAAAATGGCATAAGAACCTTGGTTAGCTCATGAATATTATATACTTAGCTTGTTTTCCTCTAAAATGGGATAATTAGCCCATTTAGCTCCAAAAAGAGGAGAAGAGGAGAAGAAATAGGAAAAATTAAAAGCAAGTAGAAGAAGAAGAGAAGAAGGAGAAGGAGGAGGAGGAGGAGGAGAAGGCCAAGGACCTTCTAGTCCTTCTCCTCGTCCTCGTTCTCCTCCTTCTTCTTCTCCACTGACTCCTCTTTCTTGTCCTCTTTCATATTATACATGCTTTAATTTCCCCAACAATGACATAATTAGCCCATTTAGCTCCAAAATGCCATAATAAGCTCAAAATGGCATAAGAACCTTGGTTAGCTCATGAATATTATATACTTAGCTTGTTTTCCTCTAAAATGGGATAATTAGCCCATTTAGCTCCAAAAAGAGGAGAAGAGGAGAAGAAATAGGAAAAATTAAAAGCAAGAAGAAGAAGAAGAAGAAGAAGAAGAAGAGAAGAAGGAGAAGGTGGAGGAGGAGGAGGAGAAGGCCAAGGACCTTCTAGTCCTTCTCCTCGTCCTCGTTCTCCTCCTTCTTCTTCTCCTCTGACTCCTCTTTCTTGTCCTCTTTCATATTATACATGCTTTAATTTCCCCAACAATGACATAATTAGCCCATTTAGCTCCAAAATGCCATAATAAGCTCAAAATGGCATAAGAACCTTGGTTAGCTACGGTATATTATATACTTAGCTTGTTTTCCTCTAAAATGGGATAATTAGCCCATTTAGCTCCAAAAAGACATAATTAGGTAATTTAGCTCCAACAAGAGGAGAAGAGGAGAAGAAATAGGAAAAATGAAAAGAAAGAAGAAGAAGAAGAAGAAGAAGAAGAGAAGGAGAAGGAGGAGGAGGAGGAGGAGAAGGCCAAGGACCTTCTAGTCCTTCTCCTCCTCCTCCTTCTCCTCCTTCTTCTTGATTTCTTCTTCTCCTCCTCCTCCTGCTCTTTCTTCTCCTCTTTCATATTATCCTTTCTTTAATTTCCCCAACAATGACATAATTAGCCCATTTAGCTCCAAAATACCATAATAAGCTCAAAATGGCATAAGAACCTTGGTTAGCTCATGAATATTATATACTTAGCTTGTTTTCCTCTAAAATGGGATAATTAGCCCATTTAGCTCCAAAAAGACATAATTAGGTAATTTAGCTCCAACAAGAGGAGAAGAGGAGAAGAAATAGGAAAAATGAAAAGAAAGAAGAAGAAGAAGAAGAAGAAGAAGAAGAAGAGAAGAAGGAGAAGGAGGAGGAGGAGGAGGAGAAGGAGAAAGCCAAGGACCTTCTAGTCCTTCTCCTCCTCCTCCTTCTCCTCCTTCTCCTCCTTCTTCTTGATTTCTGCTTCTTCTCCTCCTCTTTCTTCTCCTCTTTTATATTATCCTTGCTTTAGTTTCCCCAACAATGACATAATTAGCCCATTTAGCTTCAAAATACCATAATAACCTCAAAATGGCATAAGAACCTTGGTTAGCTCATGAATATTATATACTTAGCTTGTTTTCCTCTAAAATGGGATAATTAAGCCATTTAGCTCCAAAAAGACATAATTAGGTAATTTAGCTCCAACAAGAGGAGAAGAGGAGAAGAAATAGGAAAAATGAAAAGAAAGAAGAAGAAGAAGAAGAAGAAGAGAAGAAGAAGGAGGAGGAGGAGGAGGAAGAGAAGGCCAAGGACCTTCTAGTCCTTCTCCTCCTGCTCCTTCTCCTCCTTCTTCATTTCTTATTCTTCTCCTCCTCCTCCTCTTTCTTCTCCTCTTTCATATTATCCTTGCTTTAATTTCCCCAAAAATGACATAATTAGCCCATTTAGCTCCAAAATGCCATAATAAGCTCAAAATAGCATAAGAACCTTGGTTAGCTCGTGAATATTATATTCTTAGCTTGTTTTCCTCTAAAATGGGATAATTAGCCCATATAGCTCCAAAAAGACATAATTAGGTAATTTAGCTCCAACAAGAGGAGAAGTGGAGAAGAAATAGGAAAAATGAAAAGAAAGAAGAAGAAGAAGAAGAGAAGATGGAGAAGGAGGAGGAGGAGGAGGAGAAGGCCAAGGACCTTCTAGTCCTCCTCCTCCTCCTCCTTCTCCTCCTTCTCCTCCGTCTTCTTGATTTCTTCTTCTTCTCCTCCTCCTCATCTTTCTTCTCCTCTTTCATATTATCCTTGCTTTCATTTCCCCAACAATGACATAATTAACCCATTTAGCTCCAAAATGCCATAATAAGCTAAAAATGGCATAAGAACCTTGGTTAGCTCATGAATATTATATTCTTAGCTTGTTTTCCGCTAAAATGACATAACTAGCTCAAAAACATCATATTTTGTTCTTCTTCTGACTTTCTTATTCACATATTTGCAGATTGGATATACTACATGCATGGAAGGTGGCATTCATGGAGTTGAACAATGTCGATGGATGAACTTTATATGTATATCATCTAGTTTTCATTTGAGTTGATGAACAATGTCGAACTATATGTATATGTATATATGGATAAATAGTGCAATACTTTGTATGTTGGTTCTTTCGATATATGGGGATGTACATTGAGTTATATGTATATCATATATGTGTGGTGCATTATATATATGTGTTGGCAAGTATATGTGTGGTGAACTATATATCATATATGTGTGGTGAATTATATAAATGTGCAGTCAAATATATATATATATATATATATATATATATGTGCTGCGAAATAACATAAAACAAAAAAACAGGTACTATATGGTCTCTTTGCCGTCTGCCAGCTGATGGCAAAGACCTGTGCCATCAGCTGGCAGATGGCAAAGGTGCCACATGGCACCCAGCTGTGCATCCTGGGGGTGTCTATATAGGCTCTTTGCCTTCTGCCTCCAGGGTGGGCAGACGGCAAAGAAGAGGGCACAGAGGAGGGGGGGGGGGAGGAGGAGGCAGACAACAAAGTGTGGGGGGAGGAGGAGGAGGCAGACGACAAAGAATAAGGGGGAGGCAGACGGCAAAGAATAAGGGGGAGGCAGACAGCAAAGAATAAGGGGAGGCAGACAGCAAAGCCTCCGTTAACCCCTAACGGAGGCAACGCGTGTCGGCCGCCTTCTCGAGCACTTTGCCGACTGCTCCTATGGAAAGCTGATGGCAAAGAGCATTGCCGTCCGCTTTGGGGGGACAGACGGCAAAGAAGGTACGATGTCGTCGTAGGCTGACGCAAAAATTTTGCCAGTCATGAGATTCTTTGCCGTCTATGGTATTTTCTTTGCCGTCCGGGATTTAGTCTTTGCCATCTGTGATGGCAGACGACAAAGAAGTTGATTCCTGTAGTGTATGTTGACACCTGGCAAAAAATATGATGAATCTAAGGAAAACTACTAAAGGTTGGAGTTCCAACTCTAAGGCTGCCCTTAGGAAACATAAAAATCAGCTCATACTAGAGTATGATGATTTAGACATGAAAGATGAAACATGTGATCTCACTAGAGAGGAAATGAATAGATTACATAGTATTAGGAAGGATATGTCAAATATCTGGCTACAAGAAGAAACGAAAGCTAGACAAAGATCTAGAGATAGATTTATTAAAGGAGATAGGAATACAACTTATTTTCAGGCAGTAGCTAATCAGAGAAGAAGGAAAACTATGGTCCATTCTCTTGATGGACCAGAGGGACCTACCTATGATCACAAAGAGATGCTAGATCTAGCTGCTAGTTAATAAAAAAATGTTTGCTAAAGAGGACAAGAGGATTCTGACAAGAAATGATTTTTACACTGAGCAATCAAGGATGTGTGCAGAAGATAATGTGATGCTTAACCTTCCCTTTTCTATGGAGGAAATAAAATTTTTGTGTTTGATTCTTATGCAGATGGTGCCCGTGGCTCAGATGACATCTCTTTCTTATTTTACCAAAAGTTTTGGGATTTAGTTAACTAGGACATTTTGAACATGTTTAAAGATTTCCATGAGGGGAAACTGGACATTTTAAGACTCAACTTTGCCATGCTTACCCTTATCCCCAAAGAAAATTAGACCTATCAGCATTCTTAAGTGCATTTTTAAAGTTTTCACTAAAGTCCTCACTAATAGGCTGTCTAGGATCATGGACAAGCTGATCTCTAGTAACCAGTCTGCATGTATTAAATGCAGATACATCCTTGAAAGCGTGGTGGTTTCTCATGAGGCTATCCACTCACTTGTAAATCACGGAGTAAAGGGGATATCCTAAAACTAGACTATGAGAAAGCCTTTGATAAAGTGAATCTAGATTTTTAGAAGAATTACTTACCAAAATGGGTTTATGTGCCAAATGGATTGAATGGATCCATCATATCACTCATGGTGGATCCATTGGTGTGAAAATGAAAAACCTGGAAAGTAATTTCTTCACTACTGGGAAAGGTCCGAAGCAAAAGGATCCTTTGTCACCTCTTTTACTTAATCTAGTAGTGGTTGTTATAACAAAAATGCTATCAAAAAATGTCGAGGCTAACTTGATAAAAGGTGTGTGCTATGAGGAATGCCCTGGAGGGGTGATTAGCCTCGAATATGCATATGATACCATTAAGTTTGTGGATAGTAATCCTACTATGTCCACTAACTTGAAATGGGTTCTTACTTGCTTTGAGAAGGTTTCAGGAATGACAATAAACTATTATAAATGTGAGTTGATCCCCATGAACCTGCATGGAGTGGAAACTAACTTCGTGGATGAGATCATGGGATGCCCAATTGGGAAATTCCCAATTAAATATCTAGGAATTCCCCTACATATAGGTAAACTATCCAGGGAAGACCTCCAACATATTTTAGATAAAATTCTTAAAAGGATTGCTCACTGGAGGGGGAAGGTATCGTACAAATAGAGACTTACCCCGATCAATACCTGTCTAGCTAGTGTTCCAATATATTTTTGTCTTTTTTTTGAACTCCCAGAATGGGCTCTAGATATGATCAATTCCCAAATGGATAATTTTGTTTGGAATGATTATGAAGGACGCACGAAACTTCATCTAGCCCACCGGCAGTTGGTGTGAATGAGACAAGAATTTAGGGGTTGGTGAATTTGGATCATGTAGCACTCGAACGAATAGAGGGATGTCAATTTGAGTGGGAGTTTTTCTGTAACATGATTAACTAAAATCATTATCTTCTACAATAGTCTATGTAATCTTTGCACAATTATGTTGTAGATAAATGGTTCACGTAGTAGCACCCCTGAATTTCAATGCATTCCTAGAGAAAGCGAAGCTAAAAGATGATGGAAGTAACTTTGTAGATAGGGCTTGTAATCTGTGGATTGTCCTCACGGTTTCTCAAAAGTCTTATGTGCTTGATGCACCGCTTGGTGCAGCACCCCCTCCAGAATCGCCTGAAGACATTATGAACGTTTGGCACGCGTGTTGTGATGACTACTCAATATTTTAGTGTGCTATCTTTATGACTTAGAACCGGGACTTCAAAGACGTTTTGAACATCATAGAGCATATGAGATGTTCAAGGAGTTGAAGTTTATTTTGAAAAGAATGCCCGGTACGAGAGGTATGAGCTGTGATAAGTTCTATGCTTGCAAGAAGGAGGAGAACGGGTCTGTCAGTGAGCACATTCTCAAAATATCTGGGTATTCCAACTGTCTGGCTGAGTTGGGAATTGCTCTCTCACAAGAGGCGATGACTCACATAGCTCTTCAATCACTGCCACCTCTCTACAAAAGCTTTGTAATGAACTATAACATGCATGGATTGAACAAATCAGCCGACGAGCTGTTTGCGATGCTGAAAGCCACAAAAGGAGCATCAAGTGTTGATGGTCAATAAAACCACTAGTTTCAAGAGGAATGCCAAGGGAAAGAAGGGTAACTCTAAAAAGAGTAGCAAAGCAGTTGTTACTCTTGTGAAGAAACCCAAGGCTGGACCCAAGCGAGAATCTAAGTGCGTTCATTGCAAGGGGACTGGCCATTGGAAGCGGAACTGCCCCAAGTGTCTAGCCGGCAAGGAGGCGGCCAACACCAAACAAGGTATATATAATATACATGTTATTGATGTGTACATTACCAACTCTCTTTGTAGTGCAACTCAAAGCAGGAACTACGAAATAGATGGAGGTTGGCGAAGGACAAAGTGACAATGCGCGTGGGAAATGGTTTCAAGGTTGATGTGACCACCGTCGGCACACTCGATCTTCTATTACCATCAGGATTAGTGATGAACCTGAATAATTGTTATTTAGTGCTCGCGCTAAGCATGAACATTATATCTGGATCGTGTTTTTTGCGAGACGGTTACTCGTTTAAATCAGAGAAGAATGGTTGTTCTATTTATATGAGCAATATCTTTTATGGTCACGCACCAAATGTGAGGGGTTTATTCTAATTGAATCTCGATAATGATGACACACGTGTTCATAACACTGATGCCAAAATATGTAGAGTTGATGATAGTACCACTTTCTTGTGGCACTGCCTCTTAACGAATATTGGTGTAAAACGCATGAAGAAACTCCATGCCAATGGACTTTTGGAATCACTTGATTTTGAATCACTTTACACATGTGAACCATGCCTCATGGGCAAGATGACTAAGACTCGGTTCTCCGGAACAATGGAGTGGGCAAGTGACTTATTGGAAATCATACATATTGATGTGTGCAGTCCGATGAGCATTGAGGTGCGCGGTGGATATCATTATTTTCTCACCTTCACCTATGACTTAAGTAGATATGGGTATATTTACTTAATGAAACAAAAATATGAAACGTTTGAAAATTTCAAGAAATTTTAGAGTGAAGTTGAGAATCATCGTCACAAGAATATTAAACGTCTGAGAAGTTATGAGTTTGGCAATCACGGAAGACAATGTGGAATTGTTTCACAGTTTATGCCACCTGGAACACCACAACGTAATGGTGTGTACGGACGTAGTAATCAGACCTTATTGGATATGGTGCGTTCCATGATGTCTCTTGCTGATTTGCCACTATTGTTTTGGGGTTACGCGTTAGAGACAACTGCATTCACTTTAAGTAGGGCACCATCTAAATCTGTTGAGACGACGCCGTATGAACTATGGTTTGGGAAGAAACCAAAGTTGTTATTTCTTAAAGTTTGGAGATGCGACGCTTATGTCAAAAAGATTTAGCCAGAAAAGCTCGAACCCAAAGCAGAGAAATGCGTCTAACGGTTGGGTATACCTTCTATCTCAGATCCAAAGGCAAACTGTTTATCACTAAAAATGGTACGTTTCTCGAGAAAGAGTTTCTCTCGAAAGAACTGAGTGGGAGGAAGATAGAACTTGATGAGGTTCTTGAACCTTTGCTTCAACCAGAGAGTGGCGCAACGCAGAAAGATGTTTTTGTGGAGCCTACATCAGTTGAAGAGGAAGCTAATGATGATAATCATGGAGCTTCAGATCAAGTTACTATTGAACCTCATAGGTTGACAAGGGCATGCACTGCTCCTGAGTGTTACGGTAACCTTGTCTTAACGGTCATGTTATTAGACGACGATGAACCTACGAGCTATGGAGAAGCGATGGTGGACCTGGATTCCAACAAATGGTTAGAGGCCATGAAAACCAAGATAGGATCCATGTATGAAAACAAAGTATGGACTTTGGAAGTATTACCTGAAGGGAGAAAGGCCATTCAGAATAAATGGTTTTTTAAGAAGAAGGCGGATGCAGACGGTAATGTCAACGTTTGTAAAGCTCGACTTGTGGCAAAAGATTTTTCACAAGTTCATGGAGTTGACTACAATGAGACTTTCTCACTCGTAGCGATGCTTAAGTCTGTCAAAATCATGTTAGCAATAGCTGCATTTTTCGATTATGAAATTTGGCACATGGATGTTAAAATAGCATTCCTTAACGGTTTCCTTAAGGAAGAGTTGTATATTATGCAACCGAAAGGTTTTTTCGGTCCATAGAATGCTCACAAAGTATGAAAGCTCGAGCGATCCATTTATGGACTGGTGCAAGCATCTCAGAGTTGGAATCAACGCTTTGATGAGGTGATCAAAGCATTTGGGTTTATACAAGTTTATGGAGAAGCTTGTATTTACAAGAAATGAGTGGGAGCTCTATAGCATTTCTAATATTATATGTGGATGACATATTGCTGATTGGAAACAATATAGAAGATTTGGGAAGTGTAAAGGAATATTTGAACAAGAGTTTTTCAATGAAGTACCTGGGAGAAGCTACTTTCATATTAGGCATCAAAATCTATAGAGATAGATTGAGAAGCTTAATAGGACTTTCGCAAAGAATATACCTTGACAAAGTTTTGAAGAAGTTCAAAATGGATCAGTCGAAGAAAGGGTTCTTGCCTGTATTGCAAGGTGTGAGGTTGAGTAAGACTCAATGTTGATTGACTATAGAAGATAGAGAAAACATGAGTGTCGTCCCCTATGCTTCTACCATAGGCTCTATCATGTATGCACTGTTGTGCACAAGATCAAATGTCAACATTGCCATAAGTATGGCCACAAGGTTTTAAAGTGATCCAGGAATGGAACACTGGACAACGGTCAAGAATATCCTTAAGTACCCGAAAAGGACTAAGGAAATGTTTCTCGTTTATGGACGTTATTAATAGCTCAACGTAATGGGTTACATTGATGCAAGCTTTGACACTGATGCGGATGATTCAAAGTCTCAAACCTGATACGTATATATTATCAATCGAGGAGCGGTAAGCTGGTGTAGTTCCAAGCAAAGCGTGGTAGCTGATTCTACATGCGAAGCAGAGTACATAGTTACCTCGGAGGCGGCTAAGGAAGGTATGTGGATGAAGGAGTTCATGAAGGATCTTGGAGTCGTGCCTAGTGCATTAGATCCAGTGACACTTCTTTGTGACAACACTGGTGCCATTACTCTTGCCAAGGAACCAAGGCTTCACAAGATGACCAGATACATAAAGCGACATTTTAATTCCATCCGCTATTACATGAAGGAAGATGACATAAATATATGCAAAATGCACACGGATGTGCATCTCGTAGACCTATTGACTAAGCCTCTTCCGTGAGCGAAACATGATCAACACCAAAACTGTATGGGTGTTAGATACGTTACAATGTAAATCACATAGTGATGTGAACTAGATTATTAACTCTAATGCAAATGGGAGACTGTTGGAAATATGCCCTAGAGGCAATAATAAAGTGGTTATTATTATATTTCCTTGTTTATGATAATCGTTTATTATCCATGCTAGAATTTTATTGATTGGAAACTCAAATACATGTGTGGGTGCATAGACAACACTGTGTCCCTAGTGAGCCTCTAATGGACTAGCTCGTTGATCAAAAGATGGTCAAGGTTTCCTGGCCATAGACATGACTTGTCATTTGATAACGGGATCACATCATTAGGAGAATGATGTGACCCAAACTATGAATACAACATATGATCCTGTCGGTTTATTGCTATTGTTTTCTGCATGTCAAGTATCTCTTCCTATGACCATGTGATCATGCAACTCCCTAACACCACAGGAGTACCTTGTGTGTATCAAACGTTGCAACGTAACTAGGTGACTATAAAGATGCTCTACGGGTATCTTCGAGGGTGTTTGTTGAGTTTGCATGGATCAATATTGGGATTTGTTACGCCGTGTGACGGAGAGTTATCGCAGGGCCCACTCGGTAATACCATATCACAATGAGCATGCAAGAATGTGACTAAAGAGTTGTCCACGAGATATAAAATTACTAAAGGAGTAAGGAGACTTGTCGGTAACGAGATTAAAGTAGGTATGGAGATAACGATGATCGAATCTCGGGCAAGAAACATACCGATGAACAGAGGGAACTTTGTACGGGATTAACTGAATCCTTGAGATCGAGGTTCAACCGACAAAGATCTTTGTAGAACATGTGGGAATCAATATGGATATCCAGGTCCCGCTATTAGTTATTGACCGTAGAGGTGTCTCGGTCATGTGTGCATAGTTCTCGAACCCGCAAGGTTTGCACACTTAACGTTCAGTGACGATATATATATATAGTTGGGTTATTCTGCTCGTGACCGAAGATTGTTCGGAGTCTAGGATGAGAACCGGACGTCACGAGGAGCTCCATAATGGTCCGAAGGTAAACATTTATATATACGAAAGTGGTATTCGGGTTCCGGAATAGTTTCAGCGTTTTCCAGTATTGTACCGGGAGTGCCGAAAGGGTTCTGGGGGTCCACCAGGAGGGTCCCACCCACCCCGAGGGGCACATGGGCCTAAGAGGTTGCGCACCAGCCCTTGCTGGGCTGGATAGCCGAGCCTAATAGGGCCCATTCGCCCAAGGGTAGGTGGAGCAGGTGCCTTGGTGGAGGAGAAGTCTTCCCTAGGGTGTCCAACTCCCTTGTGGGAGGTGGACTCCTCCCTAGTTTGGCCGACCCACCCTCCCCGGATGAGGGCCAAGGCTGAGCCCTACCTACCCCTTCCTCCTATAAATAGAGAGGGAGAGGGAGGCAGCCAACACACAATTGCTTGGTGGCTCCCTACCTCTCTCTCTCGTAGTAATTCTCCACCATAGCGATCACGTCAGCACTTGGCAAAGCCCTGTTGAAATTGCACCACCACCACCGCCACCACATCGTCGTGCTGCCGGAGTACTCAACCTCTACTTCATCATCACTCACTGGATCGAGTAGGTGAAGGCGTCATCGAGCTGTACATGTGTTGAACGCGGAGGTATCGTCCGTTCGGTGCTTGATGAGGAGTTCGCTGGAAGGATCATGATTGGATTGCAAAGACGTTCCACTACATTATCTGCCTTCTTTAACGATTTGGCTTAGCAATCTACAAGGGTATGTAGATGCAATCTCTTCCCTCGTAGATGGTCATCTCCTAGATTGATCTTGGTGAACCGTAGATTTTTTTTTGTTTCCCATGCAACGTTCCCCAACAATATCTCCAAAATGTACCTAGCATCTTTGAGGGGAAACCCAGGGGGCTTCCTAGTACTGGAAAGGGGTAATGTGGGCAGCTAAAGTTGTAAAGGTGGAATCTAGATGGGTAATTGGTGATGGTACTAACATCAGGTTCTTGGAATACTCTTGGTTTGGTACATCCCCACTAGCCTTTCAATTCTGGAACCTCTACTGCATTTGTAGAGAGCAGTGCAATACTATTAGTCAATCGTGGGCAGGATCTTAAAATCACTTTTAGGAGGGTTTTAATGATTAGATGATGCTCACATGGTATGAACTAGAGGAAATTGCTAAGAGTATAAATCTATCTCGTGAATGTGATTCCTTGGTGTGGCAATATGAGTCCTCTGGACAGTACTCGTCTAGTTCTCTATACACCTTCATTAATTTTAGGGGTGTAACTCTTGTGTTTCTTCCTGCAGCCTGGAAGATCATAGTTCCTTCTCGAGTGCATGTTTTTCTCTCGCTGATGTTCTGTAATAAAATGATGACTAGAGATAACCTGCTTAAGAGAAATCATAGGAAACCTGAAGACTGTGTGTTCGTCACTTGTAAAGAAACTGCAAACCACCTTTTTTTATTGTTCCATTGCTAAAGAAATTTGGTCCACGATCAGCCAAGTGCTTGGTAGACCCCTTGTAGCCAATATAGAATCTATTGCTTCCTTATGCGTTGCTGGAAAGCAACTTGATCATGTTAACACTGTGTGTTGTGCAGTCCTATGGGGCATAGGGAAGTTTAGGAATAACATGGTCTTTAATGGAGTGCTTTGGGTTAATATTAAACAGATTTGATCACCCATCTTAAAGCTTGTCGGGAAATGGAAGGTGATATTCAAGGAGCACATACAACCTTGTTTGGAGGAGTTCGAAAACTACATGATGCAAAAGATCGGAAGCCCCCTCGCACTTAGTTGGAGATGACAGAGGAACTGGCTCTTGTCAAGACGTTTGTGCTGATCGCGACTCCAAGGCCCCAGCTGATTCCCAACCCTACCTCCACCCTGGACTTCGAAACCAGCAATCCCCTATTTGAACTTGAACATGGAGGGACATGAAGGGGTGGAAGACTGAAGAAGCAAGCTGACTGTAGAAAAAGTCCTCATCCGCTAGCTATAAATTTGCCAAAATTTTCTTCCTAGTTTCGAGCAATTTCTCTGAAAAAGAGGAAAAGGATGTAATAAATAGAAAACTCTTTTCGATTTATGTTTGGAGCATGCTGGACTGCAGCCTTAGGCTATTGTGGTACTTGGGTTTTGGCTTCTGTTTTCTATAAAATGGGAGCCGGGGAGCTCCTCCCTTTCGTCTAAATAATTGTATCTGCAAGTGCGAAGGGCAACTCCGCGCGGGTTATCAAAGGAAAACACTTCCCATCTATAGACTCGTACAAGGCCATCGCCAGACCTGTCAACTGCCATGGATTCTATAGGAATCCCACTATCACAAATTTTGCGCCATATATGAAGACAAAAAATCCATCAATCTAGAGAAAACTACCCGCATCCTTCACCAATAACTCGCTCGCATCCCTCCTTCTCACTCGCCTAGAAGGCAGCCTTCCCGACCTCGTCGCCAACTACTACATGCTAATTCTTGAGCTTGCGTTGGTTTTCCCTTGAAGAGGAAAGGGTGATGCAACAAAGTAGACAAGTATTTCCCTCAGTTTGTTGAGAACCAAGGTATCAATCCAACATGAGGAACAAGTAAGGCCCCAATCGTAGTACCTACAAAACAATCAAACACTTGCACCCAACGCTAAAAAGGGGTTGTCAATCCCCTCAGAGTTATTTGCAAGGATTAGATGTGATAGAGATAGATATAAAAGATTGCGGAAACAAAAGTAAATAAATTGCAGCAAGATATTTTTGGTATTTTTGGTTTATAGATTTGAAAGTATAATATGGAAAATAGACCAGGGGCCATAGATTTCAATAGAGGCTTTCCTCATAAACGAAAATAATACGGTGGGTGAACAAATTAGTGTCGAGCAATTGATAGAAAAATGAATAATTATGAAGATATCCAAGGAAATGATTATGCATATGGGCATCACGTCCGTGTCAAGTAGACCGAAATGATTCTGCATCTACTACTATTACTCCACACATCGACCGACTCCTGCCTGCATCTAGAGTATTAAGTTCATGAAGAACAGAGTAACACATTAAGTAAGATGACATGATGTACAGGTATAAACTCAAGCAATATGATGAAAACCCCATCTATTTATCCTCGATGGCAACAATACCATACGTGCCTCGCTACCCCTACTATGTCACTGGGTGAGGACACCGCAAGATTGAACCCAAAACTAAGCACTTCTCCCATTGCAAGAATTACCAATCTAGTTGGCCAAAACCAAACCAATAACTCGCTGAGACTTGCTAAGATATGAAATCATGCATATAATAATTCAAAAGAGATTCAAATAATATTCACATATAATCTGAACATAAATTCACAAGTCATCGGATCTCGACAAACACACCACAAAAGAGTATTACATCGGATAGATCTCCATGAAGATCATGAAGAACATGGTATTGAAGATCAAAGGGAGAGAAGAAGCCATCTAGCTACTAGCTATGGACCCGTAGGTGTGTGCTGAACTACTCACACATCATCGGAGGGGCAATGGAGTTGATGTAGATGCCCTCCGTGATCAATTCCCTCTCCGGCAGATTACCGGAAAAGGCTCCCAGATTGGATCTCACGAGAACAGAGGCTCTCGGCGGCGGAAAAGTATTTTCGTGACTCCCTTTAGCGATGGGGGAATATTTGGGAATTTATAGGTCGAAGAATAGGGTTAGGAGACCTGCAGGGGACTCACAAGCCACAGGCGCCCCTAGGGCGCGCCATGTAGGCATGTGGCCTCCCGGTAGGTGTCCTGCCCACTAGTCCAAGTCTTCTGGGTTTCTTCTGGTCCAACAAAAATCATTCAGGAGATTTTATTCCGTTTGGACTCCGTTTAATATTCCTTATCTGCAATACTCAAAAATATGGAAAACAGAAACTGGCACTAGGCTCTAGATTAATAGGTTAGTCCCAAAAATAACATAAAACAACATATTAATGCATATAAAACAACCAAAACAGATAATATAATAGCATGGAACAATCAAAAATTATACATAAGTTGTAGACGTATCAAGCATCCCCAAGCTTAATTCCTGCTCGTCCTCGAGTAGGTAAATGATAAAAACTGAATTTTTGATGTGGAATGCTATCTAACATATTTATCCATGTAATATTCTCTATTGTGGCATGGATATTCAGATCCATAAGATTCAGAACAAAAGTCTAATATTGACAAAAAAACAACAATACTTCAAGCATACTAATAATACAATTGCTTCCTTTCGAAATAACATGGTCTTAGAAAGTTATCCCTACAAAATCATATGGTCTGGCTATGCTCCATCTTCACCACACAAAGTACCTATATCATGCACAACCCCGATGAAAATCAAGCAATTGTTGCGCACTTTTTATGTTCTCAAACCTTTTCAACTCTCACGCAATACATGAGCGTGAGCCATGGATATATCACTATAGGTGGAATAGAGTATGGTGGAGGTTGCAAAAAAAGGAGAAGATAGTATCACATCAACTAGGCATATCAACGGGCTATGGAGATGCCCATCAATAGATATCAATGTGAGTGAGTAGGGATGCCATGCAACAAATGCACTAGAGCTATAAGTGTATGAAAGCTCAAAAATGAAACTAAGTGGTTGTGCAAAAGATGTAATTCCACTAGTTATATGAAAGTGACAAAATAGGAGACTCTCTATGAAGAACATGGTGCTACTTTGAAGCACAAGTGTGGAAAAATATAGTAGCATTGTCCCTTATCTCTTTCTCTCATTTTTTGGTGGGCTTGTTTGGCATCTTTTATTTTTGATGGGCTTCACTGGCCTCTTTTATTTTTTGTAAAGTCCGGAGACTCATTCCAAATTGTGAGGGAATCATAGTTTCCATCATCTTTTTCTCGCACGGGACAATGCTCTAATAATGCAAATCATCACACTTTTATTTACTTACAACTCAAAGATTACAAATCGATATCTAGAACAAAATATGACTCTATAAGCAATATGGAAGTGATGGTGCATGTCCTAAAAACGGGACGATGGTGTTGCATATCAATATATCTCGGAATGGCTATGAAAATGCCATAATAGGTAGATATGGTGGCTGTTTTAAGGAAAATATATGGTGGCTGTTTTGAGGAAGGTGGGTTTAATGTACCAGCGAAAGTTGCGCGGTACTAGAGAGGCTGGCAAAGGTGGACGGGTGAGAGTGTGTATAATCCATGAACTCAACATTAGCCATAAAGAACTCACATACTTGTTGCAAAAGCCTGTTAGTTATCGAAGCAAAGTATTAGACGCATGCTCCTAGGGGAAGGGTTGGTAGGAGTTAACCTTGGCGCGATCCCGACCTGCACACGAAGGTTGACAATCATTAAACAAATCATGCTCTGACTTCATCACATAACGGTTCACCATACGTGCAAGCTACGAGAATCACACGCTTTAACACAAGTATTTCTTCTAATTCACAATTACTTACTAGCATGACTCTCATATTACCATCTTCATATCTCTAAACTATATGCAAGGAATCAAACTTCTCATCATATTCAATGCACTTAATATGAAAGTTTTTATTATATCCCTCTTGAATGCCCGTTATATTAGGACTAAATTCATAACCTAAACCAATTACCATGCTATTAAAATAACTATAAAAATAATATAAGTGAGGTACGGGACTTTAATAATTTCTATAAAACAAAACACCGTCGTGCTCTAAAAGATATAAGTGAAGCACTAGAGCAACATTGCCTAGCTCAAAAGATATAAGTGAAGCACAAAGAGTATTGTAATAAATTCGCGATTCAGAGTGTCTCTCTCAAAAGATGTGTGCATAAAGGATGATTGTGTCAAACTAAAAAGTAAAGACTCATATCATACAAGACGCTCCAAGCAAAACACATATCATGTGGTGAATAAAATATAGCCTCAAGTAAATTTACCGATGGATTGAAGACGAAAGAGGGGATGCCTTCCGGGGCATCCCCAAGTTTAGGCTCTTTGGTATCCTTGAATATGTATTGGGGTGCCTTGGGCATCCCCAAGGTTAGGCTCTTGCTACTCCTTATTCCATAGTCCATCAAATCTTTACCCAACACTTGAAAACTTCACAACACAAAAGTCAATAGAAAACTCATGAGATCCGTTAGTATAAGAAAAATAAATCACCAATTTAGGTACTATTGCAAACTCATTATTTATTTATATTGATGTAATATTTACTATATTCCAACTTCTCCCTGGTTCACACCCCCCGATACAACCCATAGATTCATCAAAATAAGCAAACAACACAAAGAAAACAGAATCTGTCAAATACAGAACAGTCTATAGCAATATGTTTACTTTGAATACTTATGTAATTACAAAAATTCTGAAAACTTAGGACTATCTGAAAAATATGAAAATAAATATTCTGTAAAAAAATTAGATCAAAATCACTGTCCCGTGAATTTTAAAAATTCCTGGACGGAGAGCGAAAGTTTGTGTTTTTCAGCAAAATCAACTTGCAAACACCGTAGACCATCCCAAAGGTCTTACTTAGCTCAAACACTAATTAAAACAAGAAAACACAATTATTACAATGGAATAATGTGTGCAGAACTCAAAATCAGAAGCAAAAACAAAGCATAAAAATAAAATTGGGTTGCCTCCCAACAAGCACTATTGTTTAACGCCCCTAGCTAGGCATAATTGAATAGATCTGGGTATTGTCATCTTTGGTATGCAATCCATAAGTCACTCTCATAATAGATTCATAAGGTAATATTATTTCATTTCTAGGAATGTTCTCCATGCCTTTCCTTAATGGAAATTGGAATCTAATATTTCCTTCTTTCATATCAATAATTGCACCAATCGTTCTAAGGAAAGTTCTACCAAGAATAATAGGACATGTAGGATTGCGATCTATATCAACAACAATGGAATCTACGGGCATATAATTCCCATTTGCAACACCAAGAACATCATTAATCCTTCCCATAGGTTTATTAATTGTATAATTTGCTAGATGCAAATTTAAAGAGCAGTCATGAAATTCACGGAATCCTAGCACATTACCTGAAGTTTTTGGAATCGTGGAAACGCTAGCACCCAAATCACACAAAGCATGGCATTCATAATCTTTAATTTTAATATTAATAGTAGGTTCCCACTCATCATGAAGCTTTCTAGGTATAGAAACTTCCAGCACAAGTTTTTCTTCAAAAGATTTCATCATAGCATCCACAATATGTTTAGTAAAAGCTTTCTTTTGATTATAAGCATGTAGAGAATTCAACATGGATTGCAACAAGGAAACACAATCAATCAAAGATCAACTATCATAATTAAATCCCTTGAAATCCAAAAGAGTGGGCTCATTGCTATTCAAAGTTTTTACCTCTTCCATCCCACTTTTATAAATCTTTTCATTAAGATTTATAAACTCCGAATCATTGGGACTCCTTTTAACGAAAGTTGACTCATCTCCAGTCCCATCCTTTTCAGGATTTATAATATAAAACAAAGATTCAGTAGGTGTCACATAAATCACTTTAAGATCTTCATCACTATTATCACGAGAAAACACCTTTTGAAGCCACTCACGCTTAGCACGTATTCTAGCTGTTCTTTCCTTACACTCATCAATAGAAATTCTCATAGATTTTAATGACTCATTAATATCATGCTTGGGTGGAATAGATCTAATTTTCAAAGAGTCAATCTCAAGAGAAATTTTATCAACGTTCCTAGCCAAATCATCAATCTTGAGCAATTTTTCTTCAATAATAGCATTGAAACCCTTTTGCGAGCTAATGAATTCTTTAATATTATTCTTAAGATAAGAGGGCATGTTATTATAATTTCCATAAGAATTATTGTAGGAATTACCATAATTGTCAGAATAATTACTAGGAAATGGCCTAGTATTGAAATTACCTCTATACACGTTATCGCCAAAATTGTTCCTACCAACAAAATTCACATACATATATTAATTATTATTTCAATCAAAGAAGACAAAGGAATATAATTAGGATCAATAGGAGCACTCTTACTAGAAAACAATTTCATTAATTCATCCATCTTTCCACTCAAAGTGTTTATTTCTTCAATAACATGCACTTTTTTACTAGTAGGAGTCTTTTGGTATGCCATTGAGAGTAATTTGCCATAATATTGTCTAGGAGTTTAGTACCTTATCCTAATGTGATTTCCATAAAGGTACCACCCGTGGAGGAATCTAAAAGATTTCTAGAAGGAAAATTCAATCCCACATTAAAAAATTGTATAATCATCCATAAATTCAAACCATGCGCGGGGCAATTCCTAATCATAGTTTCATCCTCTCCCGAGATTGTGCAACATGCTCATGATCAAGTTGCTTCAAATTCATTATATCGTTCCTAAGGGAGATAATCATAGTGGGTGGAAAGTACTTGAAAATAAAAGCACCTTTACACTTATTCCATGAATAAATACTATTTTTAGGTAAAGATGAAAACCAAGTTTTGGCACGATCTCTTAGTGAGAAAGGAAATAGCTTCACTTTAACAATTTCATTACCCACATATTTATTCTTTTGCATATCACACAACTCAATGAAAGTATTTATATAGGATGCATCCTCTTCACTAGGAAGGCTAGAAAATTGTTCTTTCATAACAAGATTGAGCAAAGCGGCATTAATTTCACAAGATTCCGCACTAGTGGCAGGAGAAATCAGAGTACTAATAAAATCATTATTATTCGTAGTGGAAAAATTACATAACTTGGTATTCTCATGAGTCATCATGACAAAGCAAGCAGTCTAGCCCACAAGCAAGCAAACAAAAAGACGAACGGAGAAAGGGTGAATAAAAAAGGCAAAAAAATTGGTATTTTTTGAAAATCGTTTTTGAAGTGGGGGAGAGGAAAACAAGAGGCAATTGGCAAATAAAGTAAATGCAAGATATGAGTTTCTGATGGGTACTTGGTATGCTTGATCTTGCTACGTATCCTCCCTAGGAAAGGCGCTAGAAATCCTTCTTGCTACTTCTTGAGCATGCATTGGTTTTCCATTGAAGAGGAAAGGGTGATGTAGCAAAGTATATAAGTATTTCCCTCAGTTTATTAAGAACCAAGGTATCAATCCACTAGGAGGAACAAGCATGGCCCCAATTGTAGTACCTATACAAACAATCAAACACTTGAACCCAACGCTAAAAAGGGGTTGTCAATTCCTTTAGACTTATTTGCAAGGATGAGATCTGACAGAGATAGATATAAAAGATGCGGAGACAAAAGTAAATAAATTGCACCAAGATATTTTTGGTATTTTTGGTTTATAGATCTGAAAGTATAATAAGGAAAATAGACCCGCGGGCCATAGGTTTCACTAGAGGCTTCTCTCATAAAGGAAAATATTACGGTGGGTGAACAAATTACTGTCGAGCAATTAATATAAAAGCTAATAATTATGAAGATATCCAAGGCAATGATTATGCATATAGGCATCACGTCCGTGTCAAGTAGACCGAAACGATTTTGCATCTACTACTGTTACTCCACACATCGACCGACTCCTGCGTGCATCTAGAGTATTAAGTTCATGAAAAAGAGAGTAACACATTAAGTATGATGACATGATGTAGAAGAATAAACTCAAGCAATATGATGAAAACCCCATCTTTTTATCCTCGATGGCAACAATACAATACTTGCCTCGCTACCCCTACTATGTCACTCGGTGTGGACACTGCAAGATTGAACCCAAAACTAAGCACTTCTCCCATTGCAAGAATTACCAATCTAGTTAACCAAACCAAACCAATAACTCGAAGAGACTTGCTAAGATATGAATTCATGCATATAAGAATTCAGAAGAGATTCAAATAATATTCATAGATAATTTGAACATAAACTCACAATTCATCGGATCTCGACAAACACACCACAAAAGAGTACTACATCGGATTGATCTCCATGAAGATCATGAAAAACATGGTATTAAAGATCAAAGAGAGAGAAAGAGCCATATAGCTACTAGCAATGGATCCATAGGTCTGTGGTGAACTACTCACGCATCATCGGAGGGGCAATGAAGTTGATGTAGATGCCCTCCGTGATCAATTCCCCTTGTGGCAAATTACCGGAAAAGGCTCCCGGATTGGATCTCACGGGAACAGAGGCTCTCGGCAGCGGAAAAGTATTTTCGTGGCTCCCTTTAGCGATGGGGGAAAATTTGGGAATGTATAGGCCGAAGAATAGGATTAGGAGACCTGTAGGGAACCCACGAGCAATGGAGGCGCGACCCCCCTAGGGCCCACCCTGCAGGATTGTGGCCTGCCGATACGTGTCGTGCCCCCTACTCCAAGTCTTCTGGGTTTCTTCTGGTCCAAGAAAAATCATTCCGAAGATTTTATTCCGTTTGGACCCCATTTAATATTCCTTATCTGCAATACTCAATAACATGGAAAAATAGAAACTAGCACTAGGCTCTAGATTAATAGGTTAGTCCCAAAAATAACATAAAACATCATATTAATGCATATAAAACATCCAAAACACATAATATAATAGCATGGAACAATAAAAAACTATAGATACGTAGGAGACGTATCACCGCGCCCCATCCTATCTAACATCGTTGCTGACCTCTTACCTCCCTCTCACCTCATCATCAAGCATCACAACCATCTCACCCCCCAGATCCCCTTCTCCCGTGGCCTCACCTGCACCTCCACCGACCTCGTAGTCAACCACACCGGCTGCCCCGTCCTCTCTGATTTGGTCGCTCCGTCCTCTCAATGGCATGAAGCACAACTTCTTCCTACCCATCATGCTGTATCCACCAGGAACAAAGCCAACACATGAATCGCCCACCCGACTCCAGTATCATCTTGGTACCATGCTACTTGATTTGTAACAATTTTGTTATCTGGCAATTGTTTGATATCTATATGTGCATATATTGGTTTGTTCGTCATGGATTTGCTCTATCCATGATGTACTAAATCATGTCACAAAATCACGAATGAATATATGTGAATTTGGTATTTGTATGAACCAAATATGCTTCACATATAGGCAGCAATACTAGTTCGTATTCCACTTCAATCTATCCAATTATCCATATTTCCACTTAACACTACATATGTACCAAGATCACCCTTGTCATGCTTCATACTTTTTGTGCTTCTACATTTTATTACATATGCGAGATTCAACCATTGATGATGTTGTTTCCATAAGTTAATTACTTGTGTTGTATTGGGTGCATCTGTTTCAAGGCATGCTTCTATGTAACAAGCACAATGCGGACAATGGTGCAATGTTGTTGAGTGCACTAAGGCCAAGATTCAGTTGTCTCATTGATGATGTGGAGCTCATAGTGTGCACGTGAGAATGTCCATGATCAGTTTGTTCAACACGCGATGCTACCATTGGTAGGTATTGCCAACATACAATGAATCAAGGCTTCCATCACAAGGAAGTACGACTACCATTGCTACCTCTTGAGCTTGCGTTGGTTTTTTCCCTTGAAGAGGAAAGGGTGATGCAGCACAATAGCAGTAAGTATTTTCCTCAGTTTGAGAACCAAGGTATCAATCCAGTAGGAGTATCAAGATGAAGGACCGATGTACCTGCGCAAAAACAGCAAACTTGCACCCAACGCTACAAAGGGGTTCTCAATCCCTTCACGATTGATTGCAAGGTGAGATCTGAAGGTGGAAAGTGCAACAAAGTAAAAAGTGTAGGACTGAAAATATGATGTGAAGTAGACCCGGGGGCCATAGTGTTCACTAGAGGCTTCTCTCGAAATAGCAAATATGACGGTGGGTGAACGAATTACTGTCGAGCAATTGATAGAACCGCGCAAAGTCATGACGATATCTAAGGCAATGATCATACATATAGGCATCACGTCTGAGACAAGTAGACCGATACTTTCTGCATCTACTACTATTACTCCACACATCGACCGCTATCCAGCATGCATCTAGTGTATTGAGTTCATGACAAACATAGTAACGCCTTAAGCAATATGACATGATGTAGAGGGATAAATTCATTCAATAGATATAAACCCCATCTTTTTACCCTTGATGGCAACAACACAATGCGTGCCTCGATACCCCTTCTATCACTGGGTGAGGTCACTACACGGTATGAACCCAAAACCAAGCACTTCGCCCATTGCAATAATCATAGATCAAGTTGGCCAAACAAAACCCATAACTCGAAGAGAATTACAAGGATATGAAATCATGCATATAAGAGATCAGAAGAAACTCAAATAAGATTCATAGATAATCTGATCATAAATCCACAATTCATCGGATCTCGACAAACACACTACAAAATAAGATTACAATGGATAGATCTCCATGAAGATCATGGAGAACTTTGTGTTGAAGATCCAAGAGAGAGAAGAAGCCATCCAGCTACTAGCTATGGACCCGAAGGTCAATGGTGAACTAATCACGCATCATCGGAGAGGCAATGGTGTTGATGAAGAAGCCCTCCGTGTACGAACCCCCCGTCCGGTAGGGCACTAGAACGTGCCCCAGATGGATCTTGCAGAGACAGAAGCTTGCGGCGGCGGAAAAGTATTTTCGTGGATCTCTCTCGTGGTTTTGGATTTTTCAGGGATTTATAGGCAGAAGAAGTAGAGAAGATGAGCCACAGGGGCCCCACAAGCCTTCTTGGCGCGCCCCCCCTCGCCGCGCCTAGGGGGCTTGTGGCCTCCCCTGGTGGCCCCTGCCTTGGTTCTCAAGCTCCCTGCGTATCTTCTGTTCCGGAAAAAATCTTTTCGGAGGATTTATTCCGTTTGGACTCCGTTTAATATTCTCCTCTGAAAAGGGTCAAAAACACGGAAAAACAGGAACTGGCACTTGGCACTGAGTTAATAAGTTAGTCCCAAAAAAGATATAAAAGGCATACAAAACATCCAAAGTTTGACAAGATAATAGCATGGAACCTTCAAAAATTATAGATATGTTGGAGACGTATCAAGCATCTCAAGGAAGCATGGCCAGCATCGGAAGGAAGCATGACTACCAGTACAAGGAACCACATCCAACATCGAAACGAAGCACGACTACCATGCATGGCCAGCATTAGAAGGACACACGTCCGCCATCAATTAAAGCATGATTCCCATCGCAACGAAGCATAACAACCATCAAAAGGAAGCATGGTTTCCATTCGCATGGTGGTGTTTGAACCATGCCTAGATGCCAAGCTTGATGGAAGCAAATTCTAATTTTTTGGATTTACTTTTTAGTTTCTTTGGAAGCAATATGTCTAATTTTTTCTAACCAATACAACTGTTCAATGGTAAATAATTCTGCTAGTAAACAAATATGCTTGGAAGCAATTATTTTGTCTTGGAAGCAAATATTCTTGCCAAGATATTGAGCGGATGAAGCTGAGACCAGTCTTTTTGATGATGCCAGTTTAGTGCACGTATCATAAAGTTTTCATATCAAATGAATTTGCATCCGTGTATATTCATGGCGTTGATCCATAGAATTTCCATTGCAAAGTAAATGGTTCATCAAACATGAATATATAGTGTCTGTTACAAATAACAAGTTTCTAAGGCTTCTAAAAAATGGTATCACAACGTTTAAATAATGCTTCATCGAATAAAATATTTCTATCATATTATCGAATAATACGTTTCCGTCACAAGATGCTTCTATCGATGAAAAATAAAGTTTCCATGTCATCTTTGTGCTATAGAACAAAGATCTGCAAAAACTTTTATTTGTTAGATGTAAGCAAATCTCTAGTTTCTAGACAATATTAATTTATGTGTTGGTTTGTATGGAAGCAATCACGACCAACCAAAAAAAGGAAAACGAAAATGGAAATTTCAATGTAATTTCTAGGAATCATTAATTTCTATATTTATTTGGTGGAAGAAAATCGTGGCTAACTAAAAACGTTTATGGATGCACGTATTTGTGGATCAATTTGATGCTTTCAAAGATTTCATTCATACAGTGGGAAACTAGCCTGATTAAACACTAACTATCAGCAGTCTGGTGGCTAGTGGTTCCCATCATCAAATCATCAAAAATGCCACAACGAACATTTTTTGACATCCAAGAGGATCATAAAAAATGTCCAGACCGGTTCGAATGTCCAAAACTTCACAAACTAAGGGCAACTCCAACGCACGACCCCAAATCATCGGCTCGCGTCCGTTTGAGGGTAAACGGACACAAACCGCTTCCCAACGCACGGAACAACCGGACAAATCTCCATTTTCGCTTCGCTTTTAATCCATTCCTGCACCTACGATGAAGAAGAAGGGTCCCAAGGGCCTAGGAAGACTTGGTCCGAGTGCATGCTGGTGGAGATCGCCAAGGTCAATGCTGACGCGACGAAGAGTAAGGCCCAGCAGGAAAAGGCCGCGAAGATGAAGGCGGATGCGGCCTATGTCGCCGAGGACGAAGACCATCGTCAAGCACGACATCTTGTTGACCTCAACAAGAAGGAATCCATCGTTGCGAAAGCACGTGCCCTTCTCATGCTTGGGTTGGCATGACCAGTGTCGACGGTTAGGGATATACCCTACGGGTTGACCCGCCCAGGGAGTAACCCAGTTGGGCTATCATTTGGGCTGGAGGACCTTAGACACAAAGGACCCGGAGGCGGCTTGTTGAGGAGGCTGACTCATGGACCATCGCATGGCGGGTCGACTCAATGAAGGAAGACGTCAAGGTTCTCGCTCGCCTAAGATAGTAAGAAGTGTAATAAGTCACAGGTTGTAATACGTCTGGACTCTGTTGTAATCTTAGGGCCTCAACCAATATATAAAGGGGATCCTGTGAGGTAAAAAGGACAAGATAGAAATCCTAGAGATGTAGGTTAGCTATTGCGCACCCTTGTAATTAAGATCATCATCAATAACACCAAAAGCATGACGTAGGCTTTAATCTCTATTGGAGGGACCGAACCTAGGTAAACTCACATTTCTCGATTCCAATCAACACCGTTCTAGCCACCACCTAGTTGCGATGGTCTTACACCTAAGTTCTTTCACGAGGACATGTGCCATGACAAAACCATCACAGTTGGCGCCCACCATGGGGCCAGTGCACGGTGATGTTGAGTTCTTGGAGGGAGCTCTCCCAGGGATCAAGGGATACACGATCGGCCATATGACCAAGAGTTGTTGTCATAAGCTTTACATGGATGACTCATACTGGGGCCCCGAGGATGGATCAATCGAGTACGGGCACCGGGTCCCCTTCGGCAAGATCCGCATGTTCATTGGCAAGATTGGCGTGTGAAGACCCGAGCCGGACATATGCACCGACATTGTCAAGCCAGCTCGGCACAAGCAACCCAATCGTGCTCAAGCCGACCGGAAGCACGTCTTTGTTGGATTCACTCAGTGAGTTGAGCTTGCTGATTATTCTATGACCAACAACGATACACTCGTTAACTCTGATGGAAATTTGTTGGTTGGAGACACCGAGTCGATCTGTACGTTTTTCGGTGGCAGGCTTGGGGGTTACCCCGATGATTTGGAGTTCCTCGAACCACCACATCAAGACGTTGTTTACATGGCAGGGACCATGGCGGCTCACAATTCCACCCCAGCAGGAGAAGCTAATGGCCCTAGCGGCTCGACACCAGCTTCAGATGTCCCTAGGTGGAGGAAGACGTCGTCTCAGGCTCTGGACGACTTGATGGCAGAGATCACAAAACTCCTCGAGTCACTAGTGACCACACAAAATCAGGAGGAGCATAATATAGACCTGACAAATCTTTGTGCATGGATGACCAAGATTATGGAGGAGATTGATGTCGAGAATGCTCACATGATGGGTCTATGGGTGCATATCCATCGCTAGGCCGAACGATCGAAGGCAGAAGCCTGGCAGCTTGCTCTTCATCGAGACACCTCGGAGGAAGTTTATAGCATGAGGCATGAAAGCCGCATACCCCTAATCCCGAGCCAACACGACATTTCGACATTCCGCAACGCACCCTATTGACTGGACAACCTCAGGAGAATCAACCTCGTCAGCCGACTCAGCAGTGCCAAACAGACCAGTCGTTAGCGGCTCACTCACCACCTCGATGCTTCCATACGTCGGTGGGTCATTTTTCAAATCCAGTGGATAACATGCTGGCGGCGACCTATAATCAGGAGGCACTCCCGATGAGAGGAAACACCTCGATTGAAGTTGAAGCCAAGAACGCCATTGAGGTTATAAAAACAGCGATCACCCAACAAGCACAACATTTCTTATAGCCGAGACTGGGTTCACTCTACTCCTTACGCATTTCATAGTAAGAGCCAACATGATTCACCATCAGTCTCTAGCAGTGGTCGTAGGCAACAACCCTCCAACCCGGCCTGCGGTCTTAGATGCCCAAGCGATTATGAATGTGGCTCGTGCTTTAAGAGAAGCACATCGAGTGGCTGCGGTAGGTCATGTGCCGCCTTCGATAACCCAACCTTTCTCCTCAGTGGTGGGTCTATGAAGCAGAACGATTGGCATACCTTGCCTCGCACCGGGTCTATGGAATGAGCGTATCCCCTAGTATTTTAAATTCCCTTGAAAGGTTCCAAACTACACGGCCGATATTGAGCCGGCTGCTTGGACTGAGAGTTATGGGATAGCTATGGACATGCTGGATGTCAGCGATGCAGTTTGTCCCAAGTACCTAATGATGATGTTAGAAAGTCCGGCTAGCACATGGTTGAAAAACCTACCCCCTAATTCAATAACACTTGTGCAAAATTGAAGGAGCGAATCATAAAAACATTTCAAGGCACATGAAAGCGCCCAATGACGATTGTTGATCTGTAGCATTGTATTCAAAGGACGGACGAATATGCCCATCATTGGACTCGCCGACTCGCCTAGAGCATTCACTCTTCGGACAACATCACGACTACCCAAGCCGTTCTAATTTTGGAGAAAAAAATTCCACTTCCAACCATTTGTTCAGAAACTTGGGTGCGTGATACGTCTTCATCGTATCTACTTTTCTGAACTCTTTTGCCCTTGTTTTGGACTCTAATTTGTATGATTTGAATGGAACTAACCCCGACTAACGTTGTTTTCAGCAGAATTGCCATGGTGTTGTTTTTGCGTAGAAATAATAGTTCTCGGAATGACCTGAAAATTTAAGGAGAATTTTTGTGGAATATATAAAAAATACTGGCGCAAGAATCAACAGAGGAAGTGGAGCTGTGAGCCCACAAGCCCACCAGGCGCGGGCCCCTCCTCGTCGCGCCTGGTAGGCTTGTGGGGCCCACAATGCTCCATCGCCTCCAATCTCAGCTCTATTTAGTCCATCTCACCCGGAAAAAAATCAAGGAGAAGAGTTCATCGCGTTTTACGATACGGAGGCGCCGCCACCTCCTGTTCTTCCTCTGGAGGGCAGATCTGGAGTCCATTCTGGGCTCCGGAGAGGGGAAATCGTCGCCATCGTCATCACCAACCTTCCTTCATCGCCAATTCCATGATGCTCTTCACCGTTCGTGAGTAATCTCATCGTAGGCTTGCTGGACGGTGATGGGTTGGATGAGATCTATCATGTAATCGAGTTAGTTTTGATGGGGATTGATCCCTAGTATCCACTATGTTCTGAGATTGATGTTGCTACTACTTTGCCATGCTTAATGCTTGTCACTAGGGCCCGGGTGCCATGATTTCAGATCTGAACCTATTATGTTGTCGCCAATATATGTGTGTTCTTGATCCTATCTTGCAAGTTGTAGTCACCTACTATATGTTATGACCCGGCAACCCCCGAGTGACAATAGTCGGAACCACTCCCGGAGATGACCATAGTATGAGGAGTTCATGTAATCACCATGTGTTAATGCGTTGGTCCGGTTCTTTATTATAAGGAGAACCTTAATATCCCGTCGTTTCCATTAGGACCCCGCTGCCACGGGAGGGATGGACAATAGATGTCATGCAAGTTCTTTTCCCTATGCACGTATGACTACATACGGAATACATGCCTACATTAGATTGACGAACTGGAGCTAGTTACATATCTCTCCGTGTTATAACTGCTGCATGATGAATAGAATCTGGCATAATCATCCATCACCGATCCAATGCCTACGAGTCTTTTCCTACTGGTCCTTGCTATGTTACTTTGCCGCTACTGCTGTCACTGCTGCTACTGTTACTCTGTCTCTACTGCTGTTACTCTGCTGCTACTGCTGTCACTTTGCTGTTACTGGTTACTGTAGCTACTGCTGCTATCATACTACCTTTCTACTGATACTTTGCTACAGATACTAAATCTTTCAGGTGTGGTTGAATTGACAACTCAACTGCTAATACTTGAGAATATTCTTTGGCTTCCCCTTGAGTCGAATCAATAAATTTGGGTTGAATACTCTACCCTTGAAAACTGTTGCGATCCCCTATACTTGTGGGTTATCAAGACCTTTTTCGGGCGCCGTTTCCGGGGAAGCACAACTATATTCTCTGAGTCACTTGGGATTTATGTGTGCTGATCACTATGAGGAATCCGATAGATCCAAGAACTAAAGTCTTGCCCTCAACTATGAGGACAGTTAAGGAACTGCTATCTAGCTCTGCACTTGATTCACCTTCAGTTATGAGTAAGTTTGCGACACCACCTCCTGCTAGAAATTTTGATATGTCGCCTGTGCTTGATGATGCTACTTCTGCTGCCCATGATGCTTATGATGATGCTATGCTTGATACTGCTTTGCCTGATGATGCTATGTTTGATACTGCTTTGCCACTTGGTGCATTCCTTGATGCACAAATTGCTAGAGTTGCTGCTAGATGTGATGATACTTCTGAAACTGCTGATACTATTGAAGTAGAACCTGCTATTCTGCCTGCTAGAACTAGCTCTCCTAGATATGAATTGCCAGCTATGCCTGAGTATTATGTTATGGAGGGAGAGATAGCTGAGGATTTTCTTGCGTGTAAGGATAGCTATGATGTTGAGAACTTACTGCACAAGTGGAAAGAAAAATCTGTAAACGCTAGGATGAAATACAACCCGAAGTTTGCTACTTCGCCTATCTTTGTGACCGATAAGGATTATGAATTCTGTGTCAACCCTGAGTTAATCGATCTGGTCGAATCTGATCCTTTTCACGGTTATGAGTCTGAAACGGTTGAAGCCCATCTTACCAAACTGCACGATATAGCCACCCTATTCACTAGTGAGGAAAAGATCCGCCACTACTATATCCTCAAGTTGTTTCCTTTCTCGCTAAAGGATGATGCTAAGACCTGGTTCACTTCTCTTGCTCCTGGTTGTGTGCATAGCCCCCAGGATATGGTCTACTACTTCTCTGAAAAATATTTCCCTGCCCATAAGAAGCAAGCTGCCTTACAGGAAATATACAACTTTGCACAAGTTGAAGAAGAGAGTCTCCCACAAGCTTGGGGGAGGCTCATCCAGCTACTGAATGCTTTGCCTGATCACCCTCTTGAGAAGAATGAAATACTTGATATCTTCTATAATGGACTTACCGATGCTTCTAAGGACCACCTAGATAGTTGTGCCGGTTGTGTTTTTGGGGAACGAACTGTAGAACGAGTTGAGATTCTATTGAATAATATCTTGTGCAATGACAATGCTTGGACTATTCCTAAACCACCTCCTAAGCCAACTCCGAAGAAAAGAGGTATTCTATTCCTCAGTCCTGAAGATATGCAAGAAGCTAAGAAATCTATGAAAGAGGAAGGCATTGAATCTGAAGATGTCAAAAAGCTACCACCTATCGAAGAGATCCATGGTCTTGATAACCCGATACAGGTAGTAGAAGTAAATTCTCTTAGTAGATTCGATGAGAGTGATATTCCTTTTAATAAACTTGCTAGCTTATGCCTGGATGAATTTGATAACTTTGTTGCCAAACAACAGAGTTTCAATGGTTATGTTAGCAGACAATTGGAACAGAATGCTCGTATGCTTAGTCATTTAAGTGCTTGTGTAGACAGAAATGTCAATGATCTTAAGCTATTGAGTAAACATGCCTCTATGGTTACTACTCAAGTAGAACAAGTACTTCAAGCTCAGAATGACTTGCTCAATGAGTTGAATGACAATTCTGTCAGAGTCGTCACTAGAGGCGGTAGAATGACCCAGGAACCTTTGTATCCTGAGGGTCATCCGAAGAGAATTGAACAAGATTCTCAAGGAGTTAGCACTGATGCACCTACTCATCCTAGAAAGAAGAAGAAAGATGATAGGAACTTGCACGCTAGCAACCCTGTTGCTGCTACACCTGAGAGTCCAAACGATGTCTCTGATGCCGAAACACAATCTGGTGATGAACATGAGCCTAATTATGATATCAATAGTGATGTTCATGAAGATGGTCAACCTAGCAATGATAAGGATGTGGAGATTGAACCTAGTGTTGATCTTGATAACCCACAGCCTAAGAATAAGAGATACGATAAGAACGACTTTGTTGCTAGGAAGCATGGTAAAGAAAGGGAACCATGGGTTCAGAAACCCATGCCCTTTCCTCCCAAACCATCCAAGAAAAAGGATGATGAGGATTTTGAGCGCTTTGTTGAAATGATTAGACCTGTCTTTCTGCAAATGCGTTTGACAGATATGCTGAAAATGTCTCCGTATGCTAAGTACATGAAGGATATTGTGACTAATAAGAGGAGGATACCGGAAGTTGAGATTTCCACCATGCTTGCTAACTATACCTTCAAGGGTGGAACTCCTAATAAACTAGGTGATCCCGGAGTGCCCACTATACCTTGCTCCATTACAGGCAACTACGTTAGAACTGCTTTATGCGATCTTGGAGCCGGTGTTAGTGTTATTCCTCTCTCTCTTTATCGTAGACTTGAACTGGATAAGTTGACTCCCACTGAAATCTCTCTGGAAATGGCCGACAAATCAACTGATTTCCCTATCGACATTTACGAGGATGTGCCTGTTGTGGTTGCAAACGTTACTATCTTAACAGACTTTGTTATTCTGGATATTCCCGAGGACGATGCCATGGCGGTCATCCTAGGAAGACCCTTTTTAAACACTACAGGGGCTGTTATAGATTGCAACAAAGACAATGTCACTTTCCATGTCAACGGTAATGAGCATAAGGTGCACTTTCCAAAGAAACAATATCGAGTACATTGCATCAATGCTATCGAAAAAACTTCATCGATTCTTATTGGGAGCTTTGAATGCCCTATTTCACCTATTAAGATCAAGTATGATTTGCTTGTTGGGAAGATTCACATCACCATTGAGGTAACCTAGTGACTAAAATTCTCCGTTTCCTTTTGCGATTCGAAAAGGTTTGTCAAGGAGACTTGATCAACCTCATTGACGGATTTCTTTTGATGACCATGAGATGGATGAATTGAGGAGTCACAAACCTGTGTTTCGAGCTTTCACCTTCGGTTGCTTAGAAGAAAAATGATAGATTCAGTTTAGTTTTCCCTGCTTTCTGCTTTTAGCGTCCCGTAGAAAAGTACCCCGAAAATAAAAGTTCTCCGAACGTCCTGAAAATCAAGTATGATTTTTTCTGGAATTTTTGAAAAATACTGAGACGAAGAGCTAGTCTGGGGGCTGCACCAGTGGGCCACAAGACCTGGAGGCGCGGGCACCCCCCTGGTCGTGCCTACCAGGCTTGTGGGGCCCAAGTGCACCTCCTCCACTCATTCTAGCTCCCATCTACTTCTCCTACCTCCAAAAAAATTGTTTCGCAGCTCAAACCCATGTTCTTGCTCTTCTTGCTGGGATTTTCGATCTCCTTGTGCAAGGACCCATTCACCAAACTGTTTTGGGGAAATTACTCCTTGGTAAGTGACTCCTCCATTGGTCCAATTAGTTTTTGCTCTAGTGCCTTATACTTCGCGTATTTTTGCTGCCTTGGTGACCCTGTTCTTGAGCTTTGCATGCTAATTTTAGCTAGTCGCAAGTAGTTTTGATGCGTAATCTGGCCTCTAGGCACTTGTGGGAGTAGTTGCTATGAGTTTCGTTGAGCCTTGTTCACTTTTCCTTATTGTCACTAAAAAGTTCAGAAATTTTCAGAGATAGAAAAGGGAAAAGATGAGGAGGTTCTTAAGAGGCTCTTCAAGCCGTGACCCCAAGGATGATGGGAATGAGAAGAAGAAACCCAAGTACCCAGTCCCTCGAGTTGCGGAAGTTCGAGCGTGCGAATGGCCAAGAGATGTGTTCTTATGCGCCGCTGGACTTTATGAGGACTTTTATCACTTGGTGGAGAACGCAGGCCTTTCCGCCTTCGTTGAAGATAAGTGTCTGCAATACCTCCTCCTCACTAATATCTTCGTACAAAGCTTTAACTTCTACCCTAGGAAGAATCCTCCTATGGTTGAGTTCAAATTATATTATATCCCCCAGCGCATGTCACTCCAGGATTATTGCAATGTTTGCAAATTACCTTATGTTGGGGATATTCATGAACCTCGTCCACAGGACTTGGAGGCTTTAATCGATACTATTGCTGTAGGAGAGGAGAGAGGAGTGTCTTGCGCTAGAGATGCTAGCATACATTTTCCCGTGCTTCGGTACTTCTCATTATTCGTGGGAAAATGTTTGATTGGCCGTGGGAAAGCTGGGTCCCTTAGCTCCCTAGATCTTGCGGTCTTGCGCGAAGCCCTTTATAATGACAAAACTTATAGGTTGGGCGCTATAGTAGCTCAACGGTTGAACACGAACCATTCTAAAGGCGTTGTCTATGGAGGTATCTATGCTACCCGTCTTGCTAGACACCTTGAGATACCTATTAGACTCGACGAGGAAGAAGAGAGTCTTCTTCCTGAGAGATATCTAGACTACGATAGCATGGTTTTCCATGACTATCTTGATAGAGATATAAATAGAAGGATGATTTATAACCTGGTATTTAGTCAGGGTACTCGTGAGACTATTACTTTGCCTGCTCCTTCTTTGTTCAATCTTCATGCAGGCAGGTACATTATTATGCCCTCGGACATCTACGCGTATTGGGGCTTAGCCCAACCACAGGTGCCCGTGCCCGAGCCACCAGTCGAGTACCAGACGCCAGTTTATCAGTGGGAGCCAGAGGAGCTCACACAGCAATGGCATCCTCAATCCACTCCGGAGTACCCTGGAGTTGGTTATTTCCCTCCTTGGGAGTAGACCAACTTAGGCCAAAAGCGTAAGCTTGGGGGAGTACGTGTTTCTCACCGACTTTAAATTCTTGCTTATACTTTCACTTTGTTCGTCGGTGTTCACACTTTGCCACTGTATCATCCATGCTAGTTTATTTTCTTTTTGTCGTTTTCCTTTCATATGTCTGTCTAGTTTGAGAAAACCCAAAAATATTTTCTTTTTATTCTTTTTCTTGTTGGGAGCTTTCCCGTGTAAATAGTTTTCTTTTTCTTTGGGTCAAGGTAGAAGACCATGGTTACAATGTTTAGTGGCTCTCACATGCATACCTGTTTATTTGTTAAAGAACCATATTACTTTGTTTTTTCCTTTGTGTTTTCCTGCAGACTCCAGCTTAATCCAATGCACGAGCACTCTTATTATTGTTCACATCATTCGGTCGTGCAAGTGAAAGGAAATAATGACGATATTTTATGAAGTGACTGAGCCTGGAAAAGCTGCTATGAACTCGATCTATTTTGTTTTTTGTAAATATGACTAGCTCATCATTCCTGATTCAGCTTTGTTGTGAGAGAAACATGTTTGCAATGACAACTTAGAGATCATAGTTTCTGATGCCATGCTGAATTAGCTAGGAGCTTATAATGGTTTGTCTTGGATGCCAACATGAATTTCGAGATGACTATGATGTAGTATGATAGGATGGTATCCTCCTTTGAATGTATCAAATGGCTTGACTTGGCACATGTTCACGCATGTAGGTGAAACAAAATCAACATAGCCTCTATGATATTCATTTTCATGGTGATTTATGTCCTACTCATGCTTGCACTCAATGTTGATTAATCTCAATGCATTTTGATGACAGTTGTCGCTCTCTAGTTGGTCGCTTCCCAGTCTTTTGCTACCCTTCACTTGTACTAAGCGGGAATACTGCTTGTGCATCAACTTCCATAAACCCAAAGTTGTTCCATATGAGTCCACCATACCTACCTATATGCGGTATCTACCTACCGTTCCAAGTAAATTTGCATGTGCCACTCTCTAAACCTTTAGGAAATAATCTGTTTTGCATGCCCGAACCGCTCATGTGGTGACAGGGGGCTATCAGTATCTTCCGTGCTAGGCGTGTTATCCTCGATATGTGTTTATTCACTATCATTCACGAGAAAGGGGCCGATAATTGGAATTCCCAGTTCCATGCTTAAATCGAAAATATAATTGCAAACAAAACTCCCCCTGGATTGATGTTGGTATGGACGACACCCGAGGATTTGGCTAGTCGTGGAGTGTGATTGATCGGTGGTGGGGGAGTCAAAACTTTACTTTTCTGTTTGGAAACCACCTATAGCATGTGCAGCGTGGAAGATGGTGAAAACTCCTAGTCATTACGTTGACAATGAAAGCATGCCACCCAAAATTATTATCTCTGTTTTCAAAGCTTGAGCTCTCGCACCTCTGCAAGTCAATGCTTCCCTCTGCGAAGGGCCTGTCTATTTATGTTCCTGTTGAGTCATCCTCCTCTTATAAAAGCACCAATTAGAGAGCACCTCGGTCATTTTTATGCTTTGCTTTTAACTGTGATTGAGTATGGCTGTGACTGGATCTTCTTTGCCTTGAATTGCAATGTTTAGTCAGCCCTTGGTCTTTGAAGGTGCTCTGCATTTATGTATTGCGGTCTCAGAAAGAGCTGGCGGGATACCATCTGTTCGTATTGCTTCATGATTGTTTTGATTGAAGTGTTGACATTCGAGACTTATTATTATTTGCTCGGTAGTTGATTATGCCATTGATATGAGTTTACCGTGAGACCTAGATGTCATTTGCTTATGTAGTTTGCTTGTGATCTTGCTGAAATTCTGGATATGAGTTAGACATAGTTGCAACAACAAGATCAAACAGAGTTCATAAAAGTTTCTCTTTTGTCTCTTTCAGTTTGCCAATTGAATTGCTTGAGGACAAGCAAGGCTTTAAGCTTGGGGGAGTTGATACGTCTTCGTCGTATCTACTTTTCCGAACACTTTTTCCCTTGTTTTGGACTCTAATTTGCATGATTTGAATGGAACTAACCCGGACTAACGTTGTTTTCAGCAGAATTGCCATGGTGTTGTTTTTGCGCAGAAATAAATGTTCTCAGAATGACCTGAAAATTGACGGAGAATTTTTGCGGAATATATAAAAAATACTGGCACAAGAATCAACGGAGGAAGTGGAGCTGTGAGCCCACAAGCCCACCTGGCGCGGCCCCCCCAACGCTCCACCGCCTCCATTCTCAGCTCTATTTAGTCCGTCTCGTCCGGAAAAAAATCAAGGAGAAGAGTTCAACGCGTTTTACGATACGGAGGCACCGCCACCTCATGTTCTTCCTCTGGAGGGCAGATCTGGAGTCTGTTCTAGGCTACGGAGTGGAGAAATCGTCGCCATCGTCATCACCAACCTTCCTTCATCGTCAATTCCATGATGCTCTTCACCGTTTGTGAGTAATCTCATCGTAGGCTTGCTGGACAGTGATGGGTTGGATGATATCTATCATGTAATCGAGTCAGTTTTGATGGGGATTGATCCCTAGTATCCACTATGTTCTGAGATTGATGTTGCTACTACTTTGCCATGCTTAATGCTTGTCACTAGGGCCCGAGTGCCATGATTTCAGATCTGAACCTATTATGTGGTTGCCAATATATGTGTGTTCTTGATCCTACCTTGCATGTTGTAGTCACCCACTATATGTTATGACCCGGCAACCCCAGAGTGACAATAGCCGGAACCACTCCCGGAGATGACCATAGTATGACGAGTTCATGTATTCACCAAGTGTTAATGCGTTGGTCCAGTTCTTTATTAAAAGGAGAAACTTAATATCCCGTAGTTTGCATTAGGACCCCGCTGCCACGGGAGGGATGGACAATATATGTCATGCAAGTTTTTTCCCTAAGCACGTAGGACTACATACGGATTACATGCCTACATTAGATTGACGAACTAGAGGTAGTTACATATCTCTCCGTGTTATAACTGTTGCATGATGAATAGCATCCGGCATAATTCATACGAGTCTTTTCCTACTGGTCCTTGCTATGTTACTTTGTCACTACTGCTGTCACTGCTGCTACTGTTACTCTGTTGCTAGTGCTGTTACTTTGCTGCTAGTGCTGTCACTTTGCTGTTACTGGTTACTGTTGCTACTGCTGCTATCATACTACCTTGCTACTGATACTTTGCTGGAGATACTAAATCTTTCAGGTGTGGTTGAATTGACAACTCAACTACTAATTCTTGATAATATTCTTTGGCTTCCCCTTGAGTCAAATCAATAAATTTGGGTTGAATACTCTAGCCTCGAAAACTATTGCGATCCCCTATACTTGTGGGTTATCAGTGCCTCAAGCGGAAGTTTCAAGATATTGGAGACCTCATGGAGGTCCTTACCAGATATGCTGAGTCGGACAACATAAAAGATCCCAGTTCAGATGATGATAAAACTGTCAAGGGAAAGAAGCATGAAAATAACAAGGGTCATCAGCAACACAATTATAGGCACAACGGAAATCATAACAATCATGGCAACGGACGAAAACAGAAGCATCCTGATTGCGGGTCACATTTTGTTGCTAACACGAGCACTGGTTTCAAGAATCAGCGGTGGAATAATAACTCTAGCAAGGTTTATAGTGGGAAAAAACCCATAATTATGAGGAAGCACTCATGGCTCCTTTTCCAAAATGTAGCCTCCTACATAAGCCGACTACTCACTCGTGGGAAAACTACTATATCATGCAGGAGTTCCACAACCAAGCATTCGAGGGTCACCATGGAGGTGGCAACAATAGAAACCTGGGTCATATTGGAGCCGATAGGTCAGGAGCAGGCTCATCTGGTGGTTTTGCAGGTTAGGGGTTTCAGAGTTCACGCGGCTCAGGTGGCAATTTCCCCGGTCACTGTAACTATAATACTGGTCATCAATGCTCGAGGTTGGGTAACCACCAACAGAATGACCAAGCCGAATTTCAGAGCAATCTAAAGCAGCTGAACGAGGGTCAATATCGTGTGTTTACCACCAGTACATGTAGAGGTGATCGAAAACTTCAGCATAGAGCCATCAATGTGGTGGAATCGGGTGTCCCAACATACCTAAAGTGGTCCAAGTAGCCAATCACTTGGAGCGGAGAGTATCACCCTCCCCGGGTTGACAATCCAGGTGGCCTTGCCCTGGTAGTGGCACCTCAAGTTGGGGGTTATACACTTACAAAGGTACTCATGGATGGGGGTAGCAGCATCTATATCTTATATTATGACATGTTCTGACGGATGAACCTTTCTGATAGTAAGCTGCAGTCTTCACCATCGGTTTTTCACAGAATTGTGACCGATAAGCATACCGATTGGATGGATCACGCTTAGTCTCGCTTTCGGCACAGAGTTTAACTATTGGTGTGAGTCCCTTACTTTTCAGGTGGTCAAAATTAAGAGCCCTTATCATGCCCTCTTCGGATGACCGGATTATGCACGTTTTATGGCACGACCCTGTTATGCATATCTCAAGCTCAAGATGCATGGGCCACACGGAAAAATCACCGTTGATGGGAATCAGAAAATTTCTCAAGAGTGCGAGGAAGGCGATGCACCTTACGTCGAGTCAGCTTGTCCAACGGGTGAGTTAAAGTTTTACACAACCAATGTTGACGTGGCCTAAATGATTTCCCTTAAGAAGCCCACCGCAGACTCTGAACCTGCCCTCAAATTTAAGCCGTACGATGATACTAAGAAGGTCGATTTTACTCCTGGTGATTCTTCCCGATAGTTCACTATTGGGACATGAATGGATCCCAAATAGGAAAGCATGCTCATCAAGTGCATTCATGAGAATCGGTGCAAATTTGCATGTAAACCTTCTGACATGTGTGGAGTGCCGAGAGAACTTGCTAAGCACCACCATAATATTGATCCTAAAATTAAACCTTGTAGGATCTAAAGTATGCCTAGAGGGGGGGGGTGATTAGACTATTAGATAAAAACCTAGGCTTTTCCCAATTTTAAGTGTGGGCCAGTTTTAGCAACTATGACTAGTGAAGTACACCCAACACATGCACGTCTAAGAGTATAGTAGCGGAAAGTAAAACAAGCAAGTGTAAAGTAGAGGGTAAAGTAGGGAGATCAAATGCAAAGGTTGACATGACGATTTTTTGCATGGTTGCCATAGGTGGCGCTATCGTACGTCCATGTTAGTGGAGACTTTAACCCACGGAGGGTAACGGATGCGATAGTCTACTGAGGGCTCGACCCACAAGGGGTCCACAAAGAAGCGGCCTTGTCTATTCCACCACGACTTCCATCCACACATGAGTAGCCTCACTCAGGTAGATCTTCACGAAGTAGGCGATCTCCTTGCCCTTACAAACATCTTGGTTCAACTCCACAACATGAAGTAGGAGGCTTTCAAACGACACCTAACCAATTTGGGAGGCACCACCCTCCAAAAGTTAATAGATGTGGTAGAACAATGAACTCCTTGCTCTTGTGCTTCAAAAGATAGTCTACTCAAATCTCAATCACTCTCTCTTAGATTTGGCAGGGGTAGGAGAGATTGATCTTTTGGAAAGCAACTTGGGAGGCTAGAAATCAAGGTTCAAATGGTTGGCTTGGTGTCTCTCTCTCGGAAAAATGGATCGCGCAAGTGTAAGTGTGTTCTGGGTGCTTCCTCTACGAATGAGAGGTAGGTGGAGGGGTATATAATGGCACCCCCCATAATCCAACCGTTACAACATTATTGCCCAACCTGGTGACACCGAAAACAATCTCGGGGGTACCGAGTTGCACTTAATGTGGCTAATTTTGAAATCTTGGTGAGAGCGATATAGGAATCTCGGTGGTACCAATACAATGACTTGGACCAGTTTTTAAATGTAGGTGACACCGATTTCAAACTTGGAAATTCTGATTCTTGAAATCTTCTCAACAAAAAGTTGGTCACTAAATCTCGGTGCCAACGATAGAAATATTAGTGGTACTGAGATGGTAGGGTTTGTCATAGGTTCTATCAAGTGTAAAATCAGTAGGGCCGAATGGAAATTGTTGGTGGCACCGATTTTGCCGGTTTGAGTTTGGACTGATATATTTTGTGGGAGAATGGATGAGTATTTTTGGTGGCTACTTCTAAGCACTTGAGGCACCAATTCATCATAATACCTCATCCATTTTTAATAGGATTGACTTTCCTATGTACTCAAAGTGATTCCTCACAAAGTATAAAATGAAGAGTCTTCATGCTTGAAGCTTGAGCCAATCCTTTTCCTTCCTTGCATCAAGGGGCATATCCTCACAATCCTACATCCAAAGCATATTTGAACTTTTCTAAAATATACTTGAATAAACTCATTAGTCCAATGTGATGGGGAACGTCGCATGGGAAACAAAAATTTTCCTACGCGCACGAAGACCTATCATGATGATGTCCATCTACGAGAGGGGATTTCCGATCTACGTACCCTTGTAGATCGCACAGCAGAAGCGTTAGTGAACGCGGTTGATGTAGTGGAACGGCCTCACATCCCTCGATCCGCCCCGCGAACCGTCCCACGAACCGTCCCGCGATCCGTCCCACGATCTAGTGCCGAACGGATGGCACCTCAGCGTTCAGCACACGTACAGCTCGACGATGATCTCGGCCTTCTTGATCCAGCAAGAGAGACGGAGAGGTAGATGAGTTCTCCGGCAGCATGACGGCGCTCCGGAGGTTGGTGATGATCTTATCTCGGCAGGGCTCCGCCCGAGCTCCGCAGAGACGCGATCTAGAGGTAAAACTGTGGAGGTATGTGGTCGGGCTGCCTTGAAAAGTTGTCTCAAATCAGCCCTAATTGCTCCATATATATATAGGAGGAGGGAGGGGAGGCTTGCCTTGAGGCTCAAGGAGCCCCAAGGGCTGCGCCACCAAGGTAGGAGGAGTCCTCCTCCAATCGTAGTCCAACTAGGATTGGAAGGTGGAGTCCTTCTCTCCTTTCCCACCTCCTTTTTTTCTCTTTGATTTTCTTCCTATGGCGCATAGGGCCTTCTTGGGCTGTCCCACCAGCCCACAAAGGGCTGGTGCGCCACCCACAAGGCCTATGGGCTTCCCCGGGGTGGGCTGCCCCCCCCCCCCCCGGTGAACACCCGGAACCCATTCGTCATTCCCGGTAACTCTGAAAAACCTTCCGGTAATCAAATGAGGTCATCCTATATATCAATCTTCGTTTCCGGACCATTCCGGAAACCCTCGTGACATCCGTGATCTCATCCGGACTCTGAACAACATTCGGTAACCAACCATATAACTCAAATACGGATAAAACAACGTCGAACCTTAAGTGTGCAGACCCTGCAGGTTCGAGAACTATGTAGACATGACCCGAGTGACTCCTCGGTCAATATCCAATAGCGGGACCTGGATGCCCATATTGGATCCCACATATTTTACGAAGATCTTATCGTTTGAACCTCAGTGCCAAGGATTCATATAATCCCCTATGTCATTCCCTTTGTCCTTCGATATGTTACTTGCCCGAGATTCGATCGTCAGTATCCGCATACCTATTTCAATCTCGTTTACCGGCAAGTCTCTTTACTCGTTCCATAATACAAGATCCTGCAACTTACACTAAGTCACATTGCTTGCAAGGCTTGTGTGTGATGTTATATTACCAAGTGGGCCCCGAGATACCTCTCCGTCACAGGGAGTGACAAATCCCAGTCTTGATCCATACTAACTCAACGAACACCTTCGGAGATACCTGTAGAGCATCTTTATAGTCACCCAGTTACGTTGCGACGTTTGATACACACAAAGCAGTCCTCCTGTGTCCGTGAGTTATATGATCTCAAGGTCATAGGAACAAATACTTGACACGCAGAAAACAATAGCAACAAGATGACACGATCAACATGCTACGTCTTATTAGTTTGGGTCTAGTCCATCACATGATTCTTCTAATGACGTGATCCCGTTATTAAGTGACAACACTTGCCTATGGTTAGGAAACTTTGACCATCTTTGATCAACGAGCTAGTCAACTTGAGGCTTACTAGGGACAGTGTTTTGTCTATGTATCCACACATGCACTGTGTTTCCAATCAATACAATTATATCATGGATAATAAACGATTATCATGAACAAAGAAATATAATAATAACTAAGTTATTATTGCCTCTAGGGCATATTTCCAACAGTCTCCCACTTGCACTAGAGTCAATAATCTAGTTCACATCACCATGTGATTCCAACGAATCCAACACCCATATAGTCATGGGGTCTGATCACGTCTTGCTCGTGAGAGCGGTTTTAGTCAACGGTTCTGAAACTTTCGGACCCGTGTGTTCTTTACAAATCTTTATGTCATCTTATAGATGTTGCTACTATGTGCTATTCGGAAATACTCCAAATATCTACTCTACTATACGAATCTATTTCTCTACTCATAGTTATTCGGATTAGTGTCAAAGCTTGCATCGACGTAACCCTTTACGACGAACTCTTTAACCACCTCCATAATCGAGAAAAATTCCTTAGTCCATCAGTTACTAAGGATAAATTTTGACCGCTGCTAGTGATTCAATCATGCATCACTCTCTGTACCTCTCAACAGACTTTGAGTCAAGGCACACATCAGGTGCAGTACCCAGCATAGCATGCTTCATATTCTACGGCCAAGGCATAGAAGACGACCTTTGTCTATTCTCTTTATTCTGTCGTGGTCGGGTTTTGAGTCTTACTCAAATTCACACCTCACAACGCAACCAAGAACTCCTTCTTTGCTGATCTATTTTGAACTCCTTCAAAAACTTGTCAAGGCATGGATCTTGTTGAAACTTCCATTAAGCGCTTTCGATCTATCTCCATAGATCTTTGATGCTCAACTTCAAGTAGCGCAATCCAGGTACTCCTTTGAAAACTCCTTTCAAACAACCTTGTATGCTTTACAGAAATTCTATATCACTTCTGATCCACAATATGTCAACCACGTATACTTATCAGAAATTCTATAGTGCTCCCACTCACTATTTTGGAAATACAAGTTTCTCATAAACCTTGTACAAACCGAAAATCTTTGATCATCTCATCAAAGTGTATATTCCAACTCCGAGATGCTTGCACCAGTCCATTGAAGGATCGCTGGAGCTTGCATACTTGCTAGTATCTTTAGGATCTACAAAACCTCCTGGTTGTAGCACATACAATGTTTGCTCAAGGAAACCGTCGAGGAAACAATGTTTTGAGATCCTATGTGCAATATTTCATAAATAATGCAACAACTACTAACATAATTCTAACAGACTTTTAGCATCGCTACAAGTGAGAAAGTCTCATCATAGTCAACTGTTTGATCTTGTCGGAAACATCTTTGCGACAAGTCGAGCTTTTCTTAATAGTGACTTATCACCATCATCGTCTGTGTTCCTTTTAAAGATCCATCTTTACTCAACAGTCCTATGACCATCAAGTAGTTCTTCCAAAGTCTACACTTTGTTTTCATACATGGATCCTCTCTCGGATTTCATGGCTTCCAGCCATTTGTCGGAATCCGGGCCCACCATTGCTTTCTCCATAACTCGTAGGTTCACTGTTGCTCAACAACATGACCTCCAACACACGGTTAACGTACCACTCTGCAGTAGTACGCGACCTTGCCAACCTACGAGGCTTGTAGTAACTTGATCCGATGCTCGATGATCACCATCATCAGCTTTCACTTCAATTGATATAGGTGCCACAGGAACAACTTCCTGCGCCCTGCTACACACTGGTTGAAGTGATGGTTCAATAACCTCATCAAGTTCTACCACCCTCCCACTCAAATCTTTCGAGAGAAACATTTCCTCGAGAAAGGATCCATTTTAGAAACAAACACTTTGCTTTCGGATCTGAGATAGGAGATGTACCCAACTGTTTTGGATATCCTATGAAGATGCATTTATCCTCTTTGGGTTTGAGCTTATTCGACTGAAACTTTTTCACACAAGTGTCGAAGCCCCAAACTTTCAAGAAACGACAGTTTAGATTTCTCTAAACCTCAGTCTATACTGTGTCATCTCAACGGAAATACGCGGTGCCCTATTTAAAGTGAATGAGGTTGTCTCTAATGCATAACCCATAAACGATAGTGGTAATTCGATAAGAGACATCATAGCATGCACCATACCAAATAGTGCGTGGCTATGACGTTTAGACACATCATCACACTATGATGTTCGAGGTGGCATGAACTGCGAAACAATTTCCACATTGTCTTAACTGCGTACCAAAACTCGTAACTCAGATATTCATTTCTATGATCATATCGTAGACAGTTTATCCTCTTGTTACGATGAACTTCACTCCTGAAACAGAATGGAACCTTTCAATATTTCACAGTTGTGATTCATTAAGTAAATACTCTTGTATCTGCTCAAATTGTCATTGAAGTAAGAACATAATGATATCCACTGCGTGCCTCAGCACCCATTGGACTGCATACATCAAAATGTATCACTTCCAACTACTTACTATCTTGTTTCATCTCAATGAAAACAAGGCCTTGCTCATGTGGTATGATTTGCATGTCACTAGTGATTCAAAATCAAGTGAGTATAAAGATCCATCAGCATGGAGCCTCTTCATGCAATTTACACCAACATGACTCAAGCGACACTGCCACAAGTAAGTGGTACTATCATTATTACCTCGTATCTTTTGGCACCAATATTATGAACATGTGTAACGCTACGATCGAGATTCAATAAACCATTGAAGGTGATTTATTCAAGCAAATAGAGTAACCATTATTCTCTTTAAATGAATAATTGCATTGCAATAAACATGATCCAATCATGTTCATGCTTAACGCAAGTACCAAATAACAATTATTTAGGTTTAACACCAATCCCGATGGTAGATGGAGTGTGCGACGTTTGATCATATCAACCTTGGAAACACTTCCAACACGTATCGTCACCTCGCCTTTAGCTAGTCTCCGTTTATGCCGTAGCTTTCATTTCGTGTTACTAATCACTTAGCAACCGAACCAGTATCCAGTACCCTTGTGCTACTAGGAGTACTAGTAAAGTACGCATCAACATCATGTATATCAAATATACTTGTTTCGACTTTTGCCAGCCTTCTTATCTACCAAGTATCTAGAGTTTCTTCGCCTCAGTGACTGTTCCCCTCATTACAGAAGCACTTAGTCTCGGGTTTGGGTTTAATCTTGGGTCTCTTCATTAGTGCAGAAATTGTTTTGCCGTTTCACGAAGTATCCCTTCTAGCCCTTGCCTTTCTTGAAACTTAGTGGTTTTACTAACCATCAACTATTGATGCTCCTTCTTGATTTCTACTTTCGCAGTGTCAAACATCGCGAATTGCTCAAGGATCATTGTATCTATCCTTGATATGTTATAGTTCATCACGAAGCTCTCACAGCTTGGTGGCAGTGACTTTGGAGAACCATCACTATCTCATCTGGAAGATTAACTCCCACTTGATTCAAGCGATTGTCGTACTCCGACAATCTGAGCACACGCTCAACGATTGAGCTTTTCTCCTTTACTTTGTGGAAAAAGAATCTTGTCGGAGGTCTCGTACCTCTTAACAAGGGCACAAGCATGAAATCACAATTTCATCTCTTTAGAACATCACTTATGTTCCATGACGTTTCAAAACGTCATCGGCGCCTTGCTTCTAAGCCATTAAGTATTTTGCACTGAACTACCGTGTAGTCATCAGAAACGTGTATGTCGGATGTTCACAGCATCCACAGACGACGCTCGAGGTGCAGCACACTGAGTGGTGCATTAAGGACATAAGCCTTCTGCGCAGCAACGAGGACAATCCTCTACAAAGTTTGCTACTATCAACTTTCAACTAAATTTTCTCTAGGAACATATAAAAACAGTAGAGCTATAGCGCAAGCTACATCGTAATTCGCAAAGACCATTAGACTATGTTCATGAAAATTAGTTCAATTAATCATATTACTCAAGAACTCCCACTCAAAAAGTACATCTCTCTAGTCATTTGAGTGGTACATGATCCAAATCCACTATCTCAAGTATGATCATCACGTGAGTCGAGAATACTTTCAGTGGTAAGCATCTTTATGCTAATCATATCAACTATACGATTCATGCTCGACCTTTCGGTCTCATGTGTTTCGAGGCCATGTCTGCACATGCTAGGCTCGTCAAGCTTAACCCGAGTGTTCCGCGTGTGCAACTGTTTTGCACCCGTTGTATGTGAACGTTGAGTCTATCACACCCGATCATCACGTGGTGTCTCGAAACGAAGAACTGTCGCAACGGTGCACAGTCGGGGAGAACACAATTTTGTCTTGAAATTTTAGTGAGAGATCACCTCATAATGCTACCGTCGTTCTAAGCAAGATAAGGTGCATAAAGGATTAACATCACATGCAATTCATAAGTGACATGATATGGCCATCATCATGTGCTTCTTGATCTCCATCACCAAAGCACCGGCACGATCTTCTTGTCACCGGCGTCACACCATGATCTCCATCATCATGATCTCCATCAACGTGTCGCCATCGGGGTTGTCGTGCTACTCATGCTATTACTACTAAAGCTACGTCCTAGCAATATAGTAAACACATCTGCAAGCACAAACGTTAGTTTAAAGACAACCCTATGGCTCCTGCCGGTTGCCGTACCATCGACGTGCAAGTCAATATTATCTATTACAACATGATCATCTCATACATCCAATATATCACATCACGTCGTTGGCCATATCACATCACAAGCATACCCTGCGAAAACAAGTTAGACATCCTCTAATTTTGTTGTTGCATGTTTTACGTGGTGACCATGGGTATCTAGTAGGATCGCATCTTACTTACGCAAACACCACAACGGAGATATATGAATTGCTATTTAACCTTATACAAGGACCTTCTCGGTCAAATCCGATTCAACTAAAGTTGGAGAAACCAACACTTGCCAGTCATCTTTGAGCAAGGGGGTTACTCGTAGCGATGAAACCAGTCTCTCGTAAGCGTACGAGTAATGTCGGTCCAAGCCGCTTCAATCCAACAATACCGCGGAATCAAGAAAAGCCTACGGAGGGTAGCAAAACGCACATCACCACCCACAAAAACTTTTGTGTTCTACTCGAGAAGACATGTACGCATGAACCTAGCTCATGATGCCACTGATGGGGAACGTCGCATGGGAAACAAAAAATTTCCTACGCGCACGAAGACCTATCATGGTGATGTCCATCTACGAGAGGGGATTTCCGATCTACGTACCCTTGTAGATCGCACAGCAAAAGCGTTAGTGAACGCGGTTGATGTAGTGGAACGTCCTCACGTCCCTCGATCCGCCCCGCGAACCGTCCCACCAACCGTCCCGCGATCCGTCCCACGATCTAGTGCCGAACGGACGGCACCTCCGCGTTCAGCACACGTACAGCTCGACGATGATATCGGCCTTCTTGATCCAGCAAGAGAGACGGAGAGGTAGATGAGTTCTCCGGTAGCGTGACTGCGCTCCGGAGGTTGGTGATGATCTTATCTCGGCAGGGCTCCGCCCGAGCTCCGCAGAGTCGTGATCTAGAGGTAAAACCGTGGAGGTATGTGGTCGGGCTGCCTTGAAAAGTTGTCTCAAATCAGCCCTAATTGCTCCATATATATATAGGAGGAGGGAGGGGAGGCTTGCCTTGAGGCGCAAGAAGCCCCAAGGGCTGCGCCACCAAGGGAGGTGGAGTCCTCCTCCAATCCTAGTCCAACTAGGATTGGAAGGTGGAGTCCTTCTCTCCTTTCCCACCTCCTTTTTTTTCTTTTCTCTTTGATTTTCTTCCTATGGCGCATAGGGCCTTCTTGGGCTGTCCCACCAGCCCACAAAGGGCTGGTGCGCCACCCCCAAGGCCTATGGGCTTCCCCGGGGTGTGCTGCCCCCCCGGTGAACACCCGGAACCCATTCGTCATTCCTGGTACATTCCCGGTAACTCCGAAAAACCTTCCGATAATCAAATGAGGTCATCCTATATATCAATCTTCATTTCCAGACCATTCCGGAAACCCTCGTAACATCCGTGATCTCATCCGGGACTCCGAACAACATTCGGTAACCAACCATATAACTCAAATACGCATAAAACAACGTCGAACCTTAAGTGTGGAGAACCTGCGGGTTCGAGAACTATGTAGACATGAACCAAGTGACTCCTTGATCAATATCCAATAGCGGGACCTGGATGCCCATATTGGATCCCACATATTCTACGAAGATCTTATCGTTTGAACCTCAGTGCCAAGGATTCATATAATCCCGTATGTCATTCCCTTTGTCCTTCGGTATGTTACTTGCCCGAGATTCGATCGTCAGTATCCGCATACCTATTTCAATCTCGTTTACCGGCAAGTCTCTTTACTTGTTCCGTAATACAAGATCCTGCAACTTACACTAAGTCACATTGCTTGCAAGGCTTGTGTGTGATGTTGTCTTACCGAGTGGGCCCCGAGATACCTCTCCGTCACACGGAGTGACAAATCCCAGTCTGGATCCATACTAACTCAACGAACACCTTCGGAGATACCTGTAGAGCATCTTGATAGTCACCCAGTTACGTTGCGATGTTTGATACACACAAAGCATTCCTCCGGTGTCGGTGAGTTATATGATCTCATGGCCATAGGAACAAATACTTGACACGCAGAAAACAGTAGGAACAAAATGACACGATCAACATGCTACGTCTTATTAGTTTGGGTCTAGTCCATCACATGATTCTCCTAATGATGAGATCCCGTTATCAAGAGACAACACTTGCCTATGGTCAGGAAACTTTGACCATCTTTGATCAACGAGCTAGTCAACTAGAGGCTTACTAGGGACAGTGTTTTGTCTATGTATCCACACATGCACTGTGTTTCCAATCAATACAATTATAGCATGGATAATAAACGATTATCATGAACAAAGAAATATAATAATAACTAATTTATTATTTCCTCTAGGGCATATTTCCAACACAGTGATGCATATATTGTGATTAATTACCGAAACCACCTTAGGGAGAAATTGTGCTTCCAGTCTCCCCCTTTTTGGTAATTATTGACAACATATAGATCAAAGCTTCGATAAAAGATGTAAACAATGATTAGCATCGATGCTTTGAAAATTATGTGAAAAGCAAGAGATCCACCCTAAATTTGTGCATTATTTTAAATTTTCATTTGAATGAAAATGCACAATCGATTAGGATCATGGGTTACTCTTCCATGTGACATACAACTTGGTGGTGCGCATAAATCATATGAATGAATAGTAAGGAACATAACACCAAACAAGAAAGTGAATGATCATCGTGTAGATCGCTCAAAGGTAATAATGTGGTAGCATCAAACAACCATAGCGTATGATCAAACACACCTCTAAATGGATAAAGTCATCCAAAAGACCAACAGTTTTGAAAACCAAAAAAGAGAAAATAAAATGCAAAGCTCTCCCTCTCGAAGCCCTATTTGATCAATACACTTCCCCCCCTTTGGTAACAAGTTACCAAAAAGTTCAAAGGTCTAGAACTAAGTGTCTCTCTGGGCACGATCTCCTCTGGTAGCTGACAATCGAATGGACAAGAGGGGATCAACGAAGGCTTCTGCGGATGTCGCTGGAGCTGGAGGTGTAGACACTGGAGGTGCAGGGGCGTGAGGTGAAGCTTGAGGTGACGAAGATGATATGGCTTCCAGAACTGGCACAGCTGTTCACCTAGTCTCGGTCCTTAACTGAGTGGTAGTAGGAAGAGTCGACTCATCATCATCATCTCTTCTAGAGCATGGAATCTTCATCGAGTCAACTTCATGGTGCAGTTGCTGAACAGTGTTGGTCAACTCCGTCACCTTAACATCCAGGTCATGGAATTTGGTCTCCACAATGCTCTCTAGGCTCTTCTAGTTTAGCAAGATCTCAGAAACTTTCTTCTCCATCCCTTGGATGGTGCTGACTAAGAAGGATATCTGCTCAACTCTAGTTTTGAGCTCTAGGGTTTGAGCTGGAGCATTCCTAGGAGCCTCTTCAGCTGTTGCCTCTGATGCCTCTCTAGCAATAGTTGAGCTGGGATGGGTGTCATCCATCACAACTTCATTGTCTTCAAAATCAGGCTGAACTGGTAGGTGAGGAGGATGAAGTAGATATGCATGCTTGCCAATCTTGGCGTTGATGAGCATTCGAATGTATGGAGCATATCCACAAGATCTCTTCTGATTTGCATCAGTCTTTTTGATAGTATCAACTATCAAGTCCATCACTCGGAACCGGGTGTGCGTGTCTAGATGATGCAATGTGTTGATGGAATAACCTCTAATCATCTTTTCATCACTTGGTTTGGGCGTCAGGTTGTGTCTCATGACAGTGTTTGTAGTGGGTATGTGTGCTTGCAGAAAGTAGACGTAGCCAAGTTTGTGAGATGGTAGAAAATCATGGGGCACTGGCTTGTACATGTTGGCCATGGAGTTGTGATTCACTTTGAGCTGTGAATACACATCCAAGTCTTCTTCTCGTGCTTTAATAGCACCAATGATAGTGGCCCATTCAACAGTGGCTTCCTACCGGTGACCCTCAGTCATCCAAACAATTCTTCCATCGGAATTAAAATGAGCGGTGGAACAAAATTAAATGATCCTCTCATAATTCCATGCAGTCATCTCTTTGCCAACAAACTCTAAAATATCAACGATCCTAAAAAATTTCTCTCACATGAGGAAAATAGTCTTCATTGAATTTTATGTATTCCCAATAGACATATCTCATGTCGCTGACTGCATGACTCTTGTCAAGTGGAACCGCCTCACAGAAATCTTGTTGTTCCCTTGTGTGAAAGTGGGGATCAACAACAGTTCTCCCTCTCACAGCATATGGCTAAATAGATCTCCACTTCCTCAGACCTGCATCTTTCCTCTTCTTCATGTCCTCAGCAGCTGGGTGAGAAGCATGATGGGTTGGCAGATGAGGTCTCAGCTTCATAAGCACAGGGGCATCATCATCTTCCTCTATAGCAAAATATCTCGATGCAGAGCCTTTGTTTTTCTCAGCTGCAGGAATATCCTTCGTAGTCCTCTTGGGAGCTATAGGCTTCTTAGGAGCTGAAAACTTCTTGGGAGCAGAAGGCTTCTTCGTCATAGCATCGACCATCGGCTTTGACTTCTTTGGAGGAGGGACCTCAGCTGGAATTTCTTCCTCCTCCTCCTCATCAGCTTCTACTGGATCTTCATACATTGAGGTTTGCTTTCCAATAAAATGGATAGTTATCTTCCTTTCTCACTTCACACATGGCTTGTTTGCAAGCGTTGCTTCTGGAGATCTAGTCTCAGAAGGGTTAGCATACTCCTTCCTCACAGTCTTCCTGACTGTGGTCATCTCCTTCTGCTTCTCGGGAGCAGATTCTTCAAGGATGAAGTCAGCATCTTCTTCATCAGAATTTAGCTTCCTTACAGACCTGGTAGCTTCCATGGGCATGCCACGGGAGCTGGGAGTACCTGGGTCAGAAGGGGTCCTCTCAAGACTAGTGCCTGAGACAGTTTCAGCACGGGGCTTGATAACCCACAAGTATAGGGGATCGCAGAAATTTTCGAGGGTAGAGTATTCAACCCAAATTTATTGATTCGACACAAGGGGAAGCCCAAGAATATTCTAGAGTATTAGCAGTTGAGTTGTCAATTCAACCACACTTGAAAGACTTAGTATCTGCAGCAAAGTATCAGTAGCAAGGTGGTGTGATAGCAATAGTAGCAACAGTAACAGTAGCAACAGTGACAGCACTAGCGACAGAGTAACAGTAGCAGCAATGACAGCAGTAGCGGCAAAGGAACAGTAGCCGCAGTGACAGCAGTAGCGGCAAAGTAACGTAGCAAGAAACAGTAGGAAAAACTCGTAGGCATTGGATCTGTGATGGATAATTATACCGGATAACATTCATCATGCAACAGTTATAACACGAAGAGATATGTAACTAGCTCCAGTTCGTCAATGTAACGTAGGCATGTATTCCGTATGTAGTCGTACGTGCTTAGGGAAAATAACTTGCATGACATCTATTGTCCATCCCTTCCGTGGCAGCGGGGTTCTAATGGAAACTACGGGGTATTAAGATTCTCCTTTCAATAGAGAACCGGAACAACGCATTAGCACTTAGTGAATACATGAACTCCTCATACTATGGTCATCTTCGGGAGTGGTTCCGGCTAATGTCACTCCGGGTTTGCCGGGTCATAACACATAGTAGGTGACAACAACTTGCAAGATAGGATCAAGAACACACATATATTGACGAGAACATAATAGGTTCAAATCTGAAATCATGGCACTCGGGCCCTAGTGACAAGCATTAAGCATGGCAAAGTAGTAGCAACATCAATCTCAGAACATTGTGGATACTAGGGATCAATCCCCATCAAAACTAACTCGATTACATGATAGATCTCATCCAACCCATCACCGTCCGGCAAGTCTACGATGAGATTACTCACAAACGGTGAAGAGCATCATGGAATTGGCGATGAAGGAAGGTTGGTGATGACGATGGCGACGATCTCCCCTCTCCGGAGCCCAGAACGGACTCCATATCTGCCCTCCATAGGAAGAACAGGTGGTGACGGCGCCTCCGTATCGTAATGCACGATGAACTCTTCTCTCTGATTTTTTTCCGGACGAAAAGGACTAAATAGAGCAGTATTTGGAGGCGGTGGAGCTCTGAGGGCCCCACAAGCCTGCTAGGCGCGGCCAGGGGGGCCCGCGCCAGTGGGCTTGTGGGCTCCTCGCTCCACTCCTCTAGTTGATTCTTGCGCCAAAAAATCCTCATAAATTTCCAGGTCATTCCGAGAACTTTTATTTCTGTGCAAAAACAACACCATGGCAATTCTGCTGAAAAAAATGTTAGTCCAGGTCAGTTCCATTCAAATCATGCAAATTAGAGTCCAGAACAAGGGCAAAAGAGTTTGGAAAATTAGATACGACGGAGACATATCAACTCCCCCAAGCTCAAAGCCTTGCTTGTCCGCAAGCAATTCAGTTGACAAACTGAAAGAGACAAAAGAAAACTTTTACGAACTCTGTTAGATCTTGTTGTTGTAATTATGTCTAACTCATATTCAGATTTTCAGCAAGATCATAAGCTAACCAAAAAAGCAATGACATTTAGGTCTCATGGCAAACTCATATCAATGGCATAATCAACTAGCGATCAATAATAATGAGTTTCAAATGTCAACACTTCAATCAAAACAGTCATGAAGTAATATGAACAGATGGTATCTCGCTAGCTCTTTCTGAGATCGCAAAACTTAAATGCAGAGCACCTTCAAGGACCAAGGGCTGACTGAACATTGTAGTTCATGGCAAAGAAGATCCAGGCACAGTCATACTCAATAACAAATAAAAGCAAAGCATAGAAATGACAGAGGTGCTCTCTAATTGGTGCTTTTATAAGAAGAGGATTACTCAACAGAAACATAAATAGATAGGCCCTTCGTAGAGCGAAGCATTGATTTGCAGAGGTGCCAGAGCTCAAGCTTTGAAGACAGAGATAAATAATTTTGGGTGGCATGCTTTCATTGTCAATGCAATGACCAAGAGTTTTCACCATCTTCCATGCTACACATACTATAGGTGGTTCCCAAACAGAAAAGTAAAGTTTTGACTCCCCCACCACCGATCAATCACACTCCACGACTAGCCGAAAACTCGGGTGCCATCCATACCAACAACAATCCAGGGGGAGTTTTGTTTGCAATTATCTGTTTGATTTCAGCATGGAACTAGGCATTCCAATTACCGGCCCCTTTCTCGTGAGTGGTAGTGAATAAACACATATCGAGGATAACACGCCCAGCATGGAAGATACTGATCGCCCCTTGTCACCACATGAGCGGTTCAGGTATGCAAAACAGATTATTTCTTGAAGGTTTAAAGAGTGGCACATGCAAATTTACTTGGAACGACAGGTAGATACCACATATAGGTAGGTATGGTGCACTCATATGGAACACCTTTGGGTTTATGGAAGTGGATGCACAAGCAGTATTCCCGCTTAGTACAAGTGAAGGTTAGCAAAAGACTGGGAAGCGACCAACTAGAGAGCGACAAGAGTCATCAAAATGCATTGAAATTAACTAAAATTGAGTGCAAGCATGAGTAGGACATAAATCACCATGAACATGAATATCATAGAGGCTATGTTGATTTTGTTTCAACTACATGCGTAAAAATGCGCGAAGTCAAGCCACTTGAATCATTCAAAGGAGGATACCATCCTATCATACTACATCATAATCATCTCGAAATTCATTTTGGCATCCAAGACAAACTATTATAAGCTCCTAGCTAATTAAGCATGGCATCAGAAACTATGATCTCTAAGTTCTCATTGAAAACATGCTTCTCTCACAGCAAAGCTGAAATAGGAACGATGAGCTAGTCATATTTACAAAAACAAAATAGATCGAGTTCATACCAGCTTTTCCAGGCTCAGTCACTTCATCATATATCGTCATTATTGCCTTTCACTTGCACGACCGAATGATGTGAACAATAATATGATTGTTCGTGCATTGGACTAAGCTGGAATCTGCAAGAAAACACAAAGGAGAAGACAAAGTAATATAGCTCTTTGACAGATAAACAAATATGCATGCGAGAGCCACTAAACATTGTAACCATGGTCTTCTACCTTGACCCAAAGAAAAAGAAAACTATTTACACGGGAAAGCTCCCAACAAGCAAAAGAAGAAAAGGAAATCTTTTTGGGTTATTTCTCAAACTAGACAAACACACGAGAAGAAAGCGAGAAAAAGAAATAAACTAGCATGGATGATACAGTGGCAAAGTGTGAACACCGACTATCAAAGTGAAAGTGTGAGCATGAATATAAAGTCGGTGAGAAACACGATCTCCCCCAAGCTTAGGCTTTTGGCCTAAGTTGGTCTACTCCCATGGCCGGAACTAACCGTCTCCCGGGTACTCCGGAGTGTACCGAGGATGCCACTGCTGTGTGAGCTCCTCTGGCTCCCACTAATAAACTGGCGTCTGGTACTCGACTGGTAGCTCATGTTGGAATTATGTACTAGAGGCCATGATAAATAAGTTATTATTATAATTCCTGTATCAAGATAATCGTTTATTATCCATGCTATAATTGTATTGAATGAAGACTTAGATACATGTGTGGATACATAGACAAAACACTGTCCCTAGCAAGGCTCTAGTTGGCTAGCCAGTTGATCAAGGATAGTCAGGGTCTTCTGACTATGTACAAGGTGTTCTTGCTTGATAACTGGATCACATCATTAGGTGAATCATGTGATGGACTAGACCCAAACTAATAGACGTAGCATGTTGATCGTGTCATTTTGCTTCTTTTGTTTTCTGCGTGTCAAGTATTTATTCCTATGACCATGAGATCATATAACTCACTGACACCGGAGGAATGCTTTGTGTGTATCAAACGTCACAACGTAACTGGGTGACTATAAAGATGCTCTACAGGTATCTCCGAAGGTGTCCGTTGAGTTAGTATGGATCAAGACTGGGATTTGTCACTCCGTGTGACGGAGAGGTATCTCGGGGCCCACTCGGTAATACAACATCACACACAAGCCTTGCAAGTAATGTGACTTAGTGTAAGTCACGTGATCTTATATTATGGAACGAGTAAAGAGACTTGCCGGTAAACGAGATTGAAATAGGTATGCGGATACTGACGATCGAATCTCGGGCAAGTAACTGATACGTCTCAAACGTATCTATAATTTTTGATGGTTTCATGCTGTTATCTTGTCATCTTTGGATGTTTTATGTACCTTTTATATCTTTTTTGGGACTAACTTATTAATTCAGTGCCAAGTGCCAGTTCTTGTTTTTTCTGTGTTTTTGGCTCTTTTCAGATCTGATTTGGAACGGAGTCCAAACGGAATAAAATCCCCGAAATAAATTTTTCCCGAACGGAAGAAGATCAGGGGGCTTGAGGGACAAGCCAGGAGAGCTACACGGGGCGCACAAGCCCTGTAGCCGCCCCCAGGGGGGCGGCGGCTAGCAGGCTTGTGGTCTCCCTGGCGCCCCCTGACCTAGCTCCTTCGCCTATATATTCCCTAAAATACAGAAACAAATCAGGGAATCCACGAAAACACTTTGCCGCCGCCGCAAGCTTCCGTTTCCGCGAGATCTCATCTGGAGACCCTTCCCGGTGCCCTGCAGGAGGGGACTTTGTAGTTGGAGGGCTTCTACATCAACATCATCGCCCCTCCAATGACTCGTGAGTAGTTCACTTCAGACCTACGGGTCCGTAGTTAGTAGCTAGATGGCTTCTTCTTTCTCTTGGATCTTCAATACAAAGTTCTCCATGATCTTCATGGAGATCTATCCGATGTAATCCTTTTTGGCGGTGTGTTTGTCGAGATCCAATGAATTGTGGATTTGTGATCAGATTATCTATGATATATATTTGAGTCTTTGTTAATTTCTTATATGCATGATTTGATATCCTTGTAAGTCTCTCCGAGTCTTGGGTGTTGTTTGGCCAACTAGATCTATGATTCTTGCAATGGGAGAAGTGCTTGGTTTTGGGTTCTTACATGCAGTGACCATTCCCAGTGATAGTAGGGGCAGCAAGGCACACATCGTGTAGTTGCCATCAAGGGTAACAAGATGGGCTTTGTCGTAGATATGGGATTATCCATCTACATCATGTCATCTTGCTTAAGGCGTTACTCTGTTCTTTTGGACTTAATACACTAGATGCATGCTGGATAGCGGTCGACGTGTGGATTAATAGTAGTAGATGCAGAAAGTATCGGTCGACTTGTTTTGGACGTGATGCCTATAGATATAATCATGGCCATAGATGACGTCACGACTTTGCGCGGTTCTATGAATTGCTCGACAGTAATTTGTTCACCCATCGTCTACTTGCTTTCATGAGAGAAGCCTCTAGTGAACACTACGGCCCCCGGGTCTATTCACACCTATTGTTTCCACTTTCGCTTTTACTTTGCTTTGTTACTTTGTTGCTTTCAGTTCTCACTTGGCAAACAATCTATAAGGGATTGACAACCCCTTCATAGCGTTGGGAGCAAGCTTTTTGTGTTTGTGCAGGTACTTGTGATACTCCTTCACTCGATCGATACCTTGGTTTTCAAAACCGAGGGAAATACTTACCACCACTTTGCTACATTACCCTTTCCTCTTCGAGGGAACACCAACGCAAGGCTCCAAGGCCATGGGGGAAATCCTTTGCATATTTGCCTAGGAAGTACCTAAAGGGGTAGCCGTAGCAGAAGGATTCCTGGTGCCGTTGCTGAGGAGTATCAACACAAGAATAGTCTCCCGTCAGCACTTGTTTCTAGCATCGTTGGAAGGTCTTTTGTTGCAGTAGCAGTAACATACCAAAGGACAAAGGGAATGACAAACGGGATTATATGAATCCTTGGCACTGAGGTTCAAACGATAAGATCTTCGTAGAATATGTAGCATCCAATATGGGCATCCAGGTCCCGCTATTGGATATTGATCGAGGAGCCCCTCGTGTCATGTCTACATAGTTCTCGAACTCGCAAGGTCTGCACACTTAAGGTTCGGCATTGTTTTATGCGTATTTGAGTTATTTGGTTGGTTACCGAATGTTGTTCGAAGTCCTGGATGAGATCACGGACGTCATGAGGGTTTCCGGAATGGTCCGGAGATGGAGATTGATATATAGGATGACCTCATTTGATTATCGGAAAGTTTTTGGAATTACCGGGAATGTACGGGGAGTGACGAATGGGTTCCGGATGTTCACCGGGGGGGGGGGGGGGGGCAGCCCACCCCGGGGAAGCCCATAGGCCTTAGGGGTGCTGCACCAGCCCTATTGGGCTGGTGGGCAAACCCAAGAAGGCCCTTGCGTAGGATAAGAAAATATCAAAGAGAAAAGAAAAAAAAAGGGGAAGTGGGAAGGAAGAGAAGGACTCCACCTTCCAATCCTAGTTGGACTAGGATTGGAGGAGGATTCCTCCTCCCCCCTTCGGCCGACCCCCTTGGGGCTCCTTGAGCCTCAAGGCAAGGCCCATCCCCTCCCTCCTATATATATGGAGGTATTAGGGCTGATTTGAGACAACTTTGCCACGGCAGCCCGACCACATACCTCCACGGTTTTTCCTCTAGATCGTGTTTCTGCGGAGCTCGGGCGGAGCCCTGCTGAGATTAGATCACCACCAACCTCCGTAGCGCAGTCACGCTGCCAGAGAACTCATCTACCTCTTCGTATCTCTTGCTGGATCAAGAAGCCCGAGATCATCGTTGAGTTGTACGTGTGCTGAACGCGGAGGTGCCGTCTGTTCGGCACTAGATCGGAGCGGATCGTGGGACGGATCGTGGGACGGATCGTGGGACGGTTCGTGGGACGGTTCGCGCGGCGGATCGAGGGACGTGAGGACGTTCCACTACATCAACCGCGTTTATTAACGCTTCTGCTATGTGATCTACAAGGGTACGTAGATCGGTAATCCCCTCTCGTAGATGGACATCACCATGATAGGTCTTTGTGCGCGTAGGAAATTTTTTGTTTCCCATGCGACATTCCCCAAAAGTGGCATCATGAGCTAGGTTCATGCGTAGATGTCATCTCGAGTAGAACACAAAAGTTTTTGTGTGCGGTGATGTGCGATTTGCTGTCCTCCTTAGTCTTTTCTTGATTCCCCGGTATTGTTGGATCGAAGCGGCTCGGACCGACATTACTCGTACGCTTACGAGAGACTGGTTTCATCGCTACGAGCAACTCCGTTGCTCAAAGATGACTGGCGAGTGTCGGTTTCTCCAACTTTAGTTGAATCGGATTTGACCGAGGAGGTCCTTGGATGAGGTTAAATAGCAATTCATATATCTCCGTTGTGGTGTTTGCGTAAAAAAGATGCCATCCTACTAGATACCCATGGTCACCACGTAAAACATGCAACAACAATTAGAGGACGTCTAACTTGTTTTTGTAGGGTATGCTTGTGATGTGATATGGCCGACGATGTGATGTGATATAGTGGATGTATGAGATGATCATGTTGTAATAGTTAATATCGACTTGCACGTCGATGGTACGGCAACCGGCAGGAGCCATAGGGATGTCTTTAAACTAATGTTTGTGCTTGCAGATGCGTTTACTATATTTCTAGGATGTAGCTTTAGTAGTAATAGCATGAGTAGCACGACAACCCTGATGGCGACACGTTGATGGAGATCATGGTGTGGCGCCAGTGATAAGAAGATCGTGCCGGTGCTTTGGTGATGGAAATCAAGAAGCACGTGATGATGGCCATATCATGTCACTTATGAATTGTGTGTGATGTTAATCCTTTTATGCACCTTATTTTGCTTAGAACGACGGTAGCATTACGAGGTGATCTCTCACTAAAATTTCAAGAAGAAATTGTGTTCTCCCCGACTCTGCACCGTTGCTACGGTTCGTCATTTCGAGACACCACGTGATAATCGGGTGTGATAGACTCAACGTTCACATACAACGGGTGCAAAACAGTTGCACACGCGAAACACTCGGGTTAAGCTTGACGAGCCTAGCATGTGCAGACATGGCCTTGGAACACATGAGACCGAAAGTTCGATCATGAATCATATAATTGATATGATTAGCATAGGGATGCTTACCACTGAAACTATCCTCAACTCACGTGATGATCGGACTTGAGCTAGTGGAATTGGATCATGAACCACTCAAATGACTAGAGAGATGTACTTTTTGAGTGGGAGTTTAGCAAGCAATTTGATTAAGTTAAACTCTAATTATCTTGAACATAGTCTAAGTCCACTTTGAATATATTTGTGTTGTAGATCATGGCTCACACGACAGTCACCCTGAATTTTAATACGTTCCTAGAGAAAGCTAAGTTGAAAGATGATTAAAGCAACTTTGTAGACTGGGCTCCTAATCTTAACTTGCTCCTGCACGCTGGGAAGAAGGATTATGTCCTTAATGCTGCGCTAGGAGATGAACCACCCGCTATGGCTGACCAAGATGTTAAGAACGCTTGGTGAACACGTAAGGAGGACTACTCAGTAGTTCAATGTGCAGTCTTGTATGGCTTAGAGCCGGGACTTCAACGTCGCTTTGAGCGTCATGGAGCATATGAGATGTTCCAGGAGTTGAAGTTTATCTTTCAGAAGAACGCCAGGATCGAGAGGTATGAGACCTCCGATAAATTCTATGCTTGCAAGATGGAGGAGAATTCGTCTGTTAGTGAACATGTGCTCAAAATGTCTGGGTACTCAAACCGTCTAGCTGAGCTGGGGATTGAACTCCCGCAAGAGGCTATCACTGACAGAATTCTTCAATCACTGCCGCCATGCTATAAGGGCTTTGTGTTGAACTACAACATGCAAGGGATGAACAAGTCACCCGGCGTGTTGTTCGCGATACTGAAAGTCGCAGAGTTAGAACTCCGTAAAGAGCATCAAGTGTTGATGGTGAATAAGACCACTAGTTTCAAGAGAAACGGCAAAGGAAAGAAGCGTAGTTCGAAGAAGAGCGGCAAGCCTGTTGCCAATCCGATGAAGAAACCCAAAGCTGGACCTAAGCCTGAAACGGAGTGCTATTATTGCAAGGGTATGGGTCACTAGAAGCGCAACTGCCCCAAGTATCTGGCTGATAAGAAGGCGGCCAAAGAAAAATCAGGTATATTTGATATACATGTTATTGATGTGTACTTAACGAGCTCTCGTAGTAGTGCCTGGGTATTCGATACCGGTTCTGTTGCTCATATTTGCAACTCAAAACAGGAACTGCGGAATAAGCGAAGGCTGGCGAAGGATGAAGTGACTATGCGCGTGGGAAATGGTTCCAAGGTTTATGCAATCACCGTCGGCACAGTTTCACTTCAGTTACCATTCGGATTAGTTATGAACTTAAATAATTGTTATTTCGTGCCTGCGTTAAGCATGAACATTATATCTGGATCTTGTTTATTGCGAGACGGTTACTCGTTTAAGTCAAAGAATAATGGTTGTTCTATTTCTATGAGTAATATCTTTTATGGTCATGCACCCAATCTGAGAGGATTGTTCATATTGAATCTTGATAGTGATAATACACATATACATAACATTGAGACCAAAAGAGTTAGAGTTAACAATGATAGCGCCATGTTTTTATGGCACTGCCGCTTAGGTCATATTGGTGTAAAGCGCATGAAGAAACTCCATACTGTTGGACTTTTGGAGTCACTTGACTTTGATTCACTCGACACATGCGAACCATGCCTCATGGGCAAGATGACTAAAACTCCGTTCTCCGGAACAATGGAGCATGCAAGTGACTTGTTGGGAATCATACATACCGATGTGTGTGGTCTGCTGAGTGTGGAGGCACGCGGCGGATATCGTTATTTTCTCACCTTCACTTACGATTTGAGTAGATATGCTTATGTCTACTTGATGAAGCACAAGTCTGAAACATTTGAAAAGTTCAAGCAATTTCAGAGTGAAGTTGAAAATCATCATAACAAGAAGATCAAGTTCCTATGGTCTGATCGTGGGGGTGAATATCTGAGTTTCGAGTTTGGTGCTCACTTAAGACAATGTGGAATTGTTTCACAGTTGACACCGCCTGGAACACCACAGCGTAATGGTGTGTCCGAACATCGTAATCGTACTTTATTAGAGATGGTGTGATCTATGTTGTCTCTTACCGATTTTCCGTTATCGTTTTGGGACTATGCATTAGAAACTGCTGCATTCACTTTAAATAGGGCACCATCAAAATCCGTTGAGACGACACCATACGAACTGTGGTATGGCAAAAGACCAAAGTTGTCATTTCTTAAAGTTTGGGGATGTGATGCTTATGTCAAAAAAGCTTCAGCGTGAAAAGCTGGAACCCAAAGCGTCGTAGCTTCTGCTGTGCGATCTACAAGGGTACGTAGATCGGTAATCCCCTCTCGTAGATGGACATCACCATGATAGGTCTTCGTGCGCATAGGAAATTTTTTGTTTCCCATGCGACGTTCCCCAGCAGCTCAGGCACGAGCGCCTATGGTGGTGCTATTCCCCAGTATGCGTAGATGTCCCAGGGGATAATAATGTACCTGCCTAGATGAAGATTGAACAAAGAAGGAGCATGCAAGGTAATAGTCTCACGAAGTACCCTGACTAAATACCAAGTTATAAATCATCCTCTTATTTATATCTTTATCAAGAAAGTCATGGTGAACCATGCTACCATAATCTAGATATCTCTCAGGAAGAAGAATCTCTTCTTCCTCGTGCAGTCTAATAGGTATCTCAAAATGTCTAGCAAGACAAGTAGCATAGATACCTCCACAAACAACGCCTTTAGAACGGTTTGTGTTCAACCATTGAGCTACTATAGCGCCCAAGCTATAAGTTTTATCATTATAAAGGGCTTCGCGCAAAACTGCAAGACCTAGGGAGTTAAGGGCACCAGCTTTCCCACGGCCAATCAAACATTTTCCCATGAATAATGAGAAGTACTGAAGCACAGGAAAATGTATGCTAGCAGCTCTAGCGCAAGATACTCCTCTCTCCTCTGCCACAACAATAGTATCAATGAAAGCCTCCAACTCCCATGGACGAGGCTCATGAATATCCCAACATAAGGTAATTTGCAGACATTGCAAAAATCCTGAAGTGACATGCGCTCGGGGATATCATATAGCTTGAACTCAACCATAGGAGGACTCTTCATTGGATAGAAGTTAAAGCTTTGCACGAAAATATTTGAGAGGAGGAGGTATTGTGGACACTTATCTTCAACAAATGCGGTAAGGCCTGTGTTCTCCACCAAGTAATAAAAATCCTCATAAAGACCGGCGGCACGTAAGAACACATCGCTTGGCCACTCGCACGCTCGAACTTCTGCATCTCGAGGGACAAGATACTTGGGTTTCTTCTTCTCATTTTTGTCATCCTTGGTGTCACGGCTTGAAGAGACTCTTAGGAACCTCCTCATCTTTTCCTTTTTCTTTCTCTGAAAATTTCTAAGATCTTTAGTGACTCAAAGGAAAAGTGAACAAGGCTCAACGAAACTCATAGCAACTACTCCGACAAGTGCCTAGAGGCCATATCACGCATCAAAACTACTTGGGACCAGCTAAAAATAGCATGCAAAGCTCAAGAACAAGGTCACCAAGGCAGCAAAAATACGCAACGAATAAGGCACTATAGCAAAAACTAATTGGACCAATGGAGGAGTCACATACCAAGGAGCAATTTCCCCAAAACAGTTTGGTGAATGGGGCTTTGCACAAGGAGATCGAAAATCACAGCAAGAAGAGCAAGAACACTAGTTTGAGCTGTAGAATGAATTTTTTTTGGAGGTAGGAGAAGGAGATGGGAGCTGGAATAAGTGGAGGGGGGACATGTGTGCCCCACAAGCCTGGTAGGCGCGGCCAGGGGGGTGCCCGCGCCTCCAGGGCTTGTGGCCAACTGGTGCATCCCCCAACTAGCTCTTCGTCTCAGCATTTTTCAAAAATTCCAAAAAAATTCATACTTGATTTTCACGGCCTTCGGAGAACTTTTATTTTCGGCACAATTTTCTACGGGACGCAAAAAACAGAAAACAGGAGACACTAAAGCTAAATCTATCATTTTTCTTCTAAGCTACCGAAGGTAAAGGTTTGGAACAGAGGGCTGTGACTCTCAGATTCATCCATCTCATGGTCATCGAAAGAAATCCGTCAATGAGGTTGATCAAGTCTCCTTGACAAACTTTTTTTTTGAATCGCGTAAAAACGGAGAATTTTAGAATAGTCACTAGGTTACCTCAATGGGGATGTGCATATCCCCAACAAGCAAATCATACTTCATCTTAACAGTAGGTATGGGGCATTCAAAGCTCCCAATAAGAATCGATGAAGTTTTTTCAATAGCATTGATGCAATGTACCCGATATTGTTTCTTCGGAAACTCCACCGTATGCTCATTACCATTGACATGGAAAGTGACATTGCCTTTGTTGCAATCAATAACAGCCCCTGCAGTGTTTAAAAAGGGTCTTCTAAGGATGACCGCCATGGCATCATCCTCGAGAATATCCAGGATAACAAAGTCCGTTAAGATAGTAACGTTAGCAACCACAACAGGAACATCCTCGCAAAATCCGATAGGGAAAGTAGTTGATTTGTCAGCCATTTGCAAGGAGATTTCAGTGGGTGTCAACTTATCCAGTTCAAGTCTACAATAAAGAGAGAGAGGCATAGCACTAACACCGGCTCCAAGATCGCATAAAGCACTTCTAACGTAGTTGCCTTTAATGGAGCAAGGTATAGTGGGCACTCCGGGATCACCTAGTTTCTTAGGAGTTCCACCCTTGAAGGTGTAATTAGCGAGCATGGTGGAAATCTCAACCTCAGGTATCCTTCTCTTATTAGACACAATATCCTTCATGTACTTAGCATACGGAGACATTTTGAGCATATCTGTCAAACACATTTGCAGAAAGACAAGTCTATCATTTCAACAAATCGCTCAAAATCCTCATCATCCTTTTTCTTGGATGGTTTGGGAGGAAAGGGCATGGGATTCTAAACCCATGGTTCCCTTTCTTTACCATGCTTCCTAGCAATGATATCGTTCTTATCGTATCTCCTATTCTTAGGCTGTGGGTTATCAAGATCAACAGGTTCAATCTCCAGATCCTTATCATTGCTAGGTTGAGCATCATCATGAACATCACTATCGATATTATCATTAGGCTCATGTTCGTCACCAGATTGCGTTTCAGCATCAGAAACAGAGACATCGTTTGGACTCTCGGGTGTAACAGCAACGGGGTTGCTAGCCTGCAAGTTCCTATCATCTTTCTTTTTCTTTCTAGGATGACTAGGTGCCTCGGTGCTAACTCATTGAGTATCTTGTTCAATTCTCTTAGGATGACCCTTAGGTTACAAAGGTTCCTGGGTCATTCTACCGCCTCTAGTGACGACTCTAACAGAATTGTCATTCAACTCATTGAGCAAGTAATTTTGAGCCTTAAGTACTTGTTCTACTTGAGTAGTAACCATAGAGGCATGTTTACTCAAGAGCTTAAGATCATTGACGTTTCTATCCACACAAGCACTTAAATGACTAAGCATACGAGCATTCTGTTCCAATTGTCTGCTAACCTAATCGTTGAAACTATGTTGTTTGGCAACAAAGTTATAAAATTCATCTGAGCATAAGTTAGCAGGTTTATCAAAAGGAATATCACTCTCACTGAATCTACGAAGAGAATCTACCTCTACTACCTGTGTCGGGTTATCAAGACCATGGATCTCTTCGATAGGTGGTAGATTTTTGACATCTTCAGATTTAATGCCTTTGTCTTTCATAGATTTCTTAGCTTCTTGCATATCTTTAGGACTGAGGAATAGAATACCTCTTTTCTTCGGAGTTGGCTTTGTAGGTGGTTCGGGAATAGTCCAAGCATTCTCATTGCACAAGATATTATTCAATAGGATCTCAACTTGTTCTACAGTTCGTTTCCTGAAAACACAATCGGCACAACTATCTAGGTGGTCCTTAGAATCATCTGTTAGTCCATTATAGAACATATCAAGTATTTCATTCTTCTCAAGAGGGTGATCACGCAAAGCATGCAGTAGCTAGACAAGCCTCCCCCAAGCTTGTGGGAGACTCTCTTCTTCAACTTGCATAAAGTTATATATTTCCTGCAAGGCAGCTTGCTTCTTATGGGCAGGAAAGTATTTTTCAGAGATGTAGTAGATCATATCCTGGGGGCTACGCACACAACCAGGAGCAAGAGAAGTGAACCAAGTCTTAGCATCATCCTTGAGCAAAAAAGGAAACAAATTAAGGATATAGTAGTGGCGGATCTTTTCCTCACTCGTGAATAGGGTGGCTATATCATGCAGCTTAGTAAGATGGGCTACAACCGTTTCAGACTCATAACAATGAAAATGATCAGATTCGACCAGAGTGATTAACTCATGGTCGACAGAGAATTCATAATCCTTATCGGTCACAAAGATAGGCGAAGTAGCAAACTTCGGGTCGTATTTCATCCTAGCATTCAAAGATTTTTCTTTCCACTTGCGCAGACATTTCTCAAGATCATAGCTATCCTTACAAGCAAGAAAGTCCTCAGCTATCTCTCCCTCCATAACATAACCCTCAGGCATATCAGGCAATTCATATCTAGGAGAGCTAGTTCTAACAGGTGAAATAGCAGGTTCTACTTCAATAATCCCAGCAATTTCAGAAGTATCATCACATCTAGCAGCAACTCTAGCAATTTGTGCATCAAGGAATGCACCTAGTGGCAAAGCAGTATCAAGTTAAGCATCATCACAAGCATCATGGATAGCGGAAGTAGAATCATCAAGCACATGCAACACATCAAAATTTCTAGCAAGAGGTGGTGTCCCAAACTTACTCATAACTGAAGGTGAATCAAGTGCAGAGCTAGATGGCAGTTCCTTACCTGTCCTCGTAGTTGAGGGCAAGACTTTAGTTTTTGGATCTCTCGGATTCCTCATAGTGATCAGCAGACGTAAATCACAAGTGACTCATAAAATAGTCTTGATAACCCACAAGTATAGGGGATCAAAACAGTTTTCGAGGGTAGAGTATTCAACCCAAATTTATTGATTCGACACAAGGGGAAGCCAAAGAATATTCTCGAGTATTAGAAGTTGAGTTGTCAATTCAACCACACCTGAAAGACATAGTATGTGCAGCAAAGTATCAGTAGCAAGGTGGTGTGATAGCAACAGTAGCAATAGTAACAGTAGCAGAAGTGACAGCAGTAGCGACAGAGTAACAGTAGCAGCAGTGACAGTAGTAGCGGCAAAGTAACAGTAGCAGCAGTGACAGCAGTAGAGGCAAAGTAACAAAGCAAGGACCAGTAGGAAAAACTCATAGGCATTGGATCGGTGATGGATAATTATGCCGGATAATATTCATCATGCAATAGTTATAACGCGGAGAGATATGTAACTAGCTCCAGTTCGTCAATGTAATGTAGGCATGTATTCCATATGTAGTCATACATGCTTAGGGAAAAGAACTCGCATGAAAACTACGGGATATTAAGGTTCTTCTTTTAATAGAGAATCGGAACAACGCATTAGCACTTAGTGAATACATGAACTCCTCAAACTATGGTCATCTCCGGGAGTGGTTCCGGCTAATGTCACTACAGGGTTGCCGGGTCATAACACATGGTAGGTGACTACAACTTGCAAGATAGGATCGAGAACACACATATATTGACGAGACCATAATAGGTTCAGATCTGAAATCATGGCACTCGGGCCCTAGTGACAAGCATTAAGCATGGCAAACTAGTAGCAACATGAATCTCAGAACATAGTGAATACTAGGGATCAATCCCCATCAAAACTAACTCGATTACATGAAAGATCTCATCCAACCCATCACCGTCCAGCAAGCCTACGATGAGATTACTCACGAATGGTGAAGAGCATCATGGAATTGGCGATGAAGGAAGGTTGGTGATGACGTTGGCGACGATCTCCCCACTCCGGAGCCCAGATCGGACTTGAGATCTACCCTCCAGAGGAAGAACAGGTGGTGGCGGCACCTCCGTATCGTAAAACGCGATGAACTCTTCTCTCTGATTTTTTTCCGGACGAAAGGGACTAAATAGAGCTGGAGTTGGAGGCGGTGGAGCTCTGAGGGCCCCACAAGCCTGCTAGGCGCGGCCAGGGGGGCCCGCGCCTGGTGGGCTTGTGGGCTCCTCACTCCACTCCTCGGGTTGATTCTTGCGCTAGTATTTTTTATATATTCCACAAAAAATCCTCATAAATTTCCAGGTCATTCCGAGAACTTTTATTTCTGTGCAAAAACAACACCATGGCAATTCTACTGAAAACAACATTAGTCCGGGTTAGTTCCATTCAAATCATGCAAATTAGAGTCCAAAACAAGGGCAAAAGAGTTTAGAAAAGTAGATATGACGGAGATGTATCAGGGCTCACTGAAGTTGTTCTAACCATCCTGTGAACTTGACATCTTGTAAGACCAAGCAAACAAGAAGACTGACAGGCTGGCAGACAAGCAGACAAGGTGACCATGTGCAAAGATATAGAAGAGCTGGAAATGATAAGCATCACAAAATTGCAGAAGTTTCTTCAAATTTGAAATCTGAAAAGTCTAGTTCTAAAACTACAAGAAATATGGTAATACACGACGCTATATTTTTGTCGCTACATCGTGATGGTTTTTAATTTACGACGATCTTACGACGAAAAACCAAGCGTCGAAAACGAGGCGTCAAAAACTAACAGCAGCGACTTTTTTATCGAAATCATTGTAACTTTTACGACGATTCATGGATCGTCGTAACTTTTACAACGATCCTAAATCGTCGTTGGCAATCTAACCCAATCCTACATGGAAGTCCTACGTGGCAAAATTATGACGAAATCAAAATGGCATGGCTGAAATGAGCCCAACCCATTTCATTTGATCACATGGGCTGGTTTTATTTTTTTTGGGTTTTTTCTTATTGGGCTTCTTTTGGGGCCTTAGCCTATTTACAACCAATACTAGTATTTTTTACGAATTTTGGTTTGTGGCCTTTTACTTTCTTTTGATTTTCTTTTTTGGCCATTTTATTTTTGTACTAGTCCCACATGTCATGCTGATCTCAAAATTAGTCCCACACGTCAGAAATTTCACATTTTGTCAAATAAATATAATAACTTGGTCCCACATGTCATGCAGATCTCAAAATTTTGTCAAATTTTGGGCCTCGATATTTTTTACATTTTGATGTGTAGCATTATGAAGGCACACATATATATGATCCAATACAGGTGACAACACAAACATAGAATTAACCTAAATTTAATACTAATATATTGCCTTTTTGACCACTTTCAATCCAAGAATGAATTTGAAATAGAACTAAGAACACATAAAATTGATCAAATATACGACTAAATAAATTTATTACAATCTTTACAACACAGATGTGCTACAATATGCTACTCTAAACTGAGTAGGACTTCACAGCTTCACACTTGGGTTCACACTTCACGGCTTCATACTTGAGCTTCTCTAAAAGAGGAAGCAACACAATTTTAAGTCTACAATACAACAATTGATGCTAATCAAGTATAAAAACAAAAACAAGTAATAGACTCAAACATGAAGGCAACACGAAACTAGTGATACGAAACCATGCAGAAAACACTACAATGTAATACTGTTGTAAGGTCCTATCAGCGCTAAATCAGCGCCATGCCATTATATAGAGAAAATTATATGTCCCCTTTTATCTAAAGTAGACCATAGAAGTTCCCTCTTTAATGTATTACTAGGCCTAGGACTTTTTATTTGTAAATAAATACTACAGTATTAAAATTTAGGCGATATGACAAAACGATGATCTAGTAGACTTGGTGTTACTAGGATTGACAAACCCCTGCCTTCCTACGCTACTCAGATACAAAAGTCAATAAACAAGCACATCCACAGCTGCTAAAACTTCTCAACATTTCAAAATAGGAAGTCAAAGACAAGTTACATTTTCCCAGGTCTTCAATGTCAAAAACATTAACTGACATTTTTTCACTAGCTCTTTCGCATCACCATCTTTAATTTCGTTGAGAAGAACAAACTACATGATAATACAACAATCAGCAATGGAGTCAAACATTTTGCAGTTACTTGACATTTAATTACTTGAAATGCCATAACATGAATCTTACCTGAGGGAGCATCCTGTACCAGGTTGTAGCAACTGGAGACTACTTCGCATGAACTTTCCCCACTCCCTTAACAGCATGTGTCTCAAGCTCAATAGCTTGAAATAGAACAGGGGCATACCTCGAAGTCCACCTATGTTATTATAGAGGAAAAGGATATTTGATTAATTAACAGTTGCAGCAGGTCCATACCTCTCCCACGTGCTGGACATCACCAAGCATGCATACACTCATCTTAGGGCGAGGAATGTGGGGCAGCTTGACGGAACCGCTGAAACGCTTGTCCTTTTGCGGATCATAGTTCTTGAGGCCGATCTGGAGCTCAACGGTCTTAGTTAATTTTTTGTTCTTCTCCTTGGCATCCGCCACCACCTGGGTGATGGCCTCCTTGAGGGCCTCAGTCTGCAACTTACTGCAAGGAAGAGCGTAAAAGGTAAAAGGGATGGAATTCGAAGCGCAAAACAACGATTTTCTAGTTATGTGGTGCGCTCCTATGGACGGGCAAGATAGAGCAATGCAGTCACGCTGCCAAGCTTGTAGTTGCAGGATCCCATCGTGAGTCCCGGTAGCAGGCGGGAAGAAAAAGTTCTGCAACTGGGGGCCTAGCGTCTCCACAACAGTCACCAACTAGACAAGATTGAGTTTTGTTTCCGAATGGCAAATAATACATGGGGATTCAGCGGAAATCGCGCTGCGAACGGCTATGCGTTTGGCCTTGCTGTTGAGACCGCGCACGTTCCAATTACACTACATTTATGCTACTATCAATGGAAGGATTGGGGGAGCCAGGGAGAAGCGACGTCTCTGCAGCTACATGGTCAGTCCTCGATGAAACGAGGCTGGGATGCAGGCACCGATGCAAGAAGGGTGGCCACGTTGGTGGGAACATTCCACCCGTAGAATTCTGCAAATGCCTGCACGATGTCAACAGGTAGCGGTCGTTCGAAGAGCAAAATCAAATTCAGGAAGCACAGTGTCCATCCATGACACAGAGGCCTGAGGCACATCTTCCATTTTCTAGAAGAAAAGAAGGGGTCTGAAGTTCCGTTTTAGGGAAGCTCCAGGGAAAACTAGGATAAGTCGATAACCCAAACAACCATTTTTACACACGGGGGCAGCTCGAAATTTCATCAAGTTGCAGAGTCTGTGTTGCAAATTTTTGGCTACCTCCATATATCATCTCCGAAAGGCTAGACTAAAGGGTAACCCTCTTGTTCTAAAAGTCTATCAAGAATTCCAAAGTTACATCAACATACAACAGCAAAAGTAATATTGTTGTCCAAGTGGGCAAAATATTGTATGTAAGAGAAGAATACCACAATAAGATATCATGAAAGCATACTAAGTTAAGGTGCATGTAAGAGAAGAATACCACAATAATATCTTTCAAGTAGCTCTTTCGAAGTTTCAAGTAAGATATTACTTTCACACAAACGTCTGCAGCCAGCCTACCAATTAAGCATGTCATGTCTCCCCGTTTCTATTCCTGCCGAGGTCCACATGCAACGACACTACCTAACCTGAGGCGATGTCTTCTACGCCACTTAAACTTAATCCAGCAACCAATCCACTCACTCGAATCAATAATCAATTACTACTATATGTGAAGACATTATTGTCGATTGCATCCAACAACTCCAGTGCAGATCGTATCAACAATACTCCTATTGTAAGTAAATCTATTAGTGAAGCCTCCGCCCGTCTCCACTACAGATGTCTGCTTCCTCTACATAAGGTGGAGCTGCACCGACGTTTTTTCAGTAAAGGGGATTGCGTCAGGAGGGGATAAAATGTCTGAATTTATTGTGTGTTTTTAGTAGTAATACCTGAGGGCAGATGGGTGACGACCTCGGGACGGAACCAGTGCTGCGCGAGGACGGTGGCACAGCGGTCGGGCTCGGCGCCGGCGGTCTCCGATGCCTCGGCCATGGCGACCTGCGTGAGCTCCTCCTGTAGCACGTGTGTTATGACCTCTTCTTTATCGACCGCGTCGACCCTGACCTCGGCGAGGGCGGGGGCATCGAGGAGGGCGTTGGTGCGATGGGGCTGCGGCGGCGACAGGGCGTAGTCGCTGGTGGGGGATTGAGGGCGGTGCACGCAAGCGTCGCCGTCGAGGAGGTGGTCGAGGCCTCAGCGAACGATGTTGGCGTCCAGATCTTGGTGGCCCTACACCACCATGGCTTGCCAGGGATTGATTGATGAGAATCGAACCTGCGACAGCTGAAGGAAATCATCTTGCAGTTAGTTATCCCCAAGAAAACAAGAACTGACACAGAATCAATGAAAGAAGCGAATCATGGAGAAAATTGTTTTGATTTTAGCGGGGATTGGAGGAGGGGCAGATGTCCTCGCCGGGGGCGTCCTGGTCCTTGGTGAGCTTGACGCACGCACGCACGAGAGGGGGTGGGGGTGGGAGCTCGCTGGATCTGGCGGCTGAGGGCGCAGGGATCGGCCAGAGGTGGCGGTGGTGGGGAGGGGGAGGAAGGAGCCGATGGCTCGATCGGATCTGGAAACTGAGGAAGGGTGGGTGGGTGCGTGGGTGGTTAGGTTTGTGCTTTCTCAGGAGAATCTCCTCCGTTGGATGGATGCTGATGGATGGCTCAGATCGCATTCAACTGGGTGATCCACATGAAGGCAGTTTCTCGTCTTTCATTGGTCGGCTCGAAACGCGATTTTTTTATCCAATCTCTAGAAAAAATACAGAAATATTAAATATTTGTTGCAAAATTAAACTACACCATTGTTCAAAAATATTATACCACATTTTGAGTGTCATGATGTTGCCTACGAAAGTTTTCATTTGGTTTGGATGAAAAAAAATCGTTTTTCATTTTTTGAGTGCCCAAACTCACGTGTTTTTGAAGAACCTAACAAATATTTGTTGCAAAATTGTACTCCATCAATTTTCTAAAATACTAGTACATATTTAATATACAATTGACCAAATGGTTGGGTGTCAAAAACATTTATCCACATCTCATGAAAAAGAAAACTTTTTGGCGATACAGGTGGAAGCAGGTCAAATTTGAACTGCAGCTGCCTCATAGTTTGCTATTTATTTTTTTCAACAAAAATTTCTAGGTACAAAAGTATCTATTTCTTCATAGATACTCCAAAATATTTTCAAAAACAATCAAAAAATGGAAAACCTTTGTATTGTGTCACTGTATGTGACAAAGTTACCACGTAAAATAATAACCTTGTAATATGGAAATTATTTTAAAAAAGTGTTCTCAGAAATGAGCTACCATGTGTGAAGATTCTTGGCTTTCAAGCCAAATGATCAATCATATGGCCACATTCATGGCATAGTTTGTTCAAATGATCTCATATTGTGCACAAGGGTGCGTATTGGAATGACAAACAATGTTGCCTAAGGAAGTTTTCATTTTCTTTGGACGGAAATTCATTTTCCATTTTTTGAGTACCCAAAGTGAGTTTTTTGTGAAGGACCTACCTTATATTTGTTGCAAAATTGGACCAAATCATTTTTACAACATACTAGGACATATTTAACATACAATTTACCAAATGGTTGGGTGTTAAAGGCTTTTATCAACCTCTCATGAAAAAGACAAATTTTAGTTGAATCAATTGGAAGCGGGTCAAATTTGAACTGCAGCTACATTATAGTTTGCTCTTTATTTTTCCCAAAAATCATTTATAGGTACACAAGTATCTATTTAATCAGAGAAACACCAAAATATTTCCAAGATTCAACCACTAGGTAGGAACAGTCATACCCGCTGTTTTGACCGCATTTTGAGATGGCCATGAAAAATTCAAAAAAATCAAAAAATGAAAAACCTTTGCAATGTGTCATTATATGTGACAAAGTCACTAGGAAAAATAATAAACTTGTAATTCAACAATTATTTATAGAAAGTGTTCCTAGAAATGGGCTATCATGTGTGAAGATTCATGGCTTTCAAGCCAAATGATCAATCTTATGGCCACATTCATGACATAGTTTATTGAAACGATATAATATTATGCACAAGGGTGCATATTAGAATTGCAAACAATGTTGATTACAGAAGTTTTCATTTTCCTTGTATGTAAAAATCATTTTCCATTTTTCAAGGACCTACCATATATTTGTTTCAAAATTGGACCAAATCACTTTTATAAAATATTAGGCCATATTTAATGTACAATTGACAAAATGGTTGATGTTAAAAGCTTTTATCCACCTCTTGTGAAAAAAGAAAAAATTTCGTTGAATCAATTGGAAGCGGGTTAAATTTGAACTGCAGCTACATTATAGTTTGCTCTTTATTTTTCCCAAAAATCATTTATAAGTACATAAGTATTATTGAATCAGAAATACATGGTGTGGTGGCTTGCCGTCGAGGTTTGTATGGTGGTCGAGGGCCCCAACTCCAGAGCGCGTGAACTTGCATGCCAGCCGTACGTATGGTCACCGCCTGAACATTGCATTGCCACACGTTCTGGTTGGAATAGGCATGTCTGGTGGGTTGGACAATCCCTCGGTAGGTGTTAGGAAGAAGAATACAATAGAAGAACCTCACAAGGAGACTGAACTAAGCTCAAACATGAATTAGCAACCAAGTGTTTGATTAGCGGTGCGGGTAATGCACATAGACAATGGGCCTAAATTTTGGCTAAGGATGATCATCTACTAAGGTGACTCTCTTGGCAAGTTTTAGCTCAAATGGATGAATCTAGGTGGCACTTGCTTTGCGAAGTAACACACTATGCAGAAATATGTATGTTGAAGCTGGGATCAAATGAATGAATGGATTGAGCTGAAATTTGGTGCATGATGTTAATTTGGGAATATGAAGGCAGCGTAAAAAAATATACCATTTGGACATGCCAAAGTGACACGTCCTTCACAATGTGCCAATCTTGACAGAAAATGGTAATTGAAACTGGGCTCACATGGATGATTGGATTGAGCTGAAATTTGGAGGAGGGTGATAACTTGGGCACATTAAGGTACTGTAAAATTTTCATAAAATTTGGATAAAAAAAATTGTACTTGCTTCACAATGCTCTTTACTGAACAAAATATTGGGAAAAATATTGAGGGAAACTGGCTGAATTAAATGAGCTAAAATTTGGTGGACTGAGGTTATATGGTCAGTTTCATCCTGCGGTAAACTTTCATCAACTATAAAGCAATATAAAATGTAGTTGCTTCATAAAATGAAAATATTACTAGAAACAAAGATTGGATGATTGGGTCACATGGATTGTTAGATGGGGCTAAAAAAAAATTTGGGCACATAGAAGATGTGGAAAAAATTCAAATCTTCAGGATATTACTATCTAGTACTTCCTTCACAAAGCTATTAGCTGAACACAAACTTTGGAAATTTGTTGGGAAAGATTTACTAGGCAAATTGTTACTAAAGTTTTCATGAGGCAATGATTTGGATAGGAAACAGTGCCCAAAAAATATGAGGGTAATCAAAGAAATAGAAATAGCACTTCCTTCACAAAGTGTTATTCTGAACAAAATAGGTAAATGAATATTGCTGAATTATTTTTGAACTATGGAAGGAAGGGTTTTTCACATATTTGAGGAATATATGATCCAAAGTATTTGTGAGAATTTTTTGAGATTTTTTGGAATGACAGAATAGTAGGTTGCTTCACAAACTAGGATGAGGTGGGATAGAATAGACCCACGAGTGACATGTCAACATAGTTAGAACATGTTACGACATTTTTATAATCGTCGTAAAAGTTATGACGATCTCATCTTATGCGGTTATGACGTTTTTGACTCACATGGTCGTAATTCATATGTAGATTTTATCCCCTCAAACGGCTTACGACAATCTTGGATGAAATCTTCGTAGATTTATGATGAATTCATCAACGACATCTTAAAGAACGTCATGTATGAGCATATTTCTTGTAGTGTAACTTTCAACAAAGTAGGATTTTGGTTCCACCGAGTCAGAAATTTCGGAGCCACCGAGACACATGTTCTCTTCAACAGAAACTTGTCACCCTTTTAGGTTCCACCGAGAAGACCGGTTTTTGCAACTAGGTGACACCGAGATTCAATCTCGCGGACTGCTAATGCTAAATTTTTTGTTGTTATCTAGACTAATGGAGTTCTCTACAGGATTGAACATGTAGCAATAGTGGATAGATAATGGCAGAACTCAATTGTGCAAAGAATTAGATTGGAGCGCAAAAACGAAATTGAATCTGTACGCTAACTCGGTGTGGATTCGCTACAACGGTGACGACGGTGAAGAATCCATCGGGGACGAGGACTTCGGGCGAAGGTGCACACGACAAACAAGCAGACGTCCATGGGACTAGGGCGCGACAGCAAAGGGTTGTGGTTGTTTGATGTTTGAAGAAATTTTCAACCATCAGGTTCCGCGGGTATATATATCTCTTCGTTGTCGGTGAGACCGAGATGAGATTTTTAGTGCCATCGAGTTCCTCAACTGTCAGCTGACAATGAAACTTGGTAAGGCCGAAAAGCAAAACTCGGTTGCTCCGAGATGATAAAACCTAATCAATCCTAGGCTTCGGTGGGACCGAGATTTTTTAGGTTGGTCACACCGAGATGCACTTTTGGAGGCTTTGGAATTCAGCCCTTGTTGAGATGGATCTCCCTGTGCTCCTCACACAGAGTGTCCCTAAAGTGCTTGCTCAAATTTTGTGATGTAGCATGAATAGAATTTGATACAAGAAAGCATAGATAACTAGTGGGAGGTACTTAGGCATTATTGTATATCCACTTGGGTAATAAAAAAATAGAAAGCCAAATAAGAACAATTGGATATCCTTGAATGATGAATATATGCATACGAACATGCTCGCACAATAGAATGTCAAATAAAACATAGCGAACATGCACAATCATTCTAACATCTATCAAGCACTTTGGCGATGACGAAGTCATCTATATATATGAGTATATTGACTTAGGATCCAAGTAAGAATACTTGATCGTAGGTCATACTCATCGATTAAGCACAAATCGGGTTACCACTTGTACATAATGCATTAATGTGTTCACATCGTTTAGGAGACGCTTATACTCAAGTCTTAGAGTAAATCTCCCCCTAGATGTGACATCCCCCCTAAGACGGTAAACTAAACTTGGGTTTTGTCGTAGAAGACTTGAATTAGGTGTGGTAGTGGTGGATGTTGCTACCTCTTGAGCTTCCGTTGGTTTTTCCCTTGAAGAGGAAAGGGTGATGCAGCACAGTAGCAGTAAGTATTTCCCTCAGTTTGAGAACCAAGGTTTCAATCCAGTAGGAGTATCAAGACAAGTTTCCAAAGTACCTTTGCAAAAACAAACAAACTTGCACCCAACGCTATGAAGGGGTTGTCAATCCCTTCACGATTAATTGCAAGGTGAGATCTCAAGGTGGAAAGTGCAACAAAGTAAAAAGTGTAGAGCTGAAAATATGATGTGAAGTATACCCGGGGGCCATAGTGTTCACTAGAGGCTTCTCTCATGATAGCAAATATTACGGTGGGTGAATGAATTACTTTCGAGCAATTGATAGAACCACACAAAGTCATGATGATATCTAAGGCAATGATCATACATATATGCATCACGTCTGAGACAAGTAGACCGATACTTTCTGCATCTACTACTATTACTCCACACATCAACTGCTATCCAACATGCATCTAGTGTATTAAGTTCATAACAAACGGAGTAACGCCTTAAGCAAGATGACATGATGTAGAGGGATAAATTCATGCAATAGATATAAACCCCATCTTTTTACCCTTGATGGAAACAACATGATGTGTGCCTCGCTACCTCTTCTGTCACTGGGTGAGGACACTGCACGGTATGAACCCAAAACCAAGCACTTCTCCCATTGCAAGAATTATAGATCAAGTTGGCCAAACAAAACCCACAACTCGAAGAGAATTACAAGGATACGAAATCATGCATATAAGAGATCAGAGGAGACTCAAATAATATTCGTAGATAATCTGATCATAAATCCATAATTCATCGGATCTCGACAAACACACCGCAAAAGAAGATTACATCGGATAGATCTCCATGAAGATCATGGATAAATTTGTATTGAAGATCCAAGAGAGAGAAAAGCCATGTAGATACTAGCTATGGACCCGAAGGTCTGTGGTGAACTACTCACGCATCATCGGAGAGGCAATTGTGTTGATGAACAAGCCCTCTGTGTCCGAATCCCCCCTCCGGCAGGGAACCAGAACGGTCCCCAGATGGGATCTTGCGGAGACAGAAGCTTGCAGCGGCGGAAAAGTATTTTCTTGGCTCTCCCTAGCAGTTTTAGATTTGTGGAGAATTTATAGGCGGAAGAAGTAGGGCAAAGGAGCCACGGGAGGCCCACAAGACTGCTAGGCGCACCCGCAGGCCTCGCCTAGGGGGCTTGTGACCTCCCCCGGGTCCTTTGCCTTGGTTCTCAAGTCCCCTGCGTATCTTCTGTTATGGAAAAAATCATTTCACAAGTTTTATTCCGTTTGGACTTCATTTAATATTCTCCTCTGAAAAAAGGTCAAAAACACGGAAAAAACAGAAACTGGCACTTGGCACTGAGATAATAGGTTAGTCCCAAAAAAGATATAAAATAGCATATTCATGCGTACAAAACATCCGAAGTTCACAAGATAATAGCATGGAACCATAAAAAATTATAGATATGTTGGAGACGTATCAAGCATCCCCAAGCTTAACTCCTGCTCGTCCTCGAGTAGGGAAGTGATAAGGACTGAATTTTTGATATGGAATGCTACCTAACATATTTGTCCTTTGTAACTTCTTTCTTGTGGCATGAAGGTTCAGATCCCTAAGATTCAAAACAATAGTTTACTATTGACACGAAAACAATAATACTTCAAGCAAACTAGCAAGGCAATCATGAACTTTTGAAATAACAAGGCCAAAGAAAATTACCCCTACAAAATCATATAGTCTCGCTATGCTCCATCATCCCCACACAACGAATTTAAATCATACACAATGCCGGTATTGGCCAAGTAATTGTTTTCGCACTCTTACTTTCTCAAACATTTTCAACTCTCACGCAATACATCAGCGTGAGCCATAGATATAGCACTATAGGTGGAATAGAGTGTGGTGGAGGTTGTGAGGCAAAAAGGAGGAGATCGTCACATTGACTCGGCGTATCAACGGACTATGGAGATGCCCATCAATAGATATCAATGTGAATGAGTAGGGATTACCATGCAACGGATGCACTTAGAGCTATTAGTGTGTGAAAGCTCAAAAGGAGAACTAGTGGGTGTGCACCCAACTTGCTTGCTCACGAAGACCTAGGGCAATTTTGAGGAAGCCCGTCATTGGAATATACAAGCCAAGTTATAAAATGAAGATTCCCACTAGTATAAGGAAGTGTCAGGACAAGAGACTCTCTATCATGAAGAAGATGGTGCTATTTTGAAGCACACGTGTGGAAAAAGATAGTAGTGATGTCCCTTCTCTCTTCTTCTCTCTCTTTTTTTGTTTGGGCTCTTTGGCCTCTTTTCATTTTATTTTTTTTGGTGGGCATCTTTGGCCTCTATTTTTTCCTCACATGGGACAATGCTCTAATAATGATGATCATCACACTTTTATTTACTCACATGTCTATGCTTAGAACAATGATGACTCTATAGGAAATGCCTCCAACAGTGTACCGGGATGTGCAACGATCTAGCTTAGCGTATGAGGTTGAAACATCTCGCTAGCTATCTTACGATCATGCAATGGCAATAGTGACGGTACAAGTCATGAGACGGAACGGTGGGAATTGCATGTCAATATATGTCGCAATGGCTATGAAAATGCCATAATAGGTAGGTATGGTGGCTGTTTTGAGGAAGGTATATGGTGGGCTTGTGCACCGGCGAAAGTTGCGCGGTAGTAGAGAGGCTAGAAATGGTGGAAGGTGAAAGTGTATGTATACCGTGGACTCACATTAGTCATGAAGAACTCATATACTTATTGCGAAATTTTTGTAAGTAATCGAAACAAAGTGCTAAACGCATACTTCTAGGGGAAGGGTTGGTATATTTTAACCATCACACGATCCCGACCGCCACAAAAAGGATGACAATCAATAAATCAATTATGCTCCAACTTCCTAACATAGCGGTTCACCATACGTGCATGCTATGGGAATCACTAACTTCAACACCAGTATTTCTAGATTCACAACACCTTACTAACATAACTCTAATATTACCAAATCCATATCTCAAAACTAATTGTGAGGAATCAAACTTCACTTACTAATCAATGCACTTGAATATGAAAGTTTTTATTGTATCCTCTTTGGATGCCTATCATCTTTAGGACTACTTTCATAGCACAAGCCAATTACCATGTTACTTAGAGAGAGCACTCTCAAAAAGATATAAGTGAAGATCTAGAGTTTTTATTTCTTCAAAATATGACACCGACGTGCTCTAAAAAGATCTAAGTGAAGCACTAGAGCAAAGTTATCTAGCTCAAAAGATATAAGTGCAGCACATGCGAGCTAAATTGCCTAACTCAAAAGATATAAGTGAAGCTCAATGAGTATTCTAGCAAATTCACGATGAGTGCATGTCTCTCTCAAAAAGGTGTGCAGAAAGGATGATTGTGACACAACAAAAATAAAAGACTCCTATAATACGAATAAAAATATAGCTCCAAGTAACGTTACCGATGGATTGAAGACGAAAGAGGGGATGCCTTCCCGGGGCATCCCCAAGCTTAGGCTTTTTGGTGTCCTTGACTTTGGGTTGGGATTCCTTGGGAATCCCCAAGTTTGAGCTCTTTCAACTCTTTATCCCATTGTCCATGAGAACATCACCCAGAACTTGACAACTTCACAACACAAAACTTAAACAGAAACTCGTGATATCATTAGCATAAGAAAACAAACTACCCACCCTTTAGGTACTGTAGTAAACTTGATTTATATTTAGATTGATGTCAGATTACTGTATTCTTACTTTTCCATGGCTAGTACCCCCTGATACTATCCATAGTTTCATCAAAATAAGCAATCAACACAACAAAAAACAGAATCTGTCAAAACAGACCAGTCTGTAGCAATTTGTATACTTTGTATACTTCTGGTATCTCAAAAATCCTGAAAACTTATGACAATTAGGGTAATTGGCATATCAACCAGCATCAAAAAGAATCAACTCAAAATCTCTTTCTGTATAGGAATTCAAAATAATTTCGTGAGCGCAAAGTTTGTGTCTTTTTCAGCAAGATCAAACAACCATCACCACAACTAGTCATAAAGGTTTTACTTGGGACAAACACAAAAAAGAACACAAAAAACACAATCATAACAGAATTATGATGGAGTGTACACAACAAAACAAAAAGCAAAAAGCAAAGATAAATTCATTGGGTTGCCTCCCAACAAGCGCTATTGTTTAACGCCCTTAGCTAGGCATAAGGCGATAGAATCAAGTATCGTCGTCTTTGGTGCTCAAACCATAAGTAGAGTGAAGACTCAACATTTTAAGATCTTCATCTCTCTTTCTAGATGGTTCACCACTGCTTTTAGGAACAAAAAAAACTTGGTGGCCTTATTGTGGGCAAAATTTGGAGTGTTCTGAACAGCGTCAAAAGCGAAACCCAAGTTGGTTATGACATCCTCTAGTTTGCCAATTCTAGCGGAATCATGACCTAGTTTTTCGTTAACTGTGGGTTCCCTCTCCTTTAAATTTTTCAAAGTAATTCCCACCTTGGATCCATACTGAGTGATTTGATTGTGGATCTTTTTATCCAAATTTTCAATGAGTTAAATCGTAGCAACTTTATTTTCAATGATATCCAGCCTACGCATTACATGCTCCAAAGTTAAGGTAGTTCCATTAACCATGGGTGGGGGTGAGCCTACCAAATTTATTAAGGCACCATAAGAATCAACGGTATGGCTACCCAAGAAATTTCCACCTACGATTGTGTCAAGTACATACCTATTCCAAGGGGAAATACCCACATAGAAGTTGCGAAGCAGAATGGTAGTAGATTGCTTACGAGTAGATCTATTCTGAGCATTGCAAATCCTATACCAAGCATCCTTTAAGTTTTCTCCCTCATTCTATTTGAAATTAAGAACTTCAATCTCGGGAGTATCATTCAAAGTAATAGGACTCGCCATAAGGATGGGTAGACTATCCCGCACAAGCAAACAGAAAGCAAGCGAAAGAAAAGGGCAAACGAAAAAGGAAAATATTTTTGCAAATTTTTGTTTTTCAGAAGTGGGGGAGAGGAAAAAGAGAGGCAAAAAAGTAAATGCAAGAGATGAGTTTGCGATAGTTACTTGGATAAGCTTCACTCAGAATAGTCCCCGGTGCCAGAAATTGACACGTTGAAGGGACACTATTCTTGACTTCATACTCCCACGCAACGGTGCCAGAAATTCTTCTTGCTACCTCTTGAGCTTGCGTATTTCCCTTGAAGAAGAAAGGGTAATGCAGGAGAGTAGGAGTAAGTATTTCCCTCAGTTTGAGAACCAAGGTATCAATCCAGTAGGAGTATCAAGACAAGTTTCCAAAGTACCTGGGCAAAAAAAAACTTGCACCCAACGCTATAAAGGGGTTGTCAATCCCTTCACGATTAATTCCAAGGTGGGATATGAAGGTGGAAAGTGCAACAAAGTAAAAGTGTAGAGCTGAAAATATGATGTGAAGTACACCCGAGGGCCAAAGTGTTCACTAGAGGCTTCTCTCATGATAGCAAATATTACGGTGGGTGAACGAATTACTGTCGAGCAATTGATAGAACCGCGCAAAGTCATGATGATATCTAAGGCAATGATCATACATATAGGCATCACGTCCGAGACAAGTAGACCGATACTTTGTGCATGTACTACTATTACTCCACACATCGACCGCTATCTAGCATGCATCTAGTGTATTAAGTTCATAACAAACGGAGTAACGCCTTAAGCAAGATGACATGATGTAGAGGGATAAATTCATGCAATAGATATAAACCCCATCTTTTTACCCTTGATGGCAACAACATGATGCGTGCCTCGCTACCCCTTCTATCACTAGGTGAGGACACCACATGGTATGAACCCAAAACCAAGCACTTCTCCCATTGCAAGAATTATAGATCAAGTTGGCCATACGAAACCCACAACTCGAAGAGAATTACAAGGATACGAAATAATGCATATAAGAGATCAGACGAGACTCAAATAATATTCATACATAATTTGATCATAAATCCACAATTCATCGGATCTCGACAAAAACACCGCAAAAGAAGATTACATCGGATAGACCTCCATGAAGATCTTGGAGAACTTTGTATTGAAGATCCAAGAGAGGGAAGAAGCCATCTAGCTACTAGCTATGGACTCGAAGGTATGTGGTGAACTACTCACGCATCATCGGAGAGGCAATGGTATTGATGAAGAAGCCTTCCGTGTCCGAATCCCCCCTCCGGCAGGGCACCAGAACGGTCCCCAGATGGGATCTTGCGAAGGCAGAAGCTTGCGGCGGTGGAAAAGTATTTTCATGGCTCTCCCTGGCAGTTTCAGATTTTTGGAGAATTTATAGGCAGAAGAAGTAGGGCAAACGAGCCACGGGGGCCCACAAGCCTGCTAGGCGAGCCCCCAGGCCGCGCCTAGGGGGCTTGTGAACTCCCCGGGGTCCTTTGCCTTGGTTCTCAAGTCCCTTGCGTATCTTCTGTTATGGAAAAAATCATTCCGCAGGTTTTATTCCGTTTGGACTTCGTTTAATATTCTGATGTGAAAAGGTCAAAAACACGGAAAAAACAGAAACTGGCACTTGGCACTGAGATAATAGGTTAGTCCCAAAAAGATATAAAATAGCATATTCATGCATACAAAACATCCAAAGTTGACAAGATAATAGCAAGGAACCATCAAAAATTATAGATACGTTGGAGACGTTTCAGATGCTCATTGTTGATGAAGATCATCTTGAGTTAGGAGTAGTCCTTGTTGTTTCTTACTCTTGTCACCTACATGGGTTACTCCCAAAGCAAAGGAACAAACGCAAGGATATCTATGGACATGGAGTCAAATACATGGGAGGTGATGTCCAAAGAGGCATTAATTACCTTGTCCCTTGCTCACCTTTGAGGGAACGCATGACCCATTGAACTAATGCATATGGTTGGAGTTGATTGCACATAGTTCTTGCCAAAATGAATAAGAGTGAATTTCACTGGCGGAGTCACCCCTCAAGAACTTTCTAGTTCTTCCTCTTGGGGACCCACGTCGCCTTCATGGGAATCCTTGGAGTTGTTGTAGCACTAGATAAGGTAGTGCTAGAAGTGTCCTTGGTAAGCCACTCGACCTTGGCTTGGGGTTCTTCGTTGAATGAGTCAATCTCCTCTTGAAGCTTTCCCTTACCCTTGTGGTTTTGTGGTAGAAGGCTACCTTGAGAGCTTGTTCCCTTGGGAGGAGTATGATCATACTTCCCATCCCGAGGAACAGACTTGGGAATGGGATATGGACCTTCTTCCCGAACATCTCCATTGACATTGAAGTAGCAAAAACCCTGCTTCTTCCGATGTCCTTCTTCCTTGCGCACAATTTCTCTGAATTGCTTACTTCCGGCAAGACTTTTGAAGACACCTCTCTCTATAATCCCTTTCAATAAGTCGTTTTCTTCCTCAAGTGTAACTTGGCTAAGAGAATCATTAGTGTAATCAAGAGAGATAATAGCAACAACATCATTTGATCTAGCTTTAGTATTGTTGTCACTTGATGAAAAAAATATATTGCCTTTGTTACTAGTGTTCTTAGGTTTAACTTGTGGAACAAAAGTACACATGAGTAATTATTTGTCTAGATAAGAAGAACTCTTCTTTCGATGATCATCATTGATTGCTTTTAGAAACTCATGCTCTTTCTCTAAATTTAGCTTCTCGAAGCGTAGCTTCTCATGAGTTGTTGCAAGCTCTTTATGATCTTCTAGAGTAGTTTCATGAGCTAACTAAATAGTTTTTAATTCTTTCGTTAGTCATTTAATCTCTTTCTTATCATCTTCATTTGATTTCTCTTGACAAGCAAGAATATTTTCAAGTTCATTTTCAATGTTATCACTAGTCTTATCAAAGAGCAAGTCATCTTCTCCTAACAAGTCATCCTCATCACTATCAAAGTCAAAGTACTCGAGGTGTGATACCTTGGGGCCTTCTACCGTGAAGAAGTTTCCAATCCCTTCATTTGGTGAATCAGATAAGTCGTAGGAGTTGGAGAAGACGAGTACAATGCTGGGAACACCTTCATCTTGACTATAGTCGGAGTTGGAGTGATAGCTTCTCTCGGATTGGTTGTCAGACTCGGAGCCGGAAACCCATTCACCAACGTGAGCTTCATGTCTTCTTCTAAAACTTCTCTTGGTGTACTTGTCCTTCTTCTCTGATTCTTTGCCTCTCCGGGAGTGTCTTCGTTCATAATGATCTTCTCTACTCCTTCTCTCTCTACGAGGTGACTCATCTCTTGAGCTTCGTCTTCTAGGTGACTCTTCTCTTCGTTTGTGGGGAGCCGAGCACTCATTGGAAATGTGTCCGGTCTTTCCACAGTTGTAATAGTTTCGATCACGATTAGACGAATGCTTCTCGTCTTATTTTGAGGTTGAGTTTCTCTCTTTGCCTCTACTCTTATAGAACTTGTTGAATTTTCTGACCATGAGCCTTATCTCTTCATTGGTAACATGGTTGTCACTTGACGTAGCAGGGACATAATTTGAATCTTTGTAAGCAGCACTTGTCTTGTTGCGCAACTCATCTTTATCCTTGAGAGACATTTCATGAGCAACAATCCTTCCAGTTACTTCAATTGGCGTGAGATCCTTGCAGTTAGGCATCATTTGGATTAATGTGCACACGGTGTCGTATCTTCCATCCAAGGCTCTAAGTATCTTCTTGATGATGAGTTTGTCGATCATCTGTTCATTTCCTAAGCCGTCAATCCCATTTGTGATGAGAGCTAGCCTAGAATACATCTCAGCGACTCCTTTATCATCCTTCATCTTGAACTTGTCAAGCTGATTTTGAAGCACATCCAACTTAGATTCCCTCACCTAATCAGTACCTTCGTGCATATGAATCAAAATATCCAAAATTTCCTTTGCATTCTCAAGGCAACTGATTTTGTTGAATTATTCGCGACACAAGAAGTTGAACAGAATATCACATGCTTGAGCATTGATTTGCAACATCTTCAGTTATTCCGTTGTCACATCACAATCGAGTTCTTTACCTTCCCGAAGAAATCACCTTGCACACCAACACGAACAACAACCCAAACAACAGGATTATGACCAAGGATATGCATTTTCATCGTATGCTTCCAACTAGAGAAATTAGTGCCATCGAACTATGGACCTCTACGGTCATAATCTCCCTCACTAGACACCATAATCTCCTAGGTTGTGAAAACAATGCAATGAAGACTAAATCTCTCATACCACTTGTAGGATCGAAAGTATGTCTAGAGAGGGGGTGATTAGACTACTTGACAAGATAATAACTTAGCCTTTTCCCAATATAAGTGTGGGCTAGTTTTGGCAATTATGACTAGTCAATTACACCCTACACATGCACATCTAAGAGTGTAGCAGCGGAAAGTAAAACATATAAGTGTAAAGTAGAGGCTAAGGTAGGGAGATCAAACGCAAAGGTTGACACAATGATTTTTGGCATGGTTTCCGATAGGTGGCGCTATCGTACGTCCATGTTAGTGGACACTTCAACCCACGAAGGGTAATGGTAGCGAGAGTCCAAGGAGGGCTCAACCCACGAGGGGTCCACAAAGAAGCAACCTTGTGTATTCCACCACGGATTCCGTCCACACAGAACTAGCCTCACTCACGAAAGATCTTCACGAAGTAGGGGATCTTCTTGCCCTTAGAAACATCTTGGTTCAACTCCACAACACGAAGTAGGAGGTTCCCAAGCGACACATGACCAATCTAGGAGGCACCACCCTCCAAAAGGTAATAGATGTGGTAGAACGATGAACTCCTTGCTCTTGTGCTTCAAAAGATAGTCTGCTCAACACTCAATCACTCTCTTTCAGATTTGGCAGGTGTAGGAGAGATTGATCTTGTGGAAAGCAACTTGGGAGGCTGGAAATCAAGGTACAAATGGTTGGAATGGAGTCTCTTCATATCAACACATAAGTAGGTGGCTCTCTCTCGGAATATGGATCTCGTAAGTGTAAGTGTGTTCTGAGTGCTTCCTCTGCGAATGAGAGGTAGGTGCAGAGGTATATATAGGCATCCTCCCAAATCCAACTGTTACAACATTATTGACCAATTCGGTGACACCTAAAAGAATCTCAGTGGTACCGAGTTACACTAAATAGGGCGAGTTTTGAATTCTCGGTGAGACCGATATAGGAATCTTGGTGGTACCAATATTATTACCTAGACCAGCTTGCAAATCTTGGTGAGACCGGTTTCAAACTCGAAAATTTCGATTCTTGAAATCTTCTCAATAGAAATTTGGTGAGTGAATCTCGGTGACACCGATAGGAATGTTGGGGGTACCGAGATTGTACGGTTGGGCATAGGTTCTGTCAAGTGTAAAATCGGTAGGGCCTAATGGAAATTGTTGGTGGCACCAATTTTGCTGGTTTGGGTTTGGATAGAGATATTTTGTGGGAGAATGGCTAAGTATTTTTGGTGGCTACCTCTAAGCAGTTGAGCAACCAATTCATCATAATACCTCATCCCCTTCTAATAGTATTGGCTTCCCTATGGACTCAAATTGATTTCTCACAAAGTATAAAACATAGAGTCTTCTTGCTTGAAGCTTGAGCCAATCCTATTCATTCCTTGCATCAAGGGGCATCTCCTCACAATCCTATAGACAAATCATGTTTCAACTTTTCTGAAATATACTTGAATAAACTCATCAGTCCAATGATGCATATGTTGTGATTAGTTACCAAAACCATCTTAGGGAGCAATTGTGCTTTCGAACCTATTCCATAATTCCTTCATCATTTTAACAAGGAGGGACGAAAATCTTTTTTTTAAGAAATCGCCCGGCTCCTAGTTACCACGTTCATCATTGAAGTATGTCACCCAGAGTGGGTGGCAAACTCCGTGCTTGTTTTAAAGAAAAACGACACTTGTCACATGTGCGTTGATTACACAGATCTTAACAAGGCTAGTCCCAAGGATCTGTTTGCTCTTCCTCGCATCGACCGGCTCATCGACTCTACAGCCGGTTGTGGGCGTCTTGTTGGGGAACGTAGTAATAATTCAAAAAAATTGCTACATCACACCTAGATCATCTAGGAGAGACCAGCAACGAGTGAGGTAGAGCATCTTCATACCGTTGAAGATTGCATAGCGGAAGCATTACTACGAACGCGGTCGATGGAGTCGTACTCGAGGCGATTCAAATCGCGGAAGATCCGATCCGAACACCGAACGTACGCTGTCTCCGCGTTCAACACACCAACAGCCCGGGGACGTCTCCTCCTTCTTAATCCAGCAAGGAGGGATGATAAGTTGAGGGAGAACTCCGGCAGCACGACGGTGTGGTGACGGTTGTGGTGGTACTATCCCGGCAGAGCTACGCCTAGCGCTACCAAAACCGCAAACTGAGGAGAAAACGATCTAGGGAGAGAGTGGGGCGCCAAGGGCTTCACGTGTGCTCTTGGGGCGCCCCTCCTCTCTATATATAGGTTGAGGGGCGTGTGGAACAGCCCCGCCAAGCCCTAGGGCGCTTCCAAGGGGAGAGGAGGTGGAATCCTAGTCCCCTCCCTTCCATTCCATACAAAGGTGGACTTTCCACCTTTCCCGACAGCATGGGCATTGAGGGACTTGTGTGCTTGGCCCAATAAGGCCACGACCTCTCCCCCAGCCCATGCACACCCTTGGGACGTGGTGGAACCCTTGGTGGACTTCCGTACTCCTCCGAAAGATTCCGGAACCTTCTAGAAGCTTCCCGATACAATACCGGAAAAACCCAAAACTTTTCCAGTACACGAAATATGACTTCCCATATATAAATATTTACCTCCGGACCATTTTGGAACTCCTCGTGACGTCCGAGATCTCATTCGGGACTTCAAACAACCTTCGGTAACCACATATATGATTGCCATAACAACTCTAGCATCATAGAACCTTAAGTGTGTAGACCCTACGGGTTCGGGAAACATGCAGACATGACCAAGACATCTCTCCGGCCAATAACCAACAGTGGGGTCTGGATATCCATATTGGATCCCACAAGTTCCTCAATGATATCATCGGATGAACCAGGATGTCAAGGATTCACTTAATCCCGTATGCAATTCCCTTTGTGTACCGGTATGACACTTGCCCGAGATTCGATCGTCGGTATCCCAATACCTTGTTCAATCTGGTTACCGGCAAGTATCTTTACTCGTTCCATAACACATCATCCCATGGCTAACTCCTTAGTCACATTGATCTCATTATGATGAGGCATTACCGAGTGGGCCCAGAGATACCTCTCTATCACACAGGGTGACAAATCCCAGTCTCGATTCGTACCAACCCAACAGACACTTTCAGAGATACCTATAGTGCACCTTTATAATCACCCAGTTATGTTGTGACGTTTGATACACACAAAGCACTCCTACGGTATCCGGGAGTTGCACAATCTCATGGTCTAAGGAAACGATACTTGACATTAGGAAAGCTTTATCACACGAACTGCACGATCATGTGCTATGCTTACGATTGGGTCTTGTCCATCACATCATTCTCCTAATGATGTGATCCCATTATCAATGACATCCAATGTCCATGATCAGGAAACCATGACCATCTATTGATCAACGACCTAGCCAACTAGAGGCTCGCTAGGGACATGTTGTGGTCTATGTATTCACACATGTATTTCGGTTTTCGGTTAATACAATTATAGCATGAACAATAGACAATTATCATGAACAAGGAAATATAATAATAACCATTTTATTATTGCCTCTAGGGCATATTTCCAACACGTCTCTACTTCTTGGTTGCTTATTCTGGTTATCATCACATCAATATGGGTGTTGAGGATCAAGAAAAAATGGCATTCATCACTCCATTTGGTGCCTTCTGTTACTTCTCAATGCCACTTGGGCTTAAGAGCGCGGGGGCTACATATCAACAATGTGTTCAAAACTATCTACACAACCACATTAGGCGCAATGTTCATGCTTATGTTGATGACATCGCGGTTAAATACCAGAAGAAGGAAACTCTACTTGATGACCTCAGGGAAACTTTTGACAACCTTCATGTGTACAAGATGAAGCTTAACTATGCCAAGTGTGTTTTTGGAGTACGTGCATGCAAGTTCCTGGGTTTTTTGGTCTGAGAGCATGGCATCGAGGTTACCATGAGAAAATCAAAGCAATGGCCTCCCTTTCTTTGCCGGAAAACATCAATGATGTCCAGCGTATGGCAGGCCGGATTGCAGCCTTGAGCCAATTTATAAGTGTGCTTGGTGAGAAGGCAATTCCTCTCTATCATCTGTTGAAAACTACTGATAACTTCGTTTGGACAGATGTTGCCAACGATGCGTTTGAAGCACTTAAGAAACTGTTGGTTGAGCCGCCCGTCTTAGCTGCCCCGATTGGCGAAGATCCTATGCTCCTATACATATCTACAAAGAATAAAGAGGCGAGTGCAGGAATTGTCATTGAGCGCAAGGAGGCAGGAAAAGACTATCCAGTGCAAAGGCCTATTTGTCATGGTTTTGTCACGATAAATGTCCTCATGAAAGGACTTAGTGGTGAAGCCATCGCAACTCTGTGGCGACTCAAAGGGGTTGACCGGGAAACGGGAAACGTGTTTACCCAGGTTCGGCCCCTCAGGTTGAGGTAAAAGCCTACGTCCTGCTATGCGTATATTGTTGTGGGAATCTGTCGGGGGGATAACCCCGGGGTAGGCTCATCAAGCCTGCTCCTTCATTTCCTGCCCAAAGGATATGAACAAATACAGTTCCCCAATGCCTAAGACTTCTGGCCGGCTAGGCTGCGCCTGCCGGCTGGAGGACGGGGCGGCCAACTCTCTGGCCAGACAGGCAACCCCTCTCGGCTAGAGGCGAGACGGCTACCTCTTCCTGACCGTCTGGGCCAAGCCAGCCGGCTAGGAACGAGGCGACCGTCACACTCCCACTCCATTACTGCACTCAGCGTGGGGAACAGTGGAGGCGGTCATACTGTCTGCCCATGACGAATCTTGCAGGACGACGCTCGACGTACAGCACGTGCTCGGCGTCAACCTTACGCGAGAGCTTCATTGGCCAGCCGGCGGGTCCCACGGCCAAGCGAGACCATGCAGCCGGCGGGCCCCTCAAGCGACAAGACAAGACCCTCATGGGCCCCTGGTCAGCCGGCGAGGCTGTCAGCTGGGTCCCACTCTTGTACCCTTTATCCATAGTGTAGGCCGGCGGGTTCGTCTATAAAACCCCCCGGTCACCCTCCATGCAGAAGGTCGGTCGAACAACACTCCACACTCACGAACCACATAGAGAGAGGCAGAGAAGAGCCGGCTACTCCCCTCTTCCTCCTCCCAACACAGCTCCAGGAGAAACCTTGTAATCCAGCCATATACATCAAACACTCCGGTAGGACTAGGGGTCTTATCTCTACAGAGATCCCTGAACATGGGTACATCGTGCGTTCCATGCTTGTACCAACCTTGTTCCCAGCGCCCTCCTTTGTCCCTTCGGTTCTCACCGACTTGAGCCTACCTATGGCATATGTTGTGAGTATTCACCGATATTTGGCGCCCACCGTGGGGCCGATCGCGACATCGGCTGGCTTTACGCGCTGGGCGGGGCTCCGCACCTACGCCACCGGATGCATCGAGTCCGGATCGATTTGCATGCCCGTGGAGCTCGCTTTTGACGAGGCAACACCGATGATGATCGACGTCCCCGTCCGTCATGCGGATTCGGACGAAGATTCTGATGACGAGGCGCTTCCTAGCATCGTCGTCGCTGCTATGGAGAACCTCAACGTTCTCTTTAGTGACTTACGTCTCAACGACGGTCCTCGCTACTTCGGCGAGGCCTTCGACGTTGAGGTGCTCTGCGCCAGCTTCAACAGGCTCTCTATCGCTGAGATGCCTGCACATGACGTGTACCCCAGCAACGTACTCGTCTTCGATGGCCCTTCACCGTTGGTGGGGTTCTTCACCCCATGCCATGTCGCCGCCATCTCCAACGTCGTGGAGGTGATGGTTATTGGCGCTTGCACCAGCGCGGCTCATGGCAAGGCGTCAGCAGATGCTGGTGAGCCCGCTGCCGCCACTCATCAGGACGCTATTGCCGGCCTGAAGACACTCATCGCTGCCTCTGCGAACCCTAGCGACGCCCGAGCCTCACTGGAGGAGGCTCGCAAGAATATATTGGAGGAGGGCATTGTCGTCGCCTCGGCAAAGCGTCGGATGGAGGCCATACAACGCGAGTATAACTCCGCATACGGCCTCACTCCGATTTCCGAGGCCCCTAGCCGGCTTGGATCGGTCCGCAGCCGCGACCGGTTCATCACTGAGATCCTAGGCGGCAACCAACCCACCTACGAGACCCCTGCGGCCAACTTGCGGGCAGCGCAGGCGGCCATGGAAGAGATGATGAGCTTGGCGGCCGAGGATCGCGCCTTCCAAGAGAAGCGGTTCAAGGATCTCCTTGACGCCGCCAACGAGCAGCAAACTCGGCTTGACCCTGGTTCGGCCTAGTCACAGTCTCCGGGACCCAACCCCGGAGCTCGCCGCAACACTAGCGGTCAGCATCCCGCGGAGAGATCTTCCTCGCACAGCACCTCCATCCGGAGGGGCGAGGGAAGCCAAGGCTGGCGCTCCCAGCGCCAGAGCGAGCACACTTCGAGCAAGCGTCGCGGTGGCGATGAGAGCGATTCGGCGTGTGAGGTTCCTCGCCCAGGAAGGACCCATGTCTCTGGTTCGCGAGGTGCCTCCCCTCTCGTTGCTTGGGTCGGCGCTTGCATTCCCTAGGATGATCGGGACGCCCCCAGGCGTCTCATCGTCCTGGCCCAGTCAGCCCTCCTGGAGGAGGACGGTCCCATCGGTCCGGCCTGCTTCAGCCCCCGGATCCGAGGGGAGCCATTCCCCCGAGGCTTCACTTTGCCTCGGGACACGCCCAAGTACAATGGCACTGCCAAGCCAGAGGACTGGCTGATCGACTACACCACAGCCGTCAGCATTGCCAGGGGCAGCAAGCGCATAGAGGTCCGCTACATGCCACTCATGTTGGTCGGTTCGACCCGGACTTGGCTTAACAGCCTTCTGGCCAGCAGCGTCAACTACTGGGTGGACTTCGAGGAGGCGTTCGTCCGCAACTTCACTGGCACCTACAAGCGCCCTGGCCGGCCCCGCGAGCTGGCCATGTGCGTCCAGAAGGCTGACGAACCCCTTCGCGACTACGTCACCCGGTGGACAGATCTCCGCAACTCGTATGAGGGGGTGCATGAGGTACAAGCCATCCAGTACTTCATCGACGGTTGCCGAGATGGCACCCTCCTCAAGCACAAGCTCATGTGCCCCGAGCCCACCTCTCTCGCAGTTCTCATGGCCAAGGCGGACAAGTACGCCTCGGCCGACTCGGCGATGCACGTCAAGGTGACTGCCTCGGACAAGGTTGTCCCCACGCCGGCTACTCCCAAGCTGGCTGGAGATGGCCGAGGCGGCCAAAACAACAACAAGCGCAAGGCGGATCAGATGGATTAGCGCTCCAACAACGGGTTGGTAGCCAGCATGGAGGGCGGGACGTCAGCTCCTCAAGCTGGCCCTCCGCGGAAGCATTCCAATAGGAACAACGCCAACTGGGTGCCCAAACAGTCCTTCGAGCAACTGCTTGATGCCCCCTGCAAGATACATTCTGGGGAGCAGCCGTCCAACCACACCCTTCGACAGTGCAGCTTCGCACGCCGGTTGTCGCAAGGAGATGGCCTGCTGGCTCCCCCACGTGCGCAAGCCGCACCTCATGCACCGGCTCCTGGTCCTGCTCCAGCTCCACCGCCGCCGCCTCGCGATGACGTCCGCCTCCATGACGACTAGCCCCATAAAGATGGGGCCTTCTTCGTCTTCACCAGTGAAGGCGACGACAAGCACAACCTGCGCCCGAGACGGCGCGAGGTGAATGCCACGGTTCCCCCGGTTCCCCAGTACATGCATTGGTCGGACAGACCAATCACATGGAGCCGGGTGGACCATCCTGCGGTGATGCCCAACCCGGGCTCATATGCGCTCGTCCTCGACCCCACCTTCGCATCCAAGAGGCTTACATCCCGGTTCTCCCGGGTCCTGGTCGACGGCGGCACATGCATCAACATCATCTACCTCGACACTCTCCTCAAGCTCGGGCTCAAGGAGACGGACGTCCTACCGACCAGCACTGTCTTCCACGGCATCGTGCCTGGGCAGTCCTGCTCGCCTATCGACAAAATCCAGCTGGACGTCCTCTTCGGCGACAAGGCTCACTTCCGCTGAGAGTCCATATGGTTCGAGGTAGTGGACCTCAGCTGCTGCTGGGCAGACCGGCTCTGGCCAAGTTCATGGCTATACCGCACTACGCCTACCTGAAGATGAAGATGTCGGGTCCAAAGGGCATCATCATTGTTGCTGGCGACTACAAGAAGTCGCTCGAGTGCGCCCAATATAGTAGTCGCCTCGCCGACGCCCTGGTGATCGCTGAGGAGAATCGGCAGACCGACCGGTTCGTGGCCTAGGCTATCGAGCACCCGGCGATTCCTTCTCCTCCGTCCCAGTCGGCCGGCGAGGGCTCTTTCAAGCCGGCCAAAGAGACCAAGCAGGTCCCACTCAACCCTGCCAACCCCAAGCAATGCGTCACCATCGGGGCTGGCCTCAGCCCCAAATAGGAAGGCGAGCTCGTCGACTTCCTCCGTGAGAATTGGGACATCTTCGCATGGTCTCCCAAAGACATGCCGGTTGTTCCGAGGAAGTACCCCGAGCACAAACTTCACGTGCGACCGGATGCAAAGTTGGTGAAACAACCTTTGCGCGGCTTCGCCGAGGGGAAGCGGCACACAATCGGAGAAGAGATCACCCGGCTCCTTGCAGCCGACTTCATCATGGAGGTTTCCCCACTCGGACCGGTTAGCTAATCTAGTCCTAGTGCTGAGGAAGAATAACACCAGGCAAATGTGTATCGACTACACTAGCCTGAATAAGGCCTCTACGAAAGACCCTTTCGCGTTGCCTAGGATATATCAAGTGATCGACTCCACTGCACGCTGCGAATTGCTGTCGTTTCTGGATGCTTATTCAGGCTACCATCAAATCAAGCTGGATCCAGCAGATCGCCTGAAGACCTCCTTCATCACGCCCTTCGGGGCCTACTGCTACACCACCATGATGTTCGGTCTGAAGAATGCTGGTGTGACATTCCAACGCTGCATGCAGCAGTGCCTACTGCCACAGATCGGCAGAAACATCCACGTATATGTGGATGACATCGTCGTCAAGACGAAGCAGCACTTCAGCCTCCTCGACGATCTGCAGGAGACGTTCGCCAACCTGCACGAGTACAAGATGCGGCTCAACCCGGAGAAGTGCGTCTTTGGTGTTCCAGGCGGCAAACTCTTGGGGTTCTTCGTGTCCGCTTGTGGCAACGAGGCGAACCCCGAGAAGATCGGCAACATCGAGCGGATAGTGCGGCCGGCTCGAATCCTAGACGTCCAGAAGTTCGCCGGCTGCCTGGCGTCCCTTAGCCGGTTCGTCAGCCGACTTGGCGAGAAGGCCCTTCCACTCTATCAGCTCATGAAGAAGACGACAAAATTCGAGTGGAACGACCAGGCAGAGTAAGCCTTCCGCGACCTCAAGCGGGTCATCTCGAGAATGCCAATCTTGGCAGCGCCGGCTGAAAGGGAACCCATATACTCATATACATTGCCGCGACCACTCACGTGGTTAGTGTAGTGTTGGTAGTTCAATGCAAGGAGGAGAGCAAGGTACTGTTAGTGCAGCGCCCTGTCTACTACCTCATCGCGGTCTTGTCCGCCTCCAAGCAGAACTATCCCCGCTACCAAAAAATGTGTTATGGTGTTTACCTTGCTGCAAAGAAGTTGAAGCAATACTTCCAAGAGCATGCCATCACTGTGGTGAGCCCAGCTCCACTTTCAGAGATCATGGGCAACCGTGATGCAACGGGCAGGATTGCCGAGTGGTCCATCACCATGGTGGACCACGATATTCGCTACGAGCCTCGCACCGCCATCAAATCTCGGGTGGTGGCGGACTTCTTCGTCGACTGGGCCGAGACCCAGTTCGAGCCGCCGCCTCCAGACTCTACGCATTGGCGGATGCACTTCGACGGCTCGAATATGCGGACGAGTCTAGGAGCCGGCATCGTCTTGACGTCTCCGAAAGCAGACCAGCTCAAGTATGCTCTCCAGATCCACTTCGCCGCCTCCAACAACGTCGCCGAGTACGAAGCACTGGCTCACGGCCTCCGGCTCGCCAAGGAGATTGGCATCCGGCAGCTCATATGCTTCGGCGACTCAGACTTGGTGGTACAACAAGTTTCTGGCGAATGGGATGCCAGGGACGCCAACATGGCAAGCTACCGCTTCCTTATCCAGCAGCTCAGCAGCCCCTTCGAGGGCTGCGAGTTCCACTATGTTCCCAGAGCAGACAATGAGGTGGCTGATACACTGGCCAAAATTGGCTCCATGAGACAGGCTATCCCAGCCGGTGTCTCCCTCGAGCAACTCCACACGCCGTCTATCAGGCCGTCTCCCGAGTCGGCATCAATCTTCGTGCCGGCTGATTCCATGGTGCAAGCGTCGTCGGCTCCACCAGCTACGCCGGCTACAGCTCTTGTGCCGGCTACGCTGGCCATGCCGACTCCAATAGCGGCACCGGATGAATCTATGGTGCAAGCGTCGTCGGCTCCACCAGCTATGCTGGTTACAGCTCATGTGCCGGCTACGCTGGCCATGCCGACTCCAATAGCGGCACCGGCTACAACAACAACTCCGGCTCCACCGTGCCTCGAATCCTGTCGTCTCGACACCCAATGGGTGGATGTCAAGGAGATAGACGGTGAGCCAGCTACTGCAGGAGCACCAGAGACACCTCGTCTCGAGCCCACGACTGATGCTTCACCAAGCGCGGGGGCTGCAGAAGCCCTAACAGTCAGGTCGAGGCGGAGCCAGCCGTTGTGTCGGCTCCATCATGGGCTCAACCTATCCTGGCCTTCCTCCTTCGCGACGAGCTTCCTCAAGACGAGGCGGAGGCAAGGCAGATTCAACGCAGGTCTACAGCCTACGCCATCATCAATCACGAGCTGGTGCGGCGCAGCGTGACTGACGTGTTCCAGCGCTGCGTCGAATCAGAAAAGGGATAGGAGATCCTCAGACACATTCACCAGGGGTAGTGCGGGCATCATGCCGCCTCTAGAACCCTGGTGGCCAAGGTGTTCTGCCACGGATTCTACTGGCCCACGGCCTTCGAGGAGGCCGTGGATCTGGTCGACAAATGCGAAGGCTGCCAGCTCTTCAGCCCAAAGAGCCACATGCCGCCTTCGGCCCTCAAAGCAATCCCCCTGTCATGGCCGTTTGCCGTCTGGGGACTGGACATGGTAGGGCCCTTCAAGACGGCTCGTGGTGGAATGACCCATCTCTTGGTAGCCGTCCACAAGTTCACCAAGTGGATCGAGGCCAGACCTATCAAGAAGCTTGATGGCCCCACGGCTGTGATGTTCATCACGGACATCTCTGTTCGATATGGCGTCCCCCATAGCATCATCACCGACAACGGCACCAACTTCGCCAAAGGCGCTCTTGCGCTCTACTGCTCCAAGGTAGGCATCCGGCTCAACTCGGCATGTGTGGCACATCCCGAGTCGAATGGCCAAGCGGAGAGGGCCAACGGCCTGATCCTGGACGGCATCAAGCCAAGACTGGTGGCACCACTTGTCAAGTTGGCCGGCCGCTGGATCGAGGAATTGTCGGCTGTACTATGGAGCCTCCGCACCACGCCCAACTGGTCGACCGGCTTCACTCCGTTCTTCCTCGTATACGGGTCCGAGGCTATTATTCCTACGGATATCAAGTTCGACTCGCCTCGCGTCACTCTATACACGGAGACGGAGGCGAAGGAGGCAAGAGAAGATGGTGTGGATCTCCTCGAAGAAGCAAGGGACTTGGCCTTGATCCGGACGGCCATCTATCAACACAAGCTGAGATACTACCACAGCAAGAAGATCAAGCCCCTGTCTTTCAGAGAGGGAGGCTTGGTCCTCAGAAGAATCCAGCGCACTACCGGCCAGCACAAGCTCTCATCCCCATGGGAGGGACCCTTCATCATCAGTAGGGTGTTGCACAACAACACTTACTACTTGATCGATGCCCAAAAGCCAAGGAAGCGCAAGAGGGACGACTCCGGCCAGGAGACGGAACGTCCATGGAAGGCGGCGTTGCTTCGCCTGTTCTACTGCTAGAAGGCAAGTATCAAACATGGAAAGAGCATGCACAAATGTATCTCTCTCCCTCTTCAGGGATCCTCAGTGAATGCAATAGAAAGAGCATGCCTCATGCTTCTTTTTAGAATTCATATCTAGAGTGCTCACTCTGCGACGCCCCTTGCTGGCTCTAATAAGCTCGGGGGCTCGCTAGCCGCCCGGACGCCTTCCTTATGTTGTAGAAGAACACATAGTGTACGCCGGACAGATCCCTGGTCACCTCGTATCAGCTTGCAGACCGGCTCCGGCCGTCCGGTTTGCGAGGCGACGGTAGGTAAGGCCGGATGCATGCAAAGTTTGACTACAAAAATGTTGCCGGCTCGGGTTGGCTCGATCAATTTTATGATCTCATTCAGTCCGTCCTCTGCTGGTTTATGTCTGAATCTTTAAGTCTTGATGGCTTCGAAAAATCTAAGTCTTGTTTTCTAAGGCCAGAAACCTCGACCCAGTCACAGACCGGCTCACGGCTGGCGGGCTGGCGGGGTGGAAACTTGGGAATACAGGGATTGGAGAAAAAGAAGTCAACCAGGAATCAAAAGATAAAGATATAAAACAACACGCATGGCAATACAAATATAATTGTGAATACATACATTCAAAATGCATTGGCCCACGGTCGAGGTTCATTACACCCCCGGTGGGTGGAACTGTTGGACTGACAAGAAATTGCAAACAACAAACAGGACACCGGCTACGGGGCTGCAGCCTCATCAGTCGCCCCGGGTGCTGCTCCTGAAGTGGTGGCTTCACCATCCCTGGCTGCTCCCGAGGCAGTTGCGCCGTCTCCTTCGCGAGGGCTCCCGACTCCATCCTCACTGGAGTCGGCGTACGCCGCACCACTGGAGGCCGCAGCAGTATCCACACCGTGGGCCGTCTCGATGGAGCTGCCATCGGGGTCATAGGGCTCAAGGCCATGTAGATCTTCAGGGATCACACCGCTCCAAAATGATCTCGTCCCAAGCGGCGTACTCGGCGATGCCGCTGGCCCTCAAGCACAGCGCCTCCTCCACAGCCTGCAGCTCCGCCTCCGAGCCGTCGCGCTGAGCGACGAGCTTACCGAAGTCCAGGTTTCGATACCAGGACTTGGCCAAGCACAGGGCCAGGTAGGCTCCAGCGCACGCGGCCGAGGCACGCCAGGCTTCAAGGCGATCCTCGCGAGCTGCAAGCCAGCGGGCGAGCCGGCTCATCGACGTTGGCTCCACGCCATCCGGCCACAAGGCCGCCACCATCGACGAGCCTGTGACCTGGAGCTGAGCCATAGACTCGCCCAGGGCGTGCAGGCGGGCCCTGAGCCCCACTCCGATCTCCTCCACGCTCCAGCCGGAGGTAGCATCTACCTCCTGCCCAGCCGCGCGGCGCTCCTCACGGCTCACCTCGACGGTCGTGTCGGCTGCGACCTGAGTTGCCAGGAAGAGGCCTCAGACAGGAAAAGGAGTGCAGAAACGAGTAAGAAGAGGAGACGGACAAGAAAGCTCAAGACAAAACAAAAAAGAAAGACTCGCGATGGAAGGCGCCATCGGTCTCATGGGCGCTCTCCAGGACCTCGAGCTCCCGCACCTTGCTCGCGTGAGTAAGGCGGGCAACTTCCTCCTGGAGGATCACCGTAGTCTCTAGGGCCTTGGCCAGCTGCGTCTGCTTCTGGACAAGGGCCTCCTCCTTCTCCTTCAAGGCGGCATCCTTGAGATTCATCTCCTCGAGATGAACCGACGCAAGGCGTTACACGTCGACAGAATAGGAGGCTTCCTTCTCCTGCAGCATGCCACGCAGCTGCTCCCGCTCGACCCGGCTGGCCGCCTCGAGCTCCTTCTTCTCCAACTGGAGAAGAGCAAGTTGCTCCTGGAGCCGGTCTCCTGCATCATGCAGGGCGTCCCGCTCCACAGCGACTTCACCCAGCCGGGCTTGGAGCCCGGCAACCTGGCCATCGGCCGCCTGGTGCTGAGCCCGCAACTCATTGTAGGCCTGCACCTGGGCATCATAAATATCCTGCAAAAGCAAAGAAGAAGCAGAAGTTAGATTCGGCCTGGTTAAGTAATAACCAGCCCGACTCTCGGGGGCTACACCCAGTGGGTGCGCTAGCGCGCCCCCACTAAAGAAGCAAAACAAGAAAAGAGGCTCAAAGAGATTCGGCCCAGCCGATGATCGGCTGGCCCGATTCTCGGGGGCTACACCCAGTGGGGTGCGCTAGTGCTCCCCCAGTGAAGCAAAAGGAAAAATTCAAGATCAGGATGAAGCACTTACCCTGGTGCGGGCCTCCAAGCACTCCAAGTCGCTGCCCACCATGCGGGCCGACTGCTCCACCTTCGACCGGCTGCTAGAAAACAGCGACACCAGCTCCGGGACACCGGTGAGCGCAGTGTTGGCGGGCAGTCATGTGCTCGCCAAATTGGTCACCCGACACAACTTCATGGGCCGGCTCTCGACCCGGCCACCAGCTCCCGGCGTAGTTGGACCATGGTGGGAACGACGATGGCGCCGGCTCCAGGAGCCGGCGCGGCGGCCGGCGCTGCCTCCTCAACGGGAGGTGGATGGGCCGCATCCGGCGCATCCATGATCACCCCTGGCGCATCAGGGGCCGCGTCTGGCGTGTCCAGGATCAGTTCCTGCGCGTCTGGCGCCGCCTCAGCCCTAGGGGATTCAGGGATCGTCTCCAGGTCCACCGGTGCAGAAGCGTCCGGCTCGGAGGGCTGGGCCCCCTCAGCCCTCGGGGCAGCCTCGAAGCCGCCTCGCTAGCTGGCCCCTCAACACGAGCATGCGCGGAGGTGTCATCTCTAGACTTCGTACGCTTCTCCGCTGGCTTCTCGGCCCGGCTGAGGCGAGACTGGCCCTCGGCCGTCTCCCCCGCGGCCACGTCCCGCCGGTGCTTGGACTTCTCCTCAAGCTTCCTCTGGGCAGCATCAGCTGCTGCCTAGCCAGCCCGCTCGGCTGCGCAGGTGGTGTCTTCCTCCACATCCTCCGCCTCCTTGTCGAGCGACATTCTTAAGGAACAAAGCTTCTTACAAGACAAACGAGCAAAAGGGGGAGGAAATCTTACCCTGCGACCAAGGGCACCTGCCTTCTGCCGGCACCACGACGCTTCTTGGCACCGCCTGCCCATGCTCCGGCTGGAGGACCTGGCGCCGGACGCTTAGGAGCCGGCCTGAAAGCTGTGGCACCCTTTCGCTTCTTCCCTGCCGCCTCGTCAGCAACGGTTGCCCCGGCCCTTTGACGCCGACCGCGCGTCAGCGGCGGGCTGGTAACCTCCTCCACCCCATCGGAGTCTTCCTCGAAGGCTGCATCAGAGAGGAATGAGGGAGTCTCGTCGTCATCTGTCCAGTCTGCAACGGAGGGCCGCGGATACTCACCATATGGCTCTGTCCCTTCCGACTCCAACGCGTACTTCGAGCCTGCGGAGGAGTCCGAGTGGGACTCAATCACGCCCTCGTCCTCGATCTCTGAGGCGTCGGACGTGGCCACGTCGGCAGCGGGCGGATGGAGATACGCCTGCAGCTTCTCGAACATCTACGAAAAAGGATCCGAGAGCCGGCTCAGCGAGACGGCCACTCGCAAGACAAACAACAAAGAACAAAGAGAACACTTACCACCGGAGGCGAACTTGACCTGTTGAAGTGGGTCATCCCCCACAACCAGCTCCCGCCGTCATCCATGCGGGCGGTGGAAATCAGGTCCACCCTTCGCGCCACCGCGCCGGGGGTGAACCTCTTGGTGGACATCCTGCAAGGATCATGCCGGCCGCTCATCTGGCAGACCAGATGTGGCTGCCTCTGCAGCGGCAGGATCCTGCGGGTCACCATGGTGGTGAGCAGGACGCGTCCAAGTTGGCCGCCCTTCTCTAGGATCGCGAGGTAGGCGCAAATCTGCGCCACCTCGGGAATCGGCTTGGGGGTCTTCGTCGCCTAGTTCAACTTCGTCGGCAGATCGATGTTGAACGGGGGCATTTTGAGGGCGTCCTGGGCGGGGCCGGCGTTCTTCACGTAGAAGAAGCCCCGGTGCCACTGCTTGATGAACTCCTGCAGCGGCAGCTGGGGGAAGCCGGACTTCGAGCGATGATGCACTAGTGCGGCTCCGCACGGCGTCATCGAGCGCGGCCCGGCGAGCTTTTCCACCTCGGACTTCTCCGTCGCGATGGATTGCTGCTTGAAGAAGAACAAGCTGCGCCAGAGATCGATGCGAGGCTCGATCCCCAGGAAGCCCTCGCACAAAACCACGAAGGCCGATAGCTGCAATATGGCGTTCGGCGCCAGGGGATGCGGCTGCAGGCCGAAGAAGTGGAGCCATTCGGAGAAGAAGGCGCTCGCCGGGAGCCCGAAAGCCCGGTAGAAGTGCTCGTTGAAGACAACAACCTCTCCCACGGCAGGTGTGGGAGCGGTCTCATCGCCTGGGATTCGCACCAGCACCTGGGAGTCCGGGGACAGCAGCCGGTGATGGTGGAGCGCCTCGATGTGGCCTTCGCATATCTCGCTGCCTAGCCAGGCCCCCTGCAACGAGGGCATCTGCAACGAGGAATTTTTCGAGGTGGAGCCGCCGGCCATGGCTGCGGGCGGCTAGAGCTATGTCTCTCTAGGCTCGGGGAGGAAGAGAGCGTCGATGCGGGGCGAGAGTGCGGGCGAATGGCCTCCTCGGAACCCTCGCATCCCATTTAAACCCCACGAAGCATCGTGGGGAGGGGAACCGGTGCGTGCGGAACCCCCACTAACCCCGTGTATTACGGCAGTAGCGCTTGCCTAAGCCCAACCGCCGCGGAGTAAATCCACAGAGGATCTCTCACGCGGAGGCCTAGGCGGCGTCGTGGCGGGACCCAGGGCGCAGGCCCGGTCCTGTCACCAGTAATCACCATCATTACATCAGGCGGGGCCTGGCACGTGGCGCCTTCTGGAGACCTGCGACGAAGCCGAGGTGTAGCTTCGAAGCCAGCCGGTTTCGGAGCCGGCGTCCCCTATCGTGGATGGCGGCAGAAATACCAAGACAAAATATCAAGCCGGTGAGGCCGCCCGTCCACAGACGGTGGGCCTCCCCAGCTTTGGGGACTACTGTTGGGGGGATAACCCCGGGGTAGGCACATCAAGCCTGCTCCTTCATTTCCTCCCCAAAGGATATGAACAAATACAGTTCCCCAATGCCTAAGTCTTCTGGTCGGCTAGGCTACGCCTGCCGGCTGGAGGACGAGGCGGCCAACTCTCTGGCCGGCCACGCAACCCCTGCGAGCTAGACGCGAGACAACTACCTCTTCCTGACTGTCATGGCCAAGCCAGCCGGCTACGAACGAGGCGGCCGTGCCCAAGCCGGCTAGCCAAGCAGGCTAGCCGACCGAGGATCATCAGTCACATCAGATCGTAGGTCAAGACGAGACCTTACGATTAAATGTGGCTATGCGTCAGCAAAGGTACTGGATCGGAGTGTCCGGCAGGTACGAGCGTCGACGGCCACGTCGTTGACCTACCCCGGCTTTGATCCATCACCTAGCATACTGTCAGACCGTCACACTCCCACTCCATTATTGCACTCGGCGTGGGGAATAGTGGAGGCGGTCGTACTATCTGCCCATGATGAATCTCGCTGGACGACGCTCGACGTACAACGCGTGCTCGGCGTCAACCTTACGCGAGCCTTTCATTGGCCATCCAACGGGTCCCACGACCAAGCGATACAATGCAGCTGGCGGGCCCCTCAAGCGACAAGACAAGACCCTCGTGGGCCCGTGGTCAGCCAGCGAGGCTGCCAGCCGGGTCCCATTCTTGTACCCTGTAGGCCGGCGGGTTCGTCTATAAAACCCCCCGGTCACCCTCCATGCAGAAGGTCGGTCAAACAACACTTCACACTCACCAACCACATAGAGAGAGGCAGAGACGAGCCGGCTGCTCCCCTCTTCCTCCTCCCAACATAGCTCCGGGAGCAACCTTGTAATTCATCCATATACATCAAACACTCCGGCAGGACTAGGGGTCTTATCTCTACGGAGAGCCCTGAACCTGGGTACATCGTGCGTTCCATGCTTGTACCAACCTCGTTCCCAGCGCCCTCCTTTGTCCCTTCGGTTCTCACCGACTTTAGCCTACCTATGGCATATGTTGTGAGTATTCACCGACAGAATTGATTACAAGGGTGCGGATTCGCCTAACCTAGCTCTCGATTGATGTTAACTTAACCCTATCAACCCTAAAGACTCGTATTTATATACAGGTCGAGGCTCTAGGTTTACAAGAGTCCAACTCTCATTACAATTCATGAGTCAGTCTAGCTCTAACTTGCCTTGTCTCTTACGCATGGAAACTTCAGCTGGCTCTTTGCTTATGTGAGCCAAGAGTCGCCTTCTTTGAGTCTTGGGCCAACCGTCTCTCCACAGCATACGTCTGGCGCCTTTCGCTTCTTAGATAACGGCCCATCTTGTTCATGGAGATAGAGCCGCCATAATCCTGACCCGGCCTTATAGGGTGGGTCTTATAACGGGATAACATCCCCAACATTAGGCCCGAGATTGACTTGAACTTATTCATGTCAATAGAATTTATTTTAATCCTGACGGCTCAATTGAAACCTCATCCTATCCCCAATGGAAAAATCGCCGGCTTGTGGACTTTCCCTGATTTTCCTCCACGTGGATTAATGACGTTACTTACTCTGAAATTCCATGAATCTTTATAACGTCACCCAACGGTTCCTTTCGATCTTATCTGACCAGCCCGAAAACCAAGGCGCCATCAACTCCGGATTTACAGTGCCTCCTAGTTTCCCGCCCCTGGTGTTTCCATTTCCCCCTCCGCTGTTTAAATACTTACAGGGGAATCTTTTTTCACTTTTTACCCTAGCTCGTCTTCTTCCTCCTCAAGCCCTTCAGTCCTCGACGCGCAGCCACCGCATCTCTTCCGGCGAACTTCTCCCGAGGCACGGATTTCGCCTCCGTTCAACTCTTGCATCGACCCACGGTCTTCTTCCCCTCCGGTTGACACCATTAGGTACGCCCTCATTCTTTTGTAATAGATTTGTTCAGGTCGTGCACTGTAACTCATCGGAGTTCTTCTAGGGTTCGTCGTATCGCCATTAGCAACGCGGGTTCATGCACTCCTTTTAGCATAGCAAACCCCCTTAATAAGTAGTGGAACGGATGCGAAATGGATCTTGCATAAGCTTTACTGATATCTCCATACAAAACTTGTCGCCATTTAGTTGTTGCCACCTTAGTGCTTCACCGTTCAGTTCAGCTTTTAATTTTTCTTTTTTGCACTGCTGGTAGATCCATCCTGCTGTGTAGTTTTGACGAAAAATTGTTCTTACAACACTTAGCAAAATTCAATCTTCGTAGTCTCTTCATGACCTAGTAGCGGCTTATTATTAAGCCAACTTAGTCTTTTCATGGCTCGCCATCACCATGTGTCCCCTAATTCTTAGGTGACTTAAAATATTATGATTTATTTTCTGCTAGTCATTAGAACAACCCGCCATTTGTATTCATGCAGCTGGCCTCTTTCCGGATCTAAACACTATGTCAAAGCCATAAAAATGTGATTGGTTACCTTGTGATATTAACGAAGCCACCTTGCAACGATTTGTGTCAATGGGAACCTTGTCCCCTAATGAAGTAATTGAATGGAGAGCTCCTGCCAGAGAGGTGCAACCTCAACCCGCCGAAGGGGAAGTAGTAGTCTTTGCAGACCATTTAGAGCGAGGCTTCTCTCCTCCTGGCTCAAAATTCTTCCGAGACGCCTTCAGCTTTTTCAATCTTCATAGCCAAGATTTAGGTCCTAATTCAATCACTAACCTGTGCCAGTTCTAGGTTTTTCATGAAGCATACTTAGAAATAGAACCCACTTTTCCTTGTTTAGGGAATTTTTCAATGTAAATCGCCAAACGGAATGGGCCGATCGCCCTAGCTTAGAACTTGGCGGAGTCACTATCTAGTGGCAGCGTGACACTGGCTTCCCTGCTGCTGCCTTACCCAGCCATCCCAAAGGCTGGGGAAAAACCTGGTTCTACTTCAAAAACACTGCTCCAGATCAAGAAAATTCTTTACCAGGTTACATAGAAGATCGTCTTCCAATGGACTTCCAGCTCCCCGGATCTCTGAATCAAAAAGAACAAGCCGCCCACAAATCTTTTTGTCCACTACTGAAGGCTTCGACCGCCAATGGTTTGACCGGAATCGACTCAATCCGATGCTGGGTTGAATGGCGCATCATGCCCCTAAGCCGTAGTGAGGGTCTGATGTGTCATTATGACAGAAATTTGAACAACGCTCAACGTTTCACGAATGTCATGCTTGACTCTGAAGAAATCGACAATCTCGTGAAGAATTTAAGTGGTGTACCCAAAGAGGCTTGTTCCAAAATTGGTCTGAAACCATTATGCGTTGCCAATCTTGCTCGTGAGGTAGATAAAGTCACCTTTTAACTGTGTTATTTGGTACCTTCCTTTGTTCTTTGGTAGAACTAACTTCCCCTTTTTACATAAAAATGCACCCTTGTGGAAACGTTAAACTGTAAAGCCGCATGTAAAAAGAGTGAAGACCCTCGCCAAGAAGAAGAAAAGCAAATCAGGTGCGGTCGAGTCATCCATCATGGGCGAGTCACCACATAATGAAGACGTGTCTGACGTAAATACCCGGACCGTGCCCTTAATGCATCATATATTTGTTCTAACCATTTACTTAATTTCTATGGAGATGAAGGGGAAAGTGATGCTGAAGAGGCTGAGGTAATTTCCATATCTTCTAACTCAAATATTTCCTTGGCAAGACCTCAAAGGCGGTTTGTACGAAAGTCCCTATGAATCACCCAGATGCTCACTTGGATCCTAACTTGCTTTTGAAGAAGGCTTTATATACTCGAGAACGCCACACCCGTAGATCTTCAGATGATCTTATAGTGGGTTTGCCTAAAAAACATCCGGCAGCAAACATCGTACTAAGGTACCTTCTCATTTATTGTCAAATTTTATTGACAGCCTTGCTTGTATTCATCAAACTTTGTGACTATGATAGGTGTCTCCTCCTTCATCTAGCGACCCAACATCCTCCAAATTACCACCCCCTATTCGTCTCGCAGGGTATGAAACTAATTGTTGTATGTACTCTTCACATGATATTCAATTAAGTATGTCTTAACCTTTCATCTTTGCAGAGCTCAAGCCAAGAAACGGAAAACGGGCGGGTGAACTCTAAATGCTGATAGGCCTGGAATGGACGAAACAGATGCCCTTGTCCCTGATATTCTGGATGAAAATATTGGAGATTATGTTGATCCTCCAGAAGGTGCCACTACGGATAATATCCCTGATGCCCATGTTACTCCGCTAAAAACTGACAATGCGGCCATGAAGTCGAGTCATAAAGAGAAACTCAACCCGCCAAGTCCAATGACGTCATCCAAAGACGCCACACCCAAAGATGATGTTGTCATTATTATTGGGATAGGTCATACGTCCCCTTTCCGCATTGTGGTGACAAAGCATACTACCGGGGACGTCTCCACCAAGATGGCGAAAGGAAAATATGCACTTGATCCCCCCATATTGAGAAGTTAAACTTTGAAGAACTTCATACAGGATAGTTGAACCGCCTTGCTACGAGTCGGGACTTTGAAGCTGGTTTAGTGAACATGATGAAGAAAAGATACGAGGTATTTATGGAATAAACTGCCTTATACATGCTCATGTAGCCCCCTAGGGTCGGGTCATCTTCTCGAAGATGAGCTGGGTCTTGCGTAATAACCTTTGAAAAGCTTCAACCTGTAACCCACAAGGGTCGGTTCATCTTCTTGAAGATGAGCTGGGTCTTGTTTAGTAATATGAAAAGTGTCAACCTGTAGCCCCCAAGGGTCGGTTCATCTTCTTGAAGATGATCCGGGTCTTGCTTAATAAACTGTCAAACTTCAACATGTATCCCCCAAGGGCCGGGTCATCTTCATGAAGATGATCCGGGTCTTGCTTAATAAACTGAAAAAGCTTCAACCTATAGCCCCCAAGGGCCAGGTCATCTTCTTGAAGATGATCCGGGTATAGCTTAATAAAGTGAAAAGCTTCAGCATGTAGCCACCAAGGGCCAGGTCATCTTCTTCAAGATGACCCGGGTCTTGCTTAATAAACTGAAAGCTTCAACCTATAGCCCCCAAGGGCTGGGTCATCTTCTTGAAGATGATCCAGGTCTTTCTCAATAAACTAAAACTTATGTTTCCATTAGAAAAGAAAATACATTAGCCCCGAAGTGTCGAGTGTATTGCTTGCAATATGCTTGAGACTTGACTGTTCGCCTATCAATGCAACCAAGTAATATTAAGGTCAGTGATCCTTCTGGCTTGATTTTGTAGGAGACTATTTGTCAAAATGACGCAGCCCTAAGCGGGATGACAAAAGTCTGGGATGCCAACAAGATGCCAGGGCCGCAGCAGAGGAAAAACTTCGAGTTCCATTGGCAGAATTTGAACAGGTCAAGGCTGAATATCTTACTTATAACGAATCAACTGCAGCTAAAAAGGCCGCCTTGTAAAACGAGCTGAGAAAGCCGAGGGTCAACTAAAACAAGCCACAACAGAATTGATTGGTGTGCATCGACATATCTCCCATATGACCAACGCTATCTTTGGTAAGTCCTTAATATAAAATAAATTATCACTTTTGTAAAGGCACAAAGTGCTCGGCGACTTATGCTTCATTTGTTTCTTTATAGGCCCTCGATCCGCCAATCTTCAAGATGATTCAATTTTGAATCTAAAGGCATTATATACTCTGACGGAGCAACTTTGTGCTGGAGGCTTGCTGACCGTCAAGGCTGTTTGGGGGGGGCAAAGACCCAGTGAAGTATAACAAGGATATGCTACGGCGGCTCTCAACCATTCCTCAGCACATAGCCGAAATAAGGAAATCATCTGCGCGAAAGGGCGTGATGGCAGCCATGAGCCGGGCAATATCTTATGCTCCTGAACTTAAGCCGGATGAAATAGCCGGTGGCTTCCCTGAATACAAGGATGATGGCCGAGCATTCATGCAGGAAGACTACGCGCAATGCATAAAGGATGTATGCCCAGCGGCAAGCCGCCTTGGCGAAAGCCTTCATCTGCTGAAATACCCGGAGGCCTATCATGACGATGGGAAGCGTGTGGCGATTCCGAGTTTCGCGTGTTTGGACTTAACACCTCAGCTCCGTCAGCCTCTTTTTTTCCTCTGATGCTGACCCGTCAACCATCTTCACAGAAGAAGCTGAATTTCATGCCTTAATCAATTGCACCTAGGATGTGGACAACTTCCAGATCCAAGACCCCGAAACCTCAGCATAGGGTGAGTCGGAGGCGGCTTAGGCGTGGCGGCCCTTTGAAGCTTCAGCCCGTAGAGGAGATTAAACCCGGAGACATCTTACTGCTGGGTTAACATAGAAAATTTCTGGCCTTGACGAGTGATGTAATCTTGCTTTGGAATATGCTGAAAACTGTTTTGTATTTGCACCCTTAATATGAAATATTCCTCGCATTACCTTGCAATATAACCCGCCTTGATTTGGCGATTGGCGATTTGAAGAAGTATTATGCTTCTTCCTTGACCACCACCCATCTTGAATGAATTAATCATTGTTGTTGAATGTCTGCTTGAAAGCATAATCACCGTATAAGGTGGAAAATAAGCCGGCTCTGTGAGTCACGGTGGGTAGATGGGCTCGCAAGGCTCTAATCATACCCTAAGAGGTTTTTGAAAAAACCTTTATGTATTTAGACTGGCTGATCAGGCACAAGTCAAGCTTCAGTGAAGCGGGTTCACTGAACCCATGGTTTGTCTATTTTCAATATGCTGGCCCTCACAAGTACCTCCATGTTTTAACCTTGGAAGTTTAGGGTCCAATATTTGGATTGACTTGCCAAGAGTACACGGGCCTTATGGGCGAGTCGCAAAACACACAGTCGAGTATAACCATTTACTCATGTGTTAATTTTTCGCTACCCAAGAGGGTAGACTCAATGAGTCAGAAGCCCCCAAATGACCAATGATCAAGGAAAACGGGCATAGGATAGCAGAAGACAATGCTATTACTACTAAACGACTTGGGAACTAGTAGCCCCCAAGTAAGCCATTTTTTATCGTTCATGATCAAACATAGGCGCCTATGTTTGAATCGTGCATCATGGAACTTGATCCACTTTGGCTTTACTAGTACCCAGGTTTGAGTGGTCACATCAAGGAAACTTACACTCTTTGATACCAATAGCGTCCATGTTTGAATGGCCTCCCTGATGGCGACTCATCCTCTTGGGTGGCTTATTTTATTCAATAAAGACTCATGCTCAGATATGAGCTGAAACGGGAGAGACCTAGAATTTCATGGGCGACGGCTTTATTGATGTAATGTAAAGAGTACACAATGATATAAGTATGTACATAGATAAGGAGCCAATGGCTGTAAGTATAATAGGGTCGCAGGTGAGCAATATTCCAGGGGCGGGTTGTTTCTTCCTCCGTGGTCCACTTGTTGGGGCGTAAATCAATCAGGTAATACGAGCCGTTGCGGATGTTCCTGCTGACGATGAAGGCCCTTCCCAAGGGGGTGAAAGGTTGTGCATACCCGTATGATCTTGAATCAATCGAAGCAGCAAATCACCCTCCTGAAAGACCGGACTTTTGACACGTCGACTATAGTAATGATGTAGGTCTTGGTGGTAAATCACCGATCGTGTTGCGGCCAAATCATGCTTCTCCTCGAGAGCATCCAAAGAATCCTGATGTGCTTGCTCATTATAAGCTTCAACATATGCAGTGACTCTAGGAGAATTGTGCTTCACATCGCTTAGGAGAACCGCCTCTGCTCCATAGACATGGAAGAAAGGAGTGTAACCAGTAGACTTGTTAGGTGTTGTTTTGATACTCCAAAGTACAGAGGGGAGTTCTTCAACCCAACAACCCGGAGTGCGTTGTAGAGGGACCATGAGCCGGGGCTTGATTCCACGCAAGATCTCCTGGTTAGCCCGCTCGGTTTGACCATTAGATTGTGGATGAGCTACTGCAGATACGTCAAGCCAGATATGCTCTCGCTGACAAAAATTCTTCATTGCCCGTTTAGATAAATATGTACCATCATCGGTGATGATGCTATGAGGTTAACCAAAGCGGAAAGTCAACTTCTCGAGGAAATTAACCGCCGTTTCTACTTCACAGTTACTGACCGGCTCCGCCTCAACCAAGTTGGTAAGTTTATCAACTGCAACCAACAGATGTGTATTTTTGTCAGGAGACTTTTTAAAGGGGCCAACCATGTCGAGCCCCCAAACTGCAAAAGGCCATGTAATGGGGATCATGCGTAATTCCTGAGCTAGCACGTGCGCCTGACGTCCGAACTTCTGACATCCATCACATCGACACACTATGTCTTCAGCATCGGCATGAGCCGTCAACCAGTAGAAACCATGAAAAAAAGCTTTTGACACTAAAGATCGTGACCATGCGTGATGTCCACAGTCGCCCACATGTATCTCATTGAGAATATATCTCCCCTCTTCTGGCGAAACACAACACTGAAAAATCCCACCAGTGCTTTGTTTGTGCAACTCGCCTTTATGGATAACCATGGACTTGCATCGCCGTACGATCTGCCTAACTTAAACTTCACCAGATGGCAACTCGCCTCGAGCTAGATAAGCCATGTAGGGTATTGTCCAATCAGGAACTGCTCTGAGAGTCGCCACCAATTGTGACTCGATCCGGGTCAGGAATTCCTATGTCTTCTTCAGAGAGAAATTTCACAGAAGGGTTATGTAAAACATCCAAGAATACATTAGGAGAGATAGGCTTGCGCTGCGACCCGAGCCGGGAAAGAGCATCAGCCGTCTTGTTTTGTTGATGATCAATATGGTCAACCTGATAGCCATGGAAATAACCCGCCACCATCAATGGATCCTTGGAATCCCAGGTTCCTGATACTTGTTGGGCCACTAAATTTGAGTCGCCCAGGCACCTGACTCGACTAAGGTTCATCTCTTTAGCTATCCTGAGCCCATGGGGTAAACCGTCACACTCAGCTGCATTGTTTGTGCAAGGAAACATGAGCTGCAGAACATAACAAAACTTGTCTCCCCTTGGAGACGTCAACACCACTCCGGCTCCTGAACCTTCCAATTGTCTAGAGCCGTCAAAATGAATCATCCAATAGGTGTTATCTGGCCTGTCTTCTGGAACTTGCAACTCGGCCCAATCATTGATAAAGTCTACCAGTGCCTGAGACTTGATGGCAATAGGAGGTGCATACTTCACATGATGAGGACCGAGCTCTATCGCCCATTTAGCAATCCGCCCACTAGCCTCTTGGTTCTGTATAATATCCTCGATGGGCGTACAACTGACCACAGTGATGAGGTGCTCCAAAAAGTAGTGCTTCAACTTCCGGCTTGCCATGAAGATCCCAAAGACCAACTTCCGACAATGTGGATACTGCTCCTTGGACAGGGTTAATACCTCACTAACCAAATACACCGGTTGCTGGATAGGGTATTCCTTGCCTTCTTCCTTGCGCTCAACAGCCACTGCCACACTCCCTGCTTTAGAATAAGCGGCAATGTACAAAAGCATCGACTCTTTGTCAGCTGGGGCTGCCAGCACGGGCGGCTCAGCAAGTTGTTTTTTGAGGGCCTCAAACACCTCATCGGCCGCATCTGTCCAAACGAAGTGATCTGTCTTCTTGAGCAACTGATAGAGCAGGGTAGCCTTCTCACGAAGGCAACTCATGAAACGACCAGCCATAGGCTGGACTTGATTAATGTTGGCCGGCTTCCCGAGTGAGGTAATCACCTTGATATTGTACGGGTTAGCTTCTATGCCACGCTCGGATACTAAAAAACCCAGCAACTTTCATGCAGGAACCCCAAACACACACTTCGCTGGGTTAAGCTTCATCTGATAGACCCGGAGGTTGACGAACATGTCCTTGAGATCACCTAGAAGCGTTTCCTTCTTCTGCGATTTTACCATGATGTCATCAACATAAGCATGGACATTGCGTCCAATCTGACTGTGCAGACAGTTCAGGATACAACGCTGATAAGTCGCCCCTGTACTCTTGAGCCCAAAAGCCATTGAGACATAGAAAAAAGCACCAAAGGGGGTGATGAAGGCCGTCTTCGCCTGATCCTCCTTGGCCATTTTGATCTAATGGTACCTAGAGTACGCATCCAGAAAGCATAGCCGCTCACAACCCGCCGTATAGTCAATGATTTGATCAATACGGGGTAGGGCAAAGGGATCCTTGGGACAAGCTTTGTTAAGGTCCGTGTAGTCAATGCAGATGTGGAAAATGCCGTTCTTCTTGAGAACCAAGACCGGGTTAGCCAACCATTCAGGGTCAAAAATTTCGACGATGAAACCAGCAGCTAAAAGCCGGGCGACTTCTTCTCCAATCGCCTTGTGCCTCTCCTCATCAAAAGACAAAGGTATTGACGAACCAGCTTCATCTTGGGATCTACATTGAGATGATGCTCAGCGAATTATCTCGGCACACCTGGCATGTCAGAAGGTTTCCATGCGAAGATGTCCTAATTCTCACGGATGAATTCGATGAGTGCGCTTTCCTATTTGGGATCCAAGCCGGTCCCAATAGTGAACTGCTTTGAAGAGTCACCAGGGACAAAATCCACCTGCTTGGTATCATCTGTCGGTTTGAACTTAAGGGGCGGTTCAGAATCAACTGTGGGTCTCTTCAATGGGCTCATGCCAGCTGGATCCATATTGGCTTTATGGAACTTCAGCTCTTCGGTAGCGCACAACGACTCAGCGTATGCAACGTCCCCTTCTTTGCACTCCTGGGCTATCTTTCGGTTTCCATCAACCGTAATGGTACATTTGAGACCCGGCATTTTAAGCTTGAGGTACACATAGCAAGGCCGGGCCATGAAACAGGCGTAAGCCGGTCGCCCAAACAAAGCATGATAAGGGCTCTTGATCTTGACAACCTCAAACGTCAATGACTAGCTTCTCTAATTGGACTCATCACCGAAAGCCACATTCAACTTAATCCGGCCAACAGGGTATGCCGACTTACTCAGAACAATACCATGAAAGACCGTGGTCGAGGGCATTAAGTTCTTTTCATTGAAATTCATCCGCCAGAAGGTGTCATATTATAAAATATTGATACTGCTACCTCCGTCCATAAGGACCTTAGAAAGCGTATACCCACCAACCCGAGGCGCCACCACCAATGCCAACTCGCTAGGGATATCAATTTGGGGCGGTGATCAGCCCTGTTCCACGTTACAAGCTGCTCTGACCAATTTAAGTATCTGGGAACTGCCAGCTCAGCCATACTGATAGTCCTCTGCCTTACCTTCTTGTCTCTCTTGCAAGTGATCGTGGTAAAAACATGGTTCTGTCCACCATTCGACTGCTTAGGGTTGCTTTGAAACCCGTCCTAGTTGTTCGGCTGCTGGAATTAGCCCTGGTCGTTATACTGTTGTCCACACGGGCCTGATGACTATCCACCATTGCGATGCGAGTCGCCTCGCCCTTGAGCCCCCGGGTTAGAAAAACCACTGAACGAAGAGCCATGTCACCCGCCTGGGCTAAATTGATCCTGCTAGGCACGTTGACCGCCTCGTTGATGACCCCGAGACGCGTGTAGGTGAAACTCCTGCATCAAAAAACAGTTTCCCAAGAATGAGTAAATGGGGCACCTGGGGTAATGTGCTTGGGGCAAGGTCCCTTGAGCAGCTCCTCATAATTGTGTGCTTCCTCCCGGTAAAGCCTTGGTCTTGGAAACCGCCCTGATTCATGTTTCGTCGTTGATTTTGTGGCCCGACATTGGTGTTAGCAACAAAATCGGAGACGCCATCCTGCTGCCTCATTTTTCCTTGACCTCCTTGGTTATTATTGGTCTAGAATCATCGAAGTGGCACTTGCCACCGTCTCCTGTTTTAGCTTCACTAACCTTCTCGTCAGCAGAGCCGACGTCCTTCGTTCCGTCCGACTTAGCATACCTGGTGAGGGTGTCCATCAACTCGCCCATATCCTGCACCTTTCGCTTGAGGCGGCCAAGCTTCAACACTAGGAGTTGGAAATGACAGTTCTTCTCCAAGATCAGCACGGCTTGAGCTGCCGTAATATCGTCCAAAGAGTGGATGATTTCCGCGACCAGCCGGGTCCAATGGTGAGCGGCTTCGTCAGCCCGCTGAACACGGTGTTGACGATCTACAATAGTCATCAAACGCTTGCAAGTTCCTCGAAAGTTCTTGACGAAGCGCTCCTGGAGTTCTACCCAGGTGTTGATGGAGTTGGGCGGTAGATTCTTGAACCACGTACGAGCCGGCCCATCCAACATCATGGTCAAGTACTTGGCGCAGACCGCATCACTAGCATCGAGCATATCCATGGTCATTTCATAACTTTCAACCCACGCCCCCAGTTAAGGATCAAGAGTGTAGTTGGGCACCTTACAGCGACCTTTGAAGTCTTTGGGCATGCGTTCACTGTGCAGAGCGAAAGACAGGTAAGGGACCCCAACATTCCTACCTTGTCCACCATATCCAAGGGCTGGTTGAGCATAAGCCGGAACTCCTTGACCCGCCAGGGCCGCCGCCGCTTCCGCCTCGGCCTGCCGGGTGGCTCGGGCAGCATTGACAAGTGCCTGAGCATTGGATGCTGGCAGCTGTGGTAGATTTATTTGAGGTTGGTGTCGACGAGCGTCGCTGGAAACTGTTGGAGGGTCGTGTGGGCGACTCTTCGTGTGGCTCGCCTGTGGCGTGGAATGTAGAGGATTGCGACTGTACGAGAACTGAGCCTACTAGACTACCGTGGTCTTTAACATCTCTATGGCGTTTCGTGCCTCCACATCTAGGGTAGTATTCCCACAAATGGGGAGAGACTCCAAGTGGCGGGTCGCAGCCAGCATGTTATCCACCGGATTGGAGAAGTGACCCTGAGGTGTTTGGAAGTACCGAGTCGCCTGCGAATTCAACAAGGGTTGCATCGGCTGCTGGACTATCTCCCCATGTGGATCGCCCTAGCCTGGCGGGTTGCGATCCGCACTGGGCGTTTGCGGGCTGCTGAACAAGCGGGTTGGATTAAGGTTGGGCGGGATGCGACTCAGGTGCCTCCTCTCATAGACGACTTCTGACACAACTCCTCGGCACTCAAGTCGCCATGCCTCCAATCTCATACGCTCCTCCTCTTCGTCGATCTGGGCTTGTCGATCCGTCATCCGGGTCTTCTCTGCATCGATCTAGTGTTGTATATGGGCCATCTCTTCATGAACTTTAACCAATTCAGTGTTAACCTCCGCCTGGTTGTCAGCCATCACAACTACCGCCATGAGTTTTGATATCTCTACCATCAGATCTGACATGGCTTGAGCTGGGGTTTTGCCTGACCCGCTAGCCCCATTGGCGTTTGCCGCATTTGGCTGGTCCTGAGCCGCCGTGGCCCCTACCATATAGATGGCGATTTGGTGGGGGTCTTCCTGTGGTTCTTCGGAGATCGTCACCTCAGGAAAACCACCCAACCTTCCTTCATGGAGAGGGCAGATTGAATAGGTATCTCCAATCGACGACTCACCATCGGAGTTGACAGGGGTGTCACCGCCAGCTTCCGGCTCCTCTGGGAGGACGACTCCTTCTGTGAAGCCGAAAAAGAAGCGACACCCACTGAGCTGATGCATGGCGGATTGGGAGAGCTGAGCCGGCTTGACGATGTCGGTGTAGCTGTCCGGCTCGGGAACCGGTGTTCCAATCTTGCCGATGTAGACGTGGATCTTGCCGAAGGGGACCCGGTACCCTGATTCGATTGAACCGGCCTCGGGCCCCCAGCTTGAATTCTTGATGTAGTACTTTCCGTGGCGACTCTTAGTCATAAGCCGACCACATAGCTCCCGAACCCTCGAAGGGCTCCCTTTCAAAACTCAACTCCACCATGCGTAGGCCCCACGGTGGGCGCCAACTATCGTGGTTTTGTCACGGCGGATCTCCTCGTGAAAGGACTTAGTGGTGAAGCCATCGCAACTATGTGGTGACTCAACGGGGTTGATCGGGAAACAGGAAACGAGTTTACCCAGGTTCGTCCCCTCAGGTTGAGGTAAAAGCCTATGTCCTGCTATGTGTATATTGATGTGGGAATCGATTACAAGGGTGCATATTCGCCTAACCTAGCTCTCGATTGATGTTAACTTAACCCTATCAACCCTAGAGACTCGCCTTTATATACAGGTCGAGGCTCTAGGTTTACAAGAGTCCAACTCTCTTTACAATTCATGATCCGGTCTACCTCTAACTCGCCTTGTCTCTTACGCAAGGTACCTTTAGGTGTATCTTTCCTTATCTGAGCCAAGAGTGCCCTTCTTTGAGTCTTGAGCCAACCGTCTCTTCACAGCGTACGTTTGGCGCCTTCCACTTCTCAGATGACGGCCCATCTTGTTCATGGACATAGAGCCACTATAATCCTGACCCAGCCTCATAGGGAGGGTCTCGCCACTATCATAGTCATAGAGTTGCAGCCGAACTTTCCACGAAGGTGATTTAGTGCTCCGTTTGATTCAAGACCAAACAGGAATGCATAAGCTTTCACCACCTTGGGAAGGGCCTTTTGTCATCAGCAAAAATCTCAACAACGGGTCATATTACCTGGTTGACTGACGAGAACACCTGAAGTTCCATGCCTCTGAAGCGGAGACCAACAGGCCTTGCTCATCTTCGGCATTATTTTACTTAAAGCCACTAGCTCACATCATTCTAAATACCTATGTATATACCTTCGTGTTCAATTTAATAAAGCCGGCACCCTCGAAACTTGGGGTCTCTCTTGTTTCATCTAAAAAATTGTGCATGAGTATTTATTATCTCAGCATAAGTCACTAGGGGGTGTTGGGGAACGTAGTAGTAATTCAAAAAAATTCCTACATTACATAAGGATCTATCTTGGCGAAACCAGAACGAGCAAAGGGCTAGAGAATCTTCATACCTTTGAAGATCACTAAGCGGAAGCGTTACTACGAATGCGGTTGATGGAGCCGTACTCGTAGCGATTCAGGTCGCGGAAGATTTCGATCTAAGAGCCGAACAACGGCGCCTCCGTGTTCAACACATGTGTCGAATTTTGGGCTCTGCAAAACCATAAAGGTTCGAACTCATGGGCGTGTATGAAGATCTCTCGCGGGCTCGCCTCACCTAACTCGCTACTCGCTCGGGATGGCATAGAACTCACTCGATGGTGAGGAAGACATAGAACACGACATTGTACCCAGGTTCGGGCCGCTGAGAAGCGTAATACCCTACTCCTGCTTTGGTGTATTGCCTCTCATGGAGGTTGGTGGATGAACTAGTACAGTGTTCGAGGGCCTCCGGAGGCTGGGTGGCCTTTGTGTGGTGCCAGTGGGCGAATGAATGGATCTCCCCCTACGAAGTAACCTACTCTCTATATATATAGTGGCGGCCTTCGTCCTCTTCCCTTATCGTTTTGGCGGGAAGGGATCCCACAACGGCCAATTTTCAAGGGGGATAGGGGAACATGCTTCCCCTGTCCAAAAGTAGTCTTCACCTGAAAAGTGGATGCTAGAGCTAGAGTGACAGGTCCAGGGATGACATCTGTCCTGCTGGCGGGCGGTGATGGCCTTGTTGCACTAGAAAGGAAACCTTTGGAAGATACCTTTGGAACCCCGGTCCGTCCTTGTCCCCCTTTGAACTAAAGGGGAAACTGCTCCGTCCCGCCGTCTTCTCCTCACCTGTCCTTCCTCCGCGTCATCCTTGACTCCGGAGGCCGGGTCTCGTCTCGGAATAGCCGCCACTCCGGAGGGGTCCCGATGAGGCCCGCTGCGGGTCTTGATGTTGTTCCTCCTCGCAAGGCTTGTCCCCTCCCGAGGACCTTGCCTTGAGTGGTGCCGCGCCCGATTGTGCTTGCTTGATGAAGTGGGCTAGCCCTGGGCCGCAGGCAGGCAGGTCTGGGTACCACCATTGCGAGAACGCCGACAATAGCCCCTAGGCCCACGGCTCGCTAGGTTTGGCTTCTGCGCGAAGCCTCGGGGACGGCTGATGTCTACGCAAGCTTCTATTCTTTTAGACTATGTTGGGCCTCCAAGCACAGGGGTTTGTAGGACAGCATCAATTTCCCTCAAGTGTATGACCTAAGGTTTATTGAACTCAGGGAAGTAGAGGTTGAACATGGTCTCTCTCAAGCAACCCTGCAATAAAGAAACAAGAAGTCTCTTGTGTCCCCAACACACCTAATACAATGGTAAATTGTATAGGTGCACTAGTTCAGTGAACAGATCGTAAAATATGGGTGATAGGTGTGGCAAAGCAAGGTAATATAAATATGTAACAAAAATTACAGCAAGCTAGCAAGTGACAAAAGTGAGAATAAACGGTGTAACAATGGTGAGAAACAAGGCCTAGGCTTCATACTTTCACTAGTGGCAACTCCCAACAACATTAACATAGTCTAATCACTTGATATTTCCACTAAAACATGCAATGGAGACGTACTCGGAGGTCATTCCTTTGTGATCAAGAGAGGACGAGAATTATGTAGGGCTGCAAAAGCACACCTCAGAGTTCGTAGTTCTCATCTATCGATTTCCCAATGTCACCGAGGCCATCCAAAGAGAGTAACATAATCACCAGAATGTATCTCAAGGATAGTCCAAGACAAGCACCAAGAGACTCTAAATCTTCAATCAATTCACAAAAGAGGAAATCACTCATGAAAATATTCTTCAAATCCATGTCCAATAGACCGCTGTCACCATGGTCTCGGGGATTATACTAGATAAGATAAAGTGAGTACATCAATCCAATACATAGAAGAAGGGGAAACATCATGGGATCACCCTAGGTTAACATAGCCTATGATCACAATCAAGATCACATCATGGGAGAGAGAATTTACCACATAGCTACTTTAGAAGACCTCAACCCGTAGGAGGAACTACTCCCGCCTCATGGAGGGAGGATGCAACATCGATGGAGATGAATCCGGGGACACTTCCCCATCCTCGCAGGGTGCCGACATAGGAATTCTGGTCCCCCGAAACTTGTTGGCGATGTCGGCGGAGATTAGAACTGCTTCTGGAGAAAAGGGTTCCGGAATAAGGATTTCCTCCACGGGGGTAAAAATAGGAGCCAAGGTAGGGCACCAGAGAGGGTGGCCCTCACCCAGGCGGTCTCCATGCGCGGCCAGGGGCAGGTCGCGCCACCAGGGCGCCTAGGGGCCTAGTGACCCCCCTCTGGCCCTCCTTTGGCCGTCTGGAGCCTTCTGGAACGCTGATTTTTTTATATTTTTTGTGGAGTTTTTCGGGCACTGTAAATATGGGTATAAACCTAGAATTAAAAAACATCAGCAGACAGAAACTGGCACTCGGTGCACCGAGTTAGTAGGTTAGTCCAAATTTGTTGAAAAAGGTATGGAAGTGTACAAAACACATAGCAATATCACCCAAAACTTGCATGGAGCAAACAGAAATTATAGATACGTTTGGGACGTATCAACATCCCCAAGCTTAATTCCTGCTCGTCCTCGAGTAGGTAAATGATAACAAGCATAATTTATGTGGTGACATGCTAACACACATATAAGAACTTCAAAGTCAAGCAAGTAAGATATGCAATTCAAGTCAAGACAATAACAACCAAGAGTCTATATCTAGTATTGAAACTAGCCAAGTAAGAACATAAAGGTGCAAGAGCTCTCACTGTACGTGACTCGAATGTCTCCAAATGGTGTTTGTGTGCAAGAAGTGGGAGATGGGTTTAGAGCATAAAAATAATATATAGTTTAATTGAGAACTCAATCTACTAAAACTTCACACTTGGTCTCCTTCGAAATCTTATTTTGACTCATCCCGAGACCACTAGTCAGGCACAAGTCAAAATGATCCTCTCCCTTTCGACTTTGAGCACTCATGCAATGGATGAGCACGAACAAGATATGTTGGCACTTAGGATGGCAAAGAGAATAATGATGGGGAAGGACTACAAAAAAGGTGTGAAAGGCTCACATCAATGAGGACAATCATAGGCGAGAGAAAGCCAAACGATAGATATGATGTGAGGAGTAGGGATTGCCATGCAACGGATGCACATATGAGCTAAGGTGAGTTGTTGAATGGAATTGGTGGGGGTGCATCCAACTTGCTTGCTCATGAAGACCTAGAGCTCATTTGAGGAGGATCATCATTGGAATATACAAGCCAAGTTCTATAGTGTAAGGGTCCCCACATAGTTATGCATGAATGATAATCTCTATGGAGTACAAATATAACAATGGAGAACGAGTGTGGAACTTTCAAAAGGAATAGTAGTGTTGCCCCCTTCTCTCTTTTTTTCTTTTTTTTATTCCTTTTATTTTTTATTTTGTTGTGGCCTCTTTGGCTCTTTCTATTTATCTGTCATTTGTCCTCTTTGGGATCTTTTCATGTGTCCTCTTTTGGGATCTTTTAATTTGTTCTCTTTGGGATCTTTTTCTCACTTAAGGGCGACACTCTATATTCTACAAGAATAAAAAGAAGATCTTCACACTTTATAATAAGTACTCAACATAAAGACAAATGAAAACTATCATGATGTATGCAAATGTATGCCTCTGCCAGTGTAGTAGGGTATGCAATGATACTAGCGCGTCATGTAGCAATAATAAGGGCAAGGCCCAACTAGCATGCGGCTCCTCGATCAAGCAAAAGCATGTATGAAATGAAGATCAAGTCATGAGATGGTGGATGTTCCATGGCAATGTATCTCGGAAAGGCTATGTAAATGCCTTAATACGTAGGTATGGTGACTGTTTTGAGGAAGGATATAATGAGGCTTATGATGAAAGAGCGTATCATGCCAAGGGTTTGGGTGCACTGGCAAAGTTTCCACCAACTCTCAAGATGAGAAAGGGCAATGCACGATACCGAAGAGGCTAGCAAAATATGGATGGTGGAAGTGCCAACAACCGAATACTCGCATTAGTCCGAAGAACTCATGCACTTCTTATCGGTAAATCTCTATCTAGTCAGGAGATTCACAAAGAGACAAATACCCCAAGGAGGAGTGTTTAGGGGTTGGTTACCCTGGCACATCCTCGACCCTTGATAACGTGAGGGTACTCTATATATTCCAACCCCTCCAGAGGTTAGCGATCCATCTAGTAGCTAGAGTTATCAACTAATTTTTTTGTTTTTGAAAATACACATGGATTTCCCAAAATATGACACCTATCACTAATAGGCTCAAGCTCTTGACACCAAAAGTCCAAACATTACTCAAATCAATACCTCAAAACTATTGCAAGTTACTACTATACTTAAATAGTAACCTCAATTACCTACTCATGCAAGACACACAACTCAGTGCAACAAGCCAACTCTCTAAACAAGATAAGCATGATAAATCAGGGTAGTTCCAAAATAAACCTAAATAAAAGCTCTTAAAAAGATAAAGCATGAAATCTAAGAGCTAAGCATGACAACAGCTATGAAAGATAAAGAACACACAAAAAGATAAGCATGAAAACCTATATTGTGTTCTAGGGTGGAGTGGAGCGTGTTTCTATCCGAAACAAAGAAGGCTAGGGTCCAATTTGTTATGAACAGCAAGCAAAACTAAAACAAACTAAAAAAGTAAAGAGCGGGACGCTCCAAGCATAGCACATAACATATGAAGTAATAAAAATATAGCATGGAGAAGGACGAACTAATGATTGTTGATGGAGAAGGGGATGCACGGGGGCATCCACAAGCTTAGACGCTCGAGTCTTCCTGAATATTTCTTGGGGTGCATGGGGGCATCCCCAAGCTTGAGCGCTTGACACTCCTCGATCTTCTTTCATCATCTTCCATCGCATACTTGAAAACTCCCTTCAGACGAAACTCATCATAAGCTGATTAGAGTGGTTAGTGCCCATAATAAAATAATTTTTCTCCACCGGAAATAAATATTGTCATGAATATATAATGTTTCTCAAGATTTCCAAAAAGTTTTTGCAAAGAAAAAGAAAGCTTAAGATTTGCAACACGATGAAAACGCAAAACGTGGCAAAATCTGTGAAAAACAGACCACCAGGTAGTAAATAATTCTTTCAGGGCACTTCCGCAACTGAAATCAAACAACTCAGAACAGACGCCAGAAAGCCAATTGTATAGATCATACTTTAAAAACAATTCAGATCGAAAAGATGATCTGGTGATTTTTGGTGATTTTTTCCGTCAAGCAGACAGAATCTATTTGTGGACAGCATGTCACAACTTTTGAACTTTCTTGCAATCAGAGGCTAAAACTTGGCACAAAGCTTAAAAATAAAAAGACAATTATGTTGCTACAGTAGTAACACACATCAAGACCACTAAAAACTGAAAGTAAAAAAGTCAAATTAAAGATAACAAGGGTTGTCTCCCTAGAGCTCTTTCTTTATAGCCATAAAGATAGGTTTAAGATTTTAATGATGCTCTCGTAGGAATAACAGTTGTAGAACAAAAGAGAGCATCAAGAAGCAAATACCAAACACATTTAAGTATAACATGCTTCATATGCATAGGAATATTGCAATAGAATAATTCATTGAAGCACAAAGCAATAAGCATAGGAAGGAAAAACAAGTGCAGCTTCAAAACCTTCAACATAAAGAGAGCAAACTTCTTATTTTTAGATATTTAGAACCACGTCTCCCCCTCTCATTATAAATTTGAGTGGCATCATGGATGAACTCAACAATATAAATATCACATAAGGCATTATTTCCATGATCCAAAAGCATAAAAGTATCATTACTCTTCTTATAAGAAAAACCTTTCTTATTAGGAATAGTGAGAGTAAAGCAATCATTATCATCGTGGTAATCATAGAAGAAAATTTTCTCGTCAAAAGTTGGGGGACTAAAAATATCATGTTCATCAAACCCGTCATCCCCAAGCTTAGAGCTTTCCATGTCATTAGCAATATTGATATTCAAATAAAGCATACTAATAACATTGCCACCATCATAATTGTTATGAAAATAATAGAGTTCCATAGGTTTTTTAATTTTCTCCTCAAACACTTCATGTCCTAGTTCAAGATAAAGTTCATAAAGCTCTCTCATATTTTTGTTCTTTTCCATTAAGCCTAACTAGTGAAATAAAAAAAAGAAACAAAAAGATTTAATTGCAAGATGTAAAGATATACCTTCAAGCAATCACTTCCCCGGCAACGGCGCCACAAATAGCTTGATGTCTACGCACGCTTCTATTCTTGTAGACTATGTTGGGCCTCCAAGAGCAGAGGTTTGTAGGACAACAGCAATTTCTATCAAGTGGATGACCTAAGGTTTATCAAACTCAGAGAAATCGAGGTTGAAGATGGTCTCTCTGAAGCAACCCTGCAATTAAGAAACAAGAAGTCTCTTGTGTCCCCAACACACCTAATACAATGGTAAATTGTATAGGTGCACTAGTTCAGCGAAGAGATGGTAAAATATGGGTGATAGGTGTGGCAAAGCAAGGTAATATAAATCTGTAATAAAAATTACAGCAAGGTAGCAAGTGAGAAAAGTGAGAATAAACGGTGTAACTATGGTGAGAAACAAGGCCCAGGCTTCATACTTTCACCAGTGGGAACTCCCAGCAACGTTAACATAGTATTATCACATGATATTTCCACTAAAACATGCAATGGAGACGTACTCTTAGGTCATTCCTTTGTGACCAAGAGAGGACGAGAATTATGTAGGGCTACAAAAGCACACCTCAAAGTTCATAGTTCTCATCTATGGATTTCCCAATGTCACCGCGACCATCCAAAGAGAGTACCACAATCACCACAACGTATCTCAAGGATAGTCCAAGACAAGCACCAAGAGACTCTCAATCTTCACCCAATTCACAAAAGCGGAAATCACTCATGAAAATATTCTTCTAATCATTGTCCAATAGACCGTTGTAACCATGGTCTTGGGGATTATACTAGATAAGATCAAGTGAGCACATCAATCCAATACATAGAAGAAGGGGAAACATCATGGGATCACCCTAGGTTAACTTAGCCTATGATCAGAATCAAGATCACATCATGGGAGAGATAATTAACCACATAACTACTGTAGAAGACCTCAACCCCGAGGAGGAACTACTCCCGCTTCATGGAAGGAGGAAGCAACGTCGACGGAGATGAATCCGGGGGCACTTTCCCGTCCCGGCAAGGTGCCGACACAGGAATTCTGGTCCCCCAAAACTTGTTGGCGATAGCGGCGGAGATCGAAATTGCTTCCAGAGAAAAGGGTTCTAGAATCAGGGTTTCGTCTATGGAGGTAAAAATAGGAGCCAGGGTAGGGCACCAAGGGGGTGGGCCCCAGCCAGGCGGCCTCCGTGCGCGGCCAGGGGGCAGGTCGCGCCACCAGGGCGCTTGGCGCTCTGGTGACCCCCCTCTGGCCCTCCTTCACTCGTCTGGAGTCTTCTGTAACGCTGATTTTTTATATATTTTTTGTGGAATTTTTCGGGCACTATAAATATGGGTATAAACCTGCAATTCACACACATCAGCAGAAAGAAACTGGCACTCGGTGCACTGAGTTAGTAGGTTAGTCCAAATATGTTGAAAACGTATGAAAGTGTACAAAACACATAGCAATATCACCCATAACTTGCATGGAGCAAGAAGAAGTAATAGATACGTTTGGGACGTATCAATGGCCCGAGGCCTTGCGGGCCCTAATTGCATGCGGGCCAAGCGGCACTCGTGTCCAGTCGCCATCCGGCAACGCTCCCACTCCCCGAGGGGTCTGGGGCGCACCAGACCATGATGGCATGATCATCAAGAGCAGCGCCGGCCATTATTGTTACTTATTGAATGGCATCGGCACGGTCGGCCCACGCCCAACGGCGCTCATGGACGTGACAGCTCGGTTGTGAGGTGAGTCTACGTGGCCGGCAATGCGCATGCCGGCCCACCTCGCAGTTCCCGAGGGGCGCGCAATGCTCGCACTCACACGATGCCTCGTGGTCGCGGTTCCCCTATAAATCTGCCCCGCCCTTGGCAAGGGGGATGCCCTGCGATCTTGAGCTTCCTCTTTGCTTCCTTTGCTCCGCCATGAAAAACCTCCTCTTACCTTTATTTATTCGTCTTCCATGGCATCTCCAGGAGGCGATACTCGCAGGGGAAACGCACGGCTCCGTCCGCGCCTTCGTCCGCCCCCGGGAGCAGCGGCGGAGGGCCCTTAGGGTCGCCGCGCATCCGTCGCCGTTGGGCTCTGATTGATGGGTAAGTTCCTCGTCTGCACCTCCTTTCCTTGTTGTCTTGTCCGCGGCTTGGTGGTTGATCTTCCCTTTTCTCCAAAGTGCCCGCAACCAGAGCTTCAGGAGGAGGCGGAGGGGCTGCGGGCTCAGCTCGAAAGTGACGAGGTCGCCCTCCAGGCCGCCCGCCAGGGCGAAGCGGAGGCCAAGGAGGAGTTGGCGTCACTGCACAGACAGGTCCAAGAGGCGGCTGACGCCGTTCAGGATGCCCAGGACGAGGCGGCGTACACCCGGATGATGGAGTCCCAGCGTGCCAAGTAGTTTGCGAGCATCGTCGGCCGGGGGGCAAGCATGACGTGTCGATTCATGGGGGATGCCCGGTGCTACCAAGGGTGAGCAGTGATAGGGGCTACCTATCCATCTTCCAGAAGGTGGCGGAGACGCTGGAGGAGGACAACGTGTCCGACGCGTGTGAGCTTCTGGGCCTTGCCTTGACGCTCGTCTTCTCTAACCTTTGTCGCCTCTTGCCGCAGCTTGATCTCCAGCGCGTCGTTGAGCTGATGCCCGCTGAGTTCCGGCGTCTTCTCCGGGACGAAGTGCGCCCGCGCGTGGACGCCCTGCTGGAGCGGTACGTCCAGGTGTCCGTCTCAAGTGACGAGGAGGGCTCCGACGCCAAGCCTGCCGGCGCAAAGGGCGGTGTGGGTGGCCTGTCCCCCTAGGCGTCCCCCCAGCTTCTGTTTTCCTGACCCTGTAATGTTGGACCATGAACTCTGCCCTGTTGGGCGTTAGACTTTTGTATCTTACCTTCGCCATTCTCCCTTTTTCCTTTCGCTTTTGAATCGATGGCTTGCTCGTTGGTAGTCGTTGCTGCCTGACTTCCTTGCATAGGGCCTGATACGTCTCAAACGTATCTATAATTCTTGATGGTTTCACGCTATTATCTTGTCTTCTTTGTATGTTTTATGTACCTTTTTTATATCTTTTTGGGGACCAACTTATTGATTCAGTGCGAAGTGCCAGTTCCTGTTTTTCTGTGTTTTTGACTCTTTTCAGATCTAATTTTGGAACGGAGTCCAAACGGAATAAATCCCCGAAATGATTTTTTCCCGAGCGAAAGAAGACCAGGGAACCTTTGGGCCAGGCCAGGTGGGCCCTTGGGAGCTCACAAGCTTGCACCACGCCACCAGGGGTGGAGGCGGTGGTGGGCAAGCTTGTGGTTTCCCTGGCCGCCTCCTGACCTAGGTTTTGCGCCTATATATTTCCAAATATTCCGCAAAAAATGAGAGGAGCCTCGAAAATACTTTTCCGCCGCCGCAAGCTTCCGTTTCCGCGAGATCTCATCTGGAGACCATTCCCGGCGCCCTGCCGGAGGGGACTTTGGAGGTGGAGGGCTTCTTCATCATCATCATCGCCCCTCCAATGACTTGTGAGTAGTTCACTTCAGACCTAAGGGTCCGTAGTTAGTAGCTAGATGGCTTCTTCTCTCTCTTGGATCTTCAATACAAAGTTCTCCATGATCTTCATGGAGATCTATCCGATGTAATCCTCTTTGGCAAGCGCCTCAAAGCACTTGAAGATACTGCTCCACTGGACCCTGTGCCCCTAAATGTCGCTCCGTCTTATGAAATGGTCATCCTTGATGACCAAGCGAAAGGGACAGATGAGTAAATGAAGGATGCCGCCTCTGAGGAACACACTGACGAAGAAATTCGTATTGACGACAGTCCTCAGCCCTCCATTCCTCAAAAAGACACTGCACAAGGATCAGCTGCACCAGCTGATGAAACTGCCTCTGTCACCAAGCCAGCTGAGGAAGAACAAAGTGAAATTCCTCAAGCTGATAAAATTCAAAGTTCTGAGCAAAATCCTCAAGATGAGGAACAGGCTGACCCAACTCCTACACCTGAGCAAGATGAACCTATTCCTTTGCCTGATGCCTAGCCAGAGCTAGCCCCTCAGCCTGATGCCCACCCAGAGCAAGCTCCTGAGCGTGAAGCCCCAGGTGATGAAATTCCTCACCCTAAGGACAATGCTGAGGAAAATGCACCTGATCAAGACAATGCCTTCGTCGTGCTCAACCTCGAGACTACAATTGTTGTCTCCTCTCCTGTTCCTCAGCAAAATCTTCAGCCAGTTCAGCGTCAGCCATTCTCCAAGCGACCACAGTTTCAAAAGGAGAATTTCTTTGAAGAACACATGTACTTCATTGGAGAGAATCCCTATGACAAGCCTCAAATGAGGCATCTGAAGTTTTGGACGAGGACACAGCTGAATTACTATGCCTCTGTGTTGTGTGGAAGAAACAAGATATTCCAGCACAAGAATATTCCTCACGTTGAACTTGAAGCAATACCGTGCCTAGAGCGAGTACTCCATGACGTTGGTCTGCTGCCAATGTGCTCTGACATCTCTGATTGGAACAGTGAGCTCATTCTTCAGTTTTATGCCACTCTTCACATATCTGGCAACCGTGAAGACATTAACACCTGGGTGTTTGACTGGATGACACAAAACACTCACTACAAGGCTCCTGCTACTGAGCTCCTCCGTGAACTACCTGTACCAATTCCCTGAGAGGAGGTTGTGAAGCTTTACGGTGAGCGTGAGCTGCCCAACGGGATGATGGAAGTACTCATGAAGCCTTTGGCTGAAGGACAATCACCGAGAAAAACCTTCCTCGTCCACGAGCTCAAATATACACCAAGGTCTGTCTACAGAATTCTCTGCAGTGTGCTCAAAGGCCATGATGATGAAGAAGATGTCGTAGGCATCATGAAGAATATCCTCTTCAACATCATCCATGGTATTCCTATCATCATCCATGATTTCTTCTTCAGGACTTTGGCCGACAATGCTATGTGTCCATTTGATCACAAGATATATGCCCCATGGATCATGAGATTCATCAGGACAAGGACAGGCATCAACTTCCACGCTGATTTCCAAAACCATGTTGGTTATATGCCTCCTATCTGGGTCAACAAGAAGACTTTCGAGCCCATTGAAGGAAAATGCAAGTCAGTGAGTGATGAAGGCAGTAGGCCCCTTGATGGCCAGTTCAGAGAGCCAGAAGCTTATTGTTCATGGGATGATACTGAGACTCGCCCGGCAAGCCCCGTTCCTCCTCGCGTGATGAATACAAGAGAGCTCCTCCTCAGTCTTCACCAGAAGGTGGATCGCAATCACAAGTGGGTCGAACGCCAGTTTGGCCCCATTGTGAAAAGCCTCACTGAAACACAGAACTCTGTGAAGCTTAACCATCACTATCTGCATGAGGTTTTTGATTGCACAACTGAAGACTCAAACAGAGCTTTGACTGGCCGTGGCCTACCAAGAAGAAGATCAGGCCCATTCCAGTTCCAGACCTTGAAGACAGTTCCTTTCTTCATTTCACACTGCTGAAACTGATGAAGAACAGCTCGACACTGCTACCGGTCCAAGGAAGAAGACTACTCCCAAGAAGCATCACACCTCTTCATCAACCGCCAAGAAGTGAAGTCTTCACGGGCGTTAGTCCTCAGTTTTTGCTTTTTTGTCACTTGATGACAAAGGGGGAGAAACTTGAGAGTTAGTCTTCAAGCGGGATATTTTGGGGCTTATAAACTATATTTAAGTTACAAACTCTTGGCTCTTCTAAAGTTTTTATGTAATGAGTTGTAACTTAAGCCCGATGGTACTCTGACGCTTTTGAACGTTTTTCTTCGCATGCTTATTCCTCAAGTTTTAATGCACGCATGCTGGAATTCGTCAGATACCATTTGTCATCATGCATATTCATTTTTTTATTCGATATGTTACATGTATGCATGATTTACAAGACTCAGGGGGAGATCTCCATGATATATATCATCAATGTGCATTTGCTGTGAAAAGCAAAATCCTCAAGATATGCACATCTTCAGGGGGAATCTCTCTGAATCTTGATTTCAAATTCCTCAAATGAGTATTTACACTTCATATTTTTGATCCCTGTTGAAGACTTAACCTAATTGTCATCAACCACCAAAAAGGGGCAGATTGTAAGTGCATCTAGTGCCCCTTAGTGATTTTGGTGGTTTGAAGACTTATAGGTTAAGTATCTAATGTGTTTATGTGTGTACACAGGATCTATAAGTCACTGAGGAGTTTGAGATATTTGATGAATATCGACCCCTAAAAATAAATATCTTTGGTTGAAGAAATTGGTTTGAAGCTAAAGAATTGAATCGCGAAGAATCTCCGATGAAATTGATATTCCTCATGAAGATACTGAAATTGAGGAATTTGGTGTGTCCTCAAGAAAATCATTTTGAAGACTTTGAAGCATGAAGATTTACTCTTTCTGTTTTATTTTCTTCGCATTTGAGTAATAGGAACACCGTACTGTTAAAGGGGGTCGAAGTTACACTTTGGAATGAATTTCCTCATGATGCTCAACCCAAGCCTAATCCTACCAAAAGCCTCAAGTGAGGAATACGAGTGACATGAGGACTCCCACAGTTGAGGGTTCTGACCGTTTCGATAGCCATGCCACAACATTGGTCTTATCCACACCAACGGTCATATTATTTAAGGGCATTAGTGTCAAATCATGTCGGGATGCTCCCAGGCTATAAATAGTCGCCCCCCACAACCATTAGCTGGTTGGCTCCTCCGTTAGGAACTGACACTTGTCATAAGAGCAACCCAAATTCCTCAGAGTCTTTGAGAGTAATTCATCAGTGAGGAAATACCCCATACACCGAAACCACAAACCAAACCTAGTCACTACAAGGAATATACTAATACACGACGCTATATTTTCGTCGCTACATCGTCACGGTTTTTAGTTTACGACGATCTCACGACGAAAAACCAAGCGTCGAAAACGTAGCGTCACAAATGAACAGCAGCGACGTTTTGATCAAAATCGTCGTAACTTTTACGACGATTTATGGATCGTCGTAACCTTTACGACGATCCTATATCGTCTTTGACAATCTAACCCAGTCCTACGTGGCAGTCCTACGTGGCAAAATTACGACGAAATCAAAACATCATAGTTCAAATCAGCCCAACCCATTTCAATTGATCACATGGGTTGGGGTTTTTTTGGGCTTTTTCTGATTGGGCTTTTTTTGGGCCTTAGCCCATTTATAGCCACTTTTAGTTTTTCTTTTTTGAATCTTTGTTTTGGCCCTGGCCTTCTAGTGCCCAAATACATGTGGTCAAGTTTCAGTTTTGGCCTTTTTTCATTTTTGAATTCAGCAACTTTTTTTTTGGAACTTGGTTTCATTTCTATTTATTGGGCCTTTTCAACCAATTATTTGTCCAATATTAAATGAAGAACTATTTCATATTCAAATCAAAAGAACTCCAAGTCAAATTAAAATCATCCATCATATAACGTCACATAATACATCTCCCAGGTTTACATAACACAATAACTCATCTGATTCACAATTGACAATCAGATACCAGTTTTCACAGCTGAAGCATCAACCCCGAAGAATCTCAAAAGAAAATATGAAAATACAGAAATTAGCACTCGCTGTGAAGAAGTCATCCTGCTCTTGCTTCCACACTCCTAGTTTTGCATTCTTGATACCAGCTTTTATGGGCTCTAGTATACCTGCATCCAAACAAAGTAATGTATTGTTGAGGCGCAGGAACTAGATGGCAATGCTAAATTGTAAAACGTCTTTCGAAGAACAAAATATCATCTAAGGTGAAACTGTAGCGTAAGTTTAAACAAAATATGAGGCAGAAATAAAAGAAAATGTTCAGATCTTCAGTAATATGAAGTAACAGATATACTCTCGTTACCAAAGTTAGCGAGAAAACCGCTGCAGATTAATCTTCTCTGGGTTCTTTTAGAGTAGGATAAAGCTACAATATGTGTTGTGAGCCTGTGATGGTGGTAGCATACTTATGTCCTTCAAAGCATTAAAAAAGACAGAGACACTCTGACTGGAACTTGCTTTACATTACCACCACCGCACGAGATCGCAACCCACCACCGCATGAGATCGCAACTCACCACCGCACTGGACTATAGGACATGCATGAACTATAGGGTATGCGTACACAGCCGCACTGGACTATAGGACATGCATGAACTATAGGGTATGCGTACACAGCAGCACTACACCAATTAATTTTTAAGCATTGTCTGCTATTGGATTGATAGCCACTACAAATTAATTTTTACTACAAAAAAAACTACGCTGATACAGGCCTCCACGGGTAGGAACCACCCATCCATCATACGCGAACTAAAGGATTTCATCATGCAAAACAATGTCTATCCAACACCAAGCAATTTTATTTTAGGTAACAATAACGGTGAGTAGCTAGATGAGGTGCAAGCTAGCTGAAACACCATTCGTTAAGTACCAAAACTACTCCCTTCGATGATAACTGACCACCAGGAACTACCCATACATATATTCAGCAAGTTTGCATCAGGTAGGCTAGTGTTAGCTAGCATGGTAAGCAGAAAAATGAGCAAACTTAAAAACAAACAGTGGCATGATGATTATGAAAGGACTCTAGCAGCCTAACCAGACAGCCATGGAACGATGGCCATAGACCCACACCATGACCGTGGCTCGAAGGCCACGAGGATCATCAGAGCAACCGGGGATAGGAGGCATGGAGCAGAGGAGGGAGAGGAGCTCATCGTGTCGATGCCAAACAGCGTCGCCGGCAGCAGCGGGGCAGTCCAATGGAAGACGCCGAAGCTGAGCCTACCTCCATGCACCTTGCCTATAAGAGATGGTAAAGTAGTTTCAGATATAAAATTATTGAATTGCTTGCAGTGTGACATGAGCTAGCCAAAAGTATATAAGGGACTAAAAAGTTTTAGGAGTCTAGAATCATATATGCCCCTAGCATGCATATCTCAAATAGTTAATTAATCAGACTTGCACTGTTGTACTAACAAGCATGAGCGTTTAATTTGTACTCAAAACTAAACCTAGAGGATATATATGATAAATCTCACTCACAGCTAGCAAATCAACAATTAGAAATTGGTGGTGTGCTATTTAGAAGGTCAGCAATGAAGACATGTTTGTGTCTTTCAAAAGAAACATGTGTGTGGTGTTTTTCCCAACAAGATATAATTAAGCGGTCCAAGTAAATATACTGAAGCAATAATTATCTGAAAAAATGATGTTTTCCTGCTACACTTAGCCTCATTGTACAAAAAACAAATGTGACTGAGAGAAGAAGGAGCACTAGGCTGTGATCCTATATGAATGATCTCAACTTCAAATATGGCAGCACAGACCATCCATCCATCCATCATAAACACTAGAAATCAGGGAATCAGTGCTACAAAATTGAACAAAAAGGTGCCTCTCCAGGACGTCACTTTAACTCGGGTGCTAAGCTAGGAAACAAAAATTCCTACTCTCCAGGACCGTTATCCAGTACGAGCATTTCATTTGTACTTTGGATTAAATCTGGAGCACAAATCTGAGACTAGCCAGGTCAACAATACTTGTTAACTAGCAATAATTGGTGATGTTGTACGTACAAGCTCAACAATGAGACATGTTCAAGTCTTAGAAAAGAAAATATGTCTATATACATCCGTATGTAGTTGTTTAGTGAAACCTCTAAAAAGACTTATATTTAGGAACGAGTGAGTATTATAGTTTCTGCAATGTCCTAGTCTAGCTTCTAATACGTCCTTTTCTGAACAAACAAAGAAAAGAGGCAAAAAAACAAGGAGAACATTACCAGGTCTGATGCAAAAAATTGACTGATGGTATACAATCAAGTCTTTACTATTCACTGCATAACCATTGAAAGATCGCACATCAACTTTTTTATGCTTTCTTAAAACCAGTCGTCTCATGAAGTATATGGGTCTCGGCGCAAGAAACACGAAGTTCCAACATGAAAAAATAACAGGGATTGTAATCTTGTTATTAAGCTAAGATATAAGAGGTAACACGATATCTCCCCTTGCCACAAAGCAGAGCAGAGGAGAGTGCCTCCCCTCACTGAAAATACCAGTGTAAAAAGGCAGAGTATATGTGCTACAGGACAACTCATACCAAGCACAGGAAATCAGACAAACTTTCAGAGTCTTCTTTTCCCTCTGTGCACCGCATACCCCCACTCCACTCGCGTGTACCAATGGGGTGTGATCGCTTTGATTTGCCATCTCCGGCAAGCGTTTTTTAATTGAAAAACATCAATGACCATGTTATGCACTCTGAAACATATGTACATATATATTGTTATACACACGATTCCCCCTTTATTAGATAGGTGCCTTCGATTATGTTACATCTTGCAAACAATGCTCATCGCACAACAAGGCATTGGAGGTAATGCTCCTAGCAGGCAACCTTTGATGTATATATGTCATTAGATTACTAATTACTTGAACAGACGTTCACCTTTTTATATATTAGATAAACCTTGGACTAAAACCAAGGTCACCTACTGCTTTTATATGTTTTGTCCAGCCAAGAACTCTGCGCTTAGTAAGATCAGAATCTTCTCGCTGTTCTTTTAGCTAATTTGGGTTATCTTAAATTAGTTTCTCGTGTTGAAGCCAATGTTTATTATAACTAATTCCTTTGTGAGAAATACCTTTTGTCAAAAATACCAGTCAGTTATTCAGGTAATCCAGTGAAAGAAATGATCACCTCACATTCAACGACTGTCATGGTCATTCAGGTTGCCGCCATTTTCAAAAATGAACATTAAAGCAAGTATTCAAGTTGCTTATCTCAAATTCCTTTATGCGAACTTCAGACCTGTGGATGGAAATTTTTCCTGACTGAACGTTATTATATAAATTGATTTATATTGGGCTGCAAGAGTAGTTTATAGACGGTTCGACTCTTGTCCTTTTTCAGTTTGAATGTCCATTTAACATTAAGAATTCACGAACATGATTTTTTATTTTTACTTTGTTATCCCTGAAGGGAAAATATTCATAGCTGAACACCTTGAAGAAATCATTGTTGTATACTTGTACATTATTACGTAAGGGTTCTTGAAGTGATTAGGCAAAAACAGCAAGAATGTCCAACACACGGTGGCCAGGTCGATCAGGTGTGTCAGCCGGGTATGTGGCCACACCATCCCGGTGACAGTGAGCGAGCACGCGGGCAGGGTTGCAGTTTCCCAGTTCAGGCGACGCGAGCGAGCATGCGAACAGGGGCAAACGGGCATGGCAGGGGAACTACGCGTGTGGAGAGGGAGAGGAATAGGGCAGACATAGAAAGAGGTTACAGTTTCCCTAATTCGAATTTTGAAAGGGGATTGAAGATGGCTAGGAATGGGACTGGAGGATAGATGCGGCAGGAGAGACGGAATTGGAGGGGGCAATAGGATATACGAGGCGGACCCATTGGGGAAGAATGGCTGGTCCTAGCAGAGGCTTTGTAGTCTAAACATTCACGTGCCTGAGTGGAAGGTAGCATTTTTTATTGCCTTACAGTGAAGAGGTAGACAGACCATCTGCATCAACTGCCTCTTTTATAGGAGTAAAGATAAACCAAGCATGACTATTACGTGTGCCATACATAGTGCATAACACTGATTGAGTACCATACTTAGAATAAGATCAACAATGATGAAGGCACTGGATATAAATTTTATGGGGAAGTTGTATATATATGCCTAAACTAGTTTGGTCTTTTGAACAAAATCAACAGAGGACATGCATCATTTTCTGATGCCCAAGTTGAATAGAGCAATGCTGAGTAAATTGCCACTCTGTCATACAAGTGCATGTAAAACACGCGAACCCAAAGATAAACACACCCACCTTTGAGATATTTGAGGATAATTTTACTGCTCTCATTCACTGTAGGCAGCATCAAGGGCCCAAGTACCAACGAAGGTAAAATAGCTACAACATCCATCCCAGTTTTCGTTGCATACGCAAAAGCCTCACCCTCTGCGCACGTTTTGGAAAGCAAATACCAATCCTGCCAGAATGAAAACAGAGATAACTTATTACATAGGGGTCATCCAGAGCAAGGAGTTACAACAAGTTCAGAGGGAAAACTCAATGTGAAAACATAAAAATCAACCATAGAACCAATTTTATCAGACTCCAGTCCAAATAGATGACGCAATAGACAACGAGACAATGACAGAAGGCCTACTGTTAAAGTACATGTTTTTTTAAGATTATCTGAAATATGATAGTAAAACTAGTTACATGCAAGCATACAAAACTGGCTCTTACATGGCAGAACTTGTAGCATCATGCTCTAGATTGGGTGAACTACTTTACAGTGGCACCAGGTTACTTATCTAACTGTAATACGTGTCAATAGCTAATACTCAAATCTTATAATATTACGGACGAACTAATAGGTGCCAAAGGTATTCAAGGTAAGATACGGTACCTACAAAGAAGCCAACTGTGCTAAGATTTGCTGCAGCTATGGTATGATATATCAAGTACTCCGTGAGAAAGTGGCCAAGGGCCTAGATGAATGACGGGAAGGTCGCTATATACAGCGGCTTGTTTTCCAGGTTGAATGCACATAGGAAACACAGTGTGCAGGTCAGAAGTGTCCAGACCCCAATAGTACGACCATGTATTTCAGTCACTGCATGTAATAAAACAATAAATGGCATATTAGCTCCACGATGATGATAGTACGGTTAGGATAATAACTCAAATGAACAACTCTTGACAAAAAATGACATAAGATGAATTATCATGTGGGCTGTCTTAGAGCCACGACAAGTCATTTATATAGCTGTTATGCTTCATAATTTTCAAAGATCAACCCATCTAATCCCGATTCTTCTTGAGGCGCAAATTTTGAGCAATTTACTATGCATCCACTTTCTGATTTGGGTCATGAAGATGACTTTTATTCGGGATATAACCACAAGACGTCATCTACATAAATCAATCATCTTAGCTCTTCACTTCACGTGTCTCTTCAAATCACCAAATCCCAAGTATAAATTTAGAGTGTAAATTCATTCATTTTACCCTAGAAATAATTTAGAGTGTATATAGACATTGCTAATTCCCGCAACTACCAACACGGAGCACTAATAAACAGACAAAATTTACTGTAAACTCGTAGCAATAAGGCGCACAAATCAACACAGAGCAACGAGATCCAACCATAAACTCCACATGGGAAAGCGAGAGGGGAGGAGGGAGGGGCCACGCACTGTCTGTCTATGAGAAGACGGCGAGGCGGAGCGCCCAGATGTTGAAGAAGCCGAACCATATGGACGTGAGGCGGGGGGAGCCGACCAGCATTAGCCATGACAGAGACCCGACAGGGTAGGACGGGAGCGGCGATGGCGGCGCGGAAGGGGGGGAGGGGGGAGGGCGCACGGACGTCCTCCGCGAGGACGAGGCCGAGCACGTCGAGCAGCGGCACGGCCGACGGGGCGGCGGGGCACGCCGCCGCGGATGACAGCACCGCCATGGCCTCCTCCGGAGAAGGTTCACCATGGCCGCGCTAGCTAGGGTTTCGGAGGCAGTGCTAGATTCAATCCGGCGCGTAGGGAGATAAGGAGAGGAGAGGAGAGGATGGGGGAGGTGCGGTAGAGCGAGGAGGTCGGTGGCGAGGAGGTGGCCGACGGTGGGATCGGGGTAGGGGGAACAGGATTGGATCGAGGGGAGGCGAAGGAGGGGAAACTTTGGTTGGGGTTGCGGCGGTAGATCGAGCGAGGAGAGGGGGCTGCTAGGGTTTGAGTTGGATTGCTGAGACCTGAGAGTTGAATGAGAGACATTGGATCCTTTGGATGTGGACGGTTCAGATCTGCAATAGTGGGGTGATTCGTGGGAAGAGACCTGATTGGTTAAGAAAATTTATGATTTAAAATAGTTACGACATTTTCAAAATTGTCGTAAAAGTTATGATGATGTCATCTTATGCGGTTACGACGTTTTTGACTCACATCGTCGTAATTTATAAGTAGATTTGATCCCCTCAAACGGTTTAAGATGATCTCGGATGAAATCGTCACAGATTTATGACGAATTCATCAACGACATCTTAAAAAACGTCATGTATGAGTATATTTCTTGTAGCGAGTGATTGAGCATCACTGAAGAAGTTGTTCCTGTGTGGGACTGAAGCCTTTTACCTTTGAGGAATGTGCATCCTCCAGACGGTTAGGCGTCATGGTCTAGAGCTTTCCAGCAGTCAATGGTGGATCACCGGGTGACCATGTTTGTGAGGGTTTGGAAGTCTGCCCTGAAGACTTACCACGAGTGTTGGGCGAGGACTGTGTGTTCTTAGTCCAAGGAGAACACGGTAGGGACTGTGTGTCCTTTGGTTTCAATACCAAGCCGCTCCAAACCAGATGTACGACTGTCACAGCAGTTGGAACTGGGTCATCAACTACTGTCTTCGCTGTGAAACGGGTTCTAATTCCTCAACAACTTACTTTCCTCAGATTATGTGTTGATGACTTTCACTTCTACTGTTTGAAGAATTTGCTGAAGACTTTCTCCGAAATTCCTGAACCCCAAATTCTTTACGCTAGTTAATCCTCATCTGATTTTCTGCGTGCCTGCTCACTGTGCAATCTGTTTTCACATTCCTCACTCTGAAAAACTGCTGTTGTGAAACTTTGCACTTCTGATCCTTTACTTTTTCCGCTGTAAGTTAGTGATCAGTGAGGAATTTCTTCAAAAGGAATTTCCTCAGTGATGAAATTCTAAAAATCTCCTATTCACCCCCCTCTAGTCGATATAACGCACTTTCAATTGGTATCAGAGCAAGGTACTCCCTTGTTCTGTGTGATTTTGGTTTAACCACCTGGAGTGTTAGTTATGCCGACTGCAGGCATGTTTAAGGTGACTGCAACATGTCCTACCTTCGAAGGAAAGAACTTTCCCTTCAAGAAGAGACATGAGGAAATCAGAATCTTCATCTGAGGACTACAAGAAAAGAACCTGCCACAAGTGCAAGAAATTAGGTCATTACATTGCTGACTATCCTCGTTGGGGAATGGAATCAAAGAAGAAGAAATACAAGGATGACAGTTCTGATGACTCGAAGAAGAAGAAGAAATCTTCAAAATCCTCATCTTCAAAGCCCTCATCGCACAAGAAGAATAGTTTCAGAAAGGCTCGGGCACTTATTGGCAAGGAAATGGATTCCGAGGCAGAATCTGAGGAATGTGATGAAGAAGAGGGTTCTGATGAAGACTCAGAATCCGGACAGGCTAGTCTTGCACTGGCAACCACCTTTGTCAGCAAGTCAATCTTCAACCTTGAAGAAGATGATAACACCATCTAAACTGATGACTATGCTGATGACCTCGCTCCAACCTATTGCTTCATGGCAAAAGGTTCAAAGGTACCAAATGATGCTTCCTCCTCTGATTCAAGTGACTGTGAACCTGATGATTATAAACAACCAGTTACAGTAAACTTGCTATCATTGCCACTAAACAACAAACTGCCCTAGAAAAGCTTCAAAAAGTGCTAGATAGAAGTGATGATCTGTTGAATGATGAAATGAATCTTACCGAAATCCTCACCGAAGATGTGAAAAGTCTTAAGTCTAGATTTGATAATCTTCAAGATCGTTATGATACACTCCTCGCTGATCATGAGAAACTTTCCTATGAATTTCTTCAAAGGAAGCTTGATCTAGAGAAGCTGAGGATTTCTCATGATGATCTTCGTATGGAAAATCATTCATTACTAGCTCAACAGATCAGCGCTGCTCAAGCTGAATTCATTCCTCCATGTCTTAAATGCATTGAACGCGAAACTGCTAATTCTTCACCAGAATCATCAAATGCTTCTAGTGCTGCAAATTCTTCAACTGCACCTGTAGTGTCTATTTCGTCACTTGAGGAAAACACAAATGTTCCTCATGAAAATGCAGGGTTGAAGGAATTGTATGTGACGGGCATATACAAAAGCCTCAAAGGACATCAAACCCTTTGTGATGTGCTCAAAAAGCAGATCTTGAACAGGAACCCGAGGAAAGAAGGAATTGCCTTTGAGAGGAAATTAAATGCTGAAGGATCTTATTGGAAACCTGAGCAGTATCCCAAAACCTCATGGGTTGCTGCTACTGGGCCTCCTTTTGATCCATCTAATCTAACTGGCTTTTCACGTGAATTGTCCTATTCCTTAGATGAGTCATTTGACTCCAACTACAAATTTTTCAAAAATCAATCTGGTGAAGTATTTGCTCGATATGTTGGAACTAACTGCAGGAACGGCCTTCCCTTGAGGAAAATCTGGGTCCCCGAAGGTTGTCTTGAAAATCTTCAGGTGAATGTCCTCATTACACCACCAATGAAGAATCTGAACCCAGATCAAAATCCTCGGGAGGACCAAAGTCTTCAAGAGGATCAAAATCCTCAACTGGTCAAAACTATGCTCGTACCCGTGCTAATGCGTCTAACATGCAGGGAAACTACAAGGAATATGAATATGAGCGTTACTCTTCAAATCATTATGTTCATAAATCCTCAAACCAGTTCTCTCCATATTCATATGAGTACTTTAATCCCCTACTATTAAGAGAAGTGCATTAGCTTCAATGCCACCTTTCTCATATGGTGCTCGCAGGATGATGAATGCTTTGCGACCCCTTCAGATGTGGGTGGTGAAGAAATCGAACTAATCACTTCTGCAGGTCAGGTCTCCAGATGAAAATCATCATCTGAAGAATTTGCTGGAGACCTGAGGAAATGCTTGATAGGACGCAAGCTAATGTTGATGAAATAGAAACATTTCGCACGTCCTTATAATTCTGTTGTGATGAAATTCTTATCTGATGAAATTGATATCATATTCTTCAAATCTGAAGCATATGAGATGGTAAGCGGTACTAATTCATCTGCAGGATGAAAACCCAAGAATACTGAGTGGGTTCTTGATACTGGCTCCACACATCACATGACTGGTGATAAAAGCTTGCTGATGAAAATGGCACTAACTCCATCACCTCTGAAGCAAATCACATATTCTGACAAAGGTAAAAGCAAGGTGGCTATTTCCAAGGATAGGCATATGGACAAAGCGATGCTTGTTGAATCCCTTGGTTTTAACCTCATGTCAGTCTCGTGCTTTGTGATCTTGATATGATTGTTATCTTTGGTAGATATAGATGTGTAGTCATCATGGAATCTGACAGATCCAAAGTCCTCGAAGGTGTAAGAAGAGGGGATTTGTACATTGTTGATTTCTCTACAGGTCCTCAACTAACCACTTGCTTACTAGCAAAAACCTCAGAAGGATGGTTGTGGCATCGAAGACTAGGTCATGCAGGCATGAGGAATTTGCACACGCTTGCGAAGAAGAAGCATGTCATCGGCTTCGAATCAGTCAAATTCCTCAAAGATCGTCTCCGCGGTGCATGTGAATCTGGGAAAATGACCACATCCAAGCATCCCTCGAAGACTATCATGACCACTACACGTCCATTCGAATTGCTTCATATGGATCTATTTGGACCCGCTCACTATGCCACACTAACCAATGCAGCATCTTTATATGGCTTCGTCATTGTTGATGATTATTCCAGATATACATGGGTGCATATCATAGTGTATAAAATTGAAGTGCAGGAAATCTTCAAACGATTTTCTTCAAGGGCCTCGACGAACTTTGGCATCAATATCAAACATATCAGGAGTGATAATGGAACAGAGTTCAAAAACACTGGTTTTGATGATTATCTTAATGAACATTGGTATTACTCACGAATTATCTGCTCCTTATACTCCTCAGCAGAATGGTGTCGTCGAAAGGAAGAACAGGACTCTGGTTGAGATGGCAAGAACTATGCTTGAAGAATATCGGACTCCTCGTCGCTTTTGGCCTAAAGCCATCAACACTGCATGCCATATCATCAACAGGGTATATCTTCACAAATTCCTCAAGAAAACCTCATATGAACTCCTCACTGATAAGAAACCCAATGTAAGTTATTTCAAAGTCTTCGGTGCAAAATGTTGGATTAGAGATCCTCACCATAGCTTAAAATTTGGACCTAAGGCACATCAAGGTTTTATGCTCGGTTATGGAAAGGACTCGCACACCTACAGAGTCTTCAACAACTATCACAACAAAGTTGTTGAGACTGTAGATGTGCGGTTCGATGAAACTAATGGCTCGCAAAGAGAGCAATTGCCTTTTGATCCTGATAAGCTGTCTCCTGAGGAAGCAATAAAGCTCAAACCTACTGAAGACATTGTCCCCACTAAGGAAATTGGTGAAGAAACGATCCCCATCACTGATGAAAATCAAGAAGATGCTCCTAAGGAAATTGCACCAGAACCACTTCCTCAGCCCAGACGAAATCCTCAACAAGCTCATCCGAGGATTGCAAATGAAGTAGAACTGGACAAAATCCTCAACGACATCAACGCGCCATGTCCTCTCACTCGCTCAAAAGCTTCACACTTAGTTAACTTTTGTGGGAATTTTTCCTTTGTATCCATCACAGAACCCACAAAAGTTGCTGAGGCTTTTCTGGAACCGGAGTGGATCCAAGCTATGCAAGACGAACTTCTTCAATTCAAGCTGAATGACGTATGGGAGCTCGTCAAATGACCAGATCCTCGCAAGAACAACATCATCGGCACCAAGTGGATTTTCCGAAACAAGCAAGATGAGGACGGTCAAGTGGTGAGGAACAAGGCACGACTTTTAGCTCAAGGCTACACCCAGGTTGAAGGAATAGATTTCGATGAAAATTTTGCACATGTTGCTAGACTTGAAGCTATTCGAATACTACTTGCTTATGCTAATCATCATAACATCATCTTATATCAAATGGATGTGAAAAGTGCATTCCTCAAAGGTAAGCTTGAGGAAGAAGTATATGTTGCTCAGCCCCCAGGTTTTGAGGATCCAAAGAATCCAGACAATGTCTTCAGACTCAAAAAGGCTCTCTATGGTCTCAAGCAAGCCCCTCGGGCATGGTATGATACATTGAAGGAATTCCTCATGAAGAAAAGCTTCAAACCTGGTTCACTCGATCCAACTCTTTTCACTAAATCCTATGATAATGAGCTATTTGTGTGTCAAATATATGTTGATGATATCATATTTGGCTGTACTGACAAACGATACAGTGATGAATTTGCTTACATGATGAGTGAAGAATATCAGATGTCTATGATGGGGGAGCTAAAATTCTTTTAGGTCTTCAAATTCGTCAACAACGCAATGGAATCTTCATATCACAGGAGAAATACCTCAAGGATGTTCTGAGGAAATTCAACATGCATGAATGCAAAGGTGCCAAGACACCAATGCCTACCAACGGCCACCTCGGCACTGATGAAAATGGTAAAGATTTCAATCAGCAGGTATATCGCTCTATGATTGGCTCTTTATTGTATCTATGTGCATCTAGGCCAGATATAGTGCTTAGTGTTTGGATGTGTGCACGTTTTCAAGCAAAACCAAAGGAATAACACCATAAGGCTGTGAAGCATATTCTTCGATACTTAGCTCACACACCAACACTAGGATTATGGTATCCCAAGGGCTCAAATCTTCATTTGGTAGGGTATTCTGATTTTGACTATGCTGGTGACCGTGTGGATCGCAAGTCAACTTATGGCACATGCCATTTCCTTGGAAGATCACTAGTTTGCTGGTCCTCAGAGAAGAAGAACTGCGTATCACTCTCCACTGCCGAAGCTGAGTACATTGCTGCTGGTTCATGCTGTGCTCAATTACTATGGATGAAGCAAACCCTCAAGGACTACGGCATCAACATGAAGAATGTGTCTCTCTACTACGACAATGAGAGTGCAATCAAGATTGCATACGACCCAGTACAACACTCGAAGACCAAGCACATCCAGATTCGTCATCATTTTCTTCGGGACCATATCCTTAAGGGCAATATCCTCATCGACCATGTGAAGTCTGATGATCAACTGGCAGATATCTTCACTAAGCCCTTGGATGACAAAAGGTTTTGCAAGTTGCGGTGTGAGCTAAATATCTTAGATTCTTCAAATGTTTTGTAAAAACATGCACACATCCTAACACTTATGCAAAATTGATGACTTAGATGTGCAACACATGATGAGTCGATTTTCTTCAACTGATGAAGAATATCACTCTGAATGTGAAGAAATCAACGAAGAAATTGATTCTCACGGCCCTACGACAATTGTACACGGCGTCTGTAATCAACGTTCTTATATGGTGGGTAACGCCACCGCCCAACGTGAAATTCCTCAAGTTGATTTTCTTCAAATGTTCCATTTCCTCAAAATGTGTTTTTCTTCAAAACAGTTGTTCTTCATTGTGACGATTTATCACAAAATCTTCAAAAACACTTGATGACCTTCGTTTGACTAGATAGATTGTGATTTCAAGTCCTCAACAGCATTCACTTATAGCTATTTCTTCAAGTTGATATTTCTTCTAAGTGAATGTGATTGGACCCTACTTTCCCTCTATGCTATTCTCATCCAGTCTATTCGATTCTTCATATGCGTTCTACTTGAAACTTTGTTCAAAATCCTGACTGCGTCCTTGTCAGTTGATGATTTTGTAACAAAAATCCTCAAATCTTCAAAAATTGTTTCGTTAATGCACAGTAACTGAACCCCACTTCCCACGTTCGGATAACCACGATCTCCACTATCTCCACCGCCTTGCTCGGGAACTACACGTGTCCTACGGAGACGTAGAGGCAGGGGCTGTTTGGTCCGAATTCTTCGCGCCAACTATAACTGTCTGGCTATAAATATGTCCTTATCCCCCTCGGCAAACACTTCTTCGCCCCCATCGCTCTCCTGCTACAGCAAAAAGCACCGAACCCTAGGGCCACCGCTGGAAGTCTCATCGCCGGTGAAGAAGAGCTTCACTGCCTCGACTTCTCCGTCGCCGGAACCACGCCGGAGTCGGACCATCTTCGTCCGCCGTCGCCGTAGTCGTCCTCTGCCGCCGGGTTAGGGCGCATTGGACACACGACCGAAGAGCTTCTCTACACAACTTTTCTGTGTTCTTCTTGCGCACCTTCAAGGGTAAATATAAATCCCATTTTTACAGCAAATTCGATCTACTATTTTACATATCCTATGTGAAATCTGTTTTTCGTCAAGAATCGATATGCACTTGATTCCTCAAACACTGCCTATCACCACACCATTGATGAACTTCACTAAGCATCTAAGATTTTCACGAGATTCCTCAATTGTGCGAATTTTCGGATCTGTACAACTCTGGAACCCAAGAAAAGTATGCTTAGGCAAATTCCTCAACCACTGGTTAAATTCCTCAACTGTCAAACTTTTTCATTTTCTTCAAATCTGAGAACGCATATGACCTCTCCAAATTCCTCGCAACTATACTATGTTCACACGTACACACAGGTCAGCTGATGAGTCTCTCGGTTCTCATCACATTAACTCATTTGCAGCGTTTCTTGAAGAAAATCTTCAAGTCTCATCACAATCCTCAAGAGTTCAATCTCATCAGCAAAATCCTCAGCTGAAGAAAATGGAGGATGATAGAAAGCAGAAGGGAGGAAAGAAACTTGAACAGAACACAACTGTGGATATCCCTGAGGATATTTACTTGGACTATTGCACAACTAATGAAAATGAAACAATGGCCAAGAGAAAGATTCGGCTGTAGAAGATAGAACGCCAATGGGCTAAGGAATGGAAGGAATACAGGTGTAACTGCCAAGTATGCGAAGAAATTCGCCCTGAAGCCTCCTGGAAAACGGGCCCCACTTGAGGCTCATCAAGTAGCATAGCCCTCAATCCTCAAGACCATTGATGATTATCCGGATGAGAAGGCCAAGCATTTGGCTAAGCTCAAGAAGCAGGCAGATGCTGCAGTGAGTAAATTCAATGAATCCTTAGCTGCTGCATCAACTGCAGCTACTTCCTCTGCCGCTGAGACCTCTGGTTCAGCAATTCCTCAACCACAGTCTCTGCCGTCAAAACCAAGGGCTCCAAAGCCTCAAGAGAAGTCTGCTCAGGCATCAGTTACAAAGCCCTCAGCACCAAAACCCTCAGCTCCAAAATCCTCAGCACCACCACCAAAGCCTCAAGAGATACCAGTACAGAAGCCGGTCATGAAGCCACTGACCGCCACCTCCAACTCCTCACTCCCGGCTGCAACCAGCTCGGAGACAAAGTCTTCACCACCTCCGGTGAAGACTCAGGTGTCTGCTGAAAGAGCAACTCTGCCAAGCCCCAGCAAAATCATCACTGTACCGTCTGCATCAGAGGGCAGTGATGAATATGATGATCAAACCCTGCAAGCGATAATCAGAAACAAGCAGGAAAGGGTAGCTTAAGCATCAGGCAGCGCCATTCCTCTAGCCATGGACCCCAAGGTCCTCCTAGAGTACATAAACATCTGGTATGAGAATCCAAACACTCTGCTTGATGATTTGAAACTTCCCCCTGGCATCAGCCACATGGTGGCCACTTTCATCAATGAAGCCAAGTGGAAAGAACAGCAAGCCAAGAAGGCCAAGGTTGCGAAGCTTAAAATGGAGAAATTCCTCAAGCAGAATCTCCTCAGCTTGACGCCTGATGCACTGGTGTCAACAGAGGCTGAGTTGAAGAATTTGGCTGATAAGTACTCTGAGCTGTCAGATCGTCAGAGTCTCAAGAGCAATTTCATCAAGCTGGCCACTAAAGCTGTTGATGACTACAACAAGAAGGTTGCACCTCCAGTACCAACTCCCCGGCCCTTGATTGAAGAGCCAGATGATGAAATTCCTCAAGCTGAGCAAACTCCTCAAGCTGAGGAAATACACCAAGAAAGCTGTGTGGATGTACCGGCTATTGAAGAAATCACCATGGAAGCTCGAGCTGATGAACCTGCTGCAGCTGGTGAGACTGCCCCTGACCCAGCTGCTTCATCAAAGCAAGCTGATGACTCTGCTCCAGCTGGTTCCTCAAAGCCTGCTGAAGAATCTGTCGAGAGAACCCCTTCACAAAAAGATTCAAAGGTGAAGAAGATGACTCCATCTGCATCAGACGTGAAGAAAACCAGGGATGTTGAGAAGGAAGCCAAAAAGAGAAAGGCCTCCTCAGTAGAAGAAGAAACAGAGACCAAGCGCCTCAAAGCACTTGAAGATACTGCTCCACTAGACCGTGTGCCCCTAAATGTCGCTCCGTCTTATGAAATGGTCATCCTTGATGACCAAGCGAAAGGGACAGATGAGGAAATGAAGGATGCCGCCTCTGAGGAACACACTGACGAAGAAATTCGTATTGACGGCAGTCCTCAGCCTTCCATTCCTCAGAAAGACACTGCACAAGGATCAGCTGCACCGGCTGATGAAAATGCCTCTGTCACCAAGTCAGCTGAGGAAGAACAAAGTGAAATTCCTCAAGCTGATAAAATTCAATGTTCTGAGCAAAATCCTAAATATGAGGAACAGGCTGACCCAACTCGTCCACCTGAGCAAGATGGACCTATTCCTCAGCCTGATGACCAGCCAGAGCTAGCCCCTCAGCCTGATGCCCAGCCAGAGCAAGCTCCTCAGCCTGAAGCCCCAGCTGATGAAATTCCTCACCCTGAGGACAATGCTGAGGAAAATGCACCTGATCAAGACAATGCCTTCGTCATGCTCAACCCCGAGACTGCAATTGTTGTCTCCCCTCCTGTTCCTCAGCAAAATCTTCAGCCAGTTCAGCATCAGCCATTCTCGAAGCAACCACAGTTTCAAAAGGAGAATTTCTTTGAAGAATGCATGTACTTCATTGGAGAGAATCCCTATGACAAGCCTCAAATGAGGCATCTGAAGTTTTGGACGAGGACACAGCTGAATTACTATGCCTCTGTGTTGTGTGGAAGAAACAAGATATTCCAGCACAGGCATACTCCTCACGTTAAACTTGAAGCAATACTTTGCCTAGAGCCAGTCCTCAATGTACTCCATGACGCTAGTCTGCTACCAATGTGCTCCGACATCTCTGATTGGAACAGTGAGCTCATTCTTCAGTTTTATGCTACTCTTCACATATCTGGCAACCCTGAAGACATTAACACCTGGGTGTTTGACTGGATGACACAAAACACTCACTACAAGGCTCCTGCTACTAAGCTCCTCCGTGAACTGCCTGTACCAATTCCCTCAGAGGAGGCTATGAAGCTTTACGGTGAGCGTGAGCTGCCCAACGGTATGATGGAAGTCCTCATGAAGCCTTTGGCTAAAGGACAATCACCGAGAAAATCTTTCCTCGTCCGCGAGCTCAAATATACACCAAGGTCTGTCTACAGAATCCTCTGCAGTGTGCTCGCACCAATCAAAGGCCATGATGATGAAGAAGATGTCGTAGGCATCATGAAGAATATCCTCTTCAACATCATCCATTGTCTTCCTATCAACATCCATGATTTCTTCTTGAGGACTTTGGTCGACAATGCTATGTGTCCATTTGATCACAAGATATATGCCCCATGGATCATGAGATTCATCAGGACAAGGACAGGCATCAACTTCCACGTTGATTTCCAAAACCATGTTGGTTATATGCCTCCTATCCGGGTCAACAAGAAGACTTTCGAGCCCATTGAAGGAAAAGGCAAGTCAGTGATTGATGAAGGCAGTAGGCCCCTTGATGGTTAGTTCAGAGAGCCAGAAGCTTATTCTTCATGGGATGGTACTGAGACTCGCCCGGCAAGCCCTGTTCCTCCTCGCGTGATGAATACAAGAGAGCTCCTCCTCAGTCTTCACCAGAAGGTGGGTCGCAATCACAAGTGGGTCAAACGCCAGTTTGGCGCCATTGTGAAAACCCTCACTGAAACACATAACTCTGTGAAGCTTAACCATCACTATCTGCATGAGGTTTTTGATTGCACATCTGAAGGCTCAGACAGAGCTTGAAGAAATGGACTTTGAGCGAGACTTTGACTGGTCGTGGCCTCCCAAGAAGAAGTTCGGGCCCATTCCTGTTCCAGACCTTGAAGACAGTTCCTTTTCTTCATTTCGCACTGCTGAAACTGATGAAGAATAGCTCGACACTCCTACCGGTCCAAGGAAGAAGACTACTCCCAAGAAGCATCACGTCTCTTCATCAACCGCCAAGAAGTGAAGTCTTCACGGGCGTTAGTCCTCAGTTTGTCCTTTTTTTGTCACTTGATGACAAAGGGGGAGAAACTTGAGAGTTAGTCTTCAAGCGGGATATTTTGGGGCTTATAAACTATATTTAAGTTACAAACTCTTGGCTCTTCTAATTTTTTATGTAATGAGTTGTAACTTAAGCCCGATGGTACTCTTACGCTTTTGAATGTTTTTCTTCGCATGCTTATTCCTCAAGTTTTAATGCACGCATGCTGGAATTCGTCAGATACCATTTGTCATCATGCATCTTCATTTTCTTTATACGATATGTTACATGTATGCATGATTTACAAGACTCAGGGGGAGATCTCCATGATATATATCATCAATGTGCATTTGCTGTGAAAAGCAAAATCCTCAAGATATGCACATCTTCAGGGGGAGTCTCTCTAAATCTTGATTTCAAATTCCTCAAATGAGTATTTACACTTCATATTTTTTATCCCTGTTGAAGACTTAACCTAATTGTCATCAACCACCAAAAAGGGGGAGATTGTAAGTGCATCTAGTGCCCATTAGTGATTTTGGTGGTTTGAAGACTTATAGGTTAAGTATCTAATATGTTTATGAGAGTACAGAGGATCTATAAGTCACTGAGGAGTTTGAGATATCTGATGAATATCGACCCCTAAAAATATATATCTTCAGTTGAAGAAATTGGTCTGAAGCTGAAGAATTGAATCGCGAAGAATCTGCGATGAAATGGATATTCCTCATGAAGATACTGAAATTGAGGAATTTGGTGTGTCTTGAAGAAAATCATTTTGAAGACTTTGAAGCATGAAGATTTACTCTTTCTGTTTTATTTTCTTCGCATTTGAGTAATAGGAACACCGTACTGTTAAAGGGGGTCGAAGTTACACTTTGGAATGAATTTCCTCATGATGCTCAACCCAAGCCTAATCCTACCAAAAGCCTCAAGTGAGGAATACGAGTGACATGAGGACTCTCACAGTTGAGGGTTCCGACCGTTTCGATAGCCACGCCACATCATTGGTCTTATCCACACCAACGGTCATATTATTTAAGGGCATTAGTGTCAAATCATGTCGGGATGCTCCGAGGCTATAAATAGTCGCCCCCCACAACCATTAGCTGGTTGGCTCCTCCGTTAGGAACTCACACTTGTCATAAGAGCAACCCAAATTCCTCAGAGTCTTTGAGAGTAATTCATCAGTGAGGAAATACCCCATACACCGAAACCACAAACCAAACCTAGTGATTGAGCATCACTGAAGAAGTTGTTCCTGTGTGGGACTGAAGCCTTTTACCTTTGAGGATTGTGCATCCTCCAGACGGTTAGGCATCATGGTCTAGAGCTTTCCAGCAGTCAATTGTGGATCGCCGGGTGACCAAGTTTGGGAGGGTTTGGAAGTCTGCCCTGAAGACTTACCACGAGTGTTGGGCGAGGACTGTGTGTTCTTAGCCCAAGGAGAACACGGTAGGGACTGTGTGTCCCGGGACTATGTGTCCTTCGGTTTCAATACCAAGCCGCTCCAAACCAGATGTACGACTGTCACAGCAGTTGCAACTGGGTCATCAACTACTGTCTTCGCTGTTAAATGGGTTCTCATTCCTCAACTCCTTACTTTCCTCAGATTATGTGTTGATGACTTTCACTGCTACTGTTTGAAGAATTTGCTAAAGACTTTCTCTGAAATTCCTCAACCCCAAATTCTTCACGCTAGTTAATCCTCATCTGATTTTCTACGTGGCTGCTCACTGTGCAATCTGTTTTCACATTCCTCACTCTGAAAAACTGCTGTTGTGAAACTTTGCACTTCTAACCATTTACTGTTTCCGCTGTAAGTTAGTCATCAGTGAGGAATTTCCTCACAAGAAATTTCCTAAGTGATGAAATTCTAATAATCTCCTATTCACCCCCCTCTAGTCGATATTAGACACTTTCAATTGGTATCAGAGAAAGGTAGTCCCTTGTTCTGTGTGATTTTGGTTTAACCACCTGGAGTGTTAGTTATGTCGACTACAGGCATGTTTAAGGTGACTGCAGCATGTCCTACCTTCGAAGGAAAGAACTTTCCCTTCTGGAAGAACAAGATGCAAATGCATCTACAAGCTATTGATAATGATCTCTGGTATATTGTGGAACATGGCATCCCCATCATCTCTGCTAGTGTCTCTGCTGCTGATGTGAAGAAATTCAAGCAACTCAATTCTCAAGCGAAGAATATCATCTGTGTGCATCTGAGCCCAGGCCAGTTTGGAAGAGTCAGTGCTTTGGGCTCTGCAACACTGATCTGGGAGAGACTGTGCAAAGTAAATGAAGGAGTATCAACCCAGCGTGACTCTCGTGTTGATATTCTTCGCAATCGCTTCAAGAGGCATGACAATGAAAGTTGTCAAGACACCTTTGATCGCCTCACTGACATATGAAATGAACTGCAAGCACTGGGAGCTCGAGACATTACTGATCACGAAGTTGTGAAGAAACTGCTGAGATCCTTGGATTCTTCATTTCATACTTTAGTTCTGATGATTCAAGAAAGACTAGACTACAAGATGCTTGATCCAGCTGATATACTCGAAAGGCAAAATACTCATGAATTCCAGCTAGAAGAAAAGAAAGATCTATATAGACCAAGCTATTCTAGACCACGTGCACTGAAGGCTAGAGCAATTTCCTCATCTGAAGAAGAAGATTCGGATGACAGTATTGGTGACCCTGAAGAATTTAGACAGAAGCTTGCAATGCTCGTGAGGAAATTCCAGAGGTTTACACGACGTGGCTAGTTCGGTAAATCTTTGTGGGGACCCCGACTAGCAAGTCGAGTTCGCCGTGCCCAGTGACCCCAAGGATCAATGTTCACTGAACACATATATTGAATAAAAGAGTCTTACATCCAAGTACCGAAATTATTACATCAAACGACCAGAAGGTCGGGTTCAAGAGCGACGCCTAAAGCCAAATTAAACAGATACATCGAGTAGCGGAAACTCGTAAGGGCTAAGCGGTGCCCATGCCATAAATCCTACACCGACAGGCATTCTGACTTGGAAGCGTCATAGATCGCAGGTTCGTCTCCGACGGCGTACTCGTCGCCAAACTCCGGTCCTTCCATGTCTGGTCAATAATATAACGAGTGGCAAGCCAATGAGTACTTTGAATGCACTCGCAAACAGCCCGTGATATGAACATTTGATAGCGAAGAATAATAGTAACATGTATCTATGGTGGAATGCAATTTGGTGGAATGATCAGGTAAATGCAACAAGTTAAAGAACTACTCTTGAAGAACAGGTCACAGATATCAACATATCTGCTAAGGGTTGAACACACCGGGTTCACCCTATATGCCAAGTCATCGGACTTGTCATAACCTCAATGTATTAATGAGGGCTAAACCATCTGGGTTTACCCTATACGCCCAAGTCACCGAACTTGGTCATAATATTACTCTCATAACAACACCTTTTTAACACCACACACACACACACACTTTTACTCACACTTGGTTTATGCGGAAACGCTGGACGTAGTTTAAGCAGCACCACCCAACTGTCCTTGACCGTGGACACGGCTATTCGAATAGTTTGACACTCTGCAGAGGTAGTACGCTGGACCCACGAGAAATGGGAAACTTCTGGGTCAACCACGATTCGCGGTATATCACATATACACGAGGTAAGTACCCGATCATTATCTTTCCCCTAACGATACTAGACAAAGAGGTCCACTCGATTGGTACCCAGCCCACATGTTGTACGTCTTACGAGCACCAACTCTGGACAGTACCAACCATGCGGGGACCAACGGTGTTCCTGGAACTCATAATAATGGCATAGTCGTCCTACCTGGCACGACCGCATCACGAGAGTGACACCGATCACTCCCGCCACTAGTAATGTGGCTCTTTGCTAGTACCGACCAGAGTAATCAACAAAGCCTCGTCCCATATAGGGGTATCGTGGACGTACTGGTAAGGTTGGGACGGTCGACACATCATAAATCTAATCCCATTTCCGAAACCATACTCACACAAAAACACCGGTGCATCACTTCACCAAATGTGATCACCAACTCTTCATCACCCTCGGGCATTAGTGGCACCCGACGGGGTTTTCATAAACTCTTTATTTAACTCATCATCATGCTTGTGATAATATGCTCTATCTTTACTTGTCAACATGGTATAACATGACCCTCAAGGGGTAGGGTCAAGCTCAATGCAATGATATTACTCTACTAGTCAACATGACAGTAGCATGATCCTTAGAGATGGTAGGGTCAAGCTCATCATGCTTGTGCTCCGAGGAGCCACATGAATAACATCACTATCATGCAAGGGCTTTGAAGAAGCCTCCGGTGCCATCACCACAATGATGAACCGGTATCGTGATCACATGCAACGAGAAAATACCAACTATACTAGCATGCAACATTGTTTGTGCTCAAGTCATGGTCAAAGGGCTGCTTGCCTTGGTCAGCTAGGTATCCGGTGTCTTCGAGGTCTTCCGCTCTAGATCCTCCATCACTCGGTAACTCTACCGTCGAGAAAGGAATAAAAAAATAATAGCCCACACCAAAACAAATCACAAGGTGCTTTTAAAAATGTTGCAAAGCTTGAATAAATTCAGTTTATTATTTTGGAAAATGTTTCCTAGGGTTTTTATTAGCTAAGCATATTTATTTAAAAACAAACAGGAGCAAACAAATGCTTTTAATACCATTTTATTATACCAAAACAAATTATGTTTTTGATAAATGTCAAACTCTGCAGAATCAATTACTACACATTTTTAGAAAATTGTTGGTGGAAGAATCATATTTTTCTACTGGCTAAATATTTTTATAAAAATCATTTCAGCTGTAGGTTAAAAATGAAAGAAAAAGGCCACGGGGGAGATCCAGTCGGCCCAGCTAGCAGACCGGCCACCAGGCGCACGCGGGCCAGGTTCAAAACTGACCTGCGGGGCCCTGGGGTCAGTGTGAGCGGCTGCGCGCGCTAGCTGCCCCAGGACACCGACAGGTGGGCTCCACCTGTCAGGTCCTTGTCCTACCTCCAGCCAGAGAGGTGGAGACGGACGCCGGCGAGGCTACCGTTGCCCTCAGGCCAATCTAGGAGCGGGAATGGGTCCCTCGTTTCTCCGCCTACCTGCTCATGGTCGGGACGTCACCGGAGGTGGTCTGGGTCGCCGGCGACGAGGTGATCATGGAAGAAAGGTTTCGGGTTGGCGTCGAGCTAGTGGCTAGGGGCACGGATTCGCTCGGGGGAGTTGGGGGAAATGATCCTGGCGTCAAGGGGAGTGCAATGGGAGGTTGGGCGGCGCAGGAGCCGGCGTGTAGCCGGAGATCGACCAGAGCTCTGAGGTGGAGGGGCCTCGGTCGATCTCGAGCACCGGGGCTCTGCGAGCTCGACTTGGCGGCTAGGGGGAGTCTAGTGGTTGTGCAGAAGCTGTCTCGGCGGTGCTGGGGTGCCGGGGGGACCTATTTATAGGCCAGCGGCGGTGAGCCGACTCGGGCGCGCCGGTGACTCACTGTGGCGCGCGTGCAAGCACAGTGAGGTGCTGGCCGCGAAACCACGGGTTCGGGACATGGTTTAGGACCTCCTGGTGCATCGGCCGCAGAGAGAAAGCGAGTGGGGTCGAGCCGCAGCAACCGTGCATGCTCGGCCGCGTCGGGCGCGCGCGGGCACGCGTCGCCTGAGCTCTTGCGCGAGGAGAGGGGGGCCCTGTTGGTAGCTTTGCACAGAGTGGGTGTCGGGGAAGCGTTTGGACACTACTGGGGGGGTTGGAACTGGCCGGGGCGACGTCCCCTTGCTGGAGGTTCTCTGTAGCGCGTCCAGAGCACGGTTTTGGCATGCCACGGCATGCTGGCGCGCTCTGGGGCCCTTTGGACGTGTCCTCCATGTCCTGAGTGTTGCTGGGAGTGTGCCTAGCCGTTGTGTGTTAGTGGGAGCATGAGCTGGTCAAAGGAGGCAAAGAACCCAGTGTTGCCAGTACTAGCCTGTGGCTCAGACTGAAGATCTTGTCACTAGTGCTAGGAGTTGGGGAGGGGCTGGTTGACTGGGTGCTCAGGGTGTTATGGGGCTCTAACTCACCTAGTTTGGGGCCTTGACAATGGGTAAAACAGTGGCTAGGAGGGTTTTTACCTTCCTGTCAGTAGGTGTTCGACAGTAATTTGGGGTGCTTCCACTCCACCACTGGAACCGAAACTTATTAGGATTGGTCTTGGGGTAAACACATGGGGTTTCACCAAATTTGAGCTCCATTGAACAAGTTTAGCTTTGTAAACTTGAGAATGCCTCAAAATGGCCAGTATTGTCCTTTACAAAGGAAGTGTGGCCAATCAGAGTCTCACAAGTCCCATCTTTGGTGTGGAGTCCTCATTTGGGGTGTCAAACACGTGTGCAAAGTTTCAGCTCCATTGGAGAAACTTTGCAATGTAGAGTTGTTCCAACTCTTCTCTGGACAGAGAGGATTTTGGGCTCATTAGGTGGACTTCCCCACCTTGGATCAAGGTGAGATTTTATGTGAGCACCTAATATGGCTTGGGAGGGCTCCTGTAATTTTATGTGAATTTATTGAGATCATTTCCTTAGGAAACATCTCAAAAAGCTAAAACAGACAGAAATGGTTTTCACGGTTTTACTCAAATAATATTAATATAAAATAGGGTTGAAAATCTTATATATGGAAAATATATGTCCTTCTGAGCTTCCATGAATTTACTCAGAATTTTCTAAGGCAGGAAAGCAATTTTCCTTGTGGGAATATCATTCCTGGCCTTGGAAACAGACATAAATATAAAATAGGAAAATAATATTTTAAATCACCAATTAATGTTTTTAATGAATGAAAATAATATCTGGATCAGATCACCAACTTTGGTTGGAAGTGCCACTTGGCTTCATGAGCTAGTAGTGTATCCCAACATGATGAAGGTGATCTTGATATAAAGGAAAAAGGGTTTTTGAAGAGAGCAAAATAATAAGTTTTTCATGGGTTTGAGTCATCAAGCAAGCAAGCATTCACTCATACAAGGGCTGACATTGCACTCACAACATTATTTGAAAAAGTTTTAACAAGCTCTCATTTTTGCAACATAAAATACTTGTGATGAAAAACAGGGACCTATCCCTCTTACAAGAATCTCGTCCCCGAGATTCCTAAGCTAAGCGTTAAATAGCTCGGGAAATTCTGATCGGAGATAGTCTTCACGTTCCCACGTGGCTTCTGCTTCGGTATGGTTGCTCCACTGAACCTTGAAAAACTTGATGGTGCGGCTTCCGGTGCAACGTTCATCTTCATCCAAAATGCGGATCGGTTTGTCGCGGTAGGTAAGGTCCGGTTGAAGATCAATAGCTTGATGATCAATGTCCTTGTAAAGATCGGGACGGTTCGGCACTTGTAAAGACTTCCGAAGCTGTGACACGTGAAACACGTTGTGCACACCCGAAAGCTGAGGAGGTAGCTCCAACTGGTAAGCTACTTCCCCGCGCCTTGCCGTGATCTTGAAGGGTCCAATGAACCTGGGAGCTAGCTTCCCATTGACATGGAAACGCTTAGTACCCTTGAGAGGCGTGACTCGCAAGTACACCTGGTCTCCGGGAACAAACTCCACATCTCTACGGCGAGGGTCCGCATAGCTCTTCTGCCTTGACTTAGCTGCCTCCAAGTTCTCTCGGACAAGCTGAACCTTGTCCCCTGCTTCTTGCACTGCTTCTCGTCCGAAAACTAGTCCTTCACCGGTTTCGGACCAATTGAGCGGGGTGCGGCACTTCCACCCATATAACGCTTCGAATGGGGCCATCTGAAGACTGGACTGGTAGCTGTTGTTGTAAGAAAACTCAGCAAATGGCAGGCAATCTTCCCACTTGGCACCATGAGCCAAAACACAGGCGCGGAGCATGTCCTCAATTATCTGGTTTACCCTCTCAGTCTGTCCTCCCGTTTGCGGGTGGAAAGCCGTACTGAAGGAGAGTTTGGTTCCGAGAGCTTCTTGAAACTTCTTCCAGAATCTTGAGGTGAATTGCGTGCCGCAGTCGGACACGTTCTCCTTGGGAACTCCATGGAGACTCACCACTCGATGAATGTATAGACTGGCCAGCTGGCTGCCATCGTAGGTGGTGTTAACGGGGATGAAATGGGCCACCTTGGTCAAATGATCGACTATGACCCAAATGGAGTTATGACCCTTATTCGACCGGGGCAACCCGATGATGAAGTCCATGCCGACTTTACCCCACTTCCATTCCGGCACTTGAAGAGGTTGCAGCAATCCAGCAGGTCGCTGGTGTTCAGCATTGACTCGCTGGCATACATCGCATTTAGCGACATAGGAGCCAATTTCCCTCTTCATGTCATGCCACCAGAATCGTTCTCGGAGGTCTTGGTACATCTTAGTACCACCTGGATGGATAGAGTATGGTGTGTCATGAGCCTCTTGCAGGATCAAGTCCTTAAGTTCGGCCTTGTTAGGTACGCTTAAGCGCTTCCCGTACCACAGTACTCCTTGCTCATCAATCGAGAATCCTGGGGCTTTGCCTTCTCGCTCCTTCCTCTTGAGGCCTTCGATACTCTTGTGTCCCTTTTGGGCTTCCTTGATGTCGTCTACCAGAGTAGGCTTGACTTTGAGGTTGTCCAGGTATCCTGGTTCGACTATCTCAAGCCCGAAGCTCTCCATTTCTTCATACAAGACAGGTAACCTCTCCTTGAGCATGACGTTCAAGGAGCCTGCCTTCCAGCTTAAGGCATCGGCTACCACGTTCCCCTTGCCTGGGATGATACTGAATGCTGAGGTCGTAATCCTTGATTAACTCAAGCCATCTCCGTTGCCTCATATTCAGCTCCCTTTGGGTGAAGATATATTTCAGACTTTTGTCGTCTGTATATATCTCACATCGCTTCCACAGAAGGTAATGTCGCCACGTCTTCAGATCATGCACTACAGCTCCTAGCTCGAGATCATGGGTGGCGTAGTTCTCCGCATGCGGTCGTAGTTGCCGTGACAAGTAGCCACGACCCTGCCATCTTGCATCAGGACTCCATCGAGCCCGGTTCCAGAGGCATCACAATATATTACAAATTCCTTGTTGATGTCTGGGGTAGCCAATACCGGGGTGGTAGTTAGCCTCTTCTTCAACTCCTGGAAACTTGCTTCACACACCGGTGTCCACTCGAACTTTCAGCCTTTCTTCAAGAGCTGAGTCATAGGTCGAGCGATGCTGGAGAAACCTTCTACAAACTTGCGGTAGTATCCCGTGAGCCCGAGGAAACTCCTGACATCCTTCACGTCCTTTGGTGATTCCCAGTTGGTTACTGTAGTAATCTTGGACTGATCTATGGCCAAACCTCTTGCCGTCAGGGTATGACCCAGAAATCCAACTTCGTTCAGCTAGAACTGACACTTGCTGAATTTGGCATAAAGCTGGTGCTCTCGAAGCTTTCCCAGAACTAACCTCAGGTGTTGCTCATGCTCCTCTTCGGACTTGGAGAAGATTAATATGTCATCGATGAACACGACGACAAACTTGTCCAAATATTCCATGAAGACCTTGTTCATGAGGTACATGAAGTAGGCTGGGGCATTTGTCAAACCGAAGGGCATGACAGTGCATTCATATAGACCGTATCGGGTCACGAATGCAGTCTTGGGTATATCTTCGGGTCAAATCTTCAACTGGTAATATCCCGATCGAAGATCGATCTTGGAAAATACCTTGGCCCCGTTTAACTGGTAAAACAGGTCTTCGATCTTGGGGAGCGGGTACTTGTTCTTAATTGTGACTTCATTAAGAGAACGGTAATCTACGCAAAGTCGAATGGTACCATCCTTCTTTGAAACAAATAGAACAGGTGATCCCCAAGGTGATGCACTCGGACGGATGAACCCTTTCCTGAGTTGCTCATCCAGCTGCTTCTTTAGCTTTGCCAGCTCTTCGGAACCCATCCTGTAAGGCTTTTTATATATAGGCCTTGATCCGAGCATGAGCTCGATGATGAACTCGATGTCTCGGTCGGGAGGCATTCCGGGTAGCTCGTCAGGAAAGACGTCTGGGTATTCACAGGTTACAGGCACTTGATCAAGCTCTACCTCGGATAGACTGTTGACTCGAGGCACTTGAGCCGATACTAGCTCGGAGACAAACTTTACCTTGACCCCTTGGTTGCTTGTCATGGTAATGGCCCTGTTGGCACAGTCCAAAAGACTCTGGTGCTTGGCCAACCAATCCATGCCGAGGATTACTTCTACACTTGTGATTTAAGCACAATGAGGTCAGCCAAGAAACTCGTCCCGTTGATAACTATCTCGACCCTTCTACACCCTAGGTTGGTCCTCAATACTGCTCCCAGGGATTGAATTGCCATCTGTCCACGGAGTAGAGTGGGTTTTCAACCACACTTCTCCGCAAACCTTTGAGTAACAAAAGAATGCGAGGCACCACAATCAAACAACACTGTTGCTGGAGTTGAGTTAACGAGGAACGTACCCAGAATGCAGTCCGGGTCTTCCTGCGCCTCTTCTACAGTGATGTGATTGATCTGGCCCCTGCCATTGAACTGCTGGTTGCGGGGGGCCTGGTTCCTTCCTGGTGCACCTTGACCGGGGTGGGTGCATTGGGATGCGGTGCGTAGGGCTTCTAGTTGGGGCACTGCCTGGAATAGTGCCCGGTCTGACCACACCCAAAGCAGGTGACCTGCCCCGGAGGGTTGGTCTTGAATCCACCGTTGTTCGGCGGGTTGACTACTGGCTTGGCTTCCTGCTGAGGCTGATAATTCTGGCGGAACACCGGGTGCTTGTACTGCTGCTGCTGAAAGTTGGGTCTTGCACGTGCTGACTGCCATGGTCTTGGTCTTGCGCTACCGGGTCCTCCATTGCCTATCAGTTTGCGCTTGCGGGTGTCTTCCATCGCACGACGCTTGTCTTCCAGCATAAGTGCCTTGTTAACCAACTCGCTAAAAGTCTGGCAGTCGCAAACCACCAGCTGGTATTGCAGGGACTGTTGTAACCCTTCCATGAAGCGTTCCACATTAGCGGCCTTAGTGTTAACATCTTCGGGCGCGTACCTCGACAAGAGGTTAAACTTCTGCAGGTACTCCTTAACAGTTCCGCTGCCCTGCCTCAAGGCTCGGAATTCCCGCTTCTTAATGGTCATCAGTCCAGGCAGAATGTGAGCCGCGTGAAATCCTTCCTTGAACATCACCCAAGTGATGACTTGCCCTATCCGCATGATCTGGAATCCATCCCACCATGCCCTAGCGGTGCCTCCGAGACAGTGAGAAGCATAAAGGACCTTCTCATGATCGTCGGTGCATTTGACCAGCTCAAGGAGGTCTTCAATGGTGCGGATCCAGTCATCGGCATCCAGTGGTTTAGTTGTCTCCGTGAATATGGGGGGCGTAGTCCCCATGAACTCAGAAAGAGTAGAGCGGCCACCGCCATTCCCATTCCGCGGCGGGTTGTCCACCAGGACTTGAGTCAGCTGCTGAATAGCGGCGTTGCTGGCTTGACGCTCCTCCCAAAGAGCTTGAAGGAACTGAGCCATCGTCCAGTTCTCAGGAGGAGGTGGTGGCGGAAGGTCTCTAGGATGCTCGTGGTGACCTCCAGCGTGAGCTTCTCCTTCGGTTCCCTGCGGCGTCCGTGAGGAGCCGGCGCCGGGGTTGCTGAAGGTGCTGTTGCGGGTTGCGTTCACCATCCTGTCATAGAAACAGACATGTCAAAATGCCACCTTGCTCGGGAATACAAGGATTCGTTCCTAGTAAGAGGGGGTCCAATACGTGCAAGTGCCGAGTTTTCAAAACCAAAGTTTTTGACAAACGGAAATTGCATTCATAAAAACTAGGTGATGTAGTCACTTACAGGCTGCCTAAGGCAATAGGTGACTTACATCATGCACACAAACGTAAATTAGAAATGGATACATGGATACCCTATGCTCGGGGTACTCCTACTTGCCTACGCTAAATCCTACGCGGCGGACTGCTCAGTCTCAAAGGCGGATTCAACAGGATCCTCATCGTTGTCCTCGTCTTCATCGACATCTGCTTCCTTTATAGGAGTGGAAGAAAGAATCCGCACATCACGACATCTCTTAGGCGAGGCGGCGAAGATCTCAGTGTACTCTTCCGCTGTCAGGAAGCGACTCCGAAGAGGGACTTCCTGGATAGGTAACACACCACCCCTAGTAGCAACAGCTGTCCTCCCTTCAGGTGCGCCTGCCTTCTTTACTTTGCGATTCTGCATCTTCTCAGTGTGGAGCAGGCCCTTGACTAGGTGCAGATCTTGGTGAAGCTTGGCTGACTCCTTAACCAGGAAGTGCGTCAGGGTGTCCGACGAGAGGCTGAAGTAGGTCTGAAACCTTAATGGCATCCCATCCTCCGTGGCTGGGTGAGTGTCCAACTCCCATCCATTCCTTGCTTAATGAAAGGTAGGTGACGAGTGACAGACTCATTAGCCATCTCAGGGAGTATGCTGCGGAGACGCGCGAGTGCCTCTCGTGCGGTCGTCTCCACTGCCAACATCAGCCCTCCCATCTGTGGTTCTTCAAAGAACCAACTAGACGGGGACTCATTAGCCTTCACTATCACGTCCACGTGATATTCCTTAGTGTCGGCGTTGACCCAGTGCTCGTGGTAGAGGAAGATGGGCATGCGACGTATGTGGCACTTCTCGAGACAATCCGCCAGGAGTAGAGGAAAGCCGGTCTCCAGAAGCGTCTCAGGTACGGCAGCCATCTACAAGGCATAGGAGAGAGGTCAGAAGGTTGTATGTGCAAAAGTTTGTGCAAGGCTGGTGTTCTAACGTTCTCGGCTAACGTCCATGCTATCTAAGGCTTCCTATAGTCAGGATGGCTCTGATACCAGTTCTGTGGGGACCCCGACTAGCAAGTCGAGTTCGCCGTGCCCAGTGACCCCAAGGATCAATGTTCACTGAAGACAGATACTGAATAATAGAGTCTTACATCCAAGTACCGAAATTATTACATCAAACGACCAGAAGGTCGGGTTCAAGAGCGAGGCCTAAAGCCAAATTAAACAGATACATCGAGTAGCGGAAACTCGTAAGGGCTAAGCAGTGCCCATGCCATCAAGCCTACACCGACAGGCATTCTGACTTGGAAGCGTCCTAGATCGCAGGTTCGTCTCCGATGGCTTACTCGTCACCAAACTCTGGTCCTTCCATGTCTGGTCAATAATATAACCAGTGGCAAGCCAATGAGTACTTTGAATGTACTCGCAAACAGCCCATGATATGAACATTTGGTAGTGAAGAATAATAGTAACATGTATCTATGGTGGAATGCAATTTGGTGGAATGATCAGGTAAATGCAACAAGTTAAAGAACTACTCTTGAAGAACAGGTTACAGATATCAACATATCTGCTAAGGGTTGAACAAACCGGGTTCACCCTATATGCCAAGTCATCGGACTTGTCATAACCTCAATGTATTAATGAGGGCTAAACCATCCGGGTTTACCCTATATGCCCAAGTCACCGAACTTGGTCATAATATTACTCTCATAACAACACCTTTCTAACACCACACACACACACACACTTTTACTCACACTTGGTTTATGCGGAAACGCTGGACGTAGTTTAAGCAGCACCACCCAACTGTCCTTGACCGTGGACACGGCTATTCGAATAGTTTGACACTCTGCAGAGGTAGTACGCTGGACCCACGAGAAACGGGAAACTTCCGTGTCATCCACGACTCGCGGTATATCACATATACACGAGGTAAGTAGCCGATCATTATCTTTCCCCTGACGATACTAGACAAAGAGGTCCACTCGATTGGTACCCAGCCCACATGTTGTACGTCTTACGAGCACCGACTCTAGACAGTATCAACCATGCGGGGACCAACGGTGTGCCTGGAACTCATAATAATGGCATAGTCGTCCTACCTGGCATGACCCCATCACGAGAGTGACATCGATCACTCCCGCCACTAGTACTGTGGCTCTTTGCTAGTACCGACCAGAGTAATCAACAAAGCCCCGTCCCATAAAGGGGTATCGTGGTCATACTGGTAAGGTTGGGACGGTCGACAAGTCATAAATCTAATCCCATTTCAGAAACCATACTCACACAAAAACACCGGTGCATCACTTCACCAAAAGTGATCACCAACTCTTCATCACCCTCGGGCATTAGTGGCACCCGACGGGGTTTTCATAAACTCTTTATTTAACTCATCATCATGCTTGTGATAATATGCTCTATCTTTACTTGTCAACATGGTATAACATGACCCTCAACGGGTAGGGTCAAGCTCAATGCAATGATCTTACTCTACTAGCCAACAAGACAGTAGCATGATCCTCATAGATGGTAGGGTCAAGATCATCATGCTTGTGCTCCGAGGAGCCACATGAATAACATCACTATCATGCAAGGGCTTTGGAGAAGCCTCCGGTGCCATCACCACAATGATGAACCGACATCGTGATCACATGCAACGGGAAAATACCAACTATACTAGCATGCAACAATGTTTGTGCTCAAGTCATGGTCAAAGGGTTGTTTGCCTTGGTCAGCTAGGTATCCGGGGTCTTCGAGGTCTTCCGCTCAGGATCCTCCGTCACTCGGTAACTCTACCGTCGAGAAAGGAATAAAAAAATAATAGCCCACACCAAAACAGATCACAAGGTGCTTTTAAAAATGTTGCAAAGCTTGAATAAATTCAGTTTATTATTTTGGAAAATGTTTCCTAGGGTTTTTATTAGCTAAGCATATTTATTTAAAAACAAACAGGAGCAAACAAATGCTTTTAATATCATTTTATTATACCAAAACAGATTATGTTTTTGATAAATGTCAAACTCTACAGAATCAATTACCACACATTTTTAGAAAATTGTTGGTGGAAGAATCATATTTTTCTAGTGGCTAAATATTTTTATAAAAATCATTTAAGCTACAGGTTAAAAATAAAAGAAAAAGGCCATGGGTGGAGACCCAGTCGGCACAGCCAGCAGACCGGCCACCAGGCGCGCGCGGGCCAGGTTCTAACCTGACCTGCGGGCCCCTGGGGTCAGTGTCAGCGGCTGCGCGTGCTGGCTGCCCCAGGACACTGACAGGTGGGCTCCACCTGTCGGGTCGTTCTCCTACCTCCAGCCAGAGAGGTGGAGACGGACGCCGGCGAGGCTACCGTTGCCCTCACGCCAATCTAGGAGCGGGAATGGGTCCCTCGTTCCTCCACCTACCTGCTCGTGGTGGGGACGTCACCGGAGGTGGTCTGGGTCGCCGGCGACGAGGTGATCGTGGCGGAAAGGTTTCGGGTTGGCGTCGAGTTAGTGGCTAGGGGCACGGGTTCGCTCGGGGGAGTTGGGGGAATTGATCCTGGCGTCAAGGGGAGTGCAATGGGAGGTCGGGTGGCGCAGGAGCCGGCGTGTAGCCGGAGATCGACCGGAGCTCCGAGGAGGAGGGGCCTCGGTCGATCTCGAGCACCGGGGCTCTGAGAGCTCGACTGGGCGGCTAGGGGGAGTCTAGTGGTTGTGCTGAAGCTGTCTGGGCGGTGCTGGGGTGCCGGGGGGCCTATTTGTAGGCCAGCGGCGGTGAGCCGACTCGGGCGCGCCGGTGACTCACCGTGGCGCGCGTGTGAGCACAATGAGGTGTTGGCCACGAAACCACGGGTTTGGGACGTGGTTTAGGACCTCCTGGTGCATCGGCCGCAGAGGGAAAGCGAGTGGGGTCGAGCCGCAGCGATCGTGCCTGCTCGGCCGCGTCGGGCACGTGCGGGCACGCGTCGCCTGAGCTCTTGCGCGAGGAGAGGGGGCCTCTGATGGTAGCTTTGCATAGAGTGGGTGTCGGGGAAACGTTTGGACACTAATGGGGGTGGTTGGAACTGGCCGGGGCGACGTCTCCTTGCTGGAGGTTCTCTGTAGCGCGTCCAGAGCGCGGTTTTGGCATGCCACGGCATGCTGGCGCGCTCTGGGCCCTTTGGACGTGTCCTCCATGTCCTAGGTGTTGCTGGGAGTGTGCCTAGCCGTTGTGTGTTAGTGGGAGCACGAGCTGGTCAAAGGAGGCGAGGAACCCAGTGTTGCCAGTACTGGCATGTGGCTCAAATTGAAGATCTTGTCAGTAGTGCTTGGAGTTGGGAGGGGCTGGTTGACTGGGTGCTTAGGGTGTTCTGGGGCTCTAACTCACGAAGTTTGGGGCCTTGACAATGGGTACAACAGTGGCTAGGAGGGTTTTTACCTTCCTGTCAGTAGGTGTTCGACACTGATTTGGGGTGCTTCCACTCCACCACTGGAACTGAAACTTAACAGGATTGGTCTTGGGGTAAAAACATGGGGTTTCACCAAATTTGAGCTCCATTGAACAAGTTTAGCTTTGTAAACTTGAAAATGCTTCAAAATGACCAGTACTGTCCTTTACGAAGAAAGTGTGTCCAATGAGAGTCTCACAAATCCCATCTTTGGTGTGGAGTCCTAATTTGGGGTGTCAAACACCTATGCAAAGTTTCAGCTCCATTGGAGAAACTTTGCAATGTAGAGTTGTTCCAACTCTTCTCTGGACAGAGAGGGTTTTGGGCTCATTAGGTGCACTTCCCCACCTTGGATCAAGGTGAGATTTTATGTGAGCACCTAACATGGCTTGGGAGGGCTCTTGTAATTTTATGCGAATTTATTGAGATCATTTCCTTAGGAAACATCTCAAAAAGCAAAAACAGACAGAAATGGTTTTCAGGGTTTTACTCAAATAATATTAATATAAAATAGGGTTGAAAATCTTATATATGGAAAATATATGTCCTTCTGAGCTTCCATGAATTAACTCAGAATTTTCTAAGGCAGGAAAGCAATTTTCCTTGTGGGAATATCATTCCTGGCCTTAGAAACAGACATAAATATAAAATAGGAAAATAATATTTTAAATTACCAATTAATGTTTTTAATGAATGAAAATAATATCTGGATCAGAGCACCAACTTTGGCTGGAAGTGCCACTTGCCTTCATGAGCTAGTAGTGTATCCGAACATGATGAAGGTGATCTTGATATAAAGGAAAAAGGGTTTTTGAAGAGAGTAAAATAATAAGTTTTTCATCGGTTTGAGTCATCAAGCAAGCAAGCATTCACTCATACAAGAGCTGACATTGCACTCACAACATTATTTGAAAAAGTTTTAACAAGCACTGATTTTTGCAACATAAAATACTTGTGATGAAAAACAGGGTGTGACAATCTTCAAGAAGAGACATGAGGAAATCAGAATCTTCATCTGAGGACTACAAGAAAAGAACCCGCCACAAGTGCAAGAAATCAGGTCATTACATTGCTGACTCTCCTCGTTGGGGAAAGGAATCAAAGAAGAAGAAATACAAGGATGACAGTTCTGATGACTCGATGAAGAAGAAGAAATCTTCAAAATCCTCATCTTCAAAGCCCTCATCGCACAAGAAGACTAGTTTCAGAAAGGCTCGAGCACTTATTGGCAAGGAAATGGATTCCGAGGCAGAATCTGAGGAATGTGATGAAGAAGAGGGTTCTGACGAAGACTCAGAATCCGGACAGGCTAGTCTTGCACTAGCAACCACCTTCGTCAACAAGTCAATCTTCAACCTTGAAGAAGATGATAACACCATCCACACTGATGACTATGCTGATGACCTCGCTCCAACCTATTGCTTCATGGAAAAAGGTTCCAAGGTACCAAATGATGCTTCCTCCTCTGATTCAAGTTACTGTGAACCTGATGATTATAAAAAACCCAGTTACAGTAAACTTGCTATCATTGCCACTAAACAACAAACTTCCCTGGAAAAGCTTCAGAAACTGCTAGATAGAAGTGATGATTTGTTAAATGATGAAATGAATCTTACCCCAATCCTCACTGAAGATGTGAAAAGTCTTCAGTCTAGATTTGATAATCTTCAAGATCGTTATGATACACTCCTCGCTGATCATGAGAAACTTTCCTATGAATTTCTTCAAAGGAAGCTTGATCTAGAGAAGCTGAGGATTTCTCATGACGATCTTCATATGGAAAATGATTCATTTCTAGCTCAACAGATCAGTGCTGCTCAAGCTGAATTCATTCCTCCATGTCTTAAATGCATTGAACGTGAAACTGCTAATTCTTCACCAGAATCATCAAATGCTTCTATTGCTGCAAATTCTTCAACTGCAGTGTAGTGTTTATTTCCTCACTTGAGGAAAACACAAATGTTACTGATGAAAATGCAGGGTTGAAGGAATTTTATGTGACGGGAATATACAAAAGCCTCAAAGGACATCAAACCCTTTGTGATGTGCTCAAAAAGCAGATCGTGAACAGGAACCCGAGGAAAGAAGGAATTGCCTTTGAGAGGAAATTAAATGCTGATGGGTCTTATTGGAAACCTGAGCAGTATCCCAAAACCTCATGGGTTGCTGCTACTGGGCCTCCTTTTGATCCATCTAATCTAACTGGCTTTTCATGTGAATTATCTTATTCCTCAGATGAGTCATTCGACTCCAACTACAAACTGTTCAAAAATCAATCTGGTGAAGTATTTGCTCGATATGTTCGAACTAACTGCAGGAATGGCCCTCCGTTGAGGAAAATCTGGGTTCCCAAAGGTTGTCTTGAAAATCTTCAGGTGAATGTCCTCATGACACCACCAATGAAGAATCTGAACCCCAGATCAAAATCCTCGGGAGGACCAAAGTCTTCAAGAGGATCAAAATCCTCAACTGGTCAAAACTATGCTCGTAACCGTGCTAATGCGTCTAACATACAGGGAAACTACAAGGAATATGAATATGAGCGTTACTCTTCAAATCATTATGTTCATAAATCCTCAAACCAGTTCTCTGCATATTCATATGAGTACTTTAATCCCCCTATTGTTAAGAGAAGTGCATTAGCTTCAATGCCACCTTTCTCATATGGTGCTCGCAGGATGATGAATGCTTTGCCACCTCTTCAGATGTTGGTGGTGAAGAAATCAAACTAATCACTTCGGCAGGTCAGGTCTCCAGATGAAAATTATCATCTGAAGAATTTGCTCGAGACCTGAGGAAATGCTTGATAGGACGCAAGCTAATGTTGATGAAATAGAAATATTTCACATGTCCTTATAATTCTGTTGTGATGAAATCCTTATCTAATGAAATTGATATCATATTCTTCAAATCTGAAGCATATGAGATGGTAAGAGGTACTAATTCATCTGCAGGATGACAAACCCAAGAATACTGAGTGGGTTCTTGATAGTGGCTGCACACATCACATGACTGGTGATAAAAGCTTGCTGATGAAAATGCCACTAACTCCATCACCTCTGAAGCAAATCACATATTCTGACAAAGGTAAAAGCAAGGTATTGGGACTTGGCAAGGTGGCTATTCCCAAGGATAGGCATATGGACAAAGTGATGCTTGTTGAATCCATTGGTCTTAAACTCATGTCAGTCTCGATGCTTTGTGATCTTGATATGATTGTTATCTTTGGTAGATATAGATGTGTAGTCATCTTGGAATCTGACAGATCCAAAGTCTTGAAGGTGTAAGAAGAGGGGATTTGTACATTGTTGATTTCTCTACAGGTCCTCAACCAGCCACTTGCTTACTAGCAAAAACCTCAGAAGGATGGTTGTGGCATTGAAGACTAGGTCATGCAGGCATGAGGAATTTGCACACGCTTGCGAAGAAGAAGCATGTCATCGGCATCGAATCACTCAAATTCCTCAAAGATCATCTCTGCGGTGCATGTGAATCTGGGAAAATGACCAGATCCAAGCATCCCTCGAAGACTATCATGACCACTACACATCCATTCGAATTGCTTCATATGGATCTATTTGGACCCACTCACTATGCCACACTAACCAATGCAACATCTTTATATGGCTTCGTCATAGTTGATGATTATTCCAGATATACATGGGTGCATATCATAGTGTATAAAACTGAAGTGCACGAAATCTTCAAACGATTTTCTTCAAGGGCCTCGACGAACTTTGGCATCAAGATCAAACATATCAGGAGTGATAATGGAACAGAGTTCAAAAACACCGGTCTTGATGATTATCTTGATGAACTTGGTATTACTCACGAATTATCTGCTCCTTATACTCCTCAGCAGAATGGTGTCGTCGAAAGGAAGAACCGGACTCTGGTTGAGATGGCAAGAACTATGCTTGAAGAATATCAGACTCCTCGTCGCTTTTGGCCTGAAGCCATCAACACTGCATGCCATATCATCAACAGGGTATATCTTCACAAATTCCTCAAGAAAACCTCATATGAACTCCTCACTGATAAGAAACCCAATGTAAGTTACTTCAAAGTCTTCGGTGCAAAATGTTGGATTAGAGATCCTCACCATAGCTGAAAATTTGCACCTAAGGCACATGAAGGTTTTATGCTCGGTTATGGAAAGGACTCGCACTCCTACAGAGTCTTCAACAACTATCACAACAAAGTTGTTGAGACTGTAGATGTGCGGTTCGATGAAACTAATGGCTCGCAAAGAGAGCAATTGCCTTCTAATCCAGATAAGCTATCTCTTAAGGAAGCAATAAAGCTCAAACCTACTGAAGACATTGTCCCCACTTAGGAAATTGGTTAAGAAACGATCCCCATCACTGATGAAAATCAAGAAGATGCTCCTGAGGAAATTGCACCAGAACCACTTCCTCAGCCCAGACGAAATCCTCAACCAGCTCATCCGAGGATTGCAAATGAAGTAGAACTTGACAAAATCCTCAACGACATCAACGCACCAGGTCCTCTCACTCGCTCAAAAGCTTCACACTTAGTTAACTTTTGTGGGCATTTTTCCTTTGTATCCATCACAGAACCCTCAAAACTTGCTGAGGCTTTTCTGGAACCGGAGTGGATCCAAGCTATGGAGGACGAACTTCTTCAATTCAAGCTGAATGACGTATGGGAGCTCGTCAAAGGACCAGATCCTCGCAAGCACAACATCATCGGCACCAAGTGGATTTTACGAAACAAGCAAGATGAGGACGGTCAAGTGGTGAGGAACAAGTCACGACTTGTAGCCCAAGGCTACACCCAGGTTGAAGGAATAGATTTCGATGAAACTTTTGCACCTGTTGCTAGACTTGAAGCTATTCGAATACTACTTGCTTATGCTAATCATCATAACATCATCTTATATCAGATGGATGTGAAAAGTGCATTCCTCAATGGTAAGCTTGAGGAAGAAGTATATGTTGCTCAACCCCCAAGTTTTGAGGATCCAAAGAATCCACACAAAGTCTTTAGACTCAAAAAGGCTCTCTATGGTCTCAAGCAAGCCCCTCGGGCATGGTATGATACATTGAAGGAATTCCTCATGAAGAAAGGCTTCAAACCTGGTTCACTCGATCCAACTCTTTTCACTAAATCCTATGATAATGAGCTATTTGTGTGTCAAATATATGTCGATGATATCATATTTGGCTGTACTGACAAACGATACAGTGATGAATTTTCTTACATGATGAGTGAATAATATCAGATGTCTATGATGGGGGAGCTAAAATTCTTCTTAGGTCTTCAAAATCGTCAACAACACAATGGAATCTTCATATCACAGGAGAAATACCTCAAGGATGTTCTGAGGAAATTCGACATGCATGAATGCAAAGGTGCCAAGACACCAATGCCTACCAACGGCCACCTCGGCACTGATGAAAATGGTAAAGATTTCGATCAGCAGGTATATCGCTCTATGATTGGCTCTTTATTGTATCTATGTGCATCTAGGCCAAATATAATGCTTAGTGTTTGCATGTGTGCACGTTTTCAAGCAAAACCGAAGGAATCACACCATAAGGCTATGAAGCATATTCTTCGATACTTAGCTGACACACCAACACTAGGATTATGGTATCCCAAGGGATCAAATCTTCATCTGGTAGGGTATTCTGATTCTGACTATGCTGGTGACCGTGTGGATCGCAAGTCAACTTCTGGCACATGCCATTTCCTTCGAAGATCACTAGTTTGCTGGTCCTCAAAGAAGCAGAACCGCGTATCACTCTCCACTGCCGAAGCTGAGTACATTGTTGTTTGTTCATGCTGTGCTCAATTACTATGGATGAAGCAAACCCTCAAGGACTACAGCATCAACATGAAGAATGTGCCTCTCTACTGCGACAATGAGAGTGCAATCAAGATTGCATACAACCCAGTACAGCACTCGAAGACCAAGCACATCCAGATTCGTCATCATTTTCTTCGGGACCATGTCCTCAAGGGCAATATCCTCATCGACCATGTGAAGACTGATCATCAACTGGCAGATATCTTCACTAAGCTCTTGGATGAGAAAAGGTTTTGCAAGTTGCGGTGTGAGCTAAATATCTTAGAATCTTCAAATGTTTTGTAAAAACATGCACACATCCTAACACTTATGCAAAATTGATGACTTAGATGTGCAACACATGATGAATCGATTTTCTTCAACTCATGAAGAATATCACTCTGAATGTGAAGAAATCAACGAAGAAATTGATTCTCAGGGCCCTACGACAATTGTACGCGGCGTCTGTAATCAACATTCTTATATGGTGGGTCACGCCACCGCCCAACGTGAAATTCCTCAAGTTGATTTTCTTCAAATGTTCCATTTCCTCAAAATGTGTTTTTCTTCAAAACGGTTGTTCTTCATTGTGACGATGTATCACAAAATCTTCAAAAACACTTGATGACTTTAGTTTGACTAGATAGACTGTGATTTCAAGTCCTCAACAGCATTCTCTTATAGCTATTTCTTCAAGTTGATATTTCTTCTAAGTGAATGTGATCGGACCCTATTTTCCCTCTATGCTATTCTCATCTAGTCTATTCGATTCTTCATATGCGTTCTACTTGAAACTTTGTTCAAAATCCTCACCGCGTCCTTGTCAGTTGATGATTTTGTAACAAAAATCCTCAAATCTTCAAAAATTGTTTCGTTAATAAACAGTAACTGAACCCCACTTCCCACGTTCGGATGACCACGATCTCCACTATCTCCACCGCCTTGCTCGGGAACTACACGTTTCCTGCGAAGACGTAGAGGCAGGGGCTGTTTGGTCCGAATTCTTCACGCCAACAGTAACTGTCTGGCTATAAATATGTCCTTATCCCCATTGGCAAACACTTCTTCACCCCATCGCTCTCCTGCTACAGCAAAAAGCACCGAACCCCTACCGCCACCGCTGGAAGTCTCGTCGCCGGTGAAGAAGAGCTTCACTGCCTCGACTTCTCCGTCGCCGGAACCACGCCGGAGTCGGACCATCTTCGTCCGCCGCTGTCGTAGACGTCCTCTGCCGCCAGGTTAGGGCGCATTGGACACGCGACCGAAGAGCTTCTCTACACAACTTTTCTGTGTTCTTCGTGCGCACCTTCAAGGGTAAATAAAAATCCCATTTTTACAGCAAGTTAGATCTACTATTTTACATATCCTATGTGAAATCTGTTTTTCCTCAAGAGTCGATATGCACTTGATTCCTCAAACACTGCCTATCACCACACCATTGATGAACTTCACTAAGCATCTAAGATTTTCACGAGATTCCTCAATTGTGCGAATTTTCGGATCTATACAACTCTGGAACCCAAGAACAGCATGCTTAGGCAAATTCCTCATCCACTGGTTAAATTCCTCAACTGTCAAACTTTTTCATTTTCTTCAAATCTGAGAACGCATATGACCTCTCCAAATTCCTCGCAACTATACTATGTTCACAGGTACACACATGTCAGCTGATGAATCTCTCGGTTCTCATCACATTAACTCATTTGCAGCGTTTCTTGAAGAAAATCTTCAAGTCTCATCACAATCCTCAAGAGTTCAATCTCATCAGCAAAATCCTCAACTGAAGAAAATGGAGGATGATAGAAAGCAGACGGGAGGAAAGAAACTTGAACAGAACACAACTGTGGATATCCCTGAGGATATTTACTTGGACTATTGTACACCTGATGAAAATGAAACAATGGCCAAGAGAAAGATTCGACTTCAGAAGATAGAACGCCGATGGGCTAAAGAATGGAAGGAATACAGGTTTGTAACTGCCAAGTATGCGAAGAAATTCGCCCTGAAGCCTCCTGGCAAACGGGCCCCACTTGAGGCTCATCAAGTAGCACATCCCTCAATCCTCAAGACCATTGATGATTATCCGGATGAGAAGGCCAAGCATTTGGCTAAGCTCAAGAAGCAGGCAGATGCTGCAGTGAGGAAATTCAATGAATCCTCAGCTGCTGCCTCAACTATAGCTACTTCCTCTACCACTGAGACCTCTGGTTTAGCAATTCCTCAACCACAGTCTGTGCCATCAAAACCAAGGGCTCCAAAGCCTCAAGAGAAGTCTGCTTAGGCATCAGTTACAAAACCCTCAGCAGCAAAACCCTCAGCTCCAAAATCCTCAGCACCACCACCAAAGCCTCAAGAGATACCGGTAAAGAAGCCGGTCATGAAGGCACTGACCGCCACCTCCAGCTCCTCACTCCCGGGTGCAACCAGCTCAGAAACAAAGTCTTCACCACCTCCGGTGAAGACTCAAGTGTCTGCTAAAAGAGCAACTCTGCCAAGCTCAAGCATCACTGTACCGTCTGGATCAGAGGGCAGTGCTGAATATGATGATCAAACCCTACAAGCGATAATCAGCAACAAGGAGGAAAGGGTAGCTCAAGCATCAGGCAGCGCCATTCCTCTGGCCATGGACCCCAAGGTCCTCCTAGACTACATAAACATCTGGTATGAGGACCCAAACACTCCGCTTGATGATTTGAAACTTTCCCCTGGCATCAGCCACATGGTGGCCACTTTCATCAATGAAGCCAAGTGGAAAGAACAGCATGCCAAGCAGGTCAAGGTTGCGAAGCTTAAAAGGGAGAAATTCCTCAAGCAGAATTTCCTCAGCTTGACGCCTCATGCACTGGTGTCAACACAGGCTGAGTTGAAGAATTTGGCTGATAAGTACTCCAAGCTGTCAGATCATCAAAGTCTCAAGAGCAATTTCATCAAGCTGGCCACTAAAGTTGTTGATGACTACAAGAAGAAGGTTGCACCTCCAGCACCAACTCCCCATCCCTTGATTGAAGAGCAAGCTGATGAAATTCCTCAAGCTGAGGAAATACACCAAGAAAGCCGTGTGGATGTACCGGCTATTGAAGAAATCACCATGGAAGCTCCAGCTGATGAACCTGCTTCAGCTGGTGAGACTGCCCCTGACCCAGCTGCTTCATCAAAGCAAGTTGATGACTCTGCTCCAGCTGGTTCCTCAAAGGCAGCTAAAGAATCTGTTGAGAGAACCCCTTCACCAAAAGCTTCAAAGGTGAAGAAGATGACTCCGTCTGCATCAGACGTGAAGAAAACCAGGGCTGCTGAGAAGGAAGCCAAAAAGAGAAAGGCCTCCTCAGCAGAAGAAGAAACAGAGGCCAAGCGCCTCAAAGCACTTGAAGATACTGCTCCACTGGACCATGTGCCCCTAAATGTCGCTCCATCTTATGAAATGGTCATCCTTGATGACCAAGCGAAAGGGACAGATGAGGAAATGAAGGATGCCGCCTCTGAAGAACACACTAACGAAGAAATTTGTATTGATGATAGTCCTCAGCCCTCCATTCCTCAGAAAGACACTGCACAAGGATCAGTTGCACCAGCTGACGAAACTGCCTCTGTCACCAAACTAGCTGAGGAAGAACAAAGTGAAATTCCTCAAGCTGATAAAATTCAATGTTCTGAGCAAAATCCTCAAGATGAGGAACAGGCTGACCCAACTCCTCTACCTGGGCAAGATGAACCTATTCCTCAGCCTGATGCCTAGCCAGAGCTAGCCCCTCAGCCATATGCCGAGGTAGAGCAAGCTCCTCAGCCTGAAGCCCTAGCTGATGAAATTCCTCACCCTGAGGACAATGCTGAGGAAAATGCACGTGATCAAGACAATGCCTTCGTCGTGCTCAACCCCGAGACTGCCATTGTTGTCTCCCCTCCTGTTCCTCAGCAAAATCTTCAGCTAGTTCAGCGTGAGCCATTCTCCAAGCGACCACAATTTCAAAAGGAGAATTTCTTTGAAGAACGCATGTACTTCATTGGAAAGAATCCCTATGACAAGCCTCAAATGAGGCATCTGAAGTTTTGGACGAGGACACAGCTGAATTATTATGCCTCTGTGCTGTGTGGAAGAAACAAGATATTCTAGCACATGCATGTTCCTCACGTTGAACTTGAAGCAATACCGTGCCTAGAGCAAGTCCTCAATGTACTCCATGACGCTGGTTTGCTGTAAATGTGCTCCGACATCTCTGATTGGAACAGTGAGCTCATTCTTCAGTTTTATGCCACTCTTCACATATCTGGCAACCCTGAAGACATTAACACCTGGGTGTTTGACTGGATGACACAAAACACTCACTACAAGGCTCCTGCTACTGAGCTCCTCCATGAACTGCCTGTACCAATTCCCTCAGAGGAGGTTCTGAAGATTTACGGTGAGCGTGAGCTGCCCAACGGGATGATGGAAGTCCTCATGAAGCCTTTGGCTGAAGGACAATCACCAAGAAAAACCTTCCTCGTCCACGAGCTCAAATATACACCAAGGTCTGTCTACAGAATCCTCTGTAGTGTGCTCGCGCCGATCAAAGGCCATGATGATGAAGAAGATGTCATAGGCATCATGAAGAATATCCTCTTCAACAACATCCATGGTATTCCTATCAACATCCATGATTTCTTCTTGAGGACTTTGGCCGACAATTGCAGCGACCCGACTCAAGACGAGTCAAGCCTCTGTGTTACTGTGCCATCCCTGGATCAGTATGCTGGCACACACAGTACATCAATGTATATATCAAAGTGCAATCACATGTAAATAGCGTAAAACTGATATATACCTTAATTATTTCAGCGGAAGCAGTCAAGGGAGTGGAGTCCCAATAAACACCAACGACAAGTTGAGTGTAGACCGTAACCCTGAATCGTACTCTTACTCGTCGAAGAAAAATATCTGCAACATAAGACGTTGCAGCCGTGTAGGTCAGCATATTGAATATGCCGGCAAGTCACATAAGAGAGGGGTGAAAAGTAATCATCTATACTATGTGCATATATGGCAGGTGGGGCTATAAGTTTTTAGCGAAAAGCAAGTTTCTCCTACATCAAGAGAGGGCTAAAAGCAAAATGTTACTACATTGTTGGTTGTTAATGAGATGGTTCCACCAACCAATTCTCGTACCCATGTTGTCAATAATACCCACATCAATATTGTTATTTGTGTTGAGAATTTCAGATAACTTCAGTTCCTTTGGCTCAAGTTGTCCATGACCGTGGACACGGCTAATCGATTAGGTTTGAGTACTCTGTAGAGTTTTGCACACGTTCCCCACAAGATTTGATCGCCTCCGTGTATGTCCTCGCACTTCAGGGTGTTTGAAGACCGGATGATCAAAACATGGTCTTTCAACGGGTCCCTCTGAATCCCTGTCGGTGCCCATCCAATCCTACTGTTCTTCTACATCTGCTAGCACCGCCTGTCCAGAGTCGCCGCGTTGTTCAACCAAGCCAGAGCCCATAATGACTTGTGGCTGTGCAGGTAAGCCTTGGGTCTTGAAAATATTCGTCCGTCTCTTTGAACCTGGGTGAAGCTTTCCGCAGGATGTCATGGCCTCTCCAGCATCCCGGGGCATCCACTGGGTTCTCCAGGGAGCCGATCAACCGTCCTAAACCCAGAGTTGCATTGCGTCCGAGGTCTTGAAAATCTTGTCTTAACCGGTCTTGATTATTTAATCAACCTTGCATCACTCGTGTTATGCACTCAACCGAAATCCCGTCTACTCAAGCATAGCAATATGTAATTTGTCGTCCCGGGGCCAAGTATCGGGGTTGTTGGGTGCCTACCACATGACACTACAAACTATACTAAAATTTCCAAGTACCTACTCAGCATGCAATTGGGCATAGGATGGTAGAACTACGATGCATAAAACATAGGTGATAGTATGATCAAAGTGACTTGCCTGGTGATGTTGACGAAGAAGAATTTCTTGAGAAAATAACTTGATAGACTACTCGTCACTCTCCGATGAAACCTATATAACAAACATATCATTCACATAAGCACTCATACTAGCAATCATTCTAGCAATCAAAACAAAAGAGAGAGAGAATAGGAATCCGAAAGAAACTTCAAATAAGACTAGGGAGTCTTCAACTACGTCAAACACTAAATAGTTTTTGTCTAACAGAAAATAATAACACGGAACTAAGATATAAATTTAACTAAGATCAAATAAAGTACTTTTCACAAAACTTTTTCAAAGTACTTCCAAACGGGTTTTGAAACAGTGGTGAAACCAATTGCAAGTTACTAAGGAACTAGAATTGATTTCATGATAACAAATAAAATAAAAATCAAAACTTGTTGCAAACCTACTGTTAACTAACATAAAAAAACTATAATCTTTCTGAAATATAAAAGAAAATAATTTAAAACAATTTACAGAAAAAGAAATAGCCATAGTCCTAAAAGAGGTGAAACAAAATTTGTTTCACAAGAAATCATGAGCTAAAGTACTCAAATGAATCTGAAATTTTTACCACTGATAAATAAGATCACTAGTGATCAGTAGCAAAAGGAATCAAATTAAAAGCTACTTTTAAACTCCTGGAATAGGCAAAACAAGGTTTAAACTAAATCTGATCTAATTCAAATTTGAAAATTTGTGATCTACTGGAAAAAGAATCAACTCCATTGGACTTATGGATCAAAAGTTATGGGCTAAACGAAATTGGAACTTTTCTGTTTTTGGAACTAAACAGAAAAAAATGAATAAAGCTAACTAATGAACCGGCCACGTGGCGATCTCTGGTTGGCTAGGGAGTGTGCGCTGCGTAGGCTAACCAGCGAATGGCCGAATTATAAGAAAACGCTTTGGTTAATAAAAATAAACGGCCGGTTCTTGTCAAAGAACCGAAGGGGTATGCTGTTCTAATCTACACCGTAGATCTTGATCTAATAGGCAAACCAAAAAACAGGAGGAGGAGGAGCCTTACCGTGATTGCAGGGGCTGGAGGCCTTCTCAGGCGAGGGGGTGCAACTCCGGCAGGGTGGGGTCACCTGCGGGGGGTGCGGTGCCGATGGAGGAGGGGTGGGGCGGCGAGGATCCAGGGGGGAGGCGAGTGGGAGATGGAGAGGGGTGCAGGGGGGCGACGGGAGGAGCAGGGCTTCCTGGTCGGGGCGGTGTGGAGGAGCCGCAGCTCCGGCGATGGTGGGGAAGGGCGAGGGGGTGGGGTGGAGCGGTGGTGGGGAGGTGGCGGCGGGGTAGGGAGGGCTCGGCAGGGAGGGGAGGGAGTGCAGGGACGATGGGGAAAGCTCGCCGGCGAGCTCCTGTGGCCGACTCCGGCGAGGTCCACAGGGGGAGGAAGAGGTTGGGAGAGGCGGCGGTTCCAACGGGAATGGAACGAGGAGGACCGGGGCCTTCTTATAGGGGCGACGGGAGAGGCTAGGAGGGAAAGAACTTCGCGAATCCCGGAGGTGAGGATTTCTCTGTCCATGGCTAAGGAAGGTCCTGTGCACATGAGGAAGGAGATAGAGGAAGAAGAAGATCTTGTTGGGCCAGTTTTTGGAGAGGTCTTAATGGGCCACTGTTTATTTCCATTTAAACACGATATCTTTCCTTTTTCAAAACTAGGAAACTAAAACGATAAAAGGGAAATCAAATCAATTCAGAATATAGAGTTTCTATATACTAAAATTATCAGAAAAATAAAATCAAAATGATGGGCATTTTTCCACGGCAAAAATAAAATTTTCAGAAAAAATTATTTTCACAAAATTGCCTAAAAGATTTATTTTCTTTTGCAAATAATTTTCAAATGACCCTCAAAGTTTTAGGGTTCAAATAACTTTCAAAATGCCCGTGTGTTTGAGGGTCAAGTTCCTCCTCTCTTTTCTGTTTGACAGAATGTATTTCCCGGCATTTCTTGCACGAAGAAAAAAATAGAAATGCAAAAGAACTCAAATGCAAATATCTCCGTTCAAATTCTTTATAGTTGAAGACGTCATGTCATCTTCTCTCTTTGCTTTTTAAATGATTGAATTTGAATTCACCGGAGAAGGGGAAAGTCATTTTATTCCCTCTCATTCAAAAGTTTTTGAAAAGTTTCAAATTTCACACAAGTTTCAATCACTCAAGCAACCAAACAAACAATCTAATAATTATTTTAACATTCCAAAATTTGGGATGTTACAACAATGCTATGTGTCCATTTGATCACAAGATATATGCCCCATGGATCATGAGATTCATCAGGACAAGGACAGGCATCAACTTCCATGCTGATTTCCAAAACCATGTTGGTTATATGCCTCCTATTCGGGTCAAGCAGAAGACTTTCGAGCCCATTGAAGGAAAGGCAAGTCGGTGATTGATGAAGGCAGTAGGCCCCTTGATGGCCAGTTCAGAGAGCCAGAAGCTTATTCTTTATGGGATGATACTGAGACTCGCCCGGCAAGCCCTGTTCCTCCTCGCGTGATGAATACAAGAGAGCTCCTCCTCAGTCTTCACCAGAAGGTGGATCGCAATCACAAGTGGGTCAAACACCAGTTTGGCGCCATTGTGAAAACCCTCACTGAAACACGGAACTCTGTGAAGCTTAGCCATCACTATCTGCATGAGGTTTTTGATCGCACCTGGGCTACACTTGCACATCTGAAGACTCAGACAGAGCTTGAAGAAATGGACTTTGGGCGAGACTTTGACTGGTCGTGGCCTCCCAAGAAGAAGTTCAGGTCCATTCCAGTTCCAGACCTTGAAGATAGTTCCTTTTCTTCATTTCGCACTGCTGAAACTGATGAAGAATAGCTCGACACTTCTACCGGTCCAAGGAAGAAGACTACTCCCAAGAAGCATCACGCCTCTTCATCAACCGCCAAGAAGTGAAGTCTTCACGGGCGTTAGTCCTTAGTTTGTCCTTTTTTGTCACTTGATGACAAAGGGGGAGAAAATTGAGAGTTAGTCTTCAAGCGGGATATTTTGGGGCTTATAAACTATATTTAAGTTAGAAACTCTTGGCTCTTCTAAAGTTTTTATGTAATGAGTTGTAACTTAAGCCCGATGATACTCTGACGCTTTTGAACGTTTTTCTTCGCATGCTTATTCCTCAAGTTTTAATGCACGCATGTTGGAATTCGTCAGATACCATTTGTCATCATGCATCTTCATTTTCTTTATATGATATGTTACATGTATGCATGATTTACAAGACTCAGGGGGAGATCTCCATGATATATATCATCAATGTGCATTTGCTGTGAAAAGCAAAATCCTCAAGATATGCACATCTTCAGGGGGAGTCTCTCTGAATCTTGATTTCAAATTCCTCAAATGAGTATTTACACTTCATATTTTTGATCCATGTTGAAGACTTAAGCTAATTGTCATCAACCACCAAAAAGGGGGATATTGTAAGTGCATCTAGTGCCCCTTAGTGATTTTGGTGGTTTGAAGACTTATAGGTTAAGTATCTAATGTGTTTATGAGTGTACACAGGATCTATAAGTCACTAAGGAGTTTGAGATATTTAATGAATATCGACCCCTAAAAATATATATCTTCGGTTGAAGAAATTGGTCTGAAGCTGAAGAATTGAATCGCGAAGAATCTGTGATGAAATTGATATTCCTCATGAAGATACTGAAATTGAGGAATTCGGTGTGTCTTGAAGAAAATCATTTTGAAGACTTTGAAGCATGAAGATTTACTCTTTCTGTTTTATTTTCTTCGCATTTGATTAATAGGAACACCGTACTGTTAAAGGGGGTCGAAGTTACACTTTGGAATGAATTTCCTCATGATGCTCAACCCAAGCCTAATCCTACCAAAAGCCTCAAGTGCGAAATACGAGTGACATGAGGACTCTCATAGTTGAGGGTTCCGACCGTTTTGATAGCCACGCCACATCATTGGTCTTATCCATAATTTAAGGGCATTAGTGTAAAATCATGTCGGGATGCTCCCAGGCTATAAATAGCCGCCCCCTCAACTATTAGCTTGTTGGCGGCTCCGTTAGGAACTGACACTTGTCATAAGAGCAACCCAAATTCCTCAGAGTCTTCGAGAGTAATTCATCAGTGAGGAAATACCCCATACACTGAAACCACAAAACAAACCTAGTGATTGAGCATCCATGAAGAAGTTATTCCTGTGTGGGACTGAAGCCTTTTACCTTTGAGGACTGTGCATCCTCCAGGCGGTTAGGCGTCATGGTCTAGAGCTTTCCAGCAGTCAATTGTGGATCGCCGGGTGACCAAGTTTGTGAGGGTTTGGAAGTCTGCCCTAAAGACTTACCACGAGTGTTGGGCGAGGACTGTGTGTTCTTAGCCCAAGGAGAACACGGTAGGGACTATGTGTCTCGGGACTGTGTGTCCTTTGGTTTCAATACCAAGCCGCTCCAAACCAGATGTACGACTGTCACAGCAGTTGGAACTGGGTCATCAACTACTGTCTTCGTTGTGAAACGGGTTCTAATTCCTCAACTCCTTACTTTCCTTAGATTATGTGTTGATGACTTTCACTGTTACTGTTTGAAGAATTTGCTGAAGACTTTCTCTGAAATTCCTCAACCCCAAATTCTTCACGCTAGTTAATCCTCATCTGATTTTCTGCATGCCTGCTCAACGTGCAATCTGTTTTCACATTCCTCACTCTGAAAAACTGTTGTTGTGAAACTTTGCACTTCTGATCCTTTACTGTTTCCGCTGTAAGTTAGTCATCAGTGAGGAATTTCCTCAAAAGGAATTTCCTCAGTGATGAAATTCAAAAAATCTCCTATTCACCCCCCTCTAGTCGATATAACGCACTTTCAATGAGATTTTCCCTCTACATCATGTCATCTTGCCTAAGGCGTTACTCTGTTCTTATGGACTTAATACACTAGATGCATGCTGGATAGCGGTCGATGTGTGGAGTAATAGCAGTAGATGCAGAAAGTATCGGTCTACTTGTCTCAGACGTGCTATTATCTTGTCAACTTTGGATGTTTTGTATGCAAGAATATGCTATTTTAAATCTTTTTTGGGACTAACCTATTAACTCAGTGCCAAGTGCGAGTTTCTGTTTTTTCTGGGTTTTTGACCTTTTTCAGAGGAGAATATTAAATGGAGTCCAAACGGAATAAAACCTGCGGAATGATTTTTTTCCATAACAGAAGATACGAAGGGGACTTGAGAACCAAGGCAAAGGACCCCGAGGGAGGGCACAAGCCCCCTAGCCGCGGCCTGGGGGGCCAAGCCTAGCAGGCTTGTGGGCCCCCCGTGGCTCCATTGCCCTACTTCTTCCCCCTATAAATTCTACAAAAATCTGAAACTGCCAGAGAGAGCCACGAAAATACTTTTCCGCCGCCGCAAGCTTCTGTCTCCGCAAGATCCCATCTGGGGCATGTTCTGGTGCCCTGTCGGAGGGGGGATTCGGACACGGAGGGCTTCTTCATGAACACCATTGCCTCTCCGATGATGCGTGAGTAGTTCACCACAGACCTTCGGGTCCATAGCTAGTAGCTAGATGGCTTCTTCTCTCTCTTGGATCTTCAACACAAAGTTCTCCATGATCTTCATGGAGATCTATCTGATGTAATCTTCTTTTGCGGTTTGTCGAGATCCGATGAATTGTGGATTTATGATCGCATAATCTATGAATATTATTTGATTCTCCTCTGGTCTCTTATATGCATGATTTCGTATCCTTGTAATTCTCTTCGAGTTGTGGGTTTCGTTTGGCCAACTTGATCTATAATTCTTGCAATGGGAGAAGTGCTTGTTTTGGGTTCATACCGTGCGGTGTCCTCACCCAGTGACAGAAGGGGTAGCGAGGCACGCATCATGTTGTTGCCATCAAGGGTAAAAAGATGGGGTTTAAATCTATTGCATGAATTTATCCCTCTACATCATGTCATCTTGCTTAGGGCGTTACTCTGTTTGTTATGAACTCAATACACTAGATGCATGCTCGATAGCGGTCGATGTGTGGAGTAATAGTAGTAGATGTAGACAGTATCGGTCTACTTGTCTTGGACGTGATGCCTATATGTATGATCATTGCCTTAGATATCATCATGACTTTGTGCGGTTCTATCAATTGCTCGACAGTAATTCGTTCACCCACCGTAATACTTGATATCATGAGATAAGCCTCTAGTGAACACTATGGCCCCCGGGTCTACTTCACATCATATTTTCAGCTGTATACTTTTACTTTGTTGCACTTTCCACCTTCAGATCTCACCTTGGAATTAATCGTGAAGGGATTGACAACCCCTTTATAGCGTTGGGTGCAAGTTTGATTGTTTTTGCGCAGGTACATTGGTGACTTGTCTTGACACTCCTACTGGATTGATACCTTGGTTCTCAGACTGAGGGAAATACTTACTGATACTGTGTTGCATCACCCTTTCCTCTTCAAGGGAAAAACCAACGCAAGCTCAAGAGGTAGCAAGAAGAATTTCTGGTGCCGTTGCCGGGGAGGATCAAGTCAAGAGTAGTCTCCCGTCAACATGCCAATTTCTGGCGCCGTTGCCGGGGAATATCAAGTCAAGAATAGTCTCCCTTCAACGTGTCAATTTCTGGCACCGGGGACAATTCTAAGTGAAGCTTATCCAAGTAACTATCGAAAACTCATCTCTTGCATTTACTTTTTTTGCCTTTTGCCTCTCGTTTTCCTCTCCCCCACTACTGAAGAACAAAAAATTTACAAAAATATTTGCCTTTTTCGTTCGCCCTTTTCTTTCGCTTGCTTTCTGTTCGCTTGTGTGCTTGTCTGCTTGCTGAGTCACCATGACTGAAAACACCAAATTGTGTGAATTCTTGAATACTAATAATAATGATTTTATTAGTACTCCGATTGCTCCCGCCACTAGTGCGGAATCATATGAAATCAATGCTGCTTTGCTGAATCTTGTTATGAAAGAGCAATTTTCTGTCCTTCCTAGTGAAGATGTCGCATCCCATCTTAATACCTTCATTGAGTTATGCGATATGCAAAAGAAGAAAGATGTGGATAATGATGTGATTAAATTGAAGCTATTTCTGTTCTCATTACGAGATCGAGCGAAAACTTGGTTTTCATCTTTACCCAAAAATAGCATTGATTCTTGGAACAAGTGTAAAGATGCTTATATATCCAAGTATTTTCCACTGGCTAAGATTATCTCTCTTCGTAATGATATCACGAATTTTAAGCAACTAGATCATGAACATGTTGCAGAATCTTGGGAGAGAATGAAATTGATGATTAGAAATTGTCCCGCTCATGGCTTGAGTCTTTGGATGATTATACAAATCTTCTATGCTGGTTTGAATTTTGCTTATAGAAATATCTTTGATTCCGCCTCCGGTGGAACTTTCATGGAAATCACATTAGGAGAAGCCACAAAACTCCTAGATAATATCATGACAAACTATTATCAATGGCACACTGAAAGGTCACCTACTAGTAAAAAAGTGCATGCTATAGAAGAAATTAACTCTTTGAGTGCTAAGATGGATGAGTTAATGAAATTGTTTGCTAGTAAAGGTGCTCCTCTAGATCCAAATGATGTGCATTTGTCTTCCTTGACTGAGAATAGCAATGAGAGCTTGGATGTTAATTTTGTTGGTAGGAATAATTTTGGCTACAACAATGCTTATAGAGGTAACTTTATTCCTAGGCCTTTTCCTAGTAATCCCTCTAATAACTTTGGCAATTCCTACAACAATGCTCATGGAAATTACAATAAATTGCCCTCTGATCTTGAGAGTAATATTAAAGAGTTTATCAACTCGCAAAAGATTTTCAATGAACTGCTCAAAATTGATGACTTGGCTAGGACCGTTGATAGAATGTCTCTTGATATTGATGCTTTGAAATTGAGATGTATTGCTCCCAAGATTAATATGGATGAAACTTTGAAAGCTATGCATGTTTCCATGAATGAGAGTAAAGAAACAACCGCCCAAATTCGTGCTAGACATGAATGGCTTAAAAAGGTGTGTTCTCGTGATGAGAATCACGAAGATCTTAAAGTGCTTGGTGTGACTCCCATTGAATCCTTGTTTTATAATGTCAAGCCTAATGATGATATGGCTGGATATGAATCCACTTTGGTTGAGAAACGCCCAATGATTCGGAGTCTATCTATCTTGATGCTAAAAGCACTGAAAGTGGAGTAGAGGATATCAAAACTTTGAGTAGTAATGAAATTACTACTTTAGATTTCAAGGAATTCAATTATGATAGTTGCTCTTTGATTGAATGTATTTCCTTGATGCAATCCATGCTAAACTCTCCACACGCTTATAGCCAAAATAAGGCCTTCACCGATCATATCGTTGATGCTATGATGAAATCTCTTGAAGAGAAACTTGAGTTGGAGATATCTATTCCTAGAAAACTTCATGATGAGTGGGAACCTACTATCAAAATCAAGATTCAAAACTATGAATGCAATGCTTTGTGTGATTTGGTGCTAGTGTTTCCGCTATTCCAAAGTCTTTATCTGAAGTTCTAGGCTTCAACGAGATTGATGAGTGCTCTCTTAATTTGCATCTTGCGGATTCTACTGTTATGAAACCTATGGGAAGGATCAATGATCTTCTTATTATTGCAAATAGGAACTATGTACCCGTAGATTTCATTGTGTTTGATATTGATTGCAATCCAACATGTCCCATCATTCTTGGTAGACCTTTCCTTAGGACTATTGGTGTTGTCATCGATATGAAGGAAGGGAATATTAGATTTCAATTTCCATTAAATAAGGGCATGCAACATTTTCCTAGAAATAAAATAAGATTGCCATATGAATCCATGATGAGGGCTACTTATGGTTTGAGCACCAAAGACGACAATACTTGATTCTATCGCTTTATGCCTAGCTAAGGGCGTTAAACAATAGAGCTTGTTGGGAGGCAACCCAATGAATTTATCTTTGCTTTTTTGCTTTCTATTTTGTTGTGTCCACACCATCATAATTCTGTTATTATTGTGTTTTTTGTGTTCCTTTTTGTGTCTGTGCCAAGTAAAACATTTATGACTAGTTTTGGTGATGGTTGTTTGATCTTGCTGAAAAAGACAGAAACTTTGCGCACACGAAATTATTTTTAGTTCCTATCCAGAAACAACTTTTGAGTTGATTCTTTTTTATTATGGTTGATATGCCAATTTCCCTAATTGTCATAATTGTTCAGAATTTTGGAGATAGCAGAAGTATACAAAGTATACAGATTTCTACAGACTGGTCTGTTTTTGACAGATTCTGTTTTTGTTGTGTTGATTGCTTATTTTGATGAAACTATGGATAGTATCGTGGGGTACTAGCCATGGGAAAGTGAGAATATAGTAATCTAACATCAATCTAAATATAAATCAAGTTTGCTACAGTACCTAAAGAGTTGGTAGTTTTTTTTTCTTATGCTAATGATGTCACGAGTTTCTGTTTAAGTTTTGTGTTGTGAAGTTTTCAAGTTTTCGGTGATGTTCTCATGGCCAATGGGATAAAGAGTGGACAGAGATCAAGCTTGGGGATGCCCAAGGCATCCCAAGCAAAATTCAAGGACACCGAAAAGCCTAAGCTTGGGGATGCCCCGGGAAGGCATCCCCTCTTTCGTCTTCAATCCATCGGTAACGTTACTTGGAGCTATATTTTTATTCACCACATGATATGTGTTTTGCTTGGAGCGTCATGTATTATAGGAGTCTTTTCTTTTTGTTTTGTTGCAATCATCCTTGCTTCACACCTTTTTGAGAGAGACATGCACTCATCGTGAATTTGCTAGAATACTCAGTGAGCTTCACTTATATCTTTTGAGTTAGGCATTTTAGCTCGCATGTGCTTCACTTATATCTTTTGAGCTAGATAACTTTGCTCTAGTGCTTCACTTAGATATTTTTAGAGCATGGTGGTGTCATATTTTGAAGAAATAAAAACTCTCGATCTTCACTTATATCTTTTTGAGAGTGCTCTCTCAAAGTAACTTGGTATTTGGCTTGTGCTATGAAAGTAGTCCTAAAGATGATAGGCATCCAAAGAGGATACAATAAAAACTTCCAGATTCAAGTGCATTGATTAGTAAGAGAAATTTGATTCCTCACAATTACTTTCGAGACATGGATTTGGTGATATTAGAGTTATGTTAGTAGGGTGTGGTGAATCTAGAAATAGTTGTGTTCAAGTTAGTGATTCCCGTAGCATGCACGTATGGTGAACCGCTATGTTAGGAAGTCGGAGCATAATTGATTTATTGATTGTCATCCTTTGTGTGGCGGTGGGATCACGCGATGGTTAACACCTACCAACCCTTCCCCTAGGAGTATGCAATTAGCACTTTGTTTCGATTACTAATAAAACTTTCACAATAAGTATATGAGTTCTTCATGACTAATGTTAGTCCATGGTATAGATGCACTTTCACCTTCCACCATTTCTAGCCTCTCTAGTACCGTGCAAATTTCGCCGGTGCACAAACCCACCGTATACCTTCCTCAAAACAGCCACCATATCTACCTATTATGGCATTTTCATAGCCATTCTGAGATATATTGCCATGCAACTCCCACCGTTCCGTCTCATGACTTGTGCCGTCACTTACATATTGCCATTGCATGATCATAAGATAGCTAGCGAGATGTTTCAACGTCATACGCTAAGCTAGATCGTTGCACATCCCGGTACACTGCCGTAGGCATTTCCTATAGAGTCATCATTGTTCGAAGCATTGAGCTGTGAGTAAATAAAAGTGTGATGATCATCAGTATTAGAGCATTGTCCCATGTGAGGAAATAAAAAAAAGAGGCCAAAGATGCCCACCAAAAAAATGAAAAGAGGCCAAAGAGCCCAAACAAAAAAAGGGAAAAAGAGAGAAGGGACAATGCTACTATCTTTTTCCACACTTGTGCTTCACAATAGCACCATGTTCTTCATGAAGAGAGTCTCTTGTTTTGACACTTCCATATACTAGTGGGAATCTTCATTATATAACTTGGATTGTATATTCCAATGATGGGCTTCCTCAAAATTGCCCTAGGTCTTCGTGAGCAAGCAAGTTGGGTGCACACCCACTAGTTCTCCTTTTGAGCTTTCACACACTTATAGCTGTAAGTGCATCCGTTGCATGGTAATCCCTACTCATTCACATTGATATCTATTGATGGGCATCTCCATAGCCCGTTGATACGCCGAGTCGATGTGACCATCTCCTCCTTTTTGCCTCACAACCTCCACCACACTCTATTCCACCTATAGTGCTATATCCATGGCTCACGCTCATGTATTGTGTGAGAGTTGAAAAAGTTTGAGAAAGTAAGAGTGCCAAAAAAATTACTTGGCCAATACCGGGGTTGTGCATGGTTTAAATTCATTGTGTGGGGATGATGGAGCATAGCGAGACTATTTGATTTTGTAGGGATAACTTTCTTTTGCCTTGTTATTTCAAAAGTTCATGATTGCCTTGCTAGTTTGCTTCAAGTATTATTGTTTTAATGTCAATAAGTAAACTATTGTTTTGAATCTTATGGATCTGAACATTCATGTCACAAGAAAGAAGTTACAAAGGACAAATATATTAGGTATCATTCCATATCAAAAATTCAATCTTTATCACTTCCCTACTCGAGGACGGGCAGGAGTTAAGCTTGGGGATGCTTGATACGTCTCCAACGTATCTATATTTTTTTATGGTTCCATGATATTATCTTGTCAACTTTGGATGTTTTGTATGCATGAATATGCTATTTTATATTATTTTTGGGACTAACCTATTAACTCAGTGCCAAGTGCCACTTTCTGTTTTTTTCGTGTTTTTGCCCTTTTTCAGAGGAGAATATTAAACAGAGTCCAAACAGAATAAAACCTGCGAAATGATTTTTTCCATCACAGAAGATACGCACGGGACTTGAGAACTAAGGCAAAGGACCCCGGGGGAGGTCACAAGCCCCCTAGCCGCGGCGTGGGCGGCCGCGCCTAGCAGGATTGTGGGCCCCCCGTGGCTTCTTTGCCCTACTTCTTCCACCTATAAATTCTCCAAAAATATGAAACTGCCAGAGAGAGCCACGAAAATAGTTTTCCGCGGCCGCAAGCTTCTGTCTCCGCAAGATCCCATCTCGGGCACGTTCTGGTGCCCTGCCGGAGGGGGGATTCACACACGGAGGGCTTCTTCATCAACACCATTGCCTCTCTGATGATGCGTGAGTAGTTCACCACAGACCTTCGGGTCCATAGCTAGTAGCTAGATGGCTTCTTCTCTCTCTTGGATCTTCAACACAAAGTTCTCCATGATCTTCATGGAGATCTATCCGATGTAATCTTCTTTTGCGGTGTGTTTGTTGAGATCCGATGAATTGTGGATTAATGATCAGATTATCTATGAATATTATTTGAGTCTCCTCTGATCTCTTATATGCATGATTTCGTATCCTTGTAATTCTCTTTGAGTTGTGGGTTTCGTTTGGCCAACTTGATCTATAATTCTTGCAATGGGAGAAGTGCTTGGTTTTGGGTTCATACCGTGCGGTGTCCTCACCCAGTGATAGAAGGGGTAGCGAGGCACGCATCATGTTGTTGCCATCAAGGGTAAAAAGATGGGGTTTAAATCTATTGCAAGAATTTATCCCTCTACATCATGTCATCTTGCTTAGGGCGTTACTCTGTTTGTTATGAACTCAATACACTAGATGCATGCTGGATAGCGGCCGATGTGTGGAGTAATAGTAGTAGATGTAGAAAGTATCGGTCTACTTGTCTCAGACGTGATGCCTATATGTATGGTCATTTCCTTAGATATCATCATGACTTTGCGCGGTTCTATCAATTGCTCGACAGTAATTCGTTCACCCATCATAATACTTGCTATCATGAGAGAAGCCTCTAGTGAACACTATGGCTCCCGGGTCTACTTCACATCATATTTTCAGCTCTACACTTTTACTTTGTTGCACTTTCCACGTTCAGATCTCACCTTGCAATTAAACGTGAAGGGATTGACAACCCCTTTATAGCGTTGGGTGCAAGTTTGTTTGTTTTTGCCCACGTACATTGATGACTTGTCTTGATACTCCTACTGGATTGATACCTTAGTTCTCAAACTAAGGGAAATACTTACTCCTACTATGCTGCATCACCCTTTCCTCTTCAAGGGAAAAACCAACGCAAGCTCAAGAGGTAGCAGTACGCGTGTTTTTAATTCGTTCTTGGTTCGACGCGAAATCAGATGGCCCCCGTCTGGGCCTGCGGGGTACTTAGCTCGTGGGTTTGCACCGATCCCTTCTACAGCTCCTCCTGAGTAGCTCCTGCTTTGTCAATGGGATCGGGTGGAGACCCTTTCAGCACTCTATGTGTGCGGGTCCCGGTCCCGCACATTTCCCTGGCGACGTGAGGCGCAACCCGTTACCAAGGTTGTTCCTCACAGGGCAAAGTCCGACGCCCTGGGTGCCGACATGGGCGACACCTGGGTGGCCGAGTGGCTTTGCGACCAGTAAGGCCCCTTTACACTCAAGCCGCTCTACATCGACAGGCCCCGGTCCAACACATTTCCCCACCGCTGTTAGGTTTGACAGCCTTCACAGGGCGGGGCGCAGCCACCCCCGACACCAACCGGAGCTCCACGACGGCACCATGGGTGGTGAGTGGCCTTATGACCGGTAAGGCTCCTGAAGCTGTGCCGAGGAGCCCCCTTTGGCACTCGAGCGATTCCCTATTCCGCCCCTATGGTCATCGCCCTAGGGCACCGTGACGCCTCCCGAGACTCTTTGTGGTGGTATCGTGCTTCAATACGAACCCCCGAGCGGGGGTCCACCGCTGAAAATGTTTGCCCGTGGGACGGCATGTCCTTGCTTTCACGCTCTTTGGCGCCTAGGGGCAGTCCGGAGCGTTCAGCTCCTAAGAAAATGTCGTCCAGAAAAGGAGGCTTCAAAGCCGGCGAAACGAGAAAGCCCAAGAGAAAATACCCCCCTTTTTGTTTTTCAAACATCAACTTTTGAAATCGACAAATTTAAGTCTAGCAGAGGATAATTCAAGTTCCAGGAAGAAGCAAGCAAACATCGCGTCCAACACCTAGGCTAATCTCTGCCGCCATCTCCCCCCAACATGGAGCATAGGGATTCCATTAGGCGTGGGAGGGACCCCTCCACGTCCTCGCCCCCCCCCCCCCGGCGTATACAGCCGCAGCTCGTTATTACGTGAGAGTGTCACGGTGGGGGTGTATCTGGGAGGTCGCAAGGACACTTTGGCCTCGTGAGTGTCCCTACCCCCGAGGCATAGGCGACTGATTCCATTTGGGTCGGGCATAGTCATTGGTGGATTGAGTTGATTGCCTCCGTCTTCTCCCCAGCGTGGAGCACAGGGCTCCCACTAGGTGTGAGAGGGACTCCTCCACGTCCTCGGGGCGCCTCCGGGCGTATACAGCCGCAACTCATTATTACGTGAGAGTGTCACGGGATGAAGTAGGTTCCGGAAGGATTGAAGGAAGTTGAAGAGGTGCCATGGGTTGATGCAGGTCCCGCGGGGACTATAGGGAGAACGCGAGGGCACTCCGGCCTCACGATGTTTCCTCCGTGGGGGCTGTTTTCCCGTGATCCCTTTTGTAGATGGGGCCCTTCGCAGCCCCGTCCGCTCCTTCTCCTGAGACTGGTTGATGGCTTTTCTACCGCTCTACGTTGGCAGGTCCCAGTCCTGCACATTTACATGCCGTCGTGAGGCGCGACCCGTTACCAAGGTCGTTCCTCACGGGGCAAGGCCCTGACACCCCTGATATCGACTGAATGTGCCTGGATGGCACCAGGGTGGCCAAGTGTCTTTGTGACCGGTAAGGCTCCCGAGGGGTGATGCTCAGGAGCCCCCTTGGACATACAAGCGGCTCTGCGTCGCGAAGACCCGGTCCCGCACATTTCACAATCACCGTTGCTTGTGACCGAATGGACGAACGTAGCTACGGGTTCAAGCCCTGCCACCCCTGATAACGACTGAATGTCCGTGGACGGCATCAAGGGTGGCAGGTGGCCTAATGACCGGTAAGGTCCCTGAGGCTCGATGCTCAGGAGCCCCCTTCTAACGCTCAATCGGCCCCCATTTCATCCGGTTGATTGTGGCCTTGGGAACCCGCGGGGCCTCCCCAGGTCCCACGACGGGCCGACGCGCATCGGCCGGAGCCCCCGAGCAGGGGGGGTGTAGATCGCCCAAGGATGCAAGCAAGGTAAGATGTCAAATCACCAAATGGATGCACCATAAGTTATGGAAGCATGCATAAATGATATGATGGGCAGAGGTGTGCCCTGAACACTTGAAGTTCATGCGGCCAGCAGACACCCCCTAGAGCAGTGAACCCAAAAAATTACCTCGTATAGCTTATTTGCGCCTGAGGGGCGCCTCGTGAGGCCCGACCCTCGGCGCCCACACCAGCACCATGGTCGCCACAGGTGTCCCGCGCCACTTGTGTCTCGTTGCTTTCTCTGACTCATCCTCCTGAGGCCAAGGACCTGGTTTTTCGCAGTATCTCTGCAGGGGCGGTGGCTAGCGTCATGCCCCGCGACTTGGGGGCGCCTCCCTGCCCGTGCCTCTTGGGCCAGGAGCTCCGCCAATGGGAGCCCTAGGGTCCGGCTCAAGGGGACCCCCAGAGCGTTCCTTACTCCTGAGGAGGACTGGCGCCTGGGTGGACACTTGAGGCTCGTCCTCGACGGGAGGGTTAGGTGGTGTTACATAACACGGTAAGTAAGGCTCCACGTACGTGTTTGATCGACATCAAGGTCGTTCAGCTGCGCGACGGTGGCGGTCCCTCTCTGCGGCGGGGGAGGTCCCCCCTGTTGTGTTACTCGGAGATCTTCTTGCGATGGGCCTCCGCACGAAGTCGCTTGCTCCTACTGCCGCCGTTGGGTGGTCCCGGCATTGCCCGGTGGAGACTCCTCCCTGGTACCCTGGCGTGCCTCCATCGCTGTAGTTCGCCCGCGTCGGCGCCTCTGCCTCCCGCTGGCTGGGCCTGAGGGAGCGCTCCCGCCTGGCCGACCCGGGTTGTCGGGGGCTGACCTGGTCTTCGTGATGTGCGCCGGTGTGTGCACCAAACGTCCTACCGTTCTCTTCGCGCCCCTGGTGGTTGCTGATACATCTCCGTCGTATCTACTTTTCTGAACTCTTTTGCCCTTGTATTGGACTCTAATTTGCCTGATTTGAATGGAACTAACCCGGGCTGATGTTGTTTTCAGCAGAATTGCCATGGTGTTGTTTTTGTGCACAAATAAACGTTCTCGGAATGTCCTGAAAATTTACGGAGATTTTTTCTGGAATAAAAGAAAAATACCTGCGCAAAGATCCACCGGAGGAGGTGGACCAGTCCGCCACAAGCCCACAGGCCGCGGCCACCCCCTGGCCGCGCCGTGAGGGCTTGTGGGGCCCACGTGGCTCCACCGCCCCCAAACTCAGCTCTATATCTTCTGTCTCTCGCGGAAAAAAATCAGAGAGATGGTTTCATCGCGTTTTGTGATACGGAGGCGCCGCCACATCCTATTCTTCATCTCGAGGGCAGATCTGGAGTCCGTTTTGGACTCCGGAGAGGGGAAATCGTCGCCATCGTCATCATCAACCTTCCTCCATCGACAATTCCATGATGCTCTTCATCGTTCGTGAGTAATCTCATCGTCGCCTTGCTGGACGGTGATGAGTTGGATGAGATCTATCATGTAATCGAGTTAGTTTTTGACGGGGATTGAGACCTAGTATCCACTATGTTCTAGATTGATGGTGCTACTACTTGGCTATGCTTAATGCTTGTCACTAGGGCCCGAGTGCCATGATTTCAGATCTGAACCTATAATGTTGTCGCCAATATATGTGTGTTTCAGATCCTATCTTGCAAGTTGTAGTCACCTACTATGTGTTATGACCCGGCAACCCCCGAGTGACAATAGTCGGAACCACTCCCGGAGATGACCGTAGTATGAGGAGTTCATGTATTCACCGCGTGTTAAGGAGTTGGTCCCGTTCTTTATTAAAAGGAGAACCTTAATATCCCGTAGTTTCCATTAGGACCCCACTGCCACGGGAGGGATGGACAATAGATGTCATGCAAGTTCTTTTCCCTAAGCACGTAGGACTACATACGGAATACATGCCTACATTAGATTGACGAACGGGAGCTAGTTACTTATCTCTCCGTGTTACAGCTCTTACAAGATGAATCATATCCGTCATACTCATCCATCACCAATCCACTGCCTACGAGTCTTTAACTACTGGTTCTCGCTACGTTACTTTGTCTAGGCTTGTCCCTTGCTACAAAAGGGATTGGGCCACTTTGCTGCTAGTGTTGCTACTGCTGTCACTTTGCTGCTACTGTTCCTACTGCTGTCACTTTGCTGCTATTGTTGCTACTACTATTACTTTGTTGTTGTTGCTACTTTTGTTCCTTGCTACTTCGTTGTTACTTGTTGCAAGACTTTTCTGGAGCCGTAGCCGCGGAAGCATTCTTCTCAAGAATAATCCCCGTCAACGTGCTATTTACTGGCGCCATTGATACAACAGTTAGGAATAGTCTGTCGTCAACAGATCGTTTCTGGCACCGTTGCTATCATACTACTTTGCTACTGATACTTCGCTTGCAGACACTAATCTTTCAGGTGTGGTTGAATCTGACAAACTCAGCTGGTAATACTTGAGAATATTCTTTAGCTTCCCCTTGTGAGCGAATCAACAAATTTGGGTCGAATACTCTACCCTCGAAAACTGTTGCGATCCCCTACACTTGTGGGTTATCAAGACCTTTTTCTCGCGTCGTTGCCGGGGAGGCACAGCTATATTCTCTGAGTCACTTGGGATTCACGTCTGCTGATCACTATGAGGAATCCGAAAGATCCAAGAACTAAAATCTTGCCTTCCACTACCATGAGTGGTAAGGAACTGCCATCTAGCTCTGCACTTGATTCGCCTTCAGTTTTGAGTAAGTTTGCGACTTCGCCTCCTGCTAGAAATCTTGATATGTCGCCTGTGCTTGATGATGCTACTTTTGCTGCTGATGATGCTATGCTTGATACTATGCCTGATGCTGCTATGCTTGATACTATGCCTGATGATGCTATGCTTGATACTATGCTTGATGATGCTATGCTTGATACTATGCGTGCTATGCCTGATACTGCTTTGCCACTAGATGCATTCCTTGATGCACATATTGCTAGAGTTGCTGCTAGATGTGATGATACTTACGAAACTGCTGATACTATTAAAGTAGAACCTGCTACTATGCCTGAATTGCCTGTTATGCCTGATCCGTGCTATGTTATGGAGGGAGAGATAGCTGAGGATTTTCTTGCGTGTAAGGATAGCTATGATGTTGAGAATTTACTACGCAAGTGGAAAGAAATATCTCTGAACGCTAGGATGAAATACGACCCGAAGTTTGCCACTTCACCTATCTTTGTGACCGATAAGGATTACGAATTTTCTGTCGACCCTGAGTTAATCACTCTTGTCGAATCTGATCCTTTTCACGGTTATGAGTCCGAAACGGTTGTAGCCCATCTTACCAAACTGCACGATATAGCCACTACTATATGCTCAAGCTGTTTCCTTTTATGCTAAAGGATGATGCTAAGACCTGGTTCACTTCTCTTGCTCCTGGTTGTGTGCGTAGCCCCCAGGATATGGTCTACTACTTCTCTGAAAAATATTTCCCTGCCCATAAGAAGCAAGTTGCCTTGCAGGAAATATACAACTTTGCTCAAGATGAAGAAGAGAGTCTCCCACAAGCTTGGGGGAGGCTTATCCAGCTACTAAATGATTTTCCTGATCACCCTCTTGAGAAGAATGAAATACTTGATATCTTCTATAATAGACTTACCGATCCTTCCAAAGACCACCTAGATAGTTGTGTCGTAGTGTTTTTAGGGAACGAACCATAGAACAAGCTGAGATTCTACTAAATAACATCTTGTGCAATGAGAATGCTTGGACTATTCCCGATCCACCTCCTAAGCCAACTCCAAAGAAACGAGGTATTCTATTCCTCAGTCCTCAAGATATGCAAGAAGCCAAGAAATCTATGCGAGAGAAAGGCATTAAATCTGAAGATGTCAAAAATCTACCACCTATCAAAGAGATCCATGGTCTCGATAATCCGATACAGGTAGTAGAAGTAAATTCTCTGCGTAGGTTTGATGAGAGTGATATTCCTTTTGATAAACCTTCTAGCTTATGCATGGATGAATTTGATAGCTTTGTTGCCAAACAACAGAGTTTCAATGATTATGTTAGCAGATAATTGGAAAAGAATGCTCGTATGCTTAGTCATTTAAGTGCTTGTGTGGACAGAAATATCCATGATCTTAAGCTTCTGAGTAAACATGACTCTATGGTTACTACTCAGGTAGAACAAGTAATTAAAGCTCAAAATGACTTGCTCGATGAGTTGAATGACAATTCCGTCAGAGTCGTCACTAGAGGCGGTAGAATGACCCAGGAACCTCTGTATCCTGAGGGTCATTCGAAGAGAATTGAACAAGATTCTCAAGGTGTTAGCACTGATGCACCTAGTCATCCTAGAAAGAAGAAGAAAGATGATAGGAACCTGCACGCTAGCAACCCTGTTGCTTCTACACCTGAGAGTCCAAACGATGCCTCTGTCTCTGATGCTGAAACACAATGTGGTGATGAACATGAGCCTAATGATAATATCAATAGTGATGTTCATGAAGATGCTCAACCTAGCAATGAAAAGGATGTGGAGATTGAACCTGTTGATCTTGATAACCCACACCCTAAGACTAAGAGATACGATAAGAATGACTTCACTGCTAGGAAGCATGGTAAAGAAAGGGAACCATGGGTTCAGAAACCCATGCCCTTTCCTCCCAAACCATCCAAGAAAAAGGATGATGAGGATTTTGAGCGCTTCGTTGAAATGATCAGACCTGTCTTTCTGCAGATGCGTTTGACGGATAAGCTCAAGATGTCTCCGTATGCTAAGTACATGAAAGATATTGTGATTAATAAGAGGAGGATACCTGATCTTGAGATCTCCGCAATGCTTGCTAACTATACCTTCAAGGGTGGAACTCCGAAGAAACTAGGTGATCCCGGTGTGCCGACTATACCTTGCTCCATTAAAGGCAACTATGTTAGAACTGCGTTATGCGACCTTGGAGCCGGTGTTAGTGTTATGCCTCTCTCTCTTTATCGTAGACTTGAGCTGGATAAGTTGACACCCACTGAAATCTCTCTGCAAATGGCCGACAAATCAACTGCTTTCCCTATCGGCATTTGCGAGGATGTGCCTGTTATGGTGGCTAATGTCACTATCTTAACAGACTTTTTGTTATCTTGGATATTCTCGAGGACGATGCCATGGCGGTCATCCTCGGAAGACCCTTTTTAAACACTGCAGGGGCTGTTATAGGTTGCAACAAAGGCAACGTCACTTTCCATGTCAACGGTAATGAGCATACGGTGCACTTTCCGAAGAAACAATATCGAGTACATTGCATCAATGCTATCGAAAAGACTTCATCGATACTTATTGGGAGCTTTGAATTCCCTATTCCTCGTGTCAAGATGAAGTATGATTTGCTTGTTGGGGAGATACACATCCCCATTGAGGTGACCTAGTGACTATTCTAAAATTCTTCGTTCTCTTTTGCGATTCGAAAAGGTTTGTCGAGCAGACTTGATCAACCCCATTGAAGGATTTCTTTCGATGACCATGAGATGGATGAATCAAGGAGTCACAAACCTCTGTTCCAAGCTTTCACCTTCGGTTGCTTAGAAAAAAAATGATAGATTTAGTTTAGTTTTCCCTGTTTTCTGTTTTAGCGTCCGGTAGAAAGTACCCAGAAAATAAAAGTTCTCTGAGCGCTGTGAAAATCAAGTATGATTTTTTGTGGAATTTTCGAAAAATACTGGGACCAAGTGTCTGTCTGGGGGCCACACCAGTGGGCCACAAGCCCTAGGGTGCGAGCACCCCCCTGGCCGCGCCACCCAGGCTTGTGGGGCCCAAAGGCACCCCCTCCACTCATTCTTGCTCTCATCTGGTTCTCCTACCTCCAGAAAAAATCGTTTCGTAGCTCAAACCCGTGTTCTTGCTCCTGTTGCTGGGATTTTCGATCTCTTTGCTCAAATCACCATTCTCCGAACTGTTTTGGGGAAATTACTCCTTGGTAAGTGACTCCTCCATTGGTCCAATTAGTTTTTGCTCTAGTGCCTTATACTCCGCGTATTTTTGTTGCCTTGGTGACCATGTTCTTAAGCTTTGCATGCTAATTCTAGCTGGTCCCAAGTAGTTTTGATGCGTAATATGGCCTCTAGGCACTTGTGGGAGTAGTTTCTACTAGTTGAGTTGAGCCTTGTTCACTTTTCCTTTGGATCACTGAAAATTTTAGAAACGGAAGATGTTCAGGAGAAACTTTCATGGTGGTTCCTCAAGTAAGAGAGGTCCCCGTCTTGCGATTCGGGAGCCTGATCCTTACCAACCTAGGGACGCGCAGGTACAACCATGTGAATGGCCTTCTGATGAATTTATGTTTGAGGCAGGTTTCAAAGATGAGTTTGATGCACTTGTTCACAACGTCGGACTCGAAGAATTCATCTCCGATAAATGTGAACATTATGTTGCTCTCACTGCCTCTTTTGTTTGTAGATTCAAATTTTGAGCTGGCCGTGAGCCATCGGTACTATTTGATCTCTATGATAAATCTTATACCATGGATTTAGAGGATTTCAATAGAATTTGCAAAATACCTACTTGGGGTAGCCTCAATGATCCTCCTAAATCTTCGGTTAGAGATTTTTTCTCTAGTATTACTGTTGGAGAAACTAGAGACATTACGCCAGCTACCATGGGGAGTATTCACTTTCCTGCCTTGCATTACTTTGCCCTCTTCATAGGCAGATGCATTAATGGCAAGATTGAGCATTGTCACCTATGCGCACCCAACCTTAGTATCCTTAAGAGCGCAGTTACGGGTGAGAAGAGTTTCAACATGGGAGCTATAATAGCAAGGAGGCTGAATAAGAATGCTATTGAAGGGGTTTTCTTTGGTGGGATCTATGCCACTCACATAGCAAATTTTCTTGGAGTACCCATTCGCGAAGGAGATCCCCCGCTCCATACAGCTTTCCTTGACCGCGTCGCTTTGACACGCTACCAGTTCCTTGAGAGGGATGATGAATCCCTCCTATACCATTTCATATTTAACCGGGAGCGTGTTTTCCATATTACCCTTCCTGCTCCTGCCTTCTTTGACTTTTAGGTAAAACGGAGATATTACATAACCAGAGGAGAGGCAGAGGAGTAGGAGAGGGAGGAAAAGGATGCTCGTCTTCATGAGGGAGCAATTCAGGCAGTGGCTGCAGCGCTCCCATATAACCCCCATTATGATTTTGGGTTTCGCCAGGACCATCCATGGGACTAGACCAAGTTAGGCCAAAAGCCTAAGCTTGGGGGAGTACGTGTTCTCACCGACTTTACATTCTTGCTTATGCTTTCACTTTGTTAGCCGGTGTTCACACTTTGCCACTGTATCATCCATGTTAGTTTATTTTCTTTTCATGTGTCTGTCTAGTTTGAGAAAAACCCAAAAATATTTTTTTTTCTTCTTTTGCTTGTTGGGAGCTTTCCCATGTACATAGTTTTATTTTTCTTTGGGTCAAGGTAGAAGACCATGGTTACAATGTTTAGTGGCTCTTGCATGCATACCTGTTTAGCTATCATAGAGCCATATTACTTTCTCTTCTCCTTTGTGTTTGCCTGCAGATTCCACCTTTAGTCCAATGCACGAGCACTCTTATTATTGTTCACATCGTTCGGTCGTGCAAGTGAAAGGCAATAATGACGATATATGATGAAGTGGCTGAGCCTGGAAAAGCTGGTATGAACTCGATCTATTTTGTTTTTGTAAATATGACTAGCTCATCATGCTTGATTCACCTTTGTTTTGAGAGAAACATGTTTGCAATGACAACTTAGAGATCATAGTTGCTTATGCCATGCTTACTTAGCTAGGAGCTTATAATGGTTTGTCTTGGATGCCAACATGAATGTCGAGATGACTATGATGTAGTATGATAGGATAGTATCCTCCTTTGAATGATTCAAGTGGCTTGACTTGGCACATGTTCACACATGTAGTTGAAACAAAATCAACGTAGCCTCTATGATGTTCATGTTCATGGTGATTTATGTCCTACTCATGCTTGTACTCAATGTTAGTTAATCTCAATGCATTTTGATGACTCTTGTCGCTCTCTAGTTGATCGCTTCCGAGTCTTTTGCTAGCCTTCACTTGTACTAAGCGGGAATACTGCTTGTGCATCCACCTCCATAAACCCAAAGTTGTGCCATTTGAGTCCACCATACCTACCTATGTGTGGTATCTACCTGTCGTTCCAAGTAAATTTGCATGTGCCACTCTCTAAATGTTCAAGAAATAATCTGTTTTGCATGCCCGAACCGCTCATGTGGTGACAAGGGGCTATTGGTATCTTCCATGCTAGGCATGTTATCCTCGATATGTGTTTAGTCACTATCATTCACGAGAAAGGGACTGGTAATTGGAATTCCCAGTTCCATGCTCAAATCAAAAAGATAATTGCAAACAAAACTCCCCGAGGATTGATGTTGGTATGGACGGTACCCGAGGATTCGGCTCGCCGTGGAGTGTGATTGATTGGTGGTGGGGGAGTCAAAACTTCACTTTTCTGTTTGGGAACCGCCTATAGCATGTGTAGCGTGGAAGATATTGAGAACTCTTAGTCATTGCGTTGACAATGAAAGCATGCCACCCAAAATTATTATCTCTGTTTTCAAAGCTTGAGCTCTGGCACCTCTGCAAATCAATGCTTCCCTCTGCGAAGGGCCTGTCTATTTATGTTCCTGTTGAGTCATCCTCCTCTTACAAAAGCACCAATTAGAGAGCACCTCTGTCATTTTTATGCTTTGCTTTTAACTGTGTTGAGTATGACTATGACTGGATCTTCTTTGCCATGAATTACAATTTTTAGTCAGCCCTCGGTCTTTGAAGGTGCTCTGCATTTATGTTTTGCGGTCTCAGAAAGAGCTTGCGAGATACCATCTATTCGTACTACTTCATGATTGTTTTGATTGAAGTGTTGACACTTGATGCTTATTATTATTTGCTCGCTAGTTGATTATGCCATTGATATGAGTTTACCGTGATAGCTAGATATCATTTGCTTATGTGGTTTGCTTGTGATCTTGCTGAAATTCTGGTTATGAGTTAGACATGGTTGCAACAACAAGCTCAAACAGAGTTCGTCAAAGTTTTTCTTTTGTCTCTTTCAGTTTGTCAAGTGAATTGCTTGAGGACAAGCAAGGCTTTAATCTTGAGGGAGTTGATACGTCTCCGTCATATCTACTTTTTCGAACTCTTTTGCCCTTGTTTTGGACTCTAATTTGCATGATTTGAATGGAACTAACCCGGACTGACGCTGCTTTCAGCAGAATTGCCATGGTGTTGTTTTTGTGCAGAAATAATAGTTCTCGGAATGTCCTGAAAATTTACGGAGATTTTTCTAGAATAAAAGAAAAATACCTTCGCAAAGATCCACCAGAGGGAGGTGGACCAGTGGGCCACAAGCCCACAGGCCGCGGCCAACCCCCGTGGTCGCGCCGTGAGGGCTTGTGGGGCCCACGTGGCTCCACCACCCCAAACTCAGCTCTATATCTTCCGTCTCACCCGAAAAAAAATCAAAGAGAAGGTTTCATCACGTTTTGCGATACGGAGGCGCCGCCACATCCTGTACTTCATCTCGAGGGCAGATCTGGAGTCCGTTTTGGGCTCCGGAGAGGGGAAATCGTCGCCATCGTCATCATCAACCTTCCTCCATCGACAATTCCATGATGCTCTTCATCGTTCGTGAGTAATCTCATCGTAGGCTTGCTGGACAGTGATGAGTTGGATGAGATCTATCATGTAATCGAGTTAGTTTTTGACGGGGATTGATCCCTAGTATCCACTATGTTCTAGATTGATGTTGCTACTATTTGGCTATGCTTAATGCTTGTCACTAGGGCCCGAGTGCCATTATTTCATATCTGAATCTATTATGTTGTCGCCAATATATGTGTGTTTTAGATATTATCTTGCAAGTTGTAGTCACCTACTACGTGTTATGACCCGGCAACCCCGGAGTGACAATAGCCGGAAGCACTCCCGTAGATGACCATAGTATGAGGACTTCATGTATTCAACGCTTGTTAATGCGTTGGTCCGGTTCTTTATTAAAAGGGGAACCTTAATATCCCGTAGATTCCATTAGGACCCCGCTGCCACGGGAGGCATGGACAATAAATGTCATGCAAGTTCTTTTCCCTAAGCACGTATGACAACATACGGAATACATGCCTACATTAGATTGACGAACGGGAGCTAGTTACTTATCTCTCCGTGTTATAGCTGTTACATGATGAATTATATCCGTCATACTCATCCATCACCGATCCACTGCCTACGAGTCTTTTACTACTGGTTCTCGCTACGTTACTTTGTCTAGGCTTGTCCCTTGCTACAAAAGGGATTGGGCCACTTTGCTGCTACTGTTGCTACTGCTGTCACTTTGCTGCTACTGTTGCTACTGTTGTCCCTTTGCTGCTACTATTGCTACTGATGTTACTTTGCTGCTGCTGCTACTGCTATTCCTTGCTACTTCGCTGTTACTTGTTGCAAGACTTTTCTGGAGCCGTAGCCGGGGAATCATTCTTCTCAAGAATAATCCCCCGTCAACGTGCTATTTACTGGCGCCATTGATACAACAGTTAGGAATAGTGTGCCGTCAACAGATCGTTTCTGGTACCGTTGCTATCATACTACTTTGCTACTGATATTTTTCTTGCAGTCACTAATCTTTCAGGTGTGGTTGAATCTGACAAACTCAGCTGCTAATACTTAAGAATATTCTTTAGCTTCCCCTTGTAAGCGAATCAACAAATTTGGGTCGAATACTCTACCCTCGAAAACTATTCCGATCCCCTACACTTGTGGGTCATCAGTTGCCGACATGATGTGCCTAAAGGCCGGCCACCGGAATATGGAGGAGGAGGAGGGCAGCATGCGACGCGTCTCTCTTGGCCCCGCCCAGCGCAGGAGGGTCCCGTCGCTTGCAGGCCCGGGGGCCGGCATGAGGTGCGAGCCCCTGGCGGCCGCCGACTGCCGCCTTGAAGATGAGTGGGGTCGGATGGCCTTCTCTGCAATGGCGAGCAGCTCCGTGATATGGGCCGCCCATGCGTCAAAGCCCCCTTGCGTTAGTCGATGCCGGAGCATCTCGCTTGCCATCTACAGCGCGTCGTGCGCGCCGAGGTCCCCCAAGTTGATGCTACGCGTCGTGGACACCAAGGGCGCCACCCAGGCGCATGGCGCCTAGGTGGCGTGGGTGGTTGCGACGGTGGAGATGATGTTGACGATCTGGTACGAGCCACCTGGTACCACAACACCGGTACGCATGCTTTCGGCCGCTGTGGTATGACGGTTGGAAGGCAGCTCGACGAGGCTCGACGAAGCTTTTTGGGCGCCAGTCATCGGAACAGTGGGGATTAGGGAATATGAAGCTCGGAGAAGACCTTGACATGCCCCCTACCTGGCGCGCCAAATGTAGGATTTCGGGCTCCTCAAAACCATAAAGGTTCGAACTCAGGGGTGTGTACCAATTTCTCTCGTGGGCTCGCCTCACCTAACTCGCTACTCGTTGGGGATGGCAGAGAACTCACTCGATGGCGAGGAAGACACAGAACACGACATTTTACCCAGGTTCGGCCGCTGAGAAGCGTAATACCCTACTCCTTCTTTGGTGGATTGCTTCTCGTGGAGGTTGGTGGAAGAACTAGTACAGTGTTCGAGGGCCTCCGGAGGATGGGTGGCCTTTGTGTGGTGCTAGTGGGCGAATGAATGGATCTCCCCCCTACGAACTAACCTACTCTCTCTATAAATAGTGGCGGCCCTGGTCCTCTTCCCTTATCGTTTCGTCGGGAAGGGATCCCACAATGGCCAATTTTCAAGAGGGACTAGGGAACATGCTTCCCGTGTCCAAAAGTAGTCTTCGTCTGCAAAGTGGCTGCCAGCGCTGCAGGGACGGGTCCAGGGATGACGTTTGTCCTGCTGGCGGGTGGCGATGGCCTTGTTGCACCAGAAAGGAAACCTTTGGAAGATGCCTTGGGAAACCCGGTCCGTCCTTGCCCCCCTTTGCACTAAAGGGGAAACTTCTTCGTCCTGCTGTCTGCTGCTCGCCTGTCCTTCCTCCGCGTCATCCTTGACTCCTGAGGCCGGGTCTCGCCTTGGAATATCCGCCGCTCCAGAGGGGTCCTGATGAGGCCCCCTGCAGGTCTTTATGTTGTTGCTCCTCGCGAGGCCTTGAGTGGTGCCTCACCCGATTGTGCTTGCTTGATGAACTCGGCCAGCCCTGGGCCGCAGGTAGGCAGGTCTGGGTACCCCGATCCCCAGAATGCCGACAACACATGTAGCTCGGTGACGTCTCCTACGCCTTGATCTAGCAAGGAGAGAGGAGAGTTTGAGGGAGAGCTCCGGCAGCACGACGGTGTGATGACGGTGGAGCTGCGTGGTACTCCGACAGTGCTTCGCAAAGCGCTACGGAGTACGGGGAGGAGGAGAAGGAGGGCTGCACCAAGGGAGGATGAAACTTACGTGTCTAGCAGCCCCAAACCCTCACATATATATAGGGGGAGGAAGAGGGGCCGGCCACCCTCGGGTTTCCCCTAGGTGGTGCGGCGGCCAAGATGGAGGTGGGGCGGCGCCCTAGGGTGTGGCTTGCCAACCAAGTCAGCCCCCACGCCTAGGGTTTTTCCTCCCTCGCCTCCTTGTCCACCTTGGGCCCTGGTTGCTGGCGCACCAATCCACCTAGGGGCTGGTTCCCATCAACGTTTGGCCCATTTGGCCCTTCGGGGCTGGTGGCCCCTCCCGATGGACCCCCGGAACCCTTTCGGTGGTCTCGGTACAATACCGAGGATCCCCAAAACATTTCCGGCGATCAAATCTCCAGTTCCTATATATGAATCTTTACCTTCGGAACTCCTCGTGATATCCGGGATCTCATCGAGGACTCTGAACAACCTTCGGTACCACATATTATTCCCATTGCAAATCTAGCGTCACCGAACCTTAAGTGTGTAGACCCTACAGGTTCGGGAACCATGCAGACATGACCGAGACACCTCTCCGGTCAATAACCAGCAATGGGATCTGGATACCCGTGTTGGCTCCCACATGTTCCATGATGATCTCATCGGATGAACCACGATGTTGGGGATTCAGTCAATCCCGTATGCAATTCCCTTTGTCTACCGGTATGACCCCTGCCCGAGATTTCATCATCGGTATCCCTATACCTTGTTCAGTCTCATTACCGGCAAGTCTCTTTACTCGTTCCGTAACTCATCATCCCGTGACTAACTCCGTAGTCACATTGAGCTCAGTATGATGATGCATTACCGAGTGGGCCCAGAGATACCTCTCCGTCACACGGAGTGAAAAATCCTAGTCTCGATTCGTACCAACCCAATAGATACTTTCAGAGATACCTGTTGTGCAACTTTATAATCATCCAGTTACGTTTTGACATTTGATACACCCAAAGCACTCCTACGGTATCCGGGAGTTGCACAATCTCATGGTCTAAGGAAATGATACTTGACATTATAAAAGCTTTAGCAGACGAACTACATGATCTTGTGATATGCTTAGGATTGGGTCTTGTCCGTCAACTAATTCTCCTAATGATGTGATCCTGTTATCAATGACATCCAATGTCCATGATCAGGAAACCATGACCATCTATTGATCAACGAGCTACCCAACTAGAGGCTCACTAGGGACAAATTGTGTTCTACGTATTCACACATGTATTATGGTTTCTGGTTAATACAATTATAGCATGAATAATAGACAATTATCATGAACAAGGAAATATAATAATAACCACTTTATTATTGCCTCTAGGGCATATTTCCAACAGTCTCCCACTTGCACTAGAGTCAATAATCTAGTTACATTGTGATGAATCGAACACCCATAGAGTTCTGGTGCTTATCATGTTTCGCTCGTGGAAGAGGTTTAGTCAACGGATCTGCAACATTCAGATCCGTATGTACTTTACAAATATATATATATCTTGATCATGGATGTATGCACGAATGGAGTTGAAGCGGCGCTTGATCTGCTTGGTCTTCTTGTGAAACCTGGGCTCCTTGGCGATGTCAATAGCACCAATGTTGTCCCAAAAGAGAGTCGTCGGGCCCGACGCACTGGGAATCACTCCTAGGTCGTTGATGAACTCCTTCATCGAGACTCCTTCATGTGCTGCTTCCAAAGCAGCTATGTACCCCGCTTCACATGTAGATGCCGCCACGATGTTTTGCTTGCAACTCCACCAGCTGAAAGCCTCACCATTCAAAATATATACGTACCCGATTTGTGACTTGGTGTCATCCGGATCTGTGTCTAAGCTAGCATCAACGTAACCCTTTATGATGAGATCTTCGGCACCTCCATAAACAGAAACATATCTTTAGTACTTTTTAGGTACTTTAGGGTATTCTTGACCGTTGTCCAGTGTTCCACTCCTGGATCACATTGGTACCTCCCTACCAAACTTATGGCAAGGTTCACATTAGGTCTGGTACACAACATGGCATACATAATAGAGCCTATGGCTGAAGCATAGGGGACGGTACTCATATTTTCTCTATCTTCCGCCATGGTCGGGCGTTGAGCCGTGCTCAACCTCACATCTTGTAATACAGGCAAGAACCCCTTCTTGGCCTTATCCATATTGAACTTCTTCAATATCTCGTCAAGGTATGTGCTTTGTGAATGACCTATGAGGTGTCTCGATCTATCTCTATAGATCTTGATGCCTAATATGTAAGCAGCTTCTCCAAGGTCCTTCATTGAAAAACTCTTATTCAAATAGGCCGTTATGATTTTCAAAAGTTGTATATCATTTCCCATCAACAATATGTCATCCACATATAATATGAGAAATGCTATAGAGCTCCCACTCACTTTCTTGTAAATACATGTTTCTCCATAAGTCTGTACAAACCCAAACACTTTGATCACCTCATCAAAGCGAATGTTCCAACTCCAAGATGCTTGCACCAGCCCATAGATGGAGCGCTGGAGCTTGCATACCTTGTCAGCATTATTAGGATCGACAAAACCTTCTGGCTGTATCATATACAATTCTTCCTTAAGAAAGTCGTTCAGGAAAGCCATTTTGATGTCCATTTGCCAGATTTCATAATCATAAAATGCGGCAGCTGCTAACATGATTCAGACCGGTGAGAAGGTCTCATCGTAGTCAATCCCTTGAACTTGTCGATAACCCTTAGCGACAAGTAGAGCCTTATAGATGGTCACATTACCATCCGCGTCAGTCTTCTTCTTAAAGATGCATTTATTTTCTATGGCTCGCCGATCATCGGGCAAGTCCACCAAAGTCCATACTTTGTTCTCATACATGGATCCTATCTCGGATTTCATGGCTTCAAGCCATTTGTTGGAATCCAGGCCCGCCATCGCTTCTTCATAGTTCGAAGGTTCACTGTTGTCCAACAACATGATTTCCATGACAGGGTTGTCGTACCAATCTGGTGCGGAACGTGTCCTTGTGGACTTTCGAGGTTCAGTAGCAATTTGATCTGAAGTTTCATGATCATCATCATTAACTTCTTCTCTAGCCGGTGCATGCACCCCAAAAACATTTTCTTGTGCTGCGCTATTCTTCAGTTCGAGTGGAGGTACAATTACGTCATCAAGTTCTACTATCCTCCCATTTACTTCTTTTGAGAGAAACTCTTTCTCTAGAAAGGATCCGTTCTTGGCAACAAAGATTTTGCCTTCGGATCTAAGATAGAAGGTATACCCAATATTTTCCTTAGGGTATCCTATGAAGACGCATTTTCCTGCTTTGGGTTCGAGCTTCTCAGATTGAAGTTTATTCACATAAGCATCGCAGCCCCAAACTTACAGAAACGACAGCTTAGGTTTCTTGCCAAACTATAATTCATACGGTGTCATCTCAACAGACTTAGACGGTGCCCTATTTAAAGTGAATGCGGCAGTTTCCAATGCATATCCCCAAAATGATAGCGGTAAATCAGTAAGAGACATCATAGATCACACCATATCCAATAAAGTGCGATTACGATGTTCAGGCACACCGTTACGCTGAGGTGTGCCAGGCGGCTTGAGTTGTGAAACAATTCCATATTTCTTAAGTGCGTGCCAAACTCGTGACTCAAATATTCTCCTCCACGATCAGATCGCAAGAACTTTATTTTCTTGTCACGTTGATCCTCTACCTCACTCTAAAATTCCTTGAACCTTTCAAAGGTTTCAGACTTGTGTTTCATTAAGTAGACATACCCATATCTGCTTAAATCATCAGTGAGGGTGAGAACATAACGATAGCCACCGCGAGCCTCAACACTCATTGGACCGCATACATCAGTATGTATTATTTCCAACAAGTTGGTTGCTCGCTCCATTGTTCCGGAGAATGGATTATTCGTCATCTTTCCCATGGGGCACGGTTCGCATGTGTCAGATGATTCAAAATCAAGAGACTCCAAAAGTCCATCTGTATGGAGTTTCCTCATGCGCTTGAGACCGATATGACCAAGGCGGCAGTGCCACAAGTATGTGGGACTATCATTATCAACCTTAAATCTTTTGGTACTCACACTTTGAATATGTGTAACATCACATTCGAGATTCATTAAGAATAAATCATTAACCAGCGGGGCATGACCATAAAACATATCACTCATATAAATGGAACAACCATTATTCGATTTAAATGAGTAGCCATCTCGCATCAAGCAAGATCCCCATACAATGTTCATGCTCAAATTTGGTACTAAATAATAATTATTAAGGCTTAATACTAATCCCGAAGGTAGATGTAGAGGTAGCATGCCGACGGCGATCACATCGACCTTGGAACCATTCTTGACGCGCATCGTCACTTCACCCTTTGCGAGCCTCCGCTTATTCCGCAGTTCCTGTTTTGAGTTGCAAATGTTAGCAACAACACTGATATCAAATACCCAGGAACTACTACGAGCGCTGGTAAGGTACACATCAATAACATGTATATCATATATACCTTTGACGTTGTCGGCCTTCTTATCCGCTAAGTACTTGGGGCAGATCCGCTTCCAGTGATCGGTTCCCTTGCAATAATAGCACTCAGTCTCAGGCTTGGGTCCTTTCTTTGGAATCTTCCCGGCAACTGGTTTACCGGGCGCGGCAACTGCTTTGCCGTCCTTCTTGAAGTTCTTTTTACCCTTGCCTTTCTTGAAACTGGTGGTCTTATTCACCATCAGCACTTGATGTTCTTCCTTGATTTCTACCTCCGCTGATTTCAGCATGGAATACAACTCGGGAATTGTCTTCTCCATCCCTTGCATGTCGTAGTTCATCACAAAGCCCTTATAGCTAGGTGGAAGCGACTGGAGGATTCTGTCAAGACTGCGTCATCCGGAAGTTCAACTCCTAGCTGATACAAGGGGTTGTGCAACCCAGACATTCTGAGTATGTGCTCACTGAATAAACTATTCTCCTCCATCTTACAACTGAAGAACTTGTCGGAGACTTCATATCTCTCGACCCGGCATGAGCTTGGAAAACTAGTTTCAGCTCCTCGAACATCTCATATGCTCCATGTTGCTCAAAACGCTTTTGAAGCCCTGGTTCTAAACTGTAAAGCATGCCGCACTGAACCAAAGATTAGTCATCACTCCACGACTACTAGACGTTCTGAACATCCTGGGCTGCCACAAGAATGGGAGGGTTACCTAGCTGTGCATCAAGCACATATACCTTCTTGGAAGACATGAGGATGAGCTTCAAATTATGAGCCCAGTCCACATAGTTGCTCCCATCGTCTTTCAGCTTGGTTTTCTCTAGGAACGCGTTAAAGTTGAATGGGACATGTGCATTGGCCATTGGATCTACAATATTTGTAAAGACAATTTTAGACTAAGTTCATGATAATTAAGTTCATCTAATCAAATTATATAATGAACTCCCACTTGGATCGACATCCCTCCAGTCATCCAAGTGACACATGATCCATGTCGACTAGCCCGTGCCCGATCATCACATGAGAAGTACTAGTCATCAATGGTGAGCATCTCCATGCTGATCATATCAACCATACGACTCATGTTCGACTTTTTGTTCTCTCATATTCCGAGGCCATGTCTGTACATGCTAGGCTCGTCGAGTCAACCTAAGTGTTCTGCATGTGTAAATCTGGCTTACACCCGTTCTTTGCGAACGTTAGAATCTATCACACCCGATCATCACTGGTGCTTCGAGACAACGATCCTTTGCAACGGTGCACAGAGAATACATATCTCGAAATTTAATGAGGGATCATCTTATCTTTGCTACCATTGTTCTAAGCAATAAGATGAAAATCATGATAAACATCACATGCAATATCATATAGTGACATGATATGGCCAATATCATCTTTCTCCTTTGATCTCCATCTTCGGGGCATGACATGACCATCATTGTCACCGGCATGACACCATGATCTCCATCATCATGATCTCCATCATTGTGTCTCCGTGAAGTTATCTCGCCAACTATTACTTCTACTACTATGGCTAACGGTTATCAATAAAGTAAAGTAATCACATGGCGTTGCATCTCATACAATAAATTAAGACAACTCCTATGGCTCCTGCCGGTTGTCATACTCATCGACATGCAAGTCGTGAATCCTATTACAAGAACATGATCAATCTCATACATCACATATACAACATCACATCATTTTGGCCATATCACATCACATATCATACCTTGCGAAAACAAGTTAGACGTCCTCTAATTGTTGTTGCAAGTTTTACATGGCTGATTTTGGTTTCTAGCAAGAATGCTTCTTACCTATGTGGAAGCCACAACGTTGATATGCCAAAGCTATTTACCCTTCATAAGGACCCTTTTCATCGAATCCAATTTGACTAAAGTGGGAGAGACAGACATCCGCTAGCCACCTTATGCAACAAGTGCATGTCAGTCGATGGAACCAGTCTCACGTAAGCGTATGTGTAAAGTCGGTCCGGGCCGCTTCATGCCACAATATCGTCGAAAAAAACTGGACTAGTATCGGCAAGCAATTGACAAAATCATTGCCCACAACTTTTGTGTTCTACTCGTGCATAGAATCTACACACAGAACCTGGCTCGGATGCCACTGTTGGGGAACGTAGTAGTAATTCAAAAAAATTCTAAGTTACACCAGGATCTATCTAGGAAAACCAGCAACGAGCAAAGGGATAGAGCATCTTCATACCTTTGATGAGCGCTAAGCGGAAGCGTTACTACGAACGCGGTTGATAGAGTCGTACTCGTAGCGATTCATATCGCGGAAGATTCTGATCTAAGCGTCGAACAACGACGCCTCTGCGTTCAACTCACGTGCAGCCCGGTGACGTGTCATATGCCTTGATCCAGCAAGGAGAGAGCTGAGGTTGAGGGAGAGCTCTGGCAGCATGACAGCGTGGTGACGGTGGAGCTTCATGGTACTCCGACAAGGCTTCGCAAAGCGCTACGGAGGACGAACAGGAGGACAGGTAGGGCCGCGCCGAGGGAGGATGAAACTTATGTGTCTAGCAACCCCAAACCATCACATATATATAGGGGGAGGAGGAGGAGGGGCCGGCCACCCTAGGGTTTCCCCTAGGTGGTGCGGCAGCCAAGATGGTGGTGGGGCGGCGCCCTAGGGTGTGGCTTGCCTCCCAAGGCAGCCCCCACGCCTAGGGTTTTGCCTCGCTCGCCTCCTTGTGCACCTTGGGCCCTCGTGGGTGGTGCACCAGCCCACCTAGGGGTTGGTTCCCATCCACTTTTGGCCCATGTGACCCTTCGGAGCTGGTAGCCCCTCCCGGTGGACCCCGGGAACCCTTCCGATGGTATCGGTACAATACCGACGATCCCTGAAACATTTCCATCGATAAAATCTCCGCTTCCTATATATGAATATTTACCTCCGGACAATTCCGGAACTCCTCGTGATGTACGTGATCTCATCCAGGACTTCGAACAACCTTCGGTAACTACATACTATTCCCATTATAACTCTAGCGCCATCGAACCTTAAGTGTGTAGACCCTATGGGTTCGGGAACCATGCATATATGACCGAGACGACACCTCTCCGGTCAATAACCAACAGCGGCGTCTGGATACCCATGGTATCTCCCATTTGTTCCACGATGATCTCATCGGATGAACCACGATGTCGGGGATTCAATCAATCTCGTATGCAATTCCTTGTCTATCGGTATGACACTTTCCCGAGATTCGATAGTCGGTATCCCTATACCTTGTTCAATCTCGTTACCGACAAGTCTCTTTACTCGTTCCGTAACACATCATCACGTGACTAACTGTTTAGTCACATTCAGCTCAGTATAATGACGTATTACCGAGTGGGACCAGAGATACCTCTCCGTCACACGGAGTGACAAATCCCAGTCTCGATTCGTAGCAACCCAACCCACACATTCGGAGATACCTGTAGTGCACCTTTATAATCACCCAGTTTGGTTGTGAAGTTTGATACACCCAAAGCACTCCTATGGTATCCGGGAGTTGCACAATCTCATGGTCTAAGGAAATGATACTTGACATTAGAAAAGCTTTAGCAGACGAACTACACGATCTTGTGCTGTGCTTAGGATTGGGTATTATCCATCACATAATTCTCCTAAAGATGTGATCCCGTTATCAATGACATCCAATGTCCATGATCAGGAAACCATGACCATCTATTGATCAACGAGCTAGCCAACTAGAGGCTCACTAGGGACACACTGTGTTCTATGTATTCACACATGTATTACGGTTTCCAGTTAATACAATTATAGCATGAATAATAGACAATTATCATGAACAAGGAAATATAATAATAACCACTTTATTATTGTCTCTAGGGCATATTACCAATAGGGGGCTCCCAACTCAACGAGTTAGCCTTTAATATCCCACTTGACCCGGCTAAAAGCCACTACAATCTTGGTTAAACCCGCGTGTTTGCAAGATACTACTCTAAAAAGGTGACCCGGTGTACTGTGATAAGTCAATCCATATGGAACCTAAACTTATACACGATAAACACCGGCTTAAGTCATGAGAGAGCCAACTCACAGAGAGCAACGATAAACCATGGGCTATCATGCTAGCTTCATTGAAACAAGACTTTAGGCTCGAAAGCCAGTCTTAGATATCGGGCTTATAAGTCGGCTTATAATTTATTTTATCATGAATTATTGTTTACTAAATTGCACAAACAAATTTAAACTTTATATTTACGGGGTCATACATAGACCGCCGGGTTATTATATTGGATCAGAGGATGACCAGTCATTTGCTTGATCAAGATGTCAAGAATTCATTATGTTCACAACATGATTCTATTTGGCGGCTTGATACGTATCCAACGTATCTATAATTTATGAAGTACTCATGGCATGTTTACAATAATTCTATATGATTTTGGTATGATTTTATTAGAACTAACCTGGACTGATGTTGTTTTTAGCAGAATTACCATTGTGTCGTTTTTTGTGTAGAAATAAAAGTTCTCGGAATGGGCTGAAAATTTACTGTGATTTTTTATTGACCAAAAGATACCCCCGAAGCACCAGAGCTGGGCCAGGAAGTGGATTAGGAAGCCACAAACCTGCTGGGTGCGGCCACCCCCCTAGGTCGCGCCCCCTGGCTTGTGACTTCCTCGGGAACCTCCCGGACGTGCGACCGACGCCAAAAATTCCTATAAATACCAAAAACCCCAGACAAAAACCTAGATCGGGAGTTTCACCGCCGCAAGCCTCCAGAGACACGAAATATCAATCTTGGCCCTCTCCGGCACCCTGTCGGAGGGGGTCATATTCACCGGAGGCCATCTTCATCATCCCGGCGGTCTCCATAATCACCATGGAGGCCAAGGATGAGAGGGAGAACCTCTCCCCACTCAGGGGGGAACCATGGAGGTGGAAGCACAAGGGGGAGAACCTCTCCCTGTCTCTCTCGGTGGCACCGGAGTGCCATCGAGGGAACCAACGCTGCGGCCACTCTTCCTTTGTGTCTATCACAGAACCCTCAAAAGTTGATGAAGCCTTCATGGAGACTCACTGGATTCAAGGAATGCAAAAACAACTTCATCAATTCAAGCTTAACAATGTGTGGCAACTTGTCTAGCAGCCTGATCATCGCAGGCACAATATCATCGGTACCAAGTGGATCTACCAAAACAAGCAAGATGAAGATCGTCAGGTAGTGAGGAACAAGGCACGACTTGTAGCACAAGGCTACACAAAGGTTGAAGGAATTAACTTTGGTGAAACTTTTGCACCTATTGCTAGACTTGAAGCTATTCATATATTGCTTGCTTATGCTAACCATCACAATATCACCTTATATCAAATGGATGTGAAAATTTCATTCCTCAATAGTAAGCTTGAGGAAGAAGCATGTGTTGCTCGGCCACCAAGTTTTGAATACCCAAAGCATCTTGATAAAGTCTTGAGACTCAACAAGGCTCTCTATGGCCTCAAGCAAGCCCCTTGGGCATGGTATGACACTTTGAAGGAATTTCTCATGAAGAAAGGCTTCAAACCTGGTTCACTTGATCAAACACTTTTCACACAATCCTACGACAATGAACTATTTGTTTGCCAAATATATGTTGACGATATTATCTTTGGTTGTACTGACAAACGTTACAGTGACGAATTTTCCTACATGATGGGTGAAGAATATCAAATGTCCATGATGGGGGAGTTGAAATTCTTCATAGGATGTCATAGGACTACAAATTCGGCATGGCATCTTTATCTCTCAAGAGAAATACCTCAAGGATGTCCTGAAATATTCGGCATGCAAGACTATAAAGGCGTCAAATTTCCAATGCCTACCAACGACCACCTCTACATAGACGAAAATGGTATAGATTTTGATCAGAAGGTATATCGCTCCATGATTGGCTCTTTATTGTACCTATGCGCATCTAGGACAGATATTATGTTTAGTGTTTGCATGTGTGCTCATTTCCAAGAAACACCGAAGGAATCACACCATAAGGTTCTGAAACAAATTCTTTGATATCTAGCTCACACACCAACGCTTGGATTATGGTACCCCAAGGGCTCAGATCTTCATCTCCTTGTATATTCTGACTCTCACTATGCTAGTGATCGTGTGGATCGCAAGTCAACATCAGGCACCTACCATTTCGTCGGACGATCCTTAGTGTGTTAGTCCTTGAGGAAACAAGAACTTTCTATAACTTTCCACTGCTAAAGCTGAGTATATTACTGCTGGTTCATGTTGTGCTCAACTACTGTGGATGAAGCAAACCCTCAAGGACTACGACATCAATGTGAAGAATGTGCCACTCTACTGTGACAATGAGAGTGCAATCAAGATTGCAAACAATCTAGTACAAAACTCGAAGACCAAGCACATCTAGATTTGTCATCATTTTCTTCATGATCATGTACTGAAGGGCAACATCTTCCTTGACCATGTGAAGACTGAAGAACAACTGTAAGATATCTTCAATAAGACCTTGGATGAAAATGGATTTTTCAAGTTGCGGTGTGAGATAAATATCTTAGAATCTTTGAATATTCAGTGAAAGAACACACATCCTAACACTTATGCAAAATTTATGACTTAGATGTGCAACACACGAAGTAACATTTTTCTTCAATCAATTAAGACTAGCATGGCTCTTGTGAAGAAACTAATGAAGATTTTGAGTCTTAGGACCCTACGACAATTGTACGCACTTTCTGAAATCATCATTCTTATACGGTGGTTTATGTCACCAACCCGAGTTGAAAGTCTTCGAAGTTGAAATTCTTCAAAGTAGAAATTCTTCAAAGTTGAGATTTCTGCAAAATTTTGTAAATTTTTAAATTCCTCAAGATTGCAAATTCCCGAAGAAGTTGAAATTGTTCAAACTTTTCAACTGTGTTCTTCATTGACTATATACTTATTTGTTAGCTTTCAAAGTCCTCAACAACATTCAGTTATTGCTAAGTCTTCATGGTGGTTTTTCTTCCAATTGAATGTGATCGTACCCACCCCCCTCTATGCTAAGCTCAACCCGGTCTATTCTCAAATTCTTTTTCTACGTTCTATTTGAAACCCTTTAAAAGTCTTCACTGAGTCCTTGTGAGCTGATGAATTTAAGAAACGAAATGTTAAAAATGTCATATCAAAATTTTCGGCCGTTGGCGCTAAAACCGCTACCACTACCCACGTCTAGATAACCACGATATCCCACTAACTCCACTACTTAATATCTGGGTGAAACATGTCCAGCGGAGAGAAAGACTCGTGGGAAGGTTGGTCCGAAATATTCGGACAGGACCATTTTCACTTGGGCTATAAATAACCCTTTCACTTCCCCCCTCTCGTTCCCACTTCTCACCACTCGAAGCCCAGATCTAGCGGCGCCCCTGGAAATCATCATCGCTGGTGAGGAAAAGCTTCACTACCTCGACCTCCTCGTCGTTGTACTACCGCTGGTCGCGGACATGCTCCCTCTGCTAGAGCCATAGCTGTCATGAGCCGCCATATTAGGGCGCTAAAGAATTAACCCGATGAACCTCTCCCCCACTTTCTTGTGTTTGTCGTGTTCTACAGCAAGGGTAATTAAAATCTAATTTTACTGCCCTTGTAGATCTATGTGTTTCCATAAAATCTTCAAAAAAGTGTTTATTCCTCAGCAAATTCATCATATGAACACTCCCTTATATCACTTGATAAATTTAACTAAGCTACACTATACTTCAAAATATTCCTCAAATTGTGTGATTTTTTGGATCTACGCAACTTTGGAACGTAAGTCAAGAACACTTAGCGAAATCTTCAACACATTATTGGTCAAATTGCTCAACTTGAGTTATTTCTAAAAATCTTCTGAGAACACATATGGCCTCTTCAAATTCTTCGCACCTATACTCTGTTCATAGGTACAAAATGTCTACTGACAAATCTCTAGGTTCTCATCAACTTAACTCATTTGCAGCATTTCTTGAAGAAAATTTGCACACCTCCTAAGAGTCCTCAAAAGTTAAAATTCCTCAAGTGAAGAAAATGGTTGAAGGGAAGAAACAACAGAAGGTAAAGAAGCTTGAGAACAACACAACTTTTGAAATCCGTGAACAAATCTATGATGAATACTGCACGCCAAATGAAGAAATATATCGGAAGGAAACAAAGGAAAAGCGCAAGACGCGCATATAGAAAATAGAAAGGAGGTGGCCCAGAGAGTGGAGGGAGTACAAATATGTGACTCCCAAGTACATGAAGAAATTCACACTGAAACCTCCCGGTCGAAGACCTCCTCTCGCTGATGGACAAGTCACTGATCCCACTAGCCTTGTCACTAATGAAGAATTTCCTACCGAATGGCCTAAGCATGAGGAAAAACTGCAGAAGACTTCAAAAGAGGTCGTGAGGTGATTTAGTTTGGAGACTGCTACAGCAGCTGCTGCTGCCACCTCCTCTGCTGCCAAAGCTTATAGCAGAGATACAACTCTGAAGTGAGCTTTGGTGAAGAAATTGGCTGTGAAGAGAAAGTATTCAACTTTACATTCCTCACAGCAAATACCACAACCACATCCAACTGTTTCCGAAATGTCCTCAGCGACTGCCAAAAAGTCCTCAATGCCGGTGCAACTGGAACAAGTCAGCGCATAATGGGAAGTGCAATTCCGATAGGGCCGTCTACTTCTTGCTCTAGACACACTTACTCAAGTTTAACCATGAAGAATAAGATGACCGGTGGGCGAGGAAAAAGACCAAGCCCTAACAAGGTGGTCTTCAACATTACCTCTGAATCTGAGGAAGAAGAGGCTGATGGTGAAGAATTAGCTCAAATCATCAGAAACAAACAAGAGAGGGTTGCTCATGATAAAGGGACAAATATTCATATCATCCTAGAATCCAAGGTGGTGTTAGAGTTCATCGACCTATGGTATCAAAATCCTCAGACTCTAATTGACGATTTGTAGCTTCCACCTGGGCCAAGCCATGTGTTAGCTGCATTCACTGCTGAAGAAAATGGAAAGTTGAGAATGCTAAGAGGGTCAGAAAGGACCAAATTCACAAGGAAAGGTTTCTGAAGAACAACATCCTCTCCTTGACCCCTGACCATCTTGTTTCAACACAAACTAAGATCAAAAACCTCAGTGAAGAATACAGTCGCTATCATGTGGACTCGAAAGGTGCAAAGGTACGATTAGTTAACATGGCGACCAAAGCCATCATAGATAACAACACCAGGGTTGCAGCTCCAACGCAACCACAAATTCCTCAGGCCAGCTCCTCCGCACAGCCGCGTGAAGAAATTGTCAGGACTGAAGAAATTCAAGCGCGTGATGACTTTGCGCCTCAAGAACTTGCAAGGCTAGCTGAAGAAACTATTGCGCGTGAAGTAAATTCTCCTGCCAGGACGATTGCATTAGGTATGCCTTAAGAATCTCCTCCAACAACAAAATCTTCAAAGGTGAAGAAATTTACACTTATTTATGCATAAGAAGTGAAGAAAACAAAGGCCGCTGAAAAGGGAGCTGCTAAGAAGGGGAAGGCATCAACAAGCACAGATTCCTCACAAGCCAAACGCTTGAGGACTTTTTCAAGTTCCTCAAATGCGCCAATTGATGCTACTCCAATCAGCATGGTACCCCCTTACGAGATGGTGCCATTCGGCATCAAACATGTCATCCGAGAAGGGATGAAGAAATTGAAGATAATCGATATGTGGCTTCCATAGAGAAGATTGATGAAGAAATTGAAGTGGAACCAAATAATTCAATTCCTCAAGCATCATAACCTCCGCCTCAGCAGACACCAGAGGCGGGTGCTGAAGAACTGGATGAAAATGTGGACATTGGCTGCTAAACACGAGTTATCAACGATGATTATTGGGAAGAAGCTCATCCTAACTCACCGTTGGCCGCTCCACTTCCTCAAAGTCCTCAGCCCCCTACTATAAGTGAAGAAATTCATACATGGTCTAAGGACAAACACACTCCGATGAAATCCATCCCGGAGGAAGACACATTTGCATCAGCTGAAGAAACTATGAGTCAGACCGCCACTAAGGATATTGCTGCACCGACCATTGATGAATCTACAAAGCATGTTCCTCAAACTGAAGAAAATGTGGCTGAAGAAACTGCTCCTCAAATTGAGGATATTGTTGATGAGCCTCATGTTCAAATTCCTCAGTGAGAAGTCGTTATGGCTAGAGTTCCTCAGACTGAAGAAGAGCTGCAAAGACTTGTGGACAGATACAAGCCAAATCTTCAACCCAAGACTCTTCTGCCCTTCAGAGGTACAAACAGACTCAAATTCCTTTAAGAAGAAATTTTTTGATGAACATCATTTTTTCATCAATGTAAATCCGTATGACTCCGCGGGGATAAGGCGCAAGAGATTCTACACTGCCACTCAGATGAACTTCAATGGTGCTATGCTCTTTGGGAAGAATAAGCTACTTTAACATCACCAAATTCCTCATGCAGACATGGTATTCATTCCATGCTTCATGCCAGTCCTCAATGTTCTTCATGATGCTGGCCTACTACCGTTCTGCATGGATATATGCGAGTGGAATAAAATGCTAATTCTTCAATAATATGCCACTCTTCATCTCTCTGGTGAAGCACAAGATGTAAACACTTCGGTTCGTGACTAGATTTCTGAAGACACACACTACACTGCACCTGCAACAAAATTGCTTCGTGTGGTCCCACTTGCAATCTCCTCAAAAGGAGCCAAACACATCTATGATGAACCTTAGCTGCCCAACCACCTAATGCAAGTGCTGATGAAGCCTTTGGCTCCAGGCAAGCCACCAATGACCACTTCCTTGTCAAGGATCTATTGTATGTGCCAAGGAATGTGTACTGCATCTTGACCAAAACCCTTAGCCCCATCAAGGGTCACAACTCTGAAGAAGAAGACGTGGTGGGAATCATGAAGAATTTTCTATTGAACATCATTCATGGGATTCCCCTAAATTTTCATGATTTCTTCTTGAGGACTTTGGTCAATATTGCTATGTCACCCTTTGAAATGAAGCCTTATGCGCCATGGATCATGAAATTCATCAGGGCCGGATCCTCAATTCCTTACAAAGATGAGTTTCGGAATCACTTCAACTATCTGCCCCCACTCGAAGTCATCAATTAATCCTCCGAGCTGATTGAAGGCAAGTGCAAAATAGTTATTGCTGAAGGATTTTGTCCCCTTGATGGACAATTTCGCAAGGCAACATCCTACTCAACCAATGATGACACTACATCGCAAGACTCTGCTACAAAAGCCCTAGTTAAAGTTTCTCATGAGTCTACCCCGCGCATGATGACTGGCCATGAGCTTGTGCTAAGTCTTCATCAGAAGGTCGATCACAATCACAAATAAATAAAGCGTCAGTTTGGTGCCATTGTGCATGATGTGGCTGCAACACGTAATGTTGTGAGGAAGAATCACTATTTTCTTCACGAAATCTTCGATCGCACATGGGCCATTCTGTCTCATCTCAAGACTCCTGAAGAACTCAAGGAGATGGAATTTCAGCAAGACTTTGACTGGTCATGGACGCCCAAGAAGAAATTCAATAAGGTTCATGTTCCTCTCCTGGTGACTACTTCATTTTCTTCATCACGCTCAAATGATGAAGTTGAGGATCTTGATGACATTGTTGCCGGCCTGATAACCACAAACGACCTCAACAACGTTGAAGCTCCTCCTCCACCAACAAGTTGAAATTCTTCAAGGCGTTAGTCCTCAGTTTCGTCCCTTTTTGTCACTTGATTACAAAGTGGGACAAAACTTAGTTAGTCTTCAAGCGGGTCTTACGTTATGGGCTATATTTTTTTGTTAAGTTGCAACTCTTGCTCTTCTGAAGTGCTTGGTTGTATGAGTTATAAACTTATGTCTGGTGGTGGTCTAACACTTTTGAACCATTTTCTTCGCATGCTTATTCCTCATGATGTTTAATGCAGGCACGCTGAAATTGGTCAGACTCCACTTTCCATCATCCATTTCAAATTCCTCATGATATATGTTAAATGCGTGCATGGATTAAAAAATATAGGGGAGATCTCCATGGCATAAACCTACAATGTGCATTTGAAGTCCAAAGCAAATTCCTCAAATATGCACATTTTCAGGGGGAATTTCTCTATGTCTTGCAATCATATTCCTGAAACTCTGTACTTACACTTCATATTTTTACCCCCGTTCAAAACATAACCTATTTGTCATAAATCACCAAATATGGGAGATTGTAAGTGCATCTAGTGCCCCTTAGTGATTTTGGTGTATTGAAGACTTATAGGTTAAGATATTAATGTGTTTGTGAGTGTACACAGTCTCTACAAGTCGCTTGGGAGTTTGAGTTATTCGAAGAATATCGACCCCTAAAAATGAATGTCTTCGGCTGTACACTTTGATAATTCCTCGAACATTTTGACAGTGAGTAAATTGGTGTGTCCTTGAAGATATTGATGCGAGGACTTTCAAGCATGAAGACTTATGTTTTCGTAGTTTCATTTCCTTGTTTTGAGTCATAGGACCATTGTACAGCTAAAGGGGGTCGAGGTAAAACTAAGGAAAACTTTCCAGGTGATCTTTCGAGTGAAGCCTTTGGAGATCTTTTACTGTTTAGTAAATTTATTTAGTGACACACACGAAGATATTCTAGTCTCTGAGGAAATTACTCTAACTGAGGAGTTAGGTTTTTCCCAATGCGAAATACCTACAAGTGACGAATATGAGAGACATGAGGACTTTCACAGCTTGAAATTTCGACTGTTGCTGCGTTACGCACCAACTATCCCAAAACTTTATCCACATAATGGTCATATCATTGGGGCATTTATGTCAAATCATGTCGGGATTGCCGCATGCTATAAATAGTCACCCCCCATAACCAGTAGTTGGTTGGCTGCTCCGCAAGAGAAACTGACACTTGTCATTTGAGAGCAACCCATGCCTCGAAGACTTTGAGAGAAAATTATCGCTGAGAAAAAACCCCAAACACCCAAACCAAAAATCAAAACCCAAAGTGATTGAGCATCGCTCAAGATATTGTTCCTGTGTGGAACCAACACTTGTTACCTTTGAAGACTATGCATCTTCCAGACAGTTAGGCGTCACTGTTCTAGAGCATCCAACAGTAAATTGTGGATTGACGGGTGACCGAGTTTTTGAGGGTTTGGAAGTTCGCCCTAAAGACATACCACCAATGTTGGGTGAGGATTGTGTGTGCTTAGCTCAAGGAGAATACGGTAAGAACTTAGTGTCCTGGAACTGTGTGTCCTTTCATTTAAATACCAAGCCCCTACAAACCAGACGTACAACTATCACAGTAGTTGGAACTGGGTCATTAAATCATTGTCTTCACCGAGTTACTCAACCTTGGTTCTATTTTCTAAACCCTTCTATTTCCTCATTTATGTGTTGATGAAATTGATTGTTACTATTTGAAGAATTTGACTCTAGACTTTTGCAATTTCCTCATCTCAAATTCTTCACTTCACTTGTTCTTTACCTGCGAATCCTGATCAGACTACTCGCACTAAGTGCATGTTCCATTTCATCATGATGACTATGCTTTTACTATGTTGGCTTACGCCTGAGTACTTATTCCATTGCAAGGTGTTCGTGACTGAGCAATTTCCTCACCAACAAATTCCTCAATGACAAATTCATAAAAATTGCCTATTAACCCTCCCCCTCTAGTCGATATTACGCACTTTCAACCTCAAATACCTTGCTGCCATTTATTTTCTTTTATTTTATTTTTAATTGTACAATTATCTACACACCTCATTCCATTGCAATAATGAGACCAGGGGGATTGACAACCCTCTTGCCCGCGTTGGGTGCAAGTTGTTTCTTATTTTGTGTGCAGCCGCTGAAGACGGTTGTGGTTGATATACCTATTGGTTAGATAAACCTTGGTTTCATAAATAAGCGAAATACTCACCCACTTTGTGCTGCGATAAACCATTCCTCTTCACTGAAAACCCAACACAGGTCACAAGTATGAGGAAGGATTTCTCGCGCCATTCCTGCGGAATATCATCACCAACTATCAAGTAACTGCAGACAAAATTTCATTCACTTTTTTCATTTTTTATTTGCTGGTATATTTAATTTGTATCATAAAAAAATAAAATATAAATATAAATATAAACCTTTCCTTGTTGTTAGTTCAAAGCCATGGCTAGTTCTTCTTTTGTTCGCATTACCCCGATAATGATGTTGTCAATTTTAAACAAAGGGGAGGAGAAAGTTTGAAAGATGCTTGGTATAGGATTTTCTATGCTCACAATAAGGCATTGAATAAGCTATCCACCACTGCCTTGCTTCACAATTTCTATGTTGGTGTAACCATTTGGTATAGGTTTGTCCTTGACACTATCACCGATGGGAACTTTTGGATGTGTCACACTTTGGATGCCTATAATGCCATTGAGAATCTTGTGGGAACACCAACCATTATCATTAATGCACCAATTTAACCTTGGATCATGTCATGCAAAGTATTGATGCTATTGAAAGCAAAATGATTATTGTTGAGCCCATTGAGGAGTTAGACAAAAAGGTGCATAACTATATAACTCAATTTGGGTCACGAGTAGGGATGACTTTGAAAACTTTGAAGGAAAATGATGTTGTTATTAATGAAAGGGTAGAACAAGTTTTGAGTAGAATTGATAAAATGGATGAAGTGATTGACAAGGTTAGCTCCGCCTTTACAGCGTCAAAAACTAATAAGGTTACTTCTCGAAGCAAGAGTCCAAAATTTATTTACATTCTTAAGAGCGTTAGTACACGTCCTACCAAAAGAAACGAAGACCTTAAAATCATTAGTGTTCACCTAGACTTTATAAACCTGATAATAGAACCTATTTTCAAGTCTCCTATTGTTCCTATTATCCCTGGTTGTACTATTAAGCTGTGATTGAATTGACAACTCAACCATTAAGACTTATAAATATCTTTTGGATTTTCTTGTGTCGAATCAATTAATTTGAATAGAATAATTTTTTCAAAGGTTATTACGATCTTCTATACTTGTGGGTAATCACAATCCCAAAGATGATTGATTTAATTTTGCTTGGTTGGCTATCCAAATTAAATAGAATTTGGACAACGATAGATACCAAGAGCGAGTGGCCAAATTGTGGTTTATGTCTTTTGTGCATGTGATAACAGGAGTCGGAGCTATACTTGCTTTAGAAATCACGGTTCACCTCCTGTGGTTTAGGCTTGGTTAAGGAGTGACTCTGGTTGGAGCGTTGACACTACCTCCTGGTATATGGATCATTCAATCAAAGTTCGTGAACCAACAATATTCCCAATAGGAGGGCCATCCGTCTCTCAGCATGCGCATAAGTTGGACCACTTGGAACTAGAGGAATGCATAGAGGTGTTCCATCACAAGTTCGCGGCGCGAAAAATGCTCCTAGAAGCCATCAAGAAAAATGCAATACTTTGGGTTATCACGGGTGTAAAACGTTCCAGACAAATCATGTCAAGAGAGTAACCATCCACTATGTTCTTTAGGACTTATAGAAAATACTATAATTCTCTTCTAATTAATGTACGAATCAAATATTATGCTTTTGATTTGGAAGAAAGCTTGTCTTTGTATGAATTTGAGAGCGAGAGAAGATATAGATCCGATGACATAAAATCTTCATTAATTACTACGTTCGTCCTACTTTTATTACTCTCCCTCCTATTTAGGGTCATATTTTGACTATGATGCTAACTAATAAAGTACTCCTTTCGTTCGGAAATACTTTTCATAAAAATGGATGTATCTAGATGTATTTTTATTCTACATACATTCACTTTTATCCATTTTTACGACAAATAATTCTGGACGGAAGGAGTACAAGATATACATATAAAAAATAATACTCCCTTCATTCATTTATAGAGCCTAATGCGTTTTTCGAGATTGCCTTTGAATTGATAACATTGGTAGTATATAAAAAATATATCATTGGTAGCTCGTTTCACGTACGAATTTAACGATAAGCTCTGTGTAACTTGCATGTCATATATTGTTGCTCTAATATATGGCCAAAATTAGTCTCCTATATACATATAGAGGGGAGTATATCGAAAACTATGAGCCAATACGAAATCAGATAAATAATTTCTAATGATATGCTTTAACATTTTGTTAATCAACTTTATTAATTTAAATTTGACACAAAATATGAAGGAGACTAATAAAATAGGGAGGTAGTACGTCAAATAGGGGATGTTTGTTTCCAGAGACTTTTTGATGTAAGGACTAAAAAAATCTCTTTTAGTTTCATATGAAACAAACATGAGAGACTTTTAGGGGCTAAAAGGGGTATTTGAGACTACATGAAGAAGTCTCTATGGAAGGGTCTTTTTGAGACTTTTTGACACTTTTTTCAACAGTGCCCCTACTTTTAGCATGTCATTTAATAACTTCTAGTACATTACTAGGGGTAACATGGTCTTTTTGCATGTCATTTAATGACCACTAGTCCCTCCATAAAAACAAACGGATAAGGACTAGGGACTTTTTAATTGAGACTAAAAAAAAGTCCTGGAATTTCTAAAACAAACAGGCCATAGTACGAGCAAAGCAAGGTTACATGAGTACTCCCTCCGTCCGGTAATAAGTGTATTTTTTCTTTTTCTGTCAGTCAAACTAGTTGAACTTTGACTAACTTTATTAAAAAAAGAGTTAACATTTATGACATCCAATTAGTATCAATAGATTTGTCTTTACATGAAGTTTCTAAAAATATCATTTTCATGCCATATATGTTGCTACTATTTTCTATAAAACTGGTTAAATTTTAAAAAGTTTGACTAAGTACAAATTTATATGTATACTTGTCTGTGGACGGAGGGAGCATCAATTTCTTTTGCACATCTACTAGGTCCCCGTGCACCGAAGAAAGAATCATCAGTCTGCTATGTCAGAGCGCAACATCACAGAAGATAAGAAAGGATCAGTAAAAACTTCTTCAGGGAGAGTGGGAGAGAGAGAAGAAACTCTATGAGAAATTGAGCATGTATGTGAGTCAGTGAGTGTAAATGCAAACAGGGTTACGTCCAGGGGCATTGAAGAAGCAGCCGCAGTGCCCTCATCATAGCCAAGCCAAGGCCAGGCTCACCTATGGGCTCCTCGTCGCTCGCATTTACTTGCAAGTAGCTCGCTGTTTGTGCTGCTGTAACTTCTGCGAACCCTATATGTCGCCTGAAAGGTGCAAGTCAAAATGCAGGCAACCCACCCTCACATCTACCACCACCTCGTCGCTCGCATTTACTTGCAAGTAGCTCGCTTGGGGGCGTTCTTCTTTAGTTCACTCCCATCACCCGACGCTGACATGCATGCATGTACAAGATCACGATGATCTCTGCATGGAGTCTGCTGCCTCTCTCGCTCTGTGCATGCTTGCGTGAGTTTGGAGAGAAGAGATGTGATACACTGGTGCTACGCAGCAGCTACTCATCCAGTACTCCAGCACTAGCGTACCACCACTGCCCATGCGTGGCTCTTGCACCCTCCCCTGATGGGAGAGGGGTACCGGTACGTGACCATGCGTCCATGCGTATGACTGCACTTCCTGTAATGCATCAAAAAACCCTGAAGAGTCACAAGTCATTGCAGCAACGGCAATTCTTTTCTTTTTTCACCATGTATCCATTCATTATTCTATCTTTTCTTCACATGCAGGGTATAGCTCGGCCTGGGCGTGTACGTAAGTACGCAAGTGCTAGAAGCATCAGTCCTACAAATATATTTACGCATGCGTACTCAGCATCGCATATACAGAACAGAAGCATGCATACGTACTTTGCATCCACTGTTCTAGTTCCATCACATCACACGGCCTCTATGCATACAATGGTACCTACTTCGTCCGTTCGTAAATACTCTCTTCGTTCCAAATTCTTGTCTTAACTTTTGTAGAAATTGATGTATCTAAATAATATAACTTGACTAGATACATTCATATATAAACAAATCTAAGACAAGAATTTTAGGACGGGGGGAGTATAGGACATTTTAAACATTTCACTATGAACTAGATACATATGTATATAGACATATTTTATAGTGTCGATTCAATCATTTTGCTTCGTATGTAGTCCATAGTGTAATCTTTAAAAGGTCTTATATCACTATAAGAAATAAGGTCAATTACGACTACCAATATTGGTCGTTGATTCGTCATTGTTGACGTTTATTGACTTTTTTTGACCAAATTTACAAGATCAACAGTTGGCCGTCAAGAATGAATAAACATGACCTTTCTAAAAAAATTGTCGTAGATCTCTATTGATCAAAATTTTGGTTTGGTCACTACCCATTTGTGTGAGCCACGTAGGATCTGACGTAGCATTGCTAGTGACCAAATAGAATCATCATCAATTTCACAGCCCAGTCCAGCAATTTAGCCTACATGGGCCTGGCCCAATACCTATTTTATAATTAAAAATGTCTGATTTGTTTGGGTTGATGCATTATTTTGCCAGAAGCACGCATATCTCTGGATAGGCCCATTAAAAATAAGTACAACAAAATAAAAGATTGTAAATAAAATGTATATTTTATTTTAGTAGCACATCACATGACATACAATACATCATCCATGACTCCTCTGCACATCAAGGTTCAAGGCCTAACAAGTGCACATCAAAATAATTTTACAAATGCACAAAAGAATACTTCCGCAAGTGCAAGTGCACAGAAAAAAAGACCCAACAAGTGCACAATCAGACATCAAGAGAGTTCTACAAAGATTGCTTGTGAAGCACAAGTTTCTTCTCATCCTCTTCCTCTGCACAATCTGCCACTCCTATCATTGCCGCCTACAAAAAGAAAATGATGGCAAGGCTCAGAAAGCAGACCAAGAAAACTAACATGATAGAGCATCAAATACTAATGCATAGATAAGCCTGTAGACAACGAGCCACATATAATAATAAAAAGGGCAGCAGATAATAACCCATTATAGGTTCGTGCACATGTACCACAAAAATTCTCCTTGTATTATTTATCTCAAGACTTCCATGTAGATGTTAGACATGCTTGAAAAGAAACCTAGCTTAAAGAGAAAAATAAATATACAACCTTGGGATAATCAGGACAATCTTGGTATAACAAGAATCTGCCCACGAGCAACAGATCAAGCTACATATAGATAAAAGAATTAACGATTGTAAATTTAGCTCATAACCAGTTCTAAAAATTCTAGTTAAGCACTTGCTGCTAACAATGGACAAATACTATATATATATATATATATATATATATATATATATATATATATATATATATATATATATTGTATTAAACCGGCTAAGCTAGGGGCTCCCTCGCTTTTTTCAATTTTTTTCAAATGCTTTGTGAAATTGACATGTGGCAATCAATGGAGAGCAGCTGTAACGTACACTAACTCCACTTATTAACTAAATATAAATAGTAACCTTCCCGAACATGAAAACGGGTGAACAGCGCTCTACACGCTAGGCGAAGCATGGTAGTTAGTGAACAGTATCTATAATGAACAGTAGATTCACTTATTAACTAAATATGAATAGTAATCTCACATGAATAGTCTCCTTCCCGAACTTTAAATGGGTGAACAAGCCTCTACGCGTCCACTGTTTCTAGAAAAAATGAAAACGCAGTTTCTTTTCTGAGCAAAATGTATATACAGTTAAAAATATGATGCAAACAAATAATTAGTTGTGAAAAATATTACATGTTAACAATATTTACGAAAAAGTATTTTCGAAAAAAAAATAGTAACAATTTTGTGAAAAAAAAGATACTTGTCCTTTCTTCTAGCCTCGGCCTCACACCAGTTTTTCTTCTTTGAATTTTAGACTAATAATTTATCACGTATTCTGGTAGTTCACAACATAATAATACTACTTATGTATATACCCTCATAAATCTGCACTAATGGAGAAAAAACATCAATGAAACTGCATACATTTGCAATACTTGATTCTCGAGATAAATTAATAAAGCAATAGTTCAATTAAAAACATGACAATATTAAACTGGTCACGCTAGCCTTCACCGGATGCATTTGTTAGAGGCCGGTCTAGCCGGTCCGCTTTGTGTGTGTGTTGCTTTACTTCATGTGCCCATGCCTTACAATACGTGTATATTTTACTTCCTGTGCTATTCAACTTGAGTCACAATTGACCGTATTTCTTGTAGTGTGAACATTCATTTTAGACTTATGAATATTTCAATGAGAAGGAAAATACTACTTCCTCTGTTCAGAAATGTAATACGTATTTGCACACATTTGTGAATAGGTGGAGTACTTTTGAAGGATGCATTCAGTACATAAAGATCACTTGATTATTCAAAGGAGCATAGTAAGATTTACTACAAAGGATGTACTTGTAATTATTTCAAGGATTAACTATACAAAACAATAGGAGGTACACAAATTTAGAAGTGCTAGACAGCCACCAAGTGTGTACCCCATATTAGTCAGTATACAACTAAAACTGGTGAGAAGCAAAGGGCATATGGCATTCCCATTAAAGTATAGGTCCTGATACAACGCATAACACCTCCACTCGATAGATTGGTATTGTATAAGACTGGAAACTTACAGTGAAGGGGATGAGGACAATCAGTTTTGTTAACCACCACGATGTTGACCACGGCGTTGCCCTCACTATTAGAACTTCATCAAGCCTATAAGATCCAAAGTTGAGGTTTAAAGTAAAAAAGAACTTGCAGATAATGGTGGTCTAATAGGAAGAGTATACAGATAACATGACAAGTGAGTTTGATTAAACATAAATATCAGGAAACTCTGACGTTAAACATAAATGTGTTATTGGGTCTTAGAATCATGGTCTAGGCCACGTAAACATAACTTTATGTTGTCTTCTAATGTAGAAAAACAACTAAATAAAAGCATAATTAGCATCCCACAAACTGAATGATAAGAACTCGAGATAACCATTAAACATACATGCATATACTCCCTCCGTCCCAAATTACTTGTCTTAGATTTTTCTAGATGTGGAAGTATCTGGACACATTTTAGTGTTAAATACATCTGTATTTAGAAAAAATAAAGATAAATAATTTGCGATAGACGGAGTACTTATTCAAGTTCTAAAAGCCCTGTCACAGTACTCTGCATTGTATAGAAGCAAGCATAATATCGACCAAACAAAAGTGTACGGAGTAGATGTTATTTTCCCACAACACAACAACCTTTATATGGGCATGTGATCTACTACCAGAACATCTCACACTAGTACTCCTTCATGCGCCTTAATTTGAAAACAAAAGTTTCCTCATACAACTTCCATCTACACAATTACTTAACACATAAGAAAAGCAGAGAAATAGTAGTAGAGAAAATGTCTTGTTGCAGCGATCATTGTTATGTACTTGATTTTATAGAAGCACTACAATTTGAATTTAGGTCGCTGACAAAATGGCACAATGGTATTCATCAGTAGGCATTCTCCTATTAGTTGCCAAAAAATAAACGCAAAAACAAAACCCCAACATGGTTTGAATAACTCAGTTTCATGCTTGAACTAAAGTCTATTTTTTCAGCTAATCATAGTTTGCAACAATTAACACATTTGAGTGAGACCGTTTGACAAATTGATTTATATATGTGGAACAATGCAAAGTGATTATTCTTTTAGCTAATCATCTATGTGAGGAAGCGAGTAAGTCATGCATGCATACATCCAGTGCCAACTTTATTTGGTCAATCAAACAGTTAGGAAATGAAAAAGGTAGACTGCAAGAGGAGCAAACATTTCAAGGGTTACACAGGAGAGAGCAGTACATGTGAAAGGTTAGGAAGCAACGCCACCAACATGAGAAGGAGGCCAAGCCCAAGCACAATTCTGTGTTACAAGTAAAACAAAGGCAACACTCATACAAATCAGCATTGGCAAGATCTGGACCCTAAATATGCATTGAAATAGCTATCCATCAAATATTTGTGATTTATAGTGTTGAGTAGCCTCGGATGGCAGCGGCTTTTTTGTGGCTTCCTACCGATTATGAATATAAAAACACGTTTCTACAAGACATAGCCTGTTGTGTTGTTTGCAGATTATTTGCAACTGCCACTTATAACATTATTGATATTAGTTATGACTGAATTCAGTAATCCACTAGCTAACTCAGCTGGTGAAAAGAAGTTGATTATACATGTTTGTGCCGCTACACTGACTGAGGTTCCCATGGAACAATCTCAACTGAAAAAGCTTGTTCTCAGTGATGGGAGTATGCGTATTTGCACTACTCATGCATGCCTAGAATTTGTTTTTGTACACTAGCTGAAAAAGGGTGAGATAGTTAAGGAAATGGCATGACGAACATGTATCTAGTCTGGCTGAAAACTATGTAGCAGCAGATTTGAGTTACTACTGAACTTCATCACCATCGCTCGCACCTTCAAAGCAGCAAATATTAGTTAGTAGTACATTGCAGTAGATTTGGCACATCAGACGTTATTTTGAGCACCCACAAACACCTCATCGATTGATATTATTTAGAAAGAAAAGAAAAAACTGACGATGCTAAACTCAAAGGCGGCCAGACGGAGCTTAGTCCTTAGTTTACAGGATCAACAGATTTATCGGAACCTTGACGACCACTAAAATGGCAGCATCAGTCCTTGGTTTATACGATGCCAACCTGGCCACTAAAATGTAGTGTGTGTGTGGTCTAGCTAGAAATTGGACAATAGCAGCAGAGCATTTATAAGGAGACGAGAGCAGGGAGCGGGTACCTTGCCTTGTGCAGAGTTGTCAAGCTCGAGCTCGGACTCAACCATGTCTTCCTGGTCGAGCTCAGGGGTGGGGTCCTGCATGACATAGCTGTCGGCTTCCCTCGAGCAGGACAAGGCTGCCGGCTGGGCACGCCCCTACTATCCGCCTCCTCGAGTAGGCCAGGGCTGTCGGCTGGGCGCGCCCCACCTATCCGCCTCCTCGAGCAGGATAGGGTTGCTGCCGTCGCCATCCCATCGGTGCCATGCATAACTAGAACATTGTTACCTAAGAAAAAATTAGAACCATAAATTTTAAAAGAAGTGTTGTTTAAAGTAATTGACAGATATTACATGTCATATTGTGTTGGCTTCCATATGGATGAAATAAATTTATTTTAATAAATACATTTATACCTACTATTTATCATCCCAAATTATAATTTATATGTAAAGTCTGGGACCAGGGGTTAGTAAATATATAGAGGATATTAGTCAATATTTTTATTTCCTTTAATTATATAGCAAGAGTCTAAATATTGTGTGCTCCTAATAGTAGTTGTCTAGGAACCTGATTTTTAACTATACCTATTTGTTTGGGTACTAATTGCATCAAATACCCTAGTTGCTTCTACAAGACGTACATGGGCTTCAGAATCGCTTACGGGAAAGAGAGTCGTTCCCTACAATGTTGTTACCCTGAAAGAATATACAGGTAACGGTTGATTCTAGCCACTGATGCTTGCCACGCAGTAACATAGTGGGTGTTTCGCCATGGCTGCAGGCCACGCCGACCTTCCCAGACTCAACGCATGCATCAAGACCCAGTGCAGCATGTAGAGAAGGGGGAGAGAGAGAGGACGAACCCAATGGAGGGTATGCACTCACCGGATGACACGAGGACGACATAGCCACCGGAGCCGGAATCGACGCCCGAAACCCTAGCCATGAGGGGTGGGCCATGGTGGGCTCTGGATGCCGCAAACACTGGATCTAGCAGGATGGGAGGGCGTCGTAGAGCAAGGGGAGCTCGGGCTGTGCTTCGCGTTGGCGGGATTCGCCGGACATCGCCTGAATCAGCCACCAAAGGTAGCGCGACGAGGAGTCGCGTGAGGAGAGCGGGATGTGATGCGAGAGGGACGGTTGGGTGGGGATGTGGCGGATCCGATAGCATCCAGAGTTGCCAGGTTGGAGGAGGAGAGGGGGAGGGTCGGCGGCAAGGGAGACGAGGCGGGTCGGAGGAGGGAGACGAGGCACTGGTGGCGGCGATTTGGGAGAGACGAGGGGAGTCGTGTGTTCTGTTTCTCCTTTTCTCTATGGATGGATGGAGGAATGTGGGGGTGGAGAGCTAGATGGATAGATGGATGGATATGCGCCACGTCATCGATCCGTGGAACAAATGTTTCCACCAATAGGAATCAAGCTCATGCAATTGTGTTCTTCTTTTTATTTTTCTTCTAATTTTTTCTACCCTCTTGACCGACGAAGGAGGGCAAGTACTAACTGCATCCACATCGGTGAAGGATCCGGCGGCCTCTGGCCTCATCTCCATCGAAGAAGCACTGAGGTGAAGGCCACCGAAACCCTAGCCACAAGGTAGGTGTGTGGGTGGACGGGAGGAGTGGATCGTGATGGATGGATGGAAGTGGCAGCGTGAGGTGCGGTGAATCCGGCCGCCGACGATCTATGAGGGGAGAGAAGGGCGGCGACAAGGAGATGATGATGTGAGGTGGGGGCATGGATCGGGGAAGGTTGTCTTTGGTATGACGGTGATGAGTGTGGACGGGGACATTCGTCTAGGACCACGTGAACCCGCCCGACTGCTACCACACATGAATATCGGATGGATGTGCGGCATGTCATCGATGTAAGGCATAAATATTTCCACAAATGAGAAGTAACCTATTGTGTGGCTGTTTCCACCCTCAAGTGAAGACGACGGTGCCGTTCATGAAGGGGGTCACACTCAGGAGCCACGTGGCAGGCATCTAAAGCTATTTTTGCCATTTAAAGAGTTTTCTGCCGAATCAGAAGGAAATCAGATGGAATCAGAAGGAAATCGGTCAAACAATTTTGCACAAGGGTGCATCTTGAAATGGCAAACAATGTTGCTAAAGGGAGTTTTCATTTTCTTTGGACGTAAAATTCATTTTCCATTTATGGCCTTGTCGACATCAATACAAGACACATAGGCGAAATTGTTGAGTTTTCTGCCGAGTCACCTCTATTTAAGCCTATGACCTTCTTAATTTTGTCATGGAGAACCTACAATGCGGGCATAAATAGAGCTACACATGCGAGTGACCATTTTAGGCAATGGGATTATGACCTTCTTGATAGAGATGGTCAAAATTTTCTACGATTTGGACCCTCTTAGACACCTCATGACCTTTTTGTAGATTTTAGTCATAGATCTATGATCAATAAAACCGCCGTCAATATTTTTTGTCATAAACGAGCTTATTTCTTGTAGTGTATTTTGGAACGGAGGGAGTACAATAGATAACTTTGCTCACATACATATATATGCCGAAAATTTCTATATATATATATATATATATATATATATATATTTATATATATATATACTTTTGAAAAATGTTTCTGAATTATTTTTTCCACTAATTTAAAAAATATTCACGAATTGAAAAAGTTCAAAAAAATTAATAAATCATGGATACCAAAAATCTTCAGGAATTTTTTATGTTTTCATGAATAAAAATGTGTTCAAAAATTTATAAAAATGTATTAACAAATCTAATATTTTCTAAATTTGAAAAGTTCTCACAATAAAAAGCTTCAGGTATTTTAAATTATTCACAAATTCAAAAAAATGTTCATGAATTGGAAATATGTTCATGAATAAAAAATTGTTTATAAAATAATAAATGTTCATGAACTAATTAGAGAAATAATAAAGGAAACAACAAAGACAAAAAAATGAAACGGCAAAAAGAAATGAAAAACTGGAAGAAAATAAAAAACAGATAGAAAATAGTGACAAAGAAAACATGACGGAACCTTTCTAAAACTGCCAAGAATGCTCCGAAAACTGCCCCGGCTCCCGATATCTTCCAAAAAAGGTTCGTAAAACTGACTGCCCATGATGGAACTGCCCCGGCTATAAATGGTATATAACATTGGCCGGACGCAACCACTACAGGTCACAGTGTGGAATTCAGTCCTAATTATCAAGTCTGAACAACTATGCAATGCCCTTAACAAGACCATGTCGTAAATATAAAAAAATAAGACAAGCACCATTACAAAGTGCAATCAACTAAAAACATACGGGGGGCTTTCACCTGGAGTGTGAGATCTTGTAGAACCACCAAATCGAAGTCGAGCTGACCACACCAAGGTATCCCTGGGACGACATGTTCACTGCCCGAACAAAGATGTTGACGCATACACATACAGGCCTGGTGTGAGCATTGTCGTGGAATTGATAAAGCAAGCCTGCCGAGGAGTGCAACTTTTGGGGCACTCGCTCCATGGATAAGCTCTAATCACGAAAATGCAAACGACATATAAAATGAACTTTCGATTCAAAAAATATAATAGGTTCAAATTTACAAGTCAACGTGAAAAGAATGGCAAGTGGGACGGGTAGGGCTTGCACTCTCTGCCAAAAGTTATACTCCCTACGAATCCTTATTAATTGCCCCTAATTTAAAGTAAGTACAATAGTATAGCCAGCTGCTGGCTATAAGCCATTGTCATGTCATCTATATCTTACCTTATAGTCAACATGTACAATAGTTCATTACAAAAGTGTACTACTTCTTTATTATATAGTCCACCTTTCATACTCATAAAATGCCTAGGAGCACGTGCTAGAGCTGACTCTTAGCTAAGAGCCCGCTTACCTTCTCTCTCCTCTTCTTTTTTCTCTAACTAAAAAAAATTAGTTTATTCCTTATAATCAGCTGACTCAGCTCTATTTTACTTGCTCTTAGTGCAACTTTATACTAAACTAATAATAATTAATATGAACCTCACACATGTGCCAATGCAAATATCTTAGCAAGGCATTTGGCTTATGTGGTATTGTATTTAATGAAGATAGATAGTGAGGTTGTATCTTAGCTACTTCCTCCGTCACGGTTTAGAAGACGTATTTAGAAATTCTCTAGAACCTAGGTGATTATTGATTGGTTGTAAGATGGACTGAAAAATAGCATTCACAATACACATGCATATAGAAATAATATAAAGAAGTACTAATTAGCTGCTAAGAATAAATGCAATACGCCCTAAACCTTGTCTATTAGAAAAATGCACATAAATTTAACCGTGCTTTCTAAACTGTAACGGAAGGAGTAAAAGGCAACCTTGGCACGTGGTCATAGGCAAAATAAGAGGTGCTAACCCAATCACATGCATGCATGAGTCACAAATCATTAAATTTACATACAACACATAAGATACAATGCATTGTAGTACTACCTCCGTCATGGTTTAGAAGGCATGGTTAATTTTACGTGCATTTCCACAATAGACAAGGTTTTAGGCGCATTGCATTTACTCCCAGCATCTAATTAGCACTCTGTTACAGTACTTCTATATGTATGCGTAGTGTGAATGCTATTTTTTTAACTCATTTCACAACCAATCAATGACCACCTAAGTTCCAGAGATTTTTCATGCACACTTTCTAAACCACGACGAAGGGAGTAGTTGTTTTTTATGTTTTAATTACGCGTATGATTACGTGCTAAGAGACGATGCATTGGTAGAGGCCTTAGTGACCAACAAAAACTACATGCATGTCATAATGTATCTCTAATGGAAAAATCACTTTCTGAATTTTAGCGCAATCATGTCGCTGCATGCATGTGTGCCCTCGCTCTTGTGTGCCACAATCGTCTTCCATGCTAGTACTCCCTCTGTCCAAGTGGATAAGGTGTATTGTGATAGTCTAGCTTATGTTTGCAATCATCAAAACAAGCCTATGACATGCCTAAAAAGGGCAATTGCAAAAGGCATTTATTTATGCATGTGTGATGATGAAAGATTTTTTTTTTGAAATGGAGGCAAAGATTGCCTCATCTATTAAATAAGCACAAGAGGATTATCGAGTTAATTACGGAAAACTGGACAAAAGCCGGTACAACAAAGGGCAAACCCACTCTCATAGACTGAAACACTCAGCGCCAAGCCCACCCTTATCGACGACACGTCGACCTACGGCCACACAACGCAGCTCCTACTCTGATGGAGAACTCTGTAGGACAAAAGCACGCACGGCTGGCGCCAAGGGAGATCGCCGGACAGGCTACCTGCAGCCGGTCATCGTATACCACAGGGCCCCGTTGCCGCAGATTCGACTCAATAGCAACAAACAAACCAAGGCAAAACCATGGACACGCCAAAGAAGAGTCGACTACCGCAACCATTGCCGCATCGCCGATATCGTTCCCACAATCATTGTTGCCAGAGAAGTCTGGACGCCCCACCCGCCACTAATCACCATCCACTGGTCCCGCTCACAAACACCAACCTCCCAAGACGAAGCCCCCAAGAGGGGATACGACACAAAGGCGCTGCCATCGTCTGATCATAGATCAAGCTTTCCCCGGAGAGGCCGAAACAACCAGGTCCGCGCTGGAGGGGTGGGAGAATAAGCAAAGATGCCTCCAAGAAGGTCAACAACGACCGCAGCCGCCACCATCGTTGGTCACGGCACGAGGCCAAGACATGGTTTCACCAAGCTTCACACCACCCCGGCCGCACATCATCTCGCATTGGCATCGGCAAGCCCACCAAACATCACCACCATCGAAGCAGCCCATCGACGAAGAAGCATCAAGACCCGTCGCACCCAACCGCACCTCGCGGAGACCACCGACAGTCGGAGACTAGATCGGCATCACATGCCATCGGAGCGCACTTCCTCGTCACCATGGGACTCTGATCCGCACACCCGGAGGGACGCCCACATGATGCCAGACTGCGTAGGTGCACACCGGCCGCACCCCTCCTTGCCGAAGCCGTCGCTTAAGTGTCGTACAGGCCGCAGAAGCCCGCACCTTGGGCTGCCCAGCCACGTCGCGCTACCAAGCCTCGCACGCACACTTTCAGCATCGCCTTGTCGCGCCACTACAGCACATTACCGCACCACGCCGCACAGACCCACGACGGCCCGCAACGCGCATCCGGCACCGGTACTTCGTCCCGCGTCTCCTGCACCAGATCCGTCACATTTGTGCCTCCCGCACATTCGGCACCGGCGTCGCGTCCATCCACGCCCACGCCATGCAGGAGCCCCAGACCTCCACGCCCAGGCGCCTCCAACCGCGCTGCCCGGAGCTCGGCCCTCTGCGTCCACGGCCACGGTCCCACCGCCAAGCAACCCAGGGCAGGCTGCAACCGAGCATATCCTGCCAGCGTTGGTGGCCACTGGGCTTTGCTCGTTGGTGTGAGCCGACAACGTCGAGGGGAAGGGAGAATGGGGGTGGCGGCGACGACTGAAGGTAGGTCTCCGCCCGAGCCGCTCCACGAAGCAAAGCGAGGGACGGGAGTTTAATCTGTTTTTGATGAACACGCGCGAGATTATACATATCATTACTGATATCCCCTTAAACGCATGGCACGGTCTCCTCATTGACAAGTCATGCCCGTAAGAAAGCGGCCTCGAACCGCGAATCGAGTTTTTGTCATAACTAGTTGTCGCGAGTTTTCGTGAGAAAGCCTATCACAGAAGAACTGTTCACACCCGGACTTTTTAAAGCCTTCTGATTAAGCAGTGACTGTTTTAAAGGCATGACATCACCTAATGACCAAGTTTAAACCAGACAAACATGAAGCGAACTCGTCTCGCAAGCCGGTTACTCTGGATGCAAGGAGCTGCCGAAGACCATATACATCGGTGTTGGATGCAAGTTCCGGGGCTACTGAGGGAGTCCGAGACTAAGGGATCCTCGGATGGTTGGCCCATCTCTTAGAGACTGACCATATGGGCCGTATTTTTGAAGACCGGACTGCATGACAACCTCGTATTCAAGAGGAAAGCTCCAAAGACTGGCATGTCGTCCAAGTTAAGTAGGCTATATCGGCGCATCTGTCCCCTGCTGCAGGTTGGTGGTATCCAACCCTAGGAGCCCTGATATGTCTCCAACGTATCTACTTTTCCAAACTCTTTTGCCCTTGTTTTGGACTATAATTTGCATGATTTGAATGGAACTAACCTGGACTGACGCTGTTTTCAACAGAATTGCCGTGGTGTTATTTTTGTGCAGAAATCAAAGTTCTCCAAACGTCCTGAAAATTTACGGGGAGCAGTTTTGGAAAATATCAAAAATACCTGAGGGGGTGGGCCAGTGGGCCACAAGCCCCTGCTCCACCACCACCCCCTGGTGGCAGTGTGCAGGCTTGTGGGGCCCACAGGACTCTGCCGCCCCCAACTCCAGCTCTATAAGTTGTCTTTCGTCCCAGAAAAAATAAAAAGAGAAGATTTCGTCGTGTTTTCGATACGGAGGTGCCGCCACCACCTGTTCTTCATCTGGAGGGCAGATCTGGAGTCCGTCTTGGGCTCCGGAGAGGGGAAATCGTCACCATCATCATCATCAACCTTCTTCCCTCTCCAATTCCATGAAGCTCTTCGTCATTCGTGAGTAACCTATTCATAGGTTTGCTGGGCGGTGATGAGTAGGATGAGATCTATCATGTAATCGAGTTAGTTTTGATGGGGATTGATCCCTAGTATCCACTATGTTCTGAGATTTGATGTTGCTACTACTTTGCCATGCTTAATGCTTGTCATTAGGGCCCGAGTGCCATGATTTCAGATCTGAAATGATTATGTTGTCACCAATATATGTGTGTTTTAGATCCGATCTTGCAAGTTGTAGTTACCTACTATGTGTTATGATCCGGCAACCCCGGAGTGACAATAACCGGAACCACTCCCGGTGATGACCATAGTTTGAGGAGTTCATGTGTTCACCAAGTGCTAATGCGTTGGTCCAGTTATTTATTAAAAGGAGAACCTTAATATCCCGTAGTTTCCTTTTGGACCCCGCTGCCACGGGAGGGATGGACAATAGATGTCATGCAAGTTCTTTTCTCTAAGCACGTATGACGCCACACGAAATGCATGCCTACATTACATTGACGAACGGGAGCTAGCCACACATCTCTTCGTGTTATAGCTGTTGCATGTTTAATATCATCCAAAAAAATCACCGACCCAATGACTACGAGTTTGTCCTACTGTTGCTACTGCCGTTACTTGTCTTGCTCTGCTGCTACTACTGTTGCTACTGATGTTACTTGTCTTGCTCTGCTGCTACTACTGTTGCTACTTCTGTTACTTGTTTTGCTCTACTGCTACTGTTGCTACTACTTTCGCTAGCTACTGTTGTTACTTGCTACTGCTGTCACTACTGCTGTTCCTTGCCACTGCTATTGCTCGTTCCACTGCCGATACCCGTTACTTCGCTGTTACTACTTCGCTGTTACTATTGTGCTTGCAGATACAAATCTTTCAGGTGTGGTTGAATCTGACAAATTCAGCTGCTAATACTTGGGAGTATACTCTCACCTCTATCTGGCGTACCTACAAATTTGGGTCGAATACTCTACCCTCGAAAACTGCTGCGAACCCACGCGCTGGTAGGCCATCAACAACATTCTTCGAGTTTCATTGCCGGGGAGTGCTATCATCATTCTTTTGGTGCCGTTGCAGGTGAATGTTAGTTGTTATAAGCATTCGTCTAGCTAACACTAGAGATTGTAGGATCAACACTTTTCTGGAGCCATTGCCAGAGAAGCACATCTGACGTCAGCATTTTTATCGCGCCGTTGCCGGGGAGGTATTGCTATATTCTCTGAGTTACTTGGGATTTATATCTGCTGATCACTATGAAGAATCTAAAGGATCCGAAGACCAAAGTCTTGCCCTCAACTACGAGGGGAGGTAAGGAATTGCCATCTAGCTCTGCACTTGATTCACCTTCAGTTATGAGTAAGTTTGCGACATCACCTCCTGCTAGAAATCTTGATATGTCGCCTGTGCTTGATGATGCTTGTGATACTACTGCTAGAGATGTTATTCTTGATACTATGCGTGATGATACTGTGCTTGATACTATGCCTGATGATACTATGCTTGATTCAAGTGGAAGGAAAAATCTCGGGAAGTTAGGATGAGAAATGATCCGAAGTTTGCCACTTCGCCTCTCTTTGTCACCGATAAGGATTATGAATTCTCTGTCGACCCTGTGATAATCTCTCTTGTCGAGTCTGATCCTTTTCACGGTTATGAGTCTGAGACGGTCATAGCCCATCTTGCCAAACTATCCGAAATAGCCAACCTCTTCACTAATGAGGAGAAGATCCACCACTACTATATCCTTAAGCTGTTTCCTTTCTCTCTAAAGGATGATGCTAAAGCCTGGTTCACCTCTCTTGCTTGTGGATGTGTGCGTAGTCCCCAGGAGATGGTCTATTACTTCTGTGAGAAATATTTCCCTGCCCATAAGAAACAAGCTGCCTTGTAGGAAATATACAACTTTGCCCAACTCCAAGAAGAGAGTCTTCCACAAGCTTGGGGAGGCTCGTCCAGCTACAGAATGCTTTGCCTGATCACCCTCTTAAGAAGAACAAGATACTTGATATCCTCTATAACGGACTTACCGATGCCTCTAGAGACTACCTAGATAGTTGTGCCGGTTGTGTTTTTAGGGAACGAACTGTAGAACAAGCTGAGACTCTACTGAATCACATCTTGATCAACGATAATGCTTGGACTATTCCCGAACCACCTCCTAAGCCAACTCCTAAGAAAATAGGTATTCTATTCCTCAGTCCCGAAGATATGCAAGAAGCCAAGAAATCTATGCAAGAGAAAGGCATTAGATCTGGAGATGTCAAAAACCTACCACCTATCGAAGAGATCCACGGTCTCGATAACCCGATACAGGTAGTAGAAGTGAATTTTCTGCGTAGGTTTGATGAGAGTAATATTCCTTTTGATAAACCTGCTAGCCTATGCTTTGATGAATTTGAAAAATTTGTTGCCAAACAACAGAGTTTCAATTATTATGTTAGTAGACATTTGGAACAAAGTGCTCGTATGCTTAGCCATCTAAGTGCTTGTGTAGACAGAAATGTTAATGCTCTGAAGCTTGTGAGTAAACATGCCTCTATGATTACTACTCAGGTAGAACAAGTACTTAAAGCTCAGAATGACTTGCTCAATGAATTAAATGACAACTCTGTTAGAGTCATTACTAGAGGAGGCAAAATGACTCAAGAAACTTTGTATCCTGAAGGTCATCCTAAGAGAATTGATCAAGATTCTCAAGGAATCAATGTTGATTCACCTAGTCATCCTAAGGAGAAGAAGAAGGATGATAGAAGCCTACACGCCAGTTCACCAAATACTATCACACCTGAAGAATCTAATGATATTTCTGCGTCTGATGCAGAAACACAATCAGGTGATGAACATGAACCTGGTGACAATACGGACAGTGATGTTCATAATAATGCTCAACCTAGCAATGATGAGGATGTGGAGATTGAACCTACGGTTAATCCTGATAAACCACAACCTAAGAGACGCGATAAGAATGACTTCACTACTAGGAAGCATGGTAAAGAAATAGAGCCATGGGTTCAGAGACCTATGCCCTTTCCTCCTCAGCCATCCAATAAAAAGGATGATGAGGATTTTGAGCGCTTCGTTGAGATGATAAGACCCATCTTTCTGCACATGCGGTTAACTGATATGCTCAAGATGTCTCCGTATGCCAAGTACATGAAAGATATCGTGACTAATAAACAGAAGATACCAAATCTTGAGATCTCCACCATGCTTGCCAATTACACTTTCAAAGGTGGAAACTCCTAAGAAACTCGGTGATCCCAGAGTGCCCACTATACCTTGCTCTATTAAAGGAAACTACAGAAGAACTGCCTTATGTGACCTTGGAGCCGGTGTTAGTGTTATGCCGCTCTCTCTTTATCGTAGTCTTGAGTTGGATAAGTTGACACCCACTAAAATTTCTCTGCAAATGGCCGACAAATCAACTGCTTTCCCTATCGGCGTTTGCGAGGATGTGCCTGTTGTGGTTGCTAATACCACTATCTTAACACACTTTGTTATCTTGGATATTCCCGAGGACGATGCCATGGCTATCATCCTCGGAAGACCCTTTTTAAACACCGCAGGGGCTGTTATAGATTGCAACAAAGGCAATGTCAATTTCCACGTCAACGGTAATGAGCACACAGTGCACTTTCTGAAGAAAGATATCAAGTACATTACATCAATGCTATTGAAAAGACTTCATCGATGCTAATTGGGAGCTTTGAATGCCCCGTTCCTCGTGTCAAGATGAAGTATGATTTGCTTGTTGGGGAGACTCATATCCCCATTGAGGTGACTTAGTGGCTATTCGAAAATTCTCCATTCTCTCTTGCGATTCGAGAAGGTTTTGTCATAAGGACTTGATCAATCCCATTGACGGATTTCTTCCGATGACCATGAAACGGATGAATCAGAGAGTGACATACCTCTATTTTGAGTTTTCCTTTTCTATTGCTTAGAAGAAAAATGATATAATTAGTTTAGCTTTTCCTGTTTTCTGTTTTAGCGTCCCGGAGAAAAATACCTCGAAAATAAAAGTTCTCCGATGGTCCTGAAAATTTAGTATGATTTTTTCTGGATTTTTTGAAAATTTCTGAGCCTGAGAGCTGGTCAGGGGGGCTGATTAGTGGGCCACAAGCCCCCCACCGCCACCTACCCCCTGGTGTTAGGGTGCAAGCTTGTGGGGCCCACAGGCATCCCCTCCACTCATTCCAGCTCCCAGCCTCTTCTTCCACCTCCAGAAAAAATTGTTTCGCAGCTCAAACCCGTGTTCTTGCTCATTTGGCTGTGATTTCCGATCTCCTTGCTCAGAGCACCATTCTCCGAACCGTTTTGGGGAAATTACTCCTTGGTAAGTGACTCCTCCATTGGTCCAATTAGTTTTTGCTCTAGTGCTTTATCCTTCGCGAATTCTTGCTAATTTGGTGACCCTGTTCTTGAGCTAGAAAAGTTGATTTTAACTGGTCCCAAGTAGTTTTAGCGCGTGATACGGTCTCTAGACACTAGTAGGAGTAGTTGCTACAAGTTGGGTTAATCCTTATTCACTTTTCTTTCGAAGTCTCTAAAAAAATTTCAGAATTTTTCAGAGCTAGAAAAAGGAAAAGATGAGGAGGTTCTTGAGAGGCTCTTCAAGCCGTAACTCCAAGGAGGACGAGAAGAACCACCCCAAGTACGTAGTCCCTCGAGTCACAGAAGTTCGAGCGTGCGAGTGGCCAAGTGCTGAATTTTTGCGCGCCGCCGGACTTTATGAAGACTTTTATTAGTTGGTGGAGAACGCAGGTCTCACTGTGTTCGTTGAAGATAAGTGCCCACAATATCTCCTCCTCACCAATATTTTCGTTCAAAGCTTCAACTTTTATCCGAGGAAGAATCCTCCCATTGTTGAGTTCATAATATACGATGTTCCCCAGTGCATGACGGTGCATGACTTTTGCAATGTATGCAAATTACCTTATGTTGGGGATATCCGTGACCCTCGTCCACGGGACTTGGAGGATTTCATTGGTTCTATTGCTGTTGGAGAGGAGAGAGGAGTGTCTCGCGCTAGAATCGCTAGCATACATTTTCCTATGCTTCGGTACTTCTCACTATTTGTGGGAAAATGTTTGATTGGCCGTGGGGAGGCTGGATCACTTTGTTCTCCAGACCTTGCGGTTTTGCGCGAAGGCCTTCATAACGATAAGACTTATAGCTTGGGCGCTATAGTAGCTCAACGGTTGAACCTGAACCGTTCTAAAGGTGTTGTCTATGGAGGTATCTATGCTACCCGTCTTGCCAGACACTTTGAGATACCGATTAGACTGGGAGAGGAAGGAGAGATGCTTCTCCCTGAGAGATATCTGGATTATGACAGCATGGTTCGCCATTATTTTCTGGATAGAGATGCTAGTAGACGGATGATTTATAACCTGGTGTTTAGTCAAGGTACTCGCGAGACTATTACTTTGCCTGCTCCTTCTTTGTTTGATCTTCATGCAGGTAGGTACACTATTATGCCCGCGGACATCTACGCATATTGGGGCTTGGCCCAACCACAGGCACCCATGCCCGAGCCGCCAGTCGAGTACCAAACACGAGTTTATCAGTGGGAGCCAGAGGAGCTCACACAGCAGTGGCATCCACAGTCTGCTCCGGATTATCCTGGAGCTGGTTATTCCCCACCTTGGGAGTAGACCAAGCTAGGCCAAAAGCCTAAACTTGGGGGAGTACGTGTTCTCACTGACTTTACATTCATGCTTATGCTCTCGCTTTGTTAGCCGGTGTTTACACTTTGCCACTGTATTATCCATGCTAGTTTCTTTTTGTTTTCTTGTTTTCTTGTTTTATGTCCTTTTGAGAAAACTCAAAAAGATTTTTCTTTCTTCTTTTGCTTGTTGGGAGCTTTCCCGTGTAAATAGTTTTCTTTTTCTTTGTGTCAAGGTAGAAGATATTGGTTACAATGCTTAGTGGTTCTTACATGCTTACCTGTTTAGCTTTCAAAGAGCCATATTATCTTGTCTTCTCCTTTGTGTTTGCGTGTAGATTCAGCTTAGTCCAATGCGCTTACTATCGTTTTCATCGTTCGATCGTGCAAATGAAAGGCAACAATGATGATATATGATGAAGTGACTGAGATTGAAAAGCTGGTATGAACTCTATCTATTTTGTTTTCGTAAATATAACTAGCTTGTCAACCCAGTTTTAGCTTTGTTGTGAGAGAACCATGTTTGCAATGACAACTTAGAGATCATAGTTTCTGATGCCATGCTTATTTAGCTGAGAGCTTATAATGGTTTGTCTTGATTGCCAACATAGATTTTGAAATGACTATGATGTAGTATTATAGGATGGTATTCTCCTTTGAATGTTTCAAGTGGCTTGACTTGGCGCATGTTCATGCATGTAGTTGAAACAAAATCAACATAGCCTCTATGATGTTCGTGTTCATGGTGATTTATATCCTGTTCATGCTTGCATTCAATGTTAGTCAAACTCATTGCATCTTGATGATTGTTGTCGCTCTCTAGTTGGTCGCTTCCCAGTCTTTTGCTAGCCTTCACTTGTACTAAGCGGGAATACTGCTTGTGCATCCACCTCGATAAACCCAAAAGTTTTTCCATGAGAGTCCACCATACCTAACTATTTGCGGTATCTACATGCCGTTCCAAGTAAATTTGCATGTGCCACTCTCTAAACCTTCAAGAAATAAATCTGTTTTGCATGCCCGGACCGCTCATGTGGTGACAGAGGGCTATTGGTATCTTCCATGCTAGGAGTGTTATCCTCGAAATGTGTTTATTCACTGTCATTCACGATAAAGGGGCCGGTATTTGGAATTCCCAGTTCCACGCTTAAATCGAAAACATAACTGTAAAACAAGACCCCCCCGGATTGATTGACGGTACCCGAGGATTCGGCTAGCCGTGGAGTGTGATTGATTGGTGGTGGGGGAGTTAAAACTTTACTTTTCTGTTTGGGAACCTCCTATAGCATGAGAAGCATGGAAGATATTGATAACACTTGGTCATTGCGTTGACAATGAAAGTATGCCACCCAAAATTATTATCTCTGTTTTCAAAGCTTGAGCTTTGGCACCTCTGCAAATCAATGCTTCCCTCTGTGAAGGGCCTGTCTATTTATTTTCCTGTCGAGTCATCCTCCTCTTATATAAGCACCAATTAGAGAGCACCTCTGTCATTTTTATGTTTTGCTTTTGATTGATATTGAGTATGACTATGACTGGATCTTTGTTGCTATGAATTACAATGTTTAGTCAGCCCTTGATCTTTGAAAGTGCTCTACATTTATGTTTTGCGGTCTTAGAAAGAGCTAGCGAGATACCACCTATTCATATTGCTTCATGTTTGTTTTGATTGAAGTGTTGGTATTTGAAACTCATTATTATTTGCTCGTTAGCTGATTGTGCAATTGATATTAGTTTACCATGAGACCTTTGTGTCATTTGCTTATGTGGTTAGCTTGTGATCTTGCTGAAATTCTGGTTATGAGTTAGACATAGTTGCAACAACAAGATCAAACAGAGTTTGTCAAAGTTTTTATTTCTCTCTCAGTTTGTCAACTGAGTTGCTTGAGGACAAGCAAGGTTTTAAGCTTGGGGGAGTTGATACGTCTACAACGTATCTACTTTTCCAAACTCTTTTGCCCTTGTTTTGGACTATAATTTGCATCATTTGAATGGAACTAACGTGGAGTGACGTTGTTTTCAGCAGAATTACCTTGGTGTTATTTTTGTGCAGAAATCAGAGTTCTCCAAACGTCCTGAAAATTTACGGGGAGCAGTTTTGGAAAATATCAAAAATATCTACGCCAGAATCCACCTGAGGGGGTGGGCCAGTGGGCCACAAGCCCCTTCACCGCCACCACCCCCTGGTGGTGGTGGGCAGGCTTGTGGGGCCCACAGGCCTATGTCGCCCCCAACTCCACCTCTACAGTTGTCTTTCATCCCAGAAAAAATAAAAAGAGAAGTTTTCGTAGCGTTTTCCATACGGAGGTGCCGCCACCACCTGTTCTTCATCTGGAGGGCTGATCTGGAGTCCGTCTTGGCCTCCGGAGAGGGGAAATCGTCACCATCGTCATCATCAACCTTCTTCCCTCTCCAATTCCATGAAGCTCTTCGTCGTTCGTGAGTAGTATATTCGTAGGCTCGCTGGGCGGTGATGAGTAGGATGAGATCTATCATGTAATCGAGTTAGTTTTGATGGGGATTGATCCCTAGTATCCACTATGTTCTGAGATTTGATGTTGCTACTACTTTGCCATGCTTAATGCTTGTCACTAGGGCCCGAGTGCCATGATTTCAGATCTGAAATTATTATGTTGTCACCAATATATGTGTGTTTTAGATCCGATCTTGCAAGTTGTAGTTACCTACTATGTGTTATGATCCGGCAACCCCGGAGTGACAATAACCGGAACCACTCCCGGTGATGACCATAATTTGAGGAGTTCATGTGTTCACCAAGTGCTAATGCGTTGGTCCGGTTCTTTATTAAAAGGAGAACCTTAATATCCCGTAGTTTCCTTTTGGACCCCGCTGCCACGGGAGGGATGGACAATAGATGTCATGCAAGTTCTTTTCCCTAAGCACGTATGACGACACACGGAATGCATGCCTACATCACATTGACGAACGGGAGCTATCCACATATCTCTCCGTGTTATAGCTGTTGCGTGATGAATATCTTCCAAACAAATCACCGACCCAATGCCTACGAGTTTGTCCTACTATTGCTACTGCCGTTACTTGTCTTGCTCTGCTGCTATTACTGTTGCTACTGCTGTTACTTGTCTTGCTCTGCTGCTACTACTGTCGCTACTGCTGTTACTTGTTTTGCTCTGCTGCTACTGTTGCTACTACTGTCGCTTGCTACTGTTGCTACTTGCTACTGCTGTTCCTTGCCACTGCTATTGCTCGTTCCACTGCCGATACCCGTTACTTCGCTGTTACTACTTCGTTGTTACTATTGTGCTTGCAGATACTAATCTTTCAGGTGTGGTTGAATCTGACAAATTCAGCTGCTAATACTTGAGAGTATACTCTCACCTCCTGTCCGGCATACCTACAAATTTGGGTCGAATACTCTACCCTCGAAAACTACTGCGAACCGACGCGCTGGTGGGCCATCAACAACATTCTTCCAGTTTCATTGCCCGGGAGTGCTATCAGCATTCTTCTGGTGCCGTTGCAGGAGAAGGTTAGTTTTTATAAGCATTCGTCTAGCTAACACTAGAGATTGCAGGATCAACACTTTTCTGGAGCCATTGCCAGAGAAGCACAGCTGACGTCAAGCCCCTCGTGTCTATATAAACCAAAGGGTTTCATTCGCAAAGGCAGGTTGAGTCATCTTGGGTTGTAGCTCATACGATCTCGAGGTAGATCAACTCTGTAATCCTCATACACGTCAACATAATCAAGCAGGTCGTATGGTTTTACCTCCTCATGAGGGCCCGAACCTGGGTAAATACCATCTTCTTCGGCCCCGCAACACATCGATCCAAGGTCCACAGGTCGGGACCCCTACCCAAGATCCGCCACTTTTGACACCGACAATGACTGCACCGTGTGTGTTCTACCAGCTTTGCGCCCGGCAGTAGGCGCTGTGATAGCCGCGCTCCGCGCACGCAGGGAACCTCCTGCGTCTGGCTTGTCTTTGTTGGCGAAGCTTAGCAAGCTTTTATGGTTGCCCTCCACTCCTCCATCATCTCTGGCGTAGGTACTCCTGGTAGTGCCAGAAGGAGCACTTTCCCGTGCCGTCGCCCACCGCATGCCCTCACCCGGGGGAGGTGGTCGAGACTGGCCTTGCCCTCCTTGTGCAAAGGTCTTGCCCACATGCTGCCCCGGGTCATCATCTCGCGGGCGCGCGTCCTGATTGTCTAGTGAAGCGCGCGTGGAAGTCCGGTCACAACCATCGCCGCTGTTGTCGCGGGCGCGGCTGTGGTGTCGCCCTCGACCGCCACCGGCGCATATTGCACTAGAACAACGGCGGGATCCGGGTCATGGCTCGCGGAGCTCCGCACGGTGTTGTGGTTGAGTGTGCTGGTGTGACGTGCATGGTGTCCACCCCTGTTTCAGTCACCCGTCGCAACCGATGTGGGTAGCTCGGACATCGAAGGGGCATCTATCGGGCCACCCTTGGCCTTCTTAGGTGCCATGGGCGTCGATGAGGGCACGCATAAACGTCGGCGATGATTCATGCACTAGAAAGCCCCGTATCTGGTGCACCAAAGATGTCGGGGAGAGGCGACGATCTATGAGACTCGTGGGGCCCCTTTACGGTTGTACAGGGGGCTCCAGGTGCGCAAAGAGCATCACTCGACAGATTGTGCGCGGGATTTATACAGGTTCGGGCCGCTCGGGAGCGTAAGACCCTACGTCATGTTTGTGTTTGGTTGATTATATGGGTTCAAGTATAGGAGCGCAACAACCTGGCAAGGATGCTCGAGAGGTGCAACTATGCGTTCAATTGAACAAGGTGTCGACCCCCTAAAAGGTAGCCTCGGGCCTCCTTTTATAGTTCTAGTGGTCACCAAAATGGCTATGATGGTATTTTCCTGGGTGTATAGTGTGTACTGCATCTACCGAGACTACTTGTCAGGATAGGTAGTGGGAATTACCTAACTCTAACGGACTAAGACGGGCCCATCGAATGTGTCGTGAGGTGGCGCAGTGGTGACGTTCCCCGACAAGGATTGTCTCTCCTTCTGTGTAATCCTCCCAGCTACCTCCTATTCTTTTTCCACGCCATAGGATGGGTGTCATTAAAGATGCAACACGTCATGCAACACGTCCGGCACTGTGCCCATGTGCCCTTGCCAGTCCTGCTTGTCCGCGTGCCTGCTCGACACCTTAGCTGATGTAGACAATCAGCCCCGTGGTGAGGTGGAGCGGTGGCCTCGCGGGCTGGAATCTTGCCAGGTGTTTCTTGTGGGCGGCTTTATTGCCTGGTGAGAGTCTTATCGCCTTTTTGCGGTCTTGGCTTTGGCATGCTTCGAGAGTTAGTGTGAGCCCGACAAGGAGTTGCCGGACTGAGGGTCGCGATTGCCCGTGCCTAAGTCTGGGTGATAAGGACCCCAGTTCTTAGTACACCGATAGCAGGGATGATGAAGTGGCCATCAGTGATGATGCCCATCTCTGGTAGGGTACTGGAAAGGCTCCACATGTGATTAGTGGATCCACTGTCAAGAACCCACTCGGTTGCTTTAGTGGTTTCAGCCTACATATGAATTAGTACATCTTACCATCTCCTATGCTTTAGAGTGAATAATATGATATCAAATTCATTAGACTTGAATTTCATCAACAATGTAGAGTTAAGTTAACATGAGGACAACTGGAATGAATATCATTTCATCATGAATAGCTTGCGTCCTTTCAAGCATTTCCTCAGGTCTCCAGCAAATTCTTCACACGACTAACTTCGTCTGGACACCTGATTTGCATAAATGGTTAGTTCAATTTCTTCACCACCCACATGTGAAGGGGTGGCAAAGAGTTCATCATCCTGCGAGCACCATATGGAAACTTAGGCATTGAAGCTAATGCACTTCGTTTCACAACAGGGGGTTAGTGTACTCGAATGCATCTGAAGAGAAATTTGTCAAGGGTTTATGAACATAATGATTTGAGGAATAATGCCAATATTCAAGACCGTTGTAGTTTCCGTGCATACCATAAGCATTAGCACGAGTAGGAGAAGAATTTTTACCATATGAGGAATTTGATCCTGGTGAAGACTTTGGTCCACTTGAGGAATTTGATCTAGGGTTCGTGTTCTTCATGGGCGGTGTCATGAGGACATTCACCTGAAGATTTTACAAGGTGCTTATGGGAACCTAGATCTTCCTCAACGGTCTTCTATTTCTGTAGTTAGGTCCAACATATCTAGCAAATACTTCACCATTCTAATTTTTGAACAATTTATCACTACTAGGGAAAAACCTACCAGTAGCGCGGTTTTTAGGGCTATCAGTAGCGCGGGGTACCGCGCTACTGATACGGTGCTACAGCTAATGCTTATCAGTAGCGCTTTTTGGCCCGAGGTACTGCTATAGCTACTTAGCAGTAGCGATGTCCATACTAGCGCTACTGCTAAGTGGCTTAGAAGTAGCGTTTTTTTAATTTCAGCGCTAAAGAGCGCTACTACTATATTTTCACATATCTTTTTCCTACGTATTTGCGATGTTTTTATGCAGTATTCTATGATGAGCATATTGCCAGTTTATGATATGATTATCATACACATAATAGTCTCATCATACCATCCAACACAAATCATGTCGTCACATGATAATCATGATATAGCTATACAACTTACATGGCATGTCTCATCATACATAATGTAGTATTTCTTGAGGCACCAGTTCGTAAACACACGGTTACACATATTAATATACAACATTAATAATTATTGTGCCAGCAACCACATTTATATTAAATTGGATGGATGTAAGTGATCATGTTGAATTAGAAGAAAATATGATGTTGCCAATCGCAACATCATATTTTCCTCTAATTCAACTTGGTCACTTGCATCCATCCACTTTAATAAAATATATGTCATATAACTCATCATCATCTTATGTACTCATCTAACAACTCATCATCATCTTATGTACTCATCTAACAACTCATCATCATCTTAATTATATACCAAGTTAAAATCTCATAAAACAGAAAAACATCATAATAGTCATCATATGCATGCATCCTAATCGGTCATACCAAGTTAATATAAAGCAGAAAAGCTTGTCTCTCATAAGACCTAGTCCTCGCTCCTAGGTATAATGTCATAAAACAAAATAACACCTATGTCTCCGTGATGGAGCACAAAGATCCAACGGTCTCCAATTTGTGGCTTGCGATCCTTCTTTATTTCTCTCCATGCTTCAATTCGAAGCCTTTTTGATTTGCCGTCAGTCGAGTATGGAGCATCGAACTCAGCCCTCAACGGACTTTTATTTTTCATATGACCTTCTGGGTGCATCAACAGAGGCACTACATCATTTGGCAGTTGTCGTTGAAGAACATAATGATAACCTAGTTGGCACAATGTAATCAACACCATTTATGCAATAGTAGAGCGTACTTAATTAGCAAACTCTTACCAACATATTTCGGCGAATGTCATCCGCCCTCAACCTATGCACTAGTGGCATGTAAAATGTATAATTTGGGCCAGTTCCCAAATTATACGGGAAGTTCTCCCTACCAACAAGGACACCAACAAGAAAGTCGGAAGAACATCCTTCTCCTCCCAAGTTAGATGTGATCCATACGTGTAGTGTGTCATGTCAATTAATTTACGTAATTCCCTCGAAGAAACGAAATAAGCTGTAAATTATAATTTAACAAATTTAGTATATGGATGAACACCAACTATTTTTAAATATATAATGCAAATTACTTGACAAATAAGCTTGAGGAACTCAGATGGAGGTAAAACAGGAATCATATCGACAACCACCCAAATGTCAGTGTTACGTGGCATATTATCTTCAGGATGAAGATCGAAGGTTATTTCCATACCCTCCTGAAATCCATATGCCTTGCACAGATCTTCCCAATTTGGGCACCCTATTTTTGTGTTAAAAACTGAATTCATTACTTTGATCACAAACGTGTGACCATGTATAGTCCTCAGGTTAGCTCTCCTCGTCTCCATACTCTCGTGGTTTTCCAAACCGAGCCTCTCCAACATATACCTTCTTGCATGGCATGGGAATTACTAGTCGAATTGTATAAACAGAAATTACACGTTGAAGCAAAGAAACAGAAATCTTGTATCCTTAATTACGAAAAAACACTTGTCATCGTTGCGTACCATAGAAACTTTGAAGATCTTGTCAAGCTTCATGCTGAAGAACGTGTCGTCTCGCAGGTGAGGCATGTCGCACATACCCCGATAGTCGCCGCAATATTCACAAACCCAATATTCATCGTCATGCATTTCTTGTGTTCATGATTGAAAAATTTGACAAGATCATTATTCAAATAAGACAAATTGAGCGCGTGAAATTTACCGGAATGGAAATGAATCAATATTCTGGCAGAACATATGCACTAGGAGGTGTTCCATGCAATAACATACACACATAAAATATATGACATATAACTCATCATCATCTTACTCATTTAACAACTCATCAACGTGAAAGTTGGGATTCCTCGATCAAGAACAGACATGAAAGTCATACAAGGAGCAACGACAAACCAAAAGATAACCGATATTATCACTAATACATCTCGAATATTATCATATAATATCGCTAGTACAAATCCAGTTGACGTCTCATGGCGCACGCGGTGGCAATCCAAAAGACAAGATAACCGATATTATCACTAATACATCTCAAATATTATCATATAATATCACTAATACGAATCTAGTTGACGTCTCACGGCGCAGGCGGTGGGAATCCAAAGATAAGGAACCATTACCGGATCATAGCTCGGGTGATGTCTGATACGTCTCCAACGTATCTATAATTTTTGATGGTTTCATGCTATTATCTTGTCAAACTTAGGATGTTTTGCATGCCTTTTATATATTTTTTGGGACTAACTTATTAACTCAGTGCCAAGAGCCAGTTCCAGTTTTTTCCATGTTTTTGACCCCTTTCAGAGGAGGATTTTGAATGGGGTCCAAACGGAATGAAACTGCCAAAAAGATTTTTTCCGAAAAGAAAAAAATCGGGGAGCCGGAGAATCAGGGCAGGGGGCCACCAGGGACCCCCACAAGCCCTCACGGCGTGGCCAGGGGGGCCCGCGGCCACCAGGCTTGTGGGCTCTCTGAGGTTCCTTTGCCCTAGGTTTTCCGCCTATATATTCTCTAAAATTCCATAAAAATCAGGAGAGCATCGAAAGTACTTTTCCGCCGCCGCAAGCTTCTGTCTCCGTAAGATCCCATCTGGGGCACGTTCTGGGGCCCTGCCGGGGGGGATTCGGACACGGAGGGCTTCTTCATCAACACAATGACCTCTCCGATGATGCGTGAGTAGTTCACAGAGACCTACGGGTCCATAGCTAGTAACTAGATGGCTTCTTATCTCTCTTGGATCTTCAATACAAAGTTCTCCGTGCTCTTCATGGAGATCTATCCGATGTAATCTTCTTTTGCGATGTGTTTGTCGAGATCCGATGAATTGTGGATTTATGATCAGATTATCTATGAATCTTATTTGAGTTTCTTCTGATCTCTCTTATGCATGATTTCATATCCTTGTAATTCTCTTCGAGTTGTGGGTTTTGTTTGGCCAACTAGATCTATGATTCTTGCAATGGGAGAAGTGCTTGGTTTTGGGTTCATACCGTGCGGTGACCTCACCCAGTGACAGCAGGGGTAGCGAGGCACGCATCATGTTGTTGCCATCAAGGGTAAAAAGATGGGGTTTTCATCATTGGTTTGAGATTATCCCTCTACATCATGTCATCTTGCTTAAGGCGTTACTCTGTTCGTCATGAACTCAATACACTAGATGCATGCTGGATAGCGGTCGATGTGTGGAGTAATAGTAGTAGATGCAGAAAGTATCGGTCTACTTGTCTCGGACGTGATGCCTATATGTATGATCATTGCCTTAGATATCGTCATGACTTTGCGTGGTTCTATCAATTGCTCGACAGTAATTTGTTCACCCACCTTCATATTTGCTATTTTGAGAGAAGCCTCTAGTGAACACTATGGCCCCGGGTCTAATCCACACCATATTTTCAGCCTTACTCTTTTTTTACTTCGTTGCACTTTCCGCCTTCAGATCTCACTTTGCAAACAGTCTTGAAGGGATTGACAACCCCTTTTAAAGCGTTGGGTGCAAGCTCTTTGGTGTTTGCGCAGGTACTCTGGACTTGACGAGATTCTCCTACTGGATTGATACCTTGGTTCTCAAACTGAGGGAAATACTTACTGCTCGTTTGCTGCATCACCCTTTCCTCTTCAAGGGAAAAACCAACGCAAGCAAGTCTCCGTCAACGTGTCAATTTCTAGCGCTGTTGTTGGAGAAGTAGCAGAAGGATTTCTGGTGCCGTTGCCGGGGAAGGACTTTTGTTGCCGTAGCAGAAGAATTTCTGGCGCCGTTGCCGGGGAGGATCTAGTCAAGAACTCATCCAAGTAAGTGTCGCAAACTCATCTCTTGCATTTACTTTGTTTGCCAGTTGCCTCTCGTTTTCCTCTCCCCCACTTCACCAATTTGCCTTTTTCGTTTGCCTTTTTCTCTCGCTTTCTTTCTGTTTGCTTGTGAGCTATGTGCCTTCAATATGCTTGCATCTTCCCTTGCTGAAAATCTAGTGATATGGATCCTCATCCAGTTGCTAATCTCTTTAAGAGATCCAATTATGTTGATCCAATTGCTAGTGAGTTGAGTGCACTTGACTTTCTCTATGAAGTTTTGCTTGATATGCGTGAATCTGAAAAACGTTATGAAGAAATTTACGAAGTGATTCACGAGGGCTCCTTGAATGAAAATCATGATTGCAATGATGTCATTATAAATTTTAATAATGGCAATCATGCTAAAAATATGCAAAACCCTAAGCTTGGGGATGCTAGTTTTGTTATGTCCACTACTTGTTGCAATGACATTTGCAATAATATTGAAAGTGGGATTGGAGAAGTCATGACTTTAGTTGATGATAATCCCACTATTTTTGAAGAGCGTCAACTTTGAATGCATGTGGATCATGAAAAGAATATCCTTTGTGATAGCTATTTTGTTGAATTTTATTATGATCCCACATGTAATTGCTATGAGAGAGGAAAATATTGTGGTAGAAACTTTCATGTTACCAAATTACCTCTCGTTATGTTGAGATTGCTATTGTCTCTTTCTTCTTACTTGCATTTGGTAACTATTGGTTGTCTTGCCAATTTGTTTTCCTATAAAATGCCTATGCATAGGAAGTACGTTAGACTTAGATGTGATTTTCACATGCTTTATGATGCTCTCGTTGTTCTTCAATTCTTGTCTTTTGTGTGAGCATCATTGAATTATTGCCTAGCTAAGGGCGTTAAACAATAGCGCTTGTTGGGAGGCAACCCAATGAATTTATCTTTTTCTTTCTGTTTTGTTGCGTCCACACTTTCTTAATTCTGTTGTGATTGTGTTTTTTGTGTTTCTTTTTGTGTTTGAGCCAAGCAAAACCTTTATGACTAGTCTTGGTGATGGTTGTTTGATCCTCCTAGAAAAAGACATAAACTTTTCGCTCACGAGATGATTTTTCATTTTTATTCAGAAAGAGATTTTGAGTTGATTCTTTTTGATGCTGGTTGATATGCCTTTTTCCCAGGCATTCGTAGTTTTTCAGAATTTTTGAGGTACCAGAAGTATACGAAGAATAATGATTGCTACAGACTGGTCTGTTTTTGACAGATTCTGTTTTTGTTGAGTTGGTTGCTTGTTTTGATGAAACTATGGTTAGTATCCAAGGGTACTAGCCATGGAAAAGTGATAATACAGTAGCCCAACACCAATATAGATAGAATTCAAGTTTTCTACAGTACCAAAAGAGGTGGTAGTTTGTTTTCTTGTGCTAATGGTATCACGAGTTTCTTTTTAAGTTTTGGGTTGTGAAGTGTTCAAGTTTTGGGTGATGTTCTCATGGACAAAGAGATCAGGAGTGGAAAGAGCTCAAGCTTGGGATGCCCAAGGAATCCCAAGCCAAATTCAAGGACACCAAAAAGCCTAAGCTTGGGGATGCCCCGGGAAGGCATCCCCTCTTTCGTCTTCAATCCATCGGTAACATTACTTGGAGCTATATTTTTATTCACCACATGATATGTGTTTTTCTTGGAGCGTCTTGTATCGTAGGAGTCTTTTATTTTTGTTGTGTCACAGACATCCTTGCTGCACACCTTTTGGAGAAAGAGAGACATGCACTCATCGTGATTTTGCTAGAATGCTCATAGTGCTTCACTTATATCTTTTGAGCTAGAGAATTTGGCTCTATGTGCTTCACTTATATCTTTTAGAGCACGACGGTGCGTGACTTGGTAGTTGGCTTATGCTATGAAAGTAGTCCCAAAGGTGATAGGTACCCAAAGAGGATACAAAAACCTCCATCTTCATGTGCATTGAGTAGAAAGAGAAGTCTTGATTCCTCTCAATTAATTTTGAGACGTGGATTCGGTAATATTAAGAGCTACGTTAGTAGGGTGTTGTGAATCTAGAAATACTTGTGTTGAAGTTAGTGATTCCCGTAGCATGCACGTATGGTGAACCGCTATGTCAGGAAGTCGGAGCATAATTGATCTATTGATTGTCATCCTTTGTGTTGAGGTCGGGATCACGCGATGGTTAACACCTACCAACCCTTCCCCTAGGAGTATGCATTTAGCACTTAGTTTCGATTACTAATAAAAACTTTCGCAACAAGTATGTGAGTTCTTCATGACTAATGTGAGTCCATGGTATAGATGCACTTTCACCTTCCACCATTGCTAGCCTCTCTAGTGTCGTGCAATTCTCGCCGGTACACAAACCCACCATATGCCTTCCTCAAAACAGCCACCATACCTACCTACTATGGCATTTTCATAGCCATTCTGAGATATATTGCCATGCAACTCCCACCGTTCCATCTCATGACTTGTGCCGTCACTCTCATATTTCCATTGCATGATCGTAAGATAGCTAGCGAGATGTTTCAACGTCATACGCCAAGCTAGATCGTTGCACATCCCGGTACACTGCCGGAGGCATTTCCTATAGAGTCATCATCATTTTGAGCTTTGAGCTGGGAGTAAATAAAAGTGTGATAATCATCATTATTAGAGCATTGTCCCATGTGAGTAAATAAAAAAAAGAGGCCAAAGAGCCCAAAAATAAAAATAAAAAGAGAAAATATAAAAAAGAGGCCTAAGAGCCCAAATGAAAAAAAAATAAAAGAGAGAAAAAGAGAGAAGGGACAATGCTACTATCTCTTTCCACACTTGTGCTTCATAATAGCACCATGTTCTTCATGATTGAGAGCTTCTTGCTTTGTCACTACCATATGCTAGTGGGAATCTTCATTATATAACTTGGCTTCTATATTCCAATGATGGGCTTCCTCAAAATTGCCCTAGGTCTTCGTGAGCAAGCAAGTTGGATGCACACCCACTAGTTCTCCTTTTGAGCTTTCACATACTTATAGCTCTAGTGCATATCTTGTATGACAATCCCTACTCATTCACATTAATATATATTAATGGGCATCTCCATAGCCCTTTGATACGTCGAGTCAATGTGACCATCTCCTCCTTTTTGTCTCACAACCACCACCACAATTCCACCTATAGTGCTATATCCATGGCTCACGCTCATGTATTGCGTGATAGTTATAAAAAGTTTGAGAAAGTAAGAGCGCACAAACAATTACTTGGCCAATACCGGGGTTGTGCATGATTTACATTAGTTGTGTGGGGATGATGGAGCATATCCAAACTATATGATTTTGTAGGGATAACTTTCCTTGACCTTGTTATTTTGAAAGTTCATGATTACTTTGTTAGTTTGCTTGAAGTATTCTTGTTTTCATGTCAATAGAAAACTATTGTTTTGAATCTTACGGATCTGAACATTCATGTCACGTGAAAGAAGTTGCAAAGGACAACTATGCTAGGTAGCATTCCACATCAAAAGTTCATTCTTTATCACTTCCCTACTCGAGGACGAGGAGGAGTTAAGTTTGGGGATGCTTGATACGTCTCCAACGTATCTATAATTTTTGATGGTTTCATGTTATTATCTTGTCAAACTTTGGATGTATTGCATGCCTTTTATATATTTTTTGGGACTAACTTATTAACTCAGTGCCAAGAGCCAGTTCTTGTTTTTTCCATGTTTTTGACCCCTCTCAAAGGAGGATTTTGAACGGAGTCCAAACGGAATGAAACTGCCAAAAAGATTTTTTTCCGGAACATAAAAAGTTCGGGGAGCCAGAGAATCAGGGTAGGAGACCACGAGGTACCCCACAAGCCCTCACGGCGCGGACAGGGGGGGCACAACCACCAGGCTTGTGGGCTCCCTAAGGCTCCTTTGCCCTAGGTTTTGCACCTATATATTCCCTAAAATTCCATAAAAAATCAGGAGATCATCGAAAGTACTTTTCCGCCGCCGCAACCTTCTGTCTCCGCAAGATCCAATCTGGGGAACGTTCTAGTGCCTTGCCGGAGGGGGGATTCGGACACGGAGGGCTTCTTCCTCAACACCATGACCTCTCCGATGATGCGTGAGTAGTTCACCATAGACCTACGGGTCCATAGCTAGTAACTAGATGGCTTCATCTCTCTCTTGGATCTTCAATACAAAGTTCTCCATGATCTTCATGGAGATCTATCCGATGTAATCTTCTTTTGCGGTGTGTTTGTCGAGATATGATGAATTGTGGATTTAGGATCAGATTATCTATGAATATTATTTGAGTTTCTTCTGATCTCTCTTATGCATGATTTCATATCCTTGTAATTCTCTTCAAGTTTTGGGTTTTGTTTGGCCAACTAGATCTATGATTCTTGCAATGGGAGAAGTGCTTGGTTTTGGGTTCATACCGTGCGGTGACCTCACCCAGTGACAGAAGGGGTAGCGAGGCACGCATCGTGTTGTTGCCATCAAGGGTAAAAAGATGGGGTTTTCATCATTGGTTTGAGATTATCCCTCTACATCATGTCATCTTGCTTAAGGCGTTACTCTGTTCGTCATGAACTCAATACACTAGATGCATGCTGGATAGCGGTTGATGTGTGGAGTAATAGTAGTAGATGCAGAAAGTATCGGTCTACTTGTCTCAGACGTGATGCATATATGTATGATCATTGCCTTAGATATCGTCATGACTTTGCGCGGTTCTATCAATTGCTCGACAGTAATTTGTTCACCCACCGGGATATTTGCTATTTTGAGAGTAGCCTCTAGTGAACACTATGGCCCCTGGGTCTACTCCACACCATATATTCAGCCTTACTCTTTTTACTTCGTTGCACTTTCCGCCTTCAGATCTCACTTTGCAAACAATCTTGAAGGGATTGACAACCCCTTTTAAAGCGTTGGGTGCAAGCTCTTTTGTGTTTGCGCAGGTACTCTGGACTTGACGAGATTCTTCTACTGGATTGATACCTTGGTTCTCAAACTAAGGGAAATACTTACTGCTCCTGTGCTGCATCAGCCTTTCCTCTTCAAGGGAAAAACCAACGCAAGCAAGTCTCCGTCAACGTGTCAATTTATGGCGCTGTTGTTCGGGAAGTAGAAGAAGGATTTCGGGCGCCGTTGCCGGGGAAGGACTTTTGTTGCTGTAGCAATGTCCGTGAACAACATGCTAGGTATTGGAGGAACTGGCATCCAACGCAGACATGTAGCGTTTGACGTGCTCGTCCTCCTCCCTAACACGGCGACTTACCACCTCTGTGGGGGCCGGCTACCTCAGCACCTATAGTGGCCCATGCGACCGCCACCAAAGAAGCTCTGGGTCGACGACGAGACCCGGATTCCTCACCAAAGTGCGCGCCCCGGAAGGTAGCACCTCCTAGTGCCAGCCCGGCGTAGCCCAGTCCCGGACATGGCGCCTATCAAGCAGGCTCTCGCCGACCACTCGACGATGAGGATACGAGCCGGGCATCGGCGACGTCGAGACAAATTCCTATGAGAAATTTTTCTTATTTTTGAATGTTTTACTTTCTAGTTATCATTTGTACAACAACCATCTCATTTTTATTTAGCTAGCGCCCACTACCTATTTTTCTCAACATGCTTGTGTGACACCAAATATAAAATAATAAAATAAAATACATATATTGCAAATATTTCCGCAACAACGTTCCGGGTTTGAGCAAATAAAATGAATAATGACATAAAAAAGGCCTATGTATTGCAGGAACGTTGATTCATTCCCGGTGCGGCAAATCCCGAGCACTCGATATGTCCTAGTTGGTAGCACAAGTCATGCCAAAATTCACAAACAATTTCGGCATGACCTTTGCTAAAAAGTGGACAAATCGAGCACCTGAAATTTGCCAGAACGGAAATGAATCAACATTCCGACAAAAAAAGGCCACTCCGCTTCATTCCCCGGAAACAACAAAAGGCCACTTGGGTATCCATCTCTCTCCCTCTCCCTCCCTCTCCATCTCCATATCTCTCCCTCTCCCTCCCTCTCTATCTCTCTCCCTCTCCCTCTCCTTACCTATCCATCTCTCGCCCACTCCCCCCTCCCTCCCTCTCCATCTCCCTCTCTCACTAAGTACATTGCCCTAACATAACCTAACTAACAACATTTTCACTAGGTACATTGCCCTCTCCCTCTCTCACTAAGTACTATATAAATTTCTCTAACATAACCTAACTAACAACATTTGGCTCTAACATAACCTAACTAACAACATTTTCATTAAGTACATAACCTAACATAACCTAAGTACTTTATAAATTGCTCTAACTAGGGTTCATTACTAAATTCATAACTAGGGTTCATAATGGGGTTCACCTAAGTTAATTCCTAGGGTTCATAACAAGGGTTCATAACTAAATTAACCTAGAAAGGAGGGATGGGGATTACCGAGAGGCAGGGGTGTTGAGGGTGGCTCAGGGGAGACGGTGGCAATGAGGGTGGCTCCGCTGGCGGCGAGGCGGCTTTGGTGACGCCGAGGGAGGCAGGGGAGGCGAGGAGCGGACGAGGGTGGCAGCGATGGCGACTCCGGTGGCAGCTCCGGTGACGGTGACAGAGGGAGAGGTTGAGGGCGACGGGGGAGCAGGGGCGGCGAGAGAGAAGTTGGAGACGCGGGCGAGAAGAATTGGGAATTGGGGGAGGGATGCCCGCGCGCAGGGGCAAGTCAAACTTAGTAGTAGCACTCTTACCCAGCAAGCGCTATAGCTACTTAGCTATAGTGCGTTATCTAAAAATGCGCTCCTACAGGAAATCTTAGTAGTAGAGCGGTTCTCGGAACCGCGCTACTACTATACCAAGCTTGGCAGCAACGGTTAGAACAGTCATAGTAGCAACGCGTTTTACTTGAGCGCGCTACTGCTATTTTTGTAGCAGTAGCGAGCTTTTTATCCACGCTCTACTGTTATTTAGAAGTAGCGCTTTGTTTTAACAAGCACTACTGCTAATATTCTGTGTATAAGCTGTTTCTTAGTAGTGTATAGTTGGAGTCAAGTGACTTATTAGAGGAATATGAAGTTTCATATGTAAATCCAGATAATGTAGATGGATCTATAGGAGGACCTTTCGCAACAACCCATGAGGTTTTGGGATACTCCTCAGGTTTCCGGTATGATCCATCAACATTCAATTTTCTCTCACATGCAATACCCTCTTTCCTAGGGTTTCTCTTCAGAATTTGCTTTTTGAGCACATTGCAAAGGGTTTGATGACCTTTGAGACTTTTGTATATGCCTGTCACATACAATTCCTTCAATCCTGCATTTTTGTGACTAACATTTGTGGCTTCCTTAAGTGAGTAATTTGTGACAACTGATATGGTTGAAGAATTTGTAGCAATAGAAGCATTTTATCTTTTAGGTTAAGAATTTCCAGATTCATGTTCGATGCATTTTACGCACGGTGAAATGAATTCTTCCTAAGCAAACTGATTTGTTGAGCAAGCAAAGAATCATTTTCACTTTGAAGATCATCATGAGACGCTCTCAGTTTCTCAAGATCTTGCTTTCTTTGATGAAATTCATAAGAAAGCTTCTCATGATCAGCCAAGAGAGTGACATGACGTTCTTGAAGACTATGAAATTTAGATTGAAAACTTTGAATATCATTTAGTCAGAATTTGACTTCGATCCATTTCCTCGTTCAATAGGTCATCGCTTTTGTCTAGATGTTTCTGGAGCTTTTCAAGTGCATTATGTTGCTTAGTGTCAATATTAGCAAGTTTGTAGTAACTAGGTTTCTGATAATCATCAGGTTCACTATCACTTGAGCCATAAGAGGAAGTGTGTTTGGGGTACCTTGGCACCTTTTGTCATGAAGCAATAGGTGGGAGCAAAGTCGTCGTCGTAGTCATCAGTGTTGTTGACGTAGTCATTTTCTTCGATGATGAAGATGGATTTGCTGATGAATGTGGTATCAAGGGATAGACTTGCCACACTAGACTCTAACTCCTCCTCACATCCTTCCTCTTCATCACATTCCCCAGATTCTTCCCCAGAATCCATTTCCTTGCCAACAAGAGCCTGAGCCTTTCTAAAACTATTCTTCTTGTGCGATGAGGACTTTGATGATGAGGATTTTGAAGATTTCTTATTTTTCTTCGAGTCATGAGAACTATCATCCTTGTACTTCTTCTTCTTTGATTCCTTTATCCAACGAGGACAATCAACAATGTAGTGACCAGACTTCTTGCATTTATGGCAGGTTCTTTTCTTGTAGTCCTCAGATGAAGATTCTCATTTAGTCATATATCTTCTTGAAGATTTTCCAAACTGACCTCGTGTGGAGAACTTTTGGAATATCCTCACTAGCATTGCAAGTTCTTGACCAAGTTCTATAGGATCACAAAGCCTGCAGTCAGATTCTTCTTGTTCAGATGAGGAAATAGCCTTCGCCTTCATCACACGAGATCTTCCATAGCTTGGACCATATAGATCTCTCTTCTCAAATTGTTGGAATTCATGAGTATTGAGTGTCTCAAGAATATCAGGAGATCTAGTAACTTTTAGTCTCCACACTGTTGAATCATCAGAACCTTTGTATCGAATGAGGAATCAAGAGAGCTCATCAATTTCTTCACCACCTCATGGTCCGTGATGTGAGTTGCTCCAAGAGCATGTAGTTCATTGGAGATATCAGTGAGGTGATCGAAGGTTTGTTGACAATTTTCATTATCGAGTCTTTTGAAGCGGTTGCGAAGAACATCAACCCGAGAGTCACATTGAGTAGAGATTCCTTCCTTGACTTTGGAGAGCCTGTTCGAGATGATTTTTGCAGATCCCAAAGCACTCACTATGCCCTACTCACCTTTCCTCATATGGCCACATGTGATATTCTTTGCTTGAGAGTAGAGTTTCTTGAATCTTTTCACATCAGCAGCGTTCAAAGCTTCAGATACTGTGGGAACACCATTTTCCACAATGTACGAGAGATCATTGTCAATTTCTTCAAGATGCATGTGCACCTTATTCTTCCAGTATGGGTAGTTAATCTATTCGAAGGTAGGACAACATGCAGTGGCATTGATCATACCTAAAAATCTAGGTGGGTAAACCAGAATCACACAGAACAAAGGAGTATGTTGCTCTAATACCAATTGAAAGTGCGTTATATCGACTAGAGGGGGTGAATAGGTGGTTTTTATGAATTCCTCACTGAGGAATTTCCCTTGAGGAAATTGGTAAGTAACGAAATACTTACAGTAGAATAAGAACTTAGGTGTAAGTGTAACATGGAAAACGCATGGTCGTCATGATGGTATAAATAAAACACAGAGCGCGAGTAGCATGAATAGGATATGCAGGTGAAGAACAAGTTGGCTGAAGAATTTGAGATGAGGAAATTGAGAAAGTATTCAGTCAAGTTCTTCAAACAGTATAGATCAATTTCGTCAACACGTAAATGAGGAAATACAAGGGTTGAGGAAATAGAACCAGGTAGTCGGTGAAGGGAGTGATTTGATGACACAGTTCCAACTGTTATGACAGTCGTACGTCTCGTTTGGAGCGGTTGGTATTTAAACCCAAGGACACACTATCCTTACCGTATTCTCATTGTGCTAAGCTCAAACAAACCTCGCCCAACCCTTGTGGAATGTCTTCGGGGCTGACTTCCAAACCCTCACAAACTCGATAACCCGAGAGTCCACAATTTACTGCTAGATGCTCTAGACCATTGACCCCTAACAGGTTGGAAGATGCACAGTCTTCAAAGGTAACAAGCTTTAGTTCCACACTGGAACAATCTCTTCAGCGATGCTCAATCTCTTTGGGTTTTAGTTTTGGGTGTTTGGCTTTTTCCTCAGTGATGATTTTGTCTCAAAGTCCTCAAAGGATGGAATGCTCCCAAATGACAAGTGTCAACTTCTCTCTCATAGAACCCAACCAACTAGTGGTTATGGGCGTCAGCAATTTATAGCCGGGGAGAAATCGGATATGATTTGACATAATGCCCCAATGATATGACTGTTATGTGGATAAGGTTTGGGGACAGCTGGCGCTTGGTGCAGGAATGATCGGAACTTTCAAGCTATGGAAGTCTTCATGTCTGTCATGTTCCTCACTTGTAGGCAATTCGCACTAGCGAAGTCCTAACTTCCCGGTTAGAGCAATTTCCTCAGAGACCAAAATATCTTCGTCCCTATTAGTGCAGAAATTGACTAAACTGTAAAAGATTTCCAAAGGCTTCACTCGAAAGATTGGGTTTGTGTAGGCTTTGAGATCAGCTTCACTAGGAAACTTTTCCTTAGAATTACCTTTACCCCCTTTAATAGTATAGTGTTCCTATGACTCAAAATAAAGGAAATGAAACTATGAAAACAAAAGTCTTCATGCTTCAAAGTCCTCGCATCAATATCCTCAAGGACACACCAATTTCCTCACTTTAAAAATCTTCAGGAAAGCATCAAAGTCTTGAATCGAAGACATACATTTTTAAGGGTCGACTTTCTTCGAATAACTCAAACTCCTCAAGACCTTATAGAGCCTGTGTACACTCACAAACACATTAGTCTCTTAACCTATAAGACTTGAATACACCAAATCACTAGGGGCACTAGATACACTTACACCTCCGAAAACAAGTTAGACGTCCTCTAATTTGTTGTTGCAAGTTCTACATGGCTGTTATGGGAAGCTTGCAAGAGTCATTCTTACCAAGGCAAAGCCACAATGGTGATAAACAAGTTGTGATTTAACCTTCTACAAGGACGCCTTTTGTCGAACCTGATTCAACTAAAGTGGGAGAGACAAACACTTCCCGCCACCTTTATGCAAAACAAGTTGCATGTCAAACGGTGGAACTAGTCTCTTGTGCGAGGACAAGTAAGGTTGGTCCGAGATGCTTCATCCCGCAATACCGCCAAACCAAGATAAGACATTGGAGGTAACCAATCTTAACATCAACACCCATAACTTTTTTGTGTTCTACTCGTGCATATCATCTATGCGTAGACCTAGCTTTCATACCACTTTGGGGAACGTTGCATGGAAAATTGTGCTATAATTAGTACCTAGATTTGACAGTCTTCTAAACCCACTTTCATCAATATAATCATCATAAATAGGAGGCATGCTTTCATCATAAAAAAATTGCTCACCAAAACTTGGGGGCTAAAAATATCATCTTCATCAAACATACCGTCCTCAAGCTTGTGGCTTTGCATATCATTAGTGTCATGTATATTTATAGAATTCATACTAACAATATTATTATCATGCTCATCATTTAAGGATTTTACATTAAGCATTTTTACAAATTTTTCCTCTAACAACTGAGCACAATTTTCCGAACCATCATTGTCACGAAAGACATTATAAAGTCGAAGCAAATGAGACAATTTACATTCCATTTTATTGTAGTTTTCTTTTATAAAACCAAACGAATGAAAAGTAAGAAACCAAACGATTTAATTGCAAAATCTAAAGATATTACTTCAAGCACTCACCTCTCGAGCAATGGCGCAAGAAAAGAGCTTGATGTATACTATGCAACTTTATTCTTGTAGACGTTGTTGGGCCTACAAGTGTAGAGTTTTGTAGGACAACATCAAATTTCCGTGGGAGGTGTAGGATGAGGATGGTCTCCCTCAAACAACCCTCCAATCAAATACAAGAAATCTCTTGTGTCCCCAACACACCCAATACAATGATAAATTGTATAGGTGCACTAGTTCAGCGAAGGGATGGTGATACAAGTGTAGTATGGATAGTAGAAATATATTTTCATAATGTGAATAAATAAAACAGCAAGGTAACAAGTAGTAAACATTGAGGAAAACATTGTATAAATGCTTGGAAATAAGGCCTAGGGTTCATAATTTCACGAGTGCAATCTCTCAACAATGCTAACATAGTAGAATCATATGATCATCCCTCAACGTGTAACAGAGAATCACTTCTTCATAAGCAACGGAGAACATAAGATGAAATTGGTGTAGATAGTCAAACCAGTTCAATGTTATTATTTGCGATTAATATATTGAGATATTCCTATAAGTGTCACAAATATCCCTAGAGTTCATTGTAAAATAACACCCATGATACATATCAATCAACACTAATGTCACCTAGGTACTCGAGTGTCACCTCAAGTATCTGTGGGTTAATTATACGACATGCACAAACAATTCCAGATTGATCATATTCAATCCAACACAAAGAACTTTAAGCAGTACCCCAATATTTCTATCGAAAAACGTAGTATGAAAATGTGCAATCAACCCCTATGCATAGATCCCCAAGGTCTCCGGAATCCGCAAGTTGATGCGATAACATACATCAAGTGAATAAATATAACACCCCAATGTCACTACGGGTATCCGAATGCAATACATAAATCAAGTGTTTTATCAACAATATTCAATCCGACATAACGAGATCTCAAAGAGAAAGACTCAATTCACCACAACAAGATAGCAAGGGAAGAATACCCTATGATCCAACTATATTAACAAAGCTCATGATACATCAAGATCATGTCATCTCAAGAACATGAGAGTGAGGGAGATTGAACACATCGCTACTGGTCCATACCCTCAGCCCCGAGGGTGAACTACTCCCTCCTCGTCATGGCCTCCGCCGGGATGATGAAGATGGCCACCGAAGATAGTTTCCCCCTCCGATAGGGTACTAGAAAAGCTCCAAATGGGTTTTCATCGATATAACGAGTTTCGGCACTGACGTTGAAGTTCTTTGTTTATTTCTAAGGTTTTGTGTATATATATGATTTTTTTGGCATTGGAATCACGCTAAACGGAGTCACCTGGGCCTCACAAGGTATCAGGGCGCAGCTAGAGGGGTGGCCGCTCCTTGTTGCCTTGTGGCCCACATGTGGCTACCATCTGGTGGTCCTTTGATCCAATAATGTTGTATGTTCTAGAAAAACTCGTCAAAAAGTTTGAGGCGATTCTGAGAAATTTCATTTTCTGCATAAAAACAACACCATGGTAATTCTGGTGAAAATAGCGTTTGTGTGGGTTAGTTCTAAATAAATCACAAAAGTGCATCAAAGCCATGTAAACATTATTGTAAACATATGTGCATATGGGATGAATACTTCATAATTATCAATACGTTGGAGATGTATTAGCATCCCCAAGCTTAATTCCTAGTCGTCCCCGAGTATGTAAATGATAAAAGAAATAATTTATGAATTGTGAATGATAGCATAGTATATAAGTTTGACCAATGATAATTCCAATCACTTTTTATAGCGTCATAACCAATAACCTCTTCTCATGAAACTTATCATGATAGAGTAGAAATTAACTCACATGCCATGGTTCAAACAATGCATTCTCTTGAAACTTAGCAACCCATGTTCTTAGTCGCCAAACACCTTGAATGCATCATCAAGTATAAGAAAGAGCTCCACATACTCAGTTATCGCATAGTCTTCTAAGATTGCTAATACTCATGGCATATTTTTTAACAAACAACATCCATCAAACATAGACAAAGATTGGGGCTTAAAGTTTTGCCTCCCAACATACTTATCATAAAGATAATTGTCAACAATAATGAATCATGATCAAATACATTTTACTGGATATATATGTTTGGATCTTTCCCCACCACATGGTGCTTGCGAATTAATAGATTGTCCCTGCGTAGAGGGAAGCATGGATTTGTAGAGGTGCCAAAGCTCATTGTTTTAAAATAGAGATGAATATGTAATCTTGGGTGGTGTTCTTTTCATGTCAACGTCACAACAGAGTTTTCAATATCTTCCATGCTACTCACATTATTGGCGGTTCCCAAACAGAATTGAAATTTTACCCCCCCTCACCATTCAAACACTTTCCATGGCCGTATCAATGGGTGCCCAGAAAACAATCAACTTTCTAAGGGGATTTCTTGTTTAGTTATTTTCGTATTATGCAGGATTGGGAATCTTTTTTAGCTTCCTCTCTCGTGCAATGACAAGTGAATAAACACTCATCATGAGAATAACTCGCTTAGCATGGAAGATAATGACCGCCCCGTCGCTTCATGAGCGGTACGAGCACACAAAATGGATTTTATATGGATGTTTAGAGATGGCACATGGAAATTTACTTGGAATGGCAGTGAAATTCCATATATAGGTAGGTATGGTGGACTCTCATGGAAGAAACCTGGCTCAAGGATTTGGAGGCACAAGTAGTATCTCTACTTAGTACAAAGTTTTGGCCAGCAAAAGGTTCTGAACAAGCACCACATGTTGGAGGATTCATAACAATATAACTTCTATGAAAATATACCCAAACATAACCATTACATTGTATTTCTTCTCTAACTTCAACTATTTTATCAAGGTTGAAAATAATTTCACTATCATAAAAGATGTCAAAGATAATATATTTGTATGTGAAATTTCACTTTCTCATACTAATCATTCATGAATTGCTTGTATGACCAATATTGTAGCTTTCAAACTTCAATAGTTTTTACTATCTAAACCAAATGTGAAACTACTACTAAGTATAAAGCACACACATAACATATTTTTTATATTCAATTCATTCAGAATTTACTCTTAGGGTATAAGCGAAGCACACGAGTAAACATCAAAATACTCTCAAAAGCTATAAGTGAAGATCAATGAGTAGTCAAACATTTAAGTAGCTATGTGAGGACCCTCTCTCAATAAAGATTTTGAGATCTAAGAATTTTATTCAAACAAAAAATAAACAAAAATGCACACCAAGAATAGCACATATCATGTGGACAAATAAAAATTTAGGATCAACATAGGCTAGCCGATAGTTGTTGAGGAAGAGAGGTGGGATGCGTAGCATGCCCAAGCTTAGATGCTTGAGACTTATTGTAATATTAACTTAGGGTGATTGAGATTTGTTTCCATTTCTATCCTCTCATATCCCGGTGTCACCTGTATCAAAAACTTCATCCACACAAAACATGAAAAGAACTCGTGAGATAGGTTAGTGCACATAAGAATAAATCAACTCTTTATGTACTTCCAAGACAGTTTGCATAACAATTTTCAAACATTATCTACTGTTTAATATCATTTCCAAAATTTGTTTGTACCAATATAAGCTATGAAAACTCTAGGCTAAGTAGATAACAAAACTATGTGACCAATCTATCCAAAGAGAACAGTCTATAGACATCTCCTTAAAAAGTATACTTCTGTAACTCCAAAAATTATGAAAATGTTGGACATGAGAAATAATTTGTCTGAGTGTTGTATAAAATTTTCAGAAACTTTTTCCATTCTAGTAAAATCAAATAATTCAAATACTACAGAAAAAGTTTTCGTTTTTGTATACCACACATCACACATGCAATTCAAGCATTCTAAAGGAAATTCTTGGAAATTTTTATTGAAAAGAATGATTATAAATAATACCTAATAGAGAAAAACAAAATTAAATGATGCTCCAAGCAAAATACATTTCATGTGATGAACAAAAATATAGCTCCAAGTAAGATATACCGATACTGTTTGAAACGAAAGAGGGGATGCCTTCCGGGGCATCCTGGCACTTAGACGCTTGAGTCTTCCTTGGATATTACCTTGGGGTGCCTTGGGAATTCCCAAGCTTAGGTTCTTGCTGCTCCTTATTCTCCTTATGTCGGTATCTCACCCAAAACAAGAAAATTTCAATAACACAAAACTTAATGGAACTTCATGAGATGGGTTAGTGTAATAAAGATAGATCATTCACTTAGGTACTATCAAGACAAGATTCACAATTGTTATCACATGATACCTACTGTATTCTATCATTCCCATAATTTATATGATTCAGTATAAGATAAGGAAACAGTAAAACAAGCAATCTATTCATGCAAAACAGAATTTGTCAAAAACAGAATAGTCTGCGAAGATCTGATTGAACACCATACTTTTATGACTCTAAAAATTCTGAAAAAATAGGACAATGTAGAGAAGTTGTGCTCCAAAATTTTGTAAAAATTTCAGAATCTTTTTACACTCGAGTAAAATAAGAGATATTCTTTACTGGATGTAAAAGTTTCTGTTTTTTCACAGAATCAAACAAGCAAGTATCCACACTATCCCAAAGGATTTACTTGGCACATTATTGAAATAAAAGACAAAACCAAGATTAATAAAGTACCTTAATAATGTGAACAAACAAAAACATGAAGTATAAATATTGGGGTGTCTCCCAACAAGCGCTTTTCTTTAATGCATTTTAGCTATGCATCACGAGAATATATGTGATTACATGATCACGAGAATTGTTGACGTGATTGAGTCCAACTCTTAACATATCTGATATATTTGGCCAAGACATGACTTTGGAGACTCGTGAGGGCTGTGAGGAGCCCCTAGGAAGGTTCTAGAGGTGCCCGAGAGCCATTGGATCAAGGGTCCATCCATCGGAGGGCCATAGAGCACCACAGAGGCACATATAAGGAGAGAAAAACCCTAATTTTGCTAGAGCCACCAAGAGCCACGAATTTGCCTCTCCCTTGGCATCTACCAAGAAGGGGAGATGCTCCTCCATTGCAGCACCAAGACAAAGGAAGAAGGAGGGGAGAGGGGCCGCCACCCATCGCCGGTGCCTTGGCCGCCATCGCCTCCATCCCTTCGGGGCTGCACCTCTCCATCAAAAAATCTCTTTTCCTCACCATGATAATGTGTGAGTAATCCTCCTCGGGGGTGAGGGTCTGTACTAGTAGCTATGTGTTCAATCTCTCTCTCTCTCTCTCTCTCTCTCGTGTTCTTGAGATAGCACGATCTTGATGTATCACAAGCTTTATTAATATAGATGAATCATATGGAGTTTTCCCTCTCTATCCTCTTGTGATGATTTGAGTTTTCCCTTTGAAGTTTTCTTATCGGATTGAGTGTTTAAGGATTTGAGAAAACTTGATGCATGTCTTGCTATGGGATATTTGTGGTGACAATGTGATGTTCTATTGATCCATTTGATGTATGTTTTGGTGATCAACTTGCGGGTTCCGTGACCTTGGGAATCTATGCATAGGGGTTGGCACATGTTTTCTTCTTGACTTTCCGGTTGAAACTTTGGGGCACTCTTTGAAGTTCATTGGGTTGGATTGAACATGATGAATCTGAAATTATGTGATGCATATCGTATAATCATGCCCATGGGTAGTTGTGGTGACATTGGAGTATCTAGGTGACATTAGGATTTTGGTTGATGTGTATATTAAGGTGTTATTGTAGTACAAACTCTAGGGCTGTTCGTGACACTTATAGGGATAGCTCATAAGATAGATCAAAAAAGATAACTTTGAGGTGGTTTCGTATCCTACAATAATTTCTTCGTTTGTTCTTTGTATTTGTGACTTTGGAGTGAACTCTTGGCCGCACGTGAGGGATTTGTATACACTAGTAGAAAAGAGGGCTTTGGTCCACTTGATGAAATCCCATTAGTCCTAGTTCACTCACGAACCGGGACCCATGTGGGCATAGGTCCCGGTTCGTGAGGCCAGGTGTAACGACCAAGATGCGGTCCTTTCCGATCTCGGGGTCGAGGCCCCCGAATAGGAAAGAAGCGCATCTAAGCGTTTCGCAAGAAAGTAACATAGCACAAATAATAATAAAAGTAGACAATTCGGGATTCAACTGTCTTCTTATTAATAACTCAAAGTACAACAGAGATACAAACAAGGTAGTTCCGCTACGGACTACAAAACATGGAAAATGCTATGCTACCCTGCTGCAGGCCCACGATCACGACCACGCCTCAGTCCTCTGGATAGTTCACGTAGAGGCGGTCTGTCTGCTCGTCGTACTGCCACGCCAGCTGGGTGACGTCGGGATCATCTATCTCTGGGGTACCTGTACCTGCTGGGAGTTTCGGAGGAATCCGTGAGCCACGGGGACTCAGCAATCTAAGACCTTGGTGCCAGAACTAGTCATGTTATTAGGTAGGGTAAGGATGAAGTGTATCAGGCTGCAGCACCTATGCTTGTTTAAGTGGCTAACTTACGCAAAGTAGAAGTAAAGCTGGTCTACACTAACGGTTGGACTTACTTGATCACTAAGTGATCCTGAACACCTACCTACGGCATTCATAACCCCACCATGTTCCCGATCGAAGAGGGATCTTCGAAGGGACAGTCACGGTTACGCACACAGTTGGCAGTTTTATTTATTTATGTTTAAGTTCTCTAATACCGGATGTTAACAAAATATTCCAAGTTGCCACATAACCGCGGGCATGGCTTTCCGAAAGATTAAACCCTGCAGGGGTGCTCCAACTAGTCCATCACAAACGAACACAGGCCGCAAAGGCATCCTCTATCACGAATCTCGTGATCTCGTCGGATTCCTTAGAGGAAAACCTCAACTCTGGGGGAACCCAAAGCTTCACTGGGATTCCTATTTGCAAGATATACCGCTAAGACAAGACAAGGCTAGCAGGACCTCCCACTTGGAATCAACGAAACAAGATATGAAGCCCTACATGGAAGATTCAACACCACACACCCCAATGGCACAAATCTGGTATTCCCAGGTTGCCAAGACATGTAACAACCCAACATGAATGGATTGGAGCAAGGTAGAACACCACAACAACAATTAAGCACACACTTTGATCAAAATGACAAAACTACATAATCTGCCATAATCTGCATCTTAGTTATTTGGGAGCTACATGCAACATAGCTACAGGCCTCCAAACATGACAAATAATATATGTGGCTGTTGCCAACCAAGATCACTACAAGCACCAGCAAGAATCACAGCAAAAGGAATTAAACTCTAGAAGATACAAGGCCACAAACTTTCCCAAAACCATCAGATCTCAGGGACTTTGTGAAAATTCCTGCACCTGAGTTTCTGTCTCTGTTCTGAAGCTTTTTGACAGCAATCAAAACACAACCTACTGGACTCCAAATGATTTGAAATTTGACAGGGATCTTCACAAACATACCAGGTTCACAATCCTAGCACTGAACTAAGGCTATTTCTCAACAGAATGACCAGCACATCCTCATCTATAAGAGAAGAAAATGTTTCCAGAATCCCAGACTTAGTGAAAGTTCAGATTTCACTAAACTGGAATTTTTCAGCCACATGCCCACTTTGTCTAGGCATAGTTTGCACACACATAACAACAAGAGATAATTGACACCACTATGGTGTAAAGCTAAACCCCTACTACTATCACACAAAAGCTCATGCCCTTGGGCTCCACCTATTCCATGGAATCAAAGATCAAACTTGCAACAAAACTGAATATGCAACTCCATAAAGTACCCTACTAGGACAACAACTACAAAGGTTGGGTTCATGTTCACAATGACAAAGTGACATGGTGGTTTGAACCCCATGTTTGTGTCATGCACATCAACAACACCAACACATCTACCAAACTATCCCCACACACAAACACCATGCCCTCTCACATATAGACATGTGAAGGTGCATAATTTTGCAAAGGTGGGGAAGTTCCACACACACACACACATACTCCACATCATTCACCACAACATCAACTCCTAAAACCAAGAACAACATGAGGGGGATAACTACTAAGCAAGTAACTTGGAAGCATCACCTCTCAAGCATCTTTAGTAGGAACCACAAGTGGCGTGCACTCCCAACAAACACATCTCCATGCCTGCACTATCAACTACACTTACAACCCCTATGCACCCATGCCTATTTGCAATCACACCATCAACATAAACTAACAAGACCACATGCACACATATATCACTTAAGCCACCAACACCAACTAACAATATACTAGTGTGTGCAAACACACACACAATACCCTCTGCACCCACCTAGACTAGGAGGGAAAAAAATACATAGGACACCTTGCTGTCTATGCATAAGAAAGAGGAAGAACAAAAATAAAAGGACAACAAAAAGAAAGAAATATGCATCAGGGTGTTGGTGGGAATCGAACCCAGCACCCTCTGGTGCAACAACCTACCCTTACCACTCTGCTACTGCCATATAGTCGACAGAACAGAGGGAAACAGGCGAGTTAAGGCTACCTGCTGGAGCCACTACTATCAAATCGATGGAAAACACTTCAAAAAGGGGTGGTGCACCGAATGGGACTCGAACCCTGCACCTGCCGGCAAACAAACAGAGACAACACCACTGCGCTGTGCTACGACGACTGACGGAACAGAGGCGATGAGCAAGGTATTCTACCGCTACTGCCTGCTCTCTCCAAACGCAGAGTCGCCGGCGACACGGACTCTGCTGGCACGACCTGCTGTAGCTGCTGCGCTGCGAGGAGGGGAGCGCTACTGCTGCTGATCTACAGCTACGCTGGGAAGATCCCTGCTAAGAACACACACAACACGACATCGCCCATCTACTGCACCACACACACCACCCTGCTGCCGATCTACTGACAGAGAAGCACGCGACGGAGAGATCGCCGGCTGCCTCGTCGTGCTGCTGTTGCTCCCGGAGGCCGGAGCAAAACGAGGAGAAGGGGGCCCTTAGAGATCCACTGCTACTGCACCTAGCTCTACCTAGACGCCCCGACACGACCACCACCTGCACCTGCTACCGGCTACCTGACAGAGAAGCACGGCGCACCACCACGGCGGATCTAAGACGGAACCAAGGAGGAAGAAGGAAGGGGAGGTGATCTGCTCACCTTGGGGAAGGAAGGAGGAACCGATCGGAGGAGGAGGCCGACCGGAGAGGAAGAAGATGCTCGGAGAAGTCCCTGCCCTGTCGAACCGAAGCATGACAGAGAGACCACCGGGGCCGAGCCGTTGACGAGGTCGAGATCATCGGTGAGGACGCTCCTCGTCCTCAGCGACGGCGGGAATGGAGCGCGGGGTGCACCCCCGAGCCCCTGGACATGGCGGACTCGCCGGACGGCGACGAAGACAGGGTAGACGCGGCGAGCTTCTTCCTCTCTCTCTCTGCTTCTAACCTACAAACATACCAGGGAAGAAGAAGAAGAGATGGAGATGGGGATGGGGAGAGGTGGCGGCGGCGGCTGAGGGGAAGAGGAACCCTAGGAGAGGGGAGGCACGGACGCCAACGCAATTTAAGGGGGGGCCTCGACGTTGCTGCTGCTCACGGCGTCGGTCGAGTTCTCTGTGATCCTGACGGAAAGGCGAGCTGGACGCGACGACGTTAGGAAGTAGAAGAGAAAAAGCCACGGGCCTAGTGCGCGAGGGAAAGAGAGAAGTGGGCCGGCCTGTGGTTAGAAGCCCACAGGGTGGCGCCAGTTAGGGGAGAGGAACTCCCCTAGCTCTTTCCATTTACAGGAAACAAATAAATGACAGGGAGAAAACAAAAGCACAAGGAAAAAAATACAAGTGCTAAAAAATAAAATAGCACTTGTTCTGGACATGTAAAAACAAGACTTATGTAATAAAAATGAGAACAAGAATTTAGGAGCAAGCATTTATTTAACAAAACACCCATGGTATGGGCTATTTGTAGTTGCTTACCCCTTTTAAGCCCCTGATCAAAATCAGCAAATCGCACATCTCATCCACCATAATTCTAAGCTAACACATGAGCATTTTCAAAAGAGGAAAGGAAGAAGAGAATCTTGACATAGGGGAAATAGAGAGAGGGGTGATGATGATTTTTGAAACCTAAGCATATACTACCACATGCATCACCTCACACAAGCTATATATCACATGCACACAACACAAGGCAACACATGGAATCATAAGAGCACATTGCAACAACAAGAACACATGGCATGAAACAACATGGTATGCATGAATGCAAGGGAGAGACATTAATAAGGTGACAACACATGAAATCATGGCTCAAAATGACATCATCATAACCATGACAAGGTGGACCCACTTGCAATAGGTTCCAAATAGGGAAGGTTCTACACTTGGGGCATTACACCAGGGCGCCGGCCGGGACTCATGAGCCATTTGTCCCGGTTCATTTGTCACCTTCGGTCCCGGTTCCAGACACGAACCGGCACCAATGTGCCTCGCTCCTGGCCCACAACTAGTAGTCCCGGCTTGTGGCTGGAACCGGGACCTCAGGTTGTCCTTTGGTCTCTGTTCTAGCCACAAACCGGGACCAATGGTTGGCCTACATATACCCCCATAAGCAGAGCAGTGCACTGCTCTGTTTTTTCGGCCAGCCATGGGAGAGCTTTGTGGTGCTATAGCTCACCTCCTATGCACATGAGGTGTTCGATGAAATGCCCGAGCCACACTTAAGCTTTCTCCTTTAGAAGCTCCTTGTCCAAGATCCATTTTCATCAAGATTTGTGTAGTTTTTAATACACTTTATTATATAACGCACGCAGATGAACTGTCAATGGATGTACGGTGACCGACGCACCTCCGAGTATATTAATGGCGTGCATAATTTTCTCAAAGTGGCTAAGGTAAACAAGCAGAATGGTTTTATGCATTGTCCATGTACTGTTTGTGAGAATACAAAGGAATTCGCCGACTATAAAACCTTTCACTTCCACCTGTTTCAGAAGGGTTTTATGCCACACTATAATGTTTGGACCAAGCACGGAGAAAGATGGGTTATGATGGAAGACAACATAGAAGAAGAGGATGATGACAACTACCCGACCCCTGAATACGGTGATGCTGCAGTGGGGGAAGCTGAAGATCAAGAGGAACCACATGATGTGCCCGATGATTATCTTCGTCGGGTCATTGTTGATGCACATAGAGAATGTGAAAGTGAAAGGGAGAAGTTGAAGTTCAATCACATGTTAGAGGATCACAAACAAGGGTTGTACCCAAATTGCGAAGATGACAACACAAAACTCGGTACCACACTAGAATTGCTGCAATGGAAGGCAGACAATGGTGTATCTGACAAGGCATTTAGTTTGCTACTGAAATTAATGAAGAAGAAGATTCCAAAGGATAACGAATTGCCCGGCAGTACGTACGAAGCAAAGAAGGTTCTATGCCTTCTAGGATTGGAGGTGAAGAAGATACATGCATGCCCTAATGACTGCGTCCTCCACCGCGGTGCATACGAGGATTTGAACGCATGCCTGGTATGCGGCGCATTGCGGTATAAGATCAGAAGAGATGACCCTAGTGGTCTTGAGGGCCAGCGCACCGGGAAGATGGTTCCTGCCAAGGTGATGTGGTATGCTCCTATAATACCACGGTTGAAACGTCTGTTCAGAAACAAAAAAGCATGCCGAGTTGATGCAATGGCACATAAAAGACCGTAAGAAAGACGGGAAGTTGAGAGCACCCGCTGACGGGTCGTAGTGGAGAAAGATCGAGAGAAAGTGGAGCGACTTTACACATGACCCAAGGAATGTATGGTTTGGTTTAAGTGCAGTTGTCGTTAATCCTTTTGGGGAGTAGAGAAGCAAGCATAGTACATGGCATGTGACTCCATGTATGTATAACCTTCCTCCTTGGTTGTCATGAAGCGGTAGTTCATTATGACGCCAGTGCTCATCCAAGGCCCTAGGCAACCCGACAATGACATTGATGTGTACCTAAGGCCATTAGTTGATGAACTTTTACAGCTATGGAATGGAAATGGTGTACGTGTGTGGGATGAGAACGAATAGGAGGAATTTGACCTACATGCATTGCTATTTGTAACCATCAATGATTGGCCTGCTCTCAGTAACCTTACATAACAGACAAACAAGTGATACAATGCATGCACACACTATTTAGATGACACCGACAGTATATATTTGGACAAATGCAGGAAGAATGTGTACATGGGGCATCGTCGATTTCTTCCGACCAACCATCAATGTCGAAAGAAAGGAAAGCATTTCAAAGGTGAGGCAGATCACCGGAAGAAGCCCGCCCTCCGTACTAGTGATCACATACTTTATATGGTCAATGATTTACAAATAATCTTTGGAAAGGTTCCTGGCGGACTATATGTTCCGAATGACGATGCGGGACACGCACCCATGTGGAAGAAGAAATCTATATTTTGGGACCTACCCTATTGGAAAGACCTAGAGGTTCGTGATACGTCTCCAATGTATCTATAATTTTTGATGGTTTCATGGTATTATCTTGTCAAACTTTGGATGTTTTCATGCCTTTTATATATTTTTTGGGACTAACTTATTAACTCAGTGCCAAGTGCTAGTTCCTGTTTTTCCATGTTTTTGACCCCTTTCAGAGGAGATTCTGAAACGGCGTCCAAACGGAATAAAATCCTCAAAAAGATTTTTTCCGTAACGGAAGGAGATCAGGAGACTTGAGAGCCAAGGCAGGGGGCCCCAAGGGCCTCGCAAGCCCTCACCCCGCGGCCAGGGGGAGGCCGCGGCCCACAGGCTTGTGGGTCCCCTGGACCTCCTTTTCCCTAGGGGTTGCGCCTATATATTCCCTAAAAATCCCAAAAAAATCAAGAGATCATCGAAAGGACTTTTCCGCCGCCGCAAGCTTCTGTCTCCGCAAGATCCCATCTAGGGCACGTTCTGGTGCCCTGCTGAAGGCGGGATTCGGACACGGAGGGCTTCTTCATCAACACCAAGACCTCTCCAATGATGCGTGAGTAGTTCACCATAGACCTACGGGTCCATAGCTAGTAACTCGATGGCTTCTTCTCTCTCTTGGATCTTCAATACAAAGTTCTCCATGATCTTCACGGAGATCTATCCGATGTAATCTTGTTTTGCGGTGTGTTTGTCGAGATCCGATGAATTGTGGATTTACGATCAGATTATCTATGAATCTTATTTGAGTTTCTTGTGGTCTCTCTTATGCATGATTTCATATTCTTGTAATTCTCTTCGAGTTGTGGTTTTTGTTTCGCCAACTAGATCTATGATTCTTGTAATAGGAGAAGTGCTTGGTTTTGGGTTCATACCGTGCGGTGACCTCACGCAGTGACAGAAGGGATAGCGAGGCACGTATCGTGTTGTTGCCATCAAGGGTAAAAAGATGGGGTTTTCATCATTGGTTTGAGATTATCCCTCTACATCATGTCATCTTGCTTAAGGCGTTACTCTCTTCGTCATGGACTCAACACACTAGATGCATGATGGATAGCGGTCGATGTGTGGAGTAATAGTAGTAGATGCAGAAAGTATCGGTCTACTTGTCTCGGACGTGATGCCTATATGTATGATCATTGCCTTAGATATCGTCATGACTTTGCGCGGTTCTATCAATTGCTCGACAGTAATTTGTTCACCCACCGTAGTACTTGCTATTTTAAGAGAAGCCTCCAGTTTACACTATGGCTCCCAGGGTCTACTCCACACCATATTTTCAGCCTTACACTTTTTACTTCGTTGCTCTTTCCACCTTCAGATCTCACTTTGCAAACAATCTTGAAGGGATTGACAACCCCTTTATAGCGTTGGGTGCAAGCTCTTTTGTGTTTGCGCAGGTACTCTGGACTTGACGAGATTCTCCTACTGGATTGATACCTTGGTTCTCAAACTGAAGGAAATACTTACTGCTCCTGTGCTGCATCACCTTTTCCTCTTCAAGGGAAAAACCAACGCAAGCAAGTCTCCTTCAACGTGTCAATTTCTGGCGTTGTTGTTTGAGAAGTAGCAGAAGGATTTTTGGCGCCGTAGCCGGGGAGGATCAAGTCAAGAACTCATCCAAGTAGGTGTCGCAAACTCATCTCTTGCATTTACTTTGTTTGCGAGTTGCCTCTCGTTTTCCTCTCCCCCACTTCACAATTTGCCATTTTTGTTTGTCTTTTTCGTTCGCCTTTTCGTTCGCCCTTTTTCTCGCTTGCTCTTTGTTTGCTTGTGTGATCGCTTGCTTGCTGAACTCACCATGAATGAAAACACCAAACTTTGTGACTTCTCGAATACTAATAATAATGATTTTATTAGTACTCCGATAGCTCTCGCCACTAGTGCGGAGTCATACAAAATTAGTGCCGCTTTGCTGAATCTTGTTATGAAAAAGCAATTCTCTGGCCTTCCTAGTGAAGATGCCGCATCCCATCTCAATACCTTCATTGAGCTTTTTGATATGCAAAAGAAGAAAGATGTGGATAATGACGTGATTAAATTGAAGCTTTTTCCTTTCTCGTTGCCAAAAATAGTATCGGTTCTTGGGATAAGTGCAAAGATGCTTATATATCCAAGTATTTTCCATCAGCTAAGATCATCTCTCTTCGTAATGATATCATGAATTTCAAGCAACTTGATCATGAACATGTTGAACAATCTTGGGAGAGAAGGAAATTAATGATTAGGAATTGTCCCGCTCATGGCTTGAGTCTTTGGATGATTATTCAAATCTTTTACGCTGGCTTGAATTTCGTTTTTAGAAATATCTTGGACTCCACCTCAGGTGGAACGTTCATGGAAATCACGTTAGGGGAGGCCACAAAGCTCCTAGACAATATCATGACGAACTACTCTTAGTGGCACACTAAAAGGTCACCTACTAGTAAAAAGGTACACGCTATAGAAGAAATTAACTCGTTGAGTGCTAGGATGGACGAGTTAATGAATTTGGTTGCTAGTAGAAGTGCTCCTTTAGATCCTAATGATATGCCCTTATCTTCTTTGATTGAGAGTAGCAACACTAGCTTGGACGTTAATTTTGTTGGTAGGAATAACTTTGGCAACAACAATGCTTGTAGAGGAAACTATGTTCCTAGGCCTTTTCCTAGTAACTCCTCTAATAATTTTGGCAACTCCTACAACAATACTCATGGAAATTACAATAGATTACCCTCTGACCTAGAGAGTAATATCAAAGAGTTCATCAACTCTCAAAAGTTTTTCAATGCGTCCATAGAGGAAAAGCTTCTCAAAATTGACGATTTGGTTAAGAGAGTTGATAGAATGTCTAGTGATGTTGATGCTTTGAAAGTTAGATGTGCTCCTCCCAAAATCAACATGGATGAAACTTTGAAAGCTATGCGTGTTTCCATGATTGAGAGCCAAGAAAGAACCGCCCAAATTCATGCTAGACAGGAATGGCTTAAAAAGGCGAGTTCTCATGATAAGAATCACGAAGATCTTAAAGTGCTTGGTGTGACTCCCATTGAATCTATTTTTTCTCGTGCCAAACCTAATGATTATGGGGCTGGATATGAATCCACTTTGGTTGAAAAGTTCCCCAATGATTCGGAGTCCACCTATCTTGATGCTAAATGCATTGAAAGTGGAGTAGAAGATGTTAAAACTTAGAGTAGTAATGAAATTACTACCGTGGATTTCAAGGAATTCAATTATGATAGTTGCTCCTTGATTGAATGCATTTCTTTGATGCAATCCATGTTAAACTTTCCACACGCTTATAGCCAAAACAAGGCCTTTACCGATCATATCGTCGAAGCTATGATAAAACCTCTTGAAGAGAAACTTGAATTGGAAGTCTCTATCTCTAGAAAGCTTCATGATGAGTGGGAACCTACCATCAAAATCAAAATCAAAAACTATGAATGCAATGCTTTGTGTGATTTGGGTGCTAGTGTTTCCGCGATTCCAAAGTCTTTATGTGATGTTCTGGGTTTTAATGAGATTGAAGAGTGTTCTCTTAATTTGCATATTGCTGATTCTACTGTCAATAAACCCATGGTAAGGATCAATGATGTTCTTATTATTGCAAATAGGAACTATGTACCCGTGGATTTCATTGTGCTTGACATTGATTGCAATCCTACATGCCCTATTATTCTTGGTAGACCTTTCCTAAGGACTATCGGTGCTATCATTGATATGAAGGAAGGGAATATTAGATTTCAATTTCCTTTAAGGAAGGGCATGGAACACATTCCTCGAAAGAAAATAATATTGCCTTATGAATCCATGATGAGGGCCACTTATGGTTTGAGCACCAAAGACGACGATACGTGATTCTACCGCTTTTATGCCTAGCTAAGGGCGTTAAACAATAGCGCTTGTTGGGAGGCAACCCAATGAATTTATCTTTTTCTTTCTGTTTTGCTGCGTCCACACCATCACAATTATGTTGAGATTGTGTTTTTTGTGTTTCTTTTTGTGTCTAAGCCAAGCAAAACCTTTATGACTAGTCTTGGTAATGGTTGTTTGATCCTGCTGGAAAAAGATAGAAACTTTCTGCTCATGAGATGACTTTTCATTTTTATTCAGAAAGAGCTTTTGAGTTGATTATTTTTGCTGCTGGTTGGTATGCCTTTTTCCCAGGCCGTCGCAATTTTTTGGATTTTGTGAGGAACCACAAGTATACGAAGTATACAGATTGCTACAGACTGGTCTGTTTTTGACAAATTCTGTTTTTTGTTGAGTTGGTTGCTTGTTTTGATGAAACTATGGTTAGTATCGGGTGGTACTGGCCATGGAAAAGTGAGAATACAATATCCCAACACCAATATAGATGGAATTCAAGTTGCTACAGTACCAAAAGAGGTAGTAGTTTGTTTTCTTGTGGTAATGTTATCACGAGTTTCTGTTTAAGTTTTGTGTTGTGAAGTTTTCAAGTTTTGGGTGATGTTCTCATGGACAAAGAGATAAGGAGTGGAAAGAGCTCAATCTTGGGGATGCCAAAGGCATCCCAAGCCAAATTCAAGGACACCAAAAAGCCTAAGCTTGGGGATGCCCCGGGAAGGCATCCCCTCTTTCGCCTTCAATCCATCGGTAACATTATTTAGCTATATTTTTATTCACCACATGATATGTGTTTTGCTTGGAGTGTCTTGTATCGTAGGTGTCTTTTATTTTTAAAGTGTCACAATCATCCTTGCTGCACACCTTTTTGAGAGAGAGATACATGCACTCATCGTAATCTTTGCTAGAATGTTCATAATGCTTCACTTATATCTTTTCAGCTAGATACTTTTGCTCTATTGCTTCACTTATATCTTTTAGAGCACGGCGGTGCGTGACTTGGTAGTTGGCTTATGCTATGAAAGTAGTCCCAAATGTGATAGGTACCCAAAGAGGATGCAAAAAACCTCCATCTTCATGTGCACTGAGTAGAAAGAGAAGTCTTGATTCCTCTCAATTAGGTTTGAGACGTGGATTCGGTAATATTAAGAGTTACGTTAGTAAGGTGTTGAGAATCTAGAAATACTTGTTGAAGTTAGTGATTCCCGTAGCATGCACGTATGATGAACCGCTATGTTAGGAAGTCGGAGCATAATTGATCTATTGATTGTCATCCTTTGTGTTGAGGTCGGAATCGCGTGATGGTTAACACCTACCAACCCTTCCCCTAGGAGTATACATTTAGCACTTTGTTTCGATTACTAATGAAAACTTTCGCAACAAGTATGTGAGTTCTTCATGAGTAATGTGAGTCCATGGTATAGATTCACTTTCACCTTCCACCATTGCTAGCCTCTCTAGTGCCGTGCAATTCTCGCCGGTGCACAAACCCACCATATGCCTTCCTCAAAACAGCCACCATACCTACCTACTATGGCATTTTCATAGCCATTCCAAGATATATTGCCATACAACTCCCACCGTTCCGTCTCATGACTTGTGTCACTCTCATATTGCCATTGCATGATCATAAGATAGCTAGCAAGATGTTTTCAACGTCATACGCCATGCTAGATCGTTGCACATCCCGGTAAACAGCCAGAGGCATTTCCTATAGAGTCATCATCATTCTGAGCTTTGAGCTGTGAGTAAATAAAAGTGTGATGATCATCATTATTAGAGTATTGTCCCATGTGAGGAAATAAAAAAAGGGAAAAGAATAAAAGAGTCCAAAGAGACCAAAAATAATAATTAAAAAGAGAGAAAAGAGAAAAGAAAAAAGAGTGGCCTAAGAGCCCAAATAAAAAAAGAGACAGAGAAAAAGAGAGAAGGGACAATGCTACTATCTTTTTCCACACTTGTGCTTCATAATAGCACCATGTTCTTCATGATTGAGAGCCTCTTTCTTTGTCACTACCATATGCTTGTGGGAATCTTCATTATATAACTTGGCTTGTATATTCCAATGATGGGTTTCCTCAAAATTTCCCTAGGTCTTCGTGAGCAAGCAAGTTGGATGCACACCCACTAGTTTTCCTTTTGAGCTTTCACATACTTATAGCTCGAGTGCATCTATTGTATGGCAATCCCTACTCATTCACATTGATATCTATTAACGGGCATCTCCATAGCCTTTTGATACGCCGAGTCAATGTGACCATCTCCTCCTTTTTGTCTCACAACAACCACCACACTCTATTCCACCTAGTGCTATATCCATGGCTCGCGCTCATGTATTGCGTGATAGTTATAAAAAGTTTGAGAAAGTAAGAGTGGGAAAAGAATTACTTGGCCAATATCGGGGTTGTGCATGATTTCATTAGTTGTGTGAGGATGATGGAGCATAGCCAGACTATATGATTTTGTAGGGATAACTTTCCATGGCCTTGTTATTTTGAAAGTTCATGATTACCTTGCTAGTTTGCTTGAAGTATTATCGTTTTCATGTCAATAGCAAACTATTGTTTTGAATCTTACAGATCTGAATATTCAAGTCACGTGAAAGAAGTTGCAAAGGACAACTATGCTAGGTAGCATTCCACATAAAAAAATCATTCTTTATTACTTCCCTACTCGAGGAAGAGCACGAGTTAAGCTTGGGGATGCTTGATACGTCTCCAACGTATCTATAATTTTTGATGGTTTCATGCTATTATCTTGTCAAACTTTGGATGTTTTGCATGCCTTTTATATATTTTTTGGGACTAACTTATTAACTCAGTGCCAAGTGTCAGTTCCTGTTTTTTCCATGTTTTTGACCCCTTTCAGAGGAGATTTTGAAACGGAGTCCAAACGGAATAAAATCTCCGAAAAGATTTTTTCCGTAACGGAAGAAGATCAGAAGACTTGAGAGCCAAGGCAGAGGGCCCCAGGGGCCCCACAAGCCCTCACCCCACGACCAGGGGGGAGGCCGCGGCCCACAGGCTTGTGGGCCCCCTGCACCTCCTTTGCCCTAGGGGTTGCGCCTATATATCCCTAAAAACCCCAAAACACCAGAGATCATCGAAAGTACTTTTCCGCCGCCGGAAGCTTCTGTCTCCGCAAGATCCCATCTGGGGCACGTTTTGGTGCCCTGCCGGAGCTGGGATTCGGACACGGAGGGCTACTTCATCAACACCATGACCTCTTCGATGATGCGTCAGTAGTTCACCATAGACCTACGGGTCCATAGCTAGTAACTAGATGGCTTCTTCTCTCTCTTGGATCTTCAATACAAAGTTCTCCATGATCTTCATGGAGATCTATCCGATGTAATCTTCTTTTGCGGTGTGTTTGTCGAGATCCGATGAATTGTGGATTTATGATCAGATTATCTATGAATTTTATTTGAGTTTCTTCTGATCTCTCTTATGCATGATTTCATATCCTTGTAATTCTCTTCGAGTTGTGGGTTTTGTTTGGCCAACTAGATCTATGATTCTTGCAACAGGAGAAGTGCTTGGTTTTGGGTTCATACCGTGCGGTGACCTCACCCAGTGATAGAAGGGGTAGCGAGGCACGTGTCGTGTTGTTGCCATCAAGGGTAAAAAGATGGGGTTTTCATCATTGGTTTGAGATTATCCCTCTACATCATGTCATCTTGCTTAAGGTGTTACTCTGTTCGTCATGAACTCAATACACCAGATGCATGCTGGATAGCGGTCGATGTGTGGAGTAATAGTAGTAGATGCAAAAAGTATCGGTCTACTTGTCTCAGACGTGGTGCCTATATGTATGATCATTGCCTTAGATATCGTCATGACTTTGCGCGGTTCTATCAATTGCTCGACAGTAATTTGTTCACCCACCATAATACTTGCTATTTTGAGAGAAGCCTCTAGTGAACACTATGGCCCCCAGGGTCTATTCCACACCATATTTTCAGCCTTACACTTTTTACTTCGTTGCACTTTTTGCCTTCAGATCTCACTTTGCAAACAATCTTGAAGGGATTGACAACCCCTTTATAGCGTTGGGTGCAAGCTCTTTTGTGTTTGCGCAGGTACTCTGGACTTGATGAGATTCTCCTACTGGATTGATACCTTGGTTCTCAAACTGAGGGAAATACTTACTGCTCCTGTGCTGCATCACCCTTTCCTCTTCAAGGGAAAAACCAACGCAAGCAAATCTCCGTCAACGTGTCAATTTCTGGCGCTGTTGTTTGAGAAGTAGCAGTCTGCTCTGCAATCGATGTGATGCACGTGACGAAGAATCTTTGCATGAACCTGCTAGGCTTCTTGGGAGTGTATGGGAAGACAAAAGATACACCGGAGGCATGGGAGTAACATCAACGTGTGCATGAAAAATACGGCATGCATCCAGAGAAGTATGAAGGTCCTGCCAGCTACGCTCTTACCAAAGAAGAGAAGGAAATCTTCTTTGAATGCCTGCTCAGTATGAAGGTCCCGGCTGGATTCTCGTCGAATATAAAGGGATGAATAAATATGGCACAGAAGATGTTCTAGAACCTAAAGTCTCATGACTGCCACGTAATTATGACACAACTGCTTCCAGTTGCATTGAGGGGGCTTCTACTGGAAAACGTTCGATTAGCCATTGTGAAGCTATGTGCATTCCTCAATGCAATATCTCCGAAGGTGATTGATCCAGTAATCCTGCCAAGGTTAAGGAGTGATTTTGTGCAATGTCTTGTTAGTTTCGAGTTGGTGTTCCCACCATCCTTCTTCAATATCATGACGCACGTCCTAGTTCATCTAGCCGACGAGATTGTCATTCTGGGCCCTGTATTTCTACACAATATGTTCCCCTTTGAGAGGTTCATGGGAATCTTAAGGAAATATGTGTGTAACCGCGCTAAGCCAGAAGGAAGCATCTCCATGGGCCATCAAACAGAGGATGTCATTGGGTTTTGTGTTGACTTCATTCCGGACCTTAAGAAGATTGGTCTCCCTCGATCGCGGTATGAGGGGAGACTCACTGGAAAAGGCAACCTAGGAGCGGACTCAATAATATGTACGGACGGGCATTCTTGGTCTCTAGCACGCTACACAGTTCTACAGAATTCTACCTTGGTGACCCCGTATGTCGATGAACACAAGAATATTCTGATCTCCATACACCCCGAGCAGTGTGACAACTGGATTACATTTGAATACATCAAGACTTTCGGCAGTTGGTTGCAAAAATGTCTCATGTGTGACAAAACTGTTTCTGATGAGCTGTACTCGTTGGCCAGGGGACCATCTGCGACTGTATTGACTTACCAAGGGTACGAGATAAATGGGAATACATTTTACATGATCACCCAAGATCAAAAGAGCACCAACCAAAACAGCGGTGTCCGCTTTGATGCAGCAACCAAGAGGGGAAAGGACAGATATTATGGTTACATAGTGGACATATGGGAACTTGACTATGGACATGATTTGAAGGTCCCTTTGTTTCACTACAAATGGGTCAATCTGTCAGGAGGCAAGGTACAAATAGGACCATAGTCCGGAATGACAACAGTGGATCTGAACAATCTTGCGCACCCAGAGGAACCATTCATCCTAGCCAATGATGTGGTGCAGGTTTTCTATATGAAGGACATTTCTAACAAACCGAGAAAAAGAAAATATAAGGAAGCGAATACATCATACGATGAGCCAAAGCGCCACATAGTTCTTTCAGGAAAAAGAGACATCGTGGGATTGGAGGGCAAGATAGACATGTGTGAAGATTATGAAAAGTTTCATGAAATTCCTCCCTTCAAAGTAAGTCTAACCCAAGCACCCTGTTAAACGATGAAGATTATCCATGGCTGCGGTGCAATAAGCAAGGAACACAAGCGAAGAAAAAGTGAAGAAACTAAATGCCCTTTGTAACAGACGAGTTCTCGTAGTGCTTTTCATCCGCAATGTGGCTTTGAATGGTGCAATTGAATAGTTGAAAATTGATGACGTTGCTTTGAATGGTGAATTTTTAACACACAAAAATTGAATAGTTCAAACAAGTGCACAAAAATAAAATCCCTTTGTAACAGATGAGTTTTCGTATGAAACCGTGATATTTCGAAAGAGATTGTCCGTTTTGTACACGAAGTGCATCCAGTTTTTGCCGCAACCCTTTCATCTTTTTAGCTCATGCTATGTGGGTGAAATGATGATACCATGCTAACTTTGAACCTTTTCAGAGTTCATTTGTAGTGCTTTCCAATTTAAGGGTCATTTAGCTCAAAAAATCAATAAATGCATGAAAAATACCAAATGAAGTCAGAAATAGTTGAAAATTGATGATGTGTCTTTGAATGGTGCATTTTGAACACACAAAAAGTCTCGCATTCAAATAAGTTCAAAAAATGAAATCCCTTTGTAACAGATGAGTTTTCGTATGAAACCGTGATACTTCGAAAGAGATTGTCCGTTTTGTACATGAAGTGCATCCACTTTTTGCCGCAACCTTGTCAACTTTTTAGCACATGCTATGTGGTGAAATGATGATACCATGCCAACTTTCAACATTTTCACAGTTATTTGTAGTGCTTTTCAGTTTAAGGGTCATTTAGCTCAAAAAATCAGTAAATGCATGAAATATACCAAATGAAGTCAGAAATAGTTGAAAATTGATGATGTGTGTTTGAATGGTGCATTTTGAACACACAAAAAGTCTGGAGTTCAGATAAGTTCAAAAAAATGAAATCCTTTTGTAACAGATGAGTTTTCGTATGAAACCCTAATACTTCGAAAGAGATTGTCTGTTTTGTACACGATGTGCATCCAGTTTTTGCCGCAACCCTCTCAACTTTTTAGCACATGCTATGTGCGTGAAATGATTATACCATGCCAACTTTCAACATTTTCAGAGTTCATTTGTAGTGATTTTCAATTTAAGGGTCATTTAGCTAAAAAATCACTAAATGTATGAAAAATATCAAATGGACCGACGGACCTTTTGTCTCGGTTCTAGCCACCAACCGGTATGAAAGTACTCTTCTTCCCGCCCTTTTGGGCCATCGGAAGTGTGGCTTTGGTCCCGGTTGGTGCCACCAACCGAAACCAAAGATTTGGCATATAGTGCGAGAGTTGTCGAAATTGTCCTTTAGTCATGGTTGGTGTAACAACCCGGGACTAAAGCTATGCTTTGGTCCCGGTTTGAGCCACCAATCGGAACAAAGGTGTTCGTATATTGCGGAGTTGTCGAAATTTCCACAAACTTCCATCCCCCCCGTTCTCTCTTCGTCGCCGTTCCACCCGAGCCCTTCACCGCCGGACCGTGCCTCCTCCACGAGCCCGTCGTCGCCGTCGCCGTCACTCATGATCCCGTCGTCTCCCCGAGCCCATTCTCGTCACCGTCGGTCCCGAGCCCGTCGTCGTCGCCGTCACCGTCGCCCCCGAGCCCATCGTCGTCGCCGTCGTCCCCGAGCCCATCGCCGTCCCCGATCCCATCGTCGTCGCCGTCGTCCTCGAGCCCATCGTCGTCGCCGTCGCCTGGAGCCCAACATCGTTGCCGTCGCGCCGACGCCGGCACCCGCGAGCCCATCGCCGCCGTCATCATCGCCCGTCGCCACCCGTCGTCGTCGTCGCCGTCGTTGTCGTAGCCCCCGAGCCCATCACCATCGTCGTCGTCGCCCGTCGCCCGTCGTCATTCCAAAGCCCGCCATCGTCGCCCGTCGACGCACCGGTAGCACGTCCATCAATCTCAATCTCCCTATTTATGAATCCATGTGTGTGAGAATACGTAGTCTAATTGCGAATCCATGTGTGTGTATTTCAGTCGTATTAGAATATATTGGGTACATTTTTGAACTCCCCAATGTAAAACTAGTTATAAAAATAATAAAAATATTTAGATTATATTCAGTTACAATAGAAAATAAAGTTATAAAAATTATAAAAATATTTAGATTAGATTAAGTTACAAATTAAGTTTTTACGTTAATATTTGGGATTATGGATAAAGGGCTTCCCCCACTTTGTAATATTTGAAGAAACAATGGATATTCCAAGAGACATGGAAAAGAACAAATTTTGGGGGATATAATCCACGGCGACGGTAGTAATGTCAAATTTTTGCTCAGCGACATTGGTGACTACCGAATCCCGGAGGAAGGACATTATCATGATGGCTTCGGTGATCGAACAATGGACGAGGAAGGACATTATCATGAAGGCTTCGCTGACTACAGAATCCTGGAGGAAGGAGACCATGATAACGGCTCCGGTGACCGAACGGAGGAGGGAGCTATTGAAAAGTCCGGATCGAGCCAAACTCCGGTAACGAGACGAGGCCTGACGAGAAGGTTGGGCAAGGATCAAAAGTTCACGATCATAGAACTGTCGAACGATGGCCTACCGATTGAACCCAAGCGGACCAGGGATCCATTTTCTTCTCAGTGCGGAGCTATTGTGAGGGACAACATCCCGATCATCATCAAGCAATGGAATAAGCCTAAGGGCGACAACGTCCCTGAAGGTGATTATGTCACCGTGATATGCTGAAAGATGATCTTTGGACCACGTTGAAAGAAAATTTCACCCTACCGCGAGTGGAGGATCCGAATAAGCGAGTTATAGAGCCATTGGTCAAGCCGTGTGCTCTTAAGAAGATGGCAGAACTATTCAGGAGGTGGAAGAAAGAGTTGAAATCAAAGTATGTCGACAAAGGGAAGACTCCAAGATTCGTCGGCGGATTTGAGAAGATGAGAGAACACTGGCCCGCATTTGTGGCCTAAAAGTCATCGGACAAGAGTAAGGAAATGTCAGAGAGAAATAACAAAAGTGCTGCAAAGAAGCAATGTCATCATCACACGGGGTCAGGTGGCTACCTCAAAGGCCGTTCGTTGTGGGACAAAGCTGAGAATGACCTGATTGCTAAAGGGGTCCAACCACAGACATGGAACTGGCCCGACCGTTCAAGGAATTGGGTCTTCGGGATTGGGGGAACTTTGGACCTTGAAACAGGGAAGTGTACTTGGATGGACGAGCAACTTGCAACACCCATCAACAAGCTTCAGTAGTGTATCACTGCAGCGCAGGAAGGGGCGTTCTGTCCCGAAAGAGAGAAGAACGACCTGATTGAGGCCCTAGGGAATGCTGAGCACCCTGAATGAACACGGGGCACACCAGGCTCCGTTCCATGGAAGGTTGGGTTTCCCGACGTAGCCGGTTACAAAAGCCGAGCGAGAAAGAGGAGAGCGGAGTTGAGCGACATGGAGAAGATCAATGCAAGACTACAAATTCTAGAGGAACTTGAGAGCCAGCGAGCTGCTGACCAACCATCTCAGCGGCACGAAACTACCCCAGAATTTACCCCGCAATCTCAGCGGAGAAGCAGTGTGGCTTCCACGGAGCTTGTTCAGCCTGACTTCACGGCTCCTAGCTACCCCGTGGATACTATCACGGAGTCTCAACCTTGCGAGCTTTTGAAGAAATGTTGGAACCTCCTCAATCCAACGGAACTTTTCACTGCCGTCCGATTCCACGTGGCTATGCTATTGTGATGGTGGATGAAGTACAGGAGGATTTTGAGCAGCTCGATCTTGACCACCCTACAGGTGAAGATGAGAATAAGTTGGTTCATGCTTTGAGGAGTACATGTCTATGGCCGAAGGAGTACATCAAGCTTCCAAACTGGACGCCTCCTCCTCCTCCTCCGGCGAGTGATCAGGGCACTCCTCATCCTCCTCCGGTGACTGATCAGGGCACTCCTCATCCACCTCAGGCGAATGATCAGGGCACTCCTCATCCTCCTCCGAGACATATGGGCACTCCGCCTTCTTCTTCGGCTCCTCCTCCAGCGCGTGGGGGCACTCCGCTTCCTTCTCCGACTCCTCCTCCGGCGTGTCGGAGCAGTCCGCCTCCTTCTTCGGCTCCTCCTCCGGCGCGTCGGAGTAGTCCGCCTCCTTCTTTGACTCCTCCTCCGACGCGTCGGAGCAGTCCGCCTCCTTATTCGGCTCCTCCTCCGGCACGTCGGAGCAGTCCGCCTCCTTCTTCAGCTCCTCCTCCAGCGCGTCGGAGCAGTCCACCTCCTTCGTCTCCTCCTCAGGTGCGTCATAGCATTCTTCCTCCTTCGGCTCCTCCTCAGGCGCGTCAGAGCAGTCTGCCTACTCTGCAACGGCGAAACAGAGACATCGTCGTCGCTCCGCCAAAAATTACACAAGTAAGAAAGATGCCGCCTCCTCCTCCTTCTCTCAAGCAGAAGACAGACTCCGTCGCCGCTCTGGTGGCTAGCAGTGATGCAATGTTAGCAAAACGAAGAAGCGGGAAAACAATTCCCCAGCATGGCCAACAGAAGAAGCAATCGTGCCCCACACTCAAGGTGTCTAGCGATATCGTCGTCGCTAATGATTCGAGGTTGCCGCCCGGTACCAATCGTGGCGATTACGTGAATGATTCAGTAATTTTTTTAGATAGTTGAGGTAACAAATGAAGAAACATTTGAATACGTGCTAGAGAAGCCTCTCATCAAACCTGGTCATCCTCCTCTAACACCGAGGATGCACGAATTGCATGAGTGGTACATGAACATCTTCAGGGAGACTAGGAAAGACTATGTGTACATGAGAGTGAAAAAAGATCACGATTTCATTGGAGCTACAGTGCTGCTTGTTCAATTTGAGGAGTTATTTCAGTTATGCAATGAACTGGCCCTCGACAAACAACTCCTCACTTCCTACTGTTTGTAAGTATTACTTCTATAGTTAAGTCTCAAGCTCAGCTCGTTCATTGCATGTATCTATAATTATCCTCACTATATATATTATGCAGATTGAACATCGTCGGATTAAAAAACAGCAGGAATCTTTGATGTTGGGTTCATTAGCCCAGAATCGGTAAATTTATTGTGGGTACAAAATGAAACCAAAGAGACCGAGGTTAAGTTGCTAAAGCCGTTGCTTGCAAATCAAAACAAAAGGGAAATACTCTTTCCTTACAACTTCAAGTGAGTGTTGTTGTCTTCTCTGTATACTCGGTTTCGCTTACTCGAGGTTAAGTAAATGTAATTGATGAGTTATATATGCGTGTGCAGTTACCCCTTTATTTTGCTATCCATTCAGCTTGATGTGGCAAAAGTAACTGACTTAGACTCGAGACGTAAAGATCCCGAGGATTATGCGGACGTGACTACAATGCCCAAGAAGTAAGTTCACTCAATACCGGGACCATACTGGCATGCAACTTTTGTTAATTTCCTGATATCAAGTAATCATTTTCTTTGCATGACAGGGTTTGGAAGAAGTTCACGAATAAGGTTCGCGGTATACCCGAAGAGTTGCAATTTACGCACCCCCAGTAAGTAGTACTAGTTAGTTCCGCGCATCTCCAGTTGATTCAAATTTATCAATATATCATTACCATGCTTGCTTATCGGTTTGATTGAACTCTATATATTCTCGTGAAGTTCTTGTACCAGGTAGTTGGGACTGAAAAATGTGCATACTACGTATGCGAGTTCATTCGCCTGTCGACCTCTGGGCGGAGCATCTCTGACGAACAATTTGAAGTACGTAAATAATATTCACAATTTTATTTTATATATTACCATCAATTGTGTTGAGTTTTATTCATATATATGCAAGTATTGACCCCCTTCTTTAAAGTAGATCTGGAAGAAGCGGGATGAACCCCTATCAGATGATGGCATACGAGCAATTCAAGAGGAATTGGCGGAATTCTTTCTTGACAACGCCATACCTAAAGACGAAGAATACCATGTGATCTATTTGTGATTGGACCTTAGGTAGATGGTGTTAGGCATTGTAAAAGATGTTATACTGTAAAAGATGTTAAGTATTGTAAATGGTTTCCTTCATTTTGTTATTAGCTAGCGTCATGTTCTCTTTATATGTATAGTAGCTAACGCCAACCAAGCACGGAGAAAGAGAGGACACTTCTCTCTATTAGCTAACTAACACAATATGAAACCACTAAATTAACCCTCCACCCCCCCCCCCCCCCCCCCCCGCGCGTTAAAAAAATAAAAAACCCCAGCTTCGGCCAGATGCTGACGCGTGGATGCCATGTTGTCTCGGTTGGTGTGACCAACTGGGACTAAAGGCCCTCCTGCACGGGCTCCCTGCATCGGCCATGTGGAGACCATTTGGTCCCGGTTCGTAAGCGAACTGGGACTAAAGGTTTTGGGCTTTAGTCCCGACCATTTAGTCCCGGTTCAAGAACCGGGGCTAATGGGCGTCTGGAACCAGGACAAATGGGCCATTTTCTACTAGTGATATGATTCAACTATGTTAGTATTGTCGAGAGAAATTGCACTAGTGAAAGTGTGGACCCTAGGCCTTGTTTCCAAGCATTTATAAAATGTTTTGCTCCTTGTTTACTATTTGTTACCTTCTGTTTTTGTATTTTCATATTACAAAAACCTATATCTACCATCCATATTACACTTGTATCACCATCTCTTCGCCGAATTAGTGCACCTATACAATTTTCCGTTGTATTGGGTGTGTTGGAGACACAAGAAACTCTTTGTTATTTGATTGCAGGGTTGCTTGAGAGAGACCATCTTCATCCTATGCCTCCCATGGATTGATAAACCTTAGGTCATCCACTTGAGGGAAATTTGCTAGTGTCCTACAAAACTCTGCGCTTGGAGGCCCAACACGGGTCTACAAGAAAAAGGTTGTGTAGTATACATCAAGCTCTTTTGTAGCGCCGTTGCCGGGGAGGTTAGGTAAGCGACACTCACATCCCGTTAACGAAGCTCTTTTCTGGCGCCGTTGCCGGGGAGGTGAGTGCTTGAAGGTATATCTTTAGATCTTGCAATCAAATCTTTTACTTTCTTTTTCTTCACTAGTTTGGTTTTATAATAGAAAACTACAAAAAAATGGAATTGAGGTTGCCTCATATGCGTCATATTTTTAATATCTTTCGTGAAAATGATCGAAGGGAAAATTGTGCTCAAGTGTTAGAAGAAGAAGCTGTAAATATGTTTAGCACTAAATCTTTGAGTGATGAGCATGATAGCAATATTGTTAGTATAAATTCTCTGAATACTCATGATTCTAATGATATGCAAAGCCACAAGCTTGGGAATGCTATTCTTGATGAATATGATATTTTTAGTCCCCCAAGTTTTGATGAGAAAAACTATTATGATGATAGCATGCCTCCTATGTATGATGATTATTGTGATGACATGTATGCTATGAAGAGTGATAGTAACCATGAAACTTGTTATCATGATTTTAATATTCAAAGTGGTTATGTCAATCAAGTACCTCATGATAGTTATTTCGTTCAGTTTGCTCCCACTATTATGAAGGAGGAGAAGTTTGCTTATGTGGAGAGTGATAAATTTTCTATGCTTGTAGATCATGAAAATAATGTTGTAGGTGACAGTTATATTGTTGAATTCCTTCAGGATGCTACTGAAAATTATCATGAGGGAGGAGCATATGCTTGTAGGAATTGCAATAATATCAAGTTTCCTCTCTATGTGTTCAAAGTTTTGAAGTTACGCTTGTTTTGCCTTACTATGCTAGTTGATTCTTGCACCCATAAATTGTTTGCTCACAAAATAACTATGCATAGGAAGTGGGTTAGACTTAACTGTTCTTGTCATGAGATTCATGATGCTCTTTTGCATGTTATAATTATTATTCATGTGTGAGCATCATTGAAATCATCATGCCTAGCTAAAAGGCTTTAAAGAAAACCGCTTGTTGAGAGACAACCCAAAAATTTTACTGTCTTTTTTGATGTCTTCACATGATTAAGATACTATAGTAATCATGTTTTATAAGTTTTGATTCAATAAAGTGCCAAGTAAAGCCTTTGGGATAGTGTGGCGGATAGTTGAGTTGATTCTGTGCAAAAACAGAAACTTTTGCTCTTAGTCCAGGAATAGTGTATATTCACTGGAATGTGATTTTGATCTGAATTTTCTACACATGATTGATATACAAATTTTCTGGGTTTTCCTAATTTTTCATAATTTCTAGAAATAGGGAAGTATGGTTACACTACATATCTTCAAAGAATGTTCTGTTTTTGACAAATTCTATTTTGCATGCATAGTTTTCTTGTTTTAGTGTTCCCATAGCTTATATTCAGTGATATAAATTATGAGAATAGTAGAATACAGTAGGTATCATGTGGGAACAATTATGAATCTTGTCTTGATGGTACCTAAGTGAATGATCATTATTTATTATACTAACCCATCTCACGAAGGTCCGTTAATTTTTGTGTGATTGAAGTTTTCAAGTTTTGGCTGAGACACCGATATGAGGAGAATAAGGAGTAAAAAGAACCTAAGCTTGGGGATGCCCAAGGAACCCCCAAATTAATATACAAGGAAGACTCAAGCGCCTAAGCTTGGGGATGCCCCGGAAGGCATCCCCTCTTTCGTCTTCAACATTATCGGTATATCTTACTTGGACCTATATTTTTATTCATCACAGAATATGAGTTTTTCTTGGAACGTCATTTTATTTTGTTGATCTCTGTTAGGTGTTATTTATAATCTTGTTTTTCAATAAAAAGTTCCGAGAATTGCATTAGGATGCTTGCATTGCATACTTTGATTGGTGTTGTGTAAAAATAGAAGTTGGTGCTGTAGTGTTCGAATTTTCATTTTTTTACTGGAATGGGGAAAGTTTGTGAACTTTTTACATAGGGTTTTCATATAAATTTTATAGCATGCCCTAAATTATCATAAATTTTTGAGTTACACAAGTACACTATTTTCATAAATTTCTACAAACTCTTCAGTTTGGACAAATTGCTGTCATAGTTTTGTTATCCGCTTATCCTATGGTTTCCATAGGCTATATTGAGAGATATAAATTGTGCAAATTATAATAAACAGTACATGATGTTCGCAATTATTATGCAACTTGTCTTGGCAGTACATAAAGAGTTGATTTATTATTATGTGCACTAACCTATCTTACGAGTTCTTTTCAAGTTTTGTGTGGATGAAGTTTTTGAGAATAGGGGAAACCGGGATACGAGAGGATTGAAAATATATAAAAGCTCAAGCTTGGGGATGCCCAAGGCACCCCAAGTAAATATTTCAAGAACTCTCAAGCATCTAAGCTTGGGGATGCTACGCATCCCACCTCTCTTCGTCAACTATCGGTTAGCCTATGTTGAGCCTAAATTTTTATTCGTTCACATGATGCGTCCTATTCTTGGAGTGATTTTTTATTTTGTTTGCTGTTTAAATAAAATACTCAGATCTTCAAATATTATTTTTGAGGGAGAGAGAGTCCTCACATAGCTCCTTAATTATTTGACTACTCATTGATCTTCACTTATATCTTTTGTGAGTAGCTTGTCATTTCCTCTAATGCTTCACTTATACCTTTTTGAGGGATGAAATCTTTATGCTCTTGTGCTTCCTTTAAATTGGTTTGAGCATGTCGAAAGGGTAATAACAATATATGAAACTAGTCCCAAAGTAATAGATACTCAAGAGGGATATAATACAAACTTTCATGAAGATCATGGGACAAATTAAACTTGATTATTTGTAATAGTTTTGAAACATGATGATAGTAATATGTGAGTCATGTTAGTGAGTAATTATGCTTTAAGTAGGAATAATGGTGTCAAGGTTTGTGATTCCCTATGCATGAATGAAAGTCAATAGTTATGCAATGAAGTTACATCCTACTGTGGTGCATTATTCGGTGTTAGTTATGACTCAATGCTCACTTATGTAAATTTTTGTATATTGATTTGATTGCTTCCCAATCTATTTGCTAGACATCATTTGTACTAAGTAGAAATACTACTTATGCATCAAAAATCCTTAAACCATATTTTGCCTCATGAGTCCACCATACCTACCTATATGCGGTATTTCTATGTCGTTCCAAGCAAATTTGTATATGCCATCTCTAAATTTTCAAAATAATTTTTCTCTTTTGTGTGCCCGTACCGCTCATGAAACTGTGGGGAGTGTCCAATATTTTTCCATGCTAGGTGGGTTATTCTCACAATATGTGTTGATTCACTATCATTCATGAGAAAGTGACTGGTATTCGGGATGCTCAGTTCCATGCTCAAAAATCAAATCAAATATAATGAAACAAAACTCCCCCAGGAATGTTGTTGGTATGGACGGTACCCGTGGATTCGGCTCGCCATGGAGTGTGAATGATTGTTTGAGGGCGAGTAAAAACTTTATCATTCTGTTTGGGAACCGCCTATAATGTATCTAGCATGGAAAGTATTGTGAGCTACTTTGTCGTTTTCGTTGACAAGAAGAGCAAGCTACTCAAAATAATTTTTCTCTCTCAATTTAAACCTTGAGCTCTTGCACCTCTACAAATCCCTACTTCCCTCTGCGACGGGCCTATCTATTTACTTTATGCAATTTTTATTTTTGCTTTGAGTCTCCATCTTCTCTTATAAGCACCAACTAGGGAACACTATGAACGTACTTGAGCATCGGGCATAGCTAATATTTGAGTGTGTTTCATGAATGGATCCATGATTGAGCATAGTTGGCTAGGGATAACTTTATTTAGTGTTGATATTTTGAAAGACATGGTTGTTTGTTGACATGCTTGAGTATTGAAGTCATTATGTTAAAACTAGACTATTGCTTTGAATCACTTACAAGTCCAAATGTCCATGATATATGAAGAAGAAAAGAATTTAATGAACATGTTACGCAGCATTCCACATCAAAAAATCTGTTTTTATCATTTACCTACTCGAGAACGAGCAGGAATTAAGCTTGGGAATGCTGATACGTTTCCAATGAATCTATAATTTTGCTTGTTCCATGTTGTTATATTATCATTCTTGGATGTTTTACAATCATTTTACTACAACTTTATATTATTTTTTGGGACTAACCTATTAATGGTTGCAAAATCGCACAAGTTTTTGTTTCACACTTTTATTTGTAAGAATTAATTAGAAATTGTGAAAAAAATGCAAAAGGAGCCTTGTTGGAGGAGGACTCTGACTCTCTTGAAATCTATCCACAAACACTTTTTAGAGATCGTCTGTTTGACCCCCGAATACGGTATAAAATGGAACACGCGAAAATTGAGAAAGTGTGGGGAATTTTATGGAAATGAATCTGGACTACAAATTCGTCCAAAACGGAATTCGTATGCGATCTGGAGACTAGTTTTACTAGAGGATAATATCTGATTACGGGATCACGAGAATTGTTGATGTGATTGAGTTCAACTCTTAACATATCTGATATATTCGGCCAAGCCACGATTTTGGAGACTCATGAGGGCTGTGAGAAACCCCTAGGGAGGTTCTAGATGTGTCCGAGAGCTATTGGATCAAGGGTCCATCCATCGGAAGGCAATAGAGCATCACAGACGCACATATAAAGAGAGGAAAAACCCTAATTTTGGTAGAGGCACCAAGAGCACGAATTGGCCTCTCCCTTGGCAGCCGCCAAGAAGGGGAGAGGCTCCTCCTTTGCAGCACCAATACCAAGGAAGAAGGAGGGGCAAGGGGCTGCCGCCCTTCGCCTATGTCGTGGCCGCCATCACCTCCATCTCTTCGGTGTTGCACCTCTCCATCCATAAATCTCTCTTTCTCACCATGATAATGTGTGAGTAATCCTCCTCGGGGCTGAGGGTATGTACTAGTAGCTATGTGTTCAATCTCTCTCTCTCTCGTGTTCTTGAGATGGCACGATCTTGATGTATCGCAAGCTTTATTAATATAAATGAATCATATGGAGTTTTCCCATCTCTATCTTTTTGTGATGAATTGAGTTTTTCCTTTGAAGTTTTCTTATCGGATTGAGTCTTTAAGTATTTGAGAACACTTGATGTATGTCTTGCGATGGGCTATCTGTGGTGACAATGGAATGTTTTATTGATCCACTTGATACATGTTTTGGTGATCAACTTGCGCGTTCCGTGACCTTGGGAATCTATGCATAGGGGTTGGCACATGTTTTCGTCTTGACTTTCCGGTAGAAATTTTGGGGCACTCTTTGAAGTTCTTTGGGTTGGATTGAACATGATGAATCTGAAATTATGTGATGCATATCGTATAATCATGCCCATGGGTACTTGTTGTGACATTGGAGTATCTAGGTGACATTAGGGTTTTGGTTGATGTGTATCTTAAGGTGTTATTTTAGTACGAACTCTAGGTCTGTTCGTGACACTTATAGGGATAGCTCATAAGATTGATCAAAAAATATAACTTTTAGGTGGTTTCATACCCTACAATGATTTCTTCGTTTATTCTCCGCTATTTGTGCCTTTGGAGTGAACTCTTTGTCGCACGTGAGGGATTTATATATGATTCAACTATGTTAGTATTGTTGAGAGAACTTGCACTAGTGAAAGTATGGACCTTAGGCCTTGTTTCCAAGCATTTATAGAATGTTTTGCTTGCGTTTACTATTTGATACCTTGCTGTTTTTTTATTTTCAGATTACAGAAACCTATATCTACCATCCATATTACACGTGTATCACCATCTCTTCGTTGAACTAGTGCACCTATACAATTTACCATTGTACTGGGTGTGTTGGGGACACAAGAGACTCTTTGTTGTTTGATTGTAGGGTTGCTTGAGAGAGACCATTTTCGTCCTATGCCTTCCGCGTATTGATAAACCTTAGGTCATCCACTTGAGGAAAATTTTCTATTGTCCTACAAAACTTTGCGCTTGGAGGCCCAACACGAGTCTAAAAGAAGAAGGTTGTCTAGTAGACATCATCAATATAAACACAATGGGAGCATCATGAAGCCTATGCCAAGCACATTTAATTCTAACCCTCTTCCTAGGAATAGGAATTTTTTAAGCAAAAGTTTTATTATAGAAATAATCAACTGGCATAGTAAGGCAAACCAATCACAACTTCAAGATTTTCAACACATAGAGAGGAAACTTGATATTATTGCAATACCTACAATCATATGTTCCTCCCTCATAATAATTTTAAGCAGAATCATGAAGAATTTAACAATATAAATATCACATAAATAATTGTTTTCGTGATGCACAAGGATATAATTTTTATCACTACCCACACAAGCAAAATCCTTATCATTCAAAGTAGCGGGAGCAAACTCAACAAAATAACTATCATGAGATACTTGATTGATATAATCAAACTAAAAATTAAAATCATGATGACAAGTTTCTTGGTTATTATTATTCTTAATAGCATACATTTCATCACAATAATCATCATAGATAGAATCTTTCTTATCATAGTCAACTAAAATATCGTCCAAAATAGTGGACTTATCACTAAATAAAGTCATCACCTCCCCAAATCCACTTTTATCATTATGTAAAGATCCAACACCCTATAAAATTGTGGGATCATTAGTACTTATAGTTGACATCTTCAAAACCCACTTTAATCAATATAATCATCATAAATAGGAGGCATGCTTTCATCATAATAAATTTGCTCATCAAAACTTGGGGGACTAAATATATCATCTTCATCAAACATAGCATCCCCATGTTTGTGGCTTTGATATCATTAGCACATGGATATTCAGGGAATTCATACTAACAATATTACTATCATGCTCATCATTCAAGGAATTCACATTAAGCATTTTTATAAATTCTTCCTCTAACAATTGAGCACAATTTTCCGAACCATCATTTTAACGAAAGACATTAAGACGAAGCAAATGAGGCAACCTAAATTCTATTTTTCTGTAATTTTATTTTATAAAACCAAACAAGTGAAAAAAAGAAACTAAAACATTTAATTGGAAGATCTAAAGATATACCTTCAAGCAGTCACCTCCCCGGCAACGGGGCAAGAAAAGAGCTTAATGTCTACTATGCAACTTTACTCTTGTAGACGTTGTTGGGCCTTCAAGTGTAGAGTTTTGTAGGACAACAACAAATTTCCCTCAAGTGGATGAGGCTCAAGTTGATCAATCCATGGGTGGTTTAGGATGAAGATGGTCTCTCTCAAACAATCTTGCAATCAAATACAACAAATCCCATGTGTCCCCAACACACCCAATACAATGGCAAATTCTATTGGTGCACTAGTTAGTGGAAGAGATGGTGATACAAGTGTAGTATGGAAAGTAGATATAGGTTTTTGTAATCTGAAAATATAAAAATAGAAATGTAGCAAGTGGAAAACAATGATTAAAATTTTGTATAAATGCTTGGAAATAAAGCCCAGGGTTCGTACTTACACTAGTGCAATATCTTACCAATGCTAACATAGTAGAATCATAAGGTCATCCCTCAACAAGCAACAAAGATTCACTCCTTAGTTCCTATTAGCGGAGAACATAATAAGAAGTTGTTGTAGGCAGTGAACCCCCTAAAATTTATTCTTTTTATCAATCTTTTGAGCTATTCCTATAAGTTTCACAAACAACACTCGAGTTTGTACTAGAATAATACCCATGATACATATCAATCAATCCTAATGTCACTTAGATACTCCAATGTCTCCCCAAGTATCCTTGGGCTAATTGTACGACATGCATCAAACATTTTCAGATTCATCATATTCAATCCAACACAAAGAACATCAGATTCATCACGCTAAATGGAGCCACGTGGGCCCTAGGGGGTGGTCGCGCCCAGTTCCTTGTCACCCTGAGGAGGCTCCCCTCTTGTGGTTCTTTGCTCCAATATTACTCATATGTTCCAGAATAAATCGTCAAAAAGTTTTAGGCAATTTCGAGAACTTCCATTTTCTGCACAAAAACAACACCATGGTAATTCTGCTTAAAACAACGTTAGTACGTATTAATTCTAAATAAATCGTAAAAGTGCATCAAAGCCATATAAAAATATTCTAAACATAGGTGAATATGGCATAAATACTTCATAAATTATTGATATGTTTCGAGGCGTATCAGAGATCCACACCAAACCTCAAAATTTGCACCGAAAGCACATGAGGGTTTCATGCTTGGTTATGGAACGGATTCACACACCTACACAAGCTTCAACATTTTTCACAATAATATTGTTGAGACTGTAGATGTGCAGTTCAATAAAACTAATGGCTCACAAAGAGAGCATATGTTGTCTATGCTAGGTGAACTTCCATCTGATGAAGCTATTAGGCTGCTGGGCACTGGTGAGATCATACCTGAGGAACGAGTTGTTGAGAAAGTCATCATTCCTTCACCTACCCCTCACAAAGACAATGATGCTTGTGAAGATATTGTTGTTGATGAAGACAATGCTCAGTAGTAGGACCAAAGTCTTCGACCTGCTGATCCGTGAGTTGCTAATGAAGTTAAAATCAAGAAGATGCTCGACAACATTAATGCACCAGGTCCTCTCACTCATTCAAGAGCTAAAAAATTTGCTAACTTTTGTGGGCATTTTGCTTCTGTGATGATCTCAGAGCCCACCAAAGTGGATGAAGCTTTTATGGAGTTGGACTGGATTCAAGCAATGCAACAAGAGCTTTATCAATTCAAGCTCAACAATGTATGGGAGCTAGTCAAGTGCCCCGATCCATGCAAGCAAAATATCATTGGCACAAAATGGTTCAATCGCGACAAGCAAGATGAATATGGCCAAGTGGTCAAAAACAAGGCTCGTCTTGTCTCTCGAGGCTACACACAAGTTGAGGGTATCGATTTCGAAATAACATTTGCACTTGTTGCTAGACTTGAATCCATACACATATTGCTTGCTTATGCTAACCACCATGATATATGCTTATACCAAATGGATGCCAAAAGTGCATTCCTCAATGGTAAGATTGAGGAAGAAGTATATGTTGCTCAACCACGAGGGTTTGAAGATCCAAAACACCCTGACATGGTCTCCAGGATCAACAAAGCATTGTATGGCCTAAAATAAGCACGAAGAGCATGTTATGACACACTCGAGGAATTCCTCAAGGACAAAGGCTTCAAGCCTGGTTCGATGGGTCCTACTCATTTCACTAAATCATATGATGGTGAACTATTTGTATCTCAAATCTATGTTGATGACATTATCTTTGGATGTACTAAACTCGATACAGTGATGAGTTTAGCTTCATGATTGTCGAGGGGATAACCCCGGGGTAGGCTCAGCGAGCCTGCTCTTTTACCTTCAGCCAAGAAGGAATAACTAGAACAATTCTACAAGGCCCAAGTCCCCTGGCCGGCTAGGTAGCACCTGTCGGCTGGGGGGCGAGGTGACAACTCTATGGCCGGCCAGGAAGCACCTGTCGACTAGAGGCGAGACGGCTACCTCCCCCTGGCCGCCTAGGCCAAGCCAGCCGACTAGGGGCTAGGCGGCCGTGCCCAGGCCGGCTAGTTAATCAGGCTAGCCAGCTGGGGATCGCAAGTCTCATCAGACCGTAGGTCATGACGAGACCCTACGGTTAAAGGTGCCTACGCGTTAGCAAAGGTACTGGATCGGGGTGCACGACACGTACCAGCATCGGTGGCCACGCTGCTGACCTCCTCCGGCTCAGATCCATCACCCTGCACAGTGTCGGCCCGTCAAACTCCCACTCCATTACTGCACTCGGCATGGAAACAGTGGAGGCGGCCGTACTGTTTGCCCATGACGAATCTTGTTGGACGACACTGGACGTACAACATGTGTCCTGCGTCAACCTTATGCGAGAGTCTTATTGACTAGCCGGCAGGTCCCACAGCCAGACGGGACTTCACAACCGGCGGGCCCCTCCTGCGACAAGACAAGACGCTTGTGGACCCCCTGACTAGCCGGCGAGGCTGCCAGCCGGGTCCCACGCTCGTACCTTTATCCATATTGTAGGTCGGTGGGTTCGTCTATAAAACCCCCCGGCCCCCCTCCATGCAGAGGGTCGGTCAACTTAGCACACACACAAACCACATAGGAGAGGCAGACGCGAGCCAGCAGCTCCTTCTTCATCCTCCGCAATATAGTTCCAGGAGCACTTTGTAGTCCCATTCATACATCATACACTCCGGTAGGATTAGGGGTGTTATCTCTACGGAGAGCCCTGAACCTGGGTACATCGTGCGTTCCATGCTTGTGTCAACCTCGTTCCCAACGCCCTCCGGTGCCACTTCGGTTCCCACCATCTTTAGCCTACCCTTGGTTTATGTTCTGAGTGAACTCCGACATTTGGCGCCCACCGTGGGGCCGTCCGTGGCATCGGCTGGCTTCACGCGTTGGGCGGGGCCCCGCGCTTACACCACCGGATGCATCGCATCCGGATAGATCTGCATGCCCGTGGATCCTGCCTTCGATGAGGCTTCACCGATGATGATCGACGTCCATGTCCTTCATGCGGATTTGGACGGGGAGTCCGATGACAAGGTGCTCCCTAGCATCATCGTCGCTGCAATGGCGAACCTCAGCGTTCTCTTTAGCGATCTGCGCCTCAACGATGGTCCTCGCAACTTTGGCGAGGACTTCGATGTCGAGGCGTTATGCGCCAGCTTTAGTAGGCTCTCTATCGCTGAGACACCTGCATTCGACGTGTACCCCAGTAATGTACTCGTCTTCGACAGTCCTCCGTCATCTGCGAGGTTCTTCACCCCGTATCATGTCGCCACCGTCTCCAACATCGTGGAGGTGATGGTCATCGGCGCTGGCACCAGCACGACTCATGGCAAGGCGTCAACAGACGCTGGTGAGCCTGATGTTGTCACCGCTAACACTCTTCAGGCCGCTCTTACTGTCCTGAAGACGCCCATCTCCGCCTCCACAAACCCCACCGACGCACGGGCCTCGCTGGAGGAGTGATCGCCATCGCCTCGGCTAAACACCAGATGGAGGCCAGGCAGCGTGAGTATAACTCCGCCTACGGCCTCACTCCGGTTTCCGAGGCCCCTAGCCAGCTCGGCTCGGTCCCCGGCCACGGTCGGGTCATCGCCGAGATTCTACGCGGCAAGCAGCCCATCCACAAGACTCCCGCGGCGAAATTAGGGGCGGCCCAGGCGGCCATGGCAGAAATGCCAAGCTTGGAGGGCGAGGAGCGCGCCTTCGAGGAGAAGCGGGTCAAGGATCTCCTTGACGGCGCCAAGGAGCAACAGACACGGCTTGACCCCGGTCAAGCTCAATCGGAGTCTCCCGGAACTAACCCCGGAGTGCGCCGTAACCCCAACAGTCATCAACAAGCCCAAGGATCTTCCTCGCATCGCACTTTCGGCCGGAAGGGCGAGGGCAGCCACGACAGGTGTTCTGTGCGCTAGAGCGAACATACTTCGAGTCGGCGTCGCGGAGATGATGAGAGTGATTTGGTATATGAGGTTCCTCGTCCGGGGAGGACCCATGCTACCGTCTCACAAGGCACCCTTCCGATCGCGGCTCGGATCGACGCTCGCGTCCCCCAGGGTGACCACGACGCCGGCAGGCGTCTCAGCGCACTGGCGCAGTCAGCTCTTCTAGAGGAGGACGGTCCCATCGGCCCGGCATGCTTCGGCCCCCGGATCCGAGGCGAGCCATTTCCCCGAGGCTTTCGTCCGCAATTTCACCGGCACCTACAAGCGCCTTGGCCGGCCTCGCGAGTTGGCCATGTGCAACCAGAGGCCCGACGAACCCCTTCACGACTATGTCACAAGCTGGACGGAGCTTCACAACTCCTCCGAGGGAGTGCATGAGGTACAGGCTATCTAGTACTTCATCGACGGCTGCCGAGACGGCACTCTCCTCAAGCACAAGCTCATGTGCTCCGAGCCCACATCTCTGGCGGTGCTCATGGACAAGGCGGACAATTATGCCACGGTCGACTCTGTGATGCGGGTCAAGGTGACCGCCTCGGACAAGGCTGTCCCCACACCGGCTACTCCCAAGATGGCTGGAGACAATCTAGGCGGCCAGAAGAACAACAAGCGCAAGGTGGATCAACTCGATTCGCGCTCCAACAACAAGCTAGTAGCCAACATGGAGGGAGAGGCGCCGGCTACCTAGGCCGGCTCCCAACGGAGGCGGACCAACAAAATCAACTGGCGGTCCAAGCAGACCTTCGAATAGATGCTTGACGCGCCCTGCAAGATGCATTCTGGGGCACAGCCCTCTACGCACACCTTCGACAGTGCAGCTTCGCACGACGATTGTCGCAAGGGGAGGGCCTGCCGGCTACCCCAGGTGCACCTGCAGCGCCTCAAGCTCCGGCTCCCGGTCCTGCTCCGGCTTCACCACCACCGCCTCGCCACGACGGCCGTCTCCACGACGACTATTGCTACTTCAACAAAAGACCTTCCAACGGCGCCAGAAACAAGCGTGCTGACGGGACACTATTCTTGTCTTGATACTCCTCAGCAACGGCACCAGGAATCCTTCTGCTACGGCTACGCCTTTAGGGACTTCCTTGGCAAATATGCAAAGGATTCCCCCGTGGACTTGGAGCCTTGCATTGGTGTTCCCTCGAAGCGGAAAGGGTGATGTAGCACATCGGCGGTAAGTATTTCCCTCAGTTTTGAGAACCAAGGTATCGATCTAGTGAAGGATTATCACAAGTACATGCACAAAGACAAAGAGCTTGCACCCAATGCTATGAAGGGGTTGTCAATCCCTTATAGATTGTTTGCCAAGTGAGAACTGAAAGCAAAAAAGAGACAAAGCAAAGTAAAAGCGAAAGTGGAAACGATAGGTGTGAATAGACCCGGGGGCCTTAGTGTTCACTAGTGGCTTCTCTCATGAAAGCAAGTAGACGGTGGGTGAACGAATTACTGTCGAGTAATTGATAGAACCGCGCAAAGTTGTGACATTATCTATGGGAATGATTATATCTATAGGCATCACGTACAAAACAAGTAGACTGATACTTTCTGCATCTACTACTATTACTCCACACGTCGACCGCTATCCAGCATGCATCTAGTGTATTAAGTTCATGAGAACAGAGAAACGCCTTAAGCAAGATGACATGATGTAGATGGACAATCTCATATGTACGATAAAAGCCCATCTTGTTACCCTTGATGGCAACAACATGATGCGTGCCTTGCTGCCCCTTCTGTCACTCGGAAAGGTCACCACATGGTATGAACCCAAAACCAAGCAGTTCTCCCATTGGAAGAATCATAGATCTAGTTGGCCAAACAAAACCCAAGACTCGGAGAGACTTACAAGGATATCAAATCATGCATATAAGAAATCAGCAAAGACTCAAATATATATCATAGATAATCTGATCACAAATCCACAATTCATGGGATTTCGACAAACACAGAGCCAAAGAGGATTACATCGGATAGATGTCCATGAAGATCATGGAGAACGTTGTATTGAAGATCCAAGAGAGAGAAGAAACCATCTAGCTACTAACTACGGACCCGTAGGTCTGAAGTCAACTACTCACGAGTCATTGGAGGGGCGATGATGATGATGAAGAAGCCCTCAAACTCCAAAGTCCCCTCTGGCAGGGCACCGGGAAGGGTCTCCAGATGAGATCTCGCGGAAATGGAAGCTTGCGGCGGCGGAAAAGTTTTTTCGTGGATGCACTGATTTTTTCTGGATTTTTAGGGAATTTATAGGCCAAAGACCTAGGGCAGGGGAGCGCCATGGGGGCCACAAGCTTGGTTGTTGCGGCCTCCCCCCGGCCACGGCAACAGGGCTTGTGGCCCCCCTGTGGGCCCACTTGCTTGGCCCTCAAGCCTCCCGATCTTCTTCCGTTCTGGAAAAAATTATTTCGGGGATTTTATTCCGTTTGGACTCCGTTACAAAATCACATCTAAAAAGAGTCAAAAAAACAAAAAAAACAGGAACTGACGCTTGGCACTGAATTAATAAGTTAGTCCCAAAAAGATATAAAAGGTAAACAAAACATCCAAAGTTGACAAGATAACAACGTGAAACCATCAAAAATTATAGATACATTTGAGTCGTATCAAGCATCCCCAAGCTTAACTCCTGCTCGTCCTCGAGTAGGCAAGTGATAAAGAATGAATTTTTGATGCGTTCATGCTACCTAGCATAGATGTCCTTTGTAACTCCTCTTATGTGACGTGAATGTTCAAATCCATTAGATTCAAAACAATAGTTTGCTATTGACGTGGAAACAATAATACTTCAAGAAAACTAGCAAGGTACTCATGAACTTTCAAAATAACAAGGCCAAAATAAAGTTATCCCTACAAAATCATATAGTCTGGCTATGCTCTATCATCACTGCACAACGAATTTAAATCATGCACAACCTCGGTATTGGCCAAGTAATTGTTTTCACACCTTTACTTTCTCAAACTTTTTCAACTCTCACGCAATACATGAGCGTGAGCCATGGTTTTAGCACTATAAGTGGTGTGGAGTGTAGTGGAGGTTGCAAGACAAACAAAGAGAAGATGGTCACATTGGCAAGGCATATCAATGAGCTATGGAGATTCTCATCAATAGATATCAACGTGAATGAGTAGAGATTGCCGTACAAATGATGCACTAGAGCTAAGAGTATGTGAAAGATCTTAAAGACAACTAGTGGGTGTGCATCCAACTTGCTTGCCCACGAAGACCAAAGGCAATTTTGAGGAAGCCTGTCATTTGAATATACAAGCCAAGTTATATAATGAAAATTTCCCACTAGCTATATGGTGGTGACAAAACGAGAGACTCTCAATCATGAAGATCATGGAGCTTAATATGCACAAGTGTGGAAAGGTGGTATCATTGTCCCTTCTCTCTTTTTCTCTCATTTTTTTGAATGGGATCTTTGGCCTCTTTTTTTTGGTGGGCATCTTTGGCCTCTTTTATTTCCTCACATGGGACAATGCTCCATCAATGATGATCATCACACTTACAACTCAAAACTTAGAGCAATGATGACTCTATATGGAATACCTTCGGTAGTGTACCGTGACAATGATCTAGCATGGCATGGAAATTAATGGAAACATCTTGCTAGCTATCTTACGATCACGCAATGACCATGTAGACATGGTGGCACATGTCATGGTGGTAGTTTCATGGCAATATATCTCGGAATGACTTTGAAAAAGCCATAGTAGGTAGGTATGGTGGCTGTTTTGGGGGAGGCTAATGGTGGGTTTTGTGCACCGACGAAAGTTGCACGGAACTAAAGAAGATAGTGATGGTGGAAGGTGAAAGTGCATCTAAACCATGGACTCAACATTAGTCATGAAGAACTCATATACTTGTTGCAAAAGTTTTATTACTAATCGAAACAAAGCATTCAACGCATACTCCTAGGGGAAGGGTTGGTAGGAATAAACCATCGCGGGATCCCGACCGCCACACAAAGGATGACAATCAATAGACTAATCATGCTCAGACTTCATCACATAGCGGTTCACCGTACGTGCATGCTACGGGAATCACTAACTTCAATACAAGTATTTCTAGATCCACAACACCTTACTAATATAGCTTCAATATTACCATAACCACAACTCAAAACTAGTTGAGATGAATCAAACTTCTCTAACTATTCAATGCACATGAAGGTGGAAGTTTTCGTATCCCTTTGGATAACTACCCCTTTTTGAGACAACTTTCATAGCATAGATAAACTACCAAGCCACGCGTCACTGTGCTCTAAAAGATATAAGTGAAGCACATAGAGCAAAATCAACTAGCTCAAAAGATATAAGTGAAGCACATGTGAGCTGAATTGTATACCAAAGGATATAAGTGAAGCTCGACAAAATCACGGTGAGTGCATGTCTCTCTCTATAGGTGTGCAGCAAGGATGATTGTGACACAACAAAAATAAAAGACTCCTACGATACAAGATGCTCCAAGCACAACACATAACATGTGGTGAATAAAAATGTAGCCCCAAGTAACGTTACCGATGGATTGAAGACGAAAGAGGGGATGCCTTCCCGGGGCATCCCCAATCTAAGGCTTTTACGACATCCTTGAATCAACTTGGGATGCCTTGGGCACCCCCAAGCTTGAGCTCTTGCCACTATTTATCTTTTTGTCCATAAGAACTTCACCCTAAACTTTAAAACTTCACAACACGAAACTTAAAGAGAAACTCGTGATAACATTAGTATAAGACAGCAAACCACCACTTCCTTAGGTACTGTAGCAAACTTAAATTCTACTTATTTTGATGTTGGGTTACTATATTTTCAATCTTCCATGGCTAATACCCCCCCGATACTATCCATAGTTTCATCAAAATAAGCAGCCAACACAACAAAAACAGAATCTGTTAACAGCAGACCAGTCTGTAGCAATCTGTATACTTCATATACTTCTGGTACTTCAAAAAATCTGAAAACTTACGACAGTCTGAAGAATTTACGTAGCAATCAGAAGCAAAAATAATCAACTCAAAATCTCTTACAGAAAAAAATATAAAATTCTTTTCGTGAGCCGAAAGTTTCTGTCTTTTCCAGCATGACCAAACGATCATCCCTAAGACTAATCATAACGGTTTTGCTTGGCACAAACGCAAAAAGAAACACAAAAAACACAATCATAACAGAATTATGAAAGTGTGGAAAACACAAAACAGAAAGAAAAAGGATAGATTCGTTGGGTTGCCTCCCAACAAGCACTATTGTTTAACGCCCTTAGCTAGGCAAAAGGTGATGGAATCACGTATAGTAATCTTTGGTGCTCAAACCATAAGTAGTGTGATCATTTATCATCTTAAGATCTTATCTTTATTGGATGACTCACCACTAGCTTTAGGAACAAAAACGGACTTGACAGTCTTTTTGAGAGTGAGATTTGGAGTATTTCGCACAGCGGCAAAAGCGGAACCCAAGTTGGTTATGACATCTTCTAGTTTGCCAATTCTAGAAGAATCATTAACTATATGTTCCTCCTCCCTTCAATTTTTCAAAACATTTCCCACTTTGGATCCGTACTGAGTAATTTGATTGTGGATCTTTCTATCCAAACCCTCAATAAGTTCAACTGTGGCAATTTTGTTTTCAATAGAGTCAAGGTTTTCATCACGTGTTCCAAGGTTAAGGTAGTTCCATTAACCATGAGCGGGTGTGAGCCTCCCAAATTCATGATAGCTCCATAGGAGTCAATAGTATGGCTCCCCAAAAAATTCCCGCCTACGATGGTATCAAGAATATACCTATTCCAAGGAGAGATTCCAACATAAAAACTGCGAAGAAGGACGGTAGTGGATTGCTTACGAGTGGTTCTACTTTAAGCATTGCAAATCATGTACCAAGCATCCTTTAAATTTTCTTCCTCATTCTGCCTGAAATTGAGAACTTCGTTCTCAGGGGTATCGTTTGGAGTAGTGGGTCTAGCCATTGATGGACTATCCCACACAAGAACGAGCAGGAAGAAAGCGAGTGAAGCGGGAAAAAGAGTACGGCAAAGGAAGACAGCAAAAAGGCAAAAGGCAAAAGGAAACGACAAAGGAGAAAGGCAAAAGAAAACGGCAAATATGAAGTGGGTGAGAGGAAAACGAGAGGCAACTGGCAAAAAAGTAAATGCAAGAGATGAGTTTGTGAGACCTACTTGGATAGATCTCTCCTTCCCCGGCAATGGCGCCGGAAATACTTCTGCTACTGCAATAAAAGACCTTCCAACGGTGCCAGAAACAAGCGTGTTGACGGGAGACTATTCTTGTCTTGATACTCCTCAGCAACGGCACCAGGAATCCTTCTGCTACGGCTACGCCTTTAGGGACTTCCTTGGCAAATATGCAAAGGATTCCCCCGTGGCCTTGGAGCCTTGCGTTGGTGTTCCCTCGAAGCGGAAAGGGTGATGTAGAACAGCGGCGGTAAGTATTTCCCTCAGTTTTGAGAACCAAGGTATGGATTTAGTGAAGGATTATCACAAGTACCTACACAAACACAAAGAGCTTGCACCCAACAATATGAAGGGGTTGTCAATCCCTTATAGATTGTTTGCCAAGTGAGAACTGAAAGCAAAAAGAAACAAAGCAAAGTAAAAGCGGAAGTGGAAACGATAGGTGTGAATAGACCCGGGGGCCGTAGTGTTCACTAGTGGCTTCTCTCATGAAAGCAAGTAGACAGTGGGTGAATGAATTACAATAGAACCGCGTAAAGTCGTGACGTTATCTATGACAATGATTATATCTATAGGCATCACGTCCAAAACAAGTAGACCGATACTTTCTGCATCTACTACTATTACTCCACACGTCGACCGCTATCCAACATGCATCTAGTGTATTAAGTTCATGAGAACAGAGTAACGCCTTAATCGAGATGACATGATGTAGATGGACAATCTCATATCTATGACAAAAGCCCATCTTGTTACCCTTGATGGCAACAACATGATGCGTGCCTTGCTGCCCCTTCTGTCACTGGGAAAGGTCACCACACGGTATGAACCCAAAACCAAGCACTTCTCCCATTGCAAGAATCATAGATCTAGTTGGCCAAACAAAACCCAAGACTCAGAGAGACTTACAAGGATATCAAATCATGCATATAAGAAATCAGCAAAGACTCAAATATATATCAAAGATAATCTGATCACAAATCCACAATTCATCAGATCTCGACAAACACACCGCCAAAGAGGATTACATCGGATAGATCTCCATGAAGATCATGGAGCACTTTGTATTGAAGATCCAAGAGAGAGAAGAAGCCATCTAGCTACTAACTACGGACCCATAGGTCTGAAGTGAACTACTCGCGAGTCATTGGAGGGGCGGCGATGATGACGAAGAAGCCCTCCAACTCCAAAGTCCCCTCCGGTAGGGCACTGGGAAGGGTCTCCAGATGAGATCTCATGGAAACGGAAGCTTGCGGCGGCGGAAAAGTGTTTCCGTGGATGCCCTAATTTTTTCTGGATTTTTAGGGAATTTATAGGCCAAAGACCTAGGGCAGGGGAGCGCCAGGGGGGCCACAAGCTTGGTTGCTGCGGCCTCCCCCCTGGCCGCGGCAACAGGGCTTGTGGGCCCACTTGCTTGGCCCTCAAGCCTCCCGATCTTCTTCCGTTCTGGAAAAAAATATTTTCGTGATTTTATTCTGTTTGGACTCCGTTCCAAAATCAGATCTGAAAAGAGTCAAAAACACAGAAAAAACAGGAACTGGCGCTTGGCACTGAATTAATAAGTTAGTCCCAAAAAAGATATATAAAAGGTAAACAAAACATCCAAAGTTGACAATATAACAGCGTGAAACCATCAAAAATTATAGATACGTTTGAGATGTATCAACTATCCCCATCAAGACGGAGCATTCGTCGTCTTCACCAGCGAAGGCGACAACAAGCATAGCCAGCGCCAGCGCCGGCGTGAGGTGAATGCAACGGTCCCCCCAGTTCCCCAATACATGCACTGGTATGAAAAGCCCATGACATGGAGCGGGGTCGACCATCGTGCGGTGATGCCCAACACGGGTTCATACACGCTCGTCCTCGACCTACCTTCGCCTCCCACAGGCTCACCTACCGGTTCTCCCGGGTGTTGGTCAACGGAGGCAGCAGCATAAACACCCTCTACCTCGACACCCTCCTCAAGCTCGGGCTCAAGGAGAAGAACGTCTTGCCGACCAGCACTGTCTTCCATGGCATCGTGCCGGGACAGTCGTGCTCACCGATCGGCAAACTCCAGCTGGACGTCCTTTTCGGTTACAAGGATCACTTCCGCCGTGAGTCCATATGGTTCAAGGTGGTGGATCTCAGCAGCCCGTATCACGCACTGCTGGGCAGACCGACTCTGGCCAAGTTAATGGCTATCCCCCACTACGCCTACCTAAAGATGAAGATGCCGGGTCCAAAGGGCATTATCACCATTGCTAGCAACTACAAGAAGTCACTCGAGTGTGCACAGGACAGCAGCCGCCTGGCCGACGCCATGGTGATTGCTGAGGAGAGAAGGCAGATTGACCGGCTCGTGGATCAGGCTACCGAGCAGCCGACGATCCCTACTCCTCCATCCCAGTCAGCCGGCGAAGGCTCCTTCAAGCCGGCTAAAGAAACCAAGCAGGTGTCGCTCGACCGTGCGAACCCCAAGCAGTGCGTTACCATCGGGGCTGGCCTCAGCCCCAAAAAGGAAGGCAGCTTGTCGACTTCCTCCATGAGAATCGGGACATCTTTGCATGGTCCCCCAAAGACATGCTTGGTATTCCGAGGAAGTACGCCGAGCACAAACTTCATGTGCGACCGGATGCAAAGCCGGTGAAACAACCTTTGCGCCGCTTCGTCGAGGGTAAGCGACGCACAATCGGAGAAGAGATTTCCCGGCTCCTTGCAGCCGGCTTCATCGTGGAGGTTTTCCACCCGGACTGGTTAGCCAACCCAGTCTTGGTGCTCAAGAAAAACAACACCTGGCGAATGTGTATCGACTACACAAGCCTGAATAAGGCATGCCCGAAAGACCCATTCGCCCTGCCCCGGATAGATCAAGTGATCGACTCCACAGCGGGCTACGAACTGCTGTCGTTTCTGGATGCTTATTCCGGCTACCATCAAATCAAGCTGGATCCAGCTGATCGCATGAGGACCTCCTTCATCACGCGCTTCGAGGCCTACTGTTACACCACCATGACGTTCTGTCTGAAGAATGCTGGTGTGACATTCCAACGCTGCATGCAGCGGTGCTTACTCCCATAGATTGGCAGAAACATCCACGTCTATGTGGATGACATCGTCGTCAAGACAAAGAAGCACTTCAACCTCCTCGATTACTTGCGAGAGACGTTCGCCAACCTGCGCGAGTACAAGATACGGCTCAACCCGGAGAAGTGTGTCTTTGGGGTTCCAGGCGGAAAGCTCTTGGGGTTCTTCGTGTCCGCTCGCGGCATCAAAGCGAACCCCGAGAAAATCGGCACCATCGAACGGATGGTGAAGCCAGCTCGAATCCAAGACGTCTAGAAGTTCGTCGGCTGCCTGGCGTCCCTTAGCCGGTTCGTCAGCCGGCTCGGTGAGAAGGCCCTTCCACTCTATCAGCTCATGAAGAAAACAACAAAGCTCAAGTGGAACGACCAGGCGGACGAAGCCTTCCGCGACCTCAAGCGGTTCATCTCGAGCCTGGCAATCTTGGAAGCACCGGCTGAAAGGGAACCCATTCTCATATGCATTGCAGCGACCACGCGCTGCTCGTAGTTGAGCGCAAGGAGGAGGGCAAGGTATTGTTAGTGCAACGCCCTATCTACTACCTCAGCAAGGTCTTGTCCTCCTCCCAGCAAAACTACCCCACCACCAAAAAAATGTGTTATGGTGTTTACCTTGCCGCAAAGAAGTTTAAGCAATACTTCCAAGAGCATGACACCACTGTGGTGAGCACTGCTCCACTTTTAGAAATCATGGGCAACCGTGACGCGACCTGCTGGATTGCCAAGTGGTCCATCTCCATGGCTGACCACGACTTCTGCTACGAGCCTCGCACTGCCATCAAGTCTCACGTGGTGGCCGACTTCCTTGTCGACTAGGCCGAAACCCAGTTTGAGCCGTCGCCTCCAGATTCCACTCATTGGCGGATGCACTTCGACGGCTCGAAGATGCGAACTGGTCTGGGAGCCGACATTGTCTTGACGTCTCCGAAAGGAGACCAGCTCAAGTATGCTCTCCAGATTCACTTCGCCACCTCCAACAACGTCGTCGAGTACGAAGCGCTCGCTCATGGCCTCCGGCTTGCCAAGGAGATTGGTATCCGGCGGCTCCTTGCTTCGGCGACTCGGACCTCGTGGTGAATGGGTTGCCAGGGACACCAACATGGCGAGCTACCGCTTCCTCATCCAGCAGCTCACTGGCCCTTTCGAGGGTTGTGAGTTTCACCACGTTCCGAGGGTGGAGAACGAGACGGCTGATACATTGGCCAAGATTGGCTCCACAAGACAAGCCATTCCAGCCGGCGTCTCCCTCGAACAGCTGCACAAGCCCTCTATCAAGCCGTCTCTAGAGTCAGCATCAATTTTTGTGCCGGCTGATCCATCGGTGCAAGCGCCATCGGCTACACCAGCTGCGTCGGCTACAGCTCCATTGCCGGCTACACTGGCTCTGCCGACTCCAATTGCGGCACCGGCTACAACCATTTCACCGGCTACGACTACTTCGCCGGCTACAACAACAAGTCCGACTGCGCCAAGCCTCGGAACATGTCGTCTTGACACCCAGTGGGTGGACGTTATTGAGGTAGACGGCGAGCCGGCTGCCACGACGGCATCAGAGACAGAGAGTCTTGAGCCTGCGGCTGCTTCGTCAAGCGCGGGGGCTGCAGAAGTCCCTGACACTCAGGTCAAGACGGAGCCAATCCTTGTGTCGGCTCCGTCGTGGGCTCAACCCATCCTGGCATTCCTTCTTCGTGGCGAGCTTCCTCAAGAGGAGGCAGAGGCAAGGCTGATCCAGCGTCGATCTGCAGCCTACGCTATCATCAATCGCGACCTGGTTCGGCATACCGTGACTAGCGTGTTCCAGCGCTGCGTCGAAACAGAAAAGGGACAGGAGATCCTCAAAGACATTCACCAGGGGGAGTGCGGCCACCATGCTGCGTCTAGAACCCTGGTGGCCAAGGCATTCCTCCATGGATTCTACTGGCCCACGGCCCTCGAGGAGACGGAACATCCATGGAACGCAGGGTTGCTTCGCCCGTTCTATTGCTAAGAAGGCAAGTAAAAAAACTGGAAAGAGCATGCACATATGTATCTTCCTCCCTCTTCGGGATTTCCAATGAATACAAATAGATGTTTCAAGCCAATGGTTGAAACATACCTCTTTTGGGTTCATACTAGAGTCTTCACTCATTCGATGAGTCCCTTGGTCCGGCTCCAACGGGCTCAGGGGCTTGCTAGCTGCACGAACGACTAACTTAGATGTAAAAGGACATATGGTGTACGTCGGGTCGAACCCTGGCCATCTCGTAACAGCTACAGACCGGCGCCGGGCTGTCCGGCTAGCGAGGCGGTGCCACGTAAGGCCTTCTGCGTGAAAATTTCAAACTACAAAAAGGGGTGGAACTGTTGGACTGACAATATATTGCACACAACCAAAACAAAAACAGGACCTGCAAAGGGGCGACGGCCTCATCAGTTGCCCCGACTGCTGCTCTTGAAGTGGTGGCTTCACCATCGCCGGCTGCTCCCGAGGCGGTGGCGCCGTCTCCTCCAGGAGAGTTTCCGGCTCCGTCCTTGGCGGAGTCGGCATACGCCTCGCTGTTGGAGGCAGCATCTTCCTCCTCATGGGCCGCCTCGTCGGAGCTGCCATTGGCGTCATAAGGTTGAAGACCGTGTAGATCCTCACGGACCACGTTGCCGTCTTCACCCCGCTCCAAGTTGTGCTCATCCCAGGCGGCGTTCGAGGCGATGTCGCTAGCCCTCACACGCAGCTGCTCCTCCACGGCCTGCAGCTCCCCCTTCGAGCCGTCGCGCTGCACGACGAGCTTGCCCAAGTCAAGGTTCCGGTACCAGGACTTGGCCAAGCGCGGGGCCATGTAGGATCCATCACGCGTGGCTGAGGCGCGCCAGGCGTCAAGGCAATCGTCACCAGCCGTGAGCCAGCGGGAGAGCCAGCTCATTGACGTCGGCTCCATGACGTCAGGCCACAGAGCCTTTATCATTCACGAGCCTGCGCTCTGAAGCCGCTCCACGGATTCGGCCATGGCACGCACACGGGCTCTAAGGCCCGCGCCAATCTCCTCCACACTCCAGCCGGCACTGACATCTACCTCCTGCCCGGCAACGCGACGCTCCTCATGGCTGACCTTGACACTCGTTTCAGCCGCTTCCCGTGTCTCAGGGAAGAATCCTGGGATAGGGGAAGGGGTGCGAAGAAGAATAAGAGGAGGAAGCAGCAAAGAAGAAAATTGAAGAAAAAATAAAAAGGACTTACGGTCAAAATGGTTGTCAGTCTCGTGGGAATTCTCTAGGGCCTCGAGCTCCCGCACCTTGCTTTCTTGAGTTGCGAGGGAGACTTCTTCCTGGAGGGCCGCGGCCGTCTCCAAAACTTTGGCTAGCTGCACCTGCCTCTGGATCAGGGCTTCCTCCTTCTCCTGCAGGGCAGCGTCCTTGAGCTTCATCTCCTCAAGATGAGCCGTCTTGAGATGCTCCGTGTCAGCAGCATAGGAGTCATCCTTCTCCTGCAGGGAGGTGCGCAGCTGCTCTTGCTCAGCCTGGCGGTTCGCCTCGAGCTCCTTCTTCTCCATATGGAGAAGAGCCAACTACTGCTGGAGCCGCTGGTCCGCCTCGTGCAAGGCGTCCCGCTCCGTGACGGCCTCGCCCAGCCGGACCTGAAGATCGGCAACCTGGCCGTCATCCGTCTGGTTCTGAGCCCGTAGCGTGTTATACGCCTGCACCTGGGCATCCTAAAGGTCCTACGAGCAAAGCAAAGAAGAAGCAAAATAAGATTCGGCCCGGTTAATTCACAACCGGCTCGATTCTCGGTGGCTACACCCAGTGGGTGCGCTAGCGCGCCCCCACTAAAAAAGAAAAGACAAGGGATAAGCTCGAAGAGATTCGGCCTGGCCAATGATTGGCCGGCCCGATTCTCGGGGCCTACACCCAGTGGGTGCGCCGGCGCGCCCGCGCTAATTCAAGAGAAGAAGAAAAAATCAAAACCAAGATGAGGAAGATGCAAAGGATAAAGTACTCACCCTAGTGCGCTCCTCGAGGCGCTCCAAATCGTTGTCCGCCATGCGGGCCGCCTGCTTCACCTTGTACCGGCTGTTGGTAAACAACGACACTAGCTCCGGGACGCCATGAAGCACGGTGCCAGCGGGCAGCGTCTGGTGTTCAGGGTTGGCCGCCCGCCAAGCCTTCATGGGCCGGCTCCCGGCGCTGGGGCCAGCTCCTGGAGCAATCGGGCCACGGCTGGAGACAATGATGGTGTCGTCTCCAGGCGTCTGACTGGCGGCCGGCTCCATCGACGCCCCAGCCGGCGTCGTCTCCACAACAGGAGGTGGATTGGTCGCGTCCGGTGCATCCATGGCCACCTCTGGCGCCTCCAGGTTCAGCTCCTGCACATCGGACGCCGCCTCGGACTCCGGCGTTTCGGGGATCTCCTCGAGGTCCACTGGCGCAGAGGCGTCCTGCTCGGATGGCTTGGCCGCCTCGTCCCTCTGGGTACGCCTCGGGGTTGCCTCGCTAGCTGGCTCATGCATGCGAGCACACGTGGAGGGGTCATGTCTAGCCTTTGTATGCCTCTCCGTGGGCTTCTCATCCCGGCTTCCACCTCCCAGCAGCCGGGCGGATTGTTCTTTAATAGCCTTCTGGGCAGCGTCAGCAGCTGCTTAGCCGGCTCGCTCAGCGGCGGAGGCGATATCTTCCTCCACGTATCGCTTTGAGGAACCTATCTTCATGCGAGACAAAGCAAAAGGGAATGAAAAGGAACCCTTAGCCCGCAACGATGGGCACCTGCCTCCTGCGGGCACCAGCACAACGCTTCTTAGCGCCACCTGCTCGTCCTCCGGCTGGAGGTCCTGTCGCGACACGCTTGGGGCCAGCCTGGAAGTTGTGGCACCCTTGCCTTTCTTCCGGGCCGCCTTGCCAAGACCGGCCGTCTCGGCCGCATGGCAGCGACCACGCGTCAGGGGTGGGTTGGTGAGTTCCTCCACCCGATCGAATCCTCCTCGAAGCCTGCATCACATAAGGAGGGCGATGTCTTGTCATCATCCGTCCAATCAACAATGGAGGGCTTCAGATGCTCACCAGACAGCTCAGAGCACTCCGAATCCAGCGCATCCTCCGAATCCTCGGAGGCAGCAGAACGCGACTTGATCATGCCCTCGTCCTCGATCTCCGAGTCGTCGAACGTCACCACGTTGGCGGCAAGCGGGTTGAGCGCTTGCAAGTTCTCGAACAGCTGTGTAATGGAGTCGGCGGGCGGCTCAAAAATAAGATCGACTACTTCAAAAAAAGACAAGAACAACATCGACAAGAGTGCTTACCATCGGAGGCAGATGGGCCCTGTCGTAAGGGACTAGCCCCCACTCATAGTTTCCACTATCATCCAGGTGGGCGGTGGAGATCTGGTTCACACCCCAAGCCACCGCGCTGGCTGTGAAGTTCTTGGTGAAGAGTCGGCAGGGATCATACCGGTTGCCCATCTGGCAAACCAGATGGGGCCGCCTCCGCAGGGGCAGGATCCTGCATGTGATCATGGTGGTATGCACGTCGCGGCCTAGGAGGCCGCAATTCTTCAAGCTATCAAGGTAGGCGCTGATGTGCTCCACCTCAGGAATCGGCTTCGAATACTTGGCCTGCCAATTCAGCTTCGCCATCGGAGGCTCGATGGCGAAGGGAGGCATGTTGAGGATGTCGTGTGCGGGGCTGGCGTTCTTCACATAGAAGAAGCCTTTCTGCCACTGCTTGATGGATTCTTGAAGTGGCAACTGGGGGAAGCCAGACTTCGACCGATGGTGCACCAGTGCGGCTCCGCACGGCATCATCGGGCAAGGGTCGTCGAGCTTCTCCAGCTCGGCCTTGTCCATCTTCTTGGACTGCTGCTTGAGGAAGAACAAGCTCTGCCAGAGGTCGGGGCGGGGCTCGATCCCCAGGAAGCCACCGCACAGGACGACGAACGAAGCAAGTTGGAGAATGGCGTTCGGCGCCAGATTGTGCGGCTGCAGGCCAAAGAAAGTGAGGACGTTGGAGAAGAAAGTGCTCGCCGGAAGCCCGAAGCCCCAAAAGAAGTGCTCGTCGAACACGACGATCTCTCCCTCCTGCAGCGTCGGGGCCGCCTCGGCTTCGGGGATACACACTGTCACAAGAGAGGCTGGAGGCAACATTCGGCGGTGGCGAAGCGCCTCGATGTGGTCGTCACAAATCTCACTGCCAAACCAAGCCCCGTTGGACTGGCTCTTCTTCGAGGAGGAGCCGCTCGCCATGACTGTGGGCAACGGGCGCTTGGGAAGACTGGTGGCGACGGGTGGCGCGACGGCGACGGAGAGGATGAAGACGAAGACAGGCGATCTCTTTCTCTCTGGGCTCAGGGAGGAAGAGGGCGTTGATGCGAGGCGAGAGGGGGGCGAATGGCCTCCTTGGTACCCCCGCGCCCCATTTAAACCCCACAAAGGATCGTGGGGAGGGGATCCAGTGCGCACAAGACCCCACTAAACCCGTTTATTCCGGGTGATAACGCTTCCCGAGACCCAACCTTCGCGGAGTAAATCGGCACAGGATCCTACGCACGGGGGCCGAGGGGGCGTCGTGGCGGGACCCTGGGCCCGGTCCCGTCACCTGCGTGAACCATCATCACGTCAGGCCGGGCCCGGCACGTGGCGCGATTCACGCGGCCTACGACGAAGCTGAGGCGTCGCTTGGAAGCCAGCTGGCTTCTGAGCCGGCGTCCCCTGCCGCAGGCGGCGGCAGGAATACAACAACAAACAATCAAGCTGGTGAGGCCACCCGCTCCAAAGCACCGGGCCTCCCCAGCTTCGGGGACTACTGTCGGAGGGATAACCCCGGGGTAGGCTCAGCGAGCCTACTCCTTTACCTTCAGCCAAGAAGGAATAACCAGAATAATTCTACAAGGCCAAAGTCATGTGGCCGGCTAGGAAGCACCTGTCGGCTGGTGGACGAGGCGACCAACTCTCTGGCCGGCCAGGAAGCACCTGCCGGCTAGAGGCGAGACGACTAGCTACCCCTGGCCGCCTAGGCCAAGCCAGCAGGCTAGGGGCGATGCGGCCGTGCCTAGGCCAGCTAGTCAATCAGGTTAGCCGGCTGGGGATCTCAAGTCACATCAGATCGTAGGTCATGACGAGACCCTACGGTTAAAGGTGGCTACGCGTCAGCAAAGGTACCAGCATCGGCGGCCACGCCGCTGACCTCCTCCGGCTCTGATCCATCACCCTGCATAGTGTCGGCCCATCAAACTCCCACTTCATTACTGCACTCGGCGTGGAAACAGTGCAGGCGGCCATACTGTTTGCCCATGACGAATCTCGCTGGACGACGCCGGACGTACAACATGTGTCATGCGTCAACCTTACGCGAGAGCCTTATTGGCTAGCCGGCGGGTCCCACAACCAGACGGGACCTCGCAGCCGGTGGGCCCCTCCAGCGACAAGACAAGACCCCCGTGGGCCGTGATACGTCTCCAACGTATCTATAATTTTTGATGGTTCCATGCTATTATCTTGTCAAACTTTGGATGTTTTGTATGCCTTTTATATCGTTTTTGGGACTAACTTATTAACTCAGTGCCAAGTGCCAGTTCCTGTTTTTTCCGTGTTTTTCACCCATTTCAGAGGAATATTTTAAATGGTGTCCAAACGGAATAAAACTTCCGAAAAGATTTTTTACGGAACAGAAGATACGCACGAGACTTGAGAACCAAGGCACGGGCCACCAGGGGAAGCCACAAGCCCCCTAGGCGTGGCCAGGGGGACCGCGCCTAGCAGGATTGTGCCCCCCTGTGGCTCGTCTCCCTACCTCTTCCGCCTATAAATTCAGAAAAATTCCAAAACTGTGGGAGAGATCCACGAAAATACTTTTCCGCCGCCGCAAACTTCTGTCTCCGCAAGATCCCATCTGGTGCACGTTCTGGGGCCCTGCCGGAGGGGGGATTTGGACACGGAGGGCTTCTTCATCAACACCATGTCCTCTGAGATGATGCATGAGTAGTTCACCATAGACCTTCGGGTCCATAGCTAGTAGCTAGATGGCTTCTTCTCTCTCTTGGATCTACAATACAAAGTTCTCCATGATCTTCATGGAGATCTATCCGATATAATCTTCTTTTGCGGTGTGTTTGTCGAGATCCGATGAATTGTGGATTTATGACCAGATTATCTATGAATCTTATTTGAGTTTCTTCTGATCTCTTATATGCGTGATTTCATATCCTTGTAATTCTCTTCGAGTTGTGGGTTTTGTTTGGCCAACTTGATCTATGATTCTTGCAATGGGATAACTGCTTGGTTTTGGGTTCATACCAAGCGGTGATCTCTCCCAGTGACAGAAGGGGTAGCAAGGCACGCATCATGTTGTTGCCATCAAGGGTAAAAAGGTGTGGTTGTCATCATTGGTTTGAGTTTATCCCTCTACATCATGTCATCTTGCTTAAAGCGTTACTCTGTTCGTCATGTACTCAATACACTAGATGCATGCTGGATAGCGGTTGATGTGTGGAGTAATAGTAGTAGATGCAGAAAGTATCGGTCTACTTATTTCAGACGTGATGCCTATATGTATGATCATTGCGTTAGATATCGTCATGACTTTGCGCGGTTCTATCAATTGCTCGACAATAATTTGTTCACCCTCCGTATTATTTGCTATTTTGAGAGAAGCTTCTAGTGAACACTATGGCCCCCGGGTCTACTTCACACCATATTTTCAGTCTTGTAATTTTGCTTCGTTGCACTTTCCGCCTTCAGATCTCACTTTGCAATCAATCTTGAAGGGATTGACAACCCCTTTATAGCGTTGGGTGCAAGCTCTTTTGTGTTTGCGCGGGTACTCTGGACTTGGCGCGATTCTCCTACTCGATTGATACCTTGGTTCTCAAACTGAGGGAAATACTTACTGCTCCTGTGCTACACCACCCTTTCCTCTTCAAGGGAAAAACCAACGCAAGCTCAAGAGGCAACAGAAGGATTTATGTCGCCGTAGCAGGCCCCCTGACCAGCAGGAGAGGCTGCCAGCCGGGTCCCACGCCTGTACCTTTTATCCATATTGTAGATCGATGGGTTCATCTATAAAACCCCCCGCCCCCCTCCATGAAGAGGGTCGGTCAACTTAGCACACACACCAACCACGTAGGAGAGACAGACGCGAGCCGGCAGCTCCTTCTTCCTCCTCCGCAATACAGCTCCAGGAGCACTTTGTAGTCCCATTCATACATCATACACTCCGACAGGATTAGGGGTGTTATCTCTATGGAGAGCCCTGAACCTGGGTACATCGTGCGTTCCATGCTTGTATCAACCTCGTTCCCAGCGCCCTCCAGTGCCACTTCGGTTCCCACCATCTTTAGCCTACCCATGGCTTATGTTGTGAGTAAACACCGAGAATGATGCAAGAGCAATAATAGATGTCTATGATGGGAGGGCTGTAGTTCTTTCTAGGACTTTAGATTCGAGAGCAACCAAATGGGATGTTCATATCACACGAGAAGTACCTCAAAGACTGCCCCAAGAAGTTTGGCATCCAAGATTGTAAAGGATACAAGACACCAATGCCAACAAATGGTCATCTCTACACTAATTAAAATGGCAAATATTTCGATCAGAATGTATATCGCTCCATGATTGGCTCTTTATTGTACCTATGTGCATCTAGGCCATATATAATGCTTAGCGTTTGCATGTGTACCCAATTCCAGGTAGCACCAAAGGAATCACATCACGTCGCGGTGAAGCGAATACTTTGATATTTGGCTCACACCCCAACGTCGGGATTATGTTATCCAAAGGGCTCGAAGTTTGATCTCATCGGCTATTCAGATTCAAATTTTGCTGATGACAAAGTTGATCACAAGTCTACATGAGGAACATGTCACTTTCTTGGTCGATCACTAGTTTGTTGGTCTTCGAAGAAGCAAAATTGCATCTCACTCTTCACTGCTAAACCCGAATACATTACTATTGGTGCTTGTTGTATGCAACTTTTGTGGATGAAGCAAACTCTCAAGGACTATGGCATCAACGACAAGAAAGTACCTCTCTACTGCGACAATGAGAGTGCTATCAAGATCGCCTACAACCCAGTACAACACTCGAAGACAAAGCACATTCAGATAAGATATTATTTTCTTCATGATCATGTGTTGAAGGTGAAAGGTGCTAGTTATCGACTAGCGGGGGTGAATATGCAATTTTTATGAAAAGCTTCGAAACAGTAAATGTATTAAAAGTTAAGCAAAAGCGATATAGGATCACGTAGGGATAAGAATGAAGGACCTATGCAAAGCATGCAATACTACGAAGACATCCAATCATGCGAAGCATAGTTATCATGCACACTAAGATATATCACAGATAAACTTAGGAAGTGTGAAGATAAAAATCAGTTGGGAATGTCTTCGGGTGAGATGATCAAGTAATGGCTTCATAGTGCACTAAGTAAATATTGTGAAGGTTAGAAGCAATAGCTTGACAAAGACACAAGATTTGTTGGACCAGTTCCAGTTGCTTTGACAACTGCACGTCTAGTTGGGGAGGCTAATACCTCATCTTAACCTTGATCCCCTTGAGCCGAAATATCTCACACAAGGCCAATTACTTGGGTAAGTGTTTAGGGGAGACTTCTGAAACCTGTACGAACTTGGTCACCCGTCAATCCAAAATGACTCTTGGATTCATCTAGACCATGGTCACCCGGCTATCCACAATGACTCTTGGATGCACTAGACCACGGTGCCTAACTCTCTAGAAGATCATAGTCTTCAAGTGTAACAAGTCTTCTGTTCTTTGAGAACAGAATGACTTTCATAATGCTCAAACACTCTAGCTCTAGGTCTTTGGGTTTATCCTTGCAAGATAGTTCTTTGTCTCAATGTCTTCGAGGTGGGTTGGTCCAAAACGACAACAGCCATATCAACTCTGAGCAGCCGCCAACCTATGGTTGTGGGGGTGGGCTATTTGTAGACAACATGGAACCCTACTTGATATGACCGAAATGACCCTGGGTCAATGGCCAACCGACATGTGTTCAAATGGTCGGATTTGAAAGACACACACGATAACATTACTTGGGCTGCAAGTAACACTGACTCGACCATCTCTAGAAGAGATTTCCTCTCAATGTCTTTGCTCAAAGACATAGGTGAATGTGGGTTGAGAATTACGTGAGCATCTGACTTCGATCACATTGACCCCAGTTAATAGTATGGTGGTTCCTATGACTCTGGACAGAAGAAACAAGACATCAAAAGACTTCGTCTTCGTGTTTGAGTGTCTTAAAGTGATTATCTTCTCGCACCAACAATGGCTTTGGCCATCATCAATGTCTTCGGACATTTTTGGGGGTCGTCTTCGATGGTTAAACAAAATCTCCAGGGACTTCCGTTTGTGTTATCCTATGAACTCTCACAAACAAGTTAGTCCCTGAACCACGTTTTCCTTCCATACTCCAAAACCAACAAAGGGTGGCACTAGATGCACTTACAGTCTCCCTCTTTTTGGTGATTGATGACAAACTAGTTAAAGTTTTCAATGGGGATACAAATATGTGAAGATATATAGCTAGAGAATATGTTTGCAAGTTATAGAGAGCTCCCCCTGAAGATGTTCTTATGAAGATTTTGTTTTGAATCTAAAAACACATGCAGGTTGTAGTTGGTGGAGATATCCCCTATATCTTGGAATCCAATCACTATGCATTTGAAGATAATCATGGAGATAATTAAATGCATAATGAAAATGGGCGACTGCTGAATGACTTCGAGCGCATATGATATGAAGTAAAATAGCGCCAAAGTTATGATAAGTAAGGAATGTGCAGACGTCCATCGGGACTTCAGTTTTACAACCCAAAAGCACGAATGTTTGGAACGAGAGTTGTAAATTTAACAAAAATAGCAACACCCAACCCATATAGACCCGTTCAAATGCTACCAACCAATGGTTCTCCCCCTTTATCATCGAATGACCAAAAACGACGAAGTAATTGGTCACTACTCGTCCCCACTGTCAGGATCCTAGGACTGGGGCTACCCAAGCCTGCGTGCGTGCGGCCCAGGGCACGGTGCATGTTGTGGCCCCGGGAGTGCTTCCCGCCAAGGCCCAGGAATTTGACCCTCGCGAGCCCCCCTGTTTGTGAGGTACAGATCATCGAAGGTTGCTTGCGACCAGCAAAGTTCCACTCGAGGCCATTCCCCCTGAGGCCCGCGTCGTGAAGCCACCTCCTGACGCCGCCCCTCAGGGGCCGCACAGAGCAAACTAACGAAGAACGGGCTGCCGAGGTTGCACGGTCCTGCTTCCTCACGTGGGTGACATGGGCCACGCAGGATGGCGCCAGGGTCAGTACCACCAAGCACGGATAGACATGCTTTCCCCTTTGATGTGAAGGGAGAAGAGCCAGCCTATGGGTTCCCAAAGAAACCCCTAAAGGTTTTGTATTTTCTGCAAGAGGATCAAGCCTAGGGCCTCGGCAGGACAGAGGTCACCCCCAAGCCCACGAATGCGTCATGGCAAAGAGCTTTAATAGGCGTAGACCACCTTTTTCTGGGTGGACTGCAGTCGTGTCCCCTTTCAAAATGGTCATTGAGGCAACCCTTCCCGTCGAATGTTTTTGGGGGAAGAGGATCGGGGCCGGTATAAGAGGGAGGTCCTGCCTCCGTAGGAAGGGAGATCCACCAACTCCATTAGGGAAAGAACCCACCCCCCTTTTTGGACTCGTCTTCCACCTCAAGCAATCCAGACAAGCACGAGTAGGGTTTTACATTGCAAGGTGGCCTGAACTTGGGTAAACTATGTGTGTGTTCTTGTTCATATTCCTTAGCTTGAGTCACCAGAGAGTCGCCGTGAGGTTGAGAGGTAGAACATGGTAGGAGAGCTAGTGTACAACACTGTTTCAACCTTTCTGGATCTGCGGAGCCCTCACTCCGACATTTGGCATGCTAGGTAGGGGTGTGCAGCCGTTTTTCAGCTCTAGTATCGGCTCCAACTTCATTGACCCCACGGCCGACGCTCCCCGTGTGCAAGCGGAGCCGAGAGCAGACTGGGTCGTCGTGACCATGCCTGTGGGCCATGGCGCCCGCCGTCACTCTGCCGGGGCCAAGGCCGCAGCCATTGACCTCGTTGCCCGCGAGCAACAGGCTTCCTCCATGCACCCCTCCATGCAGCGGGAGGGCCGCACCGCCACAGCTTCCTCCTCCCACGTCCGTCTCAAATGGGTGAATCCGCAAGCGGCACTACTCTCTGCGAGTTGTCCGTTGCCAACTTCAAGGGCATGCACGACCGTAACCTCTCCATCAACGACTTGTGTCACGTGAAGCAGCACTCTAAGGAGACCCTCCACAATTACATCCAGTGGTCCAGCCAAGTGCGCAACAAGATCTTGCGGGCCACGGACAAGGCTGTCATCATGGCATTCACCAACAGTGTCAAGAACCTCAAGTTGTGCGGAAAGCTCGCCATCAACGACAACCTGAGCACGGCCATGGAGTTGTTCAACCTCGCTGACAAATGCACCAAGGCCGAGGAGGGCCGCCTGTTTGCCCAAGACAAACCTAATAACGCGCCCCACGACACCAAGGCCAAGGCCAAGGAGGTCAAGCGCAAAGGACCCGTTGTGCTTGCGGCTGAACCCGTGCAGAAGCATGGCCACGAGCGAGGCATGCACGAAAAGGACTGTCGCGCATTCTGCATCTACCATGACGTGTACACCCAGAACACCGAAGACTGCCAAGAACTCAAGGTCCTCCGAGATGAGCGAGTTGGCCGGTGTCCGGAGCACAATGACCGCGGTGCTCGTCGTGGTGGCGGCCGTGGTGGTGGCATGTGGGACATGCACAATGGCAATCCTCGCGGGGGTTGTTACGAGTAGTCTTGCGAGAAAGGCTAACGTGATTAGCCTCGTGAGGTGCACCCTCCGAACAACGCGGCGCACCCTCTGCAATACCCGCCGTCGAGAAGGAACGATGACAACCAACACACCAAGGATGCCGGAACCTATTAGGAGCCTCGCGTGCTGGCTTTCATTCTTGGCAGAGCTCATGCTCCCTCGTCAAACCGCCAGTTCAAACATCTCTTTCGCGAGGTGAACGCCGCCCCCCCAAGGTTGGTGGCTGCGAAGCCCCTCAAGTGGTCATAGTACGCCATCACCTTTGATACTAGGGACAACCTCAAGTCCGCGACTACCGCGGGCACACTCCCCATGATGTGTACTCCCACCATCAGAAATGTCAATGTCACTAGGGCATGCTCTAGGTGCCTTACGACCAGCTAATGCCGACTAGGATATTCTGTGGGGTGACCGACGGCTCCACCACTCCTCTATGGCACATCCTCCTTCCGGTTACCTTTGGCGCACGCGACAACTATCATACTGATCTCATTGACTTTGATGTGGCGTACATTGGCCTCCCATACTATGGGGACCCCGACTGGCAAGTCGAGTTTGCCGTGCCCAGTGACCCCAAGGATCAATGTTCATTGAACACAGATACTGAATAATAGAGTCTTACATCCAAGTACCAAATTATTACATCAAATGACCAGAAGGTCGGGTTCAAGAGCAAGGCCTAAATCCAAATAAAGGGATACATCGAGTAGCGGAAACTCGTAAGGGCTAAGCGGTGCCCATGCCATCAAGCCTACACCGACAGGCATTCTGACTCGGAAGCATCCTAGATCGCAGGTCCGTCTCTGACGGCGTACTCATCGCCAAACTCCGGTCCTTCCATGTCTGGTCAGTAACATAACCAGTGGCAAGCTAATGAGTACTTTGAATGTACTCGCAAACAGCCCATGATACGAACAATGAAAGTGAAGGATAACAGTAACATGCATCTTTAGTGTAACTCATCTGAGTGGAATGATCATGTATATGCATCATGTTAAAGAATTAATTTTGAAGAACAGGTTACAGATATCATCATATCTGCTAAGGGTTAAACACACCGGGTTCACCCTAAATGCCAAGTCATCGGACTTGTCATAACCTCAATGTATTAATGAGGGCTAAACCATCCGGGTTTACCCTATATGTCAAGTCACCGAACTTGATCATATTATTGTGATTGTCATGATTATAATAACACCTTTTTAACACCACACACACACACACTTGGTTTATGCGGAAACTCAGGACGTAGTTTAAGCAGCACCACCCAACTGTCCTTCACCGTGGACATGACTATTCGAATAGTTTACACTCTGCAGAGGTAGTACGCTGGACCCACGAGAAACGGGAAACTTCCGTGTCATCCACGACTCGCGGTATATCACATATACCCGAGGTAAGTACCCGATCATCATCTTTCCCCTGACGATACTAGACAAAGAGGTCCACTCGATTGGTACCCAGCCCACATGTTGTACGTCTTACGAGCACCGACTCTGGACCGTATCAACCATGCAGGGACCAACGGTGTGCGTGGAACTCATAATAATGGCATAGTCGTCCTACCTGGCACGACCCCATCACGAGAGTGACACCGATCAGTCCCGCCACTAGTAATGTGGCTCTTTGCTAGCACCGACCAGAGTAATCAACAAAGCCCCGTCCCATAAAGGGGTATCGTGGTCGTACTGGGTAAGGTTGGGACGGTCGACACATCATAAATCTAATCCATTTCCGAAACCATACTCACACCAAAATCACCGGTGCATCACTTCACCAGAAGTGATCACCAACTCATCATCACCCTCAGGCATTAGTGGCACCCGACAGGGTTTTCATAAACTCTTTATTTAACTCATCATCATGCTCATGATAAAATGCTCTATTATTACTTGTCAACATGATAATATCATGACCCTCACGGGGTCAAGCTCAATGCAGTGATTCTACTCTACTAGCCAACATGACAGTAGCATGATCCTCGTAGATGGTAAGATCAAGCTCATCATGTTTGTGCTCCGAGGAGGTATGTGAATATCATTATCAACAAGCAAGTGCTTCGAAGAAGCCTCCGGTACCATCACATCAATGATGAACCGGCACTGTGATCACATGCAACGGGAAAAGTACTTGCTATTCTAGCATGCATCATTTCATATGCTCAAGTCATGGTCAAAGGGCATGCTTGCCTTGGTCAGCTAGGTATCCGGGGTCTTCGAGGTCTTCCGCTCCGGATCCTCCGTCACTCGGTAACTCTATCATCGAGAAAGGAATAAATAAATACTAGCTTTTACTAAAACAGTTCACAAAGTGCTTTTAAAAGTGTTGCAAGGCTTGAATAAATTCAGGTTATTATTTTGAAAAATGTTCCCTACTATTTTATTAGCTAAGCATATTTATTTAAAAGCAAACAGAAGCAAACAAGTGCTTTTTAATATCATTTTATTATACTAAAATAGTTTCTGTTATTGATAAATGTCAACTATTACAGAATCAAATACTACTCATTTTTAGAAAAATACTGGTGGAAGAATTATATTTTTCTACTGGCTAAATCTTTTTATAAAAATCATTTAGTTTGCTGGATTAAAACAAAAGAAAAAGGCCACGGAAACAGATCCAGCCGGCCCAGCCAGCAGGCCTGGCCACCAGGCGCGCGCGGGCCAGGTTCAAACCTGACCTGCGGGCCCCTGGGGTCATCGTCAGCGGCTGCGCGCGCTGGCTGCCCCAGGACACCGACAGGTGGGCTCCACCTGTCGGGTCCTTCTCCTACCTCTGGCTAGAGGAGTGGAGACGGACGTCGGCGAGGCTGTCGTTGTCCTCAGGCCTAGCTAGGAACGGGAATGGGTTCCTCGTGCCTCCGCCTACCTGCTCGTGGTCGGGACGTCACCGGAGGTGGTCTGGGTCGCCGGCGACGAGGTGCTTGTGGCGGAAGAGTTTCGGGTTCGTGTTGAACTAGGGGCTAGAGGTATGGATTTGCTCGGGAGAGTTAGGGGAAACGTTCCTGGTGTCGAGAGGAGTGCAATGAGAGGTCGGTAAGCGCAGGAGCCGACGTGTAGCCGGAGATCGACCGGAGCTCCGAGGCAGAGGGGCCTCGGTCGACCTCGTGCACCGGGGCTCTGCGAGCTCGATTGGGCGGCTAGGGAGTGTCTATTGGTTGTGCTGAAGCTGTTTGGAGGGTGCTGGAGTGCCGGGGGGTCTATTTATAGGCCAACGACGGTGACCCGACTCGGGCACGCCGGTGACTCACCGGGGCATGCGTGCAAGCACAGTGAGGCACTGGCCGCGAAACCACGGGTTCGGGACGTGGTTTAGGGCCTCCTGATGCAACGGCCGCAGAGGGAAAGCGAGTGGGGATGAGCTGCAGCGACCGTGCATGCTCGGCCGCGTCGGGCGCGCACGGGCACGCGTCGCCTGAGCTCTTGCGCGAGGGGGAGAGGGTCCCTGGGGTAGCTTTGCACCGAGGGGCTGTCGGGGGAGTGCTTGGACTCAACTCGGGAGGCTGGGACCGGCCGGAGCGTCGGCCCCTTGCGGGTGGCTCTCTGCAGCGTGCCCAGAGCGCAGTTTTGGCATGCCACGGTATGCTGGCTCGCTCTAGGGCACTTGGGACGTGTCCTCCATGTCCTGAGTGTTGTTGGGAGCGTGCCTAGCCGTTGTGGTTTAGTGGGAGCTCGAGCTGGTCAAGGGACCAAGGGACACTAGTGTTGCCAGTACTGTCCTGCAGCTCAAATTCGAGTTCTTGTCACTTGTGCTCGGAATTGGGGAGGGGCTGGTTGACTGGGTGCTCAGGGTGTTCTGGTGCTCTAACCCACCAAGTTTGGGGCCTTGACATTGGGTAAAACAGTGGCTAGGAAGGTTTTTACCTTCCTGTCAGTAGGTGTTCGACAGTGACTTGGGGTGCTTCCACTCCACCACTGTAAATGAAACTTAACACGTTTGGTCTTGGGGTAAAAACATGGGGTTCCACCAAATATGAGCTCCATTGAACAATTTTGGCTTTGCAAACTTGAAAATGTCTCAAAGTGACCAGTACTGTCCCTTACAAAGGAAGTGTGGTCAAACAGAGTCTCACAAATCCCATTTTTGGTGTGGTGTCCTCATTTGGGGTGTTAAACACCTCTGCAAAGTTTCAGCTCCATTGGAGAAACTTTGCAATGTAGAGTTGTTCCAACTCTACTATGGACAAAGAGGGTTTTGGGCTCTCTAAGTGCACTTACCCACCTTGGATCAAGGTGAGATTTTAGGTGAGCATCTAATATGGTTTGGGAGGGCTCCTGTAATTTTATGGGAATTTACTAAGATACTTTCCTTTGCAAACATCTCAAAAAGCTAAAACAGACAGAAATGGTTTTCAGGGTTTTACTCAAATAATATTAATATAAAATAGGGTTGAAAATCTTATGTATGGAAAATATATGTCCTTCTGAGCTTCCATGAATTTACTCAGAATTTCCTAAGGCAGGAAAGTAATTTTCCTTATGGAAATATCATTACTGGCCTTAGAAATAGACATAGATATAAAATAGAAAAATAATATTTTAAATCACTAAATAGTCTTTTTAATGAATGAAAATGATATTAGGATCAGATCACCAACTTTAGTTGAAAGTGCCACTTGGCTTCATGAGCTAGTAGTGTATCCCAACATGATGAAGGTGATCTTGATGTACAGGAAAAAGGGTTTTTGATGAGAGAAAAATAATAAGTTTTTCATGGGTTGAGTCATCAAACAAGCAAGCATACACTCAAACAAGGGTTGACATTGCACTCACAACATTATTTGGAAAAGTTTTAACCAGCTCTGATTTTTGCAATACAGAAAACTTGGGGTGGAAAAGAGGCTGTGACACATACAATGCCATCTTGGGCTACCCCGTGCTAGCCAGGTTCATGGTGGGACCACCACAGTTACAACGTCCTTAAGATGACAGTTTGTAGTGGCATCATCACCATCACCTATGATAAAAAGGACGTTGTCTGGTCCCTTGAGCACTCCTACAAGGCCTCCGTAGCGGAGCGCTGTGACGATGCCAGGGATGATGTGCCTCATGAGGTTGTAACCCCGAGGAAGAAGCAGTCGATGCTCGCCTCTCGCTCCTCCCAGGAGAAGGGTACAACGACTGACCTCAAGGTCGTGGGGCCCACGCACATTGCTGGTGCCTGTCTCCTTCCGACATTGGAAGGCAAGCATGGCGTCTCCCACGTGTTGGGATCGGGGGCTTCTACCAGGAACGCATATGACCTGGCCGGTACATCGCTAGAGGTACTCGGGCACCACCTGGACGTGCGCCTCAACACGCGCCCTCGTGAGCAAGGGGTACGATGCCGTACACCAGGGGCACAAAGGTTCATCATCCAAGAAATCAATAAGCTGCGGGAGGCGCACGCCGTGCATGGCAAGCATCGCCCGGAGTGCCTCGTCAGGAGGATCGCCGCTGCCAGGAGGATCGCCGCTCCCAGGAGGTCCGATGAGGTGCGTATGTGCATTGACGTCGCAGGACTTAATGGGGTCGACTCCTAAAGCTCCATCTGGACTTCGTTCGTGGGCCTAGGTCGACGCACCGCCGCCGACCGTGTTCACATGGCCTTCGGCCTGGAGAACGCCGGTGCTACCTTCCAAAGGTTGGCATGGCTCGCAATGGCGCCTCCCGTGGCACCAGGACCTCGCCAGACCCGACAGCTGCGGGAGCCAGCCGGCCCCTGAGGGGCTGGCCTTCACTACGCGCTTCGTCAAGCAACCTGGAGCTCCCACGACAACACAATCGCTATGTGAATTTTTGTTTTGTTTGAGATCGAGGGCACCCTTTGGGCTGCGTTATCCTCAGGCTTGAGGGCCCACCCTCGCGGAATTCTATCTTTTTGGTTGTGTAGTAAACACTATTATTCCCTTCAAAGCATTTGTCATGCGCTTAAACCGTACGTTTGGTGCCTTGCCACCGTTTGAAGTAGCCGCACTCTAGCAACCTTCCTCTCAGATATCCCTTGGAGGTGCTAGGCACGACGTCTGTCCTAGGGTTTGCCCTGCAGTGTTGACAAATGTGGGGACCCCGACTAGCAAGTCGAGTTCGCCGTGCCCAGTGACCCCAAGGATCAATGTTCACTAAACACATATACTGAATAATAAAGTCTTACATCCAAGTACCGAAATTATTACATCAAACGACCAGAAGGTCGGGTTCAAGAGCGAGGCCTAAATCCAAATTAAACAGATACATCGAGTAGCGGAAACTCGTAAGGGCTAAGCGGTGCCCATGCCATCAAGCCTACACCGACACGCATTCTGACTTGGAAGCGTGCTAGATCGCAGGTTCGTCTCCGACGGCGTACTCGTTGCCAAACTCCAGTCCTTCCATGTCTGGTCAATAATATAATCAGTGGCAAGCCAATGAGTACTTTGAATGTACTCACAAACAGCCCATGATATGAATATTTGATAGCAAAGAATAATAGTAACATGTATCTATGGTGGAATGCAATTTGGTGGAATGATCAGGTAAATGCAACAAGTTAAAGAACTACTCTTGAAGAATAGGTTACAGATATCAACATATCTGCTAAGGGTTGAACACACCGGGTTCACCCTATATGCCAAGTCATCGGACTTGTCATAACCTCAATGTATTAATGAGGGCTAAACCATCCGGGTTTACCCTATATGCCCAAGTCACCGAACTTGGTCATAATATTACTCTCATAACAACACCTTTTTAACACCACACACACACACTTGTACACTTGGTTTATGCGGAAACGCTGGACGTAGTTTAAGCAGCACCACCCAACTATCCTTGACCGTGGACACGACTATTCGAATAGTTTGACACTCTGCAGAGGTAGTACGCTGGACCCACGAGAAACGGGAAACTTCCGTGTCATCCACGAGTCTCGGTATATCACATATACCCGAGGTAAGTACCCGATCATCATCTTTCCCCTGACGATACTAGACAAAGAGGTCCACTCGATTGGTACCCAGCCCACATGTTGTACGTCTTACGAGCACCGACTCTAGACAGTATCAACCATGCGGGGACCAACGGTGTGCGTGGAACTCATAATAATGGCATAGTCGTCCTACCTGGCACGACCCCATCACGAGAGTGACACCGATCACTCCCGCCACTAGTAATGTGGCTCTTTGCAAGTACCGACCAGAGTAATCAACAAAGCCCCGTCCCATAAAGGGGTAACGTGGTCGTACTGGTAAGGTTGGGACAGTCGACACATCATAAATCTAATCCCATTTTCGAAACCACACATGCAAAATACCCGGTGCATCACTTCACCAAATGTGATCACCAACTCATCATCACCCTCAGGCATTAGTGGCACCCGACGGGGTTTTCATAAACTCTTTATTTAACTCATCATCATGCTTGTGATAATATGCTTCTATCTTTACTTGTGAACATGGTATAACATGACCCTCAAGGGGTAGGGTCAAGCTCAATTCAATGATCTTACTCTACTAGTCAACATGACAGTAGCATGATCCTCATAGATGGTAGGGTCAAGCTCATCATCCTTGTGCTCCGAGGAGCCACATGAATAACATCACTATCATGCAAGGGCTTTGGAGAAGCTTCCGGTGCCATCACCACAATGATGAACCGGCATCTTGATCACATGCAACGGGAAAATACCAACTATACTAGCATGCAACAATTTTTGTGCTCAAGTCATGGTCAAAGGGCTGCTTGCCTTGGTCAGCTAGGTATCCGGGGTCTTCGAGGTCTTCCGCTCCGGATCCTCCGTCACTTGGTAACTCTACCGTCGAGAAAGGAATAAATAAATAATAGCTCACACCAAAACAGATCACAAGGTGCTTTTAAAAATGTTGCAAAGCTTGAATAAATTTAGTTTATTATTTTGGAAAATGTTTCCTAGGATTTTTATTAGCTAAGCATATTTATTTAAAAACAAACAGGAGCAAACAAATGCTTTTAATATCATTTTATTATACCAAAACAGATTCGGTTTTTGATAAATGTCAAACTCTAGAGAATCAATTACTACACATTTTTTGAAAATTGTTGGTGGAAGAATCATATTTTTCTACTGGCTAAATATTTTTATAAAAATCATTTAAGCTGTAGGTTAAAGATAAAAGAAAAAGGCCACGGAGGGAGACCCAGTCGGCCCAGCCAGCAGACCGGCCACTAGGCGCGCCGGCCAGGTTCAAACCTGACCTGCGGGCCCCTGGGGTCAGTGTCAGTGGCTGCGCGCGCTGGCTGCCCCAGGACACCGACAGGTGGGCTCCACCTGTCGGGTCCTTCTCCTACCTCCAACCAGAGAGGTGGAGACGGACGCCGGCGAGGCTACCGTTGCCCTCATGCCAATCTAGGAGTGGGAATGGGTCCCTCGTTCCTCCGCCTACCTGCTCGTGGTCGGGACGTCACCGTAGGTGGTCTGGGTCGCCGGCGACGAGGTGATCGTGGCGGAAAGGTTTCGGGTTGCCGTCGAGCTAGTGGCTAGGGGCACGGATTTGCTCGGGGGAGTTGGGGGAAATGATCCTGGTGTCAAGGGGAGTGCAATGGGAGGTCGGGCGGCAGGAGCCGGCGTGTAGCCGGAGATCGACCGGAGCTCCGAGGCGGAGGGGCCTTGGTCGATCTCGAGCACCGGGGCTCTGCGAGCTCGACTGGGCGGCTAGGGGGAGTTTAGTGGTTGTGCTGAAGCTGCCTGGGGGGTGCTGGGGTGCCGGGGGGACCTATTTATAGGCCAGCGGCGGTGAGCCGACTCGGGCGCGCCGGTGACTCACCGTGGCGCGCGTGTGAGCACAGTGAGGTGGTGGCCTCGAAACCACGGGTTCGGGACGTGATTTAGGACCTCCTGGTGCATCGGCCGTAGAGGGAAAGCAAGTGGGGTCGAGCCGCAGCGACCGTGCATGCTCGGCTGCGTCGGGCGCGTGCGGGCACTTGTCGCCTGAGCTCTGGCGCGAGGAGAGGGGGCCCCTGATGGTAGCTTTGCACAGAGTGGGTATCGGGGAAGCGTTTGGACACTACTGGGGGGTTGGAACTGGCCGGGGCGACGTCCCCTTGCTGGAGGTTCTCTATAGTGCGTCCGGAGCGTGGTTTTGGCATGCCACGGCATGCTGGCGCGCTCTGGGGCCCTTTGGACGTGTCCTCCATGTCCTGAGTGTTGCTGGGAGTGTGCCTAGCCATTGTGTGCTAGTGGGAGCACGAGCTGGTCAAAGGAGGCAAGGAACCCAGTGTTGCCAGTACTGGCCTGTGGCTCAAATTGAAGATCTTGCCACTAGTGCTTGGAGTTGGGGAGGGGCTGGTGACTGGGTGCTCAGGGTATTCTGGGGCTCTAACTCACCAAGTTTGGGGCCTTGACAATGGGTAAAACGGTGGCTAGGAGGGTTTTTACCTTCCTGTCAGTAGGTGTACGACAGTGATTTGGGGTGCTTCCACTCCACCACTGGGACTGAAACTTAACAGGATTGGTCTTGGGGTAAAAACATGGGGTTTCACCAAATTTGAGCTCCACTGAACAAGTTTAGTTTTGTAAACTTGAAAATGCCTCAAAATGACCAGTACTGTCCTTTACAAAGGATGTGTGGCCAATCAGAGTCTCACAAATCCCATCTTTGGTGTGGAGTCCTCATTTGGGGTGTCAAACACCTCTGCAAAGTTTCAGCTCCATTGGAGAAACTTTGCAATCTAGAGTTGTTCCAACTCTTCTCTGGACACAGAGGGTTTTGGGCTCATTAGGTGCACTTCCCCACCTTGGATCAAGGTGAGACTTTATGTGAGCACCTAATATGGCTTCGGAGGGCTCCTGTAGTTTTATGGGAATTTATCGAGATCATTTCCTTAGGAAACATCTCAAAAAGCTAAAACAGACAGAAATGGTTTTCAAGGTTTTATTCAAATAATATTAATATAAAATAGGGTTGCAAATCTTATATATGGAAAATATATGTCCTTCTGAGCTTCCATGAATTTACTCAGAATTTTCTATGGCAGGAAAGCAATTTTCCTTATGGGAATATCATTCCTGGCCTTAGAAACAGACATAAATATAAAATAGGAAAATAATATTTAAATCACCAATTAATGTTTTTAATGAATGAAAATAATATCTGGATCAGATCACCAACTTTGGTTGGAAGTGCCACTTGGCTTCATGAGCTAGTAGTGTATCCCAACATCATGAAGGTGATCTTGATATAAAGGAAAAAGGGTTTTTGAAGAGAGCAAAATAATAAGTTTTTCATGGGTTTGAGTCATCAAGCAAGCAAGCATTCACTCATACAAGGGCTGACATTGCACTCACAACATTATTTGAAAAAGTTTTAACAAGCTCTGATTTTTGCAACATAAAATACTTGTGATGAAAAACAGGGTGTGACAGACCTATCCCTCTTACAAGAATCTCGTCCCCGAGATTCCTAAGCTAAGCGTTAAATAGCTCGGGAAATTCTGATCGGAGATAGTCTCCACGTTCCCACGTGGCTTCTGCTTCGGTATGGTTGCTCCACTGAACCTTGAAAAACTAGATGGTGCGGCTTCTGGTGCAACGTTCGGCTTCATCCAAAATGCGGATCGGTTTCTCGCGGTAGGTAAGGTCCGGTTGAAGATCAATAGCTTGATGATCAATGTCCTTGTAAAGATCGAGACGGTTCGGCACTTGTAAACACTTCCGGAGCTGTGACACGTGAAACACACATTGTGCACACCCGAAAGCTCAGGAGGTAGCTCCAACTGCTAAGCTACTTCCCCGCGCCTTACCGTGATCTTGAAGGGTCCAATGAACCTGGGAGCTAGCTTCCCTTTGACGTGGAAACGCTTGGTCCCCTTGAGAGGCGTGACTTGCAAGTACACCCGGTCTCCGGGAACAAACTCCACATCTCTGCGGCGAGGGTCCGCATAGCTCTTCTGCCTTGACTTAGCTGCCTCCAAGTTCTCTCGGACAAGCTGAACCTTGTCCCCTGCTTCCTGCAGTGCTTCTTGTCCGAAAACTAGTCCTTCACCGGTTTCGGACCAATTGAGTGGGGTGCGGCACTTCCGCCCATATAACGCTTCGAATGGGGCCATCTGAAGACTGGACTGGTAGCTGTTGTTGTAAGAAAACTCAGCAAATGGGAGGCAATCTTCCCACTTGGCACCATGAGCCAAAACACAGGCGCGGAGCATGTCCTCAAGTATCTGGTTTACCCTCTCGGTCTGTCCGCCCGTTTGCGGGTGGAAAGCCGTACTGAAGGAGAGTTTGGTTCCGAGAGCTTCTTGAAACTTCTTCCAGAATCTTGAGGTGAATTGCGTGCCGCGGTCGGACACGATCTCCTTGGGAACTCCATGGAGACTCACCACTCGATGAATGTATAGACTGGCCAGCTGGCTGCCATCGTAGGTGGTGTTAACGGGGATGAAATGGGCCACCTTGGTCAAATGATCAACTATGACCCAAATGGAGTTATGACCCTTATTCGACCGGGAAAACCCGGTGATGAAGTCCATGCCGACTTTATCCCACTTCCATTCCGGCACTTGAAGAGGTTGCAGCAATCCAGCAGGTCGCTGGTGTTCAGCCTTGACTCGCTGGCATACATCACATTTAGCGACATAGCAGCCAATTTCCCTCTTCATGCCATGCCACCAGAATCGTTCTCGGAGGTCTTGGTACATCTTAGTACCACTTGGATGGATAGAGTACGGTGTGTCATGAGCCTCTTGCAGGATCAAGTCCTTAAGGTCGGCCTTGTTAGGTACGCATAAGCGCTTCCCATACCACAGTACTCCTCGCTCATCAATCGAGAATCCTGGGGCTTTGCCTTCTCGCACCTTCCTCTTGAGGCCTTCGATACTCTTGTGTCCCTTCTGGGCTTCCTTGATGTCATCTGCCAGAGTAGGCCTGACTTCGAGGTTGGCCAGGTATCCTGGTTCGACTATCTCAAGCCCGAAGCTCTCCATCTCTTCATACAAGACGGGTAACCTCTCCTTGAGCATGACGTTCAAGGAGCCTGCCTTCCAGCTTAAGGCATCGGCTACCACGTTCGCCTTGCCTGGGATGATACTGAATGCTGAGGTCGTAATCATTGATTAACTCAAGCCATCTCCGCTGCCTCATATTAAGCTCCCTTTGGGTGAAGATATATTTCAGACTTTTGTGGTTTGTATATATCTCACATCGCTTCCCCAGAAGGTAATGTCGCCACGTCTTCACAGCATGCACTACAGCTGCTAGCTCGAGATCGTGGGTGGCGTAGTTCTCCTCATGCGGTCCCAGTTGCCGTGACAAGTACGCCACGACCCTGCCATCTTGCATCAGGACTCCACCGAGCCCAGTTCTAGAGGCATCACAATATATTACGAATTCCTTGTTGATGTCTGGGGTAGCCAATACCGGGGCGGTAGTTAGCCTGTTCTTCAACTCCTGGAAACTTGCTTCACACACCGGTGTCCACTGGAACTTTCGGCCTTTTTCAAGAGCTGAGTCATAGGTCGAACGATGCTGGAGAAACCTTCTACAAACTTGCGGTAGTATCCCGCGAGCCCGAGAAAACTCCTCACATCCTTCACGTCCTTTGGTGATTCCCAGTTGGTCACTGTAGTAATCTTGGACTGATCTACGGCCAAACCGCTTGCCGTCAGGGTATGACCCAGAAATCCAACTTCGTTCAGCCAGAACTGACACTTGCTGAATTTGGCATAAAGCTGGTGCTCTCGAAGCTTTCCCAGAACTAACCTCAGGTGTTGCTCATGCTCCTCTTCGGACTTGGAGAAGATTAATATGTCATCGATGAACACGACGACAAACTTGTCCAAATATTCCATGAAGACCTTGTTCATGAGCTACATGAAGTAGGCTGGGGCATTTGTCAAGATGAAGGGCATGACAGTGCATTCATATAGACCGTATCGGGTCACGAATGCAGTCTTGGGTATATCTTCGGGTCAAATCTTCAACTGGTAATATCCCGATCGAACATCGATCTTGGAAAATACCCTGGCCCCGTTTAACTGGTCAAACAGGTCTTCGATCTTGGGAAGCGGGTACTTGTTCTTAATTGTGACTTCATTAAGAGAACGGTAATCGACGCAGAGTCGAATGGTACCATCCTTCTTTGAAACAAATAGAACAGGTGATCCCCAGGGTGATGCACTCGGACGGATGAACCCTTTCCTGAGTTCCTCATTCAGCTGCTTCTTCAGCTCTGCCAGCTCTTTGGAACCCATCCTGTAAGGCTTTTTATATATAGGCCTTGATCCGGGCATGAGCTCAATGATGAACTCGATGTCTCGGTCAGGAGGCATTCCGGGTAGCTCGTCAGGAAAGACGTCCGGGTATTCACAGATTACACGCACTTGATCAAGCTCTACCTCGGATAGACTGTTGACTCGAGGCACTTGAGCCGATACTGGATCGGAGAGAAACTTGACCTTGACCCCTTGGTTGCTTGTCATGGTAATGGCCCTGTTGGCACAGTCCAAAAGACTCTGGTGCTTGGCCAACCAATCCATGCCGAGGATTACTTCTACACCTTGCGATTTAAGCACAATGAGGTCTGGCAAGACCCTCGTCCCATTGATAACTATCTCGACACTGCTACACCCTAGGTTGGTCCTCAATACTGCTCCCGGGGTTTGAATTGCCATCTGTCCACAGAGTAGAGTGGGTTTTAAACCACACTTCTCCGCAAACCTTTCGGTAACAAAAGAATGCGAGGCACCACAATCAAACAACACTGTTGCTGGAGTTAAGTTGACGAGGAACGTACCCAGAATGCAGTCCGGGTCTTCCTGTGCCTCTTCTGCAGTGATGTGATTGATCCGGCCCCTGCCATTGAACTGCTGGTTGCGGGGGGCCTGGTTCCTTCCTTGTGCACCTTGACCAGGGTTGGGTGCATTGGGACGTGGTGCGTCGGGCTTCTTGTTGGGGAACTGCCTGGAATAGTGCCCGGTCTGACCACACCCAAAGCAGGTGACCTGCCCCGGAGGGTTGGTCTTGACTCCACCGTTGTTCGGCGGGTTGACTACTGGCTTGGCTTGCTGCTGAGGCTGATAATTCTGGCGGAACACCGGGTGCTTGTACTGCTGCTGCTGAAAGTTGGGTCTTGCAGGTGCTGATTGCCATGGTATTGGTCTTACGCTACCGGGTCCTCCACTGCCTATCAGTTTGCGCTTGCGGGTGTCGTCCATCGCACGACGCTTGTCTTCTAGCATAAGCGCCTTGTTAACCAACACGCTGAAAATCTGGCAGTCGAAAACCACCAGCTGGTATTGCACGGACTGTTGTAACCCTTCGATGAGGCGTTCAACCTTAGTGGCCTCAGTGTTAACATCTTTGCGCACGTACCTCGACAAGAGGTTAAACTTCTGCAGGTACTCCTTAACAATTCCGCTGCCCTGCCTCAAGGCTCGGAATTCCCGCTTCTTAATGGTCATCAGTCCAGGTGGAATGTGAGACGCACGAAATCCTTCCTTGAACATCACCCAACTGATGACTTGTCCTATCCGGATGATCTGGAATCCATCCCACCATGCCCTGGCGGTGCCTCCGAATCAGTGAGAAGCATAAAGGACCTTCTCAAGATCGTCGGTGCATTTGACCAACGCAAGGAGGTCTTCAATGGTGCGGATCCAGTCATCGGCGTCCAGTGGTTCGGTCGTCTCCGTGAATATGGGGGGCGTAGTCCGCATGAACTCAGAAAGAGTAGAGCGGCCACCGCCATTCTCATTCCGCGGCGGGTTGTCCACCAGGACTTGAGTCAGCTGCTGAATAGCTGCGTTGCTGGCTTGACGCTCCTCCCGAAGAGCTTGAAGGAACTGCGCCATCGTAAAGTTCTCAGGAGGAGGTGGTGGAGGAAGGTCTCTAGGCTGCTCGTGGTGACCTCGAGCGTGAGCTTCTCCTTTGGTTCCCTGCGGCGTCGCTAAGGAGCCGGCGCCGGGGTTGCCGAAGGTGCTGTTGCGGGTTGCGTTCACCATCCTATCATAGAAACAGACAGGTCAAAATGCCACCTTGCTCGGGAATACAAGGATTCGTTCCTAGTAAGAGGGGGTCCAATACGTGCAAGTGCCATGTTTTCAAAACCAAAGTTTTTGACAAACGGAAATTGCATTCATAAAAACTAGGTGATGTAGTCACTTATAGGCTGCCTAAGTCAATAGGTGACTTACATCATGCACACATACGTAAATTAGAAACGGATACATGGATACCCTATGATCGGGGTACTCCTACTTGCCTACGCTAAATCCTACGCGGCGGACTGCGCACTCTCAAAGGCGGATTCAACGGGATCCTCATCGTTGTCCTCGTCTTCATCAACATCTTCTTCCTTTATAGGAGTGGAAGAAAGAATCCGCACATCACGACGTCTCTTAGGCGAGGCGGCGAAGATCTCGGTGTACTCTTCCGCTGTCAGGCGGCGACTCCGAAGAGGGATTGCCTGGATGGGTAACACACCACCCCTAGTAGCAACAGCTGTCCTCCCTTCAGGTGCGCCTGCCTTCTTTACTTTGCGATTCTGCATCTTCTCAGTGTGGAGCAGGCCCTTGACTAGGTGCAGCTCTTGGCGAAGCTAGGCTGACTCCTTAACAAGGAAGTGTGTCAGGGTGTCCGACGAGAGGCTGAAGTAGGTCTGAAACCTTAATGGCATCCCATCCTCCATGGCTGGGGTGAGCGTCCAACTCCCATCCATTCCTTCCTTAATGAAAGGTAGGTTACGAGTGACAGGCTCATTAGCCATCTCTGGGAGGATGATGCGGAGACGCACGAGCGCCTCTCGTGCGGCCGTCTCTAGTGCCAACATCAGCTCTCCCATCTATGGTCCTTCGAAGAACCAACTAGACGGGGAGTCATTAGCCTTCACTATCACGTCCACGTGATATTCCTTAGTGTCGGCGTTGACCCAGTGCTCGTGGTAGAGGAAGATGGGCGTGCGACGTACGTGGCACTTCTCGAGACAATCCACCAGGAGTAGTGGAAAGCCGGTCTCCAGAAGCGTCTCAGGTACGGCAGACATCTACAAGGCATAGGAGAGAGGTCAGAAGGTTGTATGTGCAAAAGTTTGTGCAAGGCTGGCGTTCTAACATTCTCGGTAACGTCCATGCTATATAAGGCTTCCTATAGTCAGGATGGCTCTGATACCAGTTTTGTAGGGACCCCGACTAGCAAGTCGAGTTCGCCGTGCCCAGTGACCCCAAGGATCAATGTTCACTGAACACAGATACTGAATAATAGAGTCTTACATCCAAGTACCGAAATTATTACATCAAACGACCAGAAGGTCGGGGTGAAGGGCGAGGCCTAAAGCCAAATTAAACAGATACATCGAGTAGCGGAAACTCGTAAGGGCTAAGCGGTGCCCATGCCATCAAGCCTACACCAACATGCATTCTGACTTGGAAGCGTCCTAGATCGCAGGTTCGTCTCCGACGGCGTACTCGTCGCCAAACTCCGGTCCTTCCATGTCTGGTCAATAATATAACCAGTGGCAAGCCAATGAGTACTTTGAATGTATTCGCAAACAGCCCATGATATGAACATTTGATAGCGAAGAATAATAGTAACATGTATCTATGGTGGAATGCGATTTGGTGGAATGATCAGGTAAATGCAACAAGTTAAAGAACTACTCTTGAAGAACAGGTTACAGATATCAACATATCTGCTAAGGGTTGAACACACCGGGTTCACCCTATATGCCAAGTCATCGAACTTGTCATAACCTCAATGTATTAATGAGGGCTAAACCATCCGGGTTTACCCAATATGCCCAAGTCACCGAACTTGGTCATAATATTACTCTCATAACAACACCTTTTTAACACCACACACACACACTTGTACACTTGGTTTATGCGGAAACGATGGACGTAGTTTAAGCAGCACCACCCAACTGTCCTTGACCGTGGACACGGCTATTCGAATAGTTTGACACTCTGCAGAGGTAGTACGCTTGACCCACGAGAAACGGCAAACTTCCGTGTCATCCAGGACTCGCGGTATATCACATATACCCGAGGTAAGTACCCGATCATCATCTTTCCCCTGACGATACTAGACAAAGAGGTCCACTCGATTGGTACCCAGCCCACATGTTGTACGTCTTACGAGCACCGACTCTGGACAGTATCAACCATGCGGGGACCAACGGTGTGCGTGGAACTCATAATAATGGCATAGTCGTCCTACCTGGCACGACCCCATCACGAGAGTGACACCGATCACTCCCGCCACTAGTAATGTGGCTCTTTGCTAGTACCGACCAGAGTAATCAACAAAGCCCCGTCCCATAAAGGGGTAACGTGGTCGTACTGGTAAGGTTGGGACGGTCGACACATCATAAATCTAATCCCATTTCCGAAACCACACACGCAAAATACCCGGTGCATCACTTCACTAAAAGTGATCACGAACTCATCATCACCCTCGGGCATTAGTGGCACTCAACGGGGTTTTCATAACCTCTTTATTTAACTCATCATCATGCTTGTGATAATATGCTTCTATCTTTACTTGTCAACATGGTATAACATGACCCTCAAGGGGTAGGGTCAAGCTCAATGCAATGATCTTACTCTACTAGTCAACATGACAGTAGCATGATCCTCATAGATGGTAGGGTCAAGCTCATCATGCTTGTGCTCCGAGGAGCCACATGAATAACATCACTATCATGCAAGGGCTTTGAAGAAGCCTCTGGTGCCATCACCACAATGATGAACCGGCATCGTGATCACATGCAACGGGAAAATACCAACTATACTAGCATGCAACAATGTTTGTGCTCAAGTCATGGTCAAAGGGCTGCTTGCCTTGGTCAGCTAGGTATCCGGGGTCTTCGAGGTCTTCCGCTCCGGATCCTTCGTCACTTGGTAACTCTACCGTCGAGAAAGGAATAAATAAATAATAGCTCACACCAAAACAGATCACAAGGTGCTTTTAAAAATGTTGCAAAGCTTGAATAAATTCAGTTTATTATTTTGGAAAATGTTTCCTAGAGTTTTTATTAGCTAAGCATGTTTATTTAAAAACAAACACGAGCAAACAAATGCTTTTAATATCATTTTATTATACCAAAACAGATTAGGTTTTTGATAAATGTCAAACTCTACAGAATCGATTACTACACATTTTTAGAAAATTGTTGGTGGAAGAATCATATTTTTCTATTGGCTAAATATTTTTATAAAAATCATTTAAGCTGCAGGTTAAAAATAAAAGAAAAAGGTCAGGGGGGAGACCCAGTCGGCCCAGCCAGCAGACCGGCCACCAGACGCGCGCGGGCCAGGTTCAAACCTGACCTGCGGGCCCCTGGGGTCAGTGTCAGTGGCTGCGCGCGCTGGCTGCCCCAGGACACCGACAGGTGGGCTCCACCTGTCGGGTCCTTCTCCTACCTGCAGCCAGAGAGGAGGAGACGGACAACGGCGAGGCTACCGTTGCCCTCAGGCCAATCTAGGAGTGGGAATGGGTCCCTCGTTCCTCCGCCTACCTGCTCGTGGTCGGGACGTCACCGGAGGTGGTTTCGGTTGCCGGCAACGAGGTGATAGTGGCGGAGAGGTTTCGGGTTGCCGTCGAGCTAGTGGCTAGGGGCACGGATTCGCTCGGGGGAGTTGGGGGAAATGATCCTGGCGTCAAGGGGAGTGCAATGGGAGGTCGGGCGGCGCAGGAGCCGGCGTGTAGCCGTAGATCGACCGGAGCTCCGAGGCGGAGGGGCCTCGGTCGATCTCGAGCACCGGGCCTCTGCGAGCTCGACTGGGTGGCTAGGGGGAGTCTAGTGGTTGTGCTGAAGCTGCCTGGGGGTGCTGGGGTGTCGGGGGGGGACCAATTTTAGGCCAGGGGCGGTGAGCCGACTCGGGCGCGCCGGTGACTCACCGTGGCACGCGTGCGAGCACAGTGAGGTGCTGGCCGCGAAACGACGGGTTCGGGACGTGGTTTAGGACCTCCAGGTGCATCGGCTGCAGAGGGAAAGCGAGTTGGGTCGAGCCGCAGCGACCGTGCTTGCTCGACCGCGTCGGGCGCGCGCGGGCACGCGTCGCCTGAGCTCTTGCGCGAGCAGAGGGGCCCCTGATGGTAGCTTTGCCGAGAGTGGGTGTCGGGGAAGCGTTTGGACACTACTAGGGGGGTTGGAACTGGCCGGGGCGACGTCCCCTTGCTGGAGGTTCTCTGTAGCGCGTCTAGAGCGTGGTTTTGGCATGCCACGGCATGCTGGCGCGCTCTGGGGCCCTTTGGACGTGTCCTACACGTCCTGAATGTTGCTGGGAGTGTGCCTAGCCATTGTGTGCTAGTGGGAGCACGAGCTGGTCAAAGGAGGCAAGGAACCCAGTGTTGCCAATACTGGCCTGTGGCTCAAATTGAAGATCTTGTCACTAGTGCTTAGAGTTGGGGAGGGGCTGGTTGACTGGGTGCTCAGGGTGTTCTGGGGCTCTAACTCACCAAGTTTGGGGCCTTGACAATGGGTAAAACAGTGGCTAGGAGGGTTTTTACCTTCCTGTCAGTAGGTGTTCGACAGTGATTTGGGGTGCTTCCACTCCACCAATGGAACTGAAACTTAACAGGATTGGTCTTCGGGTAAAAACATGGGGTTTCACCATATTTGAGCTCCATTGAACAAGTTTAGCTTTGTAAACTTGAAAATGCCTCAAAATGATCAGTACTGTCCTTTACAAAGGAAGTGTGGCCAATCAGAGTCTCACAAATCCCATCTTTGGTGTGGAGTCCTCATTTGGGGTGTCAAACACCTCTTTAAAGTTTCAGCTCCATTGGAGAAACTTTGCAATGTAGAGTTGTTCCAACTCTTCTCTGGACAGAGAGGGTTTTGGGCTCATTAGGTGCACTTCCCCACCTTGGATCAAGGTGAGATTTTATGTGAGCACCTAATATGGCTTGGGAGGGCTCCTGTAATTTTATGGGAATTTATTGAGATCATTTCCTTAGGAAACATCTCAAAAAGCTAAAACAGACAGAAATGGTTTTCAGGATTTTGCTCAAATAATATTAATATAAAATAGGGTTGAAAATCTTATATATGGAAAATATATGCCCGTCTGAGCTTCCATGAATTTACTCAGAATTTTCTAAGGCAGGAAACCAATTTTCCTTGTGGGAATATCATTCCTTGCCTTAGAAACAGACATAAATATAAAATAGGAATATAATATTTTCAATCACCAATTAATGTTTTTAATGAATGAAAATAATATCTGGATCAGATCACCAACTTTGGTTGGAAGTGCCACTTGGCTTCATGAGCTAGTAGTGTATCCCAACATGATGAAGGTGATCTTGATATAAAGGAAAAAGGGTTTTTGAAGAGAGAAAAATAATAAGTTTTTCATGGGTTTGAATCATCAAGCAAGCAAGAATTCACTCATACAAGGGCTGACATTGCACTCACAACATTATTTGAAAAAAAATTAACAAGCTCTGATTTTTGCAACATAAAATACTTGTGATGAAAAACAGGGTGTGACAATAAATCCAAGTAACTGAGTTCTGTCTCATGGGCTTGTTCCCGTGCATGTCACCTCCGGAGGTCCTTGGTGTCTCACCCCTCATGGGGTTACCGCCAATGGGCGAGTGGGTGCGCGGTTTCATATGCATCACTCCCGGTTTGGCGGTTTGTCACCTACGGTGCCATGTAGCGGGTTATTTTTCCCCGATCATTCCATGAAGGAACCTCGCACGACGTCTGTGCTCACGATCGTCCCTACAGCGTGGCTAATCTCGAGTGACTGAGCTCTGTCTGAAGGGCTTACCCCCGTACACATCTTCTCCTGGGGTCCTCGGCACCGAACCCCTTCGTGAAGTGGCCTCACGACGATCACTCGGCGTGTGTCGCCCCCATGTCATATGCTCTATAAGCGTGTGATACGTCTCCAACGTATCTATAAATTTTTGATTGTTTCATGCTATTATCTTGTCAAACATTGGATTTTTTGCATGCCTTTTATATATTTTTTGGGACTAACTTATTAACTCAGTGCCAAGTGTCAGTTCCTGTTTTTCCCATGTTTTGACCCCTTTCACAGGAGATTTTGAAACAGAGTCCAAACGGAAGAAAATCCCCGAAAAGATTTTTTTTGGAATGGAAGAAGATCGGGGAACTTGGGAGCCAAGGCAGGGGAGCCCCAGGGGCCCCACAAGCCCCCACCCCGCGGCCAGGGGGGCCGCGCCATCCAGGCTTGTGGGCCCCCTGGACGTCCCGTGACCTAGGTCTTTCGCCTAAATATTCCCATAATTTCTAGAAAAAATCAAGAGATCATCGCAATCGCTTTTCCGCCCCCGCAAGCTTCTGTCTCCACAAGATCCCATCTGGGCACGTCCTAGTGCCCTGCCGTAGGGGGATTCGGACACGGAGGGCTTCTTCATCAACACCATGACCTCTCCGATGATGCGTGAGTAGTTCACCATAGACCTACGGGTCCATAGCTAGTAACTAGATGGCTTCTTCTCTCTCTTGGATTTTCAATACAAAGTTCTCCATGATCTTCATGGAGATCTATCCAATGTAATCCTCTTTTGCGGTGTGTTTGTGGAGATCCAATGAATTCTGGATTTATGATCAGATTATCTATGAATCTTATTTGAGTTTCTTCTTATCTCTCTTATGCATGATTTCATATCCTTCTAATTCTCTTTGAGTTGTGGGTTTTGTCTGGCCAACTAGATCTATGATTCTTGCAATGGGAGAAGTGCTTGGTTTTGGGTTCATACCGTGCGGTGACCTCACCCAGTGACAGAAGGGGTAGCGAGCCACGCATCATGTTGTTGCCATCAAGGGTAAAAAGATGGGGTTTTCATCATTGGTTTGAGATTATCCCTCTACATCATGTCATCTTGCTTAAAGTGTTACTTTGTTCGTTATGAACTCAATACACTACATGCATGCTGGATAGCGGTTGATGTGTGGAGTAATAGTAGTAGATGCAGAAAGTATCAGTCTACTTGTCTCGGACGTGATGCCCATATGCATGATCATTGCCTTAGATATCTTCATGACCTTGCGCGGTTCTATCAATTGCTCGACACTAATTTGTTCACCCACCGTAATACTTGATATTTTGAGAGAAGCCTCTAGTGAAAACTATGGCCCCCAGGGTCTACTCCACACCATATTTCAGCCTTACAGTTTTTACTTTGTTGCACTCTCCGCCTTCAGATCTCACTTTGCAAATAATCTTGAAGGGATTGACAACCCCTTTGAAGCATTGGGTGCAAGCATGTTTGTGTTTGCGCAGGTACTCTGGACTTGAAGAGACCCTCCTTCTGGATCGATACCTTGGTTCTCAAACTGAGGGAAATACTTACTGCTCGTGTGCTGCATCACTGTTTCCTCTTCAAGGGAAGAACCAACACAAGTCTAGCCTCTGTCAACATGTCAATTTCTGGCGCTGTTGTCTGTGGGATAGCAGAAGAATTTCTGGCGCCGTTGCCGGGGAGGAAGATCAAGTCAAGAACTCATCCAAGTAGGTGTCGTAAACTCATCTCTTGCATTTACTTTGTTTGCCAGTTGCCTCTCGTTTTCCTCTCCCCCACTTCACCAAATTTCGTTTTTCGTTCGCCTTTTCGTTTGCCCTTTTTCTCGCCTGCTCTTGGTTTGCTTGTGTGCTTGCTTTCTTGCTGAAGTCACCATGAAAGAAAACACCAAACTTTGTGACTTCTCGAATACTAATAATAATGATTTTATTAGTACTCCGATTGCTCCCTCCACTAGTGCGGAGTCATACGAAATCAATGCCGCTTTGCTGAATCTTGTTATGAAAGAGCAATTCTCTGGCCTTCCTTGTGAAGATGCCGCATCCCATCTCAATACCTTCATTGAGCTTTGTGATATGCAAAATAAAAAAGATGTGGATAATGACGTGATTACATTGAAGCTTTTTCCTTTCTCGTTGCGAGATCGTGCAAAAACTTGGTTTTCTTCTTTGCCCAAAAATAGTACCGATTCTAGGGATAAGTGCAAAGATGCTTACATATCCAAGTATTTTCCGTCGGCTAAGATCATCTCTCTCCGTAATGATATCATGAATTTCAAGCAACTTGATCGTGAACATGTTGCACAAGCTTGGGAGAGAATGAAATTAATGATTAGAAATTGTCCCGCTCATGGCTTGAGTCTGTGGATGATTATTCAAATCTTTTACGCTGGCTTGAATTTCGCTTCTAGAAATATCTTGGACTCCGCCTCAGGTGGAACGTTCATGGAAATCACATTAGGAGAAGCCACAAAGCTCTTAGACAACATCATGACGAACTACTCTCAGTGGCACACTAAAAGGTCACCTACTAGTAATAAGGTACACGCTATAGAAGAAATTAACTCGTTGAGTGCTAAGATGGACGAGTTAATGAATTTGGTTGCTAGTAGAAGTGATCCTTTGGATCCTAATAATATGACTTTGTCTTCTTAGATTGAGAGTAGCAACACTAGCTTGGACGTTAATTTTGTTGGTAGGAATAACTTTGGCAACAACAATGCCTTTAGAGGAAACTATGTTCCTAGGCCTTTTCCAAGTAACTCCTCTAATAACTTTGGCAACTCCTACTACAATACTCATGGAAATTACAATACATTACTACTACTGCAACAAAAGGCCTTCCAACGGCGCCAGGAATAGGTGTGTTGACGGCACCAGGAATCCTTCTGCTATGGCTATGCCTTAAGGGACTTCCTAGGCAAATATGCAAAGTATTTCCCCCGTGGCCTTGGAGCCTTGCGTTGGTGTTCCCTCGAAGCGGAAAGGGTGATGTAGCGCAGCGGTGGTAAGTATTTCCCTCAGTTTTGAGAACCAAGGTATCGATCGAGTGAAGGAGTATCTCAAGTGCCTGCACAAACACAAAACGCTTGCTCCCAACGCTATGAAGGGGTTGTCAATCCCTTATAGATTGTTCGCCAAGTGAGAACTGAAAGCAACAAAGTAACAAAGCAAAGTAAAAGCAAAAGTGGAAACGATAGGTGTCAATAGACCCGGGGGCCGTAGTGTTTACTAGTGGCTTCTCTCATGAAAGCAAGTAGACGGTGGGTGAACAAATTACTGTTGAGCAATTGATAGAACCGCACAAAGTCGTGACGTCATCTATGGCAATGATTATATCTATAGGCATCACGTCCAAAACAAGTAGACCGATACTTTCTGCATCTACTACTATTACTCCACACGTCGACCGCTATCCAGCATGCATCTAGTGTATTAAGTCCAAAAGAACAGAGTAACGCCTTAAGCAAGATGACATGATGTAGATGGACAATCTCATATCTATGATAGAGCCCACCTTGTTACCCTTGATGGAAACTACACGATGTGTGCCTTACTGCCCCTAATGTCACTAGGAAAGGTCACCACACGGTAAGAACCCAAAACCAAGCATTCACCATGGCAAGAATCATAGATCTAGTTAGCCAAACAAAACCCAAGACTCGGAGAGACTTACAAGGATATCAAATCATGCATATAAGAAATCAGCAAAGACTCAAATATATATCATATATAATCTGATCACAAATCCACAATTCATCGGATCTCGACAAACACACCGCCAAAGAAGATTACATCGGATAGATCTCCATGAAGATTATGGAGAACTTTGTATTGAAGATCCAAGAGAGAGAAGAAGCCATCTAGCTACTACCGACGGACCCGTAGGTCTGAAGTGAACTACTCACGAGTCATTGGAGGGGCGATGATGTTGATGTAGAAGCCCTCCAACTCCAATGTCCCCTCCGGCAGGGCAACGGGAAGGGTCTCCAGATGAGATCTCGCGGTAACGGAAGCTTGCAGCGGCGGAAAAGTATTTTCGTGGATCCCTTGATTTTTTTCTGTATTTTAGGGAATATATAGGCGAAAGATCTAGGTCAGGGGGCGCCAGGGAGGCCACAAGCCTGCCTACCGCCGCCCCCCTGGTGGCGGATGGGGGGCTTGTGGGCTCCCTGTAGCCCTCCTGGCTTGGCCCACAAGCCCCCTGATCTTCTTTTGTTCGGGAAAAAATCATTTCGGGGATTTATTCCGTTTGGACTCCGTTCCAAAATCAGATCTGAAAAGAGCGAAAAACACAGAAAAAACAGGAACTCGCACTTGGCACTGAATTAATAAGTTAGTCCCAAAAAAGATACAAAAGGTACATAAAACATCCAAAGATGACAAGATAACAGAATGAAACCATCAAAAATTATAGATACGTTTGAGACGTATCAAGCATCCCCAAGCTTAACTCCTGCTCGTCCTCGAGTAGGGAAGTGATAAAGAATGAATTTTGATGCTTTCATGCTACCTAGCATAGATGTCCTTTGTAACTCCTCTTATGTGACGTCAGTGTTCAGATCCATTAGACTCAAAACAATAGTTTTCTATTGACATGGAAACAATAATAATTCAAGCAAACTAGCAAGGTAATCATGAACTTTCAAAATAACAAGGCCAAAAGAAAGTTATCCCTACAAAAGCATATAGTCTGGCTATGCTCTATCATCATTGCACAACAAATTTAAATCATGCACAACTCCAGTATTGGCCAAGTAATTGTTTCACACCTTTACATTCTCAAACATTTTCAACTCTCATGCAATACATGAGCGTGAGCCATGGTTTTAGCACTATAAGTGGTGTGGAGTGTGGTGGAGGTTGCAAGACAAAAAAACAGAAGATAATCACATTAACTAGGCATATCAATGAGCTGTGGAGATGCTCATCAATAGATATCAATGTGAATGAGTAGGGATTGCCATACAAATGATGCACTAGAGCTAAGAGTATGTGAAAGCTCTTAAAGAAAACTAGTGGGTGTGCATCCAACTTGCTTGCTCATGAAGACCTCAGGCAATTTTGAGGAAGCCTATCATTGGAATATACAAGCCAAGTTATATAATGAAAATTTCCCACTAGCTATATGGTGGTGACAAAACGAGAGACTCTCAATCATGAAGATCATGGTGCTTAATATGCACAAGTGTGGAAAAGTGGTAACATTGTCCCTTCTCTCTTTTTCTCCCATTTTTTTTGGTGGGATCTTTGGCCTCTTTTTTTTGGTGGGCTTCTTTGGCCTCTTTTATTTCCTCACATGGGACAATGCTCCATCAATGATGATCATCACACTTTCAACTCAAAACTCAGAGCAACGATGACTCTATATGGAATGCCTTCGGTAGTGTACCGTGATAATGATCTAGCATGGCATAGACATTAAATGGAAACATCATGCCACCTATATTACCATCATGCAATGGCAATGTAGACGTGATGGCACATGTCATGGTGGTAGTTGCATGGCAATATATCTCGGAATGACTTTGAAAAAGCCATAGTAGGTAGGTATGGTGGCTGTTTTGAGGGAGGCTAATGGTGGGTTTTGTGCACCGAAGAAAGTTGCACGGCACTAAGAACATAATGATGGTGGAAGGTGAAAGTGCATCTAAACCATGGACTCAACATTAGTCATTAAGAACTCATATACTTGTTGCAAAAGTTTTATTAGTAATCGAAACAAAGCATTCAACGCATACTCCTAGTGGAAGGGTTGGTAGGTATAAACCATCACGTGATCCCGACCGCCACGCAAAGGATGACAATCAATAGACTAATCATGCTCAGATTTCATCACATAGCGGTTCACGATACGTGCATGCTACGGGAATCACTAACTTCAACACAAGTATTTCTAGATCCACAACACCTTACTAGCATAACTTCAATATTACCAAAACCACAACTCAAAACTAATTGAGATGAATCAAACTTCTCTAACTATTCAATGCACATGAAGGTGGAAGTTTTCGTATCCCTTTGGATAACTACCCCTTTTGAGACTACTTTCAAAGCATAGATCAACAACCAAGCCACGCACCGCTGTGCTCTAAAAGATATAAGTGAAGCACACAGAGCAAAAGTATCTAGCTCAAAAGATATAAGTGAAGCACATGTGAGTTGAATTGTCTACCAAAAGATATAAGTGGAGCTCAACGAAATCACGCTGAGTGCATGTATCTCTCTCTAGGTGTGCAGAAAGGATGATTGTGACACAAAAAATATAAAAGACTCCTACGATACAAGATGCTCCAAGCAAAAACACATAACATGTGGTGAATAAAAATATAGCCCCAAGTAACGTTACCGATGGATTGAAGACGAGAGAGGGGATGCCTTCCCGGGGCATCCCCAAGCTTAGGATTTTACGGCATCCTTGAATCTCTTGGGGTGCCTTGGGCAACCCCAAGCTTGAGCTCTTGCCACTCGTTATCTCTTTGTCCATAAGAACTTCACCCACAACTTGAAAACTTCACAACACGAAACTTAAACAGAAACTCGTGATAACATTAGTATGAGAAAGCAAACCACCACTTCCTTAGGTACTGTAGAAAACTTAAATTCTACTTATTCTGATGTTGGGTTACTGTATTTTCAATCTTCCATGGCTAATACACCCTGATACTATCCATAGTTTCATCAAAATAAGCAACCAACACAGCAAAAACAGAATCTGTTAACAGCAGACCAGTCTGTAGCAATCTGTATATTTCGTATACTTCTGGTACTTCAAAATTTCTGAAAAATTATGACAGTCTGAAGAATTTGTGTAGAAATCAGAAGAAAAAAGAATCAACTCAAAATCTCTTACAGAACAAAAATTAAAATTCTTTTTGTGAGCAGAAAGTTTCTGTCTTTTCCAGCATGACCAAACGATCATCCCCAAGACTAATCATAACGGTTTTGCTTGGCACAAACGCAAAAAGAAACACAAAAAACACAATCATAACATAATTATGAAAGTGTGGAAAACAGAAAACAGAAAGAAAAAGGATATATTCGTTGGGTTGCCTCCCAACAAGCGCTTTTGTTTAACGCCCTTAGCTAGGCAAAAGGTGATGGAATCACGTATAGTCATCTTTGGTGCTCGAACTATAAGTAGCCCTCATCATAGATTCATAAGGCAATCTTATTTTCTTTCCAGGAAAGTGCTCCATGCCCTTCTTTAAAGGAAATTGAAATCTAATATTCCCTTCCTTCATATCGATGATAGCACCAATAGTCCTTAGGAAAGGTCTACCAAGAATAATGGGACATGACGGATTGCAATCTATGTCAAGTACAATGAAATCCACGGGTACATAGTTCTTATTTGCAACAATAAGAACATCATCGATCCTTCCCATGGTTTTCTTGACAGTAGAATCCACAAGATGCAAATTAAGAGAACACTCTTCAATCTCATGAAAACCAAGAATATCAAGACTTTGGAATCGCGGAAACACTAGCACCCAAATCACACAAAGCATTGCACTCATAGTTTTTTATATTGATTTTGATAGTAAGTTCCCACTCATCATGAAGTTTTCTAGGTATAGAGACTTCTAGTTCGAGCTTCTCTTCAAGAGATTTCATCATAGCATCTACGATATGCGCTGTAAGGCTTTGCTTTGGCTATAAGCGTGTGGAGAGTTTGCAATGGATTGCATCAAAGAAATGCATTCAAACAAGGAGAAATTATCATAATTGACTTCCTTGAAATCCAAAGTGGGAGTTTGATTGCTACCCAAAATTTTGATTTCTTCTACTCCACTCTCCACACCTTTATCATCAAGATAGGTGGACTCTGAATCATTGGGGCGTTTTTTAACCAAAGTGGATTCATATCCAGCCCCTCCATAAATAGGTCTGACACGTGAAAACAAAGATTCAAGAGGAGACACACCAAGCACTTTAAGATCTTCGTGATTTGCATCACTAGAACGCACCCTTTTAAACCATTCATGCCTAGCGCGAATTTGGGTGGTTCTTTCTTTGCTCTCATTCATGGAGATACGCATAGCTTTCAAAGTTTCATCCAAGTTGACGTTGGGAGGAGAGTATATAACTTTCAAAGCATCAATATCACAAGACATCCTATCAACTCTCTTAGCCAAATCGTCAATTTTGAGTAGTTTTTCCTCTATGGACGCATTGAAAATCTTTTGAGGGTTCATGAACTCTTTGATATTACTCTCTAAATCAGAGGGTAATTTGTTGTGATTTCCATAAGTGTTGTTGTAGGAATTTCCATAATTGTTAGAGGAGTTACTAGGAAAAGGCCTAGGAACATAGTTTCTTCTAAAAGCATTGTTGTTGCCAAAATTGTTCCTACCAACGAAATTCACGTCCAAACTAGCGTTGCTACTCTCAGTCAAGGAAGATAGTGGCATGTCATTAGGATCTACAGTAGCGTTTCTACTAGCAACCAAATTCATCAACTCGTCCATCTTAGCACTAAGCGAGTTAATCTCTTCTATAGCGTGTACCTTTTTGCTAGCAGGCGACCTTTCAGTGTGCCACTGAGAGTAGTTGGTCATGATATTGTCTAGGAGTTGTGTAGCGTCTCCTAACGTGATTTCCATGAATGTTCCACCTGAGGCAGAGTCCAAGATATTGCGAGAAGCGAAATTCAAGCCGGCGTAAAAGATTTGTATAATCATCCACAAACTTAAGCCATGAGCGGGACAATTTCTAATCATAAGCTTCATCCTCTCCCAAGATTGTGCAACGTGTTCATGATCAAGTTGCTTGAAATTCATGATATCGTTACGTAACGAGATGATCTTAGCCGGCGGAAAGTACTTGGATATGTAAGCATATTTGCACTTATCCCAAGAATCGATACTATTTTTAGGCTAAGAAGAAAACCAAGTTTTTGCGCGATCTCGCAACGAGAAAGGAAAAAAGTTTTAACTTAATCACGTCATTATCCACATATCTTTTCTTTTGCATATCACAAAGCTCAATGAAGGTATTGAGATGGGATGCGGCATCTTCACTAGGAAGGCCAGAGAATTGCTCTTTCATAACACGATTTAGCAAAGTTGCGTTGATTTCATACGATTCCGCACTAGTGGAGGGAGCAATCGGAGTACTAATAAAATCATTATTATTGGTACTCGAGAACTCTCAAAGTTTGGTGTTTTCAGCCATGATGACTACAACAAACAAACAAGCACACAAGCAAGCAAGAAAACCGGCAAAGGAAAACGGCAAAGGCAAAGGTAAAAGGCAAATGAAAACGACAAATGTGAAGTGGGGGAGAGGAAAACGAGAGGCAACTGGCAAAAAAGTAAATGCAAGAAATGATTTTGTGAGTCCTACTTGGATAGATCTCTCCTTCCCCGGCAACGGCGCCAGAAATACTTCTGCTACTGCAACAAAAGACCTTCCAACGGCGCCAAAAATAGGTGTGTTGACGGCACCAGGAATCCTTCTGCTACGGCTACGCCTTAAGGGACTTCCTAGGCAAATATGCAAAGGATTTCCCCCGTGGCCTTGGAGCCTTGCGTTGGTGTTCCCTCGAAGCGGAAAGGGTGATGTAGCGCAGCGGTGGTACATATTTCCCTCGGTTTTGAGAACCAAGGTATCGATCCAGTGAAGGAGTATCTCAAGTGCGTGCACAAACACAAAAAGCTTGCTCCCAACGCTATGAAGGGGTTGTAAATCTCTTATAGATTGTTCGCCAAGTGAGAACTGAAAGCAACAAAGTAACAAAGCAAAGTAAAAGAGAAAGTGGAAACGATAGCTATGAATAGACTCGGGGGTCGTAGTGTTTACTAGTGGCTTCTCTCATGAAAGCAAGTAGACGGTGGGTGAACAAACTACTATCGAGCAACTGATAGAACCGCGCAAAGTCGTGACGTCATCTATGGCAATGATTATATCTATAGCCATCACGTCCAAAACAAGTAGACCGATACTTTCTGCATCTACTACTATTACTCCACACGTCGACCGCTATCCAGCATGCATCTAGTGTATTAAGTCCAAAAGAACAGAGTAACGCCTTAAGCAAGATGACATGATGTAGATGGAGAATCTCATATCTACGACAGAGCCCACCTTGTTACCGTTGATGGAAACTACACGATGTGTGCCTTGCTGCCCCTATTGTCACTGGGAAAGGTCACCACACGGTAAGAATCCAAAACCAAGCACTTCTCCCATGGAAAGAATCATAGATCTAGTTGGCCAAACAAAACCCAAGACTCGGAGAGACTTACAAGGATATCAAATCATGTATATAAGAAATCAGCAAAGACTCAAATATATATCATAGATAATCTCATCACAAATCCACAATTCATCGGATCTCGACAAACACACCGCCAAAGAAGATTACATCGGATAGATCTCCATGAAGATCATGGAGAACTTTGTATTGAAGATCCAAGAGAGAAAAGAAGCCATCTAGCTACTAACTATGGACCCGTAGGTCTGAAGTGAACTACTCACGAGTCATTGGAGGGGCGATGATGTTGATGTAGAAGCCCTCCAACTCCAAAGTCCCCTCCGGCAGGGCACCGGGAAGGGTCTTCAGATGAGATCTCGCGGAAACGGAAGCTTGCGGCGGCGGAAAAGTATTTTCGTGGATCCCTTGATTTTTTTTCTATATTTTAGGGAATATATAGGCGAAAGATCTAGGTCAGGGGGGCGCCAGGCAGGCCACAAGCCTGCCCACCGACGCCCCCCTAGTGGCGGATGGGGGGCTTGTGGGCTCCCTGTAGCCCTCCTGGCTTGGCCCACAAGCCCCCTGATCTTCTTTCGTTCGAGAAAAAAATCATTTCGGGGATTTTATTCCGTTTGGACTCCGTTCCAAAATTAGATCTGAAAAGAGCCAAAAACACAGAAAAAGCAGGAACTCGCACTTGGCACTAAATTAATAAGTTAGTCCCAACAAAGATATAAAAGGTACATAAAACATCCAAAGATGACAAGATAACAGCATGAAACCATCAAAAATTATAGATACGTTTGAGACGTATCAATTACCCTCTGATCTAGAGAGTAATATCAAAGAGTTCATCAACTCTCAAAAGATTTCAATGCGTCCATAGAGGAAAAACTACTCAAAATTGACGATTTGGCTAAGAGCGTGGATAGGATTTCTTGTGATGTTGATGCTTTGAAAGTTAGATGTGCTCCTCCCAAAATCAACATGGATGAAACTTTGAAAGCTATGCGTGTTTCCATGATTGAGAGCCAAGAAAGAACCGTCCAAATTCGTGCTAGACATGAATGGCTTAAAAGGGCGTGTTCTCGTGATGAGAATCATAGAGATCTCAAAGTTCTTGGTGTGGCTCCCATTGAATCTTTGTTTTCTTATGTCAAACCTAATGATTATGGGGCTGGATATGAATCCACTTTGGTTGAAAAGTTCCACAATCATTCGGAGTCCATCTATCTTGATGCGAAAAGCATTAAAAGTGGAGTAGAAGACGTTAAAAATTTGAGTAGTAATGAAATTACTACCGTGGATTTCAAGGAATTCAATTATGATAGTTCCTCGTTGATTGAATGCATTTATTCGATGCAATCCATGTTAAACTCTCCACATGCCTATAGCCAAAACAAAGCCTTTACCGATCATATCGTCGAAGCTATGATAAAAGCTATTGAAGAGAAACTTGAATTGGAAGTCTCTATCCTAGAAAGCTTCATGATGAGTGGGAACCTACCATCCAAATCAAAATCAAAAACTATGAGTGAAATGCTTTGTGTGATTTGGGTGCTAGTGTTTCTTCGATTCCAAAGTCTTTATGTGATGTTCTGGGTTTTAATAAGATTGAAGAGTGTTCTCTTAATTTGCATCTTGCTGATTCTACTGTCAAGAAACCCATGGGAAGTATCAATGATGTTATTATTATTGCAAATAGGAACTATGTACCCATGGATTTCATTGTGCTTGACATTGATTGCAATCCTACATGCCCTATTATTCTTGGTAGACTATCTGTGCTATCATCGATATGTAGGAATGGAATATTAGATTTCAATTCATTTTAAGGAAGGGCATGGAACACTTTCCTAAAAAGAAAATAAGATTGCCTTATGAATCCATGATGAGGGCCGCTTATGGTTTGAGCACCAAAGACGACGATACGTGATTCTATCGCTTCTATGCCTAGCTAAGGGCGTTAAACAATAGCGCTTGTTGGGAGGCAACCCAATGAATTTATCCTTTTCTTTCTATTTTGTTGCGTTCACACTTTCACAATTCTGTTGTGATTGTGTTTTTTGTATTTCTTTTTGTGTTTGAGCCAAGCAAAACCTTCATGACTAGTCTTGGTAATGGTTGTTTGATCCTGCTGGAAAAAGACAGAAACTTTGCGCTCACGAGATGATTTTTCATTTTTATTCAGAAAGACCTTTTGAGTTGATTCTTTTTGCTGATGATTGATATGCTTTTTCTAGGCCGCCGTAATTGTTCAGAATTTTTGAGGTACCAGAAGTATACGAAGTATACAGATTGCTACAGACTGGTCTGTTTTTGACAGGTTCTGTTTTTGTTGAGTTGGTTGCTTGTTTTGATGAAACTATGGTTAGTATCGGGGGAAATAGCCATGGAAATGTGAGAATACAGTAGCCCATCATCAATATATATGGAATTAAAGTTTGCTACAGTACCAAAAGAAGTGGCAGTTTGTTTTCTTGTACTAATGTTATCACAAGTTTCTGTTTAAGTTTTGTGTTGTAAAGTTTTCAAGTTTTGGGTGATGTTCTCATGGACAAAGAGATAAGGAGTGGAAAGAGCTCAAGCCTGGGGATGCCCAAGGCATCCCAAGCCAAATTCAAGGACACCAAAAAGCCTAAGCTTGGGGATGCCCCGGGAAGGCATCCCCTCTTTCGTCTTCAATCCATCGGTAACATTACTAAGAGCTATATTTTTATTCACCACATGATATGTCTTTTGCTTGGAGCGTCTTGTATCTTAGGAGTCTTTTCTTTTTGTTGTGTCACAATCATCCTTGCTGCACACCTTTTTGAGAGAGAGACATGCACTCATCGTGATTTTGCTAGAATGCTCATAGTGCTTCACTTATATCTTTTGAACTAGATACTTTTGCTCTAGTGCTTCACTTATATCTTTTGAGCTAGATACTTTTGCTCTTGTGCTTCACTTATATCTTTAGAGCACGGCGGTGCATGACTTGGTAGTTGAATTATGCTATGAAAGAAGTCCCAAATGTGCTAGGTACCCAAAGAGGATGCAAAACCTCCATCTTCATGTGCATTGAGTAGAAAGAGAAGTTTCGATTCCTCTCAATTAGTTTTGAGACGTGGATTCGGTAATACTGAAAGTTATGTTAGTAGGGTGTTGTGAATCTAGAAATACTTGTGTTGAAGTTAGTGATTCCCGTAGCATGCACGTATGGTGAACTGCTATGTTAGGAAGTCGGAGCATAACTGATCTATTGATTGTCATCCTTTGTGTTGACGTCGGGATCACGCGATGGTTTACACCTACTAACCCTTCCCCTCGGAGTATGCGTTTAGCACTTTGTTTCGATTACTAATAAAAACTTTCGAATAAGTATGTGAGTTCTTCATGACTAATGTGAGCCCATGGTATAGATGCACTTTCACCTTCCACCATTGCTAGCCTCTCTAGTGCCGTGCAATTCTCGCCAGTGCACAAACCCACCAAATTCCTTCCTCAAAACAGCCACCATACCTACCTACTATGGCATTTTCATAGCCATTCCGAGATATATTGCCATGCAACTCCCACCGTTCTATCTCATGACTTGTGCCGTCACTCTCATATTTCCATTGCATGATCGTAAGATAGCTAGCGAGATGTTTCAACATCATACGCCATGCTAGATCGTTGCACATCCCGGTACACTTCTGGAGGCATTTCCTATGGAGTCATCATCATTGTGATCTTTGAGCTGTGAGTAAATAAAAGTGTGATGATCATCATTATTAGAGCATTGTCCCATGTGAGGAAAAAAAAAAGAGGCCAAAGAGCCAAAAAAAGAGAAAAAAAAGAAAAAAAAGAGGCCAAAGAGCCCAAATGAAAATAAAGAGAAAAAGAGAGAAGGGACAATGCTACTATCTTTTTCCACACTTGTGCTTCATGTTAGCACCATGTTCTTCATGATTGAGAGCTTCTTGCTTTTTCACTACCATATGCTAGTGGGAATCTTAGTTTTATAACTTGGCTTGTATATTCCAATGGACTTCCTCAAAATTGCCCTAGGTCTTTGTGAGTAAGCAAGTTGGATGCACACCCACTAGTTTTCCTCTTGAGTTTTCACATACTTATAGCTCTAGTGCATCTCTTGTATGGCAATCCCTACTCACTCACATTGATATCTATTAATGGGCATCTCCATAGCTTATTGATACGCCGAGTCAATGTGACCATCTCCTCCATTTTGTCTCACAACCACCACCGCACTCAATTCCACCTATAGTGCTATATCCATGGCTCGCGCTCATGTATTGCGTGATAATTATAAATGGTTTGAGAAAGTAAGAGTGCGACAACAATTACTTGGCCAATTCCGGGGTTGTGCATGATTTACATTAGTTGTGTGAGGATGATGGAGCATAGCCAAACTATATGATTTTGTAGGGATAACTTTCTTTGGCCTTGTTATTTTGAAAGTTCATGATTACTTTGCTAGTTTGCTTGAAGTATTACTGTTTTCATGTCAATAGCAAACTATTGTTTGGAATCTTACGGATCTGAACATTCATGTCATGTGAAAGAAGTTGCAAAGGACAACAATGCTAGGTAGCATTCCACATCAAAAATTCATTCTTTATCACTTCCCTACTCGAGGACGAGCAGGAGTTAAGCCTGGGGATGCTTGATACGTCTCCAACGTATCTATAATTTTTGATGGTTTCATGCTATTATCTTGTCATACTTTGGATGTTTTGCATGCCTTTTATATATTTTTTGGGACTAACTTATTAACTCAGTGCCAAGTGCCAGTTCCTGTTTTTTTCATGTTTTTGACCCCTTTCAGAGGAGATTTTGAAATGGAATCCAAACGGAAGAAAATCCCCGAAAAGATTTTTTTTTGGAACGGAAGAATATCGGGGAACTTGGGAGCCAAGGCAGGGGAGCCCCTGGGGCCCCACAAGCCCCCACCCCTCGGCCAGGGGCGCCACGCCATCCAGGCTTGTGGGCCCCCTGGACGTCCCCTGACCATGGTCTTTCGACTATATAATCCCATAAAATCCAGAAAAAATCAAGAGATCATCGCAATCGCTTTTCCGTCGCTGCAAGCTTCTGTCTCTGCAAGATCCCATCTGGGGCACGTCCTGGTGCCCTGCCGGAGGGGGGATTCGCACACGGAGGGCTTCTTCATCAACACCATGACCTCTCAGATGATGCGTGAGTAGTTCACCATAGACATAAGTGTCCATAGCTAGTAACTAGATGGCTTCTTCTCTCTCTTGGATCTTCAATACAAAGTTCTCCATGATCTTCATGGAGATATAACCGATGTAATCCTTTTTTGTGGTGTGTTTGTCGAGATCCGATGAATTGTGGATTTAATCAGATTATCTATGAATCTTATTTGAGTTTCTTCTGATCTCTCTTATGCATGATTTCATATCCTTGTAATTCTCTTCGAGTTGTGGGATTTGTCTGGCCAACTAGATCTATGATTCTTGCAATGGGATAAGTGCTTGGTTTTGGGTTCATACCGCGCGGTGACCTCACCCAGTGACAGAAGGGGTAGCGAGGCACGCATCGCGTTCTTGCCATCAAGGGTAAAAAGATGGGGTTTTCATCATTGGTTTGAGATTGTCCCTCTACATCATGTCATCTTGCTTTAAGTGTTACTTTGTTCGTCATGAACTCAATACACTAGATGCATGCTGGATAGCGGTCGATGTGTGGAGTAATAGTAGTAGATGCAGAAAGTATCAGTCTACTTGTCTTGGACGTGATGCCTATATGCATGATCATTGCCTTAGATATCGTCATGACTTTGCACGGTTCTATCAATTGCTCGAGAGTAATTTGTTCACCCACCGTAATACTTGCTATTTTGAGAGAAGCCTCTAGTGAAAACTATGGCCCCCAGGGTCTACTCCACACCATATTTTCAGCCTTACACTTTTTACTTCGTTGCACTTTCCACCTTCAGATCTCACTTTGCAGACAATCTTGAAGGGATTGACAACCCCTTTGAAGCGTTGGGTGCAAGCTTGTTTGTGTTTGCGCAGGTACTCTGGACTTGACGAGACCCTCCTTCTGGATCGATACCTTGGTTCTCAAACTGAGGGAAATACTTACTGCTCCTGTGCTGCATCACCCTTTCCTCTTCAAGGGAAGAACCAACGCAAGCCCAGCCTCTGTCAACGTGTCAATTTCTGGCACTGGTGTCTGCGGGATAGCAGTGCGCTGATGCACAAAGAATAAGGCGCAACCTACCTGAAGACTGAGACTAGGAGCTCTTGAGCCTTGTGCCTGGGGTGTGTGACACCTCTGTAATCACCGCCCGTGACATTCTTATGTAAATATAAGTTTGGGGCTATACACACCCAGAGCCTCTGAAGTGGAAGCCCGCCACGAGCCGCACCGTGGCCTCGGAAGGGGGCTCCCACCCTCGCCCAAGTTGAATCCCCCATGCTCCGCGCTGGTGGAATTACTCTTGAACCGCGACTATGCCCACGCCCAAGTGGAAGCCCCATGCATTGCCTGGCGAGGATTAACAGAGCTCCAGGCTCGCCAGCTTCCACATGTACCTCACGCGAGCGGGGGATGGACACGGTGCGTGTTCTCGGGTTAGTCCGTGCAGCGCTGAAAAATCGAAGCGACCGAGCTCTGTCTCGTGGGTTTACCCCTGTGCACGTCACCTCCTCGGGTCCTTGGTGTTTAGTCTCCTCGTGCGACACGCAGGTTTTAGCACGCACGTGCACGGCGCTTGATACGTCTTCAACGTATCTATAATTTCTTATTGTTCCATGCTATTATATTATCTGTTTTGGATGTTTTATATGTTGTTTTGTATTATTTTGCGACTCACCTATTAACCTGGAGCCTAGTGTCAGTTTCTGTTTTTTCATATTTTTGAATATTGCAGATAAAGATTATTAAAGAGAGTCCAAACGGAATAAAATCTCCGGAAAGATTTTTCTTGGACCAGAAGACATGCAACAGACTTGGAGTAGGGCCAAGGCAATTTCCAGGAGGCCACAAGCCTACAGGGTGCGCCCTGAGGGGGGGTGGCCGCGCCCCTGGCTTGTTGGCCCCCTACAGGTCTCCTAACACTAATTCTTGGCCTATAAATTCCCAAATATTCCCCTATCGCCAAATGGAGCAATGAAAATACTTTTACGTTCCCGGGAGCCTCTGTTCCCGAGAGATCCAATCTGGGAGCCTTTTCTAGTAATCTGTCGGAGAGGGAATTAATCATGGAGGGCATCCACATCAACTCCATTGCCCTCCGGTGATGCGTGAGTAGTTCACCATAGACCTACGAGTCCATAGCTAGTAGTTAGATGGCTTATTCTCTCTCTTTGATCTCCATTGCCCTCCGGTGATGCGTGAGTAGTCCGGTGATGCGTCATGATCTTCATGGAGATCTATCCGATGTAATACTCTTGCGGTGTGTTGGTCGAGATCCGATGAATTGTGAGTTTATGTTCAGATTATCCATGAGTATTATTTGAGTCTCTTCTGAATTCTTATATGCATGATTTCATATATTTGCAAGTCTCTAAGAATTATTTGTTTGGTTTGGCCAACTAGATTGGTAATTCTTAGAATGGGAGAAGTGCTTAGTTTTGAGTTCAATCTTGCGGTGTCCTCACCGAGTGATAGTAGGGGTAGCGAGGCACGTATTGTATTGTTGCCATCAAGGATAAAAAAGATGGGGTTTTCATCATATTGCTTGAATTTATCCCTCTACATCATGTCATCTTACTTAATGCGTTACTCTGTTCTTCATGAACTTAATACTCTATATGCAGGAACGAGTTGGTTGATGTGTGGAGTAATAGTAGTAGATGCAGAATCATTTTGGTCTACTTGACACGGACGTGATGCCTATATGCATAATCATTCCCTTGGATATCTTCATAATTATTCGCTTTTCTATCAATTGCTCGACAGTAATTTGTTCACCCACCGTATTATTTTCCTTTATGAGAGAAGCCTCAAGTGAAACCTATGGGCCCCGGGTCTATTTTCCATATTATACTCTCAGATTTATAAATCAAACATACCAAAAATACTTTGCTGTAATTTATTTACTTTTGTTTTACTTTCAAATCTATCAATATTTTATATCTATCTCTATCAAATCTCATCCTTGCAAATAACTCTGAAGGGATTGACAACCCCTTTATAGCGTTGGGTGCAAGTGTATGATTATTTGTGTAGGTACTACTATTGGATCCTTGCTTGTTCCTCCTACTAGATTGATACCTTGGTTCTCACCAAACTAAGGGAAATACTTATCTACTTTGTTGCATCAACCTTTCCTCATCAAGGGAAAACCAACGCAAGCTCAAGAGGTAGTAGCGCTCCGACCAATTCGTCCATGTGAGAGCTGCTTGCGCGTCAGGGGGGTTCTTGAGCATATTGCCTTAGGAACCTTCACTGGTCGTGTAGCCCCTCACCCCCTGGCGTCCCAATGGTGGTTGAGGTACGAGCAGGGCTGGGCCCTGCCAATACAGAGTACAAAGGTTCTCAATATGGAATGCGAGGGCCCTCAAGCGAGCTGCTTGTGTGTCAAGGGGTGTTCTTGAGCATCGCGCCTCAAGAACCTTGGCTAGTCCTATAGCCCCTCACCCCTAGAATTCGAGTGACGACTGAGGTACGCGCAGGCCTGGGCCCCGCCGACACAAAGTACAAACGCTCTAAACACAGAATGTGAGGGCCCTCGAGCCAGCTGCTTGCGTGTCAAGGGGGGGTCCTGAGCATCGCGTCTCACGAACCTTCACTAGTCCTATAGCCCCTCACCCTCTGGCGTTCTAGTGGCGGCTGAGGTACAAGTAGGTCTGGGCCCTGTCGACGCAGAGTGCAAAGACTCCCAACAGTAAATTGAAAGGCCCTCGAGCGAGCTGCTTGTGCGTCAAGAGGGGGGGGGTTATTGAGCATCGCGTCTAGCCGCTCAATGTATGCATGTCCATTTTTCTTGCATGCCTAGGTAGCTTCTTCGTGTATGCGGCCATATAGGTACTACAGTTTGCAAGTAAGGAATTAGTTTACTGTATTTTTTGCGTGTTTCAAGAGTTTGTAGCATGTTAAATTGTTTGACAAATGAAGATACATTTCAGGTTGTAGGATCTTTTGACACCCTTTTTAGTGCCCAAATACACCACAAGGATTTTTTGTGGAACCGGTTGCAACATGGCTTATATGGACTATTAAGTGGACTAGATTGATAATTGTGATAGTGACACTTGGTCTGTAGTGTGGATTGATGATTTTTGAAGCAACTGGGTTATGAAAGAGCTATGGACAAGCATGATGTTTATTGGTGCTAGCCTAGAAAGTCGGTAGCTGATGGACTGAAAAATATTGTACGTGATACAGATATCTTGTTAATGATTTGAGCAACAACTAAGAACAAGAATATTCTATTGATTCTTGACCATGGTGATACTTTGGAAACTCTAACCAAAGTAGATGTGCTGCTAGATGGAGCTCCTGAGTTTCCCAGAGAAAAAGAGAGTTCGAAAGTACATGTACTTTGGTGGATGATCAAGTTCCCCTGTTGGTGATGCTGTAGAAGAAATGGAAGGAGGACAAAGTAGTGAGGCAGAGGGTCAAGAGAATGATTGTGATGAAGAAACAACTGAAGAGTTTTCTGATAGTGACATTCATGCACAAGATGGTGATGATAATTTGTTTGACAAGAATGTGGACAAAGAACTTGATGATCTTAGAGAGAGTGAGTTCATACGTGACACTAAAGCAGAACTACCTGAAGATGCACTAGATGACAATCACTTGGATCTAAGTAGAGATGAAAGGGAAGAATTTCAGTACAGTTTTAGAGCATTTAACCTGGAGACTAACTTGAACGCACCAACTTTCAGGCTTGGCATGGTTTTTGGAGACATGAAGGAGCTCCGACTTTCTATCTGTGCTTATAGTGTTAGAAATAGAGTGGTAATAAGGAAGAAAAGAAATACAACAACTATATTAGTTACAGTATGCAAAGAAGGTTGCTCTTGGTATATGAAGGCATGCAAGTATAATAGGACAAGTAGCATTGTAATCAAGAAATTTCAAGGTAAACACACCTGCACTAAAACTTGGGATCTCAAAGTATTGACTCCACCTTTTATTACTAGAAAGTTCACGAAAGAGTTTAGAGATAATGAGAAAATATCCTTGAAGAAATTCCAAGACAAAGTGCAGGTTGAGTACAACATGATTCCAACCATGTTTAAATTGGGAGGAGCAAGGAAAGAAGTTGTTAAGGAGATTAGAGGTGAAGATGATGACCAGTTCAAATGGTTGTGGGATTATGGGCAGGAGCTCAGAAGAACTAACCCACGCAGCAAGTTTTTCCTTTGGACAAATAAAGTGGTAGATGAGAAAACTAAAGTGCCAGAAGATCATTTCTCACCTTTGTATTGGTGAATACATGCTTGCAAGAGAGGGTTTCTTGCAGGTTGTAGGCCCATAATATTTCTTGATGGTTTTCACGTTAAGACCAGGTACAAACGGAATCTCCTTACAGTTGTGGCTATTGACCCCAATAATTGTATATTTCCAATAGCTGGAGTGTACCAGCAGCAAATACGTGTCCATCACATCTACTTTTCCTAACGCTTTTGCTCTTGTTTTGTACTCTAATTTGCATGAAAGTAACCCGGGCTGACACTGTTTTCAGCAGAACTACCATGGTGTTGTTTTTGTGCAAAAATAAAATTTCTCGGAATGGAACGAATGTTTTTGGAGATTTTTTATGGAATAAATGAAAAATACTAGAACCAAGACCCACCACAGGGAAAGCCCCAAGCGCCAACTAAGCACCAGCGCCCCTCGCGCGGCCTGGTGTCTAGTTGGGCCCAAGGGGCTCTGCTGACCCTAATTCGAGCGCCATAAAATCCTATTTTCGAAGAAAAAAATAGGAGAGGAAGTATCATCGCGTTTCAGGACACGGAACCGCCGCCAGCTATTGTTCTTCATTGGGCGGCCTAATCTGGAGTCCGTTTGGGGCTCGGGAGAGGGGAATCTTCAGTCTTCGTCATCACTGAACCTTCTTCATAGCCAATACCATGATGTTGTCCACCACGAGTGATTAATCCCTCCGTAGGCTTGCTGGTACGTGAAGAGATGGATAATATTCATCATGTAATCAAGTTAATTTTGTTAGGGCTTAATCCCTAGTACCCACTATGTTCGTAGATTGATGTTGCTATGACTTTGCTATGATTAATGCTTGTCACTAGGGTCCAAGTGACATGATTTTATATCTGACCTGTTTATGTTTTCACCATTATATCTATGTTCTTGATCCGATCTTGCAAGTTATATGCACCTACTATGTGTTAGGATCTTCATACGCCAAAGTGACAATAATTGAGATTCTTTCCGGTGATTATTGTAGTATGATGAGTTCATGTATTCACTGTGTGTAAATGCTTTGTTCCGGTTCTTTATTAAAAGGAGGCCTTAATATCCCTTAGTTTCCTTATGGACCCGGTACCACGGAAGGGTAGGACAAAAGATGTCATGCAAGTTTCTTTCCATAAGCACGTATGACTATTTATGGAATACATGCCTATATTATATCGATGAATGAGAGCTAGTTTTATGTTGCCCTATGTTGTGACTGATATATGATGAATATTATCCAACAATATCACCGATCCAGTGCCTACAAGTTTTCCACATATTATGCTTGCTAAGTTACTACTATTGCTATTGTTGTTAAAACTACTACAAAGCTGCTATCACTGTTACCGTTACTTTTGTTATAGTTACCGTTACTGCTGCTACTCTTACCATTGCTATCAAAACTATCATATTACTATGCTACTGACCATTGTGCTGCAGAAACTAAATCTCCAAGTGTGGTTGAATTGACAACTTAGCTGGTAATACGTGCAAATATTCTTTGGCTCCCCTTGTGTTGAATCTGTAAATTTGGGTTGAATACTCTACCCTCGAAAACTGTTGCGATCTCATATACTTGTGGGTTATCAAGAACGTTTTCGGGCACCGTTACCGGGGAGCCTAGATATATTTGCTGAGTCACTTGGGATGTCTATTGATCACTATGAAGAATCTGAAAGATCCAAGAACCAAGATTGTCCTCTCTAAGAGGAGGGGACGTAAGGAACTGCCATCTAGCTCAGCACTTGATTCACACTCTATTTTGAATAGACTTGCAACACCACCACCACCACATGCTATTAATCCTCATATGTCACGAGTTATTGATGATGCTACCTGTGCTACGAATGATGCTTATGATGGTGCTAGTACCTTGCTTGATGATACTATGACACTAGGTGAATTTCTTGATGAACAACTTGATAGAGCTAAAGAAATTGAGCATGCTGTAAGTGATGATACTATTGGAATCGAGGAAGTCTTTGCAATTGAAAATATGGAAATACCTTTTAGACATGACTATACTAGAACTGAAATGCCAAAAATACATCAAGGTTATGTTTTGGATTAAGAAATAGCTAGAGACTTTCTTGCTTGTGAGGATAGAGAAGATCTTAAGAAACTACTATGCAAGTCGAAAGAAAAAGGACATTGATAACAACCACACATGTGGTGGGAGCAACATCCGCCCACACGCCTATAACGCACATATTGGAGTCACGTCAAAGCATGTATACATGTGTGAATCTTTTTGGATTTCTAGTTTTTAAAATGTTTTATCTTCTAAATGAAAAATCCTGTTGAAGATTCGTTTTCACCATTAAATCCATCGCCATGAGATCTTCGAAACTAGATCTCATATGAGTAAGTTTCAACGACTTTTATTGGGTTAAAAGCTGCCATGTCTATTGCACATGAATTGCCATGGTGTTTACACTGAAGTTGCCATGATATGTCACAACTATTTTTTCTTCTACCTTTAAAAGTAAATTTTGACATATTATAAAATAGGGAATGAAGAAACTAGACTTGCCATGATCCTTAAACTAAAATTGCCATGGTGAATTACCTTTTTAACATAGGACAAATGCAAGCATTCATACATATGCGCATACACTCACATGGTGAATTACTTAAATTTGCCATGATACATGCACTTCAATTTTCCATGGTTCATACAAAAACTAATTTCCATCGGCAAAGTACTGGAATTGTCATGGGCAAAATACTAAAATTTCCATGATCTATAAACTAAATTTGCCATGATGGATTACGAAAAATTGCCATGATCCATGCAATAAATTTGCCATGGTTAATTACAAAAATTGCCATGTTCAATTAATTAAAATTGGTGTAAAAAGAAGTTGAAAATATAATGGTAGCTTTGAATCTAGAAGAAAAAATAGATAGAACATTTCATGGCAACTTTAGTGTAAACACTATGGCAACTACTATATAAACATCATGGCAACTTTTGGCCAAAAAAAATCATCGAAACATATCAACATGGGATCTAGTTTTGAAGACCTCATCGAGATGGATTTAATAGTGAAGACGGATTTTTAATTCGATTTTTTAATAAGGAAACATTTTTAAGTCGAAAGCCAAAAAAAAATTATGCTCGTGTCATCTCTTTTGACGTGCAAAAATGAATGGAATGGAGGCGTTTAGGCCATGTTGCTTCGTGCCACACGTGTGGGCGTTAACATTTTTGAAAAAAGCAATTCTTGAATGCTTGAATTAAATATGATCCTAAGTTTGCTACTTTACCTATCTTTGTTACCGATAAGGATTATGAATTCTCTATCGACTCAGTGATAATAACTTTGGTTGAATCTGATCCTTTTCATGACTATGAAAACGAAATTATTGTGGCACATTTCACTAAGCTAAATGGTATAGCCACCCTATTTACTAATGATGGGAAAATTCGCTACTACTGTATTTTCATATTATTCTCGTTCTCGTTAAAGGGTGATGCTAAGATTTGGTACAATACTGTTGCTCCTGTTTGTGTGCGTAGTCCCCACGATATGATTTATTACTTCTCTAAAAAATATTTTCCTGCTCATGGGAAACAAGTTGCCTTACATTCAATATTTAACTTTGTGCAAATTGAAGAAGAGAGTCTCCCACAAGCTTGGGGGAGGCTTCTCCAATTGCTTAATACTTTGTCTGGTCATCCTCTTAATAAAAATGAAATACTTGATATATTTTATAATGGACTAACTCATGCTTCTAGGGATCACCTAGATAGTTTTGGTGGTTGTGTTTTTAGGGAACGAACTATCGAACAAGCTAAGGAATTATTGACTAATATATTGAAGAATTATGATGAATGGACACTTCCTGAACCACCGCCTAAACCCACTCCAAAGAAGAGGGGTATCTTGTTCTTAGTCCTGAAATTATGCAAGAGGCAAAGAAATGTATAAAGGAAAAAGGCATTAAAGTTGAAGATGTTAAGAATTTACCACCTATAGAAGAAATCCATGGTCTCCAAACACCACCATAGGTGGTGGAGGTAAATTCGCTTTTAAAGTTGGATGAAGGTAACATTCCACACGATAAACATCCTAGTCAATGCTTATATGAGTTTGATAATTATATTATAAAGCAAGATCATTTCAACTCCTATGTTATGAGACAATTGAAACAAAAATCTGCTATCATTGCTCGCTTAAGTGACTTGTTATTTAGAATCACCAATGATGTAAGAGGTGTAGGAAATCATGCTTCTATGGTTCAAATCCAACTAGAACAAGTTGCTAAATCTCAAAGTGAGCTACTTCATCAAATGAATAATAATATGAATGATCATGTTGTTCGAGTAATGATTAGAGGAGGAACGATGACTCAAGATCCACTATACCCAGAAGGTCAACCTAAAAGAACTGAACAAGATTCACAAAGAATTAATATTGATGCACCTAGTCCTTATAGGAAGAAAAATAAAAATACAAATGATAGGACCTTGCATACTTCTACTGAACCTGAAGTAGAAAAACCTTCTGCTGATGCTAATGATATCTCTATCTCTGATGCTGAAATTCAATCTGGTAATGAGCATTCACCTAGTGAGAATGAAAATGATAATGATGATGCTCATCTAGATGCTCAACATGACAATGATAAAGAACCAGGTTATGATGTTGAGATAGAACCTGTTGTTGATCTTCATAAGCCACAACCTGAGAATAAATGTTATGATAAAAGAGATTTTGTTGCTAGGAAGCATGGAAAAGAAAGAGAGCAATGGGTTCAAAAACCTAGGCCTTATCCACCCAAACCAACTAAGAAAAAAGATGATGACGAATTTGAACGCTTTGGTGAAATGCTTAGGCCATTCTTTTCGCGTACTCGTTTAACTGATCTTTTAATGATGGCCCCTTACGCTAAGTACATAAAAGACATCATCACTAACAAAAGAAAAATCCGTGAAGACGAAATTGCTACCATGCTTTCTAATTATTCTTTTAAGGATGGAGTACCTAAAAACTAGGAGATCTAGGAATACCAACTATACCATGTTCCATCAAAAGTAACTATGTGAAAACTGCTTTGTGTGATCTAGGAGCTGGTGTTAGTGTTATGCCTTTCTCTTTATACAAAAGACTTGACTTGAATGAACTCATACCTAGTGAAATTTCATGCAAATGGCTGAAAAATCAACTTCCATACCTATTGGTATTTGTGAGGATGTACCCGTTGTTGTTGCAAAAGTTACTGTCTTGACAGACTTTGTTATACTTGATATGCCCGAGGACGACAACATGTCGATTATACTTGGTAGACCTTTTTTAATACTTTAGGGGCTGTTATTGATTGCAAAAAAAGCAAGGTCACTTTTCATGTCAATGGAAAAGAACATACATGCATTTTCTGAGGAAACAATTTCAAGTGAATGGTGTTAATGTTATTAAAAAATCTTCGATTACCACCAATGGAAGTTTTCAACTACCTCTACCAACTGCCAAAAATAAATATGAGATACTTATTGTTGGGGATATGCACATCCCCATTGAGGTAACTTAGTGTTCCATGAAAATTCTTCGGACTCATACTAAATTGGAAGTGGTTGTTAATAAGACTTGATCAACCTTGTTAATGAATCATTTTCAAGAAGCATGAGGTCGATGAATCGAGTAGGCACAACCCTGTGTACCCATTTTAATTTTTTCCTGTTATTTTTATTTAAATGCAATAAATGTCATGATTATCCTGTTTACTGATTTTTTTTCATGCAAAAAAGTGCCCAAAAAAATGTTCTCCAAATGACGTGAAATTTTTACATGATTTTTTCTTAATATTTCAGAATATATGGCACGAAAAACACTACAAGAGGGTTTCCCAGATGGCCACTAGGCACTAGGGCGCACCACCCCCACCAGGCACGGCCAGGTGTCTAGTGGCCCCCTCGAGGCCCCCCTCACTTATTCCTTCAGCTTACTGCCTCTCTTACCTCCAGAAATAAATCTTTGTAGCTCTCTCTCTCTCTCTCGTGTTCTTGCTCTCAAACGTGTGGATTTCAATCCCTTTGCTCGAAACTCCATTTTTGAAATTGTTTTCGGGGGATGGCTCCTTGGTATGTAACTCCCCCACTACTCCAATTAGTTTTTGCTTTAGTGGTTTATATTAGAAGTAATTAGCTACTCTAGGTGCTGCTGTAGATGAACTTGCATACTGAATTCTTGAATTTCCATGTAGTTTAAATGCTTGTTTAGTAGTTGTTATCATTCTTGTGAAGTTTTGTTAACTTTATTTTGTGACCCAATTTTTTCAAAAAATTGTATGTGAGCTGGTTCAAGAGGAGTTGTTTGAGGAGGAATTCCTCGGAGGCATAATCAAGTGAGACTCTGATACGACGGTCTTATGCTGAGCCAAGTGAAAGTTGAGTACGAGAAGCCCACACCAAATCGTGCCTTTGGCCAAGTGATGACTTCATGTTGGGTGCATGCATTAAGGAAGAGTTTGAGCAATACATTCATAATACTGAGCTCGCACCTTCATCGCAGATAAGTGCACGCAACATTATCATCTTACTAAAACTTACACTAAGGGGTTTAAATTTTATCCTCGAGAATTCAGAGTCTCCTTTAACCTCTATGATAATGCCTTCAACATGCCTCTAGATGATTTCACTCATGTATGTCAAGTTCCATTCCACCAACATCTGAATATGAGGCATTTCTAACTAGTTTTTGCTTTGGTGAAGATAGGGGAGTAACTCAAGGTAGAATAAATAGTATACATTTTCTTTCAATTCGTTACCTAGAACTCTTTAATGGAAAATGCATAATGGGCAAGCAAGATTGTAGTACCTTATGTGCCCTAGACTTGAGTCTCCTGCATACCGTGTTAACTAGAATTAAATGCTATAATCTTGGAGCAATCGTAGCATGCGGATTGCAACACAATTCTAATAGTGGCCATTTTGATGGCGGGATCTATGCTTCCCGTTTGGCTAAGAAGTGTGGCATATCACCGCGGTCTAGTGATCCTATTCTTCCTACTCGGTACTTTCATTTTGAGGCCATGAAGCGCCACAGGTTCATAAAGGCCACCGCTAGTGATTATAACTACAAACTAATGTTTAATAAAAAATCTATTGTGCTTGTCATTTTGCCTGCACCTTCCCTCTTTTATTATCAGGGAAAGGGAAGATATTATGTCTATGAGAGGGAGGAGAAGATATATAACGCGGCAGTGGAGTCTGCCTGTCACGTCGCGGAGACTACACCAAGGGTTTCTATGAGTTACCATACTAACTATTACCCAGGCCACTACGAGTGGTGATCACCAAGCTAGGGCAAAAGCTTAAGCTTGGGAGAGTACATCTTTCCACCGACTTTACGTTCATGCTTACATATTCTAGTTGTTGGTATTCACAGTCTTTCATTGTATAATCCATTTTAAATTTATTTTCTTGCCTTCTTCTTGTGTGTTTGAAAAGCTTGCAGAAAACCCAAAAATATTTCTCTTTTCTTCTTTTACTTGTTGGCAGCTTTCCTGTGTAAATAGTTTTTCTCATTTTAGTTTTCCCTTATTTAATTTTCTCTCGTCTAGAAAACCTAAGAACTCCAAAAATATTTTAGTGTGTTTCTTTGAATTAATTTTCCATTTATTGAGTTATACCCAAGGTGAAGGCCACGATGAAAGTATTGAGTGGCTCTCATATGCGTTGTTATTGTTCTAATAAAGAGCCCATATTACTTTGTCTTCTCCTATTGAATAAAATGTTGCAGATTCCAGCTTAGTCCACGACACTCTTGAACTATTATTAGTTTCATGTCGTTTGGTTTTGCAAGTGAAAGGCAATAATGACGACACTTGATGAAGTGACTCTGGCAAAGAGAAGCGGGTATGAACTCAACTTGTTTTTTTGTAAATATGCTTAGACCAGCATCCATGATTCAGCATATTATGACCAAACATGTTTGCAATAAAAAATAGAGATTATAGTTGTTCATGGCATGCTTAAGTATCTAGGAGTGGATAATGATTTATATTGGATGTCGACTTGCATTAAAATGGCCGTGATGTAGTATGATGACGCGGTATCCTCCTCTAAATGTTCGGTGGCTTGACTTGGTGCATGTTCATGCATGTAGTGGAATCAAAACCAACATATCCTCCACGATATTTATGTTGATGGTGTTTATATCTTACTCATGCTAGTATGCAACAATATTTATTAATAAAGCATGTTCATGACCGTGTTCGCTCTCTGGATGCTCGCTTTGCAACCTATTTGCTAGCCTCGCCTGTACTAAGCGGGAATATTGTTTGTGCATCAAAACCCTTGAAACAAAGTTATTCCAGATGAGTCCACTATATCTACCTGTTGTTCCAAGTAAATTTGCATGTGTCACCTCTAATATTTCAAATGAACTTATGTATTGTGTGCGTGGACTGCTCATGGTGGGACACGAGACGGTCAATATCTTCCATGCTAAGCGGGTTATTCTCATGTTGAGTGTTTATTCACCCATCCTTGCACGAGAGGTACTGGTAAAAAGGTACTCCCAATCCCGGAATCATAAATCGCAAATAATTAAACAAACTCCCCTGGATTGTTGTTGGTATGGACGACACTTGCAGATTCAGCTAGCCGTGGAGTGTGTTTGTTGGTGGAGGGGGATTAAATCTTTACTTTTACCGCCTGGGAACTGCCGTTAATTTGTTTAGCATGGAAGATATCAATAACTCTTGGTCGTAACGTTGACAGGAAGGGTGTACCTCCCAAAATAATTTATCTCTAATTTTTGCCATGAGCCCTGGCACCTCTGCAAATCCTTGCTTCACTCTACGAAGGGACTTCCTATTTACTTTTATTTTATTTTATTTTTACTTTGAGTCATCACCTTCTCAAATAAGCACCAGACCTGATAGCACTACTGTCATCCTCATGCTTTGTGTCTAGTTAGTCGTTGTTTGCAGCATGACTGGATCTCTTCTACCATGAATTACAATCTCTAGTCACTACTTGAACTTTGGAGGTGCTCTGCCTTTATGTTTTACGGTCTCAGAAAGGGCTAGCGAGATACCATTGTTGTCATATTATATCATGATTGTTTTGACCAAGTGTTGGCGTTTGAGTTATCTTATTATTGCTCTCGGGTCGATTATGCCATTAATATGAGATAATATAGTTTCTAAGGGTTATTGCCAATATGATTAGTCATGATTTATGCTGAAAACATGGGTGATCTATAAGCATGTATATGTAAACAAGAACAAAAGAGTTCGTATTTTTTTCTTTTTCACTTCCAGTTTTTCAACTGAATTGCTTGAGGACAAGCAATGGGTTAAGCTTGGGGGAGTTGATACATCTTCATCATATCTACTTTTCCTAACGCTTTTGCTCCTGTCTTGGACTCTAATTTGCATGATCTAAATGAAACTAAACTGGAGTGACGATGTTTTCAGCAGAACTACCATGATGTTGTTTTTGTGCAGAAATAAAAGTTCTCGGAATGGAACGAAACTTTTTGGAGATTTTTTGTGAAATAAATGAAAAATATTGGAACAGAGACCCTCTAGACGGGAGGCCCCAAGCGCCCACTAGGGACGAGGGCGCGCCAGCCCGCTAGCATGGCCTGGTGTCTAGTGGGGCCCGCGGGCTCCGCTGACCCTAATTCCAGCGCTATAAAATCCTATTTTCGGAGGAAAGTTAGCAGAGGAAATTTCATCATGTTTCACGATAAGGAGCCGCCGCCACCTCGTGTTATTCGTCGGGATGCCTAATCTGGAGTCCACTTGGAGCTCCGGAGAGGGGAATCTTTGGTCTTCGCAAGTTATATGCGCCTACTATGTGTTATTCATTGTGTTTCACCATTATTTCTATGTTCTTGATCCGATCTTGCAAGTTATATGCACCCACTATATGTTAGGATCCGCATACCCCAAAGTGACAACAATTGGGATTATCTCCGATGATTACCGTAGTATGAGGAGTTCATGTATTCACTATGTGTTCATGCTTTGTTTCGGTTCTCTATTAAAAGGAGGCCTTAATATCCCTTAGTTTCGTTATGGACCCCGCTGCGACGGGAGGGTAGGACAAAAGCTGTCATGCAACTTCTTTTGCATAAGCATGTGTGACTATTTATGGAATACATGCCTACATTATATCGATGAAAGGGGGCTAGTTCCGTGTCGCCCTATGTTGTAAGTGATATATGATGAATATTATCTAGCAATATCATCAATCCAGTGCCTGTGAGTTTTCCACATATCATGCTTGCTTATTTACTACTCTTGCTATTGTTGTTACAACTACTACAAAACTTCAACCACTGTTATCGTTACTGTTGTTATTGTTACCGTCACTGTGCTACTCTTACCATTTCTATTAAAACTATCTATTACTGTGCTACTAATGACTGTGTTGCAAATACTAAATCTCCGAGTGTGGTTGAATTGACTACTCAGCTGCTAATACGTGCAAATATTATTTGGCTCCCCTTGTGTCGAATCTATAAATTTGGGTTGAATACGCTACCCTCGAAAACTATTGCGATCCCATATACTTGTTTGTTATATGTAGCTAGGAGTGGTCCTTAGCATAACTCAACGACGATCACGATATATGCAACACATACCCCTACACTATAATGAATGATAAGCAGAAGGTTAGTAGGTGTTCCTTTTAATTCATTACTCATTGAATTAATTTCAGTTTGCATAGCTCTTACTATACTTGACACTTTTCCAGGGTCTAATGGTTGCAGTGCAAAAGGCTTTCTCAGATGTTGAACACATATTTTGTGTTAGGCACTTGTACCAAAATTTTCACAAATTGCATAAGGGAGAGCAGTTGAAGAATGATCTGTGGGAAATCGCAAGATCCACAAATGAGATTGAATACCAGAAAAACATGGACAAATTAAGGGAGCACAATCAGGAGGCTTGTGAATGGGCTGAGAGATTGGAACCAAGAACATGGGTTAAGGCTTTTTTCAACCTATTCCTAAAGTGTGATGTCTTGTTAAACAACATGTCAGAAGTTTTCAACTAGTTGGCTTACAATCCATCTGTATCTAATTGTGAATTACAACTTATTTGTTCAAAACCATATGATGACACTCATTGTAAATTGCATTTCAGTAGTACTTCATAACAATTCCATGACACTCACTCTTAATTGCATTTACATATTGGAGGCAAGAGAACTACCAATGGTGTGAATGTCAAAGAACATTCATGACAAGATATCTCACAGAATTGTTTCCAAACAAAAAGAATGAGATATGTGGAGTGGGAGACTATGCCCAAAGATCCGGAAAAAACTTGATAAATATGTGGAATGGGCTGCTCCTTGTACGGTTCAAGAAGATGGTAGAGGAGTTTTCCACGTAACATCCTTCAACAACATATATTTAGTGGATCTGAATATGAATAGGTGTAAATGCAAAAAATGGGTGTTATCAGGCATCCCATACCATCATTCCGTAGCTTATTTCAGACATGAAAGAATTGAACAAGAAAGCATGGTCCATATGTGTTATATTGTGGAGAGTTATAGGAAGGCATATGCTTATAACGTAATGCCGTTAAGGGACAAAGCTAGATGGGAAAAATGTATGGCGCTATTGTCTATCCACCTTCGTACACTAAAGTCATGGGGAGGCCCTAGAAAATCAGGAAGAAAGATCCAAAAGAGAAAAAATACAAGCATGGAGGGCTGAAGCTTACCAAACATGGATCCACAATGCACTGTTCGATATGTGGAGCACCTGATCATAACAACAAGGGCCATTACAAGCATGAGAATGTCATTCAAAATGAAGAAGCAGCTCAAGCAGAAGAAGATTACGATGATCTATCCATCAATGATGTAATATTCTAAACTATTATCATTATGATATTTTTTTATGAAAAGTGCACCTTAAAAAGTGCTCTACATAACTTGTCCTTTACCATATGCAGGACATAATGCCACATATTGTGCATGCTGATTTGGGTCCAACTCAAACTCCCATCTCTATGATTTTCATGATGCAAGAACACGTATTATGTGAACTAAAACTCTAGCTCAATCTATTTTAGTGTTGAGGTTTTTGTGCTGATAATCATCTCATTTGATTCATTGGGAGACGTTCACATATCCACGTGTCAGAGACTTTGGTCCACTGCCAGAATCCACTTTCATTGCTAATGCAAGAGCTCATATTCCATCTGCAAGAGTGACAACAGCTATGTCAAGGGGCAGGCAGCAATCAACAAGAGGAACGGGAGGGGTTGGGAGAAGAACAAGAGGAAGGGTTGGGAGAGGAACAAGAGGAGGGGCTGGGAATGGAACAAGAGGAGGGGCTGCATGGAGAGGTGTTGCAAGAGGGGCCAATGCGACTTCTACAAGAGGAGCAAATGCAAAGCTACAAGAGGAGCAAATGCAAATGCTATAGGATGAGAAAATGTAAGTAATGCTACAGGAAAAAATCCAACTAATGCTAGAGGAGCAAGAGTAGCAGCTCCTGACTTCTACAACCCTCTCTTTGGAGACGACAGAGCTAATGTTGCAGCAACAGGAACTTCAAGAGGGCCAAATTATGTCCAAGGAGAGGAAGATGTTGTGTTCACACAGAATGCACATATAGATGATGATTTGTATGATTTCCTCTCATTGTAGTTCAAGTAAATGAACAACAACTTGAGCATTTCAACGATGCACTAAGTTCATGAATGAACTATTAGATCATGATGGATTGAGTTCATGAATGAACTAGCTATATACTATGTAATTCTGTTATGAACCTTTGTTTTTGTGCAACTGAACCTTGTCATCTTGTTACTTCAATATTGTTACTATATGTAATACATTTATGAACCTTCCTTTTTTGCTAGTGAACCTTGTCCTTTTATTAATGCAATATTTCTGCATCTGTGATGTTTGTGATGGCTACCATGTACGATGCAATCTTCCTCTACAAAATGAATATAACATGTTTATAGATGATTTTTACTAAAAGCAATTGAACTATATGGCTTCTCGCCACAAGTGTGACGCACTGTATGTTGGTCTGCAACACAAAAAAAATGATGTAAACATTGGGGGCCCATGGTTTGAACCTACGACATGGGCAGAGAAAAGTCATGCTAGTTACGAGTGTGCTGGCAATATATTTGTGTTATAAGCACATGGCAATAATACTAGTAGAGCGCTACTGTACTCATGTCGTTTCAGCTTTTTCACTGTGACTAGTTACAACGTTAGGGGGATGTTTGTAAAAACCCACGCGTCAGCCGTTGACAATGGAACACACATGTGATGATACACGTGTCAATATGATTTGCACCGTACATGCTCAAAAAACAAGTTTTGGCACCATTTTTTCGTATTTTACAACGTTAGGCACCAAAGTGCACATCCTAAGCAACCTTGAATATCACTAGTGCATTTATTTCTTTTTTATTATATCACTCATTCATTCTTGCAAAATGCCTAGGAGCATGTGATAGAGCTCATACTTAACTAAGAGTCCGCTTATCTTTTTTTCTCCAATTAAATAAAAATATACTACCTTATTTTTTATAACCTGCAAGTCAGCTCTATTGTACTCATTCTAAGATATCCCCTATCGCACGCACAGTGATTTGAATTGTGAAGTAAAAAAACAGTGGTCAATGATAGGCATGCATGTCCTCGGTCCTCACACTGGTGCGGCACTCTTAAATCTTCATAAATCTCAAGTCAGGCACACTGTCAGGACATGCATGCGTGGTAATGGACCAGACCAGTCCCAGCGCGCGACCGTCTGTCTAATCCTCCTTCAGGGCAGGCGGTCCCCACCCAGCAGCCGCTGTGTTTCTCGCCGTCGTCCAGGGCATAATGACTCTGTGAGTGACCATTTCAAACTCGTTTGTGTTTCTAATGAAAAACAAACCATTTTGTTGCCGTGTTCATAAATGGCACTACTTCGTCATATCAGGTCTTTCTGTTCCACCCTTTATGCTTGTACGTACGGGCTCCCGATCGGGCCATGTGGAAGGACCAGCAATGGCAGGCACGCATGCATACAAATGCAATTGCTGTTTTGTCCCTTTGGTTCGGGGCTACTCCAGCTAGCTGAAAGAACAAATTAATGGTTAATTATTTCCAGCTGTTCCATAAGCTGTTGGCCCAGTCCCGACGCTGAGTACTTTCTGACAACGGTATCACCGACGACGAAAGACGATGACGAACGAAGCTCGCTGACGAATTACTTTTACGCCGAGACCACTGCAGTACTATGCTAGCCAAACCAGCCAGCCTATCACACAGGTGGATTGATTCCTAGAGAATCTTATACGTGAAGCTAGGTAATTAGCATTAAGCCAGCTATCAACTCGCCGAGCTCGCCGACGCGGCTATGTACTAAACTCTCGAGAGAACACACGCACCAAACCGGCATATTGCCACAGGCTCGTATCGAGCCTTTTCAAATTGTATTACTTCACAACTTGATGGTACAAGTTACATGGCTATTTGCACGCGTATAAATAGTACCAGGCTAACTAGCAACCAGAGGAAACCTACCCGGATGCTAATTCTAATACTACTCGGATCATACATGCAAACCTACCCAGACACGTACCAGGTTGGAGGGCTATGTCGTGTTTACATCCAACAATCACCCTCCTAAACACGACATCGTCATGTCACAGCTCCGACGTCGATCCTTCTTTGCATCTTCAGGATCTTCTCTCGATCCAAAGCTTTATTCAGCATGTCCGCCAGCTGATCATTGGTGCAATTGTAGTTGACCTTCGTCTTCTCTTCGTCCACGTAGTCCTTCATGTAGTGATACATCGTATCAATGTGTTTGCTCCTGTCATGCCGCACTGGATTCTCGCGTAGAAAAAATATAGAATCGGTGTCAACATTGAGCACCACTTGTTCCGGATCTCGATCCATGAGATCACCCTGTAGCCTTCCTAGCCACACACCTTGACACTCTGCTTCACTTGAAGTCAATGTCATCATTTTCTGCTTTCGTGATAGCCAGCTTACTACGCTTCCACCAAGGAAATATGCCACGTCCGAGGTACTCTTACGGTCATCAACAATTCCTTCCTTGTCACTACCACTGTAGCCGAGTAGTCTCACCATCTTTTTCTTGCTCAGCTCAAGATGAGGTTTCATTGAAGTGTCAATTGGATTGCAATCTTTCATGCTACAATTTTCAAGTACCTTTCTTGCATATGCCTCCTGGCATAGTGTGACCCCTTTCGACTTTTGATGTACCTCTGGTCCGAGGTAGCAACTCAAAAGACCTAGATCATCCATCTTGGAAAGCTCCTTCATTTGTAGCTTGAACTTTGCAATCACCTCTTCATCTGCTCCAATAATCAATAGATCATCGTCGTAGATGCCAACTAGTAGACAATCACTTCCTTCACCTCTCTTGTACATTGTATGCTCGAGTGGGGCTTTCTCAAATCCAAGAGAAATCAAAGTTCGATCAAGTTCGATGTTCCACGCCCGAAGGTCTTGCCGTCGCCCATACAAGACTTTGTGTAGCTTCAATACCTTGTGTTCTTCTCCCTCCTTGATGAAGCTCGGTGCTTGATGCACATACACATCTCCTTCCATCTCACCGTACAAGAACGTGGTTTTTACATCCATGTGATGTATCTTCCATGATTCTTGAGCCGCGAGAGCGATGAGTAATCTCACCGATTCCATTCGTGCAATGGGCACGAACACTTTTTTGAAGCCCACACCTTCATCTTGCATGTCCTCTTTGACCACCAGCTTCGCCTTGTGCTTCACACAATTTCCTTCAGCTTCTTTCTTGATCGTAAATTCCCACTTGAGCTCCATGATTTTTTCATTGTTGGGAAGATCCATAAGCTCATATGCATTGTTGTCATGGATCGACCCCAACTCTTCTTTCATAGCATGACGCCAACACTCCTTCGTATTTGCGTCTTCAAAATCTGTCGGTTTCTCGGCAATTGCTAGACACCTTCGCCCACTTCCTTTTATCTTTACCGGGTCAATCATCCGAAGAGTATCCTCCGGATATGGATGAAACACCGGCAGTAGCTTTATGGATACAGGTGGTGGTGTCCTTTCCTCCATTACTGTCAGAGGCGACATGAAAATTTCTGTTGCGCGCATTTCTTTTGGCGAAGCAAAAATTCCAGCCCGAACTAGACTTCCTAGTATCCCTGACCCTTCATTTGGATCACTTGTTGCGTTGCATGTGCTCCCTCCAGCCATATGAACTACTTGTAGAGCTTCTTCATGTGATGGAACAAATCCACTACGTCCTGCTCCACGCCCTATTGCTGAAGACGTACTGCTACTACTACGTAGGATACTACAGCCTAGTCCACCTCCCTTGCTGCTGATCAGGACAACCAGCTTCGGGTCTTCTGGCCATGCGACCGTAGCAGACCGAACGGCTGCTCGTCCGTGTATTCGCGGTCCAAAATCTGGAATCTCCACAGCCACAGCCGGGAGTGGACCTTTTTCCCTTGCTTTGCCATCCTCTGACACGGCGCGATTCTCATCAGGTCCGAACGGCATAGCTCCTCGTGTGCTATGGTTTTCCGGCACCATCACAGGTGTGTAGTGTACTTCTGACACCATGTCCTTGTCTGTTACTGGACAACATGACAAGGCTGGTGCGCACGTGCCTACTTTTGCATCAGCATACTTTGATTCGTGGTCTTGAGGCTCCACGTATGCCAAAGTGACATTCGTGTCCGTAGCATCGACACAAATTTCAGACTTATGCATCGCATCAGTAGCTTCGACACAGATTTTGGAATCACCCCTCATGTTTGTAACAAGGCCGCTTCTCCACGGCCTAGCGCATGCAATGAGCGCTTCCTTCGCTCCAGCAAAGATAGCACTTACACCCGTAGCATTGGTGTAAGTTTCGGAATCACCCACCGCATCCGTAGCATCGATACGGGTTTTCGAACCATGATGTTGAGAGCAAACTTTTTCTTCATGGAGTGCGGCAATTTCTTTAGCCGACACTTGAAGAACTGGATCCTCCTCGTCCACGAGTTCACACATCAACATCATGTCACCTTCATCTCCTTTCTGGGCCATGAGCGCCTTCTCCTTTGGGGGATTCTTGCACTCCGACTTGAAGTGCCCCATGATGCCACAATTGTGACACTTGATCTTGTGCTTGTCGAACTTCTTATTCTTCTTCGGAGCGCCATCGCTGGCGTCCTTTTGATTTTGTTCGTTTGGCACACGATCTTGGCGAGCGTAACTGCTAGAGCCCTCACCTTCTCTCCTTGAGTCCAGCGCCTGCCACTGAGCCCGCGTGAGCATGACAAGCTCATCGTTCCTCCCGTCCCCGAGACTGTACCACATACACTCGTCGTGATCCTTGTAGCGTCCGACGAGATCATCCATGGAGAGGGTCACGAGATCGACGCACTGCTCGATCGCCGTGATAATTTGCAGGTACCGGGGAGGAGCCGCACGGAAGAACCGACGGACAACCGAGGCCTCCGTTAGATTCTCTCCAATTGCGCGGACCCGATTGACGAGAGTAGCTACCCGTGAAGCAAACGCGTCCACAGACTCATTGTCGCCCATGACCAAAGTCTCATAGTTCCTTAAGAGAGTTTAGAGATTGACTTGCTTGACGCGGTCGTGTCCCTCGAACATGAGCTCCAAGGTATCCCACACCTCCTTCACCGTTTCTTTGGCGATTAGGTGTTGGAGGACATCCATCGACATCACCGAGTAAATCGATGATGCCGCCTGCCGATCCTTCCAGTGCTCGGCTCCCCCCTTCTTGAAAGCATAGCCTCCTGGATCGACTGCGTCGCACAACACGTTGGCGCGGAGACCACACTCCATCAGTGCCTTCCATACCCCGAAGTTCTCGCGATCAAACCGTGGGTATGACGAATTCGCGGGAGCAGCAAATATTTTAGCCGCACCGGAGTACGCTGTCAGCTGCTTCTCCGTGTCGTCCTTCGACATGATCTTCCGTTACTAGAAGATCAACCTTGCTCTAGTACCAATTGTTGGCCCAGTCCCGACGCTGAGTACTTTCCGGCAACGGTGATACGACCGACGACGAAAGACGATGACGAACGAAGCTCGCTGACGAATTACTTTTACGCCGAGACGCACTGCAGTACTATGCTAGCCTATCACACAGGTGGATTGATTCCTGGAGAATCTTATACATGAAGCTAGCATTAAGCCAGCTATCAACTCGCCGAGCTCGCCGACGCGGCGGTGTACAAAACTCTCGAGGGAACACACGCACCAAACCGGCGTATTGCCACAGGCTTGTATCGAGCCTTTTCAAATTGTATTACTTCACAACTCAATGGTACAAGTTACAGGGCTATTTGCACGCGTATAAATAGTACCAGGCTAACTAGCAACCAGAGGAAACCTACTCGGATGCTAATTTTAATACTACTCGGATCATACATGCAAACCTACCCAGACACGTACCAGGTTGGAGGGCTATGTCGTGTTTACATCCGACATAAACTTCAGTGTATTTTGTTTTTGAATCAAAGGCTCATCCATGTATTTTCCTTTAAACAAGACAAAAGGCTTGTCATTTTATTGATTAAGAAAAAGGTTCGAGCATAGCTCATAATCACGAAAACGAAAACAAAGAGGTCACTCATGCGCCATCAAATTACACCACCGGCACCCGCCAAAACCCAAAGACCAGTCTCCTCCTTGATAATTTGCATCATGACCAGGAGACATAAGCACTTTTGTTGCGGAACACACTTACGTTGCGCTCATTTCACACCACCTAAAATATAAGCATCACCAGAGACACGATCCCATGGTTGCCACGGCCTGAGCGAAGGGCGATGCTATTACACTATTCTCTCATGCCAAGGGCGTCCATGCAGCCACATCAATCGGCCCAAACCAAGCCTTAGGGTTAGTTTTTTTTACTTAATTTTAAAAAATTATTGTCCGGGAAATTGTAATTGCAAAAGAACTCGTTTCTTTCTCAAAAATTATATGATAATTATCAGAACTACTTGTGCATTTCAGAATTATGAGAACTTGGCAATTCTAGCGAGCCCCTCAAAAGAAAATCTTTCGTTTTGAACTGCTACCCCTATTGGATGATGATATTACGTTCAAATTGCTACTCGGGCCACACCGCAACACAGCCAAAGCAGAGCTTCCCATTTCGTTCCCCCCACCCCAGTGTTGCCGCCAGCCATCAAATCCCCGCCACCCTGCGTCGTCGCCTCTCAAGACAAGCCACCCTAGTCCAGCACCGCCGGGCCGCCACCCTGCGCCGCCGTCACCCGTTATCCTCCTCCCCATCCCGCCGGGCCGCCACATCTCGACGCCTCCCCGCCCGGCCACCCGGCTCCTACGCCGTCGGGCCACCACCTTGTGCCGCCGAGCTGGCACATCTTGACGCCTCCACCCGACCACTCTGCTCCTGCGTCGCCACCACCCCTTCTCCTCCTTTCCATCCCGCCGGACCGCCTCATCTCGACGCCTCCCCATGCGGCCACCCTGATCCTGCGTCGCAAGGCCGTCACCTTGCGTCGCCGCCGCCCCTTCTCCTCCTTTCCTTCCCGCCTTGCCGACACATCTCGATGCCTCCCCGCCCGGCCACCCCCCTCCTGCGTCGTCGGACCGCCGTCCTGCACCGCCGCTGCCCCTTCTCCATTTAAATCTAGGGACATTTCTGACATTTCAATAACAATTCATACAACAATCACATGCTAGAATTACATAAAAGAATTAGACAGACAGTTCTTTGGCCAAACGATTATGTGGACAGTTTCTTAGAATTATGATTCTCAAGAGTTACGAGGTGAAAAGAACTGGCCCTTAGTCCCGTTCCAAATTTTGACCGTACACCTACATTGAAAAATAAGATGCAACACCGACTCCTGGACATTGTTGCAAAGGGGGATAGCCCACAATTTGGCCAGCCACGACGACAAAAAAACGTTTCCCAAATTCTATCGTTGATCAATGTCGTGGGTATAAGCCTGACAGTAGATGTGTAGGGTACGAATGAGATGGGCAGAGTCCTAGCTACGGCGAGGTTATATGAGTTCAGGCCCCTCTGCGGTGGAGGTAACAACCCTACGTCTCAGTGCTCTCGGAGCTTGTTGTCGAGTGTAATATGGAATACAATGATTTGCTAACCCCCCTACCAGTGGGGGAGGGCGGCTTATATAGAGTGTGCTGCCCTCCACAACGGTTCCGGTACAGGGGTGGAGTAGTGGGGATTGAATGCGTACGTTACAGGTAACGTATGCTCTAAATGCTAATAAATGCACCCGGAAGCGTACGGCCGTTTCCCTCCAGAGAGGTTACGATGTACCGAGTGTAGCCAGTCGGTTAGCTTGGTATCCTCCGAATGCTAGTCTCCGACTGGATGATTGAGGACCCGTTACCGACTGGATGATGGGGACTCCTTAATTCAGTCGGGACTGACTAAGGGCCCTGTCCTTTGTGAGGGGTAGTCCTTGGGTAGGACCTGCATGGCAGGCCTATGACCCTACCCTAGGACTATGACCCCATCATTAGTCCCCGAATGGATTGGGGTTGGAACGACGAAGCGGTGCTTGAAGTTTGGATCCGACTGGATTAGATTTGGCTTGGGTGTTGCTTGCCTCAATCCATTTTATCTTTTCTGACCAATGATCCGAGTGGAAGTGCTCGCGAAACAGACTGTCGGAAGCCGAGTGCTTCCGCGGCATCTTTTGACACGACCGGTCAACTAACAGCGGCGGATTTTCCGGGATCTCAAATTTCGGGTTCCGCGCGCTCGGCGGGGATGATGCCAGCGCACTCGAGTAGCGCCTAATGCCTCGATTCTCGCGCCTTCAACTCCTCCACTGATATCGCCGCGGCTGGTCGGGCGGATAAGGTTTCGGGGCCACCCACCAGTGGCCAAGTCGGAACCCTATTTAAATCTGGGCGACGAGGCTTCTTCGTTACGCTCGCCGAATCTTTCGCTCTCGCCTGCTCCGTCTTCCTCGCCACCTCCAGCGCTCCTACACTCCTTCCTTCTCCTTCCTCCCGAGGGTTCGCCGTCGCCTCCATGACCAAGGGTCAGACCAGCAAGATGGAGGCGAGGAAGAAGAAGGGCAAGGCGGCGGCGCCTACTCAGCGGTGACAGCGGCCGCTGCCGGCGGGGTGGATTCAAGGCGATTTCCTTCCCTCCACGGTGACGGAGGGGGATCTGCTGCAACTGGTGGAGCACGGAATGCTCGTGCATAAGTCCTGGAGGTTGCCGGCGGAGAACGAGGTCGAGCCGGCACCTCGGGAGGGGGAGTGCGTCTTGCTCCTCAGCCACGTCTATCGAGGTTTTTCTTTGCCCCCGCATCCTTTCTCCAAGGGTATCATGGATCACTTCGGTGCCCAACTTCACCATTTCCCCCCGAATGCCATCGCCCACCTTTCTGCCTTTATAGTCTTGTGCGAGTGTTTCATTGGTGTCCCCCCCATTGGGGGCTGTTCAAGCACATATTTTCTGCTAGATCCCAGACCATCAAACGACTTAGTCAGTCGGATGATAAAACACATCTTCTCCAGCTCTGCGGGGGTCTAGGTTTCCAGAAAAAGAGTCGGAGCAGTTACCCTACTCTCCAGTTATGTGAGTCGGTCAGGAACTGGCAGTCGACGTGGTTCTACTGCCAGGATATCGCCTGTCCGAATGCTTCGACAGGGCTGCCTCCCTTCAGTCTGGATCGGCCTGCCCCACCTAAGCAACTCGCGCTCACGAGGGCGGAGAAGAACGACGTCCAGCCCTTGGTTGAGGCACTCGTGGACGTCGTCAGGAGGGGGGTCACCGGCATAGACTTGCTGGAGGTCTTTCTCGGTCGACGGATCCAGCCTCTGCAGGCTCGCGACCATGCCACGTGGCATTACACAGGCCCCGAGGACTCCACTCGGACCAACGTGGTGGCCGTGACTGAGGAGAGGGTGACCTCATGGGTGCTCCAAATCACGGCCCCCTGCGAGAATCCCAAAGGATCTCGGCGAGTGAGGCCTTACAGCGTGGATCATCCTGCACCGAATCAGGTGAGTGACATTGTCGAGTGCACTGAACTATCCCAATTCTTGTCGTTTGTCTATATCTCTGTGTGATGTCTGATGTTTCCGACTGAAATTTATGTAGGAGTGGACCAACTGGTTCTCCCCCGTCTCGAACGGGAATCCGGCGGAGGAAGAGGAGGAAGGCAGCCAAGAGGGCAGCGTGGAGAGCGCCGAATACGTCTCCGACAGCGGGGAATCGGAGGAGGAGACCAGCGAGGAGGAGGAAGAAGACGAAGAGCAAGACTCGCCACCTCCAAACCCAGAGCATCGGACCAAGCGCCGACACGAGCCCGCCGTCCCCTCGGCTCCTCCCGCGTCTTCGAGTGCTCCGCCTACTGCTCCGGCGGTCCCGAGTGTTCGAAGCACTAAGAGGACCAGGGATGCCGCCGCTGAGCCTGCGGGTCAGTCTTCTAAGGTGGCTAAGCCGAGTGGGCCTAAGCCTCGGAAGGCTCTGCCGCGAATGAGGGTTGCTGTCCCTGTCACCTCTACGTAAGTGTACTCAGTTTTCAATTCTTTCTGATATCCGAGTGAACTTGTGTTTACTGGCCAAATGGGTCTCACTCGACAGGGTCGCTACTTCTGCCACCTCTCCGGCGCGTCAGGAAGACGACCCCATGGACACGGACAACGTCGTCTCGTCCCACCCAGGTGCGTTGTAGGGACGTCGAATGTTTTATACTATCGTGTCCCAGTCAGGTGCTTCTTTCTTTTTCTGAGACCTCGTGTCATTCGGTCTGTCAAGGGCGATTTGTCTGGGTGAGGGCGACCAGGGGAGAGCCGACCCAGCTGTGGAGCATGTTCTCGAGGCTGCTCCTCCTACTGCCGCTCTCGCCGCCGACGTGCTGCCGACTGAGGCGCTGCCACAGACTGAACCAGTGCTGGTGGATGAGGAGCCGGCTGGGGCGGACCTTGGGATGCCTCAGGAACCTCCGACAATTCCAGGTTCGTCGAATGCTGAATTCAGCATCGAGCGTCTTCCGGAGGAGCAGGTGGGAGTGGCCAAGGGGGCTATGGTGCAGGCGGAGCTGATGGCTGGAGAAGCCAAGAGGGCCTACGACTCCGTTGCGGCCTTGTACCAGCGGAGCTTGGAGCTGCGCGATGATATCCGAGTAAGTGGTCTAGTAAGTATTTACATTTCTCCTGTAACCCACTGGGTGTTCTTGAATAGCAGTGGTTGTTTGCAATGGGTTCACTCTGAGTGAACCCAGTGGGTGTAGTCCCCGAGACTTCTGTCGAGTGCTTGCAGCGACAGTTGTCTTTATACATATTGTCTTTGCGTTGGTCGTGTCTGTAAATAATATGACCGACTGCTAGCAGTTGTGGCACTCGGAGTGCACTTACTGTAGGAGTCTCCGAGAGTAAGTTGTACTCAGGTCGGGTAGCATTTGCCTCGTAGGTGTAGGTGATAACATGCATCTCAATAGGGAAGTCCTGCTTGAGGTGCATGCCAGTGGGGTCACTCTTAGTGAACCCACTGGGTGTAGTCCCCGAGACCGCTATCGACTGCTTGCGTTGGCAGGGGTCTGAAGAACTTAGACTTTTAACTGTTGAACTTTCTGATTGTCTCTTGGTGTTTGGTGGGAGAAAACCTGTGAAATGGGATCAGCCTATGAGACTCTCAAGGTGGTGAGGAATCAGTTCCCTGGTGAACTTGATGCGGCCATGCTTGCAATGGCGACCCTTTTCAGAGGAGGATTTTAAACAGAGTCCAAACGAAATGAAACTTCCAAAAAGACTTTTTCCGAAACAGAAGACGATCGGGAGACTTGAGAACCAAGGCAGAGGGTCACCAGGGACCCCCACAAGCCCCCTAGCTGCGGCCAGGGGAGCCACGCCTCCCAAGCTTGTGGGCTCCTTGGGCCTCCTCTGCCCTAGGTCTTTCGCCTATATATTCCCTAAAATCCCAGAAAAAATCAGGAGAGCCACGAAAACACTTTTCCGCCGCCGCAAGCTTCTGTCTCCGCAAGATCCCATCTGGGGCACGTTCTAGTGCCCTGCCGGAGGGGGGATTCGGATTCAGAGGGCTTCTTCATCAACACCATGACCTCTCCGATGATGCATGAGTAGTTCACCATAGACCTACCGGTCCGTAGCTAGTAGCTAGATGGCTTCTTCTCTCTCTTGGATCTTCAATACAAAGTTCTCCATGATCTTCATGGAAATCTATCTGATGTAACTTTCTTTTGCGGTGTGTTTGTCGAGATCCGATGAATTTTGGATTTATGATCAGATTATCTATGAATCTTATTTGAGTTTCTTCTGATCTCTTATATGCATGATTTCATATCCTTGTAATTCTCTTCGAGTTGTGGGTTTTGTTTGGCCAGCTTGATCTATGATTCTTGCAATGGGAGAAGTGCTTGGTTTTGGGTTCATACCCTGCGGTGACCTCACCCAGTGACAGAAGGGGTAGCGAGGCACGCATCGTGTTGTTGCCATCAAGGGTAAAAAGATGCAGTTTTCATCATTGGTTTGAGTTTATCCCTCTACATCATGTCATCTTGCTTAAGGCGTTACTCTGTTCGTCATGAACTCAATACACTAGATGCATGCTAGATTGCGGTCGATGTGTGGAGTAATAGTAGTAGATGCAAAAAGTATCGGTCTACTTGTCTCGGACTTGATGCCTATATGTATGATCATTGCCTTAAATATCGTCATGACTTTGCGTGGTTCTATCAATTGCTCGACAGTAATTTGTTCACCCACTCTAATATTTGCTATTTTGAGAGAATCCTCTAGTGAACACTATGGCCCCCGGGTCTACTTCACATCATATTTTCAGCCTTACACTTTTACTTCGTTGCACTTTCCGCCTTTAGATCTCACTTTGCAATCAATCTTGAAGGGATTGGCAACCCCTTTATAGCGTTGGGTGGAAGCTCTTTTGTGTTTGCGCAGGTACTCTGGACTTGACGAGATTCTCCTACCGGATTGATATGTTGGTTCTCAAACTGAGGGAAATACTTACTGCTCCTGTGCTGCATCACCCTTTCCTCTTCAAGGGAAAAACCAACGCAAGCAAGTCTCCGTCAACGTGTCAATTTCTGGCGTTGTTGTTCGAGAAGTAGCACTATGCAACTTGTGGGTGCACTATACTACTGTGCATCTCGTGAAAACCCTATGCTACCCCTGTGGGAGTCCCCTTCCACCTATAAAAGGAGGCCTTGGGCATGCACTTCGGAAGGTTGGCCAATTGGATAATTGACGCTAAGTAGTCGATCACCTATACATCATTAACACAAAGCAGGAGTAGGGTTTTACGCTTCCGAGTGGCTCGAACCTGGGTAAAACGATTGTGCCCCGATCCTTAGGTCTGCCCTTCGTGCATCCACCTCCCCCGCTGAACCGTAAGGAGCCCGTCGGTTCCATAGATGCTCGCGTTGTTCCACGACATATGTGATCTATGAAATACAAATGTGTTAAATCTAAAGATATCAATAATTTTCACCTATCGAAGGAGTACATGGACTTGATATCCGTACACAGTTAGGATTATCTTTGCAAATGGCTGATAATTTGAATGCTCTACCTATTGGAATTTGTGCGATGTCCCTATTGTGGTTGCAAATGTTACTATATTAATGGACTTTATTATTCTTGATATGCCCGAGGACGATGTGAGACCCGTTCGAAATAATGCAGGGGATGTTATTTATTGCAATAAAAGCATAGTTACTTTTCATGTCAATGGTAAACAACATACAATGTACTTTACAAAGAAACAAGCATGGGTGAATAATATTTATACCATTGAGAAAATTCCCACAATTACTATTGGAGAGTTGAAATTTCCTCTTCCTACTACCGAGAAGAAATATGGTATTCTTATTGTTGGGGAATGCAAACCACCATTGAGGTAACTTAGTGTTATACGAAAAATTCATCGGTTTCATGTCAATTAGAAATGGTTATTACTAAGACTTGATCAACCATATTAATGGATCCTATTTGAGAGGCATGTGTTCGATGAATTTAGTAAGCATAACTTTGTGTACACATGGTTTACTCTCTAAAATAAAAGTGTTCAGAATGTCGCAAAAAATTTACATTATTGTTTCTACAATATATAGGAATTTTTGGGGCTGAAAACACCAAAAGGGGGTGCACGTGTTGCTGCCAAGGCAACAGGGCACAACCACCCCCTTGGGGTGCACCATGATGCCTTGGGGCCCCACACGGACCCACTCACTTATCCCTTTAGACCATTTCATCTCTTAGATTTACAAAAAATTCCCAAATGCTCCCTCCCTCATGTCCTTGCTCCCAAACATGAGATTTACTTTCTCTTTGCTCGGAGCTCCATTTCTGAAACTGTTTTGAGGGGTTTCACCTTGGTATGTGACTCCTTCATTGCTCCAGTTAGTTTTTGTTTTAGTTGGTTATATTTTGCATATTTTGCACCTCTTGATGCTACTGAAAATGAGCTTGCACGTTGAATTCTTTGAGTTTCAAGTAGTTTGAATGCTTGATATAGCCTCTAGGCATCCATACGAGCCGTTGCTATCAATCTTATAAAGTTTTGTTGACATAATTTTGTGATCCAAAAAATCAGAAATTTGTTCTAAGGAAAATGAAAATATTTAGGAGGATCTCTTCAAGGAAAAAGTCCTTTGGAGAATCATTAGACGAGGCCTCGATACGACAAGCATTTGTTGAACCTAGGACAAGTTTAGTAAGAATGGCCGACGATAAGTCATGTCGGTGGCCAAGCGATAATTTCATGATATGTCTTAGTATTAAGGAGGAGTGTTCTCAATATATTTATAATAATGACCTCACCGCTTTCCTCACAGATAAGTGCACTCAATATTATAATCTCACCCAATCGTTTACAAAAGGGTTTGAGTATCACTCTCATAATTCTAGAGTTCTATTTCATCTTTATAATAAATCATATGGTATGTCTCCAGATTTTTTTTGTGATGCATGAAAACTTCCATATTGGGGTTCACTAGGCGAACCACAAAAATCTGAATTTGATATGTTCCTTAGTAGTCTTTGTTGTGCTGAGGAAAGGGGGTCACGCACGCTATAATAAAAAGCATCCACTTCCCCTCTATTTGTTACTTTGCACTATTTAATGAGAAATATATAGTTGGTAAGCCAGATTGCAGTGCGCTTTATGCCCCGGACCGGAGCATTATTCATACTGCCTTGGCTCGCGAGAAGCGATATAATCTTGGGATGTAGGCTGCATCACAATTCGGGCAATGGAATGTTATATGGAGAAATTTATGCCTACAGCTTAGCTGCAAGGTTAGGGGTCCTGCCTATGCCCAACGATCATATTCTACCTGATCAATACTTGGACTATGGGTCAATGTAGCGCCATGATTTTATTAGGGATAGAGCTGAAAATTATGATTACAACCTAACATTTTATAAATATTGTGTGGTCTTTGTTATTTTGCATGCGCCTACTCTCTCTGATTTTTAGAACAAGTGAAGATATTTTATCTATGAGGAGTAAGCGCACGAGCACAACGAAGCATAAGAGGCTGCCCATCTGGCCGAGGAGGGGGGACTTGACGCCCCCACGAGTAACCACTTCGATTATTATCCAACCAGCAATTGCGACTGCCAAGCTAGGCTAACAGCCTAAGCTTGGGGGAGTAGATATTTCTCACCGACATTACATTCATATTCACACATTTCATTTCAATTATCTGTGTTCATCCTGTTTCATTGTATATACATGTTAGCTTTATTTTCACCTTCTTCTTGTGTGTTTGAAAAACTTCAAAAATCCAAAAATATTTGTCGCTTCTTTTTGGTTTTTCTTTCTTATTTAATTAGATTGTAGTATTAAAAGAAAACCCAAAAAGATTTCTGTTTTCCTTGTTGGGAGCTTTCCCATGTAAATAGTTTTTCTCTTTCTTGTTTTTGTTTTGTTTATTTGCTTTCTTAAAAAAACTAAAAACTCCAAAAAAATCAAAGTCATTCTCCGACTTTTCCCCCTTCCCTTGAGTAATTGAAATGTTGAGTGTCTCTCATATGCATTATTCATGATCCAATGAAGATCCAATATTACCATGTATTCTCCTTTGTATAAAGTTTAACTGATTCTAGCTTAGTCCACGAGACACTTGCACTATTATTATTTTCACATCATTTGGTCGTGCAAGTGAAAGGCAATAATGAAGATATTTGATGGAGTGATCGTGGTAAAGGAAGTTGGTATGAACTCTTCTTGTTTTCCATTTTTGTAAATATGTTTACCTCGTTCAATCTTGATTCAGCATATTATGAGTAAACATTTTATGATGACAATTAGAGATTATAGTTGCTCATGCCAAGCTTAAATAGCTAGGAGTGGATAATGATTTATCTTATGTGTCAACATGCATTTAAATGGTTGTGATGTAGTATGTTAGTTTGGTATCCTTGATTAATTCGTACGGCTTGACTTTGCCCATGTGCAAACATGTAGTTGATTCAAGACCAATACAATCTTAATGATATTTAAATTATGAGTGTTCATATCCTACTCTTGATAGTTTTCAATGTTAATTATTCTCAATGGATGAATATGACTGTTTTCGGTCTCTAGCTGGTCGCTTCTCAATCTATTACTAGCCTTCACATGTACTAAGCGGGGACACTACTTGTGCATCCAAACTCCTAAAACCAAGTTATCCCAAATGAGTCCGCCATACCTACTGATGACCCACAAGTATAGGGGATCAATCGTAGTCCTTTCGATAAGTCAGAGTGTCGAACCCAACGAGGAGAAGAAGTATCTGATAAACGGTTTTCAGCAAGGTAATAACTGCAAGCACTGAAAGTAGCGGTAACAAGTGATGGTTTAGTGAGGTGAAACGTAGCAAACGAAAAGTAACAAGTAACAAGTAGTAGCAATGGTGCAGCAAGTGGCCCAATCCCTTTTGTAGCAAGGGACAAGCCTGAACAAAGTCTTATAAGAGGAAAAACGATCCCGAGGACACACGGGAATTTCTGTCATGCTAGTTTCATCATGTTCATATGATTCGCGTTCTTTACTTTGATAGTTTGATATGTGGGTGGACCGGCGTTTGGGTACTACCCTTACTTGGACAAGAATCCCACTTATGATTATACCCTCTCGCAAGCATCCTCAACTACGAAAGAAGAATTAAGACAACGTCTAACCATAGCATTAAACTAGTGGATCCAAATCAACCCTTACGAAGCAACGCATAGACTGGGGTTTAAGCTTCTGTCGCTCTAGCAACCCATCATCTACTTACTACTCCCCAATGCCTTCCTCTAGGCCCAAATATGGTGAAGTGTAATGTAGTCGACGTTCACATAACACCACTCGAGGAAAAACAACATACAACATATCAAAATACCGAACGAATACCAAATTCACATGACTATTATCAGCATGACTTATCCCATGTCCTCAGGAACAAAAGTAACTACTCACAAAGCATAATCATAATCATGATCAGAGGTGTAATGAATAGCATCAAGGATCTGAACATAAACTCTTCCACCAAGTAATCCAACTAGCATCAACTACAAAGAGTAATCAACACTACTAGCAACCTTACAAGTACCAATCGGAGTCACGAGAAGGAGATTGGTTACAAGAGATGAACTAGGGTTTGGAGAGGAGATGGTGCTGATGAAGATGTTGATGGAGATGACTCCCCTCCGACAAGAGGAGTGTTGGTCATGACGAAGGCGACGATTTCCCCCTCCGGGAGGGAAGTTTCCCCGACAGGATCGTCCTGCCGGGGCCCTAGATTGGTTCTGCTCAAGTTCCGCCTCGTGTCGGCGGCGAATCCACGAAAAAGCTCCACCCTCATTTTTCTCGGATGAAACCCTTGATATAGAAAAAGAGGGGGGCAGTGGGCCACCAGGGTGCCCACAAGCCCTGTTGCCGCGGCCAGGGGGTAGGCCGCGGCAACCAGGCTTGTGGGCACCTGGTTGCTCCCCTCTGACACTTCTTTCGCCCAATATTTTTTATATATTCCCAAAAAAAACCACGTTGATTTTCAGGGCATTTGGAGTTGAGCAGAATAGAGGACTCAGACTTGCTCCTTTTCCAGTCCAGACTTCCAGCTGCCGGTATTCTCCCTCTTCAAATAAACCTTGCAAAATAAGAGAGAAAAGGCATAAGTAAGGTTCCACAAAGTATAGTAACAGTCCATAAAGCGATAAATATCAACATGAAAGCATGATGCAAAATGGACGTATCAACTCCCCCAAGCTTAGACCTCGCTTGTCCTCAAGCGAAAACCAAGACCCAAAACAAGTCCACATGTTTAGGGATGAAGGTGTCGATAAAACATAATACAGACATGAGGGCATCATGATCACACATAGAACAACAATACATCATAGAGATTCTTATGGGAAAGTAACAATTCCTTCACAAAGCAAAGTATGAAACAAACACCTTACCGAGAAGTAGCCAACAACACTCCATAGTCATTGAAGCAATTGCAATTTATCATATTATTAGAAAGAGTCAAATAAGAGCTTGCAAAGCAAATCCACATACTCAATCATCTCTTTTGTTTTCCACAATTGTTACAACTCATGTGGTACTCATGGTATCAAAGTTTCAGTTAGACACAAAGAAAGATAGGGGCTTATAGTTTTGCCTCCCAATCATTTACCTCAAGGGTAAAGTCAACAATAATAAAGCATAAGTACTCAGCTCCAAGTTGATATATGAATATAGATCTTTCCCAAGCATATGACGTTCACCAAGAAAAAGGCTAAATAAGGAATTGGTGAAGATCACCATGACTTTTACAAGGGCAAAAAGTAAAGGTACAAGATAGGCCCTTCGTAGAGGGAAGTAGAGGTTGTCATGCGCTTTTGAGGTTTGGATGCGTGTCCTCTTAGTGTGGAGGAACGTCACTTTATATTGCCTCCTGTGATAAAGAACTTTATTATGCAGTCTGTTGCGTTTATGTCTTCCTCATCACAGGTTCGTACAAAGCTTATTTTCCACACACTAATAGATCATACATATTAGAGCAATTTTTATTGCTTGCGCCGATGACAACTTACTTGAGGGATCTTATTCAATCCATAGGTAGGTATGGTGGACACTCATGACAAAACTGTTTTGAAGGTTTATGGATGCACAAGTAGTATCTCTACTTGGTGCGGGAGTTTTTGGCTAATATGAGGTGGAAGCAATCGTCACATACTCAGGGATCTCTAATCATATAACATTGTTTGGAACCAAGCAAACACAATTCATTATGTTGTCTACCTTGTCCAACATCTACTTCTAAGCATGTAATAGTTTGGTGAGTGCTCACAATAATAGAACGTGTCTAAGATGATATATTTATATGTGAACCTCTATTTCCTTATTACTTCTTATTAATTGCAACAATGACTGGGGTCTATGTTGGTCTATTCTCAACAAGTTTCAATCATCATACTTGTTATATGTGAAGCTATCACTTTCCATAAGATCATCTCATGATCTTTCATGCTATGGTTCTTTTCATACTTTTGATAACGGCACAAAACAAAGCCCTTGACTAAGATACTCTCTATTATATAGCTCGCAAGCTCGAATACAACGGGGGAAACACAAGGCAAAAGACTCAAACTAAACACTAAAGACTTAATCCACTAAGAGAAGAAATAAAACTGAAAAGTAAAGAACTAAAACAAATGTAAAAGAAAAAGATATAAAGGTGATACGATACCAGGGCAACTCCCCCAAGCTTGGCATAAGACAAGGGGATTGCCCATACCAATGCTTAGTTGTCTTCCTTTGGTGGTGATGGTGGTGGAGTTGCAACATGAGTTTGATCCCCCGTCTTCCAAGGCATAGGCGCTCCATCATGGAAGGATGAACGAGTCGCTGGAATCCTAAAATCTGTAGCCAACCGTATTGATTTAAATCTAAACTCATACTCACAGTTTTGGTTGTGCAGGTCATAGATTTGGCCCTGGAGTTGATCAACCCTGTCATAGAGCCTGGAGAGGTGCTTCCCAATGTCAATGGCATCCATCTTGCGATTGCTGGTGAACTCCATGATCATCATGTGGTTGGCGTTGAGTCCACACTCCACCATCCCTTGGCACTTGAAGACTTGTTGCTCCATTGCTTCGAGCCTCGTCTCCACGCTCCCGGTCTTCTTAGGCCCCTCAACATCACGGATGTGCAACATCCCCTCGCTCATCTTGATAGATTCGGGGTGCTGCAATACTTCCGTGAGGTAGGGATTGATGACCTTCTCGAAGATCTTGTCCTTAGGAACTTTTGGGGAAGTCATGGCGATCTAGATGTGCAACAGAAACAAGCTCGAAACGAAAACAGAGGAAAACTGCGCGATATGGAGATCAAAACCCTCGGGCATATATATAATGATTTTTTCTGGACCAGAAGGAATGCTCCACAAGAAAACTTAGTCCGGGAGGCACACGAGGTGCCCACAAGCCCTGTTGCCGCGGCCAGGGGGTAGGCCGCGGCAACCAAGCTTGTGGCCGCCTCGTGCGCTCTTCGGACTGCTTTTTATTTTTCTAATTTTCCATAAATTCCAAAGCGGAGAAAATTTCCTATTGGAAAAGTTTCGGAGTCCAATTACTTACCGAAACAGATACCTCTTCGTTTTCAGGGTCTGAAATAGGCTGATAAACATCCCTTATGTACACCTCTGGAGTTATAATATTGATGATATTGGTCTCAACATTTATGGGAGTACCAGAGATGTAATGCTTGATTCTTTGCCCATTTACCACTCTAGGAAAATTACCTTCCGTGTTAATGATTTTGATGGCACCGGAACAATATACTTCCTCGACAATGTAGGGACCTTCCCATTTAGTGAGAAGCTTGCCTGCGAAGAATCTTAGACGAGAATTGTATAGCAGGACATAATCACCTACATTGAACTCTCGCTTTTGTATTCTTTTATCGTGCCACCTCTTAACCTTTTCCTTGAACAACTTGGCATTCTCATATGCATGGGCCCTCCATTCATCTAATGAGCTGATATCAAACAATCGCTTCTCACCGGCAAGTTTGAAATCAAAGTTGATCTCTTGGATTGCCCAATAAGCTTTGTGTTCCAGCTCAAGAGGTAAATGACAGGCCTTACCGTAAACCATTTTATACGGTGACATGCCCATGGGATTCTTATAATCAGTCCTATAAGCCCATAATGCATCATCAAGTTTGCTAGACCAATTCTTTCGAGATCTATTGACGGTCTTTTGTAAGATCAATTTGATCTCCCTATTACTCAACTCCACTTGACCACTAGACTGAGGATTATAAGGAGATGCAACTCTATGGTTGACATCGTACTTAGCGAGCATCTTGCGGAAAACACCATGAATGAAGTGTGAACCACCATCAGTCATCAGATATCCAGGGACTCCAAATCTTGGGAAAATGACCTCTTTAAAATCTTAATAGAGGTGTGGTGATCAGCATTTCTAGTGGGGATAGCTTCTACCCACTTAGTGACGTAATCCACAGCAACTAAGATGTGAGTACACCCATTGGAACTTGGGAAAGGTCCCATATAATCAAAGCCCGAGACATCAAAAGGTTCAATGACAAGTGAATAGTTCATAGGCATTTCCTGACGCTTACTGATATTCCCTATTCTTTGCCATTCGTCACAAGACAAGACAAACTTATGGGCATCCTTGAAGAGAGTGGGCCAATAGAAACCTGATTGCAATACCTTATGAGCAGTTCTGTCTCCAGCATGGTGTCCTCCGTAGGCTTCGGAATGACACTTCTGCAGGATCTGTCCCTGTTCATGTTCAGGCACACAACGTCTAATAACACCATCTACTCCTTCCTTATAAAGGTGGGGATCATCCTAGAAGTAGTGTCTCAAATCTAAGAAGAATTTCTTCTTTTGCTGGTAGGTGAAACTGGGTGGTATGTATTTGGCTACGATATAGTTTGCATAATCAGCATACCACGGTGCACTATGTGAAGTGCGGATGACACTCAATTGCTCATCAGGAAAGCTATCATCAATAGGTCGTGGGTCATCAAGGACAGTCTCTAGCCTAGACAAGTTATCTGCTACAGGGTTATCAGCACCCTTTCGGTCAACAACGTGCAAATAAAATTCATGTAGCAGGAGAACCCATCTGATTAGTCTAGGCTTAGCGTCCTTCTTCTCCATAAGGTACTTAATAGCAGCATGATCAGAGTGAATAGTGACTCTGGAGTCAACTATATAAGATTGGAACTTTTCACATGCAAACACGACTGCTAAAAACTCCTTCTCCGTAGTGGCGTGGTTTCTTTGGGCACTGTCTAGAGTATTACTAGCGTAGTGAATGACATTAAACTTCTTATCAACTCTTTGTCCTAGAACAACACCAACAGCATAATCACTAGCATCGCACATGATTTCAAAGGGCAAGTTCCAATCAAGTGGTTGAACAATAGGTGCGGTTCTCAAGGCCTTCTTAAGTATTTCGAAAACTTCCTCACAATCCTCATCGAAAACAAAAAGGAACATCCTTTTGCAAGAGGTTGGTAAGAGGTCTAGAAATCTTAGAGAAGTCTTTAACGAACCTTCTATAGAAACCAGCATAACCTAGGAAACTTCGTATACCTCTGATATCTGTGGGGCAAGGCATTTTCTCAATCGCATCAACCTTAGCCTTATCAACTTCAATGCCTTTCTCACAGATTTAGTGTCCTAAGACGATGCCTTCATTAACCATGAAGTGGCACTTATCCTAGTTCAAGACGAGGTTGCTATCTTTGCATCTCTGTAAGACTCGATCAAGGTTGCTGAGGCAATCATCAAAGGAAGAACCATAGACGGAGAAATCATCCATGAAAACCTCAACAATCTTTTCACAAAAGTCAGAGAATATAGCCATCATACATCTTTCAAAGGTGGCAGGTGCATTGCACAAGCCAAAAGGCATACGTCTATAAGCAAAGGTACCGAAGGGGCATGTGAAGGTGGTTTTCTCTTGATCAGATTGTGCAACAGGTATTTGCGAGAAACCTGAATAACTGTCTAGAAAGCAGAAATGTGTGTGTTTAGATAGCCTTTCTAGCATCTGGTCAATAAACGACAAAGGATAATGGTCTTTCCTGGTTGCCTTGTTCAGTTTTCGGAAGTCTATCACCATCCTATAGCCAGTAATAATCCTCTGTGGGATTAGTTCATTCTTATCATTAGGAACGACAGTGATACCTCCCTTCTTAGGTATGCAATGTACTGGACTTACCCAATCACTATGAGCAACAGGATAGATGATTCTGCTTCCAGAAGCTTTAATATTTCTTTTCTCACGACCTCTTTCATCCTCGGATTTAGTCCCCGTTGATGATCAGCAACTGGCTTAGAATCAGAATCTGTTTTAATCTTGTGCTGACATAGAGTGGGACTAATACCCTTAAGGTCATCAAGAGTATATCCAATAGCAACACGGTGCTTCCTCAAAGTTTTTAATAACTTCTTCTCTTCGTGATTCGAGAGGTGAGCACTAATAATAACAAGATATATCTCCTTCTCATCAAGATAGGCATACTTAAGAGTATCTGGTAACTGTTTTAGCTCAAACACAGGATCACCCTTTGGTGGGGGAGGATCCCCAAGCAGTTCAACAAGCAGATTATTCTTGAGAATAGGATATTGTTCTAAGACAATTTTATCTGTCTCATCTCTTTCATCCATATGCATATCATTTTCATGCTCAAGAAGATATTGCTCTAAAGGATCCATAGGAGGTACGGCAATACAGGAAAGAGCAATGATTTCATCCCTACCAGACGACTCTTTTTCATGGGGTTGTCTTCCAAACTTGGAGAAGTTAAATTCATGAGACACACCTTCGAAACTAACAGTGAATGTCTGTTTAATGCAATCAATGTGAGCATTGACAGTGTTGAGAAAGGGTCTACCAAATATGATGGGACAAAAGCTATCTTGTGCAGTAGCAAGGACGAGGAAATCAGTAGGATACTTCGTCTTACCACACAGGACTTCTACGTCTCTCACAATTCCGAGGGCACAGATAGTGTCTCTATTAGCTAGCGTAATAGTAACATCAATGGGTTCTAACTCAGCAGGTGCAATCTCATCTTTGATTTCATCATATAGGGACCGGGGTATTGCACTAACACTAGCACCTATATCACATAAACCATGATAACGGTGATCTCCTATCTTGACAGAAACAAGGGGCAGGCCAACTGTTGGGGAACGTCGCATGGGAAACAAAAAAATTCTTACGCGCACGAAGACCTATCATGGTGATGTCCATCTACGAGAGGGGATGTGTGATCTACGTACCCTTGTAGACCGTACAGCAGAAGCGTTAGTGAACGCGGTTGATGTAGTGGAACGTCCTCACGTCCCTCGATCCGCCCCGCGAACCGTCCCGCGATCAGTCCCACGATCTAGTGCCGAACGGACGGCACCTCCGCGTTCCGCACACGTACAGCTCGACGATGATCCCGGCCTTCTTGATCCAGCAAGAGAGACGGAGAGGTAGAAGAGTTCTCCAGCAGCGTGACGGCGCTCCGGAGGTTGGTGGTGATCTTATCTTAGCAGGGCTCCGCCCGAGCTCCGTAGAACCGCGATCTAGAGGAAAAACCGTGGAAGTATGTGGTCGGGCTGCCGTGGAAAAGTCGTCTCAAATCATCCCTAAAACCTCTGTATATATAGGGGGAAGAGGGGGAGCCTTGCCTTGGGGTCCAAGGACCCCTAAGGGTTTCGGCCGAGCCAAGGGGGGCAGCCCTCCCCTTCCAAACCGAGTCCAACTAGGTTTGGAAGGAGGAGTCCTTCCCCCTTTTCCCACCTCCTCTTTTTATTTCTCTTTGATTTTCTTCCTATGGCGCATAGGGCCTTCTTGGGCTGTCCCACCAGCCCACTAAGGGCTGGTGTGCCACCCACAAGGCCTATGGGCTTCCCCGGGGTGGGTTGCCCCCCCCGGTGAACTCCCGAAACCCATTCGTCATTCCCGGTACATTCCTGGTAACTCTGAAAACCTTCCGGTAATCAAATGAGGTCATCCTATATATCAATCTTCATTTCCGGACCATTCCGGAAACCCTCGTGACGTCCGTGATCTCATCCGGGACTCCGAACAACATTCGGTAACCAACCATATAACTCAAATACGCATAAAACAACGTCGAACCTTAAGTGTGCAGACCCTGCGGGTTCGAGAACTATGTAGACATGACCCGAGAGACTCCTCGGTCAATATCCAATAGCGGGACCTGGATGCCCATATTGGATCCTACATATTCTATGAAGATCTTATCGTTTGAACCTCAGTGCCAAGGATTCATATAATCCCGTATGTCATTCCCTTTGTCCTTCGGTATGTTACTTGCCCGAGATTCGATCATCAGTATCCGTATACCTACTTCAATCTCGTTTACCAGCAAGTCTCTTTACTCGTTCCGTAATACAAGATCCCGCAACTTGCACTAAGTCACATTGCTTGCAAGGCTTGTGTGTGATGTTGTATTACCGAGTGGGCCCCGAGATACCTCTCCGTCACACGGAGTGACAAATCCCAGTCTCGATCCATACTAACTCAATGAACACCTTCGGAGATACCTGTAGAGCATCTTTATAGTCACCCAGTTACGTTGCGACGTTTGATACACACAAAGTATTCCTCCGGTGTCAGTGAGTTATATGATCTCATGGTCATAGGAACAAATACTTGACACGCAGAAAACAGTAGCAACAAAATGACACGATCAACATGCTACGTCTATTAGTTTGGGTCTAGTCCATCACGTGATTCTCCTAATGACGAGATCCAGTTATCAAGCAACAACATCTTGTTCATAATCAGAAGACCCTGACTATCTTTGATCAACTGGCTAGCCAACTAGAGGCTTGCTAGGGACAGTGTTTTGTCTATGTATCCACACATGTATATAAGTCTTCATTCAATACAATTATAGCATGGATAATAAACGATTATCTTGATACAGGAATTACAATAATAACTATATTATTATTGCCTCTAGGGCATAATTCCAATAGTCTCCCACTTGCACTAGAGTCAATAATCTAGCGCTCACATCATCATGTGAATTACATTGTAATAAATCTAACACCCATACAGTTCTGGTGTTGATCATGCTTTGCCCGTGGAAGAGGTTTAGTCAGCGGGTCTGCTACATTCAGAGCCGTGTGCACTTTGCATATATTCATGTCCTCCCCTTCGACGTAGTCGCGGATGAGGTTGAAGCGTCGTTTGATGTGTCTGGACTTCCTATGAAACCGTGGTTCCTTTGCTAAGGCAATGGCACCCGTGTTGTCACAGAACAAGGTTATTGGATTCAGTGCACTTGGCACCACTCCAAGATCCGTCATGAACTACTTCATCCAGACACCCTCCTTAGCTGCCTCCAAGGCAGCCATGTACTCCGCTTCACATGTAGAATCTGCTATGACGCTTTGCTTGGAACTGCACCAGCTTAACGCACCCCCATTAAGAATAAATACGTATCCGGTCTGCGACTTAGAGTCGTCCGGATCTGTGTCGAAGCTTGCATTGACGTAACCTTCTACGGCGAGCTCTTGGTCACCTCCATACACGGGAAACATCTCCTTAGTCCTTTTCAGGTAATTCAGGATATTCTTGACCGTCGTCCAGTGATCCACTCCTGGATTACTCTCGAACCTAGCTGCCATACTTATGGCCAGGCTAACGTCCGGTCTAGTACACACCATTGCATACATGATAGAACCTATGGCTGAAGCATAGGGGACGGTGCTCATATGCTCTCTATCCTCATCAGTTGCTGGGCACTGAGTGTTACTCAATCTCGTACCTTGTAAAACTGGCAAGAACCCTTTCTTGGACTGTTCCATTTTGAACCTCTTCAAAACTTTATCAAGGTATGTGCTTTGTGAAAGTCCTATCAGGCGTTTTGATCTATCCCTATAGATCTTAATGCCTAGAATGTAAGCAGCTTCTCCTAGGTCCTTCATAGAGAAACTTTTATTCAAGTAATCCTTTATGCTCTCCAAAAACTCTACGTTGTTTCCAATCAGCAATATGTCATCCACATATAATATTAGAAACGCCACAGAGCTCCCACTCACTTTCTTGTAAATACAAGATTCTCCAACCACTTGTATAAACCCAAATGCTTTGATCACCTCATCAAAGCGTTTGTTCCAACTCCGAGATGCTTACACCAGTCCATAAATGGATCGCTGGAGGTTGCACACCTTGTTAGCATTCTTAGGATCGACAAAACCTTCGGGTTGCATCATATACAACTCTTCCTTAAGGAAACCGTTAAGGAACGCTGTTTTGACATCCATCTGCCAGATTTCATAATCGAAAAATGCTGCTATTGCTAACATGATTCTGACGGACTTAAGCATCGCTACGAGTGAGAATGTCTCATCGTAGTCAACTCCTTGAACTTGTGAAAAACCCTTTGCCACAAGTCGAGCTTTATAAATGGTCACATTGCCGTCAGCGTCCGTCTTCCTCTTGAAGATCCAGTTGTTCTGAATAGCCTTACGGCCCTCAGGTAGTACTTCCAAAGTCCACACTTTGTTCTCATACATGGATCCTATCTCGGACTTCATGGCTTCTAGCCATTTGTTGGAATCTGGGCCCACCATTGCTTCATCATAATTTGCAGGTTCATTGTTGTCTAACAACATGATTGACAAGACGGGATTACCGTACCACTCTGGAGCAGCACGTGGTCTCGTTGACCTGCGTGGTTCGACAGAAACTTGAACCGGAGTTTCATGATCATCATCATTAACTTCCTCCTCAACCGGCGTCGCAACGACAGAGGTTTCCCCTTGCCCTGCGCCACCATCCAGAGGGATGAGAGGTTCGACAACCTCATCAAGTTCTATCTTCCTCCCACTCAATTCTCTCGAGAGAAACTCCTTCTCGAGAAAAGCTCCGTTTTTAGCAACAAACACTTTGCCCTCGGATTTGAGATAGAAGGTGTACCCAACTGTCTCTTTTGGGTAACCTAAGAAGATGCACTTTTCCGCTTTGGGTTCCAGCTTTTCAGGCTGAAGCTTTTTGACATAAGCATCACATCCCCAAACTTTAAGAAACGACAACTTTGGCCTTTTGCCATACCACAGTTCGTATGGTGTCGTCTCAACGGATTTTGATGGTGCCCTATTTAAAGTGAATGGAGCTGTTTCTAATGCATAATCCCAAAACGATAACGGCAAATCGGTAAGAGACATTATAGATCGCACCATCTCTAATAAAGTACGATTACGACATTCGGACACACCATTACGCTGTGGTGTTCCAGGCGGTGTCAACTATGAAACAATTCCACATTGTCTTAAGTGAGCACCAAACTCGAAACTCAGATATTCACCCCCACGATCAGACCGTCGGAACTTGATCTTCTTGTTACGATGATTTTCAACTTCACTCTGAAATTGCTTGAACTTTTCAAATGTTTCAGACTTGTGCTTCATTAAGTAGACATAACCATATCTACTCAAATAGTCAGTGAAGGTGAGAAAATAACGATATCCGCCGCGTGCCTCTACACTCATCGGACCACACACATCGGTATGTATGATTTCCAACAAGTCACTTGCACGCTCCATTGTTCCGGAGAACGGAGTTTTAGTCATCTTGCCCATGAGGCATGGTTCACACGTGTCAAGTGAATCAAAGTCAAGTGACTCCAAAAGTCCATCGGCATGGAGTTTCTTCATGCGCTTTACACCAATATGACCTAAGCGGCAGTGCCACAAAAATATGGCCCAATCATTGTTAACACTAACACTTTTGCTCTCAATGTTATGTATGTGTGTATCGCTATCAAGATTCAATATGAACAATCCTCTCACATTGGGTGCATGACCATAAAAGATGTTACTCATAGAAATAGAACAACCATTATTCTGTGACTTAAAAGGGTAACCGTCTCGCAATAAACAAGATCCAGATATAATGTTCATGCTCAACGCAGGCACTAAATAACAATGATTCAAGTTCATAACTAATCCTGATGGTAACTGAAGTGAAACTGTGCCAACGGCGATTGCATCAACCTTGGAACCATTTCCTACGCGCATCGTCACTTCATCTTTCGCTAGCCTTCGCCTATTCCGCAGTTCCTGTTTCGAGTTACAAATATGAGCCACAGAACCGGTATCGAATACCCAGGCACTACTACGAGAGCCAGTTAAGTACACATCAATAACATGTATATCAAATATACCTGATTTTTCTTTGGCCGCCTTCTTATCAGCCAGATACTTGGGGCAATTGCGCTTCCATTGACCCATACCCTTGCAATAGTAACACTCTGTTTCAGGCTTAGGTCCAACTTTGGGTTTCTTCGTCGGATTGACAACAGGCTTGCCGATCTTCTTTGATTTACCCTTCTTGCCTTTGCCGTTTCTCTTGAAACTAGTGGTCTTATTCACCATCAACACTTGATGTTCTTTACGGAGTTCAGACTCTTCGATTTTCAGCATCGCAAACAACTCGCCGGGTGTCTTGTTCATCCCTTGCATGTTGTAGTTCAACACAAAGCCTTTATAGCTTGGCGGCGGTGATTGAAGGATTCTGTCAGTGATAGCCTCTTGCGGGAGTTCAATCCCCAGCTCAGCTAGACGGTTTGAGTATCCAGACATTTTGAGCACATGTTCACTAACAGACGAGTTCTCCTCCATCTTGCAAGCATAGAATTTATCGGAGGTCTCATACCTCTCGATCCGGGCGTTCTTCTGAAAGATAAACTTCAACCCTTGGAACATCTCAAATGCTCCATGACGCTCAAAGCGACGTTGAAGTCCCGGTTCTAAGCCATACAAGACTGCACATTAAACTACTGAATAGTCCTCCTTACGTGCTAACCAAGCGTTCTTAACATCCTGGTCAGCCGTAGCGGGTGGTTCATCTCCTAGCGCAGCATTAAGGACATAATCCTTCTTCCCAGCTTGTAAGATTAGCTTAAGATTACGAGCCCAGTCTACAAAGTTGCTTCCATCATCTTTCAACTTAGCTTTCTCTAGGAACGTATTAAAATTCAGGGTGACTGTCGCGTGAGCCATGATCTACAACACAAATATATTCAAAGTGGACTTAGACTATGTTCAAGATAATTAGAGTTTAACTTAATCAAATTACTCGCTAAACTCCCACTCAAAAAGTACATCTCTCTAGTCATTTGAGTGGTTCATGATCCACTTACACTAGCTCAATTCCGATCATCACGTGAGTTGAGCATAGTTTCAGTGGTAAGCATCCCCATGCTAATCATATCATCTATATGATTCATGATCGACCTTTTAGTCTCATGTGTTCCGAGGCCATGTCTGCACATGCTAGGCTCGTCAAGCTTAACCCGAGTGTTCCACGTGCGCAACCGTTTTGCACCCGTTGTATGTGAATGTTGAGTCTATCACACCCGATCATCACGTGGTGTCTCGAAATGACGAACTGTAGCAACGGTGCACAGTCGGGGAGAACACAATTTCGTCTTGAAATTTTAGTGAGAGATCACCTCATAATGCTACCGTCGTTCTATGAAAAATAAGGTGCATAAAAGGATTAACATCACATGCAATTCATAAGTGACATGATATGGCCATCATCACGTGCTCCTTGATCTCCATCACCAAGCACCAGCACGATCTTCTTGTCACCGGCGCCACACCATGATCTCCTTCAACGTGTCTCCATCGGGGTTGTCGTGCTACTCATGCTATTACTACTAAAGCTACATCCTAGCAAAATAGTAAACGCATCTGCAAGCACAAACGTTAGTATAAAGACAACCCTATGGCTCCTGCCGGTTGCCGTACCATCGACGTGCAAGTTGATATTAACTATTACAACATGATCATCTCATACATCCAATATATCACATCACATTGTTGGCCATATCACATCACAAGCATACCCTGCAAAAACAAGTTAGACGTCCTCTAATTTTGTTGTTGCATGTTTTACGTGGTGACCATGGGTATCTAGTAGGATCGCATCTTACTTACGCAAACACCACAACGGAGATATATGAGTTGCTATTTAACCTCATCCAAGGACCTCCTCGGTCAAATCCGATTCAACTAAAGTTGGAGAAACTGACACCCGCCAGTCATCTTTGAGCAACGGAGTTACTCGTAGCGATGAAACCAGTCTCTCGTAAGCGTACGAGTAATGTCGGTCCGAGCCGCTTCGATCCAACAATACCGCAGAATCAAGAAAAGACTAAGGAGGGTAGCAAAACACACATCACCGCCCACAAAACTTTTGTGTTCTACTCGAGAAGACATCTACGCATGAACCTAGCTCATGATGCCACTGTTGGGGAACGTCGCATGAGAAACAAAAAATTTCTTACGCGCACGAAGACCTATCATGGTGATGTCCATCTACGAGAGGGGATGTGTGATCTACGTACCCTTGTAGACCGTATAGCAGAAGTGTTAGTGAACGCGGTTGATGTAGTGGAACGTCCTCACGTACCTCGATCCGCCCCGCGAACCGTCCCGCGATCAGTCCCACGATCTAGTGCCGAACGGACGACACCTCCGCGTTCAGCACACGTATGGCTCGACGATGATCTCGGCCTTCTTGATCCAGCAAGAGAGACGGAGAGCTAGAAGAGTTCTCCGGCAGCGTGACGGTGCTCCGGAGGTTGGTGGTGGTCTTATCTCAGCAGGGCTCCGCCCGAGCTCCGCAGAAACGCGATCTAGAGGAAAAACCGTGGAGGTATGTGGTCGGGCTGCCGTGGAAAAGTCGTCTCAAATCAGCCCTAAAACCTCTGTATATATATAGGGGGAAGAGGGGGCGCCTTGCCTTGGGGTCCAAGGACCCCTAAGGGTTTCGGCTAAGCCAAGGGGGGCAGCCCTCCCCTTCCAAACCGAGTCCAACTAGGTTTGGAAGGAGGAGTCCTTCCCCCATTTCCCACCTCCTTTATTTTCTCTTTGATTTTCTTCCTATGGCGCATAGGGCCTTCTTGGGCTGTCCCACTAGCCCACTAAGGGCTGGTGTGCCACCCCCAAGGCCTATGGGCTTCCTCGGGGTGGGTTGCCCCCCCCCCCCCCGGTGAACTCCCGGAACCCATTCGTCATTCCCGGTACATTCCCGGTAACTCCGAAAACCTACCGGTAATCAAATGAGGTCATCCTATATATCAATCTTCGTTTCCGGACCATTCCGGAAACCCTCGTGACGTCCGTGATCTCATCCGGGACTCCGAACAACATTCGGTAACCAACCATATAACTCAAATACGCATAAAACAACGTCGAACCTTAAGTGTGCAGACCCTGCGGGTTCGAGAACTATGTAGACCTGACACGAGAGACTCCTCGGTCTATATCCAATAGCGGGACCTGGATGCCCATATTGGATCCTACATATTCTACGAAGACCTTATCGTTTGAACCTCAGTGCCAAGGATTCATATAATCCCGTATGTCATTCCCTTTGTCCTTCGGTATGCTACTTGCCCGAGATTCGATCGTCAGTATCCGTATACCTATTTCAATCTCGTTTACCGGCAAGTCTCTTTACTCGTTCCGTAATACAAGATCCCGCAACTTACACTAAGTCACATTGCTTGCAAGGCTTGTGTGTGATGTTGTATTACCGAGTGGGCCCCGAGATACCTCTCTGTCACACGGAGTGACAAATCCCAGTCTCGATCCATACTAACTCAACGAACTCCTTCGGAGATACCTGTAGAGCATCTTTATAGTCACCCAGTTACGTTGCGACGTTTGATACACAAAAAGTATTCCTCCGGTGTTAGTGAGTTATATGATCTCATGGTCATAGGAACAAATACTTGACACGCAGAAAACAGTAGCAACAAAATGACACGATCAACATGCTACGTCTATTAGTTTGGGTCTAGTCCATCACGTGATTCTCCTAATGACGTGATCCAGTTATCAAGCAACAACACCTTGTTTGTAATCAGAAGACACTAACTATCTTTGATCAACTGGCTAGCCAACTAGAGGCTTGCTAGGGACAGTGTTTTGTCTATGTATCCACACATGTATATATGTCTTCATTCAATACAATTATACCATGGATAATAAACGATTATCTTGATACAGGAATTATAATAATAACTATATTATTATTGCCTCTAGGGCATAATTCCAACACCAACTACATGTCCGTATTTGTCTTTCACGTGAGGTTTAGCTATTCTAGCGGAGTCCTCACACAATTTGATAACATGCCCATCTATGTCTTCGGCTAAGAGATCTTTGATAATAGCAACACTAGGTTCAACTCTAATTTCCTCAGGGGGCGCAAGTGTTCTAATGTAACCCCTACGTATCACAGTTCGAGCTTTAGAATAATCCTTTTTCCTAGCAGGGTAAGGTGGTTTCTCAGCGTACGCACAAGGAACAATAGGATCACTAAAGGCAATGACTTTCTCTTCAACTAGATTGGGTTTAACTATGTTGATTTCTACAGGAGGATGATATTTAAACCATTTCTCTTTCGGAAGATCAACATGAGCAGCAAAAGATTCACATAGAGAGGCTACTATCTCAGAGTCAAGTCCATACTTAGCGCTAAAATCTCTAGAAGTGTTTGTTTCAACAAAATATTTAACGCAATCAAACTGGCAATTCATACCTGACTCCTTACCTTCTTCAAGCTCCCAATCTTCAGAGTTACATTTGATTCTTTCCAATAAAATCCACTTGTGATCAATATCCTTCTTCATAAAAGAACCGGTACAAGAAGTGTCAAGCATGGTATGATCTTCATGAGAAAGCCGAGCATAAAAGTTTTGAGTGATAATTTCTCTCGAGAGCTCATGATTGGGGCATGAATATAGCATTGATTTAAGCCTCCCCCAAGCTTGAGCTATGCTTTCCCTGTCACGAGGCCAAACGTTATAAATATAATTCCGATCACGATGTACTAAATGCATAGGATAAACTTTTGATGAAATTCCAATTTCAACCGATTGTAGTCCCATGATCCAGTATCATCACATAGCCTATACCATGTCAACGCCTGATCCTTCAAAGATAAAGGAAAGACTTTATTCTTTACCTCATCCTCGGGCAAACCTGTAAGCTTAAATAAACCACAAAATTCATCTACATAGATCAGATGCAAGTCTCGATGTGATGATCCATCTCCTGTAAAAGGATTAGCCAGCAGTTTCTCAAGCATACCCGAAGGAATTTCATAAAAGATATTTTCAGTAGGTACCTCAGGTTGAGGAACAAATCCTCGTGCTTCCGTTCGTGGTGAAGATACCCCGAACAAACTTCTCAAAGGAACAGTTTCCATAGTGACAAGTGACAATAGATTTCAGCACAGTATATAAATGTTTCCCTACCAAATTCCACTTACCAAAGGCGCTTTCCTCCCCGGCAACGGCGCCAGAAAATAGTCTTGATGATCCACAAGTATAGGGCATTAATCGTAGTCCTTTCGATAAGTAAGAGTGTCGAACCCAACGAGGAGAAGAAGGCTCTGATAAACGGTTTTCAGCAAGGTAATAACTGCAAGCACTGAAAGTAGCGGTAACAAGTGATGGTGTAGTGAGGTGAAACGTAGAAAGCGAAAAGTAACAAGTAACAAGTAGTAGCAATGGTGCAGCAAGTGGCCCAATCCCTTTGTAGCAAGGGACAAGCCTGAACAAAGTCTTATAAGAGGAAAAATGCTCCCGAGGACACACAGGAATTTCTATCATGCTAGTTTCATCATGTTCATATGATTCACGTTGGTTACTTTGATAGTTTGATATGTGGGTGGACCGGCACTTGGGTACTGCCCTTACTTGGACAAGCATCCCACTTATGATTAACCCATCTCACAAGCATCTGCAACTACGAAATAAGAATTAGGACAACGTCTAACCATAGCATTAAACTAGTGGATCCAAATGAGCCCCTTACGAAGCAACGCATAGGCTGGGGTTTAAGCTTCTGTCACTCTAGCAACCCATCATCTACTTACTACTCCCCAATGCCTTCCTCTAGGCCCAAATATGGTGAAGTGTTATGTAGTCGACGTTCACATAACAATACTAGAGGAAAAACAACATACCACATATCAAAATACCGAACGAATACCAAATTCACATGACTATTATCAGCATGACTTATCCCATGTCCTCAGGAACAAAAGTAACTACACACAAAGCATAATCATAATCATGATTAGAGGTGTAATGAATAGCATCAAGGATCTGAACATAAACTCTTCCACCAAGTAATCCAACTAGCATCAACTACAAAGAGTAATCAACACTACTAGCAACCTTACAAGTACCAATCGGAGTCGCGAGACGGAGATTGCTTACAAGAGATGAACTAGGGTTTGGAGAGGAGATGGTGATGATGAAGATGTTGATGGAGATGACTCCCCTCCGAAGAAGAGGAGTGTTGGTGATGACGAAGGTGACAATTTCCCCCTCCAGGAGGGAAGTTTCCCCGGCAGGATCGTCCTGCCGGAGCCCTAGATTGGTTCTACTCAAGTTCCGCCTCGTGGCGGCGGCGAATCCACGAAAAAGCTCCACCCTCATTTTTTCTCAGACGAAACCCTTCATATAGCAAAAGAGGGGACCAGTGAGCCACCAGTGTGCCCACAAGCCCTGTTGCCGCGGCCAGGGGGGTAGGCCGCGGTAACCAAGCTTGTGGGCCCCTGGTTGCTCCCGTGTGACACTTCTTTCGCCCAGTATTTTTTGTATATTCCCAAAAAAATCCACGTTGATTTTCAGGGCATTTGGAGTTGCGCGGAATAGAGGACTCAGACTTGCTCCTTTTCAAGTCCAGAATTCCACCTGCTGGTATTCTCCCTCTTCAAATAAACCTTGCAAAGTAAGAGAGAAAAGGCATAAGTAAGGTTCCACAAAGTATAGTAACAGTCCATAAAGCGATAAATATCAACATGAAAGCATGATGCAAAATGGACGTATCACCTACCTATATGTGGTATTACCATGTCGTTCCAAGCAAATTTGCACGTGCCACCTCTACTTATTCAAATAAACAATTGTTTTGAATGTTCATACTACTCATGGAGCGACGGGGCTGTTAGTATCTTCCATGCTAGGCGGTTTATTCACAAGATAGGCATTTAGTCGCCTCTCAATACATGAGAGGGGCTGGAAAAAAGGATGCCTAGTCCTGAATAATAAAAAATAATTAAACAAAACTCCCGGGACAGTTGAAATGTTGGAGGGCACCCATGAATTCAGTCAGCCATGGCTTGTGTATGTATGGTGGATGGGAGTAAACTTTATACATCTGCTTGGTAAACTCCAATAATGTGTTTATCATGGAAGATACAGAAATCTCTGTTGTGACATTGATAGGAAAAGCACACCACTCAAAATTACAATTTCATGTCAGTTTCAAACAATAAGCTCTGGCACCTCTGCAAGTCAATGCTTCCCTCTGCGAAGAGACTTTCTATTTATTTTTATGTTATTTACTTTCATGTTATTTTTTGTTTGCGTCATCATCTTCTTCCCAAAGCACCAGATCTGAGAGCACTATCGGCATTGCTATACATTGAGTCTAGTTAAAGTTGGATATGAGCATGACTAGATCTTGTCTACTTTGAATTACAATATTTAGTCGTTGCTTGAACCTTGGAGGTGCTCTGCATTTATGTCTTGCTATCTCAAAAAGGGCTAGTGAGATACCATATCATCATATTATATCATGATTGTTTTGAGAAATTGTTGGCATGAGAGATATTTTAATATTGCTCGCTAGTTGGTTATGTTATTATATAATGATTAAGTGTTATCATTGATATGGTTATTTATGATCTATGCCGAAAACCTGAACACTTGCTAAGTACATGTACAACAACAAGAACAAAAGAGTTTGTGAAAGTATTCTTTATCATTTTCAGTTTGTCAACTCAATTTCTTAAGGACAAACAATGAGTTAAGCTTGGATGAGTTGAGAAGTGTCCAACGTATCTACTTTTCCAAACACTTTTGCTCTTTTTTGGACCCTAATTGCATGATTTGAATGAACCTAATCCGGACTGACGTTGTTTTTAGCCGAACTATCATGGTGTTGTTTTTGTGCAGAAATAAAAGTTCTCATAATTGGGCAAAACTTTTTGGGGAATTTTTCAAGAATATAAAAAATATTGGAGCGAAGATCCACCGAAGGGGGACTGAGGAAGTCCTCGATTAAGGGGTCCTCGGGCGGTCGGCTTATCCCTTATGGGCCGACCATGTGGGTCGCATCATGGAAGACCAGATAGTCAGACAACTTTATGATCAATATGCAATGCTCCGAAGACTAGCGTGCACTCCAAGTCAAGAAGGCCAGGTCGGCCCATCTGTCCCTGGCTAAGGTCGATAAAATGTAACCCTAGGAACCCTGGTGTCTATATAAACCAGAGGTTCTCATGCGTATACCAGGTTGACTTATCTAGGGTTTAGCTCATATGATCTCGAGGTAGATCGACTCTGTAATAATCATTCCACATCAATATAATCAAGAAGGACGTAGGGTTTTACCTCCTCAAAAGGGCCTTGCTACCACTTGAGCTTGCGTTGGTTTTCCCTTGAGGAGCAAAGGGAGATGTAGCAAAGTAGATAAGTATTTCCCTTAGTTTGTTGAGAACCAAGGTATCAATCCAGTAAGAGGAACAAGAAAGGCCCCAATAGTAGTACCTACACAAACAATCAAACACTTGCACCCAACGCTATAAAGGGGATGTCAATCCCTTCAGAGTTATTTCAAGGATGATATCTGGTAGAAATAGATATAAAAGATTTCGTGAACAAAATTTTATAAATTGCAACAAAGTATTTTTTGATATTTTTGGTTGATAGATCTGAAAATATAATATGGAAAATAGACTCGGGGGCCATAGGTTTCTATAGAGGCTTCTCTCATAGAGGAAAATAATATGGTGGGTGAACAAATTACTGTCGAGCAATTGATGGAAAAACGAATAATTATGAAGATATCTATGGCAATGATTATGCATATAGGCATCACGTTCGTGTCAAGTAGACCAAAACGATTCTGCATCTACTACTATTACTACACACATCGACTGACTCCTGTCTGCATCTAGAGTATTAAGTTCATGAAGAATAGAGTAACGCATTAAGCAAGATGACATGCTATAGAGGGATAAAATAAGGCAATATGATGAAAACCCCATCTTTTTATCCTCGATAGCAACAATACAATACGTGCCTCGCTATCCCTACTTTGTCATCGGGTGAGGACACCACAAGATTGAACCAAAAACTAAGCACTTCTCCCATTGCAAGAATTACCATTCTAGTTGGCCAAAGAAAACCAATAATTTGAAGAGACTTGCAAAGATATGAAATCATGCATATAAGAATTCAGAAGAGACTCAAATAATATTCATAGATAATCTGAACATAAACTCACAATTCATCGTATCTTGATAAACACACTGCAGAAGAGTATTACATCAGATAGATCTCCATGAAGATCATGAAGAAATGGTATTGAAGATAAAATAGAGAGAAGAACACATCTAGCTATTAGCTATGGACCTGTAGGTTTGTGATGAACAACTCACACATCATCAGAGGAGCAATGTAGTTGATGTAGATGCCCTCCGTGATCAATTCCCTCTCCGACAGATTACCGAAAAAGGCTCCCAGATTGGATCTCACGGGAACACAGGCTCCCGGTAACGTAAACGTATTTTCGTGGCTCTTTTTGGTGATACGGTAATATTTCGGAATTTATAGGCCAAATAATAGGGTTAGGAGGCCTGCAGGGGACCCACAAGCCAGGGGCGCGGCCACCCCCCTAGGTGCGCCCTGCAGACTTTTGGCCTCCTGGCAGGTGCCCTACCCCGTACTCCAAGTCTCCTAGGTGTCTTGTGGTCCAAGAAAAATCTTTCTGGAGATTTTGTTCCATTTGGACTCCGTTTAATATTCCTTATCTGCAATACTCAAAAGGAGGAAAAAATAGAAACTTGCACTAGGCTCTAGATTAATAGATTAGTCCCAAAAATAATATAAAACAACATATTAATCCAGATAAAACATCCAAAACAGATAATATAATAGCTTGGAGTAATTAAAAATTATAGATACATTGGCGACGTATCAGCATCCCCAATCTTAATTACTTCTCGTCCTCGAGTAGGTAAATGATAAAACATAATTTTTGATGTAGAATGCTACCGAACATATTTCTCCATGTAATATTCTCTATTGTGGCATGAATATTCATATCCATAAGATTCAAAACAAAAGTCTAATATTGACATAAAAACAAAAATACTTCAAGCATACTAATAAGGTAATTGCTTCCTTTCAAAATAACATGGTCTTAGAAAGTTATCCCTACAAAATCATATGGTTTGGCTATGCTCCATCTTCACCACACAAAGTATCTAAATCATGCACAACCCCGATGAAAATCAAGCAATTGTTTCACACTTTTTATGTTGTCAAACCTTTTCAACTCTCACGCAATACATGAGCTGGAGCCATGGATATAGCACTATAGGTGGAATAGAGTGTGGTGGAGGTTGAAAAAAGGAGAAGATAGTCTCACATCAACCAGGCATATTAACGGGCTATGGAGATGCCCACCAAAATATATTAATGTGAGTGAGTGTGGATTGCCATGCAACAAATGCACTAGAGCTATAAGTGTATGAAAGCTCAAAAAGAAAACTAAGTGGTTGTGCAAAAGATGTAATCCCACTAGTTATATGAAAGTGAAAACAAAGGAGACTCTCTATGAAGGACATGGTGCTACTTTGAAGCACAAGGGTGGAAAAAGATAGTAGCATTGTCCCTTCTCTATTGTTGTCATTTTTTCTCTCTTTTTTTGGTGGGCTTCTTTGGCCTCTTTTATTTTTTTATGGGCTTCGTTGGCCTCTTTTACTTTTTGTAAAGTCCGAAGACTCATCCAACTTAGAAGGGAATCATAGCTTCCATCACCTTTTATCACACGGGACAATGCTCTAATAATGCAAAATCATCACACTTTTATTAACTTACAACCCAAAGATTACAACTCAATATCTAGAACAAAGTATGACTCTATAAGCAGTATGGAAGTGATGGTGCGTGTCATAAAAACGAGACGGTGGTGTTGCATGGCAATATATATCGTAATGGCTATGAAAATGCCATAATAGGTAGATATGGTGGCTCTTTTGAGGAAAATATATGGTGGCTATTCTGAGGATGGTGGGTTTAATGTATCGGCGAAAGTTGCGCGATACTAGAGAGGCTAACAAAGGTGGAAGGGTGAGAGTGCATATAATCCATGAACTCCACATTAGTCATATAGAACTCAAATACTTATTGCAAAAGCCTATTAGTTATCGAAGCAAAGTATTAGACGCATGCTCCTAGGGTAAGGGTTGGTAGGACTTAACCATCACACGATCTCGACCTCCACACAAAGGTTGACAATCATTAAACAAATCATGCTCCAAATTCATCACATAACGGTTCACCATACGTGCATGCTACGGGAACCACAAGCTTTTACACAAATATTTTTTCTAATTCACAATTACTTACTAGCATGACTCTCATATTATCATTTTCATATCTCAAAACTATATGCAAGGAATCAAACTTCTCATCTTATTCCATGCACTTAATATGAAAGTTTTTTATTATATCCCTCTTGGATGCCTATTATATTAGCACTAAATTCATAACCTAAACCAATTACCATGCTATTTAAAGAACTCTCAAAACAATATAAGTGAGGTGCGAGGGTTTAGTAATTTCTATAAAACACAACACCGCCGTGCTCTAAAAAGATGTAAGTGAAGTACTAGAGCAACATTGCCTAGCTCAAAAGATATAAGTGAAGCACAAAGAGTATTCTAATAAATTCACGATTCAACGTATCTCTATCTCAAAAGATGTGTGCAGAAAGGATGATTGTGTAAAACTGAAAACTAAAGACTCATATCATACAAGACGCTCCAAGCAAAACACATATCATGTGGTGAATAAAAATATAGCCTTAAGTAATTTTACCAATGGCTTGAAGACGAAAGAGGGGATGCATTCCGGGACATCCCCAAGCTTAGTCTCTTTGGTATCCTTGAATATATCTTTGGGTGCCTTGGTCATCCCCAAGCTTAGTCTCTTGCCACTTCTTATTCCATAGTCCCTCAAATCTTTACCCAAAACTTGAAAACTTCAAAACACAAAACTCAACAGAAAACTCATGAGATCCGTTAGTATAAGAAAAATGAAACACCACTTTAGGTATTGTTGTGAACTCATTATTTATTTAAGTTGATGTAATATTTAATTTATTCCAACTTCTCCATGGTTCATAACACCCGGTACAATCTGTAGATTCATGAAAATAAGCAAACGACACAAAGAAAACAGAATCTCCCAAAAACAGTAAAGTGTGTAGCAATCTGTTTACTTTAAATACTTCCGTAACTCCAACAATTCTGAAAACTTAGGACTATCTGGGAAATTTCTAAAAAAATCTTGTGCAAAAAATTCAGATCAAAAGCATGTTCCAGTGAATTTATAAAATTCCTGGACTGAGAGCGAAAGTTTTTGTTTTTCAACAAATTCATCATGCAAAAAACGTAGACCATCCCAAAGGTCTTACTTGGCTCAAACACTAATTGAAACAAGAAAACACAATTATTACAGAGGTAATAATGTGTGCAGCACTCAAAAACATAAGCAAAAACAAAGAAAAACAAATAAAATTGGGTTGCCTCCCAACAAGCGTTATTGTTTAACGTCCCGAGCTAGGCATAATGCAATAGATCTAGGTATTGTCATCTTTGGTATGAATCCATAGGTAGCTCTCATAATGGATTCATAAGGTAATCTTATTTTATTTCTAGGAAATTGCTCCATGCCTTTCCTTAATGGAAATTGGAATCTAATATTACCTTCTTTCATATCAATAATTGCCCCAATCGTTCTAAGGAAATGTCTACCAAGAATAATAGGACATGTAGGATTGCAATCTATATCAAGAACAATGAAATCTACACGCACATAATTCCTATTTGCAACAATAAGAACATCATTAATCCTTCCCGCAGGTTTCTTAATTGTAGAATCCGCAATATGCAAATTTACAAAGCAATCATCAAATTCACGGAATCCTAGTACATCACATATTGTTTTTTGAATCGTGGAAACGCTAGCCCCCAAATCACACAAAGCATGGGACTCATAATCTTTAATTTTAATCTTAATAGTAGGTTCCCACTCATCATAAAGCTTTCTAGGTATAGAAACTTACAACTCAAGTTTTTCTTCAAAAGATCTCATCATCGCATCCACAATATGTTTAGTAAAAGCTTTATTTTGACTATAAGCATGCGAAGAATTGAACATGGATTGCAATAAGGAAACATAATAAATCAAAGATCAACTATCATAATTAAAATCCTTGAAATCCGAAAGAGGGAGCTCATTGCTATTTAAAGTTTTGACCTCTTCCATCCCACTTTTATCAATCTTATCATTAAGATCTAAAAACTCTGAATCATTCAGACACCTTTTAACTAAAGTTGACTCATCTACAGTCCCATCTTTTTCAAGATTTATACTAGAAAACAAAGATTCAATAGGTGTCACACCAATCACTTTAAGATCTTCATCAATATTATCACGAGAAAACACTTTTTCAAGCCATTCACGCTTAGCACATATTCTAGAGGTTCTTTGCTTACACTCATCAATAGAAATTCTCATAGTTTGTAAAGACTCATTAATATCATGCTTGGGTGGAATAGATCTAATTTTCAAAGAATGAATCTCAAGAGAAATTGTATCAACGTTCCTAGACAAATCATCACCCTTGAGTATTTTTTCTTTAATAATAGCATTGAAACATTTTTGATAGCTAATGAATTCTTTAATATTATTCTCAAGATGAGAGGGCATCTTTTTATAATTTCCATAAGAATTGTTGTAGAAATTACCTCTATACGCGTTATTGCCAAATTTGTTCCTACCAACAAAATTCACGTCCATAGGTTCATTATTATTTCCAATCAAAGAAGACAAAGGCATATCATTGGGATCAATAGGAGGACTCTTAATAGCAAACAATTTCATTAATTCATCCATCTTTCCACTCAAGGTGTTTATTTCTTCCATAGCATGCACTTTTTTACTAGTAGGAGATCTTTCGGTATGCGATTGAGAGTAATTTTCCATAATATTATCTAGGAGTTTAGTAGCTTCTCCTAATGTGATTTCCATAAAGGTACCACCTGCGGCGGACTCTAAAACATTTCTAGAACAAAAATTCAATCCAGCATAAAAATGTATAATCATCCATAAACTCAAACCATGCGCGGGGCAATTCCTAATCGTTACGTTCATCCTCTCCCAAGATTGTGCAACATGCTCATGATCAAGTTGCTTAAAATTCATTATATTGTTCCTAAGGGATATAATCTTAGCGGGTGGAAACTACTTGGAAATAAAATCATCTTTACACCTATTCCATGAATCAATACTATTTTCAGGTAAAGATGAAACCAAGTTTTGGCACGATCTCGTAGTGAGAAAGGAAATAGCTTTAATTTAACAATTTCATTATCCACATCTTTCTTCTTTTGCATATCACACAACTCAATGAAGGTATTTAGATGGGAAGCGGCATCTTCACTAGGAAGGCCATAAAATTGTTCTTTTATAACAATATTGAGAAAAGCGGCATTAATTTCACAAGACTTCGCACTAGTGGCGGGGGCAATCAGAGTACTAATAAAATCATTATTAGTAGTAGTGGAAAAATCACATAATTTGGTATTCTCTTGAGCCATCGTGATAAAGCAACAAATCTAGCACACAAGCAAGCAAACAAAAAGACGAACGGAAAAATGGCAAATAAAACGGCAAATCAATTTGGTATTTTCTGAAAATCGTTTTAGAAGTGGGGGAGAGGAAAAAAAAGCAAATGCCAAATAAAGTAAATGAAAGAGATGATTTTGTGATGGGTACTTGGTACACGTGATCTTGCTATGTGTCCTCCCCGGCAACGGTGCCAGAAATCCTTCTTGCTACCTCTTGAGCTTGCGTTGGTTTTCCCTGGAAGAGGAAACGGTTATTCAACGAAGTAGATAAGTATTTCCCTCGGTACAAAGGACGAACAAGCAAGGCCCCAAAAGTAGTACCTACGCAAACAATCAAACACTTGCACCCAACACTATAAAGGGGTTGTCAATCCCTTCATAGTTATTTCCAAGGATGAGATATGATAGAGATAGATATAAAATATTGCGGAAACCAAAGTAAATAAATTGCAGCAAAGTATTTTTGGTATTTTTGGTCTATAGATCTCAAAATATAATATGGAAAATAGACCCGGGGGCCATAGGTTTCACTAGAGGCTTCTCTCATAAAGGAAAATAACACGATGGTTGAACAAATTACTATCGAGCAATTCATTGAAAAGCAAATAATTATGAAGATATCTAAGGAAATGATTATGCATATAGGCATCACGTCCGTGTCAAGTAGACCAAAACGATTCTGCATCTACTACCATTAGTCCACACATCGACCGACTCCTGCCTGCATCTAGAGTATTAAGTTCATGAAGAACAAAGTAACACATTAAGCAAGATGACATGATGTAGAGGGATAAACTCAAGCAATATGATGAAAACCCCATCTTTTTATCCTCGATGGAAACAATACAATATGTGCCTCACTACCTGTTGGGGATATTATTTATTGATAACCCACCCTAGTTGGGCCGGGTCACCAAATCAGGCGATTCATCTAAGCATGGTTCGGGCCTTGGCCTGGCAAGACTGAAGGTTGTATGGCGGTTTACGACTTCCAGAAGGTTTCTAAACTTTGGAAGATAGAGACTTAGAGATCGTAAGAGTCACGGTTTGTAGAAAGAAAAGTACCCTTGTGAACCCTAAGGACTCGACCTGTATATAAAGGCGAGTCCCAGGGAAGAAGACGGCAGGTTAGAAATCATCAGGTGCTAGGTCTGGCGAGTTACGCCCTCCTTGTAATCGAAACTCCATCAATACAACTCAAAGCAGGACGTAGGCCTTTACCTCCTCACGAGGGGCCGAACCTGGGTAAATCGCCGTCTCTCTCCCTTTCAACCCCATTGAGTCGCCACCAAAGTGCGATGGCTCCGATACTAAGTCCTTTCATGAGGACATCTGCCATGACAAAACCACGACAGTTGGCGCCCACCGTGGGGCCTACGCACGGTGGAGTTGAGTTCTCAAAGGGAGCCCTACCAGGGTATGGGAGCTACGCGACGGGGCTCATGACCCGGAGCCGGCGTGGGAAGTTCTACATCAACAACCTGCAATGGGGGCCCGAGGCAGATTCGATCGAATCTGGTTACAGGGTCCCCTTCGGCAAGATCAACGTCTTCATCGGCATGATTGGATCATCCGTGCATGAGCCGGACATCTCCACCGACATCGTCGAGCCGGCCAGGTACGTCCGCCCACTAACAACGCCAAATCTGACTCGCTCGGTCTTTGTTGGATTCACGCAGGGATCGGAGGAACCAGAACACTCAGCGACCCAAGAAACCACACCAGTCAACACCGATGACGAATCATCCATGGCGATGCAGATTCAATCCAGTCTCTACATGGGGATTGTCTTGGGGGCTTGTCGTTGGCCATGGACCCCGAAGTCCTTGACCGAACCCGCCCCCAGATCGCCATTTACATGGCTGGGGCGACTCAACCCTCGCCAAACCCGGCAGGCGGGGATGGGCCTGGCGAGAAATCTAGAGGCCCAGCCGCTGTCTTGGTGGAATTAGCAACGGAAATTACAAGGCTTATGGCGACCCCCATCACACTGGAAAACCAGGAGGCAGTAAACGCAGAATTGGCAAAACTAAGAGAAGCAGTGGCAAAGGCTCATCGGGATGCCGAGGTGGAGTCCGCCAGGATCGAGACCAGGCAAGCTCAAATTACCGCCGAGATAACTCGCTTAAATACTGACAACTGGCGGCTCGAAAGACATCTGCGCGCATCCGACGCCGTCCATCAGCGGAGACACCAGGGTCGCCTACCTCCTGATCTCAACCTGACCCGCCTGTTCGATACTCCGCGAACTCCCGGGGTGGGAGCCGCCCCATGGGGAGGACCGGGCCAACCACCTAACCCGCCGGTTCAACCAATTGAGGATCGCATTCCCTGATTCCGGACACCTCAAGGTTAGTTTTCCAACCCAGTGGACAACGTCCTTGCTGCAACTCACCATTTGGAATCTCTTCCGATTCACGGCAATACTCCTGCTGAGATAGAAGCAAGAAACGCCATTGAGATGTTGAAGACGGCGGTGGTTCAAAACGCCCAGTTCTCACATAGCCTAGATAAGCTGCATTCCACTCCCGAGGAGAGTCACACCAGGAGTCGGCCAGAGGACCAGCCCGCTGTAAACAGCAGACCGCGACTCGTCCCCCAGGACAACCCGCATGATCATCAAAACCCGCCGGGCCGGGATCTCCCGAACATCCAAATCGCCCCAGTCCCTCTCGTCGGGGGCGGTGGACGAGTGGGGGTGCCATGGTTGGCCCCCGCCCTTCGCAACGAACGAATGCCCAAGGATTTTAAAGGACCAAGAAAGGTGCCTAACTACACCCCGGACCTTGAGCCGGCGTCGTGGGTCGAGAGTTATGAAATCGCCATGGACATGCTCGACGTAAACGAAGCAGTTTGCGCCAGATACTTCACAATGATGCTCGAAGGATCAGCACTTACTTGGCTGAAAAACTTGCCCCCAACTCCATCCATACTTGGGTTGAATTGAAAGAGCGCTTCATCAAAAACTTCCGAGGAACCTGCAAACGTCCAATGACGATTGTCGATCTGCAGCACTACGTTCAGCGCCCCGATGAGTCGGCCCACCACTGGTCACGGCGAGTTGCGGAAATTATCAATTCGTCAGACGGTATTACGGTGGCTCAGGCTGTGTTGATCCTCGAGCAGAATTGCCACTACGAACCCCTGGTGCAGAAGTTGGGGCAACTCAAGCGAAAGGTCCAAGACATGGGGGAGCTAATGGATACCCTCACTAGATACGTTGAAGCTGACTACACCAAAGATCTCGGTGAGGATGGTAAAGCTAACTCGCCAAAGAAGGGAGAGTCATCCAAAATCATACCCGGTTCCAGGGACGTATCCGCCAAAATCAGGGAGCCAATGGCAAGAGAAGGTAGCAAGAGGAATCTTCGGATTTAGTCGCCGATACCAACACCAACAATGGCAACCACCGCCAGAAGAAAAACAGGGGTTACAGTGGTAAGAAACCGCGTAACTATGAAGAGTTACTCAAGGGCCCTTGCCCGCACCATGCCATGGCAAACGGACCGGCGACACATTCCTGGGAGAACTGTTTCGTGATGCGGGAGTTTCGGGCGGAGGCGATAAAGAAAAACCAAAATGCTGACCCGGACCAACGGTAGGAGCAGTTTTCTGCACCCAACCAACGTCAGAACCCCTTTGGCGGTTTTCCCGAGCCGGGGGCTCAGGGGGGCTCGCAGCCGAGCAACGGCCAGTATCCAGTGCATCACCAGCGGCGGTATAACCCGCCCGGAGCTTTTCAGCAACCACCCCCACAGGGGGCTTCGCAGGGTCAGGATGACAACGGCGGCTTTCGCAACAACCCCAAACAGTTAAGCAATGGGCAGTACCACGTTTTCACCACCAATGCTTGCAGGCGTGATAAGAAGGTGAGTCACCGGGCGTACAGTGTGTCTGAGCCGGCACTTCCCAGGTACCTCCACTGGTCCGAGCAGACCATATCATGGAGTAGGGAGGATCATCCGCCAAGAGTTGACAATCCTGGCGACTTAGCGTTGGTCGTAGCTCCCCAAGTTGGGGGGTACACCCTGTCGAAGGTACTAATGGACGGTGGCAGCAACATTAATATCTTATATTTTTGACACTTTCCAAAGGATGAATCTATTGGAGAAGGATTTGATGCCTTCAACCACGGTATTCCACGGAATCGTCCCGGGCAACTCGGCGTACCCCATAGGCCGAGTCAGACTCACAGTCGCATTTGGAACAGCATATAACTACAGGAGTGAGTCGCTGATGTTTGAGGTGGTCAAATTGAAAAGCCCCTACCATGCGCTATTTGGGCGGCCGGCTTACGCCCGCTTCATGGCTCGCCCATGCTAAGTTTACCTTAAACTCAAGATGCCTGGTCCTAAGGGACCCATCATGGGGGACGGTGGCAGAAGAATTGCAAAGGAATGTGAAGAAGGGGACGCGGCTTATGCAGAAGTCGCCTGCACTGCAGAAGAGCTCAAGTATCATCGGGCTAATGTTGATCCTTCTGACATGTCGCCCTTAAAGAAGCCAACGACCGACGCTGAGCCACCCCTCAAGTTCAAACCAACGGATGACACTAAAACGGTTGATTTCGTTCCTGGCGATTCATCCAAGCAGTTCACTATTGGGACGGGTCTGGATCCCAAATAGGAAAGCGCGCTCATCGAATTCATCCGTGAGAATCGGGACATCTTCACACGGAAACCTTCTGACATGCCTGGTGTGCCGAGAGAATTTGCTGAGCACCATCTTAATGTTGACCCAAAAGCAAAACCTATCCAGTAGTACCTTCGCAGATTTAACGAGGAACGGCGCAAGGCAATCGGGGAAGAGGTTGCCCGTCTCTTAGTCGCCGGATTCATCGTGGAAGTTTTCCACCCCAAATGGTTGGCTAACCCCGTCTTGGTACTCAAAAAGAATGGTACTTTCCGTATGTGCATTGTTTACACGGACCTCAACAGAGCTTGTCCAAAAGATCCTTTCGCTCTTCCCCGCATCGACCAGATTATTGACTCGGTGGCGGGATGCGAACATTTGTGCTTTTTGGACGCCTACTCTGGATATCACCAAATCAAGATGGTCGTGGAGGATCAAGAGAAAACAGCTTTTATAACCACCTTTGGGGCTTTTTGCTATGTATCCATGTCGTTTGGGCTCAAGAGTGCAGGGGCGACTTATCAGCGCTGCATCCAGAATTGCCTCCGCAGCCAAATCGGACGCAACGTCCACGCCTATGTCGATGACATTGTGATTAAAACCCGCCAGGGGGAGACGCTACTGGAGGATCTCAAGGAAACTTTCGATAATCTGCGGGTGTATCAGATGAAGCTAAATCCCACCAAGTGTGTTTTTGGTGTTCCTGCAGGGAAATTGTTGGGCTTCCTGGTGTCTGAGCGTGGCATTGAAGCTAACCCGGAAAAAATCGAAGCAGTCACGTCCCTTGGGAGACCGGCAAATGTTAACCAAGTCCAGCGGATGGCGAGTTGCATTGCGGCTTTAAGTCGCTTCGTAAGCCGCCTGGGAGAAAAGGCGATTCCCCTTTATCAATTACTAAAGAAATCTGACCATTTTGTTTGGACAGATGAGGCAGATGAGGCTTTCGAAGCCTTAAAACGGCAACTGGTCAACCCGCCGGTCTTGGCCGCCCCGACTGAGAAAGAACCCATGCTTTTGTATATTGCCGCAAACTCTAAAGCAGTAAGTGTGGCGGTGGTCGTTGTAAGGAAGGAGGAAGGGAAGGAATACCCAATGCAGCGCCCGGTGTATTTCGTCAGCGAAGTGCTAACTCTTTCCAAGCAACGGTACCCACATTGGCAGAAGTTAGTGTATGGGGTGTTCATGGCGAGTCGGAAGCTTAAGCATTATTTTCAAGAGCATCCCATCACGGTGGTTAGTTCCGCCCCCCTTGGGGACATCATCCAGAATCGGGAGGCAACAGGGCAGTTTGCCAAGTGGGCGATTGAACTTGGGCCGCATCACGTGCGATATACCCCTCGCACAGCCATCAAATCTCAAGCTTTAGTTAATTTCGTCAATGATTGGACAGAGTTGCAGGCCCTGGAAGACATGCCTGATCTTACATACTGGACTATTTATTTTGATGGATCCAGACAGCTCGAAGGCTCAGGGGCTGGTGTGGTACTGGTGTCCCCTCAAGGAGATAAATTCTGTAATGTCCTCCGACTCATGTTTCCATGCACTTACAACGCTGCGGAATATAAAGCTTTGCTTCACGGCTTGCGACTCGCCAAGGAGATGAACCTTACGCGGGTTAGATGTTTTGGTGATTCTGATCTGGTGGCGCAGCAAGTTTCAGGCACTTGGGATTCTCGAGACCCCGTGATGGCGGCTTACAGAAGAGCTGTGTCCAATGTGGCGGGTCATTTCCATGGCTATCAGGTTGATCACATTGACCGGCGCCTTAACGAGGCAGCTGACGCCCTTTCAGGTCTTGGTTCCAAGCGAAAGCCAGTTCCCCCCAACGTTTTTCTGGATATTTTGCATAATCCCTCTGTAAGTTTGCCGTCAGAGGAGGAGTTGGCGATACCAGATCTTGAGTCTCAAATCGTGGCGGCTCTCCACGTCACGCCGGATTGGGTTCTTCCTTATCTGTCCTATCTCGCCCGGGGCGAGTTACCAACAGACGAAGTTTTGGCCTGCCAAATTGTTCGGCGAAGCAAATCCATGGCGATCATCAATGGCGAATTATATAGGCGGAGTGCCTCTGGAGTTTTTCAACGATGCATTTCCTCCGAAGAAGGATGCATAATCCTAAATGACATTCATTCCGGAGATTGTGGGCATCACACCGGGTCATGCTCTTTGGTTTCAAAGGCATTCCGTCATGGTTTCTTTTGGTTGACGGCTCATGCAGATGCAGAGGAGATAGTTCGTCAGTGCGAGGGATGCCAGCGTTATGGACGACAGGCTCATGTGCCGGCTCAAGAACTAAGAATGATTCCCATCACCTGGCATTTCGCGGTCTGGGGGTTAGACATGGTTGGCCCCTATAAAATGTCATCCAACAAGAAAACCCATTTGCTGGTGGCGGTTGATAAATTCACGAAGTGGGTTGAGGCAGAACCTATTGGAACTTGCGATGCGGAGACGGCGGTCAAATTCTTGAAAAAGCTGATCTTTTGGTTTGGATATCCACACAGTATCATTACTGATAATGGCACTAACCTGTCTCAAGGGGCGATGCAGGAGTTTTGCCGTCGAGAGCATATCCGGCTTGATGTTTCTGCGGTCGCTCACCCATAATCTAATGGACAGGCGGAACGGGCGAATCAGGAAGTTTTACGGGGAATCAAGCCCCGACTCATGGTTCCCTTAGAAAAAACCCCGGGATGTTGGGTTGAAGAGTTGCCTTCAGTGTTATGGAGCATCCGGACCACCCCGAACCGATCCACGGGTTTTACCCCTTTCTTTCTGGTCTATGGAGCAGAAGCTGTTCTTCCCACTAACATAAGGCGTGACTCGCCCAGAGTCGCCGCTTATGTGGAAGAGGACAACGAACTAACGTGTCAAGACTCTTTGGACGCCTTAGAGGAGGCGCGTGACTTGGCTGCGGCCCGATCGGCCATCTATGAGCAGGATTGACAGCGTTATCACAACCGCCGGGTCAAGAGCCGAACTTTTCAGGAAGGTGACTTAGTACTTCGGCTGATACAGGATCGTGCTGGCATGCATAAGTTATCAGCACCATGGGAAGGGCCGTTCGTCGTCAGCAAAAATCTTCACAACGGCTCTTACTATTTGGTGGATCTCCGGCCTGACCGGCCAACCACGGAGGCTGAGTCGACTCGCCCGTGGAATATTGCCCACTTGCGGCCTTACTACACTTGAGCTTTTAAGCTCTGCATTTTGTAAATTTTTTAGTCCTTATTATAAAGCAATAAAACTAAAACGCCTCCCGACTTGGGGGCTTCCTCTTATTGAGATCAGCTTTATTATCATTTTGGCCTATGAAATTATTATGTTGGGTGGCGCTTGAGGTTTCTGACTCGCCCTATCCTATCGCGACCTTATGAGCCGACGAAATTATTCTTGGGTGGAGCTTGAGCTTTCTGACTCGCCCTATCCTGTCACGACCTTATGAGCCGACAAAATCATTCTTGGCTGACACTTGAGCTTTCTGACTCGCCCTATCCAGTCGCGACCTTATGAGCCGACGAAACTGCTATCTTGGGTGGCGCTTGAGCTTTTTGACTCGCCCTATCCTGTCGCAACCTTATGAGCCGACGAAATCATTATCTTGGGTCGCGCTTGAGCTTTTTGACTCGCCCTATCCAGTCGCGACCTTATGAGCCGACGAAACTGCTATCTTGGGTGGCGCTTGAGCTTTTTGACTCGCCCTATCCTGTCGCGACCTTATGAGCCGATGAAACTACTATTTTTGGGTGGCGCTTGATTTTTTTTGACTCGCCCTATCCTGTCGTGACCTTATGAGCCTACGAAATTACCTTCCTGGCACTGCCGCAAGGTTTTCCAGCATTTTTTTCTCATTCGCCTCGAAATATTTTGGGGCAACTGCTATTTGTTATCACTTATTATTTATTGAGATGGTTTCACATATGTTTTTCAAAGCTTAGAACATGTTGATGATCGAAATCATTCTATCCATGGTGGATTAAGCTTCATAAAAAAGCCTCAAACGGCGGATCAAGTATTTCAAATCGCCTTAAGGGCGACATAAGGATTTTTTAAAGGTATCACAAAGGCAGTATCGATTCCTAAAGGAGACCTATTACATGGCTCTCATGGCCAATTCAATGAAAATTTATTCTGCTGACGCCCTTGGATCAGCCTGCTGCGAGCTTTGGCCAACCTCAATCTGCAAGTCACCTAGTACCCAGTTACACTTGGACAGAGCGGCAAATTCATCTTCATCGGTCAGGATTGATGAGAGATCCGCGTCCAAGTCAAAAGGATTCTTGGGTCGGCGCGGAGTTAAGCTGGTCGTCACAAAGGTTGGCAGGTTGACCTTCTTGTTCTTATTGTCATAGGCGGCTTGGTATTTTGATAAGTCCAGGCATGCAGCAAGCTGAGTCGCCGCCAGACGGGAATCCTTGACAACATGCTGATAGTCCTCTTCAGCGAATTCCGACCCATCATCCTTGAGTTGAGGAAAGCCCGCCGCTACTTCTTTTGGGTTGATCTGTGGAGCATATGCTACGCAGCGACTCAGCGTAGTCAGCACTCCTTTCCGGGCGGCTGACCTAGTTAACTCGCCAATCTGGGGAGGAAGCGTGGATAGGCAACCGAGCATCTTCTTTATTGATGTTATAGGCTCCTTGGCGCCCATCACCGCTTTCACAGTCAGCACACTGCCGGTATATAGTTCCTCTGTCAGTGTGTAAATTGCCTTCAGCATCAGGACGCAATCATCTTGGAGATTGGCGGCTCTCGGACCTGTATAAGGGGTAATGATAGTCAGCGACTCAGATAAGAGGTATTTACCAAAGTCAAGAGTTAGTTATTTACCAAAGACGGCTTGTGCCATGTTTGAGATATGACGTTTTAAGCCGGACAGTTCTTGTTGCACATTATCCAATTTGGCCTCAGCTTTCTCTGCTTGCTTTGTTAAAACATCCTGGTCAGCTTGAGCCCTTTTTAAGTCGTCTTTTAGCTTTTCCATCTCAGCTAGGACCAGTCGATACTTCTCCTCCGATTTGGCTCGGGCATCCTGCTGATCAGATAATCTTTTCTTCAAGTCGCCAAGTGCTGATTCAGTCTGGATAAGAGATTCCTGTTGAAGCATATGATTAAGGGGCAAGTCTCAGAACTATTGCAAGCAATATCCCTCACACTTGGGGGCTAATGTATGATTTTCAGATAAAATTATACAGCATCAAGACCCGACTCATCTTTTTTCTGATGACCCGGCCCTTGGGGGTTACTGGTCGAAAGTTTTTAAGTCATCAAGACCCGGCTCATCTTTTTACTAATGACCCGGCCCTTAGGGGTTACTGGTCGAAAGTTTTTAAGTCATCAAGACCCGGCTCATCTTTTTCCGATGACCCGGCCCTTGGGGCTTACTGGTCGAAAGTTTTTAAGTCATCAAGACCCGGCTCATCTTTTTGCTGATGACCCGGCCCTTGGGGGTTACTGGTCGAAAAAATTTCAAGTCATCAAAGACCCGGCTCATCTTTTTACTGATGACCCGACCCTTAGGGGTTAATGGGGATAATATAGTATACAACAAAATTTACCTCATGTTTTTTTTCAGCATCCGAAGCAGGCTTTTCTCCATCTCATAACTCGCCTCCAGGCGGCTTGCAAAACCAGAGCAAAGTTCTTTGAATTCCAAATGTTCATATTGAGAGAGTTTGGCCTTGGAGAGTTCATACTCTGGAACAGTTTGAGACGGTGATGGTACATGCTTCGATAAAACCACTGTGGCCGGTTTAGAGAAGCTAGTACTAGTGATAATAACAGTGTCCGGGTCTTCTGCTGTTGTCAATGGACTTGGCGGCTTGGGGGCATCCATTGTTTCCTTCGGAGAGATAGGGAGATCCACTTGATCCTCAGGTTTGTCTTGGTCCGGTTTATCCTGGATCGGCGCCGGTTCTCTGGTAGGCTCCGAGATTATGATGGGAGTTGACCCGCCAGTTTTCCTTTTCTTCGCCTGTGCTCTGAAAGAGGAAAGAGGCGCGTTTAAGGATTTAAAATTTATCACCATCAGATTCAAAGTAAAAATTATCAAAAGACTTACCCAGGGACACGGATCATTGGCGGAAGTGCCGACATTACTGAGTCACCAGATGTAGGAGGAGAATTCTGCAAGAGTTGTACGTCGAAGATATAAGCGGGTTACAAATGCGATCCAAAGAGACATGAAGAAGTGTTGTTAAAAGATACCTCATTTGGCCTTTTCTTGCTCTTTGTTGGTAAGCCGGATACCAGATCACCGGAATGACTTCGGGTCTTCCGATTTGAAGTGTACTGTGCTTTCTTCAGAAGAAAATTTGGGTCCAAACAAGCATTTGGATGTGAGAGGGGAACTTTCCAACAAATTCGCCTGGCCGGCTTAGGGGGAGAAGGAGATGAGCTGGAGGAAACAGAAATTACCTCTACAGAATCCTCCTCGCTTTCGTTGTCTTCATTCTATTCCAGAGATGCAAAGGTATAAATACAAAGTTAACACTAATGGATGGCGAGTTAAGAGAATATAGGTTTTTACCTCCGAAGGTGCGTCGCCGACTTGGGATTCATCGGCCTCGGATGGTTCAGTCACAACAGCTTTGCCCTTGCCCTTGTTCTTCTTCTTTGGAGGCGGCCTAGTTTGCTTCATGACTGGCTTTTTGGGCTTCTTGGACCAAAATTTATCACTATTCTGAAATGGCATATGTTATAAGAGGCCATAATTCGAATGAGATACAAGAAGTAAAAGACAAAAGGCAGGTTAAAGTTGCTTACCTTGGGTGCCGGATTAATCTTGCAGAAGGATTTGAGACCAATTTGGCCGCATTTTCCCGCAGGGTTGCCGGTCAGCTTCTTGATGATGGTGACAATATCACTTTCCGTTAGAGCCGTGCGGAAGTAACATTGAGGATGATCTAGAGTGCCGTCAAATTCACACATTAACCCGTCCCGGCGACTTAAAGGGAGGATGCGCCATTCGACCCAGCAGCGGATCAAGTCAACCCCAGTAAGGCCATTGTTTGTCAAAGATCTTAACTCGGACAATACTGGGATAAAATTTGATTCCTCCTCTTCGGTGAGCTTGTCTGGGAGCTTGAAATTCGTTGGAAGGCGATCTTCCCTATAACCCAGAAGCTTGTTTTCACCTACAGGCGAGGTCTCTTGACAATAGAACCAAGACTCGTCCCAGCCTTTGTGTGGCTTGGCATGGCGAGTGACGGAAATGGGCTATCCCTACGGCGCTGAACATTTACACCGCCGAGCTCCAGGCTGGGGCCGTTGTGAAATTCTGTTTGGCGATTTATGTGGAAGAAGTACCAAAATAAGGGAACTGAGGGCTCCATCCGCAAGTAAGCTTCACAAAACACCTGGAACTGGCATAGGTTGCTTATCGAGTTGGGCCCTAGATCCTGGAGGCGGACATTCATGAAAGCCATGGCGTCTCTCAGGAACTTCGACCCAGGCGGCTTAAAATCCCGCTCAAGATGTTCAACGAAAACAACTATTTCCCCTTCTTTGGGATTGGGGATTTCCTCTCCGAACCCGGTACGCCAACCGATAACATCCTGAGGGTCCAAATTTCCTGTTTTCACATAATCCTCTAGTATGGCATCATTGACCTTGGTAGGGAGCCAGTCACTTTTGAAGACGGTGCCCATGCTACAGAGGGATAAAGTACAGGTGAATTGACACACCAAAACATCTACTGTAACAGGTGAAACGATTTCATTTGACTCGCCAAGTAATTTGTCCGCAGGCCGAGGAAAATTTTTGATCCGCCAAATGAAGGCCCGAGTCAGGTTGCTATGGCGACTTACGAAGCTTTGACTACATAAAGGATCGGTGTTTCAAGGCGTCAAAGGCACTTATCCAAAAATGGCGAAGTATGAAGACTACAAACAGTTTTCATGTAACGAGCGGTAGATTATGGATCTACCGGACAGCTGAAAATAAATGTAGAAAATAACCAGCTATGGCAACCTACGACCAAGATAGGATAATGTTGTTGATCTGGTGAAGTGCTACTCTGAGTGTGCAAATCAAAAGCGGACAAATAAGGGTATTAGAGACATTGGTTTTCTCGTCGTCATCAATATCAACTAAATCAGGAACAAGTAACAACTATTCGGGAAAGTGCCAAGAACATGGCAGTGATGAACTTCGAAAGAGAATGGGGATCTGCTCTTGAATGAACGGAAACCTAACCTGGTGGATTCGGCCGGAGATGGTCGACGGTGATGGAGGCTTCCGGATGGGCGCGAAAACCTCGGGCGGCGGCGAAGTGTTCGGCAACGACGAGGTGTACGGCGACGACGAAGTGCTCGACGGCGGCGAGGCGTTCGACAGCGACGAAAACTGCTCGGCTCCGACGGGGTGTTCAGTGGCAACGAAGCCTTCGGGCAGCACCAAAGCTTTCGGGCGGCGACGAGGACTTCGGGCGGCTACGGAGCTCTCGCGTGGCGATGAGATTTTCGCTGCGGTAATGGGGAGAAAAGGCGACCAGACTGGTGGGTGGAATGCGCCCAGTCTTGTCCACCCACCTATTTAACAGGGCAGGCGCTGGAATCGAGGCGCCACGAGCAGGAACCGCCAAAGGATAAAAGATTCGCCATGATGGCGCTCCGAAAATTTTGGGATAACAATACCAAGAGATCCGTTGGGATGACGTCATTATCTTTCCCGGAATTCAAGGGATAAGAAGATACCAACGAGAAATGGTTTGACGAGTAATGTTTTTCCGCAACAGATGGCGGGTTAAGTTCATGGCGAATGGAAGAGGATGAAAAATGAATCGCCCTTATTGAGCAAGAATATTGGCGTGAAGAAAATTCAAGTCAATCTGGGGCCTAATATTGGGGATATTATCAATTGATAACCCGCCCTAGTTGGGCCGGGTCACCAAATCAGGCGATTCATCTTAGCATGGTTCGGGCCTTGGCCTGGCAAGACTGAAGGTTGTATGGCGGTTTACGACTTCCAGAAGGTTTCTAAACTTTGGAAGATAGCGACTTAGAGATCGTAAGAGTCACGGTTTGTAGAAAGAAAAGTACCCTTGTGAACCCTAAGGACTCGACCTGTATATAAAGGCGAGTCCGAGGGAAGAAGACGGCAGGTTAGAAATCATCAGGTGCTAGGTCTGGCGAGTTACGCCCTCCTTGTAATCGAAACTCCATCAATACAACTCAAAGCAGGACGTAGGCCTTTACCTCCTCACGAGGGGCCGAACCTCGGTAAATCGCCGTCTCTCTCCTGTTCAACCCCTTTGAGTCGCCACCAAAGTGCGATGGCTCTGAAACTAAGTACTTTCACGAGGACATCTGTCGTGACAAAACCACGACACTACCCCTACTTTGTCACTGGGTGAGGACACCGCAAGATTGAACCCAAAACTAAGGACTTTTCGCATTGCAAGAATTATCTATCTAGTTGGCTAAACCAAACCAATAATTTGAAAAGAATTGCAAAGATATGAAATCATTCATATAGGAATTCAGAAGAGACTCAAATAATTTTCATATATAATATGAACATAAACTCACAATTCATCGGATCTCGACAAACACACCACAAAAGAGTATTACATCGGATAGATCTCCATGAAGATCATGAAGAACATGGTATTGAAGATCAAGGAGAGAGAGAAATCCATCTAGCTACTAGTTATGGACCCGTAGGTCTGTGGTGAACTACTCACACATCATCGGAGGAGCAATGGAGTTGATGTAGATGGCCTCCGTGATCAATTCCCTCTCCAGCAAATTACTGGAAAAGGCTCCCAAATTGGATCTCATGGGAACATAGGCTCCCGGCGGCGTAAAAGTATTTTTATGGATCTTTTTGGCAATACGGGAATATTTATAGGCCAAAGAATATGGTTAGGAGACCTGTAGGGCACCCACAAGCTAGGGGCGCGGTCACCCCCTTAGGGCGCGCCCTGCAGGCTTGTGACCTCCCGGTATGTGCCCTGCCCCCTACAACAACTTTCCTATAAGTCTTCATCATAGTAACTTGTCATCCTAATTCTTAAACCGTGTAGAATAAAGAAGAGGGTGACTCAGAATAAGAATGGCACAAGGAAAGGAGTAAAAGAGCCTTACGTTCCCTTCCACAAACAATTCCCTTATATAACTAGAGAGTTGCTATACTCAACATCGACTAGTTTGGCTTGGTTATCCTATAGGCAGTCAAGCTCTGATAGCAAAGCTGTCAGGACACCGATCCTAAGTCATAAGAACCCAGTGTGTAACACGTCACATCACTTTGTGGCCTCACGCACGGTAAACTCCACGACTGCCACCTAACCTTAGCCAGGAATGTTCGCGTTTTTGGATCACGTATATGAATGTGTCGCTAGCATTCAAACGACAAAGAACCCGGGTCGACATCACTAGTTATAAACCCAAGTGGTACATCCGTACACGGACAGGCATACATAACCCAACAAAGCAGGTGTCGGTCAACAACGTGTGTAGACGAGTCGTAGCAAGATACAAGGACTTCATTACACCGCGTGACATGTCCCCGAGGGGACATACGCAGCATCAAAGAAGGATACATGTCGGCCAATCGATGAGTCCGGAGCAGTAGCAAGCTACCAAAGCTCGGTGGAAGCACAAAGAGGAATTTCCCCGTAAAGAGTACAACTAAAGGCACACAACTAGGTGTCGAATCCCACACATACAATGCATTCCAAAACATACACACAATATGCATGATATGTGTAGATACAACATGGCATCACAACATAACTCCATGACTCAAGCATTCATTAAAGACTCATAAGAGTCAACATAGTGTGATATCACATGACCCAACACTCAAGTCATACAAGCATCAAGAGGAAGCAAAACATGTCTGGGTACAGACATCTACAAAAAATGGCTGGAGGAGCCTGAAAAGCTACAACGACCCTACCAAAGGAACCAGCCCTCTGTCTGGGATTCCCAAGCTATTCCGATCAACATCGAACACATCGCGCAGAAACCTTTAATGGGATTAAGGTCTCCTCTGCAAAAATATAAATTAAGCCACCATGAGTACAAAGGTACTAAGCAAGACTTACATCAGAACTATGTACATATGCATCAGTAACAATGAAGGAGTCGTGGAGTTTAATTGCAGCAAGCCAGCTTTGACTCTTGGCTAACCTGTACTACGACTACAAGTACTTTCTTTGAGGTGGGATAGCGCACACGAGTCTACATATTCACCAATCAATACACCACCATGGATCCACTCTCGTATCCCTACGAGAAGGCCATCCATAGCACTCACGCTTATCTTGCATATTTTAGAGTATGCATTCCAAGTTGTCTATGTACCACGTAATGTTTCCAAGTAGTCCATATCCGAGGACACGGCTATTCGAACATATTGATTCACCCCACTGGGTTATACTTCTTCACACATGCTCTCACCACTTATCACCATATGCACGTCATGCATCTCGGCAACCTTCAAGAGGAAGCACTGGCGTGGGTGTCGGCCACGACCGTTAAGCACACAAGACCCTAGTCCAGGTTTAACGCCTATTTGAGACTGAATCTGTAAAGAAGTCCGGACGAAGTTTCCTCTACGGCCCCAAACGATGTGTACAGGGTTCCCAAGCCCACCTCGACGGATGGTTCTCCGCTTGGTACACCGGGCCACGATGCCTAGTCTGTCCCAAGACCACCTGTATGGGGTGTCACTCGATAGACTACTAGCATTACCTACAAACACTAGAAACTAGTTGCAACTCCTAGACAGATATCTAGGTGATTAATAAGTCGATAGAGTTAATTAAGCATCCCAGTGTGTGGTAGTATCTAGTCTTGGATAACATACAGAGAACTCAGTTCTTAAGGACGGTCCCAATGAGACAACCCACCATGTACTCCTACATAGCCTCTCATCGAGAGCTTTACCAAACCAGGTTCAACACTTAACCTTTTGTCACTAGAACACATTCATCCACTCCAGTTCATCACCCTGATGAAGCAGACCCGACACAACTCTAAGAATAGCAAGCATAGCAGGGTAAAGCACATCATGGCACAAGCAACTACCGGGTAAGCTAGGTTGCAAGGTTTAGCTATTTCGGTGACAAGGACGGGTCATGCAAAGGAATGGGTTCCACTATCTAAGCAAAAAAACATTTGAAGGGATGTGTTCTAATGCAATAAATGAGAGCAGGAATGACAACATGGGTTCTTAACGGAATGATCAAGGGGGTTTGCTTGCCTGATAAGACATTAATACGTTACTTCTCCTTAGAAGGATACTCGACCGTACTCTCCGGAATAGTGCCTAACACGAAGAACAACCAGCGAAGGGGGACAATCAATACACATCAAATGCGACAATATGATGCATGAATATGACATGGCAATATGATGTTGTTTGGCCTAATGCACCCAGCAACATATTTAAATGAAGTAGACTTGAACTCAAGGTTCAAACTCAACTCCATATGTGAGGTTACATAATGTAATTTGAACAAAATGTCCAAATACTCCTATTTAGGTTGCTCTATCATGCATGAAATTAGTACAGATGGATTCTTTGTATTTTTTTGATAATTTTTCATATATAATTTATTTCATTTGGAGTTACTATTAAATTTCTATGAATTTTACAAATTTTGCCAATTTAATGGAATTATTTAAAATCCAGAAAAGGAGTTATTGCATCAGCCTGACGTTACAATGACGTGAGCAGGTCAAAGGCGCCAGCCCAGGTCAAACCTGGTGGCTGGGCCCCACATGTCATTGACTCGGCTTGCTAATATGTTTTAATTAAACCTAACATTAACTAACAGAACAAGGCCCATATGTCAGTGGCTCGGGGCTAACTAATTGGATGATTAGCTCTAAGCTAATCACCTAACGACGGGGACCCACCGGTGAGTGGCTCACCGGCAAGGCCCAACGCCGGCGACCACAACGAGCAGTGGATTCCGCGACTCCGGCCATTGGAGCGGCGGCTGAGGGCACTCGGGCGTAGCCCGATCTCGCCCGCATCCATTCTAGCGAGTTTGGGGGCGTGGGGATCGCCGGAGACGCCCGCAGCAACGACGGGGCGGCGGCCGGAGCTCGGGCAGGACGGGGTCGAGGCCAGGGAATGCGGGAGGAAGAGTTGCTGGTGGCTACGAGCTCCTGTGGGCCCGCTGAACATACTGGAGTGCTCGGCAGCAAGCTCAGGTGGCTCTAGCCACGGCGGCCTTTGCCGGCGTCAAGGGGCTCGCGGGTCCGGCGGCAGGAGGAAGTTAGAGGAAGGGGAACTCGATGAGGAGAGGGGGAATCGGACGAGGGGCTCACCGCGAACCTTCAGGCGTCGGCGGCAGGGTTGGGGACGCGCCGGAGGCGGCGAATCGAAGGCGGCTTCGTTATGAAGTTTTGCTTGAGATGCGTGAATCTGAAAATTGTGATGAAGAAATTTATGAAGTGATTCACGAGGGCTCCTTGAATGAAAAGCATGATTGCAATGATTTCACTATAAATTCTATTAATGACAATCATGCTGAAAATATGCAAAACCCTAAGCTTGGGGATGCTAGTTTTGCTATGTCCACTACTTGTTGCAATGATCATGATTGGGGTGATGATTTTTCGTACGATCTTGAAAATTTGTTTAAGCCTCATGATGAATATGATATTGATCATAATGTTTGCAATAATATTGAAAGTGGGTTTCGAGAACTCATGACTTTAGTTGATGATAATCCCACTATTTTTGAAGAGCGCCAACTTTGCATGCATGTGGATCATGAAAAGAATATCCTATGTGATAGTTATATTGTTGAATTTGAATATGATCCCACATGTAATTATTATGAGAGAGGAAAATATGGTTGCAGAAATTTTCATATCACTAAATCACCTCTCGTTATGTTGAGATTGCTATTGTCTCTTTCTTCTTCCTTGCATATGGTAGCTATTGGTTGTCTTGATAATTCGTTTTCCTATAAAATGCCTATGCATAGGAAGTATGTTAGACTTAGATGTGATTTTCACATGCTTTATGATGCTCTCGTTTTGCTTCAATTCTTGTCTTTTGTGTGAGCATCATTGAATTATCAATGCCTAGCTAAGGGCGTTAAACAATAGCGCTTGTTAGGAGGCAACCCAATGAATTTATCTTTGCTTTTTTGCTTTCTGCTTTGTTGTGTCCACACCATCATAATTCTATTATGATTGTGTTTTTTCTATTTATTTTTGTGTTTGAGCCAAGTAAAACATTTATGAATAGTTTTGGTGATGGTTGTTTGATCTTGCTGAAAAAGACAGAAACTTTGCGCTCACGAAATTATTTTTAAATTTCCTATCCAGAAAGAGCTTTTGAGTTGATTCGTTTTGCTGCCGGTTGATATGCTAATTTCCCTAATTGTCATAATTGTTCAGAATTTTTGAGATACCAGAGGTATACGAAGTATACAGATTGCTACAGACTGGTCTCTTTTTGACAGATTCTGTTTTTGTTGTGTTGATTGCTTATTTTGATGAAACTATGGATAGTATCTGGGGGTACTAGCCATGTAAAAGTGAGAATACAGTAATATAACATCAATCTAAATATAAATAAGGATTTCTAAAGTACCTAAAGAGGTGGTGGTTTGTTTTCTTATGCTAATGATATAACGAGTTTCTGTTCAAGTTTTGTGTTGTGAAGTTTTCAAGTTTTGGGTGATATTCTCATGGACAATGGGATAAAGAGTGGAAAGAGCTCAAGCTTGGGGATTACCAAGGCATCCCAAGCCAAATTCAAGGACACCAAAAATCCTAAGCTTGGGGATGACCCGGGAAGGCATCCCCCCTTTCGTCTTCAATCCATCGGTAACGTTACTTGGAGCTATATTTTTATTCACCACATGATATGTGTTTTGCTTGGAGCATCGTGTATTATAGGAGTCTTTTCTTTTTGTTTTGTCACAATCATCTTGGAGCATCGTGTATTATAGGAGTCTTTTCTTTTTGTTTTCTCACAATCATCCTTGCTGCACACCTTTTAGAGGGACATGCACTCATCATGAATTTGCTAGAATACTCATTGAGCTTCGCATATATCTTTTGAGCTAGATAACTTTCCTCTAGTGCTTCACTTAGATCTTCTTAGAGCACGGCGGTGTCATATTTTGGAGAAATAAGAACTCTCGATCTTCACTTATATCTTTTTGAGAGTGATCTCTCTAAGTAACTTGGTAGTTGGCGTGTGCCATGAAAGAGTCCTAAAGATGATAGGCATCCAAAGAGGATATGATAAAAACTTCCATATTCAAGTGCATTGATTAGTAAGAGAAGTTTGATTCCTAACAATTAAGTTTTGAGATATGGATTTGGTAATATTAGAGTTATGTTAGTAGGGTGTTGTGAATCTAGAAATACCTGTCTTGAAGTTAGTGATTCCCGTAGCATGCACCTATGGTGAACCGCTATGTTAGGAAGTCGGAGCATAATTGATTTATTGATTGTCATCCTTTGTGTGGCGGTCGGTATTGCGCGATGGTTAACACCTACCAACCCTTCCCCTAGGAGTATGTGTTTAGCACTTTGTTTCGATTACTAATAAAACTTTTGCAATAAGTATATGAGTTCTTCATGACTAATGTGAGTCCATGGTATAGATGCACTTTCACCTTCCACCATTGCTAGCCTCTCTAGTGCCGCGCAACTGTCGCCGGTGCACAAACCCACCATATACCTTCCTCAAAACATCCACCATACCTACCTACTATGGAATTTTCATAGCCATTCCGAGATATATTGCCATGCAACTCCCACCGTTCCATCTCATGACTTGTGCCGTCACTTTCATATTGCCATTGCATGATCGTAAGATAGCTAGCGAGATGTTTCAACATCATACACTAAGCTAGATCGTTGCACATCCCGGTACACTACCGGAGGCATTTCCTATAGAGTCATCATTGCTCTACGTATTGAGTTGTGAGTAAATAAAAGTGTGATGATCATCATTATTAGAGTATTGTCCCATGTGAGGAAATAAAAAAAAGGCCAAAGATTCCCAGCAAAAAAATGAAAAAAAGAAAGGCCGAAGAGCCCAAACAAAAAATAGAGAGAGAGAAAAAGAGAGAAGGGACAATGCTACTATCTTTTTCCACACTTGTGCTTCAAAATAGCACCATGTTCTTCATGATAGAGGGTCTCTTGTTTTGACACTTCCATATACTAGTGGGAATCTTCATTATATAACTTGGCTTGTATATTCCCATGATGGGCTTCCTCAAAATTTCCCTAGGTCTTCGTGAGCAAGCAAGTTGGGTGCACACCCACTAGTTCTCGTTTTGAGCTTTCACACACTTATAGCTCTAAGTGCATTTGTTTCATGGTAATCCCTACTCATTCACATTGATATATATTGATGGGCATCTCCATAGCCCGTTGATACGCTAAGTCAATGTGACCATCTCCTCCTTTTTGCCTCACAACCTCCACCACACTCTATTCCACCAATAGTGTTATATCCATGGCTCACGCTCATGTATTGCGTGAGAGTTGAAAAAGTTTGAGAAAGTAAGAGTGCGAAAACAATTACTTGGCCAATACCGGGGTTGTGCATGATTTAAATTCGTTGTGTGGGGATGATGGAGCATAGCCAGACTATATGATTTTGTAGGGATAACTTTCTTTGGCCTTGTTATTTCAAAAGTTCATGATTACCTTGCTAGTTTGCTTGAAGTATTATTGTTTTCATGTCAATAGTAATCTATTGTTTTGAATCTTATAGATCCGAACGTTCATGTCACAAGAAAGAAGTTACAAAGGACAAATATGTTAGGTAGAATTCCACATCAAAAATTCAGTCTTTATCACTTCCCTACTCGAGGACGAGCAGGAGTTAAGCTTGGGGATGCTCGATACGTCTCCAACGTATCTATAATTTTTGATGGTTCCATGCTATTATCTTGTCAACTTTGTATGTTTTGTATGCCTTGTATATCTTTTTTGGGACTAACTTATTAACTCAGTGCCAAGTGCCAGTTCCTGTTTTTTCCGTGTTTTTGACCCTTTTTAGAGGAGGATTTTAAACAGAGTCCAAACGGAAGAAAACATCCGAAAAGATTTTGGTAACTTTCGAAAAGATTTTGGCAACTCCTACAAAAATATCACCTTTTCCTATTCAAGGGAAAAACCAACGCAAGCTCAAGAGGTAGCAAGGTGGTTGGCCCCTCCCATGAACCCCCGGAACCCATTCGTCACTCCCGGTACTCTACCGGAAATGCCTGAAACTTTTCCGAAGCCCAAATACCCTCTTCCTATATATCAATATTCATCTCTGGACCATTCCGGAACTCCTCATGAAGTCCAAGACTCCTCCTCGTGGCGCCCAAGAGGAGGAGTCCTCCTCCGAGTGGGAGGTGGAGGTGCTAGGGACGAGTACTCCTCCGATTCAGACTCCCTCCCCTCCTCAGACTTTGGTGCATAGGCACATAGGGGCTGGCCGCCCAGCCCACCAGGGGTTGTTGCACCACCTATTGGGCCTACGTGCCCCACGGGGTGGGTTGCCCCTCCCGGTGAACCCCAGAACCCATTCGTCGCTCCCGGTACTTTACCGACAGTGCCCGAAACCTTTTCGTAACCCGTATACCGCTTTCCTATATATCAATCTTTGTCTCCGGACCACTCTGGAACTCATCATGACGTCCGGGATCTTATCTGGGACTCTGAGAAATCTTCGGTCACCAACATACATAATTCAACTATACCGAAACGTCACCGAACCTTAAGTGTGTAGCCCTGCGGGTTCAAGAACTATGCAGACATGACCGAGACACTCTCTAGTAAATAACCAATAGAGGGACCGGGATGCCCATATTATCTCCTACATATTCTATGAAAATGTTTATTGGTCGAACCTCTATGTCAAGGATTCAGTTAATCCCGTATACTTGCCCGACATTCGATCGTCGGTATCTCTATACCTAGTTCAATCTCGTTACTGACAATTCTCTTTAGTCATTCCATAATACAAAATCCTGTGACTAACTCTTCAGTCACATTGCTTGCAAGGCTTGTTGTGATGTTGTATTACCGAGTGGGCCCCGAGGTACCTCTACGTCACATGGAGTGACAAATCACAGTCTTGATCCATGCCAACCCAACAGACACCTTCCAAGATACTTGTAGAGCATCTTTATAGTCACCCAGCTACATTGTGAAGTTTGATACGCACAAGGCATTCCTTCGGTGCCTGGGAGTTGCATGATCTCATGGTCATAGGAACACATACTTGACATGCAGAAAACAGTAGCAATAAATGACACGATCACATGCTACATTTATAGTTTGGGTCTTGTCCATCACATCATTCTCCTAATGATGCCATCCCATTATCAAATGACATGTCGTGTCTATGGTTAGGAAACCTTGACCATCTTTGATCAACGAGCTAGTCCATCAGTGGCTCACTAGGGACAGTGTGTTGTCTATGTATCCACACATGTATTTGAGTTTCCAATCAATACAATTCTAGCATGGATAATAAACGATTATCATGAACAAGGAAATATAATAATAACTAATTTATTATTGCCTCTAGGTCATATTTCCAACATTCCCAATATCTTCCATGCTAGATAAATCATTGGCGGTTACCAAACATAAAATAAAAATCATTTCTTTTTCCACCATTCTCACACAATCCATAGCAAGTTGTATCCATGGTTGCCCTCCATACCAACACTTTCCAAGGAATTTATTAATAAATAACTTATATAAATATTTTTTTTTGAGAGTCCCTATTACCTGCCACGTTGTCATGCAATGGCAAGTAAATAAACACTCATCTTCTTTAAAATAGCATACATAGCATGGAAAATATTGGCCACCCCATACCACTTCATGAGCGCTAAGGACACACAAAAAGGAAATTCATTTTGGAAATTAGAGTTGGAACATACAAATTTACTTAGAACGACATACAAATACCGCATATAGGTAGGTATGGTGGACCCATTTGGCACAACTTTGGGTTTAAGGGGTTGGATGCACAAGCAGTAATCCCGCTTAGTACAAATGAAGGCTAGCACATAGATTGAGAAGCGACCAACCAAGAAACGAAAATGATCATATACAAACATTAAATATAACTAACACTGAATAATACACCACAAGTAGGATGTAACTCCGTTGTACAACTATTGACTTTCGTGCTTGCATAGGGAATCACAAACCTTAACACCAATATTATTACTAAAGCATAATTACTCACCAACATGGCACATATATTACTATCTCCATATCGCAAAACTATTGCAAGGAATCAAGTTTCTAATATCTAATGATCTTCATGAAAGTGTTTATTATATCCCTCTTGAATATCTATCACTTTGGGACCAAATTCATATCGCGTGCAAATTATCATTACTATTCTTTAACTCTCAAAAAGATCTAAGTGAAGCACGGGAGCATAAGTATTACTTCAAAAATTATGATATCAACTCATAAAATAATTTAAGTGAAGCATGGGAGTGCATTTCTTTAAAAAATTACTAACTCTCAAATTGATATAAGTAAAGCATGATAACATATTTCCTTAAAATATAACCACCAGCATGCTCAAAAAATATAAGTGAAGCACAATAACATATTTATTTAAAATATAACCACCACCATGCTCAAAAATATGTAAGTGAAGTACTAGCGCAACTGCCTAGCTCAAAAAATTGAAGTGAAGCACATAGAGTCTTCTAGCATATCATGATATGCGGGTGGCTCTGTCAAACAAGTGTGTTCATCAAGGATTATTGTGAAAAACTCAAAAGAAAAACAAGCAAAGACTCATATAACACAATACAATCCATGTAAAACTCATGATATGTGAAGAATAAAACTATAGCTCCAAGTAATATTACCGATGCACGTTAGAAGAAAGAAGGGATGCCTTCCGGGGCATCCCCAAGCTTAGTTGCTTGGTAGTCCTTGAATATTGCCTTGTGGTACCATGGGAATCCTAGGCTTAGGCTATTGCCACTCCTTATTCCTTCATCCATTGTGATATCAACCAAAACATGAAAACTTCAATCTCACAAAACTTAACAAAAACCCTCGTGAGATCCGTTAGTAGAGTAAAGGAAATCACCACTCTAAGTATTGTTTCAAACCTATTCATGTTTTATTATTTCATTATACCTACTATATCCCAACTTTACCATGGCTTATACCCCCTGATACAATCCATAGATACATCAAAATAAGCACACAATGCAACGAAAACAAAATCTGTCAAAAAACAAAATAGTCTATAGTAATTTGAACTTTGACCATACTTATGTAACCATACAAATTCTGAAAATTTAGGAAAACATGGGTAATTTGTATATTAATCACGTGTAAACAATTCAGAGAAAAATCATGTTTCTATGAATTTTCAAAATTCCAGAAGTGGGTGCAAAAGTTTTTGTTTTTCAACAGGATCAAATCAACAATCGTCCAATACAATCCTAAATGCTTTATTTGGCACAAACACTAATTAAAACATGAAAACACAATCATTACAGTAGTATAATTTCATATTTATTTAAAACAGAAAGGAAAACAAAAATTTAAAAGATAGCTATTGGGTTGCCTCCTAACAAGCGCTATTGTTTTATGCCCCAAGCTAGGCATAATGCATAGATTGAAGTATTGTTTTCTTTAGTTTCCTCCATCACAGATTCATAACTATTTAGAGATATAACATCCATATTCTCAATTATCACACTCTTAGGAATAAATGAAATAACTCACTCTTGTGAGTAGGTTTCTTTATCAACTCAATAAAATTGAGGTGAATATTAATCATTTTAAGATCTTCATTGCTACTAGAAGTGGCACCCTTGTACTTAGGAGCGTAAGTAGACTTGCAATTCTTCCTAGGAGGAATCTATTCAATACTTTTAATGTAAGAAAAAGTGGAGCTCAAGTGTATAAAAAAAATTCCCAACTTATGAATTTGACCGGGACTCTCTTCTACCCTCTCGTTAACTACGAGTCTTGGCATGATTATGGATCTTTTTATCCAAATTTTCAATATGTTCTACACTGAGAATTTTCTTTTCGATAGCATCTAGTTGTTTCATAACATGCTCAAGAGTTAAAATTGTTTCATTGATAATGATGGTGATCCCACTAAATTTCCCGTAGCATTTAAAGCATCAATACCAGGGCAACTCAAGAAATTGCTCCCGGTGATAGTATCAAGAACGAATTTGTACCAAGTAGTAATACCCACGTAAAGATTGCTAAGAAAGATAGTAGTGGATTTCTTACGAATAGATCTATTATGAGCATTGCAAATCCTACGCAAAGAATCTTTTTAATTCTCTCCCCTTGCTTAAAAGTAAGAACGTCATTTTTAGGGGTGAGCGGGGCTAGAGAAGAACTTGCCATAATGACAAGGCAAGCAAAATATCAAACAAGAAAAAGGCGAATGAAAACTATTTTTGTACTTTTGTAAAAAAAATAGAAGTGGGGGAGATGAAAACAAGAGGCAAATGGCAAATAAAGTAATTGTAAGGAGATGGGAGTTTATGCGTAGGTACGTGATAGATGTTTATGATGTCTCCCTAGCAACGGGGCCCAAAATTCTTCGTACTACTTGTGAGTTGCGTGGGGATTTCCCCGAAGAGGAGGGATGATACAGTATAGCAGAGATAATTATTTCCCTCAGTTATGAAACCAAGGCTATCAATCCATTAAGAGAACCAAGAAACACTATGTAAACAACACAATGCACACAAACAACAAATACTTGCAACCAAACGCGTAGAAGGGTTGTTAATCCCTTAATGGTGTTGATACAGATTAAATTGTATAAGAGTTGATAAATAGATCTAACTAAAACACAAAATAAAATAAATAATACAAAATTGTAGCAAGGTCTTTTTGGTTTTCATATATGATAGAAAATAGGCCTCGGGCCGATAGTTTTCAGTAGAGGCTTCTCTCCGGAAAATAACATACAATTGGTAAACAAATTACTGTTGGGAAATTGATAGAAAAGAAAATAATCATGATGATATCCAAGAAAATGATCATGTATATAGGTGTCACATCTAAGATTAGTTGACCAACTCCTACCTGCATCTACTATTGTTACTCCACACATCGACCGCTATAAAGCATGCATCTAGCGTATTAAGTTCATGGAAAAGTGGACTAATTCATTAAGAATTATGACATGATGTAGACAAGATAACTCACGTATGAATAAATCCCATATTGTTAACCTTAATAGCAATGATACATGTGTGTCATGTATCTTTCTGTCACTGAGATTGAGCATCGCAAGATCGAACCCATCACAAAACACCTCTTCCCATGGAAAGATAAATCAATCAAGTTCGCAAAACCAAACCAGTAAATTGGGGAAGAAATATGAGTCTATAACAATCATGAACCAAATAGTTCAAAGAATACACAAATAAGGATAGATCAAATCATAAACTCACAATTCATCGGATCTCGACAAACACACCGCAAAAAGAGTTACATCAACGAGATCTCCAAGAACATCGAGGAGAACATTGTATTCAAGATTAAAAACCTAAACTGGCACTAGGCACTAAGTTAATAACTTAGTCCCAAATATTATATGAAGTTGCTAGTAAATGTATATAAAATATCCAAGATTGATAATATAGCAGCATGTAACAATAAAAATTATAGATACTTTGGAGACGTATCAGCATCCCCAAGCTTAATTCCTGCTCGTCCTCTAGTAGGTAAATGATAAAAAAGAATTCTTGATGTGTAATGTTGCCTATCATGTTCATCACATATTCTTTCCTTTTCTATCATGGACATTTGAACTTTAAGTGATTCAAAGCAATAGTTTATAATTTGACATAAATACATCAATACTCAAGCATATCAACAAGCAACCATGTCTTTCAAAATATCAAAGCTAAATAAAGATATCCCTAGCTCATTATGCTCAGTCATTGATCCATTCATGAAGCACACTCAAATATTAGCAATATCCAGTGCACAAGTATGACAATAATGTTCCCTAATTGGTGATTTATAAGAGAAAATGGAGACTCAAAATTTAAAAGTAAAAATTGCATAAAAGTAAATAGATAGGTGATGACGAGATGATGTATATACTTCTCGCTCCTCGTTGGCTATCCCAAGTGGAAGGTTGAGATGTAGTCAGCAGCAAGTTTTCCCTTACATGGAGACTGTAAGGTTTATCGAACCAGGAGGACTCCTAGAATCAACAAGTAGGTGTCTTCCACCCTGGAGCTAGCAGAAGACGTGGACCTGCACACACAAGGAATAACTTTGCTCCCAACGAGTACAGAGAGGTTGTCAATCTCTCTGGCCTTGTAGTTTGCAAAGGATCAAAACACAAGCGGGAAAGTAATAGTGATTGCAACGGAAAAGTAAATGAAAACGGTAAATGATGGAGGTGTAAACAATGATGGTGATGTGAACCGGAGTCATGTGATGTTCACTAGTGATGTCTCTCTCCCAAAAGATGATAAACAACTATGCTTGGGTAAACAAATCACAGCTGGGCAATTGTAAGAATTGTGAACGCGCCGCAATGCTAATTATGCTACTTGATAGTTAGAGGTTCAATAGTAATGGGCACTAGGACAAGACAAGTAGACCGTTTATTCATCAACATCTCCTTACTAATCATCCACCTTGAGATATCTATCCAGAACATCTCGCCGGTATTAAGTTGCGAGCCCCACCCAAAGTGTAAACTCAAAGCAATGGACAACTGCATTAACGAACTATGCGTAAGGTAAAGAATCCTTGCAACCGTGGCCACAAGCCCCGTTGTTTTCTCTCTGGTGGCAACAGCACATCCCCTAGACTCATGTTTCTGTCACTCAAGCTAGACATCGAGGGGCATGAACCCACAATCATGCATAATGCTCCGTCTGGGAGTTACAATCTACTACTCGGCCAGAGCAATAAATAGCAACGGTGAACATGCATGAATCACTAAGGAACATAATTTAAAATGATAATCAAATATATAACTCATAACAATCTGAACATAATCTCATAATCCATCGGATCCCAACAAACCGAGCATAGCAATAGCAAGAGAATTACATAGATGCCTTGATCATGTAGGGTAGCTCACAAGGACTAACCATTGAAGCACAAGATTTGAGAGAAGACATCACATAGCTACTGGTCATGGACCCATGGTCCAACGAGTTAGTCACGGGATCTTGTATTACGGAACGAGTAATGAGACTTGTCGGTAACGAGATTGAACTAGGTATGGAGATACAGACGATCGAATCTCGGGCAAGTAACATACCAATGGACAAATGGAACAACATAGGGGATTAACTGAATCTTTGACATACAGCTTCAATCGATAAAGATCTTCGTAGAATATGTGGGAACTAATATGGGCATCCAGGTCCCTCTATTCGTTTTTGACCGGAGACTGTCTCGGTCATGTCTATATATTTCTCAAACCCGCAGGGTTTGCACACTTAAGGTTCGGTGACGTTTCGGTATAGTTGAATTATGTATGTTGGTCACTGAAGATTGCTTAGAGTCCCCGATAAGATCCCCGATGTCATGAGGAGTTCCGGAGTGGTCTAGAGACAAAGATTTATACATAGGAAAGAGGTATACGGGTTCCGGAAAGGTTTCGGGCACTATCGGTAAAGTACCGGGAGTGACGAATGGGTTCTGGGGGTTCACCGGGAGGGGCAACCCACCCTGGGGGGCACGTAGGCCCAACAGGTGGCGCAATAGCCCCTAGTGGATTGGGCGGCTAGCTCCTATGGTCCTATGCGCCGAAGTCTGAGGAGGGGAGGGAGTCCGAATTGGAGGAGGACTCCTCCCTAGCGCCTCCACCTCCCACTCGGAGGAGGACTCCTCCTCTTGGGAGCCGCCGGCCAACCCTAGGGGTTTTCGCTAGGGCGCCACCCCTTCCCCCCCTCCTATATATAGTGGAGAGGAGAGAGTCAGCCGACCCCTAAGCCACAGTTCAGATCTCTCTCTCCACTAGTTTTTTCCACTTCTAGATCGATTCGGTAGCGCATGGCGAAGACCTGCCGGCTCTGCTCCACCAACACCGCCGTCACACCGTCGTGCTGTTAGAGAATTCATCTACCTCTCCGCTCCCTCTTGCTAGATCAAGAAGGCGGAGATCGTCATCGAGCTTTACGTGCACTGAGCGCAGAGGTGACATTTGTTCGGCGCTAGATCATTATTGGATCGCGGGACGGCTTGCGATTTGGATCGCCAAGATGTTCGACTAAATCAACCATGTTTCTTAATGCTTCGTGCTTAGCGATCTACAAGGGTATGTGGATCCGATATCTCCTCTCGTAGATGGTCATCACCACAGATAGATCTTCTACGTGCGTAGGAAATTTTTGTTACCGATGCTATGTTACCCTATAGTAACTTCATTGCATAACTATTGACTTTCGTACTTGCACAGGGAATCACAAACCTTAACACCAATATTCTTACTAACGCATAATTACTCATCAACAAGACTCACATATTACTATCTCCATATCACAAAACTATTGCAAGGAATCAAGTTTATAATATTCAATGATCTTCATTAAAGTTTTTATTATATCCCTTTTGAATATCTATCACTTTGGGATCAATATCATATCTTGTGCAAATTATAGTTACTATTATTTAACTCTCAAAAAGATCTAAGTGAAGCACGAGAGCATAAGTATTACTTCAAAAATTAACATATCAACTCTGAAAATAATTTAAGTGAAGCATGAGAGTGCATTTATTTAAAATTTTACTAACTCTTAAATTGATATAAGTGAAGCACGAGATCATATTTATTTAAAATATAACAACCAGCATGCTCAAAAAGATATAAGTGTAGTACTAGAGGAACTGCCTAGCTCAAAACATTTAAGTGAAGCACATATGGCATTTTAGCAAATCAACATATGCGGGTGGCTCTGTAAAAAAAGTGTGTTCAGCAAGGATGATTGTGAAAAATTAAAAAGAAAAGCAATTAAAGACTCATATAATACAAGACGCTAAACTCATGATATGTGACAAATAAAAATATATCTCCAAGTAAAATTACCGATGGTCGTTAGAAGAAAGAGGGGATGCCTTGCGGGGCATCCCCAAGCTTAGTTGCTTCGTAGTCCTTGAATATTTCCTAGGGGTTCCATGGGAATCCCAAGCTTAGGCTCTTTCCACTCCTTATTCCTTCATCCATCGTGATCTCACCGAAAACATGAAAACTCCAATCTTACAAAACTTAACAACAACCCTCGTGAGATCTGTTAGTACAATAAACGAAATCACCACTCTAAGTATTGTTTAAAACCCATTCATATTTTATTATTTCATTATACCTTTTGTATTCCAACTTTACCATGGCTTATATGCCTGATACAATCCATAGATTCATAAAAATAAGCAAACAATACAACGAGAACAGAATCAATCAAAAAACAGAACAAACTATAGTAATATGAAATTTGACCATACTTATATAAATCTAAAAATTCCCAATCATTATAAAAACGTGTGTAATTTGTATATCGATCATGTGTAAAATATTTAGAGGAAAATGACATTCCTGTGCATTTTCAAAATTCCAGAACTGGGCGCAAAAGTTTGTGTTTTTTAACACGATCAAATCAACTATCATCCAATACAATCCTAAAGCCATTACTTGGCACAAACACTAATTAAAATATGAAAAAGCAATCATAAAATAAATATTATTGCATATTTACTAAAAATATAAATTAAAAAAAATTAGAATATAACTATTGGTTTGCCTCCCAACAAGCGCTATTGTTTTATGCCCCTAGCTAGGCATAATGTATAGATTCTAGTATTATCTTCTTTAGTTTCCTCCATCACACATTCATAATTATTTAGAGATATAGCATGCATATTCTCAATGATCACACTCCTAGGAATAAAATTAAAGAACTCGCTCTTGTGAGTAGGTTTCTTTGTCAATTCAATAAAATCGGGGTAAATACTAATCATTTTAAGATCTTCGTTGCTACTAGAAATGGCACCCTTGTTCTTAGGAGCGTAAGTAGACTTGCAATTAGTACTAGGAGGAGTATATTAAATAGTTTTAATGAAATAAAAAGCTGAGCTCAAGTTACTAAAAAATTTGTCCTTCACTATGAGTCTTTTCTCTTTTAGTGTTTTAAGAGTATCCCCTAACTTTGACCCAATTCGGGTGGCATGACTATGGATATTTTTATCCAAATTTTCAATATGTATTACGATGATCATTTTATTTTCGATAGCATCTAGCCGTTATATAACATGCTCAAGAGTTAAAATTCTTTACTTATAATGATAGGTGGTGATCCCACTAAACTTCCCATAGCATTTAAAGCATCAAAAGCGGGAAAACTCCAGAAATTTCCCCAGGTGATAGTATCAAGAACGAATCTATACCAAGTAGTAATACCTAGATAAAAATTGCTAATAAAGATGGTAGTGGATTGCTTATGAATAGATCTATTATGTGCATTGCAAATTCTATATCAAGCATATTTTAAATTCTCTCCCCATTTGCTTAAAATTGATAACTTCATTTTCAGGGGTAAGCGCGGCAAGAGAACAATTGCCATAATGACAAGCCAAGCAAAAGATCAAACAAGAAAACGGCAAATGAAAGTATTTTTGTATTTTTGTAAAAACTTTTTCGAAGTGGGGGAGTTGAAAACAAGAGGAAAATGGTAAATCAAGTAATTGCACGGATATGAGAGTTTATGCGGGGGGTACTTGACAGATGTTGATGATGTCTCCTCGGTAACGGCACGAGAAACTCTTCCTATAACTTTCAGATGCGTTGGGATTTCCCCGAAGAGGAGGGGATGATGTAGTATAGTAGATATAAGTATTTTACTTGGTTATGAAACCAAAAGGTTATCAAACCAGTGAGAAAACCAAGCAACAGTATGTAAACAACACATGCACACACAACAACAAATACAGCAACCCAATGCGTAGAGGGCTTGTCAATCCCTCAACGGTATTGAGATAGGTAAAATTGTGCAGGATTTGATAAATAGATCTAACTAAAACACAAAATAAAGTAAATAAATGAAAATTGCAGCAAGATATTTTTGGTTTTAATATATGATAGAAAATAATCCCTGGGGAAATTCTTTTCACTAGAGCCTTCTCTCGAGAAAATAGCATATGATGGGTAAATAAATTACTATTGATAATTGATATAAAAGCGAATAATCATGATGGTATCCAAGGCAGTGATATTGTATATAGGCATCACGTCCAAGATTAGTAGACCGACTCCTGCCTCCATCTACTACTATTACTCCACACATCGACTGCTATCCAGCATGCATCTAGTGTGTTAAGTTCATGCAAAAATGGAGTAATGCATTAAGAACAGTGACATGATGTAGACAAGATAGAGTCAAGTATCAAACCCTATCTTGTTACCCTTAATAGCAATGATACATGTGTGTCATGTCTCTTTCTGTCATTGAAAATGAGCACCGCAAGATCGAACCCATCACAAAGCACCTCTTCCCATGGAAAGATAAATCAATCTAGTTGGCCAAACCAAACCAATAAAAGGGAGAAAAAATATGAGGCTATAACAATCACACATAAAAGAGTTCAAAGAAGACTCATATAATATTCATGGATAGATCAAATTATAAATTCACAATTCATCGGATACCAACAAACACATCACAAAAAGAGTTACATCAAATAGATCGCTAAGAACATCAAGGAGAACATTGTATTGCGGATCAAAAAGAGAGAAGAAGCCACCTATCTACTAACTACGGACATGTAGGTCTGTGATAAACTACTCACGCATCATCGGAGGGCCAGAAAGGATGATGAAGAATCCCCTCCGTGTTTCTTGCCCCCTCTGACACAGTGCCCGAAAAGGCCTCTAGATTGCATCTTGTGCTTCTAGAACTTGTGGCAGCGAAAAAGTATTTCGTCGACTCCTCTAGGGGTTTGGGATTTTATAGTAGTTATCCAGTCGAAGGTAGGTCAAGGCGTTCCCGTGGGCTCCACTACTCACGAGAGCACGCCGGAGGCCCTTAGCATGCCCTGGTGCCTAGTGGGCCCCATGGGCCTTCTCTCATGGCCTCCAGAAGCTTCTACCAACTCTTCTTGCCAGGAAAAATCTCCAAAAAGTTTCGTGGCATTTGGACTTCATTTGGTATTGATATTCTCCAAAGTAAAAAAATGAGAAAAACATTAACTGACACTAGGCACTAAGTTAATAGGTTAGTCCCAAAAATGATATAAAGTTGCAAGTAAATGTATATAAAACATCCAAGATTTATAATGTAACAGCATGGAACAACAAAAAAGTATAGATACATTTGAGACGTATCACGGAACCGCCGCCACCTCGTGTTCTTCCTCGGGAGGGCTGATCTCGAGTCTGTTTGGGGCTCCGGAGAGGGGGATTCGTCGTCGTCATCATCACCAACCCTTCTCCATCAACACCATTATGGTGCTTGCCATCGGGAGTGAGTAATTCTTTGTAGGCTTGCTGGAAAGTTATGGGATTGGATGAAATTTGTCATGTAATCAAGTTATTTGTATCGTGCTTGATGCCTAGTAGCCACTATGTTGTGAGATTGTTGTTGTTATGCCTTTTCTATTCTTAATCATTATCACTAGGGCCCGAGCGCCATGATTTCAAATAGGAACCTATTATGTTTCCATCAATATGAGAGTGTTTTGGATCATATCTTGCAAGTTGTATTCACCTATTACGTGTCATGATTTGCATACCCCAAAGTGAATAATTGGGATTCTTTCTGTGATTGCCATGGTTTGAAGAGTTCATGTATTCACTATGTGTTAATACTTTGTTCTGGTTCTCTTTTAGAAGGAGGCCATAATTTCCCTTAGTTTAGGACAAAAGATGTCATGCAAGCTCTTATTATAAGCATGTATGATTATATACGGAATACATGCCTACATTACATTGATGAATTGGAGCTAGTTTTGTGTCGCTCTAGTATGTAACTGTTACATGTTGGATGTTATCGTATAAACTCATCCATCACCGATCCAAATGCCTACACTTTTCATACATTGATCTTTTCCTAGTTACTATTGCTCCTCCTGCTGTTACATCATTATAAAACTGTTGTTGTTATTGTTACCATTACTACTACTATTTTGTTGTCCTACTAAAACTTTTGCTACAAAGAGACATCACACGTGTGGTAGAATTGACAACTAAACTGCTAAGACCAATAAATATTCTCTGGCTGCCCTTGTGTCGAATCAATAAATTAGGGTGTAATACTACGAGTGAAGACTATTGCAATCCCCTAGACTTGTGGGTTATCAGATACACTTTGTTGTTTCAGTACCAGGTCAATAAAAAGGAGATATCAACCCCTTATTTTGGCGACCTTGTAGGGGAGAAACAGAGTAATGCCTTAAGAATGATGACATGATGTAGACAAGATCTATTCATGTAGGAATAGACCCCATAATTTTATCCTTTATAGCAATGATACATGTGTGTCATGTCTCTTTCTGTCACTGAGATTGAGCACCGTGAGATCGAACCCATCACAAAGCTCCTCTTCCCATTGAAAAATAAAAGATCAAGTTGGCCAGACAAAAGCCAAATATCGGAGCAGAAATATGAGGCTATAATAATCAAACATGAATATGTTTTCATAGATCTGATCATAAACTCACAATTCATCGGATCCCAACAAACACACCGCAAAATAAAGAGTTACATCATATGGATCTCCAAGAGACCATTGTATTGAGAAACAAAACAAGAGAGAAAGCCATCTAGCTACTACCTACGAACCCATAGGTATGATATGAACTACTCACGCATCATCGGAGGAGCACCAATGAGGATGGTTATCCCCTCCGTGATCGTGTTCCTCTCTGGAAAGGGCTCTAGATTGGATTTCGTGGCTCTCTAACTTGTGGCGGATGAAATGATTTTTCATTGACTCCTCTAGGGTTTGCTGAATATTGGGGTATTTATAGAGCTCAAAGGCGGTGGAGAAGGTTCCCGACGGCCCCACTAGACACGAGGCCCCACCAGGGGCCTCTCGCACGCCCTAATGTCTAGTGGGCCCCTCGGCCTTTTTTGCTTCTCATTCTTGATTCCCAAGTTTCCTTCTGGTCCAACAAAAATCTGTGTAAAGTTTTGTGGCAATTGGAACTCATGTGATATGGATTTTGTGTGAAGGAAAAAATAGCAAAAAAACAGCAACTTGCACTAGGCACTATGTCAATAAATTAGTCCCAAAAATGATATAAAGTTGCTATAAAATGATCATAAAACATCCAAGATTGATAACATAATAGCATGGATCAATAAAAAATTATAGATAAGTTGGAGACGTATCATAGAGCTAGTGGTGGCCTTGGGAATCCACTTGACCATGGCTTGGGATTCTTCTCCAAATGAGTCAATATCCTCTTGAAGATTGTTCTTGTCCTTGAGCTTGTGGTCTTCTGGTGGAAAGTAATTTTGAGAATTTTTTCCCTTGGGGAGTGTAGGATCATACTTCTCCTTTTGGGGAAAAACTTTGGGTTGGGGTATTGACCTTCTTCCCATTCAACTCCATTGGCATTGAAGTAGCCAACACCTTGTTTCTTCTAATGTCCTCCTTGCTTGCGTACAATCTCCTCGAATTGCTTACTTCTAACAAGACTCTTGAAGACACCTCTATCTATAATCCCTTCCAATAAATTGTTTTCCTGCTCAAGTGTAACTTGGCTAAGAGAATCATTAGTGTAACCAAGATAGCTACTAGCAACAACATCATTAGATTTAACATTAGTGTTGTTGTTGCTAGACGAAAAAACTTTCTTGCCTTTGTTACTAGTTTGCTTAGATTTAACTTGTGGACCAAAAGTAGCAAAGAGTAATCATTTGTCTAGATAAGAAGAACTCTTCTGTCGAAGATCATCATTGATTGCTTTTAGAAACTCGTACTCTTGCTCTAAATTTAGCTTCTCGAAGTGTAGATTCTCATGAGTTCTTGCAAGCTCTCTATGATATTCTAGAGTAGATTCATGGGCTAACTTAAGAGTGTTTAATTCTTTACTTAGATGCTCAAGCTCCTTATTATCATCATCACACGACTTATCTTGACTAGCATGATTATCATCAAGTTCATTTTCATTGTTATCACTAGTTTTATCAAAGAACAAGTCATCATCTCCAAGTAAGTCATCCTCATCACTATTAATGTCAAAGTACTCGGCGTGTGATACCTTGGGTCCTTTGGCCAAGAAGAACTTTCCAATCCCTTCATTTGTTGAATCAAATATGTCAGAGGAGTTGGAGAATACAAGTGCAAGACTGGCAACACCTTCATGTTGAATATAGTCGGAGTTGGAGTGGTAGCTTCTCTCGAATTGGTTGTCAAACTCTTGGATTGGTTGTTGGACTCAGAGACGGATACCATTCACCAACATGACCTTGATGTCTTCTTACTGAGTGGCTCTTGGTCTACTTGTCCTTCTTCTGTGATTCCTTGCTTCTCCGGGAGGGTCTTCATTCATAATGATCTTCTCTACTCCTTCTCTCTCTTCTAGGTAACCCATCTCTTGAGCTTTGTCTTCTAGATCACTCTTCTCTTCTTTTGTGGGGGCGAGCACTCATTTGAGTAGTGTCCGGACCTTCCAGAATTGTAGTTGTTTTGATCACGACTAGATGAGCGCTTCTATTCATATCTTGAGTTGGAGCTTCTCTCTTTGCATCTACTCTTGTAGAACTTGTTGAATTTCTTGACCATGAGTCTTATCTCTTCACTCGTGACAAGGTTGTCATTTTAAGTAGCAGGAGTATCACTTGAAGTTTTGTAAGCATCGCTTGTCTTGTTGTGAAGCTCTTCTTTATCCTTGAGTGACATTTCATGGGCAACAATCCTTCCACTGACTTCTGTTGGCTTGAGATCTTTGTAGTTAGGCATCATTTGTTTGAATGTGCACACGGTGTCATACTATCCATCCAAGGCTATAAGGATCTTCTTAATGATGAAGTTATCGGTCATCTCTTTGCTTACTAAGACGACAATCTCATTTGTGACGAGAGCAAGCATAGAGTACATCTCAGCGACTCCTTCACCATCCTTCATCGTGAACTTGTCAAGCTGACTTTGTAGCACATCCAACTTAGATTCCCCAACGGATTTGGTACCTTCGTGCATATCAACCAAAGTGTCCCAAATTTTCTTGGCATTCTCAAGATGGCTAATCTTGTTGAACTCTTTGGGGCATAGGCAGTTGAAAAGAATGTCGCATGCTTGAGCGTTGTATTGCAACATCTTCAATTCTTCCGCACTCGCGTCACGATCTGGCTCCCTTCCATCACCAAATACTTCACCTTGCAAACCAACACGAACAACAACCCAAACAGGGGGATTATTACCAAGAATATGCATTTTCATCTTATGCTTCCAACTAGCAAATTTTCTACCATCCAAATATGGACCTCTATGGTGGTAATTTCCCTCACTAGACGCCATACTCTTCTAGGTTGTGAAACCAATGAGATGGAGACCAAAGCTGTGATACCACTTGTAGGATCCTAAGTATGTCTAGTGGGGGGTAATTACATTACTTGACCAAATAAAAACTTAGCCTTTTCCCAATTTTAGTCGTGGGCAAGTTTTAGCAATAGTTGCAAGTCAAGAACACCCTACACATGCAAGTCTAAGAGTATAATAGGAGAAAGTAAAGACATGCACATGTAAATAGAAGGTAGGTATAGGAAGATCAAACTCAAAGATTGACCCGACGATTTTTGATGTGGTTTTGATAGGTGGTGCTATCGTACATCCACGTTGATGGAGACTTCAAGCCACGGAGGGTAACGGTCGCGAGGGTCCAAAGAGGGATCAACACACGAAGGGTTCATAGAGAAGCAACCTTGTCTATTCCATCACGGCTTAAGTCCACGAAGTACTAGGCTTAGTCGGGGTAGATCTTCACGAAGTAGGAGATCTCCTTGCTCTTACGAACTTCTTGGTTCAACTCCATAACACGAAGTAGGAGGCTCCCAAGCGACACCTAACCAATCTAGGAGACACCACTCTCCAAAAGGTAATAGATGTGGTAGTACGATGAATTCCTTGATCTTGTGCTTCAAAACATAGTCTCCTCAACACTCAATCACTCTCTCGCAGCCTTGGCTAGGGTAGAAGAGATTGATTGGGTGGAAAGCAACTTCGGGAGGCTAGAAAACAAGATTCAAATGGTAGGATTGGAATATCTTGATCTCAACACATGAGTAGGTGGCTCTCTCTTAGAAAAATGGATATGGCAAGTGTATGTGTGTTCTGAGTGCTTCCTCTATGAATGAGAGGTGGTGGATGGGTATATATAGGCATCCACAAATCGAACTGTTATAACATTATTGCCCAACTCACTGAAATGGAAGTAAAACTCGGTTGGACCGACTAGTGCAAAATGTGGCAACTTTTGTCTTTTTGGTGAGACAAGTATATAAATCTCGATGGTACCAATATGGGTGTCCTAGGCAGTTTCAAATCTCGGTGAGACCTATTTCCAAAACTTGGAAATTTTTTATTCTTGAAAACGTCTAACCAGAAAATTGGTAATTGATTTCGTCATCGCCGAATGGAATGTTAGTTGCACCGAGATGCTAGGGTTTGGCATAGGATCTGTCTGGTGGAAAACATGGTAGGGCCGACTAGATAGTTGGCGGCACCTGATTTTGGATTTTGTGGATTTTGAAAGAATATTTGTGGGAGAATTTCATGAGTACTTTTGGTAGCTATCTCTAAGCACCTGAGCAACCAGATCATCATAGTCACCTCATCCCCTTTTAATATTATTATCTTTTCTATGGACTCAAATGTGATTTCTTACATAATGTAAAAAGTGGAGTCTTCAAGCTTGTTACCAATAGATATTCCTTGCATCTACTTGTTCTCCTCACAATCCTTAGCCAATGCATCTTTGAACTTTTCTGAAATATACTAGATAAAATTATTAGTTCAATGACACATATGTTGTTATTAATTAGCAAAACCACCTTAGGGAGAAGTTGTGCTTTCACCTTGCTATGGTGTAGCGGGAGACACATAGACTGGATAACTTCTGGTGGCCATGTGCTCGAGGGGAGAGCAAGTACTCGACCAAGGCTACTTATGGCAGATTATATGAGGAGCTGACTCAGGCCCCGGCTACGACAATGATTTGGCGAAGCTATGCACCCCTTAAGTTGAATCTTTTTGCTTGCCTGATCTTGCAACATTGCCTTTGGGCTGCTGATCATAGGACCGTCATGGTTTACAAGACCAAACTTTGGTGTTCTTTACATGCTTGCAAAGTGAACTCACGATTGAGCATATCACAATGCAATGCACCTACGCATGGGAGGTTTGGCACCGATGCTTTGACTAGCTCCGCCTTCCTATTCAGGCGCCCTTGGAGACTTACATGTTCATCGACTTGTGGTTCCTCAATAGAGCAAGATTTAGACCGGTGGACTAAAGAGGTTTCATAGTCTAGTTATTTGCACGACTTGGACGCTTTGGAAACAACGCAACGTAGAGTCTTTAGTAGGACACATCAACATGTGCATGCCGAGAGACTAGTTCCTCTTATCCTCGATGAGATCAAAGATTGGAAAACGGCCCTAGTGGAGTAGGAGCTTTACAACATTTTGTGAGAGAGCAGTCTAGTTAGAGTGTTGGTGTGGGTGTACCTTTGTGGATGTTCGCGTCTGTAAGAGGATTCTTGTATCTATTTCTCCCCTTCTATAATAATACTGTATGCAATTGCGTACTCTCAAATAACGACAATCATCAGGTGCCACTTCGTGTAAGGGAACCTTCACCGGCAATGCAATTTTTTCCATGCATTCATCTGTGGACGGAAGATTAGTCCGCTCATACGTCCCAAACGTATATATAATTTAGGTTTGTTCCATACTCTTTTGGGTGACATTGTTATATGTTTTGCTACACTTTCATACCTTTTTACCCATATTTGTACTAACCAACTAACTCAGTGCACCCAGTGCTAGTTTATGTCTGCTGATGTCTTTTTTGCATGGACTTTTACCCCAATTTACGGAGCCCCAAAACTCTCGAGAAAATAATATAAAAATCAGTGTGAGGGAAGATTCACGAGGCATCAAGTGAGGGCAGAGGGGAGTCGGGGCTCGCCCAGGCGGCCACCCTGCGCGGCCCACCTCCTGGCAGCGCCACCAGGCCGCCTGGGTGGGGCCCACCCCCTCTAGTGTCCTCCTTAGGACTATATTTACATCTCCGACCGAAAACCCTGCCGCCGCAGCGCTTCCGAGATCGGGAGCGCCAGAAGACCTCTTCCCGGCACCCTGCCGGAGAGAGGATTGACCTCCGGGAGCTTCTCCACCACCATGGACGCTTCCCGGACGTGTCGTGAGTTGTCCTCCTTGGACCATGAGTCCATGACCACTTGCTATGTGATGTATTCTCTCCAATCTTGTGCTTCAATGCTTAGCCCTTGTGAGCTGCCTTACACGATCAAGGCATCTATGTAATTTACCTGATGTTGCTATGCTTGGTTTGCTGGGATCCGATGGATTATGAGATTATGTTCAGATTGTGATGAGTTATATATTTGGTTCTCCTTTTATATTATGTTCTTGAGTAATTCATGCATGTTCTCTCTTGCTTTTTATTGCTTTAGCCGAGTAGTAGATTGTAACTCCAAGAGGGAGCAATATGCATGATTGTGGGTTCATGCCCCCTCATGTCTAGCTTGAGTGACAGAAACATGAGACTAGGGGGTGTGTTGTTGCCACCAGGGAGAAAACAACGGTGCTTGTGACCACGATTGCAAGGATTATTTACCTTACGCAAGGTTCGTTAATGCAGTTGTCCGTTGCTTTGAGTTTACACTTTGGGTGGGGCTCGCAACTTAATACCAGCGAGATGTTCTGGATAGTTATCTCAAGGTGGATGATTAGAGAGTATATGTTGATGGATAAACGGTCTACCTGTCTTGGCGTACTGCCCATTACTTTTGAGCCTCTAACTTTCTAGTAGCATGATTGGCATTGCGGTGCGTTTATAATTCTGTCAATTGCCTAGCTGTAATTTGTATACCCAGCATAGTTGTTTATCGTCTTTTGGGGGAGATACATCACTAGTGAATATGATGGGACTCTGGTCCATATTACCACCATTTTTTACACCTCTAGCATTTAGTGCTTTTATTTACTTTTCTGTTGCAATCACCCTCACTATTCCCGCTTGTGTTTTGATCCTTTGCAAACTACAAGGCCGGAGAGATTGACAACCTCTCTGAACTCGTTGGGAGCAAAGTTATTTGTTGTGTGTGCAAGTCCACGTCTTCTGCTAGCGCTAGAGCAGTGGACACCTACTTGATGATCCTCTGAGTCCTCCTGGTTCGATAAACCTTACATTCCGTGTGTAAGGGCAATCTGCTGCTGACTACATCTCCACCTTCCACTTGGGGTAACCAACGAGGGGCGAGAAGTATATCCATCAACTCGCATCAAGCAAATTTCTGGCGTCGTTGCCGGGGACCCCAGTCTTCAAGATAGGGGAGTTGCATGCTATCTTTTACCTTTGCTTTTTAGTCTTGTTAGTTTGCTTTCTAGTTTTTGCTTTAGAATCTTATACCAAAAACCACAAAAAAATACTTGCTTTGTTCTTGCTTGTTGCTCCTGCTATGGGTTCCACTGAGAACCCTAAGTTGTGTGACTTCACTAATCACAACAACAATGACTTTATCTGCACTCCTATTGTTGCTCCCGCCACTCGGGCCACCTCCTATGAGATTAAACCTCCTTTACTGAACCTCTTTATGAAAGCTCAATTCTCCGATGCTGGAGATGATGCTACTTTGCACTTGAATAATTTTGTTGATCTTTGTGATATGCAAAAGTATGAAGAAGTAGATGGTGATATTGTTAAACTTAAGCTTTTTCCTTTCTCCTTGAGAGGAGGAGCTAAAGTGTGGCTTCAATCTTTGCCTAGGAATATCATAGATTCTTGGGGTAAGTGCAAAGATGCTTCTAATGGGAAGTATTACCCGCCTGCTAAGATTATCCAGTTAAGAAGTAACATTATGAATTTTAGGCAACTAGATAATGAACATGTTGCCCAAGCTTGGGAACGTGTGAAATCTCTTGTCAAGAATTGCCCTACACATGGTTTGACTACTTGGATGGTTATCCAAACGTTCTATGCAGGATTGAACTTTACCTCGCGGAATCTATTGGACTCGGCCGCGGGAGGAACCTTTATGTCAACTACACTTGTTGCTGCCACGAAACTATTGGACGAGATGATGACAAATTATTCTCAATGGCACACCGAGAGGAAGATAGGATTAAGAGCCTTCCTACATACACTACCCTTAGTATTATACAAGTTGTTGAGGATCTCAAAACTATTAGCACCCATCACATCCCTAGTCCCAATGGACCGATTAATGATGATATTAATACCTCAACTTTAGGACAAGAAGGTCCTTTGAACTTAGATACTACCAAAATAATGAGCTTAGATGACATAACCACCACCTTAATTAATGGTAATAATCTTGATTTTGATAATTGTAGTCTTTCTGAAGTTATCACTTGCTTGCAAAGAATGGCTAAAGACCCCCAACCTAGTACACTCAATATTGCCTTCACCGAGCACATTACCAATGCTCTTATCAAAGCTAGGGAGGAGAAGCTCAAGCTAGAGACTTCTATTCCTAGAAAACTAGAAGATGGTTGGGATCCTATGGTCAAGATTAAATAGAATAATCTCTCTTGCTTTGCTTTATGTGATGTTGGAGCTAGTGCCTCCGTTATGCCCAAAAGAATGTGTGATATGCTTGATTTGAAACCTTATGATCAATCTTCTTTTGGTGTTCGTCTTGTTGATTCTTCCATAAATAAATCTTTGGGAGAATTGATGATGTTCTTATTGTTGTCAATGATAATTATGTTCCCGTTGGTTTTCCTATTATGGCCATTGATTGTGATCCCTCATGTCGGACGTCCTTTTCTCCGCACTGTTGGTGCCATCATTGACATGAAAGAATGGACCATTAGATTCCAATTTCCCCTTAAAAAGGGAATGGAACACTTCCCTCGAAACAAGATTAAGTTACCTTATGAGTCCGTTACTCGGGCAAATTATTCTTTTGGAGTTGATAATACTTGATCTTTTTGCATCATGCCTAGCTCAAAGGCATAAAAGAAAGTGCTTGTTGGGAGGAAACCTAATTTGTTTTTACTTTCATTTTTAGTGGTTTTGATGCTTTTTATTACTGTAGCAATATCATTGTATCTTTATTTTCAAGCTTTGTGCCAAGTTTTAGCCTCTGATTGCGAGAAAGTTCAAAAATTGTGACATGTTGTCCAGAAACAGATTCTGTCTCCTTGACGGAAAAATTCGCCAAACGTCACCAAATCAAATTTTTATCTGAATTATTTATACAGTATGCTCTGTTGTGAGTTTTTTGATTTGAGTTGCAGAAGTGCCCTGAAAAAATTATTTACTACCTGATGTTCTGTTTTTCCCACATTCTGCCCTATTTTGCGTTTTCATTGTTTTGCAAATCTTAAGATTGATTTTCCTTTGCAAAGACCTTTTGGAAATCTTTAGAAACAATAGCTCTTCATGAAAATATTTATTTCCAGTGGAGAATAAATTATTTTACTATGGGCACTTACCACTCTAAACAGCTTATGATGATTTTCGTATGAAGGGAGTTTTCGAGTATGCAATCGAAGATGATGAGAGAAGATACAAGAGTGTCAAGCACTCAAGATTGGGGATGCCCCCATGCACCACCAAGAAATATTCAAGCAGACTCAAGCGTCTAAGCTTGGGGATGCCCCCGTGCATCCCCTTTTCCATCAAGAATCATCAGTTCATCCTTCTCCATGCTATGTTTTTATCACTTCATATGTTATGTGCTATGCTTGGAGTGTCCCGCTCTTTACGTTTTAGTTTTTTTAGTTTTGCTTGCTTTTCATAACAAGTTGGAACCTTGCCTTCTTTGTTAGGGAGAGAAACACGCTCCACTCCACCCTAGAACACAACATAGGTTTTCATGCTTATCTTTTTGTGTGTTCTTTATCTTTTCATAGTTGTTGTCATGCTTAGCTCTTAGTTTTCATGCTTTATCTTTTTAAGAGCTTTTATTTAGGTTGCTTTTGGAACTCTCTTGAATTATCATGCTTATCTTGTTTAGAGAGTTGGCTTGTTGCACTGAGTTGTGTGTCTTGCATGAGTAGGTAATTGAGGTTGCTATTTAAGTATAGTAGTAACTTGCAATAGTTTTTAGGTATCGATTTGAGTAATGTTTGGACTATTGGTGTCAAGAGTTTGAGCCTATTAGTGATAGGTGTCATATTTTGGGAAATCCGTGTGTGTTTTCAAAACTAAAAAATTAGTTGAGAACTCTAGCTACTAGATGGATCGCTAACCTCTGGAGGGGTTTGAATATATAGAGTACCCTCACATTATCATGGGTCGAGGATGCGCAAGGATAACCAAACCCCCAAACACTCCTCCTCGGGGTGCTTGTATCTTTGTGAATCTCCTAACTAGATAGAGAGTTACCGGTAATAAATGCATTAGCTCTTTGGACTAATGCGAATATTCGATTGTTGGCACTTCCACCATTCATATTTTGCTAGCCTCTTCGGTATCGTGCATTACCCTTTCTCATCTTTAGAGTTGGTGCATACTTCGCCGGTGCATCCAAACCCTTGGCATGATGCGCTCTATCATCATAAGCCTCATTATATCCTTCCTCAGAACAGCCACCATACCTACCTATTAAGGCATTTCCATAGCCTTTCCGACATACATTGTCATGCAACTTCCACCATCTCATGATTTGATCTTCATGTCATACATGCTTTTGATTGATCGAGGAGCCGCATGCTAGTTGGGCCTTGCCCTTATTATTGCTACATGACGCGCTAGTTTCATTGCATATCCTGCTACACTGGCAGAGGCATACATTTGCATACATCATGATAGTTTTCATTTGTCTTTATGTTGAGTACTTATTATAAAGTGTGAAGATCATATTTTTATTCTTGTATAACATATAGAGTGTTGCCCTTAAGTGAGGAAAAGATCCCAAAGAGGACAAATTAAAAGATCCCAAAAGAGGACAAATGAGAGATAAATAGAAAGAGCCAAAGAGGCCACAAAAAATAAAAATAAAAAGAAAGAAAAAGAAATAAATATAAATAAAAGGAGAGAAGGGGGCAACACTACTATTCCTTTTGAAAGATCCACACTCGTACTCCATTGTTATATTTGTACTCCATAGAGATTACCATTCATGCATAACTATGTGGGGACCCTTACACTATAGAACTTGGCTTGTATATTCCAATGATGAACCTCCTCAAATGAGCTCTAGGTCTTCATGAGCAAGCAAGTTGGATGCACCCCCACTAGTTCCATTAGAGAGCTTACCTTAGCTCATATGTGCATCCGTTGCATGGCAATCCCTACTTCTCACATCACATCTATCATTTAGCTTTCTCTCGCCTATGATTGTCCTCATTGATGTGAGCCCTTCACACCCTTTTTGTATTCCTTCCCATCATTATTATGTTCGCCATCCTAAGTGCCAACATATCTTGCTTGCACTCATCCATTGCATGAGTGCTCAAAGTCGAAAGGGATAGGATCATTTTGACTTGTGCCTGACTAGTGGTCGGAGGATGAGTCAAAATAAGATTCCGAAGGAGACCAAGTGTGAAGTTTTAGTAGATTGAGTTCTTAATTAAACTATATAATATTTTTATGCTCTAAACCCATCTCCCACTTCTTGCACGCAAACACTATTTGGAGACATTCAAGTCATGGACAGCGAGAGCTCTTGCACCTTTATGTTCTTACTTTGCTATTTTAAATACTAAATATAGACTCTTGCTTGTTATTGTCTTGACTTGAATTGCATATCTTACTTGCTTTACTTTGAAGTTCTTATATGTGTGTTAGCATGTCACCATAGAAATTATTTGTGTTATCATTTACCTACTCAAGGACGAGGAGGAATTAAGCTTGGGGATGTTGATACGTCCCAAACGTATCTATAATTTCTGTTTGTTCCATACTCTTTTGGGTGACAATGTTATATGTTTTGCTACACTTCACATATTTGGACTAACCTACTAACTCAGTGCACCCAGTGCCAGTTTCTGTCTACCGATGTCTTTTTTGCAAGAACTTTTACCCCAATTTCGAGAGCCCAAAAAATCCCTAGAAAAATATATAAAAATCAGCGTGACGGAAGCTTCACGAGGCAGCAAGTGGGGCCAAAGGGGAGCCAGGGCTCGCCTAGGCGGCCACCCTATGCGGCCCACATCCTGGCCGCGCCACCAAGCCACCTGGGTAGGGCCCACCTCCTCTGGTGCCCTCCTTCGTCCTATATTTACCTCTCCGACCGAAAACCCTGAGAAGATCTCCAGAATCGCAAATTTCTCCACCGTTCCGCTGCCGCAGCGCTTCCAAGATCGGGAGCGCCAGAAGACCTCTTCCCGGCACGCTACCGGAGGGAGGATTGATCTCCGGGAGCTTCTCCACCACCATGGACGCTTCCCGAACGTGCCTTGAGTAGTCCTTCTTGGACCATGAGTCCATGACCAGTAGCTATGTGATGTCTTCTCTCCAATCTTGTGCTTCAATGCTTAGCCCTTGTGAGCTGCCCTACATGATCAAGGCATCTATATATGTAATTTACCTGTTGTTGCTATGCTTGGATTGCTGGGATCCGATGGATTATGAGATTATGTTCAGATTGTGATGAGTTATATATTTGGTTCTCCTTTTATATCATGTTCTTGAGTAATTCATGCATGTTCTCCGTTGCTTTTTATTGCTTTGGCCGAGTAGTAGATTGTAACTCCACGAAAGAGCGTTATGCATGATTGTGGGTTCATCCCCCCTGATGTCTAGCTTGACTGATAGAAACATGAGACTATGGGATGTGATGTTGCCACCAGGGAGAAAAACAACGGTGCTTGTGACCATGGTTGCAAGGATTGTTTACCTTACACAAGGTTTGTTAATGCAGTTGTCCATTGCTTTGAGTTTACACTTTGGGTGGGGCTCGCAACTTAATACCATCAAGATGTTCTAGATAGATATCTCAAGGTGGATGATTAGAGAGTAGATGCTCATGGATAAACGATCTACTTGTCTTGGCGTACTGTCCATTACTTTTGAGCATCTAACTTTCTAGTAGCATGATTAGCATTGTGGTGCGTTTATAATTTTGTCAATTGCCCAGTTGTAATTTGTTTACCCAGCATAGTTGTTTATCGTCTTTTGGGAGAGAGACACCACTAGTGAACATCATGGGACTCTAGTCCATATTACCACCATTGTTTACACCTCCATCATTTAATCTTTTTATTACTTCTCCGTTGCAATCACTATCACTATTCCCTCTTGTGTTTTGATCCTTTGAGAACTACAAGGCCGGAGAGATTGACAACCTCTCCGAGCTCGTTGGTAACAAAGTTATTTGTTGTGTGTGCAGGTCCACGTCTTCTGCTAGCGCCAGAGCAGCGGACACCTACTTGTTGATCCTCGGAGTCCTCCTCGTTCGATAAACCTTACAGTCCCCGTGTAAGGGAAATCTGCTGCTGACTACATATCCACCTTCCACTTGGGGTAACCAACAAGGGGCAAGAAGTATATCCATCAAATCGTCATCATCCGCGTGCACGGATGCACGAGGCCATCCAATCATAGCCGCATATATTTTAAGAACAGTTTGAACATACTGAACAAAATTCGTGTAAACACTATTGGATTTCATATAAACACGGATGGATTTCCTATAAACATGATGGATTTCATTAATTTTACATCAAGTAAGTGGTGCTCGTCCGACCATGAACCCCAAGAATTGAAGCTTTGTGTTCTTTGGCTTCATCTTGACACTCTCCCGCTCTGCCTCCGTAACCTCCTTCTCCGGAGCCTTGGGAAGTGAAGTTATCGGCCTCCACATCGATGCCAAGCGGCTAATCGACCGACGAAGTTGAGGCCCCCATGCTTTGCTTGAATGGAAGGGGAGGAGTGTTGTCCTTCTTGGCACCCAAGCGATGACAACCTACCGTGCACAACTCTTCCTCGCTGCCAGCGGCACCCATGGATGTGCTAGTTTTGTGGTCGTCGTGGCGGGTGTGGCCTCGGTGATGTCCTCCTCCTCATCGGTCTCACCGAGCACCGCGTAGTCGGTCTCACCAGTGTCGTTGTAAGTGCATCTAGTGCCCCTAAGTGATTTTGGTGGATTAAAGACTTATAGGTTATGAGACTAATAAGTTTGTAAGTGTACACAGGCTCTATAAGTCGCTGAGGAGTTTGAGTTATTTGATGAATATTGACCCCTAAAAATGTATGCCTTCGGCTGAAGACTTTGGTCATTCCTTAAAGACTTTGATCGCGAAGAAATTGCGAAGAAATTTGTATTCCTCATGAAGACATTGAACGTGAGGAATTCGGTGTGTCTCGAAGAAAATATTCGGAAGACTTTGAAGCTTGAAGATTTACTCTTTCTGTTTCATTTTCTTCATTGTTGACTCATAGGAACACCGTACTATTAAAGGGGGTCAAGGAAAAACTATGGAAAGAATTTCCTCATGATGCTCAACTCAAACCTACACATACCAAATCCTTCAAGTGAGGAACATCAGAGACATGAGGACTTTCACAGTTGAAAGTTCCGACCGTTGCCGCGCCACGCGCCACCTTTCCTAAGTCTTATCCACACAACGGTCATATCATTAAGTGCATTAATGCCAAATCATGTCGGGATGCTCCCAGACTATAAATAGCCCCCCCACAACCACTAGCGGGTTGGCTGCTCCGAGAGAAACTAACACTTGTCATTTAGAGCAACCCAATTCCTCAGAGGACTTTCAACAAAAATCATCAAGTGAGGAAATACCCCAAACACCCAAACCCAAACCAAAATCCAAGTGATTGAGCATCACTGAAGAAGTTATTCCTGTGTGGAACCGACGCTTGTTATCTTTGAGGACTTTGCATCCTCCAGAAGGTTAGTCATCATGGTCTAGAGCATCCATCAGTCAATTGTGGATCACCGGGTGACCAAGTTTGTGAGCGTTTGAAAGTCTTCCCTGAAGACTTACCATGAGTGTTGGGCGAGGACTGTGTGTCCTTAGCTCAAGGATAATACGGTAGGGACTGCGTGTCCCGAGACTATGTGTCCTTTGGTTTCAATACCAAGCCGCTCCAAACCAGACGTACAACTGTCACAGCAGTTGGAACTGGGTCATCAACCACTGTCTTCATGGAGCTACTGGTTCTATTTCTTCAACTCTTTTCATTTCCTCAATTGCATGTTGCAGATTTTCATCTATACTGTTTGAAGAATTTGACTGAATACTTTCATTGAATTCCTCACCTCAAATTCTTCACCTCAGTTATTCATCTCCTACTTATCCTGTATACATGACATCTGCAAACCGATCCTATCAAGTCACGTTGAGTACTTTGCTATAGTCGTTTTTGCACTTCTGTCTTATTACTATTTCCGTTGCACTCAGTTCATAACTAAGGACTTTCCTCACTAGGAATTTCCTGATTGATGAATTTGTAAAAAAAACGCCTATTCACCCCCCTCTAGTCGATATAACGTACTTTCAATTGGTATGAGAGCAAGGTACTCCCTTGTTCTGTGTTATTTTGGTTTACCCGCCTAGTGTTTTAATTATGTCGACCGCAGGTATGGTCAAGGTTACTCCGGGTTGTCCTACCTTCGAAGGAAAGAACTTTCCCTACTAAAAGATGAAGATGCAAATGCATCTTCAAGCAATTGACAATGATCTCTGGTACATTGTGAAAAATGGTGTTCCCTCTGTCACTATAACTATCACTGCCACTAATGTGAAGAAGTTTAAGCAAGTCGACTCGCAAGCGAAGAATGTCAGCTGTGGGCATCTGAGCAAAGGTCAGCATGGCAGAGTTAGTGCTTTGAGCTCAGCGAAGCTTATGTGGGAGAGGCTGTCCAAAGTCAATGAGGGAGTCTCCACACAGCGTGACTCTTATGTTGATGTTCTTCACAATCTCTTTAACCTCTTCAAGAGGCTTGATAATGAAAGCTGCCAAGATACCTTTGATCACCTCACTGACATCTCAAATGAACTGCAAGCTCTCGGAGCTAGAGACATCATTGACCATGAAGTTGTGAAGAAACTCCTACGATCTCTTGATCCATCGTTTGACACACTGGTATTGATGATTCAAGAACGAAGAGACTACAAGATGCTTGATCCTGCTGATATACTTGAGAGACTCAATACTCATGAATTCCAACAAGAAGAAAAGATAGACCTATATGGACCAAGCTATTCAAGACCTCGTGCGCTGAAGGAAAAGATTTTTTCCTCATCTGAAGAAGAAGAATCTGACTGCAGTCTTGGTGATCCTGAAGAACTTGGGCAGGAACTTGCTATGCTCGTGAGGAAATTCCAGAAGTTCGCAAAGCGTGGCCAGTTCTGGAAGTCTTCATTAAAAGATATGAGGAAATTAGAATCTTCATCTGAGGACTACAAGAAAAGAACCTGCCACAAATGCAAGAAATCTGGTCACTACATTGCTTACTGTCCTCGTTGGGTGAAGGAATCAAGAAAGAAGAAGTACAAGGATGAAAGTTCTGACGACTCAAAGAAAAATAAGAAATCTTCAAAGTCCTCATTGCACAAGAAGACCAGTTTTAGAAAGTCTCGGGCACTCATTGGCAAGGAAATGGATTCTGAAGAAGAATCTGAGGAATGTGATGAAGATGAATGTTCTAAAGTGGAGTCAGAGTATAGTGTCGCAAGTCTTGCACTTGTTACCACATTCATCACCAACTCCATCTTCAACCTTGAAGAAAATGACAACGCCAACAACACTGATGAATATGATGAAGACTTTGCTCCGACCTATTACTTCATGGCACAAGGTTCAAAGGTACCAAGCCACACATCCTCTTCTGATTCTCGTGACTGTGAACCTCATGATTATCAAAAACCCAATTATTATAAACTTGCCAACATTGGCACTAAGCAACAAAGTGTTATTCAAAAATTTCAGAAACTGCTAGACAAAAGCAATGATCTGTTGAATGATGAACTGAATCATACTCAAATCCTCACTGAAGATGTTCAAAGTCTTCAGTCTAGATTTGATAGTCTTCAAGATCGTTATGGCACAATCTTGGCTGATCATGAGATGCTTTCCTATGAATTTCTTCAAAGGAAGCTTGATCTTGAGAAGTTGAAAATGTCCTATGATGATCTTCAAATGGAAAATGATTCATTGCTTACTCAACAGATCAGTACCGCTCAGGAAGAATTCATTCCACCATGTCTGAAATGCATCAAACGTGAAACTGCTAATTCTTCACCTGAAACCTCAAATGATTCTATCGCTACAAATTCTTCAACTATTCGTGTGGTATCAAATTCTTCACTTGAGGAAACCACAAATGCTACTGACGAAAATGTAGGATTGAAGGAATTGTATGTGACAGGCATATACAAAAGTCTCAAAGGGCATCAAACCCTTTGCGATGTGCTCAAAAAGAAGATTCTGAACAGGAACCCGAGGAAAGAGGGCATTGCCTTTGAGAGGAAACTGAATGTTGATGGGTCGTACTGGAAACCTGAGCAGTACCCCAAAACCCCATGGGTTGCTGCTAAAGGGCCTCCCATTGATCCATCCACTCCACAAGCTTTGCATGTGAAATGTCTTATTCCTCTGATGAGTCATTTGAGTCCAACTATAAACTATTCAAAAATCAATCTGCTGAAGTATTTGCTCGATATGTTGGAACTAACTGCAGGAATGGACCTCCCGTGAGGAAAATCTGGGTTCCCAAAAGTTGCTTCGAAAGTCTTCATGTGAATGTCCTCATGACACCACCAGTGAAGAACATGAACCTCAGATCAAATTCCTCAGGTGGACCAAGGTCTTCACGAGGATCAAATTCCTCAAATGGTCAAAATTATGCTCATACTCGCACTAATGCTTCTGATATGCAAGGAAACTGCAAGGGACATGAATATGTGCACTATTCCTCAAATCACTATGTTCCTAAGTCCTCAAATAATTTCTCTGACTATTCATTTGAGTACTCTAACGACCCTACCGTGAAAATAAGTGCATTAGCTTCAATGCACCCATTCTCATATGGTGCTCGTTGGATGATGAACCCTTTTCCACCCCTTTGGATGTGTGTGGTGAAGAAATCGAAATAATCACTTCTGCACATCAGGTCTCCAGATGAAAGTCATCATTTGAAGAATTTGCTGGAGACCTAAGGAAATTGCTTGATAGGACGCAAGCTAAAACTTGATGAAATGACCTATCATTTCACTCATCCTCATTATGTCCTCAAATTTACTTTTTGTGATGAAATTCAAGTCCGATGAAACTGATATCATATTCTTCAAATCTGAAGCATATGAGATGGTAAGTTCTACTAATTCATCTGCAAGATGATCAACCCAAGAACACGGAGTGGGTTCTTGACACTGGATGTACAAATCAGATGACTGGTGATAAAAGTTTATTGATGAATATCCCATTGACTCCATCACCACTAAAGCATATCACCTACGCTGACAAAGGTAAAAGCAGGTATTGGGACTAGGTAAAGTGGCTATCTCTAAGGATCGGCACATGGACAATGTCATTCTTTTCGAATCCCTTGGGTTTAACCTCATGTGAGTCTCAATGTTTTGTGATATTGATATGATTGTCATCTTTGGAAAATATAGATGTGTATTCATCATGGAAACTGACAAATCTAAAGTCTTCGAAGGCTTTAGGAGAGGAGATCTATATATTGTTGATTTTTCTACACGTCCTCAACTAGCCACGTGTCTACTAGCAAAAACCTCAGAAGGCTGGCTATGGCATCGACGACTAGGTCATGCAGGCATGAGGAATTTACACACACTGGCAAAGAAGAAGCATGTCATTGGCATCAAAACTATCAAATTCATCAAGGACCATCTCTGCGGGGCCTGTGAGTCTAGGAAGATAACCAGATCCAAGCACCCATCGAAGACTATCATGACTACCACTCGTCCTTTTGAGTTGCATGTAACGACTAAGATGCGGTCCTTTCCGTTTTAGGGAACGAAGCTCCAAAATGGAAAGAAGCGCATCTGAGCGTTTCGCAAGCAAGATAAACATAGCACATACATAATTTAAGAATTAAAAATAGGGAATCATTTGCCATCTCCATAGATATTATCAGAGTTACATCCACACATTTATTCAGACAAGGTAGTTCTGCTACGGACTACATAACATAAGAAAAGGCTATGCTATCCCGGATGCTTGCCCACGATCACGACCACGGCCTCAGTCTTCGTCATTGTCCACTATGCATAGACGGTGTTGTCCTGAGACTGAGATACGCGGCTCTTATCGGGGTCGTCGACACACCGGGAGGTCCTGCTAGTCTTGTCTTACCTTAGCGATATATCTTGCGTAGAGGAATCCCGGTGAAGCTTTGGTTCTCCCCGGAGTTGAGTTTTCCTCTAAGGAATCCGACGAGATCACGAGATTCGTGATAGAGGATTACTTTGCGGCCTGTGACCTTCGTAAATGGGCTAGAACTACGTGTAGTTTTACGTGAACCACTTTGTTTTGCCGTTTAACAAACATAAAACCTGATTAGGACAAATCTGGAGAGAATTAGAATTTAACACATGGGGTCAATTCGGAGACGCTATAAGTTGTTTCCGACCTCATTTAAAATGCCTAGATAGGTAGATTAATTTGTGCTTCACCCCTTGCCATGTTAACAACATTTTAATATTGTTGTGTTCCTAAACGGGAGTGAACTAAACAATTAAACGTGGAGTTTCATCGATATGCAACTCGTTGCATATCGAGGTTCACTTAATGTGTAGTGTTTGCGTGAGGTGAATTGCCATGCCATGCCTTGCATTATTGTACTGATCATGCATCATATGTGGATTGCATCTTCTCATGCATATGCCGTGGTGAATATCTGTGTTGATGATTGTTTCCGGTTTCCTCCGTCTCAATAGAGTTCCACAAGCGTGTCGGAATCTAAGGACCTGTTCGACTACGTCGGTTCGTCTGCCTCACGGAGTCGTTCCTCTTCCAAGCGGGATCTCAGGCAAGATGACCATTTACCCAGATACCATTACTATCATTGACATGCTAGTTTTACCGTTTCTATCGTTATGTCTCGCTGCCTACCACGTGTTAAATATCATCCTCTCAACATTGCCATGAAAACCTTCAACATGTTCAGAACCTACCAAACCACTGATTGGCTATGTTACCGCTTGCTTAACCATGTGTTAGCGTTGCTAGTTGTAGGTGCAGTTGCTTCCATGTGATAACATGGGTTCCTTGTTATATCACCATATTAATGCTATTTAATTTAATGCACCTATATACTTGGTAAAAGGTGGAAGGCTTGGCCTTTCTAGCCTGGTGTTTTGTTCCACCTTTGCCCCCTTAGTTTCGGCTACCGGTGTTATGTTCCATAATTGAGCGCTCCAAACACGATCGGGGTTGTTATGGGGACCCCCTTGATAATTCTTTTTAGATTAAAGCTGGTCTAGCAAGGCCCGACATTGGTTTTACATTTGCCTAATAACCTAATAAAATTGCATAGGGACTTTCCGGACCCCGAGGATAATTAATCAACCCCCGGGCCAGTGCTCCGCATGAGTGTTGGTCCACCCACCTAGCAATCAGCGGTGCCACCTCGGGGCAACTCGAGCGTTTGGCTACCGTCCACTATGCATAGACGGTGTGTCCTGAGAATGGGATACGTGGCTCCTATCGGGTTCTTCGACACACCGGGTGGCCTTGCTGGATTAGTTTTACCTTTTACGAGATATCTTATGTGTCGGGATTCCGGTGATGCTTTGGGTAATCTCAGAGTTGAGGCTTTCCACTAAGGAGTCCGACGAGATCGCGAGCTTCGTGATCGAGGATTTCTATGCGGCTTGTGGTAATTTGTGATGGACCAGTTGGAGCACCCCTGCAGGGTTAAATCTTTCGGAAAGCCGTGCCCGCGGTTATGTGGCAACGTGGAAACTTTGTTTAACACTGATTCTAGACAACTTGAAGTTAACTTAACTAAAATATGCCAACTGAGGACACGATGGGGTTATGTCTGACGTAAGTAGGTGTTCAGGATCATTCATTTGATCATCAGTAGTCCACGTCCGCTATGCGTAGATCATCCCCCTCTTTATTCTTGTACTCGTAAGTTAGCCACCATATAAATGCTTAGCCGCTTGCTGCAGCCTCACCACATAACCATACCTCACCTATTAAGCTTTGCTAGTCTTCATTCCTTTGGAAATGAGATTGTTGAGTCCCCTGTGGCTCACAGATTACTACAACACCAGTTGTAGGTACAGGTAAAGATTACTTGACGCGAGCGCATTGATTGTTCATTTGGAGTTGCTTCTTCTTCTTCTTCTTCATCATCGATCTAGGATGGGTTCCAGACCGGCAGCCTGGGATAGCAAGGATGGACGTCGTTCTTCTTTTCTCGTTTGTTTTCGTCCATAGTCGGACCCTGCTCTTCTTCATGATGATTATGTATTGTACTGATGTGACTCTGATGTAGCTTGTGGCGAGTGTAAGCCAATTCCATATATCTCATCTTTTCAGTACATGTACTTGTAACGATATCCATTCTTGCGAAACAACGAGATGTGCTTCTATCCCTGACGAGGCCCTCGTGCCAAATTGAGGATAGGGTCGCATCGTGGGCGTTACATTGCATCACATGGATCTTTTTGGACCTACTCACTATGCTACTCTAACAAATGCAGCATCTCTATATGGCTTTGTCATCGTTGATGACTATTCTCGTTATACTTGGGTACACATCATTGCTTACAAAACTGAAGTGCACGAAGTCTTCAAATGATTTTCCTCAAGGGCCTCAACGAACTTTGGTGTCAAGATCAAACACATCTGGAGCGATAATGGTACGGAATTCAAGAATACATGCCTTGATGACTATCTTGATGAACTTGGTATTACTCACAAATTTTCTGCTCCTTATACTCCTCAACAGAATGGTGTCGTTGAGCGCAAGAACAAGACTCTTGTTGAAATGGCATGGACGATGCTTGAAGAATATCAGACTCCTCGTCGCTTTTGGCCTGGGGCAAATCAACACCACTTGCCACATCATCAACAGGGTATATCTTCACAAATTCCTCAAGAAAACCTCATACGAAATCCCCACTTACAAGAAGCCCAATGTAAGTTATTTCAAAGTTTTCGGTGCAAGATGTTGGATTAGATATCCTCACCATAGCTCAAAATTTGCACCTACAGCACATGAGGGATTTATGCTCGATTACGGAAAGGACTCGCACACCTACAAAGTCTTCAACACCTATCACAACAAGGTATTTGAAACTGTAGATGTGTGGTTCAGTGAAACTAATGGCTCATAAAGAGAGCAACTGCCTCCTATGCCAGATAAATTGACTACGAAGGAAGCTATTAAACACAAGGCTACTGAAGATATCATTCCTACTGAGGAACGACCCCTTGTTGAAGAAGTCGTCCCCAACAATGATGAAATTCAAGCGGGCGCACCTGAGGAAAATGCTCCAGATCAAATTCCTAAGCCCAACCAAAGTCTTCAAAAAACACATCCAAGGATTGCAAATGAAGTGGAAATTGACAAAATCCTCAATGACATCAATGCGCCAGGTCCTCTCACTCGCTCAAAAGCTTCACATTTAGTTACTTTTGTGGGCATTCCTCCTTTGTCTCTATCACAGAACCCTCAAACGTTGTTGAAGCCTTCATGGAACCTGAGTGGATTCAAGCCATGCAAGATGAACTTCTTGACCTCAAGCTAAATGACGTATGGGAACTCATCAAAAGACCTGATCCTCACAAGCACAATATCATCGGCACCAAGTGGATCTACCGAAACAAGCAAGATGAGGATGGCCAAGTTGTGAGGAACAAGGCACGGCTTGTAGCCCAAGGTTACACACAGTGCATTCCTCAATGGTAAGCTTGAGGAAGAAGTATATGTTGCTCAGCCCCGAGGTTTTGAAGACCCGAAGCATCCTGACAAAGTCTTCAGACTCAAAAAGGCACTCTATGGCCACAAGCATGCCCCTCGGGCGTGGTATGACACATTGAAGGAATTCCTCATGAAGAAAGGCTTCAAACCCGGTTCACTTGATACTACTATTTTCACAAAATCCTAAGACAATGAACTATTTGTGTGCCAAATATATGTCGACGACATTATCTTTGGTTGTACTGACAAACGTTACAGTGATGAATTTTCCTACATGATGGGTGAAGAATATCAAATGTATATGATGGGGGAGCTGAATTTCTTCCTAGGTCTTCAAATTCGTCAACAACACAATGGCATCTTCATCTCTCAAGAGAAACACCTCAGGGATGTCCTGAAGAAATTCGGCATGAATGAATGCAAAGGCATCAAAATTCCTATGCCTACCAAAGGCCACCTCTACACTGACGAAAATGGTATAGATTTTGATCATCATGTATATCGCTCTATGATTGTCTCTTTATCGTACATATGTGCATCTAGGCCAGACATTATGCTTAGTGTTTGCATGTGTGCACGTTTCTAAGCAAAACCGAAGGAATCACACCATAAGGTTGTGAAACATATTCTTCGATATCTAGCTCACATACCAACGCTTGGGTTATGGTACCCCAAGGGCTCAAATATTCACCTCGTTGGATATTCTGATTCTGATTATGCCGGTGACCGTGTGGATCACAAGTCAATGTGAGGCACATGTCATTTCCTCGGACGATCCTTAGTTTGCTGGTCCACAAAGAGGCAGAACTATGTATCACTCTCCACTTCTGAAGCCAAATACATTGTTGTTGGATCTTGCTGTGCTGAACTGTTGTGGATGAAGCAAACCCTCAAGGACTATGATATCGACATGAAGAATGTGCCCCTCTACAGCGACAATGAGAGTGCAATCAAGATCGCCTACAACCCAATACAACACTCGAAGACCAAGCACATCCAGATTCGTCATCATTTTCTTCGCGATCATGTACTCAAGGGCAATATCATCATCGACCATGTGAAGACTAATGGCCAGCTAGCAGATATCTTCACTAAGCCCTTGGATGTGAAAAGGTTTTGCAAGTTGCGGTGTAAGCTAAATATCCTAGAATCTTCGAATGTTCTGTAAAAATGCACACATCCTAACACTTATGCAAAATTGATGACTTAGATAAGCAACACACGAAGTAACATTTTTCTTTAATCAATGAAGAATAACACTCTAAGTGTGACGAAATTAGTGAAGAATTTGATTCTCACGGCCCTACGACAATTGTACGCGGCGCCTCAAATCATCATACTTATACGGTGGATCACGCCATCACCAAAATTTGAAATTATTCAAATTCAAAATTCTTCAAAGTCGAAATTCTTCAAATCGGAGACTTTTCACAAATTCCTCAAAATTTTCAAAGTCTTCAAAATTCTCAAAATTTTCAAAATTTTATGTGATGCTCTTCATTGACTATACACTAAGTAATGAGCTTTCAATGTCCTCAACATCATTCACTTATTGCTAAGTCCTCAATTTAGTATTTCTTCTAAGTGAACGTGATCGAACCCGTCTCCCCTCTATTCTAAGCTCAACCTAGTCTATTCTCTTCTTCATATGTGTTCTATTTGACACTTGTTCAAAGTCCTCACTTGGTCCTTCTCAGCTGAAGACTTTGCTACAAAATCATCAATTTTTTAAAAAAAATATGTTTACCGTTGCTGCTCTAACTGCACCCACTACTCATGATAGGATAACCACGATCTCCAATATCTCCACCGCTTCGTACGTGGTACACTTGTCATGCGGAAATGAAAGGGCAGGGGCAATTTCATCTGAATATTTCACTTAAGAACGTTTTAGTTGAGCTATAAATAGCCCCTTCCCCCCTTCAATAAATACTCTTCTCCCGCTCTCGTTTTCTTTGCTCAAGCTCAAACCGACTGCGGATCATTGCCTCGACCTCGTCATCGCCGAACTCACGCCGACTACGGATCATCTCCCTCGGTCCCCGCCGTAGGTGTCTTAAGTCGCCAAGTTAGGGCACTGAAGATCTGAACCGATGAGCTTCTGTTTTCACTTCCACAGTTCATCGAGTTCATCAAACAGGGTAACTAAAATCTTATTTTACTGCCCCTGTTGATACATTATTTTCTTTAGATCTGTGAAATCTGTTATTCCTCAGAAAATCCTTCAGGTGTGCACACCCATGTCTAGAACACTTGATGAATTTCACTAAGTTACTAAATTCTTCACGAGATTCCTCAATTGTGTAAATTTAGGAATCTGGACAACTCTGGAACCCAAGATCAGAATGCTTAGCAAAATTCATCAACATTGTATTGGTCAAATCCCTCAACACTGTACTAGTCAAATTCCTCAACTTGAGTCATTTTTCAAATTCCTCAAATGTGAGAATGCATATGACCTCTCCAAACTCTTCGCACATATACTAATTTCACACGTACAAAATGTCAACTGATGAGTCACTAGGTTCTCATCGACTTAACTCATTTGCAGCATTTCTTGAAGATTCCTCCAGAAGACAAATTTCTCAGCAAAAACATCAACTGAAGAAAATGGAGGATGAGAGGAAACAAAAGGGTGGCAAGACGCTAGTACTGAACACTACCTTCGAGATTCCTAAAGACATCTATGCCGATTACTGTACACCAGATGAAGACATTAATGGGAAGGAAACCAATCAAAACGCAAGATTAGGATTCAGAGGATTGAAAGAAGATGGGCTCTGGACTGGAAGAAATACAAGTATGTCACTCCCAAGTATGCCAAGAAGTTTTCCCTCAAATCTCCTTGCAAAAGACTGCCTCTAGGATATCAACAATACCCATCCCTCCAGCATGGTCACAGTTGAAGACTATCCTAAAGAAAAAGCCAAGTATTTGGCCAAGCTGAAGAAAAAGACAAACGAGGTTGTAACAAAGTTCGATGAGGATCCTACTACTGTTGAAACTACTGTTGCATCCTCCTCTGCTGCTGAGGCTTCTTCTACAGAACAACCTCCCAAGAAGATGCTAGTGAAGAAATCTGGTGTCAAATCCATGTCCTCCACACCATCATCAAAAGAGAAAATTCCTCAGACAGAAACAATCACGGCTGCAAAGTCCTCAACGGCTTCCAAGTCCTTAACTGCAGCACAATCTTCACTTCCTTTGCAGCCACAGCCCAGTCAACATCCAACAGGGACTCCAATTCCCTCAATGCCATCTGCCTCCGGCTCAACTCACAAATCTTCAACTGGCATACTGAAGAAAAATATGACTGCTGGGAGAGGAACAAGGCCCAGCCCAAGCAAAGTTGTCCTCAATATTCCTACTGCATCACAGGAAAGTGAGGAATATGATGATGATGTTGTTCAAGCCATCATCAGCAACAAACTAGAACAGGTTGCACAAGCTACAGGTACCACCATTCCCTCGCACTGGATCTGAAAGTGGTACTAGACTTCATTGATCTTTGGTACGAAGATCCCAACACACCCATTGATGATTTGAAGCTTCCACCTAGAACCAGCCACATGATAGCCTAATTCATAAAGGAAACAAAGTGGAAGGAACAACAAGCCAAACAAGATCGGACAGCAAAGGTTCAAAAGGAGAAGTATTTGAAACAAAATCTTCTCACATTTATGCCAGCGCAACTTGTCTCTACTCAAGGTGAGCTGAAAACCTTCACTGACAAATACACAAGTCTTCATGCAGACCAAAAGGGAGTCAAAGTGAGGTTTGTCAAGGCCGCAACGGACGCCATTGCTAAGTACAACAATAGGGTTGCTCCCCCAAAGCAACCAGTTATTCATCAAGCCAGCTACACTCTAGAACTAGCTAATGAAAATGAAGAACCTACTGCTGATGAATCTGCTCATACTGTAACTACTGAAGAATCTACAAGGCCTGCAACTGCCTATGCAATGCGTGAAGAAAATGCTCCTTCACCAAAATCTTGAAAAAACAAGAAAGTGGCACTTCCTTCTGCCTTAGAAGTGAAGAAAACATAAGATGTTGAGAAGGAAGCCAAGAAGAGAAAGGCATCAACACCTTCAAAGTCTTTAGAAGAAAAACACATGAACACTTTGCCTACTTCATCATCGGCTCCAGTTGATGCAACTCTTGTCAGCGTTGCACCGTCGTACATGAATGTGCCATTTGGTGAAGAACATATCATTCCAGAAAAGGATGAGGAAATTCAAGTTGATTAAATTCCTCAAGTCTCAACACCTCCTCCTCAAAACCCAAAGACGATTGTTGAAGAAAAGGAGTAGGATGTTGACACTGGCTGCATCACACGAGTAATCCATGATGATTACTGGGAAAAGGCTCATCCAAATTCGCCAATGGCCCCTCCAATTCTTAAAATCCCTCAATCTTGTGCAGCTACAGAAATTTTGACTAGCTCCGAAGAAAAGAGCTCACCTCTGAAGTCAGCACCAGACCAAGAATTAGCTGCATCAGCTGATGAAAATGCAAATGTTGAAGAAACTGGTGTACCTACAACTGCACCAATGGCACAGCGGATTCCTCAGACTGAAGAACAAGTGCGTGAAGAAACTGCCTCAGCACAAAATAAAGAAACAAATTATGAACCACTTGTTGAAAATCCTGAATCACCAATTGTGGTGGCTAAAATTCCTCATGCTGAAGAAATTCCACATCAAAATATTCAACCAAAGCCTCATGATCCATACTCAAAGAGGCCAAAGTTTCTGAAAGCAGATTTTTATGATGAACATCATTTCTTCACTAGGGAAAATCCATATGACAAGCTTCGAATCACGCACAGGAAGTTTTGGACCAGAACACAACTCAACTACTATGTTGTTGTGCTAGTGGAGAAGAAGAAGATATTCCATCACACACACATTCCTCATTGTGATATGGAGGAAATTCTTTGCTTTACCCCTATTCTGAGTGATCTTCATGATGCAGGGCTACTTCCATTCTGCACGGATATCTGTGACTGGAACACAGACATTATTCTTCAGTTTTATGCCACTCTGCACATTTCAGGTGACCCCAAAGACATAAACTCCTTGGGTCTTGGACTGGATGACTCACCACACTCACTTCACAGCTCCAGCCACTAAATTGCTTCGAGCTATACCAGTCCCAATTCCTTCAGATGAAGCAATAAGCCTATATGATGAAGAAGAGTTGCCAAATCATGTAGTGGAAGTCCTCATGAAGCCTTTAGATCCGGGCCAGCCTCCAAGGACTCGATTCATGGTGAAGGAATTATAATATGTGCTCCGAACAGTCTACAAGATCTTGGCCTATTCCTTCGCCCCTATCAAAGGCCATGATAATGAAGAAGATGTTGTCGGGATCATGAAGAACATACTGTTCAACGTCATTCATGGAATTCAAATGAACCTTCACGACTTCTTCTTGAGAACTTTATCCAACAATGCTTTGTCATCATTTGAGATGAAGATTTATGCGCCTTGGATCACGAGATTCATCAGAACCAGATCCGTAATCAACTATCAGGCTGACTTTCAGAATCACATCAGTTATGTGCCTCCTCTCAAAGTCATCAAGAAGTCTTTTGAACCAGTTGAGGGCAAAGGCAAGTCTGTGATTGATGAAGGAAATTAGCCACTAGATGGTCAATTTTGCAAGGCTACATCCTACTCTTCCTATGATGACACTGTCACCCAAGAATCTGATGGCAGAGCAAAACCTCCAAGTCCAACTGCCCCACGGTTGATGACTAACAGAGAGCTACTCCTGAGTCTTCATCATAAGGTTGATCAAAACCATAAGTGGGATAAGCGTTAGTTTTGTTCCATTATGAAAACCCTCAATGATACACAAAATGCAGTGAAAAAAATCACTATTATCTTAATGAGGTATTTGATCGCACTTGGGCCATATTGTCTCACCTCAAGACTCCGAAGGAACTTCAAGAATTCGAATTCACTCAAGACTTTGTTTGGTCATGGCCACCAAAGAAGAAAGTCAAGAATATCCCGGTTCCTCATCTGGTGGACAGTTCATATTCCTCATTCTGCTCTGTTGATTCTGATGAAGAACCTGGTGATACTCCGACAGGCCCAACCAGGAAGACTGACACGAAAAATGATGGCGCCTCTCCTCCACCACAGAAGTGAAGTTCTTCATGGGCGTTAGTCCTCAGTTTCGTCCCTTTTTGTCACTTGATGACAAAGGGGGAGAAATTTGAGTTAGCCTTCAAGCGGGTCTAATTTATGGGCTCATAAACTTTATTAAGTTACAAACTCTCATTTCTTCTGAAGTGTTTGATGTAATGAGTTGTAACTTAAGCCCGATGGTGTTCTGACACTTTTGAACGTTTTTCCTTACATTATTATTCCTCAAGTTAATTAAATGCATGCATGCTGAAACTCGTCAGACACCATTTTTCATCATGCATTTCAAATTCCTCATACTATATGTCAAATGCATGCATGCACTACAAGATATAGGGGAGATCTCCACGACATATATCATCAATGTGCATTTTCTGTCCAACGCAAATTCCTTATATATGCACATCTTCACGGGAGTTTCTCTGTATCTTGCTATCAAATTCCTCAAACTCTGTACTTACATTTCATATTTTTATCCTCGTTGAAAACTTAACCCATTTGTCATCAACCACCAAAAAGGGGGAGATTGTAAGTGCATCTAGTGCCCCTTAGTGATTTTGGTGGATTGAAGACTTATAGATTAAGAGACTAATAAGTTTGTAAGTGTACACACGCTCTATAAGTCGCTGAGGAGTTTGAGTTATTCAATGAATATCGACCCCTAAAAATGATGTCTTCGGGTGAAGACTTTGGTCATTCCTTGAACATTTTGATCACGAAGAAATTGCGAAGAAATTGATATTCCTCATGAAGACATTGAAGATGAGGAATTTGGTGTGTCACGAAGAAAATACTCTGAAGACTTTGAAGATTGAAGATTTACACTTTCTGTTTCATTTTCTTCATTCTTGAGTCATAGGAACACTGTACTGATAAAGGGGGTCAAGGTAAAATTATAGAAAGAGTTTCCTCATGATGCTCAACTCAAACCTACACATGCCAAATCCTTCAAGTGAGGAACATGAGATACATGAGGACTTTCACAGTTGAAAGTTACGACCGTTGCCGCGCCACACGCCACCTGTCCCGAATCTTATCCACCCAACGGTCATATCATTAAGGGCATTAATGTCAAATCATGGCGGGATGCTCTCAGGCTATAAATAGCCCCTCCCCCCCCCCCAACCACTAGCAGGTTGGTTGCTCCGAGAGAAACTAACATTTGTCATTTAGAGCAACCCAATTCCTCACAGGACTTTCAGCGAAAATCATCAAGTGAGGAAATACTCCAAACACCCAAACCCAAACCAAAACCCAAGTGATTGAGCATCACTTAAGAAGTTATTACTATGTGGAACCGACGCTTGTTACCTTTGAGGACTGTGCATCCTCCAGACGGTTAGGCGTCATGGTCTAGAACATCCATCAGTCAATTGTGGATCGTCGAGTGACCAAGTTTGTGAGGGTTTGGAAGTCTGCCCTGAAGACTTACCACGAGTGTTGGGCGGGGACTGTGTGTCCTTACCTCAAGGAGAATATGGTAGGGACTGTCTGTCCCTGGACTGTGTGTCTTTTGGTTTCAATACCAAGCCGCTCCAAACCAGACGTACAACTGTCACAGAAGTTGGAACTGGGTCATCAACCACTTTCTTCATCGAGCTACTGGTTCTATTTCTTCAACTCTTTTCATTTCCTCAATTGCATGTTGAATACTTTCATTTGTACTGTATTTGACTCAAGACCTTCATTTAATTCCTCACCTTAAATTCTTCACCTGAGTTATTCATCACCTACTTATCATGTATACATGATATGTTCAAACCGACCTATCAATTCACGCTGAGTACTTTGTTGTAGTCGTTTTTGCACTTCTGTCTTAGTACTATTTCTGCTGCACTCAGTTCATAACTGAGGACTTTCCTCACTAGGATTTTTCTGAGTGATGAATTTGTAAAAATCGCCTATTCACCCCCTCCCCCTCTAGTCGATATAACCTATTTTTAATCCTCGCATTCCTTGTAGGTGGCCGCCACCTCCACCATCCGATTACGATATCACCAATAGGCGAGGCAGATCTCGTGGGTGAGCGCTAGCACTCGAGCAAGGCATCCTGCTTCGTTAGATCCGCGTCCAACATGACCACCTTGCCGGCAGCGAGCTGCTCCTTCACGTGCACGTGCTTCTGGAGGATGTGGTGGTTTTAGCCAGTGTCGGCATGCGCCTCCCAAAACTGCTCTTCACGCACCATGTCCATATAATGGGCACGGGCCTCATCGATGATCATGGTGCAATGCACTGGTGAGGGTGGCGTGGAGGAGCAGGAGGGTGGCGCCGATTCATCGTTCATAGCGCCCTCCATTGGGGCGTCATCGTCCTCCGAATGCGTGTCAGCCAGCCAGCCGACAACAATGGTGGCCATCTAGTTCTTCTAGTCTGACGTCAGCCTATCCCAAAAACCTTTGGTGGGGAGGAATCCATGATATAGATGGTGCGGAGAGGGATTGGAGGTTGAGTGGTTGCGGCTATGGTCGGGGCAGCGATTTATATGGCAATGGAGGGCGACAGAGGGACAGATGGGTTGCGTCAAAGGAGACGCCTAGGCAACCGTGTGCCATCAATGTGGGTTGTAGACAGACGGATGGGTGGTCATCGTATCATTTGAACATGCAACAGTCGCCTGCACCGAAAAACGGCGTGGGCGGCGCTCTCTCGGACGGTGTGCCGCTTCAATGTCGTCTCCAGTGAACGGTCGTGTTCGCTTTGGCCGTGCATGAATGCGGGTGTTGACGCTCTCAAGCGACGTTGATCAAACATGCGTGGGGTGAAAGAGGAATTTTGGATGGGCCAGGATGATGAGTAGAAGGCGTGGAAGCGGTCTCGACTTACGCAAAGAAAAACCATACTTATCTTTGATTTACAGGTTTACACGAGAAAGTACGTCCGGAGGATGCCACAGGCTGATACAAGATCGTGTTGGATGACTTTTACCTTCCAAACGCGTGCGGAAGATTTGCGGTTGGTCGCTGAAGATGCCCCAAGAGCATCTCTGGTAGACCCCTTAAAACATGAAACTAAAAACGCAGTTTTCACTTCGCAGAAAATGCATTTTAAGTGTCGGTTTGGGTTGCGGCCGAACAGACCCCTTAAACCTAAACTGTAAAATCGAATATTCATTTTTCTCCACATCTTCTTCTTCCTCTTGCCCGTGTCCATAATCAACTAAATTCTCTCCTATAAAACCGACTAAGAGCACACGAGGCGGTCAAATATGGAGCCGGCGGCGTCGAGAACGGCTCGCACCAAGCATCCATCCCAGAATCCATCCAAGAGCTAGCTAGCTAGCTAGCTAGCCCCGGTCGGGGAATCCATCTAGGAGCTAGTTAGCTAGATAGCTCCCATCATGAAATCCATGCAAGAGCAAGCTAGCTAGCTATCTCCTATCACTGTGGCTGAATCTGGCTAAGACGGGCAGGGCGGCCGCCAGGACGGATGGATGGCGGACGGGGACGGACGGGAGACTGCCGGGGATAGATGGCCGATGGACGGAGACGGACGGGGTGGTGGCCGGGAGCAAGTCATGAAGGTTTCGATTGCAGTTGGACTTCCGTCAACGGTCTTTTGCATATACGAGACGTTTTCGGGTTGGTTCCGAAATCCTTATTTTCACGGGATCGAACCCTTTAAAAAAATAGAGGTTAAAGTTATTCATACGGTCTATTTGGATATTTTTTCGTCTACAATTGTATATTGACGGTTATTTTACGCATGCTATAACGGAGGTAGCCTACAGGAAGTCACGAACCCAAGGCAAAACATTAAAATTTTGGAATGTTGTACGCTGGCTGTTTGATCACCGCGACTATGTAACAATGTCGAGGCTATATAGTAATCAAAGATTCGAAATCTAGTAGTGAGTGTTTCTCGACCCACGAACACCATATCGCGTTGGATTTTCCAACGAGAATGGTGGAGCTGAAAATTCACAGATGTGGACGCAAATTCAACTCTGCTTTTGGGGGTATATGCTCTTGCACATCGCAAATGTTCTTTACAAGTGTAAAAAAATATGGGTTTTTTGTCACATCCAAATGCTACTTGTAATTTTTTAGGCACCACTTGGATACTCGCTTTGTTTTTACACATGTAATAGTTTGTGGAGGTATTATACCGTCCACAAGTATAAAACCAGGGGATGAGAATACAGAATTTGCTTGGTTTGTGAATTTTCTTGGCTGTCACACATTAACGCCACCAAAACAACCCAATCAAGCGCGATTTTAAGATCCAGCCGGATACTTTTACAGCTCCGACAAATACCAGACTAATACAGATGTTTTGGGCTGGAAAACACCGAACGAGTCGGGGCTTTAGAAGGAAAATTTAAGCATTTTGATCTGTAAAAATAACAAGTCAAACATCAAATTTTACCTTTGCAATGTTACACTTTTATTTTCACTGATAAAGCACGGTTATCCCGTTTTGCATGAAAATGACAAACACGCTTGTTACGCTAACACGAGCAACTATAAAAAACTATGAATTTTCAAATTTTATTTACTATTTACTTAAAATTTACTATTTACTTAAAATTTACTATTTAACATGGAGCACATGCACCCGAGAGCCAAGATGACCATCCCCACATGTCGTCCCTCCCTAGAATTTTAGCACAAAATGAATCCAAACCAAAACAATATTCATATAATGGCCCATTTGCATGGTGCCCTGGATCACGGCATCTAGATTTGGTTCATTTTATGCTAAAGTACACAAAGCGGTCAGATATCTGCATTTTCACGGTAGAGGATGTGGCTGGCCACTTGGCGGTAAATGCAGGAGTGTAATAAATACCTCGCGCCAAGTGATGTATAAACATACAACATTTGGTGCCCAACTTAAAACAAATTAAAATGTATGCAAAGTTTTTTAAATTTTATTTGTACTAATCTGTTAATAAAATGGAGAATGGCCAATTATTTTTCATGAAAAATACATTTTGAATTCGAGAAAAATCCAGAAAAAATATGGTGATGATGATGAACAAGGAGCACTCAAGGGACATGCACTTGGGGCAAGAGGGCCTAGGAGGCAACTAGGCGCCTTGTGTAAGCGCCGCAACCCAGGGATACCTATGCAGGTGGGACCTTCAGTGGTGGTCTCCTACGACTTCTAAACCTCATCATATAGTACGATTTTTTTTCTCGAAAGCAGAGCCGCCACCCGTGGTCCCTTCCCGGATGCAAGGATCATCCCTCCGGAAGTTTCACCATTGAATTCATCAACTCCTTCTCCATCATGGTCATCATGCTCTACACATTCATGTGTGAGTAATGTAGGCACATTGGGTGGATCTAGTCTGGGTAATGGGCAATCATGTGACAATGTTAAGATCGATGTAATATTGATTCTTGGTGTTTAAGAATTAATGCTTCTATGACTCTCATGTGCCCAAAATGAGTATTACTAGGGGTGGATAATACGATTTCAGATATGAATCATGTATATCTTGGATATTTGTTTTTCATGATTGTATCTGCAGGTCATGTGCATGTATTATAGTTTTAAATACGAGACCTTGTGCACAACATATCGTGATATCAATGGAAATAAATATAGTTTGAGGATCACATGTATTCATAGAATGTTAATGCATAATTCTGAATAGCTAGAATTTTAGAATCACATGTGTTCATAGAGTGTTAATGTGTTGTGCTAGTTGACCCGCAAGGTCACTTTTATTAAGTTCTTAAAAATAAGCATGTCTTGCTAATACTCGAGTCATGCTACATTACTGCACAATGTATTGATTGATCTCGTCTAGGAAATATCCACCCCCATTCCTACGCTTTTAGCACTTCTTGCTATCTCTAAGATATTAAATACTTGTCAACTATTGGGTATTTTTTGTTTTCTGTTACTTGATGCAACCTACACCACTCAATAAATTTTCTATAGTTACCCGTTTGAAGTGTTTTTATGCAAAGCTTTGAATGAATCCATTTGGCACTATGATCACCCGAGACAACACTAGCGTGGTGCTTTTGTGCATGTATAACATTCCTCCATCACTATGTATGAAAAATGATACATCATGATATCAATGCCCCCGAAATCTATCCAAGATATTCCGGCATTTGGTAACACGTCCAGGAAGAAAACCAAGGGAGAAATAGAATGTGTCACATGCATGGATATTATTCCTAGTAGATATCTTTTGCACAAGCACAAAACTGTCCACATGTGACACCATGGGTTCTTGAGAAAACACCATTCGTACCAAAAGATGAGGGAGGAAATCGAAAATTACTCCTATAAAGGATGTCAGGGTGCCCGTCACTTGAGCACCTTCACAAGTGAGAGTACCATATGTGTCATCTCTTCCCATCTACATGCCACAGGGGCTTCCCGGGGGCTCTCCGGGCCATCTGACTAGCCTTGAGGGCATGAACCCTGGTGACCTGCCTCGAGGGTCCATGATGGCTGGACCACGGTAGTGCCTAGGGCCACCGTCACGCGGCGTCTTCGACCGCGCCCATGTGCCCCTTCTAGCGTGTGATTCGACTCCAACGTATCTATAATTTTTAGTTGTTTCACGTTATTACTTCAACAATATTGTATGATTTATATGACATTTTATATCATTTTTGTAAACTAACATACTAATCTAGTGTCCAATGCTAGTTGTTGTTTTCTGCATGTTTTTGGTTTTTCAGAAAATTTGTACCAAACGGAGTCCAAATATGATGATTTTTTATGATATTTTATATTGTAAAACAAGACGTGGAAGCTTCGAAGGGAGTAAATATGTTGCATGATGTGGTGACAATGGAAGGGGCACGCCCTGGGGATAGGGAGTGCCCCCCCCCCCTTGTGACCACCTCGTGGGTCCGCTCCATCGCCTCTCTGGCCTATAAATTTTCTAATATCCTATAAATTCATGTATATAGGCATCACGTACATAAACAAGTAGACCGACTCCTGCCTGCATCTACTATTATTACTCCACTCATCGACTGCTATCCAGCATGCATCTAGATATTGAGTATGAAATAGAGTAATGCTTGGAGCAAGATGACATGATGTAGACAAAGTAACACAAAACATATGTTCGGACCCCGTCGTTTTATCCTTAATAGCAGCAATGCAATACGTGTCATGTTCCATTCTATCACTGGAATTGAGCAACGCAAGATTAAACCATGACAATGCACCACTCCCACTGAAGATAAATTAATCTAGTTGGCCAAACCAAACCGATAGATCAGAGAGAATTACAAAGCTATAGCAATCACGCATAAAAGAATTCAGAAAATACTCACTATATATATTCATGAATAATCTGATCATAAACCCACAATTCATCGAATCCCAACAAACACGCCGCAAAATAGGATTACGTCAAATGGATCACCGTAGGAATCGCGGTGAACTTTATATTGAAGATCAAAGAGAGAGAATAAGTCATATTGACGCTAGTTATGACACATAGGTGTGTGGTGGACTACTCACACATCATCATGGAGGCAGCAGGGTTGATGTAGATGGCCTCCATGGTCAATTCCCCCTCCGATAGGGCGCCGAAAAAGGTCTCTAGATGGCCTTTCCTCGGAAAAGAAACTTGCGACGGTGGAAAAAGTATTTCGGGTGGCTATTTGTTGGTTTCACGATTTTCTAGAATATATGACGGTGGAATTAGGTCAGACGGAGCCACCTGGGGCCCACAAGGAATCAGGGGCGTGCCATGTTGCCTTGTTGTCTCCTCGTGTGTCGTCTGGTCTCCCTCCAAATCTTCCAGGTCCTCTTTTGGTCCAATAAAATCATAAAAAAGTTTCATAGCCTTTGGACTCCATTTGGTACCGGTTTCCTGAAAAGATAAAAACTCACAGAAACAACAACTCACACTTGGCACTTGGTGAATATGCTAGTTCCCAAAAAGTATGTAAAATAGCATAGAATTGCATATAAAGCATCCAAGATTAATAATATAATAGCATGGAACAATAAAAAATTTATCGATACGTTGGAGACATAGCAAAGTACACCTCTCAAAATAAATTCATCTCTATTTTAAAACAAATGAGCTCTAGCGTGTGTTGATCCCTGCTTCTCTATGCGAAGGGTCTATCTTTTTTACTTTGCATGTCGAGTCAATTCCATATATCTCTATTTTGGCACCACGTATTGAGCATTGTATAAGTATGATGGTAATCTTCAAATGCAGGTAACTAGTCGTCATCTTTAAATAGTTGATTGGTTTGTGTTTGTAATATAATCTTGAAAGGTTGTGAGATACTTCGTTCCCACTTTATCATATGTTGAAATTAGGTGAACAATGATTCTTTTTATTAAAAAAATTCCTATGTGATCAAAGGCTAGCACTATTCTAACATTCACACTTCATAAATTATTTATTTTATTATTTACTTACTCGAGGAAAAGTAGGAATTAAGATTGGGGTTGCTCATACGTCTCCAATGTATCTATGATTTATGAAGTATTCATGCTATATTTAAACCAATTATATATGGTTCTGGTACACTTTCTTTATTGTTTTTATGGACCAACATATTAATCTACTGCCGAGATCTAGTTGTTATTTTCTTAATGTTTTTGGTTTTACATAAAATTGACACCTACGAAGGTCCAAGCACGACAAAACTTTTTGATAGCTTTTTGGAACATAAGAGGCTCCCACAACTTTGGGGGGACTAGAAGACCCACGAGGCGGCCACAAGCCACTCTAGAGCACCCCGGGGGTAGGGATGTTGGTGAACGTTGCATGGAAAACAAAACAATTCCTACGCACATACAAGATCTACGAGAGGAGAGATCGGATCCACATACCCTTGTAGGTCGCTAAGCGGGAAGCGTTAAGAAACAAGGTTGATGTAGTCGAACGTCTTCGCGTCCAAATTGGGGAGGTGGAGGCGCAATCAGGAGTCCTCCTCCTCCAATTGGGGAGGTGGAGGCGCAATCAGGAGTCCTCCTCCAACTCGTACTCCCCCCTCCTCACACTTTGGTGGATAGGCCCATAGGGGTTGGCCGCCCAGCCCAATAGGGGATGGTGCGCCACCTCTTAGGCCAATATAGCCCTCCGGGGTGTGTGGCCCCTCCCGGTGAACCCCCCCCCCCCCCCCCCGAACCCATTCGTCACTCCCAATACTCTACAGGCAGTGACTGAAACCTTTTCGGAACCCGTATACCTCTTTCCTATATATCAATCTTCGTCTCCACACCACTCCGGAAATCCTCATGAGGTCTGGGATCTCATATGGGACTCCAAACAACCTTCAGTGACCAACATACATAATTCAACTATACTGAAACATCACCGAACCTTAAGTGTGCAAACCCTGTGGGTTCGAGAACTACGTATACATGACCTAGACACTCTCCACACAATAACCAATAGCGGTACCTGGATGCCCATATTGGTTCCCACATGTTCTACGAAGATCTCTATCGGTTGAACCTCTATGTCAAGGATTAATTTAATCTCGTATGTTGTTCCCTTTGTCCATCGGTATGTTACTTGCCCAAGATTCGATCGTCGGTATCTTCATACCTAGTTCAATATCGTTACCAGCAAGTCTCTTTACTCGTTTCGTAATACAATATCTCGTGACTAACTCCTTAGTCACATTGCTTGCAAGCTTCTTGTGATGGGTATTATCGAGTGGGCCTAGTGATACCTCTTCGTCATACAGAGTGAAAAATCCTAATCTCGATCCATGCCAACCCAACAGACACCCTCGGAGATACCTGTAGATCACCTTTATAGTCACCCAGTTACGTTGTGACGTTTGATACACACAAGGCATTCCTCCGGTGTGTGGGAGTTGCATGATCTCATGGTCATAGGAACAGATACTTGACATGCAGAAAACAATAGCAATAAACTCATACGATCATATGCTACGTTCGTAGTTTGGGTCTTGTCCATCACATCATTCTCCTAATGATGTGATCCCGTTGTCAAATGAGAACTCATGTCTATGGCCAGGAAACCTTGACCATCTTTGATCAACGAGCTAGTCCATTAGAGGCTCACTAGGGACAATGTGTTGTCTATGTATCGACACATGTATTTGAGTTTCCAATCAATACAATTATAGCATGGATAATAAATGATTATCTTGAACAAGGAAATATAATAAGAACTATTTTATTATTGCCTCTAGGGCATATTTCCAACAGTCTCCCACTTGCACTAGAGTCAATAATATAGCTCACATCACTATGTGATTTACATTGTAATGAATCTAACACCCATACAGTTCTCGTGTTGATCATGTTTCGCTCGTGGAAGAGGCTTAGTCAACAAGTATGCAACATTCACATCCGTGTGCACTTTGCACATATTTATGACTGATACGTTTCCGTCGTATCTACTTTTCCGAACTCTTTTGCCCTTGTTTTGGACTCTAATTTGCATGATTTGAATGGAACTAACCCGGACTAACGTTGTTTTCAGCAGAATTGCCATGGTGTTGTTTTTGCGCAGAAATAAAAGTTCTCGGAATGACCTGAAAATTTACGGAGAATTTTTTTGGAATTTATGAAAAATACCGGTGCAAGAATCAGCGGAGGAAGTGGAGCCGTGAGCCCACAAGCCCACCAGGCGCGGGCCCCCCTGGTCGCGCCTGGCAGGCTTGTGGGGCCCACAGAACTCCACCGGCTCCAAACTCAGCACTATTTAGTACGTCTCGCCCGGAAAAAAACCAAGGAGAAGAGTTCATCGCGCTTTACGATACGGAGGCGCCGCCACCTCCTGTTCTTCATCTGGAGGGCAGATCTGTAGTCCGTTCTGGGCTCCGGAGAGGGGAAATCGTCGCCATCATCATCATCAACATTCCTTCATCGCCAATTCCATGATGCTCTTCACCGTTCGTGAGTAATCCCATCGTAGGCTTGCTGGACGGTGATTGGTTGGATGAGATCTATCATGTAATCGAGTTAGTTTTGACGGGGATTGATCCCTAGTATCCACTATGTTCTGAGATTGACGTTGCTACTACTTTGCCATGCTTAATGCTTGTCACTAGGGCCCGAGTGCCATGATTTCAGATCTGAACCTATTATGTTGTCGCCAATATATGTGTGTTTTAGATCCTATCTTGCAAGTTGTAGTCACCTACTATGTGTTATGACCCAGCAACCCCGGAGTGACAATAGTCGGAACCACTCCCGGAGATGACCATAGTATCAGGAGTTCATGTATTCACCAAGTGTTAATGCGTTGGTCCGGTTCTTAATTAAAAGGAGAACCTTAATATCCCGTAGTTTCCATTAGGACCCCGCTGCCACGGGAGAGATGGACAATAGATGTCATGCAAGTTCTTTTCCCTAAGCACGTATGACTACATACGGAATACATGCCTACATTAGATTGACGAACTGGAGCTAGTTACTTATCTCTCCGTGTTATAACTGTTACATGATGAATCACATCCCGCATAATCATCTATCACCGATCCAATGCCTACGAGTCTTTTACTACCGTTCCTTGCTACATTACTTTGTCGCTACTACTGTTGCTGCTGCTATTGTTACTCTGTTGCTACTGCCGTTACTTTGCTGCTACTGGTTACCGTTGCTACTGCTGCTATTACCCTGCTTTGCTACTAATACTTTGTTGCAGATACTAAATCTTTCAGGTGTGGTTGAATTGACAACTCAACTGCTAATACTTGAGAATATTCTTTGGCTTCCCCTTGAGTCGAATCAATAAATTTGGGTTGAATACTCTACCTTCAAAAACTGTTGCGATCCCCTATACTTGTGGGTTATCAAGACTATTTTCTGGCGCCGTTGCTGGGGAAGCATAGCTATATTCTCTCAGTCACTTGGGATTTACATCTACTGGTAACTATGAGGAATCTGAGAGATCCAATAACTAAAGTCTTGCCCTCAACTGCGAGGACAGGTAAGGAACTGCCATCTAGCTCTGCACTTGATTCACCTTCAGTTATGAGTAAGTTTGCGACACCACCTCCTGCTAGAAATCTTGATATGTCGCTTGTGCTTGATTATGCTACTTCTTCTGCCCATGATGCTTATAATGATGCTATGCTTGATACTGCTTTGCCGCTAGGTGCATTCCTTGATGCACAAATTGCTAGAGTTGCTACTAGATGTGATGATACTTCTGAAACTGCTGATACTATTGAAGTAGAACCTGCTATTATGCCTGACTTGCCTGTTATGCCTGAGCGTTATGTTGTGGAGGGAGAGATAGCTGAGGATTTCCTTGCATGTAAGGATAGCTATGATTTTGAGAATTTACTGCGCAAGTGGAAATAAAAATCTCTGAACGCTAGGATGAAATACGACCCAAAGTTTGCTACTTCACCTATCTTTGTGACCGATAAGGATTATGAATTCTATGTCGACCCTGAGTTAATCACTCTGGTCGAATCTGATCCTTTTCACGGTTATGAGTCTGAAACGGTTGTAGCCCATCTTACCAAACTGCATGATATAGCCACCCTATTCACTAGTGAAGAAAGGATCTGCCACTACTATATCCTCAAGCTGTTTCCTTTCTCGCTAAAGGATGATGCTAAGACTTGGTTCACTTCTCTTTCTCCTCGTTGTGTGCATAGCCCCTAGGATATGCTCTACTACTTCTCTGAAAAATATTTCCCTGCCCATAAGAAGCAAGCTGCCTTGCAGGAAATATACAACTTTGCTCAAGCTCAAGAAGAGAGTCTCCCACAAGCTTGGGGGAGGCTCGTCCAGCTACTGAATGCTTTGCCTGATCACCCTCTTGAGAAGAATGAAATACTTGATATCTTCTATAATGGACTTACCGATGCTTCTAGAGACCACCTAGATAGTTGTGTTGGTTGTGTTTTTAGGGAACGAACCATAGAACAAGCTGAGATTCTACTGAATAACATCTTGTGCAATGAGAATGCTTGGACTATTCCCGAACCACCTCCTAAGCCAACTCCAAAGAAAAGAGGTATTCTATTCCTCAGTCCTGAAGATATGCAAGAAGCTAAGAAATCTATGCGAGAGAAAGGCATTAAATCTGAAGATGTCAAAAATCTACCACCTATCAAAGAGATACATGGTCTTGATAACCCGATACAGGTAGTAGAAGTAAATTCTCTGCGTAGGTTTGATGAGAGTGATATTCCTTTTGATAAACCTGCTAGCTTATGCCTGGATGAATTTGATAACTTTGTTGCCAAACAACAGAGTTTCAATGATTATGTTAGCAGATAATTGGAACAGAATGCTCGTATGCTTAGTCATTTAAGTGCTTGTGTGGACAGAAATGTCAATGATCTTATGCTTCTGAGTAAGCATGCCTCTATGGTTACTACTCAGGTAGAAAAAGTACTTCAAGCTCAGAATGACTTACTCAATGAGTTGAATGATAATTATGTTAGAGTTGTCACTAGAGGCGGTAGAATGACTCAGGAACCTTTGTATCCTCAGGGTCATCCAAAGAGAATTGAACAAGATTCTCAAGGAGTTAGCACTGATGCACCTAGTCATCCTAGAAAGAAGAAGAAAGATGATAGGAACTTGCACGCTAGCAACCATGTTGCTGCTACACCTGAGAGTCCAAACGATGTCTCTATTTCTGATGCTCAGACACAATCTGGTGATGAACATGAGCATAATGATAATATCAATAGTGATGTTCATGATGATGCTCAACCTAGCAATGATAGGGATGTGGAGATTGAACCTGTTGATCTTGATAACCCACGACCTAAGAATAAGAGATACGATAAGAATGACTTCACTGCTAGGAAGCATGGTCAAGAAAGGGAACCATGGGTTCAGATACCCATGCCATTTCCTCCCAAACCATCCAAGAAAAAGGATGATGAGGATTTTGAGCGATTCGTTGAAATGATTAGACCTGTCTTTCTGCAAATGCGTTTGACAGATATGCTCGAAATGTCTCTGTATGCTAAGTACATGAAAGGTATTGTGAATAATAAGAGGAGGATACCTGAGGTTGAGATTTTCACCATGCTTGCTAATTATACCTTCAAGGGTGGAACTCCTAAGAAAATGGGTGATCCTGGTGTGCCCACTATACCTTGCTCCATTAAAGGTAATTACGTTAGAACTGCTTTATGCGACCTTGGAGCCGGTGTTAGTGTTATGCCTCTCTCTCTTTACCGTAGACTTGAACTGGATAAGTTGACACCCACTTAAATCTCTCTGCAAATGGCCGACAAATCAACTGCTTTCCCTATCGGCATTTGCGAGGATGTGCTTATTGTGGTTGCTAATGTCACTATCTTAACAGACTTTGTTATCTTGGATATTCTCGAGGACGATGCCATGGCGGTCATCCTCGGAAGACCCTTTTTAAACACTGCAGGGGCTGTTATAGATTGCAACAAAGGCAATGTCACTTTCCATGTCAACGGTAATGAGCATACGATGCACTTTCCTAAGAAACAATATCGAGTACATTGCATCAATGCTATCGAAAAAACTTCATCGATTCTTATTGGGAGCTTTGAATGCCCTATACCTCCTGTTAAGATGAAGTATAATTTGCTTGTTGGGGAGATACACATCCCCATTGAGGTAACCTAGTGACTATTCAAAAATTGTCCGTTCTCTTTTGCGATTCTAAAAGGTTTGTCGAGAAGACTTGATTAACCTCATTGATGGATTTCTTTCGATGACCATGAGATGCATGAATCGAGGAGTCACAAACCTCTTTTCCAAGCTTTCACCTTCGGTTGCTTAGAAGAGAAATGATAGATTTAGTTTAGTTTTCCCTGTTTTCTGTTTTAGCGTCCCGCGGAAAAGTACCCCGAAAATAAAAGTTCTCCGAACGTCCTGAAAATCAAGTATGATTTTTTTTGGAATTTTTTAAAAATACTGAGACGAAGAGCTAGTCTGGGTGCTGCACCAGTGGGCCAATTAGTTTTTGCTCAAGTGCCTTATACTTCGCGTATTTTTGCTGCCTTGGTGACCATGTTATTGAGCTTTGCATACTAATTTTAGCTGGTCCCAAGTAGTTTTGATGTGTAATATGGCCTCTAGGCACTTGTTGGAGTAGTTGCTACGAGTTTAGTTGAGCCTTGTTCACTTTTCCTTTGGGTCACTGAAAAATTTCAGAAAAGGAAGATGTTCAGGAGAAACTATCATGGTGGTTCCTCAAGCAAGAGAGGACCCCGTCTTGCGATTCGGGAGCCAGATCCTTACCAACCAAGGGACGCGTAGGTACAACCATGTGAATGGCCTTCTGATGAATTCATGATTGAGGCAGGTTTCAAAGATGAATTTGATGCACTTGTTCACAACGTCGGACTCGAAGAATTCATCTCCGATAAATGTGAACAGTATGTTGCTCTCACTGCCTCTATTGTTCGTAGATTCAAATTTTCAGTTGGCCGTGGCACATCCGTACTGTTTGATCTCTATGACAAATCGTATACCATGGATTTAGAGGATTTCGATAGAATTTGCAAGATACCTATTTGGGGTAGTCTCAATGATCCTCCTAAATCTTCGGTTAGAGATTTTTTTTGTCTGGTATAACTATTGAAGAAACTAGAGATATTACACAGGCTACCATGGGGAGCATTCATTTTCCTACCTTGCATTACTTTGCCCTCTTCATAGATAGATGCATTAATGGCAAGACTGAGCATTGTCACCTCTGCGCACCCGACCTTAGTATCCTTATCTCTCCGTGTTATAACTGTTACATGATAAATCACATCCCGCATAATCATCCATCACCGATCCAATGCCTATGAGTCTTTTACTACTGGTCCTTGCTACGTTACTTTGCCGCTACTACTGTTGCTGCTGCTACTGTTACTCTGTTGCTACTGACGTTACTTTGCTGCTACTGGTTACCGTTGCTACTGCTGCTATTACCCTACTTTGCTACTGATACTTTGCTGCAGATACTAAATCTTTCAGGTGTGGTTGAATTGACAACTCAACTGCTAATACTTGAGAATATTCTTTGGCTTCCCCTTGAGTCAAATCAATAAATTTGGGTTGAATACTCTACCCTCGAAAACTGTTGCGGTCCCCTATACTTGTGGGTTATCAATGACCTCCTCCTTGATGTAATCACGGATGGAATTGAAGCATCGCTTTATGTGTCTGGTCCTCTTGTGAAACCTTGGTTCCTTGGCCAGAGCAATGGCACTAGTGTTGTCACAGAACAGAGTCGTTGGATCCGATGCACTAGGCACAATTCCAAGATCTGTCATGAAGTCCTTCATCCAGGCACCTTCTTTAGCCGCCTCTGAGGCATCTATGTACTCCGCTTCGCATGTAGAATCATCTACCATGCTTTGCTTGGAACAACACCAACTTCCGCCCTCTATTGAGAATATATACGCTTATGGTTTGCGACTGAGTCATCCGGGTTATTGTCAAAGCTTGCATCGACGTAACCCTTTACGACGAGCTCTTGATCACCTCCATACACGAGAAATATTTCCTTAGTCCTTTTCAGGTACTTCAGAATATTCTTGACCGATGTCCAGTGTTCCATTCGTGGATCACTCTGAAACCTTCCCGCCATACTTATGGCAAGGCTGGCATCGGGTCTTGTGCACAACATTGCATACATGATAGAGCCTATGGTTGAAGCATATGGGATGACACTCATCTTTTCTCTATCTTATGCAGTCACTGGGCATTGAGTCTTACTCAACTTGACACCATGCAATACAGGTAAGAACCCTTTCTTGGACTGATCCATTTTGAACTTTTCCAAAACTTTGTCAAGGTACGTGTTGTGTGAAACTCCTATTAAGCGTCTTGGTCTATCTCTATAGATCTTAATGCCTAATATGTAAGCAGCTTCTCCTATGTCCTTCATTGAAAAACTCTTATTCAAATAATCCTTTAAGCTTCCCAAAAATTATATATTGTTTCCAATCAGCAATATGGCATCCACGTATAATATTAGAAATTCTATAGAGCTCCCACCCACTTTCTTGTAAATACAAGCTTCTCCATAAACTTGGATAAACCCAAACGCCTTGATCACCTCATCAAAACGTTGATTCCAACTCCGAGATGCTTGCACCAGTCCATAAATGGATCGCTGGAGCTTGCACACTTTGTTAGCATTCTCTAGATCGACAAAACCTTCCGGTTGCATCATATACAACTCTTCCTTAAGGAAACCGTTAAGGAATGTTGTTTTGACATCCATTTACCAAATTTCATAATCGTAAAATGCAGCTATTGCTAACATGATTCTGATGGACTTAAGCATCGCTACGGGTGAGAAAGTCTCATCGTAGTCAACTCCTTGAACTTGTGAGAAACCCTTTGCCACAAGTCAAGCTTTATAGATGGTGACATTGTCGTCCGCGTCAGTATTCTTCTTAAAGATCCATTTATTCTGAATGGCATTTCGCCCTTTAGGTAATAGTTCCAAAGTCCACACTTTGTTTTCATACTTGGATCCTATCTCGGATTTCATGGCTTCTAACCATTTGTTGGAATCCGGGCCCACCATCGCTTCTGCATAGTTCGTAGGTTCATCGTTGTCCAACAACATGATTGATAAGATAGGATTACCGTACCACTCAGGAGCAGTGTGTGCCCTTGTTGACCTACGAGGTTCGATAGCAACTTCATCCAAAGCTTCATGATCATCATCATTAGCTTCCTCTTCAATTGATGTAGTCTCCATAGAAACAACTTTCTGTTGTGCTGCGCTACTCTCCGGTTGAAGTAAAGGCTCAATAACCTCATCAAGTTCTATCTTCGTCCCACTCAATTCTTTCAAGAGAAACTCTTTCTCAAGAAATGTTTTGTTTTTAGTGACAAACACTTTGCCTTTGGATCTGAGATAGAAGGTCTACCTAGCTTTCTCTTTTGGGTATCCTATGAAGAACTATTTCTCCTCTTTGGATTCCAGCTTTTCTGGCTGAAGCTTTTTGACATAAGCATCACATCCCCAAGCTGTAAGAAATGACAACTTTGGTTTCTTACCAAACCACAGTTCATATGGCGTCATCTCAACGGACTTTGATGGTGACCTATTTAAACTAAATGAAAATGTCTCTAATACATAACCCCAAAATGATAACAGTAAATCGGCAAGAAACATCATAGAACGCACCATATCCAATAAATTACAATCACGGCGTTCGGACAAACCGTTACGCTGTGGTGTTCCAAGCGGTATCAACTGTGAAACAATTCCACATTGTCTTAAGTGAGTGCCAAACTCATAATTCGGTTATTCTCCTCCTCGATCAGATCGTAAGAATTTGATCTTCTTGTTATGATGATTCTCCACTTCACTCTGAAACTGCTTGAACTATTCAAACATTTCAGACTTGTGTTTCATTAAGTAATATAACCATATCTACTTAAGTCATTAGTGAAGGTGAGAAAATAATGAGATCCACAGCGCACCTCAATGCTCATCGGACCGCACACATCAGTATGTATGATTTCCAATAAGTCACTTGCTCGCTCCATCGTTCCGGAGAACGAAGTTTTGGTCATCTTGCCCATGAGGCATGGTTCACGTGTGTCAAGTGATTCAAAATCAAGTGACTCCAAAAGTCCATCATCATGGAATTTCTTCATGCGCTTTACACCAATATGACCTAAGTGGCGGTGCCACAAGAAAGTGGTACTATCATTATCAACTCTACATCTTTTGGCATCAATGTTATGAACATGTGTGTCATTACTATCGAGATTCAATAAGAATAAAGCCCTCACATTGGGTGCATGACCATAAAAGATATTACTCTTATAAATAAAACAACCATTATTCTCTAATTTAAATGAGTAACCATCTCGCAATAAACAAGATCCATATATAACGTCCAGGCTTAACGCACGCACTAAATAACAATTATTCAGGTTCATCACTAATATCGGTGGTAATTGAAGTGAGAGTGTGCCGACGGTGATCGCATCAACCTTGGAACCATTTCCAACGTGCATCGTCACTTCATCCTTCGCAAACCTCCGTCTATTCCGTAGTTCCTGCTTTGAGTTGCAAATGTGAGCAATCGAACCGGTATCAAATACCGAGGCACTACAACAAGAGTTGGTGAGGTACACATCAATAACATGTATATCATATATACCTTCTTTGGCGTTGGCCGCCTTCTTGTCACCCAGATACTTGTGGCAGTTCCGCTTCGAGTGACCAGTCCCCTTGCAATGATAACACTCAGTTTCTGGCTTGGGTCGAGCCTTGGTTTTCTTCACGGGAGGGGAAACAACTTTTCCACTCTTCTTGAAGTTACCTTTCTTGCCCTTGCTATTTTTCTTGAAACTGGTGGTTTTATTGACCATCAACACTTGATGTTCCTTCTGGATCGGACTCAATGACTTTCAGCATCGCAAGCAGCTCGGCGACTTATTTATTCATCCCTTGCATGTTGTAGTTCATCACAAAGCTTTTGTAGCTATGTGGTAGTGATTGAAGAACTCTGTCAGTGATCGCCTCTGGTGGGAGAACAATTCCCAACTCAGCCTGATGGTTGGCATACCCATACATTATGAGTCCATGCTCACTAACAGACCCATTCTCCTCCATCTTGCAAGCATAGAACTTATCGTAGGTCTCATACCTCTCGATCTGGGCATTCTTCTCAAAGATAAACTTCAATTCCTGCAACATCTCATATGCTCCATGATGTTCAAAACGAATTTGAAGTCTCAGTTCTAAGCCATACAAAATTGCACACAGAACTACTGAGTAATCATCTAGACGCGACTTCTAGATGTTCATAACGTCTTCAGCCACCGGGAAGGGGCGCATCACCAAGTGGTGCATCAAGGACATAACTCTTTTGGGAAACCGTGAGGACAAGCCTCAGATTACGGGCCCAGTCTACAAGGTTGCTCCCATCATCTTTCATCTTGGCTTTCTCTAGGAACGCATTAATATCCACGAGTGCTACTACGCGAGCCATTGATCTACAACATAAATTGGAAAGATTACTTAGACTATTGTGCAAGATAATGAGTTTAGTTAATCATATTAAAAACTCCCACTCAAATTGACATCCCTCTAGTCATTCGAGTGACACATGATCCAAATCCACCAACCCAAGTCCAATCATCACGTGAGATGAGCTGGTTTCAATGGTGAACATCTTCATGTTGATCATATCAACTATATGACTCATGTTTGACCTTTCAATCCCTTGTGTTCCGAGGCCATGTTTGTACATACTAGGCTGGTCAAGTTTATCCCGAGTTTTCCGCATGTGCAAAACTGTCTTGCATCCATTGTATGTGAACGTAGAGTCTATCAAACCCGATCATCACATGGTGTCTTGAAACAATGAACTTTCACAACGGTGCACACTCGAGGAGAACACAATTTTATCTTGAAATTTTAGTGAGGGATCACCTTATAATGCTATCGTCGTCCTAAGCATAACAAGGTGCATAAAAAGGATTAACATCACATGCAAATCATAAGTGACATGATATCCCATGATCTTGTGCTTTTGATCTCCATCTCCAAAGCACTGACATGATCTCCAACATCACCGGCACCACATCATGATCTCCATCATTGTGTTAACATCGAGGTTGTCGCGCCAACCATGCTTGTACTATTATTGCTACCGTTTAGTGATAAAGTAAAGCATTACCTAGCGCTTAATGAGTGACACGAAGGTCATACAATAACTAAAGACAACCCTATGGCTCCTGTCGGTTGCCGTAGCATTGACATGCAAGTCGATATTAACTATTACAATATGATCATCTCATACATAAAAAATATATCATCATGTATTTGGCCATATCATATCACAACATACCCTGCAAAAACAAGTTAGACGACCTCTAATTTGTTATTGCATGTTTTACGTGGAAGCTATGGGTATTTAGAAAGAACGCTTCTTACCTACACAAAAACCACAATGGTGATATGCAAGTTGCTATTTAACCTTCTACAAAGACCGTCTCTGTCGAATCTGATTCAACTAAAGTAGGAAAGACAGACACCCGACACCCATCTTTATGCAACAAGTTGCATGTGAGTCGATGGAACCGGTCTCTCGTACGTGGACGGTTAAGGTTGGTCTGGGCTGCTTCATCCAACAATACCGCTAAATCAAGAAAAGACTAAGGAGTGAAGCAATCTGAATATCAACACACACAAACTCCTTTGTGTTCTACTCGAGATGTCATCTACTCACAGACCTAGCTCATGATGGCATTGTTGGGGAACGTTGCATGGGAAACAAAAAAATCCTACACACATACAAGATCTATCCATGGTGATGACCATCTACGAGAGGAGAGATCGGATCCACATACCATTGTAGATCATTAAGTGGGAAGCATTAAGAAACATGGTTGATGTAGTTGAACGTCTTCACGATCCAAATCGCAAGCCGTCCCGCGATCCAATCACTATCTAGCGCCGAACGGACGGCACCTCCGCGTTCAGCACACGTATAGCTCGATGACGATCTACGCCTTCTTGATCCAGCAATAGGGAGCGGATATGTATATGAATTCACCTACAGCACGACGGTGTGGCAGCGATTTTGGTAGAGCTAATCCGGCAGGGCTTCGTCGTGCGCTACCGAATCGATCTAGAGGTGGAATGAACTAGAGTAGGGAGAGAGAGGTGCAACGTGGCTTGGGTGCGACTGCCCTCTCTCCTCTCCAATATATATAGGAGGGAGGGAAGGGGTGGCACCCTAGGGAAAATCCCTAGGGTTTGCCGGCGGCCCAAGAGGAGGAGTCCTCCTCCAATTGGGGAGGTGGATGCGCAAGGAGGAGTCCTCCTCCAATTCATACCCCCCCCCCTCCTCACACTTCGGCGCATAGGCTCATAGGGGCTGGCCGCCAAACCCACCAGGGGCTCGTGCTCCACCTCTTAGGCCTATGTGGCCCTCCGGGGTGGGTGGTCCCTGCCGGTGAACCCCCAAAACCCTTCGTCACTCCCGGTACTCTACCGGCAGTGCCCGAAACCTTTCCTGAACCCGTATACCTCTTTCCTATATATTAATCTTCGTCTCCGAACCACTTGGGAACTCCTCGTGACATCTGGGTTCTCATCCAGTACTCCAAACAACCTTCGGTCACCAACATACATAATTCAACTATACCAAAACGTCACTGAACCTTAAGTGTGTAGACCCTGCGGGTTTGAGAACTATGTAGACATGATTGACACACTCTCCGGTCAATAACCAATAGCGGGACCTGGATGCCCATATTTTTCCCACATATTCTATGAAGATCTCTATCGGTTGAACCTCTATGTCAAGGATTCAGTTAATCATGTATGTTGTTCCCTTTGTCCATCGATATGTTACTTTCCCGAGATTGGATCGTCGGTATCTTCATACCTGGTTCAATCTCGTTACCGACAAGTCTCTTTACTCGTTCCATAATACAAGATCCCGTGACTAACTCCTTAGTCACATTGCTTGCAAGCTTCTTGTGATGTGGTATTCTATTCTTCGTCATAGGGAGTGACAAATCCTAGTCTTGATCCATGCCAACCCAACAGACACCCTCAGAGATACCTCTACAGCACCTTTATAGTCACCTAGTTACGTTGTGACGTTTGATACACACAAGGCATTCCTCTGGTGTCCGGGAGTTGCATGATGTCATGGTCATAGGAACGGATACTTGACATGCAGAAAACAATCGCAATAAACCGACACGATCATATGCTACGTTCATAGTTTGGGTCTTGTCCATCACATCATTCTCCTAATGATGTGATCCCGTTATAAAATGACAACTCATGTCTATGGCCAGGAAACCTTGACCATCGTTGATCAACAAGCTAGTCTATTATAGGCTCACTAGGGACAGTGTGTTGTCTATGTATCCATACATGTATTTGAGTTTCCAACTAATAAAATTCTAACATGGATAATAAATGATTATCTTGAAAAAGGAAATATAATAATAAACATTTTATTATTGCCTCTAGGGCGTATTTCCAACAAGGGAAGGCCACACTGGCTTGATGGTCCCTTGTAACTTCCTTTGGCGTGATTCCATCGCTAAAAATCCTATAAATAGAGAAACCCCAAGAAAGAAACCTGGAACTTTTACTTTGCTGCCGCAAGCCTCTGTTCCAAAGTGATCTCATCTAGAGATCTTTTCCGGCACCCTGTCGGAGAAGGGAATTATTTGGGAGGCCATCTCCATCATCGTTGCCGCCATCATGGTGATGCATGAGTAGTTCATTCTCAGGGTTGAGGGTTGTACTAGTAGTTATGTGTTTGATTCTCTCTCTCTCTACCTCTCTCTCTCTCTCTTTCGTGTTCTTGATTTGACACAATCTTGACGTATCATGAGCTCTGTTAATATAATTGGATCACATGATGTTCACCTCCCTCTCTTATTTTTGTGGTGAATTGAGTCTTTCTCTTTCTCTTTGAGGTTTCTCTATGTTGGATTGAATATTTTGGATTTGAGATCACTTGATGCATGTTTCAACTTCCGGAAACCCATGGCAACATTGGTTTGTTAGGTGGCACAAAGGTATATTGATGTGTCTTATATGATATTGTCATAGTACGATCTCTATAATATACATGACACTTTGGGGTGGTTCATCAGATTGATTGGAAACACAACTTTGAGGTGCATTAGTACCTACACGATTCCATCCTACTTTCTCTGATATGAATAGAGACTTTGGAGTGATTCTTGGACGCACTTTGAGGTATGTTCATGTGATCCAATTATGTTAATGATGTTAGGAGATTGCACTCGCGAAAGAATGAATCCTAGGCCTTGTTCCCAAGCATTGAGACACTTGTTTGCTCGCTCTTCATTACTTTCTATGTTTCTTTTTTTATTTGTTCAGATTATAAAAACCTATTTGTAACTTCTATATATTACACTTATATCATCATATGTCCGCCAAACTAGTTCACCTATACAACTGATAATTGTATTGGGTGTGTTGGGGACACAAGACGTTACATGAATTTGATTGAAGGGTTGCTTGATAGGGAACCATACTCACCCCACACGTCCCACAGATTGATAAACATTAGGTCATCCACTTAAGGCAAATTTGCTACTATCCAATAAAACTCTTCGATTGGAGTCCCAACAAAGTCTACAAGAATAAAGTTGTGTAGTAGAAATCAATGGGATTAGTCGTAGATTATGATGCCACCCATGCTGGATAAAAACCTTCATGGTCACCTGCTCCAACAGCATACACACCACCTTTAACGGTTCATACACTTTTCGATGTAGAGTAGACCCCATGCGAAGCGAGTGCATACAACAAAAAATAAACGTCAAAGGAGAAGAGTTTTTGCCAATAAAAACCAAATCATTTCTACATAGCCAAAGTGACCATAATAAGGCATATCGTCCCACCCTTATTAACGTTCTTAACCTGTTTGGAATACCGTCCAACCAATAACCAAAAATATTGACAACACTTATGGGCGAATACAAATTGGACACTATGACTGACCATGTAGGGCACGCAAACTTTCTTTGGAATAAGAGGTGTTTTATTATCTCGTCATCGGTAAAAAAAAGCTACACTTCTTGCTTCCTTGCCAATTGCGATGGGCGAGGATGTATTTGGTTAGCACAAATCCCTTCTCAAGATACCACCACAAAATTAACTTCTAGTGGAATCTTTGACTTTATTTTTGTTACCAACTAGGACCTTTGAATGCATGAGCACAATGTACATAGGGTTATCTGCAAAGGACCTAGATGTAGTGAGGTTCCAACGGAACACATCATGTCCTTGTGTCAGCTTAAATAAATTCAATCAGGACAAAAGATTATGCCATGACATAAGATGGGGGCAATCAAATAAATCCCGCGTGAAAGAAATATCCAGCGGGACTGCAGGAGTGAATTGAGCCCATGTGCAAGAGTGTCATTTTTGTTGCGAACAATGTTGTATGAAACTGGATATTGTGGCTGAAGACTCGTATTGCCTAACCAATTTTCCTCCCAGAAACAAATCGTTGATCTATGTTTCATCACACGGGATTCATAGCGGAAAAGATGTTTCTTTACTGCAATCAGATCATCCCAAAAGTGCAAGCCACTAGGTTTTCGATAAGCTCAAAACACAACTTTTTGGCCTAGATACTTATTGTGTAGAAGGATTTGCTAAACGCCATCCTCAGTAAGTAATTTTAACAACCACTTACTAATTAAGGCATCATTCTTGGCATGTTGGTCATGTGTCAAAGCCATCTTGGTCTTTTGCTCTACTAATCACATTTTATTTGGCCAACTTGTACTTTTTTCATTGTCTCTTTGCCAAAGGAATTTGGATCTGAAACAATCCAGCCTTTGCAAGACCCTTTTGGGAGTTGAAAAAAAGAAAGTATATAGAGATTCATATTTGTGAGGACATACTTGATCGAAAACCAATTGTCCTCTAATAGAGAGCAACTTGCCTCCTAACCACTCAATTGTTTCTCTACGCGTTCTCTACATGTTTTCATTTTGTAGTAAGTGAGATGCCGATAATGAATCGGAATTTCCAAATAATTAATCAGCAATTGTTCTTTTGCACAACCAAACAGACCAGCGTAATCACTCGCCGCCTTGCCGACTTCTCATCACATATTTTGGGCCTCATCCAGGTCATGTTCCATAACAATAACCATATCATCACATATTGCAAAATGGAGAGGCCACCGCCAACAAGGGGTGGAACTACTCATGTAATTTGGTAATTCTGTCTCGTGTGCTCAACCAGAATAACCAATATGTTAGCAACAATGTTAAGTGACATTGGAGACATGGGGTTACCCTCACGTAGTACTTTTTGGTTGATAGTGATGACCTACATTACCACTGACTTTGACATCCACGGTACCTCTAGTAACAATATTTTGGATCCACTAGCACCTTTATCGCATAATTCTTCGTTCTCACGGCTTGTTGAATGAACGGCCATTTCAGTTTGTCACAGGTATTTTCAAAATCAATCTTGAAAACTACTTCACTCGTGTTTTTTGGTGCATCTTATGTAGGGTTACTACTCCGACGAGTGGAGTTGAAGATACATATGATGCTTCCCACATCAAAAGATGCGTATGATGCTCGAACGGTGGGACTTGAGCAGTGAGCAGTCACGCTGGTGTGCTGCTTCAAACAATTAACTTGTCTCAAAGTACAGTCCTTTCTTCATGCGGGTCAACAGTTAAATACAAGAATATGAAATAATTTGAATCCAATCTGAAATATTTACTCCAAAAATCAGTTTGATTCGATCTAGCTTCCAATTTTATTTTCAGGAATTGAACAAGTAAAGATGCTCTGTTTAGGGATTTCACGACAAATTAAAGTTAAAATCCGGAAATCCCCTTCTACTCCCAAGCTCATTTGAGCATGTGATGAACGGTAATTCCGGAAAACATGAAAATAAATTCAAAATAATCTTAATTTTTTTAGTGCAACCTCTGACAACTGCTCTCACCGCTTCAAAATTTTCATCTCGTAATAGCATTCGTGGAAGTCATGACAAAAAATCCAAAACGACACTCCAAAAATTCTTTCGAATAAAGCATTTTTGAAGTATCAATTTTTTTATCACAACATCTAGAAATGTCATTTTATGATAATTTTTTGCAAGCACATAAAATATTTTTCAAAGTTTTAAAAGTTTACCATTTTTATTTTCATTGTCATTAAGAGCATTTGAGTTCGGGAGTAGATACCCCACGTCCAGTGCAATCAACAATCTTACATGCACAAGCACGCAATCATTGTCCTTGCGCTGATTCCAAACGACTCCTACAATAATAGCCCTATTGATGACACGAAAAGGAATACTGTGGGTACGGGATGAAACAGTTGCACGCACGAAAATAATGCAACTCATTCCGCGGCACGTACAGTGGTAGAATAAAATGCGGTCCAAATAAGACCGCGTGTGAGGCAACTGTAGCCAATTATTTGACCACCATAAAGGAAAGCATCACTAACAGTTTTGCCGTGACTGCATCTGATCAACAAAGGACAAAAGCACCCACAATCTCAAACACCAATGGAACAGTGCAGCTTATCAGAAGAGCCGACTAGTCCAAAGAGCAGCTTAAGGCAGTGGGTCAATTTCAGCACACTGCAGTGAAGTACTAGTACTGTTAGATAATCGGTGAGCAGACAGATTTAAAGAAATATTTAGCTTGTACTCCTAATTTAGTGACTCACGAGCTGTCAGGGGGTGCAGGTACAACCTCGCTCCATTTTGGAAAGATGGAAATGAAAAGAGGAATAAGGTAAACTGTTGGGGTACACAGGGACACATGGAAATGGAATGGATCCTTCACAAGCTGCGCACACCGCACCGCACGCCACGCTACTTCTCAGTACGCGTGGAGAGGAGAGAATAAAACGAAGAGCCAAGGAGCTGGTTCATAAGAAAAGCGAGACAAGGTAAATGAAAATGTGTAGAAGTAAAACTGTAAACGCCGGGCGGTGCGCATGCTGGAGCCACTGTTTGCATGTTCAGGAACAATGCACGCATCCTCGCCTCCGCCGTATTGTCACCCACCCACACCCACACCCACACCCACACCCACACCCACCGCCCATCAAGTCGGTCGATCCTAACAATAAGTGCAGTGACCGACAAGGAAGAATATCCGCATGCACTCGTCTATCAAGAGTTGCTGCTGGTGAATGGTGATGGTTAACTGAGTTGAGGTTGACAATGGGGAGGGTGAGTTGATCACACGGCCGGTCATGCATGTGAGTGTTTTGTTTATCCATCCATCTACTCAAAGCACACTGCTACTTACCTCAGCAGTTGATTAATCTGGCAGTAGCAGGTGATGTGATGTGTACAAGTAGAGCCACCGATCGAGTTCGATTCGAGCCCATGCAGGCGCTTGAGGCAAGGCTTGGAAAGGAAGGAGCTTCACTGAATTCAAGCTAGCTACCACCGCCGAGTTGGTGTATCTGCCGCAGGCTAGCCTCGCCGCGTGCATCTGCTGCCGAACGAGTGCAAGCCGGGACGCAGACGACTCAGACCTCCTTCCTATTCCCAAATCTAGCTTCGCTAGGCTCCCCTCTCGCCATGATCACCACGCCCCGACTGCCTCCATCGGTCACAAGCCTGGCACTGCCACTGCCACGCACATGCATGCAGTACACGAGACGAGAGAGAGCCATCTCAGCGACCCGTGTATGTGCTGTATCCCCCTCTACCTCTCCATCGCTGCTGTGTGCTGATGCCGCATGGGGCATCAAATTAACCAAACCCAACCCAACCCAACCCCTCCGCTGCACCGTCCATAACGTAAAGGCCATGTTTCATCCTCAGAGCCTTTCTCTCTCTGCCCTTGGTTCTAGCTCTTCACAGTGCTATGCCCTTGTGCTATATAAGGGGTTCCCCTGACGAGCCATTCCTCCTCCGACCACCCACCTACCATAATGTCCATGCATACCTCCCCACCTCTCCGCTCCTCTAGCCTCGAGATGCCGAGCCCAGGCCACACCAACACCTGCTCTCGGCACGCAGTCGCCAACCAGGGCTTCTCGGGTGGCCGTCTGCCGAGGATTTCCTCCATGGCCAGGCGTCGTCCTCCACTGCGTCGTCTTGAGGACGGAGCCTCCCAGGGCGCTTCGTCCCGCTGATCCACGGCCCGGCTCTATCCTCCCTGAGCTCGTCTACACCGTCATCATCCTTTCATCGCCATCTTTCTGGCCGTCCACCTCTATCAATCTTTCTGAAGCTACAAGCGTCTCCTCTCCGGCTGTTCTTGACCTTGCAAGACTTTTTCTCGCCGCACGCTCTTCTTCGACGCACCAACCCTCTCTTCTCTATTCATCCCGTCTATCCCTCTTGAGCTTGATATATTGTCTGTGACATGTACTTAGATTTTAGACGTGATGCTGCTAATATATCGGTGCCTAATAGTAGGAGATAATGTATGTTTGTTGCATTTGGTGTTCAGCACTTCTGTCGTCCTTTTTTCAGCTTTCTTTATCCGGTTGCTGTCTCTTGGACTCATTAGGATAAACTAGTGTTAGACAACTTCCTTTTTTGTTTTAAAGAGCCACACAATGTGTGCTTTTCCCCTGTAACCGTAAGCCTAGCTAAGACTGTAATACGATGTTGTTATGGTGCTCGCCTTGAGTTTGTTTTGATCTCTATGGAAGATAACTGAATCGGATGAAAACTGAGAAGCAACGGTGTGCATGATAATTAGCAGAAAGCACAGTTAAAACACGGCCCATAAAGTTGGCATAGAGTTAACGCATTCATTCTCTGTCGGCCATATGTTAAAACTGAGACGGAGGGAGTATTTGCATGTGCGCATGCAGCGTTCCTTTTCTATCTTTTCTCTGTGGAGGAGTAGCTAGCGCTGTTAATATGCTCTGTACCATCTGACCGAAACCTGCACTTGATTTGAACCTTTCGAGCAAACATTGCCATGGCTATGACCATACAGAACGGACACTAGTCCGCCTCGGGCCATTCAGAGGTCAGAATTCGCATTAACTCTAGCAGGGTGGTGGCAACAGATAGGTCTACACCACATTATTCTGCATCCACGGAAGCTTGTTGAAACCCCCGGGGAAGATGATGCTTCTTTAAACCTACAAATACAAGAGTGGGGCGTTTTGGAGCTCGGGCTACATGGAGCCCTGTTTTTAAAAATCCCAGTTTATCAAAATTCGTATTTTTACATTTCAAAAAAAAACTAAAATATACGGATATTCATGGAGTCATAACACACATGTATGTAAATTTTTAGAACAAAATACGTTGAAATGAGGTTTCTACAAAAAAGACAAATTTGTGAGTTTTTAACACATGATACTATTCATCCCAAAAATCCATGATTTTTTTTTTTGCACAGATCGCATCTTAAGGTATTTTATTCTGAATTTTTACACACACATACATTTTATTCTTGTGTACTTGCATATTTATTTTATATTTTTTTGACACAAAAGATTTGATTTTTGATTTTTTTTAAAATAATGGATGCCATGGAGCCCGAGCTTCTATAGGCATTTTCGCAAATACAAGGCGTAATCAATCACATATTTTAAACCAGAAGTTAACCGTAGCACTGTGAGAAAAGTAGTGGACTGATCGCCGTTTCAACCAAAAGGAATCAGTGGGCTGGCCGGAGGAGACTCTCAAACAGACGACTCAGGGGTGTTTTCTTTGCAGGGACTTTTTGATGTATGGATTAAAAATAGTTCTTTTTAGTCTCATGTGAAAGAAACATGAGAGACTTTTAGAGACTAAAAGGGGTATTTGGGATTAAAGGAAGAAGTCCCTATGGAAGAGACTTTTTTGGCTCTTTTTCCAACAATGCCCCTACTTTTAGCATGTCATTTAATAGCCTCTATTATATTACTAGGGATAACATGGTCTTTTTGCATGTCATTTAATGATCTCTAGTCCATGTTTAGTCCTTAGAAAGAAACGGGTAGGGACTAAAGACTTTTTAGTTTGGACTAAAAAAAGTCCTAGAACTTTTTAAAGAAACAGGGCCTCAGAGGGGGGGCCTGCAACAAAAATGTTCCATTCTCACTCTGTTCATCCCACTTCTCGGCCTGAATCAGATGTTAAATACTTCACGACATGAGCCATGCTTCCTTGCTCCTCTTAATAGAACGCCCCCCCCCCCCTCCTTTGATGCATTTGCAAGGGAACTGTTTTCTCAAGTATGAGTGTTTGATAAGTCCTCATTGTGGGGAAGACAAAACACGACTTGGAAAGGATGGGATGTCCCCTCCTACCCGGCTATTTTTTCAGGCGGAGAGTCCAAGGCCTCTCATAAGTTTGTGTTGCTCTTCGAATGTATCTGATTGATGCATGTGGGTCGAAAACATTTGTGTTAACGAATTCGGGATTGAGTAACAAGGAGTACTTCTTTTGTCGGATGAGAGTGGTGATATGGTCCAGCACTACGGACGGCTGAGATGAACTGCTCAGAGCTACTCCATCCATTTCTAAATATAAGTTTATTTTAGAGATTTTATTATGAACTATACACGGAGCAGACTGAATGAATATACATTTTAAAGTATGTCTATATACTTTTGTACATTATCCGTAGTAAAATCTTTAAAAACATACATTTTAAAAATGAAGGAGTAGATGCAAAATACAAACTCGGATTTGAACAATCAAAAGGCTAATGCATTGAACGGTTCGCTGAAAGCAAACAATTTGTGGAACAGCTAATGCATACAGGCCTTGCTTAAACAAGAAACTTGATAACGCTCGAACTTCAAATACAAGCACATGGAAAATCGAACGTTTTTAATGACAAGTTTAGTGACTCCAGGATTTTTTTTTGAAAGATCCGGCGATGACCGGCTTGTATTAAAATAGCAGGAAGCACATGGAGAAGAAATACATCAAAGGATGGGGGTGATCAATGGATCAAGGATGTAAGAGGAAGAACAACAAAAAAAGAGGCATGAGGTAGCTAGTAGACTCTCATGGCGGTTCCCCAAAAGGGTGCTCGAGATGTATTGCGCCTGCGTCGCGCCACAGTCTAATGGTTCTGTTGATTTCCTCCTTGATGTCTTGGGCTTGCCCCTTCTTGTTTCTGAAAGTGCATTCGTTTCTCTCCTTCCAGATCGCAGCAAGAATTATGATGACCATAGTTTTGATCGCCTTGCTGTGCTCTACCGGTGCATTGCTTATCATTTTGGATATGATAGCTGCTGACTTGCTGCTGCAGGACCAATTGGTTGGGTGGAGGGAATTGCAAGCGACATACACTGCCGCCTGCGACCACACTTCTAATGCTATCGGGCATTGCCAGAACAAGTGCACTGATGACTCAAGGTTTCTCAGGCACAGTTGGCAGAAATAGTTGTTTGCCCAACCTCTTCTTTGTAGACGATCATTACATCATAACCTATCCTTAAGGAGCAGCCATGCAAAAAACTTGAGCTTTGCCGGTGCCCAGGTGGCCCATATAAGCCGACGGAAGTCTGATTTATAAAACCCCTGGAATTGGGCTTTATACGCAGAGCCGGCAGAGTATACACCTGAAGCTTCGTGTATCCAGCGGATAGAGTCGCTTATTTGCTCTTGCAGCTGGATATCCTTGTTTTGAATCCATCTATGCAACTTGATCGCTTCTTCCCATATGCTGGCGGTGTCACCGTGTGCAAGGTCTGCAATCCAATTGTTATTCTGGAGTGCCTCCTTGACAGTTCTATTTTTTCTACGGGTGTGCCTGAAGAGATTTGGGAAAGCCGACTTTAGGTTTCCCGAGCCTGTCCAGGGGCAATTCCAAAACGAAGCCCGTTCACCATTCCCTAGTGTAACTAACGTAGAGGCGTTGAACAAGGCTTTGTCGTCATTATCACATGGGAGCTGCATGCCATTCCATGGTCTATCCTGGGTCGTCCAGGATAGCCATAGCCAGCGTAGTCGCAGGGCTCTGGTGAAACGTGTCATGTCTAGGATTCCGAGACCTCCATTTTCTATTGGGGAACAGACCCCTTGCCAACCCACTTTGCATTTTCCCCCAGAAACTTCCTCGTGTTGTGCCCATAGGAATCGGCGGCGGGCCTTGTCGATCTCTAGAAGAAATTTTTTTGGTACCCGCAGCACAGATAGGGCAAAAGTGGGCAAAGATGTGAGGACATTCCTAATCAGAACTCTTCTACCGGCTATTGTGAGGAGTCTCCCTTTCCATCCAGCGAGCCTGGCCCGAATTCTATCTAAGATGAACTGGATGTGGACGAGGCGCAGCCGCGAGAGAGTGAGGGGGGGCCTAGGTATCTTACAGGGAAATCTACTGTCTGTCCCCCAAAACTACGCAGAACCTCCTGAAGGTCGATTCCTTCACAACGAATGGCCGTTGCCGTCGATTTCACTGGGTTAATATGTAGCCCCGTCGCGTTCCCGAAGTCATGAAGGATGTCAAGTAGCGAGTCTATCTCTTGTCCGGTCGGTGTAGCAAAAATAACAGCATCGTCAGCATAAAGGCTGACCCTAAGGGGGATTTGTCTACCCGGCAGCGGAGCTAGCATCTGCATATCTGTCGCCCGTGCTAGGAGTCTGTGAAGAGGGTCGATGGCTATGATGAAGAGAAGAGGCGATAGTGGATCTCCCTGGCGCAGCCCCTTGCGATGGCAGATATGGCCCCCAGGGATTCCGTTGAGCATGAATGACGATGACGAGGTTCTTAGCAGCAGGGCGATCCAGTCATGCCATCGGGCTGGGAATCCTAGCACTTGCAGCAGCTCTAGTAGGTATTCCCAGGAGACGTTGTCAAATGCTTTTGCAATGTCTAGCTTGAGGAGTAGTGCTGGTATCCTCTGATGGTGTAGTCTTCTAATCACATTTTGCACATAGAGGAAGCTATCTTGCGTGGACTTCGAGCGTAAGAATGCGGACTGTGCCGGTGAGATGATGTTTGTTATCACCGTAGATAGTCGAAGTGAGAGGTCTTTTGCGACTAGTTTGGCGAAGGAGTGTATCAAGCTGATTGGCCTGAAGTCCTGAATCTTTGTTGCTCCATCTTTTTTTGGTATGAGTATCACCGTGGCTGTGTTTAAACTACTGAAGTCTCCTCTTGCCAGATGATAGAAACTATTAAAAGCTAACATGACGTCGGCTTTGATATGCTGCCAACAGCTTTTGAAAAACATTCCTATGTAGCCATCCGGAACCGGCGCCTTTTCTAATGGAGAAACTTTTATCGCATCCCATATCTCCGACTCGAAGAAGGGGTTGTCTAGCCCTGAATTTTGTAGAGAGGGCATGCCGAGTGAAGTCCAATCAATGCCTGTGAGGCGGTCCGCTTTGGTTCCTAAGCTGGCGTTGAAGTGGCTGTAGATGAGGGCCTCTTTTTGCTCGTGCGATGTTGCAATCTCATTTGTACTCTAAAGGCTGTGGATGAAGTTCTTTTGTCTCCGGGATCTCATTTTAGCGTGGAAATTTTTTGTTCCAGCGTCTCCTACACGTATCCAAGTTAGCCTAGATGCTTGCCATCTCCTTCCACGCTCGATCGCCGACAGTCCTAACAGTCGTAGCTTTAGTAGCTTACGCAGGTTGAACTCAGCGTCCGACAGGCGCCGCGTTTCCTGTGCTAAACATGGCAGGCCTAGGCGAGGTAGCTGTGTCAGCGAGGAGTAGTGGGCAGTGGTCGGATGTAGCCGTAGATGCCGCTAAAAGGGAGGCACAGGGAAAAAGTTGTTCCCAGGCCTGGTTGCAGAAGAATTTATCTATGCTGGCCATGGTTGGGTCACGACGTTCGTTGCTCCAAGTGAAGCGCCTATTTTTGCATTTGATCTCTTTGAGACCCGCTGTGTCGATTGATGTTCTAAATCTGCCCATCAGCCTACGGTTCAGGCTGAGGTTACTCTTATCCCTAGCTTCGTAGATGAGGTTGAAATCTTCGTTGATCAGCCATGGCTCCACTAACGGGGGTGCGGAGAGGGTGATTCCTCGGAGGAAATCTTCCTTTCTGGCGTCATCTGTTGGACCATAGACAGATGTGATCCAGAAGCTATTGATCTGCCCAAGAAGTTTTACTTTTGCTGTGATTGCATAAATTCCTACAGCATGAGATTCTACCGTAGCTAGATTCCTGTTACAGAGTATCGCCGCCCCGCCACTTGCCCCGATAGACGGCAGCACTATGCAATCAGCGAGGGATTGCCCCCCAATTTCCCTAATAATTGTTGGGGTCCAATCCGTGATCTTAGTTTCTTGAAGGCAGAGAATTGCAACGCGGTGTGCTGAAGCCACCTCACAAATGGACGCTCTCTTGACTGGGTTGTTAAGTCCCCGGACGTTCCATGACATAATTGGAAGAAGGTTGTCATTCATTTGGATACAGTAACAAACTCCAATGGCTAAATTTACTAGATGGCCTCTGGCCCAAGCACAACACCACTGCTACCATACAAGGGGGGCGCCGACGTCCACCAATATGCCCCATAATACGTCGATGATGATGATCTCTACCACTAACCTTACACATGAAACTAAAACCTAACTCAGACCAGCTACTAGCCGGCCGCCATTGAAGCTGTAGGTAGGCTAACATACTAATCATCGGCCTCCGCGGCATGTCCATCGGGTCCAGCCATGAGTGCCATGACGCGCAGCGCACCGCTGTCTAAGTGTGTGAGCTTCGCAATGACAGCGATGTCGCTGTCCGACAGTGGCTCCTCGAAGCGCCGGATGAGCGCTTTTGCGACGTCCTCGGTCAGCTTCTCTCTCGGTCCTAAGAGCCCTAGCTCCTTGACGATGCGGAAGGAGGCACGCTGCGCCACCGGTATAGTCGATGTGTTAGCCGCTAGACGGGCGCTGTGTCTAGTCGGGGTGGCTGCAGTGCGGCTCTTTGGTGGTGCTGACGGTCGTATAGCCGGCGTGGCGCTGATGGGAGGCTCCTTTCCGCGGAAAAGGCCGCGGTGCTGCTGCAGGTTGCCGTCATCGGCCGTGATCTCGAGCTGGCAAACACGGCTAGTGACGGCGCCTAGCTGCACCTCCATTGTGCGGGCTGCTGTCGGTGTGGCACGGTTGAACTGGGCGCAGTCCGTCGTAGCAGCAGAGAGCATCGGGCTGAATGCATCAAGTTGCACCCGCTCGTCCTCGTCCACGTCGTCGTCGAAGTAGCTCTCGCCGTCGAAGTCTATGTTGGAATTATGCCCTAGAGGCAATAATAAATATAGTTATTATTATAATTCCTGTATCAAGATAATCGTTTATTATCCATGCTATAATTGTATTGAATGAAGACTTATATACATGTGTGGATACATAGACAAAACACTGTCCCTAGCAAGCCTCTAGTTGGCTAGCCAGTTGATCAAAGATAGTCAGGGTCTTCTGATTATGAACAAGGTGTTGTTGCTTGATAACTGGATCACGTCATTAGGAGAATCACGTGATGGACTAGACCCAAACTAATAGACGTAGCATATTGATCGTGTCATTTGTTGCTACTGTTTTCAGCGTGTCAAGTATTTGTTCCTATGACCATGAGATCATATAACTCACTGACACCGGAGGAATGCTTTGTGTGTATCAAACGTTGCAACGTAACTAGGTGACTATAAAGATTCTCTACAGGTATCTCCGAAGGTGTTCGTTGAGTTAGTATGGATCGAGACTGGGTTTTGTCACTCCGTGTGACAGAGAGGTTCTCGGGGCCCACTCGGTAATACAACATCACACATAAGCCTTGCAAGCAATGTGACTTAGTGTAAGTTGCGGGATCTTGTATTACGGAACGAGTAAAGAGACTTGCCGGTAAACGAGATTGAAATAGGTATGCGGATACTGACGATCGAATCTCGGGCAAGTAACATACCGAAGGACAAAGGGAATGGCATACGGGATTATATGAATCCTTGGCACTGAGGTTCAAACGATAAGATCTTCGTAGAATATATGGGATCCAATATGGGCATCCAGGTCCCGCTATTGGATATTGACCGAGGAGTCACTCGGGTCATGTCTACATAGTTCTCGAACCCGCAGGGTCTGCACACTTAAGGTTCGACGTTGTTTTATGCGTATTTGAGTTATATGGTTGGTTACCGAATGTTGTTCGGTGTCTCGGATGAGATCACGGACGTCACGAGGGTTTCCGGAATAGTCCAGAAACAAAGATTGATATATAGGATGACCTCATTTGATTACCGGAAGGTTTTCGGAGTTACCGGGAATGTACCGGGAATGACTAATGGGTTCCGGGTGTTCACCGGGGGGGGGGGGGGGGGCAACCCACCCCGGGGAAGCCCATAGGCCTTAGGGGTGGCGCACCAGCCCTTAGTGTGCTGGTGGGACAGCCCAAGAAGGCCCTATGCGCCATAGGAAGAAAATCAAAGAGAGAAAAAAAAGAGGAGGTGGGAAAAAGGGGCAGGACTCCACCTTCCAAACCTAGTTGGATTCGGTTTGGAAGGGGAGGACTCCCCCCCTTGGCTCGGCCGAACCCCTTGGGGGTCCTTGGACCCCAAGGCAAGGCTCTCCCTCTCCCCCCTATATATACGGAGGTTTTAGGGCTGGTTTGAGACAACTTTGCCACGGCAGCCCGACCACATATCTCCACGGTTTTACCTCTAGACCGCGTTGCTGCGGAGCTCGGGCGGAGCCCTGCCGAGATATGATCATCACCAACCTCCGGAGCACCGCCACGCTGCCGGAGAACTCATCTACCTCTCCGTCTCGTTTGCGATCCTACTAGATACCCATGGTCACCACGTAAAACATGCAACAACAAAATTAGAGGACGTCTAACTTGTTTTTGCAGGGTATGCTTGTGATGTGATATGGCCAACGATGTGATGTGATATATTGGATGTATGAGATGATCATGTTGTAATAGATAATATCGACTTGCACGTTGATGGTACGGCAACCGGCAGGAGCCATAGGGTTGTCTTTAAACTAACGTTTGTGCTTGCAGATGCGTTCACTATTTTGCTAAGATATAGCTTTAGTAGTAATAGCATGAGTAGCACAACAACCCTGATGGCGACACGTTGATGGAGATCATGGTGTGGCGCCGGTGACAAGATGATCGTGCCGGTGCTTTGGTGATGGAGATCAAGGAGCACGTGATGATGGCCATATCTTGTCACTTATGAATTGCATGTGATGTTAATCCTTTTATGCACCTTATTTTTCTTAGAACAACGGTAGCATTATGAGGTGATCTCTCACTAAAATTTCAAGACGAAATTGTGTTCTCCCCGACTGTGCACCGTTGCTACAGTTCGTCGTTTCGAGACACCACGTGATGATCGGGTGTGATAGACTCAACGTTCACATACAACGGGTGCAAAATAGTTGCACACGCGGAACACTCGGGTTAAGCTTGACGAGCCTAGCATGTGCAGACATGGCCTCGGAACACATGAGACCGAAAGGTCGATCATGAATCATATAGATGATATGATTAGCATAGGGATGCTTACCACTGAAACTATACTCAACTCACGTGATGATCGGACTTGAGCTAGTGTAAGTGGATCATGAACCACTCAAATGACTAGAGAGATGTACTTTTTGAGTGGGAGTTTAGCAAGTAATTTGATTAAGTTAAACACTAATTATCTTGAACATAGTCTAAGTCCACTTTGAATATATTTGTGTTGTAGATCATGGCTCACGCGACACTCACCCTGAATTTTAATACGTTCCTAGAGAAAGCTAGGTTGAAAGATGATGGAAGCAACTTTGTAGACTGGGCTCGTAATCTTAAGCTAATCTTACAAGCTGGAAAGAAGGATTATGTCCTTAAAGCTGCGCTAGGAGATGAACCACCCGCGGCTGACCAGGATGTTAAGAACGCTTGGTTAACACGTAAGGAGGACTACTCAGTAGTTCAATGTGCAGTCTTGTATGGCTTAGAACCGGGACTTCAACGTCGCTTTGAGCGTCATGGGGCATTTGAGATGTTCCAGGAGTTGAAGTTCATCTTTCAGAAGAACGCCCGGATCAAGAGGTATGAGACCTTCGATAAATTCTATGCTTGCAAGATGGAGGAGAACTCGTCTGTCAGTGAACGTGTGCTCAAAATGTCTGGCTACTCAAACCGTCTAGCTGAGCTGGGGATTGAACTCCCGCAAGAGGCTATCACTGACATAATCCTTCAATCACTAACGCCAAGCTATAAAGGCTTTGTGTTGAACTACAACATGCAAGGGATGAACAAGTCACCCGGCGAGTTGTTTGCGATGCTGAAAGTCGCAGAGTCTGAACTCCGTAAAGAGCATCAAGTGTTGATGGTGAATAAGACCACTAGTTTCAAGAGAAACGGCAAGGGCAAGAAGGGTAAATCAAAGAAGAGCAGCAAGCCTGTTGCCAATCCGACGAAGAAACCCAAAGCTGGACCTAAGCCTGAAACAGAGTGTTACTATTGCAAGGGTATGGGTCACTGGAAGCGCAACTACCCCAAGTATCTGGCTGATAAGAAGGCGGCCAAAGAAAAATCAGGTATATTTGATATACATGTTATTGATGTGTACTTAACCGAATCTCGTAGTAGTGCCTGGGTATTCGATACCGGTTCTGTTGCTCATATTTGCAACTCGAAAGAGGAACTGCGGAATAGATGAAGGCTGGCGAAAGATGAAGTGACGATGCGCGTAGGAAATGGTTCCAAGGTTGATGCAATCGCCGTCGGCACAGTTTCACTTCAGTTACCATCAGGATTAGTTATGAACTTGAATCATTGTTATTTAGTGCCTGCGTTGAACATGAACATTATATCTGGATCTTGTTTATTGCGAGACGGTTACTCTTTTAAGTCAGAGAATAATGGTTGCTCTATTTCTATGAGTAACATATTTTATGGTCATGCACCCAATGTGAGAGGATTGTTCATATTGAATCTTGATAGTGATACACACATACATAACACTGAGACCAAAAGAGTAAGAGTTAACAATGATAGCGCCATATTTTTGTGGCACTGCCGCTTAGGTCATATTGGTGTAAAACGCATGAAGAAACTCCATGCCGATGGACTTTTGGAGTCACTTGACTTTGATTCACTTGACACGTGCAAACCATGCCTCATGGGCAAGATGACTAAAACTCCGTTCTCCGGAACAATGGAGCGTGCAAGTGACTTGTTGGAAATCATACATACCGATGTGTGCGGTCCGATGAGCGTAGAGGCACGCGACGGATATCGTTATTTTCTCACCTTCACTGATGATTTGAGTAGATATGGTTATGTCTACTTAATTAAACACGAGTCTGAAACATTTGAAAAGTTCAAGCAATTTCAGAGTAAAGTTGAAAATCATCATAACAAGAAGATCAAGTCCCTACGGTCTGATCGTGGGGGTGAATATCTGAGTTTCGAGTTTGGTGCTCACTTAAGACAATGTGGAATTGTTTCACAGTTGACACCGCCTGGAGCACCACAGCGTAATGGTGTGTCCGAACGTCGTAATCGTACTTTATTAGAGATGGTGCGATCTATGATGTCTCTTACCGATTTTCCGTTATCATTTTGGGGTTATGCATTAGAAACAGCTGCATTCACTTTAAATAGGGCACCATCAAAATCCGTTGAGACGACACCATACGAACTGTGGTATGGCAAAAGGCCAAAGTTGTCGTTTCTTAAAGTTTGGGGATGTGATGCTTATGTCAAAAAGCTTCAGCCTGAAAAGCTGGAACCCAAAGCGGAAAAGTGCATCTTCATAGGTTACCCAAAAGAGACAGTTGGGTACACCTTCTATCTCAAATTTGAGGGCAAAGTGTTTGTTGCTAAAAACGGAGCTTTTCTCGAGAAGGAATTTCTCTCGAGAGAATTGAGTGGGAGGAAGATAGAACTTGATGAGGTTGTCGAACCTCTCATCCCTCTAGATGGTGGCGCAGGGCAAGGGGAACCCTCTGTCATTGCGACGCCGGTTGAGGAGGAAGTTAATGATGATGATCATGATACTCCGGTTCAAGTTCCTGTCGAACCACGCAGGTCGACGAGACCACGTGCTGCTCCAGAGTGGTACGGTAATCCCGTCATGTCAATCATGTTGTTAGACAACAATGAACCTGCAAACTATGAAGAAGCAATGGTGGGCCCAGATTCCAACAAATGGCTAGAGGCCATGAAGTCCGAGATAGGATCCATGTATGAAAACAAAGTGTGGACTTTGGAAGTACTACCTGAGGGCCGCAAGGCTATTCAGAACAAATGGATCTTTAAGAAGAAGACGGACGCTGACGGCAATGTGACCGTTTATAAAGCTCGACTTGTGGCAAAGTGTTTTTCACAAGTTCAAGGAGTTGAGTACGATGAGACATTCTCACCCGTAGCGATGCTTAAGTCCGTCAGAATCATGTTAGCAATAGCTGCATTTTTCGATTATGAAATCTGGCAGATGGATGTCAAAACGGCGTTCCTTAACGGTTTCCTTAAGGAAGAGTTGTATATGATGCAACCCAAAGGTTTTGTCGATCCTAAGAATGCTAACAGGGTGTGCAAGCTCCAGCGATCCATTTATGGACTGGTGCAAGCATCTCGGAGTTGGAACAAACGCTTTGATGAGGTGATCAAAGCATTTAGGTTTATACAAGTGGTCGGAGAATCTTGTATTTACAAGAAAGTGAGTGGGAGCTCTGTGGCGTTTCTAATATTATATGTGGATGACATATTACTGATTGGAAACAACGTAGAGTTTTTGGAGAGCATAAAGGAGTACTTGAATAAAACTTTCTCTATGAAGGACCTAGGAGAAACTGCTTACATTCTAGGCATTAAGATCTACAGGGATAGATCGAAACGCCTGATAGGACTTTCACAAAGCACATACCTTGATAAAGTTTTGAAGAGGTTCAAAATGGAACAGTCCAAGAAAGGGTTCTTGCCAGTTTTACAAGGTACGAGATTGAGTAAGACTCAGTGCCGAGCAACTGATGAGGATAGAGAGCATATGAGCACCGTCCCCTATCATGTATGCAATGATGTGCACTAGACCGGACGTTAGCTTGGCCATAAGTATGGCAGGCAGGTTCCAGAGTAATCCAGGAGTGGATCACTGGACGGCGGTCAAGAATATCCTGAAGTACCTGAAAAGGACTAAGGAGATGTTTCTCGTCTATGGAGGTGACGAAGAGCTCGCCGTAAAGGGTTACATCGATGCAAGCTTTGACACAGATCCGGACGACTCTAAGTCGCAAACCGGATACGTATTTATTCTTAATGGGGGTGCGGTAAGCTGGTACAGTTCCAAGCAAAGCGTCGTAGCAGATTCTACATGTGAAGCGGAGTACATGGCTGCCTCGGAAGCGGCTAAGGAGGGTGTCTCGATGAAGCAGTTCATGACGGATCTTGGAGTCGTGCCAAGCGCACTGAATCCAATAACCTTGTTCTGTGACAACACGGGTGCCATTGCACTAGCAAAGGAACCACGGTTTCACAAGAAGTCCAGACACATCAAACGACGCATCAACCTCATCTGCGACTACGTCGAAGGGGAGGACGTAAATATATGCAAAGTGCACACGGATCTGAATGTAGCAGACCCGCTGACTAAACCTCTTCCACGGGCAAAGCATGATCAACACCAGAACTGTATGGGTGTTAGATTTATTACAATGTAATTCGCATGATGATGTGAGGGCTAGATTATTGACTCTAGTGCAAGTGGGAGACTGTTGGAATTATGACCAAGAGGCAATAATAAATATAGTTATTATTATAATTCTTGTATCAAGATAATCGTTTATTATCCATGCTATAATTGTATTGAATGAAGACTTATATACATGTGTGGATACATAGACAAAACACTGTCCCTAGAAAGCCTCTAGTTGGCTAGCCAGTTGATCAAAAATAGTCAGGGTCTTTTGATTATGAACAAGGTGTTGTTGCTTGATAACTGGATCACGTCATTAGGAGAATCACGTGATGGACTAGACCCAAACTAATAGACGTAGCATATTGATCGTGTCATTTTGTTGCTACTGTTTTCTGCGTGTCAAGTATTTGTTCCTATGACCATGGGATCATATAACTCACTGACACCGGAGAAATGCTTTGTGTGTATCAAACGTTGCAACGTAACTGGGTGACTATAAAGATGCTCTACAGGTATCTCCGAAGGTGTTCGTTGAGTTAGTATGGATCGAGACAGGGTTTTGTCACTCCGTGTGACGGAGAGGTATCTCGGGGCCCACTCGGTAATACAACATCACACACAAGCCTTGCAAGCAATGTGACTTAGTGTAAGTTGCGGGATCTTGTATTACGGAACGAGTAAAGAGACTTGCCGGTAAACGAGATTGAAATAGGTATGCGGATACTGACGATCGAATCTCGGGCAAGTAACATACCGAAGGACAAAGGGAATGACATACGGGATTATATGAATCCTTGGCACTGAGGTTCAAACAATAAGATCTTCGTAGAATATGTGGGATCCAATATGGGCATCCAGGTCGCGCTATTGGATATTGACCGAGGAGTCACTCGGGTCATGTCTACATAGTTCTCGAACCCGCAGAGTCTGCACACTTAAGGTTCGACGTTGTTTTATGCGTATTTGAGTTATATGGTTGGTTACCGAATGTTGTTCGGAGTCCCGGATGAGATTACGGACGTCACGAGGGTTTCCGGAATGGTCCGGAAACGAAGATTGATATATAGGATGACCTCATTTGATTACCGGAAGGTTTTTGGAGTTACCGGGAATGTACCGGGAATGACGAATGGGTTCCGGGTGTTCACCGGGGGGGGGGGGGGGGCAACCCACCCCGGGGAAGCCCATAGGCCTTAGGGGTGGCGCACCAGCCCTTAGTGGGCTGGTGGGACAGCCCAAGAAGGCCCTATGCGCCATAGGAAGAAAATCAAAGAGAAAAAAAAGAGGAGGTGGGAAAAAGGGGAAGGACTCCTCCTTCCAAACCTAGTTGGATTCGGTTTGGAAGGGGAGGACTCCCCCCCTTGGCTCGGGCAAACCCCTTGGGGGTCCTTGGACCCCTAGGCAAGGCTCCCCCTCTTCCCCCTATATATACGGAGGTTTTAGGGCTGATTTGAGACAACTTTGCCACGGCAGCCCGACCACATATCCCCACGGTTTTACCTCTAGATCGCGTTTCTGCGGAGCTCGGGCGGAGCCCTGTCGAGATAAGATCATCACCAACCTCCGGGCGCCGTCACGCTGCCGGAGAACTCATCTACCTCTCCATCTCTCTTGCTGGATCAAGAAGGCCGAGATCATCGTCGAGTTGTACGTGTGCTGAACGCGGAGGTGTCGTCCGTTCGGCACTAGATCGTGGGACTGATCGCGGGACGGTTCGCGAGGCGGATCGAGGGACGTGAGGACGTTCCACTACATCAACCGCATTCACTAACGCTTCTGCTGTGCGATCTACAAGGGTACGTAGATCGAATATCCCCTCTCGTAGATGGACATCACCATGATAGGTCTTCGTGCGCGTAGGAAAAAGTTTGTTTCCCATGCGACGTTCCCCAACAGTCTAGTGGTGCAGCGAATGCCGCCTCTGCAGCAGCCTGTACATCGGCCGCCACTGGGTTTGCTATCACAGAGGCAACAGAGGTCCTCCTCGCCTCCCTGAAGAAGTCATCAACAGGGTCTTTTCCCTCTCGTCGTCCTCCGCTGGCCACCTCTGGGCGTGCGGCCTGAGTGCGCTCTCGGCCTCCCTCGAGGGCCACCACTTGGAGTGGTGCTGCAGCTGGTGCCGCTGGAGTGCGGTCGCGGCTTCGACGGTGGCGAAGCGGAGGAGGTGGGGGAGGTGCTGTGGCGACCTTGCCTCCCCCCTGGCGCTGCGAGGTGGACTTGGGGCGACGGGGAGATCGACTCCGCTAGCGTGCCGCTCCTGGCAGCGTCTTCCTAGCCGGGGTGCGGCTTCTCCGGAGCAGAACATCTTTCCAGGAGCGCTGGCCAGCACCCCTGGAGCCTCCGTCTACGTCATGTTCGCGGCCGTGTCCCCGGCGTGGCATGCCGCTGCAGCTGGTGTTGGCTACTGGGGCATGTTCGCGGCGCTGTGCCCGAGCTCCCAGCTGGCCGTCCTCGGCCCCCATGGTCCAAGAGGCTGCCGTCACCGCCGGGAACGGGTGGTTGTCGTGGTCGGAGTCTGACGACGGCAAGCCACTCTGGCCAGAGTGGGAGGACCGAGGGGGAAGGCGTGGTCCGGTCCTCGATTCGATCCACGTGGACGAGCATGGTGTAGTCGGCCGTCGCCGGTGGCGGAGCTACGCGTCGGTCGGGCGGAGAGAAGCCCTCCATCTCCTCGACCCGGCCAGCTCCGTGCGGGAGCACTGCCAAGGTGTGCTTGGTGGGGATGTTGGTGACATCGCTGGTCCAGACCCAGCACGCGAAGGTATTGGTATGGCCTCGCTCTAGAGTACGACTGTCGAGACGATCAACTCTTACTTTCTTGCCGAGGATGTCCTCAGCGCCTTCGACCAACCAGTAGTGCATGGGCACTCCTTCGATGACGACACGCACATGCAACAGGAGGGAGTCGAAAATGGCATGGTCGTGCTCGTGCCATGAAGAGACGATGAAGATGGCGCCGTCCACCTTCATGGAGCCACGCCGCACCGCGTTCACCTGGAGCGCAGGTTGGGTGAAGACGACGAAGTAGTGCTCCGGGTGGTGGGCGGTGACGCGCAGCGAATGCACCGGGACGGAGAGCTGTGCCTCGAGCGCTCGTCCGACCGCCATCGGGGACGTGGCGTTCACTCCGTCATCCGCCCGCAACGTCACGGCGTGCGAGCGGAGGAAAGCCGCAGCCTGCTCTATGGCCGGCGACGGGACAACCACCGAACGGTTGTCTCGGGGGCGCCGAGCAGGGTCAGCCTGCCGCAGTAGCGACGCAGCCGGTGCCGACATGGCTCCGTGCGGCGGAGGGAAGCGCAGCCTGGCGAAGAGCGGTTGTGCTGGCTGCACCGGGCCGAGCCTGCTCTTGACACCGTCGGCTCTGCCTACGAACTTGGGGTGCTTCGGGCAATGGCGGCTAATGTGCCCTGCGCGCTTGCAGGTGCTGCAGTGGACGGGCTCTCTATAGCCGGCTACCTTGTGTCGAGAGCTAAGGCATCTAAAGCAGCGCCCCCTGAACTTGCTTAAGAAGGCGAGGCGCGCTTGCTCTGAGCTGGAAGCAGCGAGCCGGCCAGAACACTGCAACGCAGGGGAGGCTCGATGATCCGTCGGTCCGTTCGCGCGGCGCCGCGCTTTCTGGTAGGAGAACTCGTTCCAGCCCCCCCCCCCTCGGCAGAGTCCTCTCTATCTAATGCGACTATGATTGATTTGACCTTGGATGGTGGTCTTGGCATGGGGAGCTCCGGGAGAACGGGAGAAGCGACTGACGGCGACGTGCCAGTAGGATGGGCGGGCGACTTTTCCGCAGGTGCAGGCGGCGCTACTAGGCAGTTAATGCCGGCATCCCATTCCTCTCCGGTCCGAGCGCGGGAGCACTCCCCCCGAAGCCAGATCCACGGCGGAGAGGAGGGATCCAGCGTGTGCCCGCGTGGCGACGGGGTAAGAGCAGCTAGCGGACCGACGGGTGAAAGGAAGTTGTTGCTGTCGGCGCGGATCGAACCAGACGTCGGCCCTCGCGTCAGAGCGGCAGTCGACGGACCGCCGGGACAGGCGTCGATGCGGGAGGAGCGGGCCGTCAGAAGGACGGCCGACAGACCGACGGGCGCGAGGGAGGGACTCTCTCCACGCCGAGCAGGGGATGATCCAGCGGATCTTGCTGGTGGCCTGCTCGTCATGGAGACTGCTAGGTGGTGGCCGCCGCGGCCGGGGTGGCGAGCGCGCGGAGTGGGGGAGGGCCCGGGCTCAGCTCAGCTCATGAGCCCGGGGCGTGGGAGAAGGAGAGGAATGCATGTCCTTTTCTTGACTCGAGGATGATAACTTCAGTTGACAAGCTATTATATATGCCAATGCATGCTTTGTTTACCTAACGTCAGGTACAAACACATGGCAAATCGAATGTTTCGATGTCAATTCTAACGACACAAGGATGTCAAGTTAGCTGACAAACACGATAATATTTTGTCAAAGAAAACAAAAACAAACTGAAGAACGGAGTCACAATGCTTGTCAACTGAAGTTATGAGTCATAACTTCAGTTGACAAGCATTGTAACTCCGTTCTTCAGTTTGTTTTTGTTTTCTTTAACAAAATATTATCGTGTGTGTCAGCTAACTTGACATCCTTGTGTCGTTAGAATTGGCATCGAAACATTCGGTTTGCCATGTGTTCGTACCTGACGCTAGGTAAACAAAGCATGCATTGGCATATATAATAGCTGAATCAGGTCTTTGTTAGTTCCCGAGCTTACCAACTCTTACCATTTCATCAATCCTTGTTGGTCATCTTGCATGCGATGCATCAGGTCTGAATTTCCAGCAGCAATACTCTCCCATGTGCTTTTCAGATGAAAAGTCTGAGCAGAGCCATTACATTGCCAAGAGTGGCAGAAATTTCATCTATTGGCCTTCTCTTATGAAGCATAATGGTTCTACACTGGTAGAAATTACACCGTGATTAGTGATAACAGATTCAGTAAGCAAAAGTGCTCCTCGAACCTTTTTTTTTAACAAAGGGACGGGCCCGAAGGGCCCAGCCATCCATTGATAATCATCAAAGTACATATTACAATATGACCCAACAGAAATAGGAAATAGCTACCTAGTCCCTGTAGAATGCAAAAAGGACCTCGAACAAGGGAAGAAGTTTGCAATCGAGCCCAAACGAACTGCATCCCGATGAATTTAGCCTTGCCGACGGCCGGGGAACGACACCACTTGGCCCGACGAGACCTTCATGGCACCATGCCATAGACTCCACCGTGAAGAAGAACTGCCTCCCTTTGGCATCCTGGCCGGGATGAATGAAGTTGGTCGCCCTTCGACTTGAAGATACGGCGGCTCGTCAGAGGCCGGGCAGCGACCAAGAAGGGTGCCAGAGCCTCCAGAAATCCATCGTCGTGTGAGCACATGGACTCTATCTGTAGAGTCCAACTTCCCCTATAGCGCCTCCAGAAATCCTCGAACTTTTTCACTCTCATCAGTCAAGCACAAATGCAGTTCACAAATAAATGCGGCTCAACAGTTTTAGGGGAGTTCCTATTGGACGCTTACTGCATCAAATGCTGACCCACTGAAAGACACCAAGCTAACTGTCTTAATTCCACGAAAAGTAAACCAAAAAAGAAACGAGGTGCTTGAAGCATTCGAAGTCATGATGTACAGCTCATCAACTCGTGATACTAGCCAGTAGAGGATATTACTCCCAGTGCAATATTTTAGCGCAGTGCTTTTAAGAATTCACTCGAGCGGGATAATTTATTCAGCATAATTATTTACTATACTGTATATATTTTTAGGAATTCACTTGAAAACATGGAGAATTTTCAGAAACAATGTGAGCAAATTTTCGAATTATTGTACATCTTTTTTTGAAACAAATGGAAAACATAAAATGCTAATTCTGAAATTCTAAGAACAAATTGTTTAAAAAAAATGAAAAAAAAAATTATGGTGAACATTTTTTGAAAATCCACGAATAGTTTTTTGAATTGGTGAACAAATTTCTAAAACTTTTTCCCAATTTATGAATGTTTTCGAAAATAATATCATTTTCTGAAATTCCTGAATAGTTTTTTTACCACAAAAGGAACAAAATTTGCAAACACGATTTTAAAAATTACGATTTTTAAAAAAATCCATGAACATTTTTTACATTTGTAATTTTTTTTAAAAAATAAAGAAATTTTTTAAGTTCTTGACAAATTATGGTAACGAGAATATTTTTTTAATTTGTGAATAAATTCTGAAAATACAAATATTTCCTCAATTGTTGAGCAACTTTTCGAAATTACTGCACATTTTTTAAAAAGAACCGAACAATTTTTGAGAATCTATACTTTTTCTGAGTTTATGAAAAAACTATAAATTTCGACTAAATTTGTAAACATCAACATTTCTAAAAAATTCCTTACAAAATAGGGTATATTAGAATATTTTTCGAAAATTTTGTTCGGGAACATTTTTTGAAACTCCCGAACGTAACTTGAAAACATGAATAGTCTTTACAACTTGCATGCATATCTTGAAACTTCCTAAGAAAAATTTGAACATGAACATTTTTTGGAAGAATTATTGAAATGGAAACTTTATCGAAACTCTAAACAAAATTTGGAAAAATGAAAAAGAAATTAAATTGGTGAACTTTTTTTCAAAAGAAGTGGATTTTTTGAAACTCCCAAAAATAATTTGAAAACCTGAATCTTTTTAACTTATAGTTCTTTTATGAAAAGCGAACACTTTTTATAATACAAGAACATTTTTCTGAAAATAAAAAACATTTGTCGAATTTATGAACAAATAATAATAATAATAATAATAATAATACTTTCAAAGAAATAAAAAGATAAAAAAATTGGAAAAAGAAATAAATAAAGTTAAAAATAAACAAATAAAAACCAAAATACAAAAAATAAATAGAAAAAAGTGAAAACCCGGTTCAAAAACCTTTTAGAAGGTTTTCAAAACCGGACTCTGTAGCTTGTCCGCCATCTCGAGATTGAACCGGCTCATCTTGATCGCTAAGTAGCTCGCCTCTATGCGAAGCAGCTACTATTTGATTCACAGCGCGTTAAATAGGAAATTCCCAGTTTTAGACTTCTTCTACCTTGTTCCTTCGGCCGTTGGTTTGCCTTGGACTAGCCTAGCTTTGTTTCAGCTTTGGTTAGGTTTTGTACGCTTTGCATTATCTTAACACCTTCTTCCAATATAAAAGAACACACATCTGGGTGCATTTCCAAGATAAACATGAAAGAAACAGGTCGCTCAAAAAAAAAAAATAGGTCGCTCAACAGGAGCAAATCATTAACTAACTTAACAATCCAGGAAAATGTACACAGCCAGGTTCAAATCGGTGATACGGTCGGCGGATGCACAAAGCCACGGTTCAAATTGTGGATCTCGAAGCAACGAGATTGTTTGACGGGTTAGAAGTGTTTCATGAGAACCTTCGGCCGTGGGTGTTGGCTTTTGAACGTGCGTATGCAGCTGTACAGGCGTGCCTACGTGATTCTTGCTTCGGCCGGCTACTTGACAAAATTTGCTTAACTAGCGACACGAATAAAACTGATCGATGGATTTGATGGCTAAAGACCCGTGTCGAGCCTTTGCTTTGTATTGCTTTTCGTTTTTCTGATGTTACAATCAACATCCCTAGGGTGTCTTTTATACACGTCCACAAGGGACTATGGAAATAGACTAGGACTAGGAATCCTAATACTACTAGGACTCGGTTTGGCTTTCTTTCCTAATCCTAAAGAAACAACATGATTAACTTCTACATTCAGCTCCTTAATCCTGTTGCTTGACTTCACTTCTTGCACTCCGACTTTCCTCCTCATCTCGATGAACTTCTGTCGACCGAGGGACTTGGTGAAAATATCGGCAAGTTGGTCTTTCGTGTTCACATGTTGAACCTCGATCAACCCTTCTTCAATGCACTCCCGGATATGGTGTAACCAGGTATCTATGTGCTTGCTCCTTTCGTGATGAACCAGATTTTTGCACAACGAGATTGCAGCTTGGTTATCGATCTTCAGTGACACCTTCTTCACCTCCCGCTTTGCAAGAATAGCAAGGAGTCTAATCAGCCACACTGCTTGACAAGCCGCCGTGCTTGCCGCTATGTATTCTGCCTCGCATGAAGACAGTGCCACCACCTTTTGCTTCTGAGAATTCCAGCTAATCGGATTCGGGCCAAGGTAGAAAACCATGCCCGTTGTGCTCTTTCGGTCATCAACATCACCTGCCATGTCACTATCTGAATATCCACGAAGGATCAATCCTTCCTTTCCCTTTCTGTACGTGCAACCAAGATTAATGGTGCCTTTCACATAGTGCAAGATTTGATTGACCGCGCTCATGTGCGCGGTTGTCGGATTCTCCATGAAACGACTCACGATCCCGACTGAATAAGCCAAGTCAGGTCGGGTATGCACCAAATATCTTAGGCTGCCCACAACGCTTCGATACATTGTGGTGTCCACCAACGGATTTGAGCTACGCTTGCTCAACTTGTGACGTTGGTCCATTGGAACTTGTGTCGCGTAGCAATCTGACATGCCAGACTTGTCCAATAACTTGACCGCGTAAGCCGATTGACATAGGGAAATCTCTCCGGAGCTTTGCTTCACTTCGATGCCCAAGTAATAGCTGAGTAATCCCAGATCACTCATGCTAAACTTGTTCTTCATTTGCGCCTTGAAACGTTCAATTTCTTGTACGCTATCTCCGGTGATAATCAGATCGTCGACATAAACTCCAACTAGAAGGTTTGAGCCTTTGGAGTTCTTTGTATAGACTGCGTGCTCGAGGGGACATCTCTTGAACCCGAGCGAGACCAGACTTCGGTCTAACTTTGAGTTCCAAGCTCTTGGCGCTTGCTTCAACCCGTAAAGTGCCTTCTTGAGCTTGTAAACTTTCCCTTCTTCGCCTTTCTTCTCTTAGCCGAGGGGTTGTTCCACGTACACTTCTTCTGTGAGATCGCCGTTGAGGAAAGCGGATTTAACATCCATATGATGAACCTTCCAATCCTCTTGTGCTGCCAAAGCTAGGAGCACTCTCACCGTCTCGATTCGAGCAACCGGTGCAAACACCTCATCATAGTCAACTCCTTGACGTTGTACGTAGCCCTTTGCAACGAGTCTTGCCTTGTACTTCACAATGGCACCCTGCGTGTCCTTCTTTAACTTGTAAACCCACTTCAAACCTATCGCCTTTTGGTTTGGAGATCGGGTTACCAAAGTCCACGTGTCATTGCTCTCAATCGCCTTCATCTCCTCATCGATGGCGTGCGTCCAACTACGACTTTTGTTCGCCTCTACGAAGTTCGCCGGCTCCTCAACTCCGAACAGACATAGTCCGGAGTACTCGAGCGTAACTGGCTTTGTGTACTTGTAGACTTTCTTGAGGGTCTTGTAGCGACGAGGCCCTGAGGAGTCCGTTGTGGGTTGCGAAGGAGGCGACACAAATTGTGTCGGTGTTGATGCATTTGAGGAAGACGGCTGAGACCCTGGTGTGTCATCGACATCAGTGTCGTCGGCGTAGTCGTCGTGACCGTGACCATCATCTTGATTGTCGTCACTATGCGCCTCGTTGTCGATGTTGTCGTCGAGATCTCCGCCTGTGTCATGCGCGGCGTTGTCGCTATCTCCTTGCGACCTATGCGCGTCGTCGTCGGTGTCGGCACCATGATTATCACTACCATTGTGGTCACCTTGGTTGGGCGTCTTGCCAACCACCTGGACATCCTCCCCTGCATCATCATTAGTTGGAAATTCAACTGCAAATATGTTACTGTTTGGAGCATCGTCGGCTGCGGCGCTCCAGTTCCACGCTTGGTTTTCTTCAAACACGACGTCGCGTGAAATCCGTAGACGCTTGGTTTGTGGATCATAGAAACGGTATGCCTTGGTGCCAGAACTGCTCTCGTATCCGATGAACACCATCTTGGTGCTACGATCGGCAAGCTTTGAGAGGTGCGGCTCCGCCGTCTTCACATGTGCCACTCACCCGAATGTCCGTAGATGAGACACATTCGGCTTACGTCCGTAAATTGCTTCATACGGAGTCTTGCCGATCACCGCCTTCGTTGGAGACCAGTTGAGAAGATAGACCGCCGTCGAGACAGCTTCTCCCCAAAAAGTACCCGGCAGGTTCTTGCTCTTGAGTAAACTCCTTGCCATGTCAACGACGGTTCGATTGCGCCTTTCAACGACCCCATTCTGCTGCGGCGTGTAAGGTGCCGTGAGGAACCTCTTTATGCCAATCTTCTCGCAGTAGTCGTTGAACTCATTCGACGTATACTCTCCGCCGCGATCTGTCCGTAGAGCGCGAACCTTCAGCTTGTGTTCCATCTCTGTTGCAGCCTTCAGCTTCTTGAACGCTTCAAACGCCTCATCTTTAGATCGTAGGAGAACGACCCACATATATCTCGAGTAGTCGTCTACCACGAGGAAGAAATACTTCTTTCCCGCGTGAGTTGGTGGGGTGATAGGGCCACATAGATCACCATGGAGCAGCTCGAGTGCATCACTTGCACGATAGGTAGACTGAGCAGGGAACGGCCTGCGGTGCTGTTTTCCAACCAAGCACCCGTCACATACTCGATCAACATGGTCGATAAATGGCATCCCGGATACCATCTCCATATTTGACATCTTCTTCAAGGCGTAGAAGTTAACGTGTCCAAATCTAGCAAGCCATAACCATGAATCATCATCACTCTTGGCGAGCCAACACTCCGGTTGAGATTGATCAAGGTTGAGAATATAGATCCTATTCCGTGTGCGATTAAGACGAGCTAGCACGTTTCGGAGGATGTCGAAGATCGTCATCACTCCGTTCTCGATATTCACCTTGCATCCATTCTCGTCAAGCTTCCCAATAGAGATAATGTTGTTGCGAAGCCATGGGATGTAGTACACTCCGGTGAGTATGCGATGTTCGCCTGTGAGACCCTCGAAGAGGACAGATCCTTGCCCGCAAATCTCCACAGCTGAACCATCACCGAACTTGATCGAGCCTTCAACATCGTATTCCAGCTCGAGGAATTTCTCCTTGCACCCCGTCATGTGGTTACTGGCACCCGTGTCGAGATACCACGACACGTTCTGATCACCGGATAACTTTGGTGTCACTTTTTCCTCATGAAGTAGCACCTTCCGGCTTGGTTTCACAACCACCGTTTCAGCGAGATCACAAACTTCGGCCATCAGAAGACCTGGACCTTCGCCTTCCTGCTTTGCAAAATTTGCCTTGATCTCCCGCTTGTTAGGCTTTGGACAATCCTTCGCAAAGTGACCCATCTTATTGTAGTTATAGCACTTGACCTCGGATAAGTCCAAGTTTCGTGGTTTCTGCTCTTTAGATTGGCCCGCCTTACCACGACCTTGTGGTTTGCCTTTTCCTTTGCCTTTTCCGGTTTGTCCATCGCCCTTCGTGTTGCTTGAGCCTTCGCCACCGTCACGCCTTCCTTTGCTACTTGGGGCCTCCCAATCTGCGCGCGAGTACATGAGTTGGTCACTACCTCCTCCTTTGCCTTTCCGACAGCCACGAGCATTCTCTTCCCATGTCCGCAATCGTCCGAACGCCTCCGTTATGGTCATGTCGTCGATGTCGTAAAGCTGCTCGAGTGTGCCGATGATGTACGTGAATTTATCAGTGACTGAACTGAAAAACTTCTCCACGATCTCGGTCTCATCGAGCTTTATACCAAGCGCGCGGATCTCTCCCACCAAAGTAGTAAGACGCATGGCGTAGTCATTCACCGATTCAGTTTCCTCCATCTGCAACTTGTGAAATTGGCGCTTCAGCACTAGTGCCCGAGCCTTGGTGACGCGATCTTCTCCGATCCTCATCTCCTTGAGTGCGTTCCACGCCTCCCTTGCCGTCTCGAACTCCGCCAATGTCATTAGTACGGAATCCGGCACAGACTGGGCTATGGCGGCCATGGCACTTTCGTCGGACTCGTCATCGACGTCGTCGTTCGTGATTGCCTGCCACACTCGAAGGGATCGAAGAATAATATTCATCTTCACCGCCCACACGCCGTAGTTGGCGTCGGTGAGCATCGGGTACTGGATGGGGATGTTGCGATGCACCTGGACGTTGGCGCCGCTCGTTCCTCCACCACTGGTTGTTGACTTGACGCCCTTCTTCACCTTGTCGCCGTTCTTGTTCGCCTTGGCACCGCCGCTGCCGGACTCGACCGACTCAGCGTCGCTGTCCGTCATCGTAGATCGTAGATCGTCGAGGCTCTAGATACCAATTGTTGAACTTCATCTCATCTCGATGAACTTCTGTCGACCGAGGGACTTGGTGAAAATATCGGCAAGTTGGTCTTTTGTGTTCACATGTTGAACCTCGATCAACCCTTCTTCAATGCACTCCCGGATATGGTGGAACCGGGTATCTATGTGCTTGCTCCTTTCGTGATGAACCGGATTTTTGCACAACGAGATTGCAGCTGGGTTATCGATCTTCAGTGACACCTTCTGCACCTCCCGCTATGCAAGAATAGCTAGGAGTCTTCTCAGCCACACTGCTTGACAAGCCGCCGTGCTTGCCGCTATGTATTTTGCCTCGCATGAAGACAGTGCCACCACCTTTTGCTTCTGAGAATTCCAGCTAATCGGATTCTGGCCAAGGTAGAAAACCATGCCCGTTGTGCTCTTTCGGTCATCAACATCACCTGCCATGTCGCTATTGAATATCCACGAAGGATCAATCCTTCCTTTCCCTTTCTGTACGTGCAACCAAGATTAATGGTGCCTTTCACATAGCGCAAGATTTGATTGACCGCGCTCATGTGCTCGGTTGTCGGATTCTCCATGAAACGACTCACGATCCCGACTGAATAAGCCAAGTCAGGTCGGGTATGCACCAAATATCTTAGGCTGCCCACAACGCTTCGATACATTGTGGTGTCCACCAGCGGATTTGAGCTACGCTTGCTCAACTTGTGACGTTGGTCCATTGGAACTTGTGTCTCGTAGCAATCTGACATGCCACACTTTTCCAATAACTTGACCGCATAAGCCGATTGACATAGGGAAATCTCTTCGGAGCTTTGCTTCACTTCGATGCCCAAGTAATAGCTGAGTAATCCCTGATCGCTCATGCTAAACTTGTTCTTCATTGGTGCCTTGAAACGTTCAATTTCTTGTACGCTATCTCCGGTGATAATCAGATCGTCGACATAAACTCCAATTAGCAGGTTTGAGCCTTTGGAGTTCTTTGTATGGACTGGGTGCTCGAGGGGACATCTCTTCAACCCGAGCGAGACCAAACTCCGGTCTAACTTTGAGTTCCAAGCTCTTGGCGCTTGCTTCAACCCATAAAGTGCCTTCTTGAGCTTGTAAACTTTCCCTTCTTTGCCTTTTTTCTCGTAGCCGAGGGGTTGTTCCACGTACACTTCTTCTGTGAGATCGCCGTTGAGGAAAGCGGATTTAACATCCATATGATGAACCTTCCAATCCTCTTGTGCTGCCAAAGCTAGGAGCACTCTCACCGTCTCGATTCGAGCAACCGGTGCAAACACATCATCATAGTAAACTCCTTGACATTGTAAGTAGCCCTTTGCAACGAGTCTTGCCTTGTACTTCACAATGGCACCCTCTGTGTCCTTCTTTAACTTGTAAACCCACCTCAAACCTATCGTATTTTGGTTTGGAGGTCGGGTTACCAAAGTCCACGTGCCATTGCTCTCAATCGCCTTCATCTCCTCATCCATGGCGTGCGTCCAGCTAGGACTTTTGCTCGCCTCTACGAAGTTCGCCGGCTCCTCAACTCCGAACAGACATAGTCCGGAGTACTCGAGCGTAACTGGCTTTGTGTACTTGTAGACTTTCTTGAGGGTCTTGTAGCGACGAGGCCCTGAGGAGTCCGTTGTGGCTTGCGAAGGAGGTGACACAAATTGTGTCGATGTTGATGCACTTGAGGAAGATGGCTGAGTCTCGGGCGTGTCATCGACATCCGCGTCGTCGGCGTAGTTGTCGTGATCATGATCATCATCTTGATTGTCATCGTCACTATGCGCCTCGTTGTCGATGTTGTCGTCGAGATCTCCGCCTGTGTCGTGCGCGGCGTTGTCGCTATCTCCTTGCGACCTATGCGCGTCGTCGTCGGTATCGGCACCGTGATGATCACTACCATTGTGGTCACCTTGGTTGGGCGTCTTGCCAACCACCTGGACATCTTCTCCTGCATCATCGTCAGTTGGAAATTCAACTGCAAATATGTTACTGTTTGGAGCATCGTCGGCTACGGCGCTCCAATTCCACGCTTGGTTTTCTTCAAACACGACGTCGCGTGAAATCCGTAGACGATTGGTTTGTGGATCATAGAAGCGGTATGCCTTGGTACCGGAACTTCTCTCATATCCGATGAACATCATCTTGGTGCTACGATCGGCAAGCTTTGAGAGGTGCGGCTCCGCCGTCTTCACATGTGCCACACACCCGAATGTCAGTAGATGAGACACATTCGGCTTACGTCCGTAAATTGCTTCATACGGAGTCTTGCCGATCACCGCCTTCGTTGGAGCCCGGTTGAGAAGATAGACCGCCGTCGAGACAGCTTCTCCCCAAAAAGTCCCCGGCAGGTTCTTGCTCTTGAGTAAACTCCTTGCCATGTCAACGACGGTTCGATTGCACCTTTCAACGACTCCATTCTGCTGCGGCATGCAAGGTGCCGTGAGGAACCTCTTTATGCCAATCTTCTCGCAGTAGTCGTTGAACTCATTCGACGTAAACTCTTCGCCGCGATCTGTCCGTAGAGCACGAACCTTCAGCTTGTGTTCCATCTCTGTTGCAGCCTTCAGCTTCTTGAATGCTTCAAACGCCTCATCTTTAGACCGTAGGAGAACGAGCCACATATATCTCGAGTAGCCGTCTACCACAATTAAGAAATACTTCTTTACAGCGTTAGTTCCGGGGTGATAGGGCCACATAGATCACCATGGAGCAGCTCGAGTGCATCACTTGCACGATAGGTAGACTGAGCAGGGAATGGCCTGCGGTGCTGTTTTCCAACCAAGCACCCGTCACATACTCGATCAACATGGTCGATAACTGGCATCCCGGATACCATCTCCATCTTTGACATCTTCTTCAAGGCATAGAAGTTAACGTGTCCAAATCTAGCATGCCATAACCACGAATCATCATCACTCTTGGCGAGCCAACACTCCGGTTGAGATTGATCAAGGTTGAGGATATATAGCCTATTCCGTGTGCGATTAACACGACCTAGCACGTTTCGGAGGTTGTCGAAGATCGTCATCACTCCGCTCTCGATATTCACCTTGCATCCATTCTCGTCAAGCTTCCCAATAGAGATGATGTTGTTGCGCAGCCGTGGGATGTAGTACACTCCGGTGAGTATGCGATGTTCACCTGTGAAACCCTCAAAGAGGACAGATCCTTGCCCGCAAATCTCCACAGCTGAACCATCACCGAACTTGACCGAGCCTTCAACATCGTATTCCACCTCGAGGAATTTCTCCTTGCACCCCGTCATGTGGTTCCCGACACCCGTGTCGAGATACCACGACATGTTCTGATCACCGGATAACTTTGGTGTCACTTTTTCCTCATGAAGTAGCACCTTCCGGCTTGGTTTCACATCCACCATTTCAGCGAGATCACAAACTTCGGCCATCAGAAGACCTGGACCCTTCGTCTTCCTGTTTTGCCAAATTTGCCTTGATCTCCCGCTTGTTAGGCTTTGGACAATCCTTCACAAAGTGACCTATCTTATTGCAGTTATAGCACTTGACCTCGGACAAGTCCAAGTTCCGTGGTTTCTGCTCTTTAGATTGGCCCGCCTTACCACGACCTTGTGGTTTGCCTTTTCCTTTGCCTTTTCCGGTTTGTCCATCACCCTTCGTGTTGCTTGAGCCTTCGCCACCGTCACGCCTTCCTTTGCTACTTGGGGCCTCCCAATCTGCACGCGAGTACATGAGTTGGTCACTACCTCCTCCTTTGCCTTTCCGACAGCCACGAGCATTCTCTTCCCATGTCCGCAGGCGTCCGATTGCCTCCGTTATGGTCATATCGTCAATGTCGTAAAGCTGCTCGAGCGTGCCGATGATGTACGTGAATTTATCAGTGACTGGACTGAAAAACTTCTCCACGATCTCGGTCTCATCGAGCTTTGCACCAAGCGTGCGGATCTCTCCCACCAAAGTAGTAGGACGCATGGCGTAGTCATTCACCGATTCAGTTTCCTCCATCTGCAACTTGTGAAATTGGCGCTTCAGCACTTGTGCCCGAGCCTTGGTGACGCGATCTTCTCTGATCCTCATGTCCTTGAGTGCGTTCCACGCCTCTCTTGCCGTCTCGAACTCCGCCAATGTCAACAGCACGGAATTCGGCACAGACTGGGCTATGGCGTCCATGGCACCTTCGTCGCGCTCCTCGTTGACGTCGTCGTCTGTGATGGCCTCCCATACTCGAAGGGATCAAAGAATAATCTTCATCTTCACCGCCCACACGTCGTAGTTGGCGTCGGTGAGCATCGGGTACTGGATGGGGATGTTGCGATGCGCCTGGACGTTGGCGCCGCTCGTTCCTCCACCACTGGTTGCTGACTTGACGCCCTTCTTCACATTGTCGCCGTTCTTGTTCGCCTTGGCACCGCCGCTGCCGGACTCGACCGACTCAGCGTCGCTGTCCGTCGACGGATAGCGACGCCGAGTCGGTCGAGTCCAGCAGCGGCGGTGCCAAGGCGAACAAGAACGACGACAAGGTGAAGAAGGGCGTCAAGTAAGCAACCAGTGGTGGAGGAACGAGCGCCGCCAACGTCCGGGCGCATCGCAACATCCCCATCCAGTACCCGATGCTCACCGACGCCTACTACGGCGTGTGGGCGGTGAAGATGAAGATTATTCTTCGATCCCTTCGAGTGTGGGAGGCCATCACGGACGACGACGTCGACGAGGAGCGCGACGAAGGTGCCATGGCCGCCATAGCCCAGTCTGTGCCGGATTCCGTGCTGATGACATTGGCGGCGTTCGAGATGGCAAGGGAGGCGTGGAACGCACTCAAGGAGATGAGGATCGGAGAAGATCGCGTCACCAAGGCAAGGGCACAAGTGCTGAAGCGCCAATTTCACAAGTTGCAGATGGAGGAAACTGAATCGGTGAATGACTACGCCATGCGTCTTACTACTTTGGTGGGACAGATCCGCGGGCTTGGTGCAAAGCTCGATGCGACCGAGATCATGGAGAAGTTTTTCAGTTCAGTCACTGATAAATTCACGTACATCATCGGCACACTCGAGCAGCTTTACGACATCGACGACATGACCATAACGGAGGCGATCGGACGATTGCGGACATGGGAAGAGAATGCTCGTGTGTGACAACCCGATGCCGACGTTCCAGAAGATTCCCTTTCCTTTCCGTTTTCGTCGTGTGTCTGTTTTTATTTTGTCGCATCATCATCGCATCATGCGCATCATCTGCATTGCATCGGCACCCCGTTGCCGCCAGTTTTCAAAACTGCATCCGTTTAGTTGCCGGTTCTCTCCGTTTTATCGTTGAGTGTTTGAGACCAACCACACACGCACGCGCCCGAGATATCGTTAAACTCTCTCGCCGGGTTGTCGTTTTCCCTCTCATCCCCGCCTAGCCCCTCTGCACAGTGCACCAACCCTACGCGCAGCCCAGTCCGAAAACCTCCCGAAACCCGAACTGGGTGCTCGTGACCGTTGGAACTTGGACTTGTCCGAGGTCAAGTGCTATAACTGCAATAAGATGGGTCACTTTGCGAAGGATTGTCCAAAGCCTAACAAGCGGGAGATCAAGGCAAATTTGGCAAAGCAGGAAGACGAAGGTCCAGGTCTTCTGATGGCCGAAGTTTGTGATCTCGCTGAAACGGTGGTTGTGAAACCAAGCTGGAAGGTGCTACTTCATGAGGAAAAAGTGACACCAAAGTTATCCGGTGATCAGAACATGTCGTGGTATCTCGACACGGGTGTCGGGAACCACATGACGGGATGCAAGGAGAAATTCCTCGAGCTGGAATACGATGTTGAAGGCTCGGTCAAGTTTGGTGATGGTTCAGCTGTGGAGATTTGCGGGCAAGGATCTGTCCTCATTGAGGGTATCACAGGCGAACATCGCATACTCACCGGAGTGTACTACGTCCCACGGCTGCGCAACAACATCATCTCTATTGGGAAGCTTGACGAGAATGGATGCAAGGTGAATATCGAGAGCGGAGTGATGACCATCTTCGACAACCTCCGAAACGTGCTAGCTCGTGTTAATAGCACACGGAATAGGCTATATATCCTCAACCTTGATCAATCTCAACCGGAGTGTTGGCTCGCCAAGAGTGATGATGATTCGTGGTTATGGCATGCTAGATTTGGACACGTTAACTTCTTTGCCTTGAAGAAGATGTCAAAGATGGAGATGGTATCCGGGATGCCAGTTATCGACCATGTTGATCGAGTATGCGAAGGGTGCTTGATTGGAAAACAGCACCGCAGGCCATTCCTTGCTCAGTCTACCTATCATGCAAGTGATGCACTCGAGCTGCTCCATGGTGATCTATGTGGCCCTATCACCCCGGAACTAACGCTGGAAAGAAGTATTTCTTCCTTGTGGTAGACGACTACTCGAGATATATGTGGGTCGTTCTCCTACGGTCTAAAGAAGAGGCGTTTGAAGCATTCAAGAAGCTGAAGGCTGCAACAGAGATGGAACACAAGCTGAAGGATCGCGCTCTACGGACAGATCGCGGCGGAGAGTTTACGTCGAATGAGTTCAAAGACTACTGCGAGAAGATTGGCATAAAGAGGTTCCTCATGACACCTTACACGCCGCAGCAGAATGGGGTCGTTGAAAGGCGCAATCGAACCGTCGTTGACATGGCAAGGAGTTTACTCAAGAGCAAGAACCTGCCGGCTACTTTTTGGGGAGAAGCTATCTCGACGGCGGTCTATCTTCTCAACCGGGCTCCAACGAAGGCGGTGATCGGCAAGACTCTGTATGAAGCAATTTACGGACGTAAGCCGAATGTGTCTCATCTACGGACATTCGGGTGCATGGCACATGTGAAGACGGCGGAGCCGCAACTCTCAAAGCTTGCCGATCGTAGCACCAAGATGGTGTTCATCGGATACGACAGCAGTTCTGGCACCAAGGCATACCGTTTCTACGATCCACAAACCAAGCGTCTACGGATTTCACGCGACGTCGTGTTTGAAGAAAACCAAGCGTGGAATTGGAGCGCCGCAGCCGACGATGCTCCAAACAGTAACATATTTGCAGTTGAATTTCCAACTGATGAAGATGCAGGGGAGGATGTCCAGGTGGTTGGCAAGACGCCCAACCAAGGTGACCACAATGGTAGTGATCATCATGGTGCCGACACCGACGACGACGCGCATAGGTCGCAAGGAGATAGCGACAACGCCGCGCACGACACGGGTGGAGATCTCGACGACAACATCGACAACGAGGCGCATAGTGACGATGACAATCAAGATGATGGTCATGATAACGACGACTACGCCGACGACGTGGATGTCGATGACACGCCCGAGACTCAGCCATCTTCCTCAAGAGCATCAACATCGACACAATTTGTGTCACCTCCTTCGCAAGCCACAATGGACTCCTCAGGGCCTCGTCGCTACAAGATGCTCAAGAAAGTCTACAAGTACACAAAACCAGTTACGCTCGCGTACTCCGGACTATGTCTTTTCGGAGTTGAGGAGCCGGCGAACTTCGTAGAGGCGAGCAAAAGTCCTAGCTGGACGCACGCCATGGATGAGGATATGAAGGCAATTGAGAGCAATGGCACGTGGACTTTGGTAACCTGTCCTCTAAACCGAAAGGCGATATGTTTGAAGTGGGTTTACAAGTTACAGAAGGACACGGAGGGTGCCATTGTGAAGTACAAGGCAAGACTCGTTGCAAAGGGCTACGTTCAACGTCAAGGAGTTGACTATGATGAGGTGTTTGCACCGGTTGCTCGAATCGAGACGGTGAGAGTGCTCCTAGCTTTGTCGGCACAAGAGGATTGGAAGGTTCATCATATGGATGTTAAATCCGCTTTCCTCAACGGCGATCTCACACAAGAAGTGCACGTGGAACAACCCCTCGGCTACGAGAAGAAAGGCGAAGAAGGGAAAGTTTACAAGCTCAAGAAGGCACTTTACGGGTTGAAGCAAGCGCCAAGAGCTTGGAACTCAAAGTTAGACCGAAGTCTGGCCTCGCTCGAGTTCAAGAGATGTCCCCTCGAGCATGCAGTCTATACAAAGAACTCCAAAGGCTCAAACCTGCTAGTTGGAGTTCATGTCGACGATCTGATTATCACCGGAGATAGCGTACAAGAAATTGAATGTTTCAAGGCGCAAATGAAGAACAAGTTTAGCATGAGTGATCTGGGATTACTCAGCTATTACTTGGGCATCGAAGTGAAGCAAAGCTCCAGAGAGATTTCCCTATGTCAATCGGCTTATGCGGTCAAGTTATTGGAAAAGTGTGGCATGTCAGATTGCTACGAGACACAAGTTCCAATGGACCAACGTCACAAGTTGAGCAAGCGTAGCTCAAATCCGCCGGTGGGCACCACAATGTATCGAAGCGTTGTGGGCAGCCTAAGATATTTGGTGCATACCCGACCTGACTTGGCTTATTCTATCGGGATCGTGAGTCGTTTCATGGAGAATCCGACAACCGATCACATGAGCGCGGTCAATCAAATCTTGCGCTATGTGAAAGGCACCATTAGTATTGGTTGCACGTACAGAAAGGGAAAGGAAGGACTGATCCTTCATGGATATTCAGATAGAAGTTAATCATGTTGTTTCTTTAGGATTAAGAAAGAAAGCCAAACCGAGTCCTAGTAGTATTAGGATTCCTAGTCCTAGTCTATTTCCATAGTCCGTTGTGGACGTGTATAAAAGACACCCTAGGGGTGTTGAATGTAACACCAGAAAAACGAAAAGCAATACAAAGCAAAGGATCGACACGGGCCTTTAGCCATCAAATCCATCGATCAGTTTTATTCGTGTCGCTAGTTACGCAAGTTCCGTCAAGTAGCCGGCCAAAGCAAGAATCGCGTAGGACAGCGACGCTTGGTATCTAGAGCCTCGACGATCTACGATCTACGATGACGGACAACGACGCTGAGTCGGTCGAGTCCGTCAGCGGCGGTGCCAAGGCGAAGAAGAACGGCGACAAGGTGAAGAAGGGCGTCAAGTCAGCAACCAGTGGTGGAGGAACGAGCGGCGCCAACGTCCAGGCGCATCGCAACATCCCCATCCAGTACCCGATGCTCACCGACGCCAACTACGGCGTGTGGGCGGTGAAGATGAAGATTATTCTTCGATCCCTTCGAGTGTGGGAGGCCATCACGGACGACGACGTCGACGAGGAGCGCGATGAAGGTGCCATGGCCGCCATAATCCAATATGTGCCGGATTCGGTGCTGATGACATTGGCGGAGTTCGAGACGGCAAGAGAGGCGTGGAACGCACTCAAGGAGATGAGGATCAGAGAAGATCACGTCACCAAGGCAAGGGCACAAGTGCTGAAGCGCCAATTTCACAAGTTGCGGATGGAGGAAACTGAATCGGTGAATGACTACGCCATGCGTCTTACTACTTTGGTGGGAGAGATCCGCACGCTTGGTGCAAAGCTCGATGAGACCGAGATCGTGGAGAAGTTTTTCAGTCCAGTCACTGATAAATTCACGTACATCATCGGCACACTCGAGCAACTTTACGACATCGACGACATGACCATAACGGAGGCGATCTGACGATTGCGGACATGGGAAGAGAATGCTCGTGGCTGTCGGAAAGGCAAAGGAGGAGGTAGTGACCAACTCATGTACTCGCGCGCAGATTGGGAGGCCCCAAGTAGCAAAGGAAGGTGTGACGGTGGCGAAGGCTCAAGCAACACGAAGGGCGATGGACAAACCGGAAAAGGCAAAGGAAAAGGCAAACCACAATGTCGTGGTAAGGCGGGCCAATCTAAAGAGCAGAAACCACGGAACTTGGACTTGTCCGAGGTCAAGTGCTATAAATGCAATAAGATGGGTCACTTTGCGAAGGATTGTCCAAAGCCTAACAAGCGGGAGATCAAGGCAAATTTGGCAAAGCAGGAAGATGAAGGTCCAGGTCTTCTGATGGCCGAAGTTTGTGATCTCGCTGAAACGATGGTTGTGAAACCAAGCCGAAAGGTGCTACTTCATGAGGAAAAAGTGACACCAAAGTTATCCGGTGATCAGAACGTGTCGTGGTATGTCGACACGGGTGCCAGTAACCACATGACGGGGTGCAAGGAGAAATTCCTCGAGCTGGAATACGATGTTGAAGGCTCGGTCAAGTTCGGTGATGGTTCAGCTATGGAGATTTGCGGGCAAGGATTTGTCCTCTTTGAGGGTCTCACTGGCGAACATCGCGTACTCACCGGAGTGTACTACATCCCACGGCTGCGCAACAACATCATCTCTATTGGGAAGCTTGACGAGAATGGATGCAAGGTGAATATCGAGAGCGGAGTGATGACGATCTTCGACAACCTCCGAAACGTGCTAGGTCGTGTTAATCGCACACGGAATAGGCTATATATCCTCAACCTTGATCAATCTCAACCGGAGTGTTGGCTCGCCAAGAGTGATGATGATTCGTGCTTATGGCATGCTAGATTTGGACACATTAACTTCTACGCCATGAAGAAGATGTCAAAGATGGAGATGGTATCCGGGATGCCAGTTATCGACCATGTTGATCGAGTATGCGATGGGTGCTTGGTTGGAAAACAGCACCGCAGGCCATTCCCTGCTCAGTCTACCTATCGTGCAAGTGATGCACTCGAGCTGCTCCATGGTGATCTATGTGGCCCTATCACCCTGGCAACTCACGCTGGAAAGAAGTATTTCTTCCTTGTGGTAGGCGACTACTCGAGATATATGTGGGTCGTTCTCCTACGGTCTAAAGATGAGGCGTTTGAAGCATTCAAGAAGCTGAAGGCTGCAACAGAGATGGAACACAAGCTGAAGGTTCGCGCTCTATGAACAGATCGCGGGGGAGAGTTTATGTCGAATGAGTTCAACGACTACTGCGAGAAGATTGGCATAAAGAGGTTCCTCACGGCACCTTACACGCCGCAGCAGAATGGGGTCGTTGAAAGGCGCAATCGAACTGTCGTTGACATGGCAAGGATTTACTCAAGAGCAAGAACCCGCCAGGGACTTTTTGGGGAAGCTGTCTCGACGGCGGTCTATCTTCTCAACCGGGCTCCAACGAAGGCGGTGATCGGCAAGACTCCGTATGAAGCAATTTACGGACGTAAGCCGAATGTGTCTCATCTACGGACATTCGGGTGCGTGGCACATGTGAAGACGGCGGAGCCGCACCTCTCAAAGCTTGCCGATCGTAGCACCATGATGGTGTTCATCGGATACGAGAGCAGTTCTGGAACCAAGGCATACCGTTTCTACGATCCACAAACCAAGCGTCTACGGATTTCACGCGACGTCGTGTTTGAAGAAAACCAAGCGTGGAATTGGAGCGCCGCAGCCGACGATGCTCCAAATAGTAACATAATTGCAGTTGAATTTCCAACTGATGAAGATGCAGGGGAGGATGTCCAGGTGGTTGGCAAGACGAGCAACCAAGGTGACCACAATGGTAGTGATCATCATGGTGCCGACACCGACGACGATGCGCATAGCTCGCAAGGAGATAGCGACAACGCCGAGCACGACACGGGTGGAGATCTCGATGACAACATTGACAACGAGGCGCATAGTGACGATGACAATCAAGATGATGGTCATGATCACGATGACTACGCCGACGACGTGGATGTCGATGACACGCCCGAGACTCAGCCATCTTCCTCAAGTGCATCAACATCGACACAATTTGTGTCACCTCCTTCGCAAGCCACAATGGACTCCTCAGGGCCTCGTCGCTACAAGATGCTCAAGAAAGTCTACAAGTACACAAAGCCAGTTACGCTCGAGTACTCCGGACTATGTCTTTTCGGAGTTGAGGAGCCGGCGAACTTCGTAGAGGCGAGCAAAAGTCCTAGCTGGACGCACGCCATGGATGAGGAGATGAAGGCAATTGAGAGCAATGGCACGTGGACTTTGGTAACCCGTCCTCTAAACCAAAAGGCGATAGGTTTGAAGTGGGTTTACAAGTTAAAGAAGGACACGGAGGGTGCCATTGTGAAGTACAAGGCAAGACTCGTTGCAAAGGGCTACGTTCAACGTCAAGGAGTTGACTATGATGAGGTGTTTGCACCGGTTGCTCGAATCGAGACGGTGAGAGTGTTGGGGAACGTCGCATGGGAAACAAAAAATTTCCTACGCGCACGAAGACCTATCATGGTGATGTCCATCTACGAGAGGGGATGAGTGATCTACGTACCCTTGTAGACCGTACAGCAGAAGCGTTAGTGAACGTGGTTGATGTAGTGGAACGTCCTCACGTCCCTCGATCCGCCCCGCCAACTATCCCGCGATCAGTCCCACGATCTAGCACCGAACGGACGGCACCTCCGCGTTCAGCACACGTACAGCTCAACGATGATCTCGGCCTTCTTGATGCAGCAAGAGAGACGGAGAGGTAGAAGAGTTCTCCGGCAGCGTGACGGCGCTCCGGAGGTTGGTGATGACCTTGTCTCGGCAGGGCTCCGCCCGAGCTCCGCAGAAACGCGATCTAGAGGAAAAACCGTGGAGGTATGTGGTCGGGCTGCTGTGGAAAAGTCGTCTCAAATCAGCCCTAAAACCTTCGTATATATAGGTGGGAGAGGGGGGGCCTTGCCTTGGGGCTCAAGGAGCCCCAAGGGGGTCGGCCGAGCCAAGGGGGGAGGTCCGCCCCCCAAACCGAGTTGGACTTGGTTTGGTGGGTGGGAGTCCTTCCTTCCCTTCCCACCTCCTCCTTTTTTTCTTTCTCTTTGATTTTTCTTCCAATGCGCATAGGGCCTTTTTGGGCTGTCCCACCAGCCCACTAAGGGCTGGTGCGCCACCCTCAAAGCCTATGGGCTTCCCCGGGGTGGGTTGACCCCCCCCGGTGAACTCCCGGAACCCATTCGTCATTCCCGGTACATTCTCGGTAACTCCGAAAACCTTGCGGTAATCAAATGAGGTAACCCTATATATCAATCTTCATTTCCGGACCATTCCGGAAACCCTCGTGACGTCCGTGATCTCATCCAGGACTCCGAACAACATTCGGTAACCAACCATATAATTCAAATACGCATAAAACAACGTCGAACCTTAAGTGTGCAGACCCTGCGGGTTCGAGAACTATGTAGACATGACCCGAGAGACTCCTCGGTCAATATACAATAGCGGGACCTGGATGCCATATTGCATCCTACATATTCTACGAAGATCTTATCATTTGAACCTCAGTGTCAAGGATTCATATAATCCCGTATGTCATTCCCTTTGTCCTTCGGTATGTTACTTGCCCGAGATTCGATCATCAGTATCCGCATACCTATTTCAACCTCGTTTACCGGCAAGTCTCTTTACTCGTTCCGTAATACAAGATCCCGCAACTTACACTAAGTCACATTGCTTGCAAGGCTTGTGTGTGATGTTGTATTACCGAGTGGGCCCCGAGATACCTCTCCGTCACACGGAGTGACAAATCCCAGTCTTGATCCATACTAACTCAACTAACACCTTCAGAGATACCTGTAGAGCATCTTTATAGTCACCCAGTTACGTTGCGACGTTTGATACACACAAAGTATTCCTCCGGTGTCAGTGAGTTATATGATCTCATGGTCATAGGAACAAATACTTGACACGCAGAAAACAGTAGCAACAAAATGACACGGTCAACATGCTACGTCTATTAGTTTGGGTCTAGTCCATCACGTGATTCTCCTAATGACGTGATCCAGTTATCAAGCAACAACACCTCATTCATAATCAGAAGACACTGACCGTCTTTGATCAACTGGCTAGCCAACTAGAGGCTTGCTAGGGACAGTGTTTTGTCTATGTATCCACACATGTAAATGAGTCTTCATTCAATACAATTATAGCATGGATAATAAACGATTATCTTGATACAGGAATTATAATAATAACTATATTTATTATTGCCTCTAGGGCATAATTCCAACAGTCTCCCACTTGCACTAGAGTCAATAATCTAGTCCTCACATCATCATGCGAATTACATTGTAATAAATCTAACACCCATACAGTTCTGGTGTTGATCATGCTTAGCCTGTGGAAGAGGTTTAGTCAGCGGGTCTGCTACATTCAGATCCGTGTGCACTTTGCATATACTCACGTCCTCCCCTTCGACGTAGTCGCGAATGAGGTTGAAGCGTCGTTTGATGTGTCTGGACTTCTTGTGAAACCGTGGTTCCTTTGCTAAGGCAATGGCACCCGTGTTGTCACAGAACAAGGTTATTGGATTCAGTGCGCTTGGCACCACTCCAAGATCCATCATGAATTGCTTCATCCAGACACCCTCCTTAGCCGCCTCCGAGGCAGCCATGTACTCCGCTTCACATGTAGAATCTGCTACGACGCTTTGCTTGGAACTGCACCAGCTTACCGCACCCCCATTAAGAATAAATACGTATCCGGTTTGTGACTTAGAGTCGTCCGGATCTGTGTCAAAGCTTGCATCGACGTAACCTTTTACGGCGAGCTCTTCGTCACCTCCATATACGAGAAACATCTCCTTAGTCCTTTTCAGGTACTTCAGGATATTCTTGACCGCCGTCCAATGATCCACTCCTAGATTACTCTGGAACCTACCTGCCATACTTATGGCCAAGCTAACGTCCGGTCTAGTGCACAGCATTGCATACATGATAGAACCTATGGCTGAAGCATAGGGGACGGAGCACATATGCTCTCTATCTTCATCAGTTGCTGGGCACTAAGTCTTACTCAATCTCGTACCTTGTAAAACTGGCAAGAAACCCTTCTTGGACTGTTCCATTTTGAACCTCTTCAAAACTTTATCAAGGTATGTGCTTTGTGAAAGTCCTATCAGGCGTTTTGATCTATCCCTATAGATCTTAATGCCTAGAATGTAAGCAGCTTCTCCTAGGTCCTTCATAGAGAAACTTTTATTCAAGTAATCCTTTATGCTCTCCAAAAACTCTACGTTGTTTCCAATCAGCAATATGTCATCCACATATAATATTAGAAACGCCACAGAGCTCCCACTCACTTTCTTGTAAATACAAGATTCTCCAACCACTTGTATAAACCCAAATGCTTTGATCACGTCATCAAAGCGTTTGTTCCAACTCCGAGATGCTTGCACCAGTCCATAAATGGATCGCTGGAGCTTGCACACCTTGTTAGCATTCTTAGGATCGACAAAACCTTCGGGTTGCATCATATACAATTCTTCCTTAAGGAAACCGTTAAGGAACGCCGTTTTGACATCCATCTGCCAGATTTCATAATCGAAAAATGCAGCTATTGCTAACATGATTCTGACAGACTTAAGCATCGCTACGGGTGAGAATGTCTCATCGTAGTCAACTCCTTGAACTTGTGAAAAACCCTTTGCCACAAGTCGAGCTTTATAAACGGTCACATTGCCGCCAGCGTCCGTCTTCCTCTTAAAGATCCATTTGTTCTGAATAGCCTTGCGGCCCTCAGGCAGTACCTCCAAAGTCCACACTTTGTTCTCATACATGGATCCTATCTCGGACTTCATGGATTCTAGCCATTTGTTGGAATCTGGGCCCACCAGTGCTTCTTCATAATTTCCAGGTTCATTGTTGTCCAACAACATGATTGATAAGACGGGATTACCGTACCACTCTGGAGCAGCACGTGGTCTCGTCGACCTGCGTGGTTCGACAGAAACTTGAACCGGAGTTTCATGATCATCATCATTAACTTCCTCCTCAACCGGCGTCGCAACGACAGAGGTTTCCCCTTACCCTGCGCCACCATCCAGAGGGATGAGAGGTTCGACAACCTCATCAAGTTCTATCTTCCTCCCACTCAATTCTCTCGAGAGAAACTCCTTCTCGAGAAAAGCTCCATTTTTAGCAACAAACACTTTGCCCTCGGATTTGAGATAGAAGGTGTACCCAACTGTCTCTTTTGGGTATCCTATGAAGATGCACCTTTCCGCTTTGGGTTCCAGCTTTTCAGGCTGAAACTTTTTGACATAAGCATCACATCCCCAAACTTTAAGAAACGACAACTTTGGCCTTTTGCCATACCACAGTTCATATGGTGTCGTCTCAACGGATTTTGATGGTGCCCTATTTAAAGTGAATGCAGCTGTTTCTAATGCATAACCCCAAAACGATAACGGCAAATCGGTAAGAGACATCATAGATCGCACCATCTCTAATAAAGTACGATTACGACATTCGGACACACCATTACGCTGTGGTGTTCCACGCGGTGTCAACTGTGAAACAATTCCACATTGTCTTAAGTGAGCACCAAACTCGAAACTCAGATATTCACCCCCACGATCAGACCGTAGGAACTTGATCTTCTTGTTACGATGATTTTCAACTTCACTCTGAAATTGCTTGAACTTTTCAAATGTTTCAGACTTGTGCTTCATTAAGTAGACATAACCATATCTACTCAAATCGTCAGTGAAGGTGAGAAAATAACCATATCCGCCGCGTGCCTCTACGCTCATCGGACCACACACATCGGTATGTATGATTTCCAACAAGTCACTTGCACGCTCCATTGTTCCGGAGAATGGAGTTTTAGTCATCTTGCCCATGAGGCATGGTTCACACGTGTCAAGTGAATCAAAGTCAAGTGACTCCAAAAGTCCATCGGCATGGAGTTTCTTCATGCGCTTTACACCAATATGACCTAAGCGGCAGTGCCACAAAATATGGCGCTATCATTGTTAACTCTAACTCTTTTGGTCTCAATGTTATGTATGTGCGTATCGCTATCAAGATTCAATATGAACAATCCTCTCACATTGGGTGCATGACCATAAAAGATGTTACTCATAGAAATAGAACAACCATTATTCTCTGACTTAAAAGAGTAACCGTATCGCAATAAACAAGATCCAGATATAATGTTCATGCTCAACGCACGCACTAAATAACAATGATTCAAGTTCATAACTAATCCTGATGGTAACTGAAGTGAAACTGTGCCGACGGCGATTGCATCAACCTTGGAACCATTTCCTACACGCATCGTCACTTCATCTTTCGCCAGCCTTCGTCTATTCCGCAGTTCCTGTTTCGAGTTGCAAATATGAGCAACAGAACCGGTATCGAATACCCAGGCACTACTACGAGAGCCGGTTAAGTACACATCAATAACATGTATATCAAATATACCTGATTTTTCTTTGGCAACCTTCTTATCTTCCAGATACTTGGGGCAATTGCGCTTCCAGTGACCCATACCCTTGCAATAGTAACACTCTGTTTCAGGCTTAGGTCCAGCTTTGGGTTTCTTCGTCGGATTGGCAATAGGCTTGCAGCTCTTCTTTGAATTACCCTTCTTGCCTTTGCCGTTTCTCTTGAAACTAGTGGTCTTATTCACCATCAACACTTGATGCTCTGTACGGAGTTCAGACTCTGCGACTTTCAGCATCGCAAACAACTCGCCGGGAGACTTGTTCATCCCTTGCATGTTCTAGTTCAACACAAAGCCTTTATAGCTTGGCGGCAGTGATTGAAGGATTCTGTCAGTGATAGCCTCTTGCGGGAGTTCAATCCCCAGCTCAGCTATACGGTTTGAGTACCCAGACATTTTGAGCACATGTTCACTGACAGACGAGTTCTCCTCCATCTTGCAAGCGTAGAATTTATCGGAGGTCTCATACCTCTCGATCCGAGCGTTCTTCTGAAAGATAAACTTCAACTCCTGGAACATCTCAAATGCTCCATGACGCTCAAAGCGACGTTGAAGTCCCGGTTCTAAGCCATACAAGACTGCACATTGAACTACTGAGTAGTCCTCCTTACGTGCTAACCAAGCGTTCTTAACATCCTGATCAGCCGTAGCGGGTGGTTCATCTCCTAGCGCAGCTTTAAGGACATAATCCTTCTTCCCAGATTGTAAGATTAGCTTAAGATTACGAGCCCAGTCTACAAAGTTGCTTCCATCATCTTTCAACTTAGCTTTCTCTAGGAACGTATTAAAATTCAGGGTGACTGTCGGGTGAGCCATGATCTACAACACAAATATATTCAAAGTGGACTTAGACTATGTTCAAGATAATTAGAGTTTAACTTAATCAAATTATTCGCTAAACTCTCACTCAAAAAGTACATCTCTCTAGTCATTTGAGTGGTTCATGATCCACTTACACTAGCTCAAGTCCGATCATCACGTGAGTTGAGTATAGTTTCAGTGGTAAGCATCCCTATGCTAATCATATCATCTATATGATTCATGATCGACCTTTCGGTCTCATGTGTTCCGAGGCCATGTCTGCACATGCTAGGCTCGTCAAGCATAACCCGAGTGTTCCGCGTGCGCAACTGTTTTGCACCCGTTGTATGTGAACGTTGAGTCTATCACACCCGATCATCACGTGGTGTCTCGAAACGACGAACTGTAGCAACGGTGCACAGTCGGGGAGAACACAATTTCGTCTTGAAATTTTAGTGAGAGATCACCTCATAATGCTACAAGATCCCGCAACTTACACTAAGTCACATTGCTTGCAAGGCTTGTGTGTGATGTTGTATTACCGAGTGGGCCCCGAGATACCTCTCCATCACACGGAGTGACAAATCTCAGTCTTGATCCATACTAACTCAACGAACACCTTCGGAGATTCCTGTAGAGCATCTTTATAGTCACCCAATTACGTTGCGACGTTTGATACACACAAACTATTCCTCCGGTGTTAGTGAGTTATATGATCTCATGGTCATAGGAACAAATACTTGACACGCAGAAAAACAGTAGCAACAAAATGACACGATCAACATGCTACGTCTATTAGTTTGGGTCTAGTCCATCACGTGATTCTCCTAATGACGTGATCCAGTTATCAAGCAACAACACCTTGTTCATAATCAGAAGACACTGACTATCTTTGATCAACTGGCTAGCCAACTAGAGGCTTGCTAGGGACAGTGTTTTGTCTATGTATCCACACATGTAAATGAGTCTTCATTCAATACAATTATAGCATGGATAATAAACGATTATCTTGATACAGGAATTATAATAATAACTATATTTATTATTGCCTCTAGGGCATAATTCCAACAGAGAGTGCTCCTAGCTTTGGCGGCACAAGAGGATTGGAAGGTTCATCATATGGATGTTAAATCCGCTTTCCTCAACGGCGATCTCACAAAAGAAGTGTACGTGGAACAACCCCTTGGCTACGAGAAGAAAGGCGAAGAAGGGAAAGTTTACAAGCTCAAGAAGGCACTTTACGGGTTGAAGCAAGCGCCAAGAGCTTGGAACTCAAAGTTAGACCGAAGTCTGGCCTCGCTTGGGTTCAAGAGATGTCCCCTCGAGCACGCAGTCTATACAAATAACTCCAAAGGCTCAAACCTGCTAGTTGGAGTTTATGTCGATGATCTGATTATCACCGGAGATAGCGTACAAGAAATTGAACGTTTCAAGGCGCAAATGAAGAACAAGTTTAGCATGAGCGATCTGGGATTACTCAGCTATTACTTGGGCATCGAAGTGAAGAAAAGCTCCAGAAAGATTTCCCTATGTCAATCGGCTTACGCGGTCAAGTTATTGGACAAGTGTGGCATGTCAGATTGCTACGCGACACAACTTCCAATGGACCAACGTCACAAGTTGAGCAAGCGTAGCTCAAATCCGCCGGTGGACACCACAATGTATCAAAGCGTTGTGGGCAGCCTGAGATATTTGGTGCATACCCGACCTGACTTGGCTTATTCAGTCGGGATCGTGAGTCGTTTCATGGAGAATCCGACAACCGAGCACATGAGCGCGGTCAATCAAATTCTACGCTATGTGAAAGGCACCATTAATCTCGGTTGCACGTACAAAAAGGGAAAGGAAGGATTGATCCTTTGTGGATATTCAGATAGTGACATGGCAGGTGATGTTGATGACCGAAAGAGCACAACGGGCATGGTTTTCTACCTTGGCCCGAATCCGATTAGCTGGAATTCTCAGAAGCAAAAGGTGGTGGCACTGTCTTCATGCGAGGCAGAATACACAGGGCAAGCATGGTGGCTTGTCAAGCAGTGTGGCTGAGAAGTCTCCTAGCTATTCTTGCAAAGCGGGAGGTGCAGAAGGTGTCACTGAAGATCGATAACCAAGCTGCAATCTCGTTGTGCAAAAATCCGGTTCATCACGAAAGGAGCAAGCACATAGATACCCGGTTCCACCATATCCGGGAGTGCACTGAAGAAGGGTTGATCGAGGTTCAACATGTGAACACGAAAGACCAACTTGCCGATATTTTCACCAAGTCCCTCGATCGACAGAAGTTCATCGAGATGAGGAGGAAAGTCGGAGTGCAAGAAGTGAAGTCAAACAACAAGATTAAGGAGGTGAATGTAGAAGTTAATCATGTTGTTTCTTTAGGATTAGGAAAGAAAGCCAAACGGAGTCCTAGTAGTATTAGGATTCCTAGTCCTAGTCTATTTCTATAAAAGACACCCTAGGGGTGTTGATTGTAACACCAGAAAAACGAAAAACAATACAAAGCAAAGGCTCGACACGGGCCTTTAGCCATCAAATCCATCAATCAGTTTTATTCGTGTCGCTAGTTACGCAAGTTCCGTCAAGTAGCCGGCCGAAGCAAGAATCACGTAGGCACGCGTGTACAGCTGCATACGCACGTTCAAAAGCCAACAAATGTAGAAGTTAATCATGTTGTTTCTTTAGGATTAGGAAAGAAAACCAAACCGAGTCCTAGTAGTATTAGGATTCCTAGTCCTAGTCTATTTCCATAGTCCCTTGTGGACGTGTATAAAAGACACCCTAGAGATCGTGGGAGCGTATGTGTCTCATCCATAGCGAGAGATAAAAAGAAAATTAGGATGCAAGAGATAGATGTACAGCTCTCGCTTCATGCTAACTCCAATGTGGGCCGCCCAGTAGTGGTTATGCTGTTCGATTTTTTTTCTTTCATTCGTTATGTTCCTTTTTTCATGTGCTCATTCAATTTTATTCCTTTTATTCATTTCTTATAATTTTGTTAATATTTCTTCATATTATAATTATATATGATAAAAAAATCTGTTTACTTATTAAATTTGAAAAGTGTTTGTCATGCATTTAAAAACATGTTTGTGCACTCTAAACAAAACTGTTCGGGCAACTATTGGAAAATGTTCGTATAATTCAAAAAAATCAACATTAGAAAAATCATGCATTTAGAAGAAACGCAAATCTTTTTGAAATTGGTAGAAAAATATGAAACTTTGTTGATGTATTTTGTAAAATGTGCTCATATCATTAAAAAGATCTTCACATTTAGAAAATATTCATATGTTTCAAAAATATGGTTGTGCATATAAACAATAATGTTTCTATAATGTAAAAATGTTCAAGTATTTCTTAAAAATACTAACACTTATAAAATATTTGGACGCTTTATACAGTGCTCATGAGATTTATAAGAAATATTTAGTATGTGTTAAAATAATATATACTTGAAAAATGTTCAATGTGCATTTGGAAATTGTTCAATATGTATTCGAAAACATGTTGAACGTGTATCTGAAAAATGTTTACCGATATATGGAAAAGGTACAATGTACATTTGACAAATGTTTGATATGTATTTGGATAAAAATGTTCAACATGTATTGAAAAAATGTATAACTAGTATTCAACATACATACACACACAGACACATATATATATATATATGGACCAACTTGTAATATAAGAACGTAACTCACTTTCAAAAATCTTATATGTAATATATGAACGTAATTAAAATGATAATTTAGTATATGTATTAACGCATGATATATATATAATGTTTGGGGCACCTAGGTGTCCAGACACCTAGACACCATGCAACTATTGTCATATGTGATTGAGTCCTTTCCCAAATATTGATGTGAGTTAAACCTGCCATAAAAAATGCACATCATTATAGTATCATACCATTTATTACTGGATATGGCATCATGTCTTAGTTTCCCTGTAAATGTTTCTATTGTAACGTACAAACTATAATATTTTGTATATCTTTTTTTTTACTTTTGTCTTGTATTCGTAACTGGAATACAATGCGCAAACATATGCTACACTTATCTTTACCTTTTTAGCCATTAAAAATTAAAATGTGCATATACATGTACATATCCGATGTGAAATTTATATATACATACATACAAATTTATATACTCCGACTTAAAATTTATGTGCATATACCCCTGAATGTACATATCCTTCCGTGATATTTATGTGTGCGTACATTAAAATTTACACACCCAATATAAAATGTACATGTTCCTACACGCATGATTTTTTTCCTACGTACATAGACCCATCCATAATTATTTTTTACTTTTAGGAATGTATGTTACATAACCACGTACAATCCTATGTATTTATTTTATCGGGGTATATACTCAATTTCATGTCGAGGTATATAAATTCTATGAGTATGCACATACAAGAAAAAAAAAATCCGTACTCTGGGTATATACCTACACAAAAATCTAATGGATACATAGTAAATAAGTGAATTCATACATACATAATCTAATGGGTATGTACTAAATATTATGGTTATATCTATACCTAATAATAAAGCGGCTATCGCTTCCGTCGGAAAACCCGCCGCAACATTTTTATAAAAAAAGCCCCTCCAATTTTTGTTATTCAACCCACGCTCCATCATTTATCTGCAACGCAAAAGGAAAAAACGATTCGCTGCAAAAATTATACCCGTACGCATCGCCTCCTCCCGTCGACCCTGGGCCATCCTGGCCTGTGCACAGGCCGCCGCCACACCACTCGCCGCCGCGGCCGACCTCAACCGCCACCGCTGCCGATCTCAACCCACCCGCCTCCGCGGCCGTACCTCTCCCCGCTCACTGCCTCCGTTGCGGCGCTCGAGCGCATCGCGTCGACCCTGGTCCACCCTGGCCTGTGCCCAAGCCGCTGTCACACCACTCGCCGCCGCGACCGACCTCAACCACCACTGTTGTCGATCTCAACCCACCCGCCTCCGCGGCCGTATCTCTGCCCGCTTGCTGCCCCCGTTTCGGCGCTCGAGCACAGCTTCTGGATCAAATCAACGCGCCAGCTACAGTGACTGGGGATGATGCGTCTGCTCGATGCAGAACGGCGACGGCGCGCGGATAAGGCGCGGCGGAGCGAAGTACTTGCAGGTGGGAGGCCGGCCTCCATGGCTCACACGGGGAACTCCGAGGTTATGGCGCGGCAACGGCGACTCCTTATGGCCAGATAGATGCGCCTAACCCTTGCTCCCCTCATCGTATCCCCTCCTCCGGCAGGAACTCATCATCTGGTGAGATCCCCTCCCCATGCCTCCAACCGTGTGCCAAGCACTGGCAAGAAATTTTGTTTTGTGGGGATTTGTTTGCTGATGAATGAATGTATTGAATGTAAGATTGTATTGTTGTAGAGACAGAGAATGAAACACCACCTTCAGTTTGTCATCTGATCCCACATTCTCTACCCCATGAGTGAAATAAGATAACAGTCCATTGATCAATTCACGTAGCCTCTTTGTTTTGCTTTGCTTGTCCCGCTCAATTTCTCATCATGGTGGAATTAACAATGGACGGGTTGATTTCTCAACAAAATAGGATAGGGCTGACTACATTAGTTAGTTAGCTTATTATTATAAATCAAAAAGATTATAAAAAGATTAAAAGCATGTGGTATTTTTTTTCTCCCGTTGCAACGCACGGGCTGACCTCAACCACCAGTGCTGTCGATCTCAACCCGTCCGCCTCCACGGTTGTACCTCTGCCCACTTGCTGCCCCTGTTTCGGCGCTCGAGCACAGCTTCTGGATCAAATCAACGCGACAGCTACAACGACTTGGATGATGCGTCTGCTTGATGCAGAACGGCGGCGGCGCGCGGATAAGGCGCGGCAGAGCGAAGTACTTGCAGGTGGAGGCGGACCTCCATGGCTCACACGGGGAACTCCGAGGTTATGGCGCGGCAACGGCGACTCCTTATGGCCAGATAGAGGCGCCTAACCCTTGCTCCCCTCATCGTATCCCCTCCTCCGGCAGGAACTCATCATCTGGTGAGATCCCCTCCGCATGCCTCCAACCGTGTGCCAAGCACCGGCAAGAAATTTTGTTTTGTGAGAATTTGTTTGCTGATGAATGAATGTATTGAATGTAAGATTGCATTGTTGTAGAGAGAGAGAATGGAACACCACCTTCAGTTTGTCATCTCATCCCACATTCTCTATCCCATGAGTGAAATAAGATAACAGTCCCTTGATCAATTCACGTAGCCTCTTTATTTTGCTTTGCTTGTCCCGCTCAATTTCTCATCATGATGGAATTAACAATGGATGGGTTGATTTCTCAACAAAATAGGATAGGACTGACTACATTAGTTAGTTAGCTTATTATTTTAATAAATCAAAATAATTATAAAAGATTAAAAGCGTATGGTATTTTCTTCTCCCGTAGCAACGCACGGGCCCTTTTGCTAGTACATACATAAAAAATAAATGCGTTACATACTAAATATTCTGGATATATATACATATAAAAAAATCTAATGAGTATGTACGAAGTAAACGAATCCACATACCTAATCCAATTGGTACGTACTAAATATTCTGGATATATTAATACGAAAAAATCTAATGCGTACGTACTAAATATTATAGATATGTACATACAAAAATTTGATGGATACACTAAATAAATGATTCATACATATCTAATTCGTACATATATGAAATAAATGTCCATATGCCTAATGTGTAATTTTTTTTCTTTCTAAAGATATATACCATGTATGACATGTTTAATGACATCCATTTAATGATTTGCGCCATAATTGTTTTCAAAATTAATTAAATTGGCAATTACTAGTGGGTTGACTAGTTACCTTCTGTACCTATCACAATAGCACGCATCTAAATGCAATCAAATGGTCTATTTTTACATTAGTGCATCATAATTTTACATTTTAAATTTTGTATTTATTTCATACATAAAAAAGACAGTAATACAAAATATATAGTCGTCATAAAAAATATTCTAAAAAGTCGGCATGTATTAAAAAACGAAGAAAAAAAAGAGAAAAAACGATAGAGAAAACAAAAAGAAAAATTCTACATGGAAGCTTCTAAAACCTGTCGAAATTGATACATAGCCCAAATCTGCTCTAATAAGCTACATGAGCACACCTTGGCAGGTTGGCCGCTAGCTAAAGCACCATAAACGAGACGGTGTTCGGTCTTGCAAAGAGCTTGATAATCTTTCGCCGGGAAGCGTCGGCCACGATGGTGCGGTTTGTAGTTGAAGTGTTGGCGTGTGCCATAGGAAAGATCAATCTCATTAGTGTGGATACAACATCAGCCCCATGATAGCCTAATCATGGGTCATATATCTCTATCTCTCCCTAATAGTAAAGCATGGAGTGCGTCCGTCGTGGTCGTTTTGTAGAAAACCCTCTGAAGTTTTCCGAAATCAACCCGCAGTCCGGTTTTAAGTGAGAAACGAGTCTTTTTTTGTATTTTTACAGAAACTCTCATGTGAATTTCCGAAATCAACCCGCACTACATAATGAAGTGAGAGAACGAATCGTTTTTTAAAATTTTTGTAGAAACCTCCTTCAGTTTTCATAAAATATATCATCGGTACGTTAGCTTCGATCCAACAGAGCTTGGCACTTGATTCCAGGCAGAGAGAGAGAGTCAGGGAGAGAGAGAGACTACAGCGAGGGTTCCACAACAATTCTTCACGAGCCGATGGTACACGCTCTGTGTATATTAGTGCATTTCGCAAAGTTTGCTCGAAGTGATGTTCAGATTCATCATTGATGAATTGACCATGCATGCATGCATGTGTGTGTGTCTCTGAGACATTGCTTACTTAATTAATCTTGCAGGGTATCATCGGCATCCTCTGCACGGCCATCCTGCTCCTCGCCGGCCTCGCGTGGCGTGGTGTGGTCGTCGCCGCCGCCGGTGGGGTGGACGGCGTGTTCAACGTCGAGGACTACGGTGCTCTAGGCGACGGGACCACAGACGGCACCAAAGCGTTTGTGGATGCATGGGCGGCGGCGTGCGGCGCCACTGGCTTGTCGGCGACGTTGCTCGTTCCGACGGCGAAGTCATTCCTCGTCGGCCTCACCAGGTTCACTGGTCCATGCGCCTTCACCAGAATCACCGCGCGCTCCTCCGTCTATCCTGATCTGGGGTGTGGTTTGGCTTCATCGGACGACCAGGAAAACTTGCTTTGGTTGTCACAGGTCATGGGCACGATTACGACGCCGCCGGCGAGCGCATGGAGCGAAAAGAAGAACCATTGGCTGATGTTCTACCTGGTCGACGGGCTCACAGTTACCGGCAACAGCACCGGCTTGTTGGACGGCACAGGCCAGACGTGGTGGGTCGATAAATGCAAAGCCGATAATGATGTGAGGAAGCCCAACTCAACTCTTAAGGATTTCTTTTCTTTAATTCCTCCTTGCATTTGGCAAGTGCCTTTTGCTTTACCAATCTTCTTTGGAGAGAAAGTATTTCATGGTCGATATATTTCCTTAAACCGAAGCATTCATCAGTTTTCACTCACCTATTATTGTTCTTTTCTTTCATGATTGTGTGATTAAGGCACCGACGGTCAGTATAAACATATATACTGTAATAGAAAGCAAGTGTAGTGGCTAGGTAATTAGCATAAATGACGTGCATGTAACCTCATTGCACACGTATCACTACATGGATGGATACAGGCCTTGGTGGTCATGAACTGCACCGACGTGGAGCTGAGCCAATTCAGCAGCAAGGACAGCCCGCAGATTCACATCGGACTCAGCATGAGCGGCAAGGTCAACGTGACGCAGCTCACCATCACCGCGCTGGAGAACAGCCCCAACACCGACAACGTCCACGTCGACCGGAGCGAAGACGTCCACATCACCGGTTTGACCATCGGCACGGGCGACGACTGCATCTCCATCGGCCCCGGGAGCCTCTTCGTCACCGTCGACGGAATCGTCTGCGGCCCCGGCCATGGTGTAAGGTAACAAATGGTTGCAATAGGGAGGCTTTCTTCCACTGCATTTTCTATGTAACATGCACTCGAAGAAGAGGCGTAAAATGGCGTGATGGTCGGGAGTTTTTATAATTTTTGTTAAGACGTATTGTATGGTTTGATCCCGTTGCAACGCACGGGCTCTTTTGCTAGTCTAATAATAATAATAAAGTAAATATTGCTTCTGGTTGTACGTCATGGCGTTTTTGTAGAAAAGTCCATGTTCTTTTCGTTAATTAACCCGCAGTCCTTTTATAAGTGAGAACGAACCGTTTTTTGCATTTTACATAAGACCCCTTACTTTTATGTTAAACAACCCGCGGTTTAAATTTTGGTCAGAGTGAATCGTTTATTTCATTTTATTTATGCCATTCATTTTCTTTATGTTTTTCTTTTTCACTTGTCGTGCTCTGTATTTTTTTTTGCTACTACCATTTGTAAAATATTTGACATAGATATTATTTTGGTTACACTTTTTCTGGTTAATTGTGCGTGCATGAGAATAGATGTATAAATATTTTAGTACGTTAACATGATTATGTACCAAAGAAATAAACATTAGCTACCGACCCAATCACAAGTTATTGGCTTGCTAAGGAAAACACATACATGGGGCAATTGAGTTGGTTATAGGGAAACATACATAGGAACGATAGAAAAAAGAGCAAAATGGAAACACTATTCTTTTAGAAAGTAAGAGCCAAATAGAAATGGATCTTTGGGGAGTTCAAATCTCCAGATCGGATGGTTTATTTTTGGCGATGAGATGCAAATTATGGACGACACTCGATGCAGAGGAATGGTTCTGCAGCGGCGCATCGCATATAGCTGTTGGGATCATGGAAAACTGGTCACGGTAATACATTTTTGACGTCGATGGTGGTGCTTGTTGGGTACCCAGTATCAAAGTCTGGGTGAAGACGAGATCTAACGGCTGGCAATGATGATGTTTATGCATTGTTACTTTGTTGAAGGCATTGCTCGGATATGTTCAGACTTGTTCTATAAGATGAAACTTAGATTCCGGCAGTGACTGGATGGATTCAGTGACGGTGGTGATTGAGTGTTGCTTCCTTCTTGAAGGCAGTGATGTTGAAGAACCTCGTCGTTCATATGGTGTCTTGATTTGGCTGGTGTGGATATGGTCTTTCCTGTAGTTTGCGGATCTTGGATCCTATCACTTTGGTTTTTTATTTGTTTATTTTTCTCGCTCATGCATGGCTTTAGTTTTTTGTGCCTATGCTATTTGCAGATGTGATTTTTATGTGTTGATGTTGGCTATGTGGATTCTAACTATAAAGAGGTTGGATATGTTTTCATCTTGTTTGTATTCTTTTGATGCTTCATTTTAAGCTAATAAAATTAATTTTTTCTAAAGGTAGGTGTTTTTTTGGCTCGCCGATTTATTCACTATTCTAGTTTGCTACATTGGCATTCGTGAAATATATAACACTAATAAAACGCATGCGCATTGCTACGGGCTACTCCCTTCGTTCCTATATATAAAATGTTTTAGAAATTCCATTACGTGTACATATTGTGTTCATGTTGGAATCTCTAAAAAACATATATTTAGAAACATAGAGATTACAATGCATTAAGGTTGTCTCTAAGGCCGGCACTCATTTCTTCCTCGTACATCTGAGCATGTTTGGATATCAAATGAGCGTCCATCCTCAAAATTCAACCGACTAGATAGTCCACGCATCCCCAAATCCAACCCATAAGTAGGGAGAAATGTGGTTGTCCGGACTATCTGTCATGTTATCTCCAACACATGGTCTCAACAAAAAAAAACCATAGCGCACACTTATCTTTTCATGTCATACCCCCCCCTTCCCTCTCGGTTTTCCGCCATAGCGGATTTTTTTGAAGCCCTCTCCTTTAAAACTGGATGCTACCCACCTCACCTTCGCCATGACACTCTCTCGGCTTCACACCGTACTTCCTCATGGATGTCAAGGAGGAGTCTCCCTCCAACCGCCCAGCTCTCCGTCCCGATTCCCTCCCTCGTGTTTGTGTCGATCCGTGGAATGCGTGCGCGTTGCCACAGGCTAACAGAATACACACCAATCACACAATTGTTCTAGTTTAGAAATCTGAGTCGAATATGATGACGCGTGGTTGCTATTCATATAATGGCAACAAATACTAATTATCTCTACGGTGTGTTTAGTAGGATGCATGAAGGGTTATGAAGGCAAAAGTTTCCAATCCGACCCATTATTGCTTGTTTGATAGGGTGCATGGGCTCATCCAAGCTATGTTCGTATGATAAATAAAGGGGCCCCAGCCATGTCCATCTCATGCACCCCACACAGGATGCATGGAGGCAACCATGCTGGCCCTCACCCTTATCCCCACTCACCATACCACGTCGAGGTATGTTTAAATTTTCAAAAAATATTCATAGTTTCAAAATTTGTTTAAATTTTTAAAAAATATTCAGAATTTCAAAATTTGTTACATTTTTCAAAAAATATGAGAATTTCAAAATTCTTTAAAATTCCAAAAAATATTTAGAATTTCATTTTTTAATTTTTTTCAAAAAGAACATAATTTTAAAAAATAAAAAATGTTCAGAATTTCAAAAAAAATATTTTTTCAAAGACTGTTTAAATTTCAAAAGTTTTGAAAATGTTTAGAATTTCAAAATTTGTTATATTTTTTTATAAAATATTCAAATTTTGATTAAATTTTCGAAAAATGTTCAGAATGTCTAAACACATGCAGACTGCCAAACAAAGTCTCACCTCAGCATGTCTCAGCACATACATCATTGCCAAACAAGGGCAACTACATGGACTCGGCATGTCTACACTCAGCATGGATGAGAGAAGAACAACTAAGCTAGGTCCATACATGCTACCTAACACACATCTCCTCTACTAGTTGCCGTCTCATTAACCACTCTTAAAGAAAAAGCGACATATATATCCCTTCCACCTGCCACTCCTTCCCCGGGAAAGTACACATGGTCGATGAGCCTCCAGTGGTCGAACACGGACGAGTCAACCTTATCGTCACTCGCGCTCATGACCAACGGTGAGCTCTGCGTCCTCGACAACACCGCTAAAGACAACAAGCCCATGCATTGTTCCTCCAACACCATCATGCAGGCCACACCGCGTGGGGCCTACTCAGACGTCATTCTTGATTATGACAACCTCCACGTGCGCGATATGGATGACAACAATGCTCGTCGTGGGGCACAAAGACGAGGTGTTGGTTGAAATGACTAAGGGCGCGTTTGGCAGCCGTTCTAGAGTAGTCTGGCTCGTTGAAGCTTGGCTGACCGGAGGCTGGGTGAGGAAATACTCTCTGAAAACTAACATTTGTACATTGTTTAATTTGGTTGCCTGCATCTAGGCCTCTCGCATTAGGGGAGCAATTTCGGCATAGTGTTTGGTTACGTTCATTTGCTCGGCTCATGCAACTACATCGTGTTTGGTTGTATATGTGAGATATGATTAAGAGCTAACACTTACATTTAGCGAATGTAGTTACACTATGCCTCGCGATTACGATGGACGGTGACCGCGACACCGCGTCTGACACGACGAGCACGGAGTCTCGGGCGAGCATTCCTGCCGGCGTCATGGCAATCTAGCTACTAGCGTCACTACCACAAAGAAAGTCCGTGCGGAGGAGCATTGATGCAGTGGACGGGGAAGGAAAAATGCAGTATGTGGTGGACCATGGTGAGTGCGGTGGATGGTGACTGTGGTGTCGCGTCCGTCATGACGAACACGGAGTCTCGGACGAGCATTCCCGCCAGCGCCGCGACAAACTAGTTGCTAGCTTCGTCGCCGAAGAGAAAGTCCATGCAAAGGAGCATGATACAGAGGACGGTGAGGAGAAATGCAGTGCATGTCGGACCATGGCGCGTGCAGTAGAAGGTGGTCAGGCAGTCGCATCCAACACGACGTGCACGGGGTCATGCACGAGTGACTAATACGTCTCCAATGGATCTATAATGTTTTATTATTCCATGCTATTGTATTATCAATCAAGGATGCTTTATATGCATTTATATCCTTTTTGAGAACTAATCTATTAACCCAGTGCTTAGTGCTAGTTGTTGTTTAGTGCATGTTTTTGGCTATTCGGGAAATCAGTACCAAACGAAGTTCGAACGCAACGAAATTTTTTGATGATTTTTTGGGATAAATACGTGACACCACACGAGGTGACGCCAAGCCAACAGGGCATGCCCAGGGGGGTGGTTGTGCCCTGATGGCTTGGGCCCACCCCCGAAGCCTCTTGCCCTAACTTTGCCTCTATAAATCCTATTATGTTGGAAAAACATGAGAGAGTCATCCTGAAATACTTTTTTCGCCACCACAAATCTCTATTCCATCGTGATCCCATCTGGTGCCCTGTTCCGATACCTTGTCGGAGGGGGGATCAGTCATGGAGGGCCTCTACATCAACCTTGTTGCTCCCATAGTGATGTGTGAGTAGTCTACCACATACCTACGAGTATGTAATTAGTACATAGATGTCTATACCTCTCTCTATGTTCTTCAATGCAAAGATCACCGTGATTCCCTGGGTGATCTTCTTATGTAATCCTGTTTTGGTGTGTTTGTTCGTATCCGATGAGTTGTGGGTTTATGTTCAGATTATTCATGAGAATATATTGAATCGTTGCTGTTTATATATATGCATGATTATGATAGCTTCATATTTCTCTCCGATCTATCGGTTTGGTTCGGCCAACTAGACTGATTTATATTCAGCGGGAGTGGTGCGTTATAATGGGTTCAATCTTGCGGTGCTCAATCCTAGTGTCAGAAAGGCACATGACATGTTTTGTATTGCTGCCATTAAGGATAAAATGATAGGGTTTATTCATATTAGTTGAGTTTACTTTGTCTACATCATGTCACCTTGCCCCAAGCATTACTCTGTTTTTACTTAATACTTTAGATGCACGTTGGATAGCGGTCGATGAGTGGAGTAATAGTAGTAGATGCAAGCACGAGTCGGTCTACTTGCTTATGGATGTGACTCTTATATATGTGATCATTGCCGTGAATAAATATTGCATAACTATGCACTTCTCTGTCAATTTCCCAACAATAATTAATTTACCCATTGTGTGTTTTCTTCGAGAGAGAAGCCTCTAGCGAAAACTATGCCCCCCTGGTCTTCACAAATCATATTGCAAAACACTAAAAAAATTGTTGCAATTTTTCTATTGTTATTTTATCTATATTTATATTATGTATCTATCACTACTTATCTTTTGCAAGTAATGAGTTCAAGGGGCTTGACAACCCTCTTGCCCGTGTTGGGTGCAAGTGTTTGCTATTTTGTTGTGTAGGTGCTGAAGACGAGCATTTGTGTGGTCCTCCTATTGGTTCAATAACTTTGGTTCTTAGTGGGGGGAAATACGTATCTCTAGTATGTTGCATCTCCTCTCCTCTTCGTGCAAAATCACACCATAGTTTGCAAGTAGTAGGAAGAATTTGTGGCGCCGTTGACGGGGAGCATCACCAAATTCCTATCAAGTACCTTCATGCAAATTATCATTCACTTGTTCTACTTATATTTATTGTTATCTTATCTTGCCTAAAAATATCAAAAATATATAAATATTTATCTTTGTTAGTTTACTTGTTTGCTTTCTATACTTCCTAGTTTGCTTGTTACTTTGCTTGTTTTGTCCCTATGTCTCAAGATAATACCAAGCTGTGTGACTTCTGGAATACTAATAATAATGATTTTATTAGTAGTCCTATACCACCCGCCACTAGCGCAGAGTTTTATGATATTAATGCTACCTTGCTAAATCTTGTTATGAAAGAATATTTTTTTGGAAGTCCTAATGAGGATCCGGCTTCACATCTCAATACTTTTGTTGAATTATGTGATATACAAAATAAAAATGATATGGATAATTCTGTAGTCAAATTGAAATTATTTCCTTTTTCATTAAGATACAAAGCTAAATTTTGGTTTTCATCTTTACCTCGTAATGGTATTGGAACTTGGGATAACTGTAAAGATACTTTCAATGACAACTATTTTCCTCCTGCTAATATTATCTCTCTTTGTAATAAAATTACGAATTTTAAACAGTATGATCAATAGCATGTTCCACAAGCATGAGAGAGAATGAAAATTATGGTTAGAAATTGTCCCACTCATGACTTAAGTTTATGGATGATTATACAAAATTTCTATGCAGGACTGAACTTTGTGTCTAGAAATATTTTAGATTCTGCTGTAAGTGGTATCTTTATGGAGGTGACATTGGGAGAGGCCACAAAACTTCTAGATAATATATGACAAAATATTCTCAATGGCACAACGAGAGAGCTCCAACTGGTAAGAAGGTAAATTATGTTGAATAAATTGCCACTTTGAGTGATAAGATGGGTGCTCTTATGAATATAGTTGCTAGTAAGCATGCTCATGTTGATACCAATGATATGCCTTTATATACCTTGGTTGAGCAAAATAATGATGCTATTGATGTGAACTTCGTCTCTTGAAATAATTTCAACAACAATGCTTATAGAGGAAATTTCAATGCTAGACCATACCCCGGTAATTCCTCTAATAATTATGGTAATTACTATGGAAATTATTCTACTAATAATAATAGGATACCCTCTGATCTTTAGAAAGATGTTAAAGAATTTATTAGTTCTCAAAATATTTTCAACACTATGGTAGAAGAAAAATTGCATAAAGTTGACGATAGGGCTAGAAACATGGATATGATTGCTCATGATGTGGAAATTCTTAAAAATAAAATTTTTCCACCCAAGAAAGATATTAATGAGTCCATTAAATCTATCCAAGTATCTATTAATGGAAGCAAGGAGATGACCTCTAGGTTGAGAGCTAAGCGAGAGTTCTTAGAAAAAGCTCTTCCACACAGTTTTATCGTAATCATGATCAAGGTATTAAAATGATTGGTGTTTCTTCTATTTATTCTTTATTTGTTTAGCTAGAAGGTGTCCCTTTTTTGGAGGGTGATAATCCTAATGTTAAAAATGAAAAAGATGGGTTTGGAGAGGTCAGAACTTTAACTAGTAATGTACTCACTATCTTGGATTTCAAGGACTTTAATTATGAGAGGTGTTCTTTCATTGAATGTATTTCCTTGTTGCAATCCATAACTAGCTCACCCAATGCCTACGAACAAAACAAATCTTTTACTGAACATATCATAGAAGCGATGATAAAAGCTCATGAGGCGACACTTGAACCAGAAGTTTCTATACCTAGAAAATTTCATGATGAATGGGAACCTACTATCAAAATTAAGTTTAAATAATATTAATGTAATGCTTTGTGTGACCTTTGTGCTAATGTTTCAGTGATACCTAAATCTCTTTGTGATGTGTTTGGTCTCATGGTCTCACCGATATACAACATTGTTCCCTTAACTTGCATCTTGCGGATTCTACCATTAAGAAACCTTTCGGTAGAATAAATGATGAGCTTATTCTTGATAACAGAAATTATGTGCCAATAGATTTCATTGTGCTTGATATTGAATGCAATCCTTCTTTTCCAATTATAGTTGGGAGACCTTTCTTAGAAACTATAGGTGTTATTATTGATATGAAGAAGGGAAACATAAGATTCCAATCCCGACTAAATAAAGGTATGGAAATTCCCTAGAAAGATAATTAAGCCGCCTTATGAATCTATCATCAAGGCCACTTATGGATTGAGTGTGGAAGATGACAACACTTGAAACTATGCATTATGCCTAGCAAGGGGCGTAAAACAATAGCGCTTATTGGGAGGCAACCCAATAGTTATCTTATTTTTTGTGCTCTACTTTCTGTAATTTTGGGTTCATATGATTATTTCTACTGTAATGATTGTGGTTTTATGTTTTAATTAGTGTGTATTCAAAGTAAAGCCTTTGTGATGATTTGGATGATAAGTAGAATTGATACGGTGCAAGAACAAAAAATTTACCTCCAATGCAGAATTTATGTGATTTTACTAGAATGCCTTTTTGATATGATTTTTTACATAGTATTTTTATACAAAATCCTTAGGATATCCTATTTTTTCTAAAAAAATTGGAGTTATATAAGTAAGGTTTAAGCGCTCTTCACTACAAACTGTTCTATTTCAAACAGATTCTGTTTTTCTTGCATAGTTTGCTTGTTTTGATGATGCTATGGATTGTATCGGGGGAAATAAGGCATGGATAGGTTATAATAAAGTACCTTATGCAATAATTAACAATAAATAAATTTATAATAGTATCTAAAGTTTCTGATTTGCCTATTGTACCAATAGATCTCATGAGGTTGTGTTGAGTTTTGTGTGGTGAAGTTTTCAAGTGTTGGGTGCGATCATGATGGATGAGGGAATAAGGAGTAGCAAGACCCTAAGCTTGGGGATTCATAGTGTACCCCAAGGTAATATCCTAGGAAGACTCAAGCTTCTAGGCTCGGGGATGCCCCGGAAGGCATCCCCTCTTTCGTCTCCATTCCATCGGTATGTCACTTGGAGCTATATTTTTATTCGTCACATGATATGGTTTTGCTTGGAGCGTTGTGTGTTATAGTTTTATTTTGTTTTTGTTTTACACAATCATTGTTTGTTGGACACACCTATTTGCGAGATACACGTGTTCATCATGATTTGTTAGAATACTCTATGTGCCTCACTTATATCTTTTGAGCTAAGTAGCTGCTCTATTGCTTCACTTATATCTGTTTGAGAATGAGGGCATGTAGATTTTATAGAAATAATTGCACTCTCGCTCTTCAGTTATATTTGTTTGAGAGTCTAATAGGGTGGTAAAGGTAATTTTTCGTGGGTTATAAGACTAGTCCAAAAAGGATAGGTATTCAAGGTTGATATAATAAAAACTTTCATGTAGCTGAAAAAAGAAAAAATGTGGGTTAATGATATTGATGTGGTAATATGAAAGGGCATGAGTGCATGGTTGTTGGTTAGTAGAAATATCAAAAGTTAAAGGGTGTTAACTTTGTATTCACCTAAATATTGGTTATGGCATGGTGATGATGTGTGAGCATTCTTATTCCTAGTTGGAATCCTAGTGTCGTTTAGGTCGGTCGCGCGTTATGGTTAACTCCTACCAACCTCCTCCCTAGGGGCATGCGAGTAGTATTTTGCTTCAAGAGAGCTAATAAAGCTTTGCAATAAGTATATGAGTTCTTTATTACTAATGTTAATCCATGGATGTACGCACACTCACCTTTCCATATTTGCTAGCCTCTCTGGTACCATGCATTGCCCACTCTCACCTCAAGGATGAGTGAAAAGTTTGTTGGTGCATCCAAACCGCAACAATGTACACTCTTTTGCATATAAGCCACATTAAAACAGCCACCATACCTACCTATCATGGCATTTCCATAGCCATTCTGAGATATATTGCCATGTAACTTCCACCATTACATCACATGACTTGTGTGTTCATCATCGTATTGATTTGCATGATCATATAGCTCATAGAGTATTTGTTGCAAAGCCACCATTCATCATTGTTTACATGTTATGCTAGATCATTGCACATCCTGGCACACTGTCAGAGGCATTCATATAGAGTCATCTTGTTCAGTAGTTTTTAATATCAAGTTGTAAGTAGATAGAAGTGTGATGCTTATCATTATTAGAGTGTTGTTTGAGTGAGGAAAGGATGATGGAGACAATGATTCCCCTACAAGTAGGGATGAGACTCCAGATGAAAAAATAGAAAATATGAAAAAAGAAATAAAAAAAGGAAACAAAAATGAGAGAAACGAGAGAAGGTAGAATGCTACTACCTATTTTTTCACACTTGTGCCTAGTGAAAGCACCATGTTTTTCATATAGAGAGCCTCACATTTTGCCATTTTCATATGCTAGTGGGATTTTTTCATTATAGAACTTGACTTGCATATTCCGGATGATGGGTTTCCTCAAATGCCCGAGGTCTTCATGAGCAAGCAAGTTGTATGCACACCACTTAGCTTCCGTTGAGATTTCATACACTTATAGCTCTAATGCATCAGTTGCATGGAAATCCCTAATCCTCGCTTTGATATCGACTGATGGGCATCTCCATAGCTCGTTGGTATGCCTAGTTGATGCGAGACTTTTTCTCCACTTTTACTCATTTGATACCTACCACCATATTGTATTCCACCTATATGCTATGTCCATGGATCATGCTCATGTATTGAGCAAGGTATAAAATGTTAAAGCATGTTAACAAGTATGATCCAACTGCTTGGCTTGACACTGTGGTGCCTAATATTTGTAGTTATTTGGTGAAGACGGACCCTTGCCATCCTAATATGATGAAATGAATGGGGAATAAACATTCTTTAGGGATCGTTTATTTTGAAAGTTGATGATTGTGTTACTTAGGTTTATGGATATTACTATGTTGATGTTTATTAATTCATCGTTTATCAATGATCATACCTGAAAAATATTACATGTTAGGTAGCATATCACATCAGAGTTCTGTTTTTATCATTTACCTACTCGGGGACGAGCAATAATTAAGCTTGGGGATGCTAATACGTCTCCAACGTATCTATAATTTTTTATTATTTCATGCATTTATATGTTGTTTTATATCTTTTTTGAGAACTACCATATTAACCCAGTGCCTAGTGCTAGTTGTTATTTTCTGCGTGTTTTTGGCTTTTCAGGAATTCAGTAGCAAATGAAGTCCAAACACAAAAAAACTTTTTGATGATTATTTTGGACAAAAATAAGACCTCGAAGCTTCGGAGGGAGACGTGACGCCACACTGGGTGACGCCAAGCTAACATGGCGCTCCCACAGGGTGGCCCCGCCCTAATGGCTTGGGGCCACCTCCCGATGCCTCTTGCCCTAACTCCGCCTCTATAAATTCTAATATGTTGCGAAAACACATGAGAGCCACCCGAAATACCTTTCCCGCCATCGCAAGTCTCTCTTCCATTGTGATCCTATCTGGAGCCATGTTCTCGTGCCCTGCTAGACGGGGGATCAATAGTGGAAGGCCTCTAAATCAACCTTGTTGCTCCCATGGTGATGTGTGAGTAGTCTACCACATACCTACGAGTATGTAATTAGTCAATAGATGTCTATACCTCTCTCTATGTTCTTAATTGCAAAGATCACCGAGATTCATGCGGTGATCTATCTTATGTACTCCTCGTTGCGATGTGTTTGTTGGGATACAATGAATTATGGGTTTATGTTCAGATTATTCATGATAATATATTAGTTTTTTGCTGGTTGAAAGAACTTGGATGTTGCCTAGAGGGGGGTGAATAGGCGCTTTAAAATAATTATAGTTTAGGCTTGAACAAATGCGGAATAAAATTAACGCTTAATTTGTCAAGCACAAAACCTAAAACAACTAGGCTCACCTATGTGCACCAACAACTTATGCTAAACAAGATAAACAACGAATTGATAGCAAGATATATTACAAGAAACAATAGGGCTATCACAAAGTAAATTGCATAAGTAAAGGGTTCGGGTAAGAGATAGCTGAGGCACGCGGAGACAATGATGTATCCCGAAGTTCACACCCTTGCGGATGCTACTCTCTGTTTGGAGAGGTCAGGAGGCACAATGCTCCCAAGATGCACCTAAGGCCACCGTAATCTCCTCACGCCCTCGCACAATGCAATATGTCATCATTCCACTAAGGGATCCTTGAGGGAGGTCACCGCACCCGTACAAACAAGTTTGGGGCAATCTCCACAACTTAATTGGAGGCTCCCAACAACACCACGAAGCTTCACCACAATGGCATATGGCTTCAAGGTGACCACAAATGCTCGGGGCAATCTCCAAAACTTAATTGGAGACCCCACGCTGGCCCGGAGCTTTACACCATAATGATTGAGATCCGAGGCACCACCAAGATTCTAGGGGTACCAAGTACCCAAGGGTAATAAGCTTCTCAACTTCTCACTTCCATGTATCACCGTGGAGAACTCAAACCGATGCAACTAATGCAATGGCAGAAACACACGAAGTGGTGAAGTCCGTCACACTCAAATCCCTCCACAACAACAAAAGCTATGGAGATATATGAGAGGAAGAACAAGGAGCTCACAAAGACCTCCAAGATCAAGATCCAAGGGGTTCCCCTCACATAGAGGAGAAACTGATTGGTGGAGATGTGGATCTAGATCTCCTCTCTCTTTTCCCTCAAGAACCACCAAGAATCATTGGACGGATTGAGAGTTAGATCTAAGAAGGTCAATAATGGGGGAAGAACACGAGCTCAACGGATGGATAAGGTCCAATGGGGAGGAAGACCTCCTTTATATAGTGGGGGAAAGAATCCAACCATTACCCCCACTCATAGCACGACCGGAGAGGTACTATCGCTGCTAGGAGCGGTACTACCACTGCCAGAACATCCGAGGGAGTGGTACTACCGCCCGGGAGAGGTAGTAAAAACTACTACTGCTCCAGAAGCGGTAGTAAAAACTACTACCGCTGGCACCAGGAGCGGTACTACCGCTGGATACTGAAACTGCTATAAATTTCGCATACGAACTCTGAATCGAGCAAACTCAAACTTGTTGAATTCACAACAACAACAGCTATCCAACAACGACCTCTATGCATGAAGAACCGACAAAAACTTCCAACATCGGAAACATCATCAAAGATGCATATGGACTCCGTTTTTTATGAACTCGAGCTTGTCATGAAGATGACCATAAGCTCTAAAACTCACAAGGAGAAACACCAAACAAGAACCAAGATATGATGCAAGGATGCAAATGGTTTGAGCCCTCAACAAACGATACAGTCAAGCTACTCACTTGGGAGCCCCCCTTGACAGTACGACAAACTATCCTACAATAGAAAAACCTATCAAGGACAAACCTATACCTTGCACCTAGTCCTCTTGAGCTAGATGATGATGATCTTGGTGTCTTCAAGATGGACCACCTTTCTTGATTCCCCCCCCATACTCACTATGGGTGAGCCACTCTTCAGCACATTCTTCACAAGTCCATTGCCACCACAATGGACGGCAAGATTCAAGCATAATATCTTCGTGATGCTCCACTTGAACTTGCACACCGCAATCTTGATGACGATCACCACTTGATGCCATCCTTCATAGGTTGAATGAGATCTTCCTCTTGACGCAAACCCATGGAAACACACCTAACCCCACATAGAACTCTCACGAAGACATGGGTTAGTACACAAAAGCGTTATGGACAATGATTACCATACCATGGGATCACTTGATCCTTCTCGGTACATATTGTACGCTTTGTGTGTTGATCATCTTGATTTACTCTCTGCTTAGTCTTGATCAACCTTGTGTCTTTATGACCAATCTTTGAATAATACTTTGAATACCACCTTGGTCATCATATAAACTGCTTGAAACCAACAGATGGACTTCAAGAAGTGCCTATGGACAAATCCTTTGAATATAACTTAAGACAACTATTAGTCCATAGGGATTGTCATCAATTATCAAAACCACATATGGAGAAATATGCTCTAACACTGGTTATATATGCATGATTATGATAGCTCTATCCGATCTATTGGTTTGGTTTGGCCAACTAGATTGATTTATCTTCAGTGCAAGTGATGCGTTGTAATGGGTTCAATCTTACGGTGCTCAATCCGAGTGACAGGAAGGGACATGATACGTATTGTATTGCTGACATTAAGGATAAAATTATGGGGTTTATCCATATTAGTTGAGTTTACTTTGTCTACATCATGTCACTTTATCCCAAGCATTACTCTGTTTTTACTTAATACTCTAGATGCATGCTGGATAGCGGTTGATGAGTGGAGTAATAGTAGTAGATGCAGGTAGGAGTCGGTCTACTTGCTTATGGACGTGATGCCTATATGTGTGATCGTTGTCATGAATAAATATTACATAACTATGTGCTTTTTATCAATTGCCCAACAGTAATTTGTTTACCTACCGTACGCTTCCTTCGAGAGAGAAGGCTCTAGCAAAAACTATGGTCCCGAGGTCTTTACAAAAACACTAAAAATATCGCTGCTCTTTTACTACTGTTATTTTATTTTATATTTATATTATCTATCTATCACTACTTATCACTTGCAAGAAATGAGTTCAAGGGGCTTGATAACCCTCTTTCCCGCGTTGAGTGCAAGTGTTTGCTATTTTGTTGTGTAGTACTGAAGACGAGCATTTGCGTGGTCCTCCTATTGGTTCGATAACCTTGGTTCTTACTGAGTGAAATACTTATTTCTACTATGTTGCATCTACTTTACTCTTCGGGGATTATCCCAACGCAGTGTACAAGTAGCACTCATCTAAGAGGACACCAAAACCATTATTGTTGCTCCTCAATGCACCGAACCTTCATTCCAAGCAGAAGAAGTTTTAGGAAAAACCCATTACAAAATTATTTCACAAGAGGCTATGACTAACAAAAAGGAAATATGACACCATTACTTCTCTTTTTTGATGAATGACAACATCACTTCTCCATGAGCCTCATACAAACTAATCATTTTATTGCAATACAAATATCATTTTCACCACTTAATTATTCTCTATGAGCCTCATACAAACTAATCACATCATTGCATTGTGAAGATAATTCTAACCACTTCATTATTCTTTGACATTAGCTTCTTGAAAGTTGGAACTAACAAAATAGATTGGAGAAGATAGTAGAAAAAGTGCAGATGTGCTCTATCAGACAACTTATATTTTCTTCCGAATAATTCCTTTGTCATGAACGAGATCATTTTGATCCCCCCAAAAGTCGAATGGTTATCACATGGCTTAGCCAATCATAAACACTCCAAATAAACCAATTAAAGCATATGCATGAAAATGTTCATAGATTAATACCTCAACTTCTATTGTCAAGATAATACCTCTGCTCTCTTTACTGTTGAAGTTTCTTCCTGATACATGAGATGAACCGGCATCTAAAGAAACCGAGTTGAAGATGAAAACCATACACAACAACCATGAACAGGAACTTAAAAAGAAGCAACAATAACAAAAAATCCTGATATTACCTACAAGAAGGGGCGAAGCTCCAAACAGGATCATGTCCCTCCCAATTTTTTTGCACTTTTTATTATATATATATATATGCTTTGGTAACACAAGGCCACCTAGCATGCATTCCATTAAGCTCATGTGAAGGCCCCGCCCTGTGACATGCATGTAGCACCGATTGTCGGTAGGGCGGCCGCACAAGCACACATGAGGCGTGTAGCACACGGGCATTGTTCGTTGCTGCACATGCACTGATGCACAACTGCACAAATAATTTCCCCCTCCCCAACTTATCAGTCAATATGAATTTAGCACTCGAATAGTCTCAAGTTCAATTAACTGACAAACAAAAGATGTATTGTGCGCTGAATAAAGCTTACGGAAAATTGTAGCATGGTTGACAACTGGATATGTAAGAAAGAGGAAATACGAGAGGTAGGTTGTACCTGCGGCGCGCAAATAAACAAGGGCATGCATGACAGATCAATAAAAGAACTCAAGGATCACATGACGCCTCTGCTACTCCTTTAGCATGCATCCACCACATCATTGATCTTCTTCATGGCCTTAAAGGCGAGGAGGAGAAATGCAACCGCTTGGCAAGCAAGACAACTGTCGCACCCTTCACCAACCCGACTCGACCTAGTCCTCCTCCACATCCTCGTCGGTGACACCTTCCCCTTCGCGACGCCAACACTAGCACCCCTGCCGACCCGTCTCCGTACGAGGACGGTGACTCTAACGGCTCCAAGTGCTCGTACACCGGCATGAGCGGCCCATCAGCATCGGATCTCCTCCACCCGTCCTTGTGGTGGCTCAGGAACAACAGCACCCCCCGTGCTTTTTCAAAGGAGAGAACAAGGCAAGGAGGAGGGGACACCATAGGGATTAAGAGGGGAACAGGGAGACGTGAGAGAAGTATCAGAGGCGGCGACGCAACGACACAGAGGGGAGGAGGCGATAAGTGACGGGAGGAGGCAACTGAATCCTGATAGGAGTCTCTCTTTCTTTCTTAGCAGCGAAGAAAACCAGATGGGACGTCGTGTGATAAAGAGAAGAACTCTGTGTTGGGATTGAGGGCAGGGGAAGGGCGTATCTGAGGATGAACCTACAAGGGGAACTGTGCCAGTTTTTCGGCACAGTAAAAAGGATAGGTGGCGTAGCCCTTTGCTCGCGTAGCCCTTCGATGTTGAAGAGTGTAATTGTCGTGCATACCAACGCAAAGTAAAAAAAAAGAGTCAGGAAGCACTATAGCAGTAGTGATTTGTGAAGGACATCAAACAATCGCAGTCCATCTCCAGCACTACAACTGATGGCGAGATCAACCACCACGGCCTTCGGTCACCAGGATGGGGGATGCAAAAGGCCCATGGCTCATCGCCGGTGCCACATCCTATGCCGAATGAAAGGCGATCGATGTGGCAAGCGAGGGAGGAGTGGCCGAAGGCTGGGCTGGTCGATGAACTCCCTTGCAGCGGTGGCGGCCCAAGAACCCTAGCGCGTGCGAGGGCATTCCAGGAGAGGAGCAGATCGCACGAGAAAAGAGATGCGAGCGGCTCGCCGGTTACGGTCGAAGCATTTTTTTGGAGGAGACTTATGGTAAGGTTAGTTAATTTAGATTTTGTATTCAAAGATTGATTATAGATTAATTGTGATTTATTCTTTCACGTACTGCATGGAAAGTTACTATCTATTTAGATTTTTTTTGGTGGGAGGTGAAGCGAAAAACACAGCGGTATAGGGTGAATGTGTGATGCAAGAAGAGACAAAAAACTAGACAAAAGTGAGAAACGAAAAATAACCATGAAGGCGAGGCTATTGTCCGAGGTTGGTTAATACGGTTTGAACACTCGGGAGCTAAGCGCAATCTTCTTCTTGGGGAAGATGAAGCTACGCACGCAGAGCATGGAAGGGACATACATATTTACCTAGGTTTAGGCCACCTGGTGGTGTAAACCCATACTCCTGCTTGGTGGATTGCTCTCTTATTTATATGCGACCTACAAGGTTCTTCAGGAAGAAGATGAACTCTCTCCGGAATATGAGAGCTTTGGAATATCTCCGTCCCCTCTCTATGGTGATTACTTGTCCCTCTTATCTTGCCTCGTGCCTCTTTCCCCACAATAATGGCGGGGAAAGGGCAACCATAGGGCGGCAATTCGAAGGGAGATAAGCGTCCAGTACTTTGTGACAAAGTTGGTCTTCGTCCTGCAAAGGCTCCGTCCATGACGCGCTCGTGGGCTCGCCAGTGACATCAGTCCTGGCGACCGGTGTCACACTGGTCTCCTTGAACTAAAGGGGTAAGTCTCGGGACTCATCTTTGGGAGGGACAACTGCTCTGTGCCCTTCTATCACAAAGGGGAAAGATTCTTCTATGCGTGCCCGCTGGCGCCGTCCTTGCAACTCCTATCGCCCTACCACGTCACCTACGTGGTGGGCACATGACCATATGATCAACAACACGCGTATCTACACGCAGAAGGCTTCGCGGGACATAGCCTCATGGGGGAGACCTCGCGAGGCATCTCACATCTTGTGGGGAGGTGACCAGTGTGCCCTTCTTAGAGAGGGAGAGAGATAGAGCATCGTGAAGCCGGAGCCTCACGGGGTGGTTGCTATAATCCTCTAGTAGGCCACCTGCAACATTGGGCCTTCTTCGCACAACCAACTAGGTCGACGGTAGGTGGGCCGTGGTACCCTGGTTCCACAGAACTGACAATAGCCCCCGGGCCCAAGACGTGCATGTTCTACCGGTGGACTACGAAACGACTTGGGTCAAAACCCCATGGGGCCTGACAAACTGTCGGGCCCAGAGGTAACGTGTGGAAGCCGTGACAGGATGGGACACACCCACTTCGCCCACGACACCTTGGTAACTACATGCTTGCCATAAGACTGTCGCACGCGTTAGGAAGGCACCATCATTGCCTTCCTTTCTCCACACGCCTCCTCTATGCACTACTTCCCCTTCCTTGTGCACACATCGCCCACTGCTCTCCTTCTCTACCTCCTTCTCCAGCCGTCGCCGCATGTCTGCTGCCATGGCGGTGAATAAGAGGAGCACCGCCACTACTGGAGCGTGAGTGGAGCCCACCCTGCTACCCTCCACCATAAAGAACAAGGAGGGGCTGGACAAGCTCGTCCCCCTGATGGCCAATGCTCACTACGAGCATGGAGAAACAAAGATCTAGTCGGGCTCAAAGCCGGCTAGGGACATCATGGGGACGATGTTCCCATTCTTCTTCCACTCCATATTTGGAGGTTTGCTTCCCTCCTTCTCCGACTTCTTCTACGCAGTGCTCGAGCACTATAAGATCCATGCCCTCCACCTTCACCCAACTCTCTCTTCCTCCTTTCCACCTTCGCCTTCTTCTACGAGGGCTTCTTGGGGGTGATGCTCTTGGTGGCCTTGTTACGCACCTTCTACATCATGAGGTGCAAGCAGGGGCCAAGCACGGGGTGCGACTCCTTCCGCATAGTGGACCGCATGTTGGAGCGCTTCATCAAGATGGTGGCGCTCAAGAAGATGGAGAATTTTCGGGCATGCTGGATCAACATGGAGGTAGGCCAGAGAAGACCTTTGTTCATGCCTCCATTCAGGCCTGCCTTGAAGAGCTCTAGGTGGGAGCACACCAAGCTGACGGTCGTGAGGCTTGGGCTCATGACCGCCAAGCTGATGGCGCTGTAGGAGGCGGGGCTTACAAGCGCCATGGTGGCTCGTGAGTTCATGCACAGCTGCATTGCACTCCTGTAGCAGCATTCTCACCCCGTGTGGCCGTGCCGGCAGGACCCGCCTCTGTAATGAAACCCTGCAGGAGGCGACGCTGGAAGTGATCATGCATGCCCTCTTAATCAAGCCCGAGGTGGAGGAGATGCTAGACGAGGCGCTCCTTGTGCACCCCCATAGGGACGGGGCAGAGATCCAGGCCGGGATGCATGTTTTCGACGAATGGGGCTTGGTCCCTGATGGACATCTCACGACAACCCCATCATCATGGTGCCCGTCTTAGGGGAGTTCCATGATGCTGGACCCTCGTCCAACACCGACGCCGGCAGTAGCAGGGGCATATGCCGAGCCACCGATAGTTGCTACTAGGAGCCAGGAATGAGGACGACGAGGAGATCCGTCAGTTTGTGGTCACGCCCTCCAGGTGCGTGGAGGGGGAGGACGACGACGATGAGGTGGTGGTGGTGGAAGACCCCTGCAAGGGAGCGAATGAGGGAGCTGTTGAGCCCAATAAAGAGATGGGCCAGCCCACCGAGGCTCGCGCGAGCTCGAGCAGGCCCCATGGAGCACCTTCCGGGGGGAGCTCTGGTGGGCCCTGATATGTCTCCAACGTATATATAATTTTTTATTGTTTAGTGCTATAATATTATCATTCTAGGATACTTTTTGAGCATTTATTTTCATATTTATATTACTTTTGAGCACTAACCTATTAACCTAGTGCCAAGTGCCAGCTGTTGTTTTCTGCATGTTTTTGGCTTTTGAGGTTCACAATACCAAACGGAGTTCAAATGCCACAAAACTTTTTGATGATTTTTCTGGACCAAAATAAGACCTGGAAACTTCAAAAGAAGATCGGGGGCCACATGAGGGCCCCACAAGCCAACAGAGCGCGCACTGTTAGCTTGTGGGCCACCCCATCGTCCCCTGACTTCGTTCTCTCGCTTATAATTTTTCATATATTCTAAAAACCCTAAGGGAGCTCCAAACACATTTTTTGTGCCGCTTCAAGTACCTGTTCCACTGTGTGCCCATGTGGAGCCATGTTCCGGTGCCCTGCCGGAGGGGGGATCAATCACGGAGGACCTCTACATCAGCCTTGCTGCTCCCATGATGATGTAAGAGTAGTCTAGCATAGACCTACGGTTCAATAGCTAGTATCTCAATCTCTCTCTCTCTCTCTCTATATATATATATATATATATATATATATATATATTCTTCAATACGAATTTCATCGCATCTTCAAGATGATCTATTCAATGTAATCACTTTGTGCGGTGCGTTTGTTGGGATCCAATGAATTGTGGTTTTATGTTTAGATTATTCATGATAAAAGATTTGACTATTCTCTGAATTATATGATTCTTATTTGCATAATTGTTATATATTCGTAAATCTCCCCAATATATTGATTTGGTTTGGCCAACTGGATTGATCTTTCTTCAATGGGAGATGTGTGTTAGTGGGTTCAATCTTGCGGTGGTCTATATCCCAGTGACAGAAAGGGACATGACACGCCTTTGTGTTGTTGCCACTAAGGATAAAACAATGGGGTTTATTCATATTAATTGGATTTATTTTGTCTACATCATGTCATTATTCTCCAAGCATTACTCTGTTTTACTTAATACTCTAGATGCACGCTGGATAGCGTTCTATGGGTGGAGTAATAGTAGTGATGCAGGCAAGAGTCAGTCAACTTTCTTATGGATTTGATGTCTATATACACATTATCATTTCCATGAATAAATATTGCATAACTATGTGCTTTTCTATTAATTTCCCAAGAGTATTTTGTTTACCCACCGTATGCCTTCTTCGAGAGAGATGCCACGAGAGAACACTATGCCCCCTAGGTCTATTCACTTATAAATGTGCAAACGCTATTGTTTCCTCATTGCCTTTTATTATTTCTATTTACTTTTTATATTTAATATATTTAAAATATCTATCTATAGTACTTATCTTCTTGCAAGGAATGAGTTCAAGGGGCTTGACAACCCTCTTGCCCGTGTTGGCTGCAAGTGTTTGCCATTTTGTGCGTAGGCGCTGAAGACGGGAGTTGCGTGGTCCTCCTATTGGTTTGATAACCTTAGTTCTCACTAAGGGAAATACTTATCTATATTGTGATGTGTCATCCTTTCCTCTTCATGAAAAAATCCAACGCAAATCACAAGTATCAGGAAGAATTTCTGGCGCCGTTGCCGGGGAGCATCACCAACTTACTATCAAGTACCTTCTCACAAATTATCATTCACTTGTTCTAGTTTTTATTTGTTTTTATATTTTGCTTGCTATAAAATATAAACATACAAAAATATTTACCTTTGCTAGTTTTCTTGTTTGCTTGTTTTACTTGCTAGTTCACTTGTCCTTCTTGCTACTTTGCTTGCTCGGTCAACATGTCTCAAGATAGATTTTATAATATGTCATATTATCAAAGGATGACCAAAATTCAAAGCTCCATGAAAACTTTTATGACTACTCAACATGAGCATAATAAATTCTTTGCTGATGAAATCAAGGAACACACAAATTTATTAGATGCTATTAGTAAGAAACTTGATGAAGTCAATAGAGAAGTATCTAATCTCCAATCACAATTTGCACAAACTAAAGAGTTGATAGGAAAGATATCCGATAAGCAAACTACTCTAGCTAATAGGATGGTCGCTAAACTGAAATCTTTCCCTATTGGTAATCATGATCAAGATCTTAAAATAATTGACACTTCTCCAATTGAATATTTGTTTACTAATCTAGAAATAGATGATAAAGGGACTGGAGATGAGTCAACTTTAGCTAGAAGGCGTCCGAATTGTTTGGAGGGTGATGATTATAATGATAAAATTGAAAAAGTGGGTTTGGAGAGGTCAAAACTTTAAATAGTGACGTGCCCACTATATTGGATCACAAGGACTTTAATTATGATAGTTGCTCTTTAGTAGAATGTATTTCCTTGTTGCAATCCATTATTAGCTCACCCAATGCTTATGAACAAAACAAATCTTTTACTAAACATATAGCAGAAGCTATGGTGAAAGCCTATGACGAGAAACATGAGCTAGAAGTCTCTATTCCTAGAAAGTTTCATGATGAGTGTGAACCTACTATTAAATTAAGCTCAAAGATTATGAATGCGATGCTTTGTGTGACCTAGGTCCTAGTGTCTCAACTATACCTAAATCTTTATGTGATGTACTTGGTCTCACCGATATGCATGAGTATTCCCTTAATTTACATCTCGCAGACTCTACTATCAAGTAACATTTGGGAAGAATAAATTATGTTCTTATAACTGCTAATAGAAATTATGTGCCTCTAGATTTCATAGTTCTTTATATTTAATGCAACCCATCTTGTCCAATAATACTCGGGAGAACTTTTCTACGAACTATAGGTGCAATAGTTGATATGAAAGAGGGAAACATAAGGTTCCAATTACTATTAATGAAAGGTATGGAATAATTCACTAGAAAGAGAATAAAACCATCTTATGAATCTATCATGAGGGCCACTTATGTGTGGAGTGTCAAAGATGATAACACTTGATCATATGCGTTGTGCCTAGCTAGGGGCGTAAAATAATAGTGCTAGTTGGGAGGCAACCCAATAGTTATATTATTTTTCTTGTGCTACTTTATGTTTGGGTGTGATAACATGATTATTTATAGTATAATAATTGTGTTTTTATGTTTAAATTAGTGTTCATGCCAAGTAAAGCCTTTGGGATGATTTGAATGATAAGTAGAATAGATACAATGCAAAATCAGAAACTTTTGCATCTAATGCAGAATTTTTCTGATTTTACTAGAACATCTTTTTGATTTTTTACACAATATTGTTATAAAAATTACTCCTGTTTTCCTAATTTTTTAGAAGTTTCATAGTTATAGAAGTAGGATGTCTTTGCTGATCACTACAAATTGTTATGTTTTAAACGGATTATGTTTTTTGCTTGCATAGGTTGCTTGTTTTGAGGATGCCATGGATTATATAGGGGGATATAAGTCATGGAGAAGTTAGAATATAGTACCTTATGAAATAATGAAATATGAATCAATTTATAACAATGCCTAATGTTTATGGTTTACCTAGCCTACTAACGGATCTCACGAGTTTTTTGTTGAGTTTTGTGTGTTGAAGTTTTCAAGTTTTGGGTGCTATCACAATGGATGAAGGAATAAGGAGCGTCAAGAGCCTAAGCTTGGGGATGCTCAAGTTACACCAAGGTAATATTCTAGGAAGACTCAAGTATCTTAGAGGCATCCCCTCTTTCGTCTCAATCCATCGGCATGTCACTTGGAGCTATATTTTTATTCATCACATGATATGAGTTTTGCTTGGAGCGTCGTTTGCTTTAGTTTGATTTTTTATCTTTCCACAATCATTTTTTCTGGGCAAACCCACTTGAGAGAGACACATGTTCACCATGATTTGTTAGAATACTCTTTGTGCTTCACTTATAACTTTTGAGCTAAGCAGTTGCTCTAGTACTTCACTTATATGTTTTAGAGCATGGTGGCGTATAGGTTTTACAGAAATAATTGCACTCTCGTTCTTCACTTAATGTTTTTGAGAGTTAATAAACAAAAATGGTAAGTTTCCTGGGTTATAAGACTAGTTCAAAAATAATAGGTATTCAAGGAATGCATAATCAAAACCACATGTAGCACATAACAGAGAAATTGTGGGTTAAGGATATTGATGTGGTAATATGAAAGGATATGAGTGCATGATTGTCGGTTAGTAAAAATATCAATAGTTAAAGGATGTTACTTTGTTATTCATATAAATATTGGTTATGACATGGTGATAATGTTTGAGCATTCTTATTCCTCATTGAAATCCTATGTTGCTTAGGTCAGGGGCGCGCGGTGGTTAATACTTACCAACCTCCCCCCTAGGGGCATGCGAGTAGTACTTTACTTTGAGATATTTAATGAAACATTGAGATAAGTATGTGAGTTCTTTATGACTAATGTGGACCCATGGATGTACGCACTCTCATCACCTGATATTTGCTAGCCTCATCGGTGTGAACTTCGTAGGTGCATCCAAACCCCATGATGTGGTATGCTCTGTTGCACAGAATCGACCTTATATCTTCCTCAAAATAGCCACCATACCTACCTATCATGGCATTTTTGTAGCCATTCCGAGATATATTGCCATGCAACTTCCACCGTCACATCATATGACTAGTACCTTCATTGTAATATTGCTTTGCATGATCGTAAGATAGCTAGGATGATATTTCCTTGGCTTGTCCATTTTTTATATCATCGCTATGCTAGATCATTGCACATCTTGTTACACTGCCATAGACATCCATATAGAGCCATAATGTTTAGTAATTTTTCATATTGGGTTGTAAGTAAATAGAAGTGTGATGTTGTTCATTATTTAGGGCACTATCTCGGCGAGGAAAGGATGATGGCGACAATGATTCCCCCACAAATCGGGATGAGACTCCGAACGAAAAATAAAAGGAAAAAAGGAGAAAAAAAGATAAAAAGGAATAAAAAGGAGAAAAAAAATAAAAAAATAAAAAAAATGAGAGAAAAGAGAGAAGGGACAGTGCTACTATCTCTTTTTCCACACTTTTGCCTCAAAGTGGCATCATGTTTTTCATCTAGAGAGTCTCTTGTTTTGTCACTTTTATATGCTAGTGGGAATTTTTCATTACAGAACTTGGCTTGTATATTCCAATGACAGGCTCCCTCAAATGCCCGAGGTCTTGTGGCACCCCGGCTCAGAGGAAACCGGAACGCCCCGTATTCCAGCCCAGGGACCAGTCTTCTGGAATACGACACCGTTGGCATAGAACAAATCAGCTCTTTATTACTATGGAAAAGGTTACAAGGGTACTTGGATTACATCGCCATGGCGATACTACGCCTGCCTAGGGTAATTCAACGCTAGGAACGGAACAACGACGGTGGTGATGGACTCCACACCGCATGGACTCTGGCTGGAACGCGTAACCTAGCTCGCAACTCGGGATCCTCGACAATCAAGCAATCATGGTATGACCTGCAAACTAGCATGACACGCCAGGTGAGTACTTTGAATGTACTCGCAAGCTCACTACAAACATCAGCATTAAGGCAAGACAACATCATAGCAATCAAGATTAGGTAAAGATTTATCATCACCGAAGGGATAGTTGAAAATAACTATACCACGCTACTCTCATCGTACTCTGGTGACCAACTCGTGATCTCACCAAGAAACTTCAGCGAATATCCTCAAGACGGACACCAAGACTTATCACCGACATGATGCCCAACTGCTACCATACTCAGACGAGTTCTTCCATCATTATTATCACTATTATGGTTATGGTTGACCATCTACTGAGGTCTGGACGGGCTGTCCAATACCATGGACGCGGCTATTCGACTAAATTTTACACTCTGTAGAGGTTGCACACTTTACCCACATCATGGAGCATCTGAGCTCGTGGTCCCATTCGGGTGGACCAGTGTAGCTCCAACGAAACCTGTCTGACATGTGACTCTCCTATTGTATGACCAACATTCATCTTCCCCCGGAGTCCTTCCCTGGGTGGCCCCTGTTTCCTCATGACACCTGCCACCGTCGTGGCCAAACTAAACTGTCCCAAATGGGGACGGGTACCCACATAACTCAACTGGGCTCACAAGGTTATCGCCGCCTACCGGGCCAGGGTAGCACGCGCGCATAACCTTCCCTCTTTGGTGGTACCGATAGAAGAACACGCGATCAGACCAACTCAAGGCCGTCCCATACCGGCAAATGTGGCTGCACAGATAAGCCCGGACAGGTGACTCTCGATCAACCAACTGATTATCTTATCCCCGAATAATATTTCTGTCATAGCTTACACTTTGGTATCATAGTAATCCAATAACCAATAAGCTCAAGCCACTGCTATTGATTCATATCCACCAACTGCCGGATGAAACCCAAAATAATCATAGACAATAATGTTCAATGTCATGGCATCAACTAGTGGGTGAAATACTAGTTACTAACAATCTCGTACTCAACACGGTAGTCACCTATTCAAGAATTTATTCAAACATTGCATAACCTAATCCATACTACAAACAATTATACTTGCGATTAATGTAATTGGTTAAATTATGATATTGCAATGCAATTATGAAAATGAGGGTTGTGGCTTGCCTGGGGTGATGGAACCGTCGGAAAGAAGTGCGGAGAGTGTGCGAAATGATCGCCGAAAAAGGTTCTCTCTCGAAGGGGCTGTTTAGAGGCAAGGGCAAAATAGCCATTTTCAGAGTGTGAACACATAATGAAAATGACACCATCATGACGGGCTTGACGAGATGAAGACGTGGGCTTTGAAATCACCTCGATCAGAGTTACAGGTAAAAAGATATAAGGGTTTGACTGCCAGGGACTGATCTGCAAGAAAAATAATCACAGAGAGGCCCTTGACAGCACGACCGGTTGCGCACTTACATGGAATACGCCTTCCAATGGGGAAGACGAATTCCAGGTCGAGGCATCTCCACTTATCCACGTGGGCAGCGACTGCTGTCACCGACACGCGGGGCCCGCATGACAGCTCTCCTTCCACCTCCCGCTCGCGTGCCTGGCCGAGGAGGGCCTCGGCGCCGGTGCTGGTCCGGGCGGCTCAGGCCACCACCGGCGATGCTACGACCACCAGAGTGACCAGGGGAGTGAGACGCATCCACCAGTGGGACTTGCGGCCGCTGGGGAGTGCTGGAGCGGGCGGGGCCTCGGCTGTGGCGGACGGTCGCATCGGCCGTGATGGGAAATACGTCACAACGGCGGAGGAGATGGTCTGGGGTGGTGGGGAGCTTCTGGTGGTGTAGGTGGCTGGCTGCGACGGTCAGGTGGGGCAACGGGGGCCGGAGGCGGGCGAATTTAGGGGAGGGAAAGCAGCGGCCATGGCGGCAATGGAGGACGAGGAGGGCTCCGGGAGCTCGGGTGATAGGCTAGGGAGGGGTTAGAGGAGAGAGATGAGGGCGATGGTGAGCTCGAGAGGGGTTCGGGCGGCCTATAAATAGCCGCAGCGAGCTTGCCGGATAAGCTCGACCGCGTTTGCGAGCTCAGCCGTGCACTAAAGCTCTGGGGCGACGTGGCTGGTCGCTTGCGGCATCTGGAAGGGTCTAGGGCAGACGAGTAAAGCTAGCTAGAGCTTCGGGAGGGATCGGGGAGGAAGAAGGCAGGAGAGAAAACATCGACGTCACGGGTGCACAGTTCGCCGGAGTTGCTGTGGCTTGAGGAGGAGGGAATAGAAGGGGAAGATGGGTCTAGGAGGATGAAGACGACGCGATGAGGCTCCTAGACATGGCTAGGTGTCGAGGGAGAGGAGGAAACCGACGAGGCCAAGGGCTGCATTGCCAGAGCGCGCATATGGCATGCCAAAGGCATGGTCACCACGTGAACTGGCGCACGCGGTGCACCCTGACCGTCCTAATCATGTCAGTAGGATTGTTCATTCATCATAGAAGGTCAAGGAAGATAGAAACAAGCACAGGGACGAAGGAGGTGACTAGAGGGAGCTTGGAGCCAAAGCAACAACAAGCTGTTTGTACTGAGGTGGGGGAGATCCAGCTGGGGAGAGGCTCTGCTTTTTGGTTGAGGGTGATCAAATACTAGGATGATCATCTCTGCAAATTTTCAACTCATTTGAATGAAGATAAATAGCACTTCCAGTTCAATGAACTCTACTGGACAGAATTGCAAAGTATGAAGTGGCCCTCACATACTTGCTTGGATGGAGCTGAAATTCGGAGGTGATGAGTTATTTAGGCATGTGAGGATGTTGTATAAATTTCATGCCATTTGGATAAACCAAAATGGTACTTCCTTCACACATCATCCCACTGGACAGAATCTTAGAAAAATAGTCGAGGAGAAATGGCTATATAAAATGAGCTCACATTTGGTGGAGAGATGTTTTATAGGTAGGCGAATGTCCTGGTAAAATGTCAGAAATTATGGAGCAACATAAAATATAGTTGCTTCATTATCCAAAATGATGAGAGAGGCAAAGATTTGATGCTTTGCTCACATAGTTGATGGGTTCATGCTCAAATTTGGTGGAGAGGCATGATTTGGGCATATTGAGATCATGGCAAAATTTCAGCTCATTGGAATACTCTTAGCTAGCACTTGCTTCACAAAGCTTCATGTGGATCAGGAACTTTGGAAATTTGCCAAGAAATATTTACTAGCAAAATGAGGTTGAATTTTGTCATGAGGTAATGATATGGATAAATAGTGCCCCAAAAGTTTGAGAGCAAGAAAGCACATATAAAGGGTACTTTCTTGAGAACTTGACAGCTCGGGTAGAATCAAAAAAGGAATATTGGTGAAATATTTTTGAACATGGCAAGGAAGGATTTTTTTTCTTATCTGAGGAAGATATGACCCAAGAAATTTAAAAGAATTATTTGGGAATTTTTGGAATGATAGAAATGTGGGTTGCTTCACAACCCAGAGCAACATGGTTATTCCTTTAATAGAAAAAAGGAATATTCCGAGGGAAAAGATTATTGGGATTGGCTCAAGATGGAAATGACAAGGTCTTGGGATGGTTTGGAGGTTGGCAAGTCACTAGGGAAGAGAAATCAAGGGTGATCCCTTTAGGTTCCAAAACTACCAAGCCACAGAAAAGAAAATCCAGACCAAAATCAAAAGAAAAAGAAATGGGTAAAATCCAGGGTGTTACAGGTCTTCATGAGCAAGCAAGTTGGACGCACACCCACTTAGCTTCACTCGAGCTTTCATACACTTATAGCTCTAGTGCATCCGTTGCATGACAATCCCTACTCCTCACATTGATATCTATTGATGGGTATCTACATAGCCTGTTGATACGCCGAGTTGATGTGAGACTTTCCTCTCCACTTTTACTCTTTTGTAACATGCCACCTTATTCTATTCCACCTATATGTTGTGTCCATGGTCCACACTCATGTATTGAGTGAGTAATAAAAGGCTGAAGCGCGTTAAAAAGTACGATTCAGTTACCTGGCTTAACGCTGTAGTGCTTGACATTTGTATTTATGTTGTAAAGATGGAGCCATGCCATGCTAATATGAGAAAATGAATGGGGCTAAACATTCTTTAAGGATCATATATTTTGAAAATTGATTATTATGTTACTTATGTTCGCGCATATTACTATGTTGATGTTTGTTAGTTCATCATTTCTCAATGATCACACCTGCAAAAGATTACATGTTGGGTAGCATGTCACATCATTTATCTACTCAAGGACGAGCATAAATTAAGCCTTGGGATTGATACATCTCCAAAATATCGATAATTTATGAAGTATTCACACCATGATTGTCTATGTTTACAATATTGTTATATGGATTTGATGCACCTTATATGATTTATTTAGAACTAACCTGGACTAACTCTGTTTTCACCACAATTATAGTGGTGTTGTTTTTGTGTAGAAAATGAAAGTTCTCGAAATTGCCCGAAACTTTTTGACAATTGTTTCTAGAACATATGAGCAATATTGGAGCAAAAAACCACCAAAGGGGTGCCACCTGTGGGCCACAAGCCAACACGACGCGGCCACCCCGTGGCCACGTGGCCCTCGCGTCTCCATTTAGCGTGATTCCAACGCTAAAAATTCCTATATATATATATATATATATATATATATATATATATATATATATATATATATATATATATATATATATATATATATATAAACCCTCGTAAATAAACAAAGAACTTCTGCTCTGCTGCCGTGACTCTTTGTATTGATGAAAAGTTCTATCTTCCTCCCACTCAATTCTCTCGAGAGAAACTCCTTCTCGAGAAAAGCTCCATTTTTAGCAACAAACACTTTGCCCTTGGATTTGAGATAGAAGGTGTACCAAACTGTCTCTTTTGGGTAACCTATGAAGATACACTTTTCCGCTTTGGGTTCCAGCTTTTCACGCTGAAGCTTTTTGACGTAAGCATCACATCCCCAAACTTTAAGAAACGACAACTTTGGCCTTTTGCCATACCATAGTTTGTTTGGTGTCGTCTCAACAGATTTTGATGGTGCCATATTTAAAGTGAATGCAGCTGTGTATAATGCATAACCCCAAAACGATAACGGCAAATCGGTAAGAGACATCATAGATCGCACCATTTCTAATAAAGTACGATTACGACGTTCGGACACACCATTACGCTGTGGTGTTCCACGCGGTGTCAACTGTGGAACAATTCCACATTGTCTTAAGTGAGCACCAAACTCGAAACTCAGATATTCACCCCCACGATCAGACCGTAGGAACTTGATCTTCTTGTTACGATGAGTTTCAACTTCACTCTGAAATTGCTTGAACTTTTCAAATGTTTCAGACTTGTGCTTCATTAAGTAGACATAACCATATCTACTCAAATCGTCAGTGAAGGTGAGAAAATAACGATATCCGCCGCGTGCCTCTACGCTCATCGGACCGCACACATCGGTATGTATGATTTCCAACAAGTCACTGGCACGCTCCATTGTTCCGGAGAACGGAGTTTTAGTCATCTTGCCCATGAGGCATGGTTCGCATGTGTCAAGTGAATCAAAGTCAAGTGACTCCAAAAGTCCATCGGCATGGAGTTTCTTCATGCGCTTTACACCAATATGACCTAAGCGGCAGTGCCACAAAAATATGGCGCTATCATTGTTAACTCTAACTCTTTTGGTCTCAATGTTATGTATATGTGTATCACTATCAAGATTCGATATGAACAATCCTCTCACATTGGGTGCATGACCATAAAAGATGTTACTCATAGAAATAGAACAACCATTATTCTCTGACTTAAAAGCGTAACCGTCTCGCAATAAACAAGATCCAGATATAATGTTCATGCTCAACGCAGGCACTAAATAACAATGATTCAAGTTCAAAACTAATCCTGATGGTAAGTGAAGTGAAACTGTGCCGACGGCGATTAAATCAACCTTGGAACCATTTCCTACGCGCATCGTCACTTCATCTTTCTCGAGCCGTCGTCTATTCCGCAGTTCCTGTTTCGGGTTGCAAATATGAGCAACAGAACCGGTATCGAATACCCAGGCACTACTACGAGAGCCGGTTAAGTACACATCAATAACATGTATATCAAATATACCTGATTTTTCTTTGGCCGCCTTCTTATCAGCCAGATACTTGGGGCACTTGGGCTTCCAGTGACCCATACCCTTGCAATAGTAGCACTCTGGTTCAGGCTTAGGTCCAGCTTTGGGTTTCTTTGTCGGATTGGCAACAGGCTTGCCGCTCTTCTTTGAATTACCCTTCTTGCCTTTGCGTTTCTCTTGAAACTAGTGGTCTTATTCACCATCAACACTTGATGCTCTTTACGGAGTTCAGACTCTGCGACTTTCAGCATCACAAACAACTCGCTGGGTGACTTGTTCATCCCTTGCATGTTGTAGTTCAACACAAAGCCCTTGTAGCTTGGCGGCAGTGATTGAAGGATTCTGTCAGTGATAGCCTCTTGCGGGAGTTCAATCCCCAGCTCAGCTAGACGGTTTGAGTACCCAGACATTTTGAGCACATGTTCACTGACAGACGAATTCTCCTCCATCTTGCAAGCATAGAATTTATCGGACGTCTCATACCTCTCGATCCGGGCGTTCTTCTGAAAGATAAACTTCAACTCCTGGAACATCTCATATGCTCCATGTCGCTCAAAGCGACGTTGAAGTCCCGGTTCTAAGCCATACAAGACTGCACATTGAACTACTGAGTAGTCCTCCTTACGTGTTAACCAAGCGTTCTTAACATCCTGGTCAGCCGTAGCGGGTGGTTCATCTCCTAGCGCAGCATTAAGGACATAATCCTTCTTCCTAGCTTGTAAGATTAGCTTAAGATTACGAGCCCAGTCTACAAAGTTGCTTCCATCATCTTTCAACTTAGCTTTCTCTAGGAACGTATTAAAATTCAGGGTGACTGTCGCGTGAGCCATGATCTACAACACAAATATATTCAAAGTGGACTTAGACTATGTTCAAGATAATTAGAGTTTAACCTAATCAAATTACTTGCTAAACTCCCACTCAAAAAGTACATCTCTCTAGTCATTTGAGTGGTTCATGATCCACTTACACTAGCTCAAGTCCGATCATCACGTGAGTTGAGTATAGTTTCAGTGGTAAACATCCCTATGCTAATCATATCATCTATATGATTCATGATCGACCTTTCGGTCTCATGTGTTCCGAGGCCATGTATGCACATGCTAGGCTCATCAAGCTTAACCCGAGTGTTCCGCGTGTGCAACTGTTTTGCACCCGTTGTATGTGAACGTTGAGTCTATCACACCCGATCATCACGTGGTGTCTTGAAACGACGAACTGTAGCAACGGTACACAGTCGGGGAGAACACAATTTCGTCTAGAAATTTTAGTGAGAGATCACCTCATAATGCTACCGTCGTTCTAAGCAAAATAAGGTGCATAAAAGGATTAACATCACATGCAATTCATAAGTGACATGATATGGCCATCTTCACATGCTCCTTGATCTCCATCACCAAAGCACCGACACGATCTTCTTGTCACCGGCGCCACACCATGATCTCCATCAACGTGTCGCCATCGGGGTTGTCGTGCTACTCACGCTATTACTACTAAAGCTACATCCTAGCAAAATAGTAAACGCATCTGCAAGCACAAACGTTAGTTTAAAGACAACCCTATGGCTCCTGCCGGTTGCCGTACCATCGACGTGCAAGTCGATATTATCTATTACAACATGATCATCTCATACATCCAATATATCACATCACATCGTTTGGCCATATCACATCACAAGCATACCCTGCAAAAACAAGTTAGACGTCCTCTAATTTTGTTGTTGCATGTTTTACGTGGTGACCATGGGTATCTAGTAGGATCGCATCTTACTTACGCAAACACCACAATGGAGATATACGAATTGCTATTTAACCTTATACAAGGACCTCCTCGGTCAAATCCGATTCAACTAAAATTGGAGAAACTGACACTTGCCAGTCATCTTTGAGCAACGGGGTTACTCGTAGCGATGAAACCAGTCTCTCGTAAGCGTACGAGTAATGTCGGTCCAAGCCGCTTCAATCCAACAATACCGCGGAATCAAGAAAAGACTAAGGAGGGCAGCAAAACGCACATCACCGCCCACAAAAACTTTTGTGTTCTACTCGAGAAGACATCAACGCATGAACCTAGCTCATGATGCCACTGTTGGGGAACGTCGCATGGGAAACAAAAAATTTCCTACGCGCAGGAAGACCTATCATGGTGATGTCCATCTACGAGAGGGGATTTCCGATCTACGTACCCTTGTAGATCGCACAGCAGAAGCGTTAGTGAACGCGGTTTATGTAGTGGAACGTCCTCACGTCCCTAATTCCGCGCCGCGAACCGTCCCGCGAACCGTCCCGCGATCCGTCCCACGATCTAGTGCCGAACGGACGGCACCTCCGCGTTCAGCACACGTACAGCTCGACGATGATCTCAGCCTTCTTGATCCAGCAAGAGAGACGAAGAGGTAGATGAGTTCTCCGGCAGCGTGACGGCGCTCCGGAGGTTGGTGGCGATCTAATCTCAGCAGGGCTCCGCCCGAGTTCCGCAGAAACGCGATCTAGAGGTAAAACCGTGGAGGTATGTGGTCGGGCTGCCGTGGCAAAGTTGTCTCAAATCAGCCCTAAAATCTCCGTATATATAGGTGGGAGAGGGGGGACCTTGCCTTGAGGCTCAAGGAGCCCCAAGGGGTTTGGCCGAGCCAAGGGGGGGAGTCCTCCCCTTCCAAACCGAATCCAACTAGGTTTGGAAGGTGGAGTCCTTCCCCCTTTTCCCACCTCCTTTTTTTTTCTTTTTCTCTTTGATTTTCTTCCTATGGTGCATAGGGCCTTCTTGGGCTGTCCCACCAGCCCACCAAGGGCTGGTGCGCCACCCCCAAGGCCTATGGGCTTCCCCGGGGTGGGTTGCCCCCCCCCGGTGAACACCCGGAGCCCATTCGTCATTCCCGGTACATTCCCAGTAACTCCGAAAACCTTCCGGTAATGAAATGAGGTCATCCTATATATCAATCTTCGTTTCCGGACCATTCCGGAAACCCTCGTGACGTCCGTGATCTCATCCGGGACTCCGAACAACATTCGGTAACCAACCATATAACTTCAAATACGCATAAAACAACGTCGAACCTTAAGTGTGCAGACCCTGCGGGTTCGAGAACTATGCAGACATGATCCGAGTGACTCCTCGGTCAATATCCAATAGCGGGACCTGGATGCCCATATTGGATCCCACATATTCTACGAAGATCTTTATCGTTTGAACCTCAGTGCCAAGGATTCATATAATCCCGTATGTCATTCCCTTTGTCCTTCGGTATGTTACTTGCCCGAGATTCGATCGTCAGTATCCGCATACCTATTTCAATCTCGTTTACCGGCAAGTCTCTTTACTCGTTCCATAATACAAGATCCCGCAACTTACACTAAGTCACATTGCTTGCAAGGCTTGTGTGTGATGTTGTATTACCGAGTGGGCCCCGAGATACCTCTCCGTCACACGGAGTGACAAATCCCAGTCTCGATCCATACTAACTCAACGAACACCTTCGGATATACCTGTAGAGCATCTTTATAGTCACCCAGTTACATTGCGACGTTTGACACACACAAAGCATTCCTCCGGTGTCAGTGAGTTATATGATCTCATGGTCATAGGAACAAATACTTGACACGCAGAAAACAGTAGCAACAAAATGACACGATCAACATGCTACGTCTATTAGTTTGGGTCTAGTCCATCATGTGATTCTCCTAATGACGTGATCCAGTTATCAAACAACAACACCTTGTATATAATCAGAAGACCCTGACTATCTTTGATCAACTGGCTAGCCAACTAGAGGCTTGCTAGGGACAGTGTTTTGTCTACGTATCCACACATGTATATAAGTCTTCATTCAATACAATTATAGCATGGATAATAAACGATTATCTTGATACAGGAATTATAATAATAACTATATTTATTATTTCCTCTAGGGCATAATTCCAACAAAAGACTCAAACGTCTAAGTTTGGGGACGCTCCGTAAGACATCCCCTCTTTCTTCTCCAAAATCATCGGTATATCTTACTTGGAGCTATATTTTTATTCATCACATAATATGTGGTTTTCTTGGGGAATAATTTTATTTTGTTTTATTTGTTATATATTAGTTATAATCTTGTTTCTCAATAAAAAGTTCCAAGAATTGCCTTTAGAATTCTTGAATTGCATGCGTGATGTGTGTTGTACAAAGCCAAAAACTTTTGTTGTAGTATTTGAATTATAAGATTTTACCGGAACATAGAAAGTTTATGACATTTTTACATAGTGCTTTCATACAAATTCTTTATCATGTCCCAAATTTTCAGAATTTTTGGAGATACAAAATTATACTCTTTAAATAGATTGCTACAGACTGTTCTGTTTGGACAGATTGTTGTCATAGTTTTGTTACCTACTTATACTTGGGTTTTCATGGTGTATATTGGTAGACATAAAATGTGGAAATGATAGTATACAATACCAAATTTTTGAAAATTATTATGCAACTTGTCTTGGCAATACATGAAGCGTCGATTTATTCTTATGTGTACTAACCTATCTCACGAGTTGTTTTCAAGTTCTGTGTGGATGAAGTTTTTGAGACTTAGGTGAAACCGAGATATGAGAGGATTGAAGAGGATACAAAATTTTGAACTTGGGGATGCCCAAGGCATCCCAAGTAAATATTTCAAGAACACTCAAGCATCTAAGCTTGGGGATGCTACGCATCCCACCTCTCTTCATCAACAAATATAGGTTAGCCTATGTTGAGCCTAAAATTTTATTTGTCCACTTGATATGTGCTATTCTTGGAATATATTTTTGTTTTCTTTGCTGTTTTGAATAAATATCATATCTGGAAATATTTATTGAGAGAGATTCCTCACATAGCTACTTAATTGTTTGACTACTCATTGATCTTCACTTATATCTTTTGAGAGTAGTTTGATGTTTACTCTTGTGTTTCACTTATATCCTACGAGTAAATTGTGAATGAATGAAATATCATAAATATGAAATTATCAATGTGCTATACTCTTAGCAGTAGTTTCACTTTTGGTTTAGAAAGTAAAATCTATTGAAGTTTGACAATCATAGCATTGGTCGTACAAGCAATTCATGAATGACTAGTATAAGAAAGAGAACTTTCACATACAATTATATTATTTGGGACATCTTTTATGATTGTAAATACAAATTAATTATTTTCAATCTTGACCAAATAGTTTAAGCTGGAGAAGGAAGACAATGTAATGGTTATGTTTGGGTATATTTGCATAGAAGTTACATTGTTATGGATCATCCAACGTGTGGTGCTTGTTTAGAACCATTTACTAGCCAAAACTTAGTACTAAGTACAGATAATACTTGTGCATAATAAACCTTGAGCCAAGTTTCTTCCATGAGAGTTCACCATATCTACCTATATATGGTATTTCACTGCCATTCCAAGTAAATTTGTATGTGCCACCTCTAAACATTCAAATAAACATCCGTTTTGTGTGCTCATACCGCTCATGGAGCCACTGGGCGGTCATTATCTTCCATGCTAAGTGAGTTATTCTCATGATGAGTGTTTATTCACTTGTTATTGCACGAGATAGTCTGCTAAAAAGGATTCCCAGTCCTTCATAATACAAAAATAAATAAACAAGAAGCCCCCCTAGAAAGATGGTTGTTTGGAGGGCACTCGTGGATATGGCTAGCCACGGAAAGTGTTTGAATGGTTGAGGGGGAGTAAAATTTCAATTCTATTTGGGAACCACCAATAATGTGATTAGCATGGAAGATATTGAAAACTCTTGTTATAATGTTAACAAGAAAGGCACATCACCCAAAATTACATATTCATCTCTCTTTTAAAACAATGAGCTCTCGCACCTATGCAAATCCCCGTTTCCCTCTAGGAAGGGACAATCTATGTACTTTCATGTTGTTACTTTTCAAGTTGAGTCAACTTCCTATTCCAACCTCAATATATTAGATGTCAAGTATCATGTGGTGGGGAAAGATCGAGACAATATATCCAATCAAATATATTTGATCATGATTCACTATAGTTGACAATTATCTTTATGACAAGTATGTTGGGAGGCAAAACTTCAAGCCCCTATCTTTCTCTGTGTTTGATGGATGTTGTTTGTTCTAAAAATAGGCCTTGAGTATCAGCAATCATAGAAGAATATATGAAACTTAGACTTGATGATGCATTAAAGTTGTTTGGTGACTAAGAACATGAGTTGTTACGTTTCAAGATAATGCATTGTTTGAATCATGACATGTGAATTGATTGCTACTCAACCATGATGATTTTTATGAAAAAATTTGCTGGTTATGATGCTAGAAAAAAAGAAATTACCATTGATCAAACTTATATACTATGCTAGCATTCACACTTCATAAATTATTTCTTTTATAATTTACTTACTCGAGGACGAGTAGGAATTAAGCTGGGGGATGCTGATACGTATGCAAAGTATAGATAATTTATGAAGTATTCATGCCATTATTGTCTATGTTTACAATACTTTTATATGGTTTTGATGTACTTTTTATGATTTATTTAGAACTAAACCGGGTTGGCATTGTTTTTAGCAGAATTACCGTGGTGTTGTTTTTGTGTAGAAAATGAAACTTCTCGGAATTGCCCAAAACTTTTTGATGGTTTTTTCTGGAACATATAAGTAGTATTGGAGCGAAGAACCACCCAAGGGGAGCCACCTGTCAGCCATAAGCTAACACGACGCAACCACCCCCCTCGCCACGCCCCGATGGCTTGTGGGGCCCACGTGGCTCCGTTTAGCGTGATTCCAACGCCAAAAATTCCTATATATATATATATATAAACCCTCGGAAATAAATAGAGAACTTCCGCTCCGCCGCCGCAACTATCGGTATCGATGAAAAACACATCTGGAGCCTTTTCGATAACCTACCGGAGAGGGGAAATCATCTCTGGCGGCCATCTTCATCATCCGAGTGGAGGCCATGACAAGGAGGGAGTAGTTCATCCTCGGGACCCAGGGTATGTACCAATAGCTATGTGTTCAATCTCTCGCTCTCGTGTTCTTGAGATGGCACGATCTTGATGTATCACGAGCTTTGTTAATATAGTTCGATCATATGGTGTCCTTCCCTTGCTATCTTCTTGTGTTGAATTGAATCTTTGTCTTTGAGATCTCGTTATGTTGGATTGGATATCGGTGAGAACACTTGATGTATGTCTTACATGTGGATACCCGTAGTGACATTGGGTATTATATTGATTCACTTGATATATGTTATGGCTCAACTTGCGGATTCTGGTGACCTTGGGGATCTATGCATAGGGGTTGATTACATGTTTTCATACTACGTTCTCCGATATAAATCTTGGGGTACTCTTTGAAGTTACTTGTGTTGGATTGAATATGATGAATCTGAAATTGTTTGATGCATGTCGTATAATTAACCCACGGATACTTGAGGTGACATTGTAGTATCTAGGAGACATTAGGGTTGACTGATACGTATCATGGGTGTTATTCTAGTACAAACTCTAGGGCTGTTTGTGACACTTATAGTAATATCTCAAAAGATTGATAAAAACAATAACTTTGAGGTGGATGGCTGCCTACAACAACTTCTTATTATGTTCTCCGCTAATAGGAACCTTGGAATGCTTCTTTGTTGCATGTTTAGGGACGATCATATGATTCTACTATGTTAGCGTTGTTGAGAGACTGCACTAGTGAAAATATGAACCCTCAGCCTTATTTCCAAGCATTTATACAATGTTTTGCTTGCTGTTTTCCACTTGCTACCTTGCTGATTTTATATTTTCAGATTACAAAAACCTATATCTACTATCCATATTGCACTTGTATCACCATCTCTTCGCTGAACTAGTGCACCTATACAATTTACCATTATATTGGGTGTGTTGGGGACACAAGAGATTCCCTGTATTTGATTGTAGGATTGTTTGAGAGAAACCATATTCATCCTACACCTCCTACAGATTGATAAACCTTAGATCATCCACTAGAGGAAAATTTGCTGTTGTCCTACAAAACTCTGCACTTGGAGGCCCAATAACGTCTACAAGAATAAAGTTGTGTGGTAGACATGAGGGATGCTGATATGTCTCCAACGTATCTAAAAAAATTGATTGTTCCATGCTATAATATTATCATTCTAGGATACTTTTGGGGCATTTTATTTGTTGATTCATATTATTTTTGACCACTAACCTATTAACCTAGTGACAAATGTCACTTGGTGTTTTCTACATGTTTTTGGCTTTTCAGGTTTACAGTACCAAACAGAGTCCAAATACCACAAAACTTTTTGATGTTTTTTCTTGACCAAAAGAAGACCTGACAACTTTGGAAGAAGGTAGGGGGCCACACGGGAGCCTTGAGGGAGTCCTGGATTAAGGGGTCCTCGGATGGTCGTCCAATCTCTTAGAGGCCGACCATATGGGACGTATTATTGAAGACCGGATTGCGTAACGACTTCGTATTCAGGAAAAAAAAACTCTGAAGATTGGCGTGCCGTCCAAGTTGAGTAAGCTTGATCGGCGCATCTATCCCCGACTTGAGGCCATTTGTATGTAACCTTAGGGACCCATGGCGTCTATATAAACCAGAGGGTTTCATCCGCATAGGCAAGTTGACTCAGCTAGGGTTTAGCTCATATGATCTCGAGGTAGATCAACTGTGTAATTCTCACACACCATCAATACAATCAAGCAGGACGTAGGGTTTTATCCACTCAAGAGGGAAAGAACCTGGGTAAATATTGTCTCCTTCATCTCCTGCAACCCATCGATCCAAGGTCCACAATTCAGGACCCCCTACCCGAGATCCGCCAGTTTTGACACTGACATTGATGATTTCATTGAGAATTCTATTGTAGGATCGCCGGAAGGATTGATGGACTGCCTAATCGTAAGACACCAAATCAGCAACGGGGACATCTTCATCCCCAGGCAGGTTCTCACATTCGGCAGCTTCACACTGTGCGCCGACCCGACCGACTGCCTTGGCCAGATCAGATGTGTCATCTCTTGTGTCATCTCTTGAACTTCCCTGGCAAAGGTGCCAGAAACCTTGTGTCATCTCTTGAACTTGCGTTGGTTTTCCGTTGAAGAGGAAAGGTTGATGCAGCACAGGAGCAGTAAGTATTTCCCTTAGTTTGAGAACCAAGGTATCAATCCAGTAGGAGAATCTCGTCAAGTCCAGAGTACCTGCACAAACACCAAGAGCTTTCACCCAACGCTATAAAGGGGTAGTCAATCCCTTCAAGATTTATTGCAAAGTGAGATCAAAAGGCGGAAAGTGCAACAAAGAAAAAGAGTAAGGCTGAAAATATGGTGTGGAGTAGACCCAGGGGCCATAGTGTTCACTAGAGGCTTCTCTCAAAATAGCAAGTATTACGGTGGGTGAACAAATTACTGTCGAGCAATTGACAGAACCGCGCAAAGTCATGACGATATTTAAGGCAATCATCATACATATAGGCATCACGTCCGAGACAAGTAGACCGATACTTTCTACATCTACTACTATTACTCCACACATCGACCGCTATCCAGCATGCATCTAGTGTATTGAGTTCATGACGAACAGAGTAACGCCTTAAGCAAGATGACATGATGTAGAGGGATAATCTCAAACAAATGATGAAAACCCCATCTTTTTACCCTTGATGACAACAACATGATGCGTGCCTCACTAGCCCTTCTATCACTGGGTGAGGTCACCGCACGGTATGAACCCAAAACCAAGCACTTCTCCCATTGCAAGAATCATAGATCTAGTTGGCCAAACAAAACCCACAACTCGAAGAGAATTACAAGGATATGAAGTCATGCATAACAGAGAACAGAAGAAACTCAAATAAGATTCATAGATAATTTGATCATAAATCCACAATTCATCAGATTTCGACAAACACACCGCAAAAGAAGATTACATCAGATAGATCTCCATGAAGATCATGGAGAACTTTGTATTGAATATCCAAGAGAGAGAAGAAGCCATCTAGCTACTAGCTATGGAAGCGTAGGTCTATGGTGAACTACTCACGCATCATCGGAGAGGTCATGGTGTTGATGAAGAAGCCCTCCGTATCCGAATCCCCCCTCCGGCAGGGCACCAGAACGTGCCCCAGATGGGATCTTGCGGAGACAAAAGCTTGCGGCGGCGGAAAAGTACTTTCGATGATCTCCTGATTTTTTCTGGGATTTTAGGGAATTTATAGGTGAAAGTCCTAGGGTAGAGGTGGCCCACGGAGCCCATAAGCCAGGGAGGCGCGGGCCCCCTGGCCGTGGCTAGGGGGCTTGTGGGGTTCCTCCAGGCCCCCTGCCCTGATTCTCAGGCTTCCCGATCTTTTTCTGTTTCGGAAAAAATATTTTTGGCAGTTTCGTCCGTTTGGACTCCGTTCAAAATCCTCCTCTGAAAGGGGTCAAAAACATGGAAAAAACAGGAACTGGCACTTGGCACTGAGTTAATAAGTTAGTCCCAAAAAAATATAAAAGGCATACAAAACATCCAAAGTTTGACAAGATAAAAGGATGAAACCATAAAAAATTATAGATACATTGGAGACGTATCAAGCATCTCGTCCTCGAGTAGGGAAGTGATAAAGACTGAATTTTTGATGTGGAATGCTACCTAGCATAGTTGTCCTTTGCAACTTCTTTCATGTGACATGAATGTTCAGATCCGTAAGATTCAAAACAATAGTTTGCTACTGACATGAAAACAATAATACTTCAAGCAAACTAGCAAGGTAATCATGAACTTTCAAAATAACAAGCCCAAGGAAAGTTATCCCTACAAAATCATATAGTCTGGCTATGCTCCATCATCCTCACACAACTAATGTAAATCATGCACAACCCCGGTATTGGCCAAGTAATTGTTTTCGCACTCTTACTTTCTCAAACTTGTTATAACTATCACGCAATACATGAGCGTGAGCCATGGATATATCACTTTAGGTGGAATAGAGAGTGGTGGTGGTTGTGAGACAAAAAGGAGGAGATGGTCACATTGACTCGGCGTATCAAAGGGCTATGGAGATGCCCATTAATAGATATCAATGTGAATGAGTAGGGATTGCCATACAAGGAATGTACTAGAGCAATAAGTATGTGAAAGCTCAAAAGGAGAACTAGTGGGTGTGCATCCAACTTGCTTGCTCATGAAGACCTAGGGCAATTTTGAGGAAGCCCATCATTGTAATATACAAGCCAAGTTATATAATGAAGATTCCCACTAGCATATGGTAGTGACAAAGCAAGAAACTCTCAATCATGAAGAACATGGTGCTATTATGAAGCACAAGTGTGGAAAAAGAGAGTAGCATTGTCCCTTCTCTCTTTTTTAATATATTTTTTATTATTATTTGGGCTCTTGGGCCTCTTTTTTTCTATTTTTTTGTATGGGCTCTTTGGCCTCTTTTTTTTCCTCGCATGGGACAATGCTCTAATAATGATGATCATCACACTTTTATTTACTCATAGCTCTAAGCTTAGAACGATGATGACACTATAGGAAATGCCTCCACAGTGTACCGGGATGTGCAACGATCTAGCTTGGCGTATGATGTTGAAACATCTCGCTAGCTATCTTACGATCATGCAATGGCAATATGAGAGTGACGAAACAAGTCATGAGACGGAACGGTTGGAGTTGCATGGCAATATATCTCGGAATGGCTATGAAAATGCCATAGTAGGTAGGTATGGTGGTTGTTTTGAGGAAGGCATATGGTGGATTTGTGCACCGGCGAGAATTGCGCGGCACTAGAGAGGCTAGCAATGGTGGAAGGTGAAAGTGCATCTATACCATGGACTCACATTAGTCATGAATAACTAACATACTTGTTGCGAAAGTTTTTATTAGTAATCGAAACAAAGTGCTAAACGCATAGTCCTAGGGGAAGGGTTGTTAGGTGTTAACCATCGCGTGATCCCGACCTCAACACAAAGGATGACAATCAATAGATCAATTATGCTCCGGCTTCCTAACATAGCGGTTCACCATACATGCATGCTACGGGAATCACTAACTTCAACACAAGTATTTCTAGATTCACAACACCCTACTAACATAACTCTTAATATTACCAAATCCACGTCTCAAAACTAATTGAGAGGAATCAAAACTTCTCTTTCTACTCAATGCACATGAAGATGGAGGTTTTTGTATCCTCTATGGGTTCCTGTCACCTTTGGGACTACTTTCATAGCATAAGCCAACTACAAAGTCACGCACCGCCGTGCTCTAAAAGATATAAGTGAAGCACATAGAGCAAAATTATCTAGCTCAAAAGATATAAGTGAAGCACTATGAGCATTCTAGCAAAACCACGATGAGTGCATGTCTCTCTCTAAAGGTGTGCAGCAAGGATGATTGTGACACAAAAAAAAACTCCTAAGATACAAGACGCTCCAAGAAAAACACATATCATGTGGTGAATAAAAATATAGCTCCAAGTAATGTTACCGATGGATTGAAGACGAAAGAGGGGATGCCTTCATGGGGCATCCCCAAGCTTAGGCTTTTTGGTGTCCTTGAATTTGGCTTGGGATGCCTTGGGCATCCCCAAGCTTGAGATCTTTCCATCCTTATCTCTTTGTCCATGAGAACATCACCCAAAACTTGAAAACTTCACAACACAAAACTTAAACAGAAACTCGTGATATCATTAGCACAAGAAAACAAACTACTACCTCTTTTGGTACTATAGAAATCTTGATTTCTATTTATATTGGTGTTGGGATACTCTATTCTCACTTTTCCATGGCTAGTACCCCCTGATACTATCCATAGTTTCATCAAAACAAGCAACCAACTCAACAAAAACAGAATCTGTCAAAAACAGACCAGTCTGTAGCAATCTGTATACTTCGTATACTTGTGGTACCTCAAAAATTCTGAACAATTACAACTGCCTGAGCAAAAGGCATATAAACTAGCAGAAAAAGAATCAACTCAAAATCTCTTTCTGAATAAAAATGAAAAATCATCTCGTGAGCGAAAAGTTTCTGTGTTTTTCCAGCAGGATCAAATAACCATCACCAAGACTAGTCATAAAGGTTTTGCTAGGCCCAAACACAAAAAGAAACACAAAAAATACAATCACAACAGAATTATGATGGTGTGGACGCAACAAAACAGAAAGAAAAAAGATAAATTCATTGCCTCCCAACAAGCGCTATTGTTTAACGCCCTTAGCTAGGCATAAAAGCGATAGAATCACATATCGTCGTCTTTGGTGCTCAAACCATAAGTAGCCCTCATCATGGATTCATAAGGCAATCTTATTTTCTTTCTAGGAAAGTGCTCCATGCCCTTCTTTAAAGAGAATTGAAATCTAATATTCCCTTCCTTCATATCGATGATAGCACCGATAGTCCTTAGGAAAGGTCTACCAAGAATAATAGGGCATGTAGGATTGCAATCAATGTCAAGCACAATAAAACCCACGGATACATAGTTCCTATTTTGCAATAATAAGAACATCATTGATCCTTCCCATGGGTTTCTTGACAGTAGAATCCGCAAGATGCAAATAAAGAGAACACTCTTCAATCTCATTAAAACCCAGAACATCACATAAAGACTTTGGAATCGCAGAAACACTAGCACCCAAATCACACAAAGCATTGCATTCATAGTTTTTGATTTTGATTTCGATAGTAGGTTCCCACTCATCATGAAGCTTTCTAGGGATAGAGACTTCCAATTCAAGTTTCTATTCAAGAGATTTTATCATAGCTTCGACGATATGATCGGTAAAGGCCTTGTTTTGGCTATAAGCGTGTGGAGAGTTTAGCATGGATTGCATCAAGGAAATGCATTCAATCAAGGATCAACTATCATAATTGAATTTCTTGAAATCCATAGTAGTAATTTCATTACTACTCAAACCTTTAATATCTTCTACTCCACTTTCAATGCTTTTAGCATCAAGATAGATGGACTCCGAATCATTGGGGCGCTTTTCATCCAAAGTGGATTTATATCCAGCCCCATTATCATTAGGTTTGACACAAGAAAACAAAGATTCAATGGGAGTCACACCAGGCACTTTAAGATCTTCGTGATTCTTATCACGGGAACACGCCTTTTTAAGCCATTCATGTCTAGCACGAATTTGGGCGGTTCTTTCTTTGCTCTCAATCATGGAAACATGCATAGCTTTCAAAGTTTCATCCATATTGATCTTGGGAGGAGCACATCTAACTTTCAAAGCATCAATATCACTAGACATTCTATCAACGCGCTTAGCCAAATCGTCAATTTTGAGTAGTTTTTCCTCTATGGACGCATTGAAAATCTTTTGCGAGTTGATAAACTCTTTGATATTACTCTCTAGATCAGAGGCTAATCTATTGTAATTTCCATGAGTATTGTTGTAGGTGTTGCCAAAGTTATTAGAGGAGTTACTAGGAAAAGGCCTAGGAACATAGTTTCCTCTAAAAGCATTGTTGTTGCCAAAATTATTTCTACCAACAGAATTAACGTCCAAGGTAGCGTTGCTACTCTCAATCAAGGAAGACAAGGGCATATCATTAGGATCTAAAGGAGCACTTCTACTAGCAAACAAATTCATTAACTCATCCATCTTAGCACTCAGCGAGTTAATTTCTTCTATAACGTGTACCTTCTTACTAGTAGGGGACCTTTCAGTGTGCCACTGAGAGTAGTTCGTCATGATATTGTCTAGGAGTTTTGTGGCTTCTCCTAACGGGATTTCCATGAATGTTCCACCTGAGGTGGAGTCCAAGATATTTCTAGAAGCGAAATTCAAGCCAGCGTAGAAAATTTGTATAATCATACAAAGACTCAAGCCATGAGCGGGACAATTTCTAATCATCAATTTCATTCTCTCCCAAGATTGTGCAACATATTCATGATCAAGTTGCTTAAAGTTCATGATATCATTACAGATAGAGATAATCTTAGCCGGCAGAAAATACTTGGATATATAAGCATCTTTGCACTTATCCCAAGAATTGATACTATTTTTGGGCAAAGACGAAAACCAAGTTTTTGCTCGATCTCGCAACGAGAAAGGAAAAAGCTTCAATTTAATCACATCATTATCCACATCTATCTTATTTTGCATATCGCAAAGCTCAATGAAGGTGTTAAGATAGGATGCGGCATCTTCACTAGGAAGGCCGGAGAATTGCTCTTTCATAACAAGATTCAGCAAAGCGACATTGATTTCGTATGACTCCGCACTAGTGGCGGGAGCAATCGGAGTACTAATAAAATCATTATTATTAGTATTCGATAAGTCACAAAGTTTGGTGTTTTCAGTCATGGTGACTTCAGCAAGAAAGCAAGCACACAAGCAAACAAAGAGCAAGCGAGAGAAAAGGGCGAACGACAAGGCAAACGAAAAAGCCAAAGATTTTTTTGTAAATCTTTGTTTTTTCAGAAGAGGGGGAGAGGAAAACGAGAGGCAAAAAAGTAAATGCAAGAGATGAGTTTGCTACACTTACTTGGATGAGTTATTGACTTGATCCTCCCCGACAACGGCGCCAGAAATCCTTCTGCTACGTCGACAAAAGTCCTTCCCGGCAACGGTGCCAGAAATCCTTCTGGTACGTCGACAAAAGTCCTTCCCTCGCAAAGGCGCCAGAAACCTTCTGTCGTCTCTTGAGCTTGCATTGGTTTTCCCTTGAAGAGGAAAGGGTGATGCAGCACAGGAGCAGTAAGTATTTCCCTCAGTTTGAGAACCAAGGTATCAATCCGGTAGGAGAATCTCGTCAAGTCCGAGTACCTGCACAAACACAAAGAGCTTGCACCCAATGCTATAAAGGGGTTGTCAATCCCTTCAAGATTGATTGCAAAGTGAGATATGAAGGCGGAAAGTGCAACGAAGAAAAAGAGTAAGGCTGAAAATATGGTGTGGAGTAGACCCGGGGGCCATAGTGATCACTAGAGACTTCTCTCAAAATAGCAAGTATTACGGTGGGTGAACAAATTACTGTCGAGCAATTGATAGAACCGCGCAAAGAGCCATATTACTTTGTCTTCTCCTTTGTGTTTGCATGCAGATTCCAACTTTAGTCCAATACACGAGCACTCTTATTATTGTTCACATCGTTCGGTCATGCAAGTGAAAGGCAATAATGACGATATATGATGAAGTGACTGAGCCTGGGAAAGCTGGTATGAACTCGATCTATTTTGTTTTTGTAAATATGACTAACTCATCATGCCTGATTCAGCTTTGTTGTGAGAGAAACATGTTTGCAATGACAACTTAGAGATCATAGTTGCTTATGCCATGCTTACTTAGCTAGGAGCTTATAATGGTTTGTCTTGGATGCCCACATGAATGTTGAGATGAATGTGTTGTACTATGATAGGATGGTATCCTCCTTTGAATGATTCAAGTGGCTTGACTTGGCGCATGTTCACGCATGTAGTTGAAACAAAATCACCATAGCCTCTATGATGTTCATGTTCATGGTGATTTATGTCCTACTCGTGCTTGCACTCAATGTTAGTTAATCTCATTGCATTTTGATAACTGTTGTCGCTCTCTAGTTGGTCGCTTCCTAGTCTTTTGCTAGCCTTCACTTGTACTAAGCGGGAATACTGCTTGTGCATCCACTTCCATAAACCCAAAGGTGTTTGATATGAGTCCACCATACCTACCTATATGTGGTATCTACCCGCCGTTCCAAGCGAACTTGCATGTGCCTCTCTCTAAACCTTCAAGAAATAATCTGTTTTACATGCCCGAACCGCTCGTGTGGTGACACGGGGCTATCAGTATCTTCCATGCTAGGCGTGTTATCCTCGATATGTGTTTATTCACTATCATTCACGAGAAAGGGGCCGGTAATTGGAATTCCGAGTTCCATGCTCAAATCAAAAAGATAATTGCAAACAAAACTCCCCCAGGATTGATGTTGGTATGGATGGTACCCGAGGATTCGGCTAGCCGTGGAGTGTGATTGATTGGTGGTGGGGGAGTCAAAACTTTACTTTTCTGTTTGAGAACCGCCTATAGCATGTGTAGCGTGGAAGATGTTGAGAACTCTTGTACATTGCGTTGAAAATGAAAGCATGCCACCCAAAATTATTATCGCTATTTTAAAAGCTTGAGCTCTGGCACCTCTGCAAATCAATGCTTTCCTCTGCAAAGGGCTTGTCTATTTATGTTCGTGTTGAGTCATCCTCCTCTTATAAAAGCACCAATTAGAGGGCACCTCTGTCATTTTTATGCTTTGCTTTTAACTGTGTTGAGTATGACTGTGACTGGATCTTCTTTGCCTTGGTTACAATGTTTAGTCAGCCCTTGGTCTTTGAAGGTGCTCTGCATTTATGTTTTGCTGTCTCACAAAGAGTTAGCAAGATACCATCTATTCATACTGCTTCATGATTGTTTTGATTAAAGTGTTGACGTTTGAGGCTTATTATTATTTGCTCGCTAGTTGATTATGCCATTTGATATGAGTTTACCGTGAGACCTAGATGTCATTTGCTTATGTGGTTTGCTTGTGATCTTGCTGAAATTCTGGTTGTGAGTTAGACATAGTTGCAAGAACAAGATCAAACAGAGTTCATGAAAGTTTTTCTTTTGTCTCTTTCAGTTTTTCAATTGAATTGGTTGAGGACAAGCAAGGCTTTAATCTTGGGGGAGTTGATACGTCTCCGTCGTATCTACTTTTCTGAACTCTTTTGCCCTTGTTTTGGACTCTAATTTGCATGATTTGAATGGAACTAACCCGGACTAACGCTGTTTTCAGCAGAATTGCCATGGTGTTGTTTTTGTGCAGAAATAAAAGTTCTCAAAATGTCCTGAAAATTTACGTAGAATTTTTCTGGAATAAAAGAAAAATACATGCGCAAAGATCCACCGGAGGGGGCGTGCCAGTGGGCCACAAGCCCCTCGGCCGCGGCCACCCCCTAGGCCGCGCCATGAGGGCTTGTGGGCCCACGTGGCACCACCGCCCCCAAACTCAGCTATGTATCTTCCATCTCGCTCGAAACAAAATCAGAGAGAAGGTTTCATCGCGTTTTACGATACGGAGGCGCCGCCACCTCCTGTTCTTCGTATGGAGGACATATTTGGAGTCCGTTCGGGGCTCCGGAGAGGGGAAATCATCGCCATCGTCATCATCAACCTTCCTCCATCGACAATTCCATGATGCTCTTCACCGTTCGTGAGTAATCTCATCGTAGGCTTGCTGGACGGTGATGAGTTGGATGAGATCTATCATGTAATCGAGTTAGTTTTGACGGGGATTGATCCCTAGTATCCACTATGTTCTAGATTGATGTTGCTACTACTTGGCTATGCTTAATGATTGTTACTAGGGCCCGAGTGCTATGATTTCAGATCTGAACCTATTATGTTGTCGCCAATATATGTGTGTTTTATATCCTATTTTGCAAGTTGTAGTTACCTACTATGTGTTATGACCCGGCAACCCCGGAGTGACAATAGCCGGAACCACTCCCGGAGATGACCATAGTCGGAGGAGTTCATGTATTCACCACGTGTTAATGCGTTGGTCCGGTTCTTTATTAAAAGGAGAACCTTAATATCCCGTAGTTTCCATTAGGACCCCGCTGCCACGGGAGGGATGGACAATAGATGTAATACAAGTTCTTTTCCCTAAGCACGTATGACTACATACGGAATACATGCCTACATTAGATTGACGAACGGGAGCTAGTTACATATCTCTCTGTGTTATAGCTGTTACATGATGAATCACATCCGTCATACTCATCCATCACCGATCCACTGCCTACGAGTGTTTTACTATTGGTCCTTGCTACATTACTTTGTCCAGGCTTGTCCCTTGCTACAAAAGGGATTGGGCCACTTTTCTACTACTGTTCCTTTCTACTTTGGTGTTACTTGTTGCAAGACTTTTTTGTCACCATTGCCGGGGAAGAATAGTTCCCCGTCCACGTGCAACTTACTGGCGCCATTGATACAACAGTTCGGAATAGTCTGCCGTCAACAGATCTGTTTCTGACACCGTTGCTATCATACTACTTTGCTACTGATACCTTGCTTGCAGACACTAATCTTTGAGGTGTGGTTGAATCTGACAAACTCAGCTGCTAATACTTGAGAATATTCTTTCGCTTCCCCTTGAGGTGAATCAACAAATTTGGGTTGAATACTCTACCCTTGAAAACTGTTGCGATCCCCTACACTTGTGGGTTATCATCCGTCGCCATCGCCAACAAGTTTCGGGGGACCAGAATTCCTGTACCAGCACCCTGTCGGGATGGGTAAGTGTCACCGGATTCATCTCCATCAACGATTCTTCCTCCCTCCATGAAGCGGGAGTAGTTCCTCCTCGGGGCTGAGGTCTTCTACAATAGCTATGTGGTTAATTCTCTCTCCCATGATGTGATCTTGATTGTGATCATAGGCTATATATGTTAATCTAGGGTGATCCCATGATGTTTCCCCTTCTTCTATGTATTGGATTGATGTACTCACTTGATCTTATCTAGTATAATTCCTGAGACCATGGTGACAGTGGTCTATTGGACATTGATTAGAAGAATATTTTCATGAGTGATTTCCTCTTTTGTGAATTGATTGAAGATTGAGTGTCTCTTGGTGCTTGTCTTTGACTATTCTTGAGATACATTGTGGTGATTGTGGTACTCTCTTTGGATGGCCACGGTGGCATTGGGAAATCCATAGATGAGAAATACGAAATCTGAGGTGTGCTTTTGTAGCCCTACTTAATTCTCGTCCTCTCTTGATCACAAAGGAATGACCTTCGAGTATGTCTTCATTGCATGTTTTAGTGGAAATATCATGTGATTAGACTATGTTAATGTTGTTGGGAGTTGCCACTAGTGAAAGTATGAAGCCTAGGCCTTGTTTCTCACCATTGTTACACCGTTTATGCTCACTTTTGTCACTAGCTACCTTGCTGCCATTTTTATTTCAGATTTACAATACCTTGTTTTACCATCCATATCACTTGTCTTTTAACATCTCTTCGCCGAACTAGTGCACCTATACAACTCACAATTGTATTAGGTGTGTTGGGGACACAAGAGACTTCGTGTATCTTAATTGCAGTGTTGCTTGAGAGAGACCATCTTCAACCTCTACTATCCTAAGTTCGGTAAACCTTAGGTTGTCCACTTGAGGGAAATTGTTGCTGTCCTACAAACCTCCGCGCTTGGAGGCCCAACATTGTCTACAAGAATAGAAGCGTGCGTAGACATCAAGCTATTTTTGGCGCCGTTGCCGGGGAGGTGAGTTCTTGAAGGTATATCTTTAGATCTTGTAAATAAATCTTTTCGTTTCTTGTTTTTATTTTCACTAGTTGGGCTTATGGACAACTCTGCTCTTGGTTTGTTGCTTGTGGGGAACCGCTCCACCGCTATTGTTGTGTATAAGCCTCCCCCGCGTACGGAAATTGTGCCCTTTAAAATACCAACTGGTATTATTGATCGTGTCTTGGCTAATCGATATGCAGGAGATAGACATCTAGGCGAACAATTGCTATATCTTTCACAACTATGCTCCTTATTTAAGCTTGCAGGTATATCGATGGATTTTGTTATGAGAAAGCTATTCTCTCTGTCATTAAAAGATAAGGCTTTGGATTGGTATAGGCTTCTTGATAACTCTCATTTGCTAAATTGGCAAGATCTTATACCTCTCTTTTATGCAAAGTTTATCCTCTTCATGAAATACATCGAGACAAGAACTACATTTATAACTTTTGGTCTCGTGATGGAGAAAGCATCGCTCAAGCTTGGGGGAGATTAAAATCCCAAATGCTCAAATGTCCCAATCATGAGCTCCCCAAGGAAATCATTCTTACAAATTTTTATGCAAGGCTTTCTCGTCAAGATAAAGAAATGCTCGATGCTTCCTCTATGGGTTCTTTCACAAACGAAAGGATTGATGCTAAATGGGAACTCCTTGAAAGAATTCAACGCAATCCTGAAGATTGGGAGATCGACAAAGGTAAAGAGTCAGGTATAAATTATGAGTATGATTGCATTAAGGCCTTTGTTGAAACTTCAAGTTTTAATAAGTTTAGTGCTAAGTTTGAGCTTGATTCTCACCTCCTTGTTGATTTCCTCAAATCTATTGCTTCACATATTAATATGCCTAAGGAGAATTGGATCAAGCATAATGAACCTTTTAAAGAGATCTGCAAAGAAAATGAAATTGATGATAATTGCAACATGGATGATCCAATTCCTGAAAATGAAGTTTTATATAAGCATGCTAATTTTTGTGGAGTGGATATACCTTGTAAAGGCCTATGATTGAAGAAGAGAAGTATTGTAAGCAACATAAGCATGAAAGAACAATCACTTGGGTTAGAGATTTAAATGAAATTGCTAGAGAATTGTGTGACCTTTATCCTTTTACTTGTGAACTTTGTGGTATAGAGGGTCACTTTATTTTTCAATGCATGTACTTTCAAAACAGAACTGTTAACCAGTTGTGTGATAACATGATCACTTCTGATCTTTATGATGAACTTATGTTATTTTTGATGTGTGAAGAGTTATCAGAAAAAACTTCTTGGCTAGATGATAATGCCTTAGGAATAAACAAAACTTTGCAAAAATGTCATCTATTGTGTTGTTAATTGCCATGGAAATGATTACATAAGTAAGATTATAAAGGAGGGAACTTTACCAAAGCATAAAAATGTATGTTCTGTTTCCACTAATAAAAAGGAGAGTTTCTCCCAAGTTTCCTCTATTGTTTCTAATGATAAACCAGAATATTTGGAGAAGCGTCCTCTCCAACCACTCCCTCCTAAGGTGAATAAGAAGAAAATGAGGAGGAGGAAGAGGAACAAGACGGAAGAAGAATGGGTATCAACCTGGCCTGAGCATATTCCTCGCATCAACTTTTATCCTAACAGACATAAATTTATGGAGGATGGTGAGATTGATTGTTATTATCTTGATGATAAGTCCGTAGGTACTATTGAAGATGATTTTGATTATGATATGCATGTTACTTATTGTGATAAGGAAGATCATGATAATACTACTTATGATCTTGAAAATCTTTTTGGTACCAACTTTGAAAATGATGATATGGAAAGCTCTAAGCTTGGGGATGACAGGATTGCAAGTTCTTTAACCATTAGTGATGTGATAATTGATAATTCTTTTGCTAGTAAGAATAAAGACAACATGTTTACAAATATAGTTGATAGCAATAATAATGCTCTTCTCTACCATGATGATGTTATAACTCCTATCTATAGTGATTGTAAAGATACCTATGACATAAGGAGAAATTATCCATATGAAACTTGTAACAATCATGGAGGGGATTACTAACTTGATGAACACCATCTCCCCAATACATAATTAATCTATAGTGTTTAGGTTGTTTATGATAGCCTACTCCCACTATTACCAATGAGAAAGATTATGCTTATGTGGAGAGTAAGAGTACCTTTTTGCATGTGGATCATGGTAACAATGCTTTATGTAATACTTATATTGTTGAGATTATTCATGATCCCACTGAAAATTATTATGAGAAGGGAACATATGCTTATAGATATTTCAATAATATCAAGTTCCGTCTCTTTATGTTGAAGGTTTTGAAGCTGCACTTGTTTTGCCTTCCTATGCTTATTGCTTTGTGCTTCAATGAATTATTATATTGCAATATTCCTATGCATAGGAAGCATGTTAGAATTAAATGTGTTTGGTATTTGCTTCTTGATGCTTTTGTTCTACCACTCTTATTCCTACGAGAGCATCATTAAAATCTTGAGCCTATCTTTATGACCATAAAGAAAGAGCTCTAGGGAGACAACCCTTGTTATCTTTACTTTGAGTTTTTACTTTCAGTTTTAGTGGTCTTGATGCTTGTTACTACTGTAGCAACATCATTGTATCTTTATTTTCAAGCTTTGCGCCAAGTTTTAGCCTCCGATTGCAAGAAAGTTCAAAAGTTGTGACATGCTGTCCAGAAACAGATTATGTCTGCTTGACGGAACAATTCGCCAAAAATCACCAGATCATCTTTTTTATCTGAATATTTTTGATAGTATAATCTATATAATTTTATTTCTGGAATCTGTTATGAGTTTTTTGATTTGAGTTGCAGAAGTGCCCTGAAAAAATTATTTACTACCTGTTGTTCTGTTTTTCACAGATTCTGCCACGTTTTGCGTTTTCATCATTGTGCAAATCTTAAGCTTGCTTTTCCTTTGCAAAAACCTTTTAGAAATCATGAGATACAATATATTTTCATGGAAATCTTGATTTCCAGTAGATAATGAATTATTTTATCATGGTTACTAACCACTCTAATCAGCTTATGATGAGTTTCGTATGAAGGGAGTTTTCAAGTATGCGAAGAAAGATGATGAAAGAAGATCCAGGAGTGTCAAGCGCTCAAGCTTGGGGATGACCCCATGCAACCCCAAGAAATATTCAAGGAGACTCAAGCATCTAAGCTTGGGTATGCCCCCGTGCATCCCCTTCTCTATCAACAATCATCAGTTTGTCCATCTCCATGCTATATTTTTATCACTTCATATGTTACGTGCTATGCTTGGAGTGTCCCGCTCTTTACGTTTTAGTTTGTTTTAGTTTTTCTTGCTGTTCATAACAAGTCGGAACCTAGCCTTCTTTGTTTGGGATAGAAACACGCTCCACTCCACCCTAGAACACAACATAGGTTTTCATGCTTATGTTTTATGTGTGTTCTTTATCTTTTCATAGCTGTTGTCATGCTTAGCTCTTATTTTTCATGCTATATCTTTTTAAGAGCTTTTATTTAGGTTGCTTTTGGAACTCTCTTGAGTTATCATGCTTATCCTATTTAGAGAGTTGGCTTGTTTCACTAAGTTGTGTGTCTTGCATGAGTAGGTAATTGAGGTTGCTATTTAAGTATAGTAGTAACTTGCAATAGTTTTGAGGTATTGATTTGAGTAATGTTTGACTATTGGTGCTAAGAGCTTGAGCCTATTAGTGATAGGTTTCGTATATTGGGAAATCCGTGTGTTTTTCAAAACTAACAAATAGTTGAAAACTCTAGCTACTAGATGAATCGCTAACCTCTGGAGGGGTTGGAATATATATAGTACCCTCACGTTATCATGGGTCGAGGATGCGCAAGGATAACCAAACCCCCAAACACTCCTCCTTGGGGTACTTGCCTCTTTGTGAATCTCCTAACTAGATAGAGAGTTACCGATAATAAGTGCATGAGTTCTTCGGACGAATGCGAGTATTCGATTGTCGGCACTTCCACCATCCATATTTTGCTAGCCTCTTCGGTACCGTGCATTGCCTTTTCTCATTTTGAGAGTTTGTGCATACTTCGCCGGTGCATCCAAACCCTTGGCATGATACGCTCTGTCATCATAAGACTCATTATATCCTTCCTCAAAACATCCACCATACCTACCTATTAAGGCTTGCAACATCTACCATCTCATGACTTGATCTTCATGTCATACATGCTTTTTCTTGATAGAGGAGTTGCATGCTAGTTGGGGCCTTGACCTTATTATTGCTACATGATGCGCTAGTTTCATTGCATATCCTGCTACACTGGTAGAGGCATACATTTGCATACATCATGATAGTTTTCATTTCTCTTTATGTGAGTACTTCTTATAAAGTGTGAAGATCTTATTTTTATTCTTGTAAAACATAGAGTGTTGCCCTTAAGTGAGGAAAAGATCCCAAAGAGGACAAACTAAAAGATCCCAAAAGAGGACACATGAAAAGATCTCAAAGAGGACAAGTGAAAGATAAATAGAAAGAGGCAAAGAGGACACAAAACAATAAAAAAAGAAAAGGGAAAAAAGAAAAAAAATAGAGAAGGGGGCAACACTACTATTCCTTTTGAAAGATCCACACTCGTACTCCATTGTTATATTTGTACTCCATAGAGATTATCATTCATCCATAACTATGTGGGGACCTTTACACTATAGAACTTGGCTTGTATATTCCAATGATGACACTCCTCAAATGAGCTCTAGGTCTTCAAGAGCAAGCAAGTTGGATGCACCCCCACTAGTTCCATTGGAGAGCTTACCTTAGCTCATATGTGCATCCGTTGCATGGCAGTCCCTACTCCTCACATCATATCTATCATTTGGCTTTCTCTCGCCTATGGTTATCCTCATTGATGTGAGCCTTTCACACCTTTTTGTCTTCCTTCCCCATCATTATTCTCTTTGCCATCCTAAGTGCCAACATATCTTGCTTGCGCTCATCCATTGCATGAGTGCTCAAAGTCGAAAGGGAGAGGATCATTTTGACTTGTGCCTGACTAGTGGTCTGGGGATGAGTCAAAATAAGATTCCGAAGGAGACCAAGTGTGAAGTTTAGTAGATTGAGTTCTCAATTAAAAACTATTTTTATGCTCTAAACCCATCTCTCACTTCTTGCACGCAAACGCCATTTGGAGTCATTCAAGTCACGGACATCGAGAGCTCTTGCACCTTTATGTTCTTACTTTGCTATTTTCAATACTAAATGTAGATTCTTGCTTGTTATTGTCTTGACTTGAATTGCATATCTTACTTGCTTTACTTTGAAGTTCTTATATGTGTGTTAGCATATCACCAAAGAAATTATTTGTGTTATCATTTACCTACTTGAGGACGAGCAGGAAATAAGCTTGGGGATGTTGATACGTCCCAAACGTATCTATAATTTCTGCTTGTCCCATGATCTTTTGGGTGACATTGTTATATGATTTGCTACATTTTCATACCTTTTACACATATTTGGACTAACCTACTAACTCAGTGCACCCACTGCCAGTTTCTGTCTGTTGATGTCTTTTTTGCAGGGACTTTTACCCCAATTTACAGAGTCCCAAAAATCCCGAGAAAATATATAAAAATCAGCGTGGCATAAGCTTTGAGAGGTATCATGTGGGGCCAGAGGGGAGCGAGGCGTCGCCCAGGAAGCCTCCCTATGTGGCCTACCCCCTGGCCGCGCCCACAGGTCGCCTGGGAGGGGCCCACCTGCTCTGGTGCCCTACCTTGGGTCCTATTTTTACCCCCGTGGAGGAAACGCTGATTCCAAAACCCTTTTCTCCATAAGCAATTCCGATCTCCGCCGCCATCGCCAACAAGTTTCAGGGGACCAGAATTCATGTGTCGGTACCCTGCCAGGATGGGGAAGTGTCCCCGGATTCATGTCCATCGATTATGCTTCCTCCCTCCATGAAGCGGGAGTAGTTCCTCCTCGGGGCTGAGGTCTTCTATAGTAGCTATGTGGTTAATTCTCTCTCCCATGATGTGATCTTGATTGTGATCATAGGCTATGTTAATCTAGGGTGATCCCATGATGTCTCCCCTTCTTCTATGTATTGGATTGATGTACTCACTTGATCTTATCTAGTATAATCCCCGAGACCATGGTTACAGCGGTCTATTGGACATGGATTAGAAGAATATTTTCATGAGTGATTTCCTCTTTTGTGTATTGATTGAAGATTGAGAGTCTCTTGGTGCTTGTCTTTGACTATCCTTGAGATATGTTGTGGTGATTGTGGTACTCTCTTTGGATGGCCGCGGTGACATTCGGAAATCCATAGATGAGAACTACGAACTCTGAGGTGTGCTTTTTTAGCCCTACATAATTCTCGTCCTCTCTTGATCACAAAGGAATGACCTCCGAGTACGTCTTCATTGCATGTTTTAGTGGAAATATCATGTGATTAGACTATGTTAATGTTGTTGGGAGTTGCCACTAGTGAAAGTATGAAGCCTAGGCCTTGTTTCTCACCATAGTTACACCATTTATGCTCACTTTTGTCACTTGCTACCTTGCTGTAATTTTTATTTCAGATTTACAATACCTTGTTTTACCATCCATATCACTTGTCTTTTAACATCTCTTCGCCGAACTAGTGCACCTATACAACTGACAATTGTATTAGGTGTGTTGGGGACACATGAGACTTCTTGTATCTTAATTGCAGGGTTACTTGAGAGAGACCATATTCAACCTCTACTTCCGTGAGTTTGATAAACCTTAGGTAATCCACTTGTGGGAAATTGGTGCTGTCCTACAAACATGTGCGCTTGGAGGCCCAACATAGTCTACAAGAATAGAAGCGTGCGTAGACATCAGAATCACGCCGGTTCAAGATCTTTGGTGGCAAAGGCGTTTCAACATGGGTTTTACTCATTGACGGCTCATGCACATGCAGATGAGCTTGTACGCAGGTGCGACGATTGCCAGAAATTTGCACCGTATCCCATGTCCTGGCTCAAGAATTGTGGCATGATCCCAATCACATGTCCGTTCGCGGTCTAGGGGCTTGATATGGTTGGTCCATTCAGAATGTCTCCAGATAAAAAGACCCACCTACTAGTGGTAGTTGATAAGTTCATCAAGTGGGTTGAAACGGAACTCATCAACAATTGTGATGCACAAACAACGGTGAAATTTTTTAAGAAGTTAATTTACCTATTTGGCTATCCTCATAGCATTATGACATATAACGACGCCAATTTGTCGAAATGAGCTATGGAGCAATTCTATCAGAAAGAGCATATCTGGCTCGACCTGGCGGCCATGGCACACCCGCAATCAAATGGACAAGCCGAAAGGGCATATCAAGAGATTCTAAGAGGGATAAAACCCCGACACATGGTCCCGCTGCAAGGCACTCCGAGTTGTTGGGTTGAAGAGCTCCCTTCAGTTCTTTGGAATATCAATACAACCCAAAACAGGTCCACAAGGTGCACACTGATCTTTCTGGTCTATGGTGCTGAGGCAGTGCTGCCAAGATATATCCATCATGACTCTCCTAGAGTTGTCGCTTATGTTGAGAATGACAAAAAACTAGCAAGAAAATATTCTTTGGACACTTTGGAGGAGGAGCGAGACTTAGCATCAGCTAGGTCAGTGATGACCCACAAGTATAGGGGATCAATCGTAGTGCTTTTGATAAGTAAGAGTGTCGAACCCAACGAGGAGCAGAAGGCTCTGATAAACGGTTTTCAGCAAGGTAATAACTGCAAGCACTGAAAGTAGCGGTAACAATTGATGGTGTAGTGAGGTGAAACGTATCAAGAAAAAAGTAACAAGTAGTAGAAACGGTGCAGCAAGTGGCCCAATCCCTTTTGTAGCAAGGGACAAGCCTGAACAAAGTCTTATAGGAGGAAAAACGCTCCCGAGGACACACGGGAATTTCTGTCATGCCAGTTTCATCATGTTCATATGATTCACGTTCGTTACTTTGATAGTTTGATATGTGGGTGGACTGGCGCTTGGGTACTGACCTTACTTGGACAAGCATCCCACTTATGATTAAACCCTCTCGCAAGCATCCGCAACTACGAAAGAAGAATTAAGACAACGTCTAACCATAGCATTAAACTAGTGGATCCAAATCAGCCCCTTACGAAGCAACGCATAGACTCGGGTTTAAGCTTCTGTCACTCCAGCAACCCATCATCTACTTACTACTTCCCAATGCCTTCCTCTAGGCCCAAATATGGTGAAGTTTTATGTAGTCGACGTTCACATAACACCACTAGAGGAAAAACAACATACATCATATCAAAATACCGAACGGATATCAAATTCACATGACTATTATCAGCATGACTTATCACGTGTCCTCAAGAACAAAAGTAACTACTCACAAAGCATAATCATAATCATGATCAGAGGTGTAATGAATAGCATCAAGGATCTGAGCATAAACTCTTCCACCAAGTAATCCAACAAGCATCAACTACAAAGAGTAATCAACACTACTAGTAACCTTACAAGTACCAATCAGAGTCGTGAGACGGAGATTGGTTACAAGAGATGAACTAGGGATCGGAGAGGAAATGGTGCTGATGAATTTGTTAATGAAGATGCCTCCCCTCAGACGAGAGGAGTGTTGGTGATGACGATGGCAACGATTTGCCCCTCCGGGAGGGAAGTTTCCCCGGCAGGATCGTCCTGCCGGAGCTCTAGATTGGATTTGCTCAAGTTCCGCCTCGTGGCGGCGGTGAAACCACAAAAAAGATCCCTATTGATTTTTTCTGGAACAAAACCCTTCATATAGCAAAAGAGGGGGGCTAGTGGGCCGTCAGGGAGCCCACAAGCTTGCCATCCGCCACCAGGGGGGTGGCGGTGGAAGGGCTTGTGGCGCCCTGGTAGCTCCCCTCCGGTACTTCTTGTGCCCAGTATTTTTTATATAATCCCAAAAACTTCCATGTAAATTTTCAGGGCATTTGGAGATGTTCAGAATAGTGGACTAAGATTTGCTCCTTTTCCAGTCCAGAATTCTAGCTGCCTCAATTCTCCCTCTTCAAATAATCCTTGCAAAATAAGATAGAAAAGGCATAAATATGGTACCACAAAGTAATATAACAGCCCATAAAGCAATAAATATCAACATGAAAGCATGATGCAAAATGGACGTATCAATTCCCCCAAGCTTAGACCTCGCTTGTCCTCAAGCGAAAACCAAATTCCATAAACATGTCCACATGCTTAGGGACGAAGGTGTCGATAAAACATAATACGGACATGAGGGCATCATGATCACACATAGAACAGCAATACATCATAAAGATTCTTATGGGAAAGTAACAATTCCTTCACAAAGCAAAGCATGAAGCAAAAACCTTACCGAGAAGTAACCAACAACAGTCCAAAGTCATTAAGGCAATTGCAATTTATCACAACATCAGAAAGAGTCAAATAAGAGCTTGTAAGGCAAACCCACATACTCAATCATCTCTTTTGTTTTCCACAATTGTTACAACTCATGTGGTACTCATGGTGTCAAAGTTTCAGTTGGACACAGAGGAAGATAGGGGCTTATAGTTTTGCCTCCTAACTATTTACCTCAAGGGTAAAGTCAACAACAATAAAGCATAAGTACTCAACTCCAAGTTGATATATGAACATAGATCTTTCCCAAGCATGTGACGCTAGCCAAGACAAAAGAAAAAATAGGGAATTGGTGAAGATCACCATGACTCTTACAAGGGCAAAAAGTAAAGGTACAAGATAGGCCCTTCGCAGAGGGAAGCAGATGTTGTCATGCGCTTTTGAGGTTTGAATGCGCGTCCTCTTAGTGCGGAGGAACGTCACTTTATATTGCCTCCTGTGATAAAGAAATTTATTATGCAGTTTGTCGCTTTTATGTCGTCCTCACCACAGGTTCGTACAAAGCTTATTTTCCACACACCAATAGATCATACATATTAGAGAGCAATTTGTATTGCTTGCACCGATGCCAACTTACTTGAAGGATCTTATTCAATTCATAGGTAGGTATGGTGGACTCTCATGGCAAAACTGTGTTGAGGGTTTATGGATGCACAAGTAGTATCTCTACTTGGTGCGGGAGTTTTGGCTAATATGAGGTGGAAGCAATCGTCACATGCTAAGGGATCTCTAATCATATAACATTATTTGGAACCAAGCAAACATAATTCATTATGTTGTCTTCCTTGTCCAACATCTACTCCTAAGCATGTAATAGTTTGGTGAGTGCTCACAATTGTAAAAAGTGTCTAAGATGATATATTTAGATGTGAACCTCTCTTTCCTTATTACTTCTTATTAATTGCAACAATGACTGAGGTCTATGTTGATTTATTCTCAACAAGTTTCAATCATCATACATGTCATATGTGAAGTTATCACTTTCCATAAGATCATCTCATGATCTTTCATGCTATCACGACACAAAGGAAAGCCCTTGACTAAGGTACTCTCTATTATATAGCTCGTAAGCTCGAATACAGCAGGGGAGAGACAAAAGCAAAAGACTCAAACTAAACACTAAAGACTTATTCCTCTAAGAGAAGAAATAAAAACTGAAAAGGAAAGAACTAAAACAAAGGTAAAAGCCAAAGATATAAAGGTGATACGATACCAGGGCAACTCCCCCAAGCTTGGCAGAAGCCAAGGGGATTGCCCATACCAATGCTTAGTTATCTTCCTTTGGCGGTGATGGCGGTGTTGTTGTTGAGGTAGTCTGATCCTCCGTCTTCCAAGGAATAGGTGCTCTATCATGGTAGAATGAACAAGTCACCGGAATCCTCAAATCTGCAGCCAACCTTATTGATTTAAATCTATACTCATACTCACAGTTTTGGTTCTGCAGGTCATAGATCTGGCCCTGAAGTTGGTCAACCCTGTCATAGAGCCTGGAGAGGTGTTTCCCAATGTCAATGGCATCCATCTTGTGATTGCTGGTGAACTCCGTGATCATCATGTGGTTGGCGTTGAGTCCACGCTCCACCATCCCTTGGCACTTGAAGACTTGTTGCTCCATTGCTTCGAGCCTCGTCTCCATTCTTCCGGTCTTCTTAGGCCCCTCAACATCACGGATGTGCAACATCCCCTCGCTCATCTTGATAGATTGAGGGTGTTTCAGCACTTCCGTGAGGTAGGGATTGATGACCTTCTCGAAGATCTTGTCCTTAGGAGCGTTTGGGGAAGTCATGATGATCTAGATCTGTCACAGAAACAGGCTCGAAACGAAAACAGAGGAAAACTGCGCGATACGGAGATCAAAACCTTCGGGCGAATATATATTGATTTTTTCTGGACCAGAAGGAGTGCTCCGCAAGAAAATGGAGTCCGGGAGGCACACTAGGTGCCCACAAGCCCTCCATCCGCCACCAGGGGGGTAGGTGGCGGCTTCCAAGCTTGTGGCCACCTCGTGCGCTCTCCGGACTGCTTTTTATTTTTCTAATTTTCCAAAAATTCCAAAACGGAGGAAATTTCCTATTGGAGATGTTTCGGAGTCCAATTACTTACCGAAACAGACACCTCTTCGTTTTCAGGGTCTGAAACAGGCTCATAAACATCCCTTATGTACTCCTATGGAGTTATGACATTGATGATATTGGTCTCAACATTTATGGGAGTACCAGAGATGTAATGCTTGATTCTTTGCCCATTTACCACTCTAGGAAAATTTCCTTCCGTGTTATTGATTTTGATGGCACCGGAATGATATACTTCCTCAATAACATAAGGACCTTCCCATTTAGAGAGAAGCTTGCCTGCGAAGAATCTCAAACGAGAATTGTATAGCAGGACATAATCACCTACATTGAACTCTCATTTCTGTATTCGTTTGTCGTGCCATCTCTTAACCTTTTCCTTGAACAACTTGGAATTCTCATATGCCTGGGCCCTCCATTCATCTAATGAGCTGATATCAAACAACCGCTTCTCACCGGCGAGTTTGAAATCGAAGTTGAGCTCTTTGATTGCCCAATAAGCTTTGTGTTCGAGCTCAAGAGGTAAATGACAGGCCTTACCGTAAACCATTTTATACGGCGACATGCCCATGGGATTCTTATAAGCAGTCCTATAAGCCCATAGTGCATCGTCAAGTTTGCTAGACCAATTCTTTCGAGATTTCTTGACGGTCTTTTGTAGGATCAATTTGATCTCCCTATTACTCAACTCCACTTGACCACTAGACTGAGGATGATAAGGGGATGCAACTCTATGGTTGACATCATACTTAGCGAGCATCTTGTGGAAAACACCATGAATGAAGTGTGAACCACCATCAGTCATCAAATATCTAGGGACTCCAAATCTTGGGAAAATGACTTCTTTAAGCATCTTAATAGAGGTGTGATGATCAGCATTTTTAGTGGGGATAGCTTCTACCCACTTAGTGACGTAATCCACAACAACTAAGATGTGAGTATACCCATTGGAACTCGGGAAGGGTCCCATATAATCAAAGCCCCAGACATCAAATGGTTCAATGACAACTGAATAGTTCATAGGCATTTCCTGACGCTTACTAATGTTCCCTATTCTTTGGCATTCGTCACAAGACAAAACAAACTTACGAGCATCCTTGAAGAGAGTGGGCCAATAGAAACCTGATTGCAATACCTTATGGGCAGTTCTATCTCCAGCATGGTGTCCTCCATAGGCTTCGGAATGACACTTCTGCAAGATCTGTCCCTGTTCATGTTCAGGCACACAACGTATAATAACACCATCTACTCCTTCCTTATAAAGGTGAGGATCATCCCAAAAGTAGTGTCTCAAATCAAAGAAGAATTTCTTCAGATGCTGATAGGTGAAACTGGGTGGTATGTATTTGGCTACGATATAGTTTGCGTAATCGGCATACCACGGTGCACTATGTGAAGTCCGGATGACATTTAATTGCTCATCAGGAAAGTTGTCATCAATAGGTAGTGGGTCATCAAGGACATTCTCTAGCTTGGACAAGTTATCTGCTACAGGGTTATCAGCACCCTTCCGGTCAACGACGTGCAAATCAAATTCCTGTAGCACGAGAACCCATCTGATCAGCCTAGGCATAGCGTCCTTCTTCTCCATAAGGTACTTAATAGCAGCATGATCAGAGTGAATAGTGACTTTGGAATCAACTATATAGGATCTGAACTTTTCACATGCAAACACGACTGCTAAAAACTCATTTTCCGTAGTGGCATAGTTTCTTTGGGCACTGTCTAGAGTTATACTAGCGTAGTGAATAACATTCAACTTCCTGTCAACTCTTTGTCCTAGAACAGCACCAACAGCATAATCACTAGCTTCGCACATGATTTCAAAGGGCAAGTTCCAGTCAGGTGGTTGAACAATAGGTGCGGTTATCAAAGCCTTCTTAAGTATTTCGAAATCTTCCTCACAATCCTCATCAAAAACAAAAGGAAAATCCTTCTGCAAAAGGTTGGTAAGAGCCCTAGAAATCTTAGAGAAGTCTTTAATGAACCTTCTATAGAAACCATCATGACCTAGGAAACTTCGTATACCTCTGATATCCGTGGGGCAAGGCATTTTCTCAATTGCATCAACCTTAGCCTTATCAACTTCAATGCCTCTCTCAGAAATTTTGTGTCCTAAGACGATGCCTTGATTAACCATAAAGTGGCACTTCTCCCAATTCAAGACGAGGTTGGTATCTTCGCAAATTTGTAAGACTCGATCGAGGTTGCTGAGGCAATCAACAACGGAAGACCCGTAAACGGAGAAGTCATCCATCAAAACCTCGACAATCTTTTCACAAAAGCCAGAGAATATAGCCATCATACATCTTTGAAAGGTGGCGGGTGCATTGCATAAGCCAAAAGGATACATCTATAAGCAAAGGTACCGAAGGGGCAGGTGAAAGTGGTCTTCTCCTGATCAGATTGTACAACAGGTATTTGCGAGAAACCTGAATAACTGTCTAGAAACCAGAAGTGTGTGTGTTTGGATAGCCTTTCTAGCATTTGGTCGATAAACAGCAAAAGATAATGATCTTTCCTGGTTGCCTTGTTCAGTTTCCGGAAGTCTATCACCATCCTATAGCTAGTAATAATCCTTTGTGGGATTAGTTCATCCTTTTCATTAGGAACGATGGTGATACCTCCCTTCTTAGGTACGCAATGTACTGGACTTACCCAATCACTATGAGCAACAGGATAAATGATTCCAGCTTCCAGAAGCTTTAATATTTCTTTTCTAACGACCTCTTTCATCTTAGGATTTAATCTCCTTTGATGATCAGCAACTGGTTTGAAGTCAGGATCAGTTTTAATCTTGTGCTGGCATAGAGTAGGACTAATACCCTTAAGATCATCAAGAGTATATCCAATAGCAGCACGGTGCTTCCTCGGAGTTTTTAGTAACTTCTTCTCTTCGTGCTCTGAGAGGAGAGCACTAATAATAACGGGATATATCTCCTTCTCATCAAGATAGGCATACTTAAGAGTATCAGACAATTGTTTAAGCTCGAACACAGGATCACCCTTTAGTGGGGGAGGATCCACAAGGAGTTCAACAGGCAGATTATTCTTGAGAATAGGATATTGTTCTAAGACAATTTTATCTATCTCATCTCTTTCCTCCATATGCATATCATTTTCATGCTCAAGCAGATATTGCTCTAAAGGATCCGTAGGAGGTACGACACTAGAGGCAAGAGCAATGATTTCATCCCTACCAGATGACTCTTTTTCATGGGGTTGTCTTCCAAACTTGGAGAAGTTAAATTCATGAGACACACCCTCGAAACTAACTGTGACGGTCTCCTTAATGCAATCAATGTGAGCATTGACAGTGTTGATAAAGGGTCTACCAAATATTATGGGACAAAAGCTATCTTGTGGAGTACCAAGGACGAGGAAATCAGTAGGATACTTCTTCTTACCACACAAGACTTCTACGTCTCTCACAATTCCCAGAGGGCAGATAATATCTCTATTAGCTAGCGTAATAGTGAGATCAATGGGTTCTAACTCAGCACGTGCAATCTCATCTTTGATTTCATCATATAGAGAACGGGGTATTGCACTAACACTAGCTCCCATATCACATAAACCATGGTAACAGTGATCTCCTATCTTGACAGAAACAACAGGCGGGCCAATTACAAGTCCGTGTTTGTCTTTCGCGTGAGGTTTAGCAATTCTAGTGGAGTCCTCACAGAATTTAATAACATGCCCGTCTACGTCTTCAGCTAAGAGATCTTTGCTAATAGCAACACTAGGTTCAACTCTAATCTCCTCAGGGGGTGCAAGTGGTCTAATGTAACCCCTACATATCACAGTTGGAGCTTTAGAATAATCCTTTATCCTAGCAGGGTATGGTGGTTTCTCAGTGTAACAACAAGGAACAACAGGATCACTAGAAGCAATGACTTTCTCCTCAACTAGATTGGTTTTTTCTATGTTGCTTTCTACAGGAGGATGATACTTAAACCACTTCTCTTTGGGAAGATCAACATGAGCAGCAAAAGATTCACATAGAGAAGCTACTATCTCAGAGTCAAGTCCATACTTAGCGCTAAAATCTCTAGAAGTGTTTGTCTCAACAAAAGATTTAACGCAATCAAACTGGAAATTCATACATGACTCCTTACCTTCCTCCAGCTCCCAATCTTCAGAGTTGCGTTTGATTATTTCCAATAAATTCCACTTGTGATCAATATCCTTCTTCATAAAAGAACTGGTACAAGAAGTGTCAAGCATGGTACGATCTTCATGAGAAAGCCGAGCATAAAAGTTTCGAGTGATAATTTGTCTCGAGAGCTCATGATTGGGGCATGAATATAGCATTGATTTAAGCCTCCCCCAAGCTTGAGCTATGCTTTCCCTGACATGAGGCCAAAAGTTATAAATAAAGTTCCGATCACGATGTACTAAATGCATAGGATAAAACTTTAGATGAAATTCCAATTTCAACCGATTGTAGCCCCATGATCCAGTATCATCAGATAGCCTATACCATGTCAACGCCTTATCCTTCAAAGATAAAGGAAATACTTTCTTCTTTACCTCATCCTCTAGCAAACCTGCAAGCTTAAATAAACCACAAACTTCATCTACATAGATCAGACGCAAGTCCGGATGTGAAGATCCATCTCCTGTAAAAGGATTAGCCAGCAGTTTCTCAAGCATACCCGAAGGAATTTCATAAAAGATATTTTCAGTAGGTACCTCAGGTTGAGGAACAACTCCTCGTGCTTATGTTCGTGGTGAAGATACCCCGAACAAACTCCTCAAAGGAACATTTTCCATAGTGACAAGTGACAATAAATTTCAGCACAATATAAAAATGTTTCCTTACCAGTTTCCACTTACCAAAGGCACGTCACTCCCCGGCAACGGCGCCAGAAAAGAGTCTTGATGACCCACAAGTATAGGGGATCAATCGTAGTCCTTTCGATAAGTAAGAGTGTCGAACCCAACGAGGAGCAGAAGGCTCTGATAAACGGTTTTCAGCAAGGTAATAACTGCAAGCACTGAAAGTAGCGGTAACAAGTGATGGTGTAGTGAGGTGAAACGTATCAAGCGAAAAGTAACAAGTAACAAGTAGTAGCAATGGTGCAGCAAGTGGCCCAATCCCTTTTGTATCAAGGGACAAGCCTGAACAAAGTCTTATAGGAGGAAAAACGCTCCCGAGGACACACGGGAATTTCTGTCATGCCAGTTTCATCATGTTCATATGATTCGCGTTCGTTACTTTGATAGTTTGATATGTGGGTGGACCGGCGCTTGGGTACTGCCCTTACTTGGACAAGAATCCCACTTATGATTAACCCCTCTCGCAAGCATCCGCAAGTATGAAAGAAGAATTAAGACAACGCCTAACCATAGCATTAAACTAGTGGATCGAAATCAGCCCCTTACGAAGCAACGCATAGACTGGGGTTTAAGCTTCTGTCACTCCAGCAACCCATCATCTACTTAGTACTCCCAATGCCTTCCTCTAGGCCCAAATATGGTGAAGTGTTATGTAGTCGATGTTCACATAACACCACTAGAGGAAAAACAACATACATCATACCAAAATACCGAACGAATATCAAATTCACATGACTATTATCAACATGACTTATCCCGTGTTCTCAAGAACAAAAGTAACTACTCACAAAGCATAATCATAATCATGATCAGATGTGTAATGAATAACATCAAGGATCTAAACATAAACTCTTCCACCAAGTAATCCAACTAGCATCAACTACAAAGAGTAATCAACACTACTAGTAACCTTACAGGTACCAATCAAAGTCGTGAGACGGAGATTGGTTACAAGAGATGAACTAGGGATTGGAGAGGAAATGGTGTTGATGAAGATGTTGACGAAGATGCCTCCCCTCCGACGAGAGGAGTGTTGGTGATGACGATGGCGACGATATCCCCCTCCGAGAGGGAAGTTTCCCCAGCAGGATCGTCCTGCCGGAGCTCTAGATTGGATCTACTCAAGTTCCGCCTCGTGGCGGCGGCGAAACCACGAAAAAGCTCCCTATTGATTTTTTCTGGAAAGAAACCCTTCATATAGCAAAAGAGGGGGCTAGTGGGCCGTCAGGGATCCCACAAGCTTGCCATCCGCCACCAGGGGGTGGCGGTGGCAGGGCTTGTGGCGCCCTGGTAGCTCCCCTCCGATACTTCTTTCGCCCAGTATTTTTATATAATCCCAAAAAAATCCACGTAAATTTTCAAGGCATTTGGAGATGTGCAGAATAGTGGACTAACATCCGCTGCTTTTCCAGTCCAGAATTCCAGCTGCCTGAGTTCTCCCTCTTCAAATAAACCTTGCAAAATAAGAGAGAAAAGGCATAAATATGGTACCACAAAGTAATATAACAGCCCATAAAGCAATAAATATCAACATGAAAGCATGATGCAAAATGGACGTATCAGTCAGCCATGTACCAACAAGACCTACGTTGCTATGAGAGTCGTAGGGTTAAAAGCCGTACTTTTTAGGAAGGCTACTTGGTTCTCCGACTAATCCAAGATCAAACAGGGATGCATAAACTCTTGCTACCTTGGGAAGGCCCGTTTATCGTGAGCAAACGTATCAACAATGGTTCATATTACCTGATCGACCAACGACCTGGTAAGAACAATTCTGAAGCAGAGACAACACGGCCCTGGAACATTGCTCATCTACGGCCCAATTATTCGCAAAGTCACCGACCCATATTTTCTTGTACCTCCCCTAGTTCTTTTACATACTTCTATGATATTCCTAAATAAAAGCTCATCTTTTAGTTGTGAATTGAGCAAGAGCCTTTATTTTTTATGTTATGTGGGGGCTACAAGTCCTAATAAATTATCATGACCAACGGAATTAAGCCGGCTTATCTCGGGCTACTGCTCCCAGGTTGTTTAGCAGTAATAGCATTGTCTTGTGCAGTCCTATGATAGTCCTTTCTATTTTGGTCATAGGTCACTTGGTGGCTTCCAACTCATTGAGTTTAACTTTCTCACCCTCTTGATCGGCAAAGACGGCAAAAAATGGTTAAACCTGCCGATGTGTTTGATGCGACTCTGATAAGATAACTCCATGTACTCTTGACTACTCAATCCATTGTGTACCCTGAATTAGCAAGGTTACAACATTGGTTTCTCATGTGAGGGTCGGCATACTGAAAGCAAGGATAAACCATGGGTTATCATACCCGCTTCATTGAAGCAAGGCTTGAGCTTCTAAAGCCGATCTCTTTTTGCGGTGTCTCACTGAGCCGGATTGTTATTATTACCATCACTAGTTTTCCTTCCGGGTACGAATGATTTTTTATTCTTTTGGCTCATAAAAATTTCTGGATTATGAAATCATAATACTCTGACAAAAACAGTCCAAAATGTTACAAATCGGTAGAGAAAAATCACGAAGAAAGGTTACACAAGGCACCCAATAATGACTCACCTCAAGGTGTTTTGGAGCAATCAGTTTTCTGGTTAAAAGGGTCAGTTTTGAAAGGAAAATGGCTTCAAGAGCAAAGTTTATTTGGCTTATATACAACAAAGAGTAAAGGCAAGTTAACAAGGACTTTCCCAAGCATGATTTATTTGCCATTATCACAAAGTTAAAACAGCTCTCAAGTCAAACACAAAATTTGCGGCACAGCCAAAAACAGTCATTGATTCAAATATATTACACATGCACTTCCGACCCAAATATTAGGAATTCAGAATTCTTATAACTCGGTTTTTACAAGGTTCGGGGTTAAGCTTTATCCCTGGGTTGAGTCGCCTTCGGCTGATCTTCTCCTCGAGTCACCGGCTCCATGATGTGAAGATCATCCAAGTTCCAATCGCAATTGGCCAAGGCTTTGAACATGGCTTCCTCATTGAAGACAAACAATGGATCAACATCGGGGGCAAAGAGTTGCTTGTGGCGTTGTGGAATCAGACTAACTGATTTAAATTGGGGCAATTGAATTTTTGTGTTGTTTCAGTCATAGGCGGGATGATAGCTCTTCAAGGACATATCACTTACAAGCTGGTTGGAAAATTTACAAGCCTCTAGGACACATCGATGATAATCATCATCAATGAAGGATGAGCCATCTGCCTTCAGTTTTGGAAACCCTCCAGAAAATTCTACGAGGTCAAATTCTGATGAGTAAGCCAAAGCACGACTCAAAGTTTATGTGGCTCTAGAAGGAGCAGTTGATCTCTGCAGTTCTCCAATATGTTTGGGGATGGTGGAAAGGAACGCAAGCACATATTTTATAAGCTTGACCAGCTCTTTATTCCCTATGCCGGCTTTGATTGTGCACAAGCTCCCAGTGTACAGCTGCTCAGTTAGAATGTATACAACTTTAAGCTTTAACAAGCAATTATCTTGGAGATTGTGTGTACGTCGGCCTGCAAAGAACCAAGCACATAAGTCGCCACATATTTGGCCTTGGTTAAACAGAAGTTCAGTGGATTAAAGAGGAAGTTTCATAGACACGTACCAAAGATAGCATGAGTCATCTGATCAATATGCCTCTTTAACCCGGAAAGCTCTTCACAGACAATTTTCAATTTATCTTCATCATCATTAGAGCGCTTGGTCAAGATGGTTTTCTCACATTCAAAGGACTCCCTTTCTAGTGCAAAACCGGCCTTGATTTTCTCCGTTTGCTCCAATGATAAATGAAGCTTTTCCTCGAGTTGTACTCGGGCATGTTGTCCTATTTCAAGAACTTTTGATAAATGAGCAATTTTCAATTCGGAGGACTTCAAAGCTTCCTGCACACAAATCAAGATGAAGATAAGCCGTGGGATGAACAAGACAATAAAAACAAGTTCCAAGCAGATTTCAAGAAATATACTTGGCATGTGGGGCTAATGTGTGTCAACTTCTTTCATTACCAAATGATAGAGAAAGACTCGACTCAAAGAAGACGAGCCAACCCTTGGGGCCTACAGGTCGAATTTATCTTCAAAAAATAAAAAAGACCCGACTCATCTCAAAGAAGATGAGCCGGCCCTTGGCGGCTATAGGTCAAATTCATCTTCAAAAAAAAGACCCGACTCATCTCACAGAAGATGAGCTGGCCCTTAGGGGCTACAGGTCAAATTCATCTTCAAAAAATAAAATGACCTGACTCATCTAAAAAAAGATGAGCCGACCCTTGGGGTTACAGAAGGGTACATAGATATGGAATACATAGCATACCTCATATTTAGTTTTCATTGTATTCACAAGTCTAGCTTGCATCTATCGGCTTGAAAAAAGACGTTCAAGATAACCAGCATGCAATTCTTCAATGCTAAAAGCGTCATGATGCACAGACTTCAGTTTAGCTTTTCCTTTGTGAGATTGGACGAATTCCACTTTTGTGGTTTGTTTTTCCAAGACGCCAAAAGGTCTAGGAGCAGTATAACTTGATCCAAGGATGACTACTTCTGTGTTCTATTCACAAGAAACACCTTCAGAAGATTTTTGAGGATAGACGAGGCAACAACTTTTCCTACTTCGAGGTGAGGTAAGTCAACTTGAATATCTTGATCTTTGATTCGTCCTATGGCTCTGGAAGCCGTTGTATACAAATTCTATGGATCACGAGTGGTAAAGGAACCGCCAAGATTCCTCTTCTTGGCCCTCGCACTGCAATATAAGAAGACAAGATGAAGTTTCAGAAGTCTCAACATGCAAACATATGCTACTAAAGAAGGAAAAGCTTACCCTTGATTAATAACAAAAGGAGGAAACTTCAAAGTAGATGAGTCGCCAGATGAGGGAGAGATTCCTCGTAATTTGAGTCAGCACGATTGAGAGGTTATTTAAAAAGACTAGCTTGGGGACAAGATGGAGTTGGACTATGAGGCACCTCATCTTGAAGTTTCCGGGTAGCTGACTAGTCAGATACACTAGCTTACGGAGACTCGCCCCGAAAAGTTGAAGTAGTAACATCCACTTTACTTTTCTTCTTGGAAGGTATGGCTTTCGATTTACTAGCCGGGGCTTTCCTTTTCCTCTTCCGAAATGAAGAAGAAGCCTACAAGACTCAGGTGAATTAAAATAAAATACTTAAATCTTGGAAGGGTTGTCACAAAGATAATGAGGTAAATAGTTGAAAAAGTTTCATACCGGACGAGCCACGTTGAGAGCATTAAAAGGCTTCAAGCCGACTTGGTCGCATGTTGCCTAAGTTTCGCCCAACAGTTTCTTCACAACCTTATTTACATCATCATCTCGCAAAATCACTGTGCCCTATCTCTGAGGGCCATCTACATGACCATAATACTTGCACATAAGAGCGTTTCGATGGCTCAGCGGGAGGATCATCCAGGATGTCGAGCAACATGTCAAGTACACTCCGGTCAAAACCTGAGACCGGAGAGTCACCACTTTTGGAAAAAAAGGCAAACTTGTCACTTTCTTCTTGAGAAATTTGGCCAGGTAGTTCCAAATCCATTGGAAGACGATTTGGTCTATAACCCGATAGGGGATCTTTGTCTGCTGGGATAACTTGGTAGGGCAGCAGAAGGAAAGTTGCCATTTCTGCGTCTTTGAATTGAAATGCCACCCAGTTCTTGGTTGGGGCCATCCATGCACTCAGTGTGGCGGTTCAGATAGAAGAATTCCAAGAAGAGTGGAATAGTGGGTTCCATTTGCAAGTACACCTCGCATAAGACTTGAAATTGGCATAAGTTTGATATGGAATTAGGGGCCAAATCTTGTGGATAAAGGTGAAGAAAGTTGAGCACATCCCGAAAGAACTTTGACCCGGGAGGAGAAAACCCTCTCAGAAGGTGATCTGTGAAAACCACAACTTATCCATCATTAGGCTTTGGGCGTGTCTCCCCTTGAGGAACCCACCACCTAATTACTTTCTTTGAAGACAATAAACCTTGATCTGCATATCCCTGGAGAAGTTCTTCTGAAACTTGTGAAGGCACCCAATCACACATGGATGTATTCAACATAATTACACGTCTGGACATTAGTCACAAGATTGCAAAAACATTCGTGTTATGGTCAAAGATAAGACACTATGGACATCTTTAACAGAAGAGTCGCTACAAAGATGAGTCGGTGCCTGAAAGCCGGCAATATTTACATGTGGTGGGTTGAGACAGTGACAATAAAAGGTGCCTTACGCGAGATAAAATCTCTTTATGATTCTCTTGAGTACACGGAAACTAGTTTCCTATCAAAATTCCTACAACTATGGATCTAGAAAAGGTTTGGAAAAGAAAAAATAATTACTGAGCCTAGAACATGGAAATGGCAGTGCTTCATGTTGCAAGTTCTTAAGAAAGGATATGAGCCTGCTACATCGAGAAAAAGAAACCGCTGGGTGCGATACCCCGTTTATGAAGATTCAAAACATGCAAATAGACACCATGGTGACGAACAGATGCGGCACTCTTGGGTTCTCCAAAAGAAGTTCGAAAGATAACTTAGGCAGAGATTTACAAAGGAATCGAAATGACATACCCTTGCCGGTTGGAGGAGATGTGTAAAGACGCCTGAGATAAACCAGGAAGAAGACGGGGAATGGCTGCAACACGACGCAGTTGTCAAAAGGCAAGCGACGACAATAGCGCGGCTGGGTGCTCAGGCCAGAGGAAGAAGAAGAAGATGATGCGAAGAAGGGGGTAAAAGTGAAGAAGAGGATCCATCCACCTATATAAAATGTTTTGAAGTGCCAACGACAAACAACGAGAATAGAGGAGTCGCGGTAAAATCCTGAAGGGACGACGCCACGGTTTTCAGGATAGGAATGCATGCAGAAACTGGTCGTGATGACACCACACAACATTAAATTCTGGAGTGACATCATGGACACTCAATGAACGAAAGATAGGTAAGACAACAAGAGCTACAAGCCGACATTTTTGAAGAGACTAAGAGGGCGATAGAAGGCAAGGATGGTCGGCTCATTGTTCGATTAAGGTAGCTTGACATGAACAAGTTCAAGTCAACCTGGAGCCTAATGTCGGGGATATAACCCTAGGATATAACCCACCTTAAAGGGCCAGGTCAAATCATACAAAAAGACAAGAAGATGGGCCAGAAGATTTATTGAGTAGATAACCTTATGGCCCAACACCAGGAGATGGCGACTCAGGGCCTAGAAGGCATAAGACGCCAGGAGTTTCCCTAAACTTTGGAAGTAAGATAAGATAGGATTATAGTAAGTTACGGGCACTTATTTGACCCGGACTCTGTTGTAAACTTGAGGCCTCTACCTGTATATAAAGGAGAGCCCTCGAGCTAGAAAGATCAAGTAAGAAACTCTTGAGAGCTAGGTTAGCGATTCTGCATCCTTGTAATCGAGATCCCCATCAATATAGACAGAAAAGAAGGACATAGGCTTTTACCTCCATTAGAGGGGCCGAACCTGGGTAAATCGGTCTATCGTCCCCAATCAACCCCTTCAAGTTTCCACACCGTGATGATGGCGTCACCACTAAGTCCTAACTCAAGGACATCTGACGTGACAAAACCACGACAACCACCAAGGATTATATGTTCGGTTCGACCAAACTATGGTCCAAATGACTTCACAGACAAGTACTAGATATCGTTAAGAATCTCTCAAGCTTCAAGCTCACCCATGGCACGACAGCTTCTCAAGACCCCCTATTCAAGGTCTGCCTGCCAACAATAACCACCTTTAAAGGATACTAACACTCCTTCTAAGAAGTATAGGAGAAACTACGGAGATGGAAGAAGGGCGGACGTCAAGTCACCCATGATAGGCCATGGAAAAGGTCGCCTTGAAATATGTTGTTCAAAACAATAGTTCCCTATAAGAGTTGTCTTGGCACCATGAAATATATTAAATATTATTCATATACTTCTTTCACAAGTATCTTTACATATATATGTGTTCTGCTCTCACAGGGTAACACATGGAAGAAGCAGAAGCGGAAGGCCGACGCATTGGGCAAGGCCGAAGTTTCTGTTGTCCCGGGGCAAGGTCAAAATAAATTCAAGCAGAAGAAAAAGTAGGATTGGGTGGCTAAGAAGAAAACCGAGCCCAAGAGCGACCTCTTGGACCGGTCGTGCCAGATCCACACCAAGACGGATGATGATGGGGATCCCATATACCCCAAGCACTCGAATTGAGATTGTCACCTGCTCTGGCAGGAGATGGGTGGAGAACCCTCCGGGGAAAGGACAAAGGTGAAGATGGAGAGGATGCCCATGGGTTTCAAATGTCGAGAAGGCCGACGTGGAGAGCAAGAGTTGATTTGAGGTCATCAATCGGGAGGTAAACATGGTGGTTCCAATTGTCACAAAGTATCTTGATTGGGCGAATACACCCGTCACATTCCACTAGTCCGACCATCCACTCATATTGCCACCATTGGGCAGCAGGCACTGGTTGTAGACTCGGCTACCAATGGGGTCCGACTACGTAGGGTCCTCGTGGATGGCGGCACTAGCCTCAACATCATCTACACCGACACCCTCAAGGCCATGTACATCTCATTTTCCCAACTAAGCAAAAGCAACATGCATTTCCACGGGGTCATCCCCGGGAATAAGGCCTAGTCACTTGGCCAGGTCGCTCCGAACGTCATATTCGATGGTGAAACAAACTACATGAATGAGTGACTGACCTTTGAGGTGGTGGACTTCCGAAGCGCTTATCATGCCATCCTGGGTAGGCCCGCCTACGCATGTTTCATGGCCATACCATATTACATGTATCTTAAACTCAAGATGCCACGACCGAGAGGCGTGATTACGATGACCAACAATCGGAAGATCGCCGAGGAGTGCCGATTTGCTTAAGTCGAAGCGGCCGGCTACTTAATCTACCTCTCAGTTGGCTAGTGAGACCAAACACGTCCACGTTTATCCCAGCAACCTGAATGCCTTTGCGACGAACATATCCACATCACTCGGTGACAAATAGGAAGCCAAGCTTACCAATTCCTCCGTGAGAACTAGGACATCTTCGCATGGAAGTCGTCTGACATGCCGGGTGTTCCCAGGGAGTTGGCTGAGCACTGCCTCCGAGTGGAATCCAAGGTCAAGCCTCTCAAGGAACACTTGCGTTGTTCCTCCATGGAAAAACACAAGGGGATAGTCAAGGAGATCGCTCAACTCCTAGCTGTTGAGTTCATCCCCAAGGTATACCACTCCGAGTGGCTTGCAAGTGTAGTTATGGTGCCCAAGAAGAACAATTCACTTCGAATGTGTATTGACTTCAAGCACCTCAATCGGGCCTGCTCAAAAGACCAGTTCCCCCTACCTCGCATAGATCAGATTGTAGACTCTACTACCGGATCTGAACGAGTGTCGTTCGTGGATGTGTACTACAGGTACCACCAGATCCAAATGTATGGTCCCGATAAAATAAAAATGGCCTTCATCACCCCATTCGGGTGTTTTTGCTACATCACTATGCCATTCGATCTAAAAAATGTTGGGCTACTTTCGAGTGTATGATCCATAAGTGCGTGCAAGAGCATATCAGACAGAACGTGAAGGCTTATATGGATGACATCATGGTCAAGTCCATGAAAGGTTCCGACCTCCTAAATGACCTCTACGAAGCCTTCAGGAACCTGCAACGCTATGGGATCAAACTCAACACGGCCAAGTGTACCTTCGGTGTGCCAACCGGCAAACTACTTGGTTTCCTCGTTTCTGAGCGAGGCATCGATGCCAACCCAGACAAGATCTATGATATAGTCCAAATGCAATGATCAGAGTGCATACATGATGTGTAGAGGCTTACAGGTTGCCTCGAGGCCCTGAGCCGTTTCATCTCGACACTCGGCGAGAAGGCATTGCCTCCTTACCGACTGATGAAAACATCTAACATGTTCGAGTGATTCAATGAAGCGCAAATCACATTCGATCACCTCAAGACTTTGCTTTCACACCTAGCCGGTGTTAGCTGCTCCGGGTAGCCGGGAGCCCTTACTCATGTACATTCCAGCTACTAGCCAAGAGGTTAGCACTGTTCTCATTGTAGAATGTGAGGAAGCAGGCAAAACATACAAGGTTTAGAGGCCCATCTATTACATCTCAGAAGTTTTGACACCCTCCAAACAAAGGTACCCGGATTACCAAAATGTAGTCTATGGTATCTACCTACCTGCGAAGAAGGTGGTGCATTACTTCAAAGATCACTCGATCACCATTATCAACGATGCTCCCTTAGCAGAAATCCTACACAACACAGACAGCACTGGCCGAATGGCCAAATAGGAATTGAGCTCCTCCCGTTGGAGATCAAGTTGGAAGCCAAAAAAGCGATTAAGTCCGAGGCCCTCGTAGACTTCCTAGCCGAATGGATAGAACAAGAGAAACCGGCCTCGAGTGTCCAGAGCATTGGACTATGTTCTTCGACGGATCCAAGATGCTCCATGGCTCGAGGGCTGGAGTAGTTCTCATCTCCCCTAGGGGAGACCGACTAGCCTACGTGCTCTAGATTCACTTAGATTCATCTAACAATGAGACCGAGTACAAAGCCCTCCTATACGGGCTACGTATGGCCATCTCACTCAGTATCCGACGTTTGATGGTCTACGGTGACCCTAAACTCGTCGTCAATCAGCTCGTGAAGTAGTGGGACATTCGAAGTCCGGCCATGACTGTTTACTGCAATGCGATCAGGAAGCTCAAGAAGAATTTTGAAGGTTTGGAGCTGCACCATGTGCCCCGAGCCAAGAACCAGGCAGCGGACGACTTAGCTAAGACCGGTTCCACTCGACGAGCCATTCCAAAGGGTGTGTTACTCGAACACTTGTGTGCCCCTTCAATTAAAGAAGATCCTTTCACTGAGGGTCCCCCACACACAATCTGTCCTGCAAATCCGACTGAGATTGACGTCCTGGTTGTGATCGACCCAGTCCACAAGATCTTCGTAATCAACCCTGAATGGACTCGACCTTATCTGTCTTACTTGCTCCGGCAAGAACTCCTAGAAGACGAAGCAGAAGCCCGTCGAATCGTTCGGCAGTCTAAAGCTTTTAAAGTTTTGGGAGACAAACTATACAAGAAAAGTGCTACACTAGTCAGTCAGAAATGCGTTTCCCTTGAGGAAGGGCTGCAAATCTTGCACGAGATTCATTCGGGGACCTCTGGCCATCATGCGTCCTCTCAGACACTAGTGGTCAAGGCTTTTCGAGCAGGCTTTTATTAGCCCCAAGCTGATGAGGCAGCAAGAAACCTGGTTGAGCTATGTGTCTAATCCCAATTCTACAATAATCAGTCACACAAGCCCGCATCCGTGCTAAAGAAAATTTCGCTCACCTGGCCATTCATTGTGTGGGGTCTCGACATGGTCGGCCCTCTACGGACTGGGTCAAGTGGATTTTCCCACCTGCTAGTAGAGATGGACAAGTTCACCAAGTGGGTTGAAGCGAAGCCCATCAAAAGCCTGGACTTAGCAAGTGCCATTAGCTTCATTCAGCAAATTATCTTCAGATTCGGAGTTCCACACGATATCATCACTGGCAATGGGTCCAATTACGACTTTGATGAATTTCGCGAGTTCTTCCACTCCCAGGGCACTCGGGTGAATTACGCCTCTGTGGCACATCCGCAGTCGAACGGACAAGCAGAGCGAGTGAATGGTATGATACTTCAAGGATTGAATCCCCGATTGATGAGGGATCTAAAGTACGCTGGAGGAGCATGGGTAGAACAACTGTCGTCCATCCTATGGGGCATGCGAACAAATCCAAATAGTTCCACCGGGCCTACCCCTTTCTTAATGGTGTATGGATCTAAAGCTGTTTTGCCGAGTGAATTACGTCACAACTCCCCCCGAGTGAGCAATACGATGAAGCTAAAGTTGAGGCAGCACGTGAAGACGGTCCGGATCTCTTGGAAGAAGAGAGAGAACTATCCCTCATTCAGTTCATGATGTATCTGCAAGATCTGAGTCGCTACCATGATAAGCAAGTCAAAGGGCGAGCCTTCCAGGAGGGCGACTTGGTCCTCCGGCTGGACCAGCAAAAGCCCCACAAGCTGGCACCTCCATGGAAAGGTCCCTATGCAATCTCCAAAGTCCTGCACAACGGAGCCTATCGGCTTTAGAACTTATAGAATGAGGAGGAAGATCCCAGAACCTGGAACGCGGATCTGCTCTGCAAGTTCTATACATAAAACACATATATTTCTTCTTGTAACGAATCCAAATGATTTGACGAATGAAATGTTCTCTTACTTCACCTTTTTTATCAAATTTCTCACTCCGGTGAAACGCCCTTTCTCATTGCCCCCAGTGGGTGAAAATCCTTAACAACAAACCTGCCTTTTCTTAAGGTAAAACCTGCCCCGAGTGAGGATGACCTCCACACTCAGGGGCTTAGCCATGAACCTGCCTTCGCCCATTACCCATGAAGATTTCACTCTTCATCCTTGTTCTTTCTCCTCAGGTAATCCTTAGCGAAATGCTTCCATGGAAGAGGTCCTCCCTCCACACACGATTCTTCAGTCTCCAATATCGTGCTTTCGGCAGATAAGCCTATGCACAAATACTTAAGTTCATACTCACAGTTCTGGGTTTGAAGGCATAGATGTGCCCTTGAAGCTCGAACACTTTGGTTTCTAGTGCAGATATGATTGATCGCACTTCCTTCATCTCCTCCTCATGTTCCCTCTTCAGCTCGGCGATGATATCACAGTTGGCCACGACACCACGCTCGATCATCAACTTGTACTTGAAGACTTCTTGCTCCACTTCTTCCAGCCTGGCCCTAGTGCTCCCCTCCTTGACTGGTCCCTTCAAATCTTCTTTGTGGAGGACACCATCCTCCACCCAAAGTGTTTGAGGGTGTCTCTTTACCTCTGCAAGGTAAGGGTTGATGACGTTGACGAGGAACTTGTCCTTGGGAGATTTTCGGGAAGCCATGGCACCTAAGTTTGCTGAAAGTTCTCCTGGCACAAACAGATCGAAAAGAAAACGCACGGAATCGCAAGATACAAAGCCGGGACGATCCAGGAAAATATATAGCAAAAATTTATGCACCACAAGGAAGGTAACAAGCCAAAGTAGAGTCGGAGACGAACTCCGAGTGGTCCAGGCGGTGTCCTGGCCCGGCCAGCGGCTAGCCCGCGCCACCAGGTCGCTTGGAGCACCTGGAGCTCCTCTCTAGCTCCGCTTTGGCTCGGAATTTTCCTAATTTTGCAAAACCACATAATACGGAACTTTTATTGATGTTCGCTAAGTTTCCTCACCGTATTTCATACCTATTCTTATTCTGCTTCTGCCAGTGTCTGATACAATGTTGCAATATGTTCTTCGTGAGTGGCTACCTGTATCACATCCACCTCTACATTGACGGGGTCTTCAACCATGTAATGCTAGAGTCTTTGCCCATTCACAACATGTGGTTTTGTGCCTTCAAAATTATTAATCTTGATTACACCGGAGCGGTGGACTTCTTCGATATGGTACGGTCCTTCCCACTTGTAAAGTAATTTACCTGGAGAAAACCTAAAACGAGATCTATACAACAAAACTTTATCACCAACATTAAATTCACGTTTCGAAATTCTCCTGTCATGCCACTTATTTACCTTTTCTTTGAACATTTTTGCGCTCTCGTAAGCTTCACTTCTCCACTCATCTAGAGAAGTCAAGTTCATGAGACGCTTTTCACCAGCAAGCTTTGGATCAACATTAAGCTCTCTAACATCCCAGAAAGCTTTGTGCTCTCACTCTAGAGGTAGATGGCATGCTTTTCCATAGACCATCTTATACGGAGACATCCCCATGGGATTTTTGTAAGTAGTTCTATACGCCCACAAGGCATCTCCTAGCTTGTTGGACCAGTCCTTTCTAGAACTGTTCACTGTATTTTGCAAGATCAGCTTGATCTCTCTATTTGTGAGCTCAACTTGCCCACTTGTTTGAGGGTGGTAAGGTGAAGCAATTCTATGATTAACATCATATTTGGCTAGAGCTTTTCTAAAAGAACCGTGTGTAAAATGTGATCCTCCGTCGGTCATGAGGTACCTAGGTACACCAAACCTAGGGAAGATTACATCCTTGAGCATTTTCAAAGATGTCTTGTGATCGGCACTTTTAGTGGGGATTGCTTCAACCCACTTGGTCACATAATCAACAGCCACTAAGATGTGAGTGTATTTGTGTGAAGGGGGGAAAGGACCCATAAAATCAAAACCCCAACAAACAAAAGGCTCAATGACTAGAGAATAATTCATAGTCGTCTCATTCCTCCTACTAATATTACCTACTCTGTGGCACTTATCACAAGATAAAACATAATTTTTAGGATCTTCAAAAAGAGTGGGCCAATAAAAACCTGATTGGAGAACCTTGTGTGCGGTCCTCTCACCGGCATGATGTCCTCCATAAGGACGGCTATGACATTGTCTCAAGATATCCTTTTGCTCATGCTCCAGTATGCATCTCCTCATGATCCCATCCGCACCTTCTCTAAATAGATGTGGGTCATCCCAAAAGTAATACCTCAAGTCGTCGAAGAACTTCTTCCACTTCTAGAATGTTAAACCTGGAGGCAAAAACTTTGCAACAATAAAATTAGCATAATCTGCATATCATGGATCTGAATTAGATTTCACCTGCAAAACAGCTAACTATTCATCAGGAAAATGACCGTTGACCGGAATAAGATCATGTGGTATGTCCTCCATCCTTGAAAGGTTGTCTGCTACAGGGTTGTCTGCTCCTTTCCTATCAACAATCTACAAATCAAATTCTTGAAGAAGAAGAAGGACCCATCTGATCAGCCTTGGTTTGGCATCCTTCTTTTCCATAAGATACTTAATAGCAGCATGATCATTATGAATGATGACTTTAGAATCAACAATATAAGGCCTAAACTTATCACAAGCAAACACTACCGCTAAAAATTCTTTCTCAGTAGTAACGTAATTCTTTTGAACAGTATCAAGGGTTTTGCTAGCATAATGGATAACATTCAATTTCTTATCAACCCTTTGTCCTGACACAGCTCCAACAGCAAAATCACTAGCATCACACATGATTTCAAAAGGCAAATTCCAATCAGGTGGTTGGACTATAGGGGCGGTTATCAAAGCTTTCTTAAGAACTTCGAAGGCTTCCTTACAATGTTCATCAAACACAAAAGGAATATCCTTCTGGATAAGATTAGTGAGGGGTTTCGAAGTTTTACAAAAGTCTTTAATAAATCTTCTATAGAAACCAGCATGACCGAGGAAACTACGAATACCTCTGATGTCCTTTGGATAAAGCATTCTCTCGATTGCTTGAACCTTTGCCCTGTCCACTGCTATCCCATAGACAACAGCGCCAGAAATTGACACGCTGACAGAGGCTGGGCATGCATTGGTTTTTCCCTTGAAGAGGAAAGGGTGATGCAGCACAGGAGCAGTAAGTATTTCCCTCAGTTTGAGAACCAAGGTATCGATCCAGAAGGAGGGTCTCATCAAGTCTAGAGTACCTGCGCAAACACAAACAAGCTTGCACCCAACGCTTAAAAGGGGTTGTCAATCCCTTCAAGATTGTTTGCAAAGTGAGATCTGAAGGCTGAAAGTGCAACGAAGTAAAAAGTGTAAGGCTGAAAATATGGTGTGGAGTAGACCCTGGGGGCCATAGTGTTCACTATAGGCTTCTCTCAAAATAGCAAGTATCACGGTGGGTGAACAAATTACTGTCGAACAATCGATAGAACCGCGCAAAGTCATGACGATATCTAAGGCAATGATCATACATATAGGCATCACGTCCGAGACAAGTAGACCGATACTTTCTGCATCTACTACTATTACTCCACACATCGACCGCTATCCTGCATGCATCTAGTGTATTGAGTTCATGACGAACAGAGTAACACTTTAAGCAAAATGACATGATGTAGAGGGATAATCTCAAACCAATGATGAAAACCCCATATTTTTACCCTTGATGGCAACAACATGATGCGTGCCTCGCTACCCCTTCGATCATTGGGTGAGGTCACCGCACGTATGAACCCAAAACCAAGCACTTCTCCCATTGCAAGAATCGTAGATCTAGTTGGCGAGACAAAACCCACAACTCGAAGAGAATTACAAGGATATGAAATCATGCATAAGAGAGATCAGAAGAAACTCAAATAAGATTCATAGATAATCTGATCATAAATCCACAATTCGTCGGATCTCGACAAACACATCGCAAAAGAAGATTACATTGGATAGATCTCCATGAAGATCATGGAGAACTTTGTATTGAAGATCCAAGAGAGAGAAGAAGCCATCTAGTTACTAGCTATGGACCCCTAGGTCTATGGTGAACTACTCACACATCATCGGAGAGGTCATGGTGTTGATGAAGAAGCCATCCATGTCTGAATCCCCCCTCCGGCAGGGCACCGGGACCAGCCTCAGATGGGATCTTGCGGAGACAGAAGCTTGCGACGGCGGAAAAGTGATTGCGGTGATCTCCTGATTTTTTCTGGAATTTGTGGGAATATATAGGCGAAAGACCTAGTGCAAAGGGCGTCTAGGGGGCCCACAAGCCTGGATGGCGCGCCCCCTGGCCGCAGGGTGGAGGCTTGTAGGGCCCCTGGGGCTCCCCTGCCTTGGCTCCCAAGCTCCCGGATCTTCTTCCATTCCAAAAAAATCTTTTCGGGGATTTTCTTCCGCTTGGACTCCATTTCAAAATCTCCTCTGAAAGGGGTCAAAAACATGGAAAAACAGGAACTAGAACTTGGCACTGAGTTAATAAGTTAGTCCCAAAAAATATATAAAAGACATGCAAAACATCCAAGGTTTGTCAAGATAATAGCATGAAACCATCAAAAATTATAGATACGTTTGAGACGTATCAAGCATCCCCAAGCTTAACTCCTGTTCGTCCTCGAGTAGGGAAGTGATAAAGAATGAATTTTTGATGTGGAATGCTACCTAGCATAGTTGTCCTTTGCAACTTCTTTCACGTGACATGAATGTTCAGATCCGTAATATTCAAAACAATAGTTTTCTATTGACATGAAAATAGTAATACTTCAAGCAAACTAGCAAAGTAATCATGAACTTTCAAAATAACAAGGCCAAAGAAAGTTATCCCTACAAAATCATATAGTCTGGCTATGCTCCATCATCCTCACACAGCTAATGTAAATCATGCACAACCCCGGAATTTTCCAAGTAATTGTTTTCGCACTCTTACTTTCTCAAACTTTTTATAAATATCACGCAATACATGAGCGCGAGCCATGGATATAGCACTATAGGTGGAATAGAGTGTGGTGGTGGTTGTGAGACAAAAAGGAGGAGATGGTCTCACTGACTCGGCGTATCAATAGGCTATGGAGATGCCCATTAATAGATATCAATGTGAATGAGTAGGGATTGCCATACAAGAGATGCACTAGAGCTATTATTATGTGAAAGCTCAAAAGGAAAACTAGTGGGTGTGCATCCAACTTGCTTGCTCACGAAGACCTAGGGCAATTTTGAGGAAGGCCATCATTGGAATATACAAGCCAAGATATATAATGAAGATTCCCACTAGCATATGGTAGTGACAAAGCAAGAAGCTCTCAATCATGAAGAACATGGTGCTAACATGAAGCACAAGTGTGGAAAAAGGTAGTAGCATTGTCCCTTCTCTCTTTTTTTCATTTAGGCTCTTAGGCCTCTTTTTTTTCATTTCTTTTTGTTTTTGAGCTCGTTGGCCTCTCTTTTTTTCCCTCACATGGGACAGTGCTCTAATAATGATGATCATCACACTTTTATTTACTCACACCTCAAAGATCACAATGATGATGACTCCATAGGAAATTCCTCCGGCTGTGTACCGGGATGTGCAACGATCTAGCATGGCGTATGACGTTGAAACATCTCGCTAGCTATCTTACGATCAAGAAATGGCAATATGAGAGTGACGGCACAAGCCATGAGACAGAACGGTGGGAGTTGCATGGCAATATATCTCGGAATGGCTATGAAAATGCCATAGTAGGTAGATATGGTGGCTGTTTTGAGGAAGGAATTTGGTGGGTTTGTGCACCGGCGAGACTTGTGTGGCACTAGAGAGGCTAGCAATGGTGGAAGGTGAAAGTGCATCTATAACATGGGCTCACATTAGTCATGAAGACTCACATACTTATTGCGAAAGTTTTTATTAGTAATCGAAACAAGGTGCTAAACGCATACTCCGAGGGGAAGGGTTGGTAGGTGTAAACCATCGCGCGATCCCGACCTCAACACAAAGGATGACAATCAATAGATCAATTATGCTCCGACTTCCTAACATAGCGGTTCACCATAAATGCATGCTACGGGAATCACTAACTTCAACACAAGTATTTCTAGATTCCCAACACCCTACTAACATAACTCTCAACATTACCAAATCCACTGCTCAAAACTAATTGAGAGGAATCAAAACTTCTCTTTCTACTCAATGCACATGAAGATGGAGGTTTTTGCATCCTCTTTGGGTACCTAGCACATTTGGGACTACTTTCATAGCATAAGCCAACTACCAAATCATGCACCGCCGTGATCTAAAGATATAAGTGAAGCACAAGAGCAAAAGTATCTAGCTCAAAAGATATAAGTGAAGCACAAGAGCAAAAGTATCTAGCTCAAAAGATATAAGTGAAGCACTATGAGCATTCTAGGAAAATCACGATGAGTGCATGTCTCTCTCTCTCAAAAAGGTGTGCAGCAAGGATGATTGTGACACAACAGAAAGAAAAGACTCCTAAGATACAAGACGCTCCAAGCAAAACACATATCATGTGGTGAATAAAAATATAGCTCCAAGTAATGTTACCGATGGATTGAAGAAGAAAGAGGGGATGCCTTCCCGGGGCATCCCCAAGCTTAGGCTTTTTGGTGTCCCTGAATTTGGCTTGGGATGCCTTGGGCATCCCCAAGCTTGATCTCTTTCCACTCCTTATCTCTTTGTCCATGAGGACATCACCCAAAAATTGAAAACTTCACAACACAAAACTTAAACAGAAACTTGTGATAACATTAGTACAAGAAAACAAACTACCACTTCTTTTGGTACTGTAGAAAACTTGAATTCCATATATATTAATGATGGGCTACTGTATTCTCACTTTTCCATGGCTAGTACCCCCCAATACTAACCATAGTTTCATCAAAACAAGCAACCAACTCAACAAAAAATAGAATCTGTCAAAAGCAGACCAGTCTGTAGCAATCTGTATACTTCTTATACTTCTGGTACCACAAAAAATATTAAAAATTAGGACGGCCTGGAAAAAATGCATATAAATCAGCAAAAAAAGAATCAACTCAAAAGCTCTTTCTGAGTAAAAATGAAAAATCATTTCGTGAGTGGAGAGTTTCTGTCTTTTTTCCAGCAGGATCAAACAACCATTACCAAGACTAGTCATAAAGGTTTTGCTTGGCTCAAACACAAAAAGAAACACAAAAAACACAATCACAACATAATTATGATGGTGTGGACGCAACAAAACAGAAAGAAAAAAGATAAATTCATTGGGTTGCCTCCCAACAAGCGCTATTGTTTAATGCCCTTAGCTAGGCATAAGGATTTTAATGATGCTCACATAAAAGATAGCAATCGGACACAAAGAGATCCTCATGAAACAAGTGAAAATCACATCTAAGTCTAACATACTTCCTATGCATAGGCATTTTATAGGAAAACAGATTGTCAAGGCAACCAATAGTTACCATATGCAAGGAAGAAGAAAGAGACAAAAGCAATCTCCACATAACGAGAGGTAATTAGGTAACATGAAAGTTTCTACCACAGTATTTTCCTCTCTCAAAGAAATTACATGCGGGATCAAAATCAAATTCAACAATATAGCTATCACAAAGGATATTATTTTCATGATCCACATGCATGCAAAGTTGACGCTCTTCAAAAATAGTGGGATTATCATCAACCAAAGTCATGACATCTCCAAACCCACTTTCAATATTATTGCAAATATCATTGCAACAAGTAGTGGACATAGCAAAACTAGCATCCCCAAGATTAGGGTTTGGCATATTTTTAGCATGATTGTCATTAATAGAATTTATAATGAAATCATTGCAATCATGCTTTTCATTCAAGGAGCCCTCGTGAATCTTTTCATAAATTTCTTCATCACGATTTTCAGATTCATGCATCTCAAGCAAAACTCCGTAGAGAAATTCAAGTGCACTCAACTCACTAGCAAGTGGTTCCACATAAGTGGATCTCTTAAAGAGATTATCAAGTGGGTGAGGATCCATATCACTAGATTTTCAGCAAGCGAAGATGCAAGCATATTGAGGGCACAAAGCACACAAGCAAAGGAAAGGCAAACGAAAAAGGCAAACGAAAAAGACAAATTGGTGAAGTGGGGGAGAGGAAAACGAGAGGCAACTAGCAAACAAAGTAAATGCAAGAGATGAATCTGCGACACTTACTTGGATGAGTTCTTGACTTGATCCTCCTCCCACGCAACGGCGCCAGAAATTCTTCTGCTATCCCACAGACAACAGCGCCAGAAATTGACACGTTGACAAAGGCTGGGCTTGTGTTGGTTTTTCCCTTGAAGAGGAAAGGGTGATGCAGCACAGGAGCAGTAAGTATTTCCCTAAGTTTCAGAACCAAGGCATCAATCCAGAAGGAGGGTCTCGTCAAGTCCAGAGTACCTGCACAAACACAAACAAACTTGCACCCAACGCTTCAAAGGGGTTGTCAATCCCTTCAAGATTGTTTGCAAAGTGAGATCTGAAGGCGGAAAGTGCAACGAAGTAAAAAGTGTAAGGCTGAAAATATGGTGTGGAGTAGACCCTCGGGGCCATAGTGTTCACTAGAGGCTTCTCTCAAAATAGCAAGTATCACGATGGGTGAACAAATTACTGTCGAGCAATTGATAGAACCGTGCAAAGTCATGACGATATGTAAGGCAATGATCATACATATAGGCATCACGTACGAGACAAGTAGACCGATACTTTCTGCATTTACTACTATTACTCCACACATCGACCGTTATCCAGCATGCATCTAGTGTACTGAGTTCATGAGAAACAAAGTAACGCTTTAAGCAAGATGACATGATGTAGAGGGATAATCTCAAACCAATGATGAAAACCCCATCTTTTTACCCTTGATGGCAACAACACGTTGCGTGCCTCGCTACCCCTTCTGACACTGGGTGAGGTCACCGCACGGTATGAACCCAAAACCAGGCACTTCTCCCATTGCAAGAATTATAGATCTAGTTGGCCAGACAGAACCCACAACTCGAAGAGAATTACAAGGATATGAAATCATGCATAAGAGAGATCAGAAGAAACTTAAATAAGATTCATAGATAATCTGATCATAAATCCACAATTCATTGGATCTCAACAAACACACCGCAAAAGAAGATTACATCGGATAGATCTCCATGAAGATCATGGAGAACTTTGTATTGAAGATCCAAGAGAGAGAAGAAGCCATCTAGTTACTAGCTATGGACCCGTAGGTCTATGGTGAACTACTCACGCATCATCGGAGAGGTCATGGTGTTGATGAAGAAGCCCTCCGTGTCCGAATCCCCCCTCCGGCTGGGCACCAGGACGTGCCCCAGATGGGATCTTGCGGAGATAGAAGCTTGCGGTGGCGGAAAAGTGAGTGTGATGATCTCCTGATTTTTTCTAGAATTTATGGGAATATATAGGCGAAAGACCTAGGGCAAAGGGCATCTAGGGGGCCACAAGTCTGGATGGCGCGATCCTTGGCCGCGGGGTGGATGCTTGTGGGGCCCCTGGGGCTCCCCTGCCTTGGCTCCCAAGCTCCCGTTCCAAAAAAAATCTTTTCGGGGATTTTCTTTCGTTTGGACTCCGTTTCAAAATCTCCTCTGAAAGGGGTCAAAAACATGGAAAAAACAGGAACTGGCACTTGGCACTGAGTTAATAAGTTAGTCCCAAAAAATATATAAAAGGCATGCAAAACATCCAAAGTTTGTCAAGATAATAGCAAGAAACCATCAAAAAATATAGATACGTTGGAGACATATCATCCACCTCGATTCCTTTTTCAGAAATCTTGTGGCCAAGAACAATTCCCTCATTGACCATGAAGTGGCACTTCTCCCAGTTGAGTACCAAGTTCGTCTCCTCGCATCTTTGCAAAACTTTATTAAGGTTGTGGAGACAATGGTCAAAAGAGGTTCCATAGACGGAGAAATCGTCCATGGAGACCTCCACAATTTCCTCACAAAAACCATGAAAGATAGCGGACATACACACTTGAAAAGTAACAGGAGCATTGCAAAAACCAAAAGGCATACGTCTATAAGCATAAGTACCAAAGGGACAAGTAACAGTGGTCTTCTCTTGATTGGCAGTGTTAACATGAATTTGAGAGAAGCCGAAGACCCATCAAGATAGCAAAAGTGAGTGTTTTTGGATAACCTTTCAAGTATTTGGTCGATGAATGGCAGTGGGTAGTGGTTCTTCCTGGTTGCCTTGTTCAGCTTCCTGCAATCAATACACATTCTATATCCAATAATAATTCTTTGAGGTATTAGTTCATTCTTATCGTTAGGAACCACGTTCGTACCTCCTTTCTTGGGAACACAATGTACCGGACTTACCCACTTACTATCAGCTATTGGGTAGATAATACATGCGGCTAGAAGCTTGACGATTTCGGTGCTGACAACATCCTTCATCTTTGGGGTCAACCGTCATTGATGATCAACAACAGGTTTAGCATCAGGCTCAAGATTGATAGTATGCTGATAAATAGATGAACTAACCCCCTTAAGATCATCAAGGGTATAGCCAATAGCACCTCGGTGTTTACGAAGGACTTCCAATAATCGCTCTTCTTAATATCCTGAAAGGTTGGAATTGATAATAACAGGATATACTTTCTTTTCATCTAGATAATCATACTTGAGCGTACTGGGAAGAGGTTTAAGATCAACCGGGTCTTCTTTTGTTTTCGATAAAATTCCCAAAGGCTCAACCGGAAGGTTATGCTTCAGGATAGCAGGTTGTCTCAAGAATATGTCATCTAGCTCATTCCTTTCCTGCATATGCATATCATTCTCGTGGTTTTCCATAAATTGCTGCAAAGGATCTTTAGGAGGAATAGCAATAGAAGCAATCTCTTCAATAATTTTATCATTACTAGGCAGATCCGTACCACGAGTTTGCTTCGAGAATTTAGAAAAGTTAAATTCATATGGCTCACCATTAAATTCAACAGATACTTTTCCTTTCTTGCAATCTATAATAGCTCGACAAGTTTTGAGAAAAGGTCTACCAAAGATAATAGGGAAAAAACTATCTTGTACTCAACCAAGTACTAGAAAGTCGGTAGGATATTTTACCTTTTCACATAGAACTTCAACATCTCGCACAATTCCAATAGGAGAGATAGTTTATTTGTTTGCAATATGAATAGTAACATCGACTTCTTCAATTTCACATGGTAGAATCTCATTCATGATCTCTTGATAAAGTAAAAAAGGAATAGCACTAGCAGTGGATCCCAAATCACATAGCCCATAATAATTATGATCTCCTATTTTAACAGATACAACTGGAGTACGTGAAATTGGGACTTTATTCTTGGTTGTAACAAGGTTAGTGGAAACAACACAAAAATTTATATTGGAATCCTCAATATTACTAGTAACAAGATCATTGACTAATGCAACTTGAGGATCGACTTTAATCAGGTCCTCATGCTCATTAATCGTTCTTTCACTTTTATTAAGGATGCCTGTGACAAAAGAATGCTCCCTCATCCTTGCGGGGAAATGGGGCTTTTCATATTCAACTGCATGTAAGATAGGGTCAACAACATTAATATCAACAGGTAATTCCTTAAAAGGTTTATGGTGTTGATCCTCCTTCTTCTTAGAAGAGTCAATATGAGAGGCAAAGTCTTTGCAAAAATCAATTAGAAGCTGGGAATCAAGACCAATCTTAGCACAAAAGGTATTGAAGTAATCAGTTTTGGCATAGCTCTCAATGTAATCACGCTCACAATTTATAACGGGTTCAATACCTTTATCAATATCCTAGTCAATAGTGTTCTTCTGGATCCTTTCAATAAGATCCCACTTAGCTTCAGTGCTTTTGTTGGAGAATACCCCACTAGAGGAAGCATCAAGCATCTCTTTATCTTGACGAGAAAGCCTTGCATAAAAAATTGTAAGAACAATTTCTTTGGAGAGATCATGATTGGGACATTTGATCATTAAGGACTTCAATATCCCCCAAGCATGAGCGATGCTTTCTCCGTCACAAGACCAAAAGTTATAAATATAATTCCTGTCTCGATGTATTTCATGAAGAGGATAAAACTTTGCATAAAAGAGAGGCATAAGATCTTGCCAATTTAGTAAATGAGAGTCATCAAGAAGCCTATACCAGTCCAAATCCTTATATTTTAATGATAGAGAGAATAACTTCCTCGTAACAAAATCCATCGATATACCTACAAGCTTAAATAAGGAGCATAGTTGTGAAAGATATAGCAAGTGTTCACCTGGATGTCTATCTCCTACATATCGATTAGCCAAGACACAATCAATAATACCAGTTGGTATTTTAAAGGGCACAATTTCAGTAGGTGGGGGAGGCTTGTCCACCACAATAGCATTGGGGCAGTTCCCCACAAGCAACAAACCAAGAACAGAGTTGGCCATAGGGACAAAAAGCAAAAACAGTAAAACAAAAACAACACGTACAACGTAAAGTTTCCTTACCAATAGCGTTACACTCCCGGGCAACGGTGCCAGAAAATGGTCTTGATGACCCACAAGTGTAGGGGGTCTATCATAGCATTTTCGATAAGTAAGAGTGTGGAACCCAATGAGGAGCAGAAGGTATTGACAAGTGATCTTGAGCAAGGAATAACTGCAAGTACTGAAAGTTAACTTTTTATGGATTTTCTAGTATAAGCAACAAGGAAATAAATGCAAGTAAAGTAAATGGTGCCGAGATGCAGCAAGTGGCCCAATCCTTTTGAACCCAAAGGATAAGTCAAGGGACTAAACTTATAAAGACTAAGGCGTTCCTGAGGACACACGGGAGAGATAGTCAAGTGCTTTCACCATATTCCGTCTAGTACTATGTTTTGTATTGATAAGTGTTATGTGGGTGGATCTTAACTAGTGCAACGTCTAGGCTAAGACAAGTACACTCTTATGATTAATCCCTCTTGGAAGCATCCGTAAATACAAGAGAGAAATTAAGGCAAAGCCTAAACATAGCAATAAGCTTTAGGATCCAATACTCCCTCATGCAAAACTATGGGAACTGGGGTTCAAGTTTCTGTCACTCCGGCAACCCACCATAAGCATTCTTTATACAAGATGCATTCCCCTAGGTCCTTAAAAGGCGAAGTGTTATGTAGTTGACGTTCACATAACACCACTAGAAGAATAACACCATAACTTAAATATCAATCAACACATATTACTTCAACATCATATGACTACTAGCATCAAGACTTTTCCCATGTCCTCGGGAACTAACGAAACTACTCACAAGACATAAAAGAGATCATGATCAGAGGTAATGAAAATATGATTAACAATCTGGTCATAACAACAATTCTCCAACAAAACTCAATAGCATTCACCACAAAAGAGTAATCAACACCGGTAGAGTAGAGGGGATGAATAGTGCAAGGTACAACTCCGATTGCAATGGTGAAGTAGATGGGATGAAGGTGGAGATGGTGCTTGTGATGGTGATGATGATCTCGATGATGCCCATGATGATGGTGATGACAATGAGGACGATCTCCCCTGCTGTTTCGGCACCGGAAAGTTGTAAACTGTGCAAAATAGGCCAAAACACTATAAGTACATCATCATAATGTGAAATATATCAATGAATAGAGACAAATTATGATACAAAATAGTGATGCATTTTCTACGTATCAGATGCGAAGGTGAACATGACAATCATTCCTTAGCCTGTGAACCTGTTTTTGCCTAAGGTAAAACCTGCCTCGAGTGAGGATGTCCTCCACACTCGGGGGCTTAGCCGCAGACCTACCTTCGCCTAAGTAAAAATGGTTCCGAATGAGGGCATGATCCTCACTCAGATGCCAACATGAATAGGACAATCATTCCTTAGCATGCGAACCTATTTTCTCCTAAGGCAAAACTTGCCTCGAGTGAGGATGTCCTCCACACTCTGGGATTTAGCTGCGAACCTGCTTTCGCCAAAGTAAAATCGACTCCAAGTGTGGGCATAACCCTCACTCAGTCATCATGATGAATTGGTCCATCATAAGTTTGAAGACCCAAATTCGAATGAAAACATAGGAAATGAAACCGCATTCTGATTGAAAACAAAGTACACAGATAGCGAGAACCCAAGTCTCACTCACAATTTAAAGGTTACACCAACCACTCGGTATACCAAAGAAAATTAAACTTAATGTCTTTTCCGAGCATCACTCGGAGGACGAAGGATCCACATCTTCCACGAAGGTGTTGAGGTCGATCCCATCACCTATTTGAGTGGAAGCCTCCATGAACATCTCCATGAAGTACTCAAACTTGGCGTTCTTCCTGTTGACGACCCTGAGGTTCTTGAGCCTCTCTTCGTCCACCCCTGTGCAATGTATATGGACGAGCGAGAGGGCGATGTTGGCTCCAGCTCAAGCCACTAAATTCTTCCAAGACTGCACTCGGCTGGGAACTACCTTCACTCAGTCAATAATGGCTCATGCATACTTGGAGAGATCCTTGCTAGGGGTGACCTCTTGGTCAATCTCCAAGATGGCCGACTAAAGCCACTTGAAGCGGACCAACACATATTCGATGCAGTCCTCCAGTGTGAGAAGAGTCAGAGCTGCGCTATCTCTAAAGAGCCCCCAGTTTGGATTCAGCTCCCTCTCGACCCTATCGACCTCCTCAATGACGTCAGCGTAGAATGTTGAACACAAGGAAAGGACAAAGGATATCAACTATCACTTGGGAACCGCAAAGATACTACAAGAAATCACTCGGATCCACGGCATACCTTTGAGTTTTTCACTCATTTCCTTATCGAAGTCCTCGACAAACTACTCCAACTCGAGCTTCTTGGTGGTGACCTGCATGAACTTGCTCTCCCACTAGGTGTAATGCATCTTCAGCTTGACAAGTTCTTGAGTAGACTTCTTTGCGGCAACCTCGAAGAGTTGTTTCTCCTCCTCAAGCTTTTGAACTTATTTGAGTTTGGCTACAATCGGTTTGGTCTTTTGGTTGGCTTCCTTCCAGGCGGATGCCAGATCTTCATCCCTCTTCTCGATGGCCTCCTTCATGCTATCTAAAGAAATAGAAGTCTTCAACCTCTCAGCAAGGCAATCTGGTAAAATAACCTCGGTCAGATGGGGAGAGAGATCATTTTGTAATAAAGTCGGACAGCAAAGATTTACCTTCGAGTGTGTGCTTCTCCTCCTATAGGCGTTCACTCCTAACCTTTTGAGCATCAAGACTAAGACACAGGTCCCACACCTCGTGCTCCATGGCGTCATAGCGACTCACGAGCCCATAGAAGTTTTGTCAACAACAAACGCAATTATGCAAAATCCAAAAATGGTAACTCTAAGACTACCGTCGACTGATTCAGTCCACGACAGTCTCAGGGACTACACCCAGTGGGTGCGCTCAGTGCGCCCCCACTGGAAGGATGAGAAGGGAGACAAGGCGCCTTGTAGCCCATCCGCTTCTCTCAAGTCAATATAGGAACTAAGACCAACACCGACTGCTTCAGTCGATGGCAGTCTTGGGCACTACACCTAGTGGGTGCGCTCAGCGCGCCCCCACTAGAAGTGAACACCCATTGGGTGTGCTTCGTGCAAACCCACTCGGGATCCAGAAAAAATGCAAAGGAAAAATTCCCGACTGAGATCGACATCTACAGAAGAACTTACCCGAACATTCTTCTCCACGGCCTCGCTGGCATCATATGCATGTTTCAGTCGTCCGACCATCAGCCCGAGCTGAGCTAAGGCCTCCTTGCATGCACCTTCTTGATCCTTTGGGATATGGTGCAGCTCAAAGATATTAGCCGTGGGAGGAGTCGATGGAGTGACAGCCGGACCGGTTCCAAGTGATGCCCCAGTCGAGGCAGCACCCCGTGCGGGAGTCGTAGCCTTGGCAATCGAAGACCTAGTCACTCGGCTAGGAGTGGCATTGTGCTTCACCACATCCTCAACAACTGGAGGGCTGATCAGGTCAAGCTCAATCATGTTTCACGGCCCTACAAGTGTTGAAAGGCACTCAGAAGTTATTTCAAAGAGAAATCTCAAGTCCCGAATGAAGCATGGAGGAGTTCAAGAATTACCTTTGGAGGACGCGATGCTGGCATCAACCTATCCTTTATCGGAGGTCTTGGGTTCAAGTGAAGCGGTCAAAGTATCAGCCCTGCGACAAAACCACAAAGAAATCAACTTTCATTTGGAAAACTCTGCTTAGTAAATGCAGTCACTCGACAAGAATACTTACGTCGAATCTAGTGGCACATCGAACTTGATGCGCAGGATAACGGCCTTCCGAGGCTTGGGGACCATGGTATTGGGCTGCTTGGCGGCCTTCTCTGGCGACACCTTAGGCTCACTTTGTCCCCGTTTGGAGCTACGGGTTGGCGCAGCTGACGTAGACCGTTTTGCCACACTCGGGGTCTTCGCACCCCCGGTACACACTCCAGGGTTCTGGTGTGCCTTGGTGCGAGCCTGAGCTGGAACTTCATCAGGCGGGGAGGACTCCACCTCGTTCTCGTGTTTATCATCACTCTCCTCGGTCTCCTCTTCGTCGTCGTCATCTTTGTCACCTCCTGAGCTTTCAGATGCTCAGTGTCACTCGCCACATCGATCGTCGTACGATCAACTGCCGACACAGAACTAACAAACTCCATAAAGGCCTGCCAAGTGAAGAAAGAAAGTTCATGAACATGGATGGAAAGAAACAGGATCAAAGGTCACTCGGACAAAATATGCAAGAGATTACGTCATTCAGTGGGTTTGTTCCTGAGAAAGGGGCACCAGCCTAGTTCCCCTAGGGTTTTCATGCACAGGAGTGATGGCTTTAAGCTTGTTCTCCAGCTCCTCTGCTCGGGTCAGATCTTTCGGCCCTTCGTACCTCCACATGGGGTGGGCCTTGGCTTGAAGGGGCTGGATCCTCCGCTGAAAGAAGACCTTCAAAAGGTCCATCCATTGACACCCTTTCACAATACCAAAACCAGAGCGATCACCAAGATATCTACGTCCGCCTTGTCCTCCTTCGGCACGGTCAAAGAAGGAACCGACTGGACTCGCTCAGCCAAGTAAAGTGGAGGACCCGACTGACCCTCACCAACAGGGACATTCTGGCTGTAAAACCAGGAGTCTTGTCAACCCTTCACAGAATCGGGGAAGGACATTTGGGGTAAACTACTCTTCCCACTAAGCTGTATGCCTAAGCCCCGCAAAGCTCCACTACGTTTATCTCCCCCCCCCCCCCCCGATTGAGAAGATTTCTTCACTGTCATCACTCGGCATGTAAACAAGGAAGTCCCCAATGCGGATGGCATCCAAGGAAGTTCTCACACAAAGACACAAAAGAATCTAAATACGAGATGCCATTGGGGGGAAGATGATGAAATTGTGGACCGAAAAAATTGAGAAACGTGTGGAAGAAGGGATGCCCAGGCATGGAGAAACCTCTCTCCACATGAGTGATGAGGAGCATTGGCTCATCTCCTCATGGAGCATGCTCCCGCTTGCCCTCCTCCGGCAGTCACCAGCTCCCCAGAGCCACGAGCCCCCCTCTCTCCAGATCCAACAGACGGCCTTTGGAGACACGAGTCGTCATCCAGTCGCCCTGGATCCAGCCTGGCGGAATCACTCCGGCACTCAACGAGGAACCACGCAAGCCCTTCTTGGCTCACTTGGCCTTCGCCACCGTGCCCTTCGCCATATTGCATGGTGAGGTGGTCGAGACAGGTGATGGCTGGAGGTGCGGCGAAGCTCTCAAATGCGGCAGTAGGAAATGGGAGGAGCAGGAAATCTCCAGATATCAGAGTGAGATTCTCTCCTCCCTCGGCCCTGGACCTTTTATATGCTGCCCAAGGGGAGTTGTGACAAGCAATACATCTTCAAGGAGGGGATCCACATGATCCCTCAGACAGCGCATCTCTAGCATGTGGCGAAATCTTAGGTGCGGGAATCGAGGCGCCTCACCACTTCCCCCACTCCCCATGACGTCGTCGTTTCCTCTCCCTCGAGTGCGCTCCCACGATTCAAAAACCACAGAATCCCCGTTGTGCTTGCATCTGAATGGATCCTGCGTCCTATTGCTCAGGACGGAGTGGGTCGGACATCCCACAACTCGTCCTTCTGCAAGACTTCGATCACTCGGATACGCATAAAGGTGACCAGGTTTTCCTTACCATGGCACGAGTAGGATCTGTCCTAACTTCCTCTGGTCACTCGGAGCCACAGGCTCGCGTTAATCCGAACCATCAATTCATCTCCTCGAGATATAACCAATTGCTACCGACTATAGGCATGTGGACATGCCCAAAAACTCATAATTTTTCACTCCAGAATCCGTAGTGCCTTACTGAGAGTCTGAGTTAAACAACCCCGAGCTACATCTCCGAGGCCTCCAAGACACCGAGGACACTAAGAAGTGCCTTTCACTTGGCCAGTAAAATCTCAACCGACTTGGTGGCTACTGATGGGGTTATCCATTAGAGGTAGGGCCATGGACCTTCATTCCAAAAACCACCTAGGTCCCCACACAGTCATCAATGTCATCAAGGCTATCGATACAGTCTCGGTCTCACTCGTGTGAATAGATTCTCACTCGGAAACACATGGTCACTCAGACCGTCTTCGGTCAGTCGGGCATGCTCCGACTACGTCGGCGGGCATTTTTACTGTGAGAGACAGGGCGTAGAGGAGGAAGAAAGCAAGGGGGTCCTAGGTCTCTATAGGTGGGTCCAAGGCTGACGACCATGTGGAAAGGAGCAACGTGGGTTAGCGCTAGCTGCTAGGGGTTGTTGTTGCTGGTTGGCTGGGCCGCTCGGAGGGAGAAGGCCCAGGTGGCTGTAGTTGCCTCACTCTCTCTCACGAGGACAAGCTTGTTTTTATTTTAAAAACCATAGAACAAAAGAAAATTCCCAGTGAAAAGAGGGGATTTAAATGGAGAAATGAAAATATATTTGGACTCACAAAATAATACCCTATTTTATAGAACTCATTGGGCATTTTTAAAGAATCAAAATAAATTACACTTAATTAAATCTATAAAGGCATAGGGTTTTTTAACAAAATGGGCAGAGAGGTGCACAAGGCCAATAATAACTTTGAAAACACATTTAGATTATTTACCAGCTTAGCAACATTTTTAGTGAAGGTGTTGGGCAAAGCAGAAAATCACCACATTGCATATTTTGAATAAGAGGAAGGGAGTATAGTCCAAGCATGCATGGAGGGGGTTTTACAAGGAAAATAAGCAAGCACATCATCACACACATCACTCCACTCAAACACATCATAAATAACAAGGAGAAATAAATAGAATGAATGCCATGATGATATGATGATATGATGGTATGATGCAAGGTGAATGGCATGAAGCACCAAACCCTATTAAGCGAACCAAGTAGTCATGGCTTACAAGGTTAATCATGCAAATGTTACAGGGATTGCACTTGGGCTATTACATAGAGTTTATCCTCTGGTCCATGGCCACCATGGCTCCTAGAGAGCAAGAGCCCCTCCGAGAATGGATCTCTCTCTCTATTACTCTCTTATTTTCGCTTTTATTTTTGGCCCTTCACCATTTCTTAAATATCCGGAGATCTGTAACTCCGACCGGGCTAAAACTTTGAGGAGATTTTATCGAAGAATTATCTTTCCTGCAGCGAGAGTAGGGCCCCAACCGACTTAAGGGGGAGGCACGAGTTAACATGGCGCGCCCTACCCCCTGGTCGCGCCCTCTTGCATGGTGGGGCCCTCGGGCACCAGTTGTGTTGATTCTCCTTGCCAAAATTCACATATATTCCAAAAAATACTCCAGAATTTTTTATCGCGTTTTAACTTCGTTTGATATGGAATTTCTACGACAAAAAAATAGGAGCTCACACTCGGCACTAGATAAGTAAGTTAGTCCCAAAAAATAATATGAAATGTTGCCAAAAGTATATGAAAGTGGTAGAATATTGGCATGAAACAATAAAAAATTATAGATACGACGAAGACGTAACGACATCCCCAACCTTTATTCCTACTCATCCCCGAGTAGGTAAATGATAAAAAGACATATTTTGGTGTGCAATTCTACCTAACATAATCTTGGACAAATGTATAATCATGGCATGAATATTAAGATACAAGTGATTCAAGGCAATAGTCTACCATTTGACTTAAAGACATCAATACTCACGTTTACTAGTAAACAATCATGTCCTTTCAAAATGAAAATGCTAAAGAATGTTATCCGTACAAAATGATATAACATTTCATGCTTGGTCTTCCTAGCATAAAGTACAAATCATGAGCACCCTAGTGTCAAACCAAGCAATTGGATCGTACTTTTTAATGCGCTTTAGCTTTTTATTACTCACTCAATACATGAGTGTGAACCATGGATATAGCATAACGGTGGAATAGAATATGATGGTAGGTTTCAAAGGGGTGAAAGTGGAGAAGAAAGTCTCGCATCAACTAGGTGTATCAACGGGCTATGGAGATGCCCATTAATAGGTATTAATGCGATGAGTAGGTATTAAAGCATGTTCGTACTAACAAGCAATTGGCCAATATATTTACCAAGCCACTTGATGAGAAAGTGTTTTGTCACTTGAGGAGCGAGTTGAACATCATTGATGCTTAAAACTTTATATAGACTCACTCGGATGCATGCAAGGGCATGAGCTTACTTGATTATTCCATGATGCTATTGATATGACACTATCTTATATCTTGGAAAACTATGCTCCCTTGTATAGAATCTAACCCTTTGTAGGTACTTGTAAGAACTACACTCCACGATGTTGCCATCAACTCACACCAAACACAATATTGTCAAGGCAAAGTATCAACAGCCCGTTCTTCAGAGATGAAGGAAGAAGACAACAAAATCATATCCTTGACAACTATTTGTTGAATAAATTCACTCTTGTCATTTGGATATATTATGTTCTTACTTGCATGACTAACCTATGTAGGTGAAAAGTGAACCAAAACAACAAGGATAGCTCCCAACTTAAGATGATCTTCATCAACATTGAGCATCCACAAACAAGTTCACCTATATGCCACATCATCACATCATTCGAAGGTATGTGCTCATATCCTTGATAAAGCTTCACACCAAGTCATGAGGTAAAGAAACTCAAGTGATATGAAGATATTAAAATGATTAATGAAAAATGGCAACCCCATTTTACGCTTAACAATGAGTATGACCTATGATCAATCATTCTTGCTTGGCTCCTCAAGTCAATATACTCTAATATAGGTGACTTAGTCACTGTCGAACATCTAGATGAAGTTTCTTGTATGGTTCATATTTTGGTTGCAAATTTACTTGCAACCATTCATTTCTCATATAGTTGTGAAAATTCTTTGGAAAACTTTTTGAAAAATTCCTTCAAAATCATTTGAACCCTCTTTGAGAGATTTGGACAAAATATTTGAGAATCGTTATTGACAAAATGGCCAGGAAGGATCTACGTGTGTCTCAAAGTGATCCCCTCCTTTTTCTAGTAGCTACATTTTCATTTGCAACTCGGTCCCTCCGAGTTCGCAAAATCAGTCTGACTGATTTCTCCTAGAGGCACAAGATCCATTCTCGGTTCTATCGAACTACTTTGCCTCGGAGACACCAAAATTATGATGATGCCAGTGATTTTAATGATAATGTCAATTTTATCAAAAGGGGGATAAAACATCTAGGATCCCTACAGAAAGGGGGAGAAATATCAAGGAACCCTTATCCTACTGCAAGAGGGAGAAAATTTCAAGGAACAATTATCCATATTCAAGGGGGAGAAGAATCAAGGAACCCTTATCAAAGGAAGAAGAATCCAGGATCCCTTACTCTCAAGGAGCGCTTACCCTCTGACCTTTTTGGAAGTTAATGCCAAAGGGGGAGAAATATATTAAAGCCTCTAAGCTTCTAGGGGTAGAAATGTATTGAGGAAGAGAAACATATTCAGGGGAAGAGATATCAAAGGAAGAGAAATCCTTAAGGGGAGAGATATCAAAGAGTTATCTATGATTATGCTTATGCTTACGTGAACTTGTCTCACCCTACCTACTCCCCATATCTACATGCTATGATTCAGGGGGATAGGAAATCCTACATATTCATTCTTAGGGGAGAAAGTTCTAAATTTTCCTGGAGACATATCTATCATCAAATGCTACTTTCAATATGTCTTCCATGCCTTGGTACGTCTGAAGCTCTTTGCATCTTTATAATAGAATACTCTTGTGTTATCTCACAATTGTTTTCCCAAGTGTACTTCTACTGCTAAGATGCTCAAGAACCTCATGGTAAGTATATGCATCATATCCTTGTTCAGCATGATCTCTTGTCTCTTGCGCATATTGTTTGCAAGAGTGAGTCTTGAACATGGAAATCTATCAGTCACATATTGTTTGATGCATGTAGCCAACATATACATCACATATCTTGTCCCTCCTACTATGTGTGAGCCCATGCAGTCCAAAGCAAACATCTCTTAAAAGGGGATTGCACACATTTAGGGGGGCTTGTATTAGTCATGTATCTTTCTAAGCTGTCATATTCTAATGCTTATATCTATTTTAAGCTTTGATTGTATGTTGTCATCAATTACCAAAAAGGGAAGATTGTAAGCACATATGCTCCCTTGGTGGTTTTGATAATTCATGACAACATACATTGTCTCTCGGACTAATACTTTTACCTAGTATATTTAAAATGTAGTCCATAGAGAGAATTGGCTAAGGATAGTGAGGGGAAGCCCCAAGGAAGGAAAGGAATCGGATGGGTCAAGATTCAAGCTTCAAGACCCTACATTTTATATTTTGTGAGAAATCACACTTGAGTCCGTAGGAAAGCCAATACTTTTAAGAGGGGATGAGGTGGCTCTTATGATCTGGTTGCTCAAGTGCTTAGAGATAGACACCAAAAATACTCATGAACTTCTCCCACAAATATTTTGTCAAAATCCACAAACTCCAAAATTTGGTGCCACCAACTTTCCATTCGAACCTATTGAGTTTTCCACCATACAAATTGTGACGCCCTTGATTTTGACCGTGCGCTAATCATCCACGCAATGCGTACGACCAAGATCAAGTACTCACGGGAAGATATCACAACACAACTCTAGACACAAATAAAAGCATACAAGCTTCATATTACAAGCGAGGGGCCTCGAGTGCTCGAATACATAAGCTTGGAAACACACGACTTAGTGGAAGCACTAAAATATGAGTACAAACGTAAAACAATGCATTATCTTAGACAAGTCTAGCACAAAAGACACATAGGTCAAAAGAGCGAGACCTCCTGCTTGGGAACCTCCTGAACCACTCCTTGTCGTCAATGACCTCCATGTATTGGTAGGCATTGTCGGGGTAGTAGACGTCATCGATGAGATACGCCATCTCCTGGGCTCCATCGTCTTGTTACGACAATCGTATCAAGGGGAAAAAGGGGGAGCAAAGCAACGGTGAGTACTCATCCAAATTACTCACAAGACTGACATCAGAACTATGCTAAGTATGCATCAATATCAAAGGAAAGGGGTTATATCTGGACTGACAGCAACAATGCGAGAATAGTGAGAAGGGACTAGTCCTATCAAAGACTAGCATCTTCACAGTCTTGTAGCATTAGACGAGAGTAGAGAAATAACATAATTATATAGTCATATTGTTGCAGCAAATTTAATTAAGTTACGCCCAGAGATTTTTCCTTGACTCCCTGCAAGAAAGAAATCATAGAGCAAACATTCCAGTTAAGTAACAGTTGTCGTTGTATTACATCAGGATACGATTCCAAGTCATCCTGTAGCCATTGACATGGCTATTTGAATAGTTAATTTTCATCCCTGCAGGGGTGCACCAACTTACCCGTCACGCTTGATAAACTCTGGTCGGACACACTTTCCATGGTCATGCCCAACCTCGGAACATCAACACGTCGCAGCCCTACCTAGGCTCAACAGAGAGGCCAGCCCGCCGGTCTAAATCCTAAGCGTGCATGAGTCATGGGCCCATCACCCTTTGCACTCTTTCATGATGCGTGGGCGATCGATGTTAGTCCTAGCACCTCTTATACAAGAACGATGCTAATGCGGACCAGTCGGGCGCTTGCCGCTCCATTGCTAATGTCTCAAGAGCTTCGGTTGATACCATGACATCAAGTACCCATAACTTCTCCCACGTGAAGGTTAGTGCGAAAAGGTCTACTACAAACTCTGATCAAAGACCCAAATCCCATTAGCATTTTAATTAACACAACGATGATGATTAGGAATCCACGATATGTGGTCCCATCGCCCCGTCTCGAGGATGTGTGGCAAGGGCCAAGAATGCCCGCCCATGCCTCATCACATCCACACAGGAATCCACCCGCAACACACCTTTCATGTACCCAGTAGCAAGGTCAAGTAACTATGTGGTTGTAACATCTGAGGGATCCGAAGTATCACCCTCGATGGATTCCGAACGATGTAACCATCAAGGTGGCCAGGGAGGAATCACCCTCGCCGGCCCACACTTGAGGGGTTGTACGATAAATCCATTATCAGAAGTGGTGCAAGAGAAATCACCCTCCGTGCACCACTGTTGGTTAACATTACAGAGCTAACATCAGGAGTATGTAATGAGGTGTCATCGTCGGTACTTGATAGTAGCTCTGCAGCGTCCTATGACAAGGGGGTGAGTGATGTGACGGGTCTTGGCTCGTCGATCAGTAGATCGAGACTTTGATGATAAAGCGGGGGCAACTAGGACTAAGGGGGTCAATGGGGATCACTGAGCCACCTATACAAAGCATTCAAAGTGCAGTAGAAAATAATATGAGTGTATCAAAAATAGGCCATGCATCAGAATAGGAGCTATCTACAACAGTAGCAAAAATCTAATGCAAGCATGAGGGAGAAAGAACAGGCGATATAGGAATGATCAAGGGGGGTTGCTTGCCTTGTTTCTTTGTGGCAAAGGGCTGGTCGTCAGGAGAGTAGTCGTACCCGACAACAGCCTCAGTCTCGGGGTCTAACGGAGAGAAAAGGGGGAGAAACAATAAATATGAAGCACACACATGCATCACGATGCATGACATGGCAATATGCAGTATTAGGCATGAGCTAACGCGGTACTAGACGTCATGGGCGGATCAGAAAAATATCTCACTACATTTCACGGGTCTGTGGCTACTACTCGATGGGCGAAAATGATGTAAAAGTTCCATGTTCGCTATGCTAGGGACATGTGACACACAAACGGATAGCGTATCCGGGTTCATCTTGTTTTTCTCATCAACTTTCACATATAAATTATTCTCATCCGGCTTACACATTATTTTATATTAATTTTCAGAGTTTTATTAATATTCTAATGTTAATATATATTTATTTAATCCAGAAAATAAAACTAAATTACTGGGTGCACCTCGTGTAGTGCACCCGGTGTAGTGCACCCAGAGGTGCAACACGGGCTGACATGTGGGTCCAAGTTGAATGTCGAGTCACCAGTCAACTTGAGACTTTGACTGGTCAAAGTGGGGCCATGGGTCCCACCTGTCAATGACTAGGACTAGCCAAGTGAGTAGGTTGACTCGTCAACTTGGTCCAGTGGGACCGAGTGGTCAGTGAGAGTGGTTAAATTTAGGGGTAGTTTAAATTAACATGGTTAATTAGATGGTGGTGCCCCCTTGTCACTAGTAGAGGGACTAACTAATTCTGAAACTAACATAATACACAATTAACAGGGGCTGGCCCCACCGCCAATGACACAAAGGGAGTCATTAGCGCGGATTCAGGCCCGGATTAGACCGGCGGCTCATCATCGGGAGGCCAGACGCGACGGAGGGCATCGGAAAATGCTCTCTGGCGGCCAAATGAGCGACGGAGAACCGTCACGTGCAGCTGGTGTTGCACGGCATCAAACAAGGCCAACAGCAGGTCGCGGGGGTTGAGGGAGTCCGAGATTCTGGGGTCCTTGGGTGGCCGGTTAGTCAATACCGAGTGAGCCCATTGGGCCGCGCTAAAGAAGACTGGGCCTGATGACTACCGCTACTCTGGAAGGAATATCCCGGAGATTGGCGTGTACTTCAAGCTAAGTAAGAATAGGCTGGCTCATCTATTCCCGATTGTAGTCGGTAACTTATAAACCCTAGGGACCCTGGTGTCTATATAAACCAGGGACACCTATCCTTGTAGGTGACGCTAAATCATCTAGGGTTTAGCATATACGATCTCGAGGTAGATATACTCGGTAATCATCTTCAACAATACAATCAAGCACGACGTAGGATATTACCTCCATAGTAGGGCCCGAACCTGGGTAAACCATTGTCTCTCCCTTCTTCCTGCAACCCATCTATCTAAGGTCAACAGTTCGGGACCGCCTACCCGAGATCTGCCGGTTTTGACACCGACATTGGTGCTTTCATTGAGAGCTCCGTTGTTGGACAGCCAAAGATCGATGCTTCACCTAATCGTCAGCGACAGAATCAGCAACAAAGACATCTTTATCCCCGGACACGTTCTCTCGTTTGGCGGCATTACGCTGCACCCAAACCTAACCGGCCGTTTTGGCAGCATTATTGCGATGTCAGGGAGTTTCGAACTCCCAACCCATCCGCGGACTGATCTGGTCGTCGCAAGAATCCCGACCGCGGTCGATGAGATCAAAAACCCTGAAGCTTTAACTTCGGGTCCCACGTCTGGCCATGTCCTCGCATCCCTCTCTTTCGAAGAGTCAGCCCCTAGATCGGACCTGACCCGTACGCCGGGATCACAGCAAACGGCTTTGACCGAACACGCCTCCCTCACTGCAACCCCGGAGGCTAACTCCGAAAACCATCCGACAATGCATCAGGATGGCCCCTCGGTGTAAAATGAGATGCTCGACTAGATCCAATCGTTGCACATCTCAACCAGCCCGAACCGCTTACAGTATAGCTCGGAATATGGGGACTTTTACGGCCCACCCACCACCCACTTGGTAGCAACCGTCGAAGATTTAACAGATGTGTTAGACTACGGCTCCGAGGAGCTTGAGGGCATGCACGATGAGGCCGAGGAACCCATTCCCACAAATACAGGGCGATGGACCGCAACATCCACTTATGACGTCTATATGGTGGACACACCCGGTAACAATGGTGACCTCCCCCCTCAGCCAAATGATGACAAATATAGGGAGGGGAATTCAAAGCGCCGAAAGAGGCGTAAGCATGCTAAGGCAAACAAGGAAAAGTCTCTGCGCAAGGCATTGGGGAAAATAATACCCTAGAATACCATGAGAACATTGGCATACCAGAACATCCGCTCGAAGATGCGGACCAACCGGAGGAGGAGGACGACCCTGACGACATCAACAGGTGTAACAACGATGATTATCCCCCCCATCGATGACTACCCGGAGGACGAAGACTTCGTAGTACCCGATGACCTTGGAGGGGAGGAAGAATTTTAGCAGCTACTCCTAGCTACTGCTCGAAGCTTAAAGGCAAAGGAGCGTCAACTCCAGGCCGACCAAGACACTATAAACACCAGGTGGACCAACGTACTGGCCGCCGAAGAACGGCACAGCCCTGGATGGTTGGATTAGAAGAAACTTACCCATAGCTGACTGTTGCCACAATTTGATGACGAGGCCCCAAAGCCCACATCCCCCAAGCGCACGGATTATGACCAGCCTGACCGCCCGGGCGCGACAGGGTGGCGCCGGATGTCGTATACTATGCCGGGCCGCCCCGTGGAAAGGTGAAATGGAAACCGCATCCTCGTGGTAGAAACGACCTGTGATACAACCAGGATAAAAGAGAGGATGATGACCCACAAGCGTATGGGATCGCAACAGTTTTCGAGGGTAGAGTATTCAACCCAAATTTATTGATTCGACACAAGGGGAAGCAAAAGAATATTCTCAAGTATTCGTAGCTGAGTTGTCAATTCAACCACACCTGAAAGATTAGTGTCTGCAAGCAAAGTATCAGTAGCAAAGTGGTATGATAGCAACGGTGCCAAAAAAGGATCTGTTGACGGCAGACTATTCCTGACTTGTTGTATCAATGGCGCCAGAAAAGTGTTGCAGCGAGTAAAAGCAAAGGAGCAAGTAACAGCAGTAGTGACAGCAGTAGCAAGGAACAACAGTAGTGACAGCAGTAGCAGCAAAGTAACGTAGCAAGGACCAGTAGTAAAAGACTCGTAGGCAGTGAATCGGTGATGGATGAGTATGCCGGATGTGATTCATCATGTAACAGCTATAACACAGAGAGATAAGTAACTAGCTCCCGTTCGTCAATCTAATGTAGGCATGTATTCCGTATGTAGTCGTACGTGCTTAGGGAAAAGAACTTGCATGACATCTATTGTCCATCCCTCCCGTGGCAGCAGAGTCCTAATGGAAACTACGGGATATTAAGGTTCTCCTTTTAATAAAGAACCGTACCAACGCATTAACACGTGGTGAATACATGAACTCCTCATACTATGGTCATCTCCGACAGTGGTTCCGGCTATTGTCACTCCGGGGTTGCCGGGTCATAACACATAGTAGGTGACTATAACTTGCAAGATAGGATCTAAAACACACATATATTGGCGACAACATAATAGGTTGAGATCTGAAATCATGGCACTCGGGCCCTAGTGACAAGCATTAAGCATGGCAAAGTAGTAGCAACATCAATCTCAGAACATAGTGGATACTAGGGATCAATCCCCGTCAAAACTAACTCGATTACATGATAGATCTCATCCAACTCATCACCGTCCAGCAAGCCTACGATGAGATTACTCACGAACGGTGAATAGCATCATGGAATTGGCGATGGAGGAAGGTTGATGATGACGATGGCGACGATTTCCCCTCTCCAGAGCCCCGAATGGACTCCAGATTTGCCCTCCAGATGAACAACAGGAGGTGGCGGTGCCTCCGTATCGTAAAAACGCGATGAATCCTTCTCCCTGATTTTTTCCGGGCGAAACGGAATATATAGAGCTGAGTTTGGAGGCGGTGGAGCTCTGTGGGCTCCACAAGCCTGGTTGGTGCGACCTGGGGGGTGGCCGCGGCTAGTGGGCTTGTGGCCCACTGGCTCACCCCCTCCGGTGGATCTTTGCGCACGTATTTTTCATTAATTCCAGAAAAATTCTCCGCAAATTTTCAGGTCATTCCGAGAACTTTTATTTCTACGCAAAAACAACAACATGGCAATTCTGCTGAAAACATCGTTAGTCCGGGTTAGTTCCATTCAAATCATGCAAGTTAGAGTCCAAAACAAGGGCAAAAAAGTTCGGAAAAGTAGATGCGACGGAGACGTATCAGAGGACGCAACAGATCCATTTATGGGTCAAGAAGGTACTCCCCCACTAGATGGGATGGAGAGCCACCTCAGGTCCCCTACCATGCCAGAGACAGGGATTCATATCGGACTCAACCCAAAACTGATCTTCGGCACAAGATAGTCCGGACTAGAGGCGCCACACACCCACTATGCTTCATAGACGAAGTAATGCAACATCAATTTCTGCACGGATTCAAACTCGTCAACATAGAACAGTATGACGGAACTACGGATCCTGCGGTGTGGATAGAAGATTTCCTTCTCCACATTCACATGGCGACAGGAGACGATCTCCACGCCATCAAATACTTTCCACTCAAGTTGAAAGGGCCAGCACGACACCGGTTAAACAGCGTGCTCAAGGACTTGATCGAAAGCTGGGAAGATGTCGAAGAAGCCTTCCTGTCCAACTTCAAAGGGACCTACGTCCGACCCCTGGATTCCTCCGACCTAAGAAATGTCGTACAAAAGGCGGGTGAGTCAGCCAGAGTGTTCTGGAGCCGGTTCTTAACAAAGAATAACCAAATCGTGGATTGCCTGGACGCCGAAGCAATAGACTCTTTCAGGCAGAACATCCGAGACGAGTGGTTGGCTCACCAACTCGGATAGGAGAGGCCAAGGACAATGTCCGCCCTCACTTCCCTCATGACCCGCTTTTGCATGGGCGAAGACAACTAGCTAGCTCGGTGCAGCCACAACTCGGACGATCCTGGAACCTTCGAAGTTTGGGACGGGAACGACAAGCCGAGGACAAACAAGAACAAGTGCCGCCTCCGCACAGGCGACGCCGATGACATCACAGTATATGTTGGGTTCCGCAGTTCCAAGCCGAGACAACGGAAGAAACACTACAAAGGGAATGAAGACAGGCCAACTCAATGGGAAAAATTATGTAACGACCTTGTCAAATTCATGGCACCCAAGATAAGTCAGCCACTCACACCAACCATAATTGTTGGGTATTCAAGCAGGCCGGCAAAGCACCGGCCAAAGAACAAGGTCAGAGCCCTTGAAGCAAAGATGACGAGGAGCCTGATAACCCACAAGTATAGGGGATTGCAACAGTTTTCGAGGGTAGAGTATTCAACCCAAATTTATTGATTCGACTCAAGGGGAAGCGAAAGAATATTCTCAAGTATTAGCAGTTGAGTTGTCAATTCAACCACACCTGAAAGATTTAGTGTCTGCAGCAAAGTATCAGTAGCAAGGTAGTATGATAGCAGCAGTAGCAATAGTAACCAGTAGCAGCAAAGTAACATCAGTAGCAGCAGAGTAACAGTAGCAGCAGTGACAGCAGTAGCGGCAGTGGAGGAAGGTTGATGATGACGATGGCGACGATTTCCCCTCTCCGGAGCCCACAATAGACTCCAGATCTGCCCTCTAGATGAAGAACACGAGATGGCAGCGCCTCCGTATCATAAAATGCGATGAATCCTTCTACCTGATTTTTTTCAGGCGAAACGGAATATATAGAGCTGAGATTGGAGGCGGTGGAGCTCTATGGGCCCCACAAGCCTACCAGGCGCGGCCAGGGGGTGGCCGCGTCTGGTGGGCTTGTGGCCCACTGGCTCACCTCCTTTGATGGATCTTTGTGCATGTATTTTTCATTAATTCCAGAAAAATTCTCCATAAATTTTCAGGTCATTCTGAGAACTTTTATTTCTGCACAAAAACAACACCATGGCAATTCTGCTGAAAACAGCGTTAGTCCGGGTTAGTTCCATTCAAATCATGCAAGTTAGAGTCCAAAACAAGGGCAAAAGAGTTTGGAGAAGTAGATACGATGGAGGCGTATCAGAGCCCTATGGCCCGAACAACGCGGGCCAAAAACAGTTCCCTCCCGAGGTAAAAATCATAAACATGATTTATGTGACTCACATACCCAAGAAGGAGCGGAAATGAGCCCTCCGAGAAGTCTATGTCGTAGAGCTTGTAGCACCAAAGTACAATCCATGGTTGGCTTGTCAGATCACATTCGAACGCGGGGACCATCCGACCAGCATCCGTCATGGAGGGTCGGCCGCCCTCGTCCTCAACCCCATTATAGATGGGTACCACCTCACCAGAGTCCTCGTGGATGGTGGACGTAGCCTTAATCTGATCTACATATATACGGTGAAAAAGATGAGCATTGACCCATCAAGAATAAAACCAAGCAACACTACCTTTAAAGGAGTAATTCCAGGTGTTGAGGCTTGTTGCTCGGGAACCATAACGCTGGAAGTCGTGTTCGGATCACCTGATAACTTCCATATCGAAGACTTGATCTTCGACATTGTCCCCTTCCGCAGCAGGTACCATGCACTGCTCGGCCGCATCGCCTTTGCTCGATTCAGTGCGGTGCCCCACTACGCTTATCTCAAGCTGAAGATGCTCGGACCCCAAGGAGTCATCATCGTCAACGGCAACACAGAACGATCTCTCAGGACCAAAGAACACACTGCGGCCTTAGCAGCGGAAGGCGAGCACGACGGCGGACTATCAAGTCACAAGCCGGTCAGGACGTGACAAGTAGATAAGCGATCCCAAGCTCAATCAGGTCCGTCGGAGAACTCCTCGGCCCTGAACACATAAGGACACCCCTCCCACAGGATCTGCCGAGCACCTTCGAGGTATGTCTCTCGTTGTTAGAGCATATATCTCCATATGTGGTTTTGGTAATTGATGACAATTCCTATGGACTAATGGTTGCCTTAAGTTATATTTATAGGATTTGTCCACAGGCACGTCTTGAAGTCCATCTGTTGGGTTCAAGGAGTTTATATGATGACCAAGATGGTATTCAAGGTATTATCCAAAGAATGGTCATAGAGACACTAGGTTGATCAAGATTCAGACAAAGAGTAAATCAAGATGATCAACACACAAAGCGTATAAGATGTACCGAGAGGGATCAAGTGATCCCATGATATGGTAAGCATTGTCAATTCCTATGGACTAATGGTTGCCTTAAGTTATATTTGTAGGATTTGTCCATAGGCACTTCTTGAAGTCCATCTGTTGGGTTCAAGGAGTTTATATGATGACCAAGATGGTATTCAAGGTATTATCCAAAGAATGGTCATAGAGACACTAGGTTGATCAAGATCTCACACAAAGAGTAAATCAAGATGATCAACACACAAAGCGTATAAGATGTACCGAGAGGGATCAAGTGATCCCATGGTATGGTAAGCATTGTCCATTACGTGTTTGTGTACTAACCCATGGTCTTTGTGAGACTCCTATGTGGGGGTTAGGTGTGCTTCCATCGGGCTTGTGTCAAAAGGAAGATCTCATACAACCCATGAAGGATGACGTCAAGTGGTGATCGTCATCAAGATTGTGGTGTGCAAGTTCAAGTGGAGCAGCACGAATATATCATTGAAACTATTGTCAATGATCATGTGTTGATAAGGACAAGCTGAGGTGCTAACAAGGACAAGATCAAGATAAGCATTCCTGAGCACTACATGCTTGATTCTTGTGGATGTTCACATGGTGGACAAATGAAGATGAATACATAAGCTAGGCTTTCCACACTGTGTATGGGAGAGCTACTTGAAGACTTCATCATGTCTTGCTTTCAACTTGAGCCAAGAAGGAACAACAACAACATCAAGCTCAAGTGAAAGGGCTAACTCAAAGGTATCAGTTCCTTTGACGTTAGTTGTGTGGAGTGATGATCAGCGAATAAAAGTATACACTCAAGTATGGATCATCAGTACCCCTTTTATGATTCTTGAGTCGTTAGGGATCCCGCACTATTAAGAGGGGATCACAGGTTTTGCGATGAACTTGCTCAAACTACATCTCCACTGTTCTGCTCAGACCACATCTCCACTGCTCTGCTGTTATCTGAAAACAAAACCAGTGCCTCGGACATCCGGCTTCCTCCGGACGTCCGAGGGCTGGACGACCGACTGCTTCGGAAATCCGGAATCCTATACCAGAGAAATCAGAGCCATATAACTCGGACTTCCGGCTCTCTCCGGACGTCCGAGGCCCGGATATCCGACCAGCTTCGGAATTCCAGAACTATGCACCAGAGAAACTTGAGCCATATAACCCGGACTTCCGGCTCCCTCCGGACGTCCGAGGGCCGGTCAAGGGTCGGACGACCGACATGCTTCGGAAATCCGGAGCCCTGCACCAGAAGAACTTGAGCCCTATAACTCGGATTTCCGGCTCCCTCCGGACGTCCGAGGGCCGGACGTCCGTCCCCTTTCGGAAATCCGGAACCTCCCACCAGTAGAAGTTGAGTCGAATAACTCGGATTTCCGGCCTTCTCCGGACGTCCGGTCGCTGTTCAATTCACAGTATTTTCAGTGATATCTACAGGCCTCGGACGACCGACCCCTGTCGGACGTCCGACCCCTCGCGGACGCCCGGACTTCCGAAAACTGTCGGACGTCCGGACCCTGTGTGACTTAAAGTGTCCCAACGGCTGTTTTTCTCTCCCCCACTATAAATACCCCCTCCCACTTCGTGAGAGGGTTGCCCAACACAGCCTTATCCTCATAAGAACACACTTCTACCTCACACACACTTTCTCACACCAAATCTTAGATCCCAAGAGCATTTGTGAGCCCCTTTGAGAGTTGTTCCAATCAAAAGATAGATCGTCTCCCTCTCCTCCTCTCAACCCAAGCTATTTGAGATTTGAGCAAGTTTTGAGCATTCCCCATGATCTCGTTACTCTTGGAGGTTGGAGACTCCTAGGCGGTAGGAGTTCTTGGGAGAGGAATCAATCCGTGTGATTACCCCCCGGAAAAGTTTGTGAGGATTTGGAAGCCACCTCAAAGGCTTACCACTAGTGGTTGAGAAACGCCTTTGTGGTGTTATCTGAAAGGGAGAATAGGGTGAGCCTTCGTGGCGTTGGTGTGCCTTCGTGGTAACATCCACCTCTCTAACGGTGACTAGCTTCCCTCCAAGGAAGTGAACATCGGGATACATCTTCGTCTCAGTGACCTTGGTTATCCTTAACCCTAACTCCTTACTTGTGGTTTACTTGTGTTACTTGAGCATACATACACTGCATATTGTTTGTGCTCATTATATTGTGTTGGCTATTTCTTGTACAAGATTAATCATTCAAGCATACCCTCTATATCCACACGTTCATACTTGCAGCCTTTGATATATCGTGTGATATAGTGTGATCTAGTATCTTGTGTTCTTCACCTACTTGTCGTGTGATATAGCTCAAGTAAGTTTGTGTAACTTACTTGTGCTTGTTAGTAACTGTATTGTGTCCATCTTGGTAGATCGTGTTGTTGATACACGTTGCAGTGCCTAGTGCATTTAGAATTTGTGCTTGACAAGTACCCTCTTAGTTTATTTCCGCAGTAGTTTCAAGCCAAAATCCGAAGAAGTTTTTAAATAGCCTATTCACCCCCCCCCCCCTCTAGGCGTCATCGAGGTCTTTTCACTCGTGTACACAATTTTCATTCTCCGCATAATATGGGATGTTGTGGGATATCCAAACAAGTACCATATGCTCGGCTAGACCAAACTATAGTGCCAAATTCTTCCAGGATACACACAGGATACCGTAAAGATCCTCCCAAACGTTAAGCTATATTCCATCGACGGCTTCTCATGACTCCTTGATTGAAAACCCGTCTGCCATCTGCAACAACCTTTTAAGGAAAAAAAAACTCCCCATAATATTTCAAGCTAATGCAGCTAGAAGCCAGGTGTATGTCAAGTCACTCGTAAAAAAGTTGCAGGGGAGGCGTTTCTTAATTCTGATAGTTTCATATACACGACGGCCCTGGGAACGAGAATTGTAAAAATTCCTCGCCAATATCTGTCACAGATGCTTTTCTTTTAATGTAGTTATTGTTGGAAATATGCCCTAGAGGCAATAATAAATTAGTTATTATTATATTTCTGTGTTCACGATAATCGTTTATCATCCATGCTATAATTGTATTGATTGGAAACATAATACATGTGTGGATACATAGACAAAAACACTGTCCCTAGTAAGCCTCTAGTTGACTAGCTCGTTGATCAAAGATGGTCAAGGTTTCCTAACCATAGGCAAGTGTTGTCACTTGATAACGGGATCACATCATTAGGAGAATCATGTGATGGACTAGAACCAAACTAATGAATGTAGCATGTTGATCGTGTCATTTTGTTGCTATTGTTTTTCTGTGTGTCAAGTATTTATTCCTATGACCATGAGATCATATAACTCACTGGCACGGGAGGAATGCCTTGTGTGTATCAAACGTCACAACGTAACTGGGTGACTATAAAGGTGCTCTATAGGTATCTCCGAAGGTGTATGTTGAGTTAGTATGGATCAAGACTGGGATTTGTCACTCCGTGTGACGAAGAGGTATCTCCGGGCGCACTCGGTAATACAACATCACACAAGCCTTGCAAGCAATGTGACTTAGTGTAAGTCACGGGATCTTGTATTACGCAACGAGTAAAGAGACTTGTCGGTAAACGAGATTGAAATAGGTATGCGGATACCGACGATCGAATCCTTGGACTAGGATTGGAGGAGGAGGACTCCTCCCCTTGGTTCGGCCGACCCCTTGGGGCTCCCTTGAGCCTCAAGGCAAGTCCCTCCCTCCGATATATACTGGGGTATTAGGGCTGATTTGAGACAACTTTGCCATGGCAGCCCGACCACATACCTCCACGTTTTTCCTGTAGATCGTATTTCTGCGGAGCTCGGGCAGAGCCCTCCTGGGATAGATCACCACCAACCTTCGGAGCGCCGTCACGCTGCCGGAGAACTCATCTACCTCTCCGTCTCTCTTGCTGGATCAAGAAGGTCGAGATCATCGTCGCGCTGTACGCGTGCTCAACGCGGAGGTGTCGTCTGTTTCGTACTAGATCGGGAAGGATCATGATGAGATCGCGGGACGGATTGTGATGAAGTTCGCGGGACGGATCGTGATGAGATCGTGGGATGGAGTGTACGACTACGGTGATTTGAATCACGCAAGCTGTTCCACTACATCGTCCGCGTTTCTTAACGCTTACCGATGTGCGATCTACAAGGGTACGTAGATCGGAAATATCCTCTCGTAGATGAACATCACCATGATAGGTATTGCATGTGCGTAGGAAAAGTTTTGTTTCCCATGCGACGTTCCCCAACAGTGGCATCATGAGCTAGGTTCATGCATAGATGTTATCTCGAGTAGAACACAAAAGTTTTTGTGGGCGGTGATGTGCGATTTGCTGCCCTCCTTAGTCTTTTCTTGATTCCGCGGTATTGTTGGATTGAAGCAACTTGGACCGACATTACTCGTACGCTTACGAGAGACTGGTTTCATCGCTACGAGCAACCCCGTTGCTCAAAGATGACTCGCGAGTGTCGGTTTCTCCAACTTTAGTTGAATCGGATTTGACCGAGGAGGTCCTTGGAGAGAGGTTAAATAGCAATTCATACATCTCTGTTGTGGTGTTTGCGTAAGTAAGATGCGATCCTACTAGATACCCATGGCAACAACGTAAAACATGCAACAACAATTAGAGGACGTCTAACTTGTTTTTGCAGGGTATGCTTGTGATGTGATATGGCCAACGATGTGATGTGATATATTGGATGTATGAGATGATCATGTTGTAATAGTTCATACTGACTTGCACGTAGATGGTACGGCAACCGATAGGAGCCATAGGGTTGTCTTTAAACTAACGTTTGTGTTTGCAGATGCGTTTACTATATTGCTAGGAAGTAGCATTAGTAGTAATAGCATAAGTAGCACGACAACCCCGATGGCGACACGTTGATGGAGATCATGGTGTGGCGCCGGTGACAAGAAGATCGTGTCGGTGATTTGGTGATGGAGATCAAGAAGCACATGATGATGGCCATATCATGTCACTTATGAATTGCATGTGATGTTAATCCTTTTATGCACCTTTTTTTTTCTTAGAACGATGGTAGCATTATGAGGTGATCTCTCACTAAAATTTCAAGACGAAATTGTGTTCTCCCCGACTATGCACCGTTGCTACAGTTCATCGTTTCGAGACACCACATGATGATCGGGTGTGATAGACTCAACGTTCACATACAACGGGTGCAAAACAGTTGCACACGCGGAACACTCGGGTTGAACTTGACGAGCCTAGCATGTGCAGACATGGCCTCGGAACACAAGAGACCGAAAGGTCGAGCATGAATCGTATAGTTGATATGATTAGCATAGAGATGCTTACGACTGAAACGATTCTCGACTCACGTGATGATCGGACTTGAGATAGTGGATTTGGATCATGTACCATTCAAATGACTAGAGAGATGTACTTTTTGAGTTGGAGTTCTTAAGTAATATGATTAATTGAACTAATTATCATGAACATAGTCTAATGGTCTTTGCGAATTAAGATGTAGCTTGCGCTATAGCTCTACTGTTTTTATATGTTCCTAGAGAAAATTTAGTTGAAAGTTCATAGTAGCAACTTTGCGGACTTAGTCCATAAAACTAAGGATTGTCCTCATTGCTGCGCAGAAGGCTTATGTCCTTAATGCACCACTCGGTGTGCTGCACCGCGAGCGTCGTCTGTGGTTGTTGCGAACATCTGACATACACGTTTTTTATGACTACGTGATAGTTCAGTGCGCAATACTTAATGGCTTAGAAGCAAGGCGCCGAAGATGTTTTGAAAATGTCGCAGAACATAAGAGATGTTCAAAGAGATGAAATTGAGATTTCATGCTCGTGCCCTTGTTGAGAGATACAAGACCTTCGAGAAGATTATTTGCCTACAAATTAAAGGAGAAAAGCTCAAAGTCGTTGAGCATGTTCTTAGATTTTCTGAGTACAACAATCGCTTGAATCAAGTGGGAGTTAATCTTCCAGATGAGATAGTGATGGTTCTCCAAAGTCACTGCCACTAAGCTGTAGAGCTTCGTGATGAACTATAAACAAATCGAGGATAGATATGATGATCCTTAAGTGATTCGCAATGTTTGACACTGCGAAGGTAGAAATCAAGAAGGAGCATCAATTGTTGGTGGTTAGTAAAACCACTAGTTTCAAGAAGGGCAAGGGCTAGAAGGGATACTTCATGAAACGGCAAACCAGTTGGTGCTCTAACGAAGAAACCCAAAATTGAACCCAAACCCGAGACTAAGTGCTTCTGTTATGAGGGAAACGGTCACTGAGCAGAGCTACCCTAGATACTTGGTAGATAAGAAGGCTGGCAAAGTCGACAAAAGTATATTTGATATACATGATATTGATGTGTACTTTAATAGTACTCCTAGTAGCACGAGGGTATTGGATATCGGTTCGGTTGCTAAGTGATTAGGAACTCGAAATGAAAGCTACGGTATAAACGGAGACTAGCTAAAGGCGAGGTGACGATACATGTTGGAAGTGTTTCCAAGGTTGAAGTGATCAAACATCGCACGCTCCCTCTATCATCGGGAATGGTGGTAAAACCTAAATAATTGTTATTTGGTGTTTGCATTGAGCATGAACTTGATTGGATCGTGTTTATTGCAATACGATTATTCATTTAAAGAGAACAATAGTTATTCTATTTGCTTGAATAATTACCCTCAATGGTTTATTGAATCTCAATCGTAGTGTTACACATGTTCATAATATTGGTGCCAAAAGATACAAAATAATAATGATAGTACCACTTAGTTGTGGCACTGCCAATTGACACATGTTGGTATAAAGTGCATGAAGAAGCTCCATTCCGATGGATCTTTGTTCTCACTCATTTTTGAAACGTTTGAGGCATGCAAACCATACCTATTGGTATAAATGCATGAAAAACTCCATGCGGATGGATCGTTTGGACTCTCTTGATTTCGAATCACTTGAGACATGCAAATCATGCGACATGAAATAGGAGAGTAACTTGTTGGCAGTAATACATTTTTTATGTGTGCAGTCCAATAAGTGCTGAGGCATGCACTGGATATCGTTATGTTCTTACTTCACTGACGATTTGAGTAGATACACGAGTATTTACTTGATGAATCACAAGTCTGAAATATTGAAAAGTTCGAGGCTATTTCAGAGTGAAGATCGTCGGGACAAGAGGATAAACTGTCTACGATATGATCATAGAGATGAATATCTGAGTTACGAGTTTTGGTACGCAGTTAGGACAATGTGGAAATTGTTTCGCAGTTCATGCCACCTGGAACACCATAGTGTGATGATGTGTCTAAACATCATAGCCACTCCCTATTGGATATAGCACATACTATGATGTCTCTTATAGAATTACCACTATCGTTTATGGGTTATGCATTAGAGACAACCGCATTCACTTTAAGTAGGGCACCACGTATTTCCGTTCAGATGACACAGTAAAGAATATGGTTTGGAGAAACTTAAGATGTTGTTTCTTAAAAGTTTGGGGTTGCGACGCTTATGTGAAAAAGTTTCAGTCTCATAAGCTCGAACCCAAAGAGGATAAAATGCATCTTCATAGGATATCCAAAACAGTTGGATACATCTCCTATCTCAGATCCAGAAGCAAAGTGTTTGTTTCTAGAAACGGGTCCTTTCTCGAGGAAAGGTTTATCTCGAAAGAATTGAGTGGGGGGGTGGTGGAACTTGATGAGGTTAGTGAACCGTCATTTCAACCAGTGTGTAGCAGGACGCAGGAAGATGTTCGTGTGGCGCCTACACCAATTGAAGTAGAAGGTGATGATGGTGGTCATTAGAGCTTCAGATAAAGTTACTACAAACCTCGTAGGTCGACAAAGGTCACGTACTACTACAGAGTGGTACGGTAACCCTGTCTTGGAGGTCATGTTGTTGAACAACAATGAACCTACGAGTTATGGAGAAGCAATGGTGGGCCCAGATTCCGACAAATGGCTGGAGGCCATGAAATCCGAGAGAGGATCCATGTATAAAACAAAGTGTAGACTTTGAAAGAACTACTTGATGGTAGTAAGACTATTAAGTAAAGATGGATCTTTAAAAGGAAGACAAACGATGATGGTGATAAGTCACTATTAAGAAAAGCTCGAATTGTCGCAAAGATGTTTTCGACAAGACCAAAGAGTTGACTATGATGTGACTTTCTCACTCGTAGCGATGCTAAGAGTCTATTGGAATTATGTTAGTAGTTGCTGCATTATTTGTGAAATATTGCACATAGGAAGTCAAAACATTGTTTCCTCGACGGTTTCCTTGAGGAAAGATTGTATGTGATACAATCAGAATGTTTGTCGATCCTAAGGATACTAACAAGTATGCAAGCTCCAGCGATCCTTTTATGGACTGGTGCAAGCATCTCGGAGTTGGAATATACACTTTGATGAGATGATCAAAGCTTTTGGGTTTGTGCAAGGTTTATGAGAAACTTGTATTTCCAAAGTAGTGAGTGGGAGCACTATAGAATTTCTGATAAGTATATGTGGTTGACATATTGTTGATCGGAAGTAATGTAGAATTTCTGTAATGCATAAAGGTTGTTTGAAAGGGGTTCTTCAAAGGAAGACCTGGATAGAGCTACTTAAACATTGAGCATCAACATCTATGGAGATAGATAAAAAATGATAAACAGAACTTTCAAATGAAATGCATGCCTTGACAAGTTTTTGAAGGAGTTCAAAATAGATCAGCAAAGAAGGAGTTCTTGGCTGTGTTGTAAGGTGTGAATATGAGTAAGACTCAAAAGCCCGACCACGACAGAAGAAAGAGAAAGGACGAAGGTCGTCCCCTATGCCTTAGCCATAGACTCTACAGTATGCCATGCTGTGTACTGCACCTGATGTGTGCCTTGCCACTAGTCTGTTAAGAGGTACAGAGAGTGATCCAGGATTGAATCACTGAACAGCGGTCAAAGTTATCTTTAGTAACTAATAGACTAAGGATTTTTTTTTCTCGATTATGAACGTGGTTGAAGAGTTCGTCGTAAAGGATTACGTTGATGCAAGCTTTGACACTAATCTGAATAACTATGAGTAGTAAAACGGATTCGTATAGTAGAGTATATATTTGGAGTATTTCCAAATAGCATGTAGTAGCAGCATCTATAAGATGACATAAAGATTTGTAAAGCACACACAGATCTGAAAGATTCAGAACCGTTGACTAAAACATCTCTCACAAGCAAGACGTGATCAGACCCCAGAACTATATGGGTGTTGGATTCATTAGAATCACATAGTGATGTGGACTAGATTATTGACTCTAGTGCAAGTGGGAGACCATTGGAAATATGCCCTAGAGGTAATAATAAATTAGTTATTATTATATTTCTTTGTTCATGATAATCGTTTATTATCCATGCTATAATCGTATTGATTGGAAACACAATACATGTGTGGATACATAGACAAAACACTGTCCCTAGTAAGCCTCTAGTTGACTAGCTCGTTGATCAAAGATGGTCAAGGTTTCCTGACCATAGGCAAGTGTTGTCACTTGATAACGGGATCACATCATTAGGAGAATCATGTGATGGACTAGACCCAAACTAATGAACGTAGCATGTTGATCGTGTCATTTTGTTGCTACTGTTTTTCTGCGTGTCAAGTATTTATTCCTGTGACCATGAGATAATATAACTCACTCGCACCGGAGGAATGCCTTGTGTGTATCAAACATCACAACGTAACTGGGTGACTATAAAGGTGCTCTACAGGTATCTCCGAAGGTGTCCATTGAGTTAGTATGGATCAAGACTGGGATTTGTCACTCTGTGTGACGGAGAGGTATCTCGGGGCCCACTTGGTAATACAACATCACACACAAGCCTTGCAAGCAATGTGACTTAGTGTAAGTCATGGGATCTTGTATTACGGAACGAGTAAAGAGACTTGCCGGTAAACGAGATTGAAATAGGTATGCGGATACCGACCATCGAATCTCGGGCAAGTAACATACCGAAGGACAAAGGGAATGACATACGGGATTATATGAATCCTTGGCACTGAGGTTCAAACGATAAAGATCTTCGGAATATGTAGGATGCAATATGGGCATCCAGGTCCCGCTATTGGATACTGAGAGAGGAGTCCCTCGGGTCATGTCTACATAGTTCTCGAACCCGCAGGGTTTGCACACTAAAGGTTCGGCGATGTTTTATGCGTATTTCAGTTATATGGTTGGTTACCGAATGTTGTTCGGAGTCTCGGATGGGATCACGGACGTCACGAGGGTTTCCGCAATGGTCCGGAAATGAAGATTGATATATAGGTTTGTCTCATTTGGTTACCGGAAGGTTTTCGGGCATTACCGGCATCGTACCGGGAGTGACGAATGGGTTCCGAGAATTTACCGGGAGGGGGAAACCCACCCGTGAGTGTCCCAAGGCCTTAGGGGTGACACACCAGCCCTTAGTGGGCTAGTGGGACAGCCAAGAAAGGCCCATGGCGCCACCAAGGAAAACCAAAGAGAAAAAGGGAAAAAAAGGAAGTGGGAAGGTGGACAAGGACTCCACTTTCCACCTCCACGGTTTTTCCTCTAGATCGTATTTCTGCGGAGCTCGGGCGGAGCCCTGCTGGGATAGATCACCACCAACCTCCAGAGCACCGTCACGCTGCCGGAGAACTCATCTACCTCTCTGTCTCTCTTGCTGGATCAAGAAGGCCGATCATTGTCGCGTTGTACGTGTGCTGAACGCGGAGGTGCCGTCTGTTCGGTACTAGATCGAGAAGGATCATGATGAGATCGCGGGACGGATCGTGATGAAGTTTGATACGTCTCAAACGTATCTATAATTTTTGATGGTTTCATGTTGTTATCTTGTCATCTTTGGATGTTTTATGTACCTTTTATATCTTTTTTGGGACTAACTTATTGATTCAGTGCCAAGTGCCAGTTCCTGTTTTTCTGTGTTTTTGGCTCTTTTCAGATCTGATTTTGGAACGGAGTCCAAACGTAATAAAATCCCCGAAATGATTTTTTCCCGAACAAAAGAAGATCAGGGGGCCTGTGGGCCAGGCCAGGAGGGCTCCTGGGAGCCCACAAGCCCCCACTCCGCCACCAGGGGGAGGCGGCGGTGGCACGGCTTGTGGCCTCCCTGGCCGCCCCCTGACCTAGATCTTTGGCCTATATATTCCCTAAAATACAGCAAAAAATCGGGGGATCCACGAAAATACTTTTCCGCCGCCGCAAGCTTCCATTTCCGCGAGATCTCATCTGGAGACCCTTCCCGGTGCCCTATCGGAGGGGAGTTTGGAGTTGGAGGGCTTCTTCATCATCATCATTGCCCCTCCAATGACTCGTGAGTAGTTCACTTCAGACCTACGGGTCCGTAGTTAGTAGCTAGATGGCTTATTCTCTCTCTTGGATCTTCAATACAAAGTTCTCCATGATCTTCATGGAGATCTATCCGATGTAATCTTCTTTGGCGGTGTGTTTGTCGAGATCCGATGAATTGTGGATTTGTGATCAGATTATCTATGATATATGTTTGAGTCTTTGCTGATTTCTTTTATGCATGATTTGATATCCTTGTAAGTCTCTCCGAGTCTTGGGTTTTGTTTGGCCAACTAGATCTATGATTCTTGCAATAGGAGAAGTGCTTGGTTTTGGGTTCTACCATGTGGTGACCTTTCCCAGTGACAGTAGGGGCAGCAAGGCACACATTAAGTAGTTGTCATCAAGGGTAACAAGATGGGATCTGTCGTTGATATGAGATTGTCCATCTACATCATGTCATCTTGCTTAAGGCGTTACTCTGTTCTTTTGGACTTAATACACTAGATGCATGCTGGATAGCGGTCGACGTGTGGAGTAATAGTAGTTGATGCACACAGTATCGGTCTACTTGTTTTGGACGTGATGCCTATAGATATAATCATTGCCATAGATATCGTCACGGCTTTGCGCGGTTCTATCAATTGCTCGACAGTAATTTGTTCACCCACCGTCTACTTGCTTTCATGAGAGAAGCCACTAGTAAACACTATGGCCCCCGAGTCTATTCACATCTATCGTTTCCACTTTCGCTTTTACTTTGCTTTGTTACTTTGTTGCTTTCAGTTCTCACTTGGCGAACAATCTATAAGGGATTTACAACCCCTTCATAGCGTTGGGAGCAAGCTTTTTGTGTTTGTGTAGGATCTTGTGATACTCCTCCACTAGATTGATACCTTGGTTCTCAAACTGAGGGAAATACTTACCACCGATGTGCTACATCACCCTTTCCGCTTCAAGGGAACACCAATGCAAGGCTCCAAGGCCACGGGGGAAATCCTTTGCATATTTGCCTAAGAAGTCCCTTAAGGCGTAGCCGCAGCAGAAGGATTCCTGGTGCCGTCGACACGACTATTCCTGTCGCCGTTGCCGGGGAAGCACAGCTGCCATGAAAGTTCGCGAGACGGGTCGTGATGAGATCGTGGGATGGAGTGTACGACTACGGTGATTTGAATCACGCAAGCTGTTCCACTACATCGTCCGCGTTTCTTAACACTTACCGCTGTGCGATCTACAAGGGTACGTAGATCAAAAATCTCCTCTCGTAGACGAACATCACCATGATAGGTATTGCGTGTGCGTAGGAAAATTTTCGTTTCCCATGCGACGTTCCACAACACTTATTCTTATCCATGTTTTATGCTCCATGGCGCTGACAGGACAAACTTACTTTATAATTGCTAAAAAAGTGTGAACGGCTACTAAACCGGGGGCTAGGATACGTTGACCGCCCCGAGCACCTCAACGTCACTCTTACTCGTATACACGTGTGTGATCTCTCACGATTTTGCATTATATGCACCGGTTCCAAATTATGTCTCCTGTGCTTACCCCCTTACGTTCCGCTAGTTCGGCTAAAGGGGTAAAGCGAGAACCACTGTGATTGTATTCCCAACTTCCGTGGTCTTGAAATACCTCAATGGAGAAAGCCGAAAATTGAACGTCATAATGAGCGACAACTGGTCTGCAATCCGAGATTATTTATATAGTCGATAGAGGTTGTCTCCTGTTATACGCATGGGTTTGCAATTCAACAAACCTCGCGGTAGTCATTCTGATCTACCGCAACAAGGGCTGGGGGCTTGTCATTAGCCCCCGCATTATAACACTCCTAAGGCTAAGTGAAAGAGATAAATCCTCATAGTCCGATTGCCTCATCTCCATTCTACACTACCACCTTCGGGCACCGACTAAATCGGCTAAGGGATGTGCATGGACGATGAAACACCCCAAGTAGTATCTACATGGGGGTTGAAGCCAACGACTGGAAACTTTGAGGTTAAAACGGCCACAACATGAATCAAAATAATATAAAACATAATTAACTTAGGACATATACTGCTTCAGGCAGATCGTTCTCAGTTACATCAACATAAATCTATTCTAATAGAACATCCTTGGAGCATTGCGATTCGATCGCCCCGAGAACCCTTCATCGCAGAAGTGAAGTACAACTCGGGGCACTTGTGCTCCTTTCCGGCAGGCGGCGGATTAGTGGCCATTTTCAGTGGCCTCATCCCTGGGAAGTGCACAATCGTCCATGCGAAGGCCATCCGAGCCCCCTCTATACATGTTGAGCGTTGCAGGGCTTCAATCCGAGGTGCATATTTGATTAGCTTCCGCACCAGGGCAAAGTAGTTGCCTGTCAAGGGCTCGGCAGACCACAGTCGAACACACAGGTCTTTCATAGACGGCTCAGCCATCCTGTGTAGTTCAAGGAGTTGCTTCATTTTGTAGCCCAGACTAGGGTTAGCCTCAGGGGCCTCAAACTGAGTCCAGAATAGCCGCTACTCGGCATCCCCGTCTTGAGCCGCACAGTACTTGGCCGCATCCGCCACACTCTGTGGGAGGTTGGTGAAGGCGCCTGCGGAACGCCATATCCACGTAAGAAAGGAAAAACGGTTCCCACCAAAGGCACACTACAGTAAGTATGGCTTACTAGTTGCCATAATCTTAACATGGCGCACTTCTTCTTCAAAGAGCCGCCGCTCTACCTGCTCTGATTGGAGCTCGACGGATAGCTTGGTATGCTCGGCCGCTTGATCTTTGGCTTTTTGCTCAAAGGCCTCGCACTTCAAGCTCGCCTCCTCCCACTCTTGCTCGACTTCCGTCACCCTAGCCTCATAATTCTTGCTCACGGCCTTAAGGGCGTCCATCTTAGGGGTTGTGTGTTCGGTCGCCGCCTTGTGGGAAACGACCTCTCGTTTGGCGCTCTCCACCTCAGCTCGGAGCTTTTCAAGATCTTTGTCTTGAGCTACTAATCAAAGATAAAACGGTAAAGGTCAAATGGCATGGAGAGGGCATTTTGTCAGATATAATTAGAATGGCATACTCTTATACAAACTCACCCTACTTCTCGTCAAGCCAACCGTTGAGGCGGTCAAGCTCTTCATCTGACACTCACAGTTTCCGATTGAGTTCGACTATTTCCAATGCGTTAGCATTGGCAGCCGATGACGAGGCCTGCAAGGTGCAGTATCCGTTAGCACGGTTTCAACCTATTGAGCCTACCCTGCTTGGTCAAGTTTCTTAAAATAAGTATTCCAAGCATCATTTTCGGACATTTTTTGTGCATTTCTCTGGGCCATGGGTTAGGTTTTTAAACTCCCCTTGGCTCGGGGGCTATCATACCAGTAAGAATATATTTCAAATATAAAACGATATTAGCAAATGGGTGGTTTACCTTAAAGCCCATCAATAAGCCTGTAAAGGCATCATTCAGTCTGTTGTTAACAGACTGAATGCTCCGCAAAACCACATCCATTAAGGTGCGGTGTTCATCAACAATGGAGGAATCAGCTAGGATCTCCTCCATCACTGTCAACCCCCTGACTGTGGCCCGTTCTAGCATGGGCGGCAGCAAGGGGGGCTTCGAGGATGTTGGAGGGAGATCAGTCGAATTCTGAACCTCCTTTCCACCTTCTGAAGAGTCGATCTCCCGGGTAGTATTGACCGGGAAGTTGGCCCCAATCAGAGCCTCGTGGCTCACGGTCGCGGGCGCATCTTCGGTGACCGGGACCTCGTGGTCCTCAGCTTCCGAGGTATTCACCTCGGCCATCACCTCCTCGCCCCCGCATTAAGCGAGGTTGCGTGGAAGGCCACCTCCATGGCCTCCTCGGAGGCTTGGGGAAGGGAGGTGTGGGATGCATTCCCACTCTCCGCCAGCTCGGCTGGTAGAAAATCCCCCTCTGAGACCTCATCTGTTGGCAAATCTCGTACGGGGCTGTGATAAGCAAAAAATACATGCCGACCAATTAATATAGGATTCGGTATAAGTTCACTCAATGAAGTCATCCGAGCTCGTACCTTCGGGCCAAGGGCTTGACCCTGGGGGCTCAGCGGGCAACCATCTCGAACTCCCCGATCTCGTCATCGGAACCTGGATAGTTGCCAAGGGAAGAGGCCTTGCCTTTACAAGGCTACTTCGCGGCCCTGGGAGGCAGGGTTTCTTTCTCCGCCTCCTGCACACTCTCTTCTTGGACTGGGAGGCGTCCATATCTTCCTCCTCTTCTGCGTCCTCCACCTCTCGGGTAGACGAAACACACGTGTCCTCGAATTTAGTGTCCGGGGAAGCCTGGAACGAAGACCTTCGTGAGTCTCCTTCTTCTTCGGCTCAGGTGCGTTATACGGCTTCGAAACCAACATTGCGGCTAGCAAGTCTGATCTTGGCTCTTCAGGGAGAGGGGCTGGTTCATCGATGTTCTTGGCTATGGCGAGCCACTCCTGTCGAAACCATTTGGGGAGAGGTGAGATCTATCAAAAGGAAATCGGAAATTTGGGACAGAAATAATATTTGGACATACCTCGGTCGCTGGCGTTTTGTCGTCCAGACCTCTGTCTTCGTCCTCGGCTGTCCACACTTGTTGGGGCTTGAACAAAGCCCACCATATGTCCTCGTTTGTCGTACGGAAGAACTCGCGTATGAACTTGGGTTCTCGGGCTTGTAAATCCACATCGGATTCGCCCGGTGCTTACATGGTAACATGCGCCGATGTAGAGCGACTTGGATCACATCGGTCAGTTAGATGTTTGCATCCACCATTTGCTTGACGTATTTTTGCATCATCTTCACATCCCTAGCAAACCCCCAATCCATGTTTTTCTTGACCCACGAGGTTAGCCTCTTTGGAGGGCCGGACTTGAAATTGGCAGGCGCCGCCTAGTTCGCCTCGTGTGGTTTGGTGATATAGAACCACTCCTTCTGTCGGCCCTAGATAGTGTCTATCAAGGTGCCCTCTGGCCATACCACCTTGCAGAGCTTGCTTATCACCGCCCCGCCGCAATCAGCATGCTAGCTGCTCACCGACTTTGTCTTGACGTTGAACGTCTTGATCCAGAGCCCGAAATGCGGATGAACCCGCAAGAACGCTTCGCACACAATGATGAAGGAGGTAATGTGGATGATGGAGTTTGGAGGGAGATCATGGAAATCCAACTCGTAATATAACATGAGGCCTGTGACGAAGGGGTGAACGGGAAAGCCTAGACCCCACAGGAAATGGGGAATGAACACTACCCGCTCACCCGGCCTTGGAGTCGGTATCATCTTGCCTGCCTCCGCCTCCCGGTGGGCAATGTGAGAGGAAAGGTATTCGGAGTGCTTCATCTCCCGGATGTCAGCGTCGGAGATGATCAACACCTCCAACTTTCCATGAGAACCGGCCATGGTGTGGTGTCGAAGACGGCGACGGAAAAAGGATTAGATCTGGGCGCTCGAGCTTGGAGGAAGGCAAGGGAGAAGCCGAGGATGCAGGTGGTAGAGACCTTTGGATCTTTGTTCCTTTTTATAAGGGACTATAATAACAAGGGTCCTTTTTACTGCACCGGTTGCTCCGCCACCCTCCCCCAAAAAATTATTGAGTCGTTGTGCGCATGGCTAAGCATGTGCAGTTGTTCATATCCCACTAATTGGGGAAGCATGATCTCCTCGAGAGGATGTGCCCCTTGAAACATGGCCCCAAGCCGTAGTTCGAGGCGACCTTTTGTCAAGAAAGCCTACCAATTGAGGGACTATTCACATGTGGGGGTTTTAATGCCTCCGTTAAAAAAGATGCTAGATTTAAAAGATGTGCGGGTTACTGAAGCAATCAAATGAGAGTAAGCCGAGCATGAGTGGAACTCACCTTGCAATCCAATTACTATCTATATGAGGAGTGCTACCTCAAGAGCTTGCGTTGGTTTTTCCCTTGAAGAGGAAAGGGTGATGCAGCACAGCAGCAGTAAGTATTTCCCTCAGTTTGAGAACCAAGCTATCAATCCAATAGGAGTATCAAGGCAAGTCTTCAAAGTACCTGCGCAAAAGCAAACAAACTTGCACCCAACGCTATAAAGGGGTTGTCAATCCCTTCACAATTGATTGCAAGGTGAGATCTGAAGGCGGAAAGTGCAACAAAGTAAAAGTGTAGAGCTGAAAATATGATGTGAAGTAGACCCGGGGGCCATAGTGTTCACTAGAGGCTTCTCTCATGGTAGCAAGTACTACGGTGGGTGAACAAATTACTGTCGAGCAATTGATAGAATCGTGCAAAGTCATGATGATATCTAAGGCAATGATCATACATATAGGCATCACGTTCGAGACAAGTAGACCGATACTTTCTGCATCTACTACTATTACTCCACACATCGACTGCTATCCAGCATGCATCTAGTGTATTAAGTTCATAACAAACGGAGTAACGCCTTAAGCAAGATGACATGATGTAGAGGGATAAATTCATGCAATAGATATAAACCCCATTTTTTACCCTTGATGGCAACAACACGATGCGTGCCACGCTACCCCTTCTGTCACTGGGTGAGGACACCGCACGGTATGAACCCAAAACCAAGCACTTCTCCCATTGCAAGACTTATAGATCAAGTTGGCCAAACAAAACCCACAACTCGAAGAGAACTACAAGGATACGAAATCATGCATATAAGAGATCAGAGGAGACTCAAATAACATTCATAGATAATCTGATCATAAATCCACAATTCATCGGATCTCGACAAACACACCGCGAAAGAAGATTACATTGGATAGATCTCCATGAAGATCATGGAGAACTTTGTATTGAAGATCCAAGAGAGAGAAGAAGCCATCTAGCTACTAGCTATGGACCCAAAGTTCTGTGGTGAACTACTCACGAATCATCGGAGAGGCAATGGTGTTGATGAAGAAGCCCTCCGTGTCCGAATCCCCCCTCCGGCAGGGCACCAGAACGTGCCCCAGATGGGATCTTGCGGAGACAGAAGCTTGCGGCGGCGGAAAAGTATTTTCGTGGCTCTCTCCCGTGGTTTCAGATTTTTAGGGAATTTATAGGTGGAGGAAGTAGGGCAGGGGAGCCACACGGGGCCCACAAGCCTGCTAGGCCCGCCCCCTAGGCCGGGCCTGGGTGGCTTTTGACCTCCTCCGAGGTCCCCTGCCTTGGTTCTCAAGTTTTCTGCGTGTCTTTTGTTATGGAAAAAATCATTCCGCAGGTTTTAGTCCGTTTGGAATCTGTTTAACATTCTCCTCTGAAAAAGGTCAAAAACACGGAAAAACAGGAACTGACACTTGGCACTGAGTTAATAGGTTAGTCCCAAAAAAGATATAAAATAGCATATTCATGCATGCAAAACATCCAAAGTTGACAAGATAATAGCATGGAACCATAAAAAATTATAGATACGTTGGAGACGTATCAAGCATTCCCAAGCGTAACTCCTGCTCGTCCTCGAGTAGGGAAGTGATAAAGACTGAATTTTTTATGTGGAATGCTACCTACCATATTTGTCCTTTGTAACTTCTTTCTTGTGGCATGAATGTTCAGATCCGTACGATTCAAAACAATAGTTTGCTATTGACATGAAAACAATAATACTTCAAGCAAACTAGCAAGGTAATCATGAACTTTCGAAATAACAAGGCCAAAGAAAGTTATCCCTACAAAATCATATAGTCTGGTTATGCTCCATCATCCCCACACAACGAGTTTAAATCATGCACAACCCCGGTATTGGCCAAGTAATTGTTTTCGAACTCTTACTTTCTCAAACTTTTTTCAACTCTCACGCAATACATGAGAGTGAGCCATGGATATAGCACTATAGGTGGAATAGAGTGTGGTGGAGGTTGTGAAGCAAAAAAGGAGGAGATGGTCACATTGACTTGGCGTATTAATGAGCTATGGAGATGCCCATCAATAGATATCAATGTGAATGAGTAGGGATTACCATGCAACGGATGCACGACAGCTATAAGTGTGTGAAAGCTCAAAAGGAGAACTAGTGGGTGTGCACCCAACTTGCTTGCTCACGAAGACCTAGGGCAATTTTGAGGAAGCCCATCATTGGAATATACAAGCCAAGTTATATAATGAAGATTCCCACTAGTATATGGAAGTGTCAAAACAAGAGACTCTCTATCATGAAGAACATGGTGCTATTTTGAAGCACAAGTGTGGAAAAAGATAGTAGCATTGTCCCTCCTCTCTTTTTCTCTCATTTACCCCTTTTGTTTGTTTGTTTGGGCTCTTTGGCCTATTTTCATTTTTTTTGTGGGCATCTTTGGCCTCTTTTTTTTATTTTTCCTCACATGGGACAATGCTCTAATAATGATGATCATCACACTTTTATTTAGATGACTCTATGGGAAATGCCTCTGGTAGTATACCGGGATGTGCAACGATCTAGCTTAACATATGACGTTGAAATATCTCGCTAGCTATCTTACGATCATGCAACGGCAATATGAAAGTGACGGCACAAGTCATGAGATGGAACGGTGGGAGGTTCATGGCAATATATCTCGGAATGGCTATGAAAATGCCATAATAGGTAGGTATGGTGGCTGTTTTGAGGAAGGTATATGGTGGGTTTGTGCACCGGCGAAAGTTGCCCGACACTAGAGAGGCTAGCAATGGTGGTAGGTGAAAGTGCATCTATACCATGGACTCACATTAGTCGTGAAGAACTCATATACTTATTGCAAAAGTTTTATTAGTAATCAAAACAAAGTGCTAAACGCATACTCCTAGGGGAAGGGTTGGTAGGTGTTAACCATCGCGCGATCCCGACCGCAACACAAAGGATGGCAATCAATAAATCAATTATGCTCTGACTTCCTAACATAGCGGTTCACCATATGTGCATGCTACGGGAATCACTAACTTCAACACAAGTATTTCTAGATTCACAACGCCCTACTAACATAACTCTAATATCACCAAATCCATGTCTCAAAACATAATTGAGAGGAATCAAACTTCTCTTTACTAATTGATCCACATGAATATGGAAGTTTTTATCATATCCTCTTTGGATGCCTATCATCTTTAGGACTACTTTCATAGCACACGCCAACTACCAAGTTACTTAGAGAGAGCACTCTCAAAAAGATATAAGTGAAGATCGAGAGTTTTTATTTCTCCAAAATATGACACCGCTGTGCTCTAAAAGAATCTACGTGAAGCACTAGAGCAAAGTTATCTAGCTCAAAAGATATAAGTGAAGCACATGCGAGCTAAATTGCCTAACTCAAAAGATATAAGCGAAGCTCAATGAGTATTCTAGCAAATTCATGATGAGTGGATGTTTCTCTCAAAAAGGTGTGCAGCAAGGAAGATCGTGACACAACAAAAAATAAAAGACTCCTATAATACACGACGCTCCAAGCAAAACACATATCACGTGGCGAATAAAAATATAGCTCCAAGTAACGTTATCGATGGATTGAAGACGAAAGAGGGGATGCCTTCCCGGGGCATCCCCAAGCTTAGGCTTTTTGGTGTCCTTGAATTTGGCTTGGGATTCATTGGGCATCCCCAAGCTTGAGCTCTTTCCACTCTTTATCCCATTGTCCATGAGAACATCACCCAAAACTTGAAAACTTCACAACACAAGACTTAAACAGAAACTCGTGATATCATTAGCATAAGAAAACAAACTACCAACTATTTAGGTATTGTATCAAACTTGATTTCTATTTATATTGGTGTTAGATTACTGTATTCTCACTTTTCCATGGCTAGTACTGTTGGAATTATGCCCTAGAGGCAATAATAAATATAGTTATTATTATAATTCATGTATCAAGATAATCGTTTATTATCCATGCTATAATTGTATTGAATGAAGACTCATTTACATGTGTGGATACATAGACAAAACACCGTCCCTAGCAAGCCTCTAGTTGGCTAGCCAGTTGATCAAAGATAGTCAGTGTCTTCTGATTATGAACAAGGTGTTTTTGCTTGATAACTGGATCACGTCATTAGGAGAATCACGTGATGGACTAGACCCAAACTAATAGACGTAGCATGTTGATCGTGTCATTTTGTTGCTACTGTTTTCTGCGTGTCAAGTATTTATTCCTATGACCATGAGATCATATAACTCACTGACACCGGAGGAATGCTTTGTGTGTATCAAACGTCGCAACGTAACTGGGTGACTATAAAGATGCTCTACAGGTATCTCCGAAGGTGTTTGTTGAGTTAGTATGGATCAAGACTGGGATTTGTCACTCCGTGTGAACGGAGAGGTATCTCGGGGCCCACTCGGTAATACAACATCACACACAAGCCTTGCAAGCAATGTAACTTAGTGTAAGTTGCGGGATCTTGTATTACGGAACGAGTAAAGAGACTTGCCGGTAAACGAGATTGAAATAGGTATACGGATACTAACGATCGAATCTCGGGCAAGTAACATACCGAAGGACAAAGGGAATGACATACGGGATTATATGAATCCTTGGCACTGAGGTTCAAATGATAAGATCTTCGTAGAATATGTAGGATCCAATATGGGCATCCAGGGCCCGCTATTGGATATTGACCGAGGAGTCTCTCGGGTCATGTCTACATAGTTCTCGAACCCGCAGGGTCTGCACACTTAATGTTCGACGTTGTTTTATGCGTATTTGAGTTATATGGTTGGTTATCGAATGTTGTTCGGAGTCCCGGATGAGATCACGGACGTCACGAGGGTTTCCGGAATAGTCCGGAAACAAAGATTGATATATAGGATGACCTCATTTGATTACCGGAAGGTTTTCGGAGTTACCGGGAATGTACCGGGAATGACGAATGGGTTCCGGGAGTTCACCGGGGGGGCAACCCACCCCGGGGAAGCCCATAGGCCTTGAGGGTGGCACACCAGCCCTTAGTGGGCTGGTGGGACAGCCCAAAAGGGCTCTATGCGCCAAGAAGAGAAAATCAAGAGAAAAGAAAAAAAAAAGGGAGGAGGTGGGAAGGAAGGGGGACTCCCTCCCACCAAACCAAGTCCAACTCGGTTTGGGGGGGAGTCCTCCCCCCTTGGACTCGGCCGACCCCCTTGGGGCTCCTTGAGCCCCAAGGCAAGGTCCCCTCCCTCCCACCTATATATACGGAGGTTTTAGGGCTGATTTGAGACGACTTTTCCACGGCAGCCCGACCACATATCTCCACGGTTTTTCCTCTAGATCGCGTTTCTGCGGAGCTCGGGCGGAGCCCTGCTGAGACAAGGTCATCACCAACCTCCAGAGCACCGTCACGCTGCCGGAGAACTCTTCTACCTCTCCGTCTCTCTTGCTGGATCAAGAAGGCCGAGATCATCGTCGAGCTGTACGTGTGCTGAACGCGGAGGTGCCGTCCGTTCGGTACTAGATCGTGGGACTGATCGCGGGATTGTTCGTGGGGCGGATCGAGGGACGTGAGGACATTCCACTACATCAACCGCGTTCACTAACGCTTCTGCTGTACGATCTACAAGGGTACGTAGATCACTCATCCCCTCTCGTAGATGGACATCACCATGATAGGTCTTCGTGCGCGTAGGAAAATTTTTGTTTCCCATGCGACGTTCTCCAAAAGCATCTTCACTAGGAAGGCCAGAAAATTGCTCTTTCATAACAAGATTCAACAAAGCAGCATTGATTTCATATGATTTCGCACTAGTGGCGGGAGCAATCCGAGTACTAAACGAGAGAAGTCACAAAGTTTGGTGTTTTCAGTCATGCTGACTTCAGCAAGCAGACAAGCACACAAGCGAACAAAAAGCAAGCGAAACAAAAGGGCGAACGAAAAAGGCAAATATTTTTGTAATTTTTGTTTTTCAGAAGTGGGGGAGAGGAAAACGAGAGGCAAAAGGCAAAAAAGTAAATGCAAGAGATGAGTTTGCGACAGTTACTTGGATAAGCTTCACTTAGAATAGTCCCCCATGCCAGAAATTGACACGTTGGAGGAAGACTATTCTTGACTTGATACTCCCCGGCAACGGCGCCAGAAATTCTTCTTGCTACCTTTGAGCTTGCATTGGTTTTTCCCTTGAAGAGGAAAAGGCGATGCAGCATAGCAGCAGTAAGTATTTCCCTCAGTTTGAGAACCAAGGTATCAATCCAGTAGGAGTATCAAGGCAAGTCTCCAAAGTACCTGCGCAAAAACAAACAAACTTGCACCCAATGCTATAAAGCGGTTGTCAATCCCTTCAAAATTGATTGCAAGGTGAGATCTGAAGGCGGAAAGTGCAACAAAGTAAAAGTGTAGAGCTGAAAATGTGATGTGAAGTAGACCCGGGGGCCATAGTGTTCACTAGAGGCTTCTCTCATGATAGCAAGTATTACGGTGGGTGAACGAATTACTGTCGAGCAATTGATAGAATCGCGCAAAGTCATGATGATATCTAAGGCAATGATCATACATATAGGCATCACGTCCGAGACAAGTAGACCGATACTTTCTGCATCTACTACTATTACTCCACACATCGACCGCTATCCAGCATGCATCTAGTCTATTAAGTTCATAACAAACGGAGTAACGCCTTAAGCAAGATGACATGATGTAGAGGGATAAATTAATGCAATAGATATAAACCCCATCTTTTTACCCTTGATGGCAACAACATGATGTGTGCCTCGCTACCCCTTCTGTCACTGGGTGAGGACACCGCATGGTATGAACACAAAACCAAGCACTTCTCCCATTGCAAGAATTATAGCAAGTTGGCCAAACAAAACCCACAACTCAAAGAGAATTACAAGGATACAAAATCATGCATATTAGAGATCAGAGGAGACTCAAATAACATTCATAGATAATCTGATCATAAATCCACAATTCATAGGATCTCGAAAACACACCGCAAAAGAAGATTACATCGGATAGATCTCCATGAAGATCATGGATAACTTTGTATTGAAGATCCCAAGAGAGAGAAGAAGCCATCTAGCTACTAGCTATGGACCCGAAGGTCTATGGTGAACTACTCACGCATCATGGGAGAGGCAATGGTGTTGATGAAGAAGCCCTCTGTGTTCGAATCCCCCCTCCGGCAGGGCACGAGAACGTGCCCCAGATGGGATCTTGCGGAGAAAGAAGCTTGCGGCGGCGGAAAAGTATTTTCGTGGCTCTCTCCCGTAGTTTTAGATTTTTAGGGAATTTATAGACGGAGGAAGTAGGGCAGGGGAGCCACAGGGGGGGCACAAGCCTGCTAGGCCCTCCCCCCTAGGCCGGGCTTGGGTGGCTTGTGACCTCCTCCGAGGTCCCCTCCCTTGGTTCTCAAGTTTCCTACGTGTCTTCTGTTATGGAAAAAATCATTACGCAGGTATTATTCCGTTTGGACTCCGTTTAATATTCTCCTCTGAAAAAGGTCAAAAATACGGAAAAAACAGGGACTGGAACTTGGCACTGAGTTAATAGGTTAGTCCCAAAAAAGATATAAAACAAGATATTCATGCATGCAAAACATCCAAAGTTGACAAGATAATAGCATGGAACCATCAAAAATTATAGATACGTTGGAGACGTATCAAGGAGCAACCGACGACTGAACACACCAACATTGAAGGCTAGTTGGCGGCTAACGAGGGAGTCCAGGATTCTGGGGTCCTCACGCAGCCGGTTAGTCAATACTAGCTGAGCCCATTGGGTTGCACTGAAGAAGACAGGGCCTGATGATGACCTCTACTCTGGAAGGAATATCCCAAAGATTGGCGTGTACTTCAAGCTTAGAAAGAATAGGTCGGCTCATCCATTTCCGATTGTAGTCGGTAACTTGTAAACCCTGGGGAACCTGGTGCCTATATAAACCACGGACCCCTATCCATGTAGAGGAGGCTGAATCATCTAGGGTCTTGCAAATACGATCTCGAGTAGATCTACTCTGTAATCAACTTCAACAATACAATCAAGCAGGACGTAGGGTATTACCTCCATAGGAGGGCCTGAACCTGGGTAAACCATCTTCTCCAGCCTCTTCCTACAAGCCATCGATCCAAGGTCCACAGTTCGGGACCCCCTACCCGAGATCTGCTGGTTTTGACACCGACACGGGTATCGGAGCTCGACGGAACCGAGCCTATGGTGGCAGCTGGAGCTCGGGCGAGCTCGGGCGGTGGCTACGAGGGAAAATCGAGGAGGGGAAGGGGAAAGGGGAGAGGGGCTCACGGTGGATGTATTCACGTGGACTTCGAGCTCGGAGACATTTTGTAGTAGGTGAATTGATGACACGGGCTCCCAGTGGTCGTGGATTAAGAAGACGACGCTCGCGACGGCGATGTTGCTCCCCGGTTTCGATTCGTTGGCCCAGGCGACCAAGATAAGGACGACGGTCCTCTGGGCACCAGCAGACGTTGAACAGTGGCTGGTGGCCAGGGTAATTCCCGATGGCGTGCTCCGGTGCGCGAGGGATAGTTGGATCAAGAGCAGGGAAGAGCGCGAAAGGGAGAAGACGGGGGCACTAGGGATTAGGGTTCGGGGGTGTCGAGAATGACTTGTAGACGGTGGGGAGCCACGAGATGCTCAACAAGGGGGCATTGGCCGCGTGGACGGCACGCACACGCGCTCGCCATGGCTCAGCCTCCCCCTCTGGCATGAGGCATGGGAAAGGTCGGCCGGGCTGGGTTGGGCCACACTGTGCGTGTGTAAGGCCGAGTCCAGTAGTGCCCCTCTGCATTTTCCCCTTTTTTTCTTTTAATTTTTATGCTTCTCTTTTGATTTAATTTAGCACTAAAAGATTTTTTTCAAAAATTGTGGGATAGGTCCAGTATTTGCATTGAAATATTTAGCATTACTAAAAAAGGTTTGTGGGCAATTGTAATAAGTTTGAAATATTTCATATAGCAAAAGGCATTTTTAAAATAATGTTTTGGCCCCCTCCTTTAATTATTTGGGGCATTTAAAAACTTTATAAAATGTTGGTTTCTCCCCCATAATTAACTATGGATTATTTGCAACATTAGGAACATTTTTGTTTTATGTTGAAGAAATAATAAATTGACTTTAATTCAAATTCGAAAATTGGCTTTGATTTTATTAAGTGAAAATCTAGCTTAGTTAAACTTGATGACCTAGAATCATTATTGTATGGTTAACGTAGCTTAACTACCGGGGTGTCACAACTTGCCACCACTAAAAGAAATTCTCGTCCCGAGAATTAAGAGGTTGAAGTAACGGGGAAGAATTTGGTTACGAAAATCTAACGAGTCATCTTGGTCTTCGTTGCTCTTCCCGAATAAGTTGATCCCTTACGTTGATGTATTCATTTCTGCGTTTCAGATCATACTGATGAAGTATTCATCCTTCCTTCGGGATCTCCATCGTCCTACGAATGCGATAAGAGGAAAAACTCTCGAAGAACGTATCTCCACCAATTTGGGCATCAGACGGTGAACTTAGGGAAGAAGACATGAATTATTTCTCGAGTTGTAACTCAGGGAATTCATTGGGAGCAAAATAGATGGTACAAAAGTCTCAATGGGTAGGCAACCATTCGATGCCTTATCACAAAGGGAAAGGGGGTTCAGAGCAACGAGGATAAACATTGTGTGTGACACTAGAACAGATCATCCCATTGGATGGTGGCTCGGGAAATTCACATGAAGCCAAGTGCACAGGATACTTTGGAGTCAAATATGTATAGGAGAGTCAGGTTTTGATCATGTGGAACTATGGCTTAGGGGCCTACCATGTGGGCCAAGAGCATGCAGAGAGTGACATCTTGCACGGTCTTGGTAGCAAGACATGTTAGAGGATAGCCTATCAGTTAGGTTGGCAACAACGTCGGTACCGAGGATGGGGGACGAATAGAACCATATTCCTGCTTATTTGAATGAGGCAGGCCAATAGGCAAACTTCTCGTCCACTGGCGGCTACCGGAATGTTATCCACAATAGTAACAGGATCTTACTGACAGAATTGTACACTGAACTTTTTATCAAAGCAGGGAATTACCACTGCTCAAATAAGTTTAGATTTCAAGAAAAGTTAAACAAACCAATGGAAGGGGAATTGTGTTTAAACACAATTATCAAGAGTATAATCTTCCCAAGGACAAGCAAAGCATGATGTCCATGAAAGGATAGCAAGTAGATAATCATTTAGGCAAAAGAGCAAGGAGCATCATGACGTTTACACATACACCATTGTTTGAATAATTGATCAAGAACAATTTAGCATTGCACTTCCAATGTTCCTATTGATATTTGAAGTACCACATGCGTGCTTCGAGGTAGCATCGACACGGTCATCAGATAAAGGTCGGACTTTGGGTACACAAAGGATCCACTAGGAACAAATTGTAAAATAAGTCATACAATTTCCTCATGGAAGAATGGCGAATCTTGTTAAGGAAGATAATATAACAATAAGTCCTTCTGATGGGTTTGCTAGACAAGACATCACTGCACCAAGTTACATAAAGACCAAATTTATAATTATTGCGAAATGTTCCAACCATTATAATATGCGTGGGACTCATATCTGATTGGTATGAGGACACCTTAGACTCTGGATGCCTGAGAAGAAAAAGGGGCAAAAAAATTTGACGAGATGATGATGCAAGATTCTAGGGATATGAATTATAGAAGTAAGTATTGAATCATGAGTTGCATTGTACGACACATGAACACACTACCAAAACATTCATGCCCACATGGAATTCTTACAACAAAATGCAACTGAGTTCTGATTTGGGAACCATCATCGAGGATACCAAGGTCCTTGTGTAAGCCTGGATTAGCTCTTATGAAGGAACTTATTTTCCTTGATCAAATCAGTCGGTGGCTTGGCGTGCTAAGAAAGTTATATGAAGTGAGCATAGAAAATATTCAAAACATATAACACTCCGCACATGCGTGAATGATTTGGGATGATCCCAGAGGAAGTGAAACAAAACTTCCTCACATTCACGGTGGCAAGAATGCACGTGAACTTTGGGAAAACACTTCCCCTATCAAACATATCCTTCATGAGCTAGGCACAAAGATAATGGTTTCAAAAGCTTCAACATGAAACATTGATAAATTGAGGGTGTGGATGACGGGCTCAACAATAATCCCTCGAGGCTTCAATAGGGACGAATTTCCAAAATTATAGGAACAAGGAGATAACATTCGTTAGACCAAATGATATAATGACGTGTGATACGTCCATTTTGCATCATGCTTTCATGTTGATATTTATCGCTTTATGGACTGTTGTTATACTTTGTGGAACTATACTTATGCCTTTTCTCTCTTATTTTGAAAGGTTAATTTGAAGAGGGAGAATACCGACAACTGGAATTCTGGACTGGAAAAGGAGCAAGTCTGAGTCCTCTATTCTGCGCAACTCCAGATGCCCTGAAAATCAACGTGGATTTTTTTGGGAATATAGAAAAAATACTGGGCGAAATAAGTGTCAGAGGGGAGCATCCAGGGGCCCACAATCCTGGTTGCCGCGACCTACCCCCCTGGCCGCGGCAACAGGGCTTGTGGGCACCCTGGTGGCCCACTGGCCCCCCTCTTTTGCTATATGAAGGGTTTCGTCCGAGAAAAAATCAAGGTGGGGCTTTTTCGTGGATTCGCCGCCGCCACGAGGCAGAACTTGAGCAGAACCAATCTAGGGCTTCGGCAGGACGATCTTGACGGGGAAACTTCCCTCCCGGAGGGGGGAAATCGTCGCCTTTGTCATCACCAACACTCCTCTCGTCGGAGGGGAGTCATCTCCACCAACATCTTCATCAGCACCATCTCCTCTCCAAACCCTAGTTCATCTCTTGTAACCAATCTCCGTCTCGCGACTCCGATTGGTACTTGTAAGGTTGCTAGTAGTGTTGATTACTCTTTGTAGTTGATGCTAGTTGGATTACTTGGTGGAAGAGTTTATGTTCATATCCTTGATGCTACTCATTACACCTCTGATCATGATTATGATTATGCTTTGTGAGTAGTTACTTTTGTTCCTGACGACATGGGATAAGTCATGCTAATAATAGTCATGTGAATTTGGTATTCGTTCGGTATTTTGATATGTTGTATGTTAGTTTTCCTCTAGTGGTGTTATGTGAACGTCGACTACATAACACTTCACCATATTTGGGCCTAGAGGAAGGCATTGGGGAGTAGTAAGTAGATGATGTGTTGCTAGAGTGATAGAAGCTTAAACCCTAGTCTATGTGTTGCTTCGTAAGGGGCTGATTTGGATCCACTAGTTTAATGTTATGGTTAGACGTTGTCTTAATTCTTCTTTCGTAGTTGCGGATGCTTGCGAGAGGGGTTAATCATAAGTGGGATGCTTGTCCAAGTAAGTGCAGTACCCAAGCGCCGGTCCACCCACGTATCAAACTATCAAAGTAACGAACGCGAATCATATGAACATGATGAAACTAGCATGACAGAAATTCCCGTGTGTCCTCAGGAGCGTTTTTCCTCTTATAAGACTTTGTTCAGGCTTGTCCCTTGCTACAAAAGGGATTGGGCCACTTTGCTGCACCGTTGCTATTACTTGTTACTTGTTACTTTTCGCTTGCTACGTTTCACCACACTACACCATCACTTGTTACCGCTACTTTCGGTTCTTGCAGTTATTACCTTGCTAAAAACCGTTTATCAGAGCCTTCTTCTCCTCGTTGGGTTCGACACACTTACTTATCAAAAGGGCTACGATTGATCCCCTATACTTGTGGGTCATCAAGACTCTTTTCTGGCGCCGTTGCCGGGGAGGGAAGCGCCTTTGGTAAGTGGAATTTGGTAAGGAAACATTTATATATTGTGCTGAAATTTATTGTCACTTGTCACTATGGAAACTGTTCCTTTGAGGAATTTGTTCGGGGTATCTTCACCACGAACGGAAGCACGAGGAGTTGTTCCTCAACCTGAGGTACCTACTGAAAATATCTTTTATGAAATTCCTTCGGGTATGCTTGAGAAACTGCTGGCTAATCCTTTTACACGAAATGGATCTTCACATCCAGACTTGCATCTAATCTATGTAGATGAAGTTTGTGGTTTATTTAAGCTTGCAGGTTTGCCCGAGGATGAGGTAAAGAAGAAAGTATTTCCTTTATCTTTGAAGGATAAGGCATTGACATGGTATAGGCTATGTGATGATACTGGATCATGGGACTACAATCGGTTGAAATTGGAATTTCATCAAAAGTTTTATCCAATGCATTTAGTACATCGTGATCGGAATTATATTTATAACTTTTGGCCTCGTGACAAGGAAAGCATAGCTCAAGCTTGGGGAGGCTTAAATCAATGCTATATTCATGCCCCAATCATGAGCTCTCGAGAGAAATTATCACTCAAAACTTTTATGCTCGGCTTTCTCATGAAGATCGTACCATGCTTGACACTTCTTGTACCGGTTCTTTTATGAAGAAGGATATTGACCACAAGTGGAATTTATTGGAAAGAATCAAACATAACTCTGAAGATTGGGAGCTTGAAGAAGGTAAGGAGTCAGGTATGAATTTCCAGTTTGATTGCGTTAAATCTTTTGTTGAAACAAGCACTTCTAGATATTTTAGCGCTAAGTATGGACTTGACTCTGAGATAGTAGCTTCTCTATGTGAATCTTTTGCTGCTCATGTTGATCTTCCCAAAGAGAAGTGGTTTAAGTATCATCCTCCTGTAGAAGTCAACATAGTTAAACCCAATCTAGTTGAAGAGAAAGTCATTGCCTTTAGTGATCCTATTGTTCTTTGTGCCTACCTGAGAAACCACCTTACCCTGCTAGGAAAAAGGATCATTCTAAAGCTCCAACTGTGATACGTAGGGGTTACATTAGACCACTTGCACCCCCTGAGGAGATTAGAGTTGAACCTAGTGTTCCTATTATCAAAGATCTCTTAGCCGAAGACATAGACGGGCATGTTATCAAATTCTGTGAGGACTCCGCTAGAATTGCTAAACCTCACGCGAAAGACAAATACGGACATGTAGTTGGCCTAACCGTTGTTTCTATCAAGATAGGAGATCACTGTTATCATGGTTTATGTGATATGGGTGCTAGTGTTAGTGCAATACCCCGGTCCCTATATGATGAAATCAAAGATGAGATTGCACCTGTTGAGTTAGAACCCATCGATGTCACTATTACGCTAGCTAATAGAGACACTATCTGCCATCTGGGAATTGTGAGAGACGTAGAAGTCCTGTGTGGTAAGACGAAGTATCCTACTGATTTCCTCGTCCTTGCTACTGCACAAGATAGCCTTTGTCCCATCATATTTGGTAGACCCTTTCTCAACACTGTCAATGCTCACATTGATTGCATTAAACAGACTGTCATTGTTAGTTTCGAGGGTGTGTCTCATGAATTTAACTTTTCCAAGTTTGGAAGACAACCCCATGAAAAAGAGTCGTCTGGTAGGGTTGAAATCTTTGCTCTTGCCTCTATTGCCGTACCTCCTACGGATCCTTTAGAGCAATATCATACGAGGTACTTTATTGCTTAGTCTAGCTTTTATGGAAGCTTTAACAATTTATGGACTAGTTGTGGCACTAGCGCTTTTATTTGCGAACCCTTTTGTTTAATCCTAAAAAAAGTTCTTTCGATTTTGATTAGATACTTTTTTCTTTTTTTAGTAAATTGGTATTTGCTTCCGCAATTCCAATCTTGAGCATGAAAATGATATGCATATGGATGAAAGAGATGAGATAGATAAAATTGTTTTAGAACAATATCCTATTCTCAAGAATAATCTGCCTATTGAACGCAGTGAAACCCAATAAACATTTTCATATTAATACATCTTAAGAGGTGCACAACTGACGTATATTTTGAATGTGCTCCCTTCAGGCCATCTTTGATGCTCGGTTTGTGCTTTCATTGACACTCACATATTCTTGATGTTATTGTGTACGTGCAACTATTGATATAGGTCTCTTATATGAATGTTAGATGTCATTTCTAAATTCATGTTGTAACTATTTCTGCCGTGCTAAGCTCAGATTAGGGATAAGATTAGGACCCAGCCAGCCATCCTAATCTGAGTGTGAGATATTAGGAGGCCCTTATCCTGGCCGGGATCGAGTAAGGTAGAGGGGAAGAAGCGCCCCTCTCCCGTGAGCTCCAGATCCATGGCACCAGCAGCGAGGTAAGCAGCATCACCTCCTCTTCCATCATTTTTTCACCATCTGCCATTAAGGAGCATTATTAGATTTGCTTAGATTTGTATGAAAGGTTGACTGAAATTTTGAAGGACGTCCCATATATTTTAGTGCTTATATGTTTGTCTTAAGTACTTATGGCTGGATCTCTGCCCATAGAAATTTGACTGTTGGCTTTGTTATCTCTTAAAATGAAAACTGGATAATGTAAATCTGGTGACTAAACTTGGTGACACTCCCTGTCTCTTTTCTCGGGTACTTCTTGCTGCATGTATCCCCGTCTCTGTTCTTAGGAGACATGTTGAAGAGTGTCTTCCTCTCGTTGCTTTGCAGGGCATGTTTCAGAATCCACCATGTCAAGAACTGGTAGCCAGAGATCTCTATGAAAGTGAGTGGCATTTCTTGGTGATTTTACAATTTGAGCATTCAGCTTGAAGCTCTTTAAATTTCCAATCATTGTGTTTTTATTGTCTTGGTATAGCACTTCGTGTCACAATCGAATGATGAATTCATTACTTATGAGTATATGTGTGGGCTCTCTCTCTGATTCTATATTATGTCTTCCAGTGTTTTGTGTTTCCGATAACCTAATTTTATTGTATTTGATTGTCATTTATTTATTTCCTTTGAAATTTGTAGTGCATTTTCTTACTTAAATGCCATGTCTATGTGTTACCAAAGATAGAAAAAAACTGAAATTAACGTCTGCCAACCTCGCACCACCCAGCTTCCTCCTAGAGGTGCCACAAGGTGACGCCCCAAACCCTAATGGCTTTAGTTAGAGCATCTCCAACAGCCTCGCTCAAAAAACACTTTACATGGTCGAAATAGTCGATTCTTACGCGCAGCCGAGTGCTGGCTCCAGCGGACGCATGAAACTATAGCCCGCGCGAGCCGCTCCAGCAGTCGCTGCAAATAAACGGCGCACGAACAACACAAACAACATATACACTCCAAACAAAATCAAGAAGATCAAACACATAAAAAATAATCAACAATAAATAGTCCAATTTTATTACAACACCTACAAATAGTTTATCTTCTAATACAACAAATCATCATGCGTTTTGTTGTTCATTCCATACCCATCACTCCTCGATGAGATCTTTCTGAAAATCATCATGCATTTCGCTACGTCGAATGACATGATAGGAGGTAACAAACCGGACCACCCTTGCAACCCTTCGCCGCACTCGCACGAGATGTCCCAAGAGCTCATACTGAGAGTAGTCTAAATCTTGGCCACGCTCATTCTTAATGATCATGCTATGCATGATCACACAAGCGTGCATGATGTACCAAAGGATCTTTTGATCCCAAAATCTAGCCGCTCCTCTCACAATAGCAAATTGAGCTTGCAAAATTTCAAAAGCTCTCTCAACATCTTTCCTAGCCGTCGCCTGAGCATTGTGGAAATCAAGATTTTTCTTACCTTCCGATTTTTTCAACGGCTTCACAAATATTTGCCACTTTGGATAGATGCAATCCGCAAGATAGTAACCATAGTTGTATGTACGACCATTTGCTATAAACTACACTGGTGGCAATTCATCATTTGCAATATTATTCACGAGTGATGACCGATTAACAATGTTGATGTCATTCAAAGATCGAGGCATTCGAAAAAGTCATGCCAAATTCAAGTCTCTTGATCGGCGTGTGCGAGGGGCGACGGCGACTAGAGAAAACCGGAGGAAGCAATGGCGTCGTGGGGATAGTCCGGAAAAGCACCGCCGGGTCGCCGGAGCAAACAGGATGGTGCGGGCGACGGCGCCAGCGCCTGGAATGATGGCAGGTGGAAGTCTCGGCGCGGGCGCTCGACTGTGCATCGCGCGGGAGCGGGTGCATGAAATAAGCGGCGTGCGATGCCGTTTTGTCCCCGCACACATTTTTTACGTCTTTGTTGAAGCGTCCGAAACCGCTACGCCGGCGTAAAAAACAGTATTTTTCAGACGCCGTAGACGTTTGTACGAGTGTTGGAGATGCTCTTCAAGGAGGCGGAAAAGTATAAAAGAAAGTAAGCACAACTTTTTTCCAATTTCGTGTGCCACACATCGTGAGATGGTGGAAACCTCAGCTGCTAAATCACCGGTATCCGGATGGGGCAAGCGATCCGACCACCACGCCACAGAATCAAAAAAAGCGCAACGGAGCCACTCCTCCACACGAAACAAAACCCCACCTCCTTTTCAAAAGGAAAAACGATCCACACACCACACGTACAGTGCATGCAACGGCTCACGTGTCGAGCCGAGACCCTTCCAGGACAGCTCGGCGCGTCCCAAATATTCCGTTCCCCATGGGAGAAGCCTCCTGGGCCAAGCAAACGCGGGGAGCCCTCCCAGCCAAGCATATCGGCGCCGCGCCGCGAAGTCTGCACTCAAAGGCGCGAGAACGCGGTCCACCGTGACTCGGCACCCCCGCCCGTGAGCCTCTACCCGATCGGTCCACTGGACCTGGTCCTTTTTCAGGGCTCGCTCGCCCCCCCTATAAATACGCTGCCCAGGCCGTGGTGACTTTCCCATCTTGCAAGTCGCCTCATTTGTTTACAACAAACGCAAACTCCGCGCGTTCCCCACCACCATCGAAAACCTAGAAATTCGGAGTGAGGTTGTGTTCGTCCGTTTGCTTTCATTTTCCCCAGATCTGTGAGGAGGCGGAGAGACAGATCCGTCGCTTGCTCCCTTTTTGACAAGGAGGAGGAGCAGATTCGTCACGTGCCTCCGAGGTTCTTCCTGGAAATGTAAGATTTCTCGCCATCGGCTTATGTTGTCTCTAATTGCGTTTGATCCCATCTTCGATCTGTGGTAGAAATTTCTTTCCTGTACCTAGGAATCATAATCCTTTTCGTCCCGGTAGTAGGCTGTATAGGAAAATTAACTAAACGTAGTCTACATTATCTGTAATTTCACATACCTTGTGAAATATATATATGCAAGGGAGTCGTGAATCGTCTGAATTATCTGTCTTACTGTACGAATATGCTGTTGGGTACATCAATCTGTGGTAGATTTTGTCTGCCCTTGCGCATCTTATATTACTTGATGTTAGTTGGTGGATTCTGTTTTAGGCTGCTTTCCTTGCTTTCTGTTATGCTGCCGACTGGAAGTAGTCATCTTCAAATCAGGTCGAATATCATGTAGGCTAATAATTCAGTAGAAATTGGTGAAATATTATCTACTTTATGTGTGGCTGATGAAACGGGAATCCCAGAAAGATATCCGTCCTCTTTTTACCTTGCAATATGTTCTTTGCTTCATCGTCTCTAACCCATACCACTGCACTGCAGAATTTGATGTGCTATGGAATCCGAGGGTGGTAAAAAGTCCAGCAGTAGTCGTTCCTCCCTCATGTACGAAGCTCCCCTGGGCTACAGCATCGAGGACCTCCGCCCTGCCGGCGGCATTGAGAAGTTCCGCTCCGCTGCCTACTCAAACGTATGTATCCAATCAATTGAGCTCCTCCTCGTCGTTGCTTACCTCGTTGATGATTAGATCCTCACGGTTTCAACTTTCAAATTGCTTCTGTTTTGCAGTGCTCCAGGAAGCCATCCTGATAATCCCTCCTGAGCCCCATTCTAATTGCTTAGAGTTCCCTTCTGCTTTCAATTCATCTTCCTAAAATTTCTATGGCTAGCTGCTTCTGTCTGACCACCAAAGCCTTTCCTCCTCTACCAACCTTCTGAAGCAATGGCTGTCTCTGCCATTGGGTTTGAGGGATATGAGAAGCGCCTAGAGATCACTTTCTCTGAAGCGTCAGTCTTCACTGACCCCAATGGCAGGGGATTGCGTGCTCTCTCGCGCCCCCAGATTGACTCGGTTCTTGATCTTGCCAAGTGCACCATTGTATCCGAGCTCTCCAATGAGAAGTTTGACTCGTATGTCCTTTCTGAATCAAGCCTCTTCGTGTACCCGTACAAGGTTGTCATCAAGACCTGCGGTACCACCAAGCTCCTGCTGGCCATCCCAAGGATTCTTGAGCTTGCCGAGGAGTTGGCCCTGCCACTTGCTGCTGTGAAGTACTCCCGTGGGGCATTCATATTCCCTGAAGCACAGCCTTCTCCACACAAGAACTTCTCTGACGAGGTTGCCTTCCTGAATGGCTACTTCGGTGGGCTCAAGTCTGGCGGCAATGCCTATGTTATCGGCGATCCTGCAAAGCCAGGCCAGAAGTGGCATGTCTACTACGCCACCCAGCAGCCTGAGCAGCCTGTGGTCAATCTTGAGATGTGCATGACTGGTCTGGACAAGAAGAAAGCTTCCGTTTTCTTCAAGACCTCTGCTGATGGCCACACATCTTGTGCCAAGGAGATGACCAAGCTCTCTGGCATCTCTGACATAATCCCGGAGATGGAGATCTGTGACTTTGATTTCGAGCCGTGTGGCTACTCCATGAACGCCATCCATGGCTCTGCTTTCTCCACCATTCATGTCACCCCCGAGGACGGCTTCAGCTATGGTAGCTATGAGGTCATGGGGTTAGACCCTGCCTCCATGGCCTATGGTGACCTGGTCAAGAGGGTGCTGCGATCCTTTGGCCCGTCTGAATTCTCTGTTGCTGTGACCATCTTCGGCTGCCCTAGCCTTGCTGGGACCTGGGGCGAGAGGCTGAATGTTGGGGTCTATGATAGCACCAACATGGTCGTCCAGGAGCTGCCTGGCGGGGGCTCTCTCATCTACCAGAGCTTCACTGCTGCCGGTGAAGACTCCAGTGGGTCGCCAAGATCTGTTCTGAATTGCTACGTTGATGGCAATTTACAGAGTGCATCCAAGGTGGATGCTTTCCTTTGCTGGGAAGACGATGCTGCGCAGGAGAAGGATGAGAGGAGGGGGGATGGTAAGAAGATGAGGAGCTTCTGATGGCGATGCTAGCTGCCTAGCCGGTCTGAACGAGCTTGTGTTACGTCGGTTTGTTCTTATTAGAGATTTCCTGTTCCTGCTCTAGTGCTTTGTTATGGACAAGTACCGGGAAAATGGTGAGCGTTTTCTGCCAGTGTGAGCAGATGTATGGAAATACCTGTATTATCAGAAACGCTGCATGGTTTATGAGTTTATAAGAATAAGCCTTGTATTTAATCAAATGCTATTTTGTTCTTTCCTGGAAAATTTTGTTGAAAAGTCATTTTCGTATGACGTGGACCTTTGAATTATAAGTGGCCAATGTGGATCTGAATCAGTTTTGATATGCTGAGGTTCCGGCACTAGTACGCTAGTGGTGATTTGACGAGAATCCATCTCTTGGAGATATTGATACTAGATAAGGATAAGGTAGATGCGAGGAAGGTTCTATCGCTCTTTTACTTTCTGCCACTGGAAGTTGAGATGGATGAATTTGTATCAATCGTTCATTGATTTTGACATGGTTGGACTTCTGATTCTATTCTGCTGATCTAAAACGTCTCATATTTGAAGTAATTTATTACTAGCTGAAATGTCGTAGAAATGCGGGGAGTCGGTTATTACAAGCCAAGAATCAGGCACCGCCTTTAACAAAAGTACAGTCGGTTATTACAAGCCAAGAATCAGGCACCGCCTTTAACAAAAGTACATTTAAGCGTCCGACATACCCCCCCTGTTTCTTAATATACATCTTAAAGAGGTTTTACTAAGGAATTACATACGAATATAGACATATTTTAGAATGTATATTCACTCATTTTATTTCATATATAGATCCCTAGTGAAATTTAAAAAAAACTTATATTTTTTTCATCTTAAAATAAATGTCTCAAGCTTAATATAATTTTATATTAAAATTAATATAAATTTGAAATATTTATTTTAAGATGAAGAAAGTATTTAAAAACGAAGAGAGTAAGATTTATGAAGGAACTTATGAAAACGTAGGGTTTGAGAAGAAACTTATAGAAACCACCGTTGCTATTGCGCTGGGGCTAGGGTTGCAAGAAAAGCTCCATTCTCTAGGCTCATGAGCTGTTTGGGATGGACTCCGTCTTTTAGCTTCTCAGAGATTGATTTGACATTTTGCTCTACATGAGATTAACTCGAAAAAATAAGGTAAGTATTTCCTCTTTTTCTAAATATTTGTCTTATTAAAAATTCAACTACGAACTACATACGAAGTAAAATGAATGAGTGAATCCATAATTTAAATTATATCTATATACATCTGTAGTTCGCAGTGAAATCTCAAAAGAAAAACAAATATTTCGAAACGGAGGAAGTATGATCTAGCAAGCGTGAAAGTTTGATTAAGCACGAAAAAAATTATGCTTAAGTTTGATTAAGCGTGGGAAAAATTTATGCTTGTAAGTGGTACATGGTGAGCTATGTACCACTCCCTCCGTTCCTAAATATAAGTCTTTTAAGAGATTTCACTAGCGGTCTACATACGGAGCAAAATGAGTGAATCTATGCTCTAAAGTATGTCTATATACATTCGTATGTAGTTCTATATACATTCGTATGTAGTTCGTTAGTAAAACCTCTAAAAAACTTATATTTAGGAACAGAGGGAGTACGTATTAAATATCATGCTATTTTAGGCCTAAGTTTCAAAGCAGAGGCATTTTTTTATTTTGTCGTTAGTTGAGAGAGAATAAGTCAAACCATATTAATTCTCTTTATTAGAATAATATTTATAGTGGTTCATTATGTTGCGTTGTGGACTGTTATGTTAAACTTGATTTAGATTACATATATAAAAAAACATCTTATTTAACTTGAAAACTAGCTCAAGATTGACGCAAGATCATTACAAGCTTAGGACGAGCCACTTTCTATAGCTCGACCTTGACCTTCTTCCAATTTGAGCTTGGTTGAAGTATACGTTGAGTGAAGTCTAGTTCAACTTGCTCAAACTCGACTTCTTTACAACCTTATACTGAGCTAAGCAACTAGAGCACCACACCTTGAAGGCCTCCTGGGACTTATGTGACTTATCAAATTAGAGTGTGAATCTAACTGTCCTTGTTGTTCGGCTGGTCCAGAGAAGAGGATATAAAACATTTGTTGTTTCTATGTAATACAACGAAGGATGTTTGGATTAGGTTAGAGATGGACGAAATCATTAAGAGAGTCTGTGAGGTTGATCGCGTTGGCGAGGCGATGCTGGAATTCTTACTTCTATTGCCACACCAGGATTTGGTCAATTTGGATCTTCTCAATGCTTAGAAGATGTTCGCTTGGCCTCGTATCTGTAGTGGGTAAGGCGTAAATTGGTTTGAGAAGTGATAGTTTAACATGCTTATCAGGTTCTGATGGGGATTCATGCTATAACGACAAACTTTGCTATCGTGTCCCATCCAAGGGCTCCATACTCAGGCTTGTGTTATGTCTTCCTGTCCTAACAGTAGTATTACATTTTTATGGACAAGTACCATGAAAATGGTCGGCATTTTCTGCCAGTCTGAACGAATGTATGGAAATGCTTGTGTCCGAAATGTTGCATGGTTTACGAATATAGGAATAAGCATTGTATTGAGCAAATGTTATTTTGTTATTTCCTTTAAGTTTTGTTGAGGTGATTCTAGTTTGTCGTGGTCCTATTGGATTTTGTGGCCCATGTGAATATGATTCAATTCGGATGGTGCCGATGTTCGGGTACTAGTACGCTTGTGGTAATTTGATAAGAACTATCTCTTGGAGATGTCGATGCTCGGTAATAAAGATGCGAGGAAGGTACTAGCGCTTTTTTTTACTTTCTCTATTGTTCAAAGTTGATATGGTTGGATTTGTAATCTTGTATTGATTTAGGTATCTTTCAAGGCTATATTGTGATTTCATTATATTTTATCTGCTGAAATGTTGTAGAAATGTGAGTACCGTAGGATGATCATTATTCAAATTAGGGAACGATTATGTTAACAAAAACCAAGGAACAATGTGTATTAAAGGAATGAAGGAATTGATAGGTACTGCCTTTAGTTGTGCTACGTTTATTCGAGACGATACAACATAAACGTGTGAAGCTGCAAGAGAAGGAAACATAAACGACCAACATCTCTACTGAGCTAAGCAATTGGAGCATCTCATCTTCTTCTCTTTTGAAACAGAGGCAAAAGCTTTGCCTGTTAAGAGAGAGAGAGAGAGGGAGGGAGGGAGGGAGGGAGGGAGGGAGAGGGAGAGAGAGAGAGAGAGAGACCAACGAGGTCCATTACACCTCAATAGATGGGAAAGGAAAAGTCTACTCTCGCGACATTGAAGAACCCAAATGTTTTGTCCCTACGATGACCCAATTCCTAGCTTCCACTTTAATGTTGTCGATCATTCAAGGTGGAGGGCACCATTGATTTGTTGCAAAAAAAACTCTTTCATTTCTTTCCTTCCACACCTCCCAAGTGAAAAGCATGAAAAGCGAGATGGCCTTTCTCATGTGACCATGCTGAAGAACCAACCAAGCATCGACCGTGCGGATGCCTCCCCAGCTTGTAGTATCCAACTCCGGGCATCAAACCAATCCTTGATGGTCAAGTAGATTCTAAGGGAGTATCTGCACCTGAAGAGAATGTGTGCCATGTACTCTGGTTCTCTTGTACAAACTGATAGAGGCCACAGCTGGGCGAACTCCCGCTTTTGAAGGAGGCCATTGTCTGTTGGGGAATGTCGCATGGGAAACAAAAAAAATCCTACGCTCACCAAGATCAATCTATGAGAGGGGGAGTGCATCTACATACCCTTGTAGATCACTAAGCGGAAGCATTGAGAAATGCGGTTGATCTAGTCTAACGTCTTCGCGATCCAATCACGATCCATCCTGCGATCCAATCACGAATGTCCCTATCAAGTTTCGAACGGACGTCACCTCCGTGTTCAGCACACGTACAGCCCGATGACACCTTCACCACATCGATCCAGCGAGCGTGGCTAAAGTTGTAGATGAGTTACCCGACAACATAATGGCGTGGTGGCGGTGGTGGTGGTGCGATCTCAGCAGGGCTTCGCCAAGCGCTACCGCAGACGCGTTTCGAAGGAGAAATCGATCTAGGGAGAGAGGTAGGGCTGCACCTATGCCTTTAGATCATGTTGCCCTCTCTCTCCCTATCTTATATATAGGAGGAGGGGGTAGTTAGGGCGCAGCCTTGGCCCCTCCTCCAAGGAGGGATGGCCGACCAAAGAGGGGAAGGGTCCACCTCCAACAAGGGAGGTGGACACCCTAGGGAGGACTCCTCCTCCACCCTTGGGCGCATGAGCTCTATAGGGGTCAGCTGCCCAACCCACCACGGGCTAGTGCGCCACCTATTAGGCCCATGTGCCCCCCTGGGATGGGTGGTCCCCTCCCGATGGACACCCAGAACCCTTTCGACACTCCCGGTACAATACCGAAAATACCCGAAACCTTTCCGGAACCCGAATACCACTTTCCTATATATAAATCTTTACCTCCGGACCATTACGAAACTCCTCGTGATGTCCGGGATCTCATATGGTACTCCGAACAACCTTCGGTCACCAACACAATAACTCAACTATGTCTATACCGTCACTGAAAATTAAGTGAGCAAACCCTGCGGGTTCGAGAACTATGTAGACATGACCGAGACACCACTATCGTCAATAACCAATAGTGGGATCTGGATGCCCATATTGGTTGCCACATACTCCATCAATATCTTTATTGGTTGAAAGCACAATTGCTCCCTAAGGTGGTTTTGGTAATTACTCAACATATGCATCATTGGAATAATGATCTTATTCAAGTATATTTCAGAAAAGTTCAAAGATGCCTTGGCCATAGGATTGTGAGGAGAAGCCCCTTGATGCAAGGAAAGAAATATGATTGGCTCAAGCTTCAAGCAAGAGGAATCTACATTTTATATTTGTGAGAAATCACTTTGAGTCCATAGGAAAGCCAATACTGTTAAAAGGGGGTGAGGTATTATGATGAATTTGTTCCTCAAGTACTTAGAGGTAGCCACCATAAATACTCAGTCATTCTCCCACAAAATATCTCTGTCCAAAGCCAAACCAGCAAAATTGTTGCCATGAACTATTTCCATTCGGCCCTACCGATTTTACACTTGACAGATCCTATGCAAAACCCTACCATCTCGGTACCACCAACTTTCACATCGGTGCCACCGAGATTCAGCGACCAACCTTCTGTTGAGAAGATTTCAAGAATCGGAATTTCCGAGTTTGAAATCGGTCTCACCGAGATTTGGAAACTGGTCTAGGTCATCATATCGGTACCACCAAGATTCCTATATTGGTCTCACCGAGAATTCAAAAGTTGCCACATTTAGTGCAACTCGGTACCACGAGATTCATTTCGGTGTCACTGAGTTGGGCAATAATGTTGTAATGGTTAGATTTTCAGGGATGCCTATATATACCCCTCCACCTACCTCTTATTCGTAGAGGAAGCACTCAAAACACACTTACACTTGCCAGATCCATATTTTTGAGAGAGAACCACCTACTCATGTGTTGAGATCAAGAGATTCCAATCCAATCATTTGAACCTTGATTTCTAGCCTCCCCAAGTTGCTTTCCACAAGATAAATCTCCCCTACCCATGCCAAATCTATGAGAGAGTGATTGAGTGTTGAGGAGACTATCTTTTGAAGCACAAGAACAAGGAGTTCATCGTTCTTTGGCATCTATTACCTTTTAGAGGGTGGTGCCTCCTAGATTGGTTAGGTGTTAGTTGGGTGGATCCTACTTCGTGTTGTGGAGTTGAACCAATAAGTTTGTAAGGGCAAGGAGATCGCCTACTTCGTGAATATCTACCATGAGTGAGTCTTGTACTGTGCGGATGGAAGCCGTGGTGGAATAGACAAGGCTGCTTCTTCGTGGACCCCTTGTGGGCGGTGCCCTCCATGGACTCTGGAAGCCGTTACCCTCTATGGGTTGAAGTCTCCACTAATATGGACGTATGATAGCGCCACCTATCGGAACCATGCCAAAAATCATTGTGTCAATCTTTGCGTTTGATCTCCCTACCTTACCCTCTACTTTACATTTGCATGTCGTTATTTTCCGCTACTATACTCTTAGATGTGCATGTGTTGGGTGAACTTGACTAGTCATAATTGCCAAAACTTACCCACAACTAAAATTGGGAAAAGGCTAAGTTTTTATCTTGTCAAGTAGTCTAATCACCCCCCTCTAGACATACTTTCGATCCTACAAGTGATATCAGAGCTTTGGTCTCCATTGAATTGGTTCACGACCTAGGAGAGTATGGCATCTAGTGAGGGAAATTATCACCATAGAGGTCCATATTTCGATGGTACAAATTTCTCTAGTTGGAAGCATAAGATGAAAAATGCATATTCTTGGTCATAATCCCGTCGTTTGGGCTGTTGTTCGTGTTGGTTTGCGAGGTGATTTCTTTGGAGAAGGAAAAGAACCGGATCGTGATGCGACTGCGAATGAGTTTAAGATGTTGCAATACAATGCTCAAGCTTGTGATATCCTATTCAACTGCTTGTGTCCCAAAGAATTTAACAAAATCAGTCGCCTTGAGAACGCAAAGGGAATTTGGGATACTTTGATTCATATGCACTAAGGTACAAATTCTGCCATGGAATCTAAGTTGGATGTGCTCCAAAGTCAGCTTGACAAGTTTAAGATGAAGGATGGTGAAGGAGTCGCTGAGATGTATTCTAGGCTAGCTCTCATCACAAATGAGATTGTCGGCTTAGGAAGTGAAGAGTTGACCGACAAATTCATCATCAAGAAGATACTTAGAGCCTTGGATGGAAGATACGATGCCATGTGCACATTAATCCAAATGATGTCAAACTACAAGGATCTCAAGCCAACTGAAGTCACTCGAAGGATTGTTGCTCATGAAATGTCACTCGAGGACAAAGATGAGTTGCACAACAAGTCAAGCGGTGCTTACAAAGCTTCAATTGATACTCTCACTACTTCAAATGACAACCTTGTAACCAATGAAGAGACCAGCCTCATGGTCAGAAAATTCAACAAGTTCTACAACAGTAGATGCAAAGAGACAAGCTCAAGTTCAAGATATGATGAGAAGCGTTCATCTAGTCGTGACCAAAATTGCTACAATTCTGGAAAACCCGGACACTATTCCAATGAGTTCTCGGCTCCCCACAAATGAAGAGAAGAGTCACCTAGAAGACGAAGCTCAAGAGATGAGTCACCACACAGAGAGAGAAGGAGTAGAGAAGACCATTATGAATGAAGACACTCCGCGAGAGGCAAGGAATCGGAGAAGAAGGACAAGTACACCAAGAGCAGTTCAAGAAGAAGACATCAAGCTCACGTTGGTGAATGGGTTTTCGGCTCCGAGTCTGACAACCAATCTGAGACAAGCTATCACTCTAACTCCGACTATAGTCAAGATGAAGGCGTTGCCGGTCTTGCACTTGTTTCCTCCAACTCCTTCGACTTATTTGATTCACAAAATGAAGGGATTGGAAAATGCTTCATGGCAAAAGGCCCCAAGGTATCACACCCCGAGTACTTTGACTTTGATAGCGTTTGAGCTCCCTACCTTACCCTCTACTTTAGATTTGCTTGTCGTTACTTTCCGTTGCTATACTCTTAGATATGCATGTGTAGAGTGAAGTTGACTAGTAATAATTGCTAAAACTGGCCCACAACTAAAATTGGGAAAAGGCCAAGTAGTCTAATCACCCCCGTCTAGATATACTTTCGATCCTACATTGGTCGAACCAACGATGTCAAGGATTTAGCTAATCCCGTACGTAGTTCCCTTTGTCCATCAGTATATTACTTGCCCGAGATTCGATCGTCGGTATCTCTATACCTAGTTCAATCTTGTTACTGTCAAGTCTCTTTACTTGTTCCATAATACAAGATCCCGTGACTAACTCCTTAGCCACATTTCTTGCAAGCTTATCTTGGTGTTGTATTACCGAGTGGGCCCCGAGATACCTCTCAGTCACACGGAGTGACAAATCCCAGTCTTGATCCATGCCAACTCCACAGACACCGTCGAAGATACCTGTAGATCATCTTTATAGTCACACAATTACGTTTTGACGTTTGATACACACAAGGAATTCCTTCGGTGTTAGTGAGTTGCATGATATCATGGTCATAGGAACATATACATTGACATGCAGAAAGCAATAACAATAAATTGGATACGATCAAACGCTATTCTTAAGGTTTGGGTCTTACCCATCATATCATTCTCCTAATGATGTGACCCTGTTATCAAATGACAACTCATGTCTATGGTTAGGTAACCTTAACCATCTTTGATCAACAAGCTACTCTAGTAGAGGCTCACTAGGGACATGGTGTTGTCAATGTATCCACACATGTATTTGAGTTTCCAATCAATACAATTATAACTTGGATAATAAAAGATTATCATGAACAAGGAAATATGATAATAACTATATTATTATTGCCTCTAGGGCATATTTCCAACAGTCTCCCACTTGCACTAGAGTCAATAATCTAGTTCACATCACAATAAGTTCTGGGTTTGATCATGTTTTGCTTGTGAGAGAGGTTTCAGTCAACGAGTCTGCAACATTCAGATCCATGTATACTTTACAAATATCTATGTCATACTTAGATGCTACTACTACGCTTCACTTGGAACTATTCCAAATGACTAGTCCACTATATGAATCCAGTTTGCTACTCACAGTCATCTGGACTGGTATCAAAGCTTGCATCAACGTAACCCTTTACGACGAACTCTTTTATCACCTCCATAATCGAGAAACATTTACTTAGTCTTCTAGTTACTAAGGATAATTTTGACCGTTGTCGAGTGATCCACTCCTGGATCACTCTTGTACCCCTTGACACACTCATGGCAAGGCACACATCAGGTATGGTACACAGCATGGCATACTATAGAGCCTACGGCTAAGGCATAGGGTACGACCTTCGTCCGTTATATTTATTCTGCCATGGTCGGGTTTTGAGTCTTACTCAAACTCACACCTTATAATACAGTCAATAACTCCTTTGACTGATCCATTTTGAACTCCTTCAAAATCTTGTCAAGGTATGTCTTTATTGAAATTTTTATCAAGCGTCCTGATCTATCTCTATAGATCTTGATGCCCAATATTTTAAGTAGCTTTATCCATGTTTTCCTTTGAAAAACTCCTTTCAAACAACCCTTTATGCTTTCCAAAAATTCTACATCATTTCCGATCAACAATATGTCAACCACACATACTTATCAAAAATTTTATAGTGCTCCCACTCACTTTCTTGTAAATACAAGTTTCTCCATAAACTCTGTGTAAACCAGAAGCTTTGATCACTCATTAAAGCGCTTATTCCAACTCCGAGATGCTTGCACTAGTCCATAAATGGATCACAAGAGCTCGCATGCCTTTTAACATCCTTAGGATCAACAAAACCTTCTAGTTGTATCACATACAACCTTTCCTCAAGGAAACAATGTTTTGACATCCATGTGCCAGATTTCATAATAAAAAAATGCAACAAGTGCTAACATAATTCCAACAGACTTTAGCATCGCTACGGGTGAGAAAGTCTCATCATAGTCAACTCCTTGAACTTGTCGGAAACCTCTTTGCGACAAGTCGAGCTTTCTAAATGGTGACATTTACCATCATCGTCTGTCTTCATTTCAAAGATCCATTTGTACATAATAGCCTTACGACCATCAAGTAGTTCTTCCAAAGTCCACACTTTTTTTTCATACATGGATCCTATCTCGTATTTCATGTCCTCGAGCCATTTTTCAGAACTCGGGCCCACCATCGCTTCTCCATAGCTTGTAGGTTCATTGTTGTCCAACAACATGACCTCCAAGACACGATTACCGTACCACTCTAAAGTAGTACGTGTCCTTGTCGACCTACGAGGTTTGGTAGTAACTTGATTTGAAGCTTCATGATCACCACCATTAGTGATGAGGACATCAACACCATTGTTACACCCACAGCCCCAGCTGTTATACATACTGGACCAATGACTAGAGCTCGCGCACGCCAATTGAATTACCAGGTACTTTCGTTTCTTGGGAATACTTCTAATGTTCATGAACATATGATGCTGCCTAAGTTAGATACTTTTGTTGTGCTCATGAATGAAGGACCTAGCATGGACAAGAAGGATATTCATTGGAGCGGGATCAAGCATGGAAAAGAGGGTGCACGCGCGGGAGAGAACAATGGAGCTTCCGCTGGTGATTTTCGCACCTTAAAGCCACCATAAGGAGAGCATGAAGGCTTTGGACGAACTATTCAAGACGCCACTTTATAAATTTCGTCCATAGGCTATTATAGGTGTTGTGCCACCTTATTTTTGGGCCAGGCCCATGTAATTTCGAAATACCTTAATATAGGCTATTTTTAGAGTCCGTATGTATGGGGAAACCGAGTTTAGGGCTGTTTTCGGACCCCTCCTCCAAGGGTCACAAAATTGCCTCTCTATTCCCTCATATATACAGCCCTTAGGGCACCGTTTAGACTTGAGTTTTGTTTAGATTACAAGTTCTCCATAGCTGCAACTTCGCATTCTTCGTTTGTGTTCTACGACTAGACAAAGGCGTCACCGAACCCCACCTTCATCAATAAAGCTTTCCTCTTATATTAGCAATATCTTGATTGCATCTTAGTTTCTTGCTTGTTCTTCGTTTGCGTGCAGGAAACAGACCTTTGTGGTCAGGTTGATCATGCTCCGGCGTGGTCAATAACCTCTCGGAGTTTGTTTAGCGATTGCTAAGGCACGACATCCTCACACGTTCGTAGTCGGATCGTCAAAGTTGACTCTACCAAAACGATACCCACGATCTCATCGAAAGACAGGGACAACTTCGCCTCTATCAATTAGCTTCCTCTTCAACTGGTGTAGGAGCCACACGAACATCTTCCTACGCCCTTCCACTCTCTGGTTGAAGTGACGGTTCAGTAACCTCATCAAGTCCCACCATCCTCCCACTCAATTATTTTGAGAGAAACTCTTTCTTGAGAAATGACCCGTTCTTAATAACAAACACTTTGCCTTCGGATCTGAGATAGGAGGTATACCCAAATGTTTCCTTTGGGTATCCTATGAAGATGCATTTATCCGCTTTGGGTTCGAGCTTATCAGCCTGAAGTCTTTTGACATAAGCATCACAACCCCAAACTTTAAGGAACGACAACTTAGGTTTCTTGCAAAACCATATTTCACACGGTGTCATCTCAACGGAATTATATGGTGCCCTATTTAAAGTGAATGTGGTTCTCTCTAATGCACAACCCCAAAACGATAGTGGAAAATTGGTAAGTGAAATCATAGTACGCACCATATCCAATAGGGCATGGCTATGACGTACGGACACACCATCACACTATGGTGTTCCAGGTGGAATGAGTTGTGAAACAATTTTCACATTGTCTTAAATGTATACCAAACTCGTAACTCACATATTCACCTCTACGATCACATCGTAGACATTTCATCCTCTTGTCACGACAATCTTCAACTTCACTCTGAAATTGCTTGAACTTTTCAACATTTCACACTTGTGATTCATCAAGTAAATATACCCGTATCTACTCAAATCATTTGTGAAGTAAGAATATAACAATATCCACTGCGTGCTTCAGCACTCAGTGGACTGCATACATCAAAATGTATTATTTCCAATAAGTTACTTGCCCATTCCATCTCACTGGAAAATGTGGCCTTCAGTCATCTTTCCCATGTGGCATGGTTTGCATGTCTCAAGTGATTCAAAAATCAAGTGAGTCCAAAAGATCCATCAGTATGGAGTTTCTTCATGCGTTTACACCAATGGGCATGGTTCGCATGTCTCAAACGATTCAAAATCGAGTGAGTCCAAAGATCCATCAACATGGAGTTTCTTCATGCGTTTTATACCAATATGACCTAAGTGGCAGTGCCACAAGTAAGTGGTACTGTCATTACTAACTTTGTATCTTTTGGCATCAATACTATGAACATGTGTATCACTATGATCGAGACTCAATAAACTATTCACATTGGGTGCATGGTCATAAAATATATTATTCATGTAAACATAATAACCCATTATTCTCTAACTTACATGAATAATCGTCTCACAATAAACAAAATTAGTAATGTTCATGCTCAACGCCGACACCAAATAACATTTATTTAGGTTTACCACTAATCCCGAAGGTAGATGGAGCATGCGATGGTGATCACATCAACCTTGGAAACACTTCCAACACACATCGACACCTCGCCCTTAGCTAGTCTCCGTTTATTTCGCAACTCCTGTTTTGAGTTACTAATATTAGCAACCGAACTGGTATCAAATACGAGGAGCTACAATGAACACTAGTAAGGCACACATCAATAACATCTATATCATATATACTTCTGTTGACATTGCGAGCCTCCTTATCTACCAAGCATCTGGGGTATTTTCGCTCTGAGTGACCGTTCCGCTATACTCTTAGATCTGCATGTGTTGGGTGAACTTGACTAATCATAATTGCTAAAACTGGTCCACAACTAGAATTGGGAAAAGACTAAGTTTTTATCTTATCAAGTAGTCTAATGACCCCCCTCTAGACATACTTTTGATCCTACAAGTGATATCAGATCTTTGGTCTCCATTGGATTGGTTTCGCAACCTACAAGAGTATGACGTCTAGTGAGGAAAATTATCACCGTGGAGGTCCATATTTCAATGGTACAAATTTTGCTAGTTGGAAGCATAAGATGAAAATGCATATTCTTGGTCATAATCCTGTCGTTTGGGTTATTGTTCGTGTTGGTGTGCAAGGTGATTTCTTTGGAGAAGGAAAAGAACCGGATCGTGATGCGATATCAGATGAGTTGAAGATGTTGCAATACAATGCTCAAGCCTGTGATATCGTGTTCAACTTCTTGTGTCCCAAAGAATTCAACAAAATTAGTCGCCTTGAGAACGCAAAGAAAATTTGTGATACTTTGATTGATATGCATGAAGGTACAAATTTTGCCACGGAATCTAAGTTGCATGTGCTTCAAAGTCAGCTTGACAAGTTTAAGATGAAGGATGGTGAAGAAGTCATTGAGATGTATTCTAGGCTAGCTCTCATCACAAATGAAATTGTCGGCTTAGGTAGCGAAGAGATGACCGACAAATTTATCATCAAGAAGATAGAGCCTTGGATGGAAGATACGACACCATGTGCACTTTAATCCAAATGATGCCAAACTACAAGGATATCAAGCCAACTGAAGTCATTGGAAGGATTGTTGCTCATGAAATGTCACTCAAGGACAAAGATGAGTTGCACAACAAGTCAAGCGGTGCTTACGAAGCTTCAAGTGATACTCCCACTACATATGACAACCTTGTTACCAATGAAGATATCAACCTCATGGTCAGAAAATTCAACAAGTTATACAAGAGTAGAGGAAAAGAGAGAAGCTCAAGTTCAAGATATGCTGAGAAGCGTTTGTCTAGTCGTGACCGAAATTGTTACAACTGTGGAAAGCCCGAACACTATTCCAATGAGTGCCCGGCTCCCCACAAATGAAGAGAAGAGTCACCTAGAAGACGAAGCTCAAGAGATGAGTCACCTCGCAGAGAGAGAAGGAGTAGAGAAGACCATTGTGAACAAAGACAGTCCCGGAGAAGCAAGGAATCAGAGAAGAAGGACAAGTACACCAAGAGCAATTCAAGAAGAAGGCATCAAGCTCGCGTTGGTGAATGTGTTTCTGGCTCTCAGTATCACAACCAATCTGAGAGAAGCTATCACTCCAACGCCGACTATAGTCAAGATGAAGGTGTTGCTGGTCTTGCACTCGTTTCCTCCAACTCCTACGACTTATTTGATTCACCAAATGAAGGGATTGGAAAATCCTTCATGGCAAAAGTCCCCAAGGTATCACACCCCGAGTACTTTGACTTTGATAGTGATGAGGATGATTTGTTAGGGGAAGATGACTTGCTCTTTGCTAAGACTAGTGATAACCTTGAAGATAAACTTGAAAATAATCATGCTAGTCAAGAGAAATCAAATGATGATGATAAGTAAGGGTTTGAACGACTAACGAAAGAATTAAACACTCTTAAGTTAGCTCATGAAACTACTCTAAAGGATCATAGAGAGCTTGCAGGAACTCATGAGAAGCTACTCTTCGAGAAGCTAAATTTAGAGCAAGAGCATGGGTTTCTAAAAGAAATCAATGATGATCTTCGAAAGAATAGTTCTTATTCTCTAGCCAAACGATTACTCTTGTCTAATTTTGTTCCACAATTTAAACCTAAGAACACTAGTAACAAAGGCAAGAAAGTTTCTTCATCTAGTAATAACAATGCTAAAACTAGATCAAATGATGTTGTTGCTAGTAGCTCTCTTGATTCCACTAATGATTCTCTTAGCCAAGTTACACTTGAGCAAGAAAATGATTTATTGAAAGGAATTATAGAGAGAAGTGTCTTCAAGAGTCTTGCCGGAAGTAAGCAATTCATGGAAATTGTGCGCAAGCAAGGACGACATCGGAAGAAACTTCAGTGGCAATTGAGATTTTTGGGAAGAAGGTCCATATCCCATCCCCAAATTTGTTCTTCAAGAGGAGAAGTATGATCCTACTCCTCCCAAGGGAACAAGCTCTCAAGATGGCATTCTACCACAAGACCACAAGGGAAAGGGAAAGCTTCAAGAGGAGATTGACTTATTTGAGGAAGAACCCCAAGTCAAGGTCGAGTGGGTTCCCAAGGACACTTCTAGCACTACCTCATCTAGTGCTACCACAACTCCAAGGATCCCCATCAAGTTGATGTGGGCCCCCAAGAGGAAGAACTAGAAAGTTCTTGAGGGGTGACTCCAGCAATGAAATTCACTCTTATTCATTTTGGCAAGAACTATATGCAATCAACTCCAACCATATGCATTAGTTCAAGGAGTCACGCATTCCCTCAAAGGTGAGCAAGGGACAAGGTAATTAATGCATCTTTGGACATCACCTCCCATGTATTTCATTCTATGTCCATAGATATTCTTGCATTTGTTCCTTTTGCTTTGGGACTAACCCATGTAGGTGAGAAAAGTAAGAAACAACAAGGATTGCTCGCAACTCAAGATGATCTTCATCAACAATGAGCATCCATCACTACAACACCTACTTGAAGTCTTATACAACAAAACCCAAGGTTAATTTATCCCTCTTAGGGGAGATGTCACATCTAGGGGAGCTTTACTCTAAGACTTGAGTATAAGCGTCTCCTAAATGATGTGAACACATTAATGCTTTATGTAAAAGTGGTAACCCACTTGTGCTTAATCGATGAGTATGACCTATGATCAAGTATTCTTACTTGGCTCCTATGTCAATATACTCATATATAGATGACTTCGTCATCGCGAAAGTGCTTGATAGATGCTAGAATGTTTGTGCATGTTCACCATGTCTTATTTGACATCTTATTGTGTGAACATGTTGGTATGCATATTTTTGCTCATTCGAGGATATCCAATTGTTTTTATTGTGGCTTTCTATTTTATTTGGCCAATTGGATACACAAGAATGTCTAAGTACCTTTCTCTAGCTATCTATGCTTTCTCGTCTCATATTCTATTCTTGCTTCATCACAAAATTTGAGTAAGCACTTTAGAGACACTGTATGTGAGGAGCACTCGGAGATCCGTCTCGACAAGGGTTGAATTCCAAAACCTCCCAAAGTGCATCTCGGTGTGACCAACCTCAAAATCTCGGTCCCACCGAAGCCTAGGGTTGATCAGGTTATCCTATCTCTATACCACCGGGTGGTTCTTATCGGCCTCATGAAGTTTCTTTGTGAGCTGACACATAAGGAACTCGGTGGCACCGAAAATTCCATCTCTGTGCCACCAACAGCCAGTATGATATATATATATATATATATATATATATATGTGTGTGTGTGTGTGTGTGTGTGTGTGTGTATCCAACGGAACCCTACGGTTGAATCACTTATTCAAACCTCGTCTGTCGCACCTCCTCGCGGCCGTGCCCCAGACCCGTGGACTTCATCTTGATCCTCTCGTGCGCCCTCACCACCGGAGTCCTCGCAACCGACGGAATCTTTACCGCCATCGCCGCCGTAGCGAATCCTCGCCGAGTTAGAGTATGGATCCGATCCCTTTTGCGCTCCCTAAATATGATTCTTGTGCAAATAGGCATTGACGAAATCTGTCCAATTGCTACTATTCTACCTAGAAGAGAATTCACATAGATTAGCGAGAAAAGAAAATTTTAGGGTTAATGGTCCGCAAAATTGAATCTCGGTGTCACCGATTCAAAAACGTCGGTCTTACCAATTTTGGTTTTAGGGTTACTCAGAACGTTCTCGATGGAACTGAGTTCTCCTTTTCGGTGAAACCAAAAAGGGTGTTGATACGTCCATTTTGCATCATGTTTTCATGTTGATATTTATTGCTTCTTGGGCTGTTATTTCACTTCACGGTACAATACTTATGCCTTTTCTCTCTTATTTTACAAGGTTTACATGAAGAGGGAGAATGCCGTCAGCTGGAATTCTCGCCTGAAATTGGAGCAAGTTTTAGATACCTATTCTGCGCAACTCCAAACGTCGTAAAAATCAACGAGGATTTTTTTCCAGATTTATAAAAAATACTGGGCCGAAGAAGCGCCAGAGGGGCGCCAGCAGGTGGCCACAAGCCTGCTAGGCGCGACCACCCCCTGGCCGTGCCTAGGGGGCTTGTGGGCAGCCTGCTGGCCCACTGGCCCCCCTCTTCTGCTATATGAAGTGTTTCGTCCAGAAAAAAAATCAAGGAGGAGCTTTTTCGTGGATTCGCCGCCGCCACGAGGCGGAACTTGAGCAGAACCAATCTAGAGCTCCGGCAGGACGATCCTGTCGGGGAAACTTCCTTCCCGGAGGGAAAAATCATCGCCATCGTCATCACCAACACTCCTCTCATCGGAGGGACTCGTCACCATCAACATCTTCATCAGCACCATCTCATCTCCAAACCCTAGTTCATCACTTGTAACCAATCTCCGTCTCGCGACTTCGATTGGTACTTGTAAGGTTGCTAGTAGTGTTGATTACTCTTTGTAGTTGATGCTAGTTGGATTACTTGGTGGAAGAGTTTATGTTAAGATCCTTGATGCTACAAATTACCTCTCTGGTCATGAATATGATTATGCTTTGTGAGTAGTTACTTTTATTCCTGAGGACATGGGATAAGTCATGCTAATAGTAGTCATGTGAATTTGGTATTCGTTCGATATTTTGATATGTTGTATGTTGTTTTTCCTCCAGTGATGTTATGTGAACGTCGACTACATAACACTTCACCATTATTTGGGTCTAGAGGAAGGCATTGGGAAGTAGTAAGTAGATGATGGGTTGCTAGAGTGACAGAAGCTTAAACCCTAGTTTATGCGTTGCTTCGTGAGGGGCTGATTTGGATCCACTAGTTTAATGCTATGGTTAGACTTTGTCTTAATTCTTCTTTCGTAGTTGCGGATGCTTGCGAGAGGGGTTAATATAAGTGGTATGCTTGTCCAAGTAAGGGCAGTACCCAAGCGCCGGTCCACCCACATATCAAACTATCAAAGTAACGAACGCGAATCATATGAACATGATGAAAACTAGCATGACAGAAATTCCCGTGTGTCCTCGGGAGCGTTTTTCCTCCTATAAGACTTTGTCCAGGCTTGTCCCTTGCTACAAAAGGGATTGGGCCACTTTGCTGCACCGTTGCTACTTTTGTTACTTGTTGCTTGCTACGAATCATCTCACCACACAATCACTTGTTACCGACAATTTCAGTGCTTGCAGAATTTACCTTGCTGAAAACCACTTGTCAGATCCTTCTGCTCCTCGTTGGGTTCGACACTCTTACTTATCGAAAGGACTATGATTGATCCCCTATACTTGTGGGTCATCAAGACTCTTTTCTGGCGCCGTTTCCGGGGAGTGAAGCGCCTTTGGTAAGTGGAACTTGGTAATGAAACATTCATATAGTGTGCTGAAATTTTTTGTCACTTGTCACTATGGATACTAATCCTTTGAGGGGCTTGTTCGGGGTATCTTCACCTCGAACGGAAGCACAAAGAGTTGCTCCTCAACCTGCTGCACCTACTGAAAATATTTGCTTTGAATTTCCTTCTGGTATGCTTGAGAAACTGCTGGCTAATCCTTTTACAGGAGATGGAACATCACATCCACACTTGCATCTAATCTATGTAGATGAAGTTTGTGGTTTATTTAAGCTTGCAGGTTTGCCCGAGGATGAGGTCAAGAAGAAGGTCTTTTCTTTATCTTTGAAGGATAAGGCGTTGACATGGTATAGGCTATGTGATGATACTGGATCATGGGACTACAATCGGTTGAAATTGGAATTTCATCAAAAGTTTTATCCTATGAATTTAGTACATCGTGATCAGAATTATATTTATAATTTTTGGCCTCGTGACAGAGAAAGCATCACTCAAGCTTGGGGGAGTCTTAAATCAACGTTATATTCATGCCCCAATAATGAGCTCTCGAGAGAAATTATCATTCAGAACTTCTATGCTCGACTTTCTCATGATGATCGCACCATGCTTGACACTTCTTGTACCGGTTCTTTTATGAAGAGAGATATTGACTTCAGATGGAATTTATTGGAGAGAAATAAACGCAACTCTGAAGATTGGGAGCTTGAAGAAGGTAAGGAGTCAGGTATGAATTTCAAGTTTGATTGTGTTTAATCCTTTGTTGAAACAAATACTTTTTGTGACTTTAGCGCTAAGTATGGACTTGACTGTGAGATAGTAGCTTCACTGTGTGAATCCTTTGCTACTCATATTGATCTCCCCAAAGAGAAGTGGTTTAAATATCATCCTCCTTTAGAAGTCAATATAGTTAAACCCACTCCAGTTGAAGAGAGAGTCATTGCCTATAATGATCCTGTGGTTCCCAGTGCTTACATTGAGAAACCACCTTTCCCTGTTAGGATAAAGGATCATTCTAAAGCTTCAACCGTGATACGTAGAGGCTACATTAGAACAACTACACCCCCTGAGCAAATTAGATTTTAACCTAGCATTTCTATCATCAAAGATCTTCTGTCCTACGATGTTGAGGGACATAATATTCACTTATGTGAAGATGCTGCTAGAATTGCTAAACCTCACGCTAGAGACAAACATAGACATGTTGTTGGCACGCCTGTTGTTTCTGTTAAGATAGGAGATCATTGTTATCATGGTTTATGTGATGTGGGTGCTAGTGTTAGTGCAATACCTCAATCCTTATATGACGAAATCAAAGACGAGATTGCACCTGTTGAGGTAGAACCTATTGATGTCACTATTCATCTTGCCAATAGAGATACTATCTGCCGTGTGGGAATTGTTAGGGATGTTGAAGTCTTGTGTGGTAAAACGAAGTATCCTGCTGATTTCCTCGTTCTTGCTACCGCACAAGATAGCTTTTGTCCCATCATATTTGGCAGACCCTTCCTCAATACCGTCAATGCTCGTATTGATTGTGAGAAGCAAACTGTCACTATTGGCTTTGAAGGTGTGTCACATGAGTTCAATTTCTCCAAGTTTGGTAGACAACCTCATGAAAAATATTTGTCTAGTAAGAATGAAACGATTGCCTTAGCTTCTATTGCCGTGCCTCCTACTGATCCCTTAGAGCAATACTTGCTTGAGCATGAAAATGATATGCATATGGATGAAAGGGATGAAATAGATAGAGTTGTCTTAGACCAATATCCTATCCTTAAGAATAACTTGTCTGTTGAACTGCTTGGGGATCCACCTCCACCAAAGGGTGATCCTGTGTTCGAGCTTAAACAGTTGCCTGATACTCTTAAGTATGCTTATCTTGGTGAAAACGAGATATATCCTGTTATAATTAGTGCTAGCCTCTGAAAGCATGAAGAAAAGAAGTTACTAAAAACTCTGAGGAAGCACCGTGGTGCTATTGGATATACTCTTGATGATCTTAAGGGCATTAGTCCGACTCTATGCCAGCACAAGATTAAAACTGATCCTGACTTTAAACCAGTTGCTGATCACTGAGATTAAATTCTAAGATGAAAGAGGTAGTAAGAAAAGAAATACTAAATCTCCTGGAAGCGGGTATTATCTATCCTGTTGCTCATAGCGATTGGGTGAGTCCGATGCATTGCGTCCCTAAGAAGGGAGGTATTACCGTTGTCCCTAATGATAAGGATGAATTGATCCCATAGAGGATTATTACTGGCTATAGGATGGTGATCGATTTTAGGAAATTGAATAAATCCACTAGGAAAGATCATTACCCTTTGCCTTTTATCGACCAAATGCTAGAAAGGATGTCCAAACACACACACTTCTGCTTTCTAGACGGTTATTCTGGTTTGTCCCAAATACCAGTTGCACAATCTGATTAGGAGAAACCGCTTTCACGTGCCCTTTCGGTACCTTTGCTTATAGACGTACGCCTTTTGGCTTATGCAATGCACCTTCCACCTTTCAAAGATGTATGATGGCTATATTCTCTGACTTTTGTGAAAAGATTGTTGAGGTTTTCATGGATGACTTCTCCGTTTACGGGTCTTCCTTTGATGATTGCCTCAGCAACCTTGATCGAGTCTTACAAAGATGTAAAGACACCAACCTTGTCTTGAATTGGGAGAAGTGCCACTTTATGGTTAATGAAGGCATCGTATTAGGACATAAAATTTCTGAAAGAGGTATTGAAGTAGATAAGGCTAAGGTTGATGCAATCGAGAAAATGCCATACCCCACAGATATCAAAGGTATAAGAAGTTTCCTTGGTCATGCTGGTTTCCATAGAAGGTTCATTAAAGACTTCTCTAAGATTTCTAGGCCTCTTACCAATCTCTTGAAAAAGGATATTCCTTTTGTTTTTGACGATGATTGTGAGGAAGCCTTCGAAATACTTAAGAGGGCTTTGATAACTGCACCTATTGTTCAACCGCCTGATTGGAACTTGCCTTTTGAGATCATGTGTGACGCTAGTGATTATGCTGTTGGTGATGTTCTAGGATAGAGAGTTGATAAGAAGTTGAATGTTATTCACTATGCTAGTAAAACTCTAGACAGGGCCCAAAGAAACTATGCTACTATGGAAAAGGAATTTTTAGCAGTCGTGTTTGCATGTGAAAAGTTCAAGTCTTACATAGTTGATTCCAAAGTCACTATTCACACTGATCATGCTGCTATTAAGTACCTTATGGAGAAGAAGGACGCTAAACCTAGACTTATCTGATGGGTTCTCTTGCTACAAGAATTTGATTTGCACGTTGTTGACAGGAAGGGTGCTGATAACCCTGTAGCAGATAACTTGTCTAGGTTGGAGAACGTTCTTGATGACCCACAACCTATTGATGATAGCTTTCCCGATGAGCAATTGAATGTCATCAATGCTTCACGTAGTGCATCGTGGTATGTTGATTATGCCAACTATATCGTTGCCAAATATATACCACCTAGTTTCACATACCAGCAAAAGAAGAAATTCTTCTTTGACTTGAGACATTACTTTTGGGATGATCCTCACCTTTATAAGGAAGGAGTAGATGGTGTTATTAGACGTTGTGTACCTGAACATGAACAGGGACAGATCCTACAGAAGTGTCACTCCGAGGCCTACAGAGGACACCATGCGGGAGATAGAACTGCACACAAGGTATTGCAATCAGGTTTTTATTGGCCCACTCTCTTCAAGGATGCCCGTAAGTTTGTCTTGTCTTGTGACGAATGTCAAAGAATAGGTAATATTAGCAAACGTCAGGAAATGCCTGTGAACTATTCACTTGTCATTGAACCATTTGATGTGTGGGGCTTTGATTATATGGGACCTTTTCCAAAATCCAACGGGTATACTCATATCCTGGTTGCTGTTGATTACGTCACTAAGTGGGTAGAAGCTATCCCCACTAGCAGTGTTGATCACAACACCTCTATCAGGATGCTTAAAGAAGTTATTTTCCCTAGATTTGGAGTCCCTAGATATCTAATGACCGACGGTGGTTCACATTTCATTCATGGTGATTTCCGTAAAACGCTTGCTAAGTACGATGTCAACCATAGAATTGTGTCTCCCTATCACCCTTAGTCCAGTGGTCAAGTAGAGCTAAGCAACAGAGAGATTAAACTAATTCTGCAAAAGACTGTCAACAGGTCTAGAAAGAATTGGTCTAAGAAGCTCGATGATGCACTGTGGGCTTATAGAACTGCCTATAAGAATCCCATGGGCATGTCTCCATACAAAATGGTGTATGGTAAAGCATGTCATTTACCTCTTGAGCTAGAGCATAAAGCTTATAGGGCAATCAAATAGCTCAACTTTTATTTCAAACTTGCCGGTGAGAAGAGGTTATTTGATATTAGATCGCTTGATGAATGGAGACCTCAGGCATATGAGAATGCCAAGTTGTTCAAGAAAAGGTTAAGAGGTGGCATGATAAGAGGATACAAAAGCGTGAGTTCAATGTAGGTGATTATGTCTTGCTATATAACTCTCGTTTAAGATTCTTTGCAGGCAAACTTCTCTCTAAATGGGAAGGTCCCTACGTTGTTGAGGAAGTATATCGTTCCAGTGCTATCAAGATCAACAACATGGAAGGTAATTGTCCGAGAGTGGTAAATGGGCAGAGAATCAAGCATTATATCTCAGGTACTCCCATAAATGTTGAAAGCAATATTATCAATACCATAACTCCGGAATAATACCTAAGGGATATTTATCAGCCTGTTTCAGACTCTGAAAACGAAGAGGTATGTGATTCGGTAAGAAAATAGAGTCCAAAACATTTCCAGTTGGAAATTTTCTCCGTTTTGGAATTTTTGAAAAAAATACAAAAATTGGAAGTAGTCCGGAAAGCGCGCGAGGAGGCGACAAGCCTGCCAGGCGCGGGCCCACCCCCTGGCCGCGCCTGGGGGGCTTGTGGCCACCTCGTGCGCCTCCCGGACTCCATTTTCGTGCGGAGTACTCCTTCTGGTCTGGAAAAAAATCAATATATACTCTCCCGTTTGGTCTGACCCTCGTATCACGTAGATTTCCTCTATTTTCGTTTGGAGCCTGTTTCTGTTGTAGATCTAGATCGCTATGACATCCCCAAAAGCTCCGAAGGACAAGATCTTCGAGAAGGTCATCAAACCCTACCTCACGGGAGTGCTGCAACACCCTCAATCTATCGAGATGCATGAGGGGATGTTGCACATCCGTGATGTTGAGGGGCCCAAGAAGACCGGGAGCGTGGAGACGAGGCTCGAAGCAATGGAGCAACAAGTTTTCAAGTGCCAAGGGATGGTGGAGCGTGGATTCAACGCCAACCACATGATGATCACGGAGTTCACCAACAAGCACAGGGTTGATGCCAATGACATTGGGAAGCACCTCTCCAAGCTCTATGACAGGATTGATCAACTCTGGGCCCAGATCTATGACCCGCAGACCCAAAACTGTGAGTATGAGTATAGATTTAAATCAATACGGTTGGCTGCAGATTTGAGGATTCCGGAGACTCGTTCATCTTTCCATGATGGAGCACCTATGCCTTGGAAGACGGAGGATCAAGCCCATGTTGCAACAACTCCACCACCATCACCACCAAAGGAAGACAACTAAACATGGGTATGGGCAATCCCCTTGGCTTGTGCCAAGCTTGGGGGAGTTGCCCTGGTATCGTATCATCATCACATCTTTTGCCTTTACCTTTGTTTTTGTTTGTTCCTTTTCAGTTTTCTCTTTCTCTAGTAGATTAAAAGTCTTAGTGTTTTAGTCTTGATTTTTGCTTTGTGTCACCCCTGATGTATTCGAGCTCGTAAGCCATATAATAAAGAGTGTCTTAGTTGAAGGGCTTTGCCTCTTGCCATGATAAAAAAAGTGAGAAAAGAACAAAAGCATGAAAGATCATGTAATGATCTTATGGGAAGTGATGGCTTCACATATAAAAAGAATTATGATTGAGACTTGTTGATGGTAGACAAATGTAGACCTTGGTCATCGTTGCAATTAATAGGAAGTGATAAATAAGGAGAGGTTCACATATAAATATATCATCTCTGACACCATCTATGATTGTGAACACTCACTAAACTATTACATGCCTAGAAGTAGATGTTGGACAAGGAAGACAACATAATGAATTGTGTTTGCTTGGTTCCGAACAATGTTATATGATTAGAGATCCCTTAGCATGTGACGATTGCTTCCACCTCATATTAGCAAAACCTCCCGCACTAAGTAGACATACTACTTGTGCATCCATAAACCTTCAACCCAGTTTTGCCATGAGAGTCCACCATACCTACCTATGGATTGAATAAGATCCTTCAAGTAAGTTGTCATCGGTGCAAGCACTAAAAATTGCTCTCTAATATGTATGATGTATTAGTGTGTGGAAAATAAGCTTCGTACGAACCTGTGATGAGGAAGACATAAAAGTGACAGACTGCATAATAAAGTTCTTTATCACAGGAGGCAATATAAAGTGACGTTCCTCCGCACTAAGAGGACACGCATCCAAACCTCAAAAGCGCATGACAACCTTTGCTTCCCTCTGCGAAGGGCCTATCTTGTACCTTTACTTTTTTCCCTTGAAAGAGTCATGGTGATCTTCACCAATTCCTTATTCCGCCTTTATCTTGGCTGACGTCATATGCTTGGGAAAGATCTATATTCATATGTCAACTTGGAAGTAAGTATTCATGAACTATTATTGTTGACATTACCCTTGAGGTAAGCAGTTGGGAGGCAAAACTATAAGCCCCTATCTTTCTCTGTGTCCAGCTGAAACTTTGATCTCATGAGTACCACGTGAGTTATAGCAATTGTAGAGAACGAAAGGATGATTGAGTATGTGGATTTGCTTTACAAGCTCTTATTTGACTCCTTCTAATGTTGTGATAAATTGCAATTGCTTCAATGACTAAAGGCTATCGGTTTTTACTTCTCGGTAAGGTTCTTGACCCATGCTTTACTTTGTGAAGGAATTGTCACTTTAGCATGAGAGATTATATGTTGGTATTGCTGTTCTGATCATGATCATGATGCATGCATGTTCATATCTTGTTTTGTCGACACCTCTCTCCCTAAACATGTGGACATATTTATTGAGCTAGGCTTTCGCTTGAGGACAAGCGAGGTCTAAGCTTGGGGGAGTTGATACGTCCATTTTACATCATGTTTTCATGTTGATATTTATTGCTTCTTGGGCTGTTATTTCACTTCACGGTACAATACTTATGCCTTTTCTCTCTTATTTTGCAAGGTTTACATGAAGACGGAGAATGCCGGCAGCTGGAATTCTGGCCTGAAATTGGAGCAAGTTTGAGATACCTATTCTGCGCAACTCCAAACGCCGTAAAAATCAACGAGGATTTTTTTCCGGATTAATAAAAAATACTGGGCCAAAGAAGCGCAAGAGGGGCGCCAGCAGGTGGCCACAAGCCTGCTAGGCGCGGCCACCCCCTGGCCGCGCCTAGGGGGCTTCTGGGCAGCCTGCTGGCCAAAACCCCCCCTCTTCTGCTATATGAAGGTTTCGTCCAGAAAAAAAATCAAGGAGGAGCTTTTTCGTGGATTCGCCGCCGCCACGAGGCGGAACTTGAGCAGAATCAATCTAGAGCTCCGGCAGGACGATCCTTCCGGGGAAATTTTCCTCTCGGAGGGGGAAATCGTCGCCATCGTCATCACCAACACTCCTCTCACAGGAGGCGACTCGTCACCATCAACATCTTCATCAGCACCATCTCATCTCCAAACCCTAGTTCATCACTTGTAACCAATCTCCGTCTCGCGACTCCGATTGGTACTTGTAAGGTTGCTAGTAGTGTTGATTACTCTTTGTAGTTGATGCTAGTTGGATTACTTGGTGGAAGAGTTTATGTTCAGATCCTTGATGCTACTCATTAACTCTCTGGTCATGAATATGATTATGCTTTGTGAGTAGTTACTTTTGTTCCTGAGGACATGGGATAAGTCATGCTAATAGTAGTCATGTGAATTTGGTATTCGTTCGATATTTTGATATGTTGTATGTTGTTTTTCCTCTAGTGGTGTTATGTGAACGTCGACTACATAACACTTCACCATTATTTGGGCCTAGAGGAAGGCATTGGGAAGTAGTAAGTAGATGATGGGTTGCTAGAGTGACAGAAGCTTAAACCCTAGTTTATGCGTTGCTTCGTGAGGGGCTGATTTGGATCCACTAGTTTAATGCTATGGTTAGACTTTCTCTTAATTCTTCTTTCGTAGTTGCGGATGCTTGCGAGATGGGTTAATCATAAGTGGGATGCTTGTCCAAGTAAGGGCAGTACCCAAGCGCCGGTCCACCCACATATCAAACTATCAAAGTAACAAACGTGAATCATATGAACATGATGAAAACTAGCATGATAGAAATTCCCGTGTGTCCTCGGGAGCGTTTTTCCTCGTATAAGGCTTTTTACAGGCTTGTCCCTTGCTACAAAAGAGATTGGGCCACGTTGCTGCACCGTTGCTACTTTTATTACTTGTTGCTTGCTACGAATCATCTCACCACACAATCACTTATTACCGACAATTTCAGTGCTTGCAGAATTTACCTTGCTGAAAACCACTTGTCAGATCCTTCTGCTCCTCGTTGGGTTCGACACTCTTACTTATTAAAAGGACTACGATTGATCCCCTATACTTGTGGGTCATCAGGTGCCAAGTTTCTGTTAAGTGAGAATGTCAGTCTCGGTGGCTCCAATTTTTTTGACTCGATGGAACCGAAATCCCCTTTTGTTGAAAATTAAACCTAATTTTTCAGAGTTCAACTTTTTCAAAACCTTTTGATTTTTGTGATGCTCATTCACTCCAGCTCTTCTATATCTCTTCACAGGGTCAGATTGTCTGCTTGGTTTGCTAGAATGTTAGGATCACAGGATAGTCAGAACATCTTGAGTGAGCACGGTGCTGACATGGGTTCACGCACTAGTACCGAGAGGACACCTTCTGACCCAGGTACTCCTAGCTCCCATGGCTTGTCCAAGGGAGCTACCACGTCAAGAAGGATGATAAATTTTGATGAAGAAGATGTTGACTTCATCCCTGAGGAATTTGTTCCCAAGAAGCGGAAGGGGAAGACCATAGTCACGAATACTATGAGGAAGGAGTATGCCACACCTGCTGGCATTAGAGATCCAAAAGCTAGGCTTGCAAACAAGCCAGGTCAGAAGAGAGCCACAAAGAGGATTGTCCATGTTGTTGGTAGGCCAACCTCAATGTATGAAGATCCAGTAGAAGCTATTCATGATGAGGAGGAAGAAATTCGAGCTGAGATTCCTCCTCCCAAGAAGAAAAAGCTGATGGATTATGCTATGCCTAAGAAGACTACCTCAAAGCCTTCAGCACCTGAGGCTAGGAAGTTTGTAGATCCCAAGAGGACTACAAAGGATATTCCTCCAACAGAAAATAACAAAGGCTCTTTGTCCAAACAATTTGCTGCAGAGGAAGAAGAGGATGCCCGTGTGCTTATGAAGATGGGAGATCATCTGCCATCACACAATGAAGCTCACCCTACTGCTGAGGACATGAACAAGAGAAGAGATCAAGGAGTGAGGAAATGGAGATGTGTTGATCCATATGTTGTGTGAAGGAGAACTGTTGTTGATCCCCGCTTTCACACAAAGGAGCAACAAGATTCCTATGAGACTGTATTGCTTGATAAGAGTCCTGCAATGAGTGACATGAGATATGTCGATTGGGAATACATCTAGGCCAATGAACATTATTTTCCTCATGTGAGAGAAAACTTTAGGATGTTTGATATTGAAGATTTTGTTGGCAAAGAGATGACTGCAAGAAATGATGAGTTGATCATGCAATTCCATTCCACCACTCATTTCTATTCTGATGGAAGAATTGTATGGATGACTGAAGGTCATCGGTATGAGTCTACAATTGATTAATGGGCCACTATCATTGGTGCTCCAAAAGCATAAGAAGGAGACTTGCATGTGTATTTAGAACCCAAGATGAATCACAACTCCATGGCCAACATGTACATGCCAGTGCCCCATAAGTTTCTACAAACGCACAAGTTTGGCTCTGTCTATTTCTTGCAAACAGGAATACCTACTACGAACACCATTATGAGATATGCCCTGTTGTCCAAATCAGGAGATGATAAGATGATTAGAGGTTATTCCATCAATATGTTGCATCATCTAGACACCCACACCCAGTTCAGAGTGATGGACTTGATAGTTGAGACTGTCAAGAGGACTTCTGCAGATCAGAAGAGATCCTATGGATATGCTCCATATATTCAGATGATCATCAATGCCAAGATTGGCAAGCATGCATATCTACTTGATCGTCCCCACCTGCCACTTCAGCTAGAGTTTGAATACAATGAAGTTGTGATGGACTCAAGCCATCCCAGCTCAACTATTGCTCAAGAGGCAGCAGAGGCAACATAGGTAGAGGCTGCTAGGAATGCTCCAGCTCTAACCCCACAGCTCAAAACCACCGATGAGTAGATGTCCGTCTTGGTTAGCACCATCCAAGGGATGGACAAGAAAGTTTGTGAGATCTTGCTGAACCAGAAGAGACTCGAGAGGATCGTGGAGACAAAATTCCATGACTTGTATGTTAAGGTAACGGAGTTCACTACCACTGTTGAGCAGCTCCAGCATGAAGTTAATTCACTGAAGATTCCACGCTCCAGCAGTGATGATAAAGAGCCGCCTCTTCCTACTACTACTCAATGACCCATACTAGGTCAACAACTGTGCTAGTTCCATAAGGAAGACCATCTTCATCATTTCAAGCTTCAACTCCTGCTCCTGCACCTCCAGTGTCTACACCTCCAGCTCCAGGGACTTCTGCAGAAGCCTTTATCGACGCTCTCTTGTCCACTCCATCGTCAGCTACCGGAGGAGATCGTGCCCAGAGAAACGATTAGTTCTATACCTTTGAACTTTTTGGTAACTTGTTGCCAAAGGGGGATAAGTGTATAGATCAAATAGGGCTTCGAGAGAGAGAGAGAGAGAGAGCTTTGCATTTTATTTTCTCTCAGTTGTTTTTTCAAAACTTTTGGTCTTTTGGATGACTTTATCCGTTTAGGACAAGTGTTTGATCATACGCTTTGATTGTTTGATGCTACCACGATATTACTTTTGAGCTATCTACATGATGATCATTCACTTGCTTGTTTGGTGTTATGTGCATTACTATTCATTCATATCATTTATGTGCACCACCGAGTTGTATGTGACATGGAAGAGTAACCCATGATCCTAAACGATTGTGCATTTGCATTCAAACGCAAATTCAAAGTAATGCACAAATTTAGGGGGAGCTCTTGCTTTTCACATTCTTCTCAAAGCGTCGATGCTAATCGTTGATTATATCTTTTGTCAAAGCTTTGATCTATAGGTTGTCATCAATTACCAAAAGGGGGGAGATTGAAAGCACAATTGCTCCCTAAGGTGGTTTTGGTAATTAATCACAACATATGCATCATTGGACTAATGATCTTATTCAAGTATATTTCAGAAAAGTTCAAAGATGCCTTGGCCATAGGATTGTGAGGAGAAGCCCCTTGATGCAAGGAAAGTAATAGGATTGGCTCAAGTTTCAATCGAGAAGACTCTACATTTTACATTTGTGAGAAATCACTTTGAGTCCATAGGAAAGCCAATACTATTAAAAGAGGGTGAGGCATTATGATGAATTGGTTGCTCAAGTTCTTAGAGGTAGCCACCAAATATACTCAGCCACTCCCACAAAATATCTGTGTCCAAAGCCAAACCAGCAAAATAGGTGCCACCAACTATTTCCATTCAGCCCTGCCGATTTTGCACTTGACAGATCCTATGCCAAACCCTACCATCTCGGTACCACCAACTTTCACATCGGTGCCATTGAGATTCAGTGACCAACTTTCTGTTGAGAAGATTTCAAGAATCGAAATTTCCGAGTTTGAAATCGGTCTCACCGAGATTTGGAAACTGGTCTAGGTCATCGTATCGGTACCACCAAGATTTCTATATCGGTCTCACCGAGAATTCAAAAGTTGCCACATTTAGTGCAACTCGGTACCACCGAGATTCATTTCGGTGTCATCGAGTTGGGCAATAATGTTGTAATGGTTGGATTTGGGGGGATGCCTATGTATACCCCTCCACCTACCTCTCCTTCATAAGGGAAGCACTCAGAACACACATACACTTGCTAGATCCATTTTTCCGAGAGACAACAACCTACTCATGTGTTGAGATCTAGAGATTCCAATCCAATCATTGGAACCTTGATTTCTAGCCTCCCCAAGTTGCTTTACACAAGATCAATCTCTCTTACCCATCCCAAATCTGTGAGAGAGTGATTGAGTGTTGATGAGACTATCTTTTGAAGCACAATAGGAAGGAGTTCATTGTTTTACCACATCTATTACCTTTTGGAGGGTGGTGCCTCCTACTTCATGTTGTGGCATTTAACAGATAAGTTTGTAAGGGCAAGGATATCGCCTACTTCGTAAAGATCTTCCATGAGTGAGGCTAGACCTGTGTGGATGAAAGCCATGGTGGAATAAACAAGGCCGCTTCTTCGTGGACCCCTTGTGGGTGGAGCCCTCCGTGGACTCTTGCAGCCGTTACTCTCCATGGGTTGAAGTCTCCACTAACGTTGATTTATGATAGCGCCACCTATCGGAACCATGCCAAAAAATTGTTGTGTAAACCTTTGCGTTTGATCTCCCTACCTTACCCTCTACTTTACACTTGCATGTCATTACTTTCCGCTGCTATACTCTTTGATGTGCATGTGTAGGGTGTACTTGACTAGTCATAATTGCTAAAACTGGACCACAACTAAAATTGGGAAAAGGCTAAGTTTTTATCTTGTCAAGTAGTCGAATCAACCCCCTCTAGTCATACTTTGGATCCTATATTGGTCAAACCAACGATGTCAAGGATTCATCTAATCCGGTATGTAGTTCCCTTTGTACATCGGTATATTACTTGCCTGAGATTCGATCATCGGTATCTCTATACCTAGTTCAATCTCGTTACCGACAAGTCTCTTTACTCATTCTGTAATACAAGATCCCGTGACTAACTCCTTAGCCACATGGCTTGCAAGCTTATTGTGATGTTGTATTACCGAGTGGGCCCCGAGATACCTCTCCGTCACACGGAGTGACAAATCCCAGTCTTGATTAATGCCAACTCCACACACACCCTCGGAGATACCTGTAGAGCATATTTATAGTCACCCAGTTACGTTGGGACGTTTGATACACACAAGGCATTCCTCTCATGTAGGTGAGTTGCATGATCTCATGGTCATAAGAACATATACATTGACATGTAGAAAGCAATAGCAGTAAACTGGATATGATCAAACGCTATGCTTAAGGTTTGGGTTTTGTCCATCACATCATTCTCCTAATGATGTGACCCCCTTATCAAATGACAACACATGTCTATGGTTAGGAAACCTTAACCATCTTTGATCAACGAGCTAGTCTAGTAGAGGCTCACTAGGGATACGGTGTTGTCTATGTATCCACACATGTTTTTGAGTTTCCAATCAATACAATTATATCATGGATAATAAACGATTATCACGAACAAGGAAATAGGATAATACCTAATTTATTATTGCCTCTAGGTAATACTTCCAACACTGTCCACACACGGGTCTTGATGGCAAGCCACACAAAGAGTTTGCACTTGGATGGTACTCAATTGCCCCCAAACCACCGAAACCATGTTGGTGGGGATGGTCCCTCAAGCCGCACCTTATACGTGGAGGCCGCCAAACACACCCCGTTGGCGGTGAGGTTCTAAGTAATAGCATATCCTCCTAGAGCTAGACAAGATCAAGTTTGGCCCATAAAGTGTAGAACTATTGGGTATGGTTGATGGAGAGACCATTCAACATGTCGATCGTAGCAATCCAAAAAAGGTCCCAAAGAGCATCATGGGTCGTTGAGTTCTTGCTTTTTAGATGAGGAATATGGAGGGAGCGATATCCTTTGGCTTGCACCCAAAGAGCCATGGATGACATTGGGATGGCAATTGGTACCCATTACTCACATACCCGGCGGGTAAATACTCTATTAGGGCAAGAGTATGAGTTAAAAAGTATCCATGGGTAAATAAATGAGAAAAATTGTAACCTGTTGGATATAGTGGCTACATGTATGGTTTAGTATAACTTATACCCGTGTACCCATGTACCCGCATATAATCTCAAAAATAAGTCTTTAATACTAGTTACCCACATATTAAATGTATTACATGTACATAAACTCCATAGCTAGCCGACGTCCTGAATGTGTTGTTGCTTATGAGTATGTGTTGCTGTCATGAAGTATTGTTGTTTATAAGTTACTATTATAAGTTGTTGTTTGTGACTATGTAATACACAAATTGACGTGTTGCAAACCTCTATAATTTTACCCGCACGTACCCATATATCCTGACGGGTGATAGGTATGAAAAAAATTTGTACCTGTCGATGGATATGGATACGGGTCATGGATAAGGTTTAAGGCGACGGGTGATGCATATATGGTATGGGGTGGCTCCACCCATACCCAAACCCGGCGGATTCCATCCCTAGCCATGGTGTGTGCCAAAACAAGGCCAAGCAGTTGCTAATTTTTTTAAATAATACATTTTTTAGTTAATTTGAGAAAAAAATACCTAGGTTCAAGTATTTTCAAAAATAATACATCATCGGTGTTAAGGAAGCTGACTAGTTTCAGTCGGCCTCATGGAGGCCGATAGGACCTAGTCGGCCGCGAGGAAGTCGATTGGATCTAGTTAGCCACCTGTAGGCCGTTAAGTGTCCCCTTGGTCACATGGCAGTCGACGACTGGCCCGAGCACATCACTCGGCCTCCGCAACCACCAGTCAGCTACGGTGAAGCCGACATGCCTAGTCGGCCTCGGCAAGGCCGATAAGAGGCTGGGAAAGCCAGGCCGCGCCCCGTTGGTACGTCTCCAACGTATCTTTTTTATTGTTCCATGTAGTTATATTATCATTCTTGGATGTTTTATGATAAGTTTATAGCAACTTTATATCATTTTTTGGGACTGACCTATTGATATAGTGCCTAGTGCCACTTGTTGTTTTTTCCTTTGCAGAAAATCAATATGAGATGAAATTCAAATGCCACAAAACTTTACGGATATTTCTAGAGCCTAAAAACCCTAGAGGAGTGGCCGAAAAATAGTTTGAGACGCCGCAATTTCTAGTGACCATGAAATCCAATCTAGAGCCTGTTCCGGAGAGGAACACTATCACGGAGGGGTTCATCATCCTCATTGGTGCTCCTCCGATGATGCGTGCGTAGTTCATATCAGACCTACGAGTCCATAGGCAGTAGCTAGATGGCTTTCTCTCTCGTTTTGCTTCGCAATACAATGGTCACTTGGAGATCCATATGATGTAACTTATTCTTTCGCGGTGTGTTTGTTGGGATCCGATGAATTTTGAGTTTATGATCATATATATGAAATTATATTCATGCTTGAGTTATTATAGCCTCGTATTTATTCTTTGATATTTGGTTTTGTCTGGCCAACTTGATCTTTTATCTTGCAATGGGAAGAGGTGTTTTGTGATGGGTTCGATCTTGCGGTGTTCAATCTCAGTGACAGAAAGAGACATGAGACACATGTATCGTTACTATCAAGGATAAAATGATGAGGTCTATTCCTACATGAATATATCTTGTCTACATCATGTCATCGTTCTTAAGGCATTACTCCGTTTCACCATGAACTCAATACACACAGAAGTCTATGCATGCTGGATAGCGGTCGATGTGTGGATTAATAGAAGTAAATGCACACAGAAGTTGGTCTACTTGTCTTGGACGTGATGCCTATATACATGATCATTGTCTTGAATATCGTCATAATTATTTGATCTTCTATCAATTTCCCAATAGTAATTTGTCTACCCACCGTTTGCTATTTTCTCGAGAGAAGACACTAGTGAAACCTATGGCCCCCGGGTCTACTTCACATCTTCTATTTGCAATCTTTACTTTTCTATTCACGTTTCAATATTATTTGATCTTTTATTTTCAGATCTATATTATCAAAAAACCCAAAAATTCCTTGTTGTGTTTTATTTCTACAAGTTTTATTTGCATCTATCAATCTATCTTTACTTTACCCACGAGGGATTGACAACCCCTACACGCGTTGGGTTGCAAGGATTTGCTATTTGTGTTCGTTACCGCTTACATGGTCTTGTGGATCTTCCTACTCGATTGATACCTTGGTTTCATAACTGAGGGAAATACTTCTCGTCGCTGTGCTACATCATCCTTTAATCTTGGAGGGAAACCAACGCAAATCAACACGGAGTCACGCACACCTCTCTTCCTGCTATCTTCTTCTTCTTTCTTTCTCCCTTCTCTCTGCCCTCTTCCGTGCCCCAATTTTTCTACAAAATTTGAACCAATTTATTCCCCGTTCTCCACCATAGTTGGATTCTAGAGGGTTAGAGGAGGCAAGGGAACCCTCGATCTCGTGATGGGGTAGCTCGTGGTGGTGGTGTTGACCATTTTGGTGGTAGTAGTGGAGGTGGTGGTGGAGGTGGAGGTGGAGGTGGAGGTGCTGGTGGTGGTGGTGGTGTAGGTGGAGGTGGTGGTGGTGGAGGCTGCTGTGTTCGTTGTTATTCTCTCGGTGTTCATCGTTCTTCCCCGTCGTTTGTTGTTTCTTCACATGCTTCAAGGGTAAGATTCAACATTCGTTCCCGTCGTATTCAGTTGTGTGAATATATGTAGTTGCTTTGGTAATACATGTAGATGTCAAACAATTAGGTGTGTGAATATTTTTAGTATTTCCAGTAGCTTTGTCCTTCTCCTTAATATTTGTCCATGTTCAATAATTTTTTAGGTGAGTAGAGATGTCTGATGTAGTGAAGTCAGGTTTTCACTACGGTCCTCGTACTGTCCAAACAAATGAGATGGGAGCTGATCTGAGTGAATTTCAGTACATTCAGGTGCGAGTGACTTCCCCTGAAACATACCAAACCAGATCAGACCAAGGAGTTGGGGTTCTGCGGTCTTAGTTACTGCATTCCGAGGTATGTGCAACGGTTGAGAGCTTGCGACGAAAAAGTAAGCACTTCTTGGATGCCCTCTATTTCTATAGTTGTGGTCATGGGAGAGGTTCTCCATAGGAAGACCAAACATTGATGTTGTAAGTGCATCTAGTGCCCTTAGTGATTTTGGTGGCTGGAAGACTTATAGGTTAAGAGACTAATATGTTTGTGAGTATACACAGGCTCTATAAGTCGCTGAGGAGTGTGAGTTATACGATGAATATTGACCCCTAAAAATGTATGTCTTCAACTGAAGACTTTGGTCTTTCCTTGAAGACTTTGATCGCGAAGAAATTGCGATGAAATTGATATTCCTCATGAAGACATTGAAGATGAGGAATTCAGTGGGTCCTGAAGAAAACACTCTAAAGACTTCGAAGCGTGAAGTTTTATTCTTTCTGTTTCATTTTCTGTACACTGGAGTCATAGGACTGTTGTACTGTTAAAGAGGGTCGAGGTAAAACTACGAATGATTTTCCCCATGATTCTCAACCCAAGCCTAAATCTACCAAAACCTCAAAGTGAGGAATATGAGAGACATCAGGACTTTCACAGTTGAAAGTTCCGACCGTTGCCGCACCACGCGCCACCTCACTGATCTTATTCATCCAACGGTCACATTATTTAAGGGAATTTATGTTAAATCATGTCGGGATGCTCCGAGGCTATAAATAGCCGCCCCCCACAACCACTAGCTGGTTGGCTGCTCCGAGAGAAACTGACACTAATCATTTAGAGCAACCCAAATTCCTCCGAGTCTTCGATAGAAAATTATCAAGTTAGGAAATACCCCAAACACCAAACCCAAACCAAAACCCAAGTGATTGAGCATCACTGAATAAGTTGTTCCTGTGTGGAACCCACGCTTGTTACCTTTGAGGACTGTGTATCCTCCACACGGTTAAGCGTCATGGTCTAGAGCATCCGGTAGTCAATTGTGGATTGTCGGGTGACCGAGTTTGTGAGGGTTTGGAAGTCTGCCCTCAAGACTTACCACGATTGTTGGGCGAGGATTGTGTGTCCTTAGCTCAAGGAGAATACGGTAGGGACTATGTGTCTCGGGACTGTGTGTCCTTTGGTTTCAATACGAAGCCGCTCCGAACCATACGTACAACTGCCACATCAGTTGGAACTGGGTCATCAACAACTGTCTTCATCAAGCTACGAGTTCTATTTCTTCAACCTTCTCATTTTCCTCAATTGTATGTTGAAGACTTTCATCTGTATTGTTTGAAGAATTTGTCTAAAGACTTTCTCTGAATTTCCTCAACCTCAAATTCTTCACTCGAGTTAATCTTCACCTTCTTACTCTATACTTGCGAACTGTGCAAACCGAATCTCAGAAATCTCATCGAGTACTTTGATGTAGTTGTTTTTGCACTCCTGATTCTGTACTATTTCTGCTGCACTTAGTTCATCATTGAGAACTTTACTCACAAGAAATTTCCTCAGTGATGAAATTCTAAAAATCGCCTATTCACCCCCCTCTAGTCGATGTAACGCACTTTCAATTGGTATCAGAGCAAGGTACTCCCTTGTTCTGTGTGATTTTGGTTTAACCACCTGGAGTTTTAGTTATGTCGACCGTAGGTATGATCAAGGTTACTACATGATGTCCTACCTTTGAAGGAAAGGACTTTCCCTACTGGAAGACCAAGATGCAGATGCATCTACAGGCTATTGACAATGATATCTGGTATATTGTGGCAAATGGTATTCCCTCCATTGCTGCTACTGTCTCTGCCGCTGATGTGAAGAAGTTCAAGCAACTTGACTCACAAGCAAAGAATATCATATGTGACCATCTGAGCAAAGGTCATTATGGCAGAGTGAGTGCTTTGGGAACAGCTAAGCTTATCTGGGATAGGCTGTCCAAAGTCAATGAGGGAGTCTCAACACAGCGTGACTCTCGTGTCGATGTTCTTCGCAATCTCTTCAATCGCTTCAAGAGGCTTGACAATGAAATCTACCAAGATACCTTTGATCGCCTCACTGACATCTCAAATGAACTACAAACATTGGGAGCTAGAGACATCACTGACCATGAAGTTGTGAAGAAACTGCTAAGATCTCTTGATCCATCATTTGACACACTGGTTCCGATGATTCAAGAACGAAGAGACTACAAAATGTTTGATCCTGCTGATATACTTGAGAGACTCAATACTCATGAATTCCAACAAGAAGAAAAGAGAGATCCGTATGGACCAAGCTACTCAAGACCTCGTGCGCTGAAGGCTAAGGCTATTCCCTCATCTGAAGAAGAAGACCCGGATTGTAGCATTGGTGATCCTGAAGAACTCGGACAGGAGCTTGTAATGCTCATGGGGAAATTCTAGAAGTTCACAAAGCAAGTCGAGTTTGGTAAATCTTCAAAAAGAGATACGAGGAAATTAGAATCTTCATCTGAGGACTACAAGAAAAGAACCTGCCACAAATGCAAGAAATCTGGTCACTACATTGCTGATTGTCCTCGCTGGGTGAAAGAATCAAGGAAGAAGAAATACAAGGATGAAAGTTCTGATGACTCAAAGAAAAAGAAGAAATCTTCAAAATCCTCATCCTCAAAGTCCTCATCGCACAAGAAGACGAGTTTTAGATAGGCTTGGGAACTCATTGGCAAGGAAATGAATTCAGAAGAAGAATCTGAGGAATGTGATGAAGAGGAAGGTTCTGAAGAGGATTCATAGTCTGGTGTGGCAAGTCTTGCACTGGCTACCACATTCGTTAGCAAGTCAATCTTCAACCTTGTATTGATGAATATGTTGATGACTTCGATCCAACCTATTACTTCATGGCAAAAGGTTCAAAGGTACCAAACCATACTTGTTCCTATGATTCTAGTGAATGTGAACCTGATGATTATCAAAAACCCAGTTACTATAAACTTGCCAACATTGCCACTAAGCAGCAAAGTGCCATTGAAAAGCTTCAAAAACTGCTAGACAAACGCGATGATCTGTTGAATGATGAAATGAATCGTACTCAAGTCCTCACTAAATATGTGAAAAGTCTTCAGTCTAGATTTGAGAGTCTTCAAGAACGTTATGGCACACTCTTGGCCGATCATGAGAAATTTTCCTATGAATTTGTTCAAAGGAAGCTTGATCTTGAGAAGTCGAAAATGTCTCATGATGATCTTCGAATTGAAAACGACTCATTTCTTGCTCAACAGATCAATGTCGGTGAGGTTGAACTCATTCCACCATGTTTGAAATGCATCGAGCGTGAAACTGCTAATTCTTCACCAGAACCATCAAATGCTTCTATCGCTACAAATTCTTCAACTGTTCCCATGGTATCAAATTCTTCACTTGAGGAAACCACAAATTCTACTGACGAAAATGCAGGGTTGAAGGAATTGTGTGTGAAAGGCATATACAAAAGTCTCAAAGGGCATCAAACCCTTCAGAATTGTGTGCAATGTGCTCAAAAAGCATATTCTGAACAGGAACCCGAGGAAAGAAGGCATTGCCTTTGAGAGGAAATTGAATGCCGATGGATCATACTCGAAACCTGACCAGTACCCCAAAACCTCATGGGTTGCTGCTAAAGGCCCTCCCGTCATACATCCACTCTTACAAGCTTTGCATGTGAAATATCCTATTCCTCTGACGAGTCATTTGACTCCAACTATAAACTGTTCAAAAATTAACCTGGTGAAGTATTTGCAAGATATGTTGGAACTAACTGCAGGAATGGATCACCCCTGAGGAAAATTTGGGTCCGCAAAAGTTGCTTGGAAAATCTTCAGGTGAATGTCCTCATGACACCACCTGCGAAGAAACAGAACCCCAGATCAAATTCCTCACGTGGACCAAAGTCTTCACAGGGATCAAAATCCTCAAATGGTCAATATTATGCTCGTACTCGCACTAATGCTTCTGATATGCAGGGAAATTACGAGGGACATGAATATGAGCGTTATTCCTCAAATCATTATGTTCATAAGTCCTCAAAGAAATTCTCTGCCTATTCATTTGAGTACTCTAACCCCCTATTGTGAAATGAAGTGCATTAGCTTCAATGCCTCCATTCTCATATGGTGCTCACCTTCTGCAGGTTAGGTCTTTGCCACCCCTTCAGATGTGGGTGGTGAAAAAATTGAACTAATCACTTATGTAGGTTAGGTCTCCATATGAAAGTCATCATCTGAAGAATTTACTGGAGACCTGAGGAAATTGCTTGATTGGACGCAAGCTAAAAATAATGAAATAATAACATTTCACACATCCTCTTATCTGATGGAATTGATATCATATTCTTCAAGTCTAAAGCATATGAGATGGTAACTTGTACTAATTCATCTACAGGATGACAAACCCAAGAATACACAGTGGGTTCTTGACAGTGGTTGCACAAATCACATGACTGGTGATAGAAGCTTGTTGATGAATATACCACTGACTCCATCACCAGTGAAGCAAATCACTTATGTTGATAAAGGTAAAAGCAAGGTATTAGGATTTGGCAAAGTGGTTATCTCCACGGACACGCACATGGACAAGGTCATGCTTGTTGAATCCCTTGGGTTTAACCTCATGTCAGTCTCAATGCTTTGTGATCTTGATATGATTGTCATCTTTGGAAAATATAGATGCGTAGTCATCATGGAATACTCAATAGTAGTCATCATGGTTATCTTGATGAACTTGGTATTACTCACGAATTGTCTGCTCCTTATACTCCTCAACAGAATGGCGTCGTTGAACGCAAGAATATGACTCTGGTTGAAATGGCACGGACTATGATTGAAGAATATCAGACTCCTCGTTGCTTCTGGCCTGAAGAATCAACACTGCTTGCCACATCATCAACTGGGTATACCTTCACAAATTCCTCAAGAAAACCTCATATGGACTCCTCACTGACAAGAAACCCAATGTAAGTTATTTCAAAGTATTTGGTGCAAGATGTTGGATTAGAGATCCTCACCAGAACTCAAAGTTTGCACCTAAAGCACATGAGGGTTTTATGCTTGGTTACGGAAAGGACTCGCACACCTACAGAGTCTTCAACACCTATCACAACAAGGTTGCTGAGACTATAGATGTGCGGGTCGATGAAACTAATGGCTCGCAGAGAGAGCAATTGCCTCCTGTGGCAGATAAATTACCTCATGAGAAAGCCATCAAGCTCAAAGCTACTGAAGATATCATTCCTATTGAAGAACAACCTCTAGTTGAAGAATTCGTCCCCAACACTAAGGAAATTCAAGCAGGTGCACCTGAGGAAAATGCTATAGATCAAATTTCTCAGCCCAACCAAAGTCTTCAACCAGCTCATCCAAGAATTGGAAACGAAGTGGAACTTGACAAAATCCTCGATGACATCAATGCGCTAGGTCCTCTCACTCACTCAAAAGCTTCACATTTAGTTAACTTTTGTGGGCATTCCTCTTTTGTGTCTATCATAGAACCCTCAAAAGTTGTCGAAGCCTTCATGGAACCTGAGTGGATTCAAGCCATGCAAGATGAACTTCTTTAGTTCAAGCTAAATGACGTGTGGGAATTCGTCAAACGACCAGATCCTCGCAAGCACAATATCATCGGCACCAAGTGGATCTACCGAAACAAATAAGATGAGGATGGTCAAGTGGTGAGAAATAAGGCACGAATTGTAGCCCAAGGCTACACACAGGTTGAAGGAATTGACTTTGATGAAACTTTTGCACTTGTTGCTAGACTTGAAGCTATTCGAATATTACTTGCTTATGCTAACCATCACAATATTACACTATATCAAATGGATGTGAAAAGTGCATTCCTTAATATTAAGCTTGAGGAAGAAGTATATGTTGGTCAACCCCCAGGTTTTGAAGACCCGAAGTATCCTGACAAAGTCTTCAGACTCAAAAAGGCACTCTATGGCCTCAAGCAAGTCCCTCGGGCGTGGTATGATACATTGAAGGAATTCCTCATGAAGAAAGGCTTCAAGCCCGGTTCACTTGATCCTACTCTTTTCAAAAAAATCCTATGATAATGAACTATTTCTGTGTCAAATATATGTCGACGACATTATCTTTGGTTGTACTGACAAACGTTACAGGGGTGAATTTGCTTACATGATGAGTGAACAATACTAAATGTCTATGATGGGGGAGCTGAAATTCTTCTTAGGTCTTCAAATTCATCAACAACACAATGGCATCTTCATATCTCAGAAGAAATACCTCAAGGACGTCAAGATTGCTATGCCTACCAACGGCCACCTCTGCACTGACGAAAATGGTAAGGATTTCGATCAGCAGGTATATCGTTCTATGATTGGCTCTTTATTGTACCTATGTGCAACTAGGCCAGATATTATGCTTAGTGTTTGCATGTGTGCTCATTTTCAAGCAAAACCGAAGGAATCACACCATAAGGCTGTGAAACATATTCTTCGATACTTAGCTCACACACCAACACTAGGATTATGGTACCCCAAGGGCTCAAATCTTTACCTCGTTGGATATTCTGATTCTGATTATGTTGGTGACCGTGTGGATCTCAAGTCAACATCAGGACATGCCATTTCCTTGGAAGATCATTAGTCTGCTGGTCCTCAAAGAAGCAGAATTGTGTTTCTCTCTCCACTGCCGAAGCTGAATACATTGGTGCTGGATCCTTCTGTGCTCAACTGCTATGGATGAAGCAACCCCTCAGAGACTACAACATCAACATGAAGAATGTGCCACTCTACTGCGACAATGGGAGTGCAATCAAGATCGCCTACAACCCAGTACAACACTCGAAGACCAAGCACATCCAGATTCATCATCATTTTCTTTGTGACCATGTCCTCAAAGGCAATATCATAATTGATCATGTGAAGACTGATGATCAAATAGCAGATATCTTCACTAAGCCCTTGGATGAGAGAAGGTTTTGCAAGTTGCGGTGTGAAGTAAATATACTAGAATCTTCGAATGTCTTGTAAACATGCACACATCCTAACACTTATGCAAAAAATGATGACTTATATGTGCAACACACAAAGTAATGATTTTCTTCAATCAATGAAGAATATCACACTAAGTGTGAAGAAATCAATGAAGAATTTGGTTCTCACGGCCCTACGACAATTGTACGCGGGCCTGAAATCATCATTCTTATATGGTGGGTCACGCCACCACCCAACTTTGAAATTCTTCAAGTTGAAAATTCTTCAAAGTTGAAATTCTTCAATCTAAGACTTTGCATCAAATTCCAAAAAAAATTCAAAGTCTTCAAAATCTTAAAATTCTTCAAAAGTTTTTGATGACTTTCATTTGATTATATATATATTGAGCTTTCAATGTGCTCAACAACATTCACTTATTGCTCGGTCTTCAATTTGATATTTCCTCTAAGTGAATGTGATCGGACCTGACTCCCCTGTGTGCTCAACCCAGTCTATTCTCAATTCTTCATATGCGTTCTATTTGACACTTGTTCAAAATCCTCACCGAATCCTTGTCAGCGGAGGACTTTGCAATGAAATCCTCAAAATTCAAAAAAAAATGTTACAACAGTAACCACACCCACTACTCACGTTCAGATAACCACGATCTCCACCGCTTCAATCGTGGGCACCACGTGTCACACGCAGATGAAGGGGCAAGGGCAGTTCGGTCTGAAAGTTTCAGCCCGAACAATTTTTCACGTGAGCTATAAATACCCCCTTACCCCCTCAGTCAAAACTCTTCTCTTCCTCTCGTCTTCTCAGCTCGAGCTCAAACCATAGTGTCGCCGCTAACATCTTCGTCGCCGGTGAGGAAAGGCTTCATTTGCTCGCCCTCGCCCTCGCCGGACTCACGCTGACATCGAAATATCTTCCTCCATCGTCGTTGTAGCTGTTTGCAATCGCCAAGTTAGGGCACTGAAGATCTGAACAGAAAAACTTCTTCTTTTTACTGCTCCAGTTCATCGTGTTCTTCGCACATGGTAAATAAAATCGTATTTTACTACCCCTGTTGATCTCTTAATTCTCTTTAGATTCGCAAAATTTGTTTTTCCTCAAAAATTCTCTCAATTGTTCACACTCATGCCTAGAACTCTTGATGAATTTCACTAAGTCACTAAAATTCTTCACGAGATTCCTTAATTGTGTAAATTTTCGAATCTGCACAACTCTGGAACCCAAGATCAGAATGCTTAGTCAAATTCCTCAACTCACTCGTCAAATTCCTCAACTTTTAAAAAAATCAATTTCCTCAAATCTGAGAACGCATATGACCTTTCCAAATTCTTTGCACCTATACTCTGTTCACAGGTACAAAATGTCAGCTGATGAATCTCTAGGTTTTCATCAACTTAACTCATTTGCAGCATTTCTAGAAGAAACCTTACGTGTGTCTTCAGAATCATCAGAGTTCAAATTCCTCAGCAAAAACCTCGACTGAAGAAAATGGAAGAAGACTAGAAACAGAAAGGTGGCAAGAAGTTGGACCAAAATACAACCTTTGAGATCCCAGAAGAAATCCATGCTGACTATTGTACACCTGATGAGGAAATTCGTGGTAAAGAGACCATGGCGAAGCGCAAAATAAGGCTTCAAGAGATTGAGCGCAGGTGGGCAAAAGAGTGGAAGGAGTAAAGACATGTGACTCCAAAATATGCCAAGAAGATTGCCGTCAAGCCTCCCTGCAAAAGGTTGCCACAGGGAGATCAACAAGCAGCTCATCCCTCAAGCGTAGCCACTATTGAGGATTACCCTCGTGAGAAAGACAAATACTTGTCTAAGTTGCAGAAAAAGGCAAAAGCTGCTATGAGAAAATTCAATGAGGACTCTGCTGCTGCAGCCACTGCTGCCACTTCTTCAGTTGCTGAGGCCTCTGCCACTGAAATTCCACAGAAGAAGGTTGTGCTGAAGAAACCAAAAGCTTCAACAGCTGCGTCAAAAGAGCAATTTCCTCAGAAAGTTGCAACGACTGAAAATCCTCAACTGTAGCACAGTCTTCACCTCCTCCGCAAAAGCAGCTCAGTAATATTCAATCCGAACAACCTAGTTCCTCTGTGCCATCTGCTACTGGCTCTGCTTCAAAATCTTCACCAAGTCTTTTGAAGACTAAGATGACTGCTGGTAAAGGTACCAGACCTAGTCCAAGCAAAATCATCAACATTCCTTCTGCATCAGAAGGGAGTGAACAATTTGATGATGAAACACTTCAAGCAATTATCAAGAACAAACAAGAAAGAGTTGCACAAGCCACTGGCAGCTCCATTCCTCTTGCAATGGATCTGAAGGTATTGCTAGACTTCATAGACCTCTGGTATGAAAATCCAAACACTCCTATTGATGATTTGAAGCTTCCCCTAGTGTAAGCCACATGGTTGCCCCTTTCATCAATGAAGCCAAATGGAAGGAACAGCAAGCCAAGCAAGCCAGGGCTGCTAAAGTCAAAAAGAAGAAATTTGTGAAGCAGAATCTCCTCAACTTGTCGGCTGAAAAACTCATTTCAACTCAGGCTGAACTCAAAACCCTCATGAACAAGTATACAAGTTTTCACGCTGATCATAAAGGGGTCAAAGTGCAATTCATCAAATCTACAACTACTGCAATTGATGAATACAATAGCAGAACGGCAGCACCAAAGCAGCAGCCAAACCCTCAGCCAAGCTACACTGTTCAGATGACTGAGGAAGATGAAAATGAAGAACCAGCTGCTGAAGAGATTCCTCAAAATACTCCAGATAAAGAATCTGCAAGGCCTGGCACAGATGAACCAGTGCCTGATGAAATTGCGCCTTCACCAAAATCCTCAAAGGTGAAGAAAGTGGCTCCGTCTGCATCGGACGAGAAGAAAACTAAAGGGCTAAAAAAGAAGCTAAAAAGAGAAAAGCTTCACTGGCTTCAGAATCCTCAGAAGCCAAACGTCTGAAGATTATGCCTTCAGAATCTTCATCAACCCCGGTGGATGCTACTCCTCTAAATGAAGCACCTTCATATATGATCGTTCCTTTCGGTGAGGAATATGTCATTCCCGAAGAGTTTGAAGAAATGGAAGACACTCGCTCTCGGGCATCCACTCCGATGGATGAGAAAATTCAAATTGATGACATTCCTCAATGTTGGAGAACATAGCATGGGAAACAAAAAAATTCCTACGCACACGCAATACCTATCCATGGTGATGATCATCTATGAGAGGGGAGAGTGAATCTACATACCCTTGTAGATCACTAAGCGGAAGCGTATATAACGCAGTTGATGTAGTGGAACATCTTCGCGATTCAAATAGAGGGAGTAGAGGGAGCACGTGGCAATTAGGGTTAGGGCTACCTCTAATTCCTATATTATATATAGGAGGGAGGGAGGAGAGGAGGCAGCCTCAAACCCTCAAGGTTTGGCCGAAATTGGTGGTGGAGGAGTCCTACTCCAATCCTACTAGGACTAGGATTCCTCCTCTCCACTTGGAAACCCTTTCCTCCTCTTCCACCTTTGGGTTTTTTCCTTCTCAAACCTCATGGGCCTTAGTGGGGGATTAGGACAGCCCACTAGGGGCTGGTTTGTCTCCTCTCAGAGCCCATGAGGCCCCTCGGGGCGTGACACCCACCCCGATGGTCCCCGATACCCTCCCGGCACTCCCCGTACACTACCGAAGTACCCGAAACTTTTTCGGTGACCAAAACAGGACTTCCTACATATCAATCTTTACCTCTGGAGCATTCCGGAGCTCCTCAAGATGTCCGGGATCTCATCCGGGACTCTGAACAACTTCCGGTTACCAACACACATAACTCAATAATACCGAAACGTCACCGAACCTTAAGTGTGCAAACCCTGCGGGTTCGAGAACTATGTAGACATGACGTGAGACATTCTCCGATCAATAACCAATAATGGGACCTGGATGCCCATATTAGCTCCTACATATTCTACAAAGATCTTTAGCGGTTGAACCTCTATGTCATGGATTCAGTTACTTGCCCGAGATTCGATCGTCGATATCTCCATACCTAGTTCAATCTCGTTACCGGCAAGTCTCTTTACTCGTTCCGTAATACAAGACCCATTAACCAACTCCTTAGTCACATTGCTTGCAAGGCTTATTGTGATGTTGTATTGCCGAGTGGGCCCTGAGATACCTCTCCATCATACAGAGTGACAAATCCCAGTCTCGATTCCCGCCAACCCATCACACACCTTCGGAGATACCTGTAGAGCACCTTTATAGTCACCCAGTTATGTTGCAACATTTGATACACATAAGGTATTCCTCTGATGTCCGGGAGTTGCATGATCTCATGGTCATAGGAAGAGATATATTGACATGCAGAAAACAATAGCAACAAACTCACACGATCATATGCTACGTTCATAGTTTGGGTCTTGTCCATAACATCATTCTCCTAATGATGTGATCCCGTTATCAAGTGACAACACTTGCCTATGGCCAGAAAACCTTGACCATCTTTGATTAACGAGCTAGTCAACTATAGGCTCACTAGGGACAGTGTGTTGTTGATGACGAGGTGATGTATATACTTCTCATCCCTCATTGGATACCCCAAGTGGAAGGTGGAGATGTAGTCAGCAGCAAATTTCTCTTACACGGAGACAGTAAGGTCTATCGAACCAGGACGACTCCTAGGCTCAACAAGTAGGTGTCTTCCACCCACGCGCTAGCAGAAGACGTGGACCTGCACACACAACAAATAACTTTGCTCCCAACGAGTACAGAGAGGTTGTCAATATCTCCAGCCTTGTAGTTTGCAAAGGATCAAAACACAAGCGGGAAGGTAATAGTGATTGCAACGGAAAATTAAATAAAGCGGTAAATAGTGGAGGTTTAAACAATGGTGGTGATATGGACTGGAGTCACATGACATTCACTAGTGATGTCTCTCTCCCAAAAGACGATAAACAACTATGCTAGGGTAAACAAATCACAGTTGGGCAATTGACAGAATTATGATCGCACCTCAATGCTAATTATGCTCCTTGATAGTTAGAGGTTCAATATTAATGGGGAGTACGCCAAGACAAGTAGACCGCTTATTCATCAGCATCTACTTACTAATCATCCACCTTGAGATATCTATCCCGAACATCTCTCCAGTATTAAGTTGTGAGCCCCACCCAAAGTGTAAACTCAAAGCAACGACCAACTGCATTAACGAACTATGCGTAAGGTAAACAATCCTTGCAACCGTGGTCAGAAGCACCGTTGTTTTCTCCCTGGTGGCAACAAGCACATCCCCTAGTCTCATGTTTCTTTCACTCAAGCTAGACATCGAGGGGCCCCAACCCAAAATCGTGCATAACGCTCCCTCTTGGAGTTACAATCTACTACTTGGCCAAAGCAATAAAAAGCAATGGAGAACATGCATGAATCACTAAGGAACATAATATAAAAGGATAATCAAATATATAACTCATAACAATCTGAACATAATCTCATAATCCATCGGATCCCAACAAACCGAGCATAGCAATAGCAAGAGAATTACATAGATGCCTTGATCATGTAGGGTAGCTCACAAGGACTAACCATTGAAGCACAAGATTGGAGAGAAGTCATCAGATAGCTACTGGTCATGGACTCATGGTCCAAGGTAAACTACTCACCGCACATCAGGGAGGCGTCCATGGTGGTGCAGAAGCTCCCGGAGGTCAATCCTCCCTCCGGCAGGGTGCCGAGAAGAGGTCTCCTCACGCTCCCGATCTCGGAAGCGCTGTGGCGGTGAAACGATGGAGAAATTCGTGATTCCAAGTAGTCTGCGAGGGTTTCCTCTCGGGACTCTAAATATAGGCCAAAGGAGGGCATCGGAGGAGGTGGGACACACCCAGGTGACCTCCTGGAGCGACCTAGGGCCTGGCCGCACCAGCACGCCGCCTGGGAGGCCCCTGGCCCCCCTTCGATGATCAGGAAGCTTCTGTTTCACTGATTTTTTATATATTTTTCTGGAGTTTTTAGGGATTCGGAAAATTGGGTAAAAGCCCCTGCAAAATAGACATCAGCATACAGAAACTGACACTGGGTGCACTGAGTTAGTAGGTTAGTCCAAGTATGTGTAAAATGATATAAAAGTATGAAAGTACGTTATATCGACTAGAGGGGGTGAATAGGAGATTTTCACAATTTCATCGCTGAGGAAATTCTTTTTGAGGAAATTCCTCACTGATGAGTAATGTGCAGCGGAAATAGCACAGGAACAGAGGTGCAACGATCACAACAGCAGTTTAGTTGATGAAGATTATGAGAATCGGTTTGCACAGTATGCAGGCACATAATAAGCAGGTGAAGATTAACCGGTATGAAGAATTTGAGGTTGAGGAAATTCAGAGAAAGTCTTCAGCAAATTCTTGAAACATTGATAATGAAAGTCTTCAACATACAATATTGAGGAATTGAAAGAGTTGAAGAAATAGAACCCGTATCACGATGAAGAGAGTTGTTGATGACCCAGTTCCAACTGTTGTGACAGTCGTACGTCTGGTTTGGAGCGGTTTGGTATTGTAACAAAAGGACACACAGTCTTGGGACACACAGTCCCGGGGCACACAGTCGCTATCGTATTCTCCTTGAGCTAAGGACACACAGTCCTCGCCCAACACTCCTGGTAAGTCTTCAGGGCAGACTTCCAAACCCTCACAAACTCGGTCACCCGACGATCCACAATTGACTGCTGGATTGCTCTAGAACATGACATCTAACCATCTGGAGGATGCACAGTCCTCAAAGGTAAAAGGCTTCAGTTCCACACAGGAACAAATTCTTCAGTGATGCTCAATCACTTGGTTTTTGGTTTTTGGTTTGGTGTTTGGGGTATTTCCTCACTTGATGATTTACTCTCGAAGACTATGAGGAATTTGGGTTGCTCTAAATGACAAGTGTCAGTTTCTCGCAGAGCAGCCAACGACCTAGTGGTTGTGGGGGTGGCTATTTATAGCCTGGGAGCATCCCGACATGATTTGACATAAATGCCCTTAAATATTATGACCGTTGGTGTGGATAAGATCGGTGAGGTGGCGCGAGTCACGGCAAGTGTTGGGACTCTCAACTATGAGAGTCCTCATGTCTCTCATATTCCTCACTTGAGGCTTTTGTAGGTTTAGGCTTGGGTTGAGCATCATGAGAAAATTCATTCCGTAGTATTACCTCGACCCCCTTTTACAGTACGGTGTTCCTGTGACTCAAGAGTGAATGAAATGAAACAAAAATAATAAATCTTCACGCTTCACAGTCTTCGGACTGATTTTCTTCAAGACACACCGAATTCCTCATCTTCAATATCTTCATGAGGAATATCAATTTCATCGCAATTTCTTCGCGTCAAAGTCTTCAGCATAAGACCAATTTCTTTAGCCGAAGACATACATTTTTAGGGGTCGATATTCATCGTATAACTCAAACTCCTCAGCGACTTATAGAGCATGTGTACACTTATAAACACATTAGTTACTTAACCTATAAGTCTTCAAACCACCAAAATCACTAAGGGCACTAGATGCACTTACAATCTCCCCCTTTTTGGTGGTTGATGACAATTAGGTTAAGTTTTCAACGGGGATAAAAATATGAAGTGTAAATACTGAGTTTGTGGAATTTGAAATCAAGATACTGAGAGACTCCCCCTGAAGATGTGCATATTTTGAGGCAATTTCTTTTCACAGCAGATGCACATTGATGATTTATATCATGGAGATCTCCCCCTGTATCTTGTAAATCATGCATACATTTGACATTTAATATGAGGAATTGAAAATGCATGATGAAAAATGGTGTCTGATGAATTTCAGCATGCCTGCATTAATATACTTTGAGGAATAAGCATGCGAAGAAAAACGTTTAAAAGAGTCAGAGCGCCATCGGGCTTAAGTTACAACTCATTACATAAAACACTTCAGAAGAACCAAGAGTTTGTAACTTAATAAAGTTCATAAGCCCCAAAATATATCCCGCGTGAAGACGGACTCAGATTTCTCCCCCTTTGTCATCAAGTGACGAAAAGGGACAAAGCTGAGGACTAACGCCCCATGAAGACTTTCACTTCTTGGTTGATGAAGAGGCGTGAGTATTCTTGGCGACAGGCTTCTTCCTTGGACCAGTTGCAGTGTCTTCTGGTTCTTCATCACACTCTGCAGTGCGGAATGAAGAAAAAGAACTGTCCACAAGGTCAGGAACTGGAATTGGCTTGAATTTCTTCTTGGGAGGCCACGACCAGTCGAAGTCCTGAGTGAACTCCAATTCCTCAAGTTCCTCTTGAGTCTTCAGATGAGACAAGGTGGCCGAGGTACGATCAAACACATCATGAAGATAATAGTGATTTTCCTCACTACATTCTGAGTCTCGTTGAGGGTTTTCACAATGGCACTGAATTGACATTTTACCCATTTGTGATTGCGATCGACCTTCTGAGGAAGACCGAGGAGTAGCTCTCTGTTGTTCATCACTCTTGGGGCAGTTGGGCTTGGTGGATCTTGAGTGGCAGTGTCATCATATGAAGAATATGATTCTGCTTCGCGAAACTGGCCATCAAGGGGCCGATTTCCTTCATCAATGATAGATTTTCCTTTGCCTTCAACATGCTCCAATGTCTTCTTGATGACTCTGATGGGCGGCGGATATCCTATGTGATTAGGAAAATCAGCAAGGAAGTTGATGCTTGACCTGCTTGTGATGAATCTCATGATCCATGGAGCATAAATCTTCATATCAAACGGCGACAGTGCATTATCAGCCAAAGTCCTCAGGAAGAAGTCATGAAGGTTTATTGGTATGCCATGGATGATATTGAAGAGGATGTTCTTCATGATTCCTACGACATCTTCTTCATCATCATGGACTTTGATAGGAGCGATGACATTGGCCTGGATTCTGTAGACCGTTTGTGGTTCATACTTCAAGTCTTGAACCAGAAAGCGAGTCCTTGGAGGTCTGTTGGGCAGCTCTCGTTCCTCATACATCAGCACCGCATTTTCTGAAGGAATTGAGACTAGAAGCGCACGAAGCAATTCAGTGGAAGGCGCTTTGTAGTGCGTGTGCTGAGTCATCCAGTCCAACACCCAAGTGTTGACATCCTTCGGGTTTCCAGAGATATGCAAAGTAGCGTAGAACTGAAGAATTATGTCACAGTTCCAGTCACCTATGTCAGTGCAGAGAGGCAGCAGTCCAGCTTCGTGAAGAACATTGAGGACTGGAGTGAAGCAAGGAATTTCTTCCATGTCACAGTGAGGAATATGCTTGTGCTCAAATATTTTGTTCCTCCCACAGAGCACAAAGGCATAGTAGTTAAGTTGAGTCCTCGTCCAAAATTTTCGGTGCCTGATGCGAAGCTTATCATACGGATTTGCGCATGTGAAGTACATCCGTTCTTCATAGAATGCTTCCTTTCGAAACTTTGGCCTCCTTGAAAAAGGCTGATTTTGCTGCAGTTGAAGATTATGTTGATGTTCTTGAGGAGGAGCAACTATCATTGTTGTTTCTGTGTTGACCACAACAATAGCAGTTTTGGTGTTAGGGGCAGGAGCATTTTCTTCATTCTGGCCTTTTTCTTCAGGTTGAGGATTTTCCTCAGCTTGAGGAATTTGCTTGGTGGAGGAGGCAGTTGTAGCATTGGTCGCTGCATTATCTTCAACTGATGCAGCTGATCCTTGAGTAGATTCTTCACAGACGGTCTTCCCATCAGATCCTGTGAGGATTTCTGTTGCAGCAGGAGTAGGAGGGATCTGGGTAGACCTTGGTGAGCAATGAGTCTCTTCCCAGAAATCATCACGAAAAAATGGAGTGGTGCACTCAATGACATCAGAGGTCTCTTGAGGAATGGAGGGTTGAGGAATGTCATCAATTTGTATTTCCTCATCCATGATTTCTTCAGCTTCAGCATCTTCCATTGCCTCATCATCTTCAGGAATGACATAGTCAACTCCGAAGGGAACCAATGAGTAGGATGGAGCTACATTCATAGGCATAGCATCCACTCAGGCAATTGAAGACTCTGTTTGAGTGACCTTTGGGCGCTTGGCCTCTGAGGATTCTCAGGTCATTGAAGCTTTTCTTTTCTTTGCTTCCTTCTCAACAGCTTTGGTCTTCTTTACGTCTCATGCAGACGGAATCATCTTCTTCACCTTTGAGGGTTGAGGTGAAGGAATTGTTTCTTCAGGATCTGGTGCAGACACAGTCCTGGCAGTTTCCTCAGCTGAAGCATTTTCTTCAGCTGGAACATTTTCTTCAGCTGGAGCAGATTCATCCGTTGGAGTATCTTGAGGAATTTCCTCAGCAGCAGGTTCATCAGCTTCATCTTCTTCTGTTAGCTGAACCGTATAGCTAGACTCAGGTAGCTTTTGCTGCACAGGAGGAGCAGCTTTCTTGTTGTATTCATCAACTGCATCTGTTGCAAACTTGATGAAATTCACCTTGATACGTTGACGATCCGATAGGCTCGTGTACTTATCTGTCAAGGTTTTCAGTTCAGCCTGGGTTGAAACAAGAGCTTCATGCGTCAGATTAAGGAGATTCTGCTTGAGGAATTTCTCCTTCTTCAGTTTAGCAGCCTTTGCTTGCTTGGCTTGCTCTTTTTTCCATTTTGCCTCATTGATGAATGTGGCAACCATGTGACTGAGACCAGGGGAAGCTTCAAGTCATCAATGGGAGTGTTTGGATTTTCATACCAGACATTGATTAAATCCAGTAGAACCTTGGGTTCCATGGCAAGAGGAATAGAGCTGCCTAAGGCTTGTGCAACTCGTTCCTGCTTGTTTCTGATGATTGCTAGAAGAGTTTCATCATCGAATTCCTCACTTCCTTCTGATGCAGAAGGAATGTTGATGACTTTGCTTGGACTGGGTCTGATGCCTCTTCCAGCAGTCATTTTAGTCTTCAAGAGAGTTGGTGAAGACTTTGTAGCAGAGCTCGTGGAAGATGGCACTGAGGAGATGGAATGAGCAGGCTGATGCTTAACTATCTGCTTTTGTTTGGGCTGTGAGGACTGTGGTGTTGTTGAAGGTTTTGGCACTGGTGCAGCCTTTTGAGGCAATTTCTCTTTTGGCACTGGGGCCTTTGGTTTCTTTGGCACAGACTTCTTCTAAGGAATAGTTGTACCAGATGGTTCAACAGCTAAAGAGGTGGCGGCAGTGGCAGGAGCAGGAGAGTCCTCATTGAATTTCTTCACTGCAGCTTATGCTTTCCTCTATAGCTTAGACAGATGTTTGTCTTTTTCCTCAGGGTAATCCTCAATTGTTTCAACACTTGAGGGATGTGCAGCCTGTTGATTACCTAGAGGAGGCATCTTGCATGGTGGCTTGAGGGCAAATTTCTTCGCATATTTTGGAGTTACATAGTGATATTCCTTCCAGTCCTTAGTCCACCTGCATTCGATTTTCTAAAGCCTTATCTTACGCTTCGGCATGGTTTCTTTGCCATATATTTCCTCATCAGGTGTGCAGTAGTCAGCGTATATTTCTTCAGGAATATCAACTACAGTGTTCTGTTCAAGTTTCTTTCCTCCTTTTTTCTTTCTATCATCTTCCATTTTTTTCAACTGAGGCTTTTGCTGAGGAATTTGCACTCTTGAAGATTCTGATGACACTGCTAAGGTTTCTTTGAGGAACGCTGCAAATGAGTTAAATTGATGAGAACCTAGTGATTCGTCAACTGACATTTTGTACCTGTGAACAGAGTATGGGTGCGAAGAATTTGGAGAGGTCATATGCGTTCTCAGATTTGAAGAAATTGAAGATTTTTAGAAGTTGAGGAATTTGACCAGTGGGTTGAGGAATTTGACTAAGCATTCTGATCTTGGGTTCCAAAGTTGTGCAGATTCGAGAATTTACACAATTGAGGAATCTCATGAAGAATTTGAGTGGCTTAGTGAAATTCATCAAGTGTTTGAGGAATGAGTGTGCGAGGCTGACAGACACTGAGGAAAAACAGATTTCGCAAATCTAAAGTGAAATAGTAGATCAACAGAGGTAGTAAAATAAGATTTTAATTACCCTAAGCGAAGAACACGAAGAACAGGAGCAGTAAAAGTGAGAAGCTCTTCGGTTCAGATCTTCTGCACCCTAACTTGGCGGCAGAAGTCACCTACGACGGCGGCGGAGGAAGAGATTCCACTTCCGGTGTGAGTTCGGCGACGACGACGGCGAGGCAGGGAAATTGTTCCTCACCGGCGACGAGATTGCTAGCGGTGGCGCTAGGTTTGAGCTTGAGCAGAGAGGTGATGAGAGGACGAAGGGTTTTAACTTAGGGGGTAAGGACCTATTTATAGCTCAGGTGAAAAACTGTTTGAGCGAATCTTTCGGACCGAACTGCCCTTGCCTATTCGTCTCCGCACGACACGTGGAGCCCATGATTAAAGTGGTGGATATCGTGCTTATCCGAGGGTGGGAAGTGGGTTTAGTTACTGTGTAACGACATAAAGTTCATTTTTGAAGATTTGAGGATTTCGTTGCAAAATCCTTAGCTGACAAGGACACAATGAGGATTTTGAACAAGTTTCAAGTAGAACACATATGAAGAATTGAATAGAGTGGGTTGAGTATAGCATAGAGGGGAGTAGGGTCCGATCACATTCACTTAGATGAAATATCAAATTGAAGACATAGCTATAAGTGAATTTTGTTGAGGACTTTGAAATCTGAGTCTATATATATGTATCTAGGCAAATGAAAATCATTAAATGTTTTGAAGATTTTGAGAATCTTGAGGATTTTGTGACAAAGTGTCATGTTGATAAATTTCAACTTTGAAGAAAAACAACTTGAAGAATTTCAAATTTGGGCGGTGGCGTGACCCCCCTGTATAAGAATGATGATTTCACGCGCCGCGTACAATTGTTGTAGGGCCATGAGAACCAAATTCTTCATTAATTTCCTCACACTAAGAGTGATATTCTTCATTGATTGAAGAAAAACGATTCTTAGTGTGTTGCACATCTAAGTCATCAATTTTGCATAAGTGTTAGGATGTGTGCATGTTTTCACAAAACATTTGAAGACTCTAAGATATTTAGCTCACACCTCAACTTGCAAAACCCTTTCTCATACAAGGGCTTAGTGAAAATATCTGCTAGTTCATCATCAGTCTTCACATGGTCGATGATGATATTGCCCTTGAGGACATGGTCCCGAAGAAAATGATGACGAATCTGAATGTGCTTAGTCTTCGAGTGTTGTACTAGGTTGTATGCGATCTTGATTGCACTCTCATTGTCACAGTAGAGAGGCACATTCTTCATGTTGATGTCATAGTCCTTGAGGGTTTGCTTCATCCATAGCAATTGAGCACACCATGATCCAGTAGCAATGTACTCAGCTCCGGCTATGTAGAGAGAAACACAGTTTTGCTTCTTTGAGGACCAGCAGACTAATGATCTTCCGAGGAAATGACAAGTGCCAGATGTTGACTTGCGATCCACACGGTCACCAGCATAGTCAGAATCAGAATATCCCACGAGATGAAGATTTGAGCCCTTGGGGTACCATAATCCTAGTGTTGGTGTGTGAGCTAAGTATCGAAGAATATGCTTCACAGCCTTATGGTGTGATTCCTTCGGTTTTGCTTGAAAACAAGCACATATGCAAACACTAAGCATTATATCAGGCCAAGATGCACATAGATACAATAAAGAGCCAATCATCGAGCGATATACCTGCTGATCGAAATCTTTACCATTTTCGTCGGTGCAGAGGTGGCCGTTGTTAGGCATGGTAGTCTTGGCGCCTTTGCATTTCGACGAGAGCCTTGTTCTTTCTTTCAACGACGCCATTCTATTGAGGAGTATAAGGAGCAGATAATTCATGAGTAATACCAAGTTCATAAAGATAATCATCAAGAACAGTGTTTTTGAATTCTGTCCCATTATCACTCCTGATGTGTTTGATCTTGACGCAGAAGTTCGTCGAGGCCCTTGAGAAAAATCGTTTGAAGACTTCCTACACTTCAGTTTTATACAGAATAATATGCACCCAAGTATATCTAGAATAATCATCAACTATGACAAAGCCATATAAGGATGCTGCATTGGTTAGAGTAGCATAATGAGTAGGTCCAAATAGATCCATGTGAAGCAATTCAAATGGACGAGTAGTAGTCATGATGGTCTTCGAGGGGTATTTGGATCTGGTCATTTTTCCAGACTCACAAGCACCGTAGAGGTGGTCCTTGAGGAATTTGACTGATTCGATGCCAATGACATGCTTTTTCTTCGCCGGCGTGTGCAAGTTCCTCATGCCTACATGACCAAGTCTTCGATGCCATAGCCAGCCTTCTGAGGTTTTTGCTAGTAAGCATGTGGCTAGTTGAGGACCTGTGGAAAAATCAACAATGTAAAAATCTCCTCTCCTAACTCCTTCGAAGACTTTGGATCTGTCAAATTCCATGATGACTACACATCTATATTTTCCAAAGATAAAAACCATATCAAGATCACAAAGCATTGAAACTGACATGAGGTTAAACCCAAGGGATTCGACAAGCATCACTTTGTCCATGTTCATGTCCATGGAAATAGCCATTTTGCCAAGTCCCAATACCTTGCTTTTACCTTTGTCGGCATATGTGATTTGCTTCAGTGGTGATGGAGTCAGTGGCATATTCATCAGCAAGCTTCTATCACCAGTCATGTGGTGTGTGCAACCACTATCAAGAATCCACTTAGTCCTCTTGGGTTTGTCCTCCTGCAGATGAATTAGTGCAGCTTACCATCTCATATGCTTCAGACATGAAGAATATGATATCAATTTCATCAGACAGGAATTTCATCATAAACAGTAACTTTGAGGACGTGTGAAATGTTATCATTTCATCAATTTTAGCTTGCATCCAATCAAGCATTCTCCTCAGGTCTCCCACAAATTCTTCAGATGGTAATTTTCATATGGAGACCTGACCTGCAGAAGTGATTAGTTCAATTTCTTCACCACCCACAACTGAAGGGGTGGCAAAGAGTTCATCATCCTACGAGCACCATATGAGAAAGGGGGCATTGAAGCTAATGCACTTCCCTTCACAGTAGGGGGTTACAGTACTCAAATGAATAGGCACAGAAGTTTTTTGAGGATTTATAAACATAATGATTTGAGGTATAGTGCTCATATTCATATCCCTTGTAATTTCCCTCCATATCAGAAGCATTAGCACGAGTACGAGCATAGTTTTGACCAGTTAACGATTTTGATCCTCTTGAAGACTTTGGTCCACCTGAGGAATTTGATCTGGGGTTCAGGTTCTTCATAGGTGGTGTCATGAGGACATTCACCTGAAGATTTTCCAAGCAACTTTTGGGGACCCAGATTTTCCTCAGGGTTGGTCCATTCCTGCAGCTAGTTCCAACATATCGACCAAATGCTTCACTAGATTGATTTTTGAATAGTTTATAGTTGGAGTCAAATGACTCATCTGAGGAATAGGATAATTCACATGCAAAGCCTGTTAGATTGGATGGATCAAAAAGAGGTCCTTTAATAGCAACCCATGAGGTTTTGGGATACTACTCAGGTTTCCAGTATGATCCATTAGCATTCAGTTTCCTTTAAAAAGCAATTCCTTCTTTCCTCGGGTTCCTGTTCAAAATCTGCTTTTTGAGCACATCGCAAAGGGTTTGATGCCCTTTGAGACTTTTTTACATGCCTTTCACATACAATTCCTTCAAACCTGCATTTTCGTTAGTAACATTTGTGGTTTCCTCAAGTGAGGAATTTGTTACCACAGGAGCAGTTGAAGAATTTGTAGTAATAGAAGCATTTGATGATTCTGGTGAAGAATTGGTAGTTTCACGCTCGATTCATTTGAGACATGGTGGAGTGAATTCAACCTGAGCGACACTAATCTGTTGAGCAAGTAATGAATCATTTTCCATTCGAATATCATCATGAGACATCTTCAACTTCTCAAGATCAAGTTTCCTTTGAAGAAATTCATAGGAAAGTTTCTCATGGTCAGCCAAGAGTGTGCCATAACGATCTTGAAGACTATCAAATCTAGACTGAAGGCTTTTCATATCTTCAGTGAGGATTTGAGTATGATTAATTTCATCATTCAACAGATCATCGCTTCTGTCTAGCAGTTTTTGAAGCTTTTCAATGGCACTTTGTTGTTTGGTTGTAATGTTGGCGAGTTTATTGTAACTGGGTTTTTTATAATCATCAGGTTCACAGTCACTTGAATCGGAGGAGGAAGTGTCATTCAGTACCTTTGAACCTTTTGCCATGAAGCAATAGGTTGGAGAGAAGTCATCAGCATAGTCATCAATATAGATAGCATTGTCATCTTCTTCAAGGTTGAAGATTGACTTGCTCACGAATGTGGTAGCCAGTGCAAGACTTGCCACACCAGACTCTGAATCTTCTTCAAAACCTTCCTCTTCATCACATTCCTCAGATTCTTCCACAAAATCCATTTACTTGCCAATGAGTGACCGAGCCTTTCTGAAACTAGTCTTCTTGTGCGATGAGGACTTTCAGGATGAGGATTTTGAAGATTTATTCTTTTTCTTCGAGTCATCAGAACTTTCATCCTTGTATTTCTTCTTCTTTTATTCCTTCACCCAGCGAGGACAATCAGCAATATACAGTACTGAAATTCTGAAATTTGCCGTCTGCCAAGGCGGCCGGCAAAGGGTGCAACCACGGACGGCAAAGGCTTTGCCGTCGGTCAGCTGACGGCAAAGTAGATGACAAAAAAAATCCGGTGAAGAGGTTCTTTGCCGTCTTCTTTCCCAAAGCGGACGGCAAAGAATCTTTGCCATGAGGGGGCAGACGGCAAAATAAATGGGACGGCACATATGGCAACATCCCCGTTAAGTGTTAACGGCATGCCTCCTCCCTTTGTCGTCTGCCTTCCCCCCTTTGCCATGTGGGGGCAGACGGCAAAGAGGGGAGAAAGAGGGGGCAGATTCCCCCCTTTGCCGTCTGCCTTCCCCCCTTTGCCATGTGGGGGCAGACGGCAAAGAGGGGAGAGAGATGGGGCAGATTCCCCCCTTTGCCGTCTGCCTTCCCCCCTTTGCCATGTGGGGGCAGACGACAAAGAGGGGAGAGAGAGGGGGCAGATTTCCCCCTTTGTCGTCTGCCTTCCCCTCTTTGCCATGTGGGGGCAGACGGCAAAGAGGGGAACCAACCCCTTCTTTATTTATTTTTTGTTATATCCAGAATTTTTAACAATAATCAGGATATATATATATTTGACATAAATAAATTTCTTTCCGTACTCATAACCATATTAAAATAACCTCTTATATCCAGCTTTCAAGTTGCATCCGTACCAAACCATATATTACACCAGTTTCATCCACATGCATACAAAGTTTCATATATTCATATACTACAATAGTTTCAATACAACCCATGGTACAAGAAATCATCTTCAAGCATTCCATCAATATTTTCCAAGCTTCCCGTGAAGTGAAGGTAATCTGCAAAATGACAAATAAGAAAGTTAGAAGAATAATACTAGATGAAGTAGTGTATATATAGGTTATTTTGGAGAGAAATTAGCTAATTGTATACCATTTAGGAGCTAACTAAGCTAATTATGTCATTTAGGTGGAACCCTAGCTAACTATAGGTCGTTTCGGAGCTAACTTGGGTAAAATAGGTCATTCCGGAGCAAACTATGCTTATTAAGCCATTTTTGATCTAGCTAGGCTAATTATAGGCCATTTAATACCTAAGTTAGGGGGAATAGGTCATGTTGCAGCTACGTAAGCCTTATTATGTCATTTAGGAGAGAACTTAGCTAACTATAGGTCATGTTTTATTAAATAGACCATTTAGGATCTAACTAAGCTAATTATGTCATTTCGTAGGATAATTAGCCAATTTAGCCTTTCTTGGATGAGTCTAAGCTACGTAGAAGAAGAGAAAGAGAAGAAGAAGTAAAAGAAGGAGGAGGAGGAGGAGAAGGATAACGAAGAGGATAAGAAGAAGAAAAGAAGAAGGAGAAGGAGAAGGAGGAAGAAGGAGGAAGAAGAAGGAGAAGGAGAAGGAGGAAGAAGAAGGAGAAGGAGGAGCTCCTTCTCCTTCTTCTCCTCCTTCTTCTCCTTCTTCTTATCCTCCTCCCTCTCCTTCTTCTTCTCCTCTTCTTCTTCTTCCTTCCTTTCATTTTTCCTATTTCTTCTTGTCTTGTCCCCTTCTTCGGGCTAAATTGGCTAAGAATGCCTTTTTGGAGCTAATTATGTCATTTCGAGGATAATTAGCTAAGTATAGGTAATTTTTTATTAAATAGGTCATTTTGGAGCTAACTAAGCTAATTATGTCATTTATATGGATAATTAGCCAATTTAGCCTTTCTTGGATGAGTCTAAGCTACGTAGAAGAAGAGAAAGAGAAGAAGTAAAAGAAGGAGGAGGAGGAGGAGAAGGAGAAGGAAGAGGAGAAGAAGAAGAAAAGAAGAAGGAGAAGGAGAAGGAGGAAGAAGGAGGAGGAAGAAGGAGAAGGAGGAGCTCCTTCTCCCTCTTCTCCTCCTTCTTCTCCTTCTTCTTATCCTCCTCCCTCTCCTTCTTCTTCTTCTCCTCTTCTTGTTCTTCCTTCCTTTCATTTTTCCTCTTTCTTCTCGTCTTGTCCCCTTCTTCGGGCTAAATTGGCTAAGAATGCCTTTTTGGAGCTAATTATGTCATTTCGAGGATAATTAGCTAAGTATATGTCATTTTTTATTAAATAGGTCATTTTGGAGCTAACTAAGCAAATTATGTCATTTAGATGGATAATTAGCCAATTTAGCCTTTCTTGGATGAGTCTAAGCTACGTAGAAGAAGAGAAAGAGAAGAAGAAGTAAAAGAAGGAGGAGGAGGAGGAGGAGGAGGAGAAGGAGAAGGAAGAGGAGAAGAAGAAGAAAAGAAGAAGGAGAAGGAGAAGGAGGAAGAAGGAGGAATAAGAAGGAGAAGGAGGAGCTCCTTCTCCTTCTTCTCCTCCTTCTTCTCCTTCTTCTTATCCTCCTCCCTCTCCTTCTTCTTCTTCTCCTCTTCTTGTTCTTCCTTCCTTTCATTTTTCCTCTTTCTTCTCGTCTTGTCCCCTTCTTCGGGCTAAATTGGCTAAGAATGCCTTTTTGGAGCTAATTATGTCATTTCGAGGATAATTAGCTAAGTATAGGTCATTTTTTATTAAATAGGTCATTTTGGAGCTAACTAAGCTAATTATGTCATTTATATGGATAATTAGCCAATTTAGCGTTTCTTGTATGAGTCTAAGCTACGTAAAAGAAGAGTAAGAGAAGAAGAAGTAAAAGAAGGAGGAGGAGGAGGAGGAGAAGGAGAAGGAAGAGGAGAAGAAGAAGAAAAGAAGAAAGAGAAGGAGAAGGAGGAAGAAGGAGAAGGAGGAGCTCCTTCTCCTTCTTCTCCTCCTTCTTCTCCTTCTTCTTATCCTCCTCCCTCTCCTTCTTCTTCTTCTCCTCCTCTTCTTCTTCTTTCCTTTCATTTTTCCTCTTTCTTCTCCTCTTGTCCCCTTCTTCGGGCTAAATTGGCTAAGAATGCCTTTTTGGAGCTAATTTTTTCATTTCGAGGATAATTAGCTAAGTATAGGTCATTTTTTATTAAATAGGTCATTTTGGAGCTAACTAAGCTAATTATGTCATTTAGATGGATAATTAGCCAATTTAGCCTTTCTTGGATGAGTCTAAGCTACGTAGAAGAAGAGAAAGAGAAGAAGAAGTAAAAGAAGGAGGAGGAGGAGGAGGAGAAGGAGAGGAGAAGAAGAAGAAAATAAGAAGGAGAAGGAGAAGGAGGAAGAAGGAGGAAGAAGAAGGAGAAGGAGGAGCTCCTTCTCCTTCTTCTCCTCCTCCTTCTTCTTATCCTACTCCCTCTCCTTCTTCTTCTTCTCCTCTTCTTCTTCTTCCTTCCTTTCATTTTTCCTCTTTCTTCTCCTCTTGTCCCCTTATTCGTGCTAAATTGGCTAAGAATGCCTTTTTGGAGCTAATTATGTCATTTCGAGGATAATTAGCTAAGTATAGATCATTTTTTATTAAATAGGTCATTTTGGAGCTAACTAAGCTAATTATGTCATTTAGATGGATAATTAGCCAATTTAGCCTTTCTTGGATGAGTCTAAGCTACGTAGAAGAAGAGAAAGAGAAGAAGAATTAAAAGAAGGAGGAGGAGGAGGAGGAGGAGAAGGTGAAGGAAGAGGAGAAGAAGAAGAAAATAAGAAGGAGAAGGAGAAGGAGGAAGAAGGTGGAAGAAGAAGGAGAAGGAGGAGCTCCTTCTCCTTTTTCTCCTTCTTCTTATCCTCCTCCCTCTCCTTCTTCTTCTTCTTCCTTCCTTTCATTTTTCCTCTTTCTCCTCGTCTTGTCCCCTTCTTCCGGCTAAATTGGCTAAGAATGCCTTTTTTGAGCTAATTATCTCATTTCGAGGATAATTAGCTAAGTATAGGTCATTTTTTATTAAATAGGTCATTTTGGAGCTAACTAAGCTAATTCTGTCATTTAGATGGATAATTAGCCAATTTAGCCTTTCTTGGATGAGTCTAAGCTACGTAGAAGAAGAGAAAGAGAAGAAGAAGTAAAAGAAGGAGGAGGAGAAGGAGAAGGAGAAGCGAAGAAGAAGAAAATAAGAAGGAGAAGGAGAAGGAGGAAGAAGAAGGAGAAGGAGGAGCTCCTTCTCCTTCTTCTCCTCCTTCTCCTTCTTCTTATCCTCCTCCCTCTCCTTCTTCTTCTTCTCCTCTTCTTCTTCTTCCTTCCTTTCATTTTTCCTCTTTCTTCTCCTCTTGTCCCCTTCTTCGGGCTAAATTGGCTAAGAATGCCTTTTTGGAGCTAATTATGTCATTTCGAGGATAATTAGCTAAGTATAGGTCAATTTTTATTAAATAGGTCATTTTGGAGCTAACTAAGCTAATTATGTCATCTAGCTATCTTTTATAAAAACACTAGAAATAACATACCTAAGTTAGGGTCAAGCACGGTGGCGCTGGCTTGTTTCACCTGGAGAAGGCTGCCCTGGAGAAGGCTCGACTGTAGAAGGGTCGTGCGATGCGTTTCGGGAGATATTCTGCACCAAACGTCGTTTGCAATGTGTAGTTAGCATGAGGACACTCTTAAGATCACTCCACTGAAATGAAACTCACCATCCCTGCCACGTTAATGACTGGAATCGGCGGAGGGACTTGGCCGTTCTTCTCGCACATAGACTGTACATTTGGTTTCGACAAGTCAAACTTTTTATTTATTAATGAAACGGACATTCAAATGCAAGATTTGAAATAACATGAAGAATAAACTTACCACGAAGAGCTCGTATATCGCCCTGGTAGACGCATCATTCCGTGCCCTCTCCGCCTCCACCAATGCAGTCGTCCTCTCCTCCAGCTCCCTAATTTCCTTATCCTTCTCCGCCATAGCCGCCTGCATTGCCTCTCTCTCTTTCTGAATAGCAGCCTACACACAACTCATTGTTAGCAATGTAATCATATTGGTTCCAACGCACAACATAATGCGGAAAGATAGTTGATTCCATTAAACTAACCTCGATGGCGAGCTCGACTGGCCGTGGACGACGTGTTATCTCCGGACAAGAGCTCGTTTGGCGTGCCTTTATCTGCCGGAGAGTGCTAGGACAACGTATAAGGCTGTCTCCAATGGCGATCGAGCCATGGGGCCTCCCGTTGCCAGCTATCATCACCAGCTCTGGATCAATAGGCCCCTCGCTCGGGTTAAAGTCCCCCCTTTCCTCGCCTTCCCATGATCTCTGTACTTCACGAGCTTGTCGTGGGAGGATATGTTGGTGAAGTTTTCTAGATGCTCGAGGTCAGACTCAGAGAATGCCTTGACCTTCTTGTACGAGGCAGTATGGGCCATCGCATACAGGTCGTACATTTGTGGCGCCTCCGTCTTATTGTGACGCGCCTAAAAGAGAGAGAGAGGAAAATTGTATTGGTAAAGGGCTCAAGATAGCATTAAGAATGAATTGCATGAGGCATGAAGCAAACCACATACCCAGTTCTCGCCAAATTGGATTAAGTTGACGCTCCCTTGATGGTGTGGCACGCCAACCATTTTGCCACGCCTCTCCTTGGCGTTGTTGTGGCTGGCCTCCCACGTTTAGGAGCACCACTGATCCACCAAGGCCTCCCAACAATCCATCTTATCCACACACCATCTCGGGGGCACCTAAGTTAATAAAGAGAAATTTGAGCGCGTAAGAACCAAATCAAGGAAACTAACTACAAAGCCTTAATAATATGTAATTACCTTCATGTAATGCTCCTTCTTCATCTTAGCATCACGGCACTTCGCCTTGTCAAGCCTAATACGCCGCGTGGCATAGTAGTCTCGAACAGCCTGCACCTGAGCCTCATGCCGAAAGTTTTGAAGTAGGCGGCGACATTCGGTTTCGATAACCTTTGCCGCGTCCTCCTCGTATCCCTCCTCACACCTGTAGTAGGTCTGCAAACGAGACAACACCGATTAGTACAATAAATAGCTATGGTTGATTTATAATTGTGTGAAATAGAAATTACCCAGAACTTTCGGATCACCATGCCCGCCCTCGTGTCACACAAAACACCGTCGATCTCCACCTCGGCAGGGCCGGGGCACCCAAGTAGTGCTCCCAGGTCATTCCTACCTCTCGCTCCCGACCGGGCAACGTAACAAACCCTGGGAAGTTTTGACGGCAAAGAACACCAAGGACGCTGTTGGGCTTGCAGACACCCTTGGCAACAATCCAACCCCTACAGTATGACAAATTAAAGCCAAAACATTAGATATTTGAGAAAACGCGAAGGCAAAAGGTTAAATAAGAGTAAATTAACTTACTTGTCCCCATTTGGCCTAATCGACCACCTCTGCTCGGGGGTCGCTGGCACGAGCGGGAGCCCCGAACTACCACGCTGGTAGACGGTAGCCCCCTCACCCAGCTCCTCGTCGCTACCAGCATGGCCACTTGGCTCAGGCCAGGTATCCCACTGGATCTCTTGGGACGTACCCTCATCCCTGCTTTGCTCCGGAGTCGCCTGGAAGGAAGCCTCTGGGACACGAGTCTCGTGGGTCGAAGGCTCATCGACCTGAGGCTCGTCGACCTGAGGCTCGTGAACCGGAGACCGTGTAGCCTCCACCTTAGACGAATCCACCCTAGAAGTCCTGTGCTCAGGTGAATCAGCTTGGGGTGGTGGCGGAGACCGTGTAGCCCTACCTCTCCCGCGGCCACGTGTACCTTTAGTACAACATAAATACCAACATGAGTAATAAAATGTATATAAATACCAATATGCATACAACATGAGTACAACATAAATACCAACATGAATACAACGTGTACCTTTAGTGCCTCTCGGCTTCGCGGGGGGTCGACCTCCTCTCACGGGGGGCGCTCCTTGCAAAGTAGAGAGCAACACTCTCCGAAGAGGCGAGGCAGGAATGGAAGTACCCATCCCATCACCCGCCGACGAAGAAGCAGCCGCGGAGTGCTTTCGACCCTTTCCGACCATCTTTCAACACCTATCATGACAAAGAGTAAATGAAATTAGTACAACATAAATACCAACAGGAGTAATAAAATGTATATAATTTAAGTGTATCATCGTCATAAATACCAACATGACTAATAAAAATTGAATACCTAACATGAACTCAAAATTTATATATAGTATAATAGTTGAATACCTGACATGAATTAATAACAATCGTCCTCGTCTATATATGCTTCGGGGTCAATAAATGCATCATGATCATCACTATCATCAATAAATGCATCATCATCATCACTATCACGAAGAACATGTGGAAGGCCACCATTATGTAATCGGTCAAGAAGTGACAGGTCATCCGCAGCAGTAACCTCTTCTTCTTCCAGCTCTTCCTGTTCGGGCTCAGGGGTTAAGACGGATTCACTGTCACTGTCTACTTCAATGTTCTCGGGTGAAGTAGAGCGGTTCTTGAAACGTTTCTTGGACATACGTGTTTCTTGGAAGAATTCTCCTTCATATGTGTCTGGGTTAATGTGAGGTTCGTAATCCTCTTCATTGAGGGTAGGTGGTCTAAAATGTGGTGGCACTTCATAAACGACATCCCAACCTCTGAGATTTGGATCAGTTTGGCAGGCCCACGGTAGATAGAAAACTTGTGTCGCGTGTTGAGCCGTAATATAGACATCGGGAACATCTAAGTGGGTGTTTTGGTTGATTCGACTAGTCCTATATGTTCATGAGTCCTTCTAGTCTCCCTCGGCTCAAACCAATAACATTTGAAGACTACGACGGTCGGTGGGTTTTCACCATAGAATAGAAGTTCATAAATTGCTTCAACTCTTCCATAATACTCGGTGTCTCCTTCGCCGATAGCAGAGACAGAACAATTTGTAGTCTTTAGGTCGGGCATAGATAGCTCTTTGCCAAAGGTACGAAAGTGATACCCGTTGATGTTGTATTTGTCAAATGAACGGACCTTATAGTCAAAACCATTAGCGACTTGTCTCAACTCGGCGTCCATAGACTCTGCATCAGCCTACAAGTTTAATACGAAAGAATGGATGCATTAGCCGCAAATTAGACCAATAAATCAAATGGGCCCTTAATGGTAATTAATTACCCTTTGTTTGAACCAAGAGATGAAACCGGGATAGTCGCCTCCATGCTTTGCGAGAAGCTCATACTCTTCGACGGAATCCTTTTCGATGACCGCTCCATCCCAGAATTCGGCGACGTATCGACTATATCAAATATCCGGGAATAAGAGTAGTTCAAAGCAATTAGAAGTTGCGGAACAATAAATTACCGAGAACTTACTCGATGTACGGCCGCAGTTCTGTTAGGTTGGTGAAGATATACAATGAAATGGTCCGCCATTCTTCGACATCCAACGATTTCCCTTTCGAAGCACCGGATGGTGCGAGCTTACCTTTGAATAGGCTAAGGTTGGATCGAACTTTTTCTCGATCGCCATCATTGTACCGAGGCTTCGGCTTATGCAAATGATGATTTTTGGCTTCGTAGTGTGCTGTCACGAAGTTTGCCGCCTCCTCGGTAATGAATGCCTCGGCCATCGATGCTTCAATTCTACGTTTATTTTTACACTTAGCTCGAAGCGTCTTCTGCATCCTCTTAGTTGAGTAGCACCATCGATTTTGAACGCCCCCCCCCATTCTTGCCTCGGTTGGGAGATGCAAAATCAAATGTTGCATTGGATTAAAGAAGCCCGGTGGAAAGATCTTTTCTAATTTGCAGATCAACTCCGGCGCCAACTTTTCCATTTCATCTAGCACGCCAGGCGATAGTTCTTTCGCACAAAGAGAACGGAAGAAATAGCTCAGCTCTGCCAGTACTAGCCATTCATCCTCAGGGATAAAGCCACGCAACATCACCGGCATTACCCGCTCAATCCATATGTGCCAATCATGACTCTTGAGCCCAAATATTTTCAATTTCTCAAGACTCGCTCCCCTCTTTAGATTCGCAGCATACCCATCGGGGAACATCAATCGCATTTTCACCCACAATAGCATTTCCCTCATAGCTGGACTTTCAAGATTGAACCATGCCTTTGGCTTCGCTATGCTTTGCTTTCCTTTCCGTTGTCGCAAGTTTTGCAACGGTCTATCACATAGAGCCTCCAGGTCGATTCTAGCCTTAGGATTATCTTTTGACTTCCCCTCTATGCCGAACAATGTACCAAAAATGGCCTCCGCGATATTCTTTTCAGTGTGCATCACGTCAATGTTGTGTGGGCAAAGGAGGTCTTTGAAGTAAGGGAGATCCCATAAGCATGACTTGTGAGTCCAGGCGTGTTCCGTATTATACCCTTTGAAGTATCCTGGACGCAAAGGATCAGGCTCGAGAGCGTTTAACTGATCAAGGGTCTGTTGGCCTGTCAACGCAGTTGGTGCAGTGTTTTTGACAACTCTACCTTTGATGAAATTCTTCTTGTCTTTTCTGAACTTATGGTCAGGATCCAGGAATTGTCTATGCATGTCGAAGCAAGAATACTTGCGACCAGCCTGTAGCCAACGGAACTGAAGAGCTGCCTTGCATGTGGTGCACGGGAACCTTCCATGCACACACCAGCCAGCGAATAGCGCACACGCCGGATAATCATGCGTCGAGTACATGTACCACACATGCATTTTGAAATTTGTTTTGGTAGCCGCGTCGTAGGTCTTGATCGCATTATCCCAGGCTTCTTGCAACTCATCCTTAAGCAGCTGCATGTACACATTCATATTCTTCCCCGGATAGTTGGGCCCTGGAATTATCAACGTCAGGAAAATGTTCTTTCTTTTCACAATCTCTCCGGGTGGCAAATTTAGTGGAATGACAAATACAGGCCAACAACTGTATTGTGTTGCCGTCATACCATACACATTGAAACCATCCGTGCTGATGGCAACTCTAGGTTGCCTTGGATCTTCCGATTTATCCTTATGTAATGCATCGAAGTGCCTCCGCCAAAACCATCTGAAGTGTGTACCAGCATCTTGTTCCCATCCGCATCTAGTTCGGTTCTTTTGCCCAATTTGTGCCATGTCATCTGTCTGGCCGTCTCTTCGACCATGAAAAGACGTTGAAGTCTTGGTACGATTGGCAGATATCGAAGAACACTAATGGGGATTTTGGTCTGATTCTTCTCAGCCATGCCGTTGTCTACCACAATATACCTGGAAGAATTGCAAATGGGGCAATAGTTCAAGGCCGCATACTCAAGCCTAAATAAGGCACATCCATTCTCACAGGCATGTATCTTCTCATAGGGCATCTTAAGTACACGGAGGATTTTCTCTGACTGGTACAGGTTTGCAGGCAGTACATGGCCTTTGGGTAGAAAGCGTCCAAATATCGTCATCATCGCGTCGTAGCATTCTCTGCCTAGGTTGAATTGAGCCTTCAGAGCCATTACTTGCGCGATGGCATCCAGCTGACAAAACTCAGTCTGCTCGTGGAGAGGACGTTTTGAAGACTCCAGCATTTCATAGAAGGCCTTTGCAGATTCCTCCATCTCATCGTCCGAATCACGAGCATCATCAAAGTCTTGCACCATGTCTTCAATCCCGGTACCATGCTCGTCGGTGCGACGACGAATCACCTCAGCTCTGGCACGTTGGTCAGACTCACCATGAAAAGTCCACACCGTATAATTAGGCGTAAAACCCCACTTCTGCAGGTGTTTACCCATTTCAAACTCTGTCTGCTTTTTCCAGTTGTCGCAGTTGGGACAGGGGCACCATGTTTTATGCTGGCCATTTGCAAATGCGGCTCTCACAAACCCCCTGGTTTTTGTTAACCATTCATGGGTCATGTCTTTCTGACTAGGGTGACCAGTGTACATCCAAGCACGATCACTCATGTTGCCTAGCTACCTATGGGGGCACAAGAAATAAATATATAATTCATCATCTATATTCATACGCTAATCAAGTTTGTCAGTTTTATTACGTCCATGCAACCTACACGCTAATAGGTAAAGATAGGTCCCAATCCCACCCGAGTATGTGTAGACTGGGTTCGTTTTCCCATGCTCTGCTCCAGATGCGACGCAGAATTTCGGCAGCACCTCCCCGCTGTTCTCCTGATACACGTCTCAGCAATAAGCAGAGAGGATGTGTACCCGGAGAACAACAGGGGAGGCACTAACGAAATTCCGCATCGGATCCGGAGCACAGCATACGGGAAAACAAACCCAATCTACACATACTCGGGCTGTCCATGGATAATGTTGGACAATTCGAAAGGATGGCGGTTATAAATATGCAAAGAAATGCATATTTATAGATGTCGCCCTTTCGAACGGGAGACGCATACTGGTCACGCATACTCATGATTGAAGAAACCTATAGCTAGCAAGTTTCATCGGCACGAAGACCGGGACAGAGCAAATTAAGGGGGTAGGAGGAGAAGTCATTTGTGCTCACCAACAAACACAAGGGCGGAGCTCGTCCAACGCACGTGGAGGTCGTCGAACAACTGCACATTGAAATTCACACGATCAACACAAATACGATGTTTTTATAGTTAACATAATCGGAAAATATGTGACCTAACTCATAATTTACAAAATTATGACCCCGTGGGCCTCTAGAAGGCCGAAAAGCACCTTCTCGTTCAACAGAAGGCAGAAGAGGTGTCGGGGGTCGGGGCTTAGTGGCGCCGGGAGTCAGTGCCGTCGAGGGTCGGTGATGTCGGGTGTCGGTGGTCGGGAGTCGGGTTAAATGCGTCGATGGTCGGGGGTCAGTGTCATCGGGGGTCGAGGGTCACTAGCGTCGGGGGTTGGGGTCTTTTCCATCAACAAGAGGCCAAAGAGGTGTCGGGGGCCCGGGGTTGGGGGTTAGTGGCGTCGGGGGTCGGGGGTAGGGGGTCGGGGGTCGAGGGTCAGTGGCGTCGGGGGTCGAGGGTCGGGGGTCGGGAGTCGGGGGTTGGAGGTCAGGGTCGGGAGTCGGGTGTCAGTGGCGTCGGGGGTCGGGAGTCGAGGGTCGGGGGTTGGTGGCGTCGGGCGTCGGGGTCGAGATTCGGGTGTCGGGGGTCAGTGGTGTCGGGTGTCGGGGGTCGGGAGTCGGGTGTGAGTGGCGTCGGGGGTCAGGGGTCGAGGGTCGGGGGTTGGTGGCATCGGGCCTCGGGGGTTGGTGGCGTCGGGCGTCGGGGGTCGTGGGCGGGGGGTCGGGGGTCGGGGTCCTTTTCTTTCTTCTTCTCCTCTCTCCTCTTTTTCTTCTTCTTCTTGTATATCCCTTGTGACCTCACTCGTCTTTTTTCTCCTCCTCCTCCTCCTCCTCCTCTTCTTCTTCTTCTTCTTTCTTTTATCTTTCTCCTCCTCTCCTCTTTCTTCTTCTTCTTCTTCTTCTTCTTCTTCTTCTTCTTCTTTTTTCTTCTAGTTTATTATTCTCTTATTTTCTTCTAAGTTTTTTCTATCTATTTTTTTCTTTTCTATCTACTTTTTCTACCTAATAAACTAACTATCTAATTTAACATAAAAAACAGAAAAAAAAAACCTAGCACTAAACGACATATTCTTCTTCTACTTTTTCTTTTTATTATTCAGACTTTCTAGCAAAAAAGAAGAAGAAACAACAGGAACAAAAACAAAAGAAAAAAGAAAAACACTAACCGGAGGGGAAGGCGTCGGGGTCGCCGGCACAGGGGAGGTGTGGCTGGGGCGGCGACCGGGAGGGAGGTGGGAGGGGCCGGCGGCGGACGGGAGGGAGGCGGGAGGGGGCGGCGTTCGGGAGGGAGGTAGGATGGGGGCGCCGGGAGGGAGGTGGGAGGGGGTCGCGGCGGCCGGGAGGGATGTGGGAGGGGGTGCGGCGGCCGGGAGGGCGATGGGAGGGGGCGGCGGTCGGGAAGGAGGTGGCAAGGGGGCGGCGGTTGGGAGGGAGGTGGGAGGGGGGCGGCGGTCGGTAGGGCGGCGGCGCAGTTGGCTGGGGAGGGGAGCTACCGCGGCGGCGGGTGGGCAGACGACAGCGCGTGCGCGCGAGAGAGAGAGAGAGGGGGGTAGGCGGGCAGGGTGTGGGTGGGGGTGGGAGCCGTTAGGGGAGGCGCCCAAGCCGTTAGGGCCATGTCCCCTTTGCCGTCTGCAAAGGGATGGTGGCGGACGGCAAAGGGGCGGGGTGGGTGGGGGTGGGGTTTCGGCCGTTGGGGGAGCTTTGCCGTCTGCCCACCCTTTGTCGTCCGCATAGGGCTCCTTTGTCGTCCGCCAGCAGACGGCAAAGAGGTGGCCGACGGCAAATAAATCCTTTGCCATCAGCCACCTCTTTGCCGTCAGCACTGTGCCAACTGACGGCAAAGAGTACCTTTGCCATGCGTCAGCAGACGGCAAAGGCAAGGCAGACGGCAAAATTCTCAATTCCAGTAGTGATAGTGACCAGATTTCTTGCATTTGTGGCAGGTTCTTTTCTTGTAGTCCTCACATGAAGATTCTGATTTCCTCATATCTCTTCTTGAAGATTTACCAAACTGGCCACGCCTTGTAAACTTCTGGAATTTCCTCACGAGCATTGCAATTTCCCGTCCAAGTTCTTCAGGATCACCATTACTAAAATCTGAGTCTTCTTCTTCAGATGATGAAATTGCTTTGGCCTTCAGCGCACGAGGTCTAGAGTAGCTTGGTCCAGACAGATCTCTCTTTTCTTCTTGTTGGAATTCATGAGTATTGAGTCTTTCGAGTATATCAGCAGGATCAAGCATCTTGTAGTCTGCTCTTTCTTGAATCATGAGAACCAGTGCATCGAATGATGAATCCAAAGATCTAAGCAGTTTCTTCACAACTTCATGGTCAATATTGTCTCGAGCTCCCAGTGCTTGCAGTTCATTTGAGATGTCAGTGAGGCGATCAAAGGTATCTTGGCATCTTTCATTGTCAAGCCTCTTGAAGTGATTGAAAAGATTGCGAAGAACATCAACATGAGAGTCATGCTGAGTTGAAATTCCTTCATTGACTTTGGACAACCTATCCCAGATAAGCTTTGTTGTGCCCAAAGCACTCACTCTGCCATACTGACCTTTGCTCAGATGGCCACAGATGATATTCTTTGCTTGAGAATCAAGTTGCTTGAATTTCTTCACATCAGCGGCAGAGACAGTAGCAGCGATGGAGGGAATGCCATGTTCCACAATGTACCAGAGATCATTGTCAATAGCTTGAAGATGCATCCGCATCTTAGTCTTCCAATAGGGAAAGTCCTTTCCTTTGAAGGTAGGACATCCTGCAATAACCTTGATCATACCTGCAGTCGACATAACTAAAACTCCACGTGGTTAAACCAAAATCACATAAAACAAGGGAGTAGCTTGCTCCGATACCAATTGAAAGTGTGTTATATCGACTAGAGGGGGGTGAATAGGAGATTTTTAGAATTTCATCGCTGAGGAAATTCCTCACTGATGAATAACGTGCAGCGGAAATAGCACAGGAACAGAGGTGCAACAATTACAACAGCAGTTTACTTGATGAACATTATGAGAATCGGTTTGCGCGGTATGCAGGCACAGAACAAGTAGGTGAAGATTAACTGGTATGAAGAATTTGAGGTTGAGGAAATTTAGAGAAAGTCTTCAGCAAATTCTTCAAATAGTGACAATGAAAGTCTTCAACATACAAAATTGAGGAATTGAAAGAGTTTAAGAAATAGAACTCGTATCACGATGAAGACAGTCGTTGATGACCGAGTTCCAACTGCTGTGACAGTCGTACGTCTGGTTTGGAGTGGCTTGGTATTGAAATCAAAGGACACACAGTCCCGGGACACACAGTCCCAACCGTATTCTCCTTGAGCTGAAGACACACTGTCCTCGCCCAACACTCGTGCTAAGTCTCCAGGGCAGACTTCCAAACCCTCACAAACTCGATCACCCGGCGATCCACAATTGACTGCTGGATTGCTCTAGACCATGACGCCTAACCGTCTAGAGGATGCACAGTCCTCAAAGGTAAAAGGCTTCAGTTCCACACATGAAAAAATTCTTTAGTGATGCTCAATCACTTGGTTTTTGGTTTGTGGTTTGGTGTTTGGGGTATTTCCTCACTTGATGATTTACTCTCGAAGACTCTGAGGAATTTGGGTTGCTCTAAATGACAAGTGTCAGTTTCTCGCGGAGCAGCCAACCAGCTAGTGGTTGTGGGGGGTGGCTATTTATAGCCTGGGAGCATCCCGACATGATTTGACATAAATGCCCTTAAATATTATGACCGTTGGTGTGGATAAGATCGGTGAGGTGGCGCGAATCACGGCAACGGTTGGGACTCTCAACTGTGAGAGTCCTCATGTCTCTCATATTCCTCACTTGAGGCTTTCGTAGGTTTAGGCTTGGGTTGAGCATCATGAGGAAATTCATTCCGTAGTATTACCTCGACCCCTTTTAATAGTACGATGTTCCTATGACTCAAGAGTAAAGAAAATGAAACAGAAAGAATAAATCTTCATGCTTCACACTCTTCGGACTGATTTTCTTCAGGACACACCGAATTCCTCATCTTCAATATCTTCATGAGGAATATCAATTTCATCGCAATTTCTTCGCGATCAAAGTCTTCAGCATAAGACCAATTTCTTCAGCCAAAGACATACATTTTTAGGGGTCGATTTTCATTGTATAACTCAAACTCCTCAGCGACTTATAGAGTCTATGTACACTTATAAACACATTAGTTACTTAACCTATAAGTCTTCAAACCACCAAAATCACTAAGGGCACTAGATGCACTTACAAAGTGTAGCAAAACATATAACAATGTCACCCAAAAGATCATGGAACAAGCAGAAATTATAGATACGTTTGGGACGTATCAACATCCCCAAGCTTAATTTCTGCTCGTCCTCGAGTAGATAAATGATAAAACAATAATTTCTGTGGTGACATTCTAACACACATATAAGAACTTCAAAGTAAAGCAAGTGAGATATACAATTCAAGTCTATATCTAGTATTGAATTTAGCAAAGTAAGAACATAAAGGTGCAAGAGCTCTCGCTGTGTGTGACTCGAATGTATCCAAATGGTGTTTGCGTGCAAGAAGTGGGAGATGGTTGAGATCATAAAAAAAATTGAGAACTCAATCTACTAAACCTCACACTTAGTCTCCTTCGGAATCTTATTTTGACTCATCCCCAGACCACTTTGAGCACTCATGCAATGGATGAGCATAAGAAAGATATGTTGGCACTTAGGATGGAAAATAGAATAATTATGGGGAAGGAAGACAAAGAAGTGTGAAAGGCTCACATCAATGAGGACAACCATAGGCGAGAGAGAGCCAAATGATAGATATGACGTGAGGAGTAGGGATTGCCATGTAACGGATGCACATATGAGCTAAGGTAAGCTCTCCAATGGAACTAGTGGGGGTGCATCCAACTTGTTTGCTCATGAAGACCTAGAGCTCATTTGAGGAGGGTCATCATTGGAATGTGCAAACCAAGTTCTATAGTGTAAGGATCCCCACATAGTTATGCATGAATGATAATCTCTATGTAGTACCAATATAGTAATGGAGTACGAGTGTGGATCTTTCAAAAGGAATAGTAGTGTTACCCCCTTCTCTCTTTTTATTTCTCTTTTTTGTGTGGCCTCTTTGGCTCTTTCTTTTTATCTCTCATTTGTCCTCTTTGGGATCTTTTGTTTGTCCTCTTTGGGATCTTTTCCTCTCTTAAGGGCAACACCCTATGTTTTACATGAATAAAAATAAAAATTATCACACTTTATAAGAAGTACTCAACATAAAGACAAGTGAAAAACTATCATGATGTATGCAAATGTATGCCTCTGCCAGTGTAGGAGGATATTCAATGATACTAGCGCGTCATGTAGCAGTAATAAGGGCAAGTCCCAACTAGCATGCGGCTCTATGATCAAGCAAAAGCATGTATGACCTGAAGATCAAGTCATCAGATGATGGATGTTACATGGCAATGTATCTCGGAAAGGCTATGGAAATGCCTTAATAGGTAGGTATGGTAGTTGTTTTGAGGAAAGATATAATGAGGCTTATGTATGACAGAGCGTATCATGTCATGGGTTTGGATGCACCGGCGGAGTTTGCACCAACTCTCAATGTGAGAAAGGGCAATGCACGGTACCGAAGACGCTAGCAAAATATGGATGGTGGAAGTGCCAACAATCGAATACTCACATTAGTCTGAAGAACTCGTACACTTATTATCGGTAACTCTCTATCTAGTTAGTAAATTCATAAAGATACAAGTACCCCGAGGAGGAATGTTTGGGGGTTTGATTATCCTTGTGCATCCTTGACTCATGGTAATGTGAGGGTACTCTATATATTCTAACCCCTCCAGAGGTTAGCGATAAATTTAGTAGCTAGAGTTCTCAACTAATTTTAGTTTTTGAAAAACACACGGATTTCCCAAAATACGACACCTATCACTAATAGGCTCAAGCTCTTGGCACCAATAGTCCAAACGTTACTCAAATCAATACCTCAAAACTATTGCAAGTTACTACTATACTTAAATAGCAACCTCAGTTACCTACTCATGCAAGACACACAACTCAATGCAACAAGCCAACTCTCTAAAAAAGATAAGTATGATAGCTCAGGAGAGTTCCAAAATCAACCTAAATAATAGCTCTTAAAAAGATAAGCATGAAAACTAAGAGCTAAGCATGACAGTAGCTACGAAAGGATGAAGAACACACAAAAAGAATAAGCATGAAAACCTATGTTGTGTTCTATAGTGGAATGGAGCGTGTGTATCTCCCAAACAAGGTAGGCTAGGTTCCAACTTGTTATGAACAGCAAGAAAAACTAAAACAAACTAAAAAGCAAATAGCGGGATGCTCCAAGCATAGCACATATCATATGAAGTGATGAAAATATAGCATGGAGATGGACAACCTGATGATTGTTGATAGAGAAGGGGATGCACGGGGGCATCCCCAAGCTTAGATGCTTGAGTCTCCTTGAATATTTCTTGGGATGCATGGGGCATCCCCAAGCTTAGATGCTTGAATCTCCTTGAATATTTCTTGGGATGCATGGGGCATCCCCAAGCTTGAGCGCTTGACAATCCTTTATCTTTTTTCATCATCTCTCCCATCGCAATACTTGAAAACTCCCTTCATACAAAACTCATCATAAGATGATTAGAGTGGTTAGTACCCTTAATAAAATTATTCAATACATGTTGTAAATAAACATTTTCATGAAAAGATACTACTTCTCATGAATGCCAAAATATTTTTTCAAATAAAAAGCAAGCTTAGGGTTCCCAAAACAATAAAAACACAGAACATCGCAGAATCTGTGAAAAACAGAACAACAGGTAGTAAATAATTTATTCGGGGCACTTCTGCAACTCAAATAAAAAACTCATAACAGATGCCAGAAAGGCAATTATATATAGCTGCTGTAAAAAAGCATATCAAAAAGATGAACTCGTGATGTTTGGCGAATTTTTCCGTCAAGCAGACAGAATCTGTTTCTGGACAACATGTCACAAATTTTGAACTTTCTTGCAATCGGAGGCTATAACTTGGCACAAAGCTTAAAAATAAAGATATAATGATGTTGCTACACATCAAGACCACTAAAACAGAAAGTAAAAACATATTGGGTTGCCTCCCAACAAGCGCTTTCTTTTATGCCTTTGAGCTAGGCATAATGCAAGAAGATCAAGTGTTATCAACTCCAAAAGAATAGCTTGCCCATGTAACAGACTCATAAGGTAACTTAATATTCTTTCTAGGGAAGTGTTCCATTCCCTTTTTAAGAGGAAATTGGAATTTAATAATTCCCTCTTTCATGTCAATGATAGCACCAACAGTGCGGAGAAAAGGACGTCCCAATATAATTGGACATGAAGGATCACATTCAATGTCCATAATAAGAAAATCAACGGGCACATAATTATCATTGACAATACTAAGCACATCATCAATTCTCCCTAAGGTTTCTTTATGGATGAATCAACGAGATGAACACCAAAATAACATGGATCATAAGGTTTCCAATCAAGCATATCATACATTCTTTTGGGCATAACGGAGGCACTAGCTCCAACATCACACAAAGCAAAGCAAGAGATATTATTCAATTTTATTTTGATCATAGCATCCCAACCATCTTCTAGATTCCTAGGAATAGACGTCTCTAGCTTGAGCTTCTCCTCCCTAGCTTTGATAAGAGCATTGGTAATATGCTCGGTGAAGGCAATATTGAGTGTACTAGTGTGGGGGTCTTTAGCCATTCTTTGCAAAAAGGTGATGACTTCGAGAGACTACAATTGTCAAAATCAATAATATTGCTGTTAAGTAAAACTGTAGTGTCATCCTCTACGTTTGATTTGCTCTCCATTATAAGAGTTTGGATGTCTTCCCAAGTTTGGGGACGTTTAGGAGCAACTTCAAACCAAAGATCTTGTGGCTTCCTGACGCAACCATGCCAAGGGCATAATTCTCCATAATGACTGGTATAGTCACATGGTTTACTTGTAAAAAGCCCCTTAGTGGTAACTGGAGCAACAAAGGAGAAGGTGTACTCATTGTTGTTGTGACTAGTGGAGTCACCCAACATGGTGTTCTCAATGGAACCCATAGCAGCAGCAAGCAAGAGCAAAGCAACTAATTTTTTTTGTGGTTTTTGGTCTAAGACTCTAAAGCAAAAACTAAAAAGCAAACTAACAAGACTAAAAAGCAAAGGTAAAAGATAGTGTGCAACTCCCCTATCTTGAAGACTGGAGTCCCCGGCAACGGCGCCAGAAATTTGCTTGATGACGAGGAGATGCATATACTTCTTGCCCCTCGTTGGATACCGGAAGTGCAAGGTGGAGATGTAGTCAGCAGCAAACTTCCCTTACACGGAGACTGTAAGGTTTATCGAACCAGGAGGACTCCTAGGCTCAACAAGTAGGTGTCTTCCACCCTGGCGCTAGCAGAAGACATGGACCTGCACACACAACAAATAACTTTGCTCCCAACGAGCACATAGAGGTTGTCAATCTCTCTGGCTTTGTAATTTGCAAAGGATCAAAACACAAGCGGGGAGGTAATAGTGATTGCAAGGGGAAAGTAAATAAAAGCGGTAAATAGTGGAGGTGTAAACAATGATGGTGATATGGACCGGAGCCACATGATGTTCAGTAGTGATGTCTCTCTCCCAAAAGATGATAAACCACTATGCTAGGGTAAACAAATCACAGTTGGGCAATTGACAGAATTATGATCGCACCGCAATGCTAATTATGCTCCTTGATAGTTAGAGGTCCAATAGTAATGGGAGTACGCCAAGACAAGTAGACCGTTTATTCATCAGCATCTACTTACTAATCATCCACCTTGAGATATCTATCCAGAACATATCTCCGGTATTAAGTTGCGAGCCCCACCCAAAGTGTAAACTCAAAGCAACGGACAAATGCATTAACGAACTATGCGTAACGTAAACAATCCTTGCAACCGTGGTCACAAGCACCGTTGTTTTCTCCATGGTGGCAACAAGCACATCCCCTAGTCTCATGTTTCTATCACTCAAGCTAGACATCGAGGGGCCCGAACCCACAATCATGCATAACGCTCCTTCTTGGAGTTACAATCTACTACTTGGCCAAAGCAATAAAAAGCAACTCAGAACATCCATGAATCACTAAGGAACATAATATAAAAGGATAATCAAATATATAACTCATAACAATCTGAACATAATCTCATAATCCATCGGATCCCAACAAACCGAGCATAGCAATAGCAAGAGAATTACATAGATGCCTTGATCATGTAGGGCAGCTCACAAGGACTAACCATTGAAGCACAAGATTGGAGAGAAGTCATCACATAGCTACTGGTCATGGACTCATGGTCCAAGGGAAACTACTCATGGCACATCCGGGAGGCGTCCATGGTGGTGGAGAAGCTCCCGGAGGTCAATCCTCCCTCTGGCAGGGTGCGGGGAAGAGGTCTCCTGATGCTCCCGATCTCGGAAGCGCTGCGGCGGCGGAGCGACTGAGAAATTCGCGGTTCCAGATAGTCTGCGAGGGTTTCCTCTCGGGACTCTAAATATAGGCCAAAGGAGGGCACCGGAGGAGGTGGGACCCACCCAGGCGACCTCCTGACGCAGCCTAGGGCCTGGCCGTGCCAGCAGGCCGCCTGGGAGGCCCCTGGCCCCCCTCTGGCCCCCCTTAGGTGATCCAGAAGCTTCTGTTATATATATTTTTTCTAGATTTTTTCGGGCTTCAGAAAATTGGGTAAAATCCCCTGCAAAATAGACATCAGCAGACATAAACTGGCACTGGATGCACTGAGTTAGTAGGTTAGTCCAAATATGTGTAAAATTATATAAAAGTGTAGCAAAACATATAACAATGTCACCCAAAAGATCATGGAACAAGCAGAAATTATAAATACGTTTGGGACGTATCAGTTGTCTATGTATCCACAGATGTATTTGAGTTTCCAATCAATACAATTCAAGCATGGATAATAAACGATTATTGTGAACAAGGAAATATAATAATAACCAATGTATTATTGCCTCTAGGGCATATTTCCAACACTCAAACCACCATACCTTCGATGACTACTGAAGAAAAGGAGGGTGATGAAGAAATTGGATGCACCACACATGTGATCCATGATGAGTTCTGGGAAGCGACTCATCCAAACTCACCAAGAACAGCTCAAGTTCCTCAAACTCCAGCTGCCACTGAGATTCTCACCGGCTCTGATGAAAAGAGAATTCGTGAGGAATCAGCACAAGAATCAGTTGCATCAGCTCAAGAAAATGCAGCATCAAAAACTGAAACTGCCTCCTCAGATAAGCAAATTCCTCAAGATGAAGAAAATGCTCAAACTGAAGAATATGCTCCTGGTCCAAATGCTGAGCTGCAATTGTTGTGGTGAATCCTGAAACTGCAATTGTGGTGTCCTCTAATCCTCAAGAGCATAATCTTCAACCAAAGCCTCATCAGCCCTTCACCAAGAGGCCTAAGTTTCCGAAGGAAGCATTCTATGAGGAACGTCAGTACTTCATAGGATAAAATCCCTATGACAAGCTTCAAATCAGACACAAGAAGTTCTGGACAAGGAATCAACTGAACTACTATGCCTCTATGCTCTTTGGAAGAAAGAAATATTTCTTCACACTCACATTCCTCATTGTGACATGGAGGAAATACCTTGCTTCACCCCAGTCCTCAATGTTCTTCACGAAGCAGGGCTCTTGCCACTTTGTACAGATATCGGTGACTGGAACACTGATATAATTCTTTAATTCTATGCCACACTGCATATCTCAGGAGACCCCAAAGATATCAACACATGGGTCTTGGACTGGATGACTCAGCACACGCATTATAAAGCTCCAGCCACAGAATTGCTTTGATCTCTTCCAATATCAACTCCTTCAGAGGATGCACCCAGGATGTATGATGAAAGAGAGCTGCCAGACAAGCTCATGGAAGTCCTCATGAAGCCTTTGGCCAAGGGACAACCTCCAAGGACTCGATTTCTGGTACAAGATTTGAAGTATGAGCCCAGAACTGTGTACATGATCTTGTCCTATTCCATTGCACCTATCAAAGGGCATGACAATGAAGAAGATGTCGTAGGCATCATGAAGAATATCCTGTTCAACGTCATTCATGGCATCCCTATGAATATCATGATTTCTTCTTAAGGACTTTGGCTGACAATGCTTTGTCACCATATGAGCTAAAGATTTATGCGCCTTGGATCATGAGATTCATCAGGAACAGATCACGCATCAACTATCAAGTTGACTTTTAGAATCACCTCGGATATCTGCCACTGATCAAAGTCATCAAGTCATCTTTTGAACCAGTTTAAGGCAAAGGCAAGTCTATGATCGATGAAGGAAATCGGCCCCTAGATGGCCAATTTCGCAAGGCGGATTCATATTCCTCATATGATGACACTCCTACTCAAGATCCTCCAAGCCCAACTGCCCCAAGGGTGATGACTAACAAAGAGCTTCTCCTCGGTCTTCACCAAAAAGTCGATCGCAACCACAAGTGGGTGAAACACCAGTTTGGTGCCATTGTGAAAACCCTCAATGAGACTCAAAATGCAGTGAAGAAAAATCACTATTATCTTCATGAGGTATTTGATCGCACTTGGGCCACCTTGGATCATCTGAAGACTATTGAGGAACTTGAGGAATTGGAATTTACTCAAGACTTTGACTAGTCGTGGCCTCCAAAGAAGAATTTCAAGCCTATTCCAGTTCCTGACTTGGAGGATAGTTCATTTTCTTCATTTCGCACTGCTGAATCAGATGAAGAACCAAAAGACATTGCAACTGGTCCAAGAAAGAAGCCTGTCGCCAAGGATGCTCACGCCACTACATCAACCAAGAAGTGAATTTCTTCAAGGGTGTTAGTCCTCAGTTTTGTCCCTTTTTCGTCACTTGATGACAAAGGGGGAGAACTTTGAGAGTTAGTCTTCAAACGGGATTCACTATGGGCTTATAAACTCTATTAAATTACAAACTCTTGGCTCTTCTGAAGTTTTTGATGTAATGAGTTGTAACTTAAGCCCGATGGTGTTCTGACTCTTTTGAACATTTTTCTTTGCATGCTTATTCCTCAAAGTCTATTAGTGCACGCATGCTAAAATTCGTCACACACCATTTTTCATCATGCATTTTCAAATTCCTCATAATATATGTCAAATGCATGCATGAATTGCAAGATACACGGGGGGGGTCTCTATGATATAAATCATCAATGTGCATCTGTTGTGCAAAGCAATTTCCTCAAAATATGCACATTTTCAGGGGGAGTTTTTCTGTATCCTGATTTCAAATTCCTCAAACTCAGTACTTACATCTCATATTATTATCCCCGTTGAAAACTTAACCTAATTGTCATCAACCACCAAAAAGGGGCAGATTGTAAGTGCATCTAGTGCCCTTAGTGATTTTGGTGGTTGGAAGACTTATAGGTTAAGAGACTAATAATTTTGTGAGTATACAGAGGGTCTATAAGTCGCTGAGGAGTTTGAGTTATACGATGAATGTCGACCCCTAAAAATGTATGTCTTCAAGTGAAGACTTTGGACTTTCCTTGAAGACTTTGATCGCGAATAAATTGCGATGAAATTGATATTCCTCATGAAGACATTGAAGATGAGGAATTCGGTGGGTCCTGAAGAAAACACTCTGAAAACTTCGAAGCATGAAGTTTTATTCTTTCTGTTTCATTTTCTTTACACTTGAGTCATAGGAACGGCGTACTGTTAAAGGTGGTCGAGGTAAAACTACGGAATGATTTTCCTCATGATGATCAACCCAAGCCTAAATCTACCAAAGCCTCAAAGTGAGGAATATGAGAGACATGAGGACTTTCACAGTTGAAAGTTCCGACCGTTGCCGCGCCACGCACCACCTCACTGATCTTATCCATCCAACGGTCACATTATTTAAGGGCATGTCAAATCATGTCGGGATGCTCCCAGGCTATAAATAGCCCCCCCCCCCCCCCCACACACACACACAATCACTAGCTGGTTGGCTGCTCCGAGAGAAACTGACACTAATCATTTAGAGCAACCCAAATTCCTCAGAGTCTTCGAGAGAAAACCATCAAGTGAGGAAATACCCCAAACACCAAACCCAAACCAAAACCCAAGTGATTGAGCATCACTAAAGAAGTTGTTCCTATGTGGAACCGATGCTTGTTACCTTTGAGGACTGTGTATCCTCCAGACGGTTAGGCGTCATGGTCTAGAGCATCCACGGTCAATTGTGGATCCTCGGGTGACCGAGTTTTTGAGGGTTTGGAAGTCTACCCTGAAGACTTACCACGATTGTTGGGCGAGGACTGTGTGTCCTTAGCTCAAGGAGAATACGGTAGGGACTGTGTGTCCCGGGATTGTGTGTCCTATCATTTCAATACCAAGCTGCTCTGAACCAGACGTACAACTATCACAACAGTTGGAACTGGGTCATTAAGAATTGTCTTCATCAAGCTACGGGTTCTATTTCTTCAACCTTCTCATTTTCCTCAATTGTATGTTGAAGACTTTCATTTGTACTGTTTGAAGAATTTGTCTAAAGACTTTCTCTGAATTTCCTCAACCTCAAATTCTTCACTCGAGTTAATATTCACCTACTTACTGTGTACTTGCAAACTGTGCAAACCGAATCTCGGAAATCTCATCGAGTACTTTGTTGTAGTTGTTTTTGCACTCCTGATCCTGTACTATTTCCGCTGCACTTAGTTCATCATTGAGGACTTTCCTCACAAGGAATTTTCTCAGTGATGAAATACTAAAAATTGCCTATTCACCCCCTTTCTAGTCGATATAACGCACTTTCAGATGTCGATGATGGTTATTGGATGATGAAATCGAAGATCATCTTTGATGTCTTCATCGAGGAGATGGCGTATCAGCAGGTTATGAGGCAATTCGGTCTTCGACAAATGGTCGAGCCCCCGCCTACAGACAACCCGTTTGCAGGAGTAGTCCACGGGTACTATATACCTATTGTTGCATTGTCTTTCACAGTGAAGCACCAGTTAATTGTTAAACACACACCTGAATTACAGGATCACAAGGAAGGGGACAAGCAGGATGAGAGACTATTGGTTCCAGAGGCTTTAGCAGTATGTTACAGACTGGGATACTGTGACGACACGTCTCTGGCACGAGAATGTCGGGTTTGATCTCGATGAATTCAATGCCTATTTGGATTAGTACATGATAGGGGCACGGTTACGCATCATTGAACACTGTAATGCACAGGAGATACTTACCCCTGTTACATCGGATATGTACCCGAGCTATGATACTTCGGGCTCTAAGCAGTACACGGTAACATCTATTATCTTTATCTAATGCATCTTTCCGTTACGTACTTTGTCATCCATACTTAATAATCATCGTGACAATTTTAGGCTGAGTTGGCATTCGATCTTCATAATGACGTTATGACCTATGGACGTTCACTGTCGTCTGGACCTCTTCTTGTACCTAGGTCTTAGGTGCAGCCATGATTACAACGCATGGAGCAGAAGATACGAGATGTCTACACAGCTATCACGTGCACACGCACCTCAGACGTTGTGCACCACGTCCACCACCACCAGCAACAGTCGCGTCCCTCCACGCAACGACAACAGCCGTGTCCATGCATAGAACAGTAGTCAATGCCCCATCCACCCCCTCCTGACCAGGATGGCAGTTCGGTGTGGCAGCACCCACAACACCATGCTCCCTGGTCTAGCTTCGTGTTTCGGCCTCCACCACAACATCAAAGTCCCACAGCGGATTTCATGTTTCAACAACATCCAGCTGGTATGTCTCTTCATATTTATTCTTTTTTATGTTAATTGAGACTACGTATTTATCCAGTATTAATGATCCCTTCTGCAGGATCCTATGCATATCAGGAGGCGTTGGTGTCCGGATCCGGGTGTGCGAGTGAACAGAAAGATCCACTATCGCAGCAAAACATGTGGATGGACATGTTTTCGACTCCTCCACCATGGCCCACCCAGGATAAACAGTATGACCAGGGCGGGTCCGAGATTCCTCTTTGTAACATTAGCCCCCCCCCCCCACACACACACACAGGTGGAGCTCGAGTACGCCTAGCACACCCCCTGAGCGCCGAGGCAGACGTCGTGAGTGATGCTTCTATCTATGAGTAGAGACATGACTATCTAATTATGTATGAGACATATGTCTATTGTATGTATGCGACGTATTCATGTTCTATTTCAATGCTCGGTTAGTTTAGCGGTGATAACACTTATACTACAAACAAATGCATCCAACATCGTGCTTAGATAGAACATAATGCCCCCACAACATGACATTACAAACAAATAATAGAAAATACATCTGAATTAAAAGGTGTGACTAAACTTACAAAATACAACTGAACAACTACATGAAGGCATCATCGTCATCCTTCGTCGATGCAAAGCTCTTGCCCTTCGTCGACATAGATCTCTTGCCCTTCATCGACGTGGAGCTCTTGCCCTTCGTCGACGCAGAGCTCTTGCCCTTCGGCGATGAGGTACTCTTGGCCTTGGTACTCGGCATGAAGATATCGCCTTTGTCCTCGCTGTCGTCCGTCCATAAAAAAGGATGTTCTATGCCCTTGTGTAGGTGTCGGCATTTCTTCTTCCATCTTTCATTCAACCTGAGAAGTTCTTTCTGTATCTCCTCAAAGGTCGTGGGAGGCCACCCACTCCTAGCTAATGCGTGAGCTAACTCATTCAGTAGGATGTCACTACTCATGAGTTCGTCCTATGAAACTATTATATCGTCTATCTTGAAATTGCTAGTTAAACGCAGAAGACAAGATGACATACCAGAGATAAAACTATGATCAAAAGGATAATGGGACATCTTAACGCAACTATGATACTACACTCGACTGCTTACCCACCGAAATGTGGAGGGGGTTTTATAGGTGCAGAAGAGAAGAATGGGCGGGAACTCACAAGCGGGAAAATATGGCGGGAGATATCGGCAGGAACTAAGAAGTAGGAAACGATGGCGGGAAGTTAGAAGCGCGAGAAATTATGGAGGAAAGTCATCAACGGTAAATTATGACGGAGAAAAAATTATAGATGGGCTATTTTGCTATTCTGGTCATCAAAAATTCATAGTACGTAGGAAAAGAAGAGTGCATGCAACTATGAGCTTTACCAACACCAACCAGTACTAATTGGTCATTAATAATCCAATTAATACTAACTAATCACATCGAAGTTAATTAATACTAATCAGCCTAACCAAAGCCGATTAATACTAATCGACCTAGCTAAAGCTAATTAGTACTAATCAGCCTAGCCAAAGCCGGTTGGAGCCAAGCTAGCGAGGCCGAGTGACCTATCGGCCTAGCCAAAGCCGGTTGGAGCCAAGCTAGCGAGGCCGGGTGACCTATCGGCCTAGCCAAAACCGAGACGGAGGTCCTTGAAGGTAATGTGATAGATTGCCAATGAAGTAAGCACAACCTTGACTAGGGTCGTACTTGAAGGTCTCTTGATTTGGGATTCACTATTGTTCCGCTCTTTCCGGATGCTCTACGGAACAAGAATTAGGCATGTGTACCAAATTATCTCTTCTTTCTGCACTCTCTTGCTGAATTGTCACCAAACCTCAATGACCATTATGTCATGGCACGAAAAAGTTTAGAATTTTAGGCTTCCTTTGGTTTACAAAAAACTTGTAGGAAACTTTCTTTGTAGCACTTTTGTTTGTAAAAATGGGTTCCTATTTCTATGCAGGATAAGAACAAATCCTTCACATTTCAAAGGGAAAAAACATTAATTTACACTCAGTAAAAAAATCCTATCCTATTAATCAAATGGTATCTCTAAGATACATGCCATCCCACTTCCTTTTTAAATAACGCAAGCATTCTGGGTGCCATCCCACTTCCTATGTTTTCCTATTTCCATGATATTTCTATCCTCTAAACCAAAAGAGTCTTTAGAGGATGCAACCACCTATCATGGGTTGCATGCAACTTTGAGAAAACAAGCTCAACACGGCCTGACATCAGGTCATTCGCATGAAAGGGAGGGTAATGAACACAATCAGTTCAAGCCTGCTTACAACTTGAAAGAGATCTGAGTGTTCTCTCCAACTTCAACTATAAAATTGACTATGAGATGAGAAAAATGTTACAACTTACAACACCGTAAGTCCTGAATCCGGCAAATGTGAAAGAATCGTTTGAAATGAACTCATATACGAGTGTATCACCATGATATATTTATACAGAATCGACTCAGGACTTCAGCTTAGCCGAAAAGCTCTATAGAATGGATACACCAGCGTCAATAACTGATGGCTGCAGGCCAGCTGAAGATGACGATGGATCTAAAAGGGACGTCCGCTGCCGTTTGCGTCCCCAGCATAGCCGGTCTATCTTCGTTTTGCTCCTCAAATTAAAAGGAACCTCTATACAGTTGGTCCAGGGTAACAAATGAGTCTCTGGTTTGACCCTTGAAGGAGAGCAGCCGCCCTGTTGCGCGAGCAACTTATTCTCAAGCGCAGCAGCTGCAAGTGCATTCTGTGTTGGATTCTTTAGTTGGCTGCCCAAGTATCCTTGGCAACTCTTTGCTCCGCAATGGCACTTGACCTTCTCCCCAAAATGCACAAACCTGGAAGAAAGCAGTAAATTGTAAATGTTCATAGAAATATCCAGTCTTGGGAAATACTCCCTCCGTCCCAAAATAAGTGTTGATACTCTAGTACAAAAGTTATACTAGTTTAGTACAAAATCTTCGACACTTATTTTGGGACGGAGGGAGTATGTATGTAAAGGTGGAAAGAATCTCATTTCATATGCTCCCCTGATTAGCATACATTACCAAAATCAGTGAAATGCCATGCAACCAGGATAGCTGAGACTTCGGCTGTTCAAAAAGGGTTTGGTTAGCCCATCCGAAATAGGTACGGAAGCACGCTGTACTTCTTCGTCACAGGCACCAGGCATGTCCATTTCAGTCCATGCTGCACAGAGCGGTTTGGGCAAGATAATATAACCCAGGTTTGGTAAAGAAGTGTTTGGGCCCGAACACATGACAACACTAGGAACACAACTGAACCTAGGTTTATACTAAAGCGAAGTTAAACAGCATATCCTGGCTTACAGTAATGCACGCAAATTGGCAAACAGGAACCCAAGAATGTTACTACCGGTGTGTTCTCTGGAAAATCACAATCCAAGGCAAGTGACCTACTGATCTAAGACCCAAACTCAGATGGACAAGTTGCTGGCTCACCATCACAATATTTGTAGTTAAATGCTAATTTGGTCAGTTTGGTGGTACATACCAGGATCAGAATGTTACAAGCTTGACTACAAATATCACAAACTCATCAGCAACTAGAGCTGATTGCAGCAGGCCACTTACGATGCAATATATTCGTTGCCCTTCGTATTGCCAGAATGTACTCATTTTTGCCTAATTAGATTAAGAAATATATGTACTCTTTAGAAGAAAAAAATGACTGTAAATACCTGTAGTCATAAGTTAAGGGTTCTCCAACTTCAATGATACGAGAGGCAAAAACACCGACTCTTGTCTCACCCTCAACTTGCCTGATAAAGCATATAGACAATATGAGGAACATCACCATTTAAAACAAAAATTACCATCACCGAATGCAAAACAAGCTTTCTGTTCCAGAAATCATTACCATTTTTCTAGTTTACAGTTGGGATCACAACTATGGTTTAGAAAACGTGAAGTGTTTCCTTTAAAAGTTGCATCTATTGTAAAATCTTTGCTGATTTCACACATGTAGAAATTTTTGTCCCCACGCCGCTTCATGTCCCAAAGCCGTTGTTCACATGTTGCGTCATTGATGACTGAAATAAGATTTAAAATGAAAATACACAAGGATATCATTAAGTCACCGCAGCAGATTTACAGAAGGTAACTCATGACTAAAACCAAACTAGTTTCGATTTCCTTAATTTACAAAATATGAGCTCTACATTCAAGCCAGGATTGTGTCACTTGTGCTCTGTAGGTATGCCCTTTGGGCTCCTGCAATACATTACTTTGAGTGTTCCTCATAACTTGATGTGGTAATGTGGCGTTAGGGCACAGGGTTCTCAACTCTAACAACCACCATTGAACACTGCTGAAGCTGTTGCCCTCCGAGAGGAGCAATCGTAAGTGTAACTCAAGGATTTATTTGGCACAAATAAGCATAAACGAAATTAGACGAATTAAAGCCAGTGAAAATGAGGGCACAAGCAAAATGTCACTTTCCCCATTGCATATGTGCAGTCACCTAGAAACTATTTGCTATTTCTATTAGACAAATGTTTAATGTAGCAGAATAACTTGTACCTTCACCCACATACTCAATTATGAAATCACCTTTCTCCAATGGCTCCAATGCAACAGCACCCCATCCACAGCCTTCTGACTGTAAAGGGAAAAGGCTGTTGTGATTGTAGTCAAAGAAGTAGAATAAACATCTTCCATTAAGCATAACTCCACAACCGATTCTCAAAAACGCACCCCTATCATCGCCACATGTCATTTTGCATCCAATAGTACAAGAAAGGGGATTTGTGAAGGCAGTGCTGCAGTGGGTACTTTGGCAGCCACCAAGGAAAAGAGAACTAGTATATTCATTTGCATTGCGTAGCAATTAGCTGAAGTGCTTATGTAAGTGGCCCATGTATAAATAATATGCCCCTTCATTTAGCTGTTCCCCAGCAGTACAACTCATGGCACACACAAACTCTCGAAGGGGAAAAGAGTGGACCTTGAAAAATTAGAAGAGTGGTGTAAACACATCCTTGCGGATTGGCTTGTTGCTACACAGGTTTGTGAATAAATTGGCAAGTGTATACAAGCACATCATTTGAAAGACAGAACTACCTTGACAATTTTAATTTTCTTATCCTTGCGGAATGGCTTGTTGCTACACAGGTCTGAGCAGTGGCAACTCTTGGAACAACTCATAGAAAGACCCCTGATAAATGACAGCCAAATTTCAATATGTCAAATAAATACAAGTATGGTTGCTGGGGTAAATATCTACATCGCACACATGTAAAAAATCTGTACAGTGAAGCTAACTTATTTGGCGATTAGTAATATGCACACATAATAGTACTCCAGCATTAATGTTCAAATAACAAGAAAATACGTCACTCCATTCGCTATATAGTAGAAAGAAAGAATCCAATACTACCGCGCATTTTGGTGCAACCGTATTCTCATAGTTGACAGTATTGACAATAGATGAATCTACAGTGCACATTCAAATCCATATTCTGTGGTGGTTGTGACTAGTAGCTCATATTTTACTTTTCTCCATTTCAACATAAAGCTAATGCTAACAGCAGAATTCACCTCTATTTTTGTTTCCCTTTGTATTGATCAAAGCTGGATTTGAAACAGATTGGTCTTTTGTCAATGTTGTACAAGTAATTATTTTATATTTTTCCGAGCTACAGGAGGGGAAGATAGATAATACATGATGCAAAAGAGTAATATATAAAAAAAGGGGCAGCCCGGTGCACGTAGCTCCCGCTTGCACAGGGTCCGGGGAAGGGTCCGACCACTTTGGGGCTATAGTATGCGGCCTTTCCCTACATTTCTGCTAGAGGCTGTTTCCACATGCAAAAGAGTGATATACAAAAACTAAATAATCGAATGTTTAAACTTATGGTGAAGTTTTATTTAGGCCCAAGTAATTTTCACCACAACTCCAACATCGATTCAGTTTTCCTATCTAAACCAGATCAAATCAACCTTGATGCTGGTGATCGTGGTAGTTTTGCCAGGTAAGCGACATGGACTCCTAATCAGCAAATGCGAACTAACATGGATGATGTGGTACTCCAGTTAGCAGTACATTTACTAAACAGAAATAAAAACAAATTACAATGTATTGTCAGGCCCATTTGGCAGCCCAAATCTCCTCCCTTCTCCCTAAGCTCTCTCATTGTATCGTTCTGACACATGATCCTGGTTAGAATGGCCAGTACAATAGTTGAGTATTTAGGCAATTTTATAAGTACCCACCAATGTGTATGCTTGCTCTTTTGCCAGAATGCCATGTCAGAGGTTCCATCTTATGAACACAGTAACATTTCACATATATCAAACTAGAGATAGTTTTGTCAAAACCTCATTATTGATGTATGCATCTAAAATGTATTAGTAGAGTTAGGAAGAATACCTGCATTCGCAATCATCTTTGCAAACAGAATCCGATTTGCAATTTGTACACCCAGTCTCGGCACTTGAATCGGCGCGTTTCTTCTTGACTAAATATACATCTTTTACAACATTAAGAAAACAATGATGACGTGTAATGGTGTAAGGCAGACGAATATGAAACTAATTCCAGAATGAGGAAGTCAAATGGAAGTAAATAGCTCCAGATATCTCGACTGAATAACCACAGCAAGTATTACTTTAGGATACTGCGCCTGATATGTGTGTATGAGGGCGGTTTACAAACAATCGCTGTGAAATTCCTGATGGTTGAATCAATATTGAATTCTTCGTTAACATATGGAAGAGGTAGTCGGCAGAAAACTTCCTGTCAAACAAGCATTGTTAGCATTAGTTATGCACAAAAGCCTGGTAGGCAAGACAGATAATCTTCTTGAGAAAATATTACTTCTATTGGAACAAGACAATCATTTAACTTCTTTCTGCAGCATTCCAGCATTAATAAACTAAATAGGTTCCTCCCCAATCTTCATGGATTCCAAAGACTGTAACCCTCCCATTCTAAAGTGATGATATTCACTTCTTTTCAGTCTCCATTGTACATTTTCAGCCATAGTAGTAGCATGTATAATTAAACCAAAAAAGTATATGAAAATGTTTTTTGCATGTGAGCATTCTAAAACAACTGACCAAACACATCCCAAAACATCACCTATTTTATCAATCAGAGGGAGCACAAGACGACAATATTGGTCTGCTTAAAGACTGGAGTACCGGATATAAGCATCCTAAAAACTACAGAGCATTAACACTCCAAGGACAAGTAAGGAATCCTCAAAAATGAACTATTTAAGAAAACAGCGCAACACGACTTAAAAGAAGCAAATATAAAAGGGAGGTAGCAGCATACAGTCTTATTATGCCAGCACTAACCTCTATGTTATTTGTCAGGTCAGCATTCTGTCACCATCAAACAAAGTACTCCTGTCAGACACCTCAAGCATTACAAATATTAACAAAAAGGTATGGAATGCAGTCAACTTTTTCTGGTAATATAAAATAATAATCTAGAGGTAAAAGCAAATAATGAAAGGATCAGCAGTGAGCACGAAACCATGAATCAAACTTATCTACAGTTGGACCAGAACCAGCAGAAAACTAAATGCTCCTCGTGGCAGAGAATTCTTGTTTTATTAAGAATGAACTCCATAAAATCAATCATTTTTCATTGGGATTTGGAAACTATGAATTTGAGATCTGTTATTAACAGAAAAAAAGGAAGAATCACAGAGGTATGGTCATTTTATGTATATACAAATGGTGAAGCATTAAGAGAACCCTTAGACCACATGGAGTATGGCCAAATTCTGGAGGTGCATTGATAATATTTGTTATGTTTACGCGTTCATGGATACTTGCATCCGTATAGAGATTGGTGTTCTTCATGCATAAACATAACAAATATCCACGAATGCAAGGTATGGCATAAACAATCATGTATCCATGATTGGTGTTGTCAACTACCATGTATGCAAGGTATGGCATAGAGATTGGCATTGTTCATGCATCCATATAGAGCAATTATGAAGCAAGAACTGGAACAAAGACTCTTCTGGAACATATATGAAATCATGCTTCCAAAAACAATTTTTCCAGTGATGAACTTCTGGTATGATCAAAGAAACTTATATTAGGGAAAAACTGGGCTAAAACCTAAAAGGGGCGGAAGCTCAAACAAGAAACTTGAAAGGGTAGGTATACTGTTTGCTATGGTCAAACTGAGAACAAAAAACTGTAACACCGATTTGATATTCAAGGAAGAAGTGGCTTGATTTGATATCAGAAGATTTGCAGCTTTCAGCATAGTTGCACAAATAGAATACAAAGATGCAAATCAGACGAGAGGGAACCCAAAACTATATTCCTAGAAAAAATGCTTAATAATACTTGCGCTGGGTTTTTCTTCTTGCGGAAATACTTAATGATTCAACCTCCAGCTGTAAATAAATGACGCCCTAGAAAGTTTGCATTCAAAAACTTTAACCAGAAACATGAAAGAACATTTAGGTTGGTCAAGTGAGAATAGTATCACCAGATTTGTCATGAAAATATTATGATTGTAACATTTTGTACTAACATGTTCATATGAAAAGTAATGGTCAAAGTAGCGTGTGGAGAGTGTCCATGTCCAAAACCTCATCTATTCATGAAAGAGGGACTAGTAAATTAGAGGGCAAAGTAGTTACCCTGTTCATGCATAACAATATGAACTGAGGAATTGTAAGGGATAAAGGATAGACCTCGTTTTGAAGGAGCCAATTGGAAGGGTGCCTCCAGCAAATTGCACTTCCTTGGTCATCTTTTAGATGAATTAGAGGCCACGGTGCACATTTTGTATGCGCTGCAACTGTACAACGTCCACAGCGCCAAAAAAACATCTTTTGCTTACAAACCATGCAACCCTAATTATAGAGAAAGAAAGTCCAATTAAAGTGTATCAAAATTAAGCATGACCTAAAAAAATTGGGAACTACAGGAATTGACCTTTTAAATACCTTTAAAAAGATATTCTCTGTACAAATTAAAAAAAAAACTCCCTCCATATCACAAATACATGTCTTCACGGTTTACCTTTGATCATTAATCCTTACGACAGTGTACCCAAGAAAATATAAAATTATTGTATTACGAATATACTTTTCGGCACAAATCTAAACATATGATTTACAAGTTCTCAATCTAAATATTTAGAACAATATTCATAGTGAAAGTTAAGACATGTCCAAAAGGACATGCATTTGTGATATGGAGTACTGTGTTATTTCGTTTACTTATTCCTTCACAAATAGTAAGCCGTGTGGTGGTCATGAATTGGTCATACATCGAAAACATAACTATCAGCCTGTCAAAGAATCAAAATGTATTTGAGTTATTTGCAAATACATTGTGTTAACATAACCCGTAAGTATGTCTATTTATAGTGCACACTGCATCCTAGTTTCCAAACTATCTAATATAGCATAATTGTATGTTGAATGCAACAACTATCCATGTGGACAGAATACTCATATCAAAACAGGGCAGGCATACTCAAGTATGACAACTAGACAAGCCCAACAACTTCACAACAAAAGTTCTTTAAGCTACATAACTCACATTTTTAGGAAGATCTTATGTTTTCGCCAATGCGCAGCACATACAATATTAAACATACCCCATTTCATAACATTTAAACTTACATGCTGAGGGCACTTGAAGCTTTCAGCAGTGAAATTTGCAGTATATTCCACCACACAGGTCAGGTGGAACGTTTGTTCACAACGGCTAACTGAACATTTTATTTCTTCCGAGGGATGGATAATCTTATAGCACACACGACATTCAACCTGTGCACATATGAAGAATTATCATATACAAAGCCAATAAACATTGATCAAAACTGAAACTTGGTCCCGATGTTGATCTAATTATGATAGTTTATCACTTTATCATGTATGAACTGCAGTTTTAACTTTCAACAGGTAGGCAGAGGCGTATATGAAATTTGATGAGGTGTATGCTGAGAAATATGCGATTAAGCATCAAGCAATTCGAAAGGTGGCAGTGGAACTCAAGGAGACAAAAAATTCTCAGTTCTCATGTTAATCAAAGAACAACCTTAACATTGTTCGTGCAGCTCGCCACTGTGATGTGCAGTCAATAGCATGATCTCCTCTCGGCAAGCAACAGACAATGCGGCTGCTCGCCTAAACTGGCAGACATCTAGGAAGGAAGGGGGTAAGATCTGATCTTTGGCCTACTAGTAGAGTGAAAGTGGAGAGAGGGTCAAAGGCAGCACTGGAACTTAAACTGCATAAAAACTTTTCTCACATCCTACATTGATCAAAGAACAACCACATTGTTCATGCCAGCTCACCACTGTGCAGTGTAGTCGATAACATATTAACATGTTGGCCAGTTGGCTAGCGTGGCTGCTCGCTTAAACTGACTGATATTTAGGAGGGAAAGGGGGGCTCGGATCTTGTCTTCAGCTTGCTAGGAGAGAGGGTTCAGAACTGGGAAGGAACCATATGTTAGCAACACACCAATACAGAGGTCAATTGCTTAATGATTTCAACTACAAGACATTGATTTTGAGGATCAGGCCATGGCAGAGAAGGAGAGGAGCACCAGAGCTAGAAGAGACTTGAGCAGAGGAGGCCGAAGCCGTCCAAATCCTGGCCGAGCTCTCTGTAACCCATCCCCTCGTATATATGTAGATGCTGCCCTCCATGGCTTCTGAGAAGCCCAAGCCCAATAGCGGCGGCTCATGGTCCTGCCCATGGTGATGATAGCTAAGGTTGCTGACATTCCCCCATCCTTAAATTTTGGCTTGACCTCAAGCCGATTCCATGTCGAACCTCCTGGATCCCATGGTACTTGATGCTTCATGACTTCGCCGAGGTCGCGGCGGGTGCCGTAGTTGATGCGGAACTTGGCGAGGTTGAGGTGGTTGAGGTAGCAGGCGATGCTGACTTGCTCAAGGAAGTGGTCATCGCTGATGTTCACTTGGTCACAGAAAGTGTCGAGGTAGGAGTGTTGATTGACACAAGCGTTGTCGAAGCAGGAAGCATGGTCGAGGCAGTGGTCGTGGCAGTAGGTTGGAGTTGCAGCATTCCTCCTTCGTGTTACTTCAACTTGTGTGACAAATCCTAAGAAATAAAGAACGGCCCAAATGCCTGGATCCCTTCCTTTGACAAAACTTGAGGCTCCGGAAGCTCACTGAGTGCAGTGACCATGCAAATTTCCAAGAAAAATATTGGAAATCATATTGCATAGCAGTTTCCGCGATGAGCCTTTTGCAGTTGGTATAATGCCTTCTTAGGCAACGGAACTCAACTAGGTGAAGACAGACTAGTGCTTTGTAATGACAATTCGCACTGTTGCCAGGAATATCTTCAGGGTTCGATGCACAACCGCCAGAATCCCAAGCTAAAATGGTACTGAAAATTACTCCAAGTATAATGGCAGGACGACACCCAACGAGTAGTAGCAAATGAGCATCAATCACATGACAATATTGTAGAAACCAGAGACAGTAATGTAAGCAGCTAACAGAATTACTTGGACTCCATCAAACTCCAGCACCATACTAACCCATATGTGACCTTGCCATATTTGTGAAGTTGCTGTAACATCACCAGGAGAAATGCATACACTTATGCACTGTACCTTGTGAAGCTCCATAAAATATGCATCTGCACTTATGAATTCTGCAGCCAATATGTACCAAGTAGTAACAGCAACGGGTCCATAACTGATGACAATGGAGTTGGCCGTAAGGATCTCTTCACCCATATGGGAAAACAACAATTCTTTCGAAGTCAGACAAGCAATTCTCCACTGTACTTGTTCTAACTCAGGGAAGGAAACCTCTCCAAAAATGCAAGACTGCACTGAACTGGTAAATAATGGCTGAACAAATTCTCTGTCACTAGCAAAATACTCCAAGGGATAAAACCATGCAATCTCCCATTGTATAGGCTCAGAACAACACTGATAATTCCAGCTCAGCTCCCTCCTAGTGACAATTCCACTTCCTTCATAATATGAGCTAGCATAAAACGAGTCCACTAACGACCATGCAATTTTCACACTGGAGTAGGTTGCAGCTATTGTACTGAAGGAACCAAGATCCCTCCCTATGATACCCAGAGGAAGAAGATAATAACCAGTATACATGTACCTCATACATTGGTCTATGAATTTGCATATTGGCTGCTCCTTCTCCTTTTTTTTCTTCGAAGCGGGACAAGGTTGTGATCAGAATTAGAAACACACTTGCAGATGTCACAATAAACAAGGGTAGCTCACAGGCAGGCCATAGCTTCAGTTTTACTTGGAAAATGAAATACTTCTGCAACTGCTCAATGAGATGTTCTAACTTGACAACAGACTTCAGGAATGGGAATGAAAGTCTATCCACCCAGGCAACATGTGGAATAGTGGGGAAGCATCTAGCAAGTGTCTTGCGCTCTTGTTCAAAGTCATTCTCCTTATGAGTAACAAACATCATGCAGCCAGCGTCAATAACATAGCAGGCAGGCCGAGCTTCATGTGCATAATCATATTGGAACAGTAACTGTACTAGGTAAAATTTGAACCCTGAATTCATCAGAAGAGAATTTCTCAGAAGGTGAGGATTACCCGTTTCTTCTGCTTGTTCTTGGGTGATACTGATGTTGCCATTGTTAGGGGACACATCGCACCCAGCCAGGGCAGAGCCTCGGCTGCTGCCATGGTCGACGCATAGAAAGATGACGCCAACATAGGCGTACTCCAAGGGTCCAGGCATAGCGTCATGGCATCGTCTTCCGTGTTTTGGTCAAGACCTACTATTGTGTTGATAGGCTCACATGCAGTGACATCAATGGTGACAACATCGATGACGTCCTTGTTTTCCACTGGTGTAGCTAGGTCAGGAACAACGTCGACAATGTCAGTAGAATATGCATGAGTGATTCTCAATCTTGGAAAGGACAAGCAACCAGCAGTAACACCACCACAACAACAGATGTCAACAAAATTAGCTTGGAAGATCTCTAGACCCATGTTAGTGAACAATAACTCCTCCAGTTTAACTCCAGCATGTTCATATCCATCCCATTCTAGTATCCAAGCAATTTCCCATTGGTTCAGCCTAAATACACACAGAACAAATTGTCCGGCTAAAAGGAAGGAAACCCAAGCTTCAATATAACAATCATGAAGCAGCCCAACTGAATGTTGCACGGGTAAACCAACCGAATCAATAGCGAGATTCAGAACTTCTTCCAACTGTACCAATGTACATGCCTTTGTCGAGCACCTAGTTGGTGTCAAGTTTTCCGGACTGAGGATAGGGAACAGCAAACGCAGCGACATTGGGATGGCTTCAGGTGCAGCAGGCTCAAGGGCGACGCTGCCGACAATCGTGAATGAAGGTGGTGTTGCGGACGAGGTGAGCACTGACTCTTCGGATGCGGCGGAGCTTGGGCATCGCATCGAACAGGTGGTATGTGCCACAGCGGAGCCGCCACTGCTTGTAGGAAGGGCGAGTGAGTAAATCACTGAGTTAATCACTGATGAGCAGGCGCCCAAGATGTCCAGTGCGGAAGTCGGAGTCGAGGTTGCTGGCTCGAGGTCGAAGCAACAATACTCGGTGACGACACCAACGATGACCTCGGACAAAGTTGATACTGCAGCGGGAGCTGACACCAATACGGTGACGGCCCGGTTGGGGATTGCGTCGAACAGGTGGTGGGCGTCCAGGCAGCGAGGATGTTGGTAACTATGTTGTCGATGGCCTGAGGCGATGCCGCATCTTCCTGTTGTTGTTGCTGCGCAGAGACCACAATAGATGCATCAGGAACAAAGGGAAGGTCGTCCACCACCGGCGGAGTTAGGGTCGATGTGGACGTCGGCGCAGCATCGAGGTAGTCGTGGTGCCCCGCACGCCCAGCATGTAGCGTTGTTGCAACGGCAGCTGACACCTCCAATGATACAGTCACCGACACCTCTGAAGCAACCTGCGCCGCGATGGATGTAATACAGGCGCCAAACTCGGCGCGACACCATGCTTGCTTGTCCTGGTTCGTCCACTCGGCGAGGCGTCGGGTCCTCCACCGATGCGAACGCTCGATCACGGCAGGCAACCCAAGCTGATCCGCGTGACATTGCTAGATATCGATCGCGGTGGGAAGCCCTCGGATGTGGTTGTTTGGCTCAAACTAGGAAATTGTGGGGAAAAACTATGCGGACTTTGCGTGGAGGAATCGACTGGCTCTGAATACCAATTGTTAGCAACACACCAGTACAGAGGTCAATTGCTTAATGATTTCAACTACAAGCCAATGATTTTGAGGATCAGGCCATGGCAGAGAAGGAGAGGAGCACCAGTGCAAGAAGAGACTTAAGCAGAGGAGGCCGAAGCCGTCCAAATCCTGGTCGAGTTCTCTGTAATCCATCTCCTCGTATATACGTAGATGCTGCCCTCCGTGGCTTCTGAGAAGCCCAAGCCCAATAGCGGCGGCCCATGGTCCCGCCAACGGCAATGATAGCGAAGGTTGCTGGCACCATAGCCGTTGATGCCAGTTGTCGACCGTCTCCAGCCCATATCTATTGCCACCGTCCAGAGCATGTTGTCGCCTCCCTGTCTTCTGTCGTCTCTCACTAGCACTCTTATATTCGTTCCCTTTCTTCTTTGTTCCTCCCCCTCCCCACTCTACTTTGCTGCTCATCGCCCATATCCATCCTCTGCCCCGCTGCTTGCCTCTCAGCTGTCAGCTCTGCAGCTAGCGGTGCTGGATTCTGCTGCTTGCTCTCCTTTACTCACATAGAATTGTACAAGTATAAGAGTTAGAAATAGGAGGACAAGGATTGAGTTGGCAAAGCAGTGGACCTGACAGCCTGGTGGTATTAGAACACTGGAAGAAAGGACCGGATGGTTTAATGTGTTTTTGCTTGAGAGTTGTTGTGGGATGTGTGTCCTATGAGTGACGTTTGTTCTGATTTTTCTCTCTATTGTATGAGCATTGTTTGTTCTGATTGGATTAATATATGTGAATCTAATCACCACCTAGGCGGCCTTGAGTCACGCGGTAGGAAGAAGGGTCATAACTTTGACCCCAAACAATGTTGGGGCACGTTAGGCGTCAGTGACATCCCGGATTAATAGGAGTGATAGTCTACTCATCAATAAGGTGCACTTTCTTTTCCAGGAGCCCACCCAAAAGGAACCTCAAAGTTAAGTGTGCTTGGCTTGGAACAATTTGAGGATGGGTGACCAATTAAGAAGTGCGCACGAGTGAGGACAAAGTGCGCAGAAAAGACTAGTGTTGGTTCATGGGGCCAGTCTAGATCCTAGGTGGTAGCCAGGCACAATGGCCAGGAACCGGTGGGTTTGGCCGAAGCGTTACAATTGGTATCAAAGCCGACCCTCACGGTTACATAGGCATGTGCAGGTCAAGTGCACGGGTCTGTGGCTCATGGCGCGTGTGGCCCGTCGTGGCACACGGCATGGCACATGTATCGAATTGGACGTACAGACATGTGCCAAGATGGAACGTTCCTGTTGGGCCGACGTCGAATTATAGGCTACTCATAGCAACAAGGTGCGCCTTCTTTTCAGGCTCCCGGAACCTCAAAGTTAAGCGTGTTTGGCTTGGAGCACTTTGAGGATGGGTGACCGAGTAGGAAGCTGATCTGGGGTGCGCACGAGTGAGGACAAATTGCGCAGGAAAGACTAGTGTTGGTTTGTGGATCTAGTTTAGATCCTAGGTGATAGCCAAGTGCAACGGCCAAGAGCCAGTGGGTTTGGCCACGGTGTTACGATGTCAACCGGCTGATCCTGAGAACGGATCAGACGGCTTGCCAGCCAGCTGATTGCAAACTTTACATACGCGTCTGCCTACCTGTGATAAATCTATGTTCTCTACATGACTAGAAATTATGACAGCATGCTGTTAAAAAATGTGTGAGCTGTGGATAGAGAAAGTAAATCTGTGTATCACAAGGACAAATGTGATGGTTTTATAATCAAGGCTTTGCTTGTTTACATCTGTTGACAAACTGCTTGAGCATTGGTTGATCTTAGCTGCGATAGTGTATTACCAATTGAGATGTCTGGGTTGCATTTTGGTACAATATGCAAGTGTGGAGATATTTATAGTTAAGTTTGATGATGCACAGAGTAAATCACCTTAACCTAGATTTCGGTCGAGCAGCAATTCTAAGTAATGCTGAATCAGCCACCGGCGATTCAGTCATTAGGAGCAGAAACCCTTACCGCCTTGGGCGCACCAGTGAGGAATGGCAGCACACAATGGTGCAGGGAGGCTCCTGACGCCACCTTCCTCGCCTCCCACTCCTTCACATAGTCCTTGAGTGACCGACCCGATGGCAACGCCAGCCCCGCCGCTGCCGCAGATAAAGGTAAACGAGCCGAATACAACTTCTTCCCGCTGCCGCGGCGCACCTCAGGGTGGGCGGTGACAGAAACCACACCCTTGTTCACATGGTCCTCTAGCATCAGATCCGACGCCGGCGCCGGTGCTGGCAGCAGCGCCAAGGACGAAGGTAGCAGGGCAGAGGACGACTTCTTTCCGCCACTGCGGCGCGCCTCAGGGTATGCAGTGACGGAGACCGCACAGTCGTTGACATAGTCTTCGAGCTTCACACCCGGTGCCGGCGCATGTACCGCCGTGGCGGCAGAATGCAACGGGGGAGAGGACTTCTTACCGCCGCCGTGGTGCGCTTCAGCGGTGAGAGAGGCCCCGTCCGCGTCCACATAGTCCTCGAGCGCCCGACCCGATGCCGGCGCTGGTACTGCTGCGGACGGAGGCAGCGAGGCAGAGGACGAGTTCTTCCGGCCGCCGCCTCCGCGCGCCTCAGGGCCGGCAGTGACAGCGATCGCGCCCTCGTTCACATAGAACTCGCACACCCGACCCGATTCCGGGGCAAATGACGCCGCCGGGGACGAAGGGGGCGGCAAAGAGGACGACTTCCTCTCGCCGCCGCGGCGCGCCTCGGGGCAGGCGGTCACAGGGACCGCGCCCTGGACTTCAAAGGCGCGAACGCGGCCGCTCCAACGGCACTCCACAGGGATAATGGGAGCGCCATCGCCGCCGAAGTAGGATTCCGTTGCCGCCGCCGCCGTTGCGGGGTCAGCGGCCGCATCCCCACCCACGGCGGCGTCGACAGACAGCTCGGGGCAGACGGTACTCAGATCTGGCATGGCAGCGAGGGGCCGAGTGGTGAGGGCTAGGGTTTGGAAGGCATTGGAGTTGGGTAGAGACGCCCCTCAGAATGGACTGAAGGAGATGTGAACTGAACTGGGGAAGAAGTTGGTGTGATTTCTGTGACTGGGAAAAGTTAGCTGTGTGGCGGTCGGAGAGACTCCTCCAAAATTCGTTACGCGGCAAACTGGCAGTGAAGATCTCCCCCCTCTAACGAACAGTAGCAGTGTCACCTGTGGTTAAATACTTTTTCTAAACAGAAAAAACTGTGGTAAATACTTCGGCTCTCAGCTCGATACTTTGTTTGGTACTAGTACTTCCTACTCCCAGGACTACATACGGGTCATCTCAAAAAAAAAAAAAGGACTACATACGAGTATATGTAGATATATTTTAAATATAGATTCACCTTTGTAGGTGTTTTTTTAGGAACATCTCTAAAAAGACTTATATTTAGAAACGAAGGGAGTATAAATGGAACTTTGTTTTTGGCGCTATAGTTTTTACCCATTTTGCTTATGCCACTCTATAATTTGACATCTTACTTTTGTCACTCTTACCTTTGGACAATACATCAGAAATGTCATTCCATGGCAAAAGTAATAATATTTCATTTCACTTTTAGCTTTGACAATGTATCATAATTGCCACTCTGAATTATTGTTTTTGTCACAAAGTGGCAATTGTGATATATAATAAAAAGCTAAGAGTGACAAAAGTGAAATGTCAAATTCTAGAACGACATAAGCAAAGTGGACAAAAACTAGAATGGCAAAAACTAAGTTTTCCCTTAAATTAAACTAAATTTCTCTCGATAAGGTTGGCTATATGGTACGCTGTGATTGGCCGAGAAGTGTCTGATGTGGGCTCAAAACGGCGAACGGCGAAAAGTTAGGGGGAAAAGATAAGGGGTTTAAGTGATCTAATGTGGGGCGTGCGATCGTGATCCAATGGACAGGATTAGATCGAGTCTCACCGCAGTGCTTTGGTTGTGGGAAACTCGTCGAAGGTGGAGGTGACGGTGGCACGCGGTTCGGGCGTCGTTAGGGACGGCGCCTCGGGGATCGTCGGAATCGGTGGAGGGCACGTATGGTTTGTCTTGCCGTTCTAGAGCCATTGGTTGTCGCGAGGGACCTTGGGGTGACGAAACAAGCGACGCAAGCTCGTCGGCGTTCGGATGCACGACCGACGCTTTAGTGTCGTTGATCTGCTCGTCCTGGGGCTTGTCAACACGAAAAAGGAGTCACAGAGGTAGGGGCAAGGCGGGTTGGTCCAAGGCCAAGGGCACAAAGGAGACTCACCGGAGGTGACGGAATTGTTCGCATGAGTCCGCGCGGGTGACGTTGTTGTGTGCTTCGGCTCGGGTAGCCTGGGGGCACAGGGCACGCGAGGTTTGGAGGAGTGGGGTCATGAGGTGCGAGGTGGGGATGACCCTGCCAGGTGGGTCCCGCCTGGGAGCGGCTCGGGGCGTGGAGGAGAGAGAGGAGTGCGGGGTGGGCTGGAGTGGGGTTAGTTGGGCTAGGTCCTAGGTTAGGTTATGATAGGGTTTTCTTTTGCTTTTCTTTTAGTTTTTGTTTCTGTTTTATTTATGAATTCAAATGATGTTTGAATTTGAACTTCTTTCAATAAAGAATAGTTTATATATCCAAATGGGAAATTTCTAAAATGATGCACATTTATTTTGGGCAAAATAGGCAACACATTATGCACTTATATTTTCAAAATGAAGTTGCATTTGGTTTTCAAACCAAATCTATTTCAATCCATTTTGAAAATGTGCAAAGGGTCTATGTCATCATTTGGACTTATGAAATATTATTTCCTACCAAAATAATTACAAGGCCGTCTTTAGAATAAATCCCTATTGAATTAAAATTGATTTTAAAAATAAAACCAATCCAATTTCTTTTAGGGAATTATTTATTTGGCTCGGATATTCTTAGGACTTATTTAAATGCTCTTGCCCAAGAATATTTCAAAGGCTTGGGTTCCATCTATGGCTAGCTAGATTTCTACTAAATGCATTGGGATTCCAACTTCCTATTCCAACAAATAAACAAGCAATTCCACTCAGTAGATCAAACACTCAAGGAGTTTTGTTTGGAAAAAACCTATGAAATATTTAACATGCCAGATTTGGGAAAATATGGGATGTGAAACAGCAACCAAGACAAATCTTCCACTTCCCATATCCATTTTCTGAGAGAGAACCACCTATGCTTGTGTTGAAATCAAGGGGATTCCACTCCAACATTTGATCCTTGATTTCTAGCCCCCTCAAGTTGCTTTCAACTGAATCATTTCTCCTACCACCATGCCCAATCTACAAGAGAGTGATTGAGTGTTGAGGAGACTATCTTTTGAAGCACAAGAGCAAGGAGTTCATCAGCAGCAGCCACATATATTACCTTTTGGAGAGTGATGTCTCCTAGACCGGTTACGTGTAACTTGGGAGCCTTCGAATCTCATGGAGTTGAACCAAAGAGTTTGTAAGGGCAAGGATATCACCTACTTCGTGAAGATATACCCCGAGCGAGGCTAGTGCTTCGTGGACGTAAGCCATGATGGCATAGACAAGGTTGCTTCTTCATGGACCCTTCGTGGGTGGAGCCCTCCGTGAACTTGCGTGGTCGTTACCCTCTGTGGATTGAAGTCTCCATCAACGTGGACGTACGATAGCACCACCTATCGGAACCACGCAAAAAAATATTGTGTCTTCATTGCACTTGATTTCTTTGAACCCTCCTTTATATTCATAAGCAAAATCATTACTTTTCACTACCAACTATCTAGAGTTGCATGTGTAGGGTGTTACTTGACTTGTGTGAATCTCTAAAAATTGTCAAAAACTAAAATTGGGAAATTGGTAGGTTTTATTTGGTCAAGTAGTCTAATCACCCCTTCCCCCCTCTCTATACGTACTTACGATCCTACAGGCGCCTAAACGAGTTCCAATAGATGTTGTTTTAGACAGGTCCTCGGGATGAACTTGGAACTTGACGATATCATATCATCTTGTTTGAATGATGATGATTTTGAGCTTTTGGCAAGGACAACATCATACTTATGCACAACTGCTAGTAGATCGACGGTTTCTCAGTGGCTAAGGTCTCGGATTTGGCTTCAAGGGCCAAGGATGCAGTCCTATCGTTGGCCTTGAATGGGTGGTCGGGATTGTCATCTATCATTATTATGTCATTAGGCCCCAACATTTTGAGCTTCATATACGCGTAGTGGGTAACAGCGTGAAACGCGGCGAACACCAATCTATCGAGGAGCGCATGATAGTCGCTCTCGAATGGTACTATGTCAAAGGTCAATGCATTGATCCGATAATTATTGAGGTTCCTTCACCATGTCAATTGTGACATTCTTGGTGTTATGTGTTTCCTTGCTGAGGACAATACCCTTAAAGGTTGCCCTGGTCGACTAGATACACGGCTTGTGGAACTTCATCTTTCGCAAGGTATCCTCTCAAATAGTATTTTCTCCCTTCTTGGTTTCGATAATTCATGTCAGCATACATATTTTAGGACTAATGTTTACATTGAGTATATTTCAGGAAGATTTCAACTTAGCCAAGTACATGGATGGAGATGTGTACCCCATGGATGGAGATGTGTAACCCACAAGCTACTACAGACATGTGTTGGCAAAGCTTCAACACTCTGTATTTTTGGTTAAGTGATCTGATACGTCTCCAATGTATCGATATTTTTTTATTCCATGCTATTATATTATCAATATTGGATTCTTTATAGGAAATTATATGCTATATTATATCATTTTGGGGGGCTAACCTATTAACCAAGTGTCAAGTGTTAGTTGTTGTTTTCTGCGTGTTTTTTGACTTTTCAGGAAACCGGTACCAAACAGAGTCCAAACGCTATCAATTTTTTTGATGATTTTTTCTAGACCAAAAGAGGACATGGAAGCTTCGGATGGAGTCCGGACTATATACGAGGAGACAGCAAGGCAACAGGGCGCACACAAGGGGGGGGGGTAGGCACGCCGTGATACCTTGTGGGCACCACATGGCTCCATCTGACCAAAGTCCACCTCTATAAATTCTCTAAAATTGTGAAACCAACAGCGAGCCACCCAAAACACTTTTTCCGCCGTCGGATGTTTCTGTTCCGATGAGAGACCATCTAGAGACCTTTTCGATGCCCTAGCGGAGGGTGAATCAATGACGAAGGCCATCTACATCAACCTTGCTGTCTCCATGATGATGTGTTAGTAGTCCACCACAGACCTATGAATCCATAGATAGTACCTAAATGTCTTCTTGTGTCTCTTTGATCTTCAATACAAAGTTCACCGCAATTCTCGTGGTGATCTATCCGATTGTAATCTTCTTTTGCGGTGTGTTTGTTGGGATCCGATGAATTGTGAGTTTATGATCAGATTATTCATGAATATATATTGAGTCTTCTCTGAATTCTTTTATGCATGACTGTTATACTTCGTATTTCTCTCTGTTCTATCGGTTTGGTTTGGCCAACTAGATTGATTTATCTTCAATGGGAGTGGTGCGTTGCGATGGGTTTAATCTTACCTTGCTCAATCCCAGTGACAGAAAGGAACATGACACATATTGTATTGATGTCATTAAGGATAAAACGACAGGGTCCGAATATATTGCATGTCTTACTTTGTGTACATCATGTCATCTTGCTCCAAGCATTACTTTGTTTCATACTTTATACTCTAGATGCATGCTGGATAGTGGTCGATGAGTGGAGTAATAGTAGTAGATGCAAGCAGGAGTTGGTCTACTTGTTTATAGACGTGATGCCTATATACATGATCATTGCCATGAATAACATGTCATAACTATGCGCTATTATGTCAAACTCCAAATAGTAATTTGTTTACCCGCCGTATGCTATGTTCAAGAGAGAAGCCTCTAGCGAAAACTATGCCCCGGGGTCTACTTAGACATAATAACAAGAATTCCAAAAATACTTTGATGCCACGTATTTACTATTTTATTTTATTTTATTTTATATTTATCTTATCTATCTATCAGTATGTAATCCTTGCAAGTAGCGAGTTCAAGGGGCTTAAAGACCCTCTTGCTCGTGTTGGGTGCAAGTATTTGGTTATGTGCATGTAGGTATTGCTAAAGAAGTTTTGCATGATTCTCCTACTGGTTCGATAACCTTGGTTCTCACTGAGGTAAATACTTGTCTTTGTTGTGCTACATCTCCCTTCCTCTTAGGGGAAATCACAATGCAATTTACAAGTAGCACGAAGAATTTCTGGTGTCGTTGTCGGGGAGACATCATCAAACCCTTATCAGGTTCTTTCACACAAACTATTATTCACTTGTTCTACTTTTTATTTGAATTTATATTTGCTTGCTCAGAATATCAAAAACACACACAAAAAAATATTATCTTTGTTAGTTTAATTGTTTCGTTTGCTAGTTTGCTTGCTTTTTTGCTATGTCTCAAGAAAATACCAATCTGTGTGATTTCTCAAATACTAATAATAATGATTTTATTAGTATTACTATACTACCCATCACTAATGTGTAGTTTTATGATATTAATGTTGCATTGCTAAATCTTGTTATGAAAAAACAATTTGCCGGAAGTCCTAATGAGTATCGTGGTTTGCATCTTAATACCTTTGTTGAATTATGTGATATGCAAAAGAAAAAGGATATGGATAATGATGTGATTAAACTGAGAGAGTTAAAGCTAAAGCATGGTTTTCATCCTTACCTTGTAATAGGATTGGAACTTGGGATAAGTGTAAGGATGCTTTTATTGCTAAGTATTTTTCTCCTGCTAAGATTATTTCTCTCTGAAATCAAATTTGAATTTTAAACAACATGAGAAAGAATACATTGCAAAAGCAATGGAGAGAATGACGTTGATGATTAGAAATTGTCCCACTCATGGCCTAAGTTTATGGATGATAATACAAAATTTCTATGTGGAACTAAACTTTGTGTCTAGAAATATTCTAGATTATGCTGGAAGTGGTACATTCATGGAAGTTACATTGGGAGAAGCTACAAAACTTCTGGACAATGTCATGAAAAGTTATTCTCAATGCCACATCGAGCGAGGCCCAACTGGTAAGAAGGTAAACTGTGTTGAAGAAATAACTACTTTGAGAGATAAGATGGATGCTCTTATGAATATGGTTGCTAATAAAAATGATAATGTTGATAACAACGATGTTCCACTATATACTTTGCTTGAACAAAATAATGATGTTATTGATGTCAATTTTATCTCCCAAAATAATTTCAACAAGAATGCTTATAGAGGGAATTTCAATCCTAGACCATATCCCGGTAATTACTCTAATAATTACTGTAACTCATATGAAAATTCTTATTCTAATAATAATAGGACACCCTCTCATATTTAGAACACTACCACTAAAGAATTTATTAGTTTTTAAAAAAAATCAACATTATGATAGAGGAAAAACTACATAAAGTAGACGATATTGCTAGAAACATGGATATGATTGCTCTCGATGTGGATACTCTTAAAATTAAAGTTTTTCCACCTAAAAATGGTATTAATGAGTCAATCAAATCCATTCAAATATCTATTAATCAAAGTAAGGAGAGGACCGCTAGATTGAGAGCTAAGAGAATTCCTAGAAAAGGCTCTTCCACCAATTTTGATCGCAATCATGATATTAAAATGATTATTGTTTCTCCCATATAATATTTATTTACTAATCTAAAAATTGATCAAAAAGAGACCGGAGATGGGTCAAATTTAGCTAGAAGGTATCCCGCTTGTTCGAAGGGTGATGATGTTGGAATCGGGGCTCCGCAGACCCAAGGAAAGGTTTGAACACTACGGTGCGCTCGCCCTCCAACCCTGTTCAACCTCTCAACCTCACGGTGACTCTACGGTGGCACGAGCTAAGACGACGAGCTAGGATGCGTGGTAGTTTACCCAGGTTTGGGCCACCTTGTGGTGTAAAACACTACTCCTGCTTGGATAGATAGCTCGAGGTGGAAGAAGGGTACAAAAGTGGGTTCTTGCCCTAATACAACACACTCTGCTCCGGATCTTCTCTACGGGGGTCGGGCTTCTCTTTTATATCGGCCTTGGTCCTCTTCCCCAAAAACACACTCGACGGGAAGGGCAACCACAACAGTCATTTTGAAAGGGGACAATACTGCAGCTCTGCCTCACAAAGGTGGTCTTCGCCTACAAACGTTTCTCTTAGTGTCGCGCGGGTGGGCTCACGAGTGACCTTCCTGCCGAGCCCTTAGCCTTGGTCCTCTTGCACTGATTAGGAAACCTTTGGCGGGTCACCTCAGGAACCCGCGCTGGCCTCAATCCTATTACACCGAAGGGGAAAACCTCCCTGCATGTGCCTACTGGCACCAGCCCTGGCGCCATGCAGAGCGGCTCAAGTCACCCACATGAGGAGGTCGAACAACGCGACCCTGTAAAGCTGCCCTTGATAGATCCTCCCCTCGAGAGGAAGGGTGTCGGGAGGTGCTTCCCCCTCGTGCGCCTCACGAGATGCCTTCTTGGGAGAGGGCCCCATGAGAGGCCCCTCATGAGGAAGGGTCCTCATGAGTGTCGTATCCCCACGCTTTTGATATGGGCGCTCTAAGGCCCGCAAAGCGCAGTGGGCCCTGGACCACATACCGGTGGGCCTGGGTACCCCTGGTCCCAGAGCCCCGACAGTAGCCCCCGAGCCCATGGTGTCTGCGACACCACATACTCGGGTGATACGGTGTGGGCTCTCATTGCCTGCGGGGCCGGCCCAGAGCGCGACGCGTGGCACGATGCGAGGCGCCCCACCTTGCCACAATGCATTGGTATTCGCCCTAGCTAGCATAAAGCAGACACGTGAGGGGCGCCGTCATTACTCTCTTCCACGCCATTCTCACCTTCCTGTAACTTCTACTTCCGTGCTAGGGTGCGTCAGATCCAATCTTCGAGCAAGTCGCCTCCCAGCCCCTTCGTGGCTTCGGACAACAAATGGTACCCGCCGGCAAGAAGGGGAAGGCCACGGCGCCTCCCGCAGGCGTCGTTGCCACCGGGTCGGCTCTCTTGCCTTCCCGTGTCTCGAAGGCGGAGGACCTGGATCCATCGCTCCCGTTCATGGCTGGAGACATGCACGGGTGGGGAGTGGCCACTGTCTGGCCGGGCTTAGCGGCGTCGAGAAGCTTGGGGAGGTGTGCCTACCCCCTTATTCCTCCACAACGTTTACGCCGGGTTGATCGCGCCATTCTCCGACTTTTTCTACGCCATCCTCTCCCATTACGAGATCTGAGCTCTGCATCTCCAGCCCAACTCCATTCTCCTCTTGGCTGTCTTCGCCTTCTACTTCGAGGCTTTCATGTGTGTGAGGCCCTCTGTGGCGCTCTTTTGTCACTTCTTCAGTCTGCGGTCCACCGCCTTGGGCCAGTGCTCCACATGCATCTCCTTCGTTGATGTTGGGGCCGCAAGCACCCACTTGAAGGCCGGGAAGAAGGTTGGAGGCTACCAGAGCCACTGGGTATTCATGGACGCGTGTCGAGAGAGCTCGTTCTTGGTGATCCCCTTAAGTCTGCCCGAGCAGACCCCCAGGTGGATCCACAAGAAGCTCACTGACCCAAGGGCGGGACCCGTCCTCGACTGAATCGCCTCCCTCACAGAGGTTCGCCTTCCAGGGGCGATGATTATCAAGGAGTTCTTGCGGCACTGCATCGCGCCCCTTGTGGGAGTTCACCGCCGGTGGTGACACGATATGCATACACGTCAGCGGCCCGACGCACGTTGATCTCGACGGAGTCTTGGGGGCCCTGCTAGGTCACTGTCCCGAGGACCTACCTCAGGCCACGCCGCCGTTGTACACGTGTGACGACATGATGGAGAGTGTCATGGAGATGCCCGTCTTCGACGAATGGGGGATCGCTGGGCTGCTCGAGAGTTCCCCCATCGTGATCTCGTCCTCAAGCGGGGGTAGAAGCGACCAGGAGGAGGAAGAAGACGTCGGTCGAATTCCGCCGCTCGACCTCCATCCATCCTTACACAGACTTGGCGATGATGAATTTGCTGACGAGCGGCACCATATGGTCCCTCCTGAGCCCGCGATCTCCCAAGACAGAGCGGGGCTCGGCCCCACGACGATCGAGGGGTCAAGCATGGGAGCCCCCAGCGATGTTGTCGCACCTTCCTCGGCGGAGGTCGTGTTTCCCCGTGGACCCCCTCAGGCTCCCAGGAAGGAGGGAGGCTGAGACAAGCCCGTCGAGGGTCATGTCAAGCGCCCCAATGGTGGCGGCGAGACGGTGCACGAGGGTAGCGAAGTTGCTCCGCCCGCCATCGATAAGAAGGGGGAGTGGGCCGTTGACGACGAGTAAGTACCTTGGCTTCATCTTACACTATTCATCCGCGTATGGCCTGCTCCGACTGTCTCTTTCCTAGTGTAGACTCCCAGGAGGCGGCGAGGAAAAGAAGAAGAAAAAGACCATCACTAAGGCAAAGATCGTGCAGGTCTCAAGGGCACCTTCATCCCTTGGCTGAGGCATCGCCAAGCGTGGAGGTAGCCCACATAGGTCGGACGTTGTGCCCGGGCGCACGGGTGCCGCTACATCTTCGGGCGTCTCCACCACATGACGGGGAGATGCTATTGCCGGGGTCGCGGCAGCCTCGCTGCCGGTGCTCATGGTCGAGCCCCCAGCGCCAATCGCCGGGGCCACGGCCTCCGCCAGGACCCTGGAAGCGGGGGCGGTCGCCCTCATGAGCATGCAACGGATGCCCGGAGCGGAGGAAGGCTCAAAGCCCCCGCCGCCCTAGACCGAGGGGGTCGAGGTTACTATGGCCGCAGCAGCGAGTAACACCGGGACGGTAGCGGCTCCGGAGGCCCTTGCCCCGTTGGGTCTGGCCGGGCTGCTTTAGCGCGGGGCTCTGTCCGACGCGCCGAACCTGCTCCCCAGGCTCGAGATGGACGTTCGGGACGTTGTGGCGCGACTTGTTGCGGAACGCACGAGGCTGGCCGAGGGGTGGCACCAACTTAATGCCTCCACCAAGGAGGTCAAAGGCGAGGCCGAGGCCATCCGTGTCAATGGCCGACGGGATGTCGCCGAAGCCACAGCCGCCTCCCCGAACGCCCTCGTCGAGAAGGAAGCGGTCGTCAAGCACTGTGAGGAAGTAGAGGCTAGCCTCAATGCACTTCAAGAGGCCACCAAGACCCGCGAGGCGACGCTTTCTCATCACGACTCCGAGCTAGCGAGGGTGGCAGCCGAGCAGGTCGTAGAGCGCGGGCATCTAGAGGCGCTCTAGTGCGAGGTGGCCGAGGCTCGGGATGCCCACACGAAGCATGTCTCCGAGGCCAATGCGAAGGCGACAGCGGATTGCGTCGCACTCTCTTTCGTGGACCTCAGGGCCCGCCAGGCGCTGGGTTCTATTTGCAGGTGGAAGCTCGAGTCTTCCCTCGCTCCTTAGGACGCCGGCTATGCCGGGTTTTTCTCTGAGCTCGTGAAGGAGCTCGAAGGCGCGATCAAAAAGTTGGACAACGCCCTAGAGGAGGAGTGTCACGACGTCCTCTCCTTGGTCACGACCCGAGTCTTCAACTATCTCCTCCTTCATGATCCTTGCTTCGAGTTCGCAGGGGTGATGTGCCTTGTGCCTGAGGAGTCCTGCGGCCAGCTGGCGATCACCGTGGGGGGCACGTGCGTACGCAGCTCGAGAAGTTCTCCTACAACGATGACGAGGAGTCCGACAATGAGCCCCCTGCCATGCCCTGAAACATATAACCTTTGCCTCGGGGAGGAGTTAGACTTGTACGGAACAATTTGAATTCTGTAATAATTGCTTATGACTTGTATTGTCTGATACGTATCCAACGTATCTATAATTTGTATTGTTCCATGCTATTATATTATATTTTTGGATGTTTTATATGCATTAATATGCTATTTTATATTATTTTTGGGACTAACCAATTAATCTAGAGCCTAGTGCCAGTTTCTGTTTTTTCATGTTTTTGAGTATTGCACATAAAGAATATTAAATGAAGTGCAAACGGAATAAAATCTCCGAAATGATTTTTTTTGGACCAGAAGACACCTACTAGACTTGGAGAAGGGGGCAGGAGACCTGCCGGGAGGCGACAAGCGTGGAGGGCGCGCCCATGGCTTGTGGGCCCCTTGCAACTCTCCTAACCCTAATCATTGGCCTATAAATTCCCAAATATCCCCCCAATACCAAAATGAGCCACAAAAATACTTCTCCTGCGCCGGGAGCCTTTGTTCCCGTGAGATCCAATCTGGGAGCCTTTTACGGTAATCTGCCGAAGAGGGAATTGATCACGGAGGGCATCTACATCAACTCCATTGCCCCTCCGATGATGCGTGAGTTGTTCACCACAGACCTACGGGTCCATAGCTAGTAGCTTGATGGCTTCTTCTATCTCTTTCTTCTTCAATACTATGTTCTTCATGATCTTCATGGAGACCTATCCGATGTAATGCTCTTTTGCTGTGTGTTTATCGAGATCCGATGAATTGTGGGTTTATGTTCAGATTATCTATGAATATTATTTGAATCTTTTTTGAATTCTTATATGCATGATTTCATATCTTAGCAAGTCTCTTCGAGTTATTAGTTTTGTTTGGCCAACTAGATTGGTAATTCTTATAATGGGAGAAGTGCTTAGTGTTATTTATTTAGATATATAAACCAAAAATACCAAAAATATATGGTTGCCATTTATTTACTTTTGTTTTACTTTTCGTTTCCGCAATCTTTTATACCAATATCTGTCAGATCTCATCCTTGCAAATAACAGTAAAGGGATCGACAACCCCTTTGTTGCGTTGGGTGCAAGTGTTTGATTGTTTGTGTAGGTGCTAATATGGGGGGCCTTGCTTGTTCCTCCTACTGGATTGATACCTTGGTTATTAACAAACTAAGGGAAATACTTATCTACTTTGTTGTATCACCCTTTCCTCTTCAAGGGAAAACCAACACAAGTTCAAGAAGTAGCAAGAAGGATTTCTAGCGTCGTTGTCGGGGAGGATACTGTGACACCCTTGATTTAATCGTACGGTAATCATACACGCAAATGCGTATGATCAAACTCAAGGACTCACGGGAAGATATCACAACACAACTCTGGACACAAAATAAAACAAACAAGCTTCATATTACAAGCCAGGGGCCTCGAGGGATAGAATACAGAAGCTCGATAAGCACACGAGTCAGTGGAAGCAACAAATATCTGAGTACATACATTAAACATGGGGTGCCTTAGAGAAGGCTAGCACAAAAGATGCAACGATCGAACGAGGCGAGGCCTCCTGCCTGGGAACCTCCTAACTACTCCTGGTCTTCAGCGGCCTCCACGTAGTAGTATGCACCGTCGGGGTAGCAATCATCGTCTGAGGGATACTCCATCTCGTGGGCTCCAACATCTGGTCGCAACAACGGATCAAGGGGACAAAGGGGGAGCAAAGCAACAGTGAGTACTCATCTGAAGTACTCGCAAGACTTATATCAGAACTATGCTAAGTATGCATTAGTATCAAAGAAGGGGTTTATATGTGGACTGACTGCAACAATGCGAGAATAGAGAGAGAAGGCCTAGTCCGATCGAAGACTAGCATCTTCAAGGGTCTTGCAGCAATAGACGAGAGTAGAACATGTATTACAAATATAGTCATATTGTTGCTGCAATATTAAATGAGGTCACGCCGAGAGATCCTCCCTCGACTCCCTGCGAGGAAGCAATCCCGAAGCAACTATTCCAGTTAAGTAACAGTTGTAGTTGTATAAGATCAGGGCACAACTCCAAGTCATCCTGTAACCGTGGACACGGCTATTCGAATAGATAAGTTCTTCCCTGCACGGGTGCACAACATATTCCCCGTCACGCTCGATAACACTCTGGTCGGACACACTTTTCTGGGTCATGCCCAACCTCGGAATATCGACACGCCACAGCCCCACCTAAGCTCAGCAGAAAGGCCAACCCGCCGGTCTAACTCCTAAGCACAAAGGGGTCATGGGCCCACTTGACCTCCGCGCTCCTGCATGATGCGTGGGCGGCCGATGTCAGTCCTAGCACCCCCTTAATCACAAGCGCGATGCATCTCGGGACCACTCGGGCGTGCGCCGCTCCATCGCCGACGTCTGAAGAGCTTTGGTTGATACCGCGATGTCGAGTACCCATAATTCTTCCCACACAGACGGTTAGTGCATAATAAGGCCTTACGACCAACCCAGATCAAATACCCGAATCCATTATCATTTTAATTAAGTCATCGACACATCCACGCGGGAATCCACCCGCCTAACATCTATTCACCAATGATCTGAGTAACATGGTCAAGTAAGTGTGTGGTTGTAACACCACGGGGATCCGAGGCATCACCCTCGTTGGATCCCGAACGATGTAACCGTCAAGTTGGACTTGGAGGAATCACCCTCGAGGGTCCCACACTTGAGGGGTTGCACGACAGAGACATCGTTGGGAGTGGTGAAGGAGGAATCACCCTCGATAACCACAACCGACTAGATGTACTACAGAGATATCATTAGGAGTACTTCGGGAGGTGTCACCCTCGGTACCCGATAGTAGCTCTGTAGCGCCGCACAACTAAGGGGGTGTAAGTGCTGTGTCGGATCTGGCTCGTCGATCAGGGATCGGGACTTAACATTAGGGCAACTGGACTAAGGGGTCAGAGGGATGACTGCTCCATCTATACTAAACAGTTTTAAAGATACAATACTAAAAGTAACAGTTCATTAAAATTAGGCTATGCATCATATATAGGAGCTAACTACAACAGTAACAAAATTCTAATGCAAGCATGAGGGAGAAAGAATAGGCGATATATGGATGATCAAAGGGGTTTGCTTGCCTTGTTGCTCTGCGGCAAAGGGCTGGTCGTCAGGAGGGTAGATGTACCCGGCAACAGCATCAGTCTCGGGGTCTACCGGTAAGAAGAGGGGGGAGAAACAATAAATAACAGCAACAGGTGCAACACTAAGCATGACATGGCAAATGCAGGTCTAGGCATGAGCTAACGCAGCAACACATGTCGCAGACGGGTCGGAAGAATATCTGACGATATTTTCCGGGTCTGTGGCTACTACAGATGAGACTGAAAACGGTGTAAAAGTTTCATGTTTGCTATGCTAGGGACGCGTGACACACGAATGGAACGAGTATCCGGGTTCGTCTCGTTCTGCTGATCAACTACCATGTTGAAAATATTTTCATCTGAGCTACAGTTTTATTTTATATTAAATTTTAAAGTTTTATTAATATTTAGGAATTAAGAACAAATTTAATTAATTATTAAATGCTATTATGACATCAGCATGATGTCATGCTGACATCAACAGTTGACTGGTCAACTGACGAGTGGATCCTACGTGTCATTGACACAGTTTGTTAATTAAGGTTAAATATTAATTAATCATATTAATTTAGTGGGGAACCCACGTGTCATACTCTAATAGGATAAGTATTTATCTATATTAACATATTACTAAATTATCTATTTATAATTTATTTATTTATTTACTTATTTTACTTTATTAATAAAAACATATATATATATTTTATATTTATTTTTATTTTTTATGTTTTTAGGAGGGACCCCACCTGTCATTTGGTGGAAGTGGTGGGACCCTACTGTCATTGGGACAGCGAGCCCACACATACGCTACACGCACAGACATCCATACGAGTAATTTCATACATGTACCTTATGTATATTTTTCTACATGCATGCATACATACATAATACATACGTACATAATACGTACATAATACATACATACATACATGCATCATCTTATCTTATTTTCTTTTCTTAACATCTATTTGCTTACACGCATTTACACTACACATAGGGGCTAATCCCACTGTCAACACGGAGGAACCGGAGTGCACAACCGGCGGCTCGCCGGAGTAGGGAGAGGAAGGAGAAGGTGGGAGGATCCCGAATGGGCTCACCGCGTGTTGCCGGGAAGAGGGGCGGCGAGGCTCGATGGAGCCGGCGTGGAGGATGACGAGGAGGCGCAGGAGAAGGTCGGTCGGTGTGGGGCACCGAGGCGGCGGCGGTTGGCGCCGGTGAGGGAGGCCGTCGGCCTACGGGTCGCCGGAGCAGGGTCAGCCGGTGGAGGGCGTCAGGGTGACGGGGGGCTGCCGACGAGGCGGCGCGGGGCGCCGGCAGCTCGCGACGTGGGGGCGCCTGGAGGCTGGCGTTGAGAGAGGAGGAGGCCGGGGGCACGCAGGGAGAGGCGGGCGCAGGAGGGCCGGGGGTGGCGCTGCGTGTGCGTAGGGAACGACGAGGAGGGCCGGCGGCACGAGTGCTCTGCCCTGATCCAGATCCGGATTGGGAGCAAGAGGGGAGGGGAGAGTGGGGCGACGGGGGTGGTTGGGGGTGAGGAATAGGGTTTGTGGCGTCGTGGGAGGCAGGGAGGAGGACCGACACTCTGGGAATCGAGGTGAGGGAGCCGTTGGGGTGGGCTTCGTGAGGGGAGAGACGAGGGAGGAGTGGGGCGATGGGGAGATGGATGGCGCTGGGGGTGACGTGGGGTTCGGGCGAGGGGAGGGTATCGACGTGACCGGGGGAGGGAGTAGCGGCGCCAGGTGGGAGTGGGGAGTGGGAGGCCTCGGTTAGGGTTTCCCCTCGGGGTCTTATACCCCTAGGTGGATGGGCCGGTGGGACTGGGCCGACTAGGGTTTCCTCTTCCTTTTTTTGTTCTTTTTATATATATAGTGTTTTGTGTTGTTTTTTTAATTTTAGTTTCAGTTTATTTTACCCTTTTGTTTATTTCATTTCTTTTACATTCTTCTGCATTTTAGCTTTAGAAAATACTAACCATTATTTATCTGCTACAACTCAAACATTTTTATTTTTACATTTGAAAAAATTATTCATTTGACTTTATTCTAAATTTGAATTCGAATCGTTTTGAACTAACGCGAGACTAACAATAGAATTCACAGTGACGTGACACCATTAGCATAGGTTTACTTAGTTTAATTACGAAGATTACTGTAGTAACAACCGAGGATGTCACAGATACATAGCAAGATCAAGCTTACCAAGTACCCATCACAAACTCATCTCTTGCATTTACTTTAGTTGCCATTTTCCTCTTGTTTTCCTCTCCCCCACTTCTAATACGATTTTCAGAAAATACCAAAAAGATTTGCCTTTCTATTCACCCTTCTTCTGTTCGTCTTTTCGTTTGCTTGCTCGTGTGCTAGGTCTATTCATTGTCACTATGTCTGAATATGGGGAGGTTTACATTGAAAGGGATAGTAATAATCTTTAAGAGAATAACGATTCCCATAGAGAACCTACTATCACACATACAAAAAATTCCGCATAGGTAGTGGCAATATTATCGGAAAAGGTGTTATTCAAGATTTCTTTACTTCTGCAGGTATGCTACCTACTTTAGGAGGGTCTATCCTCAATAAAACTAATAGTCTTGCAGGAGCCATAACACTACTAATAATTGAACTTGATACGCAATTTGTTCATATGCATCATTGCATAAAAAGGATTTCTCTTGAGTTCTCTAATATTCAGCTTGCTTCCGTTAAGCATGCCGTCACTATATTTCTAGCCCACGAGTTTAGATTCATTATGAAAGAGGCTAGTGAAAGTTTTGCTCATTATAAAATTAATGGTGGATGCCCCCCATAAAGGATATCCTTTTTAATCAAGAAGAAAAATGAGATTGCAGTCCCCGGATTATGCTTCTTATAACAAAAATTTGAGAAAAGGGTTCCTATTGAACCTATTCCTCCCGCAATTGATCTTAAGGATCCTTAACCTATTAAATTAGCCCTTTTGATTACTTTTGCTTGCCACAAAGGAAACTTGCTGCCGAAAGAAGGGAGTATGATATGAGCATTGATGATCTCCCTTACTATTATGACAATACCAAGATCTATTGCATTATGCCTAGCTAGGGGAGTTAAACAATAGCGCTTGTTGGGAGGCAACCCAATTTTATTTTGATGTTTTTGTTTTTGCTTCTATTTTTGAGTGCTTCACACATTATTACCTCTGTAATAATTGTGTTTTCTTGTTTCAGTTAGTGTTTTAGCCAAGTAAGACCTTTGGGATGGTCTATGGTGTTTGCAAGTTGATTTTGCTGAAAAACAGAAACTTCCGCTCTAGGTCCAGGAATTTTGTAAATTCACTAGAACGTGCTTTTGATCTGAATTTTTTAAACAAGATTTATATACAAATTTCCCAGATTTTCCTAATTTTCAGAACTTTTGCAGTTACATAAGTATTCTAAGTTTATATATTGCTACAGACTGTTCTGTTTTTGACAGATTCTGTTTTCTTCGTGTTGTTTGCTTATTTTGATGAATCTATGGGCTGTATCGGGGGGTATGAACCATGGATAAGTTGTAATATAGTAAATATTACACCAACATAAATAAATAATGAGTTCACAAGAATACCTAAAGTGGTGATTTATTTTTCTTATACTAACGGATCTCATGAGTTTTCTGTTGAGTTTTGTGTTGTGAAGTTTTCAAGTTTTGGGTAAAGATTTGATGGACTATGGAATAAGAAGTGGCAATAGACTAAGATTGGAGATGCCCAAGGCACCCCAAGCCATATTTAAGGATACCAAAAAGCCTAAGCTTGGGGATTCCCCGGAAGGCATCCCCTCTTTCGTCTTCAATCCATTAGTAAATTTACTTGAGGTTATATTTTTATTCACCACATGTTATGTGTTTTGCTTGGAGCATCTTGTATGATATGAGTCTTTACTTTTTAGTTTTCCACAATCATCCTTGCTGCACACATCTTTTGATAGAGACACGCTGAATCGTGAATTTATTAGAATACTCTATGTGCTTCACTTATATCTTTTGAGCTAGGCAATGTTGCTCTAGCGCTTCACTTATATCCTTTAGAGCAGGACGGTGTTTTATTTTATGGAAATTATTAGGCTCTCGTACCTCACTTATATTATTTTGAGAGTCTTTAAATAGCATGATAATTGGTTTAGGTTATGAGTTTATTCCTAATATAATGGGCATCCAAGAGGGATATAATAAAAACTTTCATATTAAGTGCACTGAATATGATGATGAGTTTGATTCTTTATATATAGTTTTGAGATATGAACATGGTAATATGAGAGTCATTCTAGTAAATAATTGTGAATCGGAAGAAATACTTGTGTTAAAGCTTGTAATTCTCGTAGCATGCATGTATGGTGAACCGTTATGTGATGAAGTCGGAGCATGATTTGTTTAATGATTGTCAACCTTTGTGTGGAGGTCGGGATCGCACAATGGTTAACTCCTACCAACCCTTCTCCTAGGAGCATGCGTCTAATACTTTGCTTCGATAACTAATAGGATTTTGCAATAAGTATGTGAGTTCTTTATGATTAATGTTGAGTTCATGGATTATACGCACTCTCACACTTCCACCTTTGCTAGCCTTTCCAGTATCGCGCAACTTTCGCCGGTACATTAAACCCACCTTCCTCAAAACAGCCACCATATACTTTCCTCAAAATAGCCACCATACCTACCTATTATGGCATTTTCATAGCCAATCCAAGATATATTGCCATGCAACACCACCGTACCTTTTTTGAGCTTTCATACACTTATAGCTCTAGTGCATTTGTTGAATGGCAATCCCTACTCACTCACATTGATATCTATTGATGGGCATCTCCATAGCCCGTTGATACGCCTAATTGATGTGAGACTATCTTCTCCTCTTTCCTTTTGCAACCTCCACCATATTCTATTTTCACCTATTGTGCTATACCCATGTCTCACGCTCATGTATTGTGTGAGAGTTGAAAAGGTTTGAGAACATAAAAAGTGTGAAACGATTGCTTGACTTTCATCAGGGTGTGCATGATTTAGATACTTTATGTGGGGAAGATGGAGCATGGCCAGACCATATGATTTTGTAGGGATAATTTTCTAAGACCATGTTATTTCGAAAGGAAGCAATTGCCTTGTTAGCATGCTTGAAGTATTATTGTTTTTATGTCAATATTAGACTTTTGTTTTGAATCTCATGGATCTGAATGTTCATGCCACAATAAAGAATATTACATGGATAAATATGTTAGGTAGCTTTCCACATTAAAAATTCTTTTTTTATCATTTACCTACTTGAGGACGAGCAGGAATTAAGCTTGGGGATGCTTGATACGTCTCCAAGGTATCTATATTTTTGATTGTTTGATGCTATTATATTATATGTTTTGGATGTTTTATATGCATTAATATTCTATTTTATATTATTTTTGGGTCTAACCTATTAATATAGAGTCTAGTGCCAGTTTTTGTTTTTTTTCATGTTTTTGAGTATTGCAGATAAGGAATATTAAACGGAGTCCAAACGGAATAAAATCTCTGGAATGATTTTTCTTGGACCAGAAGACACCTCTCAAACTTGGAGAAGGGGGTAGGAGACTTGTCGGGAGGCGACAAGCGTGCAGGGCGCGCCCTAGGGGGGCGCACCTAGCTTGTGGGCCCCCTGCAACTCTCCTAACCCTAATCCATTGCCTACAAATTCCCAAATATATCCCCAATACCAGAACGAGCCAAAAAATACTTTTCCGCCGCCGAGAGCCTCTGTTGAGATCCAATCTCGGAGCCTTTTCCGGCAATCTACCAGAGAGGAAATTGATCATGGAGGGCATCTACATCAACTCCATTGCCCCTCCGATGATGCGTGAGTAGTTCACCACAGACCTACGGGTCCATAGCTAGTAGCTAGATGGTTTCTTCTCTCTCTTTGTTCTTCAGTATTATGTTCTTCATGATCTTCATGGAGATCTATCCGATGTAATACTCTTTTGAAGTGTGTTTGTCGAGATCTGATGAATTGTGGGTTTATGTTCAGATTATCTATGAATATTATTTGAATCTTTTCTGAATTCTTATATGCATGATTTCATATCTTAGCAAGTCTCTTCTAGTTATTGGTTTGGTTTGGCCAACTATATTGGTAATTCTTGCAATGGGGGAAGTGCTTAATTTTGGGGTCAATCTTGCGGTGTCCTCACCCACTGATAAAGTAGGGGTAGCGAGGCACGTATTGCATTATTGCCATCGAGGATAAAAAGATGGGGTTTTCATCATATTGCTTGAGTTCATCCCTCTACATCATGTCATCTTACCTAATGCGTTACTCTGTTCTACATGAATTCAATACTCTAGATGCATGCATGAGTCGGTCGATGTGTGGAGTAATAGTAGTAGATGTAGAATCTTTTCGGTCTACTTGACACGGACGTGATGCCTATATGCATAATAATTGCCTTAGAGATCTTCATAATTATTCGCTTTTCTATCAATTGCTCGACACTAATTTGTTCACCCACCATATTATTTTCCTTCATGAGAGAAGCCTCTAGTGAAACCTATGCCCCCCGGGTCTATTTTCCATATTATATTTTCAGATCTATAAACCAAAAATATATTGCTGCCATTTATTTACTTTTCGTTTCCCCAATATTTTATACCTATCTCTATCAGATCTCATCCTTGCAAATAACTGTGAAGGGATTGACAACCCCTTTGCTGCGTTGGGTGCAAGTGTTTGATTGTTTGTGTAGGTGCTAATATTGGGGCCTCGATTGTTCCTCCTACTGGATTGATACCTTAGTTCTCAACAAACTGAGGGAAATACTTATCTACTTTGCTGCATCACCCTTTCCTCTTCAAGGGAAAACCAACGCAAGCTCGTGAAGTAGCAATGTCTATTTCCGCGCTTGGTTTTTATCTTGCTCGTCTTGGTGCTTTGCGTCGACATGGCTCAACCGTGCGCGTATCTCAGTCATCGCTGGATTACCAGGAGGTGAGATGCTAGAGGGCCAGTGGACGCTGTGTTTCGTGATGCTCAGGCGCCCCCTTGACGCCAAGCGACTTGATTGAGGACCTCCGTGTTCCTTCTCAGGAGCTTTGATGATCTACGTCGGCGGGGCCCAACCCTGCGTGTATCTTAGCCATTGCTGGATTACCATGAGGTGAGAGGCTAGAGGGCCAGTGAAGACCCTGAGTTGGCATGCTCGGCCCCCTTGACGCACAAGAGAATCCCTTGAATTCCCTACAGTCTCCTCTGGAGGTCTTGGTGCTCTACGTCAGCATGGCCCAACCCTGCACGTATCTTAGTCGTCACTAGATTACCAGGAGGTGAGAGGCTACAGGGCCAGTGCAGGCCCTGAGTCGTGATGCTCAAGCACCCCCCCTTGACGCGCAAGCGACGCTTTGAGGATCCTAGTACTCACCTTGTGGAGCCTTTGGGTTTTGCATTGGCAGGGCCCAACCCTACACGTATCTGAGCCGCCACTCGATTACCAGGGGGTGAGAGGCTACAGAGCCAGTGGAGGCCCTGAGTCACGATGCTCAGGAGCCCCCCTTGACGCGTAAGCAGTTCTCATATGGGCGAATTGGTTAGAGCTCTAAGATCCTGCCCGCTTGCCCTTGGGTGTCCCGCGGGAGCTAGACACCAAGGACCTCAGGAGATCATGTGCACGGGGGTGAGCTAGCGAGACAGAGCCCAATAGCTTGGATTTTTCGAAGTTGCATGGACGCATCTGAGCAGAGGCACCATGTGTAGCCCCTGCCCATGCGAGGTACAAGGGGGAGTTATCGGGCATGGGGCTCCAACGATTCTCCCCAACGCGATGCATATGGCTTCCACTTGGACGTGGGCATAGTTGTGGGTCGACAGCAATTCCGCCAGCACGAAGCTTGGGGAGTTCCACTTGGGCGTGGGCGGAGCCCCTTCTTGAGGCCACGACACGGCCTGTTGTAGGCTTCCACTTTGGGAGGTTCCGCGCGTGTACATACCAACCTCGTTATTACGTGAGAGGGTCATGAGCGGCGATTTACTGAGGGGTCGGACACCCCAGGCACAAGGCTCGGGAGTTCCTAGCCTCAGCCTTCTCGCGGGTTGCGCCTCATTCTTAGTGCGTCAACACGCTCATGAAACTTGCAACATGAAAGAGGGCCAGCACACGCTGGGTGAACACTGCTAAGTCATGTCACGAAGATGTTAGGCACCGAGGACCCCAGGAGGTGACGTATACAGGTGCAAGACCTTCATTCAGAGCTCAATCACTCGGATTTAGCGATACTGCAGGGACAAACCCGAGCACAGATGTCGCGCGGGGCTCCTTCATGGAACGATCAAGCAAAAATCAACCGTCACGTAGTGCTTGAAGCCACGAAGCGCCAAACTGGCAATGAAACATTCCAAGCGAACAACATAAGTTTAGAAGGGAAATAACAAAGTTTACCACACAACCAAAAAGCGAGAACTTCGCGTGGGCAGACCCTCACGCCGAAGGGTAGCGTTGCTGGACGGGCGCCCTCGGTCTTGGGTGAGACGAAACTTCACTAGGCGACATTGTCGTGGGCGAGTTGAGTCGCCGGATGAAGCGTGTCGTGACGGTCGGTCTTCTTAGGGGTTCGCTACCTCGTGAGGCTCTGGGGGCTTGCGGGGCCCCGACATCATGTGAGGCACGAGCGTGAGCCGAGTCAGCCTTTAGAAGGCGGTCGCGGTGTTCCTCATACTGAAAGGCATGTGAACATGGCCCATGCGGACGTTTCCGCATGGCTCTGCTCCCGTAGGCCAAAAGGAACTCCGGGAAGCGACCCCATTGAGGCCCGCAACATCGATGCACATGCGTGTCGTGACGGCCCCCGTGGGAGTCATGAGCTACCTAAGGCAGCACTCCATGCGGCGCCCGCCATGCATGTCGCGCGCTTCCCACAACTTGTTGATCTCTCGGGAGATGAACTCCTGAGCCCCGGCACCTGAAGTTGTACTCCTTGCTCGTGAGGGCGCGTGACGAGGCGCCTCTCCTGGTGGTGCCCAAGCTCCTCCCTTGGTGTAGCGACCAGGTCAGATGCCTTCCATATGGAAGCCCCCGAGCCTGACCCGAGGGGACGCCACACGCGCCTTCCTATGTCTGAGGGTGAAAAGCGCTCGCGGCACACGTGGGGCTCGTGGCCTTGGCCTCGACTATGGGGCCTTTTGCCTTGATGGAACCAAAGGCAGGCAACGACTACCTCTTCCTTCTCACTGCCTTCGGCATCATCTTAGCGCTCTGTGGCACTAGCCTTGTAAGCATGCTCCAGGGAGCAGACCGCTTCCTTCTCCTCGCACGTGATGGTGATGATGCCACTGCAGCCCGACATCTTGATGACATTGTAGCCTTGGTGTGTCACACCCATGAACTTGGCTAGCGCGGGGTAGCTAGGATGGCGTTGTACGGGAGCCTGATGTGCACCACATTGAAGTCAATGTGTTCGGTGTGATAATTATTGCACGTGCCGAAGGTGACCGAGAGGTAGACTTGCCCCAGCGGGATGGTGGAGCCACTAATCACCCCTAAGAACGGTCTGGTCGGCATCAGCTGGTGATAAGGCACGTGGAGCGTGTGGAAGATTTCGATAGAGAGTACTTTGAGGCCCGCCCCTCCATCGACGAGAGTCTTGGTGACCGCCACTTTGCTCATGGTGGGAGTGCACATCATGGGGAGTGTGCCCGCGACAGCCGCAGACTTCAGGCTATCCTGAACGTCAAAAGTGATGGCGTATTGGGACCACTTGAGGGTCCTCGCAGCCCCCGGCTTTGGGATGACGATGTCCACTTCACGGTAGAGCTGCTTGAAGTGGCGGTTGTATGAGGGGATGTGGGCCCCGTCGACAATGCAGGCCACCGTGCAAGGCTCCTGGTAGGCCCCAACCTCATCATCACTTTGCTCGTCCTTGTTCCTTCATAGAGGCAGTGGAGGTAGCGGAGGGAGTTGTGCATTGTCCCGAGGGTGCACCTCGCGAGGCCGGTCACGCCAGCCATTGTCGCGGGCTTGATCATACCAGACCCGACGAGAGTTGCTGTTGAGGCCATTCCATCTGCCGCCACACCAGCCGCCATCGCGGCCAGCACCGAGATCATTGTGTTGTGGGTGTCGGACAACTCGCTAGTCCCGGAGGACCCTGAGCTCCTGGCAATCTTCAGTTTCATGGCTATGCATGCCGTGGTTGATGCAGTACTGACGACGCTCCTTCTTGGGCACGCTCCGCTCACGTCCACCCTTCTGCTCGGGCTCGGTTGCGAGCACGGTAGGCCCCTTGCGCTTGGCCTTGGTGTCCTCGGGCACGTCGTTAGGGTTGTCACTGGTGAATAGGCGATCCTCTTCAGCCTTGGCGCACTTGTCGGCCAAATTGAACAATTCCATGGTCATGCTTGGGGTGTAGTTGACAGCGAGCTTTTCGCACATCTTGAGGTCGTTGACATCGTTAGTTAACGCCATGATTACCGCCTCGTCGATGGCGCGTGGGATCTTGTTGCGCACCTGGCTGAGCCTCTGGATGTACTTGCGGAGGGTCTCGTCGGGGCGCTGCTTCACGCGACACAGGTCATTGATGGAGAGGGGCGGTTGTGCGTGCCCTTAAAGTTGGCGACGAACAGCTCACAAAGGCCACTCCACGAAGAGACTGAGCCCTCGGGCGGGTCCAGAAGCCACGACCACGCGCCGTCCTTGAGCGCCATCGGGAGCCAGTTCTCCATGACCTTGTCGTCACCACCCACCGCTTTGACGCTCAAGTCATAGAGCTACAGGAACTCCTTGTAGCGTAGAGGCAGGTCAGGCTTGAACTTGGCCAGCCAAGCCACCCTGCGCAGCTCGCGGGTGAAGGCTCGGCAACCTACGATGTTGGCGTGGCTGCCATGCATGAGTGCAGCACGTTCTGACCCCTAGCAGCAGTGATGTCCTGGATGACCCTGTCACGGTGATGGTGCTGTTGCTCGAGGACTGCGCGCGCATCCATCGACACCTTGATACGTCTCAAACGTATCTATAATTTTTGATGGTTTCATGCTGTTATCTTGTCAACTTTGGATGTTTTATATACCTTTTATATCTTTTTTTGGGACTAACTTATTAATTCAGTGCCAAGTGCCAGTTCTTGTTTTTTTCCTGTGTTTTTGACTCTTTTCAGATCTGATTTTGGAACGGAGTCCAAACGGAATAAAATCCCCGAAATAAAATTTTCCAGAACGGAAGAAGATCGGGGGACTTGAGGGCCAATGCAGGAGGCCCACAGGGAGCCCACAAGCCCTATCGCCGCGGCCAGGGGGGCCGCGGCCACCAGGCTTGTGGCCTCCCTGGCGCTCCCCTGCCCTAGCTCTTTGGCCTATATATTCCCTAAAATCCCAGCAAAAATCAGGGCGTCCACGAAACCACTTTTCTGCCGCTGCAAGCTTCCGTTTCGGCGAGATCTCATCTGGAGACCCTTCCCGGTGCCCTGTCGGAGGGGACTTTGGAGATGGAGGGCTTCTACATCAACATCATTGCCTCTCCAATGACTCATGAGTAGTCCACTTCAGACCTACGGGTCCGTAGTTAGTAGCTAGATGGCTTCTTCTCTCTCTTGGATCTTCAATACAAAGTTCTCCATGATCTTCATGGAGATCTGTCCGATGTAATCCTATTTGGCGGTGTGTTTGTCGATATCCGATGAATTGTGGATTTGTGATCAGATTATCTATGAATTATATTTGAGTCTTTTCTGATTTCTTATATGCATGATTTGATATCCTTGTAAGTCTCTTCGAGTCTTGGTTTTTTTTTGTCCAACTAGATCTATGATTCTTGCAATGGGAGAAGTGCTTGGTTTTGGGTTCATACCGTGCGGTGACCTTTCCCAGTGAGAGAAGGGACAACAAGGCACGCATCGTGTTGTTGCCATCAAGGGTAACAAGATGGGTTTTCATCATAGATTTGAGATTGTCCATCTACATCATGTCATCTTGCTTAAGGCGTTACTCTGTTCTTATGAACTCAATACACTAGATGCATGCTGGATAGCGGTCGACATGTGGAGTAATAGTAGTAGATGCAGAAAGTATCGGTCTACTTGTTTTGGACGTGATGCCTATAGATATGATCATTGCCATAGATAACGTCATGACTTTGCGCGGTTCTATCAATTGCTCGACAATAATTCGTTCACCCACCGTCTACTTGCTTTCACGAGAGAAGCCACTACTGAGGACTACGGCCCCCGGGTCTATTCACAACTATCATCTCAGCTTTTACTTTTAATTTGCTTTGTTTACTTTTTGCTTTCAGTTCTCACTTTGCAAACAATCTATAAGGGATTGACAACCCCTTCATAGCGTTTGGTGCAAGCTCTTTGTGTTTGTGCAGGTACTTGTGACTTGCAGGTTCTCAAACTGAGGGAAATACTTACCGCCGCTGTGCTACATCACCCTTTCCTCTTCAAGGGAACACCAACGCAAGGCTCCAAGGTCGCGGGGGAATCCTTTGCATATTTGCCAAGGAAATCCCTATAGGCGTAGCCAAGCAGCACAAGGATTTCCGGCACCATTGTCGGGGAAGGTCTGTTATTGCAGTAGCACGCCTAGTGCTGGACAATCTGACAATTGTCTCCACCCCCTGGGCATGTGGCGGCGGCTCATGAGGCGAGTTTCCGGGGCGCGCGCTGCACCCGGGCTTGACATGACTGCCACACGCAGGAGGGAGCGGCGGCGGCGCCCCTGGCCCTCCTCGTCGCCGCGGGATGGAGGAGGCTGGAGCGATCGAGAGGGCGTCGGGGCTTCCCCGATGGCGGTGACGAGGTGGGTGATGCGGGTCAGCCACACGTCGTAGCCGGCGTCCGCCGGACGGCAACGGAGTAGCTCGCACGCCATGAGCAGCGCTGCTTGCGTGTTCATCCGCTCCATACGGGCTTGGTAGGAGGAAGCTAAGGCGGTGCGACCTTCCCTTTGCACGTAAGGGTGCATGGACGAAGCTTGCTGCTCGCGGGCCGCACAGTCGGTGGCCGCGGCCTCCGCCGCGGCGGAGTGATGGCAGACAACAGGGCCTGCGGGCGCGGTCACCACGACCCGTGCAGCCCTGTGCTCGGCGCACACACGTCGAGCGTCAACCATGGGGTTGACGAAGCTTGAGCGAAACTAGAGCGGAGGAGCGGCTGCACAACCCTACCTGGCGCGCCAAATGTCGGAATCGGGGCTCTGTAGATGCAAGGAAAGATTTGAACACTTGGGTGCGCTCGTCCTCCATCCCTGTTTAGCCTCTCAACCTGACGGCAAATGTGCGGTGGCGCGATCTAAGACGACGAGCTAGGACGCGCGGTAGTTTACCCAGGTTCAGGCCACCTTGTGGTGTAAAACCCTACTCCTTCTTGGATAGATAGCTCGAGGTGGAAGAAAGGTACAAAGGTGGGTTCTTGCCCCACTACAATGCACTATGCTTTGTATCTCCCTCTATAGAGGTCGAGCTTCTCTTTTATACCGGCCTTGGTCCTCTTCCCCGAAAACACACTCAGTGTGAATGGCAACCACAGCGGCCATTTTGAAAGGGGACAAGACTGCAGCTCGCCCTGACAAAGGTGGTCTTCGCCTGCAAAAGTGTAACGCCCAAGATGCGATCCTATGCTTATTTTTGGCACGAGGGTCTCGACAGGGATAGAAGCGCATCTCGTCATTTTTCAAGAATGGATATCGTTACAAGTACATGTCCTGAAGAGAAGAGTATATGGAATTGGCTTACACTCGCCACAAGCTACATCAGGGTCACATCAATACAATACATAAATGTCACGAAGAAGAGCAGGGTCCGACTACGAACAAAAACAAACGAGAAAAGAAAAACGAGGTCCATCGCTGCTATCCCAGGCTGCCGGCCTGGAACCCATCCTAGATCGATGATGAAGAAGAAGAAACTCCAACTGAACAATCAACGCGCTCGCGTCATGTAACCTTTACCCATACCTGCAACTAGTGTTGTAGTAATCTGTGAGCCACAGGGGACTCAGCAATCTCATTTCCAAAGGTATCAAGACTAGCAAAGCTTAATAGGTGAGACATGGGTAAGTGGTGAGGCTGCAGCAAGCGACTAAGCATTTATTTGGTGGCTAACTTACGAGTACTAGAATAAAGAGGGGAAGATCTACGCATAGCGGACGTGAACTATTGATGATCAAATGAATGATCCTGAACAGCTACTTACGTCAAACACAACCCCACCGCGTCCTCGATCGGAGAAGGAACTCGCGAAAGAGACAGTCACGATTACACACTCAGTTGGCAAGTTTTAATTAAGTTAACTTCAAGTTGTCTAGAACCAATGTTAAACAAAGTTTCCACGTTGCCACATAACCGCGGGCACGACTTTCTGAAAGATTTAACCCTGCAGGGGTGCTCCAACTAGTCCATCACAAACTACCACACGCTGCAACGGAATGACCTCGATCAGGGAAACCCATGATCTCCTCGGATCCCTATTGGAAAACCTCAACCTCAAGTTTAGCTCAAAGCATCCTCGGAATCCCCCGCACTAGACGCTCGATAAAGGTAAAACAAGTCCAGCAAGGCCGCCCGGCGTGTCGACGATCCCGATAGGAGCCGCGTATCTCGTTCTCAGGACACGCCGGATGAGCAATACGTACGGTGGCTGGATAGAAATCCCCCGAGTTACCCCGGGTGTCCCCGCAAGTGGCTCTGTTTTGGACCAGCACTGGCCCTCCCTGTACTATGTAGAATTATTCCTCGGGTTCATGACGCCCTATGCTTTTCAGTATTAACAAAATTATTATGTTGGGCAAATGTAGTACCAATGTTGGGCCTTGCCAGACGAGCTTTATCCTAAAACGAGAATCTAGGGGGTCCCCATAACAACCCCAAGCATGTTAGGAGCGCTCATTTATGGAACATAACACCGGTAGCCGAAACTAAGGGGGCAAAGGTGGAACAAAACACCAGGCTAGAAAGGCCAAACCTTCCACCGTTTACCAAGTATATAGGTGCATTAAATTAAATAGCATTTAATACGGTGATATAACAAGGAACCCATGTTATCGCATGGAAGCAACTGCACCTACAACTAGCAACGCTAACACATGGTTAAGCAAGCGGTAACATAGCCAAACAGTGGTTTGCTAGGTTGTGAACAGGTTGAAGGTTTTCATGGCAATGTTGAGAGGCTGATATTTAACAGGTGGTAGGCAGCAAGACATAGCGGTAGAAACGGTAAAACTAGCATGGCAATGATAGTAATGGTATCTGGGGAAATGGTCATCTTGCCTGAGATCCCACTTGGAAGAAGGACGACTCCGTGAAGCAGACGAACCGATGTAGTTGAATGGGTCCTCACTTTCCGACACGCTTGCGGAACTCTATCGAGACGAAGGAAACCGAAAACAAGCATCAACGCAGGTATTCACCACGGCACATGCACGACATGATGCAATCCACATATGATGCATGATCATTTGTATATATGCTAGACATGACATGGCAATTCACAACAATCAAACACTACACATTAAGTGAAGTTCAATATGCAACGAGTTGCATATTGAAGAAACTCCACATACGAATTATTTAGTTTTATCCCGATTAGGTACACGACAATATTAAATGTGGTTAAACATGGCAAAAGGTGAAGCGTAATTAAACTACCTATCTAGGCATTTTAAATAAGGCCGGAAACGTCTTACAGCATCTCCGGACTGACCTCATACGTTAATTTATAATTCTGTCCAGATCTGAAATAACGTGTTTTAACATTTGTTAAACAACAAGATAAATAGGTCCATGTGATTCTACGCGTCGTCCGAATCAATTTACACATAGAGAACATCTCCAACGGAGCTATGGTTTAAAGGATACGAACACCGCAAGATATGATGGCATGAATGCAATATGTGTGCAACGACAGTCACAAGCATCCCAAACCAAGAAGGCAGCAACAAAATATGAAACTAAACAAGATTCTAAGCAAGTTTGATATAGGACACGACCAAAACGGAGCAACGGTTCAACAACTACAAGCTATACAAGAAATAGTCATAATGTGCCAAAATCAGCCACATAGCATTTTCTACGCCCTCGAACAACTAGCTACACAAATCCAAAATGCTCAACCAAGTCATGAGACAGTATTGGTCAAGATGCACTACAACATACTGCTAATAACATCTAGCATGGAAGCATGGATCACTAGGAAAAGAACTCACAAAATGGCATCTCACACACAGTTTCAGACTTAGTGAAAATATCAGTTTATGATAGTGCACTTTTCGATCTGAAGGCATATTAACAGCAACAAAACTATATGCTACATGGCACCAAATGACATGAAAATTCACAACATGCTAGAGAATCTTAAGGGTACAACTAACTCCATTGCACCAACCTCAAAAGAGCTACAGATCACCAGATAAACTCATGGAAAGACAGCAACAAAATATAACAGATTCCAGACTTAGAAATATTTCAACATCTCCAAATCAGCACTTTTTCCTAGCATGTTGAGAGCAAGCAAACAACACCTAAACATGGATTTCTATTGCAACCAAAATTACCAGAGCCTAGCCTACACATCCAAGGGCATATCTCTAGTTGACAACTCATTCATATCATGCATGGATTAAATCCCACAAAATAAACAAAAGGGCAACATGGCAAAATATCATGCGCATTAACTTTCTCAAAAGCTAAAACTAAATGCACAGTTAAATTCTATGGATTTTTTTACCCCGAAGACATATATAACATGAGGGGTTGCAAAATAAAAATATCACCACACGTATATGCGAGAATATGTCCCAAACACGATATGATAAACTAGCAACGGAACCTACATGCAAAAATGCAAACAACTACTCTAAAATACATGGCAAAAGATCCCTAAAAACATGAGCATATAAACTACGAGATTTGAGCAATCCGGACACGCACGTAAATAAATACGGGACAATTCCCTATTAGGACAACACACAAAACTAGGCATTCGCGAATCAAACCACTCCAAACATGCATGCAAGTTGCAAAATATTAATCTACACGGAAAACTACTCAAGTAACATATATAAAACGTTCCGATCCGATACACGGTTAATTAACTACAGCCGTTTTAATATTTAGCAAAATCCTGAAATAAAACAAATCCGAAAACCTAAATAAACTAAACGGGCCGAGTTGTCTAATGGGCTCAGCAGGGCATGCGGCGTTTAGTTAAACAACACCGACGGTGGGGAATAGAGGGGCTGGGGAGGCTCACCTTCGCGGGCCTAGCCCATGTGGAGAGGAGGCCGAGGCGGGGCTGGGCCGAGGCGCTGGAGATGGAGGCTGGGGCGACCGGGCCTCGGGGCGCGTGTTGGGCCAGGGCGCGCTTGGGCCTGGGGCGACGAGGCCAGCTGGGCCATGCCATGCACTAGGCGGCAGGAGAAGGCGTCCCATCTGGCCAGCGAGGGGCAGGCGCGACTGAGGCGCGAGGGCTCCTCCCCTCGATCCCGCTTGGATCGGGAGCCAGGGCCGCGGGCTCCAGGCGGCGACATGCCGGCGCTAGAGAGGCGGTGGGGCAGCCGACGGGCCGAGAGTCGGCGATCCGGCCGGACCTCACCGGATCCGGGCCGGAAGACGGCGGCGTGACGAAGGACAGGGCAGGCGGCGCGCGGGGCAGAGCAGCTCGGGAGCAGGGAGGCGCGGGCGCTGGCTCGGGGGTGCCTCCCCACGAGCTGGCGGCGGACCCGGGCCTGCTGCGGGCTAGGGCGGGCCGCCGGCTGACGAGAAAGGAGGGAGGTTGCTAGGGTTTGGTGGGGTGGCACGGAAAACGAGGAGGTGAGAGAGAGGGGCAAGATTAGGCAGGTTTTGGGGTCTATTTATAACAACGGGGGGGGGGGGGGGTAGGTTTAGCAGTTTTTCGCCCAGGTTTTAACCGTGCGATCAGAATCGAACGATCTCGAACGAGGGATGGGATAAGTGGCCATTTAGAGTAGGTTAGCCGGAGATGAGAGGGAAAACGGCACCCAACAATGTAATATTTAAAACATCAAAAAACGTCCGACGATAGACCGAATACGGTTCCGCTACGGTCAACCGTTCGGGTACGAGACGGACTCCGATTGCGACGAAAATTGACAGGCGGCCTACCTATAGCTAAATAAGACCACCCGTCAAGTTTCAACCCAATCAGAGGAAGTTTTATACACACTTTAAAAACAAGGTTTGACGATGCCGCGGGCACGGGCGCGTGTGGTCGGGTCTCAAAACGGTCAACGATGAACACGTAGAGAACCAGCAACTAATAGCGGATGCAAGTTTTGAAAACTGGCGGCAATGGAGATGCCGATGCAATGCAGATGATGCGAATGATGCGATGATGACTGCGACAGACAAATAAGCCACACGACGAAAACAAAATAATGGGGGAATCTTTTGGAACGTTGGTCTCGGGCTATCACAAAAAGCTTCTCTTAGTGACGTGCAGGTGGGCTCGGGAGTGACCTCCGTCCTGCCGAGCCCCCAACGTTGGTCCTCTTACACCAATTACGAAACTTTTGGCGGGTCGCCTCAGGAACCCGCGGCTGGCCTCGGTCCTATTACACCAAAGGGGAAAACCTCCCCGCCTGTGCCTATTGGCACCGGCCCTGGTGCCACGCAGAGCGGCTCACGTCACCCAAATGAGGAAGCCGGACCACGTGGCCCTGGCAAGCCGCCCTTGGGAGATTCACCCCTCGGGAGGAAGGGCGTCGGGAGGTGCTTCCCCCTCGCGAGCTTCACGAGATGCCTTCTTGGGAGAGGGCCTCGCGAGTGCCCCCTCACGAGGAAGGGTCCTCATGAGTGCCGTATCCCCGGGCCTTGGTAGGGGGCGCTCTGAGTCCCACAAAGCACAATGGGCCGTGGACCGCACGCCGGCGGGCCTGGGTACCCCCGGTCCCACAACCCCGACATATGATCCTAATGATAAAAAATGGGTTTGGAGAGGTCAAAGCTTTAAACTAGTGATGTGCCCACTATTTTGGATTGCAAGGACTTTAATTATGAAATTTGTTCTTTATTGAATGTATTTCCTTGTTACAATCCATAATTATCTCACCTAATGCTTATGAACAAAATAAGGTTTTTATTAAACATATCGTAGAAGCTATGGTAAAAGCTCTTGAGGGGAAAATTGAACCAGAGGTTTCAATACCTAGAAAATTGCAAGATGAATGGGAAATTACTATTAAAATTAAGCTTAAAAGTTATGAATGTAATGCTTTGTGTGACCTTGGTGCTAGTGTGTCAACTATACCAAAATCTCTTTGTGATGTGCTAGCTCACACCGGTATACATGAATGTTCTCTTAACTTGCATCTTGCGGATTTCACTATTAAGGAACCTTTGGGTAGAATAAATGATGTGCTCATTCTTGATAATAAAAATTATGTGGATGTACATTTCAATGTGCTTGATGTTGAATGCAACCCGTCTTGTCACATAGTACTTGGTAGGCCTTTCTTATGAACTATAGGTGCTATTATTGATACGAAAGAAGGAAATGTAAGATTCCAATTCCCACTAAAGAAAGGGATGTGACATTTACCTATAAAGAGAATTAAACCACCTTACAAGTCTATCGTGAGGGCCACCTATGGACTGAATGTCAAAGAGGACAACACTTGATACTATGAATTATGCCTAGTTAGGGCGTAAAACAATATCGTTTGTTCAGAGGCAACCCAATAGTTACATTTTGTTTTGTTTTGTTTTCTGTTTTACTATGGTGACATGATTATTCCTACCGTGATGATTGTGTTTTAGTTAGTGTTTGTGCCAAGTAAGGCCTTTGGGATGATTTGGATGATGGTATAATTGATCATGTGGAAAAATAAGAACTTTTATGTTGAGTGCATAATTTCTTTGATTTTACTCAAACTCGTTTTTACTTGATTTTTTTACACGACACTGGCATGCAAATTTTCTAGGATGTCCTATTTTTTCTTAATTTTCGGAGTTACAGACGTATGATTATAGTGCTGATCACTTCAAATTGTTCCATTTTAGAAATATTCTGTTTTTTGTATAGTTTGATTGTTTTGATGATGCTATGGATTATATCGGGGGTATAAGTCATGGATAAGTTAGAATACAGTAACTTATGCAATAATTAAATATGAATAAATTTATGATAGTACCTAAAGTTTATGATTTGCCTATTATACTAACAGATCTCATGAGGTTTCTGTTGGGTTTTGTGTGCTGAAATTTTCAAGTTTTGGGCGAGACAACTATGTATGAAGGAATATGGAGTGGCAAGACCCCAAGCTTGGGGATTCCCAAGGCACACAAGGTAATATTCAAGGAATACCCAAGCGACTAAGCTTGGGGATGCCCCGGAAAACATTCCCTCTTTCGTCTCCATTCTATCGGTATGTCACTTGGAGCTATATTTTTATTCATTCCATGATATGTGTTTTACTTGTGGTGTCATTGATGACCCACAAGTGTAGGTGATCTATCATAGCCATTTCGATAAGTAAGAGTGTTGAACCCAACAAGGAGCAGAAGGTATTGACAAGCGATCTTGAGCAAGGAATAACTCCAAGTACTGAAAGGTAACATTTTATGGGTTTTCTAATATAAGCAACAAGGAAAAAATGCAAGGAAAGTAAACGGTGCCGAGGTGCAGCAAGTGACCCAATCCTTTTGAACACAAAGGATAAGCCTAGGGACTAAACTTATAAAGACTAAGGCGTTCCTGAGGACACACGGGAGAGATAGTCAAGTGCTTTCGCCATATTCCGTCTAGTACTATGTTTTGTATTGATAAGTGTTATGTGGGTGGATCTTAACTAGTGCATCGTCTAGGCTAAGACAACTACACTCTTATGGTTAAACCCCTTGCAAGCATCCTCAAATACAAGAGAGAAATTAAGGCAAAGCCTAACCATAGCAATAAGCTTTAGGATCCAGCACTCCCTCGTGCAAAAGTATGCAAACTGGGGTTCAGGTTTCTGTCACTCCGGCAACCCACCATAAGCATTGTTTATACATGATGCATTCCCCTAGGTCCTTAAAAAGGCGAAGTGTTATGTAGTCGACATTCACATAACACCACTAGAAGAGTAACACCATAACTTAAATATCAATCAACACATATTACTTCAACATCATATGACTACTAGCAACTAGACTTCTATGATGTACTCAAGAACTAAAGGAACTACTCACAAGACATAAAAGAGATCATGATCAGAGGTGATGAAAATATGATGAACAATCTGGTCATAACAATAATTCTCCAACAAAACTCAATAGCATTCACCACAAAAGAGTAATCAACACCGGTAGAGTAGAGGGGATGAATAGTGCAAGGTAGAACTCTGATTGCAATGGTAAAGTTAGATACGTTGAACATGGAAATGGTGCTGGTGATGAAGATGATGGGGATGATGATCTCGATGATGCTTGTGACGATGGTGATGACGATGAGGACGATCTCCCCTTCCGGGAGGAGTTCTCCCTGGCGGAATCTTCCCGCCGGAAAGGTTTATTCTTCTCTGTATGTTTCCGCCCCGGAGCGGCGGCTGAACTTCGGAAAAACTTCTGTCCCTGTAACTTTTAGGTCACAAGGGTCATATAGGCCAAAGGAGAGCACCAGAGGTGGGACCCAACACCCAGGCGGGCTCTGGGCGCAGCCTAGGGGTGACCCGCGCCACCAGGTCGCCTGGGTGCTTGGTGGCCCCCCTCCGGCCCTTCTTCGGCCTGTCTTCGTGATTCATTCGAAAACTTCTTCCCCGTAAATTTCAACGCAGTTGGAGATGTTCTGATATGGCAACTCTTCATGCTATTTTCTCCGCTGAATCCCGCGTCTGCTGTTTCGACACCGGAAAGTTGTAAACTATGTAAAATAAGCCAAAACACTATAAGAACAACATCATATTGTGAAATATATCAATGAATAGAGACAAATTATGATACAAAATAGTGATGCATTTTGGACATATCAACTCCCCCAATCTTAGACCTTGCTTGTCCCCAAGCGAATACTGAGCTTGGTAAACCTGTCCACAAGTTTAGAGAGTGAAGTGTCGATAAATAAGAATATGGACAAGAAGCATCATAATTTCTCTACTAAACTCAACCATCATCAACAAGAATCTCAACTCATAAGGCCCAAATGAAAGATTAATATCAATTACAATCAAAAGTAGGGCTAAGGAAACTCATCAAACCATGGAAAACATGTCCTTGGTCAAAGAACAACTAATAACTTTTAACTTTTGGTCTTCCTCTTATATTTTGATGAGATCAATTGAAGATTTTTTAAAAGAACATGTTATTAGTCAAGAAGTGAAAATGTTAACACAAAGGAAGATGTTTGCTTTAGCTAGGCTTAACAAACAACTTACTTATCTTAATTATATTGTCAACAAAGTTGTGATATGGCAATTCTCAATGAAACAATATAAATACATGCATCTTTGTCAACATAAGGTGTCCGCTCTTTTACAGGGTAGAAAGAAGTAGGTTTACTGACTCCACATAAAAATAAAGGATTATCCCTTCATAGAGGGAAGTAGGGAAAACTCATGTGCTAGAGCATTTAGAGATTTTGAAATCAATAAGATTGTAAAACAAGCTTTTGAGAGGTGCATAATTTGTCAACGAATGCTAGCAGATAGCCCAATACTTCTCATGCTGGACAAGTTTTGAGGAACGGCTCCCAAAGTGGGGACGATCACATCCCCTTAGTCTCCTTTGTTTATCACTACCAAAGTTTTCTGATTTCTCATAAACAAAGCATGAAGGAGGTTTTGTTTGTTGATATTATCTTTTACGAGCTGGGCGCACTCATGCCAGTCCCTCCTTGTATTAGGGGTTCGCAGATTAGACATGCAAAACCAGGATAAAGCTTGTCCAGTATGAGAAGATTATGAATTATCTGCTACTTCCTCATGAGCTAAAACAGAGGCACAAAACAGGGAATAATATTTTGAAGGTTTAAAGATAACACATGAGTAATTTACTTTAGGAGTGGCGGTGAAATACCACATATAGAGAAGGTATGGTGGACTCTTTGGAAGGTTGAGGTTTCAAGGTATGGGTGCACAAGCAATATTCCCGCTTAGTACAAGGGTTGGCTAGCAAAGGCTTTGGAAAGCAGGCAAATGATGTTAACTCGGATGCAAACAATATAAAGCTTAACATAAAGATTTGGCATGAAACATCAAGTTGTCTTCCTTTTCAGCATAACACTTCAAGCATAAGAACATAAAGGTTTTGGCTATGTCTCTGCTAGAAAAACTCATGCTTGTTGTTATGACCAATGCTATGTTTGCCAAGATTAAATAAAGTTTTTGAAGCCATACCTAATATATAAGATCAACACTCCCATAAGAATCAGCATATAAGGTCGATTGCATAAAGAGAATACCAGGTGCAACAAAGAAACCAATAGACTTCTCATTAATATTCCATCATAGACAACTGCACACTCACGGATACAAGACTCTCCACAAAGGAGTGATAGACCTCAACGCAAACACCTATTTCATAAGATAACTTCCCTAGACATGATACGACACTAAACTTGACCATAAAAGATAAAGGATAAAGATAAAGATATCGGGCACTCCCCCAAGTTTGGAACAAGCTAAGGGAATGACATTACCCAAGAAGATTTCACTCTTCATCCTACTTGTTGTTCTTCAAGTGCGCTATTATGCGCCGGAGGGTTTGGTTTCCAGCTTTCAGTATGGCCACCTATACTTTAAGCACAGGGAAGTCTTCACACAACTGGTTAGTGATTCTGTGAGCTTCGGATATAGTAGATGACACATGTGGAGCTTCCATTGGAGGGACAGTTCCTGAAAGATTCAGAGAAAGATCATGTTGAGGGTTAATAAACCCCACGAGGATGGGGTTGTTGGAGCTGGATCCCCGTGATGATGGATCTCCTTCTTGCTGGATGGTGACCATCTTGACTTCCTCTCTCACAAAGCGCTCCATCTCTGCTTGTCTTGCGGCAATTTCTTCATTAGTAGCCCATCTGGTGACCTTCCCTTGGTTGATATCTTGCTGGACACGGCGGAGATGACGACCCGTGTAGTCTTCCCCGCTTGAGTCGAAAGAAGACATCTCAAACAATAGCTTATTAGCCTGACAGAAAAAGATATGTGGGGACCCCGACTTATGAGTCGAGATCGCCGAATGAACGTGCTCTGTGATCCCAGAGATCAATGCTCACTGAACACACATATACTGAATATTAAGAGGCTTACATGCAAGTACCGAATTATTACATAACGTGACCGAATGGTCAAGTTCACAAGGCAGGGCCTATAAGGCCAAATCACACTGATACAAACAGTAGCGGAAATCTTAGGGCTAAGCGGGTGCCCATGCCATCAGCCTAGACCAACAGGCATTCTGACTGGGAAGCGTCCTAGTTCGCAGGGGCGTCTTCGAAGACGTACTCATCTCCAAACCCCGGTCCTTCCATGTCTGGTCAATAATATAACCAGCGGCAAGCCAATGAGTACTTTTGAATGTACTCGCAAACAGCCCATGATATGAATAATGCAAGTGAAGGATAACAATAACATGCTTCTTTGGTGGATATCTACTGGTGGCAATAACCATGATCATAGGTATGCATCATAAGTAAAACTACTTTTGAAGAACAAGTTACAGATATCAATATATCTGTCACGGGCTGAACCATCCGGGTCCACCCCTTTATGCCAAGTCACCAAACTTGGTCATATCAATTATTTCATATTAACACCATTTAACACATACACACACACACTTGATTTATGCGGAAATGACTGGACGCAGTTTAAGCAGCACCACCCAACTGTCCTTGATCGTGGACACGACTATTCGAATAGTTTTACACTCTGCAGAGGTAGTATGCTAGACCCATGAGATCCGGGAAACTTCCGTGTCATTCATGACTCGCGGTATATAACATACCCGAGGTAAGTACCCGATCAATGCCTTTCCCCTGACGATACTAGACAAAGAGGTCCACTCGATTGGTACCCAACCCACATGTTGTATGTCTTACGAGCACCGACTCTGGACAGTATCAACCATGCAGGGACCAACGGTGTGCGTGTAACACGTAAAAACGGCATAGTCTCCCTACCTGGCACGACCCCATCACGAGAGTGACCACACATCACTCCCGCAACTAGTAATGTGGCTCTTTGCTAGCACCAACCAGAGTAATCAACACAACCCCGTCCCATAAAGGGGTAACGTGGTCGTACATGTAAGGTTGGGACGATCGACACATCATAAATCTAATCCCATTTCCGAAACCATACTCACACAAATACCCGGTGCACCACTTCACCAAAAGTGGCCACCTAACTCATCATCACCCTCGGGCATTAGTGGCACCCGACGGGGTTTTCATAAATATTTGATTTATACCAACTACATGCTCATGCTAATATTACTCTAACTTTACTTGTTAACATGATATTAGCATGACCCTCATAGGTGGTAGGATCAAGCTCAATGCATGTGCTCCGGAGGAGCCATCGGTAACATCAATTCAATGATTTACCGGCACTTATGATCATATGCAACATAATTATTTGCTACGCTAGCATGCAATATAACATATGCTCAGTCATGGTCAAAGGGCTGCTTGCCTTGGTCAGCTAGGTATCCGGGGTCTTCGAGGTCTTCTGCTCCGATTCCTTCGTCACACGGGTTTTCTATCGTCGTAATAAGGTAAAAATAATAAGTAGCTCACTCCAAAACAGATCACAAAGTCGTTTTAAAAATGTTGGTTATTTATGATAAATCCTGGTTGTTATTTAAAAAATATTTGCTTCTGTTTCTAAAGAAGCAATATTTTTAAAATCAACTTAACAGAAGCAAAACTATTCCAAATTAATCGATTTTATTATTATAAAACAGAATAGTTGCTGCAAAAATTCAACCAATGGTTCTATTAAATACTACACATTTTTTAGAAGAATAATAGTGGAAAAATTATATTTTTACACAGGTTAAATCTTTTTACAAAAATCATTGAAAACAAAGTTTTAAAATAAAAGAAAAAGGGCTACAACCCCTGTCCTGGCTTGGCGTGGGACTGGGCCGGCCCAAAGGCCAGCCAGCTAGCCTGCCCAGGCGCGCGCGCCGTCAGGTTTGTACCTGACGCGCGGGCCCCTGCGGTTAGTGACTGTGGGCAGCGAGGGGGAGAGAGATGGGCCACCGAGAGGTGGGGCACACCTGTTGGGGTCGTCTCCTACCTCTAGCCAGAGAGGAGGAGGAGCACGCTGGCGTGGCTACCGACGTCCTCGGGCCCCAACAAAGACGGAAATGGGTCCGGCTCGTCGTCGCCTACCTGATGGTGGTCGAGACAATGACGGAGAGGCTCAGGTTCACCGGCGACGAGGAGGCCACGGCGGAGGAGATTCGGGCAAAGGTGGAGGGGGTAGCTAGGGGCACGGATTAGCTTGGGAAAGATGGGGGAAAGATCCTTGGTGTCACGTGGAGTGGTTTGGGGGGTAGAGGGACGCAGGAGCCGACGTGTAGCCGGAGATCGACCGGAGCTTCGAGACGGAGGGGCCTCGGTCGATCTCAAGCACCGGGGCTCTACTGGCTTGTTGGGGTGGCTAGGGAGGTGCTAGAGGTTGTTGCGATGCTGTCTGAGGGGTGCAGGAGCGAGGAGAGGGTTATATTTAGGCCCGCGATAGTGAGCCGATTCGGGAGCGCCGGTGACTCACCGTGGCGCGCATGGGGGTGTAAAGAGGAGATGGGGTCGAAACCACGGTCTCAGGATGTGGTTTTGGACTGCCAGAACCTACTGCCGGGAAGGGAGAGAGAGGGGAGACGAGAATCCATGGCCGCGCATCTCTGGTCGGTTCTAGTGCGTGCGGGCACGCATGGCACCAGCTCTTAGAGCGCAAGAGGAGGGGCCGTGATGGTCGCCTGATGCAGAGGGGTTGTCGGGGAGGAGGTTAAACATCTTGAGGGAGGCTGGAACTGGCCGAGAGCGTCACCCTCACCTCGGTGGCTTCCTGTAGCGCGCCCAGAGCGCAGCTTTGGCATGCCACGGCATGCTAGCGTGCTCTGGGGTGCCTTGGACGTGTCTAGCATGTCCTGGGCACTGGCTGGGATGTGGCTAGCCGTTGAAGACCCGTGGGAGCTTCGGCTGGTCAAGGGAGACAAGAGAAACAGGTGCTGTCAGCCTTGAGCTGAAGCTTAGAATGGGGATTTTGTCATTTCTACTTTGAACCAGAGAGGGGCCAGTGGACTAGGGCTGGGTATTGATACTAGCCACCTAATCTGAGAGTTTTGGGCAAAGGGTTGGGGTTTAGCTAAGGTTAGAGGGGCTTTTACCCATCTGTCAGAAGGTGCTCGATAGTTGTTTGGGGTGGTTGCACCCCACCACTGGTTCTGCAACTTAACAGTATTGGGTTTGGTGCTAAAACATGGGGTTTCACCAAGTTTGAGCTCCATTGGACTAGTTTAGCTTTATAAACTTGAAAACTTCGCCATTTGACCAGATCTGTTCCTTCCAAACAGAGTGTGGGCAAATTAAGTCCCACAAATCCCATTTTTGGTGTGGAACCCTCATTTTAGGTATTATGCACTCCTGCAAAGTTTTAACTCCTTTGGACAAACTTTGCTATGTAGAGTTGCTCTAACTTCATACTGGACAGAAGGGGTTTTGCAGTTATTTGGTGTCCTTAATCACCTTGGATCAAGGTGAAACTTTATGTGGACACCAAATATGGCTTAGGGATACCACTGGAATTTTCTAGGATGTTATTGAGAATATTTCCTTTGGAAATATTTCAAAAGGTCAAAATAGACAGAAATGCTTTTCACGTTTTTACTCAAATAATAATAATATAAATAGGGGTTAAAATCTTATGCATGGAAAATATATGTCCTTCTAATCATCTCCAAATTTAATCAGATTTTTCTAAGGCACAAAAGTATTTTTTCCATATAGGAATACCATGTGTGGCCTCAGAAATGGACATGCAAATAAATTAGAAAAATAATTCACAAAATAATTATAATGTGGTTTGGTGCACTAAAATGGTGCGTGAATCAGATCACCAACTTTGGGTGAGAACACCCCTTGCCATCAAGGGCATGTAGTGCAACTCAAAGTAGGGTTTTACTTTAACCAGAAAATAAGAAAAGGGTTTTGAAAATAATTTGATCTTGAGAAATGTGGTTTTTATTATCACATGATCAAGCATACAAGCATACAATGACAATCATGGCACTCACAACATTAGTTTGACAAAGTTTTGATAAACTCAGATTTTGGAATTACAGAAAAAGTGGTAGTGAAAACAGGGTGTGACAAGATCAAAAGAGAAAACACACGGAATCACAAGATACAAATCCGGGACGATCCGGGAAAATATATAGCAAAAATTTCTGCATTAAAAGGAAGGTAACAAGCCAAAGTGGGGTCGGAGACGGACTCCGGCTGGTCCAGGCGGCCTCCTGGCGCGGCCAGGAGGTAGCCCGCGCCACTAGGTCGCGTGGAGCCCCTCGAGCTCCTCTCCGACTCCACTTCGGCTCGGAATTTTCCTAATTTTGCAAAAACACATAATACGGAAGTTTTATTGATGTTCGCGAAGTTTCCTTACCGTACTTCATACCTATTCTCATTCTACTTCTGCTGGTGTCTGACACAGTATTGCAATATGTTCTTCATGAGTAGCTACCTGTATCACATCCACCTCTACATTGATGGGGTCTCCAGCCATGTAATGCTTGAGTCTTTGGCCATTCACAACATGTGGTTTGGTGCCTTCAAAATTGTTAATCTTGATTGCACCGAAGCGGTAGACTTCTTCGATATGGTACGGTCCTTCCCACTTGGAAATTAATTTACCTGGAGAAAACCTGAAATGAGATCTATACAACAAAACTTTATCACCAACACTAAATTCACATTTCAAAGTTCTCTTGTCATGCCACTTCTTTACCTTTTCTTTGAACATTTTTGCACTCTCATAAGCTTCACTTCTCTACTCATCTAGAGAAGTCAAGTTCATGAGGCACTTTTCACCAACAAGCTTTGGGTCAGCATTAAGCTCTCTAACAACCGAGAAAGCTTTGTGCTCTAACTCTAAAGGTAGATGGCATGCCTTGCCATAGACCATATTATACGGAGACATTCCCATGGGATTTTTGTAAGCAGTTATATATGCCACAAGGCATATCCTAACTTTTTGGACCAGTCCTTTCTAGAAATGTTCACTGTCTTTTGCAAGATCAACTTGATCTCTCTATTTGTGAGATCAACTTTCCCACTTTTTTGAGGGTGGTAAGGTGAAGCAATTCTATGGTTAACGCCATATTTGGCTAGATCTTTTCTAAAAGCACCATGTGTAAAATGTGATCCTCCATCGGTCATGAGGTACCTAGGTACACCAAACCTAGGGAAGATTACATCCTTGAGCATTTTCAAAGATGTCTTGTGATCAACTCTTTCAGTGGGTATTGCTTCAACCCACTTGGTCACATAATCAACATCCACTAAGATGTGAGTGTACTTGTGTGAAGGAGGAAAAGGACCCATAAAATCGAAACCCCAACAATCAAAAGGCTCAATGACTAGAGAATAATTTATAGGCATCTCATTTCTCCTACTAATATTACCAACTTTTTGACACTTATAACAAGATAAAACATAATTTCTAGCATCTTTAAAGAGAGTAGGCCAATAAAAAACTAACTGGAGAACCTTGTGTGCGGTCCTCTCACCCGCATGATGTCCTTCATAAGACTGTTATGACATTGTTTCAAGATATTCTTTTGCTCATGCTCCGGTATGCATCTCCTCACGATCCTGCTACCTCCTGAGCTTGCATTGGTTTTTCCCTTGAAGAGGAAAGGGTGATGCAGAACAGTAGCAGTAAGTATTTCCCTCAGTTTGAGAACCAAGGTATCAATCTAGTAGGAGTATCAAGGCAAGTCTCCAAAGTACCTGCACAAAAACAACAAACTTGCACCCAACGCTATAAAGGGGTTGTCAATCCCTTCACGATTGATTGCAAAGTGAGATCTGAAGGCGGAAAGTGCAACAAAGTAAAAGTGTAGAGCTGAAAGTATGATGTGAAGTAGACCCCGGGGCCATAGTGTTCACTAGAGGCTTCTCTCATGATAGAAAATATTACGGTGGATGAACGAATTACTGTCGAGCAATTGATAGAACCACACAAAGTCATGATGGTATCTAAGGCAATGATCATACATATAGGCATCGCGTCCGAGACAAGTAGACCGATACTGTCTACATCTACTACTATTACTCCACACATCGACCGCTATCCAGCATGCATCTAGTGTATTAAGTTCATGACAAACGGAGTAATGCCTTAAGCAAGATGGCATGATGTAGAGGGATAAATTCATGCAATAGATATAAACCCCATCTTTTTACCCTTGATGGCAACAACACGATGCGTGCCTCGCTACCCCTTCTGTCACTGGGTGAGGTCACCGCACGGTATGAACCCAAAACCAAGCACTTCTCCCATGGCGAGAATTATAGATCAAATTGGCCAAACGAAACCCACAACTCGAAGAGAATTACAAGGATATGAAATCATGCATATAAGAGATCAGAGGAGACTAAAATAATAATCATAGATAATCTGATCATAAATCCACAATTCATCGGATCTCGACAAACACACCGCAAAAGAAGATTACATCAGATAGATCTCCATGAAGATCATGGAGAACTTTGTGTGAAGATCCCAGAGAGAGAAGAAGCCATCTAGCTACTAGCTATGGACCCAAAGGTCTATGGTGAACTACTCAAGCATCATTGGAGAGGCAATGGTGTTGATGAAGAAGCCCTCCGTGTCCGAACCCCCCTCTGGCAGGGCACCAGAACGTGCCCTAGATGGGATCTTGCGGAGACAGAAGCTTGCGGCGGCGGAAAAGTATTTTCGTGGCTCTCTCCCATGGTTTTAGATTTTTCGGGGATTTATAGGCGGAAGAAGTAGGGCAAAGGAGCCACGGGGGGCCCACAAGCCTGCTAGGCGCGCCCCCAGGCCGCGGCTAGGGGGCTTGTGGCCTCCCCCGTGACCCTTTGCCTTGGTTCTCAAGCTCCCCGCGTATCTTCTGTTCCAAAAAAAAAAATCTTTTTGGAGGTTTTATTCCGTTTGGACTCTGTTTGATATTCTCCTCTGAAAAAGGTCAAAAACACGGAAAAAACAGGAACTGACACTTGGCACTGAGTTAATAAGTTAGTCCCAAAAAAGATATAAAATGCATACAAAACATCCAAAGTTTGACAAGATAATAGCATGGAACCATCAAAAATTATAAATACGTTGGAGATGTATCAAGCATCCCCGAGCTTAACTCCTGCTCGTCCTCGAGTAGGCAAGTGATAAAGATTGAATTTTTGATGTGGAATGCTACCTAACATATTTGTCCTTTGTAACTTATTTCATGTGACATGGATGTTTAGATCCGTAAGATTCAAAACAATAGTTTGCTATTGACATGAAAACAATAATACTTCAAGCAAACTAGTAAGGTGATCATGAACTTTCGAAATAACAAGGCCAAAGAAAGTTATCCCTACAAAATCATATAGTCTAGCTATGCTCCAGCATCCCCACACAACGAATTTAAATCATGCACAACCCCGGTATTGGCCAAGTAATTGTTTTCGCACTCTTACTTTCTCAAACCTTATCAACTCTCACGCAATACATGAGCGTGAGCCATGGATATAGCACTATAGGTGGAATAGAGTGTGGTGGAGTTTGTGAGGCAAAAAGGAGGAGATGGTCACATCGACTCGGCGTATCAACGGGCTATGGAGATGCCCATCAATACATATCAATGTGAATGAGTAGGGATTACCATGCAACGGATGCACTTAGAGCTATAAGTGTGTAAAAGCTCAAAAGGAGAACTAGTGGGTGTGCATCCAACTTGCTTTCTCATGAAGACCTAGGGCAATTTTGAGGAAGCCCGTCATTGGAATATACAAGCCAAGTTATATAATGAAGATTCCCACTAGTATATGGAAGTGTCAAAACAAGAGACTCTCAATCATGAAGAACATGGTGCTATTATGAAGCACAAGTGTGGAAGAAGATAGTAGCATTGTCCCTTCTCTCTTTTTCTCTCATTTTTTTTCTCTTTTTTTTGTTTGGGCTCTTTGGCCTCTTTTTTTCATTTTTTGGGTGGACATCTTTGGCCTCTTTTCATTTTTCTTCACATGGGACAATGCTCTAATAATGATGATCTTCACACTTTTATTTACTCACAACTCAACACTTAGAGAAATGATGACTATACAGGAAATGCCTCCGGTAGTGTACCGGGATGTGCAACGATCTAGCTTAGCGTATGACGTTGAAACATCTCGCTAGCTATCTTACGATCATGCAATGACAATCTGAAAGTGACGGCACAAGTCATGAGACGGAACGGTGGGAGTTGCATGGCAATATATCTCGGAATGACTATGAAAATGCCATAATAGGTAGGTATGGTGGCTGTTTTGAGGAAGGTGTATGGTGGATTTGTGCACTGGTGAAAGTTGCGCGGCACTAGAGAAGCTAGCAAGGGTGGAAGGTGAAAGTGCATCTATACCATGGACTCACATTAGTCATGAAGAACTCATATACTTATTGCAAAAGTTTTATTTGTAATCAAAACAAAATGCTAAACGCATACTCCTAGGGGAAGGGTTGGTAGGTGTTAACCATCGCGCGATCCCGACTGCAACACAAAGGATGACAATCAATAAATAAATTATGCTCCGACTTCCTAACATCGTGGTTCACCATACGTGCATGTTACGGGAATCACTAACTTCAACACAAGTATTTCTAGATTCACAACACCCTACTAACATAACTCTAATATCACCAAATCCATGTCTCAAAACTAATTGAGAGGAATCAAACTTCTCTTACTAATCAATGCACATGAATATGGAAGTTTTTGTTGTATCCTCTTTGGATGCCTATCAACTTTAGGACTACTTTCATAGCACAAGCCAATTACCAAGTTACTCAAAGAGAGCACTCTCAAAAAGATATAAGTGAGGATCGAGAGTTCTTATTTCTCCAAAATATGACACCGCCGTGCTCTAAAAAGATCGAAGTGAAGAACTAGAGCAAAGTTATCTAGCTCAAAAGATATAAGTGAAGCACATGCGAGCTAAATTGCCTAAGTCAAAAGTTATAAGCGAAGATCAAAGAGTATTCTAGCAAATTCACGATGAGTGCGTGTCTCTCTCAAAAAGGTGTGCAGCAAGGATGATTGTGACACAACGAAAAGAAAAGACTCCTATAATACACAACGCTCCAAGCAAAACACATATCATGTGGTGAATAAAAATATAGCTCCAAGTAATGTTATCGATGGGTTGAAGACGAAAGAGGGGATGCCTTCCCGGGGCATCCCCAAGCTTAGGCTTTTTGGTGTCCTTGAATTTGTCTTGGGATGCCTTGGGCATCCCCAAGCTTGAGCTCTTTCCACTCTTTATCCCATTGTCCATGAGAACATCACCCAAAACTTGAAAAATTCACAACACAAAACTTAAACAGAAACTCGTGATATCATTAGCATAAGGAAACAAACCACCAACTCTTTAGGTACTGTAGCAAACTTGATTACTATTTATATTGGTGTTAGATTACTGTATTATCACTTTTCCATGGCTAGTACCCCCCGATACTATCCGTAGTTTCTTCAAAATAAGCAATCAACACAACAAAAAATAGAATCTGTCCAAAACATACCAGTATGTAGAAATCTGTATACTTCGTATACTTCTGGTATCTCAAAAATTATAAAAAATTATGACAATTAGGGCAATTGGCATATCAACCAGCAGAAAAATAATCAACTCAAAAGCTCTTTCTGGTAGGAATTAAAAATAATTTCGTGAACGCAAAGTTTCTGCCTTTTTCAGCAAGATCAAACAACCATCACCAAAACTAGTCATAAAGGTTTTACTTGGCTCACACACAAAAAGAAACACAAAATACACAATTATAACAAAATTATGATGGTGTGGACACAACAAAACAGAAATCAAAAATCAAAGATAAATTCATCGGGTTGCCTCCCAACAAGCGCTATTGTTTAACGCCCTTAGCTAGGCATAAGGTGATAGAATCACGTATCGTCGTCTTTGGTGCTCAAACCATTAGTAGCCCTCATCATGGATTCATAAGGCAATCTTATTTTATTTCTAGGAAAATGTTCCATGCCCTTCTTTAATGGAAATTGAAATCTAATATTCCCTTCCTTCATATCGATGATAGCACCAATAGTCCTTAGGAAAGGTCTACCAAGAATGATGGGACATGTTGGATTGCAATCAATATCAAGCACAATGAAATCTACGGGTACATAGTTCCTATTTGCAATAATAAGAACATCATTGATCCTTCCCATAGGTTTCTTAACAGTAGAATCCGCAAGATGCAAATTAAGAGAGCACTCATCAATCTCATTGAAGCCTAGAACATCACATATAGACTTTGGAATAGCAGAAACACTAGCACCCAAATCACACAAAGCATTGCATTCATAGTTTTTATCTTGATTTTGATAGTATCTTCCCACTCATCATGAAGTTTTCTAGGGATAGAAACTTCCAACTCAAGTTTCTCTTCAAGTGATTTCATCATAGCATCGACGATATGATCGGTAAAGGCCTTGTTTTGGCTATAAGCGTGTGGAGAGTTTAGCATGGATTGCATCAAGGAAATAAATTAAATCAAAGAGCAACTATCATAATTGAATTCCTTAAAATCCAAAGTAGTAATTTCATTACTACTCAAAGTTTTGATATCCTCTACTGTACTTTCAATGCTTTTAGCATCAAGATAGATAGACTCCGAATCATTGGGGGCGTTTCTCAACCAAGGTGGATTCATATCCAGCCCCATCATCATTAGGTTTGACACTAGAAAACAAGGATTCAATGGGAGTCACACCAAGCACTTTAAGATCTTCGTTATTCTCATCACGAGAACACGCCTATTTAAGCCATTCATGTCTAGCACGAATTTGGGCGGTTCTTTCTTTACTCTCATTCACATAAACACGCATAGCTTTCAAAGTTTCATCCATATTGATCTTGGGAGGAGCACATCTCACTTTCAAAGCATCAATATCAAGAGACATTCTATCAACGGTCCTAGCCAAGTCATCAATTTTGAGTAGTTTTTCTTCTATGGACGCATTGAAAATATTTTGCGAGTTGATAAACTCTTTAATACTACTCTCTAAATCAGAGGATAATTTATTGTAATTTCCGTGAGCATTGTTGTAGGAATTGCGAAAGTTATTAGAGGGATTACTAAGAAAAGGCCTAGGAATATAGTTACCTCTAAAAGCATTGTTGTGGCCAAAATTATTCCTACCAACAAAATTAAGATCCAAGCTCTCATTGCTACTGTCAATCAAGGAATACAAGGGCATATCATTTGGATCTAAAGGAGCACCTTTACTAGCAAACAATTTCATTAACTCATCCATCTTAGCACTCAGAGAGTTAATTTCTTCTATAGCATGCACTTTTTTACTAGTAGGTGACCTTTCAGTGTGCCATTGAGAATAGTTTGTCATGATATTGTCTAGGAGTTTTGTGGCTTCTCCTAATGTGATTTCCATGAAAGTTCCACCGGAGGCGGAATCCAAGATATTCCTAGAAGCAAAATTCAAACCAGCATAGAAGATTTGTATAATCATCCAAAGACTCAAGCCATGACCGGGACAATTTCTAATCATCAATTTCATTCTCTCCCAAGATTATGCAACATGTTAATGATCTAGTTGCTTAAAGTTCATGATATCATTACGGAGAGAAATAATCTTGGCCGGTGGAAAATACTTGGATATATAAGCATCTTTGCACTTGTTCCAAGAATCAATACTATTTTTGGGCAAAGATGAAAACCAAGTTTTTGCTAGATCTCGCAATGAGAACGAAAATAGCTTCAATTTAATCACATCATTAGCCACATCTTTCTTCTTTTTAATATCGCATAACTCAATGAAGGTATTAAGATGGGATGCGACATCTTCACTAGGAAGGCCGGAAAATTGCTCTTTCATAACAAGATTCAGCAAAGCAGCATTGATTTCATATGATTCCGCACTAGTGGCGGGAGCAATCGGAGTACTAATAAAATCATTATTATTAGTATCCGAGAAGTCACAAAGTTTGGTGTTTTCAGTTATGGTGACTTCAGCAAGCACACAAGCACACAAGCGAACAGAAAGCAAGCGAAAGAAAAGGACGAACGAAAAAGGCAAATATTTTTGTAAAATTTTGTTTTTCAGAAGTGGGGGAGAGGAAAACAAGAGGCAAAAAAAGTAAATGCAAGAGATGAGTTTGCGATAGTTACTTGGATAAGCTTCCCTTAGAATAGTCCCCGGTGCCAGAAATTGACACGTTGAAGGAAGACTATTCTTGACTTGATACTCCCCGGCAACGGCGCCAGAAATTCTTCTTGCTACCTCTTGAGATTGCGTTGGTTTTTCCCTTAAAGAGGAAAGGGTGATGCAACACAGTAGCAGTAAGTATTTCCCTCAGTTTGAGAACCAAGGTGTGACGCCCTCGGTTTAATCGTACGCTAAACATACACGCAAATGCGTACGATCAAACCCAAGGACTCACGGGAAGATATCACAACACAGCTCTAGACACAAATAAAAATAACATCAGCTTCATATTACAAGCCAGGGGCCTCGAGGGCTATAATACGGAATCTCGATAAAAACACGAGTCAGCGGAAGCAACAAATATCTGAGTACAGACATAAAACATGGGGTGCCTTAGAGAAGGCTAGCACAAAAGATACAACGATCGAACGAGGCGAGGCCTCCTGTCTGGGATCCTCCTAACTACTCCTGATCATCAGCGGCCTCCACGTAGTAGGAGGCACCGTCGGGGTAGCAGTCGTCGTCGGCGGGGACCTCCATCTCCTGGGCTCCATCATCTGGTCGCAGCAAACGGATCAAGGGGACAAGGGGGGAGAAAGCAGCGGTGAGTACTCATCCAAAGTACTCGCAAGACTTACATCAGAACTATGCTAAATATGCACCAGTATCAAAGAAGGGGGGGTTATATGTGGACTGACTGCAGCAATGCGAGAATAGAGAGAGAATGCCTAGTCCTATCGAAGACTAGCATCTTCAGGGTCTTGCAGCAATAGATGAGAGTAGAACATGGGTAAAATATTAATAGTCATATTGTTACAACAATATTAAAGTGAGGTCACGCCTAAAGATCCTCCCTCGACTCCGTGTGAGGAAGCAATCCCGAGGCAAACTAATTCTAGTTAAGTAACAATTGTAGTTGTAAAAGATCGGGGCACAACTCCAAGTCGTCCTGTAACCGTGGACACGGCTATCCGAATAGTTAATTTTCATCCCTGCAGGGGTGCACCACATGTCCCGTCACGCTCGATAACACTCTGGCCGGACATACTTTTCTGGGTCCTGCCCGGCCTCGGAATATCGACACATCGCAGCCCCACCTAAGACTAATCAGAGAGGCCAGCCCGCCGGTCTAACTCCTAAGCACAAAGGGTTCGTGGGCCCAGTTCCCCTTCGTGCTCCTGCACGTGGCATGGGCGACTGACGTCAGTCCTAGCATCCCTTAATCACAAGAGCGATGCATCTCGGGACCACTCGGGCGCGCGCCGCTACATTTGCTGACATGTGAAAAGCTTCGGCTGATACCGCGACGCCGAGTACCCATAATTCTTCCCGCGTAGCCGATTAGTGCGAAAAGGTCTCCGACCAACCCAGATCAAATACCCAAATCTATTAACATTTTAATTAGGCCAACAACACAGTCTCACGGGAATCCACCCGTCTTACAACTAATCACCAAAGATCCCAGTAACATGGTCGAGTAAGTGTGTGGTTGTAACATCGGGGGGAATCCGAGGTATCACCCTCGATGGATTCTGAACGATGTACCCGTCAAGGTGGGCTTAGAGGAATCACCCTCGAGGGTCCCACACCTGAGGGGTTGCACGACAGAGGCATCGTCGGGAATGGTGAAAGAGGAATCACCCTCGATAACCACGACCGACTAGCTATACTACAGAGATATCATCTGGAGTACTTAACGAGGTGTCACCCTCGGTACCCGATAGTATCTCTGTAGCGTCGTACATATTTAAATAATTTAATAAAAGCTATTATGACATCAGCATGATGTCATGCTGACATCAATAGTTGACTGGTCAACTGACCAGCGGGTCCCGAACGTCATAGGCACAAGTTTTAATATAGATTAAATATTGATTAATCAGATTAATTTAATGGGGGACCCACGTGACATACTCTAATTATTCTAATTATGCAATTAATTTATTTAACTAATGTATCTATTTATTTATTTAACAAAAACATTATATTTATATTTATATTTTCACCTAACTTAAAGAGAGGGTGTGGGGCCTCCCTGTCATAGACAACGGGGGGCGTTGGCCCCACCGGTAAGTGGCTTTTAAGCCAAATACTCATTTTTCCCAGAGATACATAATCATGCAATTATCGTATTCCTCCAAATAAATATATACGCAAATACATACATCGCATCTCATACATAGATACATACATACAGAAATACAACGTTTATTTTTATTTCTTTCTCACATCTCACATCTCTCTCACAACTCTCTCTGTTAACAGAGAGAGAGTCTCTCTGCTAACTCAACATGAAAGAACCGAATGTTCAATCCTTCCCACCGGTTACTACCGTCGACGGATCGGAGTTCCGTTTGCCGGAACGGAACCGGGACGGTGAGGGGAACGCGATGGTGGGAGGAGCCCGAGGAGGGGCTCACCAATGTTGATGAGACGGCCCGGTGAAGGCGGAGGTGACGGAGAGGAGGAAGACGATGCGTTGCCGGCGAGGTCGGTCGGTGAGGAAGAGGCCCTCCCGGAGGGGGGGCCGGCGTTGAGGGAGGGGGCCGACCGAGGTGAGGCCGGCCGGCGGTTGGCTCGCCGGAGTTGGTGAGGTCAGGAGGGGGGCTTCGGGTTGGAGAGGGGGCCTCGGGTGGTGGCCGGTTGGGTGGGGAGTGGAGGCCGGTGGGGGAGAGGTGGATCTGAGGGGGGGGGGGGCGGCGACGAGGGACTGGGAGCCTCCCAGTCTCTCGGTGGTTGGAGGTTTGAGAGAGAGAGATGGGAGGTGTCGGTGGGGTGGGTGAATGAGAGGAGGAGGTGGGAGCCTCTCGGTGGGGGCGGATAGGACCGAGAGATAGAGGAGATCGATGGGGGGCCACGTGGGGGGCGAGAGGGAGAGTTGTCGGTGGGAGGGGGCCCCCACGAGGGGAGTTGGCTGCGGGATCGAGGGCGGGAGCCCTGGCGGCAGCGCTAGTGGGAGGGGAGGGAGCGAGGCAGGGGGGCTCCCTCGCCCTAGGGTTTCAGGGGCGTGGGGTGGGCCGGCTCGGCTCGGCCACTTTGGCCCAGTCGGCCAGGGGGGTGGGGGGGTTTCCTTTTCTTCTTTTTTGTTTTATTTTTTTATTTTTCTATTATTTCTTCTTTTTAATTTCTTTTCTTTTCTTTCTTTTATTATTATTATTTTTAATACTTTCTGTTCATACATATCTTCCTTTAATAGTTAATATGAATTTATAAATATACTTTTCTTTTGTTTTCAACCTCTGAATCCAGATAGAAATTCAATGCGGGTCAACGACGGTAATTCTTGATGATGTGGCATCATTAGCGGGTGATCACAATAGCTTAATTACAATATTTACTGTAGCAAAAGTCGAGGATGTCACACAAGGTATCAATCTAGTAGGAGTATCAAGGCAAGTCTCCAAAGTACCTGTACAAAAACAACAAGCTTGCACCCAACACTATAAAGGGGTTGTCAATCCCTTCACGATTGATTGCAAAGTGAGATCTGAAGGCGGAAAGTGCAACGGAGTAAATGTGTAGAGCTGAAAATATGATGTGAAGTAGACCCTAGGGCCATAGTGTTCACTAGAGGCTTCTCTCATGATAGAAAATATTACGGTGGGTGAACGAATTACTGTCGAGCAATTGATAGAACCGCGCAAAGTCATGACGATATCTAAGGCAATGATCATACATATAGGCATCACGTCCGAGACAAGTAGACCGATACTGTCTGCATCTACTACTATTACTCCACACATTGACCGCAATCTAGCACGCATCTAGTGTATTAAGTTCATGACAAACGGAGTAACGCCTTAAGCAAGATGACATGATGTAGAGGGATAAATTCATGCAATAGATATAACCCCCATCTTTTTACCCTTGATGGCAACAACATGATGCGTGCCTTGCTACCCCTTCTGTCACTGGGTGAGGTCACCCCACGGTATGAACCCAAAACCAAGCACTTCTCCCATTGCAAGAATTATAGATCAAGTTGGCCAAACGAAACCCACAACTCGAAGAGAATTTGTAACATCCCAAATTTTGGAATGTTAATAAAATTATTAGATTGATTGTTTGTTTGTTTGAGTGATTGAAACTTGAGTGAAATTTGAAACTTTTTAAAAACTTTTGAATGAGAGGGAATAAAATGACTTTCCCCTTTTTCCGGTGAATTCAAATTCATCCATTTAAAATCAATGAGAGGAGATAGCATGACTTCTTCAACTATTAAGAATTTTGAATGAAGGTGGCATTTGAATTTCCTTCGATTTTAATTTGCAATTCTATTTTTCTCCACTCAAGAAATGCCGGGGAATATATTCTATCAAACAGAAAAGAGAGGAGGAATACGACCCTCCAAAACCAGGGGCATTTTTAAAATATTTGAGCCAAGAAAAGCCAAAGTTTTATAATTGCAAAAAGAAAATAAAGCCTTTAGGGTTTTTTCTGAAAAAAACATTTTTTTAAGTTTTTATTTTGGTCTTGGAAAAATGTTAAACATGTAGAGATTTGTTTTCTGAAAATTTTGGTATATAATACCCCTATTTTAGGATTTTATTTACTTGCCTTTTATTTTGATTTAATTTCTATTTTTGAAAAATAGGAAAAAATCCTCTATTTTAGGAAAGCGCCCGGGGCGTCTTTTAATTCTTGGGCGAGATCCCCTAAGGCCCGAGATCCGATTCCGCTACGGATCTCCCGCCCGATCCAGCGCCTCGCCCCTCCTCTCTCTGCACTTGCCCCCCTTGACCGAACCGACACCCCATCGATCACCCCCTTCCTCTTGCTCCCTTCTTCCCCCTGAGCCCCTCCTCTTACCATACCTCACCGGAGCCGATCCCCTCGCCCCGATCTCCCTCTCCTTCCTTCCCCCGACCCTCCTCTCCCCCTATAAAAGCCCCTGACCCTCCTCGCCCCGTTTTCCCCCCAAGATCCCGAGCTCCTCGCCCCGGCCACCCCCTGCAACCACCTCGCCGGAGCCGAGCTCCACAAGAGCCCCGCCACCCCCTACCGCGCCACCCCACGCCTCCCCGCACCACCCGACGCCACCAGCAGCCACCCCACCGCCCCCGCAACCCATTTTCCCCCAAGACCCCGAGCTCCTCGCTCCACGCCACCGCATCACCTCGCCGGAGCTCCGAGCAGGAGTCGAAGCTCCCTGGTCTCCCCCTGCTCGCCCCCTCGCCCCTGCTCGACCAGGAGCCCCTGGAGCCTTGCCGCCACTCCCCCTCCGTCGCCCGCACCCTCCTCCGCCGCCCCACCCTCACCGACGACCTCGCCCCTCGCCGGAGTGCCCCCCTCCTCGCCGCTGCTCCTCCCTGCCATCGTGCCTCCTCTGTAGCACAAGGTAACTCCCTCCCCCTTCTGTTTTTTGTGTGTTTTACTTTCTACCGTTAGATCTTTAATCAACGCGTTAGATTAGATCATAATACCTCTTTGGTTTTTAACCAAAAACCGAAACGGTTTTTATTTACTTATAGTTTAGCCGAAGGACTTTCGTTATATAGCGGCCATTTGCTAGTTAGCGGTAGCAGTGAACGGTTTTCATCAAATCAGATCGTGCCACGTCATCGGTTCTCTTTCCTATTTTAATTCTGAAACAGAGAGAGTTCTAATTTTGTTTTCCCTATAACTTTTGATCTAGAGATCCAATGAGGTTGATTCTTTTTCCAGTAGATCACAATTTTTCTGTAGTTTTCGAAAACATATTATGTGCCTATGTTTGAGATTTCAAAATTTGAATTAGATCAGATTTAGTTTAAATCTTGTTTTGCTTATTCCAGGAGTTTAAAAATAGCTTTTAATTTGATTCCTTTTGCCGATGCTTCCTAGTGATCATATCTTTCTGTAGTTTAAGTTTCAATTTTTTTAAATATTTTTACTTGGGGTTTTATCAAAAACAGATTCTATTTTGATTAGGTGAAGTGAATTTCTTCACTTTATGCAATAGTAGTTTTATGCTAGTGATGCTATTTTGCTTGTTAATGATTGTAGTGCTTATGGTGTGTATTTGTTTGTATCGATAGATACCCGGAGTGAGAAGCGTGCTACTTAGAAGTGCTTGATAACGACAACTATCAGCAAGGCAAGTCATTTGATCATGTATCACCTATGTTTTCATGCATCGTAATTCTACCTTCCTATACCCATTTGCATGCTGACTAGGTACTTGGAAAAATATGGTTACTTGATGTAGTATCGTGTGGTAGGAACCCCAACAACCCGGTTACTTGGCCCGGGACGACGAATTCTATTATGCTATGCTTGTGTAGACGGGGTTCTGGTTGAGAGTTTATCACGAGTGATGCGAGAATAATTTAATAACCAAGACCGGTTAAGTCAAGACTTTTCAAGACCTCGTGATGCAATGCAACTCTCAGTGAAGACGGTTTAGATGGGCTCCCTGGAGAAACCAGTGGATGACCCGGGATGCATGGAGACGTGCCATGACAACTCTGCAGAGTACCCAAACCTAATCGATTAGCCGTGTCCACGGTCATGGACAACTTGAGCCGAAGACATTGAAATTTTCCTGAACTCTCAAGGCAATTTAATAATTATGTGGGAATTATTGACAACTCGGGTACGAGAATTGGTTGGCGGAACCATCTCGTTAACAACAAACAACGTAGTAATATTTTTCTTTAACCCTCTCTTGATGTAGGAGAAAACTTGCTTTTCGCTAAAAACTTATATCCCCACCTGCCATATATGCATGTAGAATAGATGATTATTATTTCACCCCCTCTCATTGATGACTTTCCGGCATATTCAATATGCTGACCTACACGGCTGCAACGTCTTATGTTGCAGATACTTTCTTCGACGAGTAAGTGTACGATTCAGGGTTACGGTCCGCACTCAACCTGCCGTTGGTGTTATTTGGGACTCCACTCCCTTGAATGCTTCCGCTGAGATTTTAAGGTATATATCAGTTTTACGCTATTTACATGTGTTTGCACTTTGATATATACATTGATGTACTGTGTGTGCCAGCATACTGATCCAAGGATGGCACAGAAACACACATGCTTGACTCGTTTTGAGTCGGGTCGCTACAGAATTACAAGGATATGAAATCATGCATATAAGAGATCAGAGGAGACTCAAATAATAATCATAGATAATCTGATCATAAATCCACAATTCATCGGATCTCGACAAACACACCGCAAAAGAAGATTACATCAGATAGATCTCCATGAAGATCATGGAGAACTTTGTATTGAAGATCCAAGAGAGAGAAGAAGCCATCTAGCTACTAGCTATGGACCCGAAGGTCTATGGTGAACTACTCACGCATCATCGGAGAGGCAATGGTGTTGATGAAGAAGCCCTCCGTGTCCGAATCCCCCCTCCGGCTGGGCACCAGAACATGCCCCAGATGGGATCTTGCGGAGACAGAAGCTTTCGGCGGCGGAAAAGTATTTCCGTGGCTCTCTCCCGTGGTTTTAGATTTTTCGGGGATTTATAGGCGGAAGAAGTAGGGCAAAGGAGCCACGGGAGGCCCACAAGCCTGCTAGGCGCGGCCTCCCAGGCCGCGGCTAGGGGGCTTGTGGCCTCCCCCGGGACCCTTTGCCTTGGTTCTCAAGTTCCCTGCGTATCTTCTATTCTGAAAAAAATTCTTTTCGGAGGTTTTATTCCGCTTGGACTCCGTTTGATATTCTCCTCCGAAAAAGGTCAAAAACACGGAAAAAATAGGAACTGGCACTTGGCACTGAGTTAATAAGTTAGTCCCAAAAAAGATATAAAATGCATACAAAACATCCAAAGTTTGACAAGATAATAGCATGGAACCATAAAAAATTATAGATACGTTGGAGACGTATCAGATCCCATCCGCACCTTCTCTAAAAAGATGTGGGTCATCCCAGAAGTAATACCTCAAGTGGTGGAATAATTTCTTCCTTTGCTGGAATGTTAAACTTGGAAGCAAAAACTTTGCAACAATAAAGTTAGCATTATCTGCATACCATGGATCGGAATTAGATTGTACCTTCAAAACAGCTAACTGTTCATGAGGAAAACTATCGTTGACCGGAATAGGATCATGTGGTATGTCCTCCATCCTAGAAAGGTTGTCTACTACAGGGTTGTCTGCTCCCTTCCTATCAACAATCTGCAAATCAAATTCTCGAAGAAGAAGGACCCATCTGATAAGCCTTGGTTTGGCATCCTTCTTTTCCATAAGATACTTAATAGCAGCATGATCAGTATGAATGATGACTTTTGAATCAACAATGTAAGGCCTAAACTTATCACAAGCAAACACTACCGCTAAAACTCTTTCTGAGTAGTAGCGTAATTATTTTGAGCACTATCAAGGGTTTTGCTAGCATAATGTATAACATCCAATTTCTTATCAACCCTTTGTCCTAACACAACACCTACAACAAAATCACTAGCATCACACATGATTTCAAAAGGCAAATTCTAATCAGGTGGTTGGACTATAGGGGCGATTATCAAGGCTTTCTTAAGAACTTCAAAGGCTTCCTTACAATCTTCATCAAACACAAAAGGAATATCCTTCCGGAGAAGATTAGTGAGGGGTTTCTAAGTCTTAGAAAAGTCTTTAATAAATCTTCTATAGAAACCGGCATGACCGAGGAAACTACGAATACCTATGATGTCCTTTGGATAAGGCATCCTCTCGATTGCTCTGAACTTTGCCTTTCCACCTAGATTCCCTTTTTAGAAATCTTGTGGCCAAGAACAATTCCCTCATTGACCATGAAGTGGCACTTCTCCCAATTGAGTACCAAGTTCGTCTCCTCAGATGTCTGCAGAACTTTATTAAGGTTGTGGAGACAGTGGTCAAAAGAGGTTCCATAGACGGAGAAATCGTCCATGAAGACCTCCACAATTTCCTCACAGAACCCATGAAAGATAGCAGACATACGCCTTTGAAAAGTAGCAGGAGCATTGCATAAACCAAAAGGCATACGTCTATAAGCATAAGTACCAAAGGGACAAGTAAAAGTGGTCTTCTCTTGATCGGTAGTTTTAACATGAATTTGAGAGAAGCCAGAATACCCATAAAGATAGCAAAAGTGAGTGTTTTTGGATAACCTTTCAAGCATTTGGTCGATGAACGACAGCGGGTAGTGGTCCTTCTTGGTTGCTTTATTCAGCTTCCTGTAATGAATACACATTCTATATCCAATAATAATTCTTTGAGGTATTAGTTCATTCTTATCATTAGGAACCATAGTCATACCTCCTTTCTTGGGAACACAATGTATCGGACTTAACCATTTACTATCAGATATAGGGTAGATAATACGTGTGGCTAGCAGCTTGAGGATTTAGGTCCTCACAACATCCTTCATCTTCAGGTTCAACCATCATTGATGATCAACAACCGGTTTAGCATCAGGCTCAAGATTGATAGTATGTTGACAAATAGATGGACTAACCCCCTTAAGATCATCAACGGTATAGCCAATAGCGCCTCGGTGTTTACGAATGACTTCCAATAATTGCTCTTCTTCATATCCTGAAAGGTTAGCATTTATAATAACAGGATATACTTTATTTTCATCTAAAGAAGCATACTTGAGCGTATTGGGAAGAGGTTTAAGATCAAACACCGGGTCTTCTTTTGGTTTCGATAAAATTCCCAAAGGCTCAACCGGAAGGTTGTGCTTCAGGATAGCAGTTTGTCTCAAGAATATGTGGTCTAGATCATTCCTTTCCTGCATATGCATATCATTCTCGTGGTCCTCCATAAATTGTTGCAAAGGATAGTTAGGAGGAATAACAATAGAAGCAATCTCTTCAATAATTTTATCATTACTAGGCAAATTAGTACCACGAGTTTGCTTCGAGAATTTAGAAAAGTTAAATTCATATGGCTCACCATTAAATTCAACAAATACTTTTCCTTTCCAGCAATCTACAATAGCTCCACAAGTTTTGAGAAAAGGCCTACCAAAGATAATAGGGCAAAAACCATCTTGCACTAAACCAAGTACTAGAAAGTCGGTAGGATATTTTACTTTTCCACATAGGACTTCAACATCTCACACAATTCCAATAGGAGAAATAGTTTCTTTATTTGTAAGATGAACAATAACATCAACGTCTTCAATTTCACAAGGTAGAATCTCATTCATGATCTCTTGATAAAGTGAAAAAGGAATAACACTAGCACTAGATCCCAAATCACATAGCCCGTAATAATTATGATCTCCTATTTTAACAAATACCACTGGAGTACCTGAAATTGGGCCTTTATTCTTGGCTGTAACAAGGTTAGTAGAAACAACACAAAAATTAATATTGGAATCCTCAATATTACTAGTAACAAGATCCTTGACTAATGCAACTTGAGGATCGACCTTAATCAGGTCCTCATGCTCATGAGTCATTCTTTCACTTTTATTCAGTATGCCTATGACAAAAGAATGCTCCCTCATCCTTGTGGGAAAAGGGGGCTTTTCATATAAAACTGCAGACAAGATAGGGTCAACAACATTGATATCAATAGGTAATTCCTTAAAAGGTTTATGGTATTGATCCTCCCTCTTCTTAGAAGAATAAGTATGACAGGCAATGTCTTTGCAAAAATCAATTAGAAGCTAGGAATCAAGACCAATCTTAGCACAAAAGGTATTGAAGTAATCAGTTTTCACATAGCTCTCAATGTAATCATGCTCATAATTTATAACGGGTTCAATACCTTTATCAATCTCCAAATCTTCAGTGTTCTTCTGGATCCTTTCAATAAGATCCCACCTAGCTTTAGAGCTTTTGTTGGAGAATGCCCCACTAGAGGATGCATCAAGCATCTCTTTATCTTGACGAGAAAGCCTTGCATAAAAATTTGTAAGAATAATTTCCTTAGGGAGCTCATGATTGGGACATTTGAGCATTATGGACTTCAGTCTCCCCCAAGTTTGAGCGATGCTTTTTACGTCATGAGAACAAAAGTTATAAATATAATTTCTTTCTCGATGTATTTCATGAAGATGATAAAACTTTGCATAAAAGAGAGGCATAAGATCTTGCCAGATTGACAAATTAGAGTTATCAAGAAGCCTATACTAATCCAAAGACTTGTCTATTAATGATAGAGAGAATAGCTTTCTCATAACAAAATCCATCAATATACCTGCAATCTTAAATAAGGAGCATAGTTGTGAAAGATATAGCAAGTGTTCACCTAGATGTCTATCTCCTGCATATCGATTAGCTAAGACACAATCAATAATATGAGTTGGTATTTTAAAGGGCACAATTTCAGTAGGTGGGGGAGGCTGCTCCAACACAATAGAATTGGGGCGGTTCCCCACAAGCAACAAACAAAGAGCAGAGTTGTCCATAGGGACAAAAAGTGGAAACAGCAAAATAAAACAGCACGTACATCATAAAGGTTTCCTTACAAATTTCACTTACCAATAGAGCTACACTCCCTCGAAACGACCCAAAAAATGGTCTTGATGACCCAAAAGTGTAGGGGATCTATCGTAGCCTTTTCGATAAGTAAGAGTGTCGAACCCAATGATCTGTAATCTCTGGCGTTAGCTAGAAAAATGCTTATGACAACAAACCTTCTCCTGCAATGGCACCAGAAGAATGCTGAAAGCACTCCCCAGTAACGAGACTAGAAGAATGTTGTTGATGGCCCACCAGTGCGTGGGTTCACAACAGTTTTCGAGGGTAGAGTATTCGACCCAAATTTGTTGATCGCCTATAGGAGGTGAGAGAATACTCTTGAGTATTAGTATCTGCAAGCACAATAGTAACAGCAAAGTAACGAGTAACGACAGTGTAACGAGCAATAGCAGCGGCAAGGAACGGCAGTAGTGACAGCAGTAGCAAGTAGCAACAGTAGCAACAGATAGTAGTAGCAACAGTAGCAGCAGAGCAAGACAAGTAACAGCAGTAGCAACAGTAGTAGTAGAAGCAGCAGTAGAGCAAGACAAGTAACAACAGTAGCAACACTAGTAGCAGCAGCAGGAGAGCAAAACAAGTAACAACAGTAGTAGGACAAACTCGTAGGCAATGGGTCGGTGATTTGTTTGGATGATATTCATCATGCAACAGCTATAACACGGAGAGATATGTGGCTAGCTCCCGTTCGTCAATGTGATGTAGGCATGCATTCCATGTGTTGTCATACCTGCTTAGGGAAAAGAACTTGCATGACATCTATTGTCCATCCCTCCCGTGGCTGCGGGGTCCAAAAGGAAACTACGAGATATTAAGGTTCTCCTTTTAATAAAGAACCGGCCCAACACATTAGCACTTAGTGAACACATGAACTCCTCAAACTATGGTCATCACCGGGAGTGGTTCCGGTTATTGTCACTCCGGGGTTGCCGGATCATAACACATAGTAGGTAACTACAACTTGCAAGATCGGAGCTAAAACACACATATATTGGTGACAACATAATAATTTCAGATCTGAAATCATGGCACTCGGGCCCTAGTGAGAAGCATTAAGCATGGCAAAGTAGTAGCAACATCAATCTCAGAACATAGTGGATACTAGGGATCAATCCCCATCAAAACTAACTCGATTACATGATAGATCTCATCCTACTCATCACCGCCCAGCGAGCCTACGAATAGATTACTCACGAACGACGAAGAGCTTCATGGAATTGGAGAGGGAAGAAGGTTGATGATGACGATTTCCCCTCTCCGGAGCCCAAGACGGACTCCAGATCCACCTCCAGATGAAGAACAGGTGGTGGCGGCGCCTCCGTATCGAAAACGCGACAAAACTTCTTTTTTTTCTGGGACGAAAGGCAACTTATAGAGCTGGAGTTGGGGGCGGCAGGTGCCTGTGGGCCCCACAAGCCTGCCCACCGCCACCAGGGGGGTGGTGGCGGAGCACGGGCTTGTGGACCACTGGCCCACCCCCTCAGGTGGAACTTGGCGCAGATATGTTTGATATTTTCCAAAACTGCTCCCCGTAAATTTTCAGGATGTTTGGAGAACTTTGATTTCTGCACAAAAATAACACCAAGGCAATTCTGCTGAAAACAACATCACTCCAGGTTAGTTCCATTCAAGTCATGCAAATTAGAGTCCAAAACAAGGGCAAAAGAGTTTGGAAAAGTAGATACGATGGAGACGTATCAACTCCCCCAAGCTTAAAACCTTGCTTGTCCTCAAGCAACTCAGTTGACAAACTGAGAGAGAAAGAAAAACTTTGACAAACTCTGTTTGATCTTGTTGTTGCAACTATGTCTAACTCATAACCAGAATTTCAGCAAGATCACAAGTTAACCACATAAGCAAATGACACAAAGGTCTCACGGTAAACTAATATCAATGGCATAATTAGCTAACGAGCAAATAATAATGAGTTTCAAATACCAACACTTCAATCAAAACAAGCATGAAGCAATAGGAATAGGTGGTATCTCACTAGCTCTTTCTGAGACCGCAAAACATAAATGCAGAGCACTTTCAAAGATCAAGGGCTGACTAAACATTGTAATTCATAGCAACGAAGATCCAGTCATAGTCATACTAAATATCAATCAAAAGCAAAGCATAAAAATGACAAAGGTGCTCTCTAATTGGTGCTTATATAAGAGGAGGATGACTCGACAGGAAAATAAATAGACAAGCCCTTCGCAGAGGGAAGCATTGATTTGCAGAGGTGCCAGAGCTCAAGTTTTTGAAAACAGAGATAATAATTTTGGGTGGCATGCTTTCATTGTCAACGCAATGACCAAGAGTTCTCAATATCTTCCATGCTACTCATGCTATAGGCGGTTCCCAAACAGAAAAGTAAAGTTTTAACTCCCCCACCACCAATCAATCACACTCCACGACTAGCCGAATCCTCAGGTACCGTCCATACTAACATCAATCCGGGGGGAGTCTTGTTTTATAGTTATGTTTTTGATTTAAGCGTGGAACTGGGCATCCCAAATACCGACCCCTTTCTCGTGAATGACTGTGAATAAACACATGTCGAGGATAACACTCCTAGCATGGAAGATACCAATAGCCCTCCGTCACCACATGAGCGGTTCGGGCATGCAAAACAAATTATTTCTTGAAGGTTTAGAGAATGGCACATGCAAATTTACTTGGAACGGCAGGTAGATACCGCAAAATAGGTAGGAATGGTGGACTCTCATGGAAAAACTTTTGGGTTTATGGAAGTGGATGCACAAGCAGTATTCCCGCTTAGTACAAGTGAAGGCTAGCAAAAGACTAGGAAGCGACTAACTAGAGAGCGACAACAGTCATCAAGATGCAATGAGTTTGACTAACATTGAATGCAAACATGAACATGATATAAATCACCATGAATACAAAAATCATAGAGGCTATTTTGATTTTGTTTCAACTACATGCATGAACATGCGCCAAGTCAAGCCACTTGAAACATTCAAAGGAGAATACCATCCTATCATACTACATTATAGTCATCTCAAAATCTATGTTGGCATTCAAGACAAACCATTATAAGCTCTCAGCTAAATAAGCATGGCATCAGAAACTATGATCTCTAAGTTGTCATTGCAAACATGGTTCTCTCACAATAAAGCTAAATCTGGGTCGACAAGCTAGTCATATTTACAAAAACAAAATAGATAGAGTTCATACCAGCTTTTCAGTCTCAGTCACTTCATCATATATCATCATTGTTGCCTTTCATTTGCACGATGTAAACGATAATAAGCGCATTGGACTAAGCTGAAACTGTAGGCAAACACAAAGGAGAAGACAAAATAATATGGCTCTTTGAAATCTAAACAGGTAAGCATGCAAGAACCACTAAGCATTGTAACCAATATCTTCTACCTTGACACAAAGAAAAAGAAAACTATTTACACGGGAAAACTCCCAACAAGCAAAAGAAGAAAGAAAAATCTTTTTGGGGTTTCTCAAAAGGACACAAAACAAGAAAACAAGAAAACGAAAAGAAACTAGCATGGATAATAGAGTGGCAAAGTGTAAACACCGGCTAACAAGGTGAAAGCATAAGCATGAATGTAAAGTCGGTGAGAACACGTACTCCCCCAAGCTTAGGCTTTTGGCCTAGCTTGGTCTACTCGCATGGTGGGAAATAACCAGCTCCAGGATACTCCAGAGCAGACTGTGGATGCCACTACTGTGTGAGCTCCTCTGGCTCCCACTGATAAACTGGCGTTTGGTACTCGACTGGCGGCTCGGGCACGGGCGCCTGTGGTTGGGCCAAGCCCCAATATGCGTAGATGTCCGCGGGCATAATAGTGTACCTTCCTGCATGAAGATCAAACAAAGAAAGAGGAGGCAAAGTAATAGTCTCTCGAGTACCTCACTAAACACCAGGTTATAAATCATCCGTCTACTAGCATCTCTATCCAAAAAATCATGGCGAACCATGCTGTGGTAATCCAGATATCTCTCAGGGAGAAGCATCTCTCCTTCCTCTCCCAGTCTAATGGGTATCTCAAAGTGTCTGGCAAGACGGTTAGCATAGATACCTCCATAGACAACACCTTTAGAATGGTTCAGGTTCAACCGTTGAGCTACTATAGCGCCCAAGCTATACGTCTTATCGTTATAAAGGCCTTCACGCAAAACCGCAAGGTCTGGAGAACTAAGTGATCCAGCCTCCCCACGGGCATATAAACATTTTCCCACAAATAGTGAGAAGTACCGAAGCACAGGAAAATGTATGCTAGCAATTCTAGCGCGAGACACTCCTCTCTCCTCTCCAACAGCAATAGAACCAATGAAATCCTCCAAGTCCCGTGGACGAGGGTCACGGATATCCCCAACATACGGTAATTTGCATACATTGCAAAAATCCTGCAGCGTCATGCACCGGGGGACATTGTATATCATGAACTCAACCATGGGAGGATTCTTCCTCGGAAAAAAGTTGAAGCTTTGAACGAAAATATTGGTGAGGAGGAGATATTGTGGGCACTTATCTTCAAAGAACGCAGTAAGACCTGCGTTCTCCACCAAGTAATAAAAGTCTTCATAAAGTCCGGCGGCGCGCAAAAATTCATCACTTGGCCACTCGCACGCTCGAACTTCTGTGACTCGAGGGATTGCGTACTTGGGGTGATTCTTCTCATCCTCCTTGTGGTTACGTCTTGAAGAGACTCTCAAGAACCTCCTCATCTTTTCCTTTTTCTAGCTCTGAAGAATTCTGAAATTTTTAGAGACTTCGAAAGAAAAGTGAACAAGGATCAACCCAACTTGTAGCAACTACTCCTACTAGTGCCTAGAGACCGTATCACGCGCTAAAACTACTTGGGACCAGCTAAAATCAAGAACAGGGTCACCAAGGTAGCAAGAATTCGCGAAGGATAAAGCACTAGAGCAAAAACTAATTGGACCAATGGAGGAGTCACTTACCAAGGAGTAATTTCCCCAAAACGGTTCGGAGAATGGTGCTTTGAGCAAGGAGATCGAAAATCACAGCCAAATGAGCAAGAACACGGGTTTGAGCTGCGAAACAATTTTTTCTGGAGGTGGAAGAAGAGGCTGAGAGGTGGAATGAGTGGAGGGGGTGCCTGTGGGCCCCACAAGCTTGCCCACCGCCACCAGGGGGGTGGTGGTGGCGGAGCAGGGGCTTGTGGCCCACTGGTCAGGCCCCCAGGCCAGCTCTCAGGCCCAGAAATTTTCAAAAATTCCAGAAAAAATCATACTAAATTTTCAGGACCATTGGAGAATTTTTATTTTCGAGGTATTTTTCTCCGGGACGCTAAAAGAGAAATCAAGAAAAACTAAACTAATTCTATCATTTTTCTTCTAAACAACAGAAAAGGAAACTCAAAACAGAGGTATGTGACTCTCTGATTCATCCGTCTCATGGTCATCGAAAGAAATCCGTCAATGGGATTGATCAAGTTCTTATGACAAAACCTTATCGAATCGCAAGAGAGAATGGAGAATTTTTGAATAGCCACTAAGTCACCTCAATGGAGATATGAATCTCCCCAACAAGCAAATCATACTTCATCTTGACACGAGGAATATGGCATTCAAAGCTCCCAATGAGAATCAATGTCTTTCCGATAGCATTGATGCAATGTACTGGATATCGTTTCTTCAGAAAGTGCACTGTGTGCTCGTTACCGTTGATGTGGAAAGTGACATTGCCTTTGTTGCAATCTGTAATAGCCCCTGCAGTGTTTAAAAAGGGTCTTCCGAGGATGATAGCCATGGCATCGTCCTCGGGAATATCCAAGATAACAAAGTCCGTTAAGATAGTGGTATTAGCAACCACAACAGGCACATCCTCACAAATGCCAATAGGGAAAGCAGTTGATTTGTCGGCCATTTGCAGAGAAATTTCATTGAGTGTCAACTTATCCAATTCAAGTCTATGATAAAGAGAGAGTGGCATAACACTAACACCGGCTCCAAGGTCACATAAGGCAGTTCTTACGTAGTTTCCTTTAATGGAGGAAGGTATAGTGGGCACTCCGGGATCACCAAGTTTCTTAGGAGTTCCACCTTTGAAAGTATAGTTGGCAAGCATGGTGGAGATCTCAAGATCTGGTATCTTCCGTTTATTAGTCACAATATCTTTCATGTACTTGGCATACAGAGACATCTTGAGCATATTAGTTAACCGCATCTGCAGAAAGACGGGTCTTATCATCTCAACAAAGCGCTCAAAATCCTCATCATCCTATTTCTTGGATGGCTTAGGAGGAAAGGGCATAGGTCTCTGAACCCATGGCTCTCTTTCTTTACCATGCTTCCTAGCAGTGAAGTCATTCTTATCGTATCTCTTAGGTTGTGGATTATCAGGATTAACCGTAGGTTCAATCTCCACATCCTCATCATTGCTAGGTTGAGCATTATTATGAACAACACTGTCCATATTGTCACCAGGTTCATGTTCATCACGTGATTGTGTTTCTGCATCAGACGCAGAAATATCATTAGGTTCTTCAGGTGTGATAGTATTTGGTGAACTGGCATGCAGGTTTCTATCATCCTTCTTCTTCTCCTTAGGATGACTAGGTGTATCAGCATTGATTCCTTGAGAATCTTGATCAATTCTCTTAGGATGACCTTCTGGATACAAAGGTTCCTGAGTCATTTTGCCTCCTCTAGTAATGACTCTGACAGAGTTGTCATTTAATTCATTGAGCAGGTCATTCTGAGCTTTAAGTACTTGTTCTACCTGAGTAGTGATCATAGAGGCATGTTTACTCAGAAGCTTCAAAGCATTGACATTTCTGTCTACACAAGCACTTAGATGGCTAAGCATATGAGCACTTTGTTCCAAATGTCTGCTAACATAATCATTGAAACTCTGTTGTTTGGCAACAAAGTTGTCAAATTCATCAAAGCATAGGCTAGTAGGTTTATCAAAAGGAATATCACTCTCATCAAACCTACGCAGAGAATTCACTTCTACTACCTGTATCGGGTTATCGAGACCATGGATCTCTTCGATAGGTGGTAGATTTTTGACATCTTCAGATCTAATGCCTTTCTCTTGCATAGATTTCTTGGCTTCTTGCATATCTTCGGGACTGAGGAATAGAATACCTCTTTTCTTAGGAGTTGGCTTAGGAGGTGGTTCGGGAATAGCCCAAGCATTATCATTGATCAAGAGATTATTCAGTAGGGTCTCAGCTTGTTCTACAGTTCGTTCCCTAAAAACACAACCGACACAACTATCTAGGTGGTCTCTAGAGGCATCGGTAAGTCCGTTATAGAGGATATCAAGTATCTCGTTCTTCTTAAGAGGGTGATCAGGCAAAGCATTCTGTAGCTGGACGAGCCTCCCCCAAGCTTGTGGGAGATTCTCTTCTTGGAGTTGAGCAAAGTTGTATATTTCATGCAAGGTAGCTTCCTTCTTATGGGCAGGGAAATATTTCTCACATAAGTAATAGACTATCTCCTGGGGACTGCGCACACATCCAGGAGCAAGAGAGGTGAACCAGGCTTTAGCGTCATCCTTTAGAGAGAAAGGAAACAACTTAAGGATATAGTAGTGGCGGATATTCTCCTCATTAGTGAAGAGGTTGGCTATTTCGGATAATTTGGCAAGATGGGCTACGACCGTCTCAGACTCATAACCGTGAAAAGGATCAGATTCGACTAGAGAGATTATCTTAGGGTCGACAAAGAATTCATAATCCTTATCGGTGACAAAGATAGGCGAAGTGGCAAACTTCGGGTCATTTTTCATCCTAGCTTCCCGAGATTTTTCCTTCCACTTGAGAAGTAATTTCTCAGCGTCATAGGCATCCTTACACGCAAGAAAATCCTCAGCTATCTCTCCCTCCATAACGTAACCCTCAGGTATATCACGCAATTCATATCTAGGAGAGCTAGATCTAGCAGGAGCAAAAGCAGGTTCTATCTCAATAGTATCGGCAATATCAGAAGCATCACGAGCATCGGCAGTAACTCTAGCAATATGAGAATCAAGGAACACTCCTAGTGGAACATCAGGCAAAATAGCATCTCTAGCATCATCAGGCAAAGAAGTATCAAGCATACCATCTCTAGCAGTATCAAGCATAGTATCTCTAGCAGTATCAAGCATAGTATCATCAGGTATAGTATCAAGCATAGTATCATCAGGCATAGTATCAAGCATAGCATCTCTAGCAGTAGTATCACAACCATCATCAAGCACATGCGATGAATCAAGATTTCTAGCAGGAGGTGAAGTCGCAAACTTACTCATAACTGAAGGTGAATCAAGTGCAGAGCTAGATGGCAATTCCTTACCTCCCCCCGTAGTTGAGGGCAAGACTTTTGTCTTTGGATCCTTCAGATTCTTCATAGTGATCAGCAGATATAAATCCCAAGTGACTCAGAGAATATAGCAATACCTCCCCGGCAACGGCGCCAGAAAAATGCTGATCTGCAATCTCTGGCGTTAGCTAGATGAATGCTTATGACAACAAACCTTCTCCTGCAATGGCACCAAAAGAATGCTGAAAGCACTCCCCAGTAATGAGACTAGAAGAATGTTGTTGATGGCCCACCATCGGGTGGGTTCGCAGCAGTTTTCGAGGGTAGAGTATTCGACCCAAATTTGTTGATCGCCTATAGGAGGTGAGAGAATACTCTCGAGTATTAGCAGCTGAATTTTTTGGATTCAAGCACACCTGAAAGATTAGTATCTGCAAGGACAATAGTAACAGCAAAGTAACGAGTAACGGCAGTGTAACGAGCAATAGCAGCGGCAGGGAACATCAGTAGTGACAACAGTAGCATGTAGCAACAGTAGCAAGCGACAGTAGTAGCAACAGTAGCAGCAGAGCAATACAAGTAACAGTAGTAGTAGCAGCAGCAGCAGAGCAAGACAAGTAACATGAGTAGCAAAAGTAGTAGCAACAGCAACAGAGCAAAACAAGTAACAACAGTTGTAGGACAAACTCGTAGGCAATGGGTCGATGATTTGTTTGGATGATATTCATCATGCAACAGCTATAACACGGAGAGATATGTGGCTAGCTCCCGTTCGTCAATGTGATGTAGGCATGCATTCCGTGTGTCGTCATACGTGCTTAGGGAAAAGAACTTGCATGACATCTATTGTCCATCCCTCCCGTGGCAGCGGGGTCCAAAAGGAAACTACGGGATATTAAGGTTCTCCTTTTAATAAAGAACCGGGCCAATGCATTAGCACTTGGTGAACACATGAACTCCTCAAACTATGGTCATCACCGGGAGTGGTTCCGGTTATTGTCACTTCGGGGTTGCCGGATCATAACACATAGTAGGTAATTACAACTTGCAAGATCGGATCTAAAACACACATATATTGGTGACAACATAATAATTTCAGATCTGAAATCATGGCACTCGGGCCCTAATGACAAGCATTAAGCATGGCAAAGTAGTAGCAACATCAATCTCAGAACATAGTGGATACTAGGGATCAATCCCCATCAAAACTAACTCGATTACATGATAGATTTCATCCTACTCATCACCGCCTAGCGAGCCTACGAATAGATTACTCACGAACGACGAAGAGCTTCATGGAATTGGAGAGGGAAGAAGGTTGCTGATGACGATGGTGATGATTTCCCCTCTCCGGAGCCCAAGACGGACTCCAGATCCGCCCTCCAGATGAAGAACAGGTGGTGGCGGCGCCTCCGTATCGAAAACGCGATGATTTTTTTGGGACGAAAGGCAACTTATAGAGCTCGAGTTGAGGGCGGCAGGTGCCTATGGGCCCCACAAGCCTGCCCACCGCCACCAGGGGGTGGTGGCGGAGCAGGGGCTTGTGGCCCACTGGCCCACCCCCTGAGGTGGAACTTGGCGCAGATATTTTTGATATTTTCCAAAACTGCTCCCCGTAAATTTTCAGGACGTTTGGAGAACTTTGATTTCTGCACAAAAATAGCACCAAGGCAATTCTGGTGAAAACAGCGTCAGTTCAGGTTAGTTCCATTCAAATCATGCAAATTAGAGTCCAAAACAAGGGCAAAAGGGTTTGGAAAAGTAGATACGATGGAGACGTATCACCCAACGAGGAGCAGAAGGTACTGACAAGAGATCTTGAGCAAGGAATAGCTGCAAGTACTGAAAGGTAACTTTTTATGGGTTTTCTAATATAAGCAACAAGGAAATAAATGCAAGGAAAGTAAATGGTGCCGAGGTGTAGCAAGTGGCCGAATCCTTTTGAACACAAAGGATAAGCTGAGGGACTAAACTTATAAAGACTAAGGCATTCCTGAGGACACACGGGAGAGATAGTTAAGTGCTTTCGCCATATTTCGTGTAGTACTATGTTTTGTATTGATAAGTGTTATGTGGGTAGATCTTAACTAGTGCACCGTCTAGGATAATACAAGTACACTCTTATGGTTAAACCCCTTGCAAGAATCCACAAATAAATAGAGAAATTAAGGCAAAGCCTAACCATAGCAATAAGCTTTAGGATCCAACACTCCCTCGTGCAAAAGTATGCGAACTGGGGTTCAGGTTTCTGTCACTCTGGCAACCCACCATAAGCATTCTTTGTACACGATGCATTCCCCTAGGTCCTTAAAAAGGCTAAGTGTTATGTAGTCGACGTTCACATAACATCACTAGAAGAATAACACCATAACTTAAATATCAATCAACACATATTACTACAACATCATATGACTACTAGCCATTAGACTTCTCCCATGTACTCAAGAACTAAAGGAACTACTCATGAGACATAAAAGAGATCATGATCAGAGGTGATGAAAATATGATGAACAATCTGGTCATAACAATAATTCTCCAACAAAACTCAATAGCATTCACCACAAAAGAGTAATCAACACCGGTAGAGTAGAGGGGATGAATAGTGCAAGGTACAACTCCGATTGCAATGGTAAAGTTAGATGGGGTGAACATGGAGATGGTGCTGGTGATGAAGATGATGGTGATGATGATATCGATGATGCTCGTGATGATGGTGATGACGATGAGGACGAGCTCCCCTTCCGGGAGGAGTTCTCCGTGGCGGAATCTGCCTGCCGAAAAGGTCTTTTCTTCTTTGTAGGTTTCCGCCCTGGAGCGGCAACGGAACTCCGGAAAAACTTATGTCCCCATAATTTTTAGGTCACGAGGGTCATATAGACCAAAGGAGAGCAATGGAGGCGGGACCCACCACCCAGGCGACCTCTGGGCGCTGCCTAGGGGTGACCCGCGCCACCAGGTCGCCTGGGTGCCTGGTGGCCCCCCTCCGGCCTGCCTTCGTGATTTGTTCGGAAACTTCTTCCCCGTAAATTTCTGCGCAGTTGGAGCTGTTCTGATATGGCAACTCTTCATGCTATTTTCTCCATTGAATCCCGCGTCTGTTGTTTCGGCATCGGAAAGTTGTAAAGTGTGTAAAATAAGCCAAAGCACTATAAGAAGAGCATCATATTGTGAAATATATCAATGAATAGAGACAAATTATGATACAAAATAGTGATACATTTTGGACGTATCAGTCGTCTATTATAGTTTAATTTTATTTTAGTTTGCCATAATTATTGTTTGCTGGACACACATATACAAGAGAGAGACATTTTATCACAATTTGTTAGTATACTCTATATGCTTCACTTATATCTTTTGAGCTAGGCAGTTGCTCTAGAGCTTCGATTATATCTTTTAGAGCACGGTGGCGTTAAGCTTTTATAGAAATAATTTTACTCCCATGATTCACTTAAATATTTTTACAACCTAAGAAATAGTAATTGCAATATGCACGGGTTATAAGACTAGTCCAAAAAGGATATGTATTCAAGGAGGATATAATAAAAACTTTCCTGTAGCTCACTAAAAGAGAATTGTGGGTTAATTATATTTATGTAGTAATATGAAAGGATATGAGTAAATGGTTATTTGTTAGTAGAAATATTAGTATTAAAGTATGTTATTAATTACTCATCTAAATATTGGTTATGGCATGATGATGATGTGTGAACGTTCTTATGTATAATTGAAAGCCAATGTGTTATTCGGGTCGCATGTACACGAGGGTTAACTCCTACCAACCTTATTCCTAGGGGTATGCGGTAGTACTTTGCTTCGAGAGATCTAATAGGCTTTGCAATAAGTATACGAGTTCTTTATTACTAATGGGAATCCATGGATATGCGCACTATCACCTTTTCATAATTCCTAGCCTCTTTGTTACCGTGCATTGCCCATTCTGACCTTCTGACCTCGAGGATTGGTGCAACCTTCATCGATGCATCCAAACCCTATGATATGATACACTCTATCACACATAAGTCCCCCTATATCTTCCTCAAAAAAACTACCATACGTACCTGTCATGGCAGTTTCATAGCCATTCTGAGATATATTGCCATGCAACTTCCACTGTTCGATCTCATAACTTGTGTGTTCATCATCATATTGCTTTGCATGATCATGTAGGTGACATAGTACTTGGGGCAAAGACACCATTCATCATTACCTACATGTTGCTCTAGATCATTGCACATTCTGGTACACTGCCAGCGGCATTCATATAAAGTCATCTTGTATAGTAGTTTCTCATATGACTTGTAAGTAAATAAAACTGTGATGATCATCATTATTAGCGCACTATCTTAGTGATGAAAGGGTGATGGAGCCTATGATTCCCCCACAAGTCGGTATGAGACTCTGAAAAAATAAAATAAAAAAGAGAAAGAAAAGAGAAAAAAGAAAAGAAAAAAAGAGAGATAAGAGAGAAGGGGTAGTCCTACTATCTTTTTCCACACTTGTGCTTAGAGGGAGCACCATGTTCTTCATATAGAGAGTCTCGTGAGTTGTCATTTTCATATGCTAGCGGGATTTTTTTGTTATAGAACTTGGCTTGCATATTCCGATGACGGGCTTCCTCAAATGTCTGAGGTATTAATGAGCAAGCAAGTTGGATGCACACCCACATAGGGGAAGTACCACGGAGTAGAGATCAAAGGGTTTTTTTCACACTTGCTATCGTTCAGTTTCCTTAGTATATTGGGATGAAGATGTTCGAAATTGCTTCAATGCTATTTGTGGCGAGATGTGTCTTGGCCACCCAATAATGGGAAGGGGGGGGTCAGATGCACTACCATATTTAGTATTGTTCTGATTACGAGGGTTTGAGGTAGATGAGTTTACAAGGTTTCTATGGTTATGTGGTGATGGATGTGATACATTGGAGTGTAGTGTTATTGCTAGGAGTTGAGTGATTTACTAGAGTAATTTCTCCATGTGTCCTTTGGAACAAATTGCATAACCAAAAAGATTTCGGGAGTTCTCAGGTGGGAATTCAAGTAGTTGATATGTCTCCAACATATCCATAATTTTTTATTGTTCTGTGCTATAAAATTATCTTTCTAGGATGCTTTTAGGGTATTTATATACGAACTAATATTATTTTTGAGCACTAACCTATTCACCTAGTGCCTGATACGTCTCCAACGTATCTATAATTTTTTATTGTTCTACTCTGTTATGTTATCATTCTTGGATATTTTATAATTATTTTATACCAATTTTATATAATTTTTTGGGCCTAACCTATTAACATAGTGCCTAGTGCCAGTAGCTGTTTTTTTATTTTTATTCCTTCATCGAAAATCCATATCAAATGATGTCCAATTGCCATGAAACTTTATGGAGTGTTTTTGGACCAAAAGGAAACTTGGGGGCCAAGGTTGAGCAGTAGCCAAGCCCTAGGGGGCACTAGACACCACGGTGTTCCAGAGGCCCCTCGCGCGGCTTGGTGTATAGTGGGGCCCTATGGAAGCTTCTTCACCACGTGTGAGCTCTATAAATACCCCAATATTCGAGAAACCCTAGAGGAGTCGACGAAAAATCGTTTCAGCCGCCGCAAGTTCCAGATCCATGAAAACCACTCTAGAGCCTTTTTTGGAGAAGAACACGATCATGGAGGGGTTCACCATCTCCATTGGTGTTCCTCCCATGATGTGTGAGTAGTTCATATCAGACCTACAGGCCCGTATGCAGTAGCTAGATGGCTTTCTCTCTTGTTTTGTTTCTCAATACTATGGTCTTTTGGAGATTCATATGATGTAACTCTTTCTTTTGCGGTGTGTTTGTTGGGATCCGATGAATTGTGAGTTTATGATCCGATCTATGAAAACATATTCATGCTTGATTATTATAGCCTCGTATTTCTTCTGTGATATTTGATTTTTGTTCGGCCAACTTAATCTTTTATCTTGCAATGGGAAGAGGTGCTTTGTGATGAGTTCGATCTTGCGGTGCTCAATCCCAATGATAGAAAGAGACATGACACACATGTATCGTTCCCATTAAGGATAAAAGGATGGGATCTATTCCTACACGAATAGATCTTGTCTACGTCATATCATCGTTCTTAAGGCATCACTCCATTTTTCCATGAACTCAATACACTAGATGCATGGTGGATAGTGGTCAATGTGTGGAGTAATAGCAGTAGATGCAGACAGAAGTCGGTCTATTTATTTTGGACGTGATGCCTATATACATGATCATTGTCATGAATATCGTCATAATTATTTGCCTTTCTACCAATTTCCCAACAGTAATTTGTCTACCCACCGCTTGCTATTTTCTTGAGAGAAGCCACTAGTGAAACCTACGGCCCTCGGGTCTACTTCACATCATCTACTTGCAATCTTTACTTTGCTATTTGCTTTTCTACTTTTTTTGCTCTTTTGTTTTGAGATCTACATTAACAAAAAACCCAAAAACACCTTGCTGCATTCTATTTGCTATCACTCTTATTTGCATCTATCAATCTATCCTTACTTTACCCACGAGGGATTGACACCCCCTCTATGCGCTGGGTCGCGAGGATTTGCTATTTGTGTGCAGGTGTTGCTTACATAGTCTTATGGATCTTCCAACTGGATTGATACCTTGGTTTCTTAATTGAGGGAAATACTTACCGTCATTGTGCTACATCACCCTTTAATCTTGGAGGGATGCCAACGCACTAAGTCAGTGCCCAGTGCCAGTTGATGTTTTCTCCATGTTTTTGGCTTTCTGGTTTACAATACCAAACAAAGTCCAATTGCCCCAAAACTTTTTTATGATTTTTTCTAGACTAAAAGAAGACCTCGATGCTTCCGGAGGAGACTATAGGCTGCACGAGGGAGGCAGCACACATGAGGGCGCGCCCTGGGGGGTGATCGTTCCTTGTTGTGTGCTCGCCCCTCTGGCGTACCTCTTCGTCCTATAAATTCAGAAATATCCCAAAAACCCTAGAGAGCCCCACAAAACACATTTTGCCCCTGTAAGTCTGTGTTATGGCGTGTGCCCATCTAGAGCCCTTTTCTGATGCCGTGCCGAAAGGGTGAGGGAGTCCGGGACTAGGGGGTCCTTGTACCGCTTACCTATCCGTATGGGCCGGGCTCTCTTAGTTGTTCGACGATTGATAGAAGTGTTGTATTCTAGATGGACTCTTCCGAAGACTTGGCGTGCAATCCAAGGAGATATAGGCATCGACATATTACTTCTATGCTGTAACCAACCTCGTGTAAGCCCTCACACTGATAGTGTCTATATAATCTAGGGGGTCATAGCTTGTACGATACATTAAGCTCATTACGATTAGGGTTTAGACCACAACATCAATCTTGCAGTAGATCAACCATGTACTCTGTACCATCTCATCAATAATAGGAAGAGTAGGACGTAGGATTTTACCTCCATCAAGAGGACCCGAACGTGGGTAAAACACCGTCCCCATCATCTCTTGTTACCCATCGACCCTATATCCACAGTTTGGACCCCTACGTGAGATCGGCCGGTTCTGACACTGGAATTGGTGCTTTCATTGAGAACTTTATTTTAGGATCACGAGAAGGATCGATGGCTCGTTTGGTCACCAATGATGGTATTGAGTCCGGAGATAGCTTTGTATCCGGCCAAACCTCTGCTTTCAGCAGCACCTCTCACATCAAGGCGGCTCATCATGAGATCCATGGAATTACTCCGGGGTAGGAATTTAAGTTCGGCAAGTTGGAATTCATCGCCAACGCGTGGGGCGACCTGATCTTTTCTGAGAATCTGACTACGTCCCAAAACCTCGGAGACACCGAGGCTTTAACTTCGTACCCTACTCTAGACTTCGAGTCCGAAATAGGTTGTAACCTTGATTTGTCCTCGAGCGAAGATCCGGCTATGGAATTCGAAGGCACGTGGATCATCCCGCCCGAATACACTTACTTTGCGGGAGCTTCGGAATGCAGTCCCATCGGGGTTTCGATCGCCAGTCTGGCGAATCTCTCATGGTCAAATGAGATTAAGACCCAAGCACGACGTGATGACTATTCACACAAGCGGTCTCCTACCCAAGACCTTTACGACCCTGGATCTAGGTGCAAGGAACTTTATTCCCCTCCCACCACCCACTTTGTCGCCACCATTGAAGACCTAACCAATCTGTTAGACTTCTCTTCTGAAGAAGCTGAATATATGGACATGGATATTCAATGACCATACCCTCCCGTCATGGGACGATGGACTGCCGCCTCCACTTATGATGTCTACATGGTGGACACTCCCAAGGACGAAGGTGATACAGGAAAAAGCGATGATGACACCCCAGCCTAAAAGAACGTCGATGAGCCTTTCAAATGTTGCCGCCAGCGCAAAAAATCCTAAAGCTCATAAGGGTAAGGAAAGCAATATAAGCACAGGGGAAAACCCAGATCCCGAGGATACGAAAAATCTCGCCGAAGCCCCAAAACCCTCAAACCCTACATATAACCTTGATTTACCAGGATACATGGATATTGAAAGTACAATTGCTCCCTAAGGTGGTTTTGATAATTTATCACAACATATACATCGTTGTGATAATGATCTAATTCAATTATATTTCAAAAAAGTTCAAAGATGGCTTGGCTATATGATTGTGAGGAGAAGCCCCTTGATGCAAGGAAAGGAATACGAGTGGCTCAAGCTTCAGGAAAGAAGACTCTTCATTTTACATTTGTGAGAAATCATTTTGAGTCCATAGGAAAGCCAATACTATTAAATGGGGGTGAGGTATTATGATGAATTGGTTGCTCAAGTGTTTAGAGATAGCCACAAAAAATATTCAGCCATTCTCCCACAAGATATCTGTGTCCAAAGGTATACCAGCAAAATCCGTGCCACCAATATTTTCCACTCGACCCGACCAATTTTCCACTTGAGAGATCCTTTGCCAAACCCTACCATATCGGTACCACCAACTTTCGCATTGGTGCCACCGAGATTGAGTGACCAACTTTCTGTTGAGAAGATTTAAAGAATCGGAATTTCTGAGTTTGAAATCGGTCTCGGCGAGATTTGCAAACTGGTCTAGGTCATCGTATCGGTACCACCGAGATTTATATATCACTCTCACCGAGAATTCAAAACTTGCCACATTTAGTGCAACTCGGTACCACCGAGATTCATTTTGGTGTCACGGAGTTGGGAAATAATGTTGTAACTGTTGGATTTTGGGGGGTGCCTATATATACTCCTCCACTTCCTGTCATTCGGAGAGGAAGCACTGAGAACACACTTACACTTGCGAGATCTATTTTTCTGAGAGAGAGCCACCTACTCATGTGTTGAGATCAAGAGATTCCAATCCAACCATTTGAACCTTAATTTCTAGCCTCCCCAAGTTGCTTTCTACAAAATCAATCTCTCCTACTAATACGTCTCCATCGTATCTACTTTTCCAAACTCTTTTGCCCTTGTTTTGGACTCTAATTTGCATGATTTGAATGGAACTAACCCGGACTAACGTTGTTTTCAGCAGAATTGCCATGGTGTTGTTTTTGTGCAGAAATGAAAGTTCTTGGAACATCCTGAAAATTTACGGAGAATATTTCTGGAAAATATAAAAATACCTGCGCAAAGATCCACCATAGGGGACAGGTGAGTGGGCCACAAGCTCTCTAGCCGCGACCTCCCCTGGCCGCGGCTACCAAGCATGTGGGGCCCACGTGGCTCTGCCGCCCCCAATTCCAGCTCTATTTATTCCCTTTCGTCCCGAAAAAAAATCAAGAGAGAAGATTTCATCGCGTTTCACGATCCAGAGGCGCCGCCACATCCCGTTCTTGCCCTGGAGGGCAAATCTGGAGTCCGTTTTGGGCTCCGGATCAAGGAGATCGTCGCCATCATCATCAGCAACCTTCTTCCCTCTCCAATTCCATGAAGCTCTTCATCGCTCGTGAGTAATCTATTTGTAGGCTCGCTGGGCAGTGATGAGTAGGATGAGATCTATCATGTAATCGAGTTAGTTTTGACAGGGATTGATCTCTAGTATCCACTATGTTCTGAGATTGATGTTGCTACTACTTTGCCATGCTTAATGCTTGTCACTAGGGCCCGAGTGCCATGATTTCAAATCTGAAATTATTATGTTGTCACCAATATATGTGTGTTTTAGATCCGATCTTGCAAGTTGTAGTTACCTACTATGTGTTATGATCCGGCAACCTCGGAGTGACAATAACCGGAACCACTCCCGGTGATGACCATAGTTTGAGGAGTTCATGTGTTCACCAAGTGCTAATGCATTGGCCCGGTTCTTTATTAAAAGGAGAACCTTAATATCCCGTAGTATCCTTTTGGACCCCGCTGCCACGGGAGGGATGGACAATAGATGTCATGCAAGTTCTTTTCCCTAAGCACGTATGATTACACACGGAATGCATGCCTACATCACATTGACGAACGGGAGCTAGCCACATATCTCTCCGTGTTATAATTGTTGCATGATGAATGTCGTCCAACAAATCACCGATCCATTGCCTACGAGTTTGTCCCACTGCTACTGTTACTTGCTTTGCTCTGCTGCTGTTACTACTGTTGCTGCTACGCTTACTTACTGCTACTGTTACTTGCTTTGCTCTGCTGCTGCTGCCACTACCGTTGCTACTACCGTTACTTGCTACTGTTGCTACTTGCTACTGCTGTCACTATTGCTGTTCCTTGCCAGTGCTATTACTCGTTACACTGCTACTACCTGCTACAATACTTTTCTGGCGCCATTGATACAACAGTTAGGAATAGTCTGCCTTGTCAACATATCGTTTCTGGCACCGTTGCTATCATACTACCTTTGCTGCTTATATCCTGCTTGCAGATACTAATCTTTCAGGTGTGGTTGAGCTGACGACTCAACTGCTAATACTGGAGAATATCCTTTCACTCCCATCCTATCGAACCAACAAATTTGGGTTGAATACTTTACCCTCGAAAACTGCCGCGATCCCACACGCTGGTGGGCCATTGCAAGACAATTGCTAATTGTTGAGCAACTGGAAGCATCTCTTTTCTGGCGCCATTGCCAGGGACTGCTGGCACCTACCCATGCCAAATTTGTGAGAGAGTGATTGAATGTTGAGGAGACTATCTTTCGAAGCACAAGAGCAACGAGTTCATCCTTTTACCCCATCTATTACCTTTTGGAGGGTGGTCCCTCCTAGATTGGTTAGGTGTCGCTTGGGAGCCTCCTAATTCGTGTTGTGGAGTTGAACCAAGAAGTTTTTAAGGGTAAGGAGATCGCCTACTTCGTGAAGATCTAACGTAAGTGAGGCTAGTCCTGTGTGGACGGATGCCGTGGTGGAATAGACAAGGCCGCTTCTTCATGGACCCCTTGTGAGTGGAGCCCTCCATGGACTCTTGTAGGAGTTACCCTCCGTGGGTTGAAGTCTCCACTAACATGGACGTACGATAACATCACCTATCGGAACCATGCCAATAATCATTGTGTCAACCTTTGCATTTGATCTTCCTACCTTACCGTCTACATTACATTTTCATGTATTACGTTCCGCTGATATACTCTTAGATGTGCATGTCTAGGGTGAACTTGACTAATCATAATTGCTAAAACTGGTGCGCAACTAAAATTAGGAAAAGGCTAAGTTTTTATCTTGTCAAGTAGTCTAAGCACCTCCTTCTAGACATACTTTCGATCCTACAAGTGGTATCAGAGCTTTGGTCACCATTGCATTGGTTTCATAACCTAGGAGAGTATGACGTCTAGTGAGAGAAATTATCACCATAGTGGTCCATATTCCGATGGTACAAACTTCTCTAGTTGGAAGCCTAAGATGAAAATGCATATTCTTGGTCATAATCTTGTTGTTTGGGTTGTTGGTCGTGTTGGTGTGCAAGGTGATTTCTTCGGATAAGGGAGAGAACCGGATCGTGATGTGACAACAGATGAGCTGAAGATGTTGAAGTACAATGCTCAAGCCTGTGATATCTGGTTCAAGTGCTTGTGTCCTGAAGAATTCAACAAAATCAGTCACCTTGAGAATGTAAAGGAAATTTGGGATACTTTGATTGATATGCACGAAGGTACTGATTCTGTGAGGGAATCTAAGTTGGATGTGCTTCAAATTCACCTTGACAAGTTCAAGATGAAGGATGATGAAGGAGTCGCTAAGATGTACTCTAGGATAGCTCTCATCACAAATGAGATTGCCGGCTTAGGAAGTGAAGAGATGACCACAAATTCATCATCAAGAAGATACTTAGAGCCTTGGATGGAAGATATGACACCGTGTGCACATTAATCCAAATGATGCCAAACTACAAGGATCTCAACCCAATTGAAGTCATTGGAAGGATTGTTGCTCATGAAATGTGACTCAAGGACAAAGATGAGTTGCACAACAAGTCAAGTGATGTTTACAAAGCTTCAAGTGATACTCCCACTACTTAAAATGACAACCGTGTTACCAATGAAGAGATCAACCTCATGGTCAGAAAATTCGACAAGTTCTACAAGAGCAGTGGCAAGGAGAGAAGCTCAAGTTCAAGATACAATGAGAGGTGCTCGTCTAGTCGTGACTGAAACTGCTACAACTGTGGAAAGCCAGGACACTATTCCAATGAGTGCTTGGCTCCCCACAAAAGAAGAGAAGAGTCACCTACAAGAAAAATCTCAAGAGATGAGTCACCTCGTAGAGAGAGAGGAGCAGAGAAGATTATTATGAATGAAGACACTCCAGAGAGGAAAGGAATCGGAGAGGAAGGACAAGTACACCAAGAGCGGCTCAACAAGAAGACATCAAGCTCCTGTTGGTGAATGGGTTTCTAGCTCCAAGTCTGACAACCAATCTGAGAGAGGCTATCACTCCAACTCCAACTACAATCAAGATGACGGTGTTGCTAGTCTTGCACTTGTTTCCTCCAACTCCTATGACTTATTTGATTCAACAAATGAAGGGATTGGAAACTGTTTCATGGCAAAAGGCCCCAAGGTATCACACCCCGAGTACTTTGACTTTGATAATGATGAGGATGACTTGTTAGGAGAAGATGGCTTGCTCTTTGATAAGACTAGTGATAACATTGAAAATGAACTTGAAAATGATCATGCTAGTCAAGAGAAATCGAATGATGATGATAAGAAAGAAATTGAACGACTAACTAAAGAATTAAACACTCTTAAGTTAGCTCATGAAACTACTCTAGAAGATCATACAGATCTTGCAAGAACTCATGAGAAGCTATGCTTCGAGAAGCTAAATTTAGAGCAAGAGCATGAGTTTCTAAAAGCAATCAATGATGATCCACGAATGAAAAGTTCCTCTTATGTATCCAAACGATTACTGTTGTCTACTTTTGTTCCACAAGTTGAACCTAAGAACACTAGTAACAAAGGCAAGAAAGTTTATTCATCTAATATCAACAATGCTAAAGCTATATCAATTGATATTGTTGCTAGTAGCTCTCTTGATTCCACTAATGATTCTCTTAGCCAAGTTACACCTGAGCAAGAAAACGTTTTATTGAAAGGAATTATAGAGAGAGGTGTCTTCAAGAGTCTTGCCGGAAGTAAGCAATTCGAGGAAATTTTGCACAAGCAAGGAGGACATCAGAAGAAGCAAGGTGTTGGCTACTTCAATGTCAACGGAGATGTTTGGGAAGAAGTTCCATATCCCATTCCCAAGTTTGTTCCTCAAGAGGAGAAGCATGATCCTACTCCTCCCAAGGGAACAAGTTTTCAAGAAGACCTTCCACCACAATACCACAAGGGCAAGGGAAAGCGTCAAGAGGAGATCCACTTATTTGAGGAAGAACCCAAAGCCAAGGTCGAGTGGGTTCCCAAGGAAACTTCTAACACTACCTCATCTAGTGCTACCACAACTCCAAGGATCCCCATCAAGTTGATGTGGGTCCTCAAGAGGAAGAACTAGAAAGTTCTTCATGGATGACTCCGCCAATGAAATTCACTCATATTTATTTTTGCAAGAACTATATGCGATCAAATCCAACCATATGTATTAGTTCAAGGAGTCACACATTCCCTAAAAGGTAAGCAAGTTACAAGGTAATTAATGCATCTTTGGACATCACCTCTTATGTATTTCATTCTATGTCCACATATATTCTTGCATATGTTCCTTGTGCTTTGGGACTAACCCATGTAGGTGAGAAGAGTAAGAAACAACAAGGATTCCTCCCAACTCAAGATGATCTTCATCAATAATGAGCATCCATCACTGGTACACCTACTTGAAGTCTTCTACGACAAAAGCCAAGTTTTGTTTATCCGTCTTAGGGGGGATGTCACATCTACGGGGAGCTTTAATAAAAGCACATATGCTCCCTTGGTGGTTTTAATAATTCATGACAACATACATTGTCTCTTGGACTAACACTTTTACCTAATATATTTCAGGTTTAGTCCATAGAGAGCATTGGCTAAAGGTTTGTGAGGAGAAGCCCCTTGGTGAAGGAAAGGGAATAGGATTGGCTCAAGCTTCAAGCTAGAAGATTCTTCATTTTATATTTGTGAGAACTCACTTTGAGTCCATAGGAAAGCCAATACTATTAAAAGGGGATGAGGTATTAAAATGAACTGGTTGCCCAAGTGCTCAGAGATAGCCACCAAAAATACTAAGCCATTCTCCCACATAATATTTTTGTCCAAAGCCAAATATCCAAAATCGGTGCCACCAAGTTTTCAGATTCGGCCCTACCAGTTTTCAACCCACACATGACCCTAGCCAAACCTACCATTTTGGTACAACCAATTCTGCGTCAATGCTACCGAGTTCAGGTGACCAACCTTCTGTTGCCTCAGTACACAAAATCAGAATTTCTGAGTTTGGGTATCGGTGTCACCGAGTTGGGTCATCTGACGGTTAGACACCTTTTCGGTTCTACCGAGTTGTGTATATCGGTCTCACCGAGATTCAAAAGTTGCTTCCTTTTGTGCACGTCAATACCACTGAGTTTATGACTTCGGTTTCACCATTTGGTCACTTTAGGTGTAACGGTTGGATTTTGGGTGCTGCCAATATATACCCCTCCACCAACCTCTCATTCGTAGAGGAAGCTCTCAGAACACACACTTCATTGCCAGACCCATTTTTTTGAGAGAGAGCCACGTACTCATGTGTTGAGATCAAGATATTCCAATCCATTATTTGAAACTTCATCTCTAGCCTCCCCAAGTTGCTTTCCACCATATCAATCTTTCCTACCGATGCCTATTCTTTGAGAGAGTGATTGAGTGTTGAGGAGACTATCTTTAGAAGCACAAGAGCAAGGAGTTCATCGTTCTACCACATCTATTACCTTTTGGAGGGTGGTGCCTCCTAGATTGGTTAGGTGTCGCTTGGGAGCCTCCTACTTCGTGTTGTGGAGTTGAACCAAGATGTTTGTAAGGGCAAGGAGATCGCCTACTTCATGAAGATCTACCATGAGTGAGGCTAGTCCTTCGTGGACTAAAGCCATAGTGGAATAGACAAAGCCGCTTCTTCGTGGACCCCTTGTGGGTGGAGCCCTCAGTGGACTCTCGCATCCATTACCCTCCATGGGTTGAAGTCTCTACTAACGTTTGATATTCCGAAGCTCTACTTCTCACTACATGTGCAAAGTCTTTACTTTTCCGCTGCCATATATGTTGACTAGCATGTGTAGGGTGCACTATACTTGTTAGAATCGCTAAAATCTGCCAACCGTTAATTTGGGAAAAGGCTAGGATTTTAATCTTGTCAAGTAGTCTATTCACGCCCTCTAGACACCTCTTCTATCGACCCCTCAATTGGTATCAGAGCAAGGTCTCCAAAACCTTGGTTTAATCACCATTGGAGGAAGATGAATGTGACTAGTTCGGGGATTTTTAGTTGTAGAGTGCCCATTCTCAATGGTGAGTATTATAGACAATGGAAAGATGAAATGCTTGATATATTTAATGAATTCCATTTGCGAAGTATGTTGAATATCCCTATGCGCCTCCCATTGATCTCGTACATCCTTCTCATGATGATGAAATTGATATGCTTGGTAATATTAACATTGTTAATCTAATCATTAGAGGACTACAAAAAATATGCTTAATAAAATGCAAAACTTTGAGTGTGCAAATACTTTGTGGAAAGAGTTAGAGGAAAGATATCAAAATTATTCCTTGAAAAATCTTGATATCATTATCCACAAATGCATTGCCTTTCACAAAATGAAGCCAAATGATCCTAACTTTGATAAATGTCTATTTGAGCTTCATGACCTCATGCGCGCTAAAGGAGATGTCATTACTATTAACAATATCATTGTTGAAGCCATTCACATGCATACATATGAACATTTTCATAGTCAATCTTGATGAAATACTTGTTTCTTATGATGAGGGAACTTCATCCGATGATGACTATGTGGAGCATGGCTACTACGATGAAGATGAGGAGTTTGACATTGAGTATGAGAAGACCAGGAGGAACCTTAGTCTTATGGCCAACCTTAGAGACTATATGGCTAGAGGAAAGGAGTGGATTCTTGACAGTGGATGCACCGACCACATGACCGGAGATAAAGACATGTTCCATGAGCTCACTCCAAACTGTGGACCTCGAAGGTACATGACCTTTGGAGATAACTCCAAGGGTAAGGTACTTGGTCTTGGTAAGGTGGACGTATCTCATGATAGCTCCATCAAAATGTCATGCTTGTTGAATCCATTGTCTACAATCTCCTTTCAGTATCTAGACTAGCAGACTTTGGTTTTGATGTGCTATTTACGAAACTTGACTGCCGAGTGTTTCGTAGCGACATCCATAACATTGTCTTTACTGGTTTCCGTAGAGGTGATCTATACATTGTCAATTTCACTAAAAATCCAAACCCCGTACATATCTTATTGCAAAATCTACCAAAGTTTGGTTGTGGCATAGAAGGTTAGGACATGTTGGTATGCGTAATCTTGACAAACTTACCAAAGGTGATCATATTCTTGGTGTTAAAGATGTTATCTTTGACAAAGATAGACTTTGTAGTGCTTGTCAAGCAGGAAAGCAAGTTGGTGGAAGTCAACCCGTGAAGAACATCATGGCTACAAGAAGGCCACTTGAGCTACTTCACATGTATCTTTTTGGTCCCAATGCATACAAGAGCCTCGGTGGGAATTCTTATGGTCTAGTCATTGTTGATGATTTTTCCAGATTTACGTGGTTATTCTTTCTTGACTATAAGTCACACGTACAACAGATCTTCAAGAACTTTGCTCGGAAAGCTCAAAATTAGTTTGAAGTGAAGATAAAAAAAGGTTTGGAGCAACAATGGAATGGAGTTCAAGAATACGAATGTGGATACTTTTCTTGACGAAGAAGGTATCTCACATGAGTTCTCGGAGACGTACACACCTCAACAAATGGAGTTGTTGAGAGGAAGAACCGGACTCTCATAGAGATGGCCAGAACGATGCTTGACGAATACAAGACGCTAAGACACTTTTGGGCAGAAGCCGTGGAAACAGCTTGCCATGCCATAAACCGACTTTACCTACACAAGCTTCTTGGTAAAACGGCATACAAGCTACTCACCGGTAACAAACCCCAAGTTGGATACTTCCGAGTATTCAGCTCTAAGTGCTACATTGTTGATAAGCATTGTCACTCTATATTTTTTCCTAAATCTTATGAAGGTTCCCTACTTGGTTACTAATCGAACTCTCACACTTACCGTGTCGACAACAACTTCACTCGAAAAGTTGAAGAGACGGTAGATGTGAAGTTTGGTGAATCTAATGGTTCGCAAGTCGAACAATTGCCAAATGATGTAGGAGATATGGAACCTTCGAAAGCCATCCAAGATTTATTGATTGGCAAGATTCGTCCCATGGAGGTGAAGGAGAGTACTCCATCAACTCAAGTGTAAGCCCCTACTTCGCGTCAAGGCAAACCACAGAACGACATGGAGGCATCCACAAGCGGTACACGACATGATGAAAAAGAAGAAGAACTACATCATGATGATCCACCTCAACCTTCCTCACCACCACCTCAAGGAGATGACACCATCAATAACAACGAGCAATAATATGATGATGATGAAGCTCCACCATCCAACAAGAAGAAGCTACCAAGAGTTAGAGCAAGAGTTGACAGAGATCATTCGCTGAATCAAATCTACAGTGACATAAAAACTGGGAGAATCACTCACTCTAAATCTCATTTAGATAACTTTTGTGAGCACTATTATTTCATATCTAGCATTGAGACTTTGAAGGTTGAAGAAGGCCTTCAAAACCTGGATTGGGTGAATGCCATGCACGAAGAGCTACACAACTTTGAGAGGAACGAAGTGGACACTTGTCGAGAAGCCCAACGAAGAGCACAACATTATCGGTACAACATGGGTGTTTCGGAACAAGCAGGATGAAGTTGGACAAGTGATACGTCTGCATCGTATCTACTTTTCCAAACTCTTTTGCCCTTGTTTTGGACTCTAATTTGCATGATTTGAATGGAACTAACCCAGACTAACGCTGTTTTCAGCAGAATTGCCATGGTGTTGTTTTTGTGCAGAAATGGAAGTTCTCGGAACGTCCTGAAAATTTACGAAGAATTTTTCTGGAAAATATGAAAAATACCTGCGCAGAGATCCACCGGAGGGGATGGGCCAGTGGTCCACAAGCCCTGTTGCCGCGGCCACCCCCCTGGCCGCGGCAACCAAGCTTGTGGGGCCCACGTGGCTCTGCCGCCCCCAAACTCAGCTCTATAAATTCACTTTCGCCCAGAAAAAAATCAGAAGAGAAGATTTCGTCGCGTTTGTGATATGGAGGCGCCGCCACATCCTGTTCTTCATCTGGAGGACAGATCTGGAGTCCGTTTTGGGCTCCGAAGAGGGGAAATCGTCGCCATCGTCATCATCAACCTTCTTCCCTCTCCAATTCCATGAAGCTCTTCATCATTCGTGAGTAATCTATTCGTAGGCTCGCTGGGCGGTGATGAGTAGGATGAGATCTATCATGTAATCGAGTTAGTTTTGACGGGGATAGATCCCTAGTATCCACTATGTTCTGAGATTGATGTTGCTACTACTTTGCCATGCTTAATGCTTGTCACTAGGGACCGAGTGCCATGATTTCAGATATGAAATTATTATGTTGTCACCAATATATGTGTGTTTTAGATCCGATCTTGCAAGTTGTAGTTACCTACTATGTGTTATGACCCGGCAACCCCGGAGTGACAATAACCGGAACCACTCCCGGTGATGACCATAGTTTGAGGAGTTCATGTGTTCACCAAGTGCTAATGCATTGTTCCGGTTCTTTATTAAAAGGAGAACCTTAATATCCCGTAGTATCCTTTTGGACCCCGCTGCCACGGGAGGGACGGACAATAGATGTCATGCAAGTTCTTTTCCCTAAGCACGTATGACTACACACGGAATGCATGCCTACATCACATTGGCGAACGGGAGCTAGACACATATCTCTTCGTGTTATAAATGTTGCATGATGAATGTCGTCCAAACGAATCACCGACCCATTGCCTACGATTTTGTCCCAGTGCTACTGTTACTTGCTTTGCTCTGCTGCTGTTACTTGTTTTGCTCTGCTGCTGTTACTACTGTTGCTACTTGCTACTGCTGTTACTACTATCGCTTGCTACTGCTGCTACTTACTACTGTTGCTACTTGCTACCGCTGTCACTATTGTTGTTCCTTGCCACTGCTGTTACTCGTTACACTGCTGCTACCTGCTACAATTCTGGTTGGCTCGGCGTTGACAGGAAAAGACAATTTCTGTCAACTAGCAACTTCTGGCGCCATTGATACGACAGTTAGGAATAGTCTGCCGTCAACAGATCGTTTCTGACACCGTTGTTATCATCCTACTTTGCTACTGATACTTATCTTGCAGATACTAATCTTTCAGGTGTGGTTGAATCTGACACATTCAGCTGCTAATACTCAGAGTATTCTCTCACCTCTTGACTGGCTTACCAACAAATTTGGGTCGAATACTCTACCCTCGAAAACTGCCGCGAACCCACGCGCTGGTGGTCCATTGCAAGACAATTGCTAATTGTTGAGCAACTGGGAGCAGTCCTGGCTTTGTTGTTGTGAAGGCATCAAGTCAGGGACTCGTCAACAACATTCTTCTAGTGTCGTTGCCGGGGAGTGCTAGCGGCATTTTTCTCGCGCCGTTGCCGGGGAGGTATTGCTATATTCTCCGAGTCACTTGGGATTTATATCTGTTGATCACTATGAAGAATCTGAAAGATCCAAAAACCAAAGTTTTGCCCTCAACTACGAGGGGAGGTAAGGAACTGCCATCTAGCTCTGCACTTGATTCACCTTCAGTTATGAGTAAGTTTGCGACACCACCTCCTGCTAGAAATCTTGATATGTCGCATGTGCTTGATGATGCTTATGATGCTACTATGCCTGATACTGCTAGAGATTCTATGCTTGATGATACTATGCCTGATACTGCTAGAGATGCTATGTTTGATACTGCTAGAGATGCTATGCCTGATACTGCTTTGCCTGATGATGCTAGAGATGCTATTTTGCCTGATGATACTATGCTTGATACTGCTAGTGACACTACTTTGCCTGATGTGCCACTAGGGGTATTCCTTGATGCTCATATTGCTAGAGTTATTGCCAATGCTCGTGATGCTTCTGAAACTACCGATACTATTGAGATAGAACCTGCTTTTGCTCCTGCTAGATCTAGCTCTCCTAGATATGAATTGCCTGATATACTTGAGGGTTACGTTATGGAGGGAGAGATAGTTGAGGATTTTCTTGCATGTAAGGATGCCTATGTTGCTGAGAAATTACTTCTCAAGTGGAAGGAAAAATCTCTGAAAGCTAGGATGAAATACGACCTGAAGTTTGCCACTTCACCTATCTTTATCACCGATAAGGATTATGAATTCTCTGTCGACCTTGAGGTAATCTCTCTAGTTGAATCTGATCATTTCCACGGTTATGAGTCTGAGACGGTCGTAGCCCATCTTACCAAACTACACGATATAGCCACCCTTTGCACTAGTGAGGAGAAGATCCGCCACTACTATATCCTTAAGCTATTTCCTTTCTCTCTAAAGATGACGCTAAAGCCTGGTTCACTTTTGTTGCTCCTGGATGTGTGAGTAGTCCCCAAGATATGGTCTATTACTTCTGTGAGAAATATTTCCTTGCCCATAAGAAGCAAGCTGCCTTGCAGGAAATATACAACTTTGCTCAACTCAAAGAAGAGAGTCTCCCACAAGCTTGGGGGAGGCTCGTCCAGCTACAGAATGCTTTGCATGATCACCCTCTTAAGAAGAACAAGATACTTGATATCTTCTATAACGGACTTATCGATGCTTCTAGAGACCACCTAGATAGTTGTGCCGGTTGTGTTTTTCGGGAACGAACTGTAGAACAAGATGAGACTCTACTGAATAACATCTTGATCAACGATAATGCTTGGACTATTCCCGAACCACCGCCTAAGCCAACTCCGAAGAAAATAGGTATCCTATTCCTCAGTCCCGAAGATATGCAAGAAGCCAAGAAGTCTATGCAAGAGAAAGGCATTAGATCTGAATATGTCAAAAATCTACCACCTATCGAAGAGATCCATGGTCTCGATAACCCAATACAGGTAGTGGAAGTAAATTCTCTGCGTAGGTTTGATGAGAGTGATATTCCTTTTGATAAACCTGCTAGCCTATGCTTTGATGAATTTGACAACTTTGTTGCCAAACAATAGAGTTTCAATGATTATGTTAGCAGACATTTGGAACAAAGTACTCGTATGCTTAGTCATTTAAGCGCTTGTGTAGATAGAAATGCCAATGATCTGAAGCTTCTGAGTAAACATGCCTCTATGATAACTACTCAGGTAGAACAAGTACTTAAAGCTCAGAATGACCTACTCAATGAATTAAATGACAACTCTGTCAAAGTCATTACTAGAGGAGGCAAAATGACCTAGGAACCTTTGTATCCTCAAGGTCATCCTAAGAGAATTGATCAAGATTCTCAAGGAATTAATGCAGATGCACCCAGTCATCCTAAGGAGAAGAAGAAGGATGATAGAAACCTGAATGTTGGTTCACCAAATACTGTCACACCTGAAGAACCAAATGATATTTCTGCGTCTGATGGAGAAACACAATCTGGTGATGAACATGAATCTGGTGACAATATGGACAGCGATGTTCATAATAATGCTCAACCTAGCAATGATAAGGATGTGGAGATTGAATCTACGGTTAATCCTGATAACCCACAACCTAAGAGGTACGATAAGAATGACTTCACTGCTAGGAATCATGGTAAAGAAAAGGAGCCATGGGTTCAGAGACCTATGCCCTTTCCTCCTAAGCCATCCAAGAAAAAGGTTGATGAGGATTTTGAGCGCTTTATTGAAATGATAAGACCCGTCTTTCTGCAGATGCGGTTAGTTGATATGCTCAAATGTCTCCATATGCCAAGTACATGAAAGATATCGTGACTAATAAACGGAAGATACCAGATCTTGACATCTCCACCATGCTTGCCAATTACACTTTCGAAGGTGGAACTCCTAAGAAACTTGGTGACCCTAGAGTGCCCACTATACCTTGCTCCATTAAAGGAAATTACGTAAGAACTGCCTTATGTGACCTCGGAGCCGGAGTTAGTGTTATGCTGCTCTCTCTTTGTCATAGACTTGAACTGGATAAGTTGACACCCACTGAAATCTCTCTGCAAATGGCTGACAAATCAACTGCTTCCCCTGTTGGTATTTGCGAGGACGTGCCTGTTGTGGTTGCTAACACCACTATCTTAACAGACTTTGTTATCTTGGATATTCCCGAGGATGATGCCATGGCTGTCATCCTCGGAAGACCTTTTCTAAACACTCCAGGGGTTGTTATAGATTGCAACAAATGCAATGTCACTTTCCATGTCAACGGTAATGAGCATACCGTGCACTTTCCAAAGAAACGGTATCAAGTACATTGCATCAATGCTATCGAAAAAACTTCATCGATTCTCATTGGGAGCTTTGAATGCCCTATTCCTCGTGTCAAGATAAAGTATGATTTGCTTGTTGGGGAGATTCATATCCCCATTGAGGTGACTTAGTGGCTATTCGAAAATTCTCCTTTCTCTCTTGCCATTCGAGAAAGTGTTGTCATAAGGATTTGATCAAGCCCATTGACGGATTTCTTTCGATGACCATGAAATGGATGAATCAAAGAGTCACATGCCTCTGTTTTAAGCTTTCACTTTCTTTCACTTAGAACAAAAATGATAGATTTAGTTTAGTTTTCCCTCTTTTCTGTTTTAGAGTCCCAGAGAAAAATACCTCGAAAATAAAAGTTCTCCGATGGTCCTGAAAATCCAGTATGATTTTTTTGGAATATTTGAAAAATACTGGGACAAAGGGCTGGCCTGGGGGCCACCCGAGTGCGCCACAAGCCCTGTCACCGCAGCCACCCCCCTGGCCGCAGCAAGTAAGCTTGTGGGGCCCACAGGCCCCCCTCCACTCATTCCAGCTCCCATCCTCTTCTTCTTCCTCCAGAAAAAAAATGTTTCGCAGCTCAAACCCGTGTTCTTGCTCATTTGGCTATGATTTTCGATCTCCTTTCTCAAAGCACCATTCTCCGAACCGTTTTGGGGAAATTACTCCTTGGTAGGTGACTCCTCCATTGGTCCAATTAGGTTTTGCTCTAGTGCTTTATCCTTCGCGTATTCTTGCTACCTTGGTGACCCTGTTCTTGAGCTTGAAATGTTGATTTTAGCTGGTCCCAAGTAGTTTTAGCGCGTGATACGGTCGCTAAGCACTAGTAGGAGTAGTTGCTACGAGTTGGGTTAATCTTTATTCACTTTTCTTTCGAAGTGTCTAAAAATCCGAATTTTTTAGAGCTAGAAAAGGAAAAGATGAGGAGGTTCTTGAGAGGCTCTTCAAGCCGTAACCCCAAGGAGGATGAGAAAAACCACCCCAAGTACGTGGTTCCTCGAGTCACAGAAGTTCGAGCATGCGAGTGGCCAAGTGATGAATTTTTACGCGCCGCCGGGCTTTATGAAGACTTTTATTACTTGGTGGAGAACGCAGGTCTTACCGCGTTCGTTGAAGATAAGTGCTCACAATACCTCCTCCTCAACAATATTTTCATTCAAAGCTTCAACTTTTATCCGAGGAAGAATCCTCCCATGGTTGAGTTCATGTTGTACGATATCCCCCAGTGCATGACACTACAGGATTTTTGCAATGCATGCAAATTACCTTATGTTGGGGATATTCATGATCCTCGTCCACGGGACTTGGAGGACTTCATATGTACTATTGTTGTTGGGGAGAAGAGAGGAGTGTCTCGCGCTAGAATTGCTAGCGTACATTTTCCTGTGCTTCGGTACTTCTCATTATTTGTGGGAAAATGTTTGATTGGCCGTGGGGAAGCTGGATCACTTAGCTCTCCAGACCTTGCGGTTTTGCGCGAAGGCCTTTATAGCACTAAGACTTATAGCCTAGGTGCTAGAGTAGCTGAGCGGTTGAACACAAACCGTTCCAAAGGTGTCGTCTATGGAGGTATCTATGCTACTCGTCTTGCTAGACACTTTGAGATACCCATTAGACTTCGCGAGGAAGAAGAGATGCTTCTTCCTGAGAAATATCTTGATTATTACAGCATGGTTCGCCATGATTTTCTGGATAGAGATGCTAGTAGATGGATGATTTATAACCTGGTATTTAGTCAGGGTACTCGAGAGACTATTACTTTGCCTGCTCTTTCTTTGTTCGATCTTCGTGCAGGCAGGTACACTATTATGCCCTCGGACATCTACGCATATTGGGGCTTGGCCCAACCACAGGTGCCCGTGCCTGAGCCGCCAGTCGAGTACCAGACGCCATTTTATCAGTGGGAACCAGAGGAGCTCACACAACAGTGGCATCCACAGTCCTCTCTGGAGTATCCCGGAGCTGGTTATTTCCCTCCTTGGGAGTAGACCAAGCCAGGCCAAAAGCCTAAGCTTGGGGGAGTACATGTTCTCACCGACCTTACATTCATGCTTATGCTTTCACTTTGTTCGTCGGTGTTTACACTTTGCCACTGTATTATCCATGCTAGTTTATTTTCGTTTTCTTGTTTTCTTGTTTTTTGTCCTTTTGAGAAAACCCAAAAAGATTTTCCTTTCTTCTTTTTGCTTGTTGGGAGCTTTCCCGTGTAAATAGTTTCTTTTTCTTTGGGTCAAGGTAGAAGATATTGGTTACAATGTTTAGTGTCTCCTGCATGCATACCTGTTTAGATTTCAAAGAGCCATATTACTTTGTCTTCTCTTTTGTGTTTGCCAGCAGATTTAGCTTAGTCCATTGCACGAGCACGCTTTTTATTGTTCACATCGTTCGATCGTGCAAGTGAAAGGCAATAATTATGATATATGATGAAGTGACTGAGACTAGAAAAGCTAGTATGAACTCTATCTATTTTGTTTTTGTAAATATGACTAGCTTGTCGTCCCAGATTCAGCTTTGTTCTGAGAGAACCATGTTTGCAATGAAAACTTAGAGATCATAGTTTCTGATGCCATGCTTAATTAGCTAGGAGCTTATAATGGTTTGTCTTGGATGCCAACATAGATTTTGAGATGACTATGATGTAGTATGATAGGATGGTATTCTCCTTTGAATGATTCAAGTGGCTTGACTTGGCGCATGTTCATGCATGTAGTTGAAACAAAATCAACATAGCCTCTATGATGTTCGTGTTCATGGTGATTTATATCCTCTTCATGCTTGCACTCCATGTTAGTCAAACTCATTGCATCTTGATGACTGTTGTCGCTCTCTAGTTGGTCGCTTCCCAGTCTTTTGCTAGCCTTCACTTGTACTAAGCGGAATACTGCTTGTGCATCCACTTCCACAAACCCAAAAGTTTTTCCATAAGAGTCGACCATACCTACCTATTTGCGGTATTTACCTGCCGTTCCAAGTAAATTTGCATGTGCCTTTCTCTAAACCTTCAAGAAATAATCTATTTTGCATGCCCGAACCGCTCATGTGGTGATAGGGGGCTATTGGTATCTTCCATGCTAGGCGTGTTATCCTCGACATGTGTTTATTCACTGTCATTCAGGAGAAAGGGGCCGGTAATTGGAATGCCCAGTTCCGCGCTTAAATCGAAAACATAACTGTAAAACAAGACTCCCCCCGGATTGATGTTAGTATGGACGGTACCCGAGGATTCGGCTAGCCGTGGAGTGTGATTGATTGGTGGTAGGGAAGTTAAAACTTTACTTTTCTGTTTGGGAGGCGCCTATAGCATGAGTAGCGTGGAAGATATTGAGAACTCTTAGCATTGTGTTGACAATGAAAGCATGCCACCCATAATTATTATCTCAGTTTTTAAAGCTTGAGCTCTGGCACCTGTGCAAATCAATGCTTCCCTCTGCGAAGGGCCTGTCTATTTATTTTCGTGTTGAGTCATCCTCTTCTTATATAAGCACCAATTAGAGAGCACCTCTGTCATTTTTATGCTTTGCTTTTGATTGATATTGAGTATGACTATGACTGGATCTTTGTTGCTATGAATTACAATGTTTAGTCAGCCCTTTATCTTTGAAAGTGCTCTGCATTTATGTTTTGCGGTCTCAGAAAGAGCTAGCGAGATACCACCTATTCATATTGCTTCATACTTGTTTTGATTGAATTGTTGTTATCTGAAACTCATTATTATTTGCTCGCTAGCTGATTATGCCATTGATATTAGTTTACCGTGAGACCTTTGTGTCACTTGCTTATGTGGTTAACTTGTGATCTTGCTGAAATTCTGGTTACGAGTTAGACATAGTTGCAACAACAAGATCAAACAGAGTTTGTCAAAGTTTTTCTTTCTCTTTCAGTTTGTCAACTGAGTTGCTTGAGGACAAGCAAGGTTTTAAGCTTTGGGGAGTTGATACGTCTCCATCGTATCTACTTTTCCAAACTCTTTTGCCCTTGTTTTGGATTCTAATTTGCATGATTTGAATGGAACTAACCCAGACTAACGCTGTTTTTAGCAGAATTGCCATGGTGTTGTTTTTGTGCAGAAATGGAAGTTCTCGGAACGTCCTGAAAATTTACGGAGAATTTTTCTGGAAAATATGAAAAATACATGCGCAAAGATCCACCGGAGGGGATGGGCCAGTGGGCCACAAGCCCTGTTGCCGCGGCCACCCCCCCTTGCCGCGGCAACCAAGCTTGTGGGGCCCATGTGGCTCTGCCGCCGCCAAACTCAGCTCTATAAATTCACTTTCGCCCAAAAAAAAATCAGAAGAGAAGATTTCGTCGCGTTTGCGATACGGAGGCGCCGCCACATCCTGTTCTTCATCTGGAGGACAGATCTGGAGTCCGTTTTGGGCTCCGGAGAGGGGAAATCGTCGCCATCGTCATCATCAACCTTCTTCCCTCTCCAATTCCATGAACCTTTCATCGTTTATGAGTAATCTATTCGTAGGCTTGCTGGGCGGTGATGAGTAGGATGAGATCTATCATGTAATCGAGTTAGTTTTGACTGGGATTGATCCCTAGTATCCACTATGTTCTGAGATTGATGTTGCTACTACTTTGCCATGCTTAATGCTTGTCAATAGGGCCCGAGTGCCATGATTTCAGATCTGAAATTATTATGTTGTCACCAATATATGTGTGTTTTAGATCCGATGTTGCAAGTTGTAGTTACCTACTATGTGTTATGACCCGGCAAACCCGGAGTGACAATAACCGGAACCACTCCTAGTGATGACCATAGTTTGAGGAGTTCATGTGTTCACCAAGTGCTAATGCGTTGTTCCGGTTCTTTATTGAAAGGAGAACCTTAATATCCCGTAGTATCCTTTTGGACCCCACTGCCATGGGAGGGATGGACAATAGATGTTATGCAAGTTCTTTTCCCTAAGAACGTATGACTATACACGGAATGCATGCCTACATCACATTGACGAACGGGAGCTAGCCACATATCTCTCTGTGTTATAATTGTTGCATGATGAATGTCATACAAACGAATCACCGACCCATTGCCTATGAGTTTGTCCCACTGCTGCTGTTACTTGTTTGGCTTTGCTGCTGTTACTTGTTTTGCTCTGCTGCTGTTACTACTGTTGCTACTTGCTACTGCTGTTACTACTGTCACTTGCTACTGCTGCTACTTACTACTGTTTCTACTTGCTACCGCTGTCACTACTGCTGTTCCTTGCCACTACTGTTACTCGTTACACTGCTGCTACCTGCTACAATTCTGGTTCGCTCGGCGTTGACGGGAAAAGACAATTTCCGTCAATGGGCAACTTCTGGCGCCATTGATACGACAGTTAGGAATAGTGTGCCGTCAACAGATCGTTTCTCACACCGTTGTTATCATCCTACTTTGCTGCTGATACTTTGCTTGCAGATACAAATCTTTCAGGTGTGGTTGAATCTGACACATTCAACTGCTAATACTTGAGAGTATTCTCTCACCTCCTGACTGGCTTACCAACAAATTTGGGTCGAATACTCTACCCTCGAAAACAGCCACGAACCCACGTGCTGGTGGGCCATTGCAAGACAATTGCTAATTGTTGAGCAACTGGGAGCAGTCCTGGCTCTGTTGTCACGAAGGCATCAAGTCAGGGACTCGTCAACAACATTCTTCTAGTGTCGTTGCCGGGGAGTGCTAGCAACAAGCTATACGCAACAAGGCGTGTCTCATAGCCCAAGGATACACGCAAGTTGATGGTATGGACTACTGTGAGACCTATGCCCCCGTTGCTAGACTTGAAACCACCAATCACCATGATATTACTCTTTACCAAATGGATATCAAAAGTGATTTTCTGAATGGTGAATTTGAGGAGGAAGTTTATGTTAAACAACCTCCTGGATTTGTGAACCCCAAGAAACCTAATCATGTTTACAAACTTCATAAAGCTTTATATGGTCTTAAAGAAGCCCCTAGAGATTAGTACAAATGCCTAATGAAGTTTCTCATTGAAAAGGGTTTTGAAATTGGTAAAATTGATGCTACCTTATTCACTAAAAGAGTTAATGGCGAACTACTTGTGTGCCAAATATATGTGGATGGTATTATCTTTGGTTCTACTCACCCACATTTTATTGAGAAGTTTCGAAACTTGATGTTAGAGAAGTATGAGATGTCAATGACGTGTGAGCTGAAATTCTTCCTTGGTTTGCAAATCAAACAATAGTGAGATGGTACTTTTATCTCTCAAACCAAGTACACCAAGGACTTGATCAATAAGTTCAACATGCAAGAGTGCAAAGGTATGAGAACCCCCATGCCTACTAGTGGACATATTTACCTCACTAAGGAGGACAAACAAGTTGATCAAAGGTTTATCGATTAGTGATTGGTTCATTTCTATATCTATGTGCCTCCCGTCCATCACGTTGAGTGTTTGCATGCGTGCCCGATACCAAGCGACACCTAAAGAGTGTCATCTATTGGTTGTTAAAAGAATAGTGAGATACGTGATACATACACCAAACTTTGGCATATGGTAACGCAAGGGATCTTCTTTTAATCTTGTTGGTTATTCCGACTCGGACTATGCGAGAGACAAGGTTGATAGAAAATCCACCTCGGGTACATGTCAATTTCCAGGGAGATCTCTTGTGTCTTGGTCATCCAATAAACAAAACTCGGTATATTTATCTACTGCCGAAGCCGAATATATAGCCACATAAATCATGTTGTGCGCAATTACTATGGATGACTCAAACTCTTAAGGACTACGGAATTCATGTTAGAAAAGTCCCATTGTTATGTGACAATGAAAGTGCTATTAAAATTGCCTATAATCCTGTGCAACATTCTCTAACAAAACATATTCAAGTGTGACATCATTTCATTCGTGATCATGTTGGTAAAGGAGATATAAATCTCAAGCAGGTTTCTACCGACAAACAATTAGCTGATATCTTTACCAAACCACTTTATGAGAGAAAGTTTTTTGTCATATGAGGAGTGAGTTTAACATCATTGATGCTTCAAACTTGAGCTAGACACGCCCAGATGCATGCAAGGGCATGAGCTTGATTGCCCATTCCATGATGCTTTTGATTTGACACCATCTTATATCTTGGAAAACTATGCTCCCTTGTATTGCATCTAATCTTTTGTAGGTACTTGGAATAACTACACTCCACAAGATTGCAAACAACTCACATCAAAAGCAATCTTGACATGGTCAAGTATCAATAACCCCTTCTTCGGAGATGAAGGAGGAAAACAACAAAATCATATCCTTGACAACAATTTGTTGAATCCATTCACTCTTGTCAATAGGATATATTATGTTCTTCCTTGCATGACTAACCATTGTAGGTTAAAAGTGAACAAACCAAAACGACAAGGATAGCTCCCAACTCAAGATGATCTTCATCAACATTGAGCATCCACAACAAGTTCACCTACATGCCACATCATCAACATTATTCGAAGGTATGCACTGATATTCTTGATAAAGCTTTATACCAATTCATGAGGTATAGCAACTCAAGTGATATGAATACATTGAAGTGCTTAATTGAAAAATGATTACCCCATTTCGTTCTTAATGATGAGTATGACCTATGATCAAGCATTCTTGCTTGACTCCTCAAGTCAAATACTCTAATATAGGTGACCTATTCACCGCCCAACATCTAGATGGATTTTCCTGTATGGTTCATGTTTTTGATGATTGACTTTTTGGAACCATACAACATTCATCTATATGTGTTTAAAATTCATCTATATGGAATTTATCAATTGTTATCCGTTATAGTTGGTAACCCTTCAATTGGTACTTTACATTTGGTATCTATTTAAGGATTTGATCATCAATGCAACTCGGTTTCTCCGGATTGGAAAAATTGGTCCTACCGATTTCTTCCACATGCCCATTTCACATACTCAGTTCTACCGAATCACAATGCCTCGGTGACTCTGAAAACTATCTGTGCTTATCATTCTTCTGGATTTTTTTTGAATATTTGCCAAAGGGAGAGAAATATTTTCTGTGATCCCAAGTTTATAACCTCTAGAGTTTTATTGAAGCTATCACATTTTCAAAGGAGGATATAATATTTTCCCCATACTTTTCAAAGGAGGAGAAATCTTCAAAAATAGAGAGAATTCTCACTGATCCCACAATGTAATAGGGAGAAACATCTAGGATACCTAACAAACAGGGGGAGAATTTTCTAGTAACTCTTATCCATGTTAAAGGGGGAGAACATTCAATGACCTCTTACCTATACCTAAGGGGGAGATGAATGTATGGAATCATGTACATATCTAAGGGAGAGAAATATTTCAAGGAACCCTTATCACAAGGAGATGAATCCAGGATCCCTTACTCTCAATGAGCCCTACCCTATGACCTTTTTGGCAATTAATGCCAAAGGGGGAGAAATATCAAAGCTTCCAATAAGCTTACAGAAAGGGGGAGAAATATTTACATGAAGGGAGAAATATCAAGAGGGGAGATATAGGTTCCTAAAGGAAGGTCTACCTAAGGGAAGATCTTCCAAGAGGGAACATATATCAAACCTTACATACTCACAGGGAGCAACACCATTAAGGAGGAGAGAGAGTTAAAAAATTGTAAAATTGGTATTGCTACTTACTATTGATATTTTCTGGATTCAACATGTCACACCCTACCTACTCCCAATATCTATATGCTATGATTCAGGGGGACAGCCAATCACATATTCATTCTTAAGGGAGAAAGTTGTAAATATTCTTGGAGACATATCTATCATCAAATCATATTTTTGTTGGGGAACGTTGCATGGGAAACAAAAAATTTCCTACGCACACGAAGACCTATCATGGTGATCTCCATCTACGAGAGGAGATTTGGATCTACGTACCCTTGTAGATTGCACATCAGGAAGCGTTAAGAAACGCGATTGATGTAGTGGAACGTCTTCACGCCCCTCGATCCGCCCCACGAACCGTCCCGCGATCCGTCCCACGATCCGTTCCGAACTAGCGCCGAATGGACGACACCTTGCTACGGCAACTAAAGTCCTTCCCCGGCAACACCAGGAATTCTTCTTGCTACTTCTATTGTTTGTGTAGGTTTTTCCCTTGAAGAGGAAAGGGTGTTGCAGCACAGGAGCAGTAAGTATTTCCCTCAGTTTGAGAACCAAGGTATCAATCCAGTAGGAGAATCTCGTCAAGTCCAGAGTACCTGCGCAAACACAAAAGAGCTTGCACCCAACGCTATAAAGGGGTTGTCAATCCCTTCAAGATTGTTTGAAAAGTGAGATCTGAAGGCGGAAAGTGCAACGAATTAAAAAGTGTAAGGCTGAAAATATGGTGTGGAGTAGACCCGGGGGGCCATAGTGTTCACTAGAGGCTTCTCTCAAAATAGCAAGTATTATGGTGGGTGAACAAATTACTGTCGAGAAATTGATAGAACCGCGCAAAGTCATGACGATATCTAAGGCAATGATCATACATATAGGCATCACGTCCGAGACAAGTAGACCGATACTTTCCGCATATACTACTATTAATCCGCACATCAACCGCTATCCAGCATGCATCTAGTGTATTGAGTTCATGACCAACAGAGTAACGCCTTAAGCAAGATGACATGATGTAGAGGGATAATCTCAAACCAATGATGAAAACCCCATCTTTTTACCCTTGATGGCAACAACACGATGCATGCCTCGCTACCCCTTCTGTCACTAGATGAGGTCACCGCACGGTATGAACCCAAAACCAAGCACTTCTCCCATTGCAAGAATCATAGATCTAGTTGGCCAAACAAAACCCACAACTCGAAGAGAATTACAAGGATATGAAATCATGCATAAGAGAGATCAGAAGAAACTCAAATAAGATTCATAGATAATATGATCATAAATCCACAATTCATCGGATCTCGACAAACACACCGCAAAAGAAGATTACATCAGATAGATCTCCATGAAGATCATGGAGAACTTTGTATTGAAGATCCAAGAGAGAGAAGAAGCCATCTAGTTACTAGCTATGGACCCGTAGGTCTATGGTGAACTACTCACGCATCACCGGAGAGATCATGGTGTTGATGAAGAAGCCCTCCGTGTCCGAATCCCCACTCCGACAGGGCACAAGAATGTGCCCCAGATGGGATCTTGCGGAGACAGAAGCTTGCGGCGGCGGAAAAGTACTTTCGATGATCTCCTGATTTTTATGGAATTTTAGGGAATATATAAGCGCAAAACCTAGGTCAAAGGAGCCTCAGGGAGCCCACAAGACAGGGGGGCGCGGGCCCCCTGGCCGCGCCATGAGGGCTTGTGGGGTCCGTGGTGGCCCCCTGCCCTGATTCTCCGGCTTTCCGATCTTTTTCTGTTCGGGAAAAAATCTTTCTGGCAGTTTCATTCCGTTTGGACTCCGTTCAAAATCCTCCTCTGAAAGGGGTCAAAAACATGGAAAAAACAGGAACTGGCACTTGGCACTCAGTTAATAAGTTAGTCCCAAAAAATATATAAAAGGCATACAAAACATCCAAAGTTTGACAAGGTAATAGCATGAAACCATCAAAAATTATAGATACGTTGGAGACGTATGACACCTCCGCGTTCAGCACAAGTACAAATCGACGATGATCTCCGCCTTCTTGATCTAGCAAGCAAGACGGAGAAGTAGATGAGTTCTTCGGCAGTGTGATGGCGTGCCGGTGGTGGTGATGATCTACACCTGCAGGGCTCCGCCCGAGCTCCGCCGAAATCCGATTTGGAGGTAAAACTATGTGGTCTAGGGTCGAGTTGCACGTGGCAAAAGTTGTCTCAAATCAGCCCTAAATCACCAGTATATATAGGAGGGATGGGGAGGAGGCTTGCCTTGAGGGCCAAGCCCTCAAGGGTGTGCCAGCCAAGGAGGAGAGGAGGAATCCTACTCCAATTAGGTTTGGAAGGTGGAGTCCTCCTCTTCCTTCCCACCTCCCATCTATTTTTTCTCTTTGGTTTTCTTCTCTTGGCGCCAAGGCCTTCTGGGGCTGTCCCACCAGCCCACTAAGGGCTGGTGCGCCACCCTAAAGCCATTGGGCTCCCTCCGGGTGGGTTGCCCCCTCCCGGTGAACTTCCGGAACCCATTCGTCACTCCCGGTACAATGCCGATAATGCCCGAAAACCTTCCGGTAACGAAATGAAATCATCCTATATATCAATCTTTGTTTCCGGACCATTTCGGAAACCCTCGTGACGTCCGTGATCTCATCTGGGACTCCGAACAACATTCGGTAACCACACATATAACTCAATTATACTAAAACATCATCGAACCTTAAGTGTGCAGATACTGCGGGTTCGAGAACTATGTAGACATGCCCCGAGGTACTCCTCGGTCAATATCCAATAGCGGGACCTGGATGCCCATATTGGATCCTACATATTCTCCGAAGATCTTATCGGTTGAACCTCAGTGTCAAGGATTCATATAATCCCGTATGTCATTCCCTTTGTCCTTCGGTACGTTACTTGCCCGAGATTTGATCGTCGGTATCCGCATACCTATTTCAATCTCGTTACCGGCATGTCTCTTTACTCGTTCCGTAATACAAGATCCCGTTACTTACACTTAGTCACATTGCTTGCAAGGCTTGTGTGTGATGTTGTATTACCGAGTGGGCCCCGAGATACCTCTCCGTCACACGGAGTGACAAATCCCAGTCTTGATCCATACTAACTCAACGGACACCTTCGGAGATACCTGTAGAACACCTTTATAGTCACCCAGTTACGTTGATGCACACAAGGTATTCCCTACGGTGCCAGTGAATTATATGATCTCATGGTCGTAGGAATAAATACTTGACACGCATAAAACAATAGAAATAAAATGACACGATCAATATGCTACATTCATAGTTTGGGTCTAGTCCATCACATGATTCTCCTAATGATGTGATCCAGTTATAAAGTGACAACACTTGCATATAGCGAGAAAACCTTGACTATCATTGATCAACTGGCTAGCCAACTAGAGGCTTGCTAGGGACATTGATATGTCTATGTATCCACACATGTATCTATGTTTTCATTCCATACAATTATAGCATGGATAGTAAACGATTATCTTTAAAGAGGAAATATAATAATAACTATTTATCATTGCCTCTAGGGCATATTTCCAACAATTTTCTCATATGTTCTCCATATCTTGGTGCTTTTGAAGCTCTTTGCATCTTTACAATAGTATACTCTTGTGTTAGCTAACAACTTTTTTATCAAGTGTACTCCTACTACTAAGATGCTCAAGATCTCCAAGGTAAGTATATGCATCATAATCTTGTTCATGATGATCTCTTGTTTCTTGCACGTATTGTTTGCAAGAGGGAGTCTTGCACATGGAAGTTCTTCATTCGTACTTGTTTGATGCATTTAGCCAACATTTACATGACTTGTCTTGTCCTTTCTACCTTATGTGTGCCCACGCATTCCAAAGCAACTATCCTTTAAAAGAGATTGCACACATTTAGGGGGAGCTTGTACTAGTCATATATCTTTGAATTTTGTCATATTCTAATGACTATTTTAATTTGAAGCTTTGATTGTATGTTCTCATCAAATACCAAAAAGGGGGATAATGAAAGCACATATGCTCCCTTGGTGGTTTTGATAATTCATGACAACATACTTGTCTCTTGGACTAACACTTTTACCTAGTATATTTCAGGTTTAGTCCATAGAGAAACATTGGCTAAAGGTTTGTGAGGAGAAGCCCTTGATGAAGGAAAGGGAATAGGATTGGATCAAGCTTCAAGATAGAATACTCTTCATTTTATATTTGTGAGAAATCACTTTGAGTCCATAGGAAAGCCAATACTATTAAAAGGGGACGATGTATTAAAATGAGTTGGTTGCTCAAGTGCTCAGAGATAGCCACCAAAAGTACTCGACCATTCTCACACACAATATTTCTACACAAAGCCAAATATCCAAAATCGGTGCCACCAAGTTTTTAGATTCGACCCTACCGATTTTCAACCCAGACAAAACCCTAGCCAAACCTACCATTTCGGTACAACCGATTCTGCATCGGTGCTACCGAGTTCAGGTGCCCAACCTTCTGTTGCCTCGATACACAAAATCGGAATTTCTGAGTTTGGGTATCGGTGTCACCGAGTTGGGTGATCTGACCGTTAACCACATTTTCGGTTCTATCAAGTTGTGTATATCGGTCTCCCCGAGATTCAAAAGTTTCTGTCTTTTGTGCAACTCGGTACCACCGAGTTTATGACTTCGGTGTCACCGAGCTGGTCACTTTAGGTATAACGGTTGGATTTTGGGCACTGCCTACATATACCCCTCCACCAACCTGTCATTCATACAGGAAGCACTCAGAACACACACTTCATTGCCAAAGCCATTTTTCTGAGAGAGAGCCACCTACTCATGTGTTGTGATCAGTATATTCCAATCCATTCTTTTGAAACTTCATCTCTAGCCTCCCCAAGTTGCTTTCCACCAAATCAATCTCTCCTACCCGTGCCTATTCTGTGTGAGAGTGATTGAGTGTTGAGGAGACTATCTTTAGAAGCACAAGACCAAGGAGTTCATCGTTCTACCGCATCTATTACCTTTTGGAGGGTGGTGCCTCTTAGATTGTTTAGGTGTCACTTGGGAGCCTCCTACTTCTTGTTGTGGAGTTGAACTAAGATGTTTGTGTTGGGGAACGTCGCATGAGAAACAAAAATTTTCCTACGCGCACGAAGACCTATCACGGTGATGTCCATCTACGAGAGGGGATGTGTGATCTACGTACCCTTGTAGACCGTACATCAAAAGCGTTAGTGAACACGGTTGATGTAGTGGAATGTCCTCACGTCCCTCGATCCGCCCCGCGAACCGTCCCGCGATCAGTCCCACGATCTAGTGCCGAATGGACGGCACCTCCGCGTTCAGTACACGTACAGCTCGACGATGATCTCGGCCTTCTTGATCCAGCAAGAGAGACGGAGAGGTAGAAGAGTTCTCCGACAGCGTGACGGCGCTCCGGAGGTTGGTGATGATCTTGTCTCAGCAGGGCTCCGCCCGAGCTCCGCAGAAACGCGATCTAGAGGAAAAACCGTGGAGATATGTGGTCGGGCTGCCGTGGAAAAGTCATCTCAAATCAGCCCTAAAACCTCCGTATATATAGGGGGAAGAGGGGGAGCCTTGCCTTGGGGCTCAAGAGGCCCCAAGGGGGTCGGCCGAGCCAAGGGGGGAAGGTCTCCCCTTCCAAACCGAATCCAACTTGGTTTGGAAGGAGGAGTCCTTCCCCTTTTCCCACCTCCTCTTTTTTTTCTTTTCTCTTTGATTTTTCTTTCTATGGCTCATAGGGCTCTTTTGGGCTGTCCCACCAGCCCACTAAGGGCTGGTGCGCCACCCCCAATGCCTATGGGCTTCCCCGGAGTGGGTTGCCCCCCCGGTGAACTCCCGGAACCCATTCGTCATTCCCGGTACATTCCTGGTAACTCCGAAAACCTTCCGGTAATCAAATGAGGTCATCCTATATATCAATCTTCGTTTCTGGACCATTCCGGAAACCCTCATGACGTCCGTGATCTCATCCGGGACTCCGAACAACATTCGGTAACCAACCATATAACTCAAATACGCATAAAACAACGCCGAACCTTAAGTGTGCAGACCCTGCGGGTTCGAGAACTATGTAGACATGACCCGAGTGACTCCTCGGTCAATATCCAATAGCGGGACCTGGATGCCCATATTGGATCCCACATATTCTACGAAGATATTATTGTTTGAACCTCAGTGCCAAGGATTCATATAATCCCGTATGTCATTCCCTTTGTCCTTCGGTATGTTACTTGCCCGAGATTCGATCGTGAGTATCCGCATACCTATTTCAATCTCGTTTACCGACAAGTCTCTTTACTCGTTCCCTAATACAAGATCCCACAACTTACACTAAGTCACATTGCTTGCAAGGCTTGTGTGTGATGTTGTATTACCGAGTGGGCCCCGAGATACCTCTCCGTCACACGGAGTGACAAAACCCAGTCTCGATCCATACTAACTCAACGAACACCTTCGGAGATACCTGTAGAGCATCTTTATAGTCACCCAGTTACGTTGCGACGTTTGATACACACAAAGCATTCCTCCGGTGTCAGTGAGTTATATGATCTCATGGTCATAGGAACAAATACTTGACACGCAGAAAACAGTAGCAACAAAATGACACGATCAACATGCTACGTCTATTAGTTTGGGTCTAGTCCATCACGTGATTCTCCTAATGACGTGATCCACTTATCAAGAAACAACACCTTGTTCATAATCAGAAGACACTGACTATCTTTGATCAACTGGCTAGCCAGCTAGAGGCTTGCTAGGGACAGTGTTTTGTCTATGTATCCACACATGTAAATGAGTCTTGATTCAATACAATTATAGCATGGATAATAAATGATTATCTTGATACAGGAATTATAATAATAACTATATTTATTATTGCCTCTAGGGCATAATTCCAAGAGTCTCCCACTTGCACTAGAGTCAATAATCTAGCCCTCACATCATCATGCGAATTACATTGTAATAAATCTAGCACCCATACAGTTCTGGTGTTGATCATGCTTTGCCCGTGGAAGAGGTTTAGGCAGCGGGTCTGCTACATTCAGATCCGTGTGCACTTTGCATATATTTACGTCCTCCCCTTCGACGTAGTCGCGGATGAGGTTGAAGCGTCTATTGATGTGTCTGGACTTCTTGTGAAACCGTGGTTCCTTTGCTAAGGCAATGGCACCCGTGTTGTCACAGAACAAGGTTATTGGATTCAGTGCACTTGGCACCACTCCAAGATCTGTCATGAACTGCTTCATCCAGACACCCTCCTTAGCCTCCTCCGAGGCAGCCATGTACTCCGCTTCACATGTAGAATCTGCTACGACGCTTTGCTTGGAACTGCACCAGCTTACCTCACCCCCATTAAGAATAAATACGTATCCGGTTTGCGACTTAGAGTCGTCCGGATCTGTGTCAAAGCTTGCATCGACGTAACCTTTTACGGGGAGCTCTTCGTCACCTCCATACACGAGAAACATCTCCTTAGTCCTTTTCAGGTACTTCAGGATATTCTTGACCGCCGTCCAGTGATCCACTCCTGGATTACTCTGGAACCTACCTGCCATACTTATGGCCAGGCTAACGTCCGGTCTAGTGCACAACATTGCATACATGATAGAACCTATGGCTGAAGCATAGGGGACGGTGCGCATATGCTCTCTATCCTCATCAGTTGGTGGGCACTGAGTCTTACTCAATCTCGTACCTTGTAAAACTGGCAAGAACCCTTTCTTGGACTGTTCCAGTTTGAACCTCTTCAAAACTTTATCAAGGTATGTGCTTTGTGAAAGTCCTATCACGCGTTTTGATCTATCCGTGTAGATCTTAATGCCTAGAATGTAAGCAGCTTCTCCTAGGTCCTTCATAGAGAAACTTTTATTCAAGTAATCCTTTATGCTCTCCAAAAACTCTACGTTTATTCCAATCAGCAATATGTCATCCACATATAATATTAGAAACGCCACAGAGCTCCCACTCACTTTCTTATAAATACAAGATTCTCCAACCACTTGTATAAACCCAAATGCTTTGATCACCTCATCAAAGCGTTTGTTCCAACTCCGAGATGCTTGCACCAGTCCATAAATGGATCGCTGGAGCTTGCACACCTTGTTAGCATTCTTAGGATCGACAAAACCTTCGGGTTGCATCATATACAACTCTTCCTTAAGGAAACCGTTAAGGAACGCCGTTTTGACATCCATCTGCTAGATTTCATAATCGAAAAATGCAGCTATTGCTAACATGATTCTGACGGACTTAAGCATCACTACGGGTGAGAATGTCTCATCGTAGTCAACTCCTTGAACTTGTGAAAAACCCTTTGCCACAAGTCGAGCTTTATAAATGGTTACATTGCCATCAACGTCCGTCTTCCTCTTAAAGATCCATTTGTTCTGAATAGCCTTGCGGCCCTCAGGTAGTACTTCCAAAGTCCACACTTTGTTCTCATACATGGATCCTATCTCGGACTTCATGGCTTCTAGCCATTTGTTTGGGTCCACCATTGCTTCTTCATAATTTGCAGGTTCATTGTTGTCCAACAACATGACTGATAAGACGGGATTACCGTACCACTCTGGAGTAGCACGTGGTCTCGTCGACCTGCGTAGTTCGACAGAAACTTGAACCGGAGTTTCATGATCATCATCATTAACTTCCTCCTCAACCGGCGCCGCAACGACAGAGGTTTCCCCTTGCCTTGCGCCACCATCCAAAGGGATGAGAGGTTCGACAACCTCGTCAAGTTCTATCTTCCTCCCACTCAATTCTCTCGAGAGAAACTCCTTCTCGAGAAAAGCTCCATTTTTAGCAACAAACACTTTGCCCTCGGATTTGAGATAGAAGGTGTACCCAACTGTCTCTTTTGGGTAACCCTCGTGACATCCGTGATCTCATCCGGGACTCTGAACAACATTCAGTAACCAACCATATAACTCAAATACGCATAAAACAACGCCGAACCTTAAGTGTGCAGACCCTGCGGGTTCGAGAACTATGTAGACATGACCCGAGAGACTCCTCGGTCAATATCCAATAGCGGGACCTGGATGCCCATATTGGATCCTACATATTCTACGAAGATCTTTTCGTTTGAACCTCAGTGCCAAGGATTCATATAATCCCGTATGTCATTCCCTTTGTCCTTCGGTATGTTACTTGCCCGAGATTCGATCGTCAGTATCCGCATACCTATTTCAATCTCGTCTACCGGCAAGTCTCTTTACTCGTTCCGTAATACAAGATCCCGCAACTTACACTAAGTCACATTGCTTGCAAGGCTTGTGTGTGATGTTGTATTACCGAGTGGGCCCCGAGATACCTCTCCGTCACACGGAGTGACAAATCCCAGTCTTGATCCATACTAACTCAACGAACACCTTCAGAGATACCTGTAGAGCATCTTTATAGTCACCCAGTTATGTTGCGACGTTTGATACACACAAAGTATTCCTCCGGTGTTAGTGAGTTATATGATCTCATGGTCATAGGAACAAATACTTGACACGCAAAAAAACAGTAGCAACAAAATGACACGATCAACATGCTACGTCTATTAGTTTGGGTCTAGTCCATCATGTGATTCTCCTAATGACGTGATCCAATTATCAAGCAACAACACCTTGTTCATAATCAGAAGACACTGACTATCTTTGATCAACTGGCTAGCCAACTAGAGGCTTGCTAGGGACAGTGTTTTGTCTATGTATCCACACATGTAAATGAGTCTTCATTCAATACAATTATAGCATGGATAATAAACGATTATCTTGATACAAGAATTATAATAATAACTATATTTATTATTGCCTCTAGGGCATAATTCCAACACTTTGTAAGGGCAAGGAGATCACTTGCTTTGTGAAGATCTACCGTGAGTTAGGCTAGTCCTTCTGGATGGAAGTCGTGGTGGAATATACAAGGCTGCTTCTTCGTGGACCCCTTGTGGGTGGAGCCCTCCGTGGACTCGCAGCCGTTACCCTCCGTGAGTTAAAGTCTCCACTAACATGGACGCACGATAGCACCACCTATCGGAACCATGCCAAAAATCATCGTGTCAACTTCTTCGCTTTTGATCTTCCTAAACTCTACTCTTACTACATGTGCAAAGTCTTTACTTTTCTGCTGCCATATATGTTGACTAACATGTGTAGGGTGCACTAGACTTGTTAGAATCGCTAAAATCTGCCAACCATTAATTTGGTAAAAGGCTAGGATTTTAATCTTGTCAAGTAGTCTATTCACCCCCTAGACACCTCTTCTATCGATCCCTCATTTACTCTAAGACTTGAGTATAAGCGTCTCCTAAATGATGTGAACACATTAATCCTTTATGTAAAAGTGGTAACCCCACTTGTGCTTAATCGATGAGTATGACCTATGATCAAGTATTCTTACTTGGCTCCTACGTTAATATACTCATATATATATGACTTCATCATTGCCAAAGTGCTTGATAGATGCTAGAATGTTTGTGCATGTTCACCATGTTTTGTTTGACATCTTATTGTGTGAGCATGTTGGTATGCATGTTTTGCTCATTCGAGGATATCCAGTTGTTGTTATTTGGCTTTCTATTTCTTTTGTCCAATTGGATATACAAGAATGCCTCAGCACCTTCCTCTAGCTATCTATGCTTTCTCGCCTCAAATTCTATTCATGCTACATCACAAAAATTGAGGAAGCACTTTAGGGACACTCCGTGTGAGGAGCACTCGGAGATCCTCTCATCAAGGGATGAATTCCAAAACCTCCCAAAGTGCATACCGGTGTGACCAACCCCAAAATCTTGGTCCCACCAAAGCCTAGGGTTGATCAAGTTTTCCCATATCGGTACCACCGAGTTGTTATTTTTGGCTTCACCGAGTTACTTTGTCAGCTGACAGTTAAGGAACTCGGTGGCACCAAAAGCTCCATCTTGATGTCAAAACCCGGACCCGACCGTTGAAAGAACTCTTCAAACGCCGCCTCCCGCACCTCCTTTCTGTCGCGCCCTAGTCCCCCTGACTTTGCATTGATTCTCACGTGCGCCCTCGCCACCAGAGTCTTCGCCATCGACGAGAATCTCCACCGCCGTCATCGCCGTAGCGGATTCACCACCAAGTTATGGTATGAATCCGACCCCTATTTGTGCTCACAAGTGCTGATTCTTGCGCAAATAGGTCTTGATGATTTCTGTCCACTTTTGCACTAATTCTACCCAGAAGAAAGTTATCGTAGTGTAGGGAACAATTGAAATTTTAGGGTTAGTAGTCTGCAAAATGAATCTTGGTGTCACTGATTCATAAAAGTCGGTCGTACCGATTTGGTTTTATGGTTACCGAGAATGTTCTTGGTGGAACCGAGTTGTCCTTTTCGGTGAAATCGAAAACGGTGCCAAGTTTCTGTTAATGAGAATGCCAGTCTCGGTGGCTCAAATTTTTTTGACACAGCGGAACTGAAATCCCCTTTTGCTGAATATTAAACCTGAATGTTTCAGAGTTCAAACTTCACAAAAACTTCTGATTTTTGTGATGCTCCTCCCTTCCAGCTCTTCTATATCTCTTCAGAGGGTCTGCTTGTCTGCTTGTGTGCTTGTGGCTGTTTGTCAGGATGTCAGGATCAGAGGATAGTCAGAACAACTTCAGTGATCCTAGTGCTGACATGGACTCATGCACTAGTCTTGAGAGGACACCTAGCTCCCATGGCTTGCCCAAGGAAGCTACCAGGACGAGGAGGAAGATCAATTCTGATGAAGAAGATGTTGACTTTATCCCAGAGGAATGTGTTCCCGAGAAACATAAGGAGAAGACCATAGTCAGGAAGACTCTGAGAAAGGAATATGCCAGACCTCCTGACATTAAAGCTCTAGAAGCTAGGCTTGCAAATAATCCAGGTCAAAAGAGATTCACAAAGAGAGTTGTCCATGCTATTGGTAGGTAAACATCAAAGAATGAAGATCGAGCAGAAGATGCTAATGATGAGGAGGAAGAAACTCCAGCTGAGGTTCCTCCTCCTAAGAAGAAAAAGCTCATGGCTATGCCTAAGAAGACTTCCCCAAGCCTTCAATACGTAATGCTAATATGTCTCTAGCTCCCAAGAGGACTACAAAGGATATTCCTACAGCAGAAAAGAACAAAGGCTCCACGTCCAGAGAATTTGCTGCCGAGGAAGAAGAGGATGCCCCAGTGCTAATGAAGCTGAGAGATCATGTGCCATCTCATGATGCTTCTCATCCAGCTACCAGGGACATGAAAAAGAGGAGAGATCAAGGACTAAGTAAGTGGAGATTAGTTAATCCATATGTTGTGAGAAGGAGACCTGATGTTGATCCCCATTTTCACACAAAGGAGCAACAAGATTTCTATGAGACCGTGTTGCTTGATAAGAGTCCAGCAGTCAGCGACATGAGATATGTCGATTGGGAATATATCAAGGCCAATGAACATTATTTTCCCCATGTGAGAGAAAACTTTAGGATGGTTGATATTGAATATTTTGTTGGCAGAGAGGTGACTGCTTGGAATGATGAGATCATCATGCAAATCTATTGCAGCGCACATTTCTATTCTGATGGAAGAATTGCATGGATAAGTGAAGGTCACCCGTATGAATCTACAATTGATGAGTGGGCCACTATCATTGGTACTCCAAAGTCACTAGAAGGAGATTTGGATGTGTATTCAGAACCCAAGATGAATCACAACTCCATGGCCAACATGTACAAACCAGTGCCCCATAAGTCTGTGCAGACACACAAGTTTGGCTTTGTCTATTTCTTGCAAGGAGGGATGCCAACTACAAACGCCATTATGAGTGAAACCCTGATGCCTAAATCAGGAGATGTTAATATGATTAGAGGTTATTGCATCAATATGCTGCATCATTTAGACACCTGCACCCAGTTTAGAGTAATGGACTTGATAGTTGAGACTGTCAGGAGGACTACTGCAGATCAAAAGAGATCTCGTGGATATGCTCCATATATTTAGATGCTCATCAATGCCAAAATTAGCAAGCATGCATATCTTCTTGATCGTCCCCACCTACCACTTCAGCTAGAGTTTGAAGACAATGAAGTTGTGATGTACTCAATCCACCCCAGCTCAGCTATTGCTCGAGAGGCAGCAGAGGCAGCACACACATAGGCTGTTTGGAATGCTCCAGCTCCAACCCCATAGCTCAGAACCAGAGATGAGCAGATATCATTCTTGGTCAGCACCATCCAAGGGATGGAGAAGAAAATTTCTGAGTTCTTGCTGAACCAGAAGAGCCTCGAGAGGATCGTGCAAACAAAATTTCATGACCTGGATGTTAAGGTAACGGAGTTGACTACCACTATTTAGCCGCTCCAGCATTAAGTTGTTTCTATGAATATTCCCTACTCCAGCAGTGATGATGAAGAGTCACCTCTTCCTACTACTACTCAGTTCAGTACCCAGACTAGGTCAGTAGTTGTGCCTGTTCCGGACGCAAGATCATCTTCATCAGCTCAACCTTCAGAACCTTCGGCTCCTACTCCTCCACCTCCAGTGTCTACACATCCACCTCCATGGACATCTGCATAAGCCTTCATCGACACTCTTCTATCCACTCCATCATCAGCTATGAGAGGAGATCGAGCCTAGTGATACGATTAGTTGTAGACCTTTGAACTTTTTGGTAACTTGTTGCCAAAGGGGTAGAAGTGTATAGATCAATAGGCTTCAAGAGGGAGAGCTTTGCATTTTATTTGCTCTCATTTGGTTCTTCAAAATTTTTAGTCTTTTGGATGACTTTATTCGTTTGGGAGAAGTGTTTGATCATACGCTTTAAATATGTGATGCTACCATGTTATTACCTTTGAGCTATCTACATGATGATCATTCACTTGCTTGTGGTGTTATGTGCATTACTATTCATTCATATCAGTCATGGGCACCACCAAATTGTATGTGACATGGGAGAGTGACCCATGATCCTAATCGATTGTGCATTTGCATTCAAATGTAAATTTAAAATAATGCACAAATTTAGGGGGAGATCTTGCTTTTCACATACTTCTCAAAGCGTCGATTCTATTCATGGATCATATCTTTTGTCAAAGCTTTGATCTATATGTTGTCATCAATTACCAAAAAGGGGGATATTGAAAGCAAAATGGCTCCCTAAGGTGGTTTTGATAATTGATCACAACATATGTATCATTGGACTAATGATCTTATTGGAGTATATTTTAGAAAAGTTCAAAGATGCATTGGCTATAGGATTCTGCACAGAATCCTCTTAATGCAAGGAAAGGAACAGGAGTGGCTTAAGCTTCAATCAAGAAGACTCTACATTTTGCATTTGTGGTAAATCATTTTGATTCCATAGGAAAGCCAATACTATTAAAAGGGGGTGAGGTATTATGATGAATTGGTTGCTCAAGTGCTTAGAGATAGCCACCAAAAATATTCAGCCATTCTACCACAAGATATCTCTATCCAAAGCTATACAAGCAAAATCGGTTCCACCAATATTTTCCCCTCAGCCCTACCAATTTGCTACCTGACAAATCCTTTGTCAAACCCTACCATCTCGGTACCACCAACTTTCACATCGGTGCCACCGAGATTCACCGACCAACTTTCTGTTGAGAAGATTTCAAGAATCGGAATTTTTGAGTTTGAAATCAATCTCACCGAGATTTGCAAACTGGTCTAGGGCATCGTATCGGTACCATCGAGATTTATATTTCAGTCTCACCAAGAGTTCAAAAGTTTCCACATTTAGTACAACTCAGTACCATCGATATTCATTTCGGTGTCATCGAGTTGGGCAATAATGTTGTAACGGTTGGATTTTGCGGGATGCCAATATATACCCCTTGTCCTCCTCTCATTCAGAGAGGAAGCACTCATAACTCACTTACACTTGCAAGATCCAATTTTTTTTAGAAAGAGCCACCTACTATGTCAACTCTATATGATCATTCAGAGAGGAAGCACTCAGAACACACTTACATTTGCCAGATCCTTTTTTGAGATCAAGAGATTCCAATCCAATCATTTGAACCTTAATTTCTAGCCTCCCCAAGTTGCTTTCCACAAAATCAATCTCTCCAACCCATGCCATATTTGTGAGAGAGTGATTGAGTGTTGAGGAGACTATCTTTTGAAGCACAAGAGCAAAGAGTTCATCATTCTAGAGCATCTATTACCTTTTGGAGGATTGTGCCTTCTAGATTGGTTAGTTGTTGCTTGGGATCCTCCTACTTCGTGTTGTGCAGTTGAAACAAGAAGTTTGTAAGGGAAAGGAGATCGCCTACTTCGTGAAGATCTACCGTGAGTGAGGCTAGTCCTGTGTGGACGAAAGCCGTGGTGGAATAGACAAGGCCGCTTCTTCATGGACCACTTGTGGGTGGAGCCCTCCGTGGACTCTCGCAGCCGTTACCCTCCGTGGGTTGAAGCCTCCACTAACATGGGCGTATGATAGCACCACCTATCGGAACCATGCCAAGAATCACCGCGTCAAACTTTGCGTTTGATCTTCCTACCTTAGCCTCTACATTACATTTGCATGTCTTACTTTCTGCTGGTATACTCTTAGATGTGCATGTGTAGGGTGAACTTGACTAGTCATAATTGCTAAAACTGTCCGACAACTAAAATTTGGAAAAGGCTAAGTTTTTATCTTGTCAAGTAGTCTATTCACCCCCTATAGACATACTTTTGATCCTACACATACAGACCAATGTGAGGATCTTGACGACTCTAAAGATAGCAACTACGCTCCCCAGATTGAGGAGGACGAAAGCCTCAGAGCCAAAGACTTTATTGTCCCCGAAAACCTGCTGGATCGGGAAGTGTTCAAGCAACAACTCCTCGCCACTCCTCGGAGCCTTAAGCTAAAGAAGAGACAAGTCAAAGGCGAACTAGACTCCATTAATTAAACATGGACTGAAGTCTTCGCTGCAGAAGAAGGGTACGTACAGGAGCAACGCGGTCCAACCAAGATCTACCCACGCCGGCGACTGTTACCGGAATTTGAAGACGAGGTCCTGGAGCCCACACCACCGCGTTTTGCACAAGATGATCAACCAGACCATCCTCCTCAAGGACAGGATAAGTAAAAAGACCCAGTCCAAATCAAGGACCGATACGATTTGTTGTAGAAAATTAGTTCTAAAGCAGATCAAGCTAGATCCATTTATGGATCCGGAAGTCGCACTCTCGCAAGACAGAGACAAATACCAAGCTCGTCCCAACCACAACGACGGTGTTCTAGACGCTCAGCATGGTAGAACCTCGACCGATCTCGAGCATGATAAACTCCGTTGAGGAAGCCGCTCACCCAATGTGATTTGCGGACAAGATAATGCGGCATCAGTTCCCCGAAGGGTTTAAAACCGTTAATATAGAACAATATGATTGTATGACAAATCCGGCAATCTGGAACAAGGATTTGCTCCTGCATATCCATATGGCCCATGGAGATGATCTCCATGCCATCAAGTACTTATCTCTTAAGCTCAAAGGCCCGGCAAGGCACTGGCTAAACAACTTCCTGTAAAACTCTATCAGGGGGTGGGGGACCTTGAAGATGCCTTTCGAGACAACTTTCAAGGCACTTACCTTCGTCCACATGGGTCCTATGACTTAAGCCACATAATCCAGCAGCCCGATGAGTCATCCCGATAATTCTAGAAAAGATTCCTCATGAAGAAAAACCAAATTGTAGATTGCTCGGACACTGAAGCATTGGCTTCCTTCCGCAACAATATACGGGATGAGTGGCTCGCCCGGACGCTAGGACAGGAACGACCGAGGACAATGGCTGCCCTCACCTCCCTCATGACCCGCCATTGTGCGGGCGAGGATACTTGGCTGACTCGGTAGAATAACCCTCCCTCAAACCCTAGTGCTTCTACAGTACGGGATAACAATGTTAAGCCACGACGGAACAAAAACAAGCATGAGCAGAATGGTGTTGAAGCCGATGACACAACAATCAATGCCGGATTCAACAATTCTAGGCCTCGGCCCAAGAAGAAACCCTTCAAGGGAAATCAGATTGGGCCGACCGCGCTTGATAAAATACTCGAGAGGCCCTGTCAGATACATGGCACTCCAAATAAGCCTCCTATACACACCAACCGTAATTGCCGGTCGTTCAAAGCGGTAGGTAAAAGCATGGCCGAAGAACAGGCCAAAAGCCCGCACAACAAGGACGACGAAGAGCCCTGTCGTCCAAACGATGGAGGCCAAAAGTAGTTTCCCCCCGAAGTAAATACGATGAACATGATCTATGTTACCCATCTGCCCAAAAAAGAGAGGAAACGCGCGCTTCAGGACGTATATGCCATAGAGCCGGTAGCCTCAAAGTATAATCCATGGTCGGCATGTCCGATCACCTATGATGGCACAGTTCACCCCACCAATATTCAGCACGTGGGGTCAACAACCTTGGTACTTGATCCCATCGTTGATGGATATCACCTCACACGAGTACTCATGGATGGGGCAACAACCTTAATTTTATTTACGAGGATACAATGCAGAAAATTGGTACTGATTCATCACGAATCAAACCCGAGCAAGACCACCTTCAAAGGAGTAATTCATGGTGTCGGAGCTCGCTGTTAACACACGATAACCCTAGAAGTAGTGTTCGGCTCACCCGACAACTTTCGAAGTGAAGATTTAACATTCGATATCGTCCCTTTTTCACCGGGTACCATGCACTCCTCGGCCGTACGACGTTTGCTCGCTACAATGTTGTCCCCCAGTATGCATACCTCAAGGTGAAAATTCCAGGACCCAAGGGTATTATCATTGTCAATGGCAACACCGAATGATCCCTCTGGACCGAGGAACACACTGCAGCCTTAGCAGCCGAAGTACATGCCGATGACACGACTCCTAAAACAAGATTATCCATTAAGGAACACAAACAAGATCGCGCCCTACGATAGTCTCATACCTCGGCGGATAAATAGTGATACACCCCTCATAGAAGCACCTTGCCTCCAGCAAAGTATGTACCTCGAAGACACGAATTTGCGCTTAAGATACCATGGGCAGTTATGACAACCAATAATACACAACTCACTGTTCGGATAAACCGAACCATGGACTATATAGTCTCCAAACATAAACACACGCCATCAAGGACCAATCTCTCCTTCAAGCACACATACACATGGGTGGCTTCTCAAGACCACCATTGACCACAAGAGGTGTTCATCGAAGATCCTTCCTATCCAAGGGGGTGTTCTCCAATGATTAAAGGGAAAGACGTGCAGCAGGGTGCTTACAGGAACATCAAACTAGTCATATCCAAGCCTGTGTAAACCTGTACTCTGTACTCTTTTATTCATCTATATATATACAAACTCTTGTGAACTCTGCATTATACAATTCATAATTCTTCGAAATTAAGGAACGCTCATTGTTACTTATGAGCTTCACAATGACTTTTTGCCTCCTACTTTTCCTAATCTACTTCCTGAATACTTACACAAGTCTGTTTTGTACGCACACATTGGCTAAATAACGAGGGGCTTGGTCTTCACAACCACCCCTTTCAGACCGTTATATTGCTATTTTACTAGTGCGGGGTCTTGGATTTGCGTTATATGCATCACTTCTAAATAATGTCTTTGGTCAAATGTTGGGTTGCACCGCTCCTGTGTTTACCCATTTACGTTCCAATTGTTCGGCTAAAATGGTAAAGGGAGAATCACTACGATTGTATTTCCAGTTCGTCTCGTTAAGTACCTTAGTGGAGTAAGCCGAAAACTGACCGACATGATAAGCGAGAACTGGTCCGCGATCCAAAGACAAGTGTCAAACTACTGAACTGTTAGGGGTTCATCACTTCCCGCGACAGGTTTTGAAGTCATCCAAACCAAGTGATTCCATGTTTTTTACACCACGACATAAGCCGAATATCACAAATTTTCAGAAGGGTGCTACTTCGCGCCCATGGTCACACTCTTAAGGTTGAATAGAAGCATTAAAGACCGATGGTTCGATTGCCTCGTTTTCTCCGGCATAACTACCTCGAGGGTTCCAAGACGTTGGTTAAGGGTAACTATGCGGATGTTGGAAATACCCTTTCTACAATTCTGCGGCGGGCTGAAGCCGACTACCGGAAACTTTCAGTATTAAAATAACCAAAAGAAGAGTTGCAATTTAAAGCTTGGTCTACCATGCAAAAAACTCAAAGGTATTGTATCATACAAAGGCTTATATAGGATCGTATCATCTAATCAAACACTATGTCCTTCGCACATAGTGCCTCTGTAGCTCGGGCACCCTCCATAGCAATGGCGAAATAAAGTTCAAGGCGCGTGTGCTCCTTTCGAGACAACGGAGGTGTGGTAGCCATCTTTGTGGGCTCCAGCTTTGACAAATGCGTCATTATTTTCGCAAAGGCCATGCGATCTCCTTTGATGTACAACGAGCACTTCACGTTGTTGATTCGAGGTGATGCAACAGTTAGCTTCTGGACTAAGCCGAAATAACTGTTGGGTAATGGTTAGGCCGGCCACAACCTCATGCACAAGTCCTTCATGGCCGACTCGGTCATCTTATGCAGCTCCATCAACTGCTTCAACTGGTCAGATGCCAGTTGAGGGTGCTCCGGATTCAGGAACTGTGACCATAAGAACCTCTGCTGTGCCGCATCCTCGTGAGAAGCATAGTACTTCTCAGCCTCGACCGCACTCTTTGGGAGATTGGTAGTCCCACCTGTAGAACTTCATACTCGATGAAGGGATACAAATCTTCGTCTGCCAAAGGTATGTTGCAATAAATATTGCTCACCGATCGTGATTTATTTGATCTGATGAACCTCCTTCTGAAGATCATGCGCCTCCTTACGCGCTTCTTGGAGGGCAGCAGTGACCGACGTCAGTTTGGTCGATTTTTCTCTTCCTTTTTTCTCGAGGGCCTCATTCCTCATCATGGCCTCCTTAAGCTCGTGTTGAACTTTGCTGACCCGAGCTTCAGATTTCTTGCTGATAGCCTTAGCTTGTACGGCCGTCGCCCTCTGTTCGGTGGCCTCTTGCTCGGCTTGGCTCAGTTCGGCCTTGAGCCAATCAATGTCGGCAACCATAGTTGTGGTAATCAGTTGGCAAGCACTCGTTTAGAGACAAAATTACATATAAATTCATATAAAAGCTAAAGCTCGTGCACTCACTTTGAGCGTCTTCAAAATGCTTGTTATTGCGATCTATCTCCTCTTCGGAAACTCTTAATTTCCGATTCATCTCCTCCAACTCCAGAGAATTGGGGGTTGCGGCTGACGCAGAGTCCAGCAAAAGAACATATTGTGTTCATTTTCAGATTTTTTTTAAATCTTTTTTGCAAGGATGCATTCTCAATAACCTACTAAAGCCTGGGGGCTTCACGCATTATTTTCCAAATAGTTCTAACCCCTGCACGAGTATTTCAAAGTCACACACGGCTTGGGGGCTACTAGGCATAATAAAACTTTGAGACATCACATAATTATAAACAAAAAAGCATGCGGATTACCTTGAGGCCCGCTAAGAGTGTGTCTAAAGCTTCTTTCAGACCGCTATCAATGGACTAAATACTTTGCAAACCGCATTGAGATGAGTGCAACATTCTTCGGGAATGGAGGAGTCATTTAAACCTTCCTCCCTTAGCTCTGGCCATCATTTTCGGAGTGGCTCCATCGTGGATGGCTCCAGGTGCGCTGTAGTAGTCTCCCTTAGCAGAGAGACTACTATCGTTGGCACCAGACACGAGGGATCCATTGAAGCAGTCGCTAGGGGAAGTTCAACCTCCTGGTCCTTGGTGGCCAAAGTATTGGCCTCAGCCATTGTATCGTCACCCCCAGCTATGGTATCCGATGCAAGGGTGCCTCCCTAGATATCACTTCCCCGGTCCCTTCATCTATGGGGGGAGTAGAGTAGGGCGATCCGGTCTAGCTTTCAACCAGGTTAGTTGGCAGGGAATCTCCCTATGGAATCTGACCGGTGGGAAGATCACTTTGCAAGCTGTAATACAAAGAATGAGCCTAATTAGAAATGTGGCAATTATATAGAAGGTTTATTCGAATTTTTCGTACATACCTTTTGGCTCGAGGCTTCACCCTCAGAGTCCTTCAAGGGACCGGTGCCTCATCCGTAGACTCCCGTCTGAGTCTGGAATATCATCAATAGGGCCATAGGGGCCCTATGCGGCATCTTCGAAGCAACACGAGCTTGGCCTCCCTTATCGTCTTCGGACGCCACTCTTTTTCTGGTATGAGAGGAGTTTCTTACCTCCCCTCATCTTCCTCTTCTCCCCCCTCCTTGTGGGAGGGATCTAGTGTCTGTTGAGACTTAGTGTCTGGGGTAGAATTTGATCGAAGCCCCCCGGATCTTCCGCTTGCCTTTCTTCTATTTCTCTTTCTCCCTCGGAGCCGTGTACGGCTTCTCGACCAACATGCCGCCAGCAGAGGGGTTATAGCATCCTCGGCCAGAGGCGCCGGACAGTTAATCCATCCATATTTCTTCAGCCAGATTTGCAAGTATTGTGACTTGCTAAAAGAGGGAGGAAAGTTAAAACAATTCGGTAAAAGCATTACCGATCTGGTAGGATTGAGGAGGGAAAGGACTTCATCCTCCTCCTTGTCAGGGCAAGTCTTTTGCGACTTGAACAAGGCCTTCCACAACTTCTCGAGTGTGGTTCAAAAAAAGCTCCGTACCGGGAGAGCCGCACTGTGCGAATTCTCGAGATCATATTCCCACATCAGGACGGACCTGTGCTGGCAGGGAGAAGGCCGCAATGCAGCATCACCTATACCATGTTGGTAAGGTCTATATTCTCCAATTAGATCGGAGATCCTCTTCATGAGCTCCTTTTCCGTCCAGGATGTGAGGTGCGTAGGGGGGCCAGATCTAAATGCAGGAGGAGCTACTTCACCGACGTTGCGTGGCTCAGTGATGTAGAACCACTCTTTTTGCCATGACTTGATATTGTTGATGAATGTGCCCTTTGGTCATGTAGCCCCGTCGATCTTGTCAATCATTGCCCCTCCGCAGTCATCCTGCTCGCCGTTGACGACCTTGGGCTTGACGTTAAGGACCCTCAGCCAAAGGCCAAAGGGGGGTTAGACCTGCAAGAAGGCCTCACAGACCATGATGAAAGCGGAGAGGTGGTTGATGGAGTTCGTGGGTGATTGTGGAAGCCGAGACCATAATAAAACATGATCCCCTGAATGAATGGGTGAAGGGGAAAGCTTAAACCTCTAATGAAATGAGGGATAAAAACTACTCTTTCCCCATCCCTTGGGGCAGGGATAACTTGGTCTTCCTCTGGCGGCAGTGGGCTATGTCTTCTAAGAGGTAGCGACAACTCTTCAGCTCTAAAATGTATTTTTCAGAGACGGAGGAGACCCCCCACTTGCCCTTGGAACCAGCACTGGCAATTTCCACACTCATGAGAGGATCGAGAGCTTGGGAGGAGAAGAAGAGCTAGGGCGTTGTAACTTGGAGAAAGGGGAATGACGATGGCGAGCGAGATCTGATGTGTGAGAGGAGGTCGAGGTGAAATTTTTTACCTTTTATGACTTAGCAGAATGTCGAAGGCCTCGCTATTGTACCATAAACTCTACCACTTCTGATAAAATTGCGGTTATGGGTGCGTGGGTTAATCCCAAGCCATAAACAATATCCCTAAAAATGGGGCACGATCTCCATGATGGGACGGGACGGGCCAAATAAAACGGACTCAACCGCCCATTCAAAAAATTACGACCTTTCAAATTCGGAAAGATGTCACCCGTTGTAAAAATGGTAGGTCCAAGGCTAAAGATATATACATTTAACTTCTTGTTTAAAGGAGAAGGAGTCGTAAAGATCCAAGCCGTCTTTGGTCGGAAAAGAAAGGAGGAACTCGCCTCGCAAGGCTGAGCCCATGGAGGAGGATTGAGGCCAGTTCGGGGGCTACTAATGGAGTCTGGGACTAGGGACTCCTTGGGCAGCTTACCTATCTGTATAGGCTGGGCTCTCTTAGCTGTTCGACCATTGGCATTAGTGGTGTATTCTAGATGGACTCTTCTATAGACTTGGCGTGCAATCCAAGGAGATATACGCATTGACATATTCCTTCTCTGTTCTAACCGACCTCATGTGAACCCTCACACCCCGAGCGTTTATATAAGCTAGGGGGTCATAGCTCATAGGACACATCAAGCTTATTATGATTAGGGTTTACAACACAAAATCGATCTTGAAGTAGGTCAACCTCTGTACCATCTCATCAATAAAACCAAGAGGAGGACGTAGGGTTTTCCTCCATCAGGAGGGCCCGAACCTGGGTAAAACACCGTCCCCATCATCTCTTGTTACCCATCAACCCTAGATCCACATTTCGGACCCCCTACTCGAGATCGGCGGTTTTGACACTGACAAGGGGGGATCAATCATGGAGGACCTCTACATCAACCTTGCTGCTCCCATGGTGATGTGTGAGTAGTTTACCACACACCTATGGGTCGTAGTTAGTATCTAGGTGGCCATCTCTCTCTCTTTATCTTCAATACAATGATCATCACATCTTTGCTTTGATCCATCCGATGTAATACTATGTATGGTGCATTAGTTGGGATCCGATGAATTGTGGTTTATGTTTAGATTATTCATGAAAAGTATTTGAGTCATCTCTGATATTATTATGATTCTTAATTGCATGATCATCATAGCTTCGTAAATCTCTCAGGTCTATTGAAATAGTTTGGCCAACTAGATTGATATTTCTTCAGTGAAAGGGATGTGTTGTAGTGGGTTCAGTCTGACGGGTTTCTATATCTGAGTAGCAAAAGTGGACAAGATACATCTTTGTATTTTTTCCACTATGGATAAAACGATGGGGTTAATTCATATTGATTTAGTTCTCTTTGACAACATCATGTCATTGTTCTCCAAGCATTACTCCCGTTTACTTAAACTCTAGATGCATGTTGGATAGCGGTTGATGGGTGGAGTAATAGTAATAGGTGCAGGTAGGAGTCGGCCAATTGCATTTAGATGTTATGCCTATATACATATGATCATTGCAAATAATGAGTCCAAGGGGATTCACAACCATCTTGCCCGCGTTGGGTGCAAGTGTTTGTTTCTTTTGTGCACAACCACTAAAGACGACGGCTGGTTGTTACTCCTATTGATTCAATAAACCTTGGTTCTCTACTGAGAGAAATACTTACCTATATTATGATACATCACATGTTCCTCTTCACGGAAACCCAGTTCAAATCACAAGTATGAGGAAGGATTTCTAGCGTCGTTGCCGAGGAGTATCACCAACCTACTATCAAGTAACTTCACACAAAGTATCATTCACCTGTTCTTATTTTTATTTATTGTTATATTTTACTTGATTCATTCAAATCGAAAATATATAAATATTTATCTTTGCTTGTAACTAGTTTACTTCTTTGCTTGCTTGAAAGTTGATATCATGTGTGAATTCGAGAAAGTTATTGTTGAGAGTTCTAGCAATAGTGCTAGTGACTCGGAAGAGGAGAGACCAAAATTTATTGATTCTACATTATCCTCCAAAAAGTAAAGTTCCCCATAGTGATATTCACACGTGGCTAAAATCGAAAATTTATCATGTCGGTAGTGGGAACGTGATAACCCAGAAGTATATGGGGTTGCGACAGTCTTTGCGGGTAGTATTTCAACTTGATTTATTGATTCAACACAAGGGGAGCCAAAGAATATTTATTGGCCTGAGTAGTTGAGTTGTCAATTCAACCACACCTGGGATATTTCTGTAGAGGGAATATATAGTAGCACAACAAGTAATAGTAGTAATTGTAACAATGATAGCAGTAGCTTTGTAGCAGCAGTAACGATAGCAACTTTGTAATAGTTGTGACAGTAGCTGCATTAGTAGTAACTTGGCAAGATTTAGTATATGTAAAGCATAGGCACATGGATCAACGATATATAGATATGTATGCCATTCATCATGTAACAATTACACACTAGAGCAACACAGAACTAACTCCAATTCATCAATATAATGTAGGCATGTATTTCGTATGTAGTCATACGTGATTCGATAGGAACTTGCATAACATCTTTTGTCCCACCCTCCCTTGGCAGCGGGTTCCTAATGGAAACTAATGGATATTAAGGCATCCTTTTAATAGATAACTGAAACAAAGCATTAACACTTGGTGAATACATGAACTCCTCTGTGGGGACCCCGACTTACAAGTCGAGATCGCCGAATGAACGTGCTCAGTGATCCCACAGATCAATGCCCACCAAAACACAGAAACTGAATAACAAGAGTCTTACATCCATGCATATCGTTTGATACAATAAATGACCATTGCGGTCAAGTGTTACATATATAGGGACTTGAAGGCTAGCACACCAAACTTGACCAATAGCGGAGATATTGGTCGAAAGCTTGAACCCATGCCACCAGCCTTAACCTACATGCATTCTTACTAGGAAGCGTCCTAGCTCGCAGAAACGTCACCAAGTTACTCTTCACCATTTCCTGTTCTCTCATACCTGGTCAATGAAATAACTAGTGGCAAGCCAATGAGTACTTTGAATGTACTCGCAAACAGCCCATGATGTGGAACAAGGTAATAAAGGAACATGACATAGTATAAAAATGCAGCCTTTGCAGAAAGCAGGTTTTTATTTAATTGCAGTAACATGGTCAAGTGTAGGTATAATCATGCATCATAAGGTAGATGGTAATCATAAGAACAGGTTACAGATATCAACATATCTACTCAGGGTTGAACACCTCAGGTTCACCCTATATGTCAAGTCTCCAGACTAGTCATATCATCTTAATCAGGTATCACCATAATACACACAAACACTTGGTTTATGTGGAAACGACTGGACGTAGTTTAAGCAGGATTACCCAACTGTCGTTGACCATGGACACGACTATTTGAATAGTTTTACACTCTGCAGAGGTTGTACGTTGTACCCACGAGATCCGGGAAACCTCCGTGTCATCCACGACTCGCAGTATATAACATGCCCGAGGTAAGTACCTGATGACCCACAAGTATAGGGGATCTATCATAGTCCTTTCGATAAGTAAGAGTGTCGAACCCAACGAGGAGCAGAAGGATCTGACAAGTGGTTTTCAGCAAGGTAATATCCGCAAGCACTGAAATTATCGGTAACAAGTAGTTGTGTGGTGAGATGATTCGTAGCAAGCAACAAGTAACAAAAGTAGCAACGGTGCAGCAAAGTGGCCCAATCCCTTTTGTAGCAAGGGACAAGCCTGGACAAACTCTTATAGGAGGAAAAACGCTCCCGAGGACACACGGGAATTTCTGTCATGCTAGTTTTCATCATGTTCATATGATTCGCGTTCGTTACTTTGATAGTTTGATATGTGGGTGGACCGGCGCTTGGGTACTGCCCTTACTTGGACAAGCATCCCACTTATGATTAACCCCTCTCGCAAACATCTGCAACTACGAAAGAAAAATTAAGACAAATTCTAACCATAGCATTAAACTAGTGGATCCAAATCAGTCCCTTACGAAGCAACGCATAAACTAGGGTTTAAGCTTTTGTCACTCTAGCAACCCATCATCTACTTACTACTTCCCAATGCCTTCCTCTAGGCCCAAATAATGGTGAAGTGTAATGTAGTCGACGTTCACATAACACCACTAGAGGAAAACAACATACAAGACATCAAAATATTGAACGAATACCAAATTCACATGATTACTATTAGCATGACTTATCCCATGTCCTCAGGAACAAAAGTAACTACTCACAAAGCATAATTATATTCATGACCAGAGAGGTAATGAGTAGCATCAAGGATCTGAACATAAACTCTTCCACCAAATAATCCAACTAGCATCAACTACAAAGAGTAATTAACACTACTAGCAACCTTACAAGTACCAATCGGAGTCGGGAGACGGAGATTGGTTACAAGTGATGAACTAGGTTTTGGAGATGAGATGGTGATGATGAAGATGTTGATGGTGATGAGTCCCCTCTGATGAGAGGAGTGTTGGTGATGACGATGGCGACGATTTCCCCCTCCGGGAGGGAAGTTTCCCCGGCAGGATCGTCCTGCCGGAGCTCTAGATTGGTTCTGCCCAAGTTCCGCCTCGTGGCGGCGGCGAATCCTCGAAAAAGCCTCCTCCTGTTTTTTTAGAACGAAACCCTTCATATAGCAGAATAGGGGGGCCAATGGGCTAGCAGGGAGCCCACAAGCCCCCTAGGCGCGGCGAGGGGGGTGGCCGCTCCTACCAGGCTTGTGGCCTCCTGGTTGCGCTCCTCTGGTACTTCTTCGGCCCAGTATTTTTTATATATTCCCAAAAAATCCACGTTGATTTTCACGGCTTTTGGAGTTGCGCAGAATAGGCATCTCAAACTTGCTCCTTTTTCAGGCCAGAATTCCAAGTGCCGGCATTCTCCCTCTTCATGTAAACCTTGCAAAATAAGAGAGAAAAGGCATAAGTATTGTACCGTGAAGTAAATAACAGCCCAAAAAGCAATAAATAAGAACATGAAAGCATGATGCAAAATGGACATATCAACTCCCCCCAAGCTTAGACCTCGCTTGTCCTCAAGCGAAAGCCGAGCTCAATAAATATGACCACATGTTTAGGGAGAGAGGTGTCGACAAAACAAAATACGAACATGCATGCATCATGATCATGATCAGAACAGCAATACCAACATATAATCTCTCATGCTAAAGTGACAATTCCTTCTCAAAGTAAAGTATGGATCAAGAACCTTACCGAGAATTAGCAACCGATAGCCTTTAGTCATTGAAGAAATTGCAATTTATCACAACATCAGAAAGAGTCAAATAAGAGCTTGTAAAGCAAATCCACATACTCAATCAACTTTTTGTCCTCTACAATTGCTACAACTCATGTGGTACTCATGAGATCAAAGTTTCAACTGAACACAGAGAAAGATAGGGGCTTATAGTTTTGCCTCCCAACTGCTTACCTCAAGGGTAATGTCAACAATAATAATTCATGAATGCTTACCTCCAAGTTGACATATGAATATAGATCTTTCCCTAGCATATGACGTTAGCCAAGATAAAGGCGAAACAAGGAATTGGTGAAGATCACCATGACTCTTTCAAGGGCGAAAAATAAAGGTACAAGATAGGCCCTTCGCAGAGGGAAGCAGAGGTTGTCATGTGCTTTTGATGTTTGGATGCGTGTCCTCTTAGTGCGGAGGAACGTCACTTTATATTGCCTCTTGTGATAAAGAACTTTATTATGCAGTCTGTCGCTTTTATGTCTTCCTCATCACAGGTTCATACAAAGCTTATTTTCCACACACTAATAGACCATACATATTAGGGATCAATTTTTATTGCTTGCACCGATGACAACTTACTTGAGGGATCTTATTCAATCCATAGGTAGGTATGGTGGACTCTCATGGAAAAACTGGGTTGAAGGTTTATGGATGCACAAGTAGTATCGCTACTTTGTGCGGGAGTTTTGGCTAATATGAGGTGGAAGCAATCGTCACATGCTAAGGGATCTCTAGTCATATAACATTGTTCTGAACCAAGCAAACACAATTCATTATGTTGTCTTCCTTGTCCAACATCTACTTCTAAGCATGTAATAGTTTAGTGAGTGTTCACAACCATAGATGGTGTCAAAGATGATATATTTATATGTGAACCTCTCCTTCTTTATCACTTCCTATTAATGGCAACAATGACCAAGGTCTACGTTTGTCTACCCTCAACAAGTTTCAATTAACATCCTTTTTATATGTGAAGCCATCACTTTCCATAAGATCATTACATGATCTTTCATGCTTTTGTTCTTTTCTCATTCTTTTGATCATGGCAAGAGGCAAAGCCCTCAACTAAGACACTCTTTATTATATGGCTCACGAGCTCGAATACATTGGGGGTGACACAAAGCAAAACTCAAGACTAAAACACTAAGACTTTTAATCTACTAGATAAAGAGAAAACTGAAAAGGAACAAACTAAAACAAAGGTAAAGGCAAAAGATGTGGAGGTGATACGATCACGGGGCAACTCCCCCAAGCTTGGCACAAGCCAAGGGGATTGCCCATACCCATGCTTAGTTGTCTTCCTTTGGAGGTGATGGTGGTGGAGTTGTTGCAATGTTTGATTCCAAGAGGGCCATTAATCTTTGATTTATACCTTGGAGATCTGTGATATGTTTCTCCAGCAAAACAACTTCACGAGTGAGATAAGTATTGCAAGCACGAGTTATTTCACAAAACCTCAAGAGTTCAATCAAGGATGGAGACAATAGGTGGAGGTATGGTTGGAGGAAATCCACTTCTTCAACTTCTTCCTTGTTGAACACAGATTGTGCTTCATCCCATGCCTGATTCTTCTCCTTAGTTTTGCCCTTGGTTTCTTTAGGTAGCCTTTCCTTGGCCTCCATTTTTTTCGGATCAACATTTACTTCTCCATAGACTTGAGGGAGATTGTTCTCCCCCCCACAGATTCCTGGGACGACATCTTGCTCTAAATTTGCGGCAGAAAACAGGCTCGAAACGAAACAGAGGAAATTTGCGTGATACGAGGGTCAGACCTTTCGGGAGAATATATAATGATTTTTCCAGACCAGAAGGAGTACTCCGCACGAAAACAGAGTCCGGGAGGCACATGAGGTGGCCACAAGCCCCCCAGGCGTGGCCAGGGGGTGGGCCCGCGCCTGGGAAGCTTGTCGCCTCCTCGCGCACTTTCCGGACTAATTCCAACTTTTCTATTTTTTCAAAAATTCCAAAACGGAGAAAAATTCCTACTGGAAAAGTTTTGGAGTCTGTTTTCTTACCGAATCACATACCTCTTCGTTTTCAGAGTCTGAAACAGGCTGATAAATATCCCTTAGGTATTCTTCCGGAGTTATGGTATTGATGATATTGCTTTCAACATTTATGGGAGTACCTGAGATATAATGCTTGATTCACTGCCCATTTACAACTCTCGGACAATTACCTTCCGTGTTGTTGATCTTGATAGCACCGGAACGATATACTTCCTCAACAATATAGGGACCTTCCCATTTAGAGTGAAGCTTGCCTGCAAAAAATCTTAAACAAGAATTATATAGCAAGACATAATCACCTACATGGAACTCACGCTTTTGTATCCTCTTATCATGCCGCCTCTTAACCTTTTCTTTGAACAACTTGGCATTTTCATATGCATGAGCTCTCCATTCATCAAGCGAGCTAATGTCAAATAACCTCTTCTCACCAGCAAGTTTGAAATCAAAGTTGAGCTCTTTGATTGCCCAATAAGCTTTATGCTCTAGCTCAAGAGGTAAATGATATGCTTTACCGTACACCATTTTATACGGAGACATGCCCATGGGATTCTTATAGGTAGTTCTATAAGCCAAAAGTGCATCATGGAGCTTCTTAGACCAATCCTTTCTAGACCTGTTGACAGTCTTTTGCAGAATTAGTTTAATCTCTCTATTGCTTAGCTCTACTTGACCACTGGACTGAGGGTGATAGGGAGACGCAATTCTATGGTTGACATCATACTTAGCAAGTGTTTTACGGAAAGCACCATGAATGAAATGTGAACCACCGTCGGTCATTAGATATCTAGGGACTCCAAACATAGGGAAAACAACTTCTTTAAGCATCCTGATAGAGGTGTTGTGATCAACACTACCAGTGGGGATAGCTTCTACCCACTTAGTGACGTAATCATAGCAACTAGGATATGAGTATACGCGTTGAATTTTGGAAAAGGTCCCATATAATCACAGCCCCAGACATCAAATGGTTCAATGACAAGTGAATAGTTCATAGGCATTTCCTGACGTTCACCGATGTTACCTATTCTTTGACATTTGTCACAAGACAAGACAAACTTACGGGCATCCTTGAAGAGAGTGGGCCAATAGAAACTTGATTGCAATACCTTGTGTGCAGTTCTATCTCCCGCATGGTGTCTTCCGTAGGCCTCGGAGTGACACTTCTGTAGGATCTGTCCCTGTTCATGTTCAGGTACACAACGTCTAATAACACCATCTACTCCTTCCTTATAAAGGTGAGGATCATCCCAAAAGTAATGTCTCAAGTCAAAGAAGAATTTCTTCTTTTGCTGGTACGTGAAACTAGGTGGTATATATTTGGCAATGATATAGTTTGCATAATCAGCATACCACGGTGCACTACGTGAAGCATTGATGACATTCAATTGCTCATCAGGAAAGCTATCATCAATAGGTTGTGGGTCATCAAGAATGTTCTCCAACCTAGACAAGTTATCTACTACGGGGTTAGCAACACCCTTCCTGTCAACAACGTGGAAATCAAACTCTTGTAGCAAGAGAACCCATCTTATAAGTCTAGGTTTAGCGTCCTTCTTCTCCATGAGGTACTTAATAGCAGCGTGATCAATGTGAATAGTGACTTTGGAATCAACTATGTAAGACCTGAACTTTTCACATGCAAACACGACTGCTAAAAACTCCTTTTCCGTAGTAGCATAGTTTCTTTGGGCACTGTCTAGCGTTTTACTAGCATAGTGAATAACATTCAACTTATTATCAACTCTTTGCCCTAGGACAGCACCAACAACATAATCACTAGCATCACACATGATATCAGAAGGTAAGTTCCAATCAGGTGGTTGAACAATGGGTGCAGTTATCAAAGCCTTCTTAAGTATTTCGAAGGCTTCCTCACAATCATCGTCAAAGACAAAAGGAATATCCTTTTTCAAGAGATTGGTAAGAGGCCTAGAAATCTTAGAGAAGTCTTTAATGAACCTTCTATAGAAACCAGCATGACCAAGGAAACTTCTTATACCTTTGATATCTGTGGGGTATGGCATTTTCTCGATCACATCAAATTTAGCCTTATCGACTTCAATACCTCTTTCAGAAATTTATGTCCTAAGACGATGCCTTCATTAACCATAAAGTGGCACTTCTCCCAATTCAAGACAAGATTGGTGTCTTTATATCTCTGCAAGACTCGATCAAGGTTGCTGAAGCAATCATCAAAGGAAGACCCGTAAACGGAGAAGTCATCCATGAAAACCTCAACAATCTTTTCACAAAAATCAGAGAATATAGCCATCATACATCTTTGAAAGGTGGCAGGTGCATTACATAAGCCAAAAGGCATATGTCTATAAGCAAAGGTACCGAAAGGGGAGGTGAAAGTGGTTTTCTCCTGATCAGATTGTGCAACTGGTATTTGGGAGAAACCAAAATAACCGTCTAGAAAGCAGAAGTGTGTGTGTTTAGACAGTCTTTCTAGGATTTGGTCGATAAAAGGCAAAGGGTAATGATCTTTCCTAGTGGCTTTATTCAATTTCCTAAAATCGATCACCATCCTATAGCCAGTAATAATCCTCTCTGGGATCAATTCATCCTTATCATTAGGGACAACGGTAATGCCTCCCTTCTTAGGGACGCAATGCACCAGACTCACCCAATCACTGTGAGCAACATGATAGATAATACCTGCTTCCAGGAGCTTTAATATTTTTTTCTTACTACCTCTCTCATCTTAGGATTTAATCTCCTTTGATGATCAGCAACTGGTTTGGAATCAGGATTAGTCTTAATCTTGTGCTGGCATAGAGTGGGACTAATTCCCTTAAGATCATCAAGAGTATATCCAATATCAACACGGCGCTTCCTCAAAGTTTTTAGTAACTTCTTTTCTTCATGCTCTGATAGGCTAGCACTAATAATAACATGATATATCTCTTTTTCATCAAGATAAGCATACTTAAGAGTATCAGGCAACTGTTTAAGCTCGAACACAGGATCACCTTCTGGTGGGGGTGGATCCCCAAGAAGTTCAACAAGCAAATTATTCTTAAGGATAGGATATTGTTCTAAGACAGCCCTATCTATCTCATCCCTTTCATCCATATGCATATCATTTTCATGCTCAAGAAAGTATAGCTCTAAGGGATCAGTAGGAGGCATGAAAATAGAAGCCAAGGCAATAGTTTCATCCTTACTGGGCAACTCTTTTTCATGAGGTTGTCTACCAAACTTGGAGAAATTGAACTCATGTGACACACCTTCAAAGCCAACAGTGACAGTTTGCTTCTCACAGTCAATATGAGCATTGACAGTATTGAGAAAAGGTCTGCCAAATATGATGGGACAAAAGCTATCTTGAGTGGTAGCAAGAACAAGGAAATCAACAGGATACTTCGTTTTACCTCACAAGACTTCAACATTCCTAACAATTCCCATAGGGCAGATAATATCTCTATGGGCAAGCTGAATAGTGACATCAATAGGTTCTATCTCAACAGGTGCAATCTCGTCTTTGATTTCATCATATAAGGATTGAGGTATTGCACTAACACTAGCACCCACGTCACATAAACCATGATAACAATGATCTCCTATCTTAACAAAAACAACAGGCGTGCCAACAACATGCCTATGTTTATCTCTAGCGCGAGGTTTAGCAATTCTAGCAGCATCTTCACAGAAGTTAATATTATGTCCCTCAACATCATCAGACAGGAGATCTTTGATAATAGCAATGCTAGGTTCAACTCTAATTTGCTCAGGGGGTGTAGGTGTTCTAATGTAGCCTCTACGTATCAAAGTTGAAGCTTTAGAATGATCCTTTATCCTAACAGGGAAAGGTGGTTTCTCAATGTAAGCACTGGGAACAATAGGATCATTATTAGGCAATGATTTTCTCTTCAACTGGATTGGGTTTAACTACATTGACTTCTAAAGGAGGATGGTATTTAAATCACTTCTCTTTGGGGAGATGAATATGAGCAGCAAATGATTCACACAATGAAGCTACTATCTCAGAGTCAAGTCCATACTTAGCGCTAAAGTCACAAAAAGTATTTGTTTCAACAAAGGATTTAACGCAATCAAACTTGAAATTCATACCTGACTCCTTACCTTCTTCAAGATCCCAATCTTCAGAGTTGCGTTTAATTCTCTCCAATAAATTCCACTTGAAGTCAATATCTCTCTTCATAAAAGAACCGCAAGAAGTGTCAAGCATGGTGCGATCATCATGAGAAAGCCGAGCATAGAAGTTCTGAATGATAATTTCTCTCGAGAGCTCATGGTTGGGGCATGAATATAAAATTTATTTAAGCCTCCCCCAAGCTTGAGCGATGCTTTCTCTGTCACGAGGCCAAAAATTATAAATATAATTCCGATCACGATGTACTAGATGCATAGGATAAAACTTTTGATGAAATTCCAATTTCAACCGATTGTGGTTCCATGATCCAGTATCATCACATAGCCTATACCATGTCAACGCCTTATCCCCCAAATATAAGGGAAAGACCTTCTTCTTGACCTCATCCTCGGAAAACCTGCAAGCTTAAATAAACCACAAACTTCATCTACATAGATTAGATGCAAGTCTGGATGTGATGTTCCATCTCTTGTAAAAGGATTAGCCAGCAGTTTATCAAGCATACCCGAAGGAAATTCAAAGGAAATATTTTCAGTAGGTGCAACAGGTTGAGGAGCAACTCTTTGTGCTTCCGTTCGAGGTGAAGATACCCGAACAAGCCCCTCAAAGGATTAGTTTCCATAGTGACAAGTGACAATAAATTTCAGCACACTATATGAATGTTTCCTTACCAAGTTCCACTTACCAAAGGCGCTTCACTCCCCGGCAACGGTGCCAGAAAAGAGTCTTGATGACCCACAAGTATAGGGGATCTATCGTAGTACTTTCGATAAGTAAGAGTGTCGAACCCAACGAGGAGCAGAAGGATATGACAAGTGGTTTCAAGCAAGGTAATATCTGCAAGCACTGAAATTATCGGTAACAAGTAGTTGTGTGGTGAGATGATTCGTAGCAAGCAACAAGTAACAAAAGTAGCAACGGTGCAGAAAAGTGGCCCAATCCCTTTTGTATCAAGGGACAAGCCTGTACAAACTCTTGTAGGAGGAAAAACGCTCCCGGGGACACACGGGAATTTCTGTCATGCTAGTTTTCATCATGTTCATATGATTCGCGTTCGTTACTTTGATAGTTTGATATGTGGGTGGACCAGCGCTTGGGTACTGCCCTTACTTGGACAAGTATCCCACTTATGATTAACCCCTCTCGCAAGCATCCGCAACTACGAAAGAAGAATTAAGACAAAGTCTAACCATAGCATTAAACTAGTGGATCCAAATCAGCCCCTTACGAAGCAACACATAAACTAGGGTTTAAGCTTCTGTCACTCTAGCAACCCATCATCTACTTACTACTTCCCAATGCCTTCCTCTAGGCCCAAATAATGGTGAGGTGTTATGTAGTCGACGTTCACATAACACCACTAGAGGAAAAACATCATACAAGACATCAAAATATCGAACGAATACCAAATTCACGTGACTACTATTAGCATGACTTATCCCATGTCCTCAGGAACAAAAGTAACTACTCACAAAGCATAATCATATTCATGAACGGAGAGGTAATGAGTAGCATCAAGGATCTGAACATAAACTCTTCCACCAAATAATCCAACTAGCATCAACTACAAAGAGTAATTAACACTACTAGCAACCTTACAAGTACCAATCGGAGTCGGGAGACGGAGATTGGTTACAAGTGATGAACTAGGGTTTGGAGATGAGATGGTGCTGATGAAGATGTTGATGGTGATGAGTCCCCTCTGATGAGAGGAGTGTTGGTGATGACGATGGCGACGATTTCCCCCTCCGGGAGGGAAGTTTCCCCGGCAGGATCGTCCTGCTAGAGCTCTAGATTGGTTCTGCTCAAGTTCTGCCTCGTGGCGGCGGCGAATCCTCGAAAAAGCCTCCTCCTGATTTTTTGGAACGAAACCCTTCATATAGAAGAAGAGGGGGGCCAGTGGGCCAACAGGGACCCCACAAGCCCCCTACTCGCGGCTAGGGGGGTGGCCGCGCCTACCAGGCTTGTGGCCCCCTGGTTGCGCTCCTCTGACACTTCTTCAGCCTAGTATTTTTTATATATTCCCAAAAAAATCCACGTTGATTTTCACGGCTTTTGGAGTTGTGCATAATAGGCATCTCAAACTTGCTCCTTTTTCAGGCCAGAATTCCAACTGCCGGCATTCTCCCTCTTCATGTAAAGCTTGCAAAATAAGAGAGAAAAGGCATAAGTATTGTACCGTGAAGTGAAATAGCAACCCAAAAAGCAATAAATAACAACATGAAAGCATGATGCAAAATGGACGTATCAGTACCTGATTATTGCCTTTCCCCTGACGACACTAGACGAAGAGTCCACTCGATTGGTACCCAGCCCACATGATGCACGTCTTACGAGCACCAACTCTAGAATGTATGATCCATGCGGGGACCAACGGTGAGCCCGGAACACGTAAAAACGGCATAGTCGACCTACCTCGTACGACCCCGCCACGAGAGTGACCACATATCACTCCCTCCACTAGTAATGCGGGCTCTTTGCTAGCACCGACCAAAGTAATCAACAAAGCCCCATCACATAAAGGGGTATCGTGGTCGCACATGTAAGGTTGGGACGGCCGACACACCATAAATCTAATCCCATTTCTGAAACCACTCACACAAAATCTTTCCGGTTCACCACTTTTTCCTCAAGTGGTCTTCCAACTCAACTCCATCATCCTCGGGCATTAGTGGCACCCGATGGGGTTTTCGAAAAACCTTTGATTTCAACTCTGTGTTACCATCAGCATGCACATGCTCATCCTATGCGTAGCACTATTGTCTACTTGTCAACATTTTATCAGCGTGACTCTCATATATGGTAGGGTCATGCTCAATGCAAGTTCTCTGGAGGAGCTATCGGAAACACCATGCTGGGGTGCACCGATTAATCTTAACTATATGCATCAGAATAAAGTAAGCAACATGTCATGCCTAGAAATGTTTTCTCAGACATGTGAAAGGGCTGCTTGCCTTTGCTCATATAAGTCCTTGGGGTCTTCGAGGTCTTCCGGTCCAACTCCGATTACTCTGCTTACTCTGTCAACTATCGTCGGAAACAACCAAAGTAAGCCACCCAACAAGCAGAAACAAAAGTGCTATATAAATAGGAGTTTTATTTTTCTTGGACCTCTCTGGTCATAAGAAAAATACCTGAAGCTTGCTCTAGGAGATTTGGACCATCAGGTATTTTTGAATGCACAAAAGGAGGAATAGGTGATCCCTTAAGAGGCCCGCAGAAAACATTCTGCTAAAAATGAGTGGATGCACTCATTTGATAGATCATGATTTTAGAAATATTTAGGGAGTTGTTTCACTGGATTTGGAGTGGATGTGAACATTCTAGGGATTTTCTAACATTGGATAAATAACAAAAAGGGGCTATTTATTTAATACAACAGAAACATGCCAGATAAAAATGTTGACTAATGCTTCAAAAATAGTGCATGATATTAGAAGGCTTTGGAAATTGGAATCACTCCATTTGGAGCCGATTTGAATCCTCAAGGACTTTTGCAAGGTGGGGGCCAAAAATATTCAAATTTGTATTTGAATATTAATGCCACAGAAAAGTTAATTGTAAAAATGCGCAAGGCACCTCCTTGGATAGTACTTGATTTTAGGAACCTACAGAAATTTGAATTAATCAAATTGGAGTTAGAATGAATTAACTATAGATTTTAGAATTTACCAGAAAAAGAAAAGGAGAGGGAATTCGCTTAGGGCAAAGATGCGCCCGTGGCGCGAGATGGCCATTGGGCCGGCCCATCTGCTCGACTCGCCAGTGAAGGAGCAACGCCGTAGGCGTATGACGCCCGATGCGCTTTCGCCTTAGGGAAACAGATCCGGCTAGAGTCGCGTCCACTTACCAGAGCCGGGACCCATTCGTCAGTGGCCCGGTCCAGATGGCTGGCCGACAGGTGGGGCCCTGGCGACATGTTCGTCTCCCTCCTCCCGCTCGTGTAGAGGAGGGGCAGAGGAGGGCAGCGCATGCTGGGTTGGCTCCACCATCCACCTCTGGTGGGGCTCGGCTCACCGACTCGGCTAGGGGGCCGCACCACCTCCATTCCCGGGCCATGCACCTAAAGTGGAGGGCTGCTGTGGCGCCAACACAGGAGCTAGCGGGGGAGGCCGCAACCGCCACTAGCCTCGAGCGCTTGGCGCCCTGAGGAAAGACGGGGCGAGGGGAGGGGCTTGCGCCGGCTAGGAGTGACCACAAGGGAGCCTAGGGGCGAGGGGGAGCCCTTGGTTGGTCCGGGCTCGAGCGGAGCCGAGGGGCGGCGATGGAGTGGTGGGGAGAGGAGGAGGGTGCGGGAGCTCCAATGGGGGGGGGGTCCTAGAGGTGCGCAGAGGGAGGAGGAAACTAGGGAGAGGTAAGAGAGGGCTCCGGGACGAGGAGATAAGCGAGGGGGCAACATGCAGAGCTCGGGAGCGCTGCGGATGCGCTCTGGCATGGGATAGCACGCGTTCCAGGGGCGTTTTGGAGGCGATCTTGCATCAAGAAGGGGTTGGACTGGTCAAAGGGATCCCCGGGTGCTCTGAGACATGCTCCAACGGCCCGATTCGAGCTGTAGGAAGGAGACAAGGCGCAGAGCACCATTTTAGCACGCCGGGGAGGTGGTCACCACCCTACTTTGTGTCCAGGGCCACCCCTTGGCCAGACCAAGGTGTCAAGCATGCAATGCATGCATGCCACGAAGTACTGGTAAAGTTTGGACCCAAGTGGACCAGGTTAGATTGGGGTTGGACTGCAATTAAGTTTGCAGCAACAAACTAAAGGTTGGAAATGAGGGTACTTAATGGAGGATTCTGGGAATTAAACCATGTCTAGTAGTCTTAGGCATGGGAAGACTACAAGACTGCCAATTTTCAGCTTAGGGAAATGAGTTTAGCTAGCAGTTGTAGTTCAAGGCTACAATTATGCCAGAAATCAAGTTTCAGATGTGCTGCTCATTTTTCCCTCATGAGCATGCTATATTTTGATTTGAAATGATGCATTGGCATACTAGAGTTGCTCTGGAAGGATTTGGGGCATTAGCTTAAGCAAAGGTATAGCAAGAGGGGTAAAAATGGTGCTGCCAAGGTAAAAATGAGAGGTAGCTACGTGGAGTCACCCTCCAATAATTTACCAGTGGCCATGGTAAGGTTACTGGAAGTAAAAGTTAACTAGGGAAGGATGTGGTAAAAATTTAAGCTCAAGGGAAATAGTGGAAGGGGCCAAAGCAGCAAATTTGGTAAATGCACACAATGTGTTTGATGGATGTTAGGGCTACCATATGGATTCCAATTGCTACAAAACTTAAGAGGATCACATAATAGATGCAAATAAGCCTGAACACCAAATTTGGGATTTGGTGGAGAAAGTTTGCAATGTAGACTTGAAAAACCCATGAAGTGGGCAGAAATGGATCTCTGCATATAAAACCTTGCAAATCAATTCCCACAAATACAAAACTTGGTGTGTGGGCATTATTTGAGCATTAAAGCATACCCAAAAAGTTTGGGATCGATTGGAGAAACTTTATAATGTAAAGTTTCCCAAAGTTAGAAATCAATAGAGAAGGTTTTGAGGGGTTTGGGACAAGTTGTTATATTCTCCTTGATGTACCACTTGGTGTGGATGCATTATTGGAGTAGCAGAACGTGTCCACCAAATTTGAGCAGAATTGGATATAATTAGCAATGTAGAGTTGCTCAAATATGGATCTGGACAGATAGGGTTTTAGAATAATTAAATGAATCAAATCAACTTGGATAGGGATGAAACTTGGCAAGATCATCACAAATATCATATGTGACATGCTAGAATTTTACAGGAATTTATTGAGAATATTTCTTATAGAAATATTCCAAAATCTTGAAATAGGCAGGAAGGGTTTTGAAGGGTTGTGCCTAATATTTTGAACATGACCATGTGTTGAAACTCTTATATATGGAATATATATGTCCACTGAGTTTCCCTAAATTGTCTTAAGTATTTTTAAAGCAAAAAAAAACTTTCCTTCATTAGGGACCATTTCTGGCCTGAGAGAAAGGCATTTAAATAAAATATTAAAAGAACTTTCCTAATTTGAGGGCTTGTAGTACAAATAATAATATTGTGGTTTTGGGAAGTAATTTTGATAATGGAATTTAAATAAAATATTTGGTGCAAAAAAAACTTCCCTAATTTGAGGGCTTGTAGTACAAATCCCAACTCAGGGGGTTTTGAAAGCCTAAATTAAATAAAAGCTCTTTGGTCAAAATATTATTATGGTCCTATACACATGGCATGATCATTAGGCAAGATTTTGGGTCAAGGAGGTGAGTCTATAGAGTAGAAGGAATATTGGGATTAAACATAAGCAACTAGCAAGCAAGCAGGAGTCATATCAAGCATCACAATCAATCATAAATATTTTAATTGGTCCTAATTTTTGAGAAAAGTTAATTAGTGAGGATAGTTAAAACACAGGGTGTTACATCCTCATACTACGACAATCACCTGAAAGAATCCTAGTTATTGTGATCTTGGGGGATGCAGATCATACTATGTAATAAGTGCATACAACTTGCAAGATAGGATCTAAACACTTTCATATTCAGAGAAAACATAATAGGTTCAGATCTGAAATCATGGAACTTGGGATCTAGTGACAATCATTAAGCACAAAGTCAAAGCAACATTAATCTCACAACATAATGGATACTAGGGATCAAGCCTTATCAACTTAACGCGATTACATGATAAATCTCATCCAAACCCCATCACCATTGAACAATCCTACTGATGAATTACTCACTCCCGATGGTGAGCATCATGGAATTTTTTATGGAGAAGGGCTGGTAATGATGATGGCGATGAATCCCCCTCTCTGAAGCCCGAAACAGACTCTAGATCAGGCCTCCCAAGGAAGAATGGGAGGTGGCGGTGGCTCCGACTCGTAAATCACAATTAAATCTTCTCTCTTATTCTTTCTTTGAATATAAGAATTTATAGGACTCGAATTAGGGATAAAAGAGCCACCTGGGGCCCACCACACAATATGGTGTGCCCGTGGTGGTGGTGGGGACGCCCTGACGTGTGTTGGCCCATAGGAAGCCCCCTCTAGTACTTCTTCGCTCCATAAGTCCTCATGTATTCCATAAATAATTCACAAAAAGTTTCATCCGATTACGAGAACTTTTATTTCTGCACAAAAGTAACACCACGGTAGTTCTGCTGAAAACAATGTCAGTCCAGGTTAGTTCCATTCAAATCATATAAACTCGAGGGCAAAACCAGAGCAAAAGTGTTTGGAGAAGTAGATACATTTGAGACGTATCAACTCCCCCAAGCTTAACTCATTGCTTGTCATCAAGCAATTTAGTTCATAAATTGAAATTGATAAAAGAAAACTTTTACAAACTCTTTTGTTCTCGTTATTATACACATGCTTAGCTAGTGTTCAAGTTTTCAACATAAATCATGAATAATCCATATCCATGATAACAACCATACATTATATTTACTCATGACAATACATAACCAACTAGCAAGCAATAATAAAGTATCTTACATTCCAACAATTTTTCAAAACAATCATGATAAAATATGATGACATGGTATTTCACTAGCCCTTTCTAAGACCGCAAAACATAAATGTAGAGCACCTCTAAGGTTCAAACAACAACTAAACATTATAATTCAGGGTAGAAGAGGTCTAGTCATGCTCACCTCCGTCATTAACGAGCTTCAATGCATAAGAATGAAAATATTGCTCTAAAATCTAGTGCTTTAGTATTAAGGTGATGACTCAAAGTAAATGGAAGGAAAATAGAATGGACGTATGCAGAGGGAAGCATTATTCTGTGAGGTGCCACAGTTGAAAGTTTTAAAACAGAGATGAATTGTAATTTTGGGTGATGAGCTTTTCCTGTCAACGTCACAATAGAGTTTTCAATATCTTCCATGCTAAACACATTAGTGGCAGTTCACAAGCGGAAGTATAAAGTTGACTCCTTTTCCACCAACGATACACAAACCATGGCTAGCTGAATTCACGGGTGCCCTCCAACATATCAACTGTCCTAGGATTTTTGTTTAATTTAATTTTAATTAAGTAGGACTGTGCATCCTTTTTACTAGCCTCTCTCATGAAGTGACATTTGTGTAAATGCCTATCTTGAGAATAACCCGCTTAGCATGGAAGATACTGACCGCCCCCTCACTCCATGAACAGTACGAGCACACCAAGCATGTGTTTCCTTGAATATTTAGAGGTGGCACATGCAAATTTACTTGGAATGGCAAGGTAATACCACATATAGGTAGGTATGGTTGTTAGGGATATACCCAGGTACGATATCGAGTATGCGGTCTGAACTGTGGATCTAGGGTCGATGGGTAACAAGATACGATGGGGGCAGTGTTTTACCCAGGTTCGGGCCCTCTTGATGGAGGTAAAACCCTACGTCCTCCTCTTGCCGTTATTGACGAGATTATACAGAGTACAAGGTTGATCTAGTTCGAGATCGATGTTGTGGTCTAAACCCTAATTGTAATGAGCTTGATGTATACTGCGAGCTATGATCCCCTAGCTTATAAGTCGCTAGGGGTGTCAGGGTTTACACGAGGTCGGTTACAACAGGGAAGGAATATGCTGATGCCTATATCTCCTTGGATTGCATGCCTAGTCTTACCAAGAGTCCATCTAGAATACAACACTTGTGTCAATGGTCGAATAACTGAGAGAGCCCGACCCATATGGATAGGTAAGTGGCACAAGGACACCTAGTCCCAGACTCCCTTAGTAGACCCCGAACTAGCCTCCAATACCAAAATCCTCCTCCATGGGGCATAGGCTTGTGGGGCGAGTTCATCCTTTCTTCTCCGACCCAAGACAACTCGTCTCTTGACGACTCGTTCTCCTTTAAACACGAAGTTTTATATATATATATATATATATATATATATATATATATATATATATATATATATATATATATATAAATATAAATATATAGTCCTGGACCTACTGTTTTAACAACGGACGACAACTTTTCTAATTCGAAAGGTCACCGTTTTTGAACGGTCGGCTCGAGACCGTTTTATTTGGCACGTCCCATCTTGGAGATCGTACCCCCTTTTTAATGATACGGTTTATGGCTGGGGCTTACCCCAGACACCCATAACTAAGATTTTTCCGAGAAGTGGAGGAGTTTACGATAAAATAGTGAGACCTTAGGCATTCTAGTAAGTCATAAAACGTAAAAACCTGTCACCTTGACCTCCTCTCACACCTCAGATCTTGCTCGCCATCGCCATTCCCCTTTCTCCAAGTTCCAGCGCCCTAGATCTTATGCCCCTCCCAAGCTGTCGAATCCTCACTAGTACGGCAATGGCCAGCGCTGGTTGCAAGGGCAAGTGGGATGTCTCCTTCGTTTGTGAAAAAGACATTTTGGAGCTGAAGAGTTGTTGCTACCTCCCGGAAGACATACTCCACCGCACGCGAGAGGAGGACAAAGTTATCACCACCCCAAGGGATGGGAAAGAGTAGTTTTTGTCCCTCATTTCATCGAAGGTTTCAACTTTCCCCTTCACCCATTCATTCGGGGGATCATGTTTCATTATGGTCTCGACTTCCACGATCTCCCCCCGAACTCCATCACTCATCTCTCCACTTTCATAACGGTCCGTGAGGCCTTCTTGCGGGTCCAACCCCACTTCATCCTGTGGCTGAAGGTCCTTAAGGTCAAGCCCAAGGTCGTCAATGGTGAACAGGCTGCCTACGGAGGGGCAATCATCGGCAAGCTCAATGGGGGCAACATGGCCAAAGGGCACATTCATCAACACTATCAAGTCATGGCAAAAAGAGTGGTTCTACATCACCGAGCCACGCAACACCGGTAAAGTAGCTCCTCCCGCATTCAGATCTGGCCCCTCTATGTGCCTCACATCCTGGACGGAGAAGGCCATAGATTGGGGGGAGGCTGTTGACGTGAAGGAACTCACAAAGAGGATCTCCGATCTAATGGAGAAGATCGACCTTACCAACATGGTATAGGTGATGCTGCATCGGGGCCTTCTCCCCAGCCAGAATCGGTTTGCCCCGATGTGGGAATATGATCTGGAGAATCCAGACAGTGTGGCTGGCTCGTTATGGAGCTTTTTCCGTACCACACTCAAGAAGCTGTGGAAGGCCCTATTGAAATTGCAAAAGACTTGGCGTGACGAGGAGGTGGCTGAAGGCCTTTCCCTCCTCAGTCCTACTGGATTGGTAACGCTTTTACTGAATTGTTTAAACTTTCATCCCTCTTTTAACAAGTCACTTACACCCTTCTTCCCCAATACCTTCAGATCCGGCTGAAGAATCCAGACGGATTAACTGTCCGACGCCTTTACCTGAGGACGCTATGACCCCTGTGCCAACGTCCATGTTGGTCGAGAAGTCGTACATGGCTCCGAGGGAGAAGGAGGAACATAAGAAAGGGAAGAAGAAGATTCGGGGCGCTTTGATCAAAGGGTGCCCTAGACACTAAGTCTGAAGAGACACAAGCTCCCTCCCACGTGGTGGGAGAAGAAGAGGAAGATGAGGAGGAGGTAAGCGACTCCTCTCATACCAAAAACAAAACAACGTCCCAAGACGCTCAGGGCGACCTGATAACCCACAAGTATAGGGGATCGCAACAGTTTTCAAGGGTAGAGTATTCAACCCAAATTTATTGATTCGACTCAAGGGGAAGCCAAAAAATATTCTCAAGTATTAGGAGTTGAGTTGTCAATTCAACCACACCTGAAATATTTAGTATCTGCAGCAAAGTATCAGTAGAAAGGTAGTATGATAGCATCAGTAGTAACAGTAACCAGTAGCAGCAAAGTGATAGCAGTAGCAGCAAAGTAACATCAGTAGCGACAGAGTAACAGTAGCAGCAGTGACGGCAGTAGCAGCAAAGTAACGTAGCAAGGACCAGTAGGAAAAGACTCGTAGGCATTGGATAGGTGATGGATGATTATGCCGGATGCTATTCATCATGTAACAGTTATAACACGAAGAGATATGTAACTAGCTCCAGTTTCTCAATGTAATGTAGGCATGTATTCCGTATGTAGTCATACGTGCTTAGGGAAAAGAACTTGCATGACATCTATTGTCCATCCCTCCCGTGGCAGCGTGGTCCTAATGGAAACTATGGGATATTAAGGTTCCTTTTAATAAAGAACCGGACCAACGCATTAACACATGGTGAATACATGAACTCCTCATACTATGGTCATCTCCGGGAGTGGTTCCGGCTATTGTCACTCCGGGGTTGCCGGGTCATAACACATAGTAGGTGACTACAACTTGCAAGATAGGATCAAGAATACGCATATATTGGCGACAACATAATAGGTTCAGCTCTGAAATCATGGCACTCGGGCCCTAGTGACAAGCATTAAGCATGGCAAAGTAGTAGCAACATCAATCTCAGAACATAGTGGATACTAGGGATCAATCCCCGTCAAAACTAACTCGATTACATGATAGATCTCATCCAACCCATCACCGTCCAGCAACGCTATGAAGAGATTACTCACGAACGGTGAATAGCATCATGGAATTGGCGATGAAGGAAGGTTCATGATGACGATGGCGACGATTTCCCCTCTCCGGAGCCCAGAACGGACTCCAGATCTGCCCTCCATAGGAAGAACAGGAGGTGGCGGCACCTCCGTATCGTAAAACGCGATGTACTCCTCTCCGTGATTTTTTTCAGATGAAAGAGGCTAAATAGAGTTGAGATTGGAGGTGGTGGAGCAACGTGGGCCCCACCGGCCTGCCAGGCGCGGTCAGGGGGGGGGGTGCCTGGTGGGCTTGTGGGCTCCACGCTCCACTTCCTCCGTTGATTCTTGCGCCAGTATTTTTTATATATTCCACAAAAATTCTCCGTAAATTTCCAGGTCATTCCGAGAACTTTTATTTCTGCGCAAAAACAACACCATGGCAATTTTGCTGAAAACAACGTTAGTCCGGGTTAGTTCCATTCAAATCATGCAAATTAGAATCCAAAACAAGGGCAAAAGAGTTTGGAAAAGTAGATACCATGGAGACATATAAACTCCCCCAAGCTTAAAACCTTGCTTGTCCTCAAGCAATTTAGTTGACAAACTGGAAGAGACAAAAGAAAAACTTTTACGAACTCTGTTTGATCTTGTTGTTGCAACTATGTCTAACTCATATCCAGAGTTTCAGCAAGATCACAAGTTAACCACATAAGAAAAAGACATCTAGGTCTCACGGTAAACTCATATCAATGGTATAATCAACTAGCAAGCAATAATGATAAGTTTCAAACGTCAACACTTCAATCATGACAAACATGAAGCAGTGTAAACAGATGGTATCTCGATAGCTCTTTCTGAGACCGCAAAACATAAATGCAGAGCACCTTCAAAGACCAAGGGCTGACTAAACATTGTAATTCATGGCAAAGAAGATCCAGTCACAGTCATACTCAACATCAGTCAAAAGCAAAGCATAAAAATGACAGAGGTGCTCTCTAATTGGTGCTTTTATAAGAAGAAGATGACTCAACAGGAACATAAATAGACAGGCCCTTCGCAGAGGGAAGCATTGATTTGCAGAGGTGCCAGAGCTCAAGCTTTGAAAACAGAGATAATAATTTTGGGTGGCATGCTTTCATTGTCAACGCAATGACCAAGAGTTCTCACCATCTTCCACGCTACACATGCTATAGGCGGTTCCCAAACAGAAAAGTAAAGTTTTGACTCCCCCACCACCGATCAATCACACTCCAGGACTAGCCGAATACTCGGGTGCCGTCCATACCAACATCAATCCAAGGGGAGTTTTGTTTGCAATTATCTTTTTGATTTGAGCATGGAACTGGGCATTCCAATTACCGGCCCCTTTCTCGTGAATGATAGTGAATAAACACATATCGAGGATAACACGCCTAGCATGGAAGATACTGATCGCCCCTTGTCACCACAGGAGAGGTTCGGTCATGCAAAACAGATTATTTCTTGAAGGTTTAGAGAGTGGCACATGCAAATTTACTTAGAACGACAGGTAGATACCTCATATAGGTAGGTATGGTTGACTCATATGGAACAACTTTGGGTTTATGGAAGTGGATGCACAAGCAATATTCCCGCTTAGTACAAGTGAAGGCTAGCAAAAGACTCGGAAGCGACTAACTAGAGAGCGACAACAGTCATCAAAATGCATTGAGATTAACCAACATTGAGTGCAAGCATGAGTAGGACATAAATCACCATGAACACGAATATCATAGAGGCTATGTTGATTTTGTTTCAACTACATGCGTGAACATGCGCCAAGTCAAGCCACTTGAATCAGTCAAAGGAGGATACCATCCTATCATACTACACACAGTCATCTCAAAATTCATGTTGGCATCCAAGACAAACCATTATAAGCTCCTAGCTAATTAAACATGGCATCATAAACTATGATCTCTAAGTTGTCATCGCAAACATGTTTCTCTCACAACAAAGTTGAATCAGGAATGATGAGCTAGTCATATTTACAAAAATAAAATAGATCGAGTTCATACCAGCTTTTCCAGGCTCATTCACTTAATCATATATCATCATTATTGCCTTTCACTTGCACGACTGAACGATGTGAACAATAATAAGAGTGCTCGTGCATTGGACTACGATGGAATCTGCAAGCAAACACAAAGGAGAAGACAAAGTAATATGTCTCTTTGATAGATAAACAGATATGCATGCGAGAGCCACTAAACATTGTAACCATGGTCTTCTACCTTGACCCAAAGAAAAAGAAAACTATTTGCGCTGGAAAGCTCCCAACAAGCAAAAGAAGAACAAGAAAATCTTTTTGGGTTTTCTCGAACTAGACAAACACACGAAAAGAAAACGAGAAAAAGAAATAAACTAGCATGGATGATAAAGTGGCAAAGTGTGAACACCGACTAACAAAGTGAAAGTGTAAGCAAGAATATAAAGTCGGTGAGAAACACGTACTCCCCCAAGCTTAGGCTTTTGGCCTAAGTTGGTCTACTCCCAAGGAGGGAAATAACCAGCTCCGGGGTACTCCAGAGTGTACTGAGGATGCCACTGCTGTGTGAGCTCCTCTGGCTCCCACTGATAAACTGGCGTCTGGTACTCGACTAGTGGCTCGGGCACGGGCACCTATGGTTGGGCTATGCCCCAATATGCGTAGATGTCCGAGGGCATAATAATGTACCTTCCTGTATGAAGATTGAACAAAGAAGGAGCATGCAAAGTAATAGTTTCACGACTGCCCTGACTAAATACCAGGTTATAAATCATCCTTCTATTTATATCTCTATCAAGAAAGTCATGGTGAACCAAGCTATCATAGTCTAGATATCTCTCAGGAAGAAGAATCTCTTCTTCCTCGTCCAGTCTAACAGGTATCTCAAAGTGTCTGGCAAGACGGGTAGCATAGATACCTCCATAGACAATGCCTTTAGAACGGTTCGTGTTCAACCGTTGGGCTACTATAGCGCCCAAGCTATAAGTTTTATCATTATAAAGGGCTTCGCGCAAGACCGCAAGATCTGGGGAGCTAAGGGACCCAGCCTTCCCACGGCCAATCAAGCATTTTCCCACGAATAATGAGAAGTACCGAAGCACGGGAAAATGTATGCTAGCAGCTCTAGCGCAAGACACTCCTCTCTCCTCTCCTACAGCAATAGTATTTATGAAAGCCTCCAAGTCCCGTGGACGAGGTTCATGAATATCCCCAACAAAAGGCAATTTGCAAACATTGCAAAAATCCTGGAGTGACATGCGCTGGGGGATATCGTATAATTTGAACTCAACCATAGGAGGATTCTTCCTTGGATAGAAATTAAAGCTTTGCACGAAAATATTGGTGAGGAGGAGGTATTGCGGACACTTATCTTCAACGAAGGCGGTAAGGCCTGCGTTCTACATCAAGTAATAAAAGTCCTCATAAAGTCCGGCGGCGTGTAAGAACACATCGCTTGGCCATTCGCACGCTCGAACTTCTGCAACTCGGGGGACCGGATACTTGGGTTTTTTCTTCTCATTCCCATGATCCTTGGGGTCACGACTTGAAGAGACTCTTAAGAACCTCCTCATCTTTTCCCTTTTCTATCTCTGAAAATTTCTGAAATTTTAGTGACTCTAAGGAAAAGTGAATAAGGTTCAACTAAACTCGTAGCAACTACTCCCACAAGTGCCTAGAGGCCATATTACGCATCAAAACTACTTGGGATCAGCTAAAATTAGCATGCAAAGCTCAAGAACAGGGTCACCAAGGCAACAAAAATACGCGAAGCATAAGGCACTAGAGCAAAAACTAATTGGACCAATGGAGGAGTCACTTACCAAGGAGTAATTTCCCCAAAACAGTTTGGTGAATGGTGCTTTGCACAAGGAGATAGAAAATCCTAGCAAGAAGAGCAAGAACACGGGTTTGAGCTGCGAAACGATTTTTTCTGGAGGTAGGAGAAGCATATGGGAGCTAGAATGAGTGGAGGGGGTGCATGTGGGCCCCACAAGCATGGTAGGCACGACCAGGGGGGGTGCCCGCGCCTCCAGGGCTTGTGGCCCACTGGTGCAGCCCCCTGACTAGCTCTTCGTCTCAGTATTTTTCAAAAATTCCAGAAAAAATCATACTTGATTTTCAGGACGTTCGGAGAACTTTTATTTTCGGGGTACTTATCTACGGGACACAAAAAGCAGAAAATAGGGAAAACTAAACTAAATCTATCATTTTTCTTCTAAGCAACCGAAGGTGAAAGCTTGGAACAAAGGTTTGTGACTCCTCGATTCATCCATCTCATGGTCATCGAAAGAAATCCGTCAATGAGGTTGATCAAGTCTCATTGACTAACTTTTTCGAATCGCAAAAGAGACGGAGAATTCTCGAATAGTCACTAGGTTACCTCAATGGGGATGTGAATATCCCCAACAAGCAATCATACTTCATCTTGACAGTAGGTATAGGGCATTCAAAGCTCCCAATAAGAATCGATGAAGTTTTTTTGATAGCATTGATGCAATGTACTCGATATTGTTTCTTCGGAAAGTGCACCGTATGCTCATTACCGTTGACATGGAAAGTGACATTGCCGTTGTAGAAATCAATAACAGCCCCTGTAGTGTTTAAAAAGGGTCTTCCAAGGATGACCGCCATTGCATCATCCTCTGGAATATCCAGAATAACAAAGTCCGTTAAGATAGTAACGTTCGCAACCACCACATGCACATCCTCGCAAATGCCGATAGGGAAAGAAGTTGATTTGTCGGCCATTTGCAGAGAGATTTTAGTGGGTGTCAACTTATCCAATTCAAGCTTACGATAAAGAGAGAGAGGCATAACACTAACACCGGCTCCAAGGTCGCATAAAGCAGTTCTAACGTAGTTGCCTTTAATGGAGCAAGGTATAGTGGGCACTCCGGGATCACCTAGTTTCTCAGGAGTTCCACCCTTGAAGGTATAGTTAGCAAGCATGGTGGAAATCTCAACCTCAGGTATCCTCCTCTTATTAGTCACAATATCCTTCATGTACTTAGCATACAGAGACATTTTGAGCATATCTGTCAAACGCATTTGCAGAAAGACACGTCTAATCATTTGAACAAATCGCTCAAAATCCTCATCATCCTTTTTCTTGGATGGTTTGGGAGGAAAGGGCATGGGTTTCTGAACCCATGGTTCTCTTTCTTTACCATGCTTCCTAGCAGTGAAGTCGTTCTTATCGTATCTCTTATTCTTAGGCTGTGGGTTATCAAGATCAACAGGTTCAATCTCCACATCCTTATCATTGCTAGGTTGAGCATCAACATGAACATCACTATTGATATTATTATTAGGCTCATGTTCATCACCAGATTGTGTTTCAGCATCAGAGACAGAGACATCTTTTGGACTCTCAGGTGTAGCAGCAATAGGGTTGCTAGCGTGCAAATCCCTATCATCTTTCTTCTTCTTTCTAGGATGACTAGGTGCATCAATGCTAATCCTTGAGAATCTTGTTCAATTCTCTTAGGTTGACCCTCAGGATACAAAGGTTCCTGAGTCGTTCTACCGCCTCTAGTGACGACTCTGACAGAATTGTCATTCAACTCATTGAGCAAGTCATTCTGAGCCTTAAGTACTTGTTCTACTTGAGTAGTAACCATAGATGCATGTTTACTCAAGAGCTTAAGATCATTGACATTTATGTCCACACAAGCACTTAAATGACTAAGCATACGAGCATTCTGTTCCAATTGTCTGCTAACATAATCATTGAAACTCTGTTTTTTGGCAACAAAGTTATCAAATTCGTCCAGGCATAAGCTAGCAGGTTTATCAAAAGGAATATCACTCTCATCGAACCTACGAAGAGAATTTACTTCTACTACCTGTATCGGGTTATCCAGACCATGGATCTCTTCTATAGGTGGTAGATTTTTGACATATTCAGCTTTAATGCCTTTCTCTTTCATAGATTTCTTAGCTTCTTGCATATCTTTGGGACTGAGGAATAGAATACCTCTTTTCTTAGGAGTTGGCTTCGGAGGTGGTTCCGGAATAGTCCAAGCATGGTCATTGCACAAGATGTTATTCAATAGGATCTTAGCTTGTTCTACGGTTCCTTCCCTAAAAACACAACCAACACAACTATCTAGGTGGTCTTTAGAAGCATCGGTAAGTCCATTATATAAGATATCAAGTATTTCATTCTTCTCAATAGGGTGTTTAGGCAAAGCATTGAGTAGCTGTACAAGCCTCTCCCAAGCTTGTGGGAGACTCTCTTCTTCAACTTGCGCAAAGTTGTATATTTCCTGCAAGGCAGCTTGCTTCTTATAGGTAGGGAAATATTTCTCAGAGAAGTAGTAGATTATATCCTGGGGGCTACGCACACAACCAGGAGCAAGAGAAGTGAACCAAGTCTTAGCATCATCCTTTAGCGAGAAAGGAAACGACTTGAGGATATAGTAGTGGCGGATCTTTTCCTCACTAGTGAATGGGGTGGCTATATCATGCAGTTTGGTAAGATGAGCTACAACCATTTAGAATCATAACCACGAAAAGGATCAGATTCGACCAGAGTGATTAACTCAGGGTCGACAGAGAATTCATAATCCTTATCGGTCACAAAGATAAGCGAAGTAGCAAACTTCGGGTCGTATTTCATAATAGCATTCAGAGATTTTTCTTTCCACTTGTGCAGTAAATTCTCAACATCATAGCTATCCTTACACGCAAGAAAGTCCTCAGCTATCTCTCCCTCCATAACATAACACTCATGCATATCAGACAATTCATATCTAGGAGAGCTAGTTCTAACAAACGAAATAGCAGGTTCTACTTCAATAGTATCAGCAGTTTCAGAAGTATCATCACATCTAGCCGCAACTCTAGCAATTTGTGCATCAAGGAATGCACCTAGTGGCAAAGCAGTATCAAGCATAGCATCATCATAAGCATCATGGGCAGCAAAAGTAGCATCATCAAGCACAAGCGACATATCAAGATTTGTAGCAGGAGGTGGTGTCGCAAACTTACTCATAACTGAAGGTGAATCAAGTGCAGAGCTAGATGGCAGTTCCTTACCCGTCCTCATAGTTGAGGGCAAGACTTTAGTTCTTGGATCTTTCGGATTACTCATAGTGACCAGCAGACGTAAATCCCAAGTGACTCAGAGAATATAGCTGTGCTTCCCCGACAACGGTGCCAGAAAAAAGGTCTTGATAACCCACAAGTATAGGGGATCGCAACAGTTTTCGAGAGTAGAGTATTCAACCCAAATTTATTGATTCAACTCAAGGGGAAGCCAAAGAATATTCTCAAGTATTAGTAGTTGAGTTGTCAATTCAAGCACACCTAAAAGATTTAGTATCTACAGCAAAGTATCAGTAGCAAGGTAGTATGATAGTAGTAGTAGCAACAGTAACCAGTAGCAGCAAAGTGACAGTAGTAGCAGCAAAGTAACAACAGTAGCGACAGAGTAACAGTAGCAGCAAAGTAACATAGCAAGGACCAGTAGGAAAAGACTCGTAGGCATTGGATCGGTGATGGATGATTATGCCGGATGCTATTCATCATGTAACAGTTATAACACAGAGAGATATGTAACTAGCTCCAGTTCGTCAATGTAATGTAGGCATGTATTCCGTATGTACTCATACGTGCTTAGGGAAAAGAACTTGCATGACATCTATTGTCCATCCCTCCCGTGGCAGCGGGGTACTAATGGAAACTACGGGATATTAAGGTTCTCCTTTTAATATAGAACTGGACCAACGCATTAACACTTGGTGAATACATGAACTCCTCATACTATGGTCATCTCCGGGAGTGGTTCCGGCTATTGTCACTCCGGGGTTGCCGGGTCATAACACATAGTAGGTGACTACAACTTGCAAGATAGGATCAAGAACACACATATATTGGCAACAATATAATAGGTTTAGATCTGAAATCATGGCACTTGGGCCCTAGTGACAATCATTAAGCATGGCAAAGTAGTAGCAACATCAATCTCAGAACATAGTGGATACTAGGGATCAATCCCCGTCAAAACTAACTCGATTACATGATAGATCTCATCCAACCCATCACCGTCCAACAAGCCTATGATGAGATTACTCACAAACGGTGAAGAGCATCATGGAATTGGCGATGAAGGAAGGTTGATGATGACGATGGCAACGGTTTCCCCTCTCCGGAGCCCAGAACGGACTCCAGATCTGCCCTCCAGAGGAAGAACAGGAGGTGGCGGTGCCTCCGTATCGTAAAACGCGATGAACTTTTCTCCGTGATTTTTTTTCGGATGAAAGAGGCTAAATAGAGCTCAGATTGGAGGCGGTGGAGCAACGTGGGCCCCACAAGCCTGCCAGGCGCAACCAGGGGGGCGCCTGGTGGGCTTGTGGGCTCCACACTCCACTTCCTCCGTTGATTCTTGTGCCATTATTTTTTATATATTCCACAAAAATTCTCCGTAAATTTTCAGGTCATTCCGAGAACTTTTATTTCTGCGAAAAAACAACACCATGGCAATTCTGTTGAAAACAACGTTAGTCCGGGTTAGTTCCATTCAAACCATGCAAATTAGAGTCCAAAACAAGGGCAAAAGAGTTTCGAAAAGTAGATACGATGGAGATGTATCAAGACCAAGCTCGTGTTACTTAGAAGAAGCCGTGTAGGCCCCCTATGGCCCTATTTGATGATATTCTGAACTCAGACGAGGAGTCTACGGATGAGGCACCGGTCCCTCCAAGGACCCTTAGGGTGAAGCCCCGACCCAAAAGGTATGTACGGAAAATACAAATACACGCTCTATCTAATTACCATGGTTCTAATTAGGCTTATTCTTTGTATTACAGCCTCCATCGTGACCTTCCCACCGTCCAGATTTCAGCGGAGGATTCCTTGCCAACTAACCTGGCTGAAAGCGGGACTAGATCGCTCTACTCACCTCCCCCCGTAGACGAAGGGACCGGGGAAGTGATATCCAGGGAGACCCCCCTGCACTAGATACCTCGGTCGGGGCTGACGATACTATGGCTGAGGCCAATAATTTGGCCACCAAGGACCAGGAGGATGAACTTCGCCTCGCGACAAAGGAGGTATGGTCCTTTAGGTCTCCTCCGAATACTGTTTTGGATGATCCCTCGTCTTCGGTGTTAGCGGTAGTAGCCTCTCCACTAAGGGAAACTACTACGATGCACCCGGAGCCATCCACGTCGGGGCCACTCCGAACTGGATGGTCAGAGCTAAGGGAGGAAGGTTTAAATGACCCCTCCATTCCCGAAGAATGCCACACTCATCTGAGTGCGGTTTTGCAAAGTATTCAGTCTGTTGATAGCAGTCTCAAAGGAGTTTCGAAGCACTATTAGTGGGCATCAAGGTAATCCACATGCTTTTTTTTGTTTATAATTATGTGGTGTCTAAAAGTTTTATTATGCGAAGTAGCTCTCAAGGCATTGGTGGGTTGACGAGACCGCATCTTGGCAAAAATGATATTTTAAAATTTTGAAAACGAACACAATATGTTCTTTTGCAGGCCCGTGCGTCAGGCGCAGCCCCCAATTCTCTCAAGTTGGAGGAGCTGAATCGGAAACTAAGAGTTTCTAAAGAGGAGCTAGATAGCATCAACAAGCGTTTTGAAGACGCTCAAAGTGAGTGCGTGAGCTTTAGATTTTATATGAATTTATATATAATTTTGTCTCTAAATGAGTGCTTGCCAACTGATTATCCCAGATGTGGTTGCCGATGTTGATCGCCTCAAGGCTGAATAGAGCCAAGTCAAGCAAGAGGCCACCGAACAGATGGCAGGGGCCGTACAAGCTAAGGCTATTAGCGAGAAATCAGAATCTCGAGTCAGTGAAGTTCAGTAGTAGCTTAAGGAGGCCATCACGAAGAACGAGAACCTCAAGCAAAAAGAAAGAGAATAATCGACCGAACTGACGTCGGTCATGGTTGTCCTCCAAGAAGCACGGAAGGAGGCGCATGATCTCCGGATGGAGGTTCATCAGATCAAACAAATCATGACTGGTAAGTGATATTTATTGCAATGTACCTTTGGCGGGCTAAGATTTTATCCCTTAATCGAGTATGGAGTTCTCCAGGTGCGGTTGTCGATCTGCCGAAGAGTCCAGCTGAGGCTGAGAAGGGCACATCAGAGGCCCTTGTGGTCACAATTCCTGAATTTGGAGCACCCTCAACTGGCTTGTGACTAGTTGAAGGAGCTGATGGAGCTGCAAAAGAGGACCGACCCGACCATCAAGGACTTGTGCATCAGGGTGTGGCCGTCTGAACCATTGCCCAACAACTACTTCAACAGCTACTTGGTCCAGAAGCTAATTGTTGCGTCAACCCGAATCAACGCTATGAAGCGCCTGATCTACATCGAAGGAGGTCACATGACCTTTGCGAAAACAATGACGCATTTGTTGAAGCCGTAGCCCGCAAAGATGGCTATCACACTTCCATCGCCTCGGAAGGAGCACACATGCCATGAACTTTACTCCGCCACTGCTATGGAGGGTGCCCGAGCTATAGAGGCACTATGTGCGAAGGACGTAATGTTTGATTAGAGGATACGATCCTGTAAAAGCCTTTGTATGATACATTACCATTGATTTTTTTGCACAGTAGACCATGCTTTTTAATTACTACACTTGTATTTGTTATTTTAATACTGTAAGTTTCCGGTCGTCAGCTTCAGCCCTCGGCATATTATAGCAAGGGTGTTTTGAACTTCCGCATAGTTAACCTTAGCCAACGTCTTGGCATCCTCAAGGTGGTAATGCAGGAGAAAACCAGGTAATCAGATCATCAGGCTTTAATGCTTCCATTCAACCATAAGAGTGTGGCCATGGGTGTGAAGTAGCACCCTTTCAAAAATTTGTGATATTCGACATATGTTGTGGTGTAAAAATCCTATAATTACTTAGTATGAATGACTTCAAAACCTATCGCAAGAAGCGATGAACCCCTAACGGTTTCGTAGTTTGACACTTGTCTTTGGATCGCGGACCAGTTCTCGCTTATCATTCCGGTCAGTTTTCGACTTTCTCCACTAAGGTACTTAACTGAACGAACTAGAAAATACAATTGCAGTGGTTCTCCCTTTACCCTTTTAGCCAAACTATTGGAACATAAATGGGTAAACACATGGGCGGGGCAACCCAACATTTGACCAAAGACATAATTCGAAACTGATGCATATAACACAAATCCAAGACCCCACACTAGTAAAATAGCAATATAATAGTCTGAAAGGGGTGGTTGTGAAGACCAAGCTCCCCGTTAATTCAACCAATGTGTGCATACAAAACAGACTTGTGTAAGTATTCGGGAAGCACCTCGGGAAAAGTAGGAGGCAAAAAATCCTTACGAAGCTCATAAGTAACTAAGAGCATTCCTTACTTTCGAAGAATTATGAATTGCATAATTCTGACTTCACAAGCATTTTTATATATAGATGAATAAAAGAGTATAGAGTAGAGGTTTAGATAGGGTTGGATATGACTAGTTTGATGTTCCTGTAAGCACCCTCCTGCATGTCTGCACCATTACTCGTTGGAGCACACCCCTTGGACAGGAGGGATCTTTGATGAACAACTCTTGTGGTCATTGATGGTCTTGAGAAGCCACCAATGTGTATGTGTGCTTGACGTGGAAATTGGTCCTTGATGGCACTTGTATATGTTTGGAGACTATATGGTCCATGGTTCGGTTTATTCAAACAGTGAGTTGTGTATTATTGGTTCTCATAGCTGCCCATGGTATCTTAAGCACAAAGTTTCATTTTCGAGGTACATAGTTTGCTGGAGCCAAGGTACCCTATGAGGGGCATATCCCTATTTATTCGCCGAGGTATTAGACTATGGCGGGGCGTGAGCCCATTTATGTTCCTTAACGGATACTCTTGGTTTAGGTATCGCGTCACTGGCTTGTACTTTGGCTGGTAAGGCCGCATTGTGTTCCTCGGTGTGGAGGGATTGTTCGGTGTTACCATTGACAGCGATAACACCCTTGGGTCCTGGCATTTTTAGCTTGATGTATGCATAATGGGGGCAACATTGAAGCGAGCGAACGACGTACAAATGAGGAGTGCATGGTACCCGTCGTGAAAAGGGATGATATTGAAGATTAAATCTTTGCTTCGAAAGTTTTCGGGTGAGCCAAACACCACCTCTTGGGTTATCGTGCCTAAACAACAAGCTTTGACATTAGGAATTACTCCTTTGAAGGTTGTCTTACTAGGGTTGATTCGTGATGGATCAATACCCATTTTTCGCACTGTATCCTTGTAAATAAGAATAAGGCTGCTGCCCCCATCCATGAGTACTCGTGTGATGTGATATCCATCACTGATGGGATCAAGTACCAAGGTCGCTCACCCCCCGTGCCGAATATTGGTGGGGTGTTCCGTGCAATCATAGGTGATCGGACATGCCGACCATGGATTGCACTTCAGGGCTACCGACTCTATGGCATATATGTCCCAAAGCGCACGGGAAGATGGGTGAAATAGATCATGTTAACCATCTTTACTTTGGGGGGAAACTGCTTTTGGCCCCCATTGTTTGGGCGACGGGGCTCTTCATCGTTCTCGCTGCGCGGGCTTTTGTCATGGTCTCCGGCCAACACCCACCAATTACGGTTTGTGTCCATAGCATGCTTATTTGGAGTGCCATGTATCTTACAAGGTGTCTCGAGTATTTTATCCAGCGTGGTCGGCCCATCTCGATTTCCCTTGAAGGGTTTCTTCTTGGGTCCAGGCCTTGAATTGTTGAATCTGACATCGACTCCCGTGTCATTAGCTTCACCGCCATTGTGTAGATGCTTGTTTTTGTTGCGTCGTGGCTTTCTATTTTTATCCTGGACTGTAGAAGTACTAGGGTTTGAGGGAGGGTTATTCCGCTGAGCCAGCCAAGTATCCTCTCCCGCACAATGGTGGATCATGAGGGAGATGAGGGCGTCCATTCTCCTCGGTCGTTCTTGTTCCAGCATCCGGGCGAGCCACTCATCCTGTATATTGTTGCGGAAGGAAGCCAATGCTGGAGCGTGTGAGCAATCAACAATCTGGTTTTTCTTCATGAGGAATTTGTTCCAGAATTGCCGGGATGACTCATCGGGTTGATGGATTATGTCGCTTAAGTCATCGGACACAGGTGGCCGAACGTAAGTGCCTTAAAAGTTGTCTCGAAAGGTGTCTTCAAGGTCCTCCTAACCCCGATAGAGTTTTTTGGGAGGTTGTCCGGCCAATGCCTTGCAGGGCCTTTGAGATCAAGAGGTAACTACTTGATGGCGTGGAGATCATCTCCACGGGCCATATGGATATGTAGGATGAAATCCTTGATCCAAATAGTTGGATCTATCATAAAATCGTACTGTTCTATATTAACGGGTTTAACCCCTTCGGGGAACTAATGCCACATTACCTCGTCCGTGAAGCACATTGGGTGACCGACTCCCCTTATCCGTGTTGTATCATTCTGGATATTGATCGAGGTTCTACCGCGCTGAACGTACCAAACACCATCGTTCTAGTTGGGAAGAGCTTGGTATCTGTTTTGTCTTGCGATCTGCTTTCATCTACTTTAGAATTAATTTTCTGCCGCAGATCATATCGATCCTTGGTTTAAACCGGCTATTTTTGCTTATCCCATCCTCGAGGAGGACGGTCTGGTTGATCATCTTGTGCGAAACGGGGTGGTGCAGGCTCCAAGGCCACATCTTCGAATTCCGGTAACACGTGCCAGCGTGGGTAGCTCTTGGTTGGAACCTATGCTCCTGTCCGTACCCTTCTTCCACAATCAAGACTTTGGTCCATCTTTCACCAATGGAGTCTTGTTCGTCTTTGAGTTGTCTCTACTTTAGCTTAAGGCTATGAGCAGTTGCGATGAGTTGTTGCCTGAATACTTCTTAATCCAGCAAGTCTTCGGGGACAATAAAGTCTTCGGCTCCGAGGCTCTCGTCCTCCTCGGTCGAGGGGACATAGTTGTTGTATTCGGAGTCATGAAGATCCTCAGGCTGGTCAATATCCATTTATCCTGGTAAATCAGGGTTATATGCGGGGTCTGAGGGTTTTGGGAATTCGATGGGATTTTCTGTATCCTCGGGATCTGGGGTTTCCCCTGTGCGTGTATTTCTTTCATTGCCCTTATGAGCTTTAGGCTTTTTTACACTGGCGGAGGCGTTTGACACGTTCGTCGCTGTTGTTTTTGGCTGGGGTGTCATCACTGCTTTTTCCCGTATCATCTTCGTCCCTGGGAGTGTCCACCATGTAGACATCATAAGTGGAGGTAGCACTCCATCATCCCGTGTCGGGAGGGTCTGGTGATTGAATAGCGATGTCCATATCTTCGCTTCTTCAGAGGAGAAGTATAACAAATCAGTTAGGTCTTCAATGGCGGCGACAAAGTGGGTGGTGGGCAGGGAATAAAGTTCTCTACACTTTGCTCCATGGAAGGAAAGGTCCAGGGTAGGAGACCACTTATCCGAATAGCCATCGGTCCGTGCTCGGGTCTTAATCTCATTTGGCCATGAGAGATCCACTGGACTGGCGGTCGAAGCCCCGATGGGACTGCATTCCGAAGCTCCGGCGTAGGAAGTGTATTCGGGCGGGATGACCCTCATGCCTTTGAATTCCATTATCGGATCTTGGCTCTAGGCCGAATCGAGGTTAAAACCTATTTCAGACTCGAAGTCTAGAGTAGGGTCCATAGTTAAAGCTTCGGAGTCTCCGAGGTTTTCGAATGCAGACGGATTCTCAGAGATAAATATATCTTTGGACTCAATGTCGCCGGTGGTAACCAAACGAGCCATGGATCCTACTCGTTATTATGCAGCGGAGCTCCCAATGAAAGCACCAATGTTGGTGTCAAAACCATCTGATCTCGGGCCCTCTTGATGGAGGTAAAACCCTACATCCTGCTCTTGGTGTTACTGCTGAGATAGTAAAGAGTACAATGTTGATCTACTCTCAGATCGATGTTGTGGTATAAACACTAATCGTAATGAGCTTGATGTATTCTGCAAGCTACGACCACCTAGCTTATATAGACGCTAGGGGTGTCAGGGTTGACACGAGGTCAGTTACAACAGAGAAGGAATATGTTGATGCCTATACCTCCTTGGATTGCACACCAAGTCTTCTGAAGAGTCCATCTAGAATACAACACTTATGTCAATGGTCGAACAACTAAGAGAGCCCGAGCCATACGGATAGGTAAGCGGCCCAAGTACCGCCTAGTCCTGGACTCCCTCACCTAGGGAGCAACCCGACTGGACTATCACTTGGGCTGGAGGCCCATAAAAAGAAAAGCCAGTAGACGGCTCAACATTGAGGAGACTGACTCATAGTCCATCACCTGGCAGGCCTGCTCAAGAAGGAAGACATAGGAAACTTTCCTATACCTAAGATAGAATTTGAATACATCACGAGTTGTAGTACGATCCGGACTGTGTTATAATATCACGGCCTCAACCTATATATAAAGGGGATCCCGTGAAGTAGAAAGAACAAATAAGAAATAGGTAGCAATTGTGCACCCTTGTAATCAAGATCATCATTAATAAACACCAAAATAAGGATGTAGGCTTCTACGTCCATCAGAGGGGCCGAACCTGGGTAAACTCGCATTTCTCAATTCTGATCAATCACGTTCAAGCCGCCATCTAGTTGAGATGGCTCACACCTGAGCCCTTTCACGAGGACATCTCCCATGACAAAACCAAGACAGTTGGCGCCCACCATGGGGCCAGCGCATGGTGGTGTTGAGTTCTTGAAGGGAGCTCTCACAGGGATCAAAGGATGTGAGATCGGGAAGATGACCAAGAGTCGTTGCGTTAAGCTTTACATCGATGACTCAGACTGGGCCTCGAGGCCGGCTCAATCGAGTACATGTATCGGGTCCCCTTCGGCATGATACACGTGTTCATCGGCAAGATCCACTCGTCAGGACTCGAGACGGACATCTGCATTGACATCGTCGAGCCATCTCAGTGCAAGCAACCCAGCCATGTTCAAGCTAGTCGAAAGCATGTTTTCGTTGGTTTCACTCACGTGGTTGAGCTTGCAGATAACTGCATAACCAACGGGGATACTCTTGTTAACTCTCATGGCGAACCCTCGGCTGGAGACACTGAGTTAATCTGTCTACTTTTTGATTGTAGGCTTGGGGATTGTCCCGACGATGTGGAGTTGTTGAGACGCCACATCAAGCCACCGCGTACATGGCACGGACCGCGGTGGCTCATAATTCCACCGCAGCATGAGCAACCAACAACCCTGGCGGGTCGACACCAGCTTCAAAGGCAGCTGGGTCGAGCAAGACACCGACTCAGGCTATGGATGATTTGATGGTAGAGATGACCAAACTCCTGGAGGCACCGGTGAACCCAAAAAATTAGGAGGAGCATAACACAGAGTTAACTAAACTCCATGCACAAATGACCAAGATTCGAGAGGTGATTGATGCTGAGAATGTAGCGACCCGACTCAAGACGAGTCAAGCCTCTGTGTATCTGTGCCATCCCTGGATCAGTATGCTGGCACACACAGTACATCAATGTATATATCAAAGTGCAATCACATGTAAATAGCGTAAAACTGATATATACCTTAAATATCTCAGCGGAAGCAGTCAAGGGAGTGGAGTCCCAATAAACACCAACGGCAAGTTGAGTGTAGATCGTAACCCTGAATCGTACTCTTACTCGTGGAAGAAAAATATCTGCAACATGAGACGTTGCAGCCGTGTAGGTCAGCATATTGAATATGCCGGCAAGTCACATATGAGAGGGGGTAAAATATCATCTATACTATATGCATATATGGCAGGTGGTGTTGTAAGTTTTTAGCGTAAAGCAAATTTTCTCCTACAACAAGAGAGGGGCTAAAAAGCAAAATATAACTACGTAGTTGGTTGTTAATGAGATGGTTCCGCCAACCAGTTCTCATACCCGAGTTATCAATATTACCCTCATCAAATATATATAATGGTGTTGAGAAATCCTGATAACTTCAGTTCCTTTGGCTCAAGTTGTCCATGACCGTGGACACGGCTAATCGATTAGGTTTGAGTACTCTGCAGAGTTTTGCACACGTTCCCCACAAGATTTGATCGCCTCCGTGTATGTCCTCGCACTTCAGGGTGTTTGAAGACCGGATGATCAAAACATGGTCTTTCAACAGGTCCCTCTGAATCCCTGTCGGTGCCCATCCATTCCTACCGTCTTTCTACATCTGCTAGCACCGCCTGTCCAGAGTCGCCGCGTTGTCCAACCAAGCGAGAGCCCATAATGACTTGTGGCTGTGCAGGTAAGCCTTGGGTCTTGAAAATATCCGTCCGTCTCTTTGAGCCTGGGTGAAGCTTTCTGCAGGATGTCATGGCCTCTCCAGCATCCCGGGTCATCCACTAGGTTCTCCAGGGAGCTGATCAACCGTCCTTCACCCAGAGTTGCATTGCGTCCGAGGTATTGAAAATCTTGTCTTAACCGGTCTTGATTATTTAATCAACCTCGCATCACTCGTGTTATGCACTCAACCGAAATCCCGTCTACTCAAGCATAGCAATATGAAATTTGTCGTCCCGGGGCCAAGTATCGGGGTTGTTGTGTGCCTACCACATGATACTACAATCTATACTAAAATTTCCAAGTACCTAAGCAGCATGCAATTGGGCATAGGATGGTAGAACTACAATGCATAAAACATAGGTGATAGTATGATCAAAGTGACTTGCCTGGTGATGTTGACGAAGAACAATTTTCGTTCTCGGGAAATACGTGATAGAACTATTCGTCACTCTCCGATGAAATCTATATAACAAACATATCATTCACATAAGCACTCATACTAGCAATCATTCTAGCAATCAAAACAAACGAGAGAGTGAAATGAGAATCCGAAGGAAACTTCAAATAAGAGTAGGGAGTCTTCTACTACATCAAACACTATATAGTTTTTGTTCTAACTGAAAATAAAACACTAAAATGGAAAAAATAACAGAAAACAAAATATAAAATAACTAAGATAACAGAAGAAAAATTTACAAAACGATATTATTTTATAAGTATTTTCAAAATAGGAAATCAAACTAGCAATGCAATCAATTCGCAAGTTAGTATAGAACTAGAATTGATTCCATGCAACCAAATAAGAATAAATAAAATAAAATTTTGTTGTTGTTGAAAAGTTACTGGTAAATATCAGAAAACAAAATATAACTTGTCACAATTACAAAAAAACAAATTCAGAACAAATAATACAAAAGAAATAGCAAGAAAACAAAAAAGGCTAAAACAGAATCTGTTTTGCTTAAAACCCTAAGTAAAATTACTTAAAAAATTGAAACTTAAACTACTAAAAGATATGATCAATAGGAAGCAGCAGCAAAAAGAATCAAATTAAAAGCTATTTTTAAACTCCCGGAATAAGCAAAACAAGCTTTAATTCAAATCTGATTTAACTCAATTTTTATAAATCCAAACATAGACAAATTATATATATGCAGAAATTGCATAAAATTTGTGATCCAAGGCAAAAATAATCACCTAATTCAGAGTTATAGACTAATAGATATGAATTTTCTAAGATTGCAATTTTTAAAAAAAACTGCAATACGGGATTTCGTGAATCTCACCATGGGTGACAGAGAGGAAGAACTCCGGCGAGGTAGCTGCTCCGGCGAGGCAGGGAGGTCGCCGGAGGGGTGGGGAATCGGCGGAGGAGTAGCACGGCAGGGGGTGGGGCGCTGGAGAGGCTCGGCAGGGGTGATGGGGAAGCGCCACGAGACCTACTGTACTCCGTTCTTGACAGGAAGATGAGGATGGTGGCACCGTGGTTACGAGCATGGGAACGGGGCGTTTCTCGAGGGGAATGGAACGAGGAGGACGAGGGGATCCTTTACAGGTGGCGAGGAGGTGCTCGGAGGGAAGGAGATTCGCGAATTCCGGAAGGGGAGGATCTCTTGGTTCCTGCCATGGAAGTTCGTGGTAACGTGAATGACTAGAGGAAGGAGAAGATACTAAACGGTCCAGATTTGGAAACTCCTTAATGGGCCAGCTCTTTATTTCCTATTAAACGCGATTTCTTTCCTTTTTTCAAAATTAGGAAACTAAAACGATAAAAGGGAAATCAAATCAATTCGTAATATAGAGTTTCTATACACTAAAATTATCAGAAAAATAAAATCTAAATGATGGGCATTTTTCCACGGCCAAAATAAAAACTTAAAAAAAATGTTTTTCCAAAAAATCCCTAAAAGCATTATTTCTTTTTGCAATTATTTTCTCAAATTAAATTTTGGTTTTTTTCTTGGCTCAAAATATTTCAATGAATGCCCCTGCTTTTTGGAGGGTCATTTTCCTCCGCTCTTTCTTGCGTGCAAGAATTTTGTTAGGGCATTTTCTCGGGGAAGAAAAATATAGAAGCAAGGGAAATATTTTGAAAGGATTCAAATGCAAACTCCGTTCAAATTCTTTATAGTTGAAGAAGTCATCTTCTCTCTTTGCTTTTAAAAGGTTGAATTTGAATTCATCGGAGATGGGGAAAGTCATTTTATTCCCTCTCATTCAAAAGTTTTTGAAAAGTTTCAAATTTCACACAAGTTTCAATCACTCAAGGAAACAAACAAACAATCTAATAATTATTTTAACATTCCAAAATTTGGGATGTTATAGAGAACGCTCGTATGTCAGAGTTGCACACTCATTTCCACACTGAGGAAGAACAATTGAAGGAAGAAGCCTCGTAGTTGGGTCTTTGTCGAGATGCCACAGAGGCATTTCATCGAAGGAGGCACGAGAGTCGGATTCTCCCTAATATCGATCCGACACACCTTTTTGACACCCTGCAGCGCACCCGAGGGACTGAACAACCGAGGGATCGATAGAAGATGTGTCTAGAGGGGTGGGGGGGGTGAATAGACTACTTGTCAAGATAAAAATTCTAGCCTAACCTAATTTCTAGGAGGGTAGAAATCTAGCAGTTGTAACAAGTCTAGGTCACCCTACACATGCAGTTCTAATAGTATAGCAACGGAAAGTAAACATGCAAGTGTAAATAGATGAGTAAGGTAGGGAGATCAAACACATGAGGTTGACATCGCAATTTTTGGCATGGTTCCGATAGGTGGCGCTATCGTACATCCATGTCAGTGGAGACTTCAACCCACAGAGGGTAATGGTTGTGTGTGTCCAAGGAGGGTCCACAAAGAAGCGGCCTTGTCTATCCCACCATGGCTTCCGTCCACGGAGGACTAGCCTTACTCACAGTATATCTTCACGAAGTGGGCGATCTCCTTGCCCTTACAAACATCTTGGTTCAACTCCACAACACGAAGTAGGAGGCTCCCAAGTGACACCTAACCAATCTAGGAGGCACCACCCTCCGAAAGGTAATAGATGGAGAATATCAATGAACTCCTTGCTCTTGTGCTTCTAAAGATGGTCTCCTCAACACAAATCACTCTCTCAAAGAATATGCATGGGTAGGAGAGGTTGATTTGGTGGAAAGCAGTTTGGGGAGGCTAGAGATAAAGTTTCAAATGATTGGATTGGAATATCTTGGTCTCCACACATGAGTAGGTTGTTCTCTCTCAGAAAATGGATCTGGAAACGAAGTGTGTGGTCTGAGTGCTTCTCCCACGAACGAGAGGTGGGTGAAGGGGTATATATAGTCAGCAGCCGAAGCCCAACGCTTACACACAAAAGAGCAAACTCGGTGACACCAAAGTTGGAAACTTGGTGGTACCAACTAGCACTAAAGGTGTGAACTTTTGAATCTTGGTGAGACCAATATATATAACTCGGTTGCACCTAAAAGGTGACTAACAGTCAGATGGCCAAATTCGGTGGCACCGATACTCAAACTCGGAAATTATGATTTTGTGTATCTTGGCAACAAAATGTTGGTCACCCAAACTCGGTAGCAACGATGCACTTTCAGTTGCACCTATGTGGTGGGAATGGCTAGGGTTCTGTGTGAGGTTCAAACTCGGTGGGCCCGATGTGGAAATGTTGGTGACACCGAATTTGTGAATGTGGAACTTGACATATTGGATATGTGGGAAAAATGACTAAGTGTTTTGGTGGCTAACTTTGAGCATTTGAGCAATCGGTTCATTTTACTACCTCACCCCCTTTTAATAGTATTGGCTTTCCTATAGACTCAAAAAGTGATTTATCACAAATATAAAATGAAGAGTCTTCTACCTTGAAGCTTGAACCAATATTATTCCTTTCTTGCATCAAGGGGCATCTCCACAAAAACCTTAAGCCATAGCATCTTTTGAACTTTTCTGAAATATACTTGGAAAACACATTTGTCCAATGATGCATACGTTGTGATCAATTATCAAAACCACCCTAGGGAGCAATTGTGCTTTCAATCTCCCCCTTTTTGGTTATTGATGACAACATATAGATCAAAGCTTTGACAAAAGATATAAATAATGATCAGCATCGATGCTTTGAGAAGTATGTGAAAAGCAAGAGCTCCCCCTAAATTTGTGCATTATTTAAAATTTGCGTTTGAATGCAAATGCATAGTCGATTAGGATCATGGGTTACTCTTCCATGTCACATACATCTTGGTGGTGCGTAAACATAATAGCAATGCACATGACACCAACAAGATAAGTGAGTGATCATCACAAGGATAGCTAAGAGATGATATCGTAGCATCACACAAGATAAAGCGTATGATCAATCACACAGATAGCATAAAGTCATCCAACAACCAAAGTTTTTAAAACCAAATGAGAGCAAATAAAGTCAAAAGAGCTCTCTCACATGAAGTCTATGATCTATACCTTTCTCCCCCTTTCGGAACAAGTTACCAAATAGTTCAAAAGTATAGAACTACTCGTCTCTCTGGGTAGCTGATGATGGATTCGATAGAAGAGCGTCTGCAAAGTCGTCTAGTGATGTTCCTGGAGCTGGAGGAGTTGATACTGGATATGCTTGAGTTGGAGCTGGTGCTGAAGGTGCTAAAGCTTGTGCTGAAGATGTCTGACATGTCTCCCGAGCTGGAACAACAGCTGTCGAGGCCTGGTGGTGAACCTAGTAGTAGTGGGAGGAGGAGACTCATCCTCGTCATCATCATCATCATCTTCATCTTCATTTTCATCCTCTCAGCGTGGAATCTCCATAGAGTCAACTTCATGTTGAAGCTGTCTGACAATGGTGGTCAACTCAGTTACCTTCACATCCATGTTGTGGAATTTTCTCTCCACAACTCTCTCCAGACTCTTCTGATTTTGCATGATATCTTAGATGTTCTTCTCCATGCCTTGGACATTGCTCACTAGAAATGCCATTTGCTCAGCTGGGGTTCTGAGCTGTGGAACTAGAGGTGGCCTATTTCTAGCAGCTTCAGCCTCTACTACTATTCTTGCTGTAGCTGAGTTGGGATCATTGTCGTCCATCACAACCTCATTATCTTCAAATTCAGGCTGAAGAGGTAGATGGGAACGATCAAGTAGTTATGCATGCTTGCCTAGCTTGGCATTGACGAGCATTTGAATGTAAGGTGCATATCCACAGGATCTCTTCTGATCCGCAGCAGTTCTCCGGATCGTCTCAACTATCAAGTCCATCACTCTAAATCTGGTATGTGTGTCTACCACGTGCTTCAGGTTGATGGAATACCCTCTGATCATCTTCTCATCACCTGACTTAGGCATGAGGGTGCATCGCAGTATAGTGTTCGTCGTGGGAATGCCAGCTTGAATAAAATACACTAAACCAAGCTTGTGACTGGCCAAGTATTGATGTGGAATGGTCTTGTACATATTTGCCATGGAGTTGTAATTCTTCTTAGCGTGTGCATACACATCTACACCTGATTCTTCCTGCTCGGGAGCACCAATGATAGCCCCATTCATCAATTGTAGCTTCGTACCTGTGTCCATTGGTCATGCAGACTAAAGAATCTTCATAAAAGTGCATAGATGCATAGAATTGCATGATCAGCTCATCATTCCATGGGGTAATCTCCTTCCCAACAAATTTCTCAATGTCCACTGCCTTGAAGTTCTGTCGGACATGTGGAAAGAAATCTTCATTATAATTTATGTATGCCCAATCGACATACCTCATATCACTGACAGCAGGACTCTTGTCAAATAAGACAGTTTCATAAAAGTCTTGTTGTTCCTTGGTGTGAAACCTTGGATCAACAATAGTTCTTCTCCTCACAGCATATGGATCAAGGGATCTCCACTTTCTTACTCCGACATCCTTCGTCTTCTTCATATCCTCTGCTATCAGATGGTCTGAGCTTCGTGAGAACTGGAGCATTCTCATCTGCTTCTTCCTCTGTAGCAGGGGCACTGGATGTAGGGCCTTTTGCTTTGGCAGCTGCATGTATGTCTTTGGTGGTCTTCCTGGAAGCTAGAGCCTTCTTTGCTTTAGCAACATGCTTAGGAGCAGACTTCATGGCGTCAACCATCAACTTCTTCTTGGGAGGAACTGGGATCTCCTAAGGAGCTTCTTCCTTAGCAGCTTCTGGATCTTCATACATCGAAGTTTTTCTGCCAACAAGATGGACAGTTCTCTTCGTGGGCCTCTTCACACCAGACTTCTTTGCAGGTGCGTCCTTGGAAAGCTCAGTGCTCTTCATGGCATACTCAGGTGCTCTTAGATCAGCTTGAGTAGAAGTGAATTTCCTGATAGCCTTCTTAGGAGGGTCCTTTGAAGGAGCTGAAGTCTTTTCAAGCACAAAGTATGAATCCTCATCAGAGTTTAGCTTCCTTCTCTGCCTGGTGGCTGCCTTGGGCAAGACATGGGAGCTATATGATCCAGGGTCAGAGTCTGTCCTTTATGGACTAGTGCCAGCATCCAAGTCAACACTTGGTTCCCTGAAATCATTTTGACTATCATCTGAACCTGACATACTGATAGACACGCTCGGCAACAAACAAATAACCTATGAAGTGGATATAGGAAAGATAGAATGGATGAGCATCAAAAAATTCAGATATTTTTGAAAATTAGATGTCTGAAACTTAGGGTATGATCTTCTACAGGATGTAAATTGGTGGCCCCGAGTTGGCATTTTCGGAGTCACTGAGAAAGCTTACTCGCTTAACAGAAACTTGGCAATCATTTTCGGTGGCACCGAAAAGAGCTACTCAGTCTCACCGAGTTGCTTCTCAGGAACCCTCAAACAAGAATCGGTGGAACCAATTTTACAAAGTCTCTCTCACCGAGTTGCATACAACGGTAGATCAGATCTGAAATTTCCTACTTCTCCTAATCTGAGGATTCATGTGGTGGACAGGAGGTTTGCACACAGTGATATGAAGAATAAAGATTCCAATGCGTGAGAATCAGACAGGGAAACATAAAGGAGATCGAACCGTACCCTAGCTCGATGGCGGTTCAGCTATGGCAACGACGACGGAGTAGATTGCGTCGGCGATGGCGAATCCCACAGGCGGCGGCGCTTGGTGAGGCAAAGGCTATGACCTGGGGCCTTGGGGCAGCGAGGGTTTGGGGAACGAACCATTTTGACGAAGTGAAATCAAAGGATTCGGTCCGCGAATATATATACCCGTGCACCGTCGGTGCCACCGAGATGGCAAAATCGGTGTCACCGAGAACCTCAAGTGTCAGTAGACAAGGAAACTCGGTGTAACCGAGTTGGCAATTTCGGTGGTACCGAGATAGGAAAACCGATCAACTTTGAAAAATCGGTTGCGCCGAGTTTGTGGAGTTTGTCACACCAAGTTTTGAAAAGAGGTTTTGGAAGGCAGCCTTTGACTATACGGAACTCCGAGTGCACCTTCACACAGAGGGATCTAGATAGCTAGAGAAGGGTCCTAGGCATTCTTGTCCATCCAATTGGCAAAATATAAATAAAAATCCAAATAACAACAATTGGATGTCCTCAAATGATCAAACACATGCAGACCAACATGCTCACACAATAAGAATGATGAATAAAACATGGTGAACATGCACAAACATCGTAGTAGCTATCAAGCACTTGGGAGATGACAAAGTCATCTATATATGAGTATATTGACATAGGAGCCAAGTAAGAATACGTGATCATAGGTCATACTCATCGTTAAGCACAAGTGGGGTTATCACTTTTAAATAAGCATTAATGTGTTCATATCTTAGGAGATGATTATGCTCAAGTGTTAGAGTAAAGCTCCCCCTTGATATGATATCCCCACTAAGAGGTATCAAATAACCTTGGGTTTTGTTGTAGAAGACTTCAAGTAGGTAAAGTAGTGGTGGATGCTCAATGTTGATGAAGATCATCTTGAGTTGGGAGCAATCCTTGTTGTTTTCATACTCCTCTCACCTACATGGGTTAGTCCCAAAGAAAAGGGAATGTATGCAAGAATATCTATGTGCATGGAGTGAAGCACACATGGGATAATGTCCAAAGATGCATTAGTTACCTTGTTCCTTGCTTACCTTTGAGGGAATGTGTGACTCCTTGAACTAATGCATATGGTTGAGGTTGATTGCATATAGTTCTTGCCCAAATGAATAAGAGTGAATTTCATTGGCATAGTCACCCCTCAAGAACTTCTAGATCTTCCTCTTGTGAATCCACACCAAATTGATGGGAATCCTTGGAGTTGTGGTAGCACTTGTTGAGGTAGATCTAGTAGTATCCTTGGGAATCCACTTGACCTCGGCTTGGGGTTCTTCTTCAAATAGGTCAATGTCATCTTGAAGCTTTCCCTTGCCTTTGTGATCTTGTGTTAGAAGGCCATCTTGTGAGCTCGTTCCTTCAGAAGGAGTGGAATCACACTTCTATTCTTGGGGAACAAACTTGGGAGTGGGATATGGACCTTCTTCCCAAACATCTCCGTTGACGTTGAAGTAGCCAACACCTTTTTTCTTCCGATGTCCTCCTTGCTTGCGCACAATTTACTCAAATTGCTTACTTCTGGCAAGACTCTTGAAGACACCTCTCTCTATAATCCCATTCAATAGATCATTTTATTGCTCAAGTGTAACTTGGCTAAGAGAATCGTTAGTGGAATCAATAGAGTTACTAGGAACAACATTATTGGATTTAGCTTTAGCATTGTTGTTACTAGATGGAGAAACCTTCTTGCCTTTGTTACTAGTGTTCCTAGGTTTAACTTGTGGAACAAAGTTAGACAAGAGTAATCGTTTGGCTAGATAAGAAGAACTCTTCTTCCGAAGATCATCATTGATTGCTTTTAAGAACTCATGCTCTTGCTCCAAGTTGAGGTTCTCGAAGCATATCTTCTCATGGGTTCTTGCAAGCTCTCTATGATCTTCTAGAGTAGTCTCATGAGCAAACTTAAGAGTTTTTAATTCTTTAGTTAGTCGTTCAATTTCTTTCTTATCATCATCATTCGATTTCTCTTGACTAGCATGATACATAGCAAGTTTATTTTCAGTGCATTCACTAGTTTTATCTAGAAGCAAGTCATCTTCTCCTAACAATTCATCCTCATCACTATTGAAATCAAGATACTCATGATCTGATACCTTGGGCCTTTAGCCATGAAGCAGTTTCTGACTCCCTCATTTGGTGGATCAAATAAGTCGTAGGAGTTGGTGGAAACAAGCGCAATCCCGGCAACACCTTCATCTTGACTATAGTCGGAGTTGGAGTGATAGCTTCTCTCAGGGTGGTAATCAGACTCAGAGCTAGAGACCCATTCACCAACAAGAGCTTGATGTCTTCTTCTTGAACTTCTCTTGGTGTATTTGTTCTTCTTCTCCAATTCCTTGCCTCTCCTTGAGTGTCTTTGTTCATAGTGATCTTCTCTACTCCTTCTCTCTCTACGAGGTGACTCATCTCTTGAGCTTCGTCTTCGAGGTGACTCTTCTCTTCTTTTGTAGGGAGCCGAGCACTCATTTGAGTAGTGTCCGGGCTTCCCACAATTGTAGTAGTTTCGGTCATGATTGTACGAACGCTTCTCATCATGTCTTGAACTTGAGCTTCTATCTTTGCCTCTACTCTTGTAGAACTTGTTGAATTTTCTGATCATGAGGCATATCTCTTCATCGGTGACAAGATTGTATTTTGAAGTAGTGGGAGCATCACATGAAGCTTTATAAGCACCGCTTGAGTTGTTGTGCAGCTCATCTTTGTCCTTGAGTGACATCTCATGAGCAACAATCCTACCAATGACTTCAGTTGGCTTGAGATCTTTGTAATTTGGCATCATTTGGATCAATGTGCACACTGTGTCATACTTGCCATCAAGAGGTCTAAGTATCTTCTTGATGATGAATTTATCGTTCATCTCTTTGCTTCCTAAGCCGACAATCTCATTGGTGATGAGAGCTAGCCTAGAGTACATTTCAGTGACTCCTTCACCATTCTTCATCTTGAACTTGTCAAGCTGACTTTGAAACACATCCAACTTAGATTCTCTCACAGAATAATTACCTTCGTGCATATCAACCAAAGTATCCCAAATTTCTTTTGCATTCTCAAGATGACTGATTTTGTTGAATTCTTCGGGTCAGAGGGAGTTGAATATGATATCGCAGGCTTGAATATTAAGTTGCAACATCTTCAGTTCATCAGCTGTCGCATCCTGATGTGGTTGATACCCATCTCCAAAGAAGTTACCTTGCACACCAACACGAATAACGTCCCAAACATGAGGATTAAAGCCAAGTATATGCATTTTCATTTTATGCTTCCAACTAGCAAAATTAGTGCCATCGAAGTAAGGAGCTCTACAATGATAATTTCCCTCACTAGAAGCCATACTCTCCTAGGTTTCTAAACCAATGAAATGGAGATCAAAGCTCTCATACCACTTGTAGGATCGAAAATATGTCTAGAGGGGGGGTGATTTGTCTACTTGAAAAGATTTTTTTTTTGCCTTTTCCCAATTTTACTTGAGAGAAAACTACGACAGTTATAACAAGTCAAGTACACCCTACACATGCAGTTCTAATAGCATAGCGGCGAAAAGTAAACATGCAAGTGTAAATAGAGGAGTAAGGTAAGGAGATCAAAATCATGAGGTTGACACGACATTTTTTGGCATGGTTCTGATAGGTGGCGCTATCGTACATCCATGTTAGTGGATACTTCAACCCACGGAGGGTAACGACTTTGAGAGTCCACGGAGGGCTCCACCCACAAAGGGTCCACAAAGAAGCGACCTTTTCTATCCCACCACGGCTTCCATCCATGGAGGACTAGCCTTACTCATGGTAGATCTTCACGAAGTAGGCGATCTCCTTGGCCTTACAAACATTTTGGTTCAACTCCACAACACGAACTAGGAGGCTTCCAAGCGACACCTAACCAATCTAGGAGGCACCACCCTCCAAAAGGTAATAGATGGGATAGATTAATGAACTCCTTGCTCTTGTGCTTCTAAAGATGGTCTCCTCAACACAAATCCCTCTCTCATTGAATATGCATAGGTAGGAGAGGTTGATTTGGTGGAAAGCAGTTTGGGGAGGTTAGAGATCAAGTTTGAAATGATTGCATAGGAATATCTTGGTCTCAACACAAGAGTAGGTGGTTCTCTCTCAGAAAATGGATCTGGAAATGAAGTGTGTGTTCCGAGTGCTTCTCCCACGAATGAGAGGTGGTGAAGGGGTATATATAGGCAACAGCTAAAATCCAACCATTACACACAAAAGAGCAAACTCAGTGTCACCAAAGATGGAACTCGGTGGTACCGACTAGCACTAAAGGTGTGAACTTTTGAATCTCGATGAGACCTATATATATACAACTCGGTGGCACCAAAAAGGTGACTAACGGTCATATGGACAAACTCGGTGGCACCGATACTCATACTCAGAAATTCCGATTTTGTGTATCTTGGGAACAGAATGTTGGTCACCCAAACTCGGTAGCACCGATGCAGTTTAGGTTGCACCGATTTGGTGGGAATGTCTAGGGTTCTGTCTGAGGTTCAAACTCGGTGAGTCCGATGTGGAAATGTTGGTGACACTGAATTTGTGAATGTGGATATGTGGGAAAAATGACTAAGTGTTTTGGTGGCTCACTTTTAGCATTTGAGCAGTCAGTTCATTTTACTACCTGCTACTTCTCAAACAACAGCGCCAGAAATTGACACGTTGATGGAGACTTGCTTGCGTTGGTTTTTCCCTTGAAGAGGAAAGGGTGATGCAGCACAGGAGTAGTAAGTATTTCCCTTAGTTTGAGAACCAAGGTATCAATCCAGTAGGAGAATCTCGTCAAGTCAAGAGTACCTGCGCAAACACAAAAGAGCTTGCACCCAACGCTATAAAGGGGTTGTCGATCCCTTCAAGATTGATTGCAAAGTGAGATCTAAAGGTGGAAAGTGCAATGAAGTAAAAGTGTAAGGCTGAAAATATGGTGTGAAGTAGACTCGGGGGCCATAGTGTTCACTAGAGGCTTCTCTCAAAATAGCAAATATTACGGTGGGTCAACAAATTACTGTCGAGCAATTGATAGAACCGTGCAAAGTCATGACGATATCTAAGGCATTGATCATACATATAGGCATCACGTCCGAAACAAGTAGACCAATACTTTCTGCATCTACTACTATTACTCCACACATCGACCGCTATCCAGCATGCATCTAGTGTATTGAGGTCATGACGAACAGAGTAACGCCTTAAGCAAGATGACATGATGTAGAGGGATAAACTCAAACCAATGATGAAAACCCCATATTTTTACCCTTGATGGAAACAACACGATGCGTGCCTCGCTACCCCTTCTGTCACTGGGTGAGTTCACCGCACGATATGAACCCAAAACCAAGCACTTCTCCCATTGCAAGAATAATAGATCAAGATGGCCAAACAAAACCCACAACTCGAAGAGAATTACAAGGATATGAAATCATGCATATAAGAGAGATCAGAAGAAACTCAAATAAGATTCATAGATAATCTGATCATAAATCCACAATTCATTGGATCTCGACAAACACACCGCAAAAGAAGATTACATCGGATAGATCTCCATGAAGATCATGGAGAACTTTGTATTGAAGATCCAAGAGAGAGAAGAAGCCATATAGCTACTAGCTATGGACCCGTAGGTCTATGGTCAACTACTCACGCATCATCGGAGAGGTCATGGTGTTTATGAAGAAGCCCTCCGTATCCGAATCCCCCCTCCGACAGGGCACCAGAACGTGCCCCAGATGGGATCTTCCGGAGACAGAAGCTTGCGGCGGTGGAAAAGTGTGTTCGTGGCTCCCCTGGTTTTTTCTGGGATTTTAGGGAATATATAGGCGAAAGACCTAGGGCAGAGGAAGCCCAGGGAGGCCACAAGCCTGCGAGGCGCGCCCCCTGGCAGCGGCTAGGGGGCTTGTGGGGTCCCTGGTGACCCCCCTGCCTTGGTTCTCAAGTCTCCCGATCGTCTTCTGTTTCGGAAAAAATCTTTTTGGAAGTTTCTTTCCGTTTGTACTCCGTTTAAAATCTTCCTCTGAAATGGGTCAAAACACGGAAAAACAGGAATTGGCACTTGGCACTGAGTTAATAAGTTAGTCCCAAAAAGATATAAAAGGCATACAAAATATTCAAAGTTTGACAAGATAATAGCATGAAACCATAAAAAATTATAGATACGTTGGAGACGTATCAAGCATCCCCAAGTTTAACTCCTGCTCGTCCTCGAGTAGGGAAGTGATAAAGACTGAATTTTTGATGTGGAATGCTACCTAGCATAGTTGTCCTTTGTAACTTCTTTCATGTGACATGAATGTTCAGATCCATAAGATTCAAAACAATAGTTTGCTATTGACATGAAAACAATAATACTTCAAGCAAACTGGCAAGGTAATCATGAACTTTCGAAATAACAAGGCCAAAGAAAGTTATCCCTACAAAATCATATAGTCTGGCTATGCTCCATCATCCCCACACAACTAACGTAAATCATGCACAACCCCGGTATTGGCCAAGTAATTGTTTTCGCACTCTTACTTTCTCAAACCTTTTTCAAATATCACGCAATACATGAGCGTGAGCCATGGATATAGCACTATAGGTGGAATAGAGTGTGGTGGTCGTTGTGAGAAAAAAAAGGAGGAGATAGTCACATTGATTCGGCGTATCAAAGGACTATGGAGATTCCCATTAATATATATCAATGTGAATGAGTAGGGATTGCCATACAAAGCATGCACTAGAGCTATAAGTATGTGAAATCTCAAAAGGAGAATTAGTGGGTGTGCATCAACTTGCCTGCTCACGAAGACCTAGGGCAATTTGAGGAAGCCCATCATTGGAATATACAAGCCAAGTTGTATAATAAAGATTCCCACTAGCATATGGTGGTGACGAAATGAGAGGCTCTCAATCATGAAGAACATGGTGCTATTATGAAGCACAAGTGTGGAAAAAGATAGTAGCATTGTCCCTTCTCTCTTTTGCTCTCTCTTTTTTTGGGATCTTTGGCCTCTTTTTTTTTGTGGGAAACTTTGGCCTATCTTTTTTATTTCCTCACATGTGACAATGCTCTAACAATGATGATCATCAAACTTTTATTTACTCACAGCTCAAAGCTCAGAACGATGATGACTCTATAGGAAATGCCTCCGGCAGTGTACCAGGATGTGCAACGATCTAGCTTGGCGTATGACATTAAAACATATCGCTAGCTATCTTACGATCATGAAATGGCAATACGAAAGTGACGACACAAGTCATGAGACAGAACAGTGGGAGTTGCATGGCAATATATCTCGGAATGGATATGAAAATGCCATAGTAGGTAGGTATGGTGGTTGTTTTGAGGAAGGCATATGGTGGGTTTGTGCACCGGCGAAAGTTGCGCGGCAATAGAGAGGCCATCAATGGTGGAAGGTGAAAGTGCATCTATACCATGGACTCACATTATTAATGAAGAACTCACATACTTGTTGCGAAAGTTTTTATTAGTAATCAAAACAAAGTGCTAAACGCATATTCCTAGGGGAGGGTTGGTAGGTGTTAACCATCGCGCGATCCCAACCTCAACACAAAGGATGACAATCAATAGATCAATTATGCTCCGACTTCCTAACATAGCGGTTCACCATACGTGCATGCTACGTGAATCACTAACTTCAACAAAAGTATTTCTAGATTCATAACACCCTACTAACATAACTCTTAATATTACCAAATCCACGTCTCAAAACTAACTGAGAGGAATCAAAACTTCTCTTTCTACTCAATTCACATGAAGATGGAGGTTTTTGTATCCTCTTTGGGTATCTATCACCTTTGGGACTACTTTCATAGCACAAGCCAACTACCAAGTCACGCACCGCCGTGCTCTAAAAGATCTAAGTGAAGCACATAGAGCAAAATTATCAAGCTCAAAAGATATAAGTGAAGCACGATGAGCATTCTAGCAAATTTACGATGAGTGCATGTCTCTCTCAAAAGGTGTGCAGCAAGGATGATTGTGACAAAAAAATGAAAAGACTCCTACGATACAAGACGCTCCAAGCCAAATTCAAGGACACCAAAAATATAGCTCCAAGTAGTGCTACCGATGGATTGAAGACGAAAGAGGGGATGCCTTCCCGGGGCATCCCCAAGCTTAGGCTTTTTGGTGTCCTTGAATTTGGCTTGGGATGCCTTGGGCATCCCCAAGCTTGAGCTCTTTCCACTCTTTATCCATTTGTCCATGAGAACATCATCCAAAACTTGAAAACTTCACAACACAAAACTTAAAGAGAAACTCGTGATAACATTAGCACAAGAAAACAAACTACCACCTTCTTAGGTACTGTAGCAATCTTGATTTCTAATTATATTGGTGTTAGATTACTGTATTCTCACTTTTCCATGGCTAGTACCCCCGATACTATCCATAGTTTCGTCAAAACAAGCAACCAACTCAACAAAAACAAAATATGTCAAAAACATAACAGTTTGTAGCAATCTGTATACTTCGTATACTTCTAGTACCTCACAAATTCTGAAAACATTAAGACTTCCTAGGCAAAAGGCATATCAACCAGAAGCAAAAAGAATACTCTCAAAATCTCTTTCTGAATAAAAATGAAAAATAATCTCGTGAGCGAAAAGTTTCTGTCTTTTTCCAGCAGGATCAAACAACCCTCACCAAGACTAGTCATCAAGTTTTGCTTGGCTCAAACACAAAATGAAACACAAAAGACCCAATCATAACAGGATTATGATAGTGTGGACGCAACAAAAGAGAAGAAAAAAAATATAAATTCATTGGGTTGCCTCCCAACAAGCGCTATTGTTTAACGCCCTTAGCTAGGCATAAAGAGATAGAATCACGTATCGTCGTGTTTGGTGCTCAAACCATAAGTAGCGTGATCACTCATCATCTTAAGGTCTTCATCTTTATTACTAGATGATTCACCACTATTTTTAGGAACAAAAATAGACTTGGTGGCCTTATTGTGGGCAAAGTTTGGAGTATTCTGCACAGCGGCAAAAGCGGAACCCAAGTTGGTTATAACATCCTCTAGTTTGCCAAATCCTAGCGGAATCATGACCTAGTTTTTCGTTAACTGTGGGTTCCTTCTCCTTTAAATTTTTCAAAACCATTCCCACCTTGGATCTGTACTGAGTGATTTGATGGTGGATCTTTTTATCCAAATTCTCAATGAGTTCGATCGTAGCAACTTTATTTTCAATGACGTCCAGCCTATGCATCACATGTTCTAGAGTTAAGGTAGTTCCATTAACCATGGGTGGGGGTAAGCCTACCAAATTTATTACAGCTCCGTAAGAATCAACGGTATGGCTACCCAAGAAATTTCTGCCTACGATGGTGTCAAGAATATACCTATTCCAAGGAGAAATACCCACATAAAAACTACGAAGCACGACGGTAGAAGATTGCTTACGAGTAGATCTACTCTGAGCATTGCAAATCCTATACCAAGCGTCCTTTAAGTTTTCTTCCTCATTTTGCTTGAAATTGAGAACTTCGTTTTCGGGAGTATCGTTCGGAGCGGTGGGTCTAGCCATGAGGACAGGTAGACTATCCCACACAGGGCATATGACTCACACCATATGACTAAAGCAAAGTCTCACAATTAACACAAAGTCTCACAACATACTCACGAAAGGTAGCAAACACGATAAGACCAGCCAAGTTCAAAGCATAGAAAGACTCAAAAAAAGATAAATCAAGCAAATCCAAATCCCTACTCTCTCTCCCCATTTGGCATCAAGACACCAAAAAGGGACAGAGAGGACACCTAGGACACAAGTGGTCACTCAAGCAGTCGCATCAGACTCGTCCGTAGCATCTGCATCCTCCTCATCCTCCTCCTCCTCATCGTCCTCGTCAGAAACCTCCTCCTCAATATCGGACCCATCCCAGTGGTAGCCTCGATCCTTCATCCAGTCAGTCTCCGGAGTGATGATGTCCTCAGAGCCGCTCGAGATCTCCACATCAAGTGTCCTCAAGACACGCTTGTGCCTCTGACGGTTCTCCTTCTGGGCCACATGAGGCTGATACCGTCCCTTGGCCTGCATGCAGAAGAGGGTCTTCATCTTATCTTTCATCTTCATAGCCCAAGATGGCATAGCAATGGAGCGGGTATGCGAAGCAGGGCCTCCTCCAGCAGCAGCAGTCTCTGTGTCAGTCTCCATGGGCTGAGAAGATGTTGAGGTGTTGGCCCATTTCTCCGTCTCACGCAGCTTCATAGGATCATGGGTGATATAGTCAGCTTCAACAGGGAGAGGCACATCTGGAAAGGATTCGGCCCACTTCTTCTGGATAAAATAGAATAGGTAAGGCCCATAGATGGGAACCCTACGATGCAGGATGCAATTCTTGAGCTCACTGAACATCACATCAGATATGTCAAGATGCCCGGTGTCCTTCGTCCTTGCCTCCTCACACATCAGAAGCAAATCCACCAGATAGGAGTGAACCTCGTCCTTGTTGCCAATACGAGGAAACAACGTGTTGTGGAAGATCTAGTGCATAATATCCAGGTGCGGGTGAATCACATTCTTCCTCACATAGAGATGTTGCAGCTTGTTCTTGGGGGTGGGGCCAGGTTGGTTATGAGGACGCAATCCAACAGCAGTCTGCGACCCCTTGTCTTCTACCTTCAAGAGCTGCATGAACTCAAACCATGTGCCAGTCAATTTCTGACCACACGTCATCCAAGTCATAGTGCGATCTTCATCAGAGTGGAAGTGAACAATAACATAGAACTGGGCCACAAGCTCTGGATCGAGGTAATTATGGAAGGTGATGATGTCCTCAATGCCAAGTTGCTGAATCAAGGTGAGGGCCTCGCCAAAGTACTCATAATTCCGCTGAAGGTGAGGGAGGTCAATCCACTGCACTAGGACATAAGCCTTCTTGAATTCCAGAATCACATCACAATAAATCATTGCTTGTTGCCTTGACCAAAACAGATCATAGTTTTTGAGGTGAGCTCTTTCATGGACATAAGGGTCGCGGCAGCGGAGTGCTTGAAACTCTTTAGGAGGCATAGTGCGGAGGTTGAGGTTGGCCTCCTTGGACTTTGAGACAGTCTTCTTGAATGAGCGCTTTGGAGGGTTGATATTGGAAGTTGCGGAACCTTCTGGATCTTCGGTAGTGCGGTACCGCTTTGACTGGGTTTCACGCATAGGGTTCCAGCAACGAGAACCACCACCCGTGACACACAAGACACACACACACATAGAGAAAGAGCGAGAAAAGGAGTCATGGCAACATTCAGAACACATAAAAGGAAACACAAGTTGCCAAAAGAAAACAAAACAAAGTGCCGAGGGGCGGTAGTACCGCTTGCCCTGGTGGTAGTAGCGCTAGGGTCATAGCAATAGTACCGCCAGGCCAGCGGTAGTAACGCTGCCCCCTCAGTGGTAGTACCGCCAGGATGGCGGTAGTACCACTCGGGGATGGACTTGCAGATCTAGAGAGACATAAAGCAGGGAAAATAACTAGATTTATTCAGAGATCCATATCTAGCATATAAACTTTTGACAAGAATCACATGATCTTTAAAACATGTGAAACTCTAGGTTATTTAGATGGAGACAAATCTAGTCAATGGGATCCACATCTAAACCAAATCCAAAAAGGCTTATGACAAGAACTATCAGATTCAAAACAAGGAGAATACTAGGGCATGTTAGATGAATGCAAGGAAAAACATTAGACCTAAAATCTCCTAAGATTTCTCCTTCGTTCCATCCAAAAATTAAGCATATAGCGTATCCATGGATCTAGTACATCAAGCTCCTAACCCTAGAAGCAAAAACACCAACCAAGAGAGGAAGGAGATGAGTTGTACCGGACTCCATTGCAATTGAAGGAGGAAGGAGGAGGGGAGCAAACCCTCCAACCGGAAAGAGAGGGGAGGCTCCGTGGAGGGAGATCCAATCGGGGAGATTTCGGTGTAGAGCGAGAGAGCACCACGAAGAATAAGAAACAGTGGCAAGGAAAACGGCCCCCTCCCTTTACTTAGCCCTTAGGGCACAGGCAGGGTGGTAGTACCGTTGGGATCATAGCGGTAGTACCGCTACCCTAGCGGTAGTACCGCTCCCCCTGGCGGTAGTACCGCTGGGGTCATAGCGGTAGTACCGCTCCCCCTTGAGACCACCCTAAATGAGATTGAACATAGACCTAGGATCGGTTGGTCATTGTGGTAGTACCGCTCCCACGGCGGTAGTACTGCTGGGGTCCTAGCGGTAGTACCGCTCCCCCAGGCGGTAGTACCGCTGGGGTCCTAGCGGTAGTACCGCTACCCTGGTGGTAGTACCGCTCCAGAAAAACACATAGAGGCATAGAACGATGTGAAAAATGTTGTGGGCAACGACTAGTCAGTGTAAAGGAAGAGAAAACACAAGCAAAATATGTTGACTAGTCATTTTGTAACATTTCTTCAATGAGAGAGAAAGATGGGCGGTGGCCGGAGCCACCTATGTTTGAGACAAAGGTATGACACCACGAAGAATTATCCTTGGGTTCATGACCAACACTCGTCTTTGAAGCACAAGTACCATTTAATAATGGTCAAAGTGTAAGACTTGATCGATTTATGCATAATGGGGGGAGGGAAAGTTCATTGAGAGAACAACACTCCCCCTATGTCCATGCCTACACCTAGAGCAAGATATAATGCAGAGTGAGGTGCAAAGTGCATAGTTTCAATATACATTACTTGAATCAATGATATTTAGCTCATGCCTTAACTCCCGGAACCTTGCTTCATCTAGGGGCTTAGTGAAAATATCTGCAAGTTGCTCTTTAGTGTTGATGAAGTGAACCTCAATGTCACCACGCTTGATATGCTCACGAATGAAGTGATGGCGAATATCATTGTGCTTGGTCTTGCTATGTTGCACCGGATTGAGGGAAATCTTGATAGCACTTTGATTGTCACATAGAAGAGGCACTTTGTCACAAGTGACACCGTAATCCTTTAAAGTTTGCCTCATCCATAGCAACTGTGCACAACAACTCGCAGCTGCCACATACTCAACTTCAGTGGAAGATAGTGAGACACAATTCTGCTTCTGTGAAGACCAACTTGCCAGTGAACGACCAAGAAATTAACATCCTCCAGAAGTTAACTTCCTCTCCACACAGTCTCCCGCCCAATCTGAGTCAGAATAGCCCACTAGGTTGAACTTTTCTCCTTTGAGATACCATAGGCCAAAGTTTGGGGTATGAGCCAAATATCGAAAGATTCGCTTAACAACCATATAATGGATTTCTTTTGGTGCAGATTGAAACCGTGCACAAATCCCTACACTCAACATGATATCCGGTCTAGATGCACAAAGGTAAAGAAGGGATCCAACCATGGAGCGATATACCCTTTGATCCACTGCTTTACCATTGGGATCACTGTCAAGCTTGCATCCGGTTGGCATGGGAAACTTAACCGGCTTGACATCCTCTAGCTCGAACCTCTTGAGCATGTCTTGGACGTACTTGGCTTGTTTGATGAAGGTCCCTTCTAAACCGTGTTTAATCTAGAACCCGAGGAAGAACTTCAACTCACCCATCATTGACATCTCAAATTTATCGGTATTAGTGTAGCAAATTCTTCATTGAAAGATTCGTTAGGGGAACCAAAAATGATATCATCAACATATAGTTGGCATATGAACAAATCCCCTTTGACCATGGTAACAACAGTGGGATCTATCTTCCCAATTTCAAACCCACGATCTTGTAACAACTTAGTAAGGTACTCATACCACGCATGTGGGGCTTGTTTAAGGCCATAGAGTCCATTATTAAGTTTGTATACATGATTGGGGAGCTTGGGATGTTCGAATCCTGGGGGTTGTTTGACATAAACCAACTCATTTAAAGGACCATTAAGAAAAGCACTTTTTACATCCATTTTTTGTAATTTGAAATTATGATGAGAAGCAAATGCAAGCAGCATGAAAATAGTTTCTAGACGAGCAACAGGGGCAAAGGTTTCACCGTAGTCGATACCCTCGACTTGGGAGTAGCCTTGTGCCTCCAATCTTGCCTTGTTTAGAACCACAATCCCATTGGCATCTTGCTTGTTTTAAAGATCCGTTTGGTCCCGATGACATTATGTTCCTCCTTTGGTCTTGGCACTAATTTCCAGACTTGATTAGGCTCGAAGTTGTTGAGTTCTTCATGCATGGCCATAAGCCAATCCTCATCATCGAGCGCTTCCTGTACCTGTTGAGGTTCACAATACGAAACAAACGCATGATGCTCACAATAATTCGAAATTTGTTGACGAGTGGATACTCCCCCTTTTAAACTATCAAGCATGTTCTTCATAAGATGTGACTTGACTCTCAGCTTGTTTGCAATCTTGTCTGCACGACGCTCCAAGAATTATGCACTTGATAACTGGGGAGCATCACTTTGATTACTTTGCTTGGCCTTGCGTTTTGATCCTCCCTTGGCACCGATACCCCTCTTAGGTGCTGCAGAAGGAAATTGAGAAACAACCTCTGGATCAACTTGATTTTCGACTTAAGCAGGCTCACTGGTTTGTTCTTGATCTTGTGGTTGCTCTTGATCTTGATCTTGTGCCTGCATTTGATCTGGATCTTGTAGCTGCACTTGATCTTGATCTTGAGCAGATTCAAAACCTTGTGTAAGCACTTGGACATCATGTGGTACATCACCATCTTTGAGCGATTGATTTTGTCCTTGAACCTGTTCAACTGGTTGAGGGTTTTCTCTTTGTTCATCGGAAGCGTGTGGGGCTTGCGAGGGTGATGGCTCCACTTGAGTAGAGCATTGTCCTTCTCCTTCGGCCACAAGGGGTTCCTCAATGGGGAGTATTTGACCAATCCCCATTCTTCTTATGGCTTGGGGAGGAATTTCATCACCTACATCACTGAGACCACTTTGCTCCACTTGGGAGCCATTATTTTCATCAAACTCCATGTTACACGTTTCCTTAATGAGCCCGCTGGACTTGTGGAGGACACGGTAAGCATGAGAGTTTGTAGCATAACCAACAAAGATGCCCTCTTGAGCTCCAGAATCAAATTTAGCTAAACGTGCACCTTTCTTGAGAATGAAACACTTACACCCGAATACCAGGAAGTACTTGAGATTGGGTTTGTTTCCGGTGAGAATGTCATATGGGTCTTGTTCAAGCCTTTGCGGATATAGCCGATTGGATGCATGACATGTTGTGTTGATGGCTTCAGCCCAAAAGTTATACACAGATTTGAATTCCGCCATCATTGTTCTTGCCGCGTCCATCAATGTCCGGTTCTTCCTTTCTGCCACACCATTTTTTTGAGGGGTGTAAGGTGATGAATATTGATGTTTGATTCCCTCATCACTAAGAAACTCATCCAAGGTGTAGTTCTTGAACTCGGTGCCGTTGTCACTTCTAATTATCAAAATCTTTGATTCATGTTGTCATTGAGCTTCATTAGCAAATTTGATGACGGTTTATTGAGTCTCACTCTTACTCTTGAAGAAATATACCTAGGTGTATCTTGAGTAATCATCAACAATCACCAAGCAGTACTTTCTGCCCCCAAGACTATCAAATGATGGGGGACCGAAGAGATCCATATGATGGAGCTCCAACGGCCTCTTAGTGTAAATGAGAGTCGTTGGACGATGAGTAGTTTCATGAATCTTCCCTTCAATACAGGCACTCCAAGCACGATCTCTGGCAAAAATCACATTTGTTAGTCCACGAACATGGTCCCCTTTGAGGAGACTTTACAAAGATCCCATATTGACATGAGCTAGTCGGCGATGCCAAAGCTAGTCCACATCAACTTTAGCCATTAGACAAGTCGCAGTCTTAGTGGGTCGCTTTGAAAATTCACCACATAGAGACCACTTTCGACATATCCAACATAGGCTACTTTGAGAATCTTGCTCCACAAAAGGACCACGGTATCAAGATTAAAGAATGTGGCAAAGCCCATGATTGCAAGTTGACGAACTGAAAGTAAATTGTAAGCAAGGGACTCAACAAGCATGACCTTCTCAATAGATAACTCTTGAGAGATGACCAGCTTGCCAAATCCCAATACCTTGGACGTTGATGCATCAGCGAATTGGACATGGGTGGGCATAGATGGGGAAGGATGGACGTCCACCACTAAGTCCTTGCTTCCGGTCATATGATTTATTGCTCCAGTATCGAGCAGCCATGACACCCCACCGGAAGCAAACTCCTGCAATAGATCAAGGCTTGGTTTTAGGTACCCATTTTTGAATGGGTCCTTTAATGTTAGAGACAAGGGTCTTAGGAACCCAAATAGCCCATTCAATGGACTCATAGTAAGAACCAACAAATCTGGCATAGACATGCCCATCACGAGCACGACATAAAACATAGGATGGATTGAGTTTGCCGGTTGTGTTGGTAGGAATGGTTTTGCCCTTCTTGATGCTACCATTCTCCACCTTGTTCCTGTTTTCCTTCTGAGTCCCTTCGCCCTCTTTTACAAAGATGTCTATGAGGGTAGGGGATGACTTGTTCCTGTTCTTCGTTTTCCTTTTCGACTTGGATGTAAGTCCAAGTCCTTCCTTTCCTACAACACCTTTTTGATTGCTCAAAAGGTCATTTAGGTTCTTCTCGCCTTGGATGCATGACACAAGGCCCTTCTCAAGTTGATCCTTCAACTTGGCATTTTCCTCCACAATATGTACATGCTCACAACAAGGGTTAGTTGTACAAGCATTATCAATTATAACGAAAGGAGGACAAATAGAGATGTCCTTGGTAAGATTTGCTTGGAGTTGATCATGAGACTCTTTCAGGGAGAAATGAGCACCTTTCAAGACCTTGTGAGCCTTGTCAAGTGTACCAAACTCCGCTTTGAGTCTGTCATGGCCAACCCCAAGTGCAGCCTTTTCAAACTTAAACACACGAGTAAGAAATATAACATGATCTAGTTCCTTTTGCAATTTAGCGCAATCATCGTTGTGTGACTCCTCAAGAGCCAAATGAACACTGCACTCTTTTTCTAGTGCAATAGATAATACAACAATCTCATCGGCATAGTCACGACTATGTCCTTGCAGCTCAGAGATAGTCTCCTCATGAGAGTCGATGAGGTCATTAGCCTCACCCAGTTGTTCCAAAAGAGTAACAAAGTGCTTCTTTGATTCTCCTTTGATTTTACATAGAAATTTGTCAAAATCCTACTCATTAAGTTCCACAACATCACTATGATCAACACAATTTAACAATGAAGGAGCAGTAGTGGTGGTGGTCTTAATGCTGGGTGTTACCTGATCGATACTTTTGGCCATAAGGCACTTGGCGATGCGGTTATCGTTGGGGGTGTTGAAGAGAGACATCTTGGGAGAAGGGGTGGCAATGGCTACAGTCGCAGTTGCTACCATATCGTCATCGTCATCATCATCGGAGGGGTACTCTTCAAGTGCCACCATATCCTTTGGATGGGGTTTCTTGACAAAGTTGTTCTTGTTTGGCAAAGACTTGGCTTTGTCTTTGCGAATGAGCGTGCCCCCGTTGTCTTCCCTCTTCTCATAGGGACATTCTGCCATGAAGTGACTCACATAGCCGCAGTTATAGCATGTCCTCAAACGTTGCTTGGTCTTGAACCCACTTGAGTTATTCTTGGAGAAGTTGGGCCTTGAGTTTCTCTTGTTGCCCCAGAATTTCCTTGACGCAAGAGCCAGGTGCTCGTGATAAGCATACTTAGTGTCTTCATGGCAGCTCTCCTCTTCCTCATCCTCTTCTTCTTGTTCAGAAGCAGCCTTTGCTTTTAAAGCAAGGTTGGGTGAAGCTGTCTTTGACCGAACGCGAGCAAGTGCATTATCCGCGGTCTTGTTCATGATAGACATTGCAATGAATTCATCCAACACCTCATTGGAGGACAAGGAGTGAAAATCTGGTCGTTGGCGAATGACGGATGACATGGCTTTGCTAAATGGCATGATGGCCTTGAGAAACTTGCGCTTGATCCATGTGTCATCCACATCCTTGCTCCCATGATCCTTGAAAGCAACGACAATAGTAGTCACCCTTCGATAGAGATCACGAGGGTCCTCATCTTCCTTCATCACAAAGTCATCAGCCTCATTAAGCACCACTTCATAGTTGGACCATAATATGCTCCCAACAGTCCTTAGCTAGAGTGAAGGGGCGCAAGTGAGGAAGATCTTCAGGAGGCACTGCGGACTGCAAAATAAACAATGCGGAGTGATTACATTGATTGTCCGCTTCTTCTCTTGGAGTGAGGTTGCTTGGGTCATGTGGATAGTAGCCTTGCTCAATGATTCTCCATAAATTTGTTGAGCTGTGATTCAAATAAGACTTAATGGAAAAAACCCAGTTAAAAAAATCACCCTTAACAAGCTTAGGAGGAGGACCTACATGATTAATACGCAGAATAGGAACCGGCCCTCCATAGACCATGGGAGGTGGAACTGAGGTATAGGTTCCAGTCCCATTAATATCGTGAGGGGAAGAAGGTTGCATACCTTTAGCCGCTTCCTTGGAGGAATTGGCCTCCGAATCCGTGTTGACGGGTTTAGCCACCAACGCCGGTTCTGGAGAACTTTTAATTCCCTCAATTAACTCTTTAAGCATGGTCTTGACTTCGTTCGTCAAGGACGTCCTGAGGTTGGCCATAGCCGCATTCAAGTCGTCCCTGGTGATCGAAGTCAAGGCCATGGCCTCGGGATGCCCATGGGTTCCTCCCTCATCCTCATCCATACTCTTCGGGCGGTGAAACCCTTAATAAAGAGACGTGGCTCTGATACCAATCAAAAGGATCGATATGGTTGACTAGAGGGGGGGGGGTGAATAGGCAACTACAACTTTTTAACAATTCTTAACAAGTTAGGGTTAGCAACATAAAGGTTCTCTAAAATGACAACTACGTGATCAACCTAAATGATGCTACCAACTATAATCGCTAAGGCAAGTAAGAAATAATCTACAACAATAACATACACAATGTAAAGGTTAGAGATAACCACAAATGGAACCGATGAAGACGAGGATGTGTTACCGAAGTTCCTTCCCTTTGAGAGGAAGTACGTCTCCGTTGGACCGGTGTGGAGTGATACGTCTCCATCGTATCTACTTTTCCAAACTCTTTTGACCTTATTTTGGACTCTAACTTGTATGATTTGAATGGAACTAACCCGGACTAATGCTGTTTTCAGCAGAATTGCCATGGTATTGTTTTTGCGCAGAAATAGAAGTTCTCGGAAAGACCTGGAAATTTACGAGGATTTTTTGTGGAATATATAAAAAATACTGGCGCAAGAGTCAACCGGAAAGTGGAGCGAGGAGCCCACAAGCCCACCAGGCGCGCCCCCCCTTGGCCGCGCCTAGCAGGCTTGTGGGGCCCACGGAGCTCCAGCACCTCCAACTAGAGCTCTATTTAGTCCCTTCCATCCGGAAAAAATCAAGGAGAAGAGTTCATCGCGTTTTATGATACGGAAGCACCGCCACCACCTGTTCTTCCTCTAGAGGGCAGATCTGGAGTCCGTTCTGGGCTCCGGAGAGGGGAGATCGTCGCCATTATCATCACCAACCTTCCTTCATCGCCAATTCCATGATGCTCTTCACCGTTCGTGAGTAATCTCATCTTAGGCTTGTTGGATGGTGATGGGTTGGATGAGATCTATCATGTAATTGAGTTAGTTTTGATGGGGATTGATCCCTAGTATCCACTATGTTCTGAGATTGATGTTGCTACTACTTTGCCATGCTTAATGCTTATCACTAGGGCCCGAGTGCCATGATTTCAGATTTGAACCTATTATGTTGTCGAAAATATATGTGTGTTCTTGATCCTATCTTACAAGTTGTAGTCACCTACTATGTGTTATGACCCGGGAACCTCGGAGTGACAATAGCCGGAACCACTCCCGGAGATGACCATAATATGAGGAGTTCATGTATTCACCAAGTGCTAATGCTTTGTTCCGGTTCTCTATTAAAAGGAGAACCTTAATATCCCGTAGTTTCCATTAGGACCCCGCTGCCACGGGAGGGATGGATAATAGATTTCATACATGTTCTTTTCCCTAAGCACGTATGATTATATACAGAATGCATGCCTACATTACATTGACGAACTGGAGCTAGTTACATATCTCTCTGTGTTATAACTATTGCATGATGAATATCATCCGGCATAATTATCCATCATCGATCCAATGCCTACGAGTCTTTTCCTACTGGTCCTTGCTACTGTTACTCTGTCACTATTGCTGTCACTGCTGCTACTGTTACTCTGTCACTATTGCTGTCGCTGCTGCTACTGTTACTCTGTCACTACTACTGTCACTGTTGCTACTGGTTACCGTTGCTACTGTTGCTATCACTCTACCTTGCTACAGATACTTTGCTGCAGATACTAAGTCTTTCAGGTGTGGTTGAATTGACAACTCAACTGCTAATACTTGAGAATATTCTTTGGCTTCCCCTTGTGTCGAATCAACAAATTTGGGTTGAATACTCTACCCTCGAAAACTGTTGCGATCCCCTATACTTGTGGGTTATCAAGACTATTTTCTGGCGCCGTTGCCAGGGAGGCATAGCTCTATTCTGTGAGTCACTTGGGATTTACGTCTTCTGATCACTATGAGGAATCCGAGAGATCCAAAAACTAAAGTCTTCCCCTCAACTACGAGGACAGGTAAGGAACTGCCATCTAGCTCTGCACTTGATTCACCTTTAGTTATGAGTAAGTTTGCGACACGACCTCATGCTAGAAATTTTGATGTGTCGCCTATGCTTGATGATGCTACTTATGTTATCCATGATGCCTGTGATGATGCTTTGCTTGATACTGCTTTGCCACTAGGTGCATTCCTTGATGCACAAATTGCTGAAACTGCTGAGATTATTGAAGTAGAACCTGCTATTTCCCTTGTTAGAACTAGCTCTCCTAGATATGAATTGCCTGATATTCCTGAGGGTTACGTTATGGAGGGAGAGTTAGCTGAGGACTTTCTTGCTTGTAAGGATAGAATCATGTTGAGAATTTACTGCGCAAGTGGAAAGAAAAATCTCTGAACGCTAGGATGAAATATGACCCGAAGGATTATGAATTCTCTGTCGACCCTGAGTTAATCACTTTGGTCGAATCTGATCCTTTTCACAGTTATGAGTCTGAAACAGTTGTAGCACATCTTACCAAGCTGCATGATATAGCCACCCTATTCACGAGTGAGGAAAAGATCCGCCACTACTATATCCTTATGTTGCTTCCTTTCTCGCTAAAGGATGATGCTAAGACTTGGTTCACTTCTCTTGCTCTTGGATGTGTGCGTAGCCCCCAGGATATGATCTACTACTTCTGTGAAAAATATTTCCCTGCCCATAAGAAGCAAGCTGCCTTGCAGGAACTATAAAACTTTGCGCAAGTTGAAGAAGAGAGTCTCCCACAAGCTTGGGGGGAGGCTTGTCCAGCTACTGAATGCTTTGCCCGATCACCCTCTTGAGAAGAATGAAATACTTGATATCTTATATAATGGACTAACCGATGCTTCTAGGGACCACCTAGATAGTTGTGTCGGTTGTGTTTTCAGGGAACGAACTGTAGAACAAGCTGAGATCCTATTGAATAATATCTTGTGCAATGAGAATGCTTGGACTATTCCTGAACCACCTCTGAAGCCAACTCCTAAGAAAAGAGGTATCCTATTCCTCAGTCCTGAAGATATGCAACAAGCTAAGAAATCTATGAAAGAGAAAGGCATTAAATCTGAAGATATCAAAAATCTACCACCTATCGAAGAGATTCATGGTCTTGATAACCCGATACAGGTAGTAGAGGTAAATTCTCTTAGTAGATTCAAGGAGAGTGATATTCCTTTTGATAAACCTGCTAGCTTATGCCTGGATGAATTTGATTATGCCAAACAACAAAGTTTCAATGATTATATTAGCAGACAATTGGAACAGAATGCTCGCATGCTTAGTCATTTAAGTGCTTGTGTGGACAGAAATGTCAATGATCTTAAGCTTTTGAGTAAGCATGCCTCTATGGTTACTACTCAAGTAGAACAAGTACTTAAGGCTCAAAATGACTTGCTAAATAAGTTGAATGACAATTCTGTCAGAGTCATCACTAGAGGCGGTAGAATGACCCAGGAATCTTTGTATCCTGAGGGTCATCCTAAGAGAATTGAACAATATTCTCAAGGAGTTAGCAGTGATGCACCTAGTCATCCTAGAAAGAAAAAGGAAGATGATAGGAACTTGCACACTAGCAACCCTGTTGCTGTTACACCCAAGAGTCCAAACGATGTCTTTGTTTCTCATGCTGAAACATAATCTGGTGATGAACATGAGCCTAATGATAATATCGATAGTGGTGTTCATGTTGATGCTCAACCTAGCAATGATAAGGATGTGGATATTGAACCAACTGATCTTGATAACCCACAACCTAAGAATAGGAGATACGATAAGAATGACTTCACTGCTAGGAAGCATGGTAAAGAAAGGGAACCATTGGTTCAGAAACCCATGCCCTTTCCTCCCAAACCATCCAAGAAAAAGGATGATGAGGATTTTGAGCGCTTTGTTGAAATGATTAGACCTGTCTTTCTGCAAATACGTTTGACAGATATGCTCAAAATGTCTTCGAACGCTAAGTACATGAAAGATATTGTGACTAATAAGAGAAGGATACCTGAGGTTGAGATTTCCACCATGCTTGCTAATTATACCTTCAAGGGTGGAACTCCTAAGAAACTAGGTGATCCCGGAGTACCCACTATACCTTGCTGCATTAAAGGAAACTACGTTAGAATTGCTTTATGCGACCTTGGAGTAGGTGTTAGTGTTATTCCTCTTTCTCTTTATCGTAGGCTTGAACTGGATAAGTTGACACCCACTGAAATCTCTCTGCAAATGGCTGACAAATCAACTGCTTTCCCTATCGGCATTTGTGAGGATGTGCCTGTTGTGGTTTCTAACGTCACTATCTTAACAGACTTTGTTATTCTGGATATTCCCGAGGATGATGCCATGGAGGTCATCCTTGGAAGACCCTTTTTAAACACTGCAGGGGCTGTCATAGATTGCAACAAAGGCAATGTAACTTTCCATGTCAACGGTAATGAGCATACGGTGCACTTTCCGAAGAAACAATATCCGGTTTTACGCGATTCGAAAAAGTTTATCAAGGAGACTTGATCAACCACATTGACAGATTTCTTTTGATGACCATGAGATGGATGAATCGAGGAGTCACAAACCTCTATTCCAAACCTTCACCTTCGGTTGCTTAGAAGAAAAATGACATATTTAGCTTTAGTTTTCCCTGTTTTCTGCTTTTTGCGTCCCGTAGAAAAGTGTCTCGAAAATAAAAGTTCTCCGAATGTCCTGAAAATCAAGTATGATTTTTTCTAGAATTTTTGAAAAATTCTAAGACAGAGAGCTAGTCAGGCGGATGCACCAGTGGGCCACAAGCCCTGGAGGCGCGGGCACCCCCGTGGCCGCGCCTAACAGGCTTGTGCGTCCCACGTGTCCCCTCTCCACTTATTCCAGCTCCCATCTCCTTCTCCTACCTCCAGAAAAAATCATTTCGCAGCTCAAACCCGTGTTCTTGCTCTTCTTGCTGCGATTTTCGATCTCTTTGTGCAAAGCCCCATTCACCAAACTATTTTCGGGAAATTGCTCCTTGGTATGTGACTCCTCCATTGGTCCAATTAGTTTTTGCTCTAGTGCCTTATTCGTTGCGTATTTTTGCTGCATTGGTGACCCTGTTCTTGAGCTTAGCATGCTAATTTTAGCTGGTCCCAAGTAGCGTTGATGCGTGATATGGCCTCTAGGCACTTGTAGGAGTAGTTGTTATGAGTTTAGTTGAGCCTTGTTCACTTTTCCTTAGAATCACTAAAAGTTTCGCAAATTTTCAGAGAAAGAAATAGGAAAAGATGAGGAGGTTCTTAAGAGGCTCTTCAAGCCGTGACCCCAAGGATGATGAAAATGAGAAGAAGAAACCCAAGTATCCGGTCCCTCGAGTTGCAGAAGTTCGAGAGTGCGAGTGGCCAAGCAATGTGTTCTTACGCGCCGCCGGACATGATGAGGACTTTTACTACTTGGTGGAGAACGCAGGCCTTACCGCCTTCGTTGAAGATAAGTATCCACAATACCTCCTCCTCACTAATATTTTCGTGCAAAGCTTTAACTTCTATCCCAGGAAGAACCCTCCTATGGTTGAGTTCAAGTTATATGATATCCCCCAGCGCATGTCACTTCAGGATTTTTGCAATGTTTGCAAATCACCTTATGTTGGGGATATTCATGAACCTCGTCCACGGGACTTGGAGGCTTTCATAGATACTATTGCTGTAGGAGAGGAAAGAGGAGTGTCTTGCGCTAGAGCTGCTAGCATACATTTTCCCGTGCTTCGGTACTTCTCATTATTTGTGGGAAAATGTTTGATTGGCCGTGGGAAAGCTGGGGCCCTTAGCTCCCCAGATCTTGCGGTTTTGCGCGAAGCCCTTTATAATGATAAAACTTATAGCTTGGGCGCTATAGTAGCTCAACGGTTGAACACTAACCATTCTAAAAGCGTTGTTTATGGAGGTATCTATGCTACCCGTCTTGCTAGACATTTTGAGATACCTATTAGACTGCACGAGGAAGAAGAGATTCTTCTTCCTGAGAGATATCTAGATTATGACAGCATGGTTTGCCATGACTTTCTTGATAAAGATATAAATGAGAGGATGATTTATAATCTGGTATTCAGTCAGGGTACTCGTGAAACTATTACCTTGCTTGCTCCTTGTTTGTTCAATCTTCATCTTGGCAGGTACATTATTATGCCCTCGGACATCTACGCATATTGGGGCATAGAGCCACCAGAGGCGCCCGTGCCCGAGCTACCAGTCGAGTACCAGACGCCAGTTTATTAGTGGGAGCCAGAGGAGCTCACCCAGCAGTGGCACCCTCAGTCCACTCCGGAGTACCCCGGAGATGGTTACTTCCCTCCTTGGGAGTAGACCAACTCAGGCCAAAATCCTAAGCTTGGGGGAGTAAGTGTTTCTCACCGACTTTATGCTCACACATTCACTTCGATAGTCAGTGTTCACACTTTGCCACTGTATCATCCGTGCTAGTTTATTTCTTTTTCTCGCTTTCTTCCCGTGTGTTTGTCTAGTTTGAGAAAACCCAAAAAGATTTCTCGTTCTTCTTTTTGCTTGTTGGGAGCTTTCCCGTGTAAATAGTTTTATTTTTCTTTGGGTCAAGGTAGAAGACCATGGTTACAATGTTTAGTGGCTCTCGCATGCATATATGTTTATGTGTTAAAAGAGCCATATTACTTTGTCTTCTCGTTTGTGTTTGCTTGCAGATTCTAGCTTAGTCCAATGCACGAACACTATTATTATTGTTCACATCATTCGGTCGTGCAAGTGAAAGGCAATATAGATGATATATGATGAAGTGAATGAGCCTGGAAAAGCTGGTATGAACTCGATCTATTTTGTTTTTGTAAATATGACTAGCTCATCGTTCCTAATTCAGCTTTGTTGTGAGAGAGACATATTTGCAATGACAACTTAGAGATCATAGTTTCAGATGCCATGCTTAATTAGCTAGGAGCTTACAATGGTTTGTCTTGGATGCCAACATGAATTTTGAGATGATTATGATGTAGTATGATAGGATGGTATCCTCCTTTGAATGATTCAAGTGGCTTGACTTGGTGCATGTTTACGCATGTAGTTGAAACAAAATCAACATGGGCTCTATGATATTCATGTTCATGGTGATTTATGTCCTACTCATGCTTGCACTCAATGTTGGTTAATCTCAGTGCATTTTGATGACTGTTGTCGCTCTATAGTTGGTCGCTTCCTAGTCTTTTGCTAGCCTTCACTTGTACTGAGCGGGAATACTGCTTGTGCATCCACTTCCATAAACCCAAAGTTGTTCCATATGAGTCCACCATACCTACCTATACACGGTATCTATCTGTCGTTCTGAGTAAATTTGCATGTGCCACACTCTAAACCTTCGAGTAATAATCTGTTTTGCATGCCCGAACCGCTCATGTGGTGACAAGGGGCGATCAGTATCTTCCCTGCTAGGCGTGTTATCCTCGATACGTGTTTATTCTCTATCACTCACGAGAAAGGGGCCGGTAATTGGAATGCCCAGTTCCATGCTCAAATCTAAAAGATAATTGCAAAAAAAACTCCCCCTGGATTGATGTTGGTACGGACGGCACCGGAGTATTCGGCTAGTCGTGGAGTGTGATTGATCGGTGGTGGGGGAGTCAAAACTTTACTTTTCTGTTTGGGAAACGCCTATAGTATGTGTTGCATGGAAGATTGAAAGTTCGTTATATCGCCTAGAGGGGGTGAATAGGAGATTTTTAGAATTTCATCACTGAGGAAATTCCTTTTGAGGAAATTCCTCACTGATGACTAACTTACAGCGGAAACAGTAAAGGATCAGAAGTGCAAAGTTTCACAACAACAGTTTTTCAGAGTGAAGAATGTGAAAACAGATTGCACTGTGAGCAGGCACGCAGAATACAGATGAGGATTAACTGACGTGAATAATTTGGGGTTGAGGAAATTCTGAGAAAGTCTTCAGCAAGTTCTTCAAACAGTCGCAGTGAAAGTCATCAACACATAATATGAGGAAAGTAAGGAGTTGAGGAATTAGAATCCGTTTCTCAGTGAAGACAGTCGTTGATGACCCAGTTCCAACTGCTGTGACAGTCGTACATCTGGTTTGGAGCGGCTTGGTATTGAAACCAAAGGACAAACAGTCCCGGGACACGCAGTCCCTACCGTATTCTCCTTGAGCTAAGGACACACAATCCTCGCCCAACACACCTGGTTAGTCTTCAGGGCAGACTACCAAACCCTCACAAACTTGGTCACCCGGCGACCCACAATTGACTGTTGGAAAGCTCTAGACCATGACGCCTAACCGTCTGGAGGATGCACAGTCCTCAAAGGTAAAAGGCTTCAGTCCCACACAGGAACAACTTCTTCAGTGATGCTCAATCACTAGGTTTGGTTTGTGGTTTCGCTGTATGGTGTATTTCCTCACTGATGAATTACTCTTGAAGACTCTGAGGAATTGGGTTGCTCTTATGATAAGTGTCAGTTTCTAACGGAGCAACCAACCAGCTAATGGTTGTGGGGGTGGCTATTTATAGCCTGGGAGCATCCCGACATGATTTGGCACTAATGCCCTTAAATAATATGACCGTTGGAGTGGATAAGACCAATGACTTGGCGTGGCTATCGAAACGGTCGGAACCCTCAACTGTGAGAGTCCTCATGTCACTCGTATTCCTCACTTGAGGCTTTTGGGAGGATTAGGCTTGGGTTGAGCATCTTGAGGAAATTCATACCAAAGTGTAACTTCGACCCCCTTTAACAGTACGGTGTTCCTATTACTCAAAGGCGAAGAAAATAAAACAGAAAGTGTAAATCTTCATGCTTCAAATTTTTCAGAGTGATTTTCCTTAGGACACACCGGATTCCTCAATATCAGTATCTTCATGAGGAATATCAATTTCATCGCAGATTCCTCGCGATTCATTTCTTCAGCTTCAGACCAATTTCTTCAACTGAAGACATATATTTTTAGGGGTCGATATTCTTCAAATATCTCAAACTCCTCAATGACTTATAGATCCTGTGTACACTCACAAACACATTAGATACTTAACCTATAAGTCTTCAAACCACCAAAATCACTAAGGGGCACTAGATGCACTTACAATCTCCCCCTTTTTGGTGGTTGATGACAATTAGGTTAAGTCTTCAACAGGGATAAAAAATATGAAGTGTAAATACTCATTTGAGGAATTTGAAATCAAGATTCAGAGAGACTCCACCTGAAGATGTGCATATCTTGAGGATTTTGCTGTTCACAGCAAATGCACATTGATAATTTATATCATGGAGATCTCCCCCTGAGTCTTGTAAATCAGGCATACATATAACATATCATATGAAGAAAATGAAAATGCATGATGACAAATGGTATCTGACGAATTCCAGCATGCGTGCATTAAAACTTGAAGAACAAGCATGCGAAGAAAAACGTTCAAAAGCATCAGAGTACCATCGGGCTTAAGTTACAACTCATTACATGAAAACTTTAGAAGAGCCAAGAGTCTATAAGTTAAATATAGTTCATAAGCCCCAAAAATATCCCGCTTGAAGACTATCTCTCAAGTTTCTCCCCCTTTGTCATCAAGTGACAAAAAGGGACAAACTGAGGACTAACGTCCGTGAAGATTTCACTTCGTGGCAGTTGAGGAAGAGTCGTGATGCTTCTTGGGAGTAGTCTTCTTCCTTGGACCGGTAGCAGTGTGGAGCTGTTCTTCATCAGTTTCAGCAGTGCGGAATGAAGAAAAGGAGCTGTCTTCAAGGTCTGGAACTGGAATAGGCATGAACTTCTTCTTGGGAGGCCACGATCATTCAAAGTCTCGCTCAAAGTCCATTTCTTCAAGCTCAGTCTGAGTCTTTAGATGTGCAAGTGTAGCCCAGGTGCGATCAAAAACCTCATGCAGATAGTGATGGTTGAGTTTCACAGAGTTCTGTGTTTCAGCGAGGGTTTTCACAATGGCACCAAACTGGCGTTTGACCCACTTGTGATTGCGATCCACCTTCTGGTGAAGACTGAGGAGGAGCTCTCTTGTATTCATCACGCGAGGAGGAACGGGGCTTGCCAGACGAGTCTCAGTATCATTCCATGAAGAATAAGCTTATGGCTCTCTGAACTGGACATCAAGGGGCCTACTGCCTTCTTCAATCACGGATTTGCCTTTTCCTTCGATGGTCTCGAAAGTCTTCTTGTTGACCCGGATAGGAGGCATATAACCAACATGGTTTTGGAAATCAGCGTGGAAGTTGATGCCTGTCCTTGTCCTGATGAATCTCATGATCCATGGGGCATATACCTTGTGATCAAAAGGACACATAGCATTGTCGGCCAAAGTTCTCAACAAGAAATCATGGATGTTGATAGGAATACCATGAATGATGTTGAAGAGGATATTTTTCATGAGGCCTACAACATCTTCTTCATCATCATGGCCTTTGATCGGCGCGAGCACACTGCAGAGGATTCTGTAAACAGATCTGGGTGTGTACTTGAGCTCGTGGACGAGGAAGGTTGTTCTCTGAGATTTTCCTTCAGCCAAAGGCTTCATGAGGACTTCCATCATCCCATTGGGCAGCTCACGCTCACCATAAAGCTTCACAGCCTCATCTGAGGGAATTGGTACAGGCAGTTCATGGAGGAGTTTAGTAGCAGGAGCCTTGTAGTGAGTGTTTTGTGTCATCCAATCAAACACCCAAGTGTTAATGTCTTCAGGGTTGCCGGATATGTGAAGAGTGGAATAGAACTGAAGAATTAGCTCGCTGTTCCAGTCAAGGATGTCGGAGTACATTGGGAGTAAGACAGCATCATGGAGTACACTGAGGACTGGCTCGAGGCACGGTATTGCTTCAAGTTCAAAATGAGGAATATGCCTGTGCTGGAATATCTTGTTTCGTCCACATAGCACAGAGGCTTCGTAATTCATCTGAGTCCAAGTCCAAAACTTCAGATGCCTCATTTGAGGCTTGTCATAGGGGTTCTCTCCAATGAAGTACATGCGTTCTTCAAAGAAATTTTCCTTTTGAAACTTAGGACGCTTGGAGAATGGCTGATGCTGAACCGGCTTAAGATTTTGCTGAGGAATTGGAGGGGAGACAACAATGACAGTCTCTGGGTTGAGCACGACAAATGCATTGTCTTGGTAAGTTGCATTCTCCTCAGCATTTTCCTCAGGGTGAGGAATTTCAGCGGCTGGTACTTCAGGCTGAGGGGATGGAGCTGGCTGGGCTTCAGGCTGAGGGGCTTGCTCTGGCTGTGCATCCGGCTGAGGAATAGCTTCTTCTTGCTTAGTTGGAGGAGTTGGGTCAGCGTGTTCCTCATCTTGAGGATTTTGCTCAGAGCGTTCAATGTCATCAGTTTGAGGATTTTCAGTTTGTTCTTCCTCAGTTGGCTTAGTGGCAGATGCAGTTTCATCAGCTGGTGCAGTTGATTTGTGAGCAGTGTCTTTTTGAGGAATGAAAGGCTGAGGAATGTCGTCTATATGAATTTCCTCGTCAGTGTGTTCCTCGGAGGCGACATCCTTTATTTCCTCATCTGCCTTTTTCGCTGGATCATCAATGATGACCATTTCATAAGAAGGAGCGACATTCAGGGGCACAGGGTCCAGAGGAGCAGTTTCTTCAAGTGCTTTGAGGCGCTTGGCCTCTGTTTCTTCTTCTGCTGAGGAGGCCTTTCTCTTTTTGGCTTCCTTCTCAGCAGCACTGGTTTTCTTCACGTCTAATTCAGACGGAGGCATCTTCTTCACCGTTGAAGCTTTTGGTGAAGGGGTTCTCTTGACAGATTCTTCAGCTGGTATTGAGGAACCGGCTGGAACAGAGTCATCAGCTTGCTTTGGCGAAGGAGCTGGGTCATGGGCAGTCTCATCAGCTACAACAAATTCATCAGCCGGAGTTTCCATGATGATTTCTTCAATAGCCGGTTCATCCACACGGCGTTCTTGGTGTACTTCCTCAGCTTGAGGAGTTTCCTCATCATGAGGAGATTCATCTGCTGGCTCCTCAATCAAGGGCTGAGAAGTTGGTGCTGGGGATGCAGCCTTCTTGTTGTAGTCATCAACAGCACTAGTGGCCAGCTTGATGAAATTGCTTTTGAGACTCTTACGGTCTGACAGCTTGGAGTACTTGTCAGTCAATTTCTTCAGCTCTGCCTGTGTTGATACCAGTGCATCAGGAGTCAAGTTGAGGAGATTCTGCTTGAGGAATTTCTCCTTTTTAAGCTTTGCAATTTTGGCCTGCTTGGCCTGCTGTTCTTTCCACTTGGCTTCATTGATGAAAGTGGTCACCATGTGGCTGATGCCAGGGGGAAGTTTCAAATCATCAACCGGAGTGTTTGGGTCCTCATACCAGATGTTGATGTAGTCAAGGAGGACCTTGGGGTCCATTGCCAGAGGAATGGCACTGCCCGATGCTTGAGCTACTCTTTCCTGCTTGTTTCTGATGATGGCTTGCAGGGTTTGATCATCAAATTCATCACTGCCCTCTGATGCAGACGGGACGGTGATGATTTTGCTGGGGCTTGGCAGTGTTGTACGTTCAACAAATACACGAGTCTTTGAAGGAGGTGTTGAAGATTTTGTCTCCGAGCTGGTTGCAGCTGGGAGTGAGAAGCTGGAGCTGGCGGTCATAGGCTTCATGACTTGCTTCTGTACTGGTTTCTCTTGAGGCTTTGGTGGTGGGGCTGAGGATGTTGGAGCTGAGGAGATTGGTACTGAGGGTTTTGGCGTTGATGGTTTTGGTGCTGAAGGTTTTGGTGCTGAGGGTTTTGTGACAGAAGCCTGGGCAGACTTCTCTTGAGGCTTTGGAGCCCTTGGCTTTTACGGGACAGACTGCATTTGAGGAATTTCTGAGCCAGAGGTTTCTGCGGCAGAGGAAGTAGCAGCAGCTGAGGCAGCAGCTGAGAATTCAATGAATTTCCTCACTGCAGTTTCTGCCTGCTTCTTGAGCTTAGCGAGATGCTTTTCCTTCTCATCTGGATAGTCATCCATGGTCTTGAGGCTTGAGGGGTGTGCTACTTGATGATCCTCAAGTGGGGCTCTTCTGCCAGGGGGCTTCAGAGCGAATTTCTTCGCATACTTGCGAGTCACAAACCTGTATTCCTTCCATTCCTTCGCCCATCGGTGTTCTATCTTCTGCAGCCGTATCTTTCTCTTGGCCATTGTCTCATTTTCATCAGGCTTGCAATAGTCCAAGTAAATATCCTCGGGGATATCCACAACTGTGTTTTGCTCAAGTTTCTTTCCTCCCTTCTATTTTCTGTCATCCTCCATTTTCTTCAGCTGAGGATTTTGCTGATGAGATTGAACTCTTGAGGATTCTGATGAGACTTGAAGATTTTCTTCCAGAAACGCTGCAAATGAGTTAATGTGATGAGAACCAAGAGATTCATCAGCTGACATGTGTGTACCTGTGAACAGAGTATAGTTGCGAAGAATTTGGAGAGGTCATATGCGTTCTCAGATTTGAAGAAAATGAAGAAGTTTGACAGTTTGAGGAATATAACCAGTGGTTGAGGAATTTGCCTAAGCATACTGTTCTTGGGTTCCAGAGTTGTACAGATCCAAAAATTCGCACAATTGAGGAATCTCGTGAAAATCTTAGATGGTTAGCATAGTTCATCAATGATGTGGTGATAGGCAGTGTTTTAGGAATCAAGTGTTTATCGATTGTTGAGGAAAAACAGATTTCACATAGAAGATGTAAAATTTTAGATCTAACTTGCGGTAAAAATGGGATTTTATTTACCCTGGAAGGTGCGCACGAAGAACATAGAAAGGTGTGTAGAGAAGCTCTTTGGTCGCGTGTCCAATGCACCCTAACCCAGCGACAGAGGATGTCTACGGCGGCGGCGGACGAAGATGGTCCGACTCCGGCGTGGTTCTGGCGACGGAGAAGTCGAGGCAGTGAAGCTCTTCCTCACCGGCGACGAGACTACCAGTGATGGCGCTAGGGTTCGGTGGTGTTTGCTGTGGCAGAAGAACGATGGAGCGAAGAAGAGTATGCCGAGGGGGATAAGGACATATTTATAGCTAAAAGTTACTATTGGCGCAAAAATTTCGAACCAAACAGCCCCTGCCTCTACATCTCCGCAGGACACGTGTAGCTCCCGAACAGTGCGGTGGAGATCGTGGTTATCCGATCGTGGGAAGTGGGGTTCAGTTACTATGTATTAAAGAAACAATTTTGGAAGATTTGAGGATTTTCGTTACAAAATCATCAGCTGACAAGGATGCAATGAGGATTTTGAACAAAGTTACAAGTAGAACGCATATGAAGAATTGAATAGACTGGATGAGTATAGCATAGAGGGAAAGTAGGGTCCGATCACATTCACTTAGCAGAAATGTCAACTTGAAGAAATAGCTATAAGTGAATGGTGTTGAGGACTTGAAATCTCAGTCTATCTAGTCAAATGAAAGTCATCAAGTGTTTTTGAAGATTTTGTGATAAATCGTCACAATGAAGAACAGCTGTTTTGAAGAAAAAAAAACATATTTTTAGGAAATAGAACATTTGAAGAAAATCAACTTGAGCAATTTCACATTGGGCGGTGGCGTGACCCACCATACAAGAATGTTGATTACAGACGCCGCGTACAATTGTCGTAGGGCCCTGAGAATCAATTTCTTCGTTGATTTCTTCACACTTAGAGTGACATTCGTCATCAGTTGAAGAAAATCGATTCATCATGTCTTGCACATCTAAGTCATCAATTTTGCATAAGTGTTAGGATGTGTGCATGTTTTTACAAAATATTTGAAGATTCTAAGATATTTAGCTCACACCGCAACTTGCAAAACCTTTTCTCATCCAAGGGCTTAGTGAAGATATCTGCCAGTTGATCATCAGTCTTCACATGGTCGATGAGGATATTGCCCTTGAGGACATGGTCCCGAAGAAAATGATGACGAATCTGGATGTGCTTGGTCTTCGAGTGTTGTACTGGGTTGTATGCAATCTTGATAGCACTCTCATTGTCACAGTAGAGAGGCACATTCTTCATGTTGATGCCGCAGTCCTTGAGGGTTTGCTTCATCCATAGTAATTGAGCACAGCAAGAACCAGCAGCAATGTACTCAGCTTCGGCAGTGGAGAGTGATACGCAGTTCTGCTTCTTTGAGGACCAGCAAACTAGTGATCTTCCGAGGAAATGGCATGTGCCAGAAGTTGACTTGCGATCCACACGGTCACCAGCATAGTCAGAATCAGAATACCCTACCAGATGAAGATTTGAGCCCTTGGGATACCATAATCCTAGTGTTGGTGTGTGAGCTAAGTATCGAAGAATATGTTTCACATCCTTATGGTGTGATTCCTTCGGTTTTGCTTGAAAACGTGCACACATGCAAACACTAAGCATTATATCTGGCCTAGATGCACATAGATACAATAAAGAACCAATCATAGAACAATATACCTACTGATCGAAATCTTTACAATTTTCATCAGTGCCGAGGTGGCCGTTGGTAGGCATTGCAGTCTTGGCACCTTTGCATTCATGCATGTCGAATTTCCTCAGAACATCCTTGAGGTATTTCTCCTGTGATATGAAGATTCCATTCCTTTGTTGACGAATTTGAAGACCCAAGAAGAATTTCAGTTCCCCCATCATGGACATCTGATATTCTTCACTCATCATGTAGGCAAATTCATCACTGTATCGTTTGTCAGTACAGCCAAATATGATATCATCGACATATATTTGGCACACAAATAGCTCATTATCATAGGATTTAGTGAAAAGAGTTGGATCGAGTGAACCAGGTTTGAAGCCTTTCTTCATGAGGAATTCCTTCAATGTATCATACCATTCCCGAGGGGCTTGCTTGAGACCATAAAGAGCCTTTTTGAGTCTGAAGACTTTGTCTGGATTCTTTGGATCCTCAAAACCTGGGGGCTGAGCAATATATACTTCTTCCTCAAGCTTACCATTGAGGAATGCACTTTTCACATTCATTTGATATAAGATGATGTTATGATGATTAGCATAAGCAAGTAGTATTCGAATAGCTTCAAGTCTAGCAACAGGTGCAAAAGTTTCATCGAAATTTATTCCTTCAACCTGGGTGTAGCCTTGGGCTACAAGTCGTGCCTTGTTTCTCACCACTTGACCGTCCTCATCTTGCTTGTTTCGGAAAATCCACTTGGTGCCGATGATGTTTTGCTTGCGAGGATCTGGTCGTTTGACGAGCTCCCATACGTCACTCAGCTTGAATTGAAGAAGTTCGTCTTGCATAGCTTGGATCCACTCCGGTTCCAGAAAAGCCTCAACAACTTTTGAGGGTTCTGTAATGGATATAAAGGAAAAATGCCCACAAAAGTTAACTAAGTGTGAAGCTTTTGAGCGAGTGAGAGGACCTGGCGCGTTGATGTCATTGAGGATTTTGTCAAGTTCTACTTCATTTGCAATCCTTGGATGAGCTGGTTGAGGATTTCGTCTGGGCTGAGGACGTGGTTCTGGTGCAATTTCCTCAGGAGCATCTTCTTGATTTTCATCAGTGATGGGGATCGTTTCTTCAGCAATTTCCTCAGTGGGGACAATGTCTTCAGTAGGTTTGAGCTATATTGCTTCCTCAGGAGACAGCTTATCTGGATCAGAAGGCAATTGCTCTCTTTGCGAGCCATTAGTTTCATCGAACCGCACATCTACAGTCTCAACAAGTTTGTTGTGATAGTTGTTGAAGACTCTGTAAGTTTGCGAGTCCTTTCCATAACCGAGCATAAAACCTTCATGTGCCTTAGGTGCAAATTTTGAGCTATGGTGAGGATCTCTAATCCAGCATTTTGCACCGAAGACTTTGAAATAACGTACATTGGGTTTCTTGTTAGTGAGGAGTTCATATGAGGTTTTCTTGAGGAATTTGTGAAGATATACCCTGTTGATGATATGGCATGCAGTGTTGATTGCTTCAGGCGAAAAGCGATGAGGAGTCTGATATTCTTCAAGCATAGTTCTTGCCATTTGAACCATAGTCCTGTTCTTCCTTTCGACGACACCATTTTGTTGAGGAGTATAAGGAGCAGATAATTCGTGAGTAATACCAAGTTCATCAAGATAATCATCAAGACCAGTTTTTTTGAACTCGGTTCCATTATCACTCCTGATATTTTTGATTTTGATGCCAAAGTTCGTCGAGGCCCTTGAATAAAATCGTTTGAAGATTTCCTGCACTTCATTTTTATACACTATGATATGCACCCATGTATATCTGGAATAATCATCAACTATGACGAAGCCATATAAAGATGCTGCATTGGTTAGTGTAGCATAGTGAGTAGGTCCAAATAAATCCATATGAAGCAATTCGAATGGACGTGTAGTGGTCATGATAGTCTTCGAGGGATGCTTGGATCTGGTCATTTTCCCAGATTCACAAGCACCGCAGAGATGATCCTTGAGGAATTTGACTGATTCAATGCCGATGACATGCTTCTTCTTCGCGAGCGTGTGCAAATTCCTCATGCCTGCATGACCTAGTCTCCGGTGCCACAACCATCCTTCTGAGGTTTTTGCTAATAAGCAAGTGGCTGATTGAGGACCTGTAGAGAAATCAACAATGTACACATCCCCTCTTCTTACACCTTCGAAGACTTTGGATCTGTCAGATTCCATGATGACTACACATCTATATCTACCGAAGATGACAATCATATCAAGATCACAAAGCATCGAGACTGATATGAGGTTAAAACCAAGGGATTCAACAAGAATCACTTTGTCCATATGCCTATCCTTGGAAATAGCCACTTTGCCAAGTCCCAATACCTTGCTTTTACCTTTGTCAGCATATGTGATTTGCTTCAGAGGTGATGGAGTTAGTGGCATATTCATCAGTAAGCTTTTATCACCAGTGATGTGATGTGTGCAGCCACTATCAAGAACCCACTCAGTATTCTTGGGTTTGTCATCCTGTAGATGAATTAGTACAGCTTACCATCTCATATGCTTCTGATTTGAAGAATATGATATTGATTTCATCAGACAAGAATTTCATCATAACAAAAATATAAGTACGTGTGAAATATTTCTATTTCATCAATCATTAGCTTGCGTCCTATCAAGCATTTCCTCAGGTCTCCAGCAAATTCTTTAGGTGATGATTTTCGTCTGGAGACCTGACCTGTAGTAGTGATTAGTTCGATTTCTTCACCACCCACATCTGAAGGGGTGGCAAAGCATTCATCATCCTGCGAGCACCATATGAGAAAGGTGGCATTGAAGCCAATGCACTTCTCTTAACAGTAGGGGGGTTAAAGTACTCATATGAATATGCAGAGAACTGGTTAGAGGATTTATGAACATAATGATTTCAGGAGTAACGCTCATATTCATATTCCTTGTAGTTTCCCTGCACGTCAGACGCATTAGCACGGGTACGAGCATAGTTTTGACCAGCTGAGGACTTTGATCCTCTTGAAGACTTTGGTCCTCCTGAGGAATTTGATATGGGGTTCAGATTCTTCAGTGGTGGTGTCATGAGGACATTCACCTGAAGATTTTCAAGACAGCTTTTTGGAACCCAGATTTTCCTCAGGGGAGGGCCATTCCTGCAGTTAGTTCCAACATGTCGAGCAAATACTTCACCAGATTGATTTTTGAACAGTTTATAGTTGGAGTCAAATGACTCATCTGAGGAATAGGATAATTCACATGAAAAGCCAGTTAGATTAGATGGATCAAAAGGAGGCCGAGTAGTAGCAACCCATGAGGTTTTGGGATACTGCTCAGGTTTCCAATAAGATCCATCAGCATTTAATTTCCTCTCAAAGGCAATTCCTTCTTTCCTCGGGTTCCTGTTCAAGATCTGCTTTTTGAGCACATCGCAAAGGTTTTGATGTCCTTTGAGGCTTTTGTATATGCCTGTCACGTACAATTCCTTCAACCCTGCATTTTCATCAGCAACATTTGTGTTTTCCTCAAGTGAGGAAATAGACACAACACGTGCAGTTGAAGAATTTGTAGCAATAGTAGCATTTGATGGTTCTGGTGAGGAATTAGCAGTTTCGCGTTCAATGCATTTAAGACATGGAGGAATGAATTCAACTTGACCAGCGCTGATCTGTTGAGCTAGTAAAGAATCATTTTCCATACGAAGATCATCATGAGAGATCCTCAGCTTCTCAAGATCAAGCTTCCTTTGAAGAAATTCATACAAAAGCTTCTCATGATCAGTGAGGAGTGTATCATAACGATCCTGAAGATTATCAAATCTAGACTGAAGACTTTTCACATCTTCAGTGAGGATTTGGGTAAGGTTCATTTCATCATTCAACAAATCATCACTTTTACCTAGCAATTTCTGAAGCTTTTCCAGGGCAGTTTGTTGTTTAGTGGCAATGATAGCAAGTTTACTGTAACTGGGTTTCTTATAATCATCAGGTTCACAGTCACTTGAATCAGAGGAGGAGGCATTATTTGGTACCTTTGAACCTCTTTCCATGAAGCAATAGGCTGGAGCAAAGTCATCAACATAATCATCAGTATGGATGGTGCAATCATTTTCTTCAAGATTGAAGATTGACTTGCTGACGAAAGTGGTTGCCAGTGCAAGACTAGCCTGTCCGGATTCTGAGTCCTCATCATAACCCTCTTCTTCATCACATTCCTCTAATTCTGCCTCGGAGTCCATTTCCTTGCCAATAAGTGCCCGAGCCTTTCTGAAACTAGTCTTCTTGTGTGATGAGGGCTTTGAAGATGGATATTTTGAAGATTTCTTCTTCTTCTTGAGTCATCAGAACTGTCATCCTTGTATTTCTTCTTCTTTGATTCCTTTCCCCAACGGGGACAATCAGCAATGTAATGACCTGATTTCTTGCACTTGTGGCATGTTCGTTTCTTGTAGTCCTCAGATGAGGATTCTGATTTCCTCATGTCTCTTCTTGAAGATTTACTGAACTGGCCACGTCGTGTAAATCTCTGGAATTTCCTCACGAGCATTGCAAGCTCCTGTCCAAATTCTTCAGGGTCACCAATGCTGTCATGTGTGTCTTCGTCTTTAGATGAGGGAATTGCTCTAGCCTTCAATGCACGTGGTCTGGAATAGCTTGGTCCATATAGATCTCTCTTTTCTTCTAGCTGGAATTCATGAGTATTGTAGCGACCCGACTCAAAACGAGTCAAGCCTCTGTGTTTCTGTGCCATCCCTGGATCAGTATGCTGGCACACATAGTACATCAATGTATATATCAAAGTGCAATCACATGTAAATAGCGTAAAACTGATATATACCTTAAATATCTCAGCGGAAGCTGTCAAGGGAGTGGAGTCCCAATAAACACCAACGGCAAGTTGAGTGTAGAGCGTAACCCTGAATCGTACTCTTACTCGTCGAAGAAAAAAATATCTGCAACATAAGACGTTGCAGCCGTGTAGGTCAGCATATTGAATATGCCGGCAAGTCACATAAGAGAGGGGTGAAAAGTAATCATCTATACTATATGCATATATGGCAGGTGGGGCTATAAGTTTTTAGCGGAAAGCAAGTTTTCTCCTACATCAAGAGAGGGCTAAAAGCAAAATGTTACTACATTGTTGGTTGTTAACGAGATGGTTCCACCAACCAATTCTCGTACCCATGTTGTCAATAATACCCACATCAATATTATTATTTCTGTTGAGAATTTCAGATAACCTCAGTTCCTTTGGCTCAAGTTGTCCATGACTGTGGACACGGCTAATCGATTAGGTTTGAGTACTGTGCAGAGTTTTGCACACGTTCCCCACAAGATTTGATCGCCTCCGTGTATGTCCTCGCACTTCAGGGTGTTTGAAGACCGGATGATCAAAACATGGTCTTTCAACGGGTCCCTCTGAATGTTTTAACGATCCTCTGGGGTTTTGGCAACTGACTTCGCACAGTCTTGACATTAAATCCTTTGGTGATGCTCTCCCGTTATATTCATAACGTTTCCTATCAAAATCGAGGGTTCCCCTGTGGATATAAGCTTCTTCCGTTACTGGGTCTTGTTTAACTCACAGTCTCGTGGCCAATTCTAAATAACATATCGATGGTTCTTATGGTGGTCTATCATTTGTGGTTATCCTGCAGAGAGAGAGGTCTTGTCTTCATCCTCACCGTAAAATTTCCTACGCGTGACAACAAGTGCCATGTACATGGGCTTTTCTTATACCATTCTAAGGCTTAAACAAAAGCTTGAAAGAACGTCATCTCTCACTATGGGTAAGTCTCTCAGATTTACCAGTCTGAATAGCAAGAGAATGATAATAGTAAGTCGTCATGGTTGCCAAGCCACGTCGCACTGAAATCATTACCTTGTATAAGGCTTAGTGAATCTCGTATTCTAACACTTGGGCATCCTCACAAGCGTTGCAGAATTTCTTTTGTCCACGAACGAAGTTCGGATAATCCATTGGTTCTGCAAGCTGAACAAAACGTCTATCGTATCTTCACAACTCTCTGGCTGCGTATGTTCCTAAGAAAAAGTTTGCTGATCCATCATAGCTTCTTCCATAAATCATATTCATTTCATAATCAATCCTTTATTACATCCTTGCTTTCTTCAAAATTCTAACTCAAAAGTAATTTACTACAAATGCTGCCATCCACATTGTTCGGTATGGTCAAGCATTTCTGCCAACTTTATTCATCTGTCTCTCTTGGAGGTACTTTAGTTCCACTCGAACTTTCCGAGGTGCTCCTTGAAATCATCCATCTTTTGCTTCATCATGGTGGTCATGAGCTTCATCTCCATCATCTCCGCACGTACCTCACTCAGGTATTCCTGGGTATGACGGAGTCTTGCTTCTAGTATTTCTCCGATCTGACGTATGGCTTCCATGGCAGCTTCACGAACAACATCAAAGAAGGTTGCTCGTGGTACAGATGAAATGAAAAAGTATTGCCCCATAGTCTTTGGACAAGCTCCTTTCACATGGTGGAGGTGTACTTCCACATACCAAAGTTCTACTCCACTTTCCATGAATGGGTAGCCTTTGTAGACTGCATCACCTTCAAGATGAATGTGCTTCATCATGTCCTTCAGGATTTTTGGGTAATCATGGTCACTGGTCAGGGTCATGATCGTTTCTGGGCCCTTGAGGAATGACTCGTAGAGAGTTGTCATCTGCAGGTGTTAGTAAATAGGTACTCAGAGGAATGTATGTGTCTCCTTGGTAATCATGATACATTCCTACTCAGTGGATCCTGTGGGTTTACTGATTACTACCACACTTAAATGAATTATACTCATGCGTGCATAGACCATATTTTTTCTTATCCTCATAAACTATTCAGAGATCTTTGTTCGAAGAGAAACAACGCATACAGTTTCAACATAGGCAATCATGAGACAATAAATTCCATTTATTCATGATGTTATTACAATCTCAGGGACTTATGTTACAAAAAAATTCACTCCATGATCTCATCAAAAACAAGAGTTCTTCAGATTACACTAATTGCCACGGTCAAAACTTAACTACTCCTTTTTAGCTTTCTTCCTTTGTGGACAATCGCTAGCAAAATGTCCTGCTTCCTTGCAACGAAAGCAAATGAGTTCTGACCAGTCTCGAGGCGTCTTAGTGTTTGCTTTTGCTCCTTGGGTTTCCGGCTTCCTTCCTCAGCACATGTATTTGTGGTGGCCAAATTCCATACACTTGTAACATCTGACATGACTCAGGTCTATGTCTGCAGAGGTTTGGCTCTTCCGAGGGTACTTTTTCTTCTTTCCGGACTCCTTTATTTTGGCCAGTTATTCTATTTCAAGTGGATCAATCTCCAGTTTTTCCGTCGGGAAGTTTCCCAGATACTCTTGGCTTCCCTTCGTGCAATCCTGTGAATAATGTCCTTCTTCTCCACATGAGTAGCATGCATTGGAGAAAAATCTGGTCAGACCTTGTCCATCAGGGTATTCAATATTTTTGTTCATCATCGGTTCTTCTAGAATCTTCTTCTTGAGGGTTTCCTTCACTGCATCTTTCTGCTGCTTGACAACTTGTTGCACCTTGGGGTAAATGTGACACTGAGCTGGGTAGTGGGTGGTTCCTTCACAAAGGAAACAAGTCACCTGACTAGTTGGGCACTCCTCAGCTGGGTGATTTTCTTCACAATGAGTGCATCCATCCTTGTGTTCTTCGTGGGTGTGTCCTATTTCTCCACAGATCTTGCATGCACAAGTCTTCTCCTTCGGATTATCATAGCACTTCTGAATAAGTCGGGATCTTAACAGAGTCTTCTTGAATTCGTCCCAAGTTTCTGCTCCACTAAATCCTTGTATGGCATGGTGCATTTTCCACCAGATAGCAGCACTTTGGGTAAAGTACTGGAGAGCGTGTTACACTTCATACTTCCTTGAGATTAAGTTACTCCCGAAGTGGTTCTCCATGTTCTGAATCCATATCTCAGCTTCCAGCTGGGTCATTGGTCCGGAGACTACAAGTCGAGCTTCATACTCCATCTGGTAGGGTTGAGGTTTTTGGGGATGAGACGGGTAAGAGAGGGAGGAAGATACACCCAATACAAACAATATTTTGAGAATAGGTTTTATTTGTGGTCGTCGGAAAACACACACCAATGACGGCTCACAGATCATCGTATCTAACGTGGGTATAAAAGGGATTTGGACTTCTAATGGTCATATAATTATTCGAACACTTCAGGGTCTTCGAGTTCTTCAGGTCTTGAGAGTCTTCTGTTTGTGTTGCTTCAATTCTTCAAACACGTGGTGAAATCCTCTTTACTCTGAAGTAGAACTTCGTTGATTTTTCATGAGGTCAAAGGTGTAAGGGTATTGTCTAACTATTTGAGGTGAGAGAGAACGTTTGATGAAATCAGAAAGTAAAAGGTGTTCTTCAAAAATAGAAATTTTGAGAGATCCTTTCCTAAGAAATTTCCAGTTTCTAGGGTCACGTCCTACAGTCAACATGTGCTCTGATACCATTTCTGTAGCGACCCGACTCAAAACGAGTCAAGCCTCTATGTTTCTGTGCCATCCCTGGATCAGTATGCTGGCACACACAATACATCAATGTATATATCAAAGTGCAATCACATATAAATAGCGTAAAACTGATATATACCTTAAATATTTCAGCGGAAGCAGTCAAGGGCGTGGAGTCCCAATAAACACCAACGGCAAGTTGAGTGTAGACTGTAACCCTGAATCATACTCTTACTCGTCGAAGAAAAATATCTGCAACACAAGACGTTGCAGCTGTGTAGGTCAGCATATTGAATATGCCGGCAAGTCACACAAGAGAGGGGTGAAAAGTAATCATCAATACTATATGCATATATGGCAGGTGGGGCTATAAGTTTTTAGCGAAAAGCAAGTTTTCTCCTACATCAAGAGAGGGCTAAAAGCAAAATGTTACTACATTGTTGGTTGTTAACGAGATGGTTCCACCAACCAATTCTCGTACCCATGTTGTCAATAATACCCACATCAATATTATTATTTGTGTTGAGAATTTCAGATAACTTCAGTTCCTTTGGCTCAAGTTGTCCATGACCGTGGACAAGGCTAATCGATTAGGTTTGAGCACTCTGCAGAGTTTTGCACACGTTCCCCACAAGATTTGATCGCCTCTGTGTATGTCCTCGCACTTCAGGGTGTTTGAAGACCGAATGATCAAAACATGGTCTTTCAATGGGTCCCTCTGAATCCCTGTCGGTGCCTATCCAATCCTACCGTTCTTCTACATCTGCTAGCACCGCCTGTCCAGAGTCGCCGCGTTGTCCAACCAAGCCAGAGCCCATAATGACTTGTGGCTGTGCAGGTAAGCCTTGGGTCTTGAAAATATCCGTCCGTCTCTTTGAGCCTGGGTGAAGCTTTCCGCAAGATGTCATGGCCGTCTCCAGCATCCCGGGTCATCCACTAGTTTCTCCAGGGAGCCGATCAACCGTCCTTCACCCAGAGTTGCATTGCATCACGAGGTCTTGAAAAGTCTTGACTTAACCGGTCTTGGTTATTAAATTATTCTCGCAACACTCGTGATAAACTCTCAACCAGAATCCCGTCTACTCAAGCATAGCAATATGAAATTTGTCATCCCGGGCCAAGTAACGGGGTTGTTGGGTGCCTACCACATGATACTACAATATGTAACCATAATTTCCAAGTACCTACTCAGCATGCAATTGGGCATAGGATGGTAGAACTATGATGCATAAAAACTTAGGTGATACATGATCAAATGACTTGCCTAGCGTTGTTGACGAAGAAGAATTTTCTCGAGAAATAACTTGATAGACTACTCGTCACTCTCCGATGAAATCTATATAACAAACATATCATTCACATAAGCACTCATACTAGCAATCATTCTAGCAATCAAAACAAAAGAGAGAGCGAATAGGAATCCGAAGGAAACTTCAAATACGACTAGGGAGTCTTCTACTACGTCAAACACTAAATAGTTTTTGTCTAACAGAAAATAAAATACTTAAATAACAGGGAACTAAGATAAAATAAAGTATTTTTCACAAAACTATTTGAAGGTATTTCCAAACGGGATTTGAAACAGTAGAGAAACCAATTGCAAGTTATTAGGGAACTAGAATTGATTTCATGATAACATATAAAAATAAAAATCAAAACTTGTTGCAAACCTACTGGTAACTAACAGAAAAAAACATAATCTTTCTGAAATATAAAAGAAATAATTTAAAAACAATTATAGAAAAGGAAATAGCCATAATGCTAAAAGAGGTGAAACAGAAATTGTTTCACAATAAACAATGCGCTAAAATACTCAAATAATTCTGAAATTTTTACTACTGATAACAATGATTACTAGTGATCAGTAGCAAAAGAATCAAATTAAAAGCTATTTTTAAACTCCTGGAATAAGCAAAACAAGGTTTAAACTAAATCTGATCTAATTCAAATTTGAAAATTTCAAACATAGACAAATTATATGTTTTTAAAAACTACAGAAATTTATTGATCTACTGGAAAACGAATCAACCTCATTGGATCTCTAGATCAAAATTTATGATTAAAACAAGATTGGAACTTTCTCTGTTTTGGAATTAAAACAGAAAAAAGAAAAAAACTGATTTGTGAACAGGGGGTCCACGTGGCATCTTCTGGTTGGCCTAGGTGGTGTGTGCTGCGGGGATAACTAGCAAACGGCCGATACTTAAGTAAAACCTTCCGGCTAAATCATAAGTGAAGTAAAACCGGCTCGGTTCTTAACTAGAAACCGAACAGTTATCTCGATCTAATCTACCGCGTTGATCTTAAATCGGACGACTAAGGGAGGTGGGGGAGAGTGCTCACCGTGGGGAGTTGCTGGTGCTTCTTCTCCGGCGAGGCAGAGAAGGTGTGGTCAATGGGGAGGGTCCTTCGGCGGTCTCCGGCAGCGGCCGAGGTGACAGGGACGTTGCGGAGGAGCTCCGGTGTCCTAGGGGAGCGACGACGAGGCGGGAGATGGTCGGGGGCGTCATGCTCGAGCTCCTCGAGTTCCTGGTGGCGTCTAACTCCGGCGAGGTGAGGAGCGGCAGCGTGGAGCGGCGAGGGGGCTGTCTAAGGGGAAAAATGGAGCGCGGTGGACGAGGGGAACTCGATGGTGGTCTCGGTTGGGGCGGGGAGGCGGCGGTAGGGTGGCGAGGGTGGTTCTACTGGAGCTTGCTCCAGCGAGGGAAGGGCAGGGCGAGGTGGTGTGGGGAGGAGGGGCCGAGGGGGGGGGGCTGGAGGCGTGGTTTATATAGGGGCAGGGGGGCTGGATAAGGAAGGGGGGCGTGGGGAGGAGGATCCCGTCGATTCAGGAACGCACGCCATGGGAGGGCTGGTCGCTGGGAAGGAAGAAGTCACGTGGGGAAGAAAAGGAAAGGAAGAAGAAAGAAGGAAAGAAAAAAGAAAGGAAATAAAAGAAAGAGAAAAAATAAAGAAACGAAGGGGGTGCGTTGGAGGGTTGGTGACGGTCAGGGAATTCTCTCCTAGCGATGTGGGGAGGATCTGGCCCCCGATTTGTTTTGTTTTTTTTCAAACAGCAAGGGAAAAAGAATAAAAGGAAACAAAATAAAAAGATTTATATGGGGTATTATATACCAAAATTTTCAGAAAAATATTCCCTACTCGTTTATCATTTTTCCAACACGAAAATAAAAAACTTTAAAAAATGTTTTTTAGAAAAAACCCTTAGGCTTTATTTTCTTTTTGGCAATTAATTTCTCCATAAAACTTTGGCTCAAAATATTTCAGAAATGTCTCACCTTTTGGAGGGTCATTTTCCTCCGCTCTTTCTTGCGTGCAAGAATTTTGTGGGGGCATTTTCTCGGGGAAGAAAAATATAGAAAAGCAAAAGGAATTTTTTGTTGAAAGAATTCAAATGCAAACTCCATTCATATTCTTTATAGTTGAAGAAGTCATGTCATCTTCTCTCATTGCTTTTGAATTTGAATTTACCGGAGAAGGGGAAAGTCATTTTATTCCCTCTCATTCAAAAGTTTTTGAAAAGTTTCAAATTTCACTCAAGTTCCAATCACTCAAGCGAACAAACAATCAATCTAATAATTATATTAACATTCCAAAATTTGGGATGTTACAAGTATTTAGCCTTTCAAGTATATCAGCTGGATCAAGCATCTTGTAGTCTGGTCTTTCTTGAATCATCGGTACTAAAGTATCTAATGTAGAGTCCAAAGATCTCAGCAGTTTCTTCACAACTTCGTGATCAGTGATGTCTCGAGCTCCCAGTGCTTGCAGTTCATTTGATATGTCAGTGAGGCGATCAAAGGTGTCTTGGCAGCTTTCATTGTCATGTCTCTTGAAGCGATTGAAGAGATTGCAAAGAATATCAACACGAGAGTCACGCTGGGTTGATACTCCTTCATTTACCTTGCACAGTCTCTCCCAGATCAGTGTTGCAGAGCCCAAAAGCACTTACTCTTCCAAACTGGCCTGGGCTCAGATGGCCACAGATGATGTTCTTCGCTTGAGAATCGAGTTGCTTGAATTTCTTCACATCAGCAGCAGAGACACTGGCAGAGATGATGGGGACGCCATGTTCCACAATATACCAGAGATCATTATCAATAGCTTGTAGATGCATTTGTATTTTGTTCTTCCAGAAGGGAAAGTTCTTTCCTTCGTAGGTAGCACATGCTGCAGTCACCTTAAACATGCCTGTAGTCGACATAACTAAAACTCCAGGTGGTTAAACCAAAATCACACAGAACAAGGGAGTACCTTGCTCTGATACCAATTGAAAGTGCGTTATATCGACTAGAGGGGGGTGAATAGGAGATTTTTAGAATTTCATCACTAAGGAAATTCCTTTTGAGGAAATTCCTCACTGGTGACTAACTTACAGCGGAAACAGTAAAGGATCAGAAGTGCAAAGTTTCACAACAGCAGTTTTTCAGAGTGAAGAATGTGAAAACAGATTGCACTGTGAGCAGGCACGCAGAATACAGATGAGGATTAACTGACGTGAAGAATTTGGGGTTGAGGAAATTCAGAGAAAGTCTTCAGCAAATTCTTCAAAGAGTCGCAGTGAAAGTCATCAACACATAATACGAGGAAAGTAAGGAGTTGAGGAATTAGAACCCGTTTCTCAGTGAAGACAGTCGTAGATGACCCAGTTCCAACTGCTGTGACAGTCGTACATCTGGTTTGGAGCGGCTTGGTATTGAAACCAAAGGACACACAGTCCCGGGACACATAGTCTCTACCGTATTCTCCTTGAGCTAAGGACACACAGTCCTCGCCCAACACTCGTGGTAAGTCTTCAGGGCAGACTTCCAAACCCTCACAAACTTGGTCACCCGGCGATCCACAATTGACTGCTGGAAAGCTCTAGACCATGACGCCTAACTGTCTGGAGGATGCACAGTCCTTAAAGGTAAAAGGCTTCGGTCCCACACAGGAACAACTTCTTAAGTGATGCTCAATCACTAGGTTTGGTTTGTGGTTTCGGTGTATGGTGTATTTCCTCACTGATGAATTACTCTTGAAGACTCTGAGGAATTGGGTTGCTCTTATGACAAGTGTTAGTTTCTAATAGAGCAGCCAACCAGCTAATGGTTGTGGGGGGTGGCTATTTGTAGCCTGGGAGCATCCCGACATGATTTGACACTAATGCCCTTAAATAATATGACCGTTGGAGTGGATAAGACCAATGACTTGGCATGGCTATCGAAACGGTCGGAACCCTCAACTGTGAGAGTCCTCATGTCACTCGTATTCCACCCTTGAGGCTTTTGGGAGGATTAGGCTTGGGTTGAGCATCATGAGGAAATTCATTCCAAAGTGTAACTGCGACCCCCTTTAACTGTACGGTGTTCCTATTACTCAAATGCGCAAAAAATAAAACAGAAAGTGTAAATCTTCATGCTTCAAATTCTTCAGAGTGATTTTCTTCAGGACACACTGGATTCCTCAATATCAGTATCTTCATGAGGAATATCAATTTCATCGCAGATTCCTCGCGATTCATTACTTCAGCTTCAGACCAATTTCTTCAACTGAAGACATATATTTTTAGGGGTCGATATTCTTCAAATATCTCAAACTCCTCAATGACTTATAGATCCTGTGTACACTCACAAACACATTAGATACTTAACCTATAAGTATTCAAACCACCAAAATCACTAAGGGGCACTAGATGCACTTACAAAGATGGTGAAAACTCTTGGTCATTGCGTTGACAATGAAAGCATGCCACCCAAAATTATTTATCTCTGTCTTTAAAGCTTGAGCTCTGGCACCTCTGCAAATCAATGCTTCCCTCTACGAAGGGCCTATCTATTTATGTTTCTGTTGAGTCATCCTCTTCTTTCAAAAGGCACCAATTAGAGAGCACCTCTGTCATTTCTATGCTTTGCTTTTAATTGTTATTGAGTATGACTGTGACTGGATCTTCTTTGCCATGAATTACAATGTTTAGTCAGCCCTTGGTCTTTGAAGGTGCTTTGCATTTATGTTTTGCGGTCTGAGAAAGAGCTAGCGAGATACCATATGTTCATACTGCTTCATGATTGTTTTGATTGAAGTGTTGACTTTTAAAACTCATTATTATTGATCGCTAGTTGATTATGCCATTGATATGAGTTTACCATGATACCTAGATGTCATTGCTTATGTGGTTTGCTTATGATCTTGCTGAAATTCTGAATATGAGTTAGACATAATTGCAACAACCAGGTCAAACAGAGTTCATAAAAGTTTTTCTTTTGTCTCTTTAAGTTTGTCAACTGAATTGCTTGTGGACAAGCAAGGCTTTAAGCTTGGGGGAGTTGATACGTCTCCGTCGTATCTACTTTTCCAAACTCTTTTGCCCTTCTTTTGTACTCTAACTTGCATGATTTGAATGGAACTAACCTGGACTAACGTTGTTTCCAGCAGAATTGCCATGGTGTTGTTTTTGCGCAGAAATAAAAGTTCTCAGAATGACCTAGAAATTTACGAGGATTTTTTGTGGAATATATAAAAAATACTGGCGCAATAATCAACCCGAGAAGTGGAGCGAGGAGCCCACAAGCCCACCAGGCGCCCCCTGGCCGCGACTAGCAGGCTTGTGGGGCCCATGGAGCTCCACCGCCTCCAACTCCAGCTCTATTTAGTCCCTTCCGTCCATAAAAACATCAAGGAGAAGAGCTTATCGTGTTTTATGATACGGAGGCGCCGCCACCACCTGTTCTTCCTCTCGAGGGCAGATCTAGAGTCCGTTCTGGGCTCCAGAGAGGGGAGATCGTCGCCATCGTCATCACCAACCTTCCTTCATCGCCAATTCCATGATGCTCTTCACCGTTCGGGAGTACTCTCATCGTAGGCTTGCTGGTCGGTGATAGGTTGGATGAGATCTATCATGTAATCGAGTTAGTTTTGATGAGGATTGATCCCTAGTATCCACTATGTTCTGAGATTGATGTTGCTACTACTTTGCCATGCTTAATGCTTGTCACTAGGGCCCGAGTGCCATGATTTCAGACCTGAACCTATTATGTTGTCGCCAATATATGTGTGTTCTTGATCCTATCTTGCAAGTTGTAGTCACCTACTATGTGTTATGACCCGGCAACCCTGGAGTGAGAATAGCCGGAACCACTCCCAGAGATGACCATAGTATGAGGAGTTCATGTATTCACAAAGTGCTAATGCTTTGTTCCGGTTGTCTATTAAAAGGAGAACCTTAATATCCCGTAGTTTCCATTAGGACCCCGCTGCCACGGGAGGGATGGACAATAGATGTCATACAAGTTCTTTTCCCTAAGCACGTATGACTATATACGGAATGCAAGCCTACATTACATTGACGAATTGGAGCTAGTTACATATCTCTCTGTGTTATAACTGTTGCATGATGAATATCATCCGGCATAATTATCCATCACGGATCCAATGCCAACGAGTCTTTTCCTACTAGTCGTTGCTACTGTTACTCTATCACTATTGTTGTCACTTCTGCTACCCTTACTCTGTCGCTATTGTTGTCTTTGCTGCTACTGTTACTCTGTCACTACTTCTGTCACTGTTGCTACTGGTTACCCTTGCTACTGTTGCTATTGATCTTTGCTATGTATCCCTTGCAACGGCGCCAGAAATAGTTGTGTCGACGGCACCAGGAATCCTTTAGCTATGGCTACGCCTTAAGGGACGTCCTAGGTAAGTATGCAAAGGATTTCCCCCGTGTCCTTGGAGCCTTGCGTTGGTGTACCCTCGAAGCGGAAAGGGTGATGTACCACAACGACGATAAGTATTTCCCTCAGTTTGAGAACCAAGGTATCAATCCGGCGGAAGAGTATCCCAACGCTATGAAGGGGTTGTCAATCCCTTATAGATTGTTTGTCAAGTGAGAACTGAAAGCAACAAAGTAACAAAGCAAAGTAAAAACGGAGTTGTAAACGATGGATGTGAATAGACCCGGGGGCCATAGTGTTTACTAGTGGCTTCTCTCATGAAAGCAAATAGACCGAGGGTGAACAAATTACTGTCGAGCAATTGATAGAACTGTGCAGAGTCATGACGATATCTATGCAATGATTATTTCTATAGGCATCATGTCCGAAACAAGTAGACCGATACTTTCTGCATCTACTACTATTACTCCACACGTCGACCCCTATCCACCATGCATCTAGTGTATTAAGTCCACAAGAACAGAGTAACGCCTTAAGCAAGATGACATGATGTAGAGGGATAATCTCAAACCAATGATAAAACCCCATCTTTTTACCCTTGATGGCAACTACTTGATATGTGCCTTGCTGCCCCTACTGTCACTGGCAAAGGTCACCACATGGTAGAACCCAAAACCAAGCACTTCTCCCATTGCAAGAATCATAGATCTAGTTGGCCAAACAAAACCCAAGACTCGGAGAGACTTACAAGGATATCAAATCATGCATATAAGAAATCAGAAAAGACTCAAATATATATCATAGATAATCTGATCACAAGTCCACAATTCATCGGATCTCGACAAACACACTGCCAAAGAAGTTTACATCAGATAGATCTCCATGAAGATCATGGAGAACTTTGTATTGAAGATCCAAGAGAGAGAAGAAGCCATCTAGCTACTAACTACTGACCCGTAGGTCTGAAGTGAACTTCTCACGAGTCATTGGAGGGGCGATGATGATGATGAAGAAGCCCTCCACCTCCAAAGTCCCCTCCGGCAGGGCGCCGGGAAGGGTCTCTAGATGAGGTCTCCCGGAAACGGAAGCTTAAGGTGGCGGAGAAGTATTTTCGAGGCTCCCCAGATTTTTTGCCGAATGTTTAGGAATTTATAGGCCAAAGATCTAGGTCAGGGGGCGGCCAGGGAGGCCACAAGCCTGCCCACTGCCGCCTCCCCCTGGTGGAGGAGTGGTGGCTTGTGGGCTCCCTGGACCCCACCTGGCTTGGCCCAAAAGCCCCCTGGACTTCTTCCGTTCGGGAAAAAATTATTTCGGGGTTTTTCTTCCGTTTGAACTCCGTTCCAAAATCAGATCTGAAAAGAGTCAAAAACACGGAAAAAACAGGAACTGGCACTTGGACTGAATTAATAAGTTAGTCCCAAAAAGATATAAAAAGGCACATAAAACATACAAAGAAGGCAAGATAACAGCGTGAAACCATCAAAAATTATAGATACGTTTGAGACGTATTGTTAGACTGTATAGTTCTCTGTATATATACGTGTATATTGTAACGTACCCTTGGTACACCATCTATAAATATATGTGATAGGCCACCCCTAGAGGGTTGAGCCAGTTCCCCCAAACCCTTCGTTTAGCATGGTATCAGACAAGGTTAGGGTTTTAGGTCGCCACCTCTCTCCTGGCCGCCGCGTCGTCGCTCCGCCTCGGGCCGCCGCCGCCGCCGCGATCTTCTGTTTGCCGCCACCGCTGCACCGTCCCGGGCCGCCGCTGCTACCGCGCCTCTCCGGCCGCTGCGATGACGACCACCGCCACCGCTTCCGCCTCCGACAGCTTCCTCCCGGCCTCCCTCGCTGCGCTCCTCTCTCTCCCGACCGACGCAGCTGTTGTCGCTGCTCCGATTAGCACCCGCAGCGTTGGCTCCATCTTCTCGGCGGCATCGTTCTTGCCACCACCACCGGCTGTCGCACCTCCGGTGCATGTGCTGCCATTGGTCCCTCCTCGGGAACCCCGTCGGCGCCCGCTATGGTCGCCGCCCTCTCGGCGCTGCTGGTAGCCGCCTCCACGCCGCCTCCCACGGCACCCGCCATGGAGCCGTACTTCGATGCCTACACCGCTCACCCGCCGCCGCCGATCGGTGCCTACGAGGCTCCGGCGCCTCTGACAGCGGCTACTGCGGCGTACACGCCGCCTGCTGTCTTCACGCCGGGGAGTCTACCTGCGCCGTTCCAGTTCGGCCACCTCATCACCACCAAGCTATCTTCGGATAACTACGTGTTCTGGCGTGCGCAGGTTCTTCCACTCCTTGGGAGTCATTACCTCCTCGGCTACGTCGATGGCTCCTATCCGTGCCCTCCTGCGGTCGTGGACAGCGTCATTGGACCCGTCTGCAACCCCGCGCATTGCATCTGGATAGGGCAGGACCACGCGAACCTCTCGGCTATCCAGGGGTCGCTTACCCCGGAGGTTGCCGGGATGCTCGTCTGCGTCAAGACCTCTCACGAGGCCTGGACTATCCTGGAGCGCTCCTTCGCGTCGCAGTCGCAGGCGCGTTCTAGTGCTCTCCGTCGTCAACTTGGCGAGTCCGAGAAGCTCGATGGCACGACCACTGCCTTCTATCACAAGGTCAAGTCCATCGCAGACACTCTGGCCTCCATTGGCCAGCCTCTCACCGACACCGAGTTCAACTCCTACATCGTCAACGGTCTTGACGAGGAGTATGATGGCTTGTGGAGATCATCAACGAGCGTGGCCACACGTCTCCGATGCCGGCACACGAGCTCTACTCGCGTCTTCTTCTCACCGAGCAGCGCATGGAAGCGCGCCGCACTCGTGGCCGAGGTCTTCCCTCGGCAAACGCCGCCTACAAGGCGGGTCACGGCGGTTCGGGCCCTGGTGCCCACTCGGCCCCCTCGGGCAAGGGTCCCCCCGCGCCGCTCCTCTCGGCCCCCCTCCTGCATCGTCCCTTAGGGGGGGGTCGTCCTACCCGGGAGTGCCTGCTCTGTGGACGTGCAAGTCACTATGCCTCTAAGTGCCGCCGCCGCTTCCAGAAGAGTTTCCTTGGCCTCTACAATGACGGCAAGGACTCGCGCAACAATGAGCGTCAGGCGCAGTTGGCTGATAAGCCAGCACCTCGGGAGCAGCAGGGACACACGCAGTCCTATCCCGTCGACCCCCACTGGTACATGGAGAGTGGGGCTACGGATCACCTCACCAGCGAGCTCGGCAAACTCCACTCTCGTGAGGCCTACCACAGCACTGACAAGGTTCACACCGCCAATGGATTAGGTATGCGCATCTCTCATATTGGTCAAGCATCTCTTCTCACTAGCCATACAAATAGGAGTCTTCAACTTCGTAATGTCCTTTGAGTTCCTGCTGTGACGCGTAATCTCCTTTCTGTTCCTAAGCTTAATGCTGATAACAATGTTTTCTGTGAATTTCACCCCTTTGATCTTTTTATTAAGGATCGGGCCACGAGGGACTTTATTCTTAGCGGACGGCTATGCCAGGGTCTCTATCGTTTGGAGCATCCTGGCGTCTCTTGGGTTTTTAGTGGAGTTCGTGTTTTGCCGTCACAGTGGCATGCTCGTCTTGGTCATCCTGCCACTCCTATCGTCCATCATATTTTGCGTCCTCATGAGCTTCCTAGCATGTCTAGTAATAAAGATGTAGCAGTGTGTGATGCTTGTCAGCAAGGGAAGAGTCATCAACTTCCTTTTTCAGCATCTAGTCGTGAGGTCAAACATCCTCTTGAACTTGTCTTTTCAGATGTATGGGGTCCTGCCCAGACTTCTACCAGTGGTCATAATTATTATGTCAGTTTCATTGATGCTTACAGTCGCTTTACTTGGCTTTATCTTCTTAAGCGTAAATCTGATGTGTTCCATATAGTTGTTCAATTTCAAAAACATGTTGAACGCCTTCTCAAGCATAAGATTGTTCATGTGCAGTCAGATTGGGGTGGCGAATATCGCAACCTTGATTCCTTTTTCAGCTCGCTTGGGATCGCGCATCGTTTAGCATGTCCATATACACATCAGCAGAATGGTTCTGTCGAACGTAAGCATCGTCATATTGTTGAGACTGGTCTTACTCTTTTGGCCCATGCTTGTGTTCCTTTTCGGTTTTGGAGTGATGCTTTTACCACCGCATGTTTTCTCATCAACCGTACTCCTACTCGTGTTTTAGACATGAAGACTCCTATCGAACTCCTTCTTAATGAACAACCTAATTATACCTTTCTTAAGGTGTTTGGGTGTGCTTGCTGGCCACATCTACGTCCCTACAATAAACGTAAGATGGAGTTTTGTTCTAAGAAGTGTGTTTTCGTTGGCTATAGTTCCCTTCATAAAGGATACAAATGTCTTCATGTTCCCACAAATCATGTCTATATATCTCGGGATGTTGTGTTTGATGAACATGTGTTTCCCTTTGCCAACATACCTGTGTCCACCCATGAGTCGCCATCTATGCATTCATCCTCTCTTGCCTCTGACCAATTTGATGATGTTGCATATGCTCCTATTTTGTTACCTAACCATGGTGCAGGTGTTGGTAGAGGTACTCGTCTTGAGCTTCTGGACGAGCCTGCAACTGCACCGGCTGCTGCCAGTCACGACGACCGCGGTTCCCTGGCGACGCCGGTTCGGTCAGCCCCCCTCTCGGCGCTGGTGCAACCGGCGGCCTCGCCTGCGCCCGGGCTGCTGCCGCTGGCCTCTCGGCCTGCGCCACCCCCGGCGAGCCCTCGCCCCGCCTCACCCGTGCGGCCGTCCTCGCCTGCGTCACCGTCGCTTCACTTGTCGGCGCCGTCCAGCCCCTCGCCGGCTGGGCACCCGTCACCTCCGCCCAGCCCCTCGTCGGCTGGGCTGTCTTCACCGCCGCCCAGCCCCTCGCCGACTGGGTCATCTTCCCCGACGCCCAGCCCTTCGCTGGCTGGGCCCTCTTCGCCGACGCCCAGCCCCTCGCCGGCTGGGCTCGCATCAACGCCGCCCAGCTCCCTGCCGGCTGGACCCTTGCCGGCTCCTGTGGCCTCTCGCCCACACACGTGCAGCCGCAGTGGTGTTGTCTGCCCTCTTAAGCGCACCGACAGAACTGTTGCATGGTATGCCTCTTGCATGGTTGCTTCTCTTGCGGATCCGTCCTCGGAACCGCATACGTATCAGGCTGTGATGACTATTCCTCATTGGAGAGAGGCTATGGAACAGGAGTATCACGCTCTTCTTCGCAATGAGACGTGGACTCTGGTTCCTCCACCCCCTAGGGTCAACGTCATTGATTCTAAATGGGTCTTCAAGGTAAAAAAACATTCTGATGGGTCTATTGAGCGCTACAAAGCGCGTCTTGTTGCTAGGGGATTTCGGCAGTGCTATGGTCTTGATTATGAGGACACTTTCAGCCCTGTGGTCAAACCTACTACTATCAGGCTTCTTCTATCGCTTGAAGTTACTCGAGGTTGGTCTCTCCGTCAGCTTGATGTGCAGAATGCTTTCCTTCATGGCTTATTGGAGGAGGACGTTTATATGCGACAACCTCCTGGTTTTTCTGATCCTGATCGTCCTGATTATCTATGTCGTCTTACCAAAGCACTCTATGGTCTGAAGCAAGCACCCCGTGCCTGGCATGCCCGTCTTGCGGCAGCTCTTCGTGCTCATGGTTTTGCACCATCTACTGCTGATTCATCGTTATTTCTTCTACAAAAACCTGAGGTCACTATGTACTTGCTATTTTATGTAGATGATATCATTCTGCTCAGTTCTTCACAGTTTGCTGCTGACCGCTCTTGTTCGTGCTCTTGGTACTGATTTTGCTGTCAAAGATCTTGGGAGACTTCACTACTTTCTCGGTGTGGAAGTGGCTCCTCGGGATGATGGTCTTGTTACGACACAAAAGAAGTATTCATTAGACTTGTTGCAGCGAGCTGGGATGCTTAAATGCAAGACGTGTACTGTGCCTATGTCTACCACTGACAAGATCACTGCTGTTGATGGTGAGCTTTTGTCCTCTGCTGATGCTACTATGTACAGGAGTATTGTTGGTGGTCTTCAGTATCTGACGATCACGAGACCCGATCTCTCTTTTGCGGTCAACAGAGTTTGTCAGTATCTTCATGCACCCCGTGACACTCATTGGTCTACTGTTAAGCGCATCTTGCGCTATGTACGACTTACACTGTCTCATGGGCTTCACCTTCGGCCGAACCCTACTGGGGTGCTCTCAGCGTATTCTGATGCGAATTGGGCTGGCAGTCCGGATGACAGGCGATCCACGGGGGGCTATGCTGTGTTCTTTGGCTCCAACTTGATCGCATGGAGTGCTCGGAAACAGGCTACTGTGTCACGTAGCAGTACTGAAGCTGAATATAAGGCTGTGGCCAATGCCACTGCAGAGCTCATATGGATACAGTCTTTGCTTCTGGAATTGGGGATTTCACAACCGCAGCCTCCTATACTTTGGTGTGATAACATTGGTGCTACATACCTCTCGGCGAATCCGGTATTCCATGCTCGAACCAAACACATCGAAGTGGACTATCACTTTGTGAGGGAACGTGTTTCTCAGAAGCTATTATAGATCAAGTTCATCTCTTCAAAGGATCAACTTGCAGACATCTTCACCAAGCCATTGCCTCTACCACAGTTTGAGGCCTCTAGGCGCAATCTTACTCTCCCAGATTCTTTAGGGAGTAGTTAAGATTGAGGGAGGGTGTTAGACTGTATAGTTCTCTGTATATATACGTGTATATTGTAACGTACCCTTGGTACACCATCTATAAATATATGTGATAGGCCACCCCTAGAGGGTTGAGCCAGTTCCCCCAAACCCTTCGTTTAACACGTATAAAGCATCGCCAAGCTTAACTCTTGCTCGCCCTCGAGTAGGGAAGTGATAAGAATGAATTTTTGATGCTTTCATGCTACCTAGCATAGGTGTCCTTTGTAATTCCTCTTTTGTGACGTGAATGTGCACATCCATTAGATTTAAAACAATAGTTTGCTATTGACGTGGAAACAATAATAATTCAAGCAAACTAGCAAAGTAATCATGAACTTTCAAAATAACAAGGCCAAAAGAAAGTTATCCCTACAAAAGCATATAGTCTGGCTATGCTCTATCATCATTGCACAACGAATTTAAATCATGCACAACCCCGGTATTGGCCAAGTAATTGTTTCACACCTTTACTTTCTCATACATTTTCAACTCTCACGCAATACATGAGCGTGAGCCATGGTTATAGCACTATAGATGGTGTGGAATGTGGTGGAGGTTGCAAGACAAAAAGGAGAAGATAGTCACATTAACTAGGCATATCAATGAGCTGTGGAGATGCTCATCAATAGATATCAATGTGAATGAGTAGGGATTGCCATACAAATGATCCACTAGAGCTACAAGTATGTCAAAGCTCTTAAAGAAAACTAGTGGGTGTGCATCCAACTTGCTTGCTCACGAAGACCTAAGGCAATGAGGAAGCCTATCATTGGAATATACAAGCCAAGTTATATAATGAGAATTTCCCACTAGCTATATGGTGGTGACAAAACGAGAGACTCTCAATAATGAAGATCATGGTGCTCAATATGCACAAGTGTGGAAAAAGTGGTAGAATTGTCCCTTCTCTCTTTTTCTCTCATTTTTTTTTATTTTGGTGGGCTCTTTGGCCTCTTTTTTGTGGGCTTCTTTGGCCTCTTTTATTTCCTCAGATGGGGCAATGCTCCAATAATGATGATCATCACACTTTCAACTCAAAACTTAGAGCAACTATGACTCTATATGGAATGCCTTCGGTAGTGTATCGTGGCAATGATCTAGCATGGCATAGACATCAATGGAAACATCATGCTAGCAATCTTATGATCGTTCAAAGGCAATGTAGACGTGGTGGCACATATCATGGTGGTAGTTGCATGGCAATATATCTCGGAATGTCTTTGAAAAAGCCATAATAGGTAGGTATGGTGGCTGTTTTGAGGGAGGCTAATGGTGGGTTTTGTGCACCGGCAAAAGTTGCGCGACACTAAGAAGATAGTGATGGTGGAAGGTGAAAGTGCATCTAAACCATGGACTCAACATTAGTCATGAAGAACTCATATACTTGTTGCAAAAGTTTTATTAGTAATCGAAACAAAGCATTCAATGCATACTCCTAGGGGAAGGGTTGGTAGATATAAACCATCGCTTGATCCCGACCGCCACGCAAAGGATGACAATCAATATACTAATCATGCTCAGATTTCATCACAGAGCGGTTCACCATACGTGCATGCTACAGGAATCACTAACTTCAACACAAGTATTTCTAGATCCACAACACCTTACTAGCATGACCTCAATATTACCATAACCACAACTCAAAACTAATTGAGATGAATCAAACTTCTCTAACTATTCAATGCACATGAAGGTGGAAGTTTTCGTCTCCCTTTGGATAACTACCCCTTTTGAGACTACTTTCAAAGCATAGATCAACTACCAAGCCACGCACCGCTGCGCTCTAAAAGATATAAGTGAAGCACAAAGAGCAAAAGTATCTAGCTCAAACAATATAAGTGAAGCACATGTGAGCTGAATTGTGTACCAAAAGATATAAGTGAAGCTCGACAAAATCATGGTGTGTGCATGTCTCTCTCTCTAGGTGTGCAGCAAGGATGATTGTGACACAACAAAAATAAAAGACTCCTACGATACAAGACGCTCCAAGCAAAAACACATAACATGTGGTGAATAAAAATATAGCCCCAAGTAACGTTACCGATGGATTGAAGACGAGAAGGGGATGCCTTCCCGGGGCATCCCCAAGCTTAGGATTTTATGGCATCCTTGAATCTCTTGGGGTGCCTTGGTCATGCCCAAGATTTAGATATTTCCACTCTTTATCTTTTTGTCCATATGAACATCACCCAAAACTTGAAAACTTCACAACACGAAACTTAAACAGAAACTCGTGATAACATTAGTACAAGAAAGCAAACCACCACTTCCTTAGGTACTGTAGCAAGCTTTAAATTCTACTTGTGCTGATGTTGGGTTACTATACTTTCAATCTTCCATGGCTAATACCCCACGATATTATCCATAGTTTCATCAAAATAAGCAACCAACACAAAAAAAAACAGAATCTGTTAACAGCAGACCAGTCTGTAGCAATCTGTATGTTTCGTATACCTATGGTACTTCCAAAATTATGAAAACTTACGACAGTCTGAAGAATTTGTGTAGAAATCAGAAACAAAAAGAATCAACTCAGAATCTCTTATGGAACAAAAATGAAAATTCTTCTTGTGAGCAGAAAGTTTCTGTCTTTCCCAGCATGACCAAACGATCATCTCGAGACTAATCATAACGGTTTTGCTTGGCACAAACGCAAAAAGAAACATAAAAACACAATCATAACAGAATTATGAAAGTTTGGAAAACAAAAAACAGAAAGAAAAAGGATAGATTCGTTGGGTTGCCTCCCAACACGCGCTTTTGTTTAACGCCCTTAGCTAGGCGAAAGTGATGGAATCACATATAGTCATCTTTGGTACTCAAACCATAAGTAGCCCTCATCATAGATTCATAAGGAAATCTTATTTTCTTTCTAGGAAAGGTCTCCATGCCTTTCTTTAAGGGAAATTGAAATCTAATATTTCCTTCCTTCATATCGATGATAGCACCAATAGTCCTTAGGAAAGGTCTACCTAGAACAATGGGACATGAAGGATTGCAATCTATGTCAAGTACAATGAAATCCACGGGTACATAGTTCTTATATGCAACAATAAGAACATCATCGATCCTCCCCATGGTCTTCTTGATGGTAGACTCCGCAAGATGCAAATTAAGAGAACACTCTTCAATCTCATGAAAACCAAGAATATCACATAAAGACTTTGGAATCGCGGAAACACTAGCACCCAAATCACACAAAGCATTGCACTCATAGGTTTTGATCTTGATTTTGATAGTAGGTTCCCACTCATCGTGAAGTTTTCTAGGTATAGAGACTTCTAGTTTGAGCTTCTCTTCAAGAGATTTCATCATAGCATCTACGATATGAGCGGTAAAGGCTTTGCTTTGGCTATAAGCATGTGGAGAGTTTGCAATGGATTGCATCAAAGAAATGCATTCAAACAAGGAGAAATTATAATAATTGAATTCCTTGAAATCCAAAGTGGGAGTTTCTTTACTACCCAAAATTTTGACTTCTTCTACTCCACTCTCCACACCTTTATCATCAAGATAGGTGGACTCCGAATCATCGGGGCGTTTTTCAACCAAAGTGGATTCATATCCAGCCCCTCCATAAGTAGGTTTGACACGTGAAAACAAAGATTAGAGAGGAGACACACCAAGCACTTTAAGATCTTCGCGATTTGCATCACTCGAACACACCCTTTTAAACCATTCATGTCTAGCGCGAATTTGGGCGGTTCTTTCTTTGCTCTCATTCATGGAGATACGCATAGCTTTCAAAGTTTCATCTAAGTTGATCTTGGGAGGAGCGCATCTAACTTTCAAAGCATCAATATCACAAGACATCCTATCAACGCTCTTAGCCAAATCGTCTATTTTGAGTAGTTTTTCCTCTATGGATGCATTGAAAATCTTTTGAGAGTTGATGAACTCTTTGATATTACTCTCTAGATCAGAGGGTAATTTGTTATGATTTCCATAAGTGTTGTCGTATGAATTTCCATAACTGTTAGAGGAGTTACTAGGAAAATGCCTAGGAACATAGTTTCCTCTAAAAGCATTGTTGTTGCCAAAATTGTTCCTACCAACAAAATTCACGTCCAAACTAGCGTTGCTACTCTCAGTCAAAGAAGATAGTGGCATGTCATTGGGATCTACGGTAGCGTTTCTACTAGCAACCAAATTCATCAACTCGTCCATCTTAGGACTAAGCGAGTTAATCTCTTCTATAGCGTGCACCTTTTTGCTAGCAGGCGACCTTTCAGTGTGCCACTGAGAGTAGTTGGTCATGATATTGTCTAGGAGTTTTGTAGCGTCTCCTAACGTGATTTACATGAACGTTCCACCTCAGGAGGAGTCCAAGATATTGCGAGAAAGCGAAATTCAAGCCAGCGTAAAAGATTTGTATAATCATCCACAAACTCAAGCCATGAGCAGGACAATTTCTAATCATAAGCTTCATCCTCTCCCAAGATTGTGCAACGTGTTCATGATCAAGTTTCTTGAAATTCATGATATCGTTACGTAAGGAGATGATATTAGCCGGCGGAAAATACTTGGATATGTAAGCATCTTTGCACCTATCCCAAGAATCGATATTATTTTTAGGCAAAGAAGAAAACCAAGATTTTGCGCGATCTCGCAACAAGAAAGGAAAAAAGTTTCAACTTAATCACGTCATTATCCACATCTCTTTTCTTTTGCATATCACAAAGCTCAGTGAAGGTATTGAGATGGGATGCGACATCTTCACTAGGAAGGCCAGAGAATTGCTCTTTCATAACAAGATTCAACAAAGCTGCGTTGATTTCATACGATTCCGCACTAGTGGCGGGAGCAATCGGAGTACTAATAAAATCATTATTATTAGTGCTCGAGAAGTCGCAAAGTTTGGTATTTTCAGACATGATTTCTTCAACAAACAAACAAGCACACAAGCAAGCAAGAAACCGGCAAAGGAAAACGGCAAGGGAAAAAGAAAACGGCAAAGGAGAAAGGCGAATGAAAACGGAAAATGTGAAGTGGGGGAGAGGAAAACGAGAGGCAACTCGCAACAAAAGTAAATGCAAGAGAAAAGTTTGTGATACCTACTTGGATAGATCTTGATTTCTGCTCCCAGGCAACGGTGCCATAAATACTTCTGATGTTTGCTGTGTGTCCCTTGCAACGGCGCCAGAAATAGTTGTGTCGACGGCACCAGGAATCCTTCAGCTACGGCTACGCCTTAAGGGGCGTCCTAGGCAAGTATGCGAAGGATTTCCCCCGTGGCCTTGCATTGGTGTTCCCTCGAAGCGGAAAGGGTGATGTAGCACATCGATGGTAAGTATTTCCCTCAGTTTGAGAACCAAGGTATCAATCCGGCGGAAGAGTATCTCAAGATCCTGCACAAACACAAACAACTTGCACCCAACGCTATGAAGGGGTTGTCAATCCCTTATAGATTGTTTGCCAAGTGAGAACTGAAAGCAACAAAGTAACAAAGCAAAGTAAAAGCGGAGTTGTAAACGATGGATGTGAATAGACCCGGGGGCCGTAGTGTTTACTAGTGGATTTTCTTATGAAAGCAAATAGACGGAGGGTGAACAAATTACTGTCGAGCAATTGATAGAACTGTGTAGAGTCGTGACGATATCTATGCAATGATTATTTCTATAGGCATCACGTCTGAAACAAGTAGACCGATACTTTCTGCATCTACTACTATTACTCCACGCGTCGACCGCTATCCAGCATGCATCTAGTGTATTAAGTCCATAAGAACAGAGTAACGCCTTAAGCAAGATGACATGATGTAGAGGGATAATCTCAAACCAATGATTAAAACCCATCTTTTTACCCTTGATGGCAACTACTTGATGTGTGCCTTGCTGCCCCTACTGTCACTGGGAAAGGTCATGACATGGCAGAACCCAAAACCAAGCTCTTCTCCCATTGCAAGAATCATAGATCTAGTTGGCCAAACAAAACCCAAGACTCGGAGAGACTCACAAGGATATCAAATCATGCATATAAGAAATCAGCAAAGACACAAATATGTATCATAGATAATCTGATCACAAGTCCACAATTCATTGGATCTCGACAAACACACCGCCAAAGAAGATTACATCGGATAGATCTCCATGAAGATCACGGAGAACTTTGTATTGAAGATCCAAGAGAGAGAAGAAGCCATCTAGCTACTAACTACGGACCCGTAGGTCTGAAGTGAACTACTCACGAGTCATTGGAGGGGCAATGATGATGATGAAGAAGCCCTCCACCTCCAAAGTCCCCTCCGGCAGGGCGCCGGGAAGGGTCTCCAAATGAGATCTCGCGGAAACGGAAGCTTGCGGTGGCGTAAAAGTAGAGGCTCCCCTGATTTTTGGCGGAATATTTGGGAATTTATAGGCCAAAGATCTAGGTCAGGGGGCGGCTAGGGAGGCCACAAGCCTGCCCACCATCGCCTCCCCTAGTGGCAGAGTGGGGCTTGTGGGCTCCCTGGAGCCCACCTGGCTTGGCCCAAAAGCCCCGTGGACTTCTTCCGTTCGGGAAAAAATCATTTCGGGGTTTTTCTTCCGTTTGGACTCCGTTCCAAAATAAGATCTGAAAAGAATCAAAAAAACGGAAAAAATAGGAACTGGCACTTGGCACTGAATTAATAAGTTAGTCCCAAAAAGATATAAAAAAGTACATAAAACATACAAAGAAGGCAAGATAACAGCGTGAAACCATCAAAAATTATAGATACGTTTGAGACGTATGAGCTATCACTCTACCTTGCTACTGATACTTTGCTGCAGATACTAAGTCTTTCAGGTGTGGTTGAATTGACAACTCAACTGCTAATACCTGAGAATATTCTTTGGCTTCCCCTTGTGTCGAATCAACAATTTTGGGTTGAATACTCTACCCTCGAAAACTGTTGCGATCCCCTTTAATTGTCGATTATCATGGAGGCACAATGCTCCCCAATAAGCCACTAGGGCCAACGTATTCTCCTCACACCCTCACACAATGCAAGGTGCCGTGATTCCACTATAGGTGCTCTTGAAGGCGGCGACCGAACCTTTACAACCAAGGTTGGGGCTAACTCCACACAAAGCTTGGATGCTCCCAACAAGACCACGGAGCTTCACCACAACGGAATGTGGCTTCAAGGTGACCTCAACCATCTAGGATGCTCAAACACACAAGAGTAACAAGATCCACAAGGGATTAGTGGGGGGAATCAAATTTCTCTTGGTGGAAGTGTAGATCTAGGACTTCTCCACCAATCCCTAGAAAATCAACAAGTTTGATTGTCTAGGGAGAGAGATCGGGCACTTATGAGCTTAGGGAGCAACAATGGAGTCTTGGAGGGTCAAAGGTAGGGTTCTTGAAGTGGAAGAATCCTTTATATAGTGAGGGGACAAAACCAACCGTTACCCTCACTCTTAGCACGAGCACGGTGATACTACCGCTCGCAGTAGCGGTACTACCGCTGCCCCTCCAGGGGTACTACCGCCAGCTCCAGCGGTACTACCGCTAGGACCAGAGCGGTACTACCACTGAGCCCATGATAGCGCAAGGGCTACTACCGGGCCTACCATCGCCAAGACAGTCTTCGCAAAAAGTCCGACGCAGTACAGCCGCAAGGAAGGCGGTACTATAGTCTTGGAGCGGTACTACCGCTAGCTAGGGGCGGTACTACCGCGAGCTAGCGGTACTACCGCCAAGCTGGGGCGATACTACGGCCAGCCCAGCAGTACTATCGCCAGCTCCAGCGGTACTACCGCCAAAGGCCTTTTTGCAAGATAGAGAGAAAGAACAGAGAGGGAACAAGCTCCATAGTTGCAAGGGAAAAGAGATGTAGATAAAATGTGTGCGTGCGAGATTGATTCCACCCAAACATTTCCGACACGGATCCCCTCTTAATAGTACGGCGTTCCTACGACTCAAAACCACCAAAGAAAATCGTATAAGACGCCGTGCTTCAATTCCATGGAGGGGTGCCGAATCATCTTGTGCCTTTTTCATGTATTATCTGAAATGCACAATGCACACGATTAGTCCATTGAGGTATTGTCATCAATCACCAAAATCACTTAGGCATAAATATGCCCTTACAAATCCAATTCAGGAAAATATGCCTTCGCATGAGCAAGCGCCATATTAGCCCCAAGATGAGCCACCGATTTTCTGAAATCCTCCACCAACTGTGATATTATTGATAGATGGTTCAACATATCCTTGACTCTCTTTGGCGGCTCTTTTAAATTCTTCACTGCCATGACGGCATATACAGAGCCAGTGAATAACTGCTCTAGATATGTGAATATCACCTTTAGTTTGTCTATCGGCTCTTGCAGAAGAAAGTGGCTCTATTGCACTACACATCAAACATATATAGAAATGAGTCACCAAAATATTTGATGACCCAAAAAATAAAAATAAGATCAACAATCATACCAAAGATCGCCAGGGTCATCTCTCCAATATGCTTCTTCAACTTGGAGAGCTTAGTGGTGACTACATTTGGTTTTTCTTTGGCCTCTTCTGCTCGTGTTATTAAGCCAACCTTGTCTTCCTCGAACTTGGCCTTTCTTGCTCCAACTAAATATCAAAATTGACTAGGGCATCCTAGAGACGAGCTGCCACAAGCTCTGCATCAGTATGTAACTTTTCTCCTTCTTGAGTTGTGTGCTTGATGACGAGATGATGAATATACTTCTCGCTCCTCGTTTGTTACCCCAAGTTGAAGGTGGAGATGTAGTCAGGAGCAAGGTTTCCCTTACACGGAGACTGTAAGGTTTATCGAACGAGGAGGAATCCGAGGATCAACAAGTAGGTGTCCCCTGCCCTCGCGCTAGCAGAAGATGTGCACCTGCACACACACAAATAACTTTCCTCCCAACGAGTACAGAGAGTTTGTCAATCTCCGGCCTTGTAGTTCGCAAAGGATCAAAACACATGCGGGAATAATGATAGTGATTGCAACGAAAAAGTAAATGAAAGCAGTAAATGATGGAGGTGTCAACAACGGTGGTGATATGGACCGGAGTCACATGATGTTCACTAGTGATGTCTCTCTCCCAAAAGATGATAAACAACTATGCTTGGGTAAACAAATTACAGCTGGGCAATTGACAGAATTGTAAACGCACATCAATGCTAATTATGCTACTTGAAAGTTAGAGGCTCAATAGTAATGGGCAGTACGCCAAGACAAGTAGACCATTTATTCATCAACATCTACTTAATAATCATCCACCTTGAGATATCTATCCAGAACATCTCGCTGGTATTAAGTTGCGAGCCCCACCCAAAGTGTAAACTCAAAGCAACGGATAACTGCATTAACGAACTAAGTGTAAGGTAAACAATCCTTCCAACCGTGGTCACAAGCACCGTTGTTTTCTCCCTAGTGGCAACAACACATCCCCTAGTCTCATGTTTTTGTCACTCAATCTAGACATCAGGGGGCATGAAACCACAATCATGCATAGCGCTCCCTCTTGAAGTTACAATCTACTACACGACCAAAGCAATAAAGAGGATCGGAGAACATGCATGAATCACTAAAGAACATAATATAAAAGGATAATCAAATATATAACTCATAACAATCTGAACATAATCTCATAATACATCGGATCCCAACAAACAGAGCATAGCAATAGCATTAAAATTACATAGGTGCCTTGGTCATGTAAGGCAGCTCACAGGGGCTAATCATTGAAGCACAAGATTGGAGAGAAGACATCACATAGATATTGGTCATGGACTCATGGTCCAAGGAGGACTACTCACGGCACATCCGGGAAGTGTCCATGGCGGTGGAGAAGCTCCCGGAGGTCAATCCTCCCTCCGGAGGGTGTTGGGAAGAGGTCTCCTGACGCTCCCGATCTCGGAAGCGCCGCGGCAGCGGAACGATGGAGAAATTAGCGATTCTGGATGTGATGGAAGAGTTTCCTCGTAGAGGGGTAACTATAGGTCAAAGGAGGGCGTCAGAAGAGGTGGGACCCACCCAGGCGGCCTATGGGCGTGACTAGGGGTCAGGCCGCGCCGGGAGGTCGCCTGGGCAGGCCTTGGCCCCCTCTGACCCATCTTCGGTGATCTGGAAGCATCCGGTACGTCGATTTTTATATATTTTTCTTGCGATTTTTGGGGCTCCGAAAAATTGGGTAAAAGCCCGTGCAAAAAAGACATCAGCAGACAAAAACTGGCATTGTGTGCAATGAGTTAGTAGGTTAGTCCAAATATGTGTAAAAATATATAAAAGTGTAGCAAATCATATAACAATGTCACCCGAAAGATCATGGAACAAGCAGAAATTATAGATACGTTTGGGACGTACCAACATCCCCAAGCTTAATTCCTGTTGGTCCTCGAGTTGGTAAATTATAATACAATAATTTATGTGGTGACATGCTAACACACATATAAGAACTTCAAAGTAAATTAAGTAAGATGTGCAATTCAAGTCAAGACAATAACAAGCAAGAGTCTATATCTAGTATTGAAATTAACAAAGTAAGAACTTAAAGGTGCAAGAGCTCTCGCTGTCCGTGACTCGAATGTCTCCAAATGGTGTTTGTGTGCAATAAATGGGAGATGGGTTCAGAGCATAAAATATTTTTTAATTGAGAACTCAATCTACTAAACCTCACACTTGGTCTCCTTCGGAATCTTATTTTGACTCATCCGCAGACCACTAGTCAGGTACAAGTCAAAATGATCCTCTCCCTTTCGACTTTGAGCACTCATGCAATGGATGAGCGTAAGCAAGATATGTTGGCAGTTAGGATGGCAAATAGAATAATGATGGGGATGGGAGAGAAAAAGGTGTGAAAGGCTCACATCAATGAGGACAACTATAGGCGAGAGAAAGCCAAATGATAGATATGATGTGAGGAGTAGGGATTGCCATGCAACAGATGCACATATGATCTAAGGTAAGCTCTCCAATGGAACTAGTGGGGGTGCATCCAACTTGCTTGCTCATGAAGACCTAGAGCTCATTTGAGGAGGCTCATCATTGGAATATGCAAGCCAAGTTCGATAGTGTAAGGGTCCCCACATAGCTATGCATGAATGATAATCTCTATGTAGTACAAATATAACAATGGAGTACGAGTGTGGATCTTTCAAAAGGAATAGTAGTGTTGCCCCCTTCTCTCTTTTTATTTCTCTTTTTTTCTTTTTTATTATTTTTATTTTTTTGTGGCCTCTTTGGCTCTTTCTTTTTATCTCTCATTTGTCCTCTTTGGGATCTTTTCATTTGTCCTCTTTGGGATCTTTTCCTCACTTAAGGGCAACACTCTATGTTCTACAAGAATAAAAAGAAGATCATCACACTTTATAAGAAGTACTCAACATAAATACAAGTGAAAACTATCATGATGAATGCAAATTTATGCCTCTGCCAGTGTAGCAGGATATGCAATGAAACTGGTGCGTCATGTAGCAATAATAAGGGCAAGGCCCAACTAGCATGCACCTCCTCTATCAAACAAAAGTATGTATGACATGAAGATCAAGTCATGAGATGGTGGATGTTGCATGGCAATGTATCTCGAAAAGGCTATGGAAATGCCTTAATAGGTAGGTATGGTGGCTGTTTTGAGGAAAGATATAATGAGGCTTATGATGACAGAGCGTATCATGCCAAGGGTTTGGATGCACCAGCGAAGTTTGCACCAACTCTCAAGATGAGAAAGGGCAATGCATGGTACCAAAGAGGCTAGCAAAATAGGCATGGTGGAAGTGCCAACAATCAAATACTCACATTAGTCCGGAGAACTCATACACTTATTATGAGTAACTCTCTATCTAGTTAGGAAATTCAGAAAGAGACAAGTACCCCGAGGAGGAGTGTTTGTGGGTTTGGTTATCCTTGCGCATCCTAGACCCATGGTAACGTGAAGGTACTCTATGTATTCCAACCCCTCCAGAGGTTAGCGATCAATTTAGTAGCTAGAGTCCTAAACTAATTTTTAGTTTTTGAAAAACACACGGATTTCCCAAAATACGACACCTATCACTAATAGGCTCAAGCTCTTGGCACCAATAGTCCAAACATTACTCAAATCAATACCTCAAAACTATTACAAGTTACTACTATACTTAAATAGCAACCTCAGCTACCTACTCATGCAAGACACACAACTCAGTGCAACAATCCAACTCTCTAAACAAGATAAGCATGATAACTCAAGAGAGTTCCATAAGCAACCTAAACAAAAGCTCTTATAAAGATATAGCATGAAAACTAAGAGTTAAGCATGACAGTAGCTATGTAAAGATAGAGAACACACAAAAAGGATAAGCATGAAAACCCATGTCGTGTTCTAGAATGCAATGGAGCGTGTTTCTCTCCCAAACAAGGTAGGCTAGGTTCCGACTTGTTATGACCAGCAAGCAAAACTAAAACAAACTAAAAATTAAAGAGCGGGACGCTCCCGGTATAGCACATAACATATGAAGTGATAACAAAATAGCATGGAGATGGACGAACTGATGATTGTTGATAGAGAAGGGGATGCGCGGGGGCATCCCCAAGCTTAGACTCTTGAGTCTCCTTGAATATTTCTTGGGGGTGCATGGGGGCATCCCCTTAGCTTGAGAGCTTGACACTCCTGGATTTTCTTTCATCATCTTCCATCGCATACTTGAAAACTCCCTTCATACGAAACTCATCATAAGCTGATTAGAGTGGTTAGTACCCATGATAAAATAATTCATTACCTAGTGTAAATAATGATTTTCATGAAAATCGACTGTTTCTAATGATTACCAAAAGTTTTTTGCAAAGGAAAAGCAAGCTTTAGATTTGCAAAAGGATGAAAATGCAAAACGTGGCAGAATCTGTGAAAAACAGAACATCAGGTAGTAAATAATTTTTTCGGGGCACTTCTGCAACTCAAATAAAAAAAACTCAGAACAGATCCCAGAAAGAAAGTTATATATAGCATGCTGTAAAAGAAATTCTGATCAAAAATATGATCTGGTGATTTTTCGCGACTTGTTTCGTGAAGCAGACAGAATCTGTTTCTAGACAGCATGTCACAACTTTTGAACTTTCTTGCAATCAGAGGCTAAAACTTGGCATAAAGCTTGAAATAAAGATACATTGATGTTGCTACAATAGTAACAAGCATCAAGACCACTAAAACTGAAAGTAAAAACAAATTGGGTTGCCTCCCAACAAGCACTTTCTTTTATGCCTTTGAGCTAGGCATGATGCAAATAGATCAAGTATTATCAACTCCGTAAGAATAGCTTGCCCGAATAACGGACTCATAAGGTAACTTAATCTTATTTCGAGGGAAGTGTTCCATTCCCTTTTTAAGGGAAATTGGAATCTATTGGTCCCTTCTTTCACGTCAATGATAACACAACAGTGCGGAGAAAAGGAGGTCCCAAAATAATTGGACATGAGGGATCACACTCGATGTCCATAATAAGAAAATCAACGGGCACATAATTACCATTGACAACAATAAGAACATCATCAATTCTCCCTAAAGGTTTCTTTATGGAAGAATCAACAAGACGAACACCAAAAGAACATTGATCAAAAGGTTTCAAATCAAGCATATCGTACATTCTTTTGGGCATAACGGAGGCACTAATTCCAACATCACATAAGGCAAAGCAAGACATGTTATTCAATTTAATCTTGAACAGGGGATCCCAACCATCTTCTAGTTTTCTAGGAATAGAAGTCTCTAACTTGAGCTTCTCCTACCTAGCTTTGATAAGAGCATTGGTAATATGGTCGGTGAAGACAATATTGAGTGTACTAGTGTGGGGGTCTTTAGCCATTCTTTGCAAAAAATGATAACTTCGGAAAGACTACAATTGTCAAAATCAAGGTTACTGCCATTAATTAAAGTGGTAGTAATGTCATCTAAGCTCATTCTTTTGCTAGTCTCTAAATTCAAAGTACCTTCTTGTCCTATAGTTGAGGTATTAGCAGCACCATTAATAGGTCCAATGAGACTAGGAGTGTGATGGGTGCTAAAAGTTTTGAGATCCTCAACAACTTGTATAGTAGCAATGGTAGTGTGTGTAGGAACACTCTTAATACTATCTTCATCTTCTTTTTCTCCAGCCTATCTATCTTTAAGTTTGGCTAGCATTCTTATGTTCGCATTAATTTGGACTTGGATAGCATTCATGGGTGTGGTGTTCCTTTCCTCGAGGGGAAAAGTTCTAATTTTAAGAATCTCTACATCATGAGCTATGTTGTCCACCTTCGAAGAGAGGCTATCTAATTTTCTAATTTCTCTTCTACACTCTTGTTGAAGGCTTTTTGAGAAGTGATAAAGTCTTTAAACATGCTCTCTAATTCAAAAGTGGAGTTTTTGGTTCTAGGATAATTGTTGTTGTTCCCATAGTTGTTGGACGGGAACGGTCGAGGATTGCTACCAAAATTACTCCTATAAGCATTATTATTAAAGTTGTTCCTAGAGATAAAATTAACATCAACTTGCTCTATTTCTTGAGCAACCAAAGATTTAAAGGAACATCATGAGGATCAATAGGAGCTTTCCTAGTGAGTAAAGTCATGATCATGTCAACCTTATCATTAAGGGAGGAGATCTCCTCAACAGAGTTTACCTTCCTACCTGTTGGAGCTCTCTCGGTATGCCATTGCGAATAATTTTTCATCATCTCATCCAATAGCTTTGTGGCAGCACCAAGTGTAGTTGACATAAAGGTTCCTCCCGGGGCCGAGTCTAACAGATTCCGCGAGGTATAGTTGAATCCTGCATAGAAAGTTTGGATAACCATCCAAGTAGTCAAACCATGTGTAGGGCAATTCTTAACAAGAGATTTCATACGTTCCCAAGCTTGAGAAACATGTTCATTATTCAGTTGCCTAAAATTCATAATGTTACTTCTTAACTGGATAATCTTAGCAGGTGGGTAATACTTCCCAATAAAAGCATCTTTGCACTTATCCCAAGAATCTATGTTATTCCTAGGCAAAGATTGAAGCCACACTTTAGCTCCTCCTCTCAAGGAGAAAGGAAAAAAGCTTAAATTTATCAATATCATCATCTACTTCTTTATATTTTTTCAGATCACAGAGTTCAACAAAAATGTTCAAGTGCAAAGGAACATCATCTCCAGCACCGAAGAATTGATCTTTCATAACAAGGTTTAGTAAATCAGGTTTAATCTCATAGGAGGTAGCCCCAGTTGCGGGAGCAGCAATAGGAGTGCATATAAAGTCATTGTTGTTGTGACTAGTGAAGTCACACAACATGGTTTTCTCAGTGGAACCCATAGCAGTAGTGACAAGCAAGAACAAATCAACTAATTGTTTTTGTGGTTTTTTGTCTAAGACTCTAAGGCAAAAACTGAAAAGCAAACTAACGAGACTAAAAAGCAAAGGTAAAAGATAGAGTGCATCTCCCCTATCTTGAAGACTGGAGTTCCGCGGCAACGGCGCCAGAAAACTTGCTTGATGACGAGATGATGAACATACTTCTCGCTCCTCATTGGTTACCCCAAGTGGAAGGTGGAGATGTAGTTAGCAGCAAGTTTTCCTTGCATGGAGACCGTAAGGTTTATTGAACCAGCAGGACTCCGAGGATCAACAAGTAGATGTCCCCTTCGCTAGCGCTAGCAGAAGACGTGGACCTGCACACACACAAATAAGTTCGCTCCCAATGAGTACAGAGAGGTTGTCAATCTCCCGCCTTGTAGTTTGCAAAGGATCAAAACACAAGCGGGAATAATGATAGTGATTGCATCGGAAAAGTAAATGAAAGCAGTAAATGATGGAGGTATAAGCAATGGTGGTGATATGGACCAGAGTCACATGATGTTCACTAGTGATGTCTCTCTCCCAGAAGACGATAAACAACTATGCTTGGGTAAACAAATTACAGCTGGGCAATTGACAGAATTATAAACGCACAACAATGCTAATTATGCTACTTGAAAGTTAGAGGCTCAATAGTAATGGGCAGTACGCCAAGACAAGTAGAACGTTCATTCATCACCATCTACTTACTAATCATCCACCATGAGATATCTATCCAGAACATCTCGCTAGTATTAAGTTGCGAGCCCCACCCTAAGTGTAAACTCAAAGCAACGGACAACTGCATTAACGAACTATGCGTAAGGTAAACAATCCTTGCAACCATGGTCACAAGCACCGTTGTTTTCTCCCTGGTGGCAACAGCACATCCCGTAGTCTCATGTTTCTGTCACTCAAACTAGACATCAGGGGGCATGAAACCACAATCATGCATAACGCTCCCTCTTGGAGTTACAATCTACTACACGGACAAAGCAATAAAGAGCAACAGAGAACATGCATGAATCACTAAAGAACATAATATAAAAGGATAATCAAATATATAACTCATAACAATCTGAACATTATCTCATAATCCATCGGATCCCAACAAACCGAGCATACAATAGCATGAAAATTACATAGGTGCATTGATCATGTAGGGCAGCTCACAAGGGCTAATCATTGAAGCACAAGATTGGAGAGAATACATCACATAGCTACTGGTAATGGACTCATGGTCCAAGGAGGACTACTCATGACACGTACGGGAAGCATCCATGGCGGTGGAGAAGCTCCCGGAAGTCAATCCTCCCTCCGGCAGGGTGCCGGGAAGAGGTCTCCTGACGCTCCCGATCTCGGAAACGCTGCGGCAGCGGAACGATGGTGAAATTCGCAATTCTAGATGTGATGGAAGGGTTTCCTTCCGGAGGAGTAAATATAGGCCAAAGGAGGGTGTCAGAAGAGGTGGGACCCACCCAGGCGGCATGTGGGCGCGGCCAGGGGCCCGGCCGCGCCGGGAGGCCGCCTGGGCACGCCCTGGCCCCCCTCTGGCCCATGTTCGGTGATGAGGAAGCTTCTGGTACGCTGATTTATATATTTTTCTCGAGATTTTTGGGGCTCCGGAAAACTGTGTAAAAGCCCCTGCAAAAAAGACATGAGTAGACAAAAATTGGCACTGGGTGCACTGAGTTAGTAGGTTAGTCCAAATATGTGTAAAAAGATATAAAAGTGTAGCAAAACATATAACAATGTCACCCAAAAGATCATGGAACAAGCAGAAATTATAGATACGTTTGGGACATATCAGTGCTCAGGCTAGGTGATGCAGACTCAGCGTCATTCAACAACACCTCCATAAAGCATCAGTATGAGAATACAATTTGTAAAGCCCCGAGCCATTGCAAGCAGACGACCCGACCCTTGGGGGCTACAACACACATTCATTTAAAGTCCCAAGCAGATGCAAGCATTCTACATGGCACTTGGGGCATAATGCAAGTCGCTTTTTCCTAAACCATGAACAAGACCCAGTCATATCAACGAGATAAGTCGGCCCTTAGGGGCTACTAGGATTGTTCTTTTTCAAAGTTTGGAAACAATGACATACATTACAAAGATGAGACTATCTCAATGAGATAAGCCTGCCACTGGGGGCTACAATCGGCGTTTTTCATGAAAAGACCCGGCCACCTCAAATAGATAAACCGTCCCTTGAGGGCTACGGTTTGTAATTTTACACCTTAAGGAATCTGCTAGCAATCCCTGGCAATGGCACTAGAAAAGAGCTGCTTCTAGTTGCTCAACAATTAGCAATTGTCTTGCAATGGCCCACCAGCGTGTGGGAGCGCGACAGTTTTCGAGGGTAGAGTATTCAACCCAAATTTGTTGGTTCGACACGATGGGAGTGAAAGGATATTATCCAGTATTAGCAGTTGAGTCGTTAGCTCAACCACACCTAAAAGATTAGTATCTGCAAGCAGGATATAAGCAGCAAAGGTAGTATGATAGCAACGGAGCCAGAAACGATCTATTGACAAGGTAGACTATTCCTAACTGTTGTATCAATGGCGCCAAAAAAGTATTGTAGCAGGTAGTAGCAGTGTAACGAGTAACATTAGTGGCAAGAAAGAGCAATAGTGACAGCAGTAGCAAGTAGCAACAGTAGCAAGTAACAACAACAACAAGTAACAGTAGTAGCAACAATAGTGGCAGCAGCAGGGCAAAGCAAGTAACAGTAGCAGCAAGTAACCGTAGCAGCAACAGTAGTAACAGCAGCAGAGCAAAGCAAGTAACAGTAGCAGTGGGACAAACTCGTAGGGATCAGTGATTTGTTGGATGACATTCATCATGCAACTGTTATAACACGGAGAGATGTGTGGCTAGCTCCCGTTCATCAACGTGATGTAGGCATGCATTCCGTGTGTAGTCATACGTGCTTAGGGAAAAGAACTTGCATGACATCTATTGTCCATCCCTCCCGTGGCAGCGGGGTCCAAAAGGATACTATGGGATATTAAGGTTCTCCTTTTAACAAAGAACCAGACCAATGCATTAGCACTTGGTGAACACATGAACTCCTCAAACTATGCTCATCACCGGGAGTGGTTCCGATTATTGTCACTCCGGGGTTGCCGGATCATAACACATAGTAGGTAACTACAACTTGCAAGATCGGATCTAAAACACACATATATTGGTGACAACATAATAATTTCAGATCTGAAATCATGGCACTCGGGCCCTAGTGACAAGCATTAAGCATGGCAAAGTAGTAGCAACATCAATCACAGAACATAGTGGATACTAGGGATCAATCCCCGTCAAAACTAACTCGATTACATGATAGATATCATCCTACTCATCACCGCCCAGTGAGCCTACAAATAGATTACTCATGAACGATGAAGAGCTTCATGGAATTGGAGAGGGAAGAAGGTTGATGATGACGATGGCGACGATCTCCTTGATCCGGAGCCCAAAACGGACTCCAGATCTGCCCTCCAGGGAAAGAACGGGATGTGGCGGTGCCTCTAGATCATGAAACGCGATGAAATCTTCTCTCTTGATTTTTTCCGGGATGAAAGGGAATAAATAGCGCTGGAATTGGGGGCGGCAGAGCCACGTGGGCCCCACAAGCTTGGTAGCCGTGGCCAGGGGGGAGGCCGTGGCTACACGGCTTGTGGACCACTGGCCCGTCCCCTCCGGTGGATCTTTGCGCAGGTATTTTCATATTTTCTAGAAATATTCTCCGTAAATTTTTAGGACATTCCGAGAACTTTCATTTCTGCACAAAAACAACACCATGGCAATTCTGCTGAAAACAGCGTCAGTCCGGGTTAGTTCCATTCAAATCATGCAAATTATAGTCCAAAACAAGGGCAAAAGAGTTTGGAAAAGTAGATACGATGGAGACGTATCAACTCCCCCAAGCTTAAAACCTTGGTTGTCCTCAAGCAACTCAGTTGACAAACTAAAAGAGAAAGAAAAACTTTGACAAACTTTGTTTGATCTTGTTGTTGCAACTATGTCTAAGTCATAACCAGAATTTCAGCAAGATCACAAGTTAACCACATAAGCAAGTGACACATAGGTCTCGCGGTAAACTAATATCAATGGCATAATCAGCTAGCGAGCAAATAATAATGAGTTTCAGATACCAACAATTCAATCAAAACAAGCATGAAGCAATATGAATAGATGGTATCTCGCTAGCTCTTTCTGAGACCGCAAAACATAAATGCAGAGCACTTTCAAAGATCAAGGGCTAACTAAACATTGTAATTCATAGCAACGAAGATCCAGTCATAGTCATACTCAATATCAATCAAAAGCAAAGCATAAAAATGAGAGGGGTGCTCTCTAATTGGTGCTTATATAAGAATAGGATGACTCAACAGGAAAATAAATAGACATGCCCTTCGCAGAGGGAAGCATTGATTTGCAGAGGCGACAGAGCTCAAGCTTTGAAAACAGAGATAATAATTTTGGGTGGCATGCTTACATTGTCAACGCAATGACCAAGAGTTATCAATATCTTCCATGCTACTCATGCTATAGGTGGTTCCCAAATACAAAAGTAAAGTTTTAACTCCCCCACCACCAATCAATCACACTCCACGGCTAGTCGAATCCTTGGGTACCGTCCATACTAACATCAATCGGGGGGGAGTCTTGTTTTACAGTTATGTTTTCGATTTAAGCGTGGAACTACGCATTCCAATTACCGGCCCCTTTCTCGTGAATGACAGTGAATAAACACATGTCGAGGATAACACGCCTAACATGGAAGATACCAATAGCCCCCTGTCACCACATGAGCGGTTCGGGCATGCAAAACAGATTATTTCTTGAAGGTTTACAGAATGGCACATGCAAATTTACTTGGAACGGCAGGTAGATACCGCAAATAGGTAGGTATGGTGGACTCTCATGGAAAAACTTTTGGGTTTATGGAAGTGGATGCACAAACAGAATTCCGCTTAGTACAAGTGAAGGCTAGCAAAATACTGGGAAGCGACCAACTAGAGAGCGACAACATTCATCAAGATGCAATGAGTTTGACTAACATTGGGTGCAAGCATGAGCAGGATATAAATCACCATGAACACGGGACATCATAGAGGTTATGTTGATTTTGTTTCAACTACATGCATGAACATGCGCCAAGTCAAGCCACTTGAACCATTCAAAGGAGAATACCATCCTATCATACTACATCATAGTCATCTCAAAATCTGTGTTGGCATTCAAGACAAACCATTATAAGCTCCTAGCTAATTAAGCATGGCATCAGGAACTATGATCTCTAAGTTGTCATTGCAAACATGGTTCTCTCTCAACAAAGCTGAATCTGGGACGACAAGCTAGTCATATTTACACAAAGAAAATAGATAGAGTTCATACCAGCTTTTCAGTCTCAGTCACTTCATCATATATCATCATTATTGCCTTTCACTTGCACGATCGAACGATGTGAACAATAATAAGAGTGCTCGTGCATTGGACTAAGCTGAATCTGCAGGCAAACACAAAGGAGAAGACAAAGTAATATGGCTCTTTAACAAATGAACAGGTATGCATGCGAGAGCCACTAAACATAATAACCATGGTCCTCTACCTCGACTCAAAGAAAAAGAAAACTATTTACACGGGAAAGCTCCCAACAAGCAAAAGAAGAAAGGAAAATCTTTTTGGGTTTTCTCAAAAGGACACAAAACAAGAAAACAAGAAAACGAAAATAAACTAGCATGGATAATACAGTGGCTAAGTATAAACACCGACTAATAAAGTGAAAGCATAAGCATGAATGTAAAGTTGGTGCAAACACGTACTCCCCCAAGCTTAGGCTTTTGGCCTAGCTTGGTCTACTCCCAAGGAGGGAAATAACCAGCTTCAGGATACTCCGGAGCGGATAGTGGATGCCACTGCTGAGTGAGCTCCTCTGGCTCCCACTGATAAACTGGCGTCTGGTACTCGACTGGCTGCTCGGGCACGGGCACCTCTGGTTGGGCCAAGCCCCAATATGCGTAGATGTCCGAGGGCATAATAGTGTACGTGCCTGCATAAAGGTTGAACAAAGAAGGAGCAGGCAAAGTAATAGTCTCTCGAGTACCCTGACTAAATACCAGGTTATCAATCATCCGTCTACTAGCATCTCTATCCATAAAATCATGGCGAACCATGCTGTCATAATCCAGATTTTTCTCAGGAAGAAGCATCTCTTCTTCCTCCCCCAGTCTAACGGGTATCTAAAAGTGTCTGGCAAGACGGGTAGCGTAGATACCTCCATAGACGACGCCTTTGGAACAATTTGTATTCAACCGCTGAGCTACTATAGCACCTAGGCTATAAGTCTTATTGTTATAAGGCCTTCGTGCAAAACCGCAAGGTCTGGAGAGCTAAGTGATCCAGCCTCCCCACGGCCAATCAAACATTTTCCCACAAATAATGAGAAGTACCGAAGCTCAGGAAAATGTATGCTAGCAATTCTAGCGCGAGACACTCCTCTCTCCTCTCCAACAACAATAGTATCTATGAAAGCCTCCAAGTCTCGTGGACGAGGATCATGAATATCCCCAACATAAGGTAATTTGCACACATTGCAAAAATCCTGTAGTGTCATGCGCTGGGGGATATCGTATAACATGAACTCAACCATAGGAGGATTCTTCCTCGGATAAAAGTTGAAGCTTTGAACGAAAATATTGGTGAGGAGGAGGTATTGTGGGCACTTATTTTCAACGAACGCGGTAAGACTTGCGTTCCCCACCAAGTAATAAAAGTCTTCATAAAGTCCAGCGGCGTGCAAAAATTCATCACTTGGCCACTCGCACGCTCGAACTTCTGTGACTCGAGGAACCATGTACTTGGGGTGGTTCTTCATCCTCCTTGGGGTTATGGCTTGAAGAGCCTCTCAAGAACCTCCTCATCTTTCCCTTTTCTAACTCTGAAAAATTCTGAAATTTTTATAGACTTCGAAAGAAAAGTGAGTAAGGATTAACCCAACTCGTAGCAACTACTCCTACTAGTGCCCAAAGACCGTATCACGCGCTAAAACTACTTGGGACCAGCTAAAATCAACATTTCAAGCTCAAGAATAGGGTCACCAAGGTAGCAAGAATACGCGAAGGATAAAGCACTAGAGTAGAAACTAATTGGGCCAATGGAGGAGTCACTTACCAAGGAGAAATTTCCCCAAAACGGTTCGGAGAATGGTGCTTTGAGAAAGGAGATCGAAAATCACAGCCAAATGAGCAAGAACACATGTTTGAGCTGCGAAACGATTTTATCTGGAGGTAGACGAAGAGGATGGGAGCTGGAATGAGTGGAGGGGGTCCGTGTGGGCCCCACAAGCTTGGTAGCCGTAGCCAGGGAGGAGGCCGCGGCTACAAGGCTTGTGGCCCACTGGTGTGGCCCCAAGGCCAGTTCTGAGTCCCAGTATTTTTCAAAAAATCCAGAAAAAATCATATTTGATTTTCAGGACCGTCGGAGAACTTTTATTTTCGGGGTCCTTTTCTCCGGGACGTTAAAACAAAAAACAGGGAAAATTAAACTAAATCTATCATTTTTCTTCTAAGCAACAAAAAGTGAAAGCTTAAAACATAGGTATGTGACTCCTTGATTCATCCATTTCATGGTCATCGAAAGAAATCCGTCAATGGGGTTGATCAAATCCTCATGACAAAACCTTTTCGAATCGCAAAAGGAAACGGAGAATTGTCGAATAGCCACTAAATCACCTCAATGGGGATATGAATCTCCCCAACAAGCAAATCATACTTCATCTTAACACGAGGAATAGGGCATTCAAAGCTCCCAATAAGAATCGATGAAATTTTTTCAATAGCATTGATGCAATGTACTTGATATCGTTTTTTTCGGAAAGTGTACTGTATGCTCATTGCCGTTGACATGGAAGGTGACATTGCCTTTTGCTGCAATCTATAACAGACCTTGTGGTGTTTAAGAATGGTCTTCCAAGAATGACCGCCATGGCATCATCCTCAGGAATATCCAGGATAACAAAGTCCGTCCAGATAGTAACGTTAGCAACCACAAGAGGCACATCCTCGCAAATGCCGACAGGGAAAGCAGTTGATTTGTCGGCCATTTTCAGAGAAATTTCAGTGGGTGTCAACTTATCCAGTTCAAGTCTACGATAAAGAGAGAGAGGCATAACACTAACAACGGCTCCAAGGTCACATAAGGCAGTTCTTACGTAGTTTCCTTTAATGGAGCAATGTATAGTGGGCACTCCGGGATGACCAAGTTTCTTAGGAGTTCCACCTTTGAAAGTGTAATTGGCGAGCATGGTGGAGATCTCAAGATCTGGTATCTTCCGTTTTTTAGTCACGATATCTTTCATGTACTTGGCATATGGAGACATTCTGAGCATATCAATTAACCGCATCTGCAGAAAGACGGGTCTCACCATTTCAATAAAGCGCACAAAATCTTCATCATCCTTTTTCTTGGATGGCTTAGGAGGAAAGGGCATAGGTCTCTGAACCCATGGCTCCCTTTCTTTACCATGCTTCCTAGCAGTGAAGTCATTCTTATCGGATCTCTTAGGTTGTGGGTTATCAGGATTAACCGTAGGTTCAATCTCCACATCCTTATCGTTGCTAGGTTGAGCATTATTATGAACATTGCTGTCCATATTGTCACCAGGTTCATGTTCATCACCAGATTGTGTTTCTACATCAGACGCAGAAATATCATTTGGTTCTTCAGTTGTGACAGTATTTTGTGAACTGACATATAGGTTTCTATCATCCTTCTTCTTCTTCTTAGGATGACTCGGTGTATCAGCATTAATTCCTTGAGAATCTTGATCAATTCTCTTAGGATGGCCTTCAGGATACAAAGGTTCCTGAGTCATTTTGCCTCCTCTGGTAATGACTCTGACAGAGTTGTCGTTTAGTTCATTGAGCAAGTCATTCTGACCTTTAAGTACCTGTTCTACCTGAGTAGTAATCATAGAGGCATGTTTACTCAAAAGCTTCAGATCATTGACATTTCTGTCTACACAAGCACTTAAATGACTAAGCATACGAGTACTTTGTTCGAATTGTCTGCTAACATAACCATTGAAGCTTTGTTGTTTGGCAACAAAGTTGTCAAATTCATCAAAGCATAGGCTAGCAGGTTTGTCAAAAGGAATATCACTCTCATTGAATCTACGCAGAGAATTCACCTCTACTACTTGTATCGGGTTATCGAGACCATGGATCTCTTCGATAGGCGGTAGATTTTTGACTTCTTCACATCTAATGCCTTTCTCTTGCATAGATTTCTTTGCTTCTTGCATATCTTCGGGACTGAGGAATACAATACCTCTTTCCTTAGGAGTTGGCTTAGGAGGTTGTTCGGGAATAGTCCAAGCATTATCGTTGATCAAGATGTTATTCAGTAGGATCTCAGCTTGTTCTACAGTTCGTTCCCTAAAAACACAACTGGCACAACTATCTAGGTGGCCTCTAGAAGCATCGGTAAGTCCGTTATAGAAGATATCAAGTATCTCGTTCTTCTTAAGAGGGTGATTAGGCAAAGCATTCTGTACCTGGATGAGCCTCCCCCAAGCTTGTGGAAGAATCTCTTCTTTGAGTTGAGCAAAGTTGTATATTTCCTGCAAGGCAGCTTGCTTCTTATGGGCAGGGAAATATTTCTCACAGAAGTAATAGACCATATCCTGGGGACTACTCACACATCCATGAGCAAGAGAAGTGAACCAGGCTTTAGCGTCATCCTTTAGAGAGAAAGGAAACAACTTAAGGATATAGTAGTAGCGGATCTTCTCCTCACTAGTGAAAAGGGTGGCTATATCATGTAGTTTGGTAAGATGGGCTACGACCGTCTCACACTCATAACCGTGGAAAGGATCAGATTCGACTAGAGAGATTATCTCAGGGTCGATAGAGAATTCATAATCCTCATCGGTGATAAAGATAGGTGAAGTGGCAAACTTCGGGTCGTATTTCATCCTAGCTTTCAGAGATTTTTCCTTCCACTTGAGAAGTAATTTCTCAGCGTCATAGGCATCCTTACACGCAAGAAAATCCTCAGCTATCTCTCCCTCCATAACATAACCCTCAAGTATATCAGGCAATTCATATCTAGGAGAGCTAGATCTAGCAGGAGCAAAAGCAAGTACTGTCTCAATAGTATCGGCAGTTTCAGAAGCATCACGAGCATTGGCAGTAACTCTAGCAATACGAGCATCAAGGAATACCCCTAGTGGCATATCAGGCAAAGTAGTATCTCTAGAAGTATCAAACATAGAATCATGAGGCAAAATAGCATCTCTAGCATCATCAGGCAAAGCAGTATCAGGCATAGCATCTCTAGCAGTATCGGGCATAACATCTCTAGCAGTATCAGGCATAGTATCATCAAGCATAGTACCATCATAAGTATCATCAAGCAAAGGCGACATATCAAGGTTTCTAGCAGGAGGTGGTGTCGCAAACTTACTCATAACTGAAGGTGAATCAAGTGCAGAGCTAGATGGCAGTTCCTTACCTCCCCTCGTAGTTGAGTGCAAAACTTTGGTTATTGGATCTTTCAGATTCTTCATAGTGATCAGCAGATATAAATCCCAAGTGACTCAGAGAATATAGCTATCCTCTCCCCGGCAACGGCGCCAGAAAAGAGCTGCTAGCAGTCCCCGGCAATGGCGCCAGAAAAGAGCTGCTTCCAGTTGCTCAACAATTAGCAATTGTCTTGCAATGGCCCACCAGCGTGTGGGATCGCGGCAGTTTTCGAGGGTAGAGTATTCAACCCAAATTTGTTGGTTCGACACGATGGGTGTGAAAGGATATTCTACAGTGTTAGCAGTTGAGTCGTCAGCTCAACCACACCTGAAAGATTAGTATCTGCAAGCAGGATATAAGCAGCAAAGGTAGTATGATAGCAACGGAGCCAGAAACGATCTATTGACAAGGCAGACTATTCCTAACTGTTGTATCAATGGCGCCAAAAAAGTATTGTAGCAGGTAGTAGCAGTGTAACGAGTAACAGCAGTGGCAAGGAACAACCATAGTGACATCAGTAGCAAGTAGCAACAGTAGCAAGTCACAGCAACAGCAAGTAACAGTAGTAGCAATAGTAGTGGCAGCAGCAGCAGAGCAAATCAAGTAAAAGTAGCAGCAAGTAACCTTAGCAGCAAAGTAGTAACAGCAGCAGAGCAAAGAAAGTAACCGTAGCAGTGGGACAAACTCGTAGGCAATGGATCGGTGATTTGTTGGATGACATTCATCATGCAACAGTTATAACACGGAGAGATATGTGGCTAGCTCCCATTCGTCAATGTGATGTATGCATGCATTCCGTGTGTAGTCATACGTGCTTAGCAAAAAGAACTTGCATTCTCCATCCCTCCCGTGGCAGCGGGGTCCAAAAGGATACTACGGGATATTAAGGTTCTCCTTTTAATAAAGAACCGGACCAACGCATTAGCACTTGGTGAACACATGAACTCCTCAAACTATGGTCATCACCGGGAGTGGTTCCGGTTATTGTCACTCCGGGGTTGCCGGATCATAACACATAGTAGCTAACTACAATTTGCAAGATCGGATCTAAAACACACATATATTGGTGACAACATAATAATTTCAGATCTGAAAGCATGGCACTCAGGCCCTAGTGACAAGCACTAAGCATGGAAAACTAGTAGCAACATCAATCTCAGAACATAGTGGATACTAGGGATCAATCCCCGTCAAAACTAACTCGATTACATGATAGATCTCATCCTACTCATCACCGCCCAGCGAGCCTACAAATAGATTACTCACGAACGATGAAGAGATTCATGGAATTGGACAGGGAAGAAGGTTGATGATGACGATGGCGACGATCTCCTTGATCCGGAGCCCAAAACGGACTCCAGATCTGCCCTCCAGGGCAAGAACGGGATGTGGCGGCGCCTCTGGATCGTGAAACGCGATGAAATCTTCTCTCTTGATTTTTTCCGGATGAAAGGGAATACATAGCGATGGAATTGGGGGCAGCAGAGCCACCTGAGCCCCACAATCTTGGTAGCCGCGGCCAGGGGGGAGGCTGCGGCTACAGGGCTTGTGGCCCACTGGCCCGTCCCCTCCGGTGGATATTTGTGTAGGTATTTTTCATATTTTCCAGAAATATTCTCCGTAAATTTTCAGGACGTTCCGAGAACTTTCATTTCTGCAGAAAAACAACACCATGGCAATTCTGCTGAAAACAGCGTCAGTCCGGGTTAGTTCCATTCAAATCATGCAAATTAGAGCCAAAACAAGGGCAAAAGAGTTTGGAAAAGTAGATACGATGGAGACGTATCAGAATCAAAGAAGTACTGGCTCATTATTATCATAATGACCCGGTCCTTGAGGGCTAGGAATTGCATTTTCATCATTAAGAACTTACAAAACTACCGGCTCATTATTAACACAATGACCCGGTCCTTGAGGGCTACAAATGGTTCTTCATATATTCACAAGACCCGGTTTACAACCTGTTGTACTAATATAGCTCTTGGGGGCTACATTGGTATACACAATGAGTAAGGCCTAAATTGTTTACCTCATATTTGGTCCTCATGATGTTAACCAAATTCACCTCACAATCTCGGCTCTTAGACAACCACGTCACATTTTGCTGATACATCCCTAGGATGTCAAGAATTTTCTAGTTTCAGAATCTCCAGCTTGGCCTTTCCTTTCTCCAAATTTGCCAGCTCACCTTTGGCCACAACATTGGTCAAAATATTTGAAGGGCCATGAGCTTGATATGACCCGTATTGGGGATATACTCCACAGGTTAATCCGCCATGGGGATAACCCGCCTAGGCTATAACTTGGGCAGGAGGCCCTAGAAGCAAAGGATCAAGGGGTGGATCACAGGAAGGCCGGATCAAGGTCCATGGCATGGCAGACTAGCTCATGAAGGGAAACGTGGAGATTCTCCCTCGCCCAAGTTAGTAGGAAGTAGAATAAGACACGGGTTGTACTGCGACTCGGACTCTATTGTAATCTCACGGCCTCTGCCTGTATATATAAAGAGGAGCCCATAAGGTGGAGATGATAGGGGAAATAAAGACTCGAGATCTAGGTCAACGATTCCGCGCCCTTGTAATCAAGTTGATCATCAATAAACACAAAAAGTAGGACGTAGGCTTTTACCTCCATGAGAGGGGCCAAACTAGGGTAAACTCGCGTCTCTCAATTCTAATCAACCCAATTCAAGTCGCCACCTAGTTGTGATGGCCTCACACCTAAGTCCTTTCACGAGGACGTCTACCGTGACAAAACCACAATAGTTGGTGCCCACCTTAAGGCCAGCACACGGTGGAGTTGAGTTCTTGGAGGGAGCTCTCCAAGGGAACAAGGGATACACGATTGGAGATATGACCAAGAGTCAGCGTGGTAAGATCTACATCGACGACTCAGACTAGGGTCCAGAGGCCGGCTCAATCGAGTACGGGTATCGGGTCCCCTTCCGCAAGATCCATGTGTTCATTGGCAAGATCGGCACGTCATGAACCGAGCCGGACATCTGCACCGACATTGTTAAGCCGGCTCGGCGCAAGCAACCCAACCGTGTTGAAACCGACCGGAAGCACATCTTCGTTTGTTTTACTCAATGGGTTGAACTTGCGGATAACTCCACGACCAGCGAGGATACCATTGTCAACTCTGATGGCGAGTCATCAATTGGTGACACCGAGTTGATCTGCACACTTTTTGACGTCAAGCTTGGGGGCTACACAGATGATTTGGAGTTTATCGAGTCACCACGCGAAGTCGTGATACGTCCAAAATGCATCACCATTTTGTATCATAATTTGTCTCTATTAATTGATATATTTCACAATATGATGATGTTCTTATAGTGTTTTGGCTTATTTTACACAGTTTACAACTTTCCGGTGCCGAAACAGCACACGCAGGATTCAGCGGAGAAAAGAGAATGAAGAGTTGCCATATCAGAACATCTCCAAATGAGCTGAAATTTATGGGGAAGAAGTTTCTGAAGAGATCATGAAGACAGGCTGAAGAAGGGCCGGAGGGGGGCCACCAGGCACCCAGGCGCCATGGTGGCACGGCCCCCCTAGGCCGTGCCAGGTGGACGCCTAGGCAGTGGGTCCCACCTCCGGTGTCCCCCTTGGCCTATATGACCATCATGACCTAAAAACCCCGAGAAGAGAAGAGTTTCCGGAATGTCGCTGCCACTCCGTGGCGGAAACCTCCAAAGAAGAAAAGACCTTTCCGGCGGGCAGATCCTGCCGGGGAAAACTCCTCCGAGAGGGGGAGATCGTCCTCATCGTCATCACCATCATCACGAGCATCATCGAGATCATCATCACCATCATCCTCATCACCAGCACCATCTCCATCTTCACCCGATCTCACTTTACCATTGCAATCTGAGTTGTACCTTGTATTATTCATCCCCTTTACTCTACCTTTGTTGATTACTCTTTTGTGGTGAATGCTATTGAGTTTTGTTGGAGAATTATTGTTATGACCATATTGTTCATCATATTTGCATACCCTCTCATCATGATCTCTTTTATGTCTTGCGAGTAGTTCCTTTAGTCTTGAGGACATGGGAGAAGTCTAATTGATAGTAGTCATATGATGTTGAAGTAATATGTGTTGATTGGTATTTAAGTTGTGGTGTTATTCTTCTAGTGGTGTTATGTGAACCCCAACTACATAAGACTTCGCCTGTTTAAGGACCTAGGAGAATGCATCGTGTATAAAAAATGCTTATGGTGGGTTGCCGGAGTGACAGAAACCTAAACCCCATTTCGCATACTTTTGCACGAGGGAGTGTTGGATCCTAAAGTTTATTGCTATGGTTAGGCTTTGCCTTAATTTCTCTCTTGTATTTGCGGATGCTTGCAAGGGTTTTAACCATAAGAGTGTACTTGTATTATCCTAGATGGTTCACTAGCAAAGATCCACCGACATAACACTTATCAACACAAAACATAGTACTAGACAAAATATGGCGAAAGCACTTGACTATCTCTCTCGTGTGTCCTCGGGAATGACTTAGTCTTTATAAGTTTAGTCCCCCGGCTTATCCTTTGTGTTCAAAAGGATTGGGTCACTTTCTGCACCTCAGCACCCTTTACTTTCCTTGCATTTATTTCCTTGTTGCTTATACCAGAAAACCCATAAAAAGTTACCTTTCAGTGCTTGCAGTCATTCCTTGCTCAAGATCGCTTGTCAGTACCTTCTGCTCCTCGTTGGATTTGACGCTCTTACTTATCGAAAAGGCTACGATAGATCCCCTACACTTGTGGGTTATCAAGACCATTTTCTCGCTCCGTTGCCGGGGAGTGTAGCGCTATTGGTAAGGAAACCTTTACGTTGTACGTGTTGTTTTTATTTTGCTGTTTTCGCTTTTTGTCCCTATGGACAACTCTGCTCTTGGTTCATTGCTTGTGGGGAACCACCCCACCGCTATTGTGGTGGAGAGGCCTCCCCCACCTATGGAAATTGTTCCCTTTAAAATACCAACTTCTATTATTGATTGTGTCTTGGCTAATCGATATGCAGGAGATAGACATCCAGGCGAACACTTGTTATATCTTTCACAACTATGCTCCTTATTTAATCTTACAGGTATATCGATGGATTTTGTTATGAGAAAGCTATTCTCTCTATCATTAAAAGATAAGGCTTTGGATTGGTATAGGCTTCTTGATAACTCTCATTTGCTAAATTGGAAGATCTTATACCTCTCTTTTATGCAAAGTTTTATCCTCTTCATGAAATACATCGAGACATGAACTATATTTATATCTTTTGGTCTCGTGATGGAGAAAACATCGCTCAAGCTTGGGGAGATTGAAGTCCCTAATGATCAAATGTCCCAATCATGAGCTCCCCAAGGAAATCATTCTTACAAACTTTTATGCAAGGCTTTCTCTTCAAGATAAAGAGATGCTTGATGCCTCCTCTAGTGGGGCATTCTCCAACCAAAGCACTGAAGCTAATTGGGATCTTATTGAAAGGATCCAGAAGAACACTAAAGATTGGGAGATTGATAAAGGTATTAAACCCGTTATAAATTATGAGCATGATTACATTGAGAGCTATGTGAAAACTGATTACTTCAATACCTTTTGTGCTAAGATTGGTCTTGATTCCCATCTTCTAATTGATTTTTGCAAAGACTTTGACTCTCATATTGATTCCTCTAAGAAGAAGGAGGATCATCACCATAAACCTTTTAAGGAATTACATGTTGATATCAATATTGTTGACCCTATCTTGCCTGCAGTTTTATATGAAAAGCCCCCTTTTCCCACAAGGATGAGGGAGCATTCTTTTGTCACAGGCATACTGAATAAAAGTGAAAGAACGACTGATGAGCATGGGGACCTGATTAAGGTCAATCCTCAAGTTGCATTAGTCAAGGACCTTGTTACTAGTAATATTGAGGATTCCAATATAAATTTTTGTGTTGTTTCTACTAACCTTGTTACAACCAAGAATAAAGGCCCAATTTCAGGTACTCCAGTTGTATCTGTTAAAATAGGAGATCGTACTTATTACAGGCTATGTGATTAGGGATCCAGTGCTAGTGCTATTCCTTTTTCACTTTATCAAGAGATCATGAATGAGATTCTGCCATGGGAAATTGAAGACGTTGATGTTACTATTCATCTTGCAAACATAGAAACTATCTCTCCTATTGGAATTGTGCGAGATGTTGAAGTCCTATGTGGAAAGGTAAAATATCCTACCAACATTCTAGTACTCAGTTCAGTGCAAAATAGTTTTTGCCCTATTATATTTGGTAGGCCTTTTCTCAAAACTTGTGGAGCTATTACAGATGGCAGGAAAGGAAACGCATCTGTTGAATTTAATGGTGAGCCATATGACTTTAACTTTTCTAAATTCTCGAAGAAAACTCGTGGTACTGATTTTCCTAGTAATGATAAAATTATTGAAGAGATTTCTTCTATTGCTATTCTTCCTAACGATCTTTTCTAGCAATTTATGGAGGACCACGAGAATGATATGCATATGCAGGAAAGGAATGAGCTAGATGACATATTCTCGAGACAACCTGCTATCCTGAAGCACAACCTTCCGGTTTAGCCTTTGGGAATTCTATCGAAACCAAAAGAAGACCCGGTGTTTGATCTTAAACCTCTTCCCAATATGCTCAAGTATGCTTATTTAGATGAAAAGAAAGTATATCCTGTTATTATCAATGCTAACCTTTCAAGATATGAAGAAGAGCGATTATTGGAAGTCCTTCGTAAACATCGAGGCGCTATTGGCTATACCCTTGATGATCTTAAGGGGATTAGTCCATCTATTTGTGAGCATACTATCAATCTTGAGCCTGATGCTAGACCGGTTGTTGATCATCAACGACGGTTGAACCCCAAGATGGAGGATGTTGTGAGGACCGAAATCCTCAAGCTTCTAGCCGCGAGTATTATCTACCCTATAGCTGATAGTAAGTGGGTAAGTCCAGTACATTGTGTTCCCAAGAAAGGAGGTACGACTGTGGTTCCTAATGATAAGAATGAACTAATACCTCAAAGAATTAGTGTTGGATATAGAATTTGTATTGGTTACAGGAAGCTGAACAAAGCAACCAAGAAGGACCACTACTCGCTGTCGTTCATCGACCAAATGCTTGAAAGGTTATCCAAAAACACTCACTTTTGCTATCTTGATGTGTATTCTAGCTTCTCTCAAATTCATGTTAACATTGTCGATCAAGAGAAGAGCACTTTCACTTGTCCCTATGGTACTTATGCTTATAGACGTATGCCTTTTGGTTTATGCGATGCTCCTGGTACTTTTCAAAGGTGTATGTCTGCTATCTTTCATGGTTTTTGTGAGGAAAATGTGGAGGTTTTCATGGACGATTTCTCGGTCTATGGAACCTCTTTTGACCATTGTCTGCACAACCTTAATAAATTTCTGCAGAGATGTGAAGAGACGAACTTGGTACTTAACTAGGAGAAGTGCCACTTCATGGTCAATGAGAGAATTGTTCTTGGCCACAAGATTTCTAAAAGGGGAATTGACGTGGACAGGTCAAAGTTCAAAGCAATCGAAAGGATGCCTTATCCAAAGGACATTAGAGGTATTCGTAGTTTCCTCAGTCATGCTAGTTTCTATAGAAGATTACTTAAAGACTTTTCTAAGACTTCGAGACCCCTCACTAATCTTCTCTAGAAGGATATTCCTTTTATGTTTGATGAAGATTGTAAGGAAGCCTTCGGAGTTCTTAAGAAAGCTTTGATAACCGCCCCTATAGTCCAACCACCTGATTGGAATTTGCCTTTTGAAATCATGTGTGATGCTAGTGATTTTGCTGTTGGAGCTGTGTTAGGACAAAGGGTTGATAAAAAATTGAATGTTATACATTATGCTAGCAAAACCCTTGACAATGCTCAAAAGAATTATGCTACTACTGAAAAAGAGTTCTTAGCAGTAGTGTTTGCTTGTGATAAGTTTAGGCCTTGCATTGTTGATTCCAAAGTCATCAGTCATACTGATCATGCTGCTATTAAGTATCTTATGGAAAAGAAGGATGCCACACCAAGGCTTATCAGATGGGTCCTTCTTCTTCAAGAATTTGATTTGAAGATTGTTGATAGGAAGGGAGCAGACAACCCTGTAGCAGACAACCTTTCCAGGATGGAGGACATACCACATCATCCTATTCCGGTCAACGATAACTTTCTTGATGAACAGTTAGCTGTTTTGAGGGTACAATCTAATTCCGATCCATGGTTTACAGATTATGCTAACTTTATTATTGCAAAGTTTTTGCCTCCAGGTTTAACATTCCAGCAAAGGAAGAAATTATTCCACGACTTGAGGTATTACTTTTGGGATGACCCACATCTTTTTAGAGAAGGTGCGGATGGGATCTTGAGGAGATGTATACCGGACCATGAGCAGAAGGATATCTTGAGACAATTTCATGACAGTCCTTATGGAGGACATCATGCTGGTGAGAGGACCGCGTACAAGGTTCTCAGGTCCGGTTTTTATTGGCCTACTCTCTTTAAAGATGCTAGAAATTATGTTTTATCTTGTGATAAGTGTGAGAGAGTTGGTAATATTAGTAGGAGAAATGAGATGCCTATGAATTATTCTCTAGTCATTGAGCCTTTTGATTGTTGGGTGATACGTCCATTTTGCATCATTCTTTCATATTGATATTTATTACTTTTTGGGCTGCTAAATTACTTGTGGTACCATATTTATGCCTTTTATCTCTTATTTTGCAAGGTTTATTTCAAGAGGGAGAATTCAGGCAGCTGGAAATCTAGACAGGAAAAGGAGCAAATCCTAGTCCACTATTCTGCACATCTCCAAATGCCCTGAAAATTTACGTGGATTTTTTCTGGAATATATTAAAAATACTAGGCGAAAGAACTACCGGAGGGGGGCCACCAGGGCCCCACAAGCTTGCCCACCGCCACCACCCCCTGATGGCGCAGGGCAGGCTTGTGGGCTACCTAAAGTCCCACTAGCCACCCTCTTTTGCTATATGAAGCGTCCTGGTCTGGAAAAAAACAATAGGGAGCTTTTTCGTGGTTTCGCCGCCGCCACGAGGCGGAAGTTGAGCAGATCCAATCTAGAGCTCCTGCAGGACGATCCTGCTGGGGAAACTTCCCTCCCGGAGGGGGAAATCGTCGCCATCGTCATCACCAACACTCCTCTCATCGGAGGGGAGGCATCTTCATCAACATCTTCATCAGCACCATCTCCTCTCCAATCCCTAGTTCATCTCTTGTAACTAATCTTCGTCTCGCAACTCCGGTTGGTACTTGTAAGTTTGCTAGTAGTGTTGATTACTCTTTGTAGTTGATGCTAGTTGGATTACTTGGTGGAAGAGTTTATGTTCAGATCCTTGATGCTATTCATTACACCTCTAGTCATGATTATGAATATGTCTTGTGAGCAGTTACTTTTGTTCCTGAGGACATGGGATAAGTCATGCTGATAATAGTCATGTGAATTTGATATTCGTTCGGTATTTTGATATGTTGTATGTTGTTTTTCCTCTAGTGGTGTTATGTGAACGTCGACTACATAACACTTCACCATATTTGGGCCTAGAGGAAGGCATTGGGAATTAGTAAGTAGATGATGGGTTGCTGGAGTGACAGAAGCTTAAACCCCAGTCTATGCGTTGCTTCGTGAGGGGCTGATTTGGATCCACTAGTTTAATGCTATGGTTAGACTTCGTCTTAATTCTTCTTTTGTAGTTGCCGATGCTCGCGAGAGAGGTTAATCATAAGTGGGATGCTTGTCCAAGTAAGGGCAGTACCCAAGCGCCGGTCCACCCACATATCAGACTATCAAAGTAACGAACGCGAATCATATGAACATGATGAAACTAGCATGACAGAAATTCCCGTGTGTCCTCGGGAGCGTTTTTCCTCCTATAAGACTTTGCTCAGGCTTGTCCCTTGCTACAAAAGGGATTGGGCCACTTGCTGCACCATTGCTACTACTTGTTACATGTTACTTTTTGCTCGCTACGTTTCACCTCGCTACATAATCACTTGTTACCGCTACTTTCAGTGCTTGCAGTTATTACCTTGCTGAAATCCGTTTATCAGAGCCTTCTGCTCCTCGTTGGGTTCAACACTCTTACTTATCGAAAGGACTACGATTGATCCCCTATACTTGTGGGTCATCAAGACTCTTTTCTGGCGCCGTTGCCGGGGAGTGAAGCGCCTTTGGTAAGTGGAAATTGGTAAGGAAACATTTATATAATGTGCTGAAATTTGTTGTCACTTGTCACTATGGAAACTCTTCGTTTGAGGAGTTTTTTCGGGGTATCTGCACCATGAATGGAAGCACGAGGAGTTGCTCCTCAACCTGAGGTACCTACTGAAAATATCTTTTATGAAATTCCTTTGGGTATGCTTGAGAAACTGCTGGCTAATCCTATTACAGGAGATGGATCATCACATAAGACTTTCATCTAATCTATGTAGAGGAAGTTTGTGGTTTATTTAAGCTTGCAGGTTTGCCCGAGGATGAGGTAAAGAAGAAAGTCTTTCCTTTATCTTTGAATTATAAGTCGTTGACATGGTATAGGCTATGTGATGATGCTGGATCATGGGGCTACAATCGGTTGAAATTGGAATTTCATCAAAAGTTCTATCCTATGCATTTAGTACATCGTGATTGGAACTTTATTTATAACTTTTGGCCTCGTCACAGGGAAAGCATATCTCAAGCTTGGGGGAGGCTTAAATCAATGCTACATTCATGCCCCAATCATGAGCTCTCGAGAGAAATCATCACTCAAAACTTTTATGCTCGGCTTTCTCATGAAGATCGTACCATGCTTGACACTTCTTGTGCCGGTTCTTTTATGAAGAAGGATATTGATCACAAGTGGAATTTATTGGAGAGAATCAAACGCAACTTTGAAGATTGGGAGCTGGAGGAAGGTTAGGACTTAGGTATGAACTTCCAGTTTGATTGCGTTAAATCTTTTGTTGAGAAAACACTTCTAGAGATTTTAGCGCTAAGTATGGACTTGACTCTGAGATACTAGCTTCTCTATGTGAATCTTTTGCTGCTCATGTTGATCATCCCAAAGAGACGTGGTTTAAATATCATCCTCCTGTAGAAAGCAACATAGCCAAAACCAATCTAGTTGAGGAGAAAATCATAGATTTTAGTGATCCTGTTGTTCCTTGTGCTTACACCGAGAAACCACCATACCCTGCTAGGATAAAGGATTATTCTAAAGCTCCAACTGTGATACATAGGGGTTACATTAGACCACTTGCACCCCCTGAGGAGATTAGAGTTGAACCTAGTGTTGCTATTATCAAAGATCTCTTAGCTGAAGACATAGACGGGCATGTTATCAAATTCTGTGAGGACTCTGCTAGAATTGCTAAACCTCACGCGAAAGACAAACACGGACCTGTAGTTGGCCTCCCGTTGTTTCTGTTAAGATAGGAGATCACTGTTACCATGGTTTATGTGATATGGGAGCTAGTGTTAGTGCAATATCCCGTTCTCTATATGATGAAATCAAAGATGAGATTGCACCTACTGAGTTAGAACCCATTGATGTCACTATTACGCTAGCTAATAGAGACACTATCTGCCCTCTGGGAATTGTGAGAGATGTAGAAGTCCTGTGTGGTAAGACGAAGTATCCTACTGATTTCCCCGTCCTTGGTACTGCACAAGATAGCTTTTGTCCCATCATATTTGGTAGACCCTTTCTCAACACTGTCAATGCTCACATTGATTGCATTAAGCAGACTGTCACAGTAAGTTTCGAGGGTGTGTCTCATGAATTTAACTTCTCCAAGTTTGGAAGACAACCCCATGAAAGAGAGTCGTCTGGTAGAGATGAAATCATTGCTCTTGCCTCTATTGCCGTACCTCCTACGGATCCTTTAGAGCAATATCTGCTTGAGCATGAAAATGATATGAATATGGAGGAGAGAGATGAGATAGATAAAATTGTCTCAGAACAATATCCTATTCTCAAGAATAATTTGCCTGTTGAACTGCTTGGGGATCCTCCCCCACCAAAGGGTGATCATGCGTTCGAGCTTAAACAATTGCCTGATACTCTTAAGTATGCCTATCTTGATGAGAAGGAGATATATCCTGTCATTGTTAGTGCTCTCCTCTCAGAGCGTGAAGAGAATAAGTTACTAAAAACTCTGAGGAAGCACCACGCTGCTATAGGATATACTCTTGATGATCTTAAGCGTATTAGTCCTACTCTATGTCAGCACAAGATTAAAACTGATCCTGACTTTAAACCAGTTGATGATCATCAAAGGAGATTAAATCCTAAGATGAAAGAGGTCATTAGAAAAGAAATATTAAAGCTTCTAGAAGCAGGAATCATTTATCCTGTTGCTCATAGTGATTGGGTAAGTCCAGTACATTGCATACCTAAGAAGGGAGGTATCACCGTTGTTCCTAATGATAAGGATGAACTAATCCCACAAAGGATTATTACCGGGTATAGAATGGTGATAGACTTCTGAAAACTGAACAAGGCAACCAGGAAAGATCATTATCCTTTGTCGTTCATCGACCAAATGCTAGAAAGGCTATCAAAGCACACTCAGTTCTGCTTTCTAGACGGTTATTCAGGTTTCTCGCAGATACCTGTTGCACAATATGATCAAGAGAAAACCACTTTCACCTGCCCTTTCGGTACCTTTTCCTATAGATGTATGCCTTTTGGCTTATGTAATGCACCTGCCACCTTCCAAAGATGTATGATGGCTATATTCTCTGACTTTTGTGAAAAGATTGTCGAGGTTTTCATGGATGACTTCTCTGTTTACAGGTCTTCCTTTGATGATTGCCTCAGCAACCTTGATCAACTCTTATAGAGATGCGAAGAAACCAACCTCGTCTTGAATTGGGAGAAGTGACACTTTATGGTTAATGAAGGTATCGTCTTAGGACACAAAATCTCTGAAAGAGGCATTGAAGTTGATAAGGCTAAGGTTGATGCAATTGAGAAAATTCCTTGCCCCATAGATATCAGAGGTATACGAAGTTTCCTAGGTCATGCTGGTTTCTATAGAAGGTTCATTAAAGACTTCTCTAATATTTCTAGGCCTCTTACGAACCTCTTGCAGAAGGATGTTCCTTTTGTTTTTGATGAGGATTGTGAGGAAGCCTTTGAAATACTTAAGAAGGCTTTGATAACCGCACCTATTGTTCAACCACCTGACTGGAACTTGCCCTTTGAAATCATGTGCGACGCTAGTGATTATGCTGTTGGTGCTGTTCTAGGACAAAGAGTTGACAAGAAGTTGAATGTCATTCACTATGCTAGTAAAACTCTAGACAGTGCCCAAAGAAACTATGCCACTACGGAGAAGGAATTTTTAGCAGTCGTGTTTGCATGTGAAAAGTTCAGATCTTACATAGTTGACTCCAAAGTCACTATTCACTCTGATCATGCTGCTATTAAGTACCTTATGCAAAAGAAGGACGCTAAGCCTAGGCTGATCAGATAGGTTCTCCTGCTACAGGAATTTGATTTGCACGTTGTTGACCGAAAGGGTGCTGATAACCCTATAGCAGATAACTTGTCTACGCTAGAGAATGTCCTTGATGACCCACTACCAATTGATGACAGCTTTCCTGATGAGCAATTAAATGTCATCCGCACTTCACATAGTGCACCGGGGTATGCCGATTATGCAAACTATATCGTAGCCAAATACATACCACCCAGTTTCACCTATCAACAAAGGAAGAAATTCTTCTTTGATTTGAGACACTACTTTTGGGATGATCCTCACCTTTATAAGGAAGGAGTAGATGGTGTTATTAGACGTTGTGTGCCTGAACATGAACAGGGACATATCCTGCAGAAGTGTCATTCCGAAGCCTACGGAGGACACCATGCTGGAGATAGAACTGCCCATAAGGTATTGCAATCAGGTTTCTATTGGCCCACTCTCTTCAAGGATGCTCGTAAGTTTGTCTTGTCTTGTGATGAATGCCAAAGGATAAGGAACACCAGTAAGCGTCAAGAGATGCCTATGAACTATTCACTTGTCATTGAACCATTTGATGTCTGGGGCTTTGATTATATGGGACCCTTCCCGAGTTCCAATGGGTACGCTCACAACTTAGTTGATGTGGATTACGTTACTAAGTGGGTAGAAGCTATCCCCACTAAAAATGCTGATCACCACACCTCTATTAATATGCTTAAAGAATTCATATTCCCAAGATTTTGAGTCCCTAGATACTTGATGACTGATGGCGGTTCACACTTCATTCATGGTGTTTTCCGCTAGATGCTAGATAAGTATGATGTCAACCATAGAGTTGCATCTCCTTATCATCCTCAGTCTAGTGGTCAAGTTGAGTTGAGTAATAGGGAGATCAAGTTGATCCTACAAAAGACTGTCGATAGATCTCGAAAGAACTGGTCAAGCAAACTTAATGATGCACTATGGGCTTATAGGACTGCTTATAAGAATCCCGTGGGCATGTCACCGTATAAAATGGTTTACGGTAAGGCCTGTCATTTACCTCTTGAGGTGGAACACAAAGCTTATTAGGCAATCAAAGAGCTCAACTTTGATTTCAAACTTGCCGGTGAGAAGCGGTTGTTTGAGATCAGATCGTTAGATGAATGGAGAGCCCAGGCATATGAGAATGCCAAGTTGTTCAAGGAAAAAGTTAAGAGATGGCACGACAAACGAATAAAGAAATGAGAGTTCAATGTAGGTGATTATGTCTTGCTATACAATTCTCGTTTGAGATTCTTTGCAGGCAAGCTTCTCTCTAAATGGGAAGGTCCCTATGTTGTCGAGGAAGTATATCAATCCGGTGCCATCAAAATCAATAACATGAAAGGAAATTTTCCTAGAGTGGTAAATGGGCAAAGAATCAAGCATTACATCTCTTGTACTCCCATAAATGTTGAGACCAATATCATCAATGTCATTACTCCAGAGGAGTACATAAGGGATGTTTATCAGCTTGTTTCAGACCTTCAAAACGAAGATGTATCTGTTTCGGCAAGAAATTGGACTCCGATACTTTTCCAATAGGAAATTTCCTCAGTTTTGGAATTTTTGGGAAATTAGAAAAATAAAAAGCAGTCCCGAGAGTGAACGAGGCATCCACAAGGGCCCACTCCACCACCACCCCCCTGGTGGCGGTGGGCAAGCTTGTGGGCACCTCGTGTGCCTCCCGGACTCCGTTTTCTTGCGGAGGACTCCTTCTGGCCAAGAAAAAAATCAATATATAGTCGCCCGAAGGTTTTGATCTCCATATCGCGTAGTTTTCCTCTGTTTTCGTTTCGAGCTTGTTGTCTGCCGCAGATTTAGAGCAAAGATGTCTCAGGAATCTGTTGGGGAGAATGATCTTCACCAAGTTCATGAGGAAGTAGATGCTGATCTGAAAAGAGTAGAAGTCACGGAAGCCAGGGACCAAGCTAAGGAGAAAACCGAAGCTAGGGAGGAAGTTCAACCTATGTTCAACATTGAAGACGTTGAAGGAGTAGATTTTCTCCAACCCTTCCTCCACGTGTTGTCTCCATCCTTGATTGAACTCTTGAGGTTTTGCGAAACAACTCGTGCTCGCAATATTTCTCTTTCTCGTGAAGTTGTTTTGCTGGAAAACCATGTCACAGATCTCAAAGGTATAAATCAAAGATTGATAGCTCTCTTGGAATCAAAGGCAGCAACAACACCACCATCACCGCCAAAGGAAGACAACTAAGCATTGGTATGGGCAATCCCCTTGGCTTCTGCCAAGCTTGGGGGAGTTGCCCTGGTATCGTATCACCTTTATATCTTTTGCTTTTACCTTTGTTTTAGTTCTTTCCTTTTCAGTTTTTATTTCTTATTTTAGAGGAATAAGTCTTTAGTTTTTAGTTTTAGTATTTTGCATTTGTCTCTCCCCCGTTGTATTCGAGCTTACGAGCTACATAATAAAGAGTGTCTTAGTCAAAGGGCTTTGCTTTGTGCCTTGATCAAAAGTATGAAAAGAACGATAGCATGAAAGATCATGAGACGATCTTATGGAAAGTGATAACTTCACTTATGACACGTATGATGATTGAAACTTGTTGAGAATAATTCAACATAGACCTCAGTCATTGTTGCAATTAATAAGAAGTAATAAGGAAAGAGAGGTTCACATATAAATATATCATCTTAGACACTTTTTACAATTGTGAGCACTCACCAAACTATTACATGCTTAGGAGTAGATGTTGGACAAGGAAGACAACATAATGAATTGTGTTTGCTTGGTTCCAAACAACGTTATATGATTAGAGATCCCTTAGCATGTGACGATTGCTTCCACCTCATATTAGCCAAAACTCCCGCACCAAGTAGAGATACTACTTGTGCATCCATAAACCTCCAACCAGTTTTGCCATGAGAGTCCACCATACCTACCTATGGATTGAATAAGATCCTTCAAGTAAGTTTTCATCGGTGCAAGCAATAAAAATTGCTCTCTAATATGTATGATCTATTAGTGTGTGGAAAATAAGCTTTGTACGGACCTATGATGAGGAAGACATAAAAGCGACAGACTGGATAATAAAGTTCTTTATCACAGGAGGCAATATAAAGTGACGTTCCTCCGCACTAAGAGGACACACATTCAAACCTCAAAAGAGCATGACAACCTCTGCTTCCCTCTGCGAAGGGCCTATCTTGTACCTTTACTTTTTGCCCTTGTAAGAGTCAAGGTGATCATCACCAATTCCCTTTTTTCCTTTGTCTTGGCTACCGTCACATGTTTGGGAAAGATCTATATTCATATATCATCTTGGAGTTGAGTACTCATGTTTTATTATTGTTAACTTTACCCTTGAGGTAAACCGTTGGGAGGCAAAACTATAAGCCCCTATCTTCCTCTGTGTCCAGCTGAAACTTTGACACCATGAGTACCACGTGAGTTGTAACAATTGTGCAAAACAAAAGAGATGATTGAGTATGTGGGTTTGCCTTACAAGCTTTTATTTGACTCTTTCTGATGTTGTGATAAATTGCAATTGCTTCAATGACTATGGACTATTGTTGGTTACTTCTCGGTAAGGTTTTTGCTTCATGCTTTGCTTTGTGAAGGAATTGTCACTTTCCCATAAGAATCTTTATGATATATTGCTGTCCTATGTGTGATCATGATGCCCTCATGTCCATATTATGTTTTATCGACACCTTCGTCCCTCAACATGTGGACATGTTTATGGAACTTGGTTTTCGCTTGAGGACAAGCGAGGTCTAAGCTTGGGGGAGTTGATACGTCCATTTTGCATCATGATTTCATGTTGATATTTATTGCTTTTTGGGCTGTTATATTACTTGTGGTACCATATTTATGCCTTTTCTCTCTTATTTTGCAACGTTTATTTGAAGAGGGAGAATTCAGGCAGCTGGAATTCTGGACTGGAAAAGGAGCAAATCCTAGTCCACTATTCTACACATCTCCAAATGCCCTGAAAATTTACGTGGATTTTTTCTGGAATATATTAAAAATACTAGGCGAAAGAACTACCGGAGGGGGGCCACCAGGGCCCCACAGGCTTTCCCACCGCCACCACCCCCTGGTGGCACAGGGCAGGCTTGTGGGATGCCTGAAGGCCCACTAGCCCCCCTCTTTTGCTATATGAAACGTCCTGGTCTGGAAAAAATCAATAGGGAGCTTTTTCGTGGTTTCGCCGCCGCCACGAGGCGGAACTTGAGCAGATACAATCTAGAGCTCCGGCAGGACGATCCTGCCGAGGAAACTTCCCTCCAGGAGGGGGAAATCGTCACCTTCGTCATCACTAACACTCTTCTCGTCCGAGGGGAGGCATCTTCATCAGCACCATCTCCTCTCCAATCCCTAGTTCATCTCTTGTAACCAATCTTTGTCTCGCAACTCCGATTGGTACTTGTAAGGTTGCTAGTAGTGTTGATTACTCTTTGTAGTTGATGCTAGTTGGATTACTTGGTGGAAAAGTTCATGTTCAGATCCTTGATTCTATTCATTACACCTCTGGTCATGATTATGATTATGTCTTGTGAGTAGTTACTTTTGTTCGTGAGGACATGGGATAAGTCATGCTGATAATAGTCATGTGAATTTGATATTTGTTCGGTATTTTGATATGTTGTATGTTGTTTTTCCTCTAGTGGTGTTATGTGAACGTCGACTACATAACACTTCACCATATTTGGGCCTAGAGGAAGGCATTGGGAAGTAGTAAGTAGATGATGGGTTGCTAGAGTGACAGAAGCTTAAACCCGAGTCTATGCGTTGCTTCGTGAGGGGCTGATTTGGATCCACTAGTTTAATGCTATGGTTAGACTTTGTCTTAATTCTTCTTTTGTAGTTGCGGATGCTTGCAACAGAGGTTAATCATAAGTGGGATGCTTGTCCAAGTAAGGGCAGTACCCAAGCGCCGATCCATCCACATATCAAACTATCAAAGTAATGAATGCGAATCATATGAACATGATGAAACTAGCATGAGAGAAATTCCCGTGTGTCCTCGGGAGCGTTTTTCCTCCTATAGGACTTTGTTCCTGCTTGTCCCTTGCTACAAATGAGATTGGGCCACTTGCTGCACCATTGCTACTACTTGTTACTTGTTACTTTTTGCTCGCTACTTTTCACCTCGCTACACAATCACTTGTTACCGCTACTTTCAGTGGTTGCAGTTATTACCTTGCTGAAATCCGTTTATCAGAGTCTTCTTCTCCTCGTTGGGTTCGACACTCTTACTTATCGAAAGGACTACGATTGATCCGCTATACTTGTGGGTCATCACTGGGGTTTTGATTTTATGGGTCATTTTCCTCCATCACACAAGTACACTCACATCTTAGTGGTTGTTGATTATGTGAACAAGTGGGTTGAAGCAATCCCCACTGAAAGTGTTGATCACAGGACATCTTTGAAAATGCTCAAGGATGTAATCTTCCCTAGGTTTGGTGTACCAAGGTACCTCATGACCAATGGAGGATCACATTTTACACATGGTGCTTTTATAAAAGCTCTAGACAAATATGATGTTAATAATAGAATTGCTTCACCTTACCACCCTCAAACAAGTGGGAAAGTTGAGCTCACAAATAGAGAGATCAAGTTGATCTTGCAAAAGACAGTGAACAGTTCTAGAAAGGACTGGTCCAAAAAGTTAGGACATGCCTTGTGGGCTTATAGAACTGCTTACAAAAATCCCATGGGAATGTCTCCGTATAATATGGTATATGGCAAGGCATGCCATCTACCTTTAGAGTTAGAGAACAAAGCTTTATGGGCTGTTAGAGAGCTTAATGCTGACCCAAAGCTTGCTAGTGAAAAGCGTCTCATGAACTTGACTTCTCTAGATGAGTGGAGAAGTGAAGCTTACGAGACCGCAAAAATGTTCGAAAGAAAAGGTAAAGAAGTGGCATGACAAGAGAATTTTGAAACGTGAATTTTATGTTGGTGATAAAGTTTTGTTGTATAGATCCCGTTTCAGGTTTTCTCCAAGTAAATTACTTTCCAAGTGGGAAGGACCGTACCATATCGAAGAAGTCTACCACTCCGGTGCAATCAAGATTAACAATTTTTAAGGCACCAAACCACAAGTTCTGAATGGGCAAAGACTCAAGCATTATATGGGAGGAATGTTGGAAATATGCCCTAGTGGCAATGATAAAATAGTTATTATTATATTTCCTATTTTAAGATGTAACATCCCAAGCAAAGAGAGAAGATGACATGACTTCTTCAACTATAGCGAATTTGAACGGAGATATTTGCATTGTATTCTTTTGCATTCCCATTCGTTTTCTTCGTGCAACAAAATGCCGGGCAATACATTCTAAAGAGCGGAGGAACATGACCCTCGAACCCACGGGCATTTTGAAAGTTATTTGAACCCTCAAACTTAGAGGGTCATTTGAAAATGATTCGCAAAAGAAAATAAACCTTTTAGGCAATTTTGTGAAAATAATTTTTTCTGAAGTTTTTATTTTTGCCATGGAAAAATGCCCATCTTTTATATTTTATTTTTCTGATAATTTTAGTATATAAAAACTCTTTATTCCGAATTGATTTGATTTATTTTTTTCGTTCCCTCACGTCACAGAAAAACTTGCCTTCCATGGAGAGGAGATCCCCACCTCCGGGATTCGCGAAGCCCTTTCCCTCCTAGCCTCTCCCGTCGCCTCTATAAGAAGCCCCACGTCCTCCTCGTTCCATTCCCGTTGAAACCGGCGCCTCTCCTCGCCTCTAGCTCACGCACCCCTCGCCGGAGTTGGCCACCAGAGACTCGCCAGAAACACCTCCACCTCGCTGCACTACTCCTCCTCGCTGCACCCTTTTCCCCCTGCCGAACCCACCCCACCCCGCCACCACCCCTCCACCACTTCGGTTCCCCCCTGCACCTCCACCTCGCCCCCCAGGAAACTCCACCAGCGACCAGGAGTTTTTTTCTCCAGTAACTCCACCTCGCCACCAGCAACTCCTCCCCTCGCCTCCACCTGCAGGCCCCCCTCCACCTCGCCACCATCCCCTCCCTGGAGCCCCTCCACCCTTCGGCCCCCCTCCACCACCCCTCCCCACCGGCGACCCCACCCCCTGCATCCCCTTCCCACCTCGGCCATTACAGCCACGGGAGCTCCCCAGCCACGGTAAGGCTCCTCCCTCCTTTCTTTTTCTTACTTGTTTTGTTTTTTTATAGTTTTAGCCCTTAGATCTAGATCCTACGGTATAGATTAGAGTAACTTACCCCTTCGGTTTTTTAAAAAGAACCGGCGGTGGTTTTTATTTATTTAGTTAGCCAAACGGTTTTCTTCAATTGTGTGGACGTTTGTTAGTTTAGCACCGCAGCGCACACCCCCTAGCCAACCAGAGATCGCCACGTGGCCCGTTCATTAGTTAGCCTTTATTCAGTTTTCTCTGTTTAGTTCAAAAACAGAAAGTTTCAATCTTGTTTAGCCCATAACTTTTGATCCCGAAGTCCAATGATAGTGATCTTTTTCCAGTAGCTCACAAATTTCATGTAGTTTTTAAAAATATATAATTTGTCTATGTTTGAAATTTTCAAATATAAGTTAGATCAGATTTAGTTTAAACCTTGTTTTGCCTATTCCACGAGTTTTGCAACAAGTTTTTATTTTATTTTTATTTGTTATCATGAAATCAATTCTAGTTCCTTAGTAACTTGCAATTGGTTTCACAACTGTTTCAAATCCCGTTTGGGAATACTTTCAAGTAGTTTTGTGAAAAATACTTTATTTTATCCTAGTTAAACTTATATCTTAGTACCTTGTTATTATTTTCTGTTAGACAAAAACTATTTAGTGTTTGATGTAGTAGAAGACTCCCTAGTCTATTTGAAGTTTCCTTCGGATTCCTATTCGCTCTCTCTTTTGTTTTGATTGCTAGAATGATTGCTAGTATGAGTGCTTATGTGAATGATATGTTTGCTATATAGATTTCATCGGAGAGTGACGAGTAGTCTATCAAGTTATTTTCTCGAGAAATTCTTCTTCGTCAGCATCACCAGGCAAGTCACTTCGATCATACTATCACCTATGTTTTATGCATCGTAGTTCTACCATCCTATGCCCAAATTGCATGCTGCTTAGGTACTTGGAAATTTAGTATAGATTGTAGTATCATGTGGTAGGCACACAACAACCCCAATATTTGGCCCCAGGACGACAAATTTCATATTGCTATGCTTGAGTAGACGGGATTTCGGTTGAGTGCATAACACGAGTGATGCGAGGTTGATTAAATAATCAAGACCGGTTAAGACAAGATTTGCAAGACCTCGGACGCAATGCAACTCTGGGTGAAGGACGGTTGATCGGCTCCCTGGGGAACCCAGTGGATGCCCGGGATGCTGGGGACGGCCATGACATCCTGCGGAAAGCTTCACCCAGGCTCAAAGAGACAGACGGATATTTTCAAGACCCAAGGCTTACCTGCACAGCCGCAAGTCATTATGGGCTCTGGCTTGGTTGGACAACGCGGCGACTCTGGACAGGCGGTGCTAGCAGATGTAGACGAACGGTAGGAATGGATGGGCACCGACAGGGATTCAGAGGGACCCGTTGAAAGACCATGTTTTGATCATCCGGTCTTCAAACACCCTGAAGTGCGAGGACATACACGGAGGCGATCAAATCTTGTGGGGAACGTGTGCAAAACTCTGCATAGTATTCAAACCTAATCGATTAGCCGTGTCCACGGTCATGGACAACTTGAGCCAAAGGAACTGAAGTTATCTGGATTTCTCAACACCATTATATATATTTGATGAGGGTAATTATTGACAACTCGGGTACGAGAATTGGTTGGCGGAACCATCTCGTTAACAACCAACAATGTAGTAATATTTTGCTTTTAACCCTCTCTTGATGTAGGAGAAAACTTTCTTTTCGCTAAAAACTTATAGCCCCACCTGCCATATATGCATATAGTATAGATGATTATTTTACCCCCTCTCATATGTGACTTGCCGGCATATTCAATATGCTGACCTACACGGCTGCAACGTCTTATGTTGCAGATATTTTTCTTCGACGAGTAAGAGTACGATTCAGGGTTATGGTCTACACTCAACTTGCCGTTGGTGTTTATTGGGACTCCACTCCCTTGACTGCTTCCGCTGAGATATTTAAGGTATATATCAGTTTTACGCTATCTACATGTGATTGCACTTTGATATATACATTGATGTACTGTGTGTGCCAGCATACTGATCCAGGGATGGCACAGAAACACAGAGGCTTGACTCGTTTTGAGTCGGGTCGCTACAGAGATGGTATCAGAGCACATGTTGACTGTAGGACGTGACCCTAGAAACTGGAAATTTCTTAGGATAGGATCTCTCAAAAAAATCTTATTTTCGAGAACACCTTTCACTTCTCATCTCTTATGCTTTTGTCAAATGTTCTCTCTCACCTCAAATAGTTAGACAATTCCCTTTCCCCTTTGACCACGTGAAGGATCAACCGACTCCCACTTCAAAGTAAAGAGGATTTCATCATGCAGTTGAAGCTACACCAATTGAAGACTCTCAATTCCCGAAGAACTCGAAGACCCCGAAACGTTCCAATGTTTATTAGAAGTCCAAACCCCAATTATATACCCACGTTAGTTACAATGATTTGTGAGCCGTCATTGGTGTGTGTTTTCCGACGGCCACAAATAAAACCTATTCTCAAAAATATTGTTTGTATTGTGTGTATCTCCCTCCCTCTCTTACCCGTCTCATCCCCAAAACCTCAACCCTACCAGATGGAGTTTGAAGCTGGACTTGTAGTCTCTGGACCAATGACCCAGCTGGAGGCTGATATATGGATTCAAAACATGGAGAACCACTTCGGGAGCAACTTGATCTCAAGGAAGTATGAAGTGGAACACGCTCTTCAGTACTTTACACAAAGCGCTGCAATCTGGTGGAAAATGCACCATGCCATACAAGGATTTAGTGGAGCAGAAACTAGGGACGAATTCAAGAAGACTCTATTAAGATCTCGTCTTATTCACAAGTGCTATGATAACCCGAAGAAGAAGACTTGTGCATGCAAGATCTGTGGAGAAATAGGACACACCCAGGAAGAACACAAGGATGGATGCCCTCATTATGAAGAAAATCACCCAGCTGAGGAGTGCCCAAGTAGTCAGGTGACTTGTTTCCTTTGTAAAGGAACCACCCACTACCCAGCTCAGTGTCACATTTACCCCAAGGTGCAACAAGTTGTCAAGCAGCAGAAAGAAGCAGTGACGGAAACCCTCAAGAAGAAGATTCTAGAAGGACCGGTGATGAACGAAAATATTGAAGACCCTGATGGACAAGGTCTGACCAGATTTTTCTCCAATGCATGCTACTCACGTGGAGAAGAAGGACATTATTCACAGCATTGCACGAAGAGAAGCCAAGAGTATCTGGGAAACTTCTCGACAGAAAAAGTGGAGTTTGATCCATTTGAAATAGAAGAACTGGCCAAAATAAAGGAGTCTGTAAAGAAGAAAAAGTACCCTCGGAAGAGCCAAATCTCTGCAGATATAGACCTGAGTCATGTCAGATGTTACAAGTGTATGGAATTTGGCCACCACAAATACATGTGCTCAGGAAGGAAGCCGGGAACCCACGGAGCAAAGGCAAACACTAAGACGCCTCGAGACTGGTCAGAACTCATTTGCTTTTGTTGCAAGGAAGAAGGACATTTTGCTAGCGATTGTCCGCAAAGGAAGAAAGCTAGAATGGAGTAGTTAAGTTTTGACCAGGGCAATAAGTGTGATCGGAAGCACTCTTGTTTTTCATTGAGATCATGGAGTGAAATTTTTGTAACAGAAGTCCCTGAGATTGTAATAACATCATGAATAAATGGAATTTATTGTCTCATGATTGCCTATGTTGAAAATGTATGCGTTGTTTCTCTACGAGCAAAGATCTCTGAACATTATGAGGATATGAGAAAATATGGTCTATGCAGGCATGAGTATAATTCATTTAAGTGTGGTAGTAATCGGTAAACCCACAGGATCCACTGAGTAGGAATGTACCAGGAATACCTGAGTGAAGTACGTGCGGAGATGATGGAGATGAAGCTCATGACCACCATGATGAAGCAAAAGATGGATGATTTCAAGGAGCACCTCGGAAAGTTCGAGTGGAACTAAAGTACCTCCAAGAGAGACGGATGAATAAAGTTGGCAGAAATGCTTGACCATACCGAACAATGTGGATGGCAGCATTTGTAATAGAGTACTTTTGAATTGGAGTTTTGAGGATAAATTAAGGATGTAATAAAGGATTGATTATGAAATGAATATGATTTGTGGAAGAAGCTATGATGGATCAGCAAACGTTTTCTTAGGAGCATACGAAAGCCAGAGAGTTGTGAAGATACGATAGATGTTTCGTTCAGCTTGCAGAACCAATGGATTATCCGAACTTCGTTTGTGGACAAGAGAAATTCTGCAACGCTTGTGAGGATTCCCAAGTGTTAGAATACGAGATTCACTAAGCCTTATACAAGGTAATGATTTCAGTGCGACATGGGTTGATCACCATGACGACTTACTCTTATCATTTATCTTGCTATTCGGAATGGTAAATCTGAGAGACTTACCCATAGTGAGAGATGACGTCCTTTGAAGCTTTTGTTTAAGCCTTAGAATGGTATAAGAAAAGCCCATGTACATGGCACTTGTTGTCACGCGTAGGAAATTTTACGGGGAGGATGAAACCAAGACCCCTCTCTCTGCAGAATAGCCACAAATGGTAGACCACCATGAGAATCATCGATAGGTTATTTAGAATTGATCACGAGACTGTCAGTTACGAAGACCCAGTAACGGAAGAAGCTTATATCAACGGAAGAGCACTGGATTTTGATGGAAAACGTTATGAATATAACGGGAGAGCATCACCAAAGGATTTAATATGAAGACTGTGCGATGTCAGTTGCCTAAACCCCAGAGGATCGTTACAGCATTTTGAGGGACCAGTATCTCTCATTTTAAGTGTGGTAGCATCCCACCTTGCCGGAGATTGGATTTGTTAGAAGACCCCCCAAACCCTAACCTTTTCTTTATAGCCTCTTCGAATCTCGAGGACGAGATTCATTTTAAGTGTGGTAGGTTTGTAACACCCCAAATTTTGGAATGTTAATATAATTATTATTAGATTGTTTGTTGGTTGCCTGAGTGATTGAAACTTGTGTGAAATTTGAAACTTTTCGAAGCTTTTGAATGAGAGGGAATAAAATGACTTTCCCCTTCTCCGATGAATTCAAATTCAATCTTTTAAAAGCAAAGAGAGAAGATGACATGACTTCTTCAACTATAACGAATTTGAACGGAGATATTTGCATTGAATTCTTTTGCATTTCCATTCGTTTTCTTCGTGCAACAAAATGCCGGGAAATACATTCTAAAGAGCGGAGGAACATGACCCTCGAACCCACGGGCATTTTGAAAGTTATTTGAACCCTCAAACTTAGAGGGTCACTTGAAAATTATTTGTAAAAGAAAATAAACCTTTTAGGCAATTTTGTGAAAATAATTTTTTCTGAAGTTTTTATTTTTGCCGTGGAAAAAAGCCCATCTTTTATATTTTATTTTTCTGATAATTTTAGTATATAAAAACTCTTTATTCCGAATTGATTTGATTTCCATTTTATCGTTTTAGTTTCCTAGTTTTAAAAATAGGAAACGAATCTCTATTAAATGGAAATAGGAGCTGGCCCAATTAAGACTTTCCTTTCACTGTCCCAAGAAGATCATCTTCTTCCTCCTCTCTCCCTCACGTCACAGAAAAACTTGCCTTCCATGGAGAGGAGATCCCCACCTCCGGGATTCGCGAAGCCCTTTCCCTCCTAGCCTCTCCCGTCGCCTCTATAAGAAGCCCCACGTCCTCCTCGTTCCATTCCCGTTGAAACCGGCGCCTCTCCTCGCCTCTAGCTCACGCACCCCTCGCCGGAGTTGGCCACCAGAGACTCGCCAGGAACACCTCCACCTTGCTGCACTACTCCTCCTCGCTGCACCCTTTTCCCCCTGCCGAACCCACCCCACCCCGCCACCACCCCTCCACCACTTCGGTTCCCCCCTGCACCTCCACCTCGCCCCCCCAGGAAACTCCACCAGCGACCAAGAGTTTTTTTCTCCAGTAACTCCACCTCGCCACCAGAAACTCCTCCCCTCACCTCCACCTGCAGGCCCCCCCTCCACCTCGCCACCATCCCCTCCCTGGAGCCCCTCCGCCCTTCGGCCCCCCGTCCACCACCCCTCCCCACCGGCGACCCCACCCCCTGCATCCCCTTCCCACCTCGGCCATTACAGCCACGGGAGCTCCCCAGCCACGGTAAGGCTCCTCCCTCCTTTCTTTTGCTTACTTGTTTTGTTTTTTATAGTTTTAGCCCTTAGATCTAGATCCTACTGTATAGATTAGAGTAACTTACCCCTTCGGTTTTCTAAAAAGAACCGGCGGTGGTTTTTATTTAATTAGTTAGCCAAACAGTTTTCTTCAATTGTGTGGACGTTTGTTAGTTTAGCACCCCAGCGCACACCCCCTAGCCAACCAGAGATCGCAACGTGGCCCGTTCATTAGTTAGCCTTTATTCAGTTTTTCTCTGTTTAGTTCAAAAACAGAAAGTTTCAATCTTGTTTAGCCCATAACTTTTGATCCTGAAGTCCAATGATAGTGATCTTTTTCCAGTAGCTCACAAATTTCCTGTAGTTTTTAAAAACATATAATTTGTCTATGTTTGAAATTTTCAAATATAAGTTAGATCAGATTTAGTTTAAACCTTGTTTTGCCTATTCCAGGAGTTTTGCAACAAGTTTTTATTTTATTTTTATTTGTTATCATGAAATCAATTCTAGTTCCTTAGTAACTTGCAATTGGTTTCACAACTATTTCAAATCCCGTTTGGGAATACTTTCAAGTAGTTTTGTGAAAAATAGTTTATTTTACCCTAGTTAAACTTATATCTCAGTACCTTGTTATTATTTTCTGTTAGACAAAAACTATTTAGTGTTTGATGTAGTAGAAGACTCCCTAGTCTATTTGAAGTTTCCTTCGGATTCCTATTCGCTCTCTCTTTTGTTTTGATTGCTAGATTGATTGCTAGTATGAGTGCTTATGTGAATGATATGTTTGCTATATAGATTTCATCGGAGAGTGACGAGTAGTCTATCAAGTTATTTTCTCGAGAAATTCTTCTTCGTCAACATCACCAGGCAAGTCACTTCGATCATACTATCACCTATGTTTTATGCATCGTAGTTCTACCATCCTATGCCCAAATTGCATGCTGCTTAGGTACTTGGAAATTTAGTATAGATTGTAGTATCATGTGGTAGGCACACAACAACCCCAATATTTGGCCCCAGGACGACAAATTTCATATTGCTATGCTTGAGTAGACGGGATTTCGGTTGAGTGCATAACACGAGTGATGCGAGGTTGATTAAATAATCAAGACCGGTTAAGACAAGATTTGCAAGACCTCGGACGCAATGCAACTCTGGGTGAAGGACGGTTGATCGGCTCCCTGGGGAACCCAGTGGATGCCCGGGATGCTGGGGACGGCCATGACATCCTGCGGAAAGCTTCACCCAGGCTCAAAGAGACGTACGGATATTTTCAAGACCCAAGGCTTACCTGCACAGCCGCAAGTCATTATGGGCTCTGGCTTGGTTGGACAACGCGGCGACTCTGGACAGGCGGTGCTAGCAGATGTAGACGAACGGTAGGAATGGATGGGCACCGACAGGGATTCAGAGGGACCCGTTGAAAGACCATGTTTTGATCATCCGGTCTTCAAACACCCTGAAGTGCGAGGACATACACGGAGGCGATCAAATCTTGTGGGGAACGTGTGCAAAACTCTGCATAGTATTCAAACCTAATCGATTAGCCGTGTCCACGGTCATGGACAACTTGAGCCAAAGGAACTGAAGTTATCTGGATTTCTCAACACCATTATATATATTTGATGAGGGTAATTATTGACAACTCGGGTACGAGAATTGGTTGGGGGAACCATCCCGTTAACAACCAACAATGTAGTAATATTTTGCTTTTAACCCTCTCTTGATGTAGGAGAAAACTTGCTTTTCGCTAAAAACTTATAGCCCCACCTGCCATATATGCATATAGTATAGATGATTATTTTACCCCCTCTCATATGTGACTTGCCGACATATTCAATATGCTGACCTACACGGCTGCAACGTCTTATGTTGCAGATATTTTTTTTCGACGAGTAAGAGTACGATTCAGGGTTACGGTCTACACTCAACTTGCCGTTGGTGTTTATTGGGACTCCACTCCCTTGACTGCTTCCGCTGAGATATTAAGGTATATATCAGTTTTACACTATTTACATGTGATTGCACTTTGAAATATACATTGATGTACTGTGTGTGCCAGCATACTGATCCAGGGATGGCACAAAAACACAGAGGCTTGATTCGTTTTGAGTCGGGTCGCTACATAAGATAATCGTGTATTATCCATGCTATAATTGTATTGAATGAAAACATAGATACATGTGTGGATACATAGACAAAACAATGTCCCTAGCAAGCCTCTAGTTGGCTAGCCAGTTGATCAATGATAGTCAAGGTTTTCTGACTATGTGCAAGGTGTTGTCACTTGATAACTGGATCACATCATTAGGAGAATCATGTGATGGACTAGACCCAAACTATGAACGTAAAATGTGATCGTGCCATTTTGTTGCTATTGTTTTCTGCGTGTTGAGTATTTATTCCTATGACCATGAGATCATAACTCACTGGCACAGGAGGAATACCTTGTGCTTATCAAACGTCGCAACATAACTGGGTGACTATAAAGGTACTCTACACGTATCTCCGAAGGTGTCCGTTGAGTTAGTATGGATCAAGACTGGGATTTGTAACACCGTGTGACGGAGAGGTATCTCGGGGCCCACTCGGTAATACAACATCACAAACAAGCCTTGAAAGCAATGTGACTAAGTGTAAGTCACTGGATCTTGTATTACGGAACGAGTAAAGAGACTTGCCGGTAACGAGATTGAAATAGGTATGTGGATACTGACGATCGAATCTCGGGAAAGTAACATACCGAAGGACAAAGGGAATGACATACGGGATTATATGAATCCTTGGCACTGGGGTTCAACCGATAAGATCTTTAGAGAATATGTAGGATCCAATATGGGCATCCAGGTCCCGCTATTGGATATTGACCGAGGAGTGTCTCGGGTCATGTCTACATAGTTCTCGAACCCGCAGGGTCTACACACTTATGGTTCGATGATGTTTTATTATAGTTGAGTTATATGTGTGGTTACCGAATGTTGTTTGGAGTCTCGGATGAGATCACGGATGTCACGAGGGTTCTCGGAATGGTTCGGTAACGAATATTGATATATATGATAGTTTCATTTGGTCACCGGAAGGTTTCGGGCATTTCCGGCAGTGTACCGGGAGTGACGAATGGGTTCCGGGTATTCACCGGGAAGGGCCCACCCACCCGGGAGTGAGCCCAGTGACCCTAGGGTGGCGCACCATCCCTTAGTGTGCTAGTGAGGCCAGCCCAATAGGGCCATGGCGCCACAAGTGGAAAAACACCAAAGGAAAGAAAAAAAAAGGAAAGAGGGAGGTGGGAAGGAAGGAGTGGACTCCTTCCCCCAAACCGAATTGGGGATGGAGTCCACCTCCTCCCTTCGGTCGATGCACCAAGGGGCTCCTTGAGCCCCAAGGCTAGCCCCTCCCCTCCTCCTATATATATTGGTAGTTTAGGTGTTTTTGAGACACAACTTTGCCACGTGCAACTCAAACCTATACCACGTAGTTTTACCTCTAGATCGGATTTCTACGGAGCTCAGACGGAACCCTGCAGGAGTAGATCATCACAACCACTTGGGCGCCGTCACGCTGTCGGCGAACTCATCTACTTCTCTGTCTCTGTTGCTGGATCAAGAAGGCCAAGATCGTCATAGAGCTGTACGTGTGCTGAACGTGGAGGTGTCGTTCGTTCGGCGCTAGATCGGAACGGATCGTGGGACGAATCGTGGGACGACGGTGATTTGAATCACGAAGTTGTACCACTACATCAACCGCATTTCTTAATGCTTCCCGCTTAGCGATCTACAAGGGTACGTAGATCTAATCTCCTCTCGTAGATGGACATCACCATGATAGGTCTTCGTGTGCGTAGGAATTTTTTTGTTTCCCATGCAACGTTTCCCTACAGCGGTATCAGAGCTAGGTTCATGCGTAGGTGTTATCTCGAGTAGAACACAAAAGTTTTTGTGGGCATTGATGTTCAATTTTCTGCCCTCCTTAGTCTTTTCTCGATTCAGCGGTATTGTTGGATTGAAGCGGCCCGGACCGACATTTCTCGTACGCTTACGAGAGACTGGTTTCATCGACTAACATGCAACTCGTTGCATAAAGATGATGGTGAGTGCCTGTTTCTTCAACTTTAGTTGAATTGGATTTGACCGAGGCGGTCCTTGGAGAGAGGTTAAATAGCAATTTGCACATTACCGTTGTGGTGTTTGCGTAAGTAAGATGCAATCATACTAGATACCCATAGCAGCCACGTAAAACATGCAACAACAAATTAGAGGACGTCTAACTTGTTTTTGCGGGGTATGCTTGTGATGTGATATGGCCAAAAACATGATGTGATATATTGGATGTATGAGATGATCATTTTGTAATAGTTAAAATCAACTTGCACGTCGATGCTACGGCAACCGGCAGGAGCCATAGGGTTGTCTTTAAACTAAAGTTTGTGTTTGCAGATGCGTTTACTATATTGCTAGGTTGTAGCTTTAGTAGTAATAGCATAGATAGCACGACAACCTCGATGGCGGCATGATGATGGAGATCATGGTGTGGCGCCGGTGACGATGAAGATCATGTCGGTGCTTTGGTGATGGAGATCAAGAAGCACAAGATGATGGTCATATCATGTCACTTATGAATTGCATGTGATGTTAATCCTTTTATGCACCTTATTTTGCTTAGAACGATAGTAGAATTATAAGGTGATATCTCACTAAAATTTCAAGATGAAATTGTGTTCTCCCCGACTGTGCACCGTTGCGACAGTTCGTCGTTTCGAGACACCGCGTGATGATCGGGTGTGATAGACTCAACGTTCACATACAACGGGTGCAAAACAGTTGCACACGCGGAACACTTGGGTTAAACTTGACGAGCCTAGCATGTGCATACATGACCTCAGAAGACAAGAGACCGAAAGGTCGAGCATGAATCGTATAGTTGATATGATTAGCATAGAGATGCTTACCACTGAAACTATTCTCAACTCACGTGATGATCGGACTTGAGTTAGTGAATTTGGATCAAGTACCACTCAAATGACTAGATAGATGTACTTTTTGAGTGGGAGTTTATCAATAATTTGATTAGTTAAACTCTAATTATCTTAAACATAGTCTATGCCCACTTTGCAATATTTGTGTTGTAGATCAATGTCTCACGCAGTAGCAACCCTGAATTTTAATACGTTCCTAGAGAAAGCTAAGTTGAAAGATGATGGAAGCAACTTTGTAGACTGGGCTCATAATCTAAAGTTGCTCCTGGAAGCTGAGAAGAAGGATTATATCCTTAATGCTGCGCTAGGAGACGAACCACCCGCTACGTCTAGCCAAGATGTTTTGAACGCCTGGTTAACACATAAGGAAGACTACTCAGTAGTTCAATGTGCAGTCTTGTATGGCTTGGAACCAGGACTTCAACGTTGCTTTGAGCGTCATGGAGCATATGAGATGTTCCAGGAGTTGAAGTTTATCTTTCAGAAGAACGCTCAGATCGAGAAGTATGAGACCTCCAATAAATTTTATGCTTGCAAAATGGAGGAGAATTCGTCTGTCAGTGAACATGTGCTCAAAATGTATGGGTACTCCAACCGTCTAGATGAGCTGCGGATTGAACTCCCGCAAGAGGATATCACTGACAGAATTATTCAATCGCTTCCACCTAGCTATAAGAGCTTTGTGTTGAACTATAACATGCAAGGGATGAACAAGTCACCCAGCGAGTTATTCGCAATGCTGAAAGTCGCAGAGTCAGAACTTTGGAAAGAGCATCAAGTGTTGATGGTCAATAAGACCACTGGTTTCGAGAGAAACAGCAAAGGCAAGAAGGGTAACTCCAAGAAGAGTGGCAAGCCTGTTGCCAATCCGACCAAGAAACCCAAGGCTGGACCTAAGCCTAAAACAGAGTGTTATTATTGCAAGGGAATGGGTCACTAGAAGCGCAACTGCCCCAAGTATTTGGCTGATAAGAAGGCGGCAAAAGAAAAATCAGGTATATTTGATATACATGTTATTGATGTGTACTTAACCAACTCTCGTAGTAGTGCATGGGTATTTGATACCGGTTCTATTGCTCATATTTACAACTCGAAGCAGGAACTGTGGAATAAACGAAGGCTCGCAAAGGATGAAGTGACGATGCACGTGGGAAATGGTTCCAAGGTTGATACAATCACCGTCGGCACAGTCTCACTTCAGTTACCATCAGGATTAGTTATGAACTTGAATAATTATTATTTAGTGTCTGCGTTAAGCATGAACATTATATCTGGATATTGTTTATTGCGAGACGGTTACTCATTTAAGTCAGAGAATAATGGTTGTTCTATTTCTATGAGTAATATCTTTTATGGTCATCCACCCAATGTGAGAGGATTGTTCATACTGAATCTTTATAGCGATGATACACATATACATAACATTAAGACCAAAAGATGTAGAGTTAACAATGATAGCGCCATATTTTTGTGGCACTGCCGCTTAGGTCATATTGGTGTAAAGCGCATGACGAAACTCCATTCCGATGGGCTCTTGGAGTCACTTGATTTTGAATCACTTGACACGTGCGAACCATGCCTCATGGGCAAGATTACTAGGACTCCGTTCTCCGGAACAATGGAGCGTGCAAGTGACTTGTTGGAAATCATACATACCGATGTGTGCGGTCCGATGAGTGTGGTGGCACGCGGCGGATATCATTATTTTCTAACCTTCACTGACGATTTGAGTAGGTATGGATATATCTACTTGATGAAGCACAAGTCTGAAATGTTTGAGAAGTTCAAGCAATTTCTGAGTGAAGTGGAAAATCATCGTAATAAGAAGATCAAGTTCCTACATTCTGATCATGGGGGTGAATATCTGAGTTTCGAGTTTGGTGCTCACCTGAGACAATGTGGAATTGTTTCACAGTTAACACCGCCTGGAACACCACAGCGTAATGGTGTGTCCGAACGTCGTAATCGTACTTTGTTAGAAATGGTGTGATATATGATGTCTCTTACCGATTTGCCGTTATTGTTTTGGGGTTATTCATTAGAGACAGCTGCATTCACTTTAAAAAGGGCACCATAAAAATCCGTTGAGACGACAGCATACGAGCTGTTGTATGGCAAAAGACCAAAGTTTTCGTTTCTTAAAGTTTGGGGATGTGATGCTTATGTCAAAAAGCTTCAGCCTGAAAAGATGGAACCCAAAGTGGAAAAGTGCGTCTTCATAGGTTACCCAAAGGAGAGAGTAGGGTACACCTTCTATCTCAAATCCAAGGGCGAAGTGTTTGTTGCTAAGAACGGAGCTTTTATTGAGGAGGAGTTTCTCTCGAAAGAATTGAGTGGGAGGAAGATAGAAGTTGATGAGGTTGTCGAACCTCTAATCCCTCTAGATGGTGGCGCAGGGCAGGGGAAACCTCTATCGAAGCGACGCCGGTTGAGGAGGAAGTTAATGATGATGATCATGAAACTTCAGATCAAGTTCCTATCGGACCTCTTAGGTCGACAAGATAACATACTACTCCTGAGTGGTACGGTAATCCTGTATTATCAGTCATGTTGTTAGACAACAATGAACCTGCGAATTATGAAGAAGCAATGGTGGGCCCGGATTCCAACAGATGGCTAGAGGCCATGAAGACCAAGATAGGATCTATGTATGAAAAAAAGTGTGGACTTTGGAAGTATTACCAGAAGGCCGCAAGGCTATTCAGAACAAATGGATCTTTAAGAAGAAGACATACGCGGACAGTAATGTGACCGTTTATAAAGCTTGACTTGTGGAAAAGGGTTTTTCACAAGTTCAAGGAGTTTACTATGATGAGACGTTCTCACCGGTAGCGATGCTTAAGTCCGTCCGAATCATGTTAGCAATAGCTGCATTTTTCGATTATGAAATCTCGCAGATGGATGTCAAAACGGCGTTACTTAATGGTTTTCGTAAGGAAGAGTTGTATATGATGCAACCCGAAGGTTTTGTCGATCCAAAGAATGCTAACAAAGTATGCAAGCTCGAGCGATCCATTTATGGACTGGTGCAAGCATCTCGGAGTTGGAATACGCGTTTTGATGAGGTGATCAAAGCATTTGGGTTTATACAAGTGGTTGGAGAATCTTGTATTTACAAGAAAGTGAGTGGGAGCTCTGTGGAGTTTCTAATATTATATGTGGATGACATATTACTGATTGGAAACAACGTGGAGTTTTTGGAGAGTGTAAAGGATTACTTGAATAAAAATTTCTCTATGAAAGACCTAGGAGAAGCTGCTTACATTCTAGGCATTAAGATCTATAGGGATAGATCGAGACGCTTGATAGGACTTTCACAAAGCACATACCTTGATAAAGTTTTGAAGAAGTTCAAAATGGAACAGTCCAAGAAGGGGTTCTTGCGAGTGTTACAAGGTATAAAATTTAGTAAGACTCAGTGCCCAGCAACTGCGGAAGATAGAGAACAAATGAGTTCCGTCCCCTATGCTTCAGCCATAGGTTCTATCAGGTATGCAATGATGTGCACTAGACCAGACGTCATCTTGGCCATAAGTATGGCAGGCAGGTTTCAAAGTAATCCAGGAGTGGATCACTTGACGGCGGTCAAGAATATTCTGAAGTACCTGAATAGAACTAAGGAAATGTTTCTCGTTTATGGAGGTGACGAAGAGCTCGTCGTAAAGGGTTACGTCGACACAAGCTTTGACACTGATCTGGATGACTCTAAGTCTCAAACCGGATATGTAATTATTCTTAATGGGGGTGTGGTAAGCTGGTGCAATTCCAAGCAAAGCGTCGTAGCAGATTCTACATGTGAAGCGGAGTACATGGCTGCCTCGGAGGCAACTAAGGAAGGTGTCTGGATGAAGCAGTTCATGATGGATCTTGGAGTTGTGCCAAGTGCACTAAATCCAATAACTATGTTCTGTGAAAACACTGGTGCCATTGCTTTAGCAAAGGAACCAAGGTTTCACAAGAAGACCAGGCACATCAAACGACGCTTCAACCTCATCCGCGACTACGTCGAAGGAGAGGACGTAAATATTTGCAAAGTGCACACGGATCTGAATGTAGCAGATCCGCTGACTTAACCTCTTCCACGGGAAAAACATGATCAACACCACAACTGTATGGGTGTTAGATTTATTACAATGTTAATCACATGGCGATGCGAGGACTAGATTATTGACTCTAGTGCAAGTGGGAGACTGTTGGAAATATGCCCTAGAGGCAATGATAAAATAGTTATTATTATATTTCCTGTTTCAAGATAATCGTTTATTATCCATGCTATAATTGTATTGAATGAAAACATAGATACATGTGTGGATACATAGACAAAACAATCTCCCTAGCAAGCCTCTAGTTGGATAGCCAGTTGATCAATGACAGTCAAGGTTTTCTGACTATGTGCAAGGTGTTGTCACTTGATAATTGGATCACATAATTAGGAGAATCATGTGATGGACTAGACCCAAACTATGAACATAGCATGTGATCGTGTCATTTTGTTGCTATTATTTTCTGTGTGTCAAGTATTTATTCCTATGACCATGAGATCATATAACTCAGTATCACCGGAGGAATACCTTGTGTGTATCAAACGTCGCAATGTAACTGGGTGACTATAAAGGTAGTCTACAGGTATCTCCGAAGGTGTCCATTGAGGTAGTATGGATCAAGACTGGGATTTGTCACTCCGTGTGACGGAGAGGTATCTCGGGGCCCACACGGTAATACAACATCACAAACAAGCCTTGCAAGCAATGTGACTAAGTGTAAGTCACGGGATCTTGTATTACAGAACGAGTAAAGAGACTTGCCGGTAACGAGACTGAAATAGGTATGTGGATACCGACGATCGAATCTCGGGCAAGTAACATACCGAAGGACAAAGGGAATGACATACGGGATTATATGAATCCTTGGCACTGAGGTTCAACCGATAATATCTTCGGAGAATATGTAGGATCCAATATGGGCATCTAGGTCCCGCTATTGGATATTGACCGAGGAGTGTCTCGGGTCATGTCTACATATTTCTCAAACCCGCAGGGTCTGCACACTTAAGGTTCGATGATGTTTATTATAGTTGAGTTATATGTGTGGTTACCGAATGTTGTTTGGAGTCCCGGATGAGATGACGTATGTCACGAGGGTTTCCGGAATGGTCCGGAAACGAAGATTGATATATAGGATTGTTTCATTTGGTCACCGGAAGGTTTCGGGCATTTCCGGCAGTGTACCGGGAGTGACGAATGGGTTCCAGGTATTCACCGGGAGGGGCCCACCCACCCGAGTGTGAGCCCAGTGACCCTAGGGTGGCACACCATCCCTTAGTGGGCTGGTGAGGGCAGCCCAATAGGGCCATGGCACCACAAGTGGAAAACACCAAAGGAAAAAAAAAGGAAATAGGGAGGTGGGAAGGAAGGATTGGACTCCTTCCCCCAAACTGAATTGGGGTGGGAGTCCACCTCCTCCCTTTGGCCGGCGCACCAAAGGGCTCCTTGAGACCTAAGGATAGCACCTCCCCTCCTCCTATATATATTGGTGGTTTAGGGATTTTTGAGACACAACTTTGCCACGTGCAACTCAAACCTATACCACATAGTTTTACCTCTAGATCGGATTTTTGCGGAGCTCGGGTGGAGCCCTGCAGGAGTAGATCATCACCACCACCGGAGCGAAGTCACGCTGCAAGAGAACTCATCTACTTCAACGTCTCTCTTGCTAGATCAAGAAGGCCGAGATGTACGTATGCTGAACGCGGAGGTGTCGTCTGTTCGGCGCTAGATCGGAACAGATCATGGGACGACGGTGATTTGAATCACGAAGATGTACCCCTACATCAACCGCATTTCTTAATGCTTCCCGCTTAGCGATCTACAAGGGTACATAGATCTAATCTCCTCTCGTAGATGGACATCACCATGATAGGTCTTCGTGTGCTTTGGAAATTTTTTGTTTCCCATGCAATGTTTCCCTACAAGGAAACCCCATCAATGTAGAGGTGGATGTGATACAGATCGCTACTCACGAAGAACATATTGCAATACTGTGTCAGACACCAGTAGAAGCAGAATAAGAATACGTATGTAATACGGTAAGGAAACTACGGGAACATCAATAAAAGTTCCGTATTATGTTTTTTTGCAAAATGAGGAAAATTCCAAGCGGAAGTGGAGCTGGAGAGGAGCTCCCACGGCTCCAGGCGCCCTAGTGGCGCGACCTGCCTCCTGGCCACGCCAGGAGGCCGCCTGGGCTACCAGGAGTCCGTTTTCGACCCCACTTTGGCTTGTTACCTTCCTTTCGGTGCAGAATGTTTTGCTATATATTTTCCCAGATCGTCCCGGTTCTGTATCTTGTGTTTCCATGCGTTTTCTTTTGATATTTTATTCCAGGCTAAGAAGCTATTGTTCGAGATGTCTTCTTGCGAGGATCTAACTCCAACAATCCCGTCTTCGTGGGGTTTAGTAACCCTCAACATGATCTTTCTCTGAACCTTTCAGGAACTGTCCCTACAGTGGAAGCTCCACATGTGTCATCTACTATATCTGAAGCTCACAGAATCACTAACCAATTCTATGAAGACTTTCGTGTGCTTAAGGCACACGTGGCCATATTGGAAGCTGAAAACCAAACCCTTCGACGCATAATAGCGGACTTGAAGAACAACAAGTAGAATGAAGAGTGAGTCCTTCATGGGTAATGGCATCCCCTTATCTTGTTCCAATCTTGGGGGAGTGCCCAGTGCCTTTGTCTTTATCTTTTATCTTTTATGGTCAAGTCTAGTGTCGTATCATGTCTAGGGAAGTTATCTTATGAAATAGGTGTTTGTATTGAGGTCTATCACTCCTTTGTGGAGAGGCTTGTATCCGTGAGTGTGCAGTTGTCTATTATGGAATATTAATGAGAAATCTATTGGTTTCTTTGCTGCACCCGACATTCTCTTCATGCAATCGACCTTATACGTTGATTCTTATGGGAGTATTGATCTTATATATCAAGTATGGCTTTGAAAACTTTATTCAATCTTGGCATACATAGCATTGGTCATAACAAGAAGCATGTGTTCAAAAGTACTGGGCCACTTGCTGCACCTCAGCACCCTTTACTTTCCCTACATTTATTTCCTTGTTGCTTATACCAGAAAACCCATAAAAAGTAACCTTTCAGTGCTTGCAATCATTCCTTGCTCAAGATCGCTTGTTAGTACCTTCTACTCCTCGTTGGGTTCGACACTCTTACTTATCGAAAAGGCTACGACAGATCCCCTACACTTGTGGGTCATCAAGACGCCATCTACATGGTAGGAACCGATATGGCACATAATTCCACCATCACCGGAGCAGCCAATGGCCGTGGCGGGTCAGTGTCATCCTCGCGAGTGATACATCTCCAACGTATATTTTTTTTTTGTTCTATGCTAATATTCTATCATTCTTGGATGTTTTATAATCATTTTATAGCAATTTTATATCATTTTTTGGGACTAACCTATTGACATAGTGCGTAGTGTGAATTGTTGTTTTTGCTGTTTTTTTCCTTTGCAGAAAATCCATATCACATAAGGTCAAATTGCCATGAAACTTTATGGAGATTTTTTTGACCAGAAGGAAACTTGGAGGCCAAGATTGAGCACAAGCCAAGGCCTAGGGGGGCACTAGACACCACGGCACGCCAGAGGCCAGTGGCGCGGCCTAATGTCTAGTGGGGCCCCTTGGAAGCTTCTCCACCGCCTCTATTCTCTATAAATAACCCAATATTCCGAAAACCCTAGAGGAGTCGACAAAAAACCGTTTCGGCTGCTACAAGTTCCACAACCACGAAAACCAATCTAGAGCCCGTTCAGGAGAGGAACACGGTCACACACGGGTTCACCATCCTCATTGGTGCTCCTCTGATGATGTGTGATTAGTTCATATAAGACCTATGAGTCCGTAGGCAGTAACTAGATGGCTTTCTCTCTCGTTTTGTTTCTCAATACAATGGTCTCTTGGAGATCCATATGATGTAACCCTTTATTTTGCGGTGTATTTGTTGGGATCCGATGAATTATGAGTTTATGATCAGATCTATGAAAACATATTCATGCTTCATTATTATAGCCTCGTATTTCTTCTTCGGTATTTGGTTTTTATCTGGCCAACTTGATCTTTTATCTTGCAACTGGAAGAGCTATTTTGTGATGAGTTCGATCTTGCGATACTCAATCTAAGTGACAGAAAGAGACATGACACCCATGTACCATTGCTATCAAGGATAAAACGATGTGGTCTATTCCTACATGAATAGATCTTGTCTACATCATGTCATAGTTCTTAAGGCATTACACCATTTCTCCATAAACTCAATACACTAGATGCATGTTGGATAGTGGTCGATGTGTGGAGTAATAAAAGTAGATGCAGGCAGAAGTCGGTCTACTTATCTTGGACGTGATACCTATATACATCATCATTGCCTTGAATATCGTCATAATTATTTTCTTTTCTATCAATTTCCCAACAGTAATTTTTCTACCGACCGCTTGCTATTTTCTCTAGAGAAGCCACTAGTGAAACCTATGGCCCCTAGGTCTACTTCACATCATCTATTTGCAATTTGTACATTGCTATTTTCTTTTCTACTTTTTTATTTTTATTTTCAGATCTATATTATCAAAAAACTCAAAAATACCTTGTTGCATTCTATTTGCTATCACTCTTATTTGCACCTATCAATCTATCCGTACTTTACCCACGAGGGATTGACAACCCTTGTACGCGTTGGGTTGTGAGGTTTTGCTATTTGTGTGCACGTGTTGCTTACATTATCTTGTGGATCTTCCTACTGGATTGATACATTGGTTTCTTAACTGAGGGAAATACTTGTCGTAGTTGTGCTACATCACCCTTTAAGCTTGGAGGGAAACCAACGCACCTGTGAGGAATGTCAAGATTTTGAACGCCATTGTCGGGGAAGATCAAGTCTAGATCTACTAGGTTCCTATATGAAAATCTCATCTCCTTGCAATTACATTATTTTCCATTTTCCTGTCGTTTTCCTCTCCCCCACTTCACAAAAAAAATCCTTTTTATTTGCCATCTTTCCCTTGTTGTTTTCTTGCCGGATCTCTTGTTTTCTTGTGTTCTTGCTTGTGTAGTCACGATGACTCAATAAAACACAAAGTTGTGTGATTTTTCCAATACAAATAAGAATGGTTTTTTAGCAATCCTCGTGCGGAGTCTTATGATAGTAATGCCGCTTTGTTGAATCATGTTTTGAAAGAGCAATTTCCGATAATCCCAATGAGGAGGCCGCGTCCCATCTAAGCACTTTCATAGAATTGTGTGATATGCAAAAGAAGAAAGATGTGGACAATGATATTGTCAAGATGAAATTATTTCCATTCTCTTTGTGTGATCGTGCTAAAATCTGGTTTTCATCTTTGGCACAAGATAGTATTGATTCTTGGAACAAGTGCAAAGATGCTTTTATGACAGTATTTTCTTCCCGCGAAAATTATTTCTCTTAGAAATCAGATTATGAATTTTAAACAACTTGAGCATGACCATGTTGCCCAATCTTGGGAAAGGATGAAATTTATGATAAGAAAGTTCCCAACTCATGGTTTGAATTGTGGATGATCCTACAAAAAATTTATGCGGGATTGAATTTTGTTTTTATAAATCTTTTAGATTCAGCTATGGGTGGTACTTTTATGGAAATTACTTCGGGTGATGCTACTAAATTGCTTGATAATATTATGACTAATTATTCACAATGGCATACAAAAAGATCTCCTACTAGTGAAAAGGCTAATTCTATTGAAGAAATTGATGCTTTGAGAGACAAAGTTCATGCTCTTATGAAATTGGTTGGTAGTGAGCATGCTCCTATTGATCCTAATGATGTCCTTTGTCTACTTTGATTAAGAAAAATAATGATCCCGTAGATGTGAATTTTGTCTCGCGAAATAATTTTAATAACAATGCTTATAGGAACAATTTTAACACTAAGCCATATCCTCGAAGTTCTTTAAATAATTATGGTAATTACTATGTCAATTCTCATAATAATTATTCTAGGATACCCTCTGATCGTGAGATTAATATTAAGTAATTTATCAATGTTCAAAAGGCTTTTTATTACCACGATAGAACAAAAGTTGAATAAAATTGATGATATGTCTAGAAGCATTGATAGAATTTTGCATGATGTAGAAAATCTCAAGATTTTTTTCCTAAGGTTGATATTCATGTATCAATTAAAGCTTTACACGTTTCCATAGATGAAAGTAAGAAAAGAACCGCTATGCTTAGAGCTAAAAGACAATTTTTAGAAAGAGTGTTTCCCAATTGCTTTCACAAAAATGGTGAAGAGATTAAAATGATTGGTATTTCTGCTATTGATTCCCTATTTAATAATGTTAAAATAATGATGAGGGAACTGAAGAAGTGTCAACTTTAGCTAGAGGGCGTTCCCATGATTTGAAGGGTGAAAATCTTATTGAAAAAATGTATAAAGGTGGGATTGAAGAGGTAACAAAATTAGCTAGCGATGCACCCACTAGTTCGGATTGCAAAAATAATAATTTGATAGCTCTCCTTGATTGAGTGTATTTCTATGTTGCAATCTATGATAAATTCACCCAATGCCTATGAACAAAATAAAGCTTTTACTAAACATATTTCGGATCTCGTGATTAAAACTTTGGAATATAAGTTAGAACTAGAGATTCCAATTCCTAGAAAATTACATGATGAATGGGAACCCACCATTAAGATCAAAATCAAGAATTTTGAGTACTATGCTTTATGTGATTTTGGTGCTAGAGTTTCTACAATCCCTAAATTTCTTTGCGATGTGCTTGATCTTACCGATATTAAAGAGTGTTCTCTCAATTTGCACTTGGCGGATTCTACTATTAAAAATCTCTCGGAAGAATTACTGATGTTCTTATTCTGGCAAATAGGAATTGTGTGCCCATAGATTTTGTTGTTCTTGATATTTACTGCAATTTGTCTTGTCCAATAATGTGACGCCCTCGATTTTATTGTTCTTGATATTGAGTGCAATGCGTACGACCAAGATCAAGGACTCAGGGGAAGATACCAGAACACAACTCTAGACACAAATTAAAACATACAAGCTTCATATTACAAGCCACGGGCCTCGAGGGATCGAATACAGAAGCTCAAGAAACACACGAGTCAACGGAAGCAACAATTATCTGAGTACAAACATATAAAATGGAAATGCCTTAGAGAAGGCTAGCACAAAAGATACATCAATCGAACGAGGCAGGCCTCCTTCCTGGGAACCTCCTAAACTACTCTGAGTCGTCAGCGGCCTCCATGTAGAAGTAAGCACCATCGGGGTAGTAGACATCATCAGCGGGATACGCCAACTCCTGGGCTCCATCATTTGGTCACAGAAATTGTATCAAGGGGAAAAGGGGAGCAAAGCAACAATGAGTACTCATCCAAAGTACTCGTAAGACTGACATCAGAACTGTACTAAGTATGCATCAGTATCAAAGGAAAGGGGTTGTATGTGGAGTGACTGCAACAATGCGAGAATAGAGATAGGGGGCTAGTCCAATCGATGACTAGCATCTTCAGCGTCTTGCAGCAATAGACGAGACTAGAGCAAGTAACACAATTATATAGTCATATTGTTGTAGCAATATTAACTAAGGTCACGCCTAGAGATCCTTCCTCGACTCCCTGCGGGAAAGATATCCCGGAGCAAACGTTCTAGTTAAGTAACAGTTGAAGTTGTATAAGATCGGGGCACAACTCCAAGTCGTCCTGTAACCGTGGACATGACTATTCGAATAGTTAATTTCCATCCCTGCAGGGGTGCACCACAGTACCCAACACGCTTGATAAACTCTCGCCGAACACACTTTCCTGGGTCATGCTCGGCCTCGGAACATCAACACGTTGCAGCCCTACCTAGGCTCAACGGAGAGGCCAGCCCGCCGGTCTAAATCCTAAGCACACAGGGGTCACTGGCCCATCGCCCTTTGCGCTCCTGCATGATGCAAGGGCGACCGATGTCAGTCCTGGCATCTCTTATACAAGAACGATGCTTATCCAGGCCACTCGGGCGCGCGCTGCTCCATTGCTAAAGTCTGAATAGCTTCGGCAGATACCACGACGTCAAGTATCCATAACTTCTACCACGTGAAGGTTAGTGCGAAAAGGTCTCCCGACTAACTCAGGTCAAATACCAAAATCCCAATAGAATTTTTGTTAACACTGCGGCGACGATCAACAATCCATGATATGTGGTCCCGTCGCCCCATCTCGAGGATGTGTGGCAAGGGCCCAGAATGCCCGACCACGCCTCGTCACATTCATGCGGGAATCCACCCACAACACAACTCATCATTTTCCTAGTATCAAGGATAAGTAACTGCGCGACTGTAACATTAGAGGGATCCGAGGTATCACCCTCGATGGATTCCGAACGGTGTAACCATCAAGGGTGACCAGGGAGGAATCACCCTCAATGGACCAAGCTTGATAGGTTGTACGACAAAGTCGTTATCGGAGGCGGTGAAGGAGGAATCACCCTTTGTGAACCACCGCCGGTCAACTACACTACAACGCTAGCATCGTAGTATGTAACGAGGTGTCACCCTCGGTACTTGATGGTAGCTCTGTAGAGTCATACAACTAAGGGGGTGTGAGTGATGTGATGGGTCTTGGCTCGTCGATCAAATGATCAAGACTTGATGAAAAATCAGGGGCAACTGGACTAAGGGGGGTCAACGGGAATCACTACTCCACCTATACTAAATAATTTAAAGTGCGGTAGAGTGAAATAGAAGTTCATCAAAAACATGCTATACATCAGAATAGGAGCTATCTACAACACTAGCAAAATCTAATTTAAGCATGAGGGATAAGGAATATGCAATATAGGAATGATCAAGGGGGGTGCTAGCCTTGTTGCTCTGCGGCAAAGGACTGGTCGTAAGGAGGGTAGTCGTACCCGACAGTAGCGTCAGTCTCGGGGTCTACCCGAGAGAAGAGGGGAATAAACAATTAATATAAAAGCACAAATGCAACATGATGCATGGCATGGCAATATGCAGGGCTAGGCATGAGCTAATGCAGTATTATATGTCATAGGCGTATCCGGAAAATATCTGACGATATTTCCCGGGTCTCTGGCTAGTACCGCACAAGCGAAAATGATTGAAAAGTTCCATGTTCGCTATGCTAGGGACGCGTGACAAACGAACGGATAGCGCTGATTACCCACAAGTGTAGGGGATCGCAACAGTTTTCGAGGGTAGAGCATTCAACCCAAATTTATTGATTCGACACAAGGGGAAGCGAAAGAATACTCTCAAGTATTAGCAGCTGAGGTCAATTTCAACCAATCATGAAAGATTAGTGTCTTCAAGCAAAGTATCAGTAGAAAAGTGGTATGACGGCAGACTATTCCTAACATGTTGTATCAATGGCGCTAGTAAGTAGCACGTGGACTATTCTTCCCCGACAACATCTCCAGAAAAGTCTTGCAACAAGTAACAGTAAAGTAACAGCAGTAGTGACAACAGTAGCAAGGAACAGCAGTAGTGATAGCAGTAGCAAGGAACAACAGTAGTGACAACAGCAACAGAGTAACAGCAGTAGCAACAGTAGTAGCGACAAAGTAACGTAGCAAGGACCAGTAGTAAAAGACTCATAGGCAGTGGATCGGTGATGGATGAGTATGACAGAGGTGATTCATCATGTAACAGCTATAACACAGAGAGATATGTAACTCGCTCCCGTTCGTCAATCTAATGTAGGCATGTATTCCGTATGTAGTCATACGTGCTTAGGGAAAAGAACTTGCGTGACATCTATTGTCCATCCCTCCCGTGGCAGCGGGGTCCTAATGGAAACTACGGGATATTAAGGTTCTCCTTTTAATAAAGAACCGGACCAACGCATTAACACTTGGTGAGTACATGAACTCCTCATACTATGGTCATCTCCAGGAGTGGTTCCGCTATTTTCACTCCGGGGTTGCCGGGTCATAACACATAGTAGGTGACTACAACTTGCAAGATAGGATCTAAAACACACATATATTGGCGACAACATAATAGGTTCAGTTCTGAAATCATGGCACTCGGGCCCTAGTGATAAGCATTAAGCATGGCAAAGTAGTAGCAACATCAATCTCAGAACATAGTGGATACTACGGATCAATCCCCGTCAAAACTAACTCGATTACACGATAGATCTCATCAAACTCATCACCGTCCAGCAAGCCTATGATGAGATTACTCACGAACGGTGAAGAGCATAATGGAATTGGCGATGGAGGAAGGTCGATGATGACGATGGCGACGATTTCCCCTCTCCGGAGCCCAAAGCGGACTCCAGATCTGCCCTCCAGATGATGAACAGGGGGTGGCGGCGCCTCCGTATCGTAAAACGTGATGAATCCTTCTCTTTGATTTTTTCCGAGCGAGATGGAATAAATAGAGCTGAGTTTGGAGGCGGTGGCGCCACGTGGACCCCACAAGCCCTCATGGCGCGGCCTGGGGGAGTGGTCGCGGCCTGTGCACTTGTGGCCCACCGGTTCACCTCCTCCGGTGGATCTTTCCGCAGGTATTTTTCATTAATTCCAGAAAAATTCTCCCTAAATTTTCAGGTCATTCTGAGAACTTTTATTTCTGCACAAAAACAACACCATGGCAATTCTGCTGAAAGCAGCGTTAGTCCGAGTTAGTTCCATTCAAATCATGCAAATTAGAGTCCGAAACAAGGGCAAAAGAGTTCGAAAAAGTAGATACGACGGAGACGTATCAAATCCCCAAGCTTAAAGCATTGCTTGTCCTCAAGCAATTCAGTTGACAAACTGAAAGAGACAAAATAAAACTTTGACGAACTCTGTTTGATCTTGTTGTTGCAACTATGTCTAACTCATAACCAGAATTTCAGCAAGATCACAAGCAAACCACATAAGCAAATGACATCTAGATCTCACGGTAAACTCATATCAATGGCATAATCAACTAGCGAGCAAATAATAATAAGCCTCAAATGTCAACACTTCAATCAAAACAACAAGAAGCAGTACGAATAGATGGTATCTCGCTAGCTCTTTCTGAGACCGCAAAACATAAATGCAGAGCACCTTCAAACACCAAGGGCTGACTAAACATTGTAATTCAAGGCAAAGAAGATCCAGTCATAGTCATACTCAACACAGTTAAAAGCAAAGCATAAAAATGACAGAGGTGCTCTCTAATTGGTGCTTTTGTAAGAGGAGGATGAGTCAACAGGAACATAAATAGACAGGCCCTTCGCAGAGGGAAGCATTCATTTGCAGAGGTGCCAGAGCTCAAGGTTTGAAAACAGAGATAATAATTTTGGGTGGCATGCTTTCCTTGTCAACGCAGTGACTAACAGTTCTCAACATCTTCCATGCTACACATGCTATAGGCGGTTCCCAAACAGAAAAGTAAAGTTTTAACTCCCCCACCACCAATCAATCACACTCCACGGCTAGCTGAATCCTCGGGTACCGTCCATACCAAGATCAATCATGGGGGAGTTTTGTTTGCAATTATCTTTACGATTTGAGCATGGAACTGGGAATTCCAATTACCGGCCCCTTTCTCGTGAAGGATAGTGAATAAACACATATCGAGGATAACACGCCTAGCATGGAAGATACCAATAGCACCGTGTCACCACATGAGCGGTTCGGGCATGCAAAACAGATTATTTCTTGAAGGTTTAGAGAGTGGCACATGCCAATTTACTTGGAACGGCACATAGGTAGGTATGGTGGACTCATATGGAACAACTTTGGGTTTATGGAAGTGGATCCACAAGCAGTATTCCCGCTTAGTACAAGTGAAGGCTAGCAAAAGACTGGGAAGCGACAACCTAGAGAGCGACAACAGTCATCAAAATGCATTGAGATTAACTAACATTGAGTGCAAGCATGAGTAGGACATAAATCACCATGAACATGAATATCATAGAGGCTATGTTGATTTTGTTTCAAATACATGCGTGAACATGCGCCTAGTCAAGCCACTTGAATCATTCAAAGGAGGATACCATCCTATCATACTACATCATAGTCATCTCAACATTCATGTGGGCATCCAAGTCAAACCATTATAATCTCCTAGCTAAGTAAGCATGGCATAAGCAACTATGATATCTAAGTTGTAATTGCAAACATGTTTCTCTCACAACAAAGCTGAATCAGGCATCATGAGCTAGTCATATTTACAAACACAAAATAGATCGAGTTCATACCAGCTTTTCCAGGCTCAGTCACTTCATCATATATCGTCATTATTGCCTTTCACTTGCACGACCGAATGATGTGAACACTAATAAGTGTACTCGTGCATTGGACTACGCTGGAATCTGCAGGCAAACACAAAGGAGAAGACAAAGTAATATGGCTCTTTGAAAGCTAAACAGGTATGCATGCAAGAGCCACTAAACATTGTAACCACAGTCTTCTACCTTGACCCAAAGAAAAAGAAAACTTTTTACACGAGAAAGCTCCCAAAAAGCAAAAGAAGAAAAAGAAAATCTTTTTGGTTTTTCTCAAACTAGACACACACACGAAAATAAAACGAGAAAAAGAAAATAAACTAGCATGGATGATACAGTGGTAAAGTGTGAACACCGACGAACAAAGTGAAAGCATAAGCAGGAATGTAAAGTCGGTGAGAACACGTACTCCCCCTAGCTTAGGCTTTTGGCCTAAGTTGGTCTACTCCCAAGGATGGTCCTGGCGAAACCCAAAATCATAATGGGGGTTATACGGGAGCGCTGCAGCCACTGCCTGAATAGCTGCCTCACGGAGACGAGCAACCTTTGTCTCCCTCTCATACTCCTCTACCTCTCCTCTGGTTATGTAATATCTTCGTTTTTCCTGAAAGTCAAAGAAGGCAGGAGCAGGAAGGGTAATATGGAAAACACGCTGCCGGTTAAATATCAAACGGTATAGGAGGGATTCAATATCCCTCTCAAGGAACTGGTAGCGTGTCAAAGTGACACGGTCAAGGAAAGCTGTATGGAGCGGGGGATCTCCTTCATGGATGGGTACTCCAAAAAAATTTGCTATGCGAGTGGCATAGATCCCACCATAGAAATCCCCTTCATTAGCATTCTTATTCAGCCTCCTTGCTATTATAGCTCCCATGTTGAAGCATTTGTCACCCGTCCCTGCGCTGTTAAGGATACTAAGGTCGAGTGCGCAGAGGTGACAATGCTCAATCTTGCCATTAATGCATCTGCCTATGAAGAGGGCAAAGTAATGCAAGGCAGGAAAATGAATACTCCCCATGGTAGCTTGCGTAATGTCTCTAGTTTCTCCAACAGTAATACCAGAACAAAAATCTCTAACCAAAGATTTAGGAGGATAACTGAGGCTACCCCAAATAGGTATTTTGCAAATTCTATTGAAATCCTCTAAATCCATGGTATACGATTTATCATAGAGATCAAACAGTACCGATGTCTCACGGCCAGCTGAAAATTTGAATCTATGAACAAAAGAGGCAGTGAGAGTAACATCCTATTCACATTTATCAGAGATGAATTCTTCGAGTCCGACGTTGTGAACAAGTGCATCAAACTCATCTTTGAAACCTTCCTCAATCATAAATTCCTCAGAAGGCCATTCATATGGTTGTACCTGCGCGTCCCTTGGTTGGTAAGGATCAGGCTCCCGAATTGCAAGACGGGGACCTCTCTTGCTTGAGGAACCACCATGAAAGTTTCTCCTGGACATCTTCCTTTTCTGAAATTTTCAGTGACCCAAAGGAAAAGTGAACAAGGCTCAACTAAACTAGTAGCAACTACTCCCACAAGTTCCTAGAGGCCATATTACGCATCAAAACTACTTGGGACAAGCTAAAATTAGCATGCAAAGCTCAAGAACATGGTCACCAAGGCAGCAAAAATACGCGGAGTATAAGGCACTAGAGCAAAAACTAATTGGACCAATGGAAGAGTCACTTACCAGGGAGTAATTTCCCCAAAACAGTTCGGAGAACGGTGATTTGAGCAAAGTGATCGCAAATCCGAGCAAGAGGATCAAGAACACGGGTTTGAGCTGTGAAACGATTTTTTTCTGGAGCTAGGAGAACCAGATGAGAGCAAGAATGAGTGGAGGGGGTGCCTGTGGGCCCCACGAGCCTGGGTGGCGCGGCCAGGGGGTGCCCGCGCCATCCGGGCTTGTGGCCCAGTGTTGCAGCCCCCAGACAAGCTCTTTGTCTGAGAATTTTTCAAAAAATCCAGAAAAAATCATACTTGATTTTCAGGACGTTCGGAATTTTTTTATTTTCGAGGTACTTTTCTACCGGACGCTAAAACAAAAAAACAAGGAAAACTAAACTAAATCTATCATTTTTCTTCTAAGCAACCTAAAGTGAAAGCTTGGAACAGAGGTTTGTGACTCCTCGATTCATCCATCTCATGGTCATCGAAAGAAATCCGTCAATGGGGTTGATCAAGTCTCTTTGACAAACCTTTTCGAATCGCAGAAGAGAACGGAGAATTTTCGAATTGTCACTAGGTTACCTCAATGGGGATGTGTATCTCCCCAACAAGCAAATCATACTTCATCTTGACACGAGGAATAGGGCATTCAAAGCTCCCAATAAGAATCGATGAAGTTTTTTCGATAGCATTGATGCAATGTACTCAATATTGTTTCTTCGGAAAGTGCACCGTATGCTCATTACCGTTGACATGGAAAGTGACATTGCCTTTGTTGCAATCTATAACAGCCCCTGCAGTGTTCAAAAATGGTCTTCCGAGGATGACAGCCATGGCATCGTCCTCGGGAATATCCAAGATAACAAAGTCTGTTAAGATAGTGACCTTAGCAACCATAACAGGAACGTCCTCGCAAATGCCGATAGGGAAAGCACTTGATTTGTGGGCCATTTGCAGAGAGATTTCAGTGGATGTCAACTTATCCAGTTCAAGCCTACGATAAAGAGAGAGAGGCATAACACTAACACCGGCTCCAAGGTCGCATAACGCAGTTCTAACGTAGTTGCCTTTAATGGAGCAAGGTTAGTGGGCACACCGGGATCACCTAGTTTCTTAGGAGTTCCACCCTTGCAGGTATAATTAGCGAGCATGGTGGAAATCTCAACCTCAGGTATCCTCCTCTTATTAGTCACAATATCTTTCATGTACTTAGCATACGGAGACATTTTGAGCATATCTGTCAAACACATTTGTAGAAAGACAGGTCTGATCATTTCAACGAAGCGCTCAAAATCCTCATCATCCTTTTTCTTGGATTGTTTGGGAGGAAAGGACATAGGTTTCTGAACCCATGGTTCCCTTTCTTTACCATGCTTCCTAGCAGCGAAGTCATTCTTATCGTATCTCTTAGTCTTAGGCTGTGGGTTATCAAGATCAACATGTTCAATCTCCACATCCTTATCATTGCTAGGTTGAGCATCATCTTGAACATCACTATTGATATTATCATTAGGCTCATGTTCATCACCAGATTGTGTTTCAGCATTAGAGGTAGAGGCATCGTTTGGACTCTCAGGTGTAGCAGCAACAGGGTTGCTAGCGTGCGGGTTCCTATCATCTTTCTTCTTATTTCTAGGATGACTAGATGCATCAGTGCCAACTCCTTGAGAATCTTGTTCAACTTTCTTCGGATGACCCTCAGGATACAAAGGTTCCTAGGTCATTCTACCGCCTCTAGTAACGACTCTGACGGAATTGTCATTCAACTCATTGAGCAAGTCATTTTGATCTTTAAGTACTTGTTCTACCTGAGTAGTAACCATAGAGGCATGTTTACTCAGAAGCTTAAGATCATTGACATTTCTGTGCACACAAGCACTTAAATGACTAAGAATACGAGCATTCTGTTCCAATTGTCTGCTAACATAATCATTGAAACTCTGTTGTTTGGCAACAAAGTTATCAAATTCATCCAGGCATAGGCTAGCAGGTTTATCAAAATGAATATCACTCTCATCAAAACTTGGCAGAGAATTTCCACTTGTGCAGTAAATTCTCAACATCATAGCTATCCTTACACGCAAGAAAGTCCTCAGCTATCTCTCCCTCCATAACATAACACTCATGCATATCAGAGAATTCATATCTAGGAGAGCTAGTTCTAACAAACGAAATAGCAGGTTCTACTTCAATAGTATCAGTAGTTTCAGAAGTATCATCACATCTAGCAGCAACTCTAGCAATTTGTGCATCAAGGAATGCACCTAGTGGCAAAGCAGTATCAAGCATAGCATCATCATAAGCATCATGGGCAGCAGAAGTAGCATCATCAAGCACAGGCGACATATCAAGATTTCTAGTAGGAGGTGATGTCGCAAACTTACTCATAACTAAAGGTGAATCAGGTGTAGAGCTAGATGGCAGTTCCTTACCTCTCCTCGTAGTGTAAGGCAAGATTTTAGTTCTTGGATCTTTCGGATTCCTCATAGTGATCACCAGACGTAAATCCCAAGTGACTCAGAGAATATAGTTGTGCTTCCCCGGCAACGGTGCTAGAAAATAGTCTTGATAACCCACAAGTGTAGGGGATCGCAACAGCTTTTGCGGGTAGAGTATTCAACCCAAATTTATTGATTTGACACAAGGGTAAGCGAAAGAATATTCTCAAGTATTAGGAGCTGAGTTTGTCAATTTCAACCACACCTGAAAGATTAGTGTCTGCAAGCAAAGTATCAGTAGAAAAGTGGTATGATAGCAACGGCGTCAGAAAAAGATTTGTTGACGGCAGACTATTCCTAACTTGTTGTATCAATGGCGCCAGTAAGTACCACGTGGACGGGGGACTATTCTTCCCCGGCAATGGCTCCAGAAAAGTCTTGCAACAAGTACCAGCAAAGTAACAGCAGTAGTGACAGTAGTAGCAAGTAACAAGAGTAGCAACGAACAACAGTAGTGACAGCAGCAGCAGAGTAACAATAGTAGAAACAGTAGTAGCGACAAACTAATGTAGCAAGGACCAGTAGTAAAAGACTCATAGGCAGTGGATCGGTGATGGATGAGTATGACAGAGGTGATTCATCATGTAACAGCTATAACACAGAGAGATATGTAACTCGCTCCCGTTCGTCAATCTAATGTAGGCATGTATTCCGTATGTAGTCATACGTGCTTAGGGAAAAGAACTTGCGTGACATCTATTGTCCATCCCTCCCGTGGCAGCGGGGTCCTAATGGAAACTACGGGATATTAAGGTTCTCCTTTTAATAAAGAACCGGACCAACGCATTAACACTTGGTGAGTACATGAACTCCTCATATTATGGTCATCTCCGGGAGTGGTTCTGGCTATTGTCACTCCGGGGTTGCCGGGTCATAAGACATAGTAGGTGACTACAACTTGCAAGATAGGATCTAAAACACACATATATTGGCGACAATATAATAGGTTCAGATCTGAAATCATGGCACTTGGGCTCTAGTGACAAGCATTAAGCATGGCAAAGTAGTAGCAACATCAATCTCAGAACATAGTGGATACTAGGGATCAATCCCCGTCAAAACTAACTCGATTACATGATAGATCTCATCCAACTCATCACCGTCCGGTAAGCCTACGATGAGATTACTCACGAACGGTGAAGAGCATGATGGAATTAGCGACGGAGGAAGGTTGATGACGACGATGGCGACGATTTCCCCTCTCCGGAGCCCAAAACGGACTCCAGATCTGCCCTCCAGATGAAGAAGAGGGGGTGGCGCCGCCTCCGTATCGTAAAACGCGATGAATCCTTCTCTTTGATTTTTTTCCGGGCGAGACGGAATAAATAGAGCTGAGTTTGGAGGCGGTGGCGCCACGTGGGCCCCACAAGCCCTCATGGCGCGGCTTGAGGGGGTGGCCACGGCATGTGGGCTTGTGGTCCACCGGTTCACCTCCTCCGGTGGATCTTTGCGCAGGTATTTTTCATTAATTCCAGAAAAATTCTCCGTAAATTTCCAGGTCATTCCGAGAACTTTTATTTCTGCAGAAAAACAACACCATGGCAATTCTGCTGAAAACAGCGTTAGTCCGGGTTAGTTCCATTCAAATCATGCAAATTAGAGTCCGAAACAAGGGCAAAAGAGTTCGGAAAAATAGATACGACGGAGACGTATCAAGCGCATCCGGGTTCGTCCCGTTTTCTAATCAACTTTCATGTACAAATTATTTTCATCCGGACTACGGATTATCTTATATTAATTTTTCTAATTTATTAATATTCAGAAATTAAACAGATCTAATTTCAGTCAAAAACATTTATGACATCAACATGATGTCATGCTCACATCAAGAGTCAACCATGGGGTTGACTGGTCAAATTGATGAGTGGGCCCCACATGTCATAGACATATTTTAATTAAGTTTAATAAATTTTAATTAGATTTAATTAAGGGGGCTGGACCCACATGTGAGTGTCACATTAGGCTAAACTAATTATTTTAACTTAAACTAAGAGAGTCATTAATGCTAATGACCTGGGCCCACATGTCATTCTATAATAGATTAACAATAGATTAGTCAAACTATTAATCTTAATTACTCTTAATTAACTAATTAATAATTTCTTTTAATTATTATTATTAATTCATTTTTTCCTAATTAGACATTTGAGATGGCGGTCCCACGTGTCATTTGGTGGGGGGTTAATCCCCCACTAACCACAACGCATAGAGGGCTAGCCACGGATTTCGCTGGTGACCGTGGTGGCCACCAACAGTGGAGGGGCGCATCAGGGAGCATGCGGGGGGCTACCGGCGGCAGGTGGCTGAAGTAGGTAGTGCATGGGGCAGAGGAAGCCGAGGGGAGCCAGCAGGCGGCTGGGAAGGGCGGCTAGAGCCAGACGGTCGAGGTGCGAGGGCCGAGCGCAGCAGCGGGCGCCGGGGGTGCGGTCGAAGGTGTAGCGGGGCTTTGATAGTGGTGGGTGGAGCGGATATCGGCGGCTTGCCGAAGTACGATCGGAGGGTGGGAAGAGGGGATGGGGAGAGCATCGAGGCTAACCACCATTGCAAGGGTACGCCGGTGTGGCTTGGTAGAGCCGGTGAGGACGAGGTGAGGAGGGCCGGCAGGGCAAAGGCGTCCGGTGGCGGTGCTCCGACGGGGAGGGTCGGCTCCGCGTCGGATCTGCCGGCAAGGGGAGCCGCCGATTGAGTGTCTCGGGTGGGAGAGGGAGTAATGAGTGGGGCTAGGGTAGATTACGTCAAATGGGGGTTTATATACCCCCAGTAGGTGTTGCGCATGCTCGGGGGTTTAGGTGGGTCAGTTGGCCCAGTTGGGGTCGGCCCAGTGGGGGTGGGTTTTTTCCTTTAAATTGTTTTCCCTTTCCCTTTTCATTTATTTTTCTTTTTGTTGTTTTATTTATTTTTCTTTAAAATATCTCTTTCGAAAAATGGTGGATCTAATCCATTATTTATGTTGAAATTTTTTGCACTGTCCCAAAAAGTGTTGGGAGTCTTAGAATTTATCTGGAATTGATTTAAATCAAAAGGCATTTAATAATAAGTTTTAACCTGTGTTCCAATTGTTTTCAGGCACTAACGTACTTGGTAAATTGCTGGTTTCAATTTTATAAATACTTAGGGATTATTTGCAACCTAAGCATGATTTTTAAATTGAAGTTTGCAAAACTTTTATATCCACTTTTGAAATGAATCTGAATTGCAAATGAAATTGAATTAGAGTTTGATTCCAACCGTGATCATGAATTGATTAGCAAAATGTATTAGCTTAATCTTGGCCATAACTGTAGCTTACTTACAATGATTAGTGTAGCATGATCCATGGATGTCACAACTCTCCACCACTAAAAGAAATTCTTGTCTCGAGAATTAAGAGGTAGAGGTAAGGGGGAAGGTTTGGTTACGATATTATAATGAATCTTCTCGGTCTGGTTTGCTCTTCCCCAAGAAATTTATCCTTTACGTTGAAGTCTTCATTTCTCTGACTTAGGTCAACTGATGAATTCGTCATCCTTCCTTCGGTATCTTCATCGCCCTAGAAATTAGATAATAGGGAAAACTTTGGAAGAACGTACCTTGACAAAGTTGGGCATCAGACGACAAACTCAGGGAAGGGGACATGAATAATTCCTCAAGTTGCAAGTCACATAATTCATTGATTGTAACATGCGATGGTACCAAGGTTCAAAATGGTTAGGCAATCCTTTGATACCTAAAGAGATATGAAAGGGGGTTTAGAGCAACAAAAATAAGTATTGTGTCTAATACAAGAAAAGATCATCCCATTGGACGGTGGCTTGGGAATTTCATACAAAGCTAAGTGCAAAGGATACTTTGGAGTCAAAGATGTACACAAGAGTCAGGTTTCAATCATGTGGAACTTTGGGTTATGGACCCACCATGTGGGTTGGGAATAGGCAGAGTGGTGACATCTTGTACGATCTTGGTAGCAAGACATGTCAGAGGACAGCCTGTCGGTTATGTTGGCAACAATGTCGGTAGCAAGGGCGGGGGGCGAATAGAACCATTTTCCTGCTCATTAAAATGAGGCGGACCAATAGGCAATGTTCTCATCCACCGGCGGCTACCAGAATGTTATTCACAATAGTAACAGGGTCTTACTGACAGAGTTGTTCGCCAAGGTTTTTACCTAAGCAGGGAATTACCACTGGCCTGATAAATTAGAATTCAAGAAAGGTTAAACATACCACCGGGAAAGGAAAATGTGTTCACACACAAGTAATAGAGTATAGCTTTCTCAAGGTATTCGGAGCATGGTATACATGATAGGTCATCAAATACATAACCATTTTGATAAAGGGGCAAGAAGAATCATGAGGCTTATCCATCCAATACTGTTCGGATAACTGATCAAGAACTATTTATAATTGCGCTTCCAATGTTCCTGTCGACATTTGACGTACAACATATGTGCTGCAAGGTAGCATCAAGATGGCCATCAAATAAATGTCAAACTTTGGGTACATAAAGGATCCACCGGGAACAACTTATAAAATAAGTCATACAATTTCCATATGGAAGAATGGTGAATCTTGCTGAACAAGATGCTATAACAATAGTGCCGGGACCCCGATCCTAAGCCATAGGAATCCAGCCTGTAACACATCGCATCCCTTTGCAGTCTCACGCACGGTTAACTCCACGACTGCAGCCTTACCTTAGCCGGGACCGTTTGCGTGTTTTGACTCACGTATGCAATAGTGTCGCTAGCATTCCAATGTCAAAGAACCCGGATCGACAAGTCTAGTCATAAACCAAAGTGGTAGTACCGCACAAGGACAGGCATACATGACCCAACAAAGCAGGTGTCGGTCACAGCGAGTGTAGACGAGTCGTAGCAAGCTACAAGGACTCCATTACATCGCGTGATATTTCCCCAAAGGGGACAGACACAGCAGCTAAGAAGGACACATGCCGGTCAACCAATGTGTCCGGAGCAGTAGCAAGCTACCATGGCTCGTTGGATCACAAAGGGGCATTTCCCTATAAGGAGTGCTACTAAAATTCACGACTAGGTAATCGAACCCCATACATATCAAGTACGACACACGTACGCGTGGCATACTGATATGTATAGATACATCGATGGCATCACAACATAACCATAAACATACAAGCTTTATTTAAGAGGCTCAGAAGAGCCACACACATAATATTACACAGTAAGGGTCTCACGACCCATAATAGCAGTCATTCAGTTACAAGCCAGCGGAAGAGTTTAAAACTGTCTGGGTACAGACAGGTGCAACTAGAAGGCACATGGCCTGACTATACTACAAACCCAACGTAGGGCCAGATCGTAGCTGGGACACCAGCTACTCGTCGTTGTCGATGTCTACGAAGAACCCTCCATTAGGGTCATTAGCAACCTCTGCAACATTTATTAAGCAATCATGAGTACGGAGGTACTCAGCAAGACTTTAGGATAACTATCTACTCATGCAAAGTATCAATAAGGTATTGTGGGGTTTCATGCGGAAAGCCACCATTTGACTCGTGGCTAGACAACTTGCATTTTTAAATAATTTTGACAACTTGATTTCTCGCACACGAGTCCACTAACACCACAACAATACACCATCGTGGAATCATTCCGTCTCCATACGGAATTGCTGTCCACGACACTCACGCTTATCTTGAAAATTTTATGAGTAGCCATTGAAGTTATCTATGAACAACATATGTCTCCAAGTAGTCCATATCCGCGGACGCGGCTATTCGAATAGATCATAACCCTGCAGGGGTATACTTCGTCACACACGCTCTCGCCACTTATCGCCATGTGCACGTCATGCACCTCGGCAACCTTCAAGCGGAAGCCCAGCAAGGGAGTCGGCCACGACTGTTAACCACACTAGTACCTAGTCCAGGTTTATCGCCTATCTGAGAGTAACCCGTACGGAAGTCCGGCCGAGGTTTCTGCCACGGCCTCAAACGATGTGCGCAGGGTTCCCAAGCCCACCATCCAGGTGCCACTTGGTACACCATGCCACTGCCTACCGCATCACATCCCACCTCTCAGGTCAGCACTATGCACGGCCTCCAGCATGACTATAAACACCAGAAACTACTTGCAACTCCTCGAACGAGTACTAAGCGATTAATAAGTCGAGAGGGTCAATTAAGTATCCCAATGTGTGGTAGTATCTAGTCTTGGATTACATACACGGAACTCGGTTCCTAAGGACGGTTCCAATGAAACAACCCGCCATGTACTCCTACACAGCCTTTCACTGGTACCTTTACCAAATCAGGTTCAACACACAACCTTTGCTTACCGAACACATTCTCACAATTCTGTTCATCTCCCAGATGACAGACCATACACAACTCTAAGCATAGCATGCATAGCAGGATAAGGCACATCATGGCTCAAGCAACTACCAGGTATGCTAGGTTGCAAGGTTCGGCTATTTACTATGACAAGGTTAGGTCATGCAAAGGAAGTGGGTTCAACTAACGTGGCAAAAGCATTTGAAGCATTTGATCCTAATGCAATAAGTAAGTGCAGGAGCAAGAACATGGGATTTATCGGGATGATCAAAATGGTTGCTTGCCTTGTTGCTCAGAGGAGTGACGATATCCGTCAGACGGATATTCGGTGGAATCCGAGGGAGCGGAGCCTACCGAAAGGAATGACAACAATCAATATCAAGCATATGCAATCAAGATGATGCATGAGCATGGCATGAGAATGCAAGGTGATATACTATTATAACTAACATGTATTAGGTTTGAAGTTGATTTGAATCACATTCAAATATCACTTCAAATTAGGTATTCTCGGATACCATTTTAATTGATTCGACCTGATGCTCAGATCAACTTGATGTTAACATGCATGGAATGACATGTTAGGTTGCTGGTTTGTAATTAGGACAGTATTTGATCATGTCAATCATAGTGAAATTTAAATATTTTCCATATTCCATTTATAAAGTATTTATAAGAATTGACTTATTCATTAATCTACATGTTTGGGTTCTGTAACATTTTCAAACATGTTTGAAAATGACATATTCAGATTCCTTGAATTTTTCTCATACTTTTTTGTATATAAATTATTTTCATTGGAGTTAGAGATTAATTTCTATGAATTTTTACAGTTTTAAACATTTCTGGAATTATTTTTATACTGGAAAATCCCTTTACTGCATCAGCATGACATCAGCAGGTCCAACTTGCCGTTGAAAGTCAAACCTGACCAGTGGGACCCACTGGTCAGTGTCTCTGGTCAGTTTTAGATTAAAATTAAACTTAATTACCTAATTAATCTCACTGGACCCACATGTCAGTGACTTATCAAATTAATTAAATTTATTTGATTTTATTTTTATTATTCCTAAACTCCCAGAGGTTGGCCCCACACGTCAGTGGCTCAGGCCAGCTGAGATCCACCGGCGGCGAGGTCGTCCTTGCCGGCGGGGAGCCTCCGGCGAGCACCAGTAAGTCGGAGGGGCTCGGAAACGGCCCACAGGGGGCCAAACTCGGCGCGGAGAGCACCAGAGGAACGACACCTTTCCCGCGGGTTCATTTTTGCACTTGGCTGGGGCTGATCTGGTCGGAGATGACGCCGGCGACGAGCTTAGCGGTGGCCAAGGTTCGGGCGTCATCGAGGTCATCAAAACAGAGGGAGCTACGCACGGGACTCAGCTCCTACGGCACCTACGCGACGGCCTGAAGCTACTGGTGGCCTCAGAAGGACGAGCTGATCACCGGAGGGCTACCGGCGATGAGCTCCCACGACAGATCTCGTCGGGCTCCGACAGAACTAGGCCTAGAGGAGGGGAACGACGGCGAGATCTTAGGGGAAGATGCGCAAGCTCACGAGGAGTGCAGTGGTGGCGCTAGCTTGCTCGGGGACGGCCTGGAGAGGAAGAACGCCGGCGACGAACTTCAGTGACCCGAGGAAGAAGACGACTGCGTCTCGTCGTTTCACTCCATCTCGGCGTCGGGCTCGTGGCTAGAAAGCTTCAGGGAGTTGCAGCGGACCTATTGCGCGGCTCAGGAGGGAGAGAGGTAGGCTAGAACGACGGCGAGCTCGAGCTCTGCTCGGGCTCCAATGGCGGCAGAAAGAAACGAGGTAGAGGGGGAGAATGGGCACGGGGATGGATAGCTACGAGCTTGGGGAGGTTATCCCCGTGCTTGCCAACGCGAAGCAGCGGCCAGGCAGCCAGGGAGCTGCGTGGAGGCGCGCGGCGACGCGGCGGCCACCTCCTGCTCCTAGTGGCGAGGAGGAAGACGACAGGAGGAGCTCGGCTGGGCCAGGTAAGCGTCAGGTAAGAGTTTTCCCATTTTTTTCTGATTTGTTTCTGTTTTGCTATTTCATTAACTTGCTATTTATTTCAGCTCCCAAATAGTTTTTAAAAACTATTGTAAACACACCAGAATATTTGTTGGAATATTTCCAACCATTCCCAAAGTTTTCAATATTTTTGAAAGTTTAAAGTTTCTGATTTCAAATTTAAAACTTGAAACCAGTAGCTTTTTGCATTTATTTAAAAATGCTCTAAGTGTCAAGAAAAGGTTTTCTTCATTGCTTATATACTGTCATAATTTATCAGAAAGATTGAACTTCTCTTGAGGCCATTTTGGGTTCATTGATTTTTTTAACTAGTTTGAATTTTCCCTTATTTTGAGAAGTGGCTAGGGTTTTAGAATTTTCCTTCACCACTTGCTTTGTTCTTGTTGAAAATTTCTTAGATGCAATGCAAAGAAAACATGAGCACAAAACTAACTTGCTTAAGGTGTCAGGGATGTGACAACTTACCCCCACTCAAAAGAATCTCGTCCCGAGATTTAGAAGTCGTCGGGAATAACACAGGATACTCAAGTCAGAGACGATCCTCTCTTTCCCAAGTTGCCTCCTTTTCAGAATGATTTGACCATTGAACTTTAAGAAACTTGAGGTTTTGACGTCGAGTGGTACACTCAGCTTGATCAAGAATACACACGGGGTATTCTCGGTATGAATCTTGGAGATCAAGCATTTCGTGGTCCACTTCACGGATAGGATCCTTAAAGCAACGCCTGAGTTTCGAGACGTGGAAGACATCATGAACCTTGGAAAGATGCGGAGGAAGTTCCAACTGGTAGGCAACTTCTCCTCATTTGGAAAGAATGCGAAAAGGACCAATGTAACGAGGAGCCAACTTGCCCTTGATACCGAATCGATGGGTACCCTTCAAAGGTGTAACCCGAAGGTAAGCCTTCTCGTCAACTTCAAAGGTCACAGCCTTACGATGACGATCATATTGGCTCTTTTGACGAGACTGGGCTGTTTTGAACTTTTCACGAATAATGTGAACCTGCTCTTCTGCATCCTGGATCATATCCGGGCCAAAGAGTTGCCTCTCTCCGGTTTCTGACCAATTAAGAGGTGTTCGACATCTTCGTCCATAGAGAACTTCAGAAGGAGCTTTGCCCAAGCTTGATTGATAACTATTGTTATAAGCGAATTCGGCGAATGGAAGGCACTTCTCCCAATTCATACCGAACGATATAACACAAGCTCGGAGCATATCTTCTAGGATTTGATTCACTCTTTCTACTTGACCACTTGATTGGGGATGGAAAGCAGTGCTAAAAGATAAGTGAGTCCCCATGGCATTCTGAATACTTTCCCAGAAGCGAGAAGTAAAGATACTCCCACGGTCTGACTTAATCTCCAGGGGAACACCATGAAGAGACACTATTCGAGAGATATATAACTCTGCTAGCTGGCTAGCTGTTATACTCTCACGAACGGGAAGAAAATGAGCCACTTTGGAAAGACGGTCAATGACCACAAAGATAGCATTATTTCCTTTCTTGGTCTTGGAAAATCCGGTAATGAAATCCATACTAACTTTATCCCATTTCCATTCAGGAATAGCTAGAGGTTGAAGGGTGCGAGCAGGCCTTTGATTTTCTGCCTTAACTCGACGATAAAACGTCGCAGTTAGCAACGAACTCAGCAATTTCTCTCTTCATCCTAGTTCACCAGAATCTCTGGCATAGGTCCTTATACATCTTAGTACTACCGGGATGAATGGTGAGAGGAGAGTCATGAGCCTCCTTAAGGATCAATTGCCGCAGACGTTTGCTCTTAGGAACCACTAAACGGTTCTGAAAGAACACAACACCTTTCTCATTGATGGAGAAATCCCTAGCGTTACCGCTAGCAATATTCTCCTTGATCCGGGATATACCCTTATCATAAGCCTGCACGGCTATGATTTGATCCCTAAGAGTAGGCTTCGCCACCACGGTAGAAAGGAATCCTTGAGGAACAATATGAAGATTCATCTTCTGAAATTCCTCATAGAGATGTGGTTGACCTTGTTGTAGCCTCAAATTGTTACAATAAGGTTTACGACTTAGTGCATCGGCCATAACATTGGCCTTTCCCGGGGTGTAAGTTATCACTAAGTCGTAATCCGAGATCAACTCAACCCACCGTGTTTGCCTGAGATTCATATCCGGCTGGGTGAAGATATATTTCAGACTTTGGTGATCAGTGAATATTTCGCAACAATTACCCAGAAGGTAATGTCGCCAGGTTTTTAGTGCATGGACCACAGCTGCAAGATCAAGGTCATGTGTGGGATATTATCCTAATGTGGACGCAACTGTCGAGATGCGTATGCGATCACATGACGATCTTGCATGAGAATGCAACCTAATCCTTGTCGCGAGGCGTCGCAATAGATAACAAAGTCCTTAGAAAAATCTGGTGGTACCAACACAGGTGCGGAGGTCAGGCGTCTTTTCAGTTCCTGAAAACTATGCTCACACTATGGTGTCCACTCGAACTTTTTATCCTTCTTGAGGAGTTCAGTTAGAGGCTTTGCAACCTTGGAGAAATTCTCGACAAAGCGGCGACAATAGCTCGCTAGACCAAGAAAACTCCTAACTTGCGTAACCGATTCAGGTTGAGTCCAATCAAGGACAGCTTGAACTCTCTCGGGATTGACAGCAATACCCTTACCAGAGATTACATGACCTAGATAGGTCACTTCTGGTAACCAAAATTCACATTTTGAAAACATGGCATAAAGGCGATGCTCTCGAAGTTTCATCAATACCAGCCTTAGATGCTCGACATGTTCTTGTTCGTTCTTCGAGTAGATGAGATTATCATCGAGGTATACCACGACGAATTTATCCAAATACTCCATGAAGATTGAATTCATCAGACGAGAGAAGGTGGCTGGGGCATTGGTTAAACCGAAGGACATGACGGTGTACTCGTATTGGCCATAACGAGTAACAAAAGCCGTTTTTGGAATGTCCCCGTTCTTGATTTTGATTTGATGGTATCCCAACCTCAAATCCATTTTGGAGAAGACTGAGGATCTAGCGAGCTGTCGTATAGATCGTTGATCCTGGGGAGCGGATACTAGTTCTTTATGGTGACCAGATTAACTGGTCGATAATCTACAACCATCCGATCCGTTCCGTCTTTCTTCTTGACGAAGAGGACGGGGCAAGCCCAAGGAGAAGAGCTAGGACGAATGAAACCTTTATTCAAGGCCTCATCTAGTTGCTTCTTAAGTTCGGCTAGCTCCAGGGGTGCCATCTTATAAGGTCTTCTGGCTATTGGGACAGTTCCCGGAACAAGATCTATCACAAACTCTACATCTGTGTCAGGTGGAATTCCTGGCAGTTCCTCTAGAAAAACATCCGGGAAGTCACGGACTACCGGAATGTCTTCAAGTTCCGGAAGAGGGTTGGCATTTAGGGAATAGAGTTGGCATTTGGCAACTCGAGTAGAGACATTTACTATCTCACCCGAGGGATGGGTAAGCTGGACATTTCTAGAATGAGTATCAATCTTGGCATAGTGAGCTGACATCCAGTCCATACCCAAGATGATATTAATATCTGAAGATTTCAAGGCTATCAATGAGGCTAGAAAAACTAGCTTGTCTACTAGAATTTCATTGTCATAGGTTATCCTAGAGGTTTGCCATTTTCTACCAGGAGTTTGGACAACCAATGGAATTGGCATATCACAAAAAGACATGTTATGCAACTGTGCATAACTTTCTGAAATGAAGGAATGAGAAGACCCAGTGTCAAAGAGAACAGATGCTGGGTGACGATTAACAAGAAGCATACCCGATAAGACGTCGGGATCCTCTGCAGCTTCTTCTGCTGAGACATGGTTCACACGACCACGTGCAGGAGTTGGCTTCACATAGTAAGCTTTGCCCGACTTGCCTTGCCCGACGGACTTTCCGGGTTGCTTGGCACCCACATTTTGAGGACACTCACGGGAATAGTGCCCTGGTTCTCCACACTTGTAGCATATCACTTGGTTGGCACGTGGTGCAGCGTTGCTAGCTGGACCACCATAGGTTTTTACTGGAGGGTTGGTCTGATTCATCTGAGGCGCCACGTAGGATGGCCTCGGAGTGTATCTTGGCGGCAGAGAACTGTTCGGAACCCACATCCTGCGTTTGGGAAATGCGGAACCAGAAGACGAGCCAAAGTCACGGGAGTGCTTCCTTGTGGCTTCAAAGTCAGTATGACCAGTCTCGGCACTGATCGCCTTGTTGACCAGGGCTTGAAAGCTTGCACACTCGTGGAGGCGCAGATCACGACGATGCTCAGGGCTCAGACCCTTACGGAACCTTGCTTGCTTATTGGCATCAGTAGACACCTCCTCTGTTGCATAGCGGGCGAGGTTACCGAACTCGCGGCTATAGGAATCCACGGTCAACTTGCCCTGAGTGAAGGCACAAAACTCCTCTCTCTTTCTGTCCATCAGGCCCTCTGGAATATGGTGCAGACGGAAGGCTGCACTGAAGTCTGCCCATGTGGCTGCTAGTTCAGCAGGACGCATAGCTTCAAAGTTCTCCCACCACAGATTGGCGGGTCCTTCCAGGAAATGCGCCGCAAAGGTCACCTTGTCGGCCTCGGAAACATTCGCAGAGCGAATCTTGCGTGCGATGCTGCACACCCAGTCATCAGCGTCGAGGCGATCGACGGAATGATGAAACTTTGGAGGATTCAGCTTCACAAAGTCGTTGAGGGATACTGCAGCATTCCTAGGCTGACGAGCCGTATTCTGCTCAATACGCTCTAACAGTCGGTTGGTCTCCCATTTGTTTCTCTCTGCCTCAAGCATAACTTCCGCCAGAGAGGGCGGGTGAGGCAGGTCTTCCTGCGACGCTTGACTACCCTCGCCTTGCTCATGAGCAGGGGCACGGTTCAACCTGGTGAACACCATCCTGACAAACAAACTCACAGCTTAGACCAATATCATATCAATACTGGCTATGGATTAAGAATGTACTGAACACACAGAATGCGGAAATGAATATCCGAACAACATGGTAACAAGCAACTGCTATATATACACCATGGTTCATACACACCCTTACATAGTTCAGTACAAACTTACTCGAAGAGCAAACTACTGAAATTATGAAACTACTCATCAGAGGCTTACAAGCTTCCTATACATTATTTATCTAGGCCTCCGGAATTCATTTCACATCACAGGCATACTTCACAAGTCAAGCAGGACTGTGAACGTACGGCTACTACCATACAATCCTTCCGCTCACAGCTCAGGCATCCACATAGAACATCTCATAGAGATTACCTCCTTGACCTGGAAGCTCAACCTGTGGATCAGGAAACACTCTAGCCTGAGATCCCTGGGATCCATAAGGACACGGATCTGGCCTTGGTCCCCTGACTGGTGGTAAGAGGGGTCCCCGAAGAGGGGTGACTCCTCCTATAGCTGGCCAGTCAACGTGGGCCGAAAGATGGGTCCTAACAAGGTTCAGCATCTCCATATCTCCATACCCTGTCTGGACTACCGGTGCCAGCTGCGTCAAAGCCGTCCACAGACGGGCACGGGTAGCATAAAGCTTCATGCGGAGAGCACGAGCATCCCTGTCTCTGTTCTCTAGCATCTCAACAGTGGACTGCAGTAGTGGATCACCCATAGAAGAATCAAAATAGACTCCACTGAGGTATCCTTCTTCACCAGGCTGAGAGGCTGGAACATAGCAGAACTCTGAATTCTGCAGCAGTGCATGTCTCGCTCTCATAATGGTCAGTATTGAGTAGGCAGCATCTTGTACTGCCATGTCAACAGTGACTCCCAACCCATAGGACCAATGGATTGGCTCCTCAGCTCCGGGGTAGTCTGGGAATACCCTAACAGTGCATATATACTGGCTCTGGTTGAAGTCTCGGTACTGTTCCTCCACTGTGTACTCGGGGTACCAGCGGTAACCGCACAGCGACATCACCTAGACCAGCATGGCCGTATGACTCGACACATCAATGCACCTAGTCATACGTACCACATGACGAGAAGGACGGCCAGACATCTGTAAATAGAGAGTAATGCAAAAGCATTAGAGCTCCGAATGAAAAATTGGGCAGCATAATGGCTGTAAATGCTCAAAAACGAATTTTGATACAACCCAAAATGGAATAGCGTAACCACTCAACTATCAAGTTCAAATCTCTGATCATCAAACTTACTTCCTTTTTCCTAGGGATGAAGAAACCCAAATATCTCTTGACCCGTAGTACTATAATCTACCGATCAGAAACACGAGCCTAGAAGAAGATGAGTAACCTAGTCCTTAATTCCCGCAGAAAAGACGAGGATGATCAGAATAGAATAACTTGAGAAGAGAACAAGAGTCTTACGTTCCCTTCCACAAACAATTCCCTTATATATAACTAAAGCAATTCTAGACTCAACTTCGACCAGTTTGGCTTGGTAATCCTACAGTCAGTCAGGCTCTGATACCAACGTTGTCAGGACCCCGATCCTAAGCCATAGGAATCCAGCCTGTAACACATCGCATCCCTTTGCGGTCTCACGCACGGTTAACTCTATGGCTGCAGCCTTACCTTAGCCGGGACCGTTTGCATGTTTTGACTCACGTATGCAATAGTGTTGCTAGCATTCCAATGTCAAAGAACCCGGATCGACAAGTCTAGTCATAAACCAAAGTGGCAGTACCGCACAAGGACAGGCATACATGACCCAACAAAGCAGGTGTCGGTCACAGTGAGTGTAGACGAGTCTAGCAAGCTACAAGGACTCCATTACATCGCGTGACATTTCCCCAAAGGGGACAGACACAGCAGCTAACAAGGACACATGTCGGTCAACCAATGTGTCCGGAGCAGTAGCAAGCTACCATGGCTCGTTGGATCACAAAGGGGCATTTCCCTATAAGGAGTGCTACTAAAATTCACGACTAGGTAATCGAACCCCATACATATCAAGTACGACACACGTACGCGTGGCATACTGATATGTATAGATACATCGATGGCATCACAACATAACCATAAACATACAAGCTTTATTTAAGAGGCTCAGAAGAGCCACACACATAATATTACACAGTAAGGGTCTCACGACCCATAATAGCAGTCATTCAGTTACAAGCCAGCGGAAGAGTTTAAAACTGTCTGAGTACAGACAGGTGCAACTAGAAGGCATATGGCCTGACTATACTACATACCCAACGTAGGGCCAGATCGTAGCTGGGACACCAGCTACTCGTCGTCGTCGATGTTTACGAAGAACCCTCCATTAGGGTCATTAGCAACCTCTACTACATTTATTAAGCAATCATGAGAACGGAGGTACTCAGCAATACTTTAGGATAACTATCTACTCATGCAAAGTATCAATAAGGTATTGTGGGGTTTCATGCGGAAATCCAGCATTTGACTCGTGGCTAGACAACTTGCATTTTTAAATAATTTTGACAACTTGATTTCTCGCACACGAGTCCACTAACACCACAACAATACACCATCGTGGAATCATTCCGTCTCCATACGGAATTGCCGTCCACGACACTCATGCTTATCTTGACAATTTTATGAGTAGCCATTGAAGTTATCTATGAACAACATGTGTCTCCAAGTAGTCCATATCCGCGGACGCGGCTATTCGAATAGATCATAACCCTGCAGGGGTGTACTTCGTCACACACTCTCTCGCCACTTATCGCCATGTGCACGTCATGCACCTCGGCAACCTTCAAGCGGAAGCCCAACGAGGGAGTCGGCCACGACCGTTAACCACACTAGTACCTAGTCCAGGTTTATCGCCTATCTGAGAGTAACCCGTACGGAAGTCCGGCCGAGGTTTCCGCCACGGCCTCAAACGATGTGCGCAGGGTTCCCAAGCCCACCATCCGAGTGCCACTTGGTACACCGTGCCACTGCCTACCGCATCACAGCCCACCTCTCAGGTCTGCACTATGCACGGCCTCCAGCATGACTATAAACACCAGAAACTACTTGCAACTCCTGGACCGAGTACTAAGCGATTAATAAGTCGAGAGGGTCAATTAAGTATTCCAACGTGTGGTAGTATCTAGTCTTGGATTACATACACGGAACTCAGTTCCTAAGGACGGTTCCAATGAAACAACCCGCCATGTACTCCTACACAGCCTTTCACTCGTACCTTTACCAAATCAGGTTCAACACACAACCTTTGCTTACCGAACACATTCTCACAATTATGTTCATCTCCCAGATGACAGACCATACACAACTCTAAGCATAGCATGCATAGCAGGATAAGGCACATCATGGCTCAAGCAACTACCAGGTATGCTAGGTTGCAAGGTTCGGCTATTTACTGTGACAAGGTTAGGTCATGCAAAGGAAGTGGGTTCAACTAACGTGGCAAAAGCATTTGAAGCATTTGATCCTAATGCAATAAGTAAGTGCAGGAGCAAGAACATGGGATTTATCGGGATGATCAAAATGGTTGCTTGCCTTGTTGCTCAGAGGAGTGACGATATCCGTCAGACGGATATTCGGTGGAATCCGAGGGAGCGGAGCCTACCGAAAGGAATGACAACAATCAATATCAAGCATATGCAATCAAGATGATGCATGAGCATGGCATGAGAATGCAAGGTGATATACTATTATAACTAACATGTATTAGGTTTGAAGTTTATTTGAATCACATTCAAATATCACTTCAAATTAGGTATTCTCGGATACAATTTTAATTGATTCGACCTGATGCTCAGATCAACTTGATGTTAACATGCATGGAATGACGTGTTAGGTTGCTGGTTTGTAATTAGGACAGTATTTGATCATGTCAATCATAGTGAAATTTAAATATTTTCCATATTCCATTTATAAAGTATTTATAAGAATTGACTTATTCATTAATCTACATGTTTGGGTTCTGTAACATTTTCAAACATGTTTGAAAATGACATATTCAGATTCCTTGAATTTTTCTGATACTTTTTCATATATAAATTATTTTCATTGGAGTTACAGATTAATTTCTATGAATTTTTAAAATTTTAAACATGTCTGGAATTATTTTTATACTCGAAAATCCCTTTAGTGCATCAGCAGGTCCAACTGGCCGTTGAAAGTCAAACCTGACCAGTGGGACCCACTGGTCAGTGTCTCTGGTCAGTTTTAGATTAAAATTAAACTTAATTAGCTATTTAATCTCACTGGACCCACATGTCAGTGACTTATCAAATTAATTAAATTTATTTGATTTTATTTTTATTATTCCTAAACTCCCAGAGGCTGGCCCCACACGTCAGTGGCTCAGGCCAGCTGAGATCCACCGGCGGCGAGGTCGTCCTCGCCGGTGGGGAGCCTCCGGCGAGCACCAGTACATCGGAGGGGCTAGGAAACGGCGCACAGGGGGCCAAACTCAGCGCGGAGAGCACCAGAGGAACGACACTTCTCCCGCCGGTTCATTTTTGCACTTGGCTGGGGCTGATCTGGCCGGATATGACGCCGGCGATGAGCTTGGCGGCGGCCAAGGTTCGGGCGTCATCGAGGTCATCGAAACAGAGGGACCTACGCACGGGACTCAGCTCCTACGGCACCTACGCGACGGCCTGAAGCTACTGGTGGCCTCAGAAGGACGAGCTGATCACCGGAGGGCTACTGACAACGAGCTCCCGCGGCAGATCTCGTCGGGCTCCGATGGAACTATGCCTAGAGGAGGGATCGGCGGGGAGATCTTAGGGGAAAGATGCGCAAGCTCACGAGGAGTGCAGTGGTGGCGCTAGCTTGCTCGGGGACGGCCTGGAGAGGAAGAACGCCGGCGACGAACTTCGGTAACCCGAGGAAGAAGACGACTGCGTCTCATCGTTTCACTGCGTCTCGGTGTCGGGCTCGTGGCTAGAAAGCTTCACGGAGTTGTGGTGGACCTATTGCGCGGCTCAGGAGGGAGAGAGTGTAGTTCCCCAAGTGTAAGGCTTTCCCTTTTGTAACCTTCCATGTGGGACCACCTTGACTTTGTCATGAGAGTTCCTATGCATGTATGAATTCATGTGTCACCTTCTATTCTTCTTTTGCATGCATGCATCCATGCCATACCATCCTTGCCATACCTTATGTTTCTATGTCCTGTTATGATTGCATGTGATCTTGCTAGGTGTGACGTTGTGGTATTGTAATTTCTTGTGTTGATGCACATGTGATGATGGTGTGTGGACTGTAGGAGTGAGTGCTATGTAATTTCAAAGTTCCTTGCTATTTCAAACCCTTTTCCTTTCCTTTTATCTCATGTTCAAAATTCCATCTTCCAAAAGTTGTTCTAAAATGTCTTGTGTTTAGGGATTAAGGTGAGTGTGTAGTTATGCTAGTTTGGTGGTTTTAGAGTGATTTATACAGGTGGCAATGACACAAAACAGCAAACTTAATGATGTTTTGTAAAATATTTGCCTACTCTAAAAATCTTGTTCTTATTTTTTTAATTTAGGTCATATTTTTCTATGACCAGGGGATTTTTCCTTTTAAGTTTATTCCCACCAGATTATTTGTTTTATTTATTTTCCTTCTTGGTTTTTCTTTTATTTGGGAAAGGCCACTGGGGCCTTTCTTATAGTGGTCGCCTGTGGGCTCCCTCCCACTTTGCTGGCCCATCTAATCTTCCTCCCGGCGCTAGGAGCCCACGCCAGCGGCTTCCTTCCCTCCTTCTGACGCCGTTTCCTCCCCGTGCGAGCTAACCGTCAGGCGCCAGAGAGAACACGCGCGACGCCGTGAGGTCTCACGGACGTCGAGGTCCCCCCTTTTTATGCGCTTTGGCGTCCGTGCCTCCCTCCCCTCGCCTAGGGTTCCTCCATTCCCTCCTGTCGCCGCCACCTCTCTTCCTTCCCTTCTCTCTTCTCCCGTCGGCATGTGAGACTCTGTAGGGTTAGACCGAGAGTGAGCAGCTCCTCGCCGGCGGACGCCGCGCTCCCGTCTCCGTTCGCCGCCGTCGCCATGTCCGGGAGCTCGGAGTGGATCCCCGCGATCCATTCCCGGCGCTAGGAGCCCCCGGGACCGATTGCTCCGACGGATCCGACCACGTCTACGGCGAGTACCCAGTGCTCCTTCCCCTGCATCGGTTCTACAGATCAGGAACTTCTACGTCGACGGCCTTCTTCCCCTCCGGCGCTTCTCCCTCCACAGATCGGCGCCCCCTCTTCCTGCTCTAGGTGATGACCGCTCCTCCTCCCTTCTCCTCGGTTGGATCTGCCGGTGTAGCAGCCGTGCTCCTCTGTTCAGAGGAGAGAACGGCAGGACCTTGTGTGGTGTGTGCGTAGGGGTAGAGCGCTCGGCGTGAGTAGTTTCAGTGTAGATGCAGGTGCGTCTTCCCCTTTCCCGCAGGCGTGGTAGAGGCCGTGGTAGAGAATACCATCTCCGGTGACCTCTCTGTCACCAGCTCGCTGGTGCAGGCCAGCGCGTAGGTTCGAGGCCATGCTACGTTGCGTTAGATCCCTCCTCGGTCAGTCATTGCAACGTAGCCCAGTGGTTGTTTGTGCGTGTGTCTTCGTCAGGTGCAGGAATCGATTCCCAGTAGGAGCACCCCCCCCTTTTTGTTTTTCCTTTTCCTGTTTCATCAGTAGGGCAGCACAGTAAGTAGTTCTCCTGCATCGATCCTCCTATGTCGAGTACCTAGAGCCTAGCAGAGTGGAAGGGCTGCAGTTTGCACTCCAGTAGGTCTGGGGTTCGACCCCAGCACCTCTCCTTTTGTCTGACCCTTGTTTTTCTTTTTTCTCTCTTCCTTGCTGTTTGGTAGCTAAACAACCCTGTTAATTTGTAACTTGGTTTTTCTTTTCTTCCTTGGCATTTTTCCTTTCCTGCCTAGTTTAGGAGTGTGTGTGTATGTGATAGACTTGGTGAAGGTTGATGATGGAGTGTGTGCATGGTGGCACACACACAAGGGGTGTTTATGTGCATAAGAGTGTGTGTGTGTGTATGATTTTGCCCCACACACCTTGCAAAGATGTCGGTGTAGGATGCTTGCTAGCATGTGTGTGTATTTGCACTAGGGGTGCTTATGTAGCTAAAATCATGTGTAGGAGATCATGTAGCCTTATCATGCTTAGAAGTGCATTTTTTTGTTGGGCGCAAGTAAGTATAGAGTTGCTAGATCCTATGGTGTGTGTATGTTTGCCATGTGGTGCAAGCTATGTGTAGCATGTGTAGGTGGAGTTTGCTAGTTAAGCATGGGTATATTCTTATGGGGGTTGCACCTTGAGGGTGACATGACTCCAAGGTTGTTCCTTGTGGTGCATGTGAGCGTGTGTACCATCACATGCCCATATGTGGGTGTGTGCATACTCTCTTGTAGCATAGGAGTTATAGTTTGTTGTGCTTGATGCTAGTGATAGTGTGGTATATGTGTTGGTGTTGTTGATGTGCATGACACAAGTCCCTGAGATCTGATGGTTTTGGGAAAGTTTGTGGCCTTGTATCTTCTAGAGTTTAATTCCTTTTGCTGTGATTCTTGCTGGTTCTTGTAGTGTTCTTGGTTGGGAACAGACACATATATTAATTGTCATGTTTGAAGACCTGTAGCTATGTTGCATGCAGCTCCCAAAGAGCTAAGATGCAGATTATGGCAGATTATGTAATTTTGTCTTTTTGTTCAAAGTATGTGCTTAATTGATGTTGTGGTGTTCTACCTTGCCCCAATTCATTCATGTTGGGTTGTTACATGTCTTGGCAACCTGGGAATACCAGATTTGTGCCACTTGTGAGTGGGGTGTTGAATCTTTCACGTAGAGCTTCATATATTGTTTCGTTGATTCCCGTTGATCCGTAGCTCCGTTTGCAATGTTCTTTATATGGTTTTGTACCGTTTTCACGAGAAGCATCTGTTCATGTCATTCTCATGCATGTCAAAGTAGCTTAGTGTACAGTTCTGTCCAGAAACTTGCAGTAGTTTATTTTGCTTGTGCTAGTGATAAAAATAGTGGTGCATGCTCAACTTTCATTTCATGCATCATGTGATTGTTGCATTTTGTGGTGCTGCTGTTTATTGGCTGTTATTCTTATGTTGGGTAGCACCGGGATCGGAAAACGAATACGTGGAGTCAGGAGAGTACATGCAGGACGATCCATAACTATTCCAAGCTGAGGATATCACACGCAAGATGATATGACCTTGATTCCATCTCTAGACTTGTTATGTTAGTTTCGTTTCCATGTCATATTGCTCGCTGCCTACCACTGAACTTAAATTGCCTCTTCATATGCCATGAGCCCAAACACCGTACTCCTTCCTAGCAAATTTGTATGGCTAAGAGGGCTTGCTCAGCTTCTAATGTTAGCTTTGTTAGTAGCAGGTGCTTTGCCTCATGTGATAACATGAGCTTGTTATCATTATTTTAAATTCTGTTAATTAATTAATGCACCTATATACTTGGTAAATGACGGGAGACCTAGCCTTTTTGCCGGGTGTTTTGTTCTCTTATTGTCGCCTTAGTTACCGGTTACCGGTGTTTGATTCCATAATGATCGCTCCTAACACGTTCGGGTTGTTATGGGGACCCCCTTGATAAATCGCGTAGTGCTAAGGCTTGTCCGGCAGGACCCAACTTTGGTTTTAATCTGCTAATCACATAATAATCTACATAGGGAATAGCTACCCCGAGGAATTTAATCAACAACCCGGGCCAGTGCTCCTCATGAGTGTTGGCCCCACCTGAGCGATGTCCGGGGCCCCACTGGTCAGCCAGATGTTTAGCCATCCCGACGTCTAGCTCATCTGTCGTGTCCTGAGACTGAGATACGCGGCTCTTATCAGGGTCGTCGACACGACGGGAGGTCCTGCTAGCCTTGTCTTACCTTAGCGGTATATCTTGCGTATAGGAATCCCTGTGAAGCTTTGGTTTTCCCCTTAGTTGAGGTTTTCCTCTAAGGAATCCGACGAGATCACAAGATTCGTGATAGAGGATGCCTTTGCGGCCTGTCTTCGTTTGTGATGGACTAGTTGGAGCACCCCTGCAGGGTTTAATCTTTCGGAAAGCCGTACCCGCGGTTATGTGGCAACTTGGAATATTTTGTTAACATCCGGTATTAGAGAACTTAAACATAAACAAATAAAACTGCCAACTGCGTGCGTAACCGTGACTGTCCCTTCGAAGATCTCTCTTTGATCGGGAACACGGTGGGGTTATGAATGTCGTAGGTAGGTGTTCAGGATCACTTACTGATCAAGTAATTCCCGACCGTTAGCGTAGACCACCTTCACTTCTCTTTTGCGTAAGTTAGCCACTTATTCAAACATAGGATGCAGTAGCCTGATACACTTCTCCCTTCCTTACCCAATAACATGACTAGTTCTGGCACCAAGGTCATAGATTGCTGAGTCCCCGTGGCTCACAGATTCCTCCGAAACTCCCAGCAGGTACAGGTACCCCAGAGACAGATGATCCCGACGTCACCCAGCTGGCGTTGCAGTACGACGAGGAGACAGACCGCCCCTACGTGAACTATCCCGAGGAGGCGTGGTCGTGATCGTGGGCCTGCAGCAGGGTAGCATAGCATTTTCCATGTTTTGTAGTCCGTAGCGGAACTACCTTGATTGTATCTGTGTTGTACTCTGAGTTATTAATAAGAAGACAGTTGAATCCCAAATTGTCTACTTGTATTATTATTTTGTGCTATGTTACTTGCTTGAGAAACGCTTAGATGCGCTTCTTTCCTATTCGGGGGCCTCGACCCCCAGATCGGAAAGGACCACATCTTGGTCGTTACAAGTTGGTAATCAGAGCCTTACGAACATAGGAGCCTTTGTGTGATCGTATTTGGCCGAGTCGAGTCTAGAAAATATTTTGAGTCTTAGTTATATCGGAGAGTAGGTTTCTTTTTTCTCCTCTTCTATGCTCTGGTGAGGTTCCTGTCTTAGGATGTCTTTAACTCTACTCCTTTTCTCGCTCAAAATTTTTTTAGGATCACGCGGGTATTTGTGAAATCTATATGATTTCGATGTGACGGAATCATGTCCTGGTGCCTCCTATCTGTTCTAAGTTTCAGGGGAATTGAGCTCCAGGGATTATCGCGCACATCGCCATCAATCAGATTTCTGAGTATCTAAGAACGGAGGGTGTTCGTTATTGCTTCAATACGGGTAGTGGTGAGATAACCCCGATGTCCCCAGTACTGGTGTAGATTGTTCGGGGGTACTACCACACTTTGTATCGTTGTGATCACGAGGATCTGTTGTAGATGAAGGTCCGAGATGCTAGTCGTGTGTTGAAGGATGTCATACAGGTGACGGGTTAGTTTAGGAGTTGTGTGAAATACTCCTTGTATCCGTGTGCCTGATTGCATGACCAGTTATTTCGGGAATTCATAGGTGGGAATTCAAGTAGTTACTTATAGGATGATCTTCCAACAAATGCTTGATGTTAGGTTGGGGTTCGACATCTAGTGGATTCGTTTGTTCACGGTCGACTTACAGCGGTACATGTTGTGTCTTAAAGAGTCCTTGTAGCTTGCTACGACTCGGGGACGCTTCGTATGTCGGGTGCACTGCCTTGCACTTGATGGCTACTGTAAAATCGAGCCCGTGCAGTCCTGTCCATGAAAATATCGGACGAAATCTTTCTCATGAGTTTATTCTGGCTAATTGCAAGCCGCACCCTTTGTTTTGTTGAACTAGGTGGGATATCTAGTGGTATCTTATAGGACTATCTTCCTACAGACGCTTGATTGAGGTTTGGGAAATCTCGATCGTATGTTTGTTCCGAGCAGCTCTAGCTCACACTTGTTTGCAGTGTCCCTTATCGGAATTTTGTCGTTTGTTACTTTGAGGATGCACTCTTGCTATGTTGTTCGAGTGCTATGCTAAATTCTGTTCAGATATTATGTCTTTTGATTCAGCAATATCTTCAATTATTTTGTGGTCTAATATGTTGTCCGTCTTCAGATGGCTCCACCAACTCGTCAGACCCCAGCGCGTGAGGATATGCCGCCTCCACCTCCTCCTCCTCCGCCGCCGCCTCCTCCTCCTGTAGAGGCCCGGCAGGCGATGATGGCAGCTACCAATCCAAACACTCAGATGCTGTTCCAGTTGATCCAGGAGAGAGCCAGTCATTAGCAGGGCAATTTCCAGCAGGGTGGCAATCACTTCGCGAGTCTGAGTCAGTTCCTGTCAAACCAGCCTAAGACGTTCACTTCTTGCGACCAGCCGTTTGATGCGGAAGATTGGATCCGTGATATGAACAAGCATTTTGAGTGTAGCAATGTGCGTCCAGAGGATTATGTCAAGTTTGCAACGTTTCAGTTGAAGGGGCAGGCTTCTATTTGGTGGCAGCAGCTTAAGGACTCCAGAGGTGGCAGGGTGATGACTTGGGACGAGTTTTGTCGTGACTTCAGGTCCCACTACATCCCTTCCAGTTTTGTTGAGGAGATGCGTGAGAAGTTCAGGCGCTTGAAGCAGGGCAGCAATTCTGTGTACAAGTACAATGTTGAGTTCCACGAGCTGGCCCGTTACGCGTTGCAGGATGTTCCGGATCAGAAGAGCAAGATATACCAGTTCAGGGGTGGCTTGAAGGAGGATTTGCAGTTAGCACTCGCTTTGCACGATCCTGAGGAGTTTGACAAATTCTACAACTTAGCTCTCAGAGCAGAGGAATCCATGCTCAGGGTGGAGAACTCCAAGAAACGTTTCAGAGATTCCAGCTCTTCCTCGACTCACGTGGTCCCGAAGCAACAGAGGTTTTGGGTTTCTCCTCCTCCTCCTCGGCAATCTCAGCAGCCGAAGCACTCAGGTGGACGTGGTTCTTCCCACCCACCCAACCATGGCTTCCAGCAGAGATACCAGCATCATAAGTAAGGGCCTCCTCAGATTCAGTTCCGGCAGCCAGCAAATGTCACTTGTCACAAATGTGGGCAGAAGGGTCACTATGCCAACAAATGCACTTCTCAGCTCCGTCTGCCGCCTCCTCCTCCAGGCAAACCTCCTAGCAACGCTCTTGTGAAGTTCAACCCCAGATCAGCTCGAGTCAACATGGTGAATGCAGCTGAGGCAAAAAATTCATCAGATGTGATCATGGGTAACCTCCCCGTCAATGATATTCCTGCTAAAGTCTTGTTTGATTCTGGTGCTTCGCATTCGTTCCTCTCCATTCCATTTGCATCCAAGCATAATGTTCCTGTTGAAGAGCTTCCTAGTCCGTTGTCAGTAGTTTCTCCAGGCAAGTTCATGCATGCTAGTACCCGTGCTCCGGATGTTTCTATCAAGATGGGCAGTTATTCTTTTCTGGCCTCTCCGTATGTCTTGGGTAAGTCCAACATTGATTTGATCCTTGGTATGGACTGGTTGGCCATGAACAAGGCATCAATTCATTGTGAAGCTAAAGAAGTGAAACTGACCCACTCTTCGGAGGATGTGATTATATTCGCGGCGCGCGATGACACAATCCGCTTGTTCTCCTTGAATGAAAAGGGTGAGATCAATCCCATTGAGCAAGTGCCAGTAGTCTGCGAATATCAAGACGTGTTTCCTGAAGAGCTGCCAGGCATGCCCCCGCACCGTGAAGTGGAGTTCGTCATTGAGCTTGAGCCAGGCACAGAGCCAGTGTGCAAACGGCCGTACAAGCTGGGTCCAGAAGAGTTGAAGGAACTCAAGAGGCAACTCGATGAGCAGGAGCGTTTGGGTTTGATCAGACCAAGCTCGTCTCCGTGGGGATGTGGTGTTCTTTTTGTCAAGAAGAAGGATGGTTCGGACCGGCTGTGTGTCGATTACCGCCCATTGAACAAGAAGACAATCAAGAACAAATATCCACTTCCGAAAATAAATGAGTTGTTCGAACAGCTGAAAGGTGCTAAAGTATTCTCCAAGCTTGATCTCAGAATGGGCTATCATCAGATTCACATTCGCGAGGAAGACATTCCGAAGACGGCATTGTCACATCCCTAACCCTTAAGCAAGATAGCATTGTGCTCATGTCTTCTTTGCATTTGCATCTAAGAAGTTTCAACAAAAACAACAAAGTGGCAAAGGAAAAACTCAAAACCCTAGCCACCATTTCAATTAAAGGAAATTTCAAACTAGTTCAAAATCAATGAACCCAAAATGGCCTCAAGAAATGTTCAAACTTTCAGATAAATCATGAAAGTAAATGAGCATTGGAGAAAACTATTTTCTTGACACTTTAAGCATTTTAAATAAATGCTAAAGCCACTGGTTTCAAATTTAAAATTTGAAATCAGAAGCTATAATTTTCCAAAAATGTTGAAAGTCTTGGAAATGAGTGGGGATATTATAACAAATATTTCAGGAGGTCTAAAATAGTTTTTACTTTTTGTTTTGGAGCTGAAATAATTAGCAAAGCAATAAATAGCAAAACAGAAAAACAAAAATAGAGAAAATGGAAAAAGACTTACCTGTCGCCCAAGCCAGGCCCGACCCATCTCCCCGCTCGTCCCCTCCCTCGCGCCAGTAGGCAGCAGGAGGTGGCCGCCGCCTCCTCCGGCGCAGCCACACACCTGCGTGCCTGCCTGGCCGCCGGTTCGCGCTGGCGACGACGGGGATAAGCTCCCCCGAGCTTCCCCTATCCATTCCCCGCCTCGGTTCTCCTCCTCCTCCCGGATCCCCTCCTTCTCCCTGCTGCCGCCATTAGAGCCGAGCTCGAGCTCGAGCTGGCCGTGCTCCTGGCCATAGGATCCCCTCCGAGAGCACGCCATTAGCTCCGCCTCGTCGCCCTGGTCGTCTCTGCAGAAGCTGAAGCCACCTCGAGCCCTGCAACGCCCGCAACGCCATCGTCTTCCTCCTCTGGCCGCGGGACCTCTCCCGTCGATTCGTCGCCCCCAGGCCTTCCCCGAGCCGTCTGAGCTCTGCTCTGCACTCCCTGTGAGCATGCGATCGTTTCCCCTAACTTTTCCCCGTCGATCCCCTCATCTAGCCCTAGTTTCACCGGAGCCCGACGAGGACCGCCGCTGCCACTCGTCGCCGGTAGCCCTCCGATGATCAGCTCGTCCTTCCGAGAGCACCAGCAGCTCCAGGACGACGCGTAGATGCCGTAGCAGCTAAGAACCGAGCGTAGATCCCCCTGTTGCAAAGACCCCGATGATGCCCGAGCCTTGGCCGCCGCCAAGCTCGTCGCCGGCGTCATCTCCGGCCAGATCAGCCCCGCCTAGGCGCAGAAATGAAGCTGCGGGAGACGTGTCGTTCCTCTGGTGCTCTCCGCGCAGCATTTGGCCCCCTGTGCGCCGTTTCCGAGCCCCTCCGCCGTGCTGGTGGTCGCCGGAGGCTCCCCACCGGCGAGGACGACCTCGCCGCCGGTGGCGGTCGACGTGGCAAGCAAACCCAGCCGATTAGTGACTTAATCACTCACTGACAAGTGGGCCCAAGGCCAAGTCAAACCTCAGTTAGGGCTGGTCAGCGCGGGATTAGTCTCAGAGAGGCTGACCAGTGGGGCCCCCCTGTCAGGTTTGACCTGAACAGGTCGGCTGACCTACTGACGTCAGCGTGATGCAATAAATGGAATTTCCAGTTTAAAACCAATTCAGGAAATTGCTAAAAATTGCAAAAATCATAGAAATTAATCTGTAACTCCAATGAAAATAAATTATATATGAAAAAGTATCAGAAAAATTCAAGGATTCTGATTACGCTATTTTCAACTATGTTTGAAAAAGTTACAGGACCCTAAATTGTGAAATAAGGAATAATTCAATTCTTTAATCACTTTATAAATGGAATGTGCAAAAATATCCAAATTTCATTATAAATACAATGATCACACACTGCCCTAGATATAAATCAGTACCATAACATGACATTTCATGCATGTTAACATTATGTTGATCCGAGCATCAGGTCGAATCTATTAAACCGGTATCCGAGAATACCCGTTTGAATTGCTATTCGAATGTGATTCAAATCAACTCTAAACCTAAAGCATCTTGATTATAATAACTTATCACTTTGCATTCTCATGCATCATTTTGATTGCATATGATTGTTATTGAATGTTGCCATTCATTTCGGTAGGCTCCGCACCCCCGGATTCCACCGAATATCCGTCTGACGGATATCGTTCCTCCTCTGAGCAACAAGGCAAGCAACCCTTTTGATCATCCCGATAAATCCCATGTTCTTGCTCCTGCACCTAATTATTGCATTAGGACCAAATTCTTCAACTGCTTTTGCCACGATAGTTGAACCCATTTCCTTTGCATGACGTAACATTGTCACAGTAAATAGCCAAACCTTGCAACCTAGCATACCTGGTAGTTGCCTGAGCTGTGATGTGCCTTATCCTGCTATGCATGCTATGCTTAGAGTTGTGTATGGTCTGTCATCTGGGAGATGAACAGAATTGTGAAATGTGTTTGGTGAGCAAAGGTTGTGTGCTGAACTTGATTTGGTAAAGGTACCGGTGAAAGGCTGTGTAGGAGTACATGGCGGGTTGTTTCATTGGAACCGTCCTTAGGAACTGAGTTCCGTGTATGTAATCCAATACTAGATACTACCACATGCTGGGCCCTGAAATATGACCCCGCTCGGCCTATTAATCGCGTAGTACTCGGTCCAGGAGTTGCAAGTAGTTTCTGGTGTTTATAGTAATGCTGGAGGCCGTGCATGGTGCTGACCTGAGAGGTGGACCGTGATGCGGTAGGCAGTGGCACGGTGTATCAACTGGCACCCGGATGATGGGCTTGGGAACCCTGCGCACATCGTTTGAGGCCGTGGCGGAAACCTCGGCCGGACTTCCGTACGGGTTACTCTCAGATAGGCGATAAACCTGGACTAGGTACTAGTGTGGTTAACGGTCGTGGCCGACTCCCTCGCTGGGCTTCTGCTTGAAGGTTGCCGAGGTGCATGACGTGCACATGGCGATAAGTGGCGGGAGCGTGTGTGACGAAGTACACGCCTGCAGGGTTATGATCTATTCGAATAGCCGCGTCCGCGGATATGGACTACTTGGAGACATATGTTGTTCATATATAACTTCAATGGCTACTCATAAAATTGTCAAGATAAGTGTGAGTGTCGTGGACGGGATTTCCGTACGGAGACGGAATGATTCCACGATAGTGTATTTTGTGGTGTTAGTGGACTCGTGTGCGAGAAATCAAGTTGTCAAAATTATTTAAAAATGCAAGTTGTCTAGCCACGAGTCAAATGCTGGCTTTCTGCCTGAAACCCCACAATACCTTTTGATACCTTGCATGAGTAGTTAGTTCTCCTAAAGTCTTGCTGAGTACCTTCGTACTCATGTTTGCTTAATAAATGTTGCAGAGGTTGCTAATGACCCTAATGGAGGGTTCTTCGTAGACATCGACGATGACGAGTAGTTGGTGTCCCAGCTACGATCTGGCCCTACGTCGGCTCTGTAGTATAGTCAGGCCATATGCCTACTAGTTGCCATGTCTGTACTCAGACAGTTTATAACTCTTCCGCTGGCTTGTATTGTATGACTGCTATTATGGGTCGTGAGACCCTTAATGTGTAATATTATGTGTGTGGCTCTTCCGAGCCTCTTAAATAAAGCTTGTATGTTTATGGTTATGTTGTGATGCCATCGATGTATCTATACATACCGGTATGCCATGCGTACGTGTGTCGTACTTGATATGTATGGGGTTCGATTACCTAGTCGTGAACTTTAGTAGCACTCCTTACAAGGAAATGCCCCTTTGTTGTCCAACGAGCCTTGGTAGTTCGCTACTGCTCTGGACACATTGGTTGACCGGCATGTGTCCTTCTTAGCTGCTGTGTCTGTCCCCTTTTGGGGAAATGTCACGCGATGTAATGGAGTCCTTGTAGCTTGCTACGACTCGTCTACACTCGCTGATGACCGACACCTTCTTTGTTGGGTCATGTATGCCTGTTCTTGTGCGGTACTGCCACTTTGGTTTATGACTAGACATGTCGATCCGGGTTCTTTGACATTGGATTGCTAGCGACACCTATCGCATACGTGAGTCAAAAGACGCAAACGGTCCCGGCTAAGGTAAGGCTGCAGCCGTGGAGTTAACCGTGTGTGAGACCACAAAGAGATGCGATGTGTTACAGGCTGGATTCCTATGGCTTAGGATCGGGGTCTCGACAGCGTTGGTATCAGAGCCTGACTGACTGTAGGATTACTAAGCCAAACTGGTCGAAGTTGAGTCTAGAATTGCTTTAGTTATATATAAGGGAATTGTTTGTGGAAGGGAACGTAAGATTCTTGTTCTCTTCTCAAGTTATTCTATTCTGGTCATCCTCGTCTTTTCTGCGGGAATTAAGGACTAGGTTACTCATCTTCTCCTAGGCTCGTATTTCTGTTCGGTAGATTATAGGACTACGGGTCGAGAGATATTGGGTTTCTTTTATTCCTAGGAAGCACGAAGTAAGTTTGGTGACCAGAGAGTTGAATTTGATAGTTGAGTGGTTACGTTATTCCACTTTGGGTTGTCTCAAATTTGTTTTGAGCATTTACAGCCGTTATGCTGCCCAATTTTTGCACTCAGAGCTCTAATGCTTTTGCATTACTCTCTATTTACAGATTCCTGGCCGTCCTTCTCGTCAGGTGGTACGTCTGACCAGGTGCATTGATGTGTCGGGTCATACGGCCATGCTGGTCAGGGTGATGTCGGTGTGCGGTTACCGCTGGTACCCCGAGTACACAGTGGAGGAACAGTACCGAGACTTCAACCAGAGCCAGTACATTTGCACTGTTAGGGTATTTCCATACTACCCTGGAGCGGAGAAGCCAATCCATTGGTCCTATGGGTTGGGAGTCACTGTTGACATGGCAGTACAAGATGTTGCCTATTCAATGCTGACTATTATGAGAGCGAGACATGCACTGCTGCAGAATTCAGAGTTCTGCTATGTTCCGGCCTCTCAGTCTGGTGAAGAGGGATACCTCAGTGGAGTCTATTTTGATTCTTCTATGGAGGATCCACTTCTGCAGTCCACTGTTGAGATGCTAGAGAACAGAGACAAGGATGCTCGTGCTCTCCGCATGGAGCTTTATGCTACCCGTGCCCGTCTGTGGACAGTTCTGACGCAGCTGGCACTGGTAGTCCAGACAGGGTATGGAGAGATGGAGATGTTGAACCCTGTTAGGACCCATCTTGCGGCCCATGTTGACTGGCCAGCTATAGGAGGAGTCACACCTCTTCGGGGACCCCTCTGACCACCAGTCAGGGGACCAAGGCCACATCCGTGTCCTTATGGATCCCAGGGATCTCAGGCTAGAGTGTTTCCTGATCCGCAGGTTGAGATTCCGGGTCATGGAGGTAATCTCTATGAGATGTTCTATGCGGATGCCTGAGCTATGAGCGGAAGGATAGTATGGTAGTAGCCGTATGTTCACAGTCCTGCATGACTTGTGGAGTATGGTAGTAATGTGAAACGAATTCCGGAGGCCTAGATAAATAATGTATAGGAAGCTTGTAAGCCTCTGATGAGTAGTTCCACCATTTTAGTAGTTTGCTCTTCGAGTAAGTTTGTACTGAACTATGTAAGGGTGTGTATGAACCATGGTGTATATATAGCAGTTGCTTGTTACCATGTTGTTCGGATATTCATTTCCGCATTCCGTGTGTTCAGTACATTCTTAATCCATAGTTAGTATTGATATGATATTGGTCTAAGCTATGAGTTTGTTTGTCAGGATGGTGTTCACCAGGTTGAACCGTGCCCCTGCTCATGAGCAAGGTGAGGGTAGTCAAGCGTCGCAGGAAGACCTGCCTCACCCACCTTCTCTGGCAGAAGTGATGCTTGAGGCAGAAAGAAACAAAAGGGAGACCAACCGACTGCTAGAGCGTATTGAGCAGAATACGGCTCGACAGCCTAGGAATGCTGCAGTGTCCCTCAATGACTTTGTGAAGCTGAATCCTCCAAAGTTTCATCATTCCGTCGATCCCCTCGACGCTGATGACTGGTTGTGCAGCATTTCACGCAAGATTCGCTCTGCGAATGTGTCTGAGGCCGACAAGGTGACCTTTGCGGCGTATTTCCTGGACTGACCCGCCAATCTGTGGTGGGAGAATTTTGAAGCTATGCGTCCCGCTGAACCAGTGGCCACATGGGCAGACTTCAGTGCAGCTTTTCGTCTGCACCATATTCCAGAGGGCCTGATGGATAGAAAGAGAGAGGAGTTCTGTGCCTTCACTCAGGGCAAGTTGTCTGTGGATGCCTATAGCCGCGAGTTCGGTAACCTCGCCCGCTATGCAACAGAGGAGGTGTCTACTGACGCCAAGAAGCAAGCAAGATTCGGTAAGGGTCTGAGCCCTGAGCTCCGTCGAGACCTGCGCCTCCATGAGTGTGCAAGCTTTCAAGCCCTAGTCAACAAAGTGATCAGTGCGGAGACTGGTCATACTGACTTCGAAGCCACAAGGAAGCACTCCCGTGACTTTGGCTCGTCTTCTGGTTCCGTGTTTCAAAAACGCAGGCTGTGGGTTCCAAACAGTTCTCTGCCGCCAAGATACACTCCGAGGCCATCCTACGTGGCGCCTCAGACGAATCAGGCCAACCCTCCATCAAAAGCTTATGGTGGTCCAGCTAGCAATGCTGCACCACGTGCCAACCAGGTGATATGCTACAAGGGTGGAGAACCAGGGCATTATTCCCGTGAGTGTCCTCAGAATGTGGGTGCCAAGCAACCCGGAAAGTCCGTCGGGCAGGCCAAGTCGGGCAAAGCGTTTTATGTGAAGCCAACTCCTACACGTGGCCGTGTGAACTATGTGTCAGCAGAAGAAGCTGCAGAGGATCCCGACGTCATGCTGGGTACGCTTCTTGTTAATCATCACCCAGCGTCCGTTCTCTTTGACACTGGGTCTTCTCATTCCTTCATTTCAGAAAGTTATGCACAGTTGCATAACATGTCATTTTGTGATATGCCAATCCCATTGGTTGTCCAAACCCCTGGTAGTAAATGGAAAACCTCTAGGATAACCTATGACAATGAAATTCTAGTAGACAGGCTAGTTTTTCTAGCCTCATTGATAGCATTGAAATCTTCGGATATTAATATCATCTTGGGCATGGACTGGATGTCAGCTCACTATGCCAAGATTGATACTCAATCCAGAAATGTCCAGCTTACCCATTCCTCGGGTGAGATAGTAAATGTCTCTACTCAAGTTGCCAAATGCCAGCTCTATTCCCTAAATGCCAACCCTCTTCCGGAACTTGAAGACATTCCGATAGTGCGTGACTTCCTGGATGTTTTTCCAGAGGAACTGCCAGGAATTCCACCTGACAGAGATGTAGAGTTTGTGATAGATGTTGTTCCGGGAACTGTCCCAATAGCCAGAAGACCTTATAAGATGGCACCCCTAGAGCTAGCCGAACTTAAGAAGCAATTAGATGAGGCCTTGAACAAAGGTTTCATTCGTCCTAGCTCTTCTCCTTGGGCTTGTCCCGTCCTCTTCGTCAAGAAGAAAGACGGAACGGATCGGATGGTTGTAGATTACCGACCAGTTAACCTGGTCACCATAAAGAACAAGTATCCGCTCCCGAGGATCAACGACCTGTACGATCAGCTCGCTGGATCCTCAGTCTTCTCCAAAATGGATTTGAGGTTGGGATACCATCAAATCAAGATTAAGAACGGGGACATTCCAAAAACGGCCTTTGTTACTCGTTATGGACAATATGAGTACACCGTTATGTCCTTCGGTTTAACCAATGCCCCAGCCACCTTATCTCGGCTGATGAATTCAATCTTTATGGAGTATTTGGATAACTTCGTCATAGTATACCTCGATGATATTCTCATCTACTCAAAGAATGAACAAGAACATGCCGAGCATCTAAGGCTGGTATTGATGAAACTTCGAGAGCATCGCCTTTATGCCAAATTTTCAAAATGTGAATTCTGGTTACCAGAAGTGACCTATCTAGGCCACGTAATCTCTGGTAAGGGTATTGCTGTTAATCCCGAGAGAGTTCAAGCTGTCCTTGATTGGACTCAACCTGAATCGGTTAAGCAAGTTAGGAGTTTTCTTGGTCTAGCGAGCTATTGTCGCCGCTTCGTCGAGAATTTCTCCAAGGTTGCAAAGCCTCTGACTGAACTCCTCAAGAAAGATAAGAAGTTCGAGTGGACACCACAGTGTGAGCATAGTTTTCAGGAACTGAAAAGACGCCTGACTTCCGCACCTGTGTTGCTACCACCAGATTTTTCTAAGGACTTTGTTATCTATTGCGACGCCTCGCGACAAGGATTAGGTTGCATTCTCATGCAAGATCGTCATGTGATCGCATACGCATCTCGACAGTTGCGTCCACATGAGGATAATTATCCCACACATGACCTTGAGCTTGCAGCTGTGGTCCATGCACTAAAAACCTGGCGACATTACTTTCTGGGTAATCGTTGCGAAATATTCACTGATCACCAAAGTCTGAAACATATCTTCACCTAGCCGGATTTGAATCTCAGGCAAAGACGGTGGATTGAGTTGATCTCGGATTACGACTTAGGGATAACTTACACCCCGGGGAAGGCCAATGTTATGGCCGATGCACTAAGTCGGAAATCTTATTGTAACAATTTGATGCTACAACAAGGTCAACCACTTCTCCATGAGGACTTTCGGAAGTTGAATCTTCATATTGTTCCTCAAGGATTCCTTTCTACCCTGGTGGCGAAGCCTACTCTTAAGGATCAAATTATAGCTGGCCAAAAGCGTGACAAGGGTATATCACGGATCAAGGAGAATATTTTTAGCGGAAACTCTAAAGAATTTTCCATGAATGATCAAGGTGTGGTGTTCTTCCAGAATCATTTAGTGGTTCCTAAGAACCCACATCTAAGGCAGTTAATCCTTAAGGAGGCTCATGATTCCCCTCTTACCATTCATCCCGGTAGTACTAAGATGTATCAGGACCTACGCCAGAGGTTCTGGTGGACTAGGATGAAGAGAGAAATTGCTGAGTTCGTTGCTAACTGCGATGTTTGTCGTCGAGTTAAGGCAGAACAGCAAAGGCCTGCTGGCACCCTTCAACCTTTAGCTATTCCTGAATGGAAATGGGATAAAGTTAGCATGGATTTCATTACCGGATTTCCCAAGACCAAGAAAGGAAATAATGCTATCTTTGTGGTCATTGACCGTCTTTCCAAAGTGGCTCATTTTCTTCCTGTTCATGAGAGTATAACAGCTAGCCAGCTAGCAGAGTTATATATCTCTCGAATAGTGTCTCTTCATGGTGTTCCCCTGGAAATTAACTCGGACCGTGGAAGTATCCTTACTTCTCGCTTCTGGGAAAGTTTTCAGAATGCCATGGGGACTCACTTATCTTTTAGCACTGCTTTCCATCCCCAATCAAGTGGTCAAGTAGAAAGAGTGAATCAAATTCTAGAAGATATGCTCCGAGCTTGTGTTATATCGTTCGGTATGAATTGGGAGAAGTGTCTTCCATTCGCCGAATTCGCTTATAACAACAGTTATCAATCAAGCTTGGGCAAAGCCCCTTTTGAAGTTCTCTATGGACGAAGATGTCGAACACCTCTTAATTGGTCAAAAACCGGAGAGAGGCAACTCTTTGGCCCGGACATGATCCAGGATGCAGAAGAGCAGGTTCGCATTATTCGTGAAAAGTTGAAAACAGCCCAGTCTCGTCAAAAGAGCCATTATGATCGTCATCATAAGGCTGCGACCTTTGAAGTTGACGAGAAGGCTTACCTTCGGGTTACACCTTTGAAGGGTACCCATCGATTCGGTATCAAGGGCAAATTGGCTCCTCGTTACATTGGACCTTTTCGCATTCTTGCCAAACGAGGAGAAGTTGCCTACCAGTTGGAACTTCCTCCGCATCTTTCCAAGGTTCATGATGTTTTCCACGTCTCGCAACTCAGGCGTTGCTTTTCGGATCCTATCCGTGAAGTGGACCACGAAACGCTTGATCTACAAGATAACCTTTCTTACCGAGAATACCCCGTGCGTATTCTTGATCAAGCTGAGCGTACCACTCGACGTCGAAACCTCAAGTTTCTTAAAGTTCAATGGTCAAATCATTCTGAAAAGGAGGCAAGTTGGGAAAGAGAGGATCGTCTCCGACTCGAATATCCTGCATTATTCCCGACGACTTCTAAATCTCGGGACGAGATTCTTTTGAGTGGGGGTGAGTTGTCAATTCCCTAACCCTTAAGCAAGATAGCATTGTGCTCATGTCTTCTTTGCATTTGCATCTAAGAAGTTTCAACAAAAACAACAAAGTGGCAAAGGAAAAACTCAAAACCCTAGCCACCATTTCAATTAAAGGAAATTTCAAACTAGTTCGAAATCAAGGAACCCAAAATGGCCTCAAGAAATGTTCAAACTTTCTGATAAATCATGAAAGTAAATGAGCATTGGAGAAAACTATTTTCTTGACACTTTAAACATTTTAAATAAATGCAAAAGCCACTGGTTTCAAATTTAAAATTTGAAATCAGAAGCTATAATTTTCCAAAAATGTTGAAAGTCTTGGAAATTAGTGGGGATATTATAACAAATATTTCAGGAGGTCTAAAATAGTTTTTACTTTTTGTTTTGGAGCTGAAATAATTAGCAAAGCAATAAATAGCAAAACAGAAAAACAAAAACAGAGAAAATGGAAAAAGACTTACCTGTCGCCCAAGCCAGGCCCGGCCCATCTCCCCGCTCGTCCCCTCCCTCGCGCCAGTAGGCAGCAGGAGGTGGCCGCCGCCTCCTCCGGCGCGGCCACGCACCTGCGTGCCTGCCTGGCCGCCGGTTCGCGCTGGCGACGATGGGGATATGCTCCCCCGAGCTTCCCCTATCCATTCCCCGCCTCGGTTCCCCTCCTCCTCCCGGATCCCCTCCTTCTCCCTGCTGCCGCCATTAGAGCCGAGGTCGAGATTGAGCTGGCCGTGCTCCTGGCCATAGGATCCCCTCCCAGAGCACGCCATTAGCTCCGCCTCGTCGCCCTGGTCGTCTCTGCAGAAGCCGAAGCCTCCTCGAGCCCTGCAACACCCGCAACGCCATCGTCTTCCTCCTCCGGCCGCCGGACCTCTCCCGTCGATTCGTCGCCCCCAGGCCTTCCCCGAGCCGTCTGAGCTCTGCTCTGCACTCCCTGTGAGCATGCGGTCATTTCCCCTAAGTTTTCCCCGTCGATCCCCTCCTCTAGCCCTAGTTTCACCGAAGCCCGACGAGGACCACCGCTGCCACTCGTCGCCGGTAGCCCTCCGATGATCAACTCGTCCTTCCGAGAGCACCAGCAGCTCCAGGATGACGCGTAGATGCCGTAGCAGCTAAGAACCGAGCGTAGATCCCCCTGTTGCAAAGACCCCGATGACGCCCGAGCCTTGGCCGCCGCCAAGCTCGTCGCCGACGTCATCTCCGGCCAGATCAGCCCCGGCTAGGCGCAGAAATGAAGCTGCGGGAGACGTGCCGTTCCTCTGGTGCTCTCCGCGCAACATTTGGCCCCCTGTGCGCCGTTTCCGAGCCCCTCCGCCGTGCTGGTGGTCACCGGAGGCTCCCCGCCGGCGAGGACGACCTCGCCGCCGGTGGCGGTCGACGTGGCAAGCAAACCCAGCCGATTAGTGACTTAATCACTCACTGACAAGTGGGCCCAAGGCCAAGTCAAACCTCAGTTAGGGCTGGTCAGCGCGGGATTAGTCTCAGAGAGGCTGACCAGTGGGGCCCCCCTGTCAGGTTTGACCTGAACAGGTCGGCTGACCTGCTGACGTCAGCCTGATGCAATAAATGGAATTTCCAGTTTAAAACCAATTCAGGAAATTGCTAAAAATTGCAAAAATCATAGAAATTAATCTGTAACTCCAATGAAAATAAATTATATATGAAAAAGTATCAGAAAAATTCAAGGATTCTGATTATGCTATTTTCAACTATCTTTGAAAAAGTTACAGGACCCTAAATTGTGAAATAAGGAATAATTCAATTCTTTAATCACTTTATAAATGGAATTTGCAAAAATATCCAAATTTCATTATAAATACAATGATCACACACTGCCCTAGATATAAATCAGTACCATAACATGACATTTCATGCATGTTAACATTAGGTTGATCTGAGCATCAGGTCGAATCAATTAAACCGGTATCCGAGAATACCCGTTTGAATTGCTATTCGAATGTGATTCAAATCAACTCTAAACCTAAAACATCTTGATTATAATATCTTATCACTTTGCATTCTCATGCCATGCTCATGCATCATTTTGATTGCATATGATTGTTATTGAATGTTGCCATTCATTTCGGTAGGCTCCGCACCCCCGGATTCCACCGAATATCCGTCTGACGGATATCGTTCCTCCTCTGAGCAACAAGGCAAGCAACCCTTTTGATCATGCCGATAAATCCCATGTTCTTGCTCCTGCACCTAATTATTGCATTAGGACCAAATGCTTCAACTGCTTTTGCCATGATAGTTGAACCCATTTCCTTTGCATGACTTAACATTGTCAAAGTAAATAGTCAAACCTTGCAACCTAGCATACCTGGTAGTAGCCTGAGCTGTGATGTGCCTTATCCTGCTATGCATGCTATGCTTAGAGTTGTGTATGGTCTGTCATCTGGGAGATGAACAGAATTGTGAAATGTGTTTGGTGAGCAAAGGTTGTGTGTTGAACTTGATTTGGTAAAGGTACCGGTGAAAGGCTGTGTAGGAGTACATGGCGGGTTGTTTCATTGGAACCGTCCTTAGGAACTGAGTTCCGTGTATGTAATCCAAGACTAGATACTACCACATGTTGGGCCCTGAAATATGACCCCGCTCGGCCTATTAATCGCGTAGTACTCGGTCCAGGAGTTGCAAGTAGTTTCTGGTGTTTATAGTAATGCTGGAGGCCGTGCATGGTGCTGACCTGAGAGGTGGACCGTGATGCGGTAGGCAGTGGCACGGTGTATCAAGTGGCACCCGGATGGTGGGCTTGGGAACCCTGCGCACATCGTTTGAGGCCGTGGCGGAAACCTCGGCCGGACTTCCGTACGGGTTACTCTCAGATAGGCGATAAACCTGGACTAGGTACTAGTGTGGTTAACGGTCATGGCCGACTCCCTCGCTGGGCTTCCGCTTGAAGGTTGCCGAGGTGCATGACGTGCACATGGCGATAAGTGGCGGGAGCGTGTGTGACTAAGTACACCCCTGCAGGGTTATGATCTATTCGAATAGCCGCGTCCGCGGATATGGAATACTTGGAGACATATGTTGTTCATAGATAACTTCAATGGCTACTCATAAAATTGTCAAGATAAGTGTGAGTGTCGTGGACGGCATTTCCGTACGGAGACGGAATGATTCCACGATAGTGTATTTTGTGGTGTTAGTGGACTCGTGTGCGAGAAATCAAGTTGTCAAAATTATTTAAAAATGCAAGTTGTCTAGCCACGAGTCAAATGCTGGCTTTCTGCCTGAAACCCCACAATACCTTTTGATACCTTGCATGAGTAGTTAGTTCTCCTAAAGTCTTGCTGAGTACCTTCGTACTCATGTTTGCTTAATAAATGTTGCAGAGGTTGCTAATGACCCTAATGGAGGGTTCTTCTTAGACATCGACGATGACGAGTAGCTGGTGTCCCAGCTACGATCTGGCCCTACGTCGGCTCTGTAGTATAGTCAGGCCACATGCCTACTAGTTGCCCTGTCTGTACTCAGACAGTTTATAACTCTTCGGCTGTCTTGTATTGTATGACTGCTATTATGGGTCGTGAGACCCTTAATGTGTAATATTATGTGTGTGGCTCTTCCGAGCCTCTTAAATAAAGCTTGTATGTTTATGGTTATGTTGTGATGCCATCGATGTATCTATACATACCGGTATGCCATGCGTACGTGTGTCGTACTTGATATGTATGGGGTTCGATTACCTAGTCGTGAACTTTAGTAGCACCCCTTACAAGGAAATGCCCCTTTGTACTCCAACGAGCCTTGGTAGTTCGCTACTGCTCTGGACACATTGGTTGACCGGCATGTGTCCTTCTTAGCTGCTGTGTCTGTCCCCTTTTGGGGAAATGTCACGCGATGTAATGGAGTCCTTGTAGCTTGCTACGACTCGTCTACACTCGCTGATGACCGACACCTGCTTTGTTGGGTCATGTATGCCTGTTCTTGTGCGGTACTGCCACTTTGGTTTATGACTAGACATGTCGATCCGGGTTCTTTGACATTGGATTGCTAGCGACACCTATCGCGTACGTGAGTCAAAAGACGCAAACGGTCCCGGCTAAGGTAAGGTTGCAGCCGTGGAGTTAACCGTGCGTGAGACCACAAAGAGATGCGATGTGTTACAGGCTGGATTCCTATGGCTTAGGATCGGGGTCCCGACAGGCATTCAGGACCAGTTTTGGCTCGTATGAGTATACTGTCATGTCTTTTGGTCTGGCTAATGCTCCTCCAACTTTTTGTCGATTGATGAACTATATTTTCTCGCCATTCAAGAATGAGTTTTTCTTGCTCTATCTGGACGACATTCTGGTCTTCTCTGAGGATGAGGAAGAACACGAGAAACATCTCAGGTTGGTGCTTGATAAACTGAGAGAATACAAGCTGTATGCCATGTTTTCCAAGTGCGAGTTCTGGCTGAAAGAAGTGGTTTATCTTGGGCATATTATCTCTGTCGAGGGCATTAAGGTTGACCCGTCCAAGGTTCAAGCCATTGTTGAATGGGAACCTCCACAGAATGTGAAGCAGCTTCGAAGCTTTCTCGGTCTTGCCGGATATTGCAGAAGATTCATTGAGAACTTCTCCAAAATCGCCAAGCCGCTCTCTAGTCTTCTTCAGAAGGGTGTCAAGTACGTTTGGTCTCTAGAGTGTCAACTGGCTTTCGATACACTCAAAGAGAAGCTTACCTCCACTCCGGTATTGGCTCCTCCAGATGATTCCAAGCCGTACCAGGTCTTTTGCGATGCTTCTCTCCAGGGTTTCGGTGCAGTCTTGATGCAATATAGGAAGGTGGTTGCTTATACCTCCAGGCAGCTGTAGCCTGCGGAGAAGAACTATCCTGTGCACGATCTCGAGCTAGCAGCTGTTGTGCACGCCTTGATGACTTGGAGACATCTCTTGTTGGAACGTAAGGTTGAAGTTTTCATCAATCACAAGAGCCTCAAGTATATCTTCACTCAGCCTAACTTGAATCTTCGGCAAACATGTTGGGTGGAAATGCTCCAGGATTTTAATCCGAGTGTTTAGTACACGCCAGGCAAGGCAAATGTTGTGGCAGATGCATTGAGTAGGAAGGCATATTGCAACAGTTTGATTCTACAACCTCTCCAGCCGGGTCTTTCTGAGTCTTTCAGGAAGCTCAATCTTCAGCTAGTTCCTCAGGATTTTCTTGCGAACCTTCAGATCTCTCCTACCTTGGAAGATCAGGTCAGAGCAGCTTAGCTACTTGATACTATGGTGAAGAAGGTCAAGATTGGTGTGGGAAAGAGTCTTCCCAAGTATAAGTGTTTCACTGTTGATGCCAGGGACACTTTGTTTTTCGAGGACCGCCTTGTCGTCCCGAAAGGTGATCTCAGGAAGGTGATCATGGAAGAAGCTCATAACTCTTTGCTCTCTATTCATCCTGGAAGTTCCAAAATGTACAATGACTTGAAGCAGACTTTCTGGTGGACCCGTATGAAGCGTGAAATTGCACAATTCATAAATGAGTGTGATGTATGTCGAAGGGTGAAAGCAGAACATCAAAGACCAGCGGGCCTCTTGCAGCCTTTGCCGATTCCCGAGTGGAAGTTCGATCACATTGAGATGGACTTCGTCACAGGGTTTCCGAAGTCCAAGAAGGGCAATGACGCTATCTTCGTCGTCATAGACAAATTGAGTAAAGTGGCGCATTTCCTTCCAGTCAAGGAGTCCATTTCAGCAGCTCAGCTGGCAGAGTTGTACACCTCGAGGATTGTCTCGTTGCATGGTGTACCTATGATGATCTCATCAGATCGTGGAAGTATCTTTACTTCCAAGTTCTGGGACTCCTTTCAGTCTGCTATGGGAACGAAGATCCGCTTTAGCACAGCGTTCCATCCTCAGACTAGTGGTCAAGTGGAGAGAGTGAATCAAGTTCTTGAGGACATGCTGAGAGCCTGTGTTATCTCTTTTGGCATGAAGTGGGAAGATTGTCTGCCTTTCGCGGAGTTCTCGTATAACAACAGTTATCAAGCTAGTTCTGGCAAGGCTCCGTTTGAAATTCTCTATGGCAGGAAGTATCGTACTCCGCTCAACTGGTCCCAGACAGGCAAGCGTCAGATCCTTGGCAATGATATGATAGAAGAAGCTGAGGAGATGTGTCGCATCATTCACGACAACCTCAGAGCAGCTCAGTCCCGTCAGAAGAGCTATTACGATAGCAAGCACCGTGACATGTCGTATGAGCTTGATAATTTTATCTATCTCAAGGTGTCGCCTATGAAGGGTATGCAGCGTTTTGGCATCAAAGGCAAGCTTGCGCCTCGTTTCGTTGGTCCGTTCAGAGTGGTTGGAAAGAGGGGCGACCTCGCGTACCAGCTCGAGCTTCCGTCAACCTTTGCAAATGTCCATGATGTGTTCCATGTTTCTCAGCTCGGAGGTGTTTCAAGAACCCCGAGCGCACTATGCATCTTCAAGATATCGACCTTCAGCCTGACCATTCTTATCGTGAGCATCCAGTTGCGGTTCTCGAGGCGACTGAGCGCAAGACCTGTAACAAGACTGTCAAGTTTCTCAAAGTGCAGTGGTCACACCATTCCGATAAAGAGGCTACGTGGGAATGCGAGGACCACCTCCGTACAGAATTTCCCGATTTCTTTCAGTTTTAGATCTCGAGGGCGAGATCTTCTTTGTAGTGTGGGAGAATTTGTAGTGCCCCAAGTGTAAGGCTTTCCCTTTTGTAACCTTCCATGTGGGACCACCTTGACTTTGTCATGAGAGTTTCTATGCATGTATGAATTCATGTGTCACCTTCTATTCTTCTTTTGCATGCATGCATCCATGCCATACCATCCTTGCCATACCTTATGTTTCTATGTCCTGTTATGATTGCATGTGATCTTGCTAGGTGTGATGTTGTGGTATTGTAATTTCTTGTGTTGATGCACATGTGATGATGGTGTGTGGAGTGTAGGAGTGAGTGCTATGTAATTTCAAAGTTCCTTTCTATTTCAAACCCTTTTCCTTTCCTTTTATCTCATGTTCAAAATTCCATCTTCCCAAAAGTTGTTCTAAAATGTCTTGTGTTTAGGGATTAAGGTGAGTGTGTAGTTATGCTAGTTTGGTGGTTTTAAGAGTGATTTATACAGGTGGCAATGACACAAAACATCAAACTTATTGATGTTTTGTAAAATATTTGCCTACTCTAAAAATCTTGTTCTTATTTTTTTAATTTAGGTCATATTTTTCTATGACCAGGGGATTTTTCCTTTTAAGTTTATTCCCACCAGATTATTTGTTTTATTTCTTTTCCTTCATGGTTTTTCTTTTATTTGGGAAAGCCACTTGGGCCTTTCTTATAGTGGTTGCCTGTGGTCTCCCTCCCACTTTGCTGGCCCATCTAATCTTCCTCCCGGCGCTAGGAGCCCACGCCAGCGGCTTCCTTCCCTCCTTCTGACGCCGTTTCCTCCCCGTGCGAGCTGACCGTCAGGCGCCAGAGAGAACACGCGCGACGCCGTGAGGTCTCACGGACGTCAAGGTCCCCCCTTTTTATGCGCTTTGGCGTCCGTGCCTCCCTCCCCTCGCCTAGGGTTCCTCCATTCCCTCCTGTCGCCGCCACCTCTCTTCCTTCCCTTCTCTCTTCTCCCGTCGGCAGGTGAGACTCTGTAGGGTTAGACCGAGAGTGAGCAGCTCCTCGCCGGCGGACGCCGCGCTCCCGTCTCCGTTCGCCGCCGTCGCCATGTCCGGGGGCTCGAGGTGGATCCCCGCGATCCATTCCCGGCGCTAGGAGCCCCGGGGACCGATTGCTCCGACGGATCCGACCACGTCTACGGCGAGTTCCTAGTGCTCCTTCCCCTGCATCGGTTCTGCAGATCAGGAACTTCTACGTCGACGGCCTTCTTCCCCTCCGGCGATTCTCCCTCCACAGATCGGCGCCCCCTCTTCCTGCTCTAGGTGACGACCGCTCCTCCTCCCTTCTCCTCGGTTGGATCTGCCGGTGTAGCAGCCGTGCTCCTCTGTTCAGAGGAGAGAACGGCAGGAGCTTGTGTGGTGTGTGCGTAGGGGTAGAGCGCTCGGTGTGAGTAGTTTCAGTGTAGATGCAGGTGCTTCTTCCCCTTTCCCGCAGGCGTGGTAGAGGCCGTGGTAGAGAATACCATCTCCGGTGACCTCTCTGTCACCAGCTTGCTGGTGCATGCCAGGGAGTAGGTTCGAGGCCATGCTATGTTGCGTTAGATCCCTCCTCCGTCAGTCATTGCAACGTAGCCTAGTGGTTGTTTGTGCGTGTGTCTTCGTCAGGTGCAGGGATCGATTCCCAGTAGGAGCACCCCCCCCTTTTGTTTTTCCTTTTCCTGTTTCATCAGTAGGGCAGCGCAGTAAGTAGTTCTCCTGCATCGATCCTCCTATGTCGAGTACCTAGAGCCTAACAGAGTGGAAGGGCTGCAGTTTGCACTCCAGTACGTCTGGGGTTCGACCCCAGCACCTCCCCTTTTGGCTGACCCTTGTTTTTCTTTTTTCTCTCTTCCTTGCTATTTGGTAGCTAAACAGCCCTGTTAATTTGTAACTTGGTATTTCTTTTCTTCCTTGGCGTTTTTCCTTTCCTGCCTAGTTTAGGAGTGTGTGTATGTGATAGACTTGGTGAAGGTTGATGATGGAGTTGTTGGGGAACGTAGCATAAATTCAAAATTTTCCTACGCTTATTCAGATCTTCCTATGGAGAGACCAGCAACGAGAGAGGGGTAAGAGCATCTTCGTACCTTTGAAGATCGCTAAGCGGAAGCGTTGCTAGAACGCGGTTGATGGAGTCGTACTCGCAGCGATTCCGATCTAGTGCCGAACAACGGCACCTCCGTGTTCAACACACGTGCAGCCCGGTGACGTCTCCCACACCTTGATCCAGCAAGGAGGAGGAAGAGTTTGGGGAAGAAGACCAGCAACACGACGGCGTGGTTTTGGTGGAGAGACGAGGTCTCCCGGCAGGGCTTCGCCAAGCGCCGGCAGAGAGGAGGAGGAAGAAGTGCAGGGCTGCGCCGAGGGAGAGGGAAAACCGTGTCCTCCAAAGGCCAAAAGTGCCCACTATATATAGGGGAAGGGGAGAGGGGGTGCCACCCCTAGGGTTCCCACCCTAGGGGGTGCGGCAGCCATCCCAGATGGGGGGAGTGGCGGCCAGGGCAAGGGGGAGGGGTGGCCCACCTTAGTTAGGGTTCCCCCCTTCCCCTTTTTTCTGGTGCACATGGGCTGGGTGGGGGGTGCACCAGCCCACTTAGGGGCTGGTTCCCTTCCCCACTTAGCCCATCTAGCCTCCCGGGGTCGTCACCCCCCTTCGGTGGTCCCGGTGGTCCCGGTATGTTACCGGTGATGCCCGAAACACTTCCGGTGTCCGAAACCATCCGTCCTATATATCAATATTTACCTCCGGACCATTCCGGAGCTCCTCGTGACGTCCGGGATCTCATCCGGGACTCCGAACAACTTTCGGTAATCTCGTATAAAAATTCCCTATAACCCTAGCGTCATCGAACCTTAAGTGTGTAGACCCTACGGGTTCGGGAGACAGGCAGACATGACCGAGACACCTCTCTGGCCAATAACCATCAGCGGGGTCTGGATACCCATGGTGGCTCCCACTAGCTCCACGATGATCTCATCGGATGAACCACGATGTCAAGGATTCAATCAATCCCGTATACGATTCCCTTCGTCTGTCGGTATATAACTTGCCCGAGATTCGATCGTCGGTATACCTATACCTTGTTCAATCTCGTTACCGGTAAGTCTCTTTACTCGTTTCGTAGCACGTCATCGTGTGACTAACTCCTTAGTCACATTGAGCTCATGATGATGTTCTACCGAGTGGGCCCAGAGATACCTCTCCGTCACACGGAGTGACAAATCCCGATCTCGATTCGTGCCAACCCAACAGACACTTTCGGAGGTACCCGTAGTGCACCTTTATAGTCACCCAGTTACGCTGTGACGTTTGATACACCCAAAGCACTCCTACGGTATCCGGGAGTTGCACAATCTCACGGTCGAAGGAAAAGATACTTGACATTAGAAAAGCATTAGCATACGAACAATACGATCTAGTGCTAGGCTTAGGATTGGGTCTTGTCCACCACATCATTCTCCCAATGATGTGATCCCGTTATCAATGACATCCAATGTCCAAGATCAGGAAACCATGATCATCTATTGACTAACGAGCTAACCAACTAGAGGCTTTCTAGGGACACATTGTGATCTATTCATTCACACATGTATTACTCTTTCCTGTCAATACAATTATAGCATGAACGATAGACGATTATCATGAACAAGGAAATATGATAACAACCATTTTATTATTGCCTCTAGGGCATATTTCCAACAGTCTCCCACTTGCACTAGAGTCAATAATCTAGTTACATTGTGATGTATCGAACACCCATAGCATTATGGTGCTGATCATGTTTTGCTCGTGGAAGAGGTTTAGTCAACGGGTCTGCAATATTCAGATCCGTGTGTACTTTACAAATATCTATCACTCCACTCTGGACATGGTCCTGGATGAAGTTGTAGCGGCGCTTGATGTGCTTCGTCTTCCGGTGAAACCTGGGCTCCTTGGCTATGGCAATGGCTCCAGTTTTATCACAGAAGAGTGTCATAGGACCCGACGTGCTTGGAACCACTCCAAGGTCGGTGATGAGCTCCTTCATCCAAATTCCTTCATGAGCCGCTTCTGAAGCAGCTATGTACTCGCTTCACATGTAGATGTTGCCACGACTTCTTGCTTGCTGCTGCACCAGCTCACTGCCCCACCATTCAACACATATACGTATCCGGTTTGTGACTTAGAGTCATCCGGATCTGTGTCGAAGCTAGCGTCGACGTAACCCTTTACGACGAGCTCTTCGTCGTCTCTATAAACGAGAAACATTTCCTTAGTCCTTTTCAGGTACTTAAGGATATTCTTGACCGCTGTCCAGTGTTCTGCACCGGGATTACTTTGGTACCTCCCTACCAAGCTTATCGCAAGGTTTATATCAGGTCTGGTACACAGCATGGCATACATTAGAGAGCCCACGGATGAAGCATAGGGGACAGAACTCATCTTCTCTCTATCTGCTGCCGTGGTCGGCGACTGAGTCTTACTCAATCTCATACCTTGCAAAACTGGCAAGAACCCTTTCTTTGAGTTTTTCCATATTGAACTTCTTCAGTATCTTGTCAAGGTATGTACTTTGCGAAAGACCTATGAGGCGTCTCGATCTATCTCTATAGATCTTGATGCCTAATATGTATGCAGCTTCTCCAAGGTCCTTCATTGAAAAACTCTTGTTCAAATAGGCCTTTATGCTCTCCAACATCTCTATATCATTCCCCATCAATAATATGTCATCCACATATAGTACGAGGAAAGCTACAGAGCTCCCACTCACTTTCTTGTACAAACAGGCTTCTACGTAAACCTGTATGAACCCGCTTTCATCACCTCATTAAAGCGAATGTTCCAACTCCGAGATGCTTGCACCAGCCCATAGATGGAGCGCTGGAGCTTGCATACTTTGTTAGCACCTTTAGGATCAACAAAACCTTCTGGTTGCATCATATACAACTCTTCCTTAAGATTCCCGTTAAGGAACGCTGTTTTGACGTCCATTTGCCAAATTTCATAATCATAAAAGGCGGCAATTGCTAACATGATTCGGACTGATTTCAGCTTCGCTACGGGAGAGAAAGTCTCTTCGTAGTCAATTCCTTGAATTTGTCGAAAACCCTTTGCGACAAGTCGAGCTTTGTAAACGGTTACATTACCGTTTGCATCAGTCTTCTTCTTGAAGATCCATTTATTTTCTATGGCTCGCCGGTCATCGGGCAAGTCCACCAAAGTCCATACTTTGTTCTCATACATGGATCCTATCTCGGATTTCATGGCTTCAAGCCATTTGTTGGAACCTGGGCCCGCCATTGCTTCTTCATAGCTCGAAGGTTCACCGTTGTCTAACAACATGATTTCCATCACAGGGTTGCCGTACCACTGGTGCGGAGCGTACCCTTGTGGACCTTCGCGGTTCAGTAGTAACTTGATCCGAAGCTTCATGATCATCATCATTAACTTCCTCTTCAGTCGGTGTAGGCACCACTGGAACAACTTCTTGTGTTGCGCTACTTTCCTGTTCGAGAGGCGGTGTAATTACCTCATCAAGTTCTACCTTCCTCCCACTTACTTCTTTCGAGAGAAACTCTTTCTCTAGAAAGGATCCGTTCTTGGCCACAAAGGTTTTACCTTCGGATCTAAGATAGAAGGTATACCCAATTGTTTCCTTAGGGTATCCTATGAATACGCATTTTTCCGCTTTGGGTTCGAGCTTTTCTGGTTGAAGTTTCTTCACATAAGCATCGCAGCCCCAAACTTTAAGAAACGACAACTTAGGTTTCTTGCCAAACCATAGTTCATACGGTGTCGTCTCAACGGATTTAGACGGTGCCCTATATAAAGTGAATGCTGCAGTTTCTAATGCGTATCCCCAAAATGATAGCGGTAAGTCGGTGAGAGACATCATAGATCGTACCATATCTAGTAAAGTGCGATTACGACGTTCAGACACTCCGTTACGCTGCGGTGTGCCAGGCGGCGTCAGTTGTGAAACGATTCCACACTTCCTTAGGTGTGTGCCAAACTCGTGACTCAAATATTCTCCTCCACGATCGGATCATAGACATTTAATTTTTCTGTCACGTTGATTCTCAACCTCACTCTGAAATTCCTTGAACTTTTCAAACGTCTCAGATTTGTGCTTCATCAAGTAGATATACCCATACCTACTCAAATCATCGGTGAGAGTGAGAACATAACGATAACCACCGCGAGCTTCAACGTTCATTGGACCACACACATCAGTATGTATTATTTCCAATAAGTCGGTTGCTCTCTCCATTATTCCTGAGAATGGATTCTTAGTCATCTTGCCCATGAGGCACGGTTCGCATGTGTCAAATGATTCAAAGTCAAGAGACTCTAATAGTCCATTAGTATGGAGCTTCTTCATGCGTTTAACGCCGATATGACCAAGGCGGCAGTGCCACAAGTATGTGGGACTATCATTATCAACTTTGCATCTTTTGGTACTCACACTATGAATATGTGTAACGTCACGATCGAGATTCATCAAGAATAAACCATTCACCAGCGGAGCATGACCATAAAACATATCACTCATATAAATAGAACAACCATTATTCTCTGACTTAAATGAGTAGCCGTCTCGCATTAAGCAAGACCCTGATACAATGTTCATGCTTAAAGCTGGTACTAAATAACAATTATTAAGGTTTAAAACTAATCCCGACGGTAGATGTAGAGGTAGCGTGCCGACGGCGATCACATCAACCTTTGAACCATTCCCGACGCGCATCGTCACCTCGTCCTTGGCCAGTCTCCGCTTATTCCGCAGTTCCTGCTTTGAGTTGCAAATGTGAGCAACAACACCGGTATCAAATACCCAGGAGCTACTACGAGCTCTGGTAAGGTACACATCAATAACATGTATATCACATATACCTTTAACGTTGCCGGCCTTCTTGTCCGCTAAGTATTTGGGGCAGTTCTGCTTCCAGTGACCTTTTCCCTTGCAGTAGAAGCACTCAGTCTCAGGCTTGGGTCCGTTCTTTTTCTTCTTCCCGGCATCTGGCTTACCGGGCGCGGCAACAGCTTTGCCGTCTTTCTTGAAGTTCTTCTTACCCCTGCCTTTCTTGAAACTAGTGGTCCTGTTGACCATCAACACTTGATGCTCCTTCTTGATTTCTACTTCTGCAGACTTGAGCATCGAGTACAACTCGGGAATGGTTTTCTCCATCCCTTGCATGTTGTAGTTAAGCACAAAGCCTTTGTAGCTTGGTGGGAGAGACTGGAGTATTCTGTCAATGATGGCATCATCCGGAAGTTCGACTCCAAGTGAAGTCAGACGACCGTGTAACCCAGACATTTTGAGTATGTGCTCACTGACAGAACTGTTCTCCTCCATCTTACAGCTGAAGAACTTGTCGGAGACTTCATATCTCTCGACACGGGCATGAGCTTGAAAAACTAGCTTCAGCTCTTGGAACATCTCATATGCCCCGTGTTGCTCAAAACGTCTTTGGAGCCCCGTTTCTAAACTGTATAACATGCCACACCTGACCAGAGAGTAGTCATCACTCCGCGCTTGCCAGATGTTTAGAATGTCCTGGGCTGCTGCGGGAGCGGGAGGGTCACCTAGTGGCGCATTAAGGACATAAGCCTTTTTAGCTGCTTCAAGGATGAGCTTCAGGTTGCGAACCCAGTCCGCATAGTTGCTACCATCATCTTTCGGCTTGTTTTTCTCTAGGAATGCGTTGAAGTTGAGGTTGACGTTGGACATCTACAATATTTGTAAAGACAACTTTTAGACTAAGTTCATGACAATTAAGTTCATTTAATCAAATTAAGTATGAACTCCCACTTAAATCGACATCCCTCTAGTCATCTAAGTGATACATGATCCATGTTGACTAACCCGTGTCCGATCATCACGTGAGACGGACTAGTCACCATGGTGAGCAACTTCATGTTGATCGTATTCAACCATACGACTCATGTTCGACCTTTCGGTCTCTTGTATTCGAGGTCATGTCTGTACATGCTAAGCTCGTCGAGTCAACCTAGGTGTTTCGCGTGTGTAAATCTGGCTTACACCCGTTGTATGCGAACGTTAGAATCTATCACACCCGATCATCACGTGGTGCTTCGAGACAACGAACCTTCGCAACGGTGCACACTTAGGGGAATACGTTCTCGAAATTTTAAGAGGGATCATCTTATTATGCTACCGTCGTTTTAAGCAATAAGATGTAAAACATGATAAACATCACAGTGCAATCATATAGTGACATGATATGGCCATTATCATCTTTGCTCTTTCGATCTCCATCTTCAGGCATCGCATGATCATCATCGTCACCGGCGTGACACCATGATCTCCATCATCATGATCTCCATCATCGTGTCTCCATGAAGTCGTCACGCCAACTACTACTATCACTACTACTATGGCTAACCGTTAGCAATGAAGTAAAATAGTAAGCACAAGGCGTTGCATCTCATACAATAAATTAAGACAACTCCTATGGCTCCTCCCGGTTGTCATACTCATCGACATGCAAGTCGTGAAACCTATTACAATAACATGATCATCTCATACATCATACATGCAACATCACAACTTTGGCCATATCACATCACATGTCAAACCCTGCAAAAACAAGTTAGACGTCCTCTAATTGTTGTTGCAAGTTTTACGTGGCTGATTTGGGTTTCTAGCAAGAACGCCTTCTTACCTACGTGACAGCCACAACGATGATATGCCAAAGCTATTTACCCTTCATAAGGACCCTTTTCATCAAATCCAATCCGACTAGAGTAGGAGAGACAGACACCCGCTAGCCACCTTTATGCACGATGTGCATGTCTGTCGGTGGAACCAGTCTCACGTAAGCGTACGTGTAAGGTCGGTCCGGGCCGCTTCATCCCACAATACCGCCGGAAAATAATAAGACTAGTAACGGAAAGCAAATTGACAAACCATCGCCCACAACTTTTGTGTTCTATTCGTGCATAGAATCTACGCATAGAAAACCTGGCTCGGATGCCACTGTTGGGGAACGTAGCATAAATTCAAAATTTTCCTACGCTTATTCAGATCTTCCTATGGAGAGACCAGCAACGAGAGAGGGCTAAGAGCATCTTCGTACCTTTGAAGATCGCTAAGCGGTAGCGTTGCTAGAATGCGATTGATGGAGTCGTACTCGCAGCGATTCCGATCTAGTGCCGAACAACGGCACCTCTGCGTTCAACACACGTGCAGCCCGGTGACGTCTCCCGCACCTTGATCCAGCAAGGAGGAGGAAGAGGTTGGGGAAGAAGACCAGCAACACGACGGCATGGTGTTGGTGGAGAGACGAGGTCTCCCGGCAGGGCTTCGCCAAACGCCGGCAGAGAGGAGGAGGAAGAAGTGCAGGGCTGCGCCGAGGGAGAGGGAAAACCGTGCCCTCCAAAGGCCAAAAGTGCCCACTATATATAGGGGAAGGGGAGAGGGGGTGCCACCCCTAGGGTTCCCACCCTAGGGGGTGCGGCAGCCCTCCCAGATGGGGGGAGTGGCGGCCAGGGCAAGGGGGAGGGGTGGCGCACCCCTCTGGTGGGCCTAAGGCCCACCTTAGTTAGGGTTCCCCCCCTTCCCCTTTTTTCTGGTGCACATGGGCTGGGTGGGGGCGCACCAGCCCACTTAGGGGCTGGTTCCCTTCCCCACTTAGCCCATCTAGCCTCCCGGGGTCGTCACCCCCCTTCGGTGGTCCCCCGGGACCACCTCCGGTGGTCCCGGTGGTCCCGGTATGTTACCGATGATGCCCGAAACACTTCCGGTGTCCGAAACCATCCGTCCTATATATCAATCTTTACCTCTGGACCATTCCGGAGCTCCTCGTGACGTCCGGGATCTCATCCGGGACTGCAAACAACTTTCGGTAATCTCGTATAACAATTCCCTATAACCCTAGCATCATCAAACCTTAAGTGTGTAGACCCTACGGGTTCGGGAGACAGGCAGACATGACCAAGACACCTCTCTGGCCAATAACCATCAGCGGGGTCTGGATACCCATGGTGGCTCCCACTAGCTCCACGATGATCTCATCGGATGAACCACGATGTCAAGGATTCAATCAATCCCGTATACGATTCCCTTTGTCTGTCGGCATAGAACTTGCCCGAGATTCGATCGTCGGTATACCTATACCTTGTTCAATCTCGTTACCGGTAAGTCTCTTTACTCGTTTCGTAGCACGTCATCGTGTGACTAACTCCTTAGTCACATTGAGCTCATGATGATGTTCTACCGAGTGGGCCCAGAGATACCTCTCCGTCACACGGAGTGACAAATCCCGATCTCGATTCGTGCCAACCCAACAGACACTTTCGGAGGTACCCGTAGTGCACCTTTATAGTCACCCAGTTACGTTGTGACGTTTGATACACCCAAAGCACTCCTACGGTATCCGGGAGTTGCACAATCTCACGGTCGAAGGAAAAGATACTTGACATTAGAAAAGCATTAGCATACGAACAATACGATCTAGTGCTAGGCTTAGGATTGGGTCTTGTCCACCACATCATTCTCCCAATGATGTGATCCCGTTATCAATGACATCCAATGTCCATGATCAGGAAACCATGATCATCTATTGACTACCGAGCTAGCCAACTAGAGGCTTTCTAGGGACACATTGTGATCTATTCATTCACACATGTATTACTGTTTCCTGTCAATACAATTATAGCATGAACGATAGACGATTATCATGAACAAGGAAATATGATAACAACCATTTTATTATTGCCTCTAGGGCATATTTCCAACAGCAGTGTGTGCATGGTGGAACACACACAAGGGGTGTTTACGTGCATAAGTGTGTGTGTGTGTGTATGATTTTGCCCCACACACCTTGCAAAGATGTTGGTGTAGGGTGCTTGCAAGCATGTGTGTGTATTTGCACTAGGGGTGCTTATGTAGCTAAAATCATGTGTAGGAGATCATGTAGCCTTATCATGCTTACAAGTGCATTTTTTTGTTGGGTGCAAGTAAGTATAGAGTTGCTAGATCCTATGGTGTGTGTATGTTTGCCATGTGGTGCAAGCTATGTGTAGCATGTGTAGGTGGAGTTTGCTAGTTAAGCATGTGTATATTCTTATGGGGGTTGCACCTTGAGGGTGACATGACTCCAAGGGTGTTCCTTGTGGTGCATGTGAGCGTGTGTACCATCACATGCCCATATGTGAGGGTGTGCATACTCTCTTGTAGCATAGGAGTTATAGTTTGTTGTGCTTGATGCTAGTGATAGTGTGGTATATGTGTTGGTGTTGTTGATGTGCATGACACAAACATGGAGTTCAAACCCCCATGTCACTTTGTCATTGTGCACATGAAACTCAACCTATGTAGTTGTCATCTTAGAAGTATACTTTATGGAGTTGCATTTGCAGTTTTGTTGAAAGTTTGGTCCTTGATTCCATGGTATAGGTGGAGCCCAAGGGCATGGGTTTTTGTGTGTTAATAGTAGGGGTTTGTGCTCAACACCATAGTGGTGTCAATTACCTCTTGGTGTCATGTGTGTGCAAACTATGCCTAGACAAAGTGGGCATGTGGCTGGAAAATTCCAGATTATTGAACTCTGAAAATTTCACTAAGTCTGGGATTCTGGAAACATTTTCTTCCCCTGTAGATGAGGATGTGCTGGTCATTCTGTTGAGAAATAGCCTTAGTTCAGTGCTAGTATTTTTAACCTGGTATGTTTGTGAAGCTTCCTGTCAATTTTCAAGTCATTTGGAGTCCAGTAGGTTGTGTTTTGATTACTGTCAAAAGCTTCAGAACAGAAACCGAAACTCAGGTGCAGGAATTTTCACTAAGTCCCTGAGATCTGATGGTTTTGGGAAAGTTTGTGGCCTTGTATCTTCTAGAGTTTAATTCCTTTTGCGGTGATTCTTGATGGTGCTTGTAGTGTTCTTGGTTGGGAACAGCCACATATATTAATTGTCATGTTTGAAGACCTGTAGCTATGTTGCATGCAGCTCCCAAAGAGCTAAGATGCAGATTATGGCAGATTATGTAGTTTTGTCTTTTTGTTCAAAGTATGTGCTTAATTGATGTTGTAATGTTCTACCTTGCTCCAATTAATTCATGTTGGGTTGTTACATGTCTTGGCAACCTGGGAATACCAGATTTGTGCCACTTGTGAGTGGGGTGTTGAATCTTTCACGTAGAGCTTCATATATTGTTTCGTTGATTCCCGTTGATCCGTAGCTCCGTTTGCAATATTCTTTATATGGTTTTGTACCGTTTTCACAAGCCGCATCTGTTCATGTCGTTCTCATGCATGTCAAAATAGCTTAGTGTACAGTTCTGTCCAGAAACTTGCAGTAGTTTATTTTGCTTGTGCTAGTGATAGAAATAGTGGTGCATGCTCAACTTTCATTTCATGCATCATGTGATTGTTGCATTTTGTGGTGCTTCTGTTTATTGGATGTTATTCTTATGTTGGGTAGCACCGGGATCGGAGAACGAATATGTGGAGTCAGGAGAGTACGTGCAGGACGATCCAGAACCATTCCAAGCTGAGGATATCACAGGCAAGATGATATGACCTTGATTCCATCTCTAGACTTGTTATGTTAGTTTCGTTTCCATGTCATATTGCTCGCTGCCTACCACTGAACTTAAATTGCCTCTTCATATGCCATGAGCCCAAACACCGTACTCCTTCCTAGCAAACTTGTATGGCTAAGAGGGCTTGCTCAGCTTCTAATGTTAGCTTTGTTAGTTGCAGGTGCTTTGCCTCATGTGATAACATGAGCTTGTTATCATTATTTTAAATTCTGTTAATTAATTAATGCACATATATACTTGGTAAATGACGGGAGGCCTAGCCTTTTTGCCGGGTGTTTTGTTCCGTTATTAGTTACCGGTTACCGGCGTTTGATTCCATAATGATCGCTCCTAACACGTTCGGGGTTGTTATGGGGACCCCCTTAATAAATCGCGTAGTGCTAAGGCTTGTCCGGCAGGACCCAACTTTGGTTTTAATCTGCTAATCACATAATAATCTGCATAGGGAATAGCTACCCCGAGGAATTTAATTAAGAACCCGGGTCAATGCTCCTCATGAGTGTTGGCCCCACCTGAGCGATGTCCGGGGCCCCACTGGTCACCTAGAGGTTTAGCCATCCCGACGTCTAGCTCATCTGTCGTGTCCTGAGACTGAGATACGCGGCTCTTATCAGGGTCGTCGACACGACGGGAGGTCCTGCTAGCCTTGTCTTACCTTAGCGATATATCTTGCGTATAGGAATCCGAGTGAAGCTTTGGTTTTCCACAGAGTTGAGGTTTTCCTCTAAGGAATCCGACGAGATCACGAGATTCGTGATAGAGGATGCCTTTGCGGCCTGTGTTCGTTTGTGATGGACTAGTTGGAGCACCCCTGCAGGGTTTAATCTTTCGGAAAGCCGTGCCCGCGGTTATGTGGCAACTTGGAATATTTTGTTAACATCCGGTATTAGAGAACTTAAACATAAACAAATAAAACTGCCAACTGCGTGCGTAACCGTGACTGTCCCTTCGAAGATCTCTCTTCGATCGGGAACACGGTGGGGTTATGAATGCCGTAGGTAGGTGTTCAGGATCACTTACTGATCAAGTAATTCCCGACCGTTAGCGTAGACCACCTTCACTTCTCTTTTGCGTAAGTTAGCCACTTATTCAAACATAGGATGCAGCAGCCTGATACACTTCTCCCTTCCTTACCCAATAACATGACTAGTTCTGGCACCAAGGTCCTAGATTGCTGAGTCCCCGTGGCTCACAGATTCCTCTAAAACTCCCAGCAGGTACAGGTACCCCAGAGACAGATGATTCCGACGTCACCAAGCTGGCGTGGAAGTACGACGAGGAGACAGACCGCCTCTACGTGAACTATCCCGAGGACTGAGGCGTGGTCATGATCGTGGGCCTGCAGTAGGGTAGCATAGCATTTTCCATGTTTTGTAGTCCGTAGTGGAACTACCTTGATTGTATCTGTGCTGTACTCTGAGTTATTAATAAGAAGACAGTTTAATCCCGAATTGTCTACTTGTATTATTATTTTGTGCTATGTTACTTGCTTGCGAAACGCTTAGATGCGCTTCTTTCCTATTCGGGGGCCTCGACCCCCAGATCGGAAAGGACCGCATCTTGGTCGTTACAGAGAGGTAGGCTAGAACGACGGCGAGCTCGAGCTCTGCTCGGGCTCCAATGGCGGCAGAAAGAAACGAGGCAGAGGGGGAGAATCGGCACGGGGATGGATAGCTACGAGCTCGGGGAGGTTATCCCCGTGCTTGCCAGCGCGAAGCGGCGGCCAGGCAGCCAGGGAGCTGCGTGGAGGCGCGCGGCGACGCGGCGGCCACCTCCTGCTCCTACTAGCGAGGAGGAAGACGACAGGAGGAGCTGGGCTGGGCCAGGTAAGCGTCAGGTAAGAGTTTTCCCATTTTTTTCTGATTTGTTTCTGTTTTGCTATTTCATTAACTTGCTATTTATTTCAGCTCCCAAATAGTTTGTAAAAACTATTTTAAACACACCAGAATATTTGTCGGAATATTTCCAACCATTCCCAGAGTGTTCAATATTTTTGAAAGTTTAAAGTTTCTGATTTCAAATTTAAAACTTGAAACCAGTAGCTTTTTGCATTTATTTAAAAATGCTTTAAGTGTCAAGAAAAGGTTTTCTTCATTGCTTATATACTTTCATAATTTATCAGAAAGATTGAACTTTTCTTGAGGCCATTTTGGGTTCATTGATTTTTTTTAACTAATTTGAATTTTCCCTTAGTTTGAGAAGTGGCTAGGGTTTTAGAATTTTCCTTCACCACTTGCTTTGTTCTTGTTGAAAATTTCTTAGATGCAATGCAAAGAAAACATAAGCACAAAACTAACTTGCTTAAGGTGTCAGTGATGTGACAAATAGGTCCTCCGGCCAGGTGTGCTAGACAAGACATCACCGTACCGGGTTATATAAAGACCAAAGTTATAATTATTGGGAAATGTTCCAACCATCATATGTGCCCGAGATCCAGATCTGATTGGTGTCACAACACCTCAGACTCTGGATGCCTGAGAAGAAAAGGGGGCCACAAAATTTCATGAGATGATGATGCAAGATTCTCGTGATCTGAACTATAGAAGCAAGCCTTCAATCGTGGGTTGGATTGTAAGACACACGAACACAATGGCAAGACATTCGTGCCCACATGGAATTCTTACAACGAAAAGCATACGAGTTAGGATTTGGGAACCATCATCGAGGATATCAAGGTCCTTGTGTAAGCCTAGATTAGCTCTTATGAAGGAACTTAATTTCCTTGATCAAATCAGTCAGTGGCTTGGCATGCTTAGAGAAGTTATATGAAGTGAAGATAGAAAATATTCAAAACATGTAACACCTGACACAAGCGTGAATGATTAGGGATGACCCAAAGGAAGCTCTGACAGCCCGAGACCGACGCTCCAAAAGATTCCTGTTTTATTCCGTTCTCGTCGTGTGGTTCGTTTGTCTGTCGCATTCATCATCGCATCATGCGCATCATATCCATTGCATCGGCACTCTGTTTCCGCCAGTTTTCAAAATCTGCGTCTGTTATTAGCTATCGGTTCTCTCTGTGTTTGTCATTGACCGTTTTGACACCAATCACACTCGCACGCGCCCGCGGCATTAGTTAAAATATCATTTTTAGAAGTGTGTATGAAACATTCTCGTATTGGGTTGAAACTTGGCATGTGGTATATATATGTTGTAGGTAGGCCGCCTACCAATTTTCATCGCAATCGGAGCTCGTTTGATACCCGTATCATTGATTATATAGTGGCTCTATAGCCGGTTTAATTGTTGGACGTTTGGTGTTTTAAAAACTCTGTCACGGGTTGCACAATTTCCCTCTCATCCCTACATAGCCCAACTACACAGCCCATTAGACCCATCTAGCCACTTCCTCCGTTCGTGGTCATCGGATCGCGATCGAACGGACGAGGTCCATCCCACCATAGCCCAACCCTATATAAGAACCGCCCCATGGTGCAGCTCTCTCACTCCACTAGGGTTTCCCTCTAGGCATTTTTGCAACCAGCCCCTAGAAAACCCCACCTGCAAGCCCAACTCTCCAAATCCCGTAGCCCTAGCCTCCCGAGCCATTTTCAGCCCTCAGATCTCATATCTTGGGCTCACATCGCCCAAAAACCCCACCAACCAGACACGTCCACGGTCAAACCGGACATGTCCGGGCAACCGCGGAGCCCCGCAGCCTCCCGAGCTCCACCTCGCGAACGAGGGCCTCCTTGCCGTCGGTGCCTTGGACGACCTCGCTACCACGTTAGCCCCCACCGCGCCTTGTCACCGGAGCCCCGCCGCGTGAGGACCCACCGGCCGAAGCCGCCGAGCCGCAGCTCCTCGCATGGCCACCGAGCTTCTGCTCCATCCGCCGCCGCCTTGGGCCGTCGCCGCTGTCCAGCCCCACCAGGCCCGGCTGCCAAGACCACGCCACCCCCGAGTCCAGCCAGTTCCTCGCCGGAGCACCGCCCCCTCACCTTGGAACCGCCGGCATAGCCCCGCACATCGTGTCACTGCCACCCCTACGTGTGGGTCGTGCGCTGCGCACGGGGATGACGAGCCTCGCTCGCCCTGAAGCGCCCTCGCGTGGGCTAAGCCTAGCAGCGGCCGAGCCTGCCGGCCCACCCAGCTAGCTGCCAGCCTCGAGGCCCAGCTGCCTCCCTCGGCCTCAGCGGGCTCACCACCGCCTAACCGCATGGGCCCGAGGCCCACTCTCGTGAGTTGTCCCCCCGCGCCCTCTATTGTGCTCCATGAGCCCTCATTAGTTAAACCGCACACATGTCCTGTTTTGGGCTAGATCTAGATTCGGCATGTATAGTATTTTTTGTCTCATGCGAATTGTCAATTAACCAGGGATTTGTTGTTTTGCAAAAAAAAAACTAGATCCATGTTTCTAATAACTTTTAAACCGTGCTTCGGATCGCGGCGAGTTATATATGTAACTTGGCTAGAATTTCGCGTAGATTAATATTTTCCAACTCCCATGCATAATTAAAGCTATTTAGTGTGATGTTTGCTTCGGTTTGCGTGTCGACAGGTTAAAAACGGTTTAGGTCGTAGATATTCAATCGTAGCTCCGTTGGAGATGAGCCATATATGTAAATGGACCAGAACGACGAGTAGAATCAGTGAAACACTTTGTTTTGCCGTTTAACAAACATAAAATGTGATTAGGACAAAGATGGACAGAATTAGAATGCAACGCGTGGGGTCGTTTCGGAGATGCTATATGTCGTTTCCGGCTTCATTTAAAATGCCTAGATAGGTAGATTATTTGTGCTTCACCCCTTGCCAGGTTTAAAAACATTTAACATTGTCGTGTAAATAAATGGGAGTGAACTAAATAATTAAACGCGAAGTTTTGTTAATATGCAACTCGTTGCATATTGAGCTTCACTTAATGTGTAGTGTTTGCGTGATGTGAATTGCCATGCCACACCTTGCATATTTTAAACTGGTCATGCATCATATTAGGGTGTGCATCATATCGTGCATGTGTGTGGTGAATTTTGTGTGTTGATTTTTTTCCGGTTTGCTTCGTCTCGATAGAGTTCTGCAAGCATATGGAGTGTGAGGACCCATTCGACTAGGTCAGTTCGTCTGCTTCACGGAGTTGTTCTTCTTCCAAGCTGGATCCCAGGCAAGATGATCGTTTCCCTAGATACCATTACTATCATTGCCATGCTAGTTGTTTCGTTTCTATCGTTATGTCTCTCTACCTACCACCTGTTAAATATCAGCCTTCCAACATTGCCATGAAAACCTTCAACCTTTCTACAACCTAGAAAACCACTGATTAGCTATGTTACCGCTTGCTTAACCATTCGATAGTGTTGCTAGTTGCAGGTGTAGTTGCTTCCATGTGCTAACATGGGTTCCTTGTTATATCACCCTATTATTGCTAATTAATTTACAGCACCTATATACTTGGTTAAAGGTGGAAGGCTCGGCCTTTCTAGCCTGGTGTTTTGTTCCACCTTTGTCGCCTTAGTTTCGGCTACCAGTGTTATGTTCCATAAACAAGTGCTCCTAACATGCTTTTTGTTTTTATAGGGACCCCCTAGATTCTCGTTTTGGGATAAAGCTCGTCTAGAAAGGCGATGGTGTTTCTCCCAAACATGATAATTCTGTTAATACTGAAAAACATAGGGTGTCATGAACCCGAGGAGTAATTCAACATAATACAGGGGTGGCCAGTGCCGATGGTGTTGGTCCCAAACAGAGCAGCTTATTAATGCTACCCGGGGCAACTCGGTGTCTGGCGTGGTAACCATCGCTCATCCGCCGTGTCTTGACAACGAGATACGCGGCTCCTATCGGGATCGTCGACACGCCGGGTGTTGGGGATATTATTTGTTGATAACCCGCCCTAGTTGGGCTGGGTCACCAAAGCTGGCGACTCATCTAAAATGTAGTTTGGGCCTTGGTCTGGTAAAACCGAGAGTGGTATGGCGGTTTATGACCTTCGGAAGGAGTCCATAATAAAGAAGGTCTCCAAGCCTCGGAAGGGCGGCGACTTAGAGATCGCAAGAGTCACGACTTGTGTAAAGGAAAGGACCCTTGTAAACCCTAAGGACTCGACCTCTATATAAAGGCGAGTCCCAGGGGAGAAGAGGACATGTTAGAAATCATCGAGTGCTAGGTCTGGCGAGTTACGCCCTCCTTGTAATTGAAACTCCATCAATACAACTCAAAGCAGGACGTAGGCCTTTACCTCCTCACGAGGGGCCGAACCTGGGTAAATCTTCGTCTCTCTCCCGTTCAACCCCTTTGAGTCGCCACCAAAGTGCGATGGCTCCAATACTAAGTCCTTTCACGAGGACATCTGCCGTGACAAAACCACGATAGTTGGCGCCCACCGTGGGGCCTGCGCACGGTGGAGTTGAGTTCTCAAAGGGAGCCCTACCAGGGTTTGGGAGCTACGCGATAGGGCTCATGACCCGGAGCCGCCGTGGGAAGTACTACATCAACAACCTGCAATGGGGGCCCGAGGCGGATTCGATCGAATCTGGTTACAGTGTCCCCTTCGGCAATATCAACGTCTTCATCGGCATGATTGGATCATCTGTGCCTGAGCCGGACATCTCCACCAACATCGTCGAGCCGGCCAGGTACGTTCGCCCAGTAACGACGCCAAATCTGACTCGCCCGATCTTTGTTGGGTTCACGCAGGGATCGGAGGAACCAGAACACTCAGCGACCCAGGAAAGCACACCAGTCAACACTGATGACGAATCATCCATGGGCGATTCAGATTCAATCCGGTCTCTACAAGGGGATTGTCTTGGGGGCTTGTCGTTGGCCATGGACCCCGAAGTCCTTGACCGAACCCGCCTCCAGATCACCATTTACATGGCTGGGGCAACTCAACCCTCGCCAAACCCGGCAGGCGGGGATGGAACTGGGAGATATCTAGAAGCCCGGCCGCTGTCTTGGTGGAATTAGCAGCGGAAATTACAAGGCTTATGGCAACCCCCATCACACCGGAAAACCAGGAGGCAGTAAACATGGAATTGGCGAAGCTAAGAGAAGCAGTGGCAAAGGCTCATCGGGATGCCGAGGTGGAGTCCGCCAGGATCGAGACCCGGCAAGCTCAAATTACCGCCGAGAGAACTCGCTTAAATACTGATAACTAGCGGCTCGAAAGACACCAGCGCGCATCTGACGCCGTCCATCAGCGGAGGCCCCAGGGTCGCCTACCCCCTGATCTCAACCCGACCCGCCTGTTCGATACTCCGCAAACTCCCGGGGCGGGAGCCGCCCCAGGGGGAGGACCGGGCCAACCACCTAACCCGCCGGTTCAACCAATTGAGGATCGCATTCCCCGATTCCGGACACCTCAAGGTCACTTTTCCAACCCAGTGGACAACGTCCTTGCTGCAACTGGCCATTTAGAATCTCTTCCGATTCACGGCAATACTCCTGCCGAGATAGAAGCAAGAAACGCCATTGAGATGTTGAAGACGGCGGTGGTTCAAAACTCCCAGTTCTCACATAGCCTAGATAGGCTGCATTCCACTCCCCTGGCGAGTCACCCCAGGAGTCGGCCAGAGGACCAGCCCACTGTAAACAGCGGACCGCGACTCATCCCCCAGGACAACCCGCCTGATCATCAAAACCCGCCGGGCCGGGATCTCCTGAACTTCCAAGTTGCCCAGTCCCTCTCGTCGGGAGCGGTGGACGAGTGGGGGTGCCGTGCTTGGCCCCCGCCCTTCGCAACGAACGAATGCCCAAGGATTTTAAAGGACCAAGAAAGGTGGCTAACTACACCCCGGACCTTGAGCCGGCATCATGGGTCGAGAGTTATGAAATCGCCATGGACATGCTCGACGTAAACGAGGCGGTTTGCGCCAGATACTTCACGATGATGCTCGAAGGGTCAGCACGTACTTGGTTAAAAAACTTACCCCCCAACTCCATCCAGACCTAGGCTGAATTGAAAGAGCGCTTCATCAAAAACTTCTGAGGAACCTGCAAACGTCCAATGACGATTGTCGATCTGCAGCACTGCGTTCAGCGCCCCGATGAGTCGGCCCACCACTGGTCACGGCGGGTCGCCGAAATTATTCATTCATCAGACGGTATTACGGCGGCTTAGGCTGTGTTGATCCTCAAGCAGAATTGCCACTACGAACCCCTGGTCCAGAAGTTTGGGCGACTCAAGCGAAAGGTCCAAGACATGGGGGAGCTAATGGATACCTTCACTAGATACGCTGAAGCAGACGTCACGAAAGATCCTGGTGAGGACGGTAAAGCTAACTCGCCAAAGAAGGGCGAGTCATCCAAAAATCATACCCGGTTCCAGGGACGTAACCGCCACAATCAGGGAGCCAATGGCAAGAGAAGGCAGCAAGAGGAATCTTCGGATTTAGTCGACAATACCATCACCAACAATGGCAACCAACGCCAGAAGAAAAACAGGGGATACAGTGGTAAGAAGCCGCGTAACTATGAAGAGTTACTCAAGGGCCCTTTCCCGCACCATGCCATGGCAGACGGACCGGCGACTCATTCCTGGGAGAACTGTTTCGTGATGCGGCAGTTTCGGGCGGAGGCGATCAAGAAAGGCCAAAATGGTGACCCGGACCAACGGCAGGAGCAGTTTGCTGCACCCAACCAACTTCAGAACCCCTCTGGCGGTTTTCCCGGGCCGGGGGCTCAGAGGGGCTCGCAGCCGAGCAGCGGCCAGTATCCGGTGCATCACCAGTGGCGGTATAACCCGCCCGGAGCTTTTCAGCAACCGCCCCCACAGGGGGCTTCGCAGGGTCAGGATGACAACGGTGGCTTTCACAACAACCCCAAACAGTTAAGCAATGGGAAGTACCACGTTTTCACCACCAATGCTTGCAGGCGTGATAAGAAGGTGAGTCACTGGGCGTACAGTGTGTCTGAGCCGGCACTTCCCAGGTACCTCCACTGGTCCGAGCAGACCATATCATGGAGTAGGGAGGATCATCCGCCAAGAGTTGACAATCCTGGCGACTTAGCGTTGGTCATAGCTCCCCAAGTTGGGGGGTACACCCTGTCGAAGGTGCTAATGGACGGTGGCAGCATCATAAATATCTTATATTTTGACACTTTCCAAAGGATGAATCTATTGGAGAAGGATTTGATGCCTTCAACCACGGTATTCCACGGAATCGTCCCAGGCAAGTCGGGGTACCCCATAGGCCGAGTCAGACTCACAGTCGCATTTGGAACAGCATATAACTACAGGAGTGAGTCGCTGATGTTTGAGGTGGTCAAATTGAAAAGCCCCTACCATGCGCTATTCGGGCGGCCGGCTTACGCCCGGTTCATGGCTCTCCCATGCTATGTTTACCTTAAACTCAAGATGCCTGGTCCAAAGTGACCCATCACGGTTGACGGTGATAGAAGGATTGCAAAGGAATGTGAAGAAGGGGACGCGGCTTATGCGGAAGTCGCCTACGCTGCAGAGGAGCTCAAGTATCATCGGTCCAATGTTGATCCGGTTGACATGTCACCCTTAAAGAAGCCAACGATAGATGCTGAGCCGCCCCTCAAGTTCAAACCAACGGATGACACTAAAACGGTTGATATCGTTCCTGGTGATTCATCCAAGAAGTTCACCATTGGGACGGGTCTGGATCCCAAATAGGAAAGCGCGCTCGTCGAATTCATCCGTGAGAATCGGGACATGTTCGCATAGAAACCTTCTGACATGCCTGGTGTGCCGAGAGAATTCGCTGAGCACCATCTTAATGTTGACCCAAAGGCAAAACCTATCCAGAAGTATCTTCGCAGGTTTAACGAGGAACGACGCAAGGCAATCGGGTAAGAGGTTGCCCGCCTCTTAGCCGCCGGATTCATCGTAGAAGTTTTCCACCCCAAATGGTTGGCTAACCCGGTCTTGGTACTCAAAAAGAATGGTACCTTCCATGTGCATTGATTACACGGACCTCAACAGAGCTTGTCCAAAAGACCCTTTCGCCCTTCCCCGCATCGACCAGATTATTGACTCGGTGGCGGGATGCGAACGTTTGTTCTTTTTGGACGCCTACTCTGTATATCACCAAATCAAGATGGCCATGGAGGATCAAGAGAAAACAGCTTTTATAACCCCCTTGGGGGCTTTTTGCTATGTGTCCATGCCGTTTGGGCTCAAGAGTGCAGGGGCGACTTATCAGCGTCCACGCCTATGTTGATGACATTGTAATTAAAACCCGCCAGGGGGAGACACTACTGGAGGATCTCAAGGAAACGTTCGATAATCTGCGGGTGTATCAGATGAAGCTGAATCCCACCAAGTGTGTTTTTGGTGTTCCTGCAGGGAAATTGTTGGGCTTCCTGGTGTCTGAGTGTGGCATTGAAGCTAACCCGGACAAAATCGAAGCAGTTACGTCCCTTGGAAAACCGGCAAATGTTAACCAAGTCCAACGGATGGCGGGTCGTGTTGCAGCTTTAAGTCGCTTCGTAAGCCGTCTGGGAGAAAAGGCGATTCCCCTTTATCAATTACTAAAGAAATCTGACCATTTTGTTTGGATAGATGAAGCAGACGAAGCTTTCGAAGCTTTGAAACGGCAACTGGTCAACCCGCCGGTCTTGGCCGCCCCGGCTGAGAAAGAACCCATGCTTTTGTATATTCCGGCAAACTCTAAAGCAGTAAGTGTGGCGGTGGTCGTTGAAAGGAAGGAGGAAGGGAAGGAATACCCAGTGCAGCGCCCGGTGTATTTTGTCAGCGAAGTGCTAACTCTTTCCAAGCAACGGTACCCACATTGGCAGAAGTTAGTGTATGGGGTGTTTATGGCGAGTCGGAAGCTTAAGTTTCTTTTCAAGAGCATCCCATCACGATGGTTAGTTCCGCCCCCCTCGGGGACATTATCCAGAATCGGGAGGCAACAGGGCGGATCGCCAAGTGGGCGATTGAACTTGGGACGCATCACGTACGATACACCCCTCGCACAGCCATCAAATCTCAAGCCTTAGTTGATTTCGTCAATGATTGGACGGAGTTGTAGGCCCCGGAAGACAGGCCTGATCTTACATACTGGACTATTTATTTTGATGGATCCAGACAGCTGGAAGGCTCGGGGGCTGGTGTGGTACTGGTGTCCCCTCAAGGAGATAAATTCTCCTATGTCCTCCGACTCATGTTTCCGTGCACTAACAATGCTGCGGAATATGAAGCTTTGCTTCACGGTTTGCGACTCGCCAAGGAGATGAACCTTACGCGGGTCAGATGTTCTGGCGATTAGGATCTGGTGGCTCAGCAAGTTTCAGTCACTTGGGATTCTCGAGACCCCGTGATGGCGGCTTACAGAAGAGCTGTGTCCGATGTGGCGGGTCATTTCCATGGCTATCAGGTTGATCACATTGACCGACGCCTTAACGAGGCAGCTGACGCCCTTTCACGTCTTGGTTCCCCCCAATGTTTTTCTGGATATTTTGCATAATCCCTCCGTAAGTTTCCCGTCAGAGGAGGAGTTGGCGATACCAGATCCTGAGTCTCAATTTGTGGCGGCTCTCCACGTCACGCCGGATTGGGTTCTTCCCTAGCTGGTCTATCTCGCCCGGGGCGAGTTACCAACAGACGAAGTTTCGGCCCGCCAAATTGTTCGGCGAAGCAAATCCATGGTGATAGTCAATGGCGAATTATATAAGCGGAGTGCCTCTGGGGTTTTTCAACGATGTGTTTCCTCCGAAGAAGTATGCATAATCCTAAATGACATTCATTCCGGAGATAGTGGGCATCACGCCGGGTCATGCTCTTTGGTTTCAAAGGCATTCCGCCATGGTTTCTTTTGGTTGACGGCTCATGCAGATGCAGAAGAGATAGTTAGTCGATGCGAGGGATGCCAGCGTTATGGACGACAGGCTCATGTGCCGGCTCAAGAACTAAGAATGATTCCCATCACTTGGCCTTTCGCGGTCTGGGGGTTAGACATGGTTGGCCCCTTTAAAATGTCATCCAACAAGAAAACCCATTTGCTGGTGGCGGTTGATAAGTTCACCAAGTGGGTTGAGGCAGAGCCTGTTGGAACTTGCGATGCGGAGGCGGCGGTCAAATTCTTGAAAAAGCTGATCTTCCGGTTCGGATATCCACACAGTATCATTACTGATAATGGCACTAATCTGTCTCAAGGGGCGATGCAGGAGTTTTGCCGTCGAGAGCATATCCGGCTTGATATTTCTGCGGTCGCTCACCCGCAATCTAATGGGCAGGCGGAACGGGAGAATCAGGAAGTTTTACGGGGAATCAAGCCCCGGCTCATGGTTCCCTTGGAAAAAAAACTGGGATGTTGGGTTGAGGAGTTGCCTTAAGTGTTGTGGAGCATCCGGACCACCCCGAACCGGTCCACGGGTCTTACCCCTTTCTTTCTGGTCTATGGAGCAGAAGCTATTCTTCCCACTGACATGAGGCATGACTCGCCCAGAGACCGCTTACGTGGAACAGGAGAATGAACTGGCGCGTCAAGACTCTTTGGACGCTTTAGAGGAGGCACGTGACTTGGCTGCGGCCCGATCGGCCATTTATCAGCAGGATTTACGGCGTTATCACAACCGCCGGGTCAAGAGCCGAACCTTTCAGGAAGGCGACTTAGTACTTCGGCTGATACAGGATCGTGCTGGCATGCATAAGTTATCACCACCATGGGAAGGACCGTTCGTCGTCAGCAAAAATCTTCACAACGGCTCTTAGTATCTGGTGGATCTCCAGCCTAACCGACCAACCACGGAGGCGGAGTCGACTCGCCCCTGGAATATTGCCCACTTGCGGCCTTACTACACTTGAGCTTTTAAGCTCTACATTTTGTAAGTTTTTTTAGTCCTTATTATAAAGCAATAAAATTAAAACGCCTCCCAACTTGGGGGCTTCCTCTCATTGAGATCAATTTTATTATCCATTTGGCCTATGAAATCATTATCTTGGGTGGCGCTTGAGCTTTTTGACTCGTCCTATCCTGTCGCGACCTTAGGAGCCGACGAAATCATTATCTTGGGTGGCGCTTGAGCTTTTTGACTCACCCTATCCTATTGCGACCTTATGAGCCGACGAAATCATTATCTTGGGTGGCGCTTGAGCTTTTTGACTCGCCCTATCCTGTCGCGACCTTATGAGCCGACGAAATCATTATCTTGGGTGGCGCTTGAGCTTTTTGACTCGCCCTATCCTATCGCGACCTTATGAGCCGACGAAATCATTATCTTGGGTGGCGCTTGAGCTTTTTGATTCGCCCTATCCTGTCGCGACCTTATGAGCCGACGAAACTGCTATTTTGGGTGGCGCTTGAGCTTTTTTGACTCGCCCTATCCTGTCGCGACCTTATGAGCCGACGAAATTGCTATTTTTTACCTTCCTGGCACTCCCGCAAGGTTTTTCAGACTTTTTTCTGGTTCATCTCAAAATATTTTGGGGCGACTCCTATTTGTTATCACTTATTATTCATTGAGATGGTTTCACATATGTTTTTCAAGCTTAGAACAGGTTGATGATCAAAATCACTCTATCCATGGCGGATTAAGCATCATAAAAAAGCCTCAAACGGCGAATCAAGTATTTCAAAACGCCTTAAGGGCGACATAAGGATTTTTCAAGGTATCACAAAAGAAGAGTCGATTCCTAAAGGAGACCTATTACATGGCTCTCATGGCCAATTCGATGAAATTTTATTCTGCTGACGCCCTTGGATCAGCCTGCTGCGAGGTTTGGCCAACCTCAATCTGCAAGTCGCCCAGTACCCAGTTACACTTGGACAGAGCGGCAAATTCATCTTCATCGGTCAGGATTGATGAGAGATCCGCGTCTAAGTAAAAAGGATTCTTGGGTCGACGCGGAGTTAAGCTGGTCGTCACAAAGGTTGGTGGGAGGACCTTCTTGTTCTTATTATCATAGGCGGCCTGGTATTTTGATAAGTCCAGGCTCGCAGCAAGCTGAGTCACCACCAGACGGGAGTCCTTGACAACACGCTGGTAGTCCTCTTCGGCGAATTCTGACCCATCATCCTTGAGTTGAGGAAAGCCCGCCGCTACTTCTTCTGGGTTTATCTCTGGAGCATATGCCAAGCATCGACTCAGTGTAGTCAGCAGTCCTTTCCGGGCGGTTGACCGAGTTAACTCGCCAATCTCGGGAGGAAGCGTGGAGAGGCAGCCAAGCATCTTCTTTATTGATGTTATAGGCTCCGTGGCGCCCATCACCGCTTTCACAGTCAGTACACTGCCGGTATATAGCTGCTCCGTCAGCGTGTAAATCGCCTTCAGCGTCAGGACACAATCATCCTGAAGGTTGGCGGCTCTCGGACCTGTATAAGGGGTAATGATAGCCAGCGACTCAGATAAGAGGTATTTGTTTACAAAGGTCAAGAGTTAGTTATTTACCAAAGACGGCTTGTGCCATGTTTGAGATATGACATTTTAAGCCGGACAGCTCTTGTTGTATAGTATCCAATTTGGCCTCAGCCTTTTCTGCTCGCTTTGTTAAAACATCTTGGTCAGCTTGAGCCCTTTTTAAGTCGGCTTTTAGCTTTTCCATCTCAGCTAGGACCAGTCAATACTTCTCCTCCAATTTGGCCCGGGCATCCTGCTGGTCAGATAAGCTTTTCTTCAAGTCGCCAAGTGTTGATTCAGTCTGATTTAGAGATTCCTATTGAGGCATATGGTTAAGGGGAAAGTCTCAGAACTATTGCAAGCAACATCCCTGACACTTGGGGGCTAATGTATAATTTTTTCAGACAAAATTATACAACATCAAGACCCGGCTCATCTTTTTACTGATGACCCGACCCTTGGGGGTTACTGGTCGAAAGTTTTTCAAGTCATCAAGACCCGGCTCATCTTTTTACTGATGACCCGGCCCTTGGGGGTTACTGGTCGAAAGTTTTTCAAGTCATCAAGACCCGACTCATCTTTTTACTGATGACCCGACCCTTGGGGGTTACTGATAGAAATTTTTCAAGTCATCAAGACCCGTCTCATCTTTTTACTGATGACCCGGCCCTTGGGGGTTACTGGTCGAATGTTTTTAAGTCATCAAGACCTGGCTCAACTTTTTACTGATGACCCGGCCCTTGGGGGTTAATGGGGATAATATAGTATACAACAAAACTTACCTCATGTTTGTTTTTCACCATCCGAAGCAGGCTTTTCTCCATCTCATAACTCGCCTCCAGGCAACTTGCAAAACCAGAGCAAAGTTCTTTGAATTCCAAATGTTCATATTGAGAGAGCTTAGCCTTGGAGAGTTCATACTCAGGAACAGTTTGAGATGATGATGATACATGCTTCGATAAAACCGCTGTGGCCGGTTTAGAGAAGCTAGTACCAGTGATAATAACAGCGTTCGGGTCTTCTGATGTTGTCAATGGACTGGGCAGCTTGGGGGCATCCATTGTTTCCTTGGGAGAGATAGGGAGATCCACTTGATCTTCAGGTTTGTCTTGGTTCGGGTTATCTTGGATCGGTGCCGATTTTTCGGTAGGCTCCGAGATTATGATGGGAGTTGACCCGCCAGTCTTTCTTTTCTGCGCCTGTGCCCTGAAAGGAGAAGGGGGTGCGTTTAAAGGACTGAAAACTTATCACCATCAGATTCAAAGTAAAAATTATCAGAAGACTTACCCAGGGACACGGATCATTGGCGGAAGTGCCGACATTACTGAGTCGCCAGATGTAGGAGGAGAACTCTGCAAGAATTGTACGTCAAAGATATGAGCAGGTTACAAATGCGATCCAAAAAGAAGTGAAGAAGTGTTGTTAAAAGATACCTCATTTGGCCTTTTCTTGTTCCTTGTTGGTAAACCGTACACCAGATCGCCGGAATGACTTCGGGTCTTCCGATTTGAAGTGTGTTGTGCTTTCTTTAGAAGAAAATTTGGGTCCAAACAAGCATTTGGGTGTGAGAAGGGAACTTTCCCGCAAATTCGCCTGGCCGGCTTAGGTGGAGAAGGAGATGAATCGGAAGAAACATAAATTACCTCTATGGAATCCTCCTGGCTTTCATTATCTTCATTCATTCAAGAGATGCAAAGGTATAACTACAAAGTTATCCGTAATGAATGGCGAGTTAAGAAAGGATAGGTTTTTACCTCCGAAGGTGCGTCGCCGACTTGGGATTCATCGACCTCAGATGGTTCAGTCACAGCAGCTTTGCCCTTGCCCTCGGATTTCTTCTTTGGAGGTGGCCTAGCTTGCTTCATGGATGATTTTTTGGCCTCTTGGACCAAAATTTATCACCTTTCTGAAATGGCATATTTTCTAAGAAGCCATAGTTCGAATGAGACATAAAAAGTAAAAGACAAAAGGTGGGTTAAAGTTGATTACCTTGGGTGCCGGGTTAATTTTGCAGAAAGGTTTGAGGCCTATTTGGCCGCATTTTCCCGCGGGCTCATCGGTCAGCTTCTTGATAATGGTGATAATATCACTTTCCGTAAGAGCCGTGTGGAAGTAGCATTGAGGATGATCTAGAGTGTCGTCGAATTCGCACATTAACCCGTCTCGACGACTTAAAGGGAGGATGCGCCATTCGACCCAGCAGCGGATCAAATCAACTCCAGTAAGGTTGTTGTTTGTCAAAGATCTTAACTCGGACAATACTGGGATGAAATCTGACTCCTCCTCCTTGGTGAGCTTGTTCGGGAGCTTGAAATTCGTTGCAAGGCGATCTTCCCTATAACCCAGAAGTTTGTTTTCACCTACATGCGAGGTTTCTTGACAATAAAACCAAGACTCGCCCCAGCCTTTGTGGTGGCTTGGCATGGCGAGTGACAGAAATGGGCTATCCCTGCGGCGTTGAACATTTACACCGCTGAGCTCCAAGCTGGGGCCATTGTGAAATTCTGTTTGGCGATTTAAGTGGAAGAAATACCAGAATAAGGGAACTGAGGGTTCCATCCGCAGGTAAGCCTCACAAAACACCTGGAACTGGCATAGCTTGCTTATCGAATTGGGCCCTAGATCTTGGAGGCGGACATTCATGAAAGCCATGGCGTCTCTGAGGAACTTCGATCTAGGCGGCTTAAAACCCCACTCAAGGTGTTCAACGAAAACAACTATTTCCCCTTCTTTGGGATTGGGGATTTCTTCTCCAAACCCGGTACGCCAACCGATAACATCCTGAGGGTCCAGATTTCCCGTTTTCACATAATCCTCTAGTATGGCATCATTAACCTTGGTAGGGAGCCAGTCACTTTTGAAGATGGCGCCCATGCTACAAAGGGATAAAGTACGGGTGAATTGACACGCCAAAACATCTACTGTAAGAGGTGAAACGATTTCATTTGACTCGCCAAGTAATTTGTCCGCTGGCTGAGGAAATTTTTTGATCCGCCAATGAAGGCCCGGGTCAGGTTGCTAGGGCGACTTATGAAACTTTGGCTACTTAAGGGAGCGATGTTTCGAGGGCGTCAGAGGCATTTATCCAAAAATGGCGAAGTATGAAGATTACAAACAATTTTCACATAAGAAGCGGTAGATTATGGATCTACTGGACAGATGGAAATAAACGCGGAAAATGACCGGAGACGGCAACCTACAACTAAGATGGGATAATACTGTTGATTCGATGAAGTGCTACTCTAAGTGTGCAAATCGAGAGCGGACAGATAAAGGTATCAAAGACATTGGTTTTTCTCGTAATCGTCGCCATCAATTAAACATGAACAAATAGAGCCATTCGGGAGATGCCAAAAGCATAGTAGGTATGAACTTCGAAAGAACTTGGATCTACTCTTAAAATGGCGGAAGCTAACCTGGTGGATATGGCCGGAGACGTACGAAGAAGGGTTCGCCGCGAGCGCTGCACGGACAGCGACGAAGGTTTCGGACGAATGCGAAAGCCTCGAGATGGTGACGAGATGTTCGGCGATGACGAGGTGTACGACAACGACAAGGTGCTCGACAGCGGCGAGGCGTTCGACAGCGACGAAACTGCTCGGCCACGACGAGGTGTTCGGTGGCGTCGAAGTCTTCGGGCAGCACCAAAGCTTTCGGGCGGCGACGAGGTCTTCGGCGGCGGCGGAGCTATCGGGTGGCGATGAGATTTTCGCTGCGATAGCGGGTGAGAGAAGGGCGACAATGCGGGTAGGTGAAATGCGCCCAGTCCTTTCCCCCACCTATTTAACAGGGCAGGCGCTGGAATCGAGGCGCCGTGAGCGGGAACTGCCAAAAGATAAAGATTCGCCATGATGGCACCCCGAAGTTTTTGGGATAATGATATCGAAGGATCCGTTGAGAGATTACGTCATTATCCTTTCCAGGATTCGAGGAAGGAGGTAACAAGAAGTGGTTTGGCGACTCAGGTTTTTTCGCAACAGATGGCGTTTTGAGTGAAGATGAAGATGAATCGCCCTTAAATTGAGCAAGGATATTGGCGTGAAGGAAATTCAAGTCAATCTGGGGCCTAATGTTGGGGATATTATCTGTTGATAACCCGCCCTAGTTGGGCCGGGTCACCAAAGCTGGCGACTCATCTAAAATGTAGTTTGGGCCTTGGTCTGGTAAAACCGAGAGTGGTATGGCGGTTTATGACCTTCGGAAGGAGTCCATAATAAAGAAGGTGTCCAAGCCTCGGAAGGGCGGCGACTTAAAGATCACAAGAGTCACGACTTGTGTAAAGGAAAGGACCCTTGTAAACCCTGAGGACTCGACCTGTATATAAAGGCGAGTCCCAGGGGAGAAGAGGACCGGTTAGAAATCATCGAGTGCTAGGTCTGGCGAGTTACGCCCTCCTTGTAATCGAAACTCCATCAATACAACTCAAAGCAGGACGTAGGCCTTTACCTTCTCACGAGGGGCCGAACCTGGGTAAATCGCCGTCTCTCTCCCGTTCAACCCCTTTGAGTCACCACCAAAGTGCGATGGCTCCAATACTAAGTCCTTTCACGAGGACATCTGCCGTGACAAAACCACGACACCGGGCGGCCTTGCTGGACTTGTGTTACCTTTCTCGAGCGTCTTGTGGGAGGGATTCCGAGGATGCTTTGGGATATCTCGAGGTTGAAGTTTTCCAAGAGGAACCCGAGGATATCACGAGTCTCCTTGATCGAGGTCATTCCGTCGTAGCGTGTGGTAGTTTGTGATGGACTAGTTGGAGCACCCCTGCAGTGTTAAATATTTCAGAAAGCCGTGCCCGCAGTTATGTGGCAACGTGGAAACTTTGTTTAACATCCGGTTCTAGATAACTTTAAGTAAGCTTAATTAAAACTTGCCGACTGAGTGCGTAACCATGACTGTCTCTTTTGTGAGCTCCTTATCCGATCGAGGACACGGTGGGTTTATGCCTGACGTAAGTAGGTGTTCAGGATCATTCATTTGGTCATCAGTAGTTCACGTCCGCTATGCATAGATCATCCCCCTCTTTTATTCTTGTACTCGTAAGTTAGCCACCTCAAACAAATGCTTAGTCGCTTGTTGTAGCCTCACCACTTAACCATACCTCACCCTTTAAGCTTTGCTAGTCTTGATACCTTTGGGAATGAGATTGCTGAGTCCTTGTGGCTCACACATTACTACAACACCAGTTGCAGGTACAAGTAAGGAGTTACTTTGACGTGAGCGCGATGATTGTTCATTTGGAGTTTCTTCTTCTTCTCCTTCGTCGATCTAGGATGGGTTCCAGGCCGGCAGCCTGGGATAGCAAGGATGGACGTCGTTCTTTTGTCGTTTGTTTTTGTCCATAAACGAACCATGCTCTTCTTCATGATGATTGTATGAATTGTACCGATGTGACTGTGATGTAGCTTGTGGCGATTGTAAGCCAACTCCTTATACTTATCTTTTCAGTACATGTACTTGTAACGGTATCCATTCTTGCAAAACTACGAGATGTGTTTCTATCCCTGTCGAGGCCCTCGCGCCAAAATAAGGATAGGACCGCATCTTGGGTGTTACAGAAGCGAAACAAAACTTTATCATATTCACGGTGGCAATAATGCACGTGAACTTTGGGAAAACAGGTCTTCTATCAAACGCATTCTTCGTGAACTAGGCACAAAGAAAATGCTTTCAAGAGCTTCATTATGAAACATGGAGAAGTTGAGGGTGTGGACAATGGGCTCAGCAACAATCCCTCAAGATTTCGATAGGGATGGTTTCCAAAATTATAAGAACAAGGAGATAGCATTTGTCGGATCAAATGACATGATGAGTATGCTCGAGCGAACATCAAGAGTTAAACATTGATTGAAGTGTGCACTCAGAGATATGGACTGAGTAGCACGACCAATGCTAAAATGGTGAGTCAACAACCAACACACTAAGATTGAAACTATCAATCATTGACTTCATAGAAATAGGGTTGCCAGAAGTATCGGAATCACACATCAGAGTCCACTTGTCGGTATTTCGGTTAGAAATAACACGGGGACCAGGAATGAATGGTGATGGTCAGATTTATCAATATATCAAGAATCCTTAAGAGGTGCAACTATGCTCACAACATTCTTGACATAAAAGATGGTAATACTCCAAGGTAGTAGATAACATAAGCTGAATTTGCAAGGAACTCAAAGGACAAGACAAAACATGAACACGTTTGTGTTGGAGGGAAGGCAGCAAGGATGTCGATGATAATACAATTCATCGAGGGGGAGGGGGTGGTATTTCTTATCATGAACTCGGTTGATATCCTGGAAGAGCCTAAAATGCTGATGATGATCACGACACATTTGTTGAGAAGTTTCTTGAAGATGTAATCATTCAGAGACATCATCACGCAAAGGAATGGTGAAGCAAAATGTTGTCGGAAACACATATAAGATTGCTAGCTTAGTATCTAAATTTTCTTTCAAGACAACCAACATAACATTGGAAACTCAACGTAGGCTTATTGCACAGCTGGAAATGTGTTCCTCGGGACAAAGGACACAAATAGCATGGTCAAGCTCTAGCATGACGATCATGATGTAGCCTAACATCTCGGAATGACATGATCAAGTACAACAGATAAGCAAAGAATATTACTAAGAGTGTGGGGACCCCGACTGGTAAGTCAAGATCGCCGTGCCCAGTGATCCCAAGGATCAATCCTTACTGAACACAGATACTGAATTATAGAGTCTTACATCCTTACATACCGTTTGATACAATAAATGACCACTTCGGTCGAGTCTTACATACATAGGGCCTTAAAGGCCAAAGCACCAAACTAGACCAATAGCGGAATTATTGGTTGAAAGCATGAACCCATGCCATCAGCCTTAACCTACAGGCATTCTGACGGGGAAGCATCCTAGCTCGCAAGAACGTCACTGAGTTAATCTTCACCATATCCTGTCTTTCACACCTGGTCCATGAAATAACCAGTGGCAAGCCAATGAGTACTTTCAATGTACTCGCAAACAGTCCATGATACGAACAACGAAAGTGAAGGATAACAGTATTATGCTTCTTTAGTGTAACTCATCTGGGTGGAATGATCAGGTATATGCAACAAGTTAAAGAACTACTCTTGAAGAACAGGTTACATATATCAACATATTTGCTAAGGGTTGAACCATCCGGGTTCACCCTATATGCCAAGTCATCGGACTTGTCATAACCTCAATGTATTAATGAGGGCTAAACCATCCGGGTTTACCCTATATGTCAAGTCACCGAACTTGATCATATTATGGTGATTATCATAACAACACCTTTTTAACACATCGCACACACACACACTTGGTTCATGCGGAAACTCGGGACATAGTTTAAGCAGCACCACCCAACAGTCCTTGACCGTGGACACGGCTATTCGAATAGTTTACACTCTGCAGAGGTAGTACGCTGGACCCACGAGAAACGGAATACTTCCGTGTCATCCACGACTCGCGGTATATCACATATACCCGAGGTAAGTACCCGATCATCATCTTTCCCCTAACGATACTAGACAAAGAGATCCACTCGATTGGTACCCAGCCCACATGTTATACGTCTTACGAGCACCGACTCTGGACTGTAACAACCATGCAGGGACCAACGGTGTGCCTGGAACTCATAATAATGGCATAGTCGTCCTACCTGGCACGACCCCATCACGAGAGTGACACCAATCACTCCCGCCACTAGTAATGTGGCTCTTTGCTAGCACCGACCAGAGTAATCAACAAAGCCCCGTCCCATAAAGGGGTATCGTGGTCGTACTGGTAAGGTTGGGACGGTCGACACATCATAAATCTAATCCATTTCCGAAGCCATACTCACACCAAAATCACCAGTGCATCACTTCACCAAAAGTGATCACCAACTCATCATCACCCTCGTGCATTAGTGGCACCCGACGGGGTTTTCATAAACTCTTTATTTAACTCATCATTATGGTTGAGATAATATGCCTTAACATTACTTGTCAACATGATAATATCCTGACCCTCACGGGGTAGGATCAAGCTCAATGCAGTGATACTACTCTACTAGTCAACATGACAGTAGCATGACACTCGTAGATGGTAGGGTCAGCTCATCATGTTTGTGCTCCGAGGAGCCATGTGAATATCACTACTACCATGCAAGTGCTTCGAAGAAGCCTTCGGTACCATCACATCAATGATGAACCGGCATCGTGATCACATGCAACGGAAAGTACTTGCTATTCTAGCATGCATCATTTTATTTACTTAAGTCATGGCAAAAGGGCATGCTTGCCATGCTCACGCAAGTCCTCGGGGTCTTTGAGGTATTCCGCTCCGTCCCCGAATACTCCGTGTACCGTCAACTATCGTCGGAAACAACTAAAGTAAGCCATATTTCCAGCAGAATAAAAGTGTTCTATAAATAGAAGTTATATTTTTCTTGGACCTCTCTGGTCATAAGAAAAATACCTGAATCCTTGCCAAGGGGTTTGAATCATCAGGGGTGTCTAGATGGAAGGAAAGGAGGGATAGGTGACCTTTGAAGAGGTCAACAGAAAACATTCTGTTAAAAATGAGTGGAGGCACCCATTTAAATGATTTTAGAAATATTTAGGAAGTGGTTTCACTGGATTTGGAGTTGAAATGAATATTCTAGGGATTTAACAATGTGGATTAAATAGAAATAGAAGCTATTTATTTATAAGCAACAGAAATAAGTCACACAAAAATGTTGACCAGGGTTCCAAAAATGGAGAGTGATTTTAGAATTCTCTGGAAGTTTGAATCACTCCATTTGGAGTTGATTTGAAGCCTATGGGATTTTTGAAAGGTGGGGCTAATAATATCCAGAGGTGGATTTTGATTATCACACCACAGAAAATGTCTTGGAAAAATGTGCAAGGCACATATTCAGATAAAGCTTGATTTTAGGATCCTGCAGGAGTTTGAATCAAAAGATTTGGAGTTAGAATGAATTTGCAATGGATTTTAGAAGATAGGACTAAAAGAAAAAGGAGAAAGGGGCACTTATCCTTGAGTTAATAAGTGCCTGGGGCGGCAGATAGGTGGATGAGCCGGCCCGGCGGCTAGGCCTGGGGCACAAGGTGGCCACGCAGGAGGCGCACTAGCCTAGTACGCCTTCGGCCAGGGAAAGCGTGAAGCACGTGGGCGCCTTCACTTAAAACGGGTGGGTCCGATTGGAGAGAGGCTGACGAGGGGGCCCTACCCGTCAGCTCCATCTCCCACCTCCCGCTCACGTAGAGGAGAGGCAGGAGCTCGAGAGCACGCCGTCTCTCGCTCCTGTGGCCACCTCCGGCGAGGCCCGGCACACCGGCGAGCTCGGGCGGCCGCGGCGCACCCGGCCAGGCCCTACTTGTCGGTGGGGAGGGACTGCAGCGGCACCGACTGGGGTAGCCATGAGGGAAGCAGTCGGCCTTCGCGGGCCTCGGGCGTGCGGCGCCTAGGGAGGAGATGGGGCGCTGAGGGGGGGGGGGCGCGCGGCGACGGGAAGGGCTCACTAGAGAGCCCAGGGGAGAGGGGAATCCCTGGTTGCTCGATCCGGAGTTGCTCCCGGGCGGAAGAGCTTCGGCCATAGCCGACCATGGAGGAGGGGAGAGAGCTCGGGAGGAGGAGAGGAAAGGGGGAAAGGAGCGGCGTCGGCTCGGGGTTGCTACTGGAGGTAGCTAGATGGGAAGGAGGAGCTGCGCAAGCTCGGACACGAGCTTGGCCGCATCGGCTATGGCAGCAAAAGAATAAGAGGGAGGAAGGAGAGCTTGGGAAGGAGATGGGGGCTATGAGGTGGTTCCAGGGAGAGAGGGAAAGGGCTCTGGAGGAGCTTGAGGGCTCAGGAGGCTCTAAGTGGAGAGGAGGAGCCAAGAGGGCTCGAGAGCTCTCTGGAGCTCTCTGGTGCACCCAGGGCACGGCGGCCACGCGTCCCTGAGCCACCTTGGAGTCTTGCTAGCGTCGTGGAGAGGGTCAAGGATGCACTGCGGCGCTCTGGGACACGCTGCCAAGGAGGGGGGCGAGCTACGGAAGGAGGAGAGGGTGCAGAGCACCAATATTGCATGCTGGAGTGGTGGTCACCATGGGCACCTGTGTCTACAGGGTCCAAATGGCCAACAAAACCTGTCCAGCACTCAAATCACACACGCAGGAGAGTGACTCTGGAGTTTGGAAGCATTTGAGGCTGGTTAAAGATGGGTTTGACTGCTGTTAAGTTTCCAACAGCAAACTTAAGGTGGGTAGATAGGTCACTAAATTGAGAGATAATGGAAGAAAAACATGTCTAGCACTCTTGTTTATAGAAGGACTACAAGACTGCAAAGTTGCAGCTCAAGAAAACAAGTGTAGCTAGTACTTGCTGTACAAAGCCACATTTTAGCCAGAAATGAACTTGAGGAGGTGCTGTCATTTTCTCCACACGAGTATACCAGAACTTTGTTCTAAATGAGGTCTTGGCATATAATAGATGTTCTGGAAGGAGTTGGGGGTGATAGCTTAAGCAGAAGAATGGAAAGAGAGGTAAAACAGTGCTGCCAAGGGTGAAAATGAGGGGAAGTTACGAAGGGACCTTCTCCAATAATTGACCAGTGGCCATGGGAATGTTACTGGAGGTGAAATGTAACTATGTGACGCTGTGGTAGAAAGTTGAGCTCAAGGAATAAAGTGGAAGGGGCAATAGAAGCCAAATTAGTGAGTGCACACAAGGTGTTTGATCAGTGGTTGGGATACCAGATGAATTCCAGTGGCTATGAAACTTAACAGGATCAAATAATAGATGAAAATAGGCTTGCACACCAAATTTGGGATTTGCTGGACAAGTTTTCCAATGTAGACTTGAAAAACCCTAGAAAGGGGCAGAAATGGGCTTCTGCTTAGAACACTATTCAAATAAATTCCCAGAAATCCATTATTTGGTGTAGGGGGAACATTTGAGCATTAAGGCATGCACAAAAAGTTTGAGGTCAATTGGACAAACTTTATAATGTAAAGTTTGTCAAAGTCAGAAATCAACAGAGAGGGTTTTGAGGGTTTTAGGACAAGTTCCTCTATTCTCCTTGATGTACCACTTGGTGTGGATGCCTCATTGGAGTACTGGAACATGTCCACCAAATTTGAGCACAATTGGAGACACTTCACAATGTAGAGTTGCTCAAATTTGATTCTGGACAGATAGGGTTTTAGAGTGATTGGGGGAACCAAATCAACTTGGATTGAAATGAAACTTGGCAAGATCATCAATAAGATCATAGATGACATGCTAGAATTTTACTGGAATTTATTGACAATATTTCTTATAGAAATATTCCAAAAGCTTGAAATAGACAGGAATGGTTTTGGAGGGGTTTGCCAAATATTTTGAACATGACCATGTGTTGAAACTCATAAATATGGAATAAATATATCCACTAAGTTTCCCTAAATTTTCTTAAATATTTTGAAAGCAATAAAAATAACTTTCCTTCCTAGGAGACCATTTATGTCCTCACAGAAAGGCTTTTAAATAAAATAACAAAATAACTTTTAAAATAATAATAAGATAGTTTTTGGAAGTCATTGTGATAATAGGTTTTAAATAAAAGTTTTGGTGCAAAAGAAATTCCCTAATTTGAGGACTTGTAGTACAAACCTCATTTCAAGGGTTTGAAGGTTTAATTCAAAGAAAAGCTTTTTGGTGAAAATAATATTTGGTAAAACAGATATTTTTCCTAAACACATGGCATGATCATTAGGCAGGAGATCATGGGATGAGAAGATGATTAGGAGAGTGGCAAGAATTAATGGGGATCAATCACATGCAAAACAAACAGACAGTAAATAGTCACTCCAAGCATCACAAGTATTCACAAAAAAAATTAATTGGTCCCAAATTTTGAAATAAGTACTTAGTCAGGAAAGCCAAAAATTGGGGTGTGACAGACCTTACCCCCTTAAGAGAATCTCGTCCCCGAGATTCCTGGGCTAGGGGTTGGTGAGATACTAAATCTTGAGTTGGAGGTAGTCTTCATGTCCCCAGGTTGTTGTGGTGGTCTTGAGGTGCTTGATGGTACAAGTTCGAATGTTCACAAGTCCTCGACTGATCGTGAGCGGAATCTGGCAATAAGTTAGGCTTGACCGAGGTCAAGGGCTTGGTAAGCTAAGTCCGTGCAAGGTTCTGGCTTGCGAGTGTATTCCAAGTGAGAACACGTGGCAAGATAGTGTGTCTAGGATCTGGTCCTGGCTTCGCGTGTCGGTTAGTGACATCAAGATGTCTCGTGTTAGAACGCACTGTCAAGTCTACGCATGGCTTCCTGCTTACGGTAAAGTCCTCGACTTCCTTTTGGCAGTCAAGCTATGGTCGCAATTAGTCATCGTAGGCTTCTCGTGGAAGAGTCCGGGCTGGGTCTCACCTATGAGTCTAAGCTCGGAGGCTCAGGTCCCGAACAGGTCCTACCATCTTGGGAGTTGCGAGGGTTTCTTGATAAGCTGGCTACCCAAGAGTATAAACCAGTCATCCATTCCCAAGGTTTGCGACTTGGCGGGCGGAAATCACCTTTAGCAGGTTTTCACCACGACCTACTAGTACTTGCGTCCTTGATTTGGACCAAGAAGAGGTCGTCTGATCCTTTCGCTTGTCCAAGGCTTCGTCATCTTGAATGGTCGAGGCTTCTTGACGTCGTTGATGTAGTCGGGGCATGGTCGGTGGTTGACTTCTGCTGCTTCATCGTCGTTGTCGTGGCTTCCTCGTCGCGGCGGTTCTTCGTCTTGACTTGCATAGGATAGTCTTCCCTCGTCTTGGGACTGCTTCGAGAAGTCCACCTTCTCGAGATATCACAGTACCTTCGAGGGCATAACAATCGGCGTTCCTGGGTTCGACCAAACATGGCTAAGGTGTTCTTCCTCTTACTGGGCGAGTAAGTATGTCATCAGTAAGGATTTCACCCTTCCTTCCCAAACACGACATAAGCACAGTGCTCAAAAGTCGGGTGAGAAGAACGGGACTTGCTATGGGCGGGTACCGGCCACATTTCAACGACTTAGAGTCGTCTTCTATGGTCGTAGTCCGTCCATCTTGTGGCTCAGCGAAGCTTTAGGGTCTCAAGGAATTTAGGATGTGGGCGAACAGTTATCATCTTATCTCTAAGCACATTCCTTAGATGCCAATAGTTCGGCCGCTAACTGGAGACAACATCATGTTATCTCATCAAGGATACCACCCTACACGGTCAATTCCACACCGCTCCAGTTAGTCACTCCGGGTTGAGGGAAGAACTAAACCCAAACACTTACAAGTATGGCGTAGCCCCCAACTGTACATGCATTACTATGCAAGGACCTTGGGGAGACATACAACTACCACGACTTAATATGAGGCACAACAAATCCAATTGTCCACCTAAGTCATCCAATGGACAGGGTACTACACTACTATATTAAGGAAACATGTAGTTGACCAATCCAATATTTTGTTTCCTTCCTATGAATCCGATCAAGTAATCCATCAATCCGACCAACCATGACTAGACTCACCACTCCTACGAATCCAACATTGACGAGGTTCCACATAAACTCTTAGGGTACTCATAATTCACATAATACTGCAAGAATTACGTCATAGTATATCCACCAACATCAATAAACATGGCCATCTAATCTCCAAGGCCAACTACATAGGTTGTAAATCAATTGACAACTCCAAGTATACGCACTCTATATCCACCAAGAAAACATGGTGTCATGATCGAGATTAATGAGCTAAATCCAATTTACTCCGAACCATGAGGTCTTTGTCATCCTCAATACTCTATTAAGATTACCTATTTAAATCCAAGACTCAAATCCAATAAGAAGTCTACTTGATACTCCGAGTCATTGTGGTAATTATCTCCAAACCATGCCAACTACTAGCTAACGTCATGTATACCACCAAGAATAGAGTTCACGATCATAATCATCCTACTAAATCCAATCTTACTCCAGATTATGTAGATTATACTACTGTATCAACTCATTCCACCAAATCCACCTACTGTATAAGGGTCTCACGATCCACCAAAATAGTCTAGCTATCCTCAAGACACCTATTATCATCACAACAATCTTAGTCTAAAGCTCTCATATCGGAGATCGGTCCTCTTATGGCATCAAGGTTACAGTGCTATCTTGAGATGGAAGGATACTTGTTCACGGTGATCACTTGTTTCATTAAGAACCCGGTGCTCAGCGGGGTTTATCGGGGACCTACACGTGTTCTGGCAAGTACGTGTACTAGACACGTGACCAGAAAATTTGAGCCCGAAAGGCTTGTGGAGGTTAGTCTGGTCTAGTGTGGTTTTTCCAATCTTGAGGGAAAAACACACTCCTACGGGTTGTGTGGGGTTAAGCGTAGCACAGTCAGTGTCTTCAGTGTCAGTCACCCTTCAAAGTGGATCCTTGGCGCATCTCGTCTTGCTGTCTTCAGTTGCCGAGAGAGGTGAGAGAAAGAGAGAGAGAGAGAGCATAGAGGGGAGTGTCTAAGGGTCTCAGCGCAATCAAACAAGCGTTGAAAAAAATCAACTCAAACAAGTGCTAAAATGATTTTGAACATCAAAATAAGGCAAGTGATATAACCGCATGCTTGTTGCGTAAGCAAAAGCGTGACTTATATCGAAGCACAAACAACAAAAATAAGCAACACACAACATGGTCCATCCGAACCATTTCACGGACTCGACTTCGCATAGGGGATTCACGACTCATCCTATCTTAGGTTCAGGGACTCGACAGTCGTGCTTGCTTCTTGCTCCGGAGAGGAGTCCGCTAAGTCTTCTGGACCTTCTCATTGTGTTGTCACGCCTCTTGTTGTTGCTTGCTGAAGCAAGTTGCTTGAGTTATAGAGAACTCTTGTTGTCTTCTCGTCTGGAAAGTTGCTGACGAAGGTGGTTCTTCATTGCTGTCACTGACAGGGTCTTCTGTTGTCCTCATGATCTTGTCAGTGTCTTCTTGTCTTCTGAGGCTTCGAGGGTCTCAAGGGGACATCTTCATGCACCGATATTTGCATGACATGATAGAGTTCTGATCTGTCAATCATAGTAATTGCGATATCAACACCTAGAGCGGGGGATGAAGAGAACCGTTTTCCTGCTCACTAAGGTGAGGCGGACCAAATGGCAAGATTCTCATCCACCGGTGGTGGTCGACACAATTATTTATAACTGACACAGTCGCTCTATTAGTGATGCAGATCAAGGTTTGCATATATTATGTCTAGATTATCATAGGCGAAAGTGGCATCACTCTGGAACAATGTCCAGGGTTTCACCATCTTCTAAGCCTCGATGTCCTCGTTCCTCTTAGAGGTACTTCTGTTGGTGTCGTCTGGTCGCGGAGTGATCTTCTCCGTCCTTCAGCACAGGTGTTTGCCTGGAAAGGTTACTTCCTTCCGGGCTGCCCACGAGGATTTCAATTTATCCCGTGGTCAGAAGGGCATAAGGTTCTAGCGGTCATTAGCAAGTTTTGTAAAAGTAGACGAGGAGTGTCAAGAAAATAAGAGTGGAAGGCTAGAGCATAACCTTCAATTTCTTTGATGTTTTAGGAGAGTTGAGAAAAAATATATAAGTTTCGTAAATATTTTGAAGGATCTGGAAAGCAGTTTTGTCTTACTAACGTCCATGCTAACTAAGGGCTTCCTACAGTCAGGATGGCTCTGATACCAGCTCTGTGGGGACCCCGACTGATAAGTCGAGATCGCCGTGCCCAGTGATCCCAAGGATCAATGCTCACTAAACACAGATACTGAATTATAGAGTCTTACATCCTTACATACCGTTTGATACAATAAATGACCACTTCAGTCGAGTCTTACATACATAGGGCCTTAAAGGCCAAAGCACCAAACTAGACCAATAGCGGAATTATTGGTTGAAAGCGTGAACCCATGCCATCAGCCTTAACCAACAGGCATTCTGACTGGGAAGCATCCTAGCTCGCAAGAACGTCACCGAGTTAATCTTCACCATATCCTGTCTTTCACACCTGGTCAATGAAATAACCAGTGGCAAGCCAATGAGTACTTTGAATGTACTCGCAAACAATCCATGATACGAACAATCAAAGTGAAGGATAACAGTGTTATTCTTCTTTAGTGTAACTCATCTGGGTGGAATGATCAAGTATATGCAACAAGTTAAAGAACTACTCTTGAAGAACAGGTTACAGATATCAACATATCTGCTAAGGGTTGAACCATCCGGGTTCACCCTATATGCCAAGTCATCGGACTTGTCATAACCTCAATGTATTAATGAGGGCTAAACCATCTGGGTTTACCCTATATGTCAAGTCACCGAACTTGATCATATTATTGTGATTATCATAACAACACCTTTTTAACACCACGCACACACACACACACTTGGTTTAGGCGGAAACTCAGGACATAGTTTAAGCAGCACCACCCAACTGTCCTTGACCGTGGACACGGCTATTCGAATAGTTTACACTCTACAGAGCTAGTACGCTGGACCCACGAGAAACGGAATACTTCCGTGTCATCCACGACTCGCGGTATATCACATATACCCGAGGTAAGTACCCGATCATCATCTTTCCCCTGACGATACTAGACAAAGAGATCCACTCGATTGGTACCCAGCCCACATGTTGTACGTCTTACGAGCATCGACTCTGGACTGTAACAACCATGCAGGGACCAACGGTGTGCCTGGAACTCATAATAATGGCATAGTCGTCCTACCTGGCACGACCCCATCACGAGAGTGACACCAATCACTCCCGCCACTAGTAATGTGGCTCTTTGCTAGCACCGACCAGAGTAATCAACAAAGCCCCGTCCCATAAAGGGGTATCGTGGTCGTACTGGTAAGGTTGGGACGGTCGACACATCATAAATCTAATCCATTTCTGAAACCATACTCACACCAAAATCACCGGTGCATCACTTCACCAAAAGTGATCACCAACTCATCATCACCCTCGGGCAGTAGTGGCACCCGACGGGGTTTTCATAAACTCTTTATTTAACTCATCATTATGCTTGAGATAATATGCCTTAACATTACTTGTCAACATGATAATATCCTGACCCTCACGGGGTAGGATCAAGCTCAATGCAGTGATACTACTCTACTAGTCAACATGACAGTAGCATGATCCTCGTAGATGGTAGGGTCAGCTCATCATGTTTGTGCTCCGAGGAGCCATGTGAATATTACTACTACCATGCAAGTGCTTCGAAGATCCTTCGGTACCATCACATCAATGATGAATCGGCATCGTGATCACATGCAACGGAAAGTACTTGCTATTCTAGCATGCATCATTTTATTTACTTAAGTCATGGCAAAAGGGCATGCTTGCCTTGCTCACGCAAGTCCTCGGGGTGTTCGAGGTCTTCCGCTCCCTCCCCGAATACTCCGTGTACCGTCATCTATCATCGGAAACAAATAAAGTAAGCCATATTTCCAGCAGAATAAAAGTGTTCTATAAATAGAAGTTATATTTTTCTTGGACCTCTCTGGTCATAAGAAAAATACCTGAATCCTTGCCAAGGGGTTTGAATCATCAGGGGTGTCTAGATGGAAGGAAAGGAGGGATAGGTGACCTTTGAAGAGGTCAACAGAAAACATTCTGTTAAAAATGAGTGGAGGCACCCATTTAATATAGGATGATTTTAGAAATATTTAGGAAGTGGTTTCACTGGATTTGGAGTTGAAATGAATATTCTAGGGATTTAACAATGAGGATTAAATAGCAATAGAAGCTATTTCTTTATAAGCAACAGAAATAAGTCACACAAAAATGTTGACCAGGGTTCTAAAAATGGAGAGTGATTTTAGAATTCTCTGGAAGTTTGAATCACTCCATTTGGAGTTGATATGAAGCCTATGGGATTTTTGAAAGGTGGGGCTAATAATATCCAGAGGTGGATTTTGATTATCACACCACAGAAAAATGTCTTGGAAAAATGTGCAAGGCACATATTTGGATAGAGCTTGATTTTAGGAGCGTGCAGGAGTTTGAATCAAAAGATTTGGTGTTAGAATGAATTAGCAATGGATTTTAGAAGATAGGACTAAAAGAAAAATGAGAAAGGGGCACTTATCCTTGAGTTAATAAGTGCCTGGGTTGGCAGATAGGTGAGTGGGTCGGCCCGGCGGCTAGGCCTGGGGCACAAGGTGGCCACGCAGGAGGCGCACTGGCCTAGTACGCCTTCGGCCAGGGAAAGCACGAAGCACGTGGGCGCCTTCACTTAAAACGGGCGGGCCCGATTGGAGAGAGGCTGACGAGGGGGCCCTACCCGTCAGCTCCATCTCCCACCTCTCGCTCACGTAGAGGAGAGGCAGGAGCTCGAGAGCACGCCGGCTCTCGCTCCTCTGGCCACCTCCGGCGAGGCCCGGCACACCGGCGAGCTCGGGCGGCCGCGGCGCACCCGACCAGGCCCTACATGTCGGCGGGGAGGGGCTGCAGCGGCACCGACCGGGGTAGCCATGAGGGAGGCAGTCGGCCTTCACGGGCCTCGGGCGTGCGGCGCCTAGGGAGGAGATGGGGCGCTGAGGGGGGGCGCGCGGCGACGGGAAGGGCTCACTAGAGAGCCCAGGGGAGAGGGGAATCCCTGGTTGCTCGATCCGGAGTTTCTCCCGGGCGGAAGAGCTTCGGCCATAGCCGACCATGGAGGAGGGGAGAGAGCTCGGGAGGAGGAGAGGAAAGGGGGAAAGGAGCGGCGCCGGCTCGGGGGTTGCTACTGGAGGTAGCTAGATGGGAAGGAGGAGCTGCGCAAGCTTGGACACGAGCTTGGCCGCATCGGCCATGGCAGCAACAGAAGAAGAGGGAGGAAGGAGAGCTTGGGAAGGAGATGGGGGCTATGAGGTGGTTAGAGGGAAAGGGCTCTGGAGGAGCTTGAGGGCTCGGGAGGCTCTAAGTGGAGAGGAGGAGCCGAGAGGGCTTGAGAGCTCTCTGGAGCTCTCTGGTGCACCCAGGGCACGGCGGCCACGCGTCCCTGAGCCACCTTGGAGTCTTGCTAGTGTCGTGGAGAGGGTCAAGGATGCACTGCGGCGCTCTGGGACACGCTGCCAAGGAGGGGGCCGAGCTGCAGAAGGAGGCGAGGGTGCAGAGCACCAATATTGCATGCTGGAGTGGTGGTCACCACGGGCACCTGTGTCTACAGGGTTCAAATGGCCAGCAAAACCTGTCCAGCACTCAAATCACACACGCAGGAGAGTGACTCTGGAGTTTGGAAGCATTTGAGGCTGGTTAAAGATGGGTTTGACTGCTGTTAAATTTGCAACAACAAACTTAAGGTGGGTAGATAGGGCACTAACTTGAGAGATACTCGAATAAAAACATGTCTAGCACTCTTGTTTATAGAAGGACTACAAGACTGCAAAGTTGCAGCTCAAGAAAACAAGTGTAGCTAGTACTTGCTGTACAAAGCCACATTTCAGCCAGAAATGAACTTGAGGAGGTGCTATCATTTTCTCCAGACGAGTATGCCATAACTTTGCTCTAAATGAGGCCTTGACATATAATAGATGTTCTGGAAAGAGTTGGGGGTGATAGCTTAAGCAAAAGAATGGAAAGAGAGGTAAAACAGTGCCGCCAAGGGTGTAAATGAGGGAAAGTTACAAAGGGACCTTCTCCAATAATTGACCAGTGGCCATGGGAATGTTACTCGAGGTGAAATGTAACTATGTGAAGCTATGGTAGAAAGTTGAGCTCAAGGAATAAAGTGGAAGGGGCAATAGAAGCCAAATTAGTGAGTGCACACAAGGTGTTTGATCAGTGGTTGGGCTACCAGATGAATTCCAATGGCTATGAAACTTAACATGATCAAATAATAGATGAAAATAGGCTTGCACACCAAATTTGGGATTTGCTGGACAAGTTTTCCAATGTAGACTTGAAAAACCCTAGAAAGGGGCAGAAATGGGCTTCTGCTTAGAACCCTATTCAAATAAATTCCCACAAATCCAATATTTGGTGTAGGGGCATTATTTGAGCATTAAGGCATGCACAAAAAGTTGGAGGTCAATTGGACAAACTTTATAATGTAAAGTTTGTCAAAGTCAGAAATCAACAGAGAGGGTTTTAGGACAAGTTCCTCTATTCTCCGTGATGTACCACTTGGTGTGAATGCCTCATTGGAGTACAGGAACATGTCCACCAAATTTGAGCACAATTGGAGACACTTCACAATGTAGAGTTGCTCAAATTTGATTCTGGACAGATAGGGTTTTAGAGTGATTGGGGGAACCAAATCGACTTGGATTGAAATGAAACTTGGCAAGATCATCAATAATATCATAGATGACATTCTAGAATTTTACTGGAATTTATTGACAATATTTCTTATAGAAATATTCCAAAAGCTTGAAATAGACGGGAATGGTTTTGGAGGGGTTTGCCCAATATTTTGAACATGACCATGTGTTGAAACTCATAAATATGGAATAAATATATCCACTGAGTTTCCCTAAATTTTCTTAAATATTTTGAAAGCAATAAAAATAAATTTCCTTCCTAGGAGACCATTTCTGGCCTCACAGAAAGGCTTTTAAATCAAATAACAAAACAACTTTTAAAATAATAATAAGATAGTTTTTGGAAGCCATTGTGATAATAGATTTTAAATAAAAGTTTTGGTGCAAAAGAAATTCCCTAATTTGAGGACTTGTAGTACAAACCTCATTTCAGGGGTTTGAAGGTTTAATCAAAGAAAAGCTTTTTGGTGAAAATAATATTTGGTAAAACAGATATTTTTCCTAAACACATGGCATGATCATTAGGCAGGAGATCATGGGATGAGAAGATGATTAGGAGAGTGGCAAGAATTAATGGGGATCAATCACATGCAAAACAAACAAACAGACAATAGTCACTCCAAGCATCACAAGTATTCACAAAAAAAATTAATTGGTCCCAAATTTTGAAATAAGTACTTAGTCAGGAAAGCCAAAAATTGGGGTATGACAAAGAGGTGTGGAATCGCAAAGCGTACACGATTGAGTTATTGGTGTACTTGAGTGTCCAACAACTCAGAACACGAGGGAACTCGAATCAATGTAATCTCATGGTTGACGAGGAACTCATAAGAAGTTATATAGGTCCGTGATATTCTCGAGCTACCAGGGATAATACTGGGAGGTATATCAACATTAAAGCTTGGACCGATGTACTGATCTGAAGAAGATAAGTGCCTCAACTTGCCTACATATGGGATCAAAGAAGAACAATCATGGTCAGAACCATGTTTGTAAAGTACCAAATCACAGATACAAGATCAAATCATACAATGAATGATTATTGATACGAGAAGCTTCTATGATAGGATCAACGTCGTTTCCATGGGCATGAACACAAAGTTCAAGGTCGACTCCCACTTCATCAATGCTTCACGTGCCATTTACTCCTCGCCTTTGATCAATTTGTAGCTTGGAAAGATTATCTGGCAAAACACCAGAAGAGTAAGCCTCGTGAAAACTCTTGGGATCACACGAATTAGGAAGGCATAGGTTCAACCCATCTGGGCATGTTATGAACACATACCACAACTTCAAGAGTAATTAACACATGCTTGAAGAGCATGGGTGACAAAAGCATAGGATACTACCTATAAGAGGGAGAAGACATAATTTACAAATGGCTTCATGTATCAGGGGAAGCATATCACAAGAATTTTTGAATGTAAAGGATGTCGGTGGATAGTAACCCAACAATGGATCTGACGATCCATAAAAGACCTGATGTGAGTATTGGTACTCAATCAGAGGAAGATAGAATACAAGGCATCGAATTATAGAACATCTGAAAAATATTGATACTTAATTACCAAACGAATTATGATTTCCAGGTCGGTGTACCAGAATCGGATGCTCTGATCAAGTACAAACAAGATGAATGGACTTAGATGGGTAATCAACCAAGGTTGACATGCCGAGAACCAGCTCCTGTATGGAATGATGTCTGAGCCGGAAGGATAACTTACGAGGATCAATGGGTGATTGCGTGTATTCACACACATGTTGAATCAAGAAAATCAAATGACAACCACAAAGGATTTAATGAATTTTGCTAGACATATGGATTTAACCATAATGCAAGCGGGTGATAAAGGTCATGAACAATAGGCTACTCAGGATTTCGGAAGATTGAATAACAATTTGAGGGATTTGCGAAACCCATGACAACTAAGGGCGAATGAACCCCCCGGTAAGATAATTCGATGCACCTTGTAATAACAAGAGCAATTGGAAAAGTAAGTATGAAAGACATTTGTATGTAGTCACCCATAGGGGTTGACGGAGGAAGGAAAATCACAAAAGCGATGAGCACAAGTTCTCGAGAGAACATCGGAGAGTATATTCGTAGTCTTCTGACGAATCATGCCATCGTCTGGAATGCGGGGCTCTCCGGGGGAAGTATTTACGAGGACCTAAAGTTAGAGTTAGAAAAATCTTTAACCCGGAAGAGAAGAGAGATCAGAACCGAGAGTATAGAAAGGAGTAAAATATCATAATACCACCCGATTGAGATGTGGGCCCGTAAGCCACACAACAATGTTAGTAAAGTTTTTAAAGTGCTAGACTCAACTTCGGTCAAGGAGTTGGAAAGAGGGCTACCTACATGTAGTCGACTCTGATACCAACTTGTGACGCCCTCAATTTGACTATACGCTAATCATACATGCAATGCATACGACCAAGATGAAGGACTCTAGGGAACATATCACAACACAACTCTAAAGACAAATAAAAACATACAAGCTTCATATTACAAGACAGGGACCTCTAGGGCTCAAATCAAGAAGCTTGAGAAACACATGAGTGAGCAGAAGCAACAATTATCTTAGTACAAACATACAACATAGAAATGCCTTAGAGAAGGCTAGCACAAAAGATACATTGATCGAACGAGGAGAGACCTCCTGCCTGGGAACCTCCTAAAGTAATCCTTGTCATGAGTGGCCTCCATATAGAACTCGGCACCGTCGGGGTAATAGAAGTCATCGGAGGGATACGCCAACTCCTAGGCTCCATCATTTGGTCGCAGAAATCGTATCAAGGGGAAAAGGGGAGCAAAGCAATGGTGAGTACTCATCCAAAGTACTCGCAAGACTGACATCAGAACTGTACTAAGTATGCATCAGTATCAAAGGAAAGGGGTTATATGTGGACTGACTGCAACAATGCAAGAATAGAGATAGGGGACTAGTCCTATCAAAGACTAGCATCTTCAACGTCTTGCAGCAATAGACGACAGTCGAGCAAGTAACACAATTATATAGTCATATTGTTGTAGCAATATTAATTATGGTCACGCCTAGAGATCCTTCCTCGACTCCCTGCGGGAAAGAAATCCGGAGCAAACATTCTAGTTAAGTAGCAGTTGAAGTTGTATAAGATCGGGGCACAACTCCAAGTCATCCTGTAATCATGGACATGACTATTCGAATAGTTAATTTCCATCCCTGCAGGAGTGCGCCACAGTACCCAACACGCTTGATAAACTCTCGCTGAACACACTTTCCTGGGTCATGCTCGGCCTCGGAACATCAACATGTTGCAGCCCTACCTAGGCTCAACAGAGAGGCCAGCCTGCCGATCTAAATCCTAAGCACACAGGGGTCATGGGCCCATCACCCTTTGCGCTCCTGCACGATGCAAGGGCAGCCGATGTCAGTCCTGGAACCTCTTATAAAAGAACGATGCTTATCTGGGCCACTCGGGCGCGCGCCGCTCCATTGCTGACGTCTGAAGAGCTTCGGCTGAGACCACGACGTCGAGTACTCATAACTTCTCCAACATGAAGGTTAGTGCGAAAAGGTCTCCTGACCAACTGAGATCAAATACCCAAATCCCATTAGCATTTTAATTAACACTGCGGCGACGATCAGTAATCTGTGATATGTGGTCCCGTCGCCCCGTCTCGAGGAAGTGTGGCAAGGGCCTAGAATGCTCGGCCACGCCTCATCACATTTACGAGGGAATCCACCCGCAACACACCTCATAATTTTCCCAGTAGCAAGGACAATTAAGTATAGGGTGTAACATGAGAGGGATCCGAGGTATCACCCTCGATGGATTCCGAATGATGTAACCCGCAAGGTGGCTAGGGAGGAATCACCCTCGATGGACCATGCTTGATTGGTTGTACGGTAGAGTCGTTATCAGAGGTGGTGAAGGAGGAATCACCCTCCGTGAAACACCGTCGGTCAACTAAACTACATCGCTAACATTGGAGTACATAACGAGGTGTCACCCTTAGTACTTGATGGTAGCTCTACAGAGTCATACAACTAAGGGGGTGTTAGTGATGTGATGGGTCTTGGCTCGTCGATCAGATGATCGAGTCATGATTAAAAAACAGGGGCAACTTGACTAAGGGGGTCAACGGGGATTACTGCTCCACCAATACTAAAAAATTTAAAGTGCAGTAGATTAAAATAGTAGTTCATCAAAAACAGGATATGCATCAGAATAGGAGCTATCTACAACAATAGCAAAAATCTAATGCAAGCATGAGGAAGAAAGAATAGGCGATATAGGAATGATCAAGGGGGGTTTTGCTTGCCTTGTTGCTCTACAACAAAGGGTTGGTCATCAGGAGGGTAGTCGTACCGGGTAGTAGTGTGAGTCTCGGGGTCTAACGGTGAGAACATGGGAAGAAACAATAAATATAAAGCACAAATGCAACACGATGCATGGCATGACAATATGCATGGCTGGGCATGATCTAACGCGGTATTATACGTCGTAGGGAGATCGTGAAAGTTCCTGGGTCTCTGGCTACTATTGCACACGTAAAAACGATGGAAAAGTTCCATGTTCGCTATGCTAGGGACGCATGACACGCGAACGGATAGCGTATCCGGGTTCGTCTCGTTTTTTTGATCAACTTTCATGTAAAAATTATTTTCATTCCTATTACAGATTATTTTATATTTATTTTAACAATTTTATTAATATTCATAAATGAGATGGATTTAATTTAAGTCAAAAAAAATTATGACATCACCATGATGTCATGCTGACATGAGCAGTCAAACGTGGGGTTGCATGGTCAAGCTGACCAGTGTGCCCCACATGTCATAGACACATTTTAGTTAAGTTTAATTAATTTTAATCAGATTTAATTAAGGGGGGTTGGACCCACATGTTAGTGTCACATTAGGCTAAACTAATTATTTTAACTTCAACTAACACACTCATTAATCTAATGACCTAGGCCCACATGTCATTCTCTAATAGATTAACAATAGATTAGTCAAAGTAATTCATATAATTACTCTTAAATAACTAATTAATTATTTAATTAATTTAATAATTATTATTAATAATAATGTTTTTACTAATTAAACGTTTTAGAGGGGGAGCACGTGTCATTTGGTGGGCGGTTAATCCCCCACCAACGAGAACGCACACAGGGCTGGTCAGGGATGTCGCCGGCGGCCGTGGTAGCCGGTGGTGGTGGCCACCAACGGTGGATCGGCGTAGTGGGGAGCACATGGGGGGCTACCGACGGCCAGTGGCCGGAGTGGGCAGCGCACAACGCGGAGGAGGCCAAGGGGAGCCATCAAGCGGCTCACAAGGGCGGCCAGAGCCACGCAGTCGTGGTGCGAGGGATGAGCGCAACGGCGGGCGGCAAGCGGGTGCCCGGGGTGCGGTCAGGGGCGCGGGGCGGCGCCGGTGACGCGGGGGCTGGCGCGTGGTTGCAGGCGGCGGGGCGGAGGTGCGGCGGGGCTTCGATGGCCATAGGTGGAGCGGTTATCGGTGGCTTGCCGAAGTGTGGCCGGAGGGTGGGAAGAGGAGAAGGGAGAGCCCCGAGGCTCACCACCATTGCGGGGGTATGCCGGCGAGGTTTGGTGGATCCGGTGAGGAGGAGGGTGAGGAGGGCCGGTGGGGCAAAAGTGTCTGGCGGCGGTGCTCCGACGGGGAGGGCCGGTGGCGCAACGCGTGTGGGCAGCAAGGGCAGCCACCGATTGAGTGTCTCTGGAGGGAGAGGGAGGAGTTCATGGGGCTGGGTAGATTAGGGCAAATGGGGGTTTATATACCCTCATGGGGGTTGGGCTAGCTTGGGGTTTTAGGTGGGCCGGTTGACCGAGTTGGGGTCGTCCAAGTGGGGTGGGGGTTTCCTTTATATTGTTTTTCCATTTTTCCTTTCATTTATTTTTATTTCTGTTGTTTTATTTATTTTACTTTAGAATGTCCCATTTAAAAATGGTGGATCTGATCCATTATTTATCTTGCAATTTGTTGCATTTCCACAAAAAGTTTTGGGAGTCATTAGAATTTACTTGGAATTAATTTAAATCAAAAGACATTTAATAATACATTTTAGCTTGTGTTTTAATTGTTTTGAGGCACTAAAGTACTTGGTAAAATCTTGGTTTCAATTTTAAAAATACTTAGGATTATTTGCAACCTAAGCATCATTTTTAATTTGAAGTTTGTAAAACTTTTATATCCACTTTTGAACTGAATTTGAATTGCAAAGGAAATTGAATTAGAGTTTGATTCCAACCGACCATAACTTGATTAGCAAAATGGATTACCTTAATTTTGGCCATCATTGTAGTTCAATTACAATGAATACTATAGCATGATCCAGGGATGTCACAAATAATTCTTGGTATACCATTCTTGCGTACTATTTGGGCCGTGATTGACATGAAAGAAGGGAATATTAAATTTTAGTTTCCACTAAAAAAGGCATGGAACAGTTCCCTAGAACTAAAATTAAATTACTATATGAATCAATTATTAGGGAAACCTATGGATTGTCAGGACCGGTTTCCAAATAAAATAATTTTTTGGAAATCAGCCATGAATGTCACCAGTGTAGAAAAATATGTCCCACCGATAGACTCGTCTTGATACAGAAACGAGTAGTACTTAATATTAAACATAGTAGAGCGGAGGTCGGTCTACAAATTATTACAACATGTCCATAGTCTCACAAGGATGGATATGTTACAGTTGTCATAGGATAACTCTACTGCTCGTAATAAAGTGGGCACATCACTTCAGATGGATGGATTAAAGTACTCGTAAACAGTTAGCACAAAAGATGAGGTACATGCAAGTATTTTAATATCCATGGTTAAATATCATAGTTATCAAGATAAAGGTATTAATAACAGTTAAGTTAGAGTAGATAAGTCGGGCGGTAATCCTCCCAAAATATCCAAGCAGAAAATAAAATTCACCGATCGGGTGTGTGAAGAGACACCTCGAAAGGTTAATAGGTAAAATAAACAACCACCGTATACAGTGCATAATAATATAACAAGCCGCAGTCGGGCATCATAGCGACACCACAGAGAGGGCATAAATAAATGACAAGCCACAATCGGGCATCTTAGCGACGCCTCAAAAAGGTCATAAATAAATAAGAAGCCACAGTCGGGCGTCTTAAAGACACCTGAGAATCGGCATAAGTAATTAAAATGATTATCCGAGTGGTACAACCAACCTTCACGATATTCCGAGTAACCATATTTCCAACAAGCAAGTTTTTTCGTATCACCGTGAGATGTTCACAATCATTATTTATAAAACCAAACTTGTGCTCGGGGGACCGACTCTAAGACCGACACTTGAGCTGTCAACCAGCCGTCCTTGACCATGGAAATGGCTACTTGAATAGTTTTGACTCTACACAGGGTGTACTCTTTACCCATAGCCCACGGGTTCCCATAGTCACTAGGACTAATCCTGCGTACGGTGTTTTAGAAGCAAACACTTAGAACCAGCACACACCCATTTTTACCCCCGAGAAGACCGGTCTCACCCGGACTGCGCTGCCAGGGAAAAACTATAAGACGGGGAGGCTCCAACCTCGACGAGCATGCGATCAAACTTATACCGCGCGCTACAAGGGAGTGCCCTCCCTCTCGGTCCCAGACCGGAAACTACCATGCCCACTGACCGGATGACAGGATTTAGTCCAGGGCCATGGATACCTTCATCCCGGCCCCTCTACTTGGTGTGTAATTGATCATAGGTCTACGACTGACTATACTCCACTCCCTTTGGGAAAAACTATGGCAGCATGATAATAAAGGTGACACACTCACATGACTCGATCTAGGTCGATACTTAAGTTATCCAATTTATTCCCATCACGATCATGCATCCGGCATGACCAGGCCACAACCTATCACGCTCCGCGTGACTAGGTTATCCACAGCCTCTCACAACCATATAAGTCATCATAGCCACATATTGAATTGTATGTAAGTACTCCCTCCGTCCAGAATTACTTGTCACAAAAATGGATACAAATGGAAGTATATAGAACTAAAATACATCTAGATACATCCATTCCCACGACAAGTATTTCCGGACGGAGGGAGTAATACGCAATATGTTAGTTAATGCAGTAGATGATAATTAAATTTGTTAATCAGCAAACAACACATCAAAGTTCAAACATGTTTGCCTGTTTCCACGTAGTCGGGATCAAGCTCGGTGAAGTAGACGTTGGCATTTCCCTTGTCGGTATCCACGTCATACACCATATACTATTGTAAGTGCTAAAGGATTAGCTATTGTATCCAAACATTGTAAAATAAATATGAAAATAAACTAGACATCCAGAGAATTTTATTGCAAAAAATCACTTTAAAAGCTTTTGTAGTTTAAAAGTTATAAGAAAATGAAATCAGGGACCATTCTATAATAAAACTGAAACTATCCCGGGGCTAGAGTGCAAAGGAGCAAAACGCCTGATAGATAATACGCCAGCTTAAGGGGAAAGTGCATTCTACAGAAAGATGTTTTAGAAAAATGGTTTGCAAAAAATAGAAGGATCCTGATGAGGGGGTCCCACTCGTCAGATTTGAAATTCCACCGACGTGAGAGGCACGCGATGCTCACCGGTGCCGATCTACGGCAGGGCAAAGCAAACCAAGGGCACCGGAGTGCTCATCGTGTCCTTCCACGTCGGTGGCAGGTGGAGCTGGTCGTCGGTGAGCACCCCGTCGATGGTGTCCCCTTCTCGGGCGGACGGTGGCGTCGAGTGTCACACCATATCACCGAGGAGCGTCCGTGCCACAAAATTGAGGTGCGGGTCAGAGGGTTGGGTTCACTAGGGGCTGCTCGTTATCTTTGAGGAGCTCCCGCTCACTCACCGGCGAGATATTTGTTGGGGCCTGAAGCACATCGGGGCGACCGGAGTTGGGGAAGAAGGCCTCACCGAGGCTCTCTTGTGGCTTGGGTGGAGCTCTGAGAGGAGGGGGAGAGGAGTTGTGCTGCCAAACTACTCGAGGGCCTCCTATTTATAGGGGCTCGAGGTGGTTGCCATGACGGAGTTAGCTTCGGTGCCGATTATGGCGAACGGCGGGGTTAGCAGGGGCTTAAGGTGTCGGGGTGGTCTAGTGCACCCTTGTGGGCTCCATTTGTGCACTAACTCGAGAGAATTAGGCAGGGATGGTCTGGCTCGACGGAATGGTGGCCGACGGCCATGGCACGTGTGCGTGTGTTTTGAAATTCGGCCGTAAAAAATGGATTTCGGCCATCTCGGTCTGGGGCGAGATCTATCTTTCCGCCGAAATTGGTCAAATTTGCTGAGTTTTGGTCAAATGTTACTCAAACTTGAGTCAAATTTTGGTCAAATTTTGGCCGAAAAATTTGAAAATGGCCGATATTCGGCCATCTCGGCCTAGGGCGAAAAAATTGTCATACCGAAAATCAAAACGCTGGCGTGTGCAGGGAGCGCGCCCTGTGCTTCTGAGGCCACGCCGATGGCTCTACAACACGCGCTAGGTGGGGGAACAGCCACGCGGAAGCTCTAGGGGGAAAGGGTGGTGCTGGTCGGCACTGGCTCTCAATGGGATGCTGTGACGGCCGCAGCGATCGGTTGTGCCGTTGCGGAGGGGTTAGCAGTCGGCGTGCGAGCTCGCCACCGACACCCACAAGGCACCAAACGAATGAGCGGCACTGGGGATAAGCGAGAAAAATGGTGGCAAGACGCCCGTGTCGAACTGTTGAAATTGGCGATGCAAAAACTCTCAAACATGAACGTGAAATGATGAACACTGAAAGTGTGAAACTCATAAGCAACAGTGCACACCAGGTGCTCGATCAAATGAAAATTTCATGAGAAAAATTTATTTGAAGCTGAAAATTTATGAGATGGCCTCTCATTGATACGAGAGGCTGACTATAAATTTTCAGAATTTTTGAAAATAGTCAAGTCAGGTTTTTAACAAAAACGGAGAATTTTGGTCAAATTGGGTCAAACCTAATTTGAAAATTTAAAATTAGCAACCAGAATATTTTTGGAAAAATGAGTTGATGATACTAAGGTCTACCAAGGATGGGGATTTGGAAATCAGAGGACAAAGGAATCTATGAGTTCCTTTGTAAAAATCCAGGGGTCAAAACTGATTACAAAAAATAGTTTTAGTTAAAATAAAATATGAAAGGTGGTTAGATCTTTCCAAAACTTTGAGAAACCATCTTTAATAGATGTCTGGGTGCTAGAGAAGTGACATGGGTTAGAAACTAAAGAAAGATGGCGGGGAAAGAATTTTTGAAGTAAGGTAAGTTAACAAAATCTTTGGGGACTCATTTCATAGAATTTGTTAAAATAAGAAATAGAAGGGCTCCTCCAAGTTAGGACATTTCACAAAGAGAGAAACTAGATAAAAACTCTTTTCAAACCAGAGTTGTTGTGGAAGAAACTTCAAAAGATTTTTCTCAAGAAAGAATATTCACAGGATTCCAAAATAGTTTTTATCGAAAATCTTAGATATCCACTTTAAAACAATTAAATCCAGAGAAATCAAAATTAAAAATTTTGTGGGTGTTACAACACCTACCCCTTAAGAAAAAAATTGTCCCCGAGATTTCAGCGAGTCTTCGAGTAGTTGCGGGTGTTCTTTTTGCACAAAGTCTTCTCTCTCCCAAGTGGCCTCATCCTCTGAATTGTTACTCCACTATACCGTGAATAGCTTGGTGACTTTCTGGCGTGTCCTTCTTTCTGCTTCCTCTAGTATTCTTACAAGGTGTTCTTGATAAGAGAGGTTTGGTTGCACTTCTATACTGTCATGAGATACCCTTGATCCGAATTCCTCACACACATCCTTAGTTGCGAAATGTGGAATACGTCGTGTACATCTGGTAACTCTGCAGGTAGGTCGAGCTGATAGGCAACTTGGCCTCTTTGAGCAATTTCCGTGAATGGCCAGATGAAGCGGGGTGCAAGCTTGCTTTTGACCTTGAACCTTTGTAACCCTCTCATTGTGATACTTCGAGGTACACATAATCGTTTGGTTCAAAGCCAACGCCATGGTGTTTTTTTTATCATAATAGCTCTTTTGATGGCTTTGGGTTGTCTTGAGTCTGTCTCTGATGAATTTTACCTTGTCCTCAGCCTCTAGAATCATTTGCGGGCTGAAGATATGGCTATCTTTGGTCTCTGGCCAATTTAGGGGTGTACGACACCTTCATCCGTATAAAGCTTCAAAAGATGACATTTGTAGACTTGCCTGGTAGCTGTTGTTGTATGAAAATTCGGCGTAAGGCAAACTGTCTTCCGAACTGTTTCCATGTGTTAGTACACAGGCCCTGAGCATGTCCTCGAGAATCTGATTCACTCGTTCGACATGTCCTCTAGTTTGGGGGTGATATGCTATGATGAACACTAACTGTGTTCCCAAGGCTTGTTGTAAATAATCACAAAACCTCGATGTAATATTGGGTGCCTCGGTCAGATACTATGGTCTTAGGGATCCCATGTAAGCAGACGATACGGGCAAGGTACAATTTGGCTAGCTTCTGAGTGGAGTAAGTGGTCTTTGCTGGAATGAAGTGAACCACCATGGTGAGTCAATCTGTGATAACCCATATAGCCTTGTGTCCATGTAGGGATCGGGGTAGTCCGACAACAAAGTCCATGCCAACATCATCACATTTCCATTCGGGTACCTTCATAGACTATAATAGTCTTGCTGCTTCTGGTGTTCTGCTTTGATTTGCTGGCAAGAATCATAGTGTGCAATGAAAGAAGCAATATCCCCCTTCATTCCGTGCCACCAATATTTTGCATGTAGGTCTTTGTACATCTTTGTACCTCGAGGATGAATTGAATACGCCATGTTGTGAGATTCTTCCCAAATTTCCACTTTGAGGTCTTCTTGGTCTAGTACACATAGTCAGTCGTCATACCATAATATTCCTTGTTCATCAATAACGAACTCGGGGTCCTTGCCTAGGCTTACCTTCCTTTTTATGCCTTCAATACTGGGGTGCTCCTTTTGAGCCTTTTTGATCTGCTCATCTAGAGTGGGTTGCACTTCCAAGTGTGCCATAGTGCCTTCTGGCACGAGAAGCACGTTAAGGTCGGCGAACTCTTGAATAAACTCAGGCATTAAACTTTGCATAGTGCCATTTGTTCGAGTGGGGTTCCTGCTGAGAGCATCAGCTACCATGTTGGCTTTACCGGAATGGTAATGAATGCCCACATCATAATCTTTGATCAACTCTAACCAACAGTATTGTCGCAGGTTTAAATTTGGCTGTGTGAAGATATACTTGAGACTCTTATGATCGGTGTATGTCTCACAGTGATTTCCAAGTAGGAAATGTCTCCACTCCTTGAGAGTGTGTATCACGATGGCCAATTCTAAATCATGAGTGGGATAATTTTCTTCGTGTCGTCGTAATTGTCTTGAGGCGTAAGCCACGACTTTTCCTTCTTGCATAAGTACGCATGCGAGGCCTTTCCTTGAGGCGTCACAATATACCTCAATTTTTTTGTGTAGGTCAGGGACGATTAACACTGGTGCAGTGGCCAGTCTCTTTTTCAGCTCTTGGAAGCTAACTTCGCATGCTTCAGTCCATTCAAACTTTTTGTTCTTTTTGAGCAGCTGGGTCATGGGTTTGGCAATAGTGGAGAAGCCTTCAATGAATCTCCGATAATATCCTACCATTTCGAGGAAACTTCGCAAATCTGTCATGTTGGCTGGTTGCGGCCATCCATTTACGGCCTTGACCTTTTTAGGGTCCACTGCTATGCTTTCTTGGGTCATTATGTGGCCCAAAAAACCGACTTGTTTTAGCCCAAATTCACACTTGCTGAATTTGGCGTACAACTAGTGCTTACGCAGTCCACCTAATGTGATCCTTAGGTGTTGTGCGTGTTCTTCGGGGTACTTGGAGTAGACAAGTATGTCGTCGATGAAGACTATGACAAACTTATCCATGTACTTCATGAAGGCCTTGTTCAGTAGATGTACGAAATATGCCAGAGCATTCGTTAGTCCATAAGGAATCACTATAAACTCATAAAGTCTGTATCATGATGAAACGTTGTCTTGGGAGTGTCTTCTCGACGTATCTTAAGTTGATGATACCCTGACCGCAAATCAATCTTCGAGAATACTTTTCCTTGAGATAACTATTCGAATAAGTAATTTATTCGGGGCAGAGGATACTTGTTCTTGATGGTGGCCATGTTGAGGGCACGATAATCAACGCATAATCTTAGCATTCTATCCCTTTTCTTGGCAAATAGTATTGGCGATACCCATGGCGAGGATCTGGGTCTGATGTACCCTTTGTCCAATAGTTCCTTTATTTGTTTCTTCAGTTTTACTAATTCAGTAGGTGCCATGCGGTATGGTTTCTTGTATATGGGAGTTGTACCGGGTGCAAGTACAATAACAAATTCTATCTCCTGGTCTGGTGGCATACCTGGTAGCTCATCGGGAAACACATCCGAAAATTCATAGACTACCGGAACATCCTTCAGCTCAGAGATTTCCATTTTATTCAGTCGTGCTTGAGTTGGTTTGGTACTTTCAAGGGCTGCAACTTTTACTCTTTTTCCCTGGTGATGGGTGAGCGTGACAGTCCGGTTGAAACCCTCAATAAATCCCTTATTGGCATTTAACCAACCCAAAATAACATCCACATTATTGCTCTCGGTCACAATGAGATTTGCCCAAAATGTCAAACCCTTAATCTCAATGGTAATATTCTTGCAATAGTTTTGTGTAACCTGTTGTACTCCCGGGGACTTGATGGTCATCGAATCTTCCAAGGGGAGAATTGAAAAGTTGTGTTTCAAGGCAAACTTTTCCAAAATGAACGAATAGGAAGCTCCAGAATCAAACAAAACCGTGGCAGGAATTTTGTTGACAGGGAACTTACCGAGTACTATTTCCGGTGCGTTCATAGCATCCTCCTTGGCCACAGGATTCACGTGGCTCTTCCTGTGGTTGTTGTTGGGATTGAAGTTGTTGCACTTTGGTGCTGAGTTATTGCTGGAGTTGTTTGGCTTTGTCGTACCATTTTTGGCCTTTGGACACTATCGGGCATAGTGTTCAGCTTCTCCGCAGGCGAAGTAGGTAACACCGGGGCGGGGAGTAAAGTCCTTGTTCCTTGCATAAAAGTGGGTGTTGGCGTGATTGGTTGGGGTTGGAGCACGAGGGGTTGAACTCTTGGTGTCCTCAGTCTTGTGTCTGGTGTTGCGAGTTTGTGTTGAGTTATTATGAATGTGCTTGCGAAAGTCGTACAGGTTGTGACGTTCGTCTTCGAGCATATTGGCCTTGTCCACAAGTGTTTTGAAATCTGGAAAGGTGTGAATGACCAGCTGACACTTCAATGTCGGAGTGAGTCCATGAAGGAACTTCTCCATTTTGTTCTCTTCTATCTTATAGTCTTCACTTGCAAAACGGAATAATTGATTAAATTGGTCCAAGTACTCCATTACAATGGAACTCCTTTTCTTGAGGTCCTTGAACTCGCTTTTCTTAATCTTCATGATGTTATTAGGAATGTGTGCCCCATGAAAGCTCTCTCTGAACTCAGCCCACGTGATGTTGTTCTCGTTAGGATGCACGCGGAGGATATTTTTCCACCACGAAGTTGCGGCTCCGGTTAGATAGTGAGGTGCGTAAAGCACCTTCTTGTGATCGGAACATTGAGAAATAATAAGCTTTCTCTCAATATCACGTAGCCAATCATCGGCTTCCATCATCTTATCAATGTGCGAGAAAGTTGGCGGACGGGTCTTGTGTAACTCAACCAATTTGGAGTGTTGTGGGTGTGGTCCACATTGATTTCCCATATTCATTAGTTGTCTCATCATTTCTTGATGTTGTTGTTGGCCCTACTCATAAAGGCGACAAACTTGTGAAAACGTTGTGTCGCTTTCGTTTTGGCTTGACTGTCCTTGAGTGAAATCATTTCGTGTCTCAACAGAATGGTTCTCTCCGTGCAGTCTTGGCATGGAGTGTGTCGAGGGACGACTCATTTTTCAAGGGTGGGTTAATGTTGTAAAAATCAAATAAAAATCCGGGTTTAAGAGGAAAATAAAAATTTCTCAGCCAAGGGAGAACATCAAATATTTTTCATAAAACAACTGTCGTGTTTGGAGAAGGACCGCGGTACATATCTTACATCGCGCATAATTATACATATATCACTCATGCCGTACTCTCGCATGCCTGCCATGTTATTTAAGCCGGCGCACTTGTCCATATCCTACATGATGCAACACGGCTACATCTCTCCACTCTAAGAGCACACAATCATACATATCATACAAACGCGCTGACGTGTTGTTGCACCATCTCTAGGTGTAGTTGGAAGGGACCTGGATCAGCTGGCCCAGGCTAAGTCCCAGACGAGGTACTAGGGACTCCACTTCCTCCTGCACGGGCTCTAGGCGGACGGGGCGAGACGGCGAAGCACGAACTGTACTAGTAGGTGGGGCAGCTCTAATGGGGGTAGGAGCAAAGACATGATTGAACTCCTTGAGGGTAAGCATCTGGCGGCGAACAGGCTGGGCTGACACACTGCATGAAGCTGAGGAAGAGGACCATGGCCGGGGTGGTGCGGGATGGAGGAGCTCAGTCTTGCTGTGGGGACGAATAAGGGCCTCCATACGAGCTACCACCAAGTCATCCACTAAGTCGTGGAACACTGACTCCAAGGCCATGAGGTACTACACGAGCATGCCAATAGCCTCATCTTCCTCTCCTCTGGGGCAGGCAAAAGCATAGTGACTGGTGTACGGAACGTGGCACGGCAGGTAGTGATAAGGATGAGTCTTCATCACTGGTAGGGTGTCCCTTAGGCGGGAAATCGCCTTCGTGGCTACCATGTGAATAGTGTGCCTGTCCATAGGCATGGCTCTCCCTATGAAGCGGAGGCGGCGGGTCTAAACTCGCCCACCAATAAAATGCACCGAGGCCTGATGCATAGTGATACGTCTCAAACGTATCTATAATTTTTGACGGTTTCATGTTGTTATCTTGTCAACTTTGGATGTTTTATATACCTTTTATATATTTTTTGGGACTAACTTATTAATTCAGTGCCAAGTGCCAGTTCCTGTTTTTTCCGTGTTTTTGACTCTTTTCAGATCTGATTTTGGAACGGAGTCCAAACAGAATAAAATCCCCACAATAAATTTTTCCAGAACAGAAGAAGATCGGGGGACTTGGGGGGCCAAGGCAGGAGGCCCACAGGGGGTCCACAAGCCCTGTAGCCGCGGCCAGGGGGGCCGCGGCAACCAGGATTGTAGCCCCCCTGGAGCTCTCCTGCCCTAGCTCTTTGGCCTATTTATTCCCTAAAATCCCAGAAACAATCAGGGCGTCCATGAAACCACTTTTCCGCCGCCGCAAGCTTCTGTTTCCGCGAGATCTCATCTAGAGACCCTTCCCGGTGCCCTGTCGGAGGGGACTTTGGAGCTGGAGGGCTTCTACATCAACATCACTGCCTCTCCAATGACTCGTGAGTAGTCCACTTCAGACCTACGGGTCCGTAGTTAGTAGCTAGATGGCTTCTTCTCTCTCTTGGATCTTCAATACAAAGTTCTCCATGATCTTCATGGAGTTCTATCCGGTGTAATCCTCTTTGGCGGTGTGTTTGTTGAGATCCGATGAATTGTGGATTTGCGATCTGATTATCTATGAATTATATTTGAGTCTTTGCTTATTTCTTATGTGCATGATTTGATATCCTTGTAAGTCTCTCTAAGTCTTGGGTTTTGTTTGGCCAACTAGATCTATGATTCTTGCAATGGGAGAAGTGCTTGGTTTTGGGTTCATACCGTACGGTGACCTTTCCCAGTGACAGAAGGGGCAGCAAGGCACACATCGTGTTGTTGCCATCAAGGGTAACAAGATGGGCTTTCATCATGGATTTGAGATTGTCCATCTACGTCATGGCATCTTGCTTAAGACGTTACTGTGTTCTTATGAACTCAATACACTAGATGCATGCTGGATAGCGGTCGACGTGTGGAGTAATAGTAGTAGATGCAGAAAGTATCGGTCTACTTGTTTTGGACATGATGCATATATGTATGATCATTGCCATGGATAACGTCATGACTTTGCGCAGTTCTATCAATTGCTCGACAGTAATTCGTTCACCCACCGTCTACTTGCTTTCACGAGAGAAGCCAATAGTGAACACTACGGCCCCCAGGTCTATTCACAACTATCATCTCCGCTTTTACTTTTACTTTGCTTTGTTTACTTTTTTCTTTCAGTTCTCACTTTGCAAACAATCTATAAGGGATTGAAAACCCCTTCATAGCTTTGGGTGCATGCTCTTTGTGTTTGTGCAGGTACTTGTGACTTGACGCGATCCTCCTACTGGATTGATACCTTGGTTCTCAAACTGAGGGAAATACTTACCGCCGCTGTGCTACATCACCCTTTCCTCTTCAAGGGAACACCAACGCAAGGCTCCAAGGCCACGGGGGAATCCTTTGCATATTTGCTAAGGAAATCCCTATAGGCGTAGCCAGCAGCACATAGTCAGGGAGTCGCTAATCTTGTGGCGGTAGAATACGTACTCGGTGCGAGTCGTCGGTCCAATCACGATCCTGATGATGACTGAGAGGAATCGTGAAAATCCCACCGGCTCGTTGGCAAACACCTAAGACAGACAAACGTTGCCAGCCATCCACACAATAGACAAAATTTCCGTATAGTCATAAAATAAATATATGTTGACAAACAGAAAGGTATCTACACTATGCAGAAAATTAAAATAACACAGCTAATCCGGTTAGGGATCGTGCCTAAAGGTTTCCTACAATCAGCCTCGCTATGATATCAAGGTTATCACGATCGGTTCCCAAATAAAATAATTTATTGGAAATCAGCCATGAATGTCACAAGTGTAGAAAAATATTTCCCACCGATAGACTCATTTTGATACAGAAACCAATAGTTCTTAATATTAAACATAGTAGAGCGGAGGTCGCTCTACAAATTATTACAACATGTCCATAGTCTCACAAGGATGGATATGTTACAGTTGTCATAGGATAACTCTACTGCTCGTAATAAAGTGGGCACGTCACTTCAGAGTGAAGTGACATGACAAGTACTACTATGTGTTGGAAATATGCCCTAGAGGCAATAATAAAATGGTTATTATCATATTTCCTTGTTCATGATAATCGTCTATCGTTCATGCTATAATTGTATTAACAGGAAACACTAATACATGTCTGAATGAATAGATCACAATGTGTCCCTAGCAAGCCTCTAGTTGGCTAGCTCGTTAGTCAATAGATGATCATGGTTTCCTGATCATGGACATTGGATGTCATTGATAACGGGATCACATCATTGGGAGAATGATGTGGTGGACAAGACCCAATCCTAAGCCTAGCACTAGATCGTATTGTTCGTATGCTAATGCTTTTCTAATGTCAAGTATCTTTTCCTTCGACCGTGAGATTGTGCAACTCCCGGATACCGTAGGAGTGCTTTGGGTGTATCAAACGTCACAACGTAACTGGGTGACTATAAAGGTGCACTACGGGTACCTCCGAAAGTGTCTGTTGGGTTGGCATGAATCGAGATCGGGATTTGTCACTCCGTGTGACGGAGAGGTATCTCTGGGCCCACTCGGTAGAACATCATCATGAGCTCAATGTGACTAAGCAGTTAGTCACACGATGACGTGCTATGGAACGAGTAAAGAGACTTACGGGTAACGAGATTGAACAAGGTATAGGTATACCGACGATCGAATCTCGGGCAAGTTCTATACCGACAGACAAAGGGAATCGTATACGGGATTGATTGAATCGTTGACATCGTGGTTCATCCGATGAGATCATCGTGGAGCTAGTGGGAGCCACCATGGGTATCCAGACCCCGCTGATGGTTATTGGCCAGAGAGGTGTCTCGGTCATGTCTGCCTGTCTCCCGAACCCATAGGGTCTACACACTTAAGGTTCGATGACGCTAGGGTTATAGGGAATTGTTATACGAGATTACCGAAAGTTGTTCGGAGTCCCGTATGAGATCCCGGACGTCACGAGGAGCTCCGGAATGGTCCGGAGGGAAAGATTGATATATAGGACGGATGGTTTCGGACACCGGAAGTGTTTCGGGCATCACCGGTAACGTACCGGGACCACCGGGACCACCGGAGGTGGTCCCGGGGGACCACCGAAGGGGGGTGACGACCCCGGGAGGCTAGATGGGCTAAGTGGGGAAGGGAACCAGCCCCTAAGTGGGCTGGTGCGCCCCCCACCCAGTCCATGTGCACCAGAAAAGGGGGGAGAAGGGGGAACCCTAACTTAGGTGGGCCTTAGGCCCACCAGAGGGGTGCGCCACCCCCTCCTCCCCATCTGGCCGCCACATCCCCCCATCTGGGAGGGCTGCCGCACCCCCTAGGGTGGGAACCCTAGGGGTGGCACCCCCTCTCCCCTTCCCCTATATATAGTGGGCACTTTTGGCCTTTGGAGGACACGGTTTTCCCTCTCCCTCGGCGCAGCCCTGCACTTCTTCCTCCTCCTCTCTGCCGGCGCTTGGCGAAGCCCTACCGGGAGACCTCGTCTCTCCACCAACACCACGCCATCGTGTTTCTGGTCTTCTTCCCCAACCTCTCCCTCCTCCTTGCTGGATCAAGGTGCGGGAGACGTCACCGGGCTGCACGTGTGTTGAACGCGGAGGTGTCGTTGTTCGGCACTAGATGGGAATCGCTGCGAGTACGACTCCATCAACCGCGTTCTAGCAACGCTTCCGCTTAGCGATCTTCAAAGGTATGAAGATGCTCTTACCCCTCTCTCGTTGCTGGTCTCTCCATAGGAAGATCTGAACATGCGTAGGAAAATTTTGAATTTATGCTACGTTACCCAACAGTGGCATCCGAGCCAGGTTTTCTATGCGTAGATTCTATGCACGAGTAGAACACAAAAGTTGTGGGCGATGGTTTGTCAATTTACTTGCCGTTACTAGTCTTATTCTTTTCCGGCGGTATTGTGGGATGAAGCGGCCCGGACCGACCTTACACGTACGCTTACGTGAGACTGGTTCCACCGACAAACATGCACATCGTGCATAAAGGTGGCTAGCGGGTGTCTGTCTCTCCTACTCTAGTCGGATTGGATTTGATGAAAAGGGTCCTTATGAAGGGTAAATAGCTTTGGCATATCATCGTTGTGGCTGTCATGTAGGTAAGAAGGCGTTCTTGCTAGAAACCCAAATCAGCCATGTAAAACTTGCAACAACAATTAGAGGACGTGTAACTTGTTTTTGCAGGGTTTGACATGTGATGTGATATGGACAAAGTTGTGATGTTGCATGTATGATGTATGAGATGATCATGTTATTGTAATAGGTTTCACGACTTGCATGTCGATGAGTATGACAACTGGCAGGAGCCATAGGAGTTGTCTTAATTTATTGTATGAGATGCAACGCCATGTGCTTACTATTTTACTTCATTGCTAACGGTTAGCCATAGTAGTAGTGATAGTAGTAGTTGGCTTGACGACTTCACGGAGACACGATGATGGAGATCATGATGATGGAGATCATGGTGTCACGCCGGTGACGATGATGACCATGCGATGCCTGAAGATGGAGATCGAAAGAGCAAAGATGATAATGGCCATATCATGTCACTATATGATTGCATTGTGATGTTTATCATGTTTTACATCTTATTACTTAAAACGACGGTAGCATAATAAGATGATCCCTCTTAAAATTTCGAGAACGTATTCCCCTAAGTGTGCACCATTGCGAAGGTTCGTTGTCTCGAAGCACCACGTGATGATCGGGTGTGATAGATTCTAACGTTCGCATACAACGGGTGTAAGCCAGATTTACACACGCGAAACACCTAGGTTGACTCGACGAGCTTAGCATGTACAGACATGACCTCGAATACAAGAGACCGAAAGGTCGAACATGAGTCGTATGGTTGAATACGATCAGCATGAATTTGCTCACCATGGTGACTAGTCCGTCTCACGTGATGATCGGACACGGGTTAGTCAACATGGATCATGTATCACTTAGATGACTAGAGGGATGTCGATTTAAGTGGGAGTTCATACTTAATTTGATTAAATGAACTTAATTGTCATGAACTTAGTCTAAAAGTTGTCTTTATAAATATTGTAGATGTCCAACGTCAACCTCAACTTCAACGCATTCCTAGAGAAAAACAAGCTGAAAGATGGTGGTAGCAACTATGCGGACTGGGTTCGCAACCTGAAGCTCATCCTTGAAGCAAGTAAAAAGGCTTATGTCCTTAATGCGCCGCTAGGTGACCCTCCCGCTCCCGCAGCAGCCCAGGACATTCTAAACGTCTGGCAAGCGCGGAGTGATGACTACTCTCTGGTCAGGTGTGGCATGTTATACAGTTTAGAAACGGGGCTCCAAAGACGTTTTGAGCAACACGGGGCATATGAGATGTTCCAAGAGCTGAAGCTAGTTTTTCAAGCTCATGCCCGTGTCGAGAGATATGAAGTCTCCGACAAGTTCTTCAGCTGTAAGATGGAGGAGAACAGTTCTGTCAGTGAGCACATACTCAAAATGTCTGGGTTACACGGTCGTCTGACTTCACTTGGAGTCGAACTTCCGGATGATGCTATCATTGACAGAATCCTCCAGTCTCTCCCACCAAGCTACAAAGGCTTTGTGCTTAACTACAACATGCAAGGGATGGAGAAAACCATTCCCGAGTTGTACTCGATGCTCAAGTCTGCAGAAGTAGAAATCAAGAAGGAGCATCAAGTGTTGATGGTCAACAAGACCACTAGTTTCAAGAAAGGCAGGGGTAAGAAGAACTTCAAGAAAGACGGCAAAGCTGTTGCCGCGCCCGGTAAGCCAGATGCCGGGAAGAAGAAAAAGAACGGACCCAAGCCTGAGACTGAGTGCTTCTACTGCAAGGGTAAAGGTCACTGGAAGCGGAACTGCCCCAAATACTTAGCAGACAAGAAGGCCGGCAACGTTAAAGGTATATGTGATATACATGTTATCGATGTGTACCTTACCAGCGCTCGTAGTAGCTCCTGGGTATTTGATACCGGTGCTGTTGCTCACATTTGCAACTCAAAGCAGGAACTGCGGAATAAGCGGAGACTGGCCAAGGACGAGGTGACGATGCGCGTCGGGAATGGTTCAAAGGTCGATGTGATCGCCGTCGGCACGCTACCTCTACATCTACCGTCGGGATTAGTTTTAAACCTTAATAATTGTTATTTAGTACCAGCTTTAAGCATGAACATTGTATCAGGGTCTTGCTTAATGCGAGACGGCTACTCATTTAAGTCAGAGAATAATGGTTGTTCTATTTATATGAGTGATATGTTTTATGTTCATGCTCCGCTGGTGAATGGTTTATTCTTGATGAATCTCGATCGTGACGTTACACATATTCATAGTGTGAGTACCAAAAGATGCAAAGTTGATAATGATAGTCCCACATACTTGTGGCACTGCCGCCTTGGTCATATCGGCGTTAAACGCATGAAGAAGCTCCATACTGATGGACTATTAGAGTCTCTTGACTTTGAATCATTTGACACATGCGAACCGTGCCTCATGGGCAAGATGACTAAGACTCCATTCTCAGGAATAATGGAGAGAGCAACCGACTTATTGGAAATAATACATACTGATGTGTGTGGTCCAATGAACGTTGAAGCTCGCGGTGGTTATCGTTATGTTCTCACTCTCACCGATGATTTGAGTAGGTATGGGTATATCTACTTGATGAAGCAAAAATCTGAGACGTTTGAAAGATTCAAGGAATTTCAGAGTGAGGTTGAGAATCAACGTGACAGAAAAATTAAATGTCTACGATATGATCGTGGAGGAGAATATTTGAGTCACGAGTTTGGCACACACCTAAGGAAGTGTGGAATCGTTTCACAACTAACGCCGCCTGGCACACCGCAACGCAACGGAGTGTCTGAACGTCGTAATCGCACTTTATTAGATATGGTACGATCTATGATGTCTCTCACCGACTTACCGCTATCATTTTGGGGATACGCATTAGAAACTACGGCATTCACTTTAAATAGGGCACCATCTAAATCCGTTGAGACGACACCGTATGAACTGTGGTTTGGCAAGAAACCTAAGTTGTCGTTTCTTAAAGTTTGGGGCTGCGATGCTTATGTGAAGAAACTTCAACCAGAAAAGCTCGAACCCAAAGCGGAGAAATGCGTATTCATAGGATACCCTAAGGAAACTATTGGGTATACCTTCTATCTTAGATCCGAAGGTAAAACCTTTGTTGCCAAGAACGGATCCTTTCTAGAGAAAGAGTTTCTCTCGAAAGAAGTAAGTGGGAGGAAGGTAGAACTTGATGAGGTAATTACACCCCCTCTCGAACAGGAAAGTAGCGCAGTGCAAGAAGTTGTTCCTGTGGTGCCTACACCGACTGAAGAGGAAGTTAATGATGATGATCATGAAGCTTCGGATCAAGTTACTACTGAACCGCGAAGGTCCACAAGGGTACGCTCCGCACCAGAGTGGTACGGCAACCCTGTGATGGAAATCATGTTGTTAGACAACGGTGAACCTTCGAACTATGAAGAAGCGATGGCGGGCCCGGATTCCAACAAATGGCTTGAGGCCATGAAATCCGAGATAGGATCCATGTATGAGAACAAAGTATGGACTTTGGTGGACTTGCCCGATGACCGGCGAGCCATAGAAAATAAATGGATCTTCAAGAAGAAGACTGATGCAAACGGTAACGTAACCGTTTACAAAGCTCGACTTGTCGCAAAGGGTTTTCGACAGATTCAAGGAGTTGACTACGAAGAGACTTTCTCTCTTGTAGCGAAGCTGAAATCAGTCCGAATCATGTTAGCAATTGCCGCCTTTTATGATTATGAAATTTGGCAAATGGACGTCAAAACAACGTTCCTTAACGGGAACCTCAAGGAAGAGTTGTATATGATGCAACCAGAAGGTTTTGTCGACCCTAAGGGTGCTAACAAAGTGTGCAAGCTCCAGCGCTCCATCTATGGGCTGGTGCAAGCATCTCGGAGTTGGAACATTCGCTTTAATGAGGTGATTAAAGCGTTTGGGTTCATACAGGTTTACGGAGAAGCCTGTCTGTACAAGAAAGTGAGTGGGAGCTCTGTAGCTTTCCTTGTACTATATGTGGATGACATATTATTGATGGGGAATGATATAGAGATGTTGGAGAGCATAAAGGCCTATTTGAACAAGAGTTTTTCAATGAAGGACCTTGGAGAAGCTGCATACATATTAGGCATCAAGATCTATAGAGATAGATCGAGACGCCTCATAGGTCTTTCGCAAAGTACATACCTTGACAAGATATTGAAGAAGTTCAATATGGAAAACTCAAAGAAAGGGTTCTTGCCAGTTTTGCAAGGTATGAGATTGAGTAAGACTCAGTCGCCGACCACGGCAGCAGATAGAGAGAAGATGAGTTCTGTCCCCTACGCTTCAGCCGTGGGCTCTCTAATGTATGCCATGCTGTGTACCAGACCTGATATAAACCTTGCAATAAGCTTGGTAGGGAGGTACCAAAGTAATCCCGGTGCGGAACACTGGACAACGGTCAAGAATATCCTTAAGTACCTGAAAAGGACTAAGGAAATGTTTCTCGTTTATGGAGGTGACTAAGAGCTCGTCGTAAAGGGTTACGTCGACGCTAGCTTCGACACAGATCCGGATGACTCTAAGTCACAAACCGGATACGTATATGTGTTGAATCGTGGGGCAGTGAGCTGGTGCAGCAGCAAGCAAGAAGTCGTGGCAGCATCTACATGTGAAGCGGAGTACATAGCTGCTTCAGAAGCGGCTCATGAAGGAATTTGGATGAAGGAGCTCATCACCGACCTTGGAGTGGTTCCAAGCGCGTCGGGTCCTATGACACTCTTCTGTGATAACACTGGAGCCATTGCCATAGCCAAGGAGCCCAGGTTTCAACGGAAGACGAAGCACATCAAGCGCCGCTACAACTCCATCCAGGACCATGTCCAGAGTGGAGTGATAGATATTTGTAAAGTACACACGGATCTGAATATTGCAGACCCGTTGACTAAACCTCTTCCACGAGCAAAACATGATCAACACCATGATGCTATGGGTGTTCGATACATCACAATGTGACTAGATTATTGACTCTAGTGCAAGTGGGAGACTGTTGGAAATATGCCCTAGAGGCAATAATAAAATGGTTATTATCATATTTCCTTGTTCATGATAATCGTCTATCGTTCATGCTATAATTGTATTAACAGGAAACACTAATACATGTGTGAATGAATAGATCACAATGTGTCCCTAGCAAGCCTCTAGTTGGCTAGCTCGTTAGTCAATAGATGATCATGGTTTCCTGATCATGGACATTGGATGTCATTGATAATGGGATCACATCATTGGGAGAATGATGTGGTGGACAAGACCCAATCCTAAGCCTAGCACTAGATCGTATTGTTCGTATGCTAATGCTTTTCTAATGTCAAGTATCTTTTCCTTCGACCGTGAGATTGTGCAACTCCCGGATACCGTAGGAGTGCTTTGGGTGTATCAAACGTCACAACGTAACTGGGTGACTATAAAGGTGCACTACGGGTACCTCCGAAAGTTTCTGTTGGGTTGGCACGAATCGAGATCGGGATTTGTCACTCCGTGTGACGGAGAGGTATCTCTGGGCCCACTCGGTTGAACATCATCATGAGCTCAATGTGACTAAGCAGTTAGTCACACGATGACGTGCTATGGAACGAGTAAAGAGACTTACCAGTAACGAGATTGAACAAGGTATGGGTATACCGACGATCGAATCTCGGGCAAGTTCTATACCGACAGACAAAGGGAATCGCATACGGGATTGACTGAATCGTTGACATCGTGGTTCATCCGATGAGATCATCGTGGAGCTAGTGGGAGCCACCATGGGTATCCAGACCCCACTGATGGTTATTGGCCAGAGAGGTGTCTCGGTCATGTCTGCCTGTCTCCCGAACCCGTAGGGTCTACACACTTAAGGTTCGATGACGCTAGGGTTATAGGGAATTGTTATACGAGATTACGGAAAGTTGTTCGGAGTCCCGGGTGAGATCCCGGACGTCACGAGGAGCTCCGGAATGGTCCGGAGGTAAAGATTGATATATAGGACGGATGGTTTCGGACACCGGAAGTGTTTCGGGCATCACCGGTAACGTACCGGGACCACCGGGACCACCGAAGGGGGGTGACGACCCCGGGAGGCTAGATGGGCTAAGTGGGGAAGGGAACCAGCCCCTAAGTGGGCTGGTGCACCCCCCACCCAGCCCATGTGCACCAGAAAAGGGGGGAGAAGGGGGAACCCTAACTTAGGTGGGCCTTAGGCCCACCAGAGGGGTGCGCCACCCCCTCCTCCCCATCTGGCCGCCACACCCCCCCATCTGGGAGGGCTGCCGCACCCCCTAGGGTGGGAACCCTAGGGGTGGCACCCCCTCTCCCCTTCCCCTATATATAGTGGGCACTTTTGGCCTTTGGAGGACACGGTTTTCCCTCTCCCTCGGCGCAGCCCTGCACTTCTTCCTCCTCCTCTCTGCCGGCGCTTGGCGAAGCCCTGCCGGGAGACCTCGTCTCTCCACCAACACCACGCCGTCGTGTTGCTGGTCTTCTTCCCCAACCTCTCCCTCCTCCTTGCTGGATAAAGGTGCGGGAGACGTCACCGGGCTGCACGTGTGTTGAACGCGGAGGTGCCGTTGTTCGGCACTAGATCGGAATCGCTGCGAGTACGACTCCATCAACCGCGTTCTAGCAACGCTCCCGCTTAGCGATCTTCAAAGGTACGAAGATGCTCTTACCCCTCTCTCGTTGCTGGTCTCTCCATAGGAAGATCTGAACATGCGTAGGAAAATTTTGAATTTATGCTACGTTACCCAACACTATGCGCCAAGCATCAGAGTGAAGCTTGATGAATTATTCGTGGTGGCGGAAGCAGTGAAATAATACAGTGATGGACTCCATGATCGCAAGACTAACTGGGACTCCTCTAGGCGTCAGACTCGCTATCGAACTCTTCATCCATGAGATCTCCTTCACCCATATCTAGCCACATCAACAAGCCTGTGAGTACTTCGAAAAGTACTCGGAAACAGTTTGCACAAAAGATGAGGTGCATGCAGCAATTCTAATATGCATGGTTAAATATCATAGTTATCAAGATAAAGGTATTAATTATGGTTAAGTTAGAGTAGATAAGTCGGGCGGTAATCCTCCCGAATATCCAAGCAGAAAATAAAATGCACCGATCGGGTGTCTGAAGTGACACCTCGAATGGTTAAAAGGTAAAATAAACAACCACCATCGGGCATCTAAGCGACACCACATAAAGGGCATAATATAACAAGCCGCAGTCGGGCATCTTAGCGACGCCACAAGGAGGGCATAAATAAATGACAAGCCACAATCGGGCATCTTAGCGACGCCTTAGAAAGGGCATAAATAAATAAGAAGCCATAGTTGGGCGTCTTAGCGACACCTCGCAAAGGGCATAAGTAATTAAAAGGATTATCCAGGTGGTACAACCAACCTTCAGGGACCGACTCTAAGACCGACACTTGACCTGTCACTGACAGATGTTCACAGTCATTATTTATAAACCAAACTTGTCCTCCATGGACCGACTCTAAGTCCGACACTTCACATGTCAACCAGCCGTCCCTGACCTTGGACACGGCTACTCGAATATTTTTGAGTCTGCACAGGGTGTAATCTTTACCCATAGCCCACGGGTTCCCATAGTCACTAGGACTAATCTTGCATATGGTATTTTAGAGGCAAACACTCAGAACCAGCACACACCCATTTTTACCCCCGCGAAGATCGGCCTCACCCGGACTACGTTGTGAGTGAAAAACCATAAGACGGGTGTAAGTGCATCTAGTGCCCCTTAATGAATTTGGTGGTTTGAAGACTTATAGGTTAAGTATATAACGTGTGCATGAGTGTACACAAGATCTATAAGTCACTGAGGAGTTTGAAATATTTGATGAATATCGACCCCTAAAAATGTATATCTTCGGTTGAAGAAATTGGTCTGAAGCTGAAGAATTGAATCGCGAAGAATATGCGATGAAATTGATATTCCTCATGAAGATATTGAAATTGAGGAATTCGGTGTGTCCTGAAGAAAATCATTCTCAAGACTTCGAAGCATGAATATTTACTCTTTCTGTTTTATTTTCTTCACACTTGAGTAATAGGAACACCGTACTATTAAAGGGGGTCGAAGTTACACTTTCGAATGAATTTCCTCATGATGCTCAACCCAAGCCTAATCCTATCAAAAGCCTCAAGTGAGGAATACGAGTGACATGAGGACTCTCACAGTTGAGGGTTCCGACCGTTTCGATAGCCACGCCACATCATTGGTCTTATCCACACCAATGGTCATATTATTTAAAGGCATTAGTGTCAAATCATGTCGTGATGCTCCCAGGCTATAAATAGCCGCCCCCCACAACCATTAGCTGGTTGGCTGCTCCGTTAGAAACTGACACTTGTCATAAGAGCAACCCAATTCCTCATAGTCTTCGAGAGTAATTCATTAGTGAGGAAATACCCCATACACCGAAACCACAACCCTAGAACTAAGTGATTGAGCATCACTGAAGAAGTTGTTCCTATGTGGGACTGAAGCCTTTTACCTTTGAGGATTGTGCATCCTCCAGACGGTTAGGCGTCATGGTCTAGAGCAATCCAGCAGTCAATTGTGGATCGCCGGGTGACCAAGTTTGTGAGGGTTTGGAAGTCTGCCCTGAAGACTTACCACGAGTGTTGGGCGAGGACTGTGTGTTCTTAGCCCAAGGAGAATACGATAGGGACTGTGTGACCCGGCACTATGTGTCTTTTGGTTTCAATACCAAGCCGCTCCAAACCAGATGTACAACTGTCACGGCAGTTGGAACTCGGTCATCAACTATTGTATTCGCTGTGAAACGGGTTCTAATTCCTCAACTCCTTACAGTCCTCAGATTATGTGTTGATGACTTTCACTGTTACTGTTTGAAAAATTTGCTGAAGACTTTCTGTGAAATTCCTCAACCCCAAATTCTTCACGCTAGTTAATCCTCATCTGTTTTCTGCGTGCCTGCTCACTGTGTAATCTATTTTCACATTCCTCACACTGAAAAACAGCTGTTGTGAAACTTTGCACTTCTGATCCTTTACTATTTCTGCTGTAAGTTAGTCATTAGTGAGGAATTTCCTCAAAAGGAATTTCCTCAGTGATGAAATTCTAAAAATGTCCTATTCACCCCCCCTCTAGTCGTTATAACGCACTTTCAATTGGTATCAGAGCAAGGTACTCCCTTGTTCTGTGTGATTTTGGTTTAACCACCTCGAGTTTTAGTTATGTCGACTGCATACATGTTTAAGGTTACTGCAGCATGTCCTACTTTCGAAGGAAAGAACTTTACCTTCTGAAAGAACAAGATGCAAATGCATCTACAAGCTATTGATAATGATCTCTAGTATATTGTGGAACATGGCGTCCCCATCATCTCTGCTAGTGTCTCTGCTGCTGATGTGAAGAAATTCAAGCAACTTGATTCTCAAGCGAAGAATATCATCTGTGGCCATCTGAGCCCAGTCCAGTTTGGAAGAGTGAGTGCTTTGGGCTCAGCAACACTCATCTGGGAGAGACTGTGCAAAGTGAATGAAGGAGTATCAACCCAGCGTGACTCTCGTGTTGATATTCTTCGCAATCTCTTCAATCGCTTCAAGAGGCATGACAATGAAAGCTGCCAAGATACCTTTGATCGACTCACTGACATATCAAATGAACTGCAAGCACTGGGAGCTCGAGACATTACTGATCACGAAGTTGTGAAGAAACTACTAAGATCTTTGGATTCTTCATTTGATAATTCAGTTCTGATGATTCAAGAAAGACCGGACTACAAGATGCTTGATCCAGCTGATATACTCCAACGACTCAATACTCATGAATTCCAGCTAGAAGAAAAGAAAGATCTATATGGACCAAGCTATTCTAGACCACGTGCACTGAAGGCTAGAGCAATTTCCTCATCTAAAGAAGAAGATTCGGATGATAGCATTGGTGACCCTGAAGAATTTAGACAGGAGCTTGCAATGCTCGTGAGGAAATTTCAGAGGTTTACACGACGTGGCCCGTTCGGTAAATCTTCAAGAAGATACATGAGGAAATCAGAATCTTCATCTGAGGACTAAAGAAAAGAACCTGTCACAAATGCAAGAAATCAGGTCATTACATTGTTGACTGTCCCCATTGGGGAAAGGAATCAAAGAAGAAGAAATACAAGGATGACAGTTCTGATGACTCGAAGAAGAAGAAGAAATCTTCAAAATCCTCATCTTCAAAGCCCTCATCGCACAAGAAGACTAGTTTCAGAAAGGCTCGGGCACTTATTGGCAAGGAAATGGATTCCGAGGCAGAATGAGAGGAATGTGATGAAGAAGAGGGTTCTGATGAAGACTCAGAATCTGGACAGGCCAGTCTTGCACTTGCAACCACTTTCGTCAGCAAGTCAATTTTCAACCTTGAATAAGATGATAACACCATCCACACTGATGACTATGCTGATGACTTCGCTCCAACCTATTGCTTCATGGCAAAAGGTTCAAAGGTACCGAATGTTGCTTCTTCCTCTAATTCAAGTGACTCTGAACCTGATGATTATAAAAAACCCAGTTATAGTAAACTTGCTATCATTGCCACTAAACAACAAACTGCCCTAGAAAAACTCCAGAAACTGCTAGATAGAAGTGATGATCTGTTGAATGATGAAATGAATCTTACCCAAATCCTCACTGAAGATGTGGAAAGTCTTCAGTCTAGATTTGATAATCTTCAAGATCATTATGATACACTCCTCGCTGATCATGAGAAACTTTCCTATGAATTTCTTCAAAGGAAGCTTGATCTAGAGAAGCTGAGGATTTCTCATGATGATCTTCGTATGGAAAATGATTCATTACTAGCTCAACAGATCGGCGCTGCTCAAGCTGAATTCATTCCTCCATATCATAAATGCATTGAGCGCGAAACTGCCAATTCTTCACCAGGATCATCAAATGCTTCTATTGCTACAAATTCTTCAACTGCACCTGTAGTGTCTATTTCCTCACTTGAGGAAAACACAAATGTTACTGATGAAAATGCAGGGTTGAAGGAATTGTATGTGACAGGCATATACAAAAGCCTCAAAGGACATCAAACCCTTTGTGATGTGCTCAAAAAGCAGATCTTGAACAGGAACCCGAGGAAAGAAGGAATTGCCTTTGAGAGGAAATTAAATGCTGATGGATCTTATTGGAAACCTGAGCAGTATCACAAAACCTCATGGGTTGCTGCTACTGGGCCTCCTTTTGATCCATCCAATCTAACTGGCTTTTCATGTGAATTATCCTATTCCTCAGATGAGTCATTTGACTCCAACTATAAACTGTTCAAAAATCAATCTGGTGAAGTATTTGCTCGATATGTTGGAACTAACTGTAGGAATGGTCCTCCCTTGAGGAAAATATGGGTTCCCAAAAGTTGTCTTGAAAATCTTCAGGTGAATGTCCTCATGACACCACCGATGAAGAATCTGAAACGCATATCAAATTCCTCAGGAGAAACAAAGTCTTCAAGAGGATCAAAATCCTCAACTGGTCAAAATTATGCTCGTACCAGTGCTAATGCGTCTAACATGCAGGGAAACTACAAGGAATATGAATATGAGCGTTACTCTTCAAATCATTATGTTCATAAATCCTCAAACTAGTTCTCTGCATATTCATATGAGTACTTTAACCCCCCTACTGCTAAGAGAAGTGCATTAGCTTCAATGCCACCTTTCTCATATGGTGCTCGCAGGATGATGAATGCTTTACCACCCCTTCAGATGTGGGTGGTGAAGAAATCAAACTAATCACTTCTGCACGTCAGGTCTCCAGATGAAAATCATCATGTGAAGAATTCGCTGGAGACCTGAGGAAATGCTTGATAGGACACAAGCTAATATTGATGAAATAGCAATATTTCACACGTCCTTATAATTCTGTTGTGATGAAATTCTTATCTGATGAAATTGATATCATATTCTTCAAATCTGAAGCATATGAGATGGTAAGATGTACTAATTCATCTGCAGGATGATAAACCCAAGAATACTGAGTGGGTTCTTGATAGTGGCTGCACACATCACATGACGGGTGATAAAAGCTTGCTGATGAATATGCCACTAACTCCATCACCTCTGAAGCAAATCACATATGCTGACAAAGGTAAAAGCAAGGTATTGGGACTTGGCAAAGTGGCTATTTCCAAGGATAGGCATATGGACAAAGTGATGCTTGTTGAATCCATTGGTTTTAACTTCATGTCAGTCTTGATGCTTTGTGATCTTGATATGATTGTTAGCTTTGGTAGATATAGATGTGTAGTCATCATGGAATCTGACAGATCCAAAGTCTTCGAAGGTGTAAGAAGAGGGGATTTGTACATTGTTGATTTCTCTACAGGTCCTCAACCAGCCACTTGCTTACTAGCAAAAACCTCAAAAGGATGGCTGTGGCACCGAAGACTAGGTCATGCAGGCATGAGGAATTTGCACACGCTCGCGAAAAAGAAGCATGTCATCGGCATCGAATCGGTCAAATTCCTCAAGGATCATCTCTGCGGTGCATGTGAATCTGGAAAAATGACCAGATCCAAGCATCCCTCGAAGACTATCATGAACACTACACGTCCCTTCGAATTGCTTCATATGGATCTATTTGGACCTACTCACTATGCCACACTAACCAATGCAGCATCCTTATATGGCTTCGTCATAGTTGATGATTATTCCAGATATACATGGGTGCATATCATCGTATATAAAACTGAAGTGCAGGAAATCTTCAAACAATTTTCTTCAAGGGCCTCGACGAACTTTGGCATCAAGATCAAACATATCAGGAGTGATAATGGAACAGAGTTCAAAAACACTGGTCTTGATGATTATCTTGATGAACTTGGTATTACTCACGAATTATCTGCTCCTTATACTCCTCAGCAGAACGGTGTCGTCGAAAGGAAGAACAGAACTCTGGTTGAGATGGCAAGAACTATGCTTGAAGATTATCAGACTCCTCGTCGCTTTTGGCCTAAAGCAATCAACACTGCATGCTATATCATCAACAGGGTATATCTTCACAAATTCCTCAAGAAAACCTCATATGAACTCCTCACTGATAAGAAACCCAATGTAAGTTATTTCAAAGTATTCGGTGCAAAATGTTGGATTAGAGATCCTCACCATAGCTCAAAATTTGCACCTAAGGCACATGAGGGTTTTATGCTCGGTTATGGAAAGGACTCGCACACCTACAGAGTCTTCAACAACTATCACAACAAAGTTGTTGAGACTGTAGATGTGCGGTTCGATGAAACTAATGGCTCGCAAAGAGAGCAATTGCCTTCTGATCCAGATAAGTTGTCTCCTGAGGAAGCAATAAAGCTCAAACCTACTGAAGACATTGTTCCCACTGAGGAAATTGATGAAGAAACCATGCCTATCACTGATGAAAATCAAGAAGATGCTCCTGAGGAAATTGCTCCAGAACCACTTCCTCAGCCCAGACGAAATCCTCAACCAGCTCATCCGAGGATTGCAAATGAAGTAGAACTTGACAAAATCCTCAACGACATCAACGCGCCAGGTCCTCTCACTCGCTCAAAAGCTTCACACTTAGTTAAATTTTGTGGGCATTTTTCCTTTGTATCTATTACAGAACCCTCAAAAGTTGTTGCGGCTTTCTTGGAACCGGAGTGGATCCAAGCTATGCAAGACGAACTTCTTCAATTCAAGCTGAATGACGTATGGGAGCTAGTCAAACGACCAGATCCTCGCAAGCATAACATCATCGGAACCAAGTGGATTTTCCGAAACAAGCAAGATGAGGATGGTCAAGTGGTGAGGAATAAGGCACGACTCGTAGCCCAAGGCTACACCTAGGTTGAAGGAATAGATTTTGATGAAACTTTTGCACCTGTTGCTAGACTTGAAGCTATTAGAATACTACTTGCTTATGCTAATCATCATAACATCATCTTATATCAAATGGATGTGAAAAGTGCATTCCTCAATGGTAAGCTTGAGGAAGAAGTATATGTTTCTCAGCCCCCAGGTTTTGAGGATCCAAAGAATCCACACGAAGTCTTCAGACTCAAAAAGGCGCTCTATGGTCTCAAGCAAGCCCCTCGGGCGTGGTATGATACATTGAAGGAATTCCTCATGAAGAAAGGCTTCAAACCTGGTTCACTCGATCCATCTCTTTTCACTAAATCCTACGATAATGAGCTATTTGTGTGCCAAATATATGTCGATGATATCATATTTGGCTGTACTGACAAACGATACAGTGATGAATTTGCTTACATGATGAGTGAAGAATATCAGATGTCTATGATGGGGGAGCTGAAATTCTTCTTAGGTCTTCAAATTCGTCAACAACGCAATGGAATCTTCATATCACAGGAGAAATACATCAAGGATGTTCTGAGGAAATTCGACATGCATGAATGCAAAGGTGCCAAGACTCCAATGCCTACCAACGGCCACCTCGGCACTGATGAAAATGGTAAAGAATTTGATCAGCAGGTATATCGCTCTATGATTGGCTCTTTATTGTATCTATGTGCATCTAGGCCAAATATAATGCTTAGTGTTTGCATGTGTGCACGTTTTCAAGCAAAACCAAAGGAATCACACCATAAGGCTGTGAAGCATATTCTTCGATACTTAGCTCACACACCAACACTAGGATTATGGTATCCCAAGGGCTCAAATCTTCATCTGGTAGGGTATTCTTATTCTAACTATGCTGGTGATCGTGTGGATTGCAAGTCAACTTCTGGTACATGACATTTCCTCGGAAGATCACTAGTTTGCTGGTCCTCAAAGAAGCAGAACTGCGTATCACTCTCCACTACCGAAGCTGAGTACATTGCTGTTGGTTCATGTTGTGCTCAATTACTATGGATGAAGCAAACCCTCAAGGACTACGGCATCAACATGAAGAATGTGCCTCTCTACTGTGACAATGAGAGTGCTATCAAGATTGCATACAACCCAGTACAGCACTTGAAGACTAAGCACATCCAGATTCGTCATTATTTTCTTCGGGACCATGTCCTCAAGGGCAATATCCTCATCGACCATGTGAAGACTGGTGATCAACTGGCAGATATCTTCACTAAGCCCTTGGATGAGAAAAGGTTTTGCAAGTTGCGGTGTGAGCTAAATATCTTAGAATCTTCAAAAGTTTTGTAAAAACATGCACACATCCTAACACTTATACAAAATTGATGACTTAGATGTGCAACACATGATGAATCGATATTCTTCAACTGATGAAGAATATCACTATGAATGTGAAGAAATCAACGAAGAAATTGATTCTCAGGGCCCTACGACAATTGTACGCGGCGTCTGCAATCAACATTCTTATATGGTGGGTCACGCCACCGCCCAACGTGAAATTCCTCAAGTTGATTTTCTTCAAAAGTTCTATTTCCTCAAAACTTGTTGTTCTTCAAAACATTTTTCTTCATTGTGACGATTTATCACAAAATCCTCAAGTTCCATTGATGATTTTTGTTTAACTAGATAGACTGTGATTTCAAGTCCTCAACAGCATTCACTTATAGCTATTTCTTCAAGTTGATATTTAATCTAAGTGAATGTGATCGGACCCTACCTTCCCTCTGTGCTATTCTCATCTAGTCTATTCAATTATTCATATGCGTTCTACTTGAAACTTTGTTCAAAATCCTCACTGCATCCTTGTCAGCTGATGATTTTGTAACAAAATCCTCAAATCTTCAAAAATGTTTCTTTAATACACAGTAACTGAACCCCACTTCCCACGTTCGGATAACCACGATCTCCACTATCTCCACCGCCTTGCTCGGGAGCTACACGTGTCTTGTGGAGACGTAGAGGCAGGGGCTGTTTGGTCCGAATTCTTCGCGCCAACAGTAACTGCCTGGCTATAAATATGTCCTTCTCCCCCTCGGCAAACACTTCTTTGCTCCATCGCTTTCTCGCTACAGCAAAAGCCCCGAACCCTAGTGCCACCGCTAGAAGTCTCGTCGCCGGCGAAGAAGAGCTTCACTGCCTCGACTTCTCCGTCGCCGGAACCACGCTGGAGTCGGACCATCTTCGTCCGCCGCCGCCATAGGCATCCTCTGCTGCCGGGTTAGGGCGCATTGGACACGCACCGAAGAGCTTCTTTCTGCAACTCTTCTCTGTTCTTCGTGCGTGCCATATAGGGTAAATAAAAACCCTATTTTTACAACAAGTTAGATCTACTATTTTACATCTGTGATGTGAAATCTGTTTTTCTTCAAGAATCCATATGCACCTGATTCCTCAAACACTGCGTATCACCACACCATTGATGAACTTCACTAAGCATCTAATATTTTCACGAGATCTCTCAATTGTGCGAATTTTCGGATCTGTACAACTCTGGAACCCAAGAACAGTATGCTTAGGGAAATTCCTCAACCACTAGTTAAATTCCTCAACTGTCAAACTTTTTCATTTTCTTCAAATCTGAGAACGCATATGACCTCTCCAAATTCCTTGCAACTATGATCTGTTCACAGGTACACACATGTCAGCTGATGAATCTCTCGGTTCTCATCACATTAACTCATTTGCAGCGTTTCTTGAAGAAAATCTTCAAGTCTCATCAGAATCCTCAAGAGTTCAATCTCATCAGCAAAATCCTCAGCTGAAGAAAATGGAGGATGACAGGAAACAGAAGGGAGGGAAGAAACTTGAGCAGAATACAGCTTTGGATATCCCTGAGGGTATTTACTTGGACTATTGCACACCTGATGAAAATGAAACAATGGCCAAGAGAAAGATTCGGCTTCAGAAGATAGAACGTCGATGGGCTAAGGAATGGAAGGAATGCAGATTTGTCACTGCCAAGTATGCGAAGAAATTCGCTGTGAAGCCTCCTGGCAAACGGGCTCCACTTGAGGCTCATCAAGTAGCACATCCCTCAAGCCTCAAGACCCTTGATGACTATCCTGATGAAAATGACAAGCACTTGGCTAAGCTTAAGAAGCAGGTAGATGCTGCAGTGAGGAAATTCAATGAATCCTCAGCTGTTGCTTCAACTGCAGCTACTTCCTCTGCCGATGAGACCTCCGGTTCAACAATTCCTCAACGAAAGTCTGTGTCGTCAAAACCCAGGGCTCCAAAGCCTCAAGAGAAACCAGCTCAGGCATCAGTTACAAAACCCTCAGCGCCAAAATCCTCAGCACCACCACCAAAGCCTAAAAGAAGCCAGAACTGAAGCCGGTCATGAAGCCACTTCTCGCTACCTCCAGCTCCTCACTCCCAGCTGCAACCAGCTCGGAGACAAAGTCTTCACCACCTCCTGTGAAGACTCAGGTGTCTACTGAAAGAGGAACACAACCAAGCCCCAGCAAAATCATCACAGTCCCGTCTGCATCAGGGGGTAGTGATGAATATGATGATCAAACCCTGCAAGCTATAATCAGAAACAAGCAGGAGAGGGTAGCTCAAGCTTCGGGTAGCGCCATTCCTCTGGCCATGGACCCCAAGGTCCTCCTAGACTACATAACCATCTGGTATGAGGACCCCAACACTCTGCTTGATGATTTGAAACTTCCCCCTGGCATCAGCCACATGGTGGCCACATTCATCAACGAGGCCAAGTGGAAGGAGCAGCAAGCCAAATAGGACAAAGTTGCTAAGCTCAAGAAGGATAAATTCCTCAAGCAGAATCTCCTCAACTTGACGCCTGATGCACTAGTGTCAACGCAGGCTGAGTTGAAGACTTTGACAGATAAGTACTCCAAGCTATCTAATCGTCAGAGTCTCAAAAGCAGTTTCATCAAGTTTGCCACCAAAGTTATTGACGACTACAACAAGAAGGCTGCCCCTCCAGTACCAACTCCTCAGCTTCTGATTGAAGAGCCAGCCAATGAATCTGCTCAAGCTGATGAATCTGCTCAAGCTGATGAAACTCCTCAAGCTAAGGAAATACCCCAAGAAAGCCGTGTGGATTTACCGGCTATTGAAGAAATCACCATGGAAAATCCAGCTGATGAATCTGCTACAGCTGGTGAGACTGCCCCTGATCCAGCTGCTGCTTCAAAGCAGGCTGATGACTCTTTTCCAGCTGGTTCCTCAAAGCCAGCGGATGAATCTGTTGAGAGAACGCCTTCACCAAAAGCTTCAAAGGTGAAGAAGATGACTTCGTCTGCATCAGACGTAAAGAAGAGATGGGCTACTGAGAAGGAAGCCAAAAAGAGGAAATGAAGGATGCTCCACTGGACCATGTGCCCCTCAACATCGCACCATCTTATGAAATGGTCACCTTTGAAGACCAGGAGACAGGGCCAGATGAGGAAATGAAGGATGCCGCATCTGAGGAACACACTGATGAAGAAATTCGTATTGACGACAGTCCTCAGCCCTCCATTCCTCAGGAAGACACTGCACAAGGATCAGTTGCACCAGCTGATGAAACTGCCTCTGTCACCAAGCAAGTTGAGGAAGAGCAAAGTGACATTCCTCAAGCTGATGAAATTCAAAGTCCTGAGAAAAATCCTCAAGTTGAGAGACAGGCTGACCCATCTCCTCCTCCTGAGCAAGATCTTCACACTAAGGCTCAGAATGAACCTATTCCTTCTCCGGAGCAGAACCCTCAACAGGATGCTCCAGTTGATGAAACTCCTCAGCCCGATGCCCAGCCAGATCCCATTCCTCAAGATCAAGCACAACATGAGCAAGCTCCTCAGCCTGAAGCACAAGCTGATGAAATTCCTCACCCTGAGGACAATGCTGAGGAAAATGCACCAGACCAAGAAAATGCTTTCGTCCTGCTGAACCCAGAGACTGCAATTGTTGTCTCCCATCCAGTTCCTCGGCAAAATCTTCAGCCAATGCAGCGTCAGCCATTCTCCAAGCGACCGCAGTTTCAAAAGGAGAACTTCTTTGAAGAGCGCATGTACTTCATTGGAGAAAATCCCTATGATAAGCCTCAAATCAGACATCTGAAGTTCTGGACAAGGACACAACTGAATTACTATGCCTCGATGTTGTGTGGAAGAAATAAGATATTCCAGCACAGGCATATTCCTCACGTTGAACTTGAAGCAATACCATGCCTGGCTCCAGTCCTCAATGTCCTTCATGAAGCTGGCCTGCTACAAATGTGCTCAAACATCTCTGATTGGAACAGTGTGCTCATTCTTCAGTTTTATGCCACTCTTCACATATCTGGTGATCATGAAGACATTAACACCTGGGTGTTTGACTGGATGACGCAAAACACTCACTACAAGGCTCCTGCTACTGAGCTACTGCGTGAACTGCCAGTATCAATTCCCTCAGAGGAGGATGTGAAGCTTTATGGTGAGCTGCCAAACGGGATGATGGAAGTCCTCATGAAGCCTTTGGCTAAAGGGCAACCACCGAGACAAACCTTCCTCGTCTACGAGCTCAAATATACACCAAGGTCCGTTTACAGAATCCTGTGCAGTGTGCTTGCACCGATCAAAGGCCATGATGATGAAGAAGATGTCGTAGGCATCATGAAGAATATCCTCTTCAACATCATCCATGGTATTCCTATCAACATACATGATTTCTTCTTGAGGACTTTGGCCGACAATGCTATGTGTCTATTTGATCACAAGATATATGCCCCATGTATCATGAGATTCATCAGGACAAGGACAGGCATCAACTTCCACGCTGATTTCAACAACCATGTTGGTTATATACCTCCTATCAGGGTCAACAAGAAGACTTTCGAGCCAGTTGAAGGAAAAGGAAAGTCAGTTATTGATGAAGGTCGTAGGCCCCTTGATGGCCAGTTCAGAGAGCCGGAAGCATAGTCTTCATGGGATGATACTGAGACTCACCCTCAAAGCCATGTTGCTCCTCGCGTGCTGAATACAAGAGAGCTTCTCCTCAGTCTTCATCAGAAGGTGAATCGCAATCACAAGTGGATCAAACGCCAGTTCGGCGCCATTGTGAAAACCCTCACTGAAACACAGAACTCTATGAAGCTTAACCGTCACTATCTGCATGAGGTTTTTGATCACACCTGGGCCACACTTGCTCATCTGAAGACTCAGACAAAACTTGAAGAATTGGACTTTGAGCGAGACTTTGACTGGTCGTGGCCTCCCAAGAAGAAGTTGAGGCTAATTCCAGTTCCAGATCTTGAAGACAGTTCCTTTTCTTCATTCCGCACTACTGAATCCGATGAAGAACAGCTCGATACTGCCACTGGTCCGAGGAAGAAGACTACTCCCAAGAAGCACCATGCATCTTCATCAACCGCCAAGAAGTGAAGTCTTCATGGGCGTTAGTCCTTAGTTTGTCCCTTTTTGTCACTTGATGACAAAGGGGGAGAAACTTGAGATTTAGTATTCAAGCGGGATATTTTGCGGCTTATGAACTATATTTAAGTTACAAACTCTTGGCTCTTCTGAAGTTTTTATGTAATGAATTGTAACTTAAGCCCGATGGTACTCTGACGCTTTTGAACATTTTTCTTCGCATGCTTATTCCTCAAGTTTTTAATGCACGCATGTTGGAATTCGTCAGATACCATTTCTCATCATGCATCTTCATTTTCTTCATACTATATGTTATATGCATGCATGATTTAAAAGACTCAGGGGGAGATCTCCATGATAATAAATCATCAATGTGCATTTGCTGTGAAAAGCAAAATCCTCAAGATATACACATCTTCAGGGGGAGTCTCTCTGAATCTTGATTTCAAATTCCTCAAATAAGTATTTACACTTCATATTTTTATCCCTGTTGAAGACTTAACCTAATTTTCATCAACCACCAAAAAGGGGGATATTGTAAGTGCATCTAGTGCCCCTTAGTGATTTTGGTGGTTTGAAGACTTATAGGTTAAGTATCAATGTGTTCTTGAGTGTACACAGGATCTATAAGTCACTGAGGATTTTGAAATATTTCATGAATATCGACCCCTAAAAATGTATATCTTCGGTTGAAGAAATTGGTCTGAAGCTGAAGAACTGAATCGCGAAGAATCTGCGATGAAATTGGTATTCCTCATGAAGATATTGAAATTGAGGAATTCGGTGTGTCCTGAAGAAAATAATTCTGAAGACTTTGAAGCATGAAGATTTACTCTTTCTGTTTTATTTTCTTCACACTTGAGTAATAGGAACACCGTACTATTAAAGGGGGTCGAAGTTACACTTTGGAATGAATTTCCTCATGATGCTCAACCCAAGCCTAATCCTACCAAAATCCTCAAGTGAGGAATACGAGTGACATGAGGACTCTCACAGTTGAGGGTTTCGACCGTTTTGATAGCCACGCCACATCACTGGTCTTATCCACACCAACGGTCATATTATTTAAGGGCATTAGTGTCAAATCATGTCGGGATGCTCCCAGGCTATAAATAGCCACCCCCACAATCATTAGCTGGTTGGCTGCTCCGTTAGAAACTGAGACTTGTCATAAGAGCAACCCAATTCCTTAGAGTCTTCGAGAGTAATTCATCAGTGAGGAAATACCCCATACACCGAAACCACAAACCTAGAACCAAGTGATTTAGCATCACTGAAGAAGTTGTTCCTGTGTGGGACTGAAGCCTTTTACCTTTGAGGACTGTGCATCCTCCAGACGGTTAGGCGTCATCGTCTAGAGCAATCCAGCAGTCAATTGTGGATCAGCGGGTGACCAAGTTTGTGAGGGTTTGGAAGTCTGCCCTGAAGACTTACCACGAGTGTTGGGCGAGGACTGTGTGTTCTTAGCCCAAGGAGAATACGGTAGGGACTGTGTGTCCCGGGACTGTGTGTCTTTTGGTTTCAATACCAAGCCGCTCCAAACCAGATGTACAACTGTCACAGTAGTTGGAACTGGGTCATCAACTACTGTCTTCGCTGTGAAACGGGTTCTAATTCCGCAACTCCTTACATTCCTCAGATTATGTGTTGATGACTTTCACTGTTACTGTTTGAAGAATTTGCTGAAGACTTTCTGTGAAATTCCTCAACCCCAAATTCTTCACGCTAGTTAATCCTCATTTGTTTTCTGCGTGCCTGCTCACTGTGCAATCTGTTTTCACATTCCTCACACTAAAAAACTGCTGTTGTGAAACTTTGCACTTCTGATCCTTTACTGTTTCTGCTCTAAGTTAGTCATTAGTGAGGAATTTCCTCAAAACAAATTTCCTCAGTGATGAAATTCTAAAAATCTCCTATTCACCCCCTCTAGTCGATATAACGCACTTTCAATGGGGAGGCTCCAAACTCGACTAGCATGGGATCAAACTTATACCGCACGCTAAAAGGGAGTGCCCTACCTCTCGGTCCCAGACCGGAAACACCCATGCCCCCTGACCGGGTGACTGGATTTAGTCCAGGGCCATGGATACCTTCATCCCCGCCCCTCTACTTGGTGTGTAACTGGTAATAGGTTTATGACCGACTATACCGCATTCCATTTTAGAAAATCTGTGGCAGCACATAATAAAGGTGACACACTCACAAGAGTCGATCTAAGTCGATACTGGAGTTATCCAATTTATTCCCATCATGATCATGCATCCGGCATGACCAGGCCACAACCTACCACGTTCCGCGTGACTAGGTTATCCACGGCCTCTCACAATCATATAAGTCATCATAGCCACATATTGAATTGTATGTAAGTAATATGCAATACGTTAGTTAATGCAACAAATGATAATTAAATTTGTTAATCAGCAAACAACACATCAAAGTTCAAACATGCTTGCCTAGTTCTACATAGTTGGGATCAAGCTCGGCGAAGGTTACGTCGGGGTTTCCCTCGTCGGTATCTACATCATACACCATATACTATTGTAATTTCTAAAGGGTTAGCTACTGTCTCCAAACAATTTTAAATAAATATGGAAATAAACTAGACATCTAGAGATATTTTTTGCAAAAAGAATCACTTTAAAAGCTTTTGTAGTTTAAAAATTGTAAGAAAATGAAATCATGGACCATTATGTAATAAAACTGAAATTATCCACGGGCTAGAGTGCAATGGAGAAAAACGCCTAATAGATAATACGCCAGCTTCAAGGGAAAGCGCATTCGGGAGAAAGATGTTTTAGAAAAACGGTACGAAGAAAATAAAAGGATCATGACGAGGGGTTCCCACTCGTCAGATTTGAAATCCCACCAACGTCATAGACACGCGGTAGTCGCCCGCGGCAATCTAAGGCAGGGCAAAGAAAACCAAGGACACCAGAGTGCTCACCGTGTCCTTCCGCGTCGGTGGTTGGTGGAGCTGGTCATCGGCGAGCAACCTATCGACGGCGTCTCCTTCTCTGGCGGATGAGGTGTCGGGCGTCACACGATATCACCGAGGAGTGTCCCTGCCACCAAATTGAGGTGTGGGTTAGAGGGTTGGGTTCACTAGGGGTCTACTCGTCATCTTTGAGAAGCTCTCGCTCACTTACCAGCGAAAATTTTGTCTGGGCCCAAAGCGGATCAGGGCGGCTGGAGTTGGGGAAGAAGGCCTCACCTAGGCTCTCTCGTTGCTTGGGCGGAGCTCCGAGAGGAGGGGGAGAGGAATTGTGTCGCCAAACTACTCGGGGGCCTCCTATTTATAGGGGCTCGAGGCGGTTGCCATGACAGAGTTAGCTCCGGTGCTGATGACGACGAACGGTGGGGTTAACACGGGATTAAGGTGTCGGGGTGGTCTACTACACCCTTCTAGGTTGCATTTTTGCACAGACTCGAGAGAATTAGGCAGGGACGGTCTGTCTTGACGGAACGGTGGTCGGTGGCCATGGCGGGTGCAGGGAGCGCGCCATGTGCTTCTCAGGCCACGCTGAGGGCTGTGCAACATGGGATGGGTGGGGGAACAGGCACGCGTTGGCTCCACGGGGAAAGGGCGGTATTGGTCGACGCTGGCTCTCGATGGCCTGCTCTGACGGCCGAAAATATCGGCTCAGCCGTCGCGGAGGGGTTTGCGGCCGGCATGCCAGCTTGCCACCGACACCCACAAGGCGCCAAACGAACGAGTGGTGCTGGGGATAAGGTAGAAACACAGTGGCAAGATGCCCGTGTCGAACTGTTGAGATTGACGCTGCAAAAACTCTAAAACCTGAACCTAAAATAATGAACATTGAAACTCTGAAACTCATAAGAAACAGTGCGCACCAGGTGCTGGATCAAATGAAAACAGCATGAGAAAAATTTATTCGAAGCTGAAAATTTATGAGATGGCCCCTCATTGATCCTAGAGGATGTCTCTAAATTTTTAGAATTTTTGAAAATAGTTAAGTCAGGTTTTTAACAAAAATGGATAATTTTGTCAAATTGGGTCAAACCTAATTCCGAAATTTCAAACTAGCAACCAAAATATTTTTGCAAAAATGAGTTGAGGATACTAAGGTCTACCAAGGATAGGAATTTTGAAGTCAGAGGCCAAAGCAATCTATGAGTTCCTTTGTAGAAATCCACGGTTTAAAACTGATTACAAAAAATATTTTTAGTTAAAATAAAATATGAAAGGTGGTTAGATCTTTCCAAAGCTTTGAGAAACCATCTTTAATAGATGTGTGGGTGCTAGAAAAGTGCCATGGTTTAGAAGTTAAAGAAATATGGAGGGGAAAGAATTTTTGAAGTAGGGTAAGTTAACAAAATCTTTGGATACTCATTTCATAGAATTTGTTAAAATAAGAAATAGAAGGGCTCCTCCAAGTTAAGACATTTCACACAGAGGGAAACTAGATAAAAACTATTTTCAAACCAGACTTGTTGTCGAAGAAACTTCAAAGAGAGTTTTCTCCAGAATTTTTTTCCAGAGGATTCCAAAATAGATTTTATCAAAAATCTTAGAAATACATATTAAAACAATTAAAACCAGAGAACTCCAAATTACAAATTTGGTGGGTGTTACATGGGTCAATCGCCTAGATAGGGACGTAAAACGATAGCGCTTGTTGGGAGGCTAGTTTTCAATATAAGCGAGCCTTTCCTCATGCTCCTTTTATTCAGGCTCTCATTGAACATGTGGCCCCCTTTTCTATTGCTCACCCTCATGTGCATAAAAAATGGGTCAATCCCCCTCACATGGCGGATGATTGGGCTCCCAAATCCTCATCCGCTCGTGCTCGACGGGTTGCTGCTCGGTCTAGGTCTCTCATCTAGCTCTGCTTCCTTCGGTCGCTTTGCAAGTTTTCTAGGGAAAGCACGTTCTGCCATAATGAAGGCTTTCACCTTTCAGTGCTCACAAAACCATGATGTGTTCACTCGCATGATCGCTTCTAAGAATGCTCCCAAGGCTCGTCTGAGAGACTTGGGGGCAACTGATGTGAGTGAGGATGAGGATCTTCCCCCTGCTCCTCGTTCCGACTTCGGTGTTACCTCTGGCCCTGAGTGGGCTGATTTCCTTGATGAGGCAGGTGGCAGTGGCACCCATGGTGATGATGATAATGGCAGTGGTCTCTGAGTGCATGGTTGCATGTCCTCGTCCTTCCCATTTCGGTACTTGATGTCAAAGGGAGAGGACATTTTCTTAGTATTCGACTTGTTGCCCTTAATGTATGGATGATGAATTATGCCTTAATGTATGGATGATGAATTATGTTGAACTATTATGACATATATGGATGATGCGTTATCATGTTATTTTATTGATCTATATGATATCTTCGATGCACTCATTATCAAAGTAAGGGGGAGCTCCCAACCATAATTATTTTACTATGCATATAATAAGGGGGAGCTCCATAAAAAATCTCTCCTACGCTACATAAGTCTACTTTAATGTTCGAGAGCTATATGTATGTTGTCATCAACTACCAAAAAGGGGGATATTTAAAGTGCAATCATGCCCTTAATCATATTTTGATATTGTTGAGAATATACATATAGGAAACTAATCATCTTAAACGAGTGTATCTCAGGTTTTGTTCCCATGATAGATTTTATATGGATCATGTCTAATTTGTCTAGGATGCTCAAGAACGAAGAAACAAGACGAAGTGGTCTATCATTCTATTTGTCTTTCTTGAGTACAAGGACCTGACACTATTAAGAGGGGATCACTGGGTCTCACAAGAAACTTGCACAAAACTCTAGGCAATTCCTCTCTCTCTATCTTCCTGTTGTTGGTCTGCTCTTGTTCGGTCGTCCAGTCGTTCTCGGACGTCCGGACGCCGGATTGCCAACGTCCTTCGAAAATCAGGAGCCAGCCAACAGATTCAAACCCTCGGACTTCTGGCTCCTACGGTCGTCCGAGGACCGGACGTCCGGGTACGGTAGGAATTTTGTTGCCACTCAACAGATTCAAAATGTCGGACTTCTGACCATTTTCGGACAACCGTGCCCCGGACAGCCGATGCCTTTTGAACGTCCGTATGTTGTTCACCTTTTCACCAGATGTTGTGCTAACCTAATACCTTGTGTATCTTTGGACGACCACGTCTTCCGGACGGCCGTATGCTGATCACCTCACCACCAAATATTGTGGTAACCCGATACTTTCTGTATCTTTGAACGACCGACCATTTTCGGACGACCGAACCCTCGTGGTTGTCCAGGCAGTCGTGAACCGCCGGACGTCCGGCAACTGCACAACATAAGTGGATCCAAAGGCCACTTTTCTACCACCACTATATATAATCTTCTCCCACCTCGAGTGGGAGTGGTCCAACACACTGAAAAGATTCCAAGAACACCTTTCTCTGTCACTCCCATTTGCCTAAACCAAATCCTAGATCCGAAGTACATATGTGAGTTGTTTTGAGTGTTGTTCCAATCAAAAGATAGATCGTCTCCCTCTCCTCCTCTCAACCCAAGCTATTTGTGATTTGAGCAAGTTTTGAGCATTCCCCGTGATCTTGTTACTCTTGGAGGTTGGAGACTCCTAGGTGGTAGGAGTTCTTCTGACAGGAATCAAACCTTTGTGATTTCCCCCAGGAAGTTTGTGAGGGTTTGGAGGCCACCTCAAAGGCTTATCACTAGTTGTTGAGAAACGCCTTCATGGTGTTGTCTCAAGGAGAGAATAGGGTGAGCCTTCGTGGCATTTGTGTGCATTTGTGGTAACACCCACCTCTCTAAACGGTGACGTAGCTTCCCTCCAAGGAAGTGAACATCGGCATACATCCTTGCCTCTCAGAGTTGCAGTTATCCGTAACCCTAACTTCCTACTTGTTACTAGCCTCTGATTACTTACTTGTGCTTTATTATATCCTACTTGTTGGCGTGCTTGGTACACAAAGCCTAACCTTCACCCTTGCAATTATTAGGCTCATTTTCATATTCCACATTATTGCCTAAAATTGCTAAGTAACCGTTAAAATTTGTAACTGTACCTATTCACCCCCCCCCCTCTAGGTCCATCTTGATCCCTTTCAATTGGTATCAGAGCCTCGTGCTATATTCTTGTGGCTTAACTGCCCTAGAGCGAGATGAACCCCGATGGGACTCCCCTTATGGCGGATCCAAAGGATAAGGGCGCGACTTCCATGGAAGTCAAGTGCTTCTCTTTTGATGATCTGGAACGGGCTCTTACTAAGAAAAAGGAGGAGCATGATGCTTCTCTTGAGGCCTTGGTCCAAATAGTATTAGCCACATTATCCACGATGATGGCATCACCTCCAAGTGGTGGGGCCTCGAAGCCAAATGTGCCTATTTCTTCACCTGGCCAGCAAACTCCTAGCAATGACCAAACTAGTGTTCCATGGCTTTATGCTAGACCTCAAGTTGAGAAACTTAAGTATAATCGTGGAGGAAAACCTCCTTTGCTTGATGACAGATCCGATTTTGCCGTGTGGAGAGTTGGTATGAAGGGTCATCTTAGGTACGCCAATGATGAAATGTTGGACATTTTGGAGCATGTCTACCACAGTGTCGACCCAAAGAATGTCTCTCCAAGAGAAACTTATGCAAGCATCTCAAAGACACCGCAATCATGTGCATAAGGAAAGGAATGAATGATAAGCAATGGAGACCTTACATACACATCAAAAGTGCCAAAGAATTATGGGACAACATTGCAAGGACCAAGACCGATACCTCCACCCTCCGGCTTGCTCAATATGAAATTGCCAAGGGGAAATTGCAGAACTTTTGTATGGAAAAAGGTGAATCCCCTGAGAAGCTTCTAGAGCGGCTCATAACTCTCACCGCCGACATTGAGTCCTATGACTGTGACAAGATTCAAGATGGATTCAACTTGACCAAGAGATTTCTCATGGACAAGTTGCTTCATGCCCTTGCTCCATATCATCACAAAATGGTGTGGGATATAAGACAACATTATGGGTACAAGGAAATGACTCTAGATGAAATAATATCCAGTTTCTAGCTATTGGAAGAGTCAAAGGCAAATGCTACAAAACATCTTGCCATGCATGGTATCTCAACATCAAAGATCAATCTTGCTTTGAAGGCCAAGCATGTGTGTGAGGAAGAGCAAAGTGAAGAAGAAGAAGAAGATGATGATGATGATGATGATGATGATGAGATGGACTCTGATGAGAGCCCATCATATGAAGACATTGCCCTCTTTGTAAAGAAGTTTAGTGCAGGAAAATTCAGGGGAAGATTCCAAAAGAAGAAGGTGATAAAATGCTACAACAGTGAGGAAACCAACCACTTCTCCAACGATTGTCCTTATGAGAAGAGAGAAGATAAACCAAGGTTTCCCAAGACCTTTGCAAAGAAGAAGTTCCCAAACCCTATGAACTCCAAGTTCAAGAGGAGAGATGGGAAAGCAATGGTTGCTGATGAAGAATTTGATCGAGAAGATGTTGGTGGGGTTGCCGGAGTAGCTCAAGATTCACAAAACACCTTGAGGTTAGTCAACAAGAGTAGTGATGTTGTCACCTACAACTATATGAAAGACTACAAGGGAAACGCTCACAAGTGCTTGATGGCAAAGGCCATCATAGAAGATGGAGAGGATCAAAACCCTCCTGACAAGGTGAAGGTAACTCCACACTCAAATTCCCCCATTTTAGTGTCTACTCCTTGTGATGAGTATCTTGATGCGGAGGATAACTATAATGATGACGATATAGATGATCATATGCTTGCTAAAATATATAAATTCATGTGCTCCCTTAAATGAAAGAATCTCACTATGTTTCTTATGCTTATGGAGATGGTGAGTAAACACACCAATACCATTAAGGAACTCGAAACACTCGTCACCGAGGAAAAGGAAAAGAACGAAATCCTTGAGCGGAAAGTCCAATATGAGGAAGCACAAAATGATGAACTAGGCTTAAAAATTGGTGCAAACATTGATAATCATGCTAACAATCTTGCCTCCTTGGAAAAGGCTAAGAACTCATGCAAGGAGTTGATGAATACTAAAAGTAAGCTTGTGAAATCTCATGCTTCTATCTCTAAGGATTGTGAGCTTTTATCCGTGTCCCTCAAGACTAAGGAAGAGGAGCTCACTCTTCTTACAAAGAGCTTTGAGACGCTCAAACTTACTTATCTCGGAACTCTAGCCAAGGTTTACTCCTCACCTATTATCAATGTTGATACTTGTACTACTAAATCTAGTGGTGACCTAGCATCTATTCTTGAGGAAAACCGTTTTCTAAAGGCACAACTAGAGAGAGGACTGATGACATGTGTGCAAGGACAAAAGAATCTTAATAAGATTTTGAGCCAACACAATGAGGTGTTTGCCAAGGAAGGGCTCGAGTTTGACCCAAGCACAAGAAAGAAGAAGACATCTTCTCACAAGTGCACCACCCCTCTCAAATAAACATTTGTACGAGAAGGGCACAAGGAGAAAGGTAAGGTTGTGAGTGGGAAGGCCACTAGGGGCATGCCCACTCTCAACAAGCCAAAAGAGGTCATGCCTCCATCCTATGTACTTCATTAACCAAAGGTGTCGGGACCCCGATCCTAAGCCATAGGAACCAGCCTGTAACACATCGCATCCCTTTGTGGTCTCACGCACGGTTAACTCCACGGCTACAGCCTTACCTTAGCCGGGACCGTTTGCGTCTTTTGACTCACCTATGCGATAGTGTCGCTAGCAAACCAATGTCAAAGAACCCGGATCTACATGTCTAGTCATAAACCAAAGTGGCAGTTCCGCACAAGGACAGGCATACATGACCCAACAAAGCAGGTGTCGGTCATCAACGAACGTAGACGAGTCGTAGCAAGCTACAAGGACTCCATTATGTCGCGTGACATTTCCCCAAAGGGGACAGACACAACAGCTAAGAAGGACACATGCCGGTCAACCAATGTGTCCGGAGCAGTAGCGAACTACCAAGGCTCGTTGGATCACAAAGGGGCATTTCCTTGTAAGGAGTGCTACTAAAGTTCACGACTAGGTATCCGAACCCCATACATATCAAGTAAGACACACGTACGCATGGCATACCGATATGTATAGATACATCGATGGCATCACAACATAACCATAACCATACAAGCTTTATTTAAGAGGCTCGGAAGAGCCACACACATAATATTACACATTAAGGGTCTCACGACCCATGATAGCAGTCATACAATACAAGCCAGCGGAAGAGTTATAAACTGTATGAGTACAGACAGGGCAACCAGTAGGCACGTGGCCTGACTATACTACAGAGCCGACGTAGGGCCAGATCGTAGCTGGGACACCAGCTACTCGTCGTCGTCGATGTCTACGAAGAACCCTCCATTAGGGTCATTAGCAACCTCTGCAACATTTATTAAGCAAACATGAGTACGAAGGTACTCAACAAGACTTTAGGAGAACTAACTACTCATGCAAGGTATCAAAAGGTATTGTGGGGTTTCATGCGGGAAGCCAGCATTTGACTCGTGGCTAGACAACTTGCTTTTTGAAGTTAGTTTTGACAACTTGATTTCTCGCACACGAGTCCACTAACACCACAACAATACACTATCGTGGAATCATTCCGTCTCCATACGGAAATGCCGTCCACGACATTCACGCTTATCTTGACAATTTTTATGAGTAGCCATTGAAGTTATCTATGAACAACATATGTCTCCAAGTAGTCCATATCCGCGGACGCGGCTATTCGAATAGATCATAACCCTGCAAGGGTGTACTTCGTCACACACGCTCCTGCCACTTATCGCCATGTGCACGTCATGCACCTCGGCAACCTTCAAGCAGAAGCCCAGCGAGGGAGTCGGCCACGACCGTTAACCACACTAGTACCTAGTCTAGGTTTATCGCCTATCTGAGAGTAACCCTGTACGGAAAGTCCGGCCGAGGTTTCCGCCACGGCCTCAAACGATGTGCGCAGGGTTCCCAAGCCCACCATCTGGGTGCCACTTGGTACACCGTGCCACTGCCTACCGCATCATGGTCCACCTCTCAGGTCAGCACCATGCACGGCCTCCAGCATTACTATAAACACCAGAAACTACTTGCAACTCCTGGACCGAGTACTACGCGATTAATAGGCCGAGCAGGGTCATATTTCAGGGCCCAGCATGTGGTAGTATCTAGTCTTGGATTACATACACGGGACTCAGTTCCTAAGGACGGTTCCAATGAAACAACCCTCCATGTACTCCTACACAACCTTTCACCGGTACCTTTACCAAATCAAGTTCAACACACGACCTTTGCTCATCGAACACCTTCCACATTTCTGTTCATCTCCCAGATGACAGACCATACACAACTCTAAGCATAACATGCATAGCAGGATAAGGCACATCATAGCTCAAGCAACTACCAGGTATGCTAGGTTGCAAGGTTCGGCTATTTACTGTGACAAGGTTAAGTCATGCAAAGGAAGTGGGTCCAACTATCGTGGCAAAAGCAGTTGAAGCATTTGATCCTAATGCAATAAATAGGTGCAGGAGCAAGAACATAGGAGTTATCGTGATGGTCAAAAGGGTTGCTTGCCTTGTTGCTCAGAGGAGGAACGATATCCGTCAGACGGATATTCGGTGGAATCCGGGGGTGCGGAGCCTACCGAAATGAATGGCAACATTCAATAACAATCATATGCAATAAAAATGATGCATGAGCATGGCATGAGAATGCAAGTGATAAGTTATTATAATCAAGATGTTTTAGGTTTAGAGTTGATTTGAATCACATTCGAATAGCAATTCAAACGGGTATTCTCGGATACCGGTTTAATTAATTCGACCTGATGCTCAGATCAACCTAATGTTAACATGCATGAAATGTCATGTTATGGTACTGATTTATATCTAGGGCAGTGTGTGATCATTGTATTTATAATGAAATTTGGATATTTTTGCAAATTCCATTTATAAAGTGATTAAAGAATTGAATTATTCCTTATTTCACAATTTAGGGTCCTGTAACTTTTTCAAACATAGTTGAAAATAGCATAATCAGAATCCTTGAATTTTTTTGATACTTTTTCATATATAATTTATTTTCATTGGAGTTACAGATTAATTTCTATGATTTTTGCATTTTTTAGCAATTTCCTGAATTAGTTTTAAACTAGAAATTCCATTTATTGCATCAGGCTGACGTCAGCAGGTCAGCCGACCTGTTCAGGTCAAACCTGACAGGGGGGCCCCACTGGTCAGCCTCTCTGGGACTAATCCCGCGCTGACCAGCCCTAACTGAGGTTTGACTTGGCCTTGGGCCCACTTGTCAGCGAGTGATTAAGTCACTAATCGGCTGGGTTAGCTTGCCACGTCGACCTCCACCGGCGGCGAGGTCGACCTCGCCGGCGGGGAGCCTCCGGCGACCACCAGCACGGCAGAGGGGCTCGGAAACGGCGCACAGGGGGCCAAATGCTGCGCTGAGAGCACCAGAGGAACGGCACGTCTCCCGCAGCTTCATTTCTGCGCCTAGCCGGGGCTGATCTGGCCGGAGATGACGCCGGCGACGAGCTTGGCGGCGGCCAAGGCTCGGGCGTCATCGGGGTCTTTGCAACACGGGGATCTACGCTCGGTTCTTAGCTGCTACAGCATCTACGCGTCGTCCTGGAGTTGTTGGTGCCATCGGAAGGACGAGCTAGACAACGGAGGGCTACCGGCGACGAGCGGCAGCGGCGGTCCTCGTCGGGCTCCGGTGAAACTAGGGCTAGAGGAGGGGATCCACGGGGAAAACTTAGGGAAAACGACCGCATGCTCACAGGGTGTGCAGAGCAGAGCTCAGACGGCTCGGGGAAGGCCTGGGGGAGACGAATCGACGGGAGAGGTCCGGCGGCCGGAGGAGGAAGAGGACGGCGTTGCGGGCGTTGCAGGGCTCGAGGAGGCTTCGGCTTCTGCAGAGACGACCAGGGCGACGAGGCGGAGCTAATGGCGTGCTCTGGGAGGGGATCCTATGGCCAGGGGCACGGCCAGCTCGAGCTCGAGCTCGGCTCTAATGGCGGCAGCAGGGAGAAGGAGGGGATCCGGGAGGAGGGGAAGAACTGAGGCGGGGAATGGATAAGGGAAGCTCTGGGGAGCTTATCCCCGTCGTCGCCAGCGCGAACCGGCGGCCAGGCAGGCACGCAGGTGCGTGGCCGCGCCGGAGGAGGCGGCGGCCACCTCCTGCTGCCTACTGGCGCGAGGGAGGGGACGAGCGGGGAGATGGGCCGGGCCTGGCTTGGGCGACAGGTAAGTCTTTTTCCATTTCCTCTGTTTTTGTTTTTCTGTTTTGCTATTTATTGCTTTGCTAATTATTTCAGCTCCAAAACAAAAATTAAAAACTATTTTAGACCTCCTGAAATATTTGTTATAATATCCCCACTCATTTCCAAGGTTTTCAACATTTTTGGAAAATTATAGTTTCTGATTTCAATTTTTAAATTTGAAACCAGTGGCTTTTGCATTTGTTTAAAATGCTTAAAGTGTCAAGAAAATAGTTTTATCCAATGCTCATTTACTTTCATGATTTATCAGAAAGTTTGAACATTTCTTGAGGCCATTTTGGGTTCATTGATTTGAACTAGTTTGAAATTTCCTTTAATTGAAATGGTGGCTAGGGTTTTGAGTTTTTCCTTTGCCACTTTGTTGTTTTTGTTGAAACTTCTTAGATGCAAATGCAAAGAAGACATGAGCACAATGCTATCTTGCTTAAGGGTTAGGGATGTGACAAAAGGATGGAGAGGTTTATGCTGAATTTGTCGGTCCTCATAATGCATTTTGGTTCTATACTATTTGGGTCCCTAAGACCCTTGTGACTAACTTGAGAGGTCCCATTGCAAAATGGGCGCCTCTAACCAAGTCATAAATTGTGTGTAGGTTGCTTTCTGTGGTGGAGTCAAATGGGTGACCGATAGTGGATGCACCAACCATACGACCGGAGATAGCAAATTGCTTTTTGATTTCATGGAAGCTATTCAACCATTTATGAGCATTGTGTTCGGTGGAGGATCAAAAGGGCACGTACTCTAGTTGGGAAAGCTGGCTATCAAAAATGACATGTCTCTTGCAAATTTCATGCTTGTCCAATCCCTTAAATACCATTTGCTTTTTGTTCGCCAATTGGCTTCCGTTGGTTATGATACACTATTTGGACTAACGGATGTGAAAGTCTTTAAGAGGATACTCACAAAGTGGCTTTTGTTGGAGATTTGGATGGGAACCTTTACATGGTTGATTTAACGAAAGAGATCACATTCCATGCAACTTGTCTAATGTCCAAGGCCGATAAGGGATGGCTATGGCATCGCCGGCTAGCCCATGTCGGCATGAGAATTCTTCAAAATCTCTTAAAGGGTAATCACATCCTTGGACTAACCAATGTATCTTTTGAGAAAGATCGCGTGTGTAGTGCATACATAGCCAGGAAGCAACATCAATCAAAGCACCCACCCAAGAATATTGTATCTACTTTAAGGCCTTTGGAGCTCCTTCATGTGGATCTTTTTGGGCCTCCGTCATGGGATAGTCTTGGTGGGAAAAAAGTATGGACTTGTCATTGGTGATGATTATTCAATATATACAAGGTGTTTCTCCTCAAGTCCAAGGACGTGACGAAGATCACCTTCATTGATTTTGCAAAGCAAGCCTAATGCAAGTTTGACAAAGAAATCTTGGCAATAAGAAGTTATAATGGATTCGAGGTCAAGAACTAAAACTTGGAAGAATTTATTAGTGATGAGGGGATTGTGCATCAATATTCTGCACCCTACACTCCTCAACCAAATGGTGTAGCCGAGAGAAAGAACCGTACACTTGTGGAAATGGCAAGGTCCATGTTGGATAAATACAAGTCACCACATAGTTTTTGGACTGAGGCTGTCATCACAGCATGCCATTCATCAAACCAGCTCTTCGTCTGCCCAATATTGGAGAAGAATCTATATGATCTCCTAACCAGGAACAAGCCAAATGTCAAGTACTTTCATGTATTCGGGTGCAAGTGTTTCATCCTCAACAAAAGGGAACGGTTAGGAAAATTTCAATCCAAAACAATTGAGGGGATAGTTGTTGGTTACTGATCAAACTCTCACGCTTATAGAGTCTACAACAAATCCAATGGATTTCTTGTAGAAACTTGTGATGTGATGTTTGATGAATTTAACGGCTCCCATGGGGAGCAAGTTGATCTAAGTGATGCACGTGAAGAAGATCCCTCTCAAGGTATTTTGACCATGGGTGTTGGTGTCCTTCTTCCAACGGAACAAGAATCTCATGATGATGATGAAAAAGATGGAAGTTTCCCTCATCCTCAAGTCGACTCAACACCCATACCTCCACAAGACCCTAGAGCTCAAACCATGCCAGTTGTTCAGGATCAAGAAGGAGAACACATCCCTCACCATGATCACATTCAAGAACAAGATCATCATCAAGAGCTAGACCAAGAAAATGCTATCATTGATGATGAACATCAACAAATGCAACGTGAAGAACAATATCTTCCACCACACATGAATGATCCATATGTGGAGGATGTAGATGATGGAAATGAAGTTGAACCTCGTGAAACCCTGACCTCCATCATGCCACCTGTGGCTGGTCGTGTGGATGTTGATAAAATTCTTACCGGCATATCGGAAGATAGAGTCACTCGTAAACAACTGTCAACTTTTGTGTTCACTTTTCGTTTGTCTCTAGTGTTCTGCCACTCAAGCTAAAAGATGCATTGTGGGACAATGATTGGCTCGTTGCTATGCAAGAAGAGTTGAGCAGTTTTAAATGCAACAAAGTATGGTCATTAGTCGGAAGACCAACTGAGGAACACAATGTCACTCGAACAAAATGGATCTTTAAGAACAAGCAAGATGAGAATGGCATAGTCATCCGCAACAAGGCAAGGTTAGTGGCACAAGGGTACTCCCAAGTTGAAGGTTTGGACTTCGGTGAGACCTTTACTCCTGTTGCCCGTCTTAGGTCTATTCGCATTTTACTAGCTTATGCTGCTTTCAATGGTTTTATATTGCATCAAATGGATGTGAAGAGTGTTTTTCTTAACGGTCCTCTACAAGAAGAAGTATATGTATCACAACCACCTGGGTTTGTTGACCCCGATCACAAAGACTATGTGTATAAACTTCACAAGACTTTGTATGGCCTCAAACAAGCACCGCGTGCTTGGTATGATCATCTTAAGAAGTTTCTACTCGATGATGGCTTTGTGAGAGGGGTGATTGATCCTACTCTTTTTACTAAGAGGGATAATGGTGATTTGATCTTATGCCAAATCTATGTGGATGACATCATTTTTGGTTCTCCTAACATTCATTTGTGCAAGAAGTGTGCGGCCTCCATGACCAAGACCTTTGAAATGTCACTCAATACGGACTTGAAGTTCTTTCTCGAATTTCAAATACAACAATTTCAAGAAGGAATTTTCTTGTCTCAAACAAAATACCTCAAGGACATTCTAGAGAAGTTTGACATGACAAATGCTAAACCATGTAAGACAGCCATGTCCAAAAAACTTGTTCTCACTAAGACACCAACGATATTCCTTTTGTCCCTTCTATTTACCGCTCTATGATTGGTTCATTGCTTTATCTTTGTGCATCTAGAATAGACATCATGTTAAGTGTAGGCATATGTGCAAGATTTCAAGCTTCCCCTAGTGAAAGCCATCATACATCGGTTAAGCATATCCTTAGATACCTTGTTCACACCCCAAAGTAGGGTTTATGGTACCCCAAGGATGCAAAGTTTGACCTCATTGGGTACACAGATGCGGATTGGGCTGGTGACAAAGTGGGACGGAAATCCGCTTCCGGTGCATGTCAGTTTCTTGGACGCTCCTTGGTAATTTGGTCCTCGAAGAAGGTGAATTGTGTTTCCCTCTCCACTGCCGAAGCTGAATACATTGCAACTGCAAGTTGTGCAACTCAATTGCTATGGATGAGGCGAATTTTAGAGGATTATGGTATCACCTATAGACATGTGCCCCTTTTATGTGATAATGAAAGTGCCATCAAGATTGCTGAGAACCCCATTGATCACCCTCACACAAAACACATTGATATTAGGTATCACTTCTTGAGAGATCATGTGCAAAAGGGTGACATTGATATTGTTCATGTGGGTACAGATATGCAACTGGCACACATCTTCACCAAGTCATTGGACGAAGCATGGTTTTGTCAACTTAGGCATGAACTTGGTATCTTGGAGCTTGATAACATTATGTGAAATCTTGTACACCTACATACACTTACTTCATGTTTTGTCTAGGTGTATGCATCTATTTAGGGGGAGACATTCAATTCATGAGTTCTCTCACCCTATATGATGCATAAATCAACCCATCACTCTCAAAGTTATTTTATTCACCTTGGCGACTTGGTGCTTTAAATGATGGAGTTGTGGTGATGGGCTCATGTTATCTTCACAGCGCCATCCCACGTTTACTCAAACATGGTGGCTTAAACCACCACCCACACCCTTATAATGAACATCGTTATAGCTGTTTAGCTAGAATGGTCACTGTTTGAGACAATCTTGGGTGTTACATGTGTTAGGATATTCTCCATCATCTCACTATCATGGGTGACATAGAAAACGAAAAAACTCTCCCTGTTTTCCTCTCCCTCCTATTTGCCCCTCTCGGACGTCCGATGTGTCTCGGCCGTCTGGTGACCTATTGTTGTCCGGACGTCCGACGAGTGTCGGTCGTCTCGCGATATATTAATATCCGGACGTCCGTCGTTTGTCGGTCGTCCGACGATTCGGGCCCCATATAAAGTCTGGACGCCCACGGGTCCGGGAATTTGCCCTAACTCCCCGCGCCACCTCCCCTCTTCGTTCTTCTCCCTTGCGTCGCCAGGCCGCCGCCAGGTTCCCTCCGGCCAGAGCCCCTCTCTTTTTGCGCCTCGAGGTAACCTCCTCCTTCTCTCTCTCTCTTTCAACCGATTCTTTCCCTGCAGTTCTGATCTCGGTGCTCCAAATGCATCCGGTCCCAGACTTAGGGTTTCTCAAACATGGTTGTAGGAGTTTTTGCCATGCCGAAGATCAAGCACTCCACGTGCAAGATCCCCGTCGGTTCATCCTCTCGTGCCACCCATGGTGCGGAGTCCGATGACTCCCAAGAACAGGCTCGTCCCTCCAAGCGCGTCGCCAAGCATCAAGTTCATGGAACCGTCTCATCCTTGGAGGGTTCCGACTACGAAGAAGAGCTGGAGTATGAAGAACGGGCTGAATTGGTTGGGATCCGTGGAAATCTTCCAAAGACCGGCACTCGGAGACCGTCATACATGCCTCCTCCGCCTCTGGATCAGCCTCAAGGTGATGCTCGCCGCATCTCTCTTGAGCCCCCTCCTTTTCTAGGTCGTGAAATTAAGGATTTCACCAAAGTTCCTAAATCTGCCTATCTTAAGTTTCATCGCAGCACTAATTAATTCTCTGTGTTTGCGTGATTCCATGGACTCCCGTTTTTGCACAAATGTTCAGGAAGACATTTTCTCCACTATCGTTGTTCCAAAAGGTCTATTGGTTCATCACTATATTGACTTAGAGCATATTCGCACTCACCCGGCGAAATATCCAGGTGCCATTAATCTCATCCCTTTGCTTTTCAGCATGACTTCAATCATGATTCCATTCATCAGTTCTATGCAACTTGCTTCTTTGGTCCAGATAACACCATCACTTGGATGACGTCCGACACCGAGCTCTCAGCCTCTTATGCTCAGTTTGTCGCTGCTCTTGGTATTCCAGACACCGGCTTTAAGATCCATAAGAGTGACCCAAATCATGCGCCTAGAGCCATTGAAGCATGTGGCTATATTTTCAAAAGCCTTGATGAGCTTGATGAAGAGGAAAAGGGCAAAGATCTCAATCAAGTTTCTATTTGGAGATCTCCCTTCTTCATTATATTTCAGTGTGTCATCCGCACCATCTATCCCAAGATGGGCGACATGGGAACCTGTAGTGGATATTGCATTGATCTCATGACCCACCTTAATGAACATGCTGAAAGGAAGATCACTGTTACTCACTTTTTACGGCATGAGATTCCCCTCGCTAGTTTTCAATACAAGCGAGCCTTTCCTCATGCTCATTTTTATTCAGGCTCTCGTTGAACATGTGGCCCCCTTTTCTATTGCTCGCGCTCATGTGCATCAAAAATGGGTCATTCCCCCTCACATGGTGGATGATTGGGCTCCCAAATCCTCATCCGATCCTGCTCGACGGGATGCTACTTGGTCTAGATCTCTCTCATCTAGCTCTTCCTCCTTCGGTCGCTTTGCTAGTTTTCTTGGGAAAGCGCATTCTGCCATAATGAAGGCTTTCACCTTTTAGTGCTCACAAAACCACGATGTGGTCACTCGCATGATCTCCTCTAAGAATGCTCTCAAGGCTCGTCTGAGAGACTCGGGACCAACTGATGTGAGTGAGGACGAGGATCTTCCCCCTGCTCCTCCTTTCGACTTCGGTTCTCCCTCTGGCCCTGAGTGGGCTGCTTTCCTTGATGAGGCAGGTGGCAGTGGCACCCATGGTGGTGATGATAATGGCAGTTGTCTCTAAGTGCGTGGTTGCATGTCCTGGTCCTTCGCTTTTTGGTACTTGATGTCAAAGGGGGAGGACATTATCTTAGTATTCGACTTGTTACCCTTAATGTATGCATGATGAATTATGCCTTAATCTATGGATGATGAATTATGTTGAACTATTATGACATATATGGATGATGTGTTATCATGCTATTTTATTGATATATATATGATATCTTCGATGCAGTCATTATCAAAGTAAGGGGGAGCTCCCGCCATAATTATTTTACTATGCATATAATCTGGGGGAGCTCCATAACAAATCTCTCCTAAGCTACATAAGTCTACTTTACTTTTTGAGAGCTATATGTATGTTGTCATCACCTACCAAAAAGGGGGAGATTTAAAGTTCAATCATGCCCTTAATCATATTTTGATGTTGTTGACAACATACCTATAGGAAACTAATCATCTTAAATGACTGTATCTCAGGTTTTGTTCCCATGAGAGATTTTGTATGCATCATGACTAATTTGTCCAGGATGCTCAAGAATGAAGAAACAAGACAAAGTGGTCTATCATTCTATTTCTCTTTCTTGAGTATAGGGACCCTGCACTATTAAGAGGGGGTCACTGGGTCTCACAAGAAACTTGTTCAAAACTCTAGGCAATTCCTCTCTCTCCATCTTCCTGTTGTTGGTCTGCTCTTGTTCGGTCGTCCAGTTGTTCTCGGGCGTCCGGACGCCGAATGGCCGACGTCCTCCAGAAATCCGGAGCCAGCCAATAGATTAAAACCCTCAGATTTCCGGCTCCTCCGGTCGTCCGAGGACCGGACGTCTGCGTACGGTAGGAATTCCATTGCCACTCAACAGATTCAAAATGTCGGACTTCTGACCATTTTCCGGACGACCGTGTCCCGGACGGTCGATGCTTTTCGGACGTCCGTATGCTATTCACCTTTTCACCAGATGTTGTGCTAACCTAATACCTTATGTATCTTCGGACGGCCAACGTCTTCCGGACGTCCGTATGCTGATCACCTCTCCACCAAATACTATGGTAACCTGATACTTTCTATATATTCGGACGACCGACCACTGTCGGACGTCTGACCCCTCGTGGTTGTCCGGACGTCCGGCAACTGCACAGCATAAGTGGCCCCAACGACCACTTTTTTACCATCACTATATATAGTCTTCTCCCACCAAGAGTGGGAGTGGTCCAACACAGTGAAAAGATTCCAAGAACACCTTTCTATCTCACTCCCATCTGCCTACACCAAATCTTACATCCCAAGTGCATCTGTGAGTTCTTTAGAGTGTTGTTCCAATCAAAAGATAGATCATCTCCCTCTCCTCCTCTCGACCCAAGCTATTTGTGATTTGAGCTAGTTTTTAGCAGTCCCCGGGATCTTGTTACTCTTGGAGGTTGGAGACTCCTAGGCGGTAGGATTTCTTCGGAGTGGAATCAACACTTTGTGATTCCCCCGGAAAGTTTGTGAGGGTGTGGAGGACACCTCAAAGGCTTACCACTAGTGGTTGAGAAACGCCTTCGTGGTGTTGTCTCAAGGAGAGAATAGGGTGAGCCTTCATGGCATTGGTATGCCTTCGTGGTAACACCCACCTCTCTAAACAAAGACGTAGCTTCCCTCCAAGGAAGTGAACATCGGCATACATCCTTGTCTCCCGGAGTTGCGGTTATCCCTAACCCTAACTTCCTACTTGTTACTAGCCTTTGATTACTTACTTGTGCTTTATTATATTCTACTTGTTTCCGTGCTTGGTACACAAAGCCTAACCTTCACCCTTGCAATTGTTAGGCTCATTTTCATATTTCGCATTATTGCCTAAAATTGCTAAGTAACCGTTAAAATTTGTAATTGTACCTATTCACCCCCCCCCAGGTCCATCTCGATCTCTTTCACATAGTGCCCAGTGCGAGTTGTTGTTTTTTCCTTCATAGAAAATCCATATCAAATGAGGTCCAATTGCCACGAAACTTTACGGTTATTTTTTTGCACCAGAAGGAAACTTGGAGGCTAAGATTGAGCAGCAACCAAGGCTAGGGGACCGAGTAGACACCACGGCGCGTCAGAGGCCCCTGGTGTGGCCTGGTGTCTAGTGGGGCCTTCTAGAAGCTTCTCCACTGCCTGTGAGCTCTATGAATACCGCAATATTCCGAACACCCTAGAGGAGTCAACGAAAAATCATTTCAGCAGCCGCAAGGTCGAGAGCCACGAAAACCAATCTAGAGCTCCGGAGAGGAACACGATCACGTAGGGGTTCACCATCCTCATTGGTGCTCTTCCGATGATGCGTGAGTAGTTCATATCAGACCTACGAGTCTTCATGCAGTATCTAGATGGCTTTCTCTCTCGTTTTGTTTCTCAATACAATGGTCTCTTGGAGATCCATATGATGCAACTCTTTCTTTTGCGGTGTGTTTGTTGGGATCCGATGAATTGTGAGTTTATGATCAGATCTATGAAAACATATTCATGCTTGATTATTATAGCCTCGTATTTCTTCTCAGATATTTGTTTTTTGTCTGGCCAACATGATCTTTTATCTTGCAATGGGAAGAGGTGCTTTGTGATGGGTTCGATCTTGCGTTGCTCAATCTGAGTGATCCAAAGAGACATGACACACATGTATCATTGCTATCAAGGATAAAATGATGGGGTCTATTCCTACATGAATAGATTTTGTCTACATCATTTCATCATTCTTAAGGCATTACTCCGTTTCTCCATGAACTCAATACACTAGATGCATATTGGATAGCGGTCGATGTGTGCAGTAATAGAAGTAGATGCATGGAGAAGTCGGTCTACTTATCTTGGACGTGATGACCATATACATGATTATTGACTTGAATATCGTCATAATTATTTGCTTTTTTATCAATTGCCCAACAATAATTTGTCTAGACACCGCTTGCTATTTTCTCGAGAGAATCCACTAGTGAAACCTACGACCCCCAGGTCTAATTCACATCATCTATTTGCAATATATGCTTTGCTATTTGCTTTTCTACTTTATTTGATCTTTTGTTTTCAGATCTATATTATCGAAAAACCCAAAAATACCTTCTTGCGTTCTATTTTCTATCACTCTTGTTTGCATCTATCAATCTATCCTTACTTTACCCATGAGGAATTGACTACCCCTCTACGCGTTGGGTTGCAAGGATTTGCTATTTGTGTGCAGGTGCTGCTTACATAGTCTTGTGGATCTTCCTACTGGATTGATACCTTGGTTTCTTAACTGAGGGAAATACTTGTCGTTGTTGTGCAACATCACCCTTTAAGCTTGGATAGAAACCAACGCATTTGCGAGGAACATCAGGGAGCCGTCGGGGCAGGAAAGACGCCGGCTCAAGCTTTGGCGGACTTGATGATAGAGATGAAAAACCTTCTGGCATCACCGGTTCACTAGAAAACCAGGACGAGCACAACGTAGAGTTGACTAAGCTTTGAGCTTAGATGACCAAGATCCAGGAGGAAATCAACGTTGAGAACGTTCGCATGGCAGAGTTACGGGCTCGCATCCATGGCGAAACTGAGCGTTTGAAGGCAGAAGCATGGCAACTTGGACTTCACCAAGATTCCTCGGAAGATGTTCACCGAGGAGACACGAGAGTCACCGACCACTTAACCTTGAACTGGCCGGACTAATCGATACTCCACAACACACGCCACGAACCGGGCAACCTCGAGTGGAACAACCCCATCAGCCGGCTCAGCAACCTCAGATGGATCAGCCACCACCGGCCCAGGCATCACCTCGTTGTTTCCACACGCCAGCGGGTTACTTATCCAAGTCGGTGGATAATATGCTAGAAGCAACTCGACACCATGAAGCCCTTCCTATTACTGGAAACACCCCAATTGAAGTTGAAGCCAGGAACGCCATCGATATGTTGAAAACAGCAGTCACCCAACATGCACAATATTCCTATACTCGAGACTGGGTTCGTTCTACACCTTACGCAAGCCACAGTAAGAGCTGCCACGATTCACCAACAGTGTCTAGTAGTGGTCGCATGCAGCAGCCTCTAAATTCTCCAAACTGGCTTGTGGTTTCGGATGCCCAAGCAGTTGTGGATGTGGCTCGAGCCTTACGAGAAGAAAATGTAGAAGAAGCAACGGCGGGTCAGGTACCACCCTTTGTGACCCTACCTGTCTCTTTGTCGGCGGGTCTAAACAGCAGGAAAATTGGAGTTCCACTCCTATCTTCAGATCTTCGCAACAAGTGTATGCCTAAGGATTTTAAGGGTCCTCGCAAGGTTCCTAATTACACGGTCGATCTCAAGCCAATGACATGGGTTGAAAGTTATGAGATGGCTATGGACATGCTTGATGTTAGCGATGTTGTATGCGCTAAGTACTTGACTATGATATTGGGAAGACCGGCACATACGGGGTAGACAAACCTACCCCCCCCCCCCCCAATTCCATTAACTCCTAGTCAGAGCTGAAGGAACGTTTCATCAAGAATTTCCAAGGCACTTGCAAGAGACCGATGACGATTGTTGACTCACAGCATGTGTACAACGGTCGGATGAGTCGGCTCACCGCTCGACTCGTCGGGTCGTAGAAATCATCCACTCATCTCACAGTATCACAACTGCTCAAGTTGTTCTGATTTTGGAGAAAAATTCCCACTTCCAACCACTTTTTCAGAAGCTTGGGCACCTCAAGCGAAAGGTTCAAGATATGGGAGACCTTATGGATGTCCTTACTAGGAATGCTGAGTCTAACAGCATTAAAGATCCTGGATCGGATGAGGATAAATCTGGCAAAGGGAAGAAGCATGAAAATGGCAAAGGTCATCGGCAACACAATTTTGGGCATCAGGGAAACCATAATAATGAGGGCAATGGTGGAAAATACAATCATCCGGATGGCGGGTCAGATTTTGTTGCTAATACTAACATTGATTTAAAAAACTAGCGACGAAGCAACAATTGTGACAGTGCTTATAATGGGAAGCCGCGCAATTATGAAGAAGCACTGAAGGGCCCTTGTCCTAAGAACAGTCTCCCCAATAGGCCATCCACTCACTCATGGGAGAATTGCCACTTTATGCATGCGTTCTGGAACCAAGCTTTCCAGGATTTTCAAGGAGGCAACGATGGTGGAAATCCAGGCCATCCCGACAGGTTTAGTGGTGGCTCATCTGGGTGCTTCGCGGGTCTAGGCTCCCACGGATCGGCTGACTCACGTGCACGCTACGGATATTCTGGCGTTAAAGACAATGGACAACAACGCTCGAGATAGGGAAATCAGCAGCATGATAATCAAGACGGTTTTCAAAGTAACCCTAAGCAACTAAGAAGCAAACAACATCATGTGTTCACCACTAGTATTTGTCGGTGGGAGAATAAGGTCAAAAAGAGGGCCATCAATATGGTCGAGCCGACGACCCCCAGATATTTGAGTTGGTCCGAGTACGCAATCACGTGGAGTGGAGAGGATCATCCATCTTAGGTTGATAATCCGGGTGGTCTAGCTCTGGTGGTGGCGCCTCAAGTGGGAGGTTATGATCTCAACAAAGTTCTCAAGGACACAGGAAGCAGCATCAACATCTTATACTATGACACTTTCCAATGCATGAAACTTTCCGAGGACAGGTTGCAACCATCTTGTACAGTGTTTCATGGAATTGTCCCTCGAAAATATGCATATCCAATCGGCCGGATCAAACTAGATGTTGCGTTTGGCTCGCAGTTCAACTATAGACGTGAATCTATGATGTTTGAGGTGGTCAAAATTAAGAGCCCATAGGATGCTCTTTTTGGACGACCAACTTATGCTCCGTTCATGGCTCGGGCTTGTTATATCTACCTTAAGCTTAAGGTGTCGGGGAAAACGGTACCGTCACAGTCGACGGGAGTCAAAAAATCGCCTAAGAGTGCGAGGAAGGGGATGCAGCTTATGCAGAATCAACTCGTGCATCCAAAGAGTTAAAGTAATACACAACTAATGTTGACCCAGCCGACATGACTTATCTTAAGAAGCCACCCACGGAATTTGAACCCACCCTAAAGTTCAAGCTCGCTAAGGATACTAAGCAGGTGGACTTTACTCTTGGTAATTCTTCCGAGCAGTTCACTATTGGGACAAGGCTAGATCCCAAATAGGAAAGCACGCTCATCGAGTTCATCAATGAGAATCGAGACATATTTGCATGGAAACCTTCTGGCATGCCTGGAGTATCGAGGGAACTCGCTGAGCACCACCTCATTGTTGATCCTAATATGAAACCTATTCGGCAATTCCTCCGTCGTTTTAACAAGGAGAGATGGAAAGCTATTGGTGAAGAAGTAGCCCGACTCCTAGCTATCGGGTTCATCATTGAAGTATTTCACCCAGAGTGGCTGGAAAATCTGGTGCTTGTTTTGAATAAGAACGAGACTTTGCATATGTGTGTTGATTACACAGATCTCAACAAGGCCTGCCCCAAGCATGTGCTTGCTCTTCCTCCGTTGACCATATCATTGACTCCACAGCTGGATGTGAACGCATGTGTTTCTTGTATGCTTATTTTGGTTATCATTAGATCAAGATGGCTTATGAGGATCAAGATAATATGGCCTTCATTGCCCCTTTTGGCACTTTCTGCTATGTCTCAATGCATTTTTGGCTTAAGAGCATGGGGGCTACTTATCAGTGTTGTGTCCAGAACTGTTTACACTGCCAAATTTGGCGCAACATTCATGCTTATGTCGATGATATTGTGGTTAAATCCCACAAGAAGGGGAATATGTTGGATGGCCTCAAGGAAACATTTAATAACCTTCATATATACAAGATGAAGCTTAACCTGGCCAAGTGCTTCTTTGGAGTGCATGTGGGCAAGTTGCCGGGATTCTTGGTTTTGGAGCGTGGCATTGAGGCCAACCTAGAGAAAATCAAAGTGGTGATAACCAGCGTATGGCGGGTCGTATTGCAGCTTTGAGACGATTTATAAGCCACCTTGGGTAGAAGGCGATTCCTCTCTATCAGTTGCTCAAAAAGACTGATAATTTTGTCTCGGCCGATGCCGTCAATGATGCGTTTGAAGCACTGAAGAAACAGTTGGTTGAGCCGGCCGTTTTAGCCACCCCCATTGGTAAAGAGCCTATGCTATTGTACATTGCCGCAAATAAAAAATCGGTGAGTGTTGCCCTTGTTGTTGAGCACAAGGAGGCAGGGAAAGAATATCTAGTGCAGAGACATGTTTATTATGTCAGCGGAGTTTTAACCTTATCAAAACAACGATACCCACATTGGTAGAAGCTGTTTTTTGGTGTCTTCATGGCCAGCCGTAAGCTCTAGCACTATTTCCAGGAACATCCAATCACACTGGTCAGTTCAGCTCCTCTCAGAGATATCATCAATAACAGAGAGGCCACAAGCCGGATTGCTAAGTGGGCGATCAAGCTTGGACAACACCACGTGAAGTATGTGCTTCGGACGGCTACGAAATCTCAATCTCTGGTGGACTTTATTAATGATTGGACTGAATTACAAGTCCCCGAAGGAAAGCCAAATATCACATACTGGACAATACACTTTGATGGGTCAAGAGAGATGGACGGCTCAGGGGCTAGAGTTATTTTATCTTCCCCTCGCGGTGACAAATTTTGTTATGTCTTATGGCTTATGTTTCCTTGCACTAACAATGAAGCTGAGTATGAATCTGTCCTTCACGGGCTCCATATGGCCAAGGAGATGAACCTCAGCCAGGTCAGATGTTTAGGCGATTCAGATTTGGTGGATCAAAAAGTATCACGAACTTGGGATTCCAAGGACCCTCTCATGGCGGCTTATAGACGAGCAGTCACAGTTATTGTAGGTCATTTTCAGGGTTATCAAGTTGATCACATTGACCGTTGGCTCAGTGAATCTCCAAATGCCTTGTCCAGATTTGGCTCTCACTGTAATATAGTGCCACCTAATGTTTTCCTCATGTTCTCTAGAATCCTTCAGTTAAGTTGCCATAAGAGGAGGACATTGCTATCCCAGATGCTCAGGCACAGCTGGTGGCGGCTCTTCATGCAAGCCCTGATTGGACCATACCATATTTGGCATATCCGACGTGAGGCGAGGTCCCTAATGAGGAAATCATCGCCCGACAAATTGTTAGACGTTGCGAATCCATGACTATAGTCAATGGCTAGTTACACCGACGAAGTGTCACTCGCATTTTTCAACTTTGTGTTTCTCCTACCGAAGGATGTGAAATTCTTAATGAAATCCATGCCAGAGATTGTGGTCATCATGTTGGCTCAAGGTCTTTGGTTGCAAAAGCTTATCAACGTGGTTTTTACAAGCTTGCTGCTCATGTTGATGCAGAAGAAATCGTGCGAAAGTGTGTTGGTTGCCAGAAGTTTGCAAGACAGGCTCATGTCCCGGCTCAAGAGTTACAAACGATTCCAATAACTTGGTTGTTTGCAGCGTGGGGGCTCGATATGGTGGGTCCTTTCAAAATGTCGTGAGATAAAAAGGCACATCTTCTGGTTGGGGTGGATAAATTCACCAAGTGGGTTGAAGCTGAGACAATCAGTAAATATGATGCCGATACTGCGGTGAAATTCGTGAAAAAGTTGATTTATCGATATGGTTTCCCACATAGCATCATCACAGATAATGGCACAAATTTGTCTAAAGGAGATATGGAGGAATTCGGCCAACGAGAACATATCGGGCTTGCATCAGTAGTACATCCGCAATCTAAAGGACACGTAGAGCGGGCCAACCAGGAATATTTAGGTGGGATGAAACCCCGGCTCATGGTCGCTTTGGAGCGAACACCGGGTTGCTGGGTCGAAGAATTTCGGTCGATACTTTGGAGCATATGGACTACTCCTAATAGATCCACATGCTACACGCCGTTTTTTCTGGTTTATGAAGCACATGTTGTTTTACCAAGTGATATCATGCATGCCTCCCCCATAGTTATAGCTTATGTTGAAGCAAACAATAAACAAGCTCACCAAGATGCACTTGATGCATTGGACGAGGAACGTGACCTTGTTGCCTCATGATGACCCACAAGTATAGGTGATCAATCATAGTCCTTTCAATAAGTAAGAGTGTAAAACCCAACGAGGAGCAGAAGGAAATGATAAGTAATTTTCAGCAAGGTATTCTCTGCAAGTGCTAAAAGTAACAGCAATAGATTGTTTTGTAGCAAGATAATTCATAACAAGTTACAATTAACAATAGTAGCAAAGGTGCAGCAAGGTAGCCCAGTCCTTTTTATAGCAAAAGACATGGCTGAAAGTTCTCTTATATAAATCAAGTGCTCCCGAGGACACATGAGAATTTCTGTCTAGTCATGTTCATCATATTAAGTTGATTCGTGTTCGCTACTTTGATGATTTGATATGTGGGTGGACCGGTGCTAAGGTGATATTCTTACTTGAACTAACAACCTACTTATGATTACCCCCTATCGCAAGCATCCGCAACTACAAAAGAAGAATTAAGATAAATCTAACATAGCATGAAACATGTGGATCCAAATCATCCCCTTATGATGCAACGCATAAACTGAGGCTTAAGATTCTTTCACTCTCGCAACCCATCATCTATTTGTTACTCCACAATGACTTACCTTAGGCCCATAGAATGGTGAAGTGTCATGTAGTCGACGTTCACATGACACCACTAAGAGAAGTAACAACATTCATATCATGAAAATATCAAACAAATACCAACTTTATATGATTACTTATAACAAGACTTCTCCCATGTCCTCAGGAACAATAATTACTACTCACACATCATCAGCGTGTTCAATATCATAGGTGTAATAATAATAATTAAGGATCTGAACATAATTTCTTCCACCAAGTAATCCAACAAGCATCAACTACAAGATGTAATCAACACAACTAGTAACCCACAAGTACCAATCTGAGATTTTGAGACAAAGATTGAATACAAGAGATGAACTAGGGTTGGAGATTAGATGGTGCTGGTGAAGATGTTGATGAAGATTGGTCCTCGCACATAGGAGGAAGCGTTGGTGATGACGATGGCTTCGATTTCCCCTCCTGGAGTGAAGTTTTCCCGGCAGAATCTCTCTCCTCGAGAGCAAAAGGGCCTCCGCCCAGGTTTGCGCCTCGAGACGGCGACGCTTCTCCCGAAAGATAACATATGATTGTTTCAAGGGTAAAACACACCATATTGAATAAGATGGTCGCAAGAGGGCCTTCTGGGTGACCAGGGGGCGCCCTGTTGGCTTGCACCCAGCCGGTGGCCCCTCTCCGGTATACTTTTGGCCCAGAAATTCTCAAATATTCCAGAAACATTCTCTGTAAAATTTTAGGTCATTTGGAGCAAGTTGATTTTTCTGCCATTTTCTCGGTTTCCCGGTCCAGAATTCCAGTTTCCAGATATTTCCCTCTCAGTGATGTACCTTGCACATTCAGTGAGAAAGAGCATAAGAATTGTATGATAATAAGGGATAATGGACAGGATCAACACAAATATCAATAGTAATTCATGGTTCAAAATGAGCGTATCAATTCCCCCAAGCTTAGACCTTGCTTGTCCTGAAGCGAAAGCCTAGCTCAAAAATAATGAGCACATGATTTGACAGAGAGGTGACAATAAAAAGAAAATACGAGCATGAGAGCATCATGAATATTAGCATGACAACAAGTATTTTTATCATACAACTTTTCAAAAACAAGTAACATTCCATTCACAGCTATTAGAGTATGAAGCATAAACCTTATTGATAATCAACAAACTATGTTGTGAGCCATTGGGGAAATCATAATTCAGAGGAGAGTCTATGTAAGAGCTTTCTTTTTGGCAAATTAGCATACTCAACTATCATTTAATCCTCTATGATTGCTCACGCTCAAGGCATATTTTTGGAGCTCATGTTTCCATAGTGTTAGAGCATATTTCTCCATATGTAGTTTTGGTAATTGATGAAAATCCCTATGGACTATGGTTTCCTTAAGTTATATTTGAAAGATTTGTCCATAGGCACTTCTTGAAGTCCATCTGTTGGTTTCGAGGAGTTTATATGATGAACAAGGTGGTATTCAAGGTTTTATCCAAAGATTGGTCATAAAGACACAAGGTTGATCAAGATAAGTCAAAGAGTGAATCAAGTTGATCAGTACACAAAGCGTACAAGATGCACTGAGGGGGATCAAGTGATCCCATGGTATGGTAAGCATTGTCCATTACGCTTTGTGTAGTAACCCATGGTATTCGTGAGAGTTCTATGTGTGGTTAGGTGTGTTTCCATGGGATTGCATCAAGAGGAAGATCTCATCCAACCCATGGAAGATTGTGGTGTGCAAGTTCAAGTGGAGCATCATGAAGAGATCATGCTTGAAGCTTGCCGTCCATTGTGGTGATAATGGACTTGTGAAGATGTGCCGAAGAGTGGCTCACCCATAGTGGAGTATGGGGAGCAATCAACTAGTCTTCATCGAGCCAACGCAATCAAGAAAGGTGATCCATCTTAAGGAGGACAACATCATCATCATTTAGCTCAAGAGGACTATGCACAAGGCAAAGGTTTGTTCTTGATAGGTTTTCTATTTTACCGGTATTGGTGCATTAGTTGGGAGACTGGGTTACAGGATAGATTGTCATACTATCAAGGGGGGCTCTCAAGTGAGTAGCTTGATCATATCGTTCGTTGAGAGGTCAAGCCATTGCATTCTTGGAATCATTGTCTTTCTTGGTTCTTGGTTGGTTTTTCTCTCTATAGGTTCTTACGCTTATGGTCATCTTCGTCACAAGCTTGAGTTCATTGAAAACGGAGTTCATATGCATCTTCTATGATGTTATCAAAGTTGGAGTTTTGTCGGTTCTTCAATAGAGGTTTCACATCTCTTTATTATTGGCATTTTCATAATTGCATGTTCTAAAGATAACCAACAAGCTTGGATAGTACTTGTCGTGTGCTATCCAACAAGCTTGAGTTTGCTCAATTTGGAGCTCGCACTACTAGGAGAAAGCCTACTAGCAGTGTTGGTAATTGGGCTAGCAGTAGCGTGGGCACTAGCGCTACTAGTAAGGCGCTACAGCTAACTTCGAGCAGTAGCGTTGGTTGGCCCATGCTACTGCTATGCCAACTTAGCAGTAGCGTAGGTTCGATCGACGCTACTAGTATATAGTTGTAGCGTCGGCTAAAAGCGCTACTACCTTCTGCTAAACCGCACTTCTGCTATACCTACTTAGCAGTAGCATTGGTCCTACCAGCGCTATTCCTATATTTACAAAAAAAAAATATATGTATTTGCGTTGTATTTCTATAGGTTTTATACAATTTTCTAATCATATCATAGACATGCAATATGGTCATCATATCATACACATAATAGTCTCATCATATCATCACACCATCCACGGAAATCATGTCATCTCATCATATATATAATATCACGATATAGCGATACAAGTTAATTAAGTGACATGTCCCGAATACAAGCAACTGCATGGTCATCACATACACATGTTTCGTCATATTTCTAAATAAAGATATAGAAGATAAGAGCGATCACTATGAGCAGGAGCGTGATAATGTAGTAGTTATTGAGGTGTCGGTTTTGATCCCTCTCTCGCGCTAGCATGAACCTCAAGTAACTAACTTCCGCTTCGCCTCTACTATCGAACCCTCTCTGGCTACCGCCCAGAAATTGGTGCACCTGGGCCTGACACTTAGGCCACTCTTCGTACACTCCTAGAACCTTCCCTATATACACGACATAACACTTCTTCGCAATCGATGATCTATGTACCTGCATCATCACATGAGTCAATAATATGCAACATAATATATAGTTGAGCAACAAAAAGAGACGGAGTTAGCAAAAATAGAAGTAACATATCATAAGCATAAATAACAAAGTTCATCGTACCTAAATGGACACATTGTCATATATTGTTAATCACTCCAACATGTCGTGTCATCATCCAAATGAGGGAGGAAGGACCCGAGCTCATTGAAAGGCTTCAGGTCGAGACACTGAGGGGCTACGCGTGTTCGGATGTCTTCACGTGACATTTGCCCTTCTTCGTAGAACATCCATGTTTTTTCGAGGACCTCCTTCATGATGACTTGGGCAAGTTCATGTTGTATGTGATAGAACTCAACTCAAAGTTGATGATCAGATACATTTCCTAGTGTCTTGTCCCTTTCCAGAATATCAACATCTCAGGATTTAGGTGACATGCGAAGGTTCTGGCAATCCCATCTATACTCTAGCATGTGGTGGATGACACGGAATCCATCACTCAAAGCATCTCTCGGATGTTGGATGTAGCAGAAGTCGACCTTATGGGCGAAGGAGGGCGTGTGGTTCCTTGCGCTCTTTTCCTTGATCACTCCACCCTGGTGGCCGTAGAAGAAGATAGCACTGTCGAGCACATCCTTGATGTGGGTGTAATCTTTTTTCTTTATACTCTTCGATGATTCCAAGTAAAGAGCATGGGAGAATCAGGTGTAAAGAATGATGAGGTAGCCCCCCCCCCCCCCCCCCCGTTGTGCAAAATAAGTACACGTCAAGTTAGCCTCCACGCGTGAAAATGAATGATTGAAATCGAAGGAACGATATATGAGGATGACTTACATGGGATGACAAGGCAGGAGAATCGCCTCCTTGTCCTTATTGGCGACCATGAAATCAGCGATGTAGTTCCTCGCATATTCACGGTGCTCTGGGCAGACTACCAAGAAGCCCTCGTGCATAAAGTATAGGTCAGCGACACAGATATAGGACATCTTCTCGCGCTTGATGATGTAGTTCATGTACAAGGCATAAAGGCAGACGACGGTAAAATCTAGCTTTGTCATGTGAAACATATTGAAGATGTAATCAAATCGAGCGAAGAACTTACCCGTGGGGAATTTCTTGACGTACAACCTTTGTTGTGGCACGTTAATCACATAGAGCACGTATCCTAGATTTTTCAAAGCGAACAAGCTTTTCTACCTCAACAACACAATGTCATGAAGTCTCCTTAGATCGCCGTCTATGGCCTTGCTACATCAACAAAAGTCCTTCCCCGGCAGTGGTGCCAGAGATCCTTCTATCGTCTCTTGAGCTTGCGTTGGTTTTTCCCTTAAATAGGAAAGGGTGATGCAGCACAGGAGCAGTAAGTATTTCCCTCAGTTTGAGAACCAAGGTATCAATCCAGTAGGAGAATCTCGTCAAGTCCAGAGTACCTACGAAAATACAAAAGAGCTTGCACCCAACGCTTTAAAGGGGTTGTCAATCCCTTCAAGATTGTTTGCAAAGTGAGATCTGAAGGCGGAAAGTGCAACGAAGTAAAAAGTGGAAGGCTAAAAATATGGTGTGGAGTAGACCCTGGGGTCCATAGTGTTCACTAGAGGCTTCTCTCAAAATAGCAAGTATTACGGTGGGTGAACAAATTACTGTCGAGCAATTGATAGAACCGCGCAAAGTCATGACGACATCTAAGGCAATGATCATACATATAGGCATCACGTTCGAGACAAGTAGACCGATACTTTCTGCATCCACTACTATTACTCTACACATCGACCGCTATCCAGCATGCATCTAGTGTATTGAGTTCATGACGAACAGAGTAACGCCTTAAGCAAGATGACATGATGTAGAGGGATAATCTAAAACCAATGATGAAAACCCCATCTTTTTACCCATGATGGCAACAACATGATGCGTGCCTCGCTACCCCTTCTGTCACTGGGTGAGGTCACCGCATGATATGAACCCAAAACCAAGCAGTTCTCCCATTGCAAGAATCATAGATCTAGTTGGCCAAACGAAACCCACAACTCGAAGAGAATTACAAGGATATGAAATCATGCATAAGAGAGATCAGAAGAAACTCAAATAAGATTCATAGATAATCTAATCATAAATCCACAATTCATCGGATCTCGACAAACACACCGCAAAAGAAGATTACATCAGATAGATCTCCATGAAGATCATGGAGAACTTTGTATTGAAGATCCAAGAGAGAGAAGATGCCATCTAGTTACTAGCTATGGACCCGTAGGTCTATGGTGAACTACTCACGCATCATCGGAGAGGTCATGGTGTTGATGAAGAAGCCCTCCATATCCGAATCCCCCTCCGGCAGGGAACCAGAACGTGCCCCATATGGGATCTTGCGGAGATAGAAGCTTGCAGCGGCGAAAAAGTACTTTTGATGATCTCCTGGTTTTTTGTGGAATTTTTGGGGATATATAGCCGCAAAACCTAGGGCAAAGGAGGTCCAGGGGGGCCACAAGACTGAGGGTCGCGGCCTCCCCCCTGGCCGCGGGGTGGGGGCTTATGGGGCCCCTAGGGACTGATGACCCACAAGTATAGGGGATCAATCGTAGTCCTTTCGATAAGTAAGAGTGTCGAACCCAACGAGGAGGAGAAGGCTCTGATAAACGGATTTCAGCAAGATAATAACTGCAAGCACTGAAAGTACCGGTAACAAGTGATTGTGTAGCGAGGTGAAACATAGCAAGCAAAAAGTAACAAGTAATAAGTAGTAGCAATGGTGCAGCAAGTCGCCCAATCCCTTTTGTAGCAAGGGACAAGCCTGAACAAAGTCTTATAGGAGAAAAAACGCTCCCGAGGACACACGGGAATTTCTGTCATGCTAGTTTCATCATGTTCATATGATTCGCGTTCGTTACTTTGATAGTTTGATATGTGGGTGGACCGGCGCTTGGGTACTGCTCTTACTTGGACAAGCATCCCACTTATGATTAACATCTCTCGCAAGCATCCGCAACTACAAAAGAAGAATTAAGACAAAGTCTAACCATAGCATTAAACTAGTGGATCCAAATCAGCCCCTCACGAAGCAACGCATAGACTGGGGTTTAAGCTTCTGTCACTCCAGCAACCCATCATCTACTTACTACTTCCCAATGCCTTCCTCTAGGCCCAAATATGGTGAAGTGTTATGTAGTCGACGTTCACATAACACCACTAGAGGAAAAACAACATACAACATATCAAAATACCGAACGAATATCAAATTCACATGACTATTATCAGCATGACTTATCCCATGTCCTCAGGAACAAAAGTAACTACTCACAAGACATAATCATAATCATGACCAGAGGTGTAATGAATAGCATCAAGGATCTGAATATAAACTCGTCCACCAAGTAATCCAACTAGCATCAACTACAAAGAGTAATCAACACTACTAGCAACCTTACAAGTACCAATCGGAGTTGTGAGACAAAGATTGGTTACAAGAGATGAACTAGGGATTGGAGAGGAGATGGTGCTGATGAAGATGTTGATGAAGATGCCTCCCCTCCGACGAGAGGAGTGTTGGTGATGACGATGGCGACGATTTCCCCCTCCGGGAGGGAAGTTTCCCCGACAGGATCGTCCTGCCGGAGCTCTAGATTGGATCTGCTCAAGTTCCGCCTCGTGGCGGCGGCGAAACCACGAAAAAGCTCCACATTGAATTTTTTTCCAGACCAGGATGCTTCATATAGCAAAAGAGGGGGGCTAGTGGGCCTTCAGGCAGCCCACAAGCCTGCCCTGCGCCACCAGGGGGTGGTGGCGGTGGGCAAGCTTGTGGGGCCCTGGTGGCCCCCCTCTTGTAGTTCTTTCGCCCAGTATTTTTAATATATTCCAGAAAAAATCCAAGTAAATTTTCAGGGCATTTGGAGATGTGTAGAATAGTGGACTAGGATTTGCTCCTTTTCCAGTCCAGAATTCCAGCTACCTGAATTCTCCCTCTTCAAATAAACCTTGAAAAATAAGAGAGAAAAGGCATAAATATGGTACCACAAGTAATATAACAGCCCAAAAAGCAATAAATATCAACATGAAAGCATGATGCAAAATGGACGTATCAGGGACCCCCTGCCTTGGCTCTCAAGTCTCCTGATCTTCTTCCGTTAAGGAAAAAATATTTTCGGGGATTTTATTCCGTTTGGACTCCGTTTCAAATTCTCTTATGAAAGGGGTCAAAAACATGGGAAAAAACAGGAACTGGCACTTGGCACTGAGTTAATAATTTAGTCCCAAAAAATATATAAAAGGCATGAAAAACATCCAAAGTTTGACAAGATAATAGCATGAAACCATAAAAAATTATAGATACGTTGGAGACATATCAAGCATCCCCAAGCTTAACTCCTGATCGTCCTCGAGTAGGGAAGTGATAAAGAATGAATTTTTGATTTGGAATGCTACCTAGCATAGTCGTCCTTTGCAACTTCTTTCACGTGACATGAATGTTTAGATCCGTAAGATTCAAAACTATAGTTTTCTATTGACATGAAAACAATAATACTTCAAGCAAACTAGCAGAGTAATCATGAACTTTCAAAATAACAAGGCCAAGGAAAGTTATCCCTACAAAATCATATAGTCTGGCTATGCTCCATCATCCTCACACAACTAATGTAAATCATGCACAACCCCAGTATTGGCCAACTAATTGTTTTCGCACTCATACTTTCTCAAACTTTTTATAACTACAACGCAATACATGAGCGTGATCCATGGATATAGCACTATAGGTGGAATAGAGTGTGGTGGTGGTTGTGAGATAAAAAGGAGGAGATGGTCACATTGAATCGACATATCAAAAGGCTATGGAGATGCCCATTAATAGATATCAATGTGAATGAGTAGGGATTGCCATACAAGAGGTGCACTAGAGCTATAAGTATGTGAAAGCTCAAAAGGAAAACTAGTGGGTGTGCATCCAACTTGCTTGCTCACGAAGACCTAGGGCAATTTTGAGGAAGCCCATCATTGGAATATACAAGCCAAGTTATATAATGAAGATTCCCACTAGCATATGGTAGTGACAAAGCAAGAAGCTCTCAATCACGAAGAACATGGTGCTATTATGAAGCACAAGTGTGGAACAAGATAGTACCATTGTCCCTTCTCTCTTTTTCTCTCTTTTCTTTTTTTCATTTGGGCCCTTAGGTCTCTCTTTTTTTATCTCTTTTTTTATTTTTTTATTTTTGGACTCTTTGGCCTCTTTTTTTTCCTCACATGGGACAATGCTCTAATAATGATGATCATCACACTTTTATTTACTCATAGCTCAAAGCTCAAAATGATGATGACTCTATAGGAAATGCCTCCGGCAGTGTACCAGGATGTGCAACGATCTAGCATGGCGTATGACGTTGAAACGTCTCGCTAGCTATCTTAATAACATAGCTCTTAATATTACCAAATCCACGTCTCAAAACTAATTGAGAGGAATCAAGACTTCTCTTTCTACTCAATGCACATGAAGATGGAGGTTTTTGCATCCTCTTTGGGTACCTATCACATTTGGGACTACTTTCATAGCATAAGCCAACTACCAAGTAACACACCGCCGTGCTCTAAAAGATATAAGTGAAGCACATAGAGCAAAAGTATCTAGCTCAAAAGATATAAGTGAAGCACTATGAGCATTGTAGCAAAATCACGATGAGTGCATGTCTCTCTCTATCAAGAAGGTGTGCAGGAAGGATGATTGTGACACAACAGAAAGAAAAGACTCCTAAGATACAAGACGCTCCAAGCAAAACACATCTCATGTTGTAAATAAAAATATAGCTCCAAGTAATGTTACCGATGGATTGAAGACGAAAGAGGGGATGCCTTCCCGGGGCATCCCCAAGCTTAGGCTTTTTGGTGTCCTTGAATTTGGCTTGGGATGCTTTGGGCATCCCCAAGCTTGAGATCTTTCCACTCCTTATCTCTTTTTCCATGAGAACATCACCCAAAACTTGAAAACTTCACAACACAAAACTTAAACAGAAACTCGTGATAACATTAGCACAAGAAAACAAACTACCACTTCTTTTGGTACTGTAGCAAACTTGAATTCTATCTATATTGGTGTTGGGCTACTGCATTCTCACTTTTCCATGACTAGTACCCCCCCCCCCACCCGATACTAACCATAGTTTCATCAAAACAAGCAACCAACTCAACAAAAACAGAATCTGTCAAAAACAGACCAATCTGTAGCAATATGTATACTTCGTATACTTCTGGTACCTCAAAAATTCTAAAAAATTACGACTGCCTAGGAAAAAGGCATATCAACCAGAAGCAAAAAAAATCAACTCAAAAGCTCTTTATGAATAAAAATGAAAAATCATCTCGTGAGCAAAAAGTTTCTGTCTTTTTCCAGCAGGATCAAACAACCATCACCAAGACTACTCATAAAGGTTCTGCTTGGCTCAAACACAAAAAGAAACACAAAATACACTATCATAACAGAATTATGATGGTGTGGATGCAACAAAACAGAAAGAAAAAAGCAAAAATAAATTCATTGGGTTGCCTCCCAACAAGCGCTATTGTTTAACGCCCTTAGCTAGGCATTGATAATTCAATGATGCTCACATAAAAGATAGCAATCGGACATGAAGAGAGCATCATAAATCATGTGAAAATCACATCTAAGTCTAACATAATTCCTATGCATAGGCATTTTATAGGAAAACAAATTGGCAAGACAACCAGTAGTTACCAAATGCAAGGAAGAAGAAAGAGACAATAGCAATCGCAACATAACGAGAGGTGATTTGGTAACATGAAAGTTTCTACCACAATATTTTCCTCTCTCATAGCAATTACATGAGGGATCATATTCAAATTCAACAATATAGCTATCACATAGGATATTATTTTCATGATCCACATGCATGCAAAGTTGACGCTCTTCAAAAATAGTGGGATTGTCATCAACTAAAGTCATGACTTCTCCAAACCCACTTTCAATATTATTGCAAATATCATATTCATCATGAGGCTTAAACAAATTATCAAGATCATAAGAAAAATCATTACCCCAATCATGATCATTGCAACAAGTAGTGGACATAGCAAAACTAGCATCCCCAAGCTTAGGGTTTTGCATATTTTTAGCATGATTGACACTAATAGGATTTATAGTGAAATCATAGCAATCATGCTTTTCATTCAAGGAGCCCTCGTGAATCACTTCATGAATATCTTCATCACGATTTTCAGATTCACGCATCTCAAGCAAAACTCCATAAAGATAGTCAAGTGCAATCAACTCACTAGCAATTGGATCAACATAATTGGATCTCTTAAAGAGATTAGCAAGTGGATGAGGATCCATATCACTAGATTTTTAGCAAGCGAAGATGCAAGCATATTGAAGGCACATGGCACACAAGCAAAGGAAAGGCAAACGAAAAAAGAAAAATTGTGAAGTGAGGGAGAGGAAAACGAGAGGAAACTGGCAAACAAAGTACATGCAAGAGATGCGTTTGCGACACTTACTTGGATGAGTTCTTGACTTGATCCTCCCCGGCAACGGTGCCGGAAATCCTTCTGCTACGTCAACAAAAGTCCTTCCCCGACAGTGGTGCCATAGATCCTTCTATCGTCTCTTAAGCTTGCGTTAATTTTTCCCTTGAAGAGGAAAGAGTGATGTAGCACAGGAGCAGTAAGTATTTCCCTCAGTTTGAGAACCAAGGTATCAATCCAGTAGGAGAATCTCGTCATGTCCAGAGTACCTGCGCAAACACAAAAGAGCTTGCACCCAACGCTTTAAAGGGGTTGTCAATCCCTTCAAGATTGTTTGCAAAGTGAGATCGGAAGGCGGAAAATGCAACAAAGTAAAAAGTGTAAGGCTGAAAATATGGTGTGGAGTAGACCCTGGGAGCCATAGTGTTCACTAGAGGCTTCTCTCAAAGTAGCAAGTATTACGGTGGGTGAAAAAATTACTCTCGAGCAATTGATAGAACCGCGCAAAGTCATGACGATATCTAAGGCAATGATCATACATATAGGCATCACGTCCGAGACAAGTCGACCGATACTTTCTGCATCTACTACTATTACTCCACACATCGATCGCTATCCAGCATGCATCTAGTGTATTGAGTTCATGACGAACAGAGTAACGCCTTAAGCAAGATGACATGATGTAGAGGGATAATCTCAAACCAATGATGAAAACCCCATCTTTTTACCCTTGATGGCAACAACACAATGCGTGCCTCGCTACCCCTTCTGTCACTGGGTGAGGTCACCGCACGGTATAAACCCAAAACAAAGCAGTTCTCCCATTGCAAGAATCATAGATATAGTTGGCCAAACAAAACCCACAACTCGAAGAGAATTACAAGGATATGAAATCATGCATAAGAGAGATTAGAAGAAACTCCAATAAGATTCATAGATAATCTGATCATAAATCCACAATTGATCGGATCTCGACAAACACATCGCAAAAGAAGATTACATCGGATAGATCTCCATGAAGATCATGGAGAACTTTGTATTGAAGATCCAAGAGAGAGAAGAATCCATCTAGTTACTAGCTATGGACCCGTAGGTCTATGGTAAACTACTCACGCATCATCAGAGAGTTCATGGTGTTGATGAAGAAGCCCTCTGTATCCGAATCCCCCCTCCGGCAGGGCACCAAAACATGCCCCAGATGGGATCTTGCGGAGACAGAAGCTTGCGGCAGCGGAAAAGTACTTTCAATGATCTCCTGGTTTTTTGTGGAATTTTTGGGGATATATAGGCGCAAAACCTAGGGTAAAGGAGGTCCAGGGGCCCCACAAGCCTAAGGGGCGCGGCCTCCCCCTGGCCGCGGGGTGGGGGCTTGTGGGGCCCCTGGGGACCCCCAGCATTGGCTCTCAAGTCTCCTGATCTTCTTCCGTTATAGAAAAATTCTTTTCGGGGATTTTATTCCGTTTGAACTCCGTTTCAAATTCTCCTCTGAAAGGGGTCAAAAACATGGGAAAAACAGGAACTGGCACTTGGCACTGAGTTAATAAGTTAGTCCCAAAAAATATATAAAAGGCATGCAAAACATCCAAAGTTTGACAAGATAATAGCATGAAACCATCAAAAATTATAGATACGTTGGAGACGTATCAGGCCTCTAATGTTGTCTTAGGTAGGATCGGATCACTAGGGATATGGTATTTTGTTGCACCTTTGATAGGTATACAGTCTACAACCTGAGACTACGGAGGCGGATGGCTCATAGAAGAAGTTTTTTCGGCATCATGGCCTTTCTTCTATCTCTTCCTATGCCTTTTTGCTATCGTAAGTGAGCTTATCATACCGTCCCTAATCATCGCCCCCAATGTTGTGAGGCTCAACATTAATGCACGAGACTCATGTTGTTGTTTGCTTGGTTGAGACGGCATCTGGAGGCGTGTCATGCGAGGATTGCAAGAAGATGGACTTATTGCAATCAGCGGACTGCATCGTTTTTCCGACAATAGGCTCCTCCGGAGGCGCTGTAATTTTCTCGAACACAAACCTTGCCTCCATCGACTCCCATGCGGTTGGGATCTTTGCGGTAATTGCCAAAGTGACCCTGCTGCACTCCTCGTCTACTTTCTCGCTCTCCATGGTTTACGGCCCGGTGGACGAGGCCAGAAAAGATATGTTCATCAACGAGCTAGCTAGATCCGCACCACCAAGTTCTGAAATGTGGCTGATCAATGGAGACTTCAACCTCATATACAAATCTAGAGACAAAAATAACCTCAACATCAATCGTAGGCTGTTGGGTAGATTCAGGTCTGCCATTGATCAAGCCAATTTAACAGAGATCAAGTGCAAAAATCGGTGATTTACTTGTAGCAATGAGAGGGAAGACCCCACACTTGTCAGTATCGACAAATTCTTCTGCAACTACGCCTGGGAATCTTTATTCCCCTCCTTCACACTCATGGCCCCTTCTTCTAGCTGATGCCTCTGCCCACCTTCTCCGAGCTCGATTTAGATTTGAAAACTTCTCACCAAACTTCCCCTGCTTCCATGACACTGTCGAGCATGCCCGGAATAGACCAGTGCAATCCTCTTGGGCTTTCTCCAGGATCTCAACGAAGATGGCGAGAACAGCTCGTGACCTAAAAATTTGGACTAAATCCCTCTTCATCGATGCCAAGCTTCAGTTTCACATCGCTACGGAGCTCGTCCTCGTGTTGGACATCGCCCAGGAATCACGCCGGCTATCCCATATATCTGCGCAAGCGGCTGAAGATGTGTTTGCTTGGCATAGTGTTGATTGAGTGAGAAACAAAAAGACAGGCTTCACGCCTCACTTTGTTGAAGGTGGGCGACACCGACACCGGATTCTTCCATGCCAAGCCGAGTTCCCGGCAAAAAAAATATTTCATCCTAGTCTACAAGTAGACGACAGTTTCGCAATGTGCCATGATGACAAAGAGGCTGCTATCTTCAACAATTTTGATTGCGTCTTTGGCTCGAAAGCCCCTCGACCAATTTTCATAGACTAGCACCAGCAAGACTTACCCGGGATCTAGGAAGGAGGCCTGGACAACCCCTTCACTGAATCTAAATTTTGGGAGACAATCAAAGCATCTCCGACACAAGCTGCACCCGGGCCGGACGGATTCATTGACGTTTTCTTCCAGTCTTGCTCGGACATGATCAAGGGCGACATTCTACATGCTTTTCACCAGTTCTACCATCTCGCAGGTAGAAATTTCAGCAACCTCAAATCTACGCTAGTTGCATTGATCCCCAAAAAATATGGTGCTACTAAAGTTTAGGATTTTAGACCGATCAGTCTAATCCACTCGATTGGAAAACTCATTTCAAAAGTGCTCTCCATGCGACTTTTTGCGGTCATTCACACGATCATCTCACTAGCACAATCAACTTTCTCAGCTCCAAGTCCACTCAAGACAACTTCCTATATGTTCAAACGGTGTCAAAGCCCTCCATAGAAAGAAAATGTCGGGGCTCCTCCTCAAACTAGACATAGCTAGAGCCTTCAACAATGTTTCCTTGAAATACCTCCTTGAACTTCTTCAAAAACTGGGCTTCCCTGCTTGATGGAGTGACTGGATCACCCTTCTACTATCATCAGCCTCGTCATCCTTCCTGCTCAATGATATGTATCCAATGTATCTATATTTTTTTTATTATTCCATGTTGTTATATTATCATTCTTGGATGTTTTATGATCATTTTATAGCAACTTTATATCATTTTTTCGGACTAACTTATTGACATAGTACCTAGTGCCAGTTGTTGTTTTTTCCTTCGCAAAAAATCCATATCAGATGAGGTCCAAATGCCACGAAACTTTACGGAGATTTCTTCTGGGCCAGAAGGAAACTTGGAGCCAAGAATGAGCAGCGAACGAGGCCCGGGGGGCACTAGACACGAGGGCACGCGAGAGGCCCCTCGCGCAGCCTCGTTTTCTGGTGGGGCCCTCAGACACCTCCACCACCGCCTCCGAGCTCTATAAATATCCCAATATTCAGAAAAAACCTAGAGGAGTCGACGAAGCATCGTTTCAGCCGCCGCAAGTTCTAGAGCCATGAAATCCAAACTAGAGCTCGTTCGAGAGAGGAACACGATCACACAGGGGTTCACCATCATCATTGATGCTCCTCCAATGATGCGTGAGTAGTTCATATCAGACCTACGGGTCTGTAGGCAGTAGCTAGATGGATTTCTCTCTCTTTTCGTTTCTCAATACAATGGTCTCTTGGATATCCATATGATGTAACTCTTTCTTTTGAAGTGTGTTTGTTGGGATCCGATGAATTGTGAGTTTATGATCAGATCTATGAAAACATATTCATGCTTGATTATTATAGCCTCATATTTCTTCTCTAATATTTGGTTTTTGTCTGGCCAACTTGATATTTTATCTTGCCATGGAAACAGGTGCTTTGTGATGGATTCAATCTTGCGGTGCTCAATCTCAGTGACAGAAAGAAACATGACACGCATCTATCATTGCTATCAAGGATAAAACGATGGGGGTCTATTCCTACATGAATAGATATTGTCTACATCATGTCATCGTTCTTAAGGCATTACTCCATTTCTCCATGAACTCAATACACTAGATGCATGCTCGATCGCGGTCGATGTGTGGAGTAATAGAAGTAGATGTAGGAAGAAGTCGGCCTACTTTTCTTGGACGTGATGCCTATATACATGATCTTGAATGTCTTCATAATTATTTGCTCTTCTATCAATTGCCCAATAGTAATTTGTCTACCCATCGTTTGTTATATTCTCGAGAGAAGCCACTAGTGAAACTTATGACCCCCGGGTCTACTTCACATCATCTATTTGAAATCTCTACTTTGCTATTTGCATTTCTATTTTCTTTGCTCTTTTATATACAGATCTGCATTATAAGAAAAATGAAAATACATTGTGCGTTCTATTTGCTATCACTCTTATTTGCATCTATCAATATGTCCATACTTTATCCACGAGGGATTGACAACCCCTCCACGCGTTGGGTTGCGAGGATTTTTTATTTGTGCGCAGGTGTTGCTTACATAGTCTTGTGGATCTACCTACTAGATTGATACCTTGGTTTCATAACTGAGGGAAATACTTGCCGTCGCTATGCTACATCACCCTTTAAGCTTGGAGGGAAACCAACACATCAACGAGGAGTAACAAGATTTCTGGCGTCGCTGCCGGGGAAGATCAAGTCACGATCTATCAGGTTCCTACACACAAATCTCATCTACTTGCAATTACATTATTTACCATTTGCCTCTCGTTTTCCTCTCCCCCACTTCACAAAAATTTGCCTTTTATTTGCCCTCTTTCCATTTGTCGTTTTCTTGCCGGATCTCTTGTTTGTTTGTGTTCTTGCTTGCGTAGTCACGATGACTCGAGAAAACACTAAATTGTGTGATTTTTCCAATACCAACAATAATGATTTTATTAGCACTCCGATTGCTCCTCCCTCCACTAGTGGGGAGTCTTACGATATTAATGCTCCTTTGTTGAATCTTGTTATGAAAGAGCAATTTTCTGGTACTCCTAACGAGGATGTCACCTCCCATATAAACACTTTCATAGAATTGTGTGATATGCAAAATAAGAAAGATGAGGACAATGATATTTCGAAGTTGAAATTATTTCCATTCTCTTTGCATGATCGTGCTAAAATTTGGTTTTCATCTTTGCCAAGAAATAGTATCGATTCCTCGAACAAGTGCAAAGATGCTTTTATCACAACGTATTTTTCGCCCGCGAAAATTATTTCTCTTAGAAATGAGATTATTAATTTTAAACAACTTGAGCATGAGCATATTTCCCAATCTTGGGAAAGGATGAAATTGATGATAAGAAATTGCCTAGCTCATGGTTTGAATTTATGGATGATCATACAATTATTTTATGAGGGATTGAATTTAGTTTCTAAAAATATTTTAGATTCCACCGTGGGTGGTACTTTTATGGAAATTACTTTGGGTGATTCTACTAAATTACTTGATTATATTATGGCTAATTATTCATAGTGGCACACTGAAGGAGATCCTACTAGTAAAAAGGTTAATTCCATTGAAGAAATTGATGCTTTGAGTGATAAAGTTGATGCTCTTATGAAATTGGTTGCTAGTAAGCATGCTCCTATTGATCCGAATAATGTGCCTTTGTCTACCTTGATTGAGCAAAATAATGATCCCATAGATGTGAATTTTGTATCGCGAAACAATTGTCATAATAATGCTTATAGGAACAATTTTAATCCTAGGTCATATCTTGGAAGTTCTTCAAATAATTATGGTAATTCCTGTGGTAATTCTCATAATAATAATTCTAGGATACCCACTGATCTCGAGAGTATTATTAAGAAATTTACTAATGCGCAAAAAGCTTTCAATACTACTATACAAGAAAAGTTGAATAAGATTGATGATATGTCTAGAAGCATTCATAGAATTTCGCATGATGTAGAAAAACTCAAGAATATTTTTTCCCTAAGGTTGATATTAATTAATCAATTAAATCTTTATATGTTTCCATAGATGAAAGTAATAAAAGAACCACTATGCTTAGAGCTAAAAGAGATTTCCAGAAGGAGCATTTCCTGATTGCTTTCATAAAAGTGATGAAGAGATTAAAATGATTGGTGTTTCTTCTATTGGTTCCCTGTTTAGTAATGTTAAAACTAATGATGAGGGAACTCAACAAGAGTCAATTTTAGCTAGAGGGCATTCCCATGGTTTGGAGGGTGAAATTTTTATTGATTTTTTTTATAAAAGTGGGATTGAAGAGGTCAAAACTTTAGCTAGTGATGCACCCACTATTTTAGATTGCAAAAACTTTAATTTTGACAGCTGCTCTTTGATTGAATGTATTTATATGTTGCAATCCATGATAAATTCACCCAATGCCTATGAACAAAATAAAGATTTTACTAAACATATTTCGGATGCGGTAATAAAAGCTTTGGAAGAAAAGTTAGGGCTAGAGATTTTAATTCCTAGAAAATTACATGATGAATGGGAACCCACCATTAAGATCAAAATTAATAATTTTGAGTGCTATGCTTGATGTGATTTGGGTTCTAGTGTTTCCACAATTCCGAAATATCTTTGTGATGTGCTTGGTCTTACCAATATTGAAGAATGTTCTCTCAATTTCCACTTGGCGGATTCTACTATGAAAACGCATGTGGGAAGAATTAATGATGTTCTTATTAATGAAAATAGGAGTTATGTGCCCATAGATTTTATTGTTCTTGATATTGATTTTAATCCACTTGTCCAATAATTCTTGGTAGACCATTCTCGTGAACTATAGGCACCCTGATTGATATGAAAGAAGGGAATATTAAATTTCAATTTCCACTAATAAAAGGCATGGAATAGTTCCCTAGTACTAAGATTAAATTACCATATGAATCAATCATGAGGGCAACCTATGGACCAATCACTAAGGATAACATCACTTAAAATCTATGCTATATGCCTAGCTAGGGGTGTAAAATGATAACACTTGTTGGGAGGCAACCCAATGAACAAATTTTATTTTCAATTTTGCTTTCTGTTCTTCAGTGCTTGCACAATTATTCTACCGTTATAATTGTGTCTTTTGTGTTTTATTTAGTGTTTGTGCCAAGTAAAGCCTTTGGGATCATGTCGGGTGTTAGTTGCTTTAATCCTGTTGAAAAACAGAAACTTTTGCATCTAGTAGAAAAAAATCCTAAATATCACAGAAATGTCAAAAGTATGTGAATTTTGTTTACAAAATATTTATATACAAGTTCCCTATGTTTTCCTATTTTTAGAATTTTTGGAACTACATAAGTATGAGTAAAATTCGAATCTTTACAAACTATTCTGTTTTTAAAAGATTCTGTTTTCTTTGCGTTATGTGCTTGTTTTGATGATTCTATGGTTTGTATCGGGGGGTATAAGCCATGGTAAAATTCGAATATAGTAGGTATAATGCAAAATCAAAATTGGAATAGGTTTTCAACAGTACCTATAGTAAAGTTTGGTTTTCTTATACTAACGGGTTTCACGAAAATTTTGTTGAGTTTTGTGTGATTAAAGTTTTCAAGTTTTGTGTGAGATTACGATTGGTGAAGGAATAAGGAGTGATAAAAGCCTAAGATTGGGGATGCCCCATGGCACCCCAAGGCAATATCCATGGAGTACTAAGCAACTAAGCATGGGTATGCCCCGGAAGGCATCCCCTCTTTCTTTTAAAAACCATCGGTAATCTTACTTCGAGCTATATTTTTATTCGTCGCGTATCATGAGTTGTTCTTGGAGTGTCTTGTATCATTTGTGTCTTTGCTTTATTTTCTGGTTAGTTTTTCATAATAAACCTTGGTGGACACACCCATTTGAGAGAGCTAAATTATGCTATGATTTGTTAGAATCGCTCTGTATGCTTTACTTAAAAAACATTAGCCATGGAACTGCTCAAGTACTTCACTTATATCTTTTTGAGCACGGTGGCGCTGTTATTTTCAAGAATTTTTCTCTCATCCTTCACTTAGATTATTTTAGGAGTTTCTGAAATTTTGTAGAAATCCTCTCTTGCTTCACTTATATAATTTTGAGAGTTGAAAATTTTAAAGAAACTTGTGCTCTCGTTCTTCTCTTATATTTGTTTGAGAGCTTGTTATTTGCTATGAAAAATTGCTTTGAATGAAAACTAGTTCCAAAGTGATGAATGTCCATGAAAAATATGAACTTTCATGAAGATCATTGGATACTAAGCTTGATTCTTTGCAACATTTTTACGATATGAAGATAGTGATATGTGAGTTATGTTGATGAGCAATTATTCTCTAGTAAGAATATTGGTGTTAAAGTTTGTGATTCCCTATGCATGCACTGAAGTCAATAATTATGCTATGAAATTACATCCTACTTGTGTTGCATTACTCATTGTTAGTTATGTTTAATGTTCACTTATGATGATTTTTGTTCCTTGTTTGGGCGCTTCTCAATCTATTTGCTAGCTTTCACTTGTACTAAGCGGGAATACTGTTGGGGAACGTTGCATGGGAAACAAAACAATTCCTACGCACACGAAGACCTATCATGGTGATGTCCATCTGCGAGTGGAGATTAGATCTATGTAAACTTGTAGATCGCACAGTGGGAAGCGTTAAGAAATGTGGTTGATGTAGTGGAACGTCTTCACGTCCCTCGAACCGTCCCACAAACCGTCCCGCGATCCCTCCCACGATCCATTCCGATCTAGCGCCGAACGGACGGCACCTCCGCGTTCAGCACACGTACAGCTCGACGATGATCTCCTCCTTCTTGATCCAGAAAGCAAGACGGAGAAGTAGATGAGTTCTCCGGCAGCGTGATGGGCTCCGGTGGTGGTGATCATCTACTCCTGCAGGGCTCCGCCCGAGCTCCGCAGAAATCCGATCTAGAGGTAAAACTATGTGGAATAGGCTAGAGTTGCACGTGGCAAAGTTGTGTCCCAAAAACCCCTAAACCACCACTATATATAGGAGGGAGGGCGAGGGGCTAGCCTTGAGGGACGAGCCCCTCAAGGTGCACCGGCCGCTAGGAGGAGGAGGACTCCTCCTCCAATTCGGTTTGGGAAGGAGGAGTCCTCCTCTTCCTTCCCACCTCCCTCTTTCCTTTTTATTTTTCTTTTCTTTTGGTATTTTCTTATGTGGCGCCATAGCCCTCTTGGGCTGACTCCACCAGCCCAATAAGGACTTGTGGAGACACCCTAGGGCCTTGGGCTCACTCCCGGGTGGGTGGGGCCCTCCCGATGAACACCCGGAACCCATTCGTCACTCCCGGTACACTACCGGAATTGCCCGAAACTTTTCGGTGACCAAATTAAACCATCCTATATATCAATCGTCGTTTCCGGACCATTCTGGAAACCCTCGTGATGTCCGTGATCTCATCCGGGACTCCGAACAACATTCGGTAACCACACATATAACTCAACTATACTAAAACATCATCAAACCTTAAGTGTGCATACCCTGCGAGTTCGAGAACTATGTAGACATGACCCGAGGCATTCCTCGGTCAATATCCAATAGCGGGACCTGGATGCCCTTAATGGATCCTACATATTATTCTAAGATCTTATCGGTTGAACCTCGGTGTCAAGGATTCATATAGTCCCGTATGTCATTCCCTTTGTCCTTCGGTATGTTACTTGCCCGAGATTTGATCGTCGGTATCCGAATACCTATTTCAATCTCGTTATCGGCAAGTCTCTTTACTCGTTCTGTAATACAAGATCCCGTGACTTACACTTAGTCACATTACTTGCAAGGCTTGTGTGTGATGTTGTATTATCGAGTGGGCCCCGAGATACCCCTCCGTCACACGGAGTGACAAATCCCAGTCTTGATCCATACTAACTGAACGGATACCTTCGGAGATACCTGTAGAGCACCTTTATAGTCACCTAGTTACGTTGCGACGTTTGATGAACACAAGGTATTCCTCCGGTGCCAGTGAGTTATATGATCTCATGGTCATAGGAACAAATACTTGACACGCAAAAAACAATAGCAATAAAACGACACGATCAATATGCTATGTTCATAGTTTGGGTGCCGTTGCAGCTGGCAACTCTCTCCTGCGATCGCTCTGGCTCTTCTCTCTCTCTCTGCAGCTCGATGGAAAGATTCAGAGAAGGTATTTTGTGATGCTCAACTACCGCAGCGTTTTCTTCTCAGCTTTATTTATACTTCGGTTACAGCTAACAGAAATCACCTAGTCTATAGGCCACGATCGAGCATCACCGTCGCGCCATCCCACGACTGCTTCCTCGTCGCCCTTGTTGCCGCCATGTTAGTTGTGACCTCGCGCCATCCCACAAGAACGAGCATTGTGGCGTCCTATCTACTCCAAGAAAATTGGACCTATACTACGAGCATACACGAGAACAGGCTCAGCGCACACGCCACTTATTCTGACGAAACTGAAAAAATCGACACCAGGATCAGAGACATGTGCAGCAGGATTCACACTTCCACACTTCACCCCCTAATACTGATGCCCAGGTGTTATCTCTTGCACACCCAGCATCTGCCACATCTCAACGAACTTGACGCATCCAAGAGCCTTGGTGAGCAGGTCGGCTCGCTGCCTGCTGGTGTTGACGAAGAAGACGTCGACCTTTCCCTCCTTGATGAACTGTCGGATGAAGTGGAAGCGAGTATCGATGTGCTTACTTCGATCATGATACACTGGGTTTTGGCTTAGTGCGATTGCCGACTTGTTATCTACCAGCAACTTGAACTTCACTAGTTCCATTCCCAACATCTTGGCGAGCAGACGGCTCAGCCAGATGCCTTGACATGCAGCGCCTGCTGCCGCTATATATTCTACCTTGTAGGATGAGAGCTCCACAACCTTCTGCTTCTGCGAGGTCCAGGTGATGATGTTGTTGCCGAGGAAGAAGACTACACTCGACGTGCTCTTGCAATCGTCGATGTCAACGGCGTGGTCACTGTCGCTGAATCCGACGAGGGTGGGCGCCGATGAGCCCGCCTTGTAGCAGCATTCGTATCCGAGCGTCCCTTGCACGTAGCGCAGGATCTGCTTTACCACACACTAGTGTCGTGCGCCAGGGGACTCCATGAACCGACTTGCAAACCCAACTGCGTGTGCAATGTCAGGGCACGTGTGAACCAAGTACCGGAGGCTCCCGATCACGCTCATGTACAGAGTTGCATCCATGGCCTCTCCGCCGTTGGTTTTCCCGAGCTTCAGTCGATTCTCGATGGGCGTGTGACATGGTCTGCAGGATTCCATTCCCGTGAGCTCAAGCACTTTACTTGCATAACCATCCTAGCAGAGCGCGATCTCGCCGTCGCCCTGCTTCACCTCAATCCCCAGGTAATAGCTCAGGAGACCAAGGTCACTCATCTGAAAGAGCTCACTCATCTGTGCCTTGAACCTACTGATGTCGTCGTTGTTCGTGCCCGTGATCACCAAGTCATCGACATAAACCCCAACGAGGAGGAATTCTCCGAATAGCCTCGTTGATACAGAGCGTGCTCGAGTGGGCGTCGTCTGAACCCCAACTTGGTCAGGGTTTCATCAAGCTTTGCGTTCCAGGCGCGCGGGGCCTGACGCAGCCCAGACAACGCCTTCCGGAGCATCAACACCTTGCTTGAGCTGTCTCCGTCGATGTACCCAGCTGGCTGGTGCACATACACCTCCACGACAAGGTCATCATTGAGAAAAGCGGACTTTACGTCCATATGATGCACCTCCCAGCCGTTGTGTGCCGCCAGCACCATCAGTAGGCGCACTGTCTCCATCCGCGCGACCGGGGCAAACACTTCACCGAAGTCCAGCCCCTGCCGCTGGGCATACCCCTTTGCCACCAACCTTAGCTTGTGTCTAATGATGGCGCGTGAAGCATCCCTCTTCACCCTAAAGACCCACTTGAGTCTGATCGCGCGGTGGCTGGCAGGGAGAGTCGTGAGCTCCCAGGTGTTGTTGTTGGTGATGAAGCGCATTGCCTCGTCCATGGCGCCCCTCCAAGCTTCGTCAGTGAGGGCCTCCTCGATGCTTGTTGGTTCCTCTGCTGCCAGCATGCACAGCTCAGCTCGTTGTGCCGCCTCTGCATCAAGTTCTTCCAACAAGTTCTCCATGTACCTGTATCGATGTGGTCCAGAGTCTACATCTCTGTTTTCGTCGTGCGTGGGAGGCGTCGCCCACTTGTGCGGCGTCTCCACCGCTGGAGTCGTTGGCTCTGGTAGGGAGCCGGCTGGTGTATGTGGCGGCGCTGGTGCCGAGCCATAGGTGGCTCCGGCATCTACCACTGTTTCTCCCGGAGCGGTGTTGTAGACGACGACGAAGGTGTTCGTCGGAGGCGACGCGGCGACTGTGTCTGTCATGTACTCCCAGTCCCACGGCTTCCCCTCCTCAAATATCACATCGCGCGTCACCTGCACCTTCTTCGCCGCAGGGTCGTAGACGCGATAGGCCTTCACGCCCTCCTCGTATCAGCACCATGGGCGTCAAATGGTCTGCTAGCTCGTCGACACAGGGGCCGAGGCGCTTGACGTGCGCCACGCAACCGAACGTGCGAAGGTGGTGCACGCTGGCCTTCCTCCCATGCCATGCTTCGTACGGCATGACTCCATTGAGGCTCCTAGTGGGGGATTGCTACAGCAACAAAAGTCCTTCCCGGCAACGCCAGGAATTATTCTTGCTACTTCTCTTGTTTGCGTCGGTTTTTCGCTTGAAGAGGAAAGGGTGATGCAGCACAGGAGCAGTAAGTATTTCCCTCAGTTTGAGAACCAAGGTATAGATCCAGTAGGAGGGTCTCGTCAAGTCCAGTGTACCTGCGCAAACACAAACGAGCTTGCAGCCAACGCTTCAAAGGGGTTGTCAATTCCTACAAGATTGTTTGCAAAGTGAGATCCGAAGGCGAAAAGTGCAACGAAATAAAAAGTGTAAGGCTGAAAATATGGTCTGGAGTAGACCCGGGGGGGCATAGTGTTCACTAGGGGCTTCTCTCAAAATAGCAAATATCACGGTGGGTGAACAAATTATTGTCGAGCAATTGATAGAACCGCGCAAAGTCATGACGATATCTAAGGCAATGATCATACATATAGGCATCACGTCCGAGACAAGTAGACCGATACTTTCTGCATCTACTACTATTACTCCACACATCGACCGCTATCCAGCATGCATCTAGTGTATTGAGTTCATGACGAACATAGTAACGCCGTACGCAATATAATATGATGTAGAGGGATAATCTCAAACCAATGATGAAAACCCCATCTGTTTACCCTTGATGGCAACAACACGATGCGTGCCTCGCTACCCCTTCTGTCACTGGGTGAGGTCAGCGCACGGTATGAACCCAAAACCAAGCACTTCTCCCACTGCAAGAATCATAGATCTAGTTGGCCAAACAAAACCCACAACTCGAAGAGAATTACAAGGATATGAAATCATGCATAAGCGAGATCAGAAGAAACTCAAATAAGATTCATAGATAATCTGACCATAAATCCATAATTCATCGGAACTCGACAAACACACCGCAAAACAAGATTACATCAGATAGATCTCCATGAAGATCATGGAGAACTTTGTATTGAAGATCTAAGAGAGAGAAGAAGCCATCTAGTTACTAGCTATGGACCCGCAGGTCTGGTGAACTACTCATGCATCATCGGAGAGGTCATGGTGTTGATGAAGAAGCCCTCTGTATCCAAATCCCCCCTTCGGCAGGGCACCAGAACGAGCCCCAGATGGGATCTTGCGGAGACATAAGCTTGCGGCGGCGGAAAAGTACTTTCGATGATCTCCTGATTTTTTGTGGAATTTTTGGGGATATATAGACGCAAAACCTAAGGCAAAGGAGGTCCAGGGGGCCCACAAGCCTGAGGGCCGCAGCCTCCCCCCTGGCCGTGGGGTGAGGGCCTGTGGGGCCACTGGGGACCCCCTGCCTTGGCTCTCAAGTCTCCTGATCATTTTCCGTTACGGAAAAATTCTTTTCGGGGATTTTATTCCGTTTGGACTCCATTTCAAATTCTCCTCTGAAAGGGGTCAAAAACATGGAAAAACAAGAACTCGCACTTGGCACTAAGTTAATAGGTTAGTCCCAAAAAATATATAAAAGGCATGCAAAACATCCAGAGTTTAACAAGATAATAGCATGAAACCATAAAAAATTATAGATACGTTGGAGACATATCAAGCATCCACAAGCTTAACTCCTGCTCGTCCTCGAGTAGGGAAGTGATAAAGAATGAATTTTTGATGTGGAATGCTACCTAGCATAGTTGTCCTTTGCAACTTATTTCACGTGACATGAATGTTCAGATCCGTAAGATTCAAAACAATAGTTTGCTATTGACATGAAAACCATAATACTTCAAACAAACTAGCAGAGTAATCATGAACTTTCAAAATAACAAGGCCAAGGAAAGTTATTCCTACAAAATCATATAGTTTGGCTATGCTCCATCATCCTCACACAACTAATGTAAATCATGCACAACCCCAGTATTGGCCAAGTAATTGTTTTCGCACTCATACTTTCTCAAACTTTTTATAACTATCACGCAATACATGAGCGTGAGCCATGGATATGTTGGGGAACGTCGCATGGGAAACAAAAATTTTCCGACGCGCACGAAGACCTATCATGGTGATGTCCATCTACGAGAGGGGATATTCGATCTACGTACCCTTGTAGATCGCACAGCAGAAGCGTTAGTGAACGCGGTTGATGTAGTGGAACGTCCTCACGTCCCTCGATCCGCCCCGCGAACCGTCCCGCGATCAGTCCCACGATCTAGTGCCGAACGGACGACACCTCCGCGTTCAGCACACGTACAGCTCGACGATGATCTCGGCGTTATTGATCCAGCAAGAGAGACGGAGAGGTAGATGAGTTCTCCGGCAGCGTGACGGCGCTCCGGAGGTTGGTGATGATCTTATCTCAGCAAGGCTCCCCCCGAGCTCCGCAGAAACGCGATCTAGAGGTAAAACCGTGGAGATATGTGGTCGGGCTGCCGTGGCAAAGTTGTCTCAAATCAGCCCTAAAACCTCCGTATATATAGGGGGAAGAGAGGGAGCCTTGCCTTGGGGCTCAAGGGGCCCCAAGGGGGTCGGCCGAGCCAAGGGGGGGAGTCCTCCCCTTCCAAACCGAATCCAACTAGGTTTGCAAGGAGGAGTCCTTCCCCTTTTTCCCACCTCCTCTTTTTTTCTCTTTTCTCTTTGATTTTCTTCCGATGGCGCATAGGGCCTTCTTGGGCTGTCCCACCAGCCCACTAAGGACTGGTGCGCCACCCCCAAGGCCTATGGGCTTCCCCGAGGTGGGTTGCCCCCCCCCCCCGGTGAACACCCGGAACCCATTCGTCATTCCCGGTACATTTCCGGTAACTTCGAAAAACTTCCGGTAATCAAATGAGGTCATCCTATATATCAATCTTCGTTTCCGGACCATTCGGGAAACCCTCGTGACGTCCGTGATCTCATCCGGGACTCCGAACAACATTCGGTAACCAACCATATAACTCAAATACACATAAAACAACGTCGAACCTTAAGTGTGCAGACCCTGCGGGTTCGAGAACTATGTAGACATGACCCGAGTGACTCCTCGGTCAATATCCAATAGTGGGACCTGGATGCCCATATTGGATCCCACATATTCTACGAAGATCTCATCGTTTACCGGCAAGTCTCTTTACTCGTTCCGTAATACAAGATCCCGCAACTTACACTAAGTCACATTGCTTGCAAGGCTTGTGTGTGATGTTGTATTACCGAGGAAGGCCCCAAGATACCTCTCCGTCACACGGAGTGACAAATCCCAATCTCGATCCATACTAACTCAACAAACACCTTCGGAAACACCTGTAGAGCATCTTTATAGTCACCCAGTTACGTTGCGACGTTTGATACACACAAAGCATTCCTCCGGTGTCAGTGAGTTATATGATCTCATGGTCATAGGAACAAATACTTGACACGCAGAAAACAGTAGCAACAAAATGACACGATCAATATGCTACGTCTATTAGTTTGGGTCTATTCCATCACGTGATTCTCCTAATGACGTGATCGAGTTATCAAGCAACAACACCTTGTTCATAATCAGAAGACCCTGACTATCTTTGATCAACTAGCTAGCCAACTAGAGGCTTGCTAGGGACAGTGTTTTGTCTATGTATCCACACATGTATATAAGTCTTCATTCAATACAATTATAGCATGGATAATAAATGATTATCTTAATACAGGAATTATAATAATAACTATATTTATTATTGCCTCTAGGGCATAATTCCAACAGGATATAGCACTATAGGTGGAATAGAGTGTGGTGGTGGTTGTGAGATAAAAAGGAGGAGATGGTCACATTGACTCGGCGTATCAAAAGGCTATGGAGATGCCCATTAATAGATATCAATGTGAATGAGTAGGGATTGCCATACAAGAGATGCACTAGAGCTATAAGTATGTGAAAGCTCAAAAGGAAAACTAGTGGGTGTGGATCCAACTTGCTTGCTCACGAAGACCTAGGGCAATTTTGAGGAAGCCCGTCATTGGAATATACAAGCCAAGTTATATAATGAAGATTCCCACTAGCATATGGTCGTGACAAAGCAAGAATCTATCAATCAAGAAGAACATGGTGCTATTATGAAGCACAAATGCGGAAAAAGATAGTAGCATTGTCCCTTCTCTCTTTTTCTCTCTCTTTTTTTCATTTGGGCTCTTAGGCCTCTTTTTTTCTCTTTTTTTATTTTTTTATTTTTGGGCTCTTTGGCCTCTTTTTTTTATTTACTCACATGGGACAATGCTCTAATAATGATGATCATCACACTTTTATTGACTCACAGCTTCAAAGCTCAAAATGATGATGACTCTATAGGAAATGCCTCCGGCAGTGTACCGGGATGTGCAACGATCTAGCATGGCGTATGACGTTGGAAACATCTCGCTAGCTATCTTACAATCATGCAATGGCAATATGAGAGTGACGACACATGTCATGAGACGGAACGGTGGGAGTTGCATGGCAATATATCTCGGAATGGCTATGAAAATTCCATAGTAGGTAGGTATGATGGCTGTTTTGAGGAAGGCACATGGTGGGTTTCTGTACCGGCGAGAATTGCGCGGCACTAGAGAGGCTAGCAATGGTGGAAGGTGAAAGTGCATCTATACCACGGACTCACATTAGTCATGAAGAACTCACATACTTGTTGTGAAATTTTTTATTAGTAATCGAAACAAAGTGATAAACGCGGAGGGAAGGGTTGGTAGGTGTTAACCATCGTGCGATCCCGACCTCAACACAAAGGATGACAATCAATAGATCAATTATGCTCTGACTTCCTAACATAGCGGTTCACCATACGTGCATGCTATGGGAATCACTAACTTCAACACAAGTATTTCTAGATTCACAACACCCTACTAACATAGCTCTTAATATTACCAAATCCACGTCTCAAAACTAATTGAGAGGAATCGAAACTTCTCTTTCTACTCAATGCACATGAAGATGGAGGTTTTTGCATCCTCTTTGGGTACCTATCGAATTTGGGACTGCTTTCATAGCATAAGCCAACTACCAAATCACGCACCGCCGTGCTCTAAAAGATATAAGTGAAGCACATAGAGCAAAAGTATCTAGCTCAAAAGATATAAGTGAAGCACATAGAGCAAAAGTATCTAGCTCAAAAGATATAAGTGAAGCACTATGAGCATTCTAGCAAAATCACGATGAGTGCATGTTTGTCTTTCTCAAAAAGGTGTGCAGCAAGGATGATTGGGACACAACAAAAAGAAAAGAATCCTACGATACAAGACGCTCCAAGCAAAAACACATATCATGTGGTGAATAAAAATATAGCTCCAAGTAATGTTACCGATGGATTGAAGACGAAAGAGGGGATGGCTTCCCAGGGCATCCTCAAGCTTACGCTTTTTGGTGTCCTCGAATTTGGCTTGGGATGCCTTGGGTATCCCCAAGCTTGAGCTCTTTCCACTCCTTATCTCTTTGTCCATGAGAACATCACCCAAAACTTGAAAACTTCACAACACAAAACTTAAACAGAAACTCGTGATAACATTAGCACAAGAAAACAAACTACCACTTCTTTTGGTACTGTAGCAAACTTGAATTCTATCTATATTGGTGTTGGGATACTGTATTCTCACTTTTCCATGGCTAGTACCCCCCGATACTAACCATAGTTTCATCAAAACAAGCAACCAACTCAACAAAAATAGAATGTGACAAAAACAGACCAGTCTGTAGCAATCTGTATACTTCGTATACTTCTGTTACCTCACAAAATCTGAAAAATTATGACTACGTGGGAAAAAGGCATATCAACGAGAAGCAAAAAGAATCAACTCAAAAGATCTTTCTGAATAAAAATGAAAAATCATCTCGTGAGCAAAAAGTTTCTTTCTTTTTCCAGCAGGATCAAACAACCATTACCAAGACTAGTCATAAAGGTTTTGCTTGGCTCAAACACACAAAAAACACAATCACAACAGAATTATGAGGGTGTGGACGCAACAAAACAGAAATAAAAAGAGAAATTCATTGGGTTGTCTCCCAACAAGCGCTATTGTTTAACGCCCTTAGCTAGGCATAAAAGCGATAGAATCACGTATCATCGTCTTTGGTGCTCAAGCCATAAGTGGCCCTCATCATGGATTCATAAGGCAATCCTATTTTCTTTCTAGGAAAGTGTTCCATGCCCTTCCTTAAAGGAAATAGAAATCTAATATTCCCTTCCTTCATATCGATGATAGCACCGATAGTCCTTAGGAAAGGTCTACCAAGAATAATAGGGCATGTAGGATTGCAATCAATGTCAAGCATAATGAAATCCACGGGTACATAGTTCCTATTTGCAATAATAAGAACATCATTGATTCTTCCCATGGGTTTCTTGACAGTAGAATCGGCAAGATGCAAATTAAGAGAACACTCTTCAATCTCATTAAAACCCAGAACATCACATAAAGACATTGGAATCGCAGAAACACTAGCACCAAAATCACACAAAGCATTGCATTTATAGTTTTTGATTTTGATTTTGATGGTAGGTTCCCACTCATCATGAAGCTTTCTAGGGATAGAGACTTCCAATTCAAGTTTCTCTTCAAGAGATTTTATCATAGCTTCGATGATATGATCGGTAAAGGCCTTGTTTTGGCTATAAGCGTGTGGAGAGTTTAACATGGATTGCATCAAGGAAATGCATTCAATCAAGGAGCAACTATCATAATTGAATTCCTTGAAATCCATAGTAGTAATTTCATTACTACTCAAAGTTTTAACATCTTCTACTCCACTTTCAATGCTTTTAGCATCAAGATAGATGGACTCTGAATCATTGGGGCACTTTTCAACCAAAGTGGATTCATATCCAGCCCCATAATCAATAGGTTTGACACAAGAAAACAAAGATTCAATGGGAGTCACACCAAGCACTTTAAGATCTTCGTGATTCTTATCACGAGAACACGCCTTTTTAAGCCATTCATGTCTAGCACGAATTTGGGCGGTTCTTTATTTGCTCTCAATCATGGAAACACGCATAGCTTTCAAAGTTTCATCCATGTTGATTTTGGGAGGAGCACATCTAACTTTCAAAGCATCAACATCACTAGACTTTCTATCAACTCTCTTACCATATCGTTAATTTTGAGTAGCTTTTCCTCTATGGACGCATTGAAAATCTTTTGAGAGTTGATGAACTCTTTGATATTACTCTCTAGATCAGAGGGTAATCTATTGTAATTTCCATGAGTATTGCAGTAGGAGTTGCCAAAATTATTAGAGGAGTTACTAGGAAAAGGCCTAGGAACATAGTTTCCTCTAAAAGCATTATTGTTGCCAAAGTTATTCCTATCAACAAAATTAACGTCCAAGCTAGCGTTTCTACTCTCAATCAAAGAAGACAAGGGCATATCCATAGGATCTAAAGGAGCACTTCTACAAGCAACCAAATTCATTAACTCGTCCATCTTAGCACTCAACGAGTTAATTTCTTCTATATTGTGTACCTTCTTACTAGTAGGTGACCTTTAAGTGTGCCACTGAGAGTAGTTCATCATGATGTTGTCAAGGAGCTTTGTGGCTTCCCCTAACATGATTTCCATGAACGTTCCACCTGAGGCGGAGTCCAAAATATTTCTAGAAGCAAAATTCAAGCCAGCGTAAAAGATTTGAATAATCATCCAAAGACTCAAGCCATGAGCGGGAAAATTTCTAATCATTAATTTCATTCTCTCCCAAGATTGTGCAACATGTTCATGATCAAGTTTCTTGAAATTCATGATATCATTACGGAGAGAGATGATCTTAGCCAGCGGAAAATACTTGGATATATAAGCATCTTTGCACTTATCCCAAGAATCGATACTATTTTTGGGCAAAGAAGAAAACCAAGTTTTTGCACGATCTCACAACGAGAAAGGAAAAAGCTTCAATTTAATCACGTCATTATCCACATCTATCTTCTTTTGCATATCGCAAAGCTCAATGAAGGTATTGAGATGGGATGCGGCATCTTCACTAGGAAGGCCGGAGAATTGCTCTTTCATAACAAGATTCAGCAAAGCGGCATTGATTACGTATGACTCCGCACTAGTGGCGGGAGCAATCGGAGTACTAATAAAATCATTATTATTAGTATTCGAGAAGTCACAAAGTTTGGTGTTTTCATTCATGGTGAATTCAGCAAGCAAGCAAGCACACAAGTGAACAAAGAGCAAGAAAGAAAAAGGCGAACAAAAAAGGCAAACAAAAAGGAAAATTGGTGAAGTGGGGGAGAGGAAAACGAGAGGCAACTGGCAAACAAAGTAAATGCAAGAGATGAGTTTGCGACACCTACTTGTATGAGTTAATGACTTGATCTTCCTCCCCGGCAACGGCGCCAGAAATTCTTCTACTACGGCAACAGAAGTCCTTCCCGACAACGCCAGGAATTCTTCTTGCTACTTCTCTTGTTTGCGTCGGTTTTTCCCTTGAAGAGGAAAGGGTGATGCAACACAGGAGCAGTAAGTATTTCCCTCAGTTTGAGAACCAAGGTATCGACCTAGTAGGAGGGTCTCGTCAAGTCCAGGGTACGTGCGCAAACACAAACGAGCTTGCACCCAACGCTTCAAAGGGATTGTCAATCCCTTCAAGATTGTTTGCAAAGTGAGATCCGAAGGCGGAAAGTGCAACGAAGTAAAAAGTGTAAGGCTGAAAATATGGTGTGGAGTAGACCCACGGGCCATAGTGTTCACTAGAGGCTTCTCTCAAAATAGAAAATATCACGGTGGGTGAACAAATTACTGTCGAGCAATTGATAGAACCGCGCAAAGTCATGACGATATCTAAGGCAATGATCCTACATATAGGCATCACGTCCGAGACAAGTAGACCGATACTTTCTACATCTACTACTATTACTCCACACATCGACCGCTATCCAGCATGCATCTAGTGTATTGAGTTCATGACGAAGAAAATAACGCCTTAAGCAAGATGACATGTAGAGGGATAATCTCAAACCAATGATGAAACCCCCATCTTTTTACCCTTGATGGCAACAAAACGATGCGTGCCTTGCTACCGCTTCTGTCACTGGGTGAGGTCACCGCACGGTATGAACCCAAAACCAAGCACTTCTCCCATTGCAAGAATCATAGATCTAGTTGGCCAAACAAAACCCACAACTCGAAGAGAATTACAAGGATATGAAATCATGCATAAGAGAGATCAGAAGAAACTCAAATAAGATTCATAGATAATCTGATCATAAATCCACAATTCATCGGATCTCGACAAACACACCGCAAAAGAAGATTACATCGGATAGATCTCCATGAAGATCATGGAGAACTTTGTATTGAAGATCCAAGAGAGAGAAGAAGCCATCTAGTTACTAGCTATGGACCCGTAGGTCCATGGTGAACTACTCACGCATCATCGGAGAGGTCATGGTGTTGATGAAGAAGCCTCCGTATCCGAATCCCCCTCCGGCAGGGCACCAGAACGTGCCCCAGATGGGATCTTGCGGAGACAGAAGCTTGCGGCGGCGGAAAAGTGCTTTCGATGATCTCCTGTTTTTTGTGGAATTTTTGGGGATATATAGGCGCAAAACCTAGGGCAAAGGAGGTCCAGGGGGCCCACAAGCCTGAGGGTCGTGGCCTCCCCCCTGGCCGCGGGGTGAGGGCTTGTGGGGCCCCTAGGGACCCCCTGCCTTGGCTCTCAAGTCTCCTGATCTTCTTCCGTTACGGAAAAATCTTTTCGGGGATTTTATTCTGTTTGGACTCTGTTTCAAATTCTCCTCTGAAAGGGGTCAAAAACATGGAAAAACAGGAACTGGGACTTGGCACTGAGTTAATAGGTTAGTCCCAAAAAAAATATATAAAAGGCATGCAAAACATCCAAAGTTTGACAAGATAATAGCATGAAACCATCAAAAATTATAGATACGTTGGAGACGTATCAGGGATCGGTTGAGGATGTAGATGGCCGTCCTTACTGCCTCACCCCACAAGGTGCTTGGCACGCCCATCGCCTTGAGAAGACAGCGCGCCATCTCGACGACGGTCTAATTGCGACGTTCCACGACTCTGTTCTGTTGCGGCGTGTATGGAGCTGTGGTCTGGTGTCTAATGCCGCTCTTCGTGCAGTACAGCTTGAACGCGCCAGAGTTGAACTCGCCGCCCCGGTCTGACCGGAACGAGAGCAGCCGACACTCCCCCTGTGCCGCTGCTATGGCTTCACCTTCTGGAACTTTGCAAAAGCCTCATCCTTTGTCCTAAGCATTTCAACCCACATATATCTGTTGTGATCATCGACTACGAGCAGAAAGTACCTGCTTCCACCAGGCGTTGTTAGTGTGATCGGCCTGCACAGATCAGTGTGCACGAGCTCTACGGCACGCTCCGCGCGGTACGTCGCCGCCGGAGGGAACGGCAGGCGATGTTGCTTTCCCAGTGCACAGCCATCGTAGAACTGCTTCACATGTTCTATCGTGGGAAGGCCGTGCACCATGTTCTTGGCGGCGAGGGCGCGCAATGCACGGAAGTGCACGTGTCCATACCGAGCATGCTAGAGCCACACTCTTTCATCTGCTTTGGCCAGCAGGCATACACGCATGGTGATGACGAGGTTGAGGACGTATAGTCGATTCCTCCGTCGAGGAACGCGCGCGAGCTGCACCTTGTGTCGATCGTAGATGTTCAGTACACCACTGTCGATGACGATCGTGAAGCCGTTCTCGTCCATTTGTCCCAGCGAGATGATGTTGCTCTTGAAGGTGGGGATGGAGTACACCTCTGTGAGTGCACGCTGCTCCCCGTTCAGGCCCTCGAACACCACCGTTACTTTTCCCCGAATGCTGACGACCGAGCCGTCTCCAAAGCGAACGGTGCCCTGCACCATTTCATCAAGCACCGCGAAGACCTCCTTTGTTCCCACCATGTGACTCGTGACGCCCGAGTCGAGGTACCATACTCTGTTGTCGGCATCGGCCGGCACCACGCGCTCCTCATTGAGGAGCACTGTCTGCGGCGAGACGATGTCGACTGTCTCCATGGTCAGGTGTTCGACAGCGTGGGCCATCAGGAGCGTAGGCTCAGTGTCGTCCGGGCCTTGTGTGAGGTTCGCCTCCTCACTGCGCTCACTCCGCGGCTGTTGGCACACGCGTGCGAAGTGCCCTTCTTTGCCACAGTTGTAGCATTTGAGCTTTGCCTTCCCCTTGTTCCTGCCGCCGGTGTTGTCGAACCCGCCGTTGTCGTGGCCTCCCTGGTTGTTGTCGCACCCGCCGGTGCCGCGACCACCGTTGTCACGGCCGCCACTCCCGCATCGGTTGCCCCTGCCGCCGTTCCAGCCACCAGCTCCCCCCGAAGAGCCCTCCTCCAGGCTCCTCTGCTTCTGCCGCGCATGCCACTCAGCTTCTGTGAGAGGGAACTGAGCACCACAGGCACCGTCAGCCCTAGGAAGCGTGCACTGGTCCTCGACGGCTTGTAAGCGGCCAGTTACCTCCTCGATGGACATGGTTTTGAGGTCCATGAGGTGTCTATTGAGATGGCAACCTGCATGAACTTGGGTGGAACTAAGCGCAACAATTTTCTCACCGCTTTCACTTCCTCGACAGTGTCCCCGAGCGCCTGAAGATCGTTGATGAGGCCGGTGAGGCGCACCGCGAAGTCTTCTACAGTTTCCATGTCCTTGAACGCCAATGCTACTTCTCAAACAACAGCGCCAGAAATTGACACGTTGACGGAGACTTGCTTGCGTTGGTTTTTCCCTTGAAGAGGAAAGGGTGATGCAGCATAGGAGCAGTAAGTATTTCCCTCAGTTTGAGAACCAAGGTATAAATCCAGTAGGAAAATCTCGTCAAGTCCAGAATACATGCGCAAACACAAAAGTGCTTGCACCCAACGCTATAAAGGGCTTGTCAATCCCTTCAAGATTGATTGCAAAGTGAGATCTGAGGGCGGAAAGTGCAACGAAGTAAAAGAGTAAGACTGAAAATATGGTGTGAAGTAGACCCGGGGGCCATAGTGTTCACTACGGGCTTCTCTCAAAATAGCAAATATTACGGTGGGTAAACAATTGATAGAACCGCGCAAAGTCATGACGGTATCTAAGGCAATGATCATACATATAGGCATCACGTCCGAGACAAGTAGACCGATACTTTCTGCATCTACTACTATTACTCCACACATCGACCGCTATCCAGCATGCATCTAGTGTATTGAGTTCATGCCGAACAGAGTAACGCCTTAAGCAAGATGACATGATGTAGAGGGATAAACTCAAACCAATGATGAAACCCCCATCTTTTTACCCTTGATGGCAACAACACGATGCGTGCCTTGCTACCCCTTCTGTCACTGGGTGAGGTCACCGCACGGTATGAACCCAAAACCAAGCACTTCTCCCATTACAAGAATCATAGATCAAGTTGGCCAAACAAAACCCACACTCGAAGAGAATTACAAGGATATGAAATCATGCATATAAGAGATCAGAAGAAACCCAAATAAGATTCATAGATAATCTGATCATAAATCCACAATTCGTCGGATCTCGACAAACACACTGCAAAAGAAGATTACATCGGATAGATCTCCATGAAGATCATGGAGAACTTTGTATTGAAGATCCAAGAGAGAGAAGAAGCCATCTAGCTACTAGCTATGGGCCCGTAGGTCTATGGTGAACTACTCACGCATCATCGGAGAGGTCATGTTATTAATGAAGAAGCCCTCCGTATCTGAATCCACCCTCCGGCAGGGCACCAGAATGTGCCCCAGATGGGATCTTGCAGAGACAGAAGCTTGTGGCGGCGAAAAAGTACTTTCGATGATCTCCTGATTTTTTCTGGAATTTTTGGGAATATATAGGCGAAAGACCTAGGGCAGAGTAGGCCCAGGGAGCCCACAAGCCTGGGAGCCGCCCCCCTGGCCGCGGCTAGGGGGCTTGTGAGGTCCCTGGTGGCCCCCTGCCTTGGTTCTCAAGTTCCCCGATCGTCTTCTGATTCAAAAAAAATCTTTTTGGAAGTTTCGTTCCGTTTGGACTCCGTTTAAAATCCTCCTCTGAAAAGGGTCAAAAACACGGAAAAAACAGGAACTAACACTTAGCACTGAGTTAATAAGTTAGTCCCAAATAAGATATAAAAGGCATACAAAACATCCAAAGTTTGACAAGATAATAGCATGAAACCATCAAAAATTATAGATACGTTGGAGACGTATCAAGCATCCCCAAGCTTAACTCCTGCTCCTCCTCGAGTAGGGAAGTGATAAAGACTGAATTTTTGATGTGGAATGCTACCTAGCATAGTTTTCCTTTGTAACTTCTTTCATGCAACATGAATGTTCGGATCCGTAAGATTCAAAACAATAGTTTTCTATTGACATGAAAACAATAATACTTCAAGCAAACTAGCAAGGTAATCATGAACTTTCAAAATAACAAGGCCAAGGAAAGTTATCCCTACAAAATTATATAGTCTGGCTATGCTCCATCATCCTCACACAACTAATTTAAATCATGCACAACCCCGGTATTGGCCAAGTAATTGTTTTTGCACTCTTACTTTCTCAAACTTTTTATAACTATCACACAATACATGAGTGTGAGCCATGGACATAGCACTATAGGTGGAGTAGAGTGTGGTGGTGGTTCTGAGACAAAAAAGGAGGAGATGGTCACATTGACTCGGCGTATCAAAGGGCTATGGAGATTCCCATTAATAGATATAAATGTGAATGAGCAGGGATTGCCATACAAAGGATGCACTAGAGCTATAAGTATGTGAAAGCTCAAAAGGAGAACTAGTGGGTGTGCATCCAACTTGCTTGCTCACGAAGACCTAGGGCAATTTGAGGAAGCCCATCATTGGGATATACAAGCCAAGTTATATAATAAAGATTCCCACTAGCATATGGTGGTGACGAAACGAGAGGCTCTCAATCATGAAGAACATGGTGCCATTATGAAGCACAAGTGTGGAAAAAGATAGTACATTGTCCCTTCTCTCTTTTTCTCTTTTTTTTATTTGGGCTATTGGGCCTCTTTTTTTATTTGGGCTCTTTGGCCTCTTTTTTTTATTTCCTCTCATGGAACAATGCTCTAATAATGATGACCATCACACTTTTATTTACTTACAGCTCAAAGCTCAGAACGATGATGACTCTATAGGAAATGCCTCCGGCAGTGTACCGGGATGTGCAATGATCTAGCTTGGCGTATGACGTTGAAACATCGTGCTAGCTATCTTACGATCATGCAATGGAAATATGAGAGTGACGGCACAAGTCATGAGACGGAACGGTGGGTTTGCATGGCAATATATCTCGGTATGGCTATGAAAATGCCATAATAGGTAGGTATGGTGGCTGTTTTGAGGAAGGCATATGATGGGTTTGTGTACCGGCAAAAGTTGCGCGGTACTCAAGAGGCTAGAAATGGTGGAAGGTGGAAGTGCATATGTACCATGGACTCACATTAGTCATGAAGAACTCACATACTTGTTGCGAAAGTTTTTATTAGTAATCGAAACAAAGTGCTAAAAGCATACTCCTAGGGGAAGGGTTGGTAGGTGTTAACCATCGCGCGATCCCGACCTCAACACAAAGGATGACAATTAATAGATCAATTATACTCCGACTTCCTAACATAGCGGTTCACCATACGTGCATGCTACGGGAATCACTAACTTCAACACAAGTATTTCTAGGTTCACAACACCCTACTAACATAACTCTTAATATTACCAAATCCACGTCTCAAAACTAATTGAGAGGAATCAAAACTTTTCTTTCTACTCAATGCACATGAAGATGGAGGTTTTTGTATCCTCTTTGGGTACCTATCACCTTTGGGACTACTTTCATAGCACAAGCCAACTACCAAGTCACGCACCGCCATGCTCTAAAAGATCTAAGTAAAGCACACACAGCAAAATTATCTAGCTCAAAAGATATAAGTGAAGCGCGATGAGCATTCTAGCAAAATCACGATGAGTGCATGTCTCTCTCAAAAGGTGAGCAAGGATGATTGTGACACAACAAAAAGAAAAGACTCCTACAATACAAGATGCTCCAAGCAAAACACATATCATGTGGTGAATAAAAATATAGCTCCAAGTAATGTTACCGATGGATTGAAGACGAAAGAGGGGATGCCTTCCCAGGGCATCCCCAAGCTTAGGCTTTTTGGTGTCCTTGAATTTGTCTTGGGATGCCTTGGGCATCCCCAAGATTGAGCTCTTTCCACTCCTTATCTCTTTGTCCATGAGAACATCACCCAAAACTTCAAAACTTCACAATACAAAACTTAAACAAAAACTCGTGATAACATTAGCACAAGAAAACAAACTACCACCTCTTTAGGTACTGTAGCAATCTTGATTTCTATTTATATTGGTGTTAGATTAGTGTATTATCACTTTTCCATGGCTAGTACCCCCCGATACTATCCATAGTTTCATCAAAAGAAGCAACCAACTCCACAAAAAAACAGAATATGTCAAAAGCAGACGAGTCTGTAGCAATTTGTATACTTCGTATACTTCTGGTACCTCAAAACTTCTGAAAAATTACGACTGCCTGGGCAAAAGGCATATCAGCCAGCAGCAAAAAGAATCAACTCAAAATCTCTTTATGAATAAAAATGAAAAATAATCTCGTGAGCGAAAAGTTTCTGTCTTTTTGCAGCAGGATCAAACAACCATCACCAAGACTAGTCATAAAGGTTTTACTTGGCTCAAACACAAAAGAAACACAAAAGACACTATTATAACAGAATTATTATGGTGTGGACGCAACAAAACAGAAAGAAAAAGATAAATTTATTGGTTTGCCTCCCAAGAAGCGCTATTGTTTAACGCCCTTAGTTAGGCATAAAGCGATAGAATCACGTATCGTCGTCTTTGGTGCTCAAACCATAAGTAGCCCTCATCATGGATTCATAAGGCAATCTTATTTTCTTTCTATGAAAATGTCCCATGACCTTCTTTGAAGGAAATTGAAATCTAATATTCCCTTCCTTCATGTCGATGATAGCACCGATAGTCCTTAGGAAAGGTCTACCAAGAATAATAGGACATGTAGGATTGCAATCAATGTCAAGCACAATGAAATCCAGTGGTACATAGTTCCTATTTGCAATAATAAGAACATCATTGATCCTTCCCATGGGTTTCTTGACAGTAGAATCCGCAAGATGCAAATTAAGAGAACATTTCTCAATCTCATTAAAACCCAGAACATCACATAAAGACTTTGGAATCGCGGAAACACTAGCACCCAAATCACACAAAGCATTGCATTCATAGTTTTTGATTTTGATTTTGATAGTAGGTTCCCACTCATCAGGAAGCTTTCTAGGGATAGAGACTTCCAATTCAAGTTTCACTTCAAGAGATTTTATCATAGCTTCTACGATATGATCGGTAAAGGCCTTGTTTTGGCTCTAAGCGTGTGGAGAGTTTAGCATGTATTGCATCAAGGAAATGCATTCAATCAAGGAGCAACTATCCTAATTGATTTCCTTGAAATCCAAAGTAATAATTTCATTACTACTCAAAGTTTTAATATCTTCTACTTCACTTTCAATGCTTTTAGCGTCAAGATAGATGGACTCTGAATCATTGGGGCGTTTTTCAACCAAAGTGGATTCATATCCAGCCCCATCATCATTAGGTTTGACACAAGAAAACAAAGATTCAATGGGAGTCACACCAAGCACTTTAAGATCTTCGTGATTCTTATCACGAGAACACGCCTTTTTAAGCCATTCATGTCTAGCACGAATTTAGGCGGTTCTTTCTTTGCTCTCACTCATGGAAACATGCATATCTTTCAAAGTTTCATCCACATTGATCTTGGGAGGAGCACATCCAACTTTCAAAGCATCAATATCACTAGACATTCTATCAACGCTCCTAGCCAAATCGTCAATTTTGAGTAGGTTTTCCTCTATGGACGCATTGAAAATCTTTTGTGAGTTGATAAACTCTTTGATATTACTCTCTAGATCACAGGGTAATTTATTGTAATTTCCGTGAGTATTGTTGTAGGAGTTGCTAGGAAAAGGCCTAGGAACATAGTTTCCTCTAAAAGCATTGCTGTTGCCAAAATTATTCCTACCAAGAAAATTAACGTCCAGGCTAGCGTTGCTAATCTCAATCAAGGAAGACAGGGGCATATCATTAGGATCTAAAGGAGCACTTCTACTAGCAACCAAATTCATTAACTCATCCATCTTAGCACTTAACGAGTTAATTTCTTCTATAGCGTGTACCTTCGTACTAGTTGGTGACCTTTTCAGTGTGCCACTGAGAGTAGTTTGTCATGATATTATCTTGATTTTGATAGTAGGTTCCCACTCACCATGAAGTTTTCTATGTATAGAGACTTCTAGTTCGAGCTTCTCTTCAAGAGATTTCATCATAGCATCTACGATATGCGCGGTAAAGGCTTTGCTTTGGCTATAAGCATGTGGAGTGTTTGCAATGGATTGCTTCAAAGAAATGCATTCAAACAAGGAGCAACTATCATAATTGAATTCCTTGAAATCCAAAGTGGGAGTTTCATTACTACCCAAAATTTTGACTTCTTCTACTCCACTCTCCACACCTTTATCATCAAGATAGGTGGACTCCGAATCATCGGGGAATTTTTCAACCAAAGTGGATTCATATCCAGCCCCTCCATAAGTAGGTTTGACATGCGAAAACAAAGATTCAAGAGGAGACACACCAAGCACTTTAAGATCTTCGTGATTTGCATCACTAGAACGCACCCTTTTAAACCATTCATGTCTAGCGCGAATTTGGGCGGTTCTTTCTTTGCTCTCATTCATGGAGATACGCATAGCTTTCAAAGTTTCATCCAAGTTGATCTTGGGAGGAGCGCATCTAAATTTCAAAGCATCAATATCACGAGACATCCTATCAACGCTCTTAGCCAAATTGTCTATTTTGAGTAGTTTTTCCTCTATGGACGCATTGAAAATCTTTTGAGAGTTGATGGACTCTTTGATATTACTCTCTAGATCAGAGGGTAATTTGTTGTGATTTCCATAAGTGTTACCATAGGAATTGCCATAATTGTTAGAGGAGTTACTAGGAAAAGGCCTACGAACATAGTTTCCTCTAAAAGCATTGTTGTTGCCAAAATTATTCCTACCAAAAAAAATTCACGTCCAAACTAGCGTTGCTACTCTCAATCAAATAAGATAGTGGCATGTCATTAGGATCTACGGTAGCGTTTATACTAGCAACCAAATTCATCAACTCGTCCATCTTAGCACTAAGCGAGTTAATCTCTTCTATAGCGTGCACCATTTTGCTAGCAGGCGACCTTTCAGTGTGCCACTGAGAGTAGTTGGTCATGATATTGTCTAGGAGTTTTGTAGCGTCTCCTAACGTGATTTCCATGAACGTTCCACCTGAGGTGGAGTCCAAGATATTGCGAGAAGCGAAATTCAAGCCAGCGTAAAAGATTTGTATAATCATCCACGAACTCAAGCCATGAGCAGGACAATTTCTAATCATAAGCTTCATCCTCTCCCAAGATTGTGCAACGTGTTCATGATCAAGTTGCTTGAACTTCATGATATGGTTACGTAAGGAGATGATCTTAGCCAGCGGAAAACACTTGGATATGTAAGCATCTTTGCACTTATCCCAAGAATCGATACTATTTTTAGGCAAAGAAGAAACCCAAGTTTTTGCGCGATCTCGCAACGAGAAAGGAAAAAGTTTCAACTTAATCACGTCATTATCCACATCTATTTTCTTTTGCATATCGCAAAGCTCAATGAAGGTATTGAGATGGGATGCAGCATCTTCACTAGGAAGGCCAGAGAATTGCTCTTTCATAACAAGATTCAGCAAAGCTGCGTTGATTTCATACGATTCTGCACTAGTGGCGGGAGCAATTGGAGTACTAATAAAATCATTACTATTAGTGCTCGAGAAGTCACAAAGTTTGGTGTTTTCAGCCATGATGACTTCAACAAAAAAACAAGCACACAAGCAAGCAAGAGAACCGGCAAAGGGAAATGGCAAAGGCAAATGAAAACAGCAAATGTGAAGTGGGGGAGAGGAAAACGACAGGCAAGTGGCAACAAAAGTAAATGCAAGAGAAGAGTTTGTGAGACCTACTTGGATAGATCTTGATTTCTCCTCCCCGGCAACGGCGCCAGAAATACTTCTCATGTTTCAAAAGGATCCCCGGCAACGGCGCCAGAAATACTTCTGATGTTTCAAAAGGATCCCCGGCAATGGCGCAGGAATGCTTCTGATGTCCGTTATGGTGCTGCACAAAAGACCTTCCAGTGGCGCCAGAAATGGGCACGTTGACGACACCAGGAATCCTTCTGCGTTGGTGTTCCCTCGAAGCAGAGAGGATGATGTAGCACGGCGGAGGTAAGTATTTCCCTCAGTTTGAGAACCAAGGTATCAATCCGGCGGAGGAGTATCTCAAGATCCTGCACAAACACAAAAGCTTGCACCCAACGCTATGAAGGGGTTGTCAATCCCTTATAGATTGTTTGCCATGTTAGAACTGAAAGCAACAAAGTAACAAAGCAAAGTAAAAGCGGAGATGTAAACGATGGATGTGAATAGACCCGGGGGTCGTAGTGTTTACTAGTGGCTTCTCTCACGAAAGCAAGTAGACGGTGGGTGAACAAATTAATGTCGAGCAATTGATAGAACTGTGCAGAGTCGTGACGATATCTATGCAATGATTATTTCTATAGGCATCACGTCCGAAACAAGTAGACCGATACTTTCTGCATCTACTACTATTACTCCACACGGTGATCGCTATCCAGCATGCATCTAGTGTATTAAGTCTGTAAGAACAGAGTAACGCCTTAAGCAAGATGACATGATGTAGAGGGATAATCTCAAACCAATGATAAAAACCCCATCTTTTTACCCTTGATGGCAACTGCTTGATGTGTGCCTTGCTGCCCCTACTATCACTGGGAAAGGTCACCACATGGCAGAACCCAAAACCAAGCACTTCTCCCATTGCAAGAATCATAGATCTAGTTGGCCAAGCAAAACCCAAGACTCGGAGAGACTTACAAGGATATCAAATCATGCATAAAAGAAATCAGCAAAGACTCAAATATATATCGTAGATAATCTGATCACAAGTCCACAATTCATTGGATCTCGACAAACACACCGCCAAAGAAGATTACATAGGATAGATCTCCATGAAGATCATGGAGAACTTTGTATTGAAGATCCAAGAGAGAGAAGAAGCCATCTAGCTACTAACTACGGACCCGTAGGTATGAAGTGAACTACTCACGAGTCATTGGAGGGGTGATGATGATGATGAAGAAGCCCTCCAACTCCAAAGTCCCCTCCGGCAGGGCGCCGGGATGGGTCTCCAGATGAGATCTCGCGGAAACGGAAGCTTGCGGCGGCGGAAAAGTATTTTCGAGGCTCCCCTGATTTTTTGCGGAATATTTGAGAGTTTATAGGCTAAAGACCTAGGTCAGGGGGTGGCCAGGGAGGCCACAAGCCTGCCCACCGCCGCCTCCCCCTGGTAGTGGAGTGGGGGCTTGTGGGCTCCCTGGAGCCCACCTGGCTTGGCCCAAAAGCCCCCTGGACTTCTGCCATTCAGGAAAAAATCATTTCGGGGTTTTTCTTCCATTTGGACTCCGTTCCAAAATCAGATCTGAAAAGAGTCAAAAACACGGAAAAAACAGGAACTCGCACTTGGCACTGAATTAGTAAGTTAGTCCCAAAAAGATATAAAAAGGTACATAAAACATACAAAGAAGGCAAGATAACAGCGTGAAACCATCAAAAATTATAGATACGTTTGAGACGTATCAAGCAGCGCCCAATCCCATAATTGGTGCGCGTGAGCATGGGATACTGTTGTGGGTTTCCCATGCCCGCGGGTCCTTGCTGCACCTGGTGCATGACCGCCACGCGCCGCGGCCTGCCCCTTGACAGGCTGTGCCCCCGGCGTTCGCCTGATCGCTGCGGCATCAGCGACTTGTCCGGTGTTCCGGCCATCTTCGCAGGATCTTCTCAAGAGGCTCTGATGCCAATTGTCGTTGCAGCTCGCAACTCTCTCCTGCGATCGCTAATGCTCTTCTCTCTCTCTCTCCGCAACTCGATGGAAAGATTCAGAGAAGGAGTTTTGTGATGCTCAACTGCCGCAACGTTTTCTTCTCAGCTTTATTTATACTTCGGTTATAGCTAACAGACATCACCTAGTCTACAGGTCATGATTGAGCATCACCGTCGCGTCATCCCACGACTGCTTCCTCGTCACCCTTGCCGCCGCCATGTTCGTTGTGACCTCGCGCCATCCCACGAGAACGAGCATCGTGGCGTCCTATCTACTCCAAGAAAATCGGGCCTATACCACGAGTGTGCACGAGAACAGGCTTAGCGCACACGCCACTTATTCTGATGAAACTGAAAAAAATCGACACCAGGGTCAGAGACATGTGGAGCAGGATTCAGACTTCCACATTGGGTCTAGTCCATCACATGATTCTCCTAATGAGATGATCGAGTTATCAAGTGACAACACTTGCATATAGTCAGAAAACCTTGACTATCATTGATCAACTGGCTAGCCAACTAGAGGCTTGCTAGGGACATTGTTTTGTCTATGTATCCACACATGTATCTATGTTTTCATTCAATAAATTATAGCATGGATAATAAACAATTATCTTTAAACAGTAAATAAAATTATAACTATTTATCATTGCCTCTAGGGCATATTTCCAACAATATCCCACTTGTACTAGAGTCAATAATCTAGTCCTCACATCGCCATGCGATTTACATTGTAATAAATCTAACACCCATACAGTTCTAGTGTTGATCATGTTTTGCCCGTGGAAGAGGTTTAGTCAGCCGGTCTGCTACATTCAGATCCGTGTGCACTTTGCAAATATTCACGTCCTCTCCTTCGACATAGTCGTGGATGAGGTTGAAGCATCATTTGATGTGTCTGGTGTTCTTGTGAAACCTTGGTTCCTTTCCTAAGGCAATGGCACCAGTGTTGTCACAAAAGAGAGTTATTGGATTTAGTGCGCTCGGCACAACTCCAAGATCTCTCATGAACTGCTTCATCCAGACACTGTCCTTTGTTGCCTCCGAGGCACCATGTACTCTGCTTCACATGTAGAATCTGCTACGACGCTTTGCTTGGAACTGCACCAGCTTACCACACCCCCAATAAGAATAAATACGTATCCAGTTTGCGACTTAGAGTCATCCGGATCCGTGTCAAAGCTTGCGTCGACGTAACCCTTTACGACGAGCTCTTCGTCACCTCCATAAACGAGAAACATTTCCTTAGTCCTTTTCACGTACTTCAGAATATTCTTGACCGTCATCCAGTGATCCACTCCTGGATTACTCTGAAACCTGCCTGCAATACTTACGGCCAAGCTGACGTTTGGTCTAGTGCACAACATTGCATACATGATAGATCCAATGGCTTAAGCATAGGGGACGGAACTCATTTGTTCTTTATCTTCCGCAGTTGCTGGGCACTGAGTTTTACTCAATTTTATACCTTGTAACACTCGCAAGAACCCTTTCTTGGACTGATCCATTTTGAACTTCTTCAAAACTTTATCAAGGTATGTGCTTTGTGAAAGTCCTATCAGGCGTCTCGATCTATCCCTATAGATCTTAATGCCTAGAATGTAAGCAGCTTCTCCTAGGTCCTTCATAGAGAAACTTTTATTCAAGTAATCCTTTACGCTCTCCAAAAACTCCACGTTTTTCCAATCAGCAATATGTCATCCACATATAATTTTAGAAACGCCACAGAGCTCCCACTCACTTTCTTGTAAATACAAGATTCTCCAACCACTTGTATAAAACCAAATGCTTTGATCACCTCATCAAAGCGTTTATTCCAACTCCGAGATGCTTGCACCAGTCCATAAATGGATCGCTGGAGCTTGCACACTTTGTTAGCATTCTTTGCATCGACAAAACCTTCGGGTTGCATCATATACAACTCTTCCTTAAGAAAACCGTTAAGGAACGCCGTTCTGACATCCATCTGCCAGATTTCATAATCGAAAAATGCAGCTATTGCTAACATGATTCAGATGGACTTAAGCATCGCTAACGGTGAGAATGTCTTATCGTGGTCAACTCCTTGAACAAGTGAAAAACCCTTTGCCACAAGTCAAGCTTTATCAACGGTCACATTACCGTATGCGTCCGTCTTGTTCTTAAAGATCCATTTGTTCTGAATAGCCTTGCGGCCTTCAGGTAGTACTTCCAAAGTCCACACTTTGTTTTCGTACATAGATCATATCTCGGACTTCATGGCCTCCAGCCATTTGTTGGAATCCAGGCCCACCATTGCTTCTTCATAATTTGCAGGTTCATTGTTGTCTAACAACATAATTGATAAGACAGGATTACTGTACCACTCAGGAGTAGTATGTGATCTTGTCAACCTGCGAGGTCCGATAGGAACTTGATCCGAAGATTCATGATCATCATCATCAACTTTCTCCTCAACCGGCGTCGCAATGACACGGGTTTCCCCTTGCCCTGCGCCACCATCTAGAGGGACTAGAGGTTCGACAATCTCATCAAGTTCTATCTTCCTCCTCAATTCTTCCGATAGAAACTCCTTCTCAAGAAAAGCTCCGTTTTTAGCAACAAACACTTTGCCCTCGGATTTGAGATAGAAGGTGTACCCAACTGTCTCCTTTGGGTAACCTATGAAGATGCACTTTTCCTCTTTGGGTTCCAGCTTTTCAGGCTGAAGCTTTTTGACATAAGTATCACATCCCCAAACTTTAAGAAACGACAACTTTGGTCTTTTGCCATACCACAGCTCGTATGGTGTCGTCTCAACGGATTTTGATGGTGCCCTATTTAAAGTGAATGCAACTGTCTCTAATGCATAACCCCAAAACGATAATGGCAAATTGGTAAGAGACATCATAGATCGCACTATCTCTAACAAAGTACGATTACAATGTTCGGACACACCATTACGCTGTGGTGTTCCAGGCGGTGTCAATTGTGAAACAATTCCACATTGTCTTAAGTGAGCACCAAACTCGAAACTCAGATATTCACCCCCACGATCAGACCGTAGGAACTTGATCTTCTTGTTATGATGATTTTCAACTTCACTCTGAAATTGCTTGAACTTCTCAAACGTTTTAGACTTGTGCTTCATCAAGTAGATATATCCATACCTACTCAAATCGTCAGTGAAGGTGAGAAAATAACGATATCCGTCGCGCGCCTCCACACTCATCGGACCGCACACATCGGTATGTATGATTTCCAACAAGTCACTTGCACTCTCCATTGTTCTGGAGAACGGAGTCTTAGTCATCTTGCCCATGAGGCATGGTTCGCACTTGTCAAGTGAATCAAATTCAAGTGACTTCAAAAGTCCATCGGAATGGAGTTTCTTCATGCGCTTTACACTAATATGACCTAAGCGGCAGTGCCATAAAAACATGGCGCTATCATTGTTAACTCTAACTCTTTTGGTCTCAATGTTATGTATATGTCTATCATCGCTATCAAGATTCAATATGAACAATCCTCTCACATTGGGTGCATGACCATAAAAGATATTACTCATAGAAATAGAACAACCATTATTCTCTGACTTAAACGAGTAACCGTCTCGCAATAAACAAGATCCAGATATAATGTTCATGCTTAAAGCAGGCACTAAATAACAATTATTTAAGTTCATATCTAATCCTGATGGTAACTGAAATGAAACTGTGCCGACGGCGATTGCATCAACCTTGGAACCATTTTCTACGCGCATCGTCGCTTCATCCTTCACCAGTCTTCATTTCTTCCGCAGTTTCTGTTTCGAGTTGCAAATATGAGCAACATAACCGGTATCAAATACCCAGACACTACTACGAGAGTTGGTTAAGTACACATCAATAACATGTATATCGAATATACCTTATTTTTCCTTGGCCGCCTTCTTATCAGCCAAATACTTGGGGCAGTTGCGCTTCCAGTGACCCAGTCCCTTGCAATAATAACACTCTGTTTCAGGCTTAGGTCCAGCCTTGGGTTTCTTCGTCGGATTGGCAACAGGCTTGCCGCTCTTCTTGGAGTTACCTTTCTTGCCTTTGTCGTTTCTCTTGAAACTAGTGGTCTTATTGACCATCAACACTTGATGCTCTTTTCGGAGTTCTGACTCTGCGACTTTCAGCATCGCGAATAACTCGTCGGGTGACTTGTTCATCCCTTGCATGTTATAGTTCAACACAAAGCTCTTGTAGCTTGGTGGCAGTGATTGAAGAATTCTGTCAGTGATAGCCTCTTGCGGGAGTTCAATCCCCAGCTCAGCCAGACGGTTTGAGTACCCAAACATTTTGAGCACATGTTCACTGACAAACGAATTCTCCTCCATCTTGCAAGCATAGAATTTATCGGAGGTCTCATACCTCTCGATTTGGGCGTTCTTCTGAAAGATAAACTTCAATTCCTGGAACATCTCATATGCTCCATGATGCTCAAAGCGACGTTGAAGTCCTCGCTCTAAGCCATACAAGACTGCACATTGAACTACTGAGTAGTCCTCCTTACGTGTTAACCAAACGTTCTTAACATCTTGGTCAGCCGTAGCGGGTGGTTCATCTCCTAGCGCAGCATTAAGGACATAATCCTTCTTTCCAACTTGCAGGAGCAACTTAAGATTACGAGCCTAGTCTACAAAGTTGCTTCCATCATCTTTCAACTTAGCTTTCTCTAGGGACGTATTAAAATTCAGGGTGACTGTTGCGTGAGCCATTGATCTACAACACAAATATTGCAAAGTGTACTTAGACCATGTTCAAGATAATTAGAGTTTAATTAATAAAATTACTAATAAACTCCCACTCAAAAAGTACATCTCTCTAGTCATTTGAGTGGTACATGATCCAAATTCACTAACTCAAGTCTGATCATCACGTGAGTTGAGAATAGTTTCAGTGATAAGCATCTCTATGCTAATCATATCAACTATACGATTCATGCTCAACCTTTTGGTCTCATGTGTTTCGAGGCTATGTCTGCACATGCTAGGGTCGTCAAGTTTAACCCCAAGTGTTCCGCGTGTGCAACTGTTTTGCACCCGTTGTATGTTAACGTTGAGCCTATCACACCCGGTCATCACGTGGTGTCTCGAAATGATGAACTGTCGCAATGGTGCACAGTCGGGGATAGCACAATTTCGTCTTGAAATTTTAGTGAGAGATCACCTTATAATGCTACCGTCGTTCTAAGAAAAATAAGGTGCATAAAAGGATTAACATCACATGCAATTCATAAGTGACATGATATGACCATCATCTTGCGCTTCTTGATCTCCATCACTTAAGCATCGACATGATCTTCTTGTCACCGGCGCCACACCATGATCTCCATCAACGTGTCGCCATCGAGGTTGTCGTGCTATCTATGCTATTACTACTAAAGCTACAAGCTAGAAATATAGTAAACACATCTGCAAACACAAACGTTAGTTTAAAGACAACCCTATGGCTCCTGCTGGTTGCCGTAGCATCGACGTGCAAGTCGATATTAATTATTACAACATGATCATCTCATACATCCAATATATCACATCACGTCATTGGCCATATCATATCACAAGCATACCCTGCAAAAACAAGTTAGACGTCCTCTAATTTGTTCTTGCATGTTTTACGTGGCTGCTATGGGTATCTAGTATGATCGCATCTTACTTACGCAAAAACCACAATGGAGATGTGCAAATTGCCATTTAACCTCTCCAAGGACCGCCTCGGTCAAAACCAATTCAACTAAAGTTGAAGAAACAGGCACCCGCCAGTCAGCTTTATGCAACGAGGTTGCATGTCAATCGATGAAACCAGTCTCTCTTAAGCGTACGAGTTATGTTGGTCCGAGCCGCTTCAATCCAACAATATCGCCGAATCGAGAAAAGACTAAGGAGGTAAGCAAATCGAACATCAATGTCCACAAAAACTTTTGTGTTCTACTCGAGATAACATCTACGCATGAACCTAGCTCATGATGCCACTGTTGGGGAACGTTGCATGGGAAAGAAAAAAATTCCTACGCACACAAAGACCTATCATGGTGATGCCATCTATGAGTGGAGATTAGATCTACGTACCCTTGTATATCACATGGCAGGAAGCGTTAAGAAACGCGGTTGATGTAGTGGAACGTCTTCACGTCCCTCGAACCGTCCCACGAACCGTCCCGCAATCCGTCCCATGATCCGTTCCGATCTAGCGGCGAACGGACGACACCTCCGCGTTCAGCACACGTACAGCTCGACGATGATCTTGGCCTTCTTGATCCATCAAGCAAGACGGAGAAGTAGTTGAGTTCTCCGGTAGCGTGATGGCGTTCTGGTGGTGGTGATGATCTACTCCTGTAGGGCTCCGCCCGAGCTCCGCAGAAATCCGATCTAGAGGTAAAACTATGTGGAATAGCCTAGAGTTGCACGTGGCAAAGTTGTGTCTCAAAAAGCCCTAAATCACCATTATATATAGGAGGGAGGGGTGGGGCTAGCCTTGAGGGATAAGGACCTCAAGGTGCGCCGGCCTCCAGGAGGAGGAGGAATCCTCCTCAATTCGGTTTGGGAAGGAGGAGTCCTCCTCTTCCATCCCACCTCCCTCTTTCCTTTTTTCTTTTCTTTTGGTATTTTCTTATGTGGCACCATAGCCCTCTTGGGCTGACTCCACCAGCCCAATAAGGACTTGTGGTGCCACCCTAGGGCCTTGGGCTCACTCCCGGGTGGGTGGGCCCCTCCCGGTGAACACCCGGAACCCATTCGTCACTCCCGGTACACTACCGGAATTGCCCGAAACTTTCCGGTGGCCAAATGAAACCATCCTATATATCAATCTTCGTTTCCGGACCATTACGGAAACCCTCGTGACGTCCGTGATCTCATCCGGGACTCCGAACAACATTCGGTAACCACACATATAACTCAACTATACTAAAACATCATCGAACCTTAAGTGTGCAGACCCTGCTGGTTCGAGAACTATGTAGACATGACCCAAGGCATTCCTCTGTCAATATCCAATAGATGGACCTGGATGCCCATATTGGATCCTACATATTCTCTGAAGGTCTTATCGGTTGAACCTCAGTGTCAAGGATTAATATAGTTCTGTATGTCATTCCCTTTGTCCTTCGGTATGTTACTTGCCCGAGATTTGATCGTCGGTATCCGCATACCTATTTCAACCTCGTTACCGACAAGTCTCTTTACTCGTTCCGTAATACAAGATCCCATGACTTACACTTACTCACATTGCTTGCAAGGCTTGTGTGTGATGTTGTATTAACGAGTGGGCCCCGAGATACCTCTCCATCACACGGAATGACAAATCCCAGTCTTGATCCATATTAACTCAACGGACACCTTCAGAGATACCTGTAGAGCACCTTTATAGTCACCCAGTTACGTTGTGACGTTTGATGCACATAAGGTATTCCTCCGGTGCCAGTGAGTTATATGATCTCATGGTCATAGGAACAAATAATTGACACGCAGAAAACAATAGCAATAAAACAACACGATCTATATGCTACGTTCATAGTTTGGGTCTAGTCCATCACATGATTCTCCTAATGATGTGATCCAGTTATCAAGTGACAACACTTGCATACGGTCGGAAAACCTTGACTATCATTGATCAACTGGCTAGCCAACTAGAGGCTTGCTAGGGACATTGTTTTGTCTATGTATCCACACATGTATCTATGTTTTCATTGAATACAATTATAGCATGGATAATAAACGATTATCTTTAAACAGGAAATATAATTATAACTATTTATCATTGCCTCTAGGGCATATTTCCAACAAATACTGCTTGTGCATCCAAATCCTAAACCCAAAGTTGTGCCAAATGAGTCCACCGTACCTACTTATATGCGGTATTTCAATGTCGTTCCAAGTAAATTTGCAAGTGCCAACTCTAATGTTCAAAATAAATTTCTGTTTTGTGTGCCCGTACCTCTCATGAAGCGACAAGGGGTGGCCGGTATCTTCCATGTTAAATAGGTTATTCTCAAGATGAGTATTTATTCACTTGTAATTGCACTATATTATGGTGGTAATAGGGATGCCAAGTCCCAAAAAGAAAAAATATATTTTATGTTTTCAAATAATAAATTCCTTGGAAAGTGTTGGTATGGACGGTACCCGTGGATACGGCTAGCCGTGGAATGTGAAAGAATGGTGGAAAAATGAATAAACTTTATTTTTAGTTTGGGAACCGCCTATAATTTTTTAGTATGGAGGATATTGGAAACTCTTATTCGTTTTCGTTGCCACGGAAATCATACCACCAAAAAAATTATCTCTAAGTTTTTCACTTTGAGCTCTCGCACCTCTACAAACCCCAGCTTCCCTCTGCGAAGGGACTATCGATTTACTTTAAGCAATTTATATTTTAGAATTTGAGTCTCCATCTTCTCTTATAAATCACCAGTTAAGGAACGCCATTATCATACTGAGCATTGGATGTAGTTAATATTTGAGTGTGTTGCATGAATGGATCAATGATAGAGCATGATGGGCTAGGGATAACGTTCTTTAGCGTTGATATTTTGAAAGACTTGGTTGCTTGTTGATATGCTTGAGTATTGAGATTTTCATGTCAAACTATAGACTATTTCTTTGTATCATCTATAAGTCCATGCTGAAATAAAAAGAATATGATGAACATGCGAGGCAACATACCACATCAAAAATTGTGTTTTTATCATTTACCTACTCGAGGACGAGCAACAATTAAGCTTGGGGATGATGATATGTCTCCAGCGTATCTATAATTTTTTATCGTTCCATGCTCTTATATTTTCATGCTTGGATGTTTCATGATCATTTTATAGCAACTTTATATCATTTTTTTGGGACTAACCTATTGACATAGTGCCTAGTGCGAGTTGCTGTTTTTTGCTATTTTTTCCTGCATAGAAAATCCATATGAGATGAGGTCCAAATGCCATGAAACTTTACGGAGATTTTTTCTGGACCAAAAGGAAACTTGGGAGCCAAGAATGAGCCGTAGACGAGGCCCGGGGGGAACTAGACACGAGGGCACGCCAGAGGCCCCTAGCGCGACGTGGTCTCTAGTGGGGCCCTCGGGCACCTTCTCCACCGCGTGTAAGCTGTATAAATACCCCAATATTTCGAAAAACCTAGAGGAGTCGACGAAAAATCGTTTTAGACGACGCAAGTTCCAAAGCCACGAAATCCAATCTAGAGCCCGCTCGCGAGAGGAACACGATCACAGAGGGGTTCACCATCATCATTGGTGCTCCTTCGATGATGTGTGAGTAGTTCATATCATACCTACGGATCCGTAGGTAGTAGATGGATGGCTTTCTGTGATAGCCTGGCTTATTAGGGATGATAGACTACTCATATCAATAAGGAATTCCTTCTTTTCCGGGAGCCCATTCGAACAAAACTCACAAGTTAAGCGTGCTCGGCTTGGAGTAGTTCTAGGATGGGTGACCGGCTGAGAAGTTGATCCCGGGTGCGCATGAGTGAGGACAAAGTGCGCAGAAAAGACTAGTATTGATATGTGGGGCCAGTCTAGATCCCGCCAGGAGTAACGACCGCCGGCGGGTGTGTCCGGGGCGTTACAAGTTTGGTATCAGAGCCAACCCTCGCGGTTACACGGATGTTTGCGGACAGGTGTGCGGTCATGTTGTTCATGACGTTTGTGACCCGTCGTGGCACACAGCATGGTACATGTACTGGACTGGATGCACAGACGTTTGTACCAAGAGGGAACACTCCTGTGGCCCGACGAGGACGTCGGTTCCTCTGAGTGGTGGTGTATGTGATAGCCTGGCTTATTAGGGATGATAGACTACTAATATCAATAAAGAATTCCTTCTTTTCCGGGAGCCCAATTGAACAGAACTCACAAGTTAAGCGTGCTCGGCTTGGAGTAGTTCTAGGATGGGTGACTGACCGGAAAGTTGATCCCGGGTGCGCGCATGAGTGAGGACAAAGTGCGCAGAAAAGACTAGTATTGATATGCGGGGCCAGTTTAGATCCCGCCAGGAGTAACGATCGCCGGCGGGTGTGTCCGGGGAGTAGTTCTAGGATGGGTGACTGACCGGAAAGTTGATCCCGGGTGCGCGCATGAGTGAGGACAAAGTGCGCAGAAAATACTAGTATTGATATGTGGGGCCAGTTTAGATCCCGCCAGGAGTAACGATCGCCGGCGGGTGTGTCCGGGGCGTTACACTTTCTCTCTCGTTTTGTTTCTCAGTACAATGGTCTCTTGGAGATCCATATGATGTAACTCTTTCTTTTGCGATGTGTTTGTCGGGATCCGATGAATTGTGAGTGTATGATCAGATCTATGAAAACATATTCATGCTTGATTATTATAGCCACATATTTCTTCTCCGATATTTGGTTTTTTTCTGGACAACTTGATCTTTTATCTTGCAATGGGAAGAGGTGCTTTTGTGATGGGTTCGATCTTGCGGTTCTCAATCTCAATGACAGAAAGAGACATGGCACACATGTATCGTTGTTATCAAGGATAAAGCGACGGGGTATATTCCTACATGAATAGATCTTGTCTACATCATGTCATTGTTCTTAAGGCAATACTCCGTTTCTCCATGAACTCAATACACTAGATGCATGCTGGATAGCAGTAGATGTGTGGAGTAATAGAAGTAGATCCAGGCACAAGTCGGTCTACTTGTCTTGGACGTGATGCCTATATACATGATCATTGTCTTGAATATCGTCATAATTATTTGCTCTTCTATCAATTGTCCAATAGTAATTTGTCTACTGATCGTATGCTATTTTCTCGAGAGAAGCCACTAGTGAAACCTACGGCCCCCGGGTCTACTTCACATAATCTATTTGCAGTCTCTACTTTGCTATTTGCATTTCTATTTTATTTTCTTTTTTCAAATATATATTATAAAAAACCACAAATACCTTGTTGTTTCCTATTTTCTATCACCCTTATTTGCATCTATCAACCTATCCTTAGTTTACCCATGAGGGATTGACAACCCCTCCACGTGTTGGGTTGCGAGGATTTGCTATTTGTGTGCAGGTGCTTCTTACATAGTCTTGTGCTTCCTCCTACTAGATTGATACCTTGGTTTCATAACTGAGGGAGATACTTGCCGACGCTGTGCTACATCACCCTTTAAGCTTGGAGGGAAACCAACACATCAGCGAGGAGTAACACTCAACGGCGCCCTGGGACGGGCCATCAGACACCAGCGAGGACTACGACACGGTGACCCACTGTCGCCGCTTCTCTTCATCATCGCCATTGACCCTCTCCATAGGCTTATTCTTAGAGCACCGGAGCTAGACCTCATCGACCCTCTATCGGGTAGGGACATCTCCATGCGCCTTAGCCTCTACGTCGATTACGCGGTTATCTTCGCAAACACGATCAAGGAAGAAATAGACACCCTTCTCAGTATATTACATGATTTCGGTGCGGCCACCGGCCTCCACATCAACCCTGCAAAATCAACCATCTCGGCTATCCGGTACGAGGAGATCGACCTTGCCCTAGTTCTCCAAAATCTTTGTGGACAAACTGTAGCATTTCCCCTATGTAACGACCAACATGCGGTCCTTTCCGATCTGGGGGTCGAGGCCCCCGAATAGGAAAGAAGCGTATCTTAGCGTTTCGCAAGCAAGTAACATAGCACAAATACTAATAAAAAGTAGGCAATTCAGGATTCAACTGTCTTCTTATTAATAACTCAGAGTACAACACAGATACAATCAAGGTAGTTCCGCTACGGACTACAAAACATGGAAATGCTATGCTACCCTGCCTGCAGGCCCACGATCACGACCACGCCTCAGTCCTCGGGATAGTTCACGTAGAGGCGGTCTGTCTCCTCGTCGTACTGCCACGCCAGCTCGGAGCCGTCGGGATCATCTGTCTCTAGGGTACCTGTACCTGCTGGGAGTTTTCGGAGAAATCCGTGAGCCAAGGGGACTCAGCAATCTAAGACCTTGGTGCCAGAACTGGTCATGTTATTAGGTAGGGTAAAGGAGAAGTGTATCAGGCTGCAGCATCCTATGCTTGATTAAGTGGCTAACTTACGCAAAGTAGAAGGGAAGGTGGTCTACGCTAGCGGTCGGGATTTACTTGATCACTAAGTGATCCTGAACCCCTACCTACGGCATTCATAACCCCACCGTGTTCCCCATCGAAGAGAGATCTTCGAAGGGACAGTCACGGTTACGCACACACATGAACACTACATACATGCTCTCTCTCACAAGAACACATACACACATCACCTCAAATGGCCATACTATAGCAGCAAAGAAAGCCAATAAAAAACCCTCTGCCATCTAAGTTTAATGCACAACCATCAACTAAGCAAAAAGAGCAAAAGGGAAAGAAATAAATAACATGGAAAAGAAATAAAATAAAAGGGCACCCTCGGGTCGAACCCCTGTGCCTCTGGTGTGCAACCCTGCCGCTCACCACTGGGCTGAGAGGCCCTGCTCGACACAGAAGACTAACTCAGCAAGACAATATGCACTGCTGTTGTAACACTACTGTCAGGCAAAAGAATGAAGAAAAGGGGGAGGTGTATCCCCTGGGATTCGATCCCAGCACCTCGCGGGAACGACCCCAAGTCGCCAGCCACTACGCTACGCTGCTGCTACTGACAGAGAGGAAAGACTTAAACTAGGAATGCCATCGCTCTTGCTGTCCCTGCAACACCTCTGAGCGCCGGCGACAGAGAAGACGCCAGAGCGAACAACTGCTACTCGAGGGCGACCTACCGATCTAGGATGGCGCTACGAGGGGGAGGGAACCCCTGCTACCTCAACTCTCCTGCAAACCCGCCTACAGAGAACCGTCACGCCACAAGCATCAAAGCCACTGCTTGCTACGGCAGATGAGCACAGCGACAGGGTGACCGCTGGCTGCCTCGTCGTGCTGTAGCTGCTGCTGCACCACCGGAGGGCCGAAGCAAAACGAGGAGTAGAAGGGTCCTACTATAACTACGCACACAGCCACGGGGCCATCTCGGCAAGGCCGCGACTTCTTCGCCACGAACGTGGACGTCTACTCTGCCTGCGCCAACTAGCAGAAAAACAGCTACACAGCCTGCCGGTGCAACTCCAGCAAGCCTCGAGCAGGAGGCTCGACGCCACTACCGAAGAGGAAACGAGGAGGGGGGAGGCACGGTCTCGCTCACCTTGCGTCGAGAGGAGAGGCGCCCGACGTGGAAGAAGAAGAAGCGCGTCTACTGCTGCAGGTAAAAGCCGCTGGCCGAGGAAGAAGGTGCTCGTCGGGGACGTCGAGGAAGAAGCCCCGGCTCCGGCTTCGCGTGAAAATGGTACCCCTCCTGGGTCCTCTTGCTTGCGCAGCTGCGGGGAGGCGACGAGGTGGTAGCTACGCCGGCGACGAGCTCGACCCGGAGCTGGTCATGGCGTTGGGGACGACGAGAGTCTCACTGGCGGCGCTGGAGGGAGAGGACGAGGGAGAGGAGGAACCCTAGAGTGGTGGGGAGGCTGTGGGCTCCTTATAACGTCTCGGGAGGCGAGCTTGGAGCCACCAGATCGATGGGAAGGGAGATCAGTGGTGGAGCGTTGATCGTACACACTGACGTCGCTAGGAGGAAGACGAGGGACGGCGTGTGGGCTTCTGGCGCGAAGAGGCTTGGGCCAGGGAGGAATTGGGCCACAAACGCCAGGGAGGGAAGAGGGAAACCTGACCCTTGCCAATTTTAAAAACACCACCATAGCAAATAAATCCCCAAGAAAAATTAAGGCCTAGGAAAAATAGAAACAAATACTCCTGGGCACAAGGGAATTATGCCCCAAATTTCTAAAATACCAAAATGATATTTTGACAACTAAAAAATAATTGCCAATCAGATTAAAATAATCTGAAAATAAAGGAAAAACCCAAACAAAATAAGTTTAAAAGCCCCTCTGCTTCATGCCCACATACCAACTAAAATGCTCGAAAGGTGTAACATTTTTATGACAACATAGGAGCAAAAGGATTTGAACTTGGGAAAAAAATAAAAAGGGTTTGAAACTACACAAGGGGGTTTGAAAATAATGCCAAGCACCACACCCTCATTACTTCACACCACATCATCACATATGCATCAACACATGAAATCACAAGATCACATAAATCACTCCTCGCAAGATCACATACAATCATATCAAGACATAGCATCATAAGGTATGGCAAGGATGGTATGACATGGATGCATGCATGCAAAAGAAGAACACAAGGTGACGCATGAAATCACACATGCATAGATAGCTCTCATGACAAAGTCAAGGTGGTCCCTCATGGAAAGTTACAAAAAGGGAAAGCTTTACACTTGGGGCACTACAAATTCTCCCACACTACAAAGAAGATGTCGCCCTCGAGATCTAAGACTGAAAGAAATCGGGAAATTCAGAACGGAGGTGATCCTCGCGTTCCCACGTAGCCTCTTTATCGGAATGGTGTGACCACTGCATTTTGAGAAACTTGACAGTCTTGTTACGGGTCTTGCGCTCCGTCGCCTTGAGAACCGCAACTGGATGCTCACGATAAGAAAGGTCAGGCTGAAGGTCGATATCTTGAAGATGCACACTGCGCTCGGGGGTCTTGAAACACCTCCGAAGCTGAGAAACATGGAACAAATCATGGACATTTGCAAAGGTTGACGGAAGCTCGAGCTGGTACGCAAGGTCGCCCCTCTTGCCAACCACTCTGAACGGACCAACGAAACGAGGCGCAAGCTTGCCTTTGATGCCAAAGCGCTGCATACCCTTCATAGGTGACACCTTGAGATAGACAAAATCATCAAGCTCATATGACATGTCACGGTGCTTGCTATCGTAATAGCTCTTCTGACGGGACTGCGTTGCTCTGAGGTTGTCGCGAATGATCCGACACATCTCCTCAGCTTCTTCTATCATATCATTGCCAAGGATCTGACGCTCGCCTGTCTGGGACCAGTTGAGCGGAGTACGGCACTTCCTGCCATAGAGAATTTCAAACGGAGCCTTGCCAGAACTAGCTTGAAAACTATTGTTATACGAGAACTCCGCGAAAGGCAGAGAATCTTCCCACTTCATGCCAAAAGAGATAACACAGGCTGTCAGCATATCCTCAAGAACTTGATTCACTCTCTCCACTTGACCACTAGTCTGAGGATGGAACGTTGTGCTGAAGCGGATCTTCGTGCCCATAGCAGACTGAAAGGAGTCCCAGAACTTGGAAGTGATGATACTTCCGCGATCTGACAAGATCATCATAGGTACGCCGTGCAAAGAGACAATCCTGAAGGTATACAACTCTGCCAGCTGAGCTGCTGAAATGGACTCCTTGACTGGAAGGAAATGAGCCACTATACTTAATTTGTCGATGACGACGAAGATAGCGTCATTGCCCTTCTTGGACTTCGAAAACCCGGTGACGAAGTCCATCTCAATGTGATCAAACTTCCACTCGGGAATCGGCAAAGGCTGCAAGAGGCATGCTGGTCTTTGATGTTCTGCTTTCACCCTTCGACATACATCACACTAGTTTACGAATTGTGCAATTTCACGTTTCGTACGAGTCCACCAGAAAGTCTGCTTCAAGTCATGGTACATTTTGGAACTTCCAGGATGACTAGAGAGCAGAGAGTTATGAGCTTCTTCCATGATCACCTTCCTGAGATCACCTTTCGGGACGACAAGGCGATCCTCGAAAAACAATGTGTCCCCGGCATCAACAGTGAAACACTTATACTTGGGGAGACTCTTTCCCACGCCAATCTTGACCTTTTTCACCATAGCATCAAGTAGCTGAGCTGCTCTGACCTGATCTTCCAAGGTAGGAGAGATCTGTAGGTTCGCAAGAAAACCCTGAGGAACCAGCTGAAGATTGAGCTTCCTGAAAGACTCAGAAAGACCCGGCTGGAGAGGTTGCAGAATCAGATTGTTGCAATATGCCTTCCTGCTCAATGCATCTGCCACAACATTTACCTTGCCTGGCGTGTACTCAACACTCGGATTAAAATCCTGGAGCATTTCCACCCAACGTGTTTGCCGAAGATTCAAGTTAGGCTGAGTGAAGATATACTTGAGGCTCTTGTGATCGGTGAAAACTTCAACCTTACGTTCCAACAAGAGATGTCTCCAAGTCATCAAGGCGTGCACAATAGCTGCTAACTCGAGATCATGCACAAGATAGTTCTTCTCCGCAGGCTTCAGCTGCCTGGATGTATAAGCAACCACCTTCCTATCTTGCATCAAGACTGCACCGAGACCCTGGAGAGAAGCATCACAAAATACCTGGTACGGCTTGGAATCATCCGGAGGAGCCAATACCGGAGTGGAGATAAGCCTCTCTTTGAGTGTATCGAAAGCCAATTGACACTCTGGAGACCAAACATACTTGACACCCTTCTGAAGAAGACTAGAGAGCGGCTTGGCAATTTTGGAGAAGTTCTCAACGAATCTTCTGCAATATCCGGCAAGACCAAGAAAGCTCCGAAGCTGCTTCACGTTCTGTGGAGGTTCCCATTCAACAATGGCTTGAACCTTGGACGGGTCAACCTTAATGCCCTCGGCAGAGATAATATGCCCAAGATACACCACTTCTTTCAGCCAGAACTCGCACTTGGAAAACTTGGCATAGAGCTTGTATTCTCTCAGTTTATCAAGCACCAACCTGAGATGTTTCTCATGTTCTTCCTCATCCTCAGAAAAGACCAGAATGTCGTCGAGATAGAGCAAGACAAATTCATTCTTATATGGTGAGAAAATATAGTTCATCAATCGACAAAAAGTCGGAGGAGCATTAGCCAGACCAAAAGACATGACCGTATACTCATACGAGCCAAAACTAGTCCGGAATGTCGTCTTCGGAATGTCTTCCTCGCGAATGCGAATCTGATGATAGCCCATTCTGAGATCAAGCTTGGAGAATACTTTAGCACCTTTCAACTGTTCGAACAACTCATTTATGTTTGGAAGTGGATATTTGTTCTTGATTGTATTCTTGTTCAATGGGCGGTAATCGACACACAGCCGGTCCGAACCATCCTTCTTCTTGACAAATAGAACACCACATCCCCACGGAGACGAGCTTGGTCTGATCAAACCCAAACACTCCTGCTCATCGAGTTGCCTCTTGAGTTCCTTCAATTCTTCTGGACCCAGCTTGTACGGCCGCTTGCACACTGGCTCTGTGCCTGGCTCAAGCTCAATGACAAACTCAACTTCACGGTACGGAGGCATGCCTGGCAGCTCTTCAGGAAACACATCTTGATATTCACAGACTACTGGAACTTGCTCAATAGGATTGATCTCACCCTTTTCATTCAAGGAGAACAAACGGATTGTGTCATCGCGCGCCGCGAATATAATCACATCCTCCGAAAAGTGGGTAAGCTTCACTTCTTTAGCTTCACAATCAATTGACACCTTGTTCATGGCCAACCAGTCCATACCAAGAATCAAGTCGATGTCGGAATTTCCCAAGACAATAGGAGACGCTAGAAAGGAATAACTGCCAAACTTGACAGAAGCATCACGAACCACTTTGTTGGCGCTCATAAGAGTATCGGGTGACACCACACGCAATGCCTTCTTCAAATACTCAGAATCAAAATCATGCTCGGCAAAGAATGTTCTAGACATGAACGAATGAGAAGCACCAGAATCAAATAACACTTTAGCAGGAATATCATTGACGAGGAGGTTACCCATGATCACATCAGAGGAGTTGTCTGCTTCAGCTGCATTCACCATGTTGACTCGAGATGATCTGGGGTTGAATTTGACAAGAGCGTTGCTTGGAGGTTTGCCTGGAGGAGGAGGCGGTAGACGGAGCTGAGAAGTACATTTGTTGGCATAGTGACCCTTCTGCCCACATTTGTGACAAGTGACATCTGCTGGCTGCCGGAACTGAGTCTGAGGAGGCCCTTGCTTCTGATGCTGGTATCTCTGTTGGAAGCCAGGGTTGGGTGGGTGGGAAGAACCACGTCCACCTGAGTGCTTCGGCTGCTGCGAGTGCCGAGGAGGAGGAGGAGAAACCCAAAACCTCTGTTGCTTCCGAACCATCTGAGTCGAGGAAGAGCTGGAATCTCTGAAGCGCTTCTTGGAGTTCTCCACCCTGAGCAAGGCTGCCTCTGCTCTGAGAGCTAAGTTGTAGAACTTATCAAACTCCTCAGGATCGTGCAAAGCAAGCGCTAACTGCAAATCCTCCTTTAAGCCACCCCTGAACTGATAGATCTTGCTCTTCTGACCCGGGACATCCTGCAACGCGTAACGGGCCAGCTCGTGGAACTCGACATTGTACTTGTACACAGAATTGCTGCCCTGCTTCAAACGCCTAAACTTCTCACGCATCTCCTCAACAAAACTGGAAGGAATGTAGTGGGACCTGAAGTCACGACAAAACTCGTCCCAAGACATCACCCTGCCACCTCTGGAGTCCTTAAGCTGCTGCCACCAAATAGAAGCATGCCCCTTCAACTGAAACGTTGCAAACTTGACGTAGTCCTCCGGACGCACATTGCTACACTCAAAATGCTTGTTCATATCACGGATCCAATCTTCCGCATCAAACGGCTGGTCGCAAGAAGTGAACGTCTTAGGCTGGTTTGACAGGAACTGACTCAGATTGGCGAAGTGATTGCCACCCTGCTGGAGATTGCCCTGCTGATGATTGGCTCTCTCCTGGATCAACTGCAACAACATCTGCGTGTTTGCATTAGTAGCTGCCATCATCGCCTGCCAGGCCTCTGCAGGAGGAGGAGGCGGCGGAGGAGGAGGAGGAGGTGGAGGCGGCATATCCTCACGCGCTGGGGTCTGACGAGTCGGTGGAGCCATCCTGAAGACGGACAGCATATTAGTCCACAGAATAATTGAAGATATTGCTGAATCAAAAGACAGAATATCTGAATAGAATTTAGCATTGCACTCGAACAACATAGCGAGAGTGCATCCTCAAAGTAACAGACGACAAAATTCCGATAAGGACCACTGCAAACAAGTGTGAGCTAAAACTGCTCGGAACAAACATATGACCGAGATTTCCCAAACCTCAATCATGCGTCTGTAGGAAGATAGTCCTATAAGATACTACTAGATATCCCACCTATGAATTCCCGAAATAACTGGTCATGCAATCTGGTACACGGATACAAGGAGTATTTCACACAACTCCTAAACTAATCCGTCACCTGTATCACATCCTTCAACACACAACCAGCATCTCGGACCTTCATCTACAACAGATCCTCGTGATCACAACGATACAAAGTATGGTAATACCCCCGAACAATCTACACCAGTACTGGGGACATCGGGGTTATCTCACCACTACCCGTATTGAAGCAATAACGAACACCCTCCGTTCTTAGATACTCAGAAATCTGAATGATGGCGATGTGCGCGATAATCCCTGGAGCTCAACTCCCGTGATACTTAGAGCAGATAGGAGGCACCAGGACATGATTCCGTCACATCGAAATCATATAGATTTCACAAATACCCGCGTGATCCTAAAAAAAATTTGAGCGAGAAAAAGGAGTAGAGTTAAAGATATCCTAAGAAGGGAACCTCACCAGAGCATAGAAGAGGAGAAAAAAGAATCCTACTCTCAGATATAACTAAGACTCAAAACATTTTCTAGACTTGACTCGGCCAAATACGATCACACAAAGGCTCCTATGGTCGTAAGGCTCTGATTACCAACTTGTAACGACCAAGATGCGGTCCCTTCCGATCTGGGGGTTGAGGCCCCCGAATAGGAAAGAAGTGCATCTTAGCGTTTCGCAAGCAAGTAACATAGCACAAATAATAATAAAAAGTAGACAATTCGGGATTCAACTGTCTTCTTATTAATAACTCAGAGTACAACACAGATACAATCAAGGTAGTTCCGCTATGGACTACAAAATATGGAAATGCTATGCTACCCTGCCTGCAGGCCCACGATCATGACCACGCCTCAGTCCTCGGGATAGTTCACGTAGAGGCGGTCTGTCTCCTCGTCATACTGCCACGCCAGCTGGGTGCCGTCGGGATCATCTGTCTCTGGGGTACATGTACCTGCTGGGAGTTTTCGGAGGAATCCGTGAGCCACGGGGACTCAGCAATCTAAGACCTTGGTGCCAGAACTAGTCATGTTATTAGGTAGGGTAAGGGAGAAGTGTATCAGGCTGCAGCATCCTATGCTTGATTAAGTGGCTAACTTACGCAAAGTAGAAGGGAAGGTGGTCTACGCTAGCGGTCGGGATTTACTTGATCACTAAGTGATCCTGAACCCCTACCTACGGCATTCATAACCCCACCGTGTTCCCCATTGAAGAGAGATCTTCGAAGGGACAATCACGGTTACGCACACAGTTGGCAGTTTTATTAGTTTATGTTTAAGTTCTCTAATACCGAACGTTAACAAAATACTCCAAGTTGCCACATAACCGCGGGCACGACTTTCTGAAAGATTAAACCCTGCAGGGGTGCTCCAACTAGTCCATCACAAACGAACACAGGCCCCAAAGGCATCCTCTATCACGAATCTCGTGATCTCGTCGGATTCCTTAGAGGAAAACCTCAACTCTGGGGGAAACCAAAGCTTCACTGGGATTCCTATACGCAAGATATACCGCTAAGGTAAGGCAAGGCTAGCAGGACCTCCCGACGTGTCGACGACCCTGATAAGAGCCGCGTATCTCAGTCTCAGGACACGGTGGATGAGCGACGCGTACAGTGGCCTGATAGAAATCTCTCAAGTTGCCCTGAGTTGGCCCCGCACAGTGCTCTAATTTGGACCAACACTCATGAGGAGCACTGGCCCGGGTTGTTGATTTATGTCCTCGGGGTAGCTATTCCCTATGCAGTTTATTATTAAGTGATTAGCAAATTAACACCAAAGTTGGGTCCTGCCGGACAAGCCTTAGCACTACGCGATTTATCGAGGGGGTCCCCATAACAACCCCGAACGTGTTAGGAGCGATCATTATGGAATCAAACACCGGTAACCGGTAACTAAGGCGGCAATAACGGAACAAAGCACCCGGCAAAAGGCTAGGCCTCCCGTCATTTACCAAGTATATAGGTGCATTAATTAAATAACAGAATTTAAGATAATGATATCAAGCTCATGTTATCACATGAGGCAAAGCACCTGCAACTAGCAATGCTAACATTAGTAGCTGAGCAAGCCTACTTAGCCACACAAGTTTTGCTAGGAAGGAGAACGGTGTTTGGGCTCATGGCATTTCAAGAGGCAATTTAATTCAGTGGTAGGCAGCGAGCAATATGACATGGAAACGAAACTAACATAACAAGTCTAGAGATGGAATCATGGTCATATCATCTTGCCTGTGATATCCTCAACTTGGAATGGTTCTGGTTCGTCCTGCACGTACTCTCCTAACTCCACGTATTCGTTCTCCGATCCCGGTGCTACCCAACATAAGAATAACAGCCAATGAACAGCAGCACCACAAGATGCAACAATCACATGATGCATGAGATGAAAATTGAGCATGCACCACTATTTCTATCACTAGCACAAGCAAAATAAACTACTGCAAGTTTCTGGACAGAACTGTACACTAAGCTATTTTGACATGCATGAGAATGACATGAACAGATGCGGCTCGTGAAAACGGTGCAAAACCATATAAAGAACATTGCAAACGGAGCTACAGATCAACGGGAATCAACGAAACAAGATATGAAGCTCTACGTGGAAGAATCAACACCACACTCACAATTGGCACAAATCTGGTATTCTCAGGTTGCCAAGACATGTAACAATCCAACATGAATGGATTGGAGCAAGGAAGAACACCACAACATCAACTAAGCTCACACAATGAGCAAAATGACTATACTACATAATCTGCCATAATCTGCATCTTAGCACATTGTGAGCTACATGCAACATAGCTACAGGCCTCCAAACATGACAAGTAATATATGTGGCTGAAGCCAACCAAGAACACTAAAAGCACCAGCAAGAATCACAGCAAAAGGAATTAAACTCTAGAAGATACAAGGCCACAAACTTTTCCAAAACCATCAGATCTCACGGACTTAGTGAAAATTCCTGCACCTGAGTTTCTGTCTCTGTTCTGAAGCTTTTTGACAGCAACCAAAACACAACCTACTGGACTCCAAATGATTTGTAATTTGACAGGGAAGTTCACAAACATACCAGGTTCAAAATCCTAGCACTGAACTAAGGCTAGTTCTCAACATAATGACCAGCACATCCTCATCTATAGGGGAAGAAAATGTTTCCAGAATCCCAGACTTTGTGAAATTTCAGATTTCACTAATCTGGAATTTTTCAGCCACATGCCCACTTTGTCTAGGCATAGTTTGCACACACATAACACCAAGTGATAAATGACACCACTATAGTGTAGAGCAAAACCCCTACTACTATCACACAAAAGCTCATGCCCTTGGGCTCCACCTATTCCATGGAATCAAAGATCAAACTTGCAACAAAACTAAATATGTCAACTCCTTAAAGTTTCCCAATGGCAAAAGTAACTGCACCACTGGATTCCTTGGGAGATTCTACCCCAAAAACATATATAACATGTGAGCACTTACCTGGATCAAGTGAACACAAACTAGAAAAGAAAATCTACATAGAATCACCTATAGAGATTAGTGCAACATCACATGTGCAAAATCACTAGAACAACTCCCACATACTCCATTGCACACTAACACAAACCAAATGGTGGCATGAGTCCAACACCAAGCTCATGGACACACCCACTCACACCACAATTGAGCAAGAACAAGCAAACACACTCACTCACCTACACATACACACTCACATGGGTGTGTATGTATAAGTGTGTGGGGAGACACACACACATGCACAAACTACTATCACACAAAGCTTAAACTCAAGGGCTTGTGCAATTGCACAAGCATGTGTCTGGGGTCACACACACACACTTGCACACACACTCACCCTCAAGCACTCACTCACACACACATAAATCTACACATCTACCCTAACACACATGAACACTACATACATGCTCTCTCTCACAAGAACACATACACACATCACCTCAAATGGCCATACTATAGCAGCAAAGAAAGCCAATAAAAAACCTTCTGCCATCTAAGTTTAATGCACAACCATCAACTAAGCAAAAGAGCAAAAGGGAAAGAAATAAATAACAGGGAAAAGAAATAAAATAAAAGGGCACCCTGGGGTCAAACCCTTGTGCCTCTAGTGTGCAACCCTGCCGCTCACCACTGGGCTGAGAGGCCCTGCTCGACAGAGAAGGCTAACTCAGCAAGACAATATGCACTGCTGCTGTAACACTACTGTCAGGCAAAAGAATGAAGAAAAGGGGGAGGTGTATCCCCTGGGATTCGATCCCAGCACCTCGCGGGAACGACCCCAAGTCGCCAGCCACTACGCTACAGTGCTGCTACTGACAGAGAGGAAAGACTGAAACTAGGAATGCCATCGCTCTTGCTGTCCCTGCAACACCTCTGAGCGCCGGCGACTGAGAAGACGCTGGAGCGAACAGCTGCTACCACCGCGCCACCCGAGGGCGACCTACCGATCTGGGATGGCGCTACGAGGGGGAGGGAACCCCTGCTACCTCAACTCTCCTGCAAACCCGCCTACAGAGAACCGTCACGCCACAAGCATCAAAGCCACTGCTTGCTACGGCAGATGAGCACAGCGACAGGGTGACCGCTGGCTGCCTCGTCGTGCTGTAGCTGCTGCTGCACCACCGGAGGGCGAAGCAAAACGAGGAGCAGAAGGGTCCTACTATAACTACGCACACAGCCACGGGGCCATCTCGGCAAGGCCGCGACTTCTTCGCCACGAACGTGGACGTCTACTCTGCCTGCGCCAACTAGCAGAAAAACAGCTACACAGCCTGCCGGTGCAACTCCAGCAAGCCTCGAGCAGGAGGCTCGACGCCACTACCAAAGAGGAAACGAGGAGGGGGGGGGGAGGCACGGTCTCGCTCACCTTGCGTCGAGAGGAGAGGCGCCCGACGTGGAAGAAGAAGAAGCGCGTCTACTGCTGCAGGTAAAAGCTGCTGGCCGAGGAAGAAGGTGCTCGTCGGGGACGTCGAGGAAGAAGCCCCGGCTCCGGCTCCGCGTGAAAATGGTACCCCTCCTGGGTCCTCTTGCTTGCGCAGCTGCGGGGAGGCGACGAGGTGGTAGCTACGCCGGCGACGAGCTCGACCCGGAGCTGGTCATGGCGTTGGGGACGACGAGAGTCTCACTGGCGGCGCTGGAGGGAGAGGACGAGGGAGAGGAGGAACCCTAGAGTGGTGGGGAGGCTGTGGGCTCCTTATAACGTCTCGGGAGGCGAGCTTGGAGCCACCAGATCGATGGGAAGGGAGATCAGTGGTGGAGCGTTGATCGTACACAGTGACGTCGCCAGGAGGAAGACGAGTGACGGCGTGTGGGCTTCTGGCGCGAAGAGGCTTGGGCCAGGGAGGAATTGGGCCACAAACGCCAGGGAGAGAAGAGGGAAACCTGGCCCTTGCCAATTTTAAAAACACCACCACAGCAAATAAATCCCCAAGAAAAACTAAGGCCTAGGAAAAATAGAAACAAATACTCCTGGGCACAAGGGAATTATGCCCCAAATTTCTAAAATACCAAAATGATATTTTGACAACTAAAAAATAATTGCCAATCAGATTAAAATAATCTGAAAATAAAGGAAAACCCCAAACAAAATAAGTTTAAAAACCCCTCTGCTTCATACCCACATACCAACTAAAATGCTCTAAAGGTGTAACATTTTTATAACAACATAGGAGCAAAAGGATTTGAACTTGGGAAAAAAATAAAAAGGGTTTGAAACTACACAAGGGGGTTTGAAAATAATGCCAAGCACCACACCCTCATTACTTCACACCACATCATCACATATGCATCAACACATGAAATCACAAGATCACATAAATCACACCTAGCAAGATCACATGCAATCATATCAAGACATAGCATCATAAGGTATGGCAAGGATGGTATGACATGGATGCATGCATGCAAAAGAAGAACACAAGGTGACACATGAAATCACACATGCATAGATAGCTCTCATGACAAAGTCAAGGTGGTTCCTCATGGAAGGTTACAAAAAGGGAAAGCTTTACACTTGGGGCACTACACCCTAAGATACCTTGGTCTTCTAGTGATGATTTCTAGACTTCGATTAGTCTTTAGCAGGACGGAAATGCAAATTACTTTCGGTTGCTCGCACGTGAGTGCTGGTTCGTAGTGTTCTCATCGCGCTCCCAACTTTTGCCATGGCAGTGCTACGGGTGCCAAAGAAGTTCTTTTGTGAAGTTGACAAGGCCAGACGCCGATTCCTTTGGGCTCAAGACAACGAGATCACTGGCGGCAAGTGCAATATTAGTTGGCCAGTGGTGTGCAAACCAATTGAGAATGGTGGACTAGGCATCCCCGACCTATAGCGGTTCAGCAGAGCGCTCCGCCTACGATGGCTTTGGCTTTCGTGGACGAGCCCGGACAGGCCATGGGTGGGGATGCAGCTGCCATACGATGACGACGATAGAGCTTTATTCAGTGCCTCAACCACTGTCGCCCTCGACGATGGGACTACAACAACCTTTTGGAACTACTCCTGGGCAGACTCAGGCAACCTCAAACATAGCCTTCCCCTCCCTATTCAAGTATTTGAGAAGGAAAAACAGATCGGTGAGAGACGCCCTTCGGAACCAGACTTGGATCATGGACCTCGCCCACGATGACACACAAGGGATCTGGAATGAGGTTATCAGACTCCACAGATGGCTACAAACTAGAAATATCCACCTAGATGAGCACATAGAAGACACAATCTAATAGAAGCATGAAGCCTTGGGCGTATCCTTTGGCAGCTCTGCATACAACTCCCAATTCTAGGGCTCCATCAAATTCATTTCAAACACATTTTCTGGAAGACTAGGGTGCCGGAAAGACTCAAGACTTTTGCCTGGTTACTGCACAAGAACATGCTATGGTGCAACGATTGCTTGCACAGAAGAGGTTGGCCGAATGGTTACTTCTGTCATCTCTGTTTCAGAAACCTCGATTCAGCCCAACACTTGTTGTGGGAATGCTCCATTTCCTTGTCAGCTTGAGATGATGCTGCAACGGTGCAAGGATGCATCCCCCTCCACCCAAATCAGTGGTGGTACCTCAAGACGACAACACTGATCACGAGACTAATGATTGACAAAAGCAAGCCAGAGCATAGAAAATGAATCAGATCCTTGATCCTCCCGATTCTGTATCAAATCTGAAGCGAACACAATAGCTGTACGTTCAAGGAAGCAACTGCTAGCTAGACCAATATCACAACACACACAAGAAGCCAAGTCTTTTGAGCACCCATTTGGGCAGCCACCGTGGATAGTCACACTACGACCCCCCCCCCCCCCCCCCCCCCCTCTTTTAGTGGAAGAATTTTTTCTGCTCTTCTTTTTATCTCCTTGATCGTTTGATCACGAGGCCTCTTTGATCACCAACCCATTAAACTTTGTATTACCAGCTCCCTGCTATGATTATATGCAAGTCAGCGTTGAGCTGGCTCTTTAAAAAAAAAAAGAATGAATAACTGACCGAAGGTCGTGATGGCAACACGAGGGCAGCATGCATGCATGACCGTCAGATCGGAGAGCTCAAGGGTGCGGATTGAGCGTAGATCTTAGAGCAGCCCTCTTCTCCCCCTCTCTCAAACGCTTCGTAGGGTTTTTCTCTCGTCACGGTTCTCGGTGAGGCCTTCTTCCCAGCCATCGCGACGGCGGCCGCCATGAGAGCCCTCCTCTCCCTTTCCAAGCTTGCCCGTCGTCTCCCCACCCCCCTGCCCGCCACCAGGGTCGCAGCGCCCCTCCTCCAACGGCACCTCCATGCCGACACCGCACCTCCTCCTCAAACGCCGCCCCCTTTTGCCTCCCGTATCCTCCAATCCGAAGAGAGCCCGCCCCCGAGCACTGAGTTGGAACATGCTCAGCCCGCCCCCGACCCTGTCCTCGATGAGTTCCTCGCCCGCTTGGTCACCGCGCTCCGTCCGACACTTGCTGCCGCCTTCCCCACCCACACCCGCCTCGTGCTCGACGAAATGCTTCGTCTTATCGCGGAGGCCGTCCTTAACAGCCTCTCCGGAGCCGATCCGGGGCCAGACACCGTCGAGCTCAGCGACGACCTCTGGGCGGCGGTGTGGGAGGTCAGCGCCTCCGTGCGCGAGGCCATGCGCCGGGACCAGGTCCGCGCCGACCTCCGTAACTACCTCCACTCCGACGATGTCAAGGAGATGACGCGGTTCGCCGTCGACGTAGGCATCCGCGGCGCCATGCTCCGTGAGCTGCGCTTCAAGTGGGCCCGCGAGAAGCTCGAGGAGGTCGAATTCTACCGCGGCCTCGACGTCATGCACCAACAGGCTGATGCGGATGCGGCTGATAGCCCTGCCGCACCCCCGCCGGCGAGGCTAACCGCGTTGCCGCAGAGGAAGGGGGAGGTTAAGTTCAAGATCTCTGGGTTGGACTTGTCAGACCCAAAGTGGGCTGAGGTCGCTGAGCGGGCGGCTGAATCTGAGGCACACTTTGTGCCAGAGGAGGCCAAGGCTGTAGATGGGAAGGCGAAGAAGGCCGAGGAGCAACTGCTGGCGGTTGAGCCGAGGAAAGGCAACCCAATTCCTGCCATGGAGGAGTGGAAGGAGGAGCTCCGACCAAAGCGCGTTGACTGGTTGGCACTCCTTGAGCGGGTTAAGGCCCGTAATGTTGAGCTGTATCTCAAGGTCAGGTTTTCCACCTTAATGAAATCTAGTGTTGCTTTATGCTCTAGTGTTAGTTCAGTAGTTTTGCTGCAGGTAGTAATATGTTTCATTCTTTTATAGTTCCTTTATAGCTTCACCAGTTATTGTGCTAAAATGGCCTTACTGCATGCATAACTAGTTTGTTCAGTAAGAAGTGTCTATTCTCTTCACCAAACAGAAAATAGCCTTGAGGTGATGATGTCTTCATGCCTAATCGCATGCCGGATTCCCTAGCGTTGATCTCCTATCGTTTCATCTGACTACGCCTTTGTGATTTGAAGACAAATTTTGTCTGCTCCTTGGTTCACGTACTGTTTTTATGCCTCAGAAGTTTGCGTTTTGAGTGGCTAGTTTGTAAGTTTGCGTTTTGAGTGGCTAGTTTGTGGAGTGGGACATACAAGCCCCAGAAATTGTTGGATTATAGAACTGGTTTTCTGATATTGCTCTTCCGGATCGAGATAGGAAAAGGCAAAATTAGGTTGTTCTGGCATGGCCTGGAGACCCATGTGTGCACAGTGATAATAATTAGGATGAAGTGTACATTTTGGAATTGAGCTTTCTTTAGGCATTAGAAGATATCTCTATCATGGTAAACTTTAGAAATCTGAGTTTACCTCTTATTACCATTAAAAATCTTCAAGCTTTTATGTGGCGGTTTAGCCCGTGTAAGTGACTTTATGAGGACCCAGAAAACAATAGTCTAGTGGTCAACAGTAAATGGTCCATGAACATCTGTTCCCAAATAAACTTACTGTTAGCGTTCTATGCCGTGACGGAGCTTAGTTGATGTCAGGGGGGTCACCGCACCTCAGGATTGGCACAAGATGAAGACTTTCTTTAGAGAGAACTTCTTTTTGAGGGATTTTTAGAGAGAACTTAAAATATGAAGTTTTGTGTGTTTTGCGCCCCAAGCTCTCATATATTGTGTTTTACCCCCCCCCCCCCCCCCCCCCCCAAACCAGCATTGGCAAGCTCCGCCACTGGTTCTATGGTCTCAATTATGCAAGTTCAACCACTAATTCTTATCATAACATGCTTTAGTGGATATCAGAAAGGATTGATATCATGCTCTCCAAATGATGCATTTGTGGTTCGTGTTCCTTCGGTATTTAGATGGACTGCGGCCCCAGTTGCTTTCATAATAAATTTGAACGCTATTACATGTGGCCCATGATGTGAAAGATTGTTGTTGACTGGCTTTTGTCTAGTATAGTAGCCTGCTACTGTTTCGGCCTTCTGTAAGGAAGTTAAAACTGTCTTGAGTTTACATGGAAATGAAACTTCAGTTTGCGATGGACAATGTATATGACTGGTTGAGTTCAGTCAGAATTAATCCAATTCCAATCTCTCGGCTTAATTCGCCCTTGTTTTCTCTAATATTATTGGCATATAATTGCTCGACTTACGCATTTAAATACATGGTTACATAACCTGCTGAAGGACCCTAGTGATGTTAGTTACTTTGCGTAGCTGGCCAGTTAACATTTTGTTTCAAATGCCTACAGCCCTACACGGGCTGCACTAATTCAGCAAACACTAATACTCTTGTATAAATTCTCATGTGCACTTTGTTTCAATCTGTAGATTGCTGAAATTCTTTTGGATGAAGATTCATTTGCTGCAAATATCCGAGATTACTCCAAGTTAATTGATCTTCACTCTAAAGCAACTCACGTGCTAGATGCAGAAAGGATACTTGGTAAAATGAAAGAGAAGGATATTGCACCTGATATCCTCACATCCATCACCTTAGTCCACATGTATAGCAAATCTGGCAATCTTGAACAAGCCACGCGGGCGTTTGACTTTATCGAAAAGGAGGGTCTCCAACCAGATACGAGACTGTTTACATCAATGATTAGTGCCTGTATTAACGCTGGAGTTCCGAAACAAGCAGAGAAATTGCTCAAAAAAATGGACGAGCTTTCCATGAAACCCAGCAGGGAACTATACATGGATGTGATGCGGGCATATGCTGAGCGTAACCTAGTAGATGGAGCTCAAATGATGAGAACACAAATGTCAATGGCTGGAATCGAACCCACGTTGGAGTGCTTCACATTGCTTATAGAAGCATATGGACGGGCTGGCAACCCTGATCCTGCATATGAAGCGTTTGAACAGATGAGGAAGAATGGGCATGAACCAGATGACCGTTGCCTGGCTGGTATGATGACTGGACTCATGAAGACGAACCAGCTGGATCAGGCTTTGAAGTTGCTGCTGAGTTTAAAGGAGGGGGTTAAACCCGGAGTGAAGACAAATCTGGTCCTGCTGGATTGGCTGTCCATGTTGCAGTTGGTGCAAGAGGCTGAACAACTTGTACAGAAGATAAGAAAGGCGGGAGAAGAGCCCCTAGAGATCCATGTTTACCTTGCTGATATGTATGCGAAATCACGCCAGGAAGAGAAAGCCCGCAAATCCCTCAAGATCTTGGAAGAGAAGAAGAGACTACTGAAGGCTGATCACTTTGAGAGGATTATAAGAGGCCTTCAGCAAGGGGGTTTCTGGGAAGATGCAAAAAAATATTTCAAAATGATGAAATCTCGTGGCTTTGTTCCATCAGCAACAGTCGAGGCCGGGGTCAGGGGCGTCGTTCCCCCGGCTGGCAGGTATCAGGGTTAAAGCTTGCAGGCTGGCAGGTATCAGCTGGCTATGGCACTGATTCTGGTATGAAATCTAGCAGTAGCACCGATGACAGCACGGCTTATTCAGAGGAACTGATGTGATAAAGATCCCCATTATCGGGTGAATTTTGGTTGTTATTTGAGGTCTGTAGACCATGAGCTCAGATGAAGTTGATGAGTGCGTGAACCCCTGGTGTTAGTGCCATGAATTTTTCTGCTCTCATAAATCGGGTCTTGCACATGTATTTCATAACATGTTTTGTCATTGTAAAATCTGAATCTCCAGATTGTGCCAAGAAACAGATTTATTCATTTTTCTCGGAGCAAATACCCATGAGCTTTCACGGCTCAGTTAGCACGTCTAGACGCATCCAGGTCATCATCATCTCTATTACTCCCTCTGTTCCTCCTCATCATTTGTGAACAGAGGGAGTATCTTATCAATTGGAGTTGGCGGTCAGTTCACTGCTCACTCCACCTTAAAAAAAATCATCCATCTGCAACCCAACCTCATACATGCCTCTACACTTGGCTCGATCAAACAAGCTACTGACCACCTAACACAGTATAAACGTAAGCCCTCTCGATCAAACAAGCTACTGACCACCTGTATAAACGTAAGCCCTCGTATACACACGCATATACTTATCTTTATAAACGCACGTACATCATATCCTTATGAACCCATTTAAAAGACTGAACCGACATATCATGTTGAAATTTACGAAGTCATCATAGGCACCTCGTAATCAACGAGAACGTCTGCTTTCACTGAATGCGCATCACCGAAAATCTTAAAATAAAATCAGAAATAAATATGAGCAACATGATTTAAACCCTTATGGACTGGGATATCACAGTCCCTCTAACCATCCAACTACAGGCTGGTTCGCACCACCTCACATATTTTGAATGAGAACTTATGTACCTCGCTCCCGTTTTGAATGAGAAAGTATTTTATAAGTATACATGACAATGCATATTTTTTACCACGACACAAATCAGCCAGTCAATCCGCTTGATATTTGTTTTCCTTGTTGTGGCTCCTGCCCAAAATGCATCCTCCGAGCCGCCGCTCGTGCTAATCCCTGTCCTCCAGCCAGCAGCCGCACATCCTAATCTATGACGGGGCCTGCTAGGTGTCCATCGGTGGATCCGTAGAAAAGATCCGCCACCCGAATGAACGTTAGATCGAAGCGCTCGCAACCGTAGGATCGACCTGGTAGCACGCGGCTCGGTTGCCTCCCCGACCAACTTATTCCCGAAGCAACGGTCCAGTTGTAGAAACAAGCCCATTGTTCCCCCGACAGATGTGCGCCCAGCGCTGCGCCGCCCGCAACCACCACAAAATCAGCTGTACATCGCGCCGCCTCTAACCGCCGGCGTGGGATACCTCCATGGCGCGCCAAATGTTGGGATCATACGCCAATCTAGCTGACTGAGGAACCCTGCTTGGAGAACGAGCCCGACCATCTTTCTCAGCTCCAAGCGCCGTCGGAGGGCTTCCGCGGCGAGCAGGATCTTCTACTTGGTTCACGAATCCGCCGGTGGCGTTTCCTCAAGCTCCATCGAGCATATCCCATCAACAAACTTCAGTGAGTTTTCCTTCCTGTTTTTGAAACACTAGATCTGTTCCAAACTGAATCATGAACAGGTGTATTTAAAACAGAAAAATGAGACTCCCAAAATTTATGAAACAATTAATTTATGAAAAACTAAAGCATGAGGTTTCCTTCGTGTTTCTGAAACACTAGATATGTTCCAAACTAAAGCATGAACACCTATATCAAAAACTGAAGCATGAACATCTGTTCCATGGTTCTGTTGGGTACCTCAATTTATGAAACAAGTTTTTTGCTGATTCCACGGAAGGATGAACTGATTGTTGCACAATAACTCTGTTGTAGGAACATGGAACTGAAGGGGGAGGGAGCTATGTCGAAGATTTTTTTTTCTGTTGGTGGTGGTGAAGATTCAGAGGGGTTGTTGTTTGCTGAAGATGCAGTTGAAGATGATTCAGATGATGGAGATGTTTCTTCGCAACCACTACCGCGCTATGTTGGCATGGTGTTTGACACAATCGACGATGCTCGGAAATTCTACAATGACTATGCTTTCAAGTTGGGGTTTGGGACACATATATCTACTTCAAAATTCACCCAGAAGAGAGGTCAGAAGAAAGAGGATGCAATACTGATAAAGAGGGTCTTTGAGTATGCGCACGCTAGAAATCCCGTTAAAACGGAAACGGGGAGCACATCAGACAACATTGCAACGAGAAACAACAACTCTAGAAGGCAACCTAGTGATGGGATGGATATGTTACAGGAAAACGTCAAGAAAAACAGGAAGCTTCATGATCCTGCAATCTCTGGCGTTAGCTAGACGAATGCTTATGACAACAAACCTTCTCCTGCAACGGCATCAGAAGAATGCTGCTAGCACTCCGAGGCAATGAAACTGGAAGAATGTTGTTGATGGCCCACCAACGCGTGGGCTCGCAGCAGTTTTCGAGGGTAGAGTATTTGACCCAATTTGTTGGTTTACCAATCGGGAGGTGAGAGTATACTCTCAAGTATTAGGAGCTGAATTTGTCAGATTCAACCACACCTGAAAGATTAGTATCTGCAAGCACATTAGTAACAGCAAAGTAGCGAGTAGCGGCAGTGTAACGAGCAATAGCAGTGGCAAGGAACAACAGTAGTGACAGCGGTATCAAGTAGCAACAGTAGCAAGCAACAGTAGTAGCAACAGTAGTAGCAGCAGCAACAGAGCAAGACAAGTAACAACAGTAGCAACAGTAGTAGCAGCAGCAGAGCAAGACAAGTAACAGCAGTAGCAACAGTAGTAGCAGTAGCAGAACAAGACAAGTAACAATAGTAGGACAAACTCGTAGACAATGGGTCGGTGATTTGTTTGGATGATATTCATCATGCAACAACTATAACACGGAGAGAGATGTGGCTAGCTCCCGTTCGTCAATGTGATGTAGGCATGCATTCTGTGTGTCGTCATACGTGCTTAGGGAAAAGAACTTGCATGACATCTATTGTCCATCCCTCTCGTGGCAGCGGGGTCCAAAAGGAAACTACGGGATATTAAGGTTCTTCTTTTAATAAAGAACCGGACCAACGCATTAGCACTTGGTGAACACATGAACTCCTCAAACTATGGTCATCACCGGGAGTGGTTCCGGTTATTGTCACTCTGGGGTTGCCGGATCATAACACATAGTAGGTAACTACAACTTGCAAGATCGGATCTAAAACACACATATATTGGTGACGACATAATAATTTCAGATCTGAAATCATGGCACTCGGGCCCTAGTGACAAGCATTAAGCATGGCAAAGTAGTAGCAACATCAATCTCAGAACATAATGGATACTAGGGATCAATCCCCATCAAAACTAACTCGAGTACATGATAGATCTCATCCTACTCATCACCGCCCAGCGAGCCTATGAATAGATTACTCACAAACGACGAAGAGCTTCATGGAATTGGAGAGGGAAGAAGGTTGATGATGACGATGGCGACGATTTCCCCTCTCCGGAGCCCAAGACGGACTCCAGATCTGCCCTCCAGATGAAGAACAGGTGGTGGCGACACCTCCGTATCGAAAACGCGATGAAAACTTCTCTTTTTATTTTTTCTGGGACGAAAGGCAACTTATAGAGCTGGAGTTGGGGGCGACAGGTGCCTGTGGGCCCCACAAGCCTGCCCACCGCCACCAGGGGGGTGGTGGCGGAGCAGGGGCTTGTGGCCCACTGGCCGACCCCCTGAGGTGGAACTTGGTGCAGATATTTTTGATATTTTCCAAAACTGCTCCCCGTAAATTTTCAGGACGTTTGGAGAATTTGATTTCTCACAAAAATAACACCAAGGCAATTCTGCTGAAAACAACGCCAGTCTAGATTAGTTCCATTCAAATCATGCAAATTAGAGTCCAAAACAAGGGCAAAAGAGTTTGGAAAAGTAGATACGATGGAGACGTATCAACTCCCCCAAGCTTAAAACCTTGCTTGTCCTCAAGCAACTCAGTTGACAAACTGAGAGAGAAAGAAAAACTTTGACAAACTCTGTTTGATCTTGTTGTTGCAACTATGTCTAACTCATAACCAGAATTTCAGCAAGATCACAAGTTAACCACATAAGCAAATGACACAAAGGTCTCACGGTAAACTAATATCAATGACATAATCAGCTAACGAGCAAATAATAATGAGTTTCAAATACCAACACTTCAATCAAAACAAGCATGAAGAAATATGAATAGGTGGTATCTCGCTAGCTCTTTCTGAGACTGCAAAACATAAATGCAGAGCACTTTCAAAGATCAAGGGCTGACTAAACATTGTAGTTCATAGCAACGAAGATCCAGTCATGGTCATACTCAATATCAATCAAAAGCAAAGAATAAAAATGACAGAGGTGCTCTCTAATTGGTGCTTAAATAAGAAGAGGATGACTCGACAAAAAAATAAATAGACAGGCCCTTCGCAGAGGGAAGCATTGATTTGCAGAGGTTCCAGAGCTCAAGCTTTGAAAACAGAGATAATAATTTTGGGTGGCATGCTTTCATTGTCAACGCAATGACCAAGAGTTCTCAATATCTTCCATGCTACTCATGCTATAGGCGGTTCCCGAACAGAAAAGTAAAGTTTTAACTCCCCCACCACCAATCAATCACACTCCACGGCTAGCCGAATCCTCGGGTACCGTCCATACTAACATCAATCCGGGGGGAGTCTTGTTTTACAGTTAAGTTTTCGATTTAAGCGTGGAACTGGGCATCCCAAATACCGGCCCCTTTCTCGTGAATGACTGTGAATAAACACATGTCGAGGATAACACTCCTAGCATGGAAGATACCAATACCCCTCTGTCACCACATGAGCGGTCCGGGCATGCAAAACAGATTATTTCTTGAAGGTTTAGAGAATGGCACATGCAAATTTACTTGGAACGGCAGGTAGATACCGCAAATAGGTAGGTATGGTGGACTCTCATGGAAAAACTTTTGGGTTCATGGAAGTGGATGCACAAGTAGTATTCCCGCTTAGTACAAGTGAAGGCTAGCAAAAGACTGGGAAGCGACCAACTAGAGAGCGACAACAGTCATCAAGATGCAATGAGTTTGACTAACATTGAATGCAAGCATGAACAAGATATAAATCACCATGAACACGAACATCACAGAGGCTATGTTGATTTTGTTTCAACTACATGCATGAACATGCGCCAAGTCAAGCCACTTGAAACATTCAAAGGAGAAGACCATCCTATCATACTACATCATAGTCATCTCAAAATCTATGTTGGCAATCAAGACAAACCATTATAAGCTCTCAGCTAAATAAGCATGGCATCAGAAACTATGATCTCTAAGTTGTCATTGCAAACATGGTTCTCTCACAACAAAGCTAAGTCTGGGTCGATAAGCTAGTCATATTTACAAAAACAAAATAGGTAGAGTTCATACGAGCTTTTCAGTCTCAGTCACTTCATCATATATCATAATTGTTGCCTTTCATTTGCACGATCGAACGATGAAAACGATAATAAGTGCATTGGACTAAGCTGAATCTGCAGGAAAACACAAAGGAGAAGACAAAATAATATGGCTCTTTGAAAGCTAAACAGGTAAGCATGTAAGAACCACTAAGCATTGTAACCAATATCTTCTACCTTGACACAAAGAAAAAGAAAGCTATTTACACGGGAAAGCTCCCAACAAGCAAAAGAAGAAATAAAAATCATTTTGGGTTTTCTCAAAAGGACACAAAACAAGAAAACAAGAGAACGAAAAGAAACTAGCATGGATAATACAGTGGCAAAGTGTAAACACCGGCTAACAAAGTGAAAGCATAAGCATGAATGTAAAATCGGTGAGAACACGTACTCCCCCAAGCTTAGGCTTTTGGCCTAGCTTGGTCTACTCCCATGGTGGGAAATCACCAGCTCCAGGATACTCCGGAGCAGACTGTGGATGCCACTGCTGTGTGAGCTCCTCTGGCTCCCACTGATAAACTGGCGTCTGGTACTCGACTGACGGCTCAGGCACGGGTGCCTGTGGTTGGGCCAAGCCCCAATAAGCGTAGATGTCCGCGGGCATAATAGTGTACCTGCCTGCATGAAGATCAAACAAAGAAGGAGCAGGCAAAGTAATAGTCTCTCGAGTACCCTGACTAAACACCAGGTTATAAATCATCCGTCTACTAGCATCTCTATCCAGAAAACCATGGCGAACCATGCTGTCATAATCTAGATATCTCTCAGGGAGAAGCATCTCTCCTTCCTCTCCCAGTCTAATGGGTATCTCAAAGTGTCTGGCAAGACGGGTAGCATAGATACCTCCATAGACAACACCTTTAGAACGGTTCAGGCTCAACCGTTGAGCTACTATAGCGCCCAAGCTATAAGTATTATCGTTATAAAGGCCTTCGCGCAAAACCGCAAGGTCTGGAGAACTAAGTGATCCAGCCTCCCCACGGCCAATCAAACATTTTCCCACAAATAGTGAGAAGTACCGAAGCACAGGAAAAATGTATGCTAGCAATTCTAGCGCGAGACACTCCTCTCTCCTCTCCAACAGCAATAGAACCAATGAAATCCTCCAAGTCCCGTGGACGAGGGTCATGGATATCCCCAACATAAGGTAATTTGCATACATTGCAAAAATCCTGCAGCGTCATGCACTGGGGGACATCGTATATCATGAACTCAACCATGGGAGGATTCTTCCTCGGATAAAAGTTGAAGCTTTGAACGAAAATATTGGTGAGGAGGAGATATTGTGGGCACTTATCTTCAACTAACACAGTAAGACCTGCATTCTCCACCAAGTGATAAAAGTCTTCATAAAGTCCGGCGGCGAGCAAAAAATCATCACTTGGCCATTCGCATGCTCGAACTTCTATGACTCGAGGGACTGCGTACTTGGGGTGATTCTTCTCATCCTCCTTGTGGCTACGGCTTGAAGAGCCTCTCAAGAACCTCCTCATCTTTTCCTTTTTCTAGCTCTGAAAAATTCTGAAATTTTTCGAGACTTCGAAAGAAAAGTGAACAAGGATCAACCCAATTTGTAGCAACTACTCCTACTAGTGCATAGAGACCGTATCACGCGCTAAAACTACTTGGGACCAGCTAAAATCAACTTTTCTAGATTAAGAACAGGGTCACCAAGGTAGCAAGAATTCACGAAGGATAAAGCACTAGAGCAAAAACTAATTGGACCAATGGAGGAGTCACTTACCAAGGAGTAATTTCCCCGAAACGGTTTGGAGAATGGTGCTTTGAGCAAGGAGATCGAAAATCACAGCCAAATGAGCAAGAACACGGGTTTGAGCCGCGAAACAATTTTTTTTTGGAGGTGGAAGAAGAGGCTAGGAGCTGGAATGAGTGGAGGGGGTGCTTGTGGGCCCCACAAGCTTGCACCCCGCCACCAGGGGGTAGGTGGCGGTGGGGGGGCTTGTGGCCCACTGGTCAGCCCCCCTGACCAGCTCTCAGGCCCAGAAATTTTCAAAAATTCCAGAAAAAATCATACTAAATTTTTAGGACCATCGGATAACTTTTATTTTCGAGGTCTTTTTCTCCGGGACGCTAAAACAGAAAACAGGAAAAACTAAACTAATTCTATCATTTTTCTTCTAAGCAACAGAAAAAGGAAAACTCAAAACAAAGGTATGTGACTCTCTGATTCATCCGTCTCATGGTCATTGAAAGAAATCCGTCAATGGGTTGATCAAGTCCTTGTGATGAAACTTTCTCGAATCGCAAGAGAGAACGGAGAATTTTCGAATAGCCACTAAGTCACCTCAATGGGGATATGTATCTCCCCAACAAGCAAATCATACTTCATCTTGATACGAGGAATAGGGCATTCAAAGCTTCCAATGAGAATCGATGAAGTCTTTTCGATAGCATTGATGCAATGTACTGGATATCGTTTCTTCGGAAAGTGCACTGTGTGCTCATTACCGTTGACGTGGAAAGTGACATTGCCTTTGTTGCAATCTATAACAACCCCTGCAGTGTTTAAAAAGGGTCTTCCGAGGATGATAGCCATGGCATCGTCCTCGGGAATATCCAAGATAACAAAGTCTGTTAAGATAGTGGTGTTAGCAACCGCAACAGGCACATCCTCGCAAATGCTGATAGGGAAAGCAGTTGATTTGTCGGCCATTTGCAGAGAAATTTTAGTGGGCGTCAACTTATCCAATTCGAGTCTACGATAAAGAGAGAGCGGCATAACACTAACACCGACTCCAAGGTCACATAAGGCAGTTCTTACGTAGTTTCCTTTAATGGAGCAAGGTATAGTGGGCACTCCGGGATCACCAAGTTTCTTAGGAGTTCCACCTTTGAAAGTGTAATTGGCAAGCATGGTGGAGATCTCAAGATCTGGTATCTTCTGTTTATTAGTCACGATATCTTTCATGTACTTGGCATACGGAGACATCTTGAGCATATCAGTTAACCGCATCTGCAGAAAGACGTGTCTTATCATCTCAACGAAGCACTCAAAATCCTCATCATCCTTTTTCTTGGATGGTTTAGGAGGGAAGGGCATAGGTCTCTAAACCCATGGTTCCCTTTCTTTACCATGCTTCCTAGCAGTGAAGTCATTCTTGTCGTACTTCTTAGGTTGTGGATTATCAGGATTAACCGTAGGTTCAAGCTCCACATCCTCGTCATTGCTAGGTTGAGCATTATTATGAACATCACTGTCCATATTGTCACCAGGTTCATGTTCATCACCAGATTGTGTTTCTGCATCATACACAGAAATATCATTAGGTTCTTCAGGTGTGATAGTATTTCGTGAACTGGCGTATAGGTTTCTATCATCTTTCTTCTTCTTCTTAGGATGACTAGGTGTATCAGCATTGATTCCTTGAGGATCTTGATCAATTCTCTTCGGATGACCTTCAGGATACAAAGGTTCCTGAGTCATTTGCCTCCTCTAGTAATGACTCTGATAGAGTTGTCATTTAATTCATTGAGCAGGTCATTCTGAGCTTTAAGTACTTGTTCTACCTGAGTAGTAATCATAGAGGCATGTTTACTCAGAAGCTTCAGAGCATTGACATTTCTGTCTACACAAGCACTTAGATGGCTAAGCATACGAGCACTTTGTTCCAAATGTCTGCTAACATAATCATTGAAACTCTGTTGTTTGGCAACAAAGTTGTCAAATTCATCAAAGCATACGCTAGCAGGTTTATCAAAAGGAATATCACTCTCATCAAACCTACGCAGAGAATTCACTTGTACTACCTATATCGGGTTATCGAGACCGTGGATCTCTTCGATAGGTGGTAGATTTTTGACATCTTTAGATCTAATGCCTTCCTCTTGCATAGATTTCTTGGCTTCTTGCATATCTTCGGGACTGAGGAATAAAATACCTCTTTTCTTAGGAGTTGGCTTAGGAGGTGGTTCGGGAATAGTCCAAGCATTATCGTTGATCAAGAGTTGATTCAGTAGGGTCTCAGCTTGTTCTACAGTTCGTTCCCTAAAAACACAACCGACACAACTATCTAGGTGGTCTCTAGAGGCATCGGTAAGTCCGTTATAGAGGATATCAAGTATCTCGTTATTCTTAAGAGGGTGATCAGGCAAAGCATTTTGTAGCTGGACGAGCCTCCCCCAAGCTTGTGGAAGACTCTCTTTTTGGAGTTGAGCAAAGTTGTATATTTCCTGCAAGGCAGCTTGCTTCTTATGGGCAGGGAAATATTTCTCACAGAAGTAATAGACCATCTCCTGGGGACTGCGCACACATCCAGGAGCAAGAGAGGTGAACCAGACTTTAGCGTCATCCTTTAGAGAGAAAGGAAACATCCTAAGGATATAGTAGTGGCGGATCTTCTCCTCATTAGTGAAAAGGTTGGCTATTTCGGATAGTTTGGCAAGATGGGCTATGACCGTCTCAGACTCATAACCGTGAAAAGGATCAGATTCGACTAGAGAGATTATCTCAGGGTCGACAGAGAATTCATAATCCTTATCAGTGACAAAGATAGGCGAAGTGCAAACTTCGGGTCATTTTTCATCCTAACTTCCCGAGATTTTTCCTTCCACTTGAGAAGTAATTTCTTAGCGTCATAGGCATCCTTACACGCAAGAAAATCCTTAGCTATCTCTCCCTCCATAACGTAACCCTCAGGTATATCAGGAAATTCATATCTAGGAGAGCTAGATCTAGCAGGAGCAAAAGCAGGTTCTATCTCAATAGTATCGGTAGTTTTAGAAGCATCACGAGCATTGGCAATAACTCTAGCAATATGAGCATCAAGGAACACTCCTAGTGGAACATCAGGCAAAGGAGTATCTCTAGCAGTATCAAGCATAGCATCATCAGGCAAAATAGCATCTCTAGCATCATCAGGCAAAGCAGTATCAGGCATAGCCTCTCTAGCAGTATCAAGCATAGCATCTCTAGTAGTATCAAGCATAGCATCTCTAGCAGTATCATGCATAGTATCATCAGGCATAGTATCAAGCATAGCATCTCTAGCAGTAGCATCGTAAGCATCATCAAGCACAAGCGACATATCAAGATTTCTAACGGGAGGTGATGTCGCAAACTTACTCATAACTGAAGGTGAATCAAGTGCAAAGCTAGATGGAAATTCCTTACCTCCCCTCGTAGTTGAGGGCAAGACTTCGGTTTTCGGATCCTTCAGATTCTTCATAGTGATCAACAGATATAAATCCCAAGTGACTCAGAGAATATAGCAATACCTCCCCGGCAACAGCGCCGGAAAAGTGTTGATCCTGCAATCTCTGGCGTTAGCTAGACGAATGCTTATGACAACAAACCTTCTCCTGCAACGACACCAGAAGAATGCTGCTAGCACTCCGAGGCAATGCAATTGGAAGCATGTTGTTGATGGCCCACCAGCGCGTGGGTTCGCAGCAGTTTTCGAGGGTAGAGTATTCGACCCAATTTGTTGGTTTACCAGTCGGGAGGTGAGAGTATACTCTCAAGTATTAGCAGCTGAATTTGTCAGATTCAACCACACCTGAAAGATTAGTATCTGCAAGCACATTAGTAACAGCAAAGTAGCGAGTAGCGGCAGTGTAACGAGCAATAGCAGTGGCAAGGAACAACAGTAGTGACAGCAGTAGCAAGTAGCAACAGTAGCAAGCGACGGTAGTAGCAACAGTAGTAGCAGCAGCAGCAGAGCAAGACAAGTAACAGCAGTAGCAACAGTAGTAGCAGCAGCAGAGCAAGACAAGTAACAACAATAGCAATAGTAGTAGCAGCAGCAGAGCAAGACAAGTAACAACAGTAGGACAAACTCGTAGGCAATGGGTCAGTGATTTTTTTGGATGATATTCATCATGCAACAGCTATAACACGAAGAAATATGTGGCTAGCTCCCGTTCGTCAATGTGATGTAGGCATGCATTCCGTGTGTCGTCATACGTGCTTAGGTAAAAGAACTTGCATGACATCTGTTGTACATCCCTCCCGTGGCAGCGGGGTCCAAAAGGAAACTATGGGATATTAAGGTTCTCCTTTTAATAAAGAACCGGACCAACGCATTAGCACTTGGTGAACACATGAACTCCTCAAACTATGGTCATCACCGGGAGTGGTTCCGGTTATTGTCACTCCGGGGTTGCCGGATCATAACACATAGTAGGTAACTACAACTTGCAAGATCGGATCTAAAACACAGATATATTGGTGACAACATAATAATTTCAGATCTGAAATCATGGCACTCGGGCCCAAGTGACAAGCATTAAGCATGGCAAAGTAGTAGCAACATCAATTCAGAACATAGTGGATACTAGGGATCAATCCCCATCAAAACTAACTCGAGTACATGATAGATCTCATCCTACTCATCACCGCCCAGCGAGCCTATGAATAGATTACTCATGAACGATGAAGAGCTTCATGGAATTGGAGAGGGAAGAAGGTTGATGATGACGATGGCGACGATTTCCCCTCTCCGGAGCCCAAGACGGACTCCAGATCTGCCCTCCAGATGAAGAACAGGTGGTGGCGGCGCCTCCCTATCGAAAACGCGACGAAAACTTCTCTTTTTATTTTTTCTGAGATGAAAGGCAACTTATAGAGCTGGAGTTGGGGGCGGCAGGTGCCTGTGGCCCCCACAAGCCTGCCCACCGCCACCAGGGGGGTGGTGGTGGAGCAGGGGCTTGTGGCCCACTGGACCACCTCCTGAGGTGGAACTTGACGCAGATATTTTTGATATTTTCCAAAACTGCTCCCCGTAAATTTTCAGGACGTTTGGAGAACTTTGATTTCTACACAAAAATAACACCAAGGCAATTGTGCTGAAAACAGCATCAGTCGAGGTTAGTTCCATTCAAATCATGCAAATTAGAGTCCAAAACAAGGGCAAAAGAGTTTGGAAAAGTAGATACGATGGAGACGTATCACTTCATCATGATTGTAAGGCACATAAGATTGTTGGGCTAAGGGAGGAGAGATAGACAGTGACTTGCTTTCTTGCGGAGCATACACATCCATTGATGGAACATGGAGAGCATGTTAGGTACTACCACTCGCACTGCTGCATATCCGCCAAGGATTACCAACTCTTGTTGACGCTGCATGATGCGAACCTCTCAAATTCAGATTGCATGGGCGTCCTTGATAGGATCCATGGAGGTGACACTAGGATACTCCCGTATGTGAAGAGAGATGTCACAAATGAGCACGCAAAGCTCCGGAGAGCGTTAACATTCTGAGACATGGATATGATAGTGAAGTACTTTGAGAGGAGGAAGGCTGAGAATCCAGAGTTTTTCTATGCGAAGCAACAAGATCCTGCAACAAACTCACTGACTACCTTGTTTTGAGTTGATGGGAGAACAAGGGCGTTGTATCCGAAATACAAAGATTGTGTATTCTTTGATACAACCTTTTGCACCAACAGATAGAACATGTCGTTTGCTCCTATAGTTGGTTTAAACAACCACCTACAGATAGTTGCACTCGGATGTGCCTTATTGGCGGATGAGACTATTGAAACATTCAAGTGGGTGTTTCAGCACTGGATGCTTGCGATGGATAATGAGCATCCTACCAACATCATGACTGACCAGGACCAAGCTATGGCAACAACCATTGATCAGGTGTCCCCAGACACTTGCCATAGGTGTTGCAAGTTTCATGTGCTTAGCAATGCGCGACCCAAGTTGGGAAGGCTGTTGAGCTGACACGAAGCATTTGCAGATGTGTTTTACACTTGTATCAACCAATTCAAAACTGTTGATGAATTGGAGGAAACATGCCAGCACATGCTGCATTGTTTTCAAGTTGCTGAGAACACACATCTCAAGAATATGTGGCGTACAAGGCACACACGGGCTCCGACATATTTCAAGAACAAATTCTTTCCATTCACAAGCACAACAGGCAGGTCTGAGGGGCTCAACTTATATTTCAAGACCGTGATTCGACCGATTGATTCTGTTTAGAGGTTTGTGCAGCAATATGAATCGTGTCAAGAAACTATGCTTGACCCTGAGGACAATGCTGGATTCACTCGTGAAATAATAGCTCTGCCACTCTACTCTCGGTACACATACTGTTGAGCTTTACCAAAAATATAAACAGAAACAAAAAATGTTGTTGTTGGGCCTAGTCTCTGTGTGATTCGGTCGTTGACCTATTTCTTGTGATATTATTGCAGGTATAACATCGAGCGCCAAGCTGATGCTTACCACACCTGCAGCGTGTTTGGTAAGTTTCAGAAACAGGTGACTGCATCTACCGGCTTTGTTATCAACCAAGACACTGACTACCAAGGGCAAGGCCTCATGTTTGAGCTAAAAGCAACCTCCTATGATAATCCAAAGCCATATTATGTGCATGTTCTGATGGATGAAGCGGAGTTTGAATGTAGCGGACACTACTTTGAGATGAATGGGATGATTTGTGCACACATAATAAGGGCAATGGTTCATCTCAATGTCCAAGTAATTCCACATCAATACTTTTTGGAGAGGTGGTCTGAAGCAGCCACAACAAGCATGGACAGGACTAGCCGGTTGGTGCTTCGGGCACCCCTCAACAAACACCCTGAAATACAACTCTTTGTGTTGAAGGTCGACATGGCTTGCCTCTAATGCATTGCAACGATGATGCCTACAGAATATTGGATGATGCAATAAAAGTTCTTGAGCCTACCATAGCAGCAGCAAAGAGAGGAGCACTGCCTAATCAATAAGCAGTGCCCTATCAACCCGCTGCAGCAACGGTAACAATGAATGATGACACGCAACAACAAGAAAGCTCAAATATGCTACAAAGCCTAGCTCGTGTCCCTAAGAAAGGCCGACCAACCAGTAGAGAGAAGAGAAAGAAGATGCTGGTAGAGCAGCAAGATGATGAACAAAAGAAGAAGGCGAAACAACAAGAGAAGAAAGCAACGCCAACAGGAAAGGAAAAAAGCTCCAAAAAGGACTAATCGCTGCAAGCACTGCAACGAACAAGGACACAATATTCAGACATGTGCCCCCCTAAAAGTTGTAATGGAGGCGGCGGCAGCACCCCCAAAATGCCAATTTTGCTCTTGGGTTGGACATGCAATACAAGATTGTCAATACTTGAGAGGCCCGATGGCAAATGATCCAAAAAATGCCCAATTGATGGAGCTGAATTTGTAGAAAATAATATGTTCTTGCTCCCTGTGTTTTCTAAGGGGATTTCTATTTTGCAAACTAGATGATGTGTAAGTTGCATTTGCAAAACATGATACATGAATCAACTAGTGCTTTGTTTCAAGTACAAACACTTTTTTTCATTTTGCTTGTTGTATTCACGTTACAAGAAAAAGAAATAGCTCTGCAGTAGTTTTCTTGCCACCAAAATGGCTTTGTTTTCTCTTCATTTGTTTAGTTGAAGCCGGTTTTATTCATGTTACAGAAAAATAGCTTATATTCAAGGATGACCTTTGTTACAGGAAAAATGACTTCTGTCTTGTAGAATTACCTACTGTTGTAGAATTTCCTTGTTTCCTGTTCACGTTATATATTCATGAAAAAATAACTTGTATTCCAGGATGCTATAGTAAAAACTGCATGTTTCCTGTTTGATTCATTTGGTTGTTCATGTTCATGTTCCAGTACATGATGTTCTAGGGATGCATCTATTAAATAAAGCTACTACACTAGTGTTAGAGGAAAAACATAAATCTTACATCAAGGAACTTTCACTTGGTGATGTTTACACGAACATGTATTCATATATTGATTTTGCTAGAGTATAATATAGATAAAAGGATCTTGTTACAAATACACAAATGGATATAGAATATTTTGTTGCCATTGAAAGATTTATAATGTAACAAGTCCCCCCATACACAAAAAATGATAAAAACCAGAACACCAGAACACACGTAACATCAGGAACACACATCAACAAAAAAAAACTGATATGAAACACACATCAGGAATAGGTAACTACCATTTTATTTATCATGTGTACATTGTATATAGCTGCGCAAAACACCAAAACATCAGCGACAAATGGTTGCATCGATAAAGCTCCATCATACAAAAAGAGGGGAAAGGGGGAATGCCCAAACATGACACATACTTCTCCAAAAAGCTATATTCCATCGACTACTAGAGAGATCCACATACAAACATGTCACACACACATGCACTAGGAAAAAGGCCTAAACTACTAGCTATGTCTTGTTGCAGTTGATGGTGCACTTCAATCTACAACTTTTTCATCAGGACTTGGAGCTCGTCCTGTGAGTTGAGGGTTTTTGAAAAGTTTTGCTGCAATGTACTTCCAGTAGTTGAGCAAGGAGTTCGTGTCCTGAGGATACACAACAAGAAAAACATATAATTAGAAACTACTAGCAAGGGGAATGTGAACTGTTGCAGAAAAAGGTGATTTCACAAAATAACTAATTCTAGTGTTGCACACTTGTTTCTTTACTACTAGTGTTGCACAATGTTTCTGTACTATACATGTTTCATAGGTTGCAAAAAAAAGAAGAAAATGAGTCCAAAGTCACACTGTATTAAATGGCTCCAGCCTCTTGGAAGTCAAATTCTCCATGTATAGAATAGCAAAGATGCCACAATCAAATCTGCTAGGAAAGAGGTTGCAAAATGAGATCACAAAAATGATATGAAGCTGCCAAAATGTAAAGTTGTGAAAAATACTACATTGTTGACTGTTGTGGGTAGCCTGATGGACTGAAGCGCTCAAATGTGTCGAGATCATGCTCCCATTGGTTTCTTTCTATCACCATGGTTTTGAAGTTCTCTATCCGGATTGCAAGATTGATTGGTACTGCAACATTGATTGGTACTGCAACATTGATTTGGAAAACATGGGGAGAAAAAAATAGAAATTGTTCGGTACATCATACCAGATTGCAAGAAGGCTTCTTAAGGTTGCTGACATAGTGAGGGTCTTGACTCCTGGAGTCGAACACATTGAATTGTTTATGCATGAAATTAACAACAACAACTACCCAATGGTTGTGTTTGCCAATGGTGAAGAGAAACTGCAAGAATGAAAGTTGATATAATTCAAAACTTGAAGCACTGTTGTGCTAAAAAGTACAAACTTTGCACAATATACAAAATATTTGTGAATGAAAGCCTTACTTGATCAAATTTTAGAATGTCGTTCTTCTCGCATACCCTGTTCAAATCTCTGATGCAAGAACTTGTCTCGAGTGACCTTGGTTCCACACAAAGCTTTTTGTGTGTAAAAACATGGGGACAAACACAAGAAGGTGAATAGATAGTACCTATCATGAAAAACCTATCGCGTTGCGTTGCAAAAAACTCAAGTTAGAAAAAAGGAAAAAATGTTTAGATAACTCAGAGCCACATGTGGTGAGAATGCAAACTTCCTCAACTTGGTTGAGGTGTACATCTGCTCAATATTGAAGCTTTCAATGTAAAGTGACATAACCTCATTATTCAAATGTGCCCGCTTTTTGAGCCTGTTGCTGAAATGTTTGAATGATATATCAAAACCACCTATTGAAAGTGCGTTATATCGACTAGAGGGGGGGGGTAAGTAGGTGATTTTTAAGAATTCGTCACTCAGGAATTTCCGTGTGAGGAAATTGCTATGTCATGAACGGCTTGCAGCGGAATACGTACTCGGGCGTAAGTGTAACATGGCCAAAGCATGTTCATCATGATGAAATGAAACAAACACTTAGCACGAGTAAAGTGATCAGGATATGCATGTGAAGAACAAGTGATGTGAAGAATTTGAGATGAGGAAATTGAGAAAGTCTTTAGTCAAATTCTTCAAATAGTAACGATCAATTTCATCAACACGTTGTAAGTGCATCTAGTGCCCCTGAGTGATTTTGGTGTATTGAAGACTTATAGGTCAGGAGACTAATGTGTTTTTGAGTGTACACAAGCTCTATAAGTCGCCGAGGAGTTTGAGTTATTCGAATAATATCGACCCCTAAAAATGAATGTCTTTGACTGAAGACTTTGGTAATTCCCTAAAGACTTTGAAAGTGAGTAGATTGGTATTTTCGTGAAGAAATTGATGCGATGACTTTGAACCGTGAATACTTTTGTTTTCGTAGTTTCATTTCCTTTATTTGGATTCATAGGACCAACGAAATATTAATGGGGTCGAGGTAAAACTAAGGAAAATTTTCCAAGTGATGCTCATCTCAAAGCCTACACATACCCAATCCTTGGAGTGAAGCCTATGGAAATCTTATACAATTTACTCAATTTCTTCAATGATAGAGACGAAGATCTTCTGGTATCTGAGGAAATTGCTCTAATTGAGGAGTTAGGATTTCACCCGTGCGAATTATCTACAAGTGAGGAACATGAGAGACATGAGGACTTTCACAACTTGAAAGTTTCGACTGTCGTTGCGTCGTGCGCCAGCTGTCCCAAAGCCTTATCCACATAACGGTCATATCATTGGGGCATTTATGTCAAATCATGTCAAGATTGCTCCAAGAATATAAATAGCCGCCCCCATAACCACTAGTTGGTTGGCTGCTCCTCGAGAGAAACTGACACTTTTCATTTGAGAGCAACCCATTCCCCGAAGACTTTGAAAGAAAATCATCAGCAAGGGAAAAACCCAAACACCCAAACCAAAACCCAAAACCCAATGTGATTGAGAATCACTCAAGAGATTGTTCTTGTGGGGAACCAACGCTTGTAACCTTTGAAGATTGTGCATCTTCCAGACTGTTAGGCGTCACTTGTCTAGAGCATCCGACAGTAAATTGTGGATCGCCGGGTGACCGAGTTTGTGAGGGTTTGGAAGTCTGTCGTGAAGACTTAACACGAGTGTTGTGCGAGGAATATGTGTCCTTAGCTCAAGGAGAATACGGTAAGGACTCAATGTCCTCAAAGTGTGTGTCCTTTGATTTAAATACCAAGCCGCTTCAAACCAGATGTACGACTGTCACAGTAGTTGGAACCCGGTCATCACATGATTGTCTTCACCGAGTACGTGCTTCTATTTCCTCATTTATGTGTTGATGAAATTGACCGTTACTGTCTGAAGAATTTTATTGAAGACTTTCACAATTTCCTCATCCCAAATTCTCCACTTGACTTGTACTTCACATGCGTATCCTGATCACGCTACTTGTGCGAATTGTCTGTTTCTGTTCATCATGAAGACAATGCTTTTGATGTGTTGCACATTCGACTAAGTACTTATTTCGTTGTTCGCCGTTCTTGAGTGAGAAATTTCCTCCCACGGAAGTTCCTTAGTTAAAAATTCATAAAATCACCTATTCATCCCCCTCTAGTCGATATAACGCACCTTCAGTTGGTATTAGAGCAAGGTACTCCCTTGTTCTATGTGATTTTGGTTTAACCACTTGGAGTTTTAGTTATGTCAACCACAGGTATGATCAAGGTAACTGCAGGCTGTCCTACCTTTGAAGGGATGGACTACCCCTACTGGAAAAATAAGATGCGCATGCATCTTTTGAAGCAATTTACAACTATCTCTTGTACGTTGTGGCAAGAGGTGTTACCATTCTGTCTAAAACTATCAATGCCGCTGATGTGAAGACATTCAAGCAACTCGACTATCAAGCGAAGAATATCATCATCTGTGGGCATCTGAGCAAAGGTCAGTGTGGCAGAGTGAGTGGTTTGGGAACTACAAAGCTCATGTGGGACAGGTTGTCCAAGGTCAACGAAGGAGTGTCTACTCAACGTGACTCTCAGGTTGATGTTCTTCGCAATCTGTTCAACCACTTCAAAATACTCGATAATGAGAGTTGTGAGCAAACCTTCGATCGCCTCACTGATATCTCCAATGAGCTACAGGCTCTTGGGGCCAATGACATCATCGACCATGAGGTGGTGAGGAAAGTGTTGATATCTCTTGATTCTTCATTTGATACACTGGTTCTGATGATTCAAGAGCGAAGAGACTACAAGATACTAGATCCTGCTGATATTCTTGTGAGACTCAATACTCATGAATTACAATAAGATGAGAAGAGAGCTCTCTATGGACTAAGTTATGGAAGATCTCGTGCGCTGAAGGCAAAGGTTATTTCCTCATTTGAAGAAGAAGAATCTCATTGCAGTCTTGGTGATCTTGAAGAACTTGGTCAGGTACTTGCTATGCCCGTGAGGAAATTTGAGAAGTTCTCTAGACAAGGTCGGTTCGGAAAATCTTCAAGAAGGGATGTGAGGAAACCAGAACCACAATATGAGGACTACAAGAAAAGAACCTGCAATAAATGCAAGAAGTCTGGTCACTACATTGCTGATTGACCTTGCTGGGTGAAGGAATCAAAGAAGAATAAATACAAGGATGACAATTCCTATGACTCGAAGGAAAAGAAGATATCTTCAAATTCCTCATCATCAAAGTCCTGATCGCACAAGAAGAACAATTTCAGAAAGGCTCGGTCTCTCGTTGGCAAGGAAATGGATTTTGAGGAAGAATCTCAGGAATGTAATGAAGAGGAAGGATCCGAGGAGGAGTCAGAGTTTGGTGTGGCAAGCCTATACCTTGCTACCACATTCGTCAACAAGTCCATCTTCGACCTCGAAGAAAATGACAATGTCAACAACACTCATGACTACAACCACGACTTTGCTCCCGCCTATTGCTTCATGGCAAAAGATGCCAAGGTACCGAAACACACTTCCTCTTATGACTAAAGTGACTGTGAACCCGATGATTATCAAAAACCAAGTTACTAAAAACTTGCTAATATTGCCACTAAGCAACAAAATGCTCTTGAAAAGCTTCAGAAACTACTAAACAAAAGTGATGACATATTGAACGAGGAAATGGATCGGACTCAACCACTGACTGATGATGTTCAAAGTCTTCAGTCTAAGTTTGATAGTCTTCAAGAACGTCATGACACTCTTTTGGCTGATCATGAGAAGCTTTCTCATGAATTTATTCAAAGAAGGCAAGATCTTGATAAACTAAGGGCGTCTCATGATGATCTTCGAAGTGAAAATGATTCTTTGCTTGCTCAACAGATGAGCACCGCTCAGGAAGAATTCATTCCACCATGCATGAAATGCATCAAACGTGAATCTGATAAGTCTTCACATGAAATTTCAAATGCTTGTATTGCTACGAATTCTTCAACTGTATGTGTGGTCACATATTCCTCACTTGAGGAAACCACAAATGTCACTAACAAAAATGCAGGGTTGAAGGATTTGTATGTGACACGCATAAACAAAAGTCTCAAAGGGCATCAATCCCTTTGCGATGTGCTCAAAAAGAAGATTCTAAACAAAAACCCTAGGAAAGAGGGTATTGCATTTGAGAGGAAATTTAATGTCGATGGATAATACTGGAAACCTAAGCAGTATCCCAAAACCTCATGTGTTTCTGCAAAAGGATCTCTTGTTGATCCATCTATATTATCAGCCTTTGCATGCGAAACTTCATATTCCTGTAATGCGTCATTTGACTCCAATTATAAACTGTTCAAAAATCATAATGGTGAAGTATTTGCTAGATGTGTTGGACCTAACTGCAGGAATGGACCACCCTTGAAGAAAATCTGGGTTCCCAGCAGCTTGGAAAGTCTTCACGTGAATGTCCTCATGACACCACCCATGAAGAACAGGAACCCCAAATCAAATTCCTCAAGTGGACCAAAGTCTTCATGAGGATCAAATTCCTCATACAGTTAAAATTCTTCCCATACTCGTGCTAATGCTTGTGATATGCAGGAAAACTACAAGGGTCGTGAATATGTGCACTATTCCTCAAACCATTATGTTCACAAGTCCTTAAATAATTTCTCTGCATATGCATTCGAGTACACTAACCCTCCTCTTGTGAAACATAGTGTGTTAGCTTTAATATCAAAATTCTCATATGGTGCTCGTAGGATGATGAACTTTTTGCGAACCCTTGAGATGTGGGTGCTAAAGAAATTGAACTAACCACTTCTGCAGGTCAGGTCTCCAGATGAACTTGATCTCCAGATGAACTTGATCTTCTAATTTGCTCGATAACTGAGAAAATGCTTGATAGGACGCAAGCTAGTGATGAAGAAATGATTAACATTTCACACGTCCTCATATTATCTTAACTTTACTCTATGTGATGAAATTCAAGTCTGATGAATTTGATATCATATTCATCACTCTAAAGCATATGAGATGGTTAGCAATATTAATTCATCTGTAGGATGACAACCCCAAAACTACTGAGTGGGTTCTTGATAGTGGATGTACAAATCACATGACCGATGACAAGAGTCTATTGATGAACATTTCATCGACTCCATCACCATTGAACCATATCACCTATGCAGATAAAGGAAAAAAAAAGGTATTGGGCCTCGGTAAGGTGGCTATATCCAAGGACTGGCACAAGGACAAAGTCATGCTTGTCGAATCCCTTGGGTTTCACCTCAAGCTTGTCTAGATGCTTTGTGATCTTGATATGATTGTCATCTTTAGTAAATATCATTACGTAGTCATCATGGAATCTGAAAAACCCAAAGTCTTCGAAGGGTTTAGGAGAGGGACTTGTACATTGTTGATTTCTCTAGAGGTCCACAGCCGGCCACATGTCTACTTGCAAAAGCCTCATAGGGTTGGCAATGTCATCGACGACTTGGTCATGCAGGCATGAGGAGTCTGCACACACTTGAGAAGAAGGAGCATGTCATCGGTTGAAAGCACAATTGCTCCCTAGGGTGGTTTTGATAATTGATCACAACATATGCATCGTTGGACTAATGTGTTTTCCTAGTATATTTCAGAAAAGTTCAAAATATGCTATGGCTTAAGGTTTATGTGGAGATGCCCCTGGATGCAAGAAAGGAATAATATTGGCTCAAGCTTCAAGCTAGAAGACTCTTCATTTTATATTGTGAGAAATCACTTTTGAGTCCATAGGAAAGTCAATACTATTAAAAGGGGGTGAGGTAGTAAAATGAACTGATTGCTCAAATGCTCAAAGTTAGCCACTAAAACACTTAGTCATTTTTCGCACATATCCACTCTGTCAAGTTCCACATTCACAAATTCGGTGTCACCAACATTTCCACATCGAACCGACCAAGTTTGAACCTAAGACATAACCCTAGCCATTCCCACCAAATCGGTGCAACCGAAACTGCATCGGTGCTACCGAGTTCAGTGTGACCAACATTCTGTTGGCAAGATACACAAAATCGGAATTTCCATGTTTGAGTATCGGTGCCACTGAGTTTGGCGATCTGACTGTTAGTCACATTTTTGGTGCCACCGCTTTCTATATATCGGTCTCACCGAGATTCAAAAGTTCACCACTTTAGTGCTAATCGGTACCACCGAGTTGTCCACTTCGATGTCACCGAGTTTTCTCTTTTGTGTGTAACGGTGGGATTTTGGCTGCTGCCTATATATACCCCTTCACCCACCTCTCATTCATGGGAGAAGCACTCAGAACACACACTTCATTTCCAGATCCATTTTCTGAGAGAGAACCACCTAGTCATGTGTTGAGACCAAGATATTCCAATCCAATCATTTGAATTTTGATCTCTAGCCTCCCCAAACTGATTTCCACCAAATCAACCTCCCCTACCCATGCATATTCTGTGTGAGAGAGATTTGTGTTGAGGAGACTATCTTTAGAAGCACAAGAGCAAGGAGTTCATTGATCTACCCCATCTATTACCTTTTGGAGGGTGGTGCCTCCTAAATTGGTTAGGTGTCGTTCGGGAGCCTCCTACTTCGTGTTGTGGAGTTGAACCAAGATGTTTGTAAGGGCAAGGAGATCGCCTACTTCGTGAAGATCTACCGTGAGTAAGGCTAGTCCTCCGTGGACGGAAGCCGTGGTGGGATAGACAAGGCCGCTTCTTTGTGGACCCTCCGTGTGTGAAGCCCTCCGTGGACTCTCGCAACCGTTACCCTTCGTAGGTTGAAGTCTCCACTAACATGGACGTACGATAGCGCCACCTACAGGAACCATGCCAAAAATCGCCGTGTCAACCTTATGCGTTTGATCTCCTTTCCTTGCTCCTCTATTTACACTTGCATGTTTACTTTCCGCTGCTATACTATTAGAACTGCATGTGTAGGGTGTATTTGAGTTGTCATAACTGTCGTAGTTGCCTCTAAAGGTAAAATTGGGAAAAGGCAAAAAATTTATCTTGTCAAGTAGTCTAATCACCCCCTCTAGACATACTTTCGATCCTACAAGTGGTATCAGAGCTTTGGTCTCCATTTCATTGGTTTAGCAACCTAGGAGAGTATGGCATCTAGCAAGGGAAATTATCATCATAGATGTCCTTACTTCGATGGCACTAATTTTTCTAGTTGGAAGCATAAAATGAAGATGCACATTCTTGGCTTTAATACTCATGCTTGGGATGTAATTCGTGGTTGTGTGCAAGGTAACTTCTTTGGAGAAGGGCATGAACAAGACCGTGATGCGACAATTGATGAACTGAAGATGTTGCAACTTAATGCTCAAGCCTGCCATATCATCTTCAACTGCCTTTGCCCCAAAGAATTCAACAAAATCAGTCATCTTGAGAATGCAAAAGAGATTTGGTATACTTTGGTTGATATGCACGAAGGTACTAATTCTTTCAGAGAATCTAAGTTGGAGGTGCTTCAAAGTGAACTTGACAAGTTCAAGATGAAGGATGGTGAAGGAGTCGTTGAAATGTATTCTAGGATAGCTCTCATCACCAATGAGATTGCCGGCATATGAAGCAAAGAAATGACCGACAAATTCGTCATCAAGAAGATACTTAGAGCTCTTGATGGCAAGTATGACACAATGTGCACATTGATCCAAATGATGCCAAATTACAAAGATCTCAAGCCAACTAAAGTCATTGGTAGGATTGTTGCTCATGAGATGTCACTCAAAGACAAAGAGTCAAGTGGTGCTTATAAAGCTTCATGCGATGCTCTCGCTACTTCAAAAGACAAGCTTGTCACTAATGAAAAGATAAGCCTCATGGTCATAAAATTCAACAAGTTCTACAAGAGTAGAGGCAAAGATAGAAGCTCAAGTTCAAGACATGATGAGAAACATTCGTCTAGTCGTGACCGAAACTGCTACAATTGTGGGAAACCCGGACACTGCTCAAATGAGTGCTCGACTCCCTTCAAAAGAAGAGAAGAGTCACCTCGAAGACGAAGCTCAAGAGACGAGTCACCTCGCAGAGAGAGAAGGAGTAGAGAAGATCACTATGAACGAAGACACTCACGGAGAGGCAAGGAATTGGGGAAGAAGGACAAATACACCAAGAGCAGTTCAAGAAGAAGACATCAAGCTCATGTTGGTGAATGAGTTTCTGGCTCCAAATCTGATCACCACTCCGAGAGAAGCTATCACTCCCACTCCGACTATAGTCAGGATGAAGGTGTTGCCGGCATTGCACTTGTTTCCTCCAACTCCTATGACTTATTTGATTCACCAAATGAGGGAGTCGGAAACTGATTCATGACTAAAGGCCCCAAAGTATCACACCCTGAGTATCTTGATTTCAATAGTAATGAGGATGACTTTTTAGGAGAAGATGACTTGCTTCTAGATAAAACTTGTGATTTCAGTGAAAATGAAGTTGCTAATTATCATGCTAGTCAAGAGAAATCGAATGATGACGATAAGAAAGAGATTGAACGACTAACTCAAGAATTAAAAACTCTTAAGTTAGCTCATGATACTACTCTAGAATATCATAGAGAGCTTGCAAGAACCCATGAGAAGCTACGCTTCAAGAAGCTCAACTTGGAGCAAGAGCATTAGTTCTTAAAAGTAATCAATGATGACCTTCGAAAGGATAGTTCTTCTTATCTAGCCAAATGATTACTCTTGTCTAATTTTGTTCCACAAGTTAAGCCTAAGAACACTAGTGACAAAGGCAAGAAGGTTCCTTCATCTAGTAACAACAATGCTAAAGCTAAATCCAATAATGTTGTTGCTAGTAACTCTATTGATTCCACCAACGGTTCTCTTAGCCAAGTTACACTTGAGCAAGAAAATGATTTACTGAAAGGGATTATAGAGAGAGGTGTCTTCAAGAGTCTTTCCGGAAGTAAGCAATTTGAGGAAATTGTGCGTAAGCAAGGAGGACATCGTAAGAAACAAGGTGTTGGCTATTTCAACGTCAACGGAGATGTTTGGGAAGAAGGTCAATATCCCACTCCCAAGTTTGTTCCCCAAGAGGAGAAGTCCACTCCTTCCGAAAGAACAAGCTCACACGATGACCTTCCACCACAAGACCACAAAGGCAAGGGAAAGCTCCAAGATGATATTGACCTATTTGAAGAAGAACCCCAAACCAAGGTTGAGTGGGTTCCCAAGTATACTACTAGCTCTACCTCAACAAGTGAAATGATCGATATGGTTGACTAGAGGGGGGGGTGAATAGGCAACTACCAATTTTTAGCTTTTCTAAATAAATAAGGAGTAGCAATCATAAAGGTTCACTAACATGACACTAGGAGGACAACCTATATGATGCTACTTAGCAACGAGTAAAGAAGCACGTAGGAGATACTCTACAATACCAACAAATACAAAGTAAAGGTAAGAGATAACCACAAGTGGAACCGATGAAGACGAGGATGTGTTACCAAAGTTCCTTCCCTTTGACAGGAAGTACGTCTCCGTTGGAGCGGTGTGGAGGCACAATGCTCTCCACACAAAGCTTGGAGGCTTCCAACAAGACCACGAAGCTTCACCACAATGGAATGTGGCTCCGAGGTGACCTCAACCGTCTAGGGTGCTCAAACACCTAAGAGTAACAAGATCCGCAAGGGATTAGTAGGGGGAATCAAATATCCTTTGGTGGAAGTGAAGATCAAGGCCTCTCAAGCAATCCCTAGAAAATCAACAAGGTTGATTGGCTGGGGAGAGATATCGGGCTAAAATGAACTTGTGGAGGAACAATGGAGCTTGGAGAGGTTAAAGGTGGGCTCTAGGAAGAAGAAGATGCCTTTATATAGTAGGGGGGGCAGATCCAACCGTTACCCACCTACCACATAAATGCACGAGCGGTACTACCGCTCCGGGAGCGGTACTACCGCTCAGCTCCTCACCAACCACGGTAGTACCGGGTACTACCGTGCCACCACCTCCGTGGGAAGTATGCGAGAAAAAGCCTGTCGGTGCGGTAGTAAATTAATACTACCGCACTGAGGCCGGTAGTACCGCCCTTGTAGCGGTAGTAAAAAAGTACTACCGTACTTCGGGCGGTAGTACCGCTCCTAGAGCGGTAGTAAAAGTTTACTACCGCACCTGGGACGGTAGTACCGCTCCTGTAGCGGTAGTAAAAATTTACTACCGCTCTGAGAGCGGTACTACCGCTTACCCTTTTCCGCATAGGCAAAGAAAACACAATGGTGCTCCATTGAAGCCAAAATATGGGTGGGTGCATGAGGTGTGTGCGTGAGGATTCCACCCAAACCTTTCCGACGCGGACCCCCTCTTGGTAAGAAGACTTTCCTATGACTCAAACTAGGAAGAGAAATGTAGAAGAACAACCGTCTTCGAGAACCTCCGAGGGGAGTCGAGTCATCTTGTGCCTAGAAGAGAATATTCTGAAATGCTTAGGACACAAGATTAGTCCGCACAACAATTGTCATCAATCACTAAAAACACTTAGGAGAAATGTGCCCTAACAATCTCCCCCTTTTTGGTGGATTTATGACAATGTTGAATTTGCACAAAAAAATAGAGATAGGCATATGCAAACTCGAAAGATATCACAAGTGGGCTAGTTTCCTCTAGGTATGTGCATACCAACAACTAACCACACAGAGAACACTCCCCCTAGATTATATAGACTAAGCCATCCTTACTACATACGTACGAGGGATGAAGAATATTGAAGCATGGCAAAGCATGTGAGCAAAGGAATACTGGCACAAGATACTATGTCTCACAGGTTAATAATAATATGGATAAAACTGATAATACTGAGACAAAAGATAAGGAAGATAAAACATATATCTCACATTAAGATAGGATCTCACGACTCAGTCTCAACCATAAAGCAAAAGCAGCGAACGAAAGCAACAACGTTTTATCAAACCAATAGACCAGAAAAACTAGAGAACAAGCAAATCCTACACTCTCTCCCCCTTTGGCATCGAAACACCAAAAAGGCAGAGAGGAGCCCTACGACCCAGGTGGTAGAAACATCAGTCGATGTCCTCCTCATCACGATACTCCTCATCTGAGTCATCGTCGGTGTCCTCCTCAGATGCAACCCACTGAAGTCGATGCTTCTCCATCCATTCAGCCTCGGGGGTGATCTCTCACTCAGAACCGCTGGAGAAGGGCAGGTCAAGCTTCCTCATGATCAATTTGTCGCGCTCGCGACTCTCCTTCTGAGCAACATGTGTTCTGTACTGGCCCTTGGCCTGCATACAGAACAGGGTCTTCATCCTGTCCGTGAGCCGTGTGGCCCATGATGGTTCCGCAGATGTGTGGGAACCCTCACCCTGTCGATGAGCCTCTAGAGGGGCCTCATCCTCAGCGCCTGGCAGATCGTCATCAGAATCCCTTGGGGCAGCCGGACGAGAGGAGGTGTTGGCCCATTTGTCCTTCTGACGCAGCTTGATGGGCTCATGGTGGACCCAATCAGGAGCAAGAAACTCAGCCCCGGGGAAGGTCTTGGTCCAAGTGGCCTTGATAAAGTAGAATAGGTAGGGACCGTAGATTGGGACCTTACGGTTAATGACTGCAGAGTAGAGCTCAGTCCACATGACATGAGAAACATCAAGGGGCTGACACTGACGATTCTTCTCTTTCTGACACATGAGAAGCATGTCTACCAGGTAAGAGTGCACCTGGAACTTGTTGCCAACCCTAGGAAACAACGTGTTGCGAAAAATCCGGCGCATCACATCCAAGAAGGGGTTCATGACATAGGATACCTCGCCAGTTGGGGTGTGCTTCACAGAGAGGTACATGAGCAGCTTCTCCTTTGGAGCAGCTTGAGGCTTGGCATGGGGGCGCAAGCCAACAGCAGTAGTGAGGCCCTCATCCCTGACCTGAAGAAGATCCATGAAGTCTTTCCAGGTAGCATTCAGCTGCACGCCATTTGTCAACCAAGTCATAGTACGAGCCTCATCATGGTGAAAGTGCACCGTAGCAAAGAAGTGAGCTACAATGGAAATATCAAAATCCTGGTGAAACGAGATGAGGTCCGCAATCTGAATTTGTTCCACCATACCAATGGACTCCCCAAAATAAGACCTGTCGTTCCTCAAATGATCAAGATCAATCCACTGCACCAGGACATATAGGTTCTTCTTCGATCTGAGAATGTCTTCATAGATTAAGAATTGATCGCGATTCCAAAACAGTTCACCACCAGGGAAATTCTCCCTATTGTTGGCATATGGGTTGAGCTTGCGACGGTGTTGGAACTCGGCAAGTGGCATGGTGTTCCAGTTGACTGAGGGCTTCTTTGGAGCAGGCTTCTTGAATGAGCGCTTGGGGGCATTGGAGCCTTCAGACGGATCAGAGGAAGGTCGCTTGGAGCTGGCCGTGCGAGACGGGTTGGAACGACGGGAACCACCACCTGGGACACGCAAACAACACACAAAACACGAAAGAAAAGAGAAACAAGTCAAGGCAACGATCAAGAAAGACCAGAAAAGCCATAAAACACAATAGAGCAGTGTGTGTGCACAAAGGGTAGCGGTAGTACCGCACGTGGAGCGGTAGTAAAATTTTACTACCGATCTCGGAGCGGTAGTACCGCCCTGAGGGCGGTAGTACCGCTTTTGGAGCGGTAGTAAAATTTTACTACCGCTCTACAAGCGGTAGTACCGCTCCTCGAGCGGTAGTACCGCGCCACGAGGGGCGGTAGTACCGCACGGGACGGCCTAATCACAGATCTACGCATATTTGACAGGGAAAAACTTGTGAAGAAGATTTAAAACCTCATATCTGGATCCTATACACGCCTAGACACACACACCGCCTATGCAAGGAATCATACAACCAAAAAGCTGCCACTAAATCCCAATCACGATGCCATGAGACTATATGCCCTAACCCTAGATTGAATCACCGATCAAAGCATAAGAGTGCAGATGAGGGGCAGTACCGGTGTCCATGGCGCGTGGGGAAGAGTCCCACCGGTCAGAATCGGAGGACGATGGCCGGATAGGGAGATCCGGCGATGCCTTAGGGCAGTTTTTGAGGAGAGGAGAGAGAAAGACAGAGAAGAACTCGGGGCTGAGGGGAAAAGAGAAAGGCCTCCCAGCCCTTTAAATAGTCCCCTGGTCGAGGAGGCACGGTAGTACCGCAGTCATCGCGGTAGTACCGCTCCTCATGCGGTAGTACCGCACCCACAATGGTAGTAAAAAATTACTACCGTGCTGGGGGCGGTAGTACCGCTTGGTGAGCGGTAGTACCGCTCCCCCAGCGGTAGTAAATTTTTACTACCGTGCTGGGGGCGATAGTACCGTGCTCGAAGTCACAAAATGGCCACAAAATAAACTCTCTACTCCTTAGGTGGTGGAAAAACTTGATCAACCCAAGAGAAAACAAAACACGGAAGCAAGAAAGAAACACCGAAAGAAAACAAACAATACAGGGCGGTGGCCGAGGCCACCTTTATTTGAGACAAATGGTATGACACCGCGAAGAATTATCCTTGGGTTCATGACCATATCTCGTCTTTGAAGCACAAGTGCCATTTGGTGATGGCCAAAGTGAAAGACTTGATCGATTTATGCATAATGGGGGGAGGGAAAGTTCATTGAGAGAACAACACTCCCCCTATGTCCATGCCTACATCTAGAGCAAGATGTAATGTAGAGTGAGGTGCAAAGTGCCTAGTTTCAATCCACATTACTTGAATCAATGATATTTAGCTCGTGCCTTAACTCCCGGAACCTTGCGTCATCTAGGGGCTTAGTGAAAATATCTGCAAGTTGCTCTTCAGTGTTGATGAAGTGAATCTCAATATCACCTAGCTTGATATGTTCACGAATGAAGTGGTGGCGAATATCAATGTGCTTGGTCTTGCTGTGTTGAACCGGATTGAGAGAAATCTTGATAGCACTTTGATTGTCACATAGGAGAGGCACTTTGTCACAAGTGACACCGTAGTCCTTTAAAGTTTGCCTCATCCATAGCAACTGGGCACAACAACTTGCAGCTGCTACATACTCAGCTTCGGTGGAGGATAGTGAGACACAATTCTGCTTCTTTGAAGACCAACTTACCAGTGAACGACCAAGGAATTGGCATCCTCCAGAGGTTGACTTCCTCCCCACACAGTCTCCTGCCCAATCTGAGTCAGAGTAGCCCACTAGGTCAAAGTTTGCTCCTTTGGGATACCATAGACCAAAGTTTGGGGTATGAGCCAAATATCGAAAGATTCATTTGACAACCATGTAATGGATTTCCTTTGGTGCAGATTGAAACTGTGCAAAAATCCCTACACTCCACATGATATCTGGTCTAGATGCACAAAGGTAAAGGAGGGATCCAATCATGGAGCGATATACCTTTTGATCCACTGCTTTACCATTGGAATCACTGTCAAGCTTGCATTGTGTTGGCATGGGAAACTTGACCGGCTTGACATCCTCTAGCTCAAACCTCTTGAGCATGTCTTGAGTGTACTTGGCTTGTTTGATGAAAGTTCCTTCTAAGCCTTGTTTGATCTCGAACCCGAGGAAGAACTTCAACTCACCCATCATAGACATCTCAAATTTCTCGGTCATCAGTGCAACAAATTATTCATTGAAAGATTCGTTAGGAGAACCAAAAATGATGTCATCAACATATAGTTGGCATATGAACAAATCCCCTTTGACCCTCTTAGTAAAAAGAGTGGGATCAATCTTCCCAATTTCAAACCCATGATCTTGTAACAACGGAGTAAGATACTCATACCATGCACGTGGGGCTTGTTTAAGGCCATAGAGTGCCTTATTAAGTTTGTACACATGATTGGGGAGCTTGGGATGTTCGAACCCCGGGGGTTGTTTGACATAGACCAACTCATTTAAAGGACCATTAAGAAAGGCACTTTTCACATCCATTTGTTGTAATTTGAAATTATGATGAGACGCAAATGCAAGCATCATGCGAATAGATTCTAGACGAGCAACATGGGCAAAGGTTTCACCGTAGTCGATACCCTCGACTTGGGAGTAGCCTTGAGCCACCAATCTTGCCTTGTTTCGAATCACAATCCCATTGGGGTCTTGCTTGTTTTTGAAGATCCATTTGGTCCCGATGACATTATGTTCCTCCTTTGGCCTTGGCACTAAATCCCAGACTTGATTGCACTCGAAGTTGTTGAGTTCTTCATGCATGGCCATAAGCCAATCCTCATCATCGAGCGCTTCTTGTACCTATTGAGGTTCACAATACGAAACAAACGCGTGATGCTCACAATAATTCCAAATTTGTTGACGAGTGGATACTCCCCTTTTCAAACTACCAAGTACATTCTTCATAAGATGTGACTTGACTCTCAGCTTGTTTGCAATCTTGGCTGCGCGACGCTCCAAGAGTTCTTCATTTGATAACTGGGGAACATCGACTTGATTACTTTGCTTGCCCTTGTGTTTCGATCCTCCCTTAGCATGAGTACCCCTTTTAGGCGTTGCAGAAGGGAATTGAGAGACAACATCCTCATCAACTTGATCTTCGACTTGAGTAGGTTCACTAGTTTGTCCTTGTTCTTGTGGTTGCTCTTGATCTTGATCTTGTGCTTCTATTTGGTCTGGATCATGTGGTTGCACTTGATCTTGATCTTGAGCAGGTTCGGAACCCTGGGTGAGTGCTTGTACTTCATGGGACACGTCACCATCTTTAGGCAATTGGTCTTGATCTTGAGTTTGTTCAACTTGTTGAGGGTCTTCTCTTTGTTCATCGGAAGCGTGTGGGACTTGTGAGGATGATGGCTCCACTTGAGTAGAGCATTGTCCTTCTCCTTCGGCCACAAGGGGTTCCTCAATGGGAAGTATTTGACCAATCCCCATTCTTCTTATGGCTTGGGGAGGAATTTCATAACCTACATCACAAAGACCACTTTGCTCCACTTGGGAGCCATTATTTTCATCAAACTCCACGTTACACGTCTCCTCAATGAGTCCGGTGGACTTGTTGAGGACACGGTAAGCATGAGAGTTTGTAGCATAACCAACAAAGATGCCCTCATGTGCTCTAGAATCAAATTTAGCTAAACGTGCACCTTTCTTGAGAATGAAACACTTACACCCGAATACCCGGAAGTACTTGAGATTGGGTTTGTTTCCAGTGAGAATCTCATATGGGGTGTTGTTCAAGCCTTTGCGGATATAGAGCCGATTGGACGCATGACATGCTGTGTTGATGGCTTCGGCCCAAAAGTTCTATGGAGATTTGAATTCCGCCATCATTGTTCTTGCAGCGTCCATCAGTGTCCGGTTCTTCCTTTCCGCCACACCATTTTGTTGAGGGGTATATGGTGCCGAATATTGATGTTTTATTCCCTCAGCACCTAGAAACTCATCCAAGGTGTAGTTCTTGAACTCGGTGCCATTGTCACTTCTGATCATCAAAATCTTTGCTTCATGTTGTCTTTGAGCTTCATTAGCATAGTTGATAACAGTTTGTTGAGTCTCACTCTTCCTCTTGAAAAATATATACCCAAGTGTATCTTGAGTAATCATCAACAATCACCAAGCAGTACTTTCTTCCCCCAAGACTATCAAATGATGGGGGACCAAAGAGATCCATATGAAGGAGCTCCAACGGTCTCTTTGTGTAAATGAGAGTCGTTGGACGATGAGCAGTTTCATGGATTTTTCCTTCAAAGCAGGCACTGCAAGCACGATCTCTGGCAAAACTCACATTTTTTAGTCCACGAATATGGTCCCCTTTAAGGAGACTTTGCAAAGATCTCATATTGACATGAGCTAGTCGGCGATGCCAAAGCCAGCCCACATCAACTTTAGCCATTAGACATGTCGCAGTCTTAGTGGGTCGCTTTGAAAAGTTCACCACATAGAGACCGTTTTCGACATGTCCAACGTAGGCTACTTTAAGATTCTTGCTCCACAAAAGGACCACAGTATCAAGATTAAAGAATGTGGAAAAGCCCATAATTGCAAGTTGACAAACCGAAAGTAAATTATAAGCAAGGGACTCAACAAGCATGACCTTCTCAATAGATTACTCTTGAGAGATGACCACCTTACCAAATCCCAATACCTTTGACAATGATGCATCGGCGAATTGGACATGGGTGGGCATAGATGGGGAAGGATGCACATCCACCACTAAGTCCTTGCTTCCGGTCATATGATTTGTTGCTCCACTATCGAGCAACCATGACACCGCTCCGGAAGCAAACTCCTGCAATAGATCAAGGCTTGGTTTTAGGTACCCATTTTTGAATGGGTCCTTTAATGTGAGAGACAAGGGTCTTAGGAACCCAAATAGCATATTCAATGTACTCATAGTAAGAACCAACAAATCTGGCATTAACATGCCCATCACCAACACGACATAAAACATAGGAAGGATTTAGTTTGCCGGCTGTGTTGGTAGGAATGGTTTTGCCCTTCTTGATGCTCCCATTTTCCACCTTCTTCCTGTTCACCTCCTGAGTCCCTTCGCCCTCTTTGACAAAGATGTCCATGAGGGTGGGGGATCTGTTGTTCCTGTTCTTCCTTTTTCTTTTAGACTTAGATGTAAGTCCAAGCCCCTCCTTTCCTACCACACCCTTTTGATTGCTCAAAAGGTCATTCAGGCTCTTCTTACCTTGGATGCATGACACAAGGCCCTTCTCAAGTTTATCCTTCAACTTGACATTTTCCTCCACAAGATGTACATGCTCACAACAAGGGTTAGTTGTACAAGCATTATCAATTAAAACAAAAGGAGGACAAGTAGAGATTTCCTTGGTATGCTTTGCTTGAAGTTGATCATGAGACTCTTTCTGGGAGAAATGACTACCTTTCAAGACCTTGTGAGCCTTGTCAAGTGTGTCAAACTCCATTTTGAGTCTGTCATGGTCAACCCCAAGAGCATCCTTTTCAGACTTAAGCATACGAGTAAGAACAATAGCATGATCTAGTTTCTTTTGCAATTTAGCGCAGTCATCGTTGTATGACTCCTCAGGAGCCAAACGAAGAGTGAGCTCCGTTTCTAGTGCAATAGAAAGTTCAGCAATCCCATCGGCATAGTCACGACTATGACCTTGCATCTCGGAGATGGTCTCCTCATGAGACTCGATGAGGTCATTAGCCTCACCCAATTGTTCCAAAAGGGCAACAAAGTGCCTCTTGGTTTCTCCTTTGATAGTACACAGAAATTTGTCAAGATCATGCTCATTAAGTTCCACAACATCACTATCATCAACACAATTCAACAATGAGGGAGCACTAGTGATGTTGGTCTTAATGCTGGGTGTTACCTGATTGATACCTTTGGCCATGAGGCACTTGGCAATGTGATTATCGTTGGGGGCGTTGAAGAGAGACACATTCTTGGGAGAAGGAGTGGCGATAGAGACAGTCGCAGTTGCCACCATATCATCATCATCATCATCATCATCATCGGAGGGGTACTCTTCAAGTGCCACCATACCCTTTGGATGGGGTTTCTTGACAAATTTGTTCTTGCTTGGGAATGACTTTGTTTTATCTTTGCGAATGATCTTGCCTCCGTTGTCTTCCCTCTTCTCATAAGAACATTCCGCCATGAAGTGGCTCACATTACCACAGTTATAGCATGTCCTCACTCGTTGCTTGGGTTTGACCCACTTGAGTTGTTCTTTGTGAAGTTGGGTCTTGAGTTCCTCTTGTTGCCCCAGAATTGCCTCGACGCAAGAGCCATGTGCTCGTGATAAGCATACTTAGTGTCTTAAGGGCAGCTCTCCTCTTCCTCATCCTCCTCTTCTTCTTCAGAAGCAGCCTTTGCCTTCAAAGCAAGGTTAGGTGAAGTTGTCTTTGACCAAACTCGAGCAAGTGCATTGTCACCGGTCTCGTTCATGATTGACATTGCAATGAATTCATCCAACACCTCACTGGAAGACAAGGAGTGGAAATCTGGTCGTTGGCGAATGACTGATGACATGGCTTTGTTGAAAGGCATGATGGCCTTGAGAAACTTGCGCTTGACCCATGTGTCATCCACATCCTTGCTCCCATGATCCTTGAGAGCAACAGCAATAGCAGTCACCCTCCGATAGAGATCACGAGGGTCCTCATCTTCCTTCATTACAAACTCATCAGCCTTATCAAGTACCACTTCATAGTTTGACCGTTGAATGCTAGAGCTTCCCTTGTATAGCACCATAATGTGCTCCCAACAATCCTTGGCCAGAGAGAAGGGGCGCAAGTGAGAAAGATCTTCAGGCGGTACTGCAGACTATAGAATAAACAATGCGGAGTGATTATATTGATTGTCCGCTTCTTCTCTTGGAGTGAGGTTGCTTGGGTCATGAGGATAGTAGCCTTGCTCGATGATTCTCCATAAATTTGTTGAGCTGTGATTCAAATGAGACTTAATGGAAAACACCGAGTTAGCAAAATCACCCTTAACAAGCTTAGGAGGAGGACCAACAGGATTAAGACGCGGTGTGGGAATAGGTCCTCCATAGACCATGGGAGGTGGAACTGAGGCATAGGTTCCAGTCCCATCCTTTTCGAGAGATGAGGAAGGTCGCATACCTTTAGCCGCTTCCTTAGAGGAATTGGCCTCCGAATCGGTGATGGTGGGTTTAACCACTAACGTTGGTTCGGGTGAACTTTTAATTCCCTCAATTAACTCTTTAAGCATGGTCTTCACTTCGTTCGTCAAGGACGTCTTGAGGGCGGCCATAGCCGTATTCAAGTTGTCCCTTGTGACCAAAGTCAAGTCCATGGCCTCGAGTTGCCCATGGGGAACTCCCTCTTCGCCTTCCATACTCTTCGGGTGGTGAAACCCTTAATAAAGAGACGTGGCTCTGATACCAATTGAAAGGATCGATATGGTTGACTAGAGGGGGGGGGTGAATAGGCAACTACCAATTTTTAGCTTTTCTAAATAAATAAGGAGTAGCAATCATAAAGGTTCACTAACATGACACTAGGAGGACAACCTATATGATGCTACTTAGCAACGAGTAAAGAAGCACGTAGGAGATACTCTACAACACCAACAAATACAAAGTAAAGGTAAGAGATAACCACAAGTGGAACCGATGAAGACGAGGATGTGTTACCGAAGTTCCTTCCCTTTGACAGGAAGTATGTCTCCGTTGGAGCGGTGTGGAGGCACAATGCTCCCCAATAAGCCACTAGGGCCACCGTATTCTCCTCACGCCCTCGCACAATGCAAGGTACCGTGATTCCACTATAGGTGCTCTTGAGGGCGGCGACCGAACCTTTACAAACAAGGTTGGGGAAATCTCCACACAAAGCTTGGAGGCTCCCAACAAGACCACAGAGCTTCACCACAATGGAATGTGGCTCCGAGGCGACCTCAACCTTCTAGGGTGCTCAAACACCCAAGAGTAACAAGATCCGCAAGGGATTAGTAGGGGGAATCAAATATCCTTTGGTGGAAGTGAAGATCAAGGCCTTCTCAAGCAATCCCTAGAAAATCAAGAAGGTTGATTGGCTAGGGAGACAAATCGGGCTAAAATGAGCTTGTGGAGCAACAATGGAGCTTGGAGAGGTTAAAGGTGGGCTCTAGGAAGAAGAAGATGCCTTTATATAGTAGGGGGGCAGATCCAACCGTTATCCACCTACCACATAAATGCACGAGCGGTACTACCGCTCCTGGAGCGGTACTACCGCTACCCAGAGCGGTACTACCGCTCCTGAGAGCGTTACTACCGCTCAGCTCCTCACCAACCACGATAGTACCGGGTACTATCGTGCCACCACCTCCGTGGGAAAGTATGCGAGAAAAAAGCCCGTCGGTGCGGTAGTAAATTAATACTACCGCACTGATGGCGGTAGTACCGCCCTTGGAGCGGTAGTAAAAAACTACTACCGTACTTCGGGCAGTAGTACCGCTCCTGGAGCGGTACTAAAAGTTTACTACCGCACTTGGGACGGTAGTACCGCTCCTGGAGCGGTAGTAAAAATTTACTACCACTCTGAGAGCGGTACTACCGCTGGTACAGCGGTACTACCGCTTACCCTTTTCCGCATAGGCAAAGAGAACACAATGGTGCTCCATTGAAGCCAAAATATGGGTGGGTGCATGAGGTGTGTGCGTGAGGATTCCACCCAAACCTTTCCGACACAGACCCCCTCTTGGTAAGAATACTTTCCTATGACTCAAACTAGGAAGAGAAATGTAGAAGAAAAACCGTCTTCGAGAACCTCCGAGGGGCGTCGAGTCATCTTGTGCCTAGAAGAGAATATTCTGAAATGCTGAGTACACAAGATTAGTCCGCACAACAATTGTCATCAATCACTAAAACCACTTAGGAGAAATATGCCCTAACAACAAGTGCTACAACAACTCCAAGGATTCCCATCAATTTGATGTGGATTCCCAAGAGGAAGAACTAGAGGGTGACTCTACCAATGAAATTCACTCTTATTCATTTTGGCAAGAACTATATGCAGTCAACCTCAACCTTATGCATTAGTTCAAGGAGTCACACATTCCCTCAAAGGTAATCAAGGAACAAGGTAATTAACGCATCTTTGGACATTATCCCATGTGTGCTTCACTCGATGTCCATAGATATTCTTGCATACGTTCCTTTGGCTTTGGGACTAACCCATGTAGGTGAGAAGAGTATGAAAACAACAAGGATTGCTCCCAACTCAAGATGATCTTCATCAACTTTGAGCATCCACCACTACTTCACCTACTCGAAGTCTTCCACGACAAAACCCAAGGTTAGTTGATCCCTCTTTGTGGGGGTATCATATCAAGGGGGAGCTTTACTCTAATACTTGAGTATAAGCATCTCCTAAGGATATGAACACATTAATGCTTATGTAAAAGTAGTAACCCCACTTGTGCTTAACGATGAGTATGACCTATGATCAAGTTTCTTGCTTGGCTCCTATGTCAATATACTCATATATATATGACCTTGTCATTGCCCAAGTGCTTGATAGCTGCTAGGATGTCTGTGCATGTTCAGCATGTTTGTATCATCATTCTTATTGTGTGAGCATGTTGCTCTACATGAATTTAATCATTCAAGGACATCCAATTGTTGTTATATGGCTTTTGTTTTATCTTTTGCCAATTGGATGACAAGAATGCCTAGGACCCTTCTCTAGCTATCTATGCTATCTCATTTCAAGTTCTATTCATGCTTCATCACAAAACTTGAACAAGCACTTGTCGATCCCTCTGTGTGAAGGTGCACTCGGAGTTCACTATCGTCAAAGGCTGCCTTCCAAAACTGTAATGCCCCAGAGTGTAACTTGCCATATTTGGAACCTTCATGTGTGGGTCCATGATGTCATTGCCTTGTGAGATATATTTCATGTGATCATACCTTGTCCCTCCTTTGCATTCATGCATCCATATCATTCATGCCTTCTTTGTGTTTGTTGTTGTTGTGGATCCATGGATGTAGTATGTGATGTTGATGTGCATGTGATGATGAAGTGGTGTTTGAAAATTGGGTTGCACCATGTTAGCTTTCAACTAGGTTTCAAACCCCCCTTCTCTATTTTCTCAAGCTCAAGTTTTACTTGCTCTAACCCTGGTTCAAAAATGTTTATATTTTAGAGTGTTTTGTGGGGGATGTGGTGCTAGGTCTAATGTGTTTTGAAACCATGTTTGAGAGGGGTGTTTGTTACAAAACAGATCATTTAATTCTGTTTTGTAAATATTTAAGTGCTCCAAAAATCCTCTTTGCATTTTATTTATTTGGGGCATAATTCCCTTATGCCGAGGGTAATGTTGTATTATTTTTAGGTTCATAGGTTCCCAAGGAGTTTATTTGTTTGCTAGCCTTGATTTAAATAGAAAAACCCCAGTGGGTTTTTCCTTTCTTACCTGGCGCCTCCGAGTGGGCCTCCTCCTCCTCGCTGGCCCAGCTACCTCCTCGCGCGGCAGCCCACTCCCTTCCCTCTCCTGTGACGCTGTCTTCCTCCCCCTGCACCTTTCCGTTAGTACGTCAGAGAGAGCGCGAGAGAGAGAGCCCACAGCGTGGCTCACGGACATCGAGGCGGCCTCCCTCGCCCTCTATTTAATCCTTGGCGTGCGTGCCCTGGCTAGGTTTCCTCCAAGCCGCCGCCACCTCCTTTCCCATCTTCCTCCTCCCTCTTCCTCATCGACAGAAGGTAGGCGAGCTCCTCCTCCTCCATGGCCGATCCTTGATGAGCTCATCGCCGTCGTTGCCGTGCTCCTTCGTCCTCTCCAAGCAGTCCAGGAGCACGCGGGAGCTCATGGGAGTCCGTTCCCGTAGCTGATCGAAGACGAATGCCCCTGCTTCCACCACTTCGACGACGACCCCTTCCGCTCCGACGACCACCTCCGCAACGGCTTCTTCCTCGACGTCCCCTTCTTCCTCTCCGACAGGCGCGGCATCCTCGACCGGTGGGTGAGCTGCAGGACTCCTCCCCCTTCTCGTGTCGGCAGATCGCGCGTAGAGCCGTAGCAAAGCCGCTGTAGCTTCTCTTTGTCGTCGGCGCCGCCGTGCACGTTGCTGTGTAGTTGTAGGGCTTCTCTCGTCGAGCTTAGTGGTGAAATGGAACCGTGGGAGATCCCTCTCCCTTCCAGCAACGAGCCCGTGTCCAATTTGTAGAGTATCGCCGGCAGTGACCCTCCCCTGTTTCGGCCACCGTCGGGCTATAGCAAATCCAGAGGGGGTTGCTCAAAATAGCGAAGCCCCCCTCTCTGTTAAGTATCGATAGTGCAGCGCACTGGCAGTAGGGTGTTTTGTCTCTGCGCAGGTCATGGGTTCGAGCCCCCACAACACCCCTTTGCTATTTGATTTTTGTGGCACAGTAGCAACAGGGGGGAAGCATATCCTATTTATTTCCTCTGTTCTATCAAGCCAGAGGTGATAGCCCAGTGGTTGTGCATGTGTGTGGTGTGAAGTAGGTTTGGGGTTCGATCCCCAAGCCTCCCCTTTTATTTTTGCTTTTCTTCTTTGCTGTTCATAGTATTTTTTGTTGTAGCTTGCTTGGGCAACACTATTTTGTTGCCTAGGATCTCAAACTAGTAGATTTTTCACCTTGTTTTAGTAGTGTGCATGTGTAGGGAGTTAGTGATGCTTATGTATGTGTGTAGGAGGTCATGTGGTGCAACTTACATATGGTGTGTGCTTGTGTGTGTGTTACACACACATGCCCAAGGCATGGTTTTGCCTTAGTGAGCACTTGTGTGCAAGCATGTATGTGTGTGTGTTAGTGGTAGTTGATGTGAGTGTAAGTATGTGTGTGTGTTAGAAACTAGCATGTGTAGGTGTGTGTGCTTGAGCACTTGTGATGCTAGCATGTATGTGTGTGTGTGGTGGTGTGCTAAGGCACATGAACATGAGGGCTACCCCTCATGTGCACCATTGGACTTGTGAGTGTGTGCAAGTGCATGTGGATGATGAACTAGTGTGTAACACATGTGATATGGCACTATTTGAGACTATGTGATTCCATGTAGTTTTTCATCTTAGCTTTGTGCCTATTTGTTCTATGCAAGTAGCCAAGTATTATATATGTTTTTGGGGTAGAATCATCCCAGGAATCCATTGGTGGAATCAGATTTCACTTTGGAACACTTTCTGGAAATGTCATTTTCTGTTTTGATACTATGTTTAGGGCTTGGTGCCATGTGGTATGATGAGCCCATGGGGATGAACCCTTGATGTGGCAGTAGCGGGTGAACCCCTCTACAACATGGTGGTTTTGTTTCATGCTTAGGAGTTTGTATGTGCAAGTTGTGTCTTGTCAAAGTAGGCATGTGGCTGAAATTGTCAGCTTGGTGAAGTCTGAGAAACTGTTGTTATTTTCTTCCCTTGTAGTTGTGGTTGCAAAAGTTCATGTGTTGGGTATCAGCCCTTGCAATCAACTAGAGAGTTGGAGATTTTGTGTTTGTCTAGCTCTCTGTTAAATTTCATGCACTTTCACTTCCTGTAGATATTGTTTTGGGGGCTGTCAAAATGCTTCAGAGCATAAACAACTGGTGAGAATTTGAGATTTTCACTAAGTCCTTGAAATCTGTTATTTTTGTCCAAGTTAGCACCTGTAGATCTTTCTGTGTGTAACTACTTTGTATTATATTTCTGCTCATGCTTGTAGAGCTTTTGAATAGCTTCTGCCACATATCTTGTTTGGCACATTTGGGTGGCCGTAGGTGCTTTGCATGTTGCTCTCAAACTGCTATGATGATGTTTAGGACAGAATGCATAGTTTTGTTGTTTTGAAGCTTGTGAGTGCATAGTTGGTGGTGTGGTGAGTTTATTTGAACCACCCCACCTATACTTGTTTGTTTGGTCATGTGGCAACCTGGGAATACCAGAAGTGTGCCATTGGAGAGTGCTTGTGGTAGATTTGATCCGTAGGACTCCATTTCTTGTTTCGTAGTTTCCGGTTGATCCGTAGCTCCGTTCTCAACATTATTTATATGTTTTTGCTTCATTTTCTCGTGATGCACCTTTTCATGTCATCTTCATGCATGTCAAGATAGCTTATAGTGAAGTTATGTCCAGAAGTTTGTATTTTCTTCTCATGCATATGCAAGTGACTATATTAGAGATGCATGCTTCATTCTCATCTCATGCATCATGTGTTTGTTGCATCATGTTGTGTTGTTGTTCATTGGATGTTGTTTTTACATTGGGTAGCACCGGGATCGGAGAGCGATTACGTGGATTCGGGAGAGTACGTGCAGGACGAACAAGAGCAGTTCCAAGCTGAAGACATCACATGCAAGATGATCGTGACCTTGATACCGTATCTAGCTTTGTTATGCATAGATTCACGATTCATTCGTCTTATGCTCGCTGTCTACCACTTGATATATTTGCCTCGTCATATTGCCATGAACCCAAATACCTTCCCCTCCTAGCTAATGTTGTTTGGCTAAGTAGGCATGCTCAGCTTCTAATGATAGCTTGCTAGTTGCAGGTTCCAGCTGTCTCATGTGATAACATGAGTTTTGATATCATTATGTTTAAATCTGTTATTTAATTAATGCACCTATATACTTGGTAAATGACAGAAGGAGTAGCCTTTTGTCTGGTGATTTGTTCCGTTATTGCCGCTTAGTTTCCGGCTACCGGTGTTTGATTCCATAACTGATCGCTCCTAACATGTTCGGGGTTGTTATGGGGACCCCCTTGATAAATCGTGTAGTGTTAAGACTTGTCCGACAGGACCCACGATTGGCTTTAATTTGCTAATCACTTAATAATAATTTGCATAGGGAATAGCTACCCCGAGGAATTAATCAACAACCCGGGCCAGTGCTCCTCATGAGTGTTGGTCCAACCCAGAGCAGCTTATTACGCTCCCCGGGGCAACTCAGTGTTTTGGCGTGGTAACCATCGCTCATCCACCTGAGACTGAGATACGCGGCTCTTATCGGGGTCGTCGACACGACGGGAGGTCCTGCTAGTCTTGTCTTACCTTAGCGATATATCTTGCGTATAGGAATCCCGGTGAAGCTTTGGTTCTCCCAGAGTTGAGGTTTTCCTCTAAGGAATCCGACGAGATCACGAGATTCGTGATAGAGGATTACTTTGCGGCCCGTGACCGTTTGTGATGGACTAGTTGGAGCACCCCTGCAGGGTTTAATCTTTTGAAAGCCGTGCCCGCGGTTATGTGGAAACATGGATTATTTGTTAACATCCGGTTCTAGATAACTTGAACTAATTCTAATAAAACTGCCAACCGTGTGCGTAACCGTGACTGTCCCCATCGAAGACCTCTCTTCGATCGGGAACACGGTGGGGTTAAGTTTGACGTAAGTAGGTGTTCAGGATCACTTAGTGATCACCTAGTCTCCGACCGCTCGCGTAGACCACCACATCTATAACTTTGATATTCGTAAGTTAGCCACCATAAATGCTTAGGATGCTGCAACCTAAACACTGAACCTTCCTCACCTAATAACTTGACTAGTTTCGGTACCAAGGTCATAGATTGCTGAGTCCCCGTGGCTCATAGATTACTTCAACACCGCAACAGGTACAGGTATGCCTGACACAGGTGATCTAGATGGTACACAACTGGCATGGCAGTACGATGAGGAGAACGACCGCCTGTACGTGAACTATCCAGAAGACTGAGGCCGTGGTTGTGATCGTGGGCAAGCATGCGGGATAGCATAGCCTTTTCTTATGTTATGTAGTTCGTAGCGGAACTACCTTGTCTGAATAAATGTGTGGACGTAAACTCTGATATTATCTATGTGAGATGGCAAACGATTCCCTATTTGTCATTCTTTAATTATGTATGTGCTATGTTTATCTTGCTTGCGAAACGCATAGATGCGCTTCTTTCCATTTTGGGGCATCGCCACCTAAATAGGAAAGGACCGCATCTTAGTCATTACAAGTTGGTAATCAGAGCCTTACGACCATAAGAGCCTTTGTGTGATCGTACCTGGCCGAGTCGAGTCTAGTAAAATGTTTTGAGTCTTAGTTATATCGGAGAGTAGGTTTCTTTTTTCTCCTCTTCCATGCTCTGGTGAGGTTCTCGACTTAGGAAATCTTAATTCTACTCCTCTTCTCGCTGAATTTTTTTTTAGGATCACGCGGGTATTTTGAAATCTATATGATATCGATGTGATGGAGTTCTATCTTGGTGCCTCCTGTCTGCCTTGATTTCTTCCGAGGAGTTGAGCTCCAGGGGATTCTTGTGCACATTGCCATCATTCAGATTTCTGAGTATCTCAGAACGAAGGATGTTCGTAATTGCTTCAATACTAGTAGTGGCGAGATAACCCCGATGTCCCCAGTACTGGTGCAGATTGTCTGGGAGAACTGCCATACTTCGTATCGTTGTGATCACGAGGGTCTGTGTTAGATGAAGGTCCGAGATTCTGGTTATGCGTTGACAGATGTGATACATTGGACGGGTTAGTATAGGAGTTGTGTGAATATTACTCCTTGTATCCGTTTACCAGATTGCATGACCAGATATTTTCGAAATTCATAGGTGGGATATCAAGTAGTGACTTATAGAGCAATCTTCCTACAAATGCATGATGTGAGGTTGGGATTCGACATTCAGTGGGTACGTTTGTTTACGGTCATCTTACAACGGTTCTCATTGTGTCTTAAAGAGTCCTTGTAGCTTGCTACGACTCGGGGATGCTTCGTAAGTCGTGTGCACTACCTTGCACAGGATGGCTATGATATGTCCATTTTGCATCATGCTTTCATGTTGATATTTATTGCTTTTTGGGCTGTTATTTCACTTCACGGTACAATACTTATGCCTTTTCTCTCTTATTTTGCAAGGTTTACATGAAGAGGGAGAATGCCGGCAGCTGGAGTTCTGGCGTGAAAAAGGAGCAAGTTTGAGATGCCTATTCTGTGCAACTCCAAAAGCCGTGAAATTCAACGTGGAATTTTTTGGGAATATATTAAAAATACTGGGAGAAAGAGGTACCAGAGGGGCACCACCTCGAGGCCAGAAGCCTGCCAGGCCCGGCCTACCCCCCTGGCCGGGGCTGGAGGGCTTGTGGGCCCCCAATTGCCCCTCCGGCGCTCATCTTTTGCTATATCAAGGGTTTCGTCCGGAAAAAAAATCAGAGAGGAGCTTTTTCATGGATTCGCCGCCGCCACGAGGCGGAACTTGAGCAGAACTAATTTAGAGCTCCAGGACGATCCTGCCGGGGAAACTTCCTTCCTGGAGGGGGAAATCATCGCCATCGTCATCACCAACACTCCTCTCATCGGAGGAGACTCGTCACCATCAACATCTTGATCAGCACCATCTCATCTTCAAACCCTAGTTCATCACTTGTAACCAATCTCCATCTCACGACTCCGATTGGTACTTGTAAGGTTGCTAGTAGTGTTAATTACTCCTTGTAGTTGATGCTAGTTGGATTACTTGGTGGAAGAGTTTATGTTCAGATCCTTGATGCTACTCATTAGCTCTCTGGTCATGAATATTATTATGCTTTGTGAGTAGTTACTTTTGTTCCTGAGGACATGGGATAAGTCATGCTAATAGTAGTCATGTGAATTTGGTATTCATTCGATATTTTGATGTGTTGTATGTTGTTTTTCCTCTACTCGTGTTATGTGAATGTCCATTACATAACACTTTACCATTATTTGGGCCTAGAGGAAGGCATTGGGAATTAGTAAGTAGATGATGGGTTGCTAGAGGGACAGAAGCTTAAACCCTAGTTTATGCGTTGCTTCATAAGGGGCTGATTTGGATCCACTAGTTTAATGCTATGGTTAGACTTTGTCTTAATTCTTATTTCGTAGTTGCGGATGCTTGCGAGAGGGGTTAATCATAAGTGGGATGCTTGTCCAAGTAAGGGCAGTAACCAAGCGCCGGTCCACCCACATATCAAACTATCAAAGTAAAGAACGCAAATCATATGAACATGATGAAACTAGCATGACAGAAATTCCCATGTGTCCTCGGGAGCGTTTTTCCTCCTATAAGACTTTGTCCAGGCTTGTTACTTGCTACAAAAGGGATTGGGCCACTTTGCTGCACCGTTGCTACTTTTGTTACTTGTTGCTTTCTACGAATGACCTCACCATACAATCACTTGTTACCGATAATTTCAGTGCTTGCAGATATTTCCTTGCTGAAAACCACTTGTCAGATCCTTCTGCTCCTCGTTGGGTTCGACACTCTTACTTATCGAAAGGACTATGATTGATACCCTATACTTGTGGGTCATCAAGACTCTTTTCTAGCGCCGTTGCCGGGGAGTGAAGCGCCTTTGGTAAGTGGAACTTGGTAAGGAAACATTCATATAGTGTGCTGAAACTTATTGTCACTTGCAACTATGGATACTAATCCTTTGAGGGGCTTGTTCGGGGTATCTTCACCTCGAACGAAAGCACAAATAGTTGCTCCTCAACCTGCTGCACCTACTGAAAATATTTTCTTTGAATTTCCTTCGGGTATGCTTGAGAAACTGCTGGCTAATCCTTTTATAGGAGATGGAACATCACATCCAGACTTGCATATAATCTATGTAGATGAAGTTTGTGGTTTATTTAAACTTGCAGGTTTGCCCGAGGATGAGGTCAAGAAGAAGGTCGTTCCTTTATCTTTGAAGGATAAGGCGTTGACATGGTATAGGCTATGTGATGATACTGGATCATGGGACTACAATCGGTTGAAATTGGAATTTCATCAAAAGTTTTATCCTATGCATTTAGTACATCGTGAACGGAATTATATTTATAATTTTTGGCCTCGTGACAGAGAAAGCATCTCTCAAGCTTGGGGAGGCTTAAATCAATGTTATATTCATGCCCCAATCATGAGCTCTCAAAATAAATTATCATTCAGAACTTTTATGTTCGGTTTTCTCACGATGATCGCACCATGCTTGATACTTCTTGTACCGGTTCTTTTATGAAGAGAGATATTGACTTCAAATGGAATTTATTGGAGAGAATTAAACGCAACTCTGAAGATTGGGAGCTTGAAGAAGGTAAGGAGTCAGGTATGAATTTCCAGTTTGATTGCGTTAAATCCTTTGTTGAAACAAATACTTTTTGTGACTTTAGCGCTAAGTATGGACTTGACTCTGAGATAGTAGCTTCATTGTGTGAATCATTTGCTGCTCATGTTGATCTCCCCAAAGAGAAGTGGTTTAAATATCATCTCCTTTAGAAGTCAATGTAGTTAAACCCAATCCAGCTGAAGAGAGAGTCATTGCCTATAATGATCCTGTTGTTCCCAGTGCTTACATTGAGAAACCACCTTTCCCTGTTAGGATAAAGGATCATTCTAAAGCTTCAACTGTGATACGTAGAGGCTACATTAGAACACCTACACCCCCTGAGCAAATTAGAGTTGAACCTAGCATTGCTATTATCAAAGATCTTTTGTCCGACGATGTTGAGGGACATAATATTCACTTCTGTGAAGATGCTGCTAGAATTGCTAAACCTCATGCTAGAGACAAACATAGGCCTGTTGTTGGCACGCCTGTTGTTTCTGCTAAGATAGAAGATCATTGCTATTATGGTTTATGTGACGTGGGTGCTAGTGTTAGTGCAATACCTCAATCCTTATATGATGAAATCAAAGATGAGATTGCACCTATTGAGATAGAGCCTATTGTTGTCACTATTCAGCTTGCCAATAGAGATACTATCTGCCCTGTGGGAATTGTTTGGGATGTTGAAGTCTTGTGTGGTAAAACGAAGTATCATGCTGATTTCCTCGTTCTTGCTACCACCCAAGATAGCTTTTGTCCCATCATATTTGGCAGACCCTTCCTCAATATCGTCAACGCTCATATTGATTGTGAGAAGCAAACTGTCACTGTTGGCTTTGAAGGTGTGTCACATGAGTTCAATTTCTCCAAGTTTGGTAGACAACCTCATGAAAAAGAGTTTTCTAGTAGGGATGAAACTATTGTCTTAGCTTCTATTGCCGTGCCTCCTACTGATCCCTTAGAGCAATACTTGCTTGAGCATGAAAATGATGTGCATATGGATGAAAGGGATGAGATAGATAGAGTTCTCTTAGAACAATATCCTATCCTTAAGAATAATCTGCCTGTTGAACTGCTTGGGGATCCGCCCCCACCAAAGGGTGATCCTGTGTTCGAGCTTAATCGGTTGCCTGATACACTTAAGTATGCTTATCTTGATGAAAAAGAGAAATATCCTGTCATAATTAGTGCTAGCCTCTCAGAGCATGAAGAAAAGAAATTACTAAAAACTCTGAGGAAGCACCGTGCTACTATTGGATATACTCTTGATGATCTTAAGGGCATTAGTCCCACTCTATGCCAACACAAGATTAAAACTGATCCTGATTTCAAACCAGTTGCTGATCATCAAAGGAGATTAAATCCTAATATGAAGGAGGTAGTAAGAAAAGAATTACTAAAGCTCCTGGAGGCAGGTATTATTTGTCCTGTTGCTCATAGCGATTGGGTGAGTCCAGTGCATTGCGTCCCTAAGAAGGGAGGCATTACCGTTGTCCCTAATGATAAGGATGAATTGATCCCACAGAGGATTATTACTAGCTATAGGATGGTGATCGATTTTAGGAAATTGAATAAATCCACTAGGAAAGATCATTACCCTTTACCTTTTATAGACCAAATGCTAGAAAGACTGTCTAAACACACACGCTTCTGCTTTCTAGATGGTTATTCTGGTTTCTCCCAAATACCAGTTGCACAATCTGATCAGGAGAAAACCACTTTCACCTGCCCTTTCGGTACCTTTGCTTATAGACGTATGCCTTTTGGCTTATGTAATGCACCCGCCACCTTTCAAAGATGTATGATGCCTATAATCTCTGACTTTTGTGAAAAGATTGTTGAGGTTTTCATGGATGACTTTTCCGTTTACGGGTCTTCTTTTGATGATTGCCTCAGCAACCTTGATCGAGTCTTGCAGAGATGTAAAGACACCAATCTTGTCTTGAATTGGGAGAAGTGCCACTTTATGGTTAATGAAGGCATCGTCTTAAGAAATAAAATTTTTGAAAGAGGTATTGAAGTCGATAAGGCCAAGGTTGATGCAATAGAGAAAATGCCATACCCCACAAATATCAAAGGTATAAGTAGTTTCCTTGGTCATGCTGGTTTTTATAGAAGGTTCATTAAAGACTTCTCTAAGATTTCTAGGCCTCTTACCAATATCTTGCAAAAGGATATTCCTTTTGTGTTTGACGATGATTGTGAGGAAGCCTTCGAAATACTTAAGAGGGCTTTGATAACTCCACCTATTGTTCAACCACCTGATTGGAACTTACCTTTTGAAATCATGTGTGATGCTAGTGATTATTCTGTTGGTGCTGTCCTAGGGCAAAGAGTTGATAAGAAGTTGAATGTTATTCACTACGCTTGTAAAACTCTAGACAGTGCCCAAAGAAACTATGCTACTATGGAAAAGGAATTTTTAGCAGTCGTGTTTGCATGTGAAAAGTTCAGGTCTTACATAGTTGATTCCAAAGTCACTATTCACACTGATCATGCTTCTATTAAGTACCTCATGGAGAAGAAGGACGCTAAACCTAGACTTATCATATGGGTTCTCTTGCTACAAGAATTTGATTTGCACGTTGTCGACAGGAAGGGTGCTGATAACCCAGTAGCAGATAACTTGTCTAGGTTGGAGAACGTTCTTGATGACCCACAACCTATTGATGATAGCTTTCCCGATGAGCAATTGAATGTCATCAATGCTTCACGTAGTGCACCGTGGTATGCTGATTATGCAAACTATATCGTTGCTAAATATATACCACCTAGTTTCACATATCAGCAAAAGAAGAAATTCTTCTTTGACTTGAGACATTACTTTTGGGATGATCCTCACCTTTATAAGGAAGGAGTAGATGGTGTTATTAGATGTTGTGTACGTGAACATGAACAGGGACAGATCCTACAGAAGTGTCACTCCGATACCTACGGAGGACACCATGCGGGAGATAGAACTGCACACAAGGTATTGCAATCAGGTTTCTATTGGCCCACTCTCTTCAAGGATGCCCGTAAGTTTGTCTTGTCTTGTGACGAATGTCAAAGAATAGGTAATATTAGGAAACGTCAGGAAATGCCTATGAACTATTCACTTGTCATTGAACCATTTGATGTTTGGGGCTTTGATTATATGGGACCTTTTCCAAAATCCAACGGGTATACACATATCCTAGTTGCTGTTGATTATGTCATTAAGTGGGTAGAAGCTATCCCCACTAGTAGTGCTGATCACAACACCTCTATCAGGATGCTTAAGGAAGTTATCTTCCCTAGGTTTGGAGTCCCTAGATATCTAATGACCAACGGTGGTTCTCATTTCATTCATGGTGCTTTCCGTAAGACGCTTGCTAAGTACGATGTCAACCATAGAATTGCGTCTCCCTATCACCCTCAGTCCTGTGGTCAAGTAGAGCTAAGCAATAGAGAGATTAATCTAATTCTGCAAAAGACTGTCAACAAGTCTAGAAAGAATTGGTCTAAGAAGCTCGATGATGCACTGTGGGCTTATAGAACTGCCTATAAGAATCCCATGGGCATATCTCCGTACAAAATGGTGTACGGTAAAGCATGTCATCTACCTCTTGAGTTAGAGCATAAAGCTTATTGGGCAATCAAATAGCTTAACTTTGATTTCAAACTTTCCGGTGAGAAGAGGTTATTTGACATTAGCTCGCTTGATGAATGGAGAACTCAGGCATATGAAAATGCCAAGTTGTTCAGAGAAAAGGTTAAGAGGTGGCATGATAAGAGGATACAAAAGCGTGAGTTCAATGTAGGTGATTATGTCTTGCTATACAATTCTCGTTTAAGATTTTTTGCACACAAGCTTCTCTCTAAATGGGAAGGTCCCTATATTGTTGAGGAAGTATATCGTTCCGGTGCTATCAAGATCAACAACACAGAAGGTAATTGTCCGAGAGTGGTAAATGGGCAGAGAATCAAGCATTATATCTCAGGTACTCCCATAAATGTTGAGAGCAATATTATCAATACCATAACTCCGGAGGAGTACATAAGGGATATTTATCAGCCTATTTCAGACTCCAAAAACAAAGAGGTATGTCATTCGGTAAGTAAACCGACTCCAAGACCTTTCCCGTAGCAATTTTCCTCCGTTTTGGAATATTTGAAAAAAATAGAAAAATTTAAAGCAGTCCGAAAAGTTCCCGAGGAGGCGACAAGCCTCCTAGCTCCGGCCTACCCCCTTGGACGGGGCTGGAGGGCTTGTGGCCACCTCGTGCACCTCCCGGACTCCTTTTTCGTGCGGAGTACTCCTTCTGGTCTGGAAAAAATCAATATATATTCTCCCGAAAGGTCTGACCTCTGTATCACGCAGATTTCCTCTATTTTCGTTTCGAGCCTGTGTTCTGCCGCAGATCTAGGCCAAGATGTCTTCTCAGGATTTGGAGGGGGAGAGCTATGTGGCAGATTACCTTGCTAACCCCAAGGTCTATGGGGACTTGGATCCTTATGGCTGGACCACTGAGGAGGAAGAAGATTATGATCCCAAGGGGAAGGAGCAAATGAGTTCTGATGAGGAGGATGCTCCTCTACCTCAAATTGGAGACATGCATGTGGAGTTCAAGAAGTCGAGCCTCCCCGACTCATGAAAGAAGCCCAAGACTTTGTTTATCCCTTCTCGTTTCTTACAGGAGAGTAAGCAGGAATTATGCCAAAGGTTGTTGAAGCTTGAAGAGGAGAATGACGATTTGAGGGAGCAAAATTTTATGCTCAAGTGGAAATTAAACAAGCTCAAGACCTCTTCAACAACTCCACCACCATCACCTCCAAAGGAAGACAACTGAGCATGGGTATGGGCAATCCCCTTGGCTTTTGCCAAGTTTGGGGGAGTTTCCCCAGTATCGTATCACCATCATATCTTTTGCCTTTACCTTTGTTTTAGTTTTTTTTATTTTCAGTTTTCTCTATCTCTAGTAGAATAAAAGTCTTAGTGTTTTAGTCTTGAGTTTTGCTTTGTGTCACCCCCGATGTATTCGAGCTCGTGAGCCATATAATAAAGAGTATCTTAGTTGAAGGGCTTTGCCTCTTGCCATGATCAAAAGATCAAGAAAGAACAAAAGCATGAAAGATCATATAGTGATCTTATGGGAAGTGATGGCTTCACATATAAAAAGGACGATGATTGAAACTTGTTGAGGGTAGACAAATGTAGACCTTGGTCATTGTTGCAATTAATAGGAAGTGATAAAGAAGGAGAGGTTCACATATAAATATATCATCTTTGACACCATCTATGTTTGCGAACACTCACTAAACTATTGCATGCCTAGAAGTAGTTGGACAAGGAAGACAACATAATGAATTGTGTTTGCTTGGCTCCGAACAATGTTATATGACTAGAGATCCCTTAGCATGTGACGATTGCTTCCACCTCATAGTAGCCAAAACTCCCGCACCAAGTAGGGATACTACTTGTGCATCCACAAACCTTCAACCCAGTTTTGCCATGAGAGTCCACCATACCTACCTATCGATTGAATAAGACCCCTCAAGTAAGTTGTCATCGGTGCAAGCAATAAAAATTGCTCCCTAATATGTATGATCTATTAGTGTGTGGAAAATAAGCTTCGTACGAACCTGTGATGAGGAAGACATAAAAGCGACAGACTGCATAATAAAGTTCTTTATCACATGAGGCAATATAAAATGACGTTCCTCCGCCCTAAGAGGACACGCATCCAAACCTCAAAAGCGCATGACAACCTCTGCTTCCCTCTGCAAAGGGCCTATCTTGTTCCTTTACTTTTTGCCCTTGAAAGAGTCATGGTAATCTTCACCAATTCCTTGTTTCGCCTTTATCTTGGCTAACATCACATGCTAGGGAAAGATCTATATTCATATGTCAACTTGGAGGTAAGTATTCATGAATTATTATTGTTGACATTACCCTTGAGGTAGGCAGTTGCGAGGCAAAACTATAAGCCCCTATCTTTCTGTGTCCAGCTGAAACTTTGATCTCATGAGTAGCACGTGAGTGGTAGCAATTGTAGAGAACGAAAAGATGATTGAGTATGTGGATTTGCTTTACAAGCTTTTATATGAATCTTTCTGATGTTGTGATAAATTGCAATTGATTCAATGACTAAAGGCTATCGGTTGTTGATTCTCGGTAAGTTTCTTGATTCATGCTTTACTTTGTGAAGAATTTGTCACTTTAGCATGAGAGATTATATGTTGGTATTGCTGTTCTAATCTTGATCATGATGCTTGCATGTTCGTATCTTGTTTTGTCGACACCTCTCTCTCTAAACATGTGGTCATGTTTATTGAGCTAGGCTTTCGCTTGAGGACAAGCAAGGTCTAAGCTTGGGGGAGTTGATATGTCCATTTTGCATCATGCTTTCATGTTGATATTTATTGCTTTTTGGGCTGTTATTTCACTTCACGGTACAATACTTATGCCTTTTCTCTCTTATTTTGCAAGGTTTACATGAAGAGGGAGAATGCCGGCAGCTGGAATTCTGGCCTGAAAAAGGAGCAAGTTTGAGATGCCTATTTTGTGCAACTCCAAAAGCCGTGAAATTCAACGTGGAATTTTTTGGGAATATATAAAAAATACTGGGCGAAAGAGGTACCAGAGGGGCGCCACCTCGAGGCCAGAAGCCTGCCAGGCCCGGCCTACCCCCCTGGCCGGGGCTGGAGGGTTTGTGGGCCCCCAGTTGCCCCTCCGGCACTCATCTTTTGCTATATGAAGGGTTTCGTCCGGAAATAAAAATCAGAGACGAGCTTTTTCGTGGATTCGCCGCCGCCATGAGGTGGAACTTGAGCAGAACCAATCTAGAGCTCCGGTAGGACGATCCTGCCGGGAAAACTTTCCTCCCGGAGGGGGAAATCGTCCCCATCATCATCACCAACACTCCTCTCATCGGAGGGGACTCGTCACCATCAACATCTTCAGCAGCACCATCTCATCTCCAAACCCTAGTTCATCACTTGTAACCAATCTCCGTCTCACGACTCTGATTGGTACTTTATAAGGTTGCTAGTAGTGTTAATTACTCCTTGTAGTTGATGCTAGTTGGATTACTTGGTGGAAGAGTTTATGTTCAGATCCTTGATGCTACTCATTACCTCTCTGGTCATGAATATGATTATGCTTTGTGAGTAGTTACTTTTGTTCCTGAGGACATGGAATAAGTCATGCTAATAGTAGTCATGTGAATTTGGTATTCGTTCGATATTTTGTTGTGTTGTATGTTGTTTTTCCTCTAGTGGTGTTATGTGAACGTCGACTACATAACACTTCACCATTATTTGGGCCTAGAGGAAGGCATTGGGAAGTAGTAAGTAGATGATGGGTTGCTAGAGTGATAGAAGGTTAAACCCTAGTTTATGCGTTGCTTCGTAAGGGGCTGATTTGGATCCACTAGTTTAATGCTATGGTTAGACTTTGTCTTAATTCTTCTTTCGTAGTTGCGGATGCTTGCGAGAGGGGTTAATCATAAGTGGGATGCTTGTCCAAGTAAGGGCACTACCCAAGCGCCGGTCCACCCACATATCAAACTATCAAATTAACGAACGCGAATTATATGAACATGATGAAACTAGCATGATAGAAATTCCCGTGTGTCCTCGGGAGCGTTTTCCCTCCTATAAGACTTTGTCCAGGCTTATCCCTTGCTACAAAAGGGATTGGACCACTTTGCTGCACCGTTTCTACTTTTGTTCCTTGTTGCTTGCTACGAATCACCTCACCATACAATCACTTGTTACCGATAATTTCAGTGCTTGCAGATATTTCCTTGCTGAAAACCACTTGTCAGATCCTTCTGCTCCTCGTTGGGTTCGACACTTTTACTTATCGAAAGGACTACGATTGATCCCTATACTAGTGGGTCATCTGGCTACTGTAAATTCGAGCCCGTGCAATCTTATCCACGAAGATATCGGATGAAATCTCAATCATACGTTTGTTCCGAGCAGTTCTAGCTCATACTTGTTTACAAGTGGTCTTAATCAGAATTTTGTCGACAATCACTTTGAGGGAGCATTCTTACTATTTTGTTCGAGTGCAATTGCTATATTCCTGTTCAGATATTCCTGCCTTTTTGATTCAGCTATACCTTCAATTTGTTATGTGGGCTAATGTGTTGTCCGTCTTCAGGATGGCTCCACCAACTTGTCAGAATCCAGGTCGTGAGGGTGGTGAGATGCCGCCACCACCCCCTCCACCAGAAAAATCCTCCACCGCCGCCTCCTCCTGCATAGGCTTGGCAAGCGGTGATGTCTGCTACAAATGCAAACACTCAGATGCTGATACAATTGTTGCAAGAGAGGACTAATCAGCAGCAAGGCAACTTCAACCATGGCGGCAATAATTTTGCTAATCTGAGTCAGTTCCTGTCAAATCAGCCGAAGACCTTCATGTCGTGTGACCAGCCGTTTGACGCTGAGGATTGGATTCGCGACATGAACAAGCACTTTGAGTGTAGCAATGTTCGTCCAGAGGATTTCGTCACGTTTGCAACATTCCAGCTGAAGGGGCAAGCTTCGATCTGGTGGTAGCAGTTGAAGGATTCCAGGGGTGCCAGAGTGATCACTTGGGATGAGTTCTGCAGAGACTTCAGGTCCCACTACATCTCGTCTAGCTTTTTGGAGGAGATGCGTGAGAAGTTCAGGCGCTTGAAGCAAGGTGGCAACTCCGTGTACAAGTACAATGTCGAGTTCCATGAGCTAGCACGATATGCCTCACAGGACATTCCAGATCAGAAGAGCAAGATCTATCAGTTCAGAGGTGGTTTGAAAGAATATTTGCAGCTAGCCCTCGCTTTGCACGATCCTGAGGAGTTCGATAAGTTCTACAACTTGGCTCTCAGGGCTGAGGCAGCTTTGCTCAGGGTGGAGAATTCAAAGAAGCGCTTCAGAGATTCTAGCTCGTCTTCCTCAACTCAGGTGGTTCAGAAGCAACAGAAATATTTGGTGTCTCCTCCTCCTCCTCGGCACGCACAGCAGTTCAAGCAATCAGGTGGCTGTGGTTCTTCCCACCCACCCAACCCAGCCTTCTAGCAGAGGTTTCAGCAGCGGAAGCAAAGGCCTCCTCAGACACAGTACCGTCGGCCGACAGATGTTACTTGTCACAAGTGTGGGCAGAAGGGTCACTATGCCAACAAGTGCACTTCTCAGCTGTGTCTTCCGCCTCCTCCTCCAGGAAAACCTCCAAGCAATGCTATCGTGAAGTTCAACCCCAGGTCTGCTATAGTCAACATGGTGAATGCAGCTGCAGCAGAGGACTCGTTAGATGTGATTATGGGTAACCTCCTTGTTAATGATATTCCTCCTAAGGTTTTATTTGATTCTGCTGCATCGCATTGCTTCATCTCCAAGCCTTTCATTGCTAAGCATGATATTCCCGCAATTCACTTGGATAGTCCTTTCCGCGTGGTTTCTCCGGGAATGCGTATGAGTTCTCACATGTTGGTTCCGGATATTTCTGTCAAGATGGGTAATTATGCTTTTCTGGCGTCTCCTCTTGTCTTGGGCAACTCTGACATTGATTTGATCCTTGGTATGGACTGGTTGGCCATGAACAAGGCATTGATTGATTGTGAAGCTAAATAAGTGAAGCTTACTCACTCTTCGGAGGACGTGATTATCTTCGCGGCGCGCGATGACACAATTCGTCTATTTTCCTTGAATGAAAAAGGTGAGATTTCCCCAATTTCGCAAGTCCAAGTGGTCTGCGAATATGAAGATGTGTTTCCACAAGAACTGCCAGGAATGCCTCCGCACCGAGAAGTTGAATTCGTTATTGAGCTTGAACTGGGTACTGAGCCTGTGTGCAAACGGCCGTACAAGTTGGTTCCAGAAGAGCTGAAGGAACTTAAGAGGCAACTCGATGAGCAGGAGCGTCTGGGTCTGATCAAACCAAGCTCGTCTCCTTGGGGCTGTGGAGTGTTGTTTGTCAAGAAGATGGATGGCACGGACCGATTGTGTGTCGATTACCGTCCATTGAACAAGAAGACAATTAGAAACAAGTATCCACTGCCTAACATTAATGAGTTGTTCGAGCAGTTGAAAGGGGCTAAGGTCTTCTCCAAGCTCGATCTCAGGATGGGCTATCATTAAATTCGCATTCGCGAAGAGGATATTCCAAAGACTGCTTTCAGGACAAGTTTTGGCTCGTATGAGTATACGGTGATGTCTTTTGGTCTGGCAAATGCTCCACCGACATTTTGTCGAATGATGAACTATATATTCTCCCCGTTCAAGAACGAATTCATCTTGCTGTATCTCGATGATATTCTGGTCTTTTCGGAAACTAATGAAGAGCATGAAGAACATCTCAGGCTGGTGCTTGATAAGCTGAGAGAACATAAGTTCTATGCCAAGTTTTCCAAATGTGAGTTCTGGTTGAAATAAGTTGTCTACCTTGGACACATCATCTCTGCCGAGGGAATCAAAGTTGATCCGTCGAAGGTGCATGCCATTGTTGAGTGGGAGCCTCGCAAAATGTGAAGCAACTTCGAAGCTTTCTCGGGCTTGCAAGCTATTGTAGAAGATTCGTTGAGAACTTCTCCAAGATTGCTAAGCCTCTCTCAAGTCTTCTTCACAAGGGTGTGAAGTATGTCTGGTCTCCAGAGTGTCAGTTGGCCTTCGAAACACTCAAAGAGAAGCTCACCTCTACTCCAGTCTTGGTTCCTCCTGATGACTCCAAACCTTACCAAGTGTTCTGCGATGCCTCTCTTCAAGGTCTTGGTGTTGTGTTGATGCAAGACAAGAAAGTGGTAGCTTATACCTCGAGGCAGTTGAAGCCAAGTGAGAAGAATTATCCTGTGCATGATCTTGAGTTGGCGGCAGTGGTACATGCTCTGATGACTTGGAGACACCTCTTGTTGGAACGAAAGGTTGAAGTGTTCACCGATCACAATAGTCTCAAGTACATCTTCACCCAGCCTAACCTGAATCTCCGGCAAACTCTTTGGGTGGAAATGCTCCAAGATTTTAATCTGAGTGTTGAGTACACTCCATGCAAAGCTAATGTCGTGGCAGATGCTTTGAGCAGGAAGGCTTACTACAACAGTCTCATTCCGAAGCCTCTCCAGCCTGACCTTTGTGAATCTTTCAGAAAGCTCAAGCTTCAGTTATTACCTCAGGGATTTCTTACAAATATTCAGATCTCTCCTACCTTGGAAGATCAGGTCCGAGCAGCACAACTTCTTGATGCAATGGTGAAGAAAGTCAAGATTGGCTTGGCAAAGGCAGTTCCCAAATATATGTGCTTGAGTGTTGATGCCAGAGACACGTTATTCTTTGAGGATCGTCTTGTCGTTTCGAAAGGTGATCTCATAAAGGTTATCATGGAAGAAGCTCATAACTCTCTGCTCTCAATACATCCAGGAAGCTCCAAGATGTATCAGGACTTGAAACAGACCTTCTGGTGGACTCGCATGAAGCGTGAGATTGCTCAGTTTGTAAATGAATGTGATGTATGTCGAAGCGTGAAAGCAGAGCATCAATGTCCAGCAGGTCTTTTGCATCCATTGCCCATTCCCGAGTGGAAGTTCGACCATATTGAGATGGATTTCGTCACCGGTTTTCGAAAGTCCAAGAAGGGTAACAATGCCATCTTCGTCGTCATCGACAAGTTGAGTAAAGTGGCTCATTTTCTTCTAGTCAAGGAATCCATCTCGACAGCTCAGCTTGCAGAGCTGTACACTTCCAGGATAGTATCCTTGCACGGCGTGCCTATGTTGATTTCTTCGGACCGCGGAAGTATCTTCACTTCCAAGTTCTGGGACTCTTTTCAGTCTGCGATGGGTACGAAGATACGATTCAGCACAACTTTTCATCGTCAGACTAGTGGGCAAGTGGAGAGAGTCAATCAGGTCCTTGAGGATATGCTTAGAGCCTGTGTCATTTATTTTGGCATGAAGTGGGAAGACTGCCTGCCTTTCGCTGAGTTCTCATATAAAAACTGTTATCAAGCTAGTTCAGGCAAAGCTCCGTTTGAGATTCTCTATGGCAGGAAGTGACGTACCCCGCTCAACTGGTCCGAGACCGGCGAGCATCAGATTCTCGGGAATGACTTGATCGAAGAAGCTGAAGAGATGTGTCGAGTCATTCGGGATAATTTCAGAGTAGCGCAGTCCCGTCAGAAGAGCTATTATGATAGCAAGCATCGTTTCATGTCTTATGAGCTCGATGACTTCGTCTATCTCAAAGTGCCTCCTATGAAGGGCACATAGCATTTTGGCATCAAAGGCAAGCTTGCTCCTCGTTTCATTGGTCCATTCAGAGTTGTTGGCAAGAGAGGCGACCTTGCGTATCCGCTTGAGCTCCCTTCAAACTTTGCAAATGTGCATGACGTGTTCCATGTCTCTCAGCTCCGGAGATGCTTCAAAACTCCCGAGCGCATAGTTCATCTTCAATACATCGACCTTCAACCTGACCTATCCTATCATGAGCATCCAGTTGCGGTTCTCGAGATGACTGAGCGCAAGACCGGCAACAAGTCGATCAAATTTCTAAAGGTGTAGTGGTCACATCATTTCGATAAAGAGGCCACTTGGGAACGCGAGGATCACCTCCGTTCCGAATTCCTAGAGTTTTTTCAGTCCTAGATCCCGGGGCGAGATCTTTTTGTTGTGTGGGAGAGTTTGTAATGCCCCAGAGTGTAACTTGCAATATTTGGAACCTTCATGTGTGGGTCCATGATGTCATTGCCTTGTGAGATATATTTCATGTGTTATTTCATGTGATCATACCTTGTCTCCCCTTTGCATTCATGCATCCATATCATTCATGCCTTCTTTGTGTTTGTTGTTGTTGTGGATCCATGGATGTAGTATGTGATGTTGATGTGCATGTGATGATGAAGTGGTGTTTGAAAATTGGGTTGCACTATGTTAGCTTTCAACTAGGTTTCAACCCCCCCTTCTCTATTTTCTCAAGCTCAAGTTTTACTTGCTCTAACCCTGGTTAAAAAATGTTTATATTTTAGAGTATTTTGTGGGGGATGTGGTGTTAGGTCCAATGTGTTTTGAAACCATGTTTGAGAGGGGTGTTTATTCACAAAACAGATCATTGAATTCTGTTTTGTAAATATTTAAGTGCTCCAAAAATCCTCTTTGCATTTTATTTATTTGGGGCATAATTCCCTTATGCCCAGGGTAATCTTGTTTTATTTTTAGGTTCATAGGTTTTCCCTAGGAGTTTATTTGTTTCCTAGCCTTGTTTTAAATAGAAAAACCCTAGTGGGTTTTTCCTTTCTTAACTGGCGCCTCCGAGTGGGCCTCCTCCTCCTCGCTGGCCCAACTACCTCCTCGCGCGGCAGCCCACTCCCTTCCCTCTCCTATGACACCGTCTTCCTCCCCCCGCACCTTTCTGTCAGTCCGTTAGAGCGAGCGCGAGACAGAGAGCTGACGGCGTGGCTCACGGACGTCGAGGCGGCCTCCCTCGCCCTCTATTTAATCCTTGGCGTGCGTGCCCTGGCTAGGTTTCCTCCAAGCCGCCGCCAGCTCCTTTCCCATCTGCGTCCTCCCTCTCCCTCGTCGACAGAAGGTAGGCGAGCTCCTCCTCCGCCATGGCCGATCCTTGATGAGCTCGTCGCCGTCGTTGTCGTGCTCCTTCGTCCTCTCCAAGCAGTCCAGGAGCACGCGGGACCTCAGGGGAGTCCGTTCCCATAGCTTACCTCGGGTATATGTGATATACCGCGAGTCGTGGATGACACGGAAGTTTCCCGGATCTCGTGGGTCCAACGTACTACCTCTGCAGAGTGTAAACTATTCGAATAGCCGTGTCCACGGTCAAGGACAGTTGGGTAATCCTGCTTAAACTACGTCCAGCGTTTCTGCATAAACCAAGTGTGAGTGTGTGTGTGTGGTGTTAAAAAGGTGTTGTTCTAATAATAATAATATGACCAAGTTTGATGACTTGGCATATAGGGTAAACCCGGATGGTTTAGCCCTCAGCTGATACATTGAGATTATGACAAGTCCGATGACTTGGCATATAGGGTGAACCCGGATGGTTCAACCCTTAGCAGATATGTGATATCTGTAACCTGTTCTTCAAGAGTAATTCTTTAACTTGATGCATATTCATGATCATACCACCCACATGAGTTATACTAGAAATGCATGATATTGTCATCCTTCATTTTCAATATTCATATCATGGGCTGTTTGCGAGTACATTCAAAGTACTCATTGGCTTGCCATTGGTTATATTATTGACCAAACAAGGAAGGACCGGAGTTTGACAATGAGTACGTCTTCGGAGACGGACCTGCGATCTAGGATGCTTGCAAGTCAGAATGCCTGTCCGTGTAGGCTTGATGGCATGTGCACCCGCTTAGCCCTTATGAGTTTACGCTACCCGTTGTACCCGTTTTATTTGTCCTTAGGCCCTGTTCGTGAACCTGACCCTTCGGTCATTTGATGTAATATTTGGTATTTGGATGTAAGACTCCATTATGTAGTATCTGTGTTTAGTGAGCACTGATCCTTGGGATCACTGGGCACGGCGATCTCGACTTACCAGTCGGGGTCCCCACAGAGATCCCTCTCCCTTCCAGCAACGAGCCCGTGTCCAATTTGTAGAGTATCGCCGACGGTGACCCTCCCCTGTTCCGGCCACCGTCGGGCTGTAGCAGATCCAAGCTAATGTGGGAGAGTACGTGCAGGACGAACAAGAGCAGTTCCAAGCTGAAGACATCACATGCAAGATGACCGTGACCTTGATACCGTATCTAGCTTTGTTATGCATAGGTTCACGATTCCTTCGTCTTATGCCCGCTGCCCACCACTTGATATATTTGCCTCCTCATATTGCCATGAACCCAAATACATTCCCCTCCTAGCTAATGTTGTTTGGCTAAGTAGGCATGCTCAGCTTCTAATGATAGCTTGCTAGTTGCAGGTGCCAACTGTCTCATGTGATAACATGAGTTTTGATATCATTATGTTTAAATCTGTTATTTAATTAATGCACCTATATACTAGGTAAATGACGGAAGGCCAAGCCTTTCGCCGGGTGATTTGTTCCGTTATTGCCGCCTTACTTTCCGGCTACCGGTGTTTGATTCCATAACTGATCGCTCCTAACACGTTCGGGGTTGTTAAGGGGACCCCCTTGATAAATCGTGTAATGTTAAGACTTGTCCGGCAGGACCCAACATTGGTTTTAATTTGCTAATCACTTAATAATAATTTGCATAGGGAATAGCTACCCCGAGGAATTAATCAACAACCCAGGCCAGTGCTCCTCATGAGTGTTGGTCCAACCCAGAGCAGCTTATTACGCTCCCCGGGGCAACTCGGTGTTTTGGCGTGGTAACCTTCGCTCATCCGTCGTGTCCTGAGACTGAGATACGCGACTCTTATCGGGGTCGTCGACACGAGGGAGGTCCTGCTAGTTTTGTCTTACCTTAGCGATATATCTTGCGTATAGGAATCTCGGTGAAGCTTTGGTTCTCCCCAGAGTTGAGGTTTTCCTCTAAGGAATCCGACGAGATCACGAGATTCGTGATAGAGGATTACTTTGCGGCCCGTGACCGTTTGTGATGGACTAGTTGGAGCACCCCTGCAGGGTTTAATCTTTCGGAAAGCCGTGCCCGCGGTTATGTGGCAACATGGATTATTTGTTAACATCCGGTTCTAGATAACTTGAACTAATTCTAATAAAACTGCCAACCGTGTGCGTAACCGTGACTATCCCCTTCGAAGACCTCTCTTCGACCGGGAACACGGTGGGGTTATGTTTGACGTAAGTAGGTGTTCAGGATCACTTAGTGATCACCTAGTCTCCGACCGCTCGCGTAGACCACCACATCTATAACTTTGATATTCGTAAGTTAGCCACCATAAATGCTTAGGATGTTGCAACCTAAACACCGAACCTTCCTCACCTAATAACTTGACTAGTTTCGGTACCAAGGTCATAGATTGTTGAGTCCCCGTGGCTCACGGATTACTTCAACACCCCAACAGGTACAGGTACACCATACACAGGTGATCCAGATGGCACGCAGCGGGCGTGGCAGTACGTTGAGGAGAATGACCGCCTGTACGTGAACTATCTAGAAGACTGAGGCCGTGGTCTTGATCGTGGGCAAGCATGCGGGATAGCATAGCCTTTTGTTATGTTATGTAGTCTGTAGCGGAACTACCTTGTCTGAATAAATGTGTGGATGTAAACTCTAATATTATCTATTTGAGATGGCAAACGATTCCCTATTTGTCATTCTTTAATTATGTATGTGTTATGTTAATCTTGCTTGTGAAACGCATAGATGCGCTTCTTTCCATTTTGGGGCATCGCCCCCTAAATAGGAAAGGACCGTATCTTAGTCGTTACAAAAACCTCTTTGAAAAAATCGGTGTGACCAACTCCACAAACTCGGAGCCACCGATTTTCCAAAGTTAATCAGGTTCTCTCATCTCGGTACCACCGAAATCACCAACTCGGTTAGACCGAGTTTCCCTGTCTACTGACAGTTGAGGAACTTAGTGTAACCCATTTTGTCATCTTGGTGACACCGACAGCGCACGGGTATATATACGTGTGGACCGGACCTTTTGATTTCACTTTGTCAAAACGACTCGTTTGCCAAACCCTCGCTGCCCCCCCCCCCCGAGACCCACGGTCATCACCTTGACTCCCTGAGCTTTGCCACCAGTGGGACTCGCCGTCGTTGACAAAATCTACTCTTTCGTCATCGCCGTAGCCGAACCGCCATTGAGCTAGGGTACGGTTTGATCCCCTTTGCGTTCCCCGTCTGTTTCTCACACATTGGATCTTTTAATTCTTCTTTCCACTTTGTGCAAACCTACTATCCACCAGATAAAATTAGTAGATTATGAGAACTAGGAAATTTGGGATCTGATCTGTCGCAGAATGCAACTCGGTGAGACCGAGTTTGTAAAATCGGTTCAACCGATTCCTATTTTAGGGTTTGTGAGAAGCAACTCGGTGAGACCGATTAGCTATTTTCGGTGCCACCGAAAATGATTTCCAACTTTTTGTTAAGCGAGTCTATTTTCTCGGTGACTCCGAAAATGCCAACTCGATGCCACCGATTTACATCCTGCAGAAGATCATACCCTGAGTTTCAGACTTCAATTTTTTTATAAAATATCTAAATTTTGTGATGCTCATCATTCTGTCTTTCCTACATCCACTTCACTGGATCTACTGTTTGTTGCTGAGTGTGTCTATCAACATGTCCAGTTCAGAAGACAGTCGGAATGATTTCAGAGAGCAGAGTATCGAGATGGATGCTAGCACTAGTCCAGAGGACCGCTTCAGACCCTAGTTCTCCCAGTTCCCATGGCTTGCCCAAAGCAACCACCAGGCAATGGAGGAAGATAGTTTCTGATGAGGAAGACTCAGACTTTTTTGCCAGATGAAACTTCAGCCCCTCCTGAGGCTCGTCCAAGGAAAGTTGTCAGGAAGATATCTGCTAGTGCTGCTGAACAGAGAGCACGTGATCATTCCAAAAAAGGGAAAATGTATTGCCAAGGATGCACCTGCAAAGAAGGCTGGTGTGTAGAGGCCCAGGAAGATAACTATCCATCTTGTTGTCAGAAAGACTTCTATGTTTGAAGACACAGAAGAAGCTGGGGAAGAAGCTCCTGAGGAGATCCCAGTTCCTCCCAAGAAGAAGAAGCTGATGGGTGATGCAATGAAGTCTGCTCCAAAGCCTGCTGCTAAAGCAAAGAAGGTTGTAGCTTCCAAGAAGACCATCGAAGATATACGTGCATCTGCTAAGAGCAATGGCCCTGCATCCAGTGCCCATGCTGCAGAAGAGGAAGAAGACAAGAATGATCTAGTTCTTAGGAAGTTCAAACCATACGTACCACTCCACAATGATGCTCATCCTGTAGCGGAAGACATGAAGAAGAGGAAGGATGCCGGATTAAGAAAGTGGAGAGCTGCTGAACCATATGCCTTCACAAGAAGGACTGCTATTGATTCAAGGTTTCACACCAAGGAACAACAAGATTTTTGTAAGACTGTCTTGTATGACAAGAGTCCTGCTGTCAGTGATATGAGGTATGTCACATCAAGGAGAATGAGAATTTCTTTCCACATGTTTAAGAGAACTTCAGGCTAGTTGACATAGAAGATTTTGTTGGGAAGGAGATGACCCCATGGAATGACGAGATGATCATGCAATTCTATGCAACAGTTCATTTCTATGATGACTCTTTAGTTTGGATGGCCGATGGACACAGGTACAACACTGCAATTGCTGAATGGGCTGCTATCATTGGTGTTCCCATGCAGGAAGAAGCAGATGTAGATGTGTATGCATATTCTAAGGAGAATCACTACTCCATGGACAACATGTACAAGACCATTCCACATCAGTATTTGGCCAGTCACAAGTTTGGCTTAGTTTATTTTCTGCAAGCTGGTATTCCCACGAAAAACACTATACTGCGATACACTCTCATGCCTAAGTCAGGAAATGAGAAGATGATCAGAGGATATTCAATCAACCTGCTGCACCTACTTGATATCCATACCAGATTTAGAGTGATGGACTTGATAGTTGAGACTATCCGAAGGACTGCTGAGGATCAAAAGAGATCCTATGGATATGCACCTTATATTCATATGCTCATCAATGCCAAGATATGCAAGCATGCATATCAACTTGATCATCCCCATCTACCTCTTCAGCCAGAAGTTGAAGATAATGAGGTTGTGATGGGTGACAATGATCCCAACTCAGCTGCAACAAGAATGGCAACAAAGGCAGCAGAGGCTGAAGCTGCTAGAAACATGCCACCTCCAGTTCAACACCTCAGAACTCAAGTTGAGCAAATGACATTTCTAGTAAGCACTGTCCAAGGCATGGAGAAGAACATTCTGGAGATCATGCAAATTGAAAGTGCGTTATATCGACTAGAGGGGGGGGGGTGAATAGGCGATTTTTAGATTTTCATCGCTGAGGAAATTCCTTTTGAGGAAATTCCTCACTGATGAATAACATGCAGCGGAAATAGCACAGGATCAGAGTTGCAATGATTACAACAGCAGTTTACTTGATGAAGATTATGAGAATCGGTTTGCATAGTATGCAGGCACAGAATAAGGAGGTGAAGATTAACTGGTATGAAGAATTTGAGGTTGAGGAAATTCAGAGAAATTCTTCAGCAAATTCTTCAAATAGTGACAATGAAAGTCTTTAACATATAATATTGAGGAATTGAAAGAGTTGAAGAAATAGAACCCGTATCACGATGAAGACAGTTGTTGATGACCCAGTTCCAATTACCGTGACAGTCGTACGTCTGGTTTGGAGCGACTTGGTATTGAAACCAAAGGACACACAGTCCCGGGACACACAGTCCCTACTGTATTCTCCTTGAGCTAAGGACACATAGTCCTCGCCCAACACTCGTGGTAAGTCTTCAGGGCAGACTTCCAAGCCCTCACAAACTCGGTCACCTGGCGATCCACAATTAACTGCTGGGTTGCTCTAGACCACGACGCCTAACCGTTTGGAGGACGCACAATCCTCAAAGGTAAAAGTCTTCAGTTCCACATAGGAACAAATTCTTCACTGATGCTCAATCACTTGGTTTTTGGTTTGTGGTTTGGTGTTTGGAGTATTTCCTCACTTGATGATTTACTCTGGAATACTCTGAGGAATTTGGGTTGCACTAAATGACAAGTGTTAGTTTCTCGCGGAGCAGAAACCAAATAGTGGTTGTGGGGCGCGGCTATTTATAGCCTGGGAGCATCCCGACATGATTTGACATAAATACCCTTAAATATTATGACCGTTGGTGTGGATAAGATCGGTGAGGTGGCACGAATGGCGCCAACAGCCGGAACTCTCAACTGTGAGAGTCCTCATGTCTCTCATATTCCTCACTTGAGGCTTTTGTAGGTTTAGGCTTGGGTTGAGCATCATGAGGAAATTCATTCCATAGTATTACCTTGACCCCCTTTAAGAGTACATTGTTCCTATGACTCAAGAGTAAAGAAAATAAAGCAGAAAGAATAAATCTTCACGCTTCAAAGTCTTCGGACTGTTTTCTTCAGGACACACCGAATTTCTCATCTTCAATATCTTCACGAGGAATGTCAATTTCATGGCAATTTCTTCGCGATCAAAGTCTTCAGCATAAGACCAATTTCTTCAACCGAAGACATACATTTTTAGGGGTCAATATTCATAGTATAACTCAAACTCCTTAGTGAGTTATAGAGCATGTGTACACTTATAAACACATTAGTTACTTAACATATAAGTCTTCAAACAACCAAAATCACTAAGGGCGCTAGATGCACTTACACAAATTCAGAAGAGCCTTGAGAGAGTTGTGGACACAAAATTCCACAACATGGATATGAAGGTAACTGAGTTGACCACCATTGTCAGACAACATCAACATGAAGTTGACTCTGTGGAGATTCCACGCTCAGAGGATGAAGATGAAGATGATGATCATAAGGATGACCCTCCTCCTCCCACTGCTACAAAGTTCAGCACGAGGCCCCAGTCAGTTTTTGTTCCTGCTCCGAAGACAAGGCACACATCTTCAGCACAAGCTTCAGCACCAGATCTAGCTCAAGCTCCTTCAATATCAACCCCTCTAGCTCTAGGGACGCCAGCATAAGCCCTCGCCGACGCCGTTCTATCGACTCCATCATCAGCTGCCGAGAGAGATGAGTAGTTCTATACTTTTGAACTTTTTGGTAAATTGTTGCCAAAGGGAGAGAAATGTGTAGATCATAGACTTCGTGAGAGAGAGAGAGCTTTTGACTTTATTTGCTCTTGTTTGTTTGAAAAACTTTGTTTGTTGGATGACTTTATCCTATCTGTGTGTGATCATACGCTTTATCCTGTGTGATGCTACAATATTATCTTTTAGCTATCCTTGTGATGATGCCTCACTTATCTTGTTGGTGTGATGTGCATTACTTTTACTTTTACGCACCATCAAACACCTCATGAAGATAATGGTGATTTTTCCTCACTGCATTCCGAGTCTCGTTGAGGGTTTTCACAATGGCACTTAATTGACGTTTTACCCATTTGTGATTGCGATCAACCTTCTAATGAAGACTGAAGAGGAGCTCTCTGTTGTTCATCACTCTTGGGGTAGCAGGGCTTGGTGGATCTTGAGTGGCAGTGTCATCATATGAAGAATACGACACTGCTTTGTGAAACTGGCCATCAAGGGCCCGATTTCCTTCATCAATAACAGATTTCCCTTTGCCTTCAACAAGCTCAAATGTCTTCTTGATGACTCTGATGGGCGGGAGATATCGAATGTGATTAGGAAAATCAGCATGGTAGTTGATGCTTGACCTGCTTCTGATGAATCTCATGATCCATGGAGCATAAATCTTCATGTCAAAAGGCGATAGTGCATTATCAGACAAAGTCCTCAGAAAGAAGTCATGAAGGTTTATTGGCATGCCATGGATGATATTGAAAAGGATATTCTTCATGATTCCTATGACATCTTCTTCATCATGATGGCCTTTGATAGGAGTGATGACATTGGCCAGGATTCTGTAGACTGTTTGTGGTTCAAGTCTTGAACCAGAAAGCGAGTCCTAGGAGGTTGGTCCTTGGCCAAAGGCTTCATGAGGACTTACATCAGTCTGTTGGCTAGCTCCCGTTCCTCATACATCAGCACCGCATTTTTTGAGGGAATTGAGACTAGAAACGCATGAAGCAATTCAGTGGCAGGCTTTGAGGGTTGAGGTGAAGGAATTGTTACTTCAGGAGCTGGTGCAGACATAGTCCAAGTAGTTTCCTCAGCTGAAGCATTTTCTTCAGCTGGAACATTTTCTTCAGCTGGAGCAGATTCATCAGTTGGAGTATCTTGAGGAATTTCCTCAACAACAGGTTCATCAGCTTCATCTTCTTCTGCCAGCTGAACCGTATAGCTAGACTCAGGTAGCTTTTGCTGCACAGGAGGAGCAACTTTCTTGTTGTATTCCTCAACTACGTTAGTTGCAAGCTTGATGAAATTCACCTTGACACTTTGACGATCAGATAGGCTTGTGTACTTATCTGTCAAGGTTTTCAGTTCAGCCCGAGTTGAAACAAGAGCTTCACGCGTCAGATTGAGGAGATTCTGCTTGAGAAATTTCTCCTTTTTCAGTTTAGCAGCCTTTGCTTGCTTGGCTTGTTGTTCTTTCCATTTTGCCTCATTGATGAATGTGGCAACCATGTGACTGAGACCAGGGGGAAGCTTCATGTCATCAATGGGAGTGTTTGGATTTTCATACCAGGCATTGATGAAATCCAGCAGAACCTTGGAGTTCATGGCAAGAGGAATAGAGCTACCCGAGGCTTGTGCAACTCGTTCTTGCTTGTTTCTGATGATTGCTTAAAGAGTTCCATCATCAAATTCCTCACTTCCTTCTGATGCAGAAGAAATGTTGATGACTTTGCTCGGATTGGGCTTGATGCCTCTTCCAGCAGTCATTTTAGTCTTCAAAAGAGTCGGTGAAGACTTTGTAGCAGAGCTCATGGCAGATGGCACTGAGGAACTTGAATCAGCAGGCTGATGCTTTACTATCTGCTTTAGTCAAGGGTGTGAGGACTATGGTGCTGTTGAAGGTTTTGGCACTGGTGCAGCCTTCTGAGACAATTGTTCTTTTGGCACTGAGGCCTTTGGTTTCTTTGGCACAATCTTCTTCTGAGGAATAGTTGTACTAGAGGCTTAAACAACTGAAGAGGTGGCAACAGTGGCAGCAGCAGTAGAGTCCTCATTGAATTTCTTCACTATAGCTTCTGCTTTCTTCTGTAGCTTTGACAAATGTTTGTCTTTATCTTCAGGGTAATCCTCAATTGTTTCAACACTTGAGGGATGTGCAGCTTGTTGATTACCCAGAGGAGGCCTCTTGCAAGGTGTCTTGAGTACGGATTTCTTTGCATATTTTGGAGTTACACAGCGGTATTCCTTCCACTCCTTAGTCCACCCGCGTTTGATTTTTTGAAGCCTTATCTTGCGCTTCACCATGGTTTCTTTGCCATATGTTTCCTCATAAGGAGTGCAGTAGTGAGCATATATTTCTTCAAGAATATCAACTGCAGTGTTCTGTTCAGGCTTTTTTCCTCCCTTTTGTTTTCTGTCATCTTCCATTTTCTTCAACTGAGGGTTTTGTTGAGGAATATGCACTCTTGAAGATCGTGATGACAGTGGTAAAGTTTCTTCGAGGAACGCTGCAAATGAGTTAAGTTGATGAGAACCTAGTGATTCATCAGCTGAAATTTTGTACGTGTGAACAAAGTATGGGTGCGAGGAATTTGGAGAGGCCATATGCGTTCTCAGATTTGAAGAAATTGATTTTTTTCTTGAGTTGAGGAATTTGACCAGTGGGTTGAGGAATTTGACTAAGCATTCTGATTTGAGAATTTACACAATTGAGGAATCTCATGAAGAATTTTAGTGGCTTAGTGAAATTCATAAAGTGTTTGAGGAATGAGTGTGCGAGGCTGACAGACACTGAGGAAAAACAGATTTCGCGAATCTAAAGTGAAATAATAGATCAACAGAGGCAGTAAAATAAGATTTTAATTACCCTGAGCGAAGAAAACGAAGAACAAGAGTAGTAAAAGTGAGAAGCTCTTCGGTTCAGATCTTCTGTGCCCTAACTTGGCGGCAGAAGTCAGCTACGGTGGTGGCGGAGGAAGAGATTCCGCTTTCGGCGTGAGTTCGACGACGTCGAGGGCGAGGCAGTGAAGCTGTTCCTCATCGACGACGAGTTTGCTAGCGGTGGCGCTAGAGTTGAGCTCGATCGGAGAGGTGACGAGAGGACGAAGGGTTTTAACTGAGGGGGGGGGGTAAGGACCTATTTATTGCTCAGGTGAAAAACTGTTCGGGCAAATCTTTCGGACCGAACTTCCCTAGCCTATTTGTCTCCGCACGAGATGTGGAGCCCATGATTGAAGCGGTGGAGAACGTGCTTATCCGATCGTGGGAAGTGGGTTCAGTTACTGTGTAACGATATAAAATTCATTGTTGAAGATTTGAGGATTTCGTTGCAAAATCCTCAGCCGACAAGGACACAGTGAGGATTTTGAACAAGTTTCAAGTAGAACGCATATGAAGAATTGAATAGACTGGGTTGAGTATAGCATAGAGGGGAGTCGGGTCCGATCACATTCACTTACATGAAATATCAAATTGAAGACATAACTATAAGTGAATGTTGTTGAGGACTTTGAAATATCAGTCTATATATACATATATCTAGGCAAATGAAAATCATCAAACGTTTTGAAGATTTTGAAGATTTTGAGAATCTTGAGGATTTTGTGACAAAGCGTGAGGATGATGAATTTTAACTTTGAAGAAAAACAGCTTGAAGAATTTCAAAGTTGGGTGGTGGCGTGACCCACCGTATAATAATGATGATTTCAGGCTCCACGTACAATTGTCGTAGGGCCGTGAACCAAATTCTTCATTAATTTCCTCACACTAAGAGTGGTATTCTTCATTGATTGAAGAGAATCGATTCTTCGTGTGTTGCACATCGAAGTCATCAATTTTGCCTAAGTGTTAGGATGTGTGCATGTTTTCACAAAACATTTGAAGACTCTAAGATATTTAGCTCACACCTCAACTTGCAAAACCTTTTCTCATCCAAGGGCTTAGTGAAAATATCTGCTAGTTGATCGTCAGTCTTCACATGGTCGATGATGGTATTGCCTTTGAGGACATGGTCCCAAAGAAAGTGATGACGAATCTGGATGTGCTTAGTCTTTGAGTGTTGTACTGGGTTGTATGTGATCTTGATTGCACTCTCATTGTCGCAGTAGAGAGGCACATTCTTCATGTTGATGCCGTAGTTTTTGAAGGTTTGCTTCATCCATAGCAATTGAGCACAACATGATCTAGCAACAATGTACTCAGCTTCGGCAGTGGAGAGAGAAACACAATTCTGCTTCTTTGAGGACCAGCAGACTAATGATCTTCTGAGGAAATGACAAGTGCCAGATGTTGACTTGCGATCCACACGGTCACCAGCATAGTCGGAATCAGAATATCCCACGAGATGAAGATTTGAGCCCTTGGGGTACCATAATCCTAGTGTTGGTGTGTGAGCTAAGTATCGAAGAATATGCTTCACAGCCTTATGGTGTGATTCCTTTGATTTTGCTTGAAAACGATCACACATGCAAACACTAAGAATTATATCTGGCCTAGATGCACAAAGATACAATAAAGAGCCAATCATCGAGCGATATACCTCCTGATCAAAATCTTTACCATTTTCATCAGTGCAGAGGTGGCCATTGGTAGGCATGGGAGTCTTGGCGCCTTTGCATTCATGCATGTCGAATTTCCTCAAAACATCCTTGAGGCATTTCTCATGTGATATGAAGATGTCATTGCGTTGTTGACGAATTTGAAGACCTAAGAAGAATTTCAGCTCCCCCATCATAGACATATGATATTCTTCACCCATCATGTAAGCAAATTCATGACTGTAGCATTTGTGAGTACAACCAAATATGATGTCATCTTCATATATTCGGCACACAAATAGTTCATTGTCATAGGATTTTTTGAAAAGAGTTGGATCGAGTGAACCAGGTTTGAAGCCTTTCTTCATGAGGAATTCCTTCAATGTATCATACCACGCCCAAGGGGCTTGCTTGAGGCCGTAAAGTGCCTTTTTGAGTCTGAAGACTTTGCCTGGATTCTTCAGATCCTCAAAACCTGGGGGCTGAGCAACATATACTTCTTCCTCAAGCTTACCATTGAGGAATGCACTTTTCACATCCATTTGATATAGAGTAATGTTATGATGATTATCATAAGCAAGTAGAATTCGAATAGCTTCAAGTCTAGCAACAGGTGCAAAAGTTTCATCGAAATCAATTCCTTCAACCTATGTGTAGCCTTGGGCTACAAGTCGTGCCTTATTCCTCACCACTTGACCATCCTCATCTTGCTTGTTTCGGAAAATCCACTTGGTACCGATGATATTGTGCTTGCGAGGATCTGGTCATTTGACAAGTTCCCACACGTCGTTTAGCTTGAATTGAAGAAGTTCATCTTGCATGGATTGAATCTACTTAGGTTCCATGAAAGCTTCAGCAACTTTTGAGGGTTCTGTGATAGACAGAAAAGAGGAATGCCCAAAAAAATTAACTAAGTGTGAAGCTTTTGAGCGAGTGAGAGGACCTAGTGCATTGATGTCATCGAGGATTTCGTCAAGTTCTACTTCATTTGCAATCCTTGGATGAGCTGGTTGAGGATTTTGTCTGGGCTGAGAAATTTGCTCTGGAGCAATTTCCTCAGGACCACATTCTTGAATTTCATAAGTGTTGGGGACGATTTCTTCAGGAATTTCCTTAGTAGGAACAATGCCTTCAGTAGCTTCGTACTTGATTGCTTCCTCAAGAGATAATTTATCTGACACATGAGGCAATTTCTCTCTTTGCGAGCCATTAGTTTCATCGAACCGCACATCTACAGTTTCAACTACCTTGTTGTGATAGCTGTTGAACACTCTGAAGGTGTGCGAGTCCTTTCCGTAACCAAGCATAAAACCCTCATGCGCTTTAGGTGCAAATTTTGAGCTATGGTGAGGATCTCTAATCCAGCATCTTGCACCGAAGACTTTGAAATAACTTACATTGGGTTTCTTGTCAGTGAGGAGTTCATATGAGGTTTTCTTGAGGAATTTGTGAAGATATACCCTGTAGATGATGTGGCAAGCAGTGTTGATTGCTTTAGGCCAAAAACGACGAGGAGTCTGATATTCTTCAAGCATAGTCCGTGCCATTTCAACCAGAGTCCTGTTCTTTCTTTCAACGACGCCATTCTGTTGAGGAGTATAAGGAGCAGATAATTCATGAGTAATACCAAGTTCATCAAGATAATCATCAAGACCAGTGTTTTTGAATTCTGTCCCATTCTCACTCTCTATGTGTTTGATCTTGACGCCGAAGTTCGTCGAGGCCCTTGAGGAAAATCGTTTGAAGACTTCCTGCACTTCAGTTTTATACAGAATGTATGCACCCAAGTATATCGAGAATAGTCATCAACGATGACAAAGCCATATAAGGATGCTGCATTAGTTAGAGTAGCATAATGAGTAGTTCCAAATAGATCCATGTGAAGCAATTCAAACAGACGAGTGGTGGTCATGGTAGTCTTCAAGGGGTGTTTGGATGTGGTCATTTTTCCAAACTCACAAGCACCGCAGAGGTGGTCCTTGAGGAATTTGACGGATTAGATGCCAATGACATGCTTTTTCTTCGCTAGCGTGTGCAAATTCCTCATGCCTGCATGACCAAGTCTTCGATGCCATAGCTAGCCTTCTGAGGTTTTTGCAAGTAAGCATGTGGCTAGTTGAGGACCTGTGGAAAAATAAACAATGTACAAATCTCCTCTCCTAAAGGCTTCGAAGACTTCGGATCTGTCAAATTCCATGATGACTACACATCTATATTTTCCAAAGATAACAACCATATCAAGATCACAAAGCATTGAGACTGACATGAGGTTAAACCCAAGGGATTCGACAAGCATCACCTTGTCGATGTCCCTGTCCTTGGAAAAAGCCACTTTGCCAAGTCCCAATACCTTGCTTTTACCTTTGTTAGCATAAGTGATTTGCTTCGGTGGTGATGGAGTCAGTGGCATATTCACCAGCAGACTTCTATCACCAGTCATGTGGTTTGTGCAACCACTATCAAGTACCCACTCAGTACTCTTGGGTTTGTCATCCTGCAGATGAATTAGTACAACTTACCATCTCATATGCTTAAGGCTTGAAGAATATGATATCAATTTCGTTAGATGGGAATTTCATCATAAACAGTAAATTTGAGGACGTGTGAAATGTTATCATTTCATCAATTTTAGCTTGCGTCCAATCAAGCATTTTCCTTAGGTCTCCAGCAAATTCTTTAGATGATAATTTTCATCTGGAGACCTGACCTGCAGAAGTGATTAGTTCAATTTCTTCACCTCCCACATCTGAAGGGATGGCAAAGAGTTCATCATCCTGCGAGCACCATATAAGAGAGGGGGCATTGAAGTTAATGCACTTCTCTTCACAGTAGGGGGTTAGAGTATTCAAATGAATAGGCAGATAAGTTCTTTGAGGATTTATGAACATAATGATTTGAGGTATAATGCTCAGATTCATATCCCTTGTAATTTCCCTGCATATCAGAAGCACTAGCACGAGTACGAGCATAGTTTTGACCAGTTGATGATTTTGATTCTCTTGAAGACTTTGGTCCACCTGAGGAATTTGATCTGGGGTTCAGGTTCTTCACAGGTGGTGTCATGAGGACATTCACCTGAAGATTTTCCAAGCAACTTTTGGGGACCCAGATTTTCCCCAGGGGTGGTCCATTTCTGCACTTAGTTCCAACATATCGAGCAAATACTTCACCAGATTTATTTTTGAACAGTTTATAGTTCGAGTCAAATGGCTTATCTGAGAAATAGGATAATTCACATGCAAAGCCTGTTAGATTGGATAGTTCAACACGAGGTCCTTTAGCAGCAACCCATGAGGTTCTGGGATACTGCCGAGGTTTCCAGTATGATCCATCAGCATTCAGTTTCCTTTCAAAGGCAATTCCTTCTTTCCTTGGGTTCCTGTTCAAAATCTGCTTTTTGAGCACATCGCAAATGGTTTGATGCCCTTTGAGACTTTTGTACATGCCTGTCACATACAATTCCTTCTGACCTACATTTTTGTGAGTAACATTTGTGGTTTCCTCAAGTGAGGAATTTGTTACCACACGAGAAGTTGAAGAATTTGTAGCAATAGAAGCATTTGATGATTCTGGTGAAGAATTGGCAGTTTCACGCTCGATGCATTTGAGACATGGTGGAGTGAATTTAACCTGAGAGACACTGATCTGTTGAGAAAGTAATGAATCATTTTACATTCGAAGATCATCTTGAGACATCTTCAACTTCTCAAGATCAAGTTTCCTTTGAAGAAATTCATAGGAAAGTTTCTCATGATCATCCAAGAGTGTGCCATAATGATCTTGAAGACTATCAAATCTAGACTGAAGACTTTTCATATCTTCAGTAAGGATTTCAGTATGATTCATTTCATCATTCAACAAATCATCACTTATGTCTAGCAGTTTTTGAAGCTTTTCAATGGCACTTTGTTGCTTAATTGCAATGTTGGCAAGTTTACTGTAACTAGGTTTTTTATAATCATCAGATTCATAGTCACTTTAATCAGAGGAGGAAGTGTCATTCAGTACCTTTGAACCTTTTGCCATGAAGCAATAGGTTGCGGCGAAATCATCGGCATAGTCATCAGTGTAGATAGTGTTGTCATTCTCTTCAAGGTTGAAGATTGACTTGCTGACGAATGTGGTAGCCAGTGCAAGACTTGCCACACCAGACTCTGAGTCTTCTTCTGAACCTTCCTCTTCGTCACATTCCTCAGATTCTTCCTCAGAATCCATTTCCTTGCCAATGAGTGCTCGAGCCTTTCTGAAACTAGTCTTTTTGTGCGATGAGGACTTTGAGGATGAGGATTTTGAAGATTTTTTCTTTTTCTTCGAGTCATCAGAACTTTCATCCTTGTATTTATTCTTCTTTGATTCCTTCAACCAGCGAGGACAATCAATAATATAGTGACCAGATTTCTTGCATTTGTGGCAGGTTCTTTTCTTGTAGTCCTCAGATGGAGATTCTGATTTCCTCATATCTCTTCTTGAAGATTAACCAAACTGGCCACGCCTTGTAAACTTCTGGAATTTCCTCATGAGCATTGCAAGCTCTTGTCCAAGTTCTTCAGGATCACCAATGATGCAATCTGAGTCTTCTTCTTCAGATGAGGAAATTGCTTTGGCCTTTACCGCACGAGGTCTAGAGTAGCTTGGTCCATACAGATCTCTCTTTTCTTCCTGTTGGAATTCATGAGTATCGAGACTTTCGAGTATATCAGCAGGATCAAGCATCTTATAGTCTTCTCTTTCTTGAAGCATCAGAACTAGTGTATCAAATGATGGATCCCGAGATCTTAGCAGTTTCTTCACAACTTCATGGTCAGTGATGTCTCGAGCTCCCAGTGCTTGCAGTTCTTTTGAGATGTTAGTGAGGCGATCAAAGGTATCTTGGCAGCTTTCATTGTCAAGCCTCTTGAAGCGACTGAAGAGATTGCGAAGAACATCAACACGAGAGTCACGCTGAGTTGAAATTCCTTCATTAACTTTGGACAACCTATCCGTGATAAGCTTTGTTGTGCCCAAAGCACTCACTCTGCCATACTGACCTTTGCTCACATGGCCACAGATGATATTATTCGCTTGAGAATCAAGTTGCTTGAATTTCTTCACATCAGCGGCAGAGACAGTAGCAGCGATGGAGGGAATGCCATGTTCCACAATGTACCAGAGATCATTGTCAATAGCTTGAAGATGCATCTGCATCTTGGTCTTCCAATAGGGAAAGTCCTTTCCTTCGAAGGTAGGACATCCTGCAGTAACCTTGATCATACCTGCAGTCGACATAACTAAAACTCCAGGTGTTAAACCAAAATCACACAGAACAATAGAGTACCTTGCTCTGATACCAATTGAAAGTGCGTTATATCGACTAGAGGGGGGTGAATAGGCGATTTTTAGAATTTCATCGCTGAGGAAATTCCTTTTTGAGGAAATTCCTCATTGATGAATAACGTGCAATGGAAATAGCACAGGATCAAAGGTGCAACGATTACAACAACAATATATTTGATGAAGATTATGAGAATCGGTTTGCACAGTATGTAGGCACCGAATAAGCAGGTGGAGATTAACTGGTATGAAGAATGTGAGGTTGAGGAAATTCAGAGAAAGTCTTCAACAAATTCTTCAAACAGTGACAATGAAAGTCTTCAACATATAATATTGAGGAATTGAAAGAGTTGAAGAAATAGAACCCGTATCACGATGAAGACAATTGTTGATGACCCAGTTCCAACTGCTGTGAGAGTCATACGTATGGTTTGGAATGGCTTGGTATTGAAACCAAAGGACACATAGTCCCGGGACACACAGTCCCGAGACACATAGAGCCTCTGTACACATGTAAACACATTAGTTACTTAACATATAAGTCTTCAAACCACCAAAATCACTAAGGGCACTAGATGCACTTACACAAATTCAGAAGAGCCTTGAGAGAGTTGTGGAGACAAAATTCCACAACATGGATATGAAGGTAACTGAGTTGACCACCATTGTCGAACAACTTCAACATGAAGTTGACTCTGTGGAGATTCCATGCTCAGAGGATGAAGATGAAGATGAATATTATGATCATGAGGATGACTCTCCTCCTCCCACTGCTACATAGTTCAGCACGAGGCCCCGGTCAGTTGTTATTCCTGCTCCGGAGACAAGGCACACATCTTCAGCACAAGCTTCATCACTAGATCTAGCTCAAGCTCCTTCAATATCAACCCCTCTAGCTCTAGGGACGCCAGCATAAGCCCTCGCCGACGTCGTTCTATCGACTCCATCATCAGCTGCCCAGAGAGACGAGTAGTTCTATACTTTCGAACTTTTTGGTAAATTGTTGCCAAAGGGAGAGAAATGTGTAGATCATAGACTTCGTGTGAGCGAGAGAGCTTTTGACTTTATTTGCTCTCGTTTGGTTTGAAAAACTTTGTTTGTTGGATGACTTTATCCTATCTGTGTGTGATCATACGCTTTATCATGTGTGATGCTACAATATTATCTTTTAGCTATCCTTGTGATGATGACTCACTTAACTTGTTGGTGTGATGTGCATTACTTTTACTTTTACGCACCATCAAACACCTCATGAAGATAATGGTGATTTTTCCTCACTGCATTCCGAGTCTCGTTGAGGGTTTTCACAATGGCACTTAATTGACGTTTTACCCATTTGTGATTGCGATCGACCTTCTAATGAAGACTGAAGAGGAGCTCTCTGTTGTTCATCACTCTTGGGGTAGCAGGGCTTGGTGGATCTTGAGTGGCAGTGTCATCATATGAAGAATACAACTCTGCTTCACGAAACTGGCCATCAAGGGGCCGATTTCCTTCATCAATAACAGATTTTCCTTTGCCTTCAACAAGCTCAAATGTCTTCTTGATGACTCTGATGGGCGGCAGATATCCAATGTGATTAGGTAAATCAGCATGGTAGTTGATGCCTGACCTGCTTCTGATGAATCTCATGATCCATGGAGCATAAATCTTCATGTCAAAAGGCGACAGTGCATTATTAGACAAAGACCTCAGGAAGAAGTCATGAAGGTTTATTGGCATGCCATGGATGATATTGAAAAGGATATTCTTCATGATGCCTATGACATCTTCTTCATCATGATGGCCTTTGATAGGAGTGATGATATTGGCCAGGATTTTGTAGACTGTTTGTGGTTCAAGTCTTGAACCAGAAAGCGAGTCCTAGGAGGTTGGTCCTTGGCCAAAGGCTTCATGAGGACTTACATCAATCTGTTGGCCAGCTCCCGTTCCTCATACATCAGCACCGCATTTTCTGAGGGAATTAAGACTAGAAACGCACGAAGCAATTCAGTGGCAGGCTCTTTGTAGTGCGTGTGCTGAGTCATCCAGTCCAACACCCAAGTGTTGATATCCTTCGGGTCTCCACAGATATGTAAAGTGGTGTAGAACTGAAGAATTAGGTCACAGTTCCAGTCACCTATGTCAATGCAGAGAGGCAGCAGTCCAGCTTTGTGAAGAACATTGAGTACTGGAGTGAAGCAACGAATTTCTTCCATGTCATAGTGAGGAACATGCTTGTGCTAAAATATTTTGTTCCTCCCACACAGCACAGAGGCATAGTAGTTAAGCTGATTCCTCATCCAAAATTTCCGGTGCCTGATGCGAACCTTATCATATGAATTTGCGCCTGTGAAGTACATCCGTTCTTCATAGAATGCTTCCTTTTGAAACTTTGGCCTCTTTGAAAAAGGTTGATTTTGCTGTGGTTGAAGATTATGCTGTTGTTCTTGAGGAGGAGGTCCTATCATTGTTGTTTCTGTGTTGACCACAATAATAGCAGTTTCGGTATTATGGGCAAGAGCATTTTCTTCATTCTGACCTTTTTCTTCAGGTTGAGGATTTTCCTCAGCTTAAGGAATTTTCTTGGTGGAGGAGGCGGTTGTAGCATTGGTCGCTGCATTATCTTCAGCTGATGGAGCTGATCCTTGAGCAGATTCTTCACGGAAGGTCTTCCCATCAGATCCTGTGAGGATTTCTATTGCATCAGGAGTAGGAGGGATTTGGATAGACCTTGGTGAGCGATGAGTCTCTTCCCAGAAGTCATCACGAAAAACAGAAGTGGTGCACCCAGTTGCATCAGAGGTCTTTTGAGGAATGGAGGGTTGAGGAATGCCATCAATTTGTATTTCCTCATCCATGATTTCTTCAGCTTCAATATCTTCCATTTCCTCATAATCTTCAGGAATGACATAGTCAACTCCGAAGGGAACCAGTGAGTAGGAAGAAGCTACATTCATAGGCGTAGCATCCACTGGGACAGTTGAAGACTCTGTCTGAGTGAGCTTTGGGCGCTTGACCTCTGAGGATTCTGAAGTTATTGAAGCTTTTCTCTTCTTTGCTTCATTCTCGGCAGCTTTGGTCTTTTTCACGTCTGATGCAGATGGGACCATCTTCTTCACCTTTGAGGGTTGAGGTGAAGGAATTGTTTCTTCACGAGCTGGTGCAGACATAGTCCTAGTAGTTTCCTCAGCTGGAGTAGATTCATCAGTTGGAGTATCTTGAGGAATTTCCTCAACAACAGGTTCATCAGCTTCATCTTCTTGTGTCAGCTGAACCGTATAGCTAGACTCAGGTAGCTTTTGCTGCACAGGAGGAGCAACTTTCTTGTTGTATTCCTCAACTACGTTAGTTGTAAGCTTGATGAAATTCACCTTTACACTTTGACGATCAGATAGGCTTGTGTACTTATCTGTCAAGTTTTCAGTTCAGGCTGAGTTGAAACAAGAGCTTCACGCGTCAGATTGAGGAGATTCTGCTTGAGGAATTTCTCCTTTTTTAGTTTAGCAGCCTTTTCTTGCTTGGCTTGTTGTTCTTTCCATTTTGCCTCATTGATGAATGTGGCAACCATGTGACTCAAACCGGGGGGAAGCTTCAAGTCATCAATGGGAGTGTTTGGATTTTCATACCACGGATTGATGAAATCCAGCAGAACCTTGGGGTCCATGGCAAGAGGAATAGAGCTACCCGAGGCATGTGCAACTCGTTCTTGCTTGTTTCTGATGATTGCTTGAAGAGTTTCATCATCGAATTCCTCACTTCCTTCTGATGCAGAAGGAATGTTGATGACTTTGCTCGGATTGGGCTTGATGCCTCTTCCAGCAGTCATTTTAGCCTTCAAAAGAGTCGGTGAAAACTTTGTAGCAGAGCTCATGGCAGATGGCACTGAGGAACTTGAATCAGCAGGCTGATGCTTTACTATCTGCTTTAGTCGAGGGTGTGAGGACTGTGGTGCTGTTGAAGGTTTTGGCACTGGTGCAGCCTTCGGAGACAATTGTTCTTTTGGCACTGAGGCCTTTGGTTTCTTTGGCACAATCTTCTTCTGAGGAATAGTTGTACCAGAGGCTTCAACAGCTGAAGAGGTGGCGGCAGTGGCAGCAGCAGCAGAGTCCTCATTGAATTTCTTCACTGCAGCTTCTGCTTTCTTCTATACCTTTGACAAATGTTTGTCTTTATCTTCAGGGTAATCCTCAATTGTTTCAACACTTGAGGGATGTGCAGCTTGTTGATTACCCAGAGGAGGCCTCTTGCAAGGTGTCTTGAGTACGAATTTCTTTGCATATTTTGGAGTTACACAACGGTATTCCTTCCACTCCTTAGTCCACCCGCGTTCGATTTTCTGAAGCCTTATCTTGCGCTTCACCATGGTTTCTTTGCCATATGTTTCCTCATCAGGAGTGCAGTAGTCATCATATATTTCTTCAGGAATATCAACTTCAGTGTTCTGTTCAAGCTTCTTTCCTCCCTTTTGTTTTCTGTCACCTTCCATTTTCTTCAACTAAGGGTTTTGTTGAGGAATATGCACTCTTGAAGATCGTGATGACACTGGTAAAGTTTCTTCAAGGAACGCTGCAAATGAGTTAAGTTGATGAGAACCTAGTGATTCATCAACTGACATTTTGTACGTGTGAACAGAGTATGGGTGCGAAGAATTTGGAGAGGCCATATGCGTTCTCAGATTTGAAGAAATTGAATTTTTTTCTTGAGTTGAGGAATTTGACCAGTGGGTTGAGGAATTTGACAAAGCATTGTAATCTTGGGTTCTAGAGTTGTGTAGATTCGAGAATTTACACAATTGAGGAATCTCATGAAGAATTTGAGTGGCTCAGTGAAATTCATCAAGTGTTTGAGGAACAAGTGTGCGAGGCTAACCGACACTGAGGAAAAACAGATTTCGTGAATCTAAAGTGAAATAATAAATCAACAGAGGCAGTAAAATAAGATTTTAATTACCCTGAGCGAAGAACACGAAGAACAGGAGTAGTACAAGTGAGAAGCTCTTCGGTTCAGATCTTCTGCGCCCTAACTTGGCGGCAGAAGTCAGCTACGGCGGTGGTGGAGGAAGAGATTCCGCTTCCGGGTGAGTTCGACGACGGTGAGGGCGAGGCAGTGAAGCTTTTCATCATTGGCGACGAGTTTGCTAGCGGTGGCGCTAGAGTTGAGCTCGATCGGAGAGGTGACGAGAGGACGAAGGGTTTTAACTGAGGGGGGTCAAGACCTATTTATTGCTCAGGTGAAAAACTATTCGGGCAAATCTTTCGGACCGAACTTCCCTTGCCTATTCGTCTCCGCACGACACGTGGAGCCCATGATTGAAGCGGTGGAGAACATGCTTATCCGATCGTGGGAAGTGGATTCAGTTACTGTGTAACGATATAAAATTCATTGTTGAAGATTTGAGGATTTCGTTGCAAAATCGTCAGCCGACAAGGACAAAGTGAGGATTTTGAACAAGTTTCAAGTAGAACGCATATGAAGAATTGAATAGACTGGGTTGAGTATAGCATAGAGGGGAGTCGGGTCCGGTCACATTCACTTAGATGAAATATCAAATAGAAGACATAGCTATAAGTGAATGTTGTTGAGGACTTTGAAATATCAGTCTATATATATATATATATATATATATATATATATATATATATATATATATATATATATATATATATATAGGCAAATGAAAATCATCAAACGTTTTGAAGATTTTGAGAATCTTGAGGATTTTGTGACAAAGCGTGAGGATGATGAATTTCAACTTTGAAGAAAAACAACTTGAAGAATTTCAAAGTTGGGTGGTGGCGTGACCCACCGTATAATAATGATGATTTCAGGCGCCACGTACAATTGTCATAGGGCCGTGAGAACCAAATTCTTCATTAATTTCCTCACACTAAGAGTGATATTCTTCATTGATTGAAGAAAATCGATTCTTCGTGTGTTGCACATCTAAGTCATCAATTTTGCCTAAGTGTTAGGATGTGTGCATGTTTTCACAAAACATTTGAAGACTCTAAGATATTTAGCTCACACCTCAACTTGCAAAACCTTTTTCTTATCCAAGGGCTTAGTGAAAATATCTGCATATATTCGGCACACAATTAATTCATTGTCATCGGATTTTTTGAAAAGAGTTGGATCGAGTGAACCAGGTTTGAAGCCTTTCTTCAAGAGCAATTCCTTCAATGTATCATAACACGCCCAAGGGCCTTGCTTGAGGCCGTAAAGTGCCTTTTTGAGTCTGAAGACTTTGCCTGGATTCTTCAGATCCTCAAAACCTGGGGGCTGAGCAACATATACTTCTTCCTCAAGCTTACCATTGAGGAATGCACTTTTCACATCCATTTGATATAGAGTAATGTTATGATGATTATCTTAAGGAAGTAGAATTCGAATAGCTTCAAGTCTAGCAACAGGTGCAAAAGTTTCATCGAAGTCAATTCCTTCAACCTATGTGTAGCCTTGGGCTACAAGTCGTGCCTTATTCCTCACCACTTGACCATCCTCATCTTGCTTGTTTCAGAAAATCCACTTGGTACCGATGATATTGTGCTTGCGAGGATCTGGTCATTTGACGAGTTCCCACACGTCGTTTAGCTTGAATTGAAGAAGTTCATCTTGCATGGCTTGAATCTACTCAGGTTCCATGAAAGCTTTAGCAACTTTTGAGGGTTCTGTGATAGACACAAAAGAGGAATGCCCAAAAAAGTTAACTAAGTGTGAAGCTTTTGAGCGAGTGAGAGGACCTAGTGCATTGATGTCATCGAGGATTTCGTCAAGTTCTACTTCATTTGCAATCCTTGGATGAGCTGGTTGAGGATTTTGTCTGTGCTGAGGAATTTGCTTTGGAGCACTTTCCTCAGGAGCACATTCTTGAATTTCATCAGTGTTGAGGACGATTTCTTCAGGAATTTCCTCAGTAGGAACAATGCCTTCAGTAGCTTCGTACTTGATTGCTTCCTCACGATATAATTTATCTAGCACATGAGGCAATTTCTCTCTTTGCGAGCCATTAGTTTCATCGAACCGCACATCTACAGTTTCAACTACCTTGTTGTGATAGGTGTTGGACACTCTGAAGGTGTGTGAGTCCTTTCCTTAACCAAGCATAAAACCCTCATGCGCTTTAGGTGCAAATTTTGAGCTATGGTGAGGATCTCTAATCCAGCATCTTGCACCGAAGACTTTGAAATAACTTGCATTGGGTTTCTTGTCAGTGAGGAGTTCATATGAGGTTTTCTTGAGGAATTTGTGAAGATATACCCTGTAGATGATGTGGCAAGCAGTGTTGATTGCTTTAGGCCAAAAACGACGAGGAGTCTGATATTCTTCAAGCATAGTCCGTGCCATTTCAACCAAAGTCCTGTTCTTTCTTTCAACGACGCCATTCTGTTGAGGAGTATAAGGAGACATTAATTCGTGAGTAGTACCAAGTTCATCAAGATAATCATTAAGACCAGTGGTTTTGAATTCTGTCCCATTGTCACTCTTGATGTATTTGATCTTGACGCCGAAGTTCGTCGAGGCCCTTGAGTAAAATCGTTTAAAGACTTCCTGCACTTCAGTTTTATACAGAATGATATGCACCCAGGTATATCGAGAATAGTCATGAACGATGACAAAGCCATATAAGGATGCTACATTAGTTAGAGTAGCATAATGAGTAGTTCCAAATAGATCCATGTGAACCAGTTCAAACAGACGAGTAGTGGTCAAGATAGTCTTCAAGGGGTATTTGGATGTGGTCATATTTCCAAACTCACAAGCACCGCAGAGGTGGTCCTTGAGGAATTTGACGGATTAGATGCCAATGACATGCTTTTTCTTCGCCAGCGTGTGCAAATTCCTCATGCCTGCATGACCAAGTCTTCGATGCCATAGCCAGCCTTCTGAGGTTTTTGCTAGTAAGCATGTGGCTAGTTGAGGACCTGTGGAAAAATCAACAATGTACAAATCTCCTCTCCTAAAGCCTTCGAAGACTTCGGATCTGTCAGATTCCATGATGACTACACATCTATATTTTCTAAAGATAACAACCATATCAAGATCACAAAGCATTGAGACTGACATGAGGTTAAACCCAAGGGATTTGACAAGCATCACCTTGTCGATGTCCCTGTCCTTGGAAATAGCCACTTTGCCAAGTCCCAATACCTTGCTTTTACCTTTGTCAGCATAAGTGATTTGCTTCAGTGGTGATGGAGTCAGTGGCATATTCACCAGCAGACTTCTATCAACAGTCATGTGGTTTGTGCAACCACTATCAAGTACCCACTCAGTACTCTTGGGTTTGTCATCCTGCAGATGAATTAGTACAACTTACCATCTCATATGCTTCAGGCTTGAAGAATATGATATCAATTTCATTAGATGGGAATTTCATCATAAACAGTAAATTTGAGGACGTGTGAAATGTTATCATTTCATCAATTTTAGCTTGCGTCCAATCAAGCATTTTCCTTAGGTCTCCAGCAAATTCTTTAGATGATAATTTTCATCTGGAGACCTGACCTGCAGAAGTGATTAGTTCAATTTCTTCACCTTCCACATCTGAAGGAATGTCAAAGAATTCATCATCCTGCGAGCACCATATAAGAGAGGGGGCATTGAAGTTAATGCACTTCTCCTCACAGTAGGGGGTTAGAGTATTCAAATAAATAGGCAGAGAAGTTATTTGAGGATTTATGAACATAATGATTTGAGGTATAATGCTCAGATTCATATCCCTTGTAATTTCCCTGCATATCAGAAGCACTAGCACGAGTACGAGCATAGTTTTGACCAGTTGATGATTTTGATTCTCTTGAAGACTTTGGTCCACCTGAGGAATTTGATCTGGGGTTCAGGTTCTTCACAGGTGGTGTCATGAGGACATTCACCTGAAGATTTTCCAAGCAACTTTTGGGGACCCAGATTTTCCCAGGGGTGGTCCATTTCTGCAGTTACTTCACCAGATTTATTTTTGAACAATTTATAGTTGGAGTAAAATGGCTTATCTAAGGAATAGGATAATTGACATGCAAAGCCTGTTAGATTGCATGGTTCAACACGAGGTCCTTTAGCAGCAACCCATGAGGTTCTGGGATACTGCTGAGGTTTCCAGTATGATCCATCAGCATTCAGTTTCCTTTCAAAGGCAATTCCTTCTTTCCTCGAGTTCCTCTTCAAAATCTGCTTTTTGAGCACATCGCAAATGGTTTGATGCCCTTTGAGACTTTTGTACATGCCTGTCACATACAATTCCTTCTGACCTGCATTTTTTTGAGTAACATTTGTGGTTTCCTCAAGTTAGGAATTTGTTACCACACGAGAAGTTGAAGAATTTTTAGCAATATAAGCATTTGATGATTCTGGTGAAGAATTGGCAGTTTCACGCTCGAGGCATTTGAGACATGGTGGAGTGAATTCAACCTGAGAGACACTGATCTGTTGAGAAAGTAATGAATCATTTTACATTCGAAGATCATCTTGAGACATCTTCAACTTCTCAAGATCAAGTTTCCTTTGAAGAAATTCATAGGAAAGTTTCTCATGATCAGCCAAGAGTGTGCCATAATGATCTTGAAGACTATCAAATCTAGACTGAAGACTTTTCATATCTTCAGTAAGGATTTCAGTATGATTCATTTCATCATTCAACAAATCATCACTTCTGTCTAGCAATTTTTGAAGCTTTTCAATGGCACTTTGTTGCTTAATTGCAATGTTGGCAAGTTTACTGTAGCTAGGTTTTTTATAGTCATCAGGTTCATAGTCACTTGAATCAGAGGAGGAAGTGTCATTCTGTACCTTTGAACCTTTTGCCATGATGCAATAGGTTGCAGCGAAATCATCGGCATAGTCATCAGTGTAGATAGTGTTGTCATTCTCTTCAAGGTTAAAGATTGACTTGCTGACGAATGTGGTAGCCAGTGCAAGACTTGCCACACCAGACTCTGAGTCTTCTTCTGAACCTTCCTCTTCGTCACATTCCTCAGATTCTTCCTCAGAATCCATTTCCTTGCCAATGAGTGCCCGAGCCTTTCTGAAACTAGTCTTTTTGTGCGATGAGGACTTTGAGGATGAGGATTTTGAAGATTTTTTCTTTTTCTTCGAGTCATCAGAACTTTCATCCTTGTATTTCTTCTTCTTTGATTCCTTCAACCAGCGAGGACAATCAATAATATAGTGACCAGATTTCTTGCATTTGTGGCAGGTTCTTTTCTTGTAGTCCTCAGATGAAGATTCTGATTTCCTCATATCTCTTCTTGAAGATTTACCAAACTGGCCATGCCTTGTAAACTTCTGGAATTTCGTCATGAGCATTGCAAGCTCCTGTCCAAGTTCTTCAGGATCACCAATGTTGCAATCTGAGTCTTCTTCTTCAGATGAGGAAATTGCGTTGGCCTTTACCGCACGAGGTCTATTGTAGCTTGGTCCATACAGATCTCTCTTTTCTTCCTGTTGGAATTCATGAGTATCAAGACTTTCGAGTATATCAGCAGGATCAAGCATCTTATAGTCTTCTCTTTCTTGAAGCATCAGAACTAGTGTATCAAATGATGGATCCAGAGATCTTAGCAGTTTCTTCACAACTTCATGGTCAGTGATGTCTCGAGCTCCCAGTGCTTGCAGTTCATTTGAGATGTCAGTGAGGCGATCAAAGGTATCTTGGCAGCTTTCATTGTCAAGCCTCTTGAAGCGATTGAAGAGATTGCGAAGAACATCAACACGAGAGTCATGCTGAGTTGAAATTCCTTCATTAACTTTGGACAACCTATCCGTGATAAGATTTGTTGTGCCCAAAGCACTCACTCTGCCATACTGACCTTTGCTCACATGGCCACAGATGATATTCTTCGCTTGAGAATCAAGTTGCTTGAATTTCTTCACATCAGCGGCAGAGACAGTAGCAGCGATGGAGGGAATGCCATGTTCCACAATGTACCCGAGATCATTGTGAATAGCTTGAAGATGCATCTGCATCTTGGTCTTCCAATAGGGAAAGTCCTTTCCTTCGAAGGTAGACATCCTGCAGTAACCTTGATCATACCTGTAGTCGACATAACTAAAACTCCAGGTGTTAAACCAAAATCACATAGAACAAGGGAGTACCTTGCTCTGATACCAATTGAAAGTGCGTTATATTGACTAGAGGGGGGGTGAATAGGCGATTTTTAGAATTTCATCGCTGAGGAAATTCCTTTTGAGGAAATTCCTCATTGATGAATAACGTGCAATGGGAATAGCACAGGATCAGAGGTGCAACGATTACAACAACAGTTTATTTGATGAAGATTATGAGAATCGGTTTGCACAGTATGTAGGCACAGAATAATCAGGTGGAGATTAACTGTTATGAAGAATTCGAGGTTGAGGAAATTCAGAGAAAGTCTTCAGCAAATTCTTCAAACAGTGACAATGAAAGTCTTCAACATATAATATTGAGGAATTGAAAGAGTTGAAGAAATAGAACCCGTATCACGATGAAGACAATTGTTGATGACCCAGTTCCAACTGTTGTGATAGTCGTACGTCTGGTTTGGAATGGCATTGAAACCAAAGGACACATAGTCGTGGGAGACACAGTCCCGGGACACATAGAGCCTCTGTACACTTATAAACACATTAGTTACTTAACATATAAGTCTTCAAACCACCAAAATCACTAAGGGCACTAGATGCACTGACACAAATTCAGAAGAGCCTTGAGAGATGTTGAGACAAAATTCCACAACATGGATATGAAGGTAACTAAGTTGACCACCATTGTGAGACAACTTCAAAATGAAGTTGACTCTGTGGAGATTCCATGCTCAGAGGATGAAGATGAAGATGAATATTATGATCATGACGATGAATCTCCTCCTCCCACTGCTACAAAGTTCAGCACCAGGCCCCGGTCAGTTGTTGTTCGTGCTCCGGAGACATGGCACACATCTTCAGCACAAGCTTCAGCACCAGCTCTAGCTCAAGCTCCTTCAATATCAACTCCTGTAACTCCAGGGACATCAGCATAAGTCCTCGCCGAAGCCGATCTATGGACTCCATCATCAACTGCCCAGAGAGACGAGTAGTTCTATACTTTTGAACGTTTTGGTAAGTTGTTGCCAAAGAGGGAGAAATGTGTAGATCATAGACTTCATGTGAGAGAGAGAGCTTTTGACTTTATTTGCTCTCTTTTGTTTTAAAAAATTTGTTTGTTCGATGACTTTATCCTATCTGTGTTTGATCATACGCTTTATCCTGTGTGATGCTACAATATTATCTTTTAGCTATCCTTGTGATGATGACTCACTTATCTTGTTGGTTTCATGTGCATTACTTTTACTTTTACGCACCACCAAGTTGTATGTGACATGGAAGAGTAACCCATGATCCTAATCGATTGTGCATTTGCATTCAAACACAAATATTAAATAATGCACAAATTTAGGGGCATCTCTTGCTTTTCACATACTTCTCAAAGCGTCGATGTTAATCATTGATTTTATCTTTTGTTGAAGCTTTGATCTATATGTTGTCATCAATTACCAAAAAGGGGGAGATTGAAAGCACAATTGCTCCCTAGGGTGGTTTTTATAATTGATCACAACATATGCATCATTGGACTAATGTGTCTTCCAAGTATATTTCAGGAAAGTTCAAAAGATGCTATGGCTTAAGGTATATGTGGAGATGCCCGTGGACGCAAGAAAGGAATAATATTGGCTCAAGATTCAAGCTAGAAGAATCTTCATTTTATATTTATGAGAAATCACTTTTGAGTCCATAGGAAAGCCAATACTATTAAAAGGGGGTGAGGTAGTAAAATGAACTGATTGCTCAAATGCTCAAAGTTAGCCACCAAAACACTCAGTCATTTTTCCCACATATCCACTCTGTCAAGTCCCACATTCACAAATAAGGTGTCACCAACAATGCCACATCAGACCCACCGAGTTTGAACCTAAGACATAATCCTAGCCATTCCTACCAAATCGGTGCAACCGAAATTGCATCGGTGCTACCGAGTTCAGTGTGACCAACATCCTGTTGCCAAGATACACAAAATCGGAATTTCTGAGTTTGAGTATTGGTGCCACCGAGTTTGGCCGTCTGACCGTTAGTCACCTTTTCGGTGCCACCAAGTTCTAATATATCGGTCTCACTGAGATTCAAAAGTTCACCAGTTTAGTGCTAATTAGTACCACCGAGTTGTCCACTTCGGTGTCAATGAGTTTGCTCTTTTGTGTGTAACAGTTGGATTTTCGCTGCTGCCTATATATACCTATATACCCCTGCACCCACCTCTCATTCGTTGAAGAAGCACTCACACTTCATTTCCAGATCCATTTTCTGAGAGAGAACCACCTACTCATGTGTTGCGACCAAGATATTCCAATCCAATCATTTGAATTTTCATCTCTAGCCTCCCAAAAATTCCACCAAATAAACCTCTCCTACCCATGCATATTCTGTGTGAGAGAGATTTGTGTTGAGAGACTATCTTTAGAAGCACATGAGCAAGGAGTTCATTGATCTAACCCATCTATTAGCTTTTGGAGGGTGGTGACTCCTAGATTGGTTAGGTGTCGCTTGGGAGCCTCCTACTTCGTGTTGTGGAGTTGAACCAAGATGTTTGTAAGGGCAACGAGATCGCCTACTTCTTGAAGATCTACCGTGAGTAAGGCTAGTCCTCCGTGGACGGAAGCCGTGGTGGGATAGACAAGGCCGCTTCTTTGTGGACCCTTCGTGTGTGGAGCCCTCCATGGGTTGAAGTCTCCACTAACATGGACGTACGATAGTGCCACCTATCGGAACCATGCCAAAAATCTCCGTGTCAACCTTATGCATTTGATCTCCCTTCCTTACTCCTCTATTTACACTTGCATGTTTACTTTCCGCTGCTATACCATTAAAACTGCATGTGTAGGTTGTATTTGACTTGTCATAACTACCGTAGTTGCCTCTCAAGTAAAATTCAGAAAAGGCAAAAAAATATCGTGTCAAGTAGTCTAATCATCTCCTCTAAACATACTTTTGATCCTACGTCAGCATCGAGGGTGTCAAATTCCTCAAGGTTCATATGTGTGGGGCTTGTGAGTGTGGAAAGATGACCAGATGCAAACACCCCTCGAAGACTATCATGACCAACACTCGTCCTTTTGAATTGCTTCACATGGACCTTTTTCGACCCACTCATTATGATACTCTAACCAATGCACCTTATCTAAATGGGTTTGTTATTGTTGATGATTATTCACATTACACTTGGGTGCATATTATCTGTTAAAAACTGAAGTGTAGGAAGTCTTCAAACAATTTTCCCCAAGGGCCTCGACAAACTTCGGCGTCAACATCAAACACATGAGGAGTGACAATGGGACAGAGTTCAAGAACACCAATCTTGATGACTATCTTGATGAACTTGGTATTACTCATGAGCTATATGCCCCTTATACTCCTCAACAGAATGATGTCGCGGAGCGCAAGAACATGACTCCTGTTGGGATGGCTCGCACTATGCTTGAAGAATATCAGACTCCTCATCGCTTTTGGCATGAGGCAATGACCACTGCCTGCCACATCATCAATATGGTATATCTTCACAAATTCCTCAAGAAGACCTCATATGAACTCCTCAATGACAAGAAATCCAATGTAAGTTATTTCAAACTCTTTGGTGCAAGATGTTGGATTAGAGATCCTCACCATAGTTCAAAATTTGCACTGAAAGCACATGAGGGTTTTATGCTTGGTTTCGGAAAGGACCCGCATACCTACATAGTCTTCAACAACTACCACAACAAAGTTGTTGAAACTGTAGATGTGCGGTTCAATCAAACTAACGGCTCACAAAGAGAGCACCTGCCTCCTGTGCTAGATGAAATGCCTCCCGAGGAGTCCATTAGCTTCAAGGGTAATGAAGATATCATTCCCAGTGAAGAACCATTACATGTTGAAGAAGTCATCCCAAACAATGTTGAAATTAAGGCTGGTGCACATGAGGAAATTACTCCTAATCAAATTCCTCAACCTGGTGAAAGTCTTCAACCTGCGCATCGAAGGATTGCTATTGAAGTGCAAATTGACAAACTCCTCGATGACATCAATGCACCAGGTCCACTCACTCGGTCAAAACCTTCACATTCAATTAAGTTTTGTGGGCACTTTTCCTTTGTGTCTATCGAAGAACCCTAAAAAGTTGATGAAGCCTTCATGGAACCTGAGTGGATTCAAGCAATGCAAGAAGAACTTCATCAATTCAAGCTTAACAATGTGTGGGAACTTATCACGCGACCTGATCCTCGCAAGCACAATATCATCGGTACCGAGTGGATCTATCGAAACAAGCAAGCCGAAGATGGTCAAGTAGTGAGGAACAAGGCATGACTTGTAGAACAAGGCTACACTCAGGTTGAAGGAATTGACTTTGATGAAACTTTTGCACATGTTGCTAGACTTGAAGCTATTTGTATATTGCTTGCTTATGCTAACCATTACAATATCACCTTATATCAAATGGATGTGAAAAGTGCATTCCTCGATGGTAAGCTTGAGTACGAAGTATATGTTTCTCAACCCCTAGGTTTTGAAGACCCAAAGCATCCTGACAAAGACTTCAAACTCAACAAGGCTCTCCATGGCCTCAAACAAGCCCCTCGGGCATAGTATGACACATTGAAGGAATTTCCCATGAAGAAAGGCTTCAAACACGGTTCACTTGATCCAACTCTTTTGACGAAACCCTATGATAATGAACTATTGGTGTGCCAAATATATGTAGGAGATATTATCTTTGGTTGTACTGACAAACGTTACAGTGACAAATTTGTCTACAAGACGGGTGAAGAATATCAAATGTCCATGATGGGGGAGTTGAAATTATTCCTAGGAGTACAAATTCGTCAACAACACAATGGCATATTAACCTCTCAAGAGAAATACCTCAAGGATGTCTTGAAGAAATTCGGATGCAAGAATGCAAAGGCGTCAAAATTCCAATGCCTACCAACAACCATTTCTGCACTGACGACAATGGTAAAGATTTTGATCAAAAGGTATATTGCTCCATGATTGGCTCTTTATTGTACCTATGTGCATCTAGGCCAGATATTATGCTTAGTGTTTGCATGTGTGCCCGTTTCCAAGAAACACACATGGAATCACACCATAAGGTTGTGAAGCATATTTTTCGATATCTAGCTCACCCACTAATGCTTGGTTTATGGTATCCCAAGGGCTGAAATCTTCATCTCGCTGGATATTCTGACTCTAACTATGCTTGTGACCTTGTGGATCGCAAGTCAACATCAGATACCTGCCATTTCCTCAGACGATCTTAATCTGTTGGTCCTCGAAGAAATAGAATTGCGTGTAACTTTCCACTGCTGAAGCTGAGTATTTTGCCGCTGGTTCATGCTATGCTCAACTACTATGAATGAAGTATACCCTCAAGGACTATGTCATAAATGTGAAGAATGTGCCACTCTACCGCAACAATGAGAGGGAAATCAAGATTGCAAACAATTTAGTACAACACTCAAAGACCAAGCACATCCAGATTCTTCATCATTTTCTTTGTGATCATGTAGTCAAGGGCAACATCTTCGTTGACCACGTGAAGACTGAACAACAACTCGCATATATCTTCACTAAGCCCTTGGATGAAAAGAGATTTTGCAAGTTGCGATGTGAGCTAAATATCTTAGAATCTTCGAATGTTCTATGAAAGGACACACATCCTAACATTTATTGCAAAATTGATGACTTAGATGTGCAACACACAAAGTAACGTTTTTCTTCTATCAATGAAGAATAACACTCTAAGTGTGAAGAAATTAATGCAAAATTTAATTCTCGGGGCCCTACGACAATTGTACGCGGTGTCTGAAATCATCATTCTTATACAGTGGGTTACGCCACCAACCCAATTTGAAATTCTTCAAAGTTGAGATTTTTGCAAATTCTTGAAATCTTCAAATTATTTAAATTTTCAAATTCCTCAAAAATTTCAAATTCTTGAGACTTTCAACATGTGTTCTTCATTGACTATATACTTATTAATGAGCTCTCAAAGTCCTCAACAACATTCACTTATTGCTCAGTGAAAGTGCGTTATATTGACTAGGGGGGTGAATACGCGATTTTTACAAATCCATCACTGAGGAAATTCCTAGTGAGGAAAGTCGTGAGTCATGAACTGAGTGCAGCGGAAATAGTACATAAGCAGAAGTGATAAAATGACTACAACAAAGTATGCAGCGTGAATTTAGAGAATCGGTTTGCACAGGTCGCGTATACATGATAAGCAAGTGATGAATAACTCAGGTGAAGAATTTGAGGTGAGGAATTCAGAGAAAGTCTTGAGTCAAATTCTTCAAACAGTACACGCGAAAGTCTTCAACATACAATTTGAGGAAATGAAAAGAGTTGAAGAAATAGAACCAGTAGCTTGATGAAGATAGTTGTTGATGACCCAGTTCCAACTGCTATGACAGTTGTACGTCTGGTTTGGAGCGGCTTAGTATTGAAACCAAAGGACACACAGTCCTAGGACACATAGTCCGTATCGTATTCTCCTTGAGCTAAGGACACACAATCCTCGCCCAACACTCGTGGTAAGTCTTCAGGGCGGACTTCCAAACCCTCACAAACTCGATCACCCGACGATCCACAGTTGACTGCTCGATGCTCTAGAGAATGACGCCTAACCGTCTGGAGGATGCACAATCCTCAAAGGTAACAAGCGTCGGTTCCACACAGGAATAACTTCTTCAGTGATGCTCAATCACTTGGTTTTTGGTTTGGGTTTGGGTGTTTGGGGTATTTCCTCACTTGATGATTTGCTCTCAAAGTCCTCGAGGAATTGGGTTGCTCTAAATGAAAAGTGTCAGTTTTTCTGGGAGCAGCCAACCGGCTAGTGGTTGTGGGGGTGGCTATTTATAGCCTGGGAGCATCCCTACATGATTTTAAATAAATGCCCTAATGATATGACCGTTGGGTGGATAAGATTTGGGAGAGGTGTCACATGGCGCGGCAACGGTCAGAACTTTCAAGTGTGAAAGTCCTCATGTCCCTCATGTCCCTCACTTTGAGGATTTGGAAGGTGTAGGTTTGAGTTGAGCATCGTGAGGAAATTCTTTCCATAGTTTTACCTCAACCCCCTTTAACAGTACGGTGTTCCTATGACTCAAGAATGAAGAAAATGAAACAGAAAGAGTAAATATTCAAGCTTCAAAGTCTTCAGAGTATTTTGTTCGGGACACACCGAATTCTTCATCGTCAATGTATTCATGAGGAATATCAATTTCTTCACAATTTCTCCGCGATCAAATTCTTCAAGGAATGACCAAAGTCTTCACCCGAAGACATACATTTTTAGGGGTCGATATTCTTAGAATAACTCAAGCTCCTCAGTGACTTATAGATCCTGTGTACATTTACCGAACTATAAGTCTCTTAACCTATAAGTCTTCAATCCACCAAAATCACTAAGGGGCACTAGATGCACTTACAATCTCCCCCTTTTTGGTGATTGATGACAAATAGGTTAAGTTCTCAACGAGGATAAAAATATGAAATGCAAGTACAGAGTTTGAGGAATTTGATTGCAAGATACAGAGAAACTCCCCCTGGAGATGTGCATATATGAGCAATTCGCATTGGACAACAAATGCAAATTGATGATATATATCATGGATATCTCGCCATGTATCTTGTAATTCATGGATGCATTTGACATATAATATGAGGAATTTGAAATGCATGATGAAAAATGGTGTCTCACGAATTTCAGCATGCATGCATTAATTAACTTGAGGAATAAGCATGCGGGGAAAACATTCAAAAAGTGTCAGAACATCATCGGGCTTAAGTTACAACTCAACATCAAACACTTGAGAAGAAATGAGAGTTTGTAACTTAATAAAGTTTATAAGCCCATAAATTTGAAGACTAACTCTCAGATTTCTCCCCCTTTGTCATCTAGTGACGAAAAGGGACGAAACTGAGGACTAACGCCCATGAAGAACTTCACTTCTGTGGTGGATGAGAGGCGCCAACATTCTTCGTGTCAGTCTTCCTGGTTGGTCCAATTGCAGTGCCAGCAGGTTCTTCATCACAATTAGTAGAGCGAAATGAGGAATATGAATTGTCCACCAAGTGAGGAACTGGGATCTTCTTGAATTTCTTCTTTGGTGGCCATGACCAATCAAAGTCTTGAGTGAATTCTAGTTCTTTGAGTTCCTCATGAGTCTTGAGGTGTGGTAGTATGGCCCAAGTGTGATCAAATACCTCATGAAGATAATAGTGGTTTTTCCTCACAACATTTTCAGTGTCATTGAGGGATTTCACAATAGAGCTAAACTGACGCTTAACCCGCTTATGGTTTTGATCAAACTTCTGATGAAGACCGAGGAGTAGTTCTCTGTTAGTCATCACCCGTGGGGCCGTTGGACTTGGAGATTTTGCTTTGCCATCATATTCTTGGGTGGCAGTGTCATCATAGGAAGAGTAGGATGTAGCCTTGCGGAATTGACCATCCAGTGGCTGATTTCCTTCATCAATCATAGATATGCCTTTGCCCTCAATTGGTTCAAAATATTTCTTGATGACTTTGAGAGGAGGCAGATAGTCGAGGTGATTCGAAAAGTCAGCTTGATTGTTGATTGTGGATCTGGTTCTGATGAATCTCATGATCCAAGGCGCATAAATCTTCAGCTCGAATGGTGACAAGGCATTGTTGGCCATAGTCCTCAAGAAGAAGTCGTGAAGATTCATTTTGATTCTGTGAATTACGTTGAACAGTATGTTCTTCATGATCCGGATAACATCTTCTTCATTATCATTCCCTTTGATAGGTGCGAAGGAATAGGCCAATATCATGTAGACTATTTTGGGCAGATACTTCAATTCCTTCCCCATGAATCTAGTCCGTGGAGGTTGGCCCTACGCTAAAGGCTTCATGAGGGCCTCCATTAGATGATTTGGTAACTCTTTTTCATCATATAGGTTTATTGCTTCATCTGAAGGAATTGATATTGGTAGAGCTCGGAGCAATTCTGTGGCTGGAGCTATGAAGTGTGTGTGCTGAGTCATCTAGTCCAAGACCCAAGAGTTGATATTTTTGGGGTCACCTGAGATGTGCAGTGTGGCATAGAACTAAAGAATGATGTATGTACACCAGTCACTGATATCCGTGCAGAATGGCAGTAGCCCTGCATCATGAAGAACACTGAGAACAACGGTAAAGCAAGGAGTTTCCTCCATATCACAATGAGGAATGTGTGTGTGATGGAACATATTTCTCTTCTCCACAAGCACAACATCATAGTAATTGAGTTGTGTTCTCGTCCAGAACTTCCTATGCCTGACACGAAGCTTTTTGTATGGATTTTCTCGAGTGAAGAAATGATGTTCATCATAGAAATATGCTTTCACAAACTTTGGCCTCTTTGAGTATGGCTCATGAGGCTTTGGTTGAAGATTTTGATGTGGAATTTCATCAGCTTGAGGAATTTTGGCCACCACAACTGCGGTTTTAGGATATTCAATAAGTGGTTCATCAGTTGTATCTTTATTCTGTGCTGAGGCAGTTTCTTCAAGCGCTTGTTGTTCAGTTTGAGGAATTTGCTATGCCATTTGTGCAGGTGCAGTTTCAGGTACAACAGATTTATTTTTTATTTTCATCAGCTGATGCAACTGATTCTTGGTCTGGTGCTGATTTCACACGTGAGCTCTTTTCTCCAAAGCCAATAAGAATTTGTGTAGCTGTCGGGGATGCAGTAGTTTGAGCAATTTGAGAAGCCATTGACGAGTTTGGATGAGACTTTTCCCAGAAATCATCATGGATTACAGGTGTGGTGCAGCCAATATCCACATCATCCTCCTTTTCTTGAGCAGTCGTTTCTGGGTTTTGAGGAGGTGGTGTTGGGACTTGAGGAAATTGATCATCTTGAATTTCCTCATCTATTGGCATGGATGCTGCAGAGGGATTTTCATCCATTTCCTCATCCTTTTTTGGAATGATATGTTCTTCACCAAATGGTACAATCATGTACGATGGCACAACGCTGAGAGGAGTTGCATCAACTGGAGCCGATGATGAAGTAGGCATAGTCTTCAGGCGTTTTGCCTCTGAAGACTTTGAAGGTGTTGATGTCTTTCTCTTCTTGACTTCCTTCTCATCAGCTTTTGTTTTCTTCACGTCTGAGGCAAACGAAAGTGTCACTTTCTTCACTTTTGAAGACATTGGTGAAGGAGCATTTTCTTCAGGAATTGCATAGGCAGTTTCAAGCCAGGCAGAGTCTTCAGCAGTTACATTCTGAGCAGACTCATCAGCAGAAGGATCTTCATTTTCATCAGCCAGTTGTACAGTGTAGCTGGCCTGAGGAATAGTTGGTTGCTTTGGGGCTGAAAGCCTGTTGTTGTTTTCAGTAATGGCGTTAGTTGTGACCTTGATAAACCTCACTTTGATACCCTTTCGGTCTGCATGAAGACTTGTGTATTTGTCACGAAGGGTTTTCAGTTCAGCTTGAGTAGAGACAAGTTTCTCTGGCGTCAGTTTAAGGAGATTTTGTTTCAAGTACTTCTCCTTTTAACCTTTGCTATCCGAGCTTGTTTGGCTTGCTGATCCTTCTACTTTTCTTCATTTATGAATGAGGCCACCATGTGGTTGAGTCCAGGTGGAAGCTTCGAATCATCAATGGGTGTGTTTGGATCTTCATACCAAAGATCGATGAAGTATAGCACCACTTTTGGATCCAGTGCGAGGGGAATGGTGTTTCCAGTAGCTTGTGCAACCCTGTCTTGTTTGTTCCCAATTATTGCTTGGAGAGCTTCATCATCATATTCCTCACTTCCTTGTGATGCAGAAGGAATATTGAGGACAAATTTCCTTGGGCGAGGCCTTGTTCCTCTCCCAGTAGTCATCTTAGTCTTCAGTATGCCAGTTGAAGATTTGTGAGCTGAGCCACATGCAGATGACATTAAGGAAATTGGAGTCCATGTTTGATGCTGACTGGAATGTGGCTGTAGAGGAAGTGAAGACTGTATTGCAGTTTAGGACTTGGCAGCCATTGTTGTTTCTGTCTAAGAAATTTGCTCTTTGGATAATGCTGTTGAGGGTGTTGACTTGACACCAGATTTTTTCACTAATGCCTTCTTGGGAGATTGTTCTATAGCAGAAGCCTCAGCAGCTGAGGAGGAGGCAGCAGCTGTTGCAGCAGCAGCAACTGAGTCCTCATTGAACTTTGTTACAACCTCGTTTTCCTTTTCTTCAACTCTTTCAAATACTTGGCTTTTTCTTCAGGATAGTCTTCAACTCTGGCCATGCTTGAGGGATGGGCACTTTGTTGATCTCCCAAAGGTAGTCTTTTGCAAGGAGGTTTGAGAGCAAACTTCTTGGCATATTTGGGAGTGACATACTTGTATTTCTTCCACTCTTGAGCCCATCTACTTTCAATCCACTGGAGCCTGATTTTGCGTTTTGCTGTTGTTTCTTTCCCATGAGTTTCTTCTGGGATCTCAAAGGCAGTGTACTGTTCTAGCTTCTTGCCACCCTTCTGTTTTCTGTCGTCCTCCATTTTCTTCACGTGGGGTTTTTGCTGAGGAATTTGTATTCTCTAGGAATCTGATGACATAGGTATATTTTCTTCAAGAAATGCTGCAAATGAGTTAATTGATGAGAACCTAGTGATTCATGAGCTAACATTTTGTACCTATGAACACTATATGGGTCCGAATAGTTTGGAGAGGTCATATGCGTTCTCAGATTTGAGGAATTTGAAAAATGACTCAAATTGATGAATTTGACCAGTACTGTGTTGAGGAATTTTACTAAGCATTCTCATCTTGGGTTCAGGAGTTGTGCAAATTCAAAAATCTACAAAACTGAGGAATCTCGTGAAGAATTTAGTGAGTTAGTGAAATTCATCAAGTGTTCTAGACATGGATGTGCACAGCTCAAGGATTTTCTGAGGAATAACAAATTTCACAGATCTAAAGAAAATAAATGGATCAATAGAGTTAGTAAAATAAGATTTTAATTACCTTGATTGATGAACTCGATGAACTGTGGAAGTAAAAACAGAAGCTCTTCGGTTCAGATCTTCAGTGCCCTAACTTGGCGACTGAAGACCGCTACGGCGGCGGTGGAGGAGATGATCCGCAGTCGGTGTGAGTCCAGTGTGAGTCCGACGATGGCGAGATCGAGGCAGTGAAGCTGTTCATCACCGGCGATGAAGATTACTAGCAGCGGCGCTAGGTTTTGAGCTCGAGCGGAGAAGACGAGAGTGAGAGAAGAGTTTTTCACTAGAGGGGGGAAGGGGCTATTTATAGCTCAGGTAAAAAACGGTCCGAAGCGAAATCTTCGAACGAAACTGCCCCTGCCCTTTCGTCTCTGCATGACACATGCTACCCATGTAGGAAGAGGTGGATATAGTGGAGATCGTGGTTATCCTATCGTGAGTAGTGGGTGCAGTTACAGTGGTAACGACAATTCTTTTTTGTGAAATTTGAGGATTTTGTTGCAAAGTCATCTGCTGACAAGGACTCAGTGAGGACTTTGAACAAGTGGCAAATAGAAGGCATATGAAGAATTGAGAATAGACTAGGTTGAGCTTAGCATAGAGGGTAGACGGGTCCGATCACATTCACTTAGAAGAAATACCAACTTGAAGACTTAGCAATAAGTGAATGCTCTTGAGGACATTGAAAGCTCATATATAGTCAATGAAGATCATCACAGAAAATTCTGAAGATTTCGAAAAAAATTCTAGACTTTGAAAACTTTGAGGAATTTGTGAAAAGTCTTTAATTTGAAGAATTTCAACTTTGAAGAATTTCAAAGTTTGATGGTGGCATGACCCACCGTATAAGAATGATGACTTCAAGCGCCGCGTACAATTGTCGTAGGGCCGTGAGAATCAAATTCTTCATTAATTTCTCCACACTTAGAGAGTTATTCTTTCTTGATTGAAGAAAAACGTTACTTCGTGTGTTGCGCATCTAAGTCATCAATTTTGCATAAGTGTTAGGATGTGTGCATTTTTACACAATATTCAAAGATTCTAGGATATTTAGCTCACACCGCAACTTGCAAAAACCTTTTCTCATCCAAGGGCTTAGTGAATATATCTGCTAGCTCGCCATCAGTCTTCACATGGTCAATGATGATATTTCCCTTGAGCACATGATCACGAAGCAAATTATGACACTACTGGAATTCACAAATTTGTCGTCTGCCTTTCCTTTGCTGTCTCCTGACACATGGCAAAGAGCTTCTTTGCCATCAGCTCGTACAAAGCAGACGGCAAAGAGAACACCTAAGGCAAAAAAAATCTTTGCCGTCGGCCTTCCCTATGCCGTCGTCTAGCGGACGGCAAAGGAACCACAGGCGGACGACAAAGGGGTGGCAGACGGCGAAGGGGTGCCACCGTACACGCCCTCACACCCCATAACGGGCACTCCCTTTGCTGTCTGCCCTCCTTCTCTTTGCCATCGGGGGGCGGACGGCAAAGCGAGCCCCCCTAACGGCCGTCTCCCTCTCCCTCTCACTCTCATCCGCTCGGACAGTCTCCTCCGCTCTGATAGTTACTCTCAGCCGCTCGTCCCCCCCCCCCCCCCCCCCCGCCGGCCGCCTCCCCTCCCGCCGGCCGCCTCCTCCCCCGCCCCCTCCTCCCCTCCCGCGGCACCCCTCCTCCCCGCCCGCCGGACGCCCCCTCCTCCCCGCGGCCTCCTACCCGCGCCCTCCTCCCCGCCGGCCACCTCCCCCCCCCCCCGCCCGCCGGCCGCCTCTGCTCCCGCCTGCCGGCCGCCGCCCCCCTCCTCCCCGCGGCCTCCTCCCCGCGCCCTCCTCCCCGCGCCCGCCCGCGGCACCCCTCCTCCCCGCCCGCCGGCCGCCTCTGCTCCCGCCTGCCGGCTCTCTCCCCTCCCCCCCGCCGACCACCTCCGCTCCCGCCCGTCGGCCGCCTGCCGCGCGCCCCCTGCCCCCTTGCCGTCGTCCACTGCCGCCGCCTCCGCCCCCTGCCGTCGTCCACCGCGGTGAGTTGCAGTTCTTCTTCTTTTTCTTTTTAAAAAAGTTAATTACTTTAGTTAGTTTATTAGGTTAGTTTTTTATTATATATAGGGTAATTTAGTTAGTTTATTTGTTTAGATTATTAGGCTAATTAGGTTAGTTAGTTGGGTTTGAAGAAAAAAAGAGGAAAAGCAGAAGGAAAAAAAATGAAAAAGAAAAAAAGGAAAAGAAGAAAATAATTAGAAGAAGAACGAAAAGAAGAAGGAGAAGAAGAAGAAGAAGAAGAAGAAGAAGAGGAGGAGGAGGAGGAGAAACAACAACAAGAAGAAGAAGAAGAAGAAGAGGAGGAGGAGGAGGAGGAGGAGGAGGAAGAGGAGGAGAAATAAGAAGAAGAAGAAGAAAAAGAATAGGAGGAGAAAAAGAGGAGGGGAGTAGCAGGAGAAAGAAGAAGAAGAAGAAGAAGAAGAAGAAGAAGAAGAGAAGAAGAAAGAAGAGGAAAAGGGAACCCCGGCACCCCGGAACTGACCCTCGACCCCCGACCCCTGACGTCCGACGCCACTGACCCCCGACCATCGACCCCCGACGCCACTGACCCCGACCCCCGACCCCCGACGCCACTAATCCTCGACCCCCGATGCCACTGACCGCGACCCAGACCCTCGGCCCACGACTCCCAACCCCCGACACTCGACGCCACCAACCCCCGACCCCCGACGCCACTGACACCCGACGTCACTGACCCTGGACCCCCGACGCCACTGACCCCCCGCAACCGACGCCACTAACCCCCCGACCCCCGATGCCACTGACACCCGACACCACCGACCCTCGACGGCACTGACTCCCGACGCCACTAAGCCCCGACCCCCGAAACCTCTTCTGCCTTCTTTTGAACGAGAAGGTGCTTTTCGGCCTTCTAGAGGCCCACGAGGTCATAGTTTTGTAAATTATGAGTTAGGTCACATATTTTCCGATTATGTTAACTATAAAAACATCGTATTTGTGTTGATCGTGTGAATTTGAATGTGCAGTTGTTCGACGACCTCCACGTGCGTTGGACGAGCTCCGCCCTTGCGTTTGTTGGTGAGCACAAATGACTTCTCCTCCTACCCCCTTAATTTGCTCTGTCCCGGTCTTCCTGCCGATGAAACTTGCTAGCTATAGGTTTCTTCAATCATGAGTATGCGTGACCAGTATGTGTCTCCCGTTCGAAAGGGCGACATCTATAAATATGCATTTCTTTGCATATTTATAACCGCCATCCTTTCGAATTGTCCAACATTATCCATGGACAACCCGAGTATGTGTAGATTGGGTTTGTTTTCCCGTATGCTGTGCTCCGGATCCGATGCAGAATTTCGTCAGTGCCTCCTCTGTTGTTCTCCGGGTACACATCCTCCCTGCTTATTGCCGAGACGTGTATCACGAGAACAACGGGGAGGTGCTGCCGAAATTCTGCGTCGCATCTGGAGCAGAGCATGGGAAAACGAACCCAGTCTACACATACTCGGGTGGGATTAGGACCTATCTTTACCTATTAGCGTGTAGGTTGCATGGACATAATAAAACTAACAAACTTGATTAGCGTATGAATATAGATGATGAATTATATCTTTATTTCTTGTGCCCCCATAGGTAGCTAGGCAACATGAGTGATCGTGCTTGGATGTACACTGGTCACCCTAGTCATAAAGACATGACCCATGAATGGTTAACAAAAACCAGGGGGTTTGTGAGAGCCGCATTTGCAAATAGCCAGCAAAAAACATGGTGCCCCTGTCCCAACTGCGACAACTGGAAAAAGCAGATAGAGTTTGAAATGGGTAAGCACCTGCAGAAGTGGGGTTTTACGCCTAATTATACGTGTGGACTTTTCATGGTGAGTCCGACCAACGTGCCAGAGCTGAGGTGATTCTTTGTCGCACCGACGAGCATGGTACCGGGATTGAAGACATGGTGCAAGACTTTGATGATGCTCGAGATTCGGACGATGAGATGGAGGAATCTGCAAAGGCCTTCTATGAAATGTTGGAGTCTTCAAAACGTCCTCTCCACGAGCAGACTGAGCTTTGTCAGCTGGATGCCATCGCGCAAGTAATGGCTCTAAAGGCTCAATTCAACCTAGGCAGAGCATGCTACGACGCAATGATGACGATATTTGGACGCTTTCTACCCAAAGGCCATATACTGCCTGCAAACCTGTACCAGTCAGAGAAAATCCTCCGTGTACTTAAGATGCCCTATGAGAAGATACATGCCTGTTAGAATGGATGTGCCTTATTTAGGCTTGAGTATGCGGCCTTGAACTATTGCCCCATTTGCAATTCTTCCAGGTATATTGTGGTAGACAGCGGCATGGGTGAGAAGAATCAGACCAAAATCCCCATTAGTGTTCTTCGGTATCTGCCAATCCTACCAAGACTTCAAAGTCTTTTCATGGTCGAAGAGACGGCCAGACAGATGACATGGCACAAATTGTGCAAAAGAACCGAACTAGATGCGGATGGGAACAAGATGTTTGTACACTTCAGATGGTTTTGCGTGGAGGCACTTCGATGCATTACATAAGGATAAATCGGAAGATCCAAGGCAACCTAGAGTTGCCATCACCACGAATGGGTTCAATGTGTATGGTATGACGGCAGCACAATACAGTTGTTGGCCTGTATTTGTCATTCCACTAAATTTGCCACCCGGAGAGATTATGAAAAGAAAGAACATTTTCCTGACGTTGATAATTCCAGGGCCCAACTATCCGGGGAAGAATATGAATGTGTACATGCAGCCGCTTAAGGATGAGTTGCAAGAAGCCTGGGATAATGGGATCAAGACCTACGACGCGGCTACCAAAAAAAATTTCAAAATGCATGTGTGGTACATGTACTCGACGCATGATTATCCGGCGTTTGCGCTATTCGCTGGCTGGTGTGTGCATGGAAGGTTCCCGTGCACCACATGCAAGGCAGCTCTTCAGTTTCGTTGGCTGCAGGCTGGTCGCAAGTATTCTTGCTTCGACATGCATAGACAATTCCTGGATCCTGACCATAAGTTCAGAAAAGACAAGAAGTATTTCATCAAAGGTAGAGTTGTCAAAAACACTACACCAGCTGCGTTGACAGGCCAACAGACCCTTGATCAGATAAACGCTCTCGAGCCTGATCCTTTGCGTCCAGGATACTTCAAAGGGTATATTACGGAACACGCCCAGAACATTGAAGTAGACAACGACAATGAATCCGTCTTAACCCCTGAGCCCGAACAAGAAGAGCTGGAACTGAAGAGGTTACTGCTGCGGATGACCTGTCACTTCTTGACCGATTACATAATGGTGGTCTTCCACATGTTCTTCGTGATAGTGATGATGATGATGCATTTATTGATGATAGTGATGATCATGATGCATTTATTGACCCCGAAGCATATATAGACGAGCACGATTGTTATTAGTTCATGTCAGGTATTCAACTATTATACTATATATAAATTTTGAGTTCATGTTAGGTATTCAATTTTTATTAGTCATGTTGGTATTTATGACGATGATACACTTAAATTATATACATTTTATTACTCCTGTTGGTATTTATGTTGTACTAATTTCATTTACTCTTTGTCATGACAGGTGTTGAAAGATGGTGGGAAAGGGTCGAAAGCACTCCGCGTCTCCTTCTTCGTCAGCGGGTGATGGGATGGGTACTTCCATTCCTGCCTCGCCTCTTTGGAGAGGGTTGCTCTCTACTATGCAAGGAGTGCCCCCCGTGAGAGGAGGTCGACCCCCCGTGAAGCCGAGAGGCACTAAAGGTACACGTTGTATTCATGTTGGTATTTATGTTGTACTCATGTTGTATGCATATTGGTATTTATATACATTTTATTACTCATGTTGGTATTTATGTTGTACTAAAGGTACACGTGGCCGCGGGAGAGGTAGGGCGGTGGCTGCCACGCCTTCTGAGGTGGCGGCTACACGGTCTCCGCCACCACCCCAAGCTGATTCACCTAAGCACAGGACTTCTAGGGTGGATTCGTCTGAGGTGGAGGCTACACGGTCTCCGGTTCACGAGCCTCGGGTCGACGAGCCTCAGGTCGACGAGCCTTCGACCCACGAGACTCGTGTCCCAGAGGCTTCCTTCCAGGCGACTCCAGAGCAAAGCAGGGATGAGTGTAGGTCCCAAGAGGCCCAGTGGGATGTTGGTAGCGACGAGGAGCTGGGTGAGGGGGCTACCATCTACCAACTTGGTAGTTCGGGGCTCCCGCTCGTGCTAGCGACCCCCGAGCAGAGGTGGTCGATTAGGCCAAATGGGGACAATTAAGTTAATTTACTCTTATTTAACCTTTTGCCTTCGCGTTTTCTCAAATATCTAATGTTTTGGCTTTAACTTGCCATACTATAGGGGTTGGATTGTTGCCAAGGGTGTCCGCAAGCCCAACAGCGTCCTCGGTGTTCTTTGCCGTAAAAACTTCCCAGGGTTTGTTACGTTGTCCGGTCGGGAGCGAGAGGTAGGAATGACCTGGGAGCACTACTTGGGTGCCCCGGCCCCGCCGGAGGTGGAGATCGACGGTGTTTTGTGCGACACGAGGGAAGACATGGTGATCCGAAAGTTCTAGGTAATTTCTCCTTCACACAATTACAAATCAACCATAGCTATTTATTGTACTAATCGGTGTTGTCTCGTTTGCAGACCTACTACAGGTGTGAGGAGGGATACGAGGAGGACACGGCAAAGGTTATCGAAACCGAATGTCGCCGCCTACTTCAAAACTTTCGGCACGAGGCTCGGGTGCAGGCTGTTCGAGACTACTATGCCATGCGGCATATTAGGATTGACAAGGCGAAGTGCTGTGATGCTAAGATGGAGAAGGAGCATTACATGAAGGTAATTACATATTAAGGCTTTGTAGTTAGTTTCCTTGATTTGGTTCTTACGCGCTCAGAATTCTCTTTATTAACTTAGGTGCCCCCGAGATGGTGTGTGGATAAGATGGATTGTTGGGAGGCCTTGGTGGATCAGTGGTGCTCCGAAACGTGGGAGGCTAGCCACAACAACGCCAAGGAAAGGCATGGCAAAATGATTGGCGTGCCGCACCATCAAGGGAGCGTCAACTTAATCCAATTTGGCGAGAACTAGGTATGTGGTTTGCTTCATGCCTCATGCAATTCATTCTTAATGCTATCTTGAGCCCTTTACTAATACAATTTTACTCTCTCTCTCTCTTTTAGGTGCGTCACAATAAGACGGAGGCGCCACAGATGTACGACCTGTATGCGATGGCCCATACTGCCTCGTACAAGAAGGTCAAGGCATTCTTCGAGTCTGACCTCGAGCATCCAGAAAACTTCACCAACATCTCCTCCCACCACAAGCTCGTGAAGTAAAGAGATCACGGGAAGGCGAGGAAAGGGGAGGACTTTAACCCGAGCGAGGGGCCTATTGATCTAGAGCTGGTTATGATAGCTGGCAACGGAGGCCCCGTGGCTCAATCGCCATTGGAGACGGCCTTATACGTTGTCCTAGCACTCTTCGGCAGATAAAGGCACGCCAAACGAGCTCTTGTCCGGAGATAACACGTCGTCCATGGCCAGTCGAGCTCGCCATCGAGGTTAGTTTAATGGAATCAACTATCTTTCCACATTATGTTATGCGTTGGAACCAATATGATTACATTGCTAACAATGAGTTGTGTTGCAGGCTGCTATTCAGAAAGAGAGAGAGAGGCAATGCAGGCGGCTATGGCGGAGAAGGATAAGGAAATTAGGGAGCTGGAGGAGAGGACGACTGCATTGGTGGAGGCGGAGAGGGCACGGAATGATGCGTCTAACAGGGCCATATACGAGCTATTCGTGGTAAGTTTCTTCTTCATGTTATTTCAAATCTTGCATTTGAATGTCCGTTTCATTAATAAATAAAAAGTTTGACTTGTCAAAACCAAATGTACAGTCTATGTGCGAGAAGAACGGCCAAGTCCCTCTGCCGATGCAAGTCATTAACGTGGCGGGGACGGTGAGTTTCATTTCAGTGCAGTGATCTTAAGAGTGTCCTCATGCTAACTACACATTGCAAACGATGTTTGGTGCAGAATATCTCCCGAAACGCATCGCACGACCCTTCTACAGTCGAGCCTTCTCCATGCCAGCCTTCTCCAGGTGAAACAAGCCAGAGCCACCGTGCTTCACCGCTGTGATGACGATAATGGTATGTTCTTTCTAGTGTTTTAATAAAAAATAGCTAGACTTCCATCTAAATGACATAATTAGCTTAGTTAGCTCCAAGAAAGGCTAAATTGGCTAATTATCCTACGAAATGACATAATTAGCTTAGTTAGCTCCAAAATGACCTATTTAATAAAAAATGACCTATAGTTAGCTAAGTTCTCTCCTAAATGACATAATAAGGCTTACGTAGCTGCAAGATGACCTATTCCCCCTAACTTAGGTATTAAATGGCCTATAATTAGCCTAGCTAGATCCAAAATGGCTTAATAAGCATAGTTTGCTCCGGAATGACCTATTTTACCCAAGTTAGCTCCGAAACGACATATAGTTAGCTAGGGTTCCACCTAGATGACATAATTAGCTTAGTTAGCTCCTAAATGGTCTATTTAATAAAACATGACCTATACTTAGTTAATTATCCTCTAAATGACATAATTAGCTCCAAAAAGGTATTGTTAGCCAATTTAGCCTGAAGAAGGGGACAAGAGGAGAAGAAAGAGGGAAAATGAAAGGAAGGAAGAAGAAGAAGAAGAGAAGAAGAAGGAGGAGGAGGATAAAAATAAGGAGAAGAAGGAGGAGAAGAAGGAGAAGGAGCTCCTCCTTCTCCTTCTTCTTCCTCCTCCTTCCTCCTTCTCCTTCTCCTTCTTCTTTTATTCTTCTTCTCCTCTTCCTTCTCCTTCTCCTCCTCCTCCTCCTCCTCCTTATTTTACTTATTACCTTTCTCTTCTTCTAGGTAGCTTAGACTCATCCAAGAAAGGCTAAATTGGATAATTATCCTACGAAATTACATACTTAGCTTAGTTAGCTCCAAAATGACCTATTTAATAAAAAATGACCTATAGTTAGCTAAGTTCTCTCCTAAATGACATAGTAAGGCTTACGTAGCTGCAAGATGACCTATTCCCCCTAACTTAGGTATTAAATGGCCTATAATTAGCCTAGCTAGATCCAAAATGGCTTAATAAGCATAGTTTGCTTCGGAATGACCTATTTTACCCAAGTTAGCTCCGAAACGACCTATAGTTAGCTAGGGTTCCACCTATATGACATAATTAGCTTAGTTAGCTCCTAAATGGTCTATTTAATAAAACATGACCTATACTTAGCTAATTATCCTCGAAATGACATAATTAGCTCCAAAAAGGCATTCTTAGCCAATTTAGCCCGAAGAAGGGGACAAGAGGAGAAGAAATAGGAAAAATGAAAGGAAGGAACGGGAAGAAGAAGAGAAGAAGAAGAAGGAGAAGGAGGAGGATAAGAAGAAGGAGAAGGAGGAGAAGAAAGAGAAGGAGCTCCTCCTTCTCCTTCTTCCTCCTTCTCCTTCTCTTTCTTCTTTTCTTCTTCTTCTCCTCTTCCTTCTCCTTCTCCTCCTCCTACTACTCCTCCTCCTCCTTCTTTTACTTCTTCTTCTCTTTCTCTTCTTCTACGTAGCTTAGACTCATCCAAGAAAGGCTAAATTGGCTAATTATCCTACAAAATGACATAATTAGCTTAGTTAGCTCCAAAATGACCTATTTAATGAGAAATGACCTACAGTTAGCTAAGTTCTATCCTAAATGACATAATAAGGCTTACGTAGCTGCAAGATGACCTATTCCCCCTAACTTAGGTATTAAATGGCCTATAATTAGCCTAGCTAGATCCAAAATGGCTTAATAAGCATAGTTTGCTCCGGAATGACCTATTTTACCCAAGTTAGCTCCGAAACGACCTATAGTTAGCTAGGGTTCCACCTAGATGACATAATTAGCTTAGTTAGCTCCTAAATGGTCTATTTAATAAAAACATGACCTATACTTAGCTAATTATCCTCGAAATGACATAATTAGCTCCAAAAAGGCATTCTTAGCCAATTTAGCCCGAAGAAGGGGACAAGAGGAGAAGAAAGAGGAAAATGAAAGGAAGGAAGAAGAAGAAGAAGGAGAAGGAGGAGGATAAGAAGAAGGAGAAGAAGGAGGATAAGAAGGAGAAGGAGCTCCTCCTTCTCCTTCTTCTTCCTCCTTCTTCCTCCTTCTCCTTCTCCTTCTTCTTCCTCGTTCTTCCTCCTTCTCCTTCTCCTTCTTCTTTTATTCTTCTTCTCCTCTTCCTTCTCCTTCTCCTCCTCCTTCTTCTTCTTCTTCTTTTACTTCTTCTTCTCTTTCTCTTCTTCTACGTAGCTTAGACTCATCCAAGAAAGGCTAAATTGGCTAATTATCCTACGAAATGACATAATTAGCTTAGTTAGCTCCAAAATGACCTATTTAATAAAAAATGACCTACACTTAGCTAAGTTCTCTCCTAAATGACATAATAAGGCTTACGTAGCTGCAAGATTAACTGTTCCCCCTAACTTCGGTATTAAATGGCCTATAATTAGCCTAGCTAGATCCAAAATGGCTTAATAAGCATAGTTTGCTCCGGAATGACCTATTTTACCCAAGCTAGCTCCGAAACGACCAATAGTTAGCTAGGGTTCCACCTAAATGACATAATTAGCTTAGTTAGCTCCTAAATGGTCTATACTTAGCTAATTTCTCTCCGAAATAACCTATATATACACTTCTTCATCTAGTATTATACTTCTAACTTTCTTATTTGTCATTTTGCAGATTACCTTCACTTCACGGGAAGCTTGGATTATATTGATGGAATGCTTGAAGATGATTTCTTGTACCATGGCTTGTATTGAAACTATTGTAGTATATGGATATATATGAAACTTTGTATGCATGTGGATGAAACTGGTGTAATATATGGTTTGGTACGGATGCAACTTGCATAATATGTATGCACTATGGATGAGAGTTATTTTAATATGATTATGAGTACAGAAAGAAATTTATTTATGTCAAATATATATATATCCTGATTATTGTTAAAAATGCTGGATATAATAAAAAATAAATTAAAAAGGGGTTGGTTCCCCCCTTTGTCGTCTGCCCCCACATGGCAAAGGGGTGTAGGCAGACGACAAAGGGGTGAATCAGCCCCCTCTCTCTCCCCTCTTTGTCGTGTGCCCCCACATGGCAAAGGGGGGTGGGTAGACGGCAAAGGGGTCAATCAGCCCCCTCTCTCTCTCCCCTCTTTGCCGTCTGCCCCCAGACGGCAAAGAGAGGAGGCCTGTCGTTAACACTTAACGGGGCCGTTGCAGTATATGCCGTCCCAGTTAATTTGTCGTCTGCCCCCTCATGGCAAAGATTCTTTGTCATCCGCTTTACAAAAGCAGACGGCAAAGAACCTCTTCACCGGAATTTTTTTACCGTCTAGTTTGCCGTCTACTGACCGACAGCAAAGCCTTTGCCGTCCGTGGTTCCCCCCTTTGCCGTCCGCCGAGGCAGACGGCAAATTTCTGAATTTCAGTAGTGTGACGAATTTGGATGTGCTTGGTCTTCGAGAGTTGTATTGGGTTGTAGGCAATATTTATTGCACTCTCATTGTCACAATAGAGGGGAACATTCTTCTTGTTGATGTCGTAGTCCTTGAGGGTTTGCTTCATCCATAGTAGTTGAGCACAGCAAGATCCAGCAGAAATGTATTCAGCTTCAGCAGTGGAGAGTGATACACAGTTCTTCTTCTTTGAGGACTAGTATACTAAGGATCGTCCGAGTAAATGACATGTGCCTGATGTTGACTTGCGATCCACATGGTCACCAACATAATCAGAATCAGAATATCCAACGTGGTGAAGATTTGAGCACTTGGGGTACCATAATCGAAGTGTTGGTGTGTGAGCTAGATATCGAAGAATATGTTTCACAACATTATGGTGTGATTCCTTCGGTTTTGCTTGGAAACGTGCACACATGCAAAAACTAAGCATAATGTCTGGCCTAGATGCACACATGTACAATAAAGATCCAATCATAGAGCGATATACCTGCTGATCGAAATCTATACCATTTTCGTCAGTGCAGAGGTGGCCGTTGGTAGGCCTAGGAATCTTGACGCCTTTGCATTCATTCATGCCGAATTTATTCAGGACATCCTTGAGGTATTTCTCTTGAGAGATAAAGAATCCATTGTGTTGTTGATGAATTTGCACACTAAGAATACTTTTAGCTCCCCCATCATGGACATTTGATATTCTTCACCCATCATGTAGGCAAATTCATCACTGTAACGTTTCTCAGTACAACCAAAGATAATTTCGTCGACATATATTTGGCACACAAATAGTTCATTATCATAGGATTTTGTGAAAAGAGTAGGATCAAGTGAACCGGGTTTGAAGCCTTTCTTCATGAGGAATTCCTTTAATGTGTCATACCATGCCCGAGGGGCTTGCTTGAGGCCTTGGACAGCCTTGTTGAGTCTGAAGACATTGTCAGGATGTGTTGGTTGAAGACTTCGGTTGGGATGAGGAATTTCATCTGGAGCATTTTCCTGAGGTGCACCCGCTTGAATTTCATCATTGTTGGGGATGACTTCTTCAACAAGGGGTTGTTCCTCAGTAGGAATGATATCTTCAGTAGCCTTGTGCGTAATAGCTTCCTCAGGAGTTAATTTATCGGCACACGAGGCAGTTGCTCTCTTTGTGAGCCATTAGTTTCATCGAACCACACATCTAGAGTTTCAACAACCTTGTTGTGATAGGTGTTGAAGACTCTGTAGGTGTGCGAGTACTTTCCGTAACCAAGCATAAAACCCTCATGTCCTTTAGGTGCAAATTTTGAGCTATGGTGAGGATCTCTAATCTAACATCTTGCACCAAAGACTTTGAAATAACTTACATTTGGCTTCTTGTTAGTGATGAGTTCATATAAGGTTTTCTTGAGGAATTTGTAAAGATATACCCCGTTGATGATGTGGCAGGCAGTGTTGATTGCCTCAGGATAAAAGCGACGAGGAGTGTCATATTCTTCAGGAATAGTCCATGCCATTTCAACCAGAGTCATGTTCTTGTGTTCAATGGTGCCATTCTGTTGAGGAGTTAACCACACAATTCGTGAGTAATACCAAGTTCATCCAGACCAGTATTCTTGAATTCCGTCCCATTATCACTCCTGATGTGCTTGATCTTGACGCCGAAGTTCGTCGAGGCCCTTGAGGAAAATAGTTTGAAGACTTCCTGCACTTTAGTTTTGTAAGTAATGATGTGTACCCAAGTATAACGAGAATAGTCATCAACAATGACAAATCCATATAGAGATGTTGCATTGGTTAGAGTATCATAATGAGTAGGTCCAAAGAGATCCTTATGAAGCAATTCAAACGGACGAGTAGTAGTCATGATAGTCTTTGAGGGGTGTTTAGATCTGGTCATTTTTTCACACTCACAAGCACCGTAGAGATGGTCCTTGAGGAATTTGACGGTTTCGATGCCAATGACATGCTTCTTCTTCGCTAGTGTGTGCAAATTCCTCATGCCTGCATGAGCAAGTTGTCGATGCCATAACTAGACTTCTGATGTTTTTGCTAGTACACAGGTGGAAGGTTGTGGACCTATAGAGAAGTCAACAATATACAAGTCTCCTCTCCTAAAGCCTTCGAAGACTTTGCTTTTGTCAGATTCCATGATGAATACACATCTATATTTTCCAAAGATGACAATCATATCAAGATCAAAAAGCTTTGAGTCAGACATGAGGTTAAACCCAAGGGTTTAAACAAGCATGACTTTGTCCATGTGTCGATCCTCAGAGATAGCCACTTTACCAAGTCCCAATAACTTGCTTTTACCTTTGTCAGCGTAGGTGATATGCTTAAGTAGTGGAGTCAGTGGGATATTCATCAATAAACTGTTATCACCAGTCATGTGATTTGTACATCCCCTGTCAAGAACCCACTGCGTGTTCTTGGGTTGATCATCCTACAAATGAATTAGTACAGCTTACCATCTCATATGCTTCAAATTTGAAGAATATGATATCAATTTCATCAGCCTTGAATTTCATCACAAACAGTGAATTTGAGGACGAGTGAAATGTTAGATTATTTTATCACGTTTTAGCTTGCATCCTATCAAATAATTTCCTCAGGTGTCCAGCAAATTCTTTAGATGATGACTTTCATCTCGAGACCTGACCTGCAGAAGTGATTACTTCGATTTCTTCACCACCCACATCTGAAGGGGTGGCAAAGAGTTCATCATCCTACGAGCACCATATGAGAATGGGGGCATTCAAGCTAATGCACTTCTTTTCACAGTAGGGGGGTTAGAGTACTCAAATGAATAGGCAGAGAAATTCTTTGAGGACTTATGAACTTAATGATTTGAGGAATAGTCTAGATATTCAATTCCCTTGTAGTTTCCCTGCATATCAGAAGCATTAGTGCGAGTACGAGCATAATTTTGAACATTTGAGGAATTTGATCCTCGTGAAGACTTTGGTCCACCTTAGGAATTTTATCTGAGGTTCTGGTTCTTCACTGGTGGTGTCATGAGGACATTCACTTGAAGATTTTCCAAGCAGCTTTTGGGAACCTGGATTTTCCTCAGGGGAGGTCCATTCCTGCAGTTAGTTCCAACATATCTAGCAAATACTTCATGAGATTGTTTTTTGAACAGTTTATAGTTGGAGTTAAATGACTCATCACAGGAATAAGACATTTCACATGCAAAGCTTGTTAGAGTGGATGGATAAATGGGAGGTCCTTTTGCAGCAACCCATGAGGTTTTGGGGTACTGCTCATCAACGTTCAGTTTCCTCTCAAAGGCAATGCCCTCTTTCCTCGGGTTCCTGTTTAGAATCCGCTTATTCAGCACATCGCAAAGGGTTTGATGCCCTTTGAGACTTTTGTATATGCGTGTCACATACAATTCCTTCAATCCTGCATTTTCATCAGTAGCATTTGTGGTTTCCTAAAGTGAAGAATTTGATACCACATGAACAGTTGAAGAATTTGTAGCGATAGAAGAATTTGAGGTTTCAGGTGAAGAACTAGCAGTTTCACGTTCGATGCATTTCAGAGATGGTGGAATGAATTATTCCTGAGCGGTACTGGTTTTTTGAGCAAGCAATGAATCATTTTCCATTCGAAGATCATCATGGGACATTTTCGACTTCTCAAGATAAAGCTTCCTTTGAAGAAATTCGTAGGAAAGCTTCTCATGATCAGCCAAGAGTGTGCCATAACGATCTTGAAGACTATCAAATCTAGACTCAAGACTTTGAACATCTTCAGTGAGGATTTGAGTACGATTCATTTCATCATTCAACAGTTCATCACTTTAGTGTAGCAATTTCTGAAGCTTTTCAATAGCACTTTGTTGCTTAGTGGCAATGTTGGAAAGTTTATAGTAACTAGGTTTTTGATAATCATCAGGTTCACACTCACTAGAATCACATGAGGATGTGTGGTTTGGTACCTTTGAACCTTTTTCCATGAAGCAATAGGTGGGAGCAAAGTCATCATCATATTCATAAGTGTTGTTGACGTTGTCATTTTCTTCAAGGTTCAAGATCGACTTGCTAACGAATGTGGTAGCAAGTGCAAGACTTGCCACACTAGATTCTGACTCCACTTCAGAACCTTCCTCTTCATCACATTCCTCAAATTCTTCTTCAGAATCCATTTCCTTGCCAATGAGTGTCCGAGCCTTTCTGAATCTGGTCTTGTTATACGATGAGGACTTTGAAGATGAGGACTTTTAAGATTTCTTTTTTTTCTTCAAGTCGTCAGAACTTTCATCCTTGTATTTCTCCTTCCTTGATTCCTTCACCCAGCGAGGACACTCGGCAATGTAGTGAGTGGATTTCTTGCATTTGTGGCAGGTTCTTTTCTTGTAGTCCTCAAATGAAGATTTTGATTTCCTCATATCTTTTCTTGAAGACTTTCCGAACTGGCCACGGTTTGTGAACTTCTGGAATTTCCTCACGAGCATAGCAAGTTCCTGCCCAAGTTCTTCGGGATCACCAAGACTGCAGTTAGATTCTTCTTCTTCAGATGGGGAAACAGTCTTTGCCTTTAGCGCATGAGGTCTTGAATATCTTGGTCATATAGATCTGTCTTTTATTCTTGTTGCAATTCATGAGTATTGAGTCTCTCAAGTATATCAGCAGGATCAAGCATCTTGTAGCCTCTTCGTTCTTGGATCATCAGAACTAGTGTGTCAAATGATGGATCAAGAGATCGTAGCAGTTTCTTCACAACTTCATGGTTAGTGATGTCTCTGGCTCCCATAGGTTGCAATTCATTTGAGATGTCAGCGAGGCGATCAAAGGTGTCTTGGCAGCTTTCATTATCAAGCCTCTTGAAACGGTTGAAGAGATTGCGAAGAACATCAACACGAGAGTCACGCTGTGTGGAGACTCCCTCATTGACTTTAGACAGCCTATCCCAAATAAGCTTAGCCGAGCCCAAAGCATTGACAATGCCATATTGACCTTTGCTCAAATGGCCATAGATGATATTCTTCGCTTGCGAGTCGAGTTGCTTGAACTTCTTCACATCAGCGGCAGAGATAGTTGCAGTGATGGAGGGAACACCATTTTCCACAATGTACGAGAGATCGTTGTCAATTGCTTGAAGATGCATTTGCATCTTGGTCTTCCAGTAGGGGAAGTCCTTTCCACAGAAGGTAGGATAACCTGTAGTAACCTTGATCATACCTATGGTCGATATAACTAAAACTCCAGGCGGTTAAACGAAAATCACACAGAACAAGAGAGTACCTTGCTCTGTTACCAACTGAAAGTGCGTTATATTGATTAAGGGGGGGTGAATAGGCGATTTTTACAAAATCACCACTGAGGAAATTCCTAGTGAGGAAATTTCTCACTCATGAACTGAGTGCAGCGAAAATAGTACTTAGGCAGAAGTGATAAAATGACTACAACAAAGTACTCAATGTGAATTTACAGAATCGGTTTGCACAAGTCACGTATACAGGATAAGCAGGTGAAGAATTTGAGCTGAGGAATTCAAAGAAAGTCTTTAGTCAAATTCTTCAAACAGTACACGTGAAAGTCTTCAACATGCAACTTGAGGAAATGAAAAGAGTTGAAGAAATAGAACCAGTAGCTTGATGAAGACAATTGTTGATGACCCAGTTTCAACTGTTGTTACAGTTGTACTTCTGGTTTGGAGCGGCTTGGTATTGAAACCAAAGGACACACAGTCCCTACCGTATTCTCCATGAGCTAATGACACACAGTCCTTGCCCAACACTCGTGGTAAGTCTTGAGGGCAGACTTCCAAACCCTCACAAACTCGATCACCCCGACAGTCCACAATTGAGTGTTGGACGCTCTAGACCATGACGCATAACCGTGTGGAGGATGCACAATCCTCGAAGGTAACAAGCGTTGGTTCCACATAGGAATAACTTCTTCAGTGATTCTCAATCACTTGGGTTTTGGTTTGGGTTTGGGTGTTTGGGGTATTTTCTCACTTCATGATTTTCTCTCATAGTCCTCGAGGAATTGGGTTGCTCTAAATGACAAGTGTCAGTTTCTCTCGGAGCAGCCAACCAGCTAGTGGTTGTGGGGGTGGCTATTTATAGCCCGGAAGCATCCCAACATGATTTGACATAAATGCCCTTAATTATATGACCATTATGTGGATAAGATTTGGGGCATGTGGCACGTGGCGCGACAATGGTCGGAACTTTCAACTATGAAAGTCCTCATCTCTCTCATGTTCCTCACTTTGAGGATCTGGTAGGTGTAGGTTTGAGTTGAGCATCATGAGGAAATTATTTCCATAGTTTTACCTCGACCCCCTTTAATAGTACGATGTTCCTATGACTCAAGAATGAAGAAAATGAAATAGAAAGAGTAAATATTCAAACTTCAAAGTCTTGAGAGTATTTTTGTTCGAGACACACCGAAGTCCTCATCTTCAATATCTTCATCAGGAATATCAATTTCTTCACAATTTCTTCGCGGTCAAAGTCTTCAAGGAATGACCAAAGTCTTCACCCGAAGACATACGTTTTTAGGGGTCAATAATCTTTGAATAACCCAAACTCCTCAGCGACTTATAGATCCCGTGTAAACTTACAAACTTATCAGTCTCTTAACCTATAAGTCTTCAATCCACCAATATCACTAAGGGGCACTAGATGCACTTACACTTAGTCTTCATGTTGGGTTTTTTCTAAGTGAATGTGATTGGACTTGTTCCCCCTCTATGCTAAGCTCGACCCAGTGTGTTCTCAAATTCTTCATATGTGTTCTATTTGAAACTCGTTCAAAGTCTTCATTGAGTCCTTGTCAGCTGAATAATTTTTGAACAAAATCCTTAAATTTTATTAAAATTTTCGACCGTTGCCTCTCTAACCGCTCTCACTATCCATGCCTGGATAATCACACCCACTAACTCCACCGCTTAATGCGTGGGTGACACATGTGGAGCGGAGAGGAAGAGTCATGGGCAGTTTGGTCTGAAATCTTCGGGCCGGGCCGTTTTCACGTGGGCCATAAATACCCCTTTCACTCCCCTCAGTTACTCTCTTCCCCTCGATCTCACTTCTCACCGCTCAAAGCATAGACCTAGAACCACCGCTGGAAATCATCATCGCCGGTGAGGAAGAGCTTCACTGCCTCGACCTCCTCATCATCGTACTCACGGTCACTGTGGACATCCTCCCTCCACCGCTGCCATAGTCGTCTTCTGCCGACAAGTTAGGGCACAGAAGATCTAACCCGACGAGCCTCTACACCACTTACTCATGTTCGTCGTGTTCTTCAGCAAGGGTAATTAAAATCTTGTTTTACTGCACTTTTATATCTTTGTGTTTCCATAAAATCTTCAAAAATTGTTTATTCCTCAGCAAATTCATCATATGAACAATTCCTATGCTCAAATCACTTGATCAAGTTCACTAAGTTACACTATTCTTCGCGCAACTCTGGAACCTAAGTCAAGAACACTTAGCGAAATTCTTCAAGACATTATTGGTCAAATTCCTCAACTTGAGTTATTTTTGAAAATCTTCTAAGTACGCATATGACCTCTTCAAATTCTTCGCACGTATACTCTATTCACAAGCACACAATGTCTGTTGATGAATCTCTAGATTCTCATCAACTTAACTCATTTGCAGCATTTCTTGAAGAAAATTTGCACACCTCATCAGATTGCTCAAAAGTTCAAATTCCTCAAGTGAAGAAAATGGCTGAAGAGACGAAACAAAAGAAGGGTGGTAAGAAGCCTGAGACCAACACAACTTTTGAAATCCCTCAAGAAATCTATGATGAATATTGCATGCCAAATGAGGAAATATATGGGAAGGAAACAAAGGAAAAGCATAAGACGTGCTTACAGAAAATAGAAAGGAGATGGGCCAGAGAGTGGAGGAAGTACATGTATGTGACTCCCAATTACATGAAGAAATTCGTGTTGAAACCTCCAGGCCCAAGACCTCCTTTTGGTGATGGACAATTTGCTGATCCCACTAGCCTTGTCACTTGTGAAGAATTTCTTGCAGAATGGGCTAAGCATCAGGCTAAACTGCAGAAGACTCCAAAAGAGGTCATGAAGAGATTCAATTCGGAGAGTGCTACTACCACTTCCTATATTGCTGAAGCCTCTAGCACAAAGACAGCTCAAATGAAGAAATCTACGGTGAAGTCAAAGTCTTCAACTTCGAAATCCTCACAGCATATTCCTCAACCAGCTTCTTGTGTGACGGCTACTTCTTCTGAAATTGCCAAAAAATCCTCAACACCCAAGCATCTTGTGACGTGTCAACACACTCAGGGATTCAAAATCCCCTCACGAAAAATTGCATCAAGCTCTGCACTCACTTCTTCAAGTGCCACCATGAAGAAAAAGATGACTGTTGGACGAGGCAAAATACCAAGTCCTCACAAGGTGGTCTTCAACATTACTTCTGGATCTGAGGAAGAAGAAGTTGATGATGAAGAAATTGCCATTATCATCAAAAATAAACAAGAGAGGGTTTCTCAAGCTAAAGGCACAAATACTCCTCTCATGCGGGATCCCAAGGTGGTGTTAGACTTCATCGACCTATGGTATCAAAATCCCGAGACTCCGATTGATGATGTGCATCTTCCACCTGGGCCAAGCCATTGTTAGCTGCATTCATTGCTGAAGAAAAATGGAAAGTTGAAAAGGCCAAAAGGGCCAGAAAAGAACAAACTCACAAAGAAAGGTTTCTGAAGAACAACCTCCTATCCAAGACCTCTGATCAGCTCATCTCCGCACAAACTAAGATCAAAAACCTCAGTGAAGAATACAGTCGCTATCATGCTGACTGGAAGGGTGCAAAGGTCAGATTCGTCAACGTGGCTACCAAAGCCATCACAGATCAGAAGACCATGGTTGCAGTCCCAATGCAACCACAAATTCCTTAGGCCGGCTCCTGTGCTCAACTGCCAGAAGAAACTGTTAGGGCTAAAGAAATTCAAGCGCATTAAGACTCTGCACCTGAAGAACCTACCAAGTGAGCTGAAGAACGTGATGTGCGTGAAGAAAATGCTCCTGCTAGGAGGACTACATGAGCCGTTCCTGAAGAATCTGCCCCAGCAACAAAATCTTCAAAGGTGAAGAAATTGACACTTCCTTCTGCATGAGAAGTGAAGAAAACTAAGGTTGCTTAAAAGGAAGCCGCTAAGAAGCGAAAGGCGTCCACAAGCACAGATTCCTGAGAAGCCAAACGCTCGAGGACTTTTTCAAGCTCCTCAAGTGCACCTATTGACGATACTCCAATCAGCATGGTAGTCCCTTACGAGAAGGTGCCATTTGGTTTCAAACATGTCATCCCAGAAGGGGATGAAGAAATGGAAGATAATCGATCTGCTTCTTCCTCGGAGCAGGTTGATGAAGAAAATTGAACTTAAAAAAAAATACTTCAATTACTCAGGAATCATCATCTCTACCTCAAGAGAGAACATAGGAAGGAGTTGAATAAATGGAAGTTGGCATGCGCATTGGCTACCAAACACCACTTATCAACGACGATTTTTGGGAAGAAGTTCATCCCAACTCACCGCTGGCCACTCCACTTATTCAAAATCCTCGGTCCCCGACTATCACTAAAGAAATTCATACATGGTATAAGGACAAACACACTCTAGTGAAATCTATCATGGAGGAAGGAACAACTGCATCAGCTGAAGAAACTGTGAATCAAACCGCCACTGAGGATATTGTTGCGCTGGTGTAAGTGCATCTAGTGCCCCTTAGTGATTTTGGTGTATTGAAGACTTACAGGTTAAGAGACTAATGTGTTTGTGAGTGTACACAAGCTCTATAAGTCATTGACGAGTTTGAGTTATTCGAAAAATATCGACCCCTAAAAATGTATGTCTTCGGCTGAAGACTTTGGTATTTCCTCGAAGACTTTGAAAGTGAGGAAATTGGCGTGTCCGTGAAGAAATTGATGCGAGGAATTTGAAGCGTGAAGACTTTTGGTTTCGAGGTTTCATTTCCTTTCTTTTGAGTCATAGGACCACCATACTATTAAAAGGGTTCGAGGTAAAACTAAGTAAAAGTTTTCAAGTGATGCTCATCTCAAAGCCTACACATACCCAATCCTTCGAGTGAAGCCTTTGGAAATCTTTTATAGTTTAGTCAATTTATTCACTAACAGAGATGAAGATCTTCTGGTCTCTCATGAAATTGCTCTAACTGAGGAGTTAGGATTTCGCTAGTACGAATTATCTACAAGCGAGGAACATGAGAGACATGAGGACTTTCACGGCTTGAAAGTTCCGACCATTGTTGCGCCAAGTGCCACCTATCCCCAAGCCTTATCCACATAACGGTCATATCATTGGGGCATTTATGTCAAATCATGTCGGGATTGCTCCGACGCTATAAATAGCTGATACGTCTCCCACGTATCTATAATTTTTGATGGTTTCATGCTATTATCTTGTCAAACTTTGGATGTTTTGCATGGATTTTATTTATTTATTTGGGACTAACTTATTAACTCAGTGCCAAGTGCCAGTTCCTGTTTTTTCCATGTTTTTTACCCCTTTTAGAGCATATTTTGAAACAGAGTCCAAACGGAAGAAAATCCCTGAAAAGATTTTTTTGGAACAGAAGAAGATCGGGGAACTTGGGAGCCAAGGCAGGGGAGCCCCAGGGGCCCCACAAGCCCCCACCCAGTGGCCAAGGGGCGCGCCATCCAGGCTTGTGGGCCCCCTGCAGGTCCCCTGACCTAGGTCTTTCGCCTATATAATCCCAAAAATTCCAGAAAAAATCAAGAGATCATCGAAAGTACTTTTCCGCCGCCGCAAGCTTATGTCTCCGCAAGATCCCATCTGGGGCACGTTCTGGTGCCCTGTCGGAGGGGGGATTCGGACACGGAGGGCTTCTTCATCAACACCATGACCTCTCCGATAATGCGTGAGTAGTTCACCGTAGACCTACGGGTCCATATCTAGTAACTAGATGGCTTCTTCTCTCTCTTGGATCTTCAATACAAAGTTCTCCATGATCTTCATGGAGATCTATCCGATGTAATCTTCTTTTGCGGTGTCTTTGTCGAGATCCGATGAATTGTGGATTTATGATCAGATTATCTATGAATCTTATTTGAGTTTCTTCTTATCTCTCTTATGCATGATTTCATATCCTTGTAATTCTCTTCGAGTTGTGGGTTTTGTCTGGCCAACTAGATCTATGATTATTGCAATGGGAGAAGTGCTTGGTTTTGGGTTCATACCGTGCGGTGACCTCACCCAGTGACAGAAGGGGTAGCGAGGCACGCATCATGTTGTTGCCATCAAGGGTAAAAATATGGGGTTTTCATCATTGGTTTGAGATTATCCCTCTACATCATGTCATCTTGCTTAAAGTGTTACTCTGTTCGTCATGAACTCAATACACTAGATGCATGCTGGATAGCGATCGATGTGTGGAGTAATAGTAGTAGATGCAGAAAGTATTCGTCTACTTGTCTCAGACGTGATGCCTATATGTATGATCATTGCCTTAGATACCGTCATGAGTTTGCGCAGTTCTATCAATTACTCGACAGTAATTTGTTCGCCCACCGTAATACTTGCTATTTTGAGAGAAGCCTCTAGTGAACACTATGGCCCCCAGGGTCTACTCCACACTATATTTTCAGCCTTACACTTTTTTACTTCGTTGCTCTTTCCGCCTTCAGATCTCACTTTGCAAACAATCTTGAAGGGATTGACAACCCCTTTGAAGTGTTGGGTGCAACTTTCTTTGTGTTTGCGCAGGTACTTTGGACTTGACGAGGCCCTCCTTCTGGATCGATACCTTGGTTCTCAAACTGAGGGAAATACTTACTTCTCCTGTGCTGCATCACCCTTTCCTCTTCAAGGGGAAAACCGACGCAAACCAGAGAAGTAACAAGAAGAATTCCTAAGCGCCAGGGAAGGACTTTTGTTGCCGCAGCAGAAGAATTTATGGCGCCGTTGCTGGGGAGGATCAAGTCAAGAACTCATCCAAGTAAGTGTCGCAAACTCACTCTTGCATTTACTTTGTTTGCCAATTGCCTCTCGTTTTCCTCTCCCCCACTTCACCAATTTGCGTTTACATTTTCCTTTTTCGTTTGCCTTTCCTTTGCTTGTGTGCCATGTGCCTTCAAAATGCTTGCATCTTCGCTTGCTAAGAATCTAGTGGCATGGATCCTCATCCACTTGCTAATCTTTTCAAGAGATCCAATTTTGTTGATCCAATTGCTAGTGAGTTGAGTGCACTTGACTATCTTTATGGAGTTTTGCTTGAGATGCGTGAATCTGAAAATTGTGAGGAAGAAATTTATGAAGTGATTCATGAGGGCTCCTTGGATGAAAATCATGATTGCAATGGTTTCACTATAAATTCTATTAGTGACAATCATGCCAAAAGTATGCAAAACACTAAGCTTGGGGATGATAGTTTTGCTATGTCCACTACTGGTTGCAATGATCATGATTGGGGTGATGATTTTTCTTATGATCTTGAAAATTTGTTCAAGCCTCATGATGAATATGATATTTGCAATATTATTGAAAGTGGGTTTGGAGAAGTCACGACTTTAGATGATAATCCCACTATTTTTGAAGAGCGTCAACTTTGCACGCATGTGGATCATGAAAAGACTATCCTATGTGATAGCTATATTGTTGAATTTGAATATGGTCCCACATGTAATGAGAGAGGAAAATATTGTGGTAGAAACTTTCATATCACTAAATCACCTCTCGTGATGTTGAGATTTCTCTTGACTCTTTCTTCTTCCTTGCATATGGTAGTTATCGCTCTTGATAACTTGTTTTCCTATAAAATGCCTATGCATAGGAAGTATGTTAGACTTAGATGTGATTTTCACATGCTTTATGATGCTCTCGTTGTGCTTCAACTCTTGCCTTTTGTGTGAGCATCCTTGAATTATCAATGCCTAGCTAAGGGCGTTAAACAATAGCGCTTGTTGGGAGGCAACCCAATGAATTTATCTCTTTTATTTCTTTTTTGTTGCGTCCACACTTTCATAATTCTGTTGTGATTGTGTTATTTGTCTTTCTTTTTGTGTTTCAGCCAAGCAAAGCCTTTATGATTAGTCTTGGTAATGGTTGTTTGATCCTGCTGGAAAAAGACAGAAACTTTTTGCTCACGAGATGAGTTTTCATTTTTTATTCACAAAGAGCTTTTGAGTTGATTATTTTTGCTGCTGATTGATATGCCTTTTGACCAGGCCGTCGTAATTTTTTAGATTTTTTGAGGTACCAGAAGTATACGAAGTATACAGATTGCTACAGACTGGTCTGTTTTTGACAGATTCTGTTTTGTTGAGTTGGTTGCTTATTTTGATGAAACTATGGTTAGTATCGGGGGGTACTAGCCATAGAAAAGTGAGAATACAGTAGCCCATCATCAATATAGATGGAATTCAAGTTTGCTACAGTACCAAAAGAAGTGGTAGTTTGTTTTCTTGTACTAATGTTATCACAAGTTTCTGTCTAAGTTTTGTGTTGTGAAGTTTTCAAGTTTTGGGTGATGTTCTCATGGACAAAGAGATAAGGAGTGGAAAGAGCTCAATCTTGGGGATGCCCAAGGCATCCCAAGCCAAATTCAAGGACACCAAAAAGCCTAAGCTTGGGGATGCCCCGGGAAGGCATCCCCTCTTTCGTCATCAATCCATCGGTAACATTACTTGGAGCTATATTTTTATTCACCACATGATATGTGTTTTGCTTGGAGCGTCTTGTATCTTAGGAGTCTTTTCTTTTTGTTATGTCACAATCATCCTTGCTGCACACCTTTTTGAGAGAGAGAGACATGCACTCATCTCGTGATTTTGCGAGAATGCTCATAGTGCTTCACTTATATCTTTTGACCTAGATACTTTTGCTCTTGTGCTTCACTTATAGCTTTAGAGCACGGCGGTGTGTGATTTGGTAGTTGGCTTATGCTATGAAAGTAGTCCCAATTGCGCTAGGTACCCAAAGAGGATGCAAAAACCTCCATCTTCATGTGCATTGAGTAGAAAGAGAAGTTTCGATTCCTCTCACTTAGTTTTGAGACATGGATTCGGTAATATTAAGAGTTATGTTAGTAGGGTGTTGTGAATCTAGAGATACTTGTGTTGGAGTTAGTGATTCCCGTAGCATGCATGTATGGTGAACCGCTATGTTAGGAATTCTGAGCATAATTGATCTATTGATTGTCATCCTTTGTGTTGAGGTCGGGATCGCGTGATGGTTTACACCTACCAACCCTTCCCCTCGGAGTATGCGTTTAGCACTTTGTTTTGATTACTAATAAAAACTTTCGCAACAAGTATGTGAGTTCTTCATGACTAATGTGAGTCCATGGTATAGATGCACTTTCACCTTCCACCATTGCTAGCCACTCTAGTCCCGCGCAATTCTCGCCGGTGCACAAACCCACCAAATTCCTTCCTCAAAACAGACACCATATCTACCTACTATGGCATTTTCATAGCCATTCCGAGATATATTGCCATGCAACTACCACCGTTCCGTCTCATGACTTGTGTCGTCTCTCATATTGCCATTGCATGATCGTAAGATAGCTAGCGAGATGTTTCAACGTCATACGCCATGCTAGATCGTTGCACATCCCGGTACATTGCCGGAGGCATTTCCTATAGAGTCATCATCATTTTGATTTGTGAGTAAATAAAAGTGTGATGATAATCATTTTTAGAGCATTGTCCCATGTGAGGAAATAAAAAATAAAAAAAAAGAGGCCAAAGAGCCCAAAAACAAAAAAAGGAGAAAAGAAAAAAAAAAGAGGCCTAAGAGCCCAAATGAAAAAAAAGAGAAAACGAGAGAAGGGACAATGCTACTATCTTTTTTCACACTAGTGCTTCATGATAGCACCATGTTCTTCATGATTGAGAGCTTCTTGCTTTGTCACTACCATATCCTAGTGGTAATCTTCACTATATAACTTGGCTTGTATATTCCAATGATGGGCTCCCTCAAAATTGCCCTAGGTCTTCGTGAGCAAGCAAGTTGGATGCACACCCACTAGTTTTCCTTTTGAGCATTCACATACTTATAGCTCTAGTGCATCTCTTGTATGGCAATCCCTACTCATTCACATTGATATCTATTAATGGGCATCTCCATAGCCTATTGATACGCCAAGTCAGTGTGACCATCTCCTCCTCTTTTTGTCTCACAACCACCACCACACTCTATTCCACCTATAGTGTTATATCCATGGCTCGCGCTCATGTATTGCGTGATAGTTATAAAAAAGTTTGAGAAAGTAAGAGTGCGAAAACAATTACTTGGCCAATTCTGTGGTTGTGCATGATTTACATTAGTTGTGTGAGGGTGACGGAGCATAGCCAGACTATATGATTTTGTAGGGATAACTTTCTTTGGCCTTGTTATTTTGAAAGTTCATGATTACTTTGCTAGTTTGCTTGAAGTATTGCTGTTTTCATGTCAATAGCAAACTATTGTTTTGAATCGTACGGATCTGAACATTCATGTCACGTGAAAGAAGTTGCAAAGGACAACTATGCTAGGTAGCATTCCACATCAAAAATTCATTCTTTATCACTTCCCTACTCGAGGACGAGCAGGAGTTAAGCTTCGGGATGATTGATACGTCTCCAACATATCTATAATTTTTTATGGTTTCATGCTATTATCTTGTCAAACTTTGGATGTTTTGCATGCCTTTTATTTATTTATTTTGGGACTGACTTATTAACTCAGTGCCAAGTGCCAGTTCCTATTTTTTCCATGTTTTTGACCCCTTTTAGAGGAGATTTTGAAACATAGTTCAAACGGAAGAAAATCCCCGAAAAGATTTTTTTGGAACGGAAGAAGATCGCGGAACTTGGGAGCCAAGGTAGGGGAGCCCCAAGGGACCCACAAGCCCCCACCCCGCGGCCAGGGGGCGCGCCATCCAGTCTTGTGGGCCCCCCTGGAGGTCCCCTGACCTAGGTCTTTCGCCTATATAATCCCAAAAATTCCAGAAAAAATCAAGAGATCATCGAAAGTACTTTTCCATCGCCACGGGCTTCTGTCTCGCAAGATCCCATCTGGGGCACGTTCTGGTGCCCTGCCGGAGGGGGGATTCAGACACGGAGGGCTTCTTCATCAACACCATGACCTCTCTGATGATGCGTGAGTAGTTCACCATAGACCTACGAGTCCATAGCTAGTAACTAGATGGCTTCTTCTCTCTCTTGGATCTTCAATACAAAGTTCTCCATGATCTTCATGGAGATCTATCCGATGTAATCTTCTTTTGCGGTGTGTTTGTCGAGATCCGATGAATTGTGGATTTATGATCAGATTATCTATGAATCTTATTTGAGTTTCTTCTTATCTCTCTTGTGCATGATTTCATATCCTTATACTTCTATTCGAGTTGTGGTTTTTGTCTGGCCAACTAGATCTATGATTCTTGCAATGGGAGAAGTGCTTGGTTTTGGGTTCATACCGTGCGGTGACCTCACCTAGTGACAGAAGGGGTAGCGAGGCACGCATCATGTTGTTGCCATCAAGGGTGAAAAGATGGGGTTTTCATCATTGGTTTGAGATTATCCCTCTACATCATGTCATCTTTCTTAAAGCGTTACTCTGTTCGTCATGAACTCAATACACTAGATGCATGCTGGATAGCGATCGATGTGTGGAGTAATAGTAGTAGATGCAGAAAGTATCGGTCTACTTGTCTCGGACGTGATGCCTATATGTATGACCATTGCCTTAGATATCGTCATGACTTTGCGCGGTTCTATCAATTGCTCGAGAGTAATTTGTTCACCCACCGTAATACTTGCAATTTGAGAGAATCCTCTAGTGAACACTATGGCCCCCATGGTCTACTCCACACCATATTTTCAGCCTTACACTTTTTACTTTTTGCTCTTTCCGCCTTCAGATCTCACTTTGCAAACAATCTTGAAGGGATTGACAACCCCTTTGAAGCGTTGGGTGCAAGCTTGTTTGTGTTTGCGCAGGTACTTTGGACTTGACGAGGCCCTCCTTCTGGATCGATACCTTGGTTCTCAAACTGAGGGAAATACTTACTGCTCCTGTGCTGCATCACCCTTTCCTCTTCAAGGGAAAAACCGACGCAAACCAGAGAAGTAACAAGAAGAATTCCTAAGCGCCAGGGAAGGACTTTTGTTGCCGCAGCAATAGCCACCCCCCATAACCACTAGTTGGTTGGCTGCTCCTCGAGAGAAACTGACACTTGTCATTTAAGAGCAACCCATTCCTCAAAGACTTTGGGAGAAAATCATCAGCGAGGAAAACCCCAAACACCAAAACCAAAACCCACAATCCAATGAAATTGAGCATCACTGAAGAGATTGTTCTTGTGGGGAACCGACACTTGTTACCTTTGAAGACTATGCATCTTCTAGACGGTTAGGCGTCACTGGTCTAGAGCATCCAGTAGTAAATTGTGGATCGTCGGGAGACCGAGTTTGTGAGGGTTTGGAAGTCTGCCCTGAAGACTTACCACGAGTGTTGGGCGAGGACTGTGTGTCCTTAGCTCAAGGATAATACGGTAAGGACTCAGTGTCATGGAACTGTGTGTCCTTTGTTTTAAATACCAAGCTGCTCCAAACCAGATGTATGACTCTCACATCAGTTGGAACTGGGTCATCACATCATTGTCTTCACGGAGTACCTGATTTTGTTTCCTCAACCCTTCTATTTCCTCATTTATGTGTTGATAAAATTGATCGTTACTATTTGAAGAATTTGACTGAAGACTTTCATAATTTTCTCATCCCAAACTCTTCACTTCACTTGTTCTTCACCTGCGTATCCTGATCACGCTACTTGTGTGAATCGTGTGTTTCATTTCATCATGAAGACTATGCTTTTGCTATGTTGCACGCTTGACTCAGTACTTTATCCACAGCTTGCCGTTCGTGACTGAGAAACTTCCTCACAAAGAATTTCCTTAGTGACGAATTCATAAAAATCACTTATTCACAACCTCTAGTTGATATAACGCACTTTCAAAAATGATGACGAATCTGGATGTGCTTGGTCTTCGACTGTTGTAATGTATTGTTTGCAATCTTGATTGCACACACCTCGTCGCGGTAGAGTGGTACATTCTTCAAATTGATGCTACAGTCCTTGAGGGTTTGCTTCATCCATAATAGTTGAGCGCAACACGAACCATCAACAATATACTCAGCTTTACCAGAGCAAAGTGACATTAAGTTGTGTTTCTTCGAGGACCAACACACTAAGGATCGTCCGAGGAAATGGCATGCGCCTGATGTTGATTTGCGATCCACATGGTCACCAGCATAGTCAGAGTCAGAATATACTACAAGATGAAGATTTGAGCCCTTGGGGTACCATAATCCAAGCTTTGGTGTGTGATCTAGATATCAAGGAATATACTTCACAACCTTATGGTGTGATTCCTTCGGTGTTGCTTGGAAACGGGAAATATGCACACACTAAGCATAATATCTGGCCTAAATGCACATAGGTCCAATAAAGAGCCAATCATGGAGCTATATACCTTCTGATCAAAATCTTTACTATTTTCGCCAGTGTAGAGCTGGTCATTGGTAGGCATTGGAATTTTGACGCCTTTGCAATCTTGCATGAAGAATTTCTTCAGAATATCCTTGAGGTATTTCTCTTGAGAGATGAAGATTTCATTGCGTTGTTGATGAATCTGAAGACCTAGAAAGAATTTCAACTCCTCCATCATGTACATTTGATATTCTTCACCCAGCATGTAGCCAAATTCATCACTGTAACATTCGTTAGTACAACCAAAGATAATGTCGTCTACATATATTTGGCACACGTATAGTTCATTGTCATAGGATTTTGTGAAAAGAGTTGGATCAAGTGAACTGGGTTTGAAGCCTTTCTTCTTGTGGAATTCCTTCAACATGTCATACCATGCCGAGGGGCCTGCTTGAGGCCATAGAGAGCCTTGTTGAGTTTGAAGACTTTGTTAGGATGCTTTGGGTCTTCAAAACCTCGGGTTCATCAACATATACTTCTCATCAAGCTTACCACTGCGGAATGCACTTTTCACATTCATTTGATATAAGGTGATATTGTGATGGTTAGCATAAGCAAGCAATATACGAATAGCTTCATGTCTAGCAACAGGTGCAAAAGTTTCATCAAAGTCAATTCCTTCAACCTGTGTGTAACCTTGTGCCACAAGATGTTGTAAGAGCATAATCTTCCCTAAATAGTTTTGGTGGTTGATGACAATACATTTGCGGTATAATTATGTGCTTTGAGCTTTCAGAGGTTATCAGGTGGCATGAGACAGTTGTTCTTCCCCTCAGATGTTAAACGAGAAGACGAAGTACTTCATATGATTTAGTGTTGGTGGATATGAGTCATAGGATAATCCGTACTATCAAGAGGGGGTCTGCATTTGGAAAGGTTGGGAGAATATCTCACATACACATTTGTCTCCTTCTTTCCTCCTCGACACTTTGGAGTTGTCCTCTTGATACTCGATAAGCGGAAGTACTGCTGGGAGTAGAGCGGTAGTACCGCTTGGGCGGTACTGCCGCTCTCTACTTCCAGCCCCACTTCCGCTAGGTATCCCATTTTTTGGATTCTGTTTAGGATAATTTCTTGAGCAGAAGTACCTCCCTAAGCGGTACTGCCGTACTGCCTCCCCTCTTTCTTTCTTGTCAGGGGTGTCTGTTAGTGCATAGCGGAAGTACCGCTACAGCGAAACTACCACTCCCCTTATCGTCTGTCTGTTGGCTGCCCGGCCTACACTTCTGTGCAAGCGGAAGTACCGCTCCCCCGAGCGGTGCTACCGCTCCTGCACGACTTATGGGCAGAAAACGATCAGATTTCTCCACCACTGTATAAGTGGGTCTTCTTCCCCGTGGAGACTCGCCTCTTATCCACCAAAAGCTGCATTGTTTCCCCCAAGGTCATTCTTGCCCGATATCCTTCCATAGCCAATGATTCTTGTTCATTTTCTAGGGTTGGAGGAGAAGGCCTCAATCTACACTTCCACCAAGAGATATTTGATTCCCCCCACTAATCCCTTGCGGATCTTGTTACTCTTAGGTGTTTGAGTACCCTAGATGGAAGAGGTCACCTCGAAGGAATATTCCATTATGGTGAAGCTTCGTGCTCTCGTTGGGAGCCTCCAATTAAGTTGTGGAGTTTTCCCCAACCTTTTTTATAAAGGTTCGGCTCCCTCATTCAAGGGCACCAATAGTGGAATCACGACACCTCGCATTATGTGAGGGCGTGAGGAGAATATAGTGGTGTTAGAGGCATCTTGGGGAGCATTGTGCATCCACACCGCTCCAATGGAGACGTACTTCCCCTCAAAGGGAAGGAACTTCGGTAACACATCCTCGTCTCCAACGGTTCCTCTTGTGGTTATTTATAACCTTTACTTTGTGCAAAGTTATTTGTTGTTACTATTGTGGATAGCATCATATAGGTTGGTCATCTAATTGCATATCTAGTTAACCTATTTCTTACTTATCCTTATCATTTTAAGAAAAACTTAAAATTTGGAGGTTGCCTATTCACCCCCGCCCTCTAGTCAACCATATTGATCCTTTCAATCGGTATCATAGCCTCATCTCTTTATTAAGGGTTTCACCACCCAAAGAGTATGGTTGATGACGAGGTTAGACCGGTGGAGTTGCCCGAGGCATCTGTTGCAAACTCAGTGTCCCAAGAGGACCTATATGAGTCCATGTCCACATTTAGATCCTCAATGGCTATCGAGGTCAAGAAGATGCTTAAGTATTTCCTTGATAATTTTCAATTGTCTACCGACCTATAGCATGTAGTTAATCCTACAACTTCGAATACGGGGACCAATTCCGAAAAGGAAAATGCAACTAGTGATAGAGATAAATAACCTCAAGGAATGAGTGGGGCAAATACATTTGCCTCAGTTCCTCCTCCCATGGTCTATGGAGGACCGGTTCACCAACCGCATATTCTTAAACTCGGTCCTCCACCTAAAATTGCTAAGAATGATTTTGCTAACTGGGTTTTTCGTATAAATGCTCATTTGAATTATAACTCAACACAACTTTCGAGAATCATTGAGCAAGGCTATTACCCACATGATCCAAGAAACCTCACTCCAAGAGAAGAGGTTAACAATCACCTCAATCACTCCGCCTTGTTCATCCTTCAAGCAGTTGTTCCTATTGAGGATCTTGCTCATTTGTTTCCCTTCACTCGTGCCAAAGATTGTTGGGAGCACATCATTTCCATGTACAAGGGAAGTTCTAGTATTCAACGATCGAACTATGAAGTGATACTTGATGAGGTTGATGAATTTGTTATGGTTGAGGATGAGGATCCTCATGAGCTCTTTCGAAGGGTGACAACTCTTGTGGTTGCTCTTAAAGATCACGGAAGCAAAGATGTGGATGAAAATTGGGTCAAGCGTAAGTTTCTCAAGGCCATTATGCCTTTAAACAAATCCATGTCCTCCGTCATCTGTCAGAGACCAGACTTTCACTCCATGTCCTCAAGCGATGTGTTGGATGAGTTCATTGCCATGAATATATTGAACAAGACCACGGAACATGCTCTAGATCATGTTCAACGGTCAAGAAAAGACTCTTCCAACCGAGCTTTTAAGGCCAACGCTGCTTTGGAGGAAGATGAAGAAGAAGAAGAGGAATTGTGCCCCAAAGACACCAAGTACGGTTATCACGAGCATATGGCTCTTGCGTCAAGACTGTTTTGGGGCAACAAGAGAAACTCAAAGCCCAACTTCTCCAAGAAAAACTCAAATGGGCCCAAAGGCAAACAACATGTGAGGACTTGCTACAACTATGGCAATGTGAGTCACTTTGTGGCTGACTATCCTTATGAGAAGAGGGAAGACAATGGTGGCAAACTTATTCGCAAAGACAAGGCCAAGCCCTTTCCCAACAAGAACAACTTCTTCAAGAACAAGCCCCAAAAGGTGTTGGTGGCTCAAGAAGAGTATATATCCGATGAGGATGATGACAATGATGCAAGTGGTGAAGTATTGGGAATGGCCATAGTGGCCATTGCATCTTCTTTCCCAAGCATGGTGTCCCTCTTCAACGCCCCCAACGAGAACTGCATTGCCAAGTGCCTTATGGCAAAGGCATCCAACAAGGTAACCTCCAACATTAAAACTATCATTTCCACTACCCGTCCCCTACGGTTAGTGGAGATGAACAGGAGGAAGTTAATGGTGAAGGAAACTCCTTTGATAGCTTCATGATAAAAATCAAGGGTAAAACCAAGAAACACTTTGTTGCTCTCTTGGAACAACTCGGAGAGGTTAATAACCTCATTGAAACTCATGAAGAAACTATCTCTACTTTGCAAGGACATAGTCGTGACTATGTCGATGAGACAGCTGATCTCTCCATTTCTCTTGAGGAAGAGCAAGGGCTTCGTTTGACTCTTTAGGAGTCACACAATAATGACCTTGCTTAATTACAAAAATATCATGATCATTATCTTGCTTTTACTCATGTGCTTGAATCTGAAAATGTTGCACTTGGGGTTGACCATGCTAAACTCAAGAAAGAGCTTGACATACTTGACAAGGCTCTCAAGACCTTGAAGAGTTCTCATGCTTCATTTAAATAGTCTCATGCTCAACTCCAAGTAAAACTTACTAAGGAGATAGCCATGTGCTCTCCGTTTGTTCTAATTGATAATGCACATGCTACTAACCCATGTTGTGAGTTTGTACATCTTGTGGCTGAGAATGCCAAACTAAAGGAGCAGTTTGAGCAAGGCATTATGACACACATTCATGGCAAAAATAATCTCAATGATCTCTTAAGCAATCAAAAGGAAGTGGTTGCTAAGGAAGGACTTGGGTTTGCTCCCAAGGCCAACAAGAACAACAAGATCAAGACCAAGCAGTCTCCCTTACTTAAAGAATCCTATGTCAAGGCTAGGGAGGATACTAAAGAAAAGGAGAAGAGCAAAGCTAATGGTGGTAATGCAAGAAGGGAAAATACCTCCCTCCTAACAATGACGGTGAGTTTAACCCATCTTTTGTTTTATGCCATGCTAGTGATGGAAACTTCTTTGCTAAATTTGTTGGTTCCCCTTATGAGTACATTGAATGGTCTATCTGGGTTCCTAAGACCCTTGTTACTAACCTGAAAGGACCCATTAAGAATGGGTACCTAAATCCAAGCATTGATCTAATGCAGGAGTTTGCTTCTCGTGGGGTGTCATGGTTGCTTGATAGTGGAGCAAAAAAACATATGACCGGAATCAAGGACTTGGTGGTGGACGCTTATCCCGACCCATCCGTTTTCACCTAAGTCTCCTTTGGTGATGATGCGATTTCAAAGGTATTAGGTCTCGGCAAGGTGGTAATTTCTCCGGAACTTACCTTTCAAAAGGTCATGCTTGTTGAGACTCTCACATACAATTTACTTTCTGTTCATCAACTTACACTTATGGGGTTTAGTACTTTCTTTGGCATTGACTCTGTGGCCCTTTTGTGGAGCAAGGCTCTTAAAGTAGCTTTTGTTGGGCATGTCGAGAATGGTCTCTATGTGGTTAACCATTCGGAGCGACCCACTAAGACCGCGAATTGCCTAATGGCTAAAGTTGATATTGGCTGGCTATGGCATCACTGTCTAGCCCATGTCAATATGAGATCTTTGCAAAGTCTTCTCAAAGGGGACCACGTTCTTGGACTAACAAATGTAAGTTTTGCTAAAGATCATGCTTGCAGTGCATGCATTGAAGGAAAGCTACATGAGACAGCTCACCGCCCCACGATTACTATATACTCAAAGATGCCCTTAGAGCTCCTTCACATGGATCGCTTTGGTCCTCCATCTTTCGATAGTCTTGGGGGAAGAAAGTATTGCTTGGTGATAGTGGATGATTACTCAATTTATACTTGGGTATATTTCTTCAAGAGGAAGAGTGAGACTCAACAAACAGTCATCGACTTTGCCAATGAAGCTCAACGACAACATGATGCAAAGATATTGATGATTAGAAGTGACAATGGCACCGAGTTCAAGAATTACACCTTAAATGAATTTCTTAGTGATGAAGGAATCAAGCATCAATACTCTGCACCTTATAATCCTCAACAAAATGGTGTTGCGGAAAGGTAAAACTGAACATTGATGGACGCGGCAAGAACCATGATGGCGGAGTTTAAATCCTCGTATAACTTTTGGGCCAAAGCCATCAACACCACATGTCATGCTTCTAATCGGCTCTACCTCTGCAAAGGCTTGAACAAGACTCCGTATGAAATTCTTACCGGTAACAAGCCCAGCCTCGAGTACTTTAGGGTGTTCGGTTGTAAATATTTCATTCTTAAGAAAGGTGCTCATTTGTCTAAATTTGAACCAAGAGCTCAAGAGGGCAAATTTGTTACAAACTCTCGTGCTTACCGTGTTCTCAACAAGTCCACTGGACTCATTAAGGAGACGTGTAACGTGGAGTTTAATGAGAATAATGGCTCCCAAGTGGAGCAAAGTGGTCTTTGTGATGTAGGTGATGAAATTCCTCCCCAATCCATAAGAAGAATGGGTGTGGGACACTTCCTGCTCGTTGAGGAACCTCTTGTGGTAGAAGGAGAAGAACAATGTTCCACTCAAGTGGAACCATCACCACCGCAAGACCCACACGCTTCCGTAGAACAAACTGAAGGCCCTCAATCCTGTGATCAAGATCAAGGAGAAGATCAACCTCATGATGGTGCTGCACCAAGTGATGTCCTTGATCAAGCTCACCCAGAGATCGCTCAAGATCAAGAGAAAGCTCCCGATCAAGACGAAGCTCAAGATCAAGCTCAGAAAGGCAGTAAAGGTCTCAAAAGTCTCCTCCTTAGCTTACCCCTGAGGAGATTCGAGAAAGACGTGCTCCAAGGAATGCTGAAAAACTCATAAGGAATTCTCATGTACTGGAGAATGTCTACGCAGCTTAAGGAGAGGGGTAACCACTCGTCGCCAATTAATAATCTGTAGTGCCCATCATGCATTTGTGTCTTGCATTGAACCCCTAAAGGTACAAGAGGCTCTCGAAGGCATAGACTGGGTTGAAGCCATGCATGAAGAGTTCAACAACTTCGAGCGCAACAAAGTGTGGCAATTGGTACCAAGGCCACGGGAGAACCACAATGTCATTGGAACAAAGTGAATCTTTAAGAACAAGCAAGGTGCAAACGGTGTCGTTATCCGTAACAAGGCAAGATTGATAGCACAAGGCTACTCCCAAGTCGAGGGTACCGACTACGGTGAAACCTTTGCTCTGGTTGCTCGTCTTGAATCTATTCGCATGTTAGTTGCATTTGCTTCGCATCGCAACTTTAAATTTAATCAAATGGATGTGAAGCGTACATTTCTTAATGGTCCCCTTAAAGAGTTGGTTTATGTATGCAGCCCCCGGGGTTCGAGGATCCCAATCTCCCAAAACATGTTTATGTTCTCGATAAGGCACTCTATGGCCTTAAACAAGCCCCACGTGTGTGGTATAAGCACCTTACTAAGATGTTACATGATCGTGGGTTTGAAGTTGGGAAAATTGACCTCACTATTTTTACTAAGAAGGTTAAAGGGATCTTGTTCATATGCCAACTATATGTTGATGATATTACCTTTGGTTATCCTAACAAATCTTTCAATGAAGAGTTTGCCACACTAATGACCAAAGAGTTTGAGATGCCTATGATGGGAGAATTGAAGTTATTCCTTGGATTCGAAGTCAAGCAACAAAGTTAAGGAACCTTCATCAATCAAGACAAATATACTCAAGACATGCTCAAACGGTTCAAGATGGATGATCTCAAACCTGCCAAGGCAAACACTCCAATGCCTCTCAACTGCCACCTTGACCTTGATCCCAATGGTAAAGTTGTGGATCAAAAGGTATATCGCTCTATGATCGGCTTTCTGCTTTACCTTTGTGCATCTAGACCGGATATTATGTTGAGTGTGGGAATTTTTGCATGATTTCAATCCACACCTAAGCAAAGCCACTATGTGGCAGTCAATCGAATCTTTTGATATTTGGCTCATGCCCCAAACTTTGGCTTATGGTATCCCAAAGGTGCTTCATTTTATCTCATAAGATATTCAGATTCGTATTGGGCGGGAGACCATGTGGAGAGGAAGTCAACTTCGCGAGGTTGCCAATTCCTTGGTCGCTCTCTAGTAAGTTGGTCTTCAAAGAAAAAAAATGTGTTTCTCTCTTGTCCATCGATGTCGAATATGAAGTTGCTGCTATTTGCTATGCTCAGTTGCTTTGGATGAGGCAAACTATAAAGGATAACGGTGTCACTAGTGACAAAGTGTCTCTTTATTGTGATAATATTAGTGCTATCTCGATCTCCAATAACCCAGTTCAGCATTGCGAGACGAAGCATGTCAGTATTCGTCACCATTTCATCCAGGATCATATCAAGCGTGGGGAAATTGATCTCATTTACCTTAACACTAATGATCAACTTGCAGATATATTCACAAAGCCTTTGAATGAAGCAAGATTTCACGAGTTAAGGCATGAGCTAAATATCATTGGTTTGAGTAATGTGGATTGAAATTACGCACATCCCACCACTCTCATCATTCTATTCTCTTTGGATGTAGGCATGGATTTAGTGGGAGTGTTGTTCTCTCGATGAAATCTCCCTCCCCCAATTATGCATAAATCAATCAAGTCTTTCACATTAGTCATCGTTGATGACACTTGTGCTTCAAAGACGAGTTTTGGTCATGGGCCCAAGGTTCAAATCTTTGCGGTGTCATACCATTTGACTGCAAAAATAGGTGTCCTCGGACATCGCCCCTTCCTCGTGAGACATTTGCTTCTTAAAGAGCTTTCTAGTTTGTGGCGTGTTTCTCAGTCTTATTTCTCTTCCTTTGTGTGTCTCTTTACTTCCTTGAAGTCTGTTCTCTCTATTTAGCTTGGTTGAATTATCTGGGTTTTTCCGCCATTTTTTGGTTTCGTGTTTGGGGTTGGGATGTTCCCGTGACACAAGCGGTACAACCGCTCAGGCATGGCTGGTACTACCACTCATATCCGTTGTACTACCGTTTCAGGAACTGCCTGGGGGGTTACGAGATGGGAACGGGGGTTCTAACTTCCCCCGTACCCATCTTCTTCTCCTCCCTCTCGTTCTCCCTCCCGCAAGCGGTCACAATCCCATGGAGGCCAGCTTCGTTTCTCCCCCTCTCCTCCTTGCGCCATGGACTCATGTATTGCACGTGTTTTTTCCCTTCGGTGTGGTGCTTTTCACATCTTGTTCGAGGGCAATGCATGCGGTACTTTCCTGGTTAGATTGGTGGATTCTAGGAGTAAGTAGGTCGGCATTTGTCTCCTTGTGTCAGTATTCTCTATTTTGTCATCATTTGCGTGAGAATTGTCTCACCGGTTCTTCCGTTCCCGTGTCGCGGAAGCAGTTTCATCGTCCGAGCTGAAGTACCGCTGCTAGGTGACCGGTACTACCGCGCGAGCGGAAGTACCGCTCCCAAAGCGCAGTACTACCACTGCTACTATAGAAGCTCTCTTTTGTGTGTTTGTTTCTCGGAGGTCTTTCCATTTCTTGCATTCTTGTTTGTTGCTTGGAATTCACTTGTGTATTGTCCCCTTTCCTCTCTTTTTCACTCACTTCCACGTGATGGTGACTACATCCCTAGTCCTCGCATGAATCGTGGTCGGCCTGGTGGTTCCAAGCGGTTCCGTACGACAAAAGTTATCAGGGCCAGTGCTAGATCCAGTCAGCCTATGCAACTGATGAAGCAGACTGTTTGCAAGAAGAAGGCTCCTGATGGCCCTGATGAGATGACCAATGTTGAGTTTGTGGCGTTCCGCAAGTGTAACCCATACCGTCAACCTCAATACGAGTGCATGGTTGGTCGCCCCTTCTGGACCAAGGACTAATCTGAAGAACCGAACCAATCTATTTGTGCCTAGTGTCAAGTCCATCGACACGGGGCACATGGCCAGCAATCCCCACACTGCCTACTTTGCTGAAGACCTTGCTTTATGTGTTCAGTGGGGTGTGATTCCCATCATCAGTTTCAACAACGATTTCGATTGCGAGGTTGTGGCTCAATTATATGCCACAGTTCACTTTCACGCGGATGATAAGCGTCGTTTGATTTGGATGACTGGTGACAGAGTTTTGCGCTCCGACTGGAAAACTTTTATGAACTCTTTGGGCTATGAAGATCGTGGACTGAAGGAGTCTATTGGACTGAGGCCACACACTGAGGTCAGGCCTATTCACATTAACAAACTTATTCGCTACTCCAAGGTTGTCCAAACTGCCAAAGGTGCTCGCATTGAGCTTGTAACTTTTCTAGACATTATGCATCGCATCTTCCACAACACCCTGTTTCCTCGGGTTGGAAGCAAGGATCAGGTTCACTCCTATCTTGTGAATCTTCTGCTTCTGTGCATCAAGGAGAAAGGCAATGATTCTACTTTTGATGTTTTCCACATCATGTGGAAGGAGCTTCGGTCTGTGGTTCTTGACAGGGAGGTGCCCATCTATGGCCCCTATCTGTTCAAGCTCATTGAGGATACCTGGGCTGTTATTTTTCTTGGTGAGCACATGGTGACTGATCATATGGTATTTCATGGTGTCCTCAAGCTTCGTGTGAAGGAAAACTAGGGCATTTCACCTTCGGTTCAGAAATTGCTGCCACTGACTCTGATGATGAGCCTGAGCCGGACTACACTGGTGAGACTTATGTTTCTCCTTCTGAGCTTGTTCCGTCTTGGGCAGGCAAACTAAAGATGAAGCTGCAGAACCTTCTATGCTTTCAGGTTAAAGTGCAATACAAGGCCCATGTGGAGTCCAAGAAATCTCACAGCCATCACAAGATCATCATGAGGAAGATGGGTCTGACTGTGGACAATGGGTCTTAGGACCGGATAAGTGACGAGGAGGAATGGGTCAAGAGGAATTGTTAGTGGGCTGAGTCAGATGAGGAGGTTATTGCTGCCAGTGAAGAAGAGGATGATGATGCGTAGGACTGATGTATCTGGCCATGACATCACCTTGTCTTGTTTTAGTTCTCTTTGCCCCTTTTGGTGTCTCGATGCCAAAAGGGGGGAGAGTTAGGGATTTGCCTTGCTGAGTCACGATTGTGTTTATTTGCATGTGTTTTATCTATCTCGTGAACTCGTTTATTGCTTGCTTTGCTTTATGTTTGTCCAAGACTTGTGTGAAGTTATGTATGGTGTAAGACATATGCTACCCCATCTATCCTATTATGTCTACAATCTTTATGTTGTGAGATCCCGTGTCTCATATGCTTGCTTCCTTTCTTTACCCATCTTTTGTTCAAGCAAGTAATGGCCTTGTCTATAAAATATAGGGGAGTGTTGATCCTAGTGTGTGGTCTCTGCATTCCAAAAGTATAGTCAAATAGAGCACACATCTAGGGGGAGCCCATCTATATTTTATAGGTTTTGGGTTTCCCTAACCTTACTATTATATTCTAGTGGCAAATCTGGTGTTGTCATCAACCCACCAAAAAGGGGGAGATTGTAAGAGCATAATCTTCCCTAAGTAGTTTTGTTGGTTGATGACAATACCTTCATAGACTAATCATGCGCTTTGAGCTTTTAGAGGTTATCAGGTGGCATGAGACGGTTGTTCTTCCCCTCAGATGTTAAATGAGAAGATGGAGTACTTTGTATAATTTAGTGTTGGTGGACATGAGCCATAGGATTATTTGTACCAGCAAGAGGGGGTCCGCATTCAGAAAGGTTTGGAGAATCTTTCACGTGCACATTCGTCTCCTCCTTTCCTCCTCAACACTTTGGAGCTGTCCTCTTGATTCTAGGTAAGCAGAAGTACTGCTGGGAGTAGAGCGGTAGTACCGCTTGGGTGGTATTGTCGCTCTCTACTTCCGACGCAACTTCCGCTTAGGTATCCCATTATTTCGATTTTGTTTAGGATAATTTCTTGAGCAAAAGTTTGTAGCAAAAGTACAGCCCTGAGCGGTACTGATGTACTGCCTCCCCTCTTTCTTTCTTGTCCGGGGTGTATGTTAGTGCGTAGCGAAGTACCGCTACTTGGAGTGACAGTAACGCTCCAGCAGAATTACCGCTCCCCCTATCGCCTGTTTGTTGGCTGCCCGACCTAAACTTCCGTGCAAGCGGAAGTACCGCTCCCCGGGCGGTACTACCGCTCCTGCACGACTTATGGGCAGAAAACGGCCAGATTTCTCCACCACTATATAAGTGGGTCTTCTTCCCCGTGGAGACTCACCTCTTATCCACCAAAAGCTCCATTGTTGCCCCAAGCTTGTTATTGCCCAATCTCCTTCCCTAGCCAACGATCCTTGTTGATTTCCTAGGGTTTGGAGGAGAGGGCCTCAATCTACACTTCCGCCAAGAGATATTTGATTCCTCCCAGTAATCCCTTGTGGGTCTTGTTACTCTTGGGTGTTTGAGCACCCTAGACGGAAGAGGTCACCTCGAAGCAATATTCCATTGTGGTGAAGCTTCGTGGTCTTGTTGGGAGCCTCCAATTAAGTTGTGGAGATTGCCCCAACCTTGTTTCTAAAGATTCAGTTGCCACCTTCAAGGGCACCAATAGTGGAATCAAGGCACCTCGCATTGTGTGAGGGTGTGAGGAGAATACGGTGGCCTTAGTGGCATCTTGGGGAGCATTGTGCCTCCACACCGCTCCAATGAAAACGTACTTCCCCTCAAAAGGAAGGAACTTCCGAACACATCCTCGTCTCCAACGGTTCCTCTTGTGGTTATTTCTAACCTTTACTTTGTGCAAAATTATTTGTTGTTATTATTGTGGATAGCATCTTATATGTTTCTCATCTAATTGCATATCTAGTCAACCTATTTGTTGCTAATCCTTAGCATTCTAAGAAAAGCTTAAAATTTCGGGGTTGCCTATTCACCCCCCTAGTCAACCATATCGATCCTTTCAGACGTGCATTATTTCTCACTACCTGGCCATCTTTGTATTGCTTGTTTTGGTAGATTGCGGCTGCAACAAAAGTCCTTCCCTTGCGCTTAGGAATTCTTCTTGTTACTTCTTTGGTTTGCATCGGTTTTCTCTTGAAGAGGAAAGTGTGATGCAGCATAGGAGCAGTAAGTATTTCCCTCAGTTTGAGAACCAAGGTATCGATCCAGAAGGAGGGCCTCGTCAAGTCCAAAGTACATGCGCAAACACAAACAAGCTTGCTCCCAACGCTTCAAAGGGGTTGTCAATCCCTTCAAGATTGTTTGAAAAGTGAGATCTAAAGGCGGAAAGAGCAACGAAGTAAAAAGTGTAAGGCTGAAAATATGGTGTGGAGTAGACCGTGGGGACCATAGTGTTCACTAGAGCCTTCTCTCAAAATAGCAAGTATTACGGTGGGTGAACAAATTATTGTCGAGCAATTGATAGAACCGCGCAAAGTCATGACGATATCTAAGGCAATGATCATACATATAGGCATCACGTCCGAGACAAGTAGACCGATACTTTCTGCATCTACTACTATTACTCCACACATCGACCGCTATCCAGCATGCATCTAGTGTATTGAGTTCATGACGAACAGAGTAAGGCTTTAAGTAAGATGACATGATGTAGAGGAATAATCTCAAACCAATAATGAAAACCCCATCTTTTTACCCTTGATGGCAACAACACGATGTGTGCCTCGCTACCCCTTCTGTCACTGGGTGAGGTCACCGCACGGTATGAACCCAAAACCAAGCACTTCTCCCATTGCAAGAATCATAGATCTAGTTGGCCAGACAAAACCCACAACTCGGAGATAATTACAAGGATATGAAATCATGCATAAGAGAGATCAGAAGAAACTCAAATAAGATTCATAGATAATCTGATCATAAATCCACAATTCATTGGATCTCGACAAACACACCGCAAAAGAAGATTACATTGGATAGATCTCCATGAAGATCATGGAGAACTTTGTATTGAAGATCCAAGAGAGGGAAGAAGCCATCTAGTTACTAGCTATGGACCCGTAGGTCTATGGTGAACTACTCACACATCATCGGAGAGGTCATGGTGTTGATTAAGAAGCCCTCCGTGTCAGAATCCCCCCTCCGGTAGGGCACCAGAACGTGCCCCGGATGGTATCTTACGGAGACAGAAGCTTGCCGCGGCGGAAAAGTACTTTCGGTGATCTCCTGATTTGTTCTAGAATTTATGGGATTATATAGGCGAAAGACCTAGGTCAGGGGACCTCCAGGCATCCCACAAGCATGGATGGCACGCCCCACTGGCCGCGGGGTGGGGGCTTGTGGGGCCCCTGGGGCTCCCCTGCCTTGGCTCCCAAGTTCCCCGATCTTCTTCCGTTCCAAAAAAAATCTTTTCGGGGATTTTCTTCCGTTTGGACTCCGTTTCAAAATCTCCTCTAAAAGGGTTCAAAAACATGGAAAAAAACAGGAACTGGCACTTGGCACTAAGTTAATAAGTTAGTCCAAAAATATATATAAAAGGCATGCAAAACATCCAAAGTTTGACAAGATAATAGCATGAAAGCATCAAAAATTATAGATACGTTGGAGTCGTATCAAGCATCCCCAAGCTTAACTCCTGCTCGTCCTCGAGTAGGGAAGTGATAAAGAATGAATTTTTGATGTGGAATGCTACCTAGCATAGTTGTCTTTTGCAACTTCTTTCACGTGACATGAATGTTCAGATCCGTACGATTCAAAACAATAGTTTGCTATTGATATGAAAACAGTAATACTTCAAGCAAACTAGCAAAGTAATCATGAACTTTCAAAATAACAAGGCCAAAGAAAGTTATCCCTACAAAATCATATAGTCTGGCTATGCTCCATCATCCTCACACAACTAATGTAAATCATGCACAACCCCGGAATTGGCCAAGTAGTTTTTTCGCACTCTCACTTTCTCAAACTTTTTATAACTATCACGCAATACATGAGCGCGAGCCATGGATATAGCACTATAGGTGGAATAGAGTGTGGTGGTGGTTGTGAGACAAAAAAGAGGAGGACATGGTCACACTGACTCGGCATATCAATAGGCTATGGAGATGCCCATTAGTAGATATCAATGTGAATGAGTAGGGATTGCCATACAAGAGATGCACTAGAGCTATAAGTATGTGAAAGCTCAAAAGGAAAACTAGTGGGTGTGCATCCAACTTGCTTGCTCACGAAGACCTAGGGCAATTTTGAGGAAGCCCATCATTGGAATATAAAAGCCAAGTTATATAGTGAAGATTCCCACTAGCATATGGTAGTGACAAAGCAAGAAGCTCTGAATCATGAAGAACATGGTGCTATCATGAAGCACAAGTGTGTAAAAAAATAGTAGCATTGTCCCTTCTCTCTTTTTCTCTTTTTTTTCATTTGGGCTCTTAGGCCTCTCTTTTTTTCTTTTTTCTTTTCTCCATTTTTTTGCGCTCTTTGGCCTCTATTTTTTTAATTTCCTCACATGGGACAATGCTCTAAAAATGATGATCATCACACTTTTATTTACTCACAGCTCAAAATGATGATGACTCTATAGGAAATGCCTCCCGCAGTGTATCGGGATGTGCAACGATCTAGCATGGCGTATGACGTTGAAACATCTCGCTAGCTATCTTACGATCATGCAATGGCCATATGAGAGTGACGGCACAAGTCATGAGACGGAACGGTGGTAGTTGCATGGCAATATATCTTGGAATGGCTATGAAAATGACATAGTAGGTAGATATGGTGGCTGTTTTGAGGAAGGAATTTGGTGGGTTTGTGCACCGGCGAGAATTGTGCGGCACTAGAGAGGTTAGCAATGGTGGAAGGTGAAAGTGCATCTATACCATGGACTCACATTAGTCATGAAGAACTCACATACTTGTTGCGGATGTTTTTATTAGTAATCGAAACAAAGTGCTAAACGCATACTTCAAGGGGAAGGGTTGGTAGGTGTAAACCATCACGCGATCCCGACCTCAACACAAAGGATGACAATCAATAGATCAATTATGCTCCGACTTCCTAACATAGCGGTTCACCATACGTGCATGCTACGGGAATCACTAACTCCAACACAAGTATCTCTAGATTCACAACACCCTACTAACATAACTCTTAATATTACCGAATCCATGTCTCAAAACTAACTGAGAGGAATCGAAACTTCTCTTTCTACTCAATGCACATGAAGATGGAGGTTTTTGCATCCTCTTTGGGTACCTAGCACATTTGGAACTAGTTTCATAGCATAAGCCAACTACCAAATTACGCACCGTCGTGCTCTAAAGATATAAGTGAAGCACGAGAGCAAAAGTATCTAGCTCAAAAGATATAAGTGAAGCACAATGAGCAAAAGTATCTAGCTCAAAAGATATTAGTGAAGCACTATGAGCATTCTAGCAAGATCACGATGAGTGCATGTATCTCTCTCTCAAAAAGGTGTGCAGCAAGGATGATTGTGATACAAGAAAAAGAAAAGACTCCTATGATACAAGACTCTCCAAGCAAACCACATATCATGTGGTGAATAAAAATATAGCTCCAAGTAATGTTACCAATTGATTGAAGACGAAAGAGGGGATGCCTTCCCGGGGTATCCCCAAGCTTAGGCTTTTTGGTGTCCTTGAATTCGGCTTGGGATGCCTTGGTCATCCCCAAGCTTGAGCTCTTTCCACTCCTTATATCTTTGTCCATGAGAACATCACCCAAAACTTGAAAACTTCACAACACAAAACTTAAAGAGAAACTTGTGATAACATTAGTACAAGAAAACAAACTACCACTTCTTTTGGTACTGTAGCAAACTTGAATTACATCTATATTGATGATGGGCTACTGTATTCTCACTTTTCCATGGCTAGTACCCCCCCCCCCCCGATACTAACCATAGTTTCAACAAAACAAGCAAACAACTCAACAAAAACAGAATCTGTCAAAAACAGACCAGTTTGTAGCAATATGTATACTTCATATACTTCTGGTTCCTCAAAACATCTGAAAAATTACGACGGCCTGGGCGAAAAGTATATAAATCAGTAGCAAAAGGAATCAACTCAAAATCTCTTTCTGAATAAAAATTAAAAATCATCTCGTGAGCGAAAAGTTTCTGTCTGTTTCCAGCAGGATCAAACAACCATTACCAAGAGTAGTCATAAAGGCTTTGCTTGGCTCAAACACAAAAAGAAACACAAAAAATACAATCACAACAGAATTATAAAGTGCGGACGCAACAAAACAGAAACAAAAAGATAAATTCATTGGGTTGCCTCCCAACAAGCGCTATTGTTTAACGCCCTTAGCTAGGCATAAAAGTCATAGAATCACGTATCGTCGTCTTTGATGCTCAAACCATAAGTGGCCCTCGTCATGGATTCATAACGCAATCTTATTTTCTTTCTAGGAAAGTGTTCCATGCCCTTCCTTAAAGGAAATTGAAATCTAATATTCCCTTCCTTCATATCAATGATAGCACCAATAGTCCTTAGGAAAGGTCTTCCAAGAATAATAGGGCATGTAGGATTGCAATCAATGTCAAGCACAATGAAATCCACGGGTACATAGTCCCTATTTGCAATAATAATAACATCATTGATCCTTCCCATGGGTTTCTTGATAGTAGAATCAGCAAGATGCAAATTAAGAGAACACTCTTCAATCTCATTAAAACCCAGAACATCACATAAAGACTTTGGAATCGCAGAAACACTAGCACCCAAATCATACAAAGCATTGCACTCATAGTTTTTTATTTTGGTTTTGATGGTAGGTTCCCACTCATCATGAAGCTTTCTAGGGATAGAGACTTCCAATTCAAGTTTCTCTTCAAGAGATTTTATCATAGCTTCGACGATAGGATCGGTAAAGGCTTTGTTTTGGCTATAAGCGTGTGGAGAGTTCAACATGGATTGCATCAAAGAAATGCATTCGATCAAGGAGAAAATATCATAATTGAGCAACTATCATAATTGTATTCCTTGAAATCCACGGTAGTAATTTCATTACTACTCAAAGTTTTAACGTCTTCTACTCCACTTTGAATGCTTTTATCATCAAGATAGATGGACTCCGAATCATTGGGGCACTTTTCAACCAAAGTGGATTCATATCCAGCCCCATAATCATTAGGTTTGACACAAGAAAACAAAGATTCAGTGGGAGTCACACCAAGCACTTTAAGATCTTCGTGATTCTCATCACGAGACCACGCCTTTTTAACCCATTCATGTCTAGCACGAATTTGGGCGGTTCTTTCTTGGCTCTCAATCATGGAAACACGCATAGCTTTCAAAGTTTCATCCATCTTGATTTTGGGAGGAGCGCATCTAACTTTCAAAGCATCAACATCACAAGAAGTTCTATCCACGCTCTTAGCCAAATCGTCAATTTTGAGTAGTTTTTCCTCTATGGACGCATTGAAAATCTTTTGAGAGTTGATGAACTCTTTGATATTACTCTCAAGATCAGAGGGTAATCTATTGTAATTTCCATTGGTATTGTTGTAAGAGTTGCCAAAGTTATTAGAGGAGTTACTAGGAAAAGGCCTAGGAACATAGTTTCCTCTAAAAGCATTGTTGTTGCCAAAGTTATTCCTACCAACAAAATTAACGTCCAAGCTAGCGTTACTACTCTCAATCAAAGAAGACAAAGGCATATCATTAGGATCCAAAGGAGCACTTCTACTAGCAACCAAATTCATTAACTCATCCATCTTAGCACTCAACGAGTTAATTTCTTCTATAGAGTGTACCTTCTTACTAGTAGGTGACCTTTCAGTGTGCCATTGAGAGTAGTTTGTCATGATGTTGTCTAAGAGCTTTGTGGCTTCCCCTAACGTGATTTCCATGAACGTTCCACCTGAGGCGGAGTCCAAGATATTTCTAGAAGCAAAATTCAAGCTAGCGTAAAAGATTTGAATAATCATCCAAAGGCTCAAGCCATGAGCGGGACAATTTCTAATCATTAACTTCATTCTCTCCCAAGCTTGTGCAACATGTTCATGATCAAGTTGCTTGAAATTCATGATATCATTACGGAGAGAGATGATCTTAGCCGGCGGAAAATACTTGGATATATAAGCATCTTTGCACTTATCCCAAGAATCGATACTATTTTTGGGCAAAGAAGAAAACCAAGTTTTTGCGCGATCTCACAACGAGAAAGGAAAAAAGCTTCAATTTAATCACGTCATTATCCACATATTTTTGCTTTGGCATATCGCAAAGCGCAATGAAGGTACTGAGATGGGATGCGGCATCTTCACTAGGAAGGCCACAGAATTGCTCTTTCATAACAAGATTCAGCAAAGTGGCATTGATTTCGTATGACTCCGCACTAGTGGCGGGAGCAATCGGAGTACTAATAAAATCATTATTATTAGTATTCGAGAAGTCACAAAGTTTGGTGTTTTCATTCATGGTGACTTCGGCAAGCAAGCAAGCACACAAGCAAACAAAGAGCAGACGAGAAAAAGGGGCGAACGAAAAGGCGAACAAAAAAGGCAAATTGGTGAAGTGGGGGAGAGGAAAACGAGAGGCTACTGGCAAACAAAGTAAATGCAAGAGATGAGTTTGCAACACCTACTTGGATGAGTTCTTGACTTGATCTTCCTCCCCGGCAACGGTGCCAGAAATTCTTCTGCTGCGGCAACAAAAGTCCTTCTGTGGCACTTAGGAATTCTTCTTGTTACTTCTCTGGTTTGCATCGGTTTTTCCCTTGAAGAGGAAAAGGTGATGCAGCACAGGAGCAGTAAGTATTTCCCTCAGTTTGAGAACCAAGGTATCGATCCAGAAGGAGGGCCTCGTCAAGTCCAAAGTACCTTCGCAAACACAAACAACCTTGCACCCAACGCTTCAAAGGGGTTGTCAATCCCTTCAAGATTGTTTGCAAAGTGAGATCTGAAGGCGGAAAGAGCAACGAAGTAAAAAGTGTAAGGCTGAAAATATGGTGTGGAGTAGACCCTGGGGGCCATAGTGTTCACTAGAGGCTTCTCTCAAAATAGCAAGTATTACGGTGGGTGAACAAATTACTGTCGAGCAATTGATAGAATCGTGCAAAGTCATGACGATATCTAAGGCAATGATCATACACATAGGCATCACGTCCGAGACAAGTAGACCGATACTTTCTGCATCTACTACTTACTCCACACATCGACCGCTATCCAGCATGCATCTAGTGTATTGAGTTCATGACGAACAGAGTAACGCTTTAAGCAAGATGACATGATGTAGAGGGATAATCTCAAACCAATGATGAAAACCCCATCTTTTTACCCTTGATGGCAACAACATGATGCGTGCCTCGCTACCCCTTCTGTCACTGGGTGAGGTCACCGTACGGTATGAACCCAAAACCAAGCACTTCTCCCATTGCAAGAATCATAGATCTAGTTGGCCAGACAAAACCCACAACTCGAAGATAATTAAAAGGATATGAAATCATGCATAAGAGAGATCAGAAGAAACTCAAATAAGATTCATAGATAATCTGATCATAAATCCACAATTCATCGAATCTCGACAAACACACTTCAAAAGAAGATTACATCGGATAGATCTCCATGAAGATCATGGAGAACTTTGTATTGAAGATCCAAGAGAGAGAAGAAGCCATCTAGTTACTAGCTATGGACCCGTAGGTCTATGGTGAACTACTCACGCATCATCGGAGAGGTCATGGTGTTGATGAAGAAGCCCTACGTGTCTGAATCCCCCCTCCAACAAGGCACCAGAACATGCCCCAGATGGGATCTTGCGGAGACAGAAGCTTGCGGCGGCGGAAAAGTACTTTTGATGATCTTCTAATTTTTTCTGGAATTTATGGGATTATATAGGCGAAAGACCGAGGTCAAGGGACCTCCAGGGGGCCCACAAGCCTGGATGGCGCCCCCCTGGCCGCGGGGTGGGGGCTTGTGGGGCCCCTGGGGCTCCTTGCCTTGGCTCCCAAGTTCCCCGATCTTCTTCCGTTCCAAAAAAAATATTTTCGAGGATTTTCTTCCGTTTGGACTCCGTTTCAAAATCTTCTCTAAAAGGGGTAAAAAACATGGAAAAATACAGGAACTGGCACTTGGCACTGAGTTAATAAGTTAGTCCAAAAATATATATAAAAGGCATGCAAAACATCCAAAGTTTGACAAGATAATAGCATGAAACCATCAAAAATTATAGATACGTTGGAGACGTATCATAGATCCACTTGGTAACGATGATATTGTGCTTGCGAGGATCATGCTGCTTGACAAGTTCCCACGCATTGTTGAGCTTGAATTGATGTAGTTCTTCTTACATTGCTTGAATCCACTCAGGCTCCATGAAGGCTTCATCAACCTTTGTGGGTTCTGTGATAGACACAAAGGAAGAGTGCCACAAAAGTTAGTTAAATGTGAACTTTTTGAGCAAGTGAGTGGACCTAGTGCATTGATGTCATCGAGGATTTTGTCAATTTGCACTTCATTTGCAACCCTTGGATGCACAAGTTGATGACTTTGTTCGTGTTGAGGAATTTGATCGGGAGCAATTTCCTCAGGGGCAGCGGCCCAAATTTCTTTGTTGTTTGGGATGACTTCTTCAACGGCTAGAGGTTCTTCAATGGGAATGATATCATCAGTAGACTTGAGCCTAATGGATTCCTCAAGAGGCATTTCATCTAACATAGGAGGCACACGCTCTCTTTGCGAGACGTTAGTTTCATCGAACCACACATCTTTAGTTTCAACAAGTTTGTTTTGATGGTTATTGAATATGTAGGTATGCGAGTCCTTTCCGTAACCAAGCATAAAACCCCCATGTGCTTTCGGTGCAAATTTAGAACTGTGGTGAGGATCTCTAATCCAGCATCTTGCATCGAAGAATTTAAAATAACTTACACTGGGTTTCTTGTCAGTGGGGAGTTCATATGACGTCTTGTTGAGAAACTTGTGAAGGTATACCGTGTTGATGATATGGCAGGCAGTGTTCATTGTCTAAGGCCAAAAGCAACGAGGATTCTGATGTTCTTCAAGCATAGTGTGATCCATCTCAACAAAAGTCATGTTCTTGCGCTCCATGACGCCATTCTGCTGAGGGGTATATGGGGCAGACAACTCATCGGTAATACCAAGTTCATCAAGATAATCATCAAGACCAGTGTTTATGAACTTATTCCCATTATGACTGCTGCTGTGCTTGATCTTGACGCTAAAGTACGTTGAGGCCCTTGAGGAAAATCATTTGGAGACTTCCTCCACTTCAGTTTTGTAGAAGATAATATGCACCCAAGTGTAACGTGAATAATCATCAACAATGACAAAGCCATATAGAGATGTTGCATTTGTTAGTGTGGCATAATGAGTAGGTCCAAACAGGTCCACGTGAAGCAATTCAAAGGGATGAGTGGTGGTCATGATAGTCTTTGAGGCGTGCTTGGATCTGGTCATCTTTACAGACTCACAAGCCCCGCACAGATGGTCCTTGAGGGATTTGACACCCTCGATGCCAATGATGGGATTCTTCTTCACATGAGTGTGCAGATTCCTCATGCCTACATGACCAACTACTCGATGTCGTAGCCAGCCCCCCGAGGCTTTTGCAAGTAGACACTTTGCCGGTTGTGGACCTGTAGAGAAATCAACAATGATGCGACCTTCAATAGTAAATAGACACCGCTATCATTTTTCACGACGTTCCATGGTACAAATTCAAGAACTCCAAAATATCAGGGAAAAGGATCAGTAGGCTTACGACCTCGTAGATGCAAACCAGCTGGAACTACACGTACACCCTTCAGTTGAGGAAGTGTGTGGGCAATTCGACCAGAATCGATAGAAAATTAGTCAATAACCCATTCAATCAACTCGCCAGGAATATGAACCCTAGATCGGTCCTCAACTCATAGCCACCGGAGCCATACACATGTTTCCTCTTCTTATATTTTCCAAAACAAAACTTACTGATACAAGGGCAGCATTACTTTTAGCATTTGGGATCACATTATCCTCTCTTTCTTGAAAGGAAACCATCCTCTGTTTCGATCTGTACCTTGCTGATTTTTTCTTGAACACTTCAACAATACACATTGTATTTTTCACATCCTTGGGAAGAATAGCGTAGAACTCACCCTTATGCATAAAAGTGTACTTATTTGTTCTTCCATGATGAAGAGCATTAACATCATGTTGCCACGGACGCCCCAAAATAAGATGACAAACATGTAGTGGCATAACGTCGCATTCCACCTTATCAACATAGCCATCAACACAAAAAGGCACCTTCACCCTATGTGTTACCTTCACTTTGCCCACATCATTTATCCACTTCATATAGTATGGTCTTGGGTGCTCCCATGTTATCAACAAAAGGGACTCCACCACATCCTTGATAATCATGTTGCTAGCACTACCACCATCAATTATTAGTTTGCAAACTTCTCGCTTGATGGTACATGCAGTTTGAAAAATACTTCGTCGTTGTCCTTGTTCAAAAATGGTCTTGTCGTCTCGCTGGACCTTATGTGCTAGCAAACTCTCCATATCAGCATCATCTTGAGGATAAAATAGTATGGTTTCACCATGACCTCTTTCGATTCTATCCTCTAACTTAGGTGTCTCATCTTCAGATTCTGAAATATATCTGCATCAACAAGTAGAACCCTTCATTGATTGGAACATTCATGCTTAATGTGTCCACGTCCTCCACACTTGTGACAAATAATATATACGATGATGAGATGACGTTGCATTAGATGAAACCGGAGAAACCTCCTTCGATGCAGCCGCCACTTTGCTTTGTTCACTGCTTCCCGACTTATATGAAGGAGCCGGTTTAGCACTAAACCCACCATCAATAGGAGGAGAACCATGTCGCCCACTATTGTAAGTTGGACGAGTCTCAGAAGCTTGCTTCTCCAATACCCAACGTTCAGCACGCTCCGCTTGATGAAGTAACTCATGAATATCATTATATTGCATTAAATCAACACGGTCACAAATCTTTTCTTCTAACCCCTCAAAGAAACGTACCATGGTTTCCTCCATGGACTCGCCTACAGTTGTACGAATCATCAAAACTTGCATCTCTTTGTAGTACTCATCAACTGATTTTGTACCTTGTGCTAGACGACGCAATCTACTATGAAGCTGGCGAGTGTAATAAGTAGGCACGAAACATTCCATCGTGATTCTCTTCATCTCAGCCCATGTCATTCGTCGCTCGTGAGTATGGTTCTTATTATCCCACCATACAAGAGCATACTTTATAAACTCCATTGATGCAACACGAACCTTCTTTTCTTCAGAGTAGTTGTGGCCATCAAAAATCTGAGTTACGCGCATCTCCCACTCCAAATATTTCTCCGGGTCGGAACAACGTCCCAAGAATTCAGGTATGGTTATGTTGATTCGACCTAAACCATCATCCTCCTGGGCACCATTGTCGCCATAGTCGTGGTGCCGCCCAGCCTGGCGATGAGCCTCCGCCTCATGCCGTGGTCGGTGAGGTAAGCCTCCGCGTGCATCGGAGTCCCCAGAAAAATCACCATCACCACCATTATGATGGTCACGACATCGTCGTGGTGAGTGTGACTATCGGGGTGCCACGTCTCTCGTCTGAAGGTGTTGAACTGCTACAGTGAGACGATTAAGACTCTCGATCACCACCTGTAGACTATGAGTACGTTGTCGATCAAAGACAATCAAACGCTCATTCAACCTGTCCTCAATGCCTACAATATTTGTAGACAACTCCTCAACCCTTGTATGGAGCTTCTTGTTATCTCCCTTGATCAACATCAGATGGATATGTAAATCATCACTTATCTCGAGATCCATCGAAAGTTTGTCGCCCTCCTCATGATCAGATTTATCATGTTCTGAGTTCGCCATCTCTCAAAAAATTGGATCAAATAGCAGGAAAAAAATTGTACCATGATCAACCTGGCTCTGATACCACTTTATGAGGAAAAAAAACCTCGAGGGGAGGGTCGATCCATTGTTGACCCGATCTTTCACGGCACCAAAGTCCATCGCAGCAAGAACAAGATGCAGGTTTACAAAGATCTTCACTAACCTCACAAAAACAACATGACAACCCTTCGATCCGAAGGAATAACATGGACGGACCGTATAGGCTCGGCATGTAATCTCTCACGTGTCGCGTCGTAGGAACTCACAAGCCAGTAGATAATTTTGCACAAGGTTTCTCTAAACTCAATAATGGTCGACGGGTAAAACACACACAGTGTCTAATTCATCTCAAAATAACCTAACCTACTTACAAAAGACTGGCTAGGCTTTATATTATAGCCGCACATCCTACCTCGCTTGGAAAGCAAGGACTTCCTACGTACAATAATACTTATGCTAAACCGACATGATTTAATTAAGGAAACAAAAACTAGTACTAGTTTTGGTGTATGCGCCATGAGCTCCTCATCTTCCGCTGGTGGCACCGATCAGATGTCCTTCAAACTTACCAACTCCGAATTATTTGGAATCCTCACGCCGATCCTCTCCTTTCTACGCAGGAATAAAAACCTAAAATATCTTTTAGTATTGATCCTGACGTAGCAACTACTACTACCAAATAGAGACTCTTCAGTCGTAGATTCCTTATCATGCACAACATAGGATACCTTCTCTTGTTTAAACCGATGGAAATTATATCCATCAACGTGACTCATCAATGCACCATCTTCATGATGCATGCATGGTTGTACGGACATATATGCAAGTAACACAAAATACCTGCCATTAATTTCCATTCATTCTTGTGTATCATGCTTGTCTTATAGATCTATAGTTTTCATGCTTAGCGTAACAGCAATGTCAACAAAAATTATAGATTCATCTTGAACACCGCCTGTAGCATATTCAGTTATTTGTGTTGTCGTGGCCATATCTCGACATTGTTTGTACATGTCTCCTCTCCTAAAGCCTACGAAGACTTTGGATTTGTCAAATTTCAAGATGACTACACAACTATATTTGCCAAAGATGACAATCATATCAAGATCATAAATCATTGAGATAGACATGAGGTTAAACCAAAGGGATTTGACATGCATGACTTTGTCCATGTGTTGGTCCTCGGATATAGCAACCTTACCAAGACCTAATATTTTGCTATTTCCTTTGTCTGCGTAGGTGATATGTGTTAGAGAATATTTGTCTATATGTGGTTTTGGTAATTGATGACAATCCCTATGGACTAATGGTTGCATTGAGTTATATTTGAAGGATTTGTCCATAGCCACTTCTTGAAGTCCATCTGTTTGTTTCAAGGAGTTTATTTGATGTCCAAGGTGGTATTCAGAGTATTACCGAAAGATTGGTCATAAAGACACAAGGTTGATCAAGACAAACCAAAGAGTAAATCAAGATGATCGACACACAAAGTGTACAAGATGTACTTAGAGGGATCAAGTGATCCCATGGTATGGTAAGCATTGTCCATAATGCTTTTGTGTACTAACCCATGGTCTTCATGAGAGTTCTATGTGGGGTTAGGTGTGTTTCCATGGGTTTGCGTCAAGAGGAAGATATCATTCAACCTATGAAGGATAACATCAAGTGTTGATCGTCATCAAGATTGCGGTATGCAAGTTAAAGTGGAGCATCACAAAGATATCATGCTTGAAGGTTGCCGTCCATTGTGGTGGCAATGGACTTGTGAAGATGTGCTGAAGAGTGGCTCACCCATAGTGAGTATGGGGGAGTAATCAACTCGTGTTCATCAAACCAACGCAATCGAGAAAGGTGGTCCATCTTGAGGAAGCCAAGATCATCATCATCTAGCTCAAGAGGACTAAGTGCAAGGTACAGGTTTGCCCTTGATAGGTTTCTCTATTGTAGGATAGATTGTCGTACTGTCAAGGGGGCTCTCAAGTGAGTAGCTTGATCGTATCGTTCGCTGAGATCTCAAACCATTTGCATCTTTGCATCATACTTCTTGGTTCTTGTTTGGTGTTTATCTTTGTGAGTTTTAGAGCTTATGGTCATCTTCATGACAAGCTCGAGTTCATCGAAAACGGAGTCCATATGCATCTTCTATGATGTTTTCGATGTTGTTAGTTTTGGCTGGTTCTTCATTCGTAGAGGTCTCACATATCTGTATCATTGGCATTTTCACATTTGCATGTTCTTTAGATTTCCATCGTTGTTTGGATAGCTCTTGCCGTCTACCATCGATGTTTTTCATCTGCATGTTCATTTGTAGAGGTCTTATATCGATGTTGTAAGATTTTCACATCTCTATATCATCTACCATCGCTGTTTGGATAGCTCTTATCGACTTGAATCCAACAAGCTTGAGTTTGCTCGATTCGGAGCTCGTATGTGGAAGTTATGGAAGTTTCAATGGCCAGCTGTAGTACCGCACGTGCCAGCTGTAGTACCGCTCTTGGAGCGGTAGTAGTTTTTAACTACCGCTCTTTGGCGGTAGTACCGTCTGGTACTACCGTGCCGTCAGACTTTTGCACAACCGCAGCCTCAGCCGTGATAGGCACGAAAGTATTCTTTTACTACCGTGGTTGGTGAACCTACCGTGCGGTAGTACCGCTCCTAGCAGCGGTAGTACCGCTCTGCTCGGGCTTTGAGTGGGGGTAACGGTTGGATTCTTTCCCCCACTATATAAAGGGGGTCTTCTTCCCCATTGGATCTAATCCATCCGTTGAGCTCGTGCTCTTCCCCCATTGTTGACCTTCTTAGAGCTTGCTAACTCCCAATCCCTCCAATGATTCTTGCTAGTTCTTGAGGGAAAAGAGAGAGGAGATCTAGATCCACATCTCCACCAATCACTTTCTCCTCTATGTGAGGGGAACCCCTTGAATCTTGATCTTGGAGTTCTTTGTGAGCTCCTTGTACTTCCTCTCATATTTCTCCATAGCTTTTGTTGTTGTGGAGGGATTTGGGTTTGAGGGACTTGACCACTTCGTGTATTCTTGTCATTGCATTAGTTGCATCGGTTTGGGTTCTCCACGGTGATACGTGGAAGTGAGAAGTTGAGAATCTTATTACCCATGGGTACTTGGTACCCTAGAGATGGTTCTTCGTGGATGCTTTGGTGTCCTAGAAGCTTGGTGGTGCCACGGAGCTCAATCATTGTGGTGTAAAGCTTCGGGGTCTCCAATTAAGTTGTGGAGATTGCCCCGAGCATTTGTGGTCACCGCGAAGCCATATGCCATTGTGGTAAAGCTTCGTGGTGTTGTTGGGAGCCTCCAATCAACTTGTGGATATTGCCCCAACCTTGTTTGTACGGGCTCGGTGACCACCCTTAAGGGTCCCTTAGTGGAATCACGACATCTTGCATTGTGGGAGGGCGTGAGGATATTACGGTGGCCTTAGTGGCATCTTGGGGAAAATTGTGCATCCACACCGCTCCAAACAGAGATTAGCATCCGCGAGGGAGTGAACTTCGGGATACATCGTCGTCTCCACATGCCTTGTTTATCTCTTACCCGAACCCTTTACTTATGCACTTTACTTTGTGATAGCCATATTGTTTCTTGTCATATATGTTGCTATCACTTAGTTGTTTATCTTGCTTAGCATAAGTTGTTGGTGCACCTATGTGAGCCTAGTTGTTTTAGGTTTTGTGCTTAACAAATTAAACGTTAGTTTTATTCCGCATTTGTTCAAGCCTAACCCGTAATTATTTTAAAGCGCCTATTCACCCCCCCCCCTCTAGGCGACATCCACGCCCTTTCAATATGCTTCAATGGTGATGGAGTTAATGGAATGTTCATCAATAGAATCTTGTCACCAGTCATGTGATTAGTAAATCCACTGTCAAGAACCCACTCAGTGGTTTGAGGATTGGGATCCTGCAGATGAATTAGTACAACTTACCATCTCATATGCTTCAGAGTGAAGAATATGATATCAAATTCATCACACTTCAATTTCATCAAAAAGTGTAGAGTTAAGATAATATGAGGTCGTTTGAAATGATAATCAATTCATCATGGTTAAGTTGCCTCCTTTCAAGCATTTCCTCGGGTCTCCAGCAAATTCTTGAGACAATCAAGTTCGTGTGGAGACCTGGCATGCATAAGCGGTTAGTCCAATTTCTTCACCACCCACATCTGAAGGGGTGTGTAACGCCCAAGATGCGATCCTATCCTTATTTTGGCGTGAGGGTCTCGACAGGGATAGAAGCGCATCTCGTCATTTTGCAAGAATGGATATTGTTACAAGTACACATAATCGTACGTGAACTAATAATGATCAAATGAATGATCCTGAACAACTACTTACATCATATATAACCCCATCTTGTCCTCGATCGGAGAAGGAGCTCATGAAAGAGTCAATCACAGTTACGCACTCAGTTGGCACATTTTAATTCAGCTTACTTCAAGTTATCTAGAACCGGATGTTAACCGAAGTTTCCAAGTTGCCACATAACCGCGGGCACGGCTTTCCGAAATATTTAACCCTCCAGGGGTGCTCCAACTAGTCCATCACAAACTACCACAAGCCGCATAGAAATCTTCGACCACGAAACTCACGATCTCGTTGGACTCGTTAGTGGAAAACCTCAACTTTGAGAAAGTCTGAAAGCCTCATCGGAGTCCCGATGCACAAGATATTTCGTAAAAGACAAAACTAATCCAGCAAGGCCGCCCGCGTGCCGACAGACCCGATAGGATCTGCATATCTCATTTTCACGGCATGACCGAATGATCTAGACGTCGGGTTGGCTGAAACCCCGTGTGGCCACGGGGCGCCGCACATCGCTCAGATTGGATCAACACTCATGACGAGCAGTGACCCGGGTTGTTGATTAATTATCCATGGGGTCCGAAAAGTCCCGATGCAATTTTATTAGGTTATTAGGCAAATGTAGTACCAAAGTTGGGCCTTGCCAGACAAGATTTAACTAAGAAGAAGCATCAAGGAGGTCCCCATAACAACCCCGATCATGTTAGGAGCGCTCAGTTATGGAATATAACACCGGTAGCCGAAACTAAGGCGACAAAGGTGGAACAAAACACCGGGCTAGAAAGGCCGAGCCTTCCATCTTTTACCAAGTATATAGGTGCATTAATTTAAATAGCATTAATATGGTAATATAACAAGGAGCCCATGTTATCACATGGAAGCAACTGCACCTGCAACTAGTAACGCTATCCAATGGTTAAGCAAGCGGTAACATAGCCAATCAGTGGTTTGCTAGGTTGTAGAAATGTTGAAGGTTTTCATGGCAATGTTGGGAGGCTTATTAAACAGGTGATAGGCATCAAGACATAGCGATAGAAACGAAACAACTAGCATGACAATGATAGTAATAGTATCTAGGGAAATGATCATCTTGCATGTGATCCTGCTTGGAAGAAGAACGACACCGTGAAGCGGACGAACCAACGTAGTCGAACGGATCCTCACACTCTGAAGCGGATCGGAACTCTATCAAGAAGGAGCAAGCCGGAAACAAGAATCAACACACGATATTCACCATGGCACATGCACGATATGATGCACAACCTAATGATGCATGTCCATTTAAATTATGAAAGGCATGGCATGGCAATTCACAACAATCAACACTACATATTAAGTGAAGCTCAATATACAACGAGTTGCATATTGACAAAACTCCACATACGAATTATTTAGTTCACTCCCATTTAGGTACACGGCAATACTAAATGTTGTTTAAACATGGCAAGAGGTGAAGCATGTGATTCTACACGCCATTCTAGTCGATTTGCATATATGGACCATCGCCAACGGAGCTACGGTTCAAAAGATACGTGCAACACGGGATATTATGCCATGAATGCAACATGCATGCAATTTTATTAAACACTCGGAAGAAGGATATGAAGCATGTGTCGCCATGGTGAACGAAAGGGAACCATGGCGGCAAAACAGAAACGATGCCACGACAACGTTTCGGTTCCGATGACTCGATGATATACGGGTGCCAACGATTTGTGAGCCTGTGTGTGTCATGCCAAAGAATGATAGGGTGATCCTGTTTACCGGCTCCCATGTGCCGGAGGCATGATTATGAGGTATGTGCAACTAAAAAAATACTATGAGGTGCAAAAGAAAATAAAAAAATAGAAAAAAACAGAGACAAAAATAATTCGGTCTCTATCGGATTTGACCCGAGGACCCGCGGTTGCAAACCGACGGGCTAACCAGTTGGACTACCAAGCAATTATTTGACCCCAGGACCCGCGGTTGCAAACCGACGGGCTAACCAGTTGGACTACCAAGCAATTATTTGACCCCAGGACCCGCGGTTGCAAATCGACGGGCTAACCAGTTAGACTACCAAGCAATTATTTGACCCCACGACCCGCGGTTGCAAACCGACGGGCTAACCAGTTGGACTACCAAGCAATTATGACAAAGGGGTGGTTTGTACGGTACGAGTCTATGTAAGGAGGCATGATTTGCATATATGGACCATCGCCAACGGAGCTACGGTTCAAAAGATACGTGCAACACGAGATATTATGCCATGAATGCAACATGCATGCAATTTTATTAAACACTCGGAAGAAGGATATGAAGCATGTGTCGCCATGGTGAACGAAAGGGAACCATGACGGCAAAACAGAAACGATGCCACGATAACGTTTCGGTTCCGATGACTCGATGATATACGGGTGCCAACGATTTGTGAGCCTGTGTGTGTCATGCCAAAGAATGATAGGGTGATCCTGTTTACCGGCTCCCATGTGCCGGAGGCATGATTATGAGGTATGTGCAACTAAAAAAATACTATGAGGTGCAAAAGAAAATAAAAAAACAGAGACAAAAATAATTCGGTCTCTATCGGATTTGACCCGAGGACCCGCGGTTGCAAACCGACGGGCTAACCAGTTGGACTACCAAGCAATTATTTGACCCCAGGACCCGCGGTTGCAAACCGACGGGCTAACCAGTTGGACTACCAAGCAATTATTTGACCCCAGGACCCGCGGTTGCAAATCGACGGGCTAACCAGTTAGACTACCAAGCAATTATTTGACCCCACGACCCGCGGTTGCAAACCGACGGGCTAACCAGTTGGACTACCAAGCAATTATGACAAAGGGGTGGTTTGTACGGTACGAGTCTATGTAAGGAGGCATGATTTGCATATATGGACCATCGCCAACGGAGCTACGGTTCAAAAGATACGTGCAACACGAGATATTATGCCATGAATGCAACATGCATGCAATTTTATTAAACACTCGGAAGAAGGATATGAAGCATGTGTCGCCATGGTGAACGAAAGGGAACCATGACGGCAAAACAGAAACGATGCCACGATAACGTTTCGGTTCCGATGACTCGATGATATACGGGTGCCAACGATTTGTGAGCCTGTGTGTGTCATGCCAAAGAATGATAGGGTGATCCTGTTTACCGGCTCCCATGTGCCGGAGGCATGATTATGAGGTATGTGCAACTAAAAAAATACTATGAGGTGCAAAAGAAAATAAAAAAACAGAGACAAAAATAATTCGGTCTCTATCGGATTTGACCCGAGGACCCGCGGTTGCAAACCGACGGGCTAACCAGTTGGACTACCAAGCAATTATTTGACCCCAGGACCCGCGGTTGCAAACCGACGGGCTAACCAGTTGGACTACCAAGCAATTATTTGACCCCAGGACCCGCGGTTGCAAATCGACGGGCTAACCAGTTAGACTACCAAGCAATTATTTGACCCCACGACCCGCGGTTGCAAACCGACGGGCTAACCAGTTGGACTACCAAGCAATTATGACAAAGGGGTGGTTTGTACGGTACGAGTCTATGTAAGGAGGCATGATTTGCATATATGGACCATCGCCAACGGAGCTACGGTTCAAAAGATACGTGCAACACGAGATATTATGCCATGAATGCAACATGCATGCAATTTTATTAAACACTCGGAAGAAGGATATGAAGCATGTGTCGCCATGGTGAACGAAAGGGAACCATGACGGCAAAACAGAAACGATGCCACGATAACGTTTCGGTTCCGATGACTCGATGATATACGGGTGCCAACGATTTGTGAGCCTGTGTGTGTCATGCCAAAGAATGATAGGGTGATCCTGTTTACCGGCTCCCATGTGCCGGAGGCATGATTATGAGGTATGTGCAACTAAAAAAATACTATGAGGTGCAAAAGAAAATAAAAAAACAGAGACAAAAATAATTCGGTCTCTATCGGATTTGACCCGAGGACCCGCGGTTGCAAACCGACGGGCTAACCAGTTGGACTACCAAGCAATTATTTGACCCCAGGACCCGCGGTTGCAAACCGACGGGCTAACCAGTTGGACTACCAAGCAATTATTTGACCCCAGGACCCGCGGTTGCAAATCGACGGGCTAACCAGTTAGACTACCAAGCAATTATTTGACCCCAGGACCCGCGGTTGCAAACCGACGGGCTAACCAGTTGGACTACCAAGCAATTATGACAAAGGGGTGGTTTGTACGGTACGAGTCTATGTAAGGAGGCATGATTTGCATATATGGACCATCGCCAACGGAGCTACGGTTCAAAAGATATGTGCAACACGAGATATTATGCCATGAATGCAACATGCATGCAATTTTATTAAACACTCGGAAGAAGGATATGAAGCATGTGTCGCCATGGTGAACGAAAGGGAACCATGACGGCAAAACAGAAACGATGCCACGATAACGTTTCGGTTCCGATGACTCGATGATATACGGGTGCCAACGATTTGTGAGCCTGTGTGTGTCATGCCAAAGAATGATAGGGTGATCCTGTTTACCGGCTCCCATGTGCCGGAGGCATGATTATGAGGTATGTGCAACTAAAAAAATACTATGAGGTGCAAAAGAAAATAAAAAAACAGAGACAAAAATAATTCGGTCTCTATCGGATTTGACCCCAGGACCCGCGGTTGCAAACCGACGGGCTAACCAGTTGGACTACCAAGCAATTATTTGACCCCAGGACCCGCGGTTGCAAACCGACGGGCTAACCAGTTGGACTACCAAGCAATTATTTGACCCCAGGACCCGCGGTTGCAAACCGACGGGCTAACCAGTTGGACTACCAAGCAATTATTTGATCCCAAGACCCGCGGTTGCGAACCGACGGGCTAACCAGTTGGACTACCAAGCAATTATGACAAAGGGGTGGTTTGTACGGTACGAGTCTATGTAAGGAGTAAACCTGAACCAAAATCATAACAAACAGGGGCATCTGAGATTCGAACCCCACAGATCCCTCGGGTGGACACGCTGGGGACTAGCCAGACCGACTGCGGCTGCGTTCCTGATAGAAGATCAAGTGGTTATCTACAAACACTAACAGAGTCGGGGCCTCCTTCTCCACGAACGCACCTTCGTCGCTGGCAACGAAATGGAGACTCTGGCAACCGCGGCGCGAGGGAACCGGCCGGACCCGAGGCCATGGCGACAAGGAAGCTCCACCAGGTGCGGCTCACGGTAGATCGGGCGGATTTGAGGCAGACAACGCGATGGAGCTTCGGCTCCCGCTCGTGTAACAGAGAGACATGAAAGATGAGGGAGGCCAGTGAGAAAAGAGAGAAAGAGAGGGAGGAGGATAAAACGGCGCGACGGGGCTGGGGCCTGCACGACGGAGAAGCGAGGCTGGAGGAGGTGCGAGCGGGCACAGCCAACAGTGCTCGAGCGCTCGTTTTCCCTGCGCATGGTCATGGCGCGAGGCGGCCCGGACCTAGGCGATGCAAGCGACGCGCAGTAGAGCTGGACATCAGGCGCAGGCGCACGAGGAGCTCATTTCCTCAAAATGTTCGCGTGTTACCACCAAGAGGTGCTTGCAGCGCGATACCGACGACGGACTCCGACGGACAAGCGAGGAGGCACGAAGCTCGCGAGCTGCACGAGCCCATGGTCGGGGTCGAGGTGCTGCGGGCTAGCTCTTGCAATGAGGGGACGAGCGTCTGGAGGTGGAGGCGAGGTCAACGGTGGGGCTGGGCAGGAGGAGGCCCTCGAGGCTGCTCCAGGGCGAGCGCCATCGGGCATGGGGACGCGGCTGGACGCGTCCATGCGCGGCAGGGGAGGAGATTGGCTTGGCATTGCGGTTAAACCGGTGGGCAAAATGAGTTGGAGACCAGGTGCTAGCTGCGGCGGCTGGATTGGGAGGGATCCCTATGGGATGCGGTTGTAGGCGGCTGAGGGAATGGATCTAGGGTTTGGTCTGAATTTGGTCTAGGATGGACTACATATAGGAAAACTGGTTTAGGTTTGGACCCTTTGATTTCGATCGGACGGTCGAGAAAATAAATTAAGAGAGACCAATTGACAAATCGATGACGGTTTGGGGTATTATTACGCGGTTGATCCGGACCCAAAGGTTACGACCGTCGGGTTCGGCTTCCGGGAGGTTTTCGGGCTAGGTTGCGCATAGGGCTAGTGCGTATGCAGAGGGGCTAGGCGGAGATAAGAGGGAAAACGGATAGCCCGGCATCACATTTTGAAAAACAAAACGTCCGATAATTTGATCGGATATAGTGCCGCTATACATTTGACGGTTCGGGTCTTAAACGCACATCGATTGCAACGAAATTTGGCATGCGGCGTACCTATAATAAAATAAGACCGCACGCCCACTTTCAACCCAATCCAAGAATGTTTTATACACACTTTTAAAAACAATATTTTAATGATGTCGTGAGCGCGTGCTTTTGTGGTTGGTCTCAAAACGATCAACGACAAAACTGATAGAACCGACAACTATTAATGGATGCAAGTTTTGAAAACTGGTGGCACCGGAGTGCCGATGCAATGCGGATGATGTGAATGGTGCGATGATGAATGCGACAAACAATCTAATCACACGGCAGCAACGGGGTAAAAGGGAAATCTTCTGGAGCGTCAGCCTCGGGCTGTTACAACTCTCCTACACTAACAAGAGATCTCGACCCGAGATCAAAGAATGAAAAGGGGAGAGGAAGAGGAAAGCAAGAGGTAAAACTTAGTTGCTTCTTTGACAAACGAGTGAAACTAATGAATCTTGAAGGATCCAAAGAGATGAAGAATGATATGAGAACAAGCAAGAATTCACACAAAAATTCGACAGCACTTCGATAGGAAAGAGAGGCAAAATTTTGATAAGATGGAAAGATCTTGACAAGATTCACAACAAAACAACTAAATTAATATGCAAGGAAAGAACATGAAAGAAGACACAACACTCAGGTTGAATGAATAAGAAAGGAAACAACGCGATCTTGACAAAACTAGATAATGGATAAAAGAGAGCAACATCGCAACAACTCCGGAACAAGAGAATAGGAACTAGATCATTGGAAAGAAGGAATGGAGAAGAAAATGAAAACTACTACCACAATTGAATTGAAGAGCACCCTTATAAGAAGCTATGAACGTAGTTGTTGAAAAAACAACAACGAAAAGAACAAGCTTGTTGTGGACTTATGAAAAAAATCCCAAAATAATGAGGCGAGAACCAGCCACTAACAGAAACAAGGATTGATTGGATGCAACAAGAAAGGCAAAAATTCTTACACCAAGAGGATATATTGAGAACTTGGATCAACGATAATCACCATAATAGCAACAATCCTTAGGAAAAGCTTTAGGTGAAATCTAAATCCACATAACTCCATGAAGAAACCATGCGTTAAAATAAGTCATGACCAAGGAATTGCTAGGTTTAATTATCTAATTCCTGAAACAAATTCTCTTCTGGACTCCTCCACAAACAAGAATGCTATAACACCACCTCAAGGAAAAGGAGGAAGGATTGCACTTGAATATGCAGGACAAAGAATACTTGAGGTACTACAACAAGAATCTTGAAAAACACTTGAGAATGAATTAATTTCTAAACAAACCACCATGAAGAACCTCTGTAACAAAACAATGATGAAAAAAAATGAAGGATGAAAGAATAATATTATGGCCTTGCAAAGATTTAGATGAAACTTCACAAAGAGATACTTGAGAAAACTTGCAACTCCGGAAAAGACAAGATAAGAACACTTGGGATAAAGAATTGATATCGTGAACAACTCCATAAGAAGAATTGAAATCACTGTAATGAACAAAAATAAGAATTATGTTATGCTTATCCTTCATCAAGTTAAATTGATGACAAGCCATGTTGGGGAACGTAGTAATTTAAAAAAAATCCTACGCTTCACAAGGATCTATCTAGGAGAAACCAACAACGAGCAATGGGGAGAGCATCTTCATACCTTTGAAGATTGCTAAGCGGAAGCGTTACTAGAACGCGGTTGATGGAGTGATACTCGTAGCGATTCAGATCGCGGTGGATTCCGATCTAAGCGACGAACAACGGCGGCTCCGCGTTCAACATACGTGCATCCCGAAGACGTCTCCTACACCTTGATCCAGCAAGGAGAGAGGAGAGATTGAGGGAGAGCTCCGGCAGCATGACGGTGTGGTGACGGTGGAGCTGCGTGGTATTCTGACAGAGCTTTGCCAAGCACTATGGAGGACGAGGAGGAGGAGAGGTAGGGCTGCGCCGATAGAGAGAGATGAGTTGTGTGTGCAGCCCCAAAACCCCTTGGGTTTATATAGGAGGAGAGGGAGGAGGGTGAGCCACCCCTAGGGTTTCCACCTTAGGTGATGCAACATCCCTAGATGGGAAAGGGTCAGCGGCCAAGTGGAGGAGGGGCGGCGCTCTAGGGTGGGCTTGGCGCCCAAGGCAGCCCCCACGCCTAGGGTTTGACCCCTTGGCCCTCTCTTGCACCTTGGGTTGAGGTGGGAGGCACACCAGCCCATCTAGGGGCTGGTTCCCTTCCACTCTTGGCCCATGTAGCCTTTTGGGGCTGGTGGCCCTTCTCGGTGGACCCTCGGAACCCTTCCGATGGTCCCGGTACATTACCGGCGATGTCCGAAACTCTTCCGGTGATCCAAACTCCACTTCCTATATATGAATCTTTACCTCCGAACCATTCCAGAACTCCTCGTGATGTCCGGAACCTCATCCGAGACTCTGAACAACCTTCGGTAACCACATACTATTCCCATTACAACCATAGCGTCATCGAACCTTAAGTGTGTAGACCCTACGGGTTCGGGAACCATGCAGACATGACCGAGACACCTCTCCGGTCAATAACCAACAGCCGGGTCTGGATATCCATGTTGGTTCCCGCATGTTCCACGATGATCTCATCGGATGAACCACTATGTTGGGGATTCAATCAATCCCGTATGCAATTCCCTTTGTCTACCAGTATGATACTTTCCCAAGATTCGATCGTCGGTATCCCTATAACTTGTTCAATCTCGTTGCCGGCAAGTCTCTTTACTCGTTCCGTAACACATCATCCCGTGACTAACTCCTTAGTCACATTGAGCTCATTATGATGAGGAAAACCGAGTGGGCCCAGAGATACCTCTCCATCACACGGAGTGACAAATCCCAGTCTTGGTTTGGACCAACCGGACAGACACTTACGGAGATACTTGTAGTGCACCTTTATAATCATCGAGTTACGTTCTAACGTTTGATACACCCAAAGCACCCCTACGATATCCGGGAGTTGCACAATCTCATGGTCTAAGGAATGATACTTGACATTAGAAAAGCTTTAGCAGACGAACAATACGATCTAGTGCTATGCTTAGGATTGGGTCTTGTCCATCACATCATTCCCCAACGACGTGATCCCATTATCAATGACATCCAATGTCCATGATCAAGAAACCATGATCATCTATTGATCAACGAGCTAGCAAAATAGAGGCTCACTAGGGACACATTGTGATCTATACATTCACACATGTATTACGGTTTCCGATTAATACAATTATAGCATGAATAATAGACAATTATCATGAACTAGGAAAAATAATAATAACCACTTTATTATTGCCTCTAGGGCATACTTCCAACAGTCTCCCGCTTGCACTAGAGTCAATAATGTAGTTCATTGTGATGAATTGAACACCCATAGAGTTCTGGTGTTGATCATGTTTCACTCGTGGAAGAGGTTTAGTCAACGGATCTGCGACATTCAGATCCGTATGTACTTTACGAATATCTATATCTCCATCCTGGATGTATCCACGAATGGAGTTGAAGCGGTGCTTGATGTGCTTAATCTTCTTGTGAAACCTGGGCTCCTTGGCAATGGCAATAGCACCAGTGTTGTCACAAAAGAGAGTCATCGGGCCCGACGCACTGGGAATCACTCCTAGGTCGGTGATGAACTCTTTCATCCAGACTCCTTCCTATGCTGCTTCTGAAGCAGCTATGTACTCCGTTTCACATGTAGATGCCGCCACGATGTTTTGCTTGCGACTGCTCCAGCTGACTGCCCCACCATTCAAAATATACACATATCCGGTTTGTGACTTGGAGTCATTCGGATTTGTGTTGAAGCTAGCATCGACGTAACCCTTTACGACGAGCTCTTCGTCACCTCCATAAACAAGAAACATATCTTTAGTCCTTTTCAGGTACTTAAGGATGTTCTTAACAGTTGTCCAGTGATCCACTCCTGGATCACTTTGGTACCTCCCTACCAAACTTATGGCAAGGTTCACATCAGGTGTGGTACATAGCCTGGCATACATAATAGAGCCTACGGCTGAAGCATAGGGGACGGTACTCATCTTTTCTCTATCTTCTGTCGTGGTCGGACGTTGGGTCGTACTCAACCTCACACCTTGTAATACAGGCAAGAACCCCTTCTTAGCCTTATCCACATTGAACTTCTTCAATATCTTGTCAAGGTATGTGCTTTGTGAAAGACCAATGAGGCGTCTCAATCTATCTCTATAGATCTTGATGCCTAATATGTAAGCAGCTTCTCCAAGGTCCTTCATTGAAAAACTCTTATTCAACTAGGACTTTATGCTTTCCAAAAGTTCTATATCATTTCCCATCAACAATATGTCATCCACATATAATATGAGAAATGCTACAGAGCTCCCACTTTCTTGTAGATAGAGGCTTCTCCATAAGTCTCTATAAACCCAAATGCTTTGATCACCTCATCAAAGCGAATGTTCCAACTCCGAGATGCTTGCACCAGCCCATAGATGGAGCACTGGAGCTTGCATACCTTGTCAGCATTATTAGGATAGACAAAACCTTCCGGCTGTATCATATACAATTCTTCCTTAAGAAAGCCGTTAAAGAATTCCGTTTTGACGTCCATTTGCTAGATTTCATAATCATAAAATGTGGCAACTGCTAACATGATTCGGACTGACTTTAGCATCGCTACGGGTGAGAAGGTATCATCATAGTCAATCCCTTGAACTTGTCGATAACCCTTAGTGACAAGTCGAGCCTTATAGATGGTCACATTACCATCCGCATCAGTCTTCTTCTTAAAGATCCATTTATTTTCTATGGCTCGCCGATCATCGTGCAAGTCCACCAAAGTCCATACTTTGTTCTCATACATGGATCCTATCTCCGATTTCATGGCTTCAAGCCATTTGTCGGAATCTGGGCCCGCCATCGCTTCTTCATAGTTCGAAGGTTCACTGTTGGCCAACAACATGATTTCCATGACAGGGTTGTTGTACCACTCTGGTGCGGAACGTGTCCTTGTGGACCTTCGAGGTTCAGTAGCAACTTGATCTGAAGTTTCATGATCATCATCATTAACTTCTTCTCTAGCCGGTGCAGGCACCTCAGAAACATTTTCTTGTGTTGCGCTACTCTCCGGTTCGAGAGGAGGTATGATTACCTCATCAAGTTCTACTTTCCTCCCACTTACTTCTTTCGAGCAAAACTCTTTCTCTAGAAAGGAATCGTTCTTGGCAACAAAGATTTTGCCCTCGGATCTAAGTTAGAAGGTATACCCAATAGTTTCCTTAGGGAATCCTATGAAGACACATTTTTCCGCTTTGGGTTCGAGCTTCTTAGGTCGAAGTTTCTTCACATAAGCATCGCAGCCCCAAACTTTTAGAAACGACGGCTTAGGTTTCTTGCCAAACCATAATTCATACGGTGTCGTCTCAACGGATTTAGACGGTGCCCTATTTAAAGTGAATGCGGCAGTTTCCAATGCATATCCCCAAAATGATAGCGGTAAATCAGTAAGAGACATCATAGATCGCACCATATCCAATAGAGTGCGATTACGACATTGAGACACACGGTTACGCTGCGGTGTGCCAGACGGCGTCAGTTGTGAAACAATTCCACATTTCCTTAGGTGCGTGCCAAGCTTATGACTCAAATATTCTCCTCCACGATCAGATCGTAGGAACTTTATTTTCTTGTCACATTGATTCTCTACCTCACTCTAAAATTCCTTGAACCTTCCAAAGGTTTCAGACTTGTGTTTCATTAAGTAGACATGCCCATATCTACTTAAATCAACAGTGAGGGTGAGAACATAACGATAGCCACCGCGAGCCTCAACGCTCATTTGACTGCATACATCGGTGTGTATTATTTCCAATAAGTTGGTTGATCGCTCCATTGATCCGGAGAACGGGGTCTTGGTCATCTTTCTCATGAGGCACGGTTAGCATGTGTCAAATGATTCAAAATCAAGTGACTCCAAAAGTCCATCAGTATGGAGTTTCTTCATGCGCTTGGCACTGATATGACCAAGGCGGCAGTGCCACAAGTATGTGGGACTATCATTATCAACATTACATCTTTTGGTACTCACACTATGAATATTTGTAATATCACGTTCGAGATTCATTAAGAATAAACCATTGACCAGCGGGGCATGACCATAAAACATACCACTCATATAAATAGAACAACCATTATTCTCATATTTAAATGAGTAGCCATCTTGCATCAAGCGAGATCCCGATACAATGTTCATGCTCAAAGCTGGTAATAAATAACAATTATTAAGATTTAAAACTAATCCTGAAGGTAGATGTAGAGGTAGCGTGCCGACGGCGATCACATCTACCTTGGAACCATTCCCGGCGCGCATCGTCACCTAGTCCTTTGCCAGCCTACGCTTGTTCCGCAGATCCTGTTTTGAGTTGCAAATGTGAGCATCAGCACCGGTATCAAATACCCAGGAGCTACTACGAGCACTGGTAAGGTACACATCAATAAGATGTATATCATATATACCTTTGACGTTGTTGACCTTCTTATCCGCTAAGTATTTGGGGCAGTTCCGCTTCCAGTGACCGGTCCCCTTGCAATTATAGCACTCAGTCTCACGCTTGGGTCCTTTCTTTGGCTTCTCGCCGGCAACTGGTTTACTGGGTGCGGCAACTTCTTTGTCGTCCTTCTTGAAGTTCTTTTTACCCTTGCCTTTCTTGAAACTGGTGGTCTTATTCACCATCAAAACTTGATGTTCTTTCTTGATTTCAACCTCCGGAGATTTCAGCATTGAATACAACTCGGGAATGGTCTTTTCCATCCCTTGCGTGTTGTAATTCATCACAAAGCCCTTATAGCTAGGTGGAAGCTACTGGAGGATTCTACCAATGACCGTGTCATCTAGAAGTTCAACTCCCAGCTGAGTCAAGCGGTTGTGCAACCCAGACATTCTGAGTATGTGCTCACTGACAGAACTATTCTCCTCCATCTTACAGCTAAAGAACTTGTCAGAGACTTCATATCTCTCAACCCGGGCATGAGCTCGAAAAACTAGTTTTAGCTCTTCGAACATCTGATATGCTCCATGTTGCTCAAAACGCCTTTGGAGCCCCGGTTCTAAACTGTAAAGAATGTCGCACTGAACCAGAGAGTAGTCATCACTCCACGACTGCCAGGCATTCCGAACGTCCTCGGTTGCCGCGGGAATGAGAGGGTCACCTAGCGGAGCATCAAGTACATATGCCTTCTTGGAAGCCAGGATGATGAGCTTTAAATTACGAGCCAGTCCGCATAGTCGCTCCCATCGTCTTTTAGCTTGGTTTTCTCTAGGAACGCGTTGACGTTGAATGGGACATTTGCGTTGGCCATTGGATCTACAATATTTGTAAAGACGATTTTAGACTAAGTTCATGATAATTAAGTTCATCTAATAAAATTATATTATGAACTCCCACTTAGATCAACATCCTTCTAGTCATCCAAGTGTTACATGATCCACGTCGACTAGCCCATGTTCGATCATCACGTGAGACAGACTAGTCATCAATGGTGAGCATCTCCATGCTGATCGTATCATCCATATGACTCATGTTCAACCTTTCGGTCTCCCGTATTCGAGGCCATGTTTGTACATGCTAGGCTCGTTGAGTGAACCTAAGTGTTTTGCGTGTGTAAATCTGGCTTGCACTCCTTCTATTCGAATGTTAGAATCTATCACGCCCGATCATCATGTGGCGCTTCGAGACAACGATCCTTCGCAACGGTGCACACTTAGGGGAATACTTATCTCGAAATTTTAATCAGGGATCATCTTATCTTTGCTACCGTCGTTCTAAGAAATAAGATTAGAAAACATGATAAACATCACATGCAATCATATAGTGACATGATATGGCCAATATCATCTTGCTCCTTTGATCTCCATCTTCGGGGCACCATGATCATCATTGTCACCGGCATGACACCATGATCTCCATCATCGCAATCTCCATCATTGTGTCTTTGCGAAGTCGTCTCGCCAATTATTACTTCTACTACTATAGCTAACGGTTTAGCAATAAAGTAAAGTAATCACATGGCGTTGCACCTCATACAATAAATTAAGACAACTCCTATGGCTCATGCCGATTGTCCTACTCATGGACATGCAAGTCGTGAATCCTATTACAAGAACATGATCAATCTCATACATCACATATGTAACATCACATCCTTTTGGCCATATCACATCACATAGCATACCCTACAAAAATAAGTTAGACGTCCTCTAATTGTTGTTGCAAGTTTTACGTGGCTGATTTGGGTTTCTAACAAGAACGCTTCTTACCTACGTGACAGCCACAACGTTGATACGTCAATGCTACTTACCCTTCATAAGGACCCTCTTCATCGAATCCGATCCGACTAAAGTGGGAGAGACAGACACCTGCTATCCACCTTATGCAACAAGCGCATGTCGGTCGGTGGAACCAGTCTCAAGTAAAAGTACGTGTAAAGTCGTTCCGGGCCTCTTCATCCCACGATGTCGCCGAATCAAGATAAGACTAGTAACGGCAAGCAATAGACAAAATCATCACCCACAACTTTTGTGTTCTACTCGTGCATAGAATCTACGCATAGAACCTGGCTCGGATGCCACTGTTGGGGAACGTAGTAATTTTTAAAAAAAATCCTACACTTCACAAGGATCTATCTAGGAGAAACCAACAACGAGCAATGGGGTAGACCATGTTCATACCTTTGAAGATCACTAAGCGGAAGCGTTACTAGAAAGCGGTTCATGGAGTCGTACTCATAGCGATTCAGATCATGGTGGATTCCTGTAACGACTAGGATGCGGTCCTTTCTGATCTGGGATCGAGGCCCCGAATTGGAAAGGAGCGCATCTAAGCGTCTCGCAAACAAGGTATCATTGCACATACATAATATCAACAGAATGACAATAAGGGGTTCAATTTCCATATCATATAATATATCAGAGTACATCACGCATACAATCAAGCTAGTTCCGATACGGGCTACAAAACAAGGGAAATGGCTATGCTACCCTGCCTGCTGGCCCATGATTACGACATCGCCTCAATCTTCTGGATAGTTCACGTATAGGCGGTCGTTCTCCTCATCGTACTGCCATGCCAGTTGCGTGCCGTCGGGATCACCTGTCTCTGGGGTACCTGAACCTGTTGGTGTTGTGAAGGAATCTGTGAGCCACAGGGACTCGGCAATCTATGACCTCGGTGCTAGAACTAGTCAAGTTATTAGGTTGGATAGGTGGAGTATTTAGGTTGCAGCATCCTAAGCTTGATATGGTGGCTAACTTACGTAGAACATAATGAAGGTGGTCTATTCTAGCGGTCGATGAACCTTGATCACTAAGTGATTCTGGACACCTACCTGCGTCAATCATAACCCCACCGTGTTCCCGATCGAAGAGAGAACTTCGAAGGGGACAGTCACGGTTACGCACACAGTTGGCAATTTTATTAGCTTATGTTTAAGTTATCTATTACCGGATGTTAACAAAATATTCCAAGTTGCCACATAACCGCGAGCACGGCTTTCCGAAAGATTAAACCCTGCAGGGGTGCTCCAACTAGTCCATCACAAACGTACACGGGCCACAAAGTAATCCTCTACCACGAATCTCGTGATCTCGTCGGATTCCTTAGAGGAAAACCTCAACTCTGGGGAGAACCAAAGCTTCATCGGGATTCCTATACGCAAGATATATCGCTAAGGTAAGACAAGACTAGCAGGACCTCCCGTCGTGTCGACGACCCTGATAAGAGCCGCGTATCTGAGTCTCAGTACACGACGGATGGAACTAGCTACGAGTGCCAAACCTCAAGTTTCCTTGTGGTGGCCCCGCAGGCAGACCAGTTTGGACCAACACTCATGAGGAGCACTGGCCCAGTTGTTGATTAATGATCCTCGGGGTGATCATTCCCTATGCAGATTATTACTAAGTGATTAGCAAATTAATACCAATGTTGGGTCCTGCCGGACAAGTCTTAACACTACGCGATTTATCGAGGGGGTCCCCATAACAACCCCGAACGTGTTAGGAGCGATTAATATGGAATCAAACACCGGTAGCCGGTAACTAAGGCGGCAATAACGGAACAAAACACCCGGTAAAAGGCTAGGCCTTCCGTTATTTACCAAGTATATAGGTGCATTAATTAAATAACATAATTTAAGATAATGATATCAATCTCCTGTTATCACATGAGGCAAAGCACCTGCATCTAGCAACGCTAACATTAGTAGCTGAGCAAAGCCTACCTAGCCATTCAAGTTTGCTAGGAAGGGATAAGTGTTTGGTTTCATGGCATATCAGGAGGCAATTTATTTCAGCGGTAGGCTGCGAGCATATGGCAAAGTAAACGTAATCTAGCATAACAAGTCTAGATACGGAATCAAGGTCATATCATCTTGCCTGTGATATCCTCAGCTTGGAACGACTCTTGATCGTCCTGCACGTACTCTTCCGAATCCACGAACTCGTTCTCCGATCCCGGAGCTACCCAACATAAGAATAACAGCCAATGAACAACAGCACCTCAAGATGCAACAAGCACATGATGCATGAGATGAATATGAGCATGCATCATTATTTCTATCACTAGCCCAAGCATGAGAAGTAAATACATGTTCCTAGACAGAACTGCATCCTAAGCTATTGTGACATGTATGAGAATGTCATGATCAAATGCACAAGCATGAGAAGTGAAAATGATGCAAATGCATATAAAGAACATTACAAACCAAGCTACAGATCAACGGGAATAAACAAAACAAGATATGAAGCCCTACGTGTCAAATTCATCACACCACACTCAAATGACACAACTCTGGTATTTCCAGCTTGCCAAGACATAAATCAAACGAACATGGATGGGGTTGAGCAAAGAAGAACACCACATCATCAACTAATCACTCACAAACATCAAAATGTCAAAACTACACAATCTGACATAAACTACATCATAGCACTTTATGAGCTACATGCAAAGCACCTACAGCCACCCAAATATGCCAAATAAGATATGTGGCTGTAGCTATCCAATGTTACTACAAGGAATCACACACAAAGGAATTAAACACAGCAAGTTACAAGGCTGCAAACTTGCCCAAAAATATCGGATTTCAGGGACTTAGTGAAAATTCCAGATTCCCACTTTTTGTCTATGCTCTAAAGAATTTTGACAGCAGCCAAAACACTATCTACAGGACTCCAAATGGAATGAAATTTTACAGGGAGCTATAAAAACATATCAGCTTCAACTTTCCAGTTGAAATCTAAGGCTAGATCACAACACATTGACCTGCACAACCTCATCAACAGGAGAAGAAAATATAAACAGATTCTCAGACTTGGTGAAAATCTCAGATTTTCACTAATCTGGAATTGCAGTCACATGCCTACTTTGAGTGGGCACAACTTGCACATATGGAATCCTAATCATGAGATGAAACCATCATGAGGTAGAGGGGGTCACCCTCTACTACCACAACCAAGAAACAAACACATGAGCACACCACAACTCATGGAACCAAGCTCTAAACTTAGAAGAAAATGAAATATTTCATCTCCAGAAAAATGTTCCAATGGAAAAAGTGATTTCACCAATGGATTCCTGGGATATTTCTACCCCAAAATCATATAAAATATCTATGCACTTGCTTGGAACAAAAGAGCTCAAACTAGGAAAGGAAATCCACATGGAATCATACATATAGTGAATAGTGCATCATCACATGTGCAATTCACTATATCACACCTACATAAGCATGCACATGATCACAATATAAATGGGGGTACATGAGAGGTAGTCGTCATGACTATGTGCATTGGCACATCACCACACCATCACAAGCAACAAGCTCTTCATAAAGATATCACCTATGCATGAAATCTACACACACTTTCCTACACAAGATAAGCCACATATGCACCCTAGTGCAACACACACACATGCACATGACTTGAACCACATGCACATGCTTGCAAGCAACCTACACCAACATATAAATAAGGTGCGTGGGAGGGGAAAACCTTTCACACACACACACACTCACTTGCACCAAAGGCACAAACTACCCCATGACAACAACAACAACCTACCATGCACACTCTCTAGTTACACCACAAGGGCACAAACAAAACAGCCCACTTCATCACATCTACACATACACACACTATCTTCACATGCACATGAACCTACTAGATCACATACACCTATATCAAGTGACTTGGAGTAAAAGTAGAAGCACCACAAGCTCACTTGAGAGGAGAAAAACTACATACCACATGTTGTTGATAGAAACAAAATAATGCCTCAACTTTCCTACACACAGTACACACACACATGCACAGGAACATCTCATTGAAGAACACACAGCAAGAAAAACAACAACAAAATAAAAGGGGTGTGAGGGGGAATCGAACCCTACATCTACTGGTGCACACGCCCTGCTCACACCACTCTGCTACCCTGTTCTAGTTTGACAGAAGAGGGAAACAGAGCAGGTTAAGTCTGCGTGTTGATGCTACTACGAACAACTGAAGGAAAATAATGCAAAAAGGGGGGTGCGCCAAATGGGACTCGATCCCTGCACCTCACGATAACAAACAGAACTCCCAACCACTGCGCTACGACACGGCTTCTGACAAAGGAGAGTAGTATTGCGAAGTATACTGCTTCTGCTGCGAGCCTGCTCTGCACGGAGGTGCGTCCGCGACAGGGAGGCCGCCGTGGATGCCCTGCTTCTGGTGCCGCAGCTGCGCCGCGTCAGGGAGGCAGACGAACCTTGCGACTAGCTACTTCAACCTAGCTACTGCACGACTGCTATGCCCCGCTAAGCTACCGCTACTACACACGCATACACATATCTGCCGCTGCTGCACGGGACAGGGAATCACAGCGGCTCGTCTCACCGGATCTACATGAGGAGGAGGGTAGGAGGTGATGTCCTCACCTAGGGAAGGAAGAAGGAGGCCGTAGTTGCTTGGAGGAGACCCGGAGGCGAAGAAGTCGACCCGAGAAGGCCCCTGTTGCACATCGATGTCGAACCGAGGAAGACGAAGCAGATCACCGGAGCAGACGCGTTGACGTGCTCCTGGCCGTCGATGCAGAGGTTCCCCGGCCTCAGCTAGGTCGGGAATGGAGTGCGGAGTGTCTCCTCGAGCTCCTGGACATGGCGCCCGCGCCGGACGACGGCGGACATGCGGAGGACGGCGGCGATGCAGTTCTCTCTCTCTCTTTGATGGATCGACTGTTGAGAACTTACCATGGAGAGGGAGGAGAGATGGGGAATGGAGAGAGGTGGCAGCGGCGGATGGGAGAGGGGGGAAACCTAGGAGAGGTGGGCACGGACACCCACGTTATAAGGGGCTGCCTCGACGTTTGAGCGTGACGGCGGCAGCGCGCGCTCTCTGATGGATGACGAAAAGGTGCAGAGAGGGGGGAGACGGCGTCAGGTGGAAGAAAGGAGGGACGCCGCGCATGGGCTTGGCGCAGGGAGAAGAGAGATATGCCGGCCATGTGGGAGGGAGCCCACAGGGGCGACACATAAGGGAATAACTAACTCCCTGGTCTTTCTATTTGCAGAAATTAAACAGATAAAGAAAGAAATGCACAGGGAGATCTACAAGTGCAAAAATAAAAATAACACTTGCTCTGGACATGTAAAATAAAGACCTATTTAATAAAAATGGAACCAATATTTTAGGAGCAAGTAAGTATTTCACAATACAGCCATGGTAGGGACTGTTTTATAATTGTTTGCACCTCTTAACACCCATTCAAACACAGCAAGACACATATCTCATCCACCACAATACTAAGCTAACACATGAGCATTTTTAAACGAGGGAAGGAAGAAGATAATCTTGACATAGGAGAAATAGAGAGGGAGTGAAGAAGGTTTAGAAACCTAAGCATATACTATCACATGCATCACCCCACACAAGCTATACATCACATGCACATCAACACAAGGCACCACATGGAATCACAAGAACACAATGCAACACAAGGACAAGACATGGCATGTCACAATATGGTATGCATGCATGCAAGGAAGAAAATAAGGGACACATGAAATCATACATGCATATGACTCTCTCATATCAATGACAAGGTGGTCCCACATGAAAGGTTACAAAAAGGGACGGCTTTACACTTGGGGCATTACAAACTCTCCCACACTACAAAAAAGATCTTGCCCCGAGATCTACGCCTGAAAGAACTCCGGAAATTTAGAACGGAGATGATCCTCGCGTTCCCAAGTAGCCTCTTTATCGGAATGGTGTGACCATTGCACTTTGAGAAATTTGACGGTCTTGTTGCGGGTCTTGCGCTCAGTTGCCTCGAGAACCGCAACTGGATGCTCACGATAAGAAAGGTGAGGCTGAAGATCGATGTATTGAAGATGAACAGTGCGCTCAGGGGTCTTGAAGCACTTCCGAAGCTGAGAAACATGGAACACATCATGGACATTTGCAAAGTTCGACGGGAGCTCAAGCTGGTACGCAAGGTCACCTCTCTTGCCAATTACTCTGAACGGACCAACGAAATGAGGTGCAAGCTTGCCTTTGATGCCAAAGCGTTGCATACCCTTCATAGGAGACACCTTGAGATAGACAAAGCCATCAAGCTCATAAGACATGTCACGGTGCTTTCTATCATAATAGCTCTTCTGAGGGGATTGAGCTGCTCTGAGGTTGTCGCGAATGACCCGACACATCTCCTCAGCTTCTTCTATCAAGTCATTCCCAAGGATCTAACGTTTGCTGGTCTCGGACCAGTTGAGCGGGGTGCGACACTTCCTGCCATAGAGAATTTCAAACGAAGCCTTGCCAGAACTAGCTTGATAACTGTTGTTATACGAGAACTCCGCAAAAGGCAGACAATCTTCCCACTTCATGCCAAAAGAGATAGCACAGGCTCTCAGCATATCCTCAAGAACTTGATTCACTCGCTCCACTTGACCACTAGTCTGAGGATGGAACGTTGTGCTGAAGCGGATCTTCGTGCCCATAGCAGACTGAAAGGAGTCCCAGAACTTGGAAGTGAAGATACTTCCGTGATCCGAAGAGATCATCATAGGCACGCCATGCAAAGAGACAATCCTGGAGGTGTAAAACTCTGCAAGCTGAGCTGCGGAAATGGATTCCTTGACTGGAAGAAAATGAGCCACTTTACTCAACTTGTCGATGACGACGAAGATGGCATCATTACCCTTCTTGGACTTCGGAAACCCGGTGACGAAATCCATCTCAATGTGATCGAACTTCAACTCGGGAATGGGCAATGGATGCAAAAGACCTGCTGGATGTTGATGCTCTGCTTTCACCCTTCGACATACATCACATTCATTTACAAACTGAGCAATCTCACGCTTCATACGAGTCCACCAGAAGGTCTGTTTCAAGTCATGGTACATCTTGGAGCTTCCAGGATGAATAGAGAGAAGAGAGTTATGAGCTTCCTCCATGATTACCTTTCTGAGATCACCTTTCGGGACGACCAGACGATCCTCGAAGAACAACGTGTCTCTGGCATCAACAGTGAAGCACTTATACTTTGGAAGACTCTTTGCCACGCCAATCTTGACTTCTTCACCATAGCATCAATAAGTTGTGCTACTCGGACCTGATCTTCCAAGGTAGGAGAGATCTGAAGGTTTGCAAGAAATCCCTGAGGTACTAACTGAAGGTTGAGCTTCCTGAAAGACTCACAAAGACCCGGCTAGAGAGGTTGCAGAATCAGACTGTTACAGTATGCCTTCCTGCTCAATGCATCCGCCACGACATTTGCTTTGCCTGGCGTGTACTCAACACTCGGATTAAAATCCTGGAGCATTTCCACCCAACATGTTTGCCGAAGATTCAGGTTAGGCTGAGTGAATATGTACTTGAGACTCTTGTGATCGGTGAAAACTTCAACCTTGCGTTCCAACAAGAGGTGTCTCCAAGTCATCAGAGTGTGTACCACAGCTGCTAGCTCAAGATCATGCACAGGATAGTTCTTCTCCGTTGGCTTCAACTACCTGGAGGTATAAGCACCCACCTTCTTGTCTTGCATCAGGACTGCACCAGGACCCTGGAGAGAAGCGTCGCAGAAGACCTGGTAAGGCTTGGAATCATCCGGAGGAACCATGACTGGAGTGGAGGTAAGCTTCTCTTTGAGTGTGTTGAAGGCCAACTGACACTCTCGAGACCAAGCATACTTAACACCCTTCTGAAGAAGACTTGAGAGCGGCTTGGCAATCTTGGAGAAGTTCTCAATGAACCTTCTGCAATAGCCAGCAAGCCCGAGAAAGCTTCGAAGCTGCTTCACGTTCTGCGAAGGCTCCCATTCAACAATGGCCTGAACTTTGGACGGATCAACTTTAATGCCCTCGGCAGAGATAATGTGCCCAAGATAAACCACTTCTTTCAGCCAGAACTCACACTTGGAAAACTTGGCATACAACTTGTACTCTCTCAGCTTTTCAAGCACCAATCTGAGATGTTCTTCATGTTCTTCCTCAGTTTCAGAAAAGACCAGAATGTCGTCGAGATAGAGCAAGACAAAGTCATTCTTGAACGGAGAGAATATGTAGTTCATCAATCGACATAATGTCGGGGGAGCATTTGCCAGACCAAAAGACATGACCTTATACTCATACGAGCCAAAACTAGTCCTGAAGGCAGTCTTCAGAATATCTTCCTCGCAAATGCGAATTTGATGATAGCCCATCCTGAGATCAAGCTTGGAGAAGACCTTAGCACCTTTCAACTTTCGAACAACTCAGTTATGTTCGGAAGTGGATATTTGTTCCTGGTTGTCTTCTTGTTCAATGGACGGTAATCGACACACAGCCAGTCCGTGCCATCCTTCTTCTTGACAAACAGAACTCCACAGCCCCACGGAGACGAACTCGGTCTGATCAAACCCAAACGCTCCTGCTCATCGAGTTGCCTCTTAAGTTCCTTCAATTCTTCTGGACCCAACTTGTACGGTCGTTTGCACACGGGCTCGGTGCCTGGCTCAAGCTCAATGACAAACTCAACTTCATGGTGCGGAGGCATGCCTGGCAGCTCTTCGGGAAACACATCTTCATATTCGCAGACCACTAGGACTTGCGAAATAGGATTGATCTCACCCTTTTCATTCAAAGAGAACAGGCGGATTGTATCATCGCGCGCCGCGAATATAATCACGTCCTCCGAAGAGTGGGTAAGCTTCACTTCTTTAGCTTCACAATCAATTGATGCCTTGTTCATGGCCAGCCAGTCCATACCGAGGATCAAGTCGTTGTCGGAATTGCCCAAGACAATAGGAGACGCGAGAAAAGCATAAGCACCCATCTTGACAGAAACATCTCGGACGAACAACTGCGAGCTCATCCGCATGCCCGGAGACACAACTTGCAATGACTTGGGAAGGAACTCAGTCGCAATATTATTACCAAATGCAAAGGGATATGACATGAAGGAATTCGAAGCACCAGAATCGAATAACACTTTAGCAGGAATATCATTGACGAGGAGGTTACCCAGGATCACATCTGATGAATTTTCAGCCTCAGCTGCATTCACCATGTCGACTCGAGTTGATCTGGGGTTGAACTTGACAAGAGCGTTGCTTGGAGGTTTTCCTGGAGGAGGAGGCGGCAGTTGGAGCTGAGAAGTACACTTGTTGGCATAATGTCCCTTCTGACCACACTTGTGACAAGTAACCTCTGCTGGCTGCCGGTACAGAGACTGAGGAGGCCCTTGCTTCTGATGCTGGAATCTCTACTGGAAGACAGGGTTGAGTGGGTGGGAAGAACCACGACCACCAGAGTGCTTGAGCTGCTGCGAGTGCCGAGGAGGAGGAGGAAAAACCTAAAACTTATGTTGCTTCTGAACCACCTGAGTCGAGGAAGAGATGGAATCTGTGAAGCGCTTCTTAGAATTCTCCACCCTGAGCAAGGCTGCCTCTGCCCTGAGAGCTAGGTTGTAGAACTCGTCGAACTCCTCAGGATCGTGCAAAGCAAGAGCTAACTGCAATTCTTCTTTCAAGCCACCTCTGAACTGATAAATCTTGCTCTTCTGGTCACGGATATCCTGCAGCGCGTAACGGGCTAGCTCGTGGAACTCAACGTTGTACTTGTACACAGAATTGCCACCCTACTTCAAACGCCTGAACTTCTCACGCATCTCCTCCACAAAGCTGGAAGGAATGTAGTGGGACCTGAAGTCACGGCAGAACTCATCCCAAGAAATCACCCTAGCGCCTCTGAGTCCTTCAGCTGTTGCCACCAGATAGAAGCCCGTCCCTTCAACTGGAATGTTGCAAATTTGATGAAATCCTCAGGACGCACATTGCTACACTCGAAATGCTTGTTCATATCACGGATCCAGTCCTCTGCATCAAATGGCTGGTCGCGGGAAGTGAAAGTCTTTGGCTGGTTCGACAGGAACTGACTCAGACTTGCAAATTGATTGCCACCATGCTGGAAATTGCCTTGCTGCTGATTAGCTCTCTCTTGCAACAACTATAGTAGCATCTGGGTGTTTTCATTAGTAGCAGCCATCACCACTTGCCAGGCCTCTGCAGGAGGAGGTGGCGGCGGAGGAGGATTCTCCGGAGGAGGAGGTGGTGGCGGCATATCCTCACGCCTTGGGTTCTAACGCGTTGGTGGAGCCATCCTAAAGACGGACAACATATTAGCCCACAGAATAAATTGAAGATATTGCTGAATCAAAAGACAGGAATATCTGAACAGGAATAAGCAATTGCACTCGAACAAAATAGTAAGAATGCTTCCTCAAAGTGACGGACGACAAAATTCCGATTAAGACCACTACAAACAAGTATGAGCTAGAACTGCTCGGAACAAACATATGATCGAGATTTCATCTGATATCTTCGTGGATAAGATAGCACGGGCTCGAATTTACAGTAGCCATCCTGTGCAAGGTAGTGCACACGACATACGAAGTATCCCCGAGTCGTAGCTAGCTACAAGGACTCTTTAAGACACAACGAGAACCACTGTAAGACGACCGTCAACAAACGTACCCATTGAACATCGAATCCCAACCCTAATCATGCATCTGTAGGAAAATAGTCCTATAAGATACTACTTGATATCCCACCTATGAATTCCCGAAATAACTGGTCATGCAATCTGGTACACGGATACAAGGAGTAATATCACACAACTCCTATACTAACCCGTCACCTGTATGACATCCGTCAACACACAACCAGCATCTTGGACCTTCATCTACGACAGACCCTCGTGATCACAATGATACAAAGTATGGCAGTACTCCCGAACAATCTGCACCAGTACTGGGGACATCAGGGTTATCTCGCCAGTACCGGTATTGAAGCAATAACGAACATCCTTCGTTCTTAGGTACTCAGAAATCTGAATGATGGCGATGTGCGCAAGAATCCCCTAGAGCTCAACTCCCCGGAAGAAATCAAAGCAGACAGGAGGCACCAAGACAGGACTCTGTCACATCGAAATCATATAGATTTCACAAATACCCGTGTGATCCTAAAAAACATTTTGAGCGAGAAGATGGGTAGAATAAAGATTTCCTAAGAAGGGAACCTCACCAGAGCATGGAAGATGAGAAAAAAGAATCCTACTCTCCGATATAACTAAGACTCAAAACATTTTACTAGACTCGACTCAGCCAAGTACGATCACACAAAGGCTCCTATGGTCGTAAGGCTCTGATTACCAGCTGGTAACGACTAGAATGCGGTCCTTTCTGATCTGGGATCGAGGCCCCGAATTGTAAAGGAGCGCATATAAGCGTCTCGCAAACAAGGTATCATTGCACATACATAATATCAACAGAATGACAATAAGGGGTTCAATTGCCATCTCGTAAATATATCAGAGTACATCATGCATACAATCAAGGTAGTTCCGATACGGACTACTCCCTCCGTTCCATAATATAAGTCTTTTTAGAAATTCCACTAAAGGACTACATACGGATGTATATAGACATACTTTAGAGTGTAGATTCACTCATTTTGCTTTGTATGTAGTTCCTTAGTAAAATCGCTTAAAAGACTTATATTTAGGAACGGAGGGAGTACAAAACAAGGGAAATGGCTATGCTACCCTGCCTGCTGGCCCATGATCACGACCACGCCTCAATCTTCTGGATAGTTCACGTAAAGGCGGTCGTTCTCCTCATCGTACTGCCACGCCAGCTGCGTGCCGTCGAGATCACCTGTCTCTGGGGTACCTGAACCTGTTGGTGTTGTGAAGGAATCTGTGAGCCACGGGGACTCAGCAATCTAGGACCTCGGTGCCAGAACTAGTCCAAGTTATTACGTTGGATAGGTGGAGTATTTAGGTTGCAGCCTCCTAAGCTTGATATGGTGGCTAACTTACGTAGAACATAATGAAGGTGGTCTATTCTAGCGGTCGATGAAACTTGATCACTAAGTGATCCTGAACACCTACCTATGTCAATCATAACCCCACTGTGTTCCCAATCGAAGAGAGAACTTTGAAGGGGACAGTCACGGTTACGCACACGCAGGCAGACCAGTTTGGACCAACACTCATGAGGAGCACTGGCTCGGGTTGTTGATTAAAGATCCTCGGGGTAACCATTCCCTATGCAGATTATTATTAAGTGATTAGCAAACTAACACCAATGTTGGGTCCTGCCGGACAAGTCTTGACACTACGCGATTTATCGAGGGGGTCCCCATAACAACCCCGAACGTGTTAGGAGCGATCAATATGGAATCAAACACAGCTAGCCAGTAACTAAGGCGGCAATAACGGAACAAAACACCCAGCAAAAGGCTAGGCCTTCCGTTATTTACCAAGTATATAGGTGCGTTAATTAAATAACAGAATTTAAGATAATGATATCAATCTCATGTTATCACATGAGGCAAAGAACCTGCATCTAGCAACGCTAACATTAGTAGCTGAGGAAAGCCTACTTAGCCATTCAAGTTTGCTAGGAAGGGATAAGTGTTTGGTTTCATGGCATATCAGGAGGCAATTTATTTCAGTAGTAGGCAGCGAGCATATGGCAAAGGAAACGTAATCTAGCATAACAAGTCTAGAGATGGAATCAAGGTCATATCATCTTGCATGTGATATCCTCAGCTTGGAACGACTCTTGATCGTCCTGCATGTACTCTCCCGAATCCACGAACTCGTTCTCCGATCCTGGTGCTACCCGACATAAGAATAACAGCCAATGAACAACAGCACCTCAAGATGCAACAAGCACATGATGCATGAGATGAATATGAGCATGCATCACTATTTCTATCACTAGCCCAAGCATGAGAAGTAAATACATGTTCCTGTACAGAAATGCGTCCTAAGCTATTGTGACATGTATGAGAATGTCAAGATCAGATGCGTCTCGTGAAAACGATGCAAAAGCATATAAAGAACATTACAAACGGAGATACAGATCAACGGGAATCAACGAAACAATCTATGAAGCCCTACGTGTCAAATTCATCACACCACACTCAAATGGCACAACTCTGGTATTTCCAGTCTGCCAAGACATAAATTAAACCAATATGGATGGAGTGGAGCAAAGAATAACACCACTTCATCAACTAATCACTCACAAACATCAAAATGTCAAAACTACACAATCTGCCATAAACTGCATCATAGCACTTTGTGAGCTACATGCAAAGCACCTACGGCCACCCAAATATACCAAATAAGATATGTGGCTGTAGCTATCCAAGGGTGATACAAGTACAATCAAGAATTACACTGAAAGGAATTAAGCATAGAAAGTTACAAGGCTGCAAACTTGCCCCAAAATATCAAATTTCACGGACTTAGTGAAAATTCCAGATTCCCACTTTCTGTCTATGCTGTGAAGCATTTTGACAGCAGCCAAAACAATATCTACAGGAATCCAACTGGAATGCAATTTTACAGGGAGCTAGAAAAACATATCATCTTCAACTTTACAGTTGAAAGCTAAGGCTAGATCACAACACATTGACCTGCACAACCTCATCAACATGAGAAGAAAATATAAACAGATTCTCAGACTTGGTGAAAATCTCAGATTTTCACTAATCTGGAATTTCAGTCACATGCCTACTTTTAGTGGGCACAACTTGCACATATGGAATCCTAATCATGAGATGAAACCATCATGAGGTAGAGGGGGTCACCCTCTACTACCACAACCAAGAAACAAACACATGAGCACACCACAACTCATGGAACCAAGCTCTAAACTTAGAAGAAAATGAAATATGTCATCTCCAAAAAAATGTTCCAATGGAAAAAATGATTTCACCAATGGATTCCTGGGATCTTTCTACCCCAAAATCATATAAAATACCTATGCACTTGCTTGGAACAAAAGAGCTCAAACTAGGAAAGGAAATCCACATGGAATCATACATATAGTGAATAGTGCATCATCACATGTGCTACTCACTATATCGCACCTACATAAGAATGCACATGATCACAATATCAATGGGGGTACATGAGAGGTAGTCCTCATGACTATGTGCATTGGCACATCACCACACCATCACAAGCAACAAGCTCTTCATAAAGATATCACCTATACATGAAATCTACACGCACTTTCCTACACAAGATAAGCCACATATGCACCCTAGTGCAACACACACACATGCACATGACTTGAACCACATGCACATGCTTGCAAGCAACCTACACCAACATATAAATAAGGTGTGTGGGAGGGGAAAACCTTTCACACACACACACACTCACTTGCACAAAAGGCACAAACTACCCCATGACAACAACAACCTACCATGCACACTCTCTAGTTACACCACAAGGGCATAAACAAAACAGCCCACTTCATCACATCTACACATACACACACTAACTTCATATGCACATGAATCTACTAGATCACATACACCTATATCAAGTGACTTGGAGCAAAAGTAGAAGCACCACAAGCTCACTTGAGAGGAGAAAAACTACATTCCACATGCTCTTGATAGAAACAAAATAATGCCTCAACTTCCCTACACACAGTACACACACACATGCACAGGAACAGCTCATGGAAGAACACACAGCAAGAAAAACAACAACAAAATAAAAGGGGTGTGAAGGGGAATCGAACCCTACATCTACTGGTGCACATGCCCTGCTCACACCACTCTGCTACCCTGTTCTAGTTTGACAGAAGAGGGAAACAGAGCAGGTTAAGTCTGCCTGCTGATGATACTACTAACAACCGAAGGAAAATAATGCAAAAAGGGGGGTGCACCAAATGGGACTCGATCCCTGCACCTCACGATAACAAACAAAACTCCCAACCATTGCGCTACGACACGACTTCTGACATAGAAGAGTAGTATTGCGAAGTATACTGCTTCTGCTGTGAGCCTGCTATGCACAGAGGTGCGCCAGCGACAAGGAGGCAGCCGGGCATGCCCTGCTTCTGGTGCCGCAGCTGCGCCGCGTCAGGGAGGCAGACGAACCCTGCGACTAGCTACTGCAACCTAGCTACTGCACGACTGCTATGCCCCGCTAAGCTACCGCTACTACACGCACATACACATATTTGCCGCTGCTGCACGGGACAGGGAATCACAGTGGCTCGTCTCGCCGGATCTACACGAGGAGGAGGGTAGGAGGTGATGTCCTCACCTAGGGAAGGAAGAAGGAGGCCGCAGTTGCTTGGAGGAGACACGAAGGAGAAGAAGTCGACCGGAGAAGGCCCCTGTTGCAGATCGATGTCGAACCGAGGAAGACGAACCAAATCACCGGAGCAGACGCTTCGACGTGCTCCTGGCCGTCGACGCAGAGGTTCCTCGGCCTCAGCTAGGTCGGGAATGGAGCGCGGGGTGTCTCCCCGAGCTCCTGGACATGGCGCCCGCGCCAGACGACGGTGGACACGCGGAGGACTGCGGCGATGCAGTTCTCTCTCTCTCAGATGAATGGACTGCAGAGAACTTACCAGGGAGAGGGAGGAGAGATGGGGAATGGAGAGAGGTGGCGGCAGCGGATGGGAGAGGGGGAAAACCTAGGAGAGGTGGGTACGGACGCCCACGTTATAAAGGGCTGTCTCGATGTTTGAACCTAACGGTGGCAGCGCGCGCTCTCTGATGGATGACGGAAAGGTGCAGAGAGGGGGGAGACGGCGCCAGGTGGAAGAAAGGAGGGACGCCGCGCGTGGGCTTGGCACAGGGAGAAGAGAGATGGGCCGGCCATGTGGGAAGGAGCCCACAGGGGCGACACGTATGGGAATAACTAATTCCCTCGTCTTTCTATTAGCAGAAATTAAACAGATAAAGAAAGGAATGCACAGGGAGATCTACAAGTGCAAAAATAAAAATAACACTTGCTCTCGACATGTAAAATCAAGACCTATTTAATAAAAATGGAACCAAGATTTTAGGAGCAAGTAAATATTTCACAATACAGCCATGGTAGGGACTGTTTTGTAATTGTTTGCACCTCTTAACACCCATTCAAACACAGCAAGACACATATCTCATCCACCACAATACTAAGCTAACACATGAGCATTTTTGAACGAGGGAAGGAAGAAGAGAATCTTGACATAGGAGAAATAGAGAGGGGGTGAAGAAGGTTTAGAAACCTAAGCATATACTATCACATGCATCACCCCACACAAGCTATACATCACATGCACATCAACACAAGGCACCACATGGAATCACAAGAACACAATGCAACACAAGGACAAGACATGGCATATCACAATATGGTATGCATGCCTGCAAGGAAGAAAATAAGGGACACATGAAATCATACATGCATATGACTCTCTCATATCAATGACAAGGTGGTCCCACATGGAAGGTTACAAAAGGAAAAGCTTTACACTTGGAGCCTTACAATTCCGATCTAAACGCCGAACAACGGCGCCTCCACGTTCAACACACGTGCAGCCCGATGACGTCTCCTATGCCTTGATCCAGCAAGGAGAGAGGAGAGGTTGACGGAGAGCTCCGGCAGCACGACGGTGTGGTGACGGTGGAGTTGCATGGTATTCCGACAAAGCTTCGCCAAGCACTATGGAGGACGAGGAGGAGGGGAGGTAGGGCTGCACTTAGAGAGAGAGATGAATTGTGTGTGCAGCACCAAAACCCCTTGGGTTTATGTAGTAGGAGAGGGAGGAGGGTTCGGAACCCCTGGGGTTTCCACCCTAGGTGGTGCGGCAGCCCTATATGGGAGAGGGCTAGCGGCCAAGTGAAGGAAGGGTGGCGCCCTAGGGTGGGCTTGGCGCCCAAGGCAGCCCCCACTCCTAGGGTTCCCCCCCCCCTTGGCCCTCTCTTGTGCCTTGGGCTGAGGTGGGAGGCGCACCAGACCATCTAGGGGCTCGTTCCCTTCCACTCTTGGCCCATGTATCCTTCTAGTGCTGGTGGACCTCCGGAACCGTTCCGGTGGTCCCGGTACATTACCGGCGATCTCCGAAACTCTTCCGATGATCAAAAATCCACTTCCTATATATGAATATTTACCGCTGAACCATTCTGGAACTCCTCGTAACATCCGGGATCTCATTAGGGACTCTGAACAACCTTCGGTAACCACATACTATTCCCATTACAACCCTAACATCATCAAACCTTAAGTGTGTAGACCCTACGGGTTCGAGAACCATGCAGACACAACCGAGACACCTCTCCGGTCAATAACTAACAGCGGGGTCTGGATATCCATGTTGGTTCCAGCATGTTCCAGATGATATCAATCGATGAACCACGATGTCGGGGATTCAATCAATCCCGTATGCAATTCCCTTTGTCTACCGGTATGGTACTTTCCCAAGATTCGATCGTCGGTATCCCTATACCTTGTTCAATCTCATTGCTGGCAAGTCTTTTTACTTGTTCCATAACACATCATCCTGTGACTAACTCCTTAGTCACATTGAGCTCATTATGATGATGGACTATAGAGTGGGCCCAGAGATACCTCTCCATCACACGGAGTGACAAATCCCAGTCTCGATTTTTACAAACCCAACACAAACTTTCGGAGATATTGTAGTGCACCTTTATAATCACCCAGTTACTTGTGACGTTTGGTACACCCAAAGCACTCCTACGGTATCCGGGAGTTGCACAATCTCATGGTCTAAGGAATGATACTTGACATTAGAAAAGCTTTAGCAGACGAACAATATGTCTAGTGCTATGCTTAGGATTGGGTCTTGTCCATCACATCATTCCCAATGATGTGATCCCGTTATCAATGAAATCCAATGTGCATGATCAGGAAACCATGATCATCTATTGATCAACGAGCTAGCCAGCTAGAGGCTCACTAGGGACACATTGTGATCTATATACTCACACATGTATTATCGTTTCCGGTTAATACAATTATAGCATGAATAATAGAAAATTATCACGAACTAGGAAATATAATAATAACCACTTTATTATTGCCTCTAGGGCATATTTCCAACAAGCAACGGATTTAGCATAGCACTTATTCTTCTTAAAAAGATTGAAGAGAGATAAGAGCACAAACTTGAAGAAGTCCTGAAAGAACCACTGATAAGAATTTGGAATGAAGGCGGATACCAATAATGAATGGAGATACATGAGAATGAAGACATCATGATCCACCCGACAGAAAACTTGAACAAGCACCGGAATGATTGAGAGACGAACGAATAGACAACAATTGAGAAGAATTTGAGAATGAAAGCTGAAAGCTGAGAAGGAAGAAATATTATGAAATGATGGCCTTCGGAGGATCAAGAAAAGGAAAGAATTCTGAAAAGGACCGGATAGATATGGAATGAATTACTCATGATTGAAAATAAATGAGAGGACACACAAGGAGAGATGAAAATCTTCAAAAGAATGGAGAAAGATTTAAGAGAAACTCTCCTTCGGTCTTCCAAGCTAATAATAATAACGCGAAACACCACCAAGAATTACTGAGACACTCCGGAATAATGAACAAGGAAAGGTTGAGCCAATGATGAGAACTAAATTTGAAGCAGTCTTGAAGAAGGAATATGACTGATGGAGTCCATACTTACGTCACAGTTGAAAAGATTTAGATATCCTCGGAAAATATTAGAAGAGCCATGTAAGATCCTGGAGAAGAACCTGTGGGTTATGGGGCCACTCAAAAGAAACATCGATGAAGGGATTGCTAAGAAAGATTGCTTGCACCGGTACAAATGAAAACTTGATGAGGTGAGAACCTCGAAATAATTGAAAGGATTGAAAACAAGAAACTTCTAAGATATCTACAACACTCCGGATAGAACAGAGATGGATGAATAACAAGAGAAGCTTGATGAGAATTTGAACATGGAAAATCATTTACAGGATGGAAAGAACATGATGAGCTCTCACAGCTTGAATTGAATTCACCGGAAAAGAGAACAAGAATGAAAAATGATGAACTTAGAGCTCTTGAGAATCTTCCCAATTAATCACCGGGAACAAAAGAAAAGAAAAGATAGTGGAAGCAATAATGAAAGGAAGATACTTGGATGATAAATGAAACATTGAAGAAAAAGGGTGGGAGGCCAGGGAAGAACAAAGACAACTTGGAACAGATGAGACGAACTCCAGAAGAAATGAGAGATTGATCTTCCAAATATTGGAGAGGATTGAATTACTTGAAGAGAAGCACACCGGTTGAAAAAGAATTGACATGACTACTCCCATTGACAAGAATTGAAAACACAACTTGATTGAGCAAAAGAATTTGCATTCCCGTAAAATAAGAGAACACCTCTAGGGAAGATAAGAATTCACCACTTGACATTGAAGCAACTCGAATTACCATACTCCCAAAAAAGGATGAGGCTTGCAAATTAGGCAAAACAAACATATGACACAGATTTCGCTCGATATTTTCATGGATAGGATCGCACGGGCTTGATCGTACATTGGATTATCATATTTAAATGACGCTCGAATATGCTCCCTAGGCATAGAGAACTACAAGGATTGTCAAAGCATACTAATGACATATATCGAGACTGTCCTGCGTAAAAACGACCGTGAACAAACGAATCCACTAGATGTCGAACCCCGACCTCACATCATGCATCTATTGGAAGATTGTCCTATAATTGACTACTTGAATTCCCACCTAAGAACTCCCTAAATTTCTGGTCATGTAATCGGGTCCACGGATACAAGGAGTAAAATTCGTCACTCAACTCCTAGGAATAACACTAACCCGTCCAGTGTATCACATCCGTCAATACATAACCAGAGATCTCAGAAACTCATCTATCTCAGACCCTCGAAAACACAATGATACTAAGTATGGCAGTACATCCGAACTCTCTCCACGAGTACTAGGGATGCCGGACACCTCTCGCCTCTACTAGTATTGAAACAATTACGAACATCCTTCGTCCTGAGATACTAAGAAATATGAATGATAGTGATGTGCTCAAGAATCCACTGGAGCTCAACTCCCCAGAAGAAATCAAATCAGACAGGAGGCACCAAGACAGAAATCTGTCACATCGACATCATATAGATTCCAAAAATATCCACGTGATCCTGAAAAAAATTGAGTGAGAAGAGGAGTAGAATTAAAATTATTACGTCAAGATTCCTCACCACAGCATAGAAGAGGAGAAAAAAGAATCCTACTCTTCGATATATAACTAGACTCACAGCAATTTTTCACTAGACTCGACTCGGCCAAATTAGATCAATCAAGGGGGCTCCTAGGTCGGTACTACTCTGATACCAACTTTTAACACCCCAGATGCGATCCTATCCTTATTTTGGCACGAGGGCCTCGACAGCGATAGAAGCGCATCTCGTTGTTTCACACGAATGTATATTGTTACAAGTACATGTACTGAAAATATGAGTATATGGAATTGGCTTACACTCACCAGAAGCTACATCAAGTTCACATCAGTACAACATAATCAATGATCATGAAGAAAAGCAGGGTCCGACTACGGTCGAAAACAAACAATAAAAGAACAACGTCCATTCTTGCTATCCCAGGCTGCCGGCCTGGAACCCATCCTAGATCGATGATGAAGAAGAAGAAACTCCAAAAGCACAATCATCACTCTCACGTCATAATATCACTTTACCTGTACCTGCAATTGGTGTTGTAGTAATCTGTGAGCCACAGGGACTCATCAATCTCATTTCCAAAGGTATCAAGACTAGAAAAGCTTAATGGGTGAGGCATGGTTAAATGGTGAGGCTGCAGCAAGCGACTAAGCATTTATTTGAGGTGGCTAACTTACGAGTACAAGAATAAAGAGGGGGTGATCTGCGCATAATCGGATGTGAACTAAAAATGATCAAATGAATGATCCTAAACACCTACTTACATCAGACATAACCCCAATGTGTCCTTGATCCAAGAAGAAGCTCATGAAAGAGAGAGTCACGGATACACACTCAGTTGGCACATTTTAATTCGGCTTACTTCAAGTTATCTAGAACCGGATGTTAACCAAAGTTTCCAAGTTGCCACCTAACCGCGGGCACGTATTTCCAAAAGATTTAACCATGCACGGGTGCTCCAACTAGTCCATCACAAATTACCAAAAGCCACGTACAAATCCTAGATCACGAAACTCTTGATCTCGTCAGAGTCCTTAGTGGAAAACCACAACTCTGAGAAAGTCTCAAAGCCTCACCGGAATCCCGATGCACAAGATATTTCATAAAAGGTAAAACTAATCCGACAAGGCCGCCCGGCGTGTCGACAAACCCGATAGGAGCCGCGTATCTCGTTCTCAGGGCACGACCAGCTGAGCTAGACGTCGGGTTGGCTAAAACCCCGGGTGACCAGGGGTGCTGGACATCGCTCAGGTTGGACCAACACTCATGAGGAGCACTGGCCCAGGTTTTTGATTAATTATCCATGGGGTCCGGAAAGTCCCTATGCAATTTCATTAGGTTATGAGGCAAATGTAGTACCAAAGTTGGGCCTTGGCACACAAGCTTTAACTAAGACGAGTTATCAAGGGGGTCCCCATAACAACCCTCATCATGTTAGGAGCGCTCAATTATGGAATATAACACCTGTAGCCGAAACTAAGGTGGCAAAGGTGGAACAAAACACCAGGCTAGAAAGGCCGGGCCTTCCACCTTTTACCAAGTATATAGGTGCATTAATTTAAATAGCATTAATATGGTGATATAACAAGGAACCCATGTTATCACATCTTAGCAACTTCACCTGCAACTAGCAACGCTATCCAATGGTTAAGCAAGCAGTAACATAGCCAATCAGTGGTTTGCTAGGTTGTAGAAAGGTTGAAGGTTTTCATGGCAATGTCGGGAGGCTTATTAAACAGGTGGTAGGCATCAAGACATAGCGATAGAAACAAAACAACTAGCATGGCACTGACAGAAATGGTATCTAGGGAAATGAGCATCTTGCCTGTGATCCTGCTTGGAAGAAGAACGAAACCGTGAAGGAGACAAACCAATGTAGTCGAACGGATCCTCACACCCCGAAACGGATCAGAACTCTATCGAGAAGAAGCAAACCGGAAACAAGAATAAACACACGATATTCACCACGGCACATGCACGATATGATGCACAGCCTAATATGATGCATGTCCATTTCAATTATGCAAGGCCTGGCATGGCAATTCACAACAATCAACACTACACATTAAGTGAAGCTCAATATGCAACATGTTGCATATTGACGAAACTCCACACACGAATTATTTAGTTCACTCCCATTTAGGTACACATCAATATTAAATGTTGTTTAAACACGGCAAGAGGTGAAGCATGTGATTCTACACGTCATTCTAGTCAATTTACATATATAGACCATCTCCAACGGAGCTATGGTTCAGAAGGTACGTGCAACACAGGATATTATGCCATGAATGCAACATGCATGCAATTTTATTAAACACTAGCAAGAAGGATATGTAGCATGCGTCTCCATGGCGAACGAAAGGGAACCATGGTGGCAAAACAGAAATGATGCCACGGCAACGTTTCGGTTTCGATAACTCGATGAGATACCAGTGCCAACGATTTGTGAGCGTGTGCGTGTCATGCCAAAAAATTATGGGGTGATCCCGGTTACCGGGTTCCCATATGTCGGAGGCATGATTATGAGGTATGTGAAACTAACAAAATACTACGAGATGCAAAAGAAAAGAAAAAAACAAATAAAAAAAGAGACAAAAATAATTCGGCCTCTATGGGATTTGACCCGAGGACCTCGCGGTTGCAAACCGACGGGCTAACCAGTTGGACTACGAAGCAATTATGACAAAGGGGTGCCGCTCGTGGAAGATCGGGCAGAGTCGAGGCAGATAGAGCGATGGAGCTTCGGCTCCCGCTCATGTACCAGAGAGACACGAAAGATGAGGGAGGCTAGGGAGAAAAGAGAGAAAGAGGGGGAGGAGAAGAGAACAGCGCGACGGGGCTGGGGCCTGCACGGCGGAGAGGCGAGTCTGGAGGAGGTGCGAGCGGGTGCAGCCAACGGCGCTGGAGCGCTCGTTTTCTCTACGCATGGTCATGGAGCAAGGCGGCCCAAACCTAGTTGAGGCGAGCGAGGCGCAGCAGAGCTAGACATCACGCGCAGGCGCACGAGGAGCTCCCTTCCTTGGACATTCCTGTGTTGCCGCCAGGAGGTGCTCGCGGCGCGATCTCGGCGACGGACAAGCGAGGCGGCACGGAGCTCGCGAGCTGCACGAGCCCGTGGTCGGGGACGAGGTGCTGCGGGCTAGCTCTTGCAACACAAGCGACGAGCGGTTGGAGGTCGAGGTGAGGTCAACGGGGGGGCTGGGTAGGAGGAGGCCCTCGAGGCTGCTCCAGGGCGAGCGCCATCGGGCATGGGGACGCGACTGGACGCGTCCATGCGCGATAGGGGAGGAGGTTGGCTCGGCGTTGCGATTGGACCGGTGGGCAAAACGAGGTGGAGACTAGGTGCTAGCGGTGACGGCTAGATCGGGAGGGATCCCGAGGGGATGCGGTTGGCGGCGGCTGAGGGAATGGACATAGGGTTTGGTCTGAATTTAGTCTAGGTTGGACTACATATATAAAAATGGTTTTAGGTTTGGACCCTCCGATTTCAATCGGACAGTCGAGAAAATAGGTTAGGAGAGACCAATTGACAAACTGATGACGGTTTGGGGTATTACGGGATTGATCCGGACCCAACGCTTACGGCTGTCGGTTCGGGTTCCGGAAGGTTTTCGGGCTAGGTTGCACGTAGGTCCAGTGCGTGTGGAGAGGGGCTAGGCGGAGATGAGAGGGAAAACACACAGCCCAGCGTCAAGTTTTCAAAAACGAAACGTCCAATAATTTGACCGGCTATAGTGCTCATATACATTTAGGGGGTCGATATCAAACACACTCCGATTACGACGAAATTTGGCACGCGGCCTACCTACAATAAAATAAGACCGCACGCCAACTTTCAACCCAATCCGAGAATGTTTTATACACACTTTCAAAAACAATATTTTAATGATGTCGTGGGCGTGTGCATGTGTGGTTAGTCTCAAAACGGTCAACGACAAAACGGAGAGAACCAAAAACTACTAACGGATGCAAGTTTTGAAAACTGGTGGCAACGGAGTGCTGATGCAATGTGGATGATGCGAATGGTGTGATCATGAATGAGACAAACCATCTAATCGCACGACGGCAACGGACTAAAAGGGAAATCTTCTGGAGCATTGATCTCGGGCTGTTATAGGGTGGCAAAGAGTTCATCATACTGCGAGCACCATATGAGAATTTAGGCATTAAATATAATGCACTTCATTTGACATGAGGGGTTAGTGTACTCGGATGCATATGCAGAGAAATTCTTCGAGGATTTATGAACATAATGGTTTGAGGTATAGTGCACATATTCATGACCATTGTAGTTTACTTGCATATGAGAGGCATTAGCACGATTATGAGTACAATTTTGACCATATGAGTAATTTGATCCTCGTGAAGACTTTGGTCCACTTGAGGAATTTGATCTAGGGTTGCTGTTCTGCACAGGCGATATCATGAGGACATTCACCTGAAGACTTTCCAAGCTACTTCTTGGAACCTAGATTTCCTCAAGGGTGGTTCATTCCTCCGGTTAGTTCCAACATATCTAGCAAATACTTCACCATTCTGATTTCTGGACAGTTTATTGTTGGAGTCAAATGACTCATCAGAGGAATATGAAATTTCGCATGGAAAGCCTGATAATATAGATGGATCAACAAGAGGTCCTTTTGCAGAAACCCATGAGGTTTTGGGATACTTCTTAGGTTTCCAGTATTATCCATCAACATTAAATTTCCTCTCAAATGCAATACCCTCTTTCCTGGGGTTTCTGTTAAGAATATGCTTTTTGAGCACATCGTAAAGGGATTGATGCCCTTTGAGACTTTTGTATATGTGTGTCACATACAATTCCTTCAACTCTGCATTTTCGTCACTGACATTTGTGGGTTCCTCAAGTGAGGAATTTGTGACCCTAGATACAGTTGAAGAATTTGTAGCAATAGAAGCATTTGAACTTTCACATGAGGAATTAGCACATTCACGTTCAATGCATTTCATGCATGGTGTTATGAATTCTTCCTGAGCGGAACTGGTGTGTTCAGCATGCAAAGAATCATTTCCGCTTCGAAGATCATCATGGGACACTCTTTGTTTCTCAATATATTGCTTTTTTTAAGAAATTCATAAGAAAGTTTCTCATGATCATCCAAGAGGGTGTCATGACGCTCTTGAATACCATCCAACTTAGACTGGAGACTTTGAACTTCATCAGTGAGGGTTTGTGTCCGATCCATTTCCTTGTTCAACGGGTCATCACTTTTTCTACCAGTTTCTTAAGATTTTCAAGAGCATTTTGTTTCTTAGTGGAAATATTAGCAAGCTTGTAGTAACTAGGTTTCTCATAATCATAAGGTTCACTATCACTTGAGTCATAAGAGGAAGTGTGTTTGGGTACCTTGGCACCTTTTGCCATGAAGCAATAGGTGGGAGCAAAGTCGTCATCAGTGTTGTTAACATTGTCATTTTCTTCAAAGTCGAATATGGACTTGCTGACGAATGTGGTAGCAAGGGCTAGGCTTGCCACACCAGACTCTGACTCCTCCTCAGATCCTTCCTCTTCATCCCATTCCTCATATTCTTCCTAAGAATCCATTTCCTTGCCAATGAGAGCTCGAGCCTTCCTGAAACTATTCTTCCAGGATGAGCATTTTGAAGATTTATTCTCTCGAGTCATCGGAACTGTCATCCTTGTACTTCTTCTTCTTTGATTCCTTCACCTAGCAAAGACAATCAGCAATGTAGTTACCAGACTTCTTGCATTTATCGCAGGTTATTTTCTTGTAGTCCTTAGATGCAGATCCTAATTTCCTCGCATCTCTTCTTGAAGATTTTCGGAACTCACCTCATTTAGAGAACTTCTGGAATTTCCTCACAAGCATGGCAAGGTCTTGACCAAGTTCTTGAGGATCACCAAGACTGCAATTAGATTCTTCTTCCTTAGATGAGGAAACAGCCTTTGCCTTCAGTGCACGAGATCTTCCATAGCTTGGTCCATAGAGATCTCTCTTCTTAGTTTGTTGGAATTCATGAGTATTGAGTCTCTCAATAGTATCAGTAGGATCTAGTAATTTGTAGTCTCCACGCTCTTGAAATATCAGAACCAATGTATCGAATGAAGAATCAAGAGAACTCAGCAATTTATGCACCACCTCATGGTCGGTGATGTCAATGGCCCCAAGACCTGTAGATCATTGGAGATATCAGTGAGGCAATTAAAGGTTTGCTCACAATTCTCATTATCGAGTCTTTGAAGTGGTTGAAGAGATTGTAAAGAACATCAACCTGAGAGTCACGTTGAGTAGAGACTCCTTGGTTGTCTTTGGACAACCTATCCCAGATGAGCTTTGGAGATCCCAAAGCACTCACTCCGCCATACTAACCTTTGCTCAGATGGCCACAGATGATATTCTTTGCTTGAGAGTCGAGTTGCTTGAATCTCTTCACATCAGCAATGTTGATAGCTTCAGATACAACGGGAACACCCCTTGCCACAACATACGAGAGATCGTTGTCAATTGCATCTTGTTCTTCCAATAGGGGAAATTCGTCCCTCCAAAGGTAGGGCAGCCCGAAGTGACCTTGATCATACCTGCAGTCGACATAACTAAAACTCTAGGTGGTTAAACCAAAATCACACAGAACAAGGGAGTACCTCGCTCTAATACCAATTGAAAGTGTATTATATCGAATAAAAGGGGGTGAATAGGCGATTTTTAAGAACTCGTCACTAAGGAACTTCCCTATGACAAAATTGCTAAGTCACAAATAGCTTGCAGCGGCATAAGTACTCACGCGTAAGCGTAACATGGCAAAATCATGGTCATCATGATGAAATGAAACAAACACTTAGCATGAGTAACGTGATCAGGATATGCGGGTAAAGAACAAGTGATGTGAAGAATTTGAGATGAGGAAATTGAGAAAGTATTTGGTCAAATTCTTCAAACAATAACTATCAATTTCATCAACATGTAAATGAGGAAATAGAACGAGGTACTCGATGAAGACAATGTTTGATGACCCAGTTCGAACTGATGTGACAGTAGTACGTCTGGTTTGGAGCGGCTTGGTATTTAAACCAAAGGACACATAGTCCGAGGACACTAAGTCCTTACCATATTTTTGTTAATCTAAGGACACAGCGTCCTCGCCCAACACTCATGGTAAGTCTTCACCGCATACTTCCAAACCCTCACAAACTCGGTCACTCGGCAATCCACGATTTACTGTTAGATGCTCTACATGAGTGACACCTAACCATCTGGAAGATGCACAGTCTTGAAAGGTACCGAGTGTCGGTTCCACACACAAACAATCTCTTCAGTGATGCTCAATCACTTTGGGGTTTGGGGTTTTAGTTTGGGTGTTTGGGCTTTTCCTCACATGTGATTTTCTCTCAAATACTTCGAGGAATGGGTTGCTCTCAAATGACAAGTGTCAATTTTTCTCCCGGAGCAGCCAACCAGGCAGTGGTTATGGGGGCGGCTATTTATAGTCCGGGAGCAATCCCGACATGATTTGACATAAATGCCCCAATGATATTGACCGTTATGTGGATAAGATTTGGGGACAGCTGGCGCGTGGCGCAGCAACAGTCGGAACTTTCAAGCTGTGAAAGTCCTCAGTCTCTCATATTCCTCACTTGTAGGTAATTCACACTCGCGAAAACCTAACTCCTTAGTTAGAGTAATTTCCTCAAAGACCAGAAGATCTTCATCTCTGCCATTGAATAAACTGGCTAAACTGTAAAATATTTCCAAAGGCTTCACTCTAAGGATTGGGTATGTGTAGACTTTGAGATGAGCATCACTTGGAAACTTTTCCTTAGATTTACCTTGCCCCCCTTTAACAGTACCGTGTTCCTATAACTCAAAAGAAAGGAAATGAAACTACGAAAATAAAAGTATCCACGCTTCAAAGTCCTCGCATCAATATCTTCAAGGACACACCAATTTCCTTGCTTTCAAAGTCTTCCAGGAATTATCAAAGTCTTCAGCCAAAGACATTCAATTTTAGGGGTCGATATTCTTCGAATAACTCAAACTCCTCAGCGACTTATCGAGCCTGTGTACACTCACAAAAACATTAGTCCATTAATCTATAAGTCTTATATACATAAAAATCATTAAGGGGCACTAGATGCACTTACACCTATCCTAATGAAGTTAGGGTTGTTAGAAACTTGGTTAGAAGGTGTCAAAACTAACTTACACATGAAAAAAGAGAGAAAAAATTGCATGTATTTACTCTGCACACAAAAGAAAAGACCAACAAAAACTTATAGAGGCTCGCCTTGGGGTGGGTCCTTTATCCTATAATTGGTACAGTTGTACCTCTCGTATATGGCATCATCACTTGCATCAATTTTTATCTTCTTCATTTTCTGCAACTTTGGTGCGATTGTTTTGGTCGATACAACTCAGCTATTTCTTGAGCTTGCGTTAGTTTTCCCTTGAAGAGGAAAAGGTGATGCAGCAAAGTAGATAAGTATTTTTCCTCAGTTTGTTGAGAACCAAGGTATCAATCCAGTAGGAGGAACAAGCAAGGCCCCAATCGTAGTACCTACATAAACAATCAAACACTTGCACGCAACGCTAAAAAGGGGTTGTCAATCCCTTCAGAGTAATTTGCAAGGATGAGATGTGATAGAGATAGATATAAAAGATTGCGGAAACAAAATTAAATAAATTGCAGCAAGATATTTTTGGTGTTTTTGGTTTATGGATATGAAAGTATAATACGGAAAATAGACCCGGGGGCCATAGGTTTCACTTGAGGCTTCTCTCATAAAGGAAAATAATATGATGGGTGAACAAATTACTGTCGAGCAATTGATAGAAAAGCAAATAATTATGAAGATATCCAAGGCAATGATTATGCATATAGGAATCACGTATGTGTCAAGTAGACCGAAACGATTTGCATCTACTACTATTACTCCACACATCGACCGACTCCTGCCTGCATCTAGAGTATTAAGTTCATGAAGAATAGAGTAATGCATTAAGTAAGATGACATGATGTAGAGGGATAAACTCAAGCAATATGATGAAAACCCCATATTTTTATCCTCGATGGCAACAAAAAATACGTGCCTTGCTGCCCCTACTATGTCACTGGGTGAGGATACCGCAAGATTGAACCCAAAACTAAGCACTTCTCCCATTGCAAGAATTACCAATCTAGTTGGCCAAACCAAACCAATAACTCGAATAGACTTGCTAAGATATGAAATCATGCATATAAGAATTCAGAAGAGATTCAAATAATATTCATAGATAATCTGAACATAAACTCACAATTCATCGGATCTCGACAAACACACCGCAAAAGAATATTACATCGAATAGATCTCCATGAAGATCATGACGAACATGGTATTGAAGATCAAAGAGAGAGAAGAAGCCATCTAGCTACTAGCTATGGACCCATAGGTCTGTGGTGAACTACTCACGTATCATCGGAGGGGCAATGGAGTTGATGTAGATGCCTTCCGTGATCAATTCCCTCTCCGGCAGATTACCAAAAAAAGGCTCCCAGGTTAGATCTCACGGGAACAAACGCTCTCGGTGGCGGAAAAGTATTTTCGTGGCTCCCTTTTGCAATGGGAGATATTTGGGAATTTATAGGCCGAAGAATAGGGTTAGGAGACGTGCAGGGGACCCACAAGCTAGGGGCGCCTGATACGTCCATTTTGCATCATGCTTTCATGTTGATATTTATTGCTTTTTGGGCTGTTATTTCACTTCACGGTACAATACTTATGCCTTTTCTCTCTTATTTTGCAAGGTTTACATGAAGAGGGAGAATGTCGGCAGCTGTAATTCTGGCGAGAAAAAGGAGCAAGTTTGAGATGCCTATTCTGCGCAACTCCAAAAGCCGTGAAAATCAACGTGGAATTTTTGGAATAAAAAAAATACTAGGCGAAAGAGGTACCAGAGGGGCGCCACCTGGAGGCCACACGCCTGCCAGGCCCGGCCTACCCCCTGGCCGGGGCTGGAGGGCTTGTGGGCCCCCAGTTGACCCTCCGGCGCTCATCTTTTGCTATATGAAGGGTTTCGTCTAGAAAAAAATCAAGGAGGAGCTTTTTCATGGATTTGCCGCTGCCACGAGGCGGAACTTGAGCAGAACCAATCTAGAAGCTCCGGCAGGACGATCCTGCCGGGGAAACTTCCCTCCCGGAGGGGGAAATCGTGGCCATCGTCATCACAAACACTCCTCTCATCGGAGGGGACTCTTCACCATCAACATCTTCATCAGCACCATCTCATCTCCAAACCCTAGTTCATCACTTGTAACCAATCTCCGTCTCACGACTCCGATTGGTACTTGTAAGGTTGCTAGTAGTGTTAATTACTCCTTGTAGTTGATGCTAGTTGGATTACTTGGTGGAAGAGTTTATGTTCAGATCCTTGATGCTACTCATTACCTCTCTGGTCATGAATATGATTATGCTTTGTGAGTAGTTACTTTTGTTCCTGAGGACATGGGATAAGTCATGCTAATAGTAGTCATGTGAATTTGGTATTCGTTCGATATTTTGATGTGTTGTATGTTGTTTTTCCTCTAGTGGTGTTATGTGAACATCGACTACATAACACTTCACCATTATTTGGGCCTAGAGGAAGGCATTGGGAAGTAGTAAGTAGATTATGGGTTGCTAGAGTGACAGAAGCTTAAACCCTAGTTTATGCGTTGCTTCGTAAGGGGCTGACTTGGATCCACTAGTTTAATGCTATGGTTAGACTTTGTCTTAATTCTTCTTTCGTAGTTGCGGATTCTTGCGAGAGGGGTTAATCATAAGTGGGATGCTTGTCCAAGTAAGGGCAGTACCCAAGCGCCGGTCCACCTACATATCAAACTATCAAAGTAACGAACACGAATCATATGAACATGATGAAACTAGCATGACAGAAATTCCCGTGTGTCCTCGGGAGCGTTTTTCCTCCTATAAGACTTTGTCCAGGCTTGTCCCTTGATACAAAAGGGATTGGGCCACTCTGCTGCACCGTTGCTACTTTTGTTACTAGTTGCTTTCTACGAATCACCTCACCATACAATCACTTGTTACCAATAATTTCAGTGCTTGCAAATATTTCCTTGCTGAAAACCACTTGTCAGATCCTTCTGCTCCTCGTTGGGTTCGACACTCTTACTTATCGAAAGTACTACGATTGATCCCCTATACTTGTGGGTCATCAAGACTCTTTTCTGGCGTCGTTGTCGTGGAGTTAAGTGCCTCTGGTAAGTGGAACTTGGTAAGGAAACATTCATATAGTGTGCTGAAATTCATTGTCACTTGTCACTATGGATACTAATCCTTTGAGGGGCTTGTTCGGGGTATCTTCACCTCGAACGGAAGCACAAATAGTTGCTCCTCAACCTTTTGCACCTACTGAAAATATTTTCTTTGAATTTCCTTCGGGTATGCTTGAGAAACTGCTGGCTAATCCTTTTACAAGAGACGGAACATCACATCCAGACTTGCATCTAATCTATGTAGATGAAGTTTGTGGTTTATTTAAGCTTGCAGGTTTGCCCGAGGATGAGGTCAAGAAGAAGGTCGTTCCTTTATCTTTGAAGGATAAGGCGTTGACATGGTATAGGCTATGTGATGATACTGCATCATGGGACTACAATCGGTTGAAATTGGAATTTCATCAAAAGTTTTATCTTATGCATTTAGTACATCGTGATTGGAATTATATTTATAATTTTTGGCCTCGTGACAGAGAAAGCATCGCCCAAGCTTGGGGGAGGCTTAAATCAATGTTATATTCATGCCCCAATCATGAGCTCTCGAGAGAAATTATCATTCAGAACTTTTATGCTCGGCTTTCTCATGATGATCGCACCATGCTTGATACTTCTTGTACCGGTTCTTTTATGAAGAGAGATATTGACTTCAAATGGAATTTATTGGGAGAATTAAACGATGTTAGAGCATATATCTCCATATGTGGTTTTGGTAATTGATGACAATTCCTATGGACTAATAGTTGCCTTAAGTTATATTTATAGGATTTGTCCATAGGCACTTCTTGAAGTCCATCTGTTGGGTTCAAGGAGTTTATATGTTGACCAAGATGTTATTCAAGGTATTATCCAAAGAATGGTCATAGAAACACTAGGTTGATCAAGATCTCAGACTAAGAGTAAATCAAGATGATCAACACACAAAACATATAAGATGTACCGAGAGGATCAAGTGATCCCATGGTATGGTAAGCATTGTCCATTACGTGTTTGTGTACTAACCCATGGTCTTTGTGAGACTCCTGTGTGGGGGTTAGTGTGCTTTCATTGGGCTTGCGTCAAAAGGAAGATCTCATACAACCCATGAAGGATGACGTCAAGTGGTGATCATCATCAAGATTGTGGTGTGCAAGTTCAAGTGGATCAGCACGAATATATCATTGAAACATAAGCTAACAAGGATGTTGATAAGGACAACCTCATGTGCTAACAAGGACAAGATCAAGATAAGCATTCCTGAGAACTACATGCTTGATTCTTGTGGGTGTTCACATGGTGGACAAATGAAGATGAATACATAAGCTAGGCTTTCCGCATTGTGTATGGGACAGCTACTTGAAGACTTCATCATGTCTTGCTTTCAACTTGAGCCAAGAAGGAACAACAACATCAAGCTCAGGTGAAAGGGCTAACTCAAAGGTATCAGTTCCTTTGACGTTAGTTGTGCGGAGTGATGATCAGCGAATAAAAGTATACACTCAAGTATGGATCATCAGTACTCTTTTATGATTCTTGAGTCCTTAGGGATCCCGCACTATTAAGAGGGGATCACAGATTTTGCGATGAACTTGCTCAAACTACATCTTCACCTTCTGTTCATACCACATCTCCACTGCTCTACTGTTATCTGAAAACAGAACCAGTGCCTCGGACATCCGGCCTCCTCCGGACGTCCGAGGGCCGGACGACCGACAGCTTTGGAAATCCGGAATCCTATACCAGAGAAATCAGAGCCATATAACTCGGACTTCCGGCTCTCTCCGGACGTCCGAGGCCCGGATAGCCGACCAGCTTCGGAATTCCGGAACTATGCACTAGAGAAACTTGAGCCATATAACTCGGACTTCGGCTCCCTCCGGACGTCCGAGGGCCGGTCAAGGCTCGAATGACCGACAGGCTTCGGAAATCCGGAGCCCTGCACCAGAAGAACATGAGTTCTATATCTCGGAAATCCGGCTCCCTCCGGACGTCTGAGCGCCGGACGTCCGACACCCGTCGGAAATCTGGAACCTACCACCAGTAGAAGTTGAGATGTATAACTCGGATTTCCGGTCCTCTCCGTACGTCCTGTGGCTGATAAATTCAACATAGGTTCAGTCGTATCTTCAGGCCTCGGACGACCGACCCCTGTCGGACGTCCGGTCGCTGTTTAATTCAAAATAGTTTCAGTCGTATCTACAGGCCTCGGACGACCGACCCCTGTCGGACGTCCGACCCCTCGCGGACGCCCGGACTTCCGACAACTGTCGGACGTCCGGACCCTGTGTGACTTAAAGTGTCCCCAACGGCTCTTTTTCTCTCCCCACTATAAATACCCCCCCTCCCACTTCGTGAGAGGGTTGCCCAACACAGCCTTATCCTCATAAGAACACATTTCCACCTCACACACATTTTCTCACTCCAAATCTTAGATCCCAAGAGCATTTGTGAGCCCCTTTGAGAGTTGTTCCAATCAAAAGATAGATCGTCTCCCTCTCCTTCTCTCAACCCAAGCTATTTGTGATTTGAGCAAGTTTTGAGCATTCCCCGTGATCTTGTTACTCTTGGAGGTTGGAAACTCCTAGGCGGTAGGAGCTCTTCGGAGAGGAATCAATTCGTGTGATTTCCCCCAGAAAAGTTTGTGAGGGTTTGGAAGCCACCTCAAAGGCTTACCACTAGTGGTTGAGAAACACCTTCGTGGTGTTATCTCAAAGGGAGAATAGGGTGAGCCTTCGTGGCGTTGGTGTGCCTTCGTGGTAACATCCACCTCTCTAACGGTGACTAGCTTCCCTCCAAGGAAGTGAACATCGGGATACATCTTCGTCTCAGTGACCTTGGTTATCCTTAACCCTAACTCCTTACTTGTGGTTTACTTGTGTTATTCGAGCATACATACATTGCATATTGCTTGTGCTCATTATATTGTGTTGGTCATCTCTTGTACAAGATTAATCATTCAAGCATACCCTCTATATCCACACGTTCATACTTGCATCCCTTGATACATCGTGTTGATATAGTGTGATCTAGTATCTTGGGTTGTTCACCTACTTGTCGTGTGATATAGCTCAAGTAAGTTTGTGTAACTTACTTGTGCTTGTTAGTAACTGTATTGTGTCCATCTTGGTAGATCGTGTTGTTGATACACGTTGCAGTGCCTAGTGCATTTAGGATTTGTGCTTGACAAGTACCCTCTTAGTTTATTTCCGCATTAGGTTCAAGCCAAATCCGAAGAAATTTTTAAATAGCCTATTCACCCCCCCCCTCTAGGCGTCATTGAGGTCTTTTCAAACGCAACTCTAAAGATTGGGAGCTTGAAGAAGGTAAGGAGTCAGGTATGAATTTCCAGTTTGATTGCGTTAAATCCTTTGTTGAAACAAATACTTTTTGTGACTTTAGCGCTAAGTATGTACTTGACTCTGAGATAGTAGCTTCATTGTGTGAATCATTTGTTGCTCATGTTGATCTCCCCAAAGAGAAGTGGTTTAAATATCATCCTCCTTTAGAAGTCAATGTAGTTAAACCCAATCCAGTTGAAGAGAGAGTCATTGCCTATAATGATCCTGTTGTTCCGAGTGCTTACATTGAGAAACCACCTTTCCCTGTTAGGATAAAGGATCATTCTAAAGCTTCAACTATGATACGTAGATGCTACATTAGAACACCTACACCCCCTGAGCAAATTACAGTTGAACCTAGCATTGCTATTATCAAAGATCTTTTGTCCGACGATGTTGAGGGACATAATATTCACTTCTATGAAGATGCTGCTAGAATTGCTAAACCTCACGCTAGAGACAAACATAGGCCTGTTGTTGGCACGCCTGTTGTTTCTATTAAGATAGGAGATCATTGCTATCATGGTTTATGTGACGTGGGTGCTAGTGTTAGTGCAATACCTCAATCCTTATATGATGAAATCAAAGATGAGATTGCACCTATTGAGATAGAGCCTATTGATGTCACTATTCAGCTTGCCAATAGAGATACTATCTGCCCTGTGGGAATTGTTAGGGATGTTGAAGTCTTGTGTGGTAAAACGAAGTATCCTGCTGATTTCCTCGTTCTTGCTACCACCCAAGATAGCTTTTGTCCCATCATATTTGGCAGACCCTTCCTCAATACCGTCAACGCTCATATTGATTGTGAGAAGCAAACTGTCACTGTTGGCTTTGAAGGTGTGTCATATGAGTTCAATTTCTCCAAGTTTGGTAGACAACCTCATGAAAAAGAGTTGCCCAGTAGGGATGAAACTATTGCCTTAGCTTCTATTGTTGTGCCTCCTACTGATCCCTTAGAGCAATACTTGCTTGAGCATGAAAATGATATGCATATGGATGAAAGGGATGAGATAGATAGAGTTGTCTTAGAACAATATCCTATCCTTAAGAATAATCTGCCTGTTGAACTGCTTGGGGGTCCACCCCCACCAAAGGGTGATCCTGTGTTCGAGCTTAAACAGTTGCCTGATATGCTTAAGTATGCTTATCTTGATGAAAAATAGATATATCCTGTCATAATTAGTGCTAGCCTCTCGGAGCATGAAGAAAAGAAATTACTAAAAACTCTGAGGAAGCACCGTCTGCTATTGGATATACTCTTGATGATCTTAAGGGCATTGGTCCCACTCTATGCCAGCACAAGATTAAAATTGATCCTGATTTCAAACCAGTTGCTCATCATCAAAGGAGATTAAATCCTAAGATGAAGGAGGTAGTAAGAAAAGAAATACTAAAGCTCCTGGAGGCAGGTATTATTTATCATGTTGCTCATAGCGATTGGGTGAGTCCGGTGCATTACGTCCCTAAGAAGGGAGGCATTACCGTTGTCCCTAATGATAAGGATGAATTGATCCCACAGAGGATTATTACTGGCTATAGGATGGTGATCGATTTTAGGAAATTGAATAAAGCCACTAGGAAAGATCATCACCCATTACCTTTTATCGACCAAATGCTAGAAAGAGTGTCTAAACACACACACTTCTGCTTTCTAGATGGTTATTCCAGTTTCTCCCAAATACCAGTTGCACAATCTGATCAGGAGAAAACCACTTTCACCTGCCCTTTCGGTACCTTTGCTTATAGACGTATGCCTTTTGGCTTATGTAATGCACCCGCCACCTTTCAGAGATGTATGATGGCTATATTCTCTGACTTTTGTGAAAGGATTGTTGAAGTTTTCATGGATGACTTTTCCGTTTACGGGTCTTCTTTTGATGATGGCCTCAGCAACCTTGATCGAATCTTGCAGAGATGTAAAGACACCAATCTTGTCTTGAATTGGGAGAAGTGCCACTTTATGGTTAATGAAGGCATCATCTTAGGACATAAAATTTCTAAAAGAGGTATTGAAGTCGATAAGGCCAAGGTTTATGCAATAGAGAAAATGGCATACCCCACAGGTATCAAAGGTATAAGAAGTTTCCTTGGTCATGTTGGTTTTTATAGAAGGTTCATTAAAGACTTCTCTAAGATTTCTAGGCCTCTTACCAATCTTTTGCAAAAGGATATTCCTTGTGTTTGACGATGATTGTGAGGAAGCCTTCGAAATAGTTAAGAGGTCTTTGATAACTGCACCTATTGTTCAACCACCTGATTGGAACTTACCTTTTGAAATCATGTGGGATGCTAGTGATTATGCTGTTGGTGCTGTCCTAGGGCAAAGAGTTGTTAAGAAGTTGAATGTTATTCACTACGCTAGTAAAACTCTAGACACTGCCCAAAGAAACTATGCTACTACGGAAAAGGAATTTTTAGCAGTCGTGTTTGCATGTGAAAAGTTCAGGACTTACATAGTTGATTCCAAAGTCACTATTCACACTGAGCATGCTGCTATTAAGTACCTCATGGAGAAGAAGGACACTAAACCTAGACTTATCAGATGGGTTCTCTTGCTACAAGAATTTGATATGCACGTTGTCGACAGGAAGGGTGATGATAACCCAGTAGCAGATAACTTGTCTAGGTTGGAGAACGTTCTTGATGACCCACAACCTATTGATGATAGCTTTCCAGATGAGCAATGGAATGTCATCAATGCTTCACGTAGTGCACCGTGGTATGCTGATTATGCAAACTATATTGTTGCCAAATATATACCACCTAGTTTCACATATCAGCAAAAGAAAAAATTCTTCTTTGAATTGGGACATTACTTTTGGGATGATCCTCACCTTTATAAGGAAGGAGTAGATGGTGTTATTAGACGTTGTGTACCTGAACATGAACAGGTACAGATCCTACAGAAGTGTCGCTCCGAGGCCTACAGAGGACACCATGCGGGAGATAGAACTGCACACAAGGTATTGCAATCAGGTTTCTATTGGCCCACTCTCTTCAAGGATGCCCGTAAGTTTGTCTTGTCTTGTGACGAATGTCAAAGAATAGGTAATATTAGTAAACGTCATGAAATGCCTATGAACTATTCACTTGTCATTGAACCATTTGATGTTTGGGGCTTTGATTATATGGGACCTTTTCCAAAATCCAATGGGTATACGCATATCCTAGTTGCTCTTGATTATGTCACTAAGTGGGTAGAAGTTATCCCCACTAGTAGTGTTGATCACAACACCTCTATCAAGATGCTTAAGGAAGTTATCTTCCCTAGGTTTGGAGTCCCTAGATATCTAATGACCAACGGTGGTTCACATTTCATTCATGGTGCTTTCCGTAAAACGCTTGCTAAGTACGATGTCAACCATAGAATTGCGTCTCCCTATCACCCTCAGTCCAGTGGTCAAGTAGAGCTAAGCAATAGAGAGATTAAACTAATTCTACAAAAGACTATCAACAGGTCTAGAAAGAATTTGTCTAAGAAGCTCGATGATGCACTATGGGCTTATAGAGCTGCCTATAAGAACCCATGGGCATGTCTCCGTACAAAATGGTGTACGGTAAAGCATGTCATCTACGTCTTGAGTTAGAGCATAAGGCTTATTGGGCAATCAAAGAGCTTAACTTTGATTTCAAATTTGTCGATGAGAAGAGGTTATTTGACATTAGCTCGCTTGATGAATGGAGAACTCAGGCATATGAAAATGCCAAGTTGTTCAAAGAACAGGTTAAGAGGTGGCATGATAAGAGGATACAAAAGCGTGAGTTCAATGTAGGTGATTATGTCTTGCTATACAATTCTAGTTTAAGATTTTTTGCAGGCAAGCTTCTCTCTAAATGGGAAGGTCCCTATATTGTTGAGGAAGTATATCGTTCCGGTGCTATCATAATCAACAACACGGAAGGTAATTGTCCGAGAGTGGTAAACGGGCAGAGAATCAAGCATTATGTCTCACGTACTCCCATAAATGTTGAGAGCAATATTATCAATACCATAACTCCAGAGGAGTACATAAGGGATACTTATCAGCCTGTTTCAGACTCCGAAAATGAAGAGGTATGTGATTCGGTAAGTAAACCGACTCCAAAACCTTTCCCGTAGCAATTTTCCTTCGTTTTGGAATATTTGAAAAAATAGAAAATTTTAAAGCAGTCCGGAAAGTGTCTGAGGAGGCGACAAGCCTCCTAGCCCTGGCCTACCCCCTGGCCGGGGCTGGAGGGCTTGTGGCCACCTCGTGCGCCTCCCGGACTCCGTTTTCGTGCGGAGTACTCCTTCTAGTCTGGAAAAAATCATTATATATTCTCCCGAAAGGTCTCACCTTTGTATCACGCAAATCCCCTCTGTTTTCGTTTCGAGCTTGTTTTCTGCTGCAGATTTAGAGCAAGATGTCATCTCAGGAGTCTGTGGGGGAGAACAATCTCCTTCAAGTCTATGGAGAAGTATATGCTGATCTGAAAAGGATGGAAGTCATGGAGGCCAAGGGAAGGCTACCTAAAGAAACCAAGGGCAAAACTAAGGAGAAGAATCAGGCATGGGACAAAGTGCAATCTGTGCTCAACAAGGAAGAAGTTGAAGAAGTGGATTTCCTCCAACCCTACCTCCACCTACTGTCTCCATCCTTGATTGAACTCTTGAGGTTTTCTGAAACAACTCGTGCTCGCAATACTTATCTCACTCATGATGTTGTTTTGCTGGAGAAACATATCACATATCTCGAAGGTATAAATCAAAGATTAATGGCCCTCTTGGAATCAAAGATTGCACCAACTCCACCACCATCACCTCCAAAGGAATACAACTGAGCATGGGTATGGGCAATCCCCTTGGCTTGTACCAAGCTTGGGGGAGTTTCCCCGGTATCGTATCACCATCATATGTTTTGCCTTTACCTTTGTTTTAGTTTGTTTCTTTTTAGTTTTCTCTCTCTCTCTAGTAGAATAAAAGTCTTAGTGTTTTAGTCTTGAGTTTTGCTTTGTTTCACCCCCAATGTATTCGAGCTCGTGAGACATATAATAAAGAGTATCTTAGTTGAAGGGCTTTGCCTCTTTCCATGATCGGAAGATCAAGAAAGAACAAAAGCATGAAAGATCATATAGTGATCTTATGGGAAGTGATGGCTTCACATATAAAAAGGATGATGATTGAAACTTGTTGAGGGTAGACAAACGTAGACCTTGGTCATTGTTGCAATTAATAGGAAGTGATAAAGAAGGAGACGTTCACATATAAATATATCATCTTTGACACCATTTATTATTGCGAACACTCACTAAACTATTGCATGCCTAGAAGTAGATGTTGGACAAGGAAGACAACATAATGAATTGTGTTTGCTTGGCTCCGAACAATGTTATATGACTAGAGATCCCTTAGCATGTGACGATTGCTTCCACCTCATAGTAGCCAAAACTCCCGCACCAAGTAGAGATACTACTTGTGCAACCACAAACCTTCAACCCAGTTTTGCCATGAGAGTCCACCATACCTACCTATGGATTGAATAAGACCCCTCAAGTAAGTTGTCATCGGTGCAAGCAATAAAAATTGCTCCCTAATATGTATGATCTATTAGTGTGTGGAAAATAAGCTTCGTACGAACCTGTGATGAGGAAGACATAAAAGCGATAGACTGCATAATAAAGTTCTTTATCACAGGAGGCAATATAAAATGACGTTCCTCCGCACTAAGAGGACACGCATCCAAACCTCAAAAGCGCATGACAACCTCTGCTTCCCTCTGTGAAGGGCCTATCTTGTACCTTTACTTTTTGCCCTTGAAAGATTCATGGTGATCTTCACCAATTCCTTGTTTCGCCTTTATCTTGGATAACGTCACATGCTAGGGAAAGATATATATTCATATGTAAACTTGGAGGTAAGTATTCATGAATTATTATTGTTGACATTACCCTTGAGGTAAGCAGTTGGGAGGCAAAACTATAAGCCCCTATCTTTCTCTCTGTCCAGCTGAAACTTTGATCTCATGAGTTACCTCATGAGTGGTAGCAATTGTAGAGAACGAAAAGATGATTGAGTATGTGGATTTGCTTTAAAAGCTCTTATTTGACTCTTTCTGATGTTGTGATAAATTGCAATTGCTTCAATGACTAAAGGCTATCGGTTGTTGATTCTCGGTAAGGTTCTTGATTCATGCTTTACTTTGTGAACAATTTGTCACTTTAGCATGAGAGATTATATGTTGGTATTGATGTTCTAATCTTGATCATGATGCCTGCATGTTCGTATCTTGTTTTGTCGACACCTCTCTCCCTAAACATGTGGTCATGTTTATTGAGCTAGGCTTTCGCTTGAGGACAAGCGAGGTCTAACCTTGGGGGAGTTGATACGTCCGTTTTGCATCATGCTTTCATGTTGATATTTATTGCTTTTTGGGCTGTTATTTCACTTCACGGTACAATACTTATGCCTTTTCTCTCTTATTTTGCAAGGTTTACTTGAAGAGGGAGAATGCCGGCAGCTGGAATTCTGTCCTGAAAAAGGAGCAAGTTTGAGATGCCTATTCTGCGCAACTCCAAAACCATGAAAATCAACGTGGAATTTTTTGGGAATATATAAAAAATATTGGGGGAAAGAGGTACCAGAGGGGCGCCACCTGGAGGCCACAAGCCTGCTAGGCCCGGCCTACCCCCCTGGCCGGGGATGGAGGGCTTGTGGGCCCTAAGTTGCCCCTCCGGCGCTCATCTTTTGCTATATGAAGGGTTTCGTCCGGAAAAAAATCAGGGAGGAACTTTTTCGAGGATTCGCCGCCACCACGAGGCGGAACTTGAGTAGAACCAATCTAGAAGCTCCGGCAGGACGATCCTGTCGGGGAAACTTCCCTCCTGGAGGGGGAAATCGTCGCCATCGTCATCACCAACACTCCTCTCATCGGAGGGGACTCGTCGCCATCAACATCTTCATCAGCACCATCTCATCTCCAAACCCTAGTTCATCACTTGTAACCAATCTCCGTCTCACGACTCCGATTGGTACTTGTAAGGTTGCTAGTAGTGTTAATTACTCCTTGTAGTTGATGCTAGTTGGATTACTTGGTGGAAGAGTTTATGTTCAGATCCTTGATGCTACTCATTACCTCTCTGGTCATGAATATGATTATGCTTTGTGAGTAGTTACTTTTGTTCCTATGGACATGGGATAAGTCATGCTAATAGTAGTCATGTGAATTTGGTATTTGTTCGATATTTTGATGTGTTGTATGTTGTTTTTCCTCTAGTGGTGTTATGTGAACGTCGACTACATAACACTTCACCATTATTTGGGCCTAGAGGAAGGCATTGGGAAGTAGTAGGTAGATGATGGGTTGCTAGAATGACAGAAGCTTAAACCCTAGTTTATGTATTGCTTCGTAAGGGGTTGGTCTGGATCCACTAGTTTAATGCTATGGTTAGACTTTGTCTTAATTCTTCTTTCGTAGTTGCGGATGCTTGCAAGAGGGGTTAATCATAAGTGGGATGCTTGTCCAAGTAAGGGCAGTACCCAAGCGCCGGTCCACCCACATATCAAACTATCAAAGTAACGAACGTGAATCATATGAACATGATGAAACTAGCATGACAGGAATTCCCGTGTGTCCTCGGGAGCGTTTTTCCTCCTATAAGACTTTGTCCAGGCTTGTCCCTTGATACAAAAGGGATTGGGCCACTCTGCTGCACCGTTGCTACTTTTGTTACTAGTTGCTTGCTACGAATCACCTCACCATACAATCACTTGTTACCGATAATTTCAGTGCTTGCAAATATTTCCTTGCTGAAAATCACTTGTGAGATCCTTCTCCTCCTCGTTGGGTTCGACACTCTTACTTATCTAAAGGACTACGATTGATCCCCTATAATTGTGGGTCATCAGCGCCCTGCAGGCTTGTGGCCTCCCGGCAGGTGTCCTGCCCCCTACTCCAAGTCTGTTGGGTATCTTGTGGTCCAAAAAAATCATTCCGGAGATTTTATTCTGTTTGGACTCCCTTTAATATTCCTTATCTGTAATACTCAAAAACATGGAAAAAGAGAACTGGCACTAGGCTCTGGATTAATAGGTTAGTCCTAAAAATAATATAAAACAGCATATTAACGCATGTAAAACATCTAAAACAGATAATATACTAGCATGGAACAATCAAAAATTATAGATACGTTGGAGACATATCAAACTCTCTTATGTCTTGTTGGCTTCATATGATCATGGCTTCGTCCACTGCTGACTTCAACCAGCACCTCCTCTCTTATTTCAACAACACCTGCTTCTGCCAAAAAGAAGAAAAAAAAGAAAAGCAGAAATAACTAGTGAGTAATAGTTTGAATCATGGATGTGCTAAGTTTTAAAAAGAAAGGAGGATTTGTTGCATAACAAAAAGTTGCGGGGTTGACTTTTACAAACCTGCAGGGCCTCCTGATATTGGGGGCATGTTGCGAGAGGATTCACATCACAAATAGGACCAGGACCACCTGAAGTGGCAGGAGAATGATCAAACGAAGTTCTTCTCGCTCGAATAAACAAGAAAGAGTATAGATCCAAACCAGGTGATCTTGCTGGTGAAACTTGTGGAGGATCGTGAAATAGTTTAGCGTCGTCACTGCTAGGTTCAAACAAGCTAAATGATGGGACATCTTCAAGTGTGCATACCACCTAATCAAATTCAAGGATGGGTCATTTGGGCTGCGAGGTGAAATATGTTCACTGTTTTTCTCCTTGCTGCATATATCTTCTCCCTTGGAATTGTTGTGCTCACTCTCACTCTTGATGGGTGGTTGGGCAGGATTTGTGTGACCAACTTCCACTGCTGGATCCCCACTCTTTGTGCCATAAGATTGCTTAGCCTATTGTAGAGACGATAAAGTGACAGTGGCTTCAGTTGTTGCTCTAGTCCCATTCATGCCATCCGATTGTTTAGGCTGCTACGGAGTTGAAACATTGACAGTTTGATGAGTAGTTGATGTAGTCCCATCCGGTTGCTTCTGCTGCTGCGGAGACGAGCCACTAGGAGATGCATCAGTAGTTGTTGTAGTCCCATCCGGTTGATTCGAGTCACTGGCAGTTGCATCATCCATGCCTAAAGTTGTGCCAGGGAAATCATCACTATTTGACGGCTCAGCAAAGGGTACAGTGACACTGGCACCAAACATGTCCGCATGAGCTACTGGTACATCAAAAGTGACATCCGTACCTTCATATTTGGCTTCGTCGCTCCTCGAACCAGCTTTGGATGCCTCAGACAGCATTAGGGCCAATCGTTTGCAGTACATGCCCAGCAACAACCTCTCAAATGACCTCACTTCGGCTTTAAGTTCTATAGCAAAGATCTCTTTATGCTTGTTGTATATGGCACACATATGTGGGGGTAGCTGCAACGAATAGAAACAGAAAAGAGAGAACGGGGAAAACAACATCAGCTACATAGTTTTGATATTTCTGTCAAGCAAGAAGATATGATGCGGGGAAAAAAGAGTTGCAAAAAAGAAATGTTGTATGGCTCACCTCTAACTCCTCAATTGTAGGTAGCGGATGCAGCAACTCCTCCAAAGAGCCACACACATCATCACCACCTTTCATGTTATCCAAAGGTGGCTCATGCACATTCCCCGATGTGCCATCATCACCATCCATACCACCCTTAGATGGTCCTTGAGCGCCCTCAACGAATCCTCCTTGTAGCTTTTATTGTGTGTGCGATTTATCCGACACATCCAAACTGTGTGTTGCGAATGCACTAGCTCCACCTTGGACAATTATTTCTGGTGGCTCCTATGTCACACTAGCTTGGATGGATAACTGGGCAAGCTGGTATATGTATGACAGTAACTTGGTTGTTGCGTACGGTGTAATGGACCTGAATTGCATTCCAAAAACCAAAGCAGAGGGAAAACACATGAAAATTGTGACAAAGAATGCAGAGTTGCAATTGCAACAAAGAAACGAGAAGGTATTGTTTCCAAAAATTGAAAAAGGGATACTTACATGGCTGCCCGAAAGCATCTTCTAGGGTGTCAATTGCGATTACAATGGTGAAATCCAAATCCTAGACAAAACAAACATGTGGCAGAGAATAGTAGATGGTATGATCAACTATGCATCCTCTTGGAATGTCAATGTGGTCCATGTAAATTACGTGCAAAAAAAGAAGACACGTGATCCACTATAAAAGCGGGATGCTCCGGAAACAAAGAAAAGGCGGTTGTTACGGAATGAAGGGAAGTACGGGAAGCATTGGTAGACAACCGCCAATCAGGAATTTCAGTTTACCATCATTCCTCTTATCCTGGTATTTATTAACTTCCCTCATCACATCAAACAGAATATGCTCGTCCCGCTCGAACTCATGGACACACTCATGTCTCCTAAGATGTATAAATAATCTAGAGGCACCATATTTCATATCGCAGGAGCTAGGACCAATGAAAGGCAAAGCAAAATCAATGATCTCCTCGTCGTCATCACTAGCATTCGATAAAACAACAATTGTGGTGGGTATTGGAGCCCGTTCACCATCCAAATAAACCTCGCGGAAATCTGTTTTTCCTCTTTTGTTGAATTCTAATGGCTTGTTACCAGATGGTAGATTGAATATCTTCTTAACCATATATCTTGTGAGGTGGATCTTCTTGCGGTCAGTTAACCTGCAAGACATATGAAATCAGTACTTGTTTCGAAAAGATAAATAGAAAAAGGGTTTTATGCAACACAGAAATGAAGCAATGAAAACACCAAACATACTTTAGCATACGCTTTTTGGTATCAATCCTCATGACTATGAAATCAACAAGAGCTTATGGAGGAGGAACCAAAGAAGTATATGAAGAAAATCCCCAAAAGAGGACTTGCTTATGATATCCCACTTTTTCCCTTTGACAGTGTTGGCTATCTTGCGTAGCCACTTTGCCAACCATCGGGTTTGGTACCATGCTGCGAAAACAAACAAAAATGAACACATTAGCTAATTTGAGCAGGCATAACTGGATTTCAGAGAAAACATTGCCTAATTGCCATGTCCTCATAAGCTTCGGGAAATACAATACAAAAAAATCAGAAAACGTGAAAGAAGTTCAAGCAAAAAAATACCTAAAATTAGAAGCATAAGCTTACATAAGTCACAAGAAAATTCAGTACAAAAACTAACTCATAAAATTGAGTAGCATACACTAAAATTGAGTAGCATTAACAAAATTCAGCAACATTCATAAAAATCCAGTAGCATAAATTTAAGTTGCTATAGAAACAATAAAAAACTATCATCTACAAAAAGTATGAGGTACAAAAGCTATGAGCTACAAAATTCAGAAAACTTCTAAATTTTCACGGGCTTTCAATTCGAGTGACTGTATTACTATGTGATTCATTGTATAAAATTCAGATCCAATAATTCGTGTAACTCCAATGATTCCTGTAGCTACAACTATTCGCGTGGGCCACTTGCCATGGTCGGATCGAACCACCATAGCGCTCTGCGCATGGCAGCATAAGCACCCTGGGAGTGCCACCTGCTCTCTCCACTGGTATCAGTCTTCTGCTAGTATGATGGCATTGCTCACGGCTCTGGTTTACCACGTCGTGATCTCGTGGAACATGGCCCCTACTGAACTTTTACTCCTAGTCGCTATGCATCTAAATTGTGTGGTAGATTGCGGGTGCAGCAGTTGCGTGAGATGACCCAACGACGTCGTCGTCGTCATGACACATGATTACAACAACTCACATATGCTCTTTACTGTTTATCATCGAGTATCTATATGAACCTTTTCGATTTTCAGTATAACAACAATCTGCGAAGAAAACAAACCCCTCTGGCCTCTAAGCAACAATAAATTAAGCGACACAAACCCAGAGCTCTATCCATTTTGGCCCACGGATCCAACTACTATAAAGCATAAACATATCAAAGGGCATACATATTGCACATCTTGCAACACGAAACAAAGGAACGTGGGAAACAGGTGATCACTGGGGACAGACTTTACATACAAGGAGCACGCAGCGGCCGTCAGAAGGGGGTGAAGGGCTCCGGGAGCGCTCGAACCAATGGTCAAACTATTCCTTCTCCTCTCTAGGTATGAGGGGCAGTTTTGTGGCCATTGGTGCTCACAAACAGAGGGTGTAAAATTCTTCTACAAACTATTCCTGCTCCTCTCCAGTTGCTCATGGGCTTGGGCGTTCCCTCTCCACCGCAAGGCGCCACCGCAAATCCATTCCCTACCTGGAGAGGAGCAGAACTCTAGTCCAGATTTGTGAAAAATCCATTCCTTCCCCACCCTAAGTTCCTAAACTCTGGGCGCCACTACAAACCTAAGCACCGCGTAGCCGCTCACCGTTGAGCCGTCGGTGAAAGCCCTGGAAGTAATAGAGCACGACTCGACCGGAGCAACCACCATCGGCGAGGAAATTGGGGGAAGGAGGAGAAATCACCGTGATCCATAGGAGATTCGTACCTACTTGGGTTGTCAACGGCCGCCGCCGCTCCCGAAGACGTAGTCATCGTCACGGCGGTGGGGTAGCCCCGGTCGCACCGCCGCCTTCCCAGATCCAGTCGTCGGCGCCTTCCCAGGCACCAAGCGCATGCTGCTGCGGGGATGGCTGCTTCTAGTTGCACGAATGTCGTCCTGAAACAACGAGGATGTTTCAGGAAATGGTCCCGGCTCGGTCATGGTTCCAACGGGCGCGAACACGATCTCGTCCATTGGATCAAAGCAACATGAACAGATGAAGAGCCGACAGAATGGGCACGCGGATCGGCTGGTAGGAGGTAAGGGTTTTCCTATTCCTATTACTCCATATAAGCAACGAAGAGACGTTATACTAGTAAACGTCAAATTTTGACTCGCAATTTCCCCCTTTCATCCTACCGCCTCCGAAAAGAAGACCTATGAAGTCAAACGGTGTGAAGTTTGTAGCAAAAACTATCAAGATCTATGATACCGAATTGATACCATTAGATATAATACAATTAATATATATTTTCATGCAAGGATCAACACGTGGATGACTTTGGCATTCTTCTTAAAGGGATGAAGTTATAGCGACCTACTATGAGTTACACCCTGACTCGTTGCCAAGATTGGTAGGTGAAGCATTCATTGACGCAGAGACATTTAGAGCATCTCCAAGGCGTTAAATAAGCCACGCATTTAAAAACCCAGCCATATAACACGCGGCCGAAAGTACCACTTCAACGGTCGTTCAATAATGTCGCGTGCTAGGAGAAATTGCATCATGCGCATCATATTTAGTGCGACGCGGGGGATAAAACGATTCGCGCGCGCGAACCACCAACCGCCAGATCTGAAACCTTCGGGAACCAGCGCCTCCGCCCGCTCCTCCTGTTGGTGCGTTTCCTCCGCCTCTTCCCAGTGCGCCACCGCCCCCTGCTACTCGCGATGGCCGCCGCCGCCCCTCGAGCTCTGTGTTCCTCCATCAAATGGTGTCTGACGAGCGTTTGTAGCTCGACGCCCACAAGGTGTTCGACAAAATACTTTCAAGGTATAAAATGCTTAATTTATATATTTGTAGATGCATTTGTTGCATGTTTTTCGTAATTTAAATTGATTTTAATTCAAGTTTGTAGATGGGTTCATCATATGATCCTTCCGATGAAGAATTTGATCTTTAAGAGGAGGAGGAAATCTTAATGGTCCTAGCTATGCACGTCAATTAGAAGTCGAAGCACGGTGGCTCGGTTTTTGGTCGTTAGAAATTGTGAAGGGAGAGGATTTATGGCCACAACACATTAGTAAGGAACTACTTTGTTGAGAATCCCACATACCCCGCTTCATACTTTCGGCGTTGTTTTAGGATGAGCATTGAGTTGTACAAACACATCGCGGAGAAACTAGCGAGGCATGATCGGTTTTTTCAGCAAAGAAGGAATGTCGCCGAAAAACTCGGACATAGCACCTTCCAAAAGGTGACCGCCGCTTTGCGTATGTTGACATACGGTATTCTAGCGGATCTAGTTGATGACCACCTGACCATGGGTGAGAGTCAATCCATCATGTGTGTCAAGCACTTCGCAGTTGGAATTGTGCAAGTGTTTGACCAGGAATTTTTGAGAGCTCCCAATGTTGAAGACACCGCAAGGCTTCTGAAGTTCGACAAAGCTTGCGGGTTCCCAGGTATGCTTGGCTCAATAGGTTGTATGCATTGGGGTTGAAAGAACTGTCATGATGCATGGCATGGACAATTCCACGTCCAGAAAAAAGGTTTCACTATAATCCTTGAAGCATGAGACTTGGATTTGGCATTTTTTTTCGGAATGCACGGATTTTGCAAGACATCAATGTTGTTAAACTCTCACCATTCATGACTAAGATTGCAAATGGTGAAACTTCACCAGTGGAGTTTGTAGCAAATGGCCATACGTATAAGTATGGCTACTATCTTGCAGATGACATCTACCCAAGATGGCAAATGTTTGTGAAGTCGTTGAAGGCACCATGAGGTAACAAAAATATTAATTTTCACAATGCATAAGTGGCGGCTAGAAAAGATGCGGAGAGAGCTTTGGGGATTTTATAAGCCCAAATTGCTATTGTGAGAGGACCGACTAGATTTTGAGATCAAAAGATACTTTGATACATTATGAACGCTTGCGTGATTATGCATAATATGGTCATCGAGAATGAGCGTGAACAAGATATAGACTATTCTCAGTACGAGTTGATGGGAAGACTCATGTGAGTGTAGAGGAGCCCTGTGAGGGTGGCTTGTTTTCTTGTCTTCTATCATGTCATTCGACGTGTCATCGCGACCTTCAAAATGATCTAGTCGAGGAGTGGTGATCATGGAATAGACAACGTATGAATTGATGTTATTTGTTTGAGTTGAAAGTAAACTATTTGTTATATTATTAGTCATGAACTATTTGTTGTATTTTTCATGAATTATTAGTTATACTATGGAAAACTCTTACCTTCCACCGACTGATCTGCGCAATCTATCTGTCGCCCGCTCGTCCGTTGAAATTCCCTCGATCTGAAGCACGAGTCGTGCCGACCGTTTCCTGAAACTGAAGCATTGTTTCACGAAAACGGTCCTGAAGCTGGGCTCCTCACCTCCATCCCGCTCTCCTCCGCCCGTTCTCTGCGAGTCCCCGGCGCCACGAGCCGTGAAGGAGCTCAGCTGCCGCCGGATCCGCTCCGGCCCCGACGCCAACCGGCCGTCCACCCCCCCCCCCCCCCCCCCCCCCCCCGCGCGCTGCCAGCCGCTCCCGCCGCAACCCCTGCGTCCCCGATGTCGGCCGACTCTTCCCCCCCCCCTCTCCACCCCCGCCGCCAGCAGCTCGCCCCCGACGTCGGACATCCCTCCGCACATCGTTTTCGGCCGCTCCCACCGCAGCCCCTTCCGCCCCCGATGTCGGGCGGCCCTCCCCTCCCCCACCCTCGCCCCACCCCCACGTCGCAGCCGCTTGCCCCCGACGCCGGTCGGCCCTTCGCACGCCGCCAGCCGCACCATGAACGGTTGCAAAAATTTCTGCAACCTGACTTTTTGTTGCAAAAGTTCTTTGAAACATATGCCCTTTGTTGCAAAAAAAAATCTCTCGCAACAATACCTATGTTGCAGAAAGACGAAGAAAAAAAATCTGCAACAAAGCAATTGTTTCTGAAATTTGACCGTTGTTTTAGAAATTAATGTGTTCAAAGTTTATTTTTTACAACAAAGCAATTATTTCTGTAACTCAAACGTCGTTTCAGGAATTATTGGATGCCCGACCAAGCAGGATGTTTAGCAAACCCCTTATACTATTCATGAACTATTTGTTTGAGTTGAAATAACCATTTATTGTTGATTTAATTTGTATAATTTTTATCTTCTTGATTCTATGTTTGAGTAAAATATGTGTTTGTGCTGGACACATGTTGTGTATATTTAGCGACCTGCTGAGCGCTAAAATTTCTGCTAAACCACCACACACCTAAAAACGCTATTTCGACGTAAAAACAAATTAGACTGTTGAAGATGCTCTTATAAAACAACAAATATATGTTTATCTCACATATATATAGGATACCAGAGGCAAACCACCATCAACCTAGTTCGACACCGAGAATATAAGCATGCCATGTGAAATTCTCATCATGGTACAAGAAAAACCTTTCTGGTGCACTAATCAGACACAAATTATCACAGATGCCTGCCTGTCTAACGGTGGCGACATACTGAACCAACAACAAGAACCAGTCACTATCTTTGCGCCAGCTTCTTAAGGTGCTGAAACAACTTCTGCTTTATCCACTGCCGGTCATACGGCAGAAACGCATGGATTTCGTGATCATAGCTGCAAGCAGAAGAGAGCATTGATATGTTTAAACTCTTGACAGGAACATGTGAATCAACTTTGCCCCGTAGTGATCTACTTCCTCAGTTTCTAAATATATGTCTTCTTGAAGATTTCAATATAGACTACATACGAAGCAAAATGAGTGAATCTACACTCTAAAATACGTCTATATACATCCGTATGTAGTTCTTATTGAAATCTCTAAAAAGACTTATACTCCCTCCGTTCCTAAATATAAGTCTTTTTAAAGATTTTAATATAAACTACATACGATGAATATAGACATAGTTTAGAGTGTAGATTCACTTATTTTGCTCTGTATGTAGTCCATATTGGAATCTCTAAAATAACTTATATTTAGGAACGGAGGGAGTAGTAATGGTTGATGATCTTCAAAGCTAGTGTACTCACACTAGTGCACTGATGTCAGCTAGGCCATCAATGAAGTTGTACAGGTCAGTGATGTCATAGGTTATGTTCGGGATCATTGGGTTGATATCCCTGATTTTCCTTTCATAGAGACCACAGATTCCTGCAATTTCCATAGTGATAGCAAACAGTTAACGAATTTACAAAACAAATATGGGACAGCAAGCAATTCTGGAGAAAAAAGAATTCTGATTCTATTACGGCATATGATGTAACCATCGCTTTGGTAGGGAATATGAAACAATGGTCCTTGTCAAAAAAATACTTCTAAATTGATACGCTGCCACTAAGGAGCTACCCAGTTTGTCTTTGGTTTCGTAAAACTCGAGCACTCACAAGTTTAATACATAGACAGATAGAGCCTTAGATATCAACCGTGCCTCCAACTAATAATAGGATAGGCTGATCGTTATTGGAATTTTAAGCTAGTCATTTTTAACACAGCCAAAACTAAGGGGAAAGACTTGTTAATGAGTTTAAATGAATGAGGTTGCAAATGCGAAACATAAGAGCAACTACATGAATCTCAACCTCACATGGTATGCTAATAATATTAAGTTATTAACTGGGCTAGTTATTTGAACATTGCAGCACAGGTTCCTTATAGAATACACGTACCATCCAATGCATGGTTAATTGAATTATAATCCATGAACGTCCTGGAGCTCCTATTTTGGGATGGTTGCATCAGAATAATGGTGTGCCTCCCAGCCTACAAGATGCACAGAGACAGATTAAGATATCAACACACACAAATTGCTCCAAGATTGATTAATTTAATCTTTGTTAAGATACCACAGTACATAACAATGTGTATTAATGGGTGCTAAATAAATGGAATAAAGAGTTAATAAACTTCTCCATATCTGAATGTTGAATAGGTTTCTAAAATAGCCACTATTTCTAGATACAACTCTTGTACTAACAGAGACAGTACTACAAATGGGAAGATTGTCTAGAGTACACATTGATTGTATGTGAGGTATGTTTCCTCTGTTTAAACAGTTTGATACCATGGTGTTCCTTAAGTTGAAGGATATTAAACAATTATGGTATCCACAAAACTTCTTGTTAGGTAGTAATAATAGTTGTAGAGTAAAGCAAACGCAACCCAACACAATGTCTTGGAACAAGCAATAGTATTGATAACATACTTAGTCTTGCAATCACCAAATAGCTTTTGTTCTGTTTGAGAAAAGGTAAAAATTTCATATCAAGATTCACAAACATGCTAGATCCTCGAGGCAGCTGTTGGATGGCCGCTTAGCTCCTAGAGCCGATCCCGCTTAAGCGCGGCAGTCAAGAATGCACAAGGTTGAAGAAGGCACATATTTGTGACAGAAAAAATAAAGAGAACAGAAAAAGAGTCAGTGTAGACTGCTCAGCCCATTAAAGCACCAGAACGACACATATGCACACGACATAAAGTTAGGGCTCCCCCAAGATTCTCTTCCAGGCAGCCGACTCCACCCCCGCCCCCCTCCTGCTAGCCCTAACTCCACAAGCAGGCAAGCAGCAGTAGTGCCAGGAACCAGACAGGTACCGCAACACGGCGTTCTCTCCTTCGTCCTTTCTCCCCCATGCTACCCCATCTCCTTCGTCCACACTGTTGATTCCTCACCGGAAAAGATTGATGCGCCGCCAGCCGCCTACAGCCTCAGGCTTCCCCATAGCACCAGACGATGCTTTTCCCAACTCTTAAGGTTGTGTGCACGTGAGCTAGTTACGATTTTTATGCTGACACATTGTTTCCTAATATAGGTAAGATTGACTACGCATCACATTGATGATGGCAACTCATACGAAAAGAGGAAACAGCCAAATTCGAATAATGATTCAGATAGCAGGCATTACTTCCTGGCAGTAACTATATGTTGTGCTTGAAAGATAAATTCTCATATTGTGCAATAAACCAATAACTATGCTCTTTTAATTGCAGGAAAGCTTTCCATTTGTGTTTTGTATTTAGTGTTTAAGCATAACTGATGGCAAGATGGACAATAAGTAAATATGCGGCACTCGATCTTCAATACTGGGCCTAAATATCGGATATTTCCTTTCCTTGCTGAAATTAACTTGCTCAATAATATGCCCTGATTGCCTACATGCTCATAGACCATAGAGAACGTACTTCGGGCGAAATACACGTAGGGGGGGAACACCACAGACAAAATACTTTGTACCGCAGCCAACTTTATATTTGAGTCAAAAGGCTCTTTTTTGAAGCTATGTTACATTGACAAGTACCCGGCATGAGATTCGCCATTTTTGAAAGAATGGCGAGTATACTTTATTTCACAACCCAATGTTGTATATAATCTAAAAGGTATGTTAGGCGGCCGGCCAATATATGCACGATTTTGTCGAGTGAAGTGTTGTGGCATGACGGGAATTGGTCGATCGTGAAAGATATGGGCTGAGTTCCAAGAACTCGACGAAGAAAGTGATTTTTTTCTCGGTCGCCGCCAATCTTCAAAGAAAATATATACACACTGAACATGCTGGTCCAGACACCCAAGACACAACCGCCCCTAAACGGTAGGTTACAGGAGAAACATGGAAGGTAGTTACTTCAAATTAAACTCAAAAGCAATGCACATTATCTAGGCCTTCTTTATACCAAACATTATTACTTGACTACAAAGAAAGAAAAGACTATATGAAAAATGGACAAGGAATCAACGGAATCAAGTTGTTCTGATGATTCGGATTTGGCAGTCAAGACATCTATATCTATGGAATTTCAAAAGAGAGAAAAGGATCTGAATCCTCTCCGAGGATGGGCTCAAACCTTAGCAGAAATATTCGTAGTAGTGTATGTTCCCTATGTTAACTAGGTGACCATCGACAGCTTGGATAGGCCACGGCTCGACGCATCCTCCCAGTCCCTTTTCTCAGCTTAAAACCCAAAAGGCTACATTTCTAAGATGTATTGTATGGCACAGACAAATATGTGCCCGACACAGGGGGCATCGCTATATATATATATATATATACAACGCAATATATAACCTACTTTTCGATATGCTCATAGTTTAAAAGAAAAAAAAGGCATGCCTAGGCTCTAGGCGATAGCAACGCGCTTAATATTGCTTAATCTGCGCATGTGCATGGGTTTTGGTCAGAAAAGCGCAAGGTGGTGGCAAGACACACAATTAACACCTGCTCTTTCTTCTAACTATGTATATGCTTCAAAATACTACAAGCTGGAAACATGGAGATGTACCCTAAATAGCCAGCAGCAGGCAGTGCATTATAGCGAAAAAACAAAAGGAGACAAGAGTTTAAATTCTACTAACTCCTCCAATCTACGAACAAGACTGCAACCTCTCCGAACTAGGAGTACAACCAAATAACCTAGCGTTCGAAGGGAACTTCACTTGACCTCAGTGGCCGTCCAAATCCGATTCTGCTGCGATGGTAATACAGGGAAGGAGAGCACCTAGACGAAAGAGAGGACAGGGGGCTCACCATGGCTAGGAAGAACTATCGGGAAGAAGAGGATAGCGGCCCGCGCAAATCCGCCGATGCCCGACGGGAGAAGGGGGGCAGCCGTGAAGAGCGGTCGCCGTCGCTGGTTTGCCGAGAACGCGAGAGCGAGGGAGGCGTCCGGAAGATGTTCTAGGGTTAAGTGGGGTGATGTTAGCTTGGACTGGGCCGTGCGACACTGCGACTCTGTCTGGATAGGTCCACGTCCACGGTTTTTACCTTTTTCTTTACTTACTAACTAGCAAAAGAGCCCGTGCGTTGCAACGGGAGAATGCAAGGGCCGAGAATCGGACTCGAAGGCATAGATATTCTAATGGTGCAGTATTATCGAACATGTCAAATATGTATCCTTAGGATCCTTGTGCATGTCAGATAGCATTACGGATTTTTGTTCACGTTTAACTCACTTTTCTTCTTCTTACTCTATCCATTATCTTTGTCTCCCTTGCTTGGGTATCTAGAAACATAAAAAATACAATATAGCTTAGAATTTATCGAGATGCATCGAATCCTTTAACAAAGGACCACATCACTGTAATGAAAAAAACTCATGCAGTCAACCTTTTCATCTCATCTGCATTAACTAAAGTGTGAATCAAATCTTCTAGTTCAGTTGTAACCATAAAAGTAAAACAGAACTGTAACGGAGCAAAACTAAGACTCATTAACTGATGGAAGTTTACTCAGATTTTCTTTTTTGTGGAATCCTTGTTGGACTAACAAAATAGCAAACAATAGTAGCTAGCTTTCCCGAGAAAATATCAAAACCGCAATCTGCATCAATTACCGAGGAGAAAATTGGAAATTTGCCACTTTCAATATATGGATTCTTAAAATTATCATTTTCAAGATTGACTTCGCACATTTGCCACTTAGCTCGTTGGCTCCTTAATTATCATGCCACTTTCCTCCTATTTTTTATTTTCATTTTCCTTTAACATTTATAAGCATTGGAAAAGACCAAACCAGCCCTGATGCATATACACGTAATATCCAAATTTCAGTTGACACTTTGAAGCGGAGGACAGCGTACCGGCCACCTAGAATACCGGGTGATCTCGTCAATGCAGACTGCTTCACCGATCTCCTTGACGCAGAGTGTCGCAGATCGTCTAGAGACTAGACGTCGCATGCCGCGGATATTCTCAGCGTCCCGAGCAGGACGGCGGGCTGTGCAGCTATGGCGCGCGTGGAGACGGCGCGAGCAGCAAGCAGCCTAGTGGCGCCGACGGGGGCTGCTTCAGTAGCCACTCTTATCGACATTCTCGAGTAGTTGTGTGTTGTTCTCCAAATCAGTGCTAGCTGAACTTCAGAGGAGACCAGAACCTGTAGCCGCGGGCTGGCTCGAGTGCCCGCGGTGGGCCTCATCGGCCGTGTAGTAGGCTCTCTTCACGAGCTCCTCGCGGAAGATGGCGTGCCGCGACTGCGCGCCGGCGAGCATGGCGGCCGCGGCCATGGGAGCGGCGGGGCCGGCTTCCTCGCGCCTCGCCACGACGGTGCGGGCCCGTCTCGCGGACGGCGGGCTTCGGCAGGGGCGCGGGAGGGCTCCCCCTTGGTCGAAGGCGCGCAAAGGAGAGGGAGGGCGGGGTCCGGCACCGGGTCGCCTGCAGCTCATCGACGAAGGCCGGGGCGCCGCGGGGAAGGAGCTCGAGCGCGGCGGGGAGCTGCAGCGTCGAGAGGCGGTGGTGGGGGCGGCACTTGATGGAGCAGGTGACCGCCGCCGGCATGGCTGCTGGTTGGCTTGGCGAGTTGGGGTTCGGCAAGGGGAGTTGGTGGAGATTGAAGAAAGAGGCCCCTGGACTGCGGATTAGTTTGGATTAAATATAGGGTGGTTTGTGTAAAATGTAAAAAATGATTCGTTCTTTGACTTAAATCCGGACTGCGGGTTGATTTTAGGAAACGTCGGGGGGCTTTTTTGTAAATGTCGTGGTGGGTTTTCCGATGAAAGCAATAGCCGCTTTATTATTAGGTATAGATAAAGCACAGATAACTTCTATCTGTACGTCATCGAAATTGCCTCTGAAGTTGGTCAAAATTATCCACCAATGCCACCCGTAAGTCAAAAAAGGATTCAGTTTCGGATTTCAAAAATCATCGCGCCGTTGTATGTTCTCAATAGACTGATATATTAAAAGACAACCAACATGGGCTAGCCCGATGGCCAAAGCCTCAACCCTCCACACTGGAGACTAGGAGTTCGATCCTTGGTTCTCACACCTTTTTTCTCTTCTTTTTTCCTTCCTTATGCATGGGTCGGGCCATGTGGAGGTATTTTTTTACTTCCTATTCCTGTTTTGGTTTTTCACAGGTAACGGCACCCCTGTTTAGTATTTTTTTTACTTCCTTATTTCTGTTTTGGTTTCCTTCTCTAAATTAATTCCAGATTTCAAAAGAACAAAAAAAATTAAAAGTTGTCAGTTTAAAAAAAGTAGGAAAATGATAAACTGTTTGTGTATTTAAAAAATATTCGAAAAATCATAAAATGTTCATGAATTCAAAAATTGCTGACATATTATAAAACAAATCATGATTTCAAATAAATTGTCATGAAATAAAAAATGTTCATGATTTTTAAAAATGATCAAATATTCAAAAAATATTAAAGAATTTGAAAAACATGTCTATCAACTTTTAGAAAATGTTCTCAAAAATTAAAACACATCTCTAAATAATGAACAAAACTAACTGTCGCTTACATAAAGGTTTTATTAAAAAATCTCTAGAGGTCATTTTATAATTTTATGTAGTCCCTCGCGTTGGGTACAAAAAGGTGTATGTGATTTACAATTTGCTGAGCCACAAAATATTTTGTTGTGGCCCCTTAACAAATCAAGTCACGATGAGCATTATATTTTTTGTTTTTGAAATTACATTTTAAAAGTGCCTTATCTCATCATGCCATCACTCAGATATACTTTGTGAAATAACATTTCAAAAATCCTTATGTCATATTTGCATTGGATTCATACTTCTTTATATCTATCACACCTGTATAACCTGATAGTTTTTCTTCCGTTGCAACGCACGGGTATTTTTGCTAGTCAACACTAAAAAGAAAAGTTGGAAGACTAAAAAATAAAAATAAAACAATTCGAGATCTTTTTCTTTTGAGGGGTCACTTAGTTGGAGAACTTGCACAACCTCTCTGCGATGCCATGCATCTCAAATGAATCGATAACTACATTAATCTATACCGAAAAAACAGTTCACTTTTTATGAACGGTCATATAAGGCGTAAGCGTCACCGCCTCGTCCACTTCTTTCATTTTGTGAAGTCGAATCACAAATCATAGAAGGATGCACTACATAAAACACATTTAGAAGGTAAAATCCTAGCTTCTGGAGCGATCCAAAGGACATATTGAAAAACAGAAGACCGTTATCTTCATCACCAAGTGTAAGGGGGCGTCAACATCTTCTCCACCGTCATCATCGTCATCCATCTCCATCTCCTTGTAATATTAGGAACCTTAGCGGATCATCTTGTGTGTGATCCGTTCATGTTTACCTTTATCACCCTCGTGATGTTCGTTGTATTCATGTGTAAGTAGACCCCTAGTTTTTGGGAACATGCATGCATCTTGTTATGTATAGGATCTGGAACGTTATATTAGATATGAAATCCTCCGTTGAATGTTTAGTTCAACAAACTTCGTGAAATTTGTGAAGGGCCCCCACTCACTATCATTGTCGAAAGTAATTGTTGTGTATATCGTCGTTGTAAATGTTAAAACGTCTAGGCAATTGGAGGTGGTAATAAAGCCTTTGTTCCTAGCTTTTGCAATTGATAGGAGAATTACAGAGAACCCTTAAACAGGTCGCGTTCATGAGGCAACCCTTAATTATTGTAATTGTAACCTGCGGGGGAGACTATGGTAGTGATATGCGTGGCACGATGTCTACCCTCGGTGTTCGGGTTTTGTCTACCCTCGGCGGCAACTTGCTCGTCACCATAGGTTTCTCCCCTCCCTCCATCTGCGCCGACCATCGACGTTCAGACCGATCAAGGGGTGCGCTTTGCAGCGTTGCCCGGTCTTGACGCTCTGGTTCGGCTTTTGGGGTTGTCTAGGGTTTCGCTCGGCACCCGACTGAATCTTTTCTCAGGTCAGGGACCGAAGATAGCTACAAAAGCTTCAAGTTCGAAGGCGACATCAGACTTAGAGGCGCTCATGAGCGAGTTGGGCCTCCAAGAGGAGTACATGGACGATGTGGTGGTTGAGAAGGAGGATCCTCTGCCCCCTACGGCAACACGGTGGATGGCCATAGCCCGAGACCACATGCAAAAGAAGTACAACGAGTATGGTTTTTACAAGACCATGCGGGCAGCGTGGGATTTAGCCCCCACAGTTCAGATTCGGCCGCTTGAAGAGAACCTCCATACTCTGCAATTCGCATGCTTGGGTGAATGGGAGCGAGTTATGGAAGAGGGTCCGTGGAATTTCAAGGGCAATGCAGTGATCTTGGCTGAGTACGACGGGTTCACAAACCTTCGCTGATCGAACTGGACACGTTGGTGTTGGAAATATGCCCTAGAGGCAATACTAAATTGGTTATTATTATATTTCCTTGTTCATAATAATCGTTTATCATCCATGCTAGAATTGTATTGATTGGAAACTCAAATACATGTGTGGATACATAGACAACACACTCTTCCTAGTGAGCCTCTAGTTGACTAGCTCGTTGATCAAAGATGGTCAAGGTTTCCTGGCCATAGACAAGTGTTGTCACTTGATAATGGGATCACATCATTAGGAGAATGATGTGATGGACAAGACCCAAATTATGAACGTAGCATATGATCATGTTGGTTTCTTGCTACTAATTTCTAGATGTCAATGTATCTCTTCCTATATATGACCACGAGATCATGCAACTCCCGGACACCCGAGGAATACCTTGTGTGTATCAAACGTCGCAACGTTATTGGGTGATTATAAAGGTGCTCTATAGGTATCTCCGAAGGTGTCTGTCCGGTTGGCATGGATCAAGACTGGGATTTGTCACTCCGTATGACGGAGAGGTATCTCGGGGCCCACTCGGTAATACAATATCACAACAAGCCTTGCAAGCAATGTGATTAAGGAGTTAGTTACGGGATCTTGTATTACAGAACGAGTAAAGAGACTTGTCGGTAACGAGATTGAACTAGGTATGGAGATACCGATGATCGAATCTCGGGCAAGTAACATACGAAGGACAAAGGGAATAGCATACGGGATTAACAGAATCCTTGACATAGAGGTTCAACCCATAGAAATCTTTGTAGAATATGTAGGAGACAATATGGGTATCGAGGTACCGCTATTGATTATTGACCGCAGAATGTCTCAGGTCATGTCTACATAGTTCTCGAACCCGCAAGGTCTACACACTTAAGGTTCGATGACATTTCGGTATAGTTGAGTTATAGGTGTTGGTGACCGAAGGTTGTTCGAAGTCCCGGATGAGATCCTAGACGTCACGAGAAGCTCCGGAATGGTCCGGAGGTAAATATTGATATATAGGAATACCTGTTTTGGTCACCGGAAAAGTTTCGGGCTCATAGGTAGTGTACGGGGAGTGCGTGGAGGGTGGTGAGGGACCACCGGGAGGGGTGTGACGACTCAAGAGCCTTATGGGCTGCAAGAGGAGGTGGACCAGCCCCTGGTGGGCTGGCCAAAGCCTATATCAAAATCCCATGCGGCTAGGAGTGGAGATAAAAGGCAAAAGTTCTTTAAAAGAAAAGGAAGGAGGAGTCCTCCCAAAGTAGTCCACCTCCCTTGTGGGAAGGTGGACTCTTCCTTGTAGGTTTCGGTCCACCCCTTCTCCTTGGAGTAGGGGCCAAGGCTGCCTCCTCTCCCCTCCTCCTATATATACTAGAGGTTTTTAGGGTTTTGAGACATAGAAATCAGCCACGTGTTGCCCTCTCTCTAGATCTGTTTCTCCTCTAGTCTAGTTTCAGCGGTGCATAAGTAAGATGCGATCATACTAGATACCCATAGCAGCCACGTAAAATTTGCAACAATAAATTAGAGGACGTCTAACTTGTTTTTGCAGGGTATGCTTGTGATATGATATGGCCAATGACATAATATGATATATTGGATGTATGATATGATCATGTTGTAATAGTTAAATATCGACTTGCACGTCGATGCTACGGCAACCGGAAGGAGCCATAGGGTTGTCTTTAAATTTATTTTTGCACTTGCAGATGCCCTTGCTATATCACTAGGAAGTAGCTTTAGTAGTAACAGCACAGATAGCGCGACAACCTCGATGGCAGCACAATGATGGAGATCATGGTGCGGCGCCGGTGACGATGGAGATCATGCCGGTGCTTTGATGATGGAGATCAAGAAGCACGATTCCACGGCCATATCATGTCACTTATGATTTTCATGTGATGTTAATCCTTTTATGCACCTTGTTTTTCTTAGAACGATGGTAACATTATAAGGTGATCCCTCACTGAAATTTCAAGATAAAATTGTGTTCTACCCGACTGTGCACCGTTGCGACAGTTCCTCGTTTCGAGACACCACGTGATGATCGGGTGTGATAGACTCAATGTTCACATACAACGGGTGCAAAACAATTGCACATGCGGAGCACTCAGGTTAAACTTGACGAGCCTAGCATGTACAGACATGGCCTCGGAACACAAGAGACCGAAAGGTCGAGCATGAATCATATAGTTGATATGATCAACATGGAGATGTTCACCATTGAAGCTAAACTCAACTCACATGATGATCGGATTTGAGTTAGTGAATTTGGATCATGCGACACTCGAATGACTAGAGGGATGTCAATTTGAGTGGGAGTTCTTAAGTAATATGATTAATTGAACTCATTATCATGAACATAGTCAAAAGGTCTTTGAAAATTATGTTGTAGCTTGCGTTGTAGCTCTACTAATTTTTAATATGTTCCTAGAGAAAAATTTAGTTGAAAGATGATAGTAGCAATTATGCGGACTAGGTCCGTAAACTGAGGATTGTCCTCATTGCTGCATAGAAGGTTTATGTCCTTAATGCACCACTCGGTGTACTAAACCCCGAGTGTCGGTGCACTAGAGACTAGGGTCTCCTATGCCCCAGACTTGTGCACGGGCACTAGCAAGTACCCTTGGCAACAGTACACTAAGAGAACTGACGGGAAGGTAAACCCCAGGCTCGCCAATACCACACCCCACCAAAGGTGTGAAGAACCAGCCCAGGCTACAAGGCCCCGACAATCCCTCCTTGCGAGGAAGACTCGCAAGGCCCCGGACAAGCCCTCCTTGCCGAGAAGATGTCCAAGGCCCCGACAAGCCATCCTTGCCGGCAAGACGGACTAGGCCATAGGCAAGGATGCCAGGCCGGCAGGCTCCCTTCGCCCGCCAGGTATCCCTCCTTCCACAGTGCCACCGACCGCCACCGCTCGAGCGCATCCCTCATGCACCAGCACAAAGCCCAGGTGTCAATACACTTGGGTACGTGTCGAAGCCACCTTGATGCTGGTCAGGGGGCCTGCCAAGGCATTTACTGCCCCTGACACCAAAATAGATAGATAAGCGGTGAACCATGTTCACTATGCAACCCATGAGCACACTGTTTGTGACCCCTTTGCCTATAAAAGGAAGCCCAAAGCTCATTTCTAGGGGTTGGACCTTTTGGGGTTAGACTCTTTAATCACCAGTTAATTTTTTTTTGACTGGCGATCACCAGCTAAATTATTGTAGCAAATAACCCTACAGTAAGCACCCAATACAAACAAAGCAGGAGTAGGGTTTTACGCGCCAAGCGGCCCGAACCTAGGTAAACAACCTTGCCGGTGATGATCGCTAGTTCCGCTCTTGGCGCCACCTCTATCCCTCCGCCGAACGATCAAGGGATCCTTAGAGCTTCCCATAGGTGTCGTTTTCCCGACGTCTTTGGTGCGCCAGGTAGGGGGGTGCTGCTGAGAGCTTTCTCACGGATTCGAGCAAGATCCGCACCAGATCTTGGGAAGTTGAACGCACCGCCGCGGTTCCCCGATATGGGACGTAGCGGTGGCCGTTCCACTTCGCTATGGCCTCCTAACGCCCGCGCGAGCGCGCCGCGACGCAAGCGCATGCCAAGGAGGCGGAGGCCCTGAGCTTGATGGCATCAGGCTGATGCGCCATTCCAGGACAATGTGTTGTTGTTGAGGGTCTGCCTGGGGGCTTTGGCGAGGCCTCCGGCGCATACTCCGGCTGAAGCACCTCCGTGGAGTGATGCATAGCCGTCGAGGATGCGCCAACAGGTCCCGAAGCCCAGACACACACTCCAGCGGAAGCGTTTCCCCCCTTTGGAAGTGTCGTGTCACCGCTGAAGATGCGCTCGGGGGCTCCGCCAGCACGGCCTGGCAAAAGAGAAAAAGGAGTTATACTCCGGCAACCCCTTTCCTATACGATAGTCAAGGACTATCGGCAAGAACCTTGCCGATGGGGTTGCCGGGAGAGTGTAACATCCTGCTTGCCGGGGATCTGAGGCCTCGGCAAAAGATCCAAACGTCGCAGGAAGAAGTGTTGTGGCACAACAGATAAGTGATAGATATTCTAGATGAAATTTCCGAGTATATAGATTGTTTCCTTTCTAGAAATCCCAATCTTTGTTTGATAAACCTGCGCGTAGATGGAACCTTGTCAGGATCAATGCACCTTGGCTTTGTTTAGAACTCGTTCAACAACCTGAATGGCCACAGAACACCTTCACACTATTTTCAACTTGTTCAACAGACCAAGCGGCTACGCAACGCCTTATTTCGCCTCGAGCCGCGCTCGACGATCTAATGGTTGCACTGAGTGCGGGAAGGATTCTTGCCGGTAACGACCCCTCCGACGACCTGCTAAGGATCCGTTCCTTAAAGCACTAGCGGCAGGACCAGTCACGCCGGCAAGCTTCCGGAAAACGCAAAGGGTGTATCATACAAAGAGGGGGATCAGACACAAAGGAAACAACATTTCATTCATCTGTTTGAGGCAAACTCAGACATATTACATGGATGATTTTTACTACTCTAACCTATGATACTGTCTTTTGGCGAGGAACATGCTTGTCGGAGAGAAGTTCAAGGAGACAAAAGATGACGGGGCTCGCGGCACAACCTAGGCTGGCTCCTCTAAGACCGGCACTGTGCCGACGAGAACGGGACCAACCCCGACAAGCACGGACCGGTCTCTCTGGTTCGGTGCCAGAGGACAAGGCCACAGGAAGGGGCGAAGGATCCGAAGCCTGCGAGTGCGCCTCCTCCTGGAAGACAAGGCACCGGCGCCGGCCCTAGCGAGGTGACCCCAGCAGGAGGGGATGGAGAAGCCAAAGCTTGCGAAGGTGCCTCCTCCTGAAACACGAGGCACCGACGCCAGCTCCAGCAAGGTAACCCTACCGGGCGGGGAGAGGCGTGAGGTGGCCTCGGCGGCGTGACCGGCGGTCAGTTAGAGCTCGGGGTGTCATGCTCCAACTTGACGCCCCGAGATCCTGACCTGCCAAGAGCGCCACTGCCACCGCTGTCCTCCTCGTCGCTATCGCTCGAGGAAGGACATTCGGCGCCGCTCGATCTCTCTTTGCAACAACCAAGACGCACACCTGAGCGCCCGTAAAACTTGACGGGCATATTGTCCTCCGCTAGCTTGAAGCGGAGGACATGCCCATCCTCGAGGTTGTGGGCGCGGGCAAAGGCTTTCCAGTCCCGCCCGAGCAACATGGAGCGGCGTTTCGGGTACTCCATGTGCACCTACATAGCATCGTGGGAGCAACCGTATGCCCGCAACCACAAGATGGAGGCTTGGCAGCCTCCATCGCCCTGGCAAAGGGTCGAGGGAGGTGCAGATGGCCTCGAGGAACGCCATGCAACTCCACGATGAAATCCAGCGCCGTCCCATCTGAGTGCCCGCCCCATGAAGAAGAAGCTGGCGCTGGGGGAGAATACGGGGGTGATGGAGTAGCACTCTGCCTTCCCCGGCCACGGCCTCCGCGGCGACCGCGGCCCCTCACCTGTCTGCCACCTCGGGCGCTCGGGCCACCCTCCGCAGATGCGGCCCCTGAAGTTGTGGCATGATCCGAATGGGATCCTCTTGCCACCCTGGCGGCCGATGGTGCCCGCCCTCGTCCCCTAGCCATGGTTAGGGGCGAGCGTCACCTGAAGCTAAGGAAGACACTACAGAAACAAGCTAGGGATGCTGAGTGTTACGGGAGTTGGATGGATGAGCAAAACACCCTCACGAACCTCCTAATTTATAGGGCAAGTCGCGGGGGCTAGCTCTCCTCACTCCATAAACCGCCGCCCCTCTCACCCAATCACTCCTGATCACGGGAAAATAGGGAACCGCCCTGCTGCACCAATGCATGCACGGGCAGGCCCTGCCACGACTGCGACATTTAAGGCCATGATCGCCACTTGCCAGACCGTTACTGCGCATGCCTCACGCATGGCAGTAATGCTTCGGGAGGTGGGGAGGCCACTATGCGCACGCCTCTCCTCCTTGCGCACTCGATGCGTGATGTGGGGAAGGGCCACTTGCAACGGCTCCAAGCTACCAAGCGCCCTGTCACAGAAGCCCGTGCACCACTTTGGGCCTGGCCCAACTACGCCTCGCGTGCGTGTGTGGTCCAAGCCGGGGGGCTCCTGTCGGTGCACTAGAGACTTGTTGGAAATATGCCCTAGAGGAAATAATAAATTAGTTATTATTATATTTCCTTGTTCACAATAATCGTTTATTATCCATGCTATAATTGTATTGATTGGAAACTCAAATACATGTGTGGATGCATAGACAACACACTGCCCTAGTGAGCCTCTAGTTGACTAGTTCGTTGATCAAAGATGGTCAAGGTTTCCTGACCATAGGCAAGTGTTGTCACTTGATAACATGATCACATCATTAGGAGAATCATGTGATGGACAAGACCCAAACTATGAACGTAGCATATTGATCGTGTCGTTTTATTGCTATTGTTTTCTGCGTGTCAAGTATTTGTTCCTATGACCATGAGATCATATAACTCACTGGCACCGGAGCAATACCTTGTGTGCATCAAACATCGCAACGTAACTGGGTGACTATAAAGGTGCTCTACAGGTATCTCCAAAGGTGTCCGTTGAGTTAGTATGGATCAAGACTGGGATTTGTCACTCCGTGTGACGGAGAGGTATCTCGGGGCCCACTCGGTAATACAAGATCACACACAAGCCTTGCAAGCAATGTGACTAAGTGTAAGTCACGGGATCTTGTATTACAGAACGAGTAAAGAGACTTGCCGGTAACGAGATTGAAGTAGGTATGCGGATACCGACGATCGAATCTCGGGCAAGTAACATATCGAAGGACAAAGGGAATGACATATGGGATTATATGAATCCTTGACACTGAGGTTCAACCGATAAGATCTTCGGAGAATATGTAGGATCCAATATGGGCATCCAGGTCCCGCTATTGGATATTGACCGAGGAGTACCTCGGGGCATGTCTACATAGTTCTCGAACCCGCAGGGTCTGCACACTTAAGGTTTGGCGATGTTTTAGTATAGTTGAGTTATATGTGTGGTTACCGAATGTTGTTCGGAGTCCCAGATGAGATCCAGGACATCACGAGGAGCTCCGGAATGGTCCGGAGGTAAATATTGATATATAGGAAGTCCTGTTTTGATCACCGGAAAAGTTTCGGGCTCATCGGTAGTGTACCGGGAGTGTCGCGAGGGGTGCCGGGGACCATCGGGAGGGGTTTCACGCCCCAAGGGGTCTCATGGGCTATGGGAAGAGATAAACCAGCCCCTAGTGGGCTGGAATAAATTCCCACTAAGACCCATAAGGTTTGAGAAGGAAAAAACAAAAGGTGGAAAGAGTTTCCAAGTGGGAATGTGGAATCCTACTCCAAGTAGGATTGGAGTAGGACTCCTCCAACTCCAATTTCGGACAAACCTTGAGGGTTTGAGGCTGCCTCCTCCCCTCCCTCCCTCCTATATATACTAGAGGTATTGAGGGTTTTTGAGACACAACTTTGCCACGTGCTGCTCGACCCTATACCAAGCAGATTTTCCTCTAGATCGTATTTCTGCGGAACTTAGGCGAAGCCTTGCCGGAGTAGATCATCACCATCACCGGCGTGCCGTCGCTGCTAGAGAACTCTTCTACCTCTCCGCCCCCTCTTGCTGGATCAAGAAGGTGGAGATCATCGTCGAGCTGTACGTGTGCTGAACGCGGAGGTGCCGTCCGTTTGTCACTAGATCAGAGCGGATCGTGGGACGGATCGCGGGACGGTTCGTGGGACGGTTCGCGGGGCGGATCGAGGGACGTGAGGACGTTCCACTACATCAATCGTGTTTCTTAACGCTTCCTGCTGTGCGATCTACAAGGGTACATAGATCCAAATCCCCTCTCGTAGATGGACATCACCATGATAGGTCTTCGTGCGCGTAGGAATTTTTTTGTTTCCCATGCGACGTTCCCCAACAGTTGCTCAAAGATGACTGGCGAGTGTCGGTTTCTCCAACTTTAGTTGAATCGGATTTGACCGAGGAGGTCCTTGGAGAGAGGTTAAATAGCAATTCATACATCTCCGTTGTGGTGTTTGCGTAAGTAAGATGCGATCCTACTAGATACCCATGGCAACCATGTAAAACATGCAACACCAATTAGAGGACGTCTAACTTGTTTTTGCAGGGTATGCTTGTGATGTGATATGGCCAACGACGTGATGTGATATATTGGATGTATGAGATGATCATGTTGTAATAGTTAATATCGACTTGCACGTCGATGGTACAGCAACCGGCAGAACCCATAGGGTTGTCTTTAAACTAACGTTTGTGTTTGCAGATGCATTTACTATATTGCTAGGAAGTAGCTTTAGTAGTAATAGCATAAGTAGCACGACAACCTCGATGGTGACGCGTTGATGGAGATCATGATGATGGAGATCATGGTGTGGCGCCAGTGACAAGAAGATCGTGCCGGTGCTTTGGTGATGAAGATCAAGAAGCATATGATGATGGCCATATCATGTCCCTTATGAATTGCATGTGATGTTAATCCTTTTATGCACCTTATCTTTCTTAGAACGACGGTAGCATAATGGTTAAACGGCTTAGAATTGAGGCACAGAAGATGTTTCGAACGTTGCGGGACATACGAGATCTTCCAAGGGATGAAATGGGATTTCAGGCTCGTGCCCTTGTTGAGAGGTATGAGACCTCCGAGAAGATTCTTTGTCTACGAAGTAAGGTAGAAAAGCTCAATCATTGAGCATGTGCTCAGATTGTCTGAGTACTACAATCACTTGAATCGAGTGGGAGTTGATCTTCTAGATAAGATAGTGATTGACATAGTTCTCTAAAGTCACTGCCACCAAGCTACAGAGCTTCGTGATGAACTAAAACATATCATGGATAGATATGATTATCCTTGAGCTATTCGCGATGTTTGACACCGCGAAAGTAGAAATCAACTAGGAGCATCGATTGTTGATGGTTAGTAAAACCACTAGTTTCAAGAAGGGCAAGGGCAAGAAGGGATACTTCATGCAACGACAAACTAGTTGCTTCTCTAGTGAAGAAACCCAAGGTTGAACCCAAACCCAAGACTAAGTGCTTTTGTAATGAGGGGAACAGTCACTGAAGCGGAACTACCCTAAATACTTGGTAGATGAGAAGGCTCGCAAAGTCAACAAAAGTACATGATATTGATGTGTACTTCAGTAGTACTCCTAGTAGCACTAGGGTATTAGATACCAGTTCGGTTGCTAAGTGTTAGTAACTCGAAACAAAAGCTATGGAATAAACAGAGACTAGCTGAAGGCGAGGTGACGATGTGTGTTGGAAGTGTTTCCAATGTTGATGTGATCACCATCGCACGCTCCCTCTACTTTCGAGATTAGTGTTGATCCTAAATGTTGTTTGGTGTTTTGCACTGAGCATGAACTTGATTGGATTATGTTTATTGCAATATAGTTATTCATTTAAAGAAAATAATGGTTAATTTGTTTACTTGAATAATACCTTCAATGGTCTTGCACCTAAAATGAATGGTTTATTGAATCTCGATCGTAGTGATACACATGTTCATAATATTTGATGCCAAAAGATACAAAGCAGTAATGATAGTACCACTTACTTGTGGCACTGCCGCTTGAGTCATATTGGTGTAAAACACATGAAGAAGCTACATATTGATGGATCTTTGGACTCAGTCATTTTTGAATCGTTTGAGACATGCGAACCATGCCTATTGGTGTAAATGCATGAAGAAACTCCATGCAGATGGATCATTTCGACTCACTTGATTTTGAATCACTTGAGACATGCAAATCATGGGCAAGATGACTGAAGGCCTCATTTTCAGTGAGATGGAACAAGAAAGTTGTAACATCCCAAATTTTGGAATGTTAGTATAATTTATTAGATTGATTGTTTGTTTGTTTGAGTGATTGAAACTTGAGTGAAATTTGAAACTTTTTAAAAACTTTTGAATGAGAGGGAATAAAATGACTTTCCCCTTTTTCCTGTGAATTCAAATTAATCTTTTTTTAAATCAGCGAGAGGAGATAGCATGACTTCTTCAACTATAAAGAATTTGAATCAAGGTGGCATTGGAATTCCTTTCGATTTTTGCTTTGCATTTTGTTTCTTCCTCACTCACGGAATGCCGGGAACCATATCTTGTCAAGCAAGAAAAAGAGAGGAGAAACATGACCCTCCAAACCCGGGGATATTCTTTGAAATATTTGAGCCATGACACCCAAGATTTATTTGAAAATTATTTGCAAAAAGAAATAAAGCATTTAGGGATTTTCTAAAAAACATTTTTTTGAAGTATTTATTTTGGTAGTGAAAAAATGCCCATCTTTTTGGATTTATTTTTCTGAAAATTTAAATATATTATACCCCTATATTCCGAGGATATTCTATTTCCTTTTAATCGTATTAATTCCTGTTTTAATAAAAGGGAAAGAGATCTCTTATTTTAGGAATGTACTTGGGCCATGTTAGGAAACCAATCTGGCCCAATCCCACCTTCTTCTTCCTCCTCACGAGCTTCCTTGTGTGGCCATGGAAGAAGCTTCCTAGGAAGCTTCCCTCCCCCGATTCGCGGGCTACACTTCCTTCCCGAGCCTCCCACCACCCCTATAAGAACGCCCCTCCTCTCCTCGTTCCATTTTCCCCATCACCTCGCCTTCTCCCTGCTCGTAGCCACGACGCCACCATCCTCATCTTCCTGTCAACAACGGAGTACAGTAGGTCTCGTGGCGCTTCCCCATCACCCCTGCCGAGCCTCTCCAGCGCCCCAACCCCTGCCGTGCTACTCCTCCGCTGATTCCCCACCCCACCGGCGACCTCCCCACCTCGCCGGAGCAGCCACCTCGCCGGAGTTCTTCCTGTGTGTCACCCACGGTGAGATTCACGAAATCCCGTATTGCAGTTTTTTCAGAAAACTGCAATCTTATAAAATTCATATCTATTAGTCTATAACTCCGAATTAGGTGATTCTTTTTGCATTGAATCCCAAATTTTATACAGTTTCTGTAGATATATAATTTGTCTATGTTTGGATTTATAAAAATTGAGTTAGATCAGATTTGAATTAAAGCTTGTTTTGCTTATTCCCGGAGTTTAAAAATAGCTTTTAATTTGATTCTTTTTGCTGCTGCTTCCTATTCATCATATCTTTCAGTAGTTTAAGTTTCAATTTTTTTTACATATTTTTACTTAGGGTTTTAAGCAAAACAGATTCTGTTTTAGCCTTTTTTGTTTTCTTGCTATTTCTTTTGTATTAATTGTTCTTAATTTGTTTTTTTTGTAATTGTGACAAGTTATATTTTGTTTTCTGATATTTACCAGTAACTTTTCAACAACAACAAAATTTTATTTTATTTATTCTTATTTGTTTGCATGGAATCAATTCTAGTTCTATACTAACTTGCGAATTGATTGCATTGCTAGTTTGATTTCCTATTTTGAAAATACTTATAAAATAATATTGTTTTGTAAATTTTACTTCTGTTATCTTAGTTATTTTATATTTTGTTTTCTGTTATTTTTTCTATTTTAGTGTTTTATTTTCAGTTAGAACAAAAACTATATAGTGTTTGATGTAGTAGAAGGCTTCCTAGCTTCTTTGAAGTTTCCTTTGGATTTTTATCCGCTCTCTCTTATTGATTTTTGATTGCATCAACTTTTATTGCTGTTTGTTAATTGATTACTAGAATGATTGCTAGTGTGAGTGCTTATGTGAATACTATGTTTGATTATATAGATTTCATCGGAGAGTGACGAATAGTTCTATCACGTATTTCCCGAGAACGAAAATTCTTCTTCGTCAACATCACCAGGCAAGTCATTTGATCATGTATCACCTATGTTTTATTGCATCGTAGTTCTACCATCCTATGCCCAATTTGCATGCTGAGTAGGTACTTGGAAATTATGGTTACATATTGTAGTATCATGTGGTAGGCACCCAACAACCCCGTTACTAGGCCCGGGACGACAATTTCATATTGCTATGCTTGAGTAGACGGGATTCTGGTTGAGAGTTTATCACGAGTGATGCGAGAACAATTTAATAACCAAGACCGGTTAAGTCAAGACTTTTCAAGACCTCGTGATGCAATGCAACTCTGGGTGAAGGACGGTTGATCGGCTCCCTGGAGAAACCAGTGGATGACCCGGGATGCTGGAGACGGCCATGACATCTTGCGGAAAGCTTCACCCAGGCTCAAAGAGACGGACGGATATTTTCAAGACCCAAGGCTTACCTGCACAGCCACAAGTCATTATGGGCTCTGGCTTGGTTGGACAACGCGGCGACTCTAGACAGGCGGTGCTAGCAGATGTAGAAGAACGGTAGGATTGGATGGGCACCGACAGGGATTCAGAGGGACCCGTTGAAAGACCATGTTTTGATCATCCGGTCTTCAAACACCCTGAAGTGCGAGGACATACACGGAGGCGATCAAATCTTGTGGGGAACGTGTGCAAAACTCTGCAGAGTACTCAAACCTAATCGATTAGCCGTGTCCACGGTCATGGACAACTTGAGCCAAAGGAACTGAAGTTATCTGAAATTCTCAACACCATTATAAATACTTGATGAGGGTAATATTGATAAGTTGGGTATGAGAACTGGTTGGCGGAACCATCTCATTAACAACCAACAGCGTAGTAAAATTTTGCTTTTAGCCCCTCTTGTTGTAGGAGAAAATTTGCTTTACGGTAAAACTTACAACACCACCTCCCATATAAGCATATACTATAGATGATATTTTACCCCCTCTCATATGTGACTTGCCGGCATATTCAATATGCTGACCTACACGGCTGCAACGTCTTATGTTGCAGATATTTTTCTTCGACGAGTAAGAGTACGATTCAGGGTTACGGTCCGCACTCAACTTGCCGTTGGTGTTTATTGGGACTCCACTCCCTTGACTGCTTCCGCTGAGATATTTAAGGTATATATCAGTTTTACGCTATTTACATGTGATTGCACTTTGATATATACATTGATGTACTGTGTGTGCCAGCATACTGATCCAGGGATGGCACAGAAACCAGAGGCTTGACTCGTTTTGAGTTGGGTCGCTACAAAAGTAACTTATTGGAAGTGATACATTTTGATGTGTGCAGTCCAATGAGTGCTGAGGCACGCAGTGGATATCATTATGTTCTTACTTCACAGATGATTTGAGTAGATACTAGTATATTTACTTGATGAAACACAAGTCTGAATTATTGAAAGGTTCAAGTAATTTTAGAGTGAAGTTGAAGATCGTCGTGACAAGAGGATAAAATGTCTACGATGTGATCATAGATATGAATATCTGAGTTGCTAGTTTGGTACACATTTAAGACAATGTGGAAATTGTTTCACAACGAATGCCACCTAGAACACCATGGTGTGATGGTGTGTCCGAATGTCATAGATGTGCCCTATTGGATAAGGTGCATGCTATGATGTCTCTTATCGAATTACCACTATAGTTTTTGGGTTAGGCATTAGAGACAACCGCATTCACTTTAAATAGGGCACCGCGTAATTCCGTTGAGATGATACCGTATGAACTATGGTTTGGACAAACCTAAGGTGTCGTTTCTTAAAAGTTTGGGGCTGCGATGCTTATGTGAAAAAGTTTCAGTCTGATGAGCTCGAACCCAAAGCGGATAAATGCATCTTCATAGGGATACCCAAAACGGTTGGATATATCTCCTATCTCAAATCCGGAAGCAAAGTGTTTGTTTCTTGAAACGGGTCCTTTCTCGAGAAAAGGTTTCTCTCGAAAGAATTGAGTGGGAGGATGGTGGAACTTGATGAGGTTATTGAACCGTCACTTCAACCAGTGTGTAGCAGGGCACAAGAAGTTATTCATGTGGCGCCTACACCAACTGAAGTGGAAAGCTAATCAAGTTACTACCAAACCTCGTAGGTCAACAAGGAAACGTACTACTCCAGAGTGGTACGGTAATCCTCTCTTGGAAGTCATGTTGTTGAACAACAATGAACCTACGAGCTATGGAGAAGAGATGGTGGGCCCGGATTCCAACAAATGGCTGGAGACCATGAAATCCGAGGTAGGATCCATGTATGAAGACAGGGTGTGGACTTTGGAAGAACTACTTGATGGTCGTAAGGCTGTTAGGTACAGATGGATCTTTAAGAGGAAGACGAACGATGATGGTGAATGTCACCATTAAGAAAGCTCGACTTGTCGCAAAGATGTTTCCGACAAGTTCAAAGAGTTGACTATGATGGGACTTTCTCACTCATAGCAATGCTAAAAGTTTGTTGGAATTATGTTAGCAGTTGCTGCATTATTTATGAAATCTTGCAAATAGGATGTCAAAACATTGTTTCCTCGACGATTTCCTTGAGGAAAGGTTGTATGTGATACAACCAGAAGGTTTTGTCGATCCTAAGGATGCTAACAAGTATGCAAGCTCCAGCGATCCTTCTATGGACTAGAGCAAGCATCTCAGAGTTGGAATATGTGCTTTGATGAGATGATCAAAGCTTTTGGATTTATACAAAGTTTATGAGAAACTTGTATTTCTAAGTAAGTGAGTGGGAGCACTATAGAGTTTGTGATGAGTATATGTGGTTGACATATTGTTGATAGAAAATAATGTAGAACTTCTGGAAAGCATAAAGGGTTGTTTGAAAGGAGTTTGACAAAGGAAAACCTGGATTAAGCTACTTGAACATCGAGCGTCAAGATCTATAGAGATAGATTAAGACACTTAATAAAACTTTCAATGAAATGCATGCCTTGACAAGGTTTTGAAGGAGTTCAAAGTAGATCGGCAAAGAAGGAGCTCTTGGCTGTGTTGTAAGGTGTCAATTTGAGTAAGACTCAAAAGCTCAACCACGACATAAGAAAGAGAAAGGACGAAGGTCGTGTCCTATGCATTAGCCGCAGGCTCTATAGTATGCTATGATGTGTACCGCACTTGATGTGTGCCTTGCCATGAATCTGTCAAGGGGTACAAAAGTGATGCAGGAATGGATTACTGGACAACGGTCAAAAGTTATCCTTAGTAACTAGTGAACTAAGGAATTTTTCTCGATTATGGAGGTGATAAAAGTGTTCGTTGTAAAGGGTCACGTCGATGCAAACTTTGACACTAATTCAGATGACTCTGAGTAGTAGACCAAATTCATATAGTGGAGCAGTCATTTGGAATAGTTTCAAATGGCGTGTGGTAGCAACATCTATAGGATGACATAGAGATTTGTAAATCACACACGAATTTGAAAGGTTCAGACCTGTTGACTAAAAACCTCTCTCACAAGCAAGACATGATAAAAACCGCAGAATTATATGTTGGAAATATGTCCTAGAGGCAATATTAAATTAGTTATTATTATATTTCTTAGTTCATGATAATCGTTTATTATCCATGCTATAATTGTATTGATTGGAAACACACTGCATGTGTGGATACATAGACAAAACACTGTCCCTAGTAAGCCTCTAGTTGACTAGCTCGTTGATCAAAGATGGTCAAGGTTTCCTGACCATAGGCAAGTGTTGTCACTTGATAACGGGATCACATCATTAGGAGAATCATGTGATGGACTAGACCCAAACTAATAGACGTAGCATGTTGATCGTGTCATTTTGTTGCTACTGTTTTCTGCGTGTCAAGTATTTGTTCCTATGACCATGAGATCATATAACTCACTGACACCGAAGGAATGCTTTGTGTGTATCAAACGTCGCAACATAATTGGGTGACTATAAAGATGCTCTACAGGTATCTTCGAAGTTGTTCGTTATGTTAGTATGGATCGAGACTGGGATTTGTCACTCCGTGTGACGGAGAGGTATCTCGGGGCCCACTCGGTAATATAACATCACACACAAGCCTTGCAAGCAATGTGACTTAGTGTAAGTTGCGGGATCTTGTATTACGGAACGAGTAAAGAGACTTGCCGGTAAACGAGATTGAAATAGGTATGCGGATACTGACGATCGAATCTCGGGCAAGTAACATACCGAAGGACAAAGGGAATGACATACGGGATTATATGAATCCTTGGCACTGAGGTTCAAACGATAAGATCTTCGTAGAATATGTGGGATCCAATATGGGCATCCAGGTCCCGCTATTGGATATTGACCGAGGAGTCACTCGGGTCATGTCTACATAGTTCTCGAACCCGCACGGTCTGCACACTTAAGGTTCGACGTTGTTTTATGCGTATTTGAGTTATATGGTTGGTTACCGAATGTTGTTTGGAGTCCCGGATGAGATCACGGACGTCACGAGGGTTTCCGAAATGGTCTGGAAACAAAGATTGATATATAGGATGACCTCATTTGATTACCGGAAGGTTTTCGGAGTTACCGGGAATGTACCGGGAATGACGAATGGGTTCCGGGTGTTCACCGGGGGGCCAACCCACCCCGGGGAAGCCCATAGGCCTTGGGGGTGGCGCACCAGCCCTTAGTGGGCTGGTGGGACAGCCCAAGAAGGCCCTATGCGCCATAGGAAGAAAGTCAAAGAGAAAGGAAAAAAAAGAGGAGGTGGCAAAGGAGAGAAGGACTCCACCTTCCAAACCTAGTTGGACTCGGTTTGGAAGGGGAGGACTTCCCCCCTTTGGCTCGGCCGACCCCCTTGGGGCTCCTTGAGCCTCAAGGCAAGGCCCCCCCTCTCCCACCTATATATACGGAGGTTTTAGGGCTGATTTGAGACAACTTTGCCACGGCAGCCCGACCACATACCTCCACGGTTTTCCCTCTAGATCGCGTTTCTGCGGAGCTCGGACGGAGCCCTGCCGAGATCAGATCACCACCAACCTCAGGAGCGCCGTCACGCTGCCGGAGAACTCATCTACCTCTCCATCTCTCTTGCTGGATCAAGAAGGCCGAGATCATCGTCGAGCTGTACGTGTGCTGAACGCGAAGGTGCCATCCGTTCGGCACTAGATCGTGGGACGGATCGCGGGACGGTTCGCGGGGCGGATCGAGGGACGTGAGGACGTTCCACTACATCAACCGCGTTCACTAACGCTTCTGCTGTGCGATCTACAAGGGTACGTAGATCGGAAATCCCCTCTCGTAGATGGACATCACCATGATAGGTCTTCGTGCGCGTAGGAATTTTTTTTGGTTCCCATGCGACGTTCCCCAACAGTGGCATCATGAGCTAGGTTCATGCGTAGATGTCTTCTCGAGTAGAACACAATAGTTTTTTGTGGGCGGTGATGTGCTTTTGCTGCCCTCCTTAGTATTTTCTTGATTCCGCGGTATTGTTGGATCGAAGCGGCTCGGACCGACATTACTCGTACGCTTACGAGAGACTGGTTTCATCGCTACGAGTAACTCCGTTGCTCAAAGATGACCGGCGAGTGTCGGTTTCTCCAACTTTAGTTGAATCAGATTTGACCGAGGAGGTCCTTGGATGAGGTTAAATAGCAATTCATATATCTCCGTTGTGGTGTTTGCGTAAGTAAGATGCGATCCTACTAGATACCCATGGTCACCACGTAAAACATGCAACAACAATTAGAGGACGTCTAACTTGTTTTTGCAGGGTATGCTTGTGATGTGATATGGCCAACGATGTGATGTGATATATTGGATGTATGAGATGATCATGTTGTAATAGTTAATATCGACTTGCACGTCGATGGTACGGCAACCGGCAGGAGCCATAGGGTTGTCTTTAAACTAACATTTGTGCTTGCAGATGCGTTTACTATATTGCTAGGACGTAGCTTTAGTAGTAATAGCATGAGTAGCACGACAACCCCGATGGCGACACGTTGATGGAGATGATGATGATGGAGATCATGGTGTGACGCCGGTGACAAGAAGATCGTGCCGGTGCTTTGGTGATGGAGATCAAGAAGCAAATGATGATGGCCATATCATGTCACTTATGAATTGCATATGATGTTAATCCTTTATGCACCTTATCTTTCTTAGAACGACGGTAGCATTATGAGGTAATCTCTCACTAAATTTTCAAGACAAAATTGTGTTCTCCCCGACTATGCACCGTTGCGACAGTTCTTCGTTTCAAGACACCACGTGATGATCGGGTGTGTTAGACTCAACGTTCACATACAACGGGTGCAAAACAGTTGCACACGCGGAACACTCGGGTTAAGCTTGACGAGCCTAGCATGTGCAGACATGGCCTCGGAACACATGAGACCGAAAGGTCGAGCATGAATCGTATAGTTGATATGATTAGCATAGAGATGCTTACCACTGAAACTATTCTCGACTCACGTGATGATCGGACTTGAGATAGTGGATTTGGATCATGTACCACTCAAATGACTAGAGAGATGTACTTTTTGAGTGGGAGTTCTTAAGTAATATGATTAATTGAACTAATTTTCATGAACATAGTCTAATGGTCTTTACGAATTACGATGTAGCTTGCGCTATAGCTCTATTGTTTTTATATGTTCCTAGAGAAAATTTAGTTGAAAGTTGATAGTAGCAAACTTTGAAGAGGATTGTCCTTGTTGCTGCGCAGAAGGCTTATGTCCTTAATGCACCACTCGGTGTGCTGCACCTCGAGCGTCGTCTGTGGATGCTTTGAACATCCGACATACACGTTTCTGATGACTACACGATAGTTCAGTGCAAAATACTTCATGGCTTAGAAGCAAGGCGCCGAAGATGTTTTGAAACGTCACGGAACATAAGTGATGTTCTAAAGAGATGAAATTGTGATTTAATGTCGTGCCCTTGTTAAGAGGTACGAGACCTTCGACAAAATTCTTTGTCCACAAAGTAAAGGAGAAAAGCTCAATCATTGAGCGTGTTCTCAGATTGTCTGAGTACGACAATCGCTTGAATCAAGTGGGAGTTAATCTTCCAGATAAGATAGTGATAGTTCTCCAAAGTCACTGCCACCAAGCTGTGAGAGCTTCGTGATGAACTATAACATATCAAGGATAGATACAATGATCTTTGAGTGATTCGCGATGTTTGACACTGCGAAAGTAGAAATCAAGAAGGAGCATCAATAGTTGATGGTTAGTAAAACCACTAAGTTTCGAGAAAGGCAAGGGCTAGAAGGGATACTTCCTGAAACAGAAAAAGAGTTGCTGCACTAATGAAGAGACCCAAGATTAAACCCAAACCTGAGACTAAGTGCTTCTGTAATGAGGGGAACAGTCACTGAGGCGGAGCAACTCTAGATACTTGGTAGATAAGTAGGCTGGCAAAAGTCGAAAGAAGTATATTGTGTACTTTACTAGTACTCCTAGTAGCATGAGGGTATTGGATACTGGTTCGGTTGCTAAGTGATTAGTAACACGAAATAATAGCTACGGCATAAACGGAGACTAGCTGAAGGCGAGGTGACGATACTAGTAGCAAGAGCTCTCGCTGTCCATGACTCGAATGTCTCCAAATGGTGTTTGCATGCAAGAAGTGGGAGATGGGTTGAGTTCATCAAATATTTTTTAATTGAGAACTCAATCTACTAAAACTTCACACTTGGTCTCCTTCGGGATCTTATTTTGACTCATCCCCAGACCACTAGTCAGGCACAAGTCAAAATGATCCTCTCCCTTTCGACTTTGAGCACTCATGCAATGGATGAGCATAACCAAGATATGTTGGCACTTAGGATGGCAAATAGAATAATGATGGGGAAGGAAGACAGAAAGGTGTGATAGGCTCACATCAATGAGGACAACCATAGGCGAGAGAAAGCCAAATGATAGATATGATGTGAGGAGTAGGGATTGCCATGTAACGGATGCACATATGAGCTAAGGTAAGCTCTCCAATGGAACTAGTGGGGGTGCATCCAACTTATTTGCTCATGAAGACCTAGAGCTCATTTTAGGAGGCTCATCATTGGAATATTCAAACCAAGTTCTATAGTGTAAGGGTCCCCATATAGTTATGCATGAATGATAATCTCTATGTAGTACCAATATAGCAATGGAGTACGAGTGTGGATCTTCAAAAGGAATAGTAGTGTTGCCCCCTTCTCTCTTTTTATTTCTATTTTTTTCTTATTTTTGTGTGGCCTCTTTGGCTTTCTACTTATGCGGCTCTACGATCAAGCAAAAGCATTTATGACATGAAAATCAAGTCATGAGCTGGTGGATGTTGCATGGCAATGTATCTCGGAAAGGATATGGAAATGCCTTAATAGGTAGGTATTGTCACATCCCTGATCCCTATTAGGGTTAGCAAGTTGTGCTCATGTCTTCTTTCCTTGCATCCAAGAAAATAAAATGAAATCCAAAAACAAAGCAAAGAAAACAAAAGCAAAACCCTAGCCACTCTTTATTCATGAAATAATTCAACTAGTGCCAAATCAATGAATCCAAAATGGCCATTATAAAAGTTCATCTTTTTTGATAAATGTTGAAAACAAAATATCAGAGGTGAAATATATTTTCAAAGTGCTTTTGGCATTTTAAATTTAAGTTAAAAGCTACTGAAATCAATTATATAACTGATTTCAAATATTTCAAAGTTTCCAAAAATGTTGAAAACTTTATATGTGGTTGGAAATATTCCAACTAACACATCCAGTATCATTCAAACTATTTTAGGAATAGTTTGGAGCCAAAAATAAATTATAACAAAGTCAGTAAGTAAATATCAGAAACAGAAATGAAAAAAGTGGAAAGAAACCTTACCTGACGCTCACCTGAGGCCCAGCCCACCTCCACGTCTGTCGTCTTCCTTGTGCGAGTCGGCACCAGGAGGTGGCCGCCGCTCCCTCCGGCGCGGCCACGCACCTGCGTGCGTGCCTGGCCTCCGCATCGCGCTGGCATGGAGGAGATAAGATCCCGAAGCCATCCCCGTGCTCATCCCCTCGCCATTCGTCCCCAGCTCCTTCCCCCTCTCGGCCGCCATTAGAGCCCGAGCTAAGCTCGAGCTCGCCGTCGCTCGAGCCCCTCCTCCTCTCACCTGAGCTGCGCATTAGCTCCGTCTTGGTCCCCTGAAGCTCTCCAACCAGTCGCTCGACGCCGAGAACCCCCGAGACGCCGTGACGCCATCGTCTTCAACCTCGGATCCCCGAAGCTCGCCGCCGTCGTTCTCCCTCCTCAGACCATCCCCGAGCCTGCTCTCGTCGCCTCTGCACTCCCCGTGAGCTCAGGGTTCTTTCCCCCTCATTTCCCCCTTCGATTCCGAGCTCTAGGCCCCGATTCCACCGGAGCCCGACGAGATCCGCCGCGGGACCTCGTCGCCGGTAGCCCTCCGGTGATCGGCTCGTCATTCTGAGGCCACCAATGGCTTCAGTGCGTTTCATAGGTGCTGTAGGAGCCTAGCCCCGCGCGTGTTGAGCCCCGTAGTAGTGACCTCGATGATGTCCGAGCTCCGGCAATCACCGAGCTCGTTGCCGGCGTCATCTCCGGCCATTTCACCCCCTGCATCTTGCAAAAATGGAACCACGGGTGAAGTGCCGTTCTTCTAGTGCCCTCCACGTGACGTTTGGTCGCCGGAATGGAAAACCCGAGCCCCTCCGCCGTCTCTGTGGTCGCCGGAGGCTCATCGCTGGTGAGATCCACCTCACTGCCGGTGGATATGACTCCCCTAAGTCACTGGCAAGTGGGGCCAGCCCCTAGGCTAATTAGGATTAACAAAATAAAAAGAAAGATTATTTTAAAACCTAATCAGACACTGACATGTGGGTCCAACCCTGTTAATTAGCTAATTAAGTTAAATCTAAACTAAAAACTGGCCACAGTCACTGACCAGTGGGTCCCACTGGTCAGGTTTGACTTTCAAACGCCTAGTTGGACCTGGTAATGTCATGGTGATGCAATAACTCCTTTTCTGTTTAAAAATAATTCCAGAATAAGTTCAAAGTATTGGAAATTCATAGGAAATTGATTATAACTCCAAATTTGACAAATAATATATGTAAAATGATTAGCAAAATTCAAGGAATCCAATGGTGCTATTTTCATGCATGAAAAACAAAGTTATGAAACAGCATCAGGTCAAATCAATTAAAGGAATTGATAAATTATAATTCAAATGATATTTGAATTATGATTTCAAATCAAGATCACCCAAAGGGTTCTGTTAGTCACTTCAAACCATGCTACATTGCATTTCATGCATCATTTTGTTGCATATGATTGATATTGATTGTATGTCATTATTTCGGTAGGCTCCACCCCTCCGGATACATCTGATTATCCGACTGACGGATATCACCCCTCTGCTGAGCAACAAGGCAAGCAACCATTTTGATCATCCCGATAAATCCCATGTTCTCGCTCCTGCTCTTACTTATTGCATTAGGTCAAAATGCTTTAAATGCTTTTACCACGTTAGTTGAACCCAGTTCCTTTGCATGACCTGTCCTTGTCACAGTAAATAGCCGAACCTTGCAACCTAGCATACCTGGTAGATGCTTGAGCCATGATGTGTCTTATCCTGCTATGCATGCTATGCTTAGAGTTGCGTATGGTCTGTCATCTGGGTGATGAACATGATCCTGAGAATGTGTTCAATTAATAAAGGTTGTGTGTTGAACCTGATTTGGTAAAGGTACCGGTGAAAGGCTATGTAGGAGTACATGGCGGGTTGTTTCATTGGAACCGTCCTTAGGAACTGAGTTCCGTGTATGTAATCCAAGACAAGATACTACCACATGCTGGGCCCTCAAATATGACCCCCTCGACTTATTAATCGCCTAGTACTCGGTCCAGGAGTTGCAAGTAGTTTCTGGTGTTTATAGTCATGCTGGAGGCCATGCGTAGCGCTGACCTTAGGGGTGGGCTATGATGCGGTAGGCAGTGGCACGGTGTACCAAGTGGAACCCGGATGGTGGGCTTGGGAACCCTGCGCACATCATTTGGGGCCGTGGTGGAAACCTCGGCCGGACTTCCATGCGGGTTAACCTTAGATAGGCGATAGACCTGGACTAGGTATTAGCGTGGTTAATAGTCGTGGCCGACTCCCTCGCTGGGCTTCCGCTTGAAGGTTGCCGAGGTGCATGACGTGCACATGGCGATAAGTGGCGAGAGCGTGTGTGAAGAAGTACACCCCTGCAGGGTTATGATCTATTCAAATAGCCGCGTCCGCGGATATGGACTACTTGGAAACACATGTTGTTCATAGACAACTATAATGGCTACTCATAAAAATGTCAAGATAAGTGTGAGTGTTGTGGATGCATTTCCGTAGGAAGACGGAATGATTCCACGATGGAGTATTGTTGTGGTGTTCGTGGACTCGTGTGCGAGAAAACAAAGTTGTCAAAGTTATTTGAAAATGCAAGTTTGTCTAGCCAAGAGTCAAATGCTGGCTTTCTGCATGAAACCCCACAATTCCTTGTTGATACATTGCATGAGTAGATAGATTATCCTAAAGTCTTGCTGAGTACTTTTGTACTCATGTTTGCTTAATAAATTGTTGCAGAGGTTGTTAATGACCCTAATGGAGGGTTCTACCTAGACGTTGACGACGACGAGTAGCTGGTGTCCCAGCTATGATCTGGCCCTAGGTTGGGTCTGTAGATAGTCAGGCCATGTGCCTTTATCTTTCCATCTGTCTGTACTCAGACAGTTTTAATCTTCCATTGGCTTGTAAGACTTGTCTGAATGACTTGTGATGATGGGTCGTGAGACCCCTATCTGTGTAATATTATGTGTGAGGCTCTTCCGAGCCTTCTAAATAAAGTTTGTATGTTTATGGTTATGTTGTGATGCAATCGATGTATCTATGCATATCGGTATGCCATGCATACGTGTGTTGTACTTGATATGTATGGGGTTCGAATACCTAGTCGTATGCTTTAGTAGCACTCCTTACGGGGAAATGCCCCTTTGTGATTCCATCGAGCCATGGTAGTTTGCTACTGCTCTGCACACATTGGTTGACCGACATGTGTCCTTCTTAGCTGCTGTGTCAGTCCATTTGGGAAATGTCACACGTATGTAATGGAGTCCTTGTAGCTTGCTACGACTCGTTTACATTCACTAATGACCGACACCTGCTTTGCTGGGTCACGTATGCCTGTCCCTGTACGGAACTGCCGCTTGAGTTTATGACTAGACATGTCGATCCGGGTTCTTTGACATTGGATTGCTAGCGACACAATTGCATACGCGAGTCAAAAGGCGCAAACGGTCCCGGCTAAGGTAATGCTGCAATCGTGGGGATAACCGTGCGTGAGACCGCAAAGAGATGTGATGTATTACAGTCTGGATTCCTATGGCTTAGGATCGGGTCCCGACAGCGTTGGTATCAGAGCCTGACTGACTGTAGGATTACTAAGCCAAACTGGTCGAAGTTGAGTCTAGAATTGCTTTAGTTATACATAAGGGAATTTTTTGTGGAAGGGAACATAAGACTTTTGCTTCTCTTCTTAAATTATTCTACTCTGGTCATCCTCGTCTTTTCTGCGGGGATTAAGAACTAGGTTACTTATCTTTCTCTGAGGATCGTCTATTACTGATCGGTAGATTATAGGACAACGAGTCGAGAGTTACTCCGGGTTTCTTTTATTCCAAGGAAAAGAAAGTAAGTTTTGATGACCATGAAATTGAACTTGATAGTTGAGTGGTTACGCTATCTTGTGTGTTGAGGGTTGTCTCAAAATTGTTTTTGAGCATTTATAGCCGTTATGCTGCCCAATTTTGTCTTCAGAGCTCTAATGCTTTTTTGCATTACTCTCTATTTTTCAGATGCGTGGCCGTCCTTCTCGTCAAGTGGTCCGTCTGACTAGGTGCATTGATGTGCCGGGTCACATTGCCATGCTAGTCAGGATGACGTCAATAGCCGGTTACCGCTGGTACCCAGAGTACACAGTGGAGGAGCAGTACCGGGATTTTAATCAGAGTCAGTATCTGTGCACTGTTAGGGTATTCCCAGATTACCCTGGAGCCGAGGAGCCGATCCATTGGTCTTATGGATTGGGGGTCACTATTGACATGGCAGTACAAGATGCTGCCTATTCAATGCTGACCATTATGAGGGCCAGACATGCACTATTGTAGAATTCAGAGTTGTGCTATGTTCCTGCCTCTCAGCAAGGAGAAGAAGGATACCTCAGTGGGGTCTACTTTGATTCCTCTATGGAGGATCCGCTGCTGCAGTCCACCGCTGAGATGCTAGAGAATAGAGACAGGGATGCTCGTGCCCTTCGTATGGAGCTCTATGCTACACGTGCCCGTCTGTGGACGGCTTTGACACAGCTGGCACCTGTAGTCCAGACAGGGTATGGAGATATGGAGATGCTGAACCCTGTTAGGACCCATCTTCCGGCTCATGTTGACTGGCCTACTATAGGAGGAGTCACCCCTCTTCGGGGACCTCTACTACCACCAGTCAGGGGACCAAGGCCACATCCGTGCCCTTACGGTTCCCAGGGGTCTCAGGCTTGAGTATTTCCTGATCCACAGGTTGAGCTCCCAGGCCATGGAGGCAACCTTTATGAGATGTTCTATGCGGATGCCTGAACCCGTGAGTGGAAGAGTAGTATGGTAGTAGCTGTACTTCCACAGTCCTGTGTGTCTTGTGGAGTATGCTTATGTCGAGAGATGAATTCCGGAGGCATAGATAAATAATGTATAGGAAGCTTGGAAAGCCTCTGATGAGTAGTATCATCTTTTCAGTAGTTTGCTCTTTGGTGAAGGTTGTATTGAACTATGTAATGGTGTGTATGAACCATGGTGTATATATAGCAGTTGCTTGTTACCATGTTGTTCGGATGTTCATTTCCGCATTCCATGTGTTCAGTGCATTCTTAATCCATAGATAGTATTGATGTTGATATTGGTCTAAGCTGTGAGTTTGTTTGTCAGGATGGTGTTCACCAGGTTGAACCGTGCCCCTGCTCATGAGCAGGGAGAGGGTAGTCAAGCATCGCAGGAGGAACTGCCTCACCCGCCCTCTCTGGCGGAAGTTATGCTTGAGGCAGAAAGAAACAAAAGGGAGACCAACCGTCTGCTAGAGCGTATTGAGAAAAATACGGCTCGTCAGCCGAGGAATGATGCAGTGTCCCTCAATGACTTTGTGAAGCTGAATCCTCCGAAGTTCCATCATTCCGTCGACCCCCTCGACGCTGATGACTGGTTGTGCGGTATATCGCGCAAGATTTGCTCTGCAAATGTTTCTGAGGCCGACAAGGTGACCTTTGCGGTGTACTTTCTGGAAGGACCCGCCAATCTGTGGTGGGAGAACTTTGAAGCTATGCGTCCTGCCAGACCAGCAACCACATGGGCAGACTTTAGTGCAGCCTTCCGTCTGCACCATATTCCAGAGGGTCTGATGGACAGAAAGAGAGAGGAGTTCTATGCATTCACCCAGGGAAAATTGATCGTGGATGCCTATAGCCACGAGTTCGGTAACCTCGCCCGCTATGCAACTGAAGAGGTGTCAACTGATGCCAAGAAGCAAGCAAGATTTCATAAGGGTCTGAGCCGTGAACTTCGTTGCGACCTGCGTCTCCACGAATGTACAAGCTTTCAAGCTCTGGTCAACAAGGCGATCAGTGCCGAGACTGGTCAGACCGACTATGAAGCCACAAAGAAGCACTCCCGTGACTCTGGCTCATCATCTGGTTCCGCGTTTCCAAAACGCTGGCTGTGGGTTCCAAATAGCTCTCTGCTGCCAAGATATACCCCGAGGCCATCCTATGTGGCGCCTCAGGCAAATCAGACCAATCCTCCAGCAAAAACCTATGGTGGCCCAGCTAGCAATGTTGCACCACATGCCAATCAGGTGATCTGTTACAAGTGTGGAGAACCAGGGCATTATTCCCGAGAGTGTCCTTAGAATATGGGTGCCAAGCAACCTGGAAAGTCCGTTGGGCAAGGCAAGTCGGGCAAAGCTTACTATGTGAAGCCAACTCCTGCACGTGGCCGTGTGAACTATGTTTCAGCAGAAGAAGCTGCAGAGGATCCCGACGTCATTTTGGGTACGCTCCTTGTCAATCATCACCCAACGTCTGTTCTCTTTGACACCGGGTCATCTCATTCCTTCATTTCAGAAAGTTATGCACAACTGCATAACATGTCTTTTTGTGATATGTCAATCCCATTGGTTGTCCAAACCCATGGTAGTTAGTGGCAAACCTCCAGAATAACCTATGACAATGAAATTCTAGTAGACAGGCTAGTTTTTCTGGCATCTTTGATAGCCTTGAAATCTTCGGATATCAATATCATCTTGGGTATGGACTGGATGTCGGCCAATTATGCCAAGATTGATACTCATTCTAGAAATGTTCAGCTTACCCATCCCTCGGGTGAGATAGTCAATGTCTCTACTCGAGCTGCCAAATGCCAACTCTATTCCCTCAATGCCAATCCTCTTCCAAAACTTCAAGACATTCCGGTAGTTCGTGACTTTCCGGATGTTTTTCCAGAAAAACTGCCAGGAATTCCACCTGACAGGGATGTAGAGTTTGTGATAGACCTTGTTCCGGGAACCGTTCCAATAGCCAGAAGACCTTATAAGATGGCACCCTTGGAGCTAGCCGAACTTAAGAAGCAACTAGATGAGGCCTTGAATAAAGGTTTCATTCGTCCTAGATCTTCTCCTTGGGCTTGTCCCGTCCTCTTCGTCAAGAAGTAAGAGGAAACGGATCGGATGGTTGTAGATTACCGACCAGTTAACCTGGTCACCATAAAGAACAAGTATCCTCTCCCCAGGATCAACGACCTGTATGATCAGCTTGCTGGATCCTCAGTCTTCTCCAAAATGGATTTGAGGTTGGGATACCATCAAATCAAGATCAAGAACGGGGACATTCCAAAAACGGCTTTTGTCACTCGTTATGGGCAATACGAGTACACTGTGATGTCCTTCGGTTTAACCAATGCCCCAGCCACCTTCTCTCGCTTGATGAATTCAATCTTCATGGAGTATTTGGATAAATTCGTCGTGGTATACCTCGATGATATTCTCATCTACTCGAAGAACGAACAAGAACATGCCGAGCATCTAAGGCTGGTATTGATGAAACTTCGAGAGCACCTCCTGTATGCCAAGTTTTCAAAATGTGAATTTTGGTTACTAGAAGTGACCTATCCAGGCCACGTAATCTCTGGTAAGGGTATTGTTGTCAATCCCGAGAGAGTTCAAGCCGTCCTGGATTGGACTCAACCTGAATCGGCTAAGCAAGTTAGGAGTTTTCTTGGTCTAGCGAGCTATTGTCGCTGCTTTGTCGAGAATTTCTCCAAGGTTGCAAAGCCTCTAACTGAACTCCTCAAGAAAGATAAAAAGTTCGAGTGGATACTATAGTGTGAGCATAGTTTTCAGGAACTGAAAAGACGCGTGACTTCTGCACCTGTGTTGCTACCACCAGATTTCTCTAAGGACTTTGTTATCTATTGCGACGCCTCGCGACAAGGATTAGGTTGCATCCTCATGCAGGATCGTCATGTGATTGCTTACGCATCTCGACAGTTGCGTCCACATGAGGATAATTATCCCACACATGATCTTGAGCTTGCATCTGTAGTCCATGCACTTAAAACCTGGCGACATTACCTTCTTGGTAATCGTTGCGAAATATTCACTGATCACCAAAGTCTGAAATATATCTTCACCCAGCCGGATTTGAATATCAGGCAAAGACGATGGGTTGAGTTGATCACGGATTACGACTTAGGGATAACTTACACCCCGGGGAAGGCTAATGTTATGGTTGATGCACTAAGTCGTAAGTCTTATTGTAACAACCTGATGCTACAACGAGGTCAACCACATCTCTATGAGGAATTTCGGAAGTTAAATCTTCACATTGTTCCTCAAGGATTCCTTTCTAACCTGGTGGCGAAGCCTACTCTTAAGGATCAAACCATAGCTGGCCAGAAGCGTGATAAGGGTATATCACGGATCAAGGAGAAGATTATTAGCGGAAACGCTAAGGAATTCTCCATGAATGATCAAGATGTTGTGTTCTTCCAGAATCATCCAGTGGTTCCTAAGAATCCACATTTAAGGCAGTTGATCCTTAAGGAGGCTCATGATTCTCCTCTCACCATTCATCCTAGTAGTACTAAGATGTATCAGGACCTATGCCAGAGGTTTTGGTGGACTAGGATGAAGAGGGAAATTGCTGAGTTCATTGCTAACTGCGATGTTTGTCGTCAAGTTAAGGCAGAACATCAAAGGCCTGCTAGCACCCTTCAACCTTTAGCTATTCCTGAATGGAAATGGGATAAAGTCAGTATGGATTTCATCACCGGATTTCCAAAGACCAAGAAAGGAAATAATGCTATCTTTGTGGTCATTGATCGTCTTTCCAAAGTAGCTCATTTTCTTCCAGTTCGCGAGAGTATAACAGCTAGCCAGCTGGCAGAGTTATATATCTCTCGAATAGTGTCTCTTCATGGTGTTCCTCTGGAGATTAACTCAGACCGTGGAAGCATCTTTACTTCTCGCTTCTGGGAGAGTTTTCAAAATGCCATGGGGACTCACTTATCTTTTAGCACTTCTTTCCATCCCCAATCAAGTGGTCAAGTAGAAAGAGTGAATCAAATCCTAGAAGATATGCTCCGAGCTTGTGTTATATCGTTCGGTATGAATTGGGAGAAGTGCCTTCCATTCGCCGAATTCGCTTATAACAATAGTTATCAATCAAGATTGGGCAAAGCTCCTTTTGAAGTTCTCTATGGACGAAGATGTCGAACACCTCTTAATTGGTCAGAAACCGGAGAGAGGCAACTCTTTGGTCCGGATATGATCCAGGATGCAGAAGAGCAAGTTTGCATTATTCGTGAAAAGTTGAAAACAGCCCAGTCTCGTCAAAAGAGCCAATATGATCATCATCATAAGGCTTTGACCTTTGAAGTTGACGAGAAGGCTTACCTTCGGGTTACACCTCTGAAGGGTACCCATCGTTTTGGTATCAAAGGCAAGTTGGCTCCTCGTTATATCGGTCCCTTTCGCATTCTTGCCAAACGAGGAGAAGTTGCCTACCAATTGGAACTTCCTCCGCACCTTTCCAAGGTTCAGGATATATTCCACGTCTCGCAACTCAGGCGTTGCTTTTCGGATCCTATCCGTGAAGTGGACCACGAAACGCTTGATCTCCAAGATAACCTTTCATACCGAGAATACCCTGTGCGTATTCTTGATCAAGCTGAGCGTACCACTCGACGTCGAAACCTCAAGTTTCTTAAAGTTCAATGGTCAAATCATTCTGAAAAAGAGGCAACATGAGAAAGAGAGGATCGTCTTCGACTTGAGTATCCCGCGCTATTCCCGACGACTTCTAAATCTCGGGACGAGATTCTTTTGAGTGGGGGTGAGTTGTCACATCCCTGATCCCTATTAGGGTTAGCAAGTTGTGCTCATGTCTTCTTTCCTTGCATCCAAGAAAATAAAATGAAATCCAAAAACAAAGCAAAGAAAACCAAAGCAAAACCCTAGCCACTCTTTATTCATGAAATAATTCAACTAGTGCCAAATCAATGAATCCAAAATGGCCATTATAAAAGTTCATCTTTTCTGATAAATGTTGAAAACAAAATATGAGAGGTGAAATATATTTTCAAAGTGCTTTTGGCATTTTAAATTTAAGTTAAAAGCTGCTGAAATCAATTATATTACTGATTTCAAATATTTCAAAGTTTCCAAAAATGTTGAAAACTTTATATGTCGTTGAAAATATTCAAACTAACACTCTAGTATCATTCAAACTAATTTAGGAATAGTTCGGAGCCAAAATTAATTAAAACAAAGTCACTAAGTAAATATCAGAAACAAAAATGAAAAAATGGAAAGAAACCTTACGTGACGCTCACCTGAGGCCCAGCCCACCTCCACGCGTGTCGTCTTCCTTGTGCCAGTCGGCACCAGGAGGTGGCCGCCGCTCCCTCTGGCGCGGCCACGCACCTGCGTGCCTGCCTGGCCGCTGCATCGCGCTGGCATGGAGGAGATAAGATCCCGAAGCCATCCCCGTGCTCATCCCCTCGCCATTCGCCCCCAGCTCCTTCCCCCTCTCGGCTGCCATTAGAGCCCGAGCTGAGCTCGAGCTCGCCGTCGCTCCAGCCCCTCCTCCTCTCACGTGAGCTGCGCATTAGCTCCGCCTTGGTCCCCTGAAGCTCTCCAACCAGTCGCTCGATGCCGAGAACCCCCGAGATGCTGTGACGCCATCGTCTTGAACCTCGGATCCCCGGAGCTCGCCGCCGTCGTTCTCCCTCCTTAGACCATCCTCGAGCGTGCTCTCATCGGCTCTGCACTCCCCGTGAGCTCAGGGTTCTTTCCCCCTCATTTCCCCCTTCGATTCCGACCTCTAGGACCCGATTCCACCGGAGCCCGGTGATCGGCTGGTCATTCTGGGGCCACCAATGGCTTCAATGTGTTGCGTTGGTGCTGTAGGAGCTTAGCCCCGTGCGTGTTGAGCGCCGTAGCAGTGACCTCGATGATGTCCGAGCTCCGGCAGCCGCCGAGCTCGTCGCCGGCGTCATCTCCGGCCATTTCACCCCATGCAACTTGTAAAAATGGAACCGCGGGAGAAGTGCCGTTCTTCTGGTGCCCTCCGCGTGACGTTTGTTCGCCGGAATGGAAAACCCGAGCCCCTCCGCCGTCTCTGTGGTTGCCGGAGGCTCATCGCCGGTGAGATCCACCTCACTGCCGGTGGATATGACTCCCCTGAGTCACTGGCAAGTGGGGCCAGCCCCCAGGCTAATTAGGATTAACAAAATAAAAAGAAAGTTTATTTTAAAACCTAACCAGACACTGACATGTGGGTCCAACCCTGTTAATTAGCTAATTAAGTTAAATCTAAACTAAAAACTGGCCAGAGTCACTGACCAGTGGGTCCCACTGGTCAGGTTTGACTTTCAAACGGCCAGTTGGACCTGCTAATGTCATGCTGATGCAATAACTGCTTTTCTGTTTAAAAATAATTCCAGAATAAGTTCAAAATATTGGAAATTCATAGAAAATTGATTATAACTCCAAATTTGACAAATAATATATGTAAAATGATCAGAAAAATTCAAGGAATCCAATGGTGCTATTTTCATGCATGAAAAACAAAGTTATGAAACAACATCAGGTCAAATCAATTAAAGGAATTGATAAATTATAATTCAAATGATATTTGAATTATGATTTCAAATCAAGATCACCCAAAGGGTTCTGTTAGTCACTTCAAACCATGCTACATTGCATTTCATGCATCATTTTGTTGCATATGATTGATATTGATTGTATGTCATTATTTCGGTAGGCTCTCCCCCTCTGGATACATCTGATTATCCGACCGACGGATATCACCCCTCTGCTGAGCAACAAGGCAAGCAACCATTTTGATCATCCCGATAAATCCCATGTTCTCGCTCCTGCTCTTACTTATTGCATCAGTCAAAATGCTTTCAATGCTTTTACCACGTTAGTTGAACCCACTTCCTTTGCATGACCTGTCCTTGCCACAGTAAATAGCTGAACCTTGCAACCTAGCATACCTGGTAGATGCTTGAGCCATGATGTGTCTTATCCTACTATGCATGCTATGCTTAGAGTTGCGTATGGTGTGTCATCTGGGTTATGAACAGGATCGTGAGAATGTGTTCAGTTAATAAAGGTTGTGTGTTGAACCTGATTTGGTAAAGGTACCAGTGAAAGGCTATGTAGGAGTACATGGCGGGTTGTTTCATTGGAACCATCCTTAGGAACTGAGTTCCGTGTATGTAATCCAAGACAAGATACTACCACATGCTGGGCCCTGAAATATGACCCCGCTCGACTTATTAATCGCCTAGTACTCGGTCCAGGAGTTGCAAGTAGTTTCTGGTGTTTATAGTCATGCTGGAGGCCGTGCGTAGCGCTGACCTTAGGGGTGGGCTATGATGCGGTAGGCAGTGGCATGGTGTACCAAGTGGCACCCGGATGGTGGGCTTGGGAACCCTGCGCACATCGTTTGGGGCCGTGGAGGAAACCTCAACCGGACTTTTGTGCGGGTTACCCTCAGATAGGCGATAGACCTAGACTAGGTATTAGCGTGGTTAACGGTCATGGCCGACTCCCTCGCTGGGCTTCCGCTTGAAGGTTGCCGAGGTGCATGACGCGCACATGGCGATAAGTGGCGAGAGCGTGTGTGAAGAAGTACACCCCTGCAGGGTTATGATCTATTCGAATAGCCGCGTCCGCGGATATGGACTACTTGGAAACATATGTTGTTCATAGACAACTATAATGGCTACTCATAAAAATGTCAAGATAAGTGTGAGTGTCATGGATGGCATTTCCATAGGAAGACGGAATGATTCCACGATGGAGTATTGTTGTGTTGTTAGTGGACTCGTGTGCGAGAAAACAAAGTTGTGAACGTTATTTGAAAATGCAAGTTTGTCGAGCCAAGAGTCAAATGCTAGCTTTCTGCATGAAACCCCACAACTTCTTGTTGATACATTGCATGAGTAGATAGATTATCCTAAAGTCTTGCTGAGTACTTTTGTACTCACGTTTTCTTAATAAATTGTTGCAGAGGTTGTTAATGACCCTAATGGAGGGTTCTACCTAGACGTTGACGACGACGAGTAGCTGGTGTCCCAGCTACGATCTGGCCCTAGGTTGGGTCTGTAGATAGTCAGGCCATGTGCCTTTATCTTTCCATCTGTCTGTACTCAGAGAGTTTTAATCTTCCGTTGGCTTGTAAGACTTATCTGAATGACTTGTGATGATGGGTTGTGAGACCCCTATCTGTGTAATATTATGTGTGAGGCTCTTCCGAGCCTTCTAAATAAAGTTTGTATGTTTATGGTTATGTTGTGATGCCATCGATGTATCTATGCATATCGGTATGCCATGCGTACGTGTGTTGTACTTGATATGTATGGGGTTCGAATACCTAGTCGTATGCTTTAGTAGCACTCCTTACGGGGAAATGCCCCTTTGTGATTCCATCGAGGCATGGTAGTTCGCTACTGCTCCAGACACATTGGTTGACCGACATGTGTCCTTCTTAGCTGCTGTGTCTGTCCCTTTGGGAAATGTCACGTGAATGTAATTGAGTCCTTGTAGCTTGCTACGACTCGTCTACATTCACTGATGACCGACACCTGGTTTGCTGGGTCACGTATGCATGTCCCTATACGGAACTGCCGCTTGAGTTTATGACTAGACATGTCGATCCGGGTTCTTTGACATTGGATTGCCAGCGACACAATTGCATACGCGAGTCAAAAGGCGCAAACGGTCCCGGCTAAGGTAAGGCTGCAGCCTTAGGGATGACCGTGCATGAGACCGCAAAGAGATGTGATGTGTTACGGGCTGGATTCCTATGGCTTAGGATCGGGTCCCGACAGGTATGGTGGCTGTTTTGAGTAAAGACATAATGAGGCTTATGTATGACACAACGTATCATGTCATGGGTTTGGATGCATCGGCAGAGTTTGCACCAACTCTCAATGTGAGAAAGGGCAATGCACGGTACCGAAGAGGATAGCAAAATATGGATGGTGGAAGTGCCAACAATTGAATACTCACATTAGTCTGAAGAACTCATACACTTATTATCGGTAACTCTCTATCTAGTTAGGAAATTCACAAAGAGACAAGTACCTGGAGGAGGAGTGTTTGGGGTTTGGTTATCCTTGCGCATCCTCGACTCATGGTAACATGAGGGTACTCTATATATTCCAAGCCCTCCAGAGGTTAGCGATCAATTTAGTAGCTAGAGTTCTCAACTAATTTTTAGTTTTTGAAAAACACACAGATTTCCCAAAATACGACACCTATCACTAATAGGCTCAAGCTCTTGGCACCAATACTCCAAACATTACTCAAATCAATACCTCAAAACTATTGCAAGTTACTACTATACTTAAATAGCAACCTCAGTTACCTACTCATGCAAGGTACACAACTCAGTGCAACGAGTCAGCTCTCTAAACAAGATAAGCATGATAACTCAAGATATTTCCAAAAGAAACCTAAAAAAGGTCTTAAAAAGAAGCATGAAAACTAAGAGCTAGGCATGACAATAGCTATGGAAAGATAGAGAATACACATAAAAGATAAGCATGAAAACCTATGTTGTGCTCTAGAGTGGAATGGAGCGTGTTTCTCTCCCAAACAAGGTAGGCTAGGTTCTGACTTGTTATGAACAACAAGCAAAACTAAAACAAACTAAAAAGTAAAGAGCAGGACGCTCCAAGCATAGCACATAACATATGAAGTGATAAAAATATAGCATGGAGATGGACGAACTGATGATTGTTGATAGAGAAGGGGATGCATGGGGGCATACACAAGCTTAGACGCTTGAGTCTCCTTGAATATTTCTTGGGGTGCATGGGAGCATCCCCAAGCTCGAGCGCTTGACACTCCTATATCTTCTTTCATCATCTCCCATCGCATACTTGAAAACTCCCTTCATGCGAAACTCATTATAAGCTGATTAGAGTTGTTAGTACCCTTAATAAAATAATTCATTACCTGGTGGAAATAAATATTTTCATGAAAAGCTACTGCTTCTCATGATTTCCAAAAGGTTTTTGCAAATAAAAAGTAAGCTTAGGATTTGCAAAAAAACTAAAACGCAAAACATGGCAGAATCTGTGAAAAACAGAACAACATGTAGTAAATAATTTATCCGGGGCACTTATGCAACTCAAATAAAAAGAATCAAAACAGACGTCAGAAAGGAAATTATGTAGAGAATGCTGCCAAAAAGATGATCTGGTTATGTTTGGTGATTTTTTCCGTCAAGCAGACATAATCTGTTTCTGGACAGTATGTCACAACTTTTGAACTTTCTTGCAATCGGAGGCTATAACTTGGCACAAAGCTTAAAAATAAAGATACAATGATGTTGCTACAGTAGTACAAGCATCAAGACCACTAAAACTGGAAGTAAAAACAAATTGGGTTGCCTCCCAACAAGCGCTTTCTTTTATGCCTTTGAGTTAGGCATAATGTAAGAAGGAGGATCAAGATTCTACGAGTTCATCGGAATTATAAAAACCTTCAAACGGATCCCCAACTAGTTCATCCTTATTTTTCCTAGGGAACAGGTACGTACCTTTCGCTTTCCCATGTATGCGTATGTGTACTTTACCTATATCAATGAAGCCTTTCATGGCTCGGAGGAAGTCCCTTCCAAGCACTATATTTCATGTGTTGGGGTCCATGATGAAGAAATCAACCGTTGCATTCCTTTTAGAGAATCTCACCTGGACATCTTTTACCTTTCCCTGGATTTCGGAAATATCACCATTAGCATGTTCATGATAAGATAAAAATTTGTTCATGTCTAACCAGAGAGAATCATAAACAACTTTTGGCATCGTAGAAACCATGGATCCAATATCACAATAAGCAAGGAAGTCTTGGTTAGAGATGCTAATTCTAACAAAAGGTTCCCAGTCATCATCAATTTTCAAAATCTGTTCCTTATCAACCATGGGTTTGTCTCTTTCTCTTAAGTCTAGAGCATCTATTTTCCTTTCAATGGTATCAAGTCTATCTATAATTGTGGGGACCCCGACTTACGAGTCGAGATCGCCGAATGAACGTGCTTAGTGATCCCAGAGATCAATGCTCACCGAACACACATATACTGAATATTAAGAGTCTTGCATCCAAATACCGAATTATTACATCACGTGACCGAATGGTCAAGTTCACAAGGCAGGGCCTATAAGGCCAATCACACGGATACAACTAGTAGCGGAAATCTTAGGGCTAAGCGGGTGCCCATGCGATCAGCCTACACTAACAGGCATTCTGACTGGGAAGCATCCTAGTTCGGAGGGGCGTCTCCGAAGACGTACTCTTCTCCAAACTTCGGTCCTTCCATGTCTGGTAAATAATATAACCAGTGGCAAGCCAATGAGTACTTTTGAATGTACTCGCAAACAACCCATGATATGAACAATGCAAGTGAAGGATAACAATAATATGTGTCTTTGGTAGACAACAACTTGGTTGTAATAAACATGATCATGGATGTGCAACATAAGCTAAATGTTATTTAAAGAGAAGGTTACAGATATCAATATATCTGTCGAGGGCTGAACACTCCGGGTTCACCCTATATGCCAAGTCACCAAACTTGGTCATATCAACTCTTTCATATCAACTCCATTTACCACACACTCACACACACTTGGTTTATACGGTAAACGACTGGACGTAGTTTAAGCATCACCACCCAACTGTCCTTGACCGTGGACACAGCTATTCGAATAGTTTTACACTCTACAGAGGTAGTACGTCAGACCCACGAGATCTGGGAAACTTCCGTGTCATGCACGAATCGCGGTATATAACATACCCGAGGTAAGTACCCGATCAATGCGTTTCCCCTAACGATACTAGACAAAGAGGTCCACTCGATTAGTACCTAGCCCACATGTTGTACGTCTTACGAGCACCGACTCTAGACAGCAGCAATCATGCCAGGACCAACGGTGTGCCGAGAACACAAAAAAACGGCATAGTCGCCCTACCTGGCACGACCCCATCACGAGAGTGACCACACATCACTCCCGCCACTAGTAATGTGGCTCTTTGCTAGTACCGACCAGAGTAATCAACAAAGCCCCGTCCCATAAAGGGGTAACGTGGTCGTACATGTAAGGTTGGGACGGTCGACACATCATAAATCTAATCCCATTTTCGAAACCATACTCACTCAAAATACCCGGTGCACCACTTCACCAAAAGTGCCCACCGAACTCATCCTCACCCTCGGGCATTTGTGGCACCCGACGGGGTTTTCATAAATCTTTGATTTATGTCATCATCATGCTCATGCTATTACTATTCTAACTTTACTTGTCAACATGATATTAGCATGACCCTCATAGGTGGTAGGATCAAGCTCAATGCATGTGCTCCGAAGGATCCATCGGTAACATCTCTTCAATGATTTACCGGTACTTATGATCATATGCAACATAAATATTTGCTACACTAGCATGCATCATCACATATTCTTAGTCATGGTCAAAGGGCTGCTTGCCTTGGTCAACTAGGTATCTGGGGTCTTCGAGGTCTTCCGCTCCGACTCCTTCGTCACACGGGTTTTCTATCATTGTATAAAGATAAAAATAATAAGGAGCTCACTCCAAAACAGATCACAAAGTCATTTTAAAAATGTTGGTTATTTCTGATAAATCCAGGTTGTTATTTTAAAAATATTTGCTTCTGGTTTTAGAGAAAGAATATTTTTAAAATCAACTTAGCAGAAGCAAAACTATTCCAATTTAATCCTTTTTATTATTATAAAACAGAATAGTTGCTGCAAATATTCAACCAATGGTTTTGTTAAATACTACACATTTTTAGAAGAATAACAGTGGAAAAATTATATTTTTACACTGGTTAAATCTTTTTATAAAAATCATTTAAACTTAGGTTTAAAATCAAAAAGAAAAAGGCTACAGACCCTGGCCTGGCTAGGCTAGGTTTGAACCTGACGCGCGGGCCCGTGCGGTCAGTGGCGGCGGGCAGCGAGGGAGAGAGAGATGGGCCACCGACAGGTGGGGCACGCATGTCGGGGTCGTCTCCTACCTCTAGGCACAGAGGAGGAGGAGCACGCCGGCGTGGCTACCGACGTCCTCGGGCCCTAACGATGACGGGAATGGGTCCGGCTCATCGTCGCCTACCTGATGATGGTCGATATGACGACGGAGGGGCTCAGGTTCACCGGCGACGATGTATCCGCGGCAGAGGGGTTTCGGGCGAAGGTGGAGGTGGTAGCTAGGGGCACAGATTTGCTCGGGGAAGAGAGGGGAAAGCTTCCTGAGGACAAGGGGAGTGGTTTGGGGGGCAGAGGGACGCGGGAGCCGACGTGTAGCTGGAGATTGACCGGAGCTCCAAGGTAGAGGGGCCTCGGTCGATCTCGAGTACCGGGGCTGTGCTTGCTCAAAGAGGAGGCTATGGAGGTGATTGAGGTTGTTGCGATGAGTATTGAGGGGTGCTGGAGCGAGGGGAGAGGCTATAAATAGGCTCGCGACAGTGAGTCGACTCGGGAGCACCGGTGATTCACCGTGGCGCGCATGGGTGGTGCATAGGACATGGTTTTGGAGTACCAGGACTCACTGCGAGGGAGGGAGAGAGATGAGAGGCGAGCTACCATGGCCACGCATCTCTGGCCGGTTCTGGTGCGTGCGGGGACGCCTCACACCAGCTCGTAGCACGGGAGAGAAGGGGCCCTGATGGTCGCCTGATGCAGAGGGGTTGTCGGGGGAGAGGATGGACACATCGGGGAGGCTGGAACTGGCCGAGAGCATCGCCCCCACGTTGGTGGCTCTCTGTAGTGCACCAGAGCATAGCTTTGGCATCCCAGGCATTCTAGCGCGCTCTAGGGTGCCTTGGACGTGTCTAGCGTGTCCTGGGCACTGGCTGGGAGATGCCTAGCCGTTGGAGAACCATGGGAGCTTCGGCTGGTCAAGGGGGACAAGGAAAACAGGTGCTGTCAGCCTTGAGCTGAAGCTTAGATTAGGTTTTTTGGCATTTCTACTTTGAACCAGAGAGGGGCCAGTTGACTGGGGCTTGGCATTGATGCTAGCCACCTAATCTGAGAGTTTGGGAGAAAGGGTTAGGGTTTAGCTAAGGTTTGGAGGGGTTTTACCCATCTGTCAGAAGGTGCTCGACAGTGGTTTGGGGTGGTTGCACCCCACCACTGGATCTGCAACTTAACAGGATTGGGTTTGGTGCTAAAACAAGGGGCTTCACCAAGTTTGAGCTCCATTGGACAAGTTTAGCTTTGTAAACTAGAAAACATCACCAAATGACCAGATCTGTTCCTTCCAAAGAGAGTGTGGGCAAATTAAGTCCCACAAATCCCATTTTTGGCATGGAGCCCTCATGTGAGGTATTAGGCACTCCTGCAAAGTTCCAACTCCATTGGACAAACTTTGTTTGTAGAGTTTCTCTAACTTCAATCTGGACAGAAGGGGTTTTCAACTATTTGGTGCCCTTAATCATCTTGGATCAAGGTGAAATTTTATATGGACACCAAATATGGGTTAGGGATACCACCGGAATTTTCTAGCAATTTATTGAGAATATTTCCTTTGGAAATATTTCAAAAGGTCAAAACAAACAGAAAGGGTTTTCAGGGTTTTATTCAAATAATAATAATATAAATAGGGGTTGAAAATCTTATGTATGGAAAATATATGTCCTTGTGATCATCTCCAGATTTTCTCAGATTTTTCTAAGAAAAAAAAGTATTTTTCCATATAGGAATACCATTTCGGGCCTCAGAAATGGACATGCAATTAAATTAGGAAAATAATTCATAAAATAATTATTATATGTTTTTGGTGCTCTAAAATGGTGCTAGAACCAGATCACCAACTTTGGGTAAGAACACTCCTTGCCATCAAGGACTTGTAGTGCAACCCAAAGTAGGGTTTTGCTTTAACCAGAAATAATAAAAAGGGTTTTGAAAATAATTAAGTCATGAGAAATGTGGTTTTTAATATCACATGATCAAGCATACAAGCATACAATGACACATGGCACTCACAACATTAGTTTTGAAAAAGTTGTAATAAACTCAGATTTTTGAATTACAGAAAAAGTGGTAGTGGAAACAGGGTGTTACAGACCTATCCCCCTTACAAGAATCTCGTCCCCGAGATTCCTAAGCTAGGTGCTAAAAAGGTACGGAAACTCAGATCGGAGATAGTCTTCACGCTCCCATGTTGCTTGTGCTTCGGTGTGGTTGCTCCACTGAACCTTGAAATACTTGATGGTGTGGCATCTGATGCAACGCTCTGCTTTATCCAGGATGTGGATTGGCTTCTCGCGGTAAGTGAGATCTGGATGAAGGTCGATGGCCTGATGGTCAATGTCCTTGTAAAGATCAGGATGGTTTGGCGCTTGAAAACACTTCCGAAGTTGTGACACGTGGAAGACGTTGTGCACCCCCGAAAGTTCCGGAGGTAGCTCCAACTGGTAAGCAACTTCTCCACGCCTTGTCGTGATCTTAAAAGGTCCAATGAACCTTCGAGCAAGTTTCCCTTTAACGTGGAAACGCTTGGTTCCCTTAAGAGGTGTGACACAGAAGTACACCTGGTCTCCAGGAACGAACTCCACTTCTCTGCAGTGAGAATCCGCATAGCTCTTCTGTCGCGACTTGGCTGCCTTTAGGTTTTCTCGAACAAACTGCACCTTATCTTCTGCTTCTTGCAGAACTTATGACCCGAAAATCAACCCTTCACCGGTTTCGGACCAGTTGAGCGGGGTGCGACACTTTCATCCGTATAACACTTCAAATGGGGCCATCTGGAGACTGGACTGGTAGCTGTTGTTGTATGAGAACTCAGTGAACGGTAGGCAATCTTCCCATTTGACACCATGCGCCAAGACACAAGCGCGGAGCATATCTTCGAGTATCTGATTTACTCGTTCCGTCTGTCCACCTGTTTGCGGGTGTAAAGCGATGCTGAAAGAGAGTTTGGTTCCGAGGGCTTCTTGGAACTTCTTCCAGAATCTTGAGGTGAACTGCGTGCCTCAGTCAGGTACAATCTCCTTGGGAACTCTGTGGAGACTCACTACACGATGGATGTACAGACTAGCCAATTGACTTCCATCATAAGTGGTGTTGACTGGAATGAAATGGGCCACCTTGGTCAAATGGTCGACAATGACCCATATTGAGTTATGCCCCTTTCTTGACCTGGGCAATCCAGTGATGAAGTCCATGCCGACTTTGTCCCACTTCCATTATGGCACTTGAAGAGGTTGTAGTAGTCCAGCAGGTCGCTGATGCTCAGCCTTGACTCGCTGGCACACGTCGCACTTGGCAACATATGAGGCTATTTCCATCTTCATGCCATGCCACCAGAATTTTTCTCGGAGATCTTGATACATCTTGGTACCACCGGGGTGAATAGAGTAAGGTGTGTCATGTGCTTCTTGCAGGATCAAGTCCTTAAGTTCTGCCTTGTTGGGTACACATAAACGTTTCCCAAACCACACTACTCCTTGCTCATCCACCGAGAATTCTGGGGCCTTGCCTTCTTGGATCTTCTTCTTGATGCCTTCAATGCTCTTGTGCCCCTTCTGGGCCTCCTTGATATCGTCAGCCAATGTTGGTTTGACTTCGAGGTTAGCTAGGAATCCTGATTCCACTAGCTCCAACCAGAAGTTCTCCATCTCTTCATATAAGGCGGGTAGCCTTTCCTTGAGCATAACGTTCAAGGTGTTGGTCTTCCTGCTTAAGGCATCAGCCACTACATTGGCCTTACCGGGGTGATATTGAATGCTAAGATCGTATTCTTTGATTAACTCCAACCATCTTCGTTGCCTCATATTCAATTCCCTTTGAGTGAAGATATACTTCAGACTTTTGTGGTCGGTGTATATTTCACATTGCTTCCCCAGAAGATAATGTCGCCATGTGTTTAGAGCATGCACTACTGCTGCCAACTCGAGATCATGGGTGGGATAATTCTCCTCATGCGGGCGCAGTTGCCGTGACAGATATGCCACGACCCTACCGTCTTGCATTAGGACTCCACCAAGCCCGGTTCTGGAGGCATCACAATATATCACAAATTCCTTGTTGATATCTGGTGCAGCCAATACCGGGGCGGTAGTGAACCTCTTCTTCAACTCCTGGAAGCTCGCTTCAAACTCCGGCGTCCATTCGAACTTCATGCCTTTCTTCAAGAGCTGAGTCATGGGTCGAGATATGCGGGAGAACCTTCTACAAACTTGCGGTAGTATCCCGCAAGCCCCAGGAAGCTCCTAACTTCCTTCACATCGATTGGCGACTCCGAGTTGGTTACCGTAGTAATCTTGGAGGGATCAACTACCAATCCACTTGCTGTCATGGTATGACCCGAGAATCCAACTTCGTTCAGCCAGAATTGGCATTTGCTGAATTTGGCATAAAGATGGTGCTCTCGAAGATTTTCCAACACTAACCTGAAGTGTTGCTCACGCTGTTCTTCGGACTTGGAGAAGATTAATATGTCATCAATAAATAAGACGACACACTTATCCAGGTATTCCATGAAGACCTTGTTCATGAGGTACATGTAGTAAGCTGGGGTATTAGTCAACCTGAAAGACATGGGAGTGCATTCGTATAGACCGTACCGAGTCATGAACGCAATCTTGGGTATGTCTTCGGGTCGGATCTTCAGTTGGTAGTATCCAAATCGGAGGTCGATCTTGGAGAATACCTTGGCTCCATTTAACTGGTCAAACAAATCTTCAATCTTGGGGAGTGGGTACTTGTTCTTGATCGTGACTTCATTGAGATAACGGTAATCGACGTAGTCTGATAGTTCCATCCTTCTTAGACACGAACAGAACAGGTGATCCCCAAGGTGATGCACTCGGACGAAGAACCCTTTTCTGAGCAGCTCATCCAGCTGCTTCTTTAGCTCTGCTAGCTCTTCGGATCCCATCCTATAAGGCTTCTTATAGATAGGCCTTGATCCAGGCATGAGCTCAATGATGAACTCGATGTCTCCGTCACGAAGCATCCTTGGTAGCTCATCAAGAAAGACGTCTAGGTACTCACAGACTATCGTCACTCGGTCGCGTTCTTCTCCTGACAGGCTGTTAACCTGCGATACACGAGTGGTTACTGGCTCAGAGACATACTTGACTTTGACCCTGATACGTCTCCAACGTATCAACTTTTCCAAACTCTTTTGCCCTTGTTTTGGACTATAATTCGCATGATTTGAATGGAACTAACCTGGACTGACGCTCTTTTCAGCAGAATTGCCTTGGTGTTATTTTTTTGTAGAAATCAAAGTTCTCCAAACGTCCTGAAAATTTATGGGGAGCAGTTTTGGAAAATATCAAAAATATTTGCGCCAAGTTCCACCTGAGGGGGTGGGCCAGTGGGCCACAAGCCCCTGCTCCGCCACCACCCCCTGGTGGTGGCAGGTAGGCTTGTGGGGCCCACAGGCACCTGCCGCCCCCAACTCCAGCTCTATAAGTTGCCTTTTGTCCCAGAAAAAATAAAAAGAGAAGTTTTCATCGCGTTTTCGATACGGAGGCGCCACCACCTCCTGTTCTTCATCTGGAGGGCAGATCTGGAGTCCGTCTTGGGCTCCGGAGAGGGGAAATCGTCGCCATCGTCATCATCAACCTTCTTCCCTCTCCAATTCCATGAAGCTCTTTGTCGTTCGTGAGTAATCTATTCGTAGGCTCGCTGGGCGGTGATGAGTAGGATGATATCTATCATGTAATCGAGTTAGTTTTGATGGGGATTGATCCCTAGTATCCACTATGTTCTGAGATTTGATGTTGCTATTACTTTGCCATGCTTAATGCTTGTCACTAGGGCCCGAGTGCCATGATTTCAGATCTGAAATTATTATCTTGTCACCAATATATGTGTGTTTTAGATCCGATCTTGCAAGTTTTAGTTACCTACTATGTGTTATGATCCGGCAACCCCGGAGTGACAATAACCGGAACCACTCCCGGTGATGACCATAGTTTGAGGAGTTCATGTGTTCACCAAGTGCTAATGCGTTGGTCCGGTTCTTTATTAAAAGGAGAACCTTAATATCCCGTAGTTTCCTTTTGGACCCCGCTGCCACGGGAGGGATGGACAATAGATGTCATGCAAGTTCTTTTCCCTAAGCACGTATGACGATACACGGAATGCATGGCTACATCACATTGATGAACGGGAGCTAGCCACTTATCTCTCCGTGTTATAGCTGTTGCATGATGAATATCATCCAAACAAATCACCGACCCATTGCATACGAGTTTGTCCTACTGTTGCTACTGCTGTTACTTTTCTTGCTCTGCTGCTGCTACTACTGTTGCTACTTGTCTTGCTCTGCTGCTGCTGCTACTACTGTTGCTATTGCTGTTACTTGTTTTGCTCTGCTGCTGCTACTACTGTTGCTACTGCTGTTACTTGTCTTGCTCTGCTGCTACTGTTGCTACTACTGTCGCTTGCTACTGTTGCTACTTGCTAGTGCTGTCAAAACTTCTGTTCCTTGGCACTCTATTGCTCGTTACACTGCTACTACCTGCTACACTGTTGGTTCACCTACCGTTGACGGGAATTGACAACTTCAGTCAACGCGGCAACGAAGGCGCCATTGATACAATTGTTAGGAATAGTCTGCCGTCAACAGATCGTTTCTGACACCGTTGTTATCATATTACTTTGCTGTTACTACTGTGTTTGCAGATACTAATCTTTCAGGTGTGGTTGAATCTGGCAAATTCAGCTGCTAATACTCGAGAGTATTCTCTCACCTCCTTTTGGCGATCTACAAATTTGGGTCGAATACTCTACCCTCGAAAACTGCTGCGAACCCACGCGCTGGTGGGCCATCAACAACATTCTTGTAGTCTCATTACTGGGGAGTGCTTTCAGCATTCTTCTGGTGCCGTTGCAGGGGAAGGTTTGTTGTCATAAGCATTCGTCTAGATAACGCCAGAGATTGCAGGATCAACACTTTTCTGGTGCCATTGCCAGGGAAGCACAACTGACGTCAGACCCCTTGGTCGCTTATCATGGTAATAGCCCTCTTGGCACAGTCCAAGATGCTCTGGTGTTTGGCCAACCAATCCATGCCGAGAATTACTTCTAGGCCTTGCGACTTAATGATGATGAGATCTGCTGAGACGCTTATCCCATTGATAACAATCCCGACTTTCCTACACCCTAGGTTGGTCCCTAACACTGCTCCCGCGGTTTGTATTGCCATTTGCCCGTTAAGCAGGGTAGGCTTTAAACCACATTTTTCCGCAAATCTTTGCATGACAAAAGAATGTGAAGCACCACAATCAAACAATATTGTTGCTAGGGTGGAGTTGACGAGGAACGTACCCAGAATGCAGTCTGGGTCTTCCTGTGCCTCTTCTGCGGAGATATGATTGATCCGCCCTGTGTTGTGATACTTCTGACTGCGGGGAGCTTGGTTCCTGCCTGGTGCTCCTTGGCCTTGGTTTGGCGCATTGGGGCGCGACGCGTCGGGCTTCTTGATGGGACACTGCCTAGAATAGTGCCATGTCTGTCCACATCCAAAACAGGTAACTTGTGCTGGAAGGTTGGTCTTGACTCCACTGTTGTTCGGTGGGTTGAATGCTGGCTTGGTGTTGACTTGCTGCTGAGGCTGGTAGTTCTAGCGGAATGTTGGAGTCTTGTACTGCTGCTGCTGGTAACTGGGTCTTGCTGGAGCTGACTACCATGGGCGGGGCTTCGGATTACTAGGTCTTCTACTACCCATCAGCTTGCGCTAACGGGTGTCGTCCATTGCACGACGCTTATCTTCCAACATAAGGGCCTTGTTAACCAGATCGCTGAAGCTCCGACATTCACAAACAACCAGTTGATACTGGAGTATCTGCTGCAGTCCTTCCATAAAGCGTTCCACTTTAGCGGGCTCAGTGTTGACATCCTCTGGTGCATATCTTGACAGGAGGTTGAACTTCTACAAATATTCCTTGACAGATCCACTGCCTTGCCTTAAAGCTCGGAATTCACGCTTCTTAATGGTCATCATTCCGGGAGGAATGTGAGCAGTGCGGAATCCTTCCTTGAACATTGCCCAGGTGATGACTTGTCCTGCCCGCATGATCTGAAAGCAATCCCACCAAGCTCTGGCCGTGCCTCCGAGACAGTGAGATTCATATAGGACCTTCTCACGATCATCAGTGCATTTGACCAGCGCGAGGAGGTCTTCGATAGTACGGATCCAGTCATCGGCATCCAATGGTTTAGTCGTCTCCGTGAATATGGGTGGCGTAGTCCGCATGAACTCAAAGAGAGTAGAGCGACCATTGCCATTCCCGTTCTGTGGCGGGTTGTTAACCAAGACTTGAGCCAGCTGCTGAATAACGGCATTATTGGCTTGACGTTCCTCGCGAAGAGCTTGAAGGAACTGAGCCATAGTCAAGCTTTCAGGAGGAGGCGGTGGCGGTGGAACATCGTCTTGCTGTAGCTCGTGGTGATCTCGAGCTTGAGCGTCCCTTCGGGTTCCCAGCTGCTGACCTGAAGAGGCAGAGCCGGGGTTGCCGAAGGTGCTCGTGCAAGTTGCAATCACCATCCTGTCAGGGGAGTAGATAGGTCAATTTGACGAACTAACCGGATTCATAAGGGAGGATGCTCTAGTAAAGGGGTGTGACAGCCCGAGACCGGCGCCCCACAAGATTCCCCCTTCTATTCCGTTTCCGTCGTGTGTTATTTTTATTTGTTGCTTCATCATTTAGTTTGCATCATCGCATCATGCATGACATCATTTCTTTTGAGTGCTTGTCTTGTGTGGCTGGTTGCACCTTGGTATGAGTGTGAGGCATGTGAGGATGTGTTTGGGCTTGTGCAATGTGAGTGGGTGCATCAAGTGTCACCTCAAAAACCCCTTGTTGTACCATGTTCTCAAAACTCCCTCTTTTCCATTTTTCTTTTGGGGCAGATTTAAAGTCTCTGATTTCAATCAAATAAAATGATCCTCCTCTTTTTAAATCCTTATTCTTAAATGTGGAGGCAATCCCTTGGGTTTTCCTTTATTTCTCCTTTTGTTTTATTTTAAAATTAGAGTCTCATTTTATTATAAAAAGGGTTTTATTTTATTCTTCAAAAGGTTTCATTTTTATTCTTAAAAAAATGCCCAATCTATTTTTATAGTTGGGGTATGTTTTTCAAGGAGTCCAATAGTATTTTTTTTATTTTGTTTAATTTATTTCCTTTGCGTGAGTTTTTCGTTTAAAAAAAACAAAGCAAAAGTGAAGGAGGGAGAGAGGAGCCCAACCTAGCCTTTGTGCGAGCCGGCCGAGGCCGAGCCGGCTCCCCCCTAACCCTAGCACACGCAAGGCCCTCCTCGATCCCATCTCTCCCTCTCGTCCTCCCCTGCGCGTCTCCCTCCTCCAGCCCGATGCCCCCCTCGCTCGCCAGGGAGAAGCTCCCGCGCCGCCTGCTGTGCCTCCTCTTCCCCCCTCGGAACCCTAGCCCTCGACCGACCCCCTCTCTTCCCCCGCCGCCAGCGGCTGGCTGCCGCGCCGCCTGCACTGTCTCCTGCGCGCCGCCTCGCCCCTCTCCCTCGGGGAGCCCCTCGCGGGTCGCCTCGCCCCTGACGAATGTCGCCGGCCGCAAGGACGCCGTAGCCCTGGCCTCCCGTCCCCGCCGCGCCGCCTCGTGCTCCACCCCACGCGCCAGCTCCGGCCCCGCCGCCATGGCCGCCTGCCGCCTTCTGCAAGGCCCCCTGCCGGATGTCGCCAGAGGCCAGGCCCCACCGCAGCTCGTCCGTCCCCGTCTTCGGTTACCGTGCCCGCCGTGCTCGCCTCCCATGTCGAGCTCCCGTTCGCCGCCAAAGCTGTTGCCTGCTTGCCGTTGTGTGCCGATGTAGTTTGCTGTTAGCTGCTACCTGCTGCTATTGTTTGCTGCTGTGTCGTTGCTGATGTTGCCGCTTGCCTGTTGCCGTTGCTATGTAGCTTACCTGCCGCCGATGCTCTTGCTGCTGCCATGTCGATTGCTGCCGCTAGGTAGATTTTTGCTTGCTGCTTGCCTGCTGTTGCCGCTAGACGATGCCAGATGCTGCTAGCTGTTGCCTGCTTGTGCCGCTTGCCCTGCCGTGTGCTGATGCTGTTGCTTAGCCGCTGTCGCTGCTGTTGCTGTCGCCGCAATACTGCTGCCGTGCCTGCTTGCTATTGCCGCGATGCCGTTGCTTGCTGCTATTGCCTTGCCCGGCTGTCTGTTGGAACGTCGCCGGAGACCGCGTGCACCATCCCCGCCACCGTGGCCCGTCGACAAGTTCACGAGCACCACTACTCCCATGATGTCCTCGATGACCGCGAACCATCTATGGAACCGTGTTCAACTACCCACACCGGAGACCCGTGTACCGACGCCAAGAGTACGACTACCATCGACGAGACCCGAGTACCACGACTTCCACTATGACCACGCCGATCATTGTTCTCCTTCACTGAACCGATCCACTCCGATATGCACACTTCGAAGGTATACGTTGGAACGTGTCTTGTACCGAATGCTTATGATGCATGATATGTACCGTATGTTTGTGCCATATGCTACCTGTTGCATGTTGTCTTCCTTTTCGTCGTGCCCTTTACACATGGGAACCCGATAAACGGGATCACCCCATCATTATTTGGTTTGACCAGCACGCGCTCCCTATTTGTTGACACCGATATCTCGTTGAGTTATCGGGATAGGAACGTTGCCGTGGCACCGTTTCCGTTTTGCCGCCATGGGTCCCTTTCGCTCGCCATGGCGACACATGCTTCTTTCTCTTCTTGCCGTGATGTAATGAACTCGCATGCATGCTGCATTCATGGCATAATATCTTGTGTTGCATGTTTCTTGTGACGTAGCTCCGATCTATGCTCCGCGTGTTAACCGACTAGGATGACATGTAGGATCACCCGCTTCACCCCTTGCCATGTTAACAACATATAAAATTGTGTGTAAATAACCGGGAGTGAACTAAATGATTAAATGTGGAGTTTCGTCGGTATGCAAATCGTTGCATATCGAGCTTCACTTAATGTGTAGTGTTTGCGTGAGGTGAAATGCCATGCCATGCCTTGCATCATTGAACTGATCATGCATCATAGTAGGTTGTGCACCACGTGGTGCATCGTGTGGTGAATATCTGTGTTGATGTTTGTTTCCGGTTTGCTCCGTATCGATAGAGTTCCGCAAGCGTGTCGGAATGTGAGGACCCGTTCGGCTACGTTGGTTCGCCGACTTCACGGAGTTGTTCTTCTTCCAAGCGGGATCTCAGGCAAGATGACCATTTCCCCAGATACCATTACTACCATTGCCATGCTAGTTTTATTGCTTCTATTGCTTATGTCTCGTTGCCTACCACACGTTAAATATCGGCCTCTCATCAATGCCATGAAACCTCCAACCTGTTCAACCTAGCAAACCACTGATTGGCTATGTTACTGCTTTCTTAACCATGTTGTTAGCGTTGCTAGTTGCAGGTGCAGTTGCTTCCATGTGATAACATGGGTTCCTTGTCATATCACCATATTAATTGCTATTTAATTTAATGCACCTATATACTTGGTAAAAGGTGGAAGGCTCGACCTTTCTAGCCTGGTGTTTTGTTCCACCTTTGCCCCCTTAGTTTTGGCTACCGGTGTTATGTTCCATAATTGAGCGCTCCTAACACGATCGGGGTTGTTATGGGGACCCCCTTGATAATTCGTTTTAGATTAAAGCTGGTCTGGCAAGGCCCAACTTTGGTACTACATTTGCCTAATAACTAATGAACCGCATAGGGAGTAATTAACCCGAGGAAATTTAATCAACCCCCGGGCCAGTGCTCCTCATGAGTGTTGGTCCAAACTGGCAGACTATGGGGCCACCGTGGGGCAACCCGAGGTTTGGTTTCTCCTAGTGTGACCCATCTGTCGTGTCCTGAGAACGAGATACGCGGCTCCTATCAGGTTCGTCGACACGTTGGGCGGCCTTGCTGGATTAGTTTTATCTTTGATGAGATATCTTGTGCATCGGGATTCTGGTGATGCTTTGGGTAATCTCAGAGTTGAGGTTTTCCACTAGGGAATCCGACGAGATCGCGAGCTTCGTGATTGAGGATTTCTATGCGGCTTGTCAAAATTAGTGATGGACTAGTTGGAGCACCCCTGCAGGGTTAAATCTTTTCGGAAAGCCTTGCCCGCGGTTATGTGGCAACGTGGAAAGTTTGTTTAGCACTGGTTCTAGATAACTTGAAGTTAACTTAACTAAAATATGCCAACTGTGTGCGTAACCGTGACTGTCTCTTTCGTGAGTTCCTTCTCCGATCGAGGACATGGTGGGGTTTTGTCTGACGTAGGTAGGGTTCAAGATCATTCATTTGGTCATGAGTAGTTCACTTCCGTTATGCGTAGATCTTCCCCCTCTTATTTTCTTGCACTCGTAAGTTAGCCACCATATATATATGCTTAGTCGCTGCTGCAACCTCACCACTTAACCTACCTCACCTATTAAGCTTTTCTAGTCTTGATACCTTTGGAAATGAGATTGCTGAGTCCCCTGTGGCTCACAGATTACTACAAAAGCAGTTGCAGGTATAGGTAAAGGTTACTTGACGCGAGCGCGTTGATTGTTCATTTGGAGTTGCTTCTTCTTCTTCTTCTTCTTCTTCTTCGATCTAGGATGGGTTCCAGGCCGACAACCTGGGATAGCAAGGATGTACGTCGTTCTTCTTTTCTCATTTGTTTTCGTCCATAGTCGGACCCTGTCTTATTCATGATGTTGATGTATTGTACTGTTGTGACTCCGATGTAGCTTGTGGCGAGTGTAAGCCAATTCTATATATATACATCTCTTCTTTTCAGTACATGTACTTGTAACGATATCCATTCTTGCGACACGACGAGATGCGCTTCTATCCCTGACGAGGCCCTCGTGCCAAATTGAGGATAGGGTCGCATCTTGGGCGTGACATGGGGTCTGGTGCTGTGTTGGTGTGAGATTTTTAAGCCAAAGATTTTTGGAAAAGACTAATGCATTAGATTAAATCAAGCGATGTAGTCGCTTACAAGCTGCCTAAGGCAGAATGCAACTTGCATCCAACATGCTCATAACATCATGGTTCTCATGAACCGATACATAAACGTACTACGCTTGGGAAATCTCCTAACTGCCTAAGTCGTAATCATACGCGGCTGACTGCTCGCTTTCGTAGGCGGGTTCTGCAGGGTCTTCGTCTTCGCCTTCATCGATACTTTCCTCCTTCACTGGGGTGGGAGAAGGAAGCGGTCCATCACGGCATCTCTTGGTTGGCGAGGCAGCGAAGAGTTCAGTGTACTCTTCCGCTGTCAGGCACCGACTCTGAATAGGAGTGGCCTGCAACGGTGGTACTCCTCCTCGGAAAGCAACGGCTGATCGTCCTTCGGGTGCTCCTTCCTTCTTCACCTTGCGGGTCTTCATCTTCTCCATGCGGAGCATATCCTTGACTTGGTGCAGTTCTTGGCGAATCTTTGTTGACTCCTTGATCAAAAGGTGCATCAAAGTGTCATAGGAGAGGTTGAAGTAGGTATGAAACCTTAGTGGCGTCCCGTCCTCCGAAGATGGGTTGAGTGTCCAACCCCCGTCCATCCCATCCTTAATGAAAGGTAGGTGACGAGTAGCTGGCTCGTTAGCCATCTCGGGAAGGATGTCGCGAAGACGCACGAGCGCCTCTCGTGCGGCTGTCTCCACTGTCAGCATTAAATCCTCCATTTGTGGTCCTTCGAAGAACCAACTAGTCGGGGAATCATTAGCCTTCACTATCACATCCACATGATATTCCTTGGTGTCGGCGTTGACCCAGTGCTCGTGGTAGAGGAAGATGGGCATGCAATGTACTTGGCACTTCTCGATGCTATCACCCAAAAGTAGGGGAAAGCCCATCTCCAGAAGCATCTCAGGTACGGCGGCCATCTACAAGGTGTAGGAGAGAGAGTTAGAAAGTTTTTTTAGTGGGTGCAGAATCTCAGGTTAAGGTCTAGGTGCACTATTCGTCTCAGCTATCGTCCATGCTACCTAAGGCTTCCTATAGTCAGGATGGCTCTAATACCAGCTCTGTGGGGACCCCGACTTACGAGTCGAGATCGCCGAATGAACGTGCTCAGTGATCCGAGAGATCAATGCTCACCGAACACACAGATACTGAATATTAAGAGTCTTACATCCAAATACCGAATTATTATATCATGTGACCGAATGGTCAAGTTCACAAGGCAGGGCCTATAAGGCCAATCGCACGGATACAACTAGTAGCGGAAATCTTAGGGCTAAGCGGGTGCCCATGCCATCAGTCTACACCAACAGGCATTCTGACTGGGAAGCGTCCTAGTTCGCAGGGGCGTCTCCAAAGACGTACTCTTCTCCAAACTCCGGTCCTTCCATATCTGGTCAATAATATAACCAGTGGCAAGCCAATGAGTACTTTTCAAGGTACTCTCAAACAACCCATGATATGAACAATTCAAGTGAAGGATAACAATAATATGTGTCTTTGGTAGACAACAACTTGGTTGTAATAAACATGATCATGGATGTGCAACATAAGCTAAATGTTATTTGAAGAACAGGTTACAGATATCAATATATCTGTCGAGGGCTGAACACTACGGGTTCACCCTATATGCCAAGTCACCAAACTTGGTCATATCAACTCTTTCATATCAACTCCATTTACCACACACTCACACACACTTGGTTTATGCGGAAACAACTTGACGTAGTTTAAGCAGCACCACCCAACTGTCCTTGATCGTGGACACGACTATTCGAATAGTTTTACACTCTGCAGAGGTAATACACTGGACCCACGAGATCCGGGAAACTTCCGTGTCATCCATGACTCGTGGTATATAACATACCCGAGGTAAGTACCCGATCAATGCCTTTCCCCTAACGATACTAGACAAAGAGGTCCACTCGATTGGTACCCAACCCACATGTTGTACGTCTTACGAGCATCGACTCTAGACAGTAGAAACCATGCGGGGACCAACGGTGTGCCTGGAACACATAAAAACGGCATAGTTGCCCTACCTGGCACGACCCCATCACGAGAGTGACCACACATCACTCCCGCCACTAGTAATGTGTCTCTTTGCTAGCACCGACGTGAGTAATCAACAAAGCCCCGTCCCATAAAGGGGTAACGTGGTCGTACATGTAAGGTTGGGATGGTCGACACATCATAAATCTAATCCTATTTCTGAAACCATACTCACTCAAAATACCCGGTGCCCAACTTCATCAAAAGTGGCCACCTAACTCATCCTCGCCCTCGGGCATTAGTGGCACCCGACGGGGTTTTCATAAATCTTTGATTTATGTCATCATCATGCTCATGTTATTACTATTCTAACTTTACTTGTCAACATGATATTAGCATGACCCTCATAGGTGGTAGGATCAAGCTCAATGCATGTGCTCCAGAGGAGCCATCGGTAACATCTCTTCAATGATTTACCAGTACTTATGATCATATGCAACGAATATATTTGCTACACTAGCATGCATAATAACATATGCCCAGTCATGGTTAAAGGACTGCTTGCCTTGGTGAGCTAGGTATCCGGGGTCTTCGAGGTCTTCCACTCCGACTCCTTCGTCACACAGGTTTTCTATCGTTGTATAAAGATAAAAATAATAAGTAGCTCACTCCAACATGGATCACAAAGTCATTTAAAAATGTTGGTTATTTTTGATAAATCCAGGTTGTTATTCTAAAAATATTTCCTTCTGGTTTTAGAGAAAGAATATTTTTAAAATCAACTTAGCAGAAGCAAAACTATTCCAGTTTAATCCTTTTTATTATTATAAAACAAAGTAGTTGCTGCAAATATTCAACCAATGGTTTTGTTAAATACTACACATTTTTAGAAGAATAACAGTGGAAAAATTGTTTTTTTACACTGGTTAAATCCTTTTATAAAAATCATTTAAACTCAAGTTTAACATCAAAAAGAAAAGGCTACAAACCCTGGTCTGGCTTGGCCTGGGAATGGGCCGGCCCAAAGGCCAGCCAACATCCTGCCCAGGCGCAAGCGACATCAGGTTTGAACCTGACGCGCGGGCACGTGCGGTCAGTAGCTGCGGGCAACGAGGGAGAGAGAGATGGGCCACCGGCAGGTGGGGCACAACTGTCAGGGTCGTCTCCTACCTCTCCAGAGAGGAGGAGGAGCACGCCGGTGTGGCTACCGACGTCCTCGGGCCCTAACGACGACGGGAATGGGTCCTGCTCGTTGTCGCCTACCTGATGATGGTCGAGATGATGGCGGAGGGGCTCAGGTTCACCTACGACGAGGTAGCCGCGGCAGAGGGGTTTGGGGCGAAGGTGGAGGTGGTAGCTAGGGGCACGGATTTTCTCGGGGAAGAGAGGGGAAAGCTTCCTGAGGTCACGCGGAGTGGTTTGGGGGGCAAAGGGACGTGGGAGCCGACGTGTAGCCGGAGATCTACCGGAGCTCCGAGGTGGAGGGGCCTCGGTCGATCTCGACTACCGGGTCTCTGCTTGCTCAAAGAGTAGGCTAGGGAGGTGACTAGGGTTGTTTCGATGAGGAATGAGGGGTGTTGGAGCAAGGGGAGAGGCTATAAATAGGCCCGCGATAGTGAACCGACTCGGGAGCCCCGGTGATTCAACGTGGCGCGCATGGGGTGCAGAGAGGAGCTGGGGTCGAAACCACAGTCTCGGGACGTGGTTTTGGACTATCAGGACTCAATGCAAGGGAGGGAGAGAGAGGATAGGCGAGCTACCACGGCCACACATCTTTGGCCGGTTCTGGTGCGCGCGGGCTCGCGTCGCACCAGCTCTTAACGCGGGAGAGAAGGGGCCCTGATGGTCGCATGATGGAGAGGGGTTGTCGGGGGAGATGATGGACACATCGGGGAGGCTGGAACTGGCCGAGAGCGTCGCCCCCACCTTGGTTGCTCACTGTAGGGCGCCCAGAGCACAGTTTTGGCATGCCACGGAATGCTGGCGCACTCTGGGGTGCCTTGGATGTGTCTAGCGTGTCCTGGGCACTGGCTGGGAGATGCCTAGCCGTTGGAGACCCGTGGGAGCTTAGGCTGGTCAAGAGTGACAAGGAAAACAAGTGCTGTCAGCCTTAACCTGAAGCTTAGATTGGGGTTTTTGGCATTTCTACTTTGAACCAGAGAGGCGCGAGTTGATTGGGGTTGGCATTGATGCTAGCCACCTAATCTGAGAGTTTGGGAGAAAGGGTTGGGGTTTAGTTAAGGTTAGGAGGGGTTTTACCCATCTGTCAAAAGGTGCTCGACACTGGTTTGGGGTGGTTGCACCCCACCACTAGCTCTGCAACTTAACATGATTGGGTTTGGTGCTAAAACAAGGGGCTTCACCAAGTTTGAGCTCCATTGGAGAAGTTTAGCTTTATAAACTTGAAAACATCACCAAATGACCAGATCTGTTCCTTCCAAAGAGATTGTGGGAAAATTAAGTCCCACAAATCCCATTTTTGGCATGGAGCCCTCATTTGAGGTATTAGGCACTCCTCAAAGTTTCAACTCCATTGGACAAACTTTGCTTTGTAGAGTTTCTCTAACTTCAATCTGGACAAAAGGGGTTTTCCAACTATTTGGTGCCCTTAATCATCTTGGATCAAGGTGAAATTTTAAATGGACACCAAATATGGCTTAGAGATACCACTCGAATTTTCTAGGAATTTATTGCGAATATTTCCTTTGGAAACATTTCAAAAGGTCAAAACAGACACAAAGGGTTTTCACGGTTTTACTCAAATAATATTAATATAAATAGGGGTTGACAATCTTATGTATGGAAAATATATGTCCTTCTGATCATCTCTAGATTTTCTCAGATTTTTCTAAGCCAGAAAAGTATTTTTCCATATAGGAATACCATTTCTGGCCTCAAGAATGGACATGCAATTTAGGAAAATAATTCATAAAATAATTATTATATGGTTTTGGTGCTCTAAAATGGTGCTAGAACCAGATCACCAACTTTGGATAAGAACACTCCTTGCCATCAAGGACTTGTAGTGCAACCCAAAGCAAGGTTGTGCTTTAACCAGTAATAATAAAAAGGGTTTTGAAAATAATTAAGTCATGAGAAATGTGGTTTTTAATATCACATGATCAAGCATACAAGCATACAATGACAATCATGGCACTCACAACATTAGTTTTGAAAAGTTTTAATAAACTCAGATTTTTGAATTACAGAAAAAGTGGTAGTGGAAAGAGGGTGTGACAATAATAGTGTCATAACCATGATTTTAAAAAGATTATTAGATAGACCATGTATAATATCAAGAGCTCTTGCCTCATCACACTCTAAAAAATCTCCTTTAGCTATAATATCAAGAGAGTGTTTGCACCATATAAAGTGACCATGATAAAAATTTTGATAGGTATCAAAGGCATAATTCTTTTGTGTGCTTCAGAAATTCTATCCCACGCTTCCTTTATATTTTCTCCATTCCTTTGATGGAAATCTAGGACCTCAGATTCCTTCCAAGCATCAAACCTTAACATGCTTGACAACTAAAAGCAAAGTAACTAATTTTTTTTGGTTTTTGGTATAGGACTCTAAAGCAAAAACTAAAAAGCAAACTAACAAGACTAAAAAGCAAAGGTAAAGGATATCGTGCAACTCCCCTATCTTGAAGACCGGAGTCCCCAGCAACAGCGCCAGAAAACTTTGCTTGATAACGAGATGATGTATATACTTCTCGCACCTCATTGGTTACCCCAAGTGGAAGGTTGAGATGTAGTCAGCAACAAGTTTTCCCTCACACGAAAACTATAAGGTTTATCGAACCAAGATGACTCCTAGGACCAACAAGTAGGTGTATTCCACCCTGGCGCTAGCAGAATACATGGACCTGCACACACAACAAATAACTTTTCTGCCAACGAGTACAGAGAGGTTGTCAATCTCTCCGTCCTTGTAGTTTGCAAAGGATCAAAACACAAGCGGGAAGGTAATAGTGATTGCAACAGAAAAGTAAATGAAAGCGGTAAATGATGGAGGTGTAAACAATAATGGTGATATGGACCGGAGTCACATGATGTTCACTAGTGATGTCTCTCTCCCAAAAGACGATAAACAACTATGCTTGGGTAAACAAATCACAGTTGGGCAATTGACAAAATTATGAACGCACCGCAATGCTAATTACGCTACTTGATAGTTAGAGGTTCAACAATAATGGGCAGTACACCAAGACAAGTAGACCGTTTATTCATCAGTATCTACTTACTAATCATCCACCTTGAGATATCTATCCAAAACATCTCGCCGGTATTAAGTTGCGAGCCTCACCCAAAATGTAAACTCAAAGCAACGGACAACTGCATTAACAAACTATGCGTAAGGTAAACAATACTTGCAACCGTGGTCACAAGCACCGTTGTTTTCTCCCTGGTGGCAACAACACATCCCCTAGTCTCATGTTTCTGTCACTCAAACTAGACATCGAGGGGCATGAACCCACAATCATGCATAACGCTCCCTCTTGGAGTTATAATCTACTACTAATATAAATAGCAACGGAGAACATGCATGAATCACTAAGGAACATAATATAAAAGGATAATCAAATATATAACTCATAACAATCTGAGCATAATCTCATAATCCATCGGATCCCAACAAACCGAGCATAGCAATAGCAAGAGAATTACATAGATGCCTTGATCATGTAGGGCAGCTCACAAGGACTAACCATTGAAGCACAAGATTGGAGAGAAGACATCACATCACTACTGGTCATGGACTCATGCTCCAAGGAGGACTACTCACGGCATATCCGGGAAGCGTCCATGGCGGTGGAGAAGCTCCCGGAGGTCAATCCTCCCTCCGGTAGGGTGCCGGGAAGAGGTCTCCTCATGCTCCCGATCTTGGAAGCGCTGTGCCGGGAAGAGGTCTCCTCATGCTCCTCTCGGGATTCTAAATATAGGCCAAATGAGGGCACCTCAGGAGGTGGGCCCCACTCAGGTGGCCTCCTGGCGTGGCCTAGGGCCTGGCAGCGCCAGCAGGTCGCGTGGGCAGCCCCTAGCCCCCCTCTGGCCCATCTTCGGTGACCCGAAAGCTTCTGTTTCGGTGATTTTTTATATATTTTTCCTGGAATTTTCCGGGCTTCGGAAAATTGGGTAAAAGCCCGTGCAAAATAGTCATCAGCAGACAGAAACTGGCACTGGGTGCACTGAGTTAATAGGTTAGTCAAAATTTGTGTAAAATGATATAAAAGTGTAGCAAAACATATAACAATGTCACCCAAAAGATCATGGAACAAGCAAAAATTATAGATACGTTTGGGACGTATCAGTGAGCCTCTAGTTGACTAGATCGTTGATCAAAGATGGTCAAGGTTTCCTGGCCATAAACAAGTGTTGTCACTTGATAATGGGATCACATCATTAGGAGAGTGATGTGATGGACATGGCCCAAACTATGAACGTAGCATATGATCATGTCAAATTATTGCTACTGTTTTCTGCATGTCAATGTATGTGTTCCTATGACAATGAGATCACGCAACTCCCGGACACTGGAGGAATACCTTGTGTGTATCAAACATCGCAACGTTACTGGGTGACTGTAAAGGTGCTCTACAGGTATCTCCGAAGGTGTCTGTTGGGTTGGCATGGATCAAGACACGGATTTGTCACTTCTTATGACAGAGAGGTATCTCGGGGCCCACTCGGTAATACAACATCACAACAAGCCTTGCAAGCAATGTGAGTAAGGAGTTAGTTACAAAATCTTGTATTACGAAACGAGTAAAGAGAATTGCGTGTAACGAGATTGAACTAGGCATGGAGATACCAACGATCGAATCTCGACCAAGTAACATACCGAAGGACAAAGGGAACAACATACGAGATTAACTGAATCCTTGACATAGAGGTTCAATCGATGGAGATCTTCGTAGAATATGTAGGAGACAATATGGGTATCCAGGTCCCGCTAATGGTTATTGACCGGAGAATATCTGAGGTCATGTCTACATAGTTCTCGAACCCGCATGGTCTGCACACTTAAGGTTCGGTGACGTTTCGGTATAGTTGAGTTATAGGTGTTGGTGAACGTAGGTTGTTCGGAGTCCTGGATGAGATCATGGACGTCACGAGGAGCTACAGAATGGTCCGGAGGTAAAGATTGATATATAGGAAGTCCTATTTTGGTCACCGGAAAAGTTTCGGGCTCACTAGTAGTGTACCGGCAGTGTCGGGAGGGTGCTGGGGGACCACCGGGAGGGGTGTGATGACCCAAGAGCCTTATGGGCTGTGAGAGGAGGTGGAGCATCCCCTGGTGGGCTGGCCGCAACCTCTCTCAAAAGCCCATGCGGCTAGGAGTGGAGATAAAATGCAAAAGTCCTTTAAAAGGAAAGCAAGGAGGAGTCCTCCCAAAATAGTCCACCTCCCTTGTGGGAAGGTGGACTCCTCCTTGTAGATTTCGGCTGACCCATTCTCCTCGGAGTAGGGGCCAAGGTTGCCTCCTCTCCCCTCCTCCTATATATACTATAGGTTTTGAGGGTTTGGAGACATAGAAATCAGCCACGTGCTGCCCTCTCTCTAGATCTGTTTCTCCTCTAGTCTAGTTTCAGCGGTGCTTAGGCGAAGCCCTGCTGGAATAGCTTCACCACCATTGCCGTCACGCCGTCCCTCTGCCAGAGATCTCATCTACCTATCCACACCCTCTTGATGGATCAAGAAGGTAGAGATCGTCATCGATCTGTACGTGTGCTGAACGCGGAGGTTTCGTCTGTTTGGCGCTAGATTGGGATGGATCGTGGGACGACTGCAATTTAGATCGCGAAGACGTTCCACTACATCAACCGCGTTTTTAACATTTTCCGTTTAGTGATCTACAAGGGTATGTGGATCCGATCTCCCCTCTCGTATATGATCATCACCATGATAGGTCTTTCGTGTGCATAGGAAATTATTTGTTTCCCATACAATGTTCCCCAATAGTTAGAGCTCTGGCTGCAGATTCATGACCTCCCTGATGGTTTCTAGCCTCCTCTCAAACCCCTCACAAGGAAAGTGGGGGAGTTCATTTGTGCATATCCCAAATCGCAAGACTTTGAAGGGATTTTTTTCCAGAGTAAGGGTTCGCATCAATGGGTTCAAACCTCTAAAGAACGCGGTCAACTTGATACAAGATGGGTAGCGCCAGTTATTCAAGGTGAAGTACGAAAGGCTCCCGGACTGGTCTGCGTTCTGCGACCACTTGGGGCACGAGTACAAAGAACACAGGGAAGGTATTCATGACAAATCTGCACTTGTTTTCAAGGAGCTAAGGGTTGATTGTTTAGAGACGCTGGACCTCGGCCTGGTCAAAACCGCTTCAGCGGAAGAGGGCCATGGCGGCCGTGGCAGAGGTGCTCGACGGGCTAGGATAGGAAGAGGTGAAGCAGCTCCCGAAGAGTAATCTGAGTCAGCAGATGTTGGGGACACAATGATGATTGATGCTGAACGCAATCGCAAATGCCCACAGGGGGAGAACAATGCAAACCCTCTGGAGGTTCATTCTCAGTTGCTGACAACACGTCCAGGCTCAAACACCACATCGGGGAAGACCCAACTTCTGTTAACAACGCTCACTCCACCTGCTAGCCCCAACTCGAAACAGGACGTGAAACGTACAAAGATGGGACTAGCGTCAACAAGGTGCAAAAGAGTGCGACAGCAGGCAGGAACCAAGATCCAAAATCATCGTCCTCCAACCTAGAGGGTCACTAGGCGCAATGAATTCCCTATGCTGGAATTTTCGTGGTGCGGGCAACGCTGCGACAATCAACGAGCTTCACGAGCTAGCAAAGAAATTTGCCCTCCCCCTATTATTTGTATCGTGGGAACTCAAATAGAGAGAGGTAGGGTACAAGCACTTGCTAGTACTATGAACTATGATAATTGTTTTGCAATAGATAGTGAAGGTAGAAGTGGAGGGATATGATTTTCTTGGAACAATCCAATAAAGATTGATATTTTGGGGTATTCGGTTTATCACATTGATCGTGAAATCCTTGATCCTGGAAAGGATCTGTGGAGGTTGACGTGCATGTATGGTGAAGCACAAACTCACCTGAGGCACCATACATGTACCGTGTTAAAAAAATATTAGCTCTCTGAGCACCCTGCCATGGCTCTGTATCGGCGAATTCAATAAGGTCCTACGCCCAGAGGAACACGAAGGAGTAGGCCAACGAAGCAATGCCCAAATATAGGGTTTTCGAGACACAATTGACATTTTCAAGTTGATGGATGATGACCCACAAGTGTAGGGGATCTATCGTAGCCTATTCGATAAGTAAGAGTGTCGAACCCAACGAGGAGCAGGAGGTATTGACAAGTGATCTTGAGCAAGGAATAACTACAAGTATTGAAAGGTAACTTTTTGTGGGTTTTCTAGTATAAGCAACAAAGAAATAAATGCAAGTAAAGTAAATGGTGCCGAGGTGCAGGAAGTGGCCCAATCCTTTTGAGTGCAAAGGATAAGCCGAGGGACTAAACTTATAAAGACTAAGGCGTTCCTGAGGACACACGGGAGAGATAGTCAAGTGCTTTCGTCATACTCTGTCTAGTACTATGTTTTGTATTAATAAGTGTTATGTGGGTGGATCTTAACTAGTGCACCGTCTAGGCTAAGACAAGTACACTATTATGATTAATCCATGTTGCAAGCATCCACAAATACAAGAGAGAAATTAAGGCAAAGCCTAACCATAGCAATAAGCTTTAGGGTCCAATACTCCCTCGTGCAAAAGTATGCGAACTGGGGTTCAGGTTTCTATCACTCCGGCAACTCACCATAAGCATTCTTTATACACGATGCATTCCCCTAGGTCCTTAAAAGGTGAAGTGTTATGTAGTCGACGTTCACATAACACCACTAGAAGAATAACACCATAACTTAAATATCAATCAACACATATTACTTCAACATCATATGACTACTAACATCTAGACTTTTCCCATGTCCTCAAGAACTACTGGAACTACTCACAAGACATAAAAGAGATCATGATCAGAGATGATGAAAATATGATTAACAATCTGGTCATATCAATAATCCTCCAACAAAACTCAATAGCATTCACCGCAAAAGAGTAATCAACACCGATAGAGTAGAGGGGATGAATAGTGCAAGGTACAACTCCGATTGCAATGGTGAAGTAGATGGGATGAAGGTGGAGATGGTGCTGGTGTTGGTGATGATGGTGATGATGATCTCGATGATGCCCGTGACGATGGTGATGACGATGAGGACAATCTCCCCTTCCGGGAGGAGTTCTCCCCGGCGGAATCTGCCCGCCGGAAGGTCTTTTCTTCTCTGTAGGTTTCCGCCATGGAGTGGCATCGAAATCGTGAAAACTCTTCTGTTCCCATAATTTTTAGGTCAAGAGGGACATATAGGCTAAAGGAGAGCACCCGGGGCTGGGCCCATCACCCAGGCGGCCTCCTGGCACGGCCTAGGGGGGGGGGCGCCAGCGGGTCGCCTTGGTGACCAGTGGCCCCCCTACGACTCTTCTTTGGCGTGTCTTGGGGACTTGTTCGGAAACTTCTTCCCTCAAAATTTCAGCACAATTGGAGATTTTCTGGTATTGCAACTCTCGTGCTATTTTCTCCGCTGAATTCTACGTCTGTTGTTTCGGCACCGGAAAGTTGTAAACTGTGTAAAATAGGCCAAAACACTATAAGTACATCATCATGAAGTTAAATATATCAATGAATAGAGACAAATTATTATACAAAATGGTGATGCATTTTGGACGTATCAACTCCCCCAAGCTTAGACCTTTCTTATCCCCAAGCGAATACTGAGCTCGCTAAACCTGTCCACAAGTTTAGAGAGTGAAGTGTCGATAAATAAGAATACGTACAAGAAGCATCATAATTTCTCTACTAAACTCAACCATCCTCAACAACAATCTCAACTCATAAGGCCCTTATGAAAGAGTAATATCAATTACAATCAAAAGTAGAGCTAAGAAAACTCATCAAACCATGGCAAACATGTCCTTGGTCAAGGAACAACTAATAGCTTTTAACTTTTGCTCTTCCTCTTATATTTTGATGAGATCAATTGAGGCTTTTTGAAATAACATGTTATTAGTCAAGAAATGAAAATGCTAACACGAAGGAAGATGTTTGCTTTAGCTAGGCTTAACAAACAACTCACTTATCTTAATGATAACATCAACAAAGGTGTGATATGACAACTCTCAATGAAACGATATAAATGTATGCATCTTTGTCAACATAAGGTGTCTGCTCTTTTCAAGATAGAAAGAAGTAGGTTTACTGAGTAAACATAAATGTAAAAGATTGGCCCTTCATATAGGGAAGTAGGGAAAACTCATGTGCTAGAGCTTTTTAGAGAACAACAAGATTGTAAAACAAGCTTTTGAGAGGTGCATGATTTGTCAACGAATGCTAGTAGATAGCCCAATACTTCTCATGTTGGACAAGTTTTGAGGAACGACTCCCAAAGTGGGGACGATCACATCCCCTTAGTCTCCTTTGTTTATCACTACGAAAGTTTTCTGATTTCTCATCAACAAAGTGTGAAGGAGGTTTTGTTTGTTGTTCTTATCTTTTACGAGCTGGGTGCGCTCATGCCAGTCCCTCCTTGTATTAGGGGTTCATAGATAACATGCAAACCCAAGATAAAACTTGTCTAGTATGAAAAGATCATGAATTATCTACTACTTCCTCATGAGCTAAAACAGAGGCACAAAACAGGGAGTAATATTTGAAGGTTTAGAGATAGCACATGAGTAATATACTTTAGGAGTGGCGGTGAAATACCACGTATAGGGAGATATGGTGGACTCTTGGGAAGGTTGAGGTTTCAGGGTATGTATGCTCAAGCAGTATTCCCGCTTAGTGCAAGGGTTGGCTAGCAATGTCTTTTTGAGTAGACAAATAATGTTGACTTGGATGCAAAACAATATAAAGTTTAACATAAAGAATTGGCATAAAAAATCAAGTTGTGTTCCTTGTCAGCATAACACTTCAAGCATAAGAACATAAAGGTTTTGGCTATGTCGCTACTAGAAAAACTCATGCTTGTTGTTATGACCAATGCTATGTTTGCCAAGATTAAATAAAGTTTTCAAAGCCATACCTGATGTGTAAGATCAATACTCCCATAAGAATCAGCATATGGGATCGATTGCATGAAGAGAATACCAAGTGCAGCAAATAAATCAATAGACTTCTCATTAATATTCCATCATAGACACTGCACGCTCACGGATACAAACTCTCCACAAAGGAGTGATAGACCTCAATGCAAACACCTATTTCATAAGATAACTTCCCTAGACATGATATGACACTAAACTTGACCAAGAGAGGTAAAAGATAGAAATAAAGATACTAGACACTCCCCCAAGCTTGGAACAAGCTAAGGGAATGCCATTACCCATGAAGATTTCACTCTTCATCCTTGTTCTTTTCATTCTTCAAGTCCGCTATTATGCATCGAAGTGTACTTTTTCAGCCTCCAATATGGCCAGCTATACTTTAAGCACACGGAAGTCTTCACAGAATTTGTTAGTGATTCTGTAAGCTTTGGATAAAGTAGATGACACAGGTGGAGCTCCTGGTGGAGGGGCAGTTTCTGGAAGATGCAGAGGAAGATCACATTGAGGGTTAATAAACTCTACGAGGATGGGGTTGTTGGAGATGGATTCTCGTGATGAAGGATCTCCTTCTTGCCGGGTGGTGACCATCTTGACTTCCTCTCTCACGAAGCACTCCATCTCTGCTTGTCTTGCGGCTATCTCTTCATTGGTGACCCATCCGGTGACCTTCCCTTGGTTGATATCCTGCTAGACACGGCGGAGACGATGACCTGTGTAGTCTTCCCTGCTTGAGTCGCAAGAAGACATCTCGAATAATAGCTTCTTAGCCTGGCAGAAAAAGATCGAAAGAGGAAACGCACGGAATCGCAAGATACAAAGCCGGAACGATCCGGGAAAATATATAGGAAAAATTTCTGCACCAAAAGGAAGGTAACAAGCCAAAGTGGAGTCAGAGACGGGCTCCAGGTTGTCCAGGCCGCCTCCTGGCGCGACCAGGGCCTAGCCCGTGCCAGCAGGTCGCCTGGGTGACCTGGAGCTCCTCTCCGGCTCCGCTTCGGCTCGGAATTTTCCTAATTTTGCAAAAACGCATAAAATGGAACTTTTATTGATGTTCGCGAAGTTTCCTTACCATATTTCATACCTTTTTCTTATCCTGCTTCTGCCGGTGTCTGATACAGTGTTGCAATATGTTCTTCGTGAGTGGCTACCTATATCACATCCACCTCTACATTGATGGGGTCTCTAGCCATGTACTGCTTGAGTCTTTGCCCATTCACAACATGTGGTTTTGTGCCTTCAAAATTATTAATCTTAATTGCACTGGAGCGGTAGACCTCTTCGATATGGTACGGTCCTTCCCACTTGGAAAGTTGTTTACCTGGAGAAAACCTGAAAGGAGATCTATACAACAAAACTTTGTCACCAACATTAAATTCACGTTTCAAAATTCTCTTGTCATGCCACTTTTTTACCTTTTCTTTGAACATTTTTGCGCTCTCATAAGCTTCACTTCTCCACTCATCTAGAGAAGTCAAGTTCATGAGACGCTTTTCACCAGCAAGCTTTGAATCAACATTAAGCTCTCTAACAGCCCAGAAAGCTTTTTGTTCTAACTCTAGAGGTAGATGTCATGCCTTGCCATAAACCATCTTATACGGAGACATCCCCATGGGATTTTTGTAAGCAGTTCTATATGCCCACAAGGCATCTCCTAGCTTATTGGATCAGTCCTTTCTAGAACTGTTCACTGTCTTTTGCAAGATCAACTTGATCTCTCTATTTGTGAACTCAACTTGCCCACTTGTTTGCGGGTGGTAGGGTGAAGCAATTCTATGATTAACATCGTATTTTTCTAGAGCTTTCCTAAAAGCATTGTGTGTAAAATGTGATCCTCCGTCGGTCATGACGTACCTGCGTAGACCAAACCCGGGGAAGATTACATCCTTGAGCATTTTCAAAGATGTCTTATGATCAACACTTTCAGTGGGGATTGCTTCAACCCACTTGGTCACATAATCTACAGCCACTAAGATGTGAGTGTATTTGTGTGAAGGAGGGAAAGGACCCATAAAATCAAAACCCCAGCAATCAAATGGCTTAATGACTAGCGAATAATTCATAGGCATCTCATTTCTCCTACTAATACCAACTCTCTGGCACTTATCATATGATAAAATGTAATTTCTAGCATCTTTAAAGAGAGTAGGCCAATAAAAATCTGATTGGAGAACCTGGTGTGTGGTCCTATCACCAGCATGATGTCCTCCATAAGGACTGCTATGACATTGTCTCAACATATCCTTCTGCTCATGCTCCGGTATGCATCTCCTCACAATCCCATCCGCACCTTCCCTAAAAATATGTGGGTCATCCCAAAAGTAATACCTCAAGTCGTGGAAGAACTTCTTCCGCTGCTGGAATGTTAAACCTGGAGGCAAAAACTTTTTACTAATGGTAGTTCACCCTACCAAACCCTTAAGTCCAAGATCCTAGCTCCCTTGGGTGAATTTAGATGCATAGAATAATAGTCCCAACTTGTTGTCGAGAACAGTGTTTTGTCAAAACTTTGCATTACCAAGTTTTACTTTTTGCCAAGATGACCTTGCCATCATGACTAACACCTAAAGATAACTTAATCTGGAAATTTTGGTTGGCAGCAAAGCCCATTTAATGCCACTGACAAGCTATCGAACACCTCGTGTTCATGAGCAAAATTGGCATGATGTTTTGTCTGCTCTATGGAGTTGCTCCACTCACCCTAAAACCTTGTCCATCTGTTTTAGCTTAACCTATAACGTGCCCTTGGGAAGTCCCATAATAATTGGAGCCCTATAGCAACGCCTAGCATTCTATCGAATGCGTGGTGGGCGTGCACCGAGCGCGCAAATGGCCGCTAGTGCACCTGAGCCGCCGCGTCACCAACCCCTGAGCCCTGGCCCTTCCCTCCGCACAGAGCCGCTGGAGCTGCACCGATCGCCCCCTGCAGCCCCGCAACGCTAACGACAGAGCCTCCTTAGCGGCTAGCCGCAGGCCACAGTCGGTACCAGCCATGGCAGCGCCTCCCAGATCTTCTCCAGCTGCCAGTTGACCCTTGGACCACCTCCCCTGAGTAGGCCCTTTGCTACCCAGCCCTGTTGCCGCCCCTGCTACACCATGCTTCCCCTACCATCGCCAAGTTTTGGTCGCCAGTGAGCTTATCTTCGGGCCGCCTCGGAACCGACCTAAATCATCTATAAAAGGGAGCCCCGAGCACTTCTAGCAATCACAACTTCCCCTACAGAGCCATAGGAAGCCTCCCCTCGCCCCAACTTCAACCGGAGCAGCCTCCTTCTCTCGTGCCGACAGCTTCGGCCGCCATCGTCCTCAGGTGAAATTCGAGCAAATCAAAGCCAATCATTGCCCCTTTTGTTCGCCACTAGATCCGCGATGCCCCCAAGGACCCTTTCCCCCTCCCAACGGCGCCCGGGAGCCGCGATGCGCGCAGCTCAGGTTCTGCCCGAGCTTCCCTCCCCCATGGAGGAAGGGATGCTCACCCTTGAGATCCGCCGCGCCCCTAGCCTCAAAAAATGGATGCGACACATTCCCCCGAGCGTGTGCATAGCCGAAACACGTCGTGTGGTGCCCTGAGTCACCGACAATCGGCACCAGAATTCATCCCGGCTCTCTGTGATCACACGTGCACAGGAGAGAGACAAATCCGACAAGGTGGCCCCACCTGTCGGTGAGCTGGCCTCCCTCGCTGTTGGCGCACCGCGCCAGGTGTGCTTTCTCTTCTAGGATGCATACTGCGCGGAGTACGCTTTCATCATCTGAAAGCTTTTAAGCCATCTGGTACGTTTCTTATTGTCGAAAGCGTACTCTAAGAAGAACCGTTTCCCTTTTATGGTTTATTTTTAAAACCAGATTTGACCCAACTTTGATTGGCAATATCTTTTTAAATAAAACCCCAAATGAGTTGATTCCTTTTCCTACCTCACTAAAATTTCCTCTAGTTTATTTACAGATTTATTTCAAAAAAATATAACAACTTTTATGTGTGTTTTCTGAAATTGGGTGTTAATTTAAATATTTTCAAAATAGGAATCTGGAGAGAGGAAACTTCCTTCAAGATTTTTTTAGGGTACACAACACCCTCCTCGACTCCAAAGGCAAGCATCTTGAATTCTGATTTACATTAAGTTGTGTGATGTTTGCTGTGGTGCATTGAATGCGTGATTTTGGTTATGTTGATAAAACCCACCACATAAAATCATATCTTGGATGAGTGCATGAGATGGGTATGTTGTTGATTTTTATGTGATGCAGGTGGTGAGTGGGTACTACCTCATGCCTCGTATGCCATTCTGGTGTGGACAACCTCGGAGGGAGGTTTGTCGTGGTTATTACGAGACCATGGACTCACATCTCGCGGGACGAGAATGGTCAGTGGGAGAATATCGAGGTGTGTTGGTGGTTATAGTGAGGTATATAATTCAGAAAAATCATGTGGTGCTAACCCTTGCAGGAAAACTTAAACCTCCTAAGTCGACCGTATATCGAGTCTTGTTTGTGTGTCACCTTACTTTTCGTGCTGCGATAGGTATTCTTGAAAGGGAATACAAATTAGTAGGTCGTAAACCTATTATCAGATACACACCAAGTAGAGAGGCCGGGATGAAGGTATCCATGGCTCTGGACTAAATCCAGTCATCCGGTCAGGGAGCATGGGTGTTTTCGGTCTGGGACCGAGAGGGAATGACCCTTCCCTTGTAGTGCATGGTATAGATTTGATCCCATGCTAGTCGAGGTTGGAGCCTCCCCGTCTTATGGTTTTTCCCTGGTAGCATAGTCCTGGTGAGTCGGGTCTTTGCAGGGGGAAAATTGATGTGTGCTGGTTGTGAGTGTTACTTCTAAAATACCGTACACGGGATTAGTCCGAGTGATTGTTGAAACCCGTGGGCTTTGGGTAAACAGTATACCCTCTTCAGAGTCAAAACTATTTGAGTAGCCGTTTCCACGGCAAAGGATGACTGGTTGACTAGTCAAGTGTCAATATGAGTGTCGGTCTTCGGAGGAATTAAACTAAAACACGATGAATCCTATGAACTGGGATGATAAATGTTATTTTTATGAATTCTGATATAGACTAATCTTGTGTGGTATATGGATTTGTTAGAGTATTTGACGAGGATAGTACCCCTGGGTATACCAAGAGCGGAGATTATTCGTCTCCAAGACATTTGGGGGCCACCTGCCCCCCAGGCTGGCTGGCGATAGCCGGCCTATTCGGCCAACACAAGTCCGGTCAGCTCGCGATAGCCAGCCCCTCCAACCAACCCAAGACCAGCCGACTCGCAATAGCTGGCCCCTTTGGCCCATACGTGCTTGGTCGGTTCGCCATAGCCGACCACTTTTCCAACGCGCGCCCGGACGCCTGGCGGGGCTCGGCTGGCCGGCTGGCTTGCCGCCAGCCGAACGGTCGGCTCTCGTCCCATCCAGGGTACCATCTTATGAAGACAAGACAATACGAATGATCATAGGCTATCACGGCAGCAATGCGTGCTCACATGTTCGACTCTGCTGCAGCGTGATGATGGGAGGGTTAGCGAGGCTACAGGGCCCTCGTCGCTGCCGATCCTCACCGGGCGTGATGGCATTGTAGGCACGACCTCCCGTCGGCATGCACACTGTCAGCCCCTGTTGCACACGGCCGGCGGGCCCCGCGACAAGACTCAACAACAAGTGGGCCCCGTAGCCAGCCCCCACCTCCTATCCTACTGTTATCACTGTATCACCTGGGTACACTATAAAGCCTCGCCCCAGCCCACTGAGAGAGGCACCCAGAGGTTCACACGTTCACACGGTTGGCACCCTCACGCTCAGGAGGATATATAGAGAGACACACCAGACACGCGTAGAACACCATTTGAGGCAGCGAGACCGGCAACCAGCGCTCCCTCTCCTTCCTCACGAATAGGTCAAGGAGCACTGTGATTCTCATATAGTCACACATGCAGGACTAGGGGTTTTACCTCGTCGGAGGATCCTAAACCTGGGTAAACCAGCGCCATGTGTGTTGCGCCAACACCCGTTCCGAAGCGCCATCGGCGCCCATCGGCCCCAAATCACGAGTTAAGCCACCCCATGACATTTGTCCCGGAAATACGACGACAATTGGCGCCCACCATGGTGTTGGGGAACGTAGTAATTTCTAAAAAAATCCTATGCTTCACAAGGATCTATCTAGGAGAAACCAACAATTAGCAATGGGAAGCATCTTCACACCTTTGGCCATCGCTAAGCGGAAGCGTTACTAGAACACGGTTGATGCAGTCGTACTCATAGCGATTAAGATCGTGGTGGATTCCGATCTAAGCGCCGAACAACGGCGCCTCCACATTCAACACACGTGCAGCCCGATGACGTCTCCTACGCCTTGATCTAGCAAGGAGAGAGGAGAGGTTGACGGAGAGCTCCGGTAGCACAACGGCGTGGTGATGGTGGAGCTGCATGTTACTCCAGCAAGGCTTTGCCAAGCTCTACGGGGGACGAGGAGGAGGAGCAGCAGGGCTGCGCCATGGAGAGATGAAACTTGTGTGTCCAACAGCCCCAAACCCTTGGATTTATATAGGAGGAGAGGGAGGAGGGTGTGCACCCCTAAGGTTTCCACCCTAGGTGGTGCGGCAGCCCTAGATGGGCAAGGGGCGGCGGCCAGGAGGAGGGGTGACGCCCTAGGGTGGGCTTGGCACCCAAGGCAGCCCCCACGCCTAGAGTTACCCACCCTTCCCCTCTTGTGCGCCTTCGGCTGAGGTGGGAGGCGCACCAGCCCATCTAAGGGCTGGTTCCCTTCCACCCTTGGCCCATGTAGCCTTTTGGGGCTGGCGGCCCTTCCCGATGGACCCCTAGAATCCTTCCGTTGGTCCCGATACGTTACCGGCGATTCCCGAAACACTTCCGCCGATGAAATCCTCACTTCCTATATATTAATCATTACCTCCGGACCATTCCGGAACTCCTCGTGACATCCGGGACTCCAAACAACCTTCGGTAACCACGCATACTATTCCCATTACAACTCTAGCATCATCGAACCTTAAGTGTGTAGACCCTACGGGTTTGGTAACTATATGACATGACCGAGACACCTCTCCAATCAATAACCAGTAGCGGGGTCTGCATATCCATGTTGACTCCCAAATGCTCCACGATGATCTCATCTGATGAACCATGATGTCAGGGATTCAATCAATCCAGTATGCAATTCCCTTTGTCTATCGGTATGACACTTGCATGAGATTCGATCGTCGGTATCCCTATACCTTGTTCAATCTCGTTGCCGGCAAGTCTCTTTACTCGTTCCGCAATACATCATCCCGTGGCTAACTCCTTAGTCACATTGAGCTCATTATGATGATGGATTACCGAGTGGGCCCAGAGATACCACTCCGTCACATGGAGTGAGAAATCCCAGTCTCGATTCGTACCAACCCAACAAACACTTTCGGACATAGTGCACCTTTATAATCACCCAGTTATGTTGTGACATTTGATACACCCAAAGCACTCGTACGGCATCTGGGAGTTGCACAATCTCATGGTCTAAGGAAATGATACTTAACATTAGAAAAGCCTTAGCAGATGAACAATACGATCCAGTGCTATTCTTAGGATTGGGTCTTGTCTATCACATCATTCCCCAATGATATGATCCCGTTATCAATGACATCCAATGTCCATGATCAGGAAACCATGATCATTTATTGATCAATGAGCTAGCTAACTAGAGGATCACTAGGGACACATTGTGATCTGTATGTTTCACACATGTATTACAGATTCCAGTTAATACAATTGTAGCATGAATAATAGACAATTATCATGAACTAGGAAATATAATAATAACCACTTTATTATTGCCTATAGGGCATATTTGCAACAGTCTCCCACTTGTACTAGAGTCAATAATCTAGTTACATTGTGATGAATCAAACACCCATAGAGTTGTGGTGCTGATCATGTTTCGCTCGTGGAAGAGGTTTAGTCAACGGATGTGCGACATTCAGATCCGTATGTACTTTACAAATATCTATATCTCCATCCTGGATGTATCCACAAATGGAGTTGAAGCGTCGTTTGATGTGCTTGGTCTTCTTGTGAAACCTGGGCTCCTTTGCAATGACAATATATCCAGTGTTGTCACAGAACAGTCATTGGGCCCGAAGCACTGGGAATCACTCCTAGGTCAGTGATGAACTCCTTCATCCAGACTCCTTCCTATGCTGCTTCCGAAGCAGATATGTACTCCACTTCATATGTAGATGCCGCCACGACGCTTTGCTTGCAACTGCACTAGCTAACTGCCCCATTATTCAAAATGTACACGTATCCGGTTTGTGACTTGGAGTCATCCGGATCTGTGCCGAAGCTAGCATCAACGTAACCCTCTACGACGAGCTCTTTGTCACCTCCATAAACGAGAAACATATCTTTAGTCCTTTTCAGGTACTTAAGAATGTTCATGACTGCTGTCCAGTGATCCACTCCTGGATCACTTTGGTACCTCCCTACCAAACTTATGGAAAGGTTCACATCAGGTGTGGTACACAGCATGTCATACATAATAGAGCTTATGGCTGAAGCATAGGGGACGATACTCATATTTTCTCTATCTTCTGCCGTGGTCGGGAGTTGAGTCGTACTCAACCTCACACCTTGTAATACAGGCAAGAACCCCTTCTTAGCCTTATCCATATTGAACTTCTTCAATATCTTGTCAAGGTATGTGCTTTGTGAAAGACCTATGAGGCATCTCGATCTATCTCTATAGATCTTGGTGCCTAATATGTAAGCAACTTCTCCAAGGTCCTTCACTGAAAAATGCTTATTCAAATAGGCCTTTATGATTTCCAATAATTATATATCATTTCCCATCAACAATATGCATCTACATATAATATGAGAAATGACAGAGCTCCCACTCACTTTCTTGTAAATACAGGATTCTCCATGAGTCTGTACAAACCCAAACGCTTTGATCACCTCATCAAAGCGAATGTTCCAACTCCGAGATGCTTGCACAAGCCCATAGATGGAGTGCCGGAGCTTGCATACGTTGTCAGCATTATTAGGATAGATAAAACCTTCCGGTTGTATCATATACAATTTTTCCTTAAGAAAGCCGTTCAACAATACCGTTTTGACGTCCATTTTGCAGATTTCATAATCATAAAATGCGGCAATTGCTAACATGATTCGGACCGACTTCAGCATCGCTACGGGTGAGAAGGTCTCACCGTAGTCAATCCCTTGAACTTGTCAATAACCCTTAGCCACAAGTCGAGCCTTTTGAGATGGTTACATTACCATCCGCGCTAGTCTTCTTCTTAAAGATCCATTTATTTTCTATGGATCGCCGATCATCGGGCAAGTCCACCAAACTCCATACTTTGTTCTCATATATGGATCCTATCTCGGATTTCATGGCCTCAAGCCATTTGTTAGAATCCGGGCCCGCCATCGTTTCTTCATAAATCGAAGGTTCACTGTTGTCCAACAACATGATTTCCATGACACGGTTGTCATACCACTCTGGTGCGGAACATGTCCTTGTGGACCTTTAAGGTTCAGTAACAACTTGATCTGAAGTTTCATGATCATCATCATTAACTTATTCTCTAGACGGTGTAGGCACCTCAGAAACATTTTCTTGTGCTGCGCTACTCTTCGGTTCGAGAGGAGGTATGATTACCTCATCAAGTTCTACTTTCCTCGCACCTACTTCTTTCGAGAGAAACTCTTTCTCAAGAAAGGATCCGTTCTTGGCAACAAAGATTTTGCTGTCGGATCTAAGGTAGAAGGAATACCCAATAGTTTCGTTAGGGTATCCTATGAAGACACATTTTTCCGGTTTGGGTTCAAGCTTCTCAGGTTGAAGTTTCTTCACATAAGTATCATAGGCCCAAACTTTCAGAAACGACAGCTTAGGTTTCTTGCCAAAACATAATTCATACGGTGCTATCTGGACGGATTTGGACGGTGCCCTATTTGAAGTGAATGCGGCAGTTTCCAATGTATATCCTCAAAATGATAGCGGTAAATCAGTAAGAGACATCATAGATCGCACCATATCCAATATAGTGTGATTACGACGTTCAAACACACCATTACGCTGCGGTGTGCCAGGCGGCGTGAGTTGTGAAACAATTCCACATTTCCTTAGGTGCGTGCCAAACTCATGACTCAAATATTCTCCTCCGCGATCATATCGTAGGAACTTTATTTTCTTGTCGTTGATTCTCTACCTCACTCTGAAATTCCTTGAACCTTTCAAAGGATTCAGACTTGTGTTTCATTAAGTAGACATACCCATATCTAATTAAATCATCAGTGAGGGTGAGAACATAACGATAGCCTCCGCGAGCCTCAACGCTCATTGGACCGCATACATCGATATGTATTATTTCCAATAAGTTGGTTGCTCGCTCCATTGTTCCGGAGAACGGAGTCTAGGTCATATTGCCCATGATGCACGATTCACATGTGTTAAATGATTCAAAATCAAGTGACTCCAAAAGTCCATCTGTATGGAGTTTCTTCATGCGCTTGACGCCGATATGACCAAGGCGGCAGTGCCACAAGTATGTGGGACTATCATTATCAACCTTACATCTTTTGGTACTCACACTGTGAATATGTGTAACATCACGTTCGAGATTCATCAGAAATAAACCATTGACCAGTGGGGCATGTCTATAAAACATATCACTCATATAAATTGAACAACCATTATTCTAAGATTTAAATGAGTAGCCATCTTGCATCAAGCGAGATCCCGATACAATGTTCATGCTCAAAGATGGTACTAAATAGTTATTATTAAGGTTTCAAACTAACCCAGATGGTAGATGTAGAGGTAGCGTGCCGACGGTGATCACATCGACCTTGGAACCATTCCCGATGCGCATCGTCACCTCGTCCTTTGCCAGCCTACGCTTGTTTCGCAGTTCCTGCTTTGAGTTGCAAATTTTAGCAACAACACCAATATCAAATACCCAGGAGCTACTACGAGCGCTGGTAAGGTCCACATCAATAACATGTATATCATATATACCTTTGACGTTGCTGGCCTTCTTATCCGCTAGGTATTTGGGGCAGTTCCGCTTCGAGTGACCGGGTCCCTTGCAATAATAGAACTCAGTCTCAGGCTTGGGTCCTTTGGCTTGTTCCCGACAACTGGTTTACCGGGCGTGGCAATTGATAGAACCACGCAAAGTCATGACGATATCTAAGGCAATGATCATACATATAGGCATCATGTCCGAGACAAGTAGATCGATACTTTCTGCATCTACTACTATTACTCCACACATCGACCGCTATCCAGCATGCATCTAGTGTATTGAGTTCATGACGAACAGAGTAACGCTTTAAGCAAGATGACATGATGTAGAGGGATAATCTCAAACCAATGATGAAAACCCCATCTTTTTACCCTTGATGGCAACAACATGATGCGTGCCTCGCTACCCCTTCTGTCACTGGGTGAGGTCACCGCACGGTATGAACCCAAAACCAAGCACTTCTCCCATTGCAAGAATCATAGATCTAGTTGGCCAAACAAAATCCACAACTCGAAGAGAATTACAAGGATATGAAATCATGCATAAGAGAGACCAGAAGAAACTCAAATAAGATTCATAGATAATCTGACCATAAATCCACAATTCATCGGATGTCGACAAACACACCGCAAAATAAGATTACATCGGATAGATCTCCATGAAGATCATGGAGAACTTTGTATTGAAGATCCAAGAGAGAGAAGAAGCCATATAGCCACTAGCTATGGACCCGTAGGTCTATGGTGAACTACTCACGCATCATCAGAGAAGTCGTGGTGTTGATGAACAAGCCCTCCGTATCCGAATCCCCCTTCGGCAGGGCACCGGAACGTGCCCCAGATGGGATCTTGCGGAGACAGAAACTTGCGGCAGCGGAAAAGTACTTTCGATGATCTCCTGATTTTTTCTGGATTTTAGGGAATTTGTAGGCGAAAGTCCTAGGGCAGAGGTGGCCCAGGGAGCGCACAAGACTGGGAGGCGCGCCCCCTGGCTGCGGCTAGGGGGCTTGTGGGGTCCGTGCAGGCCCCCTGCCCTGATTCTCAGGCTTCCCGATCTTTTTCTGTTTCGGAAAAAATCATTTTGGCAGTTTCATTCCGTTTGGACTCCGTTTAAAATCCTCCTCTGAAAGGGGTCAAAAACATGGAAAAAACAGGAACTGACACTTGGCCCCGAGTTAATAAGTTAGTCCCAAAAAATATAAAAGCCATACAAAACTTCCAAAGTTTGACAAGATAATAGCATGAAACCATCAAAAATTATAGATACGTTGGAGATGTATCACTCACCGCCTGTAGCTGATCCACGAGGTGGAAGTGCTGGAGGCTATTCAGCGCGAGTTCGAAGCCACTCGGCACGAGTTCAACGCGGCTCATGGCCTCACGCCGGCTGCCCCGGGCCCAGCCAGCTCGAGCGCATGCGGCACCGAGGAGGCGCTGGCCGGCGACCGCCTTGTCTATGATACCCCAGTCAAGAACATGCGAGCTTCGCAACCACCATTAGCGAGCTGGAAGATCTCGATGGTTCGGCCCGTGACGCGCAGCAGGAGCACATCCGCGTCCTCATAGAGGCCGCCAACGTGCAGCATGCCTAGTCATCCCGCGACCCGGCCGACTCCCGCTCAAGGACCTACAACGACGCCGGCGAGCCCGTAGCCGGCCTGCTGAGACAAACCAGGCATATTCGTCTACCAATACCCATCACCGTCACAACAGCCAACATGCGGGCTACCACGACCAGTGGGACTGTAGCCCATCGGTTGTCGATAGCCACGTGTGGGAGTCCCCTAGCCAGGGCGACCGCTAGTCGGCCCGGAGCGGCCGCCGCGAGGAGCGTGACTAGTCGATGGTACTCCGCATGCTGGCATACGATCGGATCGGTGCGCGCCCGCTTGACGACCAGGACACGCGTTTCCGCTTGGAGCGTCTCGCCCAATACCCCGCGGCCGAGGAGGAAGGCACAGCCGGCCCGCCGTTCTTCGGGTCGCGCATCCTCAAGGAGCCGTTCCCCAAGGGCTTCACCTTGGCACGCGACACCCCAAGTACAACATCTCGACCAAGCCCGAGGATTGGTTGACCGACTACACCACCGTCGTCGGCATCGTCGGCGGCAACAAGCACGTAGCCGTACACTATGCACCCCTCATGCTGCTCGGCTCGACTCGGACCTGGATTAACAGCGTGCCGACTGGCAACATGAACGCCTGGCTGGACTTTGAGAAGTCGTTGTGCGCAACTTCACCGGCATGTACAAGCGCCCTGGTCAGCCTGGGCAGCTTGCCCTGTGCATCTAGGGCCCGACCGAGCCGCTCTGTGACTACCTCATGCGGTGGAACGAGCTTCACAGCTCCCGCGAGGGCGTCCGTGAAGTGCAGGCGATCCAGTACTTCATCGACGGCTGCCAAGAAAGCACCCTCCTCAAGCACAAGCTCATGCGCCGGGAACCATCTACCCTCGCGCAGCTGATGGTCGTTGTCGACCAGTACACCGTGGCCGAGTCTTCCATGAAGCTGCCCGTTCTCGTCGATGCGACGACAAGCCGACTGCCACCCCGGCAAGCCGACTGCCGCCTGGGCAGGCGCCTGATCCCAGCCGGATCAGGGCAAGCGTAAGGCCGACCAGCCGGACACCTGCCAATATACCCAGCAGGTCGCGGTCGTCGAGGAAGACTACCTGGCAAATGGCCGAGGCCCCAACCGGCGCCAACGCACTGCTACGGCTCCAGAAGTCCTCGGCAACGGTGCCAGAAATCCTTCTGCTGCCTCTTGAGCTTGCGTTGGTTTTTCCCTTGAAGAGGAAAGGGTGATGCAGCACAGGAGTAGTAAGTATTTCCCTCAGTTTTGAGAACCAAGGTATCAATCCAGTAGGAGAATCAGGCCAGGTGTCCAGAGTACCTGTGCAAACACAAACGAGTTTGCACCCAACGCTATAAAGGGGTTGTCAATCCCTTCAAGATTGATTGCAAAGTGAGATCTGAAGGCGGAAAGTGCAACGAAGTAAAAGTGTAAGGCTGAAACTATGATGTGAAGTAGACCCGCGGGCCATAGTGTTCACTAGAGGCTTCTCTCAAAATAGAAAATATTACGGTGGGTGAACAAATTACTGTTGAACAATTGATAGAACCGCGCAAAGTCATGACGATATCTAAGGCAATGATCATACATATAGGCATCACGTCCGAGACAAGTAGACCGATACTTTCTACATCTACTACTATTACTCCACACATCTACCGCTATCCAGCATGCATCTAGTGTATTGAGTTCATGACGAACAGACTAACGCCTTAAGCAAGATGACATGATGTAGAGGGATAAACTCAAACCAATGATGTAAACCTCATCTTTTTACCCTTGATGGCAACAACATGATGCGTGCCTCGCTAACCCTTCTGTCACTGGGTGAGGTCACCGCACGGTATGAACCCAAAACCAAGCACTTCTCCCATTGCAAGAATTATAGATCAAGTTGGCCAAACAAAACACACAACTCGAAGAGAATTACAAGGATATGAAATCACGTATATAAGAGATCAGACGAAACTCAAATAAGATTCATAGATAATCTCATCATAAATACACAATTCATCGGATCTCGACAAACACACCGCAAAATAAGATTACATCGGATAGATCTCCATGAAGATCATGGAGAACTTTGTATTGAAGATCCAAGAGAGAGAAGAAGCCACCTAGCTACTAGCTATGGACCCGTAGGTCTATGGTGAACTACTCACGCATCATCGGAGAGGTCATGGTGTTGATGAAGAAGCCCTCCGTATCCGAATCCCCTCTCCGGCAGGGCACCGGAACGTGCCCCAGATGGGATCTTGCGGAGACAGAAGCTTGCGGCGGCGGAAAAGTATTTTTGTGGATCTCTCTCGTAGTTTTGGATTTATCGTGAATTTATAGGCGGAAGAGGTAGGGCAGACGAGCCAAACGGGGCCCACAAGCCTGCTAGGCGCGGGCCCTCCTAGCCGCGCCTAGGGGGCTTGTGGCGTCCCCTGGTGGCCTCTGCCTTGGTTCTCACGTCCCGTGCGTATCTTCTGTTCCGGAAAAAATCTTTTCGGAAGTTTTATTCCGATTGGACACCGTTTAAAATCCTCCTGTGAAAAGGGTCAAAAACACGAAAAAACAGGAACTGGCACTTGGTACTAAGTTAATAAGTTTGTTCCAAAAATGATATAAAAGGCATACAAAACATCCAAAGTTTGACAAGATAATAGCATGGAACCATCAAAAATTATAGATACGTTGGATACGTATCAAGCACCGCCAAGCTTAACTCCTTCCCGTCCTCGAGTAGGGAAGTGATAAAGACTGAATTTTTGATGTGGAATGCTACCTAGCATAGTTGTCCTTTGTAACTTCTTTGTTGTGACATGAATGTTCAGATCCGTAAGATTCAAAACAATAGTTTTCTATTGCCGTGAAAACAATAATACTTGAAGCAAACTAGCAAGGTAATCATGAACTTTCGATATAACAAGGCCAAAGAAAGTTATCCCCACAAAAATCATATAGGCTGGCTATGCTCCATCATCCCCACACAACTAATTTAAATCATGCACAACCCTAGTATTGGCCAAGTAATTTTTTTCGCACTCTTACTTTCTCAAAAAAAAAATCAACTCTCACGCAATACATGAGCGTGAGCCATGGATATAGCACTATGGTGGAATAGAGTGTGGTGGAGGTTGTGAGACAAAAAGGAGGAGATGGTCAGATTGACTCGGCGTATCAAAGGGCTATGGAGATGCCCATTACTAGATATCAATGTGAATGAGTAGGGATTGCCATAAGAAGGATGCACTAGAGCTATAAGTATGTGAAAGCTCAAAAGGGGAACTAGTGGGTGTGCATCCAACTTGCTTGCTCACGAAGACCTAGGGGAATTTTGAGGAAGCCCATCATTGGAATATACAAGCCAAGTTATATAATGAAAATTTGCACTAGCATATGGTGGTGACAAAACGACAGACTCTCAATCATGAAGAACATGGTGCTATTATGAAACACAAGTGTGGAAAGAGATAGTAGCATTGTCCCTTCTCTCTTATTCTGTTTTTTTGTTGTTTGGGCTCTTTGGCCTCTTTCCTTATCTCTTTTTTTGTGGGAAACTTTGGCCTCTTTTTTTATTTCCTCACATGGGACAATGCTCTAATAATGATGATCATCACACTTTTATTTACTCACAACTCAAAGCTTAGAACAATGATGATTCTATAGGAAATGCCTCCGGCAGTGTACCGGGATGTGCAACGATCTAGCTTGGCGTATGACGTTGAAACATCTCGCTAGCTATCTTACGATCATGCAATGGCAATATGAGAGTGACGGCACAAGTCATGAGACGGAACGGTGGGAGTTGCATGGCAATATATCTCGGAATGGCTATGAAAATGCCATAGTAGGTAGGTATGGTGGCTGTTTTGAGGGAGGCATATGGTGGGTTTGTGCACCGGCAAAAATTGCGCGGCACTAGAGATGCTAGCAATGATGGAAGGTGAAAGTGCATCTATACCATGGACTCACATTAGTCATTAAGAACTCACATACTTGTCATGAAAGTTTTTATTAGTATTCGAAACAAAGTGCTAAACGCATACTCTTAGGGGAAGGGTTAGTAGGTGTTAACCATCGCGTGATCCCGACTGCAACACAAAGGATGACAATCAATAGATCAATTATGCTCCGACTTACTACCATAGAGGTTCACCATATGTGCATGTTACGGGAATCACTAAATTTGACACAAGTATTTCTAGATTCACAACACCCTACTAACATAACTCTTAATATTACCAAATCCACATCTCAAAACTAATTGAGAGGAATCAAACTTCTCTTTCTACTGAATGCACATGAAGATGGAAGTTTATTGTATCCTCTTTGGGTACCTATCACCTTTGGGACTACTTTCATAGCACAAGCCAACTGCCAAGTTACGCACCGCCGTGCTCTAAAAGATCTAAGTGAAGCACATAGAGCAAAATTGCCTAGCTCAAAAGATATAAGTGAAGCACAATGAGTATTCGAGTAAATTCACGATGAGTGCATGTATCTCTCAAAAAGTGTGCAGCAAGGATGATTGTGACACAACAAAAAGAAAAGACTCCTACGATACAAGACGCTCCAAGCAAAACACATATCATGTGGTGAATAAAAATATAGCTCCAAGTAATGTTACCGATGGATTGAAGACGAAAGAGGGGATGCCTTCCCGGGGCATCCCCAAGCTTAGGCTTTTTGGTGTCATTGAATTTGGATTGGGATGCCTTGGGCATCCCCAAGCTTGAGCTCTTTCCACTCTTTATCCCTTCGTCCATGAGAACATCACCCAAAACTTGAAAACTTCACAACACAAAACTTAAACAGAAACTCGTGATATCATTAGCACAAGAAAACAAACTACCACCTCTTTAGGTACTGTAGAAATCTTGATTTCTATTTATATTGGTGTTAGGTTACTGTATTCTCACTTTTCCATGGCTAGTACCCCCAATACTATCCATAGTTTCATCAAAACAAGCAACAAACACAACAAAAACAAAATCTATCAAAAACAGACCAGTCTGTAGCAATATGTATACTTCGTATACTTGTGGTGCCTCAAAAATTCTGAAACATTGCGACAGCCTGGGTAAAAGGCATATCAACCAGCAGCAAAAACAATCAACTCAAAATCTCTCTCTGAATGAAAATGAAAAATAATTTCGTGAGAAAAAAGTTTCTGTCTTTTTCCAGCAGGATCAAACAACCATCACCAAACTAATCGAAAGGTTTTGCTTGGCTCAAACACAAAAAGAAACACAAAAAACACAATCATAACGGAATTATGATGGTTTGGATGCCAAAAAACAGAAAGAAAAAGATAAATTCATTGGGTTGCCTCCCAACAAGCGCTATTGTTTAACGCCCTTAGCTAGGCATATGGTGATAGAATCACGTATCGTCGTCTTTGGTACTCAAACCATTAGTAGCCCTCATCATGGATTCATAAGGAAATCTTATTTTATTTCTAGGAAAATGCTCCATTCCCTTCTTTAAAGGAAATTGAAATCTAATATTCCCTTCCTTCATATCGATGATAGCACCAATAGTCCTTAGGAAAGGTCTACCAAGAATGATAGGGCATGTAGGATTGCAATCAGTATCAAGCGCAATGAAATCCATGGGTACATAGGTCCTATTTGCAATAATAAGAACATCATTGATCCTTCCCATGGATTTCTTGACAGTAGAATCCGTAAGATGCAAATTAAGAGAGCACTCCTCAATCTCATTAAAGCCTTGAACATCACATAAAGATTGAGGAATTGCGGAAACACTAGCACCCAAATCACACAAAGCATCGCATTCATAGTTTTTGATTTTGATTTTGATAGTAGGTTCCCACTCATCATGAAGCTTTGTAGGAATAGAAACTTCCAACTCAAGTTTCTCTTCAAGAGATTTTATCATAGCATCGACGATATGATCGGTAAAGGCCTTGTTTTGGCTATAAGCGTGTGGAGAGTTTAGCATGGATTGCATCAAGGAAATGCATTCAATTAAGGAGCAACTATCATAATTGAATTCCTTGAAATCCAGAGTAGTAGTGTCATTACTACTCAAAGTTTTGATATCTTCTACTCCACTTTCAATGCTTTTAGCATCAAGATAGATGGACTCCGAATCATTGGGGCGTTTTTCAACCAAAGTGGATTCATATCCAGCCCCATCATCATTAGGTTTGGTACTAGAAAACAAGGATTCAAAGGAAGTCACACCAAGCACTTCAAGATCTTCGTGATTCTTATCACGAGAACATGGCTTTTTAAGCCATTCATGTCTAGCACGAATTCGGGCAGTTCTTTCTTTGCTTTTATTCATGGAAACACACATAGCTTTCAAAGTTTCATCCAAATTGATAATAGGAGGAGCACATCTAACTTTCAAAGCATCAATATCAATAGACATTCTATCAACGCTCCTAGCCAAATCATCAATTTTGAGTAGTTTTTCCTCTATGGACGCATTGAAAATCTTTTGCGAGTTGATAAACTCTTCGATATTACTCTCTATATCAGAGGGTAATATATTGTAATTTCCATGAGTATTGTTGTAGGAGTTGCCAAAGTTATTAGAGGGGTTACTAGGGAAAGGCCTAGGAACATAGTTTCCTCTAAAAGCATTGTTGTTGCCAAAATTATTCCTACCAACAAAATTAACATCCAAGCTTGCATTGCTACTCTCAATCAAGGAAGGCAAGGGCATATCATTAGGATCTAAAGGAGCACTTCTACTAGCAACCAAATTCATTAACTCATCCGTCTTAGCACTCAATGAGTTAATTTCTTCTATAGCGTGTACCTTCTTACAAGTAGGTGACCTTTCAGTGTGCCACTGAGAGTAGTTTGTCATGATATTGTCTAGGAGTTTTGTGGATTCTCCTAATGTGATTTCCATGAACGTTCCACCTGAGGCGGAGTCCAAGATATTTCTAGAAGCGAAATTCAAGCTAGCGTAGAAGATTTGTATAATCATCCAAAGACTCAAGCCATGAGCGGGACAATTTCTAATCATCAATTTCATTCTCTCCCAAGATTTTGCAACATGTTCATGATCAAGTTGCTTAAAATTCATGATATCATTACGGAGAGAGATAATCTTAGCCGGCGGAAAATACATGGATATATAAGCATCTTTGCACTTGTTCCAAGAATCAATACTATTTTTGGGCAAATATGAAAACCAAGTTTTTGCTCGATCTTGCAACGAGAAAGGAAAAAGCTTCAATTTAATCACATCATTATCCACATCTTTCTTCTTTTGCATATTGCAAAGCTCAATGAAGGTATTAAGATGGGATGCGACATCTTCACTAGGAAGGCCCGAGAATTGCTCTTTCATAACAAGATTCAGCAAAGCAGCATTGATTTCGTATGATTCCGCACTAGTGGCGGGAGCAGTCGGAGTACTAATAAAATCAGTATTATTAGTATTCGAGAAGTCAAAAAGTTTGGTGTTTTCAGTCATGGTGACTTCAGCAAGCAAACAAGCACACAAGCGAACAGAAAGCAAGCGAGAGAAAAGGGCGAACGAAAAAGGCATTTTTTTTGTAAATTTTTGTTTTTCAGAAGTGGGGGAGAGGAAAACGAGAGGCAAAAAAGTAAATGCAAGAGATGAGTTTGCGACACTTACTTGGATGAGCTTCACCTAGAACTTGATCCTCCCCGGGAACGATGCCAGAAATCCTTCTGCTACGGCGCCAGAAGTCCCCGGCAACGGTGCAAGAAATCCTTCTGCTGCCTCTTGAGCTTGCGTTGGTTTTTCCCTTGAAGAGGAAAGGGTGATGCAGCACAGGAGCACTAAGTATTTCCCTCAGTTTTGAGAACCAAGGTATCAATCCAGTAGGAGAATCAGGCCAAGTGTCCAGAGTACCTGCGCAAACACAAACGAGCTTGCACCCAACGCTATAAAGGGGTTGTCAATCCCTTCAAGATTGATTGCAAAGTGAGATCTGAAGGCGGAAAGTGCAACGAAGTAAAAGTGTAAGGCTGAAACTATGATGTGAAGTAGACCAGGGGGCCATAGTGTTCACTAGACTTCTCTCAAAATAGCAAATATTATGGTGGGTGAACAAATTACCGTCGAGCAATTGATAGAACCGCGCAAAGTCATGATGATATCTAAAGCAATGATCATACATATAGGCATCACGTACGAGACAAGTAGACCGATACTTTCTGCATCTACTACTATTACTCCACACATCGACCGCTATCCAGCATGCATCTAGTGTATTGAGTTCATGATGAATAGAGTAACGCCTTAAGCAAGATGACATGATGTAGAGGGATAAACTCAAACCAATGATGTAAACCCCATCATTTTACCCTTGATAGCAACAACACGATGCGTGCCTCGCTACCCCTTCTGTCACTGGGTGAGGTCACCGCACGGTATGAACCCAAAACCAAGCACTTCTGCCATTGCAAGAATCATAGATCAAGTTGTCCAAACAAAACCCACAACTCGAAGAGAATTACAAGGATATGAAATGATGCATATAAGAGATCAGAAGAAACTCAAATAAGATTCATAGACAACTTGATCATAAATCCACAATTCATCGGATCTCGACAAACACACCGCGAAAGAAGATTACATTGGATAGATCTCCATGAAGATCATGGAGAACTTTGTATTGAAGATCCAAGAGAGAGAAGAAGCCATCTAGCTACTAGCTATGGACTCGTAGGTGTATGCTGAACTATTCACGCATCATCGGAGAGGTCACGGTGTTGATGAAGAAGCCCTCCGTATTCGAACCCCCCCCTCCGACAGGGCACCAGAACGTGCCCCAGATGGGATCTTCCGGAGACAGAAGATTGCGGCGGCGGAAAAGTATTTTCGTGGATCTCTCTCGTAGTTTTGGATTTTTCCTGAATTTATAGGCGGAAGAGGTAGGGCAGACGAGCCACAGGGGCCCACAAGCCTGCTAGGCACGTGCCCCCCTTTCAGCGCCTAGGGGGCTTGTGGCGTCCCCTGGTGGCCTCTGCCTTGGTTCTCACGTCCCGTGCGTATCTTCTGTTCCAGAAAAAATCTTTTTGGAAGTTTTATTCCGTTTGGACACCGTTTAAAATCCTCCTCTGAAAAGGGTCAAAAACACGGAAAAAACAGGAACTAGCACTTGGCACCGAGTTAATAAGTTAGTCCCAAAAAAGATATAAAAGGCATACAAAACATCCAAAGTTTGACAAGATAATAGCATGGAACCATCAAAAATTATAGATACGTTGGAGACGTATCACGCACCAACGAAGGCAAGCATCCATCGGAGGCCAAGTACAACTTCGAGGCCATGCTCGATGGCCCCTGCAAATTCCACAGCGAGGTCAAGCCGGCGACGCACACCGCTCGGCAGTGTAGCTGGTTCACCAAGATTGCGCGTGGCGAGGCTCTGCCGCCTGCGCCACCGCCATCTCCGCCGCCTTCCACTCCGGGAGCCTACGGGGCCGACGACGTATACCCTCAACATGACGCGATATACGCCAGCGAGCTTGATGGCAAGCACAACCAGCGCAAGAAAACGCTGGAGGTCAAGACCATCGTCCCGCCGGTCCCCCAGTACATGCACTTGTCAGACAAGCCGGTCATCTAGGGCCGCGAGGAACATCCGGCCATAATGCCGACCCCAGGCGGCTACGCGCTGGTGTTGGATCCCACCTTCGTCTCCTAGCAGAGCACGTGCCACTTAATGCAGGTGCTCATCGATGGCGGTAGCACCATCAACATCCTCTACTGCGACACCATGGAGAAGCTCGGTATCCTGGAGTCCAAGCTCTAGCCGACTCGAACGGTATTCCTTCACATCGTCCCTAGCCAGTCTTGCTCGCTGATTGATAGGGTCCGGCTGGACATGTTGTTCCTCTCACTGAAGAATTTCCGCCGCGAACCGATATGGTTTGAGGTCGTCAACCTCACCAGCTCCTACCAGACCATCTTGGGCCGGCCGACCCTGGCGAAGTTCATGGCGATCTTGCATTACGCCTATTTGAAGATGAAGCTTCCTGGCCCACACGGGATCATCACCGTGGCGGGCAATTACAAGAGTCGTGTGGAGTGACGAAGCCAATGAGGCCCAACGCAACCTCAAGCGCGCGGTGACCACAACACCGGTGCAAGCCGCACCAGCGGATAGAGAGCCCATGTCGCTCTACATCGCGGCAACCAGCTGCGTCGTCAGCATCGTCATGGCCGTCGAGCACTCGAAGCGAGGGTGAGCCCAGCCGGTCCAGCAATGTGGGGACCCCGACTTACGAGTCGAGATCGCCAATTGAACGTGCTCAGTGATCCCAAAGATCAATGCTCATCGAACACACAGACGCTGAATAATAAGAGTCTTACATCCAACGTACCGAAATAATACAACACATGACCAATAAGGTCAGGATCACAAGGTAGGGCCTATAAGGCCAAATCACACAGATACAACTAGTAGCGGAAATCTCGGGGCTAAGCGGGTGCCCATGCCATCAGCCAACACCAACAGGCATTTTGACTGGGAAGCGTCCTAGTTCGTAGGCCCGTCTCCAATGACGTACTATTCTCCAAACTCCGGTCCTTCCATGTCCGGTCAATAATATGACCAGTGGCAAGCCATCGAGTACTTTGAATGTACTCGCAAACAGTTCATGATATGAATAATGCATTTGGTAGGATAACAAGTAATATGCAATATTGGTGGATATCAGCTTAAATGTAAATAAACTTGATCATGGATGTGCAACATAAGCTAGATGGTATTTAGAAGAACAGGTTACTGATATCAATATATCTGTCAAGGGTTGAACACTCCAGGTTCACCCGATATGCCAAGTCAACAAACTTGGTTATATCAACTTTTCTCAGATAACACCATGAAACACACACACACTTGCACACTTGGTTTATGCGGAAATGACTGGACGTAGTTTGAGCGGGATTACCCAACTGTCTTTGACCGCAGACGCGGCTATTCGAATAGTTTTACATTCTGCAGAGGTTGTATGTTGTACCCACGAGATCCGGGAAACTTTCGTGTCATCCACGACTCGCGGTATATAACATACCCGAGGTAAGTACTCAATCAATGCCTTTCCCCTGATGATACTAGACAAAGAGGTCCACTCGATTGGTACTCAGCCCACATGATGTACGTCTTATGAGAACTGACTGTGGACAATATCATCCATGCGGGGAGCAATGGTGTGCTCGGAACACGTAAAAATGGCATAGTTGTCCTACCTGGCACGACCCCGTCACGAGAGTGACCACACATCACTCCCGCCTCTAGTATTGTGGCTCTTTGCTAGCACCGACCAGAGTAATCAACAAAGCCCCGTCCCATAAAGGGGTAACGTGGTTGCACATGTAAGGTTGGGACGGTCGACACATCATAAATCTATTCCCATTTCCGAAACCACTCACACCAAAATACCAGGTGCACCACTTCACCAAAAGTGGCCACCTAACTCATCATCACCCTCGGGCATTAGTGGCACCCGACGGGGTCTTCATAAGCCTTTGATTTATACCATCATCATGCTCATGCTTCTACTATGCTTAGCTCTACTTTTCAACATGATATTAGCGTGACCCTCATAGGTGGTAGGATCATGCTCAAAATGCAAGTGCTCCGGAGGAGCCATCGGTAACATCACATCGATGATTTACCGAATACTTATGATCACATGCAACAGAAATATTTGTTCTACTAACATGCAATATAGTATTTGCTCAGACATGGTCAAAGGGGTGCTTGCCTTGATCACCTAAGTATCCGGGGTCTTCAAGTCCAACTCCTTCGTTAAACGTGGTTTCAATCGTCGTAATAAATAAAGAAGCAATAAGTAGCTCACTCAAAAACATATCACAAACTCACTTTAAAATGTTGCTTTTATTCTGATTAATCCATATTGTTATTTTAAAAATATTTGTCTCTGGTTTTAGTGAAAGGATTATTTTTAAAATCACTTTAATAGAAGCAAAACTATTGCAAATAGCCTTTTTAATTATTATCAAACAAAAAGGTCATCTCAAAAATTTGTACAAAGGCTTTGTTAAGTACTACTCATTTTTAGAAGAATTATGGTGGAAAAATAAAAAAAAAATATTAAATAACCATTTTTATAAAAATCCTTTAAAACTAAATTAAACAGAAAAAGAAAAGAGGCTGGGGCTTAGGCCTGGCTCGACCTGTGGCTTGGGCCGGCCAAGCTAGCTAGCTAGCTAGCCAGCCCACGCGCGCGTGCGGGTAGGTTCAAACCTGACGCGCGGGCCCCTGCAGTGAGCGGCAGAGAGGAGAGAGGGGGAGAGAGAAGAGCTACCGATAGGTGAGCCCCACCTGTCGGGGTCGTCTTCCACCTCGAGACAGAGAGGAGGGGAGGCACGACGACGATGCTACCGACGTTCTCGAGCCCAACCGAAGGCAGAAATGGAACAACTCACCGTCGCCTACTTGTTGGTGGTCGAGGGGTCGATGGGGAGGCCCTCTTTCATCGGTGACGAGGTGGCTACGACGGAGCTGTTTTGGGAGGCTAATGAACTAGGTGCTACGGGGGTGGATTAGCTCGGGGAGGTTATGGGGAAGCTCCCTGAGGTTGCTAGGATCACGGAGGAGGTGAAAGGAGCATCGGAGCTGGGCCGTAGCCCGAGATCGACGGAGCTCCGAAGCGGCGGGGCCTCGGTCGATCTCGAGTACAGGAGCTCGCTGTGCTCAAATGGAGTGACTAGGGGTGGAATTTAGGCACTGGAGAGGAGGGATGGGGTTACTGGAGCGAGGGGTAAGGCCTATTTATTGGCCCCCGACGGGGCACCGAGCCGGTGGCCACGGTGGTTTCACCGCTGCTCGCAGGAGGGGCAGTGAGTGCGCGGGGTCGAAACCACGGTATGCAGACGTGGTTTAGGACCCGCGTGACCCACTGAGAGGGAGAGAGAGCGAGGAGGAGCGTGCACGCGTGGCCATCGTCTTTTGGTTGGATCTGGCGCACATTGGCATGCGTCGCTCTGGTCAACAGAGTGAGGGAGGAGGGGCCCTAGGGCTGCCCTGATACAGAGAGGTGGTCGGGGACTCGAATGGGCATCAGGGGGAGGCTCGAACTAGTCGGGGCTGGCCGCCTAGCTTCGGGGGCGCCCAACAGCATGCCCATATCATAGTTTTGGCATGCCACGGCATGCTGGCGCGCTCTAGGGCGCTTTGGCCGTGTCTGGGGTGTCCTGGGGCTTGGCTTGAAGATGCCTAGCCGTTTGGGAGCCGAGGAACTCTGTGCTGGCCACGGGGTGAGAGGAAAGAAGGGATGTTAGCTTTGAACCAGAACTTAGAATGGGTTTTTTCGGGTTTTCTGCTTGGATTCAAAGAGGGGCCAGTCTCCTGCAGTTGGGGAGTGGTGTTGGCTGCTTGGTCAAAGAGTTTGGAGGAAGAGCTTAGGTGTGGAGTGGGGTAGGGGCTGATTTGCTAATATGACAGAAGGTGTTTGATAGGTGTTTGGACGACAACACCTCACCACTAGTGATGAGAGTTAATAGATTAACTTTGATGCAGAACTAAGATACTCCACCAAATTTGAGCCCCATAGGACAAGTTTGGCAATGCAAACTTGAAATCACCCCCAAATGGGCAGATTTGTTCCTTCCAAAGAGAAAGCGGGTAGATCACCTCCTGCAAATCCCATTTTTGGCAGAGACTCCTCATTTGGGGTGTTGAACACTCTTGCAAAGTTTCAACCCATTTGGATAAACTTTGCAGTGTAGAGATTTTTAAACTTGGTTGTGGACAAAGAGGGTTTTAGGATTATTTAGTGAACCAAACCACCTTGTAATGAGGTGAAACTTGGTTTGGCCACTAAATATAGCTTGGGAAGGTGGCTGAAAGTTTCTAGGATTTTATTGGAAATATTTCCTTTGGGGATATTCCAAAAGGTGAAAACAGACACAATAGGTTTTCAAGGTTTTGCTCAAATATTTTGAATACAAATAGGGGTTGAATATCTTATGTATGGAAAATATATGTCCTCTGACTATCTCCAAATTTTCTTTGATTTTCTAAGGCAGAAAGTTAATTTTCCATATAGGATTATCATTTCTGGCCTCAGAAATGGACATGCATATAAAATAGGAAAATAATTTATAAAATAATTATTTTATGGTTTTGGAGAGTTAAAATACTATTAGAACCAGATCACCATCTTTGGGTAAGAGCACTCCGTGGTAATCAAGCACTTGTAGTGCAACCCAAAGCAAGGTTTTGAAATAGTCAAAAATAAGAAAAAGAATTTTGGGAAGACTAATGTTATGAAAAATATGGTTTTTGATACTACTCCATCAAGAATACAAACATACAATGACAACCATGGCACTCACAATATTGGTTTTTGATTTTTTTTAATAAACTTATATTTTGATATTACAGTGAAAGTGAGGAGAAAACAGGGTGTGACAGACCTATCCCCCTTACAATAATCTCGTCCCCAAGATTCCTAAGCTAGGTGCTAAAAAGGTACGGAAATTCGGATCAGAAATAGTGTTCATGCTCCCATGTTGCTTCTACTTCGGTGTGGTTGCTCCACTAAACCTTGAAGTACTTTACGGTGCGGCTTGTGGTGCAATGCTCTGCTTCATCCAACACGTGGATCGACCTCTCACGATAAGTGAGGTCTGGATGGATGTCGATGGCTTGATGGTAAATGTCCTTATAAAGATCTGGACGGTTTGGCGTTTGCACACACTAACGAAGTTGTGACACGTGGAAGACCTTGTGCACACCCCAAAGTTCCGGAGGTAGCTCCAATTGATAAGCAACTTCTCCACGCCTTGCCATGATCTTAAAAGGTCCAATGAACCTTGGAGCAAGTTTCCGTGTGACGTGGAAACGCTTGGTTCCCCTGAGAGGTGTGACGCAGAGGTACACCTGGTCTCCGAGAATGAACTCCACTTCTCTGCAGTGAGAGTCTGCATAGCTCTTTTGTCGCGACTTGGCTGCTTTCAAGTTTTCTCGGACAAGTTGCACCTTGTCTTCTGCCTCTTGCAGAACTTCCGGCCCAAAAATCAATCCTTCGCCGGTTTCGGACCAGTTGAGCGGGGTGCGACACTTCCGTCATTATAGCACTTCAAATGGGGCCATCTAGAGACTGGACTGATAGTTGTTGTTGTATGAGAACTCAGTGAACGGCACCCAGTCTTCCCATTTGGTCCCATGTGCCAAGACACATGTGTGGAGCATATCTTCGAGTATCTAGTTCACTCTTTCCGTCTGTCCGTCCGTTTGCGGGTGGAAAGCAGTGCTGAAAGAGAGCTTGGTTCCGAGAGCTTCTTGGAACTTCTTCCAGAATCTTGAGGTGAATTACGTGCCTCGTCAGATAATCTCCTTGGCAACTCTGTGAAGGCTCACAATACGCTCCATGTAGAGGCTAGCCAGCTTGACACCCCCATAGGTGGTACTGACCGGGATGAAGTGAGACACCTTGGTAAGATGGTCGACGATGACCCATATAGAGTCATGGCCTCTGCTGGACCTGGGTAAGCTGGTGATGAAGTCCATCCCGACTCGGCCCACTTCGATTCGGGCAGTTGGAGAGGTTGTAGCAGTCCAGCAGGTCGTTGGTGCTCAGCCTTGACTCACTGGCACATGTCACACTTGGCAATATAGGACGCTATTTCCCTCTTCATGCCATGCCACCAGAATCTTTCCCGGAGGTCCCGATACATCTTGGTGCCACCGGGGTGAATAGAGTAGGGTGTCTCATGGGCTTCCTGCAGGATCAAGTCCTTGAGTTCTGCCTTGTTGGGCACGCATAAACGTTTCCCAAACCCCACTACTCCTTGCTCATCCATCCAGAATTCTGGGTCCTTGCCTTCCTGGATCTTTTTCTTGATGCCTTCGACGCTCTTGTGCCCCTTCTAGGCCTCCTTGATGTCGTCTACCAGCATGGGCTGGACTTCGAGGTTACCTAGGAATCCTGGTTCAACTATCTCCAACCCGAAGCTTTCCATCTCTTCATACAAGGCAGGTAGCCTTTCCTTGAGCATGACATTCAAGGTGCTTGCTTTCCGGCTTAAGGCATCGGCCACCACATTGGCCTTACCGGGGTGGTATAGAATGCCGAGGTCGTAGTCTTTGATTAACTCCAACCATCTTCGCTGCCTCATACTCAATTCCCTTTGAGTAAAGATATACTTCACACTCTTGTGGTCGGTGTATATTTCACATCACTTCCCCAGAAGGTAATGTCGCCATGTCTTCAGGGCATGCACTACTGATGCCAACTCGAGATCATGGTTGGCGTAGTTTTCCTCATGCAGGCGCAGTTGCCGTGACAGGTATGCCACGACCCTGCCATCTTGCATTAGGACTCCACCGAGCCTGGTTCTAGAGGTGTCACAATATATCACAAACTCCTTGCTGATATCTGGAGTAGCCAATACCGGGGCGGTAGTCGATCTCTTCTTCAACTCCTGGAAGCTTGCTTCACACTCCGGCGTCCATTTGAACTTCTTGCCTTTCTTTAAGAGCTGAGTCATTGGTCGAGCGATGCTGGAGAATCCTTCTACGAACTTGCGGTAGTATCCCGCGAGTCCGAGGAAGCTTCTAACCTCCTTCACATCGATTGGCGACTCCCAGTTGGTTACCGTGGTAATCTTGGAAGGATCGACCGCCAATCCATTTGCCGTCATGGTATGACCCAAGAATCCAACTTCGTGCAACCATAATTGGCATTTGCTGAATTTGGCATAAAGTTGGTGTTCTCGAAGCTTCTCCAACACTAACCTCAAGTGTTGCTCATGTTCTTCTTCGGATTTGGAGAATATTAATATGTCATCGATGAATACTACGACAAACTTATCCACGTATTCCATGAAGACTTTGTTCATGAGGTACATGAAGTATGCCTTTGCATTTGTCAATCCAAACGACATGACAGTGCACTCGTATAAACCGTACCGGGTCACGAATGCAATCTTTGGTATGTCTTCATGTCGGATCTTCAGTTGGTAATATCCAGATCGGAGATCGATCTTGGAAAATACCTTGGCTCCATTTAGCTGGTCAAATAAGTTTTCAATCTTGGGGAGTGGGTACTTGTTCTTGATCATGACTTCATTGAGGGAACAGTAATCGACATAGAGTCTGAGAGTCCCATCCTTCTTAGACACGAACAAAACAGGTGATCCCCAAGCTGATGCACTCGGACGAATGAACCCTTTCTTGAGTTGCTCATCCAGCTGCTTCTTCAGCTCTGCTAGCTCTTTGGATCCCATCCTATAAGGCTTCTTATAGATAGGCCTTGACCCGGGCATGAGTTCAATGATGATCTTGATGTCTCGATCAGGAGGCATCCCTGACAGCTCATTAGGAAAGACGTCTGGGTATTCACAGACTATCGACACTCGATTCATCTGTTCTCCCGATAGGCAATTTACTCGCGGGACTTGAGTGGATGTCGGCTCAGGGACATACTTGACTTTGACCCCTTGGTCACTTGTCATGGTAATAGTCCTGTTGGCACAGTCTAAGATGCTCTGGTGCTTGGCCAACCAATCCAGTCGAAGGATCACTTCTAAGCCTTGCAACTTAATGACAATGAGATCTGCTGAGAAGCTTATCCCACTAATATTGATCCCGACTCCTCTACATCCTAGGTTGGTCCTTAACACCACTCTCGGGGTATGTACTGCCATTTGCCCATTAAGTAGGGTAGGCTTCAAACCACATTTTTATGCAAACTTCTAAGTAACAAAAGAATGCGAAGCACCACAATCAAACAATATTGTTCTTGGGGTGGAGTTGACGAGGAACGTACCCAGAGTGCAGTCCGGGTCTTCCTGTGCTTCTTCTGCGGAGATGTGATTAATACGTCCCCTGCTGTGGTACTGCTGATTGCAGGGAGCTTGGTTCCTGCCTGGCGCTCCTTGACCTTGTCCCTGATTTGGCGCATTGGGGCGTGGGGCATCGGGATTCTTGTTGGGGCACTGCCTAGAATAGTGCCCAACTTGTCCACATCCAAAACAGGTAACCTGTCCCGGGTTGTTGGTCTTGACTCCACTGTTATTTGGTGGGTTGATTGCTGGCTTGGTGTTGACTTGCTGCTGGGGCTGGTAGTTCTGGCGGAATGTTGGTGCCTTGTATTGATGTTGCTGATAACTGGGTCTTGCTGGGGCTGACTGCCATGGGTGTGGTTTCGGGTTACTGGGTCCTCCACTACCCATCAGCTTGCGCTTACGGGCATCGTCCATTGCTTGACGCTTATCCTCCAACATGAGGGCCTTGTTAACCAGATCGCAGAAGCCCCGGCATTCACAAACAACCAGTTGATACTGGAGTGACTGCTGCAGTCCATCCATAAAGCGTTCCACTTTCGGCCTCAGTGTTGACGTCTTCTGGTGCATATCTTGACACGAGTATAAACTTCTGCAGATACTCCTTGATGGTTCCACTGCCTTGCCTCAAAGCTCAGAATTGCCGCTTCTTAATGGTCAGCATTCTAGGAGGAATGTGAGCAGCGCGGAATCCTTCATTGAATACTGCCCAAGTGATAGCTTTCCCTTCTCGCATGATCTGGAACCCGTCCCACCAAGCTCTGGCCGTGCCTCCGAGACAGTGAGAAGCATAAAGGACTTTCTCGCGATCATCGGTGCACTTGACCAGTGCGAGGAGGTCTGAGATAGTGCGGATCCAGTCATCGGCATCCAATGGTTAAGTTGTCTCGGTGAATATAGGAGGCGTAGTCCTCATAAACTCAGATAGAGTAGAGCGACCGTTGCCATTTCCGTTTTGCGGCGGATTGTTCACCAAGACTTGAGCCAGCTGTTGGATGGCGGCATTGTTGGCTTGACGTTCCTCTCGGAGAGCTTGGAGGTAGTGAGCCACAGTCAGGCTTTCCGGAGGAGGCGGCGATGGAGGAATATTGTCTTGCTCCTGCTCTTGGTGATCTCCAGCTTGAGCATTCCCACCGGTTCCCTGCTGCTGGCCAGAGGTGGCAAGGCCGGGGTTGCCGAAGGTGCTGGTGCGTGTTGAAATCACCATCCTGTCAGGGGAGTAGACAGGTCAACATGCCAAATTGGCCGGGATTCATTAGGGATGATGCTCTAAATAAGGGGGTTTGGTACTGTGCTAAGTCGCTTACAAGCTGCCGTGTGAGAGTTTCAAACAAAGGTTTTTGGGAAATCTAATGCATTGAATTAAAACAAGTGATGTAGTCGCTTACAAGCTGCCTAAGGCAGAAATGCGTCTTGCATCATACAAGTTATCACAACCTCATGGTTCACATGAACCGATACACAGACTCAACTACGCTTGGGGAAGAATCCTAATTGCCTAAGTCTTACTTCTAAGCGGCGTACTGCTCGGTCTCGTAGGCAGGCTCTACAAGGTCTTCTTCTTCATCCTCATCGGTAACTTCCTCCTTCAGAGGTGTGGGAGAGGGAAGTGGTCCATCACAGCGTCTCTTAGTCGGTGAAGCGGTGAGGAGCTCAGTCTACTCTTCCATGGTCAGACGACGACTTTGAATGGGAGTGGCCTGGAGCGGTGGTATTCCTCCTCAGAAGGCAATGGCTGACTGCCCTCCGGGTGCTCCTGACTTGTTAACCTTTCGGGTCTTCATCTTCTCCACGCGAAGTAGGTCCTTGACTTGGTGTAGCTCTTGGCGAAGCATCATCGACTGCTTTGATCAGAAGGTGAGTGAAGGTGTTGGCGAAGAGGCTAAAGTATGTATGAAACCGGAGTGGCGTTCCATCCTCCGAAGATGGGTTGAGTGTCCAACTCCCGTCAATTCCGTCCTAGGTGACGAGTAGCCGGCTCATTAGCCATCTCGGGAAGGATATCACGGAGACGCACGAGAGCCTCTTGTGTGGCTGTCTCCACTACCAACATCAGATTCTCCATTTGTGGTCCTTCGAAGAACCAACTAGTTGGGAGTCGTTAGCCTTCACTATCACGTCCACGTGATATTCCTTGGTGTCGGTGTTGACCCACTGCTCGTGGTAGAGAAAAATGGGCGTGCGGTGTACTTGACACTTCTCGAGGCTATCTCCCAAAAGTAGGGGAAAGCCTGTCTCTAGAAGCATCTCAGGTACGGCGGCCATCTACAAGGTTGTAGGAGAGGGTCAGAAATTTTTGGTGGGTGCAGAAAATCTCATTTGTAAGGGCTGAGTATACTATTCGTCTCGGCTATCGTCCATGCTAAGGCTTCCTACAGTCAGGATTTCTCTGATACCAGCTCTGTGGGGACCCCGACTTACGAGCCGAGATCGCCGAATGAACATGCTCAGTGAGCCCAGAGATCAATGCTCACCAAACACACAAATGCTGAATAATAAGAGTCTTACATCCAACATACCAAAATAATAAAACACATGACCAATAAGGTCAAGATCACAAGGTAGGGCCTATAAGGCCAAATCACACTGATACAACTAGTAGCGGAAATCTCGGGGCTAAGCGGGTGCCCATGCCACTAGCCTACACCAACATGCATTCTGACCGGGAAGCGTCCTAGTTTGCATGTCCATCTCTGATGAGGTACTCTTCTCCAAACTCCGGTCCATGTCTGGTCAATAATATAACCAGTGGCAAGCCAGTGAGTATTTTGAATGTACTCGCAAATAGTCCATGATATGAATAATGCATTTGGTAGGATAACAAGTAATATGCAGTATTGGTGGATAGCAACTTAAATGTAAATAAACTAGATCATGGATGTGCAACATAAGCTAGATGGTATTTAGAAGAACAGGTTACAAATATCAATATATCTGTCAAGGGTTGAACACTCCAGGTTCACCTGATATTCCAAGTCACCAAACTTGGTCATATCAACTCTTTCTCACATAACACCATTAAACACACACACACACACACACACACACACTTGCACACTTGGTTTATGCAGAAACGACTGGACGTAGTTTGAGCAGGATTACCCAACTATCCTTGACCGTGGACACGGCTATTCGAATAGTTTTACTCTCTGTAGAGGTTGCACGTTGTACCCACAAGATCCGGGAAACTTCCGTGTCATCCACGACTCGCGGTATATAACATACCCGAGGTAAGTACCCGATCAATGCCTTTCCCCTGACGATACTATACAAAGAGGTCCACTCGATTGGTACCCAACCCACATGATGTACGTCTTGCGAGTACCGACTCTGGACAATATCATCCATGCGGGGACCAACGATGTGCCCGGAACACGTAAAAACAGCATAGTCGTCCTACCTGGCATGACCGCGTCACGAGAGTGACCGCACATCACTCCCGCCACTAGTATTGTGGCTCTTTGTTAGCACCGACCAGAGTAATCAACAAAGCCCCGTCCCATAAAGGGGTAACGTGGTCACACATGTAAGGTTGGGACGGTAGACACATCATAAATCTATTCCCATTTCCGAAACCACTCACACCAAAATACCCGGTGCACCACTTCACCAAAAGTGGCCACCTAACTCATCATCACCCTCGGGCATTAGGGCACCCGACGGTGTTTTCATAAACCTTTGATTTATACCATCATCATGCTCATGCTTCTACTATGCTTAGCTCTACTTGTCAACATGATATTAGCATGACCCTCATAGGTGGTAGGATCATGCTCAAAATGCAAGTGCTCCGGAGGAGCCATCGGTAACATCATATCGATGATTTACCGAATACTTATGATCACATGCAACGGGAATATTTGTTCTACTAGCATGCAATATAGTATTTGCTCAGACATGGTCAAAGGGCTTCTTGCCTTGATCAGCTAAGTATCCGGGGTCTTCGGGGTCTTCAAGTCCAACTCCTTCGTCAAATGTGGTTTCTATCATCGTAATAAATAAAGAAGCAATAAGTAGCTCACTCAAAAACAAATCACAAGCTCACTTAAAAAATGTTGCTTTATTCTAATAAATCCATATTGCTATTTGAAAAATATTTGTCTCTGGTTTTAGTGAAAGGATTATTTTTAAAATCACTTTAACAGACGCAAAACTATTCCAAATAGTCTTTTTAATTATTATAAAAGAGAAAGGTTGTCTCAAAAATTTGTACAAAGGCTCTGTTATATACTACTGTTTTTTAGAAGAATTACGGTGGAAAAATAATTAAAATATATTAAATAACCATTTTTATAAAAATCTGTTAAAACTAAATTAAACAGAAAAAAGAAAAGAGGCTGGGGCTCAGACCTTGCTCGGCATGTGGCTTGGGCCGGCCGAGCTAGCCACCCAACCAGCCAGCCCACACGCGCTTGTGGCTAGGTTTAAACCTGACGCGTAGGCCCATGCGGTCAGTGGCAGAGAGGAAAGAGGGGGAGAGAGAAGAGCCACCGACAGGTGAGCCCCACCTGTCGGGGTTATCTTCCACCTCGGGACAGAGAGGATGGGAGGCACGACGGCGACGCTAACAACTTTCTCGAGCCCAGCCGAAGGCAGAAATGGAACCAACTCATCATCTCCTATCTGCTGGTGGTCGAGGGGTCGACGGGGAGGCCCTGGCTCACCGACAACGTGGTGGCTACGACGGAGCTGTTTCAGGAGGTTAATGAACTAGGTGCTACGGGCATGGATTAGCCCGGGGAGGTGATGGGGAAGCTCCGTGAGGTTGCTAGGATCACGGAGGAGGTGAAAGGAGCGTCGGAGCTGGCCCGTAGCCCGAGATCGACGGAGCTCCGAAGCGGCGGGGCCTCGGTCGATCTCGAGCACAGGAGCTCGTTGTGCTCAAATGGAGTGGCTAGGGGTGGAATTTAGGCACTTGAGAGCTGGGATGGGGGTGCTGGAGCGAGGGGGAAGGCCTACTTATAGCCCTCCGATGGTGCATCGAGCTGGTGGCGCCGGTGGTTTCACTGCGGATCGTAGGAGGGGAAGTGAGTGCTTGGAGTCTAAACCACGGTATGCGTACATGGTTTAGGACCAACGTGACCCACTCAGAGGGAGAGAGAGCAAGGAGGAGCGTGCACGCGTGGCCATGGTCTTCTAGTTGAATATGGCGTGCGTGGGCACTGATGACGCGATGATGTATATACTTCTCGCCCCTCATTGGATACCCCAAGTGGAAGGTGGAGATGTAGTCAGCAACAAATTTCCCTTACATGGAGACTGTAAGGTTTATCGAACTAGTAGGACTCCTATGCTCAACAAGTAGGTGTCTTCCACCCTGGCGCTAGCATAAGACGTGGACCTACAGACACAACAAATAACTTTTCTCCCAACGAGTACAAAGAGGTTGTAATTCTCTCTGTCCTTGTAGTTTGCAAATGATCAAAACACAAGCGGAAAGGTAATAGTGATTGCAACGGAAAAGTAAATGAAAGCGGTAAATGATGGAAGTGTAACAATGATGGTGATATGGACCGGAGTCACATGATGTTCACTAGTGATGTCTCTCTCCCACAAGACGATAAACAACTATGCTAGGGTAAACAAATCATAGTTGGGCAATTGACAGAATTATGAACACACCGCAATGCTAATTATGCTACTTGATAGTTAGAGGTTCAATTGTAATGGGCAGTACGCCAAGACAAGTAGACCGTTTATTCATCAGCATCTACTTACTAATCATCCACCTTGAGATATCTATCTAGAACATCTCGCCGGTATTAAGTTGCGAGCCCCACCCAAAGTGTAAACTCAAAGCAATGGACAACTGCATTAACGAACTATGCATAAGGTAAACAATATTTACAATCGTTGTCACAAGCACCGTTGTTTTCTCCCTGGTGGAAACAACACATCCCCTAGTCTCATGTTTCTGTCACTCAAGCTAGACATCGAGGGGCATGTACCCACAATCATGCATAACGCTCCCTCTTGGAGTTACAATATACTACTCGGCCAAAGCAATAAATAGCAACGGAGAACATGCATGAATCACTAAGGAACATAATATAAAAGGATAATCAAATATATAACTCATAACAATCTGAACATAATCTCATAATCCATCGGATCCCAACAAACCGAGTATAGCAAAATCAAGAGAATTACATAGATGCCTTGATCATGTAGGGTAGCTCACAAGGACTAACCTTTGAAGCACAAGATTGGAGAGAAGACTTCACACAGATACTGGTCATGGACACATGGTCCAAGGAGGACTACTCACGACACGTCCAGGAAGCGTCCATGGCGGTGGAGAAGCTCCCGGAGGTCAATCCTCCCTCCGAAAACGTGCCGGGAAGAGGTCTCCTAACGCTCTCGATCTTGGAAGCGATGCGGCGGTGGAACGATGGAGAAATTCGCGATTCCAGAAAGTGTGTGAGGGTTTCCTCACGGAACACTAAATATAGGCCAAAGGAGGGCACCGGAGGAGGTGGGACCCACCCAGGTGACCTCCTGGTGCGGCCTAGCGCCTGACCGCACCAGCAGGCCGCGTGGGAGGCCCCTGTCCCCCCTGGCCCTCCTTTGGTGATCCCGAAGCTTCTGTTTCGCTGATTTTTTTATATATTTTTCTGGATTTTTTCGGGGTTCGGAAAATTGAGTAAAATCCCCTGCAAAATAGACATCAGCAAATAGAAACTAGCACTAGGTGCACTGAGTTAGTAGGTTAGTCCAATATGTGTAAAATGATATAAAAGTGTAGCAAAACATATAACAATGTCACCCAAAAGTTGATGGAACAAGCAGAAATTATAGATACGTATGGGACGTATCAACATCCCCATGCTTAATTTCTGCTCGTCATCGAGTAGATAAATGATAACACAATAATTTTTGTGGTGACATGCTAATCACAGACAAGAACTTCAAAGTAAAGCAAGTGAGATATGCAATTCAAGTCAAGACAATAACAAGCAAGAGTCTATATCTAGTATTGAATTTAGCAAAGTAAGAACATAAAGGTGCAAGAGCTCTCGCTGTCCGTGACTGGAATGTCTCCAAATGGTGTTTCATGAAACAAGTGGGAGATGGGTTCAGAGATAAAATATTTTTTTTAATTGAGAACTCAATCTACTAAACCTCACACTTAGTCTCCTTCAGAATCTTATTTTGACTCATCCCCAGACTACTTGTGCGACACAAGTCAAAATGATCCTTTCCCTTTCGATTTTGAGCACTCATTCAATGGATGAGCGTAAGCAAGATACGTTGGCACTTAGGATGGCAAATATAATAATGATGGGGAAGTAAGACAAAAAGGGTGTGAAAGACTCACATCAATGAGGACAACCATAGGCGAGAGAAAGCCAAATGATAGATATGATGTGAGGAGTAGGGATTGCCATGTAACGGATGCACATATGAGCTAAGGTAAGCTCGCCAATGGAACTAGTGGGGGTGCATCCAACTTGTTTGCTCATGAAGACCTAGAGCTCATTTGAGGAGCCTCATCATTGGAATATGCAAACCAACACTACAACATGGCAGAGCTTTCGTAAGACCATATTATGTTACTACAGGCCAAAAAGGTGTTACTAGGACATGTAGTAACACATTCTAAAATGTATTCCATTAGACTGTGTTACTAAGTCGTGTCCACTGTCACACATAATAATTGTTACCATCTCTTAATAATTGTGTTAAATTTAAGTTGCAGTAACATGCATATCATGTGTTACTAGATACATCGGTAACACATTATTGTAGTTATAGTAATGCCCGTAGTAACATATTTTCATAGATGTAGACCATTGATGGTAACATACTTTTATACATATAGTAACACAACAGGTAACACCTTTTTAGCTTCAAAACATAATATCCAAATATTGTAACATTATAATTTATACTTGTCATTACCCCAGTAGCACACTTTGTCACTCTAGTAACACCACCATTAAGAATACTATATTAGCATCTCAACATAATTATTGTATTTTTTCTTTTATTAAACACAAATTAGGTTCACATTTTATTGAATGTACATTTATTTCATAAAATTGTCGTACTTGCTCAAATAATTAATTATTTTATTATATGCTTGTCATCATTAATATAATATAGAAATTGAAGTGCAACACATACACAAATTTAAAATTTCTAGATATTTATTACAACTATACATATGCGTAGGACGCATAAGAATTACAAGAAAGAAATACCGATGGTATTGGTGCAACAATATATCATCCATACCAATGACTAGGAAACACATTCATGAAGAATATTACAACATATCATTTGCATCAATTTGACTAAAGGAAAAGATCTTATGAATGATATTACATTTATCAATCTATCAATATAAACTAATAAGTAAAATCTTCAAATTATATTTGCTTCTTGATCCAACCGAAGAATTCAGCTGCAACTCAATTATGCTTCATTTTCGAATCTGTAAAAGAAGATTGGATGTTATAGTTATATGATTAAATGTATACAAAAATGATTTCAGAGTATAGAAGAAAGACAACTTACAAATGCCGACGGCCAAGAAGTTACGTATCCTAAAGAAGAAGGATCACCAATTGTCTTGCAAACACATACTTTTTTTATTAAGTCCTCAGTGTCCACAAGAGGTTCATCTATGCGCACAAGCGAAAATTTGGCACCTAACTCAATACCACCAGCCTGTGATTAGTACTCCGAATTGCAACATATGCAACATTTGCTTGTTTGGATATTTCAAAGTATTTAGAACTACTTTGGAACCAACCTTATGACAAATATTAGCATTCAATGAAAATGACGATATAATATGAATGAACTATATGTCAGTAAATACACATGGTCATAGTTCCGAAAGAATAGCTGCGGTCGTGCACACATGTGGGTAGCGGCAACACACGTAGGGTGTGCAATAGGTGGACAAGTGCAATGGGAACACATGCGCTAGGATGGAATGAAGGCAGCAGCCGACGAGTGTCAATCTGGACGCGACATCGGTCTTGATAGGAAGAGTATAACGACATCGAGTCAGTCATCAGCTTTGCAAATTCAGAATTTTATTGATACCATTTACCAATGAGTTATAGTTTTTTTTTTGAACAAAACTTGCATCATATTGCAAAGTGGTAGCAGAGGCTACCACCATGGAGAAACTCCCTCTAAGATTTTTTTGGTTCAGGTATAAATCATAGTGTAGCTCCATGGCAACTACAAACAATGTTTGATATTTTTAGTGTTCTAAGCTTAAGAATTTGTAAGCATAATGGCAACGAGTGAGCATGGACGGGTGTTTGTGCAAGTGCTTACCAACAGACTGGCTACTGGCATTGATTCAGATGTAGAAGCTGTCAGGATATATGTTATGGTAATTAATGTGTAGGTTCCCTGAAGCTGGTCCTACATTTTGATCTGTTCTAGTCAGGTTGCTCTGTTATTTGTGGACAAGTGCTCACCTACAGATTGACTACTTTCCCCAAGAGTTGCTGATCAGCAGGTTGTCCAAACCTGGAGGTAAGAATTACGGGAATCAGGTAGATAATTGTGCTACATTGCTACTTAATTTTGGATGCTATCATGTGAGGTGCTGCAAGAAGTACAAGGTTCAATGGTTGCAACCTATATGCAGTTTCCAAAATTGCAGAAATATTCAGCAATTAACATTAGGCTTATTGATTTATTGGTTCTTGGATGGTAACAACATGCATCATGTGTAAATATTTTCCATCACCAAACACATGACTAAACAGGGTATTGAAAAAAACAAAATTGTATTAGCCAAAAGGGGCACCTCTGATAATAGCAGCACATACCAACCTGGGCTGGATCTATGTGGTCGTCGTCCAGAAGTGCGCTGCCATACGACTGTCTGGTTGTGGGTGTGGTCGTGCTCGGAGGGAGGCAGAGAGGGAACCCATCCTCAGATATCACCCGAGACCGATTGGTCTCGTCGGGGCATGGGGAGGAAGTGAGACAACAGATGAGGAGCACGACGATGTACTCACCGTTGCCTCCCTCGAGTTGCACATTGACGTGATTCCCAGATCCATCAGAGGAGCACGTCGGAAGAGCCAGCCCTCGCAAAGCGACGACGGGAGGAGGAGGTCGAGGTGCTTGCGGCGCCCAGCGTGAGGAGGCCGCTATCGTCATGATGTTCGCGTGATAGAGATGGAGAGGCACCGGATCCATGGATCCCGACGGTGAAAAACACTTGACCTCAGAGCAACTGCCTCATCGGAGATCTTAGCTAGCTCGGGAGGGATGTAGAAAAGGAAGGAGAGATCCATGAGGAGGGGCGCGGCGGCCGTCATGTTACTTCAGATCTAACTGCCCTCGCCTATCACGGGGGAGGGAGAGATATAGGGTTACAGGGCAGGGATTTAGTTTCAAAAATTTATATTTAGTTGCTTATATGACCCCGTCACTTCAACTTTGGATCTCAATGGCACGACCTCTAAAATATTTCTTCTGTTGTTTATGAAAATTAATGGCGGATTTCAAAATTGATAGATCTAAAAAATGTGGCATAAGTACATAAGTGTTTCTTCTTGAAGGCACATAAGTGTGATTGTTTGACTCAAGGAATTCCAACGATTGTAAATTGTCGCACGTTTCAAAAATGCGGCAAAATAACTGTATAGTTTATATTCGTAGATCAATTTAATATGTGTGCTCTTGACATGTATGGTCGTCGAGTCATCCAAAAATCCACGCCAAATTTGATTAATATTGTATTTAGGAAAATAGTGTCGAAATAGTTAGGTATTTATCAAAACCAAAGAATATTATGTTGGCATGTGGGCCCTATATGTTAAGATAATGGTGGTATACTCATGCAATTGATTTTAGATTTTTCTATTTCCCCTATAATAGAGACCGTAACACTTTGGATCGACACAGGATTATGTGTTATTTTACAGTAACACATCTCCCAGCGCATATTTATATGTTACTCCGTAATATCTCTGTAACACAATAATGCAACACATGATTATATGCTACTTGGTTGATATCGTTGTAACACCTTTTTAGTCCTCATAAAGTATGTGTTACTGTCGAAGGCCGCAACACAAATCGTGTGTTACAGAAATTCTAATTGTAACATATTTTACTATGTGTTACATGATTGTGTTACCAAAGCTCTGTTCTGTTGTAGTGCAAGTTCTATAGTGTAAGGGTCCCCACATAGTTATGCATGAATGATAATCTCTATGTAGTACCAATATAGAAATGGAGTACGAGTGTGGATATTTCAAAAGGAATAGTAGTGTTGCCCCTTTCTCTCTATTTTTTATTTCTTTCCTTTTTCTTTTTCTCTTTTTTATTTTTGTGGCCTCTTTGGTTCTTTCTTTTTATCTCTCAGTTGTCCTCTTTGGGATCTTTCGTTTTGTCCACTTTGGGATCTTTTCCTCACTTAAGGGCAACACTCTATGTTTTACATGAATAGAAAGAAAAACCATCACACTTTATAAGAAGTACTCAACATAAAGACAAGTGAAAACTATCATGATGTATGCAAATGTATGCCTCTGCCACTGTACCAGGATATGCAATGATACTAGCGCGTAATGTAGCAGTATGAGGGCATGGACCAAGTAGCATGCGGCTCTATGATCAAGCAATATCATGTATGACATGAAGATCAAGTCATGATATGGTGGATGTTGCATGGCAATGTATCTCAGAAAGGCTATGGAAATGCCTTAATAGGTAGGTATGGTGGCTGTTTTGAGGAAAGATATAATGAGGCTTATGTATGACAGAGCGTATCATGTCATGGGTTTGGATGCACCGGCGGAGTTTGCACCAACTCTCAATGTGAGAAAGGGCAATGTGCGGTACCGAAGAGGCTAGCAAAATATGGATAGTGGAAGTGCCAACAATCGAATACTCACATTAGTCCGAAGAACTCATACACTTATTACCGGTAACTCTCTATCTAGTTAGGAAATTCCCAAAGAAACAAGTACCCCGAGGAGGAATGTTTGGGGGTTTGGTTATCCTTGTGCATCCTCGACTCATGGTAACGTGAGGGTACTCTATATATTCGAACCCCTCCAAAGGTTAGCGATCAATTTAGTAGCTAGAGTTCTCAACTAATTTTAGTTTTTGAAAAACACACAGATTTCCCAAAATACGACACCTATTACTAATAGTCTCAAGCTCTTGGCACCAATAGTCCAAACATTACTCAAATGAACACCTCAAAGCTATTGCAAGTTACTACTATACTTAAATAGCAACCTCAGTTACCTACTCATGCAAGACACACAACTCAGTGCAATGAGCCAACTCTCTAAACAAGATTAGCATGATAACTCAAGAGAGTTCCAAAATCAACCTAAATAAAATCTCTTAAAAATATAAGCATGAAAATTAAGAGCTAAGCATGTTAGTAGCTACGAAAAGATGAAGAACACACAAAAAGATAAGCATGAAAAGCTATGTTGTATTCTAGAGTGGAATGGAGCGTGTCTCTCTCCCAAACAAGGTAGGCTAGGTTCTGACTTGTTATGACCAGCAAACTGAACTAAAACAAAACTAAAAAGCAAATAGTGGGACGCTCCAAGCATAGCACATATCATATGAAGTGATAAAAATATAACATGGAGATGGACGAACTAATGATTATTGACAGAGAAGGGGATGCACGAGAGCATCTGTTGTGGTTTTGTCACCGCAGATGTCCTAGTGAAAGGACTTAATGATGGAGCCATCGCACCTTGGTGGCGACTCAAAGTTGTTGAACGGGAGCGGGACTCAGATTTACCCAGTTTCGGCCCCTCGTGAGGAGGTAAAAGCCTACGTCCTGCTCTGTGTTGTATTGATGATGTTTCTAACCTGCCCTACGTAACTCGCCTGACCTAGCTCTCGATGATTTCTAACCTGCCCTATCCTCCCCGGGGACTCGCCTTTATATATAGGTCGAGGCCTTAGGGTTTACAAGAGTCCCCACCACGATATAGATCGTGGTTTCCTTTATCTCTAAGTCGCCGTGCTTTCCAAGACTGGAAACCTCCTCGATGGCCTATCGTCTGTGTAGATCTTGAACCACCATCCGGCTCCTGGGCCCTCTGGGCCAAGGCTTGCATCGCCAAAGGATAAGTCGCCCACTTGGTGACCCGGCCCAACTAGGGCGGGTCATGTCGCAGATAATATCCCCAACATTAGACCCCAGATTGACTTGAACCTGTTCACGCCAATAAACCCTTACCTAGTTTAGGGGCGACTCATTCCGCTCCTTTTATGCATCATACGCTTAAGACGCCATCCTTCATAGAAATATCCAAGTCGCCGAACCATTTCTTGATGACATCATCTTATCCCTTTAATCTCGGAAAAATTATGAAGCAATCCCCAATGGATCTCGCGGCACAGGTATCCCAAAAATCTTGGCCCTATTATTGCGAATCTTTAACTTGTCTTTTCGGTTCCCGCTCAAGGCGCCTCGATTCCAGCGCCCATCCTATTAAATAGGCTCGGGAAAGGGAACAAAAAGCATCTCCACCTACTCACTTCGTCTGCCTCTTCTTCCTCGCGACCACACCAAGAACTCCGTCGCCGCTCGAGGAACTCCATCACCGGCCACCGCGTCCGACGCATCTCCGAGCCAACCAAGGACGCAACATTCACCATGGATCTCCCACGGTCACTTCCAAATGCCATTATCAGGTCAGTCCTTCGCCATTATAAATACATCTTAGCTCCTCGATGTTCGTCGTTTGCCGGTTTCTTAGAACACCTCGAACGCCTCCACATATGCTGATTGATTCGTAGTAGTAATAGGCACGGTAGCATCGACCGTATCCTCAACCGATTAGCTCCTGTTTGAGGAACCAAAAAGGCTTCGGTCAGATCACCCTCACTGTATTTACCCTAGCCATGGCCTGTTTCACCTTATCCATGCCCTTTTCCGTTCATTTTAACTTGTTCGTAGATCTATATTTCACTGCCTGCTGTGTAGAAAACGGTTTGTAGATTCAAACTTCATCATTTTACTGTACGTCTTCGATGCCCCGGGACGCCTTCTCTGAGTGATAAGAAATTCCTAAATCACCATTGTGCCCCAATCTGGTCCTCTATTGACGAGTTAATAGATTCTCTTAGTCACTCGGCAAGTGTTTCGGCGACTTGAGAGATTCTCTTAGCCACTCAACAAGGGTTTGGCTAGCTGAAAGATTTTCTTAGCCACTCAACAAATATTAGGCGGGTTAACTTACCCATGACCTTTTCCTCTGCAGCTATGGGTGCCGTTTTCAAGGCCGATTGGCTCCCAACCAAAGTTGATGACGCCTTCCTAAATGATTGCGTAAAAACTGGGAACCTTGATCCAAAGGAAGTCATCGGATGGCGATCTGGACTAGGCGATGAAATTCCCAACCCGAAGGAAGGGGAGATAGTTGTTTTTGCTGAACACCTCAAACGAGGGTTTAAGCCGTCAGGATCAAAGTTCCTCAGAGACGCTATGGCCTTCATGAACGTCCAACTCCAAGACCTGGGCCCAACTCGATCGGCAACATGTGCGAGTTTCAAGTATTCTGTGAAGCTTACCTGCGAATGGAACCATCAGTCCCTTTGTTTTGGCACTTCTTCCATCTGAATCACCAGACCGAGTTCTCTAACGGCCCTAGCTTAGAACTTGGAGGTGTTAACGTTCAACGATGCAGGGATAGCTCATTCCCATCACTCGCCATGCCTAGCCACCCCAAAGGCTGGGGCGAGTCTTGGTTCTATTGCCGGGACACTTCCCCTCCGTGTGAAAACAAACTCCTCGCCTACAAGAAGGAACGTCTGCCCACAAACTTCGAACTTCCAGACAAGCTCAGCGAAGAAGAAGAGTCGGATTTCATTCAAGTGCTATCCGAGTTGCGATCTTTGACAAACAATGGTCTTTGTCGTTGTTTTGTCACCGCAGATGTCCTTGTGAAAGGACTTAGTGTTGGAGCCATCGCACCTTGGTGGCGACTCAAAGGGGTTGAACGGGAGCGAGGCAGAGATTTACCCACGTTCGGCCCCTCGTGAGGAGGTAAAAGCCTACGCCCTGCTTTATGTTGTATTGATGATGTTTCGATTACAAGGAGGGCGTAACTCGCCTGACCTAGCACTCGATGATTTCTAACCTAACCTCTCCTTCCCCGGGACTCGCCTTTATATACATGTCGAGCCCTTAGGGTTTACAAGAGTCCTTGCCATTACGCAGGTCATGATTCTTTCTATCTCTAAGTCACCGTGCTTTCCAAGACTTAGAGACCTTCCCAATGACCGACTCTTCACGAGGATCTTGAACCTCCATCTAGCTCCTGGGCATTATTGGGCTAAAGTTTGAATCGCCAATGGATGAGTCGCCCTCTTGGTGACCCGGCCCAACCTGGGCGGGTCACACAACAGATAATATCCCCAACAGTCTTACTGGAGTTGATCTAATCCGCTGCTGGGTGGAATGGTGCATTCTTCCTTTAAGTCACCGAGACGGCTTGATGTGCGAGTTTGATGGTACTTTGGACCATCCCCAATGCTACTTCCACACAACACTCACAGAGGAAGACATTGTGAGCATCATCAAGAAGCTAACCGGCGAGCCTTTGGCCAAGTGCAGCCAGATAGGGCTTAAGCCAAGATTAACCCGGCTCCTAAGGTAAATAATTTAACCTGCCCTTGGTTCATTCTTTCCGACTTACTCGAATTCTGACTTGCATAATGACAATCCCACCTCAGAAAGGCGACCGATTCTGGTCAAAAAGGCCGAAAAAGATTGCCATGAAGCAAGCCAAACCGCCTCCAAAGAAGAAAACCAAGAGTAAAAACAAAACCGCCATCGCCGAATTGTCTGATGTGGACGAATCCCAAGTCGGCGAGGCGTCTTCAGAGGTAAAATTTTATCTTCTTTGTCTTGACGCCCTTTGCTCAAATTTGTGCTTATATCTCTGCATTTCTATGTATTGAATGACGATAACGAAAGCCAGGATGACGCCGTAGAGGTAATTTCTATTTCTTCTGACTCATCTTCTCCTTCGCCTAAGCCGGCCAGGCGAGTTTGTGGGAAAGTTCCCATGTCTCACCCGAATGCTTGTCTGGACCCTAATTTCCTTTTGAAGAAGGCGCAACATGCTTCCTTTCGGAAGACTCGAAGGCACTCAGGAGATTTGGTGTCCGGGTTACCAGTAAAAACCCCTACCAAGAAACGGCAAAATGATGTATCCTTTATCAATGTCCACCTTCGGTTTCTTTTGGATCGCACTTGTAACTCGCTCACATTTTGAGATAATACTTTTGCAGACTTCTCCCCTTCATCAGGCGACTCAGTGATGTCGTCCCTTTCGCCAATGATTCGCATACAAGGGTAAGTCCTTATAATACTTACTAGATCATGGTGGGCACGCGTTGCTGTGCCCATCCATTTTTACAATAAAAAAGGTAGATGATTTCAGAAATATATAGCACTGTGAAATGTAAGTTTCATAAGAAAATTTGGAAGATACAATGTGCGAAGTAGATATAAATATTCATTCATATTAAATACAATTATGTTTATAGAATGATCCGAGATGAACTGAGAACATGTAATTTATAATGACATGACCGAGAAAAAACATTGTACCCGAAGGTTACTACTTTAGCCATTCTCTAGGGGCAACATAGCACAGATAGGTAAGAAGCTTGTCAAGCGTAAAGCATCGTGATTTGACACTCGAGAACCCTAGGGGTTTGCCTTGAGTGTTCAACCATGTAACTCACTTTGATATTCAATAAAATGTGTCACAAGTCATTTCCATTTAAAAGAATAGGCTGCAAACTTATGGGTGAAAAATACAGGGAAGTTGTCCAACGCCTTTACTCCTCTCCTTGATTATAATGCTTTGGGAATCCATGTCCGTCTATGTCAAAACGGGGTAGTCAACTGCTATAGGATTTGCAAGGCCTCCACACAGCGCTGCACCAATAACATTAGGTGTGTTTGTTCCCATCCATCACGTAGAAATAACAATATAAATATTTGAGGAAAAAATGAAGTGTGAAAACATCAGAGAAGGTTCCGAAACTGGGAATTAGTACTTTGCATATCCTAATGAGAGGAGAACATGCAGCAACAACGGACTAACTAAACTGGTATTTGAACAATATTTCAATTTGGTAAAGATGCATAAACAATAGACAAACCAAACTCGTAAATAAACCATGACTACAACCATGCTCACGCTTAAAAGTGTTCAACAAACGCCATGTAATTATGCCAAAATAATGCTATAACTAAATAGCAGCCCCTGAAGCAGCCCCCTACTCTCAAGCTGTACAAAGTGTCAATATGCATACTTTGAGAAGTGCTTAGAACTGTGTCGTGGCAAAGAAGAGTCACAGAGTGCACACCTAGTAGTGTGCATCAAATTACGTGGAGAAAATTATAGAGGATAACTAAATACTTAGACAAGAAAGAATACTACTAATTTGTTTTCTGGTTCTAGAATGGTTTAGATGACAACTATAGTTTTAGACAGGCAAAAGAAAAAAAATCTTAATGCTAGGATGCTTTTATTATTTCTCAAATATCAAGCTGTGTCAGCTGCAACATATTATTAACTTTGAGTTACACAGTATATATTAAATGGCAATACTAACAACTGGCCAAAAAGGCATGCTATGTGTTATAGACCTGAATCCAACTTAGCATCTCTTATATACACTGAATCGTCAACATCCGCATTGGAAAACAAAAAAAATGAAAAATATATACAAGCTAATGGAGAACAGTAAGAGGCACCGTTTTAAAAAGGAACAGTAGGAAGGCCCCAGGTTTGCTTATGTGGATAATAATCTGTAACTGGAAATAAGAAAAACTCATTATCATGAACCCGAACTGAACTATTTACACAATCATGTTTCTTCAATCGGAAAAAGTCATGGCAAACACTTCTTAACTGAAACAGAAAGAATATTATGTAAAAGACAAATAATGTTTAACAATAGCCAATTTTGTTAGAAGAAGTTAAGGGAAGAGATGAGTGTTCATTTGCTGTCTAAACAATCAAGCATAGACCCAGTGTTTCAATCAACAAATTCAAACGTAGTAAATAGGAGCTCACTTCGTTCACCACAAACAGCTGGTTGATCTTCCAGCGAATGTTCTGCTCACTAAAATAAATTTTCTGGATGACGAGGCAATCAGCAGCTTGATCCCCAAATTCCTGCAAGAACAAGAATTCTGCAATTCAGTAGTAAAGAACACAAAAAGAACACGAGGCAAATGGACGAGATTGCCCTGCACCTACAGAGTGGTCGCTGGAGACAAGAGATAAACACTGGGCAAGGAGGAGACAAGACAATCTTTGGCCACGACAAGTAGGATAGAAGGCGACCACAAGTTCACGAGGTGGCTACAGAGGGAAGTGGGAAGGGCAGCATTATATAGTACTTTTGGGCATAGGAAAGGTTTGCGAATTTACCGGCCATGAATGAATGTGAGGAGAGTAGAGCGGTTTCCAAGAAGACCAGACGTCTACCATTATCGCCCTCGCCCCCACCTTTCCTCGCACGCATTGTGCGCCTCGGATGATCCAGTACCACACCTCTGTCACGCGCTGGGTTGGATCGGCTCGATCTGGATCCGCTCCTCCGGTCGCTGAAATCGACCGGATGGACTCGATCCATCCCTAAGCTCAGGTGGACGGATCCCTCTTCTCCGTCGCTGGGATCCACCCATAGAGTTCACTCGATCTAGAACCAGTCGCAGTGGCGCTCTGTGGCTCAGCCGCACCAGCAGGTGCGGCGCTCCCTCCTCTGTTCGGCTCGACCACACCTGCGCCTGCGCTGCTCCCTCCTATGTGCGGCTCGCCTCGAACGGGAGGGATGGATCACGCGGTCGCTGCGAGCAGCGGGCCTCCTTACAATGGGCTAGCGGAAGGCCCATGCACCAGATGTCTTGGTTTCGGCCTCTGGAGCAGCAACCCATAGGACATACGGGCTTAATTCAACAGACTGCACAGATTAGCTAGACTAAGAACGAAATCCAACGGCCAGAAACTCCTTGTTAACGAAATCCAATGGCCAAAAATGTCTAATCACTGTGAGGGCAGGGATTAGGTGCGGTTTTACTGTCCTTAATGTCCTTCCTGATCATAATGGTGCTTGCTTTAAGCATGACCCTCTTTTCCTTAAAGCGCAAGCGAAGAAGAGAAAAACTGACGGCTCAACTTCCGCTCCGGCTCCAGAACTTAAAGAAATTCCAGCACCGTCTCGTGCTGACCCGACAAAAGATATATCTAATGACCGAGTTGACCTTCCAAGTTCTCCTAAGTAAGGCATGGAAGCGCCCAACCCGCCAAATCCGTTGAAGGTGGCTGAAGATCCTGACGCTGTAATCATTACTGGTACTGGCTTCTCTAAACCGGATTCGGCAATCTTATCAAAGCATGTATCAACACCGTCCCATCCTTCCACCAGACATGAAATTTCGAAGGCCAAACTTTCTCAATATGAAAAACTTGAGTTTAAAGAGCTCTGCTCTGGCTTCGCAAGTCGCCTGGAAACAAGTTATGAAATGGAGAAGAATCTGCTCCATATGATGAAGAATAAACATGAGGTACGCCTTAATGCATACCCTGCTCATTAGCCCCCAAGGGTCGGGTCATCTTTTGAAAGATGAGCCGAGTCTTGATGTAGAAACACTTTCGACCTGTAACCCCCAAAGGCCGGGTCATCTTTTGAAAGATGATCCGGGTCTTGATGTAGAAAAAAATTTCGACCTGTAACCCCCAAGGGCCGGGTCATCTTTTGAAAGATGAGCCGGGTCTTGATGTAGAAAAAACTTTCGACCTGTAACCCCCAAGGGCCGGGACATCTTTTGAAAGATGAGCCGGGTCTTGATGTAGAAAAAACATTCGACATGTAACCCCCAAGGGCCGGGTTATCTTTTGAAAGATGAGCCGGGTCTTGATTGTGGTATAATTATGTCTAAAAAATTATACATTAGCCCGCAAGTGTCAGGGGTGTTGCTTGCAATAATTTCGAGACTTGTCCCTTGATAATATGTTGACAGGAATCTCTGGCCCAAGCTGAGTCGGTGTTGGGCGACTTAAAGAAAAGTTTAGCCGACCAGCAAGACGCGCGGGCTAAAGCAGAAGAAAAATACCAGGCGATCTTTTATGATATGGAAAAGCTGAAAGCTGCCAACAAGAAGTCTCAAGCTGATCAGGCCAGTGCGCTAAAGCAAGTGGAAATGGCTGAAACAAAACTAGAAACCGTGCAACAAGAGCTGGCCGATTTAAAGAAACATATCTCCAACATGACACAGGCCATCTTTGGTAAGAAGGAATCCCTGGTTTTGTATCTTTTAAAATAAAAAATTACTGTGAAAAAAACACTAACCATTATTGTCCCTCATGCAGGCCCGAGAGCCGCCAACCTTCAGCACGATTGTATCTTGAGGTTAAAGGCGATTTACACACTGACTGAGCAGCTGTATACTGGGAGCGTGCTCACTGTGAAGGCAGTGATGGGCGCCAAGGAACCAATCACATCAATCAAAAAGATGCTTGGCTGCTTATCTACCCTTCCGCCTCAAATAGGTGAGCTAACCCGATCAGCCACCCGGAAAGGGGCGCTGACTACGTTGAGTCGATGTTTGGCGTATGCTCCATGACTGAAACCCGAAGAAGTAACAGCAGGCTTCCACAACTCAAGGACGACGAGTCAGAAGTTACTCAAGATGATTATTGGCGTGTCGTTAGGGAATCACGCTCGGCGGCGACTCAACTAGCAGCAAGCTTGGATTTATCGAAGTACCAAGCCGCTTATGACGACAAGAACAAGAAAGTAAACCCGCCAACCTTTGTGACAACCAGCTTGACTCCTCGTTGGCCGAAAAATCCTTTTGATTTGGAGGCGGATCTCTCATCATTTTTGAATGATGAAGACGAATTTGCCGCTCTATCCAAGTGTAATTGGGTATTCGGCGATTTACAACGTGAAGTCGGCCAGAGCTCAGGGCAAGTTGACCCGGAGGCACCAGCAGAATAGATCTTATTGATTTGACCATCCAAGCCATGTAATAGGTTATTGTAGAAAAAAACCTTGCTTATGCCTGTTGCCGAACTCTTCTGTGATCCTTAAAAAACCTTGTGCCGCCCTTGGGGCGCCTATGATGCTTGACCCGCCGTGTCAATAAAGATTTTGATCACCAACCTGTTGGGCTAAGAAAAACATATATCAAACCATCTCAATGAGTAATGGATGATAATAAATAATAACCGACTTAAGGTGTTCTGGCGAATTATATGAAGAAAACCTAGCTCAACAAGATCCAGCTAGTCTTATAAATCTGTGAAACCTTGTGGCAGTGCCAGGAAGGTGAAAGAAAGAATTTCATCGGCTCGTTCAAGTCGCGACAGGATAGGACGAGTTAGACAAACTCAATTGCTACCCAAGGGAGACTTTTTGTATAAAAAGCTCAAGTATTTAGACCGACTGATCAGGCACGAGTCAAGCTTCGGTGAAGCAGGTTAAATGAACCAATGGTTTCTCTATTTTCCATGTGGGGCGCTAGCCGGTACCATACATGTTTTAACCAAGGTGAGTTCAGGGTCCATATAGCGGATTGACTCGCCAAGAGTTCATGGGTCCATATGGCGATTTGGCAAACACACGGTCTAGTATAACCATTTGTAGTGCGGTAATTTTTCGCTAGCCAAATGGGTAATTAGGTTGATCTCGGTGAGAGGAAGCCCCCAAGTGACCTATGATTAGGGGAAAGACCGGTCATAGGATTGTAGAAGCGTATACGCTCTTACCACGAAACGACTTGGGGCTGAGAGCCCCCAAGTAAGCCGGCCTAATCCTCAGAATCATATAAGGCGCCCATGTTTGAATCGTGCGCGTGTAGAGACTTGATCCTCTTTGGCTTATTGATACCCAGTGTTGTAATAAGTGCAACATGGCGACTTATGCTCTCTGGTATTTATAGCGTCCATGTTTGGGCGATTTATCGATGAACAATAAAGATCCATGCTTTCCAGAAGATGAAGTGGCAGGAAAACCAAAAATTCGTGGGTATCAACTTTATTGCTTTATATAAATGAGAGACTTACAATCTTCAAAGATGGGCGAGAAGAAAAAGCGGAGCCAATAGCTCAAGTGTAGTAAGGCCGTAGATGGGCTATGTTCCAGGGGCGAGTTGACTGAGTCTCCGTGGTTGGCCGATCAGGCCGAAGATCCACCAAATAGTATGACCCGTTGTGAAGGTTTTTGCTGACGACCAACGGTCCTTCGCATGGTGGTGATAGGTTATGCGTGGAAGTGCGATCCTGGATCAAACGGAGCACTAAGTCGCCCTCCTGAAAAGCTCGGCTCTTGACCCGCGGCTATGATAACGTCGCAAATCTTGCTGATAGATAGCCGATTGGGAGGCAGCCAAATCGCGTGCTTCCTCCAAAGCATCCAAAGAATCCTGACGTGCCAACTCATTATCCTGTTCCACATAAGCGGCGACTCTGGGCGAGTCATGCCCAATGTCACTGGGAAGAACGGCTTCTGCTCCGTACACCAGGAAGAAAGGAGTAAAACCCGTAGAACGGTTCGGGGTGGTTCGAATGCTCCATAATACCGAAGGCAACTCCTCAACCCAACACCCTGGGGTGCGCTCCAGGGGAACCATAAGTCGGGGCTTGATTCCTCGTAGTACTTCCTGATTCGCCCGTTCTGCCTGCCCATTAGATTGGGGATGAGCGACCACAGACACATCGAGCCGGATGTGCTCCCGGTTGCAAAACTCCTGCGTCGCCCCTTGTGATAAATTGGTAACATTATCAGTGATAATGCTGTGTGGGTATCCAAACTAGAATATCAACTTTTTCAACAATTTGACGGCCGTTTCCGCATCACAGTTGCCAACAGGCTCTGGTTCGACCCACTTGGTGAATTCATCAACCGCCACGAGTAGATGAGTTTTTTTATTGGATGACATCTTAAAAGGACCAACCATATCTAACCCCCAGACCACGAAAGGCCAAGTGATAGGGATCATCCTTAGTTCTTGAGCCCGCACATGAGCCTGTCGTCCAAAACGTTGACATCCATCACATCGACGAACTATCTCTTCTGCATCCGCATGAGCCGTTAACCAAAAGAATCCATGTCGGAACGCCTTGGAAACCATGGAACATGACCCGGCATGATGCCCGCAATCTCCGGCATGGATTTCATTCAGAATTACGCACCCTTCATCAGAAGAAACACATCTTTGAAATACCCCAGAAGTACTCTGCTTATATAACTCGTCGTTGATGATGACCATGGATTTGCTCCAACGAACGATTTGACGGGCCAACACCTCATCCGAAGGTAACTCGCCTCGTATGAGGTGCGCCAAGTAAGGAAGAACCCAATCCGGCGTAACACGGAGAGCCGCCACAAGGTATCGCCAACTCCTCTTCAGAGGGCAGCCGCACAGAAGGATTATGGAGAATATCGAGGAAGACATTAGGAGGAACTGGCTTACGTTGCGAGGCGAGACGCGAGAGGGCATCAGCTGCTTCGTTAAGTCGCCGGTCGATATGATCGGCTTGATAACCATGGAAATGACCCGCCACATCAAACACAACCCTTCTGTAAGCCGCCATGAGGGGGTCCCGGGAATCCCATGTACCTGAAACTTGTTGAGCCACCAGATCGGAATCGCCCAAACATCTAAGGCGTGTGAGGTTCATCTCCTGGGCGAGTCGCAAACCATGAAGCAGGGCTTCATACTCCGCAGTGTTATTAGTACATGGGAACATGAGTCGGAGAACATAACAGAACTTGTCTCCCTGGGGTGAAATCAACACCACGCCAGCCCCCGAGCCATCCAATTGCCTAGACCCATCAAAATAAATAATCCAGTACGTGAGATCAGGCCTGTCTTCCGGAATCTGCAACTCGGTCCAATCATAGATGAAGTCGACCAATGCCTGGGACTTGATAGCCGTGCGAGGCGCATAGCGCACGTGGTGCGGCCCAAGCTCAATCGCCCATTTGGCGATTCTCCCTGTTGCTTCTCGGTTTTGGATGATGTCCCCAAGAGGGGCGGAGCTAACCACCATGATCGGATGTTCTTGGAAATAATGTCTGAGCTTCCGACTCGCCATAAAGACCCCATAAACCAACTTCTGCCAATGCAGGTAACGTTGTTTGGAGAGGGTTAGCACCTGGCTGACAAAATACATCGGGCGCTGTACCGGGTATTCCTTTCCTTCTTCCTTCCGTTCGACATCCACTCGCACACTCACCGCCTTCGTATTCACCGCGATGTATAAAAGCATAGGCTCCTTTTCAGTCGGGGCGGCCAGAACCGGCGGGTTGACCAGCTACTGCTTCAGAGCTTCAAAAGCTTCATTGGCCTCGTCCGTCCAAACTAAACGATCATCTTTCTTAAGCAACTGATAGAGGGGAATAGCTTTCCCGCCAGGCGGCTTATAAAGCGACTCAAGGCAGAGATACGACCCGCCATGCGTTGAACTTGATTATTGTTTGCTGGTTTCCCGAGCGAAATGATTGCCTTGATTTTGTCCGGGTTGGCCTCTATGCCGCGTTCGGACACCAAGAAACCCAACAGCTTTCCTGCGGGAACGCCAAAGACACATTCGGTGGGATTAAGCTTCATCTGGTACACCCGCAGATTGTCAAAAGTTTCCTTGAGATCCTCCAAGAGGTCTCCTTCTTGCGAGATTTAACCACGATGTCATCAACGTAAGCGTGAACGTTGCATCCGATTTGGCCGTGGAGACATTTTTGGATACAACGCTGGTAAGTCGCCCTAGTGCTCTTGAGCCCAAACGGCATGGATACATAGCAAAAGGCCCCAAAGGGGGTTATGAAAGCTGTCTTCTCCTGATCTTCCACAGCCATCTTGATTTGGTGATATCCGAAGTAGGCGTCCAAGAAACACAAACGCTCACAGCCCGCAACCGAATCAATGATTTGATCAATGCGGGGAAGGGTGAAAGGATCCTTTGGGCAAGCTCTGTTGAGGTCGGTGTAGTCGATACACATGCGGAAAGTGCCATTCTTTTTTAGCACCAGGACCGGGTTAACCAACCATTTAGGATGGAAGACCTCCACGATAAATCCGGCGGCCAAAAGATGGGCGACTTCTTCTCCGATCGCCTTGCATCGCTCCTCATTAAACCTGCGAAGGTATTGCTGAATCGGCTTTGCTTTAGGGTCAACATTAAGATGGTGCTCAGCGAATTCTCTCGGTACACCAGGCATGTCAGAAGGTTTCCATGTGAAGATGTCCCAATTCTCACAGATGAATTCGATGAGCGCGCTTTCCTATTTGGGATCCAGACCCGCCCTGATAGTGAACTGCTTGGATGAATCGCCAGGAATGAAGTCCACCATCTTAGTGTCATCCGTTGGCTTGAACTTGAGGAGCGACTCTGCATCAGTCGTTGGCTTCTTGAGGGGTGACATATCCGCCAGGTCAACATTGGCCTGGTGGTACTTGAGTTCTTCAGGAGCACAGGCGATTTTTGCATAAGCCGCATCTCCTTTCTCACATTCCTTTGCTATCCTCCTGTCACCATCGACCGTTATGGGTCCCTTAGGGCCAGACATCTTGAGTTTAAGGTAGACATAGCAGGGGCGAGCCATGAACCGAGTGTAAGCTGGCCGCCCGAACAACGCATGATAAGGGCTCTTTAGCTTGACCACCTCAAATATAAGCGACTCACTCTTGTGATTGGATGCTGTACCAAAAGCCACATTAAGTTTAACCCGCCCAATTGGATATGCCGACTTACCCAGGACGATACCATGGAATACTGTGGTTGATGGCATTAGGTCTTTCTCTAAGAGGTTCATCCTTTGAAAGGTGTCGAAATATAATATGTTGATGCTGCTGCCACCATCCATAAGAACCTTTGAAAGGGTATATCCCCCGACTTGGGGGGCCACGACCAATGCCAAGTCGCCGGGGTTGTCGATTCTGGGCGGGTGATCTTCCCTACTCCACGAGATAGTCTGCTCAGACCATTGGAGGTACCTCGAGAGTGCCGGCTCGAACACGCTATACGTCCTGTGCTTCACCTTCTTGTCTCGCTTACAGGCACTGGTGCTGAACACGTGGTATTGTCCGCTGTTTAATTGTTTGGGATTGCTGCAGAATCCGCCATTATCATCTTGCCCCTGGGGAGCCCCCTGCGGGGGTGGCTGCTGAAACACACCGGGCGGGTTATACCGCTGCTGGTTATGCACAGGGTACTGGCCACTGCTTGGTTGCGAGCCGCCCTGGGCCCTTGGTTCGGGAAAACCACCGAACGGGTTCTGACATTGACTAGGCGCACAGAACTGTTCCTGTCGTTGGCTCTGGTCACCGGTTTGGCCCTTCTTGAGCACTTCCGCCCAAAATTCCTGCATTACGTAGCAGTCTTCCCAAGAGTGAGTCGCCGGTCCTTCCGCCGTGGCGTGATGCGGGCAGGGGCCCTTAAGTATCTTGTTATAGTTGCGCGGCTTCTTGCCACTGTATCACCTCTTCTTCTGGCGCTGATTGCCATTGTTAGCATTGGTGTTGGCGACGAAGTCCGTGGATCCTTCCTACTGCCTTCTCTTGCCATTTCCACCATGATTATGGTGGGCGTGTCCCTGAAAACGGGAGTGATTCTTGGATGACTCACCTTTCCTCGGCGAGTTGGCCTTGCTGTCGTCCTCTCCAGGGTCTTTAGTATCGTCTGCTTCGGCGTCCCGTGTGAGGGTGTCCATCAAGTCGCCCATGTCCTGGACCTTGCGCTTGAGTCACCCCAACTTCTATACCAAGGGCTCATAGTGGCAGTTTTGCTCCAGGATCAGCACGACTTCAGCCGCCGTGATGCCGTCTGACGAGTGGATGATTTCCGCAACCCGCCGCGTCAAGTGGCGGGCCGACTCATGGGGGCGCTGAATGCAATGCTGTAAGTCGACGATCGTCATCGGGCGTTTGCAAGTTCCCCGGAAGTTTTTGATGAAATGTTCCTTCAGTTCAGCCCAAGTCTGGATGGAGTTGGGTGGCAGGTTTTTCAACCTAGTGCGCGCCGTCCCTTCGAGCATCATTGTAAGGTACCTGCCACAGACTGCTTCACTTATGTCGAGCATATCCATTGCGAGTTCGTAACTCCCAACCCATGATGCCGGCTCAAGGTCCGGGCTGTAGTTGGGCACCTTCCTTGGTCCTTTAAAGTCCTTCGACATCCGCTCGTTGCGTTGGGCAGGGGCCAAGAATGGCACCCCTACTTGCCTGCCGCCTCCGCTAAGTGGCGCTGGGTGGGTTTGGATGTCCTGATGATCCTGGCCTGTCGCCCCAAAGGTGTTGCGGACGGGAGGGTCCCAATGGTCAGGCGGGTTACCCTGAGGTAGGTGTCGCGGTCCGCTGGTTATGGCGGGTTGGTCCTCCGGCCGGCTTCTGGTGCGGCTCGCCTGGGGGGTGGAGTGCAGCCGATCGAGGCTGTGTGAGAATTGCGCGTTCTCGACCACCGCCGTTTTCAACATCTCAACGGCGTTTCTTGCTTCTATTTCAGCAGGGGTGTTGCCATAAATCGGAAGGGATTCTAAATGGAGAGTCGCGACGAGCACATTGTCCATGGGGTTGGAAAAGTGGACCTGAGGCGTCTCGAAACGGGGAACGCGACCATCTGCTGGCTGAAGTGGCGGGTTTGGCGGCTGAGTCGACCCTCCCCTGGAACGATTCCTGCCTCGGGGGTGCGCGGAGTGTCGAGGAGGCGGGTATGGTTCAGATCAGGGGGTAACCGCCCTTGGTGCCTCTCTGATGGACAGCGTCAGACGCGCGCTGATGCCTTTCAAGTCGCCAATTCTTGGTGTTCAAGCGGGCTGTCTCCGTGGTGATTTGAGCTTGCCGAGTCTCAATCCTGGAGGCTTCTGCCTCCGCACCTCGCTGGGCCTTCGCCATCTCGTCTCGCAGCTTTGCCAACTTGGCGTTTATTGTTCCTTGGTTTTCTGCCGTCACTTGGGTCGCCATGATCCTTGTTATCTCCGCCGACAGGTCCACCAGGATCGCAACTGGGCTCTTGGATGGTTCGCCAGCCTCGTTGTTGCCTGCAGGGTTTTGCTAAGACTGTGTTGCCCCCGCCATATATACGGCGATCTGACGGCGGGTCCGATCGAGGACTTCGAGATCCATCGCCAGCGACAGATCTCCCAGGCAGCCCTCGTGCAGAGACTGGATTGAATCTGTGTCGCCCATGGATGACTCGTCAGTGTTGACCGACGTAGTCTCCTGAGTCGTCGATCGCTCTGGCTCATCAGCTCCCTGCGTGAAGCCGACGAATACCGGGCACGTCAGGTTTGGCAGCGTGATGGGTCGAACATACCTGGCCGGCTCGACGGTGTCGGTGGAGATGTACACCTCATGCATGGGTGCATCGACTATGTCGATGAAGATGTTGATCTTGCCGAAGGGGACTCTGTAGCCGGATTCGATTAAATCGGCCTCGGGCCCCCACAGCGAGTTGTTGACGTAGTACTTTCCGCAGTGGCTCCGGGTCATGAGCCCGGCCGCGTAGCTCCCTGACCCTGATAGGGCTCCCTTCGAGAACTCAACTCCACCGTGCGTAGGCCCCAAGGTGGGCGCCAACTGTCGTGGTTTTGTCATGGCAGATGTCCTAGTGAAAGGACTTAATGATGGAGCCATCGCACCTTGGTGGCGACTCAAAGGGGTTGAACGGGAGCGGGACTCAGATTTACCCAAGTTCGGCCCCTCGTGAGGAGGTAAAAGCCTACATCCTGCTCTGTGTTGTATTGATGATGTTTCGATTACAAGGAGGGCGTAACTCGCCTGACCTAGCTCTCGATGATTTCTAACCTGCCCTATCCTCCCCGGAGACTCGCCTTTATATATAGGTTGAGGCCTTAGGGTTTACATGAGTCCCCACCACGATACAGATCGTGGTTTCCTTTATCTCTAAGTCGCCGTGCTTTCCAAGACTGGAAACCTCCTCGATGCCCTATCGTCTGTGTAGATCTTGAACCGCCATCCGGCTCCTGGGCCCTTAGGGCCAAGGCTTGCATCGCCAAAGGATGAGTCGCCCACTTGGTGACCCGACCCAACTAGGGCGGGTCATGTCCAAGCTGAGACGCATGAGTCTCCTTGAATGTTTCTTGGGATGCATGGGGGCATCCCCAAGCATGAGCATTTGACACTCCTTTATCTTCTTTCATCATATCTCGCATCGCATACTTGAAAAATCCCTTCATACAAAACTCATCATAAGCTGATTAGAGTGGTTAGTTTCCTTAATAAAATAATTCATTACCTGGTGGAAATAAACATTTTCATGAAAAGCTACTGCTTCTTATGAATGCCAAAGGTTTTTTTCAAATAAAAAGCAAGCTTAGGATTTGCAAAACAATGATAACGCAAAGTATGCCACAGCCTGTGAAAAAGAGAACATCGGGTAGTAAATAATTTATTCGGGGCACTTCTGCAACTCAAATCAAAAAACTCAGAACAACAGGTAGTAAATATTTTTTTAATTGAGAACTCAATCTACTAAACCTCACACTTAGTCTCCTTTGGAATCTTATTTTGACTCATCCCAAGACCACTTGTGAGGCACAAGTCAAAATGATCCTTTCCCTTTTGATTTTGAGCACTCATGCAATGGATGAGCGTAAGCAAGATATGTTGGCACTTAGGATGGCAAATAGAATAATGATGGGGAAGGAAAACAAAAAGGTGTGAAAGGCTCACATCAATGAGGACAACCATAGGCGAGGGAAAGCCAAATGATAGATATGATGTAGGGAGTAGGGATTGCCATGTAACGGATGCACATATGAGCTAAGGTAAGCTCTCCAATGGAACTAGTGGGGTTGCATCAAACTTGTTCACTCATGAATACCTAGAGCTCATTTGAGGAGGCTCATCATTGGAATATGCAAACCAAGTTCTATAGTGTAAGGGTCCCCACATAGTTATGCATGAATGATAATATCTATGTAGAACCAATATAGTAATGGAGTACGAGTGTGGATGTTTCAAAAGGAATAGTAGTATTGCCCCTTTCTCTCTTGTTTTTCTTTTTCTTTCTTTCTTTCTTTCTAGTTTTTTGGCCCCTTTGGCTCTTTATTTTTATCTCTCATTTGTCCTTTTTGGGATCTTTTGTTTTGTCCACTTTGGGATCTTTTCCTCACTTAAGGGCAACACTCTATGTTTTAGATGAATAGAAATAAAAATCATCACATTTTATAAGAAGTACTCAACATAAAGATAAGTGAAAACTATCATGATGTATGCAAATATATGCCTCTGCCAGTGTAGCAGGATATGCAATGATACTAGCGCGTCATGTAGCAGTATGAGGGCATGGCCCAACTAGCATGCGGCTCTATGATCAAGCAAAACCATGTATGACATAAAGATCAAGTTATGAGATGGTGGATGTTGCATGGCAATGTATCTCAGAAAAGCTATGGAAATGCCTTAATAGGTAGGTATGGTGGCTGTTTTGAGGAAAGATATAATGAGGCATATGTATGACAGAGCGTATCATGTCATGGATTTGGATGCATCGGCGGAGTTTTCACCAACTCTCAATGTGAGAAAGGGCAATGCACGGTACCGAAGAGGCTAGCAAACTATGGATAGTGGAAGTGCCAACAATCAAATACTCACATTAGTCCGAAGAACTCATACACTTATTATAGGTAACTCTTTATCTAGTTAGGAATTTCACAAAGAGACAAGTACCCCGAGGAGGAATGTTTGGGGGTTTGGTTATCCTTGCGCATCCTCGACTCATGGTAACATGAGGGTACTCTATATATTCCAACCCCTCCAGAGGTTAGCGATCAATTTAGTAGTTAGAGTTCTGAACTAATTTTAGTTTTTGAAAAACACACGGATTTCCAAAAATGCGACACCTATCACTAATAGGATCAAGCTCTTGGCACCAATAGTCCAAACATTACTCAAATCAATACCTCAAAACTATTGCAAGTTACTACTATACTTAAATAACAACCTCAATTACCTACTAATGCAAGACACACAACTCAGTGCAACGAGCCAACTCTCTAAACAAGATAAGCATGATAACTCAGAGAGTTCCAAAATCAACCTAAATAAAAGCTCTTAAAAAGTTAAGCATGAAAACTAAGAGCTAAGCATGACAGTAGCTACGAAAAGATGAAGAACACACAAAAAGATAAGCATGAAAAGCAATGTTGTGTTCTAGAGTGGAATGGAGCGTGTCTCTCTCCCAATAAAGGTAGGCTAGGTTCCAACTTGTTATGACCAGAAAACTAAACTAAAGCAAAACTAAAAATCAAATAGGGGGACGCTCCAAGCATAGCGCATATCATATGAAGTGATAAAAATATAGCATGGAGATGGACGAACTGATGTTTGTTGATAGAGAAGGGGATGCACGGGGGCATCCCCAAGCTTTGACGCTTGAGTCTCCTTGAATGTTTCTTGGGATGCATGGGGGCATCCCCAAGCTTGAGCATTTGACACTCCTTTATCTTCTTTCATCATCTCTCCCATCGCATACTTCAAAACTCCCTTCATACAAAACTCATCATAAGCTAATTACTATGGTTAGTTCCCTTAATAAAATAATTCATTACCTGCTGGAAATAAAGATTTTCATGAAAAGATACTGCTTCTGATGAATACCAAAGGGTTTTTTCAAATAAAAAGCAAGCTTAGGATTTGCAAAACAATGAAAACTCAAAACATGGCAGAATCTGTGAAAAACAGAACATCAGGTAGTAAATAATTTATTCGGGGCACTTCTGCAACTCAAATCAAAAAACTCAGAACAGATGCTGGAAAGACAATTATATAAAGCATTCTGTCAAACATATTCAGATCAAAAAGATAATCTAGTGAGTTTTGGTGAGTTGTTCCGTCAAGCAGACAAAATCTGTTTCTGGACAGCATGTCACAATTTTGGAACTTTCTTGTAACCGGAGGCTATAACTGGCACAAAGCTTAAAAATAAAGATACAATGATGTTGCTACAGTAGTAAAACACATCAAGACCACTAAAAAAGAAAGTAAAAAAAAAATTGGGTTGCCTCCCAACAAGCGCTTTCTTTTATGCCTTTGAGCTAGGCACAATGCAAGAAGATCAAGTGTTATCAACTCGAAAAGAATAACTTGCCCGTGTAATGGAATCATAAGGTAACTTAATCTTATTTTTAGGGAAGTGTTCCATTCCCTTTTTAAGAGTAAATTGGAATTGAATAATTCCCTCTTTCATGTCAATGATAGCACAAACAGTGCGGAGAAAAGGAAGTCCCAAAATAATTGGACATGAAGGATCGCATTCAATGTCCATAATAAGAAAATCAACGGGCACATAATTATCATTGACAACAATAAGAACATCATCAATTCTCCCTAAAGGTTTCTTTATGGAAGAATCAACAAGACGAACACCAAAAGAACATGGATCATAAAGTTTCGAATCAAGCATATCATACATTCTTTTGGGCATGACGGAGGCACTAGCTCCAACAACACACAAAGCGAAGCAAGAGATATTATTCAATTTAATTTTGACCATAGGATCCCAACCATCTTCTAGTTTTCTAGGAATAGAAGTCTCTAGCTTGAGATTCTCCTCCCTAGCTTTGATAAGAGCATTGGTAATATGCTCGGTGAAGGCAATATTGAGTGTACTAGTGTGGGGGTCTTTACTCATTCTTTGCAAAAAAGTGATTACTTCGGAGAGACTACAATTGTCAAAATCAATAATATTGCTATTAAGTAAAATTGTAGTGTCATACTCTACGTTTGATTTTCTCTCTATTATAAGAGTTTGGATGCTTCCCAAGTTTGGGGACGGTTAGGAGGAACTTCAAACCAAAGATCTTGTGGCTTCCCGACGCAACCATGCCAAGGGCATAATTGTCCATAGTGACTAGTATAGTCGCATGGTTTTCTTGTAAAAAGACGCTTAGTGGTAACTGGAGCAATAGAGGAGAAGGTGTAATCATTGTTGTTGTGACTAGAGGAGTCACCCAACATGGTGTTTTCAGTGGAACCCATAGCAACGGCAACAAGCAAGAGCAAAGTAACTATTTTTTTTGTGGTTTTTGGTATAGGACTCTAAAGCAAAAACTAGAAAGAAAACAAATAAGACTAAAAAGCAAAGGTAAAAGATAGTGTGTAACTCCCCTATCTTGAAGAGTGGAGTCCCCGACAACGGCGCTAGAAATTCTCTTGATGACGAGATGATGTATATACTTCTCGCGCCTCATTGGATAGCCCAAGTGGAAGGTGGAGATGTAGTCAGCAACAAATTTCACTTACACGGAGACTGCAAGGTTTATCGAACCAGTAGGAATCCTAGGCTCAACAAGTAGGTGTATTCGACCTTGGTGCTAGCAGAAGACGTGGACCTACACACACAACAAATAACTTTGCTCCCAACGAGTACAGAGAGGTTGTCAATCTCTCCGGCCTTGTAGTTTGCAAAGGATCAAAACACAAGCGGGAAGGTAATAGTGATTGCAACGGAAAAGTAAATGAAAGCCGTAAATGGTGGAGGTGTAACAATGATGGTGATATGGACCGGAGTCACATGATGTTCACTAGTGATGTCTCTCTCCCAGAAGACGATAAACAACTATGCTAGGCTAAACAAGTCATAGTTGAGCAATTGATAGAATTATGATCGCACCGCAATGCTAATTATGCTCCCTGATAGTTAGAGGTTCAACAGTAATGGGCAGTACGCCAAGACAAGTCGACAGTTTATTCATCAACATCTACTTACTAATCATCCACCTTGAGATATCTATCCAGAACATCTCTCCGGTATTAAGTTGCGTGCCCCACCCAAAGTGTAAACTCAAAGCAACAGACAACTGGATTAGCGAACTATGCGTAAGGTAAACAATCCTTGCAAAAATGGTCACAAGCATCGTTGTTTTCTCCTTGGTGGCAACAAGCACACCCCCTAGTCTCATGTTTCTGTCACTCAAGCTAGACATCGAGGGGCCCGAACCCACAATCATGCATAACACTCCCTCTTGAAGTTACGATCTACTACTTGGCCAAAGCAATAAAAAGCAATGGAGAACATGCAAGAATCACTAAGGAACACAATATTAAAGGATAATCAAATATAAAACTCATAACAATCTGAACATAATCTCATAATCCATCGGATCCCGACAAACCGAGCATAGCAAAACAAGAGAATTACATAGATGCCTTGATCATGTAGGTCAGCTCACAAGGACTAACCATTGAAGCACAAGATTGGAGAGAAGACATCACATAGCTATTGGTCATGGACTCATGGTCCAAGGAGGATTACTCACGACACGTCCGTGAAGCGTCCATGGCGGTGGAGAAGCTCCCGGAGGTCAATTCTCCCTCCGGCAGAGTGCCGGGACCAGGTCTCCTAACGCACCCGATCTTGGAAGCGCTACGGCAGTGGAACAATGGAGAAATTCGCGATTCCAGAAAGTCTGTGAGGGTTTCCTCACGGAACACTAAATATAGGCCAAAGGAGGGTCTCTGAGGAGGTGGGACCCACCAGGCGACCTCCTGGCGCGACCTTGGGCTTGGTCGCGCCAGCAGGCCGCCTGGGAGGCCCGTGGGCCCCCTCTGGCCCTCCTTCGGTGATCCAGAAGCTTCTGTTTCGCTTATTTTTTTAATATATTTTTCTGGATTTTTTCGGGCTTCGGAAAATTGGCTAAAAGCCCTTGCAAAATAGACATCAACAAAGAAACTAGCACTAGGTGCTCTGAGTTACTAGGTTAGTCCAAATATGTGAAAAATTATATAAAAGTGTAGCTAAACATATAACAATGTCACCCAAAAGATCATGGAACAAGTAGAAATTATAGATACGTTTGGGACGTGTCAGGCAGGGGTCGCTCCCGTCAACAGAGCGAGGGAGGAGGGGCCCTTGGCTGCCCTGATACAGAGAGGTGGCCGAGGACTCGAATGGGCATCAGGGGGAGGCTCGAACCGGCCGGGGCTGGCCACCTAGCTTCGGGTGTGCCCAACAGCGTGTCCATAGCGCAGTTTTGGCATGGCACAACATGCTGGCGCGCTCTGGGGCGCTTTGGCCATGTTTTGGGTATCGTGGGGCTTGGCCTGAAGATGCCTAGCCGTTTGGGAGTTGAGAGATTCTCTGCTGGCCACGGGAAGACCTGGCCAAACGGGTCGGCATGGCACGGCCCGGCACGACCCGTGCTAATCGGGCCTGGCACGGCACGGCCCGCCCAGACACGTTTATTAGTCCGACTGTGCTGCGCCGGCCCGTGGGCTGCGCCTTTAGGCCGAGGCACAGCCCGATTATCAAACGGGCCGGCATGTTGGCCCAATTAGCACGCTGGGCCACATTTGTTTAGCCTTATGGGCTTATTTTTGGGTCTATTGGACACAATTTTTGTATATATATTTTAAACAAAATCTGAAAATATATATAAAAATAAATGGGTCGTGCCGTGTCGTCTAGCGTGCCCAGCCTCCAGGCCCAGGCACGGCCCGAGGCATGCTTCGTGCCGGGCCCGAGCACGACTAGCCCGTGTCGGGCCGGGCCCATGTCGTGCCACGCACGCGGGCTGTCGGGCCGGCCCATTTACCCGGGTCGTTTGGCTAGATCTAGCCACAGGGTGAGAGGAAAGAAGGGATGCCATCTTTGAACCAGAACTTAGAATGGCGTTTTGGGATTTTTTGCTTGGATTCAAATAGGGGCCACTTGGTTAAAGAGTTTGGAGGGAAGAGCTTAGGTGTGGAGTGGGGTAGGGGCTGATTTGCTAATATGATAGAATGTGTTTGACATGTGTTTGGGACAGCAACACCTCACCACTGGTGATGAGAGTTAACATGATTAACTTTGATGCAGAAATAAGATACTCCACCAAATTTGAGCTCCATAGGACAAGTTTGGCAATGCAAACTTGAAATCACCCCAAATGGGCAGATCTGTTCCTTCCAAAGGGAAAGTGGGTAGATTACCTCCTCCAAATCCATTTTTTGGTAGAGACTCCTCATTTGGGGTGTTAAACACTCCTGCAAAGTTTCAACCCGTTTGGATAAACTTTGCAATGTAGAGATGTTTCAACTTGGTTCTGGACAGAGAGGGTTTTAGGATTATTTAGTGAACCAAACCACCTTGGAATGAGGTGAAACTTGGTGTGGCCACTAAATATAGCTTGGGAAGGTTGCTGAAATTTTCTAGGATTTTATTGGAAATATTTCCTTTGGAAATATTCCAAAAGGTCAAAATAGACATAATAGGTTTTCAAGGTTTTGCTCAAATATTTTGAATATAAATAGGGGTTGAAAATCTTATGTATGTAAAATATATGTCCTCTGTGTGTCTCCAAATTTTCTCAAATTTTTCTAAGGCAGAAAGGTAGTTTTCCATACAAGATTATCTTTTCTGGCCTCAGAAATGGACATGCATATAAAATAGGAAAATAATTTATCAAATAATTATTTTATGGTTTTGGAGAGTTAAAATAGTTTTAGAATAGATCACCATCTTTGGGTAAGAACACTCCCTGGTCATCAAGGACTTGTAGTGCAACCCAAAGCAAGGTTTTGAAATAGTCAAAAATAAGAAAAAGAATTTTGGGAATACTTATGTTATGAAAAATATGGTTTTTGATACTACTCCATCAAGCATACAAGCATACAATGACAACCATGGCACTCACAACATTGGTTTTTGATTTTTTTAATAAACTCAAAATTTGAAATTATAGTCAAAGTGAGGTGAAAACAGGGTGTGACAAGCGACCGATGTACTACTTGAGCGAGGTGTTGTCTGCCTCGAAGCAGAATTACCCGCACTATCAAAAGATGTGCTATGGTGTGTTCCTGGCAGCCCGGAAGCTCAAGCCCTACTTTCCAGGACTACCCGGTCATGGTGGTGAGCACCTCTCCCCTCGGGGAGATCATGTGCAACTAGGACGCGGCCGGACGCATCGCCAAGTGGGCTCTCCAGCTGGTTGACAACGACATCACATATGAGTCATGCACTGCCGTCAAGTCACAAGCATTGGCAGACTTCCTCGTCGAGTGGGTGGAGATGGAGTACCTACCACCGCCTCCCGACTCCACCCATTGGCACATGCACTTTGACGGATCGAAGATGCGCACCGGAATCGGAGCCGGCATTGTTCTATCCTTCCCCAAGGGAGACCGGCTGCAGTAAGTCCTGCAGATCCACTTTGCTACGTCAAACAACGTGGCGGAGTACAAAGCACTCACCCACGGCCTTCGGCTAGACAGGGAGATCGGCGTTAAGCGCATCCTCTGCTTCGGCGACTCCGACCTGGTGGTGCAGCAAGTCACTGGAGAATGGGACGCCAGAGATGCGAACATGGCCGGCTACCACTTCCTGGTCCAACAGCTGACCAGCGGCTTCAAAGGTTGTGAGTTCCAGCTCATCCTGTGAGCCGGCAATGAGGCTACCAACACGCTGGCAAAGATCGGCTCCACCAGGCAGCACATCCGAGCTGGCGTGTCCCTTGAGCACCTTCGCAAGCGCTCCATCACACCTTCTCTAGAGTCCGATTCCATATTCGTCCCGACAAACCCAAGGGCTGCGCCGCCAGTCCCGGGGACTGCCGATGCCAACTCAGGGGCTGCCGGCATCGCGCGGGCTGGGACCCCAGCCGGGTGGAACTCCAACTGGCCTGCCACGTACACCAAACGGCCCGCCACCTGCTCCAGGAGGCCTGCCACCTGCTCCAGCTGGCTCGAGGGCTGCCACCCCTCCCTCGGGGTCACTCCGGCCCGACTCGGGGCCTGCGGCAGCCGGCCAGCCGCCCCCGCCCAAGAAGACGCCACGGTAGTCATGCTCGCCGTGATCACGGCCCCGTCCTGGGGGCAACCCTTCCTCGAGTACCTCGAAAGCGGCACTCTGCGTGCCAATGAGGTCGAGGCCTGACAGATCCAAAGGCGTTCTGCTATGTACACCATCATCAACAATGAGCTTGTGAAGTGCAGCGTGTGTGGAGTCTTCCAGCGCTGCATCGAGCCAGACAAAGGTCGCAAGATCGTGTGTGACATCCACTAGGGCGAGTGCGGCCACCATGCTGCCTCACGTTCCCTGGTGGCCAAGGCATTCTACCACGGGTTCTACTGACCAAATCCTCTAAAGGACGCCAAGGCGCTAGTCGACAAGTGCAATGGTTGCCAGTGCTTCAAGGCACGCGGCCACTTGCCGGCTGCGGCTCTGCAAACCATCCCCCTCACATGGACATTTGCTGTGTGGGGCTTGGACATGCTAGGTCCGTTCAAGACCGCCCGGGGCAGCGTGACATATCTTTTGGTGGTCGTCGACAAATTCACATAGTGGATTGAGGCTCGGCCGATTAAGAAGATCAATGGCCCGATGGCCAGCACTTTCATCAAGGACATCGCCGTCTGCTACGGCCTCCCCAAGAGCATCATCACCGACAACTACACCAATTTTGCCAAGGGTGCGCTCGCTCGCTACTGCAGTGAGCATGTAGTCCTACTTGACCTTGCATCCGTGACCCTTCCACTGACAAACTTCCAAGCCGAGCAGGCAAACGGCCTCATCGTGGCCGGCCTCAAGCCCAGGCTAGTTGAGCCGCTCGAGCGCTCAGCCGGCGCCTGGGTCGAGGAATTGCCGACTGTGCTATGGAGTGTGCGAACCACGCCCAACCGGTCGACTCGGTTCACCCCATTCTTCTTAGTGTATGGGGCCGAGGCGATCATCCCCACCTACGTCGAGTTCGATTCGCCTCGGGTCACCCTATACACCGAGGCGGAAGCAAAGGAGGCTAGAGAAGACGGCATCAACCTCCTCGAGGAGGCACGCGAGCTAGCGCTCTCCAGAAAAAACATTTACCAGCAGGCCCTGTGACACTACCACAGCCGACGGGCCACTCTCATTCCGAGAGGGTGACTTGGTGCTTCGGCTGGTACAACATACAGCCGGTCAACACAATCTGTCCGCCCCATGGGAGGGCCCGTCATCATCAGCAAAGCTCTGAGCGATAATGCCTACTATCTGATCAAGGCTCAGAAGGCTAGAGAACAAGCAGGACTCCTCCGGCTCCGAGACAAAGCGGACATGGAACGAAGAGCTCCTCTGCCCGTTTTACATTTATAAGTGTACGTATATATCTTCCCTACTTTCAATCAATGAACATTCGACACCCCAGAACATGACTCGGGGACTGCCTTTCCATCTTAACTATGAAGTTTTTTCCTCCACACATGCTGCCCCCGAGTCGGCTCGGCCAACCCGGGGACGACCGGCTCACTCAACCCCCACCCCATCTCGGTCGAGTACCATAGCTCCTCCTCCTTGATGGCCCAACCCTAGCCGACTACAGACCACAACTTGGCGGTTTGGCCAACACGAGCACAAGCAAAAGGGGGCGGGGTATATGGGAAATATTGATAAGGTGCGGGTCGAGTCCGGCCGCTCTGTCCAAATGATTAAAAAATCCAACTTGCAAAAAATCTGAAGTACCGACACACCGCCTCCACAGCCCACTCCTTGCTCGGCCAGTCCGCAAGCCGGTTGGCTGACAGGAAAAAGGCAAAGGAGCTGGGCACATGGGAAAAAAGGATTCAGAGCAAGAAAGATAAGCGAACAAAAGGACAGACAACAACATGTTTAAACTAAAAATGTAGTGCATAGATAAAGAGATAAATGTGCAAGGCCGAGAGTACATTACAATACACCCCCAGTGGGTGGACTTGTTCATAACAAACTCTGGATGACAAAGAAAAACACGAAAGATAAACGGACGGTTGCGGGAGCAACATCTCCCAGTCCCAGCCGGCATGGTCGTTTGGCTCGCCTAAGCGTTGGTAGCTGGCGACGATTCCTTGGTGGCCTCTGTCTTGGCAGCCGGCGGCGCTTCGCCGCCAATCGGCGGCACCTCCTTGTCCCCGGCAGGCGGCTGCTTCCCTTGGGCGGAAGACTCACCTGCGTCCCCGGCAGACGTCTTGGCAGCTCCATCGTCATCGGGCTCCTCCGAGCTAGACACCACCTCTTCCTCACCGTCAATGATGGGAACGTCGTAGTCGTCCTCCAGGAGGGGAATGCCATCTTCGTCGAGCTTGGGAAAGTACTCCTCCAGCGCCGTGTAGCAGGCAAGCTCATGTGCTCGGAAGCTGATTTCCTCCTCGCGCTGCGCCAGCTCCACCTGCGACGCCGCCCTCATGGTGCTCAGCCAGTCCAGATTGATGCCGGAGTACTAGGAGAGGGCAAAGGTCAAGGTGGTCCTCGCACCGGACCACGCAACTGATGAACTCCAAGCGCCGAAATGGTCCGTGGCGTGCTCCGGCCATGTCGTGACCCGGCTCTCAAGAACTCCCATCGCCCGGTCAGGCCAAAGGGCCTGCACAACGCTTTGGCCAGCCCGCAGGAGCCGGTCCCAAAGGTGTGACAGCCCGAGACCGCCGCTCCAGAAGATTCCCCTCTTATTCCATTGCTGTCGTGCGATTAGATTCTCTGTCGCATTCATCATCACATAATGCGCATCATCTGCATTGCATCGACACTCTGTTTCTGTCAGTTTTCAAAACTGCATCCGTTATCAGTTGTCGGTTCTCTCTGTTTTTGCAGTTGACAGTTTCGAAACCAACCACACACGCACACGCCCGCGACATCGATAAAATATTGTTCTTAGAGGTTTGTGTAAACATTCTCGGATTGGGTTGAAACTTGGTATGTGGTCTTAATATAGTGTAGGTAGACCGCGTGTCAATTTTTGTTGCAATCGGAGTTTGTTTGATAACCGAACCGTCAAACCTATAGCGACACCATAGCCGGTCGTTCCGTCAGACGTTTTTGGTTTATAAAACTCTATTGCCGGGTGGCCGTTTTCCCTCTCACCTCCGCCTAGCCTCTCTGCATAGTGAACTGACCCTACGCCCAGCATAGTCCGAGAATCTCCCACAACCTGAACGGGGTGGTCATGACCGTTGGATCCGAATGAACCGTGTAATACCGCAAACCGTCTTCGGTTTGTCAATTGGACTCCCTAGCCTATTTATCCCGACCGTCCGATATAATCGTAGGGCCAAGATGCCCCTATAGCTAACCTACATGCTATATTTATAGTCCTCCCGTAGTCCATTTTAGATAACCCTAGCCCTAGCCTACCCTAACCCCGCAGCGCCGCCGCCCCTTTTGTCCGTCCTCGGGATCCTCCCAGATCACATCTGCCAACCAGCGCCGATCCCTCGCAGCCTACCACCAAGCGCCCCTGTGCTGAGCCAACCCCATCGCGAACCCGGTTTTGTTCGTGGCAGCTGGGGTAGCAGCAGTGCCGAGTCCCTCGACCGGATCAGCTTAAGCCCCGCTCGCCCATGTTCCCTCGGGTGCGAGTGAGCTGCATCGCTGCGCTCTTCTTCTCTGAGCCAGAACGAGCACCCCAGACTGAGGCAGCTGCGCCCGAGCCGAAGCGGCCCAGCTCCACCCGTCACCGGCCGCCTCCCACCGCCGCCGGTCGGTGTGCCGCCATGCCCTGCCGCGCCACCCTCGCGTACTGTCGCCGCCGCCGCTCTATCGGCCCCGATCGGGATCGGGACAAGCAGTTCCTCGCATAGGCCTCGCCAGCCAGCGCCTCACCTTGCGTGGGCCTGGCCTAGACAATGCCTCGACTCGCGTGGGCCTAGCCAGCATCGCGCCGCTCGTGGGCCAGATCCATGCAGCTCAACCGCGAGCCACCCCGAAGCCCTGCCCAGCCACCTCCTCCGAGCCGGGTCTCGAGCCCACCAAGGTGAGCGCCCCGCTAAGCCCCGCCCTGAGATTGTTTTAATTAAATGCCGCTCGCTGCCCTGTTAGGCCAAATTAGATTCGTCCCATTTAGTTTTTATTTAGGTTTTTCAGATTTATTTTATTTCACGGAAAAACATATTTTCAAATGCCAGTATCTTTTAATTCGTGCATCGGATTGCTACAAGTTATATATGTAACTTAACCAGATTTTCGCGTAGATTAATATTTTCTATCTCTCATGCATATTTAAAGTTGTTTAGTGTGTTGCTTGCATCGGTTTGCGTGTCAACATGACATAAGCGATTTAGCTCGTAGTTAATAACCGTAGCTCCGTTGGAGATGAGCCATATATGTAAATGGACTAAAACGAGGAGTAGAATCACGTGAACCACTTTGTTTTTCTGTTTAACAAACATAAAATGTGATTAGGACAAATCTGGACTGATTTAGAAATTTACGTGTTGGGTCAGTTTGAAAATGCTATATGTCATTTCCGGCCGCATTTAAAATGCCTAGATATGTAGTTTAATTTGTGCTTCACCTCGTGCCATGTTCAACAACATTTAATATTGCCCTGGAATTAAACGAGAGTGAAATAAATAATTAAACATGGAGTTTCGTCAATATGGAACTCGTTGCATATTGAGCTTCACTTAATGTGTAGTGTTTGATTGTGTGAATTGCCATGCCATGTCTTGCATATCCGAAACTGATCATGCATCATATTAGGGTGTGCATCATATCGTGCATGTGCCGTGGTGAATATCGTGTGTTGATTCTTGTTTCCGGTTTGCTTCGTCTCGATAGAGTTCCGCAAGCGTGTCGGAAAGTGAGGATCCGTTCGACTATATCGGTTCGTTTGCTTCACAGAGTCGTTCCTCTTCCAAGCGGGATCTCAGGTAAGATGATCATTCCCTAGATATCATTACTATCATTTCCATGCTAGTTGTCTCATTTCTTTCGTTAAGTCTCGTTGCCTACCATCTGTTAAATGTCAGCCTCTCAACATTGCCATGAAAACCTTCAACCTGTTCACAACCTAGTAAACCACTGTTCGTCCATGTTACCGCTTTCTTACCGAGGTGTTAGAGTTGCTAGTTGCAGGTCCAGTTGCTTCCATGTGTCAACATGGGTTCCATGTTATATCACCATATTATTACTAATTAATTAATGCACCTATATACTTGGTAAAAGGTGGAAGGCTCGGCCTTTGTAGCCTGGTGCTTTGTTCCACCTTTGTCGCCTTAGTTTCGGCTACCAGTGTTATGTTCCATAAATGAGCGCTCCTAACATGCTTGGGGTTGCTATGGGGCCCCCTAGATTCTCGTTTTAGGATAAAGCTCGTCTGGCAAGGCCCAACATTGGTACTATATTTGCCGAACATAATAATACTGATATTAATGTGACAGATAGGGAGTTAGCGCTAGCCGAGGAGTAATTCAACATAATACAGGTGGGCCAGTGCTGATGGTGTTGGTCCCAAATGGGCAGCCTGCAGGGCCACCGCGAGGAAACTCGAGGTTTGGTTTTACTCGTAGCTAGTCCCATCCGGTCGTGTCCTGAGAACGAGATTCACGGATCCTACCAGGTTCGTCGACACGTTGGCGGCCTTGCTGGACTTGTTTTACCTTTCTCGAGCGTCTTGTGCGAGGGATTCCGAGGATGCTTTGGGTTATTTCGAGGTTGAGGTTTTCCAATAGGAACCCGAGGAGATCACGAGTTTCCCTGATTGAGGTTATTCCGTCGCAGCATGTGATAGTTTGTGATGGACTAGTTGGAGCACCACTGCAGGGTTAAATCTTTAGGAAAGCCGTGCCCGCGGTTATGTGGCAATGTGGAAACTTTGTTTAACATCCGATTCTAGAAAACTTGAAGTTAACTTAATTAAAACTTGCCAAGTTAGTGCGTAGCTGTGACTGTCTCTTTCATGAGCTCCTTCTCCGATCGAGGACACGGTAGGGTCATGTCTAACGTAAGTAGGTGTTCAAGATCATTCAGTTGATCATCAGTAGTTCACGTCTGCTATGCGTAGATCTTCCCCCCCCCTTTTATTTTTGTACTCGTAAGTTAGCCACCTCAAATAAATGCTTAGTCGCTTGCTGCAGCCTCACCACTTAACCATACCTCATCCATTAACCTTTGCTAGTCTGGATACCTTTGGAAATGAGATTGTTGAGTCCCCTATGGCTCACAGATTACTACAACACCAGTTGCAGGTACATGTAAAGAGTTACTTTGACGTGAGCGTGATGATTGTGATATTTGGAGTCGCTTCTTCTTCTTCATCATCAACCTAGGATGGGTTCCAGGCCGACAACCTGGGATAGCAAGGATGGACATCGTTCTTTTATCATTTGTTTTCATCCGTAGTCAAATCCTGCTCTTCTTCATGATGATTGTATATATTGTACTGATGTGACTCTGATGTAGCTTGTGGCGAGTGTAAGCCAACTCTTTATACTCATATTTTCAGTACATGTACTTGTAACGATATCCATTCTTGCGAAACGACGAGATGCGTTTCTGTCCCTGTTGAGGCCCTCGCGCCAAAATAAGGATATGACCACATCTTGGGCATGTCAAAAGGACTCGAAGGTAAACCACCCGGCTCTCGCATCAGTGAGCCACCTCCACTGCCAACCAGTCGGCACCCTCGGCCGGCTTGGCGCTGATCCTCCCTGCGCGCCCCCACGGTGCGCTTCGCCCGTGCCTGCGCCTCTTGGAAGCGAGTTGACCGCAGAAAGAAAATAAGAAAAAGGGGAGGCCGGCTAAACTCGACGGGCAAAGGTATCGACGCTTACGAGAGAAGATGTTGTCCACCCCAGGAAGAAGGTCGAGTCTACCGCCCGCCTCCAGGTCTGCTTCCCTCTTGAGCTCCTCGGCTCGGAGCACCTCCTCCCCGAGCCGAGCCACCTTGTCCCGGAGGGCGCTATCGCCCCAACACTGGCGCCCGCCGCGTGCTGCGTCGCCTCCGCCGCTTGTAGCGCGCCAACGAGCCACTCCACCTCCTCCTTCAGCTGCGCCGGTGCCGCCTACTCGGTGCTCAGGTCCTTCTGCAGCCGGTCGCGCTCCCCGACGACCTCGTCGCGCTTCCTCCGGATGTCGGCGAGCGACTTGTGCAGCTCCTCCACCTTGGCCACATGCGCAACCGCCGCTACACAAAAACGACTCGAAGGCCGGTTAGACTACAACAACATGAAGTAGTAAGATTTGGCCCGGCTGCTGCGAAGCCGGCCCGAATCTCGGGGACTACACCCAGTGGGTATGCTCACGCGCACCCACCAACAAAGAAAAAAAGGGGAACATTACCCTTGGTCGCCTCCAGCTCGGCCTTGTCCGCCTCCAATTTGGCCGTCCGAGCCGCGAGGTCCGTGCGGGCCTTGAAGTAGCTGCTCTTGGCGTAGCGACACAACTCCACCGTGTCTTGAAAGATCGTCTCGCGCTTCGTCTCCTTGGACTAAAAAGACAGAATCGAAAGAGGTAAGATTTGGCCCGGCTGCTCCGAAGCCACGCAACCGACCCAAATCTCGGGGACTACACCCAGTGGGTGCGCCGGCGTGCACCCACTACCAGGCAGAGAAAAGAAAAAGACACGCGTAAGGTTTACCTGGGCGAAGGCGAACACCCTGCCCTTGTATCGAGCGAGTACGTCCATGGCCGACGACATCACGGTAACTTGGCCGGTGGTCGAGGAGCTCGCCCCGGTCGCACGCGCGGCGACATGAAGTTGCGTCCAGGCTGCCACCACCTCCGACAAGGAGTGTCTCCGGCTACCGCTGTCGTCGCCGGCCGCCTGCAATGCCGAGGTCGTCTATGCCCCCAAAACGACAAGGGCACGGTCGTCCCGGGCAGCGGTATCGGCCTCAGGCCCGGACCGCAGCCCCGGTTCGGACGCAGGACGGGCCAACTCCAGTTCGGCCGGCTCGTCGATAGGCGGCACCAGCGCCTCAGGAGTCGGCTCCGGGTGCGCCTCTCCACGCGTAGGCGGGGGCCTCGTGTAGGGAGCCTCGAGGGCCGGCGGCATCGCGACGTCGCTTGCCGCCTCGGACGAGGGGTGGCCGGTGTCGGCTACTGCTATCCCACAAACAACAACGCCAGAAATTGACACGTTGACAGAGGCTGGTCTTGCGTTGGTTTTCCCTTGAAGAGGAAAGGGTGATGCAGCACAGGAGCAGTAAATATTTCCCTTAGTTTAAGAACCAAGGTATCGATCCAGAAGGAGGGTCTCGTCAAGTCCAGAGTACCTGCGCAAACACAAACAAGCTTGCACCCAACGCTTCAAAGGGGTTGTCAATCCCTTGAAGATTGTTTGCAAAGTGAGATCTGAAGGCCGAAGGTGCAACGAAGTAAAAACTGTAAGGCTGAAAATATGGTGTGGAGTAGACCCTGGGGGCCATAGTGTTCACTAGAGGCTTCTCTCGAAATAGCAAGTATTACGGTGGGTGAACAAATTACTGTCCAACAATTGATAGAACCGCACAAAGTCATGATGAGATCTAAGGCAATGATCATACATATAGGCATCACGTCCGAGACAAGTAGACCAATACTTTCTGCATCTACTACTATTACTCCACACATCGACCGCTATCCAGCATGCATCTAGTGTATTGAGTTCATCACGAACAGAGTAACGCTTTAAGCAAGATGACATGATGTAGAGGGATAATCTCAAACCAATGATGAAAACCCTATCTTTTTACCCTTGATGGCAACAACACGATGCGTGCCTCGCTACCCCTTCTATCACTGGGTGAGGTCACTGCACAGTATGAACCCAAAACCAAGCACTTCTCCCATTGCAAGAATCATAGATCTAGTTGGCCAGACAAAACCCACAACTCAAAGAGAATTACAATGATATGAAATCATGCATAAGAGAGATCAGAAAAACTCAAATAAGATTCATAGATAATTTGATCATAAATCCACAATTCATAGGATCTCGACAAACACACCGCAAAAGAAGATTACATTGGATAGATCCGCATGAAGATCATGGAGAACTTTGTATTGACGATCCAAGAGAGAGAGAAGAAGCCATCTAGTTACTAGCTATGGATCCGTAGGTCTATGGTGAACTACTCACGCATCATCGGAGAGATCATGGTGTTGATGAAGAAGCCCTCCGTGTCCGAATCCCCCCTCCGGCAGGGCACCAGAACATGCCCCAGATGGGATCTTGCGGAGACAGAAGCTTGCGGCGGCGGAAAAGTACTTTCGATGATCTCCTGATTGTTTTGGGATTTTTAGGGAATATATAGGCGCAACCCCTAGGTCAGGGACGCTCAGGGGGACCACAAGCCTAGATGGCGCGGCCTCCCACCCTGGACGCGGGGTGGGGGCTTGTGGGGCCCCTGGGGCTCCCCTTCCTTGGCTCCCAAGCTTCCGATCTTCTTCCATTCCCAAAAAAATCTTTTCGGGGATTTTCTTTCATTTGGACTCCGTTTCAAAATCTCCTCTAAAAGGGGTTAAAAACATGGAAAAAATAGGAACTGGCACTTGGCACTGAGTTAATAAGTTAGTACCAAAAAATATATAAAAGGCATACAAAACATCCAAAGTTTGACAAGATAATATCATGAAACCATCAAAAATTATAGATATGTTGGAGACGTATCAAGCATCCCCAAGCTTAACTCATGCTCGCCCTCGAGTAGGGAAGTGACAAAGAATGAATTTTTGATGTGGAATGCTACCTAGCATAGTTGTCCTTTGCAACTTCTTTCACGTGAATGTAATCTTCAGATCTGTACGATTCAAAGCAATAGTTTGCTATTGACATGAAAACAATATACTTCAAGCAAACTAGCGAGGTAATCATGAACTTTCAAAATAACAAGGCTAAAGAAAGTTATCCCTACAAAATCATATAGTCTGGCTATGCTCCATCATCCTCACACAACTAATGTAAATCATGCACAACCCCAGAATTGGCCAAGTAATTGTTTTCGCACTCTTACTTTCTCAAACTTTTTATAACTATCACGCAATACATGAACGCGAGCCATGGATATAGCACCATAGGTGGAATAGAGTGTGGTGGTGGTTGTGAGACAAAAAGGAGGAGATGGTCACACTGACTCGGCGTATGAATAGGCTATGGAGATGCCCATTAATAGATATCAATGTGAATGAGTAGGGATTGACATACAAAGGATGCACTAGAGCTATAAGTATGTGAAAGCTCAAAAGGAAAACTAGTGGGTGTGCATGCAATTTGCTTGCTCACGAAGACCTAGGGCAATTTTGAGGAAGCCCATCATTGGAATATACAAGCCAAGTTATAAAATGAAGATTCCCACTAGCATATGGTAGTGACAAAGCAAGAAGCTCTCAATCATGAAGAACATGGTGCTAACATGAAGCACAAGTGTGGAAAAAGATAGTAGCATTGTCCCTTCTCTCTTTTTCTCTCTTTTCTTTTTTTTCGTTTGGGCTCTTAGGCCTCTTTTTTTTCTTTTCTTTTTTCTCTTTTTTTTTGGGCTCTTTGGCCTCTTTTTTTTATTTCCTCACATGGGACAATGCTCTAATAATGATGATCATCACACTTTTATTTACTCACAGCTCAAAGATCACAATGATGATGACTCCATAGGAAATGCCTCCGGCAGTGTACCGGGATGTGCAACGATCTAGCATGGCATATGACGTTGAAACATCTCGCTAGCTATCTTAAGATCATGCAATGGCAATATGAGAGTGACGGCACAAGTCATGAGACGGAATGGTGGTAGTTGCATGGCAATATATCTCGGAATGGCTATGAAAATGCCGTAGTAGGTAGATATGGTGGCTGTTTTGAGGAAGGAATTTGGTGGGTTTGTGCACCGGCGCCTCAGGTGTCGGCTCCGGGTGCGCCTCTCCACGCGTAGGCGGGGGCCTCGTGTAGGGAGCCTCGGGGGCCGGCGGCATCGCGGCGTCGCTTGCCGCCTCGGACGAGGGGTGACCGGTGTCGGCTACTGCTATCCCACAAACAACAACGCCAGAAATTGACACGTTGACAGAGGCTGGTCTTGCGTTGGTTTTCCCTTGAAGAGGAAAGGGTGATGCAGCACAGGAGCAGTAAATATTTCCCTCAGTTTAAGAACCAAGGTATCGATCCAGAAGGAGGGTCTCGTCAAGTCCAGAGTACCTGCGCAAACACAAACAAGCTTGCACCCAACGCTTCAAAGGGGTTGTCAATCCCTTGAAGATTGTTTGCAAAGTGAGATCTGAAGGCCGAAGGTGCAACGAAGTAAAAACTGTAAGGCTGAAAATATGGTGTGGAGTAGACCCTGGGGGCCATAGTGTTCACTAGAGGCTTCTCTCGAAATAGCAAGTATTACGGTGGGTGAACAAATTACTGTCCAACAATTGATAGAACCGCACAAAGTCATGATGAGATCTAAGGCAATGATCATACATATAGGCATCACGTCCGAGACAAGTAGACCAATACTTTCTGCATCTACTACTATTACTCCACACATCGACCGCTATCCAGCATGCATCTAGTGTATTGAGTTCATCACGAACAGAGTAACGCTTTAAGCAAGATGACATGATGTAGAGGGATAATCTCAAACCAATGATGAAAACCCTATCTTTTTACCCTTGATGGCAACAACACGATGCGTGCCTCGCTACCCCTTCTATCACTGGGTGAGGTCACCGCACAGTATGAACCCAAAACCAAGCACTTCTCCCATTGCAAGAATCATAGATCTAGTTGGCCAGACAAAACCCACAACTCAAAGAGAATTACAAGGATATGAAATCATGCATAAGAGAGATCAGAAAAACTCAAATAAGATTCATAGATAATTTGATCATAAATCCACAATTCATAGGATCTCGACAAACACACCGCAAAAGAAGATTACATTGGATAGATCCGCATGAATATCATGGAGAACTTTGTATTGACGATCCAAGAGAGAGAGAAGAAGCCATCTAGTTACTAGCTATGGATCCGTAGGTCTATGGTGAACTACTCACGCATCATCGGAGAGATCAAGGTGTTGATGAAGAAGCCCTCCGTGTCCGAATCCCCCCTCCGGCAGGGCACCAGAACGTGCCCCAGATGGGATCTTGCGGAGACAGAAGCTTGCGGCGGCGGAAAAGTACTTTCGATGATCTCCTGATTGTTTTGGGATTTTTAGGGAATATATGGGCGCAACCCCTAGGTCAGGGATGCTCAGGGGGACCACAAGCCTAGATGGCGCGGCCTCCCACCCTGGACGCGGGGTGGGGGCTTGTGGGGCCCCTGGGGCTCCCCTTCCTTGGCTCCCAAGCTTCCGATCTTCTTCCATTCCCAAAAAAATCTTTTCGGGGATTTTCTTTCATTTGGACTCCGTTTCAAAATCTCCTCTAAAAGGGGTTAAAAACATGGAAAAAATAGGAACTGGCACTTGGCACTGAGTTAATAAGTTAGTACCAAAAAATATATAAAAGGCATACAAAACATCCAAAGTTTGACAAGATAATATCATGAAACCATCAAAAATTATAGATATGTTGGAGACGTATCAAGCATCCCCAAGCTTAACTCATGCTCGCCCTCGAGTAGGGAAGTGATAAAGAATGAATTTTTGATGTGGAATGCTACCTAGCATAGTTGTCCTTTGCAACTTCTTTCACGTGAATGTAATCTTCAGATCTGTACGATTCAAAGCAATAGTTTGCTATTGACATGAAAACAATATACTTCAAGCAAACTAGCGAGGTAATCATGAACTTTCAAAATAACAAGGCTAAAGAAAGTTATCCCTACAAAATCATATAGTCTGGCTATGCTCCATCATCCTCACACAACTAATGTAAATCATGCACAACCCCAGAATTGGCCAAGTAATTGTTTTCGCACTCTTACTTTCTCAAATTTTTTATAACTATCACGCAATACATGAACGCGAGCCATGGATATAGCACCATAGGTGGAATAGAGTGTGGTGGTGGTTGTGAGACAAAAAGGAGGAGATGGTCACACTGACTCGGCGTATGAATAGGCTATGGAGATGCCCATTAATAGATATCAATGTGAATGAGTAGGGATTGACATACAAAGGATGCACTAGAGCTATAAGTATGTGAAAGCTCAAAAGGAAAACTAGTGGGTGTGCATGCAATTTGCTTGCTCACGAAGACCTAGGGCAATTTTGAGGAAGCCCATCATTGGAATATACAAGCCAAGTTATAAAATGAAGATTCCCACTAGCATATGGTAGTGACAAAGCAAGAAGCTCTCAATCATGAAGAACATGGTGCTAACATGAAGCACAAGTGTGGAAAAAGATAGTAGCATTGTCCCTTCTCTCTTTTTCTCTCTTTTCTTTTTTTTCGTTTGGGCTCTTAGGCCTCTTTTTTTTCTTTTCTTTTTTCTCTTTTTTTTTGGGCTCTTTGGCCTCTTTTTTTTATTTCCTCACATGGGACAATGCTCTAATAATGATGATCATCACACTTTTATTTACTCACAGCTCAAAGATCACAATGATGATGACTCCATAGGAAATGCCTCCGGCAGTGTACCGGGATGTGCAACGATCTAGCATGGCGTATGACGTTGAAACATCTCGCTAGCTATCTTAAGATCATGCAATGGCAATATGAGAGTGACGGCACAAGTCATGAGACGGAATGGTGGTAGTTGCATGGCAATATATCTCGGAATGGCTATGAAAATGCCGTAGTAGGTAGATATGGTGGCTGTTTTGAGGAAGGAATTTGGTGGGTTTGTGCACCGGCGAGAATTGCGCGGCACTAGAGAGGCTAGAAATGGTGGAAGGTGAAAGTGCATCTATACCATGGACTCACATTAGTCATAAAGAACTCACATACTTGTTGCGAAAGTTTTATTAGTACTCGAAACAAAGTGCTAAACGCATACTCCGAGGGGATGGGTTGGTAGGTGTAAACCATTGCGCGATCCCGACCTCAACACAAAGGATGACAATCAATAGATCAATCATGCTCCGACTTCCTAACATAGCGGTTCACCATATGTGCATGCTACGGGAATCACTAACTCCAACACAAGTATCTCTAGATTCACAACACCCTACTAACATAACTCTCAATAATACCGAATCCACGTCTCAAAACTAATTGAGAGAAATCGAAACTTCTCTTTCTACTCAATGCACATGAAGATGGAGGTTTTTTGCATTCTCTTTGGGTAACTAACACATTTGGGACTACTTTCATAGCATAAGCCAACTACCAAATCACGCACCGCCGCGCTCTAAAGATATAAGTGAAGCACAAGAGCAAAAGTGTCTAGCTCAAAAGATATAAGTGAAGCACTAGAACAAAAGTATCTAGCTCAAAAGATATAAGTGAAGCACTATGAGCATTCTAGCAAAATCACGATGAGTGCATGTCTCTCTCCCTCAAAAAGGTATGCAGCAAGGATGATTGTGACACAACAAAAAGAAGAGACTCCTAAGATACAATACGCTCCAAGCAAAACACATATCATGTGGTGAATAAAAATATAGCTCCAAGTAATGTTACCGATGGATTGAAGACAAAAGACGGGATGCCTTCCCGGGGCATCGCCAAGCTTAGGCTTTTTAGTGTTCTTGAATTTTGCTTGGGATGCCTTGGGCATCCACAAGCTTGAGATCTTTCCACTCCTTATCTCTTTTTCTATGAGAACATCACCCAAAACTTGAAAACTTCACAACACAAAACTGAAACAGAAACTTGTGATAACATTAGTACAAGGAAACAAACTACCACTTCTTTTGGTACTGTAGCAAACTTTAATTCCATCTATATTAATGATGGGATATTGTATTCTCACTTTTGCATGGCTAGTACCCCGATACTAACCATAGTTTCATCAAAACAAGCAACCAACTCAACAAAAACAGAATCTGTCAAAAACAGACCAGTTTGTAGCAATCTGTATACTTCGTATACTTCTGGTACCTGAAAAAATCTGAAAAATTACGACGTCATGGGAACAAAGCATATTAATGAGAAGCACAAAAAGAATCAACTCAAAAGCTCTTTCTGAATAAAAATGAAAAATCATCTCGTGAGCGAAAAGTTTCTGTCTTTTTCCAGCAGGATCAAACAACCATTACCAAGACTAGTCATAAAGGCTTTGCTTGGCTCAAACACAAAAAGAAACACAAAAAACACAATCACAACAGAATTACGAAAGTGTGGACACAACAAAACAGAAAGAAAAAGATAAATTCATTGTGTTGCCTCCCAAGAAGCGCTATTGTTTAACGCCCTTAGCTAGGCATAGAAGCGATAGAATCACGTATCGTCGTCTTTGGTGCTCAACCCATAAGTGGCGTAATCACTAATCATCTTAAGGTTTTCATCTTTCTTGCTGGATGATTCACCACTACTTTTAGGGACAAAGACAGACTTGGTGATTTTATTGTGGGCAAAATTTGGAGTATTCTGCACAGCGGCAAAAGCGGAACCCAAGTTGGTTATAACATCCTCTAGTTTGCCAATTCTAGCGGAATCATGACCTAGGTTTTCGTTAAGTGTGGTTCCTTCTCCTTTAAACTTTTCAAAACCATTCCCACCTTGGATCCTTACTGAGTGATTTGATTGTGGATCTTTTTATCCAAATTCTCAATGAGTTCAATCGTAGCAACTTTATTTTCAATAACGTCCAGCCTACGCATCACATGTTCCAGAGTTAAGGTAGTTCTATTAAGCAAGAGTGGGGGTGAGCCTGCCAAATTTATCACAGCTCCGTAAGAATCAGCGGTATGGCTACCCAAGAAATTTCCACCTACGATGGTGTCAAGAATATACCTATTCCAAGGAGAAACACCCACATAAAAACTGCGAAGCAAGACAGTAGTGGATTGCTTATGAGCAGATCTACTCTGAGCGTTGCAAATCCTATACCAACCGTCCTTTAAGTTTTCTTCCTCAACTTGTTTGAAATTGAGGACTTCGCTCTCGGGAGTATCGTTTGAAGTGGTGGATCTAGCCATCAGGATAGACTATCCCACACAGACGAGCAGAAAGCAAGCGAGAGAAAAGGGCGAACGAAAAAGGCAACGTGGTGAAGTGGGGGAGACGAAAACGAGAGGCAAGTGGAAAACAAAGTAAATGCAAGAGATGAGTTTGCGACACCTACTTGGATGAGCTTGACTTGATCTTCCTCCCCAGCAACGGCGCCAGAAATTCTTGTGCTATCCCACAGACAACAGCGCCAGAAATTGACGCGTTGACAGAGGCTGGGCTTGCGTTCGTTTTTTCCTCGAAGAGGAAAGGGTGATGCAGCACAGGAGCAGTAAGCATTTCCCTCAGTTCGAGAACCAAGGTATCGATCCAGAAGGAGGGTCTCGTCAAGTCCAGAGTACCTGTGCAAACACAAACAAGCTTTCACCCAATGCTTCAAAGGGGTTGTCAATCCCTTCAGGATTGTTTGCAAAGTGAGATCTGAAGGCGGAAAGTGCAATGAAGTAAAAAGTGTAAGGCTGAAAATATGGTGTGGAGTAGACCCTGGGGGCCATAGTGTTCACTAGAGGCTTCTCTCAAAATAGCAAGTATTACAGTGGGTGAACAAATTACTGTCGAGCAATTGATAGAACCGCGCAAAGTCATGACGATATCTAAGGCAATGATCATAAATATAGGCATCACGTCCGAGACAAGTAGACTGATACTTTCTGCATCTACTACTACTGCTCCACACATTGATCACTATCCAGCATGCATCTAGTGTATTGAGTTCATGATGAACAGAGTAACGCTTTAAGCAAGATGACATGATGTAGAGGGATAATCTCAAACCAATGATGAAAACCCCATCTTCTTACCCTTGATGGCAACAACACGATGCGTGCCTCTCTACCCCTTCTGTCACAGGGTGAGGTCACCGCACGGTATGAACCCAAAACCAAGCACTTATCCCATTGCAAGAATCATAGATCTAGTTGGCTAGACAAAACCCACAACTCAAAGAGAATTACAAGGATATGAAATCATGCATAAGAGATATCAGAAGAAACTCAAATAAGATTCATAGATAATCTTATCATAAATCCACAATTCATCGGATCTCGACAAACACACCGCAAAAGAATATTACATCGGATAGATCTCCATGAAGATCATGGAGAACTTTGTATTGAAGATCCAAGAGAGAGAAGAAGCCATCTAGTTACTAGCTATGGACCTGTAGGTCTATGTGAGCTACTCACGCATCATCGGAGAGGTCATGATGTTCATGAAGAAGCCCTTCATGTCCGAATCCCCCTCCGGCAGGGCACCAGAACGTGCCCCAGATGGGATCTTGCGGAGATAGAAGCTTGCGGCGGCGGAAAAGTACTTTCGATTATCTCCTGATTTTTTGGGATTTTTAGGGAATATATAGGCGCAACCCCTAGGTCAGGGGACGCTCAGGGGGGCCACAAGCCTGGATGGCGTGGCCTCCCCCCTGGCCGCGGGGTGGGGGCGTGTGGGGCCCCTGGGGCTCCCATGCCTTGGCTGCCAAGCTTCCCGGTCTTTTTCCGTTCCAAAAAAATATATTTTCGGGGATTTTCTTCCGTTTGGACTCCGTATCAAAATCTCATTCGAAAGGGGTCAAAAACATGGAAAAAATAGGAACTGGCACTTGACACTGAGTTAATAAGTTAGTCCCAAAAAATATATAAAAGGCATACAAAACATTCAAATTTTGACAAGATCATAGCATGAAACCATCAAAAATTATAGATACGTTGGAGACGTATCAGGTGCCCCAGCCGGCGCGGCCTTGCTCTTCTCGTGACGCACCCTCTCGAGCCGTACCGTCGCCACATGCTCCATGGAAAGCGATGCAACCCACTCGGCCTCGAGGGCCTTCACCTCCGCCTCTAGAAGTTAGATGGCGTCACTGCAAAGCAAAATAAACGGGCATGAGCTCAGATGCCATGCGACGACCAAGAAAAAAAGAAAAGAGGCACAAGCCTCGAGAAAATTTTACCCGGTGCCAAAGGGGATAACACGGGGCCCATGCCCGAGCCTCTTCCGAACCGGCGGAGGGGTGCAAGATGGCAGGACCACCGACCGAGTCTTCTTGTTGACCGGGTCACCGGCCGAGCCGTCGGCCGACCGCTTCTCACAGCGACGTTCCCCTGCCGTCGATAACCAGTCGGCCTCTAGCCGGCAAATCCGCGCTCCCTCCGCGGCGACGATTCCAAGGCGGACCCGTCATGGTTGGGAGTGCATCTAGCACGTGGAGCTCATCGTCATTATCCGACCAGTCCCTGAAGGACCCTTCGGGAGGATGGCGTGAAAAATCTTCCTCGCCAACTGGGGCGTTGACCGGCTCGTCCACCTCGTCGCCCTGTCCCCTTCGTCATCCTCCCCCTCCGGTGCGCCCGAGCCTTCAGGGGCGTCAGGGCCGCCCCGTCTGACTCATAATCTTGTTCATCTGATTCCACCAGGTCCGGGAGGAAGCACACTTGGTTCGGCCCATTTGGGGTGTTCTGCTGGGTGAAGAGCTCAGGAGCACCACGGTCGCACGTCAATTACTACGAATAAAAAGAGAAAAAGGGAAAACAATACCAATCGACCGAGGGCTTACTGGCGGTGCCCAGTTGCCGCGGTGGAACGACTCTAGGCCGAACCTTCACTCCTCTTCGTCCAGCTAAAAGTTGGTGATGGCATTCACTCGGGTGGCTACCTTGTGCAGCGGCAGGTCCACCATCGGCATGGCCCCTTGCAGCCGCTCATGTCGTACATCCGGTGCGGCCTCCTCTAAAACAGTTGCACTCGGTGGGAGATGAAGGCCGCCACCAGGTCTGGTGCTACCATCCATATCGAGGCCACGAGCTCCTTCATCCTGGCAACCATAGGAAACATCTCCTCGGTGAATGAGTCGATGTCCCAGTTCCTCATATTCGGTGGCACGTTGGAGAAGGGTGGGAGACCGACCCAGTCCCCCTCCTCACCGATGCTCCGGACATAGAAAAAAAGTGCGCTGTCACTTCTTGAAGGACTCCTTGGACTTCATCTTCGGCAGCGGTCGGTCGACCCGCCTGTCTACACCGCACCGCCGCACGAGTAGGCCACAGGGTCGTGCATCTGGGAGGGGAAGTAGAAGAGGTGCCGAAAGAAGGACGGAAATGGGCGGATGCCCAAGTACGCCTCACATAGCGTGACGAAGCACGCAATGTACATGACGGAGTTCACCCCCAGATGGTCCATCTGGAGGCCGTAATAGTCGATGAAGTGCTGGACGAATGAGCTCACCGGCAGCCGGAAGCCCACGAGGAAGTGGGTACCAAAGACAACGCGCTCGCCGTCGCGGGGGTCCGGTGCGAGCTCCCCTCCGGGTGCACGGGCCTCGAGGACCATCTCGGACGGGAGCTTCCACGTCCGAAGGAGGTACTCAATGTGCGCCTCCGTGATGACGGACCCCTCCCATGAGCTGTGGCAAGCTGGGCAAGAGAAATAGCAAGTGATGAACCCCTAGCGGATCCACCGCAGGGAGGCGCTGTGGGTGCGAGGAGGAAGGGAGGAGGCAGAGAGGCGCTACGGGCGCAAGGAGGAAGAAGAAGGTGGAGAGCGCATCACAAGAGAAGTGGGAGGGAAGGCGAGGCATTGGCGGCCTCGGCCATCCCCTCCCCCTTTTAAATCCCCGAGAGGTGAGGAGGCTTGTGGGATCCGTTGCCCCCATCACTCCCACCTTCCCATGATCTCCGGGCATTAAAATGCATAGGGGACTCCAACCGATAGCGTGCGGCCACAGAAAATTCGCGTGTGGGCCGAGGCGGGCCAGGCTGGGCCTATAGCGTCGTCCCATTGTGTAGAAAATGGTGGGCCCGCCGCCAGCTGTTGGCATGCACGTGGCGCACTCGAGTCGACCGTGGAACCGAGGTGACGCGGAGGACCGGAGGCGCCACGGCGGCAGACTAGGACGCAGCCTTGGCCAGCTGCGACCGGGCCGACTATCGCTCCATTCGGCTTGGAGCCGCCTGCTTGCGCCGTCCGGCTAACCGTCTCAGCAACTCCAAGTGCGGGGGAAAAACGCTGGCCCCCTCGCCCGGAGGCCTCAGGACCCCAACTGTTTCAGGGGCTAATGACGGGGATAGTACCCCTGGGTATACCAGGAGCGGAGATTAGCCGTCTCCAAGACATTTGGGGGCTGCCTGCCCCCCAGGCCGGCTGACAATAGCCGACCCGTTCGACCAACACAAGTCCAGCCGGTTGGCGATAGCCGGCCCCTCCAACCAATCCAAGACCGGCCGACTGGCGATAGCCTGCCCCTTTGGCCATACGTGCTTGGCCGGCTAGTGATAGCCGGCCACTTATCCAATGCGCGCCTGGCCGCCTGGCGGGGCTCGGCCGACCGACTGGCCTACCGCCAATCAGAGGGCTGACTCCCGTCCCATCCGGCCGTACCATCGTACGAAGACAAGACAAGATGAATGATTAGAGGCTATCACGGCAACAATGTGCGCTGACATGTTCGGCCCTGTTGTAGTGTGATGATGGGAGGGTCAGCGAGGCTACACGGCCCTCGTCGCTGCCGACCCTGACCGGGCATGATGGCCGTGTAGCCATGACCTCCCGTCGGCATGCACACTGACGGCCTGGTGCGTCAGCCGCTGCTGCACACGACCGGCGGCCCCCGCGACAAGACTCAACAACAGGTGGGCCCCGCAGCCGGCCCGAGAGGCTGGCAGCCGGCCCGAGAGGCTGGCAGCCGGCCCCCACCTCCTATCCTACCGTTATCATTGTATCACCTGTCTACACTATAAAGCCTCACCTTAGCCCACTGAGAGAGGCACCCGGAGGTTCGGACGTTCACACGGTTGGCACCATCACGCTCAATAGGATCTAGAGAGAGACACACCAGACACACGTAGAACAACATTTGAGGCAGTGAGACCGGCAACAAGTGCTCCGTCTCCTTCCTCATGAACAGCTCAACGAGCAACCTTTGTACTGTGATTCTCATATAGTCACACAGGCAGGACTAGGGGTTTTACCTCATCGGAGGGTCGTGAACCTGGGTAAACCGACGTCATGTGTGTTGCGCCAATACCCGTTCCCAGATGCCGTCGGCGCCCATCGGCCCCAAACCACGAGTTAAGCCACCCAATGACATTTGTCCCAGAAATACCACGACAATATCGTTGGGACGGTTCTACCTCCTCGATACTCGGTGTTGATATTATATAAGCCTTTCTGCAGTGTCACTTAGACGCCCGACTCTAGGAGCTGTTATTACTTTCGTATGAGCCCTTTATGTGGTGTCGCTCAGACGCCCGACTGTGGCACGCATGCTATTACTTATTCATCATTATCTCATATAAGCCCTTTTTTTGGTGTCGCTCGAGACACTCAACTCTGGCATGTTTAGTAATATTCCATTGACAAGTCCCTTTATGTGGTGTCGCTAAGACGCCCGACTGTGGCTTGGGTTACTTGTCCTTCCGAGGTGTCGTTTCAGACGCCCGATCGACAAGATTATAATTGATTATTACCCTTCCCTACTTGTTTATACAACATTGGTGGAAATGGTTTATCTCCATGAATACATCCGTGAATTAATTCTCATGGCATGATAGGTTTATTAAGTGAATTCTACATGCATATCACCTACTTTAACTTATCTATTTTCTTAATGTTTACGAGTACATTCAAAGTACTCAATGGCTTGTCCCTGGCTATTGTCTTGGCCAGGTTGCTTTCGGGGAGGAGCATGATGCCGTCTACCACAGAACCTAGGAGTCGAGGATAGCAGCCTTGTGAGATGGGAATTTATCCAGGTCAGTGGTTCCTCTGGGAATGGAGTCCCATGGGCACTGGAGATTCCTCGAGTCGCTTCCGCCGTCAGCCTCACACTTTTGTCCAAACGAGTGGACCTTCATGGTCTTATAAGCCAGATTATATATTTTTCATGGGATTTCTGTATCTAGTTAGTGTCGACCAGCTAACAATAGTCGTGGGGCTGGTGAACACAAAGGCCAGTTTTCTGGAAATTATTTTTGGAAAAACAGGTCATCACAACCTTGGTACGAGAGCCAGTCTGACCATTCGCTAAACCTATCTTAGCCAGGTCGCTATCCCTAGCCTAGATATTTATATATCCACAACCCATGCTAGCCTACCCAATAGCTAATTAGAGTGCCCATCCGACACCTTTTGGAAGTCGGTGCCTAACCTGTCAGCTCAACCCTTAAGCTATGTGTCTATGACCGACACCGGAGTTGTCGCATTCCCTAGTGTGCGATGGAAGACTCCCTAGCCTATACAGTAGAACCTTGCCTCAACCGAGGAAACCGCCACCTTGACACCCCCAACACAGTAACCTCAAACCAACAAGATGTCTGGCCATGTTCTTTGCAACGAGACCATCGCATCTGATCCTGGAGCCTTCGTAGCCATCCTTGCCGACATCAACCGCCAAGTTTTTGGCATAGAAGAGCCCCCAGTTTATATTGTGCAAAAGGACCCTCCGAGTGATGCCATCCGTCACTTTTGGGCCTCGGTGCACATATTTGGAGAGAGTTTCTCATTGGAGTGCCCTTACCATTTCACCGATAGAGCAGCCGCGAGCGAAGCCCAAGCCCGTCACCTTGCAGTCCGAGAAGCTATAGTCCACGAACGACATTTGTCGCCATCGATCAATAGCCGACCGTTCTGGTATTATCCTAGTTGTGAAGGCTATGGCAGTCCGACCCAAGTTTCCAGCAAATACTCTGAGGCATGCCCTGCCTTGGTGCAAGTTGTGCGCTATTTGAGAGCGCACGAGGCACTGATCGATCTACTCACCTTTGCTCTGGTCGTGAACCGCACGTCAATCGCTCGCTGGACCCCGGCAAGCAGTGAAGATGTAACCACCTCCAGCAACCAACCCGTATTAATAGGGAGACCGGTTGGATTCCTGAGGTCTGCCCCAACATTTCTGTCAGCCAACCCGACCATGACCCCGATGGAGCTTCACTGCAGTTTGGATGCTTTCTACAATGATGTTGTGCCAAGGGCGTGTCGTCCGAGACGTCATAGGCACCGCAATCCTGCAACACCGTTCCATGGTCCAGTCAACTCTGGAACCACGGAAAACGGAGAAGCCTAATTGGTTACTGCGCACAACCTCTCAAAGGCCAATGAAGGCGGAGCGAGTCCGCCAGAGTAGCTGTCACGCCCTAGTAGCCATGCCATCCTGTAACATTGTATTCGTGTGGTTGTGATAAACCTATTTTAAATAAGATTGCAAGATGCGTGCATGCCTTTTCCTTCAAGGTAAAATTGCATAACCAGTATCGTCAAGACCGTATGGCCTTAGAATAAATTTTTGGACGTGACCACCTAGGCACCTAACCAGCTACCCGAGTGATGTGACTCATGGGAATTGATAATCGAGACCTCGCCCCCGTAGCTCAGGTCACACCAGTGTTATACTATGTGCCCCTAAACCAGGCACCCTATGTGAGACCACACCCATGAACGCTCCTAGCACTTCTCACCAAGTGCGCTGCCCCGGAGCCAGTCCTTCCCATGACTGTCCACTCGGATTCACTTGGGATTCCTGGATGCAATCCCACAATGGAGATAATGATGCCTCGCAGCCCAATGTAGAGCAATGCGTGTGTGACCACCCTAGTCCTATAGGTCATCGCCAAGAGCGTCGACCCAAGAGCTAGTGGATTAATTTCCACACCCTAGCTGTGGGAAAATTGAAGATTTTCCCTTGGTAGGCCATTGTTGCCAGAGCAAAGGGGACACGTTTTCCGGACTCCTTTGACGAGGGGTAGAATGTGTTTTCCCCCGTCCGAGAGTATCTTCTCGAACCCCCTTGCTCGTGCCTCGTTGACCGCCCTCGGAGTGAATGCTAGTCTAGTAATATGCTTTCCCTGATACTATATGAGTGGCGGTGTAAATTATGGTTGTGCTGTTTGCACCTGCATATGAGTGACTGTGTGCCATATGATTGCCTTGTTTGTGCCCGCATTTGAATGATCATATTTCGTGTTCTCATGAGTAAATTATTTTCATTCCCTAAGCAAATCTCTGGGACAAGATTTATTTTTGAGGGGGTAGTGTCTGTCACACCCCAGAAATTTAATCAAATTTCTTATAAATTAATATATTGCCTAGAATAAAAAATTGGAGAAATAAATTGTCTCATGCCTGTTTTCAAAGCCTCTATCCAAAAACTTTTCTTTTCAAGTGACATTTTAAAGATTATTTAGTGTTTGAGTCATGGCTTTTGTTCATTTTAATTCCTTATTTAATTTAATGGGGATACCTTAAAATTTGGCCATTTTCTAATTTCTGGATTTTTTCTGTTGAATTCAAAATCTCTCCTTTCTTCAAATTTAAAAATTTCCTCCAAATCGAAGCCTTCAAAAACTTTATTGGGACTTGAGTGCTTGAATCAAAACACTTCCTTTCTTTCAACAAATTAAATGGAGACACTTTTTATAAATATTTTTGCCAAATTTAATTACTTTTTAAAAGGCTTTTCGATTCTTTTAAGGGCCACACTTGCACCGCAACCCTTTTATAAACTCTTTTGAAAACTACACAAAAATCTCGAGATGTCAAGGCATGCATGAGATTCACTTTTATGCAAAAGCCCAATTTGATTTTTTTAGCAAAACAACCCTTTTCATATTATGGTCCAGTTTGAAGTTTTGTACTCCAACCTCAAGTTGTATTGCTCAATTGCCCTTGATATTTTTACCAGTGGTAGTTCACCCTACCAAACGCCTAAGTCCAAGATCCTAGCTCCCTTGGGTGAATTTAGATGCATAGAATAATAGTCCCAACTTGCTGTCTAGAATTGTGTTTCTCAAAACTTTGCATTACCAAGTTTAACTTTTTGCCAAGCTAACCTTGCCACCATGACTAACACCTAAAGAGAACTTAATCTGGAAAATTTGGTTGGCAGCAAAGCCCATTTGATTCCACTAACAAGCTATCGAACACCTTGTGTTCATGGGCAAAATTGGCATGATCTTTTCTCTGCTCTATGGAGTTGCTCCACTAACCATAAAACTTGCCTATCTGTTTTAGCTTAACCTATAACCTGCCCTTGGGAAGTCCCATAGTAACTGGAGCCCTGTAGCAACACCTGGCATTGTGTCGAATGTGTGGTGGGCGTGCACCGAGCACGCCCACAACGCACAAATGGTTGCTAGTGCACCCGAGCTGTCGCGTCACTAACCCCTGAGCCCTGGCCCTTTCCCCTCATGCAGAGCCGCATCCCTTGACCCCTCCGAGCTGCTGGAGCCACCCCGACCACCCCCTGCAGCCCCACAACACCGTCGACAGAGCCTCCTTGGCGACTTGACGCAGGCCACAGCCGGAACCAGCCATGGCAGCGCCGCCCAGATCATCTCCGGCTGCCAGCTGCCCTTTGACCACCTCCCCTGCATTGGCCCTTTGCTGCCCAGCCTTGCTGTCGCCCCTACTACGCCCTGCTACCCCTGCCATCGCTAGTTTTGGTCGCCAGCGAGCTTATCTTCGGGCCGCCTCGGAACCGACCTAAATCAGCTATAAAAGGGAGCCCCGAGCACTTCTAGTGATCACAATTTCCCCTACACAGCCATAGGAAGCCTCCCCTTGCCCCAAATTCAACTAGAGCTGCCTCCTTCTCTCCCGCCGACAGCTTCGGTCGACGTCGCCCTCCAGTGAAATTCGAGCAAACCAGAGTCGATCATTGCCCCTTTTCTTCACCACTAGCTCCGCGATGTCCCAAGGACCCTTTCCCCCTCCCAATTGCACTCGGGAGCTATAGTGCACACAGCTCAGGTTCTGCCCAAGCTTCCCTCCACCATGGAGGAACATATGCTCACCCTCAAGCTCCGACGCGCCCCTAGCCTTCAAAAATAGATGCGGTGCATTCCCCCGAGCATGTGCATAGCCGAAACGCGTCGTGTGGTGCCCTGAGTCACCAAGAATCGGTGCAGAAATTCACGCCAACTCTGTGTCATCATGCGCGCTAAGGAGCGAGACAAATGTCACAGGGTGGCCCCACCTGTCGGTGAGCCGACCTCCCTCACTGTTGGCGCACCACGCCAGGTGCGCTTTCTCTTCGAGGATGCGTACTGCATGGAGTACACTTTCAGCGTGTGAAAGCTTTTAAGCCATCGAGTATGTTTCTTATTTATCAAAAGTGTACTCTGAGCCGAACCATTTAACTTTTCTATTTTATTTTTAAAACAAGATTTGTCCCAACTTTGAGTGGTAATATCTTTTTTAATAAAACCCCAAATGAGTTGACTATATTTCCTACCTCTCTAAAATTTCCTCTAGTTTATTTAGAGATTTATTTCAAACAAATTTTATGTGTTGTTTTGAAATTGGGTGTTAATTTAAATGTTTTAAAAATAGGAATTTGGAGATAGTAAACTTCCTTCAAGATTTTTTTAGGGTGCACACCACCCTCCTCCACTCCAAAGTCAAGCATCTTGAACTCTGATTTGCACTAAGTTGTGTGATGTTGGTTGTGGTGCATTGAATGCGTGATTTTGGTTATATTGATAAAAAACCCACGTAAAATCATATCTTGAATGAGTGCATGAGATGGGTATGTTGTTGATTTTATGTCATGCAGGTGGTGAATGGGTAGTACCTCATGCCTCGAATGCCATGCCAGTCTGGACAACCTCAGAGGGAGGTTTGTCGTGGTTATTATGAGACCATGGACTAACATCTTGTGGGACGAGAGTGGTCAGTGAGAGCATACCGAGGTGTGATGGTGGTAACACTGAGGTATATCATTCATAAAAATCATGTGGTGCTGACCCTTGCATGAAAATTTAAACCTCCTAAGTTGACCGTAGATCGATTCTTGTCAGTGTGTCGCCTTACTTTTCGTGCTGGCCGAGGTCTTCCCGAAAGGGAATACATTTTAGTAGGTCATAAACCTATTACCAGGTACACACCAAGTAGAGAGGTTGGGATGAAGGTATCCATGGCCCTGGACTAAATCCATACATCCGTTCATGGGGCATGGGTGTTTCCGGTCTCGGACCGAGAGGGAATGGACCTTCCCTTGTAGCGCGTGGTATAAATTTGATCCAATGCAAGTCGAGTTTGGATCCTCCCTGTCTTATGGTTTTTCCCTAGCAACGTAGGCCTAGTGAGTCGGGTCTTCGCGGGGAAAAATGGGTGTGTGCTAGTTCTGAGTGTTTACTTCTAAAATACCGTACACGGGATTAGTCCGAGTGACTATTGAAACCCGTGGGCTGTGGGTAAAGATTACACCCTTTGCAGTGTCAAAACTATTCGAGTAGCCGTGTGCACGGTAAAGGACGACTGGTTGACTGGTCAAGTGTCGGTTTGAGTGTCGTACTTCGGAGGAATTAAACTAAAAAGAAGATGAATCCTATGAAGCGGGATGATACATATTATTTTTATGAATTCAGATATGGACAAATCTTGTATGGTATATGGATTTCTAAGAGTGTCCTTGGGACGGTTCTACCTCCTCGATACTCAATGTTGATATTATATAAGCCCTTTCTGCAGTGTCGCTTAGACGCCCGACTGTGGTAGCTGTTATTACTTTGGTATGAGCCCTTTATGTGGTGTCGCTTAGATGCCTGACTGTGGCACACATGCTATTACTTATTCATCGTTATCTCATATAAGCCCTTTTTGTGGTGTTGCTCCAGACGCCCAACCCTGGCATGTTTAGTAATATTCCATTGACAAGTCCCTTTATGTAATGTCGCTAAGACGCCTGACTGTGGCTTGGGTTACTTGTCCGTCTGAGGTGTCTATTTAGACGCCCGATCAGCAAGCTTATAATTGATTATTACCCTTCTCTCCTTGTTTATATAACATTGGCAGAAATGGTTTATCTGCATGAATACATGCGTGAATTAATTCTCACGACATGATAGGTTTATTAAGTGAATTCTACATGAATACCACCTACTTTAACTTATTTGTTTTCTTGATGTTTGCGAGTACATTCAAAGTACTCACTGGCTTGTCCCTGGCTATTGTCTTGGCCAGATTTCTTTCAGAGAGGAGCATGATGTCGTCAACCCCAGAACCTAGGAGTCAAGGATACAACCTTGTGAGATGGGAATTTATCCAAGTCATCTGTTCCTCTGGGAATGGAGTCCCATGGGCACTGGAGATTCCTCGAGTTGCTTCCGTCGTCAGCCTTAGACTTTAGTCCAAACGAGTGGATCTTCATGGTCTTATAACCCAGATTTTGTGTTTTTCTTGGGATTTCTTGTAGTCCTGGGGCTGGTGAACACAAAGGCCTGTTTTCTGGAACTTATTTTCCAAAAAACCGGTCATCACAAGTGTCTCACACTGAAATAAAGATAAATGAAAATTTGGTAGAGATGTACCACATGGAGGAATTGATGTGGCGACAGAGGTCTCGGATCGAATGGATATCTACAGGGGATAAAAACACAAAGTTCTTCCATCTCAGAGCGAGCATTAGGAGGAAGAAAAATATGGTGAAGGCTCTGGCGAACTCCCTTGGCACTATTACCGATGATCCACGTGATATAAAAGAGATGGTTAATGATTTCTACCAGAATCTATACACTTTCGAAGGAGTCAGCGGAGTCGATGATGTTTTGGTGCATGTACCTGAGACTGAGAAGGTCACAACGACCATGAATGACATTCTTTGCACACCTTACACCAGCAAGGAGGTTAAAACTGCTCTCTTCCAAATGTTCCCAACTAAGGCCCCAGTTCGGATGGTTTTCCTGCACACTTCTATTAGAGACACTGGTCTTTATGCGGGGAGGAGATCACTAGAGTGGTCCTCAGAACTGTGAGGGGAGAGCAGAGTGCAAAAATTATCAATGACACAGTTTTGGTTTTAATACCAAAGGTAATGAATCCAACTCTTATTTCACAATTTAGACCCGTTAGTTTACGCAATGTTCTATACAAGATAGCCTCCAAGGTGGTTGGAAACAGGCTCAAGCACGTCATACCTGATATTATTTCTGAGTAACAATCTGCCTTTGTCCCGAGAAGGCTTATCACCGACAACATCATATGTGGAGAGTGTTTGCATTTTACGAAGCGGTCCAAAGCAAAGACAAAAGGCTTGTGTGCTCTCAAGCTTGATATGATCAAGGTGTAGTGCCCCAAGTGTAAGACTTTCCCTTTTTGTAACCTTCCATGTGGGACCACCTTGACTTTGTCATGAGAGTTATCTATGCATGCATGATTTCATGTGTCACCTTGTGTTCTTCCTTTGCATGCATGCATCCATGTCATACCATCCTTGCCATACCTGATGATGCTATGTCTTGATATGATTGCATGTGATCTTGCTAGGTGTGATGTTGTGGTCTTGTAATTTCTTGTGTTGATGCACATGTGATGATGGTGTGTGGAGTGTAGGAGTGAGTGCTATGTATTTTGAAAGCTCCTTGCTATTGTAAACCCTTTTCCTTTCCTTTTATCTCATGTTCAAAATTCCATCTTCCCAAAAGCTATTATAAAATGTCTTGTGTTTAGAGGTTATTGCGGAGATGATGATGTGATGATGTGGAGTTTTATTTTGGTCTTGAGGGTGAATATAAATCACAAAACAGTATAACTAATTGCTGTTTTGTATTTATTTAATTGTGTCGGGACCCCGATCCTAAGCCATAGGAATCCAGCCTGTAACACATCGCATCCCTTTGTGGTCTCACGCACGGTTAACTCCACGGCTGCAGCCTTACCTTAGCCGGGACCGTTTGCGTCTTTTGACTCACGTATGCGATAGTGTCGCTAGCAATCCCATGTCAAAGAACCCGGATCGACATGACTAGTCATAAACCAAAGTGGCAGTACCGCACAAGGACAGGCATACATGACCCAACAAAGCAGGTGTCGGTCATCAGCGAATGTAGACGAGTCGTAGCAAGCTACAAGGACTCCATTACATCGCGTGACATTTCCCCAAGGGGACAGACACAGCAGCTAAGAAGGACACATGCCGGTCAACCGATGTGTCCGGAGCAGTAGCGAACTACCAAGGCTCGTTGGATCACAAAGGGGCATTTCCTTGTAAGGAGTGCAACTAAAGTTCACGACTAGGTAATCGAACCCCATACATATCAAGTACGACACACGTACGCATGGCATACCGATATGTATAGATACATCGATGGCATCACAACATAACCATAAGCATACAACCTTTATTTAAGAGGCTCGGAGAGCCACACACATAATATTACACATTAAGGGTCTCATGACCCATAATAGCAGTCATACAAATACAAGCCAACGGAAGAGTTATAAACTGTCTGGGTACAGACATGGCAACTAGAAGGCACATGGCCTGACTATACTACAGAGCCGACGTAGGGCCAGATCGTAGCTGGGACACCAGCTACTCGTCGTCGTCGATGTCTACGAAGAACCCTCCATTAGGGTCATTAGCAACCTCTGCAACATTTATTAAGCAAACATGAATATGGAAGTACTCAGCAAGACTTTAGGAGAACTAACTACTCATGCCAGGTATCAAAGGGTATTGTGGGGTTTCATGCGGGAAGCCAGCATTTGACTCGTGGCTAGATAACTTGCATTTTGAAATTAGTTTTGACAAATTGATTTCTCGCACACGAGTCCACTAACACCACAACAATAAACTATCGTGGAATCATTCCGTCTCCATACGGAAATGCTGTCCACGACACTCACGCTTATCTTGATAATTTTATGAGTAGCCATTGTAGTTATCTATGAACAACATATGTCTCCAAGTAGTCCATATCCGCGGACGCGGCTATTCGAATAGATCATAACCCTAAAGGGGTGTACTTCATCACACACGCTCTCGCCACTTACCGCCATGTGCACGTCATTCACCTCGGCAACCTTCAAGCGGAAGCCCAGCGAGGGAGTCGGCCACGACCGTTAACCACACTAGTACCTAGTCCAGGTTTATCGCCTATCTGAGAGTAACCCGTACGGAAGTCCGGCCGAGGTTTCCGCCACGGCCTCAAACGATGTGCACAGGGTTCCCAAGCCCACCATCCGGGTGCCAGTTGGTACACCGTGCCACTGCCTACCGCATCACTGTCACATCCCTAACCCTTAAGCAAGATAGCATTGTGCTCGTGTCTTCTTTGCATTTGCATCTAAGAAGTTTCAACAAAAACAACAAAGTGGCAAAGGAAAAACTCAAAACCCTAGCCACCATTTCAATTAAAGGAAATCTCAAACTAGTTCAAAATCAATGAACCCAAAATGGCCTCAAGAAATGTTCAAACTTTCTGATAAATCATGAAAGTAAATGAGCATTGGAGAAAACTATTTTCTTGACACTTTAAGCTTTTTGAATAAATGCAAAAGCCACTGGTTTCAAACTTTAAAATTTGAAATCAGAATCTATAAATTTCCAAAAATGTTGAAAACCTTGGAAATGGTTGGGGATATTATAACAAATATTTCAGGAGGTCTAAAATAGTTTTTAATTTTTTTTTTGGAGCTGAATTAATTAGCGAAACAATAATTAGCAAAACAGAAAAACAAAAATAGAAAAAAATGGAAAAACCTTACCTGTCGCCTAAGCCTGGCCCGGCCCATCCCTGGCTCGTCCCCTCCCTCGCGCCAGTAGGCAGCAGGAGGTGGCCGCCGCCCCCTCCGGCGCGGCCACGCACCTGCGTGCCTGCCTGGCCGCCGCCTCGCGCTGGGGACGACGGGGATAAGCTCCCCAGAGCCTCCCCTATCCATTCCCCGCCTCGGTTCTCTTCCTCCTCCCGGATCTCCTCCTCCTCCTTGCTGCCGCCATTAGAGTCGAGCTCGAGCTCAAGCTGCCCGTGCCTCTGGCCATAGGATTCCCTCCCAGAGCACGCCATTTGCTCCGCCTCGTCGCCCTGGTCATCTCTGCAGAAGCCGAAGCTTCCTCGAGCCCTGCAACGCCCGCAACGCCGTCGTCTTCCACCTCCGGCCGCCGGACCTCTCCCGTCGATTCGTCGCCCCCAGGCCTTCCCCGAGCCGTCTAAGCTCTGCTCTGCACTCCCCGTGAGCATGCAGTCGTTTCCCCTAAGTTTTCCCCGTCGATCCCCTCCTCTAGCTCTAGTTTCACCGGAGCCCGACGAGGACCGCCGCTGCCGCTCGTCGCCGGTAGCCCTCCGATGATCAGCTCGTCCTTCCGAGGGCACCAGCAGCTCCAGGTCGACGCGTAGATGCTGTAGCAGCTAAGAACCGAGCGTAGATCCCTCTGATTCAAAGACCCCGATGACGCCCGAGCCTTGGCCGCCGCCAAGCTCGTCGCCGGCGTCATCTCCGGCCATATCAGCCCCGACTAAGTGCAGAAATGAAGCTGCAGGAGACGTGTCGTTCCTCTGGTGCTCTCCGCGCAGCATTTGGCCCCCTTTGCGCCGTTTCCGAGCCCCTCCGCCGTGCTGGTGGTCGCTAGAGGCTCCCCGCCGGCGAGGACGACCTCGCCGTCGGTGGATGTCGACGTGGCAAGCTAACCCAGCAGCTTAGTGACCTAATCACTCGCTGACAAGTGGGCCCAAGGCCAAGTCAAACCTCAGTTAGGGCTGGTCAGCGCGGGATTAGTGCCAGAGAGGCTGACGAGTGGGTCCCCCTGTCAGGTTTGACCTGAACAGGTCGGTTGACCTGCTGACGTCAGTCTGATGCAATAAATAGAATTTCCAGTACAAAACTAATTTAGGAAATTGCTAAAAATTGTAAAAATCATAGAAATTAATCTGTAACTCCAATGAAAATAATTTATATATGAAAAAGTATCAGAAAAATTCAAGGATTCTGATTATGCTATTTTCAACCATGTTTAAAAAAGTTACAGAACCCTAAATTGTGGAATAAGGAATAATTCAATTCTTAAAATAACTTTTTAAATGGAATTTGCAAAAATATTCAAATTTCATTATATATACAATGATCACACACTGTCCTAGATACAAATCAGTACCATAACATGACATTTCATGCATGTTAACATCAAGTTGATCTGAGCATCAGGTCGAATCAATTAAACCGGTATCCGAGAATACCTCGTTTGAATTGTTATTCGAATGTGATTCAAATCAACTCTAAACCTAATACATGTTGGAAATAATAACTTATCACCTTGCATTCTCATGCCATGCTCATGCATCATTTTGAGTGCATATGATTGTTATTGAATGTTGCCATTCATTTCGGTAGGCTCCGCACCCCCGGATTCCATCGAATATCCGTCTGACGGATATCGTTCCTCCTCTGAGCAACAAGGCAAGCAACCCCTTTGATCATTCCGATAACTCCCATGTTCTTGCTCCTGCACCTATTTATTGCATTTAAGATCAAATGCTTCAACTGCTTTTGCCACGATAGTTGAACCCACTTCCTTTGCATGACTTAACCTTGTCACAGTAAATAGCCAAACCTTGCAACCTAGCATACCTGGTAGTTGCTTGAGCTGTGATGTGCCTTATCCTGCTATGCATGCTATGCTTAGAGTTGTGTATGGTCTGTCATCTGGGAGATGAACAGAATTGTGAAACGTGTTTGGTGAGCAAAGGTTGTGTGTTGAACTTGATTTGGTAAAGGTACCAGTGAAAGGCTGTGTAGGAGTACATGGCGGGTTGTTTCATTGGAACCGTCCTTAGGAACTAAGTTCCGTGTATGTAATCCAAGACTAGATACTACCACATGCTGGGCCCTGAAATATGACCCCGCTCGGCCTATTAATCGCGTAGTACGGTCCAGGAGTTGCAAGTAGTTTCTGGTGTTTATAGTAATGCTGGAGGCCGTGCATGGTGCTGACCTGAGAGGTGGGCCGTGATGCGGTAGGCAGTGGCACGGTGTACCAAGTGGGACCCAGATGGTGGGCTTGGGAACCCTGCGCACATTGTTTGAGGCCGTGGCGGAAACCTCGGCTGGACTTCCGTACGGGTTACTCTCAGATAGGCGATAAACCTGGATTAGGTACTAGTGTGGTTAACGGTCAAGGCCGACTCCCTCGCTGGGCTTCCGCTTGAAGGTTGCCGAGGTGCATGACGTGCACATGGCGATAAGTGGCGAGAGCGTGTGTGACGAAGTACACCCCTGTAGGGTTATGATCTATTCGAATAGCCGCGTCCGCAGATATGGACTACTTGGAGACATATGTTGTTCATAGATAACTTCAATGGCTACTCATAAAATTGTCAAGATAAGCGTGAGTGTCGTGGACGGCATTTCCGTATGGAAACGGAATGATTCCACGATAGTGTATTGTTGTGGTGTTAGTGGACTCGTGTGCGAGAAATCAAGTTGTCAAAACTAATTTCAAAATGCAAGTTGTCTAGCCACAAGTCAAATGCTGGCTTCCCGCATGAAACCCCACAATACCTTTTGATACCTTGCATGAGTAGTTAGTTCTCCTAAAGTCTTGCTGAGTACCTTCGTACTCATGTTTGCTTAATAAATGTTGCAGAGGTTGCTAATGACCCTAATGGAGGGTTCTTCGTAGACATCGACGACGACGAGTAGCTGGTGTCCCAACTACGATCTGGCCCTACGTCGGCTGTGTAGTATAGTCAGGCCGTGTGCCTTCTAGTTGCCCTGTCTGTACCCAGACAGTTTATAACTCTTCCGCTGGCTTGTATTGTATGACTGCTATTACGGGTCGTGAGACCCTTAATGTGTAATATTATGTGTGTGGCTCTTCCGAGCCTCCTAAATAAAGGTTGCATGTTTATGGTTATGTTGTGATGCCATCGATGTATCTATACATATCGGTATGCCATGCGTACGTGTGTCGTACTTGATATGTATGGGGTTCGATTACCTAGTCGTGGACTTTAATAGCACCCCTTACAAGGAAATGCCCCTTTGTGATCCAACGAGCCTTGGTAGTTCGCTACTGCTCCGGACACATTGGTTGACCGGCATGTGTCCTTCTTAGCTGCTGTGAATGTCCCCTTTGGGGAAATGTCACGTGACGTAATGGAGTCCTTGTAGCTTGCTAGGACTCGTCTACGTTCGCTGATGACCGACACCTGCTTTGTTGGGTCATGTATGCCTGTCCTTGTGCGGTACTGCCACTTTGGTTTATGACTAGACATGTCGATCCGGGTTCTTTGACATTGGATTTCTAGCGACACTATCGCATACGTGAGTCAAAAGACGCAAACGGTCCCGGCTAAGGTAAGGCTGCAGCCGTGGAGTTAACCGTGTGTGAGACCACAAAGGGATGCGATGTGTTACAGGCTGGATTCCTATGGCTTAGGATCGGGGTCCCGACAATCACGGTCCACCTCTCAGGTCAGCACCATGCACGGCCTCCAGCATTACTATAAACACCAGAAACTACTTGCAACTCCTGGACCGGATACTACGCGATTAATAGGCCGAGCGGGGTCATATTTCAGGGCCCAGCATGTGGAAGTATCTAGTCTTGGAATACATACACGGAACTGAGTTCCTAAGGACGGTCCCAATGAAACAACCCGCCATGTACTCCTACACGGCCTTTCACCGGTACCTTTACCAACTCAAGTTCAACACACAACCTTTGCTCACCAAACACGTTCCACAATTCTATTCATCTCCCAGATGACAGACCATACACAACTCTAAGCATAGCATGCATAGCAGGATAAGGCACATCACAGCTCAGGCAGCTACCAGGTATGCTAGGTTGCAAGGTTTGGCTATTTACTGTGACAAGGTTAGGTCATGCAAAGGAAGTGGGTTCAACTAACGTGGCAAAAGCAGTTGTAGCATTTGATCCTAATGCAATAAATAAGTGCAGGAGCAAGAACATGGGAATTATCAGGATGATCAAAAGGGTTGCTTGCCTTGTTGCTCAGAGCAGGAACGATATCCGTCAGACAGATATTCGGTGGAATCCGGGGGTGCGGAGCCTACCGAAATGAATGGCAACATTCAATAACAATCATATGCACTCAAAATGATGGATGAGCATGGAATGAGAATGCAAGGTGATAAGTTATTACTTTCAACATGTATTAGGTTTAGAGTTGATTTGAATCACATTCGAATAGCAATTCAAACGGGGTATTCTCGGATACCGGTTTAATTGATTCGACCTGATGCTCAGATCAACTTGATGTTAACATGTATGAATTGTCATGTTATGGTACCGATTTGTAATTAGGACAGTGGTGAACATTGTAGATATAATGAAATTTGAATATCTTTGAAAATTCCATTTAAAAAGTGATTATAAGAATTGAATTATTCCTTATTACACAATTTAGGGTTCTGTAACTTTTTCAAACATGATTGAAAATAGCATATTCAGATTCCTTGAATTTTTCTGATACTTTTTCATATATAAATTATTTTCATTGGAGTTACAGATTAATTTCTATGATTTTTACAAGTTTTAGCAATTTACTGGAATTATTTCTATACTGGAAATTCTATTTATTGCATCAGGCTGACGTCAGCAGGTCAGCCGACCTGTTCAGGTCAAACTTAACAGGGGGGCCCCACTGGTCAGCCTCTCTGGGACTAATCCCGCGCTGACAAGACCTAAATGAGGTTTGACTTGGCCTTGGGCCCACTTGTCAGCGAGTGATTAGGCGCTGAGCTGCTGGGTTAGCTTTGCCACGTCGACCCCCACCGGAGGGTGGTCGCCAGCGACCAGGCCTGCGGCGGAGGGCTCGCTGGAGGCGACCTAAACGGCGCTGCACAGCACCAAAATGCACGCGGTTTGCAGCTACGGCACACTCGCGAAGTGGCCGATCTGGCAGGAGCATCAGGGGAGGCTAGGGTCGCCGGAAGAGGCGCCGGCGACGAGCCGAAGCGGCGGCCGAAGCTCGGCCTCCTATGAGAAATGGCTCTAGGGCACGGGGAGGGCAGCTGGAGGGCTCGACACGCTCCTGGAGGCTCCAGGAGCTCGAATCCTAGCTCGAGCGCGTGGATCGGACACCACAGCGACGACAACGACATGACCGGCGGAGAGAAGCTCTCGGCCGTGGTGGGGAACTAGGCTACGATGCACGGGAGAGCGTGGGGCGAGAGGGGAAACGACGACGAGCTCACGGCGGTTCCTATGGTGCTGAAGAGGGGCTCGGGGATGCGCCGGAGGTAGCGAATCAACGGGAGAGGTCCGGCGGCCGGAGGTGGAAGACGACGGCGTTGGGGACGATGCAGAGCTTGGGGAAGCTTCGGCTTCTGCAGACATGACCAGGGCAACGAGGCGGAGCTAACAGGCTACTCAGGGGAGGGTTTCCATGGCTAGAGGTGCTGCGGCTCGAGCTCGAGCTCGGCTCCAATGGCGGCAGCAGGAGGGGGGGGCTAGATCCGAGAGGAGAGGAAGAAGAATGCTGGGGAATGGATAGAGGAGACCCTGGGGAGCTTATCCCTGTCGTCGCCAGCGCGAGGCTGTGGCCAGGCAGGCGCATAGGTGCGTGGCCGCGCCAGAGGAGGCGGCGGCCACCTCCTGCTGCCTACTGGCGCGAGGGAGGGGACGAGCCATGGATGGGCCGGGCCAGGCTTAGGCGACAGGTAAGGTTTTCCCATTTTTTTCTGTTTTTGTTTTTCTGTTTTGCTAACTATTGTTTTGCTAATTATTTCAGCTCCAAAACAAAAAGTAAAAACTATTTTAGACCTCCTGAAATATTGTTATAACATTCCCAACCATTTCCAAAGTTTTCAACATTTTTGAAAATTTATAGGTTCTGATTTCAAATTTAAAACTTGAAACCAGTAGCCTTTTGCATTTATTTAAAATGCTTAAAGTGTCAAGAAAATAGTTTTCTCCAATGCTCATTTACTTTCATGATTTATCAGAAAGTTTGAACATTTCTTGAGGCCATTTTGGGTTCATTGATTTTGAACTAGTTTGAGATTTCCTTTAATTGAAATAGTGGCTAGGGTTTTTGAGTTTTTCCTTTTGCCACTTTGTTGTTTTTGTTGAAACTTCTTAGATGCAAATGCAAAGAAGACATGAGCACAAGACTAACTTGCTTAAGGGTTAGGGATGTGACAACTCACCCCCACTCAAAAGAATCTCGTCCCGAGATTTAGAAGTCGTCGGGAATAACGCAGGGTATTCAAGTCGGAGACGATCCTCTCTTTCCCAAGTTGCCTCCTTTTCAGAATGATTTGCCATTGAACTTTAAGAAACTTGAGGTTTCGACGTCGAGTGGTACGCTCCGCTTGATCAAGAATACGCATGGGGTATTCTCGGTATGAAAGGTCATCTTGTAGATCAAGCGTTTCGTGGTCCACTTCACGGATAGGATCCGTAAAGCAACGCCTGAGTTGCGAGACGTGGAAAACATCATGAACCTTGGAAAGATGCGGAGGAAGTTCCAACTGGTAGGCAACTTCTCCTCGTTTGGCAAGAATGCGAAAGGACCAATGTAACGAGGAGCCAACTTGCCCTTGATACCGAAACGATGGGTACCCTTCAAAGGTGTAACCCGAAGGTAAGCCTTCTCGTCAACTTCAAAGGTCACAGCCTTATGATGACGATCATATTGGCTCTTTTGACGAGACTGGGCTGTTTTCAACTTTTCACGAATAATGCGAACCTGCTCTTCTGCATCCTGGATCATATCCGGGCCAAAGAGTTGCCTCTCTCTGGTTTCCGACCAATTAAGAGGTGTTCGACATCTTCGTCCATAGGGAACTTCAAAAGGGGCTTTGCCCAAGCTTGATTGATAACTATTGTTATAAGCGAATTCGGCGAATGGAAGGCACTTCTCCCAATTCATACCGAACAAAATAACACAAGCTCGGAGCATATCTTCTAGGATTTGATTCACTCTTTCTACTTGACCACTTGATTGAGGATGGAAAGCAGTGCTAAAAGATAAGTGAGTCCCCATGGCATTCTGAAAACTTTCCCAGAAGCGAGAAGTAAAGATACTTCCACGGTCTGAGTTAATTTCCAGGGGAACACCATGAAGAGACACTATTCGAGAGATATATAACTCTGCTAGCTAGCTAGCTGTTATACTCTCACGAACAGGAAGAAAATGAGCCACTTTGGAAAGACGGTCAATGACCACAAAGATAGCATTATTTCCTTTCTTGGTCTTGGGAAATCCGGTAATGAAATCCATGCTAACTTTATCCCATTTCCATTCGGGAATAGCTAAAGGTTGAAGGGTGCCAGCAGGCCTTTGATGTTCTGCCTTAACTCGACGACAAACGTCGCAGTTAGCAACGAACTCAACAATTTCTCTCTTCATCCTAGTCCACCAGAACCTCTGGCGTAGGTCCTGATACATCTTAGTACTAGCGGGATGAATGGTGAGAAGAGAATCATGAGCCTCCTTAAGGATTAACTGCCTTAGATGTGGGTTCTTAGGAACCACTAAACGATTCTGGAAGAACACAACACCTTGATCGTTCATGGAAAATTCTTTAGCGTTTCCGCTAAAAATATTCTCCTTGATCCGTGATATACCCTTGTCACGCTTTTGGCCAGCTATGATTTGATCCTTAAGACTAGGCTTCGCCACCAGGGTAGAAAGGAATCCTTGAGGAACAATATGAAGATTCAACTTCCGAAAGTCCTCATGGAGATGTGGTTGACCTTGTTGTAGCATCAAATTGTTACAATAAGATTTACGACTTAGTGCATCGGCCATAACATTGGCCTTCCCCTGGGTGTAAGTTATCCCTAAGTCGTAATCCGAGATCAACTCAACCCACCGTCTTTGCCTGAGATTCAAATGCGGCTGGGTGAAAATATATTCCAGACTTTGGTGATCAGTGAATATTTCGCAACGATTACCCAGAAGGTAATGTCGCCAGGTTTTTAGTGCATGGACCACAGCTGCAAGCTCAAGGTCATGTGTGGGATAATTATCCTCATGTGGACGCAACTGTCGAGATGCGTATGCGATCACATGACGATCTTGCATGAGAATGCAACCTAATCCTTGTCGCGAGGCGTCGCAATAGATAACAAAGTCCTTAGAAAATTCTGGTGGTAGCAACACAGGTGCAGAAGTCAGGCGTCTTTTCAGTTCCTGAAAACTATGCTCACACTGTGGTGTCTACTCGAACCTTTTATCTTTCTTGAGGAGTTCAGTTAGAGGCTTTGCAACCTTGGAGAAATTCTCGACGAAGCGGCGACAATAGCTCGCTAAACCAAGAAAACTCCTAACTTGCTTAACCGATTCAGGTTGGGTCCAATCAAGGACAGCTTGAACTCTCTCGGGATTGACATCAATACCCTTACCAGAGATTACGTGGCCTAGATAGGTCACTTCTGGTAACCAGAATTCACATTTTGAAATTTTGGCATAAAGGCGATGCTCTCGAAGTTTCATCAATACCAGCCTTAGATGCTCGGCATGTTCTTGTTCGTTCTTCGAGTAGATGAGAATATCATCGAGGTATACCACGACGAATTTATCTAAATACTCCATGAAGATTGAATTCATCAGAAGAGAGAAGGTGGCTGGGGCATTGGTTAAACCGAAGGACATAACGGTGTACTCATATTGGCCATAACGAGTAACAAAAGCCGTTTTTGGAATGTCCCCTTTCTTAATCTTGATTTGATAGTATCCCAACCTCAAATCCATTTTAGAGAGACTGAGGATCCAGCGAGCTGATCGTACAGATCGTTGATCCTGGGGAGCGGATACTTGTTCTTTATGGTGACCAGGTTAACTAGTCGGTAATCTACAACCATCCGATCCGTTCCGTCTTTCTTCTTGACGAAGAGGACGGGACAAGCCCAAGGAGAAGAGCTAGGACGAATGAAACCTTTGTTCAAAGCCTCATCTAGTTGCTTTTTAAGTTCGGCTAGCTCCAGGGGTGCCATCTTATATGGTCTTCTGGCTATTGGGACAGTTCCCGGAACAAGATGTATTACAAATTCTACATCTTTGTCAGGTGGAATTCCTGGCAGTTCCTCTGGAAAAACATCCGGGAAGTCACGGACTACCGGAATGTCTTCAAGTTCCGGAAGAGGGTTGGCATTTAGGGAATAGAGCTGGCATTTGGAAACTCGAGTGGAGACATTTACTATCTCACCCGAGGGATGGGTAAGCTGGACATGTCTAGAGTGAGTATCAATCTTGGCATAGTGAGCTGACATCCAGTCCATGCCCAAGATGATAGTAATATCCGAAGATTTCAATGCTATCAATGAGGCTAGAAAAACTAGCCTGTCTACTAGAATTTCATTATCATAGGTTATCCTAGAGGTTTGCCATTTACTACCAGGGGTTTGGACAACCAATGGGATTGGCATATCACAAAATGACATGTTATGCAACTGTGCATAACTTTCTGAAATGAAGGAATGAGAAGACCCAGTGTCAAGGAGAACGGACGCTGGGTGATGATTAACAAGAAGCGTACCTAGCATGACGTTGGGATCCTCTGCAGCTTCTTCTGCTGACACATAGTTCACACGACCACGTGCAGGAGTTGGCTTCACATAGAACGCTTTGCCCGACTTGGCCTGCCCGACAGACTTTCCGGGTTGCTTGGCACCCACATTCTGAGGACACTCACGGGAATAGTGCCCTGGTTCTCCACACTTGTAGCGTATCACCTGGTTGGCACGTGGTGCAGCATTGCTAGCTGGACCACCATAAGATTTTGCTGGAGGGTTGGCCTGATTCGTCTGAGGCGCCACGTAGGATGGCCTCGGAGTGTATCTTGGCGGCAGAGAACTGTTTGGAACCCACAGCCTGCGTTTTGGAAACGCGGAACCAGAAGATGAGCCAAAGTCACGGGAGTGCTTCCTTGTGGCTTCGAAGTCAGTATGACCAGTCTCCGCATTGATCGCCTTGTTGACCAGGGCTTGAAAGCTTGCACACTCATGGAGGCGCAGGTCACGACGGAGCTCAGGGCTCAGACCCTTACGGAATCTTGCTTGCTTCTTGGCGTCAGTAGACACCTCCTCTGTTGCATAGCAGGCGAGGTTACCGAACTCGCGGCTATAGGCATCCACAGACAACTTGCCCTGAGTGAAGGCACAGAACTCCTCTCTCTTTCTGTCCATCAGGCCCTCTGGAACATGGTGCAGACGAAAAGCTGCACTGAAGTCTGCCCATGTGGCCACTGGTTCGGCGGGACGCATAGCTTCAGAATTCTCCCACCACAGATTGGCGGGTCCTTCCAGGAAATACGTCGCGAAGGTCACCTTGTCGGCCTCAGACACATTTGCAGAGCGAATCTTGCGTGAGATGCTGCACAACCAGTCATCAGCGTCGAGGGGATCGACGGAATGATGAAACTTTGGAGGATTCAGCTTCACAAAGTCATTGAGGGACACTGCAGCATTCCTAGGCTGTCGAGCCGTATTCTGCTCAATACGCTCTAGCAGTCGGTTGGTCTCCCTCTTGTTTCTTTCTGCCTCAAGCATCACTTCTACCAGAGAAGGCGGGTGAGGCAGGTCTTCCTGCGATGCTTGACTACCCTCACCTTGCTCATGAGCAGGGGCAGAGTTCAACCTGGTGAACACCATCCTGACAAACAAACTCATAGCTTAGACCAATATCATATCAATACTAGCTATGGATTAAGAATGTACTGAACACACGGAATGCGGAAATTAATATCCGAACAGCATGGCAACAAGCAACTGCTATATATACACCATGGTTCATACACACCCTTACATAGTTCAGTACATCCTTAACCGAAGAGCAACTACTGAAATTGTGAAACTACTCATCAGAGGCTTACAAGCTGCCTATACATTATTTATCTAGGCCTCCGGAATTCATTTCACATTATAACCATACTTCACAAGTCACGCAGGACTGTGAACGTACGGCTACTACCATACTATCCTTCCGCTCACAGCTCAGGCATCCGCATAGAACATCTCATAGAGATTACCTCCATGGCCTGGAAGCTCAACCTGCGGATCAGGAAACACGCTAGCCTGAGATCCCTGGGATCCATAAGGACACGGATGTGGCCTTGGTCCCCTGACTGGTGGTAAGAGGGGTCCCCGAAGAGGTGTGACTCCTCCTATAGCTGGCCAGTCAACGTGAGCCGGAAGATGCATCCTAACAGGGTTCAGCATCTCCATCTCTCCATACCCTGTCTGGACTATCGGTGCCAGCTGCGTCAAAGCTGTCCACAGACGGGCACGGGTAGCCTAAAGCTCCATGCGGAGAGCACGAGCATCCCTGTCTCTGTTCTCTAGCATCTCAACAGTGGACTGCAGAAGTGGATCCTCCATAGAAGAATCAAAATAGACTCCACTGAGGTATCCCTCTTCACCAGACTGAGAGGCCGGAACATAGCAGAACTCTGAATTCTGCAGCAGTGCATGTCTCGCTCTCATAATAGTAAGCATTGAATAGGCAGCATCCTGTACTGCCATGTCAACGGTGACCCCCAACCCATAGGACCAATGGATTGGCTTCTCAGCTCCAGGGTAGTCTGGAAATACCGTAACAGTGCAGATGTACTGGCTCTGGTTGAAGTCTCGGTACTGTTCCTCCGCTGTGTACTCGGGGTACCAGCGGTAACCGCACACCGACATCACCCTGACCAGCATGGCCGTATGACCCGGCACATCAATGCACCTGGTCAGACGTACCACCTGACGAGAAGGACGGCCAGGCATCTGTAAATAGAGAGTAATGCAAAAGCATTAGAGCTCTGAATGCAAAATTGGGCAGCATAACGGCTGTAAATGCTCAAAAACAAATTTTGAGACAACCCAAAAATGGAATAGCGTAACCACTCAACTATCAAGTTCAACTCTCTGATCATCAAACTTACTTCCTGCTTCCTAGGAATAAAAGAAACCCAATATCTCTCGACCCGTAGTCCTATAATCTACCGATCAGAAACACGAGCCTAGGAGAAGATGAGTAACCTAGTCCTTAATTCCCGCAGAAAAGACAAGGATGACCAGAATAGAATAACTTGAGAAGAGAACAAGAGTCCTACGTTCCATTCCACAAACAATTCCCTTATATATAGCTAAAGAAATTCTAGACTCAACTTCGACCAGTTTGGCTTAGTAATCCTACAGTCAGTCAAGCTCTGATACCAACGCTGTCGGGACCCCGATCCTAAGCCATAGGAATCCAGCCTGTAACACATCGCATCCCTTTGTGGTCTCACACACGGTTAACTCCACGGCTGCAGCCTTACCTTAGCCGGGACCGTTTGCGTCTTTTGACTCACGTATGCGATAGTGTCGCTAGCAATCCCATGTCAAAGAACCCGGATCGACATGACTAGTCATAAACCAAAGTGGCAGTACCGCACAAGGACAGGCATACATGACCCAACAAAGCAGGTGTCGGTCATCAGCGAATGTAGACGAGTCGTAGCAAGCTACAAGGACTCCATTACATCGCGTGACATTTCCCCAAAGGGGACAGACACAGCAACTAAGAAGGACACATGCCGGTCAACCGATGTGTCCGGAGCAGTAGCGAACTACCAAGGCTCGTTGGATCACAAAGGGGCATTTCCTTGTAAGGAGTGCTACTAAAGTTCACGACTAGGTAATCGAACCCCATACATATCAAGTACGACACACGTACGCATGGCATACCGATATGTATAGATACATCGATGGCATCACAACATAACCATAAGCATACAACCTTTATTTAAGAGGCTCGGAAGAGCCACACACATAATATTACACATTAAGGGTCTCACGACCCATAATAGCAGTCATACAAATACAAGCCAGTGGAAGAGTTATAAACTGTCTGGGTACAGATAGGGCAACTAGAAGGCACATGGCCTGACTATACTACAGAGCCAACGTAGGGACAGATCGTAGCTGGGACACCAGCTACTCGTCGTCGTCGATGTCTACGAAGAACCCTCCATTAGGGTCATTAGCAACCTCTGCAGCATTTATTAAGCAAACATGAGTACGAAAGTACTCAGCAAGACTTTAGGAGAACTAACTACTCATGCAAGGTATCAAAGGGTATTGTGGGGTTTCATGCGGGAAGCCAGCATTTGACTCGTGACTAGACAACTTGCATTTTGAAATTAGTTTTGACAACTTGATTTCTCGCACACGAGTCCACTAACACCACAACAATACACTATCGTGGAATCATTCCGTCTCCATACGGAAATGCCGTCCACGACACTCACGCTTATCTTGATAATTTTATGAGTAGCCATTGTAGTTATCTATGAACAACATATGTCTCCAAGTAGTCCATATCCGCGGACGCGGCTATTCGAATAGATCATAACCCTGCAGGGGTGTACTTCATCACACACGCTCTCGCCACTTACCGCCATGTGCACGTCATGCACCTCGGCAACCTTCAAGCGGAAGCCCAGTGAGGGAGTCGGCCACGACCGTTAACCACACTAGTACCTAGTCCAGGTTTATCGCCTATCTGAGAGTAACCCGTACGGAAGTCCGGCCGAGGTTTCCGCCACGGCCTCAAACAATGTGCGCAGGGTTCCCAAGCCCACCATCTGGGTGCCACTTGGTACACCATGCCACTGCCTACCGCATCACGGTCCACCTCTCAGGTCAGCACCATGCACGGCCTCCAGCATTACTATAAACACCAGAAACTACTTGCAACTCCTGGACCGGATACTACGCGATTAATAGGCCGAGCGGGGTCATATTTCAGGGCCCAGCATGTGGTAGTATCTAGTCTTGGAATACATACACGGAACTCAGTTCCTAAGGACGGTCCCAATGAAACAACCCGCCATGTACTCCTACACGGCCTTTCACCGGTACCTTTACCAACTCAAGTTCAACACACAACCTTTGCTCACCAAACACGTTCCACAATTCTGTTCATCTCCCAGATGACAGACCATACACAACTCTAAGCATAGCATGCATAGCAGGATAAGGCACATCACAGCTCAGGCAGCTACCAGGTATGCTAGGTTGCAAGGTTTGGCTATTTACTGTGACAAGGTTAGGTCATGCAAAGGAAGTGGGTTCAACTAACGTGGCAAAAGCAGTTGTAGCATTTGATCCTAATGCAATAAATAAGTGCAGGAGCAAGAACACGGGAATTATCGGGATGATCAATAGGGTTGCTTGCCTTGTTGCTTAGAGGAGCAACGATATCCGTCAGACGGATATTCGGTGGAATCCGGGGGTGCGGAGCCTACCGAAATGAATGGCAACATTCAATAACAATCATATGCACTCAAAATGATGCATGAGCATGGCATGAGAATGCAAGGTGATAAGTTATTACTTTCAACATGTATTAGGTTTAGAGTTGATTTGAATCACATTCGAATAGCAATTCAAACGGGGTATTCTCGGATACCGGTTTAATTGATTCCACCTGATGCTCAGATCAACTTGATGTTAACATGCATGAATTGTCATGTTATGGTACTGATTTGTAATTAGGACAGTGGTGAACATTGTAGATATAATGAAATTTGAATATCTTTGCAAATTCCATTTAAAAGTGATTATAAGAATTGAGTTATTCCTTATTCCACAATTTAGGGTTCTGTAACTTTTTCAAACATGATTGAAAGTAGCATATTCAGATTCTTTGAATTTTTCTGATACTTTTTCATATATAAATTATTTTCATTGGAGTTACACATTAATTTCTATGATTTTTACAAGTTTTAGAAATTTACTGGAATTATTTCTATACTGGAAATTCTATTTATTGCATCAGGCTGACGTCAGCAGGTCAGCCGACCTGTTCAGGTCAAACCTGACACGGGGGCCCCACTGGTCAACCTCTCTGGGACTAATCTCGCGCTGACCAGCCCTAACTGAGGTTTGACTTGGCCTTGGGCCCACTTGTCAGCGAGTGATTAGGTGCTGAGCTGCTGGGTTAGCTTTGCCACGTCGACCCCCACCGGAGGGTGGTCGCCGGCGACCAGGCCCGCGGCGGAGGGCTCGCTGGAGGCGACCTAAACGGCGCTGCACAGCACCAAAACGCACGCGGTTTGCAGCTACGGCACGCTCGCGAAGTGGCCGATCTGGCAGGAGCATCAGGGGAGGCTAGGGTCGCCGGAAGAGGCGCCGGCGACGAGCCGGAGCGCCGGCCGAGGCTCGGCCTCCTATGAGAGACGGCTCTAGGGCACGGGGAGGGCAGCTGGAGGGCTCGACACGCTCCTGGAGGCTCCAGGAGCTCGAATCCTAGCTCGACCGCGTGGATCGGACACCACAGCGACGACAACGACATGACCGGCGGCGAGAAGCTCTCGGCCGTGGTGGGGAACTAGGCTACGATGCACGGGAGAGCGTGGGGCAAGAGGGGAAACGACGACGAGCTCACGGCGGTTCCGATGGTGCTGAAGAGGGGCTCGGGGATGCGCCGGAGGTAGCGAATCAACGGGAGAGGTCCGGCGGCCGGAGGTGGAAGACGACGGCGTTGGGGATGATGCAGAGCTTGGGGAAGCTTCGGCTTCTGCAGAGATGACCAGGGCGACGAGGCAGAGCTAACAGGCTACTCGGGGGAGGGTTTCCATGGCTAGAGGTGCTGCGGCTCGAGCTCGAGCTCGGCTCCAATGGCGGCAGCAGGAGGGGGGGCTAGAATCGAGAGGAGTAGAAGAACAGTGCTGGGGAATGGATAGAAGAAACCCTAGGGAGCTTATCCCCGTCGTCGCCAGCGCAAGGCGGCGGCCAGGCAGGCGCAAAGGTGCGTGGCCGCGCCGGAGGAGGCGGCGGCCACCTCCTGCTGCCTACTGGCGCGAGGGAGGGGACGAGCCAGGGATGGGCCGGGCCAGGCTTAGGCGACAGGTAAGGTTTTCCCATTTTTTTTCTGTTTTTGTTTTTCTGTTTTGCTAACTATTGTTTTGTTAATTATTTCAGCTCCAAAACAAAAAGTAAAAACTATTTTATACCTCCTGAAATATTGTTATAACATTCCCAACCATTTCCAAAGTTTTCAACATTTTTGAAAATTTATAGTTTCTGATTTCAAATTTAAAACTTGAAACCAGTAGCCTTTTGCATTTATTTAAAATTCTTAACGTGTCAAGAAAATAGTTTTCTCCAATGCTCATTTACTTTCATGATTTATCAGAAAGTTTGAACATTTCTTGAGGCCATTTTGGGTTCATTGATTTTGAACTAGTTTGAGATTTCCCTTAATTGAAATAGTGGCTAGGGTTTTTGAGTTTTCCCTTTTGCCACTTTGTTGTTTTTGTTGAAACTTCTTAGATGCAAATGCAAAGAAGACATGAGCACAAGACTAACTTGCTTAAGGGTTAGGGATGTGACAAATTCCAGCGCCGCCGCCACCTTCCTCTCCATCTCTTCTTTCTCCCTGGTAAGCCCTCTGTATAGTAGGAGCAGAGAGAGAGAGAGTCCGGCCGTCGCGTCTACCCCGCCGTCTACGTCGAGCAGTGCCGGTGGCCATGTCCAGGAGCACGGAGTAGGAGCCCGCGCTCCATTCCCGTCCTTGGGAAGGCCTCAGAACGCCCACGCCGACGGCCAACACCACGTCAACGGCGAGTTCCCGACATTCTTCCTCCCTGCGTCGACAACTTCTTCGGGTCGTCGTCTTCACCGACGTCATCCCCGAGCGGCTCCTCCTTTTTCCCCGAGGTGAGCCGGTCCCCTTCCTTCCCTTTCCCGCGAGTGGATCCGTTGCAGGGTAGTAGCCGCAGCAGTAGCAGCCGTGGTGCATGCGTATGTGTGTGCCAGTGTGTCGATTCGGTGCTCGGGCAGTGCCATGCAGTAGTTTTGGGCGCTAATCAGGCTGGTGTGTAGCAGTCTCGGCCGAGAGTAGCAGCAGCAGCAGATCGAGTAGAAGTCGTGGTGGTTTCGATGTTGCAGGTAGCAGGGCTCCCTCCCTGCGTAGCTGTCGGCTAGTAGCAGGCGTGCGTTTCTCCTCCGGTAGCGCAGCGCAGCAGCAGCAGTACAGCGAGGAAACCCGATAACCTCCGTGCCGCTGGTGCGTCTTGGAGCAGAGCCTGGATCGGCTGCTTGTAGTAGCTAGTTGGTTAGGTTCCCCGTTCTGACAGTAGTCGTGTCGTAGCGCGTTGGTGTATGTCTCTGCTTGTTTCCTTGAGGTGCAGGGTTCGATCCCTAGCTGATGCACTCCCCCTTTTTTTTGCTGATATCTCGACAGTGCCTAGTGTAGCAGAGCAGGGTTTCTCATTGTGTAGCCCTGTTCTAGCAAAGTCTGATCCTTAGCAGAGTGGTAGTGATGTTGCTGTTTACTAGGGGAGGTGCAGAGTTCGAACTCTCTTCCCCCCATTTTATATTTTTGTTGTGTGTTTCTTCCATGTGTTCTTCCTGGGCATGTATATGTACTGTGTGCACTAGGTAGAATGGAGGCATTATTTTTGCTACTATCAACAGCTTGTGGTTTCTGTTCCTTTTGCTCCAAGTCACATATCTTGAGGTTGAGCTTGTGGATTCATGGGCATGTGTAGGGAAGTGTTGCATGCAAGTGTGTGTTTACTTGTGATTTTACTTGTGTTCCTTGCTAGGCTAGAGCATGTGGGTGCTAGTCATCCTCATGATGGTGGCCTTGTGCAAGTTTGTGTGAGTGAAGGGGTTCCCTCCCTCACCACATATATCTTGTGTGTGTGAGCTTGTTCTAGTGTTTATTGCAATCATAACATGTGTAGGTATGCGCTTGATCTAGAGCATGATGTGCTTGTGGGTGATGTGGATTAGACGTATGTGTGATTAGAATCCCACCTTTGCAAGCAAGCTTTGCACCTTCACATGACCATATGTGAGAGGGCATGGTATGTTGTTTGTGTGTGGGGATAGTTTGGTAGATGTGCTTGTGATGTTGATGTGCATGACACAAACATGGGGTTCAAACCCCCATGTGACTTTGTCATTGTGCACATGAACTCAACCTTTAGTTGTTGTCTTAGTAGGATACTTTATGGAGTTGACATATTCAGTTTTGTTGCAAGTTTGATCTTTGATTCCATGGAATAGGTGGAGCCCAAGGGCATGAGCTTTTGTGTGATAGTAGTAGGGTTTTTGCTCTACACCATAGTGGTGTCAATTATCTCTTGGTGTTATGTGTGTGCAAACTATGCCTAGACAAAGTGGGCATGTGGCTGAAAAATTCCAGATTAGTGAACTCTGAAATTTCACTAAGTCTGGGATTCTGGAAACATTTTCTTTCCCTATAGATGAGGATGTGCTGGTCATTCTGTTGAGATCTGGCCTTAGTTCAGTGCTAGGATTTTGCACCTGGTATGTTTTTCAAGCTTCCTGTCAATTTCCAAATCATTTGGAGTCCAGTAGGTTGTGTTTTTATTGCTGTCAAAAAGCTTCAGAATAGAGACAGAAACTCAGGTGCAGGAATTTTCACTAAGTCCCTGAGATCTGATGGTTTTGGGAAAGTTTGTGGCCTTGTATCTTCTAGAGTTTAATTCATTTTGCTGTGATTCTTGCTGGTGCTTGTAGTGTTCTTGGTTGGAAACAGCCACATATATTATTTGTCATGTTTGAAGACCTGTAGCTATGTTGCATGCAGCTCCCAAAGAGCTAAGATGCAGATAATGACAGATTATGTAGTTTTGTCATTTTGGGCAATGTGTGTGCTTAGTTTATGTTGTGGTGTTATTCATTGCTCCAATCCATTCATGTTGGGTTGTTATTTGTCTTGGCAACCTGGGAATACCAGATTTGTGCCAAATGTGAGTGTGGTGTTGAATCTTCCACGTAGAGCTTCATATCTTGTTTCGTTGATTCCCGTTGATCCGTAGCTCCGTTTGCAATGTTCTTTATATGGTTTTGCACCGTTTTCCCGAGCCGCATCTGTTAATGTCATTCTCATGCATGTCAAAATAGCTTAGTGTACAGTTCTGTCCAGAAACTTGCAGTAGCTTATTTTTGCTTGTGCTAGTGATAGAGATAGTGGTGCATGCTCAATTTTCATCTCATGCATCATGTGATTGTTGCATCTTGTGGTGCTGCTGTTCATTGGCTGTTATTCTTATGTTGGGTAGCACCGGGATCGGAGAACGAATACGTGGAGTCAGGAGAGTACGTGCAGGATGAACCAGAACCATTCCAAGCTGAGGATATCACAGGCAAGATGATATGACCTTGATTCCATCTCTAGACTTGTTATGTTAGTTTAGTTTCCATGTCATATTGCTCGCTGCATACCACTGAAATTAAATTGCTTCTTGAAATGCCATGAGCCCAAACACCGTTCTCCTTCCTAGGAAACTTGTGTGGCTAAGTAGGCTTGCTCAGCTACTAATGTTAGCATTGCTAGTTGCAGGTGTTTTAAACTCATGTGATGACATGAGCTTGATATCATTATATTGAATTCTGTTATTTAATTAATGCACCTATATATTTGGTAAATGACGGGAGGCATAGCCTTTTGCCGGGTGCTTTGTTCCGTTATTGCCACCTTAGTTACCGGTTAGCGGTGTTTGATTCCATAATGATCGCTCCTAACACGTTCGGGGTTGTTATGGGGACCCCCTCGATAAATCGCATAGTGCTAAGGCTTGTCCGGCAGGACCCAACATTGGTGTTAGTTTGCTAATCACTTAATAATAAACTGCATAGGGAATAGCTACCCCGAGGATTTAATCAACAACCCGGGCCAGTGCTCCTCATCAGTGTTGGTCCAAACTAGGCAGACTATGGGGCCACCACAGGGCAACCTGAGGTTCGGTATACGTGTAGTGTGACTCATCCGGCGTGTCCTGAGACTGAGATACGCGGCTCTTATCAGGGTCGTCGTCACGTCGGGAGGTCCTGCTAGCCTTGCCTTACCTTAGCGGTATATCTTGCGTATAGGAATCCCAGTGAAGCTTTGGTTCCCCAGAGTTGAGGTTTTCCTCTAAGGAATCCGACGAGATCACGAGATTCGTGATAGAGGATGCCTTTGCGGCCTGTGTTCGTTTGTGATGGACTAGTTGGAGCACCCCTGCAGGGTTTAATTTTTCGGAAAGCCGTGCCCGCGGTTATGTGGCAACTTGGAATATTTTGTTAACATCCGGTATTAGAGAACTTAAACATAAACTAATAAAACTGCCAACTATGTGCGTAACCGTGATTGTCCCTTCGAAGTTCTCTCTTCGATCGGGAACACGGTGGGGTTATGAATGCCGTAGGTAGGTGTTCAGGATCACTTACTGATCAAGTAATCCCGACAGTTAGCGTAGACCACCTTCACTTCTATTTTGCACAAGTTAGCCACTTAATCAAGCATAGGATGCTGTAGCCTGATACACTTTACCCCTACCTTACCCAAATAACATGACTAGTTCTGGCACCAAGGTCTTAGATTGCTGAGTCCCCGTGGCCCACAGATTCCTCCGAAACTCCCAGCAGGTACAGGTAACCCAGAGACCGATGACCCCGACGGCACCCAGCTGGAGTGGCAGTACGACGAGGAGACAGACCGCCTCTATGTGAACTATCCAGAGGACTGAGGCATGGTCGTGATCGTGGGCCTACAGCAGGGTAGCATAGCATTTTCCATGTTTTGTAGTCCGTAGCGGAACTACCTTCTTTGTATCTGTGTTGTACTCTGAGTTATTAATAAGAAGATAGTTGAATCCCTAATTGTCTACTTGTATTATTATTTGTGCTATGTTACTTGCTTGCGAAACGCTTAGATGCGCTTCTTTCCTATTCGGGGGCCTCGACCCCCAGATCGGAAAGGACCGCATCTTGGTCGTTACAAGTTGGTAATCAGAGCCTTACGACCATAGGACCTTTGTGTGATCGTACTTGGCCGAGTCGAGTCTAGAAAATGTTTTGAGTCTTAGTTATATCGGAGAGTAGGATTCTTTTTCTACTCTTCTATGCTCTGGTGAGGTTCCCTTCTTAGGATATCTTTAACTCTACTCCTTTTCTCGCCCAATTTTTTTTTAGGATCACGCGGGTATTTGTGAAATCTATATGATTTCGATGTGACGGAATCCTGTCCTGGTGCCTCCTATCTGCTCTAAGTATCAGGGGAGTTGAGCTCTAGGGATTATCGCGCACATCGCCATCATTCAAATTTCTGAGTATCTAAGAACGGAGGGTGTTCGTTATTGCTTCAATACGGGTAGTGGTGAGATAACCCCGATGTCCCGAGTACTGGTGTAGATTGTTCGGGGGTATTACGACACTTTGTATCGTTGTGATCACGAGGATCTGTTGTAGGTGAAGGTCCGAGATGTTGGTTGTGTGTTGAAGGATGTGATACAGGTGACGGGTTAGTTTAGGAGTTGTGTGAAATACTCCTTGTATCCGTGTACCTGATTGCATGACCAGTTATTTCGGGAATTCATAGGTGGGATATCTAGTAGTATCTTATAGGACTATCTTCCTACAGACGCTTGATTGAGGTTTGGGGAAATCTCGATCATATGTTTGTTCCGAGGAGTTTAGCTCACACTTGTTTGCAGTGGTCCTTATCGGAATTTTGTCGTCTGTTACTTTGAGGATGCACTCTTGCTATGTTGTTCGAATGCAATGCTAAATTCTATTCAGATATCCTGTCTTTTGATTCAGCAATATCTTCAATTATTTTGTGGACTAATATGTTGTCCGTCTTCAGGATGGCTCCACCGACTCGTCAGACCCTAGCACGTGAGGATATGCCGCCTCCACCTCCTCCTCCTCCGCCGCCGCCGCCTCCTCCTGCAGAGGCCTAGCAGGCGATGATGGCAGCTACTAATGCAAACACTCAGATGCTGTTGCAGTTGATCCAGGAGAGAGCCAATCATCACCAGGGCAATTTCCAGCAGGGTGGCAATCACTTCGCCAATCTGAGTCAGTTCCTCTCAAACTAGCCTAAGACAATCACTTCTTGCGACCATCCGTTTGATCCGGAAGATTGGATCCGTGATATGAACAAGCATTTCGAGTGTAGCAATGTGCGTTCAGAGGACTATGTCAAGTTTGCAACATTTCAGTTGAAGGGGCAGGCTTCTATTTGGTGGCAGCAGCTTAAGGACTCCAGAGGTGGCAGGGTGATGTCCTGGGACGAGTTTTGTCGTGACTTGAGGTCCCACTACATCCCTTCCAGTTTTGTTGAGGAGATGCGTGAGAAGTTCAGGCGTTTGAAGCAGGGCAGCAATTCTGTGTACAAGTACAATGTTGAGTTCCACGAGCTGGCCCGTTACGCGTTGCAGGATGTCTCGGATCAGAAGAGCAAGATCTACGAGTTCAGGGGTGGCTTGAAGGAGGATTTGCAGTTAGCACTTGCCTTGCACGATCCTGAGGAGTTTGACAAGTTCTACAACTTAGCTCTCCGAGCAGAGGCAGCCTTGCTCAGGGTGGAGAACTCCAAGAAGCGCTTCAGAGATTCCAGCTCTTCCTCGACTCAAGTGGTTCAGAAGCAACAGAGGTTTTGGGTTTCTCCTCCTCCTCCTCCTCGGCACTCGCAGCAGCCGAAGCACTCAGGTGGACGTGGTTCTTCCCACCCACCCAACCCTGGCTTCCAGCAGAGATACCAGCATCACAAGCAAGGGCCTCCTCAGATTCAGTTCCGGCAGCCAGGAGATGTCACTTGTCACAAATGTGGGCAGAAGGGTCACTATGCCAACAAATGCACTTCTCAGCTCCGTCTGCCGCCTCCTCCTCCAGGCAAACCTTCAAGCAACGCTCTTGTCAAGTTCAACCCCGGATCAGCTCGAGTCAACATGGTGAATGCAGCTGAGGCAGAAAATTCATCGGATGTGATCATGGATAATCTCCTACTCAATGATTTTCCTGCTAAAGTCTTGTTTGATTCTGGTGCATCGCATTCTTTCTTGTCATATCTGTTTGCGGCAAAGCATGATTTCCATCTTCAAGAGTTGGCTAGGTCTTTGGACATTGTTTCTCCGGGTATGTTTATGAGTTCTCGTTGGGTTGCTCCGGATGTTTCTATCAAGATGGGCAGTTATTCTTTTCTGGCCTCTCCGTATGTCTTGGGAAAGTCCGACATTGATTTGATCCTTGGATGGACTGGTTGGCCAAGAACAAGGCATCAATTGATTGTGAAGCTAAAGAAGTGAAACTTACCCACTCTTCGGAGGATGTGATTATATTCGCAGCGCGCGATAACACAATCCGCTTGTTCTCCTTGAATGAAAAGGGTGAGATCAATCCTATTGAGCAAGTTCTTGTGGTCTGCAAATACCAAGATGTGTTTTCTGAAGAGTTACCAGGCATGCCTCCGCACCGTGAAGTTGAGTTTGTCATTGAGTTTGAGCCAGGCACAGAGCCAGTGTGCAAACGGCCGTACAAGCTGGGTCCAGAAGAGTTGAAGGAACTCAAGAGGCAACTCGATGAGCAGGAGCGTTTGGGTTTGATCAGACCAAGCTCGTCTCCGTGGGGATGTGGTGTTCTATTTATCAAGAAGAAGGATGGTTCGGACCGGCTGTGTGTCGATTATCGCCCATTGAACAAGAAGACAATCAAGAACAAATATCCACTTCCAAACATAAATGAGTTATTCAAACAGCTGAAAGGTGCTAACGTATTCTCCAAGCTTGATCTCAGAGTGGTCTATCATCAGATTCGCATTCGCGAGGAAGACATTCCGAAGACGGCATTCAGGACCAGTTTTGGATAGTATGAGTATACGGTCATGTCTTTTGGTCTGGCTAATGCTCCTCCGACTTTTTGTCGATTGATGAACTATATTTTCTCACCATACAAAAATGAACTTGTCTTGCTCTATCTCGACGACATTCTGGTCTTTTCTGAGGATGAGGAAGAACAAGAGAAACATCTCAGGTTGGTGCTTGATAAACTGAGAGAATACAAGCTGTATGCCAAGTTTTCCAAGTGCGAGTTCTGGCTGAAAGAAGTGGTTTATCTTGGGCATATTATCTCTGCCGATGGCATTAAGGTTGACCCGTCCAAGGTTCAAGCCATTGTTGAATGGGAACCTCCGCAGAATGTGAAGCAGCTTCGAAGCTTTCTCGGTCTTGCCGGATATTGCAGAAGATTCGTTGAGAACTTCTCCAAAATCGCCAAGCCGCTCTCTAGTCTTCTTCAGATGGGTGTCAAGTATGTTTGGTCTCCAGAGTGTCAACTAGCTTTCGATACACTCAAGGAGAAGCTTATCTCCACTCCGGTATTGGCCCCTCCGGATGATTCCAAGTCGTACTAGGTCTTTTGCGATGCTTCTCTCCAGGGTCTCGGTGCAGTCTTGATGCAAGATAGGAAGGTGGTTGCTTATACCTCCAGGCAGCTGAAGCCTGCGGAGAAGAACTATCATGTGCACGATCTCGAGCTAGCAGTTGTTGTGCACGCCTTGATGACTTGGAGACATCTCTTGTTGGAACGTAAGGTTGAAGTTTTCACCGATCACAAGAGCCTAAAGTATATCTTCACTCAGCCTAACTTGAATCTTCGACAAACACGTTGGGTGGAAATGCTCCAGGATTTTAATCCGAGTGTTGAGTACACGCCAGGCAAGGCAAATGTTGTGGCAGATGCATTGAGCAGGAAGGCATATTGCAACAGTCTGATTCTGCAACCTCTCCAGCCGGGTCTTTCTGAGTCTTTTAGGAAGCTCAATCTTCAGCTGGTTCCTCAGGGTTTTCTTGCGAACTTTCAGATCTCTCGTACCTTGGAAGATCAGGTCAGAGCAGCTTAGCTACTTGACGCTATGGTGAAGAAGGTCAAGATTGGCGTGGGAAAGAGTCTTCCCAAGTGTAAGTGTTTCACTCTTGATGCCAGGGACACATTGTTTTTCCAGGACCGCCTTGTCGTCCCGAAAGGTGATCTCAGGAAGGTGATCATGGAAGAAGCTCATAACTCTCTGCTCTCTATTCATCCTGGAAGTTCCAAAATGTACCATGACTTGAAGCAGACTTTCTGGTGGACTCGTATGAAACGTGAAATTGCACAATTCGTAAACGAGTGTGATGTATGTCGAAGGGTGAAAGCAGAACATCAAAGACCAGCGGGCCTCTTGCAGCCTTTGCCGATTCCCGAGTGGAAGTTTGATCACATTGAGATGGACTTCGTCACCGGGTTTCCGAAGTCCAAGAAGGGCAATGACGCTATCTTCGTCGTCGTCGAAAAATTGAGTAAAGTGGCGCATTTCCTTCCAGTCAAGGAGTCCATTTCAGCAGCTCAGCTGGCAGAGTTGTACACCTCCAGGATTGTCTCTTTGCACGGCGTACCTATGATGATCTCGTCAGATAGCGGAAGTATCTTCACTTCTAAGTTCTGGGACTCCTTTCAGTCTGCTATGGGCACGAAGATCCGCTTCAGCACAGCGTTCCATCCTCAGACTAGTGGTCAAGTGGAGAGAGTGAATCAAGTTCTTGAGGATATGCTGAGAGCCTGTGCTATCTCTTTCGGCATGAAGTGGGAAGATTGTCTGCGTTTCGCGGAGTTCTCGTATAACAACAGTTATCAAGCAAGTTCTGGCAAGGCTCCGTTTGAAATTATTTATGGCAGGAAGTGCCGTACTCCGCTCAAGTGGTCCCAGACAGGCGAGCGTCAGATCCTTGGCAATGATATGATAGAAGAAGCCAAGGAGATGTGTCGGATCATTCGCGACAACCTCAGAGCAGCTCAGTCCCGTCAGAAGAGCTATTACGATAGCAAGCACCGTGACATGTCGTATGAGCTTGATGATTTTGTCTATCTCAAGGTGTCGCCTATGAAGGGGATGCAGCGCTTTGGTATCAAAGGCAAGCTTGCGCCTCGTTTCATTGGTCCGTTCAGAGTGGTTGGCAAGAGGGGCGACCTTGCATTCTAGCTCGAGCTTCCGTCAACCTTTGCAAATGTCCATGATGTGTTCCATGTTTCTCAGCTTCGGAGGTGTTTCAAGACCCCCGAGCGCACTGTGCATCTTCAAGATATCGATCTTCAGCCTGACCTCTCTTATCGTGAGCATCCAGTTGTGGTTCTCGAGGCGACTGAGCGCAAGACCCGTAACAAGACTGTCAAGTTTCTCAAAGTGCAGTGGTCACACCATTCCGATAAAGAGGCTACGTGGGAACGCGAGGATCACCTTCGTTCCGAATTCCCTGATTTCTTTTAGTCTTAGATCTCGAGGGCGAGATCTTCTTTGTAGTGTGGGAGAATTTGTAGTGCCTCAAGTGTAAGACTTTCCCTTTTTCTAACCTTCCATGTGGGACCACCTTGACTTTGTCATGAGAGTTATCTATGCATGCATGATTTCATGTGTCACCTTGTGTTCTTCTTTTGCATGCATGCATCCATGTCATACCATCCTTGCCATACCTAATGATGCTATGTCTTGATATGATTGCATGTGATCTTGCTAGGTGTGATGTTGTGGTCTTGTAATTTCTTGTGTTGATGCACATGTGATGATGGTGTGTGGAGTGTAGGAGTGAGTGCTATTTATTTTCAAAGCTCCTTGCTATTGCAAACCCTTTTCCATTCCTTTTATCTCATGTTCAAAATTCCATCTTCCCAAAAGTTGTTTTAAAATGTCTTGTGTTTAGAGGTTATTGTGGAGATGATGATGTGATGATGTGGAGTTTTATTTTGGTCTTGAGGGTGAATATAAATCACAAAACAGTATAACTAATTGCTGTTTTGTATTTATTTAAATGCCCCATAAAATTCCTTTTGCATTTTATTTAAAAATCTTAGGTATTTTTAGGCCCAGGGGCATCTTTGTTTTGATTTTATAATCAGTAGTAGTCCTGTGTGTTTTTTTTCTTTCTCTGTAATTTATCTAATTAGAAATAAATCTCCAGGGCTGTTTCTCTATTTTCTACTCTGGTGGGCTTCCTCCCTCTCAGAGAGGCCCAGTGTCTCCTCTTCCCCTCGCGCAGCGTAGCCCACCCGCGTCTCTCTTCCTCCTCTCTACGTCATCTCTGTACGACCGCAGCTCCACCTCCCGATCGCCTCCCCTTCGATCGTGTGGCCTTAGCGCCTCCCCCAAGGTGATATAAGGTAGAGGGAATCTTCCTCCTTCCCTAGGGTTCCCCTCCTTCCTCCAGCACCGCCGCCACCTTCCTCTCCATCTCTTCTTTCTCCCTGGTAAGCCCTCTATATAGTAGGAGCAGAGAGAGAGAGAGAGTCCGGCCGTCGCGTCTACCCCGCCGTCTACGTCGAGCAGTGCCGGTGGCTATGTCCAGGAGCACGGAGTAGGAGCCCGCGCTCCATTCCCGTCCTTGGGAAGGCCTCAGAACGCCCACGCCGACGGCCAGCACCACGTCAACGGCGAGTTCCCGACATTCTTCCTCCCCGCGTCGACAACTTCTTCGGGTCGTCGTCTTCACCGACGTCATCCCCGAGCGGCTCCTCCTTCTTCCCCGAGGTGAGCCGGTCCCCTTCCTTCCCTTTCCCGCGAGTGGATCCGTTGCAGGGTAGTAGCCGCAGCAGTAGCAGCCGTGGTGCATGCGTATGTGTGTGCCAGTGTGTCGATTCGGTGCTCGGGCAGTGCCATGCAGTAGTTTTGGGCGCTAATCAGGCTGGTGTGTAGCAGTCTCGGCCGAGAGTAGCAGCAGCAGCAGATCGAGTAGAAGTCGTGGTGGTTTCGATGTTGCAGGTAGCAGGGCTCCCTCCCTGCGTAGCTGTCGGCTAGTAGCAGGCGTGCGTTTCTCCTCCGGTAGCGCAGCGCAGCAGCAGCAGTACGGCGAGGAAACCCGATAACCTCCGTGCCGCTGGTGCGTCTTGGAGCAGAGCCTGGATCGGCTGCTTGTAGTAGCTAGTTGGTTAGTTTCCCCGTTCTGATAGTAGTCGTGTCGTAGCGCGTTGGTGTATGTCTCTGCTTGTTTCCTTGAGGTGCAGGGTTCGATCCCTAGCTGATGCACTCCCCCTTTTTTTTGCTGATATCTCGACAGTGCCTAGTGCAGCAGAGCAGGGTTTCTCATTGTGTAGCCCTGTTCTAGCAAAGTCTGATCCTTAGCAGAGTGGTAGTGATGTTGCTGTTTACTAGGGGAGGTGCAGAGTTCGAACTCTCTTCCCCCCATTTTATATTTTTGTTGTGTGTTTCTTCCATGTGTTCTTCCTGGGCATGTATATGTACTGTGTGCACTAGGTAGAATGGAGGCATTATTTTTGCTACTATCAACAGCTTGTGGTTTCTGTTCCTTTTGCTCCAAGTCACATATCTTGAGGTTGAGCTTGTGGATTCATGGGCATGTGTAGGGAAGTGTTGCATGCAAGTGTGTGTTTACTTGTGAGTTTACTTGTGTGCCTTGCTAGGCTAGAGCATGTGGGTGCTAGTCATCCTCATGATGGTGGCCTTGTGCAAGTTTGTGTGAGTGAAGGGGTTCCCTCCCTCACCACATATATCTTGTGTGTGTGAGCTTGTTCTAGTGTTTATTGCAATCATAACATGTGTAGGTATGCGCTTGATCTAGAGCATGATGTGCTTGTGGGTGATTTGGAGTAGACATGTGTGTGAGTAGAATCCCACCTTTGCAAGCAAGCTTTGCACCTTCACATGACCATATCTGAGAGGGCATGGTATGTTGTTTGTGTGTGGGGATAGTTTGGTAGATGTGCTTGTGATGTTGATGTGCATGACACAAACATGGGGTTCAAACCCCCATGTCACTTTGTCATTGTGCACATGAACTCAACCTTTAGTTGTTGTCTTAGTAGGATACTTTATGGAGTTGACATATTCAGTTTTGTTGCAAGTTTGATCTTTGATTCCATGGAATAGGTGGAGCCCAAGGGCATGAGCTTTTGTGTGATAGTAGTAGGGGTTTTGCTCTACACCATAGTGGTGTAAATTATCTCTTGGTGTTATGTGTATGCAAACTATGCCTAGACAAAGTGGGCATGTGGCTGAAAAATTCCAGATTAGTGAACTCTGAAATTTCACTAAGTCTGGGATTCTGGAAACATTTTCTTTCCCTATAGACGAGGATGTGCTGGTCATTCTGTTGAGATCTGGCCTTAGTTCAGTGCTAGGATTTTGCACTTGGTATGTTTTTGAAGCTTCCTGTCAATTGCCAAATCATTTGGAGTCCAGTAGGTTGTGTTTTGATTGCTGTCAAAAAGCTTCAGAACAGAGACAGAAACTCAGGTGCAGGAATTTTCACTAAGTCCCTGAGATCTGATGGTTTTGGGAAAGTTTGTGACCTTGTATCTTCTAGAGTTTAATTCCTTTTGCTATGATTCTTGCTGGTGCTTGTAGTGTTCTTGGTTGGCAACAGCCACATATATTATTTGTCATGTTTGAAGACCTGTAGCTATGTTGCATGCAGCTCCCAAAGAGCTAAGATGCAGATAATGGCAGATTATGTAGTTTTGTCATTTTGGGCAATGTGTGTGCTTAGTTGATGTTGTGGTGTTCTTCCTTGCTCCAATGCATTCATGCTGGGTTGTTTTTTGTCTTGGAAACCTGGGAATACCAGATTTGTGCCAAATGTGAGTGTGGTGTTGAATCTTCCACGTAGAGCTTCATATCTTGTTTCGTTGATTCCCGTTGATCCGTAGCTCCGTTTGCAATGTTCTTTATATGGTTTTGCACCATTTTCACGAGCCGCATATGTTCATGTCATTCTAATGCATGTAAAAATAGCTTAGTGTACAGTTCTGTCCAGAAACTTGCAGTAGCTTATTTTTGCTTGTGCTAGTGATAGAGATAGTGGTGCATGCTCAATTTTCATCTCATGCATCATGTGATTGTTGCATATTGTGGTGCTGCTGTTCATTGGATGTTATTATTATGTTTGGTAGCACCGGGATTGGAGAACGAATACGTGGAGTCAGGAGAGTACGTGCAGGACGAACCAGAACCATTCCAAGCTGAGGATATCACAGGCAAGATGATATGACCTTGATTCCATCTCTAGACTTGTTATGTTAGTTTCATTTCCATGTCATATTGCTCGCTGCCTACCACTGAAATTAAATTGCCTCTTGAAATTCCATGAGCCCAAACACCGTTCTCCTTCCTAGCAAACTTGTGTGGCTAACTAGGCTTGCTCAGCTACTAATGTTAGCATTGCTAGTTGCAGGTGTTTTAAACTCATGTGATGGCATGAGCTTGATATCATTATATTGAATTCTGTTATTTAATTAATGCACCTATATATTTGGTAAATGACGGGAGGCATAGCCATTTTCTGGGTGCTTTGTTCCGTTATTTCCACCTTAGTTACCGGTTAGCGGTGTTTGATTCCATAATGAGTGCTCCTCATGAGTGTTGGTCCAAACTGGGCAGACTATGGGGCCACCACAGGGCAACCTGAGGTTTGGTATACCGGTACTGTGACTCATCCGGCGTGTCTTGAGACTGAGATACGCGGCTATTATCAGGGTCGTCGACACGTAGGGAGGCCCTGCTAGCCTTGCCTTACCTTAGCGGTATATCTTGCGTATAGGAATCCCAATGAAGCTTTGGTTCCCCCAGAGTTGAGGTTTTCCTCTAAGGAATCCGACGAGATCACGAGATTCGTGATAGAGGATGCCTTTGCGGCCTGTGTTCGTTTGTGATGGACTAGTTGGAGCACCCCTGCAGGGTTTAATTTTTCGGAAAGCCGTGCCCGCGGTTATGTGGCAACTTGGAATATTTTGTTAACATCCGGTATTAGAGAACTTAAACATAAACTAATAAAACTGCCAACTATGTGCGTAACCGTGACTGTCCCTTCGAAGATCTCTCTTCGATCGGGAACACGGTGGGGTTATGAATGCCGTAGGTAGGTGTTCAGGATCACTTACTGATCAAGTAATCCCGACAGTTAGCGTAGACCACCTTCACTTCTATTTTGCACAAGTTAGCCACTTAATCAAGCATAGGATGCTGTAGCCTGATACACTTTACCCCTACCTTACCCAAATAACATGACTAGTTCTGGCACCAAGGTCTTAGATTGCTGAGTCCCCGTGGCTCACGGATTCCTCCGAAACTCCCAGCAGGTACAGGTAACCCAGAGACCGATGACCCCGACGGCACCCAGCTGGAGTGGCAGTACGACGAGGAGACAGACCGCCTCTACGTGAACTATCCAGAGGACTGAGGCGTGGTCGTGATCGTGGGCCTGCAGCAGGGTAGCATAGCATTTTCCATGTTTTGTAGTCCGTAGCGGAACTACCTTCTTTGTATCTGTGTTGTACTTTGAGTTATTAATAAGAAGACAGTTGAATCCCTAATTGTCTACTTGTATTATTATTTGTGCTATGTTACTTGCTTGCGAAACGCTTAGATGCGCTTCTTTCCTATTCGGGGGCCTCGACCCCCAGATCAGAAAGGACCGCGTCTTGGTCGTTACAGAAGGCTTATGATCGTCTGGAATGGTCGTACCTGAAAGCGATTATGGAGAAGCTTGGCTTTGCCCAAGGTTGGATGGACATTGTGATGAACATGGTCTCATCGGTATCCTTCTCAATTTGGTTCAATGGCGAAAAGCTAGATGAGTTCAAACCTTCAAGAGGTATTCGTCAGGGAGATCCCATATCCCCTTACTTGTTTTTGATTGCAGCGGAGGGCGTTTCATGCCTTTTTAAATCTAGTTCTAATTCATCGATACTCGGTGAAATCAGGGTGACACCCATAGCTCCAGCTATCAACCACCTTTTGATTGCAGATGATAGCCTGCTATTTTTGAGGCAAGTGTTGAGGGTGCCGTTGCGGTTTCAAACCTACTAAATGCATATTACGGAGCTTCTGGGCAGAAGGTTAACAATGAGAAATCCTCAATTTTCTTTAGCAAGGGATGCCCCTAGGCGGTTCTTAATAGTGTGAAAAACGTTGTCAATGTTCACAAGGAGTCTTTGAATGACAAATATTTGGGCATGCCAATGGACGTGGGACACTCAAAGAATGGTAGTTTGAGGTATCTTAGAGATCGAGTGTGGGGAAATATTAAGGGTTGGATGGAGAAGTGGCTATCAGCCGCCGGTAAGGAAGTCCTCATCAAGTATGTTGCTCAAGCTATACCAGTTTACTCGATGCCCTACTTCAGACTACCTAGAGGTTTATGTGAGAACGTCACGTCTATAATAAGGCAATTCTGGTGGGGAAGCAAACAGGGAAAGCACAAATCAGCATGTGTGTCTTGGGAGATCATGACCACGCGAGAGCATATGGGGGGCCTGGGTTTCCGAGACCTAGAGATGTTTAACCTTGAAGCATGGAGGCTCGTGAACCATCGTGCAACACTCAGCTCCATGATTCTCAAAGCAGGATACTATCCCGATTGTGGCATATTCCGTGCTGAGTTGGGCTCACATCCATCGCAGATATGGCGTTCTATATTGGATGGGAAGGACATTATGAAGCAGGGTGTGAATTGAAGGATTGGGACTGGAGAGGATACACTTATATGGGAGTACAACTGGATCCTGAGGCAGGACATATTGCGGCCTATTACATCACTGGTGGCTGACCCACCAAGACAGGTACATGAATTGATTGAGCACGCCACCTCATCGTGGAGGGAGGGTTTGATAAGATCAATTTCCATACCCATTGATGCTGAAGCAATACTAAAAATCCCTTTGTGCACACTGAGAGCAGATGACTTCTGGGCTTGGTGTATGAAAAGTCAGGGGAACTTCACGGTACGCTCAGCCTATAGGATGATCCACAGTACCAAACTATAGAGGGAACAATGGCTCTACCAATTGGGTGGACCTTGTAGCATCGAGGAGAGAAATGGCTGGTCCTCTCTCTGGAAGACAAAGGTCCCTAATGAGATGAGAATCTTCCTTTGGAGGTTAGCAAGGGAATCACTTCCTACCAATGATCTCCTCCATCATCGCCATATGGCTAATTCGCCTGCATGTCGGCTGTGTGGAGCAGCCGATTCCTGGAGGCATGCCTTGATAAAATGCAACATGTCCAGGTGTGTGTGGGCATTAGTTCCGGAACCCCTGGTGGAACAGATGAGTCTTCATTTGAATCATTGCCGTAGAAGGTGGTTGTTTAACATGCAGAGTTCTTGATACACGAGGATATCCACAAGCGTCCCTTCGTGACTAGTGCATTTGTGAACTCCTTTAATAATAAAATGCAAGTGATTGGGAAACCGAGCGGCGAGGTTGCTGCTCCCCAGCCGCGGCCGAACTGGTGGTTAGCACCACCAGAGAACTTGACCAAAATCAACACCGATGCCGCGCTGCTGCGTAACAGAGTTGTAGGCGATGTTGCAACGGTCTACAGGGACCGAGATGGCCTCTTCTTGGGCGCTTCCATGGTCACCCTTTCCGGCATCAACGACCCCTCAACAATGGAATCCATTGCTATTCGGGAATCACTTGCTTGGGCAGAGGACCTGTACGAGCACAATATAATCGTGACCTCTGAGTGCAAGGTCATCATTGATGCTATCAAGCAAAAGAGTGATCCTTCCTTTGGAGCTATCATGCGAGACATTTTAGATCGTTCTACTTATTTTTTAACTTGCTATTTTAACCATGAGTTTAGGAGCTCTAATTTCGAGGTTCACAATTTAGCAAAGCATGCTTTGTCACTTGGGGTTGGCCGCCGTGTGTGGTTAGGCAATCCGGGTGATCTTTCATTTGTCCCTGTAAGCATTGTGGCGAGTTAAATAAAGCTTCACGAGATTGTCAAAAAACACTAAAAAGAAAAGTTGGAAGACTAACAAATAAAAATAAAATTTCAAGAACTTTTCCTTTTGAGGGGTCACTAGTTAGAGAACTTGTACAACCTCCCTGTTATACCATGCATCTCAAATGGATCGAAAACTACATTAATCTACACCGATAGAACAACCCACCTTCTATGAACGATCATATGAGGCGCAAGAGTCGCCTCCTCGTCCATGCCTTCCATCCTGTGAAGTTGAATCGGGGAACATAGGAGGACGCACTACATAAACACATTCAGAAGGTAAAACCCTAGCCTCTAGAGCGATTCGAAGGACATATTGGCAAACAGGAGATCGTTATGTTTAGCACCAAGCGTAAGGGGACGTCAACATCTTCTCCACCATCATCATCATATATCTCCATCTCCTTTTATTACTAACAACCTTAGTGGATCATCTTGTGTGTGATCCGTTCATGTTTACCATTATCACTCTCGTGATATTTGTTATCTTCATGTGTAAGTAGACCCCCTAGTTCTTGGGAATATGCATGAATGGTATGTATAGGATCTGGATCGTTATATTGGATATGAAATCCTCCATTGAATGCTTAGTTTAGCAAACTTCGTGAAATTTGTGAAGGGCCCCCACTCGGTGTCATTGTCAAAAGTCCATGTTGTGTATATCATCGTTGTAAATGTTAAAACGTGTAGGCAATTGGAGGTGGCAGTAAAGCCTTTCTTCCTAGCTTTTGCAATTGATAGGAGAATTAAAACAAACCCTTAGAGAGGTCGCGTTCATGAGGCAACTCTTAATTACTATAGTGTAACCTGGAGGGAAGACTATGGTAGTGGTGTGTGTGGCACTGTAACGACTAAGATGCAGCCCTTTCCTTATTTGGGGACGAGGCCTCAAAAGGGGAAGGGGCGCATCTATGCGTTTCGCAAATGGGATAATCATCACAATACATAATTAAAAGAGTAACAAGTAGGGCATACACTTGCCATCTGTTAAGAATATAGCATATAGCTTACAAAGACACTTTATTCAGAGAAGCAGCAGGTCTAGCTACAGACTTAAATAGAAAACCAGATGATCTAACACACCCCGTATGCTAGCCCACGATCACGACCACGGCCTCAGTCTTCCGGATAGTTCACATAAAGGCGGCCAGAGTCCTCATCGAACTCCCACTTCAGCTTGTTGTCATCAGGATCTCCTGCGTCGGGCGTACATGTACCTGTTGGGGTTTGTAGTAATCTGCGAGGCACGGGGACTCAGCAATCTAATGACCTTTGTACTAAATCTAGCCAAGTTATTAGGTGAGGAAGGTTTGCTGTATGGGTTTGCACTAAGCTAAGCATACATGGTGGCTACCTTGCGTTGATCAGAGTATCATATGGTGGTCTACGCAAGCTATCGAAGACTACCTGACCACTAAGTGATCCTAAACACCTTGTTACGTCAAACATAACCCCACCGTGTTCTCGATCACAAAATGATCTCCGAAAGAGACGGTCACGGTTACGCACACAGTTGGCTGTTTTATTAGAGTTACTTCAAGTTGTCTAGAACCGGATGTTAACAAAATATCCACATTTGCCACATAACCGTGGGCACGGCTTTCCGAAAGATTAAACCCTGCAGGGGTGCTCCAACTAGTCCATCACAAACTGCCATAGGCCGGAAAGTAATCCTCTATCACGAATCTCGTGATCTCGTCGGATTCCTTAGAGGAAAACCTCAACTTTGAGGAGACCCAAAGTTTCACCGGGATTCCTATACGCAATATATATCGCTAAGGTAAGACAAATCTAGCAGGACCTCCCGACATGTCGACGAACCCGATAGGAGCCGCGTATCTCATTCTCAGGACACGACGGATGGGAAAGCCTACAGGAAACCATGCCTCAAGTTTCCTTGTGGTGGCCCCGCAGTCTGCCCAATTTGTACCAACACTCATGATGAGCACTAGCCCGGGGTGTTGATTAAATCCTCGGGGTAGCTATTCCCTATACAAATTATTATTAGGTGATTAGCAGATTAAAATCAATGTTGGGTCCTGCCAGACAAGCCTTAACACTACACAATTTATCAAGGGGGTCCCCATAACAACCCCGACTGTGTTAGGAGCGATCAGTTATGGAATCAAACACCGGTAGCCGAAACTATGGTGGCAACAACGGAACAAAACACCCCGCAAAAGGCTAGGCCTTCCGTCATTTACCAAGTATATTGGTGCATTAATTAAATAGCAGTTTAGACGTAATGATATCAAAATACTCATGTTATCACATGAGACAGCTGGCACCTGCAACTAGCAAAGCTACTCATTAGAGGTTGAGCAAGCCTACTTAGCCAAACAACATTTGCTAGGAGAGGGAGGTTTTTGGGTTCATGGCAAAGTCAGGTGGCATTATATCAAGTGGTAGGCAGCGAGCATGCAACGAAGGAAACGTGATTATAAGCATAACAAAGCTAGATACGGTGTCAAGGTCACAGTCATATTAACTGAGATATCTTCAGCTTGGAACTGCTCTTGATCTTCCTGCACGTACTCTCTAGAATCCACGTACTAGCTCTCCGATCCCTATGCTACCCAAGATAAGATAACATCCAATGAACACCGGCAAAACATAATGCAACAATCAATATGATACATGTGTGAAGGAGGCATGCATCACTATTCTAGTCACTTTCATATGCATTGGTTGAGTTAATTGAATTCTGGACATAACGTCATTTTAAGTTATCTTGACATGCATGAATATGGCATGAACATGTGTATCACGAGAAAACGATGCAAAAACATATAAAGAACATAGAGAACGGAGTCAAGGATCAACCGGAAACTACAAAACAAGATATGGAGTCCTACGGTTCAAATCAGTGACAAACACACTCCAATGGGCACTCCCTGGTGTTACCAGGTTTCCACATGGTCAAACAACAAAATATAAGTGGGGTGGTGTATGGGAACACACCACACAATCAACAATGCCCACACAAGCTTCAAATCAACACAAACATACAATATGTTTTCAACAGCAACATAGCAGTTTGTCTACAATATTTAAAGTAGCTACAACCATCTAAAAGACTCAAACAAGATATGAGGGAAAAGCGATCCAAAATCTCTAGAACCCTGAACAAGAAGCTAATGCAAAGGAATCACCCATGATCACATGTACAAGCACTAACTTGGACAAAATATCACAGATTCTGGGACTTGGTGAAAATCACATATTTTCTCCAGTTGTTTATGCTCTGAAGCATTTTGGCAGCCTCCAAAATGATATCTACAAGATGTGTATAAACGTGAAATTTAACAGGGAGCTAAACAAACATAAAAGCTCTCAAACTTTAGTTTGTTGCATGGGCTAATTCCCAACACAGGAGCTAATTCATCCAAGACAATAAGGTAAGAAAATAACATCAGATTCACAAACTTAGTGAAAATCACAAGGTTTCAGAAATCTGTCAGTTTCGGCCAAGTGTCCATTTTGACAGGGAACAATAGGCGCATACAAATTCCTAAGAACAAAACAAAGACCCCATGCTGTAGAGAGGTTCACCCACTACCACTCCAATAAAGAATCATCCTCAAAGGGTCAAGGCACCACCTAATACAAAGCACTAAACATGGCAACATGAAAAAAATAACAGTTTTATGAAGTTGCTCTAAAGTGAAATATGATTGCACCAATGGATTTCTGGGATGATTCTATCCCAAAATCATATATAATACATGGGTACTTGCATGTAACAACAAGGCACAAAGCTAGCTCGAAAATATGATCTAGAATCCTATAACTTCAAATGACTAACATCACATGTAAAACTAGCACATATAGCAACATCTACACCTACACATGCACACACACAAGCACTATTCACAACAACACCACTTGCATAGTGGCAAGCATGAGGGATTAGGCCCTCATGCACAAGTGCATATGCACTCATGCACACACACTCACATACATGAGCACACACACACACACATACATGTGCTCACACACACACTCCAGTGCAAACACTCACACATACACTACATGAATACGTACAACATGAGGGGCTAGGCCCTCTTGCACATGTGCATATGCACACTCATGCACACACACACACTCACATGTGCACACACATACACTCATATATGCACACACACACACACATGCAATCTAGGACTCAAACTAGTAACAACACCAACACATACACTGGTGTCGAAAGAATCCACACAAATCAGTAAAAGAAAGAAAAATGAAATCAAAAAACAAAAAGGGGTTGGGTGTGGATCGAACCCACACCCTCCTGCGTACAACACAGGCACCCACACCACTCTAATACTGCTACGATGCTTGACAGAGAGGGGGAAAGAAGCAAGCTAAGCTTCTCTATCGCGGCCCTGTTACTAGCGAAACAACAGAAAAATAAAAAGGGCCTGCGGGGGATCGAACCCACGACGGGCTGCGCGTCCGTCGGCTCGGTTGCCACTGCGCTATGGGGGAGGAGCTTAACAGAGAGGGGGGGCATGCTCGTTTGAGCAGCCCCTCTGCAACTAGCACAACCACACGGCGGTCAGAACGGGGGAAACGCTCCGGCGACCATCCAGCAAACTAATCGGGCCAGCAGGCTACGGCGCGGAACACAGGGTCTATGGGGGCTCCATTCCCGAGACAAACGCAGAAGGAGGAGACCCAAGGCGGCGGCACAACGGTGCACCTAACTACGGCGACGACGGCGACAACAGAGGACTATAGCGACATTACGCGCATCCAGAGACTCTACGCGAGGGTTAAAGGAAGGAGGGGGAGGAGCTGCTCACCCTGGTGCTCGGAGATGCACTCGCTATCGAGTAGAGGAAGGAGAGGAGGGACGCCTGCGACGACCCGAAGCTCCACTCCGGCGAGGTCGTCGTGGAGGAGGCGCCATGGAGGGGGAGCAGCCCCGCTAGCGACGGGAATGGAATGGGGGAAGGTCCCCCATCCTTGCGGACGCCTCGGACGCCGCGGGGGAAACTGTCGGTGACAAGGAGGACGCGGGATCGACGGCGGCTCTCTCTGAACTTCCTCTCTCTCACTGAATCTTACCTGTAGAGAGGGGGGAAGAAGAGGGAGAAGGAGGTGGTGGCGGGGAACGAGGGACCCTAGACACACTGCCGATGGGGAGGCACTAAATAGATGCGGATAGGACGGCCTCGACGTCCATGAGACGACGGCGTCGAGCACTCTCTCTCACACGCGCGATGCCCTCTCTGACGGAAAGGAGGGGAAAAGGCATGGCGTCAGGAGGTGGAACAGGGTCGCCGAGCGGGCTGCTGCGCGAAGGAAAGAAAGAAAGGGCAAGGCCTAGGTAAGAGGAGGGAGCCATCCCACGTGGGTTTCTTTGAAACAAGAGAAAAGGGTTTTTTCCTTTTTAACTAAACACCACAGCAAATCAAAATACCCACAGCAACAGAGGGTTTTGAAAATAAAAATAATAACACCTGGGGCATGAGGGAATTATGCCCTATTTAAATAAAATGCAAACCTGATTTTTAGGACAACTAAATTATTTTCAAAACAGGGATTTAATATGTTGTTTTATTAAAAACTCTAATTGATTTAAAGCTTAAAAACCACAAGACAATACCCCCTCAACCACAAGTTGAATCTATGAAATTATAACATTTAAAAAAAAGATTCACTCAAGGTTTGACACACAAGTTAAATAAATAAAAAGGGGTAGAAGGTTTTTAACCTAGTTAGAAAGCAATGTTGTTTGAAAGCATTGTTTGGGTAACCTCCACATCATCACACACCACCACAATCAAGCTAGCATGCCAACAAGAATGAAACAAAGCAAAATAAAAGAATGATGCCATGATGCAAAGATGAAGTCATGAAATTATCCACATGAAATGATGACTTAAATTATATCCACAACATGGTTCCACAAAAGGAAAGCATCCCAATATGGCAAGGATTACATCGGGGGCATTAGAAACTCTCCCACACTACAAGAAGATCTCGACCCGAGATCTAGGACTGAAAGAACTCTGGAAATTCGGAACGGAGCTGATCCTCGCGCTCCCACGTGGCCTCTTTATCGAAATGATGTGACCATTGCACCTTGAGAAACTTGATTGACTTATTGCGGGTCTTGCGCTTAGTCGTCTCAAGAACTGCAACTGGATGCTCACGGTAGGATAGATCGGTTGAAGGTCGATATCCTGACGATCAACTATGCGCTCGGGAGTCTTGAAGCATCTCCAGAGCTGAGAGACATGGAACACGTCATGCACAATTGCGAATTTTGAAGGGAGCTCTAATTGATATGTGGGGTCGCCTCTCTTGCCCACAACTCTGAAAGGCCCAACAAAACGAGGAGCAAGCTTTCCTTTGATGCCAAAGCGCTGAGTGCCCTTCATAGGAGACACTTTAAGATAGACGAAGTCATCGAGCTGATAAGACATGTCACGATGCTTGCTATCGTAGTAGCTCTTCTGACGGGACTGCGCTGCTTTGAGATTATCCCGAATGACACGACACATTTCTTCCGCTTCAGCAATCATGTCATTCCCAAGAATCTGACGCTCACCAGTCTCTGACCAGTTGAGCGGGGTACGGCACTTCCTACCATAGAGAATCTCGAATGGAGCTTTTCCTGAACTTGCGTGATAGCTGTTGTTATATGAAAACTTGGCAAAAGGTAGGCACTCTTCCCACTCCATGCCAAAGGAAATGACACAGAATCTTAGCATATCCTCGAGGACCTGATTGACTCTCTCAACTTGCCCACTAGTGTGAGGATGGAAGGCTGTACTGAATCGAAACTTAGTACCCATCACAGACTGAAACGAATCCCAGAACTTGGAAGTAACGATGCTTCCTCGATCCGAAGAAATCAGCATTGGAACACCATGCAATGACACTACCATTGACGTATACAGCTCCGCAAGCTGAGCTGCCGAGATAGACTCCTTGACTGGAAGGAAATGAGCGACTTTGCTTAACTTGTCGATGACGACGAAGATGGCATCGTTACCCTTCTTGGACTTCGGAAACCCGGTGACGAAATCCATCTCAATATGGTCGAACTTCCACTCAGGAATGGGCAATGGATGCAAAGGACCTGCTCGACGTTGATGCTCTGCTTTCACCCTTCAACATACATCATAATCATTTACGAACTGAGCTATTTCACGCTTCATGCGAGTCCACCAGAAGGTCTGTTTCAAATCCTCATACATCTTGGAACTTCCTGGATGTATTGAGAGAAGAGAGTTATGAGCTTCTTCCATAATAACCTTTCTGAGATCCCCTTTCGGAACGACAATACGATCCTCAAAGAATAATGTATCTCTGGCATCAACACTGAAGCACTTATATATGGGAACTCCCTTTGCCAAGCCAATCTTAACTTTCTTCACCATTGCATCAAGAAGTTGAGCTTGTCGGACCTGGTCTTCCAAGGTAGGAGAAATCTAAAGATTAGGAAGAAATCCCTGAGGTACTAACATTTGGAAAACTTAGCATAGAACTTATGCTCTCTTAGCTTACCAAGCACAAGCTTGAGATGTTCTTCATGCTCTTCCTTAGTTTTCGAAAAGATCAGAATATCATCAAGATACAACAAGGCAAATTCATTCTTGAATGGGGAGAAGATATAATTCATCATCCGATAGAAGGTCGGTGGAGCATTGGCCATACCGAAAGACATCACCGTGTACTCATACGAGCCAAAGCTTGTTCTGACAGCAGTCTTTGGAATGTCCTCTTCACGAATGCGAATCTGATGATAACACATCCTGAGATCAAGCTTCGAGAAGATCTTAGCCCCTTTCAGTTGCTCAAACAACTAATTGATGTTAGGAAGTGGATACTTGTTTTTGATCGTCTTCTTATTTAATGGACGGTAATCGACACAAAGTCGTTCCGTACCATCCATCTTCTTGACAAACAGAACTCCACAACCCCAAGGAGATAAGCTTGGTCTGATCAGACCAGACGCTCTTGCTCATCAAGTTGCTTCTTCAGCTCCTTCAGCTCTCATAGACCCAGTTTGTACGGCCGTTTACACACAGGCTCAGTACCCAGTTCAAGCTCAATTACGAACTCAACTGCTCGGTGTGGAGGCATTCTTGGCAGTTCTTCTGAAAAAACATCTTCATACTCGCAGACCACTGGGACTTGCGAAATTGGAGTCATCTCACCCTTCTCATTCAAGGAAAACACATGGACCGTGTCATCACGCGCTGCGAAGATAATCACGTCCTCCGAAGAATGAGTTAACTTACTTCTTCAGCTTCACAATCAATAGACGCCTTGTTCATAGCCAACCAATCCATCCCAAGGATCAAATCAATATCAGAGTTGCCAAGGACAATAGGAGAAGCCAGAAAAGCATAATGACCCATCTTGACAGTGATCTCGGGAACAACCAAACTAAAACTCATATGCTTCACAGGGGAAACAACTGCTAACGACTTAGACAACTGCTCCTGATGCAAATTATGCTTTGATGCAAATGGATATGATATGAAGAAATGTGAAGCACCAGAATCAAATAAAACCATAGGAGGAATATCATTAACTGAAAGATTACCCATAATCACGTCTAAGGAGTTATCTGCTTCAGCTGCATTCACCATATTGACTCTCGCAGACCTGGGGTTGAACTTCACTATAGCATTGCTTGGAGGCTTCCGTGGAGGAGGGGGCGGGAGACACAGGTGAGAGGTGCACTTGTTGGCATAGTGACCCTTCTGCCCACACTTGTGACAAGTAACATCTGTCGGCTGACGGAACTGCACCTGAGGATTCCCTTGGTTCTGCTACTAAAACCTCTGCTGGAAAGCTGGGTTGGGTGGGTGGGAAGAAACACGACCACCTGACTGCTTGAACTGCTGAGTCTGCCAAGGAGGAGGACGAGACACCCAGTATTTCTGCTGCTTCAGAATCACCTGAGTTGAGGGCGATGAACTTCACTCTCTAAAACGCTTCCTCGAATTCTCCACCCTGAGCAAAGTTGCCTCAGCCCTGATAGCCAAGTTATAGAACTTATCAAACTCATCAGGATCGTGCAAGGAAAGGGCCAGCTGCAAGTCCTCTCTCAGACTACCTCTGAACTGATAGATCTTGCTCTTCTGATCTGGAATGTCCTCCAAGGCATATCGAGCCAACTCATGGAACTCGACGTTGTACTTGTACACAGAGGAACCACCTTGCTTCAAGCGTTTGAACTTCTCACGCATCTCTTCCACAAAGCTAGACGGGATATAGTGAGACCTGAAATCTCTGCAGAACTCATCCCAACTGATCATTCTGCCACCCCTGGAGTCCTTCAACTGCTGCCACCAAACTGCTGCCTCCCCCTTGAGCTGAAACATTGCAAACTTGACAAGTCCTCTGGACAGACATTGCTGCACTCAAAGTGCTTGTTCCTATCCGGAATCCAGTCCTCAGCGTCGAACGGCTGGTCGCAAGACGTCAAAGACTTTGGCTGGTTCGCGAGGAATTGATTCAAAGATGCAAACTGATTACCACCATGGTTAAAATTGCCCAGCTGCTGATTGGCCCTCTCTTGCAACAGCTGGATTAACATCTGGGTGTCAGCATTTGTTGCAGCCATCACCGCTTGCCAAGCCTGTGCAGGAGGAGGAGGCGGCGACGGAGGAGGAGGTGGTGGCGGAGCATCACCACCCTGGCGACCCGGATTCTGGCGAGTTGGTGGAGCCATCCTGAAGACGGACAACACATTAGCCCAGAGAATAACATTCAAGGTAAAGCTGAATCAAAAAGGCAGGAATATCTGAATAAGAATATTTAGCAATTGCACTCGAACAAAATAGTAAGAATGCTTCCTCAAAGTGACTGTCGACAAAATCTGATTACAGACCACTTACAAACCAAGTATGGGCTAGAACTGCTTAGAACAAACGTATGATAGAGATTTCATCCGATATCTTCGTGGATATGATCGCACGGGCTCGAATTTACAGTAGCCATCCTGTGCAAGGCAGTGCACACGACTTACGAAGCATCCCCGAGTCGTAGCAAGCTACAAGAACTCTTTAAAACACAACGAGAACCGTTGCAAGACGATCGTGAACACACGTACCCACTGAATTTCGAATCCAAACCTCACATCATGCATTTGTAGGAAGATTGCCCTATAAGTCACTACTAGATATCCCACCTATGAATTCCCGAAATATCTGGTCATGCAATTTGTTACATGGATACAAGGAGTAATATGTCACACAATTCCTATACTAACCCGTCCAATGTATCATATCCGTCAACACATAACCAGAATCTCGGACCTTCACCTACTACAAACCCTCATAATCACAAGATCCAAAGTGTGGCGATACATCCGGAACTCTCTGCTCCAGTACTGGGGAAGTCGTACTCCTCTCGTCACTACTAGTATTGAAGCAATTACGAACATCCTCCGTCCTGAGATACTAAGAAATCTGAATGATGGCTATGTGCACAAGAATCCCCTGGAGCTCAACTCCCCGGAAGAAATCAAGTCAGATAGGAGGCACCAAGACAGAACTCCGTCACATCGATAACATATAGATTTCAAAATACCCGCGTGATCCTAATTTTTTTTGAGCGAGAAGAGGACTAGAATTAAGATTTCCTAAGTCGAGAACCTCACCAAAGCATAGAAGAGGAGAAAAAAGAAACCTAGTCTCTGATATAACTAAGACTCAAATCATTTTACTAGACTCAACTCGGCCAAGTTCGATCACCCAAAGGCTCCTATGGTCGTAAGGCTGTGATTACCAACTTGTAATGACTAAGATGCGGCCCTTTCCTTATTTGGGAGCGAGGCCTCAAAAGGCTAAAGGGGCGCATCTATGCGTTTCGCAAACGGGATAATCATCACAATACATAATTAAAAGAGTAACAAGTAGGGCATACACTTGCCATCTGTTAAGAATATAGCATACAGCTTACAGACACACTTTATTCAGAGTAGCACGAGGTCCAGCTACGGACTTAAACAGAAAACCAGATGATCTAACACATCCCGTATGCTAGCCCACGATCATGACCACGGCTCAGTCTTCCGGATAGTTCACGTACAGGCGGCCAAAGTCCTCATCGAACTCGCACTTCAGCTGGTTTTCATCAGGATCTCCTGCGTCGGGCGTACCTGTACCTGTTGGGGTTTGTAGTAATATGTGAGCCACGGGGACTCAGCAATCTAATGACCTTGGTACTGAATCTAGCCAAGTTATTAGGTGAGGAAGGTTTAGTGTATGGGTTTGCAGCAACCTAAGCATATATGGTGGCTACCTTACGTTACCTAGAGTATCATATGGTGGTCTACGCAAGCGATCAAAGACTAGGTGACCACTAAGTGATCCTGAACACCTACTTACGTCAAACGTAACCCCACCGTGTTCTCAATCGGAGAACGATCTCCGAAGGAGACGGTCACGGTTACACACAAAGTTGGCAGTTTTATTAGAGTTACTTCAAGTTGTCTAGAACCAGATGTTAACAAAATATCCACATTTGCCACATAACCGCGGGCACGAATTTCCGAAAGATTAAACCCTGCAGGGGTGCTCCAACTAGTCCATCACAAACTTCCACGGGCAGCAAAGTAATCCTCTATCAGGAAACTTGTGATCTCGTCGGATTCCTTAGAGGAAAACCTCAACTTTGAGGAGACCCAAAGTTTCACCGGGATTCCTATATGCAAGATATATCGCTAAGGTAAGACAAATCTAGCAGGACCTCCCAACGTGTCGACGAACCCGATAGGAGCCGTGTATCTCGTTCTTAGGACACGACGGATGGGAAAGCCTACCGGAAACCATACGTCAAGTTTCCTTGTGGTGGCCCCGCAGTCTTCCCAATTTGGACCAACACTCATGAGGAGCACTGGCCCGGGGTGTTGATTAAATCCTCGGGGTAGCTATTCCCTATGCAAATTATTATTAGGTGATTAGTAGATTAAAACTAATGTTGAGTCCTGCCAGACAAGCATTAACACTACACGATTTATCATGGGGTCCACATAACAACCCCGTCCGTGTTAGGAGCGATCAGTTATGGAATCAAACACCGGTAGCCGAAACTAAGGCGGCAACAACGAAACAAATCACCCGACAAAAGGCTAGGCCTTCGGTAATTTACCAAGTATATATGTGCATTAATTAAGTAGCAGTTTAAACATAATGATATCAAAATACTCATGTTATCACATGAGACAGCTGGCACCTACAACTAGCAAAGCTACTCATTAGAGGTTGAGCAAGCCTACTTAGCCAAACAACATTTGCTAGGAGAGGGAGGTGTTTGGGTTCATGGCAAAGACAGGTGGCATTATATCCAGTGGTAGGCAGCGAGCATGTAACGAAGGAAACGTGATTCTAAGCATAACAAACCTAGATACGGTGTCAAGGTCACGATCATCTTGCCTGAGATGTATTCAGCTTGGAACTGCTCTTGATCTTCCAACACGTACTCTCCAGAATCCACATACTCGCTCTCCGATCCCTATGCTACCCAAGATAAGATAACAACCAATGAACACCGGAAAAACATAATGCAACAATCAATATGATGCATGTGTGAAGAAGGAAGCATGCATCACTATTCTAGTCACTTTCATATGCATTAGTTGAGTTAATTGAATTCTGGACAGAACCTCATTTTCAGTTATCTTGACATGCATGAATATGGCATGAACATGTGCATCACGAGAAAATGATGCAAAAACATATAAAGAACGTAGAGAACGGAGTCACGGATCAACCGGGAACTACAAAACAAGATATGGAAACCTACGGTTCAAATCAGCCACAAACACACTCCAATGGGCTTTCCCTCGTGTTACCAGGTTGCCACATGATCAAGCAACAAAATATAAGTGGGGTGGTGTATGGGAACACACCACACCATCAACAATGCCCACACAAGCTGCAAATCAACACAAACATGCAATCTGTTTTCAACAGCAACATAGCAGTTTGTCTACAATATTTAAAGTAGCTACATCCATCTAAAAGACTCAAACAAGATATGAGGCAAAAGCCATCCAAAATCTCTACAAATTTGTCAGTTTCAGCCAAGTGTCCATTTTGATAGGGCACAATAGGTGCATACAAATTCCTAAGAACAAAACAAAGACCCATGCTGTAGAGGGGTTCACCCACTACAACTCCGAAAAAGAGTCATCCTCAAAGGGTCAAGGCAGCACCTAATACAAAGCACTAAACATGGCATCATGACAGAAAATAATAGTTTTATGAAGTTGCTCTAAAGTGAAATCTGATTGCACCAATGGATTCCTGGGATGATTCTATACCAAAATCATATATAATACATGGGTACTTGCATGTAAAACAAGGCAGAAAGCTATCTCGAAAATATCACCTAGAATCCTATAACTTCAAATGACTAACATCACATGTAAAACTAGCACATATAGCAACATCTACACCTACACATGCACACACACAAGCATTATTCACAACAACACCACTTGCATAGTGGCAAACATGAGGGGTTAGGCCCTCATGCACAAGTGCATATGCACCCATGCACACACACTCACATACATGAGCACACACACACGTACATGTGCTCACACACACACTCAAGTGCAAGCACTCAGACATACACTACATGAATAGATGCAACATGAGGGGCTAGGTCCTCTTGCACATGTGCATATGCACACTCATGCACACACACACACACTCACATGTGCACAACACATACACTCACATATGCACACACACACACACATGCAAGCTAGGCCTCAAAATAGTAACAACACCAACACATACACTGGTGTGGAAAGAATCCACACAAATCCGTAAAAGAAAGAAAAATTAAAGCAAAAAATAAAATTGGGTTGGGTGTGGATCGAACCCACACTCTCCTGCTTACAACACAGCACCCACACCACTCTGCTACTGCTACGACACTTGACAGAGAGGGGGAAAGAAGCAAGCTAAGCTTCTCTGTTGCGGCCCTGTTACTAGTGAAACAACAGAAAAATAAAAAGGGCATGCGGGGGATCGAACCCACGATGCGCTAGGCATGCCCCTGCTCGGTTGCCACTGCGCTATGGGGGAGGAGCTTAACAAAGAGGGGGAGCATCCTCTTTTGAGCATCCCCTCTCCAACTAGCACAACCACACGGCGGCAGGAACAGGGGAAACACTCCGGCGACCATGCGGCGATCTCATCGGGCCGACAGGCTACGACGCGGAACACAGGGTCTATGGGGGCTCCATTCCCGAGCCAAACGCAGCAGGAGGAGACCCAAGGCGGCGGGGCAACGGTGCACCTAACTACGGCGACGGCGGCGACAACAGAGGACTACGGCGACGCTACGCGCATCCGAAGACTCTACGCGAGGGGAAAGGAAGGAGGGGGAGGAGCTGCTCACCCTGGTGCTGGGAGATGCACTCGCTACCGAGTAGAGGAAGGAGAGGAGGGACGCCTGCGAGGACCTGAAGCTCCGCTCCAGTGAGGTCGTCGTGGAGGAGGCGCCAGGGAGGGGGAGCAGCCCCGCTAGCGACGGGAATGGAATGAGGGAATGTCCCCCATCCTTGCGAACGCCTCGAACGCCGCGGGGGAAGCTGTCGGCGGTGAGTAGGACGCGGGATCGACGGCGGCTCTCTCTCAACTTCCTCTCTCACACTAAATCTTACCTGCATATAGGGGGAAGAAGAGGGAGAAGGAGGTGGCGGCGGGGGACAAGGAACCCTAGACACACTACCGAGGGGGGAGGCACTAAATAGAGGCGGATTGGACGGCCTCGACGTCCTTGAGACGACGACGTCGAGAACTCTCTATCACACGCACGTCGCCCTCTCTAACGGAAAGCAGGGGAAAAAGGCACGGCGTCAGGAGGTGGAAGATTGTCGCCGAGCGGGCTGCTGCGTGAAGGAAAGAAAGAAAGGGGCAAGGCCCAGGTAAGTGGAGGTAGCCAGTCTACGTTGGTTTCTCTAAAATAAGAGAGAAGGGTTTTTCCTTTTTAACTAAACACCACAACAAATCAAAATACTCAGAGCAACAGAGTGTTTTGAAAATGAAAATAATAACACCTGGGGCATGAGGGAATTATGCCCTATTTAAATAAAATGCAAACCTGATTTTTAGGACAACAAAATTATTTACAAAACAGGGATTTAATATGTTGTTTTATTAAAAACTATAATTGATTTAAAGCTTAAAAACCACAAGAAAATACCCCCTCTACCACAAGTTGACTCTCTGAAATTATAATATTTTTAAAACAGATTCACTCAAGGTTTGACACAGAAGTTAAATAAATAAAAAGGGGGAGAAGGTTTTTAACATAGTTAGAAAGCAATGTTGTTTGAAAGCATTGTTTGGGTAACCTCCACATCATCGCGCACCACCACAAGCAAGCTAGCATGCCAACAATAATGAAACAAAGCAAAATAAAAGAATGATGGCATGATGCAAAAATGAAGTCGTGAAATGATCCACATGAAATGATGACTTAAATTACATCCACAACATGGTTCCACAAAAGGAAAGGATCCCAATATGGCAAGGATTACATCTGGGGCATTACATGAACGATTTCTACCTGAGTATAACTTGTTTTGTACCCGACTCTGTCAACCATGATGGTCAAGAATGTCTAAAGTATGCACACTATATTATGTGGTTGCATAGACTATGTTAGAAACATACAATTGGTAATTCCAGACTACCTCAGAATGCCTTACTTCTTTGTCAGTTCATGTGTTACTTGTGTTGCTATTTCCTTGTTACTTTTATATTATTTACTTTCAATTCTCTTGCACTAAAACAACTATTTATATCCAATCTCACTTTGTGTGGAGTGCATAATTACTTGCATAAATAAATTCATAGTTCACTACAAGAGGCAAACCTTAATTCATGTGTTCCATGTGGGGTAGATACTCTTACTTCAAAAATGCCACAACTAATTAAACCATGTTGTCGGTGAGTTGAACGCTTTTTAGCTTGGCTTTGAGTATTGGATTATCTCGTGTTCTAGTAGTGTTTGCATGTTGCACGCAACCATGGTCATACAAGAACAAATTTACCATGTAGGTATGGAAATGGTTGTGAGGCGAGCTCAAGAAGAAAATTATATATCAGTTAGCCCTGACCTAACATGTAACATATTTGATATAAATCCTCGGTTCCCTGACATGCTTAAGAAGAAGAAGATATTTCGTGGTGATGGAACTAAAAGTCCCTATATACATGTGAATGAAATTGAAAATATATGTGGTTCATTTTAGTTGTATGATTTAACTCATGAATAACTGAAATTGAAATTGTTCTTGAAAAGAAGTTGCTAAGTGGCTACAAGATCAACATGTAGATACCTTGAATAACTCAAATGAGTTGTTATATGCATTCTTTGCTTGCTTTTATCCTCAAGGTAAATTGTATAAAATAAGAAGGAAGATTGGTAGCTTTGGGCAACATTCAGGTGAGCATCTATGTTGGCCCAGTAGGAACCACGCTACGTTGGGCCGGTGTGCCACGGCCTTGACAGTCGCGATATAATGCAGTGTTGAGTGATCCCGTGGGTGAGAGGAAAGCGGTGACGTGTCGCCAAGAGAGCAAACAACATGAGCCCCCACCCCTCTTCACAAGTTCTCCTCGATGCCAAGCTCCGGGAAGCGCTTCCCGGTTTTGTACGGGAAGCACCACGTCTCATTGTAGTATACCTCCCCCACGAAGGAAGTGAGGTAGATGCCTGTCTGTGCTAGAGGCAGGTAAAGATCGTCCTCCCACCACAACGAGCATCGACGGTCGCTTAATGGGACGCGACACACCCATTTTTAACCTTGGGAACCGGGAAGGCATGCCATCCCCTAAGGTCATCAACAGTGGTTGCTGGTGGTTCACCAACTCAATGTGCCACTACACGAAAGTCGTGTAGCCGCCTATCTAGTATGGGCAAGTATGTCATTCCCGGTCTTGTTGGAAAAGTATGTACGGTCCTTCCCCCGAGGGTTCTCCCTTCTTTTGTTTGCATCCGGCAGGAGGCGACACCCTGATTGGAGGAGTGGAGAGTCGAGCCGAATATAAAGAGGTGGTGAGCACTACCAGAAAGAGGGGGAGGAAGATCACATACACATTGTAACCAGTTCTTTGAGAACACATCAATATCAACCTTAGGTAGGAGTAGGGTATTACACCTTGATGGTGGCCTGAACCTGGGTAGTTCTGTTGTGCTTGATTTCCTATCCGTCTTTCTCCTACCAATTGAGTACCATGGTTACGTAGCGTGTTTAGTCCCTAGCTGAACTAACAAAGGGGTGTTCCAACACATCCTAATGTCAAATTTCTATACGCCGATGTTTGGTTCGCCAGGTGGAGGCTGGTGCGTTTATCGTCTCCTTCGGTTCATGTGATCTTCACCCCTCGACACCCTTGCACCTCGAGGTGCCAAAGCATACCTTCACCGATGATACACTACTGCACAATGTTCCAAAAATGACACATCAATCAGAGACCCTTCGACAAAACTGTGTGTGATGCATGAATTGAAAACGATATAGTTCAAGCTTTGTTGCAAATGACACGAACTATGTGCAATGGAGGATCCATCAAATACAATTCAGAAAAGAGTTGTGCGTATGATTTTTGCCATACAGTTCCTCCATACGAACTGTTTGTGATTAGCTAAAATAACACAAATGATTACAGAGCTCTAGATCTGTGCGATATAGGGCATACAATTCACTACCATAAACTGTGTGAGATGACATAGCAGAACACAAACAATTCGGCATGACAAGATGTATGCGATAGACAGCGAATAGGTGAGTAATCAGAATTGTGTGTGAACACTAGAAATAACACACACAATTGGTGCTAATAACCTGTGTGTGTTGTGGGGAAACGCTTGATGGTATACAATGGTCAGCGATTAGTGAAATCATCTATGTTGTGCCTACAGACCAAAACATATTTACTTATAAGATGACTGCATAACCACAAAAGAACACAATGCCACTTCAAATATTGTATCACAAATACCTGAAATAATACAAGGTTCAGATTCCAATATTACAAGGCCCAAATTCAAAGATTACAAGGTAGAAAATGATATTAGAAATTAAATCCAATCTTCATGACAATCTATGGCATGAAATATATCTGCGAAGGGATCAACCACCGAGAAGTCATATATCGGCTCGATAGAATACCTTCCTAATAATCTGTCATATAACTTCCAAAATGGGAATCGGCTTATTGAGAGCCTTTTCCATTCCACTCTAGGCGCCTCCCCTGATCAACAAACCATCCATTGTGGCACACTAAATATAGTGCAAACCTCATTACCTTGAGCACCCTTTCTTTCTGAACAAAGAAATTGGCGAATTGAATCTCTAGATTGGTGCCTCGGTAATTGTTCGAAGTAATGTCTGTGAGATTGCATTCAAGGCATTCAATGGGATTGTTATGTGCTACTTCTTGAGCTTGCGTTGGTTTTTACCTTGAAGAGGAAAGGGTGATACAGCAAAGTAGAGATAAGTATTTCCCTTAGTTTGAGAACCAAGGTATCAATCCAATAGGAGTATCAAGATGAGGCACCAATGAACCTGCGCAAAAACAAACTAACTTGCACCCAACGCGATAAAGGGGTTGTCAATCCCTTCACGATTACTTGCAAGATGAGATCTGATAGTGATAAAAGGTAAATTTAAATAAAAGTGCAGCAAGGTATTTTTGGTATTTTTGTATGCATATCTGAATATATAATGTGTAAAATAGACTCGGGGCCATAGTGTTCACTAGAGGCTTCTCTCATGATAGCAAGTATTACTGTGGGTGAACGAATTACTATCCAGCAATTGATAGAATGCGCAAAGTCATGACGATATCTAAGGCAATGATCATACATATAGGCATCACGTCCGAGACAAGTAGACCGATATTTCTGCATCTACTACTATTACTCCACACATCGACCGCTATCCAGCATGCATCTAGTGTATTAAGTTCATAACAAATAGAGTAACGCCTTAAGCAAGATGGCATGATGTAGAGGGATAAATTCATGCAATATGATACAAACCCCATCTTTTTACCCTTGATGGCAACAACAGGATGCATGCCTCGCTACTCCTTCTATCACTAGGTGAGGACACCGCACGATATGAACCCAAAACCAAGCACTTCTCCCATTGCAAGAATTATAGATCAAGTTGGCCAAACGAAACCCATAACTCGAAGAGAATTACAAGGATACGAAATCATGCATATAAGAAATCATAGGAGACTCAAATAATATTCATAGATAATATGATCATAAATCCACAATTCATCGGATCTCGACAAACACACCGCAAAAGAAAGTTACATCGGATAGATCTCCATTAAAATCATGGAGAACTTTGTAATGGAGATCCAAGAGAGAGAAGAAGCCATCTAGCTACTAGCTATGGACCCAAAGGTCTTTGGTGAACTACTCACGCATCATCGGAGAGGCAATGGTGTTGATGAAGAAGCCCTCCATGTCTGAATCCCCTCCGGCACGACACCAGAACGGTCCCCAGATGGGATCTCGCGGACACAGAAGCTTGCAGCGGCGGAAAAGTATTTTCGTGGCTCTCTATATTGGTTTCGGGATTTTTGGGAATTTATAGGCGAAAGAGGTCGGGCAAAGGAGGCAAGGAGGGCCCACGAGCCTGCTAGGCGCGCCACCCCCCTAGGGCGCGCCTAGGGGGCTCGTGACCTCCCACGAGACCTCCTCCCTTGGTACTCAAGTCTTCTGGGTATCTTCTGTTATGGAAAAAATCATCCCGCAGGTTTTATTCCGTTTGGACTCCGTTTAATATTATTTTTTGAAAAGGTCAAAAACACGGAAAAACGGAAACTGGCACTAGGCACTAAGTTAATAGGTTAGTCCCAAAAATGATATAAAATGGCATATATATGCATATATGACATCCCAAGTTGATAATATAATATCATGGAGCAATCAAAAATTATAGATAGGTTGGAGACGTATCAAGCATCCCCAAGCTTAACTCCTGCTCGTCCTCGAGTAGGGAAGTGATAAAGACCGATTTTTTCATGTGGAATGCTACCTAACATATTTGTTCTCTGTAACTTCTTTATTGTGGCATAAATGTTCATATCCATAAGATTCAAAACAATAGATTAATATTGACATGAAAACAATAATACTTCAAGCATACTAGCAAAGTAATCATGAACTTTTGAAACAACAAGGCCAAAGAAAGTTATCCCTACAAAATCATAAAGTCTGGCTATGCTCCATCATCCCCACACAACGAATTTAAATCATGCACAACCCCAGTATTGGCCAAATAATTGTTTTCGCACTCTTACTTTCTCAAACTTTTTCAACTCTCATGCAATACATGAGCGTGAGCCATGGATACAACACTATAGGTGGAATAGAGTGTGGTGCGGGCTGTGAGGCAAAAAGGAGGATATGGTCACATCGACTCGGCGTATCAATGGGTTATGGAGATGCCCATCAATTGATATCAAAGTGAATGAGTAGGGATTGCCATGCAACAGATGCACTAGAGGTATAAGTGTATGAAAGCTCAAAAAGAAAACTAGTGGGTGTGCACCCAACTTGCTTTCTCACGAAGACCTAGGGCAATTTTGAGGAAGCCCATAATTGGAATATACAAGCCAAGTTATATAACAAAAATTCCCACTAGTATATGAAAGTGACAAAACAAGAGACTCTCTATCATGAAGAACATGGTGCTATCTTGAAGCACAAGTGTGGAAAAAGATAGTAGCATTGTCCCTTCTCTCTTTTTCTCTCATCATTTTTTTGTTTGGGCTCTTTGGCCTTATTTTTTCATTTCATTTTTTTCTCTCTTTTATTATGGTGGGCATCTTTGGCCCCTTTTTTTTATTTCCTCACATGGGACAATGCTCTAATAATGATGATCATCACACTTTTATTTATTTACAACTCAATACTTAGAACAATAATGACTCTATATGAAATGCCTCCGGCAGTGTACCGGGATGTGCAACGATCTAGCTTAGCGTATGACATTGAAATATATCGATAGCTATCTTACGATCATGCAATGGCAAAATGAAAATGACGACACATGTCATGAGACGGAACGGCGAAAGTTGCATGGCAATATATCTCGGAATGGCTATGAAAATGCCATAATAGGTAGGTATGGTGACTGTTTTGAGGTAGGTATATGGTGGGTTTGTGCACCGACGAAAGTTGCGCAACACTAGAGAGGCTAGCAATGGTGGAAGGTGAGAGTGCATCTATACCATGGAGTCACATTAGTCATGAAGAACTCATATACTTATTGCGAAAGTTTTATTAGTAATTGAAACAAAGTGCCAAACGCATACTCCTAGGGGATGGGTCGGTAGGTGTTAACCATCGCGCGATCCCGACCGCCACACAAAGGATGACAATCAATAAATCAATTATGCTCCGACTTCCTAACATAGTGGTTCACCATACGTGCATGCTACGGGAATCACTATCCTCAACACAAGTATTTCTAGATTCACAACACCCTACTAACATGACTCTAATATTACCATATCCATATCTCAAAACTAATTGTGAGGAATCAAACTTCTCTTACTTATCAATGCACTTGAATATGAAAGTTTTTATTATATCCTCTTTGGATCCCTATCATATTTAAGACTAATTTGATAACACACGCCAATTACCAATTTACTTAGAGAGAGCACTCTCAAAATGATATAAGTGAAGATCGAGAGTTTTTATTTCTACAAAATATGAGACGGCCATGCTCTATAAAGATTTAAGTGAAGCACTAGAGAAAAATTATCTAGCTCAAAAGATATAAGTGAAGCTCATGGGAGAAAAATTATCTAGCTCAAAATATATAAGTGAAGCTCATGGGAGCTAAATTGCCTAGCTCAAAAGATATAAGTGAAGCTCATTGAGTATTCTAACAAATTCACGATGAGTGCATGTCCCTCTCAAAAAGTTGTGCAGCAAGGATGATTGTGACAAAACAAAAAGCAAAGACTCCTATAATACATGATGCTCCAAGCAAAACACATATCATGTGGCAAATAAAAATATACCTCCAAATAAAGTTACCGATGGATTGAAGACGAAAGAGGGGATGCCTTCCCGGGGCAACCCCAAGCTTAGGATTTTTGGTGTCCTTGAATTTGTCTTGGGATGACTTGGGCATCCCCAAGCTTAGGCTCTTTCCACTCTTTATTCAATTGTCCATAAGAACATCACCCAAAACTTGAAAACTTCACAACACAAAACTTAAACAGAAACTCGTGATACCATTAGCATAAGAAAACAAACCACCAACCTTTTATGTACTGTAGTAAACTTAACTTCCATTTAGATTGATGTTATATTACTGTATTCTCACTTCTCCATGGCTCGTACCCCCCGATACTAACCATAGTTTCATCAAAAATAAGTAATCAACACAACAAAAACATGATCTATCAAAAACAGAACAGTCTGTTACAATCTGTATATTTCGTACACGTGTGCTATACCGAAAATTCGGAAACATTATGAAAATTAGGGAAATTTGCATATCAATCAGCAGAAAAAAGAATCAACTCAAAAGCTCTTTCGGGAAAGGAATTAAAAATAATTTCGTGAGCACAAAGTTTCTGTCTTTTTTCAGCATGATTAAACAACTATCACCAAAACTAATCTTAAAGGTTCTACTTGGGACAAACACTAATTAAAACATAAAAAACACAATCATAACAGAATCATGATGGTGTGGACTCAAGAAAACATAAAGTGAAAAGCAAAAATAAATTTATTCATTGGGTTGCCTCCCAACAAGCGATGTCGTTTAATGCCCTTTTAGCTAGGCATTGATAATTCAATGATGCTCACACAAAAGACAAGAATTGAAGCACAACGAGAGCATCATAAAGCATGTGAAAATCACATATAAGTCTAACATACTTCCTATGCATAGGAATTTTGTGAGCAAACAATTTATGGGAACAAGAATTAACTAGCATAGGAAGGCAAAACAAGCATAACTTCAAAACGTTGAACACATAGAGAGGAAGCTTGCTATTATTGCAATATGTAAAAGCACATGTTCCTCTCTCATAGTAATTTTTAGTAACATCATGAAGGAATCTTACAATATAACTATTGCACAAAGCATTCTTTTCATGATCAATTATAGCATAAGGGTCATCACCAAAACTTGGGAAACAAAAAATATCATCTTCATCAGGCATAGCATCCCCAAGCTTGTGATTTTGCATATCATTAGAATCATAGATATTTAGCGAATTCATACTAACAACATGGCAATCATGTTTTTCATTCAAGCAGATATCATGAACCACTTTATAATTTTCTTCTTTCAACACTTCATCAAAATTTCCAGATTCATGATTTTCAAACAAAACTCCATAGAGATAGTCAAGTGCACTCAACTCACTAGCAAATTGTTCATCATAATTTGGTCTTTTGAAAAGATTAGCAAGTGGATGAGGATCCATATCAAGACATTTTTAGCAAGCGAAGATGCAAGCAAATAGAAGGCACATGGCAACACAAGCAAACAGAAAGCAAGCGGAAGAAAGGGCAACGAAAAAGGCAAATACTTTTGTAAATTTTGTTTTTTAGAAGTGGGTGAGAGGAAAATGAGAGGCAAAAGGCAAATAATGTAAATGCAAGAGATGAGTTTGCGATAGGTACTAGGTACATATGCTTATCTTGAATACTCCCCAGCAACGGCGCCAGAAATTCTTCTTGCTACTTCTTGAGCTTGCGTTGGTTTTTCCCTTGAAGAGGAAAGGGTGATGCAGCAAAGTAGAGATAAGTATTTCCTTCAGTTTGAGAACCAAGGTATCAATCCAGTAGGAGTATCAAGATGAGGCACCAATGAACCTGCGCAAAAACAAACAAACTTGCACCCAATGTGATAAAGGGGTTGTCAATCCTTTCATGATTACTTGCAAGGTGAGATCTGATACTGATAAAAGGTAAATATAAATAAAAGTGCAGCAAGGTATTTTTGGTGTTTTTGTATGTAGATATGAATATATAATGTGTAAAATAGACCCGGGGGCCATACTGTTCACTAGAGGATTCTCTCATGATAGGAAGTATTACGGTGGGTGAACGAATTACGGTCGAGCAATTGATAGAATCGCGCAAAGTCATGACGATATCTAAGGCAATGATCATACATATAGGCATCACGTCCGAGACAAGTAGACCGATACTTTCTGCATCTACTACTATTACTCCACATATCGACCGCTATCCAACATGCATCTAGTGTATTAAGTTCATAACAAACAGAGTAACGCCTTAAGCCAGATGACATGATGTAGAGGGATAAATTCATGCAATATGATATAAACCCCATCTTTTTACCCTTGATGGCAGCAACACGATGCGTGCCTCGCTACCCCTTTTGTCACTAGGTGAGGACACCGCACGGTATGAACCGAAAACCAAGCACTTCTCCCATTGCAAGAATTATAGATCAAGTTGCCCAAACACAATTCATAACTCGGAGAGAATTACAAGGATACGAAATCATGCATATAAGAAATCAGAGGAGACTCGGATAATATTCATAGATAATCCGATCATAAATCCACAATTCATCGGATCTCGACAAACACACCGCAAAAGAAAGTTACATTGGATAGATCTCCATGAAGATCATGGAGAACTTTGTATTGAAGATCCAAGAGAGAGAAGAAGGAATCTAGCTACTAGATATGGACCCGAAGGTTTGTGGTGAACTACTCACGCATCCTCGGAGAGGAAATGGTGTTGATGAAGAAGCCCTCAACGTCGGAATCCCCCACTGGCAGGGCACCAGGACGGTTGCCAGATGGGATCTCGCGGAGATAGAAGCTTGCGGCAGCGGAAAAGTATTTTCGTGGCTCTCTCTATTGGTTTCAGGATTTTTTGGAATTTATAGGTGAAAGAGGTAGGGCAAAGGAGGCAAGGGGGGCCCACGAGCCTGCTAGGCACGCCCCCCTAGGGCGCGCCTAGGGGGCACGTGACCTCCCACGAGACCTCTTGTCTTGGTTATCAAGTCTTCTGGGTATCTTCTGTTATGGAAAAAAATCATCCCACAGGATTTATTCCGTCTGGACTCCGTTTAATATTATTTTCTAAAAAAGGTCAAAACACGGAAAAAACAGAAACTGGCACTAGGCACTGAGTTAATAGGTTAGTCCCAGAAATGATATAAAATGGCATATATATGCATATAAGACATCCCAAGTTGATAATATAATAGCATGGAACAATCAAAAATTATAGATACGTTGGAGACGTATCATTATGTTGCACCACTTCTTGCACTCTATGTCGTGCTTGTATCTACAAACAAAGACAATATATAATTGCTTGGATGCAGTTTTGAACACTACGGACCTCTTTGTTTTGTAGGTTTACAAAATACACTAATAGAGTGACATGCCATCTTCGATCGTTCATGATTAACATCTCAAGAAACATTTGTATTGGAATTCTCCAAATTTGCTTTGGATATCATATATAGTACATTTGTCATTGTAATCATGGGTAAAAGTACCAACAACTGAACTTCGTTGTGGTTAACAATTAACATGAAAGGAACATCACCTTGATGTATAGCTTCTCCGTGCATGAAAGCATCTACGAACTTAACAACTTCATCCAGATCGAGGCCAATAGATTGTAGTGCCAAGATCTTCACTATGGGCAGAGACAATGTGAGGCCCGTCGTAATCATTTTCTAGATGACAGTAAAAAATATATCAATAAAAACTAGATAAAATGTGATGTACAATAATAAGAATGAGAAGAAGAGTGTTGCACCTGACCGGTTATGTATCGAGCTATAACTAGTTCGGAGAATTGAGCACACGAATAGCTCAACACTGTCAAGTTTGGTGCATCAATGACCCTGATTCTTGTTGGACCTTCTTCATCAAGTACAAACAATCTCTCAAGGAAGGAACATTCTCAATTACCATATAATGAAACACCCTAACTGACAGTGTTTTGCGACACCAGCGAAGCACTTAAATCATACGGGGATTGGTCGTAGCGTTGTGGAGGCTACTGAACCCAAACATCACTTGAAGATGAAGGTACTCGAGTGTTGTACAACCACGTAGCAGGCGCTCCAAATCCTCCTTCGAGATGCTGACAGTAATGAGCTCGAGGTCCTTCACTTTAGAGAGATGAATAGCATGCGCGACATTAATCTTGGGGGAAGAGCACTCCAAGAACATAGAGCAGCACATCATGGGCACGAGGCGGAGGACAGATAGAGCCACCAAGCATCGATGTCCAGCAACAAAGTTGATCTCCTCGAGTTGAACTATGGCGGGGGAGAAGAACGACTCGTGAAACTTGGGTTCGACCTTGTAGTTGGAACGAAATCTGTCGATGGCAAGGTGTCTGACTTGCGCACTGTCCGTGGCGAGGATGTGGGACAATACGTCCAAGCGTTTTTGATCCCCGCTGCAGAGCTCGTCGTCATTGAGGAGGTGAAGGGGAGAGGAGTGCCATCGGGGAACCACCGTCTAGAGAGAATGGTGGTCTGCACGACATATTTGATGGGGTGGAGGGACATGATAGTTACCAACATCTCGTCGAGGATGCTGCTGATGAAGTCTATGCACGCCGGAGGCTTTTCTGGTTCTGCCTTGACCCGCCCCCTTGTTGGCCACCTCGTCCTCCATCGAAAAATAGGCAATCCTCGGCAACGACCCTTATAGATAAGAATGGGGGAGAAGGTGGAGCATTAACGGAGAACTTGGGATCAAGTCAGGCTGTGGGTGGAGGTCAAAGGGCTCGATTCCCGGTGAGCGTGTTGCACCTGCACGATGGATTGCTCGCACGTGTCCGGCTAAGCCTTTGTGGCGGATTGCTCGCATGCATCCCGTCTAATCAAACTTCCACCCACAACATCTCCTAGCCAATAAAATAAGGGGGACGCGTGGTGGCACGTAAATGGTTAGTGCAACACAGACATTTTTTGTTATTATTAATCGCATTTGGGAACTTACCATTTTTCCTCGTGTGACCCGTCTTGTCACCATGTTACTGCGTGAGGAATCTAGTGCATGCTTCGGCACCACACATGCAATTGTCTTGGCCATGTTCCCGCGTGCAACGACGCACGTTCCCGCACAAGCTTCTGTATCGGATTCATGCCACAAGAGAATGAGCATAAGAGTTGGAACGTGACACACGTGGATGCACACATAGTGCAGCCTACCCATCTACCAAGAATGCCAACCTGACCAAGCGTTGCCTCTACCATCAACCTCCTCGACGACGAAAATGATCCAATGCAAGCCCAAGTCCCCTTCTAGGACAATGGCGTGCCCGGCGATATGCCGGACAATGTTGTGCTGCACGTTATCGCCAGGGTTGAGCAGTCCCTTGGCGTAGGGCGTGATAGTGCTGCCGAGCAACACATCCGCCTCACCAATGAGGGGATGTAGCACGCTGCACAAGAAGATCATTGGTGGTGCTCTGTAGAGAAAAACACACGCGCCTGCACCGACAAGGCAAGGTCGCCGCATAACAAGACATATGGAGGGCCGCAGAGCGAGAGGTGTGGCACGCGACAGAGCAAGAGCTGTTTCGTCCCTGCTTGCATGCTCTCCCACTCGACATGATGTTTGGTACGTCTCCAACATATCTATAATTTTTTTATTGTTCCATGCTATAATATTATCATTCTAGGATGATTTTTAGGTGTTTATATACCAATTAATATTATTTCTGAGAACTAACCTATTAATCTAGTGCCGAGTGCTAGTTGCTATTTTCTGCTTGTTTTTGGCTTTCTAGGTTTACAATTGCGAACGAAGTCCAATTGCATTGAAACTTTTTTATCACTTTTTCTGGACCAAAAGAAGACCTAGAAGCTTCGGAAGGAGACCACAAACAACATGAGTGAGCCACCACACAACAAAGGGTGCCCACGGGGTGGTTCTGCCCAGATGTGTGGTGGGCCCCGAGGCTCCTCCTGTTGTCCCTCTTCGTTTTATAAATCCTCAAATATCCCAAAACCCTAAGGTGCCTCCCAAAACACAATTTTTGTCGCCGCAAGTCTCTGTTCCGTCGTGTCCCCATTTGTAGTTCTTTTTTGGTGCTTTGTTGATACGTCCATTTTGCATCATAAATTATTAGTGATATTTGTGTCATTCTTGTCCATTACTCCCTATTATCACACAATTCTTATGTCCTTTCTCTTTGAATAAGCAAGGTACATCACTAAGAGGGAAATCTGTGGAAACTGGAATTCTGGACTATGAAACCGAGAAAACGGCAGAAAAATAAACTTGCTCCAAATGCCCTCAAATTTCCCGAAGATTCTTTCTAGAATATTTAAGAATTATTGGGCAAGAAATATACCACAGGGGGGCACTTGCTGTCCACAAGGCAACAGGGGGCGGCCACCCTCTTTGGTCGCGCCCTGATGCCTTGTGGGCCCACTGCTGGCCCTCTGGCATCCCTCTTCTCCTATATGGCGTGTTTTGACCTAGACAAAATCATAAACAACCTTTTAGGATGAAGCTTCAGTGTCTCAAGGCGGAAACATGGGCAGAGGCCCTTTTGCTCTCTAGCTGAGAGATTGTATCGGAGAAACTTCCCTCCGAGAGGGGGAAATCAAAGCCATCGTCATCACCAATGCTCCCTCCTTCGTGGGAGAACCAATCTTCATCAACATCTTCACAAGCACAATCTCATATCCAACCTTTGTTCATCTATTGTATTCAATCTTTGTCTCAAAACCTCATATTGGTATGTGTGGATTTCTAGTTGTGTTGATTACAAAGTGTAGTTGATGCTTGTTGGATTACTTGGTGGAATATATTACGTTCAGATCCTTAATTATTATTATTACACCTCTGATCTTGAACATGTTTATGAGGTGTGAGTACAAACTATTGTTCCTACGGACACGGGAGAAGTCTTGTTATAAGTAATGATATAAAGTTGGTATTTGTTCAATATTTTTATGATATGTATGATGTTACTACTCTTAGTGGTGTCATCTGAATGTCGACTACATGTCACTTCACCATGTTATGGGCCTAAGGGAAGTCATTGTGGAGTAACAAGTAGATGATGGGTTACGAGAGTGATAGAAGCTTAAACCCAAGTTTATGCATTGGTTCATGAGGGGCTGATTTGGATCCACACATTTAATGATATGGTTAGATTTATCTTAGTTCTTCTTTCGTAGTTGCTTATGCTTGCGAGAGCGGTTAATCATAAGTTAGTTATTTGTTCAAGTAAGAACAACACCTTAGCACCAGTCCACCCACATATCGAATTATCAAAGTAGAGAACATGAATCAACTCGATATGATAAACATGACTAGACATAAATTCCCCTGTGTCCTCGGGAGCACTTGCTTTATATAAGAGTACTTTAAGGCTTGTCCTTTACTACAAAAAGGACTGGGGTACCTTGATGCACATGTGCTACTATTGTTACTTGTCACTTTTTATGAATTATCTTGTTGCAAAACTATCTAACATTGTTACTTACAACACTTGCAGAGAATACCTTGCTGAAAACCACGTACCATTTACTTCTACTCCTCATTTGGCTCGACACTCTTACTTATTTAAATAACTACGATTGATCCCCTATATTTGTGGGTCTTCATCTATCGGAGGACGGACCGATCACAGAGGGCCTCTACATCAACCTTGATGCTCCCATGGTGATGTGTGAGTAGTTTACCATAGACCTGCGGGTTTTTTGTTAGTACCTAGATGGATCTCTCTCTCTCTTCATCTTCAATACAATGATGATCACATCTTTGCTTTGATCAATCCGATGTAATCCTCTTGTTAAGTATGTTTGTAGGGATTCGATGAATTGTGGGTTTTTGTCCAGATCATTCATGATAAAGAAATGAGTCTTCTTTGAATTCTAATTATGATTCTTATTCGCATGATTATCATACCTTCATAAATCTCTCTAATCTATTGAAATAGTTTGGCCATCTAGATTGATATTTCTTCACTAAGAGGGGTGCGTTGTAGTGGGTTCAATCTGATGGGTTTCTATATCCGATAGACAGAAGGGGACAAGATACATCTTTGTATTGTTTCCATTAAGGATAAAACGACATGGTTAATTCATATTGATTGAATTCTCTTTATCCACATCATGTCGTTGTTCTCCAAGCATTACTCTATTTTACTTAATACTCTAGATGCATGCTCCATATGAGTCGATGGGTGGAGTAATAGTAATATGTGCACGCACGAGTCAGCCTATTTTCTTATGGACGTCATGTATATATACACATGATCGTTGTCGCGAATATCACATAACTATGCGCTTTTCTATCAATTGCCCAACAATAATTTGTTTATCTATCGTATGCCTACTACACGAGAGATGCCATTAGGGAAAACTATGGCCCCGGGGTAAATTCACTTATAAGTTTACAAACGTTACGATTACCTCACTACTTTATTTACTTTGCATTTACGTACTTTCATCTATACACTTTACTTGCTTGCAAATAATGAGTCCAAGGGGATTGACAACCCTCTTGCCCGCGTTGGGTTCAAGTGTTTGCTTCTTTGTGTGTAGTCGTTGAAGACGGGGGTTGGTTGTTACTCCTATTGGTTTGATAAACCGTGGTTCTCTGCTCAGGGAAATACTTGCCTATATTGTGCTGCATCACCCATTCCTCTTCAAGGAAAACCCAACGCAGATCACAAGTATCATGAAGAATTTTTGGCTCCATTGTCGATAATATCACCAACCTACTATCAAGTACCTTTGCACAAAGTATCATTCACTTGTTCTTCTTTTTATTTGTTGTTATATTTAGCTAGCTTCATAAAAATAAATAATAATATAATATTTATCTTTGCTTGTCACTAGTTTACTTCTTTGCTTGCTCGGTCACCATGTCACAAGATACATTCTATAATATTTCCTATCACCAAAAGATGTCTGCAATTGAAAACTAGATGAAAACTTTCATGAGCTCACAATGCAAGCATAATAAACTTTTTGATGAGGAGATTAAGGAACACTCAACTATACTTGATGCAATTAGAAGGGGCATGCCACTATCCTTTGTCAAATTTGTGCTTCAAAGTAGCACCATGTTATTCATATAAAGAGTCTCCATGTTTTGTCGCTTTCATACACTAGTGGGTATTTTTACCTTATAGAACTTGGCTTGTATATTCTGATGATGGCTTTCCTCAAATGCCCGAGGTCTTTGAGGGAGTCTTGGACTAAGGGGTCCTAAGGATGCTTACCTATTTTCATGGATCGGACTCCTGGGCCATCCTATAATTATCTCTGGAATCCGAATTACAAGATGATATTGTGTCCAGAACAGGCTCTTCCGAAGACTTGGTGTGCGCACCAAGGCAAGATAATAATTGGCATGTTTTCTCCTCGATGCAACCAGCATTGTGTAACCCTAGTACCACTAGTATCTATATAAACCAGAGGGCTTTAGTCCGTAGGACAGGTTAAGATCATTAATCTAGGGTTTTAGACCATAACATACATTGTTGAGGTAGATCAACTCTATACTTGATACTCCAGCACCAATATAAACAAGAGCAGGACATAGGTTTTTACCTCCATCAATAGTGCCTAAATCTGGGTAAACATCGTCTCCTTCATCTTTACCGTCAATCGAAGATCCATAGTTTGGGACCCCCTACCCGAGATCTGCCGGTTTTGACACCGACATTTATGCTTTCATTGAGAGTTCCACGGTGAGATCGCCAGGAAGATTGATGGCTTGCTTGGTCACGAGCGACGACAGCGGTACTGCGATATCTTTGTCCCTGACCAGCTCTTTGCATTCGGCATCGTTGTTTCGCATATTGAGGCAGCTCATCACCTCGACCAGATCAACGGGTTTACCCTGGGTCACGGAATCAATTTCGGCGACCTACATTACATCTCTGATACCCAAGGCGATCTGGTCCTCACTGGGTTCGCGACTTCATTCATTGAGCCCAAAAAACCCGATGCCTTGGCTTCGGGTATACTCCTCGACTTCTTGTCCGGGACAGTGCCCAATTTGGATCCGGCCTCGAGCACGGATCTGACCACGATGTTCAATGATCAAGAGCTAACCCCGGCCGAGCACAATCAATGTGTCGACGAACCAGAGATCAGCTCTCCCAAAACCCCGAAGACTAGTCCGACTAATCTCTTGCTATGAGACGAGACGCTGACCTGGATCAGAACTATGGACGTTCCGGATGACCCGCCCCCGACCTATGCCTAGTTCGGCTTCGAGCATGGTCACAAGGAATTTTATTTCCCACCCACCACCCACTTGATGTCCACTATTGAAGATTTAACTGATATGCCGGACTTCACCTCGGATGAGGTCGAAGATACATATAAGGATATCGACACATCTGCCCCTCCCACGGCTGGACGTTGGACGACCACCTCCACCTATGATATGTACATGGTGGGCACCCCTAAGGACGATGACACCACAGGGAAGAGCGATGATGATACCCCAATAAAAAAACTTTGGTGATGAACCCCTAAGGCGCCAATGTTGCAATAAACCTAAGGCATGCAAGGGCAAGGAAAGCAATACGGGAACTGAAGAAAATGCTACCATGGATGACCCAAAAAAATCCTTGGCCCCGTTGCTCCCGAACACAAGCTCAATGATTCAAAGGGACACACAGATCTGGCAAAACCCGAGGACGTCGATCACTTCGAAGGTACAAACTACCTCCATCCTTCCAAAGAGGAAGATAGTGTCGGAGATGAGGATTCCATCGTCCCGAAAGACCCACTGGATCAAGAATGATTCAAGCGGCAACTCACAGCCAGTGCTCGAAGCCTCAAGATAAAACAACGACAAATCAAAGCCAAACAAGACTCCATCAATGAAAGATGGACTCAAGTTCTAGCCTTCGAAGAGTGATACGGCAAGGAACAACAAGGACAAAACAAAAGTTACCCACGCTGCCGGTTATTGCAAGAGTTAGAGTATGAGGCCTTTGAGCCCACACTCCCCAGACACGCTTAGGGCGACCAACTAGATCGCCCCCCTCAAGGCTGGGACACAATGGCTGGAGAAGTCGGTGAACAACCTGAACATCTTCGCAGAAAAAGGAAGGAGTGCGCACAGCCCGGAGACCAATCTGACCCGCGACACAACTTGAATGCTAAAGCACGACAGACAAGATCCATCTATGGGTCCTCAGGATGCACTCCCGCTTGACGGAACAAGTTCCAATCTCGACTTGATCAGAATGATAGAGTTCGGGAACCTCCTCGGGCCAAGACTTCATCCGACCTCCGGCATGATGTAGCTCGGGTCAGAGGCGTTGTTCACCCAATGTGTTTCACAGATGAGGTGGTGCAACACGATTTCCCTAAAGGGTTTAAACCCGTCAATAAAAAGCAATATGACAAGACAATAGACCCAACCATGTGGATCAAAGATTTCCTTCTCCACATTCATATGGCCCGAGGTGATGACCTCCATGCCGTAAACAAATTACCATTGAAGCTCAAGGGACCGACACAACATTGGCTTAATAGCCTCCATGAAAACTCCACTGGGAGTTGGGAAGAGCTCGAAGACACTTTTCGAGCTAACTTTAAAGGCACCTATGTCCGACCACTAGGCTCTGATGACCTGAGACACATCATCCAACAAGCATGCGAGTCATCCCGGCAATTTTGGAATTGATTCCTCATCAACAAAAATTGAATCGTCGACTATTTGGATGCCGAGGCACTAGCCTTCTTTAGAAGCAACATCCGGTATGAATGGCTGTTGAATATAGGGATTGCATATAAACCCATAAATTAAAACTACTTTGTAAAAAAGATATATTGTAAATTATCTTGAAGCTTTTCAATATGTTGTTAAAAGCTTCCTTCAATACGCTATCAACGAATCGAATGCTTTGCAGAACTTCACTCAAAAGTGCAGTGTTCTTCAATGATGAAGGGGTCATTCAAACCCTCCTCCATCATGGCCAACCACCCGGTTTGGGGCCTCTGTGTTACGGGCGGCTCGGGTGTAGCATTGGATCTTCTCCTCTTGGAGAAACTGATACAAACAATTTCGGAGGTTGGGAAGTCTCTGGAACTATCTTCGAAGAAATCCCGGGTTGTCTGGGCTGTCCCTCTTTGTTTACCAGGAGGATTCATCCTCCTGGTCTTTTGAAGCTGAGTGTTAGCCTTGGCCATGATGTCGTCACTCCCGACCCTAGTATCCGGCTCCGGGGGGTTCCTTCGAGATACCACCTACCCAATCTCCTTGATGGTCGGGGAAGGTGTATTATGTGAGGCAGTTCCTCTGTCCACCAGGTTGGCTAGCAAGGAATCTCCCTCTACAATTTGATCAATGGGAAAATCACGTGGCGGGATACAATACGGAAAGATGCTTGTCTCGGTAAGGAAATCGAAAAGAATTTGGGATATTTGGATTCATGCTTTTTTGCTCGGGGCTTCACCCTGAGGGTCCTACGAGGAACCCTTAGAAATTCTCGAATTCCTCAACAAAGTCCGGAACATCATCAAAAGGGCCTCCTTGGCCCTGCATTGCCTTTTTAGGGCACTCGGGGCTAGATCTCCCTCGGCGTCTTTGGATGCCAGCCTTTTCTTCATGTGAGAGGAGCCGCTCTCATCCTCGCCCTCTTCCTCCTCTCCCTCGAGAGTAGAGGGAGCGAGTGTGTCTTCGGACCTCGTCCTCGGAGGTCCTATCGAGCGAAGGCCTTCACAGGCCTTCTTATTTTCTTCCTTCTTCTCTTCCATCTTCTTCGGCTCCGTGTACATCTTTACGACCACCATGGCTGACAATAAAACCGTCCTAGGGCCCTCGGGCAGCGACGACGGGAAGTTGATCTGCTGGGACTTTTCCAACCAGATCTGCAAATATGAAGGAGAACGGGATGTGAGAGCCTTGTTAAAAGAGAAAATACAAATACATATACTGAAATCTTACCGGTCCGGGAGGATGCATTGCGTCGATGTCGATGCCTTCCTCTTCTCTCGGCCAAGTCTTCTACGGCTTGAATGGCACCTTCAACAGCTTCTCGTGGGTGATGCGGAAGAAGTTTTTCACACTAACCGGGTCATTCGTACTGTAAGACCACAAGGAAGCAGCCCAATGCTGACAAGGAAGGAGGCGGCGGTGTAGCATGACCTGAATTACGTTGGTGAGCTTTTTTTGTTCAGCAAGATGGAGATGCACCTTTGCAACGCCTCCACCTCCCCGACATCCCCCAATCGATAGACTTCTCCGTCCAGGACACTAGTCGGGTGGGAGGTCCAGATCTGAATTCAAGAGATGTTGTCCACCCGGCATTGTGTGGCTTGGTGATGTAGAACCACTTATTTTCCCATACCTTTATGGTGTCAATGAAGAAACCGTTCGGTCATTGAACTAGGGGGATCTTGCTAATCATTAATCCCCCACAGTCCGCCTACTCACCATTAACTACCTTCGACTTAACGTTGAGGACCTTCAACCACAACCCTAAGTGGGGTTGTACCCGCAAAAAGGCCTCATAGACTACGATAAAAGCCGAAATATGCAAAAGATAGTTTGGGGGGAGGTCAAAGAGATCCAACCTATAATAAAACATTAGACCTCGAACAAAGGGGTGGAGAGGGAAACCAAGATCCTAGAGGAAGTGACGTATGAACACTACCCTCTCGCCTCCAATAGGCGTGGGGATGATCTGGACCTTCTTGGGAGCACGATGAACGATGTTTTCCAACAAGTAGCTAGCATTTTTCATCTCCAAGATTTCATTTTCGGTGACACTAGAGGCCTCCCACTTGACTTTAGAACCCGAGATGGCCATGGACGAATTGGAGAAGTGGTTCGAATGTATTAGGGAGAGGAGGAAGGTTGGAAGCTCGAGCTCTGAGGGTTGGGAAAGGCGACGGCGATGTGAGATCTCGGAAGCGTCTGGAGGCTACGATCATGGTTTCCTTTTTATAAGTGATGTCTAGTACACAACTTTATTCTTGTAGAATATGTTGGGCCTCCAAGGGCAGAGTTTTGTAGGATTGTAGAAATTTTCCCTCAAGTGGATGACCTAAGATTTATCAATCCATGGGAGGTGTAGGATGAAGATGGTCTCTCTCAAACAACCCTACAATCAAATACAAAAATCTCTTGTTTCCCCAAATACCCAATACAATGACAAATTGTATAGATGCACTAGTTCGGCGAAGAGATGGTGATACAAGTGTAGTATGGATAGTAGATATAGGGTTTTGTAATCTAAAAATAAAAAAAAGGAAGGTGGAAAGTGTAAAACAACAAGAAAAACATTGTATAAATGCTTGGTAATAAGGACTAGGGTTCATATTTTCAGTAGTGCAATCTCTCAACAATGCTAACATAGTGGAATCATATGATCATCCCTCAACGTGTAACAAACAATCATCCCAAAGTTCCTATCTAGCGGAGAACAATAAGATGAAATTCGTGTAGGCAGTAGAACCACCTCAAAGCTATTCTTTCTGATCAATCCTTTGAGCTATTCCTGTAAGTGTCACAAACAGCCCTAGAGTTCATACCAAAATAATGCCCATGGTACATATCAATCAACCCTAATGTCATCTGGATACTCCAATGTCACCTCAAGCATCCGCGGGTAAACTATAGGACATGCATCAAACAATTCCAGATCTATCATATTCAATCCAACACAAAGAACTTCAAGGAGCACCCCAAGATTTCTATCAGAGAGCATAGTATGGAAACATGCAATCAACCCCGATGCATAGATCCCAAGGTCACCGGAATCTGCAAGTTGTTGCCATAACATATATCAAGTGAATCACTTGAATATCCCAATATCACTATAGGTATCCTCATGCAAGACATACATAAAGTGTTCTAAAACCAAAATATTATATCCAACATAACAAGATCTTAAAGGGAAAGATTCAATTCATCACAACAAGGTAGCAAGCGAATAACATCATATGATCAACCTAGATTAACAAGGCACGTGATACATCAAGATCGGCCATCTCAAGAACACGAGAGAGAGTGAGAGAGTGAACACATAGCTACCGGTACATACCCACAGCCCGAGGGTGAAATACTCCCTCCTCGTCATGGCCTCCACGGGGACAATGAATATGGCCATGGGAGATGATTCCCCCCCGGCAGGGTACTGGAAAGGCTCTAGATGGGTTTTTTGTCGATACAGAGAGTTGGGACGACGGAGCAGACGTTCTTTCTTTATTTCTAGGGTTTCTGGTATATATATGATTTTTGAGCATTGGAATCATGCCAAACGGAGCCATGTGGGCCCCACAAGCCATCAGGGCGCGGCCTAGGGGCGCCCTATTGGCTTGTGGGCCACATGTGGATCCCCTCCGGTGGTTCTTCTCTCCAATATTGCTTATAGAATAAATTATAAAAAAGTTTCAGCGATTCCGAGAACTTTCGTTTTCTCCATAAAAAGAACACCATGCTAATTCTGCTAAAAACATCGTCAGTCCAACTTAGTTCTAAATAAATCATATAAAGTGCATCAAAACCACATAAAAGTATTGTCAACATAACCAAACATGACATGAATACGTCACAAATTATCGATACGTTGCAGACATATCAGCATCCCCAAGCTTAATTTCTACTCGTCCTAGAGTAGGTAAATGATAAAAGAAATACTTTATGAAGTGTGAATGCTAGCATAGTATATAAGTTTGATCAATGATAATTCCAATAGCTTTTTCTAGCATCATAACCAAGAACTTTTTCATAAAAATCATCATGGTGGAGTAGCAATTAATTCACATGTCATGGTTCAAACAATGCATTCTCTTGAAACAAAACATCATACTTCTTAGTCATGAAACAATTTCAAATGCATCATCAAGTCTAAGTAAGAGATCCACATACTGAATTATCATATAGTCTTCTATGATTGATAATACCCATAGCATATTTTTAGAACAAATAGCATCCATCAAACACAAAGAAAGATAGGAGCTTAATGTTTCGCCACCCAACATATTTTTCACAAGGATAATTGTCGACAATAATGAATCATGATCAAATATATTTGACTGGATATATATGTTTGGATCTTTCCCCGCCACATGGTGCTTGGCAACTAATAGGCTGAGGTTGGAATAAGAAGTTGAATCAACATGAAAAGTAAGTAACATGAAATTAAATAGATTGTCCCTTCGCATAGGGAAGCAGGGATTTGCAGAGGTGCGAGAGCTCATTGTTTTAGAATAGAGATGAATATGTAATTTTGTGTGGTGTGCTTTTCCAGTCAACGTCACAACAGAGTTTTCAATATCTTCCATGCTAATTACATTATTGGCGGTTCCCAAAGAGAATAGAAATTTTACTCCCCCTCCACCATTAAATCGCATTCCATGGCTAGCCATGTCCACGGGTGCCCTCCAAGAAGGTGGTGTCACAACAAGGAAATTAGAACCAAGAGTATATGACTCATTCATTACTATTCCATACCAATGTTGTCCTGGTAACAAGTATTTACTTCATGCATGTATATAATTAGAGTCAACCTTGTGTAGGTTGCATCATAGCATGTAATAGTACTTATTGTATATGTGTTTTCCTGCGTGTTCTTTAAAACACTCTATTGCAATGGTTAGACATTTGAGTAGAATCATCTAACGAGGATCTATAATATCATATTCATGATTCACTTATCCCAACACATGCCAATTTAGCAATTCATTGCATATCAATTCCTAAAATGTTCTCTCATGTGCAATTTTTATGAAATTGCAAAAAGACTTTAATTGCTCGTGGTATTTGCTATCTTACTTGGCAATTCATGGTTATACAAATGAGATCAATTTTTGCCATGTTCTTTATGCCATGTGCCTTGCTCTTATGTTAGGATCACAAGTGTATAATAATGGACTCACTTGTGCATATGATGTTCTTATAAATTGTTACTATTTTATGTATGCAAGTTTCTTTGTGGATACATAACCTACTATTGTCCACTTAGAATTTTTTGCACATAAGTAAGTTCCCATCTTTGCGATATCACTTGATCCTTCCCGGTCACTTGGTTCCTTCCATATTGATTCATTGGTGGTCTCGGTAAGAGGTTGTGAAGTGAGTGCTTGTATGTTTTGCATATAATCTTGTGCACTCATGCATTTGGATGTACTTTAGACCCATACTTATCATGATGATCGATTTGTATATTCACATTATATCTTGTCCAACATATGTTATTTGGATCTTTGTATGTTTTCCTCACATGTTGAATGCTTATTTTCAAATCATACCTATTGCATTCTCTAGATCCTGAGCTCCTAAAATTTCATGTCATTGAATATGTGCATTTTATTTCACTCACATCTTGTAAATTGCATACTCAAAGGAGGAATTCATTGTCTTCGAGATTAGTACCATTTTGGCATTTGCTGCCAATTGGGGAGAAGCTTAGAGTATTTAAGATAATCCAAATGTGCCTATGGCTTATTGTTTTCTCAAGGATTGAATATTGTCACATCCCTAACCCTTAAGCAAGATAGCATTGTGCTCATGTCTTCTTTGCATTTGCATCTAAGAAGTTTCAACAAAAACAACAAAGTGGCAAAGGAAAAACTCAAAACCCTAGCCACCATTCAATTAAAGGAAATCTCAAACTAGTTCAAAATCAATGAACCCAAAATGGCCTCAAGAAATGTTCAAACTTTCTGATAAATCATGAAAGTAAATGAGCATTGGAGAAAACTATTTTCTTGACACTTTAAGCTTTTTGAATAAATGCAAAAGCCACTGGTTTCAAACTTTAAAATTTGAAATCAGAATCTATAAATTTCCAAAAAATGTTGAAAACATTGGAAATGGTTGGGTATATTATAACAAATATTTCAGGAGGTCTAAAATAGTTTTTACTTTTGTTTTGGAGCTGAATTAATTAGCAAAACAATAATTAGCAAAACAGAAAAGCAAAAATAGAAAAAAATGGAAAAAACCTTACCTGTCGCCTAAGCCTGGCCCGGCCCATCCCTGGCTCGTCCCCTCCCTCGCGCCAGTAGGCAGCAGGAGGTGGCCGCCGCCCCCTCCGGCGCGGCCACGCACCTGCGTGCCTGCCTGGCCGCCGCCTCGCGCTGGCGACGACGGGGATAAGCTCCCCAGAGCCTCCCCTATCCATTCCCCGCCTCGGTTCTCTTCCTCCTCCCGGATCCCCTCCTCCTCCTTGCTGCCGCCATTAGAGCCGAGCTCGAGCTCGAGCTGCCCGTCCCTCTGGCCATAGGATTCCCTCCCAGAGCACGCCATTAGCTCCGCCTCGTCGCCTTGGTCATCTCTGCAGAAGCCGAAGCTTCCTCGAGCCCTGCAACGCCCGCAACGCCGTCGTCTTTCACCTCCGGCCGCCGGACCTCTCCCGTCGATTCGCTTCCTCCGGCGCATCCCCGAGCCCCTCTTCAGCGCCATCGGAACCGCCGTGAGCTCGTCGTCGTTTTCCTTCTCGCCCCATGCTCTCCCATGCATCGTATCCTAGTTCCCCGCCAAGGCCGAGAGCTTCTCGCCGCCGGCCATGTCGCTGCCGTCGCTGTGATGACCGATCCACGCGCCCGAGCTAGGATTCGAGCTCCTGGAGCCTCCAGGAGCGTGTCGAGCCCTCCAGCTGCCCTCCCCGTGCCCTAGAACTGCCCCTCATAGAAGGCTGAGCTTCGGCCGCCGCTCCGGCTCGTCGCCGACGCCTCTTCCGGCGACCCTAGCCTCCCTAGATGATCCTGCCAGATCGGCCACTTCGCGAGCATGCTGTAGCTGCAAACCGTGTGCGTTTTGGTGCTGTGCAGCGCCGTCTAGGTCGCCTCCGGCGAGCCCTCCGCCGCGGGTCTGGTCGTCGGCGACCACCCTCCGGTGGGGGTCGACGTGGCAAGCTAACCCAGCAGCTTAGTGACCTAATCACTCGCTGACAAGTGGGCCCAAGGCCAAGTCAATCCTCAGTTAGGGTTGGTCAGCGCGGGATTAGTCCCAGAGAGGCTGACCAGTGGGGCCCCCGTGTCAGGTTTGACCTGAGCAGGTCGGCTGACCTGCTGACGTCAGTCTGATGCAATAAATAGAATTTCCAGTATAAAACTAATTCAGGAAATTTCTAAAAATTGTAAAAATCATAGAAATTAATCTGTAACTCCAATGAAAATAATTTATATATGAAAAAGTATCAGAAAAATTCAAGGATTCTGATTACGCTATTTTCAACTATGTTTGAAAAGATTACAGAACCCTAAATTGTGGAATAAGGAATAATTCAATTCTTATAATCACTTTTTAAATGGAAATTGCAAAAATATTCAAATTCCATTATATATACAGTGTTCACCACTGTCCTAATTACAAATCAGTACCATAACATGACATTTCATGCATGTTAACATCAAGTTGATCTGAGCATCAGGTCGAATCAATTAAACCGGTATCCGAGAATACCCGTTTGAATTGCTATTCGAATGTGATTCAAATCAACTCTAAACCTAATACATGTTGAAAATAATAACTTATCACCTTGCATTCTCATGCCATGCTCATGCATCATTTTGAGTGCATATGATTGTTATTGAATGTTGCCATTCATTTCGGTAGGCTCCGCACCCCCGGATTCCACCGAATATCCGTCTGACGGATATCGTTCCTCCTCTGAGCAACATGGCAAGCAACCCTTTTGATCATCCCGATAAATCCCCTGTTCTTGCTCCTGCACCTATTTATTGCATTTAAGATCAAATGCTTCAATTGCTTTTGCCACGATAGTTGAACCCACTTCCTTTGCATGACTTAACCTTGTCACAGTAAATAGCCAAACCTTGCAACCTAGCATACCTGGTAGTTGCTCGAGCTGTGATGTGCCTTATCCTACTATGCATGCTATGCTTAGAGTTGTGTATGGTCTGTCATCTGGGAGATGAACAGAATTGTGGAACGTGTTTGGTGAGCAAAGGTTGTGTGTTGAACTTGAGTTGGTAAAGGTACCGGTGAAAGGCCGTGTAGGAGTACATGGCGGGTTGTTTCATTGGAACCGTACTTAGGAACTGAGTTCCGTGTATGTAATCCAAGACTAGATACTACCACATGCTGGGCCCTGAAATATGACCCCGCTCGGCCTATTAATCGCGTAGTACTCGGTCCAGGAGTTGCAAGTAGTTTCTGGTGTTTATAGTAATGCTGGTGGCCATGCATGGTGCTGACCTGAGAGGTGGGCCGTGATGCGGTAGGCAGTGGCACGGTGTACCAAGTGGCACCTGGATGGTGGGCTTGGGAACCCTGCGCACATCGTTTGAGGCCGTGTCGGAAACCCCGGCCGGACTCCCGTACGGGTTACTCTCAGATAGGCGATAAACCTGGACTAGGTACTAGTGTGGTTAACGGTCATGGCCGACTCCCTAAACAAGGCATGACGTGCACATGGCGATAAGTGGCGAGAGCATGTGTGACGAAGTACACCCCTGCAGGGTTATGATCTATTCGAATAGCCGAGTCCGCGGATATGGACTACTTGGAGACATATGTTGTTCATAGATAACTTCAATGGCTACTCATAAAATTGTCAAGATAAGTGTGAGTGTCGTGGACGGCATTTCTGTATGGAGACGGAATGATTCCACGATAGTGTATTGTTGTGGTGTTAGTGGACTCGTGTGCGAGAAATCAAGTTGTCAAAACTAATTTCAAAATGCAAGTTGTCTAGCCACAAGTCAAATGCTGGCTTCCCGCAAGAAACCCCACAATACCTTTTGATACCTTGCATGAGTAGTTAGTTCTCCTAAAGTCTTGCTGAGTACCTTCGTACTCATGTTTGCTTAATAAATGTTACAGAGGTTGCTAATGACCCTAATGGAGGGTTCTTCGTATACATCGACGACGACGAGTAGCTAGTGTCCCAGCTACGATCTGGCCCTACGTCAGCTCTGTAGTATAGTCAGGCCATGTGCCTTCGAGTTGCCCTGTCTGTACCCAGACAGTTTATAACTCTTCCGCTGGCTCGTATTGTATGACTGCTATTACGGGTCGTGAGACCCTTAATGTGTAATATTATGTGTGTGGCTCTTCCGAGCCTCTTAAATAAAGCTTGTATGTTTATGGTTATGTTGTGATGCCATCGATGTATCTATATATATCGGTATGCCATGCGTACGTGTGTCTTACTTGATATGTATGGGGTTCGAATACCTAGTCGTGAAGTTTAGTAGCACTCCTTACAAGGAAATGCCCCTCTGTGATCCAAAGAGCCTTGGTAGTCCGCTACTGCTCCAGACACATTGGTTGACCGGCATGTGTCCTTCTTAGCTGCTGTGTCTGTCCTCTTTGGGGAAATGTCACGCGACGTAATGGAGTCCTTGTAGCTTGCTACGACTCGTCTACGTTCGCCGATGACCGACACCTGCTTTGTTGGGTCATGTATGCCCGTCCTTGTGCGGAACTGCCACTTTGATTTATGACTAGACATGTCGATCCGGGTTCTTTGACATTGGATTGCTAGCGACACCTATCGCATACGTGAGTCAAAAGACGCAAACGGTCCCGGCTAAGGTAAGGCTGCAGCCATGGAGTTAACCGTGCGTGAGACCACAAAGAGATGCGATGTGTTACCGGCTGGATTCCTATGGCTTAGGATCGGGGTCCCGACAAATATATATATATATATATATATATATATATATATATATATATATATATATACAAAACTCCACCTAGTTTATGTCAAGGAATATATGCAAGGAAATTCATAGTCCGTTCACACATGCATATATTGTGGGGGAGCTTGCTCTATATAATGTGGTTCTACCAACATAAAATCCTTGTTTAGTATTTTGATGTTAGTACGCCGATTGTGATAAACTCAAGTATCTTTGTGACACTTGACGCTATGAAAACCAACCCAAGTATTCAATGTATCATTGGGTAAATTGCATACTTGTGTCAAAAATATTTATACAAATCATCTTATTGAGATTGTCATCAACTACCAAAATGGGAGAGATTGAAAGTGCATGTAGTCCCCATGTGTGGTTTTGGTAATTGATGACAATCCTAATGGACTAATGTTTGTAGTGAATTATACATTTGAAGGAATGTTCTATTTGCAATGCATGAAGAATATTAGATGAATTGAAGTATGTTTGTTCCATGAAGATGCAAGAAGGAGCTCGAATAATTCTAAATGAATGTCATATACATATTGTTGTGCATGCATTAAGAATGAGCTCAATGATTGAATCAAATATGATACGATCAAGAAGAATTCCATGTGATGAACAAGCTGTAACCTATGTGGTTTTCATTGAGGATCTCAGACATTCTCATGCTTTGCCTTGTGATTTGAACCATGATGGATCAAGATCTAGCAAGAATAATTAAAATGGAGAATTCTACATATGTCTTGAAAATATGATCATGATGAGCTCATATGTTGATTCATGGATGATTATGTCTTCAAGCAAGTAATTCAAGTGAATAATTCATTGTTCCTCTCAAGTCCCAAGAGACTATGTTGTATCGTGAAGACGAGCAAGTTATAGCCAATATGAGATTCATGGACAAATTTGATATGGTCATGGTGAATTGAAATATTGATAATCATTTCTTAAAGCAATGAAGCCTAAGAAGAAATCAATATGGCCTTCAAGACATCAAGATTAATCATGGATCAAAGATAAATGTTCACCAAGATGAAGATCAAAGATTAACTCAAAGTTGGACATCACGCAAGCGCAAATGATGTACGACATGGGATCTTGTGGTATGGTAAGTAATTGTCCAGTGCACTTTTTTACCAACCCATACTATGTGATGTCTATGTTTATGAGTGTTATGTAATTCTCATGGGCTTGCATCAAGAGAGTTATTCCAAGTGTCCATGAGAGGATGACATCAAGTGTTCATGATCATGTTTGACAAGGGCAACTTCAAGATAGCCATCACGAAGGATTACATGCTTGAAGCTTGTGCATGTTCACATGATGGACAAGTGAAGATGAATACAAAGCAAGGCTTTCCACATTGTGTATGGGAGATCTACTTGATGACTTAACCAATGTCTTGCCTTCAACTTTAGCCAAGAATAAGCAAAAACATCAAGCTCAACGAAAAGGCTCGACTCAGAGGTATTAGCTCCTTTGATGTTACTGGTGTGGAGTGATGATCACCGAATAAAAATATACAGTCAAGAATGGATTATTGATAGCTATTTAGTGTAGATATTTTATTATTCTTGAGTTATAGAGATCCCGCACTATTAAGAGGGGAACAAAGGGTTTTGTAATAGACTTGATCAAGTCAACATCTTCTATACACAATTCCCCTACTATCATATATCCCAAACCGTAATCCAAAAAGGGTTCCCCAAATTCTATACTCAAACCTTTGCACCGATTGAATCATGCATTGGTTTTATATTGGGTGGTTCTCTACGTGAGTACCTGGAGTTTTTCAATAACTACAAAATGAGCCCAAGATCACCAAAATTGGAGTTCGCATGTCGAACTTATGCATGTTTTACTATTGGTATGTTGGCCGTTTATTGGGGGGTCGGAATTTCCGGGCTAGCTCCGGGGCAAGTTCCGGGCTAAACATAAAGTTTGCGAAAACCTGGACCAAAGGAGCATTGATGTTCCGGGCCCTCCCGGAAGTTCTGAGGTCCAGAAGTTTCGGGCATGTTTCAGGCTAACGAGGAAGTTTACATCGTGTGCCTCAACAGGGAGCCCGGAAGTTCTGGGCAATCCATAAGTTTTGGGCCACATTTTTCTATGCATAACGGGAAGATTTGCTGGGCACTATATAAGGTGCCCTTCTTCCCCAACGAGTTAGATCTTTTGGATCTGTGATTTCCCCATCGTTTTGAGGTCTCTCCTCCTCCCCAAGCCTCGAAACTCCAATCCATGTGGGGGGAAACTATCCCATGGATCTAGGTTTCATTTGTTGACCTCCTCCATTATTCCTCTCCTCTTCAATCCCTCCATAGAATTAGTTGCTTTTGGTGGGATTTGAGAAAAAAGGATTTGAGCATTCTTGTGGTAAACCCCGAAGAGATTTCTGAGAGTTCTTGAGAGAGATTTCATCCAATCATACATCCACTCATCCTCTCTATTATGACCAAAGCAATTTGTGATTTGAGCAAGTCTTGAGAATTTGCCCTTTTATATTGTTACTCTTAGAGGTTGGAGACTTCTAGGCGGTAGGAGTGCTTTGGTGAGGAATCAACTTGTGATTTGTCCCCCAAAAAGTTTGTTAAGGTTTGGAGGCTGCCTCTACGTTTACCACTAGTGGTTGGAATTTCCTTCGTGGTGATATATCAAGGAGAATAGGGTGATCCTTTGTGGCATTGGTGTGCCTTCATGGTAACATCCACCTCTCCAACGGTGACTAGCTTCCCTCCAAGGAAGTGAACATCGGGATACATCCGTGTTTGTGTGACTTTGGTTATCCCTAACCCTAATTCCTTACTTGTGGCTTACTTTGGCTACTTGAGCGTACATTAAATATATATATTGATGTCCTCATTATTTTTTGATGGCTATTTCCTTGTAAATATTAATTATTTAGGACAACACTTCATATCTCGCAATTCATACTTTCTACTATTCATATATCTTGTGTTTAGTGTGAATTTCTAACTTGTGTCATACACTTCCATATCTTGTGATATTGCTCACGTAAGTTTGTGTAACTTACTTGTGCTTGTTTAGTATCCTTGTTGTGCTCATGTTATTAGAACAAGTTGTTGGTGCAGTTAGTTGATCCTACTACATTTAGGATTTGTGCTTGAAACAATATCCCCTTAGTTTATTTCCGCATTAGGATATAGCCAAATCTGTAAACGGTTTTAAAACACCTATTCACCCCCTCTAGGAGACATCGTGGTCCTTTCAATTGGTGTCTGAGCAAGGTCTCTCCTTACTAGGCTTCACCGCCTAGAGAGTATCAATGTCGAGTAATGGACTAGTGCACAATGACACCTTTGATTATGATGGCGCAAATTATCACTTGTGGAGATTTCGTATGCCTTGTCACCTTCAGGCCATGTGTGACGCCCTCGATTTAATCGTACGCTAATCATACATGCCAATGCATACGATCAAACTCAAGGACTCATGGGAAGATATCACAACATAACTCTAGACACAAATAAAACAAAACTAGCTTCATATTACAAGCCAGGGGCCCCGAGGGCTAGAATACAGAAGCTCGATAAACACACGAGTCACAGGAAGCAACAAAATCTGAGTACATGCATAAAACATGGGGTGCCTGCCTGGGAACCTCCTAAACTACTACTGGTCATCAGTGGCCTCCATGAAGAAGTCACCATCGGGGTGGCAGGCGTCGGGAGGAAACTCCATCTCCTGGGCTCCATCATCTGGTCGTAGCAACGGATTAAAGGGGGCAAAGGGGGAGCAAAGAAACGATGAGTACTCATCCAAAGTACTCGCAAGACTTATATCAGAACTATGCTAACTATGCATCAATATCAAAGATGGGGTTTAAAGGTGGACTGACTGCAGCAATGCAAGAATAGAGAGAAGGCCTAGTCCTATCAAAGACTAGCATCTTGAGGGTCTTGTAGTAATAGATGAGAGTAGAACAGGTAACACAAATATAGTAGTCATATTGTTGCATCAATATTAATATGAGGTCACGCCCAAAGATGCTCCCTCGACTACCTGCGAGGAAGCAATCCCGGGGCAACTAAATCCAGTTAAGTAACAGTTGTAGTTGTATAAGATCAGGGCACAACTCCACGTCGTCCTGTAACCGTGGACATGACTATTCGAATAGATAAGTTTTTCCCTAAAGGGGTGCACAACATATTCCCCGACGCACTCGATAACACTTTGGCCGGACACACTTTTCTGGCTCACGCCCGGCCTCGAAATATCGACACGTCGCAGCCCCACCTAAGCTCAACAAAGAGGCCAGCCCGTCGGTCTAAATCCGAAGCACAAAGGGTTCATGGGCACACTTGCCCTCTGCGCTCCTGCATGATGCAAGGGCGGCCGATGTCAGTCCTAGCACCCCTTAATACAAGAACGATGCATCTCGGGACCACTCAGGCGCACGCCGCTCCATCGCTGACGTCTGAAGAGCTTCGGCTTATACCGCGACGTCGAGTACCCATAATTCTTCCCATGCAGACTGTTAGTGCGTAATAAGGCCTTGCGACCAACCCAGATCAAATACCCAAATCCATTATCATTTTAATTAAGTCATCGACACAACCACGCGGGAATCCACTCGCCTAACATCTATTCATCAAAGATCCTAGTATCATGGTCAAGTAACTGTGTGGTTGTAACATCAGGGGGATCCGAGGCATCACCCTCCTTGGATCCCGAATGATGTAACCGTGAAGGTGGACTTAGAGGAATCACCCTCGAGGGTCGCACACTTGAGGGTTTGCACGACAGAGACATCGTCGAGAGTGGTGAAGGAGGAATCACCCTCGATAATCAAGACCAACTAGTTGTACTACAGAGATATCATCCTAAGTACTTCGCGAGGTGTCACCCTCGGTACCCGATAGTATCTCTGTAGCGCCGCGCAACTAAGGGGGGTGTAAGTGCTCTGTCTGGTCTTGCTCGTCGATCAGGGATCGAGACTTGACAATCAAGCAGGGCAACTGGACTAAGGGTCAGAGGGGAAGACTGCTCCACCTATACTAAACAGTTTAAAGTGCGATACTGAAAGTAGCAGTTCATCAACATTAGGCTATGCATCACATATAGGAGCTAACTACAATAGTAGCAAAATTCCAATGCAAGCAAGAGGGAGAAAGAATAGGCGATATTGGAATGATCAAGGGGGTTTGCTTGCCTTGTTGCTCTATGGCAAAGGGCTGGTTGACGGGAGCGTAGATCTACCCGGCAGCAGTGTCAACCTCGGGGTCTATCGGTAAGAACAGGGGGTAGAAACAATAAATAACGGCAACATGTGCGACCACAATGCATGATATGGCAATATGCAGGCTAGGCATGAGCTAACACAGTAACATCCGTCATAGACGGGTCGGGAGAATATCAGATGATATTTCCCGGCTCTCTTGCTACTACCGGACGGACTGAAAACGATGGAAAAGTTTCACATTTGCTATGCTAGGTACACGTGACACACAAATGGACCGTGCATCCGGGTTCGTCTCATTGTGTTGATCAACTTTCATGCTGAAAATATTTTTATCTGAGCTACAGTTTATTTTATATTAATATTTATGAATTAAAAAACAGATGTAATTAATTATTAAATGCTATTATGACATCAGCATGATGTCATGCTGACATCAGCAGTTGACTGGTCAAACTGACGAGTGGGTCCGACGTGTCATTGACACAATTTATTAATTAAGGTTTAATTAATAATTAATCAGATTAATTTAGCGGGGGACCCACGTGTCATATTCTGTTAGGATAAATACTTATCTATATCAACAGATTTACTCAATTATTCTAATTACTAATCATTACAATTACCTAATTAATTCATTAACTATTTATTTAATTAATTAAATTATTTATTAAATATTATTTTTATATTATTATTATTACTATTATTATTATTTTAACATAGGGTATGGGGCCTCCCTATGAGTGGGAGTGGGGGTTGGCCCCACATGGTAGTGACCCACCGGCCATACACACATATACAGCACACATATCCACCTATGCATACATACATACAAATCTTTTATACATGCATGCATATTTTCATATGCTTTTATACACATGCATTTTCACATACATATATATGTGCATAAACACATATCTACACCTGCATACAATTTTGCCAAAACATCATGGGTGTTCTTCCCGCATGCAGGGGTATGCAAACGCAGTCGGAGGGGCGAAACGGGAGGAGGCCGGAGCCCAGAGGCTCACAGGCGTTACCGGGGATGCCGAGGCTCGGTGTGGGCATCGGTCGTTGGTGGAGAGCCGAGGTGGATCCGACGAGGTCGAGGAGGCGACCGGCGAGGTGGTGCGGGAGGGGGGATCCGGTGGAGGGGCCGGCGAGGGACCAGTTCCGGTGGCGCGGGGCGGTGTCGGCGTCGAGGTGGTCGGCGACGGGGCGGATCCGGCGCTGTCGGCCGGGGACGGCGGTTCCGGTGCGGGGCGACTCCGAGCAGGGGAGCGGAGGGGGTGAAGGTGTCTCGAGCGCTGGGGGTGAGGGACGAGCGGCGAGGCACGGCGGTGGTGCGATGTTAGCTGGCGCTGCAGGTGGCGCTTGTGGCGAGGGGTGGTGGGAGCGCCAGCGGTGGGGCGCAGAGGAAGTCGCGGTGGTGGAGTGGCCCGCCGGAGGGCGCCGGCCCATGGGGAGGCGGTGTGGTTCCAGCGCCGCGCGGTAGGGAGCAACGAATCTGGCACGGGGGGATGGTGGTTGGGGCAAAGAGGGGCAGGTGGTGGCGCCCAAGGCGACCGGAGGTGGGAGAGCAGGGAGCCGGCGGTGCTGCCAGGGCTCGGGTCGTCGAAGGAGGAGCTGAGGGAGGTGGTCGAGGGCGCAGGGGGCTTCGGGTGACGAGGGACTGAGGCGGAGGGTCGAGGCGCCAGGGAGGAGTGCCGGCGCACTGCGTCGCGGTGAGGGGGAGAGAAGCGGGGCGAGGGGCTGACGAGGGGAGTAGAGAACGACAGGACCAGGGAGGCGCGTGGGTCGCTGGGATTGACGAGGGGCTCGATCCCCTAGTTTGATCTGGCGGTGGGGTGAGGGAAAACGGGAGGTGGGCTAGGGTTTTCCAAGGGTTTGGAGGGGCTTTATACCCCGTGGGGTATATAGGCCGGCTAGGTAGGTTTTAGATGGTCCGCCAAGCCCAATTTGGGGTGGGTTTGTATTTGTTATTTTATATTCTTTTTGTTTGCTTTCTTTTTTTACTATTTTAGAAGTTTATTCTATTTATTTAGAGTCTCTAAATTTTTTCTAAAAATACCCGATTCAACTTTGTAAAATCTTAGGTAATATTTGTAACACATCCAGCATTTTTATTTTCAGTTTCGTAAAACTTCTCTCGTTCGACATATTTTTAATTTTTGAATTTGACTCGGTTTCAACTAACACGAAATCAACGATAGAAATCACGGTGATGTTGCATCATTAGCGTGGGATCACTGTAGCTTAATTATCGGGGCGTCACAATTCTCCCCTACTAACAAGAATTCTCATCCCAAGAATTAAGAGGTAGAATGAAAGAGCTCGGGTATTCATCGCGAAGATGATCCTCGTGTTCCCAAGTGGCTTTATCTTCCGAATGATTTGACCACTGCACTTTCGAGAACTTGGTGACTTTGCGACGAGTCTGACATTCAGCCTGGTCAAGAATGTGGACCGGATACTCTTTATAAGAAAGGTCTTGTTGCAGCTCAAGCATATCATGATCCACTGCACGAATAGGATCCTTGAAGCAGCGATGGAGCTGAGACACATGGAAAACATCGTGAACCTGAGAAAGGTTCGCCGGCAATTCCAGTAGACAAGCTACTTTTCCACGCCTTTCGAGAACAGTGAAAGGACCAATATAGCGAGGAGCTAACTTGCCCTTGATCCCAAAATAGTGTGCGCCTCTCATTGGCGTGACACGAAGATAAGCCATTTCATCAGGTTGATAGACCATATCTTGATGACGACGGTCATATTGACTTTTCTGACGAGACTGAGCAGTCTTCAGATTCTCATGAATAATGCGGACTTGATCTTCAGCGTGCTGGGTAACATCCGCGCAGAAGAGTGATCGGTCCATTGAACAGTGGCTCGGGAATTTCATACGAGCCAAGTGCAAAGGATACTTTGGAGTCAAGGGTGTACAGTAGAGCCAAGTTTCAATCCTGTGGAACTTTGGGTTATGGGTCCACCATGTGGACCAAGAATAGGCAGAGCGGCGACATCTTATACGGTCTTGGTAACAAGACATGTCAAATGATAACCTGTCAGTTATGTTGGCAACAACGTCGGTACCAAGGGCGCGGGACGAATAGAACCATTTTCCTTCTCACTGAAACGAGGAGGACCAATTGGCAAGGCTCTCGTCCACCGGCGGCTACCGGAATGTTATCCACAATAGTAACAGGGTCTTGCTGACAGAGTTGTATACCGAGTTTTTTACCTAAGAAGGGAATTAACACTGCTTAGATGAGTTCATATTAAAGAAAAAGTCAAACAGACCAATGGAAAGGAAAATGTGTTCACCCACACAAGTATTAAAGTATACCATTCCCAAGGAAAAATAGGGTATGGTAAATGTGATAGGTCATCAAGTATATAACCATTTAGATAAAGATGCAAGAAGAATCATGATGTTTACCCATACAATACGATTTGGATAATCGATCAAGAACAATTTAGCATTGCGCTTCCGATGTTCCTATTGAAATTTGAAATACGACATCCGTGTTTCAGGGTAGCATCGACATGATCATCAGATAGAGGTTGGACTTATGGGTATACAAAGAGGAACAATGAGGAACAAATTATAAAACTAAGTTATACAATTTCCTCATGGTACAATGGCGAATCTTACATATGGAAGAATTTATAACAATAGGTCCTGCGGCCCGGTGTGCCAGACAAGACATCACCGTACCGGGTTACATAAGACCAAAGTTATAATTATTGGGAAAATGTTCCATCCATCATATCTACCCGAGAATTAGATCTAATTGGTGTCGGGACACCTCAGACTCAGGGTGCTTGAGAAGAAAAGATGATGTTGCAAGATTATCAGGATATGAACTACACAATCAATCCTAGGATCACATGTTAGATTGTAAGACATATGAACACAATGTCATGACATTCGTGCCCACATAGAATTCTTACTCCAAAATGCAACTGCGTTCTGATTTGAGAACCCTCATCGAGGATATTGAGGTCCTTGTGTAAGCCTCGATCAGCTCTTATGAAAGGAACTTCTTTTCCTTGATCAAATCAGTCAGAGGCTTGGGGTGCTAAGGGAAAGTTATACGAAGCGAAGATAGCAAATCTTCAAAACATATAACACTTCACACATGCGTGAATGACTTGGGATGATCCTAGAGGAAGCGAAACAAAACTTTCAATATTCACGGCGGCAAGACTGCACGTGAACTTTGGGAAAAACACTTCTTTTATCAACATATCCTTCATGAGCTAGACACAAGGCTAATGCTTTCATGAGCTTCACCGTCGCACCATGAATAAGTTGAGGGTGTGGCTAATGGGCTCAACAACAATCTCTCAAGATTTTGAGAGCGATGAATTTCCAAAATTATAATATCAAGGAGATAGCATTTGTCCAATCAAATGGTATAATGTCGTATGCTCGAGGGAACAATAACAATTAAACATTGGTCGAAGGGTGCAATCGGAAATACGGACGGAATAGCACAACCAATATCAAAAATGATGAGTCAACACCCAACACACTAAGAATGAAACAATCAGTTGTTATCCTCAAGGCAATAGGGTTGCCAGAAGCATTAGAATCACACATCAAGGTTCAATTCTTGGTATTTCGGTTTGAAACAACATGGGACCAAGAAATGAATGGTGATGGCGAGAAGTACTACTATATCAAGAATTCTTAAGACGTGTGCAATTTTCATGTCATTCTTGACATACCAGATAGTAATACTCCAAGGTAGAAGATAACATAAGCTGAATTAGCAAGGAACTCAAAGGACAACACAAAACATGATCAAGTTTGTGTTGGAGGGAAGGCAAAAAGGTTGTTGATGAAAACACAAATCATCGAGGGGCAAGGATGGTATTTCTCCTCATGCATTCAATTGATACCCTGCAAGAGCTCGGGATGTTGATGATGATCATGACACATTTATCGAGAAGCTTCAAGAAGATGTAATCGTTCAGCGACGACATCAACCAAGGGAATGATGAAGCAAGAGGCTGTCGGAATCATAGATAAGACTGTTAGCTCCGAATTGAAATTGCCTTGTAAGACAACCAACCTGATGTTGAAAGATCGATGTAAGCTTTTCGCACTGTTGAAAATGTGTTCCGGGGATGAAGGACAGAGATAGCATGGTCAAGCTTTCGCATGACGATGATGTTGTAGCTTAACAGCTTGGAAAGACATGATCGAGTACAAAGTTATAAGCAAGGTATATTACTAAGAGTTGTTGAATCGTAGTGCATACCTGATTCAGTTATTGGTATCCTCGATTGTCCAATAACTCAAAACACGAGGAAAACTAGAATTAACGAAAATATCATAGTTGATGAGGAGCTCATAAGAAGTTATGTAGCTCCGGGATATCCTCGGGATACGAGGGATAATACTCGAATGTAGTTCAACATTAAGACTTGGGCCGATGTGTTGATCTGAAGAAGATAAGTACTTTAACTCATCTGAGAAAGAAATCAAGGTAGGACAACATGGTCGGAACTATGGTTGCAAAGTACCAAACCACAGATACCATATTAAACCACATAATGAATGATTATCGATACGAGAAGTTTCTATGGTAAGATCAACGTCGTTTCCATGAGCAGGAACACAAGTCCAAGGTCGACTCCCACTTCATTAAAAGCATCACCTGCCATTTACAATTCTCCTTTGATGAGGTTGTAGCTTGGGAAGATTATCTGGCAAAACACGAGAAGAGCAAGACTCGTGAAAACTCGTCGGATCATATTATTTTATGAAGGCATAGGTTCAACCCGTCGGGGCATCTTGGGAACATATACCGCAAACTTCAAGAGTAATTAACACATGCTTGAAGAGCATAGCTGACAAGGGCATATGATACAACTCATCAGAAGGAGAAGACACAATGTACCAATGGCATTATGTATCAAGGGAACAATATCACGAGAATTTTTTGAATGTAAAGGATGTCGTCGGATAATAACCCAGCAATGGGTCTGGCAATCCACAATGGACCTGATGTGAGTATCGGTACTCAATCAGATGGAGATAGGATGCAATGCATCGGGTTATAGAACATCTGAAAAATACTGATACTTTACTACCAAAGGAATTAGGATTTCCAAGTTGGTGTATCATAATCAGATGCTCCGATCAAATACAAGTAAGCTGAATGGATTTAGATGGACAACCACCACAGTTGATTTGTCGAGAACCAGCTCTGTCTGGAAGCACGTCTGAGCCGGAAGATAAATCATGAGTATCTGCAGATGATTGTGTGCATTTACACAAAGGTAGAATCAATAAGATCACAGTAAAATCACAAAGGATTTTAGTGACTGCTGATAGACATATGGATTTAACCATAACACAAGCAGGTGAGAAAGGTCAAAAGCAATAGGCTAGTGGGGATTCTGAAAGATCAAATAGTAATTCGAAGAACTTTTGAAACCCATGACAACTGATGACGGATGAATTCCCGATAAAATAATTCCTTGCATCTCGTAAAACAAGAGCAATTGGAAAAGAAAGTATGGACGACATTTATATGAAGTCGTCCATAGGGGTTGACGGAGGAAGGGAAATCGTAATAGCGATGAGCGCTAGTTCTTGAGAGAACATCGGAGAGTAACTTCGGGGTCTTTTGAGGAATCAAGCCATCGTCCGGAATTGCGGGATTCTCTGGGAGGAAATATTTACGAGAACCTTATGTTAGAGTTAGTAAAATCTTTAACCTGAAAGAGAAGAGAGAATAGACCCCAAAGTATAGAAAAGGAGTACAAGATACTAATACCACCCAATTGAGATGTGGGCCCGTAAGCCACAACATTAGTGTTAGTAAGGTTTTTATAACGCTAGACTCAACTTCGGCAAAGGAGTTGGAAAGGAGGCTACCTACAGGCAGTCGGCTCTGATACCAACTTGTGACGCCCTCGATTTAATCGTACGCTAATCATACACGCAAAGGCGTACGATCAAACTCAAGGACTCACGGGAAGATATCACAACACAACTCTAGACACAAATAAAACAAAACAAGCTTCATATGACAAGCCATGGGCCTCGAGGGCTAGAATACAGAAGCACAATAAACACACGAGTAAGCGGAAGCAAGAAAATCTGAGTACAGACATAAAACATGAGGTGCCTTAGAGAAGGCTAGCACAAAAGAAACACGATCGAACGAGGCGAGGCCTCCTGCCTGGGAACCTCCTAAACTACTCATGGTCTTCAGCGGCCTCCATGAAGAAGTCACTATCGGGGTGGCAGACGTCAGCAGGAAACTCCATCTCCTCGGCTCGATCATCTGGTCGCAGCAACGGATCAAGGGGGCAAAGGGGGAGCAAAGCAACGATGAGTACTCATCCAAAGTACTCGCAAGACTTATATCAGAACTATGCTAAGTATGCATCGGTATCAAAGATGGGGTTTAAAGGTGGACTGATTGCAGCAATGCAAGAATAGAGATAAGGCCTAGTCCTACCGAAGACTAGCATCTTTAGGGTCTTGCAACAATAGACGAGAGTAGAACAGGTAACACAAATATAGTAGTTATATTGTTGCAGCAATATTAATATGAGATCACGCCGAGAGATCCTCCCTCGACTCCGAGCGAGGAAGCAATCCCGGGGCAACTAAATCTTGTTAAGTAACAGTCGTACTTGTATAAGATCATGTCATAACTCCAAGTCGTCCTGTAACCATGGACACGACTATTCGAATAGATAATTTCTTCCCTTTACGGGTGCACAACATATTCCTTGACGTGCTCGATAACACTCTGGCCGGACACACTTTTCTGGATCATGCCTGGCCTCGGAATATCGACACATCGTAGCCCCACCTAAGCTCAACGGAGAAGCCAGCCCACCGGTCTAACTCCTAAGCACAAAGGGTTCGTGGGCGCACTTGCCCTCTACACTCGTGCACGATGCAAGGGTGGTCGATGTCAGTCCTAGCACTGTAACATCCCAAATTTCCAATTCGGAATGTTATGCATTAGATCTTCCTTGCATATCATATTTATTGCATTCTTGGTTGATCCTAGGAATTCTACGCAACTCAAGGACCCACGGAGAGAGTTGCGAATTCGTTATTCTCATATTTGAGCTTTCCCAACTTTTGAAAAGAGGATCATTTTGTTTTAATTATTTTCTCTTTGAATATTTCTAAATATGAAATAAAAGAGAGGGGATAAAATGACTTCCCCAAAATAAAATAAATATTGGAGGAAAATATTAAAATCAAATAAGAATTTTTATTCGGAGTTCTATTGCTATTTCATTTGAATTAGGAAAAAAATCATTTTTCAAATTTGCATTAGAGGCCCAAAGAAATGTTCACCTTGTCCGTTATATTTTTAGAGGACAGGGAAAATTTATTTCAGGATTTTTGGTGCCCGTTTAGTATTTATTTTATATTATTTTCTACGCGTCAGAATTTAAAATAAAAAGTCAACCGACCTACCGTGCGAGCCTGCCGGAGCCACCCCTAAACCCTAGCCGCCCCGCCGCCCGAGCTGCCGCGAGCCACCAGTCCCGCCGTCACCGTGCGCCGCCGCCGCCACCGTCCGCGCCGTCGCCGTCGTTCCGCCGCTGAGGTAGCCCGCCGGTCATCGCAAGAAAACCGTTCAGTTTTTTTTAAAACCTAGATCTATTTTTTTAGATTAATCGGTTCGTTTTTTCAGTTTAGTTAAATAGCGGAGGTTCGTCTGTACGTTCGTTTTAACGAACGATGTTCATCCGTTAGCCGCAGACAGCGAACGATCATTCGTTAGCGTGTTCGTCAGTTTTTCTTTTCCACGGATTTTCCGCGATTATTTTCGATCGCGATTTCTGCCGTGATCTTCGTTTTAGTTTATCTTTTCGCTCATTTATCGTAATCTAGTGATTCAAGCGCCAAGATCTTTGTCTCGAAGCCCTCTTTCTGTTTAACCAACTTGAACAAAAAATTTGTACTGGAAAATTTGACTCTAGTCCAAATTAGTAAATGGATCTTGTTTCTTTCGCAATTTGAGTTTCGTTGCTTCGTTTGTGTTGATTATTTTTGCAAAACAGAGTTCTTCAGTTGAACTTTATGGTTAGATCTCTTATTTGAGTTTTACGTGTGCTTCTAGTTTGAGTGCTTATGTATGTTTTTGTTTGTTTACGATAGCGTACCCGGAGTGCGAAGCGTGCTATTACGAGTCTATAGGTTTTGCGGACCATAAGCAAGGCAAGTAACACTTTGATCATACCTCTTTACTACCCAGTTTTATTGCATTAGATCAACCCTCAAACATTACATGGTTAGGATCTGATTAACATGTGCGTTTTGGGAAGTAGATGATGAGGTAGAGCTTATTGCCCTGTTTATTATCAAACCTTTGGGAGTTACTTCTACGTTATGCTTATATTGCTATGCTATGCTCATAGACGTGGATTGGGTGAGTGTATACATGATAGATGTGAGTATTGTTAATTAATGGTTAACTTAAGGTGGCTACATAAATACACATATGGATGGATTGCTTGAGGCACCCTGGGGTACCTAGTGGTTGTCAGGGCACCTGGAGAAATCCAGCGTTGTCCTAGGATATCCCGGAGTAACCGTGTGATCATCCTACTGTCTGCCACCCAGGCTCAAAGAGATCATGAGACTATTCATACTAGAAACTTCCGTGTGCAGCCACAAGCCAATATGGGCTCTGGCATGGTTGAGTAATTTGCGTGAAGCTCTTGAAGAGGTAGACTAGCATATGTAGTGGGTTGTAGGTGGTACGGTCTATCCAGAGTAGAGAGTAAATGCTTCAGAAAGACTGTGTCTCTTATCTCCGACCATGGATGTATTCGAGTCTTGTGGGGAAAATTACGCAAACCTGTGCGGAGTGTACAAACTAATCATGGTTAGTCGTGTCCCTGGTTATGGACATCTTGAGTATCTAGTTCTTGGATTATCATGTTGATCTCATCACTCTAAATTAATTTGTTGGGTTTAATGATGATGCTTAATTGGGATTGAGTTGGAGGAACCTTCTCAATGTTTGACAACCACCATGATAGTTAAATAGAACTTATTCCTTTGTTGTAGGAAAAAGATTGGCTTTATGCAAAACTGTTAACCATAGAGCTTTCCACCAGCCATATATGCATGTAGAGATAGTATTTTATCCTGTTCATTACTCTATGTGTTACATTGCCAGCATATTCCATGTGCTGACCCATTTGGAGCTGCAACATTTCATGTTGCATACTTTTCAGACGACGAGTAAGGTGCCATAGGTCATTGTCTTTCACTCAGCTATGTCGTTCGACTTGATGGACTCACTTTATCTTCCAAGCCTTCCGTTGTTATCGTTTTTAGATGGCCTTAAGCCATATTATTGTAATAAGTTCTCTTTTGAGACATTCGATGTAATAAGTGTGTGATTGAAACTCTGTTATAAATCCTCAAGTACTGTGCGTGTCAGCATTACCGACCCAGGGATGACACAGATGCACAGAGGCTAGACTGTTTGAGGTCTGGTCGCTACAAGATGGTATCAGAGCACACGCTGACTTTAGGACACGACCACTAAGAAAAAACCATAGGTCACTCCTCTCTTCCCATTTCTGACTCCTCTCCCCTTTCTACTCTATAGGATGGCGGATGCAAAGAATAAGTTCACACAACCGGGTGAAGATACACCTTTTGGAAGACACTTGAAGGAAGTTAATAGGTTCCGGAACATCGGAATACCAAGCTTCACCGGGACCTACATCGCCACTTTACCAGAAGAGGAGCGTCGGAAGATTCAAGTTCAAGTACCAGGAAGGACATTCATGCCAGTCACTGAGCCCATAGAGTTTTCCTTTGATGCACCAACCTGGAGTCTAGGAAAGAGCATGGCAGCCCACGTCACCATGGGACGCATTGGAGAAGTTTACCACAAGGATCTCAAGGACACTATCTACCAGATTTGTGGGCGCCGAGACGAGCAATGGGAGATGATCAACACTAGGAGGGAGAGGTTCATTGCAGCTTTCATCCAGCAGTTAAACCAGCACATTCGACGCCAGGAGAACCAGATGTGCGTAGGCATGAATGATATGAAGAAGGCAATGACCAGGATCATGGAGCTGGAGGAAGAACTCAAGTCTACACGCGATGGATACGAGGAGGAGATGACGATACTCGTGGAGAAGAATGACGATTTGACAAGGAAGCTAGGAGTATTCATGGTAGACCCCGCTCCAGGTAGAGATGACGACGATTCAATTTGTCCGGAGAACTACATCATCATCGACGACACTGGATCAGACCCTGACGATAGAGATAATGACTATGTTGATGAAGCTGGAGCAGATATCATGGAGTCTTCCACCGATCAAAACTTCTAGTCGACCACCATATCAGTAGTAGTATTTCCCCATGTACATAGTATAGTCCAAGCACTCTTGTAACGATAGTTAGACGGTTTGTATGCCCTTGTTTGAATTGATTGAAGTGATATGATTGTGTTCGTCTCATGTGCATAAGGGTAGTGTTTTTCTGTTTAGACCTCATTCGATTATGTTTTCTCACCTTTTCTAAACCCATCAGATGCCTCTGAGACGTGAATTTGCTTCCCCGCCGGAGCTCACTCAGTTGATCTAGCAGCAGAATACCCTGATGCAGATACTAGTCCAGAATTAGAACCAGGGGACCAACAACAACAACCCACCACCACCACCCGTTGATCACTTAGCCCGTTTCTTAAGGCTAAATCCGCCGGTGTTCTCCAGTAGCACCGAGCCGATTGTTCCAGATGACTGGCTCTGCAAGATTAGAAGGGAGTTAACCAATGTAGGATGCATAGATGCGGAGATTGTGCATTTTGCCGCACATCAGCTAGATGGACCCGCAGCATCATGGTGGGAGAATTTCACAGTCACTTACCCCATCGACACTGTCACATGGGACCAGTTTCAACATGCTTTTCGCACCGCCCATGTTTCAGCTGGAGCTATGTGTTGGAATTATGCCCTAGAGGCAATGATAAATAAGTTATTATTATAATTCCTCTATCAAGATAATAATTTATTATCCATGCTATAATTGTATTGAATGAAGACTTAGATACATGTGTGGATACATAGACAAAACACTGTCCCTAGCAAGCCTGTAGTTGGCTAGCCAGTTGATCAAGGATGGTCAGAGTCTTCTGACTATGTACAAGGTGTTGTTACGTGATAACTGGATCACATCATTGGGAGAATCATGTGATGGACTAGACCCAAACTAATAGACATAGCATGTTGATCGTGTCATTTTGTTGCTACTGTTTTCTGTGTGTCAAGTATTTATTCCTATGACCATGAGATCATATAACTCACTGACACCGGAGGAACGCTTTGTGTGTATTAAACGTCACAACGTAACTGCGTGGCTATAAAGATGCTCTATAGGTATATCCGAAGGTGTCCTTTGAGTTAGTATGGATCAAGACTGGGATTTGTCACTCCGTGTGACGGAGAGGTATCTCGGGGACCACTCGGTAATACAACATCACACACAAGCCTTGCAAGCAATGTGACTTAGTGTAAGTTGCGGGATCTTGTATTACGGAACGAGTAAAGAGACTTGCAGGTAAACGAGATTAAAATAGGTATGCGGATACTGACGATCGAATCTCGGGCAGGTAACATACCGAAGGACAAAGGGAATGACATACGGGATTATATGAATCCTTGGCACTGAGGTTCAAACGATAAGATCTTCATAGAATATGTAGGATCCAATATGGGCATCCAGGTCCTGCTATTGGATATTGACCAAGGAGTCCCTCGGGTCATGTCTACATAGTTCTCGAACCCGTAGGGTCTGCACACTTAAGGTTCGACGTTGTTTTATGCGTATTTGAGTTATATGGTTGGTTACCGAATGTTGTTCGGAGTCCCGGATGAGATCAGGGACGTCACGAGGGTTTTCGGAATGGTGTGGAAACAAAGATTGATATATAGGATGACCTCATTTGATTACCGGAAGGTTTTCGGAGTTACTGGGAATGTACCGGGAATGACGAATGGGTTCCGGGAGTTCACCGGGGGACAGCCCACCCCGGGGAAGCCCATAGGCCTTAGGGGTGCCGCAGCAGCCCTAAATGGGCTGGTGGGAAAGCCCAGAGAGGCCCCTGCGCAGGAGATAAGAAAATCAAAGAGAAAAAGGGGAAGTGGGAAGGAAGGGAAGGACTCCACCTTCCAATACTAGTTGGACTAGGATTGGAGGAGGAATCCTCCTCGCCCCCTTCGGCCGAACCCCTTGGGGCCTCTTGTGCCCCAAGGCAAGGCCCCTCCCCTCCCACCTATATATACGGAGGTTTTAGGGTTGATTTGAGAGAACTTTTTCCAAGGCAGCCCGACCACATACCTCCACGGTTTTTCCTCTAGATCGCGTTTCTGCGGAGCTCGGGCGGAGTCCTGCTGAGATTAGATCACCACCAACCTGTGGAGCGCCGTCACGCTGCCGGAGAACTCATCTACCTCTCCGTCTCTCTTGCTGTATCAAGAAGGCCGAGATCATCATCGAGCTGTACGTGTGCTGAACGCGGAGGTGCCGTCCGTTCGGCACTAGATCGGAGCGGATCGTGGGACGGATCGCGGGACGGTTTGTGGGACGGTTCGCGGGGCGGATCGAGGGACGTGAGGACGTTCCACTACATCAACCGCGTTTATTAACGCTTCTATTGTGCGATCTACAAGGGTACGTAGATCTGAAATTCCCCTCGTAGATGAACATCACCATGATAGGTTTGCGTGCGCATAGGAAATTTTTTGTTTCCCATGCGACGTTCCCCAACAGTGGCATCATGATCTAGGTTTATGCGTAGATGTCTTCTCGAGTAGAACACAAAAGTTTTTGTGGGCGGTGATGTGCGATTTGCTGCCCTCCTTAGTCTTTTCTTGATTCCGCGGTATTGTTGGATCGAAGAGGCTCGGCCGACATTACTCGTACGCTTACGAGAGACTGGTTTCATTGCTACGCGTAACTCCGTTGCTCAAAGATGACTGGCGAGTGTCGGTTTCTCGAACTTTAGTTGAATCGGATTTGACCGAGGAGGTCCTTGGATGAGGTTAAATAGCAATTCATATATCTCCATTGTGGTGTTTGCGTAAGTAAGATGCGATCCTACTAGATACCCATGGTCACCACGTAAAACATGCAACAACAATTAGAGGACGTCTAACTTGTATTTGCAGGGTATGCTTGTGATGTGATATGGCCAACGATGTGATGTGATATATTGGATGTATGAGATGATCATGTTGTAATAGTTAATATTGACTTGCACGTCGATGGTACGGCAACCGCAGGAGCCATAGGGTTGTGTTTAAACTAACGTTTGTGCTTGCAGATGCGTTTAGTATATTGCTAGGATGTAGCTTTAGTAGTAATAGCATGAGTAGCACGACAACCCCGATGGCGACACGTTGATGGAGATCATGGTGTGGCACCGGTGACAAAGAAGATTGTGCCGGTGCCTTGGTGATGGAGATCAAGAAGCACGTGATGATGGCCATATCATGTCACTTATGAATTTCATGTGATGTTAATCCTTTTATGCACCTTATTTTTCTTAGAACGACGGTAGCTTTATGAGGTGATCTCTCACTAAAATTTCAAGACGAAATTGTGTTCTCCCCGACTGTGCACCGTTGCTACAGTTCGTCGTTTCGAGACACCACGTGATGATCGGGTGTGATAGACTCAACGTTCACATACAATGGGTGCAAAACAGTTGCACACGCGGAACACTCGGGTTAAGCTTGATGAGCCTAGCATGTGCAGACATGGCCTCGGAACACATGACACCGAAAGGTCGATCATGAATCATATAGTTGATATGATTAGCATAGGGATGCTTACCACTGAAACTATCCTCAACTCACGTGATGATCGGACTTGACCTAGTGGAATTGGATCATGAACCACTCAAATGACTAGAGAGATGTACTTTTTGAGTGGGAGTTTAGCAAGTAATTTGATTAAGTTAAACTATAATTATCTTGAACATAGTCTAAGTCCACTTTGAATATATTTGTGTTGTAGATCATGGCTCACGCGACAGTCACCCTGAATTTTAATTCGTTCCTAGAGAAAGCTAAGTTGAAAGATGATGGAAGCAACTTTGTAGACTGGGCTCATAATCTTAAGTTGATCCTACAAGCTGGGAAGAAGGATTATGTCCTTGATGCTGCATTAGGAGATGAACCACCCGCTACGGCTGACCAAGATGTTAAGAACGCTTGGTTATTACATAAGGAGGACTACTCAATAGTTCAATGTGCAGTCTTGTATGGCTTAGAACCGGGACTTCAACATCGCTTTGAGCGTCATGGAGCATATGAGATGTTCCAGGAGTTGAAGTTTATATTTCAGAAGAACACCCGGATCGAGAGGTATGAGAGCTCCGATAAATCCAATGCTTGCAAGATGGAGGAGAATTCGTCTGTCAGTGAACACGTGCTCAAAATGTCTGGGTACTCAAACCGTCTAGCTGAGCTGGGGATTGAACTCCCGCAAGAGACTATCACTGACAGAATTTTTCAATCACTGCCGCCAAGCTATAAGGGCTTTGTGTTGAACTACAACATGCAAGGGATGAACAAGTCACCCGGCGAGTTGGTCGCGATGCCGAAAGTCGCAGAGTCAGAACTCCGTAAAGAACATCGAGTGTTGATGGTGAATAAGACCACTAGTTTCAAGAGAAACGACAAAGGAAAGAAGGGTAATTCAAAGAAGAGCGGCAAACCTGTTGCCAATCCGACGAAGAAACCCAAAGCTGGACCTAAGCCTGAAAACGGAGTGCTATTATTGCAAGGGTATGGGTCACTGGAAGCGCAACTGCCCCAAGTATCTGGCTGATAAGAAGGCGGCCAAAGAAAAATTAGGTATATTAGATATACATGTTATTGATGTGTACTTAACCAGCTCTCGTAGTAGTGCCTGGGTATTCGATACCGGTTCTGTTGCTCATATTTGCAACTCGAAACAGGAACTGCGGAATAGGCGAAGGATGGCGAAAGATGAAGTGACGATGCGCGTGGGAAATGGTTCCAAGGTTGATGCAATCACCGTCGGCACAGTTTCACTTCAGTTACCATCAGGATTAGTTATAAACTTGAATAATTGTTATTTAGTGCCTGCGTTGAGCATGAACATTATATCTGGATCTTGTTTATTGCGAGACGGTTACTCGTTTAAGTCAGAGAATAATGGTTGTTCTATTTCTATGAGTAATATATTTTATGGTCATGCACCCAATGTGAGAGGATTGTTCATATTGAATCTTGATAGTGATAATACACATATACATAACATTGAGACCAAAAGAGTTAGAGTTAACAATGATAGCGCCATGTTTTTGTGGCACTCCCGCTTAGGTCATATTGGTGTAAAGCGCATGAAGAAACTCCATACCGATGGACTTTTGGAGTCACTTGACTTTGATTCACTGGACACGTGCGAACCATGCCTCATGGGCAAGATGACTAAAACTCCGTTCTCCGGAACAATGGAGCGTGCAAGTGACTTGTTGGAAATCCTACATACCGATGTGTGTGGTCCGATGAGCGTGGAGGCACGAGGCAGATATCGTTATTTTCTCACCTTCACCAACGATTTGAGTAGATATGGTTATGTCTACTTAATGAAGCACAAGTCTGAAACATTTGAAAACTTCAAGCAATTTCAGAGTGAAGTTGAAAATCATCGTAACAAGAAGATAAAATTCCTACGGTCTGATCGTGGGGCTGAATATCTGAGTTTCGAGTTTGGTGCTCACTTAAGACAATGTGGAATTGTTTCACAGTTGACACCGCCTGGAACACCACAGCGTAATGGTGTGTCCGAACGTCGTAATAATACTTTATTAGAGATGGTGCGATCTATGATGTCTCTTACCGATCTGCCGTTATCGTTTTGGGGTTATGCATTAGAAACAACTGCATTCACTTTAAATAGGGCACCATTAAAATACGTTGAGAGGACACCATACGAACTGTGGTATGGCAAAAGACCAAAGTTGTTGTTTCTTAAAGTTTGGGGTTGTGATGCTTATGTCAAAAAGCTTCAGCCTGAAAAGCTGGAACCCAAGGCGGAAAAGTGCATCTTCATAGGTTACCTGAAAGAGACAGTTGGGTACACCTTCTATCTCAAATCCGAGGGCAAAGCGTTTGTTGCTAAGAAGGGAGCTTTTCTCGAGAAGGAGTTTCTCTCGAGAGAATTGAGTGGGAGGAAGATAGAACTTGATGAGGTTATCAAACCTCTCATCCCTCTGGATGGTGACGCAGGGCAAGTGGAAACCGCTGTCGTTGCGACGACGGTTGAGGAGGAAGTTAATGATGATGATCATCAAACTTCGGATCAAGTTCTTATCGAACCTCGCAGGTCGACGAGACCGCATACTACTCCAGAGTGGTACGGCAATCCCGTCTTATCAATTATGTTGTTAGACAACAATGAGCCTGCGAATTATGAGGAAGCAATGGTGGGCCCGGATTCCAACAAATGGCTGGAGGCCATGAAGTTCGAGATAGGATCCATGTATGAAAACAAAGTGTGGACTTTGGAAGTACTACCTGAGGGCCGCAAGGCTATTCGGAACAAATGGATCTTTAAGAAGAAGATTGACGCTGACGGTAATGTGACCATTTATTAAGCTCGACTTGTGGCAAAGGGTTTTTCACAAGTTCAAGGAGTTGACTACGATGAGACGTTCTCACCCGTAGCGATGCTCAAGTCAGTTAGAATCATGTTAGCAATAGCTGCATTTTCCGATTACGAAATCTGGCAGATGGATGTCAAAACGGTGTTCCTTAACGGTTTTCTTAAGGAAGAGTTGTATATGATGCAACACGAAGGTTTTTGTCGATCCTAAAAATGCTAACAAAGTATGCAAGCTCCAGCGATCCATTTATGGACTGGTGCAAGCATCTCCGAGTTGGAATAAACGCTTTGATGAGGTGATCAAAGCATTAGGGTTTATACAAGTGGTTGGAGAATCTTGTATTTACAAGAAAGTGAGTGGGAGCTCTGTGGCGTTTCTAATATTATATGTGGATGACATATTGCTGATTGGAAACAACCTGGAGCTTTTGAGAGCATAAAGGATTACTTGAATAAAAGTTTCTCTATGAAGGACCTAGGAGAAGCTGCTTACATTCTAGGCATTAAAATCTATAGGGATAGATCAAAACGCCTGATAGGACTTTCACAAAGCACATACCTTGATAAAGTTTTGAAGAGGTTCAAAATGGAACAGTCCAAGAAGGGGTTCTTGCCAGTTTTACAAGGTACGAGATTGAGTACGACTCAGTGCCCAGCAACTGATAAAGATAGAGAGCATATGAGCACCGTCCCCTATGCTTCAACCATAGGTTCTATCATGTATGCAATGTCGTGCACTAGACCGGACGTTAGCCTGGCCATAAGTATGGCAGGCAGGTTCCAGAGTAATCCAGGAGTGGATCATTGGACGGCGGTCAAGAATATCCTGAAGTACCTGAAAAGGACTAAGGATATGTTTCTCGTGTATGGAGGTGACGAAGAGCTCGCCGTAAAAGGTTACGTCGATGCAAGCTTTGACACAGATCTGGACAACTCCAAGTCGCAAACCGGATACGTATTTATTCTTAATGGGGTGCGGTAAGCTGGTGCAGTTCCAAGCAAAGTGTCGTAGCTGATTCTACATGTGAAGCGGAGTACATGGCTGCCTCGGAGGTGGCTAAGGAGGGTGTCTGGATGAAGCAGTTCATGACGGATCTTGGAGTGGTGCCAAGCGCACTGAATCCAATAACCTTGTTCTGTGACAACACGGGTGCCATTGCCTTAGCAAAGGAACCACGGTTTCACAAGAAGACCAGACACATCAAACGACGCTTCAAATTCATCCGCGACTACGTCGAAGGGGAGGACGTAAATATATGCAAGGTGCACACGGATCTGAATGTAGCAGAACTGCTGACTAAACCTCTTCCACGGGCAAAGCATGATCAACACCAGAACTGTATGGGTGTTAGATTTATTACAATGTAATTCGCATGGTGATGTGAGGGCTAGATTATTGACTCTAGTGCAAGTGGGAGACTGTTGGAATTATGCCCTAGAGGCAATGATAAATAAGTTATTATTATAATTCCTGTATTAAGATAATCGTTTATTATCCATGCTATAATTGTATTGAATGAAGACTTAGATACATGTGTGGATACATAGACAAAACACTGTCCCTAGCAAGCCTCTAGTTGGCTAGCCAGTTAATCAAGGATGGTCAGGGTCTTCTGACTATGTACAAGGTGTTGTTGCTTGATAGCTGGATCACATCATTGGGAGAATCATTTGATGGACTAGACCCAAACTAATAGACGTAGCATGTTGATCGTGTCATTTTGTTGCTACTGTTTTCTGCGTGTCAAGTATTTATTCCTATGACCATGAGATCATATAACTCACTGACACCGGGGAAATGCTTTGTGTGCATCAAACGTCACAACGTACCTGGGTGGCTATAAAGATGCTCTACAGGTATATCCGAAGGTGTCCTTTGAGTTAGTACGGATCAAGACTGGAATTTGTCACTCCGTGTGACGGAGAGGTATCTCGGGGCCCACTCGGTAATACAACATCACCCACAAGTCTTGCAAGCAATGTGACTAAGTGTAATTTGCGGGATCTTGTATTACGGAACGAGTAAACAGACTTGCTGGTAAACGAGATTAAAATAGTTATGCGGATACTGACGATCGAATCTTGGGCAAGTAACATACCGAAGGACAAAGGGAATGACATACGGGATTATATGAATCCTTGGTACTGAGGTTCAAACGATAAGATCTTTGTAGAATATGTAGGATCCAATGTGGGCATCCAGGTCCCACTATTGGATATTGACCGAGGAGTCCCTCGGGTCATGTCTACATAGGTCTCGAACCCGCAGGGTCTGCACACATAAGGTTCGACGTTGTTTTATGTGTATTTGAGTTATATGGTTGGTTACGGAATGCTGTTCGGAGTCACAGATGAGATCACGGACGTCACGAGGGTTTCCGAAATGGTCCAGAAACGAAGATTGATATATAGGATGACCTCATTTGATTACCGGAAGGTTTTCGGAGTTACCGGGAATGTACACGGAATGACGAATGGGTTCCGGAAGTTCACCGGGGGGGGGGGGGGCAGCCCACCCCGGGGAAGCCCATAGGCCTTAGGGGTGCTGCACCAGCCCTTAGTGGGCTGGTGGACAAGCCCAGAGAGGCCCCTGCGCAGGAGATAAGAAAATCAAAGAGAAAAAAAGGGGAAGTGGGAAGGAAGGGAAGGACTCCACCTTCCAATCCTAGTTGGACTAGGATTGGAGGAAGAATCCTCCTCCCCCCTTCGGCCGAACCCCTTGGGGACTCTTGTGCCCCATGGCAAGGCCCCTCCCCTCCCACCTATATATACGGAGGTTTTAGGGCTGATTTGAGACAACTTTTTCCAAGGAAGCCGGACCACATACCTCCACGGTTTTTCCTCTAGATCGCGTTTATGCGGAGCTCGGGCGGAGCCCTGCGGAGATTAGATCACCACCAACCTCCGGAGCGCCGTCACGCTGCCGGAGAACTCATCTACATCTCTATCTTTCTTGTTGTATCAAGAAGGCCGAGATCATCGTCGAACTATACGTGTGCTGGACGCGGAGCTGTCGTCCGTTCGGCACTAGATCGGAGCGGATCGTGGGACGGATCGCGGGACGGTTCGCGGGGTGGATTGAGGGACGTGAGGACGTTCCACTACATCAACCGCTTTTGTTAACGCTTCTGCTGTGCGATCTACAAGGGTACGTAGATCTGAAATTTCCCTCGTAGATGAACATCACCATGATAGGTTTGCGTGCGCGTAGGAAATTTTTTGTTTCCCATGCGAAGTTCCCCAACACTATGGCCATGAAGAAGCGTGAGTTTCGCAACTTGCGCCAAGGAGGACGCACAGTGGGCTAGTATGTGGATGATTTTAGTAAGTTAGCACGTTATGCCTCGGATGACGTCGCTACAGATGCCACTAAGCAGGAGAAGTTCCTGGAAGGACTGAATGATGAGCTGAGCATGCAGTTGATGGTGGCAACCTTCAACAACTACCAGGAGTTGGTAGATAGAGCTCTCATGATTGAAGGTAAGCAGCAGTAGATTGACAACCGCAAGAGGAAGTATGGACAAGGGAAGAACAATTCAGGAGCTCAGCAGAGGCCCCGTTTTACCCCGAACTCGGGAGGACACATTCACCATAACCATGGAGGCCATCATTCCAAAGGAGGGAGTTCGCATAATCATAGTGGCCCCAAGAATGGGAATGGGAATGGAGGAAGCAACGGACAGAACCGTTCCAACCCAACAAGGCCCGGCAAGAAGGATCTAAGCCACATTACTTGTTTCAAGTGCGGGAAGAATGTACATTATGCCATGGAGTGTTCTGAATCAAAAATGGAAATGGCAAAGGAAGCTCTGGGAAGAATCCCAACCCTTTCAATAGGGGACAAGTGAACCACATTAGCGTGGAAGAGGTTGAAGCGCAACCCGATGCAGTAATAGGTAAGTTTTTGGTTAAGTCATTTACGGCAATCGTTCTTTTCGATACTCGTGCATCGCATTCATACTTATCAAGGGGGTTTGTGGATAAGTATAACCTGCCAACCCAAGCCCTTAGGTCACCCATGTTAGTAACCTCGCCAGGAGCAGAGTACATGGCTAGCCTAGGGTGTGACCGGTTACCATTAAGGATTGGTAACTACGTGTTCCCCTCAGACCTAATAGTATTGGAGTCACAAGGACTGGATGTAATATTAGGCATGGATTGGTTATCAAAGTATGGAGGGAACATTGACTGCACCAGTAAGTCGATTTTGCCCACCACCCCAGAAGGAAGGAGGATTAACTATGTATCCCGGCATGTGCCGAAGAGAACTCAAGTAAATTCCTTATCAGGAGTTGTACATGAGGAAGTGACAGTGGTGAAGGATTTCCCTGATGTATTTCCAGAGGAGTTGCCAGGCATGCCACCGGATAGAGACATTGAGTTTTTGATTGAGCTTTTGCTAGGCACAGGTCCAATATCTAAGAGACTGTATCTGATGCCCACAAAGGATTTGGAAGAAATTAAGAAGCAGATTAAGGAGTTACTGGATAAAGGCTATATTCGCCCAAGCTCGTCACCTTGGGGATCACCAGTGCTTCTAGTGGAGAAGAAGCATGGATCGTTGAGAATGGTTGTTGATTATCGAGGATTTAATGAAGTGACAATCAAGAACAAGTACCAACTCTCGATGATCAATGATTTGCTTGACCAGTTGCAAGGAGCTAAAGTATTTTCGAAGATCGATCTGCGATCAGGATACCATGAGTTGAAGATTCGAGAGCAGGATATACCGAAGACAGCTTTTACCACAAGGTATGGGCTATATGAGTATACCGTTATGTCATTTGGTCTGACTAACGCACCTGCCTATTTCATGAACATGATGAACAAGGTGTTTATGGAGTTTTTGGATAAGTTCGTCGTGGTGTTCATTTATGATATTCTGGTCTACTCAAAGAATGAACAGAAGCATAAGGAGCATTTGTGTTTGGTACTTGGGAAGCTCAGGTAACATCAGTTATATGCCAAGTTTAGCAAGTGTGGGTTTTGGTTGAAGGAAGTTGGTTTCCTCGGACACGTTATATCCGGAGAAGGAATAGCAGTAGACCCCACCAAGGTCGTCACAGTGACTAATTGGCAATCAACCACGTTAGTTGGAGATATTCGGAGTTTCCTTGGACTCGCAGGATACTACCAGAGGTTCATTGAGAATTTCTATAAGATTGCAAAGCCCATGACGGAGTTGTTGAAGAAAGACACCAAGTTCAAATGGACTGAGGAATGTGAGGCCAGTTTTCAGGAGTTGAAGAAACGCTTGGTTACAGCCCCAGTGTTGATTCTCCCAGATCAACGCAAGGATTATCAAGTGTATTGCGACGCTTCTCGTCGAGGACTTGGAGCAGTGCTGATGTAGAAGGGAAGAGTTGTTTTGTATGACTCACGACAGCTTAAACCCCATGAGTCGAACTATGCTACCCACGATTTGGAGTTAGCAGCCGTAGTGCATGCGTTGAAGACATGGAGACATTTTCTCGTCGGAAACCACTGGGAGGTGTACATGGATCACAAGAGTTTGAAGTATATTTTCACACAGAAGGAGTTGAATCTCAGACAACGGAGGTGGTTGGAGCTCATCATGGATTATGATGTGAGGTTGCACTGTCATCCCGAAAAGGCTAATGTAGTAGCCGATGCGTTGAGTCGCAAGAGTCATGTCAATACACTCATGGCCGGAGGTTTGCCCAAGGAGTTAGCAAAAGATCTTTGCGAGCTATGCTTGGAAATAGTTCCAAAAGGTTATGTAGCAGCATTGGTAATTCAGTCTACCCTGATGGATAAGATCAAAAAAGCTCAGAAGCCTGACAAACAGATTGTCAAGATAAAGGAAAGAATGAGCAAAGGAAAGGCTAAAGGATTTCATGAGGATGAGCACGGTACCTTATGGTTTGAGGATCGCGTATATGTGCCTAATGACCCCGAGATCAAGAAATTGATTCTGCAGGAGGCCCATGATTCGCCATATTTGATTCACCCAGGAAATACCAAGATGTATCTGGATTTGAAGGACAGTTTCTGGTCGACCGGAATGAAGAAGCACATTGCGGAGTATGTAGCAGTTTGTGATGTATGTCAGAGAGTGAAGGCAGAGCATCAGAAGCCAGCAGGTTTGCTACAGCCATTGCCGATACCCGAATGGAAGTGGGTCAAGCTAGGCATGGATTTTATCACGGGATTGCCCAGGACTCATTCAGGCTATGACTCGATTTGGGTTGTAGTCGATTGTTTGACAAAGGTAGCTCATTTCATCCCAGTAAAGACCACTTACACCAGTGCTAAGTTGGCAAAGATATACATGATCAGGATCGTATGCCTGCATGGAGTTCCGAGGACCATTGTATCAGACAGAGGAACCCAGTTTACCACAAAGTTCTGGATTCAGTTGCATGAGACCTTGGGTACCAGGCTAGAGTTTAGTACAACCTTTCATCCACAGACAGATGGACAGACCGAGAGAGTCAATCAGATTCTGGAGGACATGTTGAGAGCTTGTGCGCTAGATTATGGATCTAGTTGGGACGACAATTTGCCGTATGCAGAGTTCTGTTACAACAACAGCTATCAAGCCAGTTTGAAGATGGCCCCTTTCGAAGCATTGTACGGAAGGAGGTGCAGGGCACTGTTGTTATGGGATGAAGTTGGAGACCGTCAGTTGTTTGGATCGGATTTGATTAAAGAGTCTGAAGAGAAGGTTAAGTTAATTCGTGATAGACTCAAGGTAGCCCAGTCCAGGCAGAAGAGCTATACGGATTCTAAACACAAGTAGATAGTTTACCAAGTCGGAGACAGAGTTTATCTTCGTGTGTCCCCACTTCGAGGAGTTAAGAGTCTTGGAGTTAAGGGAAAGTTAGGACCACATTTTGTGGGACCATACAAAGTTTTGGAGCGTATGGGAGAAGTTGCTTACAGTTTGGAATTGCCAGAAGGATTGTCGGGAGTTCATGATATGTTCCACATTTCCCAGTTGAAGAAGTGCCACGCAGAGATGGTCGATATTCCCTGAGGGATACAGTGCCACTTGAAGTGATTCAGTTGGATAGCGATTTGACTTACAAGGAGAAACCAGTGAAGATTCTCGAGTTTGCCAACTGAGTCACATGCATCAAGGTTACCAAGTTTTGCAAAGTTCAGTGGAGCCACGATATCGAGGATGAGGCCACCTGGGAACGAGAGGAAGACATACGGAAGGATCACCCGCACCTATTTGATAGCCAACCCAAATCTCGAGGGCGAGATTCATCTTAACGGGGGTAGGTTTGTAACATCCCAAATTTTCAATTTGAACTGTTATGCATTAGATCATCCTTGCATATCATATTTTAATACATTCTTGGTTGATCCTAGAAATTCTACGGAACTCAAGGACCCACGGAGAGAGTTGGGGATTTCGTTATTCTCATATTTGAGTTTTCCCAACTTTTGAAAATAGGATCATTTGGTTTTAATTATTTTCTTTTCGAATATTTCTAAATATGAAATAAAAGAGAGGGGCTAAAATGACTTCCCCAAAATAAAAGAAATATTGGAGGAAAATATTAAAATTGAATAAGAATTTTTATTCGGAGTTTTATTGCTATTTTATTTGAATAAGGAAAAAAATACGTTTTTCAAATTTGCATTACAGGCCCAAATAAATGTTCACCTTGTCCGTTATATTTTTAGAGGACGGGGTAATTTTATTTCAGGATTTTTTGAGCCGGTTTAGTATTTCTTTTATATTATTTTCTGCTCGCCGGAATTTTTTAAAAAAAGTCAACCGACCTACCTGGCCGTGTCCGGCTAGGACTCCGGCCATGCAGCCTTTATAAGCCATGCCAGTCCGCCGGAGCCGCCCCTAAACCCTAGCCGCCCCGCCGCTCGAGCCGCCGCCAGCCACTAGACCCGCCGCCACCCGAGCCGTCGCCCCACGCCGCCGCCACCCTGCCGCCAGCCGCCCCTGCCCCACACCGTCGCCGCCGCTCCACCGCCGAGGTAGCCCACCGGTCTTCGCAAGAAAACCGTTCGTTTTTTTAAACCTAGATCTATTTTTTTATATTAGATCGGTTCGTTTTTTTTGGTTTAGTTAAATAGAGGACGTTTGTCCGTACATTCGTTTTAACGAACGATGTTCATTAGCCTGTTCGTCAGTTTTTCTTTTCCACGGGTTTTCCGCGATTATTTCCGATCGTGATTTCTGCCCTGATCTTCGTTGTAGTTTATCTTTTCGCTCGTTTATCGGAATCTGGTGATTCAAGCGCCTAGATCTTCGTCTAGAAGCCCTATTTATGTTTAACCAAATTGAACAAGATTTTTGTACTGTAAAATTTGAATCTAGTCCAAATTAGTAAACGAATCTTGTTTCTTTCGCAGTTTGAGTTGTTTGCTTCGTTTGTTTTGATACTTTTTGCAAACCAAAGTTGTTCAGTTGAACTTTCTGGTTAGATCTCTTATTTGAGTTTTACCCGTGCTTCTAGTTTGAGTGCTTATGTATGTTATTGTTTGTTTACGATAGAGTACCCGGAGTGCGAAGCGTGCTATTACGAGTCTCTAGGTTTTGCGGATCATCAGCAAGGCAAGTAACACTTTGATCATACCTCTTTACTACCCAGTTTTATTGCATTAGATCAACCCTCAAACATTGCATGGTTAGGATCTGATTAACATGTGTGTTTTGGGAAGTAGATGATGAGGTAGAACCTATTGCCCTGTTTATTATCAAACCTTTGGGAGTTACTTCTACGTTATGCTTATATTGCAATGCTATGCTCGTAGACGTGGATTGGCTGAGTGTATCCATGATATATGTGAGTATTGTTAATTAATGGTTAACTTAACGTGGCTACATAAATACACATCTGGGTAGATTGCTTGAGGCACCCTGGGGTACCCAGTGGTTGTCAGGGCACCTGGAGAAATCCAGCGTTGTCTTAGGATATCCCGGAGTAACCGTGTGATCATCCTATGGTCCGCCACCCAGGCTCAAACTTCCGTGTGCAGCCACAAGTGAATATGGGCTCTGGCATGGTTGAGTAAGTTGCATGAAGCTCTTGAAGAGGTAGACTAGCAGATGTAGTGGGTTGTAGGTGGTACGGTCTATCCGGAGTAGAGAGTAAATGCTTCAGAAAGACTGTGTCTCGAATCTCCGACCATGGATGTATTCGAGTCTTGTGGGGAAAAGTGCGCAAACCTATGCAGAGTGTAGAAACTAATCATGGTTAGCCGTGTCCCCTGTTATGGACATCTTGAGTATCTAGTTCTTGGATTATCATGTTGATCTCATTGCTCTAAATTAATTTGTTGGGTTTAATGATGATGCTTAATTGGGATTGAGTTGGAGGAACCTTCTCAATGTTTAACAACCACCATGATAGTTAAATAAAACTTATTCCTTTGTTGTAGGAAAAAGATTGTCTTTATGCAAAACTGTTAACCATAGAGCTTTCCACCAGCCATATATGCATGTAGAGATAGTATTTTATCCTGTTCATTACTCTATGTGTTACATTGCCAGCATATTCCATGTGCTGACCCGTTTCGAGCTGCAACATTTCATGTTGCAGACTTTTCAGACGACGAGTAAGGTGCCATAGGTCGTTGTCTTCACTCAGCTATGTCATTGGAGTTGATGGACTCACTTTATCTTGCAAGCCTTCCGATGTAATCATTTTTAGATGGCCTTAAGCCATATTATTGTAATAAGTTCTCTTTTGAGACATTCGATGTAATAAGTGTGTGATTGAAACTCTGTTATAAATCCTCAAGTACTGTGCGTGTCAGCATTACCGATCGAGGGATGACACAGATACACAGAGGCTAGACAGTTTGAGGTCTGGTCGCTACAAGCACCCCTTAATACAAGAGCAATGCATCTCGAGACCACTCGGGCGTGCGGCGCTCCAGCGCTGACGTCTGAAGAGCTTCGGCTGATACCGCGACGTCGAGTACCCATAATTCTTCCCATTCAGACGGTTAGTGCGTAATAAGGCCTTCCGACCAACCCAGATCAAATACCCAAATCCATTATCATTTTAATTAAGTCATGGACACAACCACGCGGGAATCCACCCGCCTAACATCTATTCATCAAAGATCCCAGTATCATGGTCAAGTAACTATGTGGTTGTAACATCAGGGGGATCTGAGGGATCACCCTTGTTGGATCCCGAATGATGTAACCGTCAAGGTGGACTTAGAGGAATCACCCTCGAGGGTCCCACACTTGAGGGGTTGCATGACAGAGACATCGTCGGGAGTGGTGAAGGAGGAATCACCCTCGATAACCAAGACCAACTAGCTGTACTACAGATATATCATCCTAATTACTTCGCGAGGTGTCACCCTCGGTACCCGATAGTATCTCTGTAGTGCCGCACAACTAAGGGGGTGTAAGTGTTGTGTCGGGTCTGGCTCGTCGATCAGGGATCGAGACTTGACAATTAAGCGGGGCAACTAGACTAAGGGGTCAGAGGGGAAGACTCCTCCACCTATACTAAACAGTTTAAAGTGCGATACTGAAAGTAGCAGTTTATCAACATTAGGCCATGCATCACATATAGGAGCTAACTACAATAGTAGCAAAATTTCAATGCAAGCAAGAGGGAGAAAGAATAGGCGATATAGGAATGATCAAGGGGGTTTTGCTTGCCTTGTGGCTCTATGGCAAAGGGATGCTTGACGGGAGGGTAGATGTACCCGGCATCAACGTCACTCTCGGGGTCTACCGGTAAGAAGAGGGGGGGAAACAATAAATAACGGCAACATGTGCGATCACGATGCATGACATGGCAATATGCAGGCTAGGCATGAGCTAACACAGTAACATCCGTCATAGATGGCTCGGGAGAATATCAGATGATATTTCTCGGGTATGTGGCTACTAACCGACAAATTGAAAATGATGGAAAAGTTCCACGTTTGCTATGCTAGGGACGCGTGACAAACGAATGGACCATGCATCCGGGTTCGTCTCGTTTTGCTCATCAACTTTCATGTTGAAAATATTTTCATCTCAGCTACGTTTTATTTTATATTAATTTTTAAACTTTTATTAATATTTTATTAAAATCAGATCTAATTAATTATTAAATGCTACTATTACATCAGTATGATGTCATGCTGACATCAGCAATTGACTGGTCAAACTAACTAGTGGGTCCTACGTGTCGTTGGCACAATTTATTAATTAAGGTTTAATTAATAATTAGTCAGATTAATTTAGTGGGGACCCATGTGTCATATTCTGTTAGGTTAAATACTTATCTATATCAACATATTTACTTAATTGTTCTAATTACTCATAATCATTACAATTACCTAATTAATTCATTAACTAATTATTTATTTAATTAAACTATTTATTTAATATTATTTTTATATTATTATTATTATTATTTTAACATAGGGTATGGGGCCTCCCTGTAAGTGGGAGTGGGGGTTGGCCCCACATGGTAGTGACCCACCTGCCACACACACACACATATACTGCACACATATACAGCTATGCATACATACATACAAATCTTTTATACATGCATACGTATTTTCATATGCTTTTATACACATGGATTTTCACATAGATATATATGTGCATAAACACATATCTACACCTGCATACAATTTTGCCAAAACATAATGGGTGTTCCTCCCGCATGCAGGGTATGCAAACGCAGTCGGAGGGGCGAAACGGGAGGAGGCCGGAGCCCAGAGGCTCACCCGCATTGTTGGGGATGCAGAGGCTCGGTGTGGGGCCTCGATCGTTGGTGGATAGCCGAGGTGGATCCGGCGAGGTGGAGGAGGCGGTCGGCGAGATGGTGCAGAAGGGGGATCCGATGGAGGGGGCGACGAGGGACCGGTGACGGGGCGTTGTCGGTGTCCAGGTGGCCGGCGACGGGGCGGATCCAGCGCTGTCAGCGCGGGACGACGCAGTTCCGGTGCGGGGAGACTCTGAGAGGGGGAGCGGAGGGGGCGATGGTGTCTCGAGCGCTGCGGGGTGAGGGCCCGCGCTACGGCGGGGCGACGGCAGCCAGCACGATGGGTGTTGCTAGTGGCGAGGGATGGTGGTAGCACCGGCGATGGGTAGCAGAGAGAGTCGCGGTGTGTTGGAAATATGCCCTAGAGGCAATAATAAATTAGTTATTATTATATTTCTTTGTTCATGATAATCGTTTATTATCCATGCTATAATTGTATTGATTGGAAACACAGTGCATGTGTGGATACATAGACAAAACACTGCCCCTAGTAAGACTCCAGTTGACTAGCTCGTTGATCAAAGATGGTCAAGGTTTCCTGACCATAGGCAAGTGTTGTCACTTGATAACGGGATCACATCATTAGGGGAATCGTGTGATGGACTAGACCCAAACTAATAGACGTAGCATGTTGATCGTGTCATTTTGTTGCTACTGTTTTCTGCGTGTCAAGTATTTGTTCCTATGACCATGAGATCATATAACTCACTGACACCGAAGGAATGCTTTGTGTGTATCAAACGTCGTAACGTAACTGGGTGACTATAAAGATGCTCTACAGGTATCTTCGAAGGTGTTCGTTGAGTTAGTATGGATCGAGACTGGAATTTGTCACTCCATGTGACGGAGAGGTATCTCGGGTCCCACTCGGTAATACAACATCACACACAAGCCTTGCAAGCAATGTGACTTAGTATAAGTTGCGGGATCTTGTATTACGGAACGAGTAAAGAGACTTACCGGTAAACAAGATTGAAATAGGTATGCGGATACTGACGATCGAATCTCGGGCAAGTAACATACCGAAGGACAAAGGGAATGCCATACGGGATTATATGAATCCTTGACACTGAGGTTCAAACGATAAGATCTTCGTAGAATATGTGGGATCCAATATGGGCATCCAGGTCCCGCTATTGGATATTGGCCGAGGAGTCACTCGGGTCATGTCTGCATAGTTCTCGAACCCGCAGGGTCTGCACACTTAAGGTTCGATGTTGTTTTATGCATATTTGAGTTATATGGTTGGTTACCGAATGTTGTTCGGAGTCTCGGATGAGATCACGGACGTCATTAGGGTTTCCGGAATGGTCCGAAAACGAAGATTGATATATAGGATGACCTCATTTGATTACCGAAAGGTTTTCGGAGTTACCGGGAATGTACCGGGAATGACGAATGGGTTCCAGGTGTTCACCGGGGGGGGGGGGCAACCCACCCCGGGGAAGCCCATAGGCCTTGGGGGTGGCGCACCAGCCCTTAGTGGGCTGGTGGGACAGCCCAAGAAGGCCCTATACGCCATAGGAAGAAAATCAAAGAGAAAAAGAAAAAAAAAGAGGGGGCGGGAAAAAGGGGAAGGACTCCACCTTCCAAACCTAGCTGGATTCGGTTTAGAAGGGGAGGACTCCCCCCTTTGGCTCGGCCGACCCCCTTGGGGCTCCTTGATCCCCAAGGCAAGCCCCCCTCTCCCACCTATATATACGGAGGTTTTAGGGCTGACTTGAGATAACTTTTGCCACGGCAGCCCGACCACATACCTCCACGGTTTTACCTCTAGATCGCGTTTCTGCGGAGCTCGGGCGGAGCCCTGCTGAGATTAGATCACCACCAATCTCCGGAGCGCCGTCACGCTGCCGAAGAACTCATCTACCTCTCCGTCTCTCTTGCTGGATCAAGAAGGCCGAGATCATCGTCGAGCTGTACATGTGTTGAACGAGGAGGTGTCGTCCGTTCGGCACTAGATCGGAGCGGATCGTGGGACGGATCGCGGGACGGTTCGCGGGGCGGATCGAGGGACGTGAGGACGTTCCACTACATCAACCGCGTTTCTTAACGCTTCTGCTGTGCAATCTACAAGGGTACGTAGATCGGAAATCCCCTCTCGTAGATGGACATCACCATGATAGGTCTTCGTGCGCGTAGGAAAATTTTTGTTTCCCATGCGACGTTCCCCCAACACGGTGGTGGGGTGGCCCGCCGCAGGGCGCCGGCCGATGGGGAGGCAGTGCGGTTCCAGCGCCGGTTGGTAGGGAGCAATGGAGTTGGCGCGCGGGGGGGGGGGGGGGGTTGGGGCGAGGAGGGGCAGGTGGTGGCGCTGGGAGCCGATGGTGCTGCCGGGGCTCGGGCCATTGAAGGAGGAGCTGAGGGAGGTGGCCAAGGGCACTGGGGGTTTCTGGTGACGAGGGGGTGAAGCGGAGGGTCGAGCCGCCAGGGAGGAGTGCCGGTGCACTGCCTCGCGGTGAGGGAGAGAGAAGCGGGGCGAGGGGGTGACGACGGGACTAGAGAGCGACGGGACCAGGGAGGCGAGTGGGCGCTGGGATTGAAGAGGGGCTCGATCCCCTCGTTTGATCCGGCGGCGGGGTGAGGGAAAACGGGAGGTGGGCTAGGGTTTTTTTGACGCCCTCGATTTAATCGTACGCTAAACATACACGCAAATGTGTACGATCAAACCCAAGGACTCACGGGTAGATATCACAACACAACTCTAGACACAAATAAAATAACATCAGCTTCATATTACAAGCCAGGGGCCTCGAGGGCTAGAATACGGAAGCTCGATAAACACACGAGTCAGCGGAAGCAACAATATCCGAGTACAGACATAAAACATGGGGTACCTTAGAGAAGGCTAGCACAAAAGATACAACGATCGAACGAGGCGAGGCCTCCTGCCTGGGAACCTCCTAACTGCTCCTGATCATCAGCGGCCTCCACGTAGTAGTAGGCACCGTCGGGGTAGCAGTCGTCGTCGGCGAGGACCTCCATCTCCTGGGCTCCATCATCTGGTCGCAGCAAACGGATCAAGGGGACAAGGGGGAGCAAAGCAGCGGTGAGTACTCAGATAAAGTACTCGCAAGTCTTACATCATATCTATTCTAAGTATGCATCAGTATCAAAGAAGGGGGGTCATATGTGGACTGACTGCAGCAATGCGAGAGTGGAGAGAGAAGGCCTAGTCCTATCAAAGACTAGCATTTTCAGGGTCTTGCAGCAACAGACGAGAGTAGAACAAGGTAACACAATTAATAGTCAAATTGTTGTAGCAAATTTAAACGGAGATCATGCCTAGAGATCCTCCCTCGACCCCCTGCGAGGAAGCAATCCCGAGGCAACTAATGAATCCAGTTAAGTAACAATTGTAGTTGTATAAGATCAGGGCACAACTCCAAGCCGTCCTGTAACCGTGGACACGACTATTCGAATAGTTAATTTTCATCCCTGCAGGGGTGCACTACATGTCCCGTCACGCTCGATAAGACTCTGGCCGGACACACTTTTCTGGGTCCTGCCCTCCTCGGAATATCGACACGTCGCAGCCCCACCTAAGACTAATCAGAGAGGCCAGCCCGCCGGTCTAACTCCTAAGAACAAAGGGTTCGTGGTCCCAGTTCCCCTTCGCGCTCCTGCACGTGGCGTGGGCGGCCGACGTCAGTCCTAGCATCCCTTAATCACAAGAGCGATGCATCTCGGGACCACTCGGGCGCGCGCCGCTACATTCCTGACATCTGAAAAGCTTCGGCTGATACCGCGACGCCGAGTACCCATAATTCTTCCCGCGTAGCCGGTTAGTGCGAAAAGGTCTCCGACCAACCCAAATCAAATACCCAAATCCATTAACATTTTAATTAGGCCATCAACACAGTCTCACGGGAATCCACCCATCTTACAACTAATCACCAATGATCTGAGTAACATGGTCGAGTAACTATGTGGTTGTAACATCGGGGGGAATCCGAGGTATCACCCTCGTTGGATTCCAAACGATGTATCCATCAAGGTGGGCTTAGAGGAATCACCCTCGGGGGACCCACACTTGAGGGGTTGTAAGACAGAGGCATCGTCGGGAATGGTGAAAGAGGAATCACCCTCGATAACCACGACCGACTAGCTTTACTACAGAGATATCATCAGGAGTACTTAGCGAGGTGTCACCCTCGGTACTCGATAGTATCTCTGTAGCTCGTACAACTAAGGGGGATGTATGTGCTGTGTCGGGTCTGGCTCGTCGATCAGGGATCGAGATTTGAAAACAAGCGGGGCAACTGAAGTACGGGGTCAGAGGGGATGACTGCTCCACCTATACTAAGCAGGTTAAGGGTACATGACTGAAAGTAGTAGTTCATCAAAAATAGGCTATGCATCAGATATAGGAGCTAACTACAAGAGTAGCAAAATACTAATGCAAGCAGTAGGAAGAAAGACATAAGCGATATAGGAATGATCAAGGGGGGTTTTCTTGCGTGGTTGCTCTGCAGACAAAACGGATCCTCGACCCGGAAGTAGTCGATCATCGGATCATCATTGGTCTCGGGGTCTACCGGTAAGAAGAGGGGGACGAAACAATAAATAACAACAACAATGCAACACTAAGCACGACATGACAAAAAGCAGGCTAGGCATGAGCTAATGCAATAACATCCATCATAGACGGGTCAGAAGAATATCTAACGATATTTTTCGGGTCTCGGGCTACTACCAGTCAGACGAGAAACGATGGAAAAGTTCCATGTTTGCTATGCTAGGAATGCGTGACAGACGAATGGACCGTGTATCCGAATTCGTCTCGTTCTGCTGATCAACTTTCATGTTGAAAGTATTTTGATCTCACTTACGGATTATTTTATATTAATTTTTAAGTTTTAGTTATATTTTGAAAATAAACAAAATTAATTTAATTCAATAAGTGTTAATGACATCAGCATGATCAGTGAGACCCACGTGTCCACCACACAAAATAACTAACATAAAATATTACACATATCAGATAATTACCTAATTAATTTAGACAAATTAATTAGGGATTGATTAAGTCAACTAATTAATAGTTAGTTAATTACTCACTAATTAATTAATTAAATATGATTATTTTACATATATATTTTTATATTGTTTTTTTACGGGATGGCCCCATATGTCTTTCACACATATTTTGTATGAGGCTTATAAAATAAACAAGAGGCCCACATGGCATAGACTACACTAAATAGATAAAGAAACTAATCAGATCATTTGGGGTACACAAGCCATTACGCTATACTACCTAATAACCAGTAATTGGCCTAACTAAACTAAAATAACAATGCATGTACATGACCGTGCACACCATACTACCTAATAAGCACTAATTAGACTAACCAGCCGGCCATCAAATGAACCAGCCGGCCACACACACGTACATGTGGCCATGCTCATTGGCTTGGCATGCCATGATAGCATGCACATCACACAGGCCATGATGCCCAGCGGCACAATTAGCAGCAACAGCAGCTGGCAGCAACCATAGCAAGCAACAACAACAACTCGCAGCAGCCAGCAAAGCAGCGGCAGTAGCAAGCAAAGCCAGCAGCAGCAGATGCGGTAGTGCGTGCAGGGCAAGCAGCGGGTATACATGGTGCATGGCGAACAATAGCTATCGGCAAGGCATCAGTAAGCACAAAGCAGTATCAGTTGGAAGCAGCGACAAGCAACAGTAAAACCGCGGCAGCAGCAGTATCGGCAAGAGCAGGACTTCAGCACCGGAGCAACGAGTGCGCACACGGTCGGACGCGGCCACGAACGCGACCGAGAGCAACAAGAGCCCATGGCTGGGCACGCGCGCACATGAGCTCCGGTTTCGGCCATGGAGGCCACGAATGAGCACGGGATTGCCGCAAACGGAACGGATCGAAGTGAAGAACAGGGGGAATCGGTCGAGTGGCTCACTACGAGTGCGATGGCGAGGCCGGGGAGCTCGCGGTGGGACAGATCGAGGAGGTCAACGGCGGCGGCCGGACGGCTGTCAGCGATGCGGGGCGGCTCCGGTCGAGCGGATCCCCGTAGATGACGTAGCACTCGACGGATGTCCCACTGGACATGCCCGTGCGGCACGGGGAGGCCTCGGTGCACGGCAACGACGAGGCGACGGCGACTATAACGTTTGGTGGCAACGAAAACGAGAGAGGGATACGCGAGTGAGGGAATGAGTGGGGGGGCTAGGGTTAGCATCGGGCTCTTGGGGGGGGGGGGGTCTTTAGCTCGCGCTTTGAGTTGCCGGATGATCGACAGCGAGGGATCGGGGAAACGGACGGCGTGCGCGCACGCTCTGTGCGCCATGGCTTCCGCGTGGTTGAAGGAAGGAGAAGGCCTCGCTGTGCTGGGCCCTTTTTGCACTGTAAAACTTAAGCCCAAACGAACAGGTATGCCCCACTTTTTCTTTTACATTTTTTGTGTTAATTTATCACTCTATTTTGGATTTAGTTAGTGTGCTTAATGATTTTTCTAAAATGTGGTACTTGGCCCAACAAACACTAGGTAATATTCTACACTGCCACCAAAAAGGTTTGGGATATTAGAATTCATTTGATTTTTGTTTAAATGAAAATGGATTAATTGGTGCTATTTTGGCACTTTTTATATGTGTTAAGGGAATCTTAGTAATTTAAACAATGTTGGTTTAAATTTTACAATTACTTAATTATTATTTTCAAAAATATGAACATTTTAGTTTTGCGGTTTGAAGAAATAATTTATTTGACTTTATTTTAAATTTGAATTTAGTTTTGCCTTTTATCAAGTGGCAATTTGGCTTAGTTAATCTTGATGACATGGAACCATTAGGGTGTGATTACTATAGCCTAACTACATTGGTTATTGTAGCTTAATCCGGGGATGTCACAGTTTTCCAGGGGTGGGGAGGGGCTTTATACCCCCTAGGGTATATAGGCCGGCTGGGTAGGTTTTAGATGGGCCCACTGGCCCAATTTGGGGTGGGGTTGCATTTGTTATTTTATTTTATTTTTGTTTCCTTTCTTTTTTATTATTTTACAAGTTTGTTCTATTTATTTAGAGGCTCTAAGTTATTTCTAAAAATAATCGATTCAATTTTAGAAAATCTTAGGTAATATTTGTAACACATCCAATATTTTTATTTTAAGCTTCGTAAAACTTCTCTCATTCAACATATTTTTAAATTTTGAATTTACTCGGTTTCGACTAACACGAAATCAACGATAGGAATCACGGTGACGTGACATCATTAGCATGGGATCACTGTAGCTTAATTACCGGGGCGTCACACGATGGGTCCAAATGCTTTACGAATTTTTCTTGGAGGGATTGCTTTTGCAAAGGATGATCCATCTCCATCTATAAATGACATGTATCTTGATTGTGAAGCCTCTCTTGCCATCCATCAAACTATAAGACCTAAAGTGTTTAAGTCAATCTCGACTTGCAAGTCGACTCACGAGGTTTTGACCAAACTCGAAGACATATATGGTGGGTGCAATCTTGTTGAAGATGGTATTACTTTGAAGGAGCTCTTGCAGGAGCTCTCCCCATTTTTCTATCATGAAGAGCCCTCCATTGCTTCCACCTCCGATTAATTGCACACTTCAACATCTTCCACTCCACCAACATGTGGCATGCCACGAGGTAATGACATGGCGAGTGAAGAAATATCTTGTGATGATGGTGTTAAGCTCATTATGAAAGAACTTTCTTGTGTTGATGCTAGTGTTGTATCTTCTATGGACATGGGCATATCCAACACCACAAATGGTATAAATTATTGTATTGATAGTCCATGCATATCACCTAAGTATTCCTTGAGAAATGTTTGTGATGATATGCTTGCTCTCCCATGTTTCCATGATCAAAATGCTTTGGTTTCCTTTAGTTGTTATATGACTAAACATTTAGAGGAAATCAAGAAAAATGAGGCACTCTTTGTTGGGGATATTACCCGCGGTATGACCCACCCTATTGGGCCGGGTCAGGTGCACGGCGATTCAACATTCATAATCAAGATAGGCCTTGGCCCAGGGTCTAAGAGGTGCAAGGAGAACTTCAACGGAGAGCCGGTTGGGCTCATGAACCTAGATGGCAGTTCAAGACCTACGGAGCAGATGAATCGCCGTGGCCGTTTCCTTTCTTGGAAGACACGCCGGGTTAGAAATATGGTAGGCCACAATTTGTAATGTGGCCTGGACTTTTGTAAAACCTAGGACCTCGACCTGTATATAAAGGCGAGTCCCTAGGGCAGATAGATCAAGTTACAATCCATCGAGAGCTAGGTCATGCGAGTTACACCCTCCTTGTAATCTATTCCACCATCATTATAGACAAAGTAGGACGTAGGCTTTTACCTTCATCGGAGGGGACGAACCTGGGTAAACCCGAGTCTCGCTTCCGCTAAACCCCTTTAAGTCTCCACCAAGGTGCGATGGTTCCATCACTAAGTCCTTTCACGAGGACATCTGCCGTGACACAACCACGACAGTTGGCGCCCATCGTGGGGCCAGCTCATGGTGGAGTTGAGTTCTCAAAGGGAGCCCTTCCGGGGTTTGGGAGCTACGCGGTTGTAACATCCCAAAATTATAAATTTTGGAATGTTAATATAATTATTAGATTGATTGTTTGTTTGTTTGCTGAGTGACTGAAACTTGTGTGAAATTTGAAACTTTTCGAAACTTTTGAATGAGAGGGAATAAAATGACTTTCCCCTTCTCCGGTGAATTCAAATTCAAGCTTTTAAAAACAAAGAGAGAAGATGACATGACTTCTTCAACTATAAAGAATTTGAACGGAGATATTTGCATTGAATTCTTTTGCATTTCCATTCGTTTTCTTCGTGCAACAAAATGCCGGGAAATACATTCTAGAGCGGAGGAACATGACCCTCAAACCCACGGGCATTTTGAAAGTTATTTGAACCCTCAAACTTAGAGGATCATTTGAAAATTATTTGCAAAAGAAAGTAAACCTTTTAAGCAATTTTGTGAAAATAATTTTTTCTGAAGTTTTTATTTTTGCCGTGGAAAAATGCCCATCATTTATATTTTATTTTTTTGATAATTTTAGTATATAAAAACTCTTTATTCCGAATTGATTTGATTTCCTTTTTAACGTTTTAGTTTCCTAGTTTTTAAAATAGGAATAGAATAACTTTTATTAGGAAATAGGAGCTGGCCCATTAAGCACTTTCCAAATTTGGCCCAAGAAGATCATCTTCTTCCTCCCCTCTTCCTCACGTCACAGAGAAAACTTGCCATCCATGGACACAGAATCCCCACCTCCGGGATTCGCGAAATCCTTTCCTTCCCATCGCCTCCCGTCGCCTCTATAAGAAGCCTCACGTCCTCCTCGTTCCATTCCCGTTGAAACTGCCGCCTCTCCTCGCCTCTAGCTCGCGCACCCCTCGCCGGAGTCGGCACCGGAGAACGTCACCAGAAGCTCGCTCCACCTCGCTGCACCTCGCCAGGAAGCTCTCCACCTCGCGGCACCCGCTCCTCCACTTGGGCCACCACCTCGCTGCACCCCTCCACCCCCCTCCACCGCCCCCTGCTGCCCCTTCTCCACCTCCCCATCGCCATTGCCACGAGCAGCAGCACACCAGCAGTTTTTTTTCCAACACCTCGCCCCCTACAGCCACCCATCCACCTCGCCACCACTCCCCCCAGGAGCCCCACCGCCCCCTGCCACCCCCCCCTCGCCCCCCTTCCTCGCCGGCAACCCCCCACCGAAGCCCCACCCCATCAGCCACCATTCCCTGCGAGGGAGCTCTCCCAGCCGAAGGTAACCTCTCCTCTCTCTGTTATTTCTCTTTTATTGTTTTGTAGCCCTTAGATCTCTAGTAGATGGTGTAGATTAGATCTTAGGATAACCTTTCGGTTTAGAGTAGAAAACCAACGGTTTTTATTTCACTTATGTTTTAGGGAGCCAGTTTTATTAGCCTCGGCCGTTTGCTCCAAACATTGCAACAAACAGCACCCGCAGCCTATAGCAACATGCCACGTGTACCCCCTGTTAGATACTAGTTAGTTTCAATTTTTCTGCCTATTTGCAAAAACAGAAAAGTTTCTGTTTTGTTTTGGCCGCAACTTTTGATCCCGAAGTCCAATGACATTGATTTTTTTTCCAGTAGCTCACAAATTTCCTGTAGTTTTTAAAAACATATAATTTGTCTATGTTTGAAATTTTCAAATATAAGTTAGATCAGATTTAGTTTCAACCTTGTTTTGCCTATTCCAGGAGTTTAAAAATAGCTTTGAATTTGATTCCTTTTGGTACTGATCACTAGTGATCTTATTGCTCAGTGGTAAAAATTTCAGATTTGTTTGGGTACTTTAGCTCACTGTTTCTTGTGAAACAATTTCTGTTTCACCTCTTTCAGGATTTTGGCTAATTCCTTTTCTACTTTTGTTTTAAAATATTTTCTTTATTATTTCAGTAATATTATGTTTTGTTTCTGTTAGTTAAACAGTAGATTTGCAACAAGTTTTTATTTTATATTTATTTGTTTTCATGAAATCAATTATAGTTCCTTAGTAACTTGCAATTGTTTTCCGCACTGTTTCGAATTCCGTTTGGGAATACTATTCGCTCTCTCTTTTGTTTTTATTGCTAGAATGATTGCTAGTATGAGTGCTTATGTGAATGATATGTTTGTTATATAGATTTCATCGGAGAGTGGCGAGTAGTCTATCAAGTTATTTTCTCGAGAAATTCTTCTTCGTCAACATCACCAGGCAAGTCACTTTGATCATACTATCACCTATGTTTCATGCATCGTAGTTCTACCATCCTATGCCCAAATTGCATGCTGCTTAGGTACTTGGAAATTTAAGTATAAGTTGTAGTATCATGTGGTAGGCACACAACAACCCCGATACTTGGCCCCGGGACGACAAAGTTCATATTGCTATGCTTGAGTAGACGGGATTTCGGTTGAGTGCATAACACGAGTGATGCGAGGTTGACTAAATAATCAAGACCGGTTAAGACAAGATTTTCAAGACCTCGGACGCAATGCAACTCTGGGTGAAGGACGGTTGATCGGCTCCCTGGAGAACCGAGTGGATGCCCGGGATGCCGGGGACGGCCATGACATCCTGCGGAAAGCTTCACCCAGGCTCAAAGAGACGGACGGATATTTTCAAGACCCAAGGCTTACCTGCACAGCCACAAGTCATTATGGGCTCTGGCTTGGTTGGACAACGCGGCGACTCTGGACAGGCGGTGCTAGCAGATGTAGAAGAATGGTAGGAATGGATGGGCACCGACAGGGATTCAGAGGGACCCGTTGAAAGACCATGTTTTGATCATCCGGTCTTCAAACACATTGAAGTGTGAGGACATACTCGGAGGCGATCAAATATTGTGGGGAACGTGTGCAAAACTCTGGAGAGTACTCAAACCTAATCGATTAGCCGTGTCCACGGTCATGGACAACTTGAGGCAAAGGAACTGAAGTTATCTGGATTTCTCAACACCATTATATATATTTGATGAGGGTAATTATTGACAACTCGGGTACAAGAATTGGTTGGCGTTACCATCTCGTTAACAACCAACAATGTAGTAATATTTTTCTTTTAGCCCTCTCTTGATGTAGGAGAAAACTTGCTTTTCGCTGAAAACTTATAGCCCCACCTGCCATATATGCATATAGTATAGATGATTACTTTTCACCCCTCTCTTATGTGACTTGCCGGCATATTCAATATGCTTACCTACACGGCTGCAACGTCTTATGTTGTAGATATTTTCTTCGACGAGTAAGAGTACGATTCAGGGTTACGGTCCGCACTCAACTTGCCGTTGGTGTTTATTGGGACTCCACTCCCTTGACTGCTTCCGCTGAGATATTTAAGGTACATATCAGTTTTACGTTATTTACATGTGATTGCACTTTGATATATACATTGATGTACGGTGTTTGCCAGCATACTGATCCAGGGATGGCACAGAAACACAGAGGCTTGACTCGTTTTGAGTCGGGTCGTTACAAAGATGGTATCAGAGCACATGTTGACTGTAGGACGTGACCCTAGAAATTGGAAATGCCTTAGGAAAGGATCTCAAAAAAATAATTCAAGAACATCCTTTACTTCCCATCCCTTCTTATTTCATCAAATGTTCTCTCTCACCTCAAATAGTTAGACCATACCCTTACTGTCGTGGGTGTAAGCCTGACAGTAGATGTGTGGGGTACGAATGAGATGACCAGAGTCCTAGCTACGGCGAGGTTGTATGAGTTCAGCCCCTCTGCGGTGGAGGTAACAGCCCTACGTCTCAGTGGTCTCGGAGCTTGTTACCGAGTGTAATATGGAGTACAGTGATTCGCTAACCCTTTTACCAGTGGGGGAGGGCGGCTTATATAGAGTGCGCTGCCCTCCACAACGGTTCTGACTCAGGGGTGGAGTAGTGGCGATTGAATGCGTATGTTACAGGTAACGTATGCTCTAAATGCTAATAAATGCACCCGGAAACGAACGGTAGTTTCCCTCCACAGAGGTTATGATGTACCGAGTGTATCCAGTCGGTTGGCCTGGTGCCCTCCGAATGCTAGTCTCCGACTGGATGATTCTGGGCCTGTTACCGACTGGATGATGGGGACTCCTTAATTCAGTCGGGGCAGACTTTAGGTCCTGTCCTTTGTGTGGGGTAGTCCTTGGGTAGGACATGTACGGCAGGCCTATGACCCTACCCTAGGACTATGACCCCATCATTAGTCCCCGAATGGATTGGGGTTGAAACGCCGAAGTGGTGCTTGAGGTTCAGATCCGACTGGACTGGGTTTGGCTTGGGCGTTGCTTGCCTCTATCCATTTTATCTCTCCTCACCAGCGCTCCGAGTGGAGGTGCTTGCGGAACAGACTGTCGGGAACCGAGTGCTTGCGCGGCATCTTTTGACGCGACCGGTCAATTGACAGCGACGGATTTCCCGGGATCTCAAATTCGGGTTCCGCGCGCTCAGCGGGGACGACATCAGCCCGCTCGATTAGCGCCTGACTCCTCAATTCTCGCGCCTTCAACTCCTCCACTGATATCGCCGCGGCCGGTCGGGCGGATAAGATTTCGGGCCTGCTCGCCAGCGACCCAGTCGACGCTCTATTTAACTCTGGGCGACGAGACTCCTCGGTTACGCTCGCCGAAACTTTTGCTCTCGCCTGCTCCGTCTTCCTCGCCACCCCCTGCGTTCATACACTCCTTCCTTCTCCTCCTTCTCGAGGGCTCGCCGTCGCCTCCATGACCAAAGGTCAGACCAGCAAGATGGAGGAGAGGAAGAAGAAGAACAAGGCGGCGGCTGTTCAACCGCGGCAGCGGCCGTTGCCGGCGGGGTGGATCCAAGGAGACTTCCTCCCCTCCACGGTGCGGAGGGAGATCTGCTGGAGCTGGTGGAGCATGAAATGCTCGTGCATAAGTCCTGGAGGCTGCCGGCGGACGACGAGGTCGAGCCGGCGCCACGGGAGGGGGAGCGCGTCTTGCTCCTCAGCCATGTTCATAGAGGTTTTTCTTTGCCCCCGCATCCCTTCTTGAAAGGCATCATGAATCACTTCGGTGCTCAACTCCATCACTTTCCTCCGAATGCCATCGCCCATCTTTCTGCCTTTATCGTTTTGTGCGAGTGCTTTATCGGTTGCCCCCCCATTGGGGTTTGTTCAAACACATCTTCTCCGCCCGCTCTCAAACCATCAAACGTCTTAGTCACTCGGATGATAAGACGCACCTCCTCCAGCTCTGCGGGGGATTAGGGTTCCAGAAGAAGACTCGGAGCAGCTATCCTGCTCTCTAGTTGAGCGAGTCGGTTAGGAACTGGCAGTCGACGTGGTTCTACTGCCAGGACATCGCCTGTCCGAATGCATCGGCTGGGCTGCCTCCGTTTAGTCTAGACCGGCCCACTCCTCCTAAGCAGCTCGCGCTCTCGAAGGCCGAGAAGAACGACATCCAGCCTTTGGTCGAGGCACTCGTGGATGTCGTCAGGAGGGGGGTCACCGGCATAGACCTGCTGGAAGTCTTTCTTGGTCGGCGGATCCAGCCGCTGCAGGCTCGCGACCATGCTATGTGGCACTACACAGGGCCCGAGGAGTCCACTCGGACCAACGTGGTGGGCATAACCGAGGAGAGAGTGACCTCGTGGGTGCTCCAAATCACGGGCCCTTGTGAGAACCACAAAGGAGCTCGCCGAGTGAAGCCTTACAGCGCGGACCACCCTCCATCGAATCATGTGAGTGACATGAGCCGAGTGCATTGAACTGTCTTAATTCCAGTCGCTTACTTATATCTCCGTGTGATGTCTAATGTTTCCGACTGGACTTCATGCAGGCGTGGACCAACTGGTTCTCCCCCGTATCGAATGGGAACCCGGAGGAGGAAGAGGAGGAAGGCAGCCAGGAGGGGAGCGTGGAGAGCGCCGAATACGTCTCCGACAGCGGGGAGTCGGAGGAGGAGGACAGCGAGGAAGAGGAAGAGGATAAAGAGCGAGACTCGCCACCTCCACGGCCGGAGTATCGGAGTAAGCGTCGACACGAGCCCGCCATCCCTTCAGCTCCTCCTGCGTCGTCGAGTGCTCCGCCTGCTGCTCCGGTGGTCCCGAGTGTTCGAGGCACCAAGAGGGCCAGGGACGCAGCCGCTGAGCCCGCAGGCCAGTCTTCCAGGGCGCCCAAGCCGAGTGGGCCCAAACCTCGGAAGGCTCTGCCGCGAATGAGGGTTGCCATCCCCGTCACCTCCACGTAAGTGAATCTAACTTTCGGCTCTTTCTGTTATCCGAGTGAACTCCTGCTTTATAAGTCGAATGGACTTCACTTGACAGGGTCGCCACTTCTGCAACCTCTCCGGCCCGCCAAGGGGACGACCCCATGGACACGGACAACATCGTTTCATCCCAGCCAGGTGTGTTGTAGGAGAGTCGGGTGTGTTGTTCCTGCGGACTGCGCCATTCTTTCTTTTTTTGAGACGTCGTGTCATTCGGCTTGTCAGGGGAGATTTGCTTGGACGAGGACGACCAGGGGAGAGCCGACCCCGCCGTGGAGCCTGTCCTATAGCCTGTCTCCGAGGCTGCTCCTCCTGCTGCCCCCCTGCAGCCGATGCTCCACCGACCGAAGCGCCTCCACCGACTGAACCGGTGCATGTGGGGGAGGAACCGACTGGGGCGAACCTTGGGATGCCCCAGGAACCTCCCACGATTCCCGGTTCATCGAATGCTGAATTCAGCATCCGGCGTGTTCCAGAGGAGCAGGTGGGAGCGGCCAAGGGGGCCATGGTGCAGGCGGAGTTGATGGCTGGAGAAGCCAAGAGGTCTTATGACTCCGTTGCGGCCTTGTACCAGCGGAGCTTGGAGCTGCGCGATGATATCCGAGTAAGTAGTCTAGTAAGTATTTACTTTTCTCCTGTAACCCACTGGGTGGTATTTTTTTTGCAGTGGGTGTAGTCCCCGAGACTTCTGTCGAGTGCTTGCACCGACGGTTGTCTTTATAAATTTTGCCTTTAGTTTGGTTGTGTCTGTAGATAGGATTGCCGAGTGCGAGTACTTGTCGTAGTCGGAGCGCTCTTGCGGTAAGAGTCTCCGAGGGTAAGTTGCACGCAGGTCGGGTAGTATTGGCCTCTGAGGCGTAGGTGAAAACATGCATCTCAATAGGGCAGGCCTGCTTGAGGTGCATGCTAGTGGGGTCACTCTTAGTGAACCCATTGGGTGTAGTCCTCGAGACCGCTGTCGACTGCTTGCGTCGGCAGGGGTCTGAAGAACTTAGACTGTGAATTGATAAACTTGTTGATTACCCTTTGTTTCTTGGTGGCAGAAAACTTGTGAAATGGGAACGGCCTATGAGGCCCTGAGGGCGGAGAGGAACCAGGTCGCTGGTGAACTTGATGCTGCTATGCTCGCCATGGCCGGCATTAAGGATGCTCTGGAGGGACGAGAGAAGTCCCTAGAGGAGGCTCGGGAGGCGAACAAGGTTTTGATAGAGGAGGTGGAGAGACTGAAGAAACAGAGGACTGAGCTGCACAATTAGATGGCCGTTCGGAACAGACGATGGACAGCTCAGGAGAAGTATGTCAACGACTGGGCTGTGCAGATGATGACTCGTCTCGCTGGTAAGTCTTATGTTTTGCCGAGTGCTTCTACCATGTGCTCTACACTCGGTTTTTATTGTCTGCTTGCCCGTTTGTTGCAGACTTTTGCGGTGACGCTGAAGCTGAAACGGCGGCTGTGGAGCGGTCCATTAAGGACAATGTGCCACTCGGTGAGGACGCTAACCGGGATCTGCTCCGGGCGCATATCCGCGTAGGAAAAGTGGGTCCTTTCATCAGCCGACTGAGAGAAGTCGTTGGCCGAATTGACAAGGAACTTTGGCCAGAAGACGAGCCGCGGCAGGAGATGGAGACTCCGTTGGCACGACTGGAGGAGATTCCGAGCCGAGTGCAATCGTGGAAGAAATCGGCAGCGCATTGCGGTGCTGATGTTGTGCTGTCCTTGGTCCGCGTCTATTGCAAGGAGGTGCGGGAAGAGAAGCTGAAGACATTGAAGGTCGCCAACACGAAGAAGCTTCGATTCAAAGACTTCATGGAGACGTTCCTTGAGACTGCTACCCACATCGCTGATGGAATCGACTTGGACACTTTTGTGGAGCCCTCCAGTCCTGGCGCTGGCCCAGCTGACGCGTAATAAAACTTTATCCTCGGTATGCCGAGTGTTTACCTGTAAGATACTCTGGCCACTTCTGTTGGCTGTCATACTTTTAAATCGGTGCGGGTAAGCTTGATCCGCACCGAGTCAGCTATCGTTTCTGGACTTTTGGAATCGGAGGGAAAACATTTAGTCTGTTGTTTGAATGCTATTTCGAGTGCAATGCTTAGTGCGTACTCGGAGAAGATTAATACTTAGGTGATTCTTGATCACAGCTAAGTCCCCGAGTGTGACGCGTAGTGCACACTCGGAGGATGTTAGTACTTAGGTGCTTCTTGGTCACATACAAGTCTCCGAGTGCGACATGTAGTGCACACTCGGAGGAAGTTAGTACTTAGGAGATTCAGGATCGCAGCTAAGTCTTCGAGTGCGACGTGTAGTGCACAATCGTAGGAAGTTATTACTTATGTGATTCTTGATCACAGCTAAGTCTCCGAGTGCGACGTGTAGTGCACACTCGGAGGAAGTTAGTACTTAGGCGATTCAGGATCGCAGCTAAGTCCCCGAGTGCGACGTGTAGTGCACACTCGTAGGAAGTTATTACTTAGGTGATTCTTGATCACAGCTAAGTCTCCGAGTGCGACGTGTAGTGCACACTCGGAGGAAGTTAGTACTTAGGCGATTCAGGATCGCTGCTAAGTCCCCGAGTGCGACGTGTAGTGCACACTCGTAGGAAGTTATTACTTAGGTGATTCTTGATCACAGCTAAGTCTCCGAGTGCGATGTGTATTGCACACTCGGAGGAAGTTAGTACTTAGGCGATTCAGGATCGCAGCTAAGTCCCCGAGTGCGACGTGTAGTGCACACTCGTAGGAAGTTATTACTTAGGTGATTCTTGATCACAGCTAAGTCTCTGAGCGCGACGTGTAGTGCACACTCGTAGGAAGTTATTACTTAGGTGATTCTTGATCACAGCTAAGTCCCCGAGTGCGACATGTAGTGCACACTCGTAGGAAGTTATTGCTTAGGTGATTCTTGATCACAGCTAAATCTCCGAGTGCGACGTGTAGTGCACACTCGGAGGAAGTTAGTACTTAGGCGATTCAGGATCGCAGCTAAGTCCCTGAGTGCGACGTGTAGTGCACACTCGGAGGACGTTAGTTCTTAGGCGATTCAGGATCGCAGCTAAGTCCCCGAGTGCGACGTGTAGTGCACACTCGGAGGAAGTTAGTTTTTAGGCGATTCAGGATCGCAGCTAAGTCCCCGAGTGCGACGGTTAGTGCACACTCGGAGGAAGTTAAAACTTAGGCGATTCAGGATCGCAACTAAGCCCTCGAGTGCGACATGTAGTGCACACTCGGAGGAAGTTAGTACTTAGGCGATTCAGGATCGCAGCTAAGTTTTTTTTGTGACCGGAGTCTGCGACTGTGGGAGAACTCTGAATCTGCACAAAACTGAATCTGCTGTATATATTATTTCGTCAAAACTTGTTCGTTACACTGCTTCAGTCGACGATCACGTATAAAAACGCTTGAGGAGATCTCCGTTCCATGCGCGCGGCTCGTCTGTCTCCCTCTGAATGTTGTAGAGTCTGTATGCTCCGTTGTTCAGCACCTTGGAGATGATGAAAGGCCCTTCCCAGGCCGGAGCCAACTTGTGGGGTCTTTGCTGATCCACTCACAGCACTAAATCGCCTGCTTGGAATGTGCGACTCCTGACATGACGCGCATGAAAGCGTCGCAGATCTTGTTGGTAAATTGTTGAATGAGTGAGTGCCATCTCGCGTTCCTCCTCCAGAAGATCGACTCCATCTTGCCTTGCTTGTTCTCCTTCAGCTTCGGAGAAGAGTTCGACTCGTGGGGCATTCTGAAGCAGGTCACTCCGAAGGACCGCTTCTGCTCCATAAACCAGGAAGAACGGTGATCGCCCCGTTGATCTGTTCGGAGTGGTGCGGAGGCCCCAAAGGACTGAAGGTAACTCGGTGACCCATGCACCAGCAGCGTGTCCTACCTCTCGCAAGAGTCGGGGCTTCAAACCTTGAAGGATAAGTCCATTCGCACGCTCAGCTTGTCCATTGGATTGTGGATGTGCTACGGAAGCAAAATCCACTCGGATACCCTGACTCGCACAGAAGCCTTTGAACCTGTCCGAGTCGAAGTTTGTCCCATTGTCCGTGATTATGCTGTGAGGTACCCCGAATATGGGGATGATGTCCCTCACAAACTTGACAGCTGTTGAGGCGTCGAGTTTCTTGATGGGCTTGGCTTCTATCCATTTTGTAAACTTGTCGACTGCCACCAACAGATGTGTGTAGCCTCCTTGGCCTGTCTTGAATGGTCCGACTGTGTCTAATCCCCAAACTGCAAATGGCCACACAAGTGGGATCGCCTTTAGTGCAGATGTTGGCTTGTGGGACTTGTTGGAGTAGAACTGACAGCCTTCACATCGGTCAACCATAGCTTTAGCCATCTCGTTAGCCTATAGCCAGAAGAATCCAGCTCTGAACGCCTTGGCGACGATTGCTCTCGAAGAAGCGTGATGGCCGCAGGTTCCTGAGTGAATATCCTCTAGGATCAACTGCCCTTCTTCTGGGGAAATGCAGCGTTGAAGAACGCCTGAAACACTCTCCTTGTACAATTGACCGTCAATGACAGTGAATGCCTTCGACCTGCGAACTATTTGCGGGCTTGAACTTCATCTTCTGGAAGTTCTTGTCTTAGGATATATGCAATGATCGGCTCAGTCTAATCGGGAATGACAACTAGAATCTCTGTGACCAGATCAACCACAGCAGGTACATCGACTTCAGTCGGATCTGTTGCGCTCTTGGGTTGTACCGGTTCTTCTGTGAAAGGACCTTCTTTGACTGAGGGAAGATGGAGGTGCTAGAGGCAGACATCACTCGGGACTGGTCTCCGAGTGGATCCGAGTTTCGCCAACTCGTCAGCTGCTTGGTTCTTCAGTCTTGGAACATGATGAAGTTCTAGACCTTCAAACTTCTTCTCCAGCTTCCTGACTGCATTGCAGTATGTTGTCATGCTGGGGTTCCTTACGTCCCACTCCTTCATCACTTGGTTGACCACCAAATCCGAATCGCCATAGACCATCAGGCGACGGACGCCGAGTGAGATGGCCATGCGTAACCCGTAGAGGAGGGCTTCATACTCTGCCTTGTTGTTGGAGGAATCAAAGTGTATCTTAAGCACGTACTTGAGCTTGTCACCCTTTGGCGATATGATCACAACACCAGCGCCGGATTCATTCAACATCTTAGACCCATCGAAGAACATTGTCCAATGAGCCGAGTAGATGTGAGTCGGTTGCTGTTGTTCTACCCATTCTGCTATAAAGTCAGCCAGGGCTTGAGACTTAATAGCTTTCTTGGCTTCGAAATTGATGTCACAGTACAGCATCTCCATCACCCACTTCGCCACTCGGCCTGATGCATCCCGATTGTGGAGAATTTCCGACAACGGAGCATCAGAAACGACAGATACCGAGTGGTCTTGGAAATAATGGGCCACCTTCTTCGCAGTCATATAGATCCCATAGATAAGTTTTTGATAATGGGGATACCTCTGCTTGGAAGGGGTCAGGACTTCGGAGACGTATTACACTGGCCGCTGAACTTTGTACGCTTTGCCTTCTTCTTCTCGCTCGACTATAAGAACAGTACCGACGACTTGATTTGTAGCCGCGATATATAGAAGAAGGGGCTCTTTACTGAGCGGAGCAGTAAGAACCGGCTGGGTGGAAAGTAGGACTTTGAGGTCGTCGAATGCGACTTGGGCTTCGTCTGTCCACTCGAAGGTATCTGACTTCTTCATGAGTCGGTACAGAGGAAGTGCTTTTTCGCCGAGTCGACTGATAAACCTGCTCAAAGCCGCTAGGCAACCTGTGAGCCGTTGAACATCGTGTATTCTGACCGGCCTCTCCATTCGGACGATGGTCCCGATCTTTTCGGGATTGACGTCGATCCCTCGTTCGAAAACGAAGAAACCGAGTAACTTTCCGCTGGGAACACCGAATGAACATTTGGCTGGGTTGAGCTTGATATCGTACCTACGAAGGTTGGCGAATGTTTCTGCCAAGTCAGTCAGCAGGTCGGAACCTTTGCGTGACTTGACTACGATATCATCCATGTATGCCTCCACATTGCGACCGATCTGGTCGAGGAGACATTTTTGGATCATGCGCATAAAGGTAGCTCCTGCATTCTTCAGACCGAAAGGCATAGTGATGTAGCAGAAGCACCCAAACGGGGTGATGAAGGCTGTTTTCAACTCATCGGGACCATACATACGGATCTGATGATAGCCCGAATAGGCATCAAGAAATGACAAAAGCTCGCATCCCGCAGTCGAATCGACAATTTGATCTATGCCGGGGAGCGGAAAATGGTCGTTCGGGCAGACCTTATTGAGGTGCTCAAAGTCAATGCACATTCGGAGTGACTTGTCCTCCTTGGGCACCATGACGACATTGGCGAGCCACTCGGAGTGGTGAACCTCGCGAATGAAGTTGGCTGCCAACAGCTTGGCCACCTCTTCTTCGATTGCCTTCCTCTTGTGCGTGGCGGACCAGCGCAGGCGCTCTCGAACGGGCCGAGCAGCGGGATCCACATGCAGTCGGTGCTCAGCCAACTCCCTGGGTAAACCTGGCATGTCAGATGGTTTCCATGCGCAGATGTCCCACTTCTCACGGAGGAATTGGGTGAGCTCGGCTTCCTATTTAGGATCGAGGGTGGTGGAGATGTTCGTCGGGGCGGCAAAATCGTCCGTCGGGTGGATGCTGACTTCCTTCGTCTCTCCCGCCGACTGGAACGCGGACTCAGAAGCTGGTTTCTTTGAGCGCATCAGGTCGGCAGGGTCGACTGTCTTCTTGTATTCGTCGAGCTCGAGTACCGCCATCTGATGGTCGGCGATTCTTGATCCCTCTTGCAGACACTCCTCGGCTCGCTGGCGGTTGCCGGTGATGGTGATAACGCCTTTTGGGCCCGGCATCTTCAACTTCAAGTACACATAGCATGGACGTGCCATGAAGCTCACGTATGCCGGGCGGCCCAGAATTGCATGGTAAGCGCTCTGGAAATCCACCACCTCAAATGTGAGCTTCTCCTTGCGAAAGTTTTTGTCGGAGCCGAAGGTGACGTCCAACGCGATCTGGCCGAGTGACCTGGCCTTCCGTCCAGGGACGACTCCGAGGAACTGCATACTGCTCTCGCTGAGTCTGGACATCGGAATGCCCATTCCTTTGAGAGTGTCAGCGTACATGATGTTCAGTTCGCTACCACCGTCCATGAGGACTTTGCGCAGTCGGACTCCTTCCACCACCGGGTCGACGACCAGAGCTTGTCTTCCTGGGGTGGGGACATGCGTTGGATGATCCGACTGATCAAAGATGATCGCAGTCTGAGACCATTTAAGGAACTTGGGAGCAGTCGGAACGGCCATGTTGACCTCTCTGTTCACCAACTTCAATCGACTCTTGCTTTCGACGTCAGCAAAAATCATGAGGGTTGCATGGACTTGGGGGAATGGATCCTCTTTATCCTCCTCATCTTGTTCAGGATTCTTCTCACCCGGTTGCCCTTCGCTGAACCCCTGGATCAGGAGACGACATTGCCGACTGGTGTGCTTCGCGTATATGGGGTTGCCTTCTTCGTCCATCTTTGTGTGGACCGGACAAGGCTGATCCAGGATGGGATTGTTGAACGACTTCTTCTTGGGGGCAGACTGCGTTTTCCCTTTGCCCTTGAACTTGGTGCTGGTCACAGCTGCAGCTTCTGCCTGCGGTGTGGGCGGAACTTTCTGTTTTTGCTTCCGAGTGTTACCTCCGTCGGCATCGCCGACTGTCTTCTGTTTGCCACTCTAGATGCGGTCCTCTTCCTCGCCATTTGCACCGCGAGCTGCTATCTCCATCATCTTGCTCATGGAGATGTCGCCTGTCCGGCCGAACTTTAGGTACAGCTCCCTGTACCGTACGCCTGCCTTGAATGCGCAGACCGCTTGATGTTCGGTGACGTTCTCCAGTGTGTGGTAGAGAGTTGTCCATCGCTGGATGAAGTCGTGCAAGGGCTCGTTCGGCTTCTGGACACAGTGCTGAAGCTCCACAAGGCCTGCAGGGCGTTTGCACGTCCCTTCGTAGGTCCTGATGAACACTCGGGCCAGATCTGTCCAACTGTAAATGCTTGAGGGGGCCAACTGGTTTAGCCAAGCTCACGCCGAGCCGTCGAGCATCAGAGGGAGGTGCTTCATAGCGACATGGTCGTCCCCTCCTCCGATCTGGACTGCTACTCGGTAGTCGTCTATCCATGTTTCAGGCTTGGATTCCCCCGTAAATTTACCGATTCCCGCTGCCAATCGGAAGTTGGGCGGGATGTCAGCCGAGCGGATGGCTCGACTAAAACACTCGGGGCAGGACACGATGGTCCTGCTGCCACTTGGACGATCCAGATCGTGACCATCGCGGTGGGCTCGACCTCTATCGACTCTTCGCTGGGCGATTCGCCCTCTTGCGTCGGGTCTTGGGTCGTAAGTGTCGCCGACTGAACGCCGATCATCATGATGACGGGACCCATAGGTTCCACCCCGCGGAGGGGTGCGCGAGCGGCGGCGATCTTCACGGATCATGGAACGGCTGCCTCCCCTGTGGTGCTGATGGGAACCAGGGCTGTGAACCGACCGATGCGTGTTTGCATGGACGAAACTATTGTGGATCCGATTGTGCGAGTGGGAGACTGCCGAATTCTGCTGCTGCGCCGTGTGCAACAGAGCACGGATCTGCTCGATTCCCCTTCCTACCTCTGAATCAGACGGTTGGAGGGAATCGGCGATCTTGGCAGCTGCAGCCAAGTTGAGGAGAGGTGTGCGGAACAACTCCACGTTGCTCCGCCGGGTGTGCCGACTGGCGGAACGACGAGACGAACGGCGTGCACCGGGTGCTTCACTGACTTCGCGCTCGCTCCGGCCGGCCTGATGGGGATCTTCATGGGTGTTGACCATGTGTACTTCTGCTGCAGGCCCGCGGCCCGTGTACTCGGAGGGGAGCTCAGTCGAAACCGAGCCCGAGCACTGGGAACGCGGGGCAACCACAACAGACTCCAGAACTACCACTTGAGAGGACGCGATTTGACGCGCTCGGGCATGCTGCACCCAACGTTGGAGACGCGGACTGCGGGAACTCTTGTTGCGGCGCATGACGGAGGCGCAAGCCGACAATGGAGCCGATTGTTGGAGAAGAATAACGCCGCGAGCGATAGCACGGAAGTGCGTGGCCCCGCGACGGGGAAGCGCCTCGACGTCGAGAGGCGCCTCCCGAAGCCACGCCGAATCGTCGACGGTGAAGGAGAGAGCGCTGAAGAGGATTTGGTGACCCATGCTCGAATCTCCACCAGACGACATGACGAAAGGAAGTAGTCGCAAACTCGCCGGAAGTCGCTTAGACGCCTGCCCCACGGTGGGCGCCAACTGTCGTGGGTGTAAGCCTGACAGTAGATGTGTGGGGTACGAATGAGATGGGCAGAGTCCTAGCTACGGCGAGGTTGTATGAGTTCAGGCCCCTCTGCGGTGGAGGTAATAGCCCTACGTCTCAGTGCTCTCGGAGCTTGTTACCGAGTGTAATATGGAGTACAGTGATTCGCTAACCCTTTTACCAGTGGGGGAGGGCGGCTTATATAGAGTGCGCTGCCCTCCACAACGGTTCTGACTCAGGGGTGGAGTAGTGGCGATTGAATGCGTACGTTACAAGTAACGTATGCTCTAAATGCTAATAAATGCACCCGGAAACGTACGACAGTTTCCCTCCAGAGAGGTTACGATGTACCGAGTGTATCCAGTCGGTTGGCCTGGTGCCCTCCGAATGCTAGTCTCCGACTGGATGATTCTGGGCCTGTTACCGACTGGATGATGGGGACTCCTTAATTCAGTCGGGGCAGACTTTAGGTCCTGTCCTTTGTGTGGGGTAGTCCTTGGGTAGGACATGTACGGCAGGCCTATGACCCTACCCTAGGACTATGACCCCATCACTTACCCCTTCGACCTCATGAAGAATCAACGGAGTTCTACTTCAAAGTAAAGAGGATTTCACCATGCGTTTGAAGAATTGAAGCTACACCAATAGTAGACTCTCAAGACCCGAAGAACTCGAAGACCCTGAAGTGTTCGAATAATTATATGACCATTAGAAGTCCAAACCCCTTTTATATACCCACGTTAGATACGATGATTTGTGAGCCATCATTGGTGTGTGTTTTCCGACGGCCACAACAAAAATCTATTCTCAAAAAATATTGTTTGTATTGTGTGTATCTCCCTCCCTCTCTTACCCATCTCATCCCCAAAACCTCAACCCTACGAGATGGAGTATGAAGCTGGACTTGTAGTCTCTGGACCAATGAGTCAATTGGAGGCTGAAATATGGATTCAGAACATGGAGAACCACTTCGGGAGTAACTTGATCTCAAGGAAGCATGAAGTGGAACACGCTCTCCAGTACTTTACCCAAAGTGCTGCTATCTGGTGGAAAATGCATCATGCCATACAAGGATTTAGTGGAGCAAAAACTTGGGAAGAATTCAAGAACACTCTGTTAAGATCTCGTCTTATTCATAAGTGCTATGACAATCCAAAGGAGAGGACTTGTGCATGCAAGATCTGTGGAGAAATAGGACACACCCAGGAAGAACACATGGATGGATGCACTCATTGTGAAGAAAATCACCCAGCTGAGGAGTGCCCAAGTAGTCAGGTGACTTGTTTCCTTTTATGAGGGAACCACCCACTACCCAGCTCAGTGTCACATTTACCCCAAGGTGCAACAGGTTGTCAAGCAGCAGAAAGATGCAGTGAAGGAAACCCTCAAGAAGAAGATTCTAGACGAACCGGTGATGAACAAATATATTGAAGACCCTGATGGACAAGGTCTGACCAGATTTTTCTCCAATGCATGCTACTCATGTGGAGAAGAAGGACATTATTCACAGGATTGCACGAAGAGAAGCCAAGAGTATCTGGGAAACTTCCCGAAGGAAGAAGTGGAGTTTGATCCACTTGAAATATAAGAACTGGCCAAAATGAAGGAGTCCAGAAAGAAGAAAAAGTACCCTCGGAAGAACCAAATCTCTGGAGACATAGACCTGAGTCATGTCAGATGTTACAAGTGTATGAAATTTGGCCACCACAAATACATGTGCTCAGGAAGGAAGCCGGGAATCCAAGGAGCAAAAGCAGAAGCTAAGAAGCCTCGAGACTTGTCAGAAATCATTTGCTTTTGTTGCAAGGAAGCAGGACATTTTGCTAGCGATTGTCCGCAAAGGAAGAAAGCTAGAATGGAGTAGTTAAGTTTTGACCATGGCAATAAGTGTAATCTGAAGCACTCTTGTTTTTCATAAGATCATGGAGTGAAATTTTTGTAACAGAAATCCCTGAGATTGTAATAACATCATGAATAAATGGAATTTATTGTCTCATGATTGTCTATGTTGAACCGTATGTGTTGTTTCTCTTCAAGCAAAGCTCTCTGAACAATTATGAGGATATGAGAAAATATGGTTTATGCAGGCATGAGTATAATTCATTTAAGTGTGGTAGTAATTAGTAAACCCACAGGATCCACTGAGAAGGAATGTACCATGATTACCAAGGAGACATATACATTCCTCTGAGTACCTATTTACTGACATCTGCAGATGACCACTCTCTACGAGTCATTCCTCAAGGGCCCAGAAACGATCATGACCCTGACCAGTGATCATGATTACCCGAAAATCCTGAAGGACATGATGAAGCACATTCATCTTGAAGGAGATGCAGTCTACAAAGGCTACCCATTCATGGAAAGTGGAGTGGAACTTTGGTACGTGGAAGTACACCTCTACCATGTGAAAGGAGTTTGTCCAAAGACTATGTTGCAATACTTTTTCATTTCACGCGTACCACGAGCAACCTTCTTTGATGCAGTTCGTGAAGCTGCCATGGAAGCCATACGTCAGATTGGAGAAATACTTGAAGCAAGACTCCGTCATACCCATGAATACCTGAGTGAAGTACGTGCGGAGATGATGGAGATGAAGCTCATGACCACCATGATGAAGCAAAAGATGGATGATTTCAAGGAGCACCTCGGAAAGTTCCAGTGGAACTAAAGTACCTCCAAGAGAGGCAGATGAATAAAGTTGGCAGAAATGCTTGACCATACCGAACAATGTGGATGGCAGCATCTGTAATAGAGTACTTTTGAATTGGAGTTTTTTTTGATAAGAAATTAAGGATGTAACAAAGGATTGATTATGAAATGAATATGATTTATGGAAAGAAGCTATGATGGATCAGCAAACGTTTTCTTAGGAGCATACGAAAACCTGAGAGTTGTGAAGATACGATAGATGTTTCGTTCAGCTTGCAGAACCGATGGATTATCCGAACTTCGTTCGTTGACAAGAGAAATTCTGCAACGCTTGTGAGGATGCCCAAGTGTTAGAATGCGAGATTCGCTAAACCTTATAAAGAGAAATGATTTGGGTGCGGAATGGATTGATCACCATGATGACTTACTCTATCATTTATCTTGCTATTCGGAATGGTAAATCTGAGAGACTTACCCATAGTGAGAGACGACGTTCTTTGAAGCTTTTGTTTAAGCCTTAGAGTGGTATAAGAAAAGCCCATGTACATGGCATTTGTTGTCACACGTAGGAAATTTTACGGTGAGAGTGAAACCAAGACCCCTCTCTGCAGGATAACCACAAATGGTAGACCACCATGAGAACCATCGATATGTTATTTAGAATTGACCACGAGACTGTCAGTTAAGAAGACCTAGTGATGGAAGAAGCTTATATCAACGGGAGAGCATCACCAAAGGATTTAATATGAAGACTGTGCGATGTCAGTTGCCCAAAACCCCAGAGGATCGTTAAAGCATTTTGAGGGACCAGTATCTCTCATTTTAAGTGTGGTAGCATCCCACCTTGCCGGAGATTGGATTTGTTAGAAGACCTCCAAAATCTAAACCTTTTCTTTCTAGCCTCTCCGAATCTCGAGGACGAGATTCATTTTAAGTGTGGTAGTTTGTAACATCCCAAAATTATAAATTTTGGAATGTTAATATAATTATTAGATTGATTGTTTGTTTGTTTGCTGAGTGACTGAAACTTGTGTGAAATTTGAAACTTTTTGAAACTTTTGAATGAGAGGGAATAAAATGACTTTCCCCTTCTCCGTGAATTCAAATTCAAGCTTTTAAAAACAAAGAGAGAAGATAACATGACTTCTTCAACTATAAAGAATTTGAACGGAGATATTTGCATTGAATTCTTTTGCATTTCCATTCGTTTTCTTCGTGCAACAAAATGCCGGGAAATACATTCTAGAGCGGAGGAACATGACCCTCGAACCCACGGGCATTTTGAAAGTTATTTGAACCCTCAAACTTAGAGGATCATTTGAAAATCATTTGCAAAAGAAAGTAAACCTTTTAAGAAATTTTGTGAAAATAATTTTTTCTGAAGTTTTTATTTTTGCCGTGGAAAAATGCCCATCATTTATATTTTCTTTTTCTGATAATTTTAGTATATAAAAACTCTTTATTCCGAATTGATTTGATTTCCTTTTTAACGTTTTAGTTTCCTAGTTTTGAAAATAGGAATAGAATCACTTTTATTAGGAAATAGGAGCTGGCCCATTAAGCACTTTCCAAATTTGGCCCAAGAAGATCATCTTCTTCCTCCCCTCTTCCTCACGCCAGAGAGAAAACATGCCATCCATGGACAGAGAATCCCCACCTCCGGGATTCGCGAAATCCTTTCCTTCCCATCGCCTCCCGTCGCCTCTATAAGAAGCCTCGCGTCCTCCGCGTTCCATTCCCGTTGAAACCGCCGCCTCTCCTCGCCTCTAGCTCGCGCACCCCTCGCCGGAGTCGGCACCGGAGAACGTCACCAGAAGCTCGCTCCACCTCGCTACACCTCGCCAGGAACCTCTCCACCTCGCGGCACCCCCTCCTCCACTTCGGCCACAACCTCGCTGCACCCCTCCACCCCCTCCATCGCCCCCTGCTGCCCCTTCTCCACCTCCCCATCGCCATTGCCACGAGCAGCAGCACACCAGCAGTTTTTTTTCCACCACCTCGCCCCCTACAGCCACCCCTCCACGTCGCCACCACTCCCCCCCAGGAGCCCCACCGCCCCCTGCCACCCCCCTCGCCCCCCTTCGTCGCCGGCGACCCCCCCACCGAAGCCCCACCCCATCGGCCACCATTGCCTGCGAGGGAGCTCTCCCAGCCGAAGGTAACCTCTCCTCTCTCTGTTATTTCTCTTTTATTGTTTTGTAGCCCTTAGATCTCTAGTAGATGGTGTAGATTAGATCTTAGGATAACCTTTCGGTTTAGAGTAGAAAACCAGCGGTTTTTATTTCACTTATGTTTTAGCCAGCCAGTTTTATTAGCCTCGGCCATTTGCTCCAAACATTGCAACAAACAACACCCGCAGCCTATAGCAACATGCCACGTGTACCCCCTGTTCGATACTAGTTAGTTTCAATTTTTCTGCCTATTTGCAAAAACAGAAAAGTTTCTGTTTTGTTTTGGCTACAACTTTTGATCCAGATGTCCAATGACATTTATTCTTTTTCCAGTAGCTCACAAATTTCCTGTAGTTTCTAAAAACATATAATTTGTCTATGTTTGAAATTTTCAAATATAAGTTAGATCAGATTTAGTTTAAACCTTGTTTTGCCTATTCCAGGAGTTTAAATATAGCTTTGAATTTGATTCCTCTTGGTACTGATCACTAGTGATCTTATTTATCTGTGGTAAAATTTTCAGATTTGTTTGAGTATTTTAGCTCACTGTTTCTTGTGAAACAATTTCTGTTTCACCTCTTTTAGGATTTTGGCTAATTCCTTTTCCACTTTTGTTTTAAAATATTTTTTTTATTATTTCAGTAATATTATGTTTTGTTTCTGTTAGTTAAACAGTAGTTTTGCAACAAGTTTTTATTTTATATTTATTTGTTTTCATGAAATCAATTCTAGTTCGTTAGTAACTTGCAATTGTTTTCCGCACTGTTTCGAATTCCGTTTGGGAATACTTTCAAAAAGTTTTGTGAAAAATACTTTATGTTATCTTAGTTAAACTTATACCTTAGTTCCTTGTTATTATGTTCTGTTAGACAAAAACTATTTAGTGCTTGACGTAGTAGAAGACTCCCTAGTCTTATTTGAAGTTTCCTTCGGATTCCTATTCGCTCTCTCTTTTGTTTTGATTGCTAGAATGATTGCTAGTATGAGTGCTTATGTGAATGATATGTTTGTTATATAGATTTCATCGGAGAGTGGCGAGTAGTCTATCAAGTTATTTTCTCGAGAAATTCTTCTTCGTCAACATCACCAGGCAAGTCACTTTGATCATACTATCACCTATGTTTCATGCATCGTAGTTCTACCATCCTATGCCCAAATTGCATGCTGCTTAGGTACTTGGAAATTTTAGTATAAGTTGTAGTATCATGTGGTAGGCACACAACAACCCCGATACTTGGCCCCGGGACGACAAAGTTCATATTGCTATGCTTGAGTAGACAGGATTTCGGTTGAGTGCATAACACGAGTGATGCGAGGTTGATTAAATAATCAAGACCGGTTAAGACAAGATTTTCAAGACCTCGGACGCAATGCAACTCTGGGTGAAGGACGGTTAATCGGCTCCCTGGAGAACCCATTGGATGCCCGGGATGCTGGGGACGGCCATGACATCCTGCGGAAAGCTTCACCCAAGCTCAAAGAGACGGACGGATATTTTCAAGACCCAAGGCTTACCTGCACAGCCACAAGTCATTATGGGTTGTGGCTTGGTTGGAAAACATGGCGACTCTGGACAGGCGGTGCTAGCAGATGTAGAAGAACGGTAGGAATGGATGGGCACCGACAGGGATTCAGAGGGACCCGTATTCATATAGCCGCGAGCGGCTACACTCCACATCTCAAGCAAGTCACACCAGGAGCCGTCATGATGACCCACCCACGGTGTCCAGCAGTGAACAACGACAGTCTGTGCATATCAACCCGCCTAGGATGCCTAACACCCGGGCTCAAGACCTCGTGGATGTAGCACAAGCCGCTCGCCTGATGGAGACGGTAGCCGCAGCGGGTCAAGGCTATCCGGATTATGTGGTTCCTTCCCCCACTCAGGCCGAGCCAGGTGGTAGGAACATTGGGATACCGTGTCTGTCACCCGCCCTCCGCAACGAACGCATGCCGAAGGACTTCAAAGGCCCATGCAAGGTTCCCAATTACACGTCGGATCTAGAGCCAGGGCATTGATTGAAAGCGACGAGCTTGCAATGGATATGCTTGATGTTAACGAAGCAGTATGCACCAAGTATTTTACAATGATGCTTGAAGGGACGGCTAGCACTTGGCTGAAGAACCTGCCTTCCAACTCCATCAACACCTAGGCCGAGTTGAAGGAATGTTTTGTCAAAAACTTCCGAGGGACTTGTAAGTGCCCGATGACTATTGTCGACTTACAACACTGCGTCCAGCGCCCGGATGACTCGGCCCATCACTGGATGTGGCTGGTAGCAGAGGTGATTAACTCATCGGATTGCATTTCGGCGGCTCAGGCCGTGCTGATCTTGGAGAAAAACTGTCACTTCCAGCCTTTGGTGTTGAAGCTTGGGCAACTCAAGCGCAAGGTACATGATATGGGAGAACTTATGGACACCATGACTAGGTATGCCGAGTCATACGATATCAAAGATCCCAAAGAGGATGATGAAAAAACTAGCATCGCCAGAAGGGGGGAGTCATCCAGAGGACAATCTCAGTCCAAGGGGCGAGGCAGCTACAACCCCGCGGGTCAAGCGAAGAAAAGGAAGAAGGAAGGCGCCACTGATTTTGTTGCCAATACTAACAGTGGGAACGGGAACCAACGTCAGAAGAAAAGGGGCTTCAACGGGAAGAAACCATGCAACTATCATGAGATGTTCAAGGGCCCCTGCCCACAACATACCACAGCGGAAGGTCCATCCACCCATTCTTGGGAAGAGTGCTATGTCATGGAGGAGTTTCGGGCCAAGGCACTCAAAAACGGCCAAGGAGATAATCATGGCGGATGCCCGGATTAGTTTGGGTCCGGCAGCTCACACAGAAATTCGTTTGGTGATTTTCCTGACCCAGGTCCAAACGGCAGGTCGCAGGCTAATGCTTGGCAATATCAAGTAGAGAACAACGAGCAATATAACGCGCAAGGCGGTTTTCAGCAGCAACTTCAACAAGGCGGCTCACAACAGCAGCATGACAGCGGCGGATTCCAGAACAATCCTAAATAGTTGAACGGTGGGCAGTATCATGTGTTTACCACCAGTACTTGCAAAAGGGACAAAAAGGTCAAACACAAGACCTTCAGCATCATTGAGCCAACGCTCCCGAGGTATCTTAATTGGTCCGAGCAGCCCATTATATGGAGCAGGGAGGATCACCCGCCCCGGGTTGACAACCCTGGCGACTTAGCATTGGTCGTGGCGCCACAGGTAGGGGGCTATACCCTCTCCAAAGTCCTCATAGACTGAGGCAGCAGTATAAACATCTTATACTACGACACTTTCCGAAGAATGAATTTCTCGGAAAGCGATTTGATGCCATCCTCTACGGTCTTCCCTGGCATTGTCCCGGGTAAGTCGGCATACCCTGTAGGGCGGACTAAACTTAATGTGGCTTTTGGCACCGAGTCTAACTACAGGAGAGAGTCCCTCATGTTTGAGGTGGTCAAAATCAAGAGTCCTTACCACGCGCTTTTTGGTCGGTCGACTTATGCCCTCTTCATGGCCCGCCCATGTTATGTCTACCTCAAGCTTAAAATGTCAGGCCCTAAAGGAACTATCACGATCAGTGAAGACCGGAAGATAGCTCAGGAATGCAAAGAGGGAGACGCTACTTATGCTGAGTCGGCCTGTGCACCTGAAGAGCTCAAGTTTCATTAAGCCAATGTCGACCTAGCGGAGATGACCCCGCTCAAGAAGCCCACGATTGATTCAGAGTTGCCCCTTAAATTTAAGCCAACAGATGATACTAAGCTGATGGATTTCACGCCCGGTGACTCTTCCAAGCAATTCAGCATTGGGACGGGTCTGGATCCCAAATAGAAAAGCGTGCTCATCGAATTCATCCTTGAGAATCGGGACATCTTTGCATGGAAACCTTCTGACATGCCGGGTGTACCAAAAGAATTCGCTGAGCACCACCTTAACATTGATCCCAAGATGAGGGGCGGAAGTAGCCCGGCTTCTGGTCGCTAGTTTCATTGTGGAGGTTATTCATCCAGAGTGGTTGACCAATCCGGTTTTGGTACTCAAGAAGAATGGTACCTTCCGCATGTGCATTGACTACACTAACCTCAACAGAAATTGCCAGAAAGACCCTTTTGCCCTCCCTCGTATCGATCGAATCATTGACTCTACGATGGGTTGCAAGCGTCTGTGTTTTTTGGATGCATACTCGGGTTACCACCAGATCAAAATGGCTTCGGAGGATCAGGAGAAGACGTCGTTCATAACTCCCTTTGGTGCCTTTTGATGTGTCTATGCCGTTTGGGCTTAAGAACGCGTGGGAGACTTATCAACATTGCATCCAGAATTGCCTACATAGTCAAATTGGGCGCAACGTTCATGCCTATGTTGATGACATAGTGGTGAAATCCTAGAAGAAAGAGTCACTCTTAGAGGATCTTAAGGAGACTTTTGACAATCTGCGTGTGTATCATATGAAGCTTAACCCGACCAAGCTTAACCCGTCCTGCAGAGAAGTTGTTGGGTTTGTTGGTGTCAGAGCGAGGCATTGAGGCTAACCCAGACAAGATCAAGGCGATCACTTCACTTGGCAAGCCGGCCAATATCAACCAAGTTCAGCGCATGGCGGGTCGTATTGCGGCTCTGAGCTGGTTCATAAGTCGCATTGGGGAGAAGGCTACCCCTCTTTATCAGTTGCTCAAGAAAACAGACCGTTTTGTGTGGACGGACGCGGCAAATGAAGATTTTGAGGCCTTGAAGAAACAACTGGCTGAGCCGCTCGTTTTAGCCGCTCCTGTTGACAAAGACCCTATGCTCCTGTACATTGCTGCCAACTCTAAGGCCGTAAGCATTGAAGTGGTTGTCGAACGCAAAGAAGAAGGAAAGGAATATTTGGTCCAAAGGCCGGTGTACTTTGTCAGCGAAGTCTTAACGCTCTCTAAACAGCGTTATAAACACTGGCAGAAGTTGGTTTTTCGGATCTTCATGGCGATTCAAAAGTTGAAGCACTACTTCCAGGAACACCCGATGAAGGTAGTCAACTCTGCACCACTGGGCGACATTATACAAAACCGTGAAGCAACCGTACAAATTGCACAGTGGGCCATCGAACGTGGTCCTCACCACGTGAAATACACGCCTCGCACGACCATCAATTCTCATGCCTTAGTGGATTTCATCAACAATTGGACCGAGTTGCAAATCCCAGAAGATAGACCTCTTCACACGTATTGGACTATCCATTTCGATAGGTCTAGGCAGTTGGAAGGCTTGGGGGCTGGCGTGGTACTAACTTCACCTCAGGGTGACAAGTTTTGCTATGTCCTCCGACACATGTTCCCGTGTACTAACAATGCGGAAGAATACGAGGCTTTGCTCCATGGGATTAGGATTGCCAAAGAGATGAACCTCAGTCAAGTCAGATGCCTGGGCAACTCAGATCTGGTAGCACAGCAAGTCTCTGGAACACGATATTCCAGGGATCCGTTGATGGCGGCTTACATATGTGCTGTGTCGGATGTGGCGGGTCACTTTCATGGTTATGAGGTTGATCACATCGATCGTCAACTCAACGAAGCAGCTGATTCTCTTTCACGACTCGGGTCGCCGCGTAAGCCGATTCCCCCTAATGTCTTTTTGGATATTTTATGTAACCCATCGATGAAATTGGCTTTTGAGGAGGATATAGCGGTTCCTGAACACAAGTCTCAACTTGTGGCGGCTCTCCACGCCACTCCGGATTGAGCAGTCCCTTACATGGCATATTTTGCGCGAGGCGAGTTACCTGCTGATAAGTTGCTGGCCCGCCAAATTATCCGGGATGCAAATCCATGGTTATACATAGAGGCAAGTTGCACAAATGAAGCACTTCAGGATTTTTTCAAAGGTGTGTCTAGTCCGAAGAAGGGTGTGCGATTCTTAATGAGATCCACTCTGGCGACTGTGGTCATCACGCCAGGTCGCGCTCTTTGGTGTCCAAAGCCTTTAGGCATGAATTCTACTGGTTAACGGCTCACGCAGATGCTGAGGACATAGTGCGAAAATGTGATGGATGCCAGAAATTTGGATGTGAGATGCATGTGCCGGCTCAGGAATTGCGGATGATCCCAATTACATGGTATTTTGCGGTATGGGCTGGACATGGTCGGCCCCTTCAAGATTTCCTCCAACAAAAAGACTCACTTACTAGTGGTGGTCGACAAATTTACCAAGTGGGTTGAAGCAGTGCCGGTCAGTAGTTGCGATGCAGACACGGCCGTCAAGTTCCACAAAAAGTTGATTTTTCTCTTCGGGTATCCTCATAGTATCATTACTAATAATGGAACTAACCTGTCCAAAGGCGCCATGCAATAATTTTGTGAAAAAGAACACATCCGTCTTGATGTCTCTACAGTTGCACACCCCTAATGCAATGGACAGACGGAGAGGGCGAATCAAGAAATTTTGCGGGGGATCAAGCCCCGCCTTATGTTTCCTCTGGAATGTACCCCGGGATGTTGGGTTGAAGAGCTACCTTCTGTTCTATGGAGCATCAGGACTACCCCTAATCGATCCACTCGTTACACGCCCTTCTTCTTGGTTTATGGAGCTGAGGCGGTGTTACCAAGTGACATTAGGCATGACTCGCCACGAGTCGCCGCTTATGTTGAGAAAGGCAACGAGCTGACGTGTCAAGATTCGTTGGATGCCTTGGAGGAGGAGCGCGACTTGGCACCATCATGGTTGGCGATTTTCTAGCAAGACTTGAGACGCTATCATAGTCGCCGACTCAAAAGGCGAGTCTTTCAAGAGGGCGACTTAGTGCTCCGTTTGATTCAGGATCATACTGGTATGCATAAGTTATCCCCTGCATGGGAGGGACCGTTTGTCATCAGCAAGAGTCTTCACAATGGTTCCTACTACCTCGTGGATCTTTGTCCAGATAGGCCAACTACACAGGTTGAAACAACCCGGCCTTGGAACATTGCCCACTTGCTGTGACATCCTCAACTGTTGCTACAGTAACCTGTGTGATTAAACTACAGTAAACCTATGCACAGGATGCCACGTCACCGTGTTTCCTATCGTTAATCTTGCGTTAGTTCAAAACAATTTGAATTTAAATTTAAAATTAAAGTTAAGCGATAATTTTTTCCGAATGTCAAAATAAAAATGTTCTGATGTGTCGGATATTACCTAGGAGAATTATTCTTTAGAAATTATTAATTTTGAGGGGATTTATTACGCTAAAATAAAATAAAACTAAAATAGAAATTAAAGAGAAATAATAATAATAATAAAATAAAACAACAAAAAAGAAAATAAAAAGGAAAACCCGCCACCTAATCTAGCCCAGCCGGCCCACATATCTAGCCAGCCCAACCCACTAGCCCAACCTAATCACGGGGTATTTAACCCCGCCTTTTCCTACCCCAAACCCTAGCCCAAATCGCACCCCACTCCCCACTTCTCCACCCGCTGCGACGAAGAGCCACGAGGGGATTTTCCCTCGTCTCCCTCAGCCCTCGCCACGCACGCTCGCTTCCCCCCTTGCCCGCTCGCCCCCATTGCCTCCTCCTCCCTCGAGCGATCGACTCACTCCCAGCCCGTCTCCCTCGCTCGATTCTCCCCCAGCTCCACGCAGCCACCAGCTTCCCCAGCCTCTCCCCTCGGCCAAGCCCCTCACCAGCCACTCCCTCGCGCTCCGCCTCGCCCTGCCACTGGGTCCTCCACCACCAGTCGGTGGCCAGCCCTCCGACGGCCCTCCTCCCGCGTCCCTCCGCCTCACCCGGCCGAGCCAACCCTGCATCACCGGAGCTCCCCGCCGTGCCAGATCCACCGTCCACACTAGATCCTCCGCCTCTAGGAGGTCCCCAGCCACATGCGTCTCTGCCTCCCATGGGCCACCTCTCCCACTCTCCAAACCGAGCCAAGCCGGAGCTCCTCACAGCCGGCGGCCTCCGCTAACTCCGTCGGGCCGCCGGTTCCCCACCGCAAGCCGATTTCCACGTCGCCCGCCAGCCGCCTCCGGCACCGGTTCCCCTCCACCGCCTCCTCACTGGACCGCCACGTTTCATCGCCGGCCTCCTCGTCATCCTCCCCTCCCCGGCCAGCTTCCCCGAGCCTCGCCGAACCAGCCTCCCTACACCGCAAGTGAGCCCCAGGCTCTCCCCGTCCACTCTTCCTTTCCTCTTCGGTGACCTCCACCTCACCTTGGCGCCATTTCCCTCCTGCTAGCCAGGAGGAGGAGGAGGAGTAGCCTCCTGTGAGCTGTTAATAGAACGAACAAAAAACAAAATCAAATAAAAAAATGTGTATGTATGCATGTGGGCAAATATGTATTTATGCGAGATTGTATGTATACCTACTTATGTAGATAATATGTATATGTGTGGATGTATGTACACAATAAATGTGCATATATATGTGTGTGTGCGCGTGTGCCATGCGTGTATTGTGTGTGTGTGTGTTCGGCTGGGCAACTGGCTAGGAGATCGGACCCTTTATTTAGATTAGGTTAATCCCCCACTATACCCCCCAACAAATGACACGGAGGCCCCACACAACCCTCTCTGAAAAAGAAATTATAAAAATAATATTTAATAAATAGTTATTTAATTAAATAATTAAGTAGTGAATTAATTAATGAGTTTATTAGTTAATATATGTTTAAGAGTAAATAGATAAATTAGTAATCTGTTAATATAGATAAATAATTAGCCTAATTTAATTCTGTTAATTTAATAGAAGTGAATGACATGTGGGACCCAACTATTTATTAACTCCGGTTAAATTAAAATTAACTGATTTAAGCATGTGTCTATGACAGTGGGACCCACTGGTCAAATTGACGAGTCAATTTGAGAACATTGACTGCTGATTTGAGCATGACATCACGATGATGTCATAACTATTTTTGAACTAAATTAAATCTGTTTAATTCCTAATAATTGAATAAAACTTTTAAAATTAACAGTCATGCTTAGTGTTGCATATGTGCTTTGTATTTATTGTTTCTTCTCCCTCTTTTTACTGGTAGACCCCGAGACTGCCGCTGCTGGCCAGTACGACTACGCCCCATCGACTAGTCCTTTGTCGCAAAGCAACAAGGCAAGCAAACCCCCCCTTGATCATTCCTATATCACCTATGTCTTTCTACCTCCTGCTTGCATTAGCATAAAGCTACTATTGTAGTTAGCTCCTATATCTGATGCATAGCCTAATTTTTGATGAACTGCTACTTTGAGTACCATACTTTAAAATTGTTTAGTATAGGTGGAGCAGTCCTCCCCTCTAACCCCTTATTCCAGTTGCCCCGCTTTCTCATCAATTCTCGATCAATGATCGACGAACCAAGATCCGGCACAGCACTCACACCCCCCTTAGTTGTACGACGCTGCAGAGCTACTATCGAGTACCGAGGGTGACACCTCGCGAAGTACTCTTGATGATACCTCTGCACTACAGGTAGTCGGTCGCGGTTATCAAGGGTGATTCCTCCTTCGCTACTCCCGACTATGTCTTTGTCGTGCAACCCCTCAAGTGTGGGAACCTCAAGGGTGATTCCTCTAGGTCCACCTTGACGGTTACATCGTTCGGAATCCAAGGACGGTGATACCACGGATTCCCCCTGATGTTACAACGATACAGCTACTTGACCATGTTACTGGGATCATTGATGGATATATGTTAGGCGGCTGGATTCCCACATGGTTGTGTCGTTGAGTTAATTAAAATGATAATGGATTTGGGTATTTGATCTGGGTTGGTCAGAAGGCCTTATTACGCACTAACCGTCTGCATGGGAAGAATTATGGGTACTCGACGTCGCGGTATTAATCGAAGCTCTTTAGACATCGGCGATGGAGCGGCGCGCACCCAAGTGGTCCCGAGATGCATCGCTCTTGTATTAAGGGGTTCTAAGACTGACATTGGCCACCCTTGCATCGTACAGGAGCGCAGAGGGCAAGTGGGCCCACGAACCCTTTGTGCTTAGGAGTTAGACTGGCGAGCTGGCCTCTTTGTTGAGCTTAGGTGGGGCTGCGACATGTCGATATTCCGAGGCCGGGCATGACCCAGAAAAGTGTGTCCGACCAGAGTTTTATCGAGCGTGATGGGGAATATGTTGTGCACCCGTGCAAGGAAGAACTTATCTATTCGGATAGCCGTGTCCACGGTTACAGGACGACTTGGAGTTGTGCCCTGATCTTATACAACTACAATTGTTACTTAACTGGAATTAGTTGCTCCGGGATTGCTTCCTTGCAGGGAGTCGAGGGAGGATCTCTGGTCGTGACCTCATTTTAAATTTTTTTGCAACAATATGACTATATATTTGTGTTACTCATGTTCTACTCTTATCAATTGCTGCAAGACCCTTGAAGATGCTAGTACTAGGCCTTCTCCCTCTTTCTCGCATTGCTACATTCAGTCCACATATAAACCCCTCCCTTTGATATTGTTGCATACTTAGCATAGTTCTGATGTAAGTCTTGCGAGTACTTAGGATGAGTACTCACCGTTGCTTTGCTCCCCCTTTTCTCCCTTGATCTGTTGTTGTGACCAGATGATGGAGCCCAGGAGATGGAGTATCCCGCCGACGACGACTGCTACCCCGACGGTGACTACTACGTGGAGGTCGCTGAGGACCAAGAGCAGTTAGGAGGCTCCCAGGCAGGAGGTCTCGACTCGTTCGATCGTTGTATCTTCTGTGCTAGCCTTCTCTAAGGCACCTCATGTTTAATGTATGTACTCAGATATTGTTGGTTCCGCTGACTAGTGTGTTTATCGAGCTTCTGTATTCTAGCCCTCGAGGCCCCTAGCTTGTAATATGAAGCTTGTAGGTTTTATTTGTGTCTAGAGTTGTGTTGTGATATCTTTGCATGAGTCCTCGAGTTTGATCGTACGAATTTGCGTGTATGATTAGCGTACGATTAAATCGAGGGTGTCACAAGTTGGTATCAGATCCGACTGCCAGTAGGTAGCCGCCTTTCCAACTCCTTGGACAAAGTTGAGTCTAGTACTTGAAAAACTTTACTAACACTGATGTTGTGACTTATGGGCCCACATCTCAATTGTGTGGTATTAGTATCTTTTACTCCTTTTCTATACTCTGGGTTCTACTCTCTCATCTCTTTCGGGTTAAAGATTTTACTAACTCTAACTATAGGTTCTTGTAAATACTTCCCCCCGAAGAACCCACAATTCCAGACGATGGCTTGATTTCTCAAAAGACTCTGAACATACTCTTCGATGTTCTCTAGAGAACTTGTGCTCATCGCTACTGCGATTCCCTTCCTTCATCAACCCTTACGGATGAGTACTTACAAATGTCATCCATACCTTCTTTTCCAATTTCTCTTGTTTTTACGAGATGCAAAGAATGATCTTATCGGGGATTCGTCCATCATCAGTTGTTATGGGTTTCGAAAGTTCTTCGAATTGATATTCGATCTTTCGGAATCCCCAATAGCCTATTGCTCTTGACTTTCTCACCTGCTTGCATTATGGTTGAATCCATATGTCTAGCCGCATTCATTAAAATCCTTTGTGATTTTCCTGTAATCTTATTGATTCTACCTTTGTGTGAATGCACGCAATCATCTATTGAAACTCATAAATTATCTTTCCGGCTCACACATCCTTTAAAACAGAGCTGGTTCTCGACAAATCAACTTTTGTTGGTTGTCCATCTAAGTCCATTCAACTTACTTGTATTTGATCAGAGCATCTAATTATGATACACCAACGTGGAAATCCTAATTCCTTTGGTAATCAAGTATCGATATTTTTTGGATGTTCTATAATCCGATGCCTTTTAACTTATCTCCCTCTGATTGAGTAACAATACTCACATGAGGTCCATTGTGGATAGTCAGACCCATCGCTGGGTTATTATCCAATGGCATACTTTACATTTAAAAAATTCTTGTGATTTGTTCCCCTGATACATAATGCCATTGGTAAATTGTGTCTTCTTCCTCTGATAAGGTTGTATCCTGTGCTTTTTCAACCATGCTCTTTAAGCTTGTGTTAATTACTCTTGAAGTTGGTGGCATATGTTCCTAAGATGCCCCGACGGGTTGAACCTATGTCTTCCTAACACGTTATGATCCGACAAGTTCTCATGAGTCTTGCTCTTCTGCTGTTTTGTCGGATATTCTTTCAAAACTACAACATGATAAAAGGCGAGGTGTAAATGGCACATGATGCATTGGGGAAGTGGGAGTCGACCTTGAACTTTGTGTTCATGCCCATGGAAACAACGTTGATCCTATCATAGAAGCTTCTCGTATCAATAATCATTCATTTTGTTGTTTAATCTGGTATATGTGATCTTGTCCTTTGCAATCGTGGTTCCGACCATGATTGTTCTCCTTTGATCTCATATGTAGACAAGTTTAAGTACTTGTCTTCCAGAGATCAATACATTAGTCTAACATCTACTATGTTCTACCTCTAAGTATTACCCTTGTTATCTCGAAAATATCACGGATCTATATAACTTCTTATGAGCTCTTCATCAACTATGATATTTTGTTGATTCCAGTTTTCCTCGTGTTCTGAGTTGGACACTCAAGGACATCGATGAATCAACCGAGTACGCATTGTGATTCAAAAACTCTTAGTAATATGATTTGCTTAGGAGTTTGACCATGATATCTATGTCCTCTATCTCTGGAACGCATTTCCAACTGTGCGTTAATCTCACATCAAGCTTTCCACATCATATTGGTTGTCTTGAAAGGCAATTTAGATTCTAAGCTAGCAGTCTTATCTTTGGTTTCGATAACTTTTCGCTTCATTATTCCTTTACTTGATGATGTCACTGAATGATTACATCTTCATGAAACTTACCGAGAAATGTGTTATGATCAATCCTCAGCATTATGAGCTCTTCCAGGGTATCGATTCGAATGCATGATCATAAATACCATCCTTTCCCCTCGATGAATTGTGAAATCATCATTGATGACCCACAAGTATAGGGGATCTATCGTAGTCCTTTCGATAAGTAAGAGTGTTGAACCCAACGAGGAGCAGAAGGATCTCACAAGTGGTTTTCAGCAAGGTAATCTCTGCAAGCACTGAAATTATCGATAACAAGTGGTTGTGTGATAAGATGAATCGTAGCAAGTAGCAAGTAACAATAGTAACAACGGTGCAGCAAAGTGGACCAATCCCTTATGTAGAAAGGGACAAGCCAGGAGAAACTCTTATAGGAGGTAAAGCGCTCCTGAGGACACATGGGAATTTCTGTCAAGCTAGTTTTCATCACGTTCATATGATTCGCGTTCCCTACTTTGATAGTTTGGTATGTGGGTGGACCGGCGCTTGGGTATTGCCCTTACTTGGACAAGCATCCCACTTATGATTAACCCCTCTCGCAAGCATCCGCAACTACGAAAGAAGAATTAAGACAAATTCTAACCATAGCATTAAACTAGTGGATCCAAATCAGCCCCTTACGAAGCAATGCCTAAACTAGGGTTTAAGCTTCTGTCACTCTAGCAACCCATCATCTACTTACTACTTCCTAATGACTTCCTCTAGGCCCAGATAATGATGAAGTGTTATGTAGTCAACATTCACATAACACCACTAGAGGAAAAACAACTTACAACGCATCAAAATATTGAACGAATACCAAATTTACATGACTACTAATAGCATGACTTATCCCATGTCCTTTGGAACAAAAGTAACTACTCACAAAGCATAATCATATTCATGACCAGAGAGGTATTGAATAGCATCAAGGATCTGAACATATAATCTTCCACCAAGTAATCCAACTAGCATCAACTACAAAGAGTAATTAACACTACTAGCAACCTTACAAGTACCAATTGGAGTCGCGAGACGGAGATTGGTTACAATAGATGAACTAGGGTTTGGAGATTAGATGGTGCTGATGAAGATGTTGATGGTGATGAGTCCCCACCGATGATAGGAGTGTTGGTGATGACGATGGCGACGATTTCCCCCTCCGGGAGGGAAGTTTCCCCGGCAGGACGACCCTGCCGGAGCTCTAGATTGGTTCATCTCAAGTTCCGCCTTGTGGCGGCGGTGATTCCTCTCGAAAGCCTCCTCTTGATTTTTTCTGGAACGAAACCCTCCTCATAGCAAAAGAGGGGGGCAGAGGGCCAGCAGGGAGCCCACAAGCCCCCTAGGCACGGCCAGGGGGTATGCCGCGCCTAGCAGGCTTGTGGCCTCCTGCTGGTTCCCCTCTGGTACTTCTTCGGCCCATTATTTTTTATAAAATCCAAAATAAATCCTCGTTGATTTTCGCGGCTTTTGGAGTTGTGCAGAATAGGTATCTCAAACTTGCTCCTTTTTTAGGCCAGAATTCCAGCTGCCGACATTCTCCCTCTTCATGTAAACCTTGCATAATAAGAGAGAAAAGACATAAGTATTGTACCGTGAAGTGTAATAACAGCTCATAAAGCGATAAATATCAACATGAAAGCATGATGCAAAATGGACGTATCAACTCCCCCAAGCTTAGACCTCGCTTGTACCGAAGCGAAACCGAGATCAATAAATATGCCCACATGTTTAGAGAGAGAGGTGTCTACAAAACAAATATGGACATGCAGGCATCATGATCATAGCCAGAACAACAATAACATCCTATAATCTCTTATGCCAAAGTGATAATTCCTTCACAAAGTAAAGTAAGGATCAAGAAGCTTAATGAGAATTAAGAACCGATAGCCTTTAATCATTGAAGCAATTGCAATTTATCATAACATCAGAAAGAGTCAAATAAGAGCTTGTAAAGCAAATCCACATACACAATCATCCTTTTGTCTTCTACAATTGCTACAACTCACGTGGTACTCATGAGATCAAAGTTTTAGCTGAACATAGAGAAAGATAGGGGCTTATGGTTTCGCCTCCCAACCACTTACCTCAAGGGTAATGTCAACAATAATAGTTCATGAATACTTACTTCCAAGTTGACATATGAATATAGATCTTTCCCTAGCATATGACGTTAGCCAAGAAAAAGGCGAAATAAGGAATTGGTGTAGATCACCATGACTCTTTCAAGGGCAAAAACTAAAGGTACAAGATAGGCCCTTCGTAGAGGGAAGCAGAGGTTGTCATGCGCTTTTGAGGTTTGGATGTGCGACCTCTTAGTGTGAAGGAACATCACCTTATATTGCCTCCTGTGATAAAGAACTTTATTATGCAGTCTGTTGCTTTTATGTCTTCTTCATCACAGGTTTGTACAAAGCTTATTTTCCGCATACTAATAGATCATACATATTAAGGGAGCAATTTTTATTGCTTGCACCGATGACAACTTACTTGAGGGATCTTCTTCAATCCATAGGTAGGTATGGTGGACTCTCATGGCAAAACTGGGTTGAAGGTTTATGGATGCACAAGTAGTATCTCTACTTAGTGCCGAAGTTTTGGCTGATATGAAGTGGAAGCAATCATCACATGCTAAGGGATCTCTAGTCATATAATCATTGTTCGGAACCAAGCAAACATAATTCATTATGTTGTCTTCCTTGTCCAACATCTACTTCTAAGCATGTAATAGTTTAGTGAGTGTTCACAATCATAGATGGTGTCAAAGATGATATATTTATATGTGAACCTCTCCTTCTTTATCACTTCCTATTAATTGCAACAATGACCAAGGTCTACGTTTGTCCACCCTCAAAAAGTTTCAGTCAACATTCTTTTTATATGTGAAGCCATCACTTCCCATAAGATCATTACATGATATTTCATGCTTTTGTTCTATTATCATTCTCTTGATCATGGCATGAGGCAAGGCCCTTAACTAAAACACTCTTTATTATATGGCTCACGTGCTCGAATACATCGGGGGTGACACAAAGCAAAACTCAAGCCTAAAACACTAAGAACTTTATTCTACTAGAGGAAGATAAAACCAAAAAGGAATGAACTAAGAAAAGGTAAAGGCAAAAGGTGTGATGGTGATATGATACCGGGGCAACTCCCCCAAGCTTGGCACAAGCCAAGGGGATTGCCCATACTCATGCTTAGTTGTCTTCCTTTGGAGGTGATGGTGGTGTAGTTGTTGCAACATGGGTTCGATCCTCCGTCTTCCAAGGCATAGGTGCTCCAACATGGAAAGAGACCGAGTCTCCGGAATCCTCAAATCTGCAGCCAACCGTATTGATTTAAATCTATACTCATACTCACAATTTTGGTTCTGCAGGTCATAGATCTGGGCTTGGAGGTGATCAATTCTATCATAGAGCCTGGAGAGGTGCTTCCCGATGTCATTGGCATCGATCTTGTGCTTGTTGGTGAACTCCGTGCTCATCATGTGGTTGGCGTTGAGTCCATGCTCCACCATCCCTTGGCACTTGAAGACTTGTTGCTCCTTTATTTCGAGCCTTACCTCCACGCTTCCGGTCTTCTTCGGCACCTCAACATCACGGATGTGCAGCATCCCCTCACGCATCTTGATAGATTGAGGGTGTTTCAGCACTCCTGCGATGTAGGGATTGATGACCTTCTCGAAGATCTTGTCCTTCGGAGCCTTTGGGGACGTCATAGCAATCTAGATCTGCAGCAGAAACAGGCTCAAAACGAAAACAGAGGATATTTGCGTGATACGAGGGTCAGAACTTTTGGGAGAATATATAATGATTTTTTTCCGACCAGAAGGAGAACTCCGCAAGAAAACATAGTCCGGGAGGCACACGAGGTGGTCACAAGTCCCCCAGGCACAGCCAGGGGGTGGCCTGCGCCTAGCAGGCTTGTCACCTCCTCGTGCGCTTTTCGGACTGCTTTAAATTTTTCTATTTTTTCAAAAATTCCAAAACGGAGAAAAATTCCTACTGGAAAAGTTTTGGAGTCGGTTTACTTACCGAATCACATACCTCTTCGTTTTCGGAGTCTGAAACACACTGATAAATATCCCTTATGTACTCCTCCGGAGTTATGGTATTGATAATATTTCTTTCAACATTTATGGGAGTACGTGAGATATAATGCTTGATTCTTTGCCCATTTACCACTCTCGTAAAATTACCTTCTGTGTTGTTGATCTTGATGGCACCGGAATGATATACTTCCTCAACAATGTAAGGACCTTCCCCTTTAGAGAAAAGCTTTCCTGCAAAAAATCTTAAACGAGAATTATATAGCAAGACATAGTCACCTACATTGAACTCACATTTTTGTATCCTTTTATCATGCCACATATTAACCTTTTCTTTGAACAACTTGGCATTCTCATATGCCTGAGTTCTCCATTCATCAAGTGAGCTAATATCAAATAACCTCTTCTCACCAGCAAGTTTGAAATCAAACTTGAGCTCTTTGATTGCCCAATAAGCCTTATGCTCTAGCTCAAGAGGTAAATGACATGCTTTGCCGTAAACCATTTTGTACGGAGACATGCCCATGGGATTCTTATAGGCAGTTCTATAAGCCCACAGTGCATCATCGAGCTTCTTAGACCAATTCTTGCTAGACCTATTGACAATATTTTTTAGAATTAGTTTAATCTCTATATTACTTAGATCTACTTGACCACTCGACTGAGGGTGATAGGGATATGCAACTCTATGGTTGACATCATACTTAGCAAGCATTTTACGGAAAGCACCATGAATGAAATATGAACCACCATCAGTCATTAGATATCTAGGGACTCCAAATCTAGGGAAAATAACTTCTTTAAGCATCCTGATAGAGGTGTTGTGATCAGCACTACTAGTTGGGATAGCTTCTACCCACTTAGTAACGTAATCAACAACAACTAGGATATGAGTATACCCGTTGGATTTTGGAAAAGGTCCCATATAATCAAAACCCCAAACATCAAATGGTTCAATGACAAGTGAATAATTCATAGGCATTTCCTGACGTTTACTGATATTACCTATTCTTTCACATTCGTCACAAGACAAGACAAACTTACGGGCATCCTTGAAGAGAGTGGGCCAATAGAAACCTGATTGCAATACCTTGTGTGCAGTTCTATCTCACGCATGGTGTCCTCTGTAAGCCTCGGAGTGACACTTCTATAGGATCTGTCCCTGTTCATATTCAGGTACACAACGTCTAATAACACCATCTACTCCTTCCTTATAAAGGTGAGGATCATCCCAAAAGTAATGTCTCAAATCAAAGAATAATTTCTTCTTTTCCTGGTATGTGAAACTAGGTGGTATATATTTGGCAACGATATAATTTGCATAATCAGCATACCATGGTGCACTACGTGAAGTATTGTTGACATTCAATTGCTCATCACGAAAGCTATCATCAATAGGTTGTGGGTCATCAAGAACATTCTCCAACCTAGACAAGTTATCTGCTACGGGGTTCTGAGCACCTTTCCTGTCGATAACATGCAAATCAAATTCTTGTAGTAAGAGAACCCATATGATAAGTCTAGGTTTAGCGTCTTTCTTTTCCATGAGGTACTTAATAGGAGCGTGATCAGTGTGAATAGTGACTTTGGAATCAACTATGTAAGATCTGAACTTTTCACATGCAAACACGACTGCTAAAAATTACTTTTCAGTAGTAGCATGGTTTCTTTGGGCATTGTCTAGAGTTTTACTAGCATAGTGAATAACATTCAACTTCTTATCAAATCTTTGTCCTAGAACAGCGCCAACAACATAATCACTAGCATCACACATGATTTCAAAAGGTAAGTTCCAATCAGGTGGTTGAACAATAGGCGCAATTATCAAGGCCTTTTTAAGTATTTCTAAGGCTTCCTCACAATCATCGTCGAAAACAAAAGAAATATCCTTTTGCAAGAGATTGGTAAGAGGCCTAGAAATTTTAGAAAAGTCCGTAATGAACCTTCTATAGAAACCAGCATGACCAAGGAAACTTCTTATACCTTTGATATCTGTAGGGCATGGCATTTTCTCGATCGCATCAACCTTAGCCTTATCGATTTCAATACCTCTTTCAGAAATTTTATGTCCTAAGACGATGCCTTCATGAACCATAAAGTGGCACTTCTCCCAATTCAAGACAAGATTGGTATCATTACATCTCCGCAAGACTCGATCAAGGTTGTTGAGGCAATCATCAAAAGAAGACCCGTAAACGGAAAAGTCATCCATGAAAACCTCAAGAATCTTTTCACAAAAGTCATAGAATATAGCCATCATACATCTTTGAAAGGTAGCACATGCATTACATCAGCCAAAAGGCATACGTCTGTAAGCAAAGGTATCGAAAGGGCAGGTGAAAGTGGTTTTCTCCTGATCAGATTGTGCAACAGGTATTTGGGAGAAACCAGAATAACCATCTAGAAAGCAGAAGTGTGTGTTTAGACAGTCTTTCTAGCATTTGGTCGATAAAAGGCAAAGGGTAATGATCTTTCCTAGTGGCCTTATTCAATTTCCTAAAATCAATCACCATCCTCTTGCCAGTAATAATCCTCCGTGGGATCAATTCATCCTTATCATTAGAGACAACGGTAATACCTCCTTTCTTAGGGACGAAATGCACCGGACTCACGCAATCACTATGAGCAACAGGATAGATAATACCTGCTTCCAGGAGCTTTAGTATTTCTTTTCTTACTACCTCTTTCATCTTAGGATTTAATCTCCGTTGATGATCAGCAACTGGTTTGGAATCAGGATCGGTTTTAATCTTGTGCTGGCATAGAGTGGGACTAATGCCCTTAAGAACATCAAGAGTATATCCAATAGCAGCACGGTGCTTCCTCGGAGTTTTTAGTAACTTCTTTTCTTCATGCTCTGAGAGGCTAGCACTAATAATAACAGGATATATCTATTTTTCATCGAGATAAGCATACTTAAGAGTATCTGGCAACTGTTTAAGCTTGAACACAGGATCACCCTTTGGTGGGGGTGGTTCTCCAAGCAGTTCAACAGGAAAATTATTCTTAAGGATAGGATATTTTTCAAAGATAACTCTATCTATCTCATCCCTTTCATCCATATGCATATCATTTTCATGCTCAAGCAAGTATTGCACTAAAGGATCAGTAGGAGGCACGACAATAGAAGCTAGGTCAATAATTTCATCCTTACTAGGCAACTCTTTTTCATGAGGTTGTCTACCAAACTTGGAGAAATTGAACTCATGTGACACACCTTCAAAGCCAACAGTGACAGTTTGCTTCTCACAGTCAATATGAGCATTGACAGTGTTGAGGAAAGGTCTGCCAAATATGATGGGACAAAAGCTATCTTGTGTGGTAGCAAGAACGAGAAAATCTGCAGGATACTTCGTTTTACCACACAAGACTTCAACATCTCTAACAATATCCAAATAGCACATAGTATCTCTATTGGCAAGTTGGATAGTGACATCAATAGGTTCCATCTCAACAGGTGCAATCTCGCCTTTAATTTCATCATATAAGGATTGAGGTATTCCACTAACACTAGCACCCACATCACATAAACCATGATAACAGTGATCTCCTATCTTAACAGAAACAACACGCGTGCCAACAACACACCTATGTTTGTCTCTAGCATGAGGTTTAGCAACTCTAGCAGCATCTTCACAGAAGTGAATATCATGGCCATTGATACGTCTCCAACGTATCTATAATTTTTGATAGTTCCATGCTATTATCTTGTCAAACTTTGGATGTTTTGTATGCCTTTTATATCTTTTTTGGGACTAACTTATTAACTCAATGCCAAGTGCCAGTTCCTGTTTTTTTCCGTGTTTTTGACCCTTTTCGGAGGAGGATTTTAAACGGTGTCCAAACGGAATAAAACTTCCGAAAAGATTTTTCCCGGAACAGAAGTTACGCGTCAGACTTGAGAACTAAGGCATGGGCCAGCAGGGGACCCCACAAGCCCCCTAGGCGCGGCCAGGGGGATCGCGCCTACTAGGATTGTGGGCCCCCTGTGGCACGTCTGCCCTACCTCTTCCGCCTATAAATTCAGAAAAAAATACAAAACTGCGTTAGAGATCCACGAAAATACTTGTTTGCCGCCGCAAGCTTCTGTCTCTGCAAGATCCCATCTAGGGCACGTTCTGGTGCCCTGCCGGAGGGGATTCAAATACGGAGGGCTTCTTCATCAACACCATGACCTCTCCGATGATGCATGAGTAGTTCACCATAGACCTTCGGGTCCATAGCTAGTAGCTAGATGGCTTCTTCTCTCTCTTGGATATTCAATACAAAGTTCTTCATGATCTTCATGGAGATCTATCCGATGTAATCTTCTTTTGCGGTGTGTTTGTCGAGATCCGATGAATTGTGGATTTATGATCAGATTATCTATGAATCTTATTTGAGTTTCTTCTGAACTCTCTTATGCATGATTTCATATCCTTGTAATTCTCTTCGAGTTGTGGGTTTTGTTTGGCCAACTTGATCTATGATTCTTGCAATGGGAGAAGTGCTTGGTTTTGGGTTCATACCGTGCGATGACCTCATCTAGTGACCGAAGGGGTAGCGAGGGACGCATCATGTTGTTGCCATCAAGGGTAAAAAGATGGGGTTTTCATCATTGGTTTGAGTTTATCCCTCCACATCATGTCATCTTGCTTAAAGTGTTACTCTGTTCGTCATGAACTCAATACACTAGATGCATGTTGGATAGCGGTCGATGTGTGGAGTAATAATAGTAGATGCAGAAAGTATCGGTCTACTTGTCTCGGACCTGCTGCCTATATGTATGATCATTGCCTTATATATCATCATGACTTTGCGCGGTTCTATCAATTGCTCGATAGTAATTTGTTCACCCACCGTAATATTTGCTATTTTGAGAGAAGCCTCTAGTGAGCACTATGGCCCCCGGGTCTACTTCACACCATATTTTCAGCCTTACTCTTTTACTTCGTTGCACTTTCCGCCTTCAGATCTCACTTTGCAATCAATCTTGAAGGGATTGACAACCCCTTTATAGCGTTGGGTGCAAGCTCTTTTGTGTTCGCGCAGGTACTCTGGACTTGACGCGATTCTCCTACTGGATTGATACCTTGGTTCTCAAACTGATGGAAATACTTACTGCTCCTGTGCTGCATCACCCTTTCCTCTTCAAGGGAAAAACCAACGCAAGCTCAAGAGGCAGCAGGAGGATTTCTGGCGCCGTTGTCGGGGAGGATCAAGTCAAGAACTCACCCAAGTAAGTGTCGCAAACTCATCTCTTGCATTTACTTTTTTGCCTCTCGTTTTCCTCTCCCCCACTTCTGAAAATCAAAAATTTACAAAAATATTTGCCTTTTTCGTTTGCCTTTTTCATTTGCCCTTTTCTCTCGCTTGCTTTCTGCCCGCTTGTGTGTCTGCTAAGACCTGTATGGCCCAACCAAGGGATTTTGATGCTTACTTTGTGAGGTTGGAAGAGTTAAAGGCCTCATGTCTACACAGTTTGATTACAATAGTTACTTTCGTAGGGAACTGAAGGAGCAAAATTCTTTTTTGGCTTTTATGAATAAAGAAGTTGATGTTATGGCCAAAGAATTCCTTGCTCTAAATTCTTAGTTTGCTCGTCTTGAAAAATTGGTAGGCCAGATTTCTGATAAACAAGCTACTTTAGTCAATAAAATGGTTGCTAAACATGAAATTTGTGATGAGAATCACGAAGATCTTAAAGTGCCTGGTGTGGCTCCCATTGAATCTTTGTTTTCTTGTGTCAAACCTAATGATGATGGGGGTGGATATGAATCCACTTTGGTTGAAAAACGCCCCAATGATTCAGAGTCCATCTATCTTGATGCTAAAAGCATTGAAATTGGAGTATAAGATATTAAATCCTTGAGTACTAATGAAATTACTACTTCGGATTTCAAGGAATTCAATTATGCAATCCATGCTAAACTCTCCACACGCTTATAGCCAAAACAAAGCCTTTACCGATCATATAGTTCAAGCTATGATAAAATTTCTTGAAGAGAAACTTGAATTGGAAGTTTCTATCCCTAGAAATATTCATGATGAGTGGGAACCTACTACCAAAATCAAAATCAAAAACTATGAATTCAATGCTTTGTGTGATTTGGGTGCTAGTGTTTTCGCGATTCCAAAGTCTTTATGTGATGTTCTGGGTTTTAATGAGATTGAGGAGTGTTCTCTTAATTTGCATCTTGCGGATTCTACTATCAAGAAACCCATGGGAAGGATCAATGATGTTCTTATTATTGCAAATAGGAACTATGTACCCGTGGATTTCATTGTGCTTGACATTGATTGCAATCCTACATGCCCTATCATTCTTGGTAGACCTTTCCTAAGGACTATCGGTGCTATCATCGATATGAATGAAGGGAATATTAGATTTCAATTTCCTTTAAAGAAGGGCATGGAGAATTTTCTTAGAAATAAAATAAGATTGCCTTATGAATCTATGATGAGGGCTACTTATGGTTTGAGCACCAAAGACGACGATACGTGATTCTATCGCTTTATGCCTAGCTAAGGGCGTTAAACAATAGCGCTTGTTGGGAGGCAACCCAATGAATTTATCTTTTTCTTTCTGTTTCGTTGCGTCCACGCCATCATAATTTTGTTATGATAGTGTCTTTTGTGTTTGAGCCAAGCAAAACCTTTATGACTAGTCTTGGTGATGGTTGTTTGATCCTGCTGGAAAAAGACAGAAACTTTTCGCTCACAAGATTATTGTTCAATTTTATTCAGAAAGAGATTTTGAGTTGATTCTTCTTTCTGCTGGTTGATATAGCTTTTTCCCAGGCAGTCGTAATTTTTCAGATTTTGTGAGGTACCAGAAGCATACGAAGTATACAGATTGCTACAGACTCATCTCTTTTTGAAAGATTATGTTTTTGTTGAGTTGGTTGCTTGTTTTGATGAAACTATGGATAGTATCGGGGGGTACTAGCCATGGAAAAGTGAGAATACAGTAATCTGACATCAATATAAGTAGAAATCAAGATTGCTACAGTACCTAATGAGGTGGTAGTTTGTTTTCTTGTGCTAATGATATCACGAGTTTCTGTTTATGTTTTGTGTTGTGAAGTTTTCAAGTTTTGGGTGATGTTCTCATGGACAAAGGGATAAAGAGTGGAAAGAGCTCAAGCTTGGGGATGCCCAAGGCATCCCAAGCCAAATTCAAGGACACCAAAAAGCCTAAGCTTGGGGATGCCCCGGGAATGCATCCCCTCTTTCGTCTTGAATCCATCGGTAACATTACTTGGAGCTATAATTTTATTCACCACATGATATGTGTTTTGCTTGGAGTGTCTTGTATCGTAGGAGTCTTTTCTTTTTGTTGTGTCACAACCATCCTTGCTGCACACCCTTTGAGATAGACATGCACTCATCGTGAATTTGCTAGAATGCTCATCGTGCTTCACTTATATCTTTTGAGCTACATAAGTTTTGCTCTATGTGCTTCACTTAGATCTTTTAGAGCACGGCGGTGCGTGACTTGGTAGTTGGTTTGTGCTATGAAAGTAGTCCCAAAGGTGATAGGTACCCAAAGAGGATACAAAAACTTCCATATTCATGTGCGTTGAGTAGAAAGAGAAGTTTGATTCCTCTCAATTAGTTTTGAGACGTAGATTTGGTAATATTAAGAGTTATGTTAGTAGGATGTTGTGAATCTAGAAATACTTGTGTTGAAGTTAGTGATTCCCGTAAGATGCACGTATGGTGAACCGCTATGTTAGGAAGTCGGAGCATAATTGATCTATTGATTGTCATCCTTTGTGTTGCGGTCGGGATCGCGCGATGGTTTACACCTACCAACCCTTCCCCTAGGAGTATGCGTTTAGCACTTTGTTTCGATTACTAATAAAAACTTTCGCAACAAGTATGTGAGTTCTTCATGACTAATGTGAGACCATGGTATAGATGCTCTTTCACCTTCCACCATTGCTAGCCTCTCTAGTGCCGCGCAATTTTTTCTGGTGCACAAACCCACCATATGCCTTCCTCAAAACAGCCACCATACCTACCTACTATGGCATTTCCATAGCCATTCCGAGATATATTGCCATCAACTCCCACCGTTCCGTCTCATGACTTGTTCCATCACTCTCATATTGCCATTGCATGATCATAAGATAGCTAGCGAGATGTTTCAACGTCATACGCCAAGCTAGATCGTTGCACATCCCGGTACACTGCCGGAGGCATTTCCTTATAGAGTCATCATCATTCTAAGCTTTGAGCTGTGAGTAAATAAAAGTGTGATGATCATCATTATTAGAGCATTGTCCCATGTGAGGAAATGAAAAAAAGAGGCCAAAGATCCCAAATAAAAAAAAGAGAAGAGAAAAAAGAGGCCAAAGAGCCCAAATAAAAAAAGAGAGAAGGGACAATGCTACTATCTTTTTCCACACTTGTGCTTCACAATAGCACCATGTTCTTCATGATTGAGAGCTTCTTGCTTTGTCACCATCATATACTAGTGGGAATCTTTATTATATAACTTGGCTTGTATATTCCAAGGATGGGCTTCCTCAAATTGCCCTAGGTCTTCGTGAGCAAGCAAGTTGCATGCACACCCACTAGTTCTCCTTTTAAGCTTTCACATACTTATAGCTCTAGTGCATCCTTTGTATGGCAATCCCTACTCATTCACATTTATTTCTATTAATGGGCATCTCCATAGCCCTTTGATACGCCGATTCAATGTGACCATCTCCTCCTTTTTTGTCTCACAACCACCACCACACTCTATTCCACCTATAGTGCTATATCCATGGCTCACGCTCATGTATTGCGTGATAGTTGCAAAAGGTTTGAGAAAGTAAGAGTGCGAAAAAAATTACTTGGCCAATACCGGGGTTGTGCATGATTTAAATTAATTGTGTGGGGATGATGGAGCATAGCTAGACTATATGATTTTGTAGGGATAACTTTCTTAGGCCTTGTTATTTCGAAAGTTCATGATTACCTTGCTAGTTTGCTTGAAGTATTATTGTTTTCACGTCAATAGCAAACTATTGTTCTGGATCTTACGGATCTGAACATTCATGTCACATGAAAGAAGTTACAAAGCACAACTATGCTAGGTAGCATTCCACATCAAAAATTCATTCTTTATCACTTCCCTACTCGAGGACGAGCAGGAGTTAAGCTTGGGGATGCTTGATACGTCTCCAACGTATCTATAATTTTTGATAGTTCCATGTTATTATCTTGTCAAACTTTGGATGTTTTGTATGCCTTTTATATCTATTTTGGGACTAACTTATTAATTCAGTGCCAAGTGCCAGTTCCTGTTTTTTCCGTATTTTTGACCCTTTTCACAGGAGGATTTTAAACGGTGTCCAAACGGAATAAAACTTCCGAAAAGATTTTTTCCGGAACAGAAGATACACGTCAGACTTGAGAACCAAGGCAGGGGCCAACAGGGGACCCCACAAGCCCCCTAGGCGCGGCCAGGGGGGCCGCGCCTAGCAGGCTTGTGGGCCCACTTTGGCACGTCTGCCCTACCTCTTCTGCCTATAAACTCAGAAAAAATCCATAACTGCGCGAGAGATCCATGAAAATACTTTTCCGCCGCCGCAACCTTCTGTCTCCGCAAGATCCCATCTGGGGCACGTTCTGGTGCCCTGCCGAAGGGGGGATTCAGATACGGAGGGCTTCTTCATCAAAACCATGACCTCTCAGATGATGCGTGAGTAGTTCACCATAGACCTTCGGGTCCATAGCTAGTAGCTAGATGGCTTCTTCTCTCTCTTGGATCTTCAATACAAAGTTCTCCGTGATCTTCATGGAGATCTATCCGATGTAATCTTCTTTTGCGGTGTGTTTGTCGAGATCCGATGAATTGTGGGTTTATGATCAGATTATCTATGAATCTTATTTGAGTTTCTTGTGGTCTCTCTTATGCATGATTTCATATCCTTGTAATTCTCTTCGAGTTGTGGGTTTTATTTGGCCAACTTGATCGATGATTCTTACAATAGGAGAAGTGTTTGGTTTTGGGTTCATATCGTGCGGTGACCTCACTAGTGACAGAACGGGTAGCGAGGCATGCATCTCTTGTTGCCATCAAGGGTAAAAAGATGGGGTTTTCATTATTGTTTTGAGTTTATCCCTCTACATCATGTCATCTTGCTTAAAGCGTTACTCTGTTCGTCATGAACTCAATACACTAGATGCATGCTGGATAGCGGTCGATGTGTGGAATAATAGTAGTAGATGCAGAAAGTATCGGTCTACTTGTCTCAGACGTGCTGCCTATATGTATGATCATTGCCTTAGATATTGTCATGACTTTGCGTGGTTCTATCAATTGCTCGACAGTAATTTGTTCACCCACCATAATATTTGCTATTTTGAGAGAAGCCTCTAGTGAACACTATGGCCCCCGGGTCTACTTCGCACCATATTTTCGGCCTTACTCTTTTACTTCGTTGCACTTTCCGCCTTCAGATCTCACTTTGCAATCAATCTTGAAGGGATTGACAACCCCTTTATAGTGTTGGGTGCAAGCTCTTTCGTGTTTGCGCAGGTACTCTGGACTTGACGCGATTCTCCTAATGGATTGATACCTTGGTTCTGAAACTGAGGGAAATACTTACTGCTCGTGTGCTGCATCACCCTTTCCTCTTCAAGCTCAAGAGGTAGCAGCCATCAACATTGTCGGACAGGAGATCTTTGATAATAGCAATGCTAGGTTCAACTCTAATTCGCTCAGGGGGCGTAGGTGTTCTAATGTAGCCCCTACGTATCACAGTTGAAACTTTAGAATGATCCTTTATCCTAACAGGGAAAGGTGGTTTCTCAATGTAAGCACTGGGAACAATAGGATCATTATAAGCAATGACTTTCTCTTCAACTGGATTGGCTTTAGCTACATTGACTTTTAAGGGAGGATTATATTTAAACCACTCCTCTTTAGGGAGATCAATATGAGCAGCAAATGATTCACACAATGAAGCTACTATCTCAGAGTCAAGTCCATACTTAGCGCTAAAATCACAAAAAGTATTTGTTTCAGCAAAGGATTTAACGCAATCAAACATGAAATTCATAGCTGACTCCATACCTTCATCAAGCTCCCAATCTTCAGAGTCGCGTTTAATTCTTTCCAATAAATTCCATCTGAAGTCAATATCTCTCTTCATAAAAGAACCGGTACAAGAAGTGTCAAGCATGGTGCGATCATCATGAGAAAGCAGAGCATAGAAGTTCTGAATGATAATTTCTCTCGAGAGCTCATGGTTGGGGCATGAATATAACATTGATTTAAGCCTCCTCCAAGCTTGAGCGATGCTTTCTATGTTACGAGGCCAAAAATTATAAATATAATTCCGATCACGATGTACTAGATGCATAGGATAAAACTTTTGATGAAATTCCAATTTCAACCGGTTGTAGTTCCATGATCCAGTATCATCACATAGCCTATCCCATGTCAACGCCTTATCCCTCAAATATAAGGGAAATACCTTCTTCTTTACCTCATCCTCGGGCAAACCTGCAAGCTTAAATAAACCACAAAATTCATCTACATAGATTAGATGCAAGTCGGGATGTCATGTTCCATCTCGTGTAAAAGGATTAGCCAGCACTTTCTCAAGCATACCCGAAGGAAATTCATAGCAAGTATTATAAGTAGGTGCAGAAGGTTGAGGAGCAACTCCTTGAGCTTCCGTTCGAGGTGAAGATACCCCGAACAAGCTCCTCAAAGTATTAGTTTCCATAGTAACAAGTGACAATAAATTTCAGCACACTATATAAATGTTTCCTTACCAAAGGCGCTTCACTCCTCGGCAACGGCGCCAGAAAAGAATCTCGATGACCCACAAGTATAGGGGATCTATCATAGTCCTTTCAATAAGTAAGAGTGTCGAACCCAACGAGGAGCAGAAGGATCTGACAAGTGGTTTTGACCAAGGTAATCTCTGCAAGCACTGAAATTATCGGTAACAAGTGGTTGTGTGATAAGATGAATCATAGAAAGTAGCAAGCAACAATAGTAACAACGGTGCAGCAAAGTGGCCCAATCCCTTTTGTAGCAAGGGACAAGCTTGGAGAAACTCTTATAGGAGGTAAAGCGCTCCTGAGGACACATGGGATTTCTATAAAGCTAATTTTCATCACGTTCATATGATTCGCGTTCGCTACTTTGATAGTTTGATACGTGGGTGGACCGGCGCTTGGGTACTGCCCTTACTTGGACAAGAATCCGACTTATGATTAACCCCTGTCGCAAGCATCCACAACTATAGAAGAAGAATTAAGACAAAGTCTAACCATAGCATTCAACTAGTGGATCCAAATCAGCCCCTTACGAAGCAACGGATAAACTAGGGTTTAAGCTTCTGTCACTCTAGCAACCCATCATCTACTTACTACTTCCCAATTACTTCCGCTAGGCCCAAATAATGGTCAAGTGTTATGTAGTCGACGTTCACATAACACCACTAGAGGAAAAACAACATACAACACATCAAAATATCGAACGAATACCAAATTTACATGACTACTAATAGCATGACTTATCTCATGTCCTCAGGAACAAAAGTAACTACTCACAAAGCATAATCATATTCATGACCAGAGAGGTATTGAATAGAATCAAGGATCTTAACATACAATCTTGCACCAAGTAATCTAACTAGCATCAACTACAAAGAGTAATTAACACTACTAGCAACCTTACAGGTACCAATCGGAGTCGCGAGACGGAGCATGGTTACAAGAGATGAACTAGGGTTTGGAGATGAGAAGGTGCTGATGAAGATGTTGATGGTTATGAGTCCCCTCCTATGAGAGGTATGTTGGTGATGACGATGGCGACGATTTCCCCCTCTGAGAGGGAAGTTTCGTCCTGCCGGAGCTCTAGATTGGTTCTGCTCAAGTTCCACCTCGTGGCGGCGGCGATTCCTCCCGAAAGCCTCCTCTTGATTTTTTTCTGGAATGAAACCCTCCTTATAGCAAAAGAGGGGGGCCAGAGGGCCAGCAGGGAGCCCACAAGCCCCCTAGGCGCATCCAGGGGGGTAGGCTGCGCCTAGCAGGCTTGTGGCCTCCTGCTGGCTCCCCTCTGGTACTTCTTCGGCCCATTAGTTTTTATGAAATACAAAATAAATCCTCGTTGATTTTCACGGCTTTTGGAGTTGCGCAGAATAGGTATCTCAAACTTGCTCCTTTTTCAGGCCAGAATTCCAACTGCCGGCATACTCCCTCTTCATGTAAACCTTGCAAAATAAGAGAGAAAAGGCATAAGTATTGTACCGTGAAGTGTAATAACAGCCCATAAAGCGATAAATATCATTATGAAAGCATGATGTAAAATGGATGTATCAATCATCAACCTTATTGCCTTCCCTCCAACACAAACATGTTCATGTTTTGTGTTGTCCTTTGAGTTACTTGCTAGTTCACCTTATGTTATCTCCTGCCTTGGAGTATTACCATTTTCTATGTCAAGAATATTGTGAGCATTGTTGCACCTCTTAAGTAATTCTTGATACAGTGATACTTCTCGCCATCACCATCTATTTCTTGGTCCCGTGTTGTTTCAGACCGGAATACCAACAAGTGAACTTTGATGTGTGATCCCAATACTTCTGGCAACCCTATTGCCTTGAGGTTAACAACGATTGTTTCATTCTTGGTGTGTTGGTTGTTGACTCACCATTCTAGCAATGGTCGTGCTACTCATTCAGTCCGAGTGCACCCTTTGACCAATGTTTCATTGGTGTTGTTCCCTCGAGCATACAACATTGTACCATTTGATTTGACAAATTCTATCTCCTTGATATTATAATTTTGGAAATTCATCCTCATCAAAATCTTGAGGGGTTATTGTTGAGTCCTTCGGCCACACCCTCAACTTCTCCATGTTTCATAATGAAACTTTTGGAAGCACTATCTTTGTGCCTAGCTTGTGAAGAATATGTTTGATAGAAGAGGTGTTTCCCAAGGTTCATGTGCACTCTTGCCCTTCGTGAATATGAGAAGCTTTTTTTCGCTTCCTCTCGGGTAATACCAAGTCATTCACGCATGTGCGAAGTGTTATATGTTTTGAAGATTTTCTATCTTCACTTCATATAATTTCTCTTAGCACCCCAAGCCACTGACGGATTTGATCAAGGAAATGAAGTTCCGTCATAAGAGCTAATCGAGGCTTACTCAAGGACCTCGATATCCTTGATGAGGGTTCTCAAATCAGAACTCAGTTGCATTTTGACGTAAGAATTCTATGTGGGCACGAATGTCTTGACATTATGTTCATATGTCTTACAATCAAACTCATGATTCAAGAATTGCTTGTGTAGCTCATATCATGAGAACCTTGCATGTTCATATTTTTTCTCACGCATCTTGAGTCTGAGGTGTCCCGACACCAATCAGATCTGAGTCTCGGGCAGATATGATGGTTGGAACATTTCCCAATATTTATACCTTTGGTCTGATGTAACCCGGTACAGTGATGTCTTGTCTGGCACACCGGGCCGCGGGACCTATTGTTATAAATTCTTCCATATGTAAGATTGGCCATTCTTCCATGCGGAAACTATATGACTTATTTCATAAGTTGTTCCTCGTGGATCCTCTTTGTCTACCCATTAGTCCGGCCTTTACCTAATGACCATGTCGATGCTATCCCAAAGTACAGATGTGGTACTTCAAATTTCAACAGGAACATTGGAAGCGCAATGCTAAATTGTTCCTGATCAATTATCCAGACCGTGTGGTATCGGTAAACATCATGATTCTCCTTGCCCTCTTATCAAAAAGGTTATGTACTTGATGACCTATCATGTATACCATACTCTATGTTTTCCTCGGGAATGGTACACCTTAATACTTGTGTGTGTGAACATATTTTCCTTCCCATTGGTCTGTTTGACCTTTCTTGTGGCATAACTTATCTAAGCAGTGTTAATTCCCCACTTAGATAAAAATCCCGGTATACAACTCTGTCAGTAAGACCTTGTCACTATTGTGGGTAACATCGGTAGCCGCCGGTGGACGAGAACGTTGCCTATTGGTCCGTCTCGTTCCAACGAGCAGGAGAATGGTTCTATTCGTTCCCCGCCCTTGGTACCGACATGTTGCCAACATAACTGACAGAGTATCCTCTGAAATGTCTTGCTACCAAGACCGTATAATATGTCACCCCTCTACCTACTCTCGGCCCACATGGTGGACCCATAACCCAAAGTTCCACAGGATTGAAACCTGACTTTCCTGTACATCTTTGACTCCAAGGTATCCTTTACACTTGGCTTCGTATGGAATTCCAGAGCCACCGTTCAATGGATCGATCCCTCTTCGATCCCGATGATACCCAACACGCTAAAGATCAAATCCTCGTTGTTCTTGAGAATCTGAAGGATGCTCAGTCTCGTCAGAAGAGTCAGTATGACCGTCATCATCAAGATATGGTCTATCAACGTGGCGAAAAGGCTTATCTTTGTGCCACACCAATGAGAGGCGCACACCGTTTTGGGATCAAGGCCAAGTTAGCTCCTCGTTATATTGGTCCTTTCATTGTTGTCGAAAGGCGTGGAAAAGTAGCTTATCAATTGGAACTACCGGCGAACCTTTCTCAGGTTCACGATGTATCCCATGTGTCTCAGCTCCGCCGTTGCTTCAAAGATCCTTTTCGAGCAGTGTATTATAATATGCTTGAGCTGCAACAAGACATCTCTTATAAAGAGCATCTGGTTCGCATTCTCGATTAAGCTGAACGTCGGACTCGTCGCAAAGTCACCAAGTTTCTTAAAGTGTAGTGGTCAAATCATTCTAAAGACGAAGCCACTTGGAAATGCGAGGATCATCTTCGTGATGAATACCCCAAGCTTTTTTCCTTCTACCTCTAAATTCTGGAGACGAGAATTCTTGTTAGTAGGGGAGAGTTGTGACATCCTCAACTGTTGCTACAGTAACCTCTGTGATAAACTACAGTATACCTAAGCAAAGGATGCCACGTCACCGTGTTTCCTATCATTAATCTTGCGTTAGTTCAAAACGGTTCGAATTTAAATTTAAAATTTAAGTTAGGCGATAAAAAAATCGAATGTCAAAATAAAAATGCTCTGATGTGTCGAATATTACCTAGGAGAATTATCCTTTAAGAATTATTAATTTTGAGGGGATTTATTGCGCTAAAATAAAATAAAACTAAAACAGAAATTAAAAAGAAATAATAATAAAAAAACAAAACAGAAAAAAAGAAAAGAAAAAGGAAAACCCCCCACCTAATCTAGCCCAGGCGGCCCACCTATCTAGCCAGCCCAACCCACTAGCCCAACCTAATCACGGGGTATTTAACCCCCCTTTTCCTACCCCCAAACCCTAGCCCAAACCGCACCCCACTCCCTAAACCCCACCGCCAGGGAGAGCCATGAGGGGCTTTTCCCTCGTCTCCCTCAGCACCTCGCCACGCACGCTCACTTCCCCCTTGCCCGCTCGCCCCCGTTGCCTCCTCCTCCCTCGAGCGACCGGCTCGCTCCCAGCCCGTCTCCCTCGCTTGTTTCTCCCCCAGATCCACAAAGCCTCCAGCTTTGTCAGCCTCTCCCGTCGGCCAAGCCCCCCCCCCCACCGGCCACTCCCTTGCGCTCGGCCTCGCCCTGCCACCGGCCGGTGGCGAGCCCTCCTCCGGCGTCCCTCCGCCTAACCCGGTCGGGCCAACCCCGCATCACCGAAGCTCCCCGCCTCGCCGGATCCACCGTCCACACCGGATACGCCACTGCTAGGAGGTCCCCAGCCACCTACGTCTCCGCCTCCCACGGGCCTCCTCGCCCCTTCTCCGAACTGGAGCCACGCCGGAGCTCCTTACCGCCGCCGGCCTCCTCTAACTCCGCGGCACCGCCGGTTCCCCACCGCAGGCCGATTTCCACGTCGCCCGCCGGCCGCCTCCAGTACCGGTGCCCCGCCACCGCCTCCTCACCGGACCGCCACGTTTCATCGCCGGCCTCCTCGTCATCCTCCCCGACCGGCCTCGCCGAAACAGCCTCCCTGCACCGCAAGTGAGCCCCAGGGTCTCCTCGTCCACTCTTCCTTCCCTCTCTGGTGACCTCCACCTCGCCTTGGCGCCATTTCCCTCCTGCTAGTCACGAGGAGGAGGAGGAGGAGTAGCCTCCTGTGAGTTGTTAGAGGAAAGAACAAAAAAATAAAATGAAATAAAAAAATGTGTATGTATGTATGTGGGCAATTATGTATGTATGCGAGATTGTATGTATATGTACTTATGTAGATAATATGTATGTATGTATGTGTGTGTATGTATGTACACAAAAAAATGTGCATATATATGTGCGCGTGCGCGTGTGCGATGCGTGTATTGTGTGTGTGTGTGTTCGGGTGGGCAACTGCCTAGTAGGGCCGGACCCCTTAATTAGATTAGGTTAACCCCCCACTAACCCCCCCCCCACAAATGACACAAAGGTCCCACACAACCCTCTGTTAAAAAAATATAAAAATAATATTTAATAAATAGTTTAATTAATTAAATAATTAAGTAGTGAATTAATTAATTAATGAGTTTACTAGTTAACATATGTTTAAGACTAAATAGATAAATTAGTAATCTGTTAATATAGATAAATAATTAGCCTAATTTAATTCATTTATTTTTGTTAATTTAATAGAAGTGAATGACATGTGGGACCCAACTATTTATTAACTCTGGTTAAATTAAAATTAACTGATTTAAGCATGTGTCTATGACAGTGGGACCCACTGGTCAAATTGACGAGTCAATTTGAGAATGTTGACTGCTGATGTGAGCATGACATCACGATGATGTCATAACTAGTTTTGAACTAAATAAAATCTGTTTAATTCCTAATAATTGAATAAAACTTTTAAAATTAATATAAAATAAACCGTAGCTCACATGAAAATATTTTCAATATGAAAGTTGATCAGCAGAACGAGACGAACCCAGATACACTATCCATTCGTCTGTCACGCGTCCCTAGCATAGCAAACTTAGAACTTACCCACCGTTTTTCGTGTGACCGGTAGTAGCCATAGACCCGGGAAATATCATGTGATATTTTCCCGATCCGTCTATGGCGGATGTTACTCCGTCAGCTCATGCCTAGCCTACATTTTGTCATCTCATGCTTAGTGTTGCATATGTGCTTTGTATTTTTTTTTCCCCTCTTCCTACCGGTAGACCCCAAGATTGCCACTATTGGCAAGTACGACTACGCCTCGTCGACCAGCCCTTTGCCGCAGAGCAACAAGGCATGCAAACCCCCCCTTGATCATTCCTATATCGCCTATGTCTTTGTTCCTCCTGCTTGCATTAGAATTTTGCTACTATTGTAGTTAGCTCCTATATCTCATGCATGGCCTAATTTTTTATGAACTTCTACTTTCAGTATCGTGCATTAAAACTGTTTAGTATAGGTGGAGCAGTCATCCCCTCTCACCTCTTAGTCCAATTGCCCCGCTTTGTCATCAAGTCTCGATCCCTGATCGGCGAGCCAAGATCCGGCACAACACTCACACAACCCTTAGTTGTACGATGCTGAAGAGCTACTATCGGGTACCGAGGGTGACACCTCACAAAGTACTCCTGATGATACCTCTGCACTGCAGCTAGTCGTTCATGGTTGTCGAGGGTAATTCCTCCTTCGCCACTCCCGACGATGTCTCTGTCGTGCAACCCCTGAAGTGTGGGACCCTCAAGGGTGATTCCTCTAGGTCCACCTTGACGGTTACATCGTTCTGAATCCAACGAGGGTGATACCTCAGATTCCCCCTGATGTTACAACCACACAACTACTTGACCATGTTACTGGGATCATTGAAGAATAGATGTTAGGCGGGTGGATTCCCGCGTGGTTGTGTCATTGACTTAATTAAAATGATAATAGTTTGGGTATTTGATCTGGGTTGGTCGGGAGGCCTTATTACGCACTAACCGTTTGCGTGGGAAGAATTATGGGTACTCCGCATCGTGGTATCAGCCGAAGCTTTTCAGACGTCAGCAATGGCGCGCCTAAGTGGTTCCGAGATGCATCACGCTGTTGGAATTATGCCCTAGAGGCAATAATAAATGTATAGTTATTATTATAATTCCTGTATCAAGATAATAGTTTATTATCCATGCTATAATTGTATTGAATGAAGACTCATTTACATGTGTGGATACATAGACGAAACACCGTCCCTAGCATGCCTCTAGTTGGCTAGCCAGTTGATCGATGATAGTCAGTGTCTTCTGATTATGAACAAGGTGTTGTTGCTTGATAACTGGATCACGTCATTGGGAGAATCACGTGATGGACTAGACCCAAACTAATAGACGTAGCATGTTGATCGTGTCATTTTGTTGCTACTGTTTTCTGCGTGTCAAGTATTTATTCCTATGACCATGAGATCATATAACTCACTGACACCGGAGGAATGCTTTGTGTGTATCAAACGTCGCAACGTAACTGGGTGACTATAAAGATGCTCTACAGGTATCTCCGAAGGTGTTAGTTGAGTTAGTATGGATCAAGACTGGGATTTGTCACTCCGTGTGACGGAGAGGTATCTCGGGGCCCACTCGGTAATACAACATCACACACAAACCTTGCAAGCAATGTAACTTAGTGTAAGTTGCGGGATCTTGTATTACGGAACGAGTAAAGAGACTTGCCGGTAAACGAGATTGAAATAGGTATGCGGATACTGACGATCGAATCTCGGGCAAGTAACATACCGAAGGACAAAGGGAATGACATACGGGATTATACGAATCCTTGGCACTGAGGTTCAAACGATAAGATCTTCGTAGAATATGTAGGATCCAATATGGGCATCCAGGTCCCGCTATTGGATATTGACCGAGGAGTCTCTCGGGTCATGTCTACATAGTTCTCGAACCCGCAGGGTCTGCACACTTAAGGTTCGACGTTGTTTTATGCGTATTTGAGTTATATGGTTGGTTACCGAATGTTGTTCGGAGTCCCGGATGAGATCACGGACGTCACGAGGGTTTCCGGAATGGTCCGGAAACGAAGATTGATATATAGGATGACCTCATTTGATTACCAGAAGGTTTTCGGAGTTACCGGGAATGTACCGGGAATGACGAATGGGTTCCGGGGGTTCACCGGAGGGGGGCAACCCACTCCGGGGAAGCCCATAGGTATTTGTGGGGGTCACACCAGCCCTTAGTGGGCTGGTGGGACAGCCCACCAAATCCTATGCGCCAAGGAAGAAAAATCAAAGGAAGAAAAAAAAAGAGGAAGAAGTGGGAAGGGGGAAGGACTCCCTCCCACCAAACCAAGTAGGACTCGGTTTGGGGGGGAGAGTCCTCCCCCCTGGCTCGGCCGACCCCTTGGGGTTCCCTTGGACCCCAAGGCAAGGTCCCCCTCCCTCCTCCTATATATATGGGGCTTTTAGGGCAGATTTGAGACGACTTTTTCTCACGGCTGCCCGACCACATACCTCCATAGTTTTTCCTCTAGATCGTGTTTCTGCGGAGCTCGGGCGGAGCCCTGCTGAGACAAGATCATCACCAACCTCCGGAGCGCCGTCACGCTGCCGGAGAACTCTTCTACCTCTCCGTCTCTCTTGCTGGATCAAGAAGGCCGAGATCATCGTCGAGCTGTACGTGTGCTGAACGCGGAGGTGCCGTCCGTTCGGTACTAGATCGTGGGACTGATCGCGGGATTGTTCGCGGGGCGGATCGAGGGACGTGAGGACGTTCCACTACATCAACCGCGATCTCTAATCGCTTCTGCTGTACGATCTACAAGGGTACGTAGATCACTCATCCCCTCTCATAGATGGACATCACCATGATAGGTCTTCGTGCGCGTAGGAAAATTTTTGTTTCCCATGCGACGTTCCCCAACAGTGGCATCATGAGCTAGGTTCATGCGTAGATGTCTTCTCGAGTAGAACACAAAAGGTTTTGTGGGCGGTGATGTGCGTTTTGCTGCCCTCCTTAGTCTTTTCTTGATTCCGCGGTATTGTTGGATTGAAGCGGCTTGGACCGACATTACTCGTACGCTTACGAGAGACTGGTTTCATCGTTACGAGTAACCCCCTTTGCTCAAAGATGACTGGCAAGTGACGGTTTCTCCAACTTCAGTTGAATCGGATTTGACCGAGGAGGTCCTTGGATGAGGTTAAATAGCAACTCATATATCTCCGTTGTGGTGTTTGCGTAAGTAAGATGCGATCCTACTAGATACCCTTGGTCACCACGTAAAACATGCAACAACAAAATTAGAGGACGTCTAACTTGTTTTTGCAGGGTATGATTGTGATGTGATATGGCCAAACGATGTGATGTGATATATTGGATGTATGAGATGATCATGTTGTAATAGAAATATCGACTTGCATGTCGATGGTACGGCAACCGGCAGGAGCCATAGGGTTGTCTTTATACTAACATATGTGCTTGCAGATGCGTTTACTATTTTGCTAGGATGTAGCTTTAGTAGTGATAGCATAAGTAGCACGACAACCCCGATGGCGACACGTTGATGGAGATCATGATGATGGAGATCATGGTGTGGCGCCGGTGACAAGAAGATCGTGCCGGTGCTTTGGTGATGGAGATCAAGAAGCACGTGATGATGGCCATATCATGTCACTTATGAATTGCATGTGATGTTAATCCTTTTATGCACCTTATTTTGCTTAGAACGACGGTAGCATTATGAGGTGATCTCTCACTAAAATTTCAAGACGAAATTGTGTTCTCCCCGACTGTGCACCGTTGCTACAGTTCGTCGTTTCGAGACACCACGTGATGATCGGGTGTGATAGACTCAACGTTCACATACAACGGGTGCAAAACAGTTGCGCACGCGGAACACTCGGGTTAAGCTTGACGAGCCTAGCATGTGCAGACATGGCCTCAGAACACATGAGACCGAAAGGTCGATCATGAATCATATAGTTGATATGATTAGCATAGGGATGGTTACCACCAAAACTACTCTCGACTCACGTGATGATCGGACTCGGGATAGTGTAAGTGGATCATGAACCACTCAAATGACTAGAGAGATGTACTTTTTGAGTGGGAGTTTAGCATATAATTTGATTAAGTTGAACTCTAATTATCTTGAACATAGTCTAAAGTCCACTTTGAATATATTTGTGTTGTAGATCATGGCTCACGCAAGTGTCATCCTCAATTTTAATACGTTCCTAGAGAAAGCTAAGTTGAAAGATGATGGAAGCAACTTTGTAGACTGGGCTCGTAATCTTAAGCTAATCTTACAAGCTGGAAAGAAGGATTATGTCCTTAATGCTGTGCTAGGAGATGAACCACCCGCTACGGCTGATCAGGATGTTAAGAACGCTTGGTTAGCACGTAAGGAGGACTACTCAATAGTTCAATGTGCAGTCTTGTATGGCTTAGAACCGGGACTTCAACGTCGCTTTGAGCGTCATGGAGCATTTGAGATGTTCCAGGAGTTGAAGTTTATCTTTCAGAAGAACGCCCGGATCGAGAGGTATGAGACCTCCGATAAATTCTATGCTTGCAAGATGGAGGAAAACTCGTCTGTCAGTGAACATGTGCTCAAAATGTCTGGGTACTCAAACCGTCTGGCTGAACTGGGGATTGAACTCCCGCTAGAAGCTATCACTGACAGAATCCTTCAATCACTGCCGCCAAGCTACAAAGGCTTTGTGTTGAACTACAACATGCAAGGGATGAACAAGTCTCCCGGCGAGTTGTTTGCGATGCTGAAAGTCGCAGAGTCTGAACTCCGTAAAGAGCATCAAGTGTTGATGGTTAGCAAGACAACTAGTTTCAAGAGAAACGGCAAAGGCAAGAAGGGCAATTCGAAGAAGAGCGGCAAGCCTGTTGCCAATCCGCCGAGGAAACCCAAGGCTGGACCTAAGCCTGAAACAGAGTGCTTCTATTGCAAGGGTATGGGTCACTGGAAGCGCAATTGCCCCAAGTATCTGGCAGATAAGAAGGCGGGCAAAGAAAAATCAGGTATATTTGATATACATGTTATTGATGTGTACTTAACCAGCTCTCGTAGTAGTGCCTGGGTATTCGATACTGGTTCTGTTGCTCACATTTGCAACTCGAAGCAGGAACTGCGGAATAGACGAAGGCTGGCGAAAGACGAAGTGACGATGCGCGTGGGAAACGGTTCCAAGGTTGATGCAATCGCCGTCGGCACAGTGTCACTTCAACTACCATCGGGATTAGTGATGAACTTAAATCATTGTTATTTAGTGCCTGCGTTGAGCATGAACATTATATCTGGATCTTGTTTATTGCGAGACGGTTACTCTTTTAAGTCTGAGAATAATGGTTGTTCTATTTCTATGAGTAACATCTTTTATGGTCATGCACCGAATGTGAGAGGATTGTTCATATTGAATCTTGATAGAGATACGCATATACATAACATTGAGACCAAAAGAGTTAGAGTAAACAATGATAGCGCCATATTTTTATGGCACTGCCGCTTGGGTCATATTGGTGTAAAGCGCATGAAGAAACTCCATGCTGATGGACTTTTGGAGTCACTTGACTTTGATTCACTTGACACGTGCGAACCATGCCTCATGGGAAAGATGACTAAGACTCCGTTCTCCGGAACAATGGAGCGTGCAAGTGACTTGTTGGAAATCATACATACCGATGTGTGTGGTCCAATGAGCGTGGAGGCACGCGGCGGATATCGTTACTTTCTCACCTTCACTGACGATTTAAGTAGATATGGTTATGTCTACTTGATGAAGCACAAGTCTGAAACATTTGAAAAGTTCAAGCAATTTCAGAGTGAAGTGGAAAATCATCGTAACAAGAAGATCAAGTTCCTACGGTCTGATCGTGGGGGTGAATATCTGAGTTTCGAGTTTGGTACTCACTTAAAACAATGTGGAATTGTTTCGCAGTTAACACCGCCTGGAACACCACAGCGTAATGGTGTGTCCGAACGTCGTAATCGTACTTTGTTAGAAATGGTGCGATCTATGATGTCTCTTACTGATTTGCCGTTATCATTTTGGGGTTATGCATTAGAAACAGCTGCATTCACTTTAAATAGGGCACCATCGAAATCCGTTGAGACGACACCATATGAACTGTGGTATGGCAAAAGGCCAAAGTTGTCGTTTCTTAAAGTTTGGGGATGTGATGCTTATGTCAAAAAGCTTCAGCCTGAAAAGCTGGAACCCAAAGCGGAAAAGTGCGTCTTCATAGGTTACCCAAAAGAGACAGTTGGGTACACCTTCTATCGCAAATCCGAGGGCAAAGTGTTTGTTGCTAAGAACGGAACTTTTCTCGAGAAGGAGTTTCTCTCGAGAGAATTGAGTGGGAGGAATATAGAACTTGACGAGGTTGTCGAACCTATCATCCCTCTGGATGGTGGCGCAAGGCAAGGGGAAACCTCTGTCATTGCGACGCCGGTTGAGGAGGAAGTTAATGATGATGATCATGAAGCTCCAATTCAAGTTTCTGTTGAACCACGCAGGTCGACGAGATCACGTGCTGCTCCAGAGTGGTACGGTAATCCCGTCTTATCAATCATGTTGTTAGACAACAATGAACCTGCAAATTATGAAGAAGCAATGGTGGGCCCAGATTCCAACAAATGGCTAGAAGCCATGAAATCCGAGATAGGATCCATGTATGAGAACAAAGTGTGGACTTTGGAGATGCTGCCTGAGGGCCGCAAGGCTATTCAGAACAAATGGATCTTTAAGAAGAAGACGGACGCTGACGGTAATGTGACCGTTTATAAAGCTCGACTTGTGGCAAAGGGTTTTTCGCAAGTTCCAGGAATTGACTACGATGAGACTTTCTCTCCCGTAGCGATGCTTAAGTCCGTCAGAATCATGTTAGCAATAGCTGCATTTTTCGATTATGAAATTTGGCAGATGGATGTCAAAACGGCGTTCCTTAACGGTTTCCTTAAGGAAGAGTTGTATATGATGCAACCCGAAGGTTTTGTCGATCCTAAAAATGCTGACAAGGTGTGCAAGCTCCAGCGATCCATTTATGGACTGGTGCAAGCATCTCGGAGTTGGAACAAACGCTTTGATGAGGTGATCAAAGCATTTGGGTTTATACAAGTGGTTGGAGAATCTTGTATTTACAAGAAAGTGAGTGGGAGCTCTGTGGCGTTTCTAATATTATATGTGGATGACATATTACTGATTGGAAACAACGTAGAGCTTTTGGAGAGCATAAAAGGTTACTTGAATAAAAGTTTCTCTATGAAGGACCTAGGAGAAGCTGCTTACATTCTAGGCATTAAGATCTATAGGGATAGATCAAAACGCCTGATAGGACTTTCACAAAGCACATACCTTGATAAAGTTTTGAAGAGGTTCAAAATGGAACAGTCCAAGAAAGGGTTCTTGCCAGTGTTACAAGGTACGAGATTGAGTAAGACTCAGTGCCCAGCAACTGATGAAGATAGAGAGCATATGCGCTCCGTCCCCTATGCTTCAGCCATAGGCTCTATCATGTATGCGATGCTGTGCACTAGACTGGATGTTAGCCTGGCCATAAGTATGGCAGGTAGGTTCCAGAGTAATCCAGGAGTGGATCACTGAACGGCGGTCAAGAATATCCTGAAGTACCTGAAAAGGACTAAGGAGATGTTTCTCGTGTATGGAGGTGACGAAGAGCTCGCCGTAAAAGGTTACGTCGATGCAAGCTTTGACACAGATCCGGACGACTCTAAGTCGCAAACCGGATACGTATTTATTCTTAATGGGGGTGCAGTAAGCTGGTGCAGTTCCAAGCAAAGCGTCGTAGCACATTCTACATGTGAAGCAGAGTACATGGCTGCCTCGGAGGCGGCTAAGGAGGGTGTCTGGATGAAGCAGTTCATGACGGATCTTGGAGTGGTGCCAAGTGCACTGGATCCAATAACCTTGTTCTGTGACAACACTGGTGCCATTGCCTTAGCAAAGGAACCAAGGTTTCACAAGAAGACCAGACATATCAAACGACGCTTCAACCTCATCCGCGACTACGTCGAGGAGGAGGACATAAATATATGCAAAGTGCACACGGATCTGAATGTAGCAGACCCGCTGACTAAACCTCTTCCACGGCCAAAACATGATCGACACCAGAACTGTATGGGTGTTAGATTTATTACAATGTAATTCACATGGTGATGTGAGGGCTAGATTATTGACTCTAGTGCAAGTGGGAGACTGTTGGAATTATGCCCTAGAGGCAATAATAAATGTATAGTTATTATTATAATTCCTGTATCAAGATAATAGTTTATTATCCATGCTATAATTGTATTGAATGAAGACTCATTTACATGTGTGGATACATAGACGAAACACCGTCCCTAGCATGCCTCTAGTTGGCTAGCCAGTTGATCGATGATAGTCAGTGTCTTCTGATTATGAACAAGGTGTTGTTGCTTGATAACTGGATCACGTCATTGGGAGAATCACGTGATGGACTAGACCCAAACTAATAGACGTAGCATGTTGATCGTGTCATTTTGTTGCTACTGTTTTCTGCGTGTCAAGTATTTATTCCTATGACCATGAGATCATATAACTCACTGACACCGGAGGAATGCTTTGTGTGTATCAAACGTCGCAACGTAACTGGGTGACTATAAAGATGCTCTACAGGTATCTCCGAAGGTGTTAGTTGAGTTAGTATGGATCAAGACTGGGATTTGTCACTCCGTGTGACGGAGAGGTATCTCGGGGCCCACTCGGTAATACAACATCACACACAAGCCTTGCAAGCAATGTAACTTAGTGTAAGTTGTGGGATCTTGTATTACGGAACGAGTAAAGAGACTTGCCGGTAAACGAGATTGAAATAGGTATGCGGATACTGACGATCGAATCTCGGGCAAGTAACATACCGAAGGACAAAGGGAATGACATACGGGATTATATGAATCCTTGGCACTGAGGTTCAAACGATAAGATCTTCGTAGAATATGTAGGATCCAATATGGGCATCCAGGTCCCGCTATTGGATATTGACCGAGGAGTCTCTCGGGTCATGTCTACATAGTTCTCGAACCCGCAGGGTCTGCACACTTAAGGTTCGACATTGTTTTATTCGTATTTGAGTTATATGGTTGGTTACCGAATGTTGTTCGGAGTCCCGGATGAGATCACGGACGTCACGAGGGTTTCCGGAATGGTCCGGAAACGAAGATTGATATATAGGATGACCTCATTTGATTACCGGAAGGTTTTCGGAGTTACCGGGAATGTACCGGGAATGACGAATGGGTTCCGGGGGTTCACCGGAGGGGGGCAACCCACTCCGGGGAAGCCCATAGGTATTTGTGGGGGTCACACCAGCCCTTAGTGGGCTGGTGGGACAGCCCACCAAATCCTATGCGCCAAGGAAGAAAAATCAAAGGAAGAAAAAAAAAGAGGAAGAAGTGGGAAGGGGGAAGGACTCCCTCCCACCAAACCAAGTAGGACTCGGTTTGGGGGGGGGGAGAGTCCTCCCCCCTGGCTCGGCCGACCCCTTGGGGTTCCCTTGGACCCCAAGGCAAGGTCCCCCTCCCTCCTCCTATATATATGGGGCTTTTAGGGCAGATTTGAGACGACTTTTTCTCACGGCTGCCCGACCACATACCTCCATAGTTTTTCCTCTAGATCGTGTTTCTGCGGAGCTCGGGCGGAGCCCTGCTGAGACAAGATCATCACCAACCTCCGGAGTGCCGTCACGCTGCCGGAGAACTCTTCTACCTCTCCGTCTCTCTTGCTGGAACAAGAAGGCCGAGATCATCGTCGAGCTGTACGTGTGCTGAACGCGGAGGTGCCGTCCGTTCGGTACTAGATCGTGGGACTGATCGCGGGATTGTTCGCGGGGCGGATCGAGGGACGTGAGGACGTTCCACTACATCAACCGCGATCTCTAATCGCTTCTGTTGTACGATCTACAAGGGTACGTAGATCACTCATCCCCTCTCGTAGATGGACATCACCATGATAGGTCTTCGTGCGCGTAGGAAAATTTTTGTTTCCCATGCGACGTTCCCCAACACACGCTTGTAGTAAGGGGTACTAGGACTGACGTCGGCCGCCCATGCATCATGCAGGATCGCAGAGGGCAAGTGGGCCCATGAACCCTTTGTGCTTAGGAGTTAGACCGGCGGGCTGGCCTCTCTATTGAGCTTAGGTGGGGCTGTGACGTGTCGATATTCCAAGCCCGAGCATGACCCAGAAAAGTATGTCCGGCCAGAGTGTTATCGAGCGTGACGGGGAATATGTTGTGCACCCGTGCAGGGAAGAACTTATCTATTCGGATAGTCGTGTCCACGTTACAGGATGACTTGGAGTTGTGCCCTGATCTTATACAACTACAATTGTTACTTAACTGGAATTAGTTGCCCCGGGATTGCTTCCTCGCAGGGAGTGGAGGGAGGATCTCTGGGCATGACCTCATTTTAATTTTGCTGCAACAATATGACTATTTATTTGTGTTACTCCTGTTCTACTCTTGTATATTTCTGCAAGACCCTTGAAGATGCTAGTCTTTGATAGGACTAGGCCTTCTCCTCTTTCTCGCATTGTTATAGTCAGTCCACATATAAACCCCTTCCTTTGATAATGTTCCATACTTAGCATAGTTCTAATGTAAGTCTTGCGAGTACTTTGGATGAGTACTCACCGTTTCTTTCCTCCCCCTTTACCCCCTTGATCTGTTGCTGTGACCAGATGATGGAGCCGAGGAGATGGGATATCCCGCCAACGACGACTGCTACCCCGACGGTGCCTACTACGTGAAGGCCGCTGAAGACCAGGAGTAGTTAGGAGGCTCCCAGGCAGGAGGCCTCACCTCGTTCGATCGTTGTATCTTTTGTGCTAGCCTTCTCTAAGGCACTCATGTTTAATGTATGTACTCAGATATTGTTGCTTCCGCTGACTCGTGTGTTTATCGAGCTTCCGTATTCTAGCCCTCGAGACCCCTGGCTTGTAATATGAAGCTTGTATGCTTTATTTGTGTCTAGAGTTGTGTTGTGATATCTTCCCGTGAATCCTTGAGTTTGATCGTACGTATTTGCGTGTATGATTAGCGTACGATTAAATCGAGGGCGTCACACTTGCGGCCTTATTATACTTAGAGCCACTGGCTCCTTATCATTGTACATAGTTTAGTCATTGTACTCTCTTTCTATATATATATAGCAATAAAGGCGGCACCCACAAACTTCGGGGTCTCTGCCGTTTCAGCTTCTTGACAGCATGAGTCTTTCTTGTTTCATAAGCCGACAAGCATGAACGCTATCAGTATCAAAGAGCATAAGTAGCCATGATGCACTTATTTCAAAATTGGATAGTGGTACGCCAAAGAGGACCAATGTTGCCACGTTGCACGATTCAAACATGGGCACCCTATATGGTTTTGAGAATCAAGTCGGCTTACTTGGGGGCTACTAGCTCCCAAGTCGTTTTGCTGTAAGAGTGTAAATGCTTCTGCAATCCTATGTCTGACTTTTACCTAATCATAGGTCATTTGGGGGCTTCTACCCACTGAGTTCAGCCTGAATACCCTCTTGGCTAGCGAAAAATTAACGCATTACAATGGTTATACCGGACTGTCTGTTTGGTGACTCGCCCTATGGCCTCATGTACTCTTGGCGAGTCAATCCACTTTTTGGACCCTGAACTTGCCTAGGTTAAAACATGAAGGGTACTAGCGGGAGCCGGCACATAGAAAATAGACAAACCATGGGTTCACTGAACCTGCTTCATTAAAGCTTGACTCGCGCCTAATCAGCCGGTCTACACAACTCAGGCTGTTGCAAAAGCCTTCCTGGGGTAGCACTAGAGCCTTGCAAGCTCGTCCTACCCCGTCGTGACTCATTGAGCCGGCAACCTTTAAAAGATCCGGCTCATCTTTAAAAGGATCACCCGTCCCTTGGGGCTACAGGTCTCAGGTTTATACAAAGCACGATTCTTCACAGATGACTCGCCCTTTTGAGGGCTAATGGGAGGACATGTCAAGAAGGTTAACAGGTATCATACCTCATGTTTTCTTCGCATCATGTTAACCAAGCTTTTTTCCATTTCATGGCTCGTCTCTAGGCGACTCACAAAGCCAGAGTAAAGTTCATCAAACTCCAGCTTCTCAAAATTAGGAAGCTTCAGTTTGGTCATGTCCTTCTCTTCAAAGACTGAGGCATCTTTGGGTGCATGCTTGGTCAAACCAGCGGATGCAGGTTTGGAAAACCCGGCACCAATGACGACGACTGGGTCTGGGTCAGGTATTACTTCTTCAGCCGCCTTGTGAGAACTTGGCGGATTGAGGTTTTCAGTTGACTCCTTCTGAGGACTTAGAAGCTCGTCCCGGATGTCAGGGAAATCATCAAAAGCCTCGACATGAGTCTCAGCCGGCTCGTCTTGAGCTTCTGAAATAGAAGTACTCATTCAAAATATTTTAGCCACCTTGGGAGCGGATGATGACTTGCCGGTTTTCCTCTTCTTCGCTTGAGCCCTGCGAAACGATGGTAAATATGTTACAATAGAAACATTGACACCTAGAAAGAGCATGTTGATGAAAGAACTTACCCCTGAAGGCGGATAAATGGGGGAAGGGCTGAGGCAACTGAGTCGCAAGATGAAGGAGGTGAAACCGGTTGGATGTAGGATTTAAAGATTGAGTAAATCACGAGAATGATTTGCATTGGAAGAAAGGATGTTTAATACAAATGTACCTCATTCTGTCGTTTACGACCAACCATTTTCTCGGGCAAGCCGGACAAAAGGTCCCCAAAGTGGCTTCGAGTATGACGTTTGGGCGTAAAAATCGCCTTCTTCAAAAGAAAATCGGGATCCAGATAAGCATTGGGGTGAGACAGGCGAACTTTCCTACAGATTCGCCTTGCCGGCTTGGGAGGAGAAGAGTTTGAGTCAGAAGAAATGGAAATTAGCTCGGCGTCTTCATCTTGGATCTCAATGTCATTATCCTATAAATAGAAGCAGCAAAGCATGAGTACAAGTCAGATTAAAATAATAAAGAAAAAGAGCATTTACCTCTGATTGTTCTTCGGCGATCCGAGACTCGTTCACAACGGATGACTCCTTTGGGGTGGCCTTGCCCCTAGTCTTCTTCTTCTTTGGGGCGGGTTTTAACACTTTCTTGAAGACGGTTTGGGTCATCAGTTCCAGAAGTCCGAACCCCTGTGATTGACATAATTAAAGCCCGTATCAGAGACAAGCCTAAGTATATTAAAAGCTAGAAGGGCGAGTTCGGATGTTTTACCTCTGGAGCCGGATTAGAAACGCAGAAAGGTTTTAACCCGATCTGGGAGCAGTTTTCAACAGGCTCGCCACTTAACTTCTTCACAATTTCAACACTGTCTTCTTCTTCAAGCCTCACGTTGTATAATCATTGAGGGTGGTTCAAGTCGCCATTGAACTCACACATTAAGCCATCCCGGCGGCTCAAGGCCATAATTCTCCACTCCACCTAGCAGTGGATCAGATCAATTCTGGTAAGACCGTTGGCGGTTAAAGCCTTGAGCCTTGCAAAGATAGGGAGGAATGAAGCTTCTTCTTCTTCAGTTAGCTTTTCAGGCAGCTTGAAACCCATGGACAGACGTTCCTGCCTAAAACCTGGTAAGGGGTTCTTATTGGATGTAGAGATGTCACGGCAGTAAAACCAAGTTTTTGCCCAACCCTTAGGATGACTGGGCAGTGTTGCAGCCGGGAACCCGCATTCTCGTCGTCGCTGGATATTGACTCCCCCAAGCTCTAGGCGGGGCCCGTTGGCAAACTCTGTTTGGCGGTTCAAATAAAAGAACTTCCTGAACAAAAGTACAGTAGGCTCTATCTGCAGGTAAGCCTCGCAGAACACTTGGAACTCGCAAAGGTTGCTGATGGAGTTTGGGCCTAAGTGTTGGGGATGGAGGTTGAACAAATTCAAGGCGTCCCTAAAGAACTTTGAGCCGGGTGGTGGGAAGCCTCGCTCGAGGTGATATGCAAAAACGACTACTTCCCCTTCGGCGGGTTGTGGGCGTTGCTCCCCTAGGGCGGTTCGCCAGCCGATTTTTTTCTTGCGGCGCGAGATTGCCCACTTTCACGAAATTCGCAAGGTAGGCATCGTCAACTTCTGTTGGTAACCAGTTGCATTTAGAGATGGAGCCCATGACTGCAAGCCTAAAGGACGGGGATGGAGATCTGCATAAGAATGATTGGCGGGTCGTAAGGACCTACAAAATAGTGACTTGCCAACCAACAGCTGAAAGATATCTAAGAGGACATTGTGACTCGCCACAATACTAAGGGTGGGTTACATTTCTAAAAATTCCCTTAGAAGATTCCTAGCCAAGGATAAACACGTTTCCAATACCATGACAGAGTTTACAGATCTACGGGTGATTTTATTGAGAAAAATAACTTGCCAAAATAAGAGCGCTAAGAACACACGGACATTGTGGAGTTGTGTGGTGGTTGTGTGAAACAATGGGGGAACAACAGATCTACCGAGGAGTGTGGATGGGACTACCACGGTTCTTTGCTAAAATGCGAGATCTATAACCAATGCCTATGCGGATCGATGGCGCGACATGCAAATACTCGAGGAGCTCCGATGCTGCCCTAAGAATTGGGGAAGTTCGAGATTCAAATCTACTGGGGGAGGAAAGCTTACCTGTTGAATGTTGGCAACGAAGGAATCGGGCTGCGGAGGTTTGCGTCAAAGACCACGCCCAAATCAGTCCAAGAAGCAGCCGGCTCGAAGCGGAGGTTCGATGACGGCGCGGTGTTCGTAGTGCAAGCTCGAGGAAGAAGATGCAGTGGGGGTGAAAGAATAGAGGTAGGTGAGGATACCTCTTCCCCCTGCGGCTATTTAAAGGCCGAGGGCGAAAAATTAAAACGGCGGGCGCAGGAGTCAAGGAGGCGCATTGCAAATCGGAGATGATGGCGCCTAGATTGTCGAGACGATAGGATAAGACGAATGATCTGTTGGAAATGACGTCATCAAGATCCCTGGAATAGTGGAAAATATGACATCACCAATAAAAGACTTGGCGATTCAGGAAAATCACGAAGATTGGCGGCTTGTCACTCACTGAAGGAGAAAGGTCAGAGATCATGTGTGAGTCGCCGTAGACACACATGAAAGTTTATTGGCGTAAATGAATTCAAGACAATCTAGGGCCTAATGTTGAGGATATTACCCGCGGTATGACCCGCCCTACAGGGTCGGGTCAGGGGCACGGCGATTCAACATTCATAATCAAGATAGGTCTTGGCCCAGGGTCTGAGAGGTGCAAGGAGAACTTCAACGAAGAGCCAGCCGGGCTCATGAACCTAGATGGCGGTTCAAGACCTACTGAGAAGATGAGTCGTCGTGGCCGTTTCTTTGCTTGGAAGACACGGTGGGTTAGAAATATGACAGGCCACGATTTTTAATGTGGCATGGACTTTTGTAAAACCTAGGACCTCGACCTGTATATAAAGGCGAGTCCCTAGGGTAGATAGATCAAGTTACAATCCATCGAGAGCTAGGTCAGGCGAGTTACACCCTCCTTGTAATTGATTCGACCATCAATATACACAAAGCAGGACATAGGGTTTTACCTCCATCGGAGGGGCCAAGCCTGGGTAAACCCGAGTCTCGCTTCCGCTCAACCCCTTTGAGTCGCCACCAAGGTGCAATGGTGTCGGGACCCCGATCCTAAGCCATAGGAATCCAGCCTGTAACACATCGCATCTCTTTGTGGTCTCACGCACGGTTAACCCCACGGTTGCAGCCTTACCTTAGCCGGGACCGTTTGCGCCTTTTGACTCGCGTATGCAATTGTGTCGCTAGCAATCGAATGACAAAGAACCCGGATCGACATGTCTAGTCATAAACCAAAGTTGCAGATCCGCACAGGGACAGGCATACATGACCCAGCAAAGCAGGTGTCGGTCACCAGCGAATGTAGACGAGTCGTAGCAAGCTACAAGGACTCCATTACATTGCGTGACATTTCCCCAAAGGGGACAGACACAACAGCTAAGAAGGACACACGCCGGTCAACCAATGTGTCCGGAGCAGTAGCGAGCCACCATGGCTCATTGGATCACAAAGGGGCATTTCCCTGTGAGGAATGCTACTAAATTCTACGGCTAGGTAATCGAACCCCATACATATCAAGTACGACATACGTACGCATGGCATACTAATATGTATAGATACATCGATGGCATCACAACATAACCATAAACATGCAAGCTTCATTTAAAAGGCTCGGAAGAGCCACACACATAATATTACATAGTAGGGGTCTCACGACCCATCATAGGAGTCATTCAAGTTACAAGCCAACGGAAGTAGATAAGTTGTCTGAGTACAGACAAATGAAACTAGAAGCCACATGACCTGACTATACTACAGACCCACCCTAGGGCCAGATCGTAGCTGGGATACCAGCTACTCGTCCTCGTCGATGTCTGGGAAGAACCCTCCATTAGGGCCATTAACAACCTCTCCAACAATTATTAAGCAAACATGAGTACGGAGGTACTCAGCAAGACTTTAGGATAACTATCTACTCATGCAATGTATCAATAAGGAATTGTGGGGTTTCATGCGGAAAGCCAGCATTTGACTCATGGCTAGACAACTTGCATTTTTAAATAATTTTGACAACTTGATTTCTCGCACACGAGTCCACTAACACCACAACAATACTCCATCGTTTAATCATTCCATGTCCATACGAAAATGCCGTCCACGACACTCACGCTTATCTTGACAATTTTATGAGTAGCCATTGAAGTTATCTATGAACAACATATGTGTCCAAGTAGTCCATATCCGGGGACGCGGCTATTCGAATAGATCATAACCCTGCAAGGGTGTACTTCGTCACACACGCTCTCGCCAGTTATCGCCATGTGCACGTCATGCACCTCGGCAACCTTCAAGCGGAAGCCCAGCGAGGGAGTCGGCCACGACCGTTAACCAGACTAATACTTAGTCCAGGTCTCTCGCCTATCTGAGGGTAACCCGCACGGAAGTCCGGCCGAGGTTTCCGCCACGGCCCCAAACGATGTGCGCAGGGTTCCCAAGCCCACCATCCGGGTGCCACTTGGTACACCGTGCCACTGCCTACCACATCACAGCCCACCTCTCAGGTCCGCGCTATGCACGGTCTCCAGCATGACTATAAACACCAGAAACTACTTGCAACTCCAAGACCAAGTACTAAGCGATTAATAAGTCGAGCGGGGTCATATTTCAGGGCCCAACATGTGGTAGTATCTCGTCTAGGATTACATACACGAAACTCAGTTCCTAAGGAAGGTTCCAATGAAACAACCCGCCATGTACTCCTACATAGCCTTTTACCGGTACCTTTACCAAATCAGGTTCAACACACAACCTTTACTTACTGAACACATTCTCACAATTCTGTTCATCTCCCAGATGATAGACCCTACACTACTGGAAAACAGTTATTTGCCATCTGCTTCTTCTTTGCCGTCTGCTAGCTGATGGCAAAGACCCTCTTTGCCATCAGCTACCAGAAACCAGACGGCAAAGAGCAAGCTGATGCCAAAGGTACTATTTGCCATCAGCTAGCTCTTTGCCATCTGCCAGCTCACGGCAAAGAGCATGCAGGTAGACGGCAAAGAGCATGGGCGGCCCACCCCGCAGCCCCTCTCTCCCCCCTAACGGCCACTTTCTTTGCCGTCTGCCTGCATGCTCTTTGCTGTCGGGAGGCGGACGGCAAAGAGGGTGCCCCCCTAACGGCCGTTAGCCCCACCCCCACGCGCCTCTCTCTCCCCCTAAAGGCCACCCCGACTCCCCTCTCTCTCACCCCGACACCACCACTGCCGCCGCGCCCGCCTCCGGCCTCCCTGCGCCACCCTGCGCCCTCCTCCTCCCCGGCCGCCCTGCACCCTCTCCACGGCCGCCCTGCGCCCCCTCCTCCACCCCGGCAACCCTGCACCCTCCTCCACCGCCGCCCTGCGCCCCCTCCTCCTCCCCGGTCGCCCTGCACCCTCCTCCACGGCCGCCCTGCGCCCCCTCCTCCACCCCTACACCCCTCTCTCTCACCCACGACACCACCACCGCTGACGCGCCCTCCTCCGACCTCCCTGCCCCATCGCTGCCGCCACCGACGCCACCCCCACCCCAGCGCCCCACCCCACCGCCGCCGCTCTCCTCGCGCCCCTCACCGTGCCCCTCCTCCCCCTGCTGCCCTTCTCCCCCTGCGGCCTCTCCTCCCCCTGCGGCCCTCCTCCCCCCGGTTAGTTTTCTTTCTTCTTTTTTTAATAGTTTTTGTTTAATTAGTTATATGTTTTCCTCAGGTTTTGGCTTAGTTTTAGTTTAGTTTAGGTTCAGTTTTAGTTTAGGTTTAGTTAGGTTAGCTTCCTGTTTAATAAAGGAGAAAAGGAGAAGAAGAAGAAGGAGAAAGGAGAAGAAGAAGAAGGAGAAAGAAGAAGAAGAAGAAGAAGAAGAAGAAGGAGAAAGGAGAAGAAGAAGAAGGAGAAAGGAGAAGAAAAAGTAAGAAGAAGAAGGAAAAGAAGAAGAAGGAAAAGGAAGGGAAGGAGAAGAAACAAGAAGAAGAAGAAGAAAAATAGGAGAGGAAGAGAAGAATAAGAGGAAAAAAGAAAATAAGAAGAAGAAGAAGAAGAAGAAGAAGAAGAAGAAGAAGAGAAGAAGAAAACAAGAAGAAGGAGAAGAAGAATAAGAGGAAAAAAGAAAAAATAAAATAAGAATAAGAAGAAGAAGAATAAGAAGAAGAAGAAGAAGAAGAAGAAGAAGAAAAGAAGAAGGAGAAGAACAATAAGACGAAAAAAATAAGAATAAGAAGAAGAAGAAGAAGAAGAAGAGAATAAAAGAAGTAGAAGGAGGAGGAGGAGGAGGAGAAGGAGGAGAAGGCCAAGGACCTTCTAGTCCTTCTCCTCCTCCTCCTTCTCCTCCTTCTCCTCCTTCTTCTTGATTTCTTCTTCTTCTGCTCCTCCTCCTCTTTCTTCTCCTTTTTCATATTATCCTTGCTTTAATTTCCCCAAAAAGACATAATTAGCCCATTTAGCTCCAAAATGCCATAATAACCTCAAAATGGCATAAGAACCTTGGTTAGCTCAAGAATATTATATACTTAGCTTGTTTTCCTATGAAATGAGATAATTAGCCCATTTAGCTCCAAAAAGACAGAATTTGGTAATTTAGCTCCAAGAAGAGGAGAAGAAATAGGAAAAATGAAAAGAAAGAAGAAGAAGAAGAGAAGAAGGAGGAGGAGGAGAAGGCCAAGGACCTTCTAGTCCTTCTCCTCCTCCTCCTTCTCCTCCTTCTCCTCCTTCTTCTTGATTTCTTCTTCTTCTCGTCCTCCTCCTCTTTCTTCTCCTCTTTCATATTATCCTTGCTTTACTTTCCCCAAAGACATAATTAGCCCATTTAGCTCCAAAATGACATAATAACCTCAAAATGGCATAAGAACCTTGGTTAGCTCATCAATATTATATACTTAGCTTGTTTTCCTCTAAAATGAGATAATTAGCCCATTTAGCTCCAAAAAGACATAATTAGGTAATTTAGCTCCAAGAAGAGGAGAAGAGGAGAAGAGGAGAAGAAATAGGAAAAATGAAAAGAAAGAAGAAGAAGAAGAGAAGAAGGAGGAGGAGGAGAAAGAGGAGAAGGCCAAGGACCTTCTAGTCCTTCTCCTCCTCCTCCTTCTCCTTCTTCTCCTCCTTCTTCTTGATTTCTTCTTCTTCTCCTCCTCCTCCTATTTCTTCTCCTCTTTCATATTATCCTTGTTTTAATTTCCCCAAAAAGACATAATTAGCCCATTTAGCTCCAAAATGCCATAATAACCTCAAAATGGCACAAGAACCTTGGTTAGCCCATGAATATTATATACTTAGCTTGTTTTCCTCTAAAATGAGATAATTAGCCCATTTAGCTCCAAAAAGACATAATTAGGTAATTTAGCTCTAAGAAGAGGAGAAGAGGAGAAGAGGAGAAGAAATAGGAAAAATGAAAAGAAAGAAGAAGAAGAAGAGAAGAAGGAGGAGGAGGAGAAAGAGGAGAAGGCCAAGGACCTTCGAGTCCTTCTCCTCCTCCTCCTTCTCCTACTTCTCCTTCTCCTCCTTCTCCTCCTTCTTCTTGATTTCTTCTTCTTCTCCTCCTCCTCCTCTTTCTTCTCCTCTTTCATATTATCCTTGCTTTAATTTCCCCAAAAAGACATAATTAGCCCATTTAGCTCAAAAATGCCATAATAACCTCAAAATGGCATAAGAACCTTGGTTAGCTCATGAATATTATATACTTAGCTTGTTTTCCTCTAAAATGAGATAATTAGCCCATTTAGCTCCAAAAAGACATAATTAGGTAATTTAGCTCCAAGAAGAGGAGAAGAGGAGAAGGGGAGAATAAATAGGAAAAATGAAAAGAAAGAAGAAGAAGAAGAGAAGAAGGAGGAGGAGGAGAAAGAGGAGAAGGCCAAGGACCTTCTAGTCCTTCTCCTCCTCCTCCTTCTCCTCCTTCTCCTCCTTCTTCTGGATTTCTTCTTCTTCTCCTCCTCCTCCTCTTTCTTCTCCTCTTTCATATTATACTTGCTTTAATTTCGCCAAAAAGACATAATTAGCCCATTTAGCTCCAAAATGCCATAATAACCTCAAAATGGCATAAGAACCTTGGTTAGCTCATGAATATTATATACTTAGCTTGTTTTCCTCTAAAATGAGATAATTAGCCCATTTAGCTCCAAAAAGACATAATTAGGTAATTTAGCTCCAAGAAGAGGAGAAGAAGAGAAGAGAGAAGAAATAGGAAAAATGAAAAGAAAGAAGAAGAAGAAGAAGAAGAGAAGGAGAAGGAGGAGGAGGAGGAGGAGAAGGAGGAGAAGGCCAAGGACCTTCTAGTCCTTCTCCTCCTCCTCCTTCTCCTCGTTCTCCTCCTTCTTCTTGATTTCTTCTTCTTCTCCTCCTCCTTCTCTTTCTTCTCCTCTTTCATATTATCCTTGCTTTAATTTCCCCAAAAAAAACAAAATTAGCCCATTTATCTCCAAAATGCCATAATAACCTCAAAATGGCATAAGAACCTTGGTTAGCTCATGAATATTATATACTTAGCATGTTTTCCTCTAAAATGAGATAATTAGCCCATTCAGCTCCGAAAAGACATAATTAGGTAATTTAGCTCCAAGAAGAGGAGAAGAGGAGAAGAAATAGGAAAATGAAAATAAAGAATAAGAAGAAGAAGGAGAAGGAGGAGGAGGAGGAGCAGAAGGAGAAGAAGGCCAAGGACCTTCTAGTCCTTCTCCTCCTCCTCCTCCTCCTTCTTGATTTCTTCTTCTTCTTCTTCTCCTCCTCTTTCTTCTCCTCTTTCATATTAGCCTTGCTTTAATTTCCCCAAAAATACATAATTAGCCCATTTAGCTCCAAAATGCCGTAATAACCTCAAAATGGCATAAGAACCTTGGTTAGCTCATGAATATTATATACTTAGCTTGTTTTCCTCTAAAATGAGATAATTAGCCCATTTAGCTCGAAAAAGACATAATTAGGTAATTTAGCTCCAAGAAGAGGAGAATAAATAGGAAAAATGAAAAGAAAGAAGAAGAAGAAGGGAAGAAGGAGAAGGAGGAGGAGGAGGAGGAGGAGGAGGAGGAGGAGGAGAAGGAGGAGAAGGCCAAGGACCTTCTAGTCCTTCTCCTCCTCCTCCTTCTCCTCCTTCTTCTTGATTTCTTCTTGTTCTCCTCCTCCTCCTCTTTCTTCTCCTCTTTCATATTATCCTTGCTTTAATTTCCCCAACAATGACATAATTAGCCCATTTAGCTCCAAAATGCCATAATAAGCTCAAAATGGCATAAGAACCTTGGTTAGCTCATGAATATTCTACACTTAGCTTGTTTTCCTCTAAAATGGGATAATTAACCCATTTAGCTCCAAAAAGACATAATTAGGTAATTGAGCTGCAACAAGAGGAGAAGAGGAGAAGAAATAGGCAAAATGAAAAGAAAGAAGAAGAAGAAGAAGAAGAGAAGGAGGAGAAGGAGGAGGATGAGGAGGAGGAGGAGGAGAAGGCCAAGGACCTTCTAGTCCTTCTCCTCCTTCTTCTTTATTTCTTCTCGTCTCCTCCTCCTCCTCTTTCTTCTCCTCTTTCATATTATCCTTGCTTTAATTAACCCCTTTAGCTCCAAAATGCCATAAAAGCTAAAAATTGCATAAGAACCTTGGTTAGCTCATGAATATTATATTCTTAGCTTGTTTTCCGCTAAAAATGACATAATTAGCTGAAAAACATCATATTTTGTTTTTCTTCTGACTTTCTTATTCACATTTTTGCAGATTGGATATACTACATGCATGGAAGCTGGCATTCATGGAGTTGAACAATGTCGATGGATGAACTTTATATGTATATCATCTAGTTTTCATTTGAGTTGATGAACAATGTCAAACTATATGTATATGTATATATGGATAAACAGTGCAATACTTTGTATGTTGGTTCTTTCGATATATGGGGATGTACATTGATTTATATGTATATCATATATGTGTGGTGAATTATATATATGTGTTGGCAAGTATATGTGTGGTGAACTCTATTTCATATATGTGTGGTGAATTATATAAATGTGATGTCATATATATATGTGTGTGCTGTGAAATAATATAAAACAAAAAAAACAGGTACTATATGGGCTCTTTGCCGTCTGCCGGCTGATGGCAAAGACCTGTGCCATCAGCTGGCAGATGGCAAAGGTGCCACATGGAAAGCTGACTGCTCCTATGGAAAGCTGACGGCAAAGAGCTTTGTCATCCACTTTGGGGGGGGGGACAGACGGCAAAGAAGGTCCTATGCCGTCATAGGCTAACACAGAAATTTTGCCGGCCGTGAGATTCTTTGCCGTCTGTTGTTTTGTCTTTGCCGTCCGGGATTTAGTCTTTGCCGCCATGTACTCCTACATAGCCTTTCACCGGTACCTTTACCAAATCAGGTTCAACGCAGAACCTTTACTTACTGAACACATTCTCAAAATTCTGTCCATCTCCGAGATGACAGACCATACACAACTCTAAGCATAGCATGCATAGCAGGATAAGGCACATCATGGCTCAAGCAACTACCAGGTATGCTAGGTTGCAAGGTTCGGCTATTTACTGTGACAAGGATAGGTCATGCAAAGGAAGTGGGTTCAACTAATGTGGCAAAAGCATCTGAAGCATTTGATCCTAATGCAATAAGTAAGTGTAGGAGCGAGAACATGGGATCTATCTGGATGATCAAAATGGTTGCTTGCCTTGTTGCTCAGAGGAGGGACAATATCCGTCAGTCGGATATTCGATGGAATCCGGAGGAGCGGAGCCTACCGAAGAAACTGACAACAATCAATATCAATCATATGCAACAAGATGATGCATGAGCATGGCATGAGGATGCAAGGTGGTATGCTAATATAGCTAACATTTATTAGGTTTGAAGTTGATTTGAATCAGATTCAATATCACTTCAAACGAGGTATTCTCGAATACCATTTTAATTGATTCGACCTGATGCTTAGATCAACTTGTTTTTAACATGCATGGAAATGATATGTTAAGTTGCTGGTTGTGATTGATCAATGTTTGATCTTAGTATTTGAAGTGGAATTCAATTGATTTTCAAATTCCATCTCCATAGCATTTATAAAATTTAACTTATTCATTATTCTACATGTTTGGTCCTGTAACATTTTCAAACATGTCTGAAAATGACATATTCAGTTTACTTGGATTTTTCTGATACATTTTCATGTATAAATTATTTTCATTGGAGTTACAGATTAATTTCTATGATTTTTAGAAGTTTTGGCATTTTTCTAGAATTCTTTTAAATCAGAAATCCACTTATTGCGTCAGCATGACATCAGCACGTCCAACTGGCCGTTGAATGTCAAACCTGACCAGTGGGACCCACTGGTCAGTGACTCTGGTCAGTTTTAGATTAGTTTTAAACTTAATTAGCTAATTAATAGTACTGGACCCACATGTCAGTGACTTATTAGATTAATTAATTTTAGTTTTGTTAACCAAAATCATCCAGAGGCTGGCCCCACACGTCAGTGGCTCAGGCCAGCTGAGATCCACCGGCGGAGAGGTCGTCCTCACCGGCGGTGAGCCTCCGACGACCACCAATACGGCGGAGGTGCTCGGAAACGGTGCACAGGTGGCCAAACTCTGCGCGGAGTGCACCAGAGGAACGACACGACTCTCGCAGGTTCATTTTTGCACTTAGCCGGGGCTGATCTGGCCGGAGATGACGCCGGCGACGATGTTGGCGGCGGCCAAAGTTCGGGCGTCATCGGGGGCATCGAAACAGAGGGAGCTACGCACGGGACTGAGCTCCTACGGCATCTACGCGACGGCCTGAAGCTGTTGGTGGCCTCAGAAGGACAAGTTGTTCACCGGAGGGCTACCGGCGACGAGCTCCCGCGGCAGATCTCGTCGGGCTCCGGTGAAATCAAGGCTAGATGAAGGGATCGAAGGGGGAAACTTGGGGGAAGGCTGCGCCAGCTCACGGGGAGTGCAGTGGTGGCGCTAGCTTGCTGGGGGACGGCCTGGAGAGGAAGAACGCCAGCGATGAACTTCGGTGACCCGAGGAAGAAGACGACTACGTCTCGTCGTTTCACTGCGTCTCGGCGTCGGGCTCGTGTCTAGGAAGCATCAGAGAGCTGCGGCGATTCTATTGCGCGGATCAGGAGGGAAAGAGGTAGGCTAGAACGACGGCGAGCTCGAGCTCTACTCGGGCTCCAATGGCGGCAGTGGGGAACAAAGCAGAGGGGGAAAATGAGGAGAGGATGAGCTCGGGAACGGCTCGGGAGAGTTATCCCCTCGCATCCAGTGCAGAGTGGCGGCCAGGCAGGCGCACAGGTGCGTGGCCGCGCCGGATTTCGCGACAGCCACCTCCTGCTGCCCACTCGCGGGGGAGGAAGACGACAGGGAAGAAGCTGGGCCGGGCCAGGTGAGCGATAGGTAGGTCTTTCCTCAACTTTTTCTGTTTTGTTTCTGTTTGGCTAACTATTTTTATTTTCTATTTATTTCAGCTCCAAAATAGTTTATTAAATTATTTTGAACACACCAGAATATTAGTTGGAATATATCCAATCATTCCTCAAGTTTTCAATATTTTTGAAAACTTAAAGTTTTTGAATTCAAATTTTAAACTTGAATCCAGTAGCTTTTTGCATTTAAATAAAATGCCAAAGGTGTTATGAAAATAGTTTTCTTCACTGCTTATTTGCTTTCGTGAATTATTAGAAAAGTTGAATTTTTCTTGAGGCCATTTTGGGTTCATTGATTTGAACAAGTTTAGAATTTCTTTGAATTTGAGAAGTGGCTAGGGTTTTTGAGTTTTGCTTCACCACTTGCTTTGATATTATTGCAATTTTCTTGGATGCAATGCAAAGAAGATATGAGCACAATGCTATACTTGATTAGGGTTCCAGGGATGTGACAACTCACCCCCACTCAAAAGAATCTCGTCCCGAGATTTAGAAGTCGTCGGGAATAACGCAGGATACTCAAGTCGGAGACGATCCTCTCTTTCCCATGTTGCCTCCTTCTCAGAATGATTTGACCATTGAACTTTAAGAAACTTGAGGTTTCGACGGCGAGTGGTACGCTCAGCTTGATCAAGAATACGCGGGGTATTCTCGGTATGAAAGGTTATCTTGGAGATCAAGCGTTTCGTGGTCCACTTCACGGATAGGATCCGAAAAGCAACGCCTGAGTTGCGAGACGTGGAAGACATCATGAACCTTGGAAATATGCGGAGGAAGTTCCAACTGGTAGGCAACTTCTCCTCGGTTGGCAGGAATGCGAAAAGGACCAATGTAACGAGGAGCCAACTTGACCTTGATACCGAATCGATGGGTACCCTTCAAAGGTGTAACCCGAAGGTAATTCTTCTCGTCAACTTCAAAGGTCACAGCCTTATGATGACGATCATATTGGCTCTTTTGACGAGACTGGTTTGTTTTAAACTTTTCACGAATAATGCGAACCTGCTCTTCTGCATCCTGGATCATATCCGGGCCAAAGAGTTGCCTCTCTCCGGTTTCTAACCAATTAAGAGGTGTTCGACATCTTCGTCCATAGAGAACTTCAAAAGGGGTATTGCCCAATCTTGATTGATAACTATTGTTATAAGCAAATTCTGCGAATGGAAGGCACTTCTCCCAATTCATACCGAACGATATAACACAAGCTCGGAGCATATCCTCTAGGATTTGATTCACTCTTTCTACTTGACCACTTGATTGAGGATGGAAAGCAGTGCGAAAAGATAAGTGAGTCCCCATGGCATTCTGAAAACTTTCCCAGAAGCGTGAAGTAACGATACTCCCATGGTCTGAGTTAATCTCCAGGGGAACACCATGAAGAGACACTATTCGAGAGATATATAACTCTGCTAGCTGGCTAGCTGTTATACTCTCACGAACTGGGAGAAAATGAGCTACTTTGGAGAGACGATCAATGACCACAAAGATAGCATTATTTCCTTTCTTTGTCTTGGGAAATCCGGTAATGAAATCCATACTGACTTTATCCCATTTCCATTCAGGAATAGCTAAAGGATGAAGGGTGCCAGCATGCCTTTGATGTTCTGCCTTAACTCGACGACAAACGTCGCAGTTAGCAACGAACTCAGCAATTTCTCTCTTCATCCTAGTCCACCAGAACCTCTGGCGTAGGTCCTGATACATCTTAGTACTTCTGGGATGAATGGTGAGAGGAGAATCATGAGCCTGCTTAAGGATTAATTGCCTTAGATGTGGGTTCTTAGGAACCACTAGACGATTCTGGAAGAACACAACACCTTGATCATTCATGGAGAATTCATTAGCATTTCCGCTAATAATATTCTCCTTGATCCGTGATATCCCCTTATAACGCTTCTCGCCAGCTACAATTTGATCCCTAAGGGTAGGTTTCACCACCAGGGTAGAAAGGAATCCTTGAGGAACAATATGAAGATTTAACTTCCGAAATTCCTCATAGAGATGTGGTTGACCTTGTTGTAGCATCAAGTTGTTACAGTAAGATTTACGACTTAGTGCATCAGCCATAACATTGGCCTTCCCCGGGGTGTAAGTTATCCCTAAGTCGTAATCTGAGATCAACTCGACCCACCGTCTTTGCCTGATATTCAAATCCGGCTGGGTGAAGATATATTTCATACTTTGGTGATCAGTGAATATTTCGCAAAGATTACCCAGAAGGTAATGTCGCCAGGTTTTTCATGCATGGACCACAGCTGCAAGCTCAAGATCATGTGTGGGATAATTATCCTCATGTGGACGCAACTGTCCAGATGCGTGTGCAATCACATGACGATCTTGCATAAGAATGCATCCTAATCCTTGTCGCGAGGCATCGCAATAGATAACAAAGTCCTTAGAAAAATCTGGTGGTAGCAACACAGGTGCGGAAGTCAGGCGTCTTTTCAGTTCCTGAAAACTATGCTCACACTGTGGTGTCCACTCGAACTTTTTATCCTTCTTGAGGAGTTCAGTTAGAGGCTTTGCAACCTTGGAGAAATTCTCGACAAAGCGGCGACAATAGCTCGCTAGACCAAGAAAACTCCTAACTTGCTTAACCGATTCAGGTTGAGTCAATCAAGGACGGCTTGAACTCTCTCGGGATTGACAACAATACCCTTTCCAGAGATTACATGACCTAGATAGGTCACTTCTGGTAACCAAAATTCACATTTTGAAAACTTGGCATAAAGGTGATGCTCTCGAAGTTTCATCAATACCAGCCTTAGATGCTCGGCATGTTCTTGTTCGTTCTTCGAGTAGATGAGAATATCATCGAGGTATACCATGACGAATTTATTCAAATAATCCATGAAGATTGAATTCATCAGGCGACAGAAGGTGGCTGGAGCATTGGTTAGACCGAAGGACATGACGGTGTACTCGTATTGGCCATAACGAGTAACAAAAGCCGTCTTTGGAATGTCCCTGTTCTTGATCTTGATTTGATGGTATCCCAACCTCAAATCCATTTTTGAGAAGATTGAGGATCCAGCGAGCTGATCATACAGGTCGTTGATCCTGGCGAGTGGATACTTGTTCTTTATGGTGACCAGATTAACTGGTCGGTAATCTACAACCATCCGATCCGTTCCATCCTTCTTTTTGACGAAGAGGACGGGGCAAGCCCAAGGGGAAGAGCTAGGATGAATGAAACCTTTATTCAAGGCCTCATCTAGTTGCTTCTTAAGTTCGGCTAGCTCCAGGGGTGCCATCTTATATGGTCTTCTAACTATTGGAACAGTTCCCGGAACAAGATCTATCAAGAACTCTACATCTCTGTGAGGTGGAATTCCTGGCAGTTCCTCTGGAAAAACATCCGGGAAGTCACGGACTGCCGGAATGTCTTCAAGTTCCGGAAGAGGGTTGGCATTGAGGGAATAGAGTTGGCATTTGGCAACTCGGGAAGAGACATTGACTATCTCACCCGAGGGATGGGTAAGCTGAACATTTCTAGAATGAGTATCAATATTGGCATAATGAGCTGACATCCAGTCCATACCCAAGATAATATTAATATCCGAAGATTTCAGGGCTATCAATGATGCTAGAAAAACTAGCCTGTCTACTAGAATTTCATTGTCATAGGTTATCCTAGAGGTTTGCGACTTACTACCACGAGTTTGGACAACCAATGGAATTGGCATATCACAAAAAGACATGTTATGCAAATGTGCATAACTTTCTGAAATGTAGGAATGAGAAGACCCAGTGTCAAAAAGAACAGACGCTGGGTGGTGATTAACAAGAAGCATACCCAGCATGACGTCGGGATCCTCTGCAGCTTCTTCTGCTGAGACATAGTTCACACGGCCACGTGCAGGGGTTGGCTTCACATAGTAAGCTTTGCCCGACTTGCCTTGCCCGACGGACTTTCCGGGTTGCTTGGCACCCACATTCTGAGGACACTCACGGGAATAGTGCCCTGGTTCTCCACACTTGTAGCATATCACTTGGTTGGCACGTGGTGCAGCATTGCTAGCTGGACCACCATAGGTTTTTGCTGGAGGGTTGGTCTGATTCGTCTGAGGCGCCACGTAGGATGGCCTCGGACTGTATCTTGGCGGCAGAGAACTGTTTGGAACCCACAGCGTGCGTTTTGGAAACGCGGAACCAGATGACGAGCCAAAGTCACGGGAGTGCTTCTTTGTGGCTTCAAAGTCGGTATGACCAGTCTCGGCACTGATCGCCTTGTCTACCAGGGCTTGGAAGCTTGTACACTCGTGGAGGCGCAAATGACGACGAAGCTCAGGGCTCAGACCCTTACGGAATCTTGCTTGCTTCTTGGCATCAGTAGACACCTCCTCTGTTGCATAGCGGGCGATGTTACCGAACTCGCGGCTATAGGAATCCACGGTGAACTTTCCCTGGGTGAATGCACAGAACTCCTCTCTCTTTCTGTCCATCAGGCCCTCTGGAATATGGTGCAGACGGAAGGCTGCACTAAAGTCTGCCCATGTGGGTGCTGGTTCAGCAGGACGAATAGCTTCAAAGTTCTCCCACCACAGATTGGCGGGTCCTTCCAGAAAATACGCCGCGAAGGTCTCCTTGTCGGCCTCAGCAACATTCGCATAGAGATCCTTACGTGAGATACTACACAACCAATCATCAGCGTCGAGGGGATCGACGGAGTGATGGAACTTTGGAGGATTCAGCTTCACAAAGTCATTTAGGGACACTGCATCATTCCTAGGCCGACGAGCCGTATTCTGCTCAATATGCTCTAACAGTTGGTTGGTCTCCCTTTTGTTCCTCTCTGCCTCAAGCATCACTTCCACCAGAGAGGGCGGGTGAGGCACGTCTTCCTGCGACGCTTGACTACCCTCACCTTGCTCATGAGCAGGGGCACGGTTCAACCTGGTGAACACCATCCTGACAAACAAACTCACAGCTTAGACCAATATCATTATCAATACTAGCTATGGATTAAGAATGCACTGAACACATGGAATGCGGAAATAAATATCCGAACAACATGGTAACAAGCAACTGCTATATATACACCATGGTTCATACACACCCTTACATAGTTTAGTACAACCTTAACCGAAGAGCAAACTACTGAAATTATAAAACTACTCATCAGAGGCTTACAAGCTTCCTATACATTATTTATCTAGGCCTCCGGAATTCATTTCACATCACAAGCATACTTCACAAGTCACACAGGACTGTGAACGTACGACTACTACCATACTATCCTTCCACTCACGGTTCAGGCATCCGCATAGAACATCTCATAAAGATTGCCTCCATGGCCTGGAAGCTCAACCTGCGCATCAGGAAATACTCTAGCCTAAGATCCCTGGGATCCATAAGGACACGGATGTGGCCTTGGTCCCCTGACTGGTGGTAGTAGGGGTCCTCGAAGAGGGGTGACTCCTCCTATAGCTGGCCAGTCAACATGGGCCGGAAGATGGGTTCTAACAGGGTTCAGCATCTCCATATCTCCATACCCTGTGTGGACTACCGGTGCCAGCTGCGTCAAAGCCGTCCACAGACGGGCACGTGTAGCATAAAGCTCCATGCGGAGGGCACGAGCATCCCTGTCTCTGTTCTCTAGCATCTCAGCAGTGGACTGCAGTAGCGGATCCTCCACAGAGGAATCAAAATAGATCCCGCTGAGGTACCCCTCTTCACCTGGCTGAGAGGCAGGAACAAAGCAGAACTCTGAGTTCTGCAGCAGTGCATGTCTCGCCCTCATAATGGTCAGCAATGAATAGGTAGCATCTTGTACTGCCATGTCAACAGTGACTCCCAATCCATAGGACCAATGGATTGGCTCCTCAGCTCCAGGGTAGTCTGGAAATACCCTAACAGTGCAGATATAATGGCTCTGGTTGAAGTCTCGGTATTGTTCCTCCACTGTGTACTCTGGGTACCAGCGGTAACCGCACACCGACATCACCCTGACCAGCATGGCCGTATGACCCGGCACATCAATGCACCTGGTCAGACGAACCACCTGACGAGAAGGACGGCCAGGCATCTGAAAATAGAGAGTAATGCAAAAGCATTAGAGCTCTGAATGCAAAATTGGGCAGCATAACGGCTGTAAATGCTCAAAAACAATTTTGAGACAACCCAAAAATAGAATAGCGTAACCACTCAACTATCAAGTTCAATTCTCTGATCATCAAGCTTACTTCCTTTTTCTAGGGATAAAAGAAACCCAAAATAACTCTTGACCCATAGTCCTATAATCTACCGATCAGAAACACGAGCCTAGAAGAAGATGAGTAACCTAGTCCTTAAATCCCGTAGAAAAGACGAGGATGACCAGAATAGAATATCTTGAGAAGAGAACAAGAGTCTTACATTCCCTTCCACAAACAATTCCCTTATATATAACTAAAGCAATTCTAGACTCAACTTCGACCAGTTTGGCTTAGTAGTCCTACAGTCAGTCAGGCTCTGATACCAACGCTGTCGGGACCCCGATCCTAAGCCATAGGAATCTAGCATGTAACACATCGCATCTCTTTGCGGTCCTTACCTTAGCCGGGACCGTTTGCGCCTTTTGACTCGCGTTTGCAATTGTGTCGCTAGCAATCCAATGACAAAGAACCCGGATCGACATGTTTAGTCATAAACCAAATTGGCAGATCCGCACAGGGACAGGCATACATGACCCAACAGAGCACGTGTCAGTCACCAGCGAATGTAGACGAGTCGTAGCAAGCTACAAGGACTCCATTACATCACGTGACATTTCCCCAAAGGGGACAGACACAGCAGCTAAGAAGGACACACGCCGGTCAACCAATGTGTCCGGAGCAGTAGCGAGCTACCATGGCTCGTTGGATCACAAAGGGGCATTTCCCTGTGAGGAATGCTACTAAAGTCTACGGCTAGGTAATCGAACCCATTACATACCAAGTACGACATACGTACGCATGGCATACCGATATGTATAGATACATCGATGGCATCACAACATAACCATAAGCATACAAGCTTTATTTAAAAGGCTCGGAAGAGCCACACACATAATATTACACAGTAGGGGTCTCACGACCCATCATAGTAGTCATTCAAGTTACAAGATAGAGGAAGTAGATAAGTTGTCTGAGTACAGACAAATGAAACTAGAAGGCACATGGCCTGACTATACTACAGACCCACCCTAGGGCCAGATCATAGCTGGGATACCAGCTACTCGTCGTCGTCGATGTCTAGGAAGAACCCTCCATTAGGGTCATTAACAACCTCTGCAACAATTATTAAGCAAACATGAGTACGGAGGTACTCAGCAAGACTTTAGGATAACTATCTACTCATGCAATGTATCAATAAGGAATTGTGGGGTTTCATGCGGAAAGCCAGCATTTGACTTGTGGCTAGACAACTTGCATTTTTTAATAATTTTGACAACTTGATTTCTCGCACACGATTCCACTAACACCACAACAATACTCCATCGTGGAATCATTCCGTCTCCATACGGAAATGCCGTCCATGACACTCACGCTTATCTTGACAATTTTATGAGTAGCCATTGAAGTTATCTATGAACAACATATGTCTCCAAGTAGTCCATATCCATGGACGCGGCTATTCGAATAGATCATAACCGTGCAGGGGTGTACTTAGCCACACACGGTCTCGCCACTTATCGCCAGGTGCACGTCATGCACCTCGGCAACCTTCAAGCGGAAGCCCAGCGAGGGAGTCGGCCACGACCGTTAACCACACTAATACTTAGTCCAGGTCTATCGCCTATCTGAGGGTAACCCACACGGAAGTCCGGCCGAGGTTTCCGCCACGACCCCAAACGATGTGCGCAGGGTTCCCAAGCCCACCATCCGGGTGCCACTTGGTACACCGTGCCACTGCCTACCGCATCACAGCCCACCTCTCAGGTCAGCGCTATGCACGGCCTCCAGCATGATTATAAACACCAGAAACTACTTGCAACTCGTGGACGGAGTACTAAGAGATTAATAAGTCGAGCGGGGTCATATTTCAGGGCCCAACATGTGGTAGTATCTCGTCTTGGATTACATACACGGAACTCAGTTCCTAAGGACGGTTCGAATGAAACAACCCGCCATGTACTCTTACATAGCCTTTCACCGGTACCTTTACCAAATCAGGTTCAACACACAACCTTTACTTACTGAACACATTCTCACAATTCTGTTCATCTCCCAGATGACAGACCATACACAACTCTAAGCATAGCATGCATAGCAGGATAAGGCACATCATGGCTCAAGCAACTACCAGGTATGCTAGGTTGCAAGGTTCAGCTATTTACTGTGACAAGGACAGATCATGCAAAGGAAGTGGGTTCAACTAACGTGGCAAAAGCATCTGAAGCATTTGATCCTAATGCAATAAGTAAGTGCAGGAGCGAGAACATGGGATCTATCGGGATGATCAACATGGGATCTCTTCTTCTCCTCCTCCTCCTGTTTCTTCTCCTCTTTCATATTATCCTTGCTTTAATTTCCTCAACAATGACATAATTAGCCCATTTAGCTCCAATGTGCCATAATAAGCTCAAAATGGCATAAGAACCTTGGTTAGCTCATGAATATTATATACTTAGCTTGTTTTCCTCTAAAATGGGATAATTAGCCCATTTAGCTCCAAAAAGACATAGTTAGGTAATTTAGCTCCCACAAGAGGAGAAGAGGAGAAGAAATGGGAAAAATGAAAAGAAAGAAGAAGAAGAAGAAGAAGAAGAAGAAGAAGAAGAAGAAGAAGAAGAGAAGGAGAAGGAGGAGGAGGAGGAGGAGAAGGAGAAGGCCAAGGACCTTCTAGTCCTTCTCCTCCTCCTCCTTCTCCTCCTTCTTCTTTATTTCTTCTTCTTCTCCTCCTCCTCCTATTTGTTCTCCTATTTCATATTATACTTGCTTTAATTTCCCCAACAATGACATAATTAGCCCATTTAGCTCCAAAATACCATAATAAGCTCAAAATGGCATAAGAACCTTGGTTAGCTCATGCATATTATACACTTAGCTTGTTTTCCTCTAAAATGGGATAATTAACCCATTTAGCTCCAAAAAGACATAATTAGGTAATTTAGCTCCAACAAGAGGAGAATAGGAGAAGAAATTGGCAAAATGAAAAGAAAGAAGAAGAAGAAGAAGAAGAAGAAGAAGAGAAGGAGGAGAAGGAGGAGGAGGAGGAGAAGGCCAAGGACCTTCTAGTCCTTCTCCTCCTTCTCCTCCTTCTTCTTGATTTCTTCTTCTTCTCCTCCTCCTCCTCTTTCTTCTCCTCTTTCATATTATCCTTGCTTTAATTAACCCATTTAGCTCCAAAATGCCATAATAAGCTAAAAATGGCATAAGAACCTTGGTTAGCTCATGAGTATTATATTCTTAGCTTGTTTTCCGCTAAAAATGACATAATTAGCTGAAATACATCGTATTTTGCTTTTCTGCTGAGTTCCTTATTCACATTTTTGCAGACTGGATATACTACATGCATGGAAGCTGGCATTCATGGAGTTGAAATATGTCGATGGATGAACTTTATATGTATATCATCTAGTTTTCATTTGAGTTGATGAACAATGTCGAACTATATGTATATGTATATATGGATAAACAGTGCAATACTTTGTATGTTGGTTCTTTCGATATATGGGGATGTACATTGATTTATATGTATATCATATATTTGTGGTGAATTATATATATATATATGTGTTGGCAAGTATATGTGTGGTGAATTATATATATATATGTGTTGGCAAGTATATGTGTGGTGAACTATATATCATATATGTGTGGTGAATTATATAAATGTGATGTCAAATATATATATATATATATATATATATATGTGCTGTGAAATAATATAAAACAAAATAAATAGGTACTATATGGGCTCTTTGCCGTCTGCCAGCTGATGGCAAAGACCTGTGCCATCAGCTGGCAGATGGCAAAGGTGCCACATGGCACCCAACTGTGCATCCTGGGGTGTCTATATAGGCTCTTTGCCGCATGCCTCCAGGGTGGGCAGGCGGCAAAGAAGAAGGCACAGAGGAGGGGGGGGAGGAGGAGGCAGACGACAAAGAGTGGAGGGGGGAGGAGGAGGAGGCAGACGGCAAAGAGTAAGAGGGAGAAAACGGCAAAGAATAAGGAGGAGGCAGACGACAAAGAATAAGGGGGAGGAAGACGGCAAAGCCTCCGTTAACCCCTAACGAAGGCAACGCCTGTCGGCTGCCGTCTCGAGCACTTTGCCGACTGCTCCTATGGAAAGCTGACGGCAAAGAGCTTTGCCGTCCGCTTTGGGGGGACAGACGGCAAAGAAGGTCCTATGCCGTCGTAGGCTGACGCAGAAATTTTGCCGGCCGTGAGATTCTTTGCCGTCTGTTGTTTTGTCTTTGCCTTCCGGGATTTAGTCTTTGCCTCCATGTACTCCTACATAGCCTTTCACCGGTACCTTTACCAAATCAGGTTCAACAGACAACCTTTACTTACTGAACACATTCTCACAATTCTGTTCATCTCCCAGATGACAGACCATACACAACTCTAAGCATAGCATGCATAGCAGGATAAGGCACATCATGGCTCAAGCAACTACCAGGTATGCTAGGTTGCAAGGTTCAGCTATTTACTGTGACAAGGACAGGTCATGCAAAGGAAGTGGGTTCAACTAACGTGGCAAAAGAATCTGAAGCATTTGATCCTAATGCAATAAGTAAGTGCAGGAGCGAGAACATGGGATCTATCGGGATGATCAAAATGGTTGCTTGCCTTGTTGCTCAGAGGAGGGACAATATCCGTCAGTCGGATATTCGGTGGAATCCGGAGGAGCGGAGCCTACCGAAGAAAATGACAACAATCAATATCATCATGTGCAACAAGATGATGCATGAGCATGGCATGAGGATTCAAGGTGGTATGCTAATATATCTAACATTTATTAGGTTTGAAGTTGATTTGAATCAGATTCAATATCACTTCAAACGAGGTATTCTCGAATACTATTTTAATTGATTCGACCTGATGATGAGATCAACTTGTTTTTAACATGCATGGAAATGATATGTTAAGTTGCTGGTGGTGATTGATCAATGTTTGATCTTAGTATTTGAAGTGGAATTCTATTGATTTTCAAATTCCATCTCCATAGCATTTATAAAATTTAACTTATTCATTATTCCACATGTTTGGTCATGTAACATTTTCAAACATGTTTGAAAATGACATATTCAGATTCCTTGGATTTTTCTGATACTTTTTCATATATAAATTATTTTCGTTGGAGTTACAGATTAATTTCTATGATTTTTAGAAGTTTTGGCATTTTTCTGGAATTCTTTTAAATCAGAAATCCACTTATTGCGTCAGCATGACATCAGCAAGTCCAATTGGTCGTTGATAGTCAAACCTGACCAGTGGGACCCACTCGTCAGTGACTCTGGTCAGTTTTAGATTAGTTTTAAACTTAATTAGCTAATTAACAGTACTGGACCCACATGTCAGTGACTTATTAGAGTAATTAATCTTATTTTTGTTAACCAAAATCATCCAGAGGCTGGCCCCACACGTCAGTGGCTCAGGCCAGCTGAGATCCACCGGTGGCGAGGTCGTCCTCGCCGGCGGTGAGCCTCCGACGACCACCAGTACGGCGGAGGGGCTCGGAAACGGCGCACAGGCGGCCAAACTCTGCGCGGAGTGCACCAGAGGAACGACACGACTCCGTAGGTTCATTTTTGTACTTAGCCGGGGCTGATCTGGCCGGAGATGACGCCGGCGACGAGCTTGGCGGCGGCCAAAGTTCGGGCGTCATCGGGGGCATCGAAACAGAGGGAGCTACGCACGGGACTGAGCTCCTACGGCATCTACGCGACGGCCTGAAGCTGCTCGTGGCCTCAGAAGGACGAGCTGTTCACCGGAGGGCTACCGACGACGAGCTCCCGCAGTGGATCTCGTCGGGCTCTGGTCAAATCAAGGCTAGAGGAAGGGATCGAAGGGGGAAACTTGGGGGACAGCTGCGCAAGCTCACGGGGAGTGAAGTGGTGGCGCTAGCTTGCTCGGGGACGGCTTGGAGAGGGAGAACGCCGGCGATGAACTTCGGTGACCCGAGGAAGAAGACGACTGCGTCTCATCGTTTCACTGCGTCTCAGCGTCGGGCTCGTGGCTAGGAAGCTTCTGGGAGCTGCGGCGGTTCTATTGCGTAGCTCAGGAGGGAAAGAGGTAGGCTAGAACGACGGCGAGCTCGTGCTCTGCTCGGGCTCCAATGGCGGCAGTGCGGAATGAAGCAGAGGGGGAAATGAGGAGAGGAAGAGCTGGGGCATGCCTCGGGAGGGTTATACCCTCGCGTGCCAGCGCAGAGTGGCGGCCAGGCAAGCGCACAGGTGCGTGGCCGCGCCGGAGTACGCGGCGGCCACCTCCTGCTTCCCACTAGCGGGGGAGGAAGACGACACGGAAGAAGCTGGGCCGGGCCAGGTGAGCGACAGGTAGGTCTTTCCTCATTTTTTCTGTTTTGTTTGTGTTTTGCTAACTATTTTGATTTTCTATTTATTTCAGCTCCAAAATAGTTTATAAAATTATTTTGAACACACCAGAATATTAGTTGGAATATATCCAATCATTCCTCAAGTTTTCAATATTTTTGAAAACTTAAAGTTTTTGAATTCAAATTTTAAACTTGAATCCAGTAGCTTTTTGCATTTAAATAAAATGCCAAAGGTGTTATGAAAATAGTTTTCTTCACTGCTTATTTGCTTTCATGAATTATCAGAAAAGTTGAACTTTTCTTGAGGCCATTTTGGGTTGATTGATTTGGACAAGTTTAGAATTTCTTTGAATTTGAGAAGTGGCTAGGGTTTTTGAGTTTTGCTTCACCACTTGCTTTGATATTGTTGCAATTTTCATGGATGCAATGCAAAGAAGATATGAGCACAATGCTATACTTGATTAGGGTTCCAGGGATATGACAAATGGTTCCATCACTAAGTCCTTTCACGAGGACATCTAACGTGACAAAACCACGTCAGTCTTTATTTATAAAGAACCTTATTCTCCAAAAGAATCATCATCAACCCCCTTTGTCCACATGTGCCTCATGGCACGAGGTAATGATGAGTTATCATCTTCTGTTAGTGATAACGATGATATTTTTAATTAGGATGAGGATGATGACTTGATTGAAAATCTCTATGAGATTAGTAAAATTCTCCATAGAGCTAAAAATAACGCTTATAAAAGGTTTCAAGATGTTCTTGCTTACTTTGAAAAATGTAATGATTTATTTATCGACGAGCAAGCTAAAAGTGAAAACTTGAACATGAACTTGATAAGGCTCTTCAAACATGTAGATACTTAAGATCTTCAAGAGGAGAGATTGAAATTTCTCATGGTAAACTTAAAGAGGATTTTGAGCTACTTCTCCTTGAATGCAATTATGTCAAGGCATAGCTCATCAATATCTATAAGATTAAGGAGGAACTTCAATCTACTCAGGATAAGGCTCTAATTGCTACTTGCTCATTTCATATTGTCGATGATACTGGTGCATCTAACTCTACCTCATGTGAAGCATCAACTTTGAAGGAGAATGTTGAGTAATGTGCTCAACTTGATTTGCTAACCAGAAATTATGGGAAATTGGAAGAAAGTCATGAAAATCTCTCAAGCACTTATGAGGATCTTCTAATCTCTCATAATGAGCTAAAGTTAGTACTTGAGACTTGATCACCAAGGTAAAATCTTGTGAGTCTCATGTGAACATTAGCACATCTACTATAAATGCTTTATTTCCATGTGCTAATCCTTGCAATTCATGCACCTCCCATATTATTACCAATCATAATGAATTGCTCACATTGTCTTGTTTCTCTAACCATGAAGTTTACACTTCCACTAGTCCTCTTGTTTCTAGTGTTAAAACTAACCATGTAGAAGAAATTAATGAACTAAAGTCCCAAGTCAGTAGTTTGAAGAAAGACTTGGAAAAGTGTGATGATGGGCATAGTTATCACTCCAATAAGAAGAATTCGAAGAACAAGAAACGGGGACAAGACGAAGCCACGAACAAGTCCAACATTTCTTGCTTTATGTGCAAAATGGTTGGGCATCACGTGAGATCTTGTCCATTGAAGATAAGGGCTTATGAAGATATGCTACACGGGAAGATGCCTCAAGCCCAATCTCGAGATCAACCTCATGTTTTAGAACGACCACTATGCATGATGAAACATGTTATTTCTTCCCAAGTTGAGAAAGTAAAGAAGAAGAAGAGAAAGGGGAGTACATGTGCTATATGTGTCGTAAGAAGGGGCACATAGCTTCAACATGCCCCACTGGTAACATCTCTAAGCCTCCAATTTTCAGTGATCATTATTCACTTAGGAAGGATATTTTGGCAATTTGTTTGCCAAGTATGTTGGTTCCCAAAGTGGTTTGGAAGTGAATAAGATCATTTGGGTTGCCAAGCCTATTGTTACTAACTTCTTAGGACCCAATTTGGTTGGGGACCATCAATCTCAAACTTAATAAATAGGTGTGTGTGGAGGGCATTTGAAAGAACAATTGCTCCCTAGGGTGGTTTTGATAATTGATCACAACATATGCATCATTGGACTAATGTGTTTTCCAAGTATATTTCAGAAAATGTTCAAAACATGCTATGGCTTAAGGTTTATGTGGAGATGCCCCTGTATGCAAGAAAGCAACAATATTGGCTTAAGCATCAAGCTAGAAGACTCTTCATTTTGCATTTGTGAGAAATCATTTTTTGAGTCCGTAGGAAAGTCAATATATTAAAAGGGGTGAGGTAGTAAAATGAACTGATTGCTCAAATGCTCAAAGTTAGCCACCAAAACACTCAGTCATTTTCCCACATATCCACTTTGTCAAGTTCCACATTCACAAATTCGGTGTCACCAACATTTCCACATCGTACCCGCCAAGTTTGAACCTCAGACACAACCCTAGCCATTCCCACAGAATCGGTGCAACCGAAACTGCATCGGTGCTATCGACTTTGGTGACCAACATTCTGTTGTCAAGATACACAAAATTGGAATTTTCCAGTTTGAGTATCGGTGCCACCGACTTTGGCCATCTGACCATTAGTCACCTTTTAGGTGACACCGAGTTTTATATATCGATCTCACCGAGATTCAAAAGTCCACACATTTAGTGCTAATCGATACCACCGAGTTTCCAACTTCGATGTCACCGAGTTTGCTCTTTTGTGTGTAACGGTTGGATTTTGGCTCTGCCTATATATACCCCTTCACCCACCTCTCATTCGTGGGAGAAGCACTCAGAACACACACTTCATTTCCAGGCCCATTTTATGAGAGAGAACCACCTAAGCATGTATTGAGACCATGATATTCCAATCCAATCATTTGAAACTTGATCTCTAGCCTCCCGAGACCGCGTTCCACCAAATCAACCTCTCCTACCCATGCATATTCTCTGAGAGTGATTTGTGTTGAGGAGACTATCTTTAGAAGCACAGGAACAATGATTTCATTGATCTACCCCATCTATTACCTTTTGGAGGGTGGTGACTCCTAGATACATAGGTGTCACTTGGGAGCCTCCTACTTCGTGTTGTGGAGTTGAACCAAGATGTTTGTAATGGCAAGGAGATCTCCTACTTCGTGAAGATCTATAATGAGTAAGGCTAGTCCTCCGTGGACGGAAGCCGTGGTGGGATAGATAAGGCCGCTTTTTTGTGGACCCTCCATGGGTGGAGCCCTCCGTGTACTCTCGAAGTCGTTACCCTACGTGGGTTGAAGTCTCCACTAACATGGACGTACGATAGCGCCACCTATAGGAACCATGCCAAAAATTGTTGTGTCAACCTCATGCGTTTGATCTCCCTACCTTACTCCTCTATTTACACTTGCATGTTTACTTTCTATTGCTATACTATTAGAACCGCACGTGTAGGGTGTACTTTACTTGTTATAACCGTCGTAGCTGCCTCTCAAGTAAAATTGGGAAAAGGCAAAAAAATTATCTTGTCAATTAGTCTAATCGCCCCCGCTCTAGACATACTTACGATCCTACAACATTGAAGATTTGGCTAGTTAATGAAGAAAACATATTTTCACCACTTATTATGGTTCAAGCAAAGTCAAGAATATTACCTTCATATTTGTCGTTCGAATGCCTCTCCTAGTGGTAACTAGTTTATATTGTCTACATTGAAAGTTACTAACCCCTCTCATGTTTAAGTTTGGTACCTAGCATGTGTTTGTATATGTTGTGCCTCCTAGTATGATTGATTTGTGTTATCTAGCATGTGTAGGTTGTTATGCATGTTATATAGTTGTGTGTGTAGTCTCGAGTCTTACTTCATCTTGGTTACACCTTATCGGGCTCTTTTGCGATTTTAATAGATCATCACATGCATTATGGGGGAGTGTTATGCTCTACGCACGTCACAACCCTAAAATGTGTATATATTGGATACCACCTAGTATTTATAGTGCAATATTATATAGTTACTATGTCGTATGTCAGGTCCAATTGAAGTTCAAATTCTCATCCATTGATCATCTTTAGTTGGATTTCAAAAGAGCCTTTTCGAAAATACATGGATTGTCACATTATGGGGGGAGTGATATGCTTTGTGCATATCACAATCCTTGGTAATATGAACATTTGATGAATGCCACTTATAATCTATTATTGAGATTATGTTATATCTTTGTGGTTTGCCATGTTTAACACATCTCTATTTGCATAATAGTTCTTTTGTTGTTTCATTCCTTAGATGTGTGTGAGTATGACATTCTAGTGCAGGTTTTGTAACATCCCAAAATTATAAAATTTGAAATGTTATAACAAATAAATAATTAGGATTTTTTTCGAATCATATGTGATTGATTGTTTGAAATTGAGTGGAATTTGAAACTTTTAAAAAATGAGAGGGAATAAAATGACTTTCGCAAAATTTTCTATTTTGAATCCCTTTTCAATTTTGATTTTGAATATTTTCAAAACCCTGTGATAAAAAAATCAAATGAGAGGAGGAAAATGACACTCCAAATTCAGAGACAATGTCTTGATTCAAATTTTAAGTATTCGCAATTTATTTAAAATTCAAAATCCTTTTCATTTTCTAGTTAGTGCAAAAAATATATTTTTTAAAGTATTTTATTTGGTCTTAAAAATATGTTCATGTTGTACGAAATTTTATTCTGAAAATTATGATATATAATATGCCTATATAAAATATTCTCTTAATTTCGTTTATATATGTTTCTTCGTTGTTTTAAAAAAAACTTGTAAACACTGTTCACGTCGGACATTGTTCATCAGAAAACAAAAATGGGCTACGATGTTCACTATGGCTGGCCGAACCCCTTGGCCCATGCGGCTCCTCTCTCCTTTTCTCCTCTTTTCGTCTATGATTAGTCCCACATTGCCTATCTATTGACCTTTAGACCTTCTTTCCACCTATAAATATAGATCCATATGAGCACCAAGAAATCATCTACTTTGGGCTAAATCAGTATTTTGGTTTGACTAGGTTTATTGAATAAAAATATTTTCTTCTCTCCGACGGGATTTCTGGAAGTGCTCTCCTCTTTGGAATTAATTCTTACTCTGCATTCTAAAGGTATTTCTCTTCATATTTTTCTTTTATACTCCCGTAGTTTATTATTTATAGACTAGTATTCCTACACTAGTATATGGTAGAGTAATTAGATTTATCAATTAGTCTATGTATTTACACATTAGTCTTAGAATTCTTTTAGACATAGCACTTTTCTTCCCTAAAACAGTTTGGCCCTGATTTTTCAAATAGCCATAACGTTTTACTCATTTATCTGAATTAGATGAAACCAACGCCTAGAGTTTCGTCTTGATCCCACCTATCCGGTGAACCTATCATATCTGCTTTTTGAAAGTTTCAAATTTCGAAATTTGTTCACACTCATATTCAAACTTCTTTTGATCATAACTTTTTATCCGTAGCTCCGTTTTAGATGAATCCAATTGCGTCGGATTCGTATCAAAGTAATCTTCCCGTTTGTATCATTAGTTTTAACTTTTCAAATTATATTTTTGATCAAATCAGATTTATCTATTAGTGCCCAAAAGTGTTCACATCGTTCTAAGCTGATTCAAATCTAGTAATTCTTTTTTTGACATGTTCATATTGATCTCCTATATCCAGTAGCATCATTAGTTACGACCTTTGAACCTTACAAATTTGAGCGATTCATATTTGTATCCGAACATTCATTTGATCTTATCTTGCAAATCGTCACACCTTTTCAAATGATTCCTTTTACCCCGAAATACTCATGTTATATATTTTTGTACATAACCATCGCACTTCAGTTCAACTCCTTTTGACCTTCTGAATGCAAATTCAATTCATACTTCAATTCGCTATAACTTGTGTTGTAGTTGTAGTGCTCCATTTCAAGAAATTATTTCTACAAATAAATTCTTATATCTTATACTATTTGTGAAAAAACATTCATGTTGTTCTCCCAATATTTTTTATCATCCCCCATAGTGTATGCAAGTCGAGCTTATATAGCGATAGTTGATCATCCTTTGACTCTTTTGAGTTGACGCCTTTCACCTTTCCTTTTACAACACCATAAGGCCCTATATTTTCTTATTAAATCTTGGTATGTTATTATTTTGCACCAAGACGTGTTTTGTTCTTATGTTCTTTTGGTTCTTCCTTTTGGCATGAATGTTTATCGAATGCTATTCATTTACGATAGATTGCTCGGAGTGTGACGAGTAGAATTATCAGGATTATGAGAGTGACTATCTTCATCAAGTAATACGAGGCAAGTTCACATTGATCATATTTTTTTACCTATGATTTTATTGCATTAGTTTCAACCTTCTTCACCCATTGTATGCAAGTAGGTACTTGGAAACTTTGGTTATTGAGTAGTATGTTATGATAGGCACCCCTAAACCCTTGTTACTTTGGCTGGGACGTTATTTTGCTATGCTCCTAGTAGACGGGGTTTGGTTGAGTGTTTATCATGAGTGTTGTGAGAAAACTTAATAATCAAGACCTGAAGACTCCAAGACTTGCAAGACCTCAGAAAGAAATATACCTCTGGGTGAAGGACGGTTCAGATGGGCTCCCTGGGAAAACCAGAGGAGGACCCGGGATGCATGGAGAACGCCATGACATCTTGCGGAAAGCTTCACCCAGGCTCAGAGAGATGGATGGATATTTCAATACCCAAGGCTTACCTGCACAACCACAAGTCATTATGGGCTCTGGCTTGGTTGCACAACGTGGTGACTCTGGACGGGCGGTGCTACGAGATGTAGAAGAACAGTAGGATTGGTTGGGCACCGACACAGGCTCAGAGGAACCCGTTGAAAGATCATGTTTTGATCATCCGGTTCTCAAACACCCTGAAGTGCGAGGACTTCAATGGAGGCGATCAAATCTTGTGGGGAATGTGTGCAAAACTCTGCAGAGTACTCAAACCTAATCTATTAGCCATGTCCACGGTCATGGACAACTTGAGCCAAAGAAACTGAAACTATCTGGAATTCTCAACACCATTTATTATTGATGTGGGTAATATTTATAACTTGGGTATGAGAAATGGTTGGTGGAACCTTCTCATTAACAACCAACAATGTAGTAAATTTTGCTTTTACCCTCTCTCTTGTTGTAGGAAAATTGACTTTACGCAAAACTTAAACTACAACCCCACCTGCCATATATGCATATAGTATAGATGATATTTACACCTCTCTCTTTTGTGACTTGCCGGCATATTCAATATGCTGACCTACACGGCTGCAACGTCTTATGTTGCAGATACTTTCTTCGACGAGTAAGAGTACGATTCTGGGTTACGTTCTGCACTCAACCTGTTGTTGGTGTTTATTGGGACTCCATTCCCTTGACTGTTTCCGCTGAGATTTTGAGGTATATATCAGTTTTACGTTATTTACATGTGATTGCACTTTGATATATACATTGATGTATTGTGTGTGCCAGGATACCGATCCAGGGATGGCACAAAGACACAGAGGCTTGACTCGTTTTGAGTCGGGTCGCTACAGGTTTATTCATGGTTTATCTTCTAGATCATACTTAAGAGAAGGGTATATATGATGCAAGCCTTTCCAATTGTTTCTCTACATGATGATCTAGCTAATTGGAATGTTAATAATATGGTATATAAGCATTGTGCTTATTGCTAAACTCTCATATCATGCTTGTGTGAGTATAAATGATCTTGTGTTTATTTGGAATCTATCACCGAATGATAATTCAAAATACCATTGTGTTCTCTTACACATGGTATTCCTTGTATGGTTCATGGTTATGTTCATATCGGCTTTTGCTTCTACTTGTATTTTTAACTAGCCGAGAAAATCATTTGCCTCCCGGTAATCTCCCATGCTTTTGTTTGAGTTCATGTTACTAGTTTTATGATATAATGCGAGTTATTATCTTATTACTTGTACTATAATATATCTACTTAAGTGAGATATGCATGTAAAAATATGTGCAATGCGTATCTTATACGCTCATTGGTTTGGCTTGGTTCATGTGTTGAACTTGGTGTGCTATCATATGTTAATTTGTCACTTTGATTTATTTTGGACAACATGAATGACTAGTGAGGTTATTGGAAGTATTAACAGTTATGTGTTCATTTGTCCAATTTGTATCTATTTAGATTTTGGTAGGCTCGTGTTGGCATATTTACCATGTGTAAATTCTCATGCCATGTTTACTTTATTTCTGATCCAATATATATATATGGTAAATCCGTCTAATTCTTAATAGCTAAGATGTGCATGAAATTCAAATTCATATCTATATGTACATAATTGAGTGGTTTTGCCCTATATTTTGTATTTAGACTAACTACTTCGGGCCCAATAAGTTTGGGGACCATATTGTACTTAAAAGTGGTCTTGGTACATTGGAGGAGCATTGTTGTCTTGGCTTATTCATAAAGAAGGTGGTGTCACCACAGGGAAATTAGAGCAAAGAGTATATGACTCATTCATTACTACTCCATACCAATGTTGTCACGATCACAAGTATTTACTTCATGCATGTATATAAGTAGAGTCAACCTTGTGAAGGTTGCATCATAGCATGTAATAGTACTTATTGTATTTGTGTTTTCCTGCGTGTTCTTGGAAACACTCTATCACAATGGTTAGACGGTGGAGTAGAATCATTTAATGGGGATCTATAAAATCATATTCATGATTCATTTATCCAAGACATGCCAATTTAGCAATTCATTTCATCTCAATTCCTAAAATGTTCTCTCATTTGCAATTTTATGAAATTGAAAAAACACTCTAATTGCTCGTGGTATTTGCTATCTTACTTGACAATTCATGGTTATACAAATGAGATCAATTTGTGGCATGTTCTTTATGCCATGTGCCTTGCTCTTATGTTAGGATCACAAGTGTATAATAATGGATTCACTTGTGCATATCATGCTCTTATCAATTGTTACTATTTTATGTATGCAAGTTTCTTTGTGGATACATAGACTACTATTGTCCACTTAGAAAATTTTGCACATAAGTAAGTTCCCATCTTTGCGACATCACTTAATCCTTGTCGGTCATTTGGTTCCTTCCTTATTGATTCATTGGTGGTCTCGGTAAGAGGTTGTGAAGTGAGTGCTTGTATGTTTTGCATATAATCTTATGCACTCATGTGTTTGGATGTATTTTGGACCAATATTTATCATGATTATTGATTTGGATATTCGCGTTATATCTTGTCCAAAATATGTTCTTTGGATCTTTGAATGTTTTCCTCACATGTGGAATGCTTATTTTCATATCATACCTATTGCTATCTCTAGATCCCGAGCTCCCTAAATTTCATGTCATTGAATATGTGCATCTTATTTCATTCGCATCTTGTAATATGCATACTCTAAGGAGGAACTCACTGTCTTTAAGATTGGTACCATTTTGGCATTTTCTGCCAATGAGGAAGAAGCTTAGCAGATTTAAGATAACCTAAATGTGCATATGGCTTATTGTTTTTTCAATGATTGAATATGTATAGAGGAAACTCCACCTAGTGTATGTCAACCAATATATGCAAGTAAATCCATAGTATGTGCACACATGCTTATATTGTGGGGGAGCCTGCTCTATATATTGTGGTTCTTCCAACATAAAATCCTTGTGTAGTATTTTGATGTTAGTACACCGAGTGTGATAAACTCAAGTATCTTTGTGACACTTGACGCTATCAAAACCATCAAAATTATTCAATGTATCCTTGGGTAAATTGCATACTTGTGTCAATATTCATCATATAAATCCTCTTGTTGAGATTGTCATCAACTACCAAAATGCGGGAGATTGAAAGTGCATGTAGTCCACCTGTGTGGTTTTGGTAATTGATGACAATCCTAATGTACTAATGTTTGCATTGAGTTATACATTTGAAGGAATGTTCTATTTTCAATGCATGAAGAATATTGGATGAACTGAAGTATGTTTGTTCCACGAAGATGAAAGAAGGAGCTCAAATGAATTCTAAATGAATGTCATATACATACTGTTGTGCAGGCATCAAGGATGTCTCGATGACTGAATCAAATATGATAAGATCAATATGAATTACGTGTAATGTACAAGATGTGATCTATGTGGAGTTCATTGAGTATCTCACACATTCTCATGCTTTATATTATGGTTTGAACCATGATGCATCAAGATCTTGAGAGAATTATTAAAGAGAAGAATTCTACATATGTCTTGAAAATATGATCATGATGGGCTCATATGTTGAGTCATGGATGATTATGTCTTCAAGCAAGTAATTCAAGTGAATAATTCATTGTGCCTCTCAACTCTCAAGAAACTATGTTGTATCATGAATACGACCAAGTTATAGCCAATATGAGATTCATGGAGAAACTTGATATGGTCATCGTGAATTGAGATATTGGTAATCATTTCTTAAAGCAATGAAGCCTAATAAGAAATCAATATGGCCTTCAAGACATCAAGGTTAATCATGGATCAAAGATAAATATTGACTAAGATGAAGATCAAAGATTTAACTCAAAGTTGGTCATCACACAAGCGCAAATGATGTACCACATGGAATCTTGTGGTATGGTAAGTAATTGTCAATTGCACTTTGAGTACTAACTAATAATATGTGTTGTCTATATTTATGAGGGTTAGGTAATTCTCAAGAGAGGGATTCCAAGTGTCCGTGGGAGGATGACATCAAGTGTTCATGATCATGTTTGACAAGGGCAAGTTCAAGATAACCATCCCGAAGGATTACATGCTTGAAGCTTGTGGATGTTCACATGATGAACAAGTGAAGATGAATACAAAGCAAGGTTGTTCACATTGTGTATGGGAGAGCTACTTAAAGACTTCACCAATGTATTTACTTCAACTTGAGCCAAGATTAAACAATAACATCAAGCTCGAGTGAAAGGCTTGACTCAAAGGTATTAGTTCCTTTGACATTAGTGGTGTGGAGTGATGATCACTGAATAAACATATACACTCAAGAATGGATTATTGATAGCTTTGTAGTGTAGCTCTTTATGATTCTTAAGTTATAGGGATCTCGCACCATTAAGAGAGGATCAAAGGGTTTCGTAATGGACTTGCTCAAGTCAACATTATATATACATAATTCCACTCCTATCATATATCCCAAAGTAAAACTGAAAGCCAAAAAGGGTTCCCCAAATTCTATACTCAAAACTTTTCATTGGTTGCATTATCCATTTTGTTTGATATTTGATGGTTCTCTATGTGACGACCTGGAGCTTTTCAATAGCTACAAAATAAGTCGAATATCATCAAAATCAGAGTTGGTTGGTAAGACTTATGCATGTTTTACTATTGGTAAGATAAATGTTTATTTGGGGAGGGGGCGGAAGTTCCTAGCACGTTCCGGGGCAAGTTCTGGGCTAAACAGGAAGTTTGCGAAAACGTGCCCAAAGGAGCCGAGATGTTCCGGGCCCTCCCGGAAGTTTCAGCGGTGAGACCGGATAGGTTCTGGGCTAACCAGGAAGTTTACATCGTGTTCCTCAATAGGGAGCCCGGAAGTTCCCGGCAAGGCCAGAAGTTCCGGGCTACGTTTTTCTATGCACAACACGCAGATTTGGTGGGGCACTATATAAGGTAAGTGATATGTGTCCATCGTATCTACTTTTCCAAACTCTTTTGCCCTTGTTTTGGACTCTAATTTGCATGATTTGAATGGAACTAACCCAAACTGACGCTCTTTTCAGCATAATATCCGTGGTGTTGTTTTTGCGCAGAAATAAAAGTTCTCGGAATGACCTGGAAATTTACGAGGATTTTTTGTGGAATATATAAAAACTACTGGCGCAAGAATCAGCCGGAGACGTGGAGCAAGGAGCCCACAAGCCCAGGAGGGGTGCCCCCCCCCTCACCGGCGGTGCCTGGCAGGCTTGTGAGGGCCTCGGGGCTCCGTCCCCTCCAACTCCAGCTCTATTTAGTCTCTTTCGCCCAGAAAAAAATCAAGGAGAAGAGTTCATCGCGTTTTACGATACGGAGCCGCCGCCACCACCTGTTCTTCCTCTAGAGGGCATATCTGGAGTCCGTTCTAGGCTCCGACGAGGGGGAATCGACGCCTTCGTCATCACCAACCATCCTTCATCGCCAATTCCGTGATGCCCTTCATCGTTCGTGAGTAATCTCATCGTAGGCTTGCTAGACGGTGATGGGTTGGATGAGATCTATCATGTAATCGAGTTAGTTTTGATGGGGATTGATCCCTACTATCCACTATGTTCTGAGATTGATGTTGCTACTACTTTGCTATGCTTAATGCTTGTCACTAGGGCCTGAGTGCCATGATTTCAGATCTGAACCTATTATGTTTTCATCAATATATGTGTGTTCTTGATCCTATCTTGCAAGTTGTAGTCACCTACTATGTGTTATGACCCGGCAACCCCGGAGTGACAATAGCCGGAACCACTCCCGGAGATGACCATAGTATGAGGAGTTCATGTATTCACTAAGTCCTAATGCTTTGTTCCGGTTCCCTATTAAAGGGAGAACCTTAATATCCCGTAGTTTCCATTAGGACGCCGCTGCCATGGGAGGGATGGACATTAGATGTCATGCAAGTTCTTTTCCATAAGCACGTATGACTATATACGGAATGCATGCCTACATTACATTCACGAACTGGAGCTAGTTACATATCTCCCCATATTATAACTGTTGCATGATGAATGTCATCCGGCATAATTATCCATCACCGATCCAATGCCTACGAGTTTTCCCTACTAGTCCTTGCTACGTTACTTTCCCGCTACTGCTATCACCGCTGCTATTGTTGCTATCACACTACTTTGCTACTGAAACTTTGCTGCAGATACCAAGTCTTTCAGGTGTGGCTGAATTGACAACTCAACTTCTAATACTCGAGAATATTGTTTTGGATCCCCTTGTGTCGAATCAACAAATTTGGGTTGAATACTCTACCCGCGAAAACTGTTGCGATCCCCTATACTTGTGGGTTATCAAGACTATTTTCTGGCGTCGTTGCCAGGGAGGCCTAGCTCTATTCTTTGAGTCACTTGGGATTTATGTTTGTTGATCACTATGAGGAATCCGAGAGATCCGAAAACTAAAGTCTTGCCCTCAACTACGAGGACAGGTAAGGAACTGCCATCTAGCTCTACACTTGATTCACCTACAGTTTTGAGTAATTTTGCGACACCACCACCTGCTAGAAATTCTGATATGTCGCATGTGCTTGATGATGCTACTTCTGCTATCCATGATGCTTGTGATGATGCTTTGCTTGATACTGCTTTGCCACTAGGTGCATTCCTTGATGCACAAATTGCGAGTTGCTGCTGAATGTGATGATACTTCTGAAACTGCTGAGATTATTGAAGTAGAACATGCTATTTCACCTGTTAGAACTAGCTCTCCTAGATATGAATTGCCTGATATACCTGAGGGTTATGTTATGGAGGGAGAGGTAGCTGAGGACTTTCTTGCTTGTAAGGATAGCTATGATCTTGAGAAATTACTGAGCAAGTGGAAAGAAAAATCTCTGAACGCTAGAATGAAATACGATCCAAAGTTTGCTACTTCGCCTATCTTTGTGACCGATAAGGATTATGAATTCCTTGTCGATCCTGAGTTAATCACTTTGGTCGAATCTGATCCTTTTCATGGTTATGAGTCTGAAACGGTTGTAGCACATCTTACTCAGCTGCACAATATAGCCACCCTATTCACGAGTGAGGAAAAGATCCGCCACTACTATATCCTTAAGTTGTTTCCTTTCTTACTAAAGGGTGATGCTAAGACTTGGTTCACTTCTCTTGCTCCTGGTTGTGTGCGTAGTCCCCAGGATATGATCTACTACTTCTCTGAGAAATATTTTCCTTCCCATAAGAACCAAGCTGCCTTGCAGGATATATCTAACTTTGTGCAAGTTGAAGAAGAGAGTCTCCCACAAGCTTGGGGGAGGCTTGTCCAGCTACTGAATGCTTTGCATGATCACCCTCTTGAGAAGAATAAAATACTTGATATCTTCTATAATGGACTAACCAATGCTTCTAGGGACCACCTAGATAGTTGTGCTGGTTGTGTTTTTAGGGAACGAACTGTGAACAAGCTGAGATTCTATTGAATAATATCTTGTGCAATGAGAATGCTTGGACTATTCCTGAACCACCTTCGAAGCCAACTCCGAAGAAAAGAGGTATCCTATTCCACAGTCCTGAAGATATGCAAGAAGCTAAGAAATCTATGCAAGAGAAAGGCATTAAATCTGAAGATGTTAAGAATCTACCATCTATCGAAGAGATCCATGGTCTTGATAACCCGACACAGGTAGTAGAGGTAAATTCTCTTCGTAGATTCAATGAGAGTGATATTCCCTTTGATAAACCTGCTAGCTTATGCTTAGATGAATTTGATAACTTTGTTGCCAAACAACAAAGTTTCAATGATTATGTTAGCAGACGATTGGAACAGAATGCTTGTATGCTTAGTCATTTAAGTGCTTGTGTGGATAGAAATGTCAATGACCTTAAGCTTTTGAGTAAACTTGCCTCTATGGTCACTACTCAGGTAGAACAAGTACTTAAGGATCAAAATGACTTGCTCGATGAGCTGAATGACAAGTGTGTTAGAGTTATCACTAGAGGTGGTAGAATAACCCAGGAACCTTTGTATCCTGAGGGTCATCCTAAGAGAATTGAACAAGATTCTCAAGGAGTTAGCACCAAGGCACCTAGTCATCCTAGGAAGAAAAAGAAAGATGATAGGAACTTGCATGCTAGCAACCCGGTTGCTGTTACACCCGAGAATCCAAATGATATCTCTGTTTCTGATGCCGAAACACAATCTGGTGATGAACATGAGCCTAATGATAATATCGACAGTGATGTTCATGATGATGCTCAACCTAGCAATGATAAGGATGTGGAGATTGAACTAGTTGATCTTGATAACCTACAACCTAAGAATAGGAGATACGATAAGAGCGACTTCATTGCTAGGAAGCATGGTAAAGAAAGGGAAACATGGGTTCAGAAACCCATGCCCTTTCCTTCCAAACCATCCAAGAAAAAGGATGATGAGGATTTTGAGCGATTTGTTGAAATGATTAGACCTGTCTTTCTGCAAATGCGTTTGACAGATATGCTCAAAATGTCCCCTTATGCTAAGTACATGAAGGATATTGTGACTAATAAGAGCAGGATACCTGAGCTTGAGATTTCCACCATGCTCGCTAATTACACCTTCAAGGGTTGAACTCCTAAGAAACTAGGTGATCCCGGAGTGCCCACTATACCTTGCTCCATTAAAGGCAACTACGTTAGAACTGCTTTATGCGATCTTGGATCCGGTGTTAGTGTTATGCCTCTCTCTCTTTATCGTAGACTTGAATTGGATAAGTTGACACCCACTAAAATCTCCTTGCAAATGCCCGACAAATCAACTGCTTTTCCTATCGGCATTTGCGAGGATGTGCCTGTTGTGGTTGCTAACGTTACTATCTTAACAGACTTTGTTATTCTAGATATTCCCGAGGATGATGCCATGGCGGTCATCCTTGGAAGACCCTTTTTAAACACTATAGGGGTTGTTATTGATTGCAACTAAGGCAATGTAACTTTCCATGTCAATGGTAATGAGCATACGCTGCACTTTCCGAAGAAACAATATTGAGTACATTGCATCAATGCTATTGAAAAAACTTCATCGATTCTTATTGGGAGCTTTGAATGCCCTATACCTACTGTTAAGATGAAGTATGATTTGCTTGTTGGGGATATGCACATCCCCATTGAGGTAACCTAGTGACTATTCAAAAATTCTCCGTTTTTATGCGATTCGAAAAAACTTTGTCAAGGAGACTTGATCAACCTCATTGACGGATTTCTATTGATGACCATGAGATGGATGAATCTAGGAGTCACAACCCTTTGTTCCAAACTTTTACTTTTGGTTGTTTAGAAGGAAAATGATAGATTTAGCATTAGTTTTCCCTGTTTTCTGCTTTTTTGTCCCTTAGAAAAGTGTCCCGAAAATAAAATTTCTTCAAATGCCTGGAAAATCAAGTATGATTTTTTCTGGAATTTTTGAAAAATTCTGAGATAAAGAGCTAGTCAGGGGGATGCACCAGTGGGCCACAAGCCGAGGAGGCGCGGGCACCCCCCTGGCCGCGCCTACCAGGCTTGTGGGCCCCACGTGGCCCCCTCCACTTATTCCAGCTCCCATCTCCTTCTCCTACCTCCAGAAAAAATCATCCCACAGCTCAAACCCGTGTTCTTGCTCTTCTTGCTGCCATTTTCGATCTCCTTTTGCAAAGCCCCATTCACCAAACTGTTTTGGGGGAATTGTTCCTTGGTATGTGACTCATCCATTGGTCCAATTAGTTTTTGCTCTAGTGCCTTATTTGTTGCGTATTTTTAGTGCCTTGGTGACCCTGTTCTTGAGCTTTGCATGCTAATTTTAGTTGGTCCCAAGTAGTTTTGATGCATGATATGGCCTCTAGGCACTTGTAGGAGTAGTTGCTATGAGTTTCGTTGAGCCTTGTTCACTTTTCCTTTGAGTCACTAAAAATTTCAGAAATTTTCAGAGAAAGAAAAAGGAAAAGATGAGGAGGTTCCTAAGAGGCTTTTCAAGCCGTGACCCCAAGGATGATGAAAATGAGAAGAAGAAACCCAAGTATCCGGTCCCCCGAGTTGCAGAAGTTTGAGCGTGCGAGTGGCCAAGCGATGTGTTCTTACATGCTGCTGGTCTTTATGAGGATTTTTATTACTTGGTGGAGAACGTAGGCCTTACCGCATTCGTTGAAGATAAGTGCCCACAATACCTCCTCCTCACTAATATTTTCGTGCAAAACTTTAATTTCTATCCAAGGAAGAACCCTCCTATGGTTGAGTTCAAGTTATATGATATCCCCCAGCGCATGTCACTTCAGGATTTTTGCAGTGTTTGCAAATTACCTTATGTTGGGGATATTCATGAACCTCGTCCACAGGACTTGGAGGCTTTCATTGATACTATTGATGTATGAGAGGAGAGAGGAGTATCTTGTGCTAGAGTTGCTAGCATACATTTTCCCGTGCTTCGGTACTTCTCATTATTCGTGGGAAAATGTTTGATTGGTCGTGGGAAAGCTGGGGCCCTTAGCTCCCCAGATCTTGCGGTTTTGCGCGAAGCCCTTTATAATGATAAAACTTATAGCTTGGGCGCTATAGTGGCTCAACGGTTGAACACGAACCATAGTAAATGCGCTGTTTATGGAGGTATCTATGCTACCCATATTGCTAGACATTTTGAGATACCTATTAGACTGCACGAGGAAGAAGAGATGCTTCTTCCTGAGAGATATCTAGATTATGATAGCATGGTTTGCCATGACTTTCTTGATAAAGATATAAATAGGAGGATGATTTATAACTTGGTATTTAGTCAGGGTACTCGTGAGACTATTACTTTGCCTGCTCCTTCTTAGTTAAATCTTCATCTAGGCATGTACATTATTATGCCCTCGGACATCTACGCATATCGGGGCATAGCACCACCACAGGCGCCCGTGCCTGAGCTACCAGTCGAGTACCAGACGCCAGTTTATCAGTGGGAGCCAGAGGAGCTCACCCAGCAGTGGCACCCTCAGTACACTCGAGAGTACCCCGGAGACCGTTACTTCCCTCCTTGGGAGTAGACCAACTTAGGCCAAAATCCTAAGTTTGGGGGTGTACGTGTTTCTCACTGACTTTACATTCTTGCTCACGCTTTCACTTTGTTAGTCGATGTTCACACCTTGCCACTGTATCATCCGTGCTAGTTTTTTTTTTCTCGCTTTCTTCTCGTGTGTTTGTTTAGATTGAGAAAACCCAAAAAGATTTCATGTTCTTATTTTGCTTGTTGGGAGCTTTCCCATGTAAATAGTTTTCTTTTTCTTTGGGTCAAGGTAGAAGAACATGGTTACAATGTTTAGTGGCTCTCGCATGCATATATGTTTATCTATCAAAGAGCCATATTACTTTGTCTTCTCCTTTGTGTTTGCTTGCAGATTCCAGCTTAGTCCAATGCACGGACACTCTTATTATTGTTCACATCATTCAGTCGTGCAAGTGAAAGGCACTAATGACGATATATGATGAAGTGACTGAGCCTGGAAAAGCTGGTATGAACTCGATCTATTTTGTTTTTGTAAATATGACTAGCTCATCGTTCCTAATTCAGCTTTGTTATTAGAGAAACATGTTTGCAATGACAACTTAGAGATCATGGTTTCTTATGACATGCTTAATTAGCTAGGAGCTTATAATGGTTTGTCTTGGATGCCAACATGAATTTGAAGATGATTATGATGTAGTATGATAGGATGGTATCCTCCTTTGAATGATTCAAGTGGCTTGACTTGGCACATGTTCACGCATGTAGTTGAAACAAAATCAACATAGCCTCTATGATATTCATATTTATGGTGATTTATGTCCTACTCATGCTTGCACTCAATGTTGGTTAATTTCAATGCATATTGATGAGTGTTGTCGCTCTCTAGTTGGTCGCTTCCCTGTCTTTTGCTAGCCTTCACTTGTACTAAGCGGGAATACTGCTTGTGCATCCACTTCCATAAACCCAAAGTTGTTCCATATGCGTCCACCATACCTACCTATATGCGGTATCTACCAGCCATTCCAAGTAAATTTGCATGTTCCACTCTCTAAATCTTCAAGAAATAATCTGGTTTGTATGCCCGAACCGCTCATGTGGTGACAAGGGGCGATCAGTATCTTCCATGCTAGGCGTGTTATCCTCAATACGTGTTTATTCACTATCATTCACGAGAAAGGGGCCAGTAATTGGAATGCCCAGTTCCATGCTCAACTCAAAAAGATAACTGCAAACAAAACTCCCCCTGGATTGTTGTTGGTATGGACGGCACCCGAGGATTCGGCTAGTCGTGGAGTTTGATTGATCGGTGGTGGGGGAGTCAAAACTTTACTTTTCTGTTTGGGAACCGCCTATAGTATGTGTAGCATGGAAGATGGTGAAAACTCTTGGTCATTACGTTGACAATGAAAGCATGCCACCCAAAATTATTTATCTCTGTTTTAAAAGCTTGAGCACTGGCACCTGTGCAAATCAATGCTTCCCTCTGCGAATGGCCAATCTATTTATGTTTCTGTTGAGTCATCCTCTTCTTATAAAGCACCAATTAGAGAGCACCTCCGTCATTTCTATGCTTTGCTTTTAATTGATATTGAGTATGACTGTGACTGGATCTTCTTTGCCATGAATTACAATGTTCAGTCAGCGCTTGGTCTTTGAAGGGGCTCTGCATTTATGTTTTGCGGTCTCACAAAGAGCTTGCGAGATACCATCTGTTCATATTGCTTCATGATTGTTTTGATTGAAGTGTTGACGTTTGAAACTTATTATTATTGCTTGCTAGTTGATTGTGCCATTGATATGAGTACATCTTGAGACCCAAATGTCATGGCTTATGTGGTTAGCTTATGATCTTGCTGAAAATCTGAATATGAGTTAGACATAATTACAGCAACAAGATCAAACAAACTTCATAAAAGTTTTTATTTTGTCTCTTTCAGTTTGTCAACTGAATTGCTTGAGGACAAGCAAGGCTTTAAGCTTGGGGGAGTTGACACGTCTCCATCGTATCTACTTTTCCAAACTCTTTTGCCCTTGTTTTGGACTCTAATTTGCATGATTTGAATGGAACTTACCCGGACTGACGCTGTTTTCAGCAGAATTGCCATGGTGTTGTTTTTGCGCGGAAATAAAAGTTCTCGGAATGACCTGGAAATTTATGAATTTTTTGTGGAATATATGAAAAATACTGGCGCAAGAATCAACTGGATACGTGGAGCGAGGAGCCCACAAGCCCAGGAGGCGCGGCCCCCCTGGCCGCGCCTGGCGTGCTTGTGAGGCCCTCGGGGCTCCGCCTCCTCCAACTCCAGCTCTATTTAGTCTCTTTCACCTGGAAAAAAATCAAGGAGAAGAGTTCATCACATTTTACGATACGGAGCCGCCGCCACCACCTGTTCTTCCTCTGGAGGGCAGATCTGGAGTTTGTTCAGGGCTCCGGAGAGGGGGAATCGACGCCTTCGTCATCACCAACCATCCTTCATTGCCAATTCCATGATGCTCTTCATCGTTCATGTGTAATCTCATTGTAGGCTTGCTGGACGGTGATGGGTTGGATGATATCTATCACGTAATCTATTTAGTTTTGACGGGGATTGATCCCTAGTATACACTATGTTCTGAGATTCATGTTGCTACAACTTTGCTATGCTTAATGCTTGTCCTAGGGCCCGAGTGCCATGATTTCAGATCTGAACCTATTATGTTTTCATCAATATATGTGTGTTCTTGATCCTATCTTGCAAGTTGTAGTCACCTACTATGTGTTATGACCCGGCAACCCCGGAGTGACAATAGCGGGAACCACTCCCGGAGATGACCATAGTATGAGGAGTTCATGTATTCACTAAGTGCTAATGCTTTGTTCCGGTTCCCTGTTAAAAGGAGAAGCTTAATATCCTGTAGTTTCCATTAGGACCCCGCTGCCACGGGAGGGATGGACAATAGATGTCATGCAAGTTCTTTTCCATAAGCACATATGACTATATACGGAATGCATGCCTACATTACATTGACGAACTAGAGCTAGTTACATATCTCCCCTTGTTATAACTGTTGCATGATGAATGTCATCCGGCATAATTATCCATCACCGATCCAATGCCTACGAGTTTTTCCAACTGGTCCTTGCTACGTTACTTTGCCGCTACTGCTGGCACCGCTGCTATTGTTGCTATCACACTACTTTGCTACTAAAACTTTGCCGCACATACTAAGTCTTTCAGGTGTGGTTGAATTGACAACTCAACTGCTAATACTCGAGAATATTCTTATGCTTCCCCTTGTGCCGAATCAACAAATTTGGGTTGAATACTATACCCTCGAAAACGGTTGCGATCCCCTATACTTGTGGGTTATCAGTAACCTTCTTGTCCAACGAGTTAGAGCTTTTGGATCTGAGATTTCCCCGTTGTTTTGAGTTCTCTCGTCCTTCCCCAACCCTCAAAACTCCAATCCATGTGAGGGAAAACTATCCCATGGCTCTAGGTTTCATTTGTTGACCTCCTTTTTGTTCCATTCTTATTCCATACCTCCAAAGAATTGGTTGATTTTGGTGGGATTTGAGAGATAGAGGGATTTGAGCATTCTTGTGATAAACCCCGAAGAGATTTTTGAGAGTTCTTGAGAGAGATTTCATCCAAGAATACATCCACTTCTCCTCTCTCTTTTGACCAAAGCAATTTGTGATTTGAGAAAGTCTTGACCATTTTTCCTTTGATCTTGTTATTCTTGGAGGTTGGAGACTCCTAGGCAGTAGGAGTGCTTCAGTAAGGAATCAACTTGTGATTTGTCCACCCGAAAGTTTTTGAAGGTTTGGAGGCTGCCTCGAGGTCTACCACAAGTGGTTGGGAATCGCCTTCGTGGTGATATATCAATGATAATAGGGTGAGCCTTCATGGCATTGGTGTGCCTTCGTGGTAACATCCAGCTCTCTAACGGTGACTAGCTTCCCTCCAAGGAAGTGAACAGCGGGATACATCCGTATCTCCGTGACTTTGGTTATCCCTAACCCTAACTCCTTACTTTTGGTTTACTTTGTCTACTTGAGCGTACATTCACGATATATATATTTTTCTCCTCATTATATTGTGTTGCCTATTTCCTTGTCAAGTTTAGTAGTTTATGCCTACACTTTATATCTCGCAATTCGTACTTGCTACTATTAATATATCTTGTGTTTGGTGTGAATTGCTAACTTGTGTCACACACTTCCATATCTTGTGATATTTCTTAGATAAGTCTGTGTAACTTACTTGTGCTTGTTTATTATCATTGTTGTGCTCATCTATTAGAACAAGTTGTTAGTGCACTTAGTTGGGCCTATTGTATTTAGGATTGGTGCTTGAGACTGTTGGAAATATGCCCTAGAGGCAATGATAAATAGTTATAATTATATTTCCTGTTTAAAGATAATCGTTTATTATCCATGTTATAATTGTATTGAATGAAAACTTAGATACATGTGTGGATACATAGACAAAACAATGTCCCTAGCAAGCCTCTAGTTGGCTAGCCATTTGATTAGTGATAGTCAAGGTTTTCTGACTATATGCAAGTGTTGTCACTTGATAACTGGATCACATCATTAGGAGAATCATGTGATGGACTAGACCCAAACTATGAACATAGCATATTGATGGTGTCGTTTTATTGCTATTGTTTTCTGCGTGTCAAGTATTTGTTCCTATGACCATGAGATCATATAACTCAGTGGCACCGGAGGAATACCTTGTGTGCATCAAATGTCGCAACGTAACTGGGTGACTATAAAGGTGCTCTACAGGTATCTCCGAAGGTGTCCGTTGAGTTAGTATGGATCAAGACTGGGATTTGTCACTCCGTGTGACAGAGAGGTATCTCGGGGCCCACTCAGTAATACAACATCACACACAAGCCTTGCAAGCAATGTGACTAAGTGTAAGTCACGGGATCTTGTATTACGGAACGAGTAAAGTGACTTGCCGGTAACGAGATTGAAATAGGTATGCGGATAACGATGATCAAATCTTGGGCAAGTAACATACCGAAGGACAAAGGGAATGACATACGGGATTATATGAATCCTTGACATTAAGGTTCAACTAATAAGATCTTCGGAGAATATGTAGGATCCAATATAGGCATCCAGGTCCTGCTATTGGATATTGACCGAGGAATGCCTCGGGTCATGTCTACATAGTTCTCGAACCTGCAGGGTCTGCACACTTAAGGTTCGATGATATTTTAGTATAGTTGAGTTATATGTGTGGTTACCTAATGTTGTTCGGAGTCCCGGATGAGATCACGGACATCACGAGGGTTTCGGGAATGGTTCAGAAACGAAGATTGATATATAGGATTGTTTCATTTGGTCACCGGGAAGTTTTGGGCAATTCCGGCAGTGTACCGGGAGTGACGAACGGGTTCCGGGTGTTCACCGGGAGGGGCCCACCCACCCGGGGTTGATCCCAAGGCCCTAGGGTAGCGCCACAAGTCCTTATTGGGCTGGTGGATTCAGCCCAAGAGGGTTATGGCGCCACATAAGAAAATACCGAAAGAAAAGAAAAAGGAAAAGGAAAGAGGGAGGTGGGAAGGAAGAGGAGGAGGACTCCTTCCCAATCTGAATTGGAGGAGGAGTCCTCCTCCTCCTGGCGGCCGGCGCACTATGAGGGCCTTGTCCCATAAGGCTAGCCCCTCCCCCTCCCTCCTATATATAGTGGTGGTTTAGGGCTTTTTGAGACACAACTTTTCCACGTGCAACTCTAGCCTATTCCACATAGTTTTACCTCTAGATCGGATTTCTGCGGAGCTCGGGCGGAGCCCTGCAGGAGTAGATCATCACCACCACCGGAGCGCCGTCACGCTGCGGGAGAACTCATCTACTTCTCCGTCTTGCTTGCTGGATCAAGAAGGCCGATATCATCGTCGAGCTGTACGTGTGCTGAACGCGGAGGTGCCGTCTGTTCGGCGCTAGATCGGAACAGATCGTGGGATGGATCGCGGGACGGCTCGTGGGACGGTTCGAGGGACGTGAAGAATTCCACTACATCAACCGCGTTTCTTAACGCTTCCTGCTGTGCGATCTACAAGGGTACGTAGATCTAATCTCCACTCGTAGATGGACATCACCATGATAGGTCTTCCTGTGCGTAGGAATTTTTTTTGTTTCCCATGCAACATTCCCTAACAGTGGCATCATGAGCTAGGTTCATGCGTAGATGTTATCTCGAGTATAACACAAAAGGTTTTGTGGACGGTGATGTTTGATTTGCTTCCCTCCTTAGTCTTTTCTCGATTCGGCGGTATTGTTGGGTTAAAGTGGCCTAGACCGACATAACTCGTACGCTTACGAGAGACTGGTTTCATCGATTGACATGCAACCTTGTTGCATAAAGATGGATGGCGTGTGCCTGCTACTTCAACTTTAGTTGAATTGGTTTTGACTGAGGAGGTCCTTGGAGAGGTTAAATAGCAATTTGCACATCTCCGTTGTGGTTTTTGCTTAAGTAAGATGCGATCATACTAGATACCCATAGCAGCCACGTAAAACATGCAACAACAAATTAGAGGATGTCTAACTTGCTTTTGCAGGGCATGCTTCTGATATGATATGGCCAATGACGTGATTTGATATTGGATGTATGACATGATCATGTTGTAATAATTAATATCGACTTGCACGTCGATGCTACGACAACCGGCAGGAGCCATAGGGTTGTCTTTAAACTAACGTTTGTGTTTGCAGATGCGTTTACTATATTGCGAGGTTGTAGCTTTAGTAGTAATAGCATAGATAGCACGACAACCTTGATGGCGACACGTTGATGGAGACCATGATGATGAATATCATGGTGTGGCGCCGGTGACAAGAAGATCATGTCGGTGCTTAAGTGATGGAGATCAAGAAGCACAAGATGATGGCCATATCATGTCACTTATGAATTGCATGTGATGTTAATCCTTTTATGCACCTTATTTTGCTTAGAATGATGCTAGCATTATAAGGTGGTCTCTCACTAAAATTTCTAGATGAAATTGTGTTCTCCCCGACTGTGCACCGTTGCGACAGTTCGTCGTTTCGAGACACCACGTGATGATCGGGTGTGATAGACTCAAAGTTCACATACAACAGATGCAAAACAGTTGCACGAGCGGAACACTCGGGTTAAACTTGACGAGCCTAGCATGTGCATACATGGCCTTGGAACACATGAGACCAAAAGGTCGAGCTTGAATCGTATAGTTGATATGATTAGCATAGAGATGCTTACCACTAAACTATTCTCAACTCACGTGATGATCGAACTTGAGTTAGTGAATTTGGATCATGTACCACACAAATGACTAGAGAGATGTACTTTTTGAGTGGGAGTTTATTAGTAATTTGATTAATTAAACTCTAATTATCTTGAACATAGTCAAGTCCACTTTGTAATATTTGTGGTGTAGATCAATGGCTCACGCAACAGTCACCCTGAATTTTAATACGTTCCTAGAGAAAGCTAAGTTGAAAGATGATGGAAGCAACTTTGTAGACTGGGCTCGTAATCTTAAGTTGCTCCTGCAAGCTGGGAAGAAGGATTATGTCCTTAATGCTGCGCTAGGAGATGAACCACCCGCTACGGCTGACCAAGATGTTAAGAACTCTTGGTTAACACGTAAGGAGGACTACTCAGTAGTTCAATGTGCAGTATTGTATGGCTTAGAGCCGGGACTTCAACGTAAGGAGGACTACTCAGCGTCATGGAGCATATGAGATGTTCTAGGAGTTGAAGTTTATCTTTCAGAAGAACTCCCGGATCGAGAGGTAGGAGACCTCCGATAAATTCTATGCTTGCAAGATGGAGGAGAATTTGTCTGTCAGTGAACATGTGCTCCAAATGTGTGGGTACTCAAACCGTCTAGCTGAGCTGGGAATTGAACTCCCGCAAGAGGCTATCACTGACAGAATTCTTCAATCACTCTCACCGAGCTACAAGAGCTTTGTGTTGAACTATAACATGCAAGGGATGAACAAGTCACCTGGCGAGTTATTCGCGATGCTGAAAGTCACAGAGTCAGAACTCCGAAAAGAGCATCAAGTGTTGATGGTCACTAAGCCCACTAGTTTCAAGAGAAACGGCAAAGGCAAGAAGGGTAACTCCAAGAAGAGCGGCAAGGCTGTTGCCAATCCGACGAAGAAACCCAAGGTTGCACCTAAGCCTGAAACAGGGTGTTATTGTTACAAGGGACTGGGTCACTCGAAGCGCAACTGCCCCAAGTATTTGGCTGATAAGAACGCGGACAAGGAAAAATCAGGTATATTCGATATACATGTTATTGATGTGTACTTAACCAACTCTCGTAGTAGTGTCTGCGTATTTGATACCGGTACTATTGCTCATATTTGCAACTCGAAACAGGAACTGCGGAATAAACGAAGGCTGGCGAAGGATGAAGTGACGATGCGCGTGGGAAATGTTTTTCAAGGTTGATGCAATCGCCGTCCGCACAGTTTCACTTCAGTTACCATCAGGATTAGTTATGAACTTAAATAATTGTTATTTAGTGTCTGCGTTAAGCATGAAAAATATATCTGGATCTTGTTTATTGCGAGACGGTTACTCGTTTAAGTCAGAGAATAATGGTTGTACTATTTCTATGAGTAATATCTTTTATGGTCATGCACCCAATGTGAGAGGATTGTTCATATTGAATCTCGATAGCGATGATACACATATACGTAACATTGAGACCAAAAGAGTTAGAGTTAACAATAATAGCGCCATGTTTTTATGGCGCTGCCACTTAGGTCATATTGGTGTAAAGCACATGAAGAAACTCCATTCCGATGGACTTTTGGAGTCACTTGACTTTGATTCACTTGACACGTGCGAACCATGCCTCATGGGCAAGATGACTAAGACTCCGTTATCTAGAACAATGGAGCGTGCAAGTGACTTGTTGGAAATCATACATACCGAATTGTGCGGTCCGATGAGTGTGGAGGCGCGCGGCGGATGTCGTTATTTTCTCACCTTCATTAACGATTTGAGTAGGTATGGATATATCTACTTGATGAAGCACAATTCTAAAACATTTGAGAAGTTCAAGCAATTTCAGAGTGAAGTTGAAAATCATCATAACAAGAAGATCATGTTCCTATGGTCTGATCATGGGGGTGAATATCTGAGTTTCGAGTTTCATGCTCACGTAAGACAATGTGGAATTGTTTCACAGTTGACACCGCCTGAAACACCACAGCGTAATGGTGTGTCCGAACGTCGTAGTCGTACTTTGTTAGAGATGGTGCGATTTTTGATGTCTCTTACTGATTTGTCGTTATCGTTTTGGGGTTATGCATTAGAGACAGCTGCATTTACTTTAAATAGGGCACCATCAAAATCCATTGAGACGACACCATACGAACTGTGGTATGGAAAAAGACCAAAGTTGTCGTCTCTTAAAGTTTGGGGATGTGATGCTTATGTCAACAAGCTTCAGCCTGAAAAGCTGGAACCCAAAGCGGAAAAGTGTGTCTTCATAGGTTACCCAAAGGAGACAGTTGGGTACACCTTCTATCTCAAATCCGAGGGCAAAATGTTTGTTGCTAAAAACGAAGCTTTTCTTGAGAAGGAGTTTCTCCCGAAAGAATTGAGTGGGAGGAAGATAAAACTTGATGAGGTTGTTGAACCTCTAGTCCCTCTAGATGGTGGCGCAGGGCAAGGGAAAACGCATATCGTTGCGACGCCGGTTGAGGAGCAAGTTGATGATGATGATAATGAAACTTCGGATCAAGTTCCTATCGGACCTCGCAGGTCGACAAGATCATGTACTACTCCTGAATGGTACGGTAATCCTGTCTTATCAATTATGTTGTTAGACAACAATGAACCTACAAATTATGAAGAAGCAATGGTGGGCCCAGATTCCAACAAATGGCTGGAGGCCATGAAGTCCAAGATAGGATCTATGTACGAAAACAAAGTGTGGACTTTGGAAGTACTACCTGAAGGCCGCAAGGCTATTCAGAACAAACGGATCTTTAAGAAGAAGACGGACGCAGACGGTAATGTGACCGTTTATAAAGCTCGACTTGTGGCAAAGCGGTTTTCAAAAGTTCAAGGAGTTGACTACGATGAGACATTCTCACCTGTAGTGATGCTTAAGTCCGTCCGAATCATGTTAGCAATAGCTGCATTTTTCGATTATGAAATCTGGCAGATGGATCTCAAAACGGCGTTCCTTAACGGTTTTCTTAAGAAAGAGTTGTATATGATGCAACCCGAAGGTTTTGTCTATCCAAAGAATGCTAACAAAGTGTGCAAGCTCCAACGATCCATTTATGGACTGGTGCAAGCATCTCGGAGTTGGCATAAACGCTTTGGTGAGGTGATCAAAGCATTTGGGTTTATACAAGTGGTTGGATAATCTTGTATTTACAAGAAAGTGAGTGTGAGCTCTGTGGCGTTTATAATATTATATGTGGATGACATATTGCTGATTGGAAACAACGTGGAGTTTTTGGAGAGCGTAAAGGATTACTTGAATAAAACTTTCTCTCTGAAGGACATAGGAGAAGCTGCTCACATTCTAGGCATTAAGATCTATAGGGATAGATTGAGACGCCTGATAGGACTTTCACAAAGCACATACCTTGATAAAGTTTTGAAGAAGTTCAAAATGGACCAGTCCAAGAAAGGGTTCTTGCTAGTGTTACAAGGTATAAAATTGAGTAAGACTCAGTGCCTAGCAAGTTCAGAAGATATAGAACAAATGAGTTCCGTCCCCTATGCTTCAGCCATAGTATCTATCATGTATGCAATGATGTGCACTAGACCAGACGTCAACTTGGCATAAGTATGGCAGGCAGGTTTCAGAGTAATCCAGGAGTGGATCAATGGACGGCGGTCAAGAGTATTTTGAAGTACCTGAAAAGGACTAAGGAAATGTTTCTCGTTTATGGAGGTGACGAAGAGCTCGTCGTAAAGGGTTACGTCAACGCAATCTTTGACACCGATCCGGATGACTCTAAGTCGCAAACCGGATACGTATTTATTCTTAATGGGGGTGCGGTAAGCTGGTGCAGTTCCAAGCAAAGCATTGTAGCAGATTCTACATGTGAAGCGGAGTACATGGCTCCCTCGGAGGCAGCAAAGGAGGGTGTCTGGATGAAGCAGTTCATGACAGATCTTGGAGTTGTATCGAGCGCACTAAATCCAATAACTCTGTTCTGTGACAACACTCGTGCCATTGCCTTAGCAAAGGAACCAAGGTTTCACAAGAAGAACAGACACATCAAGCACGCTTCAACCTCATCCGCGACTACGTCGAAGGAGAGGACGTTAACATTTGCAAAGTGCACACGGATCTGAATGTAGCAGACCCGCTGACTAAACCTCTTCCACGGGCAAAACATGATCAACACCAGAACTGTATGGGTGTTAGATTTATTACAATGTAAATCACAAGGCGATGTGAGGACTAGATTATTGACTCTAGTGCAAGTGGGAGACTGTTGGAAATATGCCCTAGAGGCAATGATAAATAGTTATATTTTATATTTCCTGTTTGAATATAATCGTTTATTATCCATGCTAGAATTGTATTGAATGAAAACATAGATACATGTGTGGATACATAGACAAAACAATGTCCCTAGCAAGCCTCTAGTTGGCTAGCTAGTTGATCAATGATAGTCAAGGTTTTCTGACTATATGCAAGTGTTGTCACTTGATAACTGGATCACATCATTAGGAGAATCATATGATGGACTAGACCCAAACTATGAACGTAACATATTGATCGTGTCGTTTTATTGCTATTGTTTTCAGCGTGTCAAGTATTTGTTCCTATGACCATGAGATCATATAACTCACTAGCACCAGAGGAATACCTTGTGTGCATCAAACGTCGCAACGTAACTGGGTGACTATAAAGGTGCTCTATAGGTATCTCCAAAGGTGTCCGATGAGTTAGTATGGATCAAGACTGGGATTTGTCACTCCATGTGACCGAGAGGTATCTCGAGGCCCACTCGGTAATACAGCATCACACACAAGGCTTGCAAGCAATGTGACTAAGTGTAAGTCACGGGATCTTGTATTACGGAACGAGTAAAGATACTTGCCGGTAACGAGATTGAAATAGGTATGCGGATACCGACGATCAAATCTCGGGCAAGTAACGTACCGAAGGACAAAGGGAATGACATACATGATTATATGAATCCTTGACACTGAGGTTCAACCGATAAGATCTTCGGAGAATATGTAGGATCCAATATGGGCATCCAGGTCCTGCTATTGGATATTGACCGACGAATGCCTCGGGTCATGTCTACATAGTTCTTGAACCCGCATGGTCTGCACATTTAAGGTTCGGTGATGTTTTAGTATAGTTGAGTTATATGTGTGGTTACTGAATGTTGTTCAGAGACCCGAATGAGATCACAAACATCACGAGGGTTTCCGGAATGGTCCGGAAACGAACATTGATATATAGGATGGTTTCATTTGGTCATCGGAAAGTTTCGGGCAATTCCAGCAGCGTATCGGCAGTGACGAATGGGTTCCGGGTGTTCATCGGGAGGGGCCCACCCACCCGGGAGTGATCCCAAGGCCCTAGGGTGGCGCCACAAGTCCTTATTGGGCTGGTGGAGTCATCCCAAAAGGGCTATGGCGCCACATAAGAAAATACCAAAAGAAAAGAAAAGAAAAAGGAAAGAGGGAGGTGGGAAGGAAGAGGAGGACTCCTCCTTCCCAAACCAAATTTTAGGAGGAGGAGTCCTCCTCCGGGCGGGCGGCACACCTTGAGGGCCTTGTCCCTCATGGCTAGCCCCTCCCCCTCCCTCCTATATATAGTGGTGGTTTAGGGCTTTTTGAGACACAACTTCGCCACGTGCAACTATAGCCTATTCCACATAATTTTACCTCTAGATCGGATTTCTGTGGAGCTCGGGCGGAGCCGTGCAGGAGTAGATCATCACCACCACCGGAGCACCGTCATGCTGCTGGAGAAGTCATCTACTTCTTTGTCTTGCTTGCTGGATCAAGAAGGCCGAGATCATCGTCGAGCTGTACGTGTGCTGAACGCGGAGGTGCCAGCCGTTCGGCGCTAGATCGGAACGGATCGTGGGATGGATCGTGGGACGGATCGTGGGACGGTTCGAGGGACGTGAAGACATTCCACTACATCAACCGTGTTTCTTAACGCTTCCCGCTGTGCGATCTACAAGGGTGCGTAGATCTAATCTCCACTCGTAGATGGACATCACCATGATAGATCTTCGTGTGCGTAGGAAACTTTTTGTTTCCCATGGAACGTTCCCCAACAGAAACATATCCCCTTAGTTTATTTCTGCATTAGGATATAGCCAAATTTGTAAAAGATTTTAAAATGCCTATTCACCCCCCTCTAGACGACAACGTGGTCCTTTCGCATATATAGGTAGGTATGGTGGACTCATGGAAGAAACTTGGTTCAAGGATTTGGATGCACAAGTAGTATCTCTACTTGGTACGAAGTTTAGGCTAGCAAAAGGTTCTAAACAAGCACCACATGTTGGAGGATCCATAACAATATAACTTCTATGCAAATATACCCAAACATTAGCATTATGTTGTTTTCCTTGTCCAAATTGAAATATATGATCAAGGTTCAAAATAATTGATGGGTATTCACAATCATAAAAGACGTCCAAGATAATATATTTCTATGTGCAAGTTCTCTTTCTTATACTAATCATTCATGAATTGCTCATATGATCAATATAGTGATTATAAAATTTCCATATATTTACTTTCTAAACCAAATGTGAAACTACTACATTATATAAAACACATTGATAATTTCAAATTTATGATATTTCATTCATTCACAATTTGCTCTTAGGATATAAATGAAGAACAAGAGCAAACAATCAAACTACTCTCAAAAGCTATAAGTGAAGATCAACAAGCAGTCAAACAATTAAGTAGCTATGTGAGGACTCTCTATCAATAAATATTTTCAGATCTCATATTTCATTTCAAACAGAAAACTAAAATAAAAATGCACTCCAAGAATAGCGCATATCGTGTGGACGAAGAGAGGTGGGATCTGTAGCATCCCCAAGCTTAGATGCTTGAGAATTCTTGTAATAATTACTTGTGCTGCCTTGGTCATCCCCAAGCTTGGTATTTTATATCTCGTTCAATTTTCTCATATCCCGATTTCACCTAAGTCTCAAAAACTTCATCCACACAAAACTTGAAAAGAACTCGTGAGATAGGTTAGTACACATAAAAGTAAATCAACACTTCATGTACTGCCAAGGGAAGTTGCATAATAATTTTCAAACATTAGGTATTGTATACTATCATTTCCACAATTTATATCTACCAATATAAGCCATGAAACCTCTAGGATAAGTAGATAACAAGACTATGACAGCAATCTGTCCAAACAGAACAGCCTATAGCAATCTATTGAAAAAATATACTTCCGTAACTCCAAAAATTCTTAAAATTTAGGAGGTGATAAAAGAATATGAATATACTGTGTAAACATTTTAGAAACGTTCCACGTTCCAGTGAAATCTGATAATTCAAATACTACAACAAAAATTTCTATTTTTTGTACATCACACATCACACATTCAATTCAAGCATTATAAAGGCAATTCTTGGAATTTTTTATTGAAAAACAAGATTATAAATAAAATATAACAGATAAAAATAAAATAAAATGACGCTCCAAGCAAAACACATATCATGTGACAAATAAAAATATAGCTCCAAGTAAGATATACCAATAATGTTGGAGACGTAAGAGGGGATGCCATCTTGGGCATCCCCAAGCTTGGACACTTGAATATTCCTTGGATATTACCTTGTGGGTGCCTTGGGAATCCCCAATATTAGGTTCTTGCTTCTCCTTATTCACCTCATATTGGTATCTCACCTAATTCTTGAAAACTTAAATCACACAAAACTTAATGGAACTTCGAGAGATGGGTTAGTGTAATAAAGATAGATAATTCACTTAGGTATTGTCATGAAATCATTCGTAATTGTTCTCACATGATACCTACTGTGTTATATAATCCCCATAATTTATATCACCAAATATAATCTATGGAAACATTAAAATAAGCAAACTATGCATGCAAAACAGAATGTGACAAAAATAGAACATTTTGTGAAGATCTGAATGTACACCATGCTTTCGTTACTCTAAAATTTCTGAAAAAATAGGAAAACGCAGATATTTGCATGGAATTTTTTTAGTAATTTCAGTATTTTTTGACTCTCTAGTAAAATGACATGATTCATATACTGGACGCAGAAGTTCTTGTTTTTGCACAAAATCAAACAAACAAGTATCCACACTATCCCAAAGGCTTTACTTGCCACTTTCTTGAAATAAAAGCTATAAAACATAATTACTAAAGTAACTTAATCATGTGAACACTTAAAAATTGAAATTAAAAGTGTTGGGTTGTCTCCCAACAAGTGTTTTTCTTTATTTCCTTTTAGCTAGGCATGATGATTTCAATGATGCTTGTATAAAAAGTAGTAATTCATGCATACAAGAGAGCATCATGAATCACATGAAAAACACATTTAAGTCTAACCCACTTCCTATGCATAGGGATTTTTCAAGCAAACAATTTATTGTAGCAATTCACATCTTGCATAGGAAGGAAAAACAAGCATAACTTCAAAACTTTGAACAAATAGAGAGGAAACTTGATATTGTTGCAATGCCTAAAAGAGTATGTTCATCCCTCATAATAATTTTCAATAGCATCATGAATGAATTCAACAATATAACTATCACATAAAAGCATTATTTTCATGATGCACAAGTATAGAATTTTTATTACTACCCACGCAAGCAAAATTCTTATCATTCATAGTAGTGGGAGAAAACTCAACAAAATAACTATCATCAGATACTTGATTGTTATAATTCATGGAAAAATTAAAATCACAATGACAAGTTTCATGGTTATCCTTGTTATTTATAGCATAAATTTCAACACAATAATAATCGTAGATAGGAGGCATGATTTCATCATAATAAATTTTCTCATCAGAACTTGGGGGACTAAAAATAGCATCTTCATCAAACATAACATCCCCAAGCTTGTGGATTTGCATATAATTAGTACCATGGATATTCAGAGAATTCATACCAACAATATTGCTATCATGCTCGTCATTCAAGATTTAACATTAAGCATTTTCATAAATTCTTCCTCTAGCAATTGAGCTCAATTTTCCGAACCATCATTTTCACAAAAGACATTATAGAGACTAAGAAAATGACTCAACCTAAATTCCATTTTTGTAGTTTTCTTTTATAAGACTAAACTAGTGAAAAACAAGAAACTAAAAGATTCAATTGCAAGATATAAAGATATAACTTCAAGCACTCACCTCCCCAGCAATGGTGCAAGAAAAGAGCTTCATGTCTACTACACATTTTTATTCTTGTAGACTATGTTGGGCCTCCAAGCATAGAGTTTTGTAGGACAGTAGCAATTTTCCCTCAAATGGATGAGCTAAGGTTTATAAATCTGTGGGAGGTTTAGGCTGAAGATGGTCTCTCTCAAATAACCATGCAATCAATTACAAAAAATCTCTTGTGTCCCTAACACACCTAGTACAATGGCAAATTGTATAGGTGCACTAGTTCGGCTAAGAGATGGTGATATGAGTGTAGTATGGATAGTAGATATAGGGTTTTGTAATATGAAAATATAAAAGTAGCAAAGTAGAAAGTGTAAAGCAGTGAGTAAAATGTTGTATAAATTCTTGGTAATAATGCTTAGGGTTCATACTTTCACTAGTGCAATCTCTCAATAATGCTCACGTAGTGGAATCATATGATCATACCTCAACGTGGAACAAAGAATCACTCCAAAGTTCCTTTCTAGCACAGAACAATAAGATGAAATTGGTGTAGGTAGTAGAACGACCTCAAAGTTATTCTTTCTGACTAATCTTTTGAGCTATTCCTATAAGTGTCACAAACATCACTACAGTTTGTACTAGAATAACACCCATGATACATATCAATCAACCCTAATGTCACCTAGATACTCCAATGTCACCTCAAGTACCCATGGGTAAATTATGCGACATGCATCAAACAATTTTAGATTTGTCATATTCAATCCAACACAAAGAACTTCAAGGAGCGCCCCAAGATTTCTATCGGAGAACGTAGTATGAAAACGTGAAATCAACCCCTATGCATAGATCCCCAAGGTCACCGGAGTCTACAAGTTGATGCCATAACATATATCAAGTGAATCACTTGAATACCCTAATGTCACTATGGGTATCTCTATGCAAGACATACATCAAGTGTTCTCAAACCAAAATATTCAATCCAACATAACAAGATCTTAAAGGGAAAGAATAAATTCATCACAACAAGGTAGCAAGGGAGTAACATCATATTATCCAACTAGTTTAACAAGGCCGATGATACATCAAGATCATGCCATCTCAAGAACATGAGAGAGAGAGAGAGATTGGACACATAGCTACTGGTACATACCCTCAGCACCGAGGGTGGACTACTCCCTCCTCGTCATGGCCTCTGTCGGGATGATGAATATGGCCACTTGAGATGATTTCCCCCCTCTAACAGGGTACTGGAAAGGCTCCACATAAGTTTTTCATCGATACAGAGAGTTCTGGTGGCGGAGCGGAAGTTCTCTCTTTATTTCTGGAGTTTCTAGTATATATAGGATTTTTCTATGTTGGAATCACGCCAAACGGAGCCACTTGGGCCCAACAAGCCCCCATGGCACGTCCTAGGGGGCGCCCTGTTGGCTTATGGCCCACAGGTGGTTCCCCTCCGGTGGTTCTTGATGTCTACTACACAACTTGTTCTTGTAGACATGTGTTGGGCCTCCAAGCGCAGAGTTCCGTAGGACAGTAGAAATTGTCCCTCAAGTGGATAACCTAAGGTTTATCAATCCGTGGGAGGCATAGGATGAATATAGTCTCTCTCAAGAAACCCTCCAATCGAATACAAGAAATCTCTTGTGTCCCCAACACACCCAATACAATGGCAAATTGTATCGGTGCACTAGTTCAGCAAAGAGATGATGATAAAAGTGTAGTACTGATAGTAGATATGAGTTTTTGTAGTGCGAAAAATAAAAAAAGAAATGTAGTAAATAATAAAACGGAGCACAAACGGTATTGCAATGATAGAAAATGAGGCCTAGGATGCATACTTTCACTAGTGCAATCTCTCAACAAGAAAATAGCATACAGTGCATAAACAAATTACTGTTGGGTAATTGATAGAAAAGCAAATAATTATGACGCTATCCAAGGCAATGATCATGATATAAGCATCTCATCCAAATCAAGTAAACCGACTCCTGCCTGCATCTACTACTATTACTTCACACATCGACGGCTATCGAGGATGCATCTAGTGTGTTAAGTTCATAAGAACGGATTAATGCATTAAGAACAATGACATTATGTAGTCAATACAAAAGCATATAATAATTCAACCCAACTTGTTATCCTTAATGGCAACACCACATGTGTATCAACTCCCCTTCCGTCACTAGGACTGAACACTGCAAGATCGAACCCATTATCGAGCACCTCTTACCATTGCAAGAAGATCTAATCTAGTTGGCCAAACCAAACCAAAACTTAGGAGAAGAAATACAAGGCTATACTAAATCATGCATAAAATAGATCAGCAAAGAAATCAAATAGAACAAGGATAGATCTCATCATAAACTCACAATTCACTGGATCCCAACAAACACACCGCACAAAGTTAGTACATCGAATGGATCTCCATGAAGATCATGGAGACCGTTGTTTTGAGATAAAAAGAAAGAGAGAGATCAAACACATAGCTACCAGTACATACCCCTAGCCTCGAGGGTGGACTACTCCCTCCTTGTCAAGGTGGCCGCTGAGATGATGAAGATGGCCTCCAGTGATGATTCTCCCCTCCGGCAGGGTGCCAGAACAGGGTCCTGATTGGTTTTGAGAGGATACAGAGGCATGCAGCGGTGGAGTCCAAGTTCTAGGTTATCAATCGGAGGTTTCTATATATATATATATGTGTGTGAATACTTGGCCTTGGTTTCACGCGAAGGGGAGCCTCTGGGGGGCACACAACATCAGCCCACGCCCAAGGGGGGCTCCCTGGTGTTGTGTGGGCACCCTTAGCATCTTATGGTCCTTCCTCGAAGCTTCCTCGGGCTCTTTCCTTATATAAATAATCGTCAAAAAATTTTGTTGCATTTGGAGAACTTTTATTTCTGCACAAAAAACAACACCACTGTAGTTCTGCTGAAAACAACGTCAGTCCGGGTTAGTTCTAATCAAATCATACCAAAACCAGATAGAATTGTGATAAACATGACATGAATACTTCATAAATTATAGATACATTGGAGACGTATCAGTTCTTCGCTCCAATATTGCTTATTTCCTCTAGGAAAAAATAAAAAAAAGTTTCGGTCGATTCCGGGAACTTCCATTTTCTGCACAAAAATAACACCATGGTAATTCTGCAGAAAAAACGTCAGTCCAGGTTAGTTATAAATAAATCATATAAAGTGCATCAAAACCATATAAGAGTATTGTAAACATAGGCAAACATGGCATGAATGCTTCATAAATTATCGATACGTTGGACACGTATCAATAAGACATTGTAATACAAAGAGCCCCTCTCCCGCACCGCGAACCTCGCCATTTCCCGATAAATCGTGCAGTTATGCGGGTGTGGGATAGCCCAAATCATAAACCATATCCCCTAAAAAGCGGGGCACGATCTCTATATTTATAGGACGTGCCAATGAGAATCGAACCGTGTTTTTGTAATGGGTCAGTGGTCTTGACCGACCGTGACCTTTCACTAAAAATTTGTCACACAAAAATATTTCTCATAATTGAATGTTTGGCCTTCAAAGCCAAGTTGCATATATTGTTCGGAAACAGGGAAGTCATTAGTGACCAGACTATTATCGACTAGATATAAGTAGGGGAAGGAACTCGCTCCGCAAGTCAAAGACTTTGTATGCAAGGAGTTGTTGCGAATCAAGACTACGATGTTGGAGGCCAGTTCAGCGGCTACTGAGGGAGTGCGGGACTAAGGGGTCCTCGGGTTGCTTAACTATTTCCATGGGCCTTAATCCTAGGATATCCTATAATTATCACTAGAATCCGAAATGCGAGATGATATTGTGTCTAGAACGGACTCTTCCGAAGACTTGGTGTGCGCTCCAAGGCAAGATGATAATCGACATGTTTTCTCCTTGATGTACCCCACATTGCGTAACCCTTGTACCCATGTTATCTATATAAACCAAAGGGATTTAGTTTGTAGGACAGGTTAAGATCATTACTCCTAGGGTTTTAGACCATAGCATACGATCTCAAGGTAGATCAAATTTGTAATCGATACTCCATCACCAATATAAATAAGAGAAGTATGTAGGGTTTTACCTCCATCAAGAGGGCCCGAACCTGGGTAAACATCGTCTCCTATTACCATTAATCCAAAATCCATAGTTTGGGACCCCCTGCCTGAGATCTGCGATTTGACACCGACAGTCTTCATGAGCAAGCTCATTAGATGCACATCCCAGTTAGTTTCATTTGTGAGATTTCATAAACTAACAGCTCTAGTGCATCAAAACTTTGCAGGGCATTCTCTATCCCTCACACCAATATTGATTGGAAGACATCTCCACAGCCTAATGATCTGCCTAGTTGGTGTGAGACTATCCAAACTTTTGTCTTTCCTTGTTTATCCCTATCATCCTTCTATTCCACCTCGAGTGCTGAAAATTCCATGAATCACGCTCACGTATTGGGTGAAGTTGAAAAATATGAAGTGCGTGCAAAAATACGATTAAAATACTTGGTTAGGCACCGGGGTGATCATGATTTTTTACTTGGCATTAGGAATACACACTTATGCCATTGCTTACATGGTTAAATGAATTGGGGGATAACGTTCTTTAGTATTCTTATTTTGAAAAACAATTGTCATTTGCTAGCATTCATCTTTATTATCATTTTTATATCTATTAAGTCATCATTTCTCAACATATATATCATATAAGGATTACATGATAAACATGCTAGGTAGCATTGAACATAAAAGTTCTGTTTTTATTAATTTACTTACTCGAGAACGAGCAGGAGTTAAGCTTGGGGATGCTTGATACGTCTCCAACATATTTATAATTTTTTATTCTTCCATGCTACTTTTGCATCAATCTTATATACATTAGAGCTCATTTTATATCATTTTTGGGAACTAACCTATTAACCTAGTGCCCAGTGCGAGTTCTTGTTCTTTCCTATTTTCTAGTTTCACATGAAATAAATACCAAACAAAACGAAACTTTATGATCATTTTTTTCTGGAGCAACACGGACCCCTAGAGCATCTGTGGTGACCAGACGCTGCATGAGAGGGTCACAAGCTCAGATGGCGCGCACCGACGTGTGAGCTTGTAGGCTCCTCGTGGCTCTCCTCTGGCACTTCTTCATGCTATAAATTTACATATATTCTACAAACCCTAAAAGTAGCCCTAAAACAATTTTTCCGCCACCGCAAGTCTCTGTTCTTCCATGATCACATATAGAGGCCTTTGTCGGTACACTACCAGAGATGTCGTCGATCATGGAGTCCATCTACATAAACCATGTTGCCTCCATGATGATGTGTGAGTAGTTCACCACAGACCTATGGGTCCATAATGATTAGGTAGATGGCTCTTTCTCTCTCTATGATCTTAAATACCATGTTCTCTTCGGAGATCAATCCGATGTAATCCTATTTTGCGGTGTGTTTGCTGGGATCTGTTGAATTGTGGGTGTATGATCTGATTACCTATTGAAAGTAATTGAGTCTTCTCTTGAATTTATAATGACTTTATTGTGTATGCTTTACGACCTATGAGTCTTCATTAGCCAAATAGATGAGTGGATCATCAGAGGGAGTGGTGCATAGTAGTAGGTTCAATCTTGCGATGTCCTTACCCAGTGACATAAGTGGTAGCGAGGAACATATTTGTTTTGTTTCTACTAAGGATAAAATGACAGGGGTCTGAACATATCACTTGTCATACTTTCTGTACATTATGTCATCTTGCTTAAAACATTACTCTATTTGCCATGAACTTAATACCATAGCTGCATGCTGGATAGCGGTCAATTGGTGGAGTAATAGTAGTAGATGCATGCATGAGTCCGTCTACTTGTCACAGACGTAATGCCTATGGCATGATCATACCATGAATAACATCGCAACTATGCACTTTTCTATCAATTTCCTAACAGTAATTCGTTTACCCACCATAAGCTATGTTCTTCAGAGAGATGCCTCTAGTGAAAAATATGTCCTCGTTCTATTCCATATATTTACCAAAGCTCCATGTGGTTTCTGTAATTTATTTACTACGTAATTAGTTTGCATTTTATCTACCAACCCCTATTAGATATAATCCTTGCAATTAATGAGTGCAAGGGGATGGAAACCCTCTTGACCGCATTGGGTGCAAGTATTTGCTCTTGTGTGTGCACGTACTATTGATGGTTGATTGCGTGCTTCTCCTATTGGATCGATAAAACTTGGTTCTCACTATGCGAAATACTTGTTGCTACTCTACTATACCAATTCCTTCCTGTTTGAGGAAAAACCCAATGCATCTACAATGTAGCAGGCTCCACACACGAAGGGTTCACGAAGAAGAAACCTTGTATATGCCATATTGGCTTATGTCCATGAAGGACTAGACTCACTCGGTGTAGATCTTCACGAAATATGTGATCTCCTTTCCCATACAAACTTCTTGGTTCTACTCCACACGATTTGGAGGCTCCCAAGTGACACCTAACCAATCTATGAGACGCCACTCTTAAAAACTTAATACATGTTGTGTCGATGATGAACTCCTTGCTCTTGCATTTCAAAAGATAGTCTCCTCAATGCTCAATCACTCTCTCACATAATTTGGCTTGGAAGATAAGAAGGATGGGGTGGAAAGCAACTTGAGGAGGCTAGAAATCAAGGATCTTATTGCAGGAATTGACACGTCTCCAACGTATCAATAATTTTTTATTGTCTGTGCTATTTTATTATCAGTCTTGGATGCTTTATATGCGATTATATGCTATTTTGTATCATTTTTGGGAACTGGCCTATTAACCCAGTGCCAAGTGCTAGTTGTTATTTTTTGCGTGTTTTCGGCTTTTCAGGAAACCAGTACCAAATGGAGTCCAAATGCTACAGAACTTTTTCATGTTCTTTACTGCACCAAAATAAGACCTAGAAGCATCAATGGGAAACCAGACAACATATGACGAGACGACAAGGCAACAAGGTGTGCCGGGGGGTAAGCGCACCCTCTTGCCTTGTGGGGCCCTCGTGGCTCCGTGTGACCTAATTCGACCCCTATCAATTCTCATATATCAGGAAACCAAGAGAGAGCCACCTGAAACAAATTTTCCATCACCGCAAGTCATTGTTCGAGTGAGAGGCCATCTCGAGACCTTTTTCGGCGCCCCGTTGGAGGGGGAATCAACCATGAAGGTCATCTACATCAACCTGGCTGCCTCCATGATGTTGTATGAGTATTCCACAACAAATCTATGGGTCCATAGCTAGTAACTATATGCCTTCTTCTCTATCTTTGATCTTGAGTACAAAGTTCACCTTGATTCCCGCACTGATCTATTTGATGTAATCTTCTTTGCGGTGTGTTTGTTGGGATCCGATGAATTATGGGGTTATGATCAGATTATTCATGAATATTAATTGATTTTTACTCAATTCTTCTATGCATGATTATTATAGCTCTGTATTTCTCTCTGATCTATTGATTTGGTTTGGCTAACTAGATTGATTTATCTTCAGTGGGAGTGGTGCATTGTGATAGGTTCAATCTTGTGGTGCTTAATACAAGTGACATAAAGGGACATCACACATATTTGTATTGCTACCACTAAGGATGAAACAATGGGGTTTATTGACATTTCTTGAGTTTAGTTTGTCTACATCATGTCATCTTGCTCCAAGCATTACTATGTTCCATACTTAATACTCTAGATGCATGCTGGATAACGGTCAATGCATGGAGTTATATTAGTAGATGCAGGCATGAGTCGGTCTACTTGTTTATGTATGTGATGCCTATATAAAGGATCATTGCCTTGAATAAGATGTCATAACTATGTGCTATTTTGTCAATTGCCCAACAGTAATTTTTCTACCCATTGTATGCTATTTTCAAGAGATAAGCCTCTAGCGAAAACTATGCAGCCGGGTCTGCTCAAATCATATTGCAAAAAATAAAAAATATTGTTGCCATTTATTTTATATTATTTAAATTTATATTTATTTTATCTATCTATCAGTATTTAATCCTTGCAAGTAACGAGTTCAAGGGGTTTGACAACCCTCTTGCCCGCGTTGGGTGCAAGCATTTGATTCTGTGTGTGTAGGTGTTGCTAAAGAAGGTTTGCGTGATTTTACTATTGGTTCGATAACCTTGGTTATTACTGAAGGAAATACTTATCTCTATTTTGTTGCATCTCCTCCCCTCTTCAGGGAAAATCCCAATGCAGTTTACAAGTAGCAGGAATGGATTATTTTGATCTTAACACATGAGTAGGTGGTTCTCTCTTAGAAAATGAAAGGTGGAAGTGTAGTTTCATTCTAAGGGCTCTCGTGAAAGAGCAGGTGGTGGTGGAGGGGAATTTAACCCTCCACAAAAAATTTAATTATACAACTGTTGTACACAATCCGATGACATGAAATAAAATCCCGATGGGACCAACTAGTGCAATAGGTTGCAACTTTTGGCTTTTCGGTAAGACCGAAAGAATCCACTCATTGGTACCAATTCATGATGGATTAAGCTATTTCCATGTCTCGGTAATTCTGATAGCTTCATCTCGGAGGTTCCAAGATGAAACTAATCGCTTATAACAACTTGGTCACTCCACTTCAGTGGACCAAAGGCAATCTCGGTGTCTCCGGGTTTCTAGGGTTTTGGCTCTCGCTTTGTCTAAGTGGAACTTGGTGGGTCCAAATAGAATCTGGCCGTTGAGACCAAGTTGACTTTTAGGGTTTTGGAGATACTGATTTGAGAACGTGTTGAGGGCTTTTGGTGGAAAATCTCTAAGCACTTGAGGATCTAAGTCGTCATCAATACCTCATCTCCTTTTAATAGTATTGGCTTTTCCTATGAACTCATTGTGATCAATGATCACTTAATATAAAATATAGAGTCTTGAAACTTTTGCCACTCTATTTCCTTAGCATCATGATAGGTCCACAATATCACATCCTAGCCATGCCTTCATTGAACTTTCCCTAAAATATACTTGAAACAACTTATTAGTCCAATGATATGTATGTTGACATTAATTACCAAAACCACCAAGGGAGCATGTGTGCTTTTAGATCCGAGCCTTGTGGCTATGCGAATATTTGTGGGCTAGGTGCATGGACATGGTCTTCATGACATTTGTGGACCATCGTCACACATGGCATGGCACATGTGCCAGACTAGATGCACAGACATGTGCCAAGAGGGAACGTTCTTGTGGGCCGGTGGAGACATTGGTCCCTTTGAGTGCGGGTGTATGCGATAGTGTGGCTTAATACACATGATATACTACTCATACCAATATGGAATTCCTTATTTTTAGGGAGCCCATTCGAAAATAAGTTAAAGGTTAAGCATGCTCAAATTGGAGCAATTTTAGTATGGTTACCCTCTGGGAAGTTGGTCCTAGGCGCACACGTGTGAGAACAAAGTGCGCAGGAAATACTAGTTTTGATCTATGGGCCGGTCTAGATCCCACCAGGACTACTCGCCAGTAACTGGTGGGTGTGTCTGGCGTTACATGTTGGAGACGCCAAATCTTGCCGATCAAATGCCAAATCATGCAGCTAGGAGTACTAGTACTAATTAGCTAGGAGTAAATGCCACTCGCCTTAAATCTTGTCTATTATGGAAACACATGTAAATTTAATTGTGCCTTATAAACCATGATGGATGGAGTATTATCGATGAGATCGGGTTCAATGCATCTTAAAGTGATGTTCACATTATGTATTGATTGAGGTGCGTGGGATGATTAAATACTCTCAACGTCCTCTCCTAGTCTAATTAAAAGTGGAAGCCAATTGTATTACTGGTTATGTCAAACTTAAAGTCATTTTAAAGTGACACCCACTTTATGTACTATTTGACGAGAGTGCGATGATTAAATTCTCCCAACCTCTCCTCCTAAGGGTGAGGGGTTGCATTTTCTTCGGGTCCATTATTAGGCTCTAATAATAAGTACCTGAGTTCTATACGATTAATGCAATTTTTTGGTCTTTTATGCACTTCCACCTATTCTAATTTTGCTAGCCTCTTTGATACAGTGTATTGTCAACTCCCACCTCGATAAATGGCACATAATACATCGATGCATACAAATCCCATACGAGAACTCTATTCTCTTAGAGATAAAACAACCTGATACACTGCTCGAAGCATTCATTTGTAGTCATTATATGTTCTTAGTTATGAGTAAATAAAAGTGTGATGACCTCCAAAGTGTGCCCCTACCTCTGTGAGGAATATAAAAAGATACTCCAAAGAGCCCAACTAAAAAAGGAGTGAAAAAGACCCCCTATAGGATCAAAAGTATGTCTAGAGGGGGTGATAGACTACTTAACAAGATAATTTTTTTGCCATTTCCCAATTATACTTGAGAGGCAACTACGACAATTATAACAAGTCAAATACACCCTACACATGCACTTCTAATAGTATAGCTGCGGAAAGTAAACATGAAAGTGTAAATAGAGGAGTAAGGTAGGCACATCAAATGCATGAGGTTGACATGACGATTTTTGGCATGGTTCCGATAGGTAGCGCTATCGTACGTCCATGTTAGTGGAGACTTCAACCCACGGAGGGTAATGGCTGCGAGAGTCCATGGAGGGCTCCACCCATGGAGGGTCCAAAAAGAAGTAGTCTTGTCTATCCCACCACGGCTTCCATCCATGGAGGACTAGCCTTACTCACAGTAAATCTTCACGAATTAGGCGGTCTCCTTGCCCTTACAAACATCTTGGTTCAACTCCACAACACGAAGTAGGAGGCTCCCAAGCGACACCTAACCAATCTAGGAGGCCCCACCCTCCCAATGGTAATAGATCGGGTAGATCAATGAACACCTTGCTCTTGTGCTTCTAAAGATAATCTCCTCAACACAAATCACTCTCTCACAGAACATCCATGGGTAGGAGAGGTTGATTTGGTGGAAAGCAGTTTTGGGGAGGCTAGAGATCAAGTTTCAAATAATTGGATTGGAAAATGTTGGTCTCAACACACGAGTAGGTAGTTCTCTCTCAAAAAATGGATCTGGAAATGAAGTGTGTGTTTTTAGTGCTTCTCCCACGAATGAGAGGTGGGTGAAGGGGTATATACACGCAGCAGCCAAAATCCAACCGGTACACACAAAAGAGAAAACTCGATGACACGGAAGTTGGAAACTCGGTGGTACCGACTAGAACTAAAGGTGTGAACTTTTGAATCTCGGTGAGACCGATATATACAACTCGGTGGCACCGAAAAGGTGACTCACGGTCAGATGTCCAAACTCAGTGGCACCGATACTCAAACTCGGAAATTCCGATTTTGTGTATCTTGGCAAGAGAATGTTGGTCACCCAAACTAGGTAGAAAAGATGCAGTTTCGGTAGCACTGATGCAGTTTCTGTTGCACCGATTTGGTGGGAATGGCTAGGGTTCCGTCTGAGGTTCAAACTCGATGGCTCCGATGTGGAAATGTTGGTGACACCGAATTTGTGAATGTGGAACTTGACAGAGTGGATATGTGGGGGAAATGACTGAGTGTTTTGGTGGCTAACTTTGAACATTTGAGCAATTAGTTCATTTTACTACCTCACCCCCTTTTAATATTATTGGCTTTCCTATGGACTCAAAAAGTGATTTCTCACAAATATAAAATGAAGAGTCTTCTAGATTGAAGAGTGAGCCAATATTATTCCTTTGTTGCATCAAGAGGCATCTCCACAAAAACCTTAAGCCATAGCATCTTTTGAACTTTTCTGAAATATACTTGGAAAACACATTAGCTCAATGATGCATATGTTGTGATCAATTAACAAATCCACCCTAGGGAGCAATTGTGCTTTCAATCTCCCCCTTTTTGGTAATTGATGACAACATATAGATCAAAGATTCGACAAAAGATATAATCAATAATTAGCATCGACGCTTTGATAAGTATGTGAAAAGCAAGAGCTCCCCCTAAGTTTGTGCATTATTTAAAACTTGCGTTTGAATGCAAATGCACAATCAATTAGTATCATGGGTTACTCTTCCAAGTCACATACATCTTGGTGGTGCATGAAAATAATAGCAATGCAGAGGACACCAACAAGATAAGTGGGTGAACATCACAAGGATAGCTAAGGGATGATATCGTAACATCACATAGGATAAAGCATATGATCAATCACACAGATAGGATAAGGTCATCCAACAACCATAGTTTTTTAAATCAAATGAGAGCAAATAAAGTCAAAAGCTCTCTCTCACACAAAGTCTATGATCTATACCTTCGGCAACAAGTTACCAAAAAGTTCAAAAGTATTGAACTACTCGTCTCTCTGGGGAGTTGATGGCGGAGTTGATTGAACAACATCTGTGAAGTCGTCTGCTGATGTCCCTGGAGATGGAGGAGTTGATACTGGATGTGCTCGAGCTGGAGCTGGTGCTGAAGGTGTTGAAGCTTGTGTTGAAGATGTCTGACCTGTCTCGTGAGGTGGAACAGCAACTGACCAAGTCCTGGTGCTGAACCTAGTAGTACTGGGAGGAGGAGACTCATCCTCGTCATCATCATCATCTTGATCTTCACCTTCATCATGTGAGCGTGGAATCTCCATAGAGTCAACTTCATGTTGAAGTTGACTGACAATGCTGGTCAACTCAGTTACCTTCACATGCATGTTGTCGAATTTTGTCTCCACGACTCTCTCAAGACTCTTCTGATTTTGCATGATCTCTTGGATGTTCTTCTCCATGCCTTGGACAGTGCTCACTAGAAATGGCATTTGCTCGGCTGGGGTTCTGAGCTATGAAACTGGAGCTGGCCTATTTCTAGCAGCTTCAGCCTCTGCTGCCATACTTGCTGTAGTTGCGTTGGAATCATTGTCATCCATCACAACCTCATTATCTTCAAATTCAAGCTGAAAAGGTAGATGGGGACGATCAAGTAGATATGCATGCTTCCCTAGCTTGGCATTGATAAGCATCTGAATGTAAGGTGCATATCCACAGGATCTCTTTTGATTCGCAGCATTTCTCTGGGTAGTCTCAAATATCAAGTCCATCACTCTAAATCTGGTATGTGTGTCTATCAGGTGCAGCATGTTGATAGAATATCCTCTGATCACTTCTCATCACCTGACTTAGGCATGAGGGTGTATCGCAGTATAGTGTTTGTCGTGGGAATGCCAGGTTGTAGAAAATGCACTAAACCAAGCTTGTGACTGGCTGATGACCCACAAGTATAGGGGATCAATCGTAGTCCTTTCGATAAGTTAGAGTGTCGAACCCAACGAGGAGCAAAAGGATCTGACAAGTGGTTTTCAGCAAGGTAAAATCTGCACGCACTGAAATTGTCGGTAACAAGTGATTGTGTGGTGAGATGATTTGTCGCAAGCAACAAGTAACAAAAGTAGCAACGGTGCAACAAAGTGGCCCAATCCCTTTTTTAGCAAGGGACAAGCCTGGACAAAGTCTTATAGGAGGAAAAACGCTCCCGAGGACACACGGGAATTTCTGTCATGCTAGTTTCATCATGTTCACACGATTCACGTTCGTTACTTTGATAGTTTGATAAGTGGGTGGACCAGCGCTTGGGTACTGCCCTTACTTGGACAAGCATCCCACTTATGATTAACCCCTCTCGCAAGGATCCGCAACTACGAAAAAAGAATTAAGACAAAGTCTAACCATAGCATTAAACTAGTGGATCCAAATCAGCCCCTTACGAAGCAACGCATAAACTAGGGTTTAAGCTTGTGTCACTCTAGCAACCCATCATCTACTTACTACTTCCCAGTGCCTTCCTCTAGGCCCAAATAATGGTGAAGTGTTATGTAGTCGACGTTCACATAATACCACTAGAGGAAAAACAACATACAACACATCAAAATACCGAACGAATACCAAATTCACATGACTATTATTAGCATGACTTATCGCATGTCCTCAGGAACAAAAGTAACTACTCACAAAGCATAATCATACTCATGATCAGAGAGGTAATGAGTAGCATCAAGGATCTGAACATAAACTCTTCCACCAAATAATCCAACTAGCATCAACTACAAAGAGTAATCAACACTACTAGCAACCTCACAAGTACCAATCGGAGTCGCGAGACAGAGATTGGTTACAAGTGATGAACTAGGGTTTGGAGATGAGATGGTGCTGATGAAGATGTTGATGGTGATGAGTCCCCTCCGATGAGAGGAGTGTTGGTGATGACGATGGCGACGATTTCCCCCTCCGGGAGGGAAGTTTCCCCGGCAGGATTGTCCTGCCGGAGCTCTAGATTGGTTCTGCTCAAGTTCCGCCTCGTGGCGGCGGCGAAACCACGAAAAAGCTGCTCCCTAATTTTTTTCCTAGACAAAACCGTCCGTATAGCAAAAGAGGGGAGCTAGTGGGCCAGTGGGCTGCCCACAAGCCCCCGTGGCGCGGCCTGGGGGGTGGTCGCGCCGTGCAGGCTTGTGGGCATCCCCTGGGGCCCCTCTGGCACTTCTAAGGCCCAGTATTTTTGATAAATTGGGAAAACAATCCCTGTTGATTTTCACGGCATTTGGAGTTGCGCAGAATAGGTATCTCAACTTTGCTCCACTTTCAGGCCAGAATTCCAGTTGCCGGCATTCTCCCTCATCATGAAACCTTGCAAAATAAGAGAGAATAGGCATAAGAATTGTACCGCGAAGTGAAATAACAGCCAAAGAAGCGATAAATATCAACATGAAAACATGATGCAAAATGGACGTATCAACTCTCCCAAGCTTAGACCTCGCTTGTCCTCAAGCGAAAGTCGAGCTCAATAAATATGTCCACATGTTTAGGGAGAGAGGTGTCGACAAAACAAGATACGAACATGCATGCATCATGATCAAGATCAGAACAGCAATACCAACATATAATCTCTCATGCTAAAGTGATAATTCCTTCACAAAGTAAAGCATGGATCAAGAACCTTACCGAGAAGTAACAACCGACAGCCTTTAGTCATTGAAGCAATTGCAATTTATCACAACATCAGAAAGACTCAAGTAAGAGCTTGTAAAGCAAATCCACATACTCAATCATTCTTTCATTCTCTACAATTTCTTCAACTCACGTGGTACTCATGAGATCAAAGTTTCAGGTGGACACAGAGAAAGATAGGGCTTACAGTTTTGCCTGCCAACTGCTTACCTCAAGGGTAATGTCAACAATAATAATTCATGAATGCTTACCTCCAAGTTGACATATGAATATAGATCTTTCCCAAGATATGACGTTAGCCAAGATAAAGGCGAAATAAGGAATTGGTGAAGATCACCATGACTCTTTCAAGGGCAAAGAGTAAAGGTACAAGATAGGCCATTCGCAGAGGGAAGCAGAGGTTGTCATGCGCTTTTGAGGTCTGGATGTGTGTCCTCTTAGTGCGGAGGAACGTCACTTTATATTGCCTCCTATGATAAAGAACTTTATTATGCAGTCTGTCACTTTTATGTCTTCCTCATCACAGGTTTGTACAAAGCTTATTTTCCACACACTAATAGATCATACATATTGGAGAGCAATTTTTATTGCTTGCACCGATGCCAATTTACTTGAGGGATCTTATTCAATCCATAGGTAGGTATGGTGGACACTCAAGGCAAAACTGGGTTGATGGTTTATGGATGCACAAGTAGTATTTCTACTTGGTGCGGGAGGTTTGGCTAATATGAGGTGGAAGCAATCGTCACATGCTAAGGGATCTCTAATCATATAACATTGTTCGGAGCCAAGCAAACACAATTCATTACGTTGTCTTCCTTATCCAACATCTACTTCTAGGCATGTAATAGTTTAGTGAATGTTCACAATCATAGATGGTGTCAGAGATGATATATTTATATGTGAACCTCTCCTTCTTTATCACTTCCTATTAATTGCAACAATAACCAAGGTCTACATTTGCCTACCCTCAACAAGTTTAATCATCATCCTTTTTATAAGTGAAGCCATCACTTCCCATAAGATCATTACATGATCTTTCATGCTTTTGTTCTATTCTCACTCTTTTGATCATGGCAAGAGGCAAAGCCCTTCAACTAAGACACTCTTTATTATAAGGCTCACGAGCAAGAATACATCGGGGGTGACACAAAGAAAAACTCGAAACTAAAACACTAAGACTTTTAAACTAGTAGAGAAAAAGAAAACTGAAAAGTAAAACTAAAACAAAGGTAAAGGCAAAAGATGTGAGGGTGATACGATACCGGGGCAACTCCCCCAAGCTTGGCAAAAGCCAAGGGGATTGCCCATACCAATGCTCAATTGTCTTCCTTTGGTGGTGATGGTGATGAAGTTGTTGCAACCTTTGACTCCAAGAGGGCCATCAGTCTATGATATATACTTTGGGGATCTGTTATATGTTCCTCCAGCAAAACAACTTCACGAGTGAGACAAGTATTGCGAGCACGAGTTGTTTCACAAAACCTCAAGAGTTCAATCAAAGATGGATACAGTAGGTGGAGGTAAGGTTGGAGGAAATCCACTTCTTCAACTTCTTCCTTGTTGAGCACAGATTGCACTTCGTCCCATGCCTGATCCTTCTCCTTAGCCTAGCCCTTGATTTCTTTAGGTAGCCTCTCCTTAGCCTCCATGAACTCCATCCTTTTCAGATCAGCATGAACTTCTCTATAGATTTGACGGAGGTTGTTCTCCCCCACAGATTCCTGGGACGACATCTTGACCTAGATCTGCGACAGAAAACAGGCTCGAAATGAAAAACAGAGGAAATGTGCGTGATGCAGGGGTCAGACCAAACGGAAGTATATATAATGATTTTTTTCAGACCAGAAGGAGTACCCTGCATGAAAACGGAGTCCAGGAGGCGCACGAGGTGTCCACAAGCCCTCACGGCATGGCCAGGGGGTGGGCCCACGCCGTGCAGGCTTGTCGCCTCCTCGCGCACTTTCTGGACTACTTCCAATTTTTGTATTTTTTCAAATATTCCAAAACGGAGAAAATTTCCTACTGGGAAATTTTTGGACTCTGTTTTCTTACCGAATCACATACCTCTTCGTTTTTGGAGTCTGGAACAGGCTGATAAATGTCCCTTAGGTATTCTTCCGGAGTTATGGTATTGATGATATTGCTTTCAACATTTATGGGAGTACCTGAGATATAATGCTTGATTCTCTGCCCATTTACCACTCTCGGACAATTACCTTCCATGTTGTTGATCTTGATAGCACCGGAAAGATATACTTCCTCAACAACATAAGGACCTTCCCATTTAGAGAGAAGCTTGCCTGCAAAGAATCTTAAACGAGAGTTATATAGCAAGACATAATCACCTACATTGAACTCACGCTTTTGTATCCTCATATCATGCCACCTCTTAACCTTCTCTTTGAAAAGCTTGGCATTCTCATATGCCTGAGTTCTCCACTCATCAAGCGAGCTAATATCAAATAACCTCTTCTCACCGGCAAGTTTGAAATCAAAGTTGAGCTCTTTGATTGCCCAATAAGCTTTATGCTCCAGCTCAAGAGGTAAGTGGCATGCTTTCCCATACACCATTTTGTACGGAGACATGCCCATGGGATTCTTATTGGCAGTTCTATAAGCCCACAGTGCATCATCGAGCTTTTTAGACCAATTCTTTCTAGACCTGTTGACAGTCTTTTGCAGAATCAGTTTAATCTCTCTGTTGCTTAGCTCTACTTGACCACTGGACTGAGGGTGATAGGGAGACGCAATTCTATGGTTGACATCTTACTTAGCAAGCGTTTTATGGAAAGCACCATGAATGAAGTGTGAACCACCATCGGTCATTAGATATCTAGGGACTCCAAATCTAGGGAAGATAACTTCTTTTAGCATCTTGATAGAGGTGTTGTGGTCAACACTACTAGTGGGGATAGATTCTACCCACTTAGTGACGTAATCAATAGCAACTAAGATGTGAGTATACCCACTGGATTTTGGAAAAGGTCCCATATAATCAAATCCCCAGACATCAAATGGTTCAATGACAAGTAAATAGTTCATAGGCATTTCCTGACGTTTGCTAATATTACCTATCCTTTGACATTCGTCACACGACATGACAAACTTATGGGCATCCTTGAAGAGAGTGGGCCAATAGAAACCTGATTGCAATACCTTGTGTGCAGTTCTATCTACCGCATGGTGTCCTCCGTAGGCCTCGGAGTGACACTTCTGTAGGATCTGTCCATGTTCATGTTCAAGTACACAACGCCTAATAACACCATCTACTCCTTCCTTATAAAGGTGAGGATCATCCCAAAAGTAATGTCTCAAGTCAAAGAAGAATTTCTTCTTTTGCTGGTATGTGAAACTAGGTGGTATGTATTTGGCAACGATATAGTTCGCATAATCAGCATACCACGGTGCACTACGTGAAGTATTGATGACATTCAATTGCTCATCGGGAAAGCTATCATCAATAGGTTGTGGGTCATCAAGAACGTTCTCCAACCTAGACAAGTTATCTGCTACTAGGTTATCAGCACCCTTTCTGTCGACAACGTGCAAATCAAATTCCTGTAGCAAGAGAACCCATCTGATAAGCCTAGGTTTAGCGTACTTCTTCTCCATGAGATACTTAATAGAAGCATGATCAGTGTGAATAGTGACTTTGGAATCAACTATGTAAGACCTTAACTTTTCACACGCAAACACGACTGCTAAAAATTCCTTCTCCGTAGTGGCATAGTTTCTCACGGCACTGTCTAGAGTTTTACTAGCGTAGTGAATAACATTCAACTTCTTATCGACTCTTTGCCCTAGAACAGCACCAATAGCATAATCACTAGCGTCACACATGATCTCAAAAGGTAAGTTCCAGTCTGGTGGTTGAACAATAGGTGCAGTTATCAAAGCCCTCTTAAGTATTTCGAAGGCTTCCTCACAATCATCGTCAAAAACAAAAGGAATATCCTTTTGCAAGAGATTGGTAAGAGGCCTAGAAATCTTAGAGAAGTCTTTAATGAACCTTCTATAGAAACCAGCATCACCAAGGAAACTTCTTATCCCTTTCATATCTGTGGGGTATGGCATTTTCTCGATTGCATCAACCTTAGCCTTATCGAATTCAATACCTCTTTCGGAAATTTTATGTCCTAAGACGATGCCTTCATTAACCATAAAGTGGTACTTCTCCCAATTCAAGACAAGATTGGTGTCTTTACATCTCTGCGAGACTCGATCAAGGTTGCTGAGGCAATCATCAAAGGAAGACCCGTAAACGGAGAAGTCAACCATGAAAACCTCGACAATCTTTTCACAAAAGTCAGAGAATATAGCCATCATACATCTTTGAAAGGTGGCAGGTGCATTACATAAGCCAAAAGGCATACATCTATATGCAAAGGTACCGAAAGGGCAGGTGAAAGTGGTTTTCTCCTGATCAGATTGTGCAACTGGTATTTGGGAGAAACCAGAATAACCATCTAGAAAGCAGAAGTGTGTGTGTTTGGACAACCTTTCTAGCATTTGGTCGATAAAAGGAAAGGGTAATGATCTTTCCTAGTGGCTTTATTCAATTTCCTAAAATCGATCACCATCCTATAGCGAGTAATAATCCTCTGTGGGATCAATTCATCCTTATCATTAGGGACAACGGTAATGCCTCCCTTCTTAGGAACGCAATGCACCGGACTCACCCAATCGCTGTGAGCAACAGGATAAATGATACCTGCTTCCAGGAGCTTTAGTATTTCTTTCCTCACTACTTCTTTCATCTTAGGATTCAATCTCCTTTGATGATCAACAACTGGTTTGAAATCAGGATCAGTTTTAATCTTGTGCTAGCATAGGGTAGGACTAATGCCCTTAAGATCATCAAGAGTATATCCAATAGCAGCACGGTGCTTCCTCAGAGTTTTTAGTAACTTCTATTCTTCATGCTCTGAGAGGCTAGCACTAATAATAACATGATATATCTCCTTTTCATCAAGATAGGCATACTTAAGAGTATCAGGCAACTGTTTAAGCTCGAACACAGGATCACCCTTTGGTGGGGGTGGATCCCCAAGCAGTTCAACACGCAGATTATTCTTAAGAATAGGATATTGTTCTAAGACAACTCTATCTATCTCATCCCTTTCATCCATATGCATAGCATTTTCATGCTCAACCAAGTATTGCTCTAAGGGATCAGTAGGAGGCACGGCAATAGAGGCTAAGGCAATAGTTTCATCCCTACTAGGCAACTCCTTTTCATGAGGTTGTCTACCAAACTTAGAGAAATTGAACTCATGTGACACACCTTCAAAGCCAACAGTGACAGTTTGCTTCTCACAATCAATATGAGCATTGACGGTATTGAGAAAGGGTGTACCAAATATGATGGGACAAAAGCTATCTTGTGCGGTAGCAAGAACGAGGAAATCGGCAGGATACTTCGTTTTACCACACAAGACTTCAACACCCCTAACAATTCCCACAGGGCAGATAGTATCTCTATTGGCAAGCTGAATAGTGACATCAATAGGCTCTATCTCAACAGGTGCAATCTCATCTTTGATTTCATCGTATAATGACTGAGGTATTGCACTAACACCAGCACCCACGTCACATAAGCCATGATAACAATGATCTCCTATCTTAACAGAAACAACATGCATGCCAACAACAGGCCTATGTTTGTCTCTAACGTGAGGTTTAGCAATTCTAGCAGCATCTTCACAGAAGTGAATATTATGTCCCTCAACTTCTTCAGACAGAAGATCTTTGATAATAGCAATGCTAGGTTCAACTCTAATTTTCTCACGGGGTGTAGGTGTTCTAATATAGCCTCTACGTATCACAGTTGAAGCTTTAGAATGATCCTTTATCCTAACAGGGAAAGGTGGTTTCTCAATGTAAGCACTGGGAACAACTGGATCACTATAGGCAATGACTTTCTCTTCAACTGGAGTGGGTTTAACTACATTGACTTCTAAAGGAGGATGATATTTAAACCACTTCTCTTTGGGGAGATCAATATGAGCAGCAAAATATTCGCACAATGAAGCTACTATCTCAGAGTCAAGTCCATACTTAGCGCTAAAATCACTAAAGGTATTTGTCTCAACAAAGGATTTATAGCAATCAAACGTGAAATTCATACCTGACTCCTTAACTTCTTCAAGCTCCCAATCTTCAGAGTAGCGTTTAATTCTCTCCAATAAATTCCAGTTGAAGTCAATATCTCTCTTCATAAAAGAACCAGTACAAGAAGTGTCAAGCATGGTGCGATCATCATGAGAAAGCCGAGCATAGAAGTTCTGAATGATAATTTCTCGAGAGAGCTCATGATTGGGGCATGAATATAGCATTGATTTAAGCCTCCCCAAGCTTTAGCAATGCTTTCTCTGTCACGAGGCCAAAAATTGTAAATATAATTTCGATCACGATGTACTAAATGCATAGGATAAATTTTTTGATGAAATTCCAATTTCAACCGATTGTAGTCCCATGATCCAGTATCATCACATAGCCTATACCATGTCAACGCCTTATCCTTCAAAGATAAAGTAAAGACCTTCTTCTTGACCTCATCCTCGGGCACACCTGCAAGTTTAAATAAACCACAAACTTCATCTATATAGATTAGATGCAAGTCTCTATGTGATGTTCCATCTCGTGTAAAAGGATTAGCCAGCAGTTTCTCAAGCATACCCGAAGGATATTCAAAGCAAACATTTTCAGTAGGTGCAGCGGGTTCAGGAGCAACCATTCATGCTTCCGTTCGAGGTGAAGATACCCCGAATAAGCCCCTCAAAGGATTAGTATCCATAGTGACACGTGACAATAAATTTCCGCACACTATATGAATGTTTGCTTACCAAGTTCCACTTACCAAAGGCGCTTCACTCCCCGGCAACGGCGCCAGAAAAGAGTCTTGATGAGCCACAAGTATAGGGGATCAATCGTAGTCCTTTCGATAAGTAAGAGTGTCGAACCCAACGAGGAGCAGAAGGATCTGACAAGTGGTTTTCAGCAAGGTAAAATCTGCACGCACTGAAATTGTCGGTAACAAGTGATTGTGTGGTGAGATGATTCGTAGCAACCAACAAGTAACAAAAAAGGCAACGGTGCAGAAAAGTGTCCCAATCCCTTTTGTAGCAAGGGACAAGCCTGGACAAAGTCTTATAGGAGGAAAAACGCTCCCGAGGACACACGGGAAAGCCTGGACAAAGTCATGCTAGTTTCATCATGTTCATATGATTCACGTTCGTTACTTTGATAGTTTGATATGTGGGTGGACCAGCGCTTGGGTACTGCCCTTACTTGGACAAGAATCCCACTTATGATTAACCCCTCTCGCAAGCATCCGCAACTACGAAAGAAGAATTAAGACAAAGTCTAACGATAGCATTAAACTAGTGGATCCAAATCAGCCCCTTACGAAGCAACGCATAAACTAGGGTTTAAGCTTGTGTCACTCTAGCAACCCATCATCTACTTACTACTTCCCAATGCCTTCCCCTAGACCCAAATAATGGTGAAGTGTTATGTAGTCGACGTTCACATAACACCACTAGAGGAAAAACAACATACAACACATCAAAATACCGAACGAATACCAAATTCACATGACTATTATTAGCATGAATTATCCCATGTCCTCAGGAACAAAAGTAACTACTCACAAAGCATAATCATATTCATGATCGGAGTGGTAATGAGTAGCATCAAGGATCTGAACATAAACTCTTCCACCAAATAATCCAACTAGCATCAACTACAAATAGTAATCAACACTACTAGCAAACTTACAAGTACCAATCGGAGTCGCTAGACGGAGATTGGTTACAACTGATGAACTAGGGTATGGAGATGAGATGGTGCTGATGAAGATGTTGATGGTGACGAGTCCCCTCCGATGAGAGGAGTGTTGGTGATGACAATGGCAACGATTTCCCCCTCTGGGAGGGAAGTTTCTCGGCAGGATCGTCCTGCCGGAGCTCTAGATTGGTTTTGCTCAAGTTCCTCCTCGTGGCGGCGACGAAACCATGAAAAAGCTCCGCCCTGATTTTTTTCCTGGACGAAACCCTCCATATAGCAAAAGAGGGGGGCCAGTGGGCTGCCCACAATCCACCATGGCGCGGCCTGGGGGGGTGGCCGCGCCGTGCAGGCTTGTGGGCACCCCCTGGTGCCCCTCTGGCACTTCTTCGGCCCAGTATTTTTGATAAATTGGGAAAAAATCCCCGCTGATTTTCACGACGTTTGGAGTTACGCAGAATAGGTATCTCAACTTTGCTCCACTTTCAGGCCAGAATTCCAGTTGCCGGCATTCTCCCTCTTCATGTAAACCTTGCAAAATAAGAGAGAAAAGGCATAAGAATTGTACCGTGAAGTGAAATAACAGCCAAAGAAGCAATAAATATCAACATGAAAACATGATGCAAATGGACGTATCACTGGCCAAGTACTGATGTGGAATGGTCATGTACATATTGGCCATGGAGTTGTGATTCTGCTTAGCGCCTGCATACACATCTACATCTGATTCTTCCTGCTCGGGAGCACCAACGATAGCAGCCCATTCAGCAATTGTGGCTTCATACTTGTGACCATGAGTCATCCAGACTAAAGTGTCATCATAGAAATGAATAGTTTCATAGAATCGCATGATTAGCTCGTCATTCCATGGGGTCATCTCTTTGCCAACAAATTTTTCAATGTCAACTAGCCTGAAGTTCTCTTGGACATGGGGAAAGAAATTCTCATTTTCCTTGATATATGCCCAGTCGGCATACCTCATATCACTGACACCAAGACTCTTGTCAAATAAGACAGACTCATAAAAGTCCTGTTGTTCCTTGGTGTCAAACCTTGGATCAATAGCAGTTCTACTACGGCAGATCAAATCTGAAATTTCCTACTTCTACTAATCTAAGGATTCATCTGGTGGATAGGAGGTTTGCACACGGGGGTATCAAGAATAAAGATTCAATGTGTGAAAATTAGACGGTGAAACGCAAAGGAGATCGAACCGTACCCTAGCTCGGTGGCGATTCGGCTACGGCGATGACGGCGGAGTAGATTGCATAGACGGCGGCGAATCCCAGAGGCGGTGGCGCTCGAGGAGACAAGGCGATGACCTGGGGTCTTGGGGGCAGTGAGGGTTTGGCGAACGAACCGTTTTTATGAAGTGAAATCAAAGGGTTCGGTATGCGGATATATATACTCATGCGATGTCGGTGTCACCGAGATGGCAAAATTGGTGTCACCAAGTTCCTCAACTGTTAGTAGACACGGAAACTCGGTGTAACCGATTTTGCGATTTCGGTGGTACCGAGATAGGAAAACCTGAGAAATTTTGAAAAATCGGTGGCGACGAGTTTGTGGAGTTGGTCACACCGAGTTTTGCAAAGAGGTTTTGGAAGGCATCCTTTGACGATACGGAACTCCGAGTCCACGTTCACACACAGGGATCGACAAGTGCTTGTTCAAGTTTTGTGATGAAGCATGAATAGAACTTGAGATGAGATAACATAGATAGCTAGAGAAGGGTCCTAGGCATTCTTGTCCATCCAATTGGCAAAAGATAAATCAAAACCCAAATAACAACAATTGGACGTCCTCGAATGATCAAACACATGTAGACCAACATGCTCACACAATAAGAATGATGAATAAAACATGGTGAACATCCACAAACATCCTAGCAGCTATCAAGCACTTGGGCGATGATAAAGTCATCTATATATGAGTATATTGGAATAGGATCCAAGTAAGAATACTTGATCATAGGTCATACTCATCGTTAAGCGCAAGTGGGGTTACCACTTTTACAGAAGCATTAATGTGTTCATATCCTTAGGAGATGCTTATACTCAAGTCTTGGAGTAAAGCTCCCCTTGATAGGATATCCCAACTAAGAGGGGATCAATTAACCTTGGGTTTTGTCGTAGAAGACTTCAAGTAGGTGAAGAAGTGGTGGATGCTCAATGTTGATGAAGATCATCTTGAGTTGGGAGCAATCCTTGTTGTTTTCTTACTCCTTTCACCTACATGGGTTAGTGATACATCTCCAACATATCTATAATTTTTGATGGTTTCATGCTATTATCCTGTCAAACTTTGGATGTTTTGTATGCCTTTTATATGTTTTTGGGACTAACTTATTAACTTAGTGCCAAGGGCCAGTTCCTGTTTTTTCCATGTTTTAGACCCCTTTCAGAGGAGGATGTTAAACGGAGTCCAAACAGAACGAAACTTCCAAAAGATTTTTTTCCAAAACAGAAGAAGATCGGGGAACTTGAGAACCAAGGCAGGGGGCCACCAGGGACCCCACAAGCCCCCTAGTCGCGCCTAGGGGGGCCCGCACCTCCCAGGCTTGTGGGATCCCTAGGCCACCTCTGCCCTAGGTCTTTCGCCTATATATTCCCAAAAATTCCAGAAAAAATCAGGAGATCATCAAAAGTACTTTTCCACCGCCGCAAGCTTCTGTCTCCGCAAGATCCCATCTGGGGCACGTTCTGGTGCCCTGTCGGAAGGGGATTCGGATACAGAGGGCTTCTTCATCAACACCATGACCTCTCCGATGATACGTGAGTAGTTCACCATAGACCTACGGGTCCATAGCTATTAGCTAGATGGCTTCTTCTCTCTCTTGGATCTTCAATACAAAGTTCTCCATGATCTTCATGGAGATCTATCCGATGTAATCTTCTTTTGTGGTGTATTTGTCGAGATCCGATGAATTGTGGATTTATGATCAGATTATCTATGAATCTTATTTGAGTTTCTTCTGATCTCTCTTATGCATGATTTCATATCCTTGTAATTCTCTTCGAGTTGTGGGTTTTGTTTGGCCAACTTGATCTATGATTCTTGGAATGGGAGAAGTGCTTGGTTTTGGGTTCATACCATGCGGTGACCTCACCAAGTGATAGAATGGGTAGAGAGGCACGCATCATGTTGTTGCCATCAAGGGTAAAAAGATGGGGTTTTCATCATTGGTTTGAGTTTATCCCTCTACATCATGTCATCTGCTCGACAATTGCTCGACAGTAATTTGTTCACCCACCGTAATATTTGCTATTTTGAGAGAAGCCTCCAGTGAACATTATGGCCCCCGGGTCTACTTCACACCATATATTCAGCCTTGCACTTTTTCTTTGTTGCACTTTCCGCCTTCATATCTCACTTTGCAATCAATCTTGAAGGGATTGACAACCACTTTCTCTTCGTTACTCTGGACTTGAAGAGATTCTCCTACTGGATTGATACCTTGATTCTCAAACTGAGGGAAATACTTACTGCTCCTGTGCTGCATCGCCCTTTCCTCTTCAAGGGAAAAACCAATGCAAGCTCAAGAGACGACAGAAGATTTATGTCGTCGTAGCAGAAGGATTTCTGGCGCCGTTGCCGGGGAGGAGGATCAAGTCAAGAATAGTCTCCCGTCAAAGTGCCAATTTCTGGTGGCGTTGACGGGGAGGATCAAGTCAAGAACTCATCCAAGTAAGTGTCGCAAACTCATCTCTTGCATTTACTTTTTTTCCTCTCTTTTTCCTCTCCCCCACTTCTGAAAAACAAAAATTTACAAAAAAATATTTGCCTTTTTCGTTCGCCATTTGCTCGAGCTTGCTCTTTGTTCGCTTGTGTGCTTGCTTGCTTGCTGAAGTCACCATGACTGAAAACACCAAACTTTGTGACTTCTCGAATACTAATAATAATGATTTTATTAGTACTCTGATTGCTCCCGCCACTAGTGCGGAGTCATACGAAATCAATGCCGCTTTGCTGAATCTTGTTATGAAAGAGCAATTCTCCGGCCTTCCTAGTGAAGATGCCGCATCCCATCTTAATACCTTCATTGAGCTTTGCGATATGCAAAAGAAGAAAGATGTGGATAATGATGTGATTAAATTGAAGCCTTTTACTTTCTCGTTGCGAGATCGAGCAAAAACTTGGTTTTCGTCTTTGCCCAAAAATAGTATTGATTCTTGGAATAAGTGCAAAGATGCTTACATATCCAAGTATTTTCTGCCGGCTAAGATTGTCTCTCTCTGTAATGATATCATGAATTTTAAGCAACTTGATCATCAACATTTTGCACAATCTTGGGAGAGAATGAAATTGATGATTAGAAATTGTCCCGCTCATGGCTTGAGTCTTTGGATGATTATACTAATCTTCTACGCTGGCTTGAATGTTGCTTATAGAAACATCTTGGACTCCGCCTCCGGTGGAACGTTCATGGAAATCACGTTAGGAGAAGCCACAAAACTCCTAGACAATATCATGACGAACTACTCTCAGTGGCACACTGAAAGGTCACCTACTAGTAAGAAGGTACACTCTATAGAAGAAATTAACTCGTTGAGTGCTAAGATGGACGAGTTAATGAATTTGGTTTCTAGTAGACGTGCTCCTTTAGATCCTAATGATATGCCTTTGTCTTCCTTGATTGAGAGTAGCAACGCTAGCTTGGACGTTATTTCTTTTGGTAGGAATAATTTTGGCAAAAACAATGCTTTTAGAGGAAACTATGTTCCTAGGCCTTTTCCTAGTAACCCCTCTATTAACTTTGGCAACTCCTACAACAATACTCATGGAAATTACAATAGATTACCCTATGATCTAGAGAGTAATATCAAAGAGTTTATCAACTCACAAAAGATTTTCAATGCGTCCATAGAGGAAAAACTACTCAAAATTGACGATTTGGCTAGGAGCGTTGATAGAATGTCTAGTGATATTGATGCTTTGAAAGTTAGATGTGCTCCTCCAAAGATCAATATGGATGAAACTTTGAAAGCTATGCATGTTTCCATGAGTGAGAGCAAAGAAAGAACCGCCCAAATTCGTGCTAGACATGAATGGCTTAAAAAGGCGTGTTCTCGCGATAAGAATAACGAAGATCTTAAAGTGCTAGGTATGACTCCCATTGAATCTTAGTTTTCTTGTGTCAAACCTAATGATGATGGGGGTGGATATGAATCCACCTTGGTTGAAAAATGCCCCAATGATTCGGAGTCCATCTATCTTGATGCTAAAAGCATTGAAAGTGGAGTAGAAGATATTAAAACTTTGATTAGTAATGAAATTACTACTTTGGATTTCAAGGAATTCAATTATGATAGTTTCTCCTTGATTGAATGCATTTCCTTGATGCAATCCATGCTAAACTCTCCACACGCTTATAGCCAAAACAAGGCCTTTACCGATCATATCGTCGAAGCTATGATAAAATCTCTTGAAGATAAACTTGAATTGGAAGTCTCTATCCCTAGAAAGCTTCATGATGAGCGGGAACCTACTATCAAAATCAAAAAAACTATGAATGCAATGCTTTGTGTGATTTGGGTGCTAGTGTTTCCGCTATTCCAAAGTCTTTATGTGATGTTCTAGGTTTTAATGAGATTGAGGAGTGTTCTCTTAATTTGCATCTTGTGGATTCTACTGTAAAGAAACCCATGGGAAGGATCAATGATGTTCTTATTATTGCAAATAGGAAATATGTACCCGTGGATTTCATTGTGCTTGACATTGATTGCAATCCTACATGCCCTATTATTCTTGGTAGACCTTTCCTAAGGACTATCGGTGCTATCATCGATATGAAGGAAGGGAATATTAGATTTCATTTTCCTTTAGAGAAGGGCACGGAGCACTTTCCTAGAAATAAAATAAGATTGCCTTACGAATCCATGATGGGGGCTACTTATGGTTTGAGCACCAAAGACGACGATACGTGATTCTATCACCTTATGCCTAGCTAAGGGCGTTAAACAATAGCGCTTGTTGGGAGGCAACCCAATGAATTTATCTTTTTATTTCTATTTGGTTATGTCCACACCATCATAATTCTGTTGTGATTGTGTCTTTTGTGTTTCTTTTTGTGTTTGAGCCAAGCAAAACCTTTATGACTAGTCTTGGTGATGGTTGTTTGATCCTGCTGGAAAAAGACAGAAACTTTTCGCTCACGAGATTACTTTTCATTTTTATTCAGAAATAGATTTTGAGTTGATTCTTTTTGCTGCTGGTTTATATACCTTTTTCCAAGGCAGTCGTAAGTTTTCAGAATTTTTGAGGTACCAGAAATATACGAAGTATACAGATTGGTACAGACTGGTCTGTTTTTGACAGATTCTGTTTTTGTTGAGTTGGTTGCTTGTTTTGATGAAACTATGGATAGTATCGGGGGGTACTAGCCATGGAAAAGTGAGAATACAGTAATTTAACACCAATATAAATAGAAATCAAGATTGCTACAGTACCTAAAGAGGTGGAAGTTTGTTTTCTTCTGCTAATGTTATCACGAGTTTCTGTTTAAGTTTTGTGTTGTGAAGTTTTCAAGTTTTGGGTGATGTTCTCATGGACAAAAAGATGAGGAGTGGAAAGAGCTCAAGCTTGGGTATTCCCAAGGCATCCCAAGCCAAATTCAAGGACACCAAAAAGCCTAAGCTTGGGGATGCCCTGGGAAGGCATCCCCTCTTTCGTCTTCAATCCATCGGTAACATTACTTGGAGCTAAATTTTTATTCACCACATGATATGTGTTTTGCTTGGAGCGTCTTGTATTGCAGGAGTATTTTCTTTTTGTTGTGTAACAATCATACTTTCTGCACACCTTTTGAGAGAGACATGCACTCATCATGATTTTGCTAGAATGCTCATAGTGCTTCACTTATATCTTTTGAGCTAGATAATTTGGCTCTTTGTGCTTCACTTAGATCTTTTAGAGCACGGCGGTGCGTGACTTAGTAGTTGGCTTGTGCTATGAAAGTAGTCCCCAAAGGTGATAGGTACCCAAAGAGGATACAAAAACCTCCATCTCCATGTGCATTGAGTAGAAAGAGAATTTTTGATTCCTCTCAATTAGTTTTGAGACGTGGATTTGGTAATATTAAGAGTTGTGTTAGTAGGGTGTTGTGAATCTAGAAATACTTGTGTTGAAGTTAGTGATTCCTATAGCATGCACGTACGGTGAACTGCTATGTTAGGAAAAAGTCGCAGCATAATTGATCTATTGATTGTCATCCTTTGTGTTGGGTCGGGATCGCGCGATGGTTAACACCTACAAACCCTTCCCCTAGGAGTATGCGTTTAGCACTTTGTCTCGATTACTAATAAAAACTTTCGCAACAAGTATGTGAGTTATTCATGACTAATGTGAGTCCATGGTATAGATGCACTTTCACCTACCACCATTGCTAGCCTCTCTAGTGCCGCGCAATTCTCACCGGTGCACAAACCCACCATATGCCCTCCTCAAAACATCCACCATACCTACCTACTATGGCATTTTTATAGCCATTCTGAGATATATTGCCATGCAACTCCCACTGTTCCGTCTCATGACTTGTGCCGTCACTCTCATATTGCCATTACATGATCGTAAGATAGCTAGCGAGATGTTTCAACGTCATAAGCCAAGCTAGATCGTTGCACATCCCGGTACACTGCCGGAGGCATTTCCTATAGAGTCATCATGGTTCTAAGCTTTGAGCTATGAGTAAATAAAAGTGCGATAATCATCATTATTAGAGCATTGTCCCATGTGAGGAAAAAAATAGGCCAAAGAGCCCAAATAAAAAAAAGGCCAAGAGCCCAAATAAAAAAAAGATAAAAAGAGAGAAGGGACAATGCTACTATCTTTTTCCACACGTGTGCTTCATAATAGCACGATGTTCTTCATGATTGAGAGCCTCTCATTTCGTCGCCACCATATGCTAGTGGGAATCTTTATTATATAACTTGGCTTGTATATTCCAATGATGGGTTTCCTCAAAATTTCCCTAGGTCTTTGTGAGCAAGCAAGTTGGATGCACACCCACTAGTTCTACTTTTGAGCTTTCACATACTTATAGCTCTAGTGCATCCTTTGTATGGCAATCCCTACTCATTCACATTGATATCTATTAATGGGCATCTCCATAGCCCTTTGATACGCCGAGTCAATGTGACCACCTCCTCCCTTCTTGTCTCACAACCACCACCACACTCTATTCCACTTATAGTGCTATATCAATGGCTCACGCTCATGTATTGCGTGATAGTTATAAAGGTTTGATAAAGTAAGAGTGCGAAAATAATTACTTGGTCAATACCGTGGTTGTGCATGATTTAAATTAGTTGTGTGGGGATGATGGAGCATAACCAGACTATATGATTTTGTAGGGATAACTTTCTTTGGCCTTGTTATTTCGAAAGTTCATGATTACCTTGCTAGTTTGCTTGAAGTATTATTGTTTTCATGTCAATAGCAAACTATTGTTTTGAATCTTACGGATCTGAACATTCTTGTCACATGAAAGAAGTTACAAAGGACAACTATGTTAGGTAGCATTCCACATCAAAAATTCAGTCTTTATCACTTCCCTACTCGAGGACGAGCAGGAGTTAAGCTTGGGAATGCTTGATACGTCTCCAACGTATCTATAATTTTTGATGGTTTCATGCTATTATCCTGTCAAACTTTGGATGTTTTGTATGCCTTTTATATCTTTTTGGGACTAACTTATTAACTTGGTGCCAAGTGCCAGTTCCTATTTTTTCCGTGTTTTTGACCCCTTTCAGAGGAGGATTTTAAACGGAGTCCAAACGGAACGAAACTTCCAAAAATATTTTTTCCGAAATAGAAGAAGATCGGGGAACTTGACAACCAAGGCAGGGGGCCACCAGGGACCCCACAAGCCCCCTAGCCGCGACCAGGGGGGCCCCGCCTCCCAGGCTTGTGGGCTCCCTGGGCCACCTCTTCCCTAGGTCTTTCGCCTATATATTCCAAAAAATTCCAAAAAAATCAGGAGATCATCGAAAGTACTTTCCTGTCGTCGCAAGCTTCTGTCTCCGCAAGATCCCATCTGGGCACGTTCTGGTGCCCTGTCGGAAGGTGATTCGGATACGGAGGGCTTCTTCATCAACACCATGACCTCTCCGATGATGCGTGAGTAGTTCACCATAGACCTACGGGTCCATAACTAGTAGCTAGATGGCTTCTTCTCTCTCTTGGAACTTCAATACAAAGTTCTCCATGATCATCATGTAGATCTACCCGATGTAATCTTCTTTTGCGGTGTGTTTGTCGAGATCCAATGAATTGTGGATTTATGATCAGATTATCTACGAATCTTATTTGAGTTTCTTCTGATCTCTCTTATGCATGATTTCATATCCTTGTAATTCTCTTCGAGTTGTGGGTTTTGTTTGGCCAGCTTGATCTATGATTCTTGGAATGGGAGAAGTGCTTGGTTTTTTGTTCATACCGTGCGGTTACCTCACCCAGTGACAGAAGGGGTAGCGAGGCACGCATCATGTTGTTTCCATCAAGGGTAAAAAGATGGGGTTTTCATCATTGGTTTGAGTTTATCCCTCTACATCATGTCATCTTGCTTAAGGCGTTACTCTGTTCGTCATGAACTCAATACACTAGATGCATGCTGGATAGCGGTATGCGTGGAGTAATAGTAGTATATGCAGAAAGTATCGGTCTACTTGTCTCGGACGTGATGCCTATATGTATGATCATTGCCTTAGATATCGTCATGACTTTGCGCAGTTCTATCAATTGCTCGACAGTAATTTGTTCACCCACCGTAATATTTGCTATTTTGAGAGAAGCCTCTAGTGAACACTATTGCCCCCGGGTCTACTTCACACCATATTTTCAGCCTTACACTTTTTCTTCGTTGCATTTTCCGCCTTCAGACCTCACTTTGCAATCAATCTTGAAGGGATTGACAACCCCTTTATAGCGTTGGGTGCAAGCTCTTTTGTGTTTTGTTCAGGTACTCTGGACTTGGCGAGATTCTCCTACTGGATTGATACCTTGGTTCTCAAACTGAGGCAAATACTTACTGCTCCTGTGATGCATCGCCCTTTCCTCTTCAAGGGAAAACCAACGCAAGCTCAAGAGACGACAGAAGATTTCTGTCGCCGTAGCAGTAAGTCCCAAAGCAAAAGGAACATATGCAAGAATATCTATGGACATGGAGCAAAGCACCCATGGGATAATGTCCAAAGATTCATTAATTACCTTGTTACTTACTTACCTTTGAGGGAATGTGTGACTCCTTGAACTAATGCATATGGTTGAGGTTGATTGCATATAGTTCTTGCCAAAATGAATAAGAATGAATTTCATTGGCACAGTCACCCCTCAAGAACTTCTAGTTCTTCCTCGTGGGAATCCACACCAAATTGATGGGAATCCTTGGAGTTGTGGTAGCACTTGTTGAGGTAGATCTAGTAGTATCCTTGGGAATCCACTTGACCTTGGCTTGGGCTTCTTCTTCAAATAGGTCAATGTCATCTTGAAGCTTTCCCTTGCCTTTGTGGTATTTTGGTAGAAGGCCATCTTGTGAGCTTGTTCCTTCGGAAGGAGTGGAAACACACTTCTCTTCTTGGGGAACAAACTTGGGAGTGTGATATGGACCTTCTTCCCAAACATCTCCATTAACGTTGAAGTAGCCAACACCTTGTTTCTTCCGATGTCGTCCTTGCTTGCGCACAATTTCCTCTAATAGCTTACTTCCGGCAAGACTCTCGAAGACACCTCTCTCTATAATCCCTTTTAATAGATCATTTTGTTGCTCAAGTGTAACTTGGCTAAGAGAATCGTTAGTGGAATCTATAGAGTTACTAGAAACAACATTATTGGATTTAGCTTTAGCATTATTGTTACTAGATGAAGAAACCTTCTTGCCTTTGTTACTAGTGTTACTAGGTTTAGCTTGTGGAACAAAGTTAGACAAGAGTAATCGTTTGCCTATATAAGAAGAACTTGTCATCCAAAGATCATCATTGATTGCTGATAAGAACTCATGCTCTTGCTCCAAGTTGAGATTCTCGAAGCGTAGCTTCTCATGGGTTCTTGCAAGCTCTCTATGATGTTCTAGAGTAGTCTAATGAGCTAACTTAAGAGTTTTTAATTCTTTAGTTAGTCGTTCAATTTCTTTCTTATCATCATCATTCGATTTCTCTTGACTAACATGATAAATAGCAAGTTCATTTTTAGTGCATTCACTAGTTTTATCTAGAAGCAAGTCATCTTCTATTAACAAGTCATCCTCATCACTATTGAAATCAAGATACTCAGGATGTGATACCTTGGGGCCTTTATCCATGAAGCAGTTTCCGACTCCCTCATTTGGTGAATCAAATAAGTCGTAGGAGTTGGTGGAAACAAGCGCAATTCCGTCAACACCTTCATATTGACTATAGTCCGAGTTGGAGTGATAGATTCTCTCGGAGTGGTGATGAGACTCGGAGCCAGAGACCCATTCACCAACATGAGCTTGATGTCTTCTTCTTGAACTGCTCTTGGTGTATTTATCCTTCTCTGATTCCTTGCCTCTCCGTGAGTGTCTTTGTTCATAGTGATCTTCTCTACTCCTTCTCTCTCTACTAGGTGACTCATCTCTTGAGCTTCATCTTCGAGGTGACTCTTCTCTTCTTTTGTAGGGAGCCGAGCACTCATTTGACTAGTGTCCGGGATTCCCACAATTGTAGCAGTTTCGGTCACGACTGGACAAACGCTTCTCATCATGTCTTGAACTTGAGCTTCTGTCTTTTCCTCTACTCATGTAGAAGTTGTTGAATTTTCTGACCATGAGGCTTATCTCTTCATTAGTGACAAGATTGTCTTTTGAAGTAGAGGGAGCATCACATGAAGCTTTATAAGCACCGCTTGACTTGTTGTGCGGCTCATATTTGTCCTCGAGTGACATCTCATGAGCAACAATCCTACCAATGACTTTAGTTGGCTTGAGATCTTTGTAATTTGGCATCATTTGGATCAATGTACACAGTCTATCATACTTTCCATCAAGAGCTCTAAGTATCTTCTTGATGATGAATTTGTCGGTCATCTCTTCGCTTCCTAAGCCGTCAATCTCATTGGTGATGAGAGCTAGCCTAGAGTACATTTTAGCGACTCCTTCACCATCCTTCATCTTGAACTTGTCAAGCTGACTTTGAAGCACACCCAACTTAGATTCTCTCACAGAATCAGTACCTTCATGCATATCAACCAAAGTATCTGAAAGGACGTGGATATCGCCTAGAGGGGGGTGAATAGGCGCTTTAAAATAATTACGGTTTAGGCTTGAACAAATGCAAAATACAACTAACGTTTAATTTGTCAAGCACAAAACCTAAAACAACTAGGCACACCTATGTGCACCAACAACTTATGATAAGCAGGATAAACAACTAAGTGATAGAAAGATATATGACAAGAAACAATATGGATATCACAAAGTAAAGTGCATAAGTAAAGGGTTCGGGTAAGAGATAACCGAGGCACACGGAGACGACAATGTGTCCCGAAGTTCACACCCTTGCGGATGCTAATCTCCGTTTGGAGCGGTGTGCAGGCACAATGCTCCCCAAGATACCACTAAGGCCATCGTAATCTCCTCACACCCTCGCACAATGCAAGATGTCATGATTCCAAGGGACCCTTGAAGGCGGTCACCGAACCCATACAAACAAGGTTGGGGTAATCTCCACAACTTAATTGGAGGCTCCCAACAACACCACGAAGCTTCACCATAGTGGCATATGGCTTCGAGGTGACCACAAATACTCGGGGCAATCTCCATGTGATTCCCTCACACTTCCATGTATCACACCACAACTTAAGTGGAGACCCCGACGCTTTCCCGGAGCTTTACACCACAATGATTGAGCTCTGAGGCACCACCAAGCTTCTAGGGGTAACAAGTACCTAAGGGTAATAAGCTTCTCAACTTCTCACTTCGATGTATCACCATATAGAACTCAAACCGATGCAACTAATGCAATGGCAAGAACACACGAAGTGGTCAATTCCCTCACACTCAAATCCCTCCACAACAACAAAATCTATGGAGAAATATGAGAGGAAGAACAAGGAGCTCACAAAGAAATCCAAGATCAAGATCCAAGGGGTTCCCCTCACATAGAGGAGAAAGTGATTGGTGGAAATGTGGATCTAGATATCCTCTCTCTTTTCCTCAAGAACTAGCAGGAATCATTGGAGGGATTGAGAGTAAGCAAGCTCTAAGAAGGTCAACAATGGGGGAAGAACACGAGCTCGACAGATGAATTAAAACCAATGGGGAAGAAGACCCCCTTTGTATAATGGGAGAAAGAATATGGCCGTTACCCCCACTCACAGCCCGAGCGGAGCGGTACTACCGCTGCTAGGAGCGGTACTACCGTGCGGTGGGTACACCAACGACGGTAGTAAAAAGTTACTACCGTGCCGACCACTCTTGAGGCAAAAGGATGCGCAAAAAGTCTGACGGAGCGGTAGTAAAAAACTACTACCGCCCCGAGAGCGGTACTACCGCCTAGAGAGAGGTACTAGTGCCCAGAGAGCACTAGTTAAAAACTACTACCGCTGGCCACTGAAACTGCCATAACTTTCGCATACGAACACTGAATCGAGCAAACTCAATCTTGTTGGATTCAGGGCGACAAGAGCTATCCAACAGCTATTAAAATGCCAATTATATAAAGATGTGAAACCTCTATGAATGAAGAACCAGCAAAAACTCCAACATCAAAAAGATCATAGAAGATGCACATGAACTGTGTTTTCGATGAACTCGAGCTTGCCGTAAAGATGACCATAAGCTCTAGAACTCACAAAGAGAATCACCAAACAAGAACCAGGAAAGATGATGTAAGGATGCAAATGGTTTGAGCTCTCAACGAATGATGCCATCAAGCTACTTACTTGAGAGCACTCCTTGACAATATGATAATCTATACTAAAATAGAAAAACCTATGAAGGGTAAACCTATACCTTGCACATAGTCCACTTGAGCTACATGACGACGATCTTAACTTCCTCAAGATGGACCACGTTTATTGATTGTGTTGGCTTGATGAATACTAGTTGATTGCTCCCCCATACTCACTATGGGTGAGACACTCTTCAGCATATCTTCACAAGTCCATTGCCACCACAATTGTCGACAAGCTTCAAGCATGATATTTGCGTGATGCTCCACTTGAACTTGGACACCGCAATCTTGACGACGATCACCACTTGACGTCATCCTCCATGGGTTGTATGAGATATTCCTCTAGACGCAAGACCATGGAAACACACCTAACCCCACAAAGAACTCCCACAAAGACCATGGGTGAGTACAGAAAAGCGTAATGGACAATGCTTACTATACCATGGGATCAGTTGATCCTTCTGAGTACATCTTGTACGCTTTGTGTGTTGATCAACTTGATTTACTCTTTGTCTTAGTATTAATCAACCTTGTGTCATTATGACCATTATTTGGATAATACCTTGACTACCACCTTGGTCATCATATAAACTCTTCGAAACCAACACATGGATTTCAAGAAGTGCCTATGGACAAATCCTACAAATATAAATTAAGGCAACCATTAGTCCATAGGGATTGTCATTAATTACCAAAACCACATATGGATAAATATGATCTAACAATCTCCCCCATTTTGGTAATTGATGACAACCACTTCAAGAGTGTTTATATAAGGAAATAAGCATAACCAAGCACACACATAAGCATAACCAAGCACACACATGTGTTCGAGATGCAGATGCTTAATAAGCATAACCAAGCACACACATGAAAAGACATGCTAAGCAATAATGCATATGTTCGAGATGCAAATGCTTAAGCAATAAAGGCGAAAATCTCTAAACATGTCCAAACTAAACTCTCTAAACTTCTCCCCCATTGGCATCGATTGCCAAAATGGACGATATGTTTATAAACCCAATATAATAGGTGGTCCTCCAAAAAGTGTGTACTTCTCAATGAATGAGTGCAAAGAAATAGACATATACAATGATAAGTAGTTGGAGGAAAACGAACTATATCGAGGACCCAAAGATTGCAAAAAGGATCATATGGCACAAACACATACAAAAGAGATGTGAGACCTCTATGAATGAAGAACCGGCAAAAACTTCCAACATCAAAAACATCATAGAAGATGCATATGGACTCCTTTTTCTATGAACTCGAGCTTGTCATGAAGATGACCCTAAGCTCTAAAACTCACACAGAGAAACACCAAACAAGAACCAAGAAATATGTTGCAAGGATGCAAATGGTTTGAGCTGTCAACGAACGATACGATCAAGCTACTCACTTGAGAGCCACCCTTGACAGTACGGCAATCTATCCTAAAATGGAAAACCCATCAAGGGCAAACCTATACCTTGCACCTAGTCCTCTTGAGCTAGATGATGATGATATTGGCTTCCTCAAGATGGACCACCTTTCTTGATTGCATTGGTTTGATGAAGACCAGTTGATTGCTCACCCATACTCACTATGGGTGAGCCACTCTTCAACACATCTTCACAAGTCCATTGCCACCACAATGGACGGCAAGCTTCAAGCATGATATCTTCATGATGCTCCACTTGAACTTGCACACAGCAATCTTGATGACGATCACCACTTGATGTCATCCTTCATAGGTTGAATGAGCTCTTCCTCTTGATGGAAACCCATGGAGACACACCTAACCCCACATACAACTCTCACGAAGACCATGGGTTAGTACACAAAAAGCGTTATGGACAATGCTTACTATACCATGGGATCACTTGATCCGTTCGGTACATCTTGTACACTTTGTGTGTTGAACATCTTGATTTACTCTTTGCTTAGTGTTGATCAACCTTGTGTCTTTACGACCATTCTTTGGATAATACTTTCAATACCACCTTGGTCATCATATAAACTCCTTGAAACCAACAGATGAACTTCAAGAAGTGCCTATGGACAAATCCTTCGAATATAACTCAATGCAACCATTAGTCCATAGGGATTGTAAGTAATTACCAAAACAACATATAGTGAAATATGCTCTAACAGTATCCCAAATTTCTTTTGCATTCTCAAGACGACTGATTTTGTTGAATTCTTCGGGGCAAAGGCAGTTGAAGATGATATCGTAGGCTTGAGCATTAAGTTGCAACATCTTCAGTTCATCAACTGTCGCATCACGATATGGTTCATGCCCATCTCCAAAGAAGTTACCTTGCACACAAACATGAATAATATCCCAAACATGAGGATTAAAGCCAAGTATATGAATTTTCATTTTATGCTTCCAACTAGCAAAAATAGTGCCATCGAAGTAAGGACCTCTATGATGATAATTTACCTCACTAGATGCCATACTCTCCTAGGTTGCTAAACCAATTGAACGGAGACCAAAGCTCTGATACCACTTGTAGGATCAAAAGTATGTCTAGAGGGGGGTGATAGACTACCTGACAAGATAAAAAAATTTCCTTTTCTGAATTTTACTTGAGAGGCAGCTACGGCACTTATAACAAGTAAAGTACACCCTACACATGCAGTTCTAATAGTATAGCAACGGAAAGTAAACATGCAAGTGTAAATATTTGAGTAAGATCGGGATATCAAACGCGTGAGGCTGACACGATGATTTTTGGCATGGTTCCGATAGGTGGCACTATCATACATCCATTTTAGTGGAGATTTCAACCCACGAAAGGTAACGACTGCGAGAGTCCACGGATGGCTCCACCCGGAGGGTCCACAAAGAAGCGGCCTTGTCTATCCCACCACGGCTTCCGTCCACGGAGGACTAGCCTTACTCACGGTAGATCTTCACGAAGTAGGCGACCTCCTTGCCCTTACAAACATCTTGGTTTAACTCCACAACATGAAGTAGGAGGCTCCCAAGCGACACCTAACCAATCTAGGAGGCACCACCCTCCAAAAGGTAATAGATGGGGTAGATCAATGAACTCCTTTCTCTTGTGCTTCCAAAGATAGTCTCCTCAACACAAATCACTCTCCCACAGAATATGCGTTGGTAGGAGAGGTTGATTAGGTGGAAATCAGTTTGGGGAGGCTAGAGATCAAGTTTCAAATGATTGGATTGGAATATCTTGGTCTCAACACATGAGTAGGTGGTTCTCTCTCGGAAAATGGATCTGGAAATGAAGTGTGTGTTCTGAGTGCTTCTCCCATGAATGAGAGGTGGGTGAAGGGGTATATATAGGCAGCAGCCAAAATCCAACCATTACACACAAAAGAGCAAACTCGGTGATACCGAAGTTGGAAACTCGATGGTACCGACTAGCACTAAAGGTGTGAACTATTGAATCTCGGTGAGACCAATATATACAACTCGATGGGACCGAAAAGGAGACTAGCAGTCAGATGGAAAAACTCGGTAGCACCAATACTCAAACTCGGAAATTCCGATTTTGTGTATCTTGGCAACAGGATGTTGGTCAACCAAACTCGGTAGCACCGATGCACTTTCGGTTGCACCGATTTGGTGGGAATGTCTAGGGTTTTGTCTGAGGTTCAAACTCGGTGGGTCTGATGTGGAAATGTTGGTGACACCGAATTTGTGAATGTGGAACTTGACAGAGTGGATATGTGGGGAAAACGACTGAGTGTTTTGGTGGCTAACTTTGAGCATTTGAGCAATCAGTTCATTTTACTACCTCACCCCCTTTTAATAGTATTGGCTTTCCTATGGTCTCAAAAAGTGATTTCTCACAAATATAAAATGAAGAGTCTTCTAGCTTGAATCTTGAGACAATATTATTCCTTTCTTGCATCAAGGGGCATCTCCACAAAAACCTTAAGCCATGACATCTTTTGACCTTTTCTCAAATATACTTGGAAAACACATTAGTCCAATGATGCATATGTTGTGATCAATTCTCAAAATCATCCTAGGGAGTAATTGTGCTTTCACACCCCTCCAGAAAAAAGAGAATAAAGACAGTTAGAGTGCACCACCATCCTTTATACACATTTGTGCTTCAAAGTAGCATCATCACTTCATATAATGAGTTTTCATATGTTTCATTGTCATACTATTTGGGGAACTTTCACATTATAAAACTTGGCTTGCAAATCCCAATGACAAGCTTCCACAAATGCTCGAGGTCTTCGTGAGTAAGCAAGTTGGATGCATGCCCCACTAGTTCATCTTGAGAGATTTCTTACACTTATAGCTCTAGTGCACCTGTTGCATGGAAATCACTACTTCTCACATTAATATCGTTTAAAAGGCATCTTCATTTCCTAACGGCCAAGTTCTTCAGTGTGAGTCTTTCTTATTTTTTTCCTCATTTAAGCCTCTAATATCGTTCTATTTTGCCTTTCCAAAGTGCTAAAGGTTCTTAACTCATGCTCAAGTGTTGTGTTGGGGTTTAGTAGTTGGTGTGAGGTGAGCGTAGCTCAAGTGCCTTCTGAGCTATCTTTATATAAGGAAGACTTTGTGTGTTGTTCTCTCCATGATACGTCTGTTTATTTTTCGTTGTGTACGAAAGCATGTCCTTTAGCATCTTTATTCTTGAAAATTAGTAATTGTTATTTGTATGCTCATCTATTGTTTTTTCAATGTCAAACTGATAGATTATTGCCTCGAATCACTTATATACTTAGTTCACAAACGCCTTACGTCACTTGATCAAGATTTTGCTAGGTAGCATTGCATATTAAAAAAAATATCATCTACCTACTAAGGACGAGCACTGATATTGTATATATAATTTGTTATTGTTTCATGTTATTATAATACCACTTTTGTAAAAAAATCAGTTTATATTATATTTCTCAATTAATCTATTAATTTAGTGTCGAGAGCGAGTTGTTTTCTGCATGTCAAATTTTAGAAAACAAGATCCATATGTACGAAGCTCAAAAACGCTTGAAAATTTAACGCTTTGTTGTTGACTGAAAGGTTGCAGAAAGTGCCAAGACGTGTCGAGGGCCCATGTGGCAGGACCAGGGGTGACCCGCGCCACGAGGGTGCATGCCCCCTTGTGCAGCACCTTTCGTCCATCATTCCGCCTATAAATTCCATATTTGACAAAACTCTTCGTACCTATTTTATCCAACTTTTTCTACCGCTCAAGTTCCTACGAGGATATTCAAACAGAAGGCTCGTTCGAGTACCCCGTGGAGGGGAAATACATCATGGGAGGCTTCTTCATCATCTTATGAGGCCTTCTTGTTGGCCATGCGTCATGTGGATGGGATCATCTCGAATGGAAACCCTTGTTGTCTATAAGATTCAAGTTCTTTGTGTGGCCTATGTTATGAAAACGTTGTTGGTGCTAGTCCTCGCGGATGTGTTGGTTTCCCTCCAAGATTAAAGGGTGATGTAGCACATTGATGGCAACTATTTCCCTTAGTTAATAAACCAAGATATCAATCCAATAGGAAGATCCATAAGACTATGTAAGCAACACCTGCACACAAATAGCAAATCCTCGCAACCCAACGCGTGGAGGGGTTGTCAATCCCTCGTGGGTAAAGTAAGGATAGATTGATAAATGCAAATAATGGTGATAGCAAATAGAGTGCATCAAGGTACTTTTTGGTATTTTGCTAATAGAGATATGAAAATAAAAGAGCAAATAAAATAGAAACGCAAATAGAGAAGTAGAGATTGCAAATGTATGATGTGAAGTAGACCGGGGGGCGTAGGTTTCACTAGTGGCTTCTCTCGAGAAAATAGCATACGGTGGGTAGACAAGTTAGTGTTGGGAAATTTATAGAAGAGGAAATAATTATGATGATATTCAAGAAAATGATCATGTATCTAGGCATCACATCCAAGACAAGTAGACCGGCTTCTGGCTACATCGACTTATATTACTCCACACATCAACCGCTATCCAGCATGCATGTAGTGTATTGAGTTCATGGAGAAACGGAGTAATGCCTTAAGAATGACGACTTTATGTAGACAATATCTACTCATGTAGGAATATACCCGATCATTTTATCCTTGATAGCAACGGTACATGCGTGTGATGTGTCTTTCTGTCACTGAGATTGAGCACCGCAGGATCAAACTCATCACAAAGCACATCTCCCCATTACAAGATAAAGGATCAAGGATCAAGTTGGCCAGACAAAAACCAAATATCAAAGAAGAAATATGAGTCTATAATAATAAAGCATGAATATGTTTTCATACATCTGATCCTAAACTCACAATTCATCGGATCCCAACAAACACACCGCAAAAGAAAGAGTTACAACATATGGATCTCCAGGAGACCATTGTATTGAGAAACAAAATGAGAGAAAAAGCCATCTAGATACTGCCTAAGGACCCATACGTCTGATATGAAGTACTCACGCATCATCGGAGGAGCACCAATGAGGATGGTGAACCCCTCTGTGATCGTGTTCCTCTCCGGAATGGGCTCTAGACTAGATTTCGTGGCTCTGGAATTTGCGGCAGCTGAAACGATTTTTCATCGATTCCTCTAGGGTTTTCTGAATATTGCGGTATTTATAAAGCTTAGATGTAGTGGAGGAGGTGCCTGAGAGACCCACTAGACACGAGGCCATGCCACACGGCTCTAGCGTGCCCTGATGTCTAGTGGGCCCCATGGGCCTCGTCTGCTGCTCAATCTGGGCTCCCAAGTTTCCTTCTGGTCCAAAAAAATCTTCGTAAAGTTTCGTGGCATTTAGCCCTCATCTTATATGGATTTTCTGCGAAGGGAAAAGACAACAAAAAACAATAATCGCTCTAGGCACTATGTCAATAGGTTAGGCCCAAAATATGATATAAAATTGCTACAAGATGATCGTAAGACATCGAAGAATGATAACATAACATCATGGAACAATAAAAAATTATAGATATGTTGGAGACATATCAGCATCCCCAAGCTTAATTCATGCTCGTCCTCGAGTAGGTAAATGATAAAAACAGAATTTTTTATGTGGAATGTTGCCTCACATGTTCATCATATTCTTTTTTCTTATAGCATGGACATATGGACTTATAGATGATACAAAGCAATAGTCTATAGTTTTACATGAAAATTGTTGGGGAACGTAGTAAATTCAAAATATTCCTACGCCATACAAGGATCTATCTATGGAGAGACCAGCAACGAGAGAGGATGTAGAGCATCTTCATACCTTTGAAGATCGCTAAGCGGAAGCGTTACTATGAACGTGGTTGATGGAGTCGTACTCGCATCGATTCAGATCGCGATCGGTTCCGATCTATGTACCGAATCACGACACCTCCGCGTTCAACACATGTGCAGCCTGATAACCCACAAGTATAGGGGATCAATTGTAGCCTTTCTCGGTAAGTAAGAATGTCGAACCCAACGAGGAGCTAAAGGTAGGACAAATATTCCCTCAAGTTCTATCGACCACCGATACAACTCTACGCACACTTTACATTCGCTTTACCTAGAACAAGTATGAAACTAGAAGTACTTTGTAGGAGTGATAGGATAGGCTTGCAAGAAAGTAAAGAACACGTAAATAAAACTAGGGGCTGGTTAGATAAAGAAACAACTATGAGTGTCTAACGAGTGTGGAAAAGTGGTGGTAGGAGTTGCGGAATTGTCCCTAAGCATTTGACTACGTTACTAGATCGATAGCAAGTATCATGTGGGAGAGGCCTCTACTAGCATGTCATCCCTTACTTGGAATTCTATGCACTTATGATTGGAACTATTAGCAAGCGTTCGCAACTACTAACGTACATTAAGGTAAAACCCAACCATAGCAATAAGATATATTGGTCCCCCTTCAATCCCATATGCATCAATTTCTATGCTAGATTTGAAGCTTCTGTCACTCTAGCCTGCCAATACATAGTCCTATCAACATACAACTAACCCTATGGTGTGATCCATGTGTGCGATCATATGATGGGCACCAAAGGACAGCAAGATAACCACAAGCAAATTAAACCAATCATAGCAATTCATCAATCACCGATAGGACAACGATAATCTATTCCGACATCATAGGATAACAACACATCATTGGATAATAATATGTAGCATAAAGCACCATGTTCAAGTAGAGGGTACAGCGAGTTGCGGGAGAGTGAACCGCTGAATATAGATGGTGGAAGATGATGGAGATGTTGGTGAAGATGACGAAGGTGTTGGTGTAGATCGTATTCACACAATGATGTCCCGGGCGGCGTTCCGGCGCCGCCGGGGGAGAGGGGGAGAGAGCCCCCTCCTTCTTCTTCTTCCTTGACCTCCTCCCTAGATGGGAGAAGGGTTTTCCCTCTGGTCCATGGTCTCCATGGCGGCGGAGGGGCGAGAGCCCCTCCGAGATTGGATCTCTCTCTCTGTGTCCTTCTGTTTCTGCGCTCCCAAATTCTGCGTTTCACTGTTTCTTAAATTCCCGGAGATCCGTAACTCTGATTGGGCTGAAATTTTAACACGATTTTCTTCTAGATATTATATTTCTTGCGGAGAAAGAAGGGCACCAACCTCCTTAAGGAGTGGCCACAAGCCTGCCAGCCGCTGGCCCACCCCCTGGTCGCGGCTGGTGAGCTTGTGGGCACTCCGGGCACCGTCTCGCGTTGATTCTTCTTCCCAAAATCATAAATATTCCAAAAAATCGCCGTAAATTTTTATTGCGTTTGGACTTTGTTTGGAATGGATATTATACGAAACAAAAAACATGCAACAAACAGGAACTGACACTGGGCACTGGATCAATATGTTAGTCCCAAAAATAGTATAAAAAGTTGCCAAAAGTATATGAAAGTTGTAGAATATTGGCATGGAACAATAAAAAATTATAGATACGATGGAGACTTATCAGCATGCCCAAGCTTAATTCCTGCTCGTCCTCGAGTAGGTAAATGATAAAAAAGATAATTTTTGATGTGGAATGCTACCTAGCATAATCTTGATGATATAATCTAATCATGGCATGAATACTAAAACATGAGTGATTCGAAGCAATAGTCTATCATTTGACATAAACACAATAATATTTCAAGCATACTAACAAAGCAACCATGTCTTCTCAAAATATCATGGCCAAAGAAAGTTATCCCTACAAAATCATATAGTCTAACTATGCTCCATTTTCCCCATACAACGTATTTAAATCATGCACAACCCCGGTTTTAGACAAGCAATTGTTTCATACTTTAGTGTTCTCAAACCTTTTCAACTTTCACGCAATACATGAGCATGAGCCATGGACATAGCACTATAGGTGGAATAGAATATGGTGGTTGTGGAGAAGACAAAAAAGGAGGAGATAGTCTCACATCAACTAGGCATATCAACGGCCTATGGAGATGCCCATCAATAGATATCAATGTGAGTGAGCAGGGATTGCCACGCAATGGATGCACTAGAGCTTAAGTGTATGAAAGCTCACAAAAGAAACTAGTGGGTGTGCACCCAACTTGCTTGCTCACGAAGACCTAGGGAAATTTTGAGGAAGCCCATCATTGGAATATACAAGCCAAGTTATATAATGAAAATTTCCCACTAGTATATGGAAGTGACAACATAGGAGACTCTCTGTAATGAAGATCATAGTGCTATTTGAAGCACAAGTGTGGAAAGAGGATAGTAGCAATTGTCCCTTCTCTCTTTTCTCTCATTTTTTGTGGGCTCTTTGGCCTCTTTTTTTATTTTATTTTTATTTTATTTTTTTGGTGGGCATCTTTGGCCTCTTTTTTGTAAATGGGCTTCGCTGGCACTTTTATTTCCTCACATGGGACAATGCTCTATTAATAATGATCATCACACTTACAACTCAATACTTAGAGCAATGATGACTCTATATGAAATGCCTTCGGTAGTGTACCGTGACAATGATCTAGCATAGCAATGACATCAAAAAACGGACAAGCCATGGAAACATCATGCTAGCTATCTTACGATAATGCAATGCAATATGGAAGTGGTGGCACATGTCATGAGACGGAACGGAGGTAGTTGTATGGCAATATATCTCGAAATGGCTATGAAAATGCCATAATAGGTAGGTATGGTGGTTGTTTAGAGGGAGGCTATATGGTGGGTGTAATGCACCGGCGAAAGTTGCATGGTACTAGAGAGGCTAGCAATGGTGAAAGGGTGAGAGTGCGTATAATCCATGGACTCAACATTAGTCATAAAGAACTAACATACTTATTGCAAAAGTCTATTAGTCATCGAAACAAGGTACTACACGCATGCTCCTAGGGGAAAGGTTGGTAGGAGTTAACCATCGCGCGATCCCGACCTCCACACAAAGGATGACAATCAATAAATAAATCATGCTCCGACTTCATCACATAACGGTTCACCATACGTGCATGCTATGGGAATCACAAACCTTAACACAAGTATTTCTAAAAATACACAATTACTCACTAGCATGAATCTAATATCACAAGTTAATGTCGCAAAACTGTTGCAAGGAATCAAACATATCATATTCAGTGATCTACAAGTTTTATGTAGGATTTTATGACTAACCATGTGAATGACCAACTCCTGCTAACTCTCTAAATAGGTATAAGTGAAGCATGAGAGTTTAATTCTTTCTACAAAAGATATGCCCCGCTCTAACAAATATAAGTGAAGCAAAAGAGCATTCTACAAATGGCGGTTTTCTATGTGTAGGGAAACAGGCAATCCAAACTTCAAAAGATATAAGTAAAGCACAAGAAGCATTCTATAAAGCCAACCAAGGACTATCTCATACCAGCATGGTGCATACACTACTGAAATTCGGAAATTTGCCGTCTGCCATGGCAGACGGCAAAGGGGGGAACCACAGACGGCAAAGCCTTTGTCGTCGGTCAGCAGGCGGCAAATTAGACGGCAGAAAAATCCGGTGAAGAGGTTCTTTGTTGTTTGCTTTTTCAAAGCGGACGGCAAATAATCTTTGCCATGAGGGGGCAGATGCCAAATTATATGGGACGGCATATACTGCAACGGCCTCGTTAAGTGTTAACGGTAGGCCTCCTCTCTTTGCCGTCTGCCCACCCCCCTTTGCCATGTGGGGGCAGACGGCAAAGAGGGGAGAGAGGGGGGGCTGATTCCCCCCTTTGCCGTCTGCCATCCCACCTTTGCCATGTGGGGGCAGACGGCAAAGAGGGGAGGTAGAGGGGGCTGATTCCCCTCTTTACCGTATGCCATCGCCCCTTTGCCATGTGGGGGCAGACGGCAAAGAGGGGAGAGAGAGGGGGCTGACTCCCCCATTTGCCGTCTGCCATCCCCCCTTTGCCATGTGGGGGCAGACGGCAAAGGGGGGAACCATCCCCTTTTTAATTTATTGTTTATTATATCCAGCGTTTTTAACAATAATCAGGATATATATATATATATATTTGAAATAAATAAATTTCTTTCCGTACTCATAACAATATTAAAATAACTCTCATCCATAGTGCATACATATTATGCAAGTTCCATCCATACCAAACCATATATTACACCAGTTTCATCCACATGCATACAAATTTTCATATATATCCATATACTACAATAGTTTCAATACAAGCCATGGTACAAGAAATCATCTTCAAGCATTCCATCAATATAATCCAAGCTTCCCGTGAAGTGAATGTAATCTGCAGAATGACAAATAAGAAAGTTAGAAGAATAATACTAAATGAAGAAGTGTATATAGGTTATTTCAGAGAGAAATTAGCTAAGTATAGGCCATTTAGGAGCTAACTAAGCTAACTATGTCATTTAGGTGGAACCCTAGCTAACTATAGGTCGTTTCGGAGCTAACTTGGGTAAAATAGGTCATTTCGGAGCAAACTATGCTTATTAAGCCATTTTGGATCTAGCTAGGCTAATTATAGGCCATTTAATACCTAAGTTAGGGGGAATAGGTCATCTTGCAGCTACGTAAGCCTTATTATGTCATTTAGGAGAGAACTTAGCTAACTATAGGTCAATTCTTATTAAATATGTCATTTTGGAGATAACTAAGCTAATTATGTCATTTCGTAGGATAATTAGCCAATTTAGCCTTTCTTGGATGAGTCTAAGCTATGTAGAAGAAGAGAAAGAGAAGAAGAAGTAAAAGAAGGAGGAGGAAGAGGAGAAGAAGAAAAGAAGAAGGAGAAGGAGAAGGAGCAAGAAGGAGGAAGAAGAAGGAGAAGGAGGAGCTAAATTGGCTAAGAATGCCTTTTTGGAGCTAATTATGTCATTTTGAGGATAATTAGCTAAGTATAGGTCATGTTTTATTAAATAGACCATTTAGGAGCTAACTAAGCTAATTATGTCATTTAGGTGGAACCCTAGCTAACAATAGGTCATTTCGGAGCTAACTTGGGTAAAATAGGTCATTCCGGAGCAAACTATGCTTATTAAGCCATTTTGGATCTAGCTAGGCTAATTATAGGACATTTAATACCTAAGTTAGGCGGAATAGGTCCTCTTGCAGCTACGTAAGCCTTATTATGTCATTTAGGAGAGAACTTAGCTAACTATAGGTCATTTTGGAGCTAACTAAGCTAATTATGTCATTTCGTAGGATAATTAGCCAATTTAGCCTTTCTTGGTTGAGTCTAAGCTACGTAGAAGAAGAGAAAGAGAAGAAGAATTAAAAGAAGGAGGAGGAGGAGGAGGAGAATGAGAAGGAAGAGGAGAAGACGAAGAAAAGAAGAAGGAGAAGGAGAAGGAGGAAGAAGGGGGAAGAAGAAGGAGAAGGAGGAGCTCCTTCTCCTTCTTCTCCTCCTTCTTCTCCTTCTTCTTATCCTCCTCCTTCTGCTTCTTCTTCTCTTCCTCTTCTTCTTCCTTCCTTTCATTTTTCCTCTTTCTTCTCCTGTTGTCCCCTTCTTCGGGCTAAATTGGCTAAGAATGCCTTTTTGGACCTAATTATGTCATTTCGAGGATAATTAGCTAAGTATAGGTCATGTTTTATTAAATAGACCATTTAGGAGCTAACTAAGCTAATTATGTCATTTAGGTGGAACCCTACCTAACTATAGGTCGTTTCGGAGCTAACTTGGGTAAAATAGGTCATTCTGGAGCAAACTATGCTTATTAAGCCATTTTGGATCTAGCTAGGCTAATTATAGGCCATTTAATACCTAAGTTAGGGGGAATGGGTCATCTTGCAGCTACGTAAGCCTTATTATGTCATTTAGATGAGAACTTAGCTAACTATATGTCATTTTTTATTAAATAGGTCATTTTGGAGCTAACTAGGCTAATTATGTCATTTCGTAGGATAATTAGCCAATTTAGGCTTTCTTGGATGAGTCTAAGCTACGTAGAAGAAGAGAAAGAGAAGAAGAAGTAAAAGAAGGAGGGGGAGGAGGAGGAGGAGGAGAAGGAGAAGGAAGAGGAGAAGAAGAAGAAAAGAAGAAGGAGAAGGAGAAGGAGGAAGAAGGAGGAAGAAGAAGGAGAAGGCGGAGCTGCTTCTTCTTCTTCTCCTCCTTCTTCTCCTTCTTCTTATCCTCCTCCTTCTCCTTCTTCTTATTCTCTTCTTCTTCTTCCTTCCTTCCATTTTTCCTCTTTCTTCTCCTCTTGTCCCCTTCTTCGGGCTAAATTGGCTAAGAATGCCTTTTTGGAGCTAATTATGTCATTTCGAGGATAATTAGCTAAGTATAGGTCACGTTTTATTAAATAGACCATTTAGGACCTAACTAAGCTAATTATGTCATTTAGGTGGAACCCTAGCTAACTATAGGTCGTTTTGGAGCTAACTTGGGTAAAATAGGTCATTCCGGAGCAAACTATGCTTATTAAGCCATTTTGGATCTAGCTAGGCTAATTATAGACCATTTAATACCTAAGTTAGGTGGAATAGGTCATCTTGCAGCTACGTAAGCCTTATTATGTCATTTAGGAGAGAACTTAGCTAACTATAGGTCATTTGTTTTATTAAATAGGTCATTTTGGAGCTAACTAGGCTAATTATGTCATTTCGTAGGATAATTAGCCAATTTCACCTTTCTTCGATGAGTCTAAGCTACGTAGAAGAAGAGAAAGAGAAGAAGAAGTAAAAGAAGGAGGAGGAGGAGGAGGAGGAGAAGGAGGAGAAGGAGAAGAAGAAGAAAAGAAGGAGAAGGAGGAAGAAGGAGGAAGAAGAAGGAGAAGGAGGAGCTCATTCTCCTTCTTCTCCTCCTTCTTCTCCTTCTTCTTATCCTCCTCCTTCTCCTTCTTCTTCTCTTCTTCTTCTTATTCCTTCCTTTCATTTTTCCTCTTTCTTCTCCTGTTGTCCCCTTCTTCGGGCTAAATTGGCTAAGAATGCCTTTTTGGAGCTAATTATGTCATTTCGAGGATAATTAGCTAAGTATAGGTCATGTTTTATTAAATAGACCATTTAGGAGCAAACTGAGCTAATTATGTCATTTAGGTGGAACCCTAGCTAACTATAGGTCGTTTTGGAGCTAACTTGGGTAAAATAGGTCATTCCACAGCAAACTATGCTTATTAAGCCATTTTGGATCCAGATAGGCTAATTATAGGCCATTTAATACCTAAGTTAGGGGGAATAGGTCATCTTGCAGCTACGTAAGCCTTATTATGTCATTTAGGAGAGAACTTAGCTAACTATATGTCATTTTTTATTAAATAGGTCATTTTGGAGCTAACTAAGCTAATTATGTCATTTCGTAGGATAATTAGCCAATTTAGCCTTTCTTGGATGAGTCTAAGCTACATAGAAGAAGAGAAAGAGAAGAAGTAAAAGAAGGAGGAGGAGGAGGAGGAGGAGAAGGAGGAGAAGGAGAAGAAGAAGAAAAGAAGGAGAAGGAGAAGGAGGAAGAAGAAGGAGAAGGAGGAGCTCCTTCTCCTTCTTCTCCTCCTTCTTCTCCTTCTTCTTATCCTCCTCCTTCTCCTTCTTCTTCTTCTCTTCTTCTTCTTCCTTCCTTTCATTTTTCCTCTTTCTTCTCCTCTTGTCCCCTTCTTCGGGCTAAATTGGCTAAGAATGCCTTTTTGGAGCTAATTATGTCATTCAGAGGATAATTAGCTAAGTATAGGTCATGTTTTATTAAATAGACCATTTAGGAGCTAACTAAGCTAATTACGTCATTTAGGTGGAACCCTAGCTAACTATAGGTCATTTTGGAGCTAACTTGGGTAAAATAGGTCATTCCGGAGCGAACTATGCTTATTAAGCCATTTTGGATCTAGCTAGGCTAATTATAGGCCATTTAATACCTAAGTTAGGGGGAATAGGTAATCTTGCAGCTACGTAAGCCTTATTATGTCATTTAGGAGAGAACATACCTAACTATAGGTCATTTTTTATTAAATAGGTCATTTTGGAGCTAACTAAGCTAATTATGTCATTTCGTAGGATAATTAGCCAATTTAGCCTTTCTTGGATGAGTCTAAGCTACGTAGAAGAAGAGAAAGAGAAGAAGAAGTAAAAGAAGGAGGGGGAGGAGGAGGACGAGGAGGAGAAGGAGAAGGAAGAGGAGAAGAAGAAGAAAAGAAGAAGGAGAAGGAGAAGGAGGAAGAAGGAGGAAGAAGAAGGAGAAGGAGGAGCTCCTTCTCCTTCTTCTCCTCCTTCTTATCCTTCTTCTTATCCTCCTCCTTCTCCTTCTTCTTCTTCTCTTCTTCCTTCCTTTCATTTTTCCTCATTCTTCTCCTGTTGTCCCCTTCTTCGGGCTAAATTGGCTAAGAATGCCTTTTTGGAGCTAATTATGTCATTTCGAGGATAATTAGCTAAGTATAGGTCATGTTTTATTAAATAGACCATTTAGGAGCTAACTAAGCTAATTATGTCATTTAGGTGGAACCCTAGCTAACTATTGGTCGTTTCGGAGCTAACTTGGGTAAAATAGGTCATTCCGGAGCAAACTATGCTTATTAAGCCATTTTGGATCTAGCTAGGCTAATTATAGGCCATTTAATACCTAAGTTATGGGGAATAGGTCATCTTGCAGCTACGTAAGCCTTATTATGTCATTTAGGAGAGAACTTAGCTAACTATAGGTCATTTTTTATTAAATAGGTCATTTTGGAGCTAACTAAGCTAATTATGTCATTTCGTAGGATAATTAGCCAATTTAGCCTTTCTTGGATGAGTCTAAGCTACCTAGAAGAAGAGAAAGAGAAGAAGAAGTAAAAGAAGGAGGAGGACACAACACCTGTAGTAGGTCTGCAAACGAGACAACACCGATTAGTACAATAAATAGCCATCATTGTACGGAGGCTTCGGGTTATGCAAATGATGATTTTTGGCTTCGTAGTGTGCTGTCACAAAGTTTGTCGCCTCCTCAGTAATGAATGCCTTGGCCATCGATGCTTCAATTCTACGTTTATTTTTACACTTAGCTCGAAGCGTCTTCTGCATCCTCTGAGTTGAGTAGCACCATCGATTTTGAACGCCCCCCCCCCCCCCATTCTTGCCTCGGTCGAGAGATGCAAAATCAAATGTTGCATTGGATTAAAGAAGCCCGGTGGAAAGATCTTTTCTAATTTGCAGATCAACTCCAGCGCCAACTCTTCCATTTCATCTAGCACGCCAGGCGATAGTTCTTTTGCACAAAGAGAACGGAAGAAATAGCTCAGTTCTGCCAGTACTAGCCATTCATCCTCAGGGATAAAGCCACGCAACATCACCGGCATTACCCGCTCAATCCATATGTGCCAATCATGACTATTGAGCCCAAATATTTTCAATTTCTCAAGACTCGCTCCCCTCTTTAGATTCGCAGCATACCCATCGGGGAACATCAACCGCATTTTCACCCACAATAGCATTTCCCTCATAGCTGGCCTTTCAAGATTGAACCATGCCTTTGGCTTCGCTATGCATTGCTTTCCTATCCGTTGACGCAAGTTTTGCAACGGTCTATCACATAGAGCCTCCAGGTCGATTCTAGCCTTAGGATTATCTTTTGACTTCCCCTTTATGCCGAACAATGTACCAAAAATGGTCTCTGCAATATTCTTTTCAGTGTGCATGATGTCAATGTTGTGTGGGCAAAGGAGGTCTTTGAAGTAAGGCAGATCCCATAAGCATGACTTGTGAGTCCAGGCGTGTTCCGTATTATACCCTTTGAAGTATCCTGGACACAAAGGATCGGGCTCAAGAGCGTTTAAGTGATCAAGGGTCTGTTGGCCTGTCAACGCAGCTGGTGCAGTGTTTTTGACAACTCTACCTTTGATGAAATTCTTCTTGTCTTTTCTGAACTTATGGTCAGGATCCAGGAATTGTCTATGCATGTCGAAGCAAGAATACTTGCGACCAGCCTGCAGCCAACGGAACTAAAGAGCTGCCTTGCATGTGGTGCACGGGAACCTTCCATGCACACACCAGCCAGCAAAAAGCACAAACGCCGGATAATCATGCGTCGAGTACATGTACCACACATGCACTTTGAAATTTGTTTTGATAGCCGCGTCGTAGGTCTTGATCCCATTATCCCAGGCTTTTTGCAACTCATCCTTAGGCGGCTGCATGTACACGTTCATATTCTTCCTCGGATAGTTGGGCCCTGGAATTATCAACGTCGGGAAAATGTTCTTTCTTTTCATAATCTCTCCGGGTGGCAAATTTAGTGGAATGACAAATACAGGCCAACAACTGTATTGTGATGTCGTCATACCATACACATTGAACCCATCCGTGCTGATGGCAACTCTAGGTTGCCTTGGATCTTCCGATTTATCCTTATGTAATGCATCGAAGTGCCTCCACACAAAACCATCTGAAGTGTGTACCAGCATCTTGTTCCCATCCGCATCTAGTTTGATTCTTTTGCCCAATTTGTGCCATGTCATCTGTCTAGCCGTCTCTTCGACCATGAAAATACGTTGAAGTCTTGGTACGATTGGCAGATACCGAAGAACACCAATGGGGATTTTGGTCTGATTCTTCTCACCCATGCCGTTGTCTACCACAATATACCTGGAAGAATTGCAAATGGGGAATTAGTTCAAGGACGCATACTCAAGCCTAAATAAGGCACATCTATTCTCACAGGCATGTATCTTCTCATAGGGCATCTTAAGTACACGGAGGATTTTCTCTAACTAGTACAGGTTTGCAGGCAGTACATGGCCTTTGGGTAGAAAGCGTCCAAATATCGTCATCATCGCGTCGTAGCATTCTCTGCCTAGGTTGAATTGAGCCTTCAGAGCCATTACTTGCGCGATGGCATCCAGCTGACAAAGCTCAGTCTGCTCGTGGAGAGGACGTTTTGAAGACTCCAACATTTCATAGACGGCCTTTGCAGATTCCTCCATCTCATCGTCTGAATCCCGAGCATCATCAAAGTATTGCACCATGTCTTCAATCCCGGTACCATGCTCGTCGGTGCGACGACGAATCACCTCGGCTCTGGCACGTTGGTCACACTCACCATGAAAAGTCCACACCGTATAATTAGGGGTAAAACCCCACTTCTGCAGGTGTTTACCCATTTCAAACTCTGTCTTCTTTTTCCAGTTCTCGCAGTTGGGACAGGGGCACCATGTTTTTTGCTGGCCATTTGCAAATGCGGCTCTCACAAACCCCCTGGTTTTTGTTAACCATTCAAGGGTCATGTCTTTCTGACTAGGGTGACCAGTGTACATCCAAGCACGATCACTCATGTTGCCTAGCTACCTATGGGGGCACAAGAAATAAATATATAATTCATCATCTATATTCATACGCTAATCAAGTTTGTCAGTTTTATTACGTCCATGCAACCTACACGCTAATAGGTAAAGATAGGTCCTAATCCCACCCGAGTATGTGTAGATTGGGTTCGTTTTCCCATGCTCTGCTCCAGATGTGACGCAGAATTTCGGCAGCACCTCCCCGCTGTTCTCCTGATACACGTCTCGGCAATAAGCAGAGAGGATGTGTACCCGGAGAACAACAGGGGAGGCACTGATGAAATTCCGCATCGGATCTGGAGCACAGCATATGGGAAAACAAACCCAATCTACACATACTCGGGTTGTCCATGGATAATGTTTGACAATTCGAAAGGATGGCGAATATAAATATGCAAAGAAATGCATATTTATAGATGTCGCCTTTTGAACGGGAGACGCATACTGGTCACGCATACTCATGATTGAAGAAACCTATAGCTAGCAAGTTTCATCGGCACGAAGACCGGAACATAGCAAATTAAGGGGTAGGAGGAGAGGTCATTTGTGCTCACCAACAAACGCAGGGGCGGAGCTCGTCCAACGCACGTGGAGGTCGTCGAACAACTGCACATTGAAATTCACACGATCAACACAAGTATGATGTTTTTATAATTAACATAATCGGAAAATATGTGGCCTAACTCATAATTTACAAAACTATGACCCCCGTCGGCTTAGTGGCGTCGATGGTCGGTGGTGTCAGTGTTGGTCCCGTCGATGGTCGGTGGTGTCGGGTGTCGGTGGCGTCGGGGGTCGGGGGTTAGTTGTGTCGGTGGTCGGGGGTCAGTGTCGTCGGGGGTCAAGGGTCACTGGCGTCGGGGGTTGGGGTCTTTTCGATCAACAAGAGGCCGAAGAGGTGTCGGGGGTCGGGGTTGGGGGTCAGGGGTAGGGTGTCGGGGTCAGGAGGTCGGGGGCGAGGGTCAGTGGCGTCAGGAGTCGAGGGTCAGTGGCATCGGGGGTTGGGGGTCAAGGGTCAGTGGCGTCTGGAGTCGAGGGTCAATGGCGTCGAGTGTCGGGGGTCGGCGGTTAGTGGAGTCGGGGGTTGGGAGTCGGGGGTCGGGGGTCAACGGTGAGTGGTGTCGGGCATTGGGGGTCGGGAGTCGGGTGTCAGTGGCGTCGGAGGTCGGGGGTCGAGGGTGAGGGGTTGGTGGCGTCGGTCGTCGTGGGCCGGGGGTCGGGGGTCGGGGTCCTCTTCTTTCTTCTTCTCCTCTCTCCTCCTCCTCTTCTTCTTCTTCTTCTTCTTCTTCTTCTTGATCATCTTATTATTATTATTATTATTCTTTTTTATCCTCCTCCTCCTCCTCTTCTTCTTCTTCTTCTTCTTCTTTCTTTTATCTTTCTCCTCCTCTCCTCTTTCTTCTTCTTCTTCTTCTTCTTCTTCTTTCTTTTATCTTTCTCCTCCTCTCCTCTTTCTTCTTCTTCTTCTTCTTCTTCTTTATTCTTCTAGTTTATTATTCTCTTATTTTCTTCCAAGTTTTTTTTCTATCTAATTTTTTTCTTTTCTATCTACTTTTTCTACTTAATAAACTAACTATCTAATTTAACATAAAAACAGAAAAAAAAACTAACTATCCAATTTAACAGAAAAAACACAAAATAAACTAACTATCTAAATTAACTATCTGATTTAAAAGAAAAAATAAGAAATAAAGCAAAAAAGAAAAAGAAACTTACCTCCGCATGGGGCAGTGGGCGGCCGGGGCGGAGGGAAGTGGGAGGAGGGGAGGGCGAGCTCCAGCCCTCGGCGGCAGGGAGGAGGTGCGGGGGGAGGAGGGGAGGGCGAGCTCCGGCCGCGCGGCAGTGGTGGGCCGGAGCGGCTCCGGTGGTGGCGGCGGCGGCACTCGGGTGGGCAGGGCGCGGGTAGGAGGGCGCGTGGAGGACGGGCGCGGGGAGGAGTTGCGCGGGGAGGAGGGGAGGGCCAGCTCCGGCCGCGCGGCGGTGGTGGGCCGGAGCAGCTCCGGTGGTGGCGGCGGCGGCGCTGTGGAGGGTAGTGCGCGAGGAGGAGGGGCGCGGGAAGGAGGGGGCGGGGAGGAGGGGCATGGCGAGCTCCGGTGGTGGTGGTGGCGGCGCTGGAGTGGGAAAGGGGCGCGCGCGAGAGGTCGAGGGGAGCGGCTGGTGGAATGTGTCGTTAGGGGAGCGGGGGGTGGGGGCTGGGCGCCATTAGGGGGAGCTCCCCTTTGTTGTCTGCAAAGGCTGGGAGGCAGACGACAAAGGGGTGGGTGGGGTGGGGCGGGAGTTGGCCGTTAGGGTGGCGCCCCTTTGCCATCCGCATGCTCCTTGCCATCCGCCTGTAGGGCCTTTGCCATGCGTCAGCAGACGGCAAAGAGGTGGCAGACGGCAAATAAAACCTTTGCCATCAGCAACCTCTTTGCGGTCCGCTTTGTACAAACTGACGACAAAGAGCATCTTTGCCATGCGTCAGCAAACGGCAAAGGCACGGAAGACGGAAAATTTATCAATTCCAGTAGTGATAAAATAAAAAGGAAAAATAAACACAAAAGACGCTCCAAGCATTTGCACATATCATGTGACGAATTAAAATATAGCTCCGAGTAAAATTATCGATAGATTGTAGACGAAAGAGGGGATGCCTTCCGGGGCTTCCCCAAGCTTAGACGCTTGAGTCTTCCTTGAATATTACCTTGGGGTGCCTCGGGCATCCCCAAGCTTAGGCTCTTGCCTCTCCTTATTCCTTCATCCATCGTGCTCTCACCCAAAAGTTGAAAACTTCAATCACACAATACTCAACAAAACTTCGTGAGATCCGTTAGTATAATAAAATAAATCACCACTTCAAGTACTGTTGTGAACTCATTCTAAATTCATATTAGCATTATATATACTCTAATCCAACTTCACCATGGTTCATACCCCCCGATACTACCCATAGATTCATCAAAATAAGAAAACAATGCATAGAAAACAGAATCTGTCAAAACAGAATAGTGTGTAGCAATTTGTATATTCCGTATACTTCTGATATCTCAAAAAATCTGAAAAATTATGAACATATGTAAAATTTGCATATCAATCAGCAGAAAAAAGAATCAACTCAAAATCTCTTCCAAAATAAAAACGAAAATTAATTTCCTGAGCAGAAAGTTTCTGTCTTTTCTCAGCATGATCAAACAACTATCACCCAAACTAATCGTAAAGGCTTTACTTGGCACATTATTTTTCTAAAAACACAAAGGAATTGTACAAGGGGATAATTATTTTTGTGAGAAACTTCCATGAAAAATTCTACATTGTTTCCATGAGCATGAACACAAGTGTTCAAGGCCGACCCTCACTTCCGCAATGCATCACCTTTCAATCGCTTCTCTTTTTGAAAAAGTTTTAAGTTCCCCTCTATGTTTTTTTTGTTTTTAAACTACATAAAAGCACTCAACAGAAATAAATGACTCTCTAAAACTTCCAGGTTGTCTCCCAGGCAGCGCTTTCTTTAAAGCCATTAAGCTAGGCATAAAGTGCTCAAGTAATGGATCCACCCGGATCCCAAGGTATATCAAAGCCAATTTTAATTAGCAATGATTTGAAATTTAGTAGTGAGCACAAGGTAACATATATCAAGCAATGACGAAGTCTAACTCTCTTCCTATGCATTAGCATGTCATAAAAGAACAATTCATGCACAGCAAGTAAAGGCCAATACATAGCATAAGCAGTTTCTTGCAATTTTATCGTATTGGAAACATAGAGAGGTGGAGATGTAGTTCCTCTCTCATAATAACTGCAAGTAGGAGCAGCAAGCACATGCATATTATATTCATCAAAATCATCATGTTTAACATAAGGGACTATAGCTAGCTCATCTTCATAAGCATCATTCATATTGGCAACATGGCCACAAGCATAGCATGCATCAAGTTCATCAAAAAGGGATATTTCAAACGAATCCAATGGATCATAGCATTCATCCTTCAGTAAGAATGAAGGGAAATTAAATAATGTATGAGTAGAAGAGCTACTCTCATTAGAAGGTGGACACGGGTAGCTAGTCCGCTCTTCCTCCTTTTGTACTTCGCTCTCCTCTTCATCTTTTTCATCTAATGAGCTCACAATTTCAGCATTTTCTTCTTCCATAGTTTCCTACAAAATAATAGTCTCTTCTTGGGAAGCGTAGAATTTCTCCTTAAATCATTCAATATGGGCATTATATTCATAATTAGTATAACAATAATGAAGCATAGCCAAATTTTCAGATCGGTAAGGAGCATCATCATTATCATCACACCCTTTAAACACAGCCTCAATTTCATAAGCACCCATAAAAGCAACAAACTCTTCTATTTGATCCACATCATAGTAATCATATATACCATTAGCATAAGAAGCCAAGGTTCTATGATCATTAAATTCACAAGAAAAGGGAAGGTGTGGAGCCTTCATCCTAGAGCAACAAGTAACACCATATCTCTTGCATAGTTCCCAAGCATAAAATTTCAACAAATGGATTTGATCCCATAAAAGTTTCCCTTTTTGAGTCAAGTGATAATCCCTAAAGTATTCACGTTGATCCAACGTGTATCCCATAATATAATTGAATGGGGCTTTCTCAGGATTATTAAAGAAGTGCATGATATTTTCCACATAACGAGCCTCGAGGGTTTTAGGAGGTTCCCCATCTCCCTGAGTAGCAAGTACACCTAATTTTTTTGGTATTTCGTGTTCAATATCCATAACTAAAGATAGAGAACAACTTAGAACAGCGAATAAATCTACTTAGTGATAAAGAAAACAAGCACACACAAGGATATTCACCCCACCCTATTGCTCCCCGGCAACGGCGCCAGAAAAGGTCTTGATAACCCACAAGTATAGAGGATCAATTGTAGCCTTTCTCGATAAGTAAGAGTGTCGAACCCAACGAGGAGCTAAAGGTAGGACAAATATTCCCTCAAGTTCTATCGACCACCGATACAACTCTACGCACACTTTACGTTCGGTTTACCTAGAACAAGTATGAAACTAGAAGTACTTTGTAGGAGTGATAGGATAGGCTTGCAAGAAAGTAAATAACACGTAAATAAAACTAGGGGCTGGTTAGATAAAGAAAGAACTACGAGTGTCTAACAAGTGTGGAAAAGTGGTGGTAGGAGTTGCGGAATTGTCCCTAAGCAATTGACTATTTACTAGATCGATAGCAAGTATCATGTGGGAGAGGCCTCTGCTAGCATGTCATCCCTTACTTGGAATTCTATGCACTTATGATTGGAACTATTAGCAAGCGTCCGCAACTACTAATATTCATTAAGGTAAAACCCAACCATAGCAATAAGATATATTGGTCCCCCTTCAATCCCATATGCATCAATTTCTATGCTAGGTTTGAAGCTTCTGTCACTCTAGCCTGCCAATACATAGTCCTATAAACATACAACTAACCCTATGGTGTGATCCACATGCGCGATCATATGATGGGCACCAAAGGACAGCAACATAACCACAAGCAAATTAAACCAATCATAGCAATTCATCAATCACCGATAGGACAACGATAATCTACTCAGACATCATAGGATAGCAACACATCATTGGATAATAATATGTAGCATAAAGCACCATGTTCAAGTAGAGGGTACAACGGGCTGCGGGAGAGTGAACTGCTGAATATAAATGGGGGAAGATGATGGAGATGTTGGTGAAGATGGCGGAGGTGTTGGTGTAGATCACCGTCACACGATGATGTCCCGGGTGGCGTTCCGGTGCTGCCAGGAGAGAGGGGGAGAGAGCCCCCTCCTTCTTATTCTTCCTTGACCTCCTCCCCAGATGGGAGAAGGGTTTCCCCTCTGGTCCATGGTCTCCATGGCGGCGGAGGGGCGAGAGCCCCTCCGAGATTGGATCACTCTCTCTGTGTCCTTCTGTTTCTGCGCTCCCAAATTCTGCGTTTCACCGTTTCTTAAATTCCCGGAGATCCGTAACTCCGATTGGGCTGAAATTTTAACAAGATTTTCTTCCGGATATTATATTTCTTGCGGACAAAGAAGGGAAACAACCGCCTTAAGGAGTGGCCACAAGCCTGCCAGCCACGGGCCCACCCCCTGGCGGCGGCTGCTGGGGTTGTGGGCACTCCGTGCATTGTCTCGCGTTGATTCTTCTTCCCAAAAATCATAAATATTCTAAAAAAATCCCGTAAATTTTTATTGCGTTTGGACTTCGTTTGGTATGGACATTCTGGGAACAAAAAAAAATGCAACAAACAGGAACTGACACTGGGCACTGGATCAATATGTCAGTCCCAAAAATAGTATAAAAAGTTGCCAAAAGTATATGATTGTTGTAGAATATTGGCATGAAACAATCAAAAATTATAGATACTACGGAGACGTATCACAGCCCGGTGACGTCTCCCACGCGTTGATCCAGCAAGGAGGAGGGAGAGGTTGAGGGAGCGCTCCGGCATCACGACGGCGTGGTGGCGGTGGAGCTACGAGATCTCTCGACACGGCTTCGCCGAGAGAGAGATTTCGTGTGTCTCAACTCAGCCAAAAGCTCCACTATATATAGGGGGAGAGGGAGGGGGCGCCCCCTTTAGGGTTCCCACCCCCAAAGGGTGCGGCAGCCCCATCTAGGGCTGGTGGTGGCGGCCAGGGCAAGGGAGAGGGGGGTGGCGGACCCCAGATGAGCCTTAGGCCCATCTGCACTAGGGTCCCCCTTCCCTCTCTTATGGCGCCTTGGGACTAGGTGGGAGGTGCACCAGCCCACTCTGGGCTGGTTCCCTTCCACCTTTTGGCCCATGCTAGCCTTTGGGGCTGGTGGCCCCTCCCGGTGGACCCCTGAAACCCTTTCGGTGGTCCCGATACATTGCCGATGTCGCCCGAAACAATTCCGTTGACCAAATCGTCACTTCCTATATATAATTCTTTACCTCCGGACTATTACGGAACTCCTCATGTTGTCCGGGATCTCATCCGGGACTCCGAACAACCTTCGATAACCTCGTATAACAATTCCCTATAACCCTAGCGTCATCGAACCTTAAGTGTGTAGACCCTACGGGTTCGGGAGGCATGCAGACATGACTGAGACACCTCTCCGGCCAATAACCATCAGCGGGGTCTGGATACCCATGGTGGCCCCCGCATGTTCCACGATGATCTCATCGGATGAACCACGATGTCAAGGATTCAATCAATCCCGTATGCAATTCCCTTTGTCTACTGGTATAGAACTTGCCCGAGATTCGATCATCGGTATTCCCATACCTTGTTCAATCTCGTTGCCGGCAAGTCTCTTTACTCGTTCTGTAGCACATCATCCCGTGACCAACGTGTTAGTCACACTGAGCTCATTATGATGATGTTCTATCGAGTGGGCCCAGAGATACCTCTCTGTCATACGGAGTAACAAATCCTGATCTCGATTTGTACCAACCCAACAAATACTTTCGGAGATACCCGTAGTGCACCTTTATAGTCACCCAGTTACGTTGTGATGTCTGATACACCCAAAGCACTCCTACGGTATCCGGGAGTTGCACAATCTCACGGTCGAAGGAAAGGATACTTGACATTAGAAAAGCTTTAGCATACGAACAACACGATCTAGTGTTATGCTTTGGATTGGGTATTGTCCATCACACCAGTCTCCTAATGATGTGATCCTGTTATCAATGACATCCAATGTCAATGATCAAGAAACCATGATCATCTATTGATCAACGAGCTAGCCAACTAGAGGCTTGCTAGGGACACATTGTGATCTATATATTCACACATGTATTACAGTTTCCGGTTAATACAATTATAGCATGAACAATAGACAATTATCATGAACTAGGAAATATGATAATAACCAATTTATTATTGCCTCTAGGGCATATTCCCAACAGTCTCCCGCTTGCACTAGAGTGAATAATCTAGTTCACATCACTATGTGATTGCAATGAATCCAACACCCATACAGTTCTGGGGTTAGATCATGTCTTGCTTGTGAGAGAGGTTTATAGTCAACGAGTCTGAACCTTTCAGATCCATGTGTGCTTTACAAATATCTACGTCATCCTATAGATGCTACTACGCCTCATTTGGAACCATTCCAAATGATTGCTCCACTATATGAATCCGGTTTACTACTCATAGTCATCCGGATTAGTGACAAAGCTTTCATCGACGTAACTCCTTTACGACGAACTCTTTAATCACCTCCATAATTGAGAAAAATTCCTTAGTCCATTAGTTACTAAGGATAACTTCGACCGTTGTCTAGTGATCCATTCCTCGATCACTCTTGTACCCCATGACTGACTCATGGCAAGGCACGCTTTAGGTGCGGTACATAGCATATAACATACTTATAGAGCCTACGGCTTATGCATAGGGGACGACATTCGTCCTTTCTCTTTCTTCTGCCGTGGTCGGGCTTTGAGTCCTACTCAAATTTACACCGTACAACATAGCCAAGAACTCCTTCTTTGCTAATCTATTTTGAACTCCTTCAAAACTTGTCAAGGCATGCATTTCATTGAAAGTTCCATTAAGCACCTTCATCTATCTTTATAGATCTTGATGCTCAACTCTCTAGTAGCTACATCTAGGTTTTCCTTTGAAAAAACTCCTTTCAAACAACCCTTTATTCTTTGCAGAAATTCTACATTATTTCCGATCAACAGTATGTCAACCACGTATATTCATCAGAAATTCTATAGTGATCCCACTCACCTTTTGGAAATACAAGTTTCTCATAAACTTCATAAAACCAAAAACTTTGATCACCTCATCAAAGTGTATATTCCAACTCCGAGATGCTTTCTCCAGTCCATAGAAGGATCGCTGGAGCTTTGCATACTTGTTAGCACCCTTTAGGATCGACAAAATCTTCTGATTGTATCACATACAACCTTTCCTCAAGGAAACCGTCGAGGAAACAATATTTTTACATGCTATCTGCAAGATTTCATAAATGATGCAGCAACTGCTAACATAATTCCAACAGACTTTCAGCATCGCTATGAGTGAGAAAGTCTCATCGTAGTCAACTCTTTGGAACTTTGTCGGAAACATCTTCGCGGCAAGTCAAGCTTTTCTTAATGGTGACTTTTCACCATCACTGTATGTCTTCCTTTTAAAGATCCATTCACAATTAATAGTCTTATGACCATCAAGTGGTTCTTCCAAAGTCTATACTTTGTTTTCATACATGGATCCTCTCTCGGATTTCATGGCCTCTAGCCATTTGTCAGAATCCGGGCCCACCACCGCTTCTCCATGGCTCATAGGTTCATTGTTGCCCAACAACATGACTTTCAAGACAAGGTTACTGCACCACTCTGTAGCAGCAGTACATGACCTTATCGACCTACGAGGTTTCTAGCAACTTGATCTGAAGTCTCATGATCACTATCATTAGCTTCCACTTCAATTGGTGTAGGCGCCACAGGAACAACTTCCTACGCCCTGCTACACACACTTGTTGAAGTGATGGTTCACATAACCTCATCAAGTTTCCACCAAAACTCCCACTCAATTCTTTCGAGAGTCCTAATGATAGTGATACCCAACTTTTTTGGGTGTCCTATGAGGATGCATTTATCCTCTTTGGGTTCGAGCTTATCTGGCTGAAACTCTTTCACATAAGCATCGCAGCCCCAAACTCTTATGAAATGACAACTTAGGTTTCTCTAAACCATAGTTCATACGGTGTCATCTTAACGGAATTACGTGGTGCCCTATTTAAAGTGAATGCGGTTGTCTCTAATGCCTAACCCATAAACGATAGTTGTAATTTTATAAGAAATATCATATTATGCACTATGTCTAATAGTGCACGATCATGACATACGGACACACCATCAGACTATGGTGTTCTAGGTGGCATGACTTGTGAAACATTTTTCACGTGAAACAATTTTCACCTTGTCTTAAACGTTTACCAAACTCGTAACTCAGATATATATGTTTACCTCTACGATCACATCGTAGACATATTATCCTCTTGTCACGATGATCTTCAACTTCACTCCGAAATTACTTGAACCTTTTTCAATAATTCAGACCTGTGTTTCATCAAGTAAATACACTGGTATCTACTCAAATCATTTCTGAAGTATGAACATAATGATATCCACTACGTGCCTCAGTACTCATCGGACTGCACGCATCAAAATTTATTACTTCCAACAAGTTACATTCTTGTTCCATCTCACTCGGAAAAAAGGTCTTCAGTCATCTTGCCCATGTGGTATGATTTGCATGTCTCAAGTGATTCAAAAATGAAGTGAGTCAAACGAGCCATCTGCATGGAGTTTCTTCATGCATTTATACCAACGGGCATGGTTTGCATGTGTGAAACGTTTCAAAAATGAGTGAGTACAAAGATCCATCACCATGGAGCTTCTTCATGCATTTTATACCAATATGACTCAAGAAGCAGTGCCACAAGTAAGTGGTACTATCATTACTACTTTGTATCTTTTAGCAACAATATTATGAACATGTGTATCACTACGATCGAGATTCAATAAACCATTCATTCTAGGTGCAAGACCATTTAAGGTATCATTCAAGTAAACAGAATAACCATTATTCTCTTTAGATGAATAATCGTATTTGCCATTAACATAATCCAATCATGTCTATGCTCAATGCAAACACCAAATAAAAATTACTTAGGTTTTACACTCATCTCAATGGTAGAGGGAGCGTGCAATGTGTGATCATATCAACCTTGGAGACACTTCCAACATACATCGTCACCTCGCATTTAGCTAGTCTTTGTTTATTCCGTAGCTTTTATTTCGAGTTACTAACACTTAGCAACCGAACCGGTATCTAATACCCTGGTGCTACTAGGAGTACTAGTAAAGTACACATCAATATCATGTATATCCAATATACTTTTGTCGACTTGGCCAGCATTCTCATCTACCAAGTGTCTAGGGTAGTTCCTCTTCAGTGACTGTTCCCCTCATTACAAAAGCATCAACAATTGATGCTCCTTTTCGATTTCTACTTTCGCGGTGTCAAACATCACGAATAGCTCAAGGATCATCATATCCATCCTTGATATGTTAAAGTTCATCATGAAGCTCTAATAGCTTGGTGTTAGTTGATATGTCTCCATCGTATCTACTTTTCCAAACTCTTTTGCCCTTGTTTTGGACTCTAATTTGCATGATTTGAATGGAACTAACCTGGACTGACACTGTTTTCAGCAGAATTGCCTTGGTGTTGTTTTTGTGCAGAAATGAAAGTTCTCAAAACGTCCTGAAAATTTACGGAGAATATTTCTAGAAAATATGAAAAATACCTGCGCAAAGATCCACCGGAGGGGATGGGCCAGTGGGCCACAAGCCCTATAGCCGCCACCCCCTGGTGGCGGCTAGCAAGCTTGTGGGGCCCACGTGGCTCTGCCGCCCCAATCTCAGCTCTATAAATTCACTTTTGTCCCAGAAAAAATAAAAAGAGAAGATTTCGTCGCGTTTACGATACGGAGGCGCCACCACATCCTGTTCTTCATCTGGAGGGCAGATCTGGAGTCCGTTTTAGGCTCCGGAGAGGGGAAATCGTCGCCATCGTCATCATCAACCTAATTCCCTCTCCAATTACATGAAGCTCTTCATCGTTCGTGAGTAATCTATTCGTAGGCTCGCTGGGCGGCGATGAGTAGGATGAGATCTATCATGTAATCGAGTTAGTTTTCACGGGGATTGATCCCTAGTATCCACTATGTTCTGAGATTGATGTTGCTACTACTTTGTCATGCTTAATGCTTGTCACTAGGGCCCGAGTGCCATGATTTCAGATCTGAAATTATTATGTTGTCACCAATATATGTGTGTTTGAGATCCGATCTTGCAAGTTGTAGTTACCTACTATGTGTTATGATCCGGAAACCCCGGAGTGACAATAACGGGAACCACTGTCGGTGATGACCATAGTTTGAGGACTTCATCTGTTCACCAAGTGCTAATGCAGTGGTCCGGTTCTTTATTAAAAGGAGAACCTTAATATCCTGTAGTTTCCTTTTGGAACCCTCTGCCATGTGAGGGATGGACAATAGATGGCATGCAAGTTCTTTTCCCTAAGCACGTATGACGACACATGGAATGCATGCCTACATCACATTGACGAACGAGAGCTGGCAACATATCTCTCCGCGTTATAACTGTTGCATGATGAATATCATCCAAACAAATCACCGACCCATTGCCTACAAGTTTGTCCCACTGCTGATGTTACTTGTCTTGCTCTGCTGCTACTGTTGTTACTACTATCACTTGTTATTGTTGCTACTTGCTACTGCTGTCACTACTGCTGTTCCTTGCCACTGCTATTACTCGTTACACTGCTGCTACCTGCTACAATTTTGGTACGCTGGTCGTTGACGGGAACAGACAATTTCCGTCAACGGGCAACTTCTGGCGCCATTGATACAATCGTTAGGAATAGTCTGCCTTCAACAGATCGTTTCTAAGACCATTGTTATCATACTACTTTGCTGCTGACACTTTGCTTGCAGATACTAATCTTTCAGGTGTGGTTGAATCTGATAAATTCAGCTGCTAATACTCAAGAGTATCCTCTCACCTCCTGTCTGGCGAATCAACAAATTTGGGTCGAATACTCTACCCTCGAAAACTGCCGCGAACCCACGCGCTGGTGGGCCATCAACAACATTCTTCTAGTTTCATTGCCGGGGAGTGCTAGCAGCATTCTTCTGGTGCCGTTGCAGGGGAAGGTTTGTTATCACAGAGTCAGCATTTGTCTGGCGCCGTTGCCGGGGAGGTATTTCTATATTCTCTGAGTCACTTGGGATTTATATCTACTGATCACTGTGAAGAATCTGAAGGATCCAAAAACAAAGTCTTGCCCTCAACTACGAGGGGAGGTAAGGAACTGCCATCTAGCTCTGCACTTGATTCACCTTCAGTTATGTGTAAGTTTGCGACCTCACCTCCTGCTAGAAATCTTGATATGTCACCTGTGCTTGATGATGCTTATGATGCTATGCGTGATACTGCTTTGCCTGATACTGATTTGTCTGATACTACTAGAGATACTATGCCTGATACTGCTTTGCCTAATACTGCTAGAGATGCTTTGCGTGATACTGCTTTGCCTGATGATGCTAGAGATGCTATGCCTCATACTGCTAGAGATGATATGCCTGATGATGCTAGACATGTTATGCTTGATACTTCTAGAGATACTACTTTGCCTGATTTTCCACTAGGGGTGTTCCTTGATGCCTCATATTGCTAGAGTTACTGCCAATGCTCGTGATGCTACTGAAACTGCCAATACTATTGCGATAGAACCTGCTTTTGCTCCTGCTAGATCTAGCTCTCCTAGATATGAATTGCGTGAAATACCTGAGGGTTACGTTATGGAGGGAGAGATAGCTGAGGATTTTATTGCATGTAAGGATGCCTATGACGCTGAGAAATTACTTCTCAAGTGGAAGGAAAAAAATCTCTGAAAGCTAGGATAAAATATGACCCGAAGTTTGCCACTTCACCTATCTTTATCACCGATAAGGATTATGAATTCTCTGTTGAACCTGAGATAATCTCTCTAGTCGAATCTAATCCTTTTCACGGTTATGAGTCTGAGATGGTCGTAGCCCATCTTACCAAACTGCACGATATAGCCACCCTTTTCACTAGTGAGGAGAAGATCCGCCACTACTACATCCTTAAGTTGTTTCCTTTCTCTCTAAAGGATGACGCTAAAGCCTCGTTCACCTCTCTTGCTCCTGGATGTGTGAGTAATCCCCAGGATATGGTCTATTACTTCTGTGAGAAATATTTCCCTGCCCATAAGAAGCAAGCTGCCTTGCAGGAAATATACAACTTTGCTCAACTCCAAGGAGAGAGTCTCCCACAAGCTTGGGGGAGGCTCGTCCAGCTACAGAATGCTTTGCCTGATCACCCTCTTAAGAAGAACGAGATACTTGATATATTCTATAACGGACTTACCGATGCCTCTAGAGACCACCTAGATAGTTGTGTCGGTTGTGTTTTTAGGGAACGAACTGTAGAACAAGCTGAGACCCTATTGAATAACATCTTGATCAACGATAATGCTTGGACTATTCCCGAACCACCTCCTAAGCCAACTCCGAAGAAAAGAGGTATTCTATTCCTCAATCACGAAGATATGCAAGAAGCCAAGAAATCTATGCAAGAGAAAGGCATTAGATCTGAAGATGTCAAAAATCTACCATCTATCGAAGAGATCCATGGTCTCGATAACCCGATACAAGTAGTAGAAGTGAATTCTCTGTGTAGGTTTGATGAGAGTGCTATTCCTTTTGACAAACCTGCTAGCCTATACTTTGATGATTTTGACAACTTTGTTGCCAAACAACAGAGTTTCAATGATTATGTTAGCAGACATTTGGAACAAAGTACTCGTATGCTTAGCCATTTAAGTGCTTGTGTAGACAGAAATGTCAACGATCTGAAGCTTCTGAGTAAACATGCCTCTATGATTACTACTCAGGTAGAACAAGTACTTAAAGCTCAGAATGACTTGCTCAATGAATTAAATGACAACTCTGTCAGAGTCATTACTAGAGGAGGCAAAATGACTCAGGAACCTTTGTATCCTGAAGGTCATCCTAAGAGAATTGATCAAGATTCTCAAGGAATTAATGCTGATACACCCAGACATCCTAAGGAGAAGAAGAAGGATGATAGAAACCTACATGCCAGTTCACCAAATACTGTCACACCTGAAGAACCTAATGATATTTCTGCGTCTCATGCAGAAACACAATCTGGTAATGAACATGAACCTGGTGATAATATGGATAGTGATGTTCATAATAATGCTCAACCTAGCAATGATGAGGATGTGGAGATTGAACCTACGGTTAATCCTGATAACCCACAACCTAAGAGAGATGATAAGAATGACTTCACTGCTAGGAAGCATGGTAAAGAAAGGGAGCCATGGGTTCAGAGATCTATGCCCTTTCCTCCTAAGCCATCCAAGAAAAAGGATGATGAGGATTTTGAGTGCTTCATTGAGATGATAAGACCCATCTTTCTGCAGATGCGGTTAACTGATATGCTCAAAATGTCTCCGTATGCCAAGTACATGAAAGATATTGTGACTAATAAACGGAAGATACCAGATCTTGAGATCTCCACCCTGCTTGCCAATTACACTTTCAAAGGTGGAACTCCTAAGAAACTTGGTGATTCCGGAGTGCCCACTATACCTTGCTCCATTAAAGGAAACTACGTAAGAACTGCCTTATGTCACCTTGGAGCCGGCGTTAGTGTTATGCCGCTCTCTCTTTATCGTAGACTTGAATTGGGTAAGTTGACACCCACTGAAATTTCTCTGCAAATGGCCGACAAATCAACTGATTTCCCTATCGGCATTTGCGAGGATCTGCCTGTTGTGGTTGCTAACACCACTATCTTAACAGACTTTGTTATCTTGGATATTCCCGAGGACGATGCCATGGTTGTCATCCTCGGAAGACCCTTTTTAAACACTGCAAGGGCTGTTATAGATTGCAACAAAGGCAATGTCACTTTCCATGTCAACGGTAATGAGCACACAGTGCACTTTCCGAAGAAACGATATCAACTACATTGCATCAATGCTATCGAAAAGACTTCATCCATTCTTATTGGGAGCTTTGAATGCCCTATTCCTCGTGTCAAGATGAAGTATGATTTGCTTGTTTGGGAGATACATATCCCCATTGAGGTGACTTAGTGGCTATTCGAAAATTCTCCGTTCTCTCTTGCGATTCGAGAAGGTTTTGTCATGAGGACTTGATCAACCCCATTGACGGATTTCTTCTAATGACCATGAAATGGATAAATCAAAGAGTCACCTACCTCTGTTTTGAGCTTTCATTTTCTGTTGCTTAGAAGAAAAATGATAGGTTTAGTTTAGTTTTTCCTGTTTTCTGTTTTAGCGTCCCGGAGAAAAATACCCCGAAAATAAAAGTTCTCTGATGGTCCTGAAAATCTAGTATGATTTTTTCTGGAATATTTGAAAAATACTGGGCCTGAGAGCTGGCCTGGGGGCCTGACCAGTGGGCCACAAGCCCTACAGCCCCCCTGGTGGCAGCTAGCAAGCTTGTGGGGCCCACAGGGACCCCTCCACTCATTCCAGCTCCCATCCTCTTCTTCCACCTCCAGAAAAAAATTGTTTCGCAGCTCAAACCCGTGTTCTTGCTCATTTGGCTGTGATTTTTGATCTCCTTGCTCAAAGCACCATTCTCCGAACCTTTTTGGGGAAATTACTCCTTGGTAAGTGACTCCTCCATTGGTCCAATTAGTTTTTGCTCTAGTGCTTTATCCTTGTATTCTTGCTACCTTGGTGACCCTGTTCTTGAGCTAGAAATGTAGATTTTAGCTGGTTCCAAGTAGTTTTAGCGCGTGATACGGTCTCTAGGCACTAGTGGGAGTAGTTGCTACAAGGTGTGGTTGGTCTTAATTCACTTTTCTCTTGAACTTCAAAAATTTCAGCAAAAGGAAATTATGTTCAGGAGGAAGTTTCATGGTGGTTCCTCAAGTAAGAAGGGTCCCCGTCTTTCTTTTCGGGAGCCCGAACCTTATAAACTAAGGGACGCACCGGTACAACCATGTGAATGGCCTTCCGATGAGTTCATGATCGAAGCAGGTTTCAAGGATGAGTTTGATACACTTGTCCGTAATGTCGGGTTAGAAGAATTCCTCTCAGATAAATGTGAACAGTATGCTATGCTCACTGCCTCTTTCGTGTGTAGATTTAAATTTTCAGTTGGCCGTGACTCATCCATACTGTTTGATCTGTACGATAAATCCTACGCCATGGATTTGGACGATTTCAATAGGATTTGCAAGATACCCGATGAGGGTAGTATTAATGATCCTTCTAAGTCTTCGGTCAGAGACTTTGTCTCCAGTATAACTGTTGGAGAAACCAGAGATATCACACAAGCCACCATAGGAAGCATCCATTTCCCTTCCTTGCACTACTTTGCCCTCTTCATAGGTAGGTGCATTAACGGCAAGGGTGCACATTGTCACCTATGCGCTTCCGACCTTAGTTTCCTTAAGAGCGCAGTAACAGGTGAAGGAGCTTCAATATGGGAGCTATAATAGCAAGGAAGCTGAACAATAATGCCATTGAGGGGGATTTCTTTGGTGGAATTTATGCTACATGCTTAGCAAATTTTCTTGGGGTATCCATCCGTTCAAAAGACCCTCCTCTCCGTACAGCCTACCTTGATCGTGTCGCTCTAACACGCTACCAGTTCCTTGAGAGGGATCATGGATCCCTCCTATACCACTTGATATTTAACCGGCAGCGCGTTTTCCATATTACCCTTCCTGCTCCTTCTTTCCTTGACTTTCAGGTAAAACAAAGATACTACATAACCATAGGAGAGGCGGAGGAGTATGAGAGGCAGGCGACGGTTGCTCGACTTCGTGAGGCAGCTATTCAGGCAGTGGCTGCAGCACTCCCGTATAACACCCATTATGATTTTGGGTTTCGCCAGGACAATCCATGGGATTAGACCAAGCTAGGCCAAAAGCCTAAGCTTGGGGGAGTACGTGTTCTCACCGACCTTACATTCATGCTTATGCTTTTGCTTTGTAGCCGGTGTTTACACTTTGCCACTGTATTATCCATGCTAGTTTATTTTTGTTTTCTTGTTTTGTGTCCTTTTGAGAAAACCCAAAAATATTTTTCTTTCTTATTTTGCTTGTTGGGAGTTTTCCCGTGTAAATAGTTTTCTTTTTCTTTGGGTCAAGGTAGAAGATATTGGTTACAATGTTTAGTGGTTCTTGCATGTCTACCTGTTTAGCTTTCAAAGAGCCATATTACTTTGTCTTCTCCTTTGTATTTGCCTGTAGATTTTAGCTTAGTCCAATGCACGAGCACGCTTATTATTGTTCACATCATTTGATCGTGCGAATGAAAGGCAATAATGATGATATATGATGAAGTGACTAAGTCTGGAAAAGCTGGTATGAACTCTATCTATTTTGTTTTTGTAAATATGACTAGCTTGTCATCCTGATTCAGCTTTGTTGTGAGAGAACCATGTTTGCAATGACAACTTAGAGATCATAGTTTCTGATGCCATGCTTAACTAGCTGAGAGCTTATAATGGTTTGTCTTGAATGCCAACACAGATTTTGAGATGACTATGATGTAGTATGATAGGATGGTATTCTCCTTTGAATGTTTCAAGTGGCTTGACTTGGCGCATGTTCATGCATGTAGTTGAAACAAAATCAACATAGCCTCTATGATGTTCGTGTTCATGGTGATTTATATCTTGTTCATGCTTGCATTCAATGTTAGTCAAACTCATTGCATCTTGATGACTGTTGTCGCTCTCTAGTTGGTCGCTTCCCAGTCTTTTGCTAGCCTTCACTTGTACTAAGCGGAATACTACTTGTGCATCCACTTCCATAAACCCAAAAAAAATTCCATGAGAGTCCACCATACCTACCTATTTGCGATATCTACCTGCCGTTCCAAGTAAATTTGCATGTGCCATTCTCTAAACCTTCAAGAAATAATCTGTTTTGCATGCCCGAACCGCTCATTTGGTGACAGGGGGATATTAGTATCTTCCATGCTAGGAGTGTTATCCTCGATATGTGTTTATTCACTGTCATTCACGAGAAAGGGGCCGGTAATTGGAATGCCTAGTTCCACGCTTAAATCGAAAACATAAGTGTAAAACAAGACTCCCCCGGGATAGATGTTAGTATGGACGGTACCCGAGGATTCGGCTAGCCGTGGAGTGTGATTGATTGGTGGTGGGGGAGTTAAAACTTTACTTTTCTGTTTGGGAACCGCCTATAGCATGAGTAGCATGGAAGATATTGAGAACTCTTGGTCATTGCGTTGACAATGAAAGCATGCCACCCAAAATTATTATCTCTGTTTTCAAAGCTTGAGCTCTGGCACCTCTGCAAATCAATGCTTCCCTCTGCGAAGGGTCGGTCTATTTATTTTCCTGTTGAGTCATCCTCTTCTTATATAAGCACCAATTAGAGAGCACCTCTGTCATTTTTATGCTTTGCTTTTGATTGATATTGAGTACGACTATGACTGGATCTTCGTTGCTATGAATTACAATGTTTAGTCAGCCCTTGATCTTTGAAAGTGCTCTACATTTATGTTTTGCGGTCTCAGAAAGAGCTAGCGAGATACCACCTATTCATATTGCTTCATGCTTGTTTTGATTGAAGTGTTGGTATTTGAAACTCATTATTATTTGCTCGTTAGATGATTATGCCATTGATATTAGTTTACCGTAAGACCTTTGTGTCACTTGCTTATGTGGTTAACTTGTGATCTTGCTGAAATTCTGGTTATGAGTTAGACATAGTTGCAACAACAAGATCAAACATAGTTTGTCAAAGTTTTTCTTTCTCTCTCAGTTTGTCAACTGAGTTGCTTGAGGACAAGCAAGGTTTTAAGCTTGAGGGATTTGATACGTCTCCATCGCATCTACTTTTCCAAACACTTTTGCGCTTGTTTTGGACTCTAATTTGGATGATTTGAATGGAACTAACCTGGACTAACGTTGTTTTGAGCAGAATTGCCTTGGTGTTGTTTTGTGCAGAAATGAAAGTTCTCAGAATGTCCTGAAAATTTACGGAGAATATTTCTGCAAAATATGAAAAATACCTGCGCAAAGATCCATCGGAGGGGATGGGCCAGTGGGCCACAAGCCATGTAGCCGCCACCCCCTGGTGGCGGCTAGCAAGCTTGTGGGGCCCACGTGGCTCTGCCGCCCCCAATCTCAGCTCAATAAATTCACTTTCGTCCCACAAAAAATAAAAAGAGAAGATTTCGTCGCGTTTACGATACGGAGGCACCGCCACATCCTGTTCTTCATCTGGAGGGCAGATTTGGAGTCCGTTTTAGGCTCCGGAGAGGGGAAATCGTCGCCATCGTCATCATCAACCTTCTTCCCTCTCCAATTCCATGAAGGTCTATATCGTTCGTGAGTAATCTATTCATAGGCTCCCTGGGCGGTGATGAGTAGGATGAGATCTATCATGTAATAGAGTTAGTTTTGACGGGGATTGATCCCTAGTATCCACTATGTTCTGAGATTGATGTTGCTACTACTTTGCCATGCTTAATGCTTGTCACTAGGGCCCGAGTGCCATGATTTCAGATCTGAAATTATTATGTTGTCACCAATATATGTGTGTTTTAGATCCGATCTTGCAAGTTGTAGTTACCTACTATGTGTTATGATCCGGCAACCCTGGAGTGACAATAACCGGAACCATTCCCGGTGATGACCATAGTTTGAGGAGTTCATGTGTTCACCAAGTGCTAATGCGTTGGTCCGGTTCTTTATTAAAAGGAGAACCTTAATATCCCGTAGTTTCCTTTTGGACCCCGCTACCACGGGAGGGATAGACAATAGATGTCATGCAAGTTCTTTTCCCTAAGCACGTATGACGACACACGGAATGCCTGCCTACATCACATTGACGAACGGGAGCTAGCCACATATCTCTCCGCATTATAACTGTTGCATGATAAATATCATCCAAACAAATCACCGACCTATTTCCTACGAGTTTGTCCCACTGCTGTTGTTACTTGTCTTGCTCTGCTGCTACTGTTGTTACTACTTTCGCTTGCTACTGTTGCTACTTGCTACTGCTGTCACTACTGCTGTTCCTTGCCACTACTATTACTCGTTACACTGCTGCTACCTGCTACAACTTTGGTACGCTGGTCGTTGACGGGAACAGACAACTTCCGTCAACGGGCAACTTCTGGCGCCATTGATACAATCGTTAGGAATAGTCTGCCGTCAACAGATCGTTTCTCACACCATTGTTATCATACTACTTTGCTGGTGACACTTTGCTTGCAGATACTAATCTTTCAGGTGTGGTTGAATCTGATAAATTCAGCTGCTAATACTCAAGAGTATCCTCTCACCTCCTGTCTGGCGAATCAACAAATTTGGGTCGAATACTCTACCCTCGAAAACGGTCGCGAACCCACGCGTTGGTGGGCCATCTACAACATTCTTCTAGTTTCGTTGCCGGGGAGTGCTAGCAGCATTCTTCTGGTGCCATTGCAGGGGAAGGTCTGTTGTCACAGAGTCATAAGTGACTTTGGATAACTATCACTGTCTCATCTCGAAGATCAACTCCCACTTGATTCAAGCGATTGTAGTACTCAGACAATCTGAGCACATGCTCAACGATTGAGATTTTCTCCTTTACTTTGTAGACCAAGAATCTTGTCGAAGGTCTCACACCTCTCAGTAAGGACACGAGTATGAAATCCCAATTCCATCTCTTGGAACATCTCGTATGTCCCTCGAAGTTCGAAACGTCTTTAGCGCGTCAATTCTTAGCCATTTAAGCAATATGTATTGAACTATCATGTAGTTATCAAAAACGCGTATGTTGGATGTTCACAACATCCACAGATCACGCTTCGGGTTCAGCACACTGAGCGGTGCATTAAGTACATAAGCCTTCTGCTTAGCAATGAGGACAATCCTCAGTTAACGGACCGAGTCCGCATAATTGCTACTTTTATTTTTCAACTAAGTTTTCTCTAGGAACATATCAAAAACTCGTGGAGCTATAGCGCAAGTTATAACATAATTTGCAAAGACCTATTTGACTATGTTCATGATAATTAAGTTCATCTGATGAACTCCCACTTAGACCGACATCCCTCTAGTCATTCAAGTGTTCCACGATCCACGTCGACTAGCCCGTGTCCGATCATCACGTGAGACGGACTAGTCATCAATGGTGAGCATCTCCATGCTGATCGTATCAACCATACGACTCATGTTCGACCTATCGGTCTCCCGTATTCGAGACCATGTTTGTACATGCTAGGCTCGTCGAGTCAACCTAAGTGTTCTCCGTGTGTAAACTGGCTTACACCCGTTGTATACGAACGTTAGAATCTATCACACCTGATCATCACGTGGTGCTTAGAGACAAAGATCCTTCGCAACGGTGCACACTTAGGGGAATACTTTCTCGAAATTTTCATGAGGGATCATCTTATCTTTGCTACCGTCGTTCTAAGCAATAAGATGTAAAACATGATAAACATCACATGCAATCATATAGTGACATGATATGGCCATTATCATCTTGCTCCTTTGATCACCATCTTCAGGGCACCATGATCATCATCGTCACCGGCATGACACCATGATCTCCATCATTGTGTCTCCGTGAATTCGTCACGCGAATCTAGTACTTCTACTACTATAGCTAACGTTTAGCAACAAAGTAAAGTAATCAACATGGCGTTGCATGTCATACAATAAATTAAGACAACTCCTATGGCTCCTACCGGTTGTCATACTCATTGACATGCAAGTCGTAAATCCTATTACAAGAACATGATCAATCTCATACATCACGTATGCAACATCACATCCTTTTTGCCATATCACATCACATAGCATACCCTGCAAAAACAAGTTAGACGTCCTCTAATTGTTGTTGCAAGTTTTACATGGCTGATTTGGGTTTCTAGCAAGAACGTTTCTTACCTACGTGACAGACACAACGTTGATTTGCCAATGCTATTTACCCTTCATAAGGACCCTCTTCATCGAATCCGATCCGACTAAAGTGGGAGAGACAGACACCCGCTAGCCACCTTACGCAACAAGTGCATGTCTGTCGGTGGAACCATTCTCATGTAAGAGTACGTGTAAAGTCGGTCTGGGCCGCTTCATCCCACGATGCCGCCGAATCAAGATAAGACTAGTAACGGCAAGCAATTGACAAAATCAGCGCCCACAACTTGTGTGTTCTACTCGTGCATAGAATCTACTCATAGAACCTTGGCTCGGATGCCATTGTTGGGGAACGTAGTAAATTCAAAATTTTCCTACGCCATACAAGGATCTATCTATGGAGAGACCAGCAACGAGAGAGTTTGTAGAGAATCTTCATACCTTTGAAGATCGCTAAGCAGAAGCGTTACTATGAACGCGGTCGATGGAGTCGTACTCGTAGCGATTCAGATCGCGGTCGGTTCTGATCTATGTGCCGAATCACGGCACCTCCGCGTTCAACACACGTGCAGCCCGGTGACGTATCCCAAGCCTTGATCCAGCAAGGAGGAGGGAGAGGTTGAGGGAGAGCTCCAGCATCACGACGGCGTGGTGGCGATGGAGCTACGAGGTCTCCCGACAGGGCTTCGCCAAGCACCGTGGGAGAGGAGAAAGAGGAGAAGCAGGGCTGCGCCGAGGGAGAGATTTCCTATGTCTCAAATAAGCCAAAAGCTCCACTGTATATAGGGGGGAGGGAGGGGCTCCCCCTTAGGGTTCCCACCACCAAAGGGTGCGGCAGCCCCATCTAGGGCAGGTGGTGGCGGCCACGGCAAGGGAGAGGGGGCTGGCGCACCCCAGATGGGCCTTAGGCCCATATGCACTAGGGTTCCCCCCCCCCTTCCCTCTCTTGTGGCGCCTTGGGCCTAGGTGGGAGGCGCACAAGCCCACACTGGGCTGGTTCCCTTCCACCTTTTGGCCCATGCTAGCCTTTGGGGCTGGTGGCCCCTCCCGGTAGACCCCGAAACCCTTTCGGTGGTCCCCGTACATTACCGGTGTCGCCTCAAACAATTCCGGCGACCAAATCCTCACTTCCTATATATAATTCTTTACCTCCGAACTATTACGGAGCTCCTCATGTCATCAGGATCTCATCCGGGACTCCGAACAACCTTCGGTAACCTCGTATAACAATTCCCTATAACCGTAGCGTCATCGAACCTTAAGTGTGTAGACCCTACGGGTTCGGGAGGCATGCAGACATGACCGAGACACCTCTCCGGCCAATAACCATCAGCGGGGTGTGGATACCCATGGTGGCTCCCGCATGTTCCACGATGATCTCATTGAATGTCGTGATGTCAAGGATTCAATCAATCCCGTATACAATTCCCTTTGTCTACCGGTATAGAACTTGCCCGAGATTCGATCGTCGGTATCCCCATACCTTGTTCAATCTCGTTGCCGGCAAGTCTCTTTACTCGTTATTTAGCACATCATCCCGTGACTAACTCCTTAGTCACACTGAGCTCATTATGATGATGTTCTACCGAGTGGGCCCAGAGATACCTCTCCGTCATACGGAGTAACAAATCCCGATCTCGATTCGTAGCAACCCAACAGATACTTTCGGAGATACCCGTAGTACACCTTTATAGTGACCCAGTTACGTTGTGACGTTTGATACACCCAAAGCACTCCTACGGTATCCGGGAGTTGCACAATCTCACGGTCGAAGGAAAGGATACTTGACATTAGAAAAGCTTTAGCATACGAACAACACGATCTAGTGCTATGCTTAGGATTGGGTCTTGTCCATCACACCATTCTCCTAATGATGCGATCACATTATCAATGACATCCAATGTCCATGATCAGGAAACCATGATCATCTATCAATCAATTAGCTAGCCAACTAGAGGCTTGCTAGGGACACATTGTGATCTATATATTCACACATGTATTACAGTTTCCGGTTAATACAATTATAGCATGAACAATAGACAATTATCATGAACTAGGAATTATGATAATAACCAATTTATTATTGCCTCTAGGGCATATTCCCAACAAAAATTTCAATACTCAAGCATGTGAACAAGCAACCAAGTCTTTTAAAATATTAACGTTAAAGAACGTTGTCCCTAGCCCATCATACTATACCATTGATCCATTCATGCAACACACTCAAATATTAACTACATCCAATGCTCAAGTATGATAAGGGTGTTCCTTAATTGGTGCTTTACAAGAGAGGATGGAGACTCAAATTCAAAAATAAAAATTGCATAAAGTAAATTGATAGGCCCTTCGCAGAGGGAAGCAGGGATTCGTAGAGGTGCGAGAGCTCAGAGTGAAAAACTTAGAGATAATTTTTTTGGGTGGCATGCTTTTCCTGTCAACAAGAATAACTAAGAGTTTCCAATATCCTCCATACTAAACAAATTATAGGCGTTTCCCAAACTAAAAAGTAAAGTTTATTCCTTTTTCACCATTTTTTTACATTCCAGGGCTAGCTGTATCCATGGGTACCATCCATACCAAGAGTTCCCACGGAAATTATTATTTGACAACATATTTTTTCTTTTTATTTTTGGTACTGGGCATCCCTATTACCGCCATACTCTCGTGCATTGACAAGTGGATAAAAACTCATCTTGAGAATAACCTATATAACATGGAAGATACCGGCCACCAATCGTCGCTTCATGAGCGGTACAGGCACACAAAACATAAATTTAGGTTGAACATTAGAGTTGGCACATACAAATTTACTTAGAATGGCACTGAAATACCGCATATAGGTAGGTATGGTGGACTCATTTGGCACAACTTTGGGTTTAGGATTTGGATGCACAAGTAGTATTCTTGCTTAGTACAAGTGAAGGCTAGCAAATAGATTGAGAAGTGCCCAACCAAGGAACAAAAATCATCATAAGTGAGAATTAAACATAACTAACACAGAATAATGCAACACAAGTAGGATGTAATTTCATAGCATAATGATTTACTTGATGTGCATGCATAGGGAATCAGAAACCTTAACATCAATATTCTTACTAGAGCATAATTACTCATCAACATAACTCACATATTACTATCTTCATATCACAAAACTATTGCAAAGAATAAAGCTTAATATCCAATGATCTTCATGAAAGTTTTTATAATATCTTTCCTAGACATTCATCACTTTGGAACTAATTTTAATTTGAAGCAAACTGCCATTGCAAATAACAAGCTCTCAAACATATAAGTGAAGAATGAGAGCACAAGTTTCTTCAAAAATTTCAACTCTCAAAATTTTATAAGTGAAGCAAGAGAGGATTTCTTCAAAATTTTAGCAACTCCCAAAATAATCTAAGTGAAGCATGAGAGAAAATTTATTCAAAATAACAGCACCACCATGCTCAAAAAGATATAAGTGAAGTGCTTGAGTAATTCCATGGCTCAAAAAATTTATGTGAAGCATAAAGAGCAATTCTAACAAATCTTAGCATAATTTGGCTCTCTCAAATGTCTGTACCAGCAAGGTTTATTATGAAAAAATAACCAAAAGAGAAACAAAAGACACAAATGATACAAGACGCTCCAAGCAAAACTCATGATATGTGATGAACAAAAATATAGCTCCAAGTAAAATTACCAATGGTTTTTAGAAGAAAGAGGGGACGCCTTCCGGGGCATCCCCAAGCTTAGTTGCTTGGTACTCCTTAGATATTAACGTGGGGTGCCATGGGGCATCCCCAATCTTAGGCTTTTATCACTCCTTATTCCTTCATCCATCACGATCTCACTCAAAACTTGAAAACTTCAATCACACAAAACTCAACAATTTTTTCATGAGATCCGTTAGTATAAGAAAACCAAACTTTACTATAGGTACTGTTGAAAAAATATTCTAATTTTGCTTTTGCAGTATACCTACTGTACTCTAACTTTGCCATGGCTTATGCCCCACGATACAAACCATAGAATCATTAAAACAAGCACATAATGCAAAAAAACAGAATCTGTTAAAAACAGAATAGTCTGTAAATACTCGAATTTTACTCATACTTATGTAACTCCAAAAATTCTGAACAATTAGGAAAACGTAGGGAATTTGTATATCAATCTTGTGGAAAAACTTCACACACTTTTGACGTTTCTGTCATTTTTAGGATTTTTATCTACTAGACACAAAAGTTTCCGATTTTCAACATGATTAGAGCAACTAAAACCCCACATGATCCCAAAGGCTTTACTTGGCACGAACACTAAATAAAACACAAAAACATAACTAAAATAGTAGCATAATTGTGCAAACACTCAATAACAGAAAGCAACAAGGTGAAAATATTTTTTATTCATTGGGTTGCCTCCCAACAAGCGCTATCGTTTTACGCCCCTAGCTAGGCAGGTAGCATAGATTCAAGTTTTATCATCCTTAGTTTCCAACTCCTCAATCACACATCCCTGATTTCTTATAGATCTAGCGTGCATATTATCCAAAATTACACTCCTAGGGATAAAGTTGAAGAATTCATTCATATGAGGAGGTTCATTCAAGTTGAAATGAGCCCTAATCATCTTAAGATCTACGTTGTTGCTAGAAGAGGCACCCTTGTTATTGGGAGTTTGGGTAGTTTTCTTGCCAAGAGGAGTTTTTTCAATATTTTAAATGGAATAAAAACTATGCTCAAATTACTGAAAATTTCCTCTAATTTACCAATTCGAGCGGGGATCTCTACTACCCTTTCGTTAGTTATGGGTTGTTTCTCTTTTAACATTTTAATAGCGTCTCCCATCCTTGAACAAATACGACTAACAAGATCTTGCACCCTTTTATCCAAAATTTCAACATGTTCTTTGGTAATATTTTTCTTTTCAATAGCATCCATCCTTTGTATAACATGATCAAGAGTTAAAAATGTTTCATTTATAATGATAGGTGGAGACCCCAATAGACTTCCCATGGCATTGAGAGCATCGGAGGATAGACAACTTAATAAATTTCCCCTGGTGATAGTGTCAAGAACAAATCCAAGTAGTACTTCCCACATAAAAGTTTCAAAGAAGAACGGTAGTAGATTCTTGTGGATAGATCTATCACGAGCATTGCAAATCCTATACCAAGCATCTTTCCGACTTTCTCCTCCCGTTTTATTAAAATTAAGAACTTCAATCTCATGGGTACTCATAGCGAGGGAGGAGTTTGCCATAGCAATAAGTAAACAAAAGACCCGACAAGAAACCAGAAAACGGAAAGAAGGCAAATAAAAAGGCAAAATTCGTGAAGTGGGGGAGAGGAAAACGAGAGACAAATGGCAAATAATGTAATTGCAAGGAGATGAGATTGTCGGGGAATGTTGCATGGGAAACAAAAAAATTCCTACGCACACGAAGACCTATCATGGTGATGATCATCTACGAGAGGGAGATCGGATCCACATACCCTTGTAGATCGCTAAGTGGGAAGCGTTAAGAAATGCGGTTGATGTGGTGGAACGTCTTCGCGATCCAAATCGTCATCGTCCCACGATCCATCCCGATCTAGCGCCGAACGGACGACATCTCCACGTTCAGCACACATACAGCTGGACAATGATCTCCGCCTTCTTGATCCCACAAGAGGGGGCGGAGAGGTAGACGAGTTCTCCGGCAGCGCGACAGTGTGACGGCGATGGTGGTGGAGCTAGTCCAGCAGGGCTTCGCCTAAGCACCGCTGAAAACTAGACTAGAGGAGAAACACATCTAGAGAGAGGGCAGCATGTGGCTGATTGTTGTGTCTCCAAAACCATCAAAACCTCTAGTATATATATGAGGAGAGGAGAGGAGGCATCCTTGCCCCCTCCTCCAAGGAGAGGGGTCGGACGAACCAAAGGAAGAGTCCACCTTCCTTGTGGGAAGGTGGACTACTTTGGGAGGACTCCTCCTTCCCTTCCTTTTAAAAGTCCTTTACCCTTTTATCTCTTCTCCTAGACACATAAGCTTTGAGAGAGGCTTTAGCCAGCCCACAAGGGGCTGGTACACCTCTTCTCACAGCCCACAAGGCTCTTGGGTCTTCACACCCCTCCCGGTGGTTCCCCGACACCCTCCCAGCACTCGTGGTACACTACCGATGAGCCCGAAACCTTTCTGATGACCAAAATAGGACTTCCTATATATCAGTCTTTACCTCCGGACCATTCCGGAGCTCCTCGTGATGTCCAGGATCTTATCCAGGACTCTGAACAATCTTCGGTCACCAACAACTATAACTCAACTATACCGAAACATCATCGAACCTTAAGTGTGCAAACCCTACGGATTCGAGAACTATGCAGACATGACCGAGACACTCTCGGGTCAATATCCAATAGCGGGACCTAGACATACATATTGGATTCTACATATTCTACGACCATCTTATCGGTTGAACCTCTATGTCAAGGATTCACACAATCCCGTATACCATTCCCTTTGTCCTTCGGTATGTTACTTGCCCGAGATTCGATCATCGGTATCGACATACCTATTTCAGTCTCATTACCAGCAGGTCTCTTTACTCGGTCTGTAATACAAGATCCCGTGGCTAACTCTTTAGTCACATTGCTTGCGAGGCTTGTTTGGTGATGTTGTATTATCGAGCGGGCCCCGATATACCTCTCCGTCACAAGGAGTGACAAATCCCAGTCTTGATCCATGCTAACTCAATGGATACCTTTGGAGATACCTGTGGAGCACCTTTATAGTCACCCAGTAACGTTGCGACGTTTGATACACACAAGGCATTCCTCGGGTGTTAGTGAGTTACATGATCTCATGGTCATAGGAATGTATACTTGACATGCAGAAAACAATAGCAACAAAATGACACGATCATATGCTACGTTTATGGCTAGGAAACCTTAACCATCCTTGATCAACGATCTAGTCAACTAGAGGCTCACTAGGGACATTGTTTTTTCTATACATCCACACATGCATTTATGTTTCCATTTAATAAAATTATAGCATGGATAATAAACGATTATATTAAAATAGGAAATATAATAATAACTATTTCATTATTGGCTCTAGGGCATATTTCCAAAAGTCTACCACTTGCACTAGAGTAAATAATCTAGCTTCACATCTCTATGTGATTTACAATGTAATGAATCTAACACCCATACAGTTCTGTTGTTGATCATGCTTTGCTCGTGGAAGAGGCTTTGTTAGGGGATCTGCAACATTCAGATCCGTGTGCACTTTGCAAATATTTATGCCCTCCTCCTTGATGTAATCGCGGATGGCATTGAGGAGTCGCTTTATGTGTGTGGTCCTCTTGTGAAACCTTGGTTCCTTGGCTAGAGCAATGGCACGAGTGTTGTAACAGAACACATTGATTGGGTCCGGTGCACTTGGCACTACTACAAGATCTGACATGAACTGCTTCATCCAGACACCCTCCTTAGCCGCCTCTGAGGCAGCTATGTACTCCGCTTCGCATGTAGAATCAGCTATGATGCTTTGCTTGGAACTGCACTAGCTTACCGCACCCCCATTAAGAATAAATACGTATCCGGTTACTGACTTAGAGTCATCCGGATGAGTGTTGAAGCTTTCATCGACGTAACCCTTTACGACGATCTCTTTGTCACGTCCATAAATGAGAAACATTTCCTTAGTACTTTTCAGGTACTTCAGAATATTCTTGGCCGCCGCCCAGTGCTCCACTCCTGGATCACTTTGAAACCTGTGTGTAATTCTTATGGAAAGGCTGACATCCGTTCTTGTGCACAACATTGCATACATGATAGACCCTATGGATGAAGCATAGGGGACGACACTCATCTTTTCTCTATCTTCTGCAGTTACTGGGCATTGAGTCTTACTCAACTTTATACCTTGTAACACAGGCAAGAACACCTTCTTGGATTGTTCCATTTTGAACTTCTTCAAAACTTTGTCAAGGTATGTGCTTTGTGAAAGTGCTATCAGGCGCCTTGACCTATCTATAGATCTCTATGCCCAATATGTAAGCAGCTTCTCCCAGGTCCTTCATTGAAAAACTTTTATTCAAGTAATCCTTTATGCTTTCCAAAAACTCTACATTGTTTCCAATCAGAAATATGTCATCCACATATAATATTAGAAACGCTATAGAGCTCCCACTCACTTTCTTTTAAATACAAGCTTCTCCAAAAACTTGTATCAACCCGAACGCCTTGATCACCTCATCAAAGAGTTGATTCCAACTCTGAGATGCCTCCACTAGTCCATAAATGGATCGCTGGAGCTTGCATACTGCTTTGTCAGCATTCTCTGGATCGATAAAACCTTTGGGTTGCATCATATACAACTCTTCCTTAAGAAACCCGTTAAGGAACGCTGTTTTTACATCCATCTGCCAGATTTCATAATCAAAAAATGCAGCTATTGCTAACATGATTCGAACGGACTTAAGCATCGCTACGTGTGAGAATGTCTCATCGTAGTCAACTCCTTGAACTTATGAAAAACCCTTTGCCACAAGTTTAGCTTTATAAATGGTCACATTACCGTATGTGTTCGTCTTCTTCTTAAAGATCAATTTGTTCTGAATAGCCTTTCGACCTTCAGGTAATACTTCCAAAGTCCATACTTTGTTTTCATACATAGATCTTATCTCGGATTTCATGGCTTCTAACCATATGTTGGAATCTGGGCCCTGCTACGGCGACAGAAATCCTTCCGTTGCCTATTGAGCTTGCGTCTGTTTTTCCCTTAAAGAAGAAAGGGTGGTGCAGCACAGGAGCAGTAAGTATTTCCCTCAGTTTGAGAACCAAGGTATCAATCCAGTAGGAGAATCTCGCCAAGTCCAGAGTACGTGCGCAAACACATAAGAGCTTGCACCCAACACTATAAAGGGGTTGTCAATCCCTTCAAGATTGAATTGCAAAGTGAGATCTGAAGGCGGAAAGTGCAACGAAGTAAAACTGTAAGGCTGAAAATATGGTGTGAAGTAGACCCGAGGGCCATAGTGTTCACTAGAGGCTTCTCTCAAAATAGCAAATAATATGGTGGGTGAAAAAATTATTGTCGAGCAATTGATAGAACCGCGCAAAGTCATGACGATATCTAAGGCAAGGATCATACATATAAGCATCACGTCCGAGACAAGTAGACCGATACTTTCTGCATCTACTACAATTACTCCACACATCGACCGCTATCCAGCATGCATCTAGTGTATTGAGTTCATGACGAACAGAGTAACGCTTTAAGCAAGATGACATGATGTAGAGGGATAAACTCAAACCAATGATGAAAACCTCATCATTTTACCCTTGATGGCAACAACACGATGCGTGCCTCGCTACCCCTTTTGTCACTAGGTGAGGTCACCGCACAGTATGAACCCAAAACTAAGCACTTCTCCCATTGCAAGAATCATAGATCAAGTTGGCCAAACAAAACCCACAACTCGAAGAGAATTACAAGGATATGAAATCATGCATAAGAGAGATCAGAAGAAACTCAAATAGGATTCATAGATAATCTGATCATAAATCCACAATTCATCGGATATCAAAAAACACACCGCAAAGGAAGATTACATCGGATAGATCTCCATGAAGATCATGGAGAACTTTGAATTGAAGATCCAAGAGAGAGAAGAAGCCATCTAGCTACTAGCTATGGACTCGAAGGTCTATGGTGAACTACTCACGCATCATCGGAGAGGTCATGGTGTTGATGAAGAAGCCCTACGTATCCGAATCCCCCCTCCGGCAGGGCACCAGTACGTGCCCCAGACGGGATCTTGCGGAGACAGAAGCTTGCGGCGGTGGAAAAGTATTTTCGTGGATCTCCTCGTCAGTTTTGGAATTTTTCTGAATTTACAGGCGGAAGAGGTAGGGCAGACGTGCCACAGGGGGCCCACAAGCCTGCTAGGTGCGGCCCCCTGGCCATGCCTAGGGGGCTTGTGGGTTCCCCTGCTGGCCCCTGCCTTGGTTCTCAAGTCTGGTGCGTATCTTCTGTTCTGGAAAAAAATCTTTTCGGAAGTTTTATTCCGTTTGGACACCGTTTAAAATCCTCCTCTGAAAAGGGTCAAAAACACGGAAAAAAACAGGAACTGCACTAGGCACTGAGTTAATAAGTTAGTCCCAAAAAAGATATAAAAGGCATACAAAACATCCAAAGTTTGACAAGATAATAGCATGGAACCATAAAAAATAATGGATACGTTGGAGACGTATCAAGCATCCCCAAGCTTAACTCATAAGTAGCCCTGATCATAGATTCATAAGGCAATCTTATTTTATTTCTAGGAAAATGTTCCATGCCCTTCTTTAAAGGAAATTGAAATCTAATATTCCCTTCCTTCATATCGGTGATAGCACCCATAGTCCTTAGGAAATGTCTACCAAGAATGATAGGGCATGTAGGATTGCAATCAATGTCAAGCACAATGAAACCCACGGGTACATAGTTCCTATTTGCAATAATAAGAACATCATTGATCCTTCCCATGGGTTTCTTGACAGTAGAATCCGCAAGATGCAAATTAAGAGAACACTCCTCAATCTCATTATAACCCAGAACATCACATAAAGACTTTGGAATCGCGGAAACACTAGCACCCAAATCACACAAAGCATTGCATTCATAGTTTTTGATTTTGATTTTGATAGTAGGTTCCCACTCATCATGAAGCTTTCTAGGGATAGAAACTTCCAATTCAAGTTTCTCTTCAAGAGATTTTATCATAGCATCGACGATATGATCGGTAAAGGCCTTGTTTTGGCTATAAGCGTGTGGAGAGTTTAGCAGGGATTGCATACAGGAAATGCATTCAATCAAGGAGCAACTATCATAATTGAATTCCTTGAAATCCAAAGTAGTAGTTTCATTACTACTCAATATTTTAATATCTTGTACTCCACTTTCAATGCTTTTAGCATCAAGATAGATGGACTCCGAATCATTGGGGCGTTTTTCAACCAAAGTGGATTCATATCCAGCCCCATCATAATTAGGTTTGACACAAGAAAACAAAGATTCAATGGGAGTCACACCAAGCACTTTAAGATCTTCATGATTCTCATCACAAATTTCAGGTTTAGCAGCCATTTTATTGACTAAAGTAGCGTGCTTATCAGAAATCTGGCCTACCAATTTTTTAAGATGAGCAAACTGAGAATTTAGCGCAAGGAATTCTTTGGCCATATCATCAACTTCTTTATTCATAAAAGCGAAAAAAAAAATTGCTCCTTCAGTTCCCTACGAAAGTAACTGTTGTAATCAAACTGTGTAGACATGAAGCCTTTAACACTAGTTTCAATCTCTTCCAACCTCGCATAGTAAGCATCAAAATCCCTTGGTTGGGCCATACAGGTCTTAGCAGGCAGACAAGCGGACAGAAAACAAGCGAGAGAAAAGGGCAAACGAAAAAGGCAAATATTTTTGTAATTTTTGGTTTTCCAGAAGTGGGGGAGAGGAAAACGAGAGGCAAAAAAAGTAAATGCAAGAGATGAGTTTGCGACACTTACTTGGATGAGTTCTCGACTTGATCCTCCCCGTCAACGGTGCCAGAAATTCTTCTGCTACGGCGACAGAAATCCTTCTGTTGCCTCTTGAGCTTGCGTCAGTTTCCCTCAGTTTGAGAACCAAGGTATCAATCCAGTAGGAGAATCGCGCCAAGTCTAGAGTACCTGCGCAAACACAAAAGAGATGGCACCCAACGCTATAAAGGGGTTGTCAATCCCTTCAAGATTGATTGCAAAGTGAGATCTGAAGGCGGAAAGTGCAACGAAGTAAAATTGTAAGGCTGAAAATATGGTGTGAAGTAGACCCGGGGGCCATAGTGTTCACTATAGGCTTCTCTCAAAATAGCAAATAATACGGTGGGTGAACAAATTACTGTCGAGCAATTGATAGAACCGCACAAAGTCATGACGATATTTAAGGCAATGATCATACATATAGGCATCACATCCGAGACAAGTAGACCGATACTTTCTGCATCTACTACTATTATTCCACACATCGACCGCTATCCAGCATGCATCTAGTGTATTGAGTTCATGACGAACAGAGTAACGCTTTAAGCAAGATGACATGATGTAGAGGGATAAACTCAAACCAATGATGAAAACCCCATCTTTTTACCCTTGATGGAAACAACACGATGCGTGCTTCCCTACCCCTTCTGTCACTGGGTGAGGTCACCGCACGGTATGAACCCAAAACCAAGCACTTCTCCCATTGCAAGAATCATAGATCAAGTTGGCCAAACAAAACCCACAACTCGAAGAGAATTACAAGGATATGAAATCATGCATAAGAGAGATCAGAAGAAACTCAAATAGGATTCATAGATAATCTGATCATAAATCCACAATTCATCGGATCTCGACAAACACACCGCAAAGGAAGATTACATCGGATAGATCTCCATGAAGATCATGGAGAACTTTGTATTGAAGATCCAAGAGAGAGAAGAAGCCATCCAGCTACTAGCTATGGACCCGAAGGTCTATGGTGAACTACTCACACATCATCGGAGAGTCCATGGTGTTGATGAAGAAGCCCTCTGTATCCGAATCCCCCCTCCGGCAGGGCACCAGAACGTGCCCCAGATGGGATCTTGCGGAGACAGAAGCTTGAGGCGGCGGAAAAGTCTTTTCGTGGATCTCCTCGTCAGTTTTGGAATTTTTCTGAATTTATAGGCGGAAGAGGTAGGGCAGACGTGCCACAGGGGGCCCACAAGCCTGCTAGGCGCAGCTCCCCTGGTCGCGCCTAGGAGTCTTGTGGGGTCCCCTACTGGCCCGTGCCTTGGTTCTCAAGTCTGTTGTGTATCTTCTATTCCGGAAAAAATCCTCCTCTGAAAAGGGTCAAAAACACGGAAAAAACAGGAACTGGCACTTGGCACTGAGTTAATAAGTTAGTCCCAAAAAAGATATAAAAGGCATATAAAACATCCAAAGTTTGACAAGATAATAGCATGGAACCATCAAAAATTATAGATACGTAGGAGACGTATCAGGCCCACCATTGCTTCTCCATAATTCGCAGGCTCATTGTTGTCCAACAACTTGATTGACAAGACAGGATTCCCGTACCACCCAGGAGCAGTACATGCTCTTGTCGACCTGCGAGGTCCAACATGATCTTAAGCTTCATGATCACCATCATTAGCTTCCTTTTCAACTGGTGTTTCCTCGACAAAAATTTCTTTTTACCCTGCGCCACCATCTTGTTGAAGTAGAGGTTCCACAACCTCATCAAGTTCTATCTTCCTCCCACTCAATTCTTTCGAGAGCAACTCTTTCTCAAGAAAAGATCTGTTCTTAGTGACAAACACTTTGCCCTCGGATTTGAGATAGAAGGTATACCCAACTATCTCTTTTGGGTAACCTATGAAGACACACTTTTCCGATTTGGGTTCCATCTTTTCAGGCTAAAACTTCTAGACATAAGCATCACATCCCCAAACTTTAAGAAATGACAACTTTGGCTTCTTGCCATACCACAACTCATATGGTGTCGTCTCAACGGATTTTGATGGTGGTGCCCTATTTAAAGTGAATGTAGTTGTCTCCAATGCATAGCTCCAAAATGATAACGGCAAATCGGTAAGAGACATCATAGAACGCACCATATCTAATAAAGTACGATTACGACATTCGGACACACCATTGCACTGTGGTGTTCCATGCGGTGTCAACTGTGAAACAATTCCACATTGTCTTAAGTGAGCACCAAACTCGTAACTCGGATATTCACCTCATCGATCAGTTCGTAGGAACTTGATCTTCTTGTTATGATGATTTTCAACTTCACTATGAAATTGCTTGACCTTTTCAAACGTTTCAGACTTGTGCTTCATAAAGTAGATATAACCATACCTACTCAAAACGTCAGTGAAGGTGGGAAAATAACGATATCCGCCGCACGCCTCTATGTTCATCGGCCCACACACATCATTATGTATGATCTCCAACAAGTCACTTGCACACTCCATTGTTCCGGAGAATGGAGTCTTAGTCATCTTGCCTATGAGACATGGTTTGCACGTGTCAAGTGATTCAAAATCAAGTGACTCCAAAAGTCCATCAACATGGAGTTTGTTCATGCGCTTTACACCAATATGACCTAAGCGGCAGTGCCACAAGAAAGTGGTGCTATCATTATTAACTCTCCATCTTTTGGTCTCAATGTTATGGACATGAGTGTCATCGCAATCGAGATTCAATATGAACAAACCGCTCATATTGGGTGCATGAGAATAAAAGATATTACTCATATAAATAGAACAACCATTATTCTCTGACTTAAATGAGTAACCATCTCGCAATAAAGAAGATCAAGATATAATGTTCATGTTCAACGCAGGCACTAAATAACAATTATTTAAGTTCATCACTAATCCCGATGGTAACTGAAGTGAGAGCGTGCCGACGGCAATCGCATCAACCTTGTAAACATTTCCCATGCGCATCGTCAATTCATCCTTCGCGAGCCTTCGTTTACTCCGCGGTTCCTGTTCCCAGTTGCAAATGTGAGCACCAAAATCGGTATCAAATACCCACACACTACTACGAGAGCTGGTGAGGTACACATCAATAACATGTATATCAAATATACCTTGTTTGGCGTTGGTCGCCTTCTTATCGGCCAGATACTTGGGGCAGTTTCGCTTCCAGTGACCAGTTCCCTTGCAATAATAACACTCAGTTTCCGGCTTAGGTCTAGCCTTGGGTTTCTTCGTCGGAGGGGCAACAGGTTTGCCACTCTTCTTGGATTTACTCCTCTTTCCTTTATCTTTTTTCTTGAAACTGGTGGTATTATTGACCATCAACACTTGATGCTCTTTCTAGATTTCTGACTCTGCGACTTTCAGCATCGCAAATAGCTCGACGAGTGACTTATTCATCCCTTGCATGTTATAGTTCAACACAAAGCTCTTATAGCTAGGTGGCAGTGATTGAAGAACTTTGTGAGTGATAGCCTCTTGCGGGAGTTCAATCCCCAGCTCAGCTAGACAGTGAGAGTACCCAGACATTCTGAGTATGTGTTCACTGACAGACCCGTTTTCCTCCATTTTGCAAGCATAGGACTTATCGGAGGTCTCATACCTCTCGATCCGAGCATTCTTCTCAAAGATAAACTTCAACTCCTGGAACATCTCATATGCTCCGTGACGTTCAAAATGTCTTTGAAGTCCCAGTTCTAAGCCATACAAAATTGCACATTGAACCAATGAGTAGTCATCCTTACGGGACTGCCAAGCGTTCAAAACATCTTGGGTCGCCGTAGCGGGTGGTGCGTCACCTAACGCAGCACCAAGGACATACTGCTTTTGGCCAGCCGTGAGGATAAGCCTCGGATTACGAGCCCAGTCAACAAAGTTGCTTCCAACATCTTTCAGCTTAGCTTTCTCTAGGAACGTATTAAAATTCAGGGTTGCTGCTGCGCGAGCCATTGATCTACACCATAAAATTTTGAAAAGATTACTTAGATTATGTTAAAGACAATTGAGTTTAGCTAATCACATTACTAATAAACTCCCACTCAAATAGACATCCCTCTTGTCATTCGAGTGTCGCATGCTCCAAATCCACTAACTGAAGTTCGATCATCACATCAGTTGAGATTAGTTTCAATGGTGAAAATCTCCATGTTGATCATATCAACTATATGATTCATGCTCGACCTTTCGGTCTCTTGTGTTCCGAGGCCATGTCTGTACATGCTAGGCTCGTCAAGTTTAACCCTAGTGTTTCGCGTGTGCAATTGTTTTGCACCCATTGTATGTGAACGTTGAGTCTATCACACCCGATCATCATGTGGTGTCTCGAAACGAGGAACTGTCGCAGCGGTGCACAGTCGGGGAGAACACAATTTTGTCTTGAAATTTTAGTGAGCGATCACCTTATAATTCTACCGTCTTCCTAAGCAAAATAAGGTGCATAAAAGTATTAACATCACATGCAAATAAAAAGTAACATGATATGGCCATGAACTTGTGCTTCTTGATCTCCATCACCAAAGCACCAGCATGATCTCCATCGTCACCGACGCAACACCATGATCTCCATCATCATGATCTCCATTGTTGTACTGCCATCGAGGTGGTCGCGCTATCTATGTTGTTACTACTAAAGCTACTGCCTAGCGATACACCAAGAGCATCTGCAAGCGCAAAATAAATTTAAAGACAACCCAATGGCTCATGCCCGTCGCCGTAGCATCGATGTGCAAGTCGATATTTAATTATTACAACATGATCATCTCATACATCCAATATATCATATCATGTCATTGGCCATATCATATCACAAGCATACCCTGCAAAAACAAGTTAGACGCCCTCTAATTTGTTGTTGCATGTTTTACGTGGTTGCTATGGGTATCTAGTATGATCGCATCTTACTTACGCAAAGCCACAACGATGATATGCAAATTGCTATTTAACCTTCTCCAAGGACCGCCTCGGTCAAATCCGATTCAACTAAAGTTGAAGAAACAGACACCCACCAGTCATGTTTATGCAACAAGTTGCATGTCAGTCGATGAAACCAGTCTCTCGTAAGCGTACGAGTAAAGTTGGTCTGGGCTGCTTCAATCCAACAATGTCGCTGAATCAAGAAAAGACTAAGGAGGGCAGCAAGTTGAACATCAACGCCCACAAACTCTTTTGTGTTCTACTAGACATATCATCTGATGCCACTATCGGGGAACGTGGCATGGGAAACAAAAAAATTCCTACGCACACAAAGACCTATCATGGTGATGATCATCTACGAGATGGAGATTGGATCCACATACCCTTGTATATCGCTAAGCGGGAAGCGTTAAGAAAGGAGGTTGATGTAGTGGAACATCTTCGCGATCCAAATCGCTGCCGTCCCATGCTCCGTCCCGATCTAGCGTCGAATGGACGACACCTCCGCGTTCAGCACACATACAGCTCGATGATGATCTTCGCCTTCTTGATCAAGCAAGAGGGGGCAGAAAGGTAGATGAGTTCTCCGGCAGTGCGACGGCGTGACGGTGATGGTGGTGGATCTAGTCGAGCAGGGCTTCGCCTAAGTGTTGGAAATATGCCCTAGAGGCAATAATAATTAGTTATTATTATATTTCTTTGTTCATGATAATCGTTTATTATCCATGCTACAATTGTATTGATTGGAAACACAATACTTGTGTGGATACATAGACAAAACACTGTCCCTAGTAAGCCTCTAGTTGACTAGCTCGTTGATCAAAGATGGTCAAGGTTTCCTGGCCATAGGCAAGTGTTGTTACTTGATAACGGGATCACATCATTCGGAGAATCATGTGATGGACTAGACCCAAACTAATAGACGTATCATGTTGATCGTGTCATTTTGTTGCTACTGTTTTCTACGTGTCAAGTATTTGTTCCTATGACCATGAGATCATATAACTCACTGACACCGGAGGAATGCTTTGTGTGTATCAAACGTCGCAACGTAACTGGGTGACTATAAAGATGATCTACAGGTATCTCCGAAGGTGTTCGTTGAGTTAGTATGGATCAAGACTGGGATTTGTCACTCCGTATGACGGAGAGGTATCTCGGGGCCCACTCGGTAATACAACATCACACACAAGCCTTGCAAGCAATGTGACTTAGTGTAAGTCACGGGATCTCGTATTACGGAACGAATAAAGAGACTTGCCGGTAAACGAGATTGAAATAGGTATGCGTATACCGACGATCGAATCTCGGGCAAGTAACATACCGAAGGACAAAGGGAATGACATACGGGATTATATGAATCCTTGGCACTGAGGTTCAACCGATAAAGATCTTTGGAATATGTAGGATCCAATATGGGCATCCAGGTCCCGCTATTGGATATTGACCGGGGAGTCCCTCGGGTCATGTCTACATAGTTCTCGAACCCGCAGGGTCTGCACACTTAAGGTTCGACGATGTTTTATACGTATTTGAGTTATATGGTTGGTTACCGAATGTTGTTCGGAGTCCCGGATGGGATCACGGACGTCATGAGGGTTTCCGGAATGGTCCGGAGATGAAGATTGATATATAGGATGACCTCATTTGGTTACCGGAAAGTTTTCGGGCATTACCGAAAAAGTTTTGGGCTCATCGGTAGTGTACCGGGAGTGCCGGGAGGGGTGACGGGGACCATCGAGAGGGGTGTCACGCCCCAAGGGGTCTCATGGGCTATGAGAAGAGATAAACCAGCCCCTAGTGGGCTGGAATAAGTTCCCACTAAGGCCCACAAGGTTTGAGAAGGGAAAAACACAAGGTGGAAAGAGTTTCCAAGTGGGAAGGTGGAATCCTACTCCAAGTAGGATTGGAGTAGGACTCCTCCACCTCAAATTTCGGCCAAACCTTGAGGGTTTGAGGCTTCCTCCTCCCCTCCCTCCCTCCTATATATACTGAGGTATTAGGGCTGATTTGAGACAACTTTTGCCCCGGCAGCCCGACCACATACCTCCACGGTTTTACCTCTAGATCGCGTTTCTGCGGAGCTCGGGCGGAACAATGCTGAGATTAGATCACCACCAACCTCCGGAGCGCCGTCATGCTGCCGGAGAACTCATCTACCTCTCCGTCTCTCTTGCTGGATCAAGAAGGCCGAGATCATCGTCGAGCTGTACGTGTGCTGAACGCGGAGGTGTCGTCCGTTCGGCACTAGATCGGAGCGGATCGTGGGATGGATCGCGGGACAGTTCGTGGGACGGTTCGCGGGGCGGATCGAGGGACGTGAGGACGTTTCAATACATCAACCGCGTTTCTTAACGCTTCTGCTGTGCGATCTACAAGGGTACGTAGATCGGAAATCCCCTCTCGTAGATGGACATCACCATGATAGGTCTTCGTGCGCGTAGGAAAAATTTTGTTTCCCATACGACGTTCCTCAACAGTGGCATCATGAGCTAGGTTCATGCGTAGATGTCTTCTCGAGTAGAACACAAAAGTTTTTGTGGGCGGTGATGTGCGTTTTGCTGCCCTCCTTAGTCTTTTCTTGATTCCGCGGTATTGTTGGATCGAAGCGGCTCGGACCGACATTACTCGTATGCTTACGAGAGACTGGTTTCATCGCTACGAGTAACTCCATTGCTCAAAGATGACCGGCGAGTGTCGATTTCTCCAACTTTACTTGAATCGGATTTGACTGAGGAGGTCCTTGGATGAGGTTAAATAGCAATTCATATATCTCCGTTGTGGTGTTTGCGTAAGTAAGATGCGATCCTACTAGATACCCATGGTCACCACGTAAAACATGCAACAACAATTAGAGGACGTCTAACTTGTTTTTGCAGGGTATGCTTGTGATGTGATATGGCCAGCGATGTGATGTGATATATTGGATGTATGAGAAGATCATGTTGTAATAGGAAATATCAACTTGCACGTCGATGGTACGGCAACCGGCAGGAGCCATAGGGTTGTCTTTAAACTAACGTTTGTGCTTGCAGATGCGTTTACTATATTGCTAGGACGTAGCTTTAGTAGTAATAGCATGAGTAGCACGACAACCCCGATGGCGACACGTTGATAGAGATCATGATGATGGAGATCATGGTGTGAAGCCGGTGACAAGAAGATCGTGCCGGTGCTTTGGTGATGGAGATCAAGAAGCACATGATGATGGCCATATCATGTCACTTATGAATTGCATATGATGTTAATCCTTTATGCACCTTATCTTGCTTAGAACGACGGTAGCATTATGAGGTGATCTCTCACTAAAATTTCAAGACGAAATTGTGTTCTCCGCGACTGTGCACCGTTGCGATAGTTCTTCGTTTCGAGACACCACGTGATGATCGGGTGTGATAGACTCAACGTTCACATACAACGGGTGCAAAACAGTTGCACACGCGGAACACTCGGGTTAAGCTTGACGAGCCTAGCATGTGCAGACATGGCCTCGGAACACATGAGACCGAAAGGTCGAGCATGAATCGTATAGTTGATATGATTAGCATAGAGATGCTTACCATTGAAAGTATTCTCGACTCACGTGATGATCGGACTTGAGATAGCGGATTTGGATCATGTACCACTCAAATGACTAGAGAGATGTACTTTTTGAGTGGGAGTTCTTAAGTAATATGATTAATTGAACTAATTGTCATGAATATAGTCTAATGGTCTTTGCGAATTACGATGTTGCTTGCGTTATAGCTCTACTGTTTTTATATGTTCCTAGAGAAAGTTTAGTTGAAAGTTGATAGTAGCAAACTTTGCAGACTGAGTCTGTAAAGCCGAGGATTGTCCTTGTTGCTGCGCAGAAAGCTTATGCCCTTAATGCACCACTCGGTGTTCTGCACCTCGAGCGTCGTCTGTAGATGTTGTGAACATCCGACATACACGTTTCTGATGACTGCACGATAGTTCAGTACAAAATACTTAATGGCTTAGAAGCAAGGCGCCGAAGACGTTTTGAAATGTCACGGAACATAAGAGATGTTCTAAAGAGATGAAATTGTGATTTCATGCTTGTGCCCTTGTTAAGAGGTATGAGACCTCCGACAAGATTCTTTGTCCATGAAGTAGAGGAGAAAAGCTCAATCATTGAGCGTGTGCTCAGATTATCTGAGTACAACAATCGCTTGAATCAAGTGGGAGTTGATCTTCCAGATAAGATAGTGATGGTTCTCCAAAGTCACTGCCACCAAGCTGTGAGAGCTTCGTGATGAACTATAACATATCAAGGATAGATACAATGATCCTTGAGCGATTCGCGATGTTTGACACTGCGAGAGTAGAAATCAAGAAGGAGCATCAATAGTTGATGGTTAGTAAAACCACTAAGTTTCGAGAAAGGCAAGGGCTAGAAGGGATACTTCGTGAAACGGCAAAGCAGTTGCTGCACTAATGAAGAGACCCCAGATTAAACCCAAGCCTGGGACTAAGTGCTTCTGTTATGAGGGGAACGGTCACTGAGGCGGAGCAACTCTAGATACTTGGTAGATAAGAATGTTGGCAAAAGTCAAAAGAAGTATATTTGATATACATGATGTTGATGTGTACTTTACTAGTACTCCTAGTAGCACGAGGGTATTGGATACCGGTTCGGTTGCTAAGTGATTAGTAACACGAAATGAAAGCTACGGCATAAACAGAGACTAGCTAAAGGCGAGGTGACGATACGTGTTGGAAGTGTTTCCAAGGTTGATATGATCAAACGTCGCACGCTCCCTCTACCATCGGGATTGGTGTTAAACCTAAATAATTGTTATTTGGTCCTTGCGTTAAGCATGAACATGATTGGATCGTGTTTATTGCAATACGATTATTCATTTAAGAGAATAATGGTTACTCTATTTGCTTGAATAATCACCTTCAATGGTTTATTGAATCTCGATCGTAGTGTTACACATGTTCATGATATTGGTGCCAAAAGATATGAGGTAATGATGATAGTACCACTTACTTGTGGCACTGCCGCTTGAGTCATGTTGGTATAAATTGCATGAAGAGTCTCCATGCTGATGGATCTTTATACTCACTTGATTTTGAATCACTAGTGACATGCAAATCATACCACATGATCAAAGCCTTGTTTTCATTGAGATGAAACAAGATAGTAACTTGTTGGAAGTGATACATTTTGATGTATGCAGTCCAATGGGTGCTGAGGCACACAGTGGATATCATTATGTTCTTACTTCAATGACGATTTGAGTAGATACAAGAGTATTTACTTAATGAATCACAAGTCTGAAATATTGAAAAGTTCAATTTCTGTTTCGGAGTGAAGTTCGTCGTAACAAGAGGATAAACGGTCTACGATATGATCATAGAAATGAATATCTGAGTTACGAGTTTTGGTACGTAGTTAAGACAATATGGAAATTGTTTCGCAGTTCATGCCACCTCGAACATCATAGTGTGATGATGTGTCTGAATTTCATAGCCACGCACTATTTGGTATGGTGCATGCTATGATGTCTCTTATCGAATTACCACTATCGTTTATGGGTTATGCATTAGAGACAACCGCATTCACTTTAAATAGGGCACCGCGTATTTCCGTTGAGATGACACAGTATAGACTGAGGTTTAGAGAAATCTAAACTATCATTTCTTGAAAGTTTGGGGCTTCGACACTTATGTGAAAAAGTTTCAGTCTGATAAGCTCGAACCCAAAGCGGATAAATGCATCTTCATAGGATATCCAAAACAGTTGGGTACATCTCCTATCTCAGATCCGAAAGCAAAGTGTTTGTTTCTAGAAATGGATCCTTTTCTCGAGGAAAGGTTTCTTTCGAAAGAATTGAGTGATAGGGTGGTAGAACTTGATGAGGTTATTGAACCATCACTTCAACCAGTGTGTAGCAGGGCGCAGGAAGTTGTTCCTGTGGCGCTTACACCAATTGAAGTGAAAGCTGATGATGGTGATCATCGAGCATCGGATCAAGTTACTACAAACCTCGTAGGTTGACAAGGTCGCGTACTACTGTAGAGTGGTACAGTAACCCTGTCTTGGAGGTCATGTTGTTGAGCAAGAGTGAACCTACGAGTTATGAAGAAAGCAATGGTGGGCCTGGATTCCGACAAATGGCTGGAGGCCATGAAATCCGAGAGAGGATCCATGTATGAAAACAAAGTGTAGACTTTGGAAGAACTACTTGATGGTCATAGGACTATTGAGTAAAGATGGATCTTTAAAAGGAAGACAGACGATGATGGTGATAAGTCACTATTAAGAAAAGCTCGACTTGTCGCAAAGATGTTTCCGACAAGATCAAACAGTTGACTACGATGAGACTTTCTCACTCGTAGCAATGCTAAAACTCTGTTAGAATTATGTTAGTTGTTGCTGCATTATTTATGAAATATTGCACATAGGATGTCAAAACATTGTTTCCTCGACGGTTTCCTTGAGCAAACATTGTATGTGATACAACCAGGAGGTTTTGTCGATCCTAAAGATACTAGCAAGTATGCAAGCTCCAGCAATCCTTCAATGGACTGGTGCAAGCATCTCGGAGTTGGAATATACACTTTGATGAGATGATCAAAGATTTTGGATTTGTACAAGGTTTATGAGAAACTTGTATTTCCAAAGAAGTGAGTGGGAGCACTATAGAATTTCTGATAAGTATATGTGGTTGACATATTGTTGATCAGAAGTAATGTAGAATTTCTGTGAAGCATAAAAGGTTGTTTGAAAGGAGTTTTTCAAAGGAATACCTGGATTGAGCTACTTGAACGTTGAGCATCAAGATCTATGGAGATAGATCAAAACGCTTAATAGAAGTTTCAACAAGATGCATGCCTTGACAAGTTTTTGAAGGAATTCAAAATAGATCAGCAAAGAAGGAGTTCTTGACTGTGTTGTAAGGTGTGAATTTGAGTAAGACTCAAAACCCGACCACGGCAGAATAAAGAGAATAGACGAAGGTCGTCTTCTATGCCTTAGCCGTAGACTCTAAAGTATGCCATGCTGAGTACCGCACCTGATGTGTGCCTTGCAGCAAGTCTGTTAAGAGGTACACAGAGTGATCTAGGATTGAATCACTGATCAGCGGTCAAAGTTATCCTTAGTAACTAAATAGACTAAGGAATTTTTCTCGATTATGGAGGTGGTTAAAGAGTTCGTCGTAAAGGGTTACGTCGATGCAAGCTTTGACACTAATCCGAATAACTATGAGTAGTGAAACGGATTCGTATAGTAGAGTAGATATTTGGAGCATTTCCGAATAGCACGTAGTAGCAGCATCTATAAGATGACATAAAGATTTGTAAAGAACGCACGGATCTAAAAGTTTCAGAACTGTTGACTAAAACCTCTCTCACGAGCAAGACTGATCAGACCCCAGAACTATATGGGTGTTGGATTCGTTGAAATCACATGGTGATGTGAACTAGAATATTGACTCTAGTGCAAGTGGGAGACTGCTGGAAATATGCCCTAGAGGCAATAATAATTAGTTATTATTATATTTCTTTGTTCACGATAATCGTTTTTTATCCATGCTATAATTGTATTGATTGGAAACACAATACTTGTGTGGATACATAGACAAAACAGTGTCCCTAGTAAGCCTCTAGTTGACTAGCTCATTGATCAAAGATGGTCAAGGTTTCCTGGCCATAGGCAAGTGTTGTTACTTGATAACGGGATCACATCATTAGGAGAATCATGTGATGGACTAGACCCAAACTAATAGACGTAGCATGTTGATCGTGTCATTTTGTTGCTACTGTTTTCTACGTGTCAAGTATTTGTTCCTATGACCATGAGATCATATAACTCACTGACACCGGAGGAATGCTTTGTGTGTATTAAACGTCGCAACGTAACTGGGTGACTATAAAGATGCTCTACAGGTATCTCCGAAGGTGTTCGTTGAGTTAGTATGGATCAAGACTGGGATTTGTCACTCCGTATGACGGAGAGGTATCTCGGGGCCCACTCGGTAATACAACATCACACACAAGCCTTGCAAGCAATGTGACTTAGTGTAAGTCACGGGATCTTGTATTACGGAACGAATAAAGAGACTTGCCGGTAAACGAGATTCAAATAGGTATGCGTATACCGACGATCGAATCTCGGGCAAGTAACATACCAAAGGACAAAGGGAATGACATACGGGATTATATGAATCCTTGGCACTGAGGTTCAACCGATAAAGATCTTCGGAATATGTAGGATCCAATATGGGCATCCAGGTCCCGCTATTGGATATTGAACGGGGAGTCCCTCGGGTTATGTCTACATAGTTCTCGAACCCGCAGGGTCTGCACACTTAAGGTTCGACGATGTTTTATACGTATTTGAGTTATATGGTTGGTTACCGAATGTTGTTCGGAGTCCCGGATGGGATCACAGACGTCACGAGGGTTTCCAGAATGGTCCAGAGACGAAGATTGATATATAGGATGACCTCATTTGGTTACCGGAAAGTTTTCGGGCATTACCGAAAAAGTTTTGGGCTCATCGGTAGTGTACCGGGAGTGCCGGGAGGGGTGACGGGGACCATCAAGAGGGGTGTCACGCCCCAAGGGGTCTCATGGGCTATGGGAAGAGATAAACCAGCCCCTAGTGGGATGGAATAAGTTCCCACTAAGGCCCACAAGGTTTGAGAAGGGAAAAACACAAGGTGGAAAGAGTTTCCAAGTGGGAAGGTGGAATCCTACTCCAAGTAGGATTGGAGTAGGACTCCCCCACCTCAAATTTCGGCCAAACCTTGAGGGTTTGAGGCTGCCTCCTCCCCTCCCTCCCTCCTATATATGCTGAGGTATTAGGGCTGATTTGAGACAACTTTTGCCATGGCAGCCCGACCACATACCTCCACGGTTTTACCTCTAGATCGTGTTTCTGCGGAGCTCGGGCGGAGCCCTGCTGAGATTAGATCACCACCAACCTCCGGAGCGCCGTCACGCTGCCGGAGAACTCATCTACCTCTCCGTCTCTCTTGCTGGATCAAGAAGGCCGAGATCATCGTCGAGCTGTACGTGTGCTGAACGCGGAGGTGCCGTCCGTTCGGCACTAGATCGGAGCGGATCGTGGGACGGATCGCGGGACGGTTCGTGGGACGGTTCGCGGGGCGGATCGAGGGACGTGAGGACGTTCCACTACATGAACCGCGTTTCTTAACGCTTCTGCTGTGCGATCTACAAGGGTACGTAGATCGGAAATCCCCTCTCGTAGATGGACATCACCATGATAGGTCTTCGTGCGCGTAGGAAAATTTTTGTTTCCCATGCGACGTTCCCCAACACTAAGCACCGCTGGAAACTAGACTAGAGAAGAAACGAATCTAGAGAGAGGGCAGCACGTGGCTGTTTGTTGTGTCTCAAAACCTCTAGTATATATACGAGGATAGGAGAGGAGGCAGCCTTGGCCCCTCCTCCAAGGAGAGGGGTCGGCCGAACCAAAGGAAGAGTCCACCTTCCTTGTGGGAAGGTGGACTACTTTGGGAGGACTCCTCCTTCCCTTCCTTTTAAAAGTCATTTACCCTTTTATCTCTTCTCCAAGCCGCAGGGGCCTTTGAGAGAGGCTTTGACCAGCCCACCAGGGGCTGGTCCACCTCTTCTCTCAACCCACAAGGCTCTTGGGTCGTCACACCCCTCTCGGTGGTCCCCCGGCACCCTCCCGGTACTCACGGTACACTACCGATGAGCCCGAAACCTTTCCGGTGACCAAAAGAGGACTTACTATATATCAATCTTTACCTCTGGACCATTTTGGAGCTCCTCTTGATGTCTAGGACCTCATCCGGGACTCCAAACAACCTTCGGTCACCAACACCGATAACTCAACTATACCAAAACATCATCGAACCTTAAGTGTGCAGACCTTGCGGGTTCGAGAACTATGCATACATGACCGAGAGACTCTCTGGTAAATATCCAATAGCAGGACCTGGACGTCCATATTGGATCCTACATATTCTACAAAGATCTTATCGGTTGAACCTCTATGTCAAGGATTCACCCAATCCCGTATACCATTCCCTTTGTCCTTCGGTATGTTACTTGCCCGAGATTCGATCGTTGGTATCAACATACCTATTTCAATCTCGTTACCGGCAAGTCTCTTTACTCGTTCCATAGTACAAGATCACGTGGCTAACTCTTTAGTCACATTGCTTGCAAGGCTTGTTTGGTGATGTTGTATTATCGAGTGGGCCCTGAGATACCTCTCCGTCACACAGAGTGATCCATGGTAACTCAACGGATACCTTCGGAGATACCTGTAGAGCACCTTTATAGTCACCTAGTAACGTTGCAACGTTTGATACACACAAGGCATTCCTCCGGTGTCAGTGAGTTACATGATCTCATGGTCATAGGAATGTATACTTGACATGCAGAAAACAATAGCAACAAAATGACACGATCATATGCTACGTTTATAGTTTGGGTCTTGTCCATCACATCATTCTCCTAATGATGTGATCCCGTCATCAAGTGACAACACTTGTCTATGGCTAGGAAACCTTAACCATCCTTGATCAACGAGCTAGTCAACTAGAGGCTCACTACGGACATTGTTTTGTCTATACATCCACACATGCATTTATGTCTCCATTTAATACAATTATAGCATGGATAATAGACGATTATATTGAAACAGGAAATATAATAATAACTATTTTATTATTGCCTCTAGGGCATATTCCCAACAGAGATTTGTGTGTAGATACCTCATAGATCTTGACTTGATCTTCCCCGGCAACGGCGCCAGAAATCTTGCTGCTCCTCGCTGATGCGTTGATTTCCCTCCAAGCTTAAAGGGTGATGTAGCACATCAACAACAAGTATTTCCATCAGTTAAGAAACCAATGTATCAATCCAGTAGGAAAGACCCATAAGACTATGTGATCAGCACCTGCACACAAATAGAAAATCCTCGCAACCCAATGCATGGAGGGTTTGAGTAAGGATAGATTAATAGATTCAAGTAATAGTGATAGAAAATAGAACACATCAAGGTATTTTTTTTGGTTTTTTGATAATATGGATCTGAAAATAAAAGAGCAAATAAAATAGAAATGCAGGTAGCAAAGTAGAGATTGCAAATAGATGATGTGAAGTAGACCCGGGGGGCGTATGTTTCACTAGTGGCTTCTCTCGAGAAAATAACAAACGGTGGGTAGACAAGTTACTGTTGTAAAATTGATAGAAGAGCAAATAATTATGACGATATTCAAGACAATGATCATGTCTATAGGCATCACGTCCAATACAAGTAGACCAGCTTTTGCCTACATCTACTTCTATTACTCCAGACATCGACCGCTATCCAGCATGCCTGTAGTGCATTGAGTTCATGGAGAAACGGAGTAATAAATTAAGAACGATGACATGATGTAGACAAGATCTATTCACATAGGAATAGACCCCCATCGTTTTATCCTTGATAGCAACGGTACATGCGTGTCATGTCTCTTTCTGTCACTGAGATTGAGCACCGCAAGATCGAACCCATCACAAAGCACCTCTTCCCATTGCAAGATAAAAGATCAAGTTGGCCAGACAAAAACCAAATATCAAAGAAGAAATATGAGGCTATAATAATCAAGCATGAATATGTTTTCATAGATCTGATCATAAACTCACAATTTATCGGATCCCAACAAACACACCACAAAAAAAAGAGTTACATCATATGGATCTCCAAGAGACCATTGTATTGAGAAATAGAACGAGAGAGAAAGCCATCTAGCTACTGCCTACGGACCCGTAGGTCTGATATGAACTACTCACGCATTATCGAAGGAGCACCAATTAGGATGGGGAACCCCTCCGTGACCGTGTTCCTCTCCGGAATGGGCTCTAGATTGGATTTCGTGGTTCTAGAACTTGCGGCGGCTAAAACAATTTTTCGTCGACTCCTCTAGGGTTTTGTGAATGTTGAGGTATTTATAGAGCTCAGAGGCGGTGGAGGAGGTGCGCAAGGGCCCCACTAGACACCAGGCCGCGCCAGGGGCCTCTCGCGCGCCCTGATGTCTAGTGGGCCCATGGACCTTGTCTGCTGCTCAATCTTGGCTCCCAAGTTTCTTATGGTCTAAAAAAATCTCCGTAAAGTTCCGTGGCATTTGGACCTCATTTGATATGGATTTTCTATGAAGAAAAAACAGCAAAAAACAGTAACTAGCTCTAGGCACTATGTCAATAGGTTAGTCCCAAAAGATGATAGAAAGTTACTATAAAATGATCATAAAACATTGAAGAACGATAACAGAATAGCATGGAACAATAAAAAAAATAGATACATTGGAGTCGCATCATTGGCCCTACGCGTGCCTTGCCAAGCAAGGGCTCCGTCATGAGCTCTCATGCCCCCTTTGCAACTAGTGCTATGAAACGACCAAACACGTCCTTCTCCAGTGTGTACCTGCGAAGTTTAGCTCGGTGTGCTTCGCTCGATTGGCCTCAGCTGCCTTGTGCCTTCTTCAATGGAACATATTCTTCCATGGTGGTCTTCGTGGCAGCAGTTGATCCCTCCCAAGATGCAAAATGAAATAAATTAAATCACTATCTACACCCTTAGATGTGTTTGGCTTGAGAGAAATAGGAGGGTATTCAAGAACGAATCCCTCCTGCCTCTGTAGTTGTCGATAAGGTCCACGATCTTATCATTCGATCGAAGACATTCCAGTCTTCCAGATACATTTATTTAAGCGATAAGTAATGAGTGTGGTTAGGTCTGAGTCAGTTAAGACTTAATCAACTCTCATTTAGTTACATAACATGCAAGAAAGAAAAAAGGATAATTGAATAGAAAATATTGCATTGATCTTAATATAAAGATCTTAGAAATATAGTATTGACCGAGACATAATCAAGTCTCGCTCAATTAGGATTTAGCAAGGCTGATAAGTAAGAGCATCTACAACCGGACCCCTCATATCTGTCTTAAATGTCCGGACTGGCCGCCTGTTCACTCACCGGTCATGAAATTTCGACCGAGCCGGGTGCCTCAAACGCCTGAGCTGACCAGCACCCCTCATTTGCACAACCCAGATACGGGCAGATATGGGCACGCCCGCCACGTCGGACTAGATAGACCTACTCCGTCGTAAATTGCACCAAATTTACCCCGCAAAACTGTTGGATCCATTTGCTCTTTCCTCTCTTCTTCCTCCTCCCCGCCGTCAGTATTGCAACTTCATCGTCGCGCGCGCTCCACATCCATTTCTAGCTTGTGCTCCGCCAGCTCCGGTAGAGTAGTCCTCCATCCCGTCCTCGCCACGGGGTCGTCGCCGCCGGCCCGGAAGCCACCGCGGTAGGTCCGGCAACTCCCCGGTTCCGCCTTGCACTGGATGTGTTCAACACATTTTTTGGTCGGATTTTTTATGAATTTTTCGTGGGGCTGCAATGATGTGGCAATCAGAAACTTTATGGTAGCTCATGACATGTTGTGTTAGTTTACACGATATGATTGTCAAGGATGAGGGTGGTGTTGCAGCTCAAACAAATGATTTTGAAGCACCTCGATAACAACATGAAATCCCGGAAGGTCAGATGTCGCTTAGCTTATGAACTTTGTGCACATGCATCAGAATCTCTGAGATCATCAAATACACACGCAACTACTTAATGATCTAGTAAAGCACATGTGGATCCATAATGGAAACCAAAGAGTACATGATTGATTGTGTACTTCAAATAAATTTGATATAAACACTATTTATATTCAATACTAACATTTATTATTCACGTGCGATAATGGTTTCCGTGATCGGTTTTGTATGATCTTGAGAGTTTAATTTGAGATATGCGAATGCGAGGAGCGAAATACCAAGGACCATCCAAATACGTCGGTGAAACGTGCACAACACGCGTCCGCGGTCATATAAAAAGCCAGATTTACCGAATTCGGGTGTAGATGCTCTAATTTACTAGATTCGAGGGGTATTAAAACAGGGGAATGATGCTCGTCCAAGATCATTGGCCGCTGCATAGCATTTTCGCCCAAGTATGAATTATTAGGGGCAGCTGAGGAATTCCCAAAACCGGAAGCTGCTGTCAGTGGTGATGCAGCGGATAGAGGTGGACAGATCACGCTGATGTGTAGATCACCGGTAGCGCGTCCACGGTTCGGTAGGTTGGACCGTGTCCACCGATGAACGAAAAGGGTCCCGCTTCCGAGCCTGGTCATCCATCCCACCAACTCCCCACCCGTCACCAGCTCCTCCCACGAAGCAATCGGGCAAAATAATAAAGTGGAGGCGAACGAGGACAAGTCGCGCCATCCCGCCTCGCCGGCTATAAAACCCGCGCCAACCCCCGCTAGCTCACCAGCTCTCCACCAAGAGCTACCAAACGCCCTGCTTTAATTTTAATCATCGCCGCTGTTGCTTCTCCCACGCGCGTTCCACGTACATCGCTCGTTTTTCTTGCGCCTAGTAGTCTGTCTGCCCGCCAGATCTGCATCCGCGGAGATGAAGATCACGGTACGGGGATCGACGGTCGTGGTGCCGGCGGAGGAGACGCCGCGGCTCCGGCTGTGGAACGCCAACCCGGACCTGGTCGTGCCGCGGTTCCACACCCCGAGCGTCTACTTCTTCCGGCGCGGCGCGGGGGAGGAGGAGGCGGACCGCTACTTCGACGCGGAGCGGATGCGCCGGGCGCTGGCGGAGGCGTTGGTGCCCTTCTACCCGATGGCGGGGCGGCTGGCCCGCGACGAGGACGGGCGCGTGGAGATCGACTGCAACGCGGAAGGGGTGCTCTTCGTGGAGGCCGACGCGCCCGACGGCACCGTCGACGACTTCGGCGACTTCGCGCCCACCATGGACCTCAAGCGCCTCATCCCCGCGGTCGACTTCACCGGGGGCATCTCCTCCTACCCGCTCCTCGTGGCCCAGGTAACCATGAATGTCACTCCGTGATTTTTCCCACACGCGAGGAACAGAGTATGGACGTGCCGACGAAGCAGAGCACACCGCGTGCGGTCGCGTATGGCACTGGATTTGACCAGGGTTGGGTACGGTAGAAATGGACGGTCCAGCGTCGCTTTCAGCAACAGTCTAGGTCGTCGGCGCCGCATGACATGGAGGCGACCCTGTCAGGTCGACCCGTCCGTGAGGCTAAGGAAATGGAACGAGGCATGACTGACTTCTGTTTTGCCTTTTTAGCGCAGCTTTGCAAATATCTGCGTGTCAGCCTCTTGCCGTTAGCTGTCGGTCAACAATGCACCGGAATGATCTTTCAAATTATAATTGAAATAGGGCATCCCTGGACTTGTTTAGCGCCCTCTCTTTCAAAAAGAAATCCTCATTGTCAGGCCACCCTGAATTTCACACCTCGCGTCAGGCTTTATTCTTCTGTCCTTACCACTCCAAAAGCGGTAGCATCATGTTCTTCCTTCGTAAGAATATGTATCATTGATGAGGTTGCGTGATTACGCGTTCAATTTATGTAGAATTGTCGGCATGGGTCTTTTTTTTGTGAAGATTGAAATTGTACCGGTGGAATTTCATAGCAGCTTGCATACATTACAAGTTTGGATTTATCATTGCAGTTCGGCACCATATTACGTATTAGATGGAATTATCTTTCCGCAGGTTTTTTTTTGAAAAGGAGGAAACGAGCCTCCGGCCTCTGCATCAATCAATGCATGCAGCCATATTATTAAAAATAAACGTAAAGTATGTGTTGTCCACAAATCTCTGAACCTGAGTACAAAAATTAAACAAATAAATTGCCCATCCGGCTCAACTGATAACAGACTATGATGCCTATACACCTAGCCTATTATTAGCACGCCATCCAAATCGGTTGAAGATAACCCGAGCGGCCGTCTCCCATCGGTTGCACCCAATATCCATAAGATCCCTGGAGTCCACATGACTGAGTAACGACCACATACGGATCCAGGACGTTGCTCTGAAAATAACCTGAAGTGTTTTCAGCATCTCGGAATCATCTTTCCGCAGGTCTTTATATTAGGTAATACTTCTAAGATCTTTATATTAGGTAATACTTCCTCGGTTTCTAAATAATTGTAGTTAGGGAGAACTAGTCTAGTTTTCCTCAACTATAATTATTTAGATATGGAGGGAGTAAAACACATGTCAACAATTGATTATAGATTCCTGTTAAGCTGATCGTAATGGAAATATTATAGGTAGTATCATGCATGCTAATAAGACATATTTGATGAGGTGACATATAATTAGATGAAGTAAGAAAGGGTTGAGTATCATATATTTAATGAACTTCTCTATGATACTAACCTATGATATTATGCATTACAGATGTAATATCATACACTAGTATCATATGTATGATATTCGTATATCATACTCCCCAACCAGCCTTACACAAATGTCTACAAAACAACTTGCCGATGTGGTCCTTGAGTGCATGAATTATCGTCTGAATTATCGAATTGTCTTTTCTTCGGGAGCATGCAAATTGCATGCCTTAATACAAGAAATGCTGACAAGCCCTCACCATAGCCCGCAGTCCAACTCCAACACACACCATACAACCACAACATTGGCAAAGCCGCGTCTTGCCTATTGTCGATCACCTCCGAAGAGCGACAACTCCCATTGAGTTGTCCTTGTCGAGGCACCTACCACCCTTGAAGGCCTAAAGGAGTCGGCAAGCGGACGGTGGGACTCCGACAACTCTATGAAATCCATTTTCTTAGACTCATCCGCGATAGCGTACATTGCGTGCCTGAAGAACAACCCAAAACAGCGGCAAACACCGTAGGAACAGATAATAGAACCTCCAAGCCAAGTCTCCAAAGTGATACTCCCAGCAGAGGAACGATGTCGAGGATGCCCCATCGCTAATCCAGATCTGAATTAGGCTTGGGTTCCTCGGCAGCGGCGGCAAGGGCAGCTAGGGTTCTGTTGTGTCGCCTCAGAGAGGGAAATGAGGCCGGGGTAATTTGAGTGGTTTGACGATTGCTCCACATGAGATAAGTGTTACAATTTGGTCCTTTTGTTTCGTACCGAGTGCATGAATTATCAAGCAGTTCAATTGTAGTGTTGGTGCTTGTACATGTGAAGTACCATCCAATTGTTAAGAGGGGCCAATCCAACGTCTCTAAAAAAGTCGGGAGAATTAATTCTGATAGCAGATTTCACTTAAATAAGAATCATCCTTCCCGTCATAAATAAACAAATCCATAAGAACCGTGACGAGAGCGTCGAGTGAGTGACCAACTTGAGTCCGATGACTCGTTGTTGAGTTTTTCTCTACTACCGTAAGTTTTGCTTGAATCCGACGAGGGAGGGGTGGTGACGGCGATGTGACTTCGACTCTCTTCGGTGCTTGTAGTCTTTTACTCGTTGTCAGGTAGTCCGCTGATCTGCATGTGATTTTTATTATTTCTAATGTCCCTTGTACTATTATGATTGAAGTTGTCAGGTAGTCCGCTGATCTGCATGTGATTTTTATTATTTCTAATGTCCCTTGTACTATTATGATTGAAGATGAATAGATTGAAATTTTTCAAAAAAACACGAACAAAAACCAATATGCTCGGGTAATATCTTCATAAGGTTGACAGATCATAATCTTGTGCAACATCGCAACCGCAGCAAAACGATAAATAAATCTGGTCACTTGCTGCATGTAATTTGCTTCGGACGCACATTACATGTCGGTTGCGAGAAAGTGATTGCCTAGCTGGAATGCTGGTGACTTTTCTTGTGTTAGGAGCAAGCAACCTATGATTGATCTTTCTATCACGGTCTGAATGCTGCTGGAGAGCAGTAGCTATCGTTTTTGGTGGAGCCTTGCGTACTGCAATTTGATTGTGCATTATGCGTCCGACTTCAGTTTTTGCGATCACAAGGTGTCACGAGTCGTGATCACGGCCTTAAGAGGCTTTGGTGTTATCTTGAGTGGTCATTTGCCATATGCAAGCCTGGATGGAGCGTATTTTTTTTCCTGAACAAAATTGAATATTGCTAGTAAGGCGAAGAATGCGATAGAAAATAATTAAAATCGGTGACACATGCTCCAGTTGTGCTAGTAGTACGATGGCTGTCAACCAAACTCGCTACGTAGTAATTTTATTTGCATGCTGCGGTATCTGACTCGCGCGATTTTGCTGCAGGTGACCCACTTCAAGTGCGGAGGCGTCGCCCTCGGCATAGGCATGCAGCACCACGTCGCTGACGGCTTCTCCGGCCTGCACTTCATCAACTCATGGGCCGACCTCTGCCGCGGCGTGCCGATTGCCGTCATGCCGTTCATTGACCGCACCCTCCTCCGCGCACGCGACCCGCCGACCCCGTCCCACCCGCACATCGAGTACCAGCCCGCGCCCGCCATGCTGGACTCGGAGGAGCCGCAGGCCCTCACCGCCAAGCCGGAAGCGCCACCCACGGCTGTGGACATCTTCAAGCTGTGCCGCGCCGACCTCGGCCGCCTCCGCGCCCAGCTCCCCACGGGCGAGGGCGCGCCGCGGTTCAGCACCTACGCGGTGCTCGGGGCGCACGTGTGGCGGTGCGCGTCCCTGGCCCGTGGCCTGTCCCCAGAGCAGCCCACCAAGCTGTACTGCGCCACGGACGGGCGGCAGCGGCTGCAGCCCGCGCTCCCGGAGGGCTACTTCGGCAACGTCATCTTCACCGCCACGCCGCTCGCGGTGGCGGGCAAGGTGACTGGCTCGCTGGCGGACGGCGCGACCACGATCCAGGCGGCGCTGGAGGTGATGGACAACGAGTACTGCCGCTCGGCGCTGGACTACCTGGAGATGCAGCCTGACCTGTCGGCGCTGGTCCGCGGCGCGCACACGTTCCGGTGCCCCAACCTCGGGCTCACCAGCTGGGTGCGCCTGCCCATTCACGACGCCGACTTTGGCTGGGGCCGGCCCGTGTTCATGGGCCCCGGCGGCATCGCGTACGAGGGGCTCGCCTTCGTGCTCCCCAGCGCCAGCCGCGACGGCAGCCTGTCGGTGGCCATCTCGCTGCAGGCCGAGCATATGGAGAAGTTCCGGAAGATGATCTTTGACTTCTGATCAAAGGAATAAAACAAGCGTCCAGCGCGCAACGCAGAAACAAACAAGCAGCACCGGAGTAATTGTAGGATGCAGCAATGATTCTTTGATTACACACGTAGTTCCTGCACGTTTTCCCTTCCCTCTTTCCACTTTGGGCAAGACGAATTTTGTGCATCTTTATCAAATTTCCGACAAATGTATCTATTTAATGAACATGTCAATGCATGCAAACATATGAAGTTTTTTCTTTTGCGGGTGATGTGATAATATACACGCGCTCTTGCGCACGCCTTGGAAACTTGGAGATAATTACCTACTGCCACCGCCATCGTCCTCCAAACATGCCCATCTAGATTATTACCTTTGTAGTTAAAAAACAGAGGACATACATGTCATTGTACAATATAAAACCTGGATTGCAGTTTATATAATCTGACCTCCAAACATGTCCATCTAGATTATTCTTATAAACCAGATTATATAATCTATCTTCATAATCCAGATTATTATAATCTATTATGATTCCAAACAGGGCCTTAAGTTGACCGACGTGCTTCTTCAGAGTGGGCTGGTCCGAGACTATCAGTTTGAAGTGAGCTGTTTAGGAAAGGAAAAAAAAAGTTCCAAAGTGAACCGTATGAATTAGGGCACTGCTACGCGTCTTCAGGCAGTAAACATCCGTCTAACTCCTGACACGCGGCTCGGTCACCTTCCCGACACATCAATTCCTAAACAACAAACTAGTTGCAAAAAACAACCGTTGACGGACCGATCTCCTAGCACGTCCCGTTTCCCCTCACCCACTCATTAATTCTTAAAATAATGACCGCTTTTGCAGAAACAACGATTGTGTTGCAGAAACAATTCCTGAAACAACGATCATGTTGCAAAGATAATTTTTGCAACTCCTGAAATAACGACCGCGTTGCAGAAAGTGGAGAGGGATGGATGGTGCGAGGTTAGAGGAGAGGGAGAGGGAGGAGAGGGGAAGAGCGATCTGGAGAGGGATAGATGGCAACGATGTTAGAGGAAAGGGAGAGGGAGGAGAGGGAAAGTGGAGGAGATGCACAAGAAGAGGAGGCGGGGCGTGCCTTCTCACCGGCGGGCGGCGACACGAGTGGTCGCTTGGGATGCAGCGGCGAACGAGTAGAAAGAGAGAGAGAGAGAGGATAAGGTGTGATGCTGTGAAGCTTTCTGAAGATAAGAAGAGGAGGCGGGGCGTGCCTTCTCACCGGCGGGCGGCGACACGAGTGGTCGCTTGGGATGCAGCGGCGAACGAGTAGAAAGAGAGAGAGAGAGGATAAGGCGTGGGGCTTAGAGAACACGTGACGAGCGTAGAAGGGGCGGACGGAACACACCGATCCGTCAGTTGAACATAAGCTTTTTCCTATGAACTATCCTACAAAATTACAAATTTCATTGGAAAATGCTTTACCTTCAAGACGCAAGCGCTATACACGTGCATACACTCACCCCTATGAATGCACATACGTACATGCTATCCCTATGAGCACCTCCGAGATACTGAGCCACATATCATCTTGAGATTTATGAAGTTATCGTAGGCATCTCGTCATCGATGGAAATATCTCCTCCCACTAAAAGCATATCGTCAAAAATCCTGAAATAAATTCACGAATAATGCAAGCACCACGACTTGAACCCTCGTGAGCTCGGGATACGACTGTCCCTATAACCATCTAACCACATGTTGTTTTGTCAATGTGATGCGTCTTTTTGTGACGTGACTGTTGTAAATGTTTTCTGCAATATCGTTTGTGTTATAAAATTTTCTTCTGCAACGACACTCATGTAGGGATGGCAATGAGTACCCATTATCCAGGTACCCTGCGGGTAGAAACCCTATTAGGGTAAGGGTATGGGACAAAAATTTAGTCATGTGTATATAAATAGAAAAATCGGAAATTCATCGGGTAGAGCGGGTACGAGTATGAGATCATATAACCCATACCCACATACCCATGTACCCATATAAAATTTATGTAAACTCAATATTATCTCTACACTCTACACTATATGTCAAGAGTTTGTGAAATGAAAATGTATGACTATGTGTTGTTGTTTATAAGTATATGTTGTTGTTGTAATCATTTTTGTAAACTATGATTATATGTTGTTGTTTATGACTATAAGTTGTTTAGATTGTTGATTTGCAAACATGGGTAATTTTACCTGCAGTTATCTGTCTACACTGTCGGGTAACGGGTATAAGAAAAATTGTACCCGCTGACAAATATGGGTAAGTGTGATGGGTATGCTCGCGGGGGGGGGGGGGGGGGGGGGTGTTAACGATAATGGGGTGGATCCGCCCATACCCATACCCTACGGGTGCCATCCCTACACTCATATTACATGTTAATACACACAAAACTATGAATAATTTTTTTCGGGTGTTATGAATAATATACACACGCTCTCTTGCGTGCTCCTAAATAAGGTTAACCAACGTGCTTCATCACAGTGGGCCGAAGTGAGGTGTTTCCTTAGAAGAAGAAAAAAGGTGAGTGTAGGCACCGACACGCCTTCCCAAATTTGGGTCGATCGCCTAGCTGCTGCCTGATTAGAGCATGGTTAATAGTATAGCCAGCTGTTGGTTATAAGCCATTGTCATGTCATCTATAGTCCATCTTATAGTCAACATGTACAATAGTTGATTAGAAAACTATACTGCTTTTTTATGATATGGCCCACCTTTCACTTTCACAAAGTGTCTAGGAGCACGTGCTAGAGCCCGCTTACCTTCTCTCTCGTCTTCTCTTTCTTCCAACTAAGTGTTGGGGGACGTCGCATGGGAAACAAAAATTTACCTACGCACACGCAAGACCTATCATGGTGATGATCATCTATGATAGGGGAGATCCGGTCCACATACCCTTGTAGACTGCTAAGCGGGGAGCATTAAGAAACGTGGTTGATGTAGTCGAACGTCTCCGCGATCCGAATCGCAAGCGTCTCATGAACTCTGCCCCGATCTAGTACCGAACCGACGACACCTCCGTGTTCACCACACGTACAACTCGATGACGATCTCCGCCTTCTTGATACAGCAAGAGAGACGAAGAGGTAGCTGAATCCTCCGGCACCACGACGGTGTGGCGGTGATGGTGGTGGAGCTACTCCGGCAGGGCTTCACCATGTTGTACCGAGCTAGCTACGAGGTGTCACGAAGTGGTGGAGGGAGAGAGGGCTGCACTATGGTTTGGGGTCCAAAAAGTCTCTCAAACCTCCACTATATATAGGTGGAACAAGAGGGAGGGTTGCCTTGCCTCCTACTCAAAGTAGGAGGGTTCGGCCGAGCCAAGGGGAGGAGTCCTCCTCTATGTCAAGGATTTAGTTAATCCCCGAGATACCTCTCCGTCATACGGAGTGACAAATCCCAGTCTTGATCCATGCTAACTCAACGGACACCTTCGAAGATGCCTATAGAGCACCTTTATAATCACCTAGTTACGTTCCGACGTTTGATACACCCAAGATATTCCTCCGGTGTTAGTGAGTTACATGATCTCATGGTCATAGGAACGTATACTTGACATGCAGAAAACAATAGCAACAAAATATCACGATCACATGCTACGTTTATAGTTTGGGTCTTATCCATCACATCATTCTCATAATGATGTGGCCCTGTTATCAAGTGATAACACTTGTCCATGGCCAGGAAACCTTAACCTTCTTTGATCAACGAGCTAGTCAACTAGAGGCTCACTAGGGACATTGTTTTGTCTATATATCCACACATGCATTTGTGTTTCCATTCAATACAATTATAGCATGTATAATAAACGACTATCTTGAAACAGTAAATATAATAATAACTATTTTATCATTGCCTCTAGGGCATATTTCTAACAGTATCCCACTTGCACTATAGTCAATAATCTAGCTTCACATCTCTATGTGATTTCCCGTGTAATGAATCTAACACCTATACAGTTCTGGTGTTGATCATGGTTTGCTCGTGGAAGAGGCTTAGTCAGCGGATCTGCAACATTCAGATCCGTGTGCACTTTGCAAATATTTATGTCCTCCTCCTTGATGTAATCACGGATGGCATTGAAGCGTCACTTTATGTGTCTGGTCCTCTTGTGAAACCTTGGTTCCTTGGCTAGAGCAATGACACCAGTGTTGTCAGAGAACAAATTTATTGGATCAAGTGCACTCGGCACAACTCCAAGATCTGACATGAACTGCTTCATCCGGACACCCTCCTTAGCCGCCTCCGAAGCAACTATGTACTCCGCTTCACATGTAGAATCAGCTATGACGCTTTGCTTGGAACTGCACCAGCTTACCACACCCCCATTGAGAATAAATATGTATCTCGTTTGAGACTTAGAGTCATCCGATCGGTGTCAAAGCTTGCATCGACGTAACTCTTTACGACGAGCTCTTCGTACCTCCATAAACGAGAAACATTTCCTTAGTCCTTTTCAGGTATTTCAGAATATTCTTGAATGTTATCTAGTGCTCCACTCCTGGATTACTTTGAACCCTGCCTGCCATACTTATGGCAAGGCTGACATCCGGTCTTGTGGACAACATTGCATCCATGAAAGACCTATGGCTGAAGCATAGGGGACGACACTCATTGTTTCTCTATCTTGTGCAGTTACTGGGCATTGAGTCCTACTCAACTTTATACCTTGTAACACAGGCAAGAACCCCTTCCTGGATTGTTCCATTTTGAACTTGTTCAAAATCTTATCAAGGTACGTGCTTTGTGAAAGTCCTATTAGGCGTCTTGATATATCTCTACAGATCTTATTGCCTAATATGTAAGTAGCTTCTCCCAGGTCCTTCATTGAAAAACTTTTATTCAAGTAATCCTTTACGCTTCCCAAAAGTTTTATATTGTTTCCAATCAACAATATGTCATCCACATATAATATTAGAAACGCTATAGAGATCCCACTCACTTTCTTGTAAATACAAGCTTCTCCAAAAACTTGTATAAACCCGAACGCCTTGATCACCTCATCAAAGCGCCTATTCCAACTCCGAGATGCTTGCACGAGTCCATAAATGGATCGCTGGAGTTTGCATACTTTGTCAACATTCTCTGGATCGACAAAACCTTCCGGTTGCATCATATACAATTCTTCCTTAAGAAACCCGCTAAGGAATGTTGTTTTGACATCCATCTGCCAAATTTCATAATCGAAAAATGCAGCTATTGCTAACATGATTCTGACGGACTTAAGCATCGCTACGGGTGAGAAAGTCTCATTGTAGTCAACTCCTTGAACTTGTTAGAACCCCTTTGCCACAAGTCGAGCTTTATAGACGGTCACATTACCGTCGGCGTCCGTCTTCTTAAAGATCCATTTGTTCTGAATGGCCTTTCGGTCTTCAGGTAATACTTCCAAAGTCCATACTTTGTTTTCATACATAGATCCTATCTCGAACTTCATGGCCTCTAACCATTTGTTGGAATCCAGGCCTACCATTGCTTCTCCATAGCTCGTAGGCTCATTGTTGTCTAACAATAAGATCGATAAGACAGGATTTCCATACCACTCTCGAGAATTACATGCCCTTGTCGACCTACGAGGTCTGATAGCAACTTGATCTGAAGTTTCATGATCATCATCATTAGCTTCCTCTTCAACTGGTGTAGCTTTGACAGAAACTTCTTTCTGTCCCGCGCCACCACCTGGTTGAATCAAAGGTTCTACAACCTCATCAATTTCTATCTTCCTCCCACTCAATTCTTTCGAGAGAAACTCTTTCTCAAGAAAAGCTCCGTTCTTAGCGACAAACACTTTGCGCTCGGATCTGAGTTAGAAGGTATACCCAACTATCTCTTTTGGGTAACCTATGAAGACACACTTTTCCGCTTTGGGTTCCAGCTTTTCAGGCTGAAGCTTTTTGACATGAGCATCACATCCCCAAACTTTAAGAAACGACAACTTTGGCTTCTTGCCATACCACAGTTCATATGGTGTCGTCTCAATGGATTTTGATGGTGCCCCATTCAAAGTGAATGCACCTGTCTCCAATTCATAGCCCCAAAACGATAACGGAAAATCGATGAGAGACATCATAGAACGCACGATATCTAATAAAGCAGGATTATGACGTTCGGACACACCATTACGTTGTGGTGTTCCAGGCGGTGTCAAGTGTGAAACAATTCCACATTGTCTTAAGTGAGCACCAAACTCGTAACTCAGATACTCAAGTAACGCCCAAGATGCGATCCTATCCTCAATTTGGCACGAGGGCCTCGTCAGGGATAGAAGTGCATCTCGTCGTTTCGCAAGAATGGATATTGTTACAAGTACATGTACTGAAAAGAAGAGATATAAAGAATTGGCTTACACTCGCCACAAGCTACATCAGAGTCACATCAGTACAATACATAATCATCATGAATAAGAGCAGGGTCGGACTATAGACGAAAACAAACGAGAAAAAGAAGAACGATGTCCATCCTTGCTATCCCAGGCCGCCGACCTGGAACCCATCCTAGATCGATGATGATGATGAAGAAGAAGAAGCAACTCCAAATGAACAATCAACGCGCTCGCGTCAAGTAACCTTTACCTGTACCTGCAACTAGCGTTGTAGTAATCTGTGAGCCACAGGGGACTCAACAATCTCATTTCCATAGGTATCAAGACTAGCAAATCTTAATGGGTGAGGTATGGTTAAGTGGTGAGGCTGCAGCAAGCGACTAAGCATTTATTTGGTGGCTATCTTACGAGTACAAGAAACGAGAGGGGGAAGAACTACACATAGCGGACGTGAACTACTGATGATCAAAAGAATGATCCTGAACACCTACTTACGTCAGACATAACCTCACCGTGTCCTCGATCGGAGAGGGAACTCACGAAAGAGATAGTCACGATTACGCACTCAGTTGGCAAGTTTTAATTAAATTAACTTCAAGTTATCTAGAACCAGTGTTAAATAAAGTATCCACGTTGCCACATAACCGCGGGCACGGCTTTCCGAAAGATTTAACCCTGCAGGGGTGCTCCAACTAATCCATCACAAATTACCACAAGCCGCATAGAAATCCTCGATCACGAAGCTCGCGATCTCGTCGGATTCCTTAGTGGAAAACCTCAACTCTGAGATTACCCAAAGCATCACCGGAATCCCGATGCACAAGATATCTCGTCAAAGGTAAAACTAATCCAGCAAGGCCGCCCGGCGTGTCGACGAACCCGATAGGAGCCGCGTATCTCGTTCTCAGGACACGACCGGATGGAACTAGCTACGAGTGCCAAACCTCGAGTTTCCTCGCGGTGGCCCCGCATGCAGACCGTTTGGGACCAACACCATCAGCACTGGCCCCCCGTTTATGTAAAATTACTCCTCGCGTTCATGACGCCCTATGCAATTCAGTATTAACAACATTATTATGTTGGGCAAATGTAAAACCAATGTTGGGCCTTGCCATACCAACTTTAATCTAAAACGAATTATCAAGGGGGTCCCCATAACAACCCCGATCGTGTTAGGAGCGCTCAATTATGGAACATAACACCGGTAGCCGAAACTAAGGGGGCAAAGGTGGAACAAAACACCAGGCTAGAAAGGCCGAGCCTTCCACCTTTTACGAAGTATATAGGTCCATTAAATTAAATAGCATTTAATATGGTGATATAGCAAGGAACCCATGTTGTCACATGGAAGCAACTGCACCTGCAACTAGCAACGCTAACACATGGTTAAGCAAGCGGTAACATAACCAATCAGTGGTTTGCTAGGTTGTGAACAAGTTGAAGGTTTTCATGGCATGTTGAGAGGCTGATATTTAAAAGGTGGTAGGCAACGAGACATAACGATAGAAACGGTAAAACTAGCATGGCAATGATAGTAATGCTATATGGGGAAATGGTCATCTTGCCTGAGATCCCTCTTGGAAGAAGAATGATTCCTTGAAGCAGACGAACCGATGTAGTCGAACGGGTCCTCACATCCGACACGCTTGTGGAACTCTATCGAGACAGAGGAAACCGGAAACAAGCATCAACACATGATATTCACCATGACATATGCACGACAAGATGCAATCCACATATGATGCATGATCAGCTGAATACATGCAAGTCACGGCATGGCAATCACACAATCAAACACTACACATTAAGTGAAGTTCAATATGCAACGAGTTGCATATTGACGAAACTCCACATACGAATTATTTAGTTCTATCCCGATTAGGTATTCGGCAATATTAAATGTTATTAAACATGGGAAGAGGTGAAGCGCAATTAATCTACCTATCTAGGCATTTTAAATGAGGTCGGAAATGACACATAGCATCTCCGAAACGACCTACATGTTAATTAACAATTCTGTCCAAATCTGAACTAACATTTTTAATGTTTGTTAAACAGCAAAACAAGTAGGTTCACGTGATTCTATGTGTCGTTACAAGCTATTTACACATAGAGAACATCTCCAACGGAGCTACGTATCAAAAGATACGAACACCTCAAGATATGATGGCATGAATGCAAGTGCAACGACAGTCACAAGCATTTCAAAACACACAACCAGAAAGAAAATATGAAACTACACGAGATTCAAAGCAAGTTTCATATAGGACATGATCAAAACGGAGCAACGGTTCAACAACTACGAGCTAAACAAGAAATCACTACAATCTCCCAAAATCAGCCACATAGCATTTTCTACACCCCACAACTACGAGCTACACAAATCCAAAATGCTCAACCAAGGCATGATGCAATAGAGGACAAGAAGCACTACAACAAACAACTAATAACACCTAGCATGGAAGCATGGATCACTGGGAAAAGAAGTCACAAAATGGCATCTCACACACTGTTTCAGACTTAGTGAAAATAACAGTTTATGAAACTACAGTTTTCGATCTAAAGGCATATTGACAGCAGCAAAACCACAAGCTACAGGACTCCAAATTGCATGAAAATTCACAACATGCTAGAGAATCCTAAAGTCTACAACTAACTCCATTGCACCAACCTCAAAAGAGCTACAGATCACGAGATAAACTCACGCAAAGACAACAACAAAATATAACAGATTTCAGACTTAGAAATATTTCAGCATCTCCAAATCAGTACTATTTCCTAGCAAATTGAGAGCAAAGAAACCACACCTAAATATGGACTTCTATTGCAACCAACATTACCAGGGGCTAGACTAAACATCCAAGAGCAACTCTCTAGTTGACAACTTAATCATCTCAAGCACGGAATAAATCACACAAAATAAACAAAAGGGAATTATGCAAAATATCACATGAACTAACTTGCTCAAAAGCTAAAACTAAATGCATAGTTAAATCCTATGGATTTTTCTACCCCGAAAACATATATGACAAGAGGGGTTGCAACATAAGAATATCGCCACACGTATATGCGAGAATAAGTCCAAGACACGGTATAATAAACTAGCTACGGAATCATACATGCAAAATTACCATCCACTACTCTAAAATACATGGCAAAGGGGTTCATAAAACATGAACATTTCATCTACGGGGTTTGAGCAACCCGGACACGCACGAAAATTAAAGCGGGACAACTAACATATTAGGGCAGCATGCAAAACTAGGCATTCGGCACGTCAAACTACTTCAAACATTTATGCAAGTTGCAAAATCGTAATCTACGCGAAATTCTACATGAGGTACATATCTAAATCATCGCGATCCGACATACGGATTAAAAACTACGGACGTTTTAATATTCGTCAAATTTCTGGAATTTAAATAATTCCAGAAAACCCCTAAAAGAAAATAACTACCTGGCCTAACTGCTAATGGGCTCAACAGGCGGGTGCAACCTAACTAAGGTGCGCTGGGGGCGGGGAATAGGGAGGCTTACCAAAGGCCACTTGGGCCGGTTGGTGGAGAGGTTGCAGGCAGGAGCTGGGCCGAACAGGGGAGGAGGCCGGCTTGGCTGCGGTGGCGCTCTCGGCCGCCGCTGGCCTGCTGGAGCTGGGCCTCCTGGCTCTGGCCCACTCGAACCGAGCGAGCGGCGGGCGAGCGGACGGCTCGTCGTTCTCCTCGGGTCGGGAGTTGCTCGCGGCGTGAGGTCGGTGGGAGGCCGCAGGGCGGCGGGGCGCGACACGACGAGAAGGACCTCTCCCGGACCGGATCGGACCGGATCCGCCGACGGGAGGCGAGGCCCGGTGAGCGAGCAGGGCGCACGGTGTTAGGGTTAGGGCAGGTCTCGGGAAGGAGCTCGGGATGCCGGTGGCGGCTGCCGGAGGCGGGCACGGCGCAGGGATCCGAGGGGGGCGGAGAAGAGGCGGAGCACAGGGGCTCCGGCGGGGCGAGGTGAGGCCACGGGCGACGCTGGAAGGGCGAGCGGCTGCGGGCAGGAGGTGCTGCAACGCTCGGGAGGAGCACCTCGGGCCAGGGCAATGCACGGCGGCGGCTCGGTTAGGGCCCGGGCGGGCTCCAGATGGGCCTGGGCGGGCCCGCGGCGGCTGGAGGCTGAGGAGAGAGAGATGTGGGAGGCTAGGGTTAGGGGTGCGGATCCCGAGGGGGATTAGGTTTGCTGTCTAAAATGCACGGGGGGTCTATTTATAGACACTGCGGGGGCTAGGTTTAGCGGAATTTCGCCCCGGTTTCAACCGCACGGTCGGAATCGAACAATTCCGAAAGCAGGACGGGGTAAGTGGCCATGTAGAGTAGGTTAGACGAAGAAGAGAGGGAAACGACACCCGTCAACATAATTTTTAAAACACCGATAAACGTCCGACGGTAGACCGAATACGATGCCGCTACGGTCGACCTTTCGGGTACCAGACGGACTCCGATTGCGATGAAACTTGACAGACGGCCTAGCTACAACTAATTATGACCGCACACCAAGTTCCAACCCAATCAGAGAAATTTTTACACACACTTTTAAAACAAGGTTTCGACGATGCCGCGGGCGCGTGCGTGGGTGGTCGGGCTCAGAACGGACAACGACGAGAACCATCAACTAACAACGGATGCAAGTTTTGAAAACTGGCGGCAACGGGGTGCCGATGCCATGCTGATGATGCGCATGATGCGATGATGATGCAACAAATAAATGAATCCACGCGACGGAAACGGAATAAAGGGGGGAATCTTCTGGAACGTCGGCATCGGGCTGTCACAACTCACCTCCTCGATCAGATCGTAGGAATTTGATCTTCTTTTACGATGATTTTCAACTTCACTATGAAATTTCTTGAACTTTTCAAATGTTCCACACTTGTGCTTCATCAAGTAAATATAACCATATCTACTCAAAACATCAGTGAAGGTGAGAAAATAACGATATCCACCGCGCGCCTCTATGCTCATCGGTTCGCACACATCAGTATGTATGATCTCCAACAAGTCACTTCCATGCTCTATTGTTCCAGAGAATGGATTCTTAGTCATCTTGCCCATGAGACATGGTTCACATGTGTCAAGTGATTCAAAATTAAGTGACTCCAAAAGTCCATCGGCATGGAGTTTCTTCATGCGTTTTACACCAATATGACCTAAGCGGCACTGCCACAAGAAAGTGGCACTATCATTACTAACTCTAAATCTTTTGGTCTCAATGTTTTGGATATGAGTGTCATCACTATCGAGATTCAACATGAACAAAGCCCTCACATTGGGTGCATGACCATAAAAGATATTACTCATATAAATAGAACAACCATTATTCTCTGACTTAAATGAGTAACCATCTCGCAATAAAAAAGATCCAGATATGATGTTCATGCTCAACGTAGGCACTAAATAAGAATTATTTAAGTTCATCAATAATCCCGATGGTAAGTGAAGTGAGACCGTGCCGACGGCGATCGCATCAACCTTGGAACCATTTCCCACGCGCATCGTCACTTCATCCTTCGTCAACCTTTGTTTATTCCGCAGTTCCCGTTTTGAGTTGCAAATGTGAGTAACATAACGAGTATCAAATACCCACGCACTTCTATGAGAGCTGGTGAGGTACACATCAATAACATGTATATCAAATATAGCTTTTTTGGCGTTGGCCGCCTTCTTATCGGCCAGATACTTGGGGCAGTTTTGCTTCTAGTGACCAGTTCTCTTGCAATAATAATACTCAGTTTCTGGCTTAGGTCCAGCCTTGGGTTTCCTTGGAGTTACCCTTCTTTCCCTTGCCTTTTTTCTTGAAACTGGTGGTCTTATTGACCATCAACACTTCATGCTCTTTCTGTATTTTTGACTCTGCGACTTTCAGCATCGCAAACAGCTCGACGAGTGACTTATTTATCCCTTGCATGTTATAGTTCAACATGAATCTCTTATATCTAGGTGGAAGTGACTGAAGAACTCTATCAGTGTTAGCCTCTTACGGGAGAGCAATCCCGAGATGAGCTAGACGGTTAGAGTACTCAGACATTCTGAGTATGTCTTCACTGACAGACCCGTCCTCCTCCATTTTGCAAACATAGAACTTATCGGAGGTTTCATACCTCTCGATCGGGGCATTCTTCTCAAAGATAAACTTCAACTACTGGAACATCTCATATGTTGCATGACGTTCAAAACGTCTTTGAAGTCCCGGTTCTAAGCCATACAAAACTACACATTGAACTAGTGAGTAGTCATCCTTACGCGATTGCCGAGCATTCAAAACGTGCTGGCTCGCCGTATCGGGTGGTGCATCACCTAGTGCTGCATCAAGGACATATTTCTTTTGGGCAGCCGTGAGGATAAGCCTTAGATTATGAGCCCAGTCAACAAAGTTGCTTCCATCATCTTTCAGCTTAGCTTTCTCTAGGAACACATTAAAATTCAGGGTTGCTACTGCGCGAGCCATTGATCTACAACATAAAATTTTGCAAATATTACTTAGACTATGTTCAAGACAATTGAGTTTAGCTAATCATACTACTAATAAACTCCCACTCAAATTGACATCCCTCTACTCATTCGAGTGTTGCATGATCGAAATTCACTAACTCAAGGCCGATCATCACGTGTGTTGAGTATTGTTTCAATGGTGAACATCTCCATGTTGATCATATCTACTATATGATTCATGCTCGACCTATCGGTTTCTTGTGTTCCGAGGCCATGTGTGTACATTCTAGGCTCGTCAAGTTTAACTCGAGTGTTCCGCGTGTGCAACTGTTTGCACCCGTTGTATGTGAACGTATAGTCTATCACACCCGATCATCACGTGGTGTATCGAAACGACGAACCGTCGCAACGGTGCACAGTCGGGGAGAACACAATTTTGTCATGAAATTTTAGTGAGAGATCACCTTATAATACTACCGTCGTCCTAAGCAAAATAAGGTGCACAAAAAGATTAACATGACATGCAAATCGTAAGTGACATGATATGGCCATGAACTTGTGGTTCTTGATCTCCATCACCAAAGCACCGACATGATCTTCATCCTCACCGGCGCCACACCATGATCTCCATCATCGTGCTGCCATCGAGGTTGTCGCGCTAACTATGTTGTTACTACTAAAGCTACTACTAGCGATAAAGAAAAGCATCTCCAAGCACAAAATAATTAAAGAAAACCCTATTGCTCCTGCCTTTTGCCATAGCATCGACGTGCAAGTCAATATTTAAGTATTGCAACATGATCATCTCATACATCAAATATATCATATCATGTCATTGGCCATATCACATCACATGCATACCCCGCAAAAACAAGTTAGACGTCCTCTAATTTGTTGTTGCAAATTTTACGTGGCTGCTATGGGTATCTAGTATGATCACATCTTACTTACGCAAAGCCACAACGGTGATATGAAAATTGCTATTTAACCTTCTCCAAGGACTGCCTCAGTCAAATTTGATTCAACGAAAGTTGAAGAAACAGACACCCGCCAGTCATCTTTATGCAACAAGTTGCATGTTAGTCAATGAAACCGGTCTCTTGTAAGCATACGAGTAATGTTTGTGCGGGCCGCTTCAATCCAATAATACCGCTGAATCAAGAAAAAGACTAAGGAGGTCAGCAAATTAAACATCAACACCCACAAACTATTTTGTGTTCTACTCGAGATATCATCGAAAAATGAACATAGCTCTGATACCACTGTTGGGGAACGTCGCATGGGAAACAAAAATTTACCTAAGCGCACACAAGACCTATCATTGTGATGATCACCTACGAGAGGGGAGATTGGATCCACATACCCTTGTAGATCGTTAAGCGAGAAGTGTTAAGAAACACAGTTGATGTAGTCTAACATCTTCGCGATCCGAATCTCAAGCGTCCCACAAACTCCGTCCCGATCTAGTACTGAACGGACGACACCTTCGCGTTCAGCACACATACAACTCAATGACGATCTCTGCCTTCTTGATCCAGCAAGATAGACAAAGAGGTAGAGGAATTCTTCGACAACACGATAGCGTGGCGGTGATGGTGGTGGAGCTACTCCGGCAGGGCTTCGCCGTGCCATACCGAACTAGTTACGGGGTGTCACGAAGTGGTGGAGGGGGAGAGGGCTGCACTATGGCTTGGGGTGCAAAAAGCCTCTCAAACCTGCACTATATATAGGTGGAAGAAGAGGGAGGGTTGCCTTGCCTCCTACTCAAAGTAGGAGGGTTCATCCGAGCCAAGGGGAGGAGTCCTCCTCCAATTCGGTTTGGTGGAGGACTCCCTTCCCACTTGTCCACCTCCTTTCCTTTTTTTGCCTTTAGCCGAAATAGGTTATTGGGCTGGCCTCACCAGCCCACTAACGGCTGGTGCGCCACCAATAGGCCTATTATGTCCTCTCCCGGGTGAGTGGCCCCTATATGTAAAACCCCGGAACCCATTCGTCACTCCCGGTACTTTACAGATAATGTCCGAAATCTTTCCGGAAGCCCAATGCAACATTCCTGTATATCAATCTTTGTTTACGGACCTTTCCGGAAACCCTTGTGATGTCCGGGATCTCATACGGGTCTCCGAACAACATTCGGTTACCAACATCAATAATTCAACTATACCGAAACGTCACCGAAACTTAAGTGTGGAGACCCTACGGGTTCGAGAACTATGTAGACATGACCGAGACACTCTCCGATCAATATGCAATAGCGGGACTTGGATGCCCATATTGGATCCTGCATATTCTATGAAGATCTTATCGTTTGAACCTCTATGTCAAGGATTCAGTTAATCCCGTATAATATTCCCTTTGTCCTTCGGTATGTTTCTTGCCCGAGATTCGATCGTCGGTATCTCTATACCTATTTAAATCCCGTTACCGGCAAGTCTCTTTACTCGTTCCATAATACAAGATCCCGTGGCTAACTCTTTAGTCATGTTGCTGAAAGGCTTGTTTGTGATGTTGTATTACCGAATGGGCCTCGAGATACCTCTTCGTCATACGGAGTGACAAATCTCAGTCTCGATCCATGCTAACTCAACGGACACCTTCGAAGATACATGTAGAGCACCTTTATAGCCACCCAGTTACGTTGCAACGTTTGATACACACAAGGTATTCCTTCGGTGTTAGTGAGTTACATGATCTCATGGTCATAGGAACGTATACTTGACATGCAGAAAACAATAGCAACAAAATAACATGATCACATGATACGTTTATAGTTTGGGTCTTATCCATCACATCATTCTCCTAATGATGTGATGCCATTATCAACTGACAACACTTTTCCATGGCCAGGAAATCTTAACCATCTTTGATCAACGAGCTAGTCAACTAGAGGCTCACTAGGGACATTGTTTTGTCTATATAGCCACACATGCATTTGTGTTTCCATTCAATACAATTATATCATGGATAATAAACGATTATCTTGAAATAGGAAATATAATAATAACTATTTTATTATTGCGTCTAGGGCATATTTCTAAAAGAAAAAGAAAAAATATACTAGTTTATTTCTTATAGCGAGTTGAGTCAACTCTATTGTACTTGCTCTTAAAGCAACCAGTGTCGTGCGATCCGCATCTCTCCTTCCTCCCTCACGGGATCGAGCCCTCGCCACACCGTCTCCGCATCCACACCCTATGCACCACCTCTTGCTCGTTTGCGGGTGACGGCCACCCTGCACCACCACCGCTCGCCCCCTGGCCATCACGCTCGTCGTCTACCATCGCCTTTGCCGCCCATAGTCACCGCTCCACACCGTGGTTGAAGCATTTTCTAGCGCTGGTTGAAACTTTTGTACGCGTCGGTTGAGGCTTTTTTCCAACCGTCAACACTGCAAAATGCTTGTTGTAGCAAAACTGGACGCCGGTTGAAGCTCCTTGGTCGTATGTTGAAGTTGTTTGTCGACGTCGTCCACAAGTTCACCCTCGTTGGTTGCAACACGTTAGTCCTCCAATTGTAGCATTTTTTGGTCTCGGTCGTTCCTTTTTCGCGACGTGGGTTGCAGATTTTAGATCTCCTCGGTTGCATGTGTTTGTCGGCGGTGGCCACCAAACTACATCGCCGAAGATTGTAGCAAATAGTGATGTCGGTCATAGCAAAAAAATGATACGGTTGTAGCAAAAGTTAGTTGGTGTTCCAACTTGCTTATTGGTTGCAGCAAAAACACCTGCGGTTCAATTTGTGCCTTCGGCCGGTTGAAGCAAAAAAGAATGCTCGTTTGAAAGCACATATGCTCCCTTGGTGGTTTTGATAATTCATGACAACATACATTGTCTCTTGGACTAACACTTCTACCTAGTATATTTCACGTACAGTACACGCAGAGCTTTGACCTAGTACGAGTATATTTCAGGTATAGTCCAGAGAGAGCCTTGGCTATAGGATTGGGAGGAGATGCCCCTTGATGAAGGAAGGAATAGGATTGGCTCAAGCTTGAAGCAAGACGACTCTACATTTTATATATGTGAGAAGTCACTTTGAGTCCATAGGAAAGCCAATACTATTGAAAGGGGATGAGGTATTATGATGAATTTGTTGCTCAAGTGCTTAGAGATAGCCACCAAAAATACTGAACCATTCTCCCACAAAATATATCTATCCCAAGCCACATAAGCAAAATTGTTGCCACCAACATTTCCTACTCGGCCCTACCAATTTTACACTTAGATAGATCCTTTTTCAAACTCTATTCTCTCGGTACCACCAACATTCCATCGAGTGCCACCGAAATCAGTGAGCAACTTTCTGGTTAGCCATTTCAAGAATCGTTACCATCGAGTTTTGAGAATTGGTTTCACTGAGATTTGGACCAACTTTTGGGTTAGCCATTTTCAAGAATCGGTACCACCGGGTTTTAAGAATTTTGTCTCACCGAGTTTTGGACCAACTCTCTGGTTAGCCATTTTGAAGAATTGGTACCACTGAGTTTTGAGAATTGGTCTCACCGAGATTTGGAAATCTCCTAGGACACCCATATTGGTACCACCGAGATTTGTATATCGGTCTCACCTAGAATTCAAAAGTAGCCACTTTTAGTACAACTCGGTACCACCAAGATTCATTTCTCTGTCACCGAGTTGGGCAATAATGTTGTAATGGCTGGATTTTGGAAGATGCCTATATATACCCCTCCACCTACCTCTCATTCGTAGAAGAAGCACTGAGAACACACTTACACTTGTCAGATCCATTTTTCCGAGAGAGAGCCACCTACTCATGTGTTGAGATCAAGAGATTCCACAACCATTTGAACCTTGATTTGTAGCCTCCCCAAGTTGCTTTCCACAAGATCAATCTCTCCTACCCCTGCCAAATCTATGAGAGAGTGATTGAGTATTGAGGAGACTAGCACAAGAGCAAGGAGTTCATCATTCTACCACATCTATTACCTTTTGGAGGGTGCTGGCTCCTAGATTGGTTAGGTGTCGCTTGTGAGCCTCCTACTTCGTGTTGTGGAGTTGAACCAAGATGTTTGTAAGGGCAAGGAGATCGCCTACTTCGTGAAGATCTACCATGAGTGAGGCTAGTCCTGTGTGGATGGAAGCCGTGGTGGAATAGACAACGCTGCTTCTTCGTGGACCCCTTCTGGGTATAGCCCTCCGTGGACTCTCGCAGCCGTTACCCTCCGTGGGTTGAAGTCTCCACTAACATGGGCGTACGATAGCGTCACCTATCGGAACCTTGCTAAAATCGTTGTGTCAACTTCTTCGCGTTTTATCTTGCTAAATTCTACTCCTTACTACATGTGCAAAGGCTTTACTTTCCGCTGCCATATTTGTTGAGTAGCACGTGTAGGGTGCACTAGACTTGTTAGAATCGCTAAAATCTGCCAACCATTAAATTGGGAAAAGGCTAGGATTTTAATTTATGCAAGTAGTCTATTCACCCCCTCTAGACACCTCTTCTATCGATCTCTCAATTGGTATCAGAGCAAGGTCTCCAAAACCTTGGTTTAATCACCATTGGAGGAAGATGGATGTGCCTAGTTTGGGGAATACTAGTTGTAGAGTGCCTATTCTTGATGGGGAATATTTTAGATAATGGAAATATGAATGCTTGATATATTTGATAAATTCCATTTGCACAAATATGTTGAATATCCCTATGAGCCTCCCATTGATCCTTTGCATCCTTCTCATGATGAAGAACTTGATATGCTTGGTAATCTTAAAATTGTAAATCTAATCATTAGAGGACTGCCAAGAAATGTGCTTAATCAATTGCAAAATTTTGAGTGTGCTCACACGTTGTGGAAAAACTTAGAGAAAAGATATCCCGACTATTCACTGAAAAATCTTGAGATCTTTTTCCATAAATACATTGCCTTCCACAAAATGAAGCCAACCGTTCCTAATTTTGATAAATACCTTTTTGAGCTTCGTGACCTCATGTGTGCTAAGTGAGATGTCATTACCATTAACAATGTCATTATTTAAGCCATTCACATGCATAAATATGATCATTGTGATAGTCAAAATTCTAACGAAATTCTTGTTTCCTATGATGAGGATATTTTGTCCGACGACGACAATGTAGAGCAAGGCTACTACAATGAAGATGAAGGGTTTGACATCGAGTATGAGAAGACCATGAGGAACCTTAGTCTTATGGAGAACCTTAGAGACTACATGGCCACAACAAAGGAGTGGGTTCTCGAGAGTGAATGCACCGATCACATGACCGGAGATAAAGACATGTTCCCTGAGATCACACCAAACCATGGATCTCGAAGGTATGTGACCTTTGGAGACAACTCCAAGGGTATGGTACTTGGTCTTCGTAAGGTGGCCATATCTCATGATAGTTCCATTCAAAATGTCATGCTTGGTGAATCACTTGGCTACAATTTGCTTTCCGTATCTACACTAGAAGACTTTGGTTTCAATGTGCGATTAACAAAAGTTGACTGCCAAGTGTTTCATTGCGATAATCATAACAAGGCCTTTACTGGTTTCCATAGAGGTGATCAATACATTGCCGATTTCACTAAAAAATCCAAACCCCGTACATGTCTTATTGCAAAATCTTCTAAAGGGTGGTTATGGCATAGAAGGTTATGACATGTAGGTATGCGTAACCTCGAGAAGCTTATCAAAGGTGATCATATTCTTGGTGTTAGAGATGCTATCTTTGACAAAGATAGACTTTTTAGTTCTTGTCAAGGAGGAAAGCAAGTTGGTGGAAGTCATCTCGTGAAGAACATCATGACTACAAGAAGGCCACTCGAGCTGCTTCACATGGATCTCTTTGGTCCCAATGCTTATAAGAGCCTCGGTGGAAATTCTTATGGTTTAGTCATTGTCGATGATTTTTCCAGATTTACGTGGGTATTCTTTCTTGATGATAAGTCACAGGTACAAATGATCTTCAAGAACTTCGCTCGAAAAGCTCAAAATCAGTTTGATGTGAAGATCAAGAAAGTTCGGAGCGATAACTGAACGGAGTTCAAGAACACTAATGTGCATACTTTTCTTTACGTAGAAGGTATCTCACATGAGTTCTCAGCGACGTACACACCTCAACAAAATGGAGTTGTTGAGAGGAAGAACCGGACTCCCATAGAGATGGCTAGAATGATGCTTGACGAATACAAGGCGCCAAGACACTTTTGGGAAGAAGCCGTGGAAACTGCTTGCCATGCCATAAACCGATTCTTCTTACACAAGCTTCTCGGTAAAATAGCATATGAGCTACTCACCGGCAACAAACCCCAAGTTGGATACTTTCGAGTATTCGGCTGTAAGTGCTACATTATTGATAAACATGTCACTCTTACCGTGTCTACAACAGCTTCACTCGAAAAATTGAAGAGACGGTAGATGTGAAGTTTGATGAATCTACTGGTTCACAAGTCGACCAATTGCCAAATAATGTAGGAGATAAGGAACCTTCGGAAGACATTCAAGATCTACCTATCGGCAAGATTCGTCCCATGGAGGTGAAGGAAAATACTTCATGAACTCAAGTGGAAGCTCCTACTTTGTGTCAAGGCGAACCAAAAAAGGATATGGAGGAATCCACAAGCGGTACACGACATGATGAAGTAGAGGATGAAGTACATCGTGATGATCCATCTCAACCTTCCTCACCACCACCTCAAGGAGTAGACACTGTCAACGACAACGTGCAAGATGATGATGAAGAAGCTCCACCATCCAACAAGAAGAAGTTGTCACGAGTTCGATCAACAGTGGATAAAGATCATCCGTTGAATCAAATCTTTGGTGACATACAAATTGGGAGAATCACTTGCTGCTAAATCTTGTTTAGCTAACTTTTGCAAGCATTATTCTTTCATCTCTAGAATTGAGCCTTTGAAGGTAGAATAAGCTCTTCAAGACTCGGATTGGGTGAATGCCATGCACGAAGAGCTACACAACTTAGAGAGGAATCAAGTGTGGACACTTGTTGAAAAGCCCAAAGACGAGCACAACATCATCATCACAAGATGGGTGTTTTGGAACAAGAAAGATGAGGATGAACAAGTTGTACGCAACAAGGCGCATCTCGTAGTCCAAGGATACACACAAGTCAAAGGTATGGACTATGGTGAGACTTATGCCCCCGTTGCTAGACTTGAAGCCATTCACATTCTTCTCGCTTATGCCAATCACCATGATATTACTCTTTACCAAATGGATATCAAAAGTTCTATTAAAATTTCCTATAATCCTGTGCAACATTCTCGAACAAAACATATTCAAGTGCGACATCATTTCGTTCGTGATCATGTTGGTAAAGGAGATATAGATCTTAAGCATGTTCGTACCGACAAATAATTAGGTGATATCTTTAACAAACCACTTGATGAGAAAGTATTTGGTCATTTGAGGAGTGAGTTGAACATCATTGATGCTTCAAACTTGAGCTAGACTCACTCGGATGCATGCAAGGGCATGACCTTGATTGACTATTCCATGATGCTATTGACATGATACTATCTTATATCTTGGAAAACTATGCTCCCTTGTATTGCCTGTAACCTTTTGCAGGTACTTGGAAGAAATTCACTCCACAAGATTGCCATCAACTCACATCAAAAGAAATCTTGTCATGGCCAAGTATCAACAATCCCTTCTTCAGAGATGGAGGAAGAAGACAAATAAATCATATCCTTGACAATTATATGATAATGAAATTCACTCATGTCATTTGGATATATTATGTTCTTCCTTGCATGACTATCTGTAAGTGCATCTAGTGCCCTTAGTGATTTTGGTGGATTGAAGACTTATAGGTTAAGAGACTGATATATTTGGAAGTGTACACATGCTCAATAAGTCGCTGAGGAGTTTGAGTAATTCGATGAATATCGACCCCTAAAAATGTATGTCTTCGGGTGAAGATTTTGGTCATTCCTTGAAAACTGTGATCGCGAACAAATTGCCAAAAAATTGATATTCCTCATGAAGACATTGAAGATGAGGAATTCGGTGTGTCCGGAGGAAAATGCTCTGAAGACTTTGAAAGTTGAAGATTTATTCTTTCTGTTCATTTTCTTCATTCTTGAGTCATAGGAACACTGTACTGTTAAAGAGGGTCCAGGTAAAATTAAGGAAAGAATTTCCTCATGATGCTCAACTCAAACCTACACCTACCAGATACTCCACGTGAGGAATATGAGAGACATGAGGACTTTCATAGTTGAATGTTCCGACCATTGCCGCGTCGCACGCCACGTGTCCCAAATCTTATCCCCCAACGGTCATGTCATTAAGGGCATTAATGCCAAATCTTGTTGGGATGCTCCCAAGCTATAAATAGCCACCCCACAACCACTAGCTGGTTGGCTGCTCCGAGAGAAACTGACACTTGTCATTTAGAGCAACCCAATTCCTCGAGGATTTTGAGCAAAAATCATCAAGTGAGGAAATACCCCAAACACCCAAACCAAAACCAAAGTGATTGAGCATCACTGAAGAATTTGTTCTTGTGTGGAACCTATGTTTGTTACCTTTGAGGACTGTGCATCCTCCAGACGGTTAGGCGTCATGGTCTAGAGCATCCATCAGACAATTGTGGATAGCCGCGTGACCAAGTTTGTGAGGGTTTCGAAGTCTGACCTGAAGACTTACCACGAGTGTTGGGCGAGGACTGTGTGTCCTTAGATGAAGGAGAATACGATAGGGACTATGTGTACTTTGGTTTCAAGACCAAGCCGCTCCAAACCAGATGTACAACTGTCACAATAGTTGGAACTCGGTCATCGACCATTGTCTTCATCGAGCTACTGGTTCTAATTTCTTCAACTCTTTTCATTTCCTTAATTGCGTGTTGAAGACATTCATGTGTAGTGTTTGAAGAATTTGACTGAATATTTTCTCTGAATTCCTCACTTCAAATTCTTTACTTGAGTTATTCATCACGTGCTTATTCTGTATACGTGATCTGTGCAAACCAAACCTATCAATTCATGCTGATTACTTTGCTGTAGTTGCTTTCGGACTTCCGTTTGAGTACCTTTTCCGCTGCACTCAGTTCATGACTGAGGACTTTCCTCACTAGGAATTTCCTCAGTGATGAATTTGTAAAAATCGCCTATTCACCCCCTCTAGTCGATATAATGCACTTTCAATTGGTATCAAAGCGAGGTAATCCCTTATTCTGTGTGATTTTGGTTTAACCGCGTGGAAATTTAGTTATGTCAACCGCAGGTATGATCAAGGTTACTGGAGGTTGTCCTACCTTCGAAGGAAAAGACTTCCCTTATTGGAAGACCATGATGCAAATGCATCTTCAAGCAATTGACAACGATCTTTGGTACATTGTGGAAAATGGTGTTCCCTCTGTCTGTGCGACTAACACTGCCGCTGATGTGAAGAAGTTCAAGCAACTCGATCCGCAAGCGAAGAATATCATTTGTGGCCATATGAGCAAAGATCAGTATGTGAGCGTGAGTTCTTTGGGCTCACCGAAGCTTATCTGGGATAGGCTGTCCAAAGTCAATGAGGGAGTCTCCACATAGTGTGACTCTCATGTTGATGTTCTCTGAAATCTCTTCAACCGTTTCAAGAGGCTTGATAACGAAAGCTGCCAAGATATCTTTGATCACCTCACTGACATCTCAAATGAATTGCAAGCTCTGGGAGCTAGCGATATCACTGACGATGAAGTTGTGAAGAAATTGCTACGATCTCTTGATCCATCGTTTGACACACTCGTTCTGATGATCCAAGAATGAAGAGACTACAAGATGCTTGATCCTGCTGATATACTTGAGAGACTAAATACTCATGAATTCCAACAAGAAGAAAAGAGATACCTATAGGGGCCAAGCTACTCAAGACCTCATGCGCTGAAGGCAAAGGTTGTTTCCTCATGTGAAGAAGAAGAATCTGAGTGCAGTCTTGGTGATCCTGAAGGACTTGGGCAGGAACTTGCTATGCTCGCAAGGAAATCCAGAAGTTCACAAAGCGTGGCCAGTTCAGAATGTCTTCAAGAAGAGATATGAGGAAATCAAAATCTTCATTTGAAGACTACAAGAAATGAACCCGCCATAAATGCAAGAAATATGGTCACTACATTGCTGACTGTCCTTGCTGGGTGAAGGAATCAAGAAGGAAGAAATAGAAGGATGAAAGTTCCGACGACTTCAAGAAAAAGAAGAAATCTTCAAAGTCCTCATCGCACAAGAAGACCAGTTTCAGAAAGGCCGAGGCACTCATTGGCAAGGAAATGGATTCTGAAGAAGAATCTGAGGAATGTGATGAACATGAAGGATGTGAAGAGGAGTTAGAGTCTAGGGTGGCAAGCTTATCCCTTGCTACAAAATTCGTCAACAAGTCCATCTTTGACCTCGAAGAAAATGACAATGTCAACAACACTGATGACTATGATGATGACTTTGCTCCCACCTATTGTTTCACGGCAAAAGGTTCAAAGGTACCAAGTCACGCTTCCTCCTCTGACTCTAGTGACTGTGAACCTGATGACTATCAAAAACCCAGTTACTATACACTTGCTAATATTGCCACTAAGCAACAGGCTGCTATTGAAAAGCTTTAGAAACTGCTAGACAAAAGCGATGTCGTGTTGAGTGATGAAATGAATCAGACTCAAATCCTCACTGATGATGTTGAAAGTCTTCAGTATAGGTTTGATAGTCTTCAAGAATGTCATGGCCCACTCTTGGCTGATCATGAGAAGCTTTCTTATGAATTTCTTCAAGGAAGCTAGATCTTGAAAAGCTAAGAATGTCCCATGATGATCTTCAAATCAAAAACAATTCCTTACTTGCTCAACAGATCAGTACTGCTCACGACGAATTCATTCCACCTTGTCTGAAATGCATCGAACGTGAAACTACACATTCTTCACGTGAAACTTCAAATGCTTCTATCGCTACAAAGTCTTCAACTGTTTCTATGGTAACTAATTCTTCACTTGAGGAAACCAAAAGTGTCAGTAATGAAAATGAAGGGTTGAAGGAATTTTATGTGACAGGAATATACAGAAGCCTAAAATTGCATCAAACCCTTTGCGATGTGCTCAAAAAGCAGATCTTGAACAGGAATCCGAGGAAAGAAGGCATTGCCTTTGAGAGGAAACTGAATGTTGATGGTTCATACTTGAAACTTGAGCAGTATCCTAAAACCTCATGGGTTGCTGCAAAGGGACCTCCTGTTGATCCATCCATTCTAACAGGCTTTACTTGTGAAATGTCTTATCCCTCTGATGAGTCACTTGACTCAAACTATAAACTATTTAAAAATAAGGCCGACGAAGTATTTGCTAGATATGTTGGAATTTACTGCAGGAACATACCACCCCTCAGAAAAGTCCGGGTTCCCAAAAGCTTTGTGGAAAATCTTCACGTGAATGTCCTCATGACCCCACCTCTGAAGAATAGGAACCCCAGATCAAATTGCTTAGGTGGACCAAAGTCTTCATGAGGATCAAATTCCTCAAACGGTCAAAATTATGCTCGTACTCACACTAATGCTTCTGATATGTAGGGAAACTACAAGGGACATGAATATATGCACTATTCCTCAAACCACTATGTTCATAAGTCCTCAAAGAATTTCACCGCCTATTCATTTGAGTACCCTAATCCCCCTACTGTGAAAAGAAGTGCATTAGCTTCAATGCCTCCATTCTCATATGGTGCTCGTAGAATGATGAACTCTTTACCACCCCTTCATATGCGGGTGGTGAAAAAAATCGAACTAATCACTTCTGTAGGTCAGGTCTCGAGATGAAAGTCATCGTTTGAAGAATTTGCTGGAGACCTGAGGAAGTTACTTGAAAGGACTCAAGCTAGTCACGCTGAAATGATTTTTCATTTCACAAGTACTCATATTGTCCTAATCTTATGTTATGTGATGAAATTCAAGTCTGATGAAATTGATATCATATTCTTCACTTTGAAGTATATGAGATGGTAAACAGTACTAATTCATCTGCAGGATGATCAACCCAAGAACACAAAGTGGGTTCTTGATAGTGGATGTACAAATCACATGACTGGTGATAAAAGCCTACTGATGAATATCCCACTTACTCCATCACCACTGAAGCATATCACCTACGCTGACAAAGGTAAAAGCAAGGTATTGGGACTTGGTAAAGTGGCTATCTCTAAGGATTGACACATGAACAAAGTCATGCTTATCAAATCCCTTGGGTTTAACCTCATGTGAGTCACAATGCTTTATGATCTTGATATGATTGTCGTATTTGGAAAATATAGATGCGTAGTCATCATGGAATATGACAAATCCAAAGTCTTCGAAGGCTTTAGGAGAGGAGATCTATATATTGTTCATTTCTCTACAGGTCCTCAGCCAACCACGTGTCTACTAGCAAAAAACCTCAGAAGGCTGACTATGGCATCGACGACTTGGTCATGCTGGCATGAGGAATTTTCACACATTGGCAAAGAAGAAGCATGTCATTGGCATCAAAATTGTTAAATTCCTCAAGGACCATCTCTGCGGGGCTTGTGACTCTGGGAAGATGACCAGATCGAAGCACCCATCAAAGACTATCATGACTACCACTCGTACTTTTGAATTGCTTTGGATCTCTTTGGACCTACTCATTATGATACTCCAAACAATGTAGCACCTTTATATGGCTTTGTCATCGTTGATGACTATTTTCGTTATACTTGGGTACACATCATTGCTTACAAAACTGAAGTGCAGGAAGTCTTCAAACGATTTTCCTCAAGGGCCTCAACGAATTTCGGCATCACGATCAAACACATTAGGAGTGATAATGATACAAAATTCAAGAATACATGCCTTGATGACTATCTTGATGAACTTGGTATTGCTCACGAATTGTCTACTCCTTATACTCCTCAATAGAATGGCGTCGTCGAGCTCAAGAACAGGACTCTGGTTGAAATGGCATGGACTATGCTTGAAGAACATCAGACTCCTCGTCGCTTCTTTCCTGAGGCAATCAACACTACCTACCACATCATCAACATGGTATATCTTCACAAATTCTTCAAGAAAACTTCATACGAACACCTCACTAACAAAAAGCCCAATGTAAGTTATTTCAAAGTCTTCGGTGCAAGATGCTGGATTAGACATCTTCACCACAGTTCTCAATTTGTATCGAAAGGACATGAGGGTTTTATGCCCAGTTACGGATAGGAATCGCACACCTACAGAGTCTTCAACACCAATCACAAAAAGGTTGTTGAAACTATAGATGTGCGGTTCGATGAAACTAATGGATCACAAAGAGAGCAAGTGCCTCTTGTGCCAGGCACTATTCAAGAATTCTCCGATTAATCAGTTAATTGGCCAGTTAATCGCTATTCATCGGGTGACCAAATCAAATAATGGCTATTCATCGTGTTAACTTTCCAAGCCTATTAAATGGCATGTCAGACCGATTAAATGGTCTGTTAGACCCATTAATCGGTTTTCAAGCCGATTAGTCGTTGTTGGCCCGCTAACTCGTGGGCAAACAAAGCCCAATTATTTGGCCCATAACACTTCCTAGCCCATCCTGCTCCTAAATAGCTAGTGTTTATTCCTTCACCCGCCCCTCCTTCTCCTCTCATCCGATCCCGACATAGATGGGAGCTGGCCAGATCTCGTTGGCGCTATGCCACTTCCCCTCCTCCCATGTGTGTGGCTGCTTTCTCTTCTTCCAATGCGTGCTGCTACATCCTCCCCTTCACCACCTAACACCTCTTGCAATTGACCCGTTCAGACTCTGTGCACGGTCATGACACCTTTCCTGTGTTTGTCGCCGTTGAGGGGCCGCCATATCTCAAAGTTGCGTCCCATAAATTAGCAAAGAAGTGTTGCTGACTTGTTGTATACATGTATTTTGATGAATTTTTGTTCTCACATGAATTATTTTTGTTGCATACATGTTTGTCAACTATTTAGAAAAGAAAATTATGCCATTTGCTTCATATTTGCTTTGTAAAAAAAAACTCTCCATACAAAATTTGTTTCTATTGAGTTTAAAATTACACTGATTAATGATCGACCGATTATCCACTTAATAGGTTGATTCAACAATTAATCCCTACTCCCAAGCCGAGCGAGCAGCTACCGGGTACCGATTTCCTCATCATTGGTACCAGATAAATTGACTCCCGAGGAAGCTATCAAGCACAAGTATACTAAAGATACCATTCCTATCAAGGAACAACCTCCAGTTGAAGAAGTCGTCCCCAACAATGATGAAATTCATGCGGTTCCACGTGAGGAAATTGCTCCAGATCAAATTCCTGAGCCAAACCAAAGTCTTCAACCTACGCATCCGAGGATTGCAAATGAAGTGGAAATTGACAAAATCCTCGATGACATCAATGCGCCAGGTCCCCTCACTCGCTCAAAAGTTTCACATTTAGTTAAATTTTGTGGGCATTCCTCTTTTGTGCCTATCACAGAACCCTCAAAAGTTGATGAAGCCTTCATGGAACGTGAGTGGATTCAAGCCATGCAAGATGAGCTTCTCCAGTTCAAACTAAATGATGCGCGGGAACTCGTCAAAAGACCTAATACTCGCAAGCACAATATCATCGGCACCAAGTGGATCTGTCGAAACAAGCAAGATGAGCATGGTCAGGTTGTGAGGAACAAGGCACGATTTGTAGCCCAAGGATACACACAGGTTGAAGGAATTGACATTGATGAAACTTTTGCACCTGTTGCTAGACTTGAAGCTATTCGTATATTGCTTGCTTATGCTAACCATCAAAATATTACACTATATCAACTGGATGTAAAAAGTGCTTTCCTCAATGGTAAGCTTGAGGAAGAAGTATATGTTGCTCAGTCCCCAGGTTTTGAAGACCCAAAGCATCCAGACAAAGTCTTCAGACTCAAAAAGGCGCTTTATGGCCTCAAGCAGGCCCCTCGGGCGTGGTATGACACATTGAAGGGATTCCTCATGAAGAAAAGCTTCAAACCTGGTTCACTTGATCCTACTCTTTTCACAAAATCCTATGACAACAAACTATTTGTGTGCCAAATATATGTCGATGACATTATGTTTGGTTGTACTGACAAACGTTACAGTGATGAATTTGCCTACATGATGGGTGAAGAATACCAAATGTCTATGATGGGGGAGCTGAAATTCTTTTTAGGACTTGAAATTTGTCAACAATGAAACAACACCTTCATTTCTCAAGATAAATACCTCAAGGATGTCCTAAGGAAATTCGGCATGCATGAATGCCAATGCGTCAAAATTCCCATGCCAACCAACGATCACCTCCACACTAACGAAAATGGTAAATTTTTTGATGAGCAGGTATATCACTCTATGATTGGTTACTTATTGTACCTATGTGCATCTAGGCCAGACATAATGCTTAGTGTTTGCATGTATGCTCCTTTCCAAGCAAAACCGAAGGAACCACACCATAAGGCTGTGAAACATATTCTTCGGTATCTAGCTCACACACCAACACTTGGATTATGGTATCCAAAGGGCTCAAATCTTCACCTCGTTGGATATTCTGATTCTGATTATGCTCGTGACCGTGTGGATCGCAAGTCAACTTCTCGCACGTGTCATTTCCTTGGACGATCCTTAGTATGTTGGTCCTCAAAGAAGGAGAACTGCGTATCACTTCCCATTGCCGAAGTTGAGTACATTGCTGCTGGCTCTTGGTGTGCTCAACTGTTGTGGATGAAGCAAACCCTCATGGACTATGGCATCAACATGAAGAATGTGCCCCTCTAGTGCGACAATGAGAGTGCAATCAAGATTGCATAGAACCCAATACAACACTCGAAGACTAAGCACATCCAGATTCGTCATCATTTTCTGCATGATCGTGTACTCAAGGGCAACATTGTTATCGACCACGTGAATACTGAAGGATAGCTAGTGGATATCTTCACTAAGCCCTTGGATGAAAAGAGATTTTGCAAGTTGAGGTGTGAGATAAATATCCTAGAATCTTCGAACGTGCTGTGAAAAAGGCACACATCCTAACACTTATGCAAAATTGATGACTTAGATGTGCAACACAAGAAGAACCATTTTTATTCAATATATGAAGAATAACACTCCAAGTGTGAGGAAATTAATGAAGAATTTGATTCTCAGGGCCCTACGACAATTGTACACTATGACTGAAATCATCATTCTTATCCGATGGGTCACGCCACCACCCAAAGTTGAAATTCTTCAAAGCTGGGACTTTTTGCAAATTCTTCAGATCATGAATGTCTTCAGATTTTCAAAATCCTCAAAATTGCAAATTCTTCAAAATTTAAATTCTTCAATTTTTTTCTTTTGATAATCTTCCTCAACTATATTCTAAGTTAGGATTTTTTTCAAGACCTCAACAGCATTCACTTATTTCTAAGTCTTCAGGTTGGTTTTTCTTCTAAGCGAATGTGGTCGGACCCATCTCCCCTCTATTCTAAGCTCCACCCAATCCGTTCTTAATTCCTCATATGCGATCTATTTGACAATTGTTCAAAGTATTCACTAAGTCTTGTGAGCTAAAGAATTTGCTAACAGAATCCTCAAAATTTCAAAAACGCAATTTTTTCAGGCGTTACCACTCAAACCGCACCCACTACCCATGATAGATAAGCACGATCTCCACTAACTCCACCGCTTCGTAAGCGGGTGACGTGTGTCATGCGGAGAGGAAGAGTCAGGGGTGTTTCTGTCCGAAGTTTTTTGCTTTGAACCGTTTTGACCTGAGCTATAAATAGCCCCCCTCACCACTTGAGTAAAAACTCTTCTCTCACTCTCATCTTATCCACTCGAGCCCTCACCTAGCGCGCCACTAGAAGTCTTCGTCGCCGGTGAGGAAAAGCTTCACTGTCTCGACCTCGCCGTCGCCGGACCCACGTCGACCGCGGATGATCTTCATCCGCCATCGCTGTAGCTGTTTCTAATCGCCAAGTTAGGGCATTGGAGATCTGAACCGATTAGCTTCACTTCTACACTTCACTGTTTGTCGTGTTCTTCACACAGGGTAATTAAAATCTAATTTTACTGCCCTTGTTGATCTACATTTTTACCTTGGATTGCTGAAAACTGTTATTCCTCAGAAAATCTTCAGATGAACACATGCATGCCTAGAATACTTGATAAATTTCCCTAAGACACCACATTCTTCACGAGATTCCTCAATTGTGTAAATTTTTGAATCTGCACAACTCTGGAACCCAAGACCAGAATGCTTAGCAAAATTCTTCAAACACTATATTGGTAAAATTCCTCAACTCTGAGAATGCATATGACCTCTCCAAATTCTTCGCACCTATACTCTGGTCACACGTACAAAATGTCAGCTGATGAATCACTAGGTTCTCATCAACTTAACTCATTTGCAGCATTTTTGAAGAAAATCTGCCCTTGTCATCTGATTCATCAAGAGTTCAAATTCCTCAGCAAATTCCTGAACCAAAGAAAATGGCTGAGAAACAGAACAAAGGTGGCAATAAATCAGAAACCAAGACTTCTTTCGAAATACCTGAAGAAATATATGCTGATTACTATACGCCTGATGAAGAAATTCATGGCAAAGAAATAAAAAAGAAGCACAAGATAAGGCTTCAAAGAATTGAATGTAGATGGGTAAAGGAGTGGAAAGCATACATATACATCACTCCAAAGTATGTGAGGAAGTTTGCCCTCAAGGCTCCTTGCTCCAGGCCCCCACTGAGTGAACAAGAGAGTGCTCATCCCTCAAGCATCGCCACGATTGAAGAATATCCTGAGGACAAAGCCAAGTATTTTGCTAAATTGAAGAAAGCTTCAAAACAAGCAGCACAGATCACAAATGAGGAATCTACAAATGAAGCTGCTGCCGCGTCCTCCTTTGCTGCTGAGGCTTCTGCCACTGAACCTGCCCAACAGAAGGTTCAGATAAACAAAATTGATAAGTCCAAGTCATCACAACAGCAAAACGCTCATCTAGCTCCAAGTGGTCCAGCAAAGTCCTCAACTGCTGCAAAATCCTCAACCGCAACAAAGTCTTCACCACCAATGTAATCCCAGCCAATTCAACAACTAGCAGGGACCCCAATTCCCTCATAACCATCTGACTCTGGCTCTGCCCACAATTCTTCAGATGGGATTCAGAAGATAAAAGACTCCTGGGAGAGGACCAAGGCCAACTCCAAAGAAATTCGTCCTGAACGTTCCTTCTGCATCCGAAGATGAGGATATGATGATGAAACTCTTAAAGCCATCATACGAACAAACAAGAGAGGTTTGCACAAGGAAAATGCTCAACCATTCCCCTCATACTTGATCCAAAAGTGCTATTGGATTTTATTGACCTCTGGATTGAAGATCCAAACACTGTAATTGATGACTTGAAGCTTCCACCTGGACCCAGTCACACGGTAGCCTCTTTCATAAATGAAGAAAAGTGGAAGGCTCAGCAAGTCAAGCAAGAAAAACATGCAAAGGATCAAAAGGAAAGGTATTTGCAACAAATTTTGCTGAACATGTTGCCAGAGCAACTTGTCTCCACTTAGGCTGAGATCAAATTCCTTAGTGAAAATTTTACAAGCTTAAGTGCTGACACAAAGGGAGCCAAGATGCGATTCATCACGCAGGCTACAAAAGTAATTGCAGATTACAACAAGAGGGTTGCAGTTCCACCGCAACCATCAATTCCTCAGACCAGCACGGCTGAAATGCCTCGGGACTCTACAACTGAGCTTGGTGGTGATGAACCCACTAGGCCAGTTGATGAACCTACAAGGCGTGCTCGTGAAACTACCAGGCTAACTAACTCATATGCTATACCTTAGGAAATTGCTCCTTCACCACAGTCTTCAAAGGTGAATAAAATCACTCTTCCTTCTGCATCAGAAGTGAAGAAAACAAAAGCTTCTCAGAAAGAAGCTAAAAAGAGAAAAGCATCAGCTGCTTCAGAGTCCTCAGAAGCAAAAAGAGTGAAGACTGTGGAGAGTTCTTCAAATACTCCAATTGATGCTACACCACTCAGCAGTGCTCCATCATATGTGCTTGTGCCATATGGTCAAGATTATACCATCCCAGAAGGGGATGAAGACATGGAAGAAAACCGATGTGCTGCTTCAACTACCATGGATGAAGAAATTCAAGCTGATCAAATTCCTCAAGATCAAATTCCTCAAGCCTAAACTCCCCCTCCTCAGAACACCGAGGTGTCTGTTGAAGAGAAGGATGGTGATGTTGACATTGGATTTTCAACAACAATGATGCATGATGAATTTTGGGAGAAGGCCCACCCAAATTCGCCACTGGCTACTCCAATTCCTGAAACACATGCATCTCCTGCAGCCACTGAAGTTCTGACTGGATCTAAAGCAAAGAGCACTTTGTCAAAGTTAGTCTCTGCACAAGCATCAACTGATGAACCTGAAAAGCTTACAGAAACTGTTGTGCCAGAAACTGAAACATCGGCTCAACATATACATCAAACTAAAGAACATGTGGCTGAAGAACCTGCACCTGCTCAAAATGAAGAAACTGCTAAAGAACTTGTTGTTGAAAATCCTGAATCACCAATCATTGTGGTAAAAAAATCCTAAAGTTGATGAAATTCCTCATCAAAATCTTCAACCAAAGCATTGTGAGCCATACTCAAAGAGGCCAAAGTTCCTAAAAGTAGAGTTTTACAATGAATATCATTTCTTCAGTGGTGTCAATCGATACGATAAGCTTCGAATCACGCACATGAAGTTTTGGACCAAAACACAACTCAACTACTATGCTGCTGTGCTAGTAGGGAAGAAGAAGATATTCCATCACACACACATTCTTCATGGTGATACGGAAGAAATTCCTTGCTTTACCCCTGTTCTGAGTGTTCTTCACGATGTATGGCTAATGCCATTCTGCACGGATATCTGTGACTGGAACCCAAACATTATTCTTTAGTTCTATGCCACTCTGCACATCTCAGGTGACCCAAAAACATCAACTCTTGGGTCTTGGACTGGATGACACAACACACTCACTTCAAAGCTCCAGCCACTGAATTGCTTCGAGCTATACCACTCCCAATTCCTTCAGATGAAGGAATTAGCCTAAATGATGAAAAAGAGTTGCCAAATCATCTAATGGAAGTCCTCATGAAGCCTTTAGCTCCGGGCCAACCTCCAAGGACTCGATTCTTGGTGAAGGAATTGAAATATGTGTCCAAAATAGTCTATAGGATCTTGGCCTGTTCCTTCGCCCCTATCAAAGGCCATGATAATGAAGAAGATGTTGTCGGAATCATGAAGAACATACTGTTCAACATCATTCATGTAATCCAAATGAATCTTCACGACTTCTTCTTGAGGACTTTGGCCAACAATGCTTTGTCACCATTTGAGCTGAAGATTTATGTGCCTTGGATCATGAGATTCATCAGAACCAGATCCTCAATCAACTATCAAGCTGACTTTCAGAATCACCTCAGTTACATGCCTCCTCTCAAAGTCATCAAGAAATCTTTTGAACCAGTTGAGGGCAAAGGAAAGTCCGTGATTGATGAAGGAAACCGGCCACTCGATGGCCAATTTCTCAAGGGTGCATCTTACTCTACCTATGATGACACTGCCACCCAAGAATCTGATGGCAGAGCAAAACCTCCAAGTCCAACTTTCCAACGGGTGATTACTAACAGAGAGCTACTCCTCAGTCTTCATCAGAAGGTTGATCGAAACCATAATTGGGTTAAGCATCAGTTTGGCTCCATTGTGAAAACCCTCAGTGATAGTCAAAATGTTGTGAAGAAAAATCACTATTATCTTCATGAGGTATTTGATCGCACTTGGGCCATACTGTCACACCTCAAGACTCCTAAGGAACTTCAAGAAATGGAATTCACTCAAGACTTTGATTGGTCATGGCCACCAAAGAAGAGATTCAAGAAGATCCCAGTTCCTGACTTGTATGACAGCACATATTCCTTATTCCGCTCTGTTGATTCTGATGAAGAACCTGCTGATACTGCAATAGGCCCAACCGGGAAGACTGGCCCGAAGAACATTGGCTCCCCTCCTCCACCACAGAAGTGAAGTTCATCATGGGCGTTAGTCCTCAGTTTCGTCCCTTTGCGTCACTTGATGACAAAGGGGGAGAAACCTGACTTAGTCTTCAAGCGGGTCTGATTTATGGGCTTATGAACTTTATTAAGTTATGAACTCTCGTTCTTCTGAAGTGTTTCATGTAATGAGTTTTAACTTAAGCCCGATGGTGTTCTGGCGCTTTTGAATGTTTTTCCTTGCATGTTTATTCCTCAAGTTAATTAAATGCATGCATGCTGAAATTTGTTAGACACCATTTTTCATCATGCATTTCAAGTTCCTCATACTTTATGTCAAATGCATGCATGAATTACAATATATAGGGGGAGATCTCCATGATATATATCATCAATGTGTATTTGTTGTCCAATGCAAGTTCCTCAAATATGCACATCTTCAGGGGGAGTTTCTCTGTATCTTGCAATAAAATTCCTCAAACTCTGTAGTTACACTTCATATTTGTATCCCCGTTGAAAACTTAACCTATTTGTCATCAACCACAAAAAAGGGGGAGATTGTAAGTGCATCTAGTGCCCCTTAGTGATTTTGCTGGATTGAAGACTTATAGGTTAAGAGAATGATATGTTCGTAAGTGTACACATGCTCAATAAGTCGCTGAGGAGTTTGAGTTATTCGATGAATATCGACCCCTAAAAATGTATGTCTTCGGGTGAAGATTTTGGTCATTCCTTGAAGACTCTGATCGCGAAGAAATCGATATTCCTCATGAAGACATTGAAGATGAGGAATTCGGTGTGTTCGGAGGAAAATGCTCTGAAGACTTTGAAAGTTGAAGATTTACTCTTTCTGTTCATTTTCTTCATTCTTGAGTCATAGGAACACCGTACTATTAAAGGGGGTCGAGGTAAAACTAAGGAACAAATTTTCTCATGATGCACAACTAAAACCTACACCTACCAGATACTCCATGTGAGGAATATGAGATACATGAGGACTTTGACAGTTGAAAGTTCCGACCGTTGCCGTGCCACGCGCCACCTGTCCAAATCTTATCCATCCAACTGTCATGGCATTGAAGGCATTAATGTCAAATCATGTCGGGATGCTCCCAGGATATAAATAGCTGCCCCACAACCACTAGCTGGTTGGATGCTCCGGGAGAAACTGACACTTGTCATTTATAGCAACCCAATTCCTCGAGGACTTTGAGCGAAAATCATCAAGTGAGGAAATACCCCAAACACCCAAACCAAAACCAAAACCAAAGTGATTGAGCATCACTAAAGAAGTTGTTCCTGTGTGGAACCGACACTTGTTACCTTTGAGGACTGTGCATCCTCTAGACGGTTAGGCGTCATGGTCTAGAGCATCCATCAGCCAATTGTGGATCACCGGGTGACCAAGTTTGTGAGGGTTTGGAAGTCTTCCCTGAAGACTTACCACGAGTGTTGGGAGAGGACTGTGTGTCCTTATCTCAAGGAGAATACGGTAGGGATTGTGTGTCCTTGGACTCTGTGTCCTTTGGTTTCAATACCAAGCCGCTCCAAACCAGATGTCCAACTATCACATCAGTTGGAACTGGGTCATCAACCACTGTCTTCATCGAGCTACTTGTTCTAATTTCTTCAACTCTTTTCATTTCCTCAATTGTGTGTTGAAGACTTTCAGTTGTATTGTTTGAAGAATTTGACTTATGATTTTCTCTGAATTTCTCACCTCAAATTATTCACTTGAGTTATTCATCACCTGCTTATTCTGTATACGTGACCTGTGCAAACCGAACCTATCAATTCACGCTGAGTACTTTGCGGTAGTCACTTTCACACTTCTTTGTGAATACTATTTCCGCTGTACTCAGTTCATGACTCAGGACTTTCCTCACTAGGAATTTCCTGAGTGACGAATTTGTAAAAATCGCCTATTCGCCCCCCTCTAGTCGACATAATGCACTTTCACTAACCATTGTAGGTGAAAAGTGAACAAAAATGACAAGGATAGCTCCAAACTCAAGAGGATCATCATCAACTTTGAGAATCCACAACAAGTTCACCTACATGCCACATGATCAACATCATTCGAAGGCATGTACTCATATCCTTGATAAAGCTTTTGCACCAAGTCATGAGGTAAAGCAACTCAAGTGATATGAAGACATTAAAATGCTTAATCGGAAAATGGTAACCCCATTTCGCGCTTAACGATGAGTATGACCTATGATCAAGCATTCTTTCTTGACTCCTCAAGTCAAATACTCTAATATAGGTGACCTAGTCACCGCATCACATCTAGATGGAGATTCTTGTATGGTTCACATTTCTCATTGCATACTTTCTTAGAACCATTCAATTCTCATCTATATGTATGTATATTTTAAAAAATACACACAATTTCCTTTCGCAATTGGAATTTTCTGTCTACTTTCAGTTTAGGAGTTGATTTTCATTGCAACTCAATTTCTACGATCTCGGAAATTCGGATGAACCGATTTCTCCCCAGAGGCCTGATTTTTTATTCTTGGTTCTACCGAGCCATATTGCCTTAGTGACTCCGATATTATCACTGATGTCGTGGGTATAAGTCTGACAGTAGATGTGTAGGGTACGAAAGGATGGGCAGAGCCTTAGCTACGGCGAGGTTGTATGAGTTCAGGCCCCTCTACGGTGGAGGTAAAAGCCCTACATCTTAGTGCTCTTGGGAGCTTAGTGTCGAGTGGAATATAGGATTACAGTAAATGCCAACCCCTGCACTAGTGGGGAAGGGCGGCTTATATAGAGTGCGCTGCCCTCCACAACGGCCTGGTGGACAGGGGTGAAATAGTGGCGAATAAATGCCTACGTTACAGGTAACGTATGCCTTAAATGCTAATAATGGTGTATGAAAACGTAAGACCGTTGCCCTCCTGGGAGGTTACGATGTACAGAGTGGAATTCAGTCGGTATGTTAAATACACTCCGAATGTTCGTCACCGACTGGATGATGGGGGAGTCCTTAGTTCAGTCGGAACTGTCTAAGGACCTTGTCCTCTATGAAGGGTAGTCCTTGGGTAGGACCTATAGGGCAGTCCTATGACCCTACCCTGAGACTATAACCCCATCAACTGCCTTAGTTTTCCCAATATTTTTTGGAGTTTTTCCTTAAGGGGAGAAAGATTATCAATGATCCCATGTTCTTACCTCCTAAGATTTTATTGAAATTTTTGGTAAATAAAATCAGTTTTAGCATTATTTTTCGAGGGGGAGAAAACCTTAGTGGTCTCATACATTATAAGAGGGAGAATCATCCAGGATCCCTATCATAGGGGGAGATAGTTCAAGGAACTCTAATTCACATTAAAGGGGGAGAACTTTCAATGAACCCTTACCTAATATCAAAGGGGGAGAAAAGTCGAATTCAAGGAACCCTTATCAAAGAGAGAAGAATCAAGGATCCCTTTCTCTCAATGAGCCCTTACCCTCTGACCTTTTTTGGCAATTAATGCCAAAGGGGGAGAAATATCGAAGCTTCCAGTGAACCCATATAAAGGGGAGAAATATCACCAACAAGCTTACACAAAAGGGGGAGAAATATCAATAGTGGGAGATATTTGTACCTAAAGGAAGGTTTACCTAAGGGGATATCTACCTAAGGGAAGATATATCAGACCTTTCATATTAAGGGGGAGAGAGATAAAATTATTTCACATATCATTGCTTTACTATCTTTTGTTTGAACTTATCTTACCCTACCTACTCCCAATATCTACAAGCTATGATTCGGGGGGAGAGAAAATTCTTACATATTTATCCTTAGGGAAGAAAGTTCTAAACTATCTTGGAGACATATTTATCATCAAATCCTATTTCTAAACATGTCTTCAATGTCTTGGTACTTTTAAAGCTCTTTACATCTTTACAATAGAGTACTCTTATGTTATCTAACATTTGTTTTCCCAAGTGTACTTCTATTGCGAAGACGTTCAAGAACCTCAAGGTAAGTATATGCATCATATCCCTGTTCACGATGATCTCTTGTCTCTTGCACATATTGTTTGCAAGAGTGAGTCTTGAACATGGAAATCCTTCATTCACATATGTTTGATGCATATAGCCAATATTTATAGACTTGTCTTGTTCTTCTACCATGTGTGTGATCATGCACTCCAAAGAAACTATCAACTATCCTTCAAAAGGGATTGCACACATTTAGGGGGAGCTTGTACTAGTCATGTATCTTTCAAAGTTGTCATATTCTAATGCTTATCTTTATTTAAAGCTTTGATTGTATGTGCCATCAATTACCAAAAAGGGGGAAATTGAAAGCACATATGCTCCCTTGGTGTTTTTATAATTCATGACAACATACATTTTCTCTTGGACTAACACTTTTGCGTAGTATATTTCAGGTATAGTCCACAGAGAGCCTTGGCCATAGGATTGTGAGGAGATGCCCCTTGATGAAGGAAGGAATAGGACTGGCTCAAGCTTCAAGCAAGAAGACTCTACATTTTATATTCGTGAGAAGTCACTTTGAGTCCATAGGAAAGCCAATACTATTAAAAGGGGATGAGGTAATATGATGAATTGGTTGCTCAAGTGCTTAGAGATTGCCAACAAAAAATACTCACCCATTCCCCCACAAAATATATCTGTCCAAAGTCACAAAAGAAAAATTGGCGCCACCAACATTTCCTACTCGGCCCTATCGATTTTACACTTAGATAGATCCTTTGCCAAACCCTATTCTCTCGGTACCACCAACATTCCATTCGGTGCCACCAAAATGAGTGACCAACTTTCTGGTTAGCCATTTTCAAGAACCGGTACCACCGAGTTTTGAGAACTGGTCTCACCGAGATTTGGACCAACTTTTGGGGTAGCCATTTTGAAGAATCGGTACCATCGGGTTTTGAGAATTGGTCTCACAAAGTTTCGGACCAACTCTCTAGTTAGCCGTTTTTAAGAATTAGTACCACCAAGTTTTGAGAATTGGTTTCACCAAGATTTGGAAACTGCCTAGGACACCCATATTGGTACCACCGAGATTTATATATCGGTCTCATCGAGAATTCAAAAGTTGCCACATTTAGTGCAACTCGGTACCACCGAGATTCATTTCGGTGTAACCGAGCTGGAAAATAATGTTGTAACGGTTGGATTTTGGGAGATGCCTATATATACCCCTCCACCTACATCTCATTCGCAGAGGAAGCACTCAGAACACACTTACACTTGCGAGATCCATTTTTCCTGAGAGAGAGCACCTACAGATGTGTTGAGGTCAAGAGATTCCATTCCAACCATTTGAACCTTGATTTCTAGCCCTCCCAAGTTGCTTTCCACAAGATCAATCTGTCCTACCCCTGCCAAATTTGAGAGAGAGTGATTGAGTGTTGAGGAGACTATCTTTAGAAGAACAAGAGCAAGGAGTTCATCATTCTACCACATCTATTACCTTTTGGAGGGTGGTGCCTCCTTGATTGGTTAGGTGTCTCTTAGGAACCTCCTACTTCGTGTTCTGGAGTTGAACGATGATGTTTGTAAGGGCAAGGAGATCGCCTATTTCGTGAAGATCTACCGTGAGTGAGGCTAGCCCTGTGTGGACGAAAGCCATGATGGAATATACAAGGCTGCTTCTTCGTGGACCCCTTGTGGGTGGAGCCCTCCATGGACTGTTGCAGTCGTTACCCTCTGTGGGTTGAAGTCTCCACCAACATGGACGTACAATAGCGCCACCTATCAGAACCATGCTAAAAATCGTCGTGTCAATTTCTTCGCGTTTGATCTTCCTAAACTCTACTCCTTACTACATATGTAAAGTCTTTACTTTCGCTACCATATTTGTTGACTAGCATGTGTAGGGTGGACTAGAATTGTTAGAATCGCTAAAATCCGCCAACCATAAATTGGGAAAAGGCTAGGATTTTAATTTATGCAAGTAGTCTATTCACCCCCCTCTAGACACCTATTATATCGATCTCTCATGGTTCCAGCATCACCTCCATGAGTCGGGCACCACTTCTCGCCGCTAGTCGCTGCATCTATCCATCGCCATTGCAGCACTACCCCGATGTCATTGCATCTTGTGTGCCCGGGAGGCGTGGGTTATGTTCAGAGCGGGAGGAAGAAGGAGGCGCCGTTCGTGGTGGCTCTGAGTCTGTCACAGCAGCCCTGGTGCGTCATCTCGATTGTCGACGTCCGATCTCGGTTGACATCCCTTGTCGCCTTCGACGGAATCAGGCTCATGCGTGCTCAGGGGAGAATATGATGAGCATGGGGGAGAAGACAATCGAGGGACGAGTGGTGGAGGATCACATGCAAAGCAGTGTGGTTTGACCCCTTTCAAAATGCACGCACACACGCATGAAGTCGTGGGATCCAACGTAGCTCGCATGTCCAACCAAAGACTTGGCCGGACTGCCAGCTATAAACGCTTCACAAGAAAAAGGTTCAAAGCGAACCATACAAATTATGCCTACAAAATTTCAAATGCCATTTTTAATCATACAAGTAGATAGCAAGCGACAAGTGCAAACAAGTACCAATGCAAACTAGCACGTTTTATCCAACACCTACCGGACAAAAAAGTTATGGTAAGTTTTTGAACGGTTTAAAAGATAAGTCGTCTCTCCTTAGCTTAAAAAACAAGTTGTTCTTAAAATTTGTTGAGACTTTTAAATTAGTTATTATCCTGTAACTAATTCATAAGCCGCAATGAATGAGAGATCCGGCTTATGAGAAAAGCTGGGGAGGAAACAACTTATTTATGAAGTCGTTAAAAGAACTCACCCTTAATTTGTGCGACTCAAAGTAGGTGTGCGAAAGTACCAGTTATCGACTAGCGGGTGGGGGGTGAATAGGCAATTTTTATGAAAAGTTTCAAAATAGTAAATGTATTCAAAGTAAGCGGAAGCGATACATGATTAGGTATGGATAAGAATCAAGGATCTAAGCATAGCATGCAATACTACAAGGAGATTCAGATAGTAGAGCATAGTAATCATGCACAGTAAGATGTATCAAGGATAAACTTGGGTAGTATGAAGATACATGGTAGTTTGGTATGTGTTAGGTGAATGTCTTCGAGTTGATATGATCAAGCAATGGCTTCACAGTATATTACAGTAAGTAAGAGAGTGAAAGATAGAACCAATAGCTTGACAAAGACACGTGATTTGTTGGACCAGTTTGAGTTGCTATGACAACTGTATGTGTGGTTGGCGAGGCTTAGACCTTGTCTTCACCTTGATCCCCTTGAGAAGAGGTCTCCCAGACCATGCCCAATAACTTAGGTAAGTCTTCAGTGGATACTTCTGAAACTCATACAAACTTGGTCACCCGACAATCCATATTGATTCTTGGATTTTCTTCTAGACCATGCTCACCCATCAATCCACAATGACTCTTGGATTTACTAGACCATGATGCCTAACCCTTTGGAAGTTCACAGTCTTCAAGTGTAACACGTCATTAGTTCTCTCAAAATAGAATGACTTCGCTAATGATCAAACACCCTGGCTCTAGGTGTTTGGGTTTATCCTTGCAGGCTAGTTCTCTCTCCCAATGTCTTGAAGGTGGGTTGCTCCAAAATGACAACAGTCGTATCTAACTCTGAGCGACCACCAACTTATGGTGGAGGGAGTGGGTTATTTATATCCAGCAGGCAACCCTACATGATATGACCAAAATGACCTTCGGTTAATGGCCAGCCGACACGCGTTCCAACGTTCGAATTTCAAAGACACACACGAGAACATTACTTGGGCTATAAGCAATGCTGACTCAACGAACTCTCAAAGAGATTTCCTCTCATTGTCTTTGCTCGAAGACATAGGTATTTTACATTGAGCATCACGTCAGCGTATTTCTTTGATCGCAGTGACCCCACTTAACAATACAATGGTTCCTATGACTTAGGAAAGAAGAAATTAAACAAACAAAAGACTTTGTTTTTGCGTTTCATTATCTTCAAGCAATTATCTTCGTGTACCACCTATGTCTTCGTCCATCATCAATGTCTTCAGACATTTCTTGGGGTCATCTTCGACGCTTAAACCGAATCTCCAGGGATTTCTATCTATGTTAACCTGTGAACTCTCAGAAACACATTAGTCCCTCAAAAATGTTTGTCTTCAATACTCAAAAACCAACAAGGGGTGGCACTAGATGCACTTACAATCTCCCCCTTTTTGGTGATTGATGAAAAAATGGTTGAAGCTTTCAACGGTGATAAAATATGTGAAGATAAATACTTGGAGATTATGATTGCAAGATATAGAGAGCTCCCCCTGACGATGTGCTTATGAAGATTTTACTTTGCATGCAAAAGCACATGGAAGGTTTTAGTTTGAGGAGACCTCCCCCTCTATCTTGGAATCTAACCACTATGCATTTTGAAGATGTTAATGAAGATAATGAACAATGGCCGTCTACTGAATGACTTTGGATGCATATGATCGGATATGGAATAGCGCCAGAGGTACGATAAACATGGATTGTGCAGAAATCCATCATGATTAATTTTTACATAAGCAAAATAGAAAATGTCCAGAATTAGAGTTGTAAAATTAAACAAAATAGCAGAACCCAACCCATATAGACCCGTTTAAATACTATCGATCCAACTCTTCTCCCCCTTTGCAATCGAATGACCAAAAAGGGAGAAGACATTGGGCACTACTCGTCCACAACATGTGAATATGTTGGTACAACAGGGTCGGTGGAGGTTGGTGTAGAGGGGCTTGGTGCAGTGCCGATGTGATCCGTTGGTGCACCAGGAGAAGTGACATCATCAGCTTCATCATTTGCAAGATTGGCATGAACAAACAAAGCTGAAGAAGAGTAGTCAGTGTCTTCAAGGGATGGCGTCTTGCGCCATTTCTCCGTACGAGGAGGAGGGGCACAAAATCTAAAATATTTGTCATAGCCATCCTCATGAAGATCTTCCCCCGGAGCCATGAGAGTCAATGTCTTCCAAGAATGCCTGCAAGTTTTATATGCAACAAAGATATTCTTCGTGGAGAGATTGCGAATGCGATTGATATGTGTTATCATAGAATGCATTTGGCATCGCATCCACTCATGGTGACAATCCTGCTTCTGTATGAGATAAACAACAAGCTCGCGATCACACATGACATGTTCCCATCTGGATTAGGGCTGTTGATGCACAGTGCTAGCAGTTGCTTCAGTTGCAGTGGCACTTGGGTGTGGTTTACGGAATGCACCAATCAGTCTAGTCTTAGCAGGATCAGCAATATTTTGAAGTCCTTCAATGTGTGCGGTGCCACTTGTTCCTTCAATAATTGAATTCTTTCCTTTGGATGGGTAAATGTCTTCGTGTATGACTTACACATTCGGAAGATATATTCCATGATTACGAGGAGAAGTCAAAAACCTTGTATTTGTTTAGCGCTTAATGAAGGGCATGATCCATGGTGCATAGATCTTGAGTTCAAATAGATTCATGCTATCTGTAGCAAGGGTTCTCAAAAATAGGCCTTGAAGGTTAAACCTGATGCCATGGACGACATTGTGGATCAAAGTCATCAACGCCCCTTCCAACTTGCTCGAAGAAGAATGCCCTTTGATTAGCCAGATGGTGTGACAAAGAATATGATAGATAGTCTTTAGCAGATATTAAAGATCACCAACAAAGAATTTTGTGGGCAAGTCTGCATCTGGGGCCAAATGCTTCATCACTGTCAACATTTCATTGAGGTTGGGCTCATGCATTTGAAATATGTTTCTTGTGGCTTCTTCATAGGCAACAGATTTTGGATCAAGATCTTCGCCTGATGCAGCAAGGAGAGTGGTGTCAAAGAATTACAAAGGTGGTTGTTTAGTATGCTCATCACGGATCATTCAATCCATAGCCCATGTATTTAGATCTCGTCCATAACTAGAGATGTGGAGAGTTGCATAAAATTGAAGAATCACTTCTTCATGTTGGGGAACGTCGCATGGGAAACAAAAAAATTCCTACGCTCACCAAGATCAATCTACGAAGACTATCATCTATGAGAGGGAGGAGTGCATCAACATACCCTTGTAGATCGCTAAGAGGAAGCGTATATAACTCAGTTGATGTAGTCGAACATCTTTGCGGTCCAAATCGCAGTCCATCCCGTGATCTCATCACGATCCGTCCCGCGATCCCATCACGATCCATCCCGATCTATTGCCAAACGGACATCACCTCCGCGCTCAGCACACGTACAACTCGATGAAGATCTTCGCCTTCTTGATCCAGCAAGAGGGGGTGAAGAGGTAGTTGAGTTCTTCGACAACCTAACGGCGTGGCGACGATGGTGGTGGAGGTGATCCGACAAGGCTTCGCCGTGCACTTCCGAACCTAATCTAGAGGAAGAATGAACTAGTGGGAGGGAGAGGGGCTGCACCTTGGATTGTTTCATGGCTGCCCTCTCTCCCCTCTAGTATATATAGGAGGCAGGGGGAAGGGATGGCACCCTAGGGTTTTCCCTAGGGTTGGCCGGCCGAACCAAAAGAGGAGGAATCCTGCTCCACCAAGGGAGGTGGAGTCCTACTCCTTGGAGGATTCCCTCCCACTTGGCCTCCTCCCACCTCCTTGGCGCAAGGGCCTTGAGGGGATGGATGCCCAACCCACTAAGGGCTGGTGAGCCACGTCTTAGGCCCATGTGGCCACTGGGGTGGGTGGACTTCTCCCGATGGTCCCTCGGAACCCATTCACCATTCCTGGTACAATACCAGAAATGCCCGAAACCATTCAGGAGCCCAAATACCCTCTTCCTATATATCAATCTTTGTCTCCGAACTATTTCGGAGCTCCTCATGACCTCCGGGATCTCATCCGGGACTACGAACAACATTCGGTCACCAACATACATAACTCAACTATACCGAAACGTCACCGAACCTTAAGTGTGCAGACCCTGCGGGTTGGAGAACTATGTAGATATGACCAAGACACTCTATGATCAATAACCAAGAGCGGGACCTAGATGCACATATTGGTTCCTACATATTCAACGAAGATCTATGTCGGTCGAACCTCTATGTCAAGGATTCAGTTAATCCCGTATACTATTCCCTTTGTCCATGGGTATGTTACTTGCCCGAGATTCGATCGTCGTTATCGCCATACCTAGTTCAATCTCGTTATTGGCAAGTCTCTTTATTTGTTCCGTAATACAAGATCCCGTGACTAACTCTTTAGTCACATTGCTTACAAGGCTTGTTGTGATGTTGTATTACTGAGTGGGCCCCAAGATACCTCTCGGTCACACGGAGTGACAAATTCGAGTCTTGATCCGTGCCAACCCAACAGACACCTTCGGAGATACATCTAGAGCAGTCACACAGTTATGTTGTGACGCCTGTAGAGCACCTTTATAGTCAATGCTACCTCTTGAGCTCGCGTTGGTTTTTTCCCTTGAAGAGGAAATGGTGATGCAACACTCTAGCAGTAAGTATTTCCCACAGTTTGAGAACCAAGGTATTAATCCAGTAGGAGTATCAAGATGAAGCACCAATGTACCTGCGCAAAAACAGCAAACTTGTACCCAAATCTACAAAGGGGTTGTCAATCCCTTCACGATTGATTGCAAGGTGAGATATGAAGGCGGAAAGTGCAACAGAGTAAAAGTGTAAGGCTGAAAATATGATGTGAAGTAGACCCGGGGGCCATAGTGTTCACTAGAGGCTTCTCTCAAGATAGCAAATATTATGGTGGGTGAACGAATTACTGTCGAGCAATTGATAGAACCGCGCAAAGTCATGATGATATCTAAGGCAATGATCATACATATAGGCATCACGTCCGAGACAATAGACCGATACTTCCTGCATCTACTACTATTACTCCACACATCGACCGCTATCCAGCATGCATCTTGTGTATTGAGTTCATGACAAACAGAGTAACGCCTTAAGCAAGATGACATGATGTAGAGGGATAAATTCATGCAATAGATATTAACCCCATCTTTTTACCCTTGATGGGAACAACATGATGCGTGCCTCGCTACCCCTTCTGTCACTGGGTGAGGTCACCGCATGGTATGAACCCAAAACCAAGCACTTCTCCCATTGCAAGAATCATAGATCAAGTTGGCCAAACAAAACCCACAACTCGAAGAGAATTACAAGGATATGAATTCATGCATATAAGCGATCAGAAGAAACTCAAATAAGATTCATAGATAATCTGATCATAAATCCACAATTCATCGGATCTCGACAAACACACCACAAAAGAAGATTACATCGGATAGATCTCCAGGAAGATCATGGAGAACTTTGCATTGAAGATCCAAGAGAGAGAAGAAGCCATCTAGGTACTAGCTATGGACCCGAAGGTCTCTGGTGAACTACTCACGCATCATCGAAGAGGCAATGGTGTTGATGAAGAAGCCCTCCGTATCCGAATCCCCCCTCCGGCAGGGTACCAGAACGTTCCCCAGATGGGATCTTGCGGAGACAGAAGCTTGTGGCAGCGGAAAAGTATTTTTCGTGGATCTCTCCCATGGTTTTGGATTTTTCAGGGATTTATAGGCGGAAGAAGTAGGGCAGAGGAGCCACAGTGGGCCAAAAAGCCTGCTAGGCACGGGTCCCCCCGGGCTGCGGCTAGGGGGCTTGTGGCCTCCCCTCGCGCCCTCTGCCTTGGTTCTCAAGCTCCCCGCGTATCTTTTGTTCTGGAAAAATTCTTTTCGGAGGTTTTGTTCCGTTTGGACTCCGTTTAATATTATCCTCTAAAAAGGGTCAAAAACACGGAAAAACAGGAACTGGCACTTGGCACTGAGTTAATAAGTTAGTCCCAAAAAAGATATAAAAGGCATACAGAACATCCAAAGTTTGACAAGATAGTAGCATGGAACCATCAAAAATTATAGATACGTTGGAGATGTATCAGGCATCCCCAAGCTTAACTCCTGCTCTTCCTCGAGTAGGGAAGTGATAAAGACATAATTTTTGATGTGGAATGCTACCTAGCATATTTGTCCTTTGTAACTTCTTTCATGTGACATGAATGTTCAGATCTGTAGGATTCAAAACAATAGTTTGCTATTGACATGAAAACAATAATACTTCAAGCAAACTAGCAAGGTAATCATGAACGTTCGAAATAACAAGGCCAAAGAAAATTATCCCTACAAAATCATATAGTCTGGCTATGCTCCATCATCCCCACACAACTAATTTAAATCATGCACAACCTCGGTATTGGCCAAGTAATTGTTTTCGCACTCTTACTTTCTCAAACCTTTTTCAACTCTCACGCAATACATGAGCGTGAGCCATGAATATAGCACTATAGGTGCAATAGAGTGTGGTGGAGGTTGTGAGACAAAAAGGAGGAGATGGTCACATCGACTCGGCGTATCAAAGGGCTATGGAGATGCCCATCAATAGATATCAATGTGAAAGAGTAGGGATTACCATGCAATGGATGCACTTAGAGCTATAAGTATGTGAAAGCTCTAAAGGAGAACTAGTGGGTGTGCATCCAACTTGCTTTCTCACGAAAACCTAGGGCAATTTGGAGGAAGCCCATCATTGGAATATACAAGCCAAGTTATATAATGAAGATTCCCACAAGCATATGGCGGTGACAAAACAAGAGACTCTCAATCATGAAGAACATGGTGCTATTATGAAGCACAAGTGTGGAAAAGATAGTAGCATTGTCCCTTGTCTCTTTTTATCTTTTTTCATATATATTTTTTGTTTGGGCTCTTTGGCCTCTTTCCATATCTCTCTCTCTTTTTTTGTGTGGGCAACTTTGGCCTCTTTTTTTTCCTCACATGGGACAATGCTCTAATAATGATGATCATCGCACTTTAATTTACTCATAACTCAATGCTTAGAACGATGAGGACTCTATAGGAAATGCCTCCGGCAGTGTACCAGGATGTGCAACAATCTAGCTTGGCGTATGATGTTGAAACATCTCGCTAGCTATCTTACGATCATGCAATGGCAATATGAAAGTGATGGCACATGTCATGAGACGGAACGGTGGGAGTTGCATGGCAATATAACTCGGAATGGCTATGAAAATGCCATAATAGGTAGGTATGGTGGCTGTTTTGAGGAAGGTATATGGTGGGTTTGTGCACCGGTGAAAGTTGCGCGGCACTAGAGATGCTAGCAATGGTGGAAAGTGAAAGTGCATCTATACCATGGACTCACATTAGTCATGAGGAACTCACATACTTATTGCGAAAGTTTTTATTAGTAATCAAAACAAAGTACTAAACGCATACTCCTAGGGGAAGGGTTGGTAGGTGTTACCCATCGCGCAATCCCGACCGCAACACAAAGGATGACAATCAATAAATCAATTATGCTCCAACTTCCTAACATAGCGGTTCACCATACGTGCATGTTACGGGAATCACTAACTTCAACACAAGTATTTCTAGATTCAGAACACCCTACTAACATAACTCTTAATATTACAAAATCCATGTCTCAAAACTATTTGAGAGGAATCAAACTTCTCTTTCTAATCAATGCATAAAAATATGGAAGTTTTATTGTATCCTCTTTGGGTGCCTATCACCTTTGGGACTACTTTCATAGCACAAGCCAACTACCAAGTTACTCAGAGAGAGCACTCTCAAAAAGATATAAGTGAAGATCGAGAGTTATTATTTCTCCAAAATATGACGCCGCCGTGCTCTAAAAGATCTAAGTAAAGCACTTAGAGCAAAGTTATCTAGCTCAAAAGATATAAGTGAAGCACATGTGAGCTAAATTTCCTAACTCAAAAGATATATGCGAAGCTCAACAAGTATTCTACAAAATTCACGATGAGTGCATGTCTCTCTAAAAATGTGTGCAGCAAGGATGATTGTGACACAACAGAAATAAAATACTCCTATAATACACGACGCTCCAAGCAAAACACATTTCATGTGGTGAATAAAAATATAGCTCCAAGTAATGTTACCGATGGATTGAAGCTGAAAGACGGGATGCCTTCCCGGGGCATCCCCAAGCTTAGGCTTCTTGGTGTCCTTGAATTCGGCTTGGGATGCCTTGGGCATCCCCAAGCTTGATCTCTTTCCACTCTTTATCCCTTTGTCCATGAGAACATCAGCCAAAACTAGAAAACTTCACAACACAAAACTTAAACAGAAACTCGTGATATCATTAGCACAAGAAAACGAACTACCACCTCTTTAGGTAGTGTAGAAAACTTGATTTATATTTATATTGGTGTTATATTACTGTATTCTCACTTTTCCATGGCTAGTACCCCCGGATACTATCCATAGTTTCATCAAAATAAGCAATCAACACAACAAAAACAGAATCTGTCAAAAATAGACCAGTCTATAGCAATCTTATACTTCGTATACTTCTTGTATCTCCAAAATTCTGAACAATTACGACAATTGGGAAATTGGCATATCAACCAGCATAAAAAATAATCAACTCAAAAGCTCTTTCTGGATAAAAATGAGAAATAATTTCGTGAGCGAAAAGTTTGTGTCTTTTTCCAGCATGATTAAACAACCATCATCAAAACTAGTGATAAAGGTTTTACTTGGCTCATACACAAAAACAAAAACAAAAAACACAATCATAACAAAAATATGATGGTGTGGACGCAACAAAACATAAAGCAAAAAGCAAAGATAAATTCATCGGGTTGCCTCCCAACAAGTGCTATTGTTTAACGCCCTTAGCTAGGCATTCATAATTCAATGATGCTCACATAAAAGATAGCAATCGAACACGAAGAGAGCATCATGAAACATGTGACAAACATATCTAAGTCTAACATACTTCCTATGAATAGGCATTTTATAGGAAAACAGATTGTCAAGACAACCAATAGTTACCAAATGCAAGGAAGAAGAAAGAGACAATAGCAATCTCAACATAACGAGAGGTGATTTAGTGATATGAAAGTTTCTACCACAATATTTTCCTCTCTCATAACAATTACATGTGGGATCATATTCAAATTCAACAATATAGCTATCACATAGGATATTCTTTTCGTGATCCACATGCATGCAAAGTTGACGCTCTTCAAAAATAGTGGGATTATCATCAACTGAAGTCATGACTTCTCCAATCCCACTTTCAATATTATTGCAAATATCATAATCATCATGATGCTTAAACAAATTTTCAAGATAAGAAAAATCATTACCCTAATCATGATCATTGCAAGAAGTAGTGGACATAGCAAAAGTAGCATCCCCAAGCTTTGGGTTTTGCATATTTTTAACATGATTGACACTAATAGGGTTTATAGTGAAACCATTGCAATCATGCTTTTCATTCAAGGAGCCCTCGTGAATCACATCAAAAATTTCTTCATGAAGATTTTCAGATTCACGCATCTCAAGCAAAACTCCATAGAGAAAGTCAAGTGCACTCAACTCACTAGCAATTGGATCAACATAATTGGATCTCTTAAAGAGATTAGCAAGTGGATGAGGATCGATATCAATAGAATTTTAGCAAGCGAAGATGCAAGCATATTGAAGGCACATAGAACACAAGCAAAGGAAAGGCAAACGAAAAAGGCAAATATTTTTGTAAATTTTTCTTTTTCAGAAGTGGGGGAGAGGAAAACGAGAGGCAAAAGGCAAAAAAAGTAAATGCAAGAGTTGAGTTTGCGACAGTTACTTGGATAAGCTTCACTTGAATAGTCCCCGGTGCCAGAAATTTACACATTGGAAAAAGACTATTCTTGACTTGATGCTCCCCGGCAACGCCACCAGAAATTGGCATGTTGACGGGAGACTATTCTTGACTTGATCCTCCTCCCCGGCAACGGCGTCAGAAATTCTTCTTGCTACCTCTTGAGCTTGCGTTGTTTTTTTCCCTTGAAGAGGAAAGGGTGATGCAACACAGTAGCAGTAAGTATTTCCCTCAGTTTGAGAACCAAGGTATCAATCCAGTAGGAGTATCAAGATGAAGCACCAATGTACCTACGCAAACCAAGAAAACTTCCACCCAACGCTAGAAAGGGGTTGTCAATCCCTTCACGATTGATTGCAAGGTGAGATCTGAAGGTGGAAAGTGCAACAAAGTAAAAGTATAGGGCTGAAAATATGATGTGAAGTAGACCCGGGGGCCATAGTGTTCACTAGAGGCTTCTCTCAAGATAGCAAATATTACGGTGGGTGAACGAATTACTGTCGAGCAATTGGTAGAACCGCGCAAAGTCATGACGATATCTAAGGCAATGATCATACATATAGGCATCACGTCCGAGACAAGTAGACCGATATTTTCTGCATCTACTACTATTACTCCACACATCGACCGCTATCCAACATGCATCTAGTGTATTGAGTTCATGACAAACAGAGTAGCGCGTTAAGCAAGATGACATGATGTAGAGGGATAAATTCATGCAATATATGTAAACCCCATCTTTTTACCCTTGATGGAAACAACATGATGCGTGCCTCGCTACCCCTTCTGTCACTGGGTGAGGTCACCGCACGGTATGAACCCAAAACCAAGCACTTCTCCCATTGCAAGAATCATAGATCAAGTTGGCCAAAAAAAACCCACAACTCGAAGAGAATTACAAGGCTATAAAATCATGCATATAAGAGACCAGAAGAAACTCAAATAAGATTCATAGATAATCTAATCATAAATCCACAATTCATCGGATCTCGACAAACACACTGCAAAAGAAGATTACATCGGATATATCTCCATGAAGATCATGGAGAACTTTGTATTGAAGATCCAAGAGAGAGAAGAAGCCATCTAGCTACTAGCTATGGACCCTAAGGTCTATGGTGAACTACTCACGCATCATCGGAGAGGCAATGGTGTTGGTGAAGAAGCCCTGCATATCCGAATCCCCCCTCCGGCAGGGCACCAGAACGTGCCCCAGATGGGATCTTGCGGAGACAGAAGCTTGCGGCTGCGGAAAAGTATTTTTCGTGGATCTCTCCCGTGGTTTTGGATTTTTTGGGGATTTATAGGCGAATGAAGTAGGGCAGAGGAGCCACAGGGGGGCCACAAGCCTGCTAGGCGCGGGCCCCCCAAGCCGCGGCTAGGGGGCTTGTGGCCTCCCCTGGCGCACTCTGCCTTGGTTCTCAAGCTCCATGCGTATCTTCTGTCCCGGAAAAAATCTTTTCGGAGGTTTTATTCCGTTTGGACTCCGTTCAATATTCTCCTTTGAAAAGGGTCAAAAACACGGAAAATAGGGACTATCACTTGGCACTGAGTTAATAAGTTAGTCCCAAAAAAGATATAAAAGGCATACGGAACATCCAAAGTTTGACAAGATAATAGCATAGAACCATCAAAAAGTATAGATACGTTGGAGACGTATTAGTCACCCAGTTACATTGTGATGTTTGATACACACAAGGAATTCTTCCGGTGCCCGGGAGTTGCATGATGTCATGGTCATAGAAACAGATACTTGACATGCCGAAAATAGTACCAATACACTGACACGATCTTATGCTACATTCATAGTTTTGGTCTTGTCCTTCACACCATTCTCCTAATGATGTGATCCCGTTATCAAATGAAAACTCATGTCCAAGGCCAAGAAACCTTGGCCATCTTTGATCAACGAGCTAGTCCATTAGAGGCTCACTAGGGACAGAGTTTTGTCTATGTATCCACACATCTATTTGAGTTTCCAATCAATACAATTCTAGCATGGATAATAAACGATTATCATGAACAAGGAAATATAATAATAACTAATGTATTATTGCCTCTAGGGCATATTTCCAACAGTCTCCCACTTGCACTAGAGTCAATAATATAGTTCACATCACTATGTGATTTACACCCAATAAGTTCTGGGGTTTAATCATGTTTGCTTGTGAGAGATGTTTTTGTCAACGGGTCCGAACCTTGCAGATCTGTGTGTGCTTTACAAATCTCTATTTCATCGTGTAGATGCTGCTACCATGCGCCATTTGGAACCATTCCAAATGACTGCTCCACTATTCGAATCTAGTTTGCTACTCAGAGTCATCCGAATTAGTGTCAAAGCTTGTTTCGTCGTAACCCTTTACGACGAATTCTGTTATCACCTCCATAATCGAGAAAAAAAAAATCCTTAGTACGCTAGTTACTAAGGATAACTTTGACCACTGTTCAGTGATTCATTCCTGGATCACTCTTTGTACCCCTTGACAGACTCATGGCAAGACACACATCAGGTGCGGTACACAACATGGCATACTATAGAGCCTATGGCTAATACATAGGGGACGACCTCGTCCTTCCTCTTTCTTTTGCCATGGTCGGGCTTTGAGTCTTACTCAAATTCACACCTTATGACAGAGCCAAAAACTCCTTCTTTGATCGATCTATTTTGAACTCCTTCAAAATCTTGCCACGGTATGTATTCTTTAAAAGTTTTATCAAGCGTTTTTTTCTATCTCTATAGATCTTGATGCTTAGTGTTCAAGTAGCTTGAACCAGGTTTTCCTTTGAAAAACACCTTTCAAACAACCCTATATGCTTTCCAGAAATTCTACATTATTTCCGATCAATAATATGTTAACTACATATACTTATCACAAATTCTATAGTGCTCCCACTCACTTTCTTGTAAATACTAGTTTCTCATAAACTTTGTATAAACCCAAAAACTTTGATCATCTCATCCAAGCGTATATTCCAACGCCGAGATGCTTGCTCCAGTCGATAGAAGGATCACTAGAGCTTGCATACTTGTCAGCATCCTTAGGATCGACAAAACCTTCTGGTTGTATCACATACAACCTTTCCGCAAAGAAACCGTCGAGAAACAATGTTTTGACATCCATCTGCAAGATTTCATTATTGAAAAATGTAGCAACTGCTAACATAATTCCAACAAATTTTAGCATCGGTATGCGTGAGAAAGTCTCATCGTAGTCAACTCCATGAACTTGTCAGAAAGCTCTTTGCGACAAGTCGATCTTTCTAAAAGGTGACATTCACCATCTCCGTTTATCTTCCTGAGTCTACACTTTGTTTTCATACATGGATCTTCCAAAGTCTACACTTTGTTTTCATCAGGTAGTTCTTCCAAAGTCTCACTTCTACTTAATAGCCTTACAACCATCAAGTAGTTCTTCCAAAGTCTACACTTTGTTTTCATACATGGATCCTATCTCGGATTTCATGGCGTCCAACCATTCGTTGGAATCCAGGCCCACCATCGCTTCTTCATAGCTTGTAGGTTCATTGTTGTCCAACAACCTGACCTCCAAGACAGGATTACCGTACCACTCTGGAGTAGTGCATATCCTTGTCGACCTATGAGGTTTGGAAGTAACTTGATCTGAAGCTTCATGATCATCATCATTGGATTCCTCTTCAATTTGGTGTAGGCGCCACAGGAACAACTTCCTGCGCCCCACTACACTCTATTTGAAGTGACGGTTCAATAACCTCATAAAGTTCCACCATCCTCCCACTCAATTCTTTCGAGAGAAACTCTTTCTTGAGAAAGGACCCGTGTTCATCAACAAACATGTTGTTTTCGGATCTGAGATAGGATGTGTACCCAATTGTTTTGGGTATCCTATGAAGATGCATTTATCCTCCTATCAGGCTAAAGCCTTTTGGCATAAGCACCATAACCCCAAACTTCAAGAAGACAACTTAGGTTTCTCCAAACCATAGTTCATACGGTGTCATCTCAACGGATTTAAATGGTACCCTATTTAAAGTGAATGTGGTTGTCACTAATGCATAACCCAAAATGATAGTAGTAATTCAATAAGAGACATCATATTATGTACCATATCTAATAGAGCGCGGCTATGACGTTCGGACACACCATTACACTTATGGTGTTCTAGGTGGCATGAGTTGTGAAACAATTTTCACATTGTCTTAAATGTATACCAAACTCACAACTCAAGTATATTTTTACCTCTATGATCACATCGCAGATATATTATCCTCTTGCCATGATGGTCTTTCAACTTTACTCTGAAATTATTTGAACTTCTCAATATTTCAGACCTTGTGATTCATCAAGCAAATACATTTGTATCTTCTAAAATCATGAGTGAAGTAAGAACATAACGATATCCACTTCGTGCCTCAACACTCATTGGACTGCATACATCAAAATGTATTAGTTCCAACAAGTCACTTGCTCGTTCCATCTCACTGAAAAAACGAGGCCTTCAGTCATCTTGCCCATGTCGCATGATTTGCATGTATTAAGTTATTCAAAATCAAGTGAGTCCAAACGATCCATCTGCATGGAGTTTCTTCATGCGTTTACACCAATAGGCATGGTTCACATGTCTCAAACGATTCAAAAACGAGTGAGTCCAAATATCCATCAACATGGAGCTTCTTCATGCGTTTTATACCAATATGACTCAAGCGGCAGTGCCACAAGTAAGTGGTACTATCATTACTACTTCGTATCTTTTGGCATTAATATTATGAACATGTGTATCACTACGATCAAGATTCAATAAACCATTCATATTAGGTGCATGGCCATTGAAGGTTTTATTCGAGTAAATAGAGTAACCATTTATTCTCTTTAAATGAATAATCGTATTCCAATAAACACGATCCAATCATGTTCATGCTCAATGCAAACACCAATCAATATTTGGATTTAACACTAATCCAGAAGTTAGAGAGAGCATGCGATTGTGATCACATCAACCTTGGAAACACTTCCAACACACATCGTCACCTCGCCTTTAGCTAGTCTCCGTTTATTCCATAGCTTTTATTTCGATCTACTAACATTTAGTACTTGAACCGGTATCTGATACCCACGTGCTACTAGGAGTACTTGTAAAGTACAAATCAATAACACGTATATCTAATATAGTTCTGTTGATGTTGCCAGCCCTCTTATCTACTAAGTGTCTAGGTCATTTCCGCCTCAGTGATCATTCCCCTCATCATAGAAGCACTTAGTCTCGGGTTTGGGTTCAACCTTGGGTTTCTTCATTGGAGTGAGAACTGACTTGTCATTCTTGAAGTTTCCCTTTTTACCTTGCCCTTCTTCAAACTAGTGGTTTTACCAACCATCAACACTTGATGCTCCTACTTGATTTCTACCTTCGCGGTGTCGAACATCGTGAATATCTCAGGGATCATCATCTCTATCCCTGATATGTTATTTTTCATCACGAAGGTCAGTAGCTTGGTGGAAGTGACTTCGGAGAACTATGTCAATTACTATCTTATCTAGAAGATCAACTCCCACTCGATTCAAGCGATTGTAGCACCCAGACAATCTGAGCACATGGTCAACGATTGATATTTTCTCCCTTTATTTGTGGCCAAAGAATCTTGTCGGAGGTCTCATACCTCTCAACACGGGCACGAGCCTGAAATCCTAATTTTAGCTCTTGGAACATCTCATATGTTCCTTGACGTTGAAAACGTCTTGGGCGCCTCAATTCTAAGCACTAAAGCACTGAACTATCACGTAGTCATCAAAAACATGTATGTCAGACGTTCGCAACATCCAGAGACGATGCTTGGGGGTAGCACACCGAGCGGTGCATTAAGGACATAAGCCTTCTGTGCAACAATGAGGACAATCCTCAGTTTACGGACCCAGTCCATATAATTTCTACTATCATCTTTCAACTTAGTTTTCTCTAGGAACATATGAAAAACAGAAGAGCTACAATGCAAGCTAATCATCTACAACATAATTTGGAAAGACATTTTGACTATGTTCACTATAATGAGTTCAATTAGTCATATTACTTAAGAACTCCAACTCACATTGACATCCCTCTGGTCATTCAAATGGTACATGATCCAAATTCACCAACCCAAGTCTGATCATCACATGAGATGAGTTGTCTTCAATGGTTAACATCTCTATGTTGATCATATCTACTATATGACTGATGTTCGACCTTTCGGTCTCTTGTGTTCCGAGGCCATATCTGTACATGCTAGGATCGTCAAGTTTAACCCGAGTGTTCCGTGTGTGCAAAACTATCTTACACCCGTTGTATGTGAATTTAGAGTCTATCACACCCGATCATCACGCGGTATCTCGAAACGACGAACTGTGGCAATGGTGCACACTCGGGGAGAACACAATTTGATCTTGAAATTTTAGTGAGGGACCACCTTATGATGTTACGATCGTCCTAAGCAAAGTACGGTGCATAAAAGGATTAACATCACAAGCAAATCATAAGTGACATGATATGGCCATGCACTTGTGCTTTTTTGACCTCCATCTTGAAAGCACCGTCATGATCTTCATCGTCACTGGTGCCACACCATGATCTCTATCATCATGATGTCCATCATTGTGCTGCCATCGACATTGTTGTGCTAACTATGCTTTTTCTACTAAAGCTATTGAACTAACGATAAAGCAAAGCATCACCAAGCGCAAGATAATTAAAGACAACCCTATGGCTACTCCCGGTTGCCGTAGCATTGACATGCAAGTCGATATTTAACTATTACAACATGATCATCTCATACGTCAAATATATCATATCATGTCTTTGGCCATATCATATCACATCATACCCTGCAAAAACAAGTTAGACATCCTCTAATTTGTTATTGCATGTTTTACATGGCTGCTATGGGTATCTTGCATGATCGCATCTTACTTACGCAAAACCACAATGGTGATATACAAGTTGCTATTAAACCTTCTCCAAGGACCGCCTCTTTCAAATCCAACTCAACTAAAGTAGGACAAACAGACACCCACGAGCCATCTTTATGCAACAAGTTGCATGTTAGTCGATGGAACCGGTCTATCGTAAGCGTACGAGTAATGTTGGTACTGGCCACTTCATCCAACAATACCGTCGAATGAAGAAAAGACTAAGGAGGGAAGTAATCTGAATATCAACGCCCACAAACTCCTTTGTGTTCTACTCGAGATGTTAACTACGCATAGACCTAGCTCGTGATGCCACTCTTTGGGAACGTCTCATGGGAAACAATAAATTTCCTACGCTCATCAAGATCAATAGTTGGAGACTAACATCTACGATAGGGCGGAGTGCATCTACATACCCTTGTAGATCACTAAGAGGAAGCGTATATAACACGGTTATGTAGTCAAACATCTTCTCCATCCAAATGACCATCCGTCCCGCGATCTCATCATGATCCGTCCCGCGATCGCATCACGACCCATCCCGATCTACTGCCGACCGGACGACATCTCCGCGTTTAGCACACGTACAACTCGATGATGATCTCCGCCTTCTTGATCCAGCAAGAGGGGGTGAAGAGGTAGCTGAGTTCTTTGACAGCCTAGCGGCATGGCGGTGATGGTGGTGGAGCTGATCCGGCAAGGCTTTGCTGTGCATTGCCGAACCTAATCTAGAGTAAAAACGAACTAGAGGGAGGGAGAGGGGTTGCGCCTTGGATTGTTTTGTGGCTGCCCTCTCTCCCCTCTAGTATATATAGGAGGGAGCCGGAAGGGGTGGCACCCTAGGGTTTACCCTAGGGTTTTCCGATCGAACCAAAAGAGGATGAATCCTCCTCCACTAACGGAGGTGGAGTTCTATTCCTAGTAGGATTACCTCCCACTTGGCCTCCTCCCACCTCCTTGGTGCGAGGGCCTTTAGGGGCTGGCTGCGCAGCTCACTAACGGCTGGTGCACCGCCACTTAGGCCCATGTGGCCCTGGGGTGGGTGGACTTCTCCTGATGGTCCCCCGGAACCCATTCGCCATTCCCGGTACACTACGGGAAATGCCCGAAACCATTTCAGAGCCCAAATACCCTCTTCCTATATGGCAATCTTTGTCTCCGAACTAGTCCGTCACTCCTCGTGACATCCGGGACTCCGGACAACATTCGGCCACCAACATACATAACTCAATGATGCTGAAACGTCACCGAACTTTAAGTGTGCAAACCCTACGGGTTCGAGAACTATGTAGACATGACCAAGAGACTCTCCGATTAATATCCAATAGAGGGAGCTGGATGATCATATTGGTTCTGACATATTCTACAAAGATCTATATCAGTCGAACCTTTATGTCAAGGATTCAGTTAATCCCGTATAATATTCCCTTTGTCCATCGGTATGTTACTTGCCCGAGATTCGATCATCGGTATCTCCATACCTAGTTCAATATCGTTACCCGCAAGTCTATTTATTCGTTCCATAATACAAGATCCCGTGACTAACTCTTTAGTCACATTGCTTGCAAGGCTTGTTGTGATGTTGTATTACCGAGTGGGCCCCGAGATACCTCTCCGTCACATGGAGTGACAAATCCCAGTCTTGATCCATGACAACACAACAGACACCTTCGGAGATACGTGTAGAGATGCTTTATAGTCACCCAGTTATGTTGTGACGTTTGATACACACAAGGCATTCTTCCGGTTCCCGGGAGGTGCATGATCTCATGGTCATGGGAACAAATAGTTGACATGCACAAAACAGTCGGAATAAACTAACTCGATCACATGCTACATTCATAGTTTGGGTCTTGTCCATCACATCATTCTCCTAATGATATGATCCTGTTATCAAATGACAACTCATGTCTATGGCCGGGAAACCTAGACCATCTTTGATCAACGAGCTAGTCCATTAGAGGCTCACTAGGGACAGAGTGTTTACTATGTATCCACACATGTATTTGTGTTTCCGATCAATACAACTCTAGTATGGATAATAAACGATTATCATAAACAAGGAAATATAATAGTAACTAATTTATTATTGCCTCTAGGGCATATTTCCAACACTTCATTCCAGTCTTCGTGATCCTTAATGGAAGGCAATAGTGCAACATCTCGAAGACAATTGTTAAAGACTTGGAGGCCTAGGCTTAGATTCATAATTTTTGGGCGGCGAAAGATGTTGAATTCATATTGCAGACCCATCCTTGGTGGCAAAAGAGGTCAGTCAATGGCGTAGAAGGAACATGAGGACCGTCATTAGATGGAGGAGTGGCTTCGCCTTCAACAACTGGTGGTTCTGGAGGTGCAATAGTGTCACCAGCAGCAATGTCTTGAGCTGCTTTTGCTTCGATCTCAGGTTGTTCACGAGAAACATCTTCAAGAGTGAAGACTTCCTCGGCTGATGAAGTCATAGTAACACACACTTCATCTTCAGGTATGCTTTGCATCGAAGATATAGCTGGCCTTGGTCCTTTGCGAAGCCTTATTGGGGGCGATTGATGTCTACTACACAACTTGTTCTTGTAGAGTCGTGTTGGACCTCCAAGCGCAGAGTTTTGTAGGATGTAGCAAATTTCCCTCAAGTGGATGACCTAAGGTTTATCAATGGGTGGGAGGTGTAGGATGAAGATGGTCTCTCTCAAACAACCCCACAACGAAATAACAAAGAGTCTCTTGTGTTCCCAACACACCAAATACAATCGTAAATTGTATGGGTGCACTAGTTCGGTGAAGAGATGGTGGTACAAGTGTAGTAATGATAGTAGATATTGATTTTTGTAATAGGAACGATAAAAAATAGCAAGGTAGCAAGTAACAAAAGTGTGCATAAATGGTATTGCAATGCTTGAAAATGAGGCCTAGGGTCCGTACTTTCGTTAGTGCAATCTCTCAACAATGCTAACATAATTGGATGACATAACAATCCCTCAACATGCTATGAAAAATCACTCCAAACTTCCTATCTAGTGGAGAAAATAAGACGAAATTGTTTGTACGGTATGCGACCACCTAAAAGTTATTATTTTCGATCAATCTTTCCAAGAGTTCATACTAAAATAAAAAGTTATCCTTTCTGATCAATCTATCCAAGAGTTCGTACTAAAATAACACCATTTATACATATCAATCAACCCTAATGTCACCTAGATACTTGATACGTCTCCGTCGTATCTACTTTTCCGAACTCTTTTGCCCTTGTTTTGGACTCTAATTTGCATGATTTGAATGGAACTAACCCGGACTAACGCTGTTTTCAGCAGAATTGCCATGGTGTTGTTTTTGCGCAGAAATAAAAGTTCTCGGAATGACATGAAAATTTATGGAGAATTTTTCTGGAATTTATGAGAAATACTGGCGCAAGAATCAGAAGAGGAAGTGGAGCCGTGAGCCCACAAGCCCACCAGGCGCGGGCCTCCCTGGCCACGCCTGGCAAGCTTGTCGGGCCCACAAAGCTCCACGGCCTCCAATCTCAGCTCTATTTAATCCGTCTCGCCCGGGAAAAAAATCAAGGAGTAGAGTTCATCGCGTTTTACGATACGACGGCGCCGCCACCTCCTGTTCTTCATCTGGAGGGTAGATCTGGAGTCCGTTCTAGGCTCCGGAGAGAGGAGATCATCGCCATCGTCATCACCAACCTTCCTTCATCGCCAATTCCATGATGCTCTTCACTGTTCGTGAGTAATCTCATCGTAGGCTTGCTGGACTGTGATAGGTTAGATGAGATCTATCATGTAATCGAGTTAGTTTTGACGCGGATTGATCCCTAGTATCCACTATGTTCTGAGATTAATGTTGCTACTACTTTGCCATGCTTAATGATTGTCACTAGGGCCCGAGTGCCATGATTTCAGATCTGAACCTGTTATGTTGTCGCCAATATATGTGTGTTTTAGATCCTATCTTGCAAGTTGTAGTCACCTACTATGTGTTATGACCCGGCAACCCCGGAGTGACAATAGTCGGAACCACTCCTGGAGATGACCATAGCATGAGGAGTTCATGCATTCACCAAGTGTTAATGCGTTGGTCCGGTTCTTTATTAAAAGGAGAACCTTAATATCCCGTAGTTTCCGTTAGGACCCCGCTGCCACGGGAGGGATGGACAATAGATGTCATGCAAGTTATTTTCCCTAAGCATGTATGACTATATACGGATTACATGCCTACATTACATTGACGAACTGGAGCTAGTTACTTATCTCTCTGTGTTATAACTGTTGCATGATGAATAGCATTCGGCATAATCATCCATCACCGATCCAATGCCTACGCGTTTTTCCTACTAGTCCTTGCTACGTTACTTTGCTGCTACTGCTGTCACTGCTGCTACTGTTACTCTGTTGCTACTGCTGTTACTCTACTGCTACTGGTTACTGTTGCTACTGCTGCTATCATACTACCTTGCTACTGATACTTTGCCGCAGACACTAAATCTTTCAGGTGTGGTTGAATTGACAACTCAACTGCTAATACTTGAGAATATTCTTTCGCTTCCCCTTGAGTCGAATCAATAAATGTGGGTTGAATACTGTACCCTCGAAAGCTGTTGAGATCCCCTATACTTGTGGGTTATCAAGACTATTTTCTGGTGCCGTTGCCGGGGAAGCACAGCTATATTCTCTGAGTCACTTGGGATTTACGTCTGGTGGTCACTATGAGGAATTCGATTGATCCAAGAACTAAAGTCTTGCCCTCAACTACGAGGACAGGTAAGGAACTGCCATCTAGCTCTGCACTCGATTCTCCTTCAGTTATGAGTAAGTTTGCGACACCACCTCCTGCTAGAAATCTTGATATGTCGCCTGTGCTTGATGATGCTACTTCTGCTGCCCATGATGCTTATGATGATGCTATGCTTGATACTGCTTTGCCTGATGATGCTATGCTTGATACTGCTTTGCCTAATGATGTTATGCTTGATATTGCTTTGCCACTAGGTGCATTCCTTGATGCACAAATTGCTAGAGTTGCTGCTAGATGTGATGATACTTTTGAAACTGCTGATACTACTGAAGTAGAACCTGCTATTTTGCCTGCTAGAACTAGCTCTCCTAGACATGAATTGCGTGATATGCCTGAGCGTTATGTTATGGAGGGAGAGATAGCTGAGGACTTTCTTGCTTGTAAGGATAGATATGATGTTGAGAAATTACTGCCCAAGTGGAAAGAAAAATCTTTGAACGGTAGGATGAAATAAGACTTGAAGTTTGCTACTTCGCCTATCTTTGTGACCGATTAGGATTATGAATTCTCTGTCGACCCTGAGTTAATTTCTCTGGTCAAATCTGATCCTTTTCACGTGTATGAGTCTGAAACGGTTGTAGCCCATCTTACCAAACTGCACGATATAGCCACCCTATTCACTAGTGAGGAAAAGATCCGCCACTACTATATCCTCAAGCTGTTTCCTTTCTCACTAAAGGATGATGCTAAGACTTGGTTCACTTCTCTTGCTCCTGGTTGTGTGCGTAGCCCCAGGATATGGTCTACTACTTCTCTGAAAAATATTTCCCTGCCCATACAAAGCAAGCTACCTTGCAGGAAATATACAACTTTGCTCAAGCTGAGGAAGAGAGTCTCCCACAAGATTGGGGGAGGCTCGTCCAACTACTGAATCCTTTGCCTGATCACCCTCTTGAGAAGAATGAAATACTTGATATCTTCTATAATGGACTTACCGATGCTTCCAGAGACCACCTAGATAATTGTGTTGGTTTTGTTTTTAGGGAACGAACCGTAGAACAAGCTGAGATTCTACTGAATAACATCTTGTGCAATGAGAATGCTTGGACTATTCCCGAACCACCTCCTAAGCCAACTCCGAAGAAAAGAGGTATTATATTCCTCAGTCCCGAAGATATGCAAGAAGCTAAGAAATATATGCGAGAGAAAGGCATTAAATCTGAAGATGTCAAAAATCTTCCACCTATCGAAGAGATCCATGGTCTTGATAACCCGATACAGGTAGTGGAAGTAAATTCTCCAGTTTCATGAGAGTGATATTCATTTTGATAAACCTGCTAGCTTATGCCTGGATGAATTTGATAACTTTGTTGCCAAACAACAGAGTTTCAATGATTATGTTAGCAGACAATTGGAACATAATGCTCGTATGCTTAGTCATTTAAGTGCTTGCGTGGACAGAAATGTCAATGATCTTAAGCCCCTGAGTAAACATGCCTCTATGGTTACTACTCAAGTAGAACATGTACTTAAAGCTCAGAATGACTTTCTCAATGAGTTGAATGACAATTCCGTTAGAGTCGACACTAGAGGGGGTAGAATGACCCAGGAACCTTTGTATGGTGAGGGTCATCCTAAGAGAATTGAACAAGATTCTCAAGGAGTTAGCACTGATGTACCTAGTCATCCTAGAAAGAAGAAGAAAGATGATAGGAATTTGCACGCTAGCAACCCTGATGCTGTTACACCTAAGAGTCCAAACGATGTCTCTTCCTCTGATGCTGAGACACAATCTGGTGATGAACATGAGCCTAATGATAATATCAATAGTGATGTTCATGATGATGCTCAACCTAGCAACGATAAGGATGTGGAGATTGAACCTGTTGATCTTGATAACCCACAGCCTAAGAATAGAAGATATGATAAGAATGACTTCACTGCTAGGAAGCATGGTAAAGAAAGGGAACCATGGGTTCAAAAACCCATGCCGTTTCCGCCCAAACCATCCAAGAAAAAGGATGATGAGGATTTTGAGCGATTTGTTGAAATGATTTGACCTGTCTTTCTGCAAATGCGTTTGACAGATATGCTCAAAATGTCTCTGTATGCTAAGTACATGAAGGATATTGTGACTAATAAGAGGAGGATACCTGAGGTTGAGATTTCCACCATTCTTGCTAATTATACCTTCAAGGGTGGAACTCCTAAGAAACTAGGTGATCCCGATGTGCCCACTATACCTTGCTCCATTAAAGGCAACTACGTTAGAACTGCTTTATGCGACCTTGGAGCCGGTGTTAGTGTTAAGCCCCTGTCTCTTTATCGTAGACTTGAACTAGATAAGTTGACACCCACTGAAATCTCTCTGCAAATGGCCGACAAATCAACTGCTTTCCCTATCAGCATTTGCGAGGATGTTCCTGTTGTGGTTGCCAACGTCACTATCTTAACAAACTTTGTTATTCTGGATATTCCCGAGGACGATGCCATGGCGGTCATCCTCGGAAGACCCTTTTTAAACACTGCACGGGCTGTGATAGATTGCAACAAAGGCAATGTTACTTTCCATGTCAACGGTAATGAGCATACGGTGCACTTTCCGAAGAAACAATATCGAGTACATTGCATCAATGCTATCAAAAAAACTTCATCGATACTTACTGGAAGCTTTGAATGCCCTATACCTCCTGTTAAGATGAAGTATGATTTGCTTGTTGTGGAAATACACATCCCCATTGAGGTGACCGAGCGACTCTTTGAAAATTCTCCGTCTTCTTTAGCGATTCGAAAGGGTTTGTCGAGGAGACTTGATCAACCTCATTGACGGATTTCTTTCGATGACCATGTGATGGATGAATCGAGGAGTCAGAAACCTTTGTTCCAAGCTTTCACCTTCGGTTGCTTAGAAGAAAAATGATAGATTTAGTTTAGTTTTCCCTGTTTTCTGTTTTAGCGTCCCGTAGAAAAGTACCCCAAAAATAAAAGTTCTCCGAACGTCCTGAAAATCAAGTATGATTTTTTCTGGAATTTTTGAAAAATACTGAGACGAAGAGTTAGTCTGGGGGCTGCACTAGTGGGCCACAAGTTCTGGAGGCGCGGGCACCCCCTTGGCTGCGCCTACCTAGCTTGTGGGGCCCACGTGCACCCGCTCCACTCATTGTAGCTCCCATCTGGTTCTCCTACCTCTAGAAAAAAATCGTTTCGCAGCTCAAACCCCTGTTCTTGCTCCTCTTGCTGGGATTTTTGATCTCTTTGCTCAAAGCACCATTCTCCGAACTGTTTTGGGGAAATTGCTCCTTGGTAAGTGACTCCTCCATTGGTCTAATTAGGTTTTTCTCTAGTGCCTTATACGTCGCGTATTTCTGCTGCCTTGGTGACCATGTTCTTGAGCTTTGCATGCTAGTTTTAGCTGGTCCCAAGTAGTTTTGATGCGTAATATGGACTCTAGGCACTTGTGGGAGTAGTTGCGACGAGTTTAGTTGAGCCTTGTTCACGTTTCCTTAGAATCACTAAAATTTCAGAAATTTTCAGAGATAGAAAAGGGAAAAGATGAGGAGGTTCTTAAGAGGATCTTCAAGCTGTGACCTCAAGGATGATGGAAGTGAGAAGAAGCCCAAGTATCCAGTCCCTCGAGTCACTAAAGTTCGAGCGTGCGAGTGGCCAAGCGATGTGTTCTTACACGTCGCCAGACTTTATGAGGACTTCTACTACTTGGTGGAGAACGCAGGCCTTACCGCCTTCGTGGAAGATAAGTGTCCGCAATACCTCCTCCTCACTAATATCTTTGTACAAAGCTTTAACTTTTACCTGAGGAAGAATCCTCCTATGGTTGAGTTCAAACTTTATGATATCCCCCAGCGCATGTCACTCCAGGATTTTTGCAATGTTTGCAAATTACCTTACGTTGGGGATATTCATGAACCTCGTCCACGGGACTTGGAAGCTTTCATCGATACAATTTCTGTAGGAGAGGAGAGAGGAGTGTCTTGCGCTAGAGCTGCTAGCATTCATTTTCCCGTGCTTCGGTACTTCTCATTATTCATGGGAAAATGTTTGATTGGCCGTGGGAAAGGTAGGTCACTTAGTTCCCCAGATCTTGCGGTCTTGCGCGAAGACCTTTATAATGATAAAACTTATAGCTTGGGCGCTATAGTAGCTCAACGGTTGAACACAAACCGTTCTAAAGGCATTGTCTATGGAGGTATCTATGCTACTCGTCTTGCTAGACACTTTGAGATACATATTAGACTAGACGAGGAAGAAGAGATTCTTCTTCCCGAGAGATATCTAGATTATGATAGCATGGTTCTCCATGACTTTCTTGATAGAGATATAAATAGAAGGATGATTTATAACCTGGTGTTTAGTCAGGGTACTCATGAGAATATTACTTTGCCTGCTCCTTCTTTGTTCAATCTTCATGCAGGTAGGTACATTATTATGCCCTCGGACATCTACGTATATTGGGGCCTAGCCCAACCAGAGGTGCCCGTGCCCGAGCCACCAAGTCGAGTACCAGACGCCAGTTTATCAGTGGGAGCCAGAGGAGCTCACACATCAGTGGCATCCTCAGTCCACTCCGGAGTACCCCGGAGCTGGTTATTTCCCTCCTTGGGAGTAGACCAACTTAGGCCAAAAGCCTAAGCTTGGGGGAGTACGTGTTTCTCACCGACTTTATATTCTTGCTTATGCTTTCACTTTGTTTGTCGGTGTTCACACTTTTCCACTATATCATCCATGCTAGTTTATTTTCTTTTTCTCGCTTTATTTTCGTATGTCTGTCTAGTTTGAGAAAACCCAAAAAGATTTTCTTTTCTTATTATGCTTGTTGGGAGCTTTCCCGTGTAAATAGTTTTCTTCTTCTTTGGGTCAAGGTAGAAGACCATGGTTACAATGTTTAGTGGCTCTCGCATGCATATCTGTTTATCTGTTAAAGAGCCATATTACTTTCTCTTCTCCTTTGTGTTTGCTTACAGATTCCCACTAGTCCAATGCACGAGCATGCTTATTATTGTTCACATCGTTCGGTCGTGCAAGTGAAAGGCAATAATGACGATTTATAATGAAGTGGCTGAGTGTGGAAAAGCTGGTATGAACTCGATCTATTTTGTTTTTGTAAATATGACTAGCTCATCGTTCCTGATTCAGCTTTGTTGTGAGAGGAACATGTTTGCAATGACAACTTAGAGATCATAGTTGCTTATGCCATGCTTAGTTAGCTAGGAGCTTATAATGGTTTGTCTTGGATGCCCACATGAATTTTGAGATGACTGTGTTGTAGTATGATAGGATGGTATCCTCCTTTGAATGCTTCAAGTGGCTTGACTTGGCGCATGTTCACGCATGTAGTTGAAACAAAATCAACATAACCGTCCTACTCATGCTTGCACTCAATGTTAGTTAATCTCATTGCATTTTGATGACTGTTGTTGCTCTCTAGTTGGTCGCTTCCCAGTATTTTGCTAGCCTTCACTTGTACTAAGCAGGAATACTGCTTGTGCATCCACTTCCATAAACCCAAAGTTGTTCCATATGAGTCCACCATACCTACCTATATGCGGTATCTACCTGCCGTTCCAAGTAAATTTGCATGTGCCACTCTCTAAATCTTTAAGAAATAATATGTTTTTCATGCCCGAACTGCTCATGTGGTGATAGGGGGCTATCAGTATCTTCCATGCTAGGCGTGTTATCATTGATATGTTTTTATTCACTATCATTCACGAGAAAGGGGACGGTAATTGGAATGCCCAGTTCCATGCTCAAATCGAAAAGATAATTGCAAACAAAACTCCCCCTTGAGACTTATTATTATTTGCTCGCTAGTTGATTATGCCATTGGTATGAGTTTATGATGAGACCTAGATGTCATTTGCTTTTGTGGTTTGCTTGTGATCTTGCTGAAATTCTGGTTATGAGTTAGACATAGTTGCAACAACAAGATCAAACAAAGTTCGTCAAAGTTTTTTCTTTTGTCTCTTTCAGTTTGTCAACTGAATTGTTTGAGGACAACCAAGGCTTTAAGCTTGGGGGAGTTGATACGTCTCCGTCGTATCTACTTTTTCGAACTCTTTTGCCCTTGTTTTGGACTCTAATTTGCATGATTTGAATGGAACTAACCCGGACTAACGCTGTTTTTAGTAGAATTGCCATGGTGTTGTTTTTGCAGAGAAACAAAAGTTCTTTGAATGACCTGAAAATTTACGAAGAATTTTTCTGGAATTTATGAAAAATACCCGTGCAAGAATCAGTGGAGGAAATGGAGCCGTGAGCCCACAAGCCCACCACGCACGGGCCCCCCTCCTGGCCGCACCTGGCAGGCTTGTGGGCCCCACAAAGCTCCACCGCCTCCAATCTCATCTCTATTTAGTTCGTCTCACCCGGAAAAAAATCAAGGTGAAGAGTTCATTGCGTTTACGATACGGAGGCGCCGCCACCTCCCGTTCTTCTTCTGGAGGGCAGATCTGGAGTCCGTTCTGGGCCCCGGAGAGGGGAGATCATCGCCATCGTCATCACCAACCTTCCTTCATCGCCAATTCCATGATGCTCTTCACCGTTCGTGAGTAATCTCATCGTAGGCTTGCTGGACGGTGATGGGTTGGATGAGATCTATCATGTAATCGAGTTAGTTTTGACGGGGATTGATCCCTAGTATCCACTATGTTCTGAGATTATTGTTGCTACTACTTTGCCATGCTTAATGCTTGTCACTAGGGCCCGAGTGCAATGATTTCAGATCTGAACCTATTATGTTGTCGCCAATATATGTGTGTTTTAGATCCTATCTTGCAAGTTGTAGTCACCTACTATGTGTTATGACCCGACAACCCCGGAGTGACAATAGCCGAAACCACTCCCGGAGATGACCATAGTATGAGGAGTTCATGTATTCACCAAGTGTTAATGCGTTGGTCCGGTTCTTTATTAAAAGGAGAACCTTAATATCCCGTAGTTTCCATTAGGACCCCGCTGCCACGGGAGGGATGGACAATAGATGTCATGCAAGTTCTTTTCCCTAAGCATGTATGACTATATACGGAATACATGCCTACATTACATTGACGAACTGGAGCTAGTTACTTATCTCTCAGTGTTATAACTGTTGCATGATGAATAGCATCCGGCATACTCATCCATCACCGATCCAATGCCTACGAGTTTTTCCTACTGGTCCTTGCTACGTTACTTTGCTGCTACTGCTGTCACTGCTGCTACTGTTACTCTGTTGCTACTGGTGTTACTCTGCTACTATTGGTTACTGTTGCTACTGCTGCTATCATACTACCTTGCTACTGATACTTTGCTGCAGGCACTAAATCTTTCATGTGTGGTTGAATTGACAACTCAACTGCTAATACTTGAGAATATTCTTTCGCTTCCCCTTGAGTCGAATCAATAAATATGGGTTGAATACTCTACCCTCGAAAACTGTTGCGATCCTCTATACTTGTGGGTTATCAATACTCCAATGTCACCTCAAGTATCCGTGGGATAATTATAGAACATGCATCAAACAATTTCAGATTCCTAATATTCGATCCAACACAAAGAACTTCAAGGAGCACCCCAAGATTTCTATCGGAGAACATAGTATGAAAATGTGCAATCAAACCTTATGCATAGGTCACCAAGGTCACCGCAATCCGCAAGTTAATGCCACAACATATATCAAGACATGCACTACGGGTATCCACATGCAAGACATACATCATATTCTCTCGAACCTTAATATTCAATTCAACATAACAAGATCTTAAAGTGAAAGACTCACATCACAACAATAGCATGGGACAAAAATCGTATGATCTAACTATATTCACAAGGCCCGTGATATATCAAGATCATGACATCTCAAGAACATGAGAGAGAGAGAGAGGGAGAGAGAGAGAGATTAAACACATAGCTACTGTTACAAACCCTTAGCCCCAAGGATGGACTACTCCCTCCTCGTCATGGCCTCCCCCGGGATGATGAAGATGGCCACCGGAGATGATCTCCCCCTCCGACAGGGTGCCGAAACGAGCTCCCGATTGGTGTTTCGTGGCTACAAAGGCTTGCATCGACAAAACTTCTCATCTAGGGTTATTTCTAGAGGTTTTTCTATTTATAGGATTTTTTGGCATTGGAATCACGTCAAGATGGGCCACGAGGTCACCACTAGGTACTAGGATGTGTTGGGGGGGTGGGGGGGGGGGGAGGCGTGCCCCGGTGCCTAGTGGGCAGACTGGGCCTCCTCTCTGGTGGCTCTTTGCTCCCGTGGATGTCTTCTGGGCGGAAAAATCTCCAAAAAGTTTTGTGACATTTGGACTCTATTTGATATTGATTTTGTGCTAAGTAAAAAACACAAGCAAAAATAGCAACTGGAATCGTGGACTCTGTCAATAGGTTAGTCCCAAAAACTGATATAAATTTGCTATAAAATGATTTTAAAACATCCAAGAATGATAATATAACATCATAGAGCAATACAAAATTATATATACTTGGGGATGTATCAGCATCCCCAACCTTAATTCCTGCTCGTCCTCGAGTAGGTAAATGATAAAAATAGAATTTTTGATGTGGAATGTTGCCTAACATGGTCATCATATTATTTTTTCTTTATAGCACGGACTTATGGACTTGTATATGATTCAAAGCAATAGTCTATAATTTGACATGAAATATTTAATACTCAAGCATATCAACAAGCAAACAATTCTTTCAAAATATCAACGATAAAGAACACTATCCCTAACCCATTATGCTCAATCATTGATCCATTCATGCAACACACCCAAATATTAGCTACATCCAATGCTCAAGTATGATAATAGTGTTCCGTAGTTGGTGCTTTATAAGGGAAGATGGAGACTCAAATAAAAATATAAATTTCATAAAGTAAATATATAGGCCCTTCGCAGAGGGAAGCAAAGATTTGTAGAGGTGATAGAGCTCAAAGCTTAAATTGTGAAATAAATTATTTTGGGTGGCATGCTTTTCCTATCAACGGAAACGACTAAGAGTTTCCAATATCTCCCATGCTAAACAAATCATAGGCGGTTCCCAAACTGAAAATAATGTTTATTCCTTTTTCCACCATTCTTTCACATTCCACGGCTAGCCGCATCCATGGTTACCGTCCATATCAACACTTTCCAAGGAATTTATTATTTGAAAACATAAAATAAAATTTCTTTGCATTTCAGGACGTGACATCACTACTATAGCCATACTCTTGTGCAATGACAAGTGAATAAACACTCATCTTGAGAATAACCTATTTAACATGGAAGATACCAGCCACCCCTCGCCGCTTCATGAGAGGTACGGGCACACAAAACATAAGTTTATTTTGAACATTAGAGTTGGCACATACAAATTTACTTAGAACGACACTGAAATACCACATATAGGTAGGTATGATGGACTCATTTGGCACAACTTTGGGTTTAGGATTTGGATGCACAAGCAGTATTCCCGAGGCTATCAAATAGATTGAGAAGTACCCAACATAGGAACGAAAACCATCATAAGAGAACATTAAACATAACTTGTTGGAATTATGCCCTAGAGGCAATAATAAATATAGTTATTATTATAATTCCTGTATCAAGATAATCGTTTATTATCCATGCTATAATTGTATTGAATGAAGACTTATATACATGTGTGGATACATAGACAAAACACTGTCCCTAGCAAGCCTCTAGTTGGCTAGCCAGTTGATCAAAGATAGTCAGTGTCTTCTGATTATAAACAAGGTGTTGTTGCTTGATAACTAGATCACGTCATTAGAGAATCACGTGATGGACTAGACCCAAACTAATAGACGTAGCATGTTGATCATGTCATTTTTTTGCTACTGTTTTCTGCGTGTCAAGTATTTGTTCCTATGACCATGAGATCATATAACTCACTGACACCGGAGGAATACTTTGTGTGTATCAAACGTCGCAACGTAACTGGGTGACTATAAAGATGCTCTACAGGTATCTCCGAAGGTGTTCGTTGAGTTAGTATGGATCGAGACTGGGATTTGTCACTCCGTGTGATGGAGAGGTATCTCGGGGCCCACTCGGTAATACAACATCACACACAAGCCTTGCAAGCAATGTGACTTAGTGTAAGTTGCGGGATCTTGTATTACGGAACGAGTAAAGAGTCTTGCCGGTAAACGAGATTGAAATAGGTATGCGGATACTGACGAACGAATCTCGGGCAAGTAACATACCGAAGGACAAAGGGTATGACATACGGGATTATATGAATCCTTGGCAGTGAGGTTCAAACGATAAGATCTTCGTAGAATATGTAGGATCCAATATGGGCATCCAGGTCCGGCTATTGGATATTGACCGAGGAGTCTCTTGGGTCATGTCTACATAGTTCTCGAACCCGCATGGTCTGCACACTTAAGGTTCGACGTTGTTTTATGCGTATTTGAGTTATATGGTTGGTTACCGAATGTTGTTCGGAGTCCCGGATGAGATCACGGACGTCACGAGGGTTTCCGGAATGGTCCGGAAACAAAGATTGATATATAGGATGACCTCATTTGAATACCGAAAGGTTTTCGGAGTTACCGGGAATGTACCGGGAATGACGAATGGGTTCCGGGAGTTCACCGGGGGGGGGGCAACCCACCCCGGGGAAGCCCATAGGCCTTGGGGGTGGCGCACCAGCCCTTAGTGGGCTGGTGGGACAACCCAAAAAGCCCTATGCGCCATAGGAAGAAAATCAAAGAGAAAAGGAAAAAAAGAGGAGGTGGGAAAAGGGGGAAGGACTCCTCCTTCCAAACCTAGTTGGACTCGGTTTGGAAGGGGAGGGTTGCCCCCTTTGGCTCGGCCGAAGCCCTTGAGGGTCCTTGGACCCCAAGGCAAGGCTCCCCCTCTTCCCCCAATATATACGGAGGTTTTAGGGCTGATTTGAGACGACTTTTCCACGGCAGCCCGACCACATACCTCCACGGTTTTTCCTCTAGATCGCGTTTCTGCGGAGCTCGGGCGGAGCCCTGCTGAGATAAGATCACCACCAACCTCCAGAGCGCCTTCACGCTGCCGGAGAACTCTTCTACCTCTCCGTCTCTCTTGCTGGATCAAGAAGGCCGAGATCATCGTCGAGGTGTACATGTGCTGAACGCGGAGGTGCCGTCCGTTCGGCACTAGATCGTGGGACTGATCGCGGGACGGTTCGCGGGGCGGATCGAGGGACGTGAGGACGTTCCACTACATCAACCGCGTTCACTAACGCTTCTGCTGTACGGTCTACAAGGGTACGTAGATCACACATCCCCTCTCGTAGATGGACATCACCATGATAGGTCTTCGTGCGCGTAGGAAATTTTTTGTTTCCCATGCGACGTTCCCCAACAGTGGCATCATGAGCTAGGTTCATGCGTAGATGTCTTCTCGAGTAGAACACAAAAGGTTTTGTGGGCGGTGATGTGCTTTTTGCTGCCCTCCTTAGTATTTTCTTGATTCCGCGGTATTGTTGGATCGAAGCGGCTCGGACCGACATTACTCGTACGCTTACGAGAGACTGGTTTCATCGCTACGAGTAACTCCGTTGCTCAAAGATGATTGGCGGGTGTCAGTTTCTCCAACTTTAGTTGAATCGGATTTGACCGAGGAGGTCCTTGGATGAGGTTAAATAGCAACTCATATATCTCCGTTGTGGTGTTTGCGTAAGTAAGATGCGATCCTACTAGATACCCATGGTCACCACGTAAAACATGCAACAACAAAATTAGAGGACGTCCAACTTGTTTTTGCAGGGTATGCTTGTGATGTGATATGGCCAACGATGTGATGTGATATATTGGATGTATGAGATGATCATGTCGTAATAGATAATATCGACTTGCACGTCGATGGTACGGCAATCGGCAGGAGCCATAGGGTTGTCTTTATACTAATGTTTGTGCTTGCAGATGCGTTTACTATTTTGCTAGGATGTAGCTTTAGTAGTAATAGCATGAGTAGCACGACAACCCCGATGGCGACACGTTGATGGAGATCATGGTGTGGCGCCGGTGACAAGAAGATTGTGCCAGTGCTTTGGTGATGGAGATCAAGGAGCACGTGATGATGGCCATATCATGTCACTTATGAATTGCATGTGATGTTAATCCTTTTATGCACCTTATTTTGCTTAGAACGGCGGTAGCATTATGAGGTGATCTCTCACTAAAATTTCAAGACGAAATTGTGTTCTCCCCGACTGTGCACCGTTGCTACAGTTCGTCGTTTCGAGACACCACGTGATGATCGGGTGTGATAGACTCAACGTTCACATACAACGGGTGCAAAACAGTTGCGCACGCGGAACACTCGGGTTAAGCTTGACGAGCCTAGCATGTGCAGACATGGCCTCGGAACACATGAGACCGAAAGGTCGATCATGCATCATATAGATGATATGATTAGCATAGGGATGCTTACCGCTGAAACTATACTCAACTCACGTGATGATCGGACTTGAGCTAGTGTAAGTGGATCATGAACCACTCAAATGACTAGAGAGATGTACTTTTTGAGTGGGAGTTTAGCGAGTAATTTGATTAAGTTAAACTCTAATTATCTTGAACATAGTCTAAGTCCACTTTGAATATATTTGTGTTGTAGATCATGGCTCACGCGACAGTCACCCTGAATTTTAATACGTTCCTAGAGAAAGCTAAGTTGAAAGATGATGGAAGCAACTTTGTATACTGGGCTCGTAATCTTAAGCTAATCTTACAAGCTGGGAACAAGGATTATGTCCTTAATGCTACGCTAGGAGATGAACCACCCGCTATGGCTGATCAGGATGTTAAGAACGCTTGGTTAGCACGTAAGGAGGATTACTCAGTAGTTCAATGTGCAGTCTTGTATGGCTTAGAGCCGGGACTTCAACGTCGCTTTGAGCGTCATGGAGCATTTGAGATGTTCCAGGAGTTGAAGTTTATCTTTCAGAAGAACGCCCGGATCGAGAGGTATGAGACCTCCGATAAATTCTATGCTTGCAAGATGGAGGAGAACTCGTCTGTTAGTGAACATGTGCTCAAAATGTCTGGGTACTCAAACCGTCTAGCTGAGCTGGGGATTGAACTCCCGCAAGAAGTTATGACTGACAGAATCCTTCAATCACTGCCGCCAAGCTATAAAGGCTTTGTGTTGAACTACAACATGCAAGGGATGAACAAGTCTCCCGGCGAGTTGTTTGCGATGCTGAAAGTCGCAGAGTCTGAACTTCGTAAAGAGCATCAAGTGTTGATGGTGAATAAGACCACTAGTTTCAAGAGAAACGGCAAAGGCAAGAAGGGTAATTCGAAGAAGAGCAGCAAGCCTGTTGCCAATCCGACGAAGAAATCCAAAGCTGGACCTAAGCCTGAAACAGAGTGTTACTATTGCAAGGGTATGGGTCACTGGAAGCGCAATTGCCCCAAGTATCTGGCTGATAAGAAGGCGGCCAACGAAAAATCAGGTATATTTGATATACATGTTATTGATGTGTACTTAACCGGCTCTCGTAGTAGTGCCTGGGTATTCGATACCGGTTCTGTTGCTCATATTTGCAACTCGAAACAGGAACTACGGAATAAGCGAAGGCTGGCGGAAGATGAAGTGACGATGCATGTGGGAAATGGTTGCAAGGTTGATGCAATCGCCGTCGGCACAGTTTCACTTCAGTTACCATCAGGATTAGGTATGAACTTAAATAATTGTTATTTAGTGTCTGCGTTAAGCATGAACATTATATGTGGATCTTGTTTATTGCGAGACGGTTACTCTTTTAAGTCAGAGAATAATGGTTGTTTTATTTCTATGAGTAACATCTTTTATGGTCATGCACCCAATGTGAGAGGATTGTTCATATTGAATCTTGATAGTGATACACACATACATAACATTGAGACCAAATAAGTTAGAGTTAACAATGATAGCGCCATATTTTTGTGGCACTACCGCTTAGGTCATATTGGTGTAAAGCGCATGAAGAAACTCCATGCCGATGGACTTTTGAAGTCACTTGACTTTGATTCACTTGACACATGCGAACCATGACTCATGGGCAAGATGACTAAAACTCCGTTCTCCGGAACAATGGAGCATGCAAGTGACTTGTTGGAAATCATACATACCGATGTGTGTGGTCCGATGAGCGTAGAGGCACGCAACGGATATCGTTATTTTCTCACCTTCACTTACGATTTGAGTAGATATGGTTATGTATACTTAATGAAGCACAAGTCTGAAACATTTGAAAATTTCAAGCAATTTCAGAGTGAAGTTGAAAATCATCGTAACAAGAAGATCAAGTTCCTACGGTCTGATCGTGGGGGTGAATATCTGAGTTTCGAATTTGGTGCTCACTTAAGACAATGTGGAATTGTTTCGCAGTTGACACCGCCTGGAACACCACAACGTAATGGTGTGTACGAACATCGTAATCATACTTTATTAGAGATGGTGCGATCTATGATGTCTCTTACCGATTTGCCGTTATCGTTTTGGGGTTATGCATTAGAAACAGCTGCATTCACTTTAAATAGGGCACCATCAAAATCCGTTGAGACGACACCATACGAACTGTGGTATGGCAAAAGTCCAAAGTTGTCGTTTCTTAAAGATTGGGGATGTGATGCTTATGTCAAAAAGCTTCAGCCTCAAAAGCTGGAACCCAAAGCGGAAAAGTGCATCTTCATAGGTTACCCAAAAGAGACAGTTGGGTACACCTTCTATCTCAAATCCGAGGGCAAAGTGTTTGTTGCTAAAAAACGGAGCTTTTCTCGAGAAGGAGTTTCTCTCGAGAGAATTGAGTGGGGGGGGGGAAGATAGAACTTGATGAGGTTGTCGAACCTCTCATCCCTCTGGATGGTGGCGCAGGGCAAGGGGAAACCTCTGTCGTTGCGACGCCGGTTGAGGAGGAAGTTAATGATGATGATCATGAAACTCCGGTTTAAGTTTCTGTCGAACCACGCAGGTCGACGAGACCACGTGCTGCTCCAGAGTGGTACGGTAATCCTGTCTTGTCAATCATGTTGTTAGACAACAATGAACCTGCAAATTATGAAGAAGCAATGGTGGGCCCAGATTCCAACAAATGGCTAGAAGCCATGAAGTCCGAGATAGGATCCATGTATGAGAACAAAGTGTGGACTTTGGAAGTACTACCTGAGGGCCGCAAGGCTATTCAGAACAAATGGATCTTTAAGAGGAAGACGGACGCTGACGGCAATGTGACCGTTTATAAAGCTCGACTTGTGGCAAAGGGTTTTTCAGAAGTTCAAGGAGTTGACTACGATGAGACATTCTCACCCGTAGCGATGCTTAAGTCCGTCAGAATCATGTTAGCAATAGCTGCATTTTTCGATTATGAAATCTGGCAGATGGATGTCAAAACGGCGTTCCTTAACGGTTTCCTTAAGGAAGAGTTGTATATGATGCAACCCGAAGGTTTTGTCGATCCTAAGAATGCTAACAAGGTGTGCAAGCTCCAGCGATCCGTTTATGGACTGGTGCAAGCATCTCGGTGTTGGAACAAACGCTTTGATGAGGAGATCAAAGCATTTGGGTTTATACAAGTGGTTGGAGAATCTTGTATTTACAAGAAAGTGAGTGGGAGCTCTGTGGCGTTTCTAATATTATATGTGGATGACATATTGCTGATTGGAAACAACATAGAGTTTTTGGAGAGCATAAAGGATTACTTGAATAAAAGTTTCTCTATGAAGGACCTAGGAGAAGCTTCTTACATTCTAGGCATTAAGATCTACAGGGATAGATCAAAACGCCTGATAGGACTTTCACAAAGCACATACCTTGATAAAGTTTTGAAGAGGTTCAAAATGGAACAGTCCAAGAAAGGGTTCTTGCCAGTTTTACAAGGTACGAGATTGAGTAAGACTCAGTGCCCAGTAACTGATGAGGATAGAGAGCATATGAGCACCGTCCCCTATGCTTTAGCCATAGGTTCTATCATCTATGCAATGCTGTGCACTAGACCGGACGTTAGCCTGGCCATAAGTATGGCAGGCAGGTTCCAGAGTAATCCAGGAGTGGATCACTGGACGGCGGTCAAGAATATCCTAAAGTACCTGAAAAGGACTAAGGAGATGTTTCTCGTGTATGGAGGTGACGAAGAGCTCGCCGTAAAGGGTTACGTCGATGCAAGCTTTGACACAGATTCGGACGACTCTAAGTCGCAGACCGGATACATATTTATTCTTAATGGGGGTGCGGTAAGCTGGTGCAGTTCCAAGCAAAGCGTCGTAGCAGATTCTACATGTGAAGCGGAGTACATGGCTGCCGCGGAGGCGGCTAAGGAGGGTGTCTGGATGAAGTAGTTCATGACGGATCTTGGAGTGGTGCCAAGTGCACTGAATCCAACAACCTTGTTCTGTGACAACACGGGTGCCATTGCCTTAGCAAAGGAACCACGGTTTCACAAGAAGTCCAGACACATCAAACGACGCTTCAACCTCATCCGCGACTACGTCGAAGGGGAGGACGTAAATATATGCAAAGTGCACACGGATCTGAATGTAGCAGACCCGCTGACTAAACCTCTTCCACTGGCAAAGCATGGTCAACACCAGAACTGTATGGGTGTTAGATTTATTACAATGTAATTCGCATGATGATGTGAGGGCTAGATTATTGACTCTAGTGCAAGTGGGAGACTATTGGGATTATGCCCTAGAGGCAATAATAAATATAGTTATTATTATAATTCTTGTATCAAGATAATCGTTTATTATCCATGCTATAATTGTATTTAATGAAGACTTATATACATGTGTGGATACATAGACAAAACACTGTCCCTAGCAAGCCTCTAGTTGGCTAGCAAGTTGATCAAAGATAGTCAGTGTCTTCTGATTATAAACAAGGTGTTGTTGCTTGATAACTGGATCACGTCATTAGGAGAATCACGTGATGGACTAGACCCAAACTAATAGACGTAGCATGTTGATCGTGTCATTTTGTTGCTACTGTTTTCTGCGTGTCAAGTATTTGTTCCTTTGACCATGAGATCATATAACTCACTGACACCGGAGGAATACTTTGTGTGTATCAAACGTCGCAATGTAACTGGGTGACTATAAAGATGCTCTACAGGTATCTCCGAAGGTGTTCGTTGAGTTAGTATGGATCGAGACTGGGATTTGTCACTCTGTGTGACGGAGAGGTATCTCGGGGCCCACTCGGTAATACAACATCACACACAAGCCTTGCAAGCAATGTGACTTAGTGTAAGTTGCGGGATCTTGTATTACGGAACGAGTAAAGAGACTTGCCGGTAAACGAGATTGAAATAGGTATGCGGATACTGACGATCGAATCTCGGGCAAGTAACATACCGAAGGACAAAGGGAATGACATACGGGATTATATGAATCCTTGGCACTGAGGTTCAAACGATAAGATCTTCGTAGAATATATAGGATCCAATATGGGCATCCAGGTCCCGCTATTGGATATTGACCGAGGAGTCTCTCGGGTCATGTCTACATAGTTCTCGAACCCGCAGGGTCTGCACACTTAAGGTTCGACGCTGTTTTATGCATATTTGAGTTATATGGTTGGTTACCGAATGTTGTTCGGAGTCCCGGATGAGATCACGGACGTCACGAGGGTTTCCGGAATGGTCCGGAAACGAAGATTGATATATAGGATGACCTCATTTGATTACCGGAAGGTTTTCGGAGTTACGGGAATGTACCGAGAATGACGAATGGGTTCCGGGAGTTCACCGGGGGGGGGGGGGGGGGGAACCCACCCCGGGGAAGCCCATAGGCCTTGGGGGTGGCGCACCAGCCCTTAGTGGGCTGGTGGGACAGCCCAAGAAGGCCCTATGTGCCATAGGAAGAAAATCAAAGAGAAAAGGAAAAAGAAGAGGAGGTGGGAAAAGGGGGAAGGACTCCTCCTTCCAAACCTAGTTGGACTCGGTTTGGAAGGGGATGGTTGCCCCCGTTGGCTCGGCCGAAGCCCTTGAGGGTCCTTGGACCCCAAGGCAAGGCTCCCCCTCTTCCCCCTATATATACGGAGGTTTTAGGGCTGATTTGAGACGACTTTTCCACGACAGCCCGACCACATACCTCCACGGGTTTTCCTCTAGATCGCGTTTCTGTGTAGCTCGGGCGGAGCCCTGCTGAGATAAGATCACCACCAACCTCCGGAGCGCCGTCACGCTGCCGGAGAACTCTTCTACCTCTCCGTCTCTCTTTATGGATCAAGAAGGCCGAGATCATCGTCGAGCTGTACATGTGCTGAACGCGGAGGTGCCGTCCGTTCGACACTAGATCGTGGGACTGATCGCGGGACGGTTCGCGGGGCGGATCGAGGGACGTGAGGATGTTCCACTACATCAACCGCGTTCACTAACGCTTCTGCTGTACGGTCTACAAGGGTATGTAGATCACACATCCCCTCTCGTAGATGTACATCACCATGATAGGTCTTCGTGCGCGTAGGAAAATTTTTGTTTCCCATGCGACGTTCCCCAACATAACTAACACCTAATAATGTAACACAAGTAGGATCTAATTTCATTGAATAATTATTGACTTAATGTGCATGCAGCTTGCATAGGGAATCACAGACCTGAACACTAATATTCTTACTAAAGCATAATTACTCATCAACAAAACTCACATATCACTATCTTCATATCGCAAAACTATTGCAAAGCATCAATTTTAACATCCAATGATCTTCATTTAAGTTTTCGTTATATCTCCCCTAGATATCTATCACTTTAGGACCAATTTTATTTAAATAAAATTTCCATTGCGAATAACAAGCTCTCAAACAAATATAAGGGGGGAACGAGAGCACAAGTTTCTTTAAATTTTCAAGTCTCAAAATAATATAAGTGAAGCAAGAGCGGATTTATTCAAAGTTTCTACTAAATCTCAAAATAATCTAAGGGAAGCATGAGAGCATATTTCTTCGAAATAGTAGCACCACCATGCTCAAAAAGATATAATTGAAGTACTAAAGCAATTCAATCAAACTACTCTCAAAAGATATAAGTAAAGATCAATGAGTACTCAAACAATTAAGTAGCTATGTGAGGACTCTCTCTCAATAAATATTTTCACATATGATATTTTATGTCAAACAGAAAATAAAACAAAATACACTCTAAGAATAGCACATGTCAAGTGGACAAATAAAAACTTAGGCATAACATAGGCTAACCGATAATTGTTGATGAAGAAAGGTGGGATGCGTAGCATCCCCAAGCTTAGATGCTTGAGACTTATTGAAATATTTATTTGAGGTTCCTTGGGAATCCCCAAGTATGAGCTTTTGTATCTCTATCAATCATCTCATATCCCGGTTTCACCTAAGTCTCAAAAACTTCATCCACACAATACTTGAAAAGAACTCGTGAGATATGTTAGTGCACATAAGCATAAATCAACTCTTTATGTACTGCCAAGACAAGTTGAATAATAATTTTAAAATATTAGGTACTGTATACGATCATTTCCACAATTTAGACCTACCAATATAATCTATGGAAACTACAGAATAAGTAGATAACAAAACTATGACAACAATCTGTCCAAACAGAACAGTCTGTAGCAACTAATTCGCAAAGTGTACCTCTGTAACAAAAAAAACTTCTGAAAATTCATGATAAATAATTTTTATGATTGTACTGTGTAAAAATTTCAGAAACTTTCCATGTTCGAGTAAAATCTGATAATTCAAATACTACAACAAAAGTTTGTGTTTTTGTACATCACACATCACACGTGCAATTTAAGCATTCTAAAGGCAATTGTTGGAACTTTTTATTTAAAAATGAGATTATAAATAACATTTAATGGAGAACAACAAAATAAAATGACTCTCCAAGAAAAACACATATCATGTTATGAATAAAAATATAGCTCCAAGTAAGATATACCGATAATGTTGGAAATGATAGAGGGGATTCCTACGGGGGCATCCCCAAGCTTAGACGCTTGAGTATTCCTTGGATATTACCTTGGGGGTGCCTTGGGCATACCCAAGATTAGGTTCTTGCTGCTCCTTATTCTCCTCATATTGGCATCTCACCCAAAACTTGAAAACTTCAATCACACAAAACTTAACGGGACTTCATTAGATGGGTTAGTATGATAAATACAGATCATTCACTAAGGTAATGCCAAGAAAAGATTCATAATTTTTATCACATAATACCTAATATATTATATCATTCCCATAATTTATATCACTCAATATAAGCTATGGAAACACTAAAACAAGCAAACTATGCATGAAAAACAGAATCTGTCAAAAAGAGAACACTGTTTGAAGATCTGAATTTAAACCATACTTTCCCTGACTCTAAAACTTCTGAAAACAATTAGGGTAACACAGAGAATTTGCATACAAAAACTGTGTAAAAAAATTCAGATTTTTTACTCTCCAGTAAAATTTGAGAAATTATGCACTAGACGTAAAAGTTTATGTTTTTCCACAGAATCAAACAAGCAAGTATCCACACTATCCCGAAGGCTCTACTTGGCAATTTATTCAAATGAAAGCTATAAAACATGATTAATATAGTATATTAATCATGTTAAAACTCTAAAATATAAAGGTTAAATTTTGGGTTGTCTCCCAACAAGCGCTTTTCTTTAATGCCTTTTAGCTAGGCATGATGATTTCAATGATGCTCGTATAGAAGTTAGTAACTGAGGCATATGCCAGAGAGCATCATGAATCACATGACAAGCACATTTAATTCTAACCCACTTACTATGCACAAGGATTTTGCAAGAAAACAATTTATTATAGCAACAATAACTTGCATATGATGGCAAAACAAGCATGACTTCGAAACTTTGAACACATAGGGAGGAAGCTTGATATTATTGCAATTCATACAAGCATATGTTCCTCCCTCATAATAATTTTCATTAGAATCATGAAGGAACTAAACAATAAAACTATCACATACATCATTCTTTTCATGATGCACAATCATAGAATTTTTATTACTACCCACACAAGAAAAATTCTTCTCGTTCACAATAGTGGGAGCAAACTCAACAAACTAACTATCATGTGATACTTGAGTGGCAAAATCCAAACGAAAATTAAAATCATGATGACAAGTTTCATGTTTATTATTACTCTTTATATCATAGATGTTGTCACTATAGTCATCATATATAGCAACTTTGTTGTCATAGTCAATTGAAGCCTCTTCCAGAATAGTGGACTCATCATTAATAAAGTCACGACCTCTCCAAATGCACTTTTATCATTATGAAAAGATTCAACACCCTCCAAAATAGGGGAATCATTAGTACCAAGAGTTGACACTCTTCCAAACCCACTTTCATCAATATAATCATCATAAATAGGAGGCATGCCATCATCATAATAAATTTTCTCATCAAAGCTTGGGGGACAAAAAATATCATTTTCATCAAACATAGCATTCCCAAACTTGTGGCTTCGCATGTCATTAACATCATGGATATTCAGAGAATTCATACTAAAATATTGCTATCATGCTCATCATGCAATGATTTCACATTAAGCATTTTCATAAATTCTTCCTCTAGAAATTGAGCACAATTTTCCTTTTCGTCATTTTCAAGAAAGAGATGATAAAGATGAACAATATGAGACCACCTCAATTCCATTTTTTTGTAGTTTTCCTTTTATAAACCAAACTAGTGATAAAAGAAGAAACTAAAAGATTCAACTGCAAGATCTAAAGATATTCCTTCAAGCACTCACCTCCCCTACCATGGAGCCAGAAAATAACTTGATGTCTACTACACTACTTGTTCTTGCAGACTCGTGTTGGACTTCCAAGCGTAGATTTTGTAGGACAGTAGCAAATTTCCCTCAAGTGGATGACCTAAGGATTATCAATCTGTGGGAGACGTAGGATGAAGATGGTCTCTCTCAAACAACCCTGCAACCAAATAACAAAGAGTCTCTTGTGTCCTCAACACACCAAATACAATGGTAAACTGTATAGGTGCAGTAGTTCGGCAAAGAGACGGTGATACAAGTGTAGTAATGATAGTAGATATTGATTTTTATAATAGGAACATGTAACATCCCAAATTTTGGAATGTTAATATAATTATTAGAATGATTGTTTGGTTGCTTGAGTGATTGAAAGCTTGAGTGAAATTTGAAAACTTTTCAAAACTTTTGAACGAGAGGGAATGACCGGGATATAGCCCTAGGGTAGGGTCATAGGTGTGACCAATACGTCCTACCCAAAGGCACCTCATTATTAGTTTAAGGACTACAAGGGAAATTCCTACTGGATCGTGACAACATCTAATCCACTCGGTACGGATCCACTGAGACAAGTACATTCCATCCACTCGGATGACAGTCAACCACTCGGCCGTATGACTCACTCGGTCATGCAAATACCAACAGTCGGCAAGACATCTGTAGTGGGCTGACATTATGGCATCAATGCCCCATCTTGTAACATAAGAGGTGAGGAGGTGGCGCACTCTATATAAGCCACCCCCTCCACATAGCTAGGTACATCTTCTTCTTCTTCTCCCCCTGCGGGCTCATTCCTTCCCTGGAGCTCTGGCTCTCTCTATACCATGTAACTCATGTCCATGACAGATAAAACAAAGCCTCTCCGGAGCACAAGATGTAGGGTCGTTATCTCCACTGTGAGAGGCCCGAACTCGCTAAAACCACCGTGTCACCCATGTGCATCTTGATAGATCATGCTCCGTTATCTTACCCCCTTTCTACTGTCGGAATCGATACCACGACAGTTGGCGCCCACCATGGGGCATAGCGTCTATTGAGCCATGCGTCGTCATCACTCGGCGACCCTACATGCTGTCACTCAGTCGGACGCGTCGTCAGCGCTCGGCCGCCCTGCGCGCCGTCCCTCAGTCGGACCCGTCGTCAGCACTCGGTAGCTTCGCGCATCGCCAGTCAGCAAGACACGCCATCCTCACTCGGTTGGAGACTCCTTCGTCACTCAGCAGCTCCGTGTGCCGCCACTCGATTGGACGCTCCTTCATCACTCGGCAGCTTCGCGCGTCGTCACTCGGCTGGAGGCTCCTTCGTCACCTGGTCGCTCTAAGCGTCTTCACTCGGCCGCCCCGCGTGTCGGCACTCAGATAGACGCGTCTTCATCGCTTGACCGCCCAACACATCGCCACTCAGCCGGACGTGTCTACTTCGCTCGACCGCCCCGCGCGTCGTCAGACAGCTAAGACATTCTTCACATACTGCATTCTATTAAATAATCGTTTCTACATTACCGAGTGTCGAGGAAGTCGCACATGATGTTCACTCGGAGGCCACGACACTGAGTATACCTCTGCACTAGGTTGTTTATTTTTATGTGGGAACACTTCACTTCCGCTTCGTTTTGGTCCAGTACTCAAACGAGTTCAGTCGAATCCTTCACTTGCATAAGTACAGTCGGATCCTGCACAAGTACAACCACGTGGCACACCCAGCGGGTGTCTATGGGTGCAATTTACACAAACTATTTCAGAAAATATCATATTACTTTGATAATATTTTTATGCTGGCTTGTGCTATTTTTCATACACAGGTTACTCGACGCATCCGTGCGCCATCCTCGTCACTGCTCAGGCTCAGTCGCCGCAACAATCATTCATGCGTTTTCACGTGTTCGGAGGCCATTTCAATGACGTAGTGGACACGGCCGCCCCGCGTGCCGTCGGTGGGTCGGACGCCTCCTCGACATACATCACTTGGCCACCCCGCGCGTTGCCACTCAGCCAGAATCGTCTACCTCACTCGGATGCCATGCGCATCGCCACTCCGTGTGGCACGTCTTCATCATTCGGCTGCCCTGCGCGCCACCGCTCAGCTTACCTGCGACTCCATATCGCCTAAGTTAAAAACAACTCCGAGTGCCGACATGCTCCACACTCGGGGGCTTAGCTGCGACTCCGTATCGCCTAAGTTAAAAACAACTCCGAGTGCGGACATGCTCCACACTCGAGGACTTAGCTGCGACTCCGTATCGCCTATGTTAAAAACAACAACGAGTGCGGACATGCTCCACACTCGGGGGCTTAGCTGCGACTCTATATCGCCTAAGTTAAAAACAACTATGAGTGCGGACATGCTCCACACTCAGGGGCTTAGCTGCGACTCCGTATCTCCTAAGTTCAAAACTACTCCGAGTGCGGACATGCTCCACACTCGGGGACTTAGTTGCGACTTCGTGTCGCCTAAGTTAGAACTACTTCGAGTACGGACACGTTCCACACTCGGGGGCTTAGCTGCGACTCCGTATCGCCTAAGTTCAAAACTACTCCGAGTGCGGACATGCTCCACACTCGGGGACTTAGCTGCGACTCCGTGTCGCCTAAGTTAAAACTACTTCGAGTACGGACACGCTCCACACTCGGGGACTTAGCTGGTACTCCGTGTCGCCTAAGTTAGAACTACTTCGAGTACGGACACGTTCCACACTCGGGAGCTTAGCCGCAACTCCGTATCACCTAAGTTCAAAACTACTCCGAGTGCGGACATGCTCCACACTCGGGGACTTAGCTGCGACTCCGTGTCGCCTAAGTTAAAACTATTTCGAGTACGGACACGCTCCACACTCGGGGGCTTAGCTGCATTCCGTATCGCCTAAGTTAAAACAACTCTGAGTGTGGACATGCTCCACACTCGGGGACTTAGCTGCGACTCCGTATCGCCTATGTTAAAAACAACTCCGAGTGCGGACATGCTCCATACTCGGGGGCTTAGCTGCGACTCTATATCGCCTAAGTTAAAAACAACTATGAGTGCGGACATGCTCCACACTCGGGGGCTTAGCTGCGATTCCGTATCGCCTAAGTTAAAACTACTTCGAGTACGGACACGCTCCACACTCGGGGGTTAGCTGCGATTCCGTATCGCCTAAGTTAAAGCAACTCTGAGTGCGGACATGCTCCACACTCGGGGGCTTAGCTGCGATTCTGTATCGCCTAAGTTCAAAACTACTCCGAGTGCGGACATGCTCCACACTCGGGGGCTTAGCTGCGATTCTGTATCGCCTAAGTTAAAACTACTCCGAGTGCGGAAATTCTCCACACTCGGGGGGGGGGGGGCTTAGCGGCGACTCCGTATCGCCTAAGTTAAAAACAACTCTTAGTGCGGACATGCTCCGCACTCGGGGGCTTCACTGCGACTCTGTATCGCTTAAGTAAAAACTACTCCGAGTACAGACACGCTCCACATTCGGGAACTTAGCTGCGACCCCGTATCGCCTAAGTTCAAAAATACACTCGGAGACTTGACTTTGATCCAGAAATCATATAATGTAGATTGAACAAACATTCAACACGACAAGCACTGGAAGTCTTAAACCCTCTGCCAAACTCATCTAGTCCGACAGAGGCTCGGGGACTACACCCAGTGGGTGCACTGAGCGTGCCCCCACAGGAAGAGAAATACAAAAAAGAAACATTCTGCTTGGTCAGGTCCACCAACAACATCCAAGTTCAACAGATTCAACAGATTCCAACTGACTACCAGCAGTCGGTCAAAGTCTCAAGATCCTGTTGGTCACTCGGATCTACTTCAATTCTTAAGTTCACTCGGACGTACTACTCAGCGGAATCGATCAGGGTGAATGATGAAGGCTTCAATCAACGCATAATTTTGCAAGGCCCTGAAGCACGTTCAAGTTCGGTCTGTTGCTACAAAATTTACATCGACACCTTCGCCACTCGGACCCCCTCCACATAGCTAGGGACATCTTCTTCTTCTTCTCCCCCTGCGGGCTCATTCCTTCCCTAGAGCTCTGGCTCTCTCTACACCATGTAACTCATGTCCATGACAGATAAAATAAAGTCTCTCCGGAGCACAAGACGTAGGGTTGTTATCTCCACTGTGAGAGGCCCGAACTCGCTAAAACCACCGTGTCACCCATGTGCATCTTGATAGATCATGCTCCGTTATCTTACCCCCTTTCTACTGTCGGAATCGATACCACGACAGGGAATAAAATGACTTTCCCCTTCTCCGGGAATTCAAATTCAATCATTTAAAAGCAAAGAGAGAATATGACATGACTTCTTCAACTATAAAGAATTTGAACGGAGTTTGCATTTGAATCCTTTCAAATATTTGCCCTTGCTTCTATATTTTCTTCCCCGAGAAATACCCCAAAAATAATTCTTGCCAAGCAAGAAAGAGAGGAGGAACATGACCCTCCAAATCGGGGATATTCCTTTGAAATATTTGGACCATAAAACCCAAGGTTTATTTGAAAAATATTTGCAAAAATAAAATAAACCAATTTAGGGATTTTATAAAAAACATTTTTTTGAAGTATTTATTTTGGTAGTGGAAAAATGCCCATCTTTTTGGATTTATTTTTCTGAAAATTTTAATATATTATACCCCTATATTCCGAGGATATTCTGTTTCCTTTGAATCGTATTAATTCCTGTTTTAATAAAAAGGGAAAGATATCTCTTATTTTAGGAATGTACTTGCGCCATGTTAGGAAACCAATCTGGCCCAATCCCACCTTCTTCTTCCTCCTCATGAGCTTCCTTCTGTGGCCATGGCAGAAGCTTCCCAGGAAGCTTCCCTCCCCCGATTCGCGGGCTACACTTCCTTCCCGAGCCTCCCACCACCCCTATAAGAACGCCCCTCCTCTCCTCGTTCCATTTTCCCCATCACCTCGCCTTCTCCCTGCTCGTAGCCACGACGCCACCATCCTCATCTTCCTGTCAAGAACGGAGTACAATAGGTCTCGTGGCGCTTCCCCATCACACCTGTCGAGCCTCTCCAGCGCCCCACCCCCTGTCGTGCTACTCCTTCGCCGATTCCCCACCCCGCCGCGACCTCCCCACCTCGCCGGAGCAGCTACCTCGCCGGAGTTCTTGCTTTGTGTCACCCATGGTGAGATTCAGGAAATCCCGTATTGCAGTTTTTTTCTTCAGAAAATTGCAATCTTAGAAAATTAATATCAATTAGTCTATAACTCCGAATTAGTAGATTCTTTTTGCGTTGGATCACAAATGTTATGTAGTTTCTGTAGATATATAATTTATCTATGTTTGGATTTATAAAATTTGAATTATGTCAGATTTGATTTAAAGCTTGTTTTGCTTATACTGGGAGTTTAAAAATAGCTTTGAAATTAATTCCTTTTGCTACTATTTCCTATTGATCATATCTTCCAGTAGTTTAAGTTTCATTTTTTTTTAAATATTTTTACCTAGGGTTTTAAGCAAAACAGATTCTGTTTTAGCCTTTTTTGTTTTCTTGCTATTTCTTTTGTATTAATTGTTCTTAATTTGTTTTTTTGTAATTGTGACAAGTTATATTTTGTTATCTGATATTTACTAGTAACTTTTCAACAACAACAAAATTTTATTTTATTTATTCTTATTTGTTTGCATGGGATCAATTCTAGTTCTATAGTAACTTGCGAATTGATTGCATTGCTAGTTTGATTTCCTATTTTTAAAATACTTATAAAATAATATTGTTTTGTAAATTTTACTTCTGTTATCTTAGTTATTTTATATTTTGTTTTCTGTTAATTTTTTCTATTTTAGTGTTTTATTTTCAGTTAGAACAAAAACTATATAGTGTTTGATGTAGTAGAAGGCTTCCTAGCTTCTTTGAAGTTTCCTTTGGATTTTTATCCGGTCTCTCTTATTGATTTTTGATTGCATCAACTTTTATTGCTGTTTGTTAATTGATTGCTAGAATGATTGCTAGTGTGAGTGCTTATGTGAATACTATGTTTGATTATATAGATTTCATCAGAGAGTGACGAATAGTTCTATCACGTATTTCCCGAGAACGAAAATTCTTCTTCGTCAACATCACCAGGCAAGTCATTTGATCATGTAAAACCTATGTTTTATGCATCATAGTTCTACCATCCTATGCCCAATTGCATGCTGACTAGGTACTTGGAAATTATGGTTACATATTGTAGTATCATGTGGTAGGCACCCAACAACCCCGTTACCTGGCCCGGGACGACAAATTTCATATTGCTATGCTTGAGTAGACGGGATTCTGGTTGAGAGTTAATCACGAGTGATGCGAGAATAATTTAAGAACCAAGACCGGTTAAGTCAAGACTTTTCAAGACCTCGTGATGCAATGCAACTCTGGGTGAAGGACGGTTGATCGGCTCCGTGGAGAAACCAGTGGATGACCCGGGATGCTGGAGACGGCCATGACATCTTGCGGAAAGCTTCACCCAGGCTCAAAGAGATGGATGGATATTTTCAAGACCCAAGGCTTACCCGCACAGCCACAAGTCATTATGGGCTCTGGCTTGGTTGGACAATGCGGCGACTCTGCACAGGCGGTGCTAGCAGATGTAGAAGAACGGTAGGAATGGATGGGCACCGACAGGGATTCAGAGGGACCCGTTGAAAGACTATGTTTTGATCATCCGGTCTTCAAACACCCTGAAGAGCGAGGACATACACGGAGGCGATCAAATCTTGTGGGGAACCGGTGCAAAACTCTGCAGAGTACTCAAACCTAATCGATTAGCCGTGTCCACGGTCATGGACAACTTGAGCCTAAGGAACTGAAGTTATCTGAAATTCTCAACACAAATAATAATATTGATGTGGGTATTATTAACAACACGGGTACGAGAATTGGTTGGTGGAACCATCTCGTTAACAACCAACAATGTAGTAACATTTTGCTTTTAGCCCTCTCTTGATGTAGGAGAAAACTTGTTTTTCGCTAAAAACTTATAGCCCCACCTTCCATATATGCATATAGTATAGATGATTACTTTTCACCCCTCTCTTATGTGACTTTCCAGCATATTCAATATGCTAACCTACATTGCTGCAACGTCTTATGTTGCAGATATTTTTCTTCGACGAGTAAGAGTACGATTCAGGGTTACGGTCTACACTGAACTTGCCGTTGGTGTTTACTGGGACTCCACTCCCTTGACTGCTTCCGCTGAGATATTTAAGGTATATATCAGGTTTACGCTATTTACTTGTGATTGCACTTTGATATATACATTGATGTACTGTGTGTGCCGGCATACTGATCGAGGGATGGCACAGAAACACAAAGGCTTGACTCGTTTTGTGTCGGGTCGCTACAGAACAATAAAAAATAGCAAGGTAGCAAGTAACAAAAGTGAGCATAAACGGTATTGCAATGCTTGAAAATGAGGCCTAGGGTCCGTACTTTTGCTAGTGCAATCTCTCAACAATGCTAATGTAATTGGATCACATAACAATCCCTCAACGTGCATGAAGAATCACCCCAAAGTTCTTATCTAGATACTCTAATGTCACCTCAAGTATCCATGGGCTAATTATACAACATGCATCAAACAATTGCGGATTCTTCATATTCAATCCAACACAAAGAAATTCAAGGAGCACCCCAAGATTTCTATCGAAGAACAAAATATGAAAATGTGCAATCAACCCTTATGCATACATACCCAAGGTCACCAGAATCCGCAAGTTTATGCCACAACATATATCAAGTGAATGACTTGAATACCCCAATGTCACAACGGGTATCCGCATGCAAGACATACATCATGTGCACTCAAACCTGAATATTTAATCCAATATAATGAGATCTTAAAGTGAAAGACTCAATTCATCACAACATTAGCATGGGACAAACACCATACGATCCAACTATATTGACAAGGCCCGGGATATATCAAGATCATGACATCTCAAGGACACGAGAGAGAGAGAGAGAGAGAGAGAGAGAGATTAAACCCGTAGCTACTGGTACAAACCCTCAACACCGAGGGTGGACTACACCCTCCTCGTCATGGCCTCCACCGTGATGATGAAGATGACCACCGAAGATGATCTCCCCCTCCGATAGGGTGCCGAAATGGGCTCCCGATTGTTTTTTCGTGCCTACAGAGGCTTGCAGCGACGTAACTTCTCATCTAGGGTTATTTTTGGAGGTTTCTCTATTTATAGGAATTTTTGGTGTTGGAATCACACCAAGATGGGCCACGAGGTGCCCACTAGGTACCAGGATGCGCCGGGGGGGGGGGGGGCAGGCGCATACTAGTGCCTATTGGGCAGCCTGGGCCTCCTCTGGATATAATTTGGGCAGAAAAAATCTCCAAAAGTTTCATGACATTTGGTCTCCATTTGATATTGATTTCCTGCGAAGTATAAAACAAGCAAAAACAGCAACTCGCATTGGGAACTATGTCAACAGGTTAGTCCCAAAAAATGATATAAAGTTGCCATAAAATTATTATAAAACATCCAAGAATGATAATATAAGAGCATGGAACAATCAAAAATTATAGATACGTTATAGACGTATCAGCGACACATGTTTAGTGGTTTTAACATCCATGTGTGCAAATGGAGATTTAGGTGATCTTACCACTCGAGTTGAAAATGGAGTAGGCGGAGTGCTGGGATTGGCTTCATACACAATTGGCCTTGAGGGGGTCCCAATCTCCACATATTCGCCGCCTTCATGCGGTGGCGATGATACCATTGGTGCATCCAGCTGAGGCACGAGTTTAGTTTCTTTCTCAACATTGACTTTGGCAGAAGCAATGTTTTCAGAAGCATGAGCTTTATTGTCTTCACGTGTGTTGGTTTTAGCAGCTGGTACATCATGTGTTGTTTGAGGCTCTGTGGTAGCAGACTCATGAAGAGCAACTTGCCTCTCAGCATTTTTAGATGCAGGAGGAGCCATGGATATTGGCGTTACAAGCAGGGGCAACTCTCGTGTTGGTGGAGTGGCAGAAGGAGCTTGAGGGGGGGGGCGTTGGCACTTGGGCCAAGATCAAATACTTTTTCTTCTTTGTCTTCAACCTCTTGATATGTTGGGCTTCAGAAGAATGTTCAGTCTTTCTCTTCCAGGCTTCTGCCTCAACTTGCTTGGTCTTCTTGATGGTCACAGTAGAGGAAGGAGGAGGTGCTCTTGTGCTAGAGAAGCGTGTTGGGAAGAAAACGCTTGACATCTCTTGCTGTGAAGATGCAGGTTGGCTCGAAGACATTAAACCTTTCCTTGATCAGTCAATGATTCTTGGGTCAAGAGAGCCTGTCCAAGTGCTTTTCTCTTTAACATATCATTGTGAGCTTGGACCATCTACGCGGATTTCCTCTTGAGACTCTCAAGGACGCCTTTAAGATCTTCACAACACATCTCAAATTCTGCCTTCAATTCTTTCAGGAAGAGTTGATATCCTTGTATATGCCCGATTGTAAGCTTGTGTACATTGCTCCTAAAGAGAGCCTTTTCATGGCGAGTCGTCTCGCGCTGCTTCACAACCTTTTGACCAACATTTAGTTCTCCATTCACCAACCCTTGAAATGTGACGCTCACTCCAATTGGAATTTGTAGAGTATCAATGGTGAGAGAGGGGTCAACAAACCATTCGTCAATGAACTGGTTGATGGTACTTGCATCAATTAGAGGCAAGTCTTCAAGACGTTTAGCCTCTTCCTCCTTTTGCTGAATTAGGTTTGTCGGTGCTTCATCATCAAATTCAACATGTGAGATTTCAATTATATTTGCAGCATCCATCAAGGATATGGATGGCTTTGGTCCACGTGTAGCAACATATTTTCGCTTCAGTCTCCTATTTGTGCGAGGCTCATCCTCAATTTCAGCTTGTTTAGCTGGTCTTGACCACGAGGCTTGAGGTGAAGCCTTAGGCCTTGAAGCCTTTGCTTTCTTCATTGGCTTCGGATCAGTGACATGGGGCTGATCCTCTTCCTCAGATGTGTCACCAGCCACTGTGCGTCCACGAATGCTTGAAGGATCTGGTTATTCTCGCATTGGAGGTCTTACTGTGCACGGGAAGAAGCCAATCTTGATGGTTTTAGCCTTTGTCTTCGAATGCAGATTCTTATAGAGAATATCTATCCATGGAGCCTTTTCTGCATTCCATTTGGCCTACTCATCTGTGACAAAGTGATAGTTGAACCATTATTCAACCCAATATCTCCGGATCCATTGGATCCGGTTCTTGCATTGTTGGTAACTTTCTTCTCGGGCAGACTTGTATCTATCATATAGAGCAGGTGGAAGATCTTTGGCAGTGTTCAGACGTCTTTGTCTTCCTCCTTTCTTAGGAGTTTTGTCTCTAGCCATAGTCTTTGACTTGGGCAAAAGATTTACAGATTAATTCAAATGAGAGTTGGCTCGAGGTGAATCCAGATGTATCTGCAAGTTGTGTGCAAACGAATTCAGACTATGAGATCCAAGTAATTCTGTCACGGACATGTACCTATGAAATAATTAGATATGCGAGGGGACTAGACGAGGTCATATGCATTCTCAGAAGATTTTGAAGATAAAAACATGGTCTAAGGATATTGACCACATTCACCAAAGACTTTCACTTTTGCTCATGACAAGGTGGTTTTAGACTTGTACATGTTCGAAATTTTGCACAAGTGAGAAATCAACCCAAATTTTCAACATCAGTAAAAGAGTTCAACAAATAGAGATGGGTTGTGAGAGGTGTCAAAAAGATTGTGGAAAAACAACTTTAGAAGATATTTGGTAACTTTTAAGATCAAAACGGTGGTAAAAATGAGCGATTTATTTACCATAGTGTAGAACGCGAGGAACTATTCGACTAGGCCGAGAAGCCGAGCAGTTCGATCTGCCACACCCTAGCTTGGTGGTGGCATATGGCTGCGGTGGCGGCGAACAAAGATGGTAGCGTCCGATGTGAATACGAAGACAAAGAAGGCACAAGAGCTAAGCATTTCTTCTCCGACGACGATTAAATCCAACGACAACACTAGGGTTTGGAGCTCGTGGGTGGATGCTTGGAGGTAAGAGTAATAATTGAGTCGGGGGTTGTATTTGTTAGAATGGGGTGGAACAGGAACATCCTAAAATTTTGGATGGATTTGACATGGACTCTTTGGCTTACTAGGGCACGTGGCACACATGCAACACGTTTGACAACACACTACCTCTGACCTGTAGGGCGAGGCGTGGGAATTTTGGCGATTAAGGTGGTAAAAAGATAAGAGTTAAAAACATTTTAAGTATTTGGTTGGATTTGTCTTCAACACACAAGGACGTTGCCAATAAAATTAACACGTGTCAATTAGAATGCATATGAATGGAATTGTAATGTGTTAGGAGAGATAAGCATAGATGAGGTATAAGGGCCTGATCACATTTTCCTAGATAAAATTCGAAGATATAGCTATAGGCAAGATGCTCTAGAGGACAAAACTACATAGTGTCTCATATGACATATTCAAATGACAAGTGTTTAAATTCGAAGACAATTATAAAATTCAAAGACAAACTCAGCCTCATGAATACATATATGAAGATAAAAAACAATGTCTTCACGAGGGGTTGGTGGTGTTGCCCACCCTATAAGAATGTTTGACCCAGACACATCACACAATTATCGTGGCGCTCTAAAGTCATATTCTTCGTTAATGTATTCACACTTAGAGTGTATGTCTTCATGTGTTGAAGACATACGTTACTTTGTGTGTTGTGCATCAAAGTCATCAACGTGCATAAGCGTTAGGATGTGTATCCATTCAATGGACATTGGAGGATTCTAAGATATTTAGCTCACACTGCAACTTGCAAAACCTCTTCTCATCCAAAGGCGTCGTGAAGATACCAGCCAATTGCTCTTACGACTTCATAGGTTCGATGACGATGTCGCCATACAACACATGATGATGAAGGAAATGAGGTCGTATCTGAATGTGCTTTGTCTTTGAGTGTTGTACTAGGCCATAGGCGATATTGATAGCACTCTCATTGTGGCAGTAGAGTGGTACTTTCTTCTTGTTGATGCTGTAGTCCTTGAGAGTTTTCTTCATCCAAAGAAGTTGTGTACAACAGGCGCTAGCACCAATGTATTTGGCTTCAGCAGTCCAGAGTTAGACACAGTTCTGCTTCTTTGAGGACCAACATACAAGAGATCGACCTCGAAAGTGACATGTGCGTGATGTAGACTTGCGATCAACTTTGTCACCAGCAAAATTTCAATATAAATAGGCAATGAGATCAAACTTCGAGCCCTTTGGATACCAAAATCCTAGCATTGGGGTGTGAGACAAATATCAAAGTATTTGGTTCACAACAAGGTGATGCGATTCCTTTGGTGACACTTGGTATCGGGAACACATGCAAACGCTAAGGATTATATCTGGCCTAGATGCACATTGGTACAATGGAGATCCAATCATGGAGCGATATATCTTCTCATCGAAATCATTAATATTTGTGTCAGTGCAGAGGTGGTCGTTTGTTGGCATTGGCATTTTGCATCCCTTGCGGTCTTGCATACCAAATTTCTTGAGGCAATCTTTTAGGTACTTCTCTTGAGAAATGAAGATGTCATTTGGTTGCTGAAAAATCTGAAGCCCTAGAAAGAACTTCAATTCTCCTATCATTGATATTTGATATTTCTCTTGCATCATGAAGCTAAACTCATCATATATTGATTGCTAGTATAGCAGAAAATAATGTCATCAACATAGATTTGACATACATATAGTTCACCATCATATTATTTAGTGAAAAGAGTAGGATTGAGTGATCCAGGTTTGAAGCCTTTCTCCTTGATAAACTCCTTGAGTGTGTCATACCAAGCCCTTGGTGCTTGTTTGAGGCCATACAACGCCTTGTTGAGCCTGTAGACCACGTCGGGGTGTTTTGGATGTTCAAACCCTGGTGGTTGGGTAACATATACTTGTTCCTCAATCTTACCATTGAGGAATGCACTTTTGACACCCATTTGGTATAAGCCTATATCATGGTGGTTAGCATAAGCAAGCAATATGCGTATGGCTTCAAGTCTAGCAACATGTGCAAATGTTTCATCGAAATCAAGACCCTCAACCTGTGTGTAGCCTTGAGCGACAAGTTGAGCCTTGTTACTGACTACTTGTCCAAATTCATCTTGCTTGTTGTGGTAGATCCACTTTGTTCTGATGATATTGTGCCTGTGTGCATGAAGATGCTTGACCAACTCCCACACGTCGTTGAGCTTGAATTGATGAAGCTCTTCTTGCATGGCTTGAATCCATTCCGATTCCACAAAAGCTTCGTCTACTTTGGTGGGCTCTCAGATTGACACAAGACCAAGGTGTCCACAAAAGTTATCCAATTGGTTACCTCTTGAGTGAGCGAGAGGACCTGGCGAATTAATAATATCGAGCATCTTCACAATCTGAACTTCATTTGCAACATGCCGATGAGCAGGTCAATGACTATGGTCCTGCTGGTGACCATTAATTGTCTTCGTCAGCAACATTATCTTCAGGAGCATAATTGTGTTTGTGATGGGTAGGTGGAGGAATGATGACTTCCTCATCATATGATTCCTTGGGTATGATTTCACCAGTGCCATTAGCCTAATAGCTTCATCAAACGGAAGTTCGTCTAGAACACATGGCAGGTGCTCTCTTCGCCAGCCATTAGTTTCATCGAACCACACATCTATAGTCTCAATTTTTTTATTATGAAAAATGTTGAAGACTTTGTAGGTCTGCGAATCCTTTCCATAACCAACCATGAAACCAACATGTGCTTTTGGTGCAAACTCAGACGTGTGGTGTGGATCTCTAATCCAACATCTTGCACCGAAGACTTTGAAATAACTTACATTGGGTTTATTATCAACAAGTAACTCATATGAGGTTTTCTTGAGGAACTTGTGAAGATATACTGCATTGATCATGTGGCATGCAGTGTTAATATCTTCAAGAAAGTATTTTCGTGGAGTCTTGTACTCATCAAGCATAGTGCGATCCATCTCGATGAGCTTCAAGTTCTTGCGCTCCAGAACGCCGTTCTGCTCTGGTGTGTATGGAGTAGAGAACTCATGAGTGACACAATGGGAGTCAAGATAGGTATCCATACCCGTGTTCTTGAACTCTGTGGCATTGTCACTCCTGATATGCTTGATCTTGACGTTGTAGTTGGTCATGCACCTGTTTGCAAAGCGCCTGAAGACATCATGTACTTCAGTCTTTTAAAGTAAGATGTGCACCTAGGTATATCTAGAATAATCATCAATGATTATGAACCATATAGATTTGAAGTGGTAGATAAAGTGGAGTAGTGAGTAGGGACGAATAAGTCCATGTGGAGTAGCTCGAAGGGACTCGAAGTCGTCATGATAGTGTTCGAGGGGTGTTTGGCCCTAGTCATGTTCCCGGCTTTGGACGCACCACACACGTGATTCTTCTTGAACTTGAAACCTTTGACGCCAATGATGTGATTCTTCTTGGCGAGTGTATGCAAGTTCCTCATACCAGAATATCCTAGTCTTCAAAGCCATAGCCAACATTCTAAAGCTTTTGCTAGAAGACATGTGGCGACCTGTGGTCTTGCAAAGAAGACTACCATGTATAGATAACCTCTTCGAAAACCTTCGAAGACTTTGGTTTTTCACGTCGTATTTGTCATATGTAGAAAATTCTTAGATGGGTGAACATAACGTTTCATGTCGTATTTGTCATATTCATTAGTCTTTTGAGTCCTTCCCCGTGAAGCATAGTCGTTAGTGCAATCATATGAAGACCTTTGTCTTCTCGAAGACATTGATTTGGGGAATGTCTTCTTCTTGAGAGATGTCGTCGCGACATTCACACGAAGCTTTTCAATAAGACATTTGGAAACCAATATCTTCTTTATGGGTGAACCATTCTTGCAGTTTGTGCCAATGAACCTCGCAAATACTTCACCATTTTGACATTTGAATAGTTTATAGTTGGAATCAAGGATTCATCAATAATGATAGGATTAGCATAGTTAAAGCCAAATAATGTGGATGGATCAACTGAGGGGCCCTTTGCAGCAACCCATGAAGTTTTGGGGTACTACTAAGGCTTCCAGAAAGATGAATCAACATTAATGTTTGTTTTGAAACCAACACCCTCTTTCGTAGAGTTTTTGTTCAGGATTGTGTTCTTGAAGACATCACATAGAATCGGATGTCCCTTTACACTTCTGTACATGCCTATCTCAAGAAATGTCTTCAACCTGTCATTGCCATTAGTGTAGTAGTGGTTTCCTCATATGAGGGGTTATATACCATAGATATAGTTGACGATAATGCATTTCCAGAAGCATTTAAACATTCAGCAGTATAATCATTAGCTTCACAAGCAAGACATTTTAAGCATGGAGCATCGAATTTAGGCTCAGCGGTATTGATCCGTTCAACAAGGAGTGAGTCATTTTCATTCTAAAGATCCTCATGAGCCTCTTTCAACATTTCAAGATCAAGATTTTTTTGAAGATATTGAAGAGAAAGCTAGGAAGCACAATTGCTCCCTAGGGTGCTTTTTATAATTGATCACAACATATGCATCATTGGACTAATGTGTTTTCCAAGTATATTTCAGAAAAGTTCAAAAGATGCTATGGCTTAAGGTTTATGTGGAGATGCCCCTAAATACAAGAAAGGAATAATATTGGATCAAGCTTCAAGCTAGAAGACTCTTCATTTTATATTTGCGAGAAATCACTTTTGAGTCCATAGGAAAGCATATACTATTAAAAGGGGTGAGGTAGTAAAATGAACTGATTGCTCAAATCCTCCAAGTTAGCCACCAAAACACTCAGTCATTTATCCAACATATCCACTCTGTCAAGTTCCACATTCACAAATTCAGTGCCACCAACATTTCCATATCGGACCCACCGAGTTTGAACCTCAGACATAACCCTAGCCATTCCGACCAAATCGGTGCAACCGAAACTACATCGGTGCTACCGAGTTCAGTGTGACCAACATTCTGTGACCAAGATACACAAAATCGGAATTTCCGAGTTTGAGTATCGATGCCATCGAGTTTTGCCATCTGACCGTTAGTCACCATTTCGGTGCCACCGAGTTGTGTATATCGGTCTCACCGAGATTCAAAAGTTCATACCTTTAGTGCAAGTCAGTACCACCGAGTTTCCAACTTCGGTGTCACCCAGTTTGCTCTTTTGTGTGTAACGGTTGGATTTTGGTTGCTGCCTATATATACCCCTTCAACTACCTCTCATTAGTGGGAGAAGCACTCAGAACACACACTTCATTTCAAGACCCATTTTCTGAGAGAGAACCACCTACTCATGTGTTGAGACCAAGATATTCCAATCCAATCATTTGAAACTTGATCTCTTGCCTCCCCAACCTGCTTTCCACCAAATCAACCTGTCCTACCCATTCATATTATGTGAGAGAGTGATTTGTGTTGAGGAGACTATCTTTAGAAGCACAAGCGGAAGGATTTCATTGATCTACCACATCTATTACCTTTTGGAGGGTGGTGCCTCCTAGATTGGTTAGGTGTCGCTTGGGAGCCTCCTACTTCGTGTCATGGAGTTGAACCAAGATGTTTGTAAGGGCAAGGAGATCGCCTACTTCGTGAAGATCTACCGTGAGTAAGTCTAGTCCTCCGTGGATGGAAGCTGTGGTGGGATAGACAAGGGCGCTTCTTTGTGGTCCCTCCGTGGGTGGAGCCCTCCGTGGACTCTCGCAACCGTTACCCTCTGTGGGTTGAAGTCCCCACTAACATGGACGTACGATAGTGCCACCTATAGGAACCATGCCAAAAATCACCGTGTCAACCTCATGTGTTTGATCGCCCTACCTTACTCCTCTACTTTACACTTGCATGTTTACTTTCCACTGTTATACTATTAGAACTGCATGTGTAGGGTGTACTTGAGTTGTTATAACTGCCCTAGCTGCCTCTCAAGTAAAATTGGGAAAAGGCAAAAAATTTAGCTTGTCAAGTAGTCTAATCACCCCCTAGACATACTTTCGATCCTACAAGTGGTATCTGAGCATTGGTCTCCATTTCATTGGTTTAGAAACCTAGGGGGTATGGCATGTGGTGAGGGAAATTATCATTGTAGAGGTCCCTACTTCGATGGCACTAATTTTTATAGTTTGAAGCATAAAATGAAAATGATATACTTGGCTTTAATCCTCATGTTTGGGATGTTATTCGTGTTCGCGTGCAAGGTAACTTCTTTGGAGAAGGGCATGAACCAGATTGTGATGCGACGGCCGATGTATTAAGATTTTGCAACTTAATGCTCAAGCTCGTGATATCATCTTCAATTGCCTTTGCCCCGAAGAATTCAACAAAATCAGTCATCTTGAGAATGCAAAAGAAATTTGGGATACTTTGGTCGATATGCATGAAGGTAGTGATTCTGTCAGAGAATCTAAGTTGGTTGTGCTTCAAAGTCAGCTTGACAAGTTCAAGATGAAGGATGGTCAAGGAGTCGCTGAAATGTACTCTAGGCTAGCTCTCACCACCAATGATATTGTCGGCTTAGTAAGCGAAGAGATGACCGAAATTCATCATCAAGAAGATGCTTAGAGCTCTTGATGGAAAGTATGACACATTGTGCACATTGATCCAAATGATACCAAATTACAAAGATCTCAAGCCAACTGAAGTCATTGGTAGGATTGTTGCTCATGAGATGTCACGCAAGGACAAAGATGAGTTGCACAACAAGTCAAGCGGTGCTTATAAAGCTTCATGTGATGCTCCCGCTACTTCAAAAGACAATCTTAGCACTCATGAATAGATAAGCCTCATGGTTAGAAAATTCAATAAGTTCTACAAGAGTAGAGGCAAAGATAGAAGATCAAGTTCAAGACATGATGAGAAGCGTTCATCCAGTCGTGACCGAAACTGCTAAAATTGTGGTAAGCCTGGGCACTACTCAAATGAGTGTTCGACTCCCTACAAAAGAATAAAAGAGTCACCTCGAAGACGAAGCTCATGAGATGAGTCACCTCGTAGAGAGAGAAGGAGTAGAGAAGATCACTATGAACGAAGACACTCACTGAGAGGTAAGGAATCGGAGAAGAAGGACAAATACACCAAGAGCAGTTCAAGAATAAGACATCAAGCTCATGTTGGTGAATGCGTCTCTTGCTCCGAGTCTGGTCACCACTCCGAGAGAAGCTATCACTCCAACTCCGACTATAGTCAAGATGAAGGGGTTGCCAGGATTGCGCTTGTTTCCACCAACTCCTACGACTTATTTGATTCACCAAATGAGGGAGTCGGAAACTGCTTCATGGCTAAACGCCCGAAGGTATCACATCCTGAGTATCTTGATTTAAATAGTGATGATGATGACTTGTTAGGAGAAGATGACTTGCTTCTAGATAAAACTGGCGAATACACTAAAAATGAACTTGCTGTTTATCATGCTTGTCAAGAGAAATCGAATGATGATGATAAGAAAGAAATTGAACGACTAACTAAAGAATTAAAAACTCTTAAGTTAGCTCATGAGACTACTCTAGAAATCATAGAGAGCTTGCAAGAACCCATGGGAAGCTACGCTTCGAGAAGCTCAACTTGGAGCAAGAGCATGAGTTCTTAAAAGCAATCAATGATGATATTTGGAAGAAGAGTTCTTCTTATCTAACCAAACAATTACTCTTGTCTAACTTTGTTGCACGATTTAAACCTAGGAACACTAGTAATAAAGGCAAGAAGGTTACTTCCTCTAGTTACAGCAATGTTAAAGCAAAATCCAATAATGCTGTTGCTAGTAACTCTATTGATTCCACTAACGATTCTCTTATCCAAGTTACACTTGAGAAAGAAAATGATCTAATTAACGGGATTACAGAGGCAGGTGTCTTCAAGGGTCTTGCCGGAAGTAAGCAATTTTAGGAAATTGTACGCAAGCAAGGACATCGGAAGAAACAAGGTATTTGCTACTTTAACGTCAACATAGATGTTTGGGAAGAAGGTCCATATCCCACTCCCAAGTTTGTTCCCCAAGAAGAGAAGTGTGATTCCACTCCGTCCGAAGGAACGAGCTCACAAGATGGCCTTCTACCACAAGACCACAAAGGTAAGGGTAAGCTTCAAGATAACATTGACCTATTTGAAGAAGAACCCCAAGCCAAGGTCAAGTGGATTCCCAAGGATCCTACTAGCTATACCTCAACAAGTGCTACTACAGCTCCAAGGATTCCCATTAATTTGTAGAGGAATCCCAAGAGGAAGAACTAGAAGGTCTTGAGGGGTGATTCTGTCAATGAAATTCACTCTTGTTCATTTTGGCAAGAACTATATGCAATCAACCTCAACCATATGCATTACTTCAAGGAGTCACACATTCCCTCAAAGGTAAGCAAGGAACAAGGTAATTAATGCATCTTTGGACATTATCTCATGTGTGCTTCACTCCATGTCCATAGATATTCTTGCATATGTTCCTTTGGCTTTGGGACTAACCCAAGTAGGTGAAAGGAGTATGAAAACAACAAGGATTGCTCCCAACTCAAGATGATCTTCATCAACATTGAACATCCACCACTACTTCACCTACTTGAAGTCTTATACGACAAAACCCAAGGTTAGTTGATCCCTCTTAGGGGGGATATCATATCAAGGGGGAGCTTTACACTAAGACTTGACTATAAGCATCTCCTAAGGATATGGACATATTAATGCTTATGTAAAAGTGGTAACCCCACTTGTGCTTAATGATGAGTATGACCTATAATCAAGTATTCTTTCTTGGCTCCTATGTCAATATACTCATATATAAATGTGTTTGTCATCGCCCAAGTGCTTGATAGCTGCTAGGAAGTTTGTGCATGTTCACCATATTTTATTCATCATTCTTATTGTGTGAGCATGTTGATCTGCATGTATTTGATCATTTGAGGAGATCCAATTGTTCTTATTTGGGTTTTGATTTATGTTTTGCCAATTTGATGGACAATAATTCCTAGGACCCTTCTCTAGCTATCTATGCCTATCTCATCTCAAGTTCCATTCATGCTTCATAACAAAACGTGAACAAGCACTTGTCGATCCCTCTGTGTGAAGGTGCACTCGGAGTTCCGTATTGTTAAAGGCTGCCTTCCAAAACCTCTTTGAAAAACTCGGTGTGACCAACTCCACAAACTCAGCGCCACCGATTTTTCAAAGTTCCTCAGGTTTTCCTATCTCGGTACCATCGAAATCGCTAACTCGATTACACCGGGTTTCCCTGTCTACTGACAGTTGAGGAACTCAGTGACACCGATTTTGCCATCTCAGTGACACCGACAGCGCACGGGTATATATATCCGTGGAACAATTCTTTCGACTTCACTTCGTCAAAAACGTTTCGTTCGCCAAACCTTCGCTGCCCTCGAGACCCCAGGTCATCGCCTTTGCCTCCCCGAGCGCCTCCACCACTGGGATTTGCCATCATTGATGCAATCATCATTGCCGCCGCCGCCGTAGCCGGACCGCCACCAAGTTAGGGTACGGATCCGATTTCCTTTTGCATTCTCCTATCTGATTCTTACACATTGCGAAAGATTTTCTTCGAGCCACCACGTGCAAACCCCTCCTTCCACGAGATGATTCTCGTAGTGTAGAAGAAGTAGAAATTTTGGATCTGATCTGCCGCAGCAAGCAACTCGGTGAGACCGAGTTTGTAAAATTGGCTCCACCGATTCTTGTTTTAGGGTTCCTCAGAAGCAACTCGGTGAGACCGAGCAACTCTTTTTGGTGCCACCGAAAATGACTGCCAAGTTTCTGTTAAGCGAGTAAGCTTTCTCGGTGACTCCGAAAATGCTAACTCGGTGCCACCGATTTACATCCTGCAGAAGATCATACCCGAAGTTTCATACTTCAAAATTTTAAAAATATTTGAATTTTGTGATACTCATCCACTTTGTCTTTCCTATATCCACTTCACAGGTTCTGTTGTTTGCTGTTGAGTGTGTCTGTCAATATGTCAGGTTCAGATGATAGTCAGAATGACTTCAAAGAGCAGAGTGTTGAGATGGACACATGCACTAGTCCAGAGAAGTCTGCTTCAGACCCAAGTTCCCCCGGTTCCCATGGCTTGCCCAAGTCAGCCACGAGGCATAGGAAGAAGATAGTTTCAGATGAAGAGGACTCAAATTTCATGCGAGAGGAAACTTCAGCTCCTCCTAAGGCTCCTCCAAGGAAAGTTGTCAGGAAGATATCTGCTAGTGATGCTGATCTGAGAGCACTTGAATATGCCAAGAAGGTCAAAGCACTTTCCAAGGATGCACCTACAAAGAAGGCTGGTGAGAAGAAGTCCAGGAATATAACTATCCATCTCGTTGCCATAAAGACTTCAATGTTTGAAGATCCAGAAGATGCTGAGGAAGAAGCTCCTCAGGAGATCCAGGTTCCTCCCAAGAAGAAGAAGTTGATGGCTGATGCAATGAAGTCTGCTCCTAAGCTTGCTGCTGAAGGAAAGAAGACTGTAGCTTCCAGGAAGACCACCAAAGATATACCTGCAGTTGCTAAGAGCAAAGGCCCTCCATCCAGTGCCCATGTTGCATAGGAAGAATAAGATGAGAATGCTCCAATTCTGAGGAAGCTCATACCAACCCTTCCACTCCACAATGCTGCTCGTCCTATAGCAGAAGATATGAACAAGAGGAAGGATGCCTGACCAACAAAGTGGAGAGCTAGTGATCCATATGCTATCAGAAGAAGAACTGTTGTTGATCCAAGGTTTCACACCAAGGAACAACAAGATTTTTATGAGACTGTCTTGTATGACAAGAGTTCTGCAGTCAGTGATATGAGGTATGTCGACTGGGCATATATCAAGCAAAATGAGAATTTCTTTCAACATGTTCAAAAGAACTTCAGGATAATTGACATAGAAGAATTTGTTGGGAAAGACATGACCCCATTGAATGACGAGCTGATCATGCAATTCTATGCAACTGTTCACTTCTATGATTACTCTTTAGTCTGGATGACTGATGATCACAAGTATGAAGCTACAATTGCTGAATGGGCTGCTATCATTGGTGCCCCCAAGCAGGAAAAAGCAGACGTAGATGTGTATAAAGAATCTAAGCAGAATCACAACTCCATGGCCAATATGTACTAGACCATTCCACATTAGTACTTGGCCAGTCATAAGTATGGTTCAGTGTATTTTCTTCAAACCGACATTCCTAAAACAAACACTATACTTCGATACACCCTCATGCCTAAGTCAGGTGATGAGAAGATGATCAGAGGATATTCTATCAACTTGTTGCACCTTCTAGACACCCATACCAGATTCAGAGTGATGGGTTTGATAGTTGAGACTATCCGAAGAACAGTTGCACATCAGAAGAGATCCTGTGGATATGCACCTTACATTCAGATGCTCATCAATGCCAAGCCAGGCAAGCATGCATATCTACTATATCGCCCCATCTACCTCCTCAGCCTGGATTTCAAGATAATGACGCTGTGATGAATGACAATGATCCCAACTCAACTACAACAAGAATGGCAGCAGAGGCAGGAGAGGCTGAAACAGCTAGAAATAGGCCACCTAGAGTTCCACAGCTCAGAACTCAAGCTGAGCAAACGATATTTTTAGTGAGCAGTGTACAAGGCATGGAGAGGAACATCCAAGAGATCATGCAAAATCAGAACAGTCTTGAGAGAGTTGTGGAGACAAAATTCCACAACATGGATGTGAAGGTAACCGAGTTGACCACCATTGTTAGACAGCTTCAACATGAAGTTGACTCTGTAGAGATTCCATGCTCAGAGGATGAAGATGAAGATGAAGATGATGATGATGAGGATGAGTCTCCTCCTCCCACTACTACTAGGTTCAGCACCAAGCCTCGGTCAGTTGTTGTTCCTACTCAGGAGACAAGACACACATCTTCAGCACAAGCTTCAGCACCATCTCCATCTCAAGCTCCTTCAGTATCAACTCCTATAGCTCCAGGACATTCAGCAGAAGCCTTCGCAGACGCTATTCTGTTGACTCCATCATCACCTGCCCAGAGAGACGAGTAGTTCTATACTTTTGAACATTTTGGTAACTTGTTGACAAAGGGGCATAAATGTATAGATCATAGACTTCGTGTGAGAGAGATCTTTTGATTGTATTTTCTCTCATTTGGTTTTTAAAAACTTTGGTTTTTGGATGACTTTATCCTATCTATGTGATTGATCGTACGCTTTATCCTGTGTGATGCTACGATATCATCTCTTAGCTATCCTCGTGATGATCATTCACTTATCCTATGTGCATTGCTATTATTTATACACACCACCAAGATGTATGTGACATGGAAGAGTAACCCATGATCCTAATCGATAGTGCATTTGCATTCAAATGCAAATTTTAAATAATGCACAAATTTAGGGGGAGCTCTTGTTTTTCACATACTTCTCAAAGCATCGATGCTAATAATTGGTTATATCTTTTGTCAATCTTTGATCTATATGTTAAGGGGGAGATTGAAAGCACAATTGCTCCCTAGGGTGGTTTTGATAATTGATCACAACATATGCATCATTGGAGTAATGTGTTTTCCAAGTATATTTCAGAAAAGTTCAAAAGATGCTATGTCTTAAGGTTTATGTGGAGATGCCCCTGGATGCAAGAAAGGAACAATATTGGCTCAAGCTTCAAGCTAGAAGACTTCTGATTCCATAGGAAAGCCAATACTATTAAAAGGGGTGAGGTAGTAAAATGAACTGATTCATCAAATGCTCAAAGTTAGCCACCAAAACACTCAATTATTTTTCCAACATATCCACTCTGTCAAGTTCCACATTCACAAATTCGGTGCCACCAACATTTCCACATCAGACCCACCGAGTTTGAACCTCATGCAGAACCCTAGCCATTCCCACCAAATCCGTGCAACCGAAACTGCATCGATGCTACCGAGTTCACACTACTAGGAAAAACCTTATAAGCAGGACATCAGTAGTAGCACTGGAAAAAAGAAAACGCTGCTGCTAATTAGCAGTAGCGTTGATCCAGTTAAGTGCTACTACTAACACCTTAGCAGTAGTGCTGCTTATTAAAAACACGCTACTACTATGTGGGACCAGACGATGCCACCGACGGTAGCTGTAGTAGCAGCGTTGCCCAAAACCCAGCGCTACTGCTAAGTGTTTAGCGGTAGCGCATTGTTTTGCAGCACCCCTGCTGCTAGTTGGCCCCACTTAGTAGTAGCGCTCGCTCGTGACAAGCACTACTAATAATAGCATAGGAGCAGCGCTCTCTGGTATGCAGCTCTACTGCTAGTTGCGGCTGGTGCCACCTTTTTACCCCCTCCCCCTCTTCTCCCCCACTTTGACCTCTCTCCCCCTCCTTTCCCCTCTCCACACTCTCCACACCATTATTCCTCCTCTTCTCTCTTCCTCCTACCTCTCTTCTCTCCTCATTAATGTCCCCCTCCACCATAACTCTCCTTCATAAATGGCCTCTCTTACATCTCTCTTTGTCCTACCTCTCTTCCATTATATTAAAGCCCCCCTCCACCATAACTCCCTCTCCATTAGTTAGATAGCTAGATTCACCTCTCCTCCTCAACAACTAGATCTAGCTAGCTATTTAGCCATCCACGCGTGCTCTTTCCATCGGTCTCTCTCATCATCTCTCTCAATCGGTCTCTCTCAGGAGATATATAGGTGAGTAAAAAAACTTGTTCATTTAAAGAATGGGAATATGTGTGTGAATGAGAATATGTGTGTTTGGGATATATATATATATATATATATATATATATATGGAGAGATTTGTGCGAGTGTGACATGCCCTCCGATCCAGTTACTTATGTTTTGTCGAAATGTCGATTTATTTCCGTTTCGGTGAATTTTGAGCAAACTCAGTATGTCCTATTTTTAGGCAAGGTAATGCCAAAATTTTATATGACTTTGAAGCATGCATGCATTATTTATTTCATAACCCTTTTTCTTGTTATACCGTGCAGTCGGTCATGAAGGTGAGTGGATGGAAGGTGGAGCGATACATGCAATCCATGGTGATGGACATGTATGCAAATAATCGGACTAGGATTAGATGTCCGTGTGCAAGATGCAAGGAAGGAGTCCTTTTGGACCCTTTTGATCGTGGCACTTTGAAGGCGCACCTCCTGATGAATGGTTTCATGGATGGCTATACTCAGTGGATAAGTGAAGAAGATGATGATGATGAGGACTTCCAAATGGCAGGGAATAACGACATGGGGCTAGACGAAGAGATGACCGATGAACACGAAGACGATGGTGCCGGACATGGTGGCGGGGAAGAGTCCGGAAATGACGGCGGCGAAGAAGATTCCGGACACGGCGAATAAGAGTCCGGACATGGCGGAGAAGAGGCGATGGTCATGCCGCAGTCTTCGACGCTACTAAGTGCAGTCGTGCAAGACCCTCATGTTCAAGACCTCCTTCTCAAGAGTACGACTAGCGAGAGAGCTGCTTCTACAGAGGAGGCCAAGCTGGCTCAACTTGAAGTGGACTCGAGGATTCCATTGTATGACGGTTGTGATTCCGAGGTGACCCGCTTGAGTTTCACGCTCGAACTTCTAAAGACGAAGGCCAAAAATAAATGGACAGACAAAAGCCTCGATGATGATTTGAAGTATCTACATGATAAAGTTCTTCCCGCGGGGAACATGTGTCCTAGTAGTGTTGAGGAGGCCAGGAAAATCGTTTTCCCTTTTGATTTGCCGCACATTAGGTACCACGCATGCATCAACGATTTCATAATTTATCGGGGGGAGCACGCGGAAAAAACCAACTATCCAGTGTGCAATGCTTCTTGATACAAGAAGGCAGGAAAGAAAGCTCCTCATAAAGTTGTATGGTACTTTCCGATCATGTTCCGTCTGCAGCGGTATTTCGTAGATCCTAGGGAAGCAAAGCTCATGCGCTGGCACGCGGAGAGGAAGAAGCCCGACGATGGAGATGATCCGAGGCTGAGACACCTTGTAGATGGTAGCCAGTGGAGAGCATTCAACATCGTATATAGATTTGCTAAATAAGAGCCAAGGAACATTGTTCTTGGTGCGAGTACCGATGGCATGAATTTGTCTGGAAACCAGAACACCAACCACAACACATGGCCCGTGTTTGTATGGATGTACAACCTCCCCCCATGGAAGTGCATGAAGACAAAGTACATACACATGTGCATGCTGATTCAAGGGCCGAAACAAATGGGTAATAGTATTAACATGTATATGGGCCTTCTGCAAGAGGAGCTAGACACGTTATGGAAATCACCGGCATGGACATGGGACGCTAGCAAAGGAGAGTATTTCCATATGAGAGTCGCGCTGATGACGACGGTGCACGAGTATCTCGGTTACGGGTACACCTCAGACCAGGTGTGCCATGGATACTTCGGATGGACGAGGTGCATGGATGATACAACGTCTCAGCAGCTTACGTCAATGAAAGATGGCGGGTCTGGGAAAATCGTGTACATGGGGCATCGTCGATGGATCGAGAAGGATGACCCATGGAGAAAGCATGGAGATCTATTCAATGGATTAGCTGAGCTTCGAGGACGTCCACGTAAGAGGAGCGGCGCCGAAATCGACGAGCTGTTGAGAAACTGGGAACAATGCCCTGCTCCGGGAAAGATCAAAAAGGCGCCAGAGCCGCTGCTGAAGGTATGGAAAACGAGGTCTGTTTTCTGCGACTTGGAGTACTGGCCCAATCACGACATGGCTCATTGCCTTGATCAAATGCATATCACGAAGAATGTCCTCGAGAGCTTGCTTGGCACACTGATGAACATGCCGGAGAAGACCAAGGATGGGCCGAAGGCAAGGAAAAACATGGAAGATTTGAAGATCAGGAAAGACATCCACCATAAAAACTTGATGGAGGAGACGGAGACGGAGATAGAGGAAGGGGAAAGGGGCAGAAAAATCAACAAGAAGGAGGAGAATTATTTCCCCCCTTCTTGCTTCACCTTAAGTCCGAAGGAGATCGATCAATTCATCAAGTGCCTTATGGGAATCAAAATTAGTTCCGATTATTGTGGGAAGATAAGCAGATTTCTAGACCCCAAGAATAAAAGGTTCAGCGGGATGAAGTCTCTTGACTGTCATGTGATGATGACGCAAATACTCCCGGTTGCCATTAGAGGGATAATGGACAAGCACGTCCGTGACACGCTTATTGGTCCCTGCAACTTCTTCGACGTTGTCTCTCGAAAGTCCATAAGTGTGAAGTAGCTCCGAAGGCTACATGAAGATATCGTGTTCATACTATGTGAGCTTGAGATGTACTTCCCGCCCGCGTTCTTTGACGTCATGGTGCATCTATGTGTCCACATCGTGGACGACATCAGCGACCTCGGGCCGACATTCCTTCACAGCATGATGCCGTTTGAGAGGATGAATGGGGTCATCAAAGGATTCGTTCGTAACAAGTCCCGTCCCGAAGGGAGCATCGCCCAGGGGTATCTGACGCATGAGTGTGTCTCCTTTTGCGAGAATTATATAAGAGTTGGAGACCATGTTGTTGGTTTGCCCGTCAAGAAGCACGATGGGAAGCTCGAAGGATATGGTCACAACAACGGCCGGAGGGAATTGCACGTGGACTACTCGGATCGACGGAACGAATTTGACATGGCTAACTTAGTAGTGCTACAACACCTAGATGTGGTAGACGATTATGTGGCACGACACAAAGAAAGCATCGCAAAGAAGTACCGTGATAACGGGATTCTCAAGACGGACGACGAAGTTACTGTAGAGCACAACGCTACTTTCTTGCGCTGGTTCAAAGAGCAAGTTCTTGAAAATCCCCCGAAAGAGGGCAGTTCGGACGGATTTCTCATACATGCCTTAGCACATGGTCCTGCGCCCAAGCTCGCGACCTATCAGTCCTATGATATCAATGGGTACACGTTCTACACGGAGGCCAAAGACATGGACAGTGATTACCAGAACTTCGGGGTGACAATTCAATGCGTGACCGACACCAACGGCGCAACTGAAAGATTCTACAGAAGGGTCGAAGAGATATGGGAGCTTCACTATGCTGGAATGCACGATGCGACGATGTTCCGTGTCAGATGGGCCAAGGACATCTTAAGAGAAAACAAGTATTTCACCACCATGTCTATACCCGACGCGAAGAGCACTCCCGTGAATGTTAACATCATCTCCAAAAATGAGCCATGGGTACACTCTAAGCACGTGACACAATGCTTCTTCATGACCGACCCGGCCAATCCCAGCCGTGTTGTCGTGAGGAGATCCAAAAGGAGCATCGTCGGAATGGATGGAGTCGCCAACGAGGAAGACTACGACCAATACGGCAACCCGATGGGGGGAAGATGACGATGACGATGAAGCATACGTGAAAAGAAGAATCAAGACTACATGGCGACGAAAAGATCGTACTCCATGGCTCCAGAAAAGTCACAAAAGGGGCTCAATTACTCGGAAACGAACAAGAAAGGGAAGAAGCTCAATGTAAACGTCGTCGACGCAGCTGATCAGAAACCTACATTTATATATATGTATCTATTTTGTGTATGCACTTAAGTAACCGTTATCGGTCAACTGATATGTTACCACCGCATGCATGGTTCCGGTGCTATTCGCGCATTGGTGATATTCGCGCATTGGGGGAGAGGGAGACGCCGTCGTCGGGAGAAAAACAAAAAAACAAAAACAAAAGGGAGAAAGCAGTACAAAAGAAAAAGAAAGGTAAACAAAAAAGAAAAGGAAAATAATGAAAAAAAGAAAAAAAATAACTAAAAAAGGAAAATAATGAAAAGAATAGATGGAAAAGATAGCAGTAGCGCTGGTTTAGGGAACCAGCGCTATAGCTAAGTATAGCGCTGGCTCCTAAACCAGCGCTACTGCTACTTGTATTTTACAATTAAGAAAATAAAAATGATAGCAGTAGCGCTGGTTTGTAAACAAGCGCTATAGCAAAGTTAGCTATAGCGCTGGTTCAAAACCAGCGCTACCGGTATTTTGAGTTAACCGCCGCGCGCGCTAAGTCACCAAATCTCCCTGCCGCCCCTATCTGTTTCCCAAGTCGCCCCTGTTTCCTCCCCCCGCCGCGTGTGTCGCCCTTGAGTGCTCCCCACGCCGCACCTGAGTTCTCCCCGCATCACCCTGACTCCTCCCCGTGTCGCCCAACCTCCACCCAGCGTCGTCGTCGCCCCGAGCGCCATGCCCTTCAGCAGATCCGCCCCGAGCTCACTCTCCCATCGGCGCCGCCGCTCCTCCCTATCGGCTAGGGTTGAGCTGAGGCCCCGGCAGGTACCCGACCCCCCCACCTTCTATCTCTCTCTCTCTCTCTCTAGTGGCTGAAAGTTTTTGGGTAGCTAGTGGGTAGAAAGGAGGTGAGGCCCCGACAAATTTTGAACTAGTGGGCACAAAGTTTGATGTTTTGAACTAGTGGGCAGATTTTTTTTTCGTTTGATACACTAATTTTGAACTAGTGTAGATAGTGCTTGATGGAATTTTTTTTGTTTCATCAAAATATTCAAATCTGGTCCAAACTCCACTCAAACAAAATTTGAAATATTTAAACTAGTGGGAAGAAAGTTTTTGGGTAGCTAGGTTCTGGGTACTAAGGACTAGCTGGGGTAACTTATTTGAGGTCAAAATCCTAAGGCACCTATGAGCTCCTTTGAAAATAGAAATATGAAATGGTTAGATGTTTTGGATAGCTTGCCAAATAAACGTTTTGTTCCTTCCACCAGAACTTAGAGTGTTCCATGAGAAGATTTCTTACCTTTTGTTCTCGAGTAGCATCCAAGATGTTTGTAGAAGTGCAGCTGACATAAACAATTGTTCAAATGAAAAATAGTTATACATTATTTCATAATCAAATGGACTGGATGAATCGATTAAATATCAAAGTTAATAGATTTGGGGAGCATATTTTATTTATGGATATGATTAATTAGTATTGTTCATTATTGTTTCAATAGTGTAACTATTTGTAAGTCTTCTACTAGTCTATGTGAATTTCCATTTACATAATTGTACCAGCAAAAAAGATGAATCATAGTAGAATAGTAGGTGATGATCCTCTAATATAATTTTTTATTTTTTATTTTTAACATGGTTTAGATAGAGATGATGAAATAATGTCGGAATGTCCCTTCTTGTCATTGATGTTTTGCCGGAATGTCCGAGTGGCCTATGTTTTGCCGGAATGTTGATTCATTTCCGTTCCGGCAAATTTTAGGCGCTCCATATGTCCACTTTTTAGCAAAGGTCATGCCGAAATTTTTGGCATGACTTGTGCTAGAAACTAGGACATATGGAGTACTCGGGATTTGCCGGAAGGGGAATGAATCAACATTCCAACCAAATATAGGCCCCTTTTTTCTCTTCATTATATCTTTTTATTTACAATTGTTGCGTAGGAAACATGTCTATCGACGCCGAAGTCGTGGGTGGTTTTGCTTGCCCCGCAGACCCCATGGAGGCAGCAAATCACTATTTCGATTACCTGGACGAACAACAGAGGGGTTGCATGGTGTTGGCAGTGGTCCCAATGCCGACCCTGGCGCCGACACCGGCACCGGCACCGACACCGCCCCCGAGACCGGCAACGATGATGTCATAGCCAATAAAGCACCAAATAAGAAGAGGATACGAAGACCAAACGAGCTTGGCATCGGACAAATTGTGGTCACGGAGATTCACCCCAAGAAGTTAGATCCAACGACGCCAGAGGAAGCGTGCAAGTGCTGGGGCAATCAATTTGGATGCATCCTCGGGGAAACCGCTAAAATCAATGACGAGAGGTTGAAGCAGATACCACATATGGAGCACATGCTCCTAAAGAAGTGCACAATAGGTTCATGTTCTCTGTACGGGATGAAAAGGAATATAAAGAGCCATGGGACGAACCCGCCATGACAAAGATAAACGAGAAGGCGATGGTGACGTTCATCAACGACTTGTCCTCCTGGAAAGTTCAAGTGAAAAAAGCGATTGCGAAGAATGAACCGTGGTCCAAGATTCATGCTGATAATACGACAATAACGGCAGAGGACTTTGCAAAATTCCAGGAGAATTGCGATAAAGAAGAAGTCAAGGCAAAGTCAGAGAAAATGAAGGCGCTCCAGGTCAGGAACACACCTCCCCACCGCCTCGGAAGCTGTGGTTACGAGGGGAAGAGGCACATATGGGGCAAGGAGGACGCCGAATGTGAAAGTCTCGGGCTCCCAGACCCCTTGGCGGAGTTGACTGACCCGCTGGAGCATGACTCAATCAGGACCCGGTACAAGTGGGACAAAGTCAGAAAGATCTTTTACACGGTCCCGAACACGAGGGAGTTCATGAGACTTTTGGTAATTGTTATATTACCACATTATCATATTAGCTTCTAATCAAGTTGACTGCAAGTTTTGTCACATTAGTAAACCATCCACGTTCCTTTTGCAGCAAGAGCATCACCAAAAGGAAGCCGAAAGCAATGAGTCTTCACAGTCGTCGGCGAGGCCAAAGTGTGACACCCCATTCAACCGGGCCCTGAACATACTGAAAAAGGTCCCGGTGGACACGTTGTCGTCCTATGGACGTGTGCACGATGTCGGAGATGGCACCTCATGGAAGACGTGCTACCCCGAGGAGCCAGAGGAAAGAAGGAAGAGACGGTTGGTCGTCACTCAGGAGAGCATCGAGGAGAAGGTCGCGATTGCGGTCAATAAGACCAAAGCTGAGACCAAAGAAGAGTTGGTCGGGGTAGTCAGCGGGTTGGTCACTGACATGGTGGCCAGCTTGATTCCGACAATTTTCAATTGGTCGAAAAGCAATCCAAATGCATGGTCGGAGGACTTTCCCCTTCCCATCTTTTTTGGGAGCAACTTGGCGAACAACACAGCTCCAACATCTGCCCAAGCAACCGCAAAAGGTCCCGTACTTGTTCATAGCAGCCCGACCTCCGTATCTGGCATGCTCGTAGGGCCTTTGTCGCTGGCTGAGCACGACCCCCTCATGGTAATTATAAGTCATACCCTTTTCACCAGCATGTCTGTAGTCTTTTGTTTCAGTTTCCTTTCAGATGTTTGATGTCGCAGACATGTCTCCTTCATAGGCCGATGACACCCCGTGCACCCTACTCTATGACATCAAGGGCCAGAAGGTGGTTGTGGGAAAGGCAACCATCATGAAGCCAAAAAACCGCATGTTCCACAACCAAGAGATGTCCGATGGCGTCTTCAAGGTTAACGTGGCCAGTGTCTTAGCGGGCTTTGAGGATTTGCCTCCTCCGATACTAGTCGGTGACGACGAGACCCCTAAGACGATTGGCGCATGCAATAAGTGGTTCTTGCCTTGGTTGAAGTCTCTTCTTCGTCTCGAGGAGCCCAGTATCATGCCAATGCCACCTTCTGAAGTAGGTATGAACACCACCGCACCTACGAAATTACATGCACCTATCGTGGCGGATGATGGTAGCGTACGACGCGAGGGAGAGCCTCCATTAGTGCCAGATCATGTCGCCCCCGCTGTCGAAGAAGCAAATGTTGATGATGACATGGAGGATGATGATGAGGACCCGAACGAGTATTTCAATACTGCTTATGATGGATTGATGGCTGAGGACGCCGAAGACTCTGGCTATGACCGTTCAGATGATGACTTGATGCTGCCTGATTTGCCAGAGCCGGAACGTCCTAAGGCGGAATGCAAAAAGTCTCCCTTCAATCCATCCTCGCAGGAGACGCCTTCAGATGCCGCCTCTACCCAGCAACCCCCCAAGGCTTGTCCACTGTTTAGCCCGAGGACACTGGGGTGGTGGTTAGGGAAGGTATGGTGGGTTCACTACTGCCACCCGCCAAGAAGTAAAGGAAGAGACCGACGAAAAAAGGCCCTAAAGGCGCCATAGGTGCTTCAAGCAGCCAACCGCCTCTGAAACCCCTGGTCGTAGACATAATACATGTCGAAGGTAAGCCGCGTTTCCATGTCGCCAGCGAGCCGATCCTACCTGCCAAAGCGCTAGATCACATACCAAACAATGATCTAAAGAGACTCCATGAAGATGTGCTGGCCAGAGAGAAAAGCCTTCAGGTCGCGAAAGATCCAGGATACCCGCTTTACGCGGCTCACGTGCCGGGTGGGAAGTTGTACATCGATACCTGGCCCGTGAATCAGTTCATCATGCGATTTGACTACATCTACAACATGTTCCACATGACCAAGCTGGATTTCCAGTTCATCCGCATGTATGCGTTGTATCTCAACTCCTTCATTAATATGGATAGCATCAAATATATCTGCTTCGCGGACCCATACTATATGCACGGGAGCTTCTTGGCAGTCTGCAAAGAGCACCATGACTATGCGAGCAAGTACCTCGGTGAATTCATGATCGCTAATATGGACAAGGAAGCGATTCTCCTGCCTTATCATCCCTCGTAAGTCATCCGCGCATATCCTTTCATAGATGTTAATCATTCCTTTGCAAGCATGGAGGCAAATTTGAGGTGTACTTAATTTGCGCAGTGGGAGCGGCGCTGCCCTCATCGTTCTGTACACGGAATACTCCCATGCTATGTACTTGGACTCGTCGAAGAACCTCAAGAAAAAGGATTACACGCACGCAAAGAGTGTTCTAGACGGTGCCCTGTTAACCTTCAGCCTGACTGGTGGATATATCAAGGTGAAAAAGTACAGGAATAAAGCACCGACTTTCAGCCATAAGACCGACTTCTGCTACATCCAGGAACCGCACAACAGTACGGCTGATGGATTCTACCTCATGCATCACTTGATGGAGTATAGAAGGGATAATCAACGCCTTCGCATGTCAGCTACTAAAGAAGATGCCGAGATTGTTAGCTGGGCCACAAGCGTAGGAAAGACAACGGATCATCGAATCCGAGCTGAGTTTTATCACGTATAGTTTGAACTAGCCCAAGTGATTATGAAGCAAGTCCTCAAACAAATGAGGATGTTCTATCATGGGCCAATCACGGAGGTTGATGTCCGAGCACTGCTAGTCGCTCAACGTCTAGACCTGAAGCCTTTCACGAGGCTCGGGTGCATCCTCCGTGACTATGAAGATTGGAACACCGACCTGGACGACTGATTGTCAATGACAATGTGATGTAACTAAACCGTGGTCCTGAACTAGCGTGCCTTATGACTACTATCTTTCTGTGGCAAAACTTTGAAATTATGCACGGCGAAACTATGTGATGTAACTAAACCGTGGTCCTGAACTAGCGTAGATCGCTCTACTTAATTAGTTTGGGTATGAGGAACTTCGTCATTTAAGTTTACTATTGGTTGCTTTTATTTTGCTAATCATGCCTCTTTGTTTTCTTAAGTACATTATGTTGCATATTATCGTTCAAATCAGCAACTCACGATGCAGGTACCTAGATCAGAGATGGCGAAGGACTACTACGCCGTGTACGTTGGGAGGGTTCGAGGAGTCTACGACCACTGGCCAGCCGCTCAGGCCCAGGTGCACAGGTACCGGGTGCTAGCCACAAAGGGTTTGACACCAGATCCGAAGCGGAAAGTAGCTACTTGAGGTGGACACTCCAGCATGAGCAGGGGCGGGACCGCCGGTACTACATAGTCACGCTCTTCCTCATGTTGATCGCTCTTCTTTTCTACATCATGTTGTAGATAGAGATGATGAAACTTGTGGGTGTGCCATTACCATGCAGTTGCACTTATTCAAGACATGACATGATCACACTTATGTATCGCTATTTTCGAGATGATGTGATGATATTTTGTGTTGAATGATGATGATGATGATGGTATGATGACACTACTGTATGTCTATGATATGTGAGAATGGTGTATGTTTAATATGATGTGATGAAACTATTGTATAGAATCTGTATAAATACATCACAAATACGTAGAGGGTGCAAATCTATGCAAGGAGTAACAGTTAGCAGTAGCGCTGGTAAATAATTACCAGTAGCGCTGCTTAGCAGCAACGCTTTCTATCAGCAAGCGCTACAACTATAGTTAGAAATAGCACTGGACAGGGAAGCGCTACTGCTAACACTACTTACCAGTAGCGCTGCCCATACCAGCGCTACTACTAGTGTTTAGCTCTAGCACGATAGCAGTAGCACTTGGCCCAGCGCTACTGCTATGCATATTTACAGCACTACTACTAGGGTTTTCCCTAGTAGTGTCAGTGTGACCAACATTATGTTGCCAAGATACACAAAATCGGAATTTCCGAGTTTGAGTATCGGTGCTATCGAGTTTGGTCATATGACCATTAGTCACCCTTTCGGTGCCACCGAGTTGTGTATGTCGGTCTCACCGAGATTCAAAAGGTCACACCTTTAGTGCTAGTCTGTACCATTGAGTTTCCAACTTCGGCATCACCGAGTTTGCTCTTTTGTGTGTAACAGTTGGATTTTGGCTGCTGCCTATATATACCCCTTCACCCACCTCTCATTCGTGGGAGAACCGCTCAGAACACACGCTTCATTTCTAGATCCATTTTCTTAGAGAGAAGGACCTACTCATGTGTTGAGACCAAGATATTCCAATCCAATCATTTGAAACTTGATCTCTACCCTCCCCAAACTGCTTTCCACCAAATCAACCTCTCCAACCCATTCATATTCTATGAGAGAGTGATTTGTGTTGAGGATACTATCTTTAGAAGCACAAGAGCAAGGAGTTCATTGATCTACCACATCTATTAACTTTTGGAGGGTGGTGCCTCCTAGATTGGTTAGGTGTCGCTTGGGAGCCTCCTACTTCATGTTGTGGAGTTGAACCAAGATGTTTGTTAGGGCAAGGAGATCGCCTACTTCATGAAGATCTACCGTGAGTAAGGCTAGTCCTCATTGGACACAAGCCGTGGTGGGATAGACATGGCCGCTTCTTTGTGGACCCTCCGTGGGTGGAACCCTCCATGGACTCTCGCACCGTTACCCTCCATGGGTTGAAGTCTCCACTAACATGGATGTACGATAGCGCAACCTATCAAAACCATGCCAAAAATCACCGTGTCAACCTCATGCGTTTGATCTCCCTACGTTACTCCTCTACTTTACACTTGCATGTTTACTTTCCGCTGCTATACTATTAGAACTGCATGTGTAGCATGTACTTGACTTGTTTTAACTATCGTAGCTGCCTCTCAAGTAAAATTGGGAAAAGGAAAAAAAATTATCTTATCAAGTAGTCTAATCACCCCTCTCTAGACATACTTTTGTTCCTACAAAGATTCTCATGATCAATTGAGAGAGAATCATGATGATTTTGGAGATCCTCAAACCTTGAATGAAGATCACACATATCTTGTGCCATAGGTTTGTTCATACTCATCTCGATGTGCAATAGGTCATCACTTTTCTCTAGAGTTTGTTGCATTTTTTAATAGCATTTTCTTGCTTAGTAGCAATTTTGACAACTTTAGAATAGCTAGGTTTGAAGTCATCATCATATTCAGCTTCACTATCGGAGTGATAGCACGATGATTTTGAGGATACCTTGGAGTCTTTTTGCCATGAAGCAGTAGGCTGGAGCATTGTTATTGTCACTGGCTTCAATGTTGATGTGGTGAACATTATATTCAGGGCCGAAGACAAATGAGGTGACAAATGCACAATAAATTGCCAAACCAGCAACTTCGGAATCAGACTCCTCCTCAAATCCCTCTTCAGCTTCAGACTCACATTCAGCATCAGAATCCATCTCCTTGCCAATGAAAGCAAGTGCTTTGGACCTCTTCTTATGCAACGAAGACTTGGACGAATACTTGTGATGCCTTTTCTTCTTGTTGTCATCACAATCATAGTTCTTTCTCTTATAATTTGATTCCTTCCCCCATCAAGGACAATCAGCAATGAAGTGACCTATTTTCTTGCACTTGTGACAGGATTGCTTCTTGCTGTCATGCAAAGTCATTTCACCAGATTTGTTGGAGTCACGCCTTGAAGACTTTACAAAGCAATTTCACTTGGAAAACTTGTGGAACTTACATATAAGTAGAGCGAGTATTTTGCCAAAGTCTTCGGCACCGTCATAACTGCATTCAGATTCGCCTTCAGATGAAGACACAACCTTTGCCTTCAGTGCATGAGAACGACCATAGATGGAACCATAGATTTCCCTTTTTTCAGCTTGCTGGAACTCATGAGTGTTTAGACTCTCAAGTATATCAGCACGATCCAATTCCTTGAAGTCGGGGCAGTTTGGATCATGAGGGCAAGAGTGTCAAAGGAAATATCAAGAGATCTCAATAGCTTCTTCACAACTTCATGTTTGGTGATATTCAGCAGGATTCAATTCTTTGAAGTCAGGGAATTTTGGATCATGAGGGCAAGAGTGTCAAAGGAACTATCAAGAGATCTCAATATCTTCTTCACAACTTCATGTTTGGTGATATTAGTGGTGCCTAGAGCATTCAACTCATTTGAGATATGGGTGAGACGATTAAACATGAGTTGGACATTTTCGTTGTCATGCCTTTTGAAGCGATTGAACAGGTTGTGGAGCACATCTACACGTGAGTCTCTCTGTGATGAGACACCTTCATTGACTTTAGGCAACCATTCCTAGATTTTATTCATGCTCTCTAGAGCATTCACATGGTCGTATTGTCCTTTGGTGAGATGACCACAAATGATGTTCTTGGCGGTGAAGTCCAGTTGAGCAAATCTCTTCACATGAGCAGAAGTGACACCTTCACCATCCTTGTGAACACCAGCCATGAAGACATACCAGAGGTTGTTGTCAATGGATTCGAGATGCATGCACATCTTGTTCTTCGAGTATGGGTAATCAGTGACATGGAATACTGGGCACATAGTGGAGACCTTGATTATACCTATAGTCGATATAGCTAAAACTCCATGTGGTCAAAACGAATCACAGAACAAGGGAGTACCTTACTCCGATACCAATTGAAAGTGCTAGTTACCTACTAGAGGGGGGGGGGTGAATAGGCGATTTTTATGAAAATCTCAAAACAGAAAATGTATTCAATTTATGAGGAAATGATACACGATGAGGTAGGGAAACCAATCAAGGATCTAAGCATAGCATGCAATACTACGAAGACATTCAGACTAATAGGGCAGAGTCATCATGCATACTAATATATCAAGAATAAACTTAGATACTGTGAAGACAAATGGTAGTTGGGAGTGTCTTCAGTGAATGTATTTAAGTTGATATGATCAAGAAATGGCTTCATAGTACATTAGCATAAGTAAGAGAATGAAAGATAGAACCAGTAGTTTGAGGAAGACACATGATTTGTTGGACCACTTCGAGTTGGTGTGACAATTGTACGTCTGGTTGGGGAGGCTTAGACCTCATATTCACCTTGACCCCGTTGAGCTGAGGTCTCTCAGACCACCCCCAATCACTTAGTTAAGTCTTTACGGGAGACTTCCGAAACCCGTAAAAACATGGTCACCCGACAATCCACAATGACTCTTGGATTGTTCTAGACCATGGTCACCGGCAACCCACAATGTCACTTGGATGCACTATACCACGACGCATAACCATATGGAAGTTCATAGTCTTCAAGTGTAAGAACTCTTCAGGTCTCTCAGAATTGAACAACTTCGGTAATGCGCAAACACTCTCGCTCTAGGTGTTTGGGTTTATCCTTGCACGATAGCTCTCTCTCTTAATGTCTTTGAGGTGGGTTTCTCCAAACCGACAACAGGCGTATATAATTCTGAGTAGCCACCAACTTATGGTGGAGGGGTGGGATACTTATAGCTAGCATGCCAGCCTACATGATATGACTAAAATTACCCTCGGTCATTGGCCAACCGACATGTGTTCTAATGGTCGGATTTCAAAGACACGCGCATCAACATTACTTGGGATACAAGCAATGCTGACTCAAACAACTCTGGAAGAGATTTCCTCTCATTATCTTCGCTCGAACACATGGGTATTTTGGATTGAGCATCATGTCAGCGTGTGACTTCGATCACATTAACCCCACTTAATAGTACGGTGGTTCCTTTGACTCGGGAAAGAGAAACAAAAAAACAAAAGTCTGTCTTCGTGTTTCATTATCTTCAAGCGATTATCTTCGGGTACCATAAATGGCTTCGGCCACCATCAATGTCTTCGAACATTTTTGGGGGTCGTCTTCGACGGTTAAACCGAATCTCTAGGGACTTCTATTTGTGTTAATGTGTGAACTCTCACAAACACATTAGTCCCTCAACCACGTTTGTCTTCAATACTCAAAAACCAACAAGTGGTGGTACTAGATGCACTTACAATGTGGAAGCCTCACAGGGTGCCGGCGGTCTGTCGGAGGGGGCGGGGGAGAGGAGTGGGATAGGAAAAATGAGTGAGGAGGAGCGAGTGTTGTTATCCCTGATGGGAGGATAATCACATTAGATTACACAATGTTGGCTCAAAAATAATCACCTATTTGCATGTATATTAGGACTTACTCAATCGTGTTGAGAACCAACCTATGGTGGTAGGATTATTATGAGGCCAACCCTTCAATCCATTAGAAATCAAACCTCGGGTTTGGAGGTGCTCACAATGGTAGGGTGTGTATGCGTGCGCTCATAGAGACTAGTGTGTATATGTTCTTGTGAGCGTATGCTTATTTATTATGTTTCTCAACAACAAAAAAGCTCAATAACGAAAAAATTATTAGTGGGATTTCTTTTTGGAGCACTAGACCCAACTCTATCGATCTTGTTTTTGAAGATGACAATGTGTTTTTTGGAAGTGTTAGAACATAACATGATGTATGTGAAGGGGTTTCTTGAAGCTTATGAATCTAAATCTAGACAAAAGGTTAATACACAAAAGCCATTTTTTGGCGAAGTATGTGGTCATTCTGCTAAGGAATTTGTAAAGAAAATTATCATAACCGAATTAGAGGCTCAAAATGAGCTGTACCCGGGTGTGCTAACGGTGGTTGGAAGGTCCCAAGAGGGGTATTTCAAGTATGTGGGAGAAAGTTTAAGTGCCAAGGCGATGGGGTGGAAATGGGATGTAACACCATCGTTTCTCCAACTTATTTTTATCTGTTAAACATTTTCATTTTGAAATTGGATTTTGTGTCAAAACTTTTGGACTCAACACTTGGATTTATTTTTGATTTTCTTCCAAGTGAACTTTAGCATGTTGAAAACCTTCCTAAAGATCATCTCTCTCCCAAATCTTGCCATAGAATAATTTCTTTAATACAGAAATATTCATTTTCTCTTTGAAAATGAGCATTTTCTCAATATGCTATGAAGCAACCTTCATTTATGTTACTCAGAAATTGCCAACTAAATTCCTAGACACCCTTTGGATCATGCCTCACATCCCTATGCAAAATATCCCGTGGTCATTTGGAAAGTTTCAGCTAAGGAAATTGTAGTTGCTTCTGGTCAAAAATAGCACTTTCTGAAGCAACTATATTTTTCCTTTATCTCCTTGAGCTCAATTTTTACCACGTGACTACCTTCCTAGGAGATGCTTAACCACCAAATTTCACCACTTAAATCCCAGTATTTTTCCCCAGTTTGCTCCCCAAGTTCCTGTCCATAAACTTTCGAGCAAGCTCTTTTCTTGTCCAGGGAGCTAGGTGTCGAGTTGTGGGCATCCTGTAATACCACATTGAAGGAACTACATCCTAGACATGGTGTGGAATGGCCAAAATCCCCCCGTGTGCGAGTGCACGCAGTAACCACATGGACGTTGGGACCCTCTGTCGTCGCCCATTCGCCCTCCCCACGCCACTCAGCACCCTCCCTTGCGTCCACATAGCACCTCTTTGATCGTCCCTGATGCCCGTAGGCCGGATGGCGGACGCGACTAAGGTGCTACCAAGTGGAATAGTGCACTCGCACGCATTGCGTGCCCCACCTAGTGTGCTGTAAATTTGCCCGCATGCTTGTTGGAAATATGCCCAAGAGGCAATGATAAATAGTTATTATTATATTTCTTGTTTAAAGATAATCGTTTATTATCCATGCTATAATTGTATTGAATGAAAACATAGATACCTGTGTGGATACATAGACAAAACAATGTCCCTAGCAAGCCTCTAGTTGGCTAGCCAGTTGATCAATGATAGTCAAGGTTTTCTTGTTATGTGCACGTGTTGTCACTTGATAACTGGATCACATCATTAGGAGAATCATGTGATGGACTAGACCCAAACTATGAACGTTGCATATTGATCATGTTGTTTTATTGCTATTTTTTCTGCGTGTCAAGTATTTGTTCCTATGACCATGAGATCATATAACTCACTGGCACCGGGGGAATACCTTGTGTGCATCAAACGTCACAACGTAAATGGGTGACTATAAAGGTGCTCTACAGGTATCTCCAAAGGTGTCTCTTGAATTAGTATGGATCAAGACTGGGATTTGTCACTCCGTGTGACAGAGAGGTATCTCGAGGCCCACTCGGTAATACAACATCACACACAAGCCTTGCAAGCAATGTGACTAAGTGTAAGTCACGGTATCTTGTATTACGGAACGAGTAAAGAGACTTGCCGGTAACGAGATTGAAATAGGTATGCGGATACCGACGATCAAATCTCGGGCAAGTAACATACCGAAGGACAAAGGGAATGCCACACGGGATTATATCAATCCTTGACACTAAGGTTCAACCGATAAGATCATTGGAGACTATGTAGGATCCAATATGGGCATCGAGGTCCCGCTATTGGATATTGACCGAGGAGTACCTTGGAGCATGTTTACATAGTTCTCGAACCCGCAAGGTCTGCACACTTAAGGTTCGATGATGTTTTAGTATAGTTGAGTTATATGTGTGGTTACCGAATGTTTTTCGGAGTCCAGGATGTGATCACAGAAGTTACGGGAGTTTCCGAAATGGTCCAGAAACGAAGATTGATATTTAGGATGGCTTCATTTGGTTACTGGAAGGTCTTCGGGCATTACCGACATTGTACCGGGAGTGACGAATGGATTCCAGAAGTTCACCGGGAGGAGGGAAACCCACCCGGGGGAAGCCCAATGGCCTTAGGAGTGGCGCACCAGCCCTTAGTGGGCTGGTGGGACAGCCCAAGAGGGCCTTGGCGCCATAAGAGGAAGACCAAAAAAATGGGAGGTGGGAAGGAAGAGAAGGACTCCACTTTCCAACCTAATTGGAGTAGAATTCCTCCTCTCCTCCCTCGCGGCGCACCCTTGAGGGCTTGGCCCTCAAGGCAAGCCTCCTCCCCTTCTCTCCTATATATAGTGGTGATTTAGGGCTGATTTGAGACAAAATTTTCCACATGTAACTCAGATGTAGACACCATAGTTTTTCCTCTAGATCATATTTCTGCGGAGCTCAGGCGGAGCCCTGCAGGAGTAGATCGTCACCACCACTAGAGCGCCGTCACGCTGCCGGGGAACTCATCTACTTCTCTGTCTTGCTTGCTGGATCAAGAAGGCCGAGATCATCGTCGAGCTGTAAGTGTGCTGAACGCGGTGGTGTCTTCCGTTCGGCACTAGATCGGAACGGATCGAGGGACGTGAAGACGTTCCACTATATCAACCGTGTTTCTTAACGCTTCCTGCTGTGCGATCTACAAGGGTACATAGATCCAAATCTCCTCTCGTAGATGGACATCACCATGATAGGTCTTCGTGTGCGTAGGAAATTTTTTGTTTCCCATGCAACGTTCCCCAACAGTGGCATCATGAGCTAGGTTCATGCGTAGATGTTATCTCCAGTAGAACACAAAGGTTTTGTGGACGGTGATGTTCAATTTGCGGCTCTCCTTAGTCTTTTCACAATTCAGCGGTATTGTTGGATTGACGCGACCCAGACCGACATTATTTGTACGCTTATGAAAGACTGGTTTCATCGATTGACATGCAACCTCGTTGCATAAAGATGACTGGCGGGTGTCGGTTTCTTCAACTTTAGTTGAATTGGTTTTGACCGAGGCGGTCCTTGGAGTGGTTAAATAGAAATTTGCACATCTCCATTGTGGTTTTTGCATAAGTAAGATGCGATCATACTAGATACCCATAGCAGCCACGTAAAACATGCAACAACAAATTAGAGGACGTCTAACTTGTTTTTGCAGAGTATGCTTTTGATATGATATGTCCAATGACGTGATGTGATATATTGGATGTATGAGATGATCATGTTGTAATAGTTAATATCGACTTGCACGTCGATGGTACAGCAACCGGCAGAAGCCATATGGTTGTCTTTAAACTAACGTTTGTGTTTGCAGATACGTTTACTATATTGCTAGGACATAGCTTTTTTAGTAATAGCATAAGTAGCATGACAACCCCGATGGCGACATGTTGATGGAGATCATGATGATGGATATCATGCTGTGGCGCCAGTGACAAGAAGATCGTGTCGGTTGCTTGGTGATGGAGATCAAGAAGGACGAGATGATGGCCATATCATGTCACTTATGAATTGCATGTGATGTTAATCCTTTTATGCACCTTATTTTGCTTAGAACGACGGTAACATTATAAGATGACCTCTCACTAAAATTTCAAGACAAAATTGTGTTCTCCCCGACTGTGCACCATTGCTACAGTTCATCGTTTCGAGACACCACATGATGATCGGGTGTGATAGACTCAACGTTCACATACAACGGGTGCAAAACAGTTGCACACGCGGAACACTCGAGTTAAGCTTGACGAGCCTAGCATGTGCAGACATGGCCTCGGAACACATGAGACCGAAAGGTCGAGCATGAATCATATAGTTGATATGATTAGCATAGAGATGCTTACCACTGAAACTATTCTCAACTCACGTGATGATCGGACTTGAGTTAGTGAATTTGGATCATGTACCACTCAAATGACTAGAGAGATGTACTTTTTGAGTTGGAGTTTAGCAAGTAATTTGATTAGTTAAATTCTAATTATATTGAACATAGTCTAAGTCCACTTTGAAATATTTGTGTTGTAGATCAATGGCTCACGCGATAGTCACCCTGAATTTTAATACGTTCCTAGAGAAAGCTAAGTTGAAAGATGATGGAAGCAACTTTGTAGTCTGGGCTCGTAATCTTAAGTTGCTCCTACAAGCTGGGAAGAAGGATTATGTCCTTAATGTTGCACTAGGCGATGAACCACCCGGCAATGCTGACCAAGATGTTAAGAACGCTTGGTTAACACGCAAGGAGGACTACTCAGTAGTTCAATGTGCAGTTTTGTATGGCTTAGAACCGGGACTTCAACGTCGCTTTGAACGTCATGGAGCATTTGAGATGTTCCAGGAGTTGAAGTTTATCTTTCAGAAGAACGCCTGGATCGAGAGGTGTGAGACCTCCGATAAATTCTCTGCTTGCAAGATGGAGGAGAATTCATCTATCAGTGAACATGTGCTCAAAATGTCTGGGTACTCAAACTGTCTAGCTGAGCTGGGGATTGAACTCCCGCAAGAGGCTATCAGTGACAGAATTCTTCAATCACTGCCACCAAGCTACAAGGGCTTTGTGTTGAACTATAACATGCAAGGGATGAACAAGTCACCCGGCGAGTTATTCGCGGTGCTGAAAGTCGCAGAGTCAGAACTCCGTAAAGATTATCAAGTGTTGATGGTGAATAAGACCACTAGTTTCAAGAGAAACGACAAAGGAAAGAAGGGTAATTCCAAGAAGAGTGGCAACCCTATTGCCAATCCTACGAAGAAACCCAAAGCTAGACCTAAGTCTGAAACAGAGTGTTATTATTGCAAGGGTAGGGGTCACTGGAAGCGCAACTGCCCCAAGTATCTGGCTAATAAGAAGGAGGCCAAGGAAAAATCAGGTATATTCAATATACATGTTATTGATGTGTACTTAACCAGCTCTTGCAGTAGTGCCTGGGTATTCGATACCGGTTCTGTTGCTCATATTTGCAACTCGAAACAGGAACTACGGAATAAGCGAAGGCTGGCGGAAGATGAAGTGACAATGCACGTGGGAAATGGTTGCAAGGTTGATGCAATCGCCGTCGGCACAGTTTCACTTCAGTTACCATCAGGATTAGGTATGAACTTAAATAATTGTTATTTAGTGTCTGCGTTAAGCATGAACATTATATGTGGAACTTGTTTATTGCGAGACGGTTATTCGTTTAAGTCAAAGAATAATGGTTGTTCTATTTCTATGAGTAACATCTTTTATGGTCATGCACCCAATGTGAGAGGATTGTTCATATTGAATCCTAATAGAGATGATACACATATACATAACTTTGAGACCAAAAGAGTTAGAGTTAACAATGATAGCACCATGTTTTATGGCACTGCTGCTTAGGTCGTATTGGTGTAAAGCGCATGAAGAAACTCCATTCCGATGGAATTTTGGAGTCACTTGACTTTGATTCACTTGACACGTGCAAACCATGCCTCATGGGCAAGATGACTAAGACTCCATTCTCCGGAACAATGGAGCGTGCAAGTGACTTGTTGGAAATCATACATACCGATGTATGCGGTCCGACGAGTGTGGAGGCGCGCGACGGATATCGTTATTTTCTCACCTTCACTGACGATTTGAGTAGATATGGTTATGTCTAGTTGATGAAGCACAAGTCTGAAACGTTTGAGAAGTCCAAGAAATTTCAAAGTGAAGTTGAAAATCATCGTAACAAGAAGATCAAGTTCCTACGGTCTGATCGTGGTGTGAATATCTGAGTTTCGAGTTTGGTGCTCACTTAAGACAATGTGGAATTGTTTCACAGTTAACACCGCCTGGAACACCATAGCATAATGGTGTTGTTTAACGTTGTAATCGTACTTTATTAGAGATGATGCTATCTATGATGTCTCTTACCGATTTGCCATTATCGTTTTGGGGTTATGCATTAGAGACAACTGCATTCACTTTAAATAGGGCACCATCAAAATCTGTTGAGACGACACCATATGAATTGTGGTATGGCAAAAGACCAAAGTTGACGTTTCTTAAAGTTTGGTGATGTGATGCTTATGTCAAAAAGCTTCAGCCTGAAAAGCTGGAACCCAAAGCGGAAAAGTGTGTCTAAATAGGTTACCCAAAAGAGACAGTTGGGTATACCTTCTATCTCAAATTCGAGGGCAAAGTGTTTGTTGCTAAAAATAGAGCTTTTCTTGAGAAGGAGTTTCTCTCGAGAGAATTCAGTGGGAGGAAGATAGAACTTGATGAGGTTGTCAAACCTCTAATCCCTCTAGGTGGTGGCGCAGGGCAAGGGGAAACCCCTGTTGCTGCAGCGCTGGTTGAGGAGGAAGTTGATGATGATGATCATGAAACTTCGGATCAAGTTCCTATCGTACCTCGCACGTCGACCAGATCACGTACTGCTAGTGAGTGGTACAGTAATCCTGTCTTATAAATTATGTTGTTGGACAACAATGAGCCTGCGAATTATGAAAAAGCAATGGTTGGTCCGGATTCCAACAAATGGCCGGAGGCCATGAAGTCCGAGATAGGATCTATGTACGAGAACAAAATATGGACTTTGGAGGTACTACCTGAAGGCCGCAAGGCTATTCAGAACAAATGGATCTTTAAGAAGAAGACGAACGCAGATGGTAATGTGACCGTTTATAAAGCTCGACTTGTGGCAAAGGGTTTTTCACAAGTTCAAGGAGTTGACTACAATGAGACATTCTCACCGGTAGCGATGCTTAAGTCCGTCCGAATCATGTTAGCAATAGTTGTCTTTTACGATTATGAAATCTGGTTGATGGATGTCAAAACGGCGTTCCTTAACGATTTTCTTAAGGAAGAGTTGTATATGATGCAACCCGAAGGTTTTGTCGATCCAAAGAATGCTAACAAAGTGTGCAAGCTCCAGCAATCCATTTATGGACTGGTGCAAGCATCTCGGAGTTGGAATAAGCGCTTTGATGAGGTGATCAAAGCATTTGGGTTTATACAAGTGGTTGGAGAATCTTATATTTACAAGAAAGTTAGTGGGAGCTCTGTGGCGTTTCTAATATTATATGTGGATGGAATATTGCTGATTGGAAACAACGTGCAGATTTTGGAGAGCATAAAGGATTACTTGAATAAAAGTTTCTCTATGAAGGACCTAGGAGAAGTTGCTTACATTCTAGGCATTAAGATCTATAGGGATAGATCGAGACGCCTGATAGGACTTTCACAAAGCACATACCTTGATAAAGTTTTGAAGAAGTTCAAAATGGATCAGTCCAAGAAAGGGTTCTTGCCAGTCTTACAGGGTATAAAATTGAGTAAGACCGAGTGCCCAGCAACTGCGGAAGATAGAGAACAAATGAGTTCCGTCCCCTACGCTTCAGCCGTAGGTTCTATCATGTATGCAATGTTGTACACTAGACCAGATGTCATCTTGGCCATAAGTATGGGAGACAGGTTTCAGAGTAATCCAGGAGTGGATCACCGGACGACGGTCAAGAAAATATTGAAGTACCTTAAAAGGACTAAGGAAATGTTTCTCGTTTATGCAGGTGATAAAGAGCTCGTCGTAAAAGGTTACATTGACGCAAGTTTTGACACAAATCCGGATGACTCTAAGTCACAAACCGAATACGTATTTATTCTTAATGGGGGTGCGGTAAGATGGTGCAGTTCCAAGCAGAGCATCGTAGCAGATTCTACATGTGAAGCGGAGTACATGGATGCCTGGGAGACAGCAAAGCAGGGTGTCTGGATGAAGCAGTTCATGATAGATCTTGGAGTTGTGCCGAGTGCACTAGATCCATTAACTCTGTTATGTGACAACACTGGTGCCATTGCCTTAGCAAAGGAGCCAAAGTTTCACAAGAAGACCAGACACATCAAACGACGCCTCAACCTCATCCGCGACTACGTCGAAGGGGAGGACGTGAATATTTGCAAAGTGCACACGGATCTGAATGTAGCAGACCTGCTAACTAAACCTCTTCCACAGGCAAAACATGATAAACACCAGAATCGTATGGGTGTTCGATTTATGACAATGTAAATCGCATGGCGATGTGAGGACTGGATTATTTACTCTAGTGCAAGTGGGAGACTGTTGGAAATATGCCCTAGAGGCAATGATAAATAGTTATTATTATATTTCTTGTTTAAAGATAATCGTTTATTATCCATGCTATAATTGTATTGAATGAAAACATAGATACATGTGTGGATACATAGAAAAAACAATGTCCCTAGCAAGCCTCTAGTTGGCTAGCCAGTTGATCAATGATTGTCAAGGTTTTCTGGCTATGTGTAAGTGTTGTCACTTGATAACTGGATCACATCATTAGGAGAATCATGTGATGGACTAGACCCAAACTATGAATGTAGCATATTGGTCGTGTCCTTTTATTTCTATTGTTTTCCGCGTGTCAAGTATTTGTTCCTATGACCATGAGATCATATTACTCACTGGCACCGGAGGAATACCTTGTATGCATCAAACGTCACAACGTAATTGGGTGACTATAAAGGTGCTCTACATGTATCTCCAAAGGTGTCCGTTGAGTTAGTATGGATCAAGACTGGGGTTTGTCACTCAGTGTGACGGAGAGGTATCTCGGGGCCCACTCAGTAATACAATATCACACACAAGCCTTGCAAGCAATGTGACTAAGTGTAAGTCACGGGATCTTGTATTACGGAACGAGTAAAGAGACTTGCCGGTAATGAGATTGAAATAGGTATGCGGATACCGATGATCAAATCTCGGGCAAGTAACATACCGAAGGACAAAGGGAATGATATACGGGATTATATGAATCCTTAACACTAAGGTTCAACCGATAAGATCTTCGGAGAATATGTTGGATCCAATATGGGCATCCAGGTCCCACTATTGGATATTGACCGAGGAGTACCTCGGGGCATGTCTACATAGTTCTCGAACCCGCAGGGTCTGCACACTTAAGGTTCGATGATGTTTTAGTATAGTTGAGTTATATGTGTGGTTACCGAATGTTGTTCGGAGTCCCGGATTAGATCAGGACATCACGAGGTTTGCGGAATGGTCCGGAAACGAAGATTGATATATAGGATGGCTTGATTTCGTTACCGGAAGGTTTTTGGGCATTACCGACATTGTACCGGGAGTGACGAATGGGTTCCGGAAGTTCACCGGGAGGGAAGCAACCCACCCGGGGAAGCCCAATGGCCTTAGGGGTGGTGCACCATCCCTTAGTGGGCTGGTGGGACAGCCCAAGAGGGCCTTGGTGCCATAAGAAGAAAACCTAAGAAAAAGAAAAAAAGGGAGGTGTGAAGGAAGAGAAGGACTCCACTTTCCAATCCTAATTGGAGTAGGATTCCTCCTCTCCTCCCTGGCGGGCGCACCCTTGAGGGCTTGGCCCTCAAGGCAAGCCTCCTCCCCGTCCCTCCTATATATAGTGGTGATTTAGGGCTGATTTGAGATAACTTTTTCCACGTGCAACTCAGATCTAGACACCATAGTTTTTTTTCCTCTAGATCGTATTTCTGCGGAGCTCGGGCGGAGCCCTGCAGGAGTAGATCGTCACCACCACCGGAGCACCGTCACGCTGCCGGAGAACTCATCTACTTCTACATCTTGCTTGCTGGATCAAGAAGGCCGAGATCATCGTCGAGCTGTACGTGTGCTGAACGTGGAGGTGTCGTCCGTTCGGCACTAGATCGGAACGGATCAGGGGACGGATCGCGGGACGGTTCGTGGGATGGTTCGTGTGGCTGATCGAGGGACGTGAATACGTTCCACTACATGAATCGCGTTTCTTAACGGTTCCTACTGTGCAATCTACAAGGGTACGTAGATCCAAATCTCCTCTCGTAGATGGACATCACCATGATAGGTCTTCGTGTGCGTAGGAATTTTTTTGTCTCCCATGCAACGTTCCCCAACAATGCTTGCATTGTGCTTGGCGTCGCCCTCTAATACTCGTGATCTGTGTGGGGTTTTTTGTGAAGAGGAATGGGTTATGGAAGCACAAAGTGGGTAAGTATTTCCCTCAGTTATGAAACCAAGGTTTATCGAACCAATAGGAATATCAATCCACAACCGTCTTCAACGGGTGCACACAAAAGAACAAACAGCTTGCACCCAACGCGGGCAAGAAGGTTGTGAATCTCCTTGGTCTCGTTATTTGCAAGCTAATTAGGTGTGTAGATAATTGTAAAATGCAAAATAAAATAAAAGCAAATAAATGGCAGCAAGATGTTGGACGTTTTAGCAATATGTTGTGAATAGACCCAGGGGCCACAACTTTCCCTAGTAGCTTCTCTCGTGAAAATAAGCATACGGTGGGTAAACAAATTACTGTTGGTAAATTGATAGAAGAGCGGGTAGTTATGCAATTTTTATGGAAATGATCATGTAAATATAGGCATCATGTCCATAAAAAATAGGCCGACTCCTTCAAGAGCGCTTCTATGCTCGCCTCTCTACGTATTAAGTTCATGACAAACGGAGTAATGGTTGGAGTAAGAAGACATGATGTAGACCAAGTAATCTCAACCAATACGAATAAATCCCATCGTTTTACCCAGAGTAACAGCAACACAAAGACGCTACTTGTCCCCTTCTATCACTGGGATATAGAAACTCACCATGTTGAAACTACTACAACACACCTCTCTCACCTTAGAAATATCAATCTAGTTGGCCAAACTATTTCAATAGATGGAGAGAATTAGGAAGCTATCATAATCATACACATAATAATCATATTATGTATCAGAGGAGACTCTAATATTTATCATGGATAATCTGAACATAAACCCACAATTCATCGGACCTCAACAAAGCATCGTTCAAAAGAGTTACATCATATGGATCAAAGCGAAGATACATTGATCATCGTATTGAAGATCGCAGAGAGAGATATATGCCAACTATGTACTTCCATGGACTCACACATCATCATGACGACATCAAGGTTGATGCAGAAGGCCTCTATGATCGATCCCCCCACCGGCAGAGTGCCGGAATGGAGCTTTAGCTGCTCGCCCGTCGGAACAGAGACTTGTGGTCGCGTAAAACGTGTTTCTGGACGTCCTGTGGAGTTTTTAGGGTAAATAGGAATTTATAAGCCAGAGAACGGGGTTGGGAGAGCCGTGAGGCGGCCACAAGCCATCAGGCTGCGCCCCGAGCCCGCGGTCTGATGGCTTGCGGGGGCCTCGTGTGCCTCCCGGCCTTCTTCCGATGCTCCACGGTCATCTTTTGGTCCAAAAAAATCACAAAAAGTTTCAGGTCAAGTGCGTTTCGTTTGGTACTGGAACAGGAAAGGTGAAAAAGCATGCAGAAGACAACAAGTGGCGCTGGGCACTGGTTCAATAGGTTAGTTGTCGGTGTTTACTCACAACATAAGCCATGGGTAGGCTAAAGATGGTGGGAACCGAAGTGGCACCGGAGGGCGATAGGGACGAGGTTGGTACAAGCATGGAACACACGATGTACCCAGGTTCAGGGCTCTTCGTAGAGAAAACACCCCTAATCCTGCTGGAGTGGAGAATGTATCAATGAGGCTACAAGGTGCTCCTAGAGCTGTTCTGCGAAGGAGGAAGAAGGAGCAGCCGGCTCACATCTACCTCTCCTGTATGGTGTGTGTGTGTGTGTGCAGAGTTGACCGACCCTCTGCATGGAGGGGGTCGGGGAGTTTTATAGATGAACCCACCGACCTACAATAAGGATAAAAGTACAGAAGTGGGACCCGGCTGGCAGCCTCGCCGACTGTCCAGGGGGCCCACGGGGGTATTGTCTTATTGTTGGAGGGGCCCGCCGGCTGCGAGGTCCCGTCTGGCTATGGGACCCGTCAGCTAGCCAGTGAGGCTCTCACATAAGGTTGGCACAGGACACGTGTAGCACGTCCGACATCGTCTTGCGAGATTCGTCATGGGCCGCCAGTACGGCCGTCTCCACCGTTCCCACACCGAGTGCAGTAATGGAGTGGGAGTTCGACGTGCCGACACTGTGGAGGATGATGGATCGGAGCCGGAGTAGGTCAGCGGCATGGCCGCCAACGCTGTACCTGCCGTGCACCCCAATCCAGTACCTTGGCTGACGCATAGCCACCTTTAACCTTAGGGTCTCATCATGACCTACGGTCTGCTGTGACTTGAGCTTCCTAGCCGGCTAGTCTCTTAACTAGCCGGCTTGGGCACGGCCGCCTCGCCCCTAGCCGGTCGGCTTGGCCTAGACGACCAGAGGGAGGTAGGTGTCTCGCCTCTAGCCGGCAGGAGCTTCCTGGCCGGCCAGAGAGAGTTGGCCGTCTTGCCCCTAGCCGGCAGGTGCTTCCTAGCTGGCTAGGGGAACTTGGGCTTTGTAGAATGATTCATGTTGTTCCTTCATGGTAGAAGGCAAAGGAATAGGCTCGATGAGCCTATCCCGGGGTTATCCCCCTGATAGTAGTCCCCGAAGCAGGGGAGGCCTGCCGCCTTGGAGCGGATGGCCTTGCCGGCTTGAGTTGTTTGCCCTTGATTTTCCTTTGCCGCGTGCGATAGGAGACACCGGCTCGGAAGCGGGCCGGCTTCCAAGAGACACCTCGGCTTCGCCGTAAGTCACGTAGACTGCGCCACGTGCCAGGCCCGGGTCTGATGTGATGATGGTTTGCTAAGATGACGGGACTGGGCCTGAGCCCTGGGTCCCGCAATGATTGCCCCTCCCCCCCATCCCGCGCGGAGGATCCTCTACGGATTTACTCCGTGTCGGTTGGGTTTCGGGACTCGTAATGTCCTCGTAATAATTGGGGGAGGTGGGCCCTCTGCGCACCAGATCCCCTCCCCACAATCCATTGTGGGATTTAAACGGGGTGCGGGTGTACTAAGGAGGCCATTCACCCCCTTCTCGCCCCGCACTTGCCCCCTCTCCTTCCCTGAGCCCATAGAAAGACAGAGCTTCGCTTCGTCTTCGTTGTCGCGCTGGCCATCGCCGCCAACGACCAATCCTCCGCCGCACGCTGTCATGTCGTGCGGCACCCCAAAGAAGGGTCAACACAACAGTGCTTGGCTTGGTAGCGACATCAGCGACGGCCATATCGAGGCGCTCCGCCATCGCCGCCTGCTTCCTCCTGCATCGGTTGTGGTGACACGGGTGCCAGGAGCCGAAAACTCCCCGACACCGAGGGCGGGAGAGGTAGTCGTGTTCGATGAACACTTCTACCGCGGCTTCGGGCTCCCGACGAGAAACTTCTTCTCCAACTTCCTCGTCTTCTTTGGCTTGCAGCTGCACCACCTGGTGCCTAACGCCTTTCTTCAACTTGCTGCCTACGTTGTCCTGTGCGAGGGCTTTTTGGGCATCGAGCCCCGCCTCGTTCTTTGGCAGAAACTCTTATTCTTCAAGCAGCAGTCCATAAAGATGGACAAAGCAGAGGCAGAGAAGCTCACGGGCCCCCGTCCGATGACCCCGTGCGGCGCGGCACTGGTGCATACTAGGATGACGTGCAGCTTCCCCCAGATGCCGCTCCAGGACTCCATCAAGCTGTGGCAGAGGGGGTTCTTCTATGTGAAGAACATCGACCCCTCCTACTACGGCCTCAACTTGCCGCCCTTCGTCATCGCTCCTCCCACGACAAGGAGGAACTGGAAGGCTTCGTATCCGAAGCCAATCGCCGAGGTGGCGTAGATATGCGCCTACCTCGAGACCATGAAGTCTCGCGGCCTCCTAGGCTGCGACTTGCTCACCACCATGATGACCCGCCGGGTCCTGCCTCTGCAGAGGCGGCCCCATCTGATCTGTCACATGGGCGGCCGACACGATCCTTGCTGGCTCTCCACCAAGAACTTCGAAGCCGGTGCGGTGGCCCGGAACGTGAACTTGATCTCCTCTGCCAACATGGACGAAGGTGGAGATTGGGAATGGGGGATGCGCCCTTACGACCGAGCCCATCCGGCCCCAGTGGCAAGCGCCTTCCTAAATCTTTTTTTGTTTATCTTTTGAACTTTATATTCTCTCTTTTGAGCCGGCTACTGACTCCCTTGATTAGTTCTTCGAGAGCCTGCAAGAGCTCAACCCGCCCGCTGCCGATGTGGAGACGTGGGACCCCTCGAAAATCAAGGATGAGGGGGTGATCGAGCCGCGAGTCGCTACCTCCGAAGGTTCGGAGGAAGCGCTCGAGTCAGAGAGCTCCGAGCCGCCCGGTGAGCACCTAAAGCCCTCCATTCTTGACTGGACAGATGATGATGAGACGACGTCTGCTCCATCCTATGCAGCCTTCGAGGAGGATCCAGAGGATCTAGAGGAAGTCACCAGCCCTCCCCTGACGCGGGGCCGTCGCAAGGCTGGCGAGACGGCTGAACCTAGCAAGACGGTTAGGAACAAGGGCAAGGGGGCGGCTACATCCAAGCCGGCCCCTAAGCGTGCTGCAACAGGGCCTCCAGCCGGAGAACACGGAGGCGGCGCCAAGAAGCACCGCATCGGCGCCGGCAGGAAGCGAGTGCCCATCGTGGCGGGGTAAGAGTCCTTTGTTATCTCTTTTTTGTTTTATTGCGTGAGGATGGGTTCCTCAAATGGTGCTTGACAAGGAGGCAGAAGACATGGAGGACGAAACCGCTTCTGCCACCGAGCGAGCCGGCTGGGCAGCTGCTGATGCTACCAAGAAGGCGCTCGAGGACGAATCCGCCCTTCGCTGGGAAGCGGCGGCGAACAAGACAGCCGCAGGCCAACCCAAGCCCAGCCGAGCTGAGAAGCCCAAGGAGAAACGGACGAAGGCCAAGAATGACCCCGCCAAGCGAACGTGCGTGGAGGAGCCAGCTAGCTCAGGGGGCCGAGGCAGCCAAGACCGCCGACCCAGCCGCCTCGACACCACTTGACCATGAGGTGATCGCCGACACGCCGGAAGCTGATGTAGACGGCGCGTCGGAGATGACCATGGAGGCGTCGGAGGTGACCATGGATGCGCCGGAGACGGCCGATCCACCCTCGGCTGTGGAGATGGCACCGGCAGGAACATCGAAGGAGCCGGCCACCAACCCACCACCTGGAGACGGCACCCTCGTCGTGGCCAGCCGCCGCCCCCCCGCCCAAGGAGCCGGCCCCATCGCCGGGAGCTGGCCCATGAGGACTTGACGCGTGGCCAATGCTGAGGGCGCATCATTGCCCCCAGGCACCGAGCTCATTGGTGTCCCGGAGCTGGTGGCGCTGTTCTCCAGCAGCCGCGACAAGGTGCACCAGGCGGCCAGGGTGGCGAAGTGCGACCTGGAACGCCTTGAAGAGTGAATCAGGGTGAGTCTTCTGTCTTCTGCCTTGGTTTGGCTTTTTTCTTTTTATGCTCTTGGATTAGTGGGGGCGTGCCAGCGGACCCACTGGGTGTAGCCCCCAAGAATCGGGCCGGCCAAGCATTGGCCGGGCTGAATCTCCTTGTGCTATGCTTCGTCTTTGCTTCTTTAGTGGGGGCGCACTAGCGCACCCACTGGGTGTAGCCCCCGAGAATTGGGTCGACTAAGAGTTAGCTGGGCCGAATATCACTTCTTGCTTTTTTTTTCTTTGCTCGTAGGAGCTTCATGACGCCCAAGTGCAGGCGTACAACACGCTGCGGGCCCAAGTCCAGGCGGCTGACGGCCAAGTTGGTGATCTCCAGGGCCGGCTGGACGCTGCCGTCTCGGGGCGAGATGCTTTGCGCGAGGCAGACAAACTGCTCCAGCAGCAGCTGGGTCTTCTCCGGACGGAGAAGAAGGATCACGAGGCGGCCCGTCAGGCCGAACTGGAGCAGCTGCGTGCCACCCTCTAGGAGAAGGACACCTCTCATGCTGCCGAAACGGAGCGTCTCAAGACGGCTCATCTCGAGTAGATGAAGCTCAAGGACGCTGCCCTGAAGGAGAAGGAGGATGCCCTGATCCATAAGTAGGCGTAGCTGGCTAAGGTGATGGAGGCGGCTGAGAACCTCCGGGGCGAGCTCTCTCATGTGACTCGAGAGTGCGCGGTGCAGCAGCGCGAGGCCCTAGAGGAGGCTCGTGAGACCGACATCCATTTCAACCGTAAGCCTTTCTTGTATCTTGTCTTGATCTTTTCTTCTTTGTTGTTGGCCTCCCTTCTTATTCTTCTTCGCACCACTTCCCATACCCCAGGAATCTTCCCTGGGACACGGGAAGCGGCTAAAACAGCCTTCGAGACCAGCCGTGAGGAGCGCCGCGCTGCTGGTGAGGAGGTAGATGCCAATGCCGGCTGGACTGTGGAGGAGATTCCCATTGGCATCATGGCCTGCCTGCTTGCCCTGGCCGACTCCCTGGAGAGGCTCTAGAGCACGGGCGCGTGGATGATAAGGGCTCGGTGGCGCGAGGCCGTGGACCCGGCGTCAATGAGCCGGATGTCCCGCTGGCTTCCAGCCGGCGGCGCCCGCCTCGACACGTGGCGCGCCTCAGCCGCGCGCGCTGGTGCCTACATGGCGCTGCGCTTGGCCAAGTTCTGGTATCGTAACCTGGACTTGGGCAAGCTCGCCGCACAGCACGACAGCTCGGAGGGGGAGCTGTAGGCCATGGTGGACCAGCTGCACATGAGGGCCAGCGACATCGCCTCTTTTGCCGCCTCGGATGAGCTCAACTTGGAGCGTGATGAAGATGGAAACGTGATCCCTGAGGATTTGTTCCATCTTCAGCCGTATGATGCCGATGGCAGCTCTGACAAGGCGGCCCTTGAGGAGGAGGCTGCCGACTCCAGCGGCGAGGCTTATGCGGACTCAGCCGCAAGGGGCGGAGCCAGAGGCTCTCGTGGTGGAGACGGAGCATCCGCCTTGGGAGTAGCGGCTACGGCGACAGAAACTTTTCTGTCACCCCTTGAGCTTGCGTTGGTTTTTCCCTTGAAGAGGAAAGGTCGATGCAGCTCACGAGCAGTAAGTATTTTCCTCAGTTGAGAACCAAGGTATCAATCCAGTAGGAGAATCGCGTCAAGTCCAGAGCACCTGCGCAAACACAAAAGAGCTTGCACCCAACGCTATAAAGGGGTTGTCAATCCCTTCACGATTGATTGCAAAGTAAGATCTGAAGGCGGAAAGTGCAACAAAGTAAAAAGTGTAAGGCTGAAAACATGGTGTGGAGTAGACCCGGGTGGCATAGTGTTCACTGGAGGCTTCTCTCAAAATAGCAAGTATTACGGTGGGTGAACAAATTACTGTCGAGCAATTGATAGAATCACGCAAAGTCATGACGATATCTAAGGCAATAATCATACATATAGGCATCACGTCCGAGACAAGGAGATCGATACTTTCTACATCTACTAGTATAACTCCACACATCGACCGCTATCCAGCATGCATCTAGTGTATTGAGTTCATGACGAACATAGTAATGCCTTAAGCAAGATGACATGATGTAGAGGGATAAACTCAAATCAATGATGAAAACCCCATCTTTTTACCCTTGATGGCAACAACACGATGCGTGCCTCGCTACCCCTTCTGTCACTGGGTGAGGTCACCGCACGGTATGAACCCAACACCAAGCACTTCTCCCATTGCAAGAATCATAGATCAGGCTGGCCAAACAGAACCCACAACTCGAAGAGAATTACAAGGATATGAAATCATGCATAAGAGAGATAAGAAGAAACTCAAATAAGATTCATAGATAATCTGATCACAAATCCACAATTCATCGGATCTCGACAAACACACTGCGAAAGAAGATTACATCGGATAGATCTCCATGAAGATCATGGAGAACTTTGTATTGAAGATCCAAGAGAGAGAAGAAGCCATCCAGCTACTAGCTATGGACCCGTAGGTCTATGGTGAACTACTCACGCATCATCGGAGAGGTCATGGTGTTGATGAAGAAGCCCTCCGTAGATTTTATTCCGTTTGGACTCCGTTTAGAATTCTCCTATGAAAATGGTCAAAACATGGAAAAAACAAGAACTAGCACTTGACACTGAGTTAATAAGTTAGTCCCAAAAAAGATATAAAAGGCATACAAAGCATCCAAAGTTTGACAAGATAATAGCATGAAACCATCAAAAATTATAGATACGTTGGAGACGTATCGGTAGCCGGCGATGGTGAAGACACCACTTCAGGAGCCACAGCCGGGTCAACAGACGGAGCCGCCACCCCTTAGCCGGTCCTTTTTTATTTTCATTGTCTGCATTGTATCGTCAGTCCAACAGTTCCACCCACTGGGGGTGTTTATTGTAATGAACTTTGGTCGTGGGCCTTTTGAATGTTTTCGAATGTAATATATTCTGCATTGAATTCGTAAACACCATGCTTGCTGCCTTGTATTTTCATATTTTGATTCCTGTTTGACTCCTTTTTCTCCAACTCCTTTACTCTCTCTAACGTCCGTCTCACCAGTGTGACAGCCGGGAGCCGGTCTTTGAGTGGGTCGAGGCTTCTGCCTTTGAGAATATTGGACTTAGTTTTTTTGAAGCCATCAAGACTTTAAGATTCAAACACAAGCCAACAGAGGCCGGCTAGAATAATAAGACCGAAAGATGATCAAACCAACCCGAGCCGACAACCCTTTTTGAAGTTGAATCTTTCATGCAACCAGCCTTCCCTGCCACCGCCTCGTTAGCCGGTCTGTAGCTGTTAGGAGACGGTAAGGGTTCGACCCGGTATACACTATACGCTCATCTACAACTAAGGAAATCGTTTCGGCCAGCTAGCGATCCCCCGAGCCCGTGGAGCCAGACCAAGGGACTCACAAACGAGTGAAAACTCTTGCCATGAATCCAAAAGAGGTGTGTCCCAAGCATCGAATTGAAACACCCATTACATTCATTGGAAATCCCGAAAAGGGAGGAAGACACATACGTTCATGCTCTTTTCATTTTTCTTACTCACATTCTAGCAATAGAACGGGCGAAGCAACACCGCATTCCATGGACGCACCGTCTCTTGGCCGGAGTCGTTTCTCTTGCGCTTCCTTGGCTTCTGGGAATCGATTAGGTAGTATGCATTGTTATGCAGTGCCCGGTTGATGATGAAGGGCCCCTCCCATGGGGAAGAGAGGTTGTGCTGGCCGGCTGTTCGCTGGATTCTTCTGAGCACCAAGTCCCCCTCCCTGAAGGAGAGATGCTTGATCTTCTTGATGTGGTAGTACCTCAGCTTATGTTGATATATGGCCGTCGGGCTCAAGGCTAGATCCCATGCCTCCTCGAGCAGATCGACGCCGTCTTCTTTTGCCTCTTTCGCTTCTGTCACTGTGTATAAGGTGACCCGAGGCGAGTTGAACTCAACATCCGTGGGGATGATTGCCTCGGACCCGTATACCAGAAAGAATGGGGTGAAGCCGGTTGTGGCATGGTGCGGAGGCTCCACAACCCAGCCGGCAGCTCTTCGATCCAGCAACCGACTGACCTGACAAGTGGCGCCACCAACCTCGTCTTGATGCCGTCTAGGATTAGGCCGTTGGCCCTCTCCACCTGGCCGTTGGATTGCGGGTGCGCCACCGAAGCGAAGTCGAGCCGGATGCCTTCCTTGGAGCAGTAGAGTGCCAAAGCACCCTGCTACCTCTTGAGCTTGCGTTGGTTTTTCCCTTGAAGAGGAAAGGGTGATGCAGCACAGTAGCAGTAAGTATTTCCCTCAGTTTTGAGAACCAAGGTATCAATCCAGTAGGAGTATCAAGCCAAGTGTCCAGAGTACCTGCGCAATAACATCAAACTTGCACCCAACGCTACAAATGGGTTGTCAATACCTTCACGATTGATTGCAAGGTGAGGTCCGAAGGTGGAAAGTGCAACAAAGTAAAAGTGTAAGGCTGAAAAATATGATGTGAAGTAGACCCGGGGGCCATAGTGATCACTAGAGGCTTCTCTCAAGATAGCAAATATTACGGTGGGTGAACGAATTACTTTCGAGCAATTGATAGAACCGCGCAAAGTCATGACGATATGTAAGGCAATGATCATACATATAGGCATCACGTCCGAGACAAGTAGATCGATACTTTCTGCATCTACTACTATTACTCCACACATCGACCGCTTTCCAGCATGCATCTAGTGTATTGAGTTCATGACGAACAGAGTAACACCTTAAGCAAGATGACATGATGTAGAAGGATAAATTCATGCAATAGATGTAAACCACATCTTTTTACCCTTGATGGCAACAACATGGTGCGTGCCTCGCTACCCCTTCTGTCACTGGGTAAGGTCACCGCACGGTATGAACCCAAAACAAAGCACTTCTCCCATTGCAAGAATCATAGATCAAGTTGGCCAAACAAAACCCACAACTCGAAAAGAATTACAAGGATATGAAATCATGCATATAAGAGATCAGAAGAAACTCAAATAAGATTCATAGATAATCTGATCATAACTCCACAATTCATCGGATCTCGACAAACACACCGCAAAAGAGGATTACATCGGATAGATCTCCATGAAGATCATGGAGAACTTTGTATTGAAGATCCAATAGAGAGAAGAAGCCATCTAGCTAGTAGATATGGACCCGAAGGTCTATGGTGAACTACTCACGCATCATCGGAGAGGCAATGGTGTTGATGAAGAAGCCCTCCGTATCCGAATCCCCCCTCCGGTAGGGCACCAGAACATGCCCCAGATGGGATCTTGCGGAGACAGAAGCTTGTGGCGATTGAAAAGTATTTTCGTGGATCTCTCTCGTGGTTTTGGATTTTTCGAGGATTTATAGGCGGAAGACGTAGGGCAGACGAGCCATAGGGGGCCCACAAGCCTGCTAGGCGCGGCCCCCCTGGCCGCGCCTACGGGGCTTGTGGCCTCCCCTGGTGGCCTCTGCCTTGGTTCTCACGCCCCCTGCATATCTTCTGATCCGGAAAAAATCTTTTCGGAAGTTTTATTCCGTTTGGACTCCGTTTAATATTCTCCTCTGAAAAGGGTCAAAAACACGGAAATACAGGAACTGGCACTTGGCACTGAGTTAATAAGTTAGTCCCAAAAAAGATATAAAAGGCATACAAAACATCCAATGTTTGACAAGATAATAGCATGGAACCGTCAAAAATTATAGATACGTTGGAGACGTATCAATCCTCCCCAAGCTTAACTCCTGCTCGTCCTCGAGTAGGGAAGTCATAAAGACTGAATTTTTGATGTGGAATGCTACCTAACATATTTGTCCTTTGTAACTTCTTTCTTGTTTCATGAATGTTCAGATCCATAAGATTCAAAACAATAGTTTACTATTGACATGAAAACAATAATACTTCAAGCAAAGTAGCAAGGTAATCATGAACTTTTGAAATAACAAGGCCAAAGAAAGTTATCCCTACAAAATCATATAGTCTGGCTATGCTCCATCATCGCCACACAACTAATTTAAATCATGCACAACCCCGGTATTGGCCAAGTAATTGTTTTCTCACTCTTACTTTCCCAAACCTTTTTCAACTCTCACACAATATATGAGCGTGAGCCATGGATATAGCACTATAGGTGGAATAGAGTGTGGTGGAGGTTGTGATAGAAAAACGGAGGAGATGGTCACATTGACTCGACGTATCAACGGGATATGGAGATGCCCATCAATAGATATCAATGTGAAAGAGTAGGGATTACCATGCAACGGGTGCACTTAGAGCTATAAGTATGTGAAAGTTCAAAAGGAGAACTAGTGGGTGTGCATCCAACTTGCTTGCTCACGAAGACCTAGGGCAATTTTGAGGAAGCCCATCATTGGAATATACAAGCCAAGTTATATAATGAATATTCCCACTAGCATATGGTGGTGACAAAACAAGAGACTATCAATCATAAAGAACATGGTGCTATTATGAAGCACAAGTGTGGAAAAGATAGTAGCATTGTCCCTTCTCTCTTTTTCTCTCTTTTTTTTGTTGGTGCTCCTTGGCCTCTTCCCATATTTTTTTGTGGGCAACTTTGGCCTCTTTTTTTTTTATTTTCTCACATGGGACGATGCTCTAATAATGATGATCATCACACTTTAATTTACTCACAGCTCAAAGCTTAGAACAATGATGACTCTATAGGAAAATCCTCCGGTAGTGTACCGGGATGTGCAACGATCTAGCTTGGCGTATGAGTCGCGAGCTATCTTACGATCATGCAATGGCAATATGAGAGTGATGGCACAAGTCATGAGATGGAACGATGGGAGTTGCATGGCAATATATATCGGAATGGCTCTGAAAATGCCATAGTAGGTAGGTATAGTGGCTGTTTTGAGGAAGGCATATGGTGGGTTTGTGCACCGATGAAAGTTGCCCGACACTAGAGAGGCTAGCAAAGGTGGAAGGTGAAAGTGCATCTATACCATGGACTCACATTAGTCATGAAGAACTCACATACTTATTGTGAAAGTTTTTATTAGTAATCGAAACAAAGTGCTAAACGCATACTCCTAGGGGAAGGGTTGGTAGGTGTTAATCATCGCGCGATCCCGACCGCAACACAAATGATGACAATCAATAGATCAATTATGCTCCGACTTCCTAACATAGCGGTTCACCATACGTGCATGTTACGGGAATCACTAACTTCAACACAAGTATTTCTAGATTCACAACACCCTACTAACATAGCTCTTAATATCACCAAATCCATGTCTCAAAACTGATTGAGAGGATTCAAACTTCTCTTTCTAATCAATGCACAAGAATATGGAAGTTTTATTGTATCCTCTTTGGGTACCTATCACCTTTGGGACTACTTTCATAGCACAAGCCAACTACCAAGTTACTCAGAGAGAGCACTCTCAAAAAGATATAAGTGAAGATCGAGAGTTCTAATTTCTCCAAAATATGACACCGCCGTTCTCTAAAAGATCTAAGTGAAGCACATAGAGCAAAGTTATCTAGCTCAAAAGATATAAGTGAAGCACATGTGAGCTAAATTGCCTAACTCAAAAGATATAAGCGAAGCACAACGAGTATTCTAGCAAATTCACGATGAGTGCATGTCTCTCTCAAAAGGTCTGCAGCAAGGATGATTGCGACAAAACAAAAACAAAAGACTCCTATAATACACGACGCTCCAAGAAAAACACATATCACGTGGTGAATAAAAATATAGCTCCAAGTAATGTTACTGATGGATTGAAGACGAAAGAGGGAATGCCTTCCCGGGGCATCCCCAAGCTTAGGCATTTTGGTGTCCTTGAATTTGGCTTGGGATGCCTTGGGCATCCCCAAGCTTGAGATCTTTCCACTCTTTATCTCATCGTCCATGAGAACATCACCCAAAACTTGAAAACTTAACAACACAAAACTTAAACAGAAACTCGTGATATCACTAGCACAAGAAAACAAACTACCACCTCTTTAGGTACTGTAGCAACCTTGATTTATATTTATATTGGTGTTAGATTACTGTATTCTCACTTTTCCATGGCTAGTACCCCCCGATACTATCCATAGTTTCATCAAAACAAGCAATCAACACAACAAAAACAGAATCTGTCAAAAACAGACCAGTCTGTAGCAATCTGTATACTTTGTATACTTCTGGTATCTCAAAAATTCTAAAAAATTACGACAGTTTGGGCAAATGGCATATCAACCAGCAGCAAAAATAATCAACTCAAAAGATCTTTATGGATAAAAATGAAAAATCATTTCGTGAGCGAAAAGTTTCTGTCTTTTTCCAGCAGGATCAAACAACCATCACCAAACTAGTCCTAAAGGTTTTACTTGGCTCAAACACAAAAAGAAACACAAAAAACACAATCATAATAGAATTATGATGGTGTGGACGCAACAAAACAGAAAGCAAAAAGAAAAGATAAATTCATTGGGTTGCCTCCCAACAAGCGCTATTGTTTTCGTGGATCTCTTTCGTGGTTTTGGATTTTTTGGGGATTTATAGGCAGAAGAAGTACGGCAGACGAGCCACACGGGGCCCGCAAGCCTGCTAGGCGCGGGCCCCCTTGGCCGAGCCTAGGGGGCTTGTGGCCTCCCCTGGTGGCCTCTGCCTTGGTTCTCATGCCCCATGCATATCTTCTGATCCAGAATTTTTTTTCGGAAGTTTTATTCCGTTTGGACTCCGTTTAATATTCTCCTCTGAAAAGGGTCAAAAACACGGAAAAAACAGGAACTGGCACTTTGCACTAATTTAATAAGTTAGTCCCAAAAAATATATAAAAGGCATACAAAACATCCAAAGTTTGACAAGATAATAGCATGGAACCATAAAAAATTATAGATACGTTGGAGACGTATCACACCCTTGGCGAAGTTGGTGCCGTTGTCGGTGATGATGCTGTGCGGGACGCTGTAGCGGACAGCAATGTCCTTGATGAACGTGACGGCCGTGGGGCCGTCAAGCTTCTTGATGGTCCTAACCTTGATCCACTTGGTGAACTGATCAACAGCCACCAAGAGATGCGTCATGTTGCCTCGAGCGGTCTTGAATGGCCCCAACATATCCAACCCCCAGACGGCAAACAGCCATGCCAAGGGGATGGTTTTGAGGGTTGAAGCCGGCACGTCGCTCTGCGTGCTGAAGCGTTGGCAGCCTTCGCATTTGTTGACCATGTCCACGACCTCCTCGACGGCCGTGGGCCAGTAGAATCCGTGGAAGAACGCCTTGGCCACAACGGTTCTGGAGGCGGCATGATGCCCACACTCACCCTGGTGTATGTCTCTGAGGATCTACTGCCCCTTTTCTGATTTAACGCAGCGTTGGGACACGCCAGTCATATTACGCCGAACCAGCTCGCGATTGATGATGGAGTAGGTTGCGGATCGGCGTTGAATCTGCCTTGCCTCCGCCTCATCTTGAGGAAGCTCGCCGCAAAGAAGGAACGCCAAGATGAGTTGAGCCCACGATGGAGCTGACACAAGGGCTAGATCCGTCTCGACCTGAGTATCAGGGGCTTCTGCAGCCCCCGCGCTTGATGAAGCAGTCGCAGGCTTGGGACTTTCTGTCTTTGATGCCGTCGTGGTAGCCGGCACGCCGTATACCTCCATGACGTCCACCCACTGGGTGTCGAGACGATAGGATTCGAGGCTTAGCCTGGCCGGATTTGTTGTTGTAGCTAGTGAAGCAGTCGTAGCCGGTGAAGTAGTTGTAGCCGGCACAATAGTTGGAGTCGGCAGAGCCAGTGTAGCCGGCACATGAGCTGTAGCCGGCACAACTGGCGTAGCCGACAGCGCTGGTACTGAGGGATCTGCCGGCACAAAAATTAAGGCTGACTCCGGAGACAACTTGATAGAGGGCTTGTGCAGTTGCTCGAGGGAGACGCCGGCTGGAATAGCTTGTCTTGTAGAGCCGATCTTGGCCAATGTATGAGCCGCCTTGTTGTCCGCCCTAGGAACATGATGAAACTCACAACCCTCGAAAGGGCCGCTGAGCTGCTGGATGAGGAAGTGATAGCTCGCCATGTTAGCGTCCCTGGCGTCCCATTCGCCAGAGACTTGCTGCACCACGAGATCCGAGTCACCGAAGCAAAGGAGCCGCTGTATGCCAATCTCTCTGGCAAGCCGGAGGCCATGAGAGAGCTCTTTGTACTCGGCGACGTTGTTGGAGGCGGGGAAGTGTATCTGGAGAGCATACTTGAGTTGGTCTCCTTTCGGAGACGTCAAGACAATGCCGGCTCCCAGACCAGTTCGCATCTTCGATCCATCAAAGTGCATCCGCCAATGAGTGGTGTCTGGAGGCGGCGGCTCGAATTGGGTTTCGGCCCAATCGACACAGAAGTCGGCCACCACCTGAGACTTGATGGCAGTATGCGGCTCGTAGCGGATGTCATGGTCGGCCATGGAGATCGACCACTTGGCAATCCGGCCAATTGCATCATGGTTGCCCATGAATTCTGAAAGTGGTGAAGTGCTCACCACAGCGATGGCATGCTCTTGGTAGTATTGCTTCAACTTCTTTGCGACAAGGTAATAACCATAACACATTTTTTGGTAGTGGGGGTAGTTTTGCTTGGAGGCAGACAAGACCTCGCTGAGGTAATAGATAGGGCGTTGCACTAACAGTACCTTGCCCTCCTCCTTGTGTTCTACTACCAACACTACACTAACCATGTGAGTGGTCGCTGCAATGTATATGAGCATGGGTTCCCTTTCAGCAGGCGCTGCCAAGATTGGCAGGCTTGAGATGACGCGCTTGAGGTCGCGGAAGGCTTCGTCCGCCTGGTCGCTCCACTCGAACTTGGTTGTTTTCTTCATCAGTTGGTTGAGTGGAAGCGCCTTCTTGCCGGGCCGGTTGACGAACCGGCTAAGGGACGCCAGGCAGCCGACGAACTTCTGGACGTCGAGGATTCGAGCCGGCTTTACTATCCGCTCGATGGTTCTGATCTTCTTAGGGTTTGCTTCGATGCCATGAGCGGACATGAAGAACCCCAAGATATTCCCGCCTGGAACCCCGAAGACGCATTTCTCCGGGTTGTGCCAAATCTTGTACTCGTGCAGGTTGCCGAATGTCTCCCGCAAGTCGTCAAGGAGACTGAAGTGCTGCTTGGTCTTGAGACGATGTCATCCACATAGACGTGGACGTTTCTGCCAATATGTGCCAGGAGGCACTACTGCATGCAGCATTGGAATGTAGCACCAGCGTTCTTCAGACCGAACATCATGGTGGTGTAGCAATAGGCCCCGAAGGGCGTGATGAAGGAGGTCTTCAGGCGATCAGCTGGATCCAGCTTGATTTGATGGTATCCTGAATAAGCGTCCAAAAACGACAGCAGTTCGCAGCCGGTGGTGGAGTCGATCACTTGATCTATCCTGGGCAAGGCGAAAGGGTCTTTCGGGCATGCCTTATTCAGGCTTGTGTAGTCGATACACATTCACCAGGTATTGTTCTTCTTCAGCACCAGGACTGGATTGGCCAACCAGTCCGGGTGGAAAACCTCCATGACGAAGTCGGTTGCAAGCAGCCGAGCAATCTCTTCTCCAATTGTGCGCCGCTTCCCCTCGACGAAGCGGCGCAAAGGTTGTTTCACCGGCTTTGCATCCGGTCGCACGTGAAGATTGTGGTCGACGTACTTCCTCGAAACCCCTGGCATGTCTTTTGGAGACCATGCAAAGATGTCCCGATTCTCACGGAGGAAGTCGACGAGCTCGCCTTCCTATTTGGGTTGAGGTTAGCCCCAATGGTGACGCACTGCTTGGGGTTCGCAGGGTCGAGTGGCACCTGCTTGGTTTCTTTGGCTGGCTTGACTGAGCCTTCGCCGGCTGACTAGGATGGTGGAGTAGGGATCGCCGGTTGCTCGATAGCCTGAGCCATGAGCCGGTCGATCTGCCTTTTCTTCTCAGCAATCACCATGGCGTCGGCCAGACGGCTACTGTCCTGTGCACACTCGAGCGACTTCTTGTAGTCGCCAGCAATGGTGATGATGCCCTTTGGACCCGGCATTTTCATCTTGAGGTAGGCGTAATGGGGGATGGCCATGAATTTGGCCAGAGCCGGCCTGCCCAACAATGCATGATACGGGCTGTTGAGATCCACCACCTCGAACAATATTGACTCTCGGCGGAAGTGCGCCTTGTCAGCGAAAAGGACGTCCAGCTGGATTTTGTCGATCGGCGAGCAGGACTGTCCCGGCACAATGCTATGGAAGACAGTGCTGGTCGGCTGGAGGTCCTTCTCCTTGAGCCAAAGCTTGAGCAAGGTGTCGAGGTAGAGGACGTTGATGCTACTGCCGCTGTCGACCAACACCCGGGAGAACCGGCAGGTGAGCCTCTAGGAGGCGAAAGTGGGGTCGAGGACGAGCGCGTATGAGCCAGGATTTGGCATCATCGCAGGATGGTCAACCCGGCTCCATGTAATTGGTTTTTCAGACCAATGCATGTAGTGGGGAACCGGGGGGACCGTGGCGTTCACTTGACGCTGGCGTTATCGCTGGCTGTGCTTGTCGTCACCCTTGCAGGTGAAGACAACATAAGCTCCGTCTTGAGGGGGTAGTCGTCGTGGAGACGACCGTCATTGTGAGGCGGCGGTGGCGGAGCTGGCCTACGAGCCATAGCCTGAGGCGCTGTAGCTGTACCTAGGGGAGCCGGCAGGCCCTCTCCTTGCGACAATCGCTGTGCAAAGATGCACTGTCGATGGGTATGAGTAGTGGGCTTCGCCCGAGTGTGCATCTTGCAGGGCGCATCAAGCATTTGCTCGAAGGAGAGCTTGGGCTGCCAGTCATTCTTGCCAGTCCGCCTCCGCTGAGAGCCGTCTTTAGTAGCCGGCGCCTCTCCCTCCTTGTTAGCCACCAGCTTGTTATTGGAGTGTGAATCAAGTTGATCCACCTTGCGCTTGTTGTTGTTCTTGCCGCCTCGATTGTCGCCAGCTGGCTTGGGAGTAGTCGGCGTGGGGACAATCTTGTCTGAGGCGGTCACCTTGACCCGCATCACGGTGTCGGCCGTGGCGTACTTGTCCACCTTGGCCATGAGCACCGCCAGAGAGGTGGGCTCAGAGCACATGAGCTTGTGCTTGAGGAGAGTGCCATCTCGGCAGCTGTCAATGAAGTACTAAATGGCCTGTACCTCATGCACTCCCTCGCAGGACTTGTGTAGCTCGGTCGAACGCGTGACGTAGTCGCGAAGGGGTTCGTCGGGCCTCTTGACGCACAGGGCCAGCTCGCGAGGCCGGCCAGGGCGCTTGTAGGTGCCAGTGAAGTTGCGAATGAACGCCTCCTCTAAATCAACCCAGGAGTTGACGCTACCGGCTGGAAGGCTGTTAAGCCATGTTCTAGAGCTTCCAACATGAGGGGCACGTAGTGGACAGCTACGCGCTTGTTGCCCCGAGCGATGCCAACGGCGGTGGTGTAGTCGATCAGCCAGTCTTCTGGCTTAGCTGAGCCGTTGTACTTGGGGTGTCCCGAGGGAAAGTAAAGCCTTGGGGAAACGGATCCCCTCAGATCCGGGGGCCGAAGCATGCCGGACCAATGGGGTCGTCCTCTTCCAGGAGGGCCGACTGTGCCAGGGTGTTGAGGCGCCTACGAGCATCGTTGTCGTTGTGTGGGACGTGAGGGCCGATCCGAGCCGTGATCGGAAGGGTGTCTTTTGAGCCGGTAGCATGGCCCCTCCCCAGACGAGGAACGTCATACACCGAATCACTCTCATATCCATCATCTCTGCGATGCCTGCTTGATGTTGGCTCGCTTTGGCATTGAGAACGCCTGTCTTGGCTGCCCTCGCCCTTCCGGCTAGAAGTGCAATGCGAGGAAGATCCGTCGGCTTGATGATGACCGCCGGGGTTACGACGCGCTCCGGGATTGGGTCCCAGAGACTCCGACCGCGCCTGACCGGGGCAAGCAGTGTCTGCTGCTCATTTGCGGCATCAAGGAGATCCTTGAACCGCTTCTCCTGAAGGACGCGCTCCTCGCCTTCCAAATATGGCATTTCTGCCATGGCCGCCTGAGCAGCCCGTAAGTTGGCTGCACAGGTCTCGTAGATGGGTTGCTTGCTGCCTAGGATTTTGGTAATGACCTGGCCGCGGCCGCGGACCGCGCCAAGCCGGCTAGGGCCCTCAGCAACCGGAGTGAGGCCATAAGCGGAGTTATACTCGCGTTGCGCGGCCTCCATCCGGCGCTTAGCCGCTGCGATGGCAATGCCCTCCTCCAAGATCTGCCTGCGAGCCTCCTCCAGGAAGGCCCGCGCATCGGTTGGTTTGTGGAGGTGGAGATGGGCATCTTCAAGCCGGCAAGGGCAGCATGAAGCGTGTCGGTTGATACCGCAGCGGGATCATCAGTGTCGGCTGACACCTTGCCATGAGCCTTGCTGGTGCCGGCACCAAAGACCATCACCTCCATGACGTTGGAGACGACGGCAATGTGATACGGGGCATGGCACCCGCAGACGACGGTGGAGCGTCGAAGACGAGTATGTCACCGGGGTACATGTCAAGTGCACGCGTCTCCGCGAGGGAGGGCCTACGGAAGCTGGCGCACAATGCGTGGACGTTGATGTCCTCGCTAGGGTAGCGAGGGCCATCGTCGAGGCACAAGTCGCTAAAGAGAACACTGAGGTTCGCAACAGCAGCGATGACGACGTTGGGGAGTGATTCTTCATCAGACTCCCCATCAGAATCTGCATGACGGACTGGGACGTCGATCAACATTGGAGAAGCCTCCTCAAGAGGAGGCTCCACGGGCATGCTGATCGGTCCGGACGAGATGAATTCGCCGGTGTAAGCGCAGGGCCCTGCCCAACGCGTAAAACCAGCCGATGCTGCGGACGACACCACGGTGGGCACCAAATGTCGGTGTTTACTCACAACATAAGCCATGGGTAGACTAAAGATGGTGGGAACCGAAGTGGCACCGGAGGGCGCTGGGGACGAGGTTGGTACAAGCATGGAACGCACAATGTACCTAGGTTCAGGGCTCTCCGTAGAGATAACACCCCTAATCCTGCCAGAGTGTATAATGTATCAATGAGGCTACAAGGTGCTCCTAGAGCTGTTCTGCCGAGGAGGAAGAAGGAGCAGCCGGCTCGCGTCTACCTATCCTGTATGGTGTGTGTGTGTGTGTGCAGAGTTGACCGACCCTCTGCATGGAGGGGGTCTGGGGGTTTTATGGATGAACCCACCGACCTACAATAAGGATAAAAGTATAGAAGTGGGACCCGGCTGGCAGCCTCGCCGACTTGCCAAGGGGCCCACGGGGGTCTTGTCTTGTCGTTGGAGGGCCCCGCCGTCTGGATGTGGGACCCGCCGGCTAGCTAGTTAGGCTCTCGCGTAAGGTTGACGGAGGACACGTGTAGTACGTCCGGCGTCGTCTTGCGAGATTCGTCATGGGCCGCCAGTACGGCCGTCTCCACTATTCCCATGCCGAGTGCAGTAATGGAGTGGGAGTTTGACGAGCCGACACTGTGCAGGATGATGGATCGGAGCCGGAGTAGGTCAGCGGCATGGCCGCCGACGCTGTACCTGCCGTGCACCCCAATCCAGTACCTTGGCTGACGCGTAGCCACCATTAACCGTAGGGTCTTGTCATGACCTAAGGTTTGATGTGACTTGAGCTCCCTAGCCGGCTAGTCGCTTAACTAGCCGGCTTGGGCATGACCGCCTCGCCCCTAGCCGACCGGCTTGGCCTAGACGGTCAGAGGGAGGTAGCCGTCTCGCCTCTGGCCGACAGGTGCTTCATGGCCGGCTAGAGAGAGTTGGCCATCTTGCCCCCAGCCGGCAGGTGCTTTCTAGCCGACCAAGGGGACTTGGGCTTTGTAGAATGATTCATGTTGTTCCTTCATGGTAGAAGGAAAAGGAATAGGCTCGATGAGCCTACCCCAGGGTTATCCCCCCGACATTACGGCTAAAAATAATATAAATTGTTAGATAAGTGCCTAAAAACTATTATAAAACGGTAACATAATAGCATGGAACAATCAAAAATTATAGATACGTTGGAGGCGTATCAAGCATCCCCAAGCTTAATTCTTGCTCATCCTCGAGTAGGTAAATGATAAAACAAAATTTTTGAGGTGACATGCTATTCGTGATGTATTTTTATTCATGTATTCTCACTGAGAAATGACAAATTAACAAGTATTAACACATTAATATTTATAAGTACTAGCAACAAAACAATTATTCTTTCAAAGTGTACGATCCTTAAAGATTTTTCAACCCTTTCCTTCTTTGTTATATTGGCAAGGCATGGCTCCATCTTCATCACAAAGCTACAAATGTCAAGAACCACAGTGCCCAAGTGAGGCAATTGGATCGTACTTTTTCAAATGCATCAACTTTTTATTCTTCACGCAATACATGAGAGTGAACCATTGGACATCGCATATAGGTGGAATAGAGTAAGGTGGTATGTTTCAAAGGGGTTAAAAGGTGAGAAAGATAGTCTCGTATCAACTAGGCGTACTGACGGGTTATGGAGATACCCATTGATAGATATTGATACAAGGAGTAGGGATTGCCATGCAAATGATGCACTAGAGCTATAAGTGTATGAAAGTTCCAATGAAGCTAAGTGGGGTGTGCATCCAACTTGCTTGCCCATGAAGACCTCAGGAGAAGGCAACTTGGCAAGCTCTTTAGCATATGAAGCTTAAAGTTGAGCATGAGACTCAATGAGTTCGATGAGCAAAATCTTAATAGACCTTGAGCCATTTTCGAGGTTCTTATAGTCCTCAAGGAGTTTAGCATTAGCAACTTCAAGCTTATCATTTTTAGTCCCATTATCATTAGCCACCTCGAGATCTCTATCACGGGATTCCTTTAATCTAGATAATTCTAGAGCAAAGCTCTCCTCAAGAGATTCCTTGGTCGTTTGTTCATTTTCAAGAGCTTGAGATAGCTCCGCGATCGCATTAGCATAATCATGCTCATGAACTTCCATTGTTTCAATGGTGGCCTCATGCTCCTTGAGATGAGCTTCCAACTCCTCAATATATTTCCTTCCCTCACTCGCAATAGATATGATTTCCATGAAGTTGGAACTAGCAAATTTATTCTTATGAAGACCTTTAAAAACCATTTCCCCCTTAATTGTTAAGGAAGCAATATTATCAGTCTCTTCATCATTATCCTCATCCTCATCATCATCAACATCATCACCATGAGACATATTGGGATTCAAAGTAGGGGATACCTTTGAAGCCTTGTCCATAAGGCAAAGGTGAGGAACAATAGATGAAGATGTAGGATCCCTTGAAACATCATTCAAGGCCACATCTTGTTCCATGGAGTGATGGATTTTCTCTACACTGTTAGCAAAACAACTCGAGGAAATAGATACATTTTTTTCATGACAAGAAGATATAGAAAGCATATCATCATGAGATTTAGTCAAGCAGTTTTTCCATGATATGTAAGGACTATCAACACAAGCATGTAAAACATTTAGAGTGATCAAAGTTTAAACACCCAAATATGAAGCATTACAAGAAGATAGTGATGAAGGGTCATCAAAAACAAGCCCACTATCATCATAGCAATGATCACCACTACTCACCATATCATTACCTTGTGGAAATCCTCATGTAGGTGAAGTAGATGAAGTTGAGAAGACCACACGACGAGAGGTGGAGGGAGAACAATGATCCCTACAAATCTTGGACACAACATATTTATCTTGAAGCTTTGTCCACAACTCATGAGCACCTCGAAACGGCATGAGTTGAAATATAACTACATTTCTCAAAGAATCAAAAAGCACATTAGAAGCTTGAGCATTGAGATAAGAGTTTTTCCGATCCTCTAAATATATGTTTTGAGAATCCTTTCCAGGAGAAAAAACCCATCACATTTCTCTCTAAATTTGGGTCCATGGCCCTAAAGAGATTAAGCATGTGAATTACCGAAACATCAAAATTTGTGCCATTTAAACTAAGAGTGTCAGAGAATCCTAATCCACTGGTTGACATCCTTACTCTCTAGGTGGTAAAAGCTAATAATGAGAGACCTAGCTCCGATACCAATTGAAAGGACGTGGATATCGCCTAGAGGGGGAGGGGTTTAATAGGCACTTTAAAATAATTACGGTTTAGGCTTGAACAAATGTGGAATAAAACTAACATTTAATTTGTCAAGCACAAAACCCAAAACGACTAGGCTCACCTATGTGCACCAACAACTTATGCTAATCAAGATAAACAACTAAGTGATAGCAAGATATATAACATGAAACAATATGGATATCACAAAGTGAAGTGCATAAGTAAAAGGCTCGGGTAAGAGATAACTGAAGCACGTGAAGACGACGATGTATCCCGAAGTTCCCACCCTTGCGGATGCTAATCTCTGTTTGGAGTAGTGTGGAGGCACAATACCCCCCAAGATGCCATTAAGGCCACTGTAATCTCCTCACACCCTCGCACAATCTGATCCAAACACCGAATATACGGTGTCTCCACGTTCAACACACCTACAACCCCGGGATGTCTCCTCCTTCTTGATCCAGCAAATAGGGAGGAGAAGTTGAGGAAGAACTCCGGCAGCACGATGGCGTGTTCGTGATGGAGTTTGTGGCTTGCCGGCAGGGCTTCGCCAGGCACCGCGGATGAGGAGAGGTGGAGAGGCAGGGCTGCGCCGAGGGAGAGAGAGATGTGTGTTTGCAGCCCTCCCAATACCTACGGTATTTACAGGAGGGAGGGAGAGGAGGTGCGGCTACCCCTATGGAAACCCTAGGTGGTCCGGCAACCCTAGGAGGAGGAGGGCGACACCCTAGGGCGTGGCTTGCCAGCCAAGGCAGCCACCACACCCTAGGGTTTGGCCTCCTTGGCCTCCTTGTGCGCCTTGGGCCTCCTCCTTGGCTCACACCAGCCCACTAGGGGCTTGTTCCCTTCTCCATTCAGCCCATGCAGCCCTCCAGGACAGGTGGACCTTCCCGGTAGACCCACGATACCTTTTTTGTGGTCCCGGTACAATACCGATAAACCCCAAAACTTTTCCGGCAACCAAAACTGGACATCCCATATATAAATCTTTACCTCCACACAATTCCGGAACTCCTCTTGACGTCCGAGATCTCGTCCAGGACTCCGAACAACCTTTGATAACCAGACATACGATTCACGTAACAACTCTAGCGCCACCGAACCTTGAGTGTGTAGACCCTACGGATTCGGGAACCATGTAGACATGACCGAGACATCTCTCCAGCCAATAACCAACAACGGGGTCTGGATATCCATGTTGGCTCCCACATGTTCCACGATGATCTCATCGAATGAACCACGATGTCGAGGATTCACTCAATCACGTATGCAATTCCCTTAGTCTACCAGTATGACAATTGCCCGAGATTCTATCGTCGGTATCCCTATTCCTTGTTCAATCTCATAACCAGCAAGTCTGTTTATTCATTCTGTAACACATCATCCCGTGGCTAACTCCTTAGTCACGTTGAGCTCATTATGATGATGCATTACCGAGTGGGCCCGGAGATACCTCTCCGTCACACGGACCGGAAAATCCCAGTCTCGATTCGTACCAACCCAACAGACACTTTCGGAGATACCTGTAGTGCACCTTTATAATCACCTAGTTACGTTGTGACGTTTGATACACCCAAAGCACTCCTACGATATCTGTGAGTTGGACAATCTCATGGTCTAAGGAAATGATACTTGACATTACAAAATCTCTAGCAGACAAACTAGATGATCTTTTGATATGCTTAGGGTTGGTTCTTGTCCATCACATCATTCTCCGAATGATCTGATCCCGTTATCAATGACATCCAATGTCCATGGCCAGGAAACCATGACCATCTATTGATCAACGAGCTAGCCAACTAGAGGCTCATTAGGGACATGTTGTGGTCTATGTATTCACACATGTATTACGGTTTCCGGTTAATACAATTATAGCATGAATAATAGACAATTATCATGAACAAGGAAATATAATAATAACCACTTTATTATTGCCTCTAGGGAACATTTCCAACAGTCTCCCACTTGCACTAGAGTCAACAATCTAGTTACATTGTGATGAATCGAACACCCATAGAGTTCTGGTGCTGATCATGTTTTGATCGTGGAAGAGGTGTAGTCAATGGATCTGCGACATTGTGATCCGTATGTACTTTACAAATATCTATATCTCCATCCTGGATGTATCCATGAATGGAGTTGAAGCGACGCTTGATGTGCTTGGTCTTCTTGTGAAACCTGGGCTCCTTGGCAATGACAATAGCTCCAGTGTTGTCACAAAAGAGAGTCATCAGGCCCGACGCACTGGGAATCACTCCTAGGTCGGTGATGAATTCCTTCATCCAGACTCCTTCATGTGTTGCTTCTGAAGCAGCTATGTACTCTGCTTCACATGTAGATACCTCCATGACGCTTTTCTTGCAAATGCACCAGCTGACTGCCCCACCATTCAAAATATACATGTATCCGGTTTGTGACTTGGAGTCATCCGGATGTGTGTCGAAGCTAGGATCGACGTAACCCTTTACGACTAGCTCTTCGGCACCTCCATAAACAAGAAACATATCATTAGTCCTTTTCATGTACTTAAGGATATTCTTGACCGCTGTCCAGTGATCCACTCCTGTATCACTTTGGTATCTCCCTACCAAACTTATGGCAAGGTTCACATCAGGTGTGGTACACACAATCGCATACATAATAGAGTCTATGGCTGAAGCATAGTGGATGGTACTCATCTTTTCTCTATCTTCTGATGTGGTCGGTCATTGAGATGCGCTCAACCTCACACCTTGCAATACAGGCAAGAACCCCTTCTTGGACTTATCCATATTGAATTTCTTCAATATCTTGTCAAGGTATGTGCTTTGTGAAAGACATATGAGGCGTCTCGATCTATCTCTATAGATCTTGATGCCTAATATGTAAGCAGCTTCTCCAAGGTTCTTCATTGAAAAACACTTATTCAAATAGGCCATTATGCTTTCCAAAAGTTATATATCATTTCCCATCAACAATATGTCTTCCACATATAATATGAGAAATGCTATAGAGCTCCCACTCACTTTCTTGTAAATACATGCTTCTCCATAAGTCTCTACAAACCCAAACGCTTTGATCACCTCATCAAAGCGAATGTTCCAACTCCGAGATGCTTGCACGAGCCCATAGATGGAGCGCTGGAGCTTGCATACCTTGTCAGCATTGTTAGGATTAACAAAACCTTCCGGTTGTACCATATACAATTATTCCTTAAGAGAGCCGTTAAGGAATGCCGTTTTGACGTACATTTGCCAGATCTCATAATCATAAAATGCGGCAACTGCTAACATGATCTGGATAGACTTCAGCATCGCTACGGGTGAGAAAGTCTCATCGTAGTCAATTCCTTGAACTTCTCGATAACCCTTAGCGACAAGTCGAGCCTTATAGATGGTCACATTACCATCCGTGCCAGTCTTCTTCTTAAAGATCAATTTATTTTCTATGGTTCGCCGATCATCGGGCAAGTCCACCAAAGTTCATACTTTGTTCTCGTACATGGATCCTATCTTGGATTTCATGGCTTCAAGTCATTTGTTGGAATCCGGGCCCGCCATCGCTTCTTCATATTTTGAAGGTTCACTGTTGTCTAACAATATGATCTCCATGACAGGGTTGCCGTACCATTCTGGTGCAGAATGTGTCCTCGTGGTCCTACGAAGTTCAGTAGCAACTTGATCTGAAGTTTCATGATCATCATCATTAGCTTCCTCTCTAGCCTGTGCAGGCACCCCAGAAACATTTTCTTGTGCTGCGCTGCTCTCCTGTTCGAGGGGGATACGACTACCTCATCAAGTTCTACTTTCCTCCCACTGACTTCTTTTGAGAGAAACTCTTTCCCCAGAAAGGATCCATTCTTGGCAACAAAGATCTTTCCTTCGGATCTCAGATAGAAGGTCTACCCAATAGTTTCCTTAGGGTATCCTATGAAAATGCACTTCACCGATTTGGATTCGAGATGTTCAGGTTGAAGTTTCTTGACATAAGCATCGCATCCCCAAACTTTCAGAAACAATAGCTTAGGTTTCTTGCCAAACCATAATTTATACGGTGTCATCTCAACGGATTTGGATGGTGCCCTATTTAAAGTGAATGCGACAGTTTCCAATGCATATCCCCAAAAAGATAGTGGTAGATTAGTAAGAGACATCATAGATTGCACCATATCCAATAAAGTGCGATTATGATGTTCAAACACATCGTTAGGATGAGGTGTGCCAGGCGGCGTGAGTTGTGAAACAATTCCACATTTTCTTATATGCGTGCCAAACTCGTCACTCAAATATTCTCCTCCACGATCAGATCGCAAGAACTTTATTTTCTTGTCACGTTGATTCTCTACCTCACTCTGAAATTCGTTGAACCTTTCAAAGGTTTCAGACTTGTGCTTCATTAAGTAGGCATACCCATATATTCTTAAGCCATCCGCGAGGGTGAGAACATAACGATAGCCACCGCGATCCTCAATGCTCATTGGACCGCATACATCGGTATGTATTATTTCCAGCAAGTTGGTTGCTCGCTCCATTGTTGCGGAGAACGGAGTCTTGGTCATCTTGCCCATGAGGCATGGTTTGCATGTGTCAAATAATTGAAAATCAAGAGACTCCAAAAGTCCATCTGTATGGAGTTTCTTCATGCGTTTGACACCCATATGACCAAGGCGGCAGTGCCACAAGTATGTGGGACTATCATTATCAACCTTACACTTTTGGTACTCACACCATGAATATGTGTATCATCACGTTCAAGATTCATTAAGAATAAACCATTGACCAGCGGGGCATGACCATAAAACATATCTCTCATATAAATAGAACAACCATTATTCTCAGATTTAAATGAGTAGACATCTCGCATCAAGAGAGATCTTGATACAATGTTCATGCTCAAAGTTGGTACTAAATAAAAATTATTAAGGTTTAAAACTAATCCCGAATGTAGATGTAGAGGGAGCCTGCCGACGGCGATCACATGGACCTGAGAACCATTCCCAACGCTCATCGTCACCTCGTCCTTTGCGAGCCTCCACTTATTCCACAACTCCTGTTTTGATTTACAAATGTGAGCAACTTCACCGGTATCAAATACCCAGGAACTACTACGAGTGCTAGTAAGGTACACATCAATAACATGTATATCATATATACCTTTGATGTTGCCGGCCTTCTTATCCGCTAAGTACTTGGGGCAGTTCCGCTTCTAGTGACCGTTTCCCTTGCAGTAATAGCACTCAGTCTCAGGCTTGGGTCCATTCTTTGAATTCTTCCCGGCAACTGGTTTACCGGGCGCGGCAACTGCTTTGCCGTCCTTCTTGAAGTTCTTTTTACCCTTGCCTTTCTTGAAACTCGTGGTCTTATTCACCATCAATACTTGATGTTCTTTCTTGATTTCCACTTCCGCTGATTTCAGCATTGAATACAACTCGAGAATAGTCTTCTCCATCCCTTGCATGTTGTAGTTCATCACAAAGCTCTTATAGCTAGGTGGAAGCGATTGGAGGATTCTGTCAACAACCGCGTCATCCGAAAGGTCAACTCCCAGCTGAGACAAGCAGTTGTGCAACCCAGACATTCTGAGTATGTGCTTCCTGACAGACCCATTCTCGTCCATCTTACAACTGAAGAACTTGTCAGAGACTTCATATCTCTCGACGTGGGGATGAGCTTGGAAAACCAGTTTCAGCTCTTGGAACATCTCATATGCTCCATGTTGCTCAAAACGCCATTGAAGCCCCTATTGTAAACTATAAAGCATGCCGCACTGAACCATGGAATAATCATCACTACATGACTCCCAGACGTTCAGAATGTCCTGGGCTGCCACGGGAATGGGAGCGTCACCTAGCCGCGCATCAAGGACATATGCCTTCTTGGAAGCAATGAGGATTAGCCTGAAGTTACGAACCCAGTCTGCATAGTTGCTTCCATCATCTTTCAGCTTGGTTTTCTCTAGGAACGCGTTGAAGTTTAGTGGGACATTTGCCTCGGCCACTGGATCTACAATATAGATTGTAAAGACAATTTTAGACTAAGTTCATTATAATTAAGTTCATCAAATCAAATTATTTAATGAACTCCCACTCAGATAGACATCCCTCTAGTCATCCAAGTGATACATGATCCACATTGACTAGGCCTTGTCCGATCATCACGTGAACATCTCGATGTTGATCGTATCCACCATACGAATTATGTACGACCTTTCGGTCTCCCATGTTCCGAGGCCATGTCTGTACATGCTAGGCTCGTCAAGTCAACCTAAGTGTTTTGCATGTGTAAATCTGGCTTACACCCGTTGTATGCGAATGTTAGAATCTATCACACCCGATCATCACGTGGTGCTACAAAACAACGATCCTTCGCAATGATGCACACTTAGGGGGAACACTTTTCTTGAAATTTTAGTGAGGGGTCATCTTATTTACTACCGTCGTTCAAAGCAAATAAGATATAGAAACATGATAAACATCACATGCAAATCATATAGTGACATGATATAGCCATTATCATCTTGCGCCTTCTGATCTCCATCTTCGGGGCACGGCATGATCATCATTGTCACCAGCATGACACTATGATCTCCATAATCATGATCTCCATCATTCTGTCTTCATGAAGTCGTCTCGACAACTATTACTTCTACTACTATGGCTAACGGTTAGCAATAAAGTAAAATAATCACATGGCGTTGCATCTCATACAATAAATTAAGACAACTCCTATGGCTCGTGCCAGTTGTTGTACTCATCGACATGCAAGTCATGAATCCTATTACAAGAACATGATCAATCTCATACATCACATATATATCATCCCATCCTTTTGTCCATATCACATCAGATAGCATACCCTGCAAAAACAAGTTAGACGTCCTCTAATTGTTGTTGCAAGTTTTACGTCGTTGATATGGGTGTCACGCCCAAGATGCGACCCTATCCTCAATTTGGCACGGGGGCCTCGTCAGGGATAGAAGCACATCTCGTCGTGTCGCAAGAATGGATATCGTTACAAGTACATGTACTGAAAAGAAGAGATATATAATAGAACTGGCTTACACTCGCCACAAGCTACATTAGAGTCACATCAGTACATTACATAATCATCATGAAGAAGAGTAGGGTCCGACTACGGACGAAAACAAACGAGAAAATAAGAACGACGTCTATCCTTGCTATCCCAGGCTGCCGGCCTGGAACCCATCCTAGATCGATGAAGAAGAAGAAGAAGAAGAAGCAACTCCAAATGAACAATCAACACACTCGCGTCAAGTAACCTTTACCTGTACCTGCAACTGGTGTTGTAGTAATCTGTGAGCCACAGCGGACTCAGCAATCTCATTTCCAAAGATATCAAGACAAGCAAAGCTTATTAGGTGAGGTAGGTTAAGTGGTGAGGTTGCAGCAACGACTAAGCATATATATATGGTGGCTAACTTACAAGTACAAGAAATAAAGAGGGGGAAGATCTATGCATAGCGGGCGTGAACTACGGTTGATCAAATTAATGATCCTGAACACCTACCTATGTCAAACATAACCCCACCGTGTCCTCGATCAGAGAAGGAACTCACGAAAGAGACAGTCACAGTTACGCAAACAGTTGGCATATTTTAATTATGTTAACTTCGAGTTATCTAGAACCACTGTTAAACAAAATATCCACGTTGCCACATAACCGCTGGCACGGCTTTCCGAAAAGATTTAACCCTGCAGGGGTGCTCCAACTAGTCCATCACAAATTACCACAAGACGCATAGAAATCCTCAATCACGACACTTGCGATCTCGTCGGATTCCTTAGTGGAAAAGCTCAACTCTGAGATTACCCAAAGCATCATCGGAATCTCGATGCACAAGATATCTCGTCAAAGGTAAAACTAATCCAGCAAGGCCGCCCGACGTCTCGACGATCCTGATAGGAGCCGCGTATCTCGTTCTCAGGACACGACGGATGGAACTAGCTACGGGTGCCAAACCTCGAGTTTCCCCATGGTGGCCCTGCAGGCAGACCATTTGGGACCAACACCATCAGCACCGCCCCCCCTGTTTATGTAAAATTACTCCTCGGGTTCATGACGTCCTATGCATCTCAATATTAACAAAATTATTATGTTGGGCAAATATAGAACCAATTTTGGGCCTTAACAGACCAACTTTAATCTAAAACGAATTATCAAGGGAGTCCCCATAACAACCCCGATCGTCTTAGGAGCGCTCATTTATGGAACATAACATCGGTAGCCGAAACTAAGGGGCAAAGGTGGAACAAAACACCAGGCTAGAAAGGCCGAGCCTTCCACCTTTTACCAAGTATATAGGAGCATTAAATTAAATATCATTTAATATGGTGATATAACAAGGAACCCATGTTATCACATGGAGGCAACTACACCTGCAACTAGCAACGCTAACAACATGGTTAAGCAAGCGGTAACATAGCCAATCAGTGGTTTGCTAGGTCGAACAGGTTGAAGGTTATCATGGCATGATTGAGAGGCCGATTTTTAACATGTGGTAGGCAATGAGATATAATTGATAGAAGCGATAAAACTAGCATGGCAATGATAGTAATGGTATTTGGGGAAATGGTCATCTTGCCTGAGATCCCGCTTGGAAGAAGAACAACTCCGTGAAGTAGACGAACCAACGTAGTCGAACGGGTCCTCACATTCCGACACGCTTGCGGAACTCTATCGAGACGGAGGAAACCGGAAACATACATCAACGCATATATTCACCACGACAAATGCATGACATGATGCACACCCTAATATTATGCATGATCAGTTCAAAGATGCAAGGCAGGCATGAAAATTCCCCTCACGCAAACACTACACATTAAGTGAAGCTCGATATGCAACGAGTTGCATATCGACAAAACTCCATGTTTAATTATTTAGTTCACTCCCGATTATTTACACGGCAATATTTAATTGTTGTTAACATGGCAAGGGGTGAAGCGACGGTTCTATGTGGCATCCTAGACGGTTAACACACGAGACTTAGAACGGAGCTACGACACAAGAGACATGCAACACAATATATTATGCCATGAATGCGTCATGCATGCGAGTTCAAACATCACAGGCAAGAAGAGAAAGAAACAGGTGTCGCCACGACGAGCGAGAGGGAACCATGGCGGTAAGACGGAAACGATGCCACGACAACGTTCCTATCCCGATAACTCGTCGAGATATCGTGTCAACGTACTAGGAACGCGTGCGGGAACGGTAAATAAAGTTGGGGTGATCCCGGTTACCGGTTTCCCATGTGTCGGGGCACAACATAAGAGGGACAACGTGCAACGGGCAACATACGGTGCAGACATACATACATCTCACACAACACATGTACACGGTTCATGGCCACGTCTCATCGGTATACCTTCGAAGCGTGCAAACGGAGGGGTTCGGTTTGGTGAAGGAGAACATCGGTCGTCGTGGTCGTAGTGGTAGTCGTGGTCCTCGGGTCTCGTCGATGGTAGTCGTTCTCTCGGCGTCGTGATTCATGGTCTTCACATCGGTAGTCGATCACGTCTCCGTCAATGTTCGGGGTTCGTCGAGGATGTCGTGGTTCACGCGGTCTTGTCGGTCCCATGAAGGAGGGGATGGTGCTTGCGAACTTCGGCGACGGTCCCGAAAGGCGACACAACAACATCTAGCGGGCAGTGGCCAACAACAATTACAACAACTAGCTTCGGCCATAGCACATCAAGCTCGGCAACAACATTAGGCAAACTAGAGCAAGCTATAGCAAGCAGCAAAGCTACTACACCAAGGACGCTAGCAAGCAGCAGCTAGCAAAGCAACTAACTACATGAAGCAGCTACGGCATGCAAAGCAACTACAAGCAGCAAATCGAGCAAGCAGCAGCAAGGCTACGGCCAGCAACAACAACAACACTAGCATCAGCGTCAGGCAGCGGCAACAGCAACAAACAGCCGCAGCTATCGGCGCAGCAACCAAGCACCACAACAAGCTATCGGCAAGCAGGCACATCAGACAACAGAGCAGCGGCAACACCTACAGTAACATCACGAGCAGCAACCTGCGGCAGGCACACAACAACTACACGACAGCAACATGCATCGGCAAGCAGACTTCAGGCCAGCAAGCAACATGCAGCGGGCAAGCAACATCACAGCATAGCACGGCACAACAACCACCGCAACAACTCGAGAGCAACAGCAAGGCCCGCAGCGGCAGCAGGCAGAAGGAGGAGATCGGGAATAAAGCTCTCCATTCCTACCGACGGGCTGCTCGTCGGCACCGGGGCCAAGGAGATCGAGCCGGCGGCTCCTGCACAGAGAGAAGAACACATGGAGATGAGAGGAAGGAATCGAGGGCAGGGGAGGAGGAGAGGGAGGCGCGAGGCGAGGGGAACCTGGTCGCCGACGGGGAGACGGCTCGCAGAGGAGCTGTGGGGTGGCTCGGGCACAGGGGCGGCGCGAGGGGCTCGGGGGCTGGCTGCCATGGACACCGACACGGGAGGAGCCCGGGGGAAGGAAGAGGCGGCGCACGGGGGGGGGGGGGGGGCTTGCGGCGCTGGGGACGGCAAGGCCACGGCGGCGCGACGAGCTTGGGAGACGAGGGCGCAGGAGAGGGAGGCGGCGACGACCCATGGGGATCGGGCAGAGGAGGCCCACGGGAGGACGAGATCAAGGGGAACGGCGCTGCGGGAGGAGAACGAGAGGGACGAGGGGGCGCTAGGGCAGAGGGGCCGGTCCAGCTGGGCCTTGGCCGGCTAGGCCTCTCCCTCTCTTTTGGTTTTGTTTTTTTAATAAAGACACAGAACAAACTTAAAGGAAAAAAATATGTTTTAACAAAATAAAAAAAATGCCTTTTCCTCCTTTAAAAATATACCCCAACTTTTCAAATAGATTGGGCCTTTTAAACAAATAAAAATAAAATCCTTTTGAAGAATAAAATAAAACCTCTTTTATTTAAAGAATAAAATAAAAGCCTTTTAAAAGGGAAAAGAAAATGAAACGGTTTTAAAATAAAACAAAAGGAGAAATAAAATAAAAACCCAAGGGTTGCCCCCACACTTAATAAAAGGACATTTTAAAAGAAGACGAATTTTTAAACGGGGATTAATGACTGAAATCTTTTATGCCACCACAAAAATAGAATAAGAGAGGAGAGAAGGTTTACGTCCTCGGTGCAACAGGGTTTGAAGCGGCTCTGTTGCACCCACTCTCGTCACGCCAACGAACAACGCCACACTCACAAGCACTCACAAGCAACAACACGGAGCACCAAGCAACACCGACAAAACACGGTTGACATGGTGCCATGCATGCTGCGATGATGCAAACTAAATGACGATGCAACAAACGAAAAAATAACCACACGACGGAAACAGAAAGAAAGGGGGATCTTCTGGAACGTCGGTCTCGGGCTGTCACAACTCACCTACACTACAAGAGGATCTCGCCCCGAGATCCAAGAATGAAAGGGGGAGAGGATGAGAAAGCAAGAGGTAAAACTTAGTCGCTTCTTGACAAACGAGTGAAACCAACGATCCTTGAAGGTTGCAAAGAGATGAGGAATGACATGAGAAAGAAGCAAGAATTCACGGACAATTTCGGCAGCACTTCGGTAGGAAAATGGGACAAAAAATTCGATAATAAGAGAGAATTAGACAATATACATAACAAACAACTAAATAGAACAAGGGAACACCATGATCTTGGTAGAACAACATAATAGACCCAAAAGAGCAACATCACAATGCCTCCGAAACAATAGAATAGGAACTAGCTCATACGGAAGAAGAGAATGAAGAGAGAATGACAACTACTAACTCCAATGAACTTGGCAAGCATCCTTGAAATAAGAATTGGACGGAGTTGTTGGAAAAACAACAACGAAAAGAACAAGATAGTAGTGGGCTTATGGAAACCTTTTCAAACTAATGAAGTGACAACCAGCCACTAACAGAACAAGGATTGTTTGGGAGAAACAAGATATGAACAATTCTTACACCAAGAGGATACATTGACAACTTGGATTAATGACAGGCACCATAATAGCAACAATCCATAGGAAAAGCTTTAGGTGAAATCCAAACCAACATAACTCAATGAAGAAACCATGGGTTGCAATATCTCATGATCATAGAATTGGTGGGTTTAATTATCTCATTCTTGAAAGGAAATCTCTTCGAGGCTCGTACCCTAACAAGAATGCTATAATACCACCTCAAAGGATAAAGGAAGAACAAATGCATTGGAAATGCAAGAGAAAGAATGCTTGAGGTACTCCAACAAGAATCTTGTAGAACACTTGAGAATGGATTGAAACCTTGATGAACCACCATGAAGGACCTCCGTATACAAATGAATGATGCGACGATAAGAAGGTAGAAAGAATAAGATTATGACCTTGACAAAATTTAGATGATGCCTCACAAAGAGATACTTAAAAGAACTTGGAACTACGGAAAAGAAAGATAGGCACTTGAGAAAAGAATTGATATCATGAGCCCTCCGGAAGAAGAATTGTAATCTCATGGAAGAAGGAGGGACTATAATAAGAATTATGTTATGCCCATCCTTCATCAAATTAAATTGATGACAAGCAACGGATCTAGCATACAACTTATTCTTCTTGAAAGAACCTTGACGAGATAGAGAGATAAGCACGACCTGAAGCATAATTGAAGGAAGCACCGGTAAGAATTCACAATTGAACGGGGACACCACGAATTAATGGAGATACATGAGAACGAATAGATCATAAGCCACTTGAGAGAAAACTAGAACAAGGCACCGGATAAATGAGAGACGAATGAAGAGACAACAATGGAGAAGAATTGAGGATGAAAGCTGAAAGCGGAGAACGAAGAAGTCTTCTAAAATGATGACCTTCGGAGGATCGAGAATGAAAACAACTCAGAAAAGCACCGGATAGAAAAAAGGGATTACTCATGATTGACAACAATTAAGATGACGACACCAAGCTGAAATGATGGATCTTGTAGATACAGAACCAAGAATGAGAGAAACACTCCTTCGATCTTGAAAGAAGAGAATGATGAGAAGAACACCACCAAGAATTACTGAGACACTACGGAATAAAGAAGAATGAAATGTTGAGCTAAATAAGAGAATTAATTCAAATAGATCGTGAAGAATTAATATGACTGATGGAAATCATACTTACGTCATAGTTGAAAAGATTTAATGATCTCCGGGAAAAGATTAAAAGAGCCAGGAAAGATCCTCGGAAAACATGTGGGTTATGGGCCCACTCAAAGAAACCACCGTAGAAAAGATTTCTTAGAAAGAGAGATATTGCACCGGTATAAGGAAAACTAGATGAAGTTGAGAACCTCGAAATAATGAAAGATCTGAAAACAAGAAACTCTGAGATATCTTCCACACACCGGATAGAACATAGGTGGAAGAATAACAAGAGAGGCTGACAAGAATCTTCAACATGGGAAAGAATTTACAAGGACGAATAGGATATAATGAACATGGACAACTAAATTAAATTCACCGGAAAAGATGACAAGAATGAACAAATATGACACGAATCTCCTGAGAATCTTCACAATGAATCACCGGGTAAGAGAGAAAAGAACAGAGAGCGGAAGCACAGTGAAATGAATGTACTTGGATGAAAACCAATCACTGAAGAAAAAAGGGTGGGAGCGCGGGGAAAACAAAGACAACTTGGAACAGATGAGAAAACTCCGGCAAGAATTGAGAGAATGATCTGCAAAAATTGAAGAGGATTGAATGCACTTGAAGAGAAGCACACCGATTGAATGGGATTGATACGATGACTTCGGTTGAAAAGAATTGATAAGACATTTGATTAAGCAAAAGGATTAGCACCCTCATATGAGTATGAGAACACTACTTAAAAAAGATCTGAAATCACCACTGACATCGAAGCAACTTGAATTACCATATTCAACAAAACAAAGGATGCGGCTCGCAATTAGCCAGAACAAACTCATGAGAAAGATTTCGTCCGATATTTTCGTGGACAGGATCGCACGGGCTCGATTTTATAGTAGCCATCAAGTGCAAGGAAGTGCATCCGACATACGAAGCGTCCTCGAGTCGTAGCAAGCTACAAGGACTCTTTAAGGCACAACGTGTACCGCTGTAAGTCGACCGTAAACAAACGAATCCACTAGATGTCGAACCCCAACCTAACATCATGCATTTGTTGGAAGATTGTCCTATAAGCAACTACTTGAATTCCCACCTATGAATTCCTGAAGTATCTGGTCATGCAATCTGGTACACGGATACAAGGAGTAATAATCACACAACTCCTGTACTAACCCGTCACCTGTATCACATCCGTCAACACACAACCAGAATCTCTGACCCTTCATCTACAACAGACCCTCATGATTACAACGATACAAAGTATGGCAGTACTCCCGAACAATCTGCACCAGTACTGGGGACATCGGGGTTATCTCGCCACTACTAGTATTCAAGCAATTACGAACATCCTTCGTCCTGAGATATTAAGAAATCTGAATGATAACGATGTGCTCGAGAATCCCCTGGAGCTCAACTCCCCGGAAGAAAATCAAGTCAGACAGGAGGCACCAAGACAGAACTTCGTCACATCGGCATCATATAGATTCCAAAAATATCCGCATGATCCTAAAAAACTTTTGAGTGAGAAAAGGTGTAGAATTAAATTATTACGTCAAGTTTCCTCACCAGAGCATAGAAGAGGAGAAAAAAGAATCCTACTCTCCGATATATAACTGGACTCAAAGCAGTTTTTCACTAGACTCGACTCGGCCAAGTTCGATCAATCAAGGGGCTCCTAGGTCGGTACTGCTCTGATACCAACTTGTCACACCCAAGATGTGACCCTATCCTCAATTTGGCACGGGGGCCTCGTCAGGGCTAGAAGCGCATCTCGTCGTGTCGCAAGAATGGATATTGTTACAAGTACATGTACTGAAAAGAAGAGATATATAATAGAATTGGCTTACACTCGCCACAAGCTACATCAGAGTCACATCAGTACATTACATAATCATCATGAAGAAGTGCAGGGTCCGACTACGGACAAAAACAAACGGGAAAAGAAGAACAACGTCCATCTTTGCTATCCCAGGCTACCGGCCTGGAACCCATCCTACATCGATGATGAAGAAGAAGAAGAAGCAACTCCAAATGAAAAATCAACGCGCTCGTGTCAAGTAACCTTTACATGTACCTGCAACTGGTGTTGTAGTAATCTATGAGCCACAGGGGACTCAGCAATCTCATTTCCAAAGGTATCAAGACTAGCAAAGCTTATTAGGTGAGGTAGGTTAAGTGGTGAGGTTGCGGCAGCGGCTAAGCATATATATATATGGTGGCTAACTTACGAGTACAAGAAATAAAGAGGGCAAAGATCTATGCATAGAGGGCATGAACTACGGTTGATCAAATGAATGATCATGAACACCTACCTACGTCAGACATAACCCCACCGTGTCCTCGATCGGAGAAGGAACTCACGAAAGAGACAGTCACGGTTACACACACAGTTGGCATATTTTAATTAAATTAACTTCGAGTTATCTAGAACCCGTGTTAAAAAAAATATCCACGTTGCCACATAACCGCGGGCACGGCTTTCCGAAAATATTTAACCCTGCAGGGGTGCTCCAACTAGTCCAGCACAAATTACCACAAGCCGCATAGAAATCCTCAATCACGACACTTGCGATCTCCTCGGATTCCTTAGTGGAAAACCTCAACTCTGAGATTACCCAAAGCATCACCGGAATCCCGATGCACAAGATATCTCGTCAAAGGTAAAACTAATCCAGCAAGGCCGCCCGACGTGTCGACGATCCCGATAGGAGCCACATATCTCGTTCTCAGGACACGACGGATGGAACTAGCTACGGGTGCCAAACCTCGAGTTTCCCCATGGTGGCCCCGCAGGCAGACCGTTTGGGACCAACACCATCAGCACTACCCCCCTGTTTATGTAAAATAACTCCTCAGGTTCATGACGCCCTATGCATCTCAATAATAACAAAATTATTATGTTGGGAAATGTAGAACCAATGTTGGGCCTTGCCAGACCAGCTTTAATCTAAAACGAATTGTCAAGGGGGTCCCCATAACAACCCCGATCGTGTTAGGACTGCTCATTTATGGAACATAACACCGGTAGCTGTAACTAAGGGGCAAAGGTGGAACAAAACACCAGGCTAGAAAGGCCGAGCCTTCCACCTTTTACCAAGTATATAGGTGCATTAAATTAAATAGCATTTAATATGGTGATATAACAAGGAACCCATGTTATCACATGGAAGCAACTACACCTGCAACTAGCAATGCTAACAACATGGTTAAGCAAGCGGTAACATAGCTAATCAGTGGTTTGCTAGGTCGAACAGGTTGAAGGTTATCATGGCATGATTAAGAGGATGATATTTAACATGTGGTAGGCAACGAGACATAATTGGTAGAAGAGATAAAACTAGCATGGCAATGATAGTAATGGTATCTGGGGAAATGGTCATCTTGCTTGAGATCCCGTTTGGAAGAAGAACAACTCCGTGAAGTAGACGAACCAACGTAGTCGAACGGGTCCTCACATTCCGACACGCTTGCGGAACTCTATCGAGACGGAGGAAACCGGAAACAAACATCAACACAGATATTCACCACGACAAATGCATGACATGATGCACACCCTAATATGATGCATGATCAGTTCAAAGATGCAAGGCAGGCATGACAATTCACCTCACGCAAACACTACACATTAAGTGAAGCTCGATATGCAACGAGTTGCATATCGACGAAACTCCACGTTTAATTATTTAGTTCACTCCCGATTATTTGCACGACAATATTTAATTGTTGTTAACATGGCAAGGGGTGAAGCGACGGTTCTACATGGCATTCTAGACGGTTAACACACGGGACTTAGAAAGGACTTACGACACAAGAGACATGCAACACAATATATTATGCCATGAATGCGTCATGCATGCGAGTTCAAACATCATGGGCAAGAAGAGAAAGAAATAGGTGTCGCCACGGCGAGCGAGAGGGAGCCATGGCGGCAAGACGGAAACGATGCCACGACAACGTTCCTATCCCGATAACTCATCGAGATATCGTGCCAACGTACTGGGAACGCGTGCGGGAACAGTAAATAAAGATGGGGTGATCTCGGTTACCGGGTTCCCATGTGTCGGGGCACAACATAAGAGGGACAACGTGCAACGGGCAACATACGGTGCAAACATACACACATCTCATACAACACATGTACACGGTTCATGGCCACGTCTCATCGCTACACCTTCGAAGCGTGCAAACGGAGGGGTTCGGTTCGATGAAGGAGAACAACGGTCGTCGTGGTCGTAGAGGTAGTCGTGGTACTCGGGTCTCGTCGACGGTAGTCGTTCTCTCGGCGTCGTGGTTCACGATCTTCACATCGGGAGTCGATCACGTCTCCGTCGATGTTCGGGGTTCCTCGAGGATGTCGTGGTTCACGCGGTCTTGTCGGTCCCATGAAGGAGGGGATGGTGCTTGCGAACTTCAATGACGGTCCCGAAAGGCGACACAACAACATCTAGCGGGTAGTGGCCGACAACAACTACAACAACTAGCTTCGGCCACAGCACATCAAGCTTGGCAACAACATTAGGCAAACTAGAGCAAGCTACAGCAAGCAGCAAAGCTACTACACCAAGCACGCTAGCAAGCAGCAGCTAGCAAAGCAACTAACTATAGCAAGCAGCTACGGCATGCAAAGCAACTACAAGCAGCAAATCGGGCAAGCAGCAGCAAGGCTACGACCAGCAACAGCAACAGTACTAGCAACAGTGTCAGGCAGCGGCAACAGCAACAAGCAGCCGTAGCTATCGGCACAGCAACGAATCAACACAAGCTATCGGCAAGCAAGCACATTAGACAACAGAGCAGCGGCAACACCTACAGTAATAGCACGAGCAGCAACCCGCGGCAGGCACACAACAACTACACGACATCAACATGCATCGGCAGGCAGACTTCAGGCCAGCAAGCAACATGGAGCGGGCAAGCAACAGCGCAGCATAGCACGGCACAGCAACCACCGCAGCAACTCGGCAGCAACAGCAAGGCCCACAGCGACAGCAGGCAGAAGGAGGACATCGGGAACGGAGCTCTCCATTCGTACCGACGGGCTGCTCGTCGGCACCGGGGCTGAGGAGATCGAGCCGACGGCTCCTGCACAGAGAGAAACACACAGGGAGATGAGAGGAAGGAATCGAGGGCAGGGGAGGAGGATAGCGAGGCGGAGGAGAGGGGAACCTGGTCGCCGGCGGGGCGACGGCTCGCAGAGGAGCTCCGGGGCGGCTCGGGCACAGGGCGGCACGAGGGGCTCGGCGGCTGGCTGCCATGGACACCGACACGGGAGAAGCCCGGGAGAAGGAAGAGTCGGCGCGGGGGATAGCGAGGCCACGGTGGTGCGGCGAGCTCGGGAGACCAGGGCGCAGGAGAGGGAGGCGGCGACGACCCATGGGGATCGGGCAGAGGAGGCGCACGGGAGGATGAGACCAAGGGGAACGGCGCTGCGAGAGGAGAACGAGAGGGACGAGGGGGCGCTAGGGCAGAGGGGCCGGTCCAGCTGGACCTTGGCCGGCTGGGCCTCTCCCTCTCTTTTGGTTTTGTTTTTTTAATAAAGACAGAGAACAAACTTAAAGGAAAAAAATATGTTTTAACAAAATAAAAAAAATGCCTTTTACTCCTTTAAAAATATACCCCAACTTTTAAAATAGTTTGGGCCTTTTAAACAAATAAAAATAAAACCCTTTTGAAGAATAAAATAAAACCTCTTTTATTTAAAGAATAAAATAAAAGCCTTTTAAAAGAGAAAAGAAAATGAAACGGTTTTAAAATAAAACAAAAAGGAGAAATAAAATAAAAACCCAAGGGTTGCCTCCACATTTAATAAAAGGACATTTTAAAAGAAGACGAATTTTTAAACGGGGATTAATGACTGAAATCTTTTACGCCACCACAAAAATAGAATAAGAGAGGAGAGAAGGTTTATGTCCTCGGTGCAACAGGGTTTGAAGTGGCTCTATTGCACCCACTCTCGTCACCCCAACGAACAACGCCATACTCACAAGCACTCACAAGCAACAACACGGAGCACCAAGCAACGCCGACAAAACACAGTTGACATGATGCTATGCATGATGCGATGATGCAAACTAAATGACGATGCAAGAAACAAAAAAATAACCACACGACGGAAACGGAAAGAAAGGAGGATCTTCTGGAATGTCGGTCTCGGGCTGTCACAATGGGTGTCTCGCAATAACATTTCTTACCTACGTCACAACCACAACGGTGATATGCCAATTGCTATCTACCCTTCATAAGGAACCGCTTCATCGAATCCGATCTGACTAAAGTGGGAGAGACAGACACCCGCTAGCCACCTTATGGAACAAGTGCATGTCGGGCAGTGGAACCAGTCTCACGTAAGAGTACGTGTAAAGTCGGCCCGGGCCGCTTCATCCCACGATGTCACCGAATCAAGATAAGACTAGTAACGATAAGCAAATTGACCAAATCATCACCCACAACTTACTTGTGTTCTATGCGTGCATGGAATCTACGCATAGACCTGGCTCTGATGCCACTGTTGGGGATCGTAGTAATAATTCAAAAAAATTCCTACGTCACACCAAGATCATCTAAGAGAAACCAGCAATGATTGAGGAATAGCATCTTCATACCGTTGAAGATCGCAAAGCGGAAGCATTACTATGAACGCAGTAGATGGAGTCGTACGCGCGGCGATCCGATCCAAACACCGAACGTTCAGTGTCTCCGAGTTCAACACACCTACAACCTGGGGACGTCTCCTCCTTCTTGATCCAGCAAGGAGGGAGGATAAGTTGAGGGAGAACTCCGGTAGCACGATAGCATGGTAGCGATGGAGTTCGTGTCTTTCCCGCAGGGCTTCGCCAAGCACCGCGGATGAGGAGAGGTGGAGAGTTAGGGCTGCGCCGAGGGAGAGAGATGTGTGTTTGAAGCCCTCCCAATACCTCCGGTATTTATAGGAGGGAGGGATAGGGCGTGCGGCCACCCCTAGGGAAACCCCAGGTGGTGAGGCGGCCCTAGGGGGAGGAGGAGCGGCACTCTAGGGGGTGGCTTGCCACCCAAGGCAGCCACCACGCCCTAGGGTTTGGCCTCCTTGGCCTCCTTATGCGCCTAGGTACTCCTCCTTGGCTTGCACCAGCCCACTAGTGGTTGGTTCCCTTCTCCTTTCAGCCCATGCAGCCCTACGCGATAGGTGGACCTTCCGGTGGAACCCCGGTACCCTTTCGGTGGTCCCGGTATAATACTGATAAACCCCGAAACTTTCTCAGCGACTGAAACTGGACTTCCCATATACAAATCTTTACCTCCAGACCATTCCGAATCTCCTCGTGACATCTGGGATCTCACTCGGGACTCTGAACAACCATCAGTAACCACATATATGATTCCCATAAGAACTCTTGCATCACTGAACCTTAAGTGTGTCGACCCTACGGGTTCGGGAACCATGCAGACTTGAGAGAGGCACCTCTCCGGCCAATAACCAACAGTGGGGGTTGGATATCCATGTTGGCTCCCACATGTTCCATGATGAACTCATCGGATGAACCACGATGTTGAGGATTCACTCAATCCCGTATGCAATTCCCTTTGTCTACCGGTATGACACTTGCCTGAGGTTTGATCGTCGGTACCACTATACCTTGTTCAATCTCATTACCGGCAAGTATCTTTACTCATTCCGTAACACATCATCCCATGGCTAAATCCTTAGTCACATTGAGCTCATTATGATGATGCATTACCGAGTGGGCCCAGAGATACCTCTCTGTCACACGGACAGACAAATCCCAGTCTCAATTCGTACCAACCCAATAGACACTTTCGGAGATACCTGTAGTGCACCTTTATAATCACCCACTTGCGTTGTGAAGTTTGATACACCCAAAGCACTCCTACAGTACGGGAGTTGCACAATCTCATGCTCTAAGGAAATGATACTTGACATTATAAAAGCTCTAGCAGACGAACTACACGAGCTTGCGCTCTACTTAGGATTGGGTCTTGTCCATCAAATAATTCTCCTAATGATGTGATCCCGTTATCAATGACATCCAATGTCCATGGCTAGGAAACCTTGACAATCTATTTATCAACAAGCTAGCCAACTAGTGGCTCACTAGGACATGTTGTGGTCTATGAATTCACACATGTATTACGGTTTCCGGTTAATACAATTGTAGCACGAATAATAGACAATTATCATGAACAAGGAAATATAATAATAACCACTTTATTATTGCCTCTAGGGCATATTACCAACAAACTTTGGGTTTAGGATTTGGATGCACAAGCAGCATTCCCGCTTAGTACTAGTGAAGTCTAGCAAACAGATTGAGAAGAGCCCAACTAAGGAACAAAAATCATCATAAGTTAACGTTAAACATAACTAACACGGAATAATGCAACACAAGTAGGATGTAATTTCATAGCATAATTATTGACTTCATGTGCATGCATAGGTAATCACAAACCTTAACACCAGTATTCTTACTAGAGCATAATTACTCATGAACATAACTAACATATTACTATCTCCATATCGCAAAACTATTGCAAAGAATAAAGTTTAATATCCAATGATCTTCATGAAAGTTTTTTTACTATATATTTCATGGACATTCATCACTTTGGGACTAATTTTCATTTAAAGTAAATTGCCAATTAAAATAGCAACCTCTCAAAGAAATATAAGTGAAGCATGAGAGCACAAGTTTCTTTAAAGTTTTAACCTCTCAAAATTATATAAGTAAATCAAGAGAGGATTTCTTTAAAACTCCAAAGACTCTGAAAATAATCTAAGTGAAGCACGAGAACAAATTTGTTCAAAATAATAGCACCAACGTGCTCATAAAGATATAACTAAAGTACTTGATCAATTCCATGGCTCAAAACAATTTAAGTGAAGCATAAAGAGCGATTCTAACAAATCATAGCATAATTTAGCTCTCTCAAATGGGTGTGTCAAGCAAGGTTTATTATGACAAAATAACCAGCAAATAAATCAAAGACAAAAATGATACAAGACGCTCCAAGCCAAACTCATGATATGTGAGGAATAAAAATATAGCTCCAACAAAAATCACCGATGGTTTCTAGAAGAAAGAGGGGATGCCTTCCGTGCATCCCCAAGCTTAGCTGCTTGGTAATGCTTAGATATTGCCTTGGGGTGCCATGTGTCATCCCCAAACTTAGGCTTTTATAACTGCTTATTCCATCATTCGTAATGATCTCACTCAAAACTTGAAAACTTCCATCACACAGAACTCAACAAAATTTTGTGAGATCAGTTAGTATAAGAAAACCAAACTTTACTATAGGTACTGTTGGGGATATAGCCTATGGGTAACCTTGCCTTAATGGGCCGGGTCACCAAAGGGGTGACTCACCATTAGTTGCGTGTCCATGGCCCAGGAGTTGAAGGACGGTTCAAGAGATCGTGCGGATGATGGGTTATTAAGGAAGCTCCTGATCATGGAGGACACGACGACTTAGAGATAAGGAAAACCACAAAGAGTAGAATGGCAGGACTTTGTAAACACTAGGGCCTCGACCTGTATATAAAGGCGAGTCCCAGGGATAGGTCAAGCGAGTTAGAGAGAATCGAGAACTAGGTCAGGCGAGTTACGCCCTCCTTGTAATCGAAACCACCATTAATCCACACAAAGCAGGATGTAGGGTTTTACCTCCTCACGAGGGGCCGAACCAGGGTAAATCTGAGTCTTGCTTTTGCTCACCCCCTTCGAGTCGCCACCAAGGTGCGATGGTTCCATCTCTAAGTCCTTTCACGAGGACATCTACCGTGACAAAACCATGCCAGTTGGCGCCCATCGTGGGGCTAGCGCACTGTGGAGTTGAGTTCTCGAAGGGAGCCCCACCAGGGTTAGAAAGCTATGCGGTTGGCATCATGACTAAGAGCCGCAGCGGGAAGTACTACATCGACAACTCGCTGTGGGAGCCGGAGGCCGATTCCGTCGAATCTGGCTACCGAGTCCCCTTCGGCAAGATCAACGTATTCATTGGCATGATCGGGACACCTGTGCCTGAGCCGGACATCTCCACCGACATTGTCGAGCCGGCCAGGTACGTCCTCCCCGTTACACGGCGGGGCAGGAGTCGCCATGTTTTCGTCAGCTTTACGCAGCGAGACGAAGTGGCAGGCCAGGAAATCAGCCCTGTCAATTCTGATGGCGAGTCATCCATGGGCGAGACGGAATCGATCCACCCTCTTAAGGAAGAACAGGTCGGGGGGCTGTCGTTGGCAATGGATCCCGAGGTCTTAGAGAGGTCTCACCGGCAAATCGCTATCTACATGGTGGGGTCAGCGCAGCCTCAACAGAACCTAACTGGCAATAACGATACCGGGGGAACATCCAAACCCCCAGCGCAAACCATGACAGAGCTGGCGGCGAAGATCGCCAGCCTCATGACAACCACAATCATGTCCGAAAATTAGGAATCTGTCAACGCCGAGCTAACTAAGCTGCGGGAGGCAATGGCCAAGGCCCAGCGGGACATGAAAGCGGAAGCCGGAAGAATTGACACGCAGCGAGCCGCGGTCGCAGTGGAGACGCAGCGACTGAACACTGAAGGCTAGTGGCTCGAGAGACAGCAGTGCGCGTCTGACGCTGTTCACCAAAGGAGGCACAATGGGCGCATCCCGACTGACTTACACCCAACTCGCCTTTTCGACACTCCGTGCACCCCCGGGACGGGACCATATCGGCCTTTAAAAACCATCCCGAGGGGAGGAGCGGTTCCACCGCCGCCTCAGCCAATGGATGCCCATGCGACTCGTTTCTAGACGCCATAGGTTCACTTCTCGAATCTCGTGGACAATGTGCTGGTAGCAACCCGCCACCTGGAGTCCCTTCCGATCTACGGAAACACCCCGGCCGAGATAGAAGCCAGAAACGCCATCGAGATGCTAAAGACGGTCGTGGTTCAGCACACACAGTATTCTCATAGCCTCGATCGGCTACACTCCACGCCTCACGCAAGTCACATCAGAAGTCGCCATGAGGACTTCCCCACAATAACCAGTGGGCCGCAGCGACTCCCTCAACACGACCCGCTCGGGATGCCCGACACACGGGCTCAGGATATTGTGGATGTAGCGCGAGCCGTATGACACATGGAGCCAACAGCTGCGGCGGGTGAGGCCTACCCGGCTTACATACCATCACCTCCCGCGCCCCTGGACGTTGGGGGAAAGCACATTGGGGTATCATGTCTCGCCCCAGCTTTGTGCAACGAGCGCATGCCGAAGGACTTCAAAGGGCCCAGGAAGGTTCCCAACTACTCGCCGGATCTCGAACCCCCGTCATGGATCGAGAGCTACACACTCGCGATGGGTATGCTTGACGTAAGCGAGGCGGTCTGTGCTAAATACTTCACCATGGTGCTTGAAGGGACGGCACGCACGTGGCTGAAAAACATGCCACTCAATTCCATCAACACTTGGGCGGAGCTGAAGGAGCGCTTCATCTAAAACTTCAGAGGGGCCTGCAAGCGCCCAATAACTATCGTCGATCTGCAGCACTGCATCCAGCGGCCGGATGAGTCGGCCCACCATTGGACCCGGCGAGTCGCGGAAGTTATTCATTCATCGGAAGGCATTACGAGCCTCCGGTAATTAAGCTAGGGAGACTTAAGAGAAAGGTACAGGACATGGGTGAGCTAATGGACACCCTTACCAGGTATGCTGAGTCGGATGACACCAAGGATCCTGGAGAGGGCGACGACAAAATTTCTGCCGCCAGGAAGGGCGAGCTACACAAGGGCCATTCCCAGTTTCAAAACCAGGGCAACAACCACCATGGCGGGCATGGCAAGAAGAGGCAACAGGAAGGCCCTACGAAATTTGTTGCTAATACTAAACCGGCAACACAAACCCACGTCAGAAGAAGCGGGGCTTTAGTGGGAAGAAACTACGTAATTACCACGAAATGCTTAAAGTCCCGTGCCCGCAGCACGCCATGGCCGAAGGACCGGCGACTCACTCATGGGAAGACTGCTACATGATGCAAAAATTTCGGGCCGAGGCGCTCAGGAGAAGTCAAGGCGGCAAGCAGGGCCAGCGACAGGAGCAACCCAGCGCGTCCGGGTCACGACAGGTCACGTTCGGGGGCTTTCCTAACCAAGGACCACAGGGCGGGTCGCAGCCCAATGCTGGCCAGTACCAAGTTCATAACCAGCAGTACCACCCACCGGGAGTGTTCCAACAACCCCCCCCTCCCCCCCCCCCCCCCGCAAGGAGACCCCCAGCGGCAGGAGGATCGGGGCGGGTTCCAAAATAACCCCAAACAATTGAATAGTGGGCATACCACGTTTCACCACCAACACGTGTAAGCGGGATCATAAGGTGAAGCATAGAACTTTCGTAGCTGAGCCGACGCTCCCCCGATACATTGACTGGTCTGAGCAATCCATAACATGGAGCAAGGAAGACCATCCATCCCGAGTGGACAACCCTGGCGACTTAGCCTTGGTCGTGGCTCCCCAGGTCGGGGGATACACCCTCTCCAAGGTCCTCATGGACGGAGGCAACAACATCAACATTCTATATTTCAATAGTTTCCGGCGGATGAACCTGTTGGAGAAAGACCTGATGCCATCATCCACGGTTTTCCACGGCATTGTTCCCGAGAAGTCTGCATACCCGATTGGGCAGATTATGCTTAACGTGGCTTTTGGCACGGAGTCGAACTACAGGAGCGAGTCCCTCCTGTTTGAAGTGGTCAAATTCAAGAGCCATTATCATGCGCTATTTGGACAGCCGGCGTATGCCAAATTCATGGCACGCCCATGCTATGTTTACCTCAAGCTCAAGATGCCTGGACATAAGGGCCCTACTACCGTCCACGGCGACAGGAAGATAGCCCAAGAGTGTGAAGAAGGATATGCGGCTTATGCCGAGTCGGCTTGCGCGGCTGAGGAACTCAAGTTTCACCAATCCAATGTCGACCCGGCAGACATGATGCCACTCAAAAGGCCGACCATCGATTCTGAGCCGCCGCTCAAGTTTAAACCAACGGACAACACCAAGGTTATCTACTTTACCCCAGGCGACTCCACCAAGCAGTTCACTATTGGGGCGGGTCTCGACCCCAAATAGGAACGCGCGCTCATCGAATTCATATGTGAGATCGGGACATCTTTGCATGGAAACATTCTAACATGCCGGGTGTACCGAGAGAATTTGCTGAGCACCATCTTAATACTGACCCTATAGTTAAGCCAGTTCGACAGTACCTCCGCAGGTTTAACAAAGAACGTCGTAAGGCGATCGGAGAGGAAGTAGCCCGGCTCCTTGCCGCTGGGTTCATCATCGAGGATTTCCATCCCGAATGGCTGGTTAACCCGGTCCTGGTGCTCAAGAAGAATGGCACTTTCCGCATGTGCATTGATTACACCGACCACAACAGAGCATGTCTGAAGGATCCTTTCGCCCTTCCCCGCATTGATGAGATTATTGATTCAACGGCGGGTTGCGAACGTCTGTGTTTCTTGGACGCTTATTCAGGATACCATCAGATAAAGATGGCGGTGGCAGACCAGGAGAAGACAACCTTCATCACCCCATTCGGAGCTTTCTGTTACGTGTCCATGCCATTTGGGCTCAAGAGTGCGGGGGCGACTGACCAGCGCTGCATCCAAAACTGCTTACACAGCCAGATAGGCCGTAACGTCCATGCTTATGTGGACGACATCGTGGTCAGGTCCCACCGCAAGGAGTCGCTCTTGGAGGATCTCAAGGAAACCTTCGACAACCTGCGCATTTACCAGATGAGGCTTAACCCCACCAAGTGTGTTTTTGGTGTCCCTGCGGGGAAGTTATTGGGTTTCTTGGTATCAGAGCGTGGCATTGAGGCCAACCCCGACAAAATTGAGGCAATTAGCTCGCTTGGGAAACCAGCCAATGTTAACCAGGTGCAGCGCATGGGGGGTCAAATCGCGGCCTTGAGCCGCTTCATAAGTCGCCTTGGGGAAAAGGCCATCCCTTTCTATCAGCTGCTCAATAAAACTGATCGTTTCGTATGGACGAACGAAGCTAATGAAGCCTTCGAAGCCTTGAAGCGACAATTAGCTAACTCGCTAGTGTTGGAAGCTCCGGCAGACAAGGAACCTATGCTCCTGTACATTGCAGCTAATTCCAAAGCGGTCAGCGTGGCAGTAGTTGTCGAGTGAAAGGAAGAAGGAAAGGAGTACCCGGTCCAGCGACCGGTGTATTTCATCAGCAAGGTCCTCACCCTCTCCAAGCAACGCTACCCACATTGGCAAAACTTGGTTTTTGGGGTGTTCATGGCGAGTCGAAAGCTGAAACATTACTTCCACGAACACCCGATCACGGTCGTCAGCTCTGCCCCCCTCGGCGACATCATACAGAATCGAGAGGCTGCTGGACGGATTGCTAAGTGGGCCATCAAGCTCGGATCCCATCAGGTGCGATATACGCCTCAAACGGCCATCAAATCTCAAGCACTCGTGGACTTCGTCAATGATTGGACCGAGTTACAAATCCCTGAGGAGAGACCAGATCTTACGTACTGGACCATCTATTTCGATGGGTCCACACAGTTGGAAGGCTCGGGGGCTGGTGTGGTGACAACTTCGCCTCAAGGTGACAAATTTTGCTATGTCCTTCGGCTCATGTTTCCATGTACCGATAATGCAGCAGAATATGAAGCTTTGCTCCATGGTTTGTGACTCGCCAAAGAGATGAATCTCACACGAGTGAGATGTTTGGGCGATTCAGATCTGGTGGCACAACAGGTTTTTGGCACCTGGGATTCATGAGACCATCTGATGGCGGCTTACAGACGAGCTGTGTCAGATGTGGCGGGTCACTTCAACGGTTATCAAGTGGATCACTTCGACCGACGGCTTCATGAAGCAGCGGTCGCTCTTTCCCGCCTTGGTTCACATCATAAGCCAGTTCCTCCCAATGACTTTTTGGATGTATTACATAATCCTTCAGTGAAACTGCCTTCGGAGGAGGATTTAGCAGTACCGGACCCCGAGTCTCAACTCATGGCGGCTCTTCATGCCACTCCAGACTGGGCGATCCCTTACATGGCGTACCTCACCAGAGGCGAGTTACCGGCCGACGAGTTGCTCGCTCGCCAAATCGTCCGTCGGTGTAAATCCATGGTCATACACAATGGCGAGTTACACAATTGAAGCACCTCGGGGGTATTTCAAAGATGCGTCTCTTCTGAAGAAGGGTGTACGATCCTCAATGAGATCCACGCGGGCGACTGTGGTCATCATGCTGGGTCCCGATCCTTGGTTTCTAAAGCCTTCAGACATGGGTTTTATTGGCTAACAGCTCACGCAGACGCAGAGGAGATCATTCGCCGATGTGATGGCTCCCAAAAGTTTGGACGCCAGATGCATGTGTCGGCTCAGGAATTGCGTATGATACCAATCACTTGGCCGTTTGCAGTCTGGGGGCTTGATATGATCGGTCCCATCAAGATGTCTTCCACCAAAAAGACTCACCTATTGGTGGCGGTTGACGAATTTACCAAGTGGGTGGAGGCGGAACCTGTTAGCAGTTGTGACGCTGATACGGTCGTCAAATTCTTGAAGAAACTGATTTTCAGATTCGGTTACCCTCATAGTATCATTACTGACAATGGTACTAACATATCCAAAGGTGCAATGCAAGAGTTCTGTTCACGAGAGCATATCCGGCTTGATGTTTCCGCGGTTGCGCATCCCCAGTCTAATGGACAGGCAGAGAGGGCGAAACAGGAAATATTGCGGGGGATTAAGCCTCGGCTCATGGTACCTTTGGAACGTACACCAGGATGTTGGGTAGAGGAGTTGCCATTAGTATTATGGAGTATCAGGACGATTCCAAACCGCTCCACGGGTTTTACTCCTTTCTTTCTGGTCTGCGGGGCAGAAGCGGTGTTACCAAGTGGCATCAAACATGATTCCCCACGAGTCGCCGCCTACGTGGAACAGGACAACGAGTTGGCGCGACAAGACTCGCTGGACGCCTTGGAGGAGGAACGTGACTTGGTCGCGTCACGGTCGGCGATTTACCAACAGGACTTGCGACGACGTTACCATAGTCGCCGGGTCAAGAGCCGAGCTTTCCAAGAAGGCGACTTAGTGCTTCGTTTGACTCAAGATCATGCTAGTATGCACAAGCTATCACCTCCATGGGAAGGACCGTTTGTCATCAGCAAGAACCTTCGGAACAACTCATACAATTTTGTGGATCTTCTCCCGGATCGGCCAACTACAGAGGTTGAGACAACTCGCCCCTGGAACATAGCCCATCTGCGGGCTTACTACACTTAGAGCCATGAGCTCCCCCTTTTTCCTTTACATGTTTTCAGAAAATTGTAATCTATGAATTATGAAAGCAATAAAGCCGGCACCCCCGAATTTCGGGGTCCTTTGCCATTTCAGCTTTTGAAAGCATGAGTCTTTATTGTTCTATAAGTCGCCCAAACATGGACGCTATCAAAGTCAAAGAGTGTAAGTTGCCATGCTGCACTTGCTTCAAAAATGGGCTTTGATAAACGCCAAAGAGGACCAACGTTGCCACGTTGCACAGTTCAAACATAGGCGCCTTATATGGTTTTAAGAATCAAGCCAGCTTACTTGGGGGCTACTAGTCCCCAAGTCGTTTTGTAGTAAGAGCGTATACGCTTCAGTAATCCTATGCCTAGTTTCTTCCTAAATCATAGGTCACTTGGGGGCTTCCACTCATTGAGTTCAACTTGAATACCCTCTTGGCTAGCAAAAAATTACCGCATTACAAATGGTTATACTGGACTATGTGTTGAACAAGTCGCCACATGGACCTATGTACTCAGGGCGAGTCAATCCGTTATTTGGACCCTGAACTCACCCTGGTTAAAACATAAAAGGTATCGGCCAGAGTCACACATGGGAAATAGAGAAACCATTGGTTCATTGAACCTGCTTCACATAAGCCTGACTCGCGCCTGATGAGCCGGTCTAAAACCAACAAGGCTTTTTTGCAAAAGCTTCTTAAGGGTAACACTAGAGTTTTGCAAACTCGTCTTATCCTATCGAAACTCACTGAGTTGATAATTTTGTTACTTCTTGATGACAAGATCACAAGGTTTCTTAACATATCTTTGAGTCGGCTTTGATTATAACTCGCCCCGGCTCATATTTCTTGGCATAACCCGGGGGCTGATTTATTTCTTGCCATACCCCGGGGGCTAATTTATTTCTTGCCATGATCTAGGGGGTTGGTTTATTCCTGGCCATACACTTACTAACTCGGCTGCTGTTTTTCCTAACATACCAGGAAATTTTTTTGTTTGTCACATTGAGACATTCCTTGGTTTATCAAATATTGCAGGCAAGTCATGCATAGATTCAGGGATTACCAGTTGTTCCATCAAAAAACAATACGACATACTTGGTGTTTCACACACACTAACAAGGCTATTACATGGCTCGCATGGCCAGAATGGGTGTCATCCCCCAGTGAAGGAAGGATCCATGGGCGAATCAGGCCTCCGCCGAGTCACCTTGCCTTGAGCTCTCCCCGCCTTCGATTCGTAAGTCACCCAGCTTCCAGTTACACTTGGACAAGGCAACGAACTCGTATTCATCATCAAGGAAGAGAGATAGGTCCATGTCAAGATCAAAAGGTTTCTTGGGCCGACTAGGAACCGGGCTAGCAGTTTCATATGAAGGAGGCATCACCTTCTTTTTGTTCTCGTCATAGGCGGCTTGGTATTTGTTCAGATCTAAACTGGCTGCCAGTTGAGTCTCCGCATAGCGAGATTCTACGATGGTTCGGTGATAGTCCACCTCGGTGAATTCTGACATGTCATCTTTCAGCTTGGGGTAGCCGCCGGATGTTTCTTCGGTTTTGAGCTCAGGGGCATACGCTAAGCACCGACTCAGGGTGTTCAACACTCCCTTTCGGGCGGCTGATCTTTTTAATTCCTCTATCTGAGGAGGCAATGTAGACAAGAAGCTGAGCATCTGCTTGATGGTCATGACTGGTCCCTTGTTGCCCATCACTGCCTTTATCGTCAGCACGCCCCCGGTGTATAGCTGTTCAGCGAAGGTATACATGGCTTTTAACTTAAGCAGGCAGTCGTCTGGAAGATTGGCAGCTCGCGCACCTGCAAAGGGTACATCAGTATTTGATAATTTTTGATACCAGATTAGTTAATCAAACAGTCAAAGGATAACGCTTACCAAACATGGCGACTGTCATATTGGACACATGCTTTTTTAAGCCAGTTAGATCTTGTTGGACGGCTTCCAATTTCTCCTCAGCCTGCTTAGCACGCTAAAGAATGGCGGCTTGATCGGCCTTGGCTTTCTTCTCAAAAATTTTCTGGCCAACCTTCATCTTCTCCAGCTCAGCCTGCAGTAAGTGGAATTTCTTCTCCAACTCGGAGTATGCATCCTGTTGTTCAGTGTCACGTCCTTGACACCTTAAGAAAGTTAGTCTTGTGCTCATGTCTTCTTTGCATTTGCATCTAAGAATTTCCAACAAGAACAAGAAAGTGGCAAAGGAAAAACTCAAAACCCTAGCCACTACTTTAAATAAAGGAAATCTCAAACTAGTTAAAATCAATGAACCCAAAATGGCCTCAAGAAATGTTCAAACTTTCTGATAAATCATGAAAGTAAATGAGCATTGGAGAAAACTATTTTCTTGACACTTTAAGCATTTTAAATAAATGCAAAAGCTACTGGTTTCAAGTTTTAAATTTGAAATCAGAAACTTTAAATTTTCAAAAATGTTGAAAACTTTGGAAATGGTTGGAAATATTCCAACAAACATTCAGGTGTGTTTAAAATAGTTTTTACAAACCATTTTGGAGCTGAAATAAATAGCAAAACAATAGTTAGCAAAATAGAAACAAAATAGAAAAGAAATAAGAGAAAGAAATGACTTACCTCTATTTGTCGCCGGCCCAGCCCACCAGGGGCTCCCCGGTCATCTTCCTCCTCCTGCCAGAAGGCAGGGGAGAAGATGAGCACGGCGGCCGAGCCGGCCACCTCCTGCCTGCCTGCTCGCTGCTGGAGGCCTCCAGGAGCGCCAGCGCGACGCCTGCGTCTTCTTATCCTCCTCCCCGCGGCTCTATCCTCCCCCTAGGCCTCTCGATCCCCTTTCCCTCTCGGATCTCTCTCTCCCCGAAGCTCCGGTCGCCGTCGATCTGTCGTCTCCCGGTCCTCCCCGACCCTGCCGGCAGCCTCACAAGATCCGCCGTGAGCTCCTCTTCCTGTTCCCCCTCTTCCCGAGGCCTTCCCCCTCCTTTAACCACGTTAGCCGCCGGAGCCCGAACGACCTCGTCGCCGGCCATGTCATTGCCATCGTTGTGGTACTCGGCTCGCGAGGACGAGCTCAGGAATGAGCTCCTCGAGCTCTGTAGATGGCGTAGGGTCTCTCTCCCAGCTCGCTAGCCCCCTGCATCGGCACTTTCGTCGACGCCCGAGCCGCAGCCGCCGCTGGCCTCATCGCCGGCAAGGATTCCGGTGACCACCGGGTCCAGCTCCACCCCCTTTAGATGCGGCGTTTCACTAGCTGCTTGTAGCTCTCTTCTGCACCCAAAACCGACGGCCGTAGCGCTGTCTGGCTCTCTCCGGAGAGCCCTCCGCCGCGCCCGTGGTCGCCGCCGGCCATACTCCGGTGGGGGCCGACGTGGCCAAGCTAATCCAGTAGTTTAAATGCTTAAACTCTCGCTGACAGTGGGCCCAAGGCCAAGTCAGCTCAGTTAAGGGGCTGGTCAGCGCGGGATTAACCCCAGAGAAGCTGACCAGTGGGTCCCCCTGTCAGGTTTGACCTGAACAGGTCGGCTGACCTGCTGATGTCACGCTGACGCAATAAAGAGAATATCCAGTATAGAAATAATTCCAGAAATGTTTAAAACTTCAAAAATTCATAGAAATTAATCTGTAACTGCAATGAAAATAATTTATATATGAAAAAGTATCAGAAAAATTCAAGGAATCTGAATATGCTATTTTCAATCATGTTTGAAAAAGTTAAAGAACCGAAACATGTAGATTAATGAATATGTCAATTCTTATAAATACTTTATAAATGGAATATGAATGACATGATCACACACTGTTCTAATTACAAACCAGCAACTTAACATGTCATCCCATGCATGTTAACATCAAGTTGATCTAAACATCAGGTCGAATCAATTAAAACGGTATCCGAGAATACCTCGTTTGAAGTGATATTTGAATTTGATTCAAATCAACTTCAAACTTAATATATGCTAACTATATTAGTTTGTCACCTTGCATTCTCATGCCATGCTCATGCATCATCTTGCTTGCATATGATTGTTATTGATTGTTGCCATTCATTTTGGTAGGCTCCGCACCCCCGGATTGCACCGAATATCCGTCTGACGGATATTGTCCCTCCTGTGAGCAACAAGGCAAGCAACCCTTTTGATCATCCCAATAATTCCCATGTTCTGGCTCCTGCACTTATTTATTGCATTAGGATCAAACGCTTCATCTGCTTTTTCCACGTTAGTTGAACCCACTTCCTTTGCATGACCTAACCTTGTCACAGTAAATAGCCGAACCTTGCAACCTAGCATACCTGGTAGTTGCTTGAGCTATGATGTGCCTTATCCTGCTATGCATGCTATGCTTAGAGTTGTGTATGGTATGTCATCTGGGAGATGAACAGAATTGTGAGAATGTGTTCGGTAAGCAAAGGTTGTGTGTTGAACTTGACTTGGTAAAGGTACCGGTGAAAGGCTGTGTAGGAGTACATGGCGGGTTGTTTCATTGGAACCGTCCATAGGAACTGAGTTCCGTGTATGTAATCCAAGACTAGATACTACCACATGCTGGGCCCTGAAATATGACCCCGCTCGGCCTATTAATCGCTTAGTACTCGGTCCAGGAGTTGCAAGTAGTTTCTGGTGTTTATAGTAATGCTGGAGGCCGTGCATGGTGCTGACCTGAGAGGTGGGCCGTGATGCGGTAGGCAGTGGCACGGTGTACCAAGTGGCACCCGGATGGTGGGCTTGGGAATCCTGCGCACATCGTTTGAGGCCGTGGCGGAAGCCTCGGCCGGACTTCCGTACGGGTTACTCTCAGATAGGCGATAAACCTAGACTAGGTACTAGTGTGGTTAACGGTCGTGGCCGACTCCCTCGCTGGGCTTCCGCTTGAAGGTTGCCGAGGTGCATGACGTGCACATGGCGATAAGTGGCGAGAGCGTGTGTGACGAAGTACACCCCTGCAGGGTTATGATCTATTCGAATAGCCGCGTCCGCGGATATGGACTACTTGGAGACATATGTTGTTCATAGATAACTTTAATGGCTACTCATAAAATTGTCAAGATAAGCGTGAGTGTCGTGGACGGCATTTCCGTATGGAGACAGAATGATTCCATGATGGTGTATTGTTGTGGTGTTAGTGGACTCGTGTGCGAGAAATCAAGTTGTCAAAATTATTTAAAAAAGCTAGTTGTCTAGCCACGAGTCAAATGCTGGCATTCCGCATGAAACCCCACAATACCTTATTGATACTTTGCATGAGTAGATAGTTATCCTAAAGCCTTGCTGAGTACCTTCGTACTCATGTTTGCTTAATAAATGTTGCAGAGGTTGCTGATGACCCTAATGGAGGGTTCTTCGTAGACATCGACGACGACGAGTAGCTGGTGTCCCAGCTACGATCTGGCCCTACGTTGGATCTGTAGTATAGTCAGGCCATGTGCCTTCTAGTTGACCTATCTGTACTCATACAGTTTAAAACTCTTCCGCTGGCTTGTAACTGAATGACTGCTATTATGGGTCGTGAGACCCTTAATGTGTAATATTATGTGTGTGGCTCTTCCGAGCCTCTTAAATAAAGGTTGTATGTTTATGGTTATGTTGTGATGCCATCGATGTATCTATACATATCGGTATGCCATGCGTACGTGTGTCGTACTTGATATGTATGGGGTTCGATTACCTAGTCGTGAACTTTAGTAGCACTCCTTACAAGGAAATGCCCCTTTGTGATCCAATGAGCCTTGGTAGTTCGCTACTTCTCCGGACACATTGGTTGACCGGCATGTGTCCTTCTTAGCTGCTGTGTCTGTCCCCTTTGGGGAAATGTCACGCGATGTAATGGGGTCCTTGTAGCTTGCTACGACTCGTCTACATTTGCTGATGACCGACACCTGCTTTGTTGGGTCATGTATGCCCGTCCTTGTGCGGTACTGCCACTTTGGTTTATGACTAGACATGTCGATCCGGGTTCTTTGACATTGGAATGCTAGCGACGCTATTGCATACATGAGTCAAAAGACGCAAACGGTCCCGGCTAAGGTAAGGTTGCAGCCGTGGAGTTAACCGTGCGTGAGACCGCAAAGGGATGCGATGTGTTACAGGCTGGATTCCTATGGCTTAGGATCGGGGTCCCGACATTCAGCCAGATTTTTCTTTAAGTCGGCCACCACCGACTCAGTCTGAGTCACAGACTCCTGCACATCAAATTTGGGGAGACAAGTTTCAGCATTACTGCAAAGCAATACTCCTGATACTTGGGGGCTAATGTATGATTTTCATCAAAATCATACCGTATGCAAGACCCGGGTCATCTTTCAAAAGATGACCCGGCCCTTGGGGGCTACAGGTTGAAGCTTTTTCTCTAAATACAAGACCCAACTCATCTTCCAAAAGATGACCTGGCCCTTGGGGGCTACAGGTTGAATCTTTTTCTCTAATACAAGACCCGGCTCATCTTCCAAAAGATGACCCGGCCTGGGGGCTACAGGTTGAAGTTTTTTATCTAAATACAAGACCCGGCTCATCTTTCAATAGATGACCCGGCCCTTGGGGGCTACAGGTTGGAGATTTTTTATTTAAATACCCGGCTCATCTTTTAAAATATGAGCTGGCCCTTGGAAGGCTAATGGGTGCAGGAAAATACATCAACATACGTACCTCATGTTTAGTCCTCATAAGACGGATCAAGCTCTTGTGCAGTTCGAAATCCCTCTCCAGATGACTTGTGAAGCCACAACAAAGTTGGTCGAATTCCAGCTTCTCATATTGGGGGAGCTTGACGTTGTCTGTGTATTCATCACGAGAAAGGCGAGTTGCCTTGGAGGTATGTTTGGAAAGCACTGCAATCTGAGGAGTGGAGTAGCCAATGCCAGTGACCACGATGTCTGGATCGTCAGTCGCCTTGAGAGGACTTGGCGGGTTACTCTTACCAGCGGTTTCCTTCAAAATGACGGGCTGTAACATCCCAAAATTTTAAATTTTGGAATGTTAATATAATTATTAAGATTGATTGTTTGTTTGTTTGCCTGAGTGATTGAAACTTGTGTGAAATCTGAAACTTTTCAAAACTTTTGAATGAGAGGGAATAAAATGACTTTCCCCTTCTCCGGTGAATTCAAATTCAATCTTTTAAAAGCAAAGAGAGAAGATGACATGACATCTTCAACTATAAAGAATTTGAACGGATATATTTGCATTGAATTCTTTTGCATTTCCATTCGTTTTCTACGTGCAAGAAATGCCGGGAAATACATTCTAGAGAGGAGGAACATGACCCTCGAACCCACGGGCATTTTGAAAGTTATTTGAACCCTCAAACTTAGAGGGTCATTTTAAAATTATTTGCAAAAGAAAATAAACCTTTTGTGCAATTTTGTGAAAATAATTTTTTCTGAACTTTTTATTTTTGCCGTGGAAAAATGCCCATCATTTATATTTTATTTTTCTTATAATTTTAGTATATAGAAACTCTTTATTCCGAATTGATTTGATTTCCTTTTTATCGTTTTAGTTTCCTAGTTTTAAAAATAGGAAAGGAAATCATTTTATTAGGAAACTCCAGGTGGCCCATTAAGACTTTCCTTTTCCCTGGCCCAACAAGATCATCTCCTACCTCTCCTCTCTTCCCCACGTCACAGAAAACTTCCTTCCATGGACAGAAGATCTTCACCTCCGGGATTCGCGAAGCTCTTTCCCTCCCAGCACCTCCCGTCGCCTCTATAAGAACCCCCATGGACTCCTCGTTCCATTCCCGTTGAAACCACCCCCTCTCCTTGCCTCTAGCTCGCGCGCCACCTCGCCGGAGTCGGCACCAGAGAACATCACAACAGCTCCTCCACCTCGTCACCACCCTCCACCTCGCCCCCTCCCTGCGAGCCCATCTCACCCTTCGGCCCCTCCCCCTGCATCCCTCCCCACCACTCGGGCCCCTCCTCCTCCACCTCGCCCCCCTCCACCTCCACCTCGCTGCACTCCTCCACCTCACCCCGACCAGGAGCTTTTCTCCAGCAACTCCTCCACCTCGCCCCCTCCCTGCAGCCCTCCCTCCACCTCGCCTCCCTCCCCTCCCTTGAGCCCCACCGCCCCCTGCCACCCCACCTCCTCGCCGGCGACCCCACCCCACAGGAGCTCCACCCCAACCCCAGCCTCATCGGCCACCATTGCCAGCACGGGAGCCCCAGCCAGAGTAACTCCTCCTCCTCCTGTTGTTTTTCTTTTTTTTCTTAGTTAGCCCTTAGATCCATATTCTACGGTGTAGATTACATTAGGATACCCCTTCGGTTTAGATTAGAAAACCGCACTGGTTTTTTTTCACTTAAAACGGTTAGCCAGTAGTTTCTGTTAGCCCGTGGCCGTTTTCTCCTAACGATTGCAACAAACACCCCCACAGCCTATCACAGCGCGCCACGTATACCCCCTGTTAGTTAGCTAGTTAGCTTCTTTTTTTCTGTCTAATTGCAAAAACAGAAAAGTTTCTGTTTTGTTTTGGCCATAACTTTTGATCCCGCAGTCCAATGATGTTGATTATTTTTCTAGTAGCTCACAAATTTCATTTTGCTTTTAAATACATATAATTTGTCTATGTTTGAAATTTTCAAATTTGAGTTAGATCAGATTTATTTTAAACCTTGTTTTGCTTATTCCAGGAGTTTAAAAATAGCTTTTAATTTGATTCCTTTTGGTACTGATCACTAGTGATCTTATTTCTCAGTGGTAAGAATTTCAGATTTGTTTGAGTATTTTACCTCACTGTTTCATGTGAAACAATTTCTGTTTCACCTCTTTTAGGATTTCGGCTAATTCCTTTTCTATTTTTGTTTTAAAATATTTTATTTATTATTTCAGAAACATTATTTTTTTGTTTCTGTTAGTTAATAGTAGTTTTGCAACAAGTGTTGATTTTATTTTTATTTGTTTTCATGAAATCAATTCTAGTTCCTTAGTAACTTGCAAGTGGTTTCTCCACTGTTTCAAATCCCGTTTGGGAATACTTTCAAAGAGTTTTGTGAAAATTATTTAATTTATCTTAGTTAAACTTATATCTTAGTTCCTTGTTATTATTTTTTGTTAGACAAAATTATTTAGTGGTTGACGTAGTAGAAGACTCCCTAGTCTTATTTGAAGTTTCTTTCGGATTCTATTTCGCTCTCTCTTTTGTTTTGATTGCTAGAATGATTGCTAGTATGGTGCTTATGTGAATGATATGTTTGTTATATAGATTTCACCGGAGAGTGACGCGTAGTCTATCAAGTTATTTCTCGAGAAATTTTCTTCGTCAACATGACCAGGCAAGTCATTTGATCATGTATCACCTATGTTTTATGCATCGTAGTTCTACCATCCTATGCCCAAATTGCATGCTGCTTAGGTACATGGAAATTTTAGTATAGTTTGTAGTGTCATGTGGTAGGCACCCAACAACCCCGATACTTGGCCCCGGGACGACAAATTTCATATTGCTATGCTTGAGTAGACGGGAATTCGGTTGAGTGCATAACACGAGTGATGCGAGGTTGATTAAATAATCAAGACCGGTTAAGACAAGATTATCAAGACCTCGGACGCAATGCAACTCTCGGTGAAGGACGGTCGATCGGCTCCCTGGAGAACCCAGTGGATGACCCGGGATGCTGGAGAGGCCACGACATCCTGCGGAAAGCTTCACCCAGGCTCAAAGAGACGGATGAATATTTTCAAGAGCCAAGGCTTACCTGCACAGCCACAAGTCATTATGGGCTCTGGCTTGGTTGGACAACGCGGCGACTCTGGACAGGCGGTGCTAGCAGATGTAGAAGAACGGTAGGAATGGATGGGCACCGACAGGGATTCAAAGGGACCCGTTGAAAGACCATGTTTTGATCATCCGGTCTTCAAACACCCTGAAGTGCGAGGACATACTCGGAGGCGATCAAATCTTGTGGGGAACGTGTGCAAAACTCTGCAGAGTACTCAAACCTAATCGATTAGCCGTGTCCACGATCATGGACAACTTGAGCCAAAGGAACTGAAGTTATCTGGAATTCTCAACACAAATAATAATATTGATGTGGGAATTATTGACAACATGGGTACGAGAATTGGTTGGTGGAACCTTCTCGTTAACAACCAACAATGTAGTAACATTTTGCTTTTAGCCCTCTCTTGATGTAGGAGAAAACTTGTTTTTCGCTAAAAACTTATAGCCCCACCTGCCATATATGCATATAGTATAGATGATTACTTTTCACCCCTCTCTTATGTGACTTGCCGGCATATTCAATATGCTGACCTACACGGCTGCAACGTATTATGTTGCAGATATTTTTCTTCGACGAGTAAGACTACGATTCAGGGTTACGGTCTACACTCAACTTGTCGTTGGTGTTTATTGGGACTCCACTCCCTTGACTGCTTCCGCTGAGATATTTAAGGTATGTATCAGTTTTACGCTATTTACATGAGATTGCACTTTGGTATATACATTGATGTACTGTGTGTGCCAGCATACTGATCAAGGGATGGCACAGAAACACAGAGGCTTGACTCGTTTTGAGTCGGGTCGCTATAGAAATGGTATTCAGAGCACATGTTGACTGTAGGACGTGACCCCTAGAAACTGGAAATTTCTTTGGAAAGGATCTCTCAAAAATTTCTATTTTTCTAGAACATCCTTCATTTCTCATCTCTTTTGATTTCATCAAATGTTCTCTCTCACCTCAAATAGTTATACAATCCCCTTACCCCTTGGACCTCATGAAGAATCAATGGAGTTCTACTTCAAAGTATAGAGGATTTCACACGCGTTTGAAGAATTGAAGCTACACCAACAGTAGACTCTCAAGACCCGAAGAACTCAAAGACCCTGAAGTGTCCGAATAATTATATGACCATTAGAAGTCCAAACCCCTGTTAGATACCCACGTTAGTTATGATGAATTGTGAGCCGTCATTGGTGTGTGTTTTCCGACGGCCACAACTAAAATCTACTCTCAAAAATATTGTTCGTATTGTGTGTATCTCCCTCCTCTCTTACCCGTCTTCTCCCCAAAACCTCAACCCTACCAGATGGAGTATGAAGCTGGACTTGTAGTCTCTGGACCAATGACCCAGTTGGAGGTTGAGATATGGATTCAGAACATGGAGAACCACTTCCGGAGCAACTTGATCTCAAGGAAGTACGAAGTGGAACACGCTCTCCAGTACTTTACCCAAAGTGCTGCTATCTTGTGGAAAATGCACCATGCCATACAAGCATTTAGTGGAGCAGAAAGTTGGGAAGAATTCAAGAAGACTCTGTTAAGATCCCGTCTCATTAAGAAGGGCTATGATAATCCGAAGGAGAAGACTTGTGCATGCAAGATCTGTGGAGAAATAGGACACACCCAGGAAGAACACACGGATGGATGCACTCATTGTGAAGAAAATCACCCAGCTGAGGAGTGCCCAAGTAGTCAGGTGACTTGTTTCCTTTGTGAAGGTACCACCCACTACCCAGCTCAGTGTCACATTTACCCCAAGGTGCAACAAGCTGTCAAGCAGCAGAAAGATGCAGTGAAGGAAACACTCAAGAAGAAGATTCTAGAAGAACCGGTGATGAACGAAAATATTGAAGACCCTGATGGACAAGGTCTGACCAGATTTTTCTCCAATACATGCTACTCATGTGGAGAAGAAGGACATTATTCACAGGATTGCACGAAGAGAAGCCAAGAGTATCTGGGAAACTTCCCGACGGAAAAAGTGGAGTTTGATCCACTTGAAATAGAAGAACTGGCCAAAATGAAGGAGTCCAGAAAGAAGAAAAAGTACCCTCGGAAGAACCAAATCTCTACAGACATAGATCTGAGTCATGTCAGATGTTACAAGTGTATGAAATTTGGCCACCACAAATACATGTGCTCAGGAAGGAAGCCGGGAACCCAAGGAGCAAAGGCAAACACTAAGACGCCTCGAGACTTGTCAGAACTCATTTGCTTTCGTTGCAAGGAAGTAGGACATTTTGCTAGCGATTGTCCGCAAAGGAAGAAAGCTAGAATGGAGTAGTTAAGTTTTGACCAGGGCAATAAGTGTGATCCGAAGAACTCTTGTTTTTCATTGAGATCATGGAGTGAAATTTTTGTAACAGAAGTCCCTGAGATTGTAATAACATCATGAATAAAAGGAATTTATTGTCTCATGATTGCCTATGTTGAAACTGTATGTGTTGTTTCTCTACGATCAAAGATCTCTGAACATTATGAGGATATGAGAAAATATGGTCTATGCACGCATGAGTATAATCCATTTAAGTGTGGTAGTAATCGGTAAACCCACAGGATCCAGTCAGTAGGAATGTGCCATAACTACCAAGGAGACATATACATTCCTCTGAGTACCTATTTACTGACACCTGCAGATGACAACTCTCTACGAGTCATTCCTCAAGGGCCCAGAAACGATCATGACCCTGACCAGTGATCATGATTACCCGAAAATCCTGAAGGACATGATGAAGCACATTCACCTTGTAGGAGATGCAGTCTACAAAGGCTACCCATTTGTGGAAAATGGAGTGGAACTTTGGTACGTGGAAGTACACCTCCATCATGTGAAAGGAGTTTGTCCAAAGACTATGGGGAAATACTTTTTCATTTCACGTGTACCACGAGCAACCTTCTTTGATGCTGTTCGTGAAGCTTCCATGGAAGCCATACGTCAGATTGGAGAAATACTTGAAGCAAGACTCCGTCATACCCAGGAATACCTGAGTGAGGTACATGCGGAGATGATGGAGATGAAGCTCATGACCACCATGTTGAAGCAAAAGATGGATGATTTCTAGGAGCACCTCGGAAAGTTCGAGTGGAACTAAAGTACCTCCAAGAGAGGCAGATGAATAAAGTTGGCAGAAATGCTCGACCATACCGAACCATGTGGATGGCAGCATTTGTAATAAAGTACTTTTGAATTGGAGTTTTTGAGGATAAATTAAGGATGTAATAAAGGATTGATTATGAAATGAATATGATTTATGGAAGAAGCTATGATGGATCAGCAAACGTTTTCTTAGGAGCATACGAAAACCTGAGAGTTGTGAAGATACGATAGATGTTTCGTTCAGCTTGCAGAACCAATGGATTATCCGAACTTCGTTCGTGGACAAGAGAAATTCTGCAACGCTTGTGAGGATGCCCAAGTGTTAGAATGCGAGATTCGCTAAACCTTATACAGAGAAATGATTTGGGTGCGGAATGGATTGATCACCATGACGACTTACTCTTATCATTTATCTTGCTATTCGGAATGGTAAATCTGAGAGACTTACCCATATAGAGAGACGACGTTCTTTGAAGCTTTTGTTTAAGCCTTAGAATGGCATGATGAAAGCCCCACGTACATGGCATTTGTTGTCACGCGTAGGAAATTTTACGGTGAGGATGAAGGCAAGACCCCTCTCTCTGCAGGATAACCACAAATGGTAGACCACCATGAGAACCATCGATATATTATTTAGAATTGACCACGAGACTGTCAGTTAAGAAGACCCAGTGATGGAAGAAGCTTATATCAACGAGAGAGCATCACCACAAGGATTTAATATGAAGACTGTGCGATGTCAGTTGCCAAAACCCAGAGGATCGTTAAAGCATTTTTGAGGGACCAGTATCTCTCATTTTAAGTGTGGTAGCATCCCACCTTGCCGGAGATTGGAATTGTTAGAAGACCCCCGAACCCTAACCTTTCTTTCTAGCCTCTTCGAATCTCGAGGACGAGATTCATTTTAAGTGTGGTAGTTTGTAACATCCCAAAATTTTAAATTTTGGAATGGTAATATAATTATTAAGATTGATTGTTTGTTTGTTTGCCTGAGTGATTGAAACTTGTGTGAAATCTGAAACTTTTCAAAACTTTTGAATGAGAGGGAATAAAATGACTTTCCCCTTCTCCGGTGAATTCAAATTCAATCTTTTAAAAGCAAAGAGAGAAGGTGACATGACTTCTTCAACTGTAAAGAATTTGAACGGAGCTATTTGCATTGAATTCTTTTGCATTTCCATTCGTTTTCTTTGTGCAAGAAATGCCGGGAAATACATTCTAGAGAGGAGGAACATGACCCTCGAACCCACGGGCATTTTGAAAGTTATTTGAACCCTCAAACTTAGAGGGTCATTTGAAAAATATTTGCAAAAGAAAATAAACCTTTTGGGCAATTTTGTGAAAATGATTTTTTCTGAAGTTTTTATTTTTTCCGTGGAAAAATGCCCATCATTTATATTTTATTTTTCTGATAATTTTAGTATATAGAAACTCTTTATTCCGAATTGATTTGATTTCCTTTTTATCGTTTTAGTTTCCTAGTTTTAAAAATAGGAAAGGAAATCATTTTTATTAGGAAACTCCAGGTGGCCCATTAAGACTTTCCTTTTCCCTGGCCCAACAAGATCATCCCCTACCTCTCCTCTCTTCCCCCCGTCACAGAAACTTCCTTCCATGGACAGAAGATCTTCACCTCCGGGATTCGCGAAGCTCTTTCCCTCCCAGCACCTCCCATCGCCTCTATAAGAACCCCCATGGACTCCTCGTTCCATTCCCGTTGAAACCACCCCCTCTCCTCGCCTCTAGCTCGCGCGCCACCTCGCCGGAGTCGACACCAGAGAACATCACAACAGCTCCTCCACCTCGTCACCCCCCTCCACCTCGCCCCCTCCGTGCCGAGCCCATCTCACCCTTCGGCCCCTCCCCCTACATCCCTCCCCACCACTCGGGCCACTCCTCCTCCACCTCGCTCCCCCCTCCACCTCCACCTCGCTGCACTCCTCCACCTCGCCCCGACCAGGAGCTTTTCTCCAGCAGCTTCTCCACCTCGCCCCCTCCATGCAGCCCTCCCTCCCCTCCCTTGAGCCCCACCGCCCCCCTGCTACCCCACCTCCTCGCCGGCGACCCCACCCCACCGGAGCTCCACCCCAACCCCAGCCTCATCGGCCACCATTGCCAGCACGGGAGCCCCAGCCACGGTAACTCCTCCTCCTCCTGTTGTTTTTCTTTTTTTTTCTTAGTTAGCCCTTAGATCCATATTCTACGGTGTAGATTAGATTAGGATACCCCTTCGGTTTAGATCACAAAACCGCACTGGCTTTTTTTTCACTTAAAACGGTTAGCCAGTAGTTTCTGTTAGCCCTCGGCCGTTTTATCCTAACGATTGCAACAAACACCCCCGCAGCCTATCACAGCGCGCCACGTATACCCCCTTTTAGTTAGCTACTTAGCTTCTTTTTTTCTGTCTAATTGCAAAAACAGAAAAGTTTCTGTTTTCTTTTGGCCATAACTTTTGATCCCGAAGTCCAATGATGTTGATTCTTTTTCCAGTAGCTCACAAATTTCCTGTAGTTTTTAAAAACATATAATTTGTCTATGTTTGAAATTTGAAAATTTCAGTTAGATCAGATTTAGTTTAAACCTTGTTTTGCTTATTCCAGGAGTTTAAAAATAGCTTTTAATTTATTCCTTTTGGTACTGATCACTAGTGATCTTATTTATCAGTGGTAAGAATTTCAGATTTGTTTGAGTATCTTAGCTCACTGTTTCATGTGAAACAATTTCTATTTCACCTCTTTTAGGATTTCGGCTAATTCCTTTTCTATTTTTGTTTTAAAATATTTTCTGTATTATTTCAGAAACATTATTGTTTTGTTTCTGTTAGTTAACAGTAGTTTTGCAACAAGTGTTGATTTTATTTTTATTTGTTTTCATGAAATCAATTCTAGTTCCTTAGTAACTTGCAAGTGGTTTCTCCACTGTTTCAAATCCCGTTTGGGAATACTTTCAAAGAGTTTTGTGAAAATTATTTTATTTTATCTTAGTTAAACTTATATCTTAGTTCCTTGTTATTATTTTCTGTTAGACAAAACTATTTAGTGGTTGACGTACTAGAAGACTCCCTAGTCTTATTTGAAGTTTCTTTCGGATTCTATTTCGCTATCTCTTTTGTTTTGATTGCTAGAATGATTGCTAGTATGAGTGCTTATGTGAATGATATGTTTGTTATATAGATTTCATCGGAGAGTGACGAGTAGCCTATCAAGTTATTTCTCGAGAAATTCTTCTTCGTCAACATGACCAGGCAAGTCATTTGATCATGTATCACCTATGTTTTATGCATCGTAGTTCTACCATCCTATGCCCAAATTGCATGGTGCTTAGGTACTTGGAAATTTTAGTATAGTTTGTAGTGTCATGGGGTAGGCACCCAACAACCCCGATACTTGGCCCCGGGACGACAAATTTCATATTGCTATGCTTGAGTAGACGAGAATTCGGTTGAGTGCATAACATGAGTGATGCAAGGTTGATTAAATAATCAAGACCGGTTAAGACAAGATTTTCAAGACCTCGGACGCAATTCAACTCTGGGTGAAGGACGGTTGATCGGCTCCCTCGAGAACCCAGTGGATGACCCGGGATGCTGGAGAGGCCATGACATCCTGCGGAAAGCTTCACCCAGGCTCAAAGAAACGGACGAATATTTTCAAGACCCAAGGCTTACCTGCACAGCCACAAGTCATTATGGGCTCTGGCTTGGTTGGACAATGCGGCAACTCTGGACAGGCGGTTCTAGCAGATGTAGAAGAACGGTAGGAATGGATGGGCACCGACAGGGATTCAGAGGGACCCATTGAAAGACCATGTTTTGATCATCCGGTCTTCAAACACCCTGAAGTGCGAGGACATACTCAGAGGCGATCAAATCTTGTGGGGAACGTGTGCAAAACTCTGTAGAGTACTCAAACCTAATCGATTAGCCGTGTCCATGGTCATGGACAACTTGAGCCAAAGGAACTGAAGTTATCTGGAATTCTCAACACAAATAATAATATTGATGTGGGAATTATTGACAACATGGGTACGAGAATTGGTTGGTGGAACCATCTCGTTAACAACCAACAATGCAGTAACATTTTGCTTTTAGCCCTCTCTTGATGTAGGAGAAAACTTCCTTTTCGCTAAAAACTTATAGCCCCACCTGCCATATATGCATATAGTATAGATGATTACTTTTCACCCCTCTCTTATGTGACTTGCCGGCATATTCAATATGCTGACCTACATGGCTGCAACGTCTTATGTTGCAGATATTATTCTTCGACGAGTAAGAGTATGATTCAGGGTTACGGTCTACACTCAACTTGCCGTTGGTGTTTATTGGGACTCCACTCCCTTGACTGCTTCCACTGAGATATTTAAGGTATATATCAGTTTTACGCTATTTACATGAGATTGCACTTTGATATATACATTGATGTACTGTGTGTGCCAGCATACTGATCCAGGGATGGCACAGAAACACAGACGCTTGACTCGTTTTGAGTCGGATCGCTACACGGGCGAGTCATGCCGGGCTTCGGGAGTTTCGTCCGCAGGAATATCAGGAGCTGCCGTTTGCTATTCATCAGTCTCAGGAACAGAGGAGCTCGTGCCTAAGCCGTCAAAAGTTCGGAGAGCAGAAGATGGGTCGCTGGTTTTTCTTCTCTTTGCTTGTGCCCTGCGATAAAAGCACCAAGATTAAAAGCACATATCATTGTTTAGGAAAAATTGGATTAGCAAAGGAGACTCACCCTCGCACACGAATCATCAACGGGAGAGCTGATATTGCCGAGTCGCCACATGTTGGGGGAGAAGTCTGACAGAACAAAGGCTTGAAGTTGAAAAAGTGGCGAGTCATATTTTATACAACAAAGGGTATGGTAAGACAAGAATATACCTCGCTGGTGCGTTTCCGACTGGTTGTCTTGTGATAACCCACAAGTATAGGGGATTGCAACAGTTTTCGAGGGTAGAGTATTCAACCCAAATTTATTGACTCGACTCAAGGGGAAGCGAAAGAATATTCTCAAGTATTAGCAGTTGAGTTGTCATCTCAACCACACCTGAAAGATTCAGTGTGTGCAGCAAAGTATCAATAGCAAAGTAGTATGATAGCAACAGTAGCAACAGTAACGAGTAGCAGCAAAGTAACAACAGTAGCAACAGAGTAACAGCAAGGACCAATAGTAAAAGACTCGTAGGCATTGGATCGGTGATGGATGATTATGCCAGATGTGATTCATCATGTAACAGCTATAACACGGAGAGATAAGTAACTAGCTCCCATTCGTCAATCTAATGTAGGCATGTATTCCATATGTAGTCATACGTGCTTAGGGAAAAGAACTTGCATGACATCTATTGTCCATCCCTCCCGTGGCAACGGGGTCCTAATGGAAACTATGGGATATTAAGATTCTCCTTTTAATAAAGAACTGGACCAACGCATTAATACTTAGTGAACACATGAACTCCTCATACTATGGTCATCTCCGAGAGTGGTTCCGGCTATTGTCACTCCGGGGTTGCCAGGTCATAACACATAGTAGGTGACTACAACTTGCAAGATAGGATCTAAAACACACATATATTGGTGACAACATAATAGGTTCCGATCTGAAACCATGGCACTCAGGCCCTAGTGACAAGCATTAAGCATGGCAAAGTAGTAGCAACATCAATCTCAGAACATAGTGGATACTAGGGATCAATCCCTGTCAAAACTAACTCGATTACATGATAGATCTCATCCAACCCATCACCGTCCAGCAAGCCTATGATGAGATTACTCACGAACGATGAAGAGCATCATGGAATTGGCGATGGAGGAAGGTTGATGATGACGATGGCGATGATCTCCCCTCTCCGGAGCCCAGAACGGACTCCAGATCTGCCCTCCAGATGAAGAACAGGAGGTGGCGGTGGCTCCGTATCGTAAAACGCGATGAATCCTTCTCCTTGATTTTTTTCCGGATGAAACAGAATATATAGAGCTGAGATTGGAGGCGGTGGAGCGTCGTGGGCTCCACAAGCCTGCCAGGCGCGGCTAGGGGGCCTGCGCATGGTGAGCTTCTGGGCTCACGGCTCCACCTCTCCCGCTGATTCTTGCGCCAGTATTTTTCTTTAATCCAGAAAAATTCTCCGTAAATTTTCAGGTCATTCTGAGAACTTTTATTTGTGCGCAAAAACAACACCATGGCAATTCTGCTAAAAACAGCGTTAGTCCGGGTTAGTTCCATTCAAATCATGCAAATTAGAGTCCAAAACAAGGGCAAAAGAGTTTGAAAAAGTAGATACGACGGAGACGTATCATCTTGTCAGGCAGTCCAGTGATTAAGTCGCCAGAGCGACTACGGGTCTTGCGCGTGGGGGTAAATCTTGCTTTCTTCAAAAGGAAATCAGGGTCCATATAAGCATATGGGTGAGACATGGGCACTTTTCCGCAGATCCGCCTGGTTGGTCTAGGGGAAGGAGAAGGTGAGTCGGAAGAAATGGAAATTACCTCGACTGCATCATTCTTGCTCTCATGGTCCTCGCCCTACACATAAGGATGCATGGTATAAACGTAAGTCGAAACACATAGATGATGAGTAAGGGGGAAACCTTACCTCTGAGTGTGCCTCGTCTGCTTGTGAGCGCCAACAAAAGATGAATCTTTGGTGGCGGCTTTCTTTTTGCTCACCGTTTTCTTCTTTTTTGGCGGCGGCTTGGTGGACTTCGGGGCGGCCGCTTTGGGGCCCCTTCGCCAAAATACATCGGTTTTCTGATGGATAGAGGCAAATCCAAAGCCAAGAACATTTTTAAGCATAAAAAAGACAAAGGGCGGCTTGGATTCTTACTGGTGGCACCGGGTTGGCGCGACAGAAGGCTTTAGTTTCTTGATGACTCGCATTATTCCAAGGTCTCGCCGGTTAGTTTCTTGATGACTCTGACAATTTCCTCTCTGAGAGTCTGTGGCGGCTGACGCACTGTGGATAGTCTACTATACCATCGTAGTCATACATCAGCCCGTCACGGCGACTCAGGGGAAGGATGTTCCATTGTATCCAGCAGCGGAATAGGTCGATCCCGATGAGCCCGTTGTTGTTCAGAGATTTCAACTCGGAGAAGATTGGGATAAACTCCGACTCTTCCTCTTCTGTGAGCTTGTCGGGAAATTTGAAGTCCATGGGCAGGCGGTCTGCTCTAAAGCCCGGGAGAGGGTTCTCGCCCGGTGGAGAAGTGTCTCGGCAGTAGAACCATGACTCGGACCAGCCCTTGGGATGGCTGGGCAGAATAACTGTCGGAAACCCACGTTCGTGGCGTCTTTGGATGTTGACTCCTCCGAGCTCATGGTTGGGACTGTTGGGAAACTCGGTCTGGCAGTTTAGATGGAAAAAGTTCCAGAATAAGGGGATCATGGGTTCTCTTTGCAAATATACTTCACAGAAGACCTGGAACTGGCATAGGTTGCTGATGAAGTTGGGTTCCAGATCTTGAGGATGGACGTTCAGGAAATGCAAGACGTCCCGGAAAAACTTTGACCCGGGTGGTTTAAAACCACGCTCAAGGTAATCGGTAAATATTACTACTTCTCTTGGAGCAGGGTTGGGAGTCGACTCGCCCGGGGTGGTTCTCCAACCAATGGTTTCCTTGCTGTCAAGGAGACCCGCCTTAACAAACTTCTCAAGCGTGGCATCGTCGATTTTGGTTGGTAACCAGTCACACCTCGTAATGTCCATAACTACAAAATAGAGGGGAATGAGGCGACTCAGTAAAAGACTAGGAAATGTTCTAACCCGTCGGTATGGATCTACGGTGTTCGTAAAAGATTTGGTAACCGGCCAAATTGTTGACGTACGTCGCAACTCGTTATTTTGGTGATCTATGGGCATATCTTCAAAGGTATTCTAACTCGCCCTTCAGACTAGAAGAGAAGGTGTCGTAGCTATAGTAATAAGACTAAGTCGCTATGAAGGCTGGAGCTAAATGGCGAATCTCATAGGTGTTTTCTTCCTTCGAGATATTCTCAGCAGATGAACAAACATGTTTCTAAAGATAGGCAGTAAATTGTGGATCTACAAATAGGTCAAAATAGAAGGATATTTCCTGAAATAATGATAGTGAACTATGCACATAACGCAGCGACAGCGTTGGGTCTGCAGTATCTAGGTTTAAGTTGGCGAAAGGACATGATTAAATGGCTGAAGCCTCCTATTGCCTAAGGACAATCACGAGAGCATGAAATGGATCTAAAGCAGATAAGGGTGTTCATCGCCTTGTGGAAGCTAGTTTGCAAGAGGCTACAGTCATGGCGTTCTCGGCCTAACCCTAAATGGAGGGAATGTGTGTACGTGAGAACATAAATCGGTGTCAGGGACGAATGCTTGGTGCTTTGTGTTTCTTGACGCCCAGAAGGTCGCGATTGATGGAGAAGCTCCAGGAGCCAGAGATGACGTCGTGGTGCTAGTGCTCGGCGATGAAGTGCACGAGGAAGATGAGGACGAGATGGAGGTTGGTGACGGGGTTTCCTCCCCCCCCCCATTTCCCTTGTTATTTAAAGGGCAGGAATGGAAATCGAGGCTGTCGAGGCGGAAATCGAGGCGACAAGTCAGAGATTGCGATGATGGTGCCTAGATTTTCGGGATAAGCAATTATGAACAAAAGACCCGTTGACGGTTACGGTGTTAGGAGCCCTAGAACTAAGGGGACGAGGTGACGCCATTCAATACTACATGGCGACTCAGATCAAGTACAATGGATGGCGACTTAACATCCGCAGAAGGTTAGAAATAAGGAGAGTCGCCCCAAGTTGATGGGATTTTATTGACATGAATGAATTCAGGACAATTTGGGGCCTAATGTTGGGGATATAGCCTATGGGTAACCCACCCTTAATGGGCCGGGTCACCAAAGGGGCGACTCACCATTAGTTGTGCATCCCATGGCCGAGGAGCTGAAGGGCGGTTCCAGAGATCGTGCGGATGATGGGTTATTAAGGAAGCTCCTGATCGTGGAGGACACTGCGACTTAGAGATAAGGAAAACCACAAAGATAGAATGTCAGGACTTTGTAAACCCTAGGGCCTCAACCTGTATACAAACGTGAGTCCCAGGGAGAGGTCAGGCGAGTTAAAGAGAATCGAGAGCTAGGTCAGACGAGTTACGCCCTCCTTGTAATCGAAACCACCATTAATCCACACAAAGCAGGACGTAGGCTCTTACCTCCTCACGAGGGGCCGAACCTGGGTAAATCTGAGTCTCGCTTTCGCTCACCCCCTTCGAGTCGCCACCAAGGTGCGATGGCTCCATCTCTAAGTACTTTCACGAGGACATCTGTCGTGACAAAACCACGACAGGTACCATTGAAATCCAATTCCAATTTTATTTTTCATTATGACTATCGTATTCTAACTTTACTATCGCTTATGCCTCCCGATATGAACCATAGAACCATTAAAATAAGCACATAACACAAAGAAAACAGAATCTGTTAAAAATAGAACACTATGTAAAGATTCAAAATTTACTCATACTTATGTAACTCCAAAAATTGTGAAAAAATAGGTCAACTTAGGGAATTTGAATATTAATCCGACGTAAGAAATTTATACAATTTTAATGTTTCTATGATTTTTTAGGAATTGTTTTACTGGACGCAAAAGTTTATGTTTCACAACAGGATTAAAGCAACTAATGCCCCGCATTATTCTAAAGGCTTTGCTTGATAAAAACACTAAATAAAACATAAAAACACAATTATAACATTAGCATAACTATGCAAACACTCGAGAAAAGAAAATAAAAACGAACTCGTTTGCCCTTGTTTTGGACACTAATTTGCATGATTTGAATGGAACTAACCCGGACTGACGTTGTTTTCAGCAGAATTGCCATGGTGTTGTTTTTGCGCAGAAATAAAAGTTCTCGGAATGACTTGGAAATCTACGGGGATTTTTTGTGGAATATATAAAAAATACTGGCGCAAGAATCAACTGGAGGGACGGAGCCAGGAGCTCACAAGCCCACCAGCCCCCCCCCCCCTGGCCGGGCCTGGCACGCTTGTGAGCCCCTCAGAGCTCCGCCGCCCCCAATTCCAGCTCTATATAACCTCTTTCGTCCGAAAAAAAAATCAAGGAGAAGAGTTCATCGTGTTTTATGATACGGAGGCGCCGCCACCTCCTGTTCTTCCTCTGGAGGGCAGATCTGGAGTCCGTTTTGGACTCCGAAGAGGGGAGATCGTCGCCTTCATCATCATCAACCTTCCTTCATCGCCAATTCCATGATGCTCTTCACCGTTCAAGAGTAATCTCATCATAGGCTTGCTAGACGGTGATGGGTTGGATGAGATCTATCATGTAATCGAGTTAGTTTTGACGGGGATTGATCCCTAGTATCCACTATGTTTTGAGATTGATGTTGCTACTACTTTGCCATGCTTAATGCTTGTCACTAGGGCCTGAGTGTCATGATTTCAGATCTGAACCTATTATGTTCTCACCAATATATGTGTGTTTTAGATCCTATCTTGCAAGTTGTAGTCACCTACTATGTGTTGTGACCCGGCAACCCCGGAGTGAGAATAGCCGGAACCACTCCCGGAGATGACCATAGGATGAGGAGTTCATGTATTCAACAAGTATTAATGAGTTGGTTTGGTTCTTTATTAAAAGGAGAACCTTAATATCCCCTAGTTTCCATTAGGACGCCGCTGCCACGGGAGGGATGGACAATAGATGTCATGCAAGTTCTTTTCCCTAAGCGCATATGACTACATACGGAATACATGCCTACATTAGATTGACGAACTGGAACTAGTTACTTATATCTCCGTGTTACAACTTTTACATGATGAATAGCATCCGGCATAATCATCCATCACCAATCCAATGCCTACGAGCTTTTTGTACTGGTCCTTACTACGTTACTTTGTCGCTACTGCTGTCACTGCTGCTACTATTACTCTGTTGCTACTGCTGTTACTTTGCTCCTACTGTTGTCACTTTGCTGCTATTGGTTACTGTTGCTACTACTGCTATCATACTACCTTGCTACTGATACTTTGCTGCACACACTAAATCCTTCAGGTTTGGTTGAATTGACAACTCAACTGCTAATACTTGAGAATATTCTTTGGCTTCCCCTTGAGTTGAATCTATAAATTTGGGTTGAATACTCTACCCTCGAAAACTGTTGCGATCCCCTATACTTGTGGGTTATCAAGACCTTTTTCTGGCACCGTTGCCGGGGAGGCACATCTATATTCTCTGAGTCACTTGGGATTTATGTCTGCTGGTCACTATGAGGAATCCGATAGATCCAAGAACTGAAGTCTTGCCCTCAACTACGAGGACAGGTAAGGAACTGCCATCTAGTTGTGCACTTGATTCACCTTCAGTTATGAGTAAGTTTGCGACATCACCTCCTGCTAGAAATCTTGATATGTCGCCTGTGCTTGATGATGCTACTTCTGCTGCCCATGATGCTTATGATGATGCTATACTTGATACTGCTTTGCCTGATGATGATATGCTTGATACTGCTTTGCCTGATGATGCTATGCTTGATACTGCTTTTCCACTAGGTGCATTCCTTGCTGCACAAATTGCTAGAGCTGCTGCTAGATGTGATGATACTTCTGAAACTGCTGATACTATTGAAGTAGAACTTGCTATTTTGCCTGCTAGAACTAGCTCTCCTAGAAATGAATTGCCTGATATGCCTGAGCGTTATGTTATAGAGGGAGAGATAGCTGAAGACTTTCTTGCGTGTAAGGATAGCTATGATGTTGAGAAATTACTGCTCAAGTGGAAAGAAAAAACTCAGAACGCTAGGATGAAATATGACCCGAAGTTTGCTACTTCGCCTATCTTTGTGACCGATAAGGATTATGAATTCTCTGTCGACCCTGAGTTAATCACTCTGGTCAAATCTGACCCGTTTCACGGTTATGAGTCTGAAACAGTTGTAGCCCATCTTACCAAACTTCACGAAATAGCCACCCTATTCACTAGTGAGGAAAAGATCCGCCACTACTATATCCTCAAGCTGTTTCCTTTCTCGCTAAAGAATGATGCTAAGACTTGGTTCACTTCTCTTGCTCTTGGTTGTGTGCGTAGCCCCCAGGATATGGTCTATTACTTCTCTGAAAAATATTTCCCTGCCCATAAGAAGCAAGCTGCCTTGCAGGAAATATACAACTTTGCTCAAGCTGAAGAACAGAGTCTCCCACAAGCTTGGGGGAGGCTCGTCCAGCTACTGAATGCTTTGCCTGATCACCCTCTTGAGAAGAATGAAATACTTGATATCTTCTATAATGGACTTACCGATGCTTCTAGAGACCACCTAGATAGTTGCGTCGGTTGTGTTTTAAGGGAACGAACCGTAGAACAAGCTGAGATCCTATTGAATAACATCTTGTGCAATGAGAATGCTTGGACTAGTCCCGAACCACCTCCTGAGCCAACTCCGAAGAAAAGAGGTATTCTATTCCTCAGTCCTGAAGATATGCAAGAAGCTAAGAAATCTATGAAAGAGAAAGGCATTAAATATGAAGATGTCAAAAATCTACCACCTATCAAAGAGATCCATGGTCTCGATAACCCGATACATGTAGTAGAAGTAAATTCTCTGCGTAGGTTTGATGAGAGTGATATTCCTTTTGATAAACCTGCTAGCCTATGCCTGGATGAATTTGATAACTTTGTCGCCAAACAACAGAGTTTCAATGATTACGTTAGCAGACAATTGGAACAGAATGCTCGTATGCTTAGTCATTTAAGTGCTTTTGTGGACACAAATGTCAATGCTCTTAAGCTGCTGAGTAAACATGCATCTATGGTTACTACTCAAGTAGAACAAGTACTTAAAGCTCAGAATGACTTGCTCAATGAGTTGAATGACAATTCTGTTAGAGTCGTTACTAGAGGCGGTAAAATGACCCAGGAACCTTTGTATCCTGAGGGTCATCCAAAGAGAATTGAACAAGATTCTCAAGGAGTTACACTGATGCACCTAGTCATCCTAGAAAGAAGAAGAAAGATGATAGGAACCTGCGCGCTAGCAACCCTGATGCTGATACACCTGAGAGTCCAAACGATGCCTCTGTTCCTGATGCTGAAACACAATCTGGTGATGAACATGAGCCTAATGATAATATCAATAGTGATGTTCATGATGATGCTCAACCTAGGAATGATAAGGATGTGGAGATTGAACCTGTTGATCTTGATAACCCATAGTCTAAGAATAGAAGATACGATAAGAACGACTTCGCTGCTAGGAAGCATGGTGAAGAAAGGGAACCATGGGTTCAGAAACCCATGCCCTTTCCTCCCAAACCATCCAAGAAAAAGGATGATGCGGATTTTGAGCGCTTCATTGAAATGATTAGACATGTCTTTCTGCAAATGCGTTTGACAAATATGCTCAAAATGTCTCTGTATGCTAAGTACATGAAGGATATTATGACTAATAAGAGGAGGATACCTGAGGTTGAGATTTATACCATGCTTGCTAACTATACCTTCAAAGGTGGAACTCCTAAGAAACTAGGTGATCCCGGTGTGCCCACTATACCTTGCTCCATTAAAGGTAACTACGTTAGAACTGCTTTATGCGACCTTGGAGCCGGTGTTAGTGTTATGCCTCTCTCTCTTTATCGTAGGCTTGAACTGGATAAGTTGACACCCACTGAAATCTCTCTACAAATGGCCGACAAATCAACTACTTTCCGTATCGACATTTGCGAGGATGTGCCTGTTGTGGTTGCCAACGTCACTATCTTAACAGACTTTGTTATTCTGGATCTTCCCGAGGACGATGCCATGGCGGTCATCCTTGGAAGACCCTTTTTAAACACTGCAGGGGCTGTTATATATTGCAACAAAGGCAATGTCACTTTCCATGTCAACGGTAACGAGCATACGGTGCACTTTCCGAAGAAACAACATCGAGTACATTGCATCAATGCTATCGAAAAAACTTCATCGATTCTTATTAGGAGCTTTGAATGCCCTATACCTCCTGTTAAGATGAAGTATGATTTGCTTGTTGGGGAGATACACATCCCTATTGAGGTTACCTAGTGACTATTCTAAAATTCTCTGTTCTCTTTTGTGATTCAAAAAAGTTTGTCAGGGAGACTTGATCAACTTCAATGACGGATTTCTTTCGATGACCATGAGATGGATGAATCGAGGAATCACAAACCTCTATTCCAAGCTTTCACCTTTGGTTGCTTAGAAGGAAAATGATAGGCTTAGTTTAGTTTTCCCTGTTTTCTGTTTTAGCGTCCCGTAGAAAAGTACCCCGAAAATAAAATTTCTCTCCAAACGTCCTGAAAATAAAGTAAGATTTTTTCTGGAATTTTTGAAAAATACTGAGACGAAGAGCTATCCAGGGGGATGCGCGAGTGGGTCACAAGCCCACGAGGCCCCGCCACCCCCCTGGACGGGCCTGGCAGGCTTGTGGGCCCACATGCACCCCCTCCACTCATTCTAGCTCTCGTCCACTTCTCCTACCGCCAGAAAAATTCATTTTGCAGCTCAAACCCGTGTTCTTGCTCCTCTTGCTGGGATTTTCGATCTCCTAGCTTAAAGCACCATTCTCCGAACTGTTTTGGGGAAATTACTCCTTGCTATGTGACTCCTCCATTGGTCCAATTAGTTTTTGCTCTAGTGCCTTACACTTCGTGTATTTTCGCTACCTTGGTGACCATGTTCTTGAGCTTTGCGTGCTAATTTTAGCTAGTCCCAAGTAGTTTTGATGCGTAATACGGCCTATAGGCACTTGTGGGAGTAGTTGCTACGAGTTTAGTTGAGCCTTTTCACTTATCCTTTGGGTCACTGAAAATTTCAGAGAAGGAAGATGTTCAGGAGAAACTATCATGGTGGTTCCCAAGCAAGAGAAGTCCTCGTCTTGCGATTCAGGAGCCCGATCCTTACCAACCGAGGAACGCACCGGTACAACCATGTGAATGGCCTTCTGATGAATTCATGATTGAGGCAAGTTTCAAAGACGAGTTAGATACACTTGTTCACAACGTCGGACTCGAAGAATTCATCTACGATAAATGTAAACAGTATGTTATGCTCACTGCCTCTTTTGTTCGTAGATTCAAATTTTCAGTTGGTCGTGATACATCCGTACTGTTTGATCTCTATGACAAATCTTATACCTTGGATTTAGAGGATTTCAATAGAATTTGAAAGATACCTATTTGGGGTAGTCTCAATGATCCTCCTAAATCTTCGGTTAGAGATCTTTTTTCTCTAGTATAATTGTTGGAGAAACTAGAGATATTACGCAGGGTACCATGGGGAGCATTCATTTTCCTCCCTTGCATTACTTTGCCCTCTTCATAGGCAGATGCATTAATGGCAAGATTGATCATTGTCATCTGTGCGCACCAGACCTTAGTATTCTTAAGAGCGTAGTAATGGGTGATAGAAGTTTCAACATGGAGCTATAATAGCAAGGAGGCTGAATAATAATGCTAATGAAGGGGATTTCTTTGGTGGGATCTATGCCACTCCCATAGCGAATTTCCTTGGAGTACCCATCCGCGAAGGAGATCCCCTGCTCCATACAGCTTTCCTTGACCACGTCGCTTTGACACGCTACCAGTTCCTTGAGAGGGAAGACGAATCCCTCCTATACTATTTAATATTTAACCGGCAGCGTGCTTTCCATATTACCCTTCCTGCTCCTATCTTCTTTGACTTTCAGGTAAAACAGAGATATTACATAATCAGAGGAGAGGCAGAGGAGTATGAGAGGGAGGCAAAGGCCGCTCGTCTCCGAGAGGCAGCTATTCATGCAGTGGCACTAGCGCTCCCGTACAACCCCCATTATGATTTCGAATATCGCCCGGACCATCCATGGGAGTAGACCAACTTAGGCCAAAAGCCTAAGCTTGGGGGAGTACGTGTTTCTCACCGACTTTACATTCTTGCTTACGCTTTCACTTTGTTTGTCGGTGTTCACACTTTGCCCCTGTTTCATCCATGCTAGTTTATTTTCTTTTTCGCGTTTTCTTTTCGTGTGTCTGTCTAGTTTGAGAAAACCCAAAAAGATTTTCTTGTTCTTCTTTTGCTTGTTGGGAGCTTTCCCGTGTAGATAGTTTTCTTTTTCTTTGGGTCAAGGTAGAAGATCATGGTTACAATGTTTAGTGGCTCTCGCATGCATATGTGCTTATCTATTAAAGAGCCATATTACTTTGTATTCTCCTTTGTGTTTGCCTGCAGATTCCAGCGTAGTCCAATGCACAAGCACTCTTATTATTGTTCACATCATTCTGTCGTGCAAGTGAAAGGCAATAATGACGATATATGATGAAGTGACTGAGCCTGGAAAAGCTGGTATGGACTCGATCTATTTTGTTTTTGTAAATATGACTAGCTCATCGTTCCTGATTCAGCTTTGTTGTGAGAAACACATGTTTGCAATGACAACTTAGAGATCATAGTTGCTTATGGCATGCTTACTTAGCTAGGAGCTTATAATGGTTTTTCTTGGATGCCCACATGAATGTCGAGATGACTATGATGTAGTATGATAGGATGGTATCCTCCTTTGAATGATTCAAGTAACTTGACTTGGCGCATGTTCACGCATGTAGTTGAAACAAAATCAACATAGCCTCTATGATATTCAAGTTCATGGTGATTTATGTCCTACTCATGCTTGCACTCAATGTTGGTTAATCTCAATGCATTTTGGTGACTGTTGTCGCTCTCTAGTTGGTCGCTTCCCAGTCTTTTGCTAGCCTTCACTTGTACTAAGCGAGAATACTGCTTGTGCATCCACTTCCATAAAACCAAAGTTGTTTCATATGAGTCCATCATACCTACCTATATGCGGTATCTACCTGCCGTTCCAAGTAAATTTGCATGTGCCACTCTCTAAACCTTCAAGAAATAATGTATTTTGCATGCCCGAACCGCTCATGTGGTGATAGGGGGCTATCAGTATCTTCCATGCTAGGCGTGTTATCCTCGATATGTGTTTATTCACTATCATTCACGAGAAAGGGATCGGTAATTGGAATGCCCAGTTCCATGCTCAAATCGAAAAGATAATTGCAAACAAAACTCCCCCTGGATTGATGTTGGTATGGACGGCACCCGAGTATTCGGCTAGTCGTGGAGTGTGATTGATCGGTGGTGGGGGAGTCAAAACTTTACTTTTCTGTTTGGGAACCGCCTATAGCATGTGTAGCGTGGAAGATGGTGAGAACTCTTAGTCATTGCGTTGACAATGAAAGCATGCCACCCAAAATTATTCTCTGTTTTCAAAGCTTGAGCTCTGGCACCTCTGCAAATCAATGCTTCCCTCTGTGAAGGGCCTGCCTATTTATTTTCCTGTTGAGTCATCCTCCTCTTGAAAAAGCACCAATTAGAGAGCACCTCTGTCATTTTTATGCTTTGCTTTTAACTGTGTTGAGTATGACTGTGTCTGGATCTTCTTTGCCATGAATTACAATGTTTAGTCAGCCCTTGGTCTTTGAAGGTGCTCTGCATTTATGTTTTGCGATCTCAGAAAGAGCTAGCTAGATACCATCTATTCGTGCTACTTCATGATTGTTTTGATTGAAGTGTTGACGTTTGAGACTTATTATTATTTGCTCGCTAGTTGATTATGCCATTGATATGAGTTTACCGTGAGACCTAGATGTCATTTGCTTTTGTGGTTCACTTATGATCTTGCTGAAATTCTGGTTATGAGTTAGACATAGTTGCAACAACAAGATCAAACAGAGTTCGTCAAAGTTTTTCTTTTGTCTCTTTCAGTTTGTCAACTGAATTTCTAGAGGACAAGCAAGGCTTTAAGCTTGGGGGAGTTGATACGTCTCCGTCGTATCTACTTTTCCGAACTCTTTTGCCCTTGTTTTGGACTCTAACTTGCATGATTTGAATGGAACTAACCCGGACTGACGCTGTTTTCAGCAGAATTGCCATGGAGTTCTCGGAATGACCTAGAAATCTACGGGGATTTTTTGTGGAATATATAAAAAATACTGGCGCAAGAATCAACTCGAGGGACAGAGCCAAGAGCTCACAAGCCCACCAGGCACGCGACCCCCCTGGCCGGGCCTGGCAGGCTTCTGATCCCCTCAGAGCTCCGCCGCCGCCAATTCCAGCTCTATATAACCTCTTTCATCCGGAAAAAAATCAAGGAGAAGAGTTCATCGTGTTTTAGGATACAGAGGCACCGCCACCTCCAGTTCTTCCTCTAGAGGGCAGATCTGGAGTCCGTTTTGGGCTCTGGAGAGGGGAGATCGTCGCCATCGTCATTATCAACCTTCCTTCATCGCCAATTTTATGATGCTCTTCACCGTTCGTGAGTAATATCATCGTAGGCTTGCTGGACGGTGATGGGTTGGATGAGATCTATCATGTAATCGAGTTAGTTTTGATGGGGATTGATCCCTAGTATCCACTGTGTTCTAAGATTTATGTTGCTACTACTTTGCCATGCTTAATGCTTGTCACTAGGGCCCGAGTGCCATGATTTCAGATCTGAACCTATTATGTTGTCGCCAATATATGTGTGTTTTAGATCCTATCTTGCTAGTTCTAGTCACCTATTATATGTTATGACCCGGCAACCCCGGAGTGACAATAGCCGGAACCACTCCCGGAGATGACCATAGTATGTGGAGTTCATGTATTCACCAAGTGTTAATGCGTTGGTCCGGTTCTTTATTAAAAGGAGAACCTTAATATCCCTTAGTTTCCATTAGGATCCCACTGCCATGGGAGGGATGGACAATAGATGTCATGCAAGTTCTTTTCCCTAAGCACGTATGACTACATACGGAATACATGCCTACATTAGATTGACGAACTCGAGCTAGTTACTTATATCTCCGTGTTATAACTGTTACATGATGAATAGCATCCGGCATAATCATCCATCATCGATCCAATGCCTACGAGCTTTTCCTACTGGTCCTTGCTACGTTACTTTGTCGCTACTGCTCTCACTGCTGCTACTGTTACTCTGTTGCTACTGCTGTTACTTTGCTGCTACTGCTGTCACTTTGCTGCTACTGGTTACTGTTGCTACTGCTGCTATCATACTACCTTGCTACTGATACTTTGCTGCAGACACTAAGTCTTTCAGGTGTGGTTGAATTGACAACTCAACTGCTAATACTTGAGAATATTCTTTGGCTTCCCCTTGAGTCGAATCAATAAATTTGGGTTGAATACTCTACCCTCGAAAACTGTTGCGATCCCCTATACTTGTGGGTTATCACTAGGCATATAGGATAAATTTTAAGTATTATCATCTTCCGTTTTTGCTCTCTTTGTAAGGACTTTCTCAAACCCAGGTGGCTCCTTTCGCTTCCCAATATTCTCAGGAAAAGAGGCCATCTTAAGGTATTTCCACTCATATGTTTGAGGGGTTTATAAGATTCTTGCAATTCAATAAAAATTTCTTGTAAATCTACCAATTTGTCTAATGTTTGAGATCCTTGTGTAAAAGAAATCCTTTTTGAGTGGAGACACTTCCAATACCCCTCTATTATTTCATAAGCAACATTAGCATCAATCTCAACAAAGCAATAAAATCTTGAAGTATTGTGTGATGCATGTTCAATCCTATATAAAAATTACGGAGCAAAATTTTGGCACCTCCTTTTAAAATGCAAACATGATAGGATTAGACCAGCCTATACCATGCATCTTTCAATTTTTCTCCTTGTTTCTCTTTGAAGCACAAGACTTCAAAATCTGGTGACAACGAAGGAGTAGTAATGCAACACATAATGATCAAGAAGAGAAGAGATCCAACAAGAAAACGGAAAGGGAAAGATGGCAAATAAAAAGGCAATTTTTTTTCAAAGTGGGGGAGAGGAAAATGGCAAATAATGTAATTGCAAGGAGATGATGTTTGTATGTAGGAACCTGATAGATCTTGATTTGATCTTCCCCGGCAACGCCGCCCGAAATCTTGTGACACCTCGCGAGTGAGTTGGTCTCCCTACATGCTTAAAGGGTGATGTAGCACAATGATATCAAGTATTTCCCTTAGTTAAGAAACCAAGGCATCAATCCAGTAGGAAGATCCACAAGACTATGTACGCATCCCCTCCACATAAATAGCAAATCCTCGCAACCCAACGCGTAGAGGGGTTGTCAATCCCTCGTGGGTAAAGTAAGGATAGATTGATAGATGCAAATAAGAGTGATAGAAAATAGAACGTAGCAAGGTATTTTTGGGTTTGTTGACAATATAGATCTGAAAAAAGAGAGCACATAAAGTAGAAAAGCAAACAGCAAAGTAGAGATTGCAAATAGATGATGTGAAGTATATCTGGGGGCCGTAGGTTTCACTAGTGGCTTCTCTCGAGAAAATAGCAAGAGGTGGGTAGACAAAATATTGTTGGGAAATTGATAGAAAAGAAAGTAATTATGACTATATTCATGACAATGATCATGTATATAGGCATCACGTCCAAAATAAGTACATCGACTTCTGCCTGCATCTACTTCTATTACTCCACACATCGACCGCTATCCAGCATGCATCTAGTGTATTGAGTTCATGGAGAAATGTAGCAATTCCTTAAGAACGATGACATGATGTAGAAAAGATCTATTCATGTAGGAATAGACCACATCGTTTTATCCTTAATGGCAATGATACATGTGTGTCATGTCTCTTTCTGTCATTGAGATTGAGCACCGCAAGATCGAACCTACACAAAGCACCTCTTCCAATTGCAAGATAAAAGATCAAGTTGGCTAGACAAAAACCAAATATCGGAGAATAAATACGAGGTTATAGTAATAAAGCGTGAATATGTTTTCATAGATCTGATCATAAACTCACATTTCCTTGGATCCCAACAAACACACCGCAAAATAAAGACTTACATCATATGGATCTCCAAGAGACCATTGTACTGAGAAACAAAACGAGAGAGAAAGCATCTAGCTACTGCCTACAGACCAGTAGGTCTAATATGAACTATGCACGCATCATGGGAGGAACACTGATGGAGATGGTGAACCCCTCCATGATTGTGTTCTTCTCTTGAAAAGGTTCTAGATTGGTTTTCATAGCTCTGGAACTTGCGGCGGCTTAAACATTTTTCCGTCGACTCCTCTAGGGTTTCTGGAATATTGGGGGTATTTATAGAGCTCAGAGGTGGTAGAGAAGCTTCCAGAGGGCCCCACTAGACACTAGGCCATACCAGGGGCCTCTAGCGTGCCATGGTGTCTATTGGGCCACCTCGGCCTTGGCTGCTACGCAATCTTGGACCCCAAGTTTCCTTCTGGTCCAAAACAAATCTCCGTAAAGTTTTGTGGCAATTGGACCTCATCTGATATGGATATTTTGCAAAGTAAAAAAACAGCAAAAAACAGCAACTCGCACTAGGCACTATGTCAATATGCTAGTCCCAAAAGATGATATAAAATTGCTATGAAATGATTATAAGACATCCAAGAATGATAACATAACAACATAGAACAATCAAAAATTATCGATATGTTGGAGACGTATCACATGATGTGTTGCATGTAAGCCTTCTTATATCTTTATCTAAATAGACACCATTCCTACCTATCATCGCATTTCCATAGCCATTATGAGATGTATTGGCGTGCAAATTTCATCGTCACTTCACATGACTAGTTCGTTCATCATCATATTCCTTTGCATGATCATATAGAGCTGACGTAGTATTTTTTGGCAAAACCACCGTTCATCATAGTTTTTATACATATCATGCTAGATCTTTGCACATCCTGGGACACTGCCACACACATTCGTACAAAGTCATATCGTCCTATCAGTCTTCATATTGAGTTGTTAGTAAATAAAAGTGTGATGATCATCATTGTTAGAGCTTTTTCCTAGTGAGGAAATAAAAATTGGGGGAGGCCAAATGATCCCACCATAAAAAAGAGATGAATGAGAGAAAAATAGAGAAGCACTTTACTACTATCCTTTACCACACTTGTGCCTCAATGTGGCACCTTGTTCTTCATATAGAGAGTCTCATGTTATATCATTCATATGCTAGTGAGAATCACTTTTTCATAAACTTGGATTATATATTATGATGGCGGGGTTCCTCAAATGCCCGGGGTTTGAATGAGCAAGCAAGTTGGATGCACAACCCACTTAGCTTTAGTTGATATTTCATAAACTTATAGCTCTAGAGCATCATTTGCATGGCAATCCCTACTCCTTGCATCGATATCTATCGGCAGGTATCTCCATAGCTCGTTCGTCTGCCTAGTTGATGTGAGACTATCTTCTCCACTTTTTACCCCTTTGATACCTACCACCATATTCTATTCCACCTATATGCTATGTCCAGGTGTTCACGCTCATGTATTGCGTGAAGAATAAAAAGTTGATGGATATTGAAAAAGAATGATCCAATTGCCTAACTTGGGCACCATGGTGCTTGACATTTGTATTACTGTGGTGAAGATGGAGCCAAGCATTGCTAATATAATAAGATGAATGGGGTTAACAATCTTTCAGATCGTATACTTTGAAATATTAATGATTTTGCTACTTATACTTATAAGTATTGCTATGTTAATGCATAAGGTTACATAAATGGATAGTATCTCACATCAAAAAATTTGTTTTATCATTTACCTACTCGAGGACGCTTGATACGTCTCCAATGCATCTATAATTTTTTATTGTTCCATGCTGATATATTATCATTCTAGGATACTTTTAGGGTATTTATTTACGATTTTACATTAATTTTGAGCACTAACCTATTGACCTAGTGCCCAGTGACATTTGTTGTTTTTGCATGTTTTTCAGTTTTCAGGTTTTAAATACCAACCGAAACCCAATTGACATGAAATTTTTTGGACATTTTTTCTAGACCAAAAGAATACCAACGAGCATTGTAAGAAGGCCGGAGGCCACCCTAGGACCCCACAATCAAACACGACTCGACGTGGGAGCACCATGATGACTTGTGGGACCCTCGAGGCTCTCCCAACTACGTTGTGTGGCTTATAAATTCTCGTACATCCCAAAAACCCTATAGGATGTCCCGAGAAACTTTTTACACCACCGCAAGTCTTTTTCCGAAAGGAGGCCATCTCGACCTCCATTCCGGCACCTTGCTAGAGGGGGGATCGATCACAGAGGGCATCTTCATCAACCTTTCCGCCCTCATGATGATGTGTGAGTAGTTCACCACAGACCTAGGGGACCATAGCTAGTACCTAGATGGAAATCTCTCTCTCGCTCTCTCTCTCTCTCTCTCTCTATATATATATATATATATATATATATATATATATATATATATTTCTCTCTTGGTCTTCAATACAATGATCATCTCATCTTCACTTTGATCCATATGATCTAACCCATTTGTGCAGTGCATTTGTTGGGTTCTGATGAACTGTGGGTTTATGTTCATATTATTCATGGTAAACATTTATGTCTTCTCTAAATACTAATATGGTTTGTATGTGCATGATTATGATTGCTTTGTAATTCTCTCCAATCTATTAAAATAGTTTTGCAAACTAGATTGATATTTCTTTGGTGAGAGACGTGTGTTGTAGTAGGTTGAACGTGGCGAATTTCTATATCCCAATGACAGAAGGGGACAAGATGTGTATTTGTGTTGCTACTACTAAGGATGACACGATGGCGTTTATTCATATTTCTTGAGTTTACTTTATCTACACCATGTCATCATTCTCCAAGCATTACTCTATTTTACTTAATACTCTAGATGCATGTTGGACAAGAGTCGATGAGTGGACTAATAGTAATAGGTGAAGGCAGGAGTTGGCCTATTTGTTTATGGACATGATGCCTATATAAACATGATCATTGTCGTGAATATCACATAACTATCCACTTTTCTATCAACTGTCCAACAGTAATTTGTTTACCCACCGTATGTTGTTTTCATGAGAGATGCAATTAGGCAAAACTATGGCCAACGGGGTCTATTCACCATATATTTACAAAACCGTCAATACATCGATGACATTTACTTATTTTCATTTTATTTTGCAATTTACAATCATCTACAATTATCTACACACCTCACTTACTTGCAAATAATGAGACCAAGGGGATTGACAACCGTATTGTCCGTGTTGGGTGCAATTTGTTTGTTCTTTTGTGTGCAGCCGTTGAAAACGGTTGTGGTTGATATTCCTATTGGTTCGATAAACCTTGGTTTAATAACTAAGAGAAATACTTACCCATATTGTGCTGCAATAACCCGTTCCTCTTCACGAAAACCAAACACATATCACAAATATTAGCCACCTCCTAAAATAAACATTATGGGAAGAAAGATTTTGTTACCAGAAAACATGGGAAACAAAGAGTGCCATGGTTTCAAAAACCCATGACATTCCCTCATAATCCTTCTGAGAGTAAGGACGAGGAAGAATTTGAGCGCTTTGCTGAAATGATTAGGCATCTATTTTTGCGTACTCGGTTGACTGAAATTTTGAAAATGCGTCCGAATACTAAGTATATGAAAGATATTATTACCAACAAAAGAAAAATACATGAAACTGAAATTGTTACTATGCTTGGTAGGAGTGCCTAAGAAGTTGGGATATCTGGGTATACCCATAATACCTTGCTCCATTAAAACAAATTATGTTAAAACTGTTTTACGTGATTTAGGAGCTGGTGCTAGTGTTATGCCTTTCTCTTTTATAAGAGATTTGACTTGAATAAGCTTACACCTATTGAAATTTGCTAAGTATATGAACGATATTTTTATGAATGGATGATAAATCCAACACTTTACCTATTGGAATTTGCGAGGATGTCCCTATTGTGGTTGCGAATGTTACTATCTTGACAGATTTTGTTATTGTTCATATGCCTGAGGACGACAACATGTCGATCATCCTTGGTAGACCATTTTTAAATATTTCACGGGCTCTTATTGATTGCAACAAAAGCAATGTCACTTTTCATGTCAATGGCAAACAACACACCGTGCATTTTCCTAAGAAGCAAACTTTGGTTAATAATGTTAACGTCATTGAGCCAATTGCTACAGTCACCATTGGAGGTTTCAAGATTTCTATTCCTAATACCAAGAAGAAATATTATACTCATACTGTTGGGGTTACGCAAACCTCAATTGAGGTAACTTAGTGTCATACGACAAAATTTGGTTTCATGTCAATCAAAAATAGTAATTAATAAGACTTGATCAATCTTATTAATGGATCCCTTTTGACAGACATGTGATCGACCAATTTAGTGAGTACAACTCTCTGTATTATTAGTTTGATCTGTGTTATTTTTAGTTGAATAAATTAAAATGACATGATTATCCTGTTTTCTGAGTTTTTCGTGCAATAAAAAGTGACCCAAAAAAGTCTCAGAATGCCACAAAATTTTAACATGATTTTTTCCTGCCTTATCTCTTTAGACCATGTCACTTGTGGGCCATGAGGCAAAAGGGCGCGACAAAGCCGCTAGGGCGCGCCCTGTTGTGTGGTGAGGTCCATAGGCCCCCTGCCTTATCTCTTTAGACCATGTCATCCATTACCTCCAGCAAATGTTCCCTACCTCTCTCTCTCTCTATCTATCTATCTATCTATCTCCCTATCTATTTCTATATATCTCTCATATTCTTCCTCCTGAAACTGAAATTCTCGATCTCTTTGCTCGGAACTCTATTTCCAAAACTATTTTTAGGAATTTCTCCTTGGTATGTGACTCCCCCATTCCTCCAATTAGTTTTCAGTTTAATGATTTATATTTTGCATATTTTGTTGCACTTGGTGCTACTGAAAATGAGATTGCATGTCTAATTATTTGAGTTCCAAGTAGCAGGAATGCTTGACTCCAGGCATCCATATGAGTAGTTGCAATCAATCTTGTAAAGTTTTACTCACATAATTTTGTGTTCCAAAAATTCAAGAAATTCGTTCATAGCACGATGAGTTTCCTTAGGAGTCGCTTTCAAGTAGGCATTCTTTGGGAGAATCATCGAGCAAAGGCTCGGTGCAATAAGATTATGCCAAACCTCCGAATAATCTTGATAGTCATGGCTGACGCTAAATCGTGTCATTGTCCATGCAATGAGTTCATGGGCGGTGTAGGCATTAAGGAGGAGTTCGATCAGTACTTCTATAATACTGGCCTCATCGACTTCCTGCAGATAATGTATCCAGTGGCATGACCTTACTAGTTCATTCACCCATGGAATTCGATATCATCCTCATACCTCTAGAGTGTTGTTTGATTTCTATGATAAGTCTTCTAGTTTATCTCTAGAAGAATTTGTGACGCATGCAAACTCCCATTTTGGAGTTCACTTGAAAAACCTTCAAAAACTAATTATAACATGTTCCCCGAGAGTCTTTGCGTAGGAGAACCTAGAGGGGTGACACGGGCTAGAATAAAAAGTATTCGTTTTCCCTCTATTCTCTACTTTGCACTGTTCAGTGGGAAATGTGTAGTAGGTAAACAAGATTGCAATGCACTGTACACTCCTAATCTGAGTCTTATTCACATTGCGTTGACTGGGAAAGATAATATAACCTCGGGGAAATTGTGTCCCGAAGGTTTAACTCTAACTCAAGCAGTGAGGAATTTATGCCTCTCGTGTCGCTGCGAAATTAGGAGTCTCGCAGCAACCTAATGACCCCATGTTGCCTGACAGATATTTTGATTTTGAAGCCATGCGCTGTCATGACTTCCTTTTGACTAGTGCCATGGATTATGAGTAAAACCTCATATTTGACAAATATAAACATATACCTATTACATTGTCTACGCCTGCTCTCTCTGATTTTTAGAACAAGCAAAGATACAATGATCTCAAGAACGAGGTGCAAGAGTACAAAGATGGAGTGGAGGTTATTCGCTTGACTCATGAGACGGCTCAAAATGTCTCCACGAGCTATCACTTAAACCATTATCCCAACCAGCCATGGTAATCACCAAGCTAGGCAAAATCCTAAGCTTGGGGGAGTACGTATTTCTCACCAACGTTACACTCATGTTCACACACTTGATATAAACTATCGGTATTCATCCTTTTTCATTGTATATCCATGTCAGTCTTTTTTTCGCTTTCTTCTTGTGTGTTTGAAAATCTTTAGAAAACCCAAAAATATTTCTTGCTTGTATTCGATTTTTAATTCCCGTTTAATTAGTTGTAGTATTAAAACAAAACCCAAAAAGATTTCCTTTACTTGATGGGAGCTTTCCCGTGTAAATAGTTTTTCTAGTTTTGTTTTTCCTTTGCTTGTTTGCTTGTGACATCCCCGAATTGTACTACAATGATCATTGTAATTAAGCTACAGTGATGACCATCATCAATGCCTAATCATTTTGGTGAACAGTGTTTGATCACTTTAAAATTCATATCTCATTTCAAATTCTACCTTTAAAGGCAATTAAAATTAATTGTGATAATTAAGATCCTCAAACTGCAAAGGAAAAATGTTGCACCTTTTATGAAAATTTCAAAACAAATAATGTTAAGGAAAACAACATCACCTTGATGTTGTTGTGGACCGCACCTTTGAAAACAAAGCCAAAAGGCAATTTTAAATGCTCATTTGAATTATGAAAAATGCCTGCATCTTCAAAAAATTTCCAGACTTTTTGCGAGAGTACCAGTTATTACATTACAATTATTGGGCTAAGTCCCCTATTTTTACAAATGTATATTGTCACTAAAATAAATAAACAACAGAACAAATTAAAAAAAACAAAAGAAACAAAAAGAAAAGGGCCTCTGTGGGTGGGCCCAAGTGACCTAGCTGACCCAACCACTGGCTAGCCCACCTCCCCCGTCGTCTTCCTCCCACTGCTCACGGGGGAGATGTGGCCGTGGCGATGGCCACCACTTGCCTCCCCCATCGCCCTGCTACCCATCCAGCAAAAAACTGACGCCTGGAACACCCGCCCGTTGCCCCCCAAATCCTAGCCCACTCCATCCCCTCCCTTTCACGTCGCCCACCTCTCCCTGCTCGGACCCGCGCCGCCGCCGTCATGGCCTTCAGCTAGTCGCTCCTTTTTCCTTCTTCCCCTCATCGGATTTGAGCTTGTGGAGCCCGATTCCACTGGAGCCGGGGCTCGGTTCTGGTGGAGTTCGACGCCGGCGATTCTCCAATGACCAGTTGGTCCTGCCGGCGCTACTATTCGACTGCACGCAACGTATAGGACCCCGTAGCATCGTTGATTAGGTCATTTTTGTTTCGGTTAGCTAGATGACATCTCCTCCCAAAAGCACCTCCGCCAAGTTCGACGCCAGCGAAGCTAGCGGCCACCCTAGCTCGCCCCGGTAGACAAAATGGAACGGCAATTGCGCCAACTCTCGAACGCACCTAAGAATGCGGGATTTGGTGCTCCCTATGCCATTTCCGAGCCTCGCTGTCATTTTGGGAGCTCGCTGGAGTTGCTCCAGCGACATTCGTCGGTCGCTACAGTCGTGGGTGGACCTGGGCCACATGCAGGGTCACTGACCTATGGGCCCCGAGGACTTGTTTGACCAGTTGATCGGGTCAACCGTGCTGACTCAGCTCAGCCAGCCACTGACCAGTTGGGCCACCCCCCCGTCCTATGACATGTGGGCCCATGGCCATTAGCCCCTAATTAATATTTTAAAATAATTAAGTTAATTAAATTGATTAAATAAGACACTAACATGTGGGTCCATCCCCTAATTTAGTTAATTAGATTGAACTAAAACCCTGGTTAAAGCCCACTGTAAGTGAAAGATGGGCCCCACCTGTCAATTTGAATGGTTAGCAGGTCAAAGTTGACTGCTCACACCAGTGTGACCTCATGCTGACATCATTATTATTTTTTAGTCTAATTTAATAATTAAAATAATTTCAAAAAATATTGAAAACTTTTAAAATTATTAGAAAATAAACTGTAAGTCACATGAAAATATTTTATATATGAAAGTTGCTCAGAAAAATCTAGCGAATCCGATTACTATATTTGTTCGTCTCTCGCGTGTCTCTATCATAGAGGACATGGAACTTTTCCATGTGTTTCGCCTGTCTGGTAGTAGCGAGAGACCCGGGAAATATCATCACATATTTTCCCGATCCGTCTATAACGTGTAATGCTGCGTTAGTGCATGCCTAGCCGTGCATATTGCCATGTCATGCATAGTGTTGCATCTGTGCTTATATTTATAGTTTCTACCCCCCATTCTTACCCGTAGACCACGAGACTGAAGTTGCTGCCGGGTACGACTACCCACCTGACGACCAACCCTTTGTCGCAGAGCAACAAGGCAAGCAAACCCCCCTTGATGATTCTTATATCGCCTATTCTTTCTCCCTCATGCTTGCATTAGATTTTGATACTGTTGTAGATAGCTCCTATATCTAATGCATAGCCTATTTTTTATGAACTCCTACTTTACTATATCGCACTTTAAACTGCTTAGTATAGGTGGCTCAGTCATCCCCTTTGCCCCATTAGTCGACTTGCCCTGCGTTATCGTCAAGTCTCGATCATCTGATTGACGAGCCAACCCGTCACAACACTCACACCCCCTTAGTTGTACGAAGTTGCAAAACTACTATCGAGTACCGAGGGTCACACCTCGATACGTACTCCTGATGTTAGATATGTAGTGTAATTAATCGGTGGTGGTTTATGGAGGGTGATTCCTCCATCACCACCTCCGATAACGACTCTGTCATACAACCCATCAAGCGTGGACCATCGAGGGTGATTCCTCCTCGGCCACCTTGATGGTTACATCATTCGGAATCCATCGACGGTGATACATCGGATCCCTCTGATGTTATAGCCACACATTACTTGACCTTGTTACTAGGAACTTGATGAATGGTGTGTTGCAGGTGGATTTGCGCATGGATGTGTCAATGAGTTAATTAAAATGCTAATGGATTTGGGTATTTGATCTGGGTTGGTCGGAGACTTTTCGCACTAACCATCTACGTGGGAGAAGCTATGGGTACTCGACATCGTGGTATTAGTCGAATCTCTTCACACATCAGCAATTGAGCGGCGCGCGCTTGAGTGGTCCACGTAAGCATCGTCTTGTATAAGGGGTGTCAGCACTGACATCGTCCGCCCATGCATCGTGCAGGAGCGCAAAGGGTGATGGGCCCATGACCCATGTGCACTTAGAATTTAGACCGGTGGGCTGGCCTCTGTGTTGATCTTAGGTATGGTTGCGACGTGTTGATGTTCCGAGGTCGGGCATGACCGAGGAAAGTGTGTTCGACCAGAGTTTATCAAGCGTGATCAGAAACTTGGTGCACCCCTGCAGGGATGAAAATTAAATATTCAAATAGTCATGTCCATGGTTACAAGATGACTCGGAGTTGTGCCCCGATCTTATACAACTACAACTATTACTTAACTAGAATGTTGCTCCGGGATTGTTTCCTCGCACGGAATCAAGGAAGAATCTCTAGGCGTGACCTCATATTAAAATTGCTGCAACAATATGACTATTATTGGTGTTCTTGCTCTACTCTCATCTATTTCTGCAAGACCATGAAGATGCTAGTCTTCTATAGGACTAGTCCCCTCTCTCTTTTCTCACATTGCTGCAGTCAGTCCACATATAACCCCATCTTTGATACTGATGCATAGTTAGCATAGTTCTGATGTCAGACTTGCGAGTACTTTGGATGAGTAATCAGCATTGCTTTGCTCCCCCTTTTCCCCTTGATTCGATTGCTGCGACTAGATGACGGATCTCAGGGGATGGCGTATCCTGACGATGACGACTGCTAACCCAACGGTGCCTACTACTACGTGGAGGCCGCTTAAGACCAGGAGTAGTTTAGGAGGTTCCCAAGCAGGAGGCATCGCCTCATACGATTGTTGTTTCCTTTGTGCTAGCATTCTCTAAGGCATTATCCATGTTTCATGTGTGTACTCAGATATTTGTTGCTTCCGCTGACTCGTGTGTTTATCAAGCTTCTGTATTCTAGACCTTGAGGCCCCTGGCTTTTAATATGAAGCTTGCATGTTTTATTTGTGTCTAGAGTTGTGTTGTGATATTTTCCCGTGAGTCCTTGAGCTTGGTCGTATGCATTTTGCGTGTATGATTAGCGTACGATCAAATCGAGGGTGCGACAAGTTGGTATTAGAGCCGACTACCTGTAGGTAGCCCCCTTTCCAACTTCTTGGCCGAAGTTGAGTCTAGTACTTGAAAAACTTTTACTAACATTGTTGTGTGGCTTACGGGCCCACATCTCAATCGGGTGGTATTAGTATCTTTTACTCCTCTTCTATACTCTGGATTCTAATCTCTCTTCTCTTTCGGGTTAAAGATTTTGCTAAATCTAACATTAGGTTCTTGTAATCACATCGACCCGGAGAGCTGGATTATCTACTTATGTACTTCTGATTAAATATTTCACTCACTGTCATTCGACATCCTTGATGTTTCCTTTTCAAATGCGTCCCGTGAGACAACTCGTATGCCTCACTATGGCCATCGATGTGACTAGGCTCCCGGGCATTCTGGTCGACCTCTTGACCAGGCTGGGATATCGCTAGTACCCCAACTACACTGTGTACGAGGACTTCCGCGAGTTCAACCAGTACCAGTACTAGGCTGAGGTTCGCATCTTCGATCGGACGGACATCACCACAAACGAGCTCCACACCTTCTACGAAGTTGGGTTGACGATCGATATGGCTGTCCATGATGCTTCCTATATCACTATCACCCGCCTCCGTGGGGCGTACCCTTGCCTGGAGGAGACTACATTCAGATACATCATGTATGTTCCTGTTGGGGATGAGATTGGATCTGATCTCACTACCTACGCTTCACTTGTTCGGGAGCGTAACGACCGGTCCTACGTCGCTGTCTGTACCCCCTATGTGAGGCGTTGTTACGACCCACGGGTTTTGGTGCAGTACATGGAGGCGTTGTATCGTTCCTTCCGAGCTCAGACTGTGGAGACGTACACCACGCATACCCGTCTTTACGACGCATTGACAGAACTATAGACAACAGTCAATGCCAGGATCGACCCTTTGTTCATCCTCCACCCGTGCAGGACAGAGCTAGCACCAGGCCTTGAGTAGCCTACTGTTGGAGGTCGTACCCCTGCACTTGGACCTCTTCTCATTGATTCGATGTGGTAGGAGCACATGACTCGCCACGGGATGCAGAATCTTGCCCCTAGGTTCTCCTATCAGGGTCACCGTCAGCTACGTGGATTTAGTTGTTTTCTCCGATGTTGATGTAGCATTATCGCTATGTCTCATTGTTGTATCCCTCCACCGCATGCCTGCGTTCGGCCTAGTGAGTCCAAGTTATCGTCTAGTGGGTCCACGTTATCGCCAAATTTGGAATTTGTAATCGATGGTCTGTAATCGAACTTCTGTATGGCTCTGTATGTCAAACTTGACTACTATGAAGTATCTATCGCATTTCCTTTTGTCATGCTTGATTGCTTCATGAATGACTACAATGCCTTTGCAATTACTTTATGCTAAACTACCCCTGTTAAATTTTCACAGGATGGTTGGACCAGCTGGCTACTCGCGTGGCCCCGCAAATGATCCACCACCCCCGCCTCCTGAATATATGGCTGGGATGATCCAACAGTTTGAACTGAACCGCCAGTTTATGCAAGGGCTCATGGACGAGTTCCAAAGGCCGAACATAAATAAGCAGCAAGGCATGACCATACAAGACTTCTACCGTGTCAACCCTGCAATCTACCGCAGCTCAACTCAGCCTCTTAATGCTGATGACTGGCTCCGTGGCATTGCTTATGAGCTGGGGTCTGCCAATGTACCCCTGGCGAGCTATGTCAACTTTGCAGCTTACTTTGTGAAGGGTACCGCTGCTCAATGGTGGGACAGTCATACGCGCTCTCAGCCCGCTGGAACTGTCATCACTTGAACGTAGTTCAATGCTGCCTTCCGTGCTCGCTACATTCCTCAGGGAATCATGGACCGGAAGAAGCGTGAGTTCCGCAACCTTGTCCAGGGCAACAAAACTGTGGATGCTTATCAGCGGGAATTTCTAGACTTATCCTCCTATGTTGGAGAAGACATTGCAATTGATGCATGCAGACACGAGAAGTTCCATGATGGCCTCCACCCTGACATCCAGCTGGCGCTCCTTGTTCAGGACTATGTTGATTTCACCACCTTGGTGAACAAGGCCATTCAGGTTGAGACTGGTTTACAGGAATACAAGGATAACAGCAAGCGCAACCGTGACATGGGTTCATCTTTGGGCTCATCTACATAGAAGTGGAAGATCTAGATTCCCCACAACATGTACCATGCACATGCTCCTCCTCCAAGGCCGCCCTATGCTGCACCTCATTTGCCTCCTCCACCACCTAGGCAATCGAGGTTTCCAGCTCCACCGCCTCGAGTTCCTCAATCCTGTCGTGAGGACGGGCTGTGCTTCAAGTGTGGTCGTCCAAGTCACCATGCTAGAGACTGCAGGAAGAATCCAAATCAGCTGGCACTTCCATCAACTGGCAGTGGCAACAACCAGAACCACAACAACAATGCGAAGTCTGCTTCTGTTTTTTGCCAGGCCAACATCGTTGAGATGTGTCAAGCTCAAGACCAACCTGCTACCAAGATGGGTACACTTCTCGATAACTCGATACCTGCTTTTGTATTGTTTGATACAGGACCATCGCATTCCTTTATGTCAGAAAATTTTGCATACATGCAGGACATTAGAAGCGAAGAGATGAACATCCCTATAGTGGTAAACACCCCCGGGGGCCAATGTCGAACCTCTGTGGTTTGCCCCAATGTTCCTGTTGAAACCAAAGGATTTGAATTCCTCGCCACTCCCATTTTACTGAAGTCTTCCAAGATAGACCTCATACTGGGAATGGGCTGGCTAAAAACTCATACGGCTTCGATCGTTTGTGCCACCAAAATCGTCCACCTCCTACACCCTTCAGATGAGTTAATAAGCTACCATGCTCATCTCGTTTGAGATGATGAGGCACAGCTATATGCCTTGAATGCATTAAATGCGTTGCCTCTTGAATGAATTTAAAACATTCCAATTGTCTGAGAATTCCAAGATGTGTTTCCAAACGAACTTCCGGGGATTCCCCCTGCTTGAGCTGTCGAGTTTGTCATCGACTTAGTACCCGGTACCACCCCCAACTCCAAGCGTCCTTATAAGATGCCACCACATGACCTTCTTGAACTTAAGCAAGAAATTGACAATTTGCTTTGTCCGAGATTCATTTGTCCAAGTTCCTCTGCTTGGGGAGCACCTTCTCTCTTTGTTAAGAAAAAGGATGGGACAAATCGTTTGGTTCAAGACTACCACCCTATCAATCAGGCCGCTATTCAAAACAAATATCCTCTTCCTCGGATAAAAGATCTGTATGATCAACTTGTTGGTTCCTTAGTCTTCTCTAAACTCGACTTGATGTTGGGATACCACCAAATTCATGTTCACAAAGAGGATGTCCCAAACACCGCCTTTGTTACTCGCTACGGATCATATGAGTAGACCATCATATCCGGCTTAACCAATGCCTCGACAACCTTCTCTCGGTTGATGAATTATATATTCATGGACTACTTCGACAAATTCATCGTGGTATATGTGGATGATATTCTGGTATATTCAAAGAATGAAGAGGAACATGCTGAACATCTTTGTCTTGTACTCGATAAGCTTCAGGAGCATCAACTCTATGTGAAGTATTCCAAATCTAAATTATGGCTGGACAAAGTGATGTACCTTGGTCATGTGATCTCCAAGGATGGTATTGCGGTTAACCCGGAACGAGTTCAAGCTATTCTTGACTCGACTCCCTCGAAGAATGTCAAGCAAGACAGAAGTTTTCTTGGACTCGCCAGCTATTGTTGTAGATTCATCGAGAACTTCTCCAAGATTGCAAAGCCCTTAACCAATCTGCTTCACAAAGGTGTTAAGTATGAGTGTACTGATAAATGTTAGGAAAGTTTCCAAGCACTCAAGGACAAACTAACATCTGCTCCAGTATTTTCTCCTCCGGATACTAAGAAGGATTTTGTCATTTATTGTGGTGCTTCTCATCAAGGGATAGGTTGTATACCGATGCAAGATCGCAAGATGGTTGCTTATGCCTCTCATCAGCTACGTGCTCATGAAGAGAACTATGCAGTTCATGGCCTCGAATTTGCTACAGTAGTACATTCACTGAAAGACTGGTGGCATTATCTTCTTGGTAATCGTTGTGAGATCCACACCGATCATCAAAACCTGAAGTACATGTTCACTCAGCCAGATCTGAATCTACGTCAACAGAGATAGATGGAGCGTATAACAGATTTTGACTATGTTATATCGTATACCCAAAGCAAGGCTAACGTAATGGATGATCCCTTGAGTCGCAAGTCATACTGCAACCACCTCTAGGTTCATAAGGTTCATGATCGTCTTCAAGAGGAATTCAGTAAGCTGAACCTACATATTGTTCCTCAGGGTTACCTTGTCCCCCCCCCCCCGTGAAGAGTTTCGTAAGATGAACCTCTGTGTTCTTAATCGGGGTTCCCTTAGTAACTTGGTTGCTGAACCAGATCTCGTCGGCATCATCAAGACTATTCAACTTTGTGACGATGATGTCAAAAGAATTGAGCGCTATTTTGCAGAGGGTAAGCCATCTTGCTTCACAGTTGCTGATGATGGTGCCTTGTACTTCAAAGGTTTCCTATTCGTCCCAAGTAAAAAAGTAAAACCTCGGAATGACTGGACGGGTGATACAAGAAGCTCGTGATACCCCGTTGTCTATACATCCGGGTAGTACCAAGATGTTCCAAGACATTGATACGTCTCCAACATATCTATAATTTTTTATTGTTCCATGCTATTATGTTATCAACTTGGGATGTTTTATATGCATTCATATCCCCATTTTATATCATTTTTGGGACTAACCTATTAACCCAGTGCCTAGTGCCAGTTTCTGTTTTTTCCGTGTTTTTGACCTTTTCCAGAAAAGAATATTAAACAGAGTCCAAACGGAATAAAACCTCCGGGATGATTTTTTCCATAACAGAAGATACGCATAGGACTTGACAACCAAGGCAGGAGGTTCCCGGGGAGGTCACGAGCCCCCTAGGCGCGCCCTAGAGGGGCGCGCCTAGCAGGGTCGTGGGCGCCCCGTGGCTCCTTTGCCCTACCTCTTTCGCCTATAAATTCCCAAAAATTTCGAAACCTCCAGAGGGAGCCACGAAAATACTTTTCCGCCGCCGCAAGCTTCTGTCTCTGCAAGATCCCATCCGGGGACCGTTTTGGTGCCCTGCCGGAGGGGGATTCGGACGCGGAGGGCTTCTTCATCAACACCATTGTCTGTCCGACGATGCGTGAGTAGTTCACCACAGACCTTCGGGTCCATAGCTAGTAGCTAGATGGCTTCTTCTCTCTCTTGGATCTTCAATACAAAGTTCTCCATGATCTTCATGGAGATCTATCCGATGTAACTTTCTTTTGCGGTGTGTTTGTCGAGATCCGATGAATTGTGGATTTATGATCAGATTATCTATGAATATTATTTGAGTCTCCTCTGATCTCTTATATGCATGATTTTGTATCCTTGTAATTCTCTTCGAGTTATGGGTTTCGTTTGGCCAACTTGATCTGTAATTCTTGCAATGGGAGAAGTGCTTGGTTTTCGGTTCATACCATGCGGTGTCCTCACCCAGTGACAGAAAGGGTAGCGAGGCACGCATCGTGTTGTTGCCATCAAGGGTAAAAAGATGGGGTTTATATCATATTGCATGAATTTATCCCTCTACATCATGTCATCTTGCTTAAGGCGTTACTCCGTTTGTTATGAACTTAATACACTAGATGCATGCTGGATAGCGGTCGATGTGTGGAGTAATAGTAGTAGATGCAGAAAGTATCGGTCTACTTGTCTCGGATGTGATGCCTATATGTATGATCATTGCCTTAGATATCGTCATGACTTTGCGCGATTCAATCAATTGCTAGACAGTAATTCGTTCACCCACCGTAATACTTGCTATCATGAGAGAAGCCTCTAGTGAACACTATGGCCCCCGGGTCTATTTTACACATCATATTTTCAGTTCTACATAGAAAAATACCAAAAATAACTTGCTGCACTTTTACTTATTTACCTTTCATCACTATTAGATCTCACCTTGCAAGTAATCGTGAAGGGATTGATAACCCCTTTATCGTGTTGGGTGCAAGTTTGTTTGTTTTTGCGCAGGTGCATTGGTGCCTCATCTTGATACTCCTACTGGATTGATACCTTGGTTCTCAAACTGAAGGAAATACTTGTCGCTACTTTGCTGCATCACCCTTTCCTATTCAAGGGAAAAACCAACGCAAGCTCGAGAACTAGCAGACATATGTCAAAGATTCTGGTGGCCAAATATGAAACAAGATATTGCACGCTATGTTGCAGAATGTGTGATGTCTACCACACAACCTTCTTCTTGTAGACTCGTGTTGGGCCTCCAAGCGCAGGGTTTTGTAGGATAGTAGAAAATTTCCCTCAAGTGGGTGACCTAAGGTTTATCAATCCGTGTGAGGCGTAGGATGGAGATGGTCTCTCTCAAGCAACCCTGCAATCAAATAACAAAGAGTCTCTTATGTCCCCAACACACCCAATACAATGGTAAATTGTACAAGTGCACTAGTTCGGCGAAGAGATGGTGATATAAGTGTAATATGGATGGTAGATATAGGTTTTAGTAATCTGAAAATATATATAAAAAAAGCAAGGTAACAAATGGTAAAAGTGAGCACAAACGGTATGGCAATGCTTACAAACAAGGCCTAGGGTTCGTACTTTCACTAGTGCAAGTTCTCTCAACAATGCTAACATAGTTGAATCATATATAAATCCTTGACATGCGACAAAGAGTTCACTCAAAAGTCACAAATAGCGGAGGACAAACGAAGAAATTATTGTAGGGTACGAAACCACCTCAAAGTTATCTTTTATGATCAATCTTATGAGCTACCCCTGAGTGTCACAAAAAGCCCTAGAGTTCATAATAAAATAACACCTTAAGACACACATCAACCAAAACCCTAATGTCACCTAGATACTCTAATGTCAACACAATTACCCATGGGTATGATTATACGATATGTGTCACATAATTTCAGATTCATCATGTTTAATCCAACACAAAGAACTTCAAAGAGTGCCCCAAAGTTTCTACCGGAGAGTCAAGACGAAAACATGTGCCCACCCCTATGCATAGATTCCCAAGGTCACGGAACCCGCAAGGTTATCACAAAACATACATCAAGTGGATCAATAGAACACCCCATTGTCACCACAGAAATCCCATCGCAAGACATACATCAAGCATTCCCAAATCCTTAAAGACTCGATTCGATAAGAAAACTTCAAAGGGAAAACTCAATTCATCACAAGAAGATAGAGAGGGGAAACCTTCATATAATTCATCTATATTAATAAAACTCGCGATACATCAAGATCGTGTCATCTCAAGAACACGAGAGAGAGATCAAACACATAGCTACTAGTACATACACTCAGCCCCGAGGAGGATTACTCACACATTATCATGGTGAGAAAGAGAGATTTGTTGATTGAGAGGTGCAGCCCCGAAGAGATGGAGGCGAAGGCGGCCATGGCACCGGTGACGGGCGGCGGCGGTGGCCCCTTTCCCCTCCTTCTTCCTTGGTCTTGGTGCTACAATGGAGGAGCCTCTCCCCTTCTTGGCGGCTGCCAAGGGAGAGTGAAATTCGTGGCTCTTGGTGGCTCCACCAAAATTAGGGTGTTTCTCTCCTTATATGTGTATGTGGTGCTCTATGGCCCTCCGATGGATGGACCCTTGATCCATTGACTCTTGGGCACCTCTAGAACCTTCCTAGGGGCTCCTCACAGCCCTCATGAGTCTCCAAAGTCGTGGCTTTGCCGAATACATCAGATATGTTAAGAGTTTGACTCAATCACGTCAACAATTCTCATGATCTCGTAATCAGACATTCTACTTCAGTAAAACGGATCTCCAGATCGCATACCAACTCTGTATTGGACGAATTTGTAGTCCAAAATCATTTCCATAAAATTCCCCACTCTTTCCTAGCTTTAGATTTTTCCATTGGACGTTGTCTTCGGTGCTCAAACTCACGATCTCTAAAAACTGTTTGTGGACAGATTTCAGGAAAGTCAAAGTCTTCCTTCAACAAGGCTCCTTTTGCGTTTTTTTACAATTTCTAATTAATTCCGACAAATCAAAGTGTGAAACAACCATTAATAGGTTAGTCCCAAAAAATAATATAAACCTGTAGTAAAATAATCGTAAAACATCCAAGAATGGTAATATAACAGCAAGGAACAAGCAAAAAAGTATAGATACGTTGGAGACATATCAATGTGATATTTTTTGGCAAATCAAAGTACAACATCAAAAGCCTGGTGGAACTCTACAACCTATCTCTATTCCTGAACGGAAATGGGACTATGTTGAAATAGAATTTGTCCCTAGTTTTCCATATCCCAGAAAGGTAATGATGCTACTCTTGTCGTCCTTGACCGACTATCCAAAGTTGCACATTTTCTGTCCATCAAAGAAATAGTTACTGCTAGTCAGCTGGCAGATCTTTATATGTCCAGAATTGTTTCAGTTCACGGTATTCCGTTGGTAATCAACTCGGACCGTGGAAGCTTGTTCACTTCAAATTCTGGGAAAGTTTTCACAAGGCTATGGGGACTCATCTGTCCTTTAGCACTGCATTTCACCCTCAATCTGAGGGACAAGTTGAGCGGGTCAACCAAATTTTTGAAGACATGCTTCGAGCTTGTGTCATGTTTTTCGGTAAGAAATGGGAGGAATCTCTCATGTATGTCGAGTTCTCATACAACAATATCTATCAAGCTAGTCTGAAGATGGCCCCTTTCGAAGTATTGTATGGACGAAGGTGTCGAACTCATGTGAATTGGTTAAAACTGGGAAACGACCACTTTTCAGTCCGGATATTATCCAACATGCTGAAGATCAAGTCCGCATTATTCATGAGAATCTGAAGGCTGCTCGGTCTCGTCAGAAAAGTCAGTATGACCGTCATCATCAAGATATGGTCTATCAACCTGCGAAAAGGCGTATCTTCGTGTCACACCAATGAGAGGTGCACACCGTTTTGGGATCAAGGGCAAGCTAGCTCCTCACTATATTGGCACATTTACTGTTCTCCAAAGGCGTGGAAAGGTAGCTTATCAATTGGAACTGTCGGCGAACCTTTCCGAGGTTCACGATGTCTTTCATGTGTATCAGTTCCGCCGTTGCTTCAAAGATCATGTTCGAGCAGTGGATCATGATATGCTTGAGCTGCAATAATACCTCTCTTATAAAGAGCATCTCGTCTGCATTCTCGATCAGACTAAACGTCACACTTGTCACAAGGTCACCAAGTTCCTTAAAGTACAGTGGTCAAATCATTCTCAAGATGAAGCCACTTCATGACAAATACCCCGAGCTCTTATCTTCTACCTCTTAATTCTCTCGACGAGAATTCTTGTTAGTAGGGGAGAGTTGTGACATCCCTGGATTATGCTATAGTGATCATTATAATTAAGCTACACTGATAATGTTGCACCTCAAACTGCAAAGGAAAAATGTTGCACCTTTTATGATAATTTAAAAATAATGTTAAGGAAAACAACATCACCTTGATGTTGTTGTGGACCCCACCTTTGAAAACAGAGCCAAAAGGCAATTTTAAATGCTCATTTGAATTATGAAAAATGCCAACATGTTCAAATAATTTCCAAACTTTTGTGGCAATACCAATTATTGCATTACAATTATTGGGCTAAATCACCTATTTTTACAAATGTATATTGTCACTAAAATAAATAAACATCAGAACAATTAAAAAAATAGAAAAAGAAAACAAAAAGAAAAGGGCCTCTCCGGGTGGGCCTAAGTGACCGAGCCAGCCAAACCACTGGCCAGCCTACCTCCCCCGTCGTCTTCCTCCCACTGCTCACGAGAGGAGACGTTGCCATGGTGATGGCCGCCACCGGCCTCCCCCATCGCCCTGGCACCCATCGAGCGGCCAACCGATGCCTAGAACACCCGCCCGTTGGCCCCCAAACCCTAGCCCCCTCCATTCCCTCCCTTTTGTGTCTCCCACCTCTCCGCGCTCGGACCCACGCCGCCGCCGTCATGGCCGTCGGCTTGCCGTGACCACCGAGCCTCCCACACATCACCATCGTGGCAAAAAGGACCGCCGCGAGCTCCTTCATAGACCACGCCCAGCCATTGGAGGTCGGAGCCTCTGCATCGCTGCCCTTGATCTTCATCCTCCTCGGGACGCCGCCGCACTCCGACAATGATTTCGGCTACTCTAGGCCTCCCCCGAGCCCGCTTAGAACACCTAGAGGATCACTGTGAGGCCCCACTCCTTTTTGCTTCTTCCCCTCATTGGATTCGAGCTTGTGGCGCCCGATTCTATCGGAGGCGAGGCTCGGTTCCGCCGGAGCTCGACGCCGGCGAGTCTCCGATGACTAGTTGGTCCTGCCGGTGCTACCGTTCGGCTCCAGGCGACGCATAGGACCCCATAGTGACATTGGTTAGCTCATTTTTGTCCTGGTTAGCTAGATGCCATCATCGCCCGAAAGCACCTCCGCTAAGCTCGACGTCGGCGATGCTAGCGGCCACCCCAGCTTGCCCCGATGGCCGAAATGGATTGGCGGCTGCGCCAGCTCTCGAACGCTCCTAAGAACGCGGGATTTGGTGCCCCTATGCCATTTCCGAGCCTCGCTGTTGTTTGGGGAGCTCATCGGAGTTGCTCCGGCGACGTCCGCCGGCCTCCATTCTTGTGGGTGGACCGGGGCCACACGCAGGGTCACTGACTTGCGGACCTCGAGGACTTGGTTGACCAGTTGACCGGGTCAACCCTACTGACTGGGCTCACCTAGGCACTGACAAGTGGGGCCACCCCCTCGGCCTATGACATGTGGGCACATGGCCATTAGCCTATTATTAATTTGTTAAAATAATTAAGTTAGTTAAATTGATTAAATAAGACACTGACATGTGGGTGCATCGCCTACATTAGTTAATTAGATTAAGCTAAAACATGTGTTAAAGCCCACTGTCAATGATAGATGGGCCCCATCTGTCATTTTGACTAGTAAGCAGGTCAAAGTTGATTGCTGATATAGTGTGACCTCATGCTGACATCATTTTTCCTTTTCTGTCAAATTTAATAATTAAAATATTTCAGAAAATATTTAAAACTTTGAAATATATTATAAAATAAACCATAAGTGAGATAAAATAATTTATATATGAAGGTTAGTTAGAAAAATCCAGCGAATCCGATTACGCTATTCGTTCGTCTGTCGCGCATCTCTATCTTAGCGAACATGGAACGTTTCCATCTGTTTCACATGTCTCGTAGTAGCAAGAGACCCTGGAAATATCATCAGATATTTTCCTGATCCGTCTATAACGTCTAATGCTACGTTAGTGCATGCCTAGCCCTCCATATTGCCATGTCATGCATAGTGTTGCATGTGTTTTTAAATTTATTGTTTCTTCCCCCTTCTTACCGGTAGACCGCGAGACTGACGTTGGTGCCGGGTACTACTACCCACCTGATGACCTGCCCTTTGTCGCAGAGTAACAAGGCAAGCAAACCCCCTTGATCATTCCTATATCGCCTATTAGTTCTCCTTCATGCTTGCGTTAGACTTTGCTACTGTTGTAGATAGCTCCTATATCTGATTAATAGCCTGTTTTTGATGAACTGCGACTTTGTTGTACCGCACTTTAAACTTCTTAGTATAGGTGGCTCAGTCATCCCCTTTCCCCCCTTAGTTGAGTTTCCCCGCATTATCGTCAAGTCTCGATTATCTCATCGACGAGCCAACCCGTCACAACACTCAAACCCCCTTAGTTGTGCGACGCTGCAGAGCTACTATCGAGTACCGAGGGTGACACCTCGACGTACTCTTGATATTAGCTCGGTAGTGTAATTAAATGGTGGTGGTTTCTGGAGGGTGATTCCTTCTTCACCACCTCCGATAATGACTCTGTCGTACAACCCATCAAGCATGGACCATCGAGGGTGATTACTCCTTGGCCACCTTGATGGTTACATCATTCGGAATCCATCGAGGGTGATAGTTATAGACACACATTACTTGACCTTGTTACTGGGAACTTGATGAATGGGGTGTTGCGGGTGGATTCCCGCGTGGATGTGTCGATGAGTTAATTAAAATGCTAATGGATTTGGGTATTTGATCTAGGTTGGTCGGAGATCTTTTCGCACTAACCATCTACGTGGGAGAAGTTATGGGTACTCGACGTCGTGGTACTAGTCGAAGCTCTTTAGACGTCAATAATGGAGCGGCGCGTGCCGGAGTGGTCCATGTAAGCATTGTCTTGTATAAGAGGTGCCAGGACTGACATCGGGCGCCCACGCATCATGGAGGAGCGCAAAGGGTGATGGTCCCATGACCCCTGCACGCTTACGATTTAGACCAGAGGGCTGGCCTCTTTGTTGAGCTTAGGTAGGGCTGCGACATATTGATGTTCCTAGTCTGGGCATGACCCAGGAAAGTGTGTCCATCTAGAGTTTATCAAGTGTGACGAGAAACTTGGTGCACCCCTGTAGGGATGAAAATTTAACTATTCGAATAGTCGTGTCCACGGTTACAGGACAACTTGGAGTTGTGCCCTGACCTTATACAACTACACATGTTACTTAACTGGAATGTTGCTCGAGGATTGTTTCCTCACACGGAGTCGAGGAAGAATCTCTACACGTGACCTCATATTAAAATTGCTGCAACAATATGACTATTATTGGTGTTCTTTCTCTACTCTCTTCTATTGCTGCAAGACCATGAAGATGCTAGTCTTCGATAGGACTAGTCCCCTCTCTCTTTTCTCGCATTGCTACAGTCAGTCCACATATAACCCCATTCTTTGATACTGATGCATACTTAACATAGTTCTGATGTCAGTCTTGTGAGTACTTTGGATGAGTACTCACCGTTGCTTTTCTCCCCCTTTTACCCTTGATGCGACTAGATGATGGAGCCCAGGAGATGGCTTATCCCGCCGATGACGACTGCTACCCCGACGGTGCCTACTACTACGTGAAGGTCGCTGAAGGCCAGGAGTAGTTTAGGAGGTTCCCAGGCAAGAGGCCTCGCCTCGTTCAATTGTTGTATCTTTTTTACTAGCCTTCTCTAAGGCATTATCCATGTTTCATGTTTGTACTTAGATATTTGTTGCTTCTGCTGACTCATGTGTTTATCGAGCTTATGTATTCTAGCACTCGAGGCCTCTAGCTTGTAATATTAAACTTGTACGTTTTATTTGTGTCTAGAGTTGTGTTATGATATCTTCCCGTGAGTCCTTGACCTTGGTCGTATGCATTTGCGTGTATGATTAGCGTACGATCAAATCGAGGGCGTCACATTGTTTTCTTTGGGAAAAGATAAAACTCCAAAAATATTTCAGTGTGTTTCTCTGAATTTCTTTTCTTTTATTTGAGTCATTGAAAGGACAAGACCACGGTGAAATTGTTGAGTGGCTCACATATGCATTAATGTTGATCTACCCAAGGGCCAATATCACCATGTCTTCTCCTTTGCACAAATACCTTTAAAATTCCAGCTTAGTCCACGACACTCCTGCACTATTATTATTATCACATCATTTGTTCGTGCAAGTGAATGGCAATAATGACGATATTTGATAAAGTAATCATGGAAAAGGAAGTTGGTATGAACTCTTCTTGTTTTCTGTTTGTGTAAATATGTTTAAATTTTTTATCTTGATTCGGTATATCATGAGTGAACATTTTTATGATGACAATTAGAGATTATAGTTTCTCATGCCATGCTTAAATATCTAAAATTTGATAATTATTTATCTTATGTGTCAACATGCATTAAAATAGTTATGATGTGGTATGGTAGTATGGTATTTCCCTCTGAGTAATTTGAGCGGCTTGGCTTGGCCCATGTGCAAACATGCAGTTGATTCAATTCAAAGTGTTTATATCCTACCATGCTAATGTCGAGAATTAATTATTCACAATGCATGCTTGTGACCATTTTCTCTCTCTAGCTGGTCGCTTCCCAATCTATTTCTAGCCTTCACCTATACTAAGTGGGAATACTGCTTGTGCATCCAAATTCCTAAACCAAAGTTGTTCCACTTGAGTCCACCATAACTACCTATATGCAGTATTACCTTGTTATTCCAAGTAAATTTGCATGTGACACCCCTAATATTCTAACAAACATCTCTTTTGTGCACTTGTATCGCTCATGTAGCGACGGGGCGGTCGGTATCTTCCATGCTAAGTAAGTTATTCTCAAGACGATCGTTTATTAGCCGCCATTGCACGAGAGAGGCTCGTACCAAGCATGCCTAGTCCTACAAAAATCAAAAATAATTAAACCAAACTCCTTGGGACAGTTGATATGTTGGTAGGCACCCGTAAATTTGGCTAGACATGGTTTGTGTATGGATAGTGGATAGCAGTAAACATTACAATTTTGTTTGGGAACCGCCAGTAATGAGTTTAGCATGGAAGATACTAAAAACCTTTATCGTAACGTTGAAAGGAAAAGTGCACCACCCAGAATTACAATTTCAATTCTGTTTTAAAACTTGAGCTCTCGCACCTCTGCAAATCAATGCTTCCCTCTATGAAGGGCCTTTCTATTTACTTTTATGTTGTTCCCGAGTCATCATATTCTTACTAAAATCACCAGACTAGAGAGCATTATTGTCTTTTATATGCATTGAGTCTAATTAATGTTGAATGTGAGCATGACTTTTCTCTTCTACCCTGAATTATAATGCTTAGTCGCTACTTGAGTCTCAGAGGTGTTGTGCCTTTATGTCTTGCGGCCTAGGAAAGAGCTAGCGAAATACCATGGGATCATATTATATCATGATTGTTTAGATAAATTCTTGGCATGTGAGATATCTTATTATTGCTTATTAGTTGGTTATGTATTGCCTTGAGCGAATATGATGTTTAACTGGTATCATGGATACGGTTATTTATGATTTGTGCTATAAACCTGAACACTAGCTAACCATATATATGGCAACGAGAACAAAAGTGTTTGTAAAATTTCCTTTATCACTTTCAATTTATCAACTAAACTTCTTGAGGACAAGCAATGAGTTAAGCTTGGAGGAGTTTATACATCTCCAACGTATCTAGTTTTCCAAACACTTTTGCTCTTCTTTTGGACTTTAATTTGCATGATTTGAATGAAACTAAGTTGAACTGACGTTGTTTTCAGCACAACTACCTTCATATTATGTTTGTGTAGAAATAAAATTTCTTAGAATTGGACAAAACTTTTTTGAAGTTTTTTGTGAATTATAATGATTTACGAAACAAATACCCACCAGGGGGGTCCCTGTGGCCCACAAGGCAGCATGGTGCGGCCACCCCCTAGGTCGCGCCCTCTTGTATGGTGGGGTCCACAAGGTTCCCTCGACCCTACTTCCAGTCCTATAAATTCACATATTTGGATAAAAACTAGAGAGAACTTTTCAACACGATCTATGAGACACAGCCATCGCCACCTCCTCTTCTTCCTCGAGAGGGCTCACCTGGAGTCTATTTGGGGCTCCAAAGAGGGGGATTCATCATCGTCATCATCACCAACCCTTCTCCATCAAGAATTCCATGATGCTCACCACCGGTAGTGAGTAATTCCTTTGTAGGCTTGTTGGTGGTGATGGGTGTGGATGGAATTGATCATGTAATCAAGTTAATTTGATAGGGCGTGATCCATGGTATCAACTTGCTGTGAGATTGTTGTTGCTATGACTTTGCTATACTTAATGCTTGTCACTCGGGCCCGAGTGCCAAGATTTCATATTTGAACCTATTATGTTTTCATGAATATAAGAGTGATGTGTATCCTATCTTGCAAGTTGTATGCACCTATTACGTGTCTTGATCCGCATACCCCAAGGTGACAATAATTGGGATTCTTTCCGGTCATTGTCGTAGTTTGCGGAGTTCATATATTCACAATGTGTTAATGCTTTGTTCTGGTTCTCTATTAAAGGAGGCCTTAATATCCCTTAGTTTCCAATAGGACCCCACTACCACGGGAGGGTAGGACAAAATATGTCATGCAAGTTCTTATCGCAAGCATGTATGACTATATATAGAATACATGCCTACATTATATTTATGAATTGGAGCTAGTTCTATGTCGCTCTAGTGTGTAACTATTACATGGTTGTTCCCATCCATATCTTTCCATCGCTGCATCGTGGCCTACGCTTTACATATACTGAATCTTACTAAGTTAATATTGTTGTTGTCACTTTCACTACTGTTACAAAGTTGTTGCTATCACTGTTACTGCCACTACTATTATTTGCCTTTATAGTAAACCTTTGATGCAGAGAGATATCCCAGGTGCGGTTGAATTGGCAACTCAACTATCAAGGCTGATAAATATTCTTTGGCTCCCCTTGTGTTGAATCAATAAATTAGGGTGAAATACTACTCGTGAAGACTGTTCCGATCCAATATGCTTGTGGGTTATCACCTATACAATAAAGCCACGAGCTGAGGTGATCGAACCTCCTTGGGTAAGGGAGCCGAGCAGTTGATCAGATCGGCATTGCCTGCCCAATGCTAGTTAAAAGGAATATTATTCGGGCACTAGAATGATACTTAGAGTACTAAAAATAAGTAAAGGATTGCAGGTTCGCTTACCATGGATAGAAGATTATCAGCGTCGAGGTTGTTGTTCGCCCTCGCTACGAGAAAGGTGTTCTCGGAAGGCTTGAAAAGTGTCGTCCACATGGTGTCAAGGCTCATGTAGAAGAATTTACACACTAGAGCATCGTCTTCAGAGCTATACTTCCACATTGGGACGAACAAAATTTGTAGTGGTACTGTGACATCCCCGGATTATGCTACAGTAATCCTTGTAGTTATGCCATAGTAATCTCACACTATTGGTGCCACGTCATCAAGTGAACTAAGCTAAATATTTTGTTGTTAAAAATCAAAGCAAAATTACTAATTTAAAATAAAGGCAAATTATTATCTCTTCAAATATGAAAAACTAGAATGTTCATAGTGTTGCAAATATTATTGGATAATTGCCACGGTGTAACCAACATTTTCTGCAATGGTTATATTCCCTAAAACTTTTAAGGTAGAGGCCAAAGCGATAATTTAAATGCTTTTAAAACTATAAACATTTCAAAGTACTTTAATTAAATCTTGACCCTTTTGAGGGAGTGCATATTATTGCATTATTAATAATGGGCCAAGCTCTATATTTTTACTAAGCCTATTTATTAATTAAATAAATATAAAAGAGAAAAAATAAGAAAAGGGCTAAAAATAAAAAATAATATAAAGGGAAAAGCCTCCTCCTCTTTGGGCCGAGGCCCAGCCTGGCCTCCCCAACCGGGTGTATAACCCCCTAGCGCCCCGCAACCCTAACTTCCTCGTCACCCCACTTCCCCACACATTGCTCCTCCCTCCCCCAACCCGAGGCACCCTCCCTGGCGGCGCCCCACCCAGTCCCACTCGACCAGCCGCCGACGGCCCTCGCTAGCCCCTGTCAGCCGCCTCCTCACCACAACACCCACACCCCCTCCCCCCCCCCCCACACGAGCCTCTGCATCCCCTGCTACGGAGGTGAGCCATCGGGCTCCGGCCACCCCCCCCCTCTTCTCCTCTCCCTAGCTCCGGTCGCACTCCAGTGACCTCGCCTCTCCCTCGCACCCCCAACCCCCCCCCCCCCCCCCCGTCGTAGTCCCCACAGCTCCGGTCCCGTGCAGCCACCGCCGGCCACGGAGCCGCGCCACCCATCGCTCGCCAACAGCGTCGCCCCACTGGTCGTGCCCCGTGTCGCCTTCACCTACGCCGCCCCACTCCGGCCACACCCCCCGGCCCCGTTCACGCTCGCACCCGACTGCTACCGTTGCTCTGAAGCGCCTGCCCCTGCAACTGCTCGCGACTCCCGCGCGCTCCCACACCCCAGTGCCGCGCACACCGCCCCGCCACACGCTCACATGCCCCCGTCGCCTCCCCAACCGCACCCACCGCACCGGCCCTGGCCGCCGGCGTTGCCCCTCACCATGGCCAGTTCGGCCTGAGCCCCCCCCCCCGGCCACATCTATGTGGGTTTGGGTTAGTGGGGCTAAACTGCCCCCCCCCCACTAACCCCTTGGCCCTATGACACAGGGGGGCCATGCCCCCTAAAAAAAGAAAAAAAATGGATGAATATAAAATTAAAATTAATATTAAAACAATTAATTTGTTAATTAGTTTATTAAGACTAATCAATGTTTAATTAGAGTAACTAATTTGCCTACTTAATTAGGTTAATTAAACCTAATATATTTAAGTTAAATGTGTTAGTTAATTAACTTTAGTAGAGAATGACACGTGGGCCCGACCCCCTAATTAAATCTGATTAATGCTAATTAATCCTAATTAAAAATATGTCTATGACGTATGGGACCCACTGGTCAGAGTTGACCAGTCAACTCGATGTTGATTGTTAATGTCATAACTATTTAATGAATTAAATAAATTTATTAAATTTTTAGTTAATAAAACTTTAAAAAATAATATAAAATAATCTATAATCCGGTTGCAAATAATGTGTACATGAAAGTTGATCAGAAAAATGAGATGGACCCGGATACGCTATCTGTTCATTTGTCACGCACCTCTATCATAGCGAACATGAAACTTTTCCATCTGTTTCACCTGTCAGTAGTAGCCACACACCCGGGAAATATCATCATATATTTTCCCGATTCACCTATAATGTTTAATACTTCGTTAGCTCATGCCAAGCCCTGCATATTGCCATGTCATGCTTAGTGTTTCATCTGTGTTTCTATTTATTATTCTTCCCCCCTCTTCTTACTGGTCGATCCTGAGATTGACGCTGCTCATGGGTACGACTACGCCTGTGACAACCAGCCCTTTGCCGCACAGCAACATGGCAAACAAAACCCCCTTGATCATTCCTATATTGCCTATTCATTCTCCCTCATGCTTGCATTAGAATTTTGCTACTGTTGTTGTTAGCTCATATATCTGAGGCATAGCCTGTTTTTGATAAACTGCTACTTTATTCTACCGCGCCTAAAAACTATTTAGTATAGGTGAAGCAGTCATACCCTTTGCCCCCCTTAGACCAGTGCCCCCACTTTTTCGTCAACGCTCGATCACATGATCGACGATCCATGAACCGACACCGCACTCACACCCCCCTTAGTTGTACGACCCTAGAGAGCTAGTACCGAGTACGGAGGGTGACACCTCGTTACGTACTCCGATGTTAGCATTGTAGTGTACTTGACCGGTGGTGGTTCTCGGGGGAGTGATTCCTCCTTCACACCTGCGATAACGACTCTGTAGTACAACCCCTCAAGTATGGTCCACCGAGGGTGATTCCTCCGTGACCACCTTAGCAGTTACATCATTTGGAATCCATCTAGGGTGATACCTCGGATCCCTCTGATGTTATATCCACATGGTTACTTGACCTTGTTACTCGTAACATTGAAGAATGATGTGTTGCGGGTGGATTCCCGCGTGGATGTGTCGATGAGTTAATTAAATTGCTAAGGATTTGGGCATTTGATCTGGGTTGGTCGGAGACCTATTCGCACTAACCGTCTACGTGGGAGAAGTTATGGGTACTCGACGTCGTAGTATCAGTCAAAGCTCTTCACACGTTAGCAATGGAGCGATGCGCGCCCGAGTGGTTGGATAAGAATCGTTCTTCTATAAGAGGTGCCATGACTGACATCGCCCACCCACGCAACCTGCAGGAGCGCATTGGGTGATGATCCATGAACCCTGCATGTTTAGGATTTAGACCGGCGGGCTAGCCTCTCTATTGAGCCTAGGTGGGGCTGCGACGTGTTGATGTTTCGAGGCCGGGCATGACCCAGGAAAGAATGTCCGTCCAGAGTTTATCAAGCATGACGGGAAACTTGGTGCACCCCTGTAGGGATTAAAATTAGTTATTCGGATAGTCGTGTCCACGGTTATAGGATGATTTGGAGTTGTGCCCCGATCTTATACAACTACAACTGTTACTTAACTAGAATGTTTGCTCCAGGATTGCTTCCTCGTAGGGAGTCGAGAAAGAATCCCTGGGCGCGACCTTAATTAATATTGCTGCAACAATATGACTTTTTCATTGTGCTACTTTCTCTACTCTCGTCTATTGCTGCAAGACCCGTGAAGATGCTAGTCTTCGATAGGACTAGTCTCATCTCTCTATTTCCCACATTGCTGCAGTAACTCCACATATAACTCGCCCTTCCTTTGGTACTGGTGTAGACTTAGCATAGTTCTGATGTTAGTCTTGCGAGTACTTTGGATGAGTACTCACCGTTGCTTTGCTCCCCCTTTTTCCCCTTGATCTGATTGCTACGACCAGATGATGGAGCCCAGGAGATGGTGTATCCCGCCAACAATGACTACTACCCCGACGGTGCCTACTACTACGTGGAGGCTCCTGAAGACCAGGAGTAGTTTAGGAGGTTCCCGGGCAGGAGGCCTCGCCTCGTTCGATCGATGTATCTTTTGTGCTAGCCTTCTATAAGGCATTAGCTTGTTTCATGTCTGTACTCAGATATATTTTGCTCCCGATGACTCGTGTGTTTATGGAGCTTCTGTATTCTAGCCCTCGAGGCCCCTGGATTGTAATATGAAGCTTGGATGTTCTTATTTGTGTCTAGAGTTGTGTTGTGATATCTCCCTATGAGTCCATGAACTTGGTCGTACGCATTTGCGTGTTTGATTAGCGAATGATCAAATCGAGGGTGTCACAAGTTGGTATGAGAGCCGACTTCCTGTAGATAGCCCCCTTTCCAACTCCTTGGCCGAAGTTGAGTCTAGTACTTGAAAAACTTTACTAACATTGTTGTGAGGCTTATGGGCCCACATCTCAATCGGATGTATTAGTATCTTTTACTCCTCTTCTATACTCTGGGTTCTGATCTATCTTCTCTTTCGGGTTAAATATTTTGCTAACTCTAACTTTAGGTTCTCGTAACTACTTCCTCCTGGAGATCCCCTCATCCCACATGATGGCTTGATTCGTCACAAGACTCCGAAGATACTCTCCAATCTTTTCTCGAGAACTTGTGCTCATCGCTTTTGCGGTTTCCCTTCCCCCGTCAACTCCAATGGATGACTACGTACAAATGTCGATCGCACTTTGTCTCCAGTTTCTCTTGTTATTACAAGGTACATCGAACTATCTTACCGGGAATTCGTTCGTCCTCAGTTGGTCATGTCTTCCACATAGTCCTTTGAATTGCTATTCGATCTTCCGAAATCCTCGGTGGCGTATTGCTATTGACCTTCCTCACCTGCTTGCATTATGGTTAATTCCATGTGTCTAGCAACCATCATTTGAATCCTTTGTGATTGTCATTTGGTCTTATTGACTCAACATGTGTGTGAATGCACGCAATCATCTGTTGATACTCATAAATTAGCTTTCCAGCTCATACGTCCTTCGAGACAGGAGCTGGTTCCCCACAAATCAACCTTGATTGATTGTCCATCTAAGTCCATTCAGCTTACTTGTATTTGATCGAAGCATCTGAATCTGATACACCAACCTGGCAATCATAAATTCCTTTTGTATTTAAGTATCGATATTTTTCAGATGTTCTATAATCCGATGCCTTGCATCTATCTCCCTTTGACTGAGTACTGATACTCACAGGAGGTTCTTTGTAGACAGTCAGACCCATTGTTGGGTTATTATCTAACGACATCCTATACATTCAAAATTTCTTGTGATATTCTTCCCCTAATACATGATGCCATTGGTAAATTGTGTTGTCTCCCTCTGATAAGTTGTATCCTATGCTTTTGTCGGTCATGCTCTGTTGCAAAGCATGTGTTAATTACTCTTGAAGTTGTGGTAGATATTCATAGGATGCCCTGATGGGTTGAACCTATACCTTCCTAAATCCGTGTGATCCCAAGAATTTTCACGAGTCTTACTCTTCTGGTGTTTTGTAGATAATCTTTCCAAGCTACAACCTCATCAAAGGCGGGGAGTAAATGGAAGCTGATGGATTGATGAAGTGGGAGTCGACCTTGAACTTTGTGTTCATGCCCATGGAGATGATGTTAATCCTATCATAGCAGCTTCTCGTATCAATAACCATTCATTCTATGATTTAATCTTGTACCTGTGATTTGGTACTTTTCAACCATGGTTCCGACCATGATTGTTCTTATTTGATCCCATATGTTTATAAGTTAAAGTGCTTCTCTTCCATAGATCAATACGTTAGTCTAACCTCTATTCTGATCTACGTCCGAGTATTATCCCTAGTATCTCGAGAATATCACGGAGCTATATAACTTCTTATGAGCTCCTCAGCAACTATGATATTTCGTTGATTCCAGCTCCCTCGTGTCTTGAGTTGTTAGACATTCAAGGACACCTATAACCGAATCGAGTACGCATTGCGATTCAACAACTCTTAGTAATGTTCTTTGCTTACGAGTTCGTACTCGATCATGTCCTTCCAGGATGTTAGACTACATCATCATCGTCATGCTAGAGCTTGACCATGCTATCTCTGTCCTTCATCCCCGGAACACATTTCCAACTATGCGTTAAGCTTACATCGAAATTTTAACATTATGTTGGTTGTCTTGAAAGGCAATTTTGATTCTGAGATAGCAATCTTATTTGTGGTTCCGACAACCTTTTTCGCTTCACCATTCCTTTGCTTGATGTCGTCGTTGAATGATTACATCTTCATGAAACTTCTCGACAGATATGTGATCATCAGCAGCAGCATCCTAAGCTCTTCTAGGATATTAATCAAGTTCATGATGACAAATACCATCCTTTTACCCTCGATGATCGTGTTATCATCGACAATCTCATTGCTTTCCCTCAAACACAAACTTGATCGCATTCTATGTTGTCCCTTGATTTCCTTGCTATACAGCTTATGTTTATTTCTACCTTGGAGTATTACCATATTTTATGAAAAGAATGTTGTGAGGATTGTTGCACCTCTTAAAGAATTCTTGATATAGTGATACTTCTCGCCATCACCATACATTTCTTGGTCCTCGTGTTTTTTCTAACCGGAATACCGACAAGTGAGCTGTGATGTGTGATTCCAATACTTCTAGCAGCCATAATGCTTCGGAGTTAATAACTAATTGTTTCATTCTTAGTGTGTTGATCGTTGACTCATTGTTTTAGCATTGGTCGTGCTACTCAGTCCATGTTTCCGAGTGCACTCTTCGACCAACGTTTAATTGTTGTTGTTCCCTCGAGCATACGACATTATACCATTTGATTTGACAAATGCTATCTCTTTGATCTTATAATTTTGGAAATTCATCCCTATCAAAATCTTGAGGGATTGTTGTTGAGCCCATCGGCCACACCCTCAATTTCTCCTTGTTCGTCGATGAAGCTCTTTAAAGCATTATCTTTCTGCCTAGCTCATGAAGAATATGTTTGATCGAAGAAGTATTTTACCAAAGTTCATGTGCATTCTTGCCATCGTGAATATGACAAATTTGTTTTGCTTCCTCTTGGGTAATCCAAAGTCATTCACACATGTGCGAAGTGTTATATGTTTTAAAGATGTGCTATCTTCACTTCATATAACTTCTCTTAGCACCCAAGCCACTGAATGATTTTATCAAGGAAAAGAAGTCCCTACATAAGAGCTAACCGAGGATTACACAAGGACCTTGATATCCTCGTTGATGGTTCCCAATTTACAACTCGGTTGCATTTTGTTGTAAGAATTCCATGTGGGCACGAATGTCTTGGCATTGTGTTCATGTGTCTTACAATCGAACTCATGATTCAAGAATTGCTTGTGTAGTTCATATCCCAAGAATCTTGCATCATCATCTTTTCTTCTCAGGCATCCTGAGTCTGAGGTATCCTCACACCAATCAGATCTTAATCTCGGGCAGATATAATGGTTGGAACATTTCCCAATAATTATAACTTTGGTCTTTATGCAACCTAGTACGGTGATGTCTTGTCTAGCACACCGGGCCGAAGGACCTAGTGTTATAATGTCTTCCATATGTAAGGTTAACCATTCTTCCATGAGGAAATCATATGACTTATTTTATAAGTTGTTCCTGATGGATCCTTTGTGTACCCAAAGTCTGACCTTTATCTGATGACCATGTCGATGCTACCTCGAAGCACGAATAAGGTACTTCAAATGTCGACGGGAACATTGGAAGTGCAATGCTTAAATGTTCTTGATCAACCATCCAAACAGAGTTGTATGGGTAAGCATCATGATTCTCCTTGCCTTTTTATCAAAATGGTTATGTACTAGTGACCTATCTTGTATACCATACTCTATTTTCCTCGGGAATGGTATACTCTAAATACTTGTGTGTGTGAACACATTTTCCTTCCATTGGTCTGCTTAACCTTTGTTGTAATCTAATTTGTCTGAGCATTGGTAAATTCAACCCTCGGTGCCACAACTATCAGTAAGACCTTGTTACTATTGTGGATGACATTCCGTTAGCCGCCGGTGGACGAGAACTTTGCCTATTGGTCCGCCTCGTTTCAACGAGCAGGAAAATCTTTCTATTCTTCCACCGCCCTTGGTACCGATGTTGTTACCAGTATAACTGACATGCTATCCTCTAAAATGTCTTTCTTCCAAGACTGTACAAGATGTCACCGCTCTTCCTACTCTTGGCCCGCATGGTGGGCCCATAACCCAAAGTTCCACACGATCGAAACCTGACTCTCATGTACATCTTTGACTCCAAGGTATCAGTTTCATTTGGCGTCGTGTGAAATCCCCGAGCCACCGTCCAATGGGACAATATATTCTTGTACCAGACGCAATATTTATTTCGTTGCTCTAAACCCCCTTTCATATCAGTTTAGGCATCAAATGATTGCCTAACCATTTGAAACCTTTATACCATCGGGTATTATTCCCAATGAATTATGTGAGTTTCAACCGGATGGATAATTCATGTCCTCTTTTTTGAGTTCGCCGTGAGATGCCCAAGTTTGTGTAGCTACGTCCTACCAAAGGTTTCCCTATTATCGCATTTGTAGGGCGATGAAGATCCTGGAGGAAGGATGACGACTCCATCTGGTTGACCTTAAACAGAGAACTGGAGACATCAACAGAAGGGGTCAGCTTCTTCTAGAAGAACAACCAAGACAAGAGGACTCGTTAGTTTTTCGTGTCTAAATGTTCCCCCCTTACCTCTACCTATTAATTCTCGGGACGAGAATTTTGTTTACTCGTGGAGAGTTGTGACATCCCCGGATTATGCTACGGTAATCCATGTAGTTATGCTACAGTAATCTCACACTAATGGTGCCACCTCATCAAGTGAACTAAGCTAAATTTCTCCTTGTTAAAAATCAAAGAAAAATTCCTAATTTAAAATAAAGGCAAATTATTATTTCTTCAAATATGAAAAACTATAATGTCCATAGTGTTGCAAATATTTCATGGATAATTGCCATGGTGTAACCAACATTTTCTGAAATGGTTATATTCAATAAAACTTTTAAGGTAGATCCCAAAGCGATAATTTAAAGACTTTTAATATTATGAAATTTTCAAACTACTTTCATTAAATCTTGACCTTTTTGAGGAAGTGCATATTATTGAACAGTAATAATGGGCCAAGCTCCACACTTTTACTAAGCCTATTTATTAATTAAATAAATATACAATAGAAAAGTTTTTTTAAAGAAAAAGGGCTAAAAATTATATAAAAGTAAAAGCCCCCTCCCCTTTGGGCCGAGGCCCAGCCTGGCCTCCCCAACCGTCAGCCCAACCGGGAGTATAACCCCCCCCCCCCCCGAGTGCCCCGCAACCCCAACGTCCTAGTCACCCACCCCCCCCCCCACAAACACACACACACACGTGGCTCCTCCCTCCCCCAACCCGATGCACCCTCCCTGGCGGCGCGCCGCCCCGTCCCGCTCGATCGGCCGCCGACGGCCCTTGTCGGCCCCCTGCGGTCGCCTCCCAGCCGCAACTCCCTCACCCCCCCCGAGCCTCTGCTTCCCCTGCTACGGAGGTGAGCCACCGAGATCCGGCCACCCCTCCTCTCCTCTCTCTAGCTTCGGTCGCCGCCCGTTGGCTGCACTCCGGCGACCTCGCCTCCCCCCGAAGCCCCCGTAGTCACCGTCGACCACGAAGCCGCACCACCCACCGCCCTCCACCGGCGTCGCCCACCGGCCGTGCCCCGTGTCACCCCCCCCCCCCCCCCCCGTCTGTGTCGCCATGCTCCGGCCACACCCCCGGCCCGGTTCACGCGCTCTCGCTTGCACCTGCACGCTACCGCTGCTCTGCAGCGCCTGTGCCCGCAATTGATCGTGACTCCCGCACGCTCCCGCACCCCAGCGTCGCGCACGCCGCCCCGCCACGCTCTCTCGTGCCCCCGTCGCCTACCCAGCTGCGCCCCACCGCACCGCCATCGCCTAGCCCTAGCCCCCGGCATTGCCCCTCCCAATGGACAGTTCGGCCTGAGCCCCCTCCCCCCCGGGCCACCTCCATGCTGGTTTTCGTTAGTGGGGCTAAACTCCCCCCCACTAACCCCTCGCCCTATGACACACGGGGCCACGCTCCCTAAACAAAAGAAAAAAAATTGGATGAATATAAAAATAAAAATAATAATTAAATTAACTAATTAAATAATTAGTTAATTAAGACTAATTAATGTTTAATTAGAGTAATTAATCTGCCTAATTAATTAGGTTAATTAAACATACTATACTTAAGTTAAATGTGTTAGTTAATTAACTTTAGTAGAGAATGACATGTGGGTCCAACCCCCCTAATTAAATCATATTAATTCTAATTAACCCTAATTAAAAAATGTGTCTATGACGTATGGGACCCATTCGTCAGAGTTGACTAGTCAACTCGATGTTGACTGCTCATGTCATAACTATTTAATAAATTAAAAGAAATCTATTTAATTTCTGAATATTAATAAAACTTGAAAAATAATATAAAATAATTCGTAATCCGGTTGAAAATAATTTGTACATGAAAGTTGATCACAAAAATGAGACGAACCCAAATACGCTATCCGTTCGTTTGTCACGCACCTCTATCGTAGGGAACATGGAACTTTTCCATCTGTTTCGTGTGTCCGGTAGTAGCGAGAGACCCGGGAAATATCATCGGATATTTTCCCGATCCGTTTATAACGTTTAATACTGTGTTAGCTCATGCATAGCCGTGCATATTGCCATGTCATGCTTAATGATTCATCTATGTTTATATTTATTGTTTCTTCCTCCCTCTTCTTACCGGTAGACACCGAGAGTGACGCTGTTGTCGGGTACGACTACGCCTCTGACGACCAGTCCTTTGCCTCAGAGCAACAAGGCAAACAAAACCCCCTTGATCATTCCTATATCGCCTATTCTTTCTCCCTCATGCTTGCATTAGAATTTTGTTACAGTTGTAGTTAGTTCATATACCTGATGCATAGCTACTAGCTCTTGAGCTTGTGTTGGTTTTCCCTTAAAGAGGAAAGGGTGATGCAGCGAAGTAGAAAAGTATTTCTCTTAGTTTGTTGAGAACCAAGGTATCAATCTAGTAGGAGGAAAAAGCAAGGCCCCAATCGTAGTACCTACACAAATAATCAAACTCTTGCACGCTACGCTAAAAAGGGATTGTCAATCCCTTCAAAGGTATTTGCAAGGATGAGATCTAATAGAGATAGATATAAAGATTGCGGAAACAAAAGTAAATAAATTGCAGCAAGATATTTTTGGTATTCTTGGTTTATTGATCTGAAAGTATAATATGGAAAATAGACCTGCGGGCCATAGGTATCACTAGAGGCTTCTCTCATAAAGGAAAATAATACAATGGGTGAACAAATTATTGTCGAGCAATTGATAGAAAAGCGGATAATTATGAAGATATCCAAGGCAATGATTATGCATATAGGCATCACGTCTGTGTCAAGTAGACCAAAACGATTCTTCATCTACTACTATCACTCCACACATCGACCGACTCGTGCCTGCATCTAGAGTATTAGGTTCATGAAGAACAGAGTAATGCATTAAGTAAGATGACATGATGTAGAGGGATAAACTCAAGCAATATGATGAAAACCCCATCTTTTTATCCTCATTGGCAACAATACAATACAATACGTGCCTCGCTACCCTATTATGTCACTGGGTGAGGACACCGCAAGATTGAACCCAAAACTAAGCACTTCTCCCATTGCAAGAATTACCAATCTAGTTGGCCAAAACAAACCAATAACTCGAAGAAACTTGCTAAGATATGAAATCATGCATATAAGAATTTAGAAGAGATTCAGATAATATTCATAAATAATCTGAACATAAACTCACAATTCATCGGATCTCGACAAACACATCTCAAAGAGTATTACATCGGATATATCTCCATGAGGATCATGAAGAACATGGTATTGAAGATCAAAGGGAGAGAAGAAGCCATCTAGCTACTAGCTATGGACCCGTAGGTCTGTGGTGAACTACTCACGCATCATCGAAGGGGCAATGGAATTGATGTAGATGTCCTATGTGATCAATTCCCTCTCCGGCAGATTACCGAAAAAGGCTCCCAGATTGGATCTCACGGGAACATAGGCTCCCGGCCGCGGAAAAGTATTTTCGTCTCTCTTTCTTGCAACGGTGGAATATTTGGGAATTTATAGGCCGAAGAATAGGGTTAGGATACCTGCAGGGGACCCACAAGCCAGAGAGCGCCCCCTAGGCCGCGCCCTACAGGACTATGGCCTCCCGGCGCGTGCCCTACCCCCTACACCATGTCTTCTGGTCCAAGAAAAATCATTCTGGAGATTTTATTCCGTTTGGACTCCGTTTAATATTCCTTATCTGCAATACTCAAAAACATGAAAAAAAAACAGAAACTAGCACTAGGCTATAAATTAATAGGTTAGTCCCAAAACTAATATAAAACAACATACTAATGCATGTAAAACATCCAAAACAAATAATATAATAGCATGGAACAATCAAATATTATAGATACGTTGGAGACGTATCAAGCATCCCCGAGCTTAATTCCTGCTCGTCCTCGAGTAGGTAAATGATAAAAACAGAATTTTTGATGTGGAATGATACCTAACATATTTATCCATGTAATATTCTCTATTGTGGCATGAATATTCAGATCCATAAGATTCAAAACAAAAGTCTAATATTGACAAAAAAACAATAATACTTCAAGCATACTAATAAGGCAATTGCTTGATTTCAAAATAGCATGGTCTTAGAAAGTTATCCCTACAAAATCATATGGTCTGGCTATGTTCCATCTTCACAACACAAAGTATCTAAATCATGCACAACCATGATGAAAATCAAGAAAAAATTTCACACTTTTTATGTTCTCAAACCTTTTCAACTCTCACGCAATACATGAGCATGAGCCATGGATATAGCACTATAACTGGAATAGAGTATGGTGGAGATTGCAAAAAAAGGAGAAGATAGTCTCCCATCAACTAGGCATATTAACGGGCTATGGAGATGCCCATCAATATATATCAATGTGAGTGAGTAGGGATTGCCATGCAACAAATGCACTAGAGCTATAAGTGTATGAAAGCTCTAAAAGGAAACTAAGTGGTTGTGCAAAAGATGTAACTCCACTAGTTATATGAAAGTGACAAATTAGGAGACTCTCTATGAAGAACATGGTGCTACTTTGAAGCCCAAGTGTGGAAAAAGATACTAGCATTGTCCCTTCTCTATTTCTCTCATATTTTTTCTTTTTCTTTTTTATCTTTCTTTCGATGGGCTTCTTTGGCTTCTTTTATTTTTTTATGGGCTTTGCTAGCCTCTTTTATTTTTTCGTAAATTCCGGAGACTCATCCCAACTTGTGAGGGAATCATAGCTTCCATCATCCTTTTATCACACGGGACAATGCTCTAATAATGCAATAATCACACTTTTATTTACTTACAACTCAAAGATTACAACTCGATATCTAGAACAAAATATGACTCTATAAGCAATATGGAAGTGATGGCACGTGTCATAAAAATGGGACGATGGTGTTGCATGGCAATATATCTTGGAATGGCTACGAAAATGGCATAATAGGTACATATGGTGGCTGTTTTGAGGAAAATATATGGCGGCTGTTTTGAGGAAGGTGGGTTTAATGTACCGGCGAGAGTTGCGTGGTACTAGAGAGGCTAGCAAACGTGGAAGGGTGAGAGTGCTTATAATCCATGAACTCAACATTAGTCATAAAGAACTCACATACTTATTACAAAAGCCTATTAGTTATCGAAGCAAAGTATTAGACGCATGCTCCTAGGGGGAGGGTTGGTAGGAGTTAACCATCGCGTGAACCCGACCTCCACACAAAGGTTGACAATCATTAAACAAATCATACTCCGACTTCATCACATAATGGTTCACCATACGTGCATGCTACGGGAATCACAAGCTTTAACACAGCCATTTCTTCTAATTCACAATTACTTACTATCATGACTCTCGTATTACCATCTTCATATCTCAAAACTATATGCAAGGAATCAAACTTCCCATCATATTCAATGCACCTAACATGGAAGTTTTTATTATATCCCTCTTGGATGCCCATTATATTAGGACTAAATTCATAACCTAAACCAATTACCATGTTGTTTAAAGGACTCTCAAAATATTATACGTGAGGTACGAGAGTTTAACAATTTCCATAAAACACCACACCGTCGTGCTCTAAAAGATATAAGTGAAGCACTAGAGCAACATTGCCTAGCTCAAAAGATACAAGTGAAGCACAAAGAGTATTCTAATAAATTCACGATTCAGCGTGTCTCTCTCAAAAGATTTGTGCAGCAAGGATGATTGTGGAAAACTAAAAATTAAAGAATCATATCATACAAGACACTCCAAGCAAAACACATATCATGTGGTGGATAAAAATATAGCCTCATGTAAATTTACCGATGGATTAAAGACGAAAGAGGGGATGCCTTCCGGGGCATCCCCAAGCTTAGGCTCTTTGGTATCCTTGAATATGGCTTGGGGTTCCTTGGGCATACCCAAGCTTAGGCGCTTGCCACTCCTTATTCCGTAGTCCATCAAATCTTTACCCAAAACTTGAAAACTTCAAAACACAAAACTCAACAGAAAACTCATGAGATCCGGTAGTATAAGAAAAAAATCACCACTTTAGGTAATGTTGTGAACTCATTCTTTACTTATATTGATATAACATTTAATGTATTACAACTTCTCCATGGATCGTACCCCCCCCCCCCCCGATACAACCCATAGATTCATCAAAATAAGCAAACAACGCAAAGAAAACAAAATCTGTCAAAAATAGAACAGTCTGTAGCAATCTGTTTACTTCGAATACTTATGTGACTTCAAAAATTCTGAAAAATTAGGACAATCTGGGAAATTTGTAAATCAATATTTTGTAAAAAATTATATCAAAATCACGCTCCAGTGAATTTACAAAATTCCTAGACTAAGAGCGAAAGTTTCTATTTTTCAGCAAAATCAACTTTGCAAACACCATAGACCATCCCAAAGGTCTTACTTGGCTCAAACACTAATTAAAACTAGAAAACACAATTATTACAGAGGTAATAATGTGTGCAGAACTCAAAAATTAAGCAAAAACAAAAGCATATAAATAAAATTGGGTTGCCTCCCAACAAGCGCTATTGTTTAACGCCCTTAGCTAGGCATAATGCAATAGATCTAGGTATTGTCATCTTTGGTATGCAATTCATAAGTAGCTCTCATAATATATTCATAAGGTAATCTTATTTTATTTCTAGGAAAGTGCTCCATGCCTTTCCTTAACGGAAATTGGAATCTAATATTTCCTTCTTTCATATCAATAATTGCACCAATCGTTCTAAGGAAAGGTCTACCAAGAATAATAGGACATGTAGGATTGCAATCTATGTCAAGAACAATGAAATCTACGGGCACATAATTCCTACTTGCAATAATAAGAACATCATTAATCCTTCCTGTAGGTTTCTTGATTGTAGAATCCACTAGATGCAAATTTAAAGAGAAATCATCAAATTCACAGAATCCTAGCACATCACATAAAGTTTTTTGGAATCGTGGAAACGCTAGCACCCAAATCACATAAAGCATGGCACTCATAATCTTTGATTTTAATCCTAATAGCAGGTTCCCACTCATAATAAATCTTTCTAGGTATAGAAACTTCCAACTCAAGTTTTTCTTCAAAAGATTTCATCATATCTTCCACAATATGTTTAGTAAATGCTTTATTTTGATTATAAGCCTGCGGAGAATTCAACACGGATTGCAACAAGGAAACACTATCAATCAAAGAGCAACTATCATAATTAAAGTCCTTGAAATCCAAGAGAGTGGGCTCATTGCTATTTAAAGTTTTTAACTCTTCCATCCCACTTTTACCAATCTTATCATTAAGATCTATAAACTCTGAATCATTGGGACGCCTTTTAACTAAAGTTGACTCATCTCCAGTCCCATCTTTTTCAAGATTTCCACTAGAAAACAAAGATTCAATAGGTGTCACATCAATCACTTTTAGATCTTCATCAATGCTTAAAGATTCTATCTTTGTGGCCATTTTATTAACTAAGGTAGCTTGTTTATCAAAAATTAGGCCTACTAAATTTTTGAGGTGAGGAAACGGAGATTAGAAACCACAAAATTCCTTGGCCATATCATGAAGTTCTATATTCATGTATTCAAGCATAAACCTTTGTTCTTTAAGCTCGTTCCTAAAGAAACTATTACGGTCAAGTTGGAGCGACATGAACCCCTTAGCATTATTCTCAATATCTTCCAACTTCTTAAGATACGGATCAAAACTTTTGGGTTGAACCATGGAAAACACGGAAGAAGGGCGAATAAAAAGGCAAATCTTTTTTGTATTTTCTGAAAATCGTTTTAGAAGTGGGGGAGAGGAAAACAAGAGGCAAATGGCAAATAAAGTAAATGCAAGAGATGAGTTTTTGAAGGGTACTTGGTAGGCTTGATCTTGCTATGTATCTTCCCCGGCAACGGCGCCACAAATCCTTCTTGCTACCTCTTGAGCTTGCGTTGGTTTTCTCTTGAAGAGAAAGGGTGATGTAGCAAAGTAGATAAGTATTTCCCTCAGTTAGTTGAGAACCAAGGTATCAATCCAGTAGGAGGAACAAGCAAGGCCCCAATCGTAGCACCGACACAAATAATCAAACTCTTGCACCCAACGCTAAAAAAGGGTTGTCAACCCTTCGGAGTTATTTGCAAGGATGAGATCTGGTAGAGATAGATATAAAAGATTGCGGAAACAAAAGTAAATAAATTGCAGCAACATATTTTTGGTATTTTTGGTTTATATATCTGAAAGTATAATATGGAAAATAGACCCGGGGGCCATAGGTTTCACTAGAGGCTTATCTCATAAAGGAAAAGTATACGGTGGGTGAACAAATTACTGTCGAGCAACTGATAGAAAAGCGAATAATTATGAAGATATCCAAGGCAATGATTATGCATATAGGCATCACGTCCGTGTCAAGTTGACCGAAACAATTCAGCATCTACTACTATTACTCCACACATCGACCGACTCATGTGTCCATCTAGAGTATTAAGTTCATGAAGAATAGAGTAACACGTTAAGTAAAATGACATGATGTAGAGGGATAAACTCAAGCAATATGATGAAAACCTGATGTCTGCTAGAACTACGTCGGTATTTCCCCAAAGAGGAAGGGATGATGCAGTATAGCGACGGTAGGTATTTCCCTCAATGATGACACCAATGTTATCAAACCAGTAGGAGAACCTCCTCACACCATGTAAACAACACCTGCACGCAAATAACAAATACTCGCAACCCGACGTGTTAAAGGGATTGTCAATCCCTTTCGGGTACGGCGCCTCCAGATAGGCAAATAACGTGAGGTAAAAGTGGTAGATAGGATAAATAGACCGTGTAACAAATAAATTGCAGCAATGTATTTTTGTATTTTTCGTTTAATAAATCTGAAAATAAAAGCAAAGGAAAATAGATCGCAAAGGCAAATATGATGAAAAGAGACCCCGGGGTCGTAGGTTTCACTAGTGGCTTCTCTCGAGAAAAATAGCAAACGGTGGGAAAACAATTACTGTTGGAAATTGATAGAACTTCAAATAATCATGACGATATCCACGCAATGATCATTATATAGGCAACACATCCAGGATTAGTAAACCGACTCATGTGTGCATCTACTACTATTACTCCACACATCGACCGCTATCCAGCATGCATCTAGTGTATTAAGTTCATGGAAAACGGAGTAATGCAATAAGAACGATGACATGATGTAGACAAGATCTATTTATGTAGAAATAGACTCCATCTTGTTATCCTTAATAGAAACGATACATACTTGTCGTTTCCCTTTCTGTCACTGTGATCAAGCACCGTAAGATCGAACCCATCACAAAGCACCTCTTCCCATTGCAAGATAAATAGATCAAGTTGGCCAAACAAAACCCAAATATTGGAGAAGAAATACGAGGCTATAATCAATCACGCATATAAGAGATCAAAGAAGACTCAAATAACTTTCATGGATAAAAACATACATCTGATCATAAACTTAAAGTTTATCGGATCCCAAAAACACACCGAAAAAGACTTACATCATATGGATCTCTAAGAGACCATTGTATTGATAATTAAGAGAGAGAGAGAGAAAGCCATCTAGCTACTAACTACGGACCCGTAGGTGTACAAAGAACTACTCGCGCATCATCGGAGAGACACCAATGGACATGATGAACCCCTCCGTGATGGTGTCTAGATTGGATCTGGTGTTTCCGGACTCTGCGGCGGCTGGAATTGATTTTCGTCCCCCTCTTTAGGGTTTCTGGAATATTGGGGTATTGATGGAGCAAAGAGGTGGTGCGGGAGGCCAACAAGGAGGGCACAATCCACTAGGGCGCTCGTGGGCCCCAGGCATGCCCTGGTGAGTTGTGCTCCCACCGGAGCTCCCCTCAGGTGTGTTCCTGGCCCACTGGATGTCTTCAGGCCCAAAATCAATCCACAAAAAGTTTCGTTGTGTTTGGACTCCGTTTGGTATTGATTTCCTGCGATGTAAAATAACATGCAGAAAACAGCAACTGGCACCGGGAACTATGTCAATAGGTTAGTACTAAAAATGATATAAAATGACTATAAAATGATTGTAAAACATCCAAGACTGATAATATAACATCATGGAACAATAAAAAAATATAGATACGTTGGAGACGTATCAACATCCCCAAGCTTAATTACTGCTCGTCCTCAAGTAGGTAAATGATAAAAACGGAATTTTTTATGTGGAATGTTGCCTAACATGTTCATCACATTTCTTTTCTTTATAGCATGGCCATTTGGACTTTTATATGGTTCAAAGCAATAGTCTAGTTTTGACAAGAAGACTTTAATACTCAAGCATACCAACAAGCAACCATATCTTTCAAAATATCAACACTAAAGTAAGTTATCCCTAGCCTATTATGCTCAGTCATTGATCCATTCATGAAACACACTCGAATATTAGCTACACCCAATGCTCAAATACGATCATAGTGCCCCTTAGTTGGTGATTTATGAGAGAAGATGGAGACACAAATTCAAAATAAAAACTGCCTACGTAAAAGAAAGGTCCTTCAGAGAGGGAAGTAGGGATTTGTAGAGGTGCCAAAGCTCAAATTGAAAATTGAGAGATAACATTGGGAGGCATACTTTTCCCACCAACGAAAACGACTTAGAGCTCCCAACACTTTCCATGCTAGATACATCATAGGCGGTTCCCAAATAGAAAATAAAGTTCATTCCTTTTTCCACCATTACTTTCACTTCCCATGGCTTGTCCATATCCATGGGTTCCCTCCATACCAACACTTTCCAAGGAATTTATTAGTTGACAACAAAAAGTAAATTCATTTTTTTTTAGGACTGGGCATCCCTAATACCTTTGTCATACTCTCGCGCAATGACAAGTGAATAAACACTCATCGTGAGAAAAACAAATCTAGCATGGAAAATATTGGCCACCCCTCACCGCCTCGTGAGTGGTAGAGTACACAAAAGATAAATTTATTTTGAAAATTAGAGATGGCAGATGCAAATTTTCTTAGAACGGCATGGAAATACCGCATATAGCTAGGTATAGTGGACTCATATGGAAAAACTGGTTTAAAGGGTTTTGTATGGACAAGTAGTGATCATACTTAGTGCAAAATGAAGGCTAGCAAAAAGATTGAGAAGCGACCAACCAAGAAAAGAAAAATCCCGTACCCAAGCATTAAGCATAAGTAACACCGAATAATGCACCACAAGTAGGATATAAATTTCATTGCATAACTATCGACTTTCGTGCTTGCATAGGGAATCACAAACCTTAACATTAATATTCTTAATAAAGCACGATTACTCATCAACATGACTCACATATCATATTGTCGTATCTCAAAACCATTACTAAGAATCAAGTTTATTTTGTCCAATGATCTTCATCAAAGTTTTTATTATATCCTCCTTGGATATCTATCACTTTGGGACTATTTTCATATGTTGCTTTTGATAAGCTCAAACAAATTTAAGTGAAGAACATGAGCATAATTTTTATTTCTCTTAAAATAATCTAACTCAAACAAGAGATAATTTCTTAAAAAAATTACTAACTAACAAATAAATCTAAGTGAAGCATGAGAGCATTTTTCAAAAATAACAAAGCACACCGTGCTCAAAAAGATATAAGTGAAGTACTAGAGGAAATCCATGGCTCTAAAAATTGATGTGAAGCATAGGAGGAAGCATAGCATAATTTTTGGGTCTCTCAAAAAGGTGTGTCCAGCCAGGATTCAAGACTTAAAACACAAAGAAAAACAAGCAAAGACTCATATCATACAAGATGCTCCAAGCAAAACTCATAAGATGTGACGAATAAAAATATAGTTTCAAGTAAAATACCGATGGTTGTTAGAAGAAAGAGGGGATGCCACTCGGGGCATCCCCAAGCTTAGTTGCTTGCTACTTCTTGAATATTATCTTGGGGTGACTCGGGCATCCCCAAGCTTAGAATTTTGCTAATCCTTATTCCTTCATCCATCGTAAGATCACCCAAAACTTGAAAACTTCAATCACCCAAAACTCAACAAAACCTTCGTGAGATCCGTTAGTATAAGAAAGCAAACCACTACTATAAGAATTGTTTAAAACCTATTGATATTTTCTTTTTTGCATTATATATACTGTATTCCAACTTTTCTATGGCAAAAACTCATCAAAGAAAATCATAGAATCATCAAAACAAGCACACAATGCAAATAAAACAGAATCTGTCAAAAACAGAACAACGTGTAGCAATCTGACTACTTCGAATACTTCTATAACTCCAACAATTCTGAAAACTTAGGACGACGTGAATAATTTGTTTATTAATCTTCTGCAAATAGAATCAACTCAAAAGCACTCTTCTGCTAAAAACGAAAAATAATTTCGTGAGCGCAAAAGTTGTTCAGCAAGATCAAATCAACTTTCACCCAAATCATCCCAAATGTCTTACTTGGCTCAAACACTAATTAGAACAAGAAATCACAATTATTACAGAGGTAAGAGTGTGTGCAGCACTCAAAAACAGAAGCAAAAAACAAAAGCATAAAAATAAAATTGGGTTGCCTCCCAACAAGCGCTATTGTTTAACGCCCCTAGTTAGGCATGATGATTTCAATGATGCTCGCATAAAAAGTAGTAATTGAGATATGCAAAGGAGCTTCATGAATAGCATGAAAAACACATTTAAGTCTAACACACTTCCTATGCATATGTAATTTTTGAGCAAACAATTTATGGGAACAAGAATCAACTAGTATAGGAAGGCAAAACAAGCATAACTTCAAAACTGTAAACACATAGAGAGAAAACTTGATATTATTTCAATCCCTACAAGCATATATTCCTCCCTCATACTAAATTTAAGTAGCATGATGAAGGAATTCAACAATATAACTATCATATAGAATTTTCTCTTCATGGTCCACGTGCATGCAATGTTGACACTCTTCCAAAATAGTGGGATTATCATTAACTAAAGTCATGACCTCTCCAAACCCACTTCTATCAAACATTTCATAAGATTGAACACTCTCCAAAATAGTGGAATCAATAATACCTAAAGTTGACACTCTTCCAAGCCCACTTTCAATATCATAATCATCAAGAGTATTAAATAAATTATCAAGATCATAAGAAACATTATCACCCCCAATCATGATCATTGCAATAAGTAGTGGTCATGGCAAACTCATCAAATATAGCATCACCAAGCTTGTGAGTTTGCATATCATTAGCACAAGTGATATTAGTAGAATTTATAACAATATCATTGCAATCATGCTTATCATTCAAGGAAACATCGCGAATCACTTCATCACAATTTGCAGATTCACGAATCTCAAGGAAAACTTCATGGAGATAATCGAGTACACTCAACTCACTAGCAATTGGTTCATCATAATTGGATCTCTTGAAAAGATTAGAAAGTGGATGATGATCCATATCAATAGATTTTTAGCAAGCAAAGATGCAAGCAAATAGAAGGCACATGGTAACACAAGTAGACAAAAAGAGATCCCGCGTGAAAAAAGGCGAATAAAATGGCAAATTTTTGTGCAGTGGGGGAGAGGAAAAACGAGAGGCAGGTGAAAATATTGTAAATTGCGAGGAGATGAGATTTGTGATTAGGAACCTGATTGATGTGGAAGATCCTCCCTGGCAACGGTGTCAGAAATTTGCATGTTGGTGGGAGACTACCTTGACTTGATCTTCCCCGGCAACGGCGCCCGAAATTGGCATGTTCGCTGGAGACTATCTTGACTTGATCTTCCCCGGCAATGGCGCTAGAAATTGGCACGTTGGGGGAGACTATCTTGACTTGATCTTCCCCGGCAATGGCGCCAAAAATTCCTTTTGTTGTGTGCTAGAACTACGTCGGTATTTCCCCAAAGAGGAAGGGATGATGCAGTATAGCGACGATAGGTATTTCCCTTAGTGATGAGACCAAGGTTATCGAACCAATAGGAGAACCTCCTCACACCATGTAAACAAAACTTGCACACAAATAACAAATACTCGCAACCTGACGTGTTAAAGGGGTTGCGAATCCCTTTCGGGTCCGGCGCCTCAAGATAGGAAAATAACGTGAGGTAAATGTGGTAGGTAGGATAAATAGATCGCGGAATAAATAAATTGCAGAAAGGTATTTTTGTATTTTTGGTTTAATAGATCTGAAAATAAATGCAAAGGAAAATATGATGAAAAGAGACCCTGGGGCCGTAGGTTTCACTAGTGGCTTCTCTTGAGAAAAATAGCAAATGGTGGGAAAACAATTACTGTTCGGAAATTGCTAGAACTTCAAATAATCATGACAATATCCATGCAATGATCATTATATAGGCAACACGTCCAGGATTGGTAAACTGACTCATGCGTGCATCTACTACTATTACTCCACACATCGACCCCTATCCAACATGCATCTAGTGTATTAAGTTCATGGGAAAACGGAGTAATGCAATAAGAACGATGACATGATGTAGACAAGATCTGTTTATGTAGAAATAGAGCCCATCTTGTTATCCTTAATAGCAACGTTACATACGTGTCGTTTCCCTTTCTTCCACTGGGATCAAGCACCGTAAGATCGAACCCATCACAAAGCACCTCTTCCCATTGCAAGATAAATAGATCAAGTTGGCCAAACAAAACCCAAATATCGGAGAAGAAATACGAGGCTATAATCAATCATACATATAAGAGATCAAAGAAGACTCAAATAACTTTCATGGATAAAAACATAGATCTGATCATAAACTCATAGTTAATTTGATCCCAACAAACACACCGCAAAAAGACTAACATCATATGGATCTCCAAGAGACCATTGTAGTGATAATCAAGAGAGACAGAGGAAGCCATCTAGCTACTAACTATGGACCCGCATGTCTACAAAGAACTACTCACGCATCATCAGAGAGGCACCAATGGACTTGATGAACCCCTCCGTGATGGTTTCTAGATTGGATCTGGTGTTTCCAGACTCTGCGGCGACTGGAATTGATATGCGTCCCCCTCTTTAGGGCTTCTGGAAGATTGGGGTATTTATAGAGCAAAGAGGCGGTGCGAGAGGCCAACAAAGAGGGCACAACCCACCGGGGCGCTCCTGGGCTCCCAGGCGCGCCATACAACAACTACCAAAACACGAACTCAATGGCTTAGAACCATAAACCATATACCTTCTTGATAAAACACATCTCAAACAGATTATTATCAAGATGAATGGATTTTATCAACTTAAGTAAGAGAAAAGGTTTGTACTCGTTAATGATTTAAACAAATTCTTCTCAAGGCAAGGCGGAAGTAGTGCTTGAATACCTCTAAGTACTGAGCTCTTAGCTGGGTTGTGCTCCCATCAGAGCTCCCCTCAGGCGCGTTCCTGTCCCACTGGATGTCTTCTGGCCCAAAAAAATCCACAAAAAGTTTCGCTACATTTGGACTCCATTTGGTATTGACTTCATGCGATGTAAAAAACATGCAGAAAACAGCAACTGGCACTGGGCACTATGTCAATAGGTTAGTACCAAAAAATGATATAAAATGACTATTAAATGATTGTAAAACATCCAAGAATGATAATATAACAGCATGGAACAATCAAAAATTATAGATACATTGGAGACGTATCAAAACCCCATCTTTTTATCCTCGATGGAAACAATACAATACATGCCTCACTACCCCCTATTATGTCCCTGGTTGAGGATAGCGCAAGATTGAACCCAAAACTAAGCATGTCTCCCTTTGCAAGAATTACAAATCTAGTTGGCCAAACCAAACCAATAACTCGAAGATACTTGCTAAGATATGTAATCGTGCATATAAGAATTCATAAGAGATTCAAATAATATTCATAGATAATCTGAACATAAACTCAAAATTCATCGGATCTCGACAAACACACCGCAAAAGAGTATTACATCGGATAGATCTCCATGAAGATCATGAAGAACATGGTATTGACGATCAAAGAGAGACAAGAAGCCATCTAGCTACTAGCTATGGACCCGTAGGTCTATGGTGAACTACTCACGCATCATCGGAGGGGCAATGGAGTTGATGTAGATGCCCTCTGTGATCAATTCCCTCTCCGGAAGATTACCGGAAAAGGCTCCCAGATTGGATCTCACGGGAACAAAGGCTCCTGCTGGCGGAAAAGTATTTGTATGGCTCTTTTTGCAATGGGGAATATTTGGGAATTTATAGGCCGAAGAATAGGGTTAGGAAACATGCAAGGGACCCACAAGCCAAGGGGCGCAGCCCCCCCCCCCCTAGGGCGCACCCTGTAGACTTGTGGCATCCTGGCAGGTGCCCTGCCCCTACTCCAAGTCTTCTGGGTTTCTAATCGTCCAAGAAAAAATATTCTGGAGATTTTATTCTGTTTGGACTCCATTTAATATTCCTTATCTGCAATACTCAAAAACATGGAAAAACAGAAACTGACACTAGGCTCTAGATTAATAGGTTAGTCCAAAAAATAATATAAAACAACATATTAATGCATATAAAACATCCAAAACAGATAATATAATAACATGGAACAATCAAAAATTATAGATACATTGGAGACGTATCAATAGTTTGTTTTTGATAAACTGCTACTTTATTCTACTGCACCTTAAAACTGTTTAGTATAGGTGGAGCAGTCATCACCTTTCCCCCCTTAGACAAGGTGCGCCCGCTTTTTTGTCAACTCTCGATTACATGATTGACGAGCCATGAACTGATACCGCACTCACACCCCCTTAGTTGTACAACGCTGCAGAGCTACTATCGAGTATCGAGGGTGACACCTCATTACGTACTCCAATGTTAGTGTTGTAGTGTAACTGACCGTCGGTGGTTCTCGGAGGGTGATTGCTCCTTCACCACCTCCGATAATGACTCTGTTGTACAACCCCTCAAGTGTGGTCCATCGAGGGTGATTCTTCCCTGACCACCTTGATGGTTACATCGCTCGGATTCCATCGAGGGTGATACCTTGGATCCCTCTGATGTTATAGCCACACGGATACTTGACCTTGTTACTCGGAGCACTGATAAATGATGTGTTGCGGGTGGATTCCCGCGTGCATGTGTCGATGAGTTAATTAAAATGCTAAGGATTTGGGCATTTGATCGGGGTTGGTCGGAGACCTTTTCGCACTAACCGTCTACATGGGAGAAGTTATGGGTACTCAACGTCGTAGTATCAGCCAAAGCTCTTCAGACGTTAGCAATGGAGCGGTGCGCGCCCGAGTGGTCTGGATAAGCATCGTTCTTGTATAAGAGGTGTCAGGACTAACATCGTCCACCCATGCAACATGTAGGAGCGAAATGGGTGATGGGCCCATGAACCGTGCGCGTTTAGGATTTAAACCGGCGTGCTAGCCTCACTGTTGAGCCTAGGTGGGGTTGCGACGTGTTGATGTTCCGAGGCCGGGCATGACCCACGAAAGTGTGTCCGGGCAGAGTTTATCAAGCGTGACGGGAAACTTGGTGCACCCCTGCATGGATGAAAATTAACTATTCGGATAGTTGTGTCCACGGTTACAGGACGATTTGGAGTTGTGCCCCAATCTTATACAACTACAACTGTTACCTAACCGGAATGTTTGCTCCGGGATTGCTTCCTTGAAAGGAGTTGAGAAAGAATCCCTAGGCACGAACTTAATTAATATTGCTGCAACAATATGAATTTTTAATTGTGTTACTTGCTCTACTCTCGTCTATTGCTGCAAGACCCCTAAAGATGCTAGTCTTCAATAGGACTAGTCGCCTCTATCTATTTCCCGCATTGCTGAAGTCAGTCCACATATAACTCCCCTTCCTTTGATACTAGTGCATACTTAGCATAGTTCTGATGGCAGTCGTGCGAGTACTTTGGATGAGTACTCGTTGTTGCTTTGCTCCCCCTTTTCCCCCTTGATTCGATTGCTGCGACTAGATAATGGGGCCCAGGAGATGGCGTATCCCGCGGCCGACGACTACTACCCCGACGGTGCCTACTACTACGTGGAGGCCGCTGAAGACCAGGAGTAGTTTAGGAGGTTCCCAGGCAGGAGGCCTCGCCTCGTGCGATCGATGTATCTTTTGTGATAGCCTTCTCTAAGGCATTAGCTTGTTTCATGTTTATACTCAAATATATTTGCTTCCGCTGACTTGTGTGTTTATCGAGCTTCTGTATTCTCGCCCTCGAGGCCCTTGGCTTGTAATATGAAGCTTGTTTGTTTTTATTTGTGTCTAGTGTTGTGTTCTGATATCTTCCCGTGAGTCCTTGAACTTGGTCGTATGCATGTGCGTGTATGATTAGCATACGATCAAATCGAGGGCGTCACAGGTAGGTTGCGGAGGTGGAGAATAACTTGGATGATGTGTGTCAGCTTGAACTTAACCTAGATCTTGTAGTCGATCCTCTTCTTAAGAGATCCGACCTCTTGTGGGTTCCCCCAATCGAGGTGCTTCTCCTTACAGGAGGTCAGTTTCTCCAAAGGGTCGATGTTGGAGGGGCTAACCTCGGCCTAGTTCCCTGTGAGTGGCTCGGCGATGTAAAACCACTCTCGTTGCCAAACCATGACGGTCTCCACAAAAGCGCCCTTGGGCTAGACGATGTTTTGGACTTGCTGACCATGGCCCCGCCATATTCTTAAAGTTTGAGCCGCCACTCTTCCACTTGATCCAGAAGAGCTTGATACAGAGGTTGAAGTGCGGCTCCACGCCGAGGAAGGACTCACATACAATAATGAAGGCAGTGATGTGGAGTATCGAATTCGGGGCTAGGTGATGGAAGTCTAACCCGTAAAAGAACAAGATGCCCCGCGTGAACGGTGTCGAGGGAACTCCATACCTTAGATGAGGTGGGGAATAAAAAAATACCCTCTCCTCGGGCTTGGGGGTAGGGATGGCATGCCCTTGCTCCGAGGTCGTGAAATCGGCCTTCTCAAGGAGGTAGCCGACAGTCTTTAGCTCGAGGATGGTTCCCTTGCTCCGAGGTCGTGAAATCGGCCTTATCAAGGAGGTAGCTGCTACTGCAACAAAAGACCTTCCAACGGCGCCAGAAACAAGCGTGCTGACGGGAGACTATTCTTGTCTTGATTCTCCTCAGCAACGGCACCAGGAATCCTTCTCTTATGGCTATGCCTTTAGGGACTTCCTAGGAAAATATGCAAAGGATTCCCCCGTGGCCTTGGAGCCTTTGCGTTGGTGTTCCCTCGAAGCAGAAAGGGTGATGTAGCACAGTGGCGGTAAGTATTTCCCTCAGTTTTGAGAACCAAGGTATCGATCCAGTGAAGGAGTATCACAAGTGCCTGCACAAACACAAAGAGCTTGCTCCCAACGCTATGAAGGGGTTGTCAATCCCTTATAGATTGTTTGCCAAGTGAGGACTGAAAGCAACAAAGTAACAAAGCAAAGTAAAAGCAAAAGTGGAAACGATAGGTGTGAATAGACCCGGGGGCCGTAGTGTTCAATAGTGGCTTCTCTCATGAAAGCAAGTAGACAGTGGGTGAACGAATTACTGTCGAGCAATTGATAGAACCGTGCAAAGTCGTGACGTTATCTATGGCAATGATTATATCTATAGGCATCACGTCCAAAACAAGTAGACCGATACTTTCCGCATCTACTACTATTACTCCACACATCGACCGCTATCCAGCATGCATCTAGTGTATTAAGTTCATGAGAACAGAGTAACGCCTTAAGCAAGATGACATGATGTAGATGGACAATCTCATATCTATGACAAAACCCATCTTGTTACCCTTGATGGCAACAACACGATGTGTGCCTTGCTGCCCCTACTGTCACTGGGAAAGGTCACCACACGGTATGAACCCAAAACCAAGAACTTCTCCCGTTGCAAGAATCATAGATCCAGTTGGCCAAACAAAACCCAAGACTCGGAGAAACTTACAAGGATATCAAATCATACATATAAGAAATCAGCAAAGACTCAAATATATATCATAGATAATCTGATCACAAATCCACAATTCATCGGATCTCGACAAACACACCGCCAAAGAAGATTACATCGGATAGATCTCCATGAAGATCATGGAGAACTTTGTATTGAAGATCCAAGAGAGAGAAGAAGCCATCTAGCTACTAACTACGGACCCGTAGGTCTGAAGTGAACTACTCACGAGTCATTGGAGGGGCGATGATGTTGATGAAGAAGCCCTCCAACTTCGAAGTCCCCTCCGGTAGGGCACCGGGAAGGGTCTCCAGATGAGATCTCACGGAAACGGAAGCTTGCGGCGGCGGAAAAGTGTTTTCGTGGACGCCTTGATTTTTTCTGGATTTTTAGGGAATTTATAGGCCAAAGACCTAGGGCAGGGGAGCGCCAGGGAGGCCACAAGCTTGGTTGTCGCGGCCTCCCCCTGGCCGCGGCAACAGGGCTTGTGGGATCCCTGTGGGCCCACTTGCTTGGCCCTCAAGCCTCCCGAGCTTCTTCCGTTCTGGATAAAATCATTTTGGGGATTTTATTCCGTTTGGACTCCGTTCCAAAATCAGATCTGAAAAGAGTCAAAAACACAGAAAAAACAGGAACTGGCACTTGGCACTGAGTTAATAAGTTAGTCCCAAAAAATATATAAAAGGTAAACAAAACATCCAAAGTTGACAAGATAACAGTGTGAAACCATCAAAAATTATAGATACATTTGAGACGTATCAAGCATCCTCAAGCTTAACTCATGTTCGTCCTCGAGTAGGGAAGTGATAAAGAATGATTTTTTGATGCTTTCATGCTACCTAGCATAGATGTCCTTTCTAACTCCTCTTATGTGACGTGAATGTTCAGATCCATTAGATTCAAAACAATAGTTTGCTATTGACGTGGAAACAATAATACTTCAAGCAAACTAGCAAAGTAATCATGAACTTTCAAAATAACAAGGCCAAAAGAGAGTTATCCCTACAAAATCATATAGTCTGGCTATGCTCTATCATCATTGCACAACGAATTTAAATCATGCACAACCCCGGTATTGGCCAAGTAATTGTTTTCACACCTTTACTTTCTCAAACTTTTTGAACTCTCACGCAATACATGAGCGTGAGCCATGGTTTTAGCACTATAAGTGGTGTGGAGTGTGGTGGAGGTTGCAAGAAAAACAAGGAGAAGATGGTCACATTAACTAGGCATATCAATGAGCTGTGGAGATGCTCATCAATAGATATCAATGTGAATGAGTAGGGGTTGCCATACAAATGATGCACTAGAGCTAAGAGTATGTGAAAGCTCTTAAAGAAAACTAGTGGGTGTGCATCCAACTTGCTTGCTCACGAAGACCTAAGGAAATTTTGAGGAAACCTATCATTGGAATATACAAGCCAAGTTATATAATGAAAATTTCCCACTAGCTATATGGTGGTGACAAAACAAGAGACTCTCAATCATGAAGATCATGGTGCTTAATATGCACAAGTGTGGAAAAATGGTAGCATTGTCCCTTCTCTCTTTTTCTCTCATTTTTCTTGGATGGGCTCTTTGGCCTCTTTTTTTGGTGGGCATCTTTGGCCTCTTTTATTTCCTCACATCGGACAATTCTCCATCAATGATGATCATCACACTTACAACTCAAAACTTAGAGCAATGATGACTCTATATGGAATGCCTTCGGTAGTGTACCGTGACAATGATCTAGGATGGCATGGACATTAATGGAAACATCATGCTAGCTATCTTACGATCATGCAATGGCAATGTAGACGTGGTGGCACATGTCATGGTGGTGGTTTCATGGCAATATATCTCGGAATGAATTTGAAAAAGTCAGAGTAGGTAGGTATGGTGGCTCTTTTGAGGGAGGCTAATGGTGGGCTTTGTGCACCGGCGAAAGTTGCACGGCACTAAAGAATATAGTGATGGTGGAAGGTGAAAGTGCATATAAACCATGGACTCAACATTAGTCATGAAGAACTCATATACTTGCTGCAAAAGTTTTATTAGTAATCGAAACAAAGCATTCAACGCATACTCCTAGGGGAAGGGTTGGTAGGTATAAACCATCGCGCGATCCCGACCGCCACACAAAGGATGACAATCAATAGACTAATCATGCTCAGACTACATCACATAGAGGTTCACCATACATGCATGCTTCGGGAATCACTAACTTCAACACAAGTATTTCTAGATCCACAACACCTTACTAGTATAACTTCAATATTACCATAACCACAACTCAAAACTAGTTGAGATGAATCAAACTTCTCAAACTATTCAATGCACATGAAGGTGGAAGTTTTCGTATCCCTTTGGATAACTACCCATTTTGAGACTACTTTCAAAGCATAGATCAACTACCAAGCCATGCACCGCCGTGCTCTAAAAGGTATAAGTGAAGCACATAGAGCAAAAGCATCTAGCTCAAAAGATATAAGTGAAGCACATGTGAGCTGAATTGTCTAACCAAAGGATATAAGTGAAGCTCGACAAAATCATGGTGAGTGCATGTCTCTCTATAGGTGTGCAGCAAGGATTATTGTGACACAACAAAAATAAAATACTCCTACGATACAAGACGCTCCAAGCAAAACACATAAAATGTGGTGAATAAAAATATAGCCCCAAGTAACGTTACTGATGGATTGAAGACGAAAGAGGGGATGCCTTCCCGAGGCATCCCCAAGCTTAGGCTTTTACGGCATCCTTGAATCATCTTGGGATGCCTTGGGCATCCCCAAGCTTGAGCTCTTGCCACTCTTTATCCTTTTGTCCATAAGAACTTCACCCAAAACTTGAAAACTTCACAACACGAAATTTAAACAGAAACTCGTGATAACATTAGTATAAGAAAGCAAACCGCCACTTCCTTAGGTACTGTAGCAAACTTAAATTCTACTTATGTTGATGTTGGGTTACTGTATTTTCAATCTTCCATGGCTAATAGCCCCCGATACTATCCATAGTTTCATCAAAATAAGCAACCAACACAACAAAAACAGAATATGTTAACAGCAGACCAGTCTGTGGCAATCTGTATACTTCGTATACTTCTGGTACTTAAACAATTCTGAAAACTTACGACAGTCTCAAGAATTTGCGTAGCAATCAGCAGCAAAAATAATCAACTCAAAATCTCTTACAGAAAAAAACTGAAAATTCTTTTCGTGAGCAGAAAGTTTCTGTCTTTTCCAGCATGACCAAACGATCATCCCCAAGACTAATCATAACGGTTTTGCTTTGCACAAATGCAAAAAGAAACAAAAAAACACAATCATAACAGAATTATGAAAGTGTGGAAAACACAAAACAGAAAGAAAAAGGATAGACTCGTTGGGTTGCCTTCCAACAAGCGCTATTGTTTAACGCCCTTAGCTAGGCATTGATAATTCAATGATGCTCACACAAAAGATAAGAATTGAAGCACAACGAGAGCATCATAAAGCATATGAAAATCACATCTAAGTCTAACATACTTCCTATGCATAGGCATTTTGTACGAGAACAAATTGGCAAGACAACCAATAGTTACCAAATGCAAGGAAGAAGAAAGAGACAATAGTAATCTCAACGTAACGAGAGGTAATTTAGTGATATGAAAGTTTCTACCACCATATTTTCCTCTCTCATAATAATTACATGTGGGATTATATTCGAATTCAACAATGTAACTATCACATCGAATATTCTTTTCATGATCAACATGCATGCAAAGTTGACGCTCTTCAAAAATAGTGGGATTATCATCAAATAAAGTCATGACTTCTCCAATCCCACTTTCGGTATTGTTGCAAATATCATATTCATCATAAGGTTTAAACAAATTTTCAAGATCATAAGAAAGATCATCACCCCAATCATGATTATTGCAACAAGTAGTGGACAAATCAAAACTAGCATCCCCAAGCTTAGGGTTTTGCATATTATTAGCATGATTGTTACTAATAGAATTTATAGTGAAACCATTGCAATCATGCTTTTCATTCAAGGAGCCCTCTTGAATCACTTCATAAATTTCTTTATCACGATTTTCAGATTCACGCATCTCAAGCAAAACTCCATAGAGAAAGTCAAGTGCACTCAACTCTCTAGCAATTGGATCAACATAATTGGATCTCTTAAAGAGATTAGCAAGTGGATTAGGATCCATATCACTAGATTTTCAGCAAGCGAAGATGCAAGCATATTGAAGGCACATAGCACACAAGCAAAGGAAAGGCAAACGAGAGAAAAGGGTGAACGAAAAGGCGAACGAAAAAGGCAAAGGAGAAAGGAAAATGAAAACGGCAAATGTGAAGTGGGGGAGAGGAAAACGAGAGGCAAATGGCAAAAAAGTAAATGCAAGAGATGAGTTTGTGAGCCCTACTTGCATATATCTCTACCTCCCCGGCAACGACGCCAGAAATACTTCTTGCTACTGCAACAAAAGACCTTCCAATGGTGCCAGAAACAAGCGTGCTGACGGGAGACTATTCTTGTCTTGATTCTCCTCAGCAACAGCACCAGGAATCCTTCTTCTATGGCTACGCCTTTAGGGACTTCCTAGGAAAATATGCAAAGGCTTCCCACGTGGCCTTGGAGCCTTGCGTTGGTGTTCCCTCGAAGCGGAAAGGGTGATGTAGCACAGCGGCGGTAAGTATTTCCCTCAGTTTTGAGAAACAAGGTATCGATCCAATGAAGGAGTATCACAAGTGCCTGCACAAACACAAAGAGCTTGCTCCCAACGCTATGAAGGGGTTGTCAATCCCTTATAGATTGTTTGCCAAGTGAGAACTGAAAGCAACAAAGTAACAAAGCAAAGTAAAAGGGAAAGTGGAAATGATTGGTGTGAATAGACCTGGGGGCCGTAGTGTTCACTAGTGGCTTCTCTCATGAAAGCAAGTAGACGGTGGGTGAACGAATTACTGTCGAGCAATTGATAGAACCACGGAAAGTCATGACGTTATCTATGGCAATGATTATATCTATAGGCATCACGTCCAAAACAAGTAGACAGATACTTTCTGCATCTACTACTATTACTCCACACGTCGACCGCCATCCAGCATGCATCTAGTGTATTAAGTTCATGAGAACAGAGTAACGCCTTAAGCAAGATGACATGATGTAGATGGACAATCTCATATCTATGACAAAACCCATCTTGTTACCCTTGATGGCAACAACACGATGTGTGCCTTGCTGCCCCTACTGTCACTGGGAAAGGTCACCACACGGTATGAACCCAAAACCAAGAACTTCTCCCATTGCAAGAATCATAGATCTAGTTGGCCAAACAAAACCCAAGACTCGGAGAGACTTACAAGGATATCAAATCATGCATATAAGAAATCAACAAAGACTCAAATATATATCATAGATAATCTGATCACAAATCCACAATTCATCGGATCTCGACAAACACACCGCCAAAGAAGATTACATCGGATAGATCTCCATGAAGATCATGGAGAACTTTGTATTGAAGATCCAAGAGAGAGAAGAATCCATCTAGCTACTAACTACGGACCCGTAGGCCTGAAGTGAACTACTCACGAGTCATTGTAGGGGCGATGATGTTGATGAAGAAGCCCTCGAACTCCAAAATCCCCTCCGGCAGGGCACCGGGAAGGGTCTCCAGATGAGATCTCGCGGAAACGGAAGCTTGCGGCGGCGGAAAAGTGTTTTCATGGGCGCCCTGATTTTTTCTGGATTTTTTGGGACTTTATAGGCCAAAGACCTAGGGCAGGGGAGCGCCAGGGAGGCCACAAGCTTGGTTGTCGCGACTTCCCCCCTGGCTGCGGCAACAGGGCTTGTGGGCTCCCTGTGGGCCCACTTGCTTGGCCCTCAAGCCTCCCGATCTTGTTCCGTTCTGGAAAAAATCATTTTGGGGATTGTATTCCGTTTGGACTCCGTTCCAAAATCAGATTTGAAAGAGTCAAAAACACTGAAAAAACGGGAACTGGCACTTGGCACTGAGTTAATAAGTTAGTCCCAAAAAAGATATAAAAGGTAAACAAAACATCCAAATTTGACAAGATAACAGCGTGAAACCATCAAAAATTATAGAAACATTTGAGACGTATCAGTAGCCGACAGTCTTCTTAGTATTTTCTTTTGTTGGCCATGTGAGGAAGACGAGCGCGGGTGAAAGAATGTTTGCAAAGGGGATCTAGGGCACTGGGAGCTCTTAAGGATGATGTCTATGGCATAGAAGAGGAAGGCATGGAAAAAGAGTGGGTTAACTCGTTTGTTTTTATAGCATATGAAAGACCAAGAGTCCTCTCACTATGTTGTACTAATCGCCATGTCCCATACTGCCATGCTATTAAACCCGCCTTGGTCTAAACAAACATGTTGATGATATACCTTAGAAAATGGAGCATGGTCTCCGCTTTAACAGGATGCGCCAATAAGGCAAGTGCCTCAGAGCGCGATTCGACTAATCCTAACTGGCCCGGGCCACCTTTTAAGTAGTGGCAGTTCGGTAAAAGTTTTTAGGTGTGAAATTGACCATTCAAATCTTCCGGTGGCTCTTCGGGATTAAGTGGCTATGCGGACAATAGGTCCAATCACTATCAGTCATGGGAACTCGTGTGCCAAGCCGAAGACATCCAAGGCTAGATGATCCAAAGAGTGCGGTCGTCTTCAGCAATCGTAGACTAGTTCAGGGGCTACCAAGGGTGTCCCGGACTAGGGGTACCATCTCCAGGTGTTCAACTCATGTGGGCCGAATGTAGTAGGGCCTGTTGAGGCACCCCATGAAGAATGACCGAAGCGTCAAGACTTGCATGTGTGTAAGATGGAAGCTACCGAAGACTTGGAATGCACTCGAGGGATATCTTTGTATTGTATATACCTATAACTGACCTAACATGTAACCTAGGTACCCCAACATCTATGCAAGCCCAGGGGTTAGGTACGTCGGGGGACACAGATACTCACCTTAGGATTTAGAACTTACGTAATGATCTCAAGACATCCTGTACACGATACCCCATCATCAATACAATCAAAATAGGGCATAGGGTTTTACCTCTTCGAGAGGGCCCAAACTTGGGTAGACATCGTCTCTCCAAGTCTCCTATTACCATAGATCCTAGATCCATAGCTCGGAACCCCTATCCAAGATCAGTCAGTTTTGGTACCGACACTGAGACCACCACGATCGTCATTTTGTCCTTCAACACTCCCTTGATCTACATCTCCAACATAGGGTCTTGAACTAATATGAAGTCACCCCATTCAAAACTTGCTTCTTCATGATCACAATCATACCACTCTTTGTACAAATGGCCAAATTCACCACAATTGATGCAAAAATTTAGAGCTTCTCTTATTTTTCACTTGATAGCATATCTTATCGCCAACCTTGGTCGCTGAGATGAATTGGTTAATCTCCCCGTACTGATACATCCATTTTGCATTATTATTTCTTACCACTCCCTCCATTTTTATATACAAGGCCACAAACTCAAATTACAGATACCAAGTTAAAATTTAATAACTGCTTTGCAAGCTAGTAGATTTTCCCCTCGTTTACTAGGTTAATAAATTAGAGAAAAATGAGTGGGTCTGAGAAAGGAAGTAGTTGAATGTGTCATTATCATCCAATGCATGCATGTGAGTACTTAAACCATGGGTTGCTAGTACGAGGCAATGACATTAATTGTTGCCTCATTTACTCTTGGTGGCCTTGTATATATGAAAAATGTATATTTCATTGTGGCCTTTGTATACAAAAATGGAGGGGGTATAATTTCTCCTATTTCAATGATATAATTCAAAATATGATGCAATTATGTTGCCTTTTCTCTCTTAAAACAAAAAGAATACACGGAGAGGGGGATTGCCGTACAACTGGAATTCTAAATGCAAATGAAGAAAAAGCAATTTCTCCAGAACTCAATATGAAGCACGGATTTTTGGAGAATTATTTTGGAATATATAAAGAATTAGAGAGTGAAGAACCCTGGTTGTGTGGGGTCGTGGTGGCTCCTCTCCCTACGCTCTTTGGACATAAAATCCCATTTTCCATAGGAAAAATCACAGAAAATCCTTGGGCTTTTTGCCGTCGTTTGCGAGGTGGAGTACTTTTGCTCTCCGATGGAGCGATTACATCGAGGAAACTTCCTTCCGAGAGTGGAAAATCAAAGCCTTCATGATCACCAACACTCAAATGATCGTATTTTTATCAAAATCTTCACCAACACCATCTCATCTACAAACCCTAGTTCTTATGTTGTGTTCAATCTTTGCATCAAACCACGGATTGGTACCTTGGAGTGCTTGTAGTGTTAATTACATATTGTTGTTGATGCTTGTTGGTATAATTGGTGAAAGATTGTTATGTTGAGATTGTTAATCATATATTTGTACCCAATGATCATCATCAATATTATGAGTTGTGGGTAGTTCCATTAGTTCTTGAGACATGGGGAAGTCTTGTTGCTAGAAATCATGTGGAGTTGATTCCCGTTCAATGTTTTGCTATTATATTGTGATGTTCTTCCTCTAGTGGTGTTATGTGAATGTCGACTACATGACACTTCACCTTCTTTGGGCCTAGGGAAATTCACTGCGGACTTAGTTTGTAGATGATGGGGTGTGCATTAACAGAAACCCAAACCCTAGTTTGTGAATTATTCTGTAAGGGGTTATTTGCATCCAACTGCTTAATTCTATGGTTAAATTTATCGTTATTACTACACTTATAGTTGTGGATGCTTGCATGGAGGGTATAATCAGAAGTAGTTAATTGTTTAAGTTAGGATAGAATCTTAGCCTCGGTCCACCCACATAACACTTATCAAAGCAATTAACGTTAACTCACTGAATCATGGTGAGAGTAACTTGGTGATATTCCCGTGTGTCCTCAAGAGTGTTTTAACCACTCTAAGAAACACCACCGGCTTGTCCTTACACAACTAAGGATTGGGTCACTTGCTACACTTTGCTACCATTCTTAATTTCTATATTGCTACTATTAATCTTGGTATCAAACTATCTTACAACACTTGCAGTGAAACCTTGCTCATAACTGCTTGTCAATTCCTTCTGCTCCACATTGGGTTCCATAGTATTACTTATAAGAAGGACTACGATTGATCCCATATACTTGTGGGTCATCGAGACTCTTTTTGGCGTTGTTCCCGGGGAGCGCATCGGTCTTTGTAAGTGGAATTTTGTAAGTAAGCTTTTATCGTATGTGTTGATTCTTATTTTCACTTGCTAATATGGAAAATAATCCATTGATAGGCTTATTTGGGGTGACCTCACCATGTGAAGAAGTGGAAAGCGAGGATCCCCCACTCACTGAAAATATCTATTATGAAATTCTTCATGGTATTTTGGAACAATTACACGTAAACCATTATGTAGGAGATGGAATAGTTCAACCCAATATGCACTTGCTTGTCATAGATGAACTTTGCGGATTAATTAAGATTGCAATTTTATAAGGAGATGAAGTGAAGAAGAAGTTATTCCCTTCATATTTTTTGGAGGAAAAATCTTTGGCACGGTTTAGGATACTAGACAATTTGCACTCATGGGGTTGGAGTCGGTTGAAAGAAGAGCTCCATAATAAATTTGATCCTATGCATCTTTTTGTGCATCGTGATTAAAATTTTATCTATATTTTTTGGCCTTATGATGGATAAAGTATCACTCATGATTGGGGGGAGCTTAAGGATTTAATGCTCAAATGCCTGGATCATGAGCTCTTGAGAGATATTATTATTCACAATTTTTTATGTTAGCCTTTCCCTTCGCGGTAAATAAATGCTTGATGTGTTTTCTGCTGGTTCTTCTACAAGTAGACGGATTCAATTCCACTGGGATCTTATTGAAATGATTAAATGCACCACTGAAGATTTGGAAGTCAACAAAGGTAAAGATTCAAGTATAAATCATGAATACGATTGTGTCAAGACTTTTGTTGAAACTAATTCATGAGCTTAGTGCAACATATGGACTTGATTCTGAAATAGTTGTTAATTTCTATAAGCCCTTTATTCCCCATGTTGATCTCCCTAAGGATAAATGGTTTAAATATCATGAATATGTTAAAGATATTTGTATTAAACCGGTCATTGCCAATAATGAAATACAAGCTTATATTGTTAACCTGTTGTGACTACATCTTATATTGAAAAGAGTCCTTTTCCTATCAGAAAACATCAGCAAAAAGTTCTGTTGTATTTGGACTTCGGTAGGTATGGTTTTTTAGCGAATTAAAAAACTTGCAGAAAAGAAGAAGTGCCACTGGGCACTGAATTAATATTTTAGTCCATGAAAATAATATAAAATGACATATAAAATATACAAAAGTGACAATTTAACAACATTTAGCAATAAAAAGTTATAGATACGTTGGAGACATATCATGAGGCTGGAAGTATGTTGAAGTATTTTCAAGACAAGGCCATTGTCAATTCTTCCTTCCAATTTGTTTTACATTTGGACTATGGATAACAAATATACTCCGGGTTGATGCTAAGATAATCATAGGTTATGCTCACTTTGGTGATATTATGACCTTTCACACTACTTTTGGGACAAATAAAGAGTACATGCCATTTGGTGTGTTTGTTAGATTCAATCATTTTAGAGAAACAATAGTATTTGGTTCTTCACTTCTCTATGATAAGACATTTGAATCTTTCAAATAGTTTTGTCATGCCTTCTTATCCGTACATAACTAGAAGTAGCCACACACCATATTTGTTGACCAAGATAATGTTATGGGGAATGCAGTTGGGCATGTTTTTTCAGAACCAATACATGGAATGTGCACTTTCCACATTATGCAAAATGCTATAAAGCACCTACCCAATAAACATAATAGTGAAGACAACAAAAAATATGGATGAGGGGGATAATGATGAAAATGAATCATCTCTTCTCAAACATTTCAGAGGTTGTATCTATGAATGTGAAGACCCAAAAACATTTGAAGACACTTTTAGTGTTACAAGAAGCAAGGTGAAAAAGAAAAATTGGATGGATAGTATTATAAGGTAAATAAGAAGTGGGCAGAATTTTTTATGAGACATGCTTTTACTTGGGGAATGCAAAGCACAAAAGTGAAGTAGGTGAAAGCTTGAAGAATGACCTAAATAACCATCTCAAGTCAGATTTAGATATCAACCACTTTTTCATCATTTAGATACATGTGCGAAAGTTAAAGGAGTGTCACATCCCTAACCCTTAACCAAGATAGCATTGTGCTCATGTCTTCTTTGCATTTGCATCTAAGAAGTTTCAACAAAAACAACAAAGTGGCAAAGGAAAAACTCAAAACCCTAGCCACCATTTCAATTAAAGGAAATTTCAACTAGTTCAAAATCAATGAACCCAAAATGGCCTCAAGAAATGTTCAAACTTTCTGATAAATCATGAAAGTAAATGAGCATTGGAGAAAAATATTTTCTTGACACTTTAAGCATTTTAAATAAATGCAAAAGCCACTGGTTTCAAATTTAAAAATTTGAAATCAGAAACTATAATTTTCCAAAAATGTTGAAAGTCTTGGAAATGAGTGGGGATATTATAACAAATATTTCAGGAGGTCAAAATCAGTTTTTACCTTTTGTTTTGGAGCTGAAATAATTAGCAAAGCAATAAATAGCAAAACAGAAAAACCAAAAAAAAGAGAAAATGGGAAAAGCTTACCTGACGCCCAAGCCAGGCCCAGCCCATCTCGCCGCTCGTCCCCTTCCCCGCGCCAGTAGGCAGCAGGAGGTGGCCACCGCCTCCTCCGGCGCGGCCACGCACCTGCGTGCCTGCCTGGCCGCCGGTTCGCGTTGGCGACGACGGGGATAAGCTCCCCAGAGCTTCCCCTATCCATTCCCCACCTCGGTTCTTTCCCTCCTCCCGGATCCCCTCCTTCTCCCTGCTCCTGCCATTAGAGCCGAGCTCGAGCTCGAGCTGGCCGTGCCCCTGGCCATAGGATCCCCTCCCCGAGCACGCCATTAGCTCCGCCTCGTCTCCCTGGTCGTCTGTGCAGAAGCCGAAGCCTCCTCGAGCCCTGCAACGACCGCAACACCGTCGTCTTCCTCCTCCGGCCGCCGGACCTCTCCCGTCGATTCGTCGCCCCCAGGCCTTCCCCGAGCCGTCTAAGCTCTTCTCTGCACTCCCTGTGAGCATGCGGTGGTTTTCCCTAAGTTTTCCCCGTCGATCCCCTCCTCTAGCCCTAGTTTCACCGGAGCCCGACGAGCACCGCCGCTGCCGCTCGTCGCCGGTAGCCCTCCGATGTCCAGCTCGTCCTCCCGAGAGCACCAGCAGCTCCAGGACGACGCGTAGATGCCGTAGCAGCTAAGAACTAAGCGTGGATCCCTCTGATTCAAAGCCCCCGACGACGCCCGAGCTTCGGCCGCCGCTCCGGCTCGTCGCCGACGCCTCTTCCGGCGACCCTAGCCTCCCCAGATGGTCCTGGCAGATCAGCCACTTCGCGAGCTTGTTGTAGCTGCCAACCGCGTGCGTTTTCGTGCTGTGCAGCGCCGTCTAGGTCGCCTCCGGCGAGCCCTCCGCCGCAGGTTTGGTCGCCGGCGACCACCCTCCGGTGGCCGTCGACGTGGCCGACCATTAGGGCCTAATCGCCCTCTCCTGAGTCGCTGCTAGAGGGCCCCACGCCTGGTCAAACCCCAATTAGGGGCTGATCAGCGCGGGATTAGTCCCAGAGAGGCTGACCAGTGGGGCCCCCCTGTCAGGTTTGACCTGCACAGGTCGGCTGACCTGCTGACGTCAGCCTGATGCAATAAATGGAATTTCCAGTATAAAAATAATTCAGGAAATTGCAAAAAATTGCAAAAATCATAGAAATTAATCTGTAACTCCAATGAAAATAATTTATATATGAAAAAGTATCAGAAAAATTCAAGGATTCTGATTATGCTATTTTCAACTATGTTTGGAAAAGTTACAGAACCCTAAATTGTGAAATAAGGAATAATTCAATTCTTTTAATCACTTTATAAATGGAATTTGCAAAAATATCCAAATTTCATTATAAATACAATGATCACACACTGCCCTAGGGGTAAATCAGTACCATAACATGACATTTCATGCATGTTAACATTAGGTTGATCTGAGCATCAGGTTGAATCAATTAAACCGGTATCGGGGAATACCCGTTTGAATTGCTATTCGAATGTGATTCAAATCAACTCTAAACCTTAAACATCTTGATTATAATAACTTATCACCTGCATTCTCATGCCATGCTCATGCATCATTTTGATTGCATATGATTGTTATTGAATGTTGCCATTCATTTCGGTAGGCTCCGCACCCCCGGATTCCACCGAATATCCGTCCGACGGATATCGTTCCTCCTCTGAGCAACAAGGCAAGCAACCCTTTTTGATCATCACGATAACTCCTATGTTCTTGCTCCTGCACCTATTTAATGCATTAGGATCAAATGCTTCAACTGCTTTTGCCACGATAGTTGGACCCACTTCCTTTGCATGACATAACCTTGTCACAGTAAATAGCCGAACCTTGCAACCTAGCATACCTGGTAGTTGCTTGAGCTATGATGTGCCTTATCCTGCTATGCATGCTATGCTTAGAGTTGTGTATGGTCTGTCATCTGGGAGATGAACAGAAATGTGGAATGTGTTCGGTGAGCAAAGGTCGTGTGTTGAACTTGATTTGGTAAAGGTACCGGTGAAAGGCTGTGTAGGAGTACATGGCGGGTTGTTTCATTGGAACCGTCCTTAGGAACTGAGTTCCGTGTATGTAATCCAAGACTAGATACTACCACATGCTGGGCCCTGAAATATGACCCTGCTCGGCCTATTAATCGCTTAGTACTCGGTCCAGGAGTTGCAAGTAGTTTCTGGTGTTTATAGTAATGCTGGAGGCCGTGCATGGTGCTGACCTGAGAGGTGGACCGTGATGCGGTAGGCAGTGGCACGGTGTACCAAGTGGCACCCGGATGGTGGGCTTGGGCACCCTGCGCACATCGTTTGAGGCCGTGGCGGAAACCTCGGCCGGACTTCCGTACGGGTTACTCTCAGATAGGCGATAAACCTGGACTAGGTACTAGTGTGATTAACGGTCGTGGTCGACTCCCTCGCTGGGCTTCCGCTTGAAGGTTGCCGAGGTGCATGACGTGCACATGGCGATAAGTGGCGGGAGCGTGTGTGACGAAGTACACCCTGCAGGGTTATGATCTATTCGATAGCCGCGTCCGCGGATATGGACTACTTGGAGACATATGTTGTTCATAGATAACTTCAATGGCTACTCGTAAAAATTGTCAAGATAAGCGTGAGTGTCGTGGACGGCATTTCCGTATGGAGACGGAATGATTCCACGATAGTGTATTGTTGTGGTGTTAGTGGACTCGTGTGCGAGAAATCAAGTTGTCAAAACTAATTTCAAAAAGCAAGTTGTCTAGCCACGAGTCAAATGCTGGCTTTCCGCATGAAACCCCACAATACCTTTTGATACCTTGCATGAGTAGTTAGTCATCCTAAAGTCTTGCTGAGTACCTTCGTACTCATGTTTGCTTAATAAATGTTGAAGAGGTTGCTAATGACCCTAATGGAGGGTTCTTCGTAGACATCAACGACAACGAGTAGCTGGTGTCCCAGCTACGATCTGGCCCTACGTCGGCTCTGTAGTATAGTCAGGCCATGTGCCTTCTAGTTGCTCTGTCTGTACCCAGACAGTTTATAACTCTTCCGCTGGCTTGTATTGTATGACTGCTATTATGGGTCGTGAGACCCTTAATGTGTAATAATAGGTGTGTGGCTCTTCCGAGCCTCTTAAATAAAGCTTGTATGTTTATGGTTATGTTGTGATGCCATCGATGTATCTATACATATCGGTATGCCATGCGTACGTGTGTCTTACTTGATATGTATGGGGTTCGAACACCTAGTCGTGAACTTTAGTAGCACTCCTTACAAGGAAATGCCCCTTTGTGATCCAACGAGCCTTGGTAGTTCATTACTGCTCCGGACACATTGGTTGACCGGCATGTGTCCTTCTTAGCTGCTGTGTCTGTCCCCTTTGGGGAAATGTCACGCGACGTAATGGAGTCCTTGTAGCTTGCTATGACTCGTCTACGTTCGTTGATGACCGACACCTGCTTTGTTGGGTCATGTATGCATGTCCTTGTGCGGAACTGCCACTTTGGTTTATGACTAGACATGTCGATCCGGGTTCTTTGACATTGGAATGCTAGCGACACTATCGCATACGTGAGTCAAAAGACGCAAACGGTCCCGGCTAAGGTAAGGCTGCAGCCGTGGAGTTAACCGTGCGTGAGGCCACAAAGGGATGCGATGAGTTACAGGCTGGATTTCTATGGCTTAGGATCGGGGTCCCGACAGCGCTGGTATCAGAGCCTGACTGACTGTAGGATTACTAAGCCAAACTGGTCGAAGTTGAGTCTAGAATTGCTTTAGTTATATATAAGGGAATTGTTTGTGGAAGGGAACGTAAGATTCTTGTTCTCTTCTCAAGTTATTCTATTCTGGTCATCCTCGTCTTTTCTATGGGAATTAAGGACTAGATTTCTCATCTTCTCCTAGGCTCGTGTTTCCGATCGGTAGATTATAGGACTACGGGTCGAGAGATATTGGGTTTCTTTTATTCTTGGGAAGCAGGAAGTAAGTTTGATGATCAGAGAGTTCAACTTGATAGTTGAGTGGTGACGCTATTTCATTTTGGGTTGTCTCAAAATTTGTTTTGAGCATTTACAGCCGTTATGCTGCCCAATTTTTCATTCAGAGCTCTAATGCTTTTTGCATTACTCTCTATTTACAGATGCCTGGCCGTCCTTCTCGTCAGGTGGTACGTTTGACCAGGTGCATTGATGTACCGGGTCATACGGCCATGCTGGTCAGGGTGATGTCGGTGTGCGGTTACCGCTGGTACCCCGAGTACACGGTAGAGGAACAGTACCGAGACTTCAACCAGAGCCAGTACATCTGCACTGTTAGGGTATTTCCAGATTACCCTGGAGCGGAGAAGCCAATCCTTTGGTCCTATGGGTTGGGAGTCACTGTTGACATGGCAGTACAAGATGCTGCCTATTCAATGCTGACTATCATGAGAGCGAGACATGCACTGCTGCAGAATTCAGAGTTCTGCTATGTTCCGGCCTCTCAGTCTGGTGAAGAGGGATACCTCAGTGGAGTCTATTTTGATTCTTCTATGGAGGACCCACTTCTGCAGTCCACTGTTGAGATGCTAGAGAACAGAGACAAGGATGCTCGTGCTCTCGGCATGGAGCTTTACGCTACCCGTGCCCGTCTGTGGACAGCTTTGACGCAGCTGGCACCGATAGTCGAGACAGGGTATGGAGAGATGGAGATGCTGAACCCTGTTAGGACCCATCTTCCGGCCCACGTTGACTGGCCAGCTATAGGAGGAGTCACACCTCTTCGGGGACCCCTCTTACCACCAGTCAGGGGACCAAGGCCACATCCGTGTCCTTATGGATCCCAGGGATCTCAGGCTGGAGTGTTTCCTGATCCGCAGGTTGAGCTTCCGGGTCATGGAGGTAACCTCTATGAGATGTTCTATGCGGATGCCTGAGCTATGAGCGGAAGGATAGTATGGTAGTAGCCGTATGTTCACAGTCCTGCGTGACTTTTGTAGTATGGTAGTAATGTGAAACGAATTCTGGAGGCCTAGATAAATAATGTATAGGAAGCTTGTAAGCCTCTGATGAGTAGTTCCACCATTTCAGTAGTTGCTCTTCGAGTAAGTTTGTACTGAACTATGTAAGGGTGTGTATGAACCATGGTGTATATATAGCAGTTGCTTGTTACCATGTTGTTCGGATATTCATTTCCGCATTCCGTGTGTTCAGTACATTCTTAATCCATAGTTAGTATTGATATGATATTGGTCTAAGCTATGAGTTTGTTTGTCAGGATGGTGTTCACCAGGTTGAACCGTGCCCCTGCTCATGAGCAAGGTGAGGGTAGTCAAGCGTCGCAGGAAGACCTGCCTCACCCACCTTCTCTGGTAGAAGTGATGCTTGAGGCAGAAAGAAACAAAAGGGAGACCAACCGACTGCTAGAGCGTACTGAGCAGAATACGGCTCGACAGCCTAGGAATGTTGCAGTGTCCCTCAACGACTTTGTGAAGCTGAATCCTCCAAAGTTTCATCATTCCGTCGATCCCCTCGACGTTGATGACTGGCTGTGCAGCATTTCACGCAAGATTTGCTCTGCGAATGTGTCTGAGGCCGACAAGGTGACCTTTGCGGCGTATTTCCTGGAGGGACCCGCCAATCTGTGGTGGGAGAATTTTGAAGCTATGTGTCCCGCTGAACCAGTGGCCACATGGGCAGACTTCAGTGCAGCTTTTCGTCTGCACCATATTCCAGAGGGCCTGATGGACAGAAAGAGAGAGGAGTTATGTGCCTTCACTCATGGCAAGTTGTCTGTGGATGCCTATAGCCGCGAGTTCGGTAACCTCGCCCGCTATGCAACAGAGGAGGTGTCTACTGACGCCAAGAAGCAAGCAAGATTCCGTAAGGGTCTGAGCCCTGAGCTCCGTTGAGACCTGCGCCTCCATGAGTGTGCAAGCTTTCAAGCCCTGGTCAACAAAGCGATCAGTGCGGAGACTGGTCATACTGACTTCGAAGCCACAAGGAAGCACTCCCGTGACTTTGGCTCGTCTTCTGGTTCCGCGTTTCCAAAACGCAGGCTGTGGGTTCCAAACAGTTCTCTGCCGCCAAGATACACTACGAGGCCATCCTACGTGGCGCCTCAGACGAATCAGGCCAACCCTCCAGCAAAAGCTTATGGTGGTCCAGCTAGCAATGCTGCACCACGTGCCAACCAGGTGATATGCTACAGGTGTGGAGAACCAGGGCATTATTCCCGTGAGTGTCCTCAGAATGTGGGTGCCAAGCAACCCGGAAAGTCTGTCGGGCAGGCCAAGTCGGGCAAAGCGTTTTATGTGAAGCCAACTCCTGCACGTGGCCGTGTGAACTATGTGTCAGCAGAAGAAGCTGCAGAGGATCCCGACGTCATGCTGGCTATGCTTCTTGTTAATCATCACCCAGCGTCCGTTCTCTTTGACACTGGGTCTTCTCATTCCTTCATTTCAGAAAGTTATGCACAGTTGCATAACATGTCATTTTGTGATATGCCAATCCCATTGGTTGTCCAAACCCCTGGTAGTAAATGGCAAACCTCTAGGATAACCTATGACAATGAAATTCTAGTAGACAGGCTAGTTTTTCTAGCCTCATTGATAGCGTTGAAATCTTCGGATATTAATATCATCTTGGGCATGGACTGGATGTCAGCTCACTATGCCAAGATTGATACTCACTCTAGAAATGTCCAGCTTACCCATCCCTCGGGTGGGATAGTAAATGTCTCTACTCGAGTTGCCAAATGCCAGCTCTATTCCCTAAATGCCAACCCTCTTCCGAAACTTGAAGACATTCCGGTAGTCCGTGACTTCCCGGATGTTTTTCCAGAGGAACTGCCAGGAATTCCCCCTGACAAAGATGTAGAGTTTGTGATAGATCTTGTTCCGGGAACTGTCCCAATAGCCAGAAGACCTTATAAGATGGCACCCCTGGAGCTAGCCGAACTTAAGAAGCAATTAGATGAGGCCTTGAACAAGGGTTTCATTCGTCCTAGCTCTTCTCCTTGGGCTTGTCCCGTCCTCTTCGTCAAGAAGAAAGACGGAACGGATCGGATGGTTGTAGATTACCGACCAGTTAACCTGGTCACCATAAAGAACAAGTATCCGCTCCCCAGGATCAACGATCTGTATGATCTGCTCGCTGGATCCTCAATCTTCTCCAAAATGGATTTGAGGTTGGGATACCATCAAATCAAGATTAAGAACGGGGACATTCCAAAAACGGCCTTTGTTACTCGTTATGGCCAATATGAGTACACCGTTATGTCCTTTGGTTTAACCAATGCCCCAGCCACCTTCTCTCGACTGATGAATTCAATCTTTATGGAGTATTTGGATAAATTCGTCGTAGTATACCTCGATGATATTCTCATCTACTCCAAGAATGAACAAGAACATGCCGAGCATCTAAGGCTGGAATTGATGAAACTTCAAGAGCATCGCCTTTATGCCAAATTTTCAAAATGTGAATTCTGGTTACCAGAAGTGACCTATCTAGGCCACGTAATCTCTGGTAAGGGTATTGCTGTCAATCCCAAGAGAGTTCAAGCTGTCCTTGATTGGACTCAACCTGAATCGGTTAAGCAAGTTAGGAGTTTTCTTGGTCTAGCGAGCTATTGTCGCCGCTTCGTCGAGAATTTCTCCAAGGTTGCAAAGCCTCTAACTGAACTCCTCAAGAAGGATAAAAAGTTCGAGTGGACACCACAGTGTGAGCATAGTTTTCAGGAACTGAAAAGACGCCTGACTTCCGCACCTATGTTGCTACCACCAGATTTTTCTAAGAACTTTGTTATCTATTGCGACGCCTCGCGACAAGGATTAGGTTGCATTCTCATGCAAGATCGTCATGTGATCGCATACGCATCTCGACAGTTGCGTCCACATGAGGATAATTATCCCACACATGACCTTGAGCTTGCAGCTGTGGTCCATGCACTAAAAACCTGGCGACATTACCTTCTGGCTAATCGTTGCGAAATATTCACTGATCACCAAAGTCTGAAATATATCTTCACCCAGCCGGATTTGAATGTCAGGCAAAGACGGTGGGTTGAGTTGATCTCGGATTACGACTTAGGGATAACTTACAACCCGGGGAAGGCCAATGTTATGGCCGATGCACTAAGTCGTAAATCTTATTGTAACAATCTGATGCTACAACAAGGTCAACCACTTCTCCGTGAGGACTTTCGGAAGTTGAATCTTCATATTGTTCCTCAAGGATTCCTTTCTACCCTGGTGGCGAAGCCTACTCTTAAGGATCAAATTATAGCTGGCCAAAAGCGTGACAAGGGTATATCACGGATCAAGGAGAATATTTTTAGCGGAAACGCTAAAGAATTTTCCATGAATGATCAAGGTGTGGTATTCTTCCAGAATCGTTTAGTGGTTCCTAAGAACCCACATCTAAGGCAGTTAATCCTTAAGGAGGCTCATGATTCCCCTCTCACCATTCATCCTGGTAGTACTAAGATGTATCAGGACCTACGCCAGAGGTTCTGGTGGACTAGGATGAAGAGAGAAATTGCTGAGTTCGTTGCTAACTGCGATGTTTGTCGTCGAGTTAAGGCAGAACATCAAAGGCCTGCTGGCACCCTTCAACCTTTAGCTATTCCTGAATGGAAATGGGATAAAGTTAGCATGGATTTCATTACCGGATTTCCCAAGACCAAGAAAGGAAATAATGCTATCTTTGTGGTCATTGACCGTCTTTCCAAAGTGGCTCATTTTCTTCCTGTTCGTGAGAGTATAACAGCTAGCCAGCTAGCAGAGTTATATATCTCTCGAATAGTGTCTCTTCATGGTGTTCCCCTGGAAATTAACTCGGACCGTGGAAGTATCTTTACTTCTCGTTTCTGGGAAAATTTTCAGAATGCCATGGGGACTCACTTATCTTTTAGCACTGCTTTCCATCCCCAGTCAAGTGGTCAAGTAGAAAGAGTGAATCAAATCCTAGAAGATATTCTCCGAGCTTGTGTTATTTCGTTCGGTATGAATTGGGAGAAGTGCCTTCCATTCGCCGAATTCGCTTATAACAATAGTTATCAATCAAGCTTGGGCAAAGCCCCTTTTGAAGTTCTCTATGGACGAAGATGTCGAACACCTCTTAATTGGTCAGAAACCGGAGAGAGGCAACTCTTTCGCCCGGACATGATCCAGGATGCAGAAGAGCAGGTTTGCATTATTCGTGAAAAGTTGAAAACAGCCCAGTCTCGTCAAAAGAGCCAATATGATCGTCATCATAAGGCTGTGACCTTTGAAGTTGACGAGAAGACTTACCTTCGGGTTACACCTTTGAAGGGTACCCATCGTTTCGGTACCAAGGGCAAGTTGGCTCCTCGTTACATTGGACCTTTCCGCATTCTTGCCAAACGAGGAGAAGTTGCCTACCAGTTGGAACTTCCTCCGCATCTTTCCAAGGTTCATGATGTTTTCCACGTCTCGCAACTCAGGCGTTGCTTTTCGGATCCTATCCGTGAAGTGGACCACGAAACGCTTGATCTCCAAGATAACCTTTCTTACCGAGAATACCCCGTGCGTATTCTTGATCAAGCTGAGCGTACCACTCGACGTCGAAACCTCAAGTTTTTTAAAGTTCAATGGTCAAATCATTCTGAAAAGGAGGCAACTTGGGAAAGAGAGGATCGTCTCCGACTCGAATATCCTGCATTATTCCCGACGACTTCCAAATCTCGGGATGAGATTCTTTTGAGTGGGGGTCAGTTGTCACATCCCTAACCCTTAACCAAGATAGCATTGTGCTCATGTCTTCTTTGCATTTGCATCTAAGAAGTTTCAACAAAAACAACAAAGTGGCAAAGGAAAAACTCAAAACCCTAGCCATTTCAATTAAAGGAAATTTCAACTAGTTCAAAATTAATGAACCCAAAATGGCCTCAAGAAATGTTCAAACTTTCTGATAAATCATGAAAGTAAATGAGCATTGGAGAAAACTATTTTCTTGACACTTTAAGCATTTTAAATAAATGCAAAAGCCACTGGTTTCAAATTTAAAAATTTGAAATCAGAAACTATAATTTTACAAAAATGTTGAAAGTCTTGGAAATGAGTGGGGATATTACAACAAATATTTCAGGAGGTCAAAATCAGTTTTTACCTTTTGTTTTGGAGCTGAAATAATTAGCAAAGCAATAAATAGCAAAACAGAAAAACCAAAAACAAGAGAAAATGGGAAAAGCTTACCTGACACCCAAGCCAGGCCCAACCCATCTCGCCGCTCGTCCCCTTCCCCGCGCCAGTAGGCAGCAGGAGGTGGCCGCCGCCTCCTCCGGCGCGGCCATGCACCTGCGTGCCTGCCTGGCCGCCGGTTCGCGCTGGCGACGACGGGGATAAGCTCCCCAGAGCTTCCCCTATCCATTCCCCGCCTCGGTTATTTCCCTCCTCCCGGATCCCCTCCTTCTCCCTGCTGCCGCCATTAGAGCCGAGCTCGAGCTCGAGCTGGCCGTGCCCCTGGCCATAGGATCCCCGCCCCGAGCACGCCATTAGCTCCGCCTCGTCGCCCTGGTCGTCTCTGCAGAGGCCGAAGCCTCCTCGAGCCCTGCAACGCCCGCAACGCCGTCGTCTTCCTCCTCCGGCCGCCGGACCTCTCCCGTCGATTCGTCGCCCCCAGGCCTTCCCCGAGCCGTCTGAGCTCTTCTCTGCACTCCCTGTGAGCATGCAGTGGTTTTCCCTAAGTTTTCCCCGTCGATCCCCTCCTCTAGCCCTAGTTTCACCGGAGCCCGACGAGCACCGCCGCTGCCGCTCGTCGCCGGTAGCCCTCCGATGTCCAGCTCGTCCTCCCGAGAGCACCAGCAGCTCCAGGACGACGCGTAGATGCCGTAGCAGCTAAGAACTAAGCGTGGATCCCTCTGATTCAAAGCCCCCGACGACGCCCGAGCTTCGGCCGCCGCTCCGGCTCGTCGCCGACGCCTCTTCCGGCGACCCTAGCCTCCCCAGATGGTCCTGGCAGATCGGCCACTTCACGAGCTTGCTGTAGCTGCCAACCGCGTGCGTTTTCGTGCTATGCAGCGCCGTCTAGGTCGCCTCCGGCCAGCCCTCCGCCGCGGGTTTGGTCGCCGGCGACCACCCTCCGGTGGCCGTCGACGTGGCCGACCATTAGGGCCTAATCGCCCTCTCCTGAGTCGCTGCCAGAGGGCCCCACGCCTGGTCAAACCCCAATTAGGGGCTGGTCAGCGCGGGATTAGTCCCACAGAGGCTGACCAGTGGGGCCCCCCTGTCAGGTTTGACCTGCACAGGTCGGCTGACCTGCTGACGTCAGCCTGATGCAATAAATGGAATTTCCAATATAAAAATAATTCAAGAAATTGCTAAAAATTGCAAAAATCATAGAAATTAATCTGTAACTCCAATGAAAATAATTTATATATGAAAAAGTATCAGAAAAATTCAAGGATTCTGATTATGCTATTTTCAACTATGTTTGAAAAATTTACAGAACCCTAAATTGTGAAATAAGGAATAATTCAATTCTTTTAATCACTTTATAAATGGAATTTGCAAAAATATCCAAATTTCATTATAAATACAATGATCACACACTGCCCTAGGGGTAAATCAGTACCATAACATGACATTTCATGCATGTTAACATTAGGTTGATCTGAGCATTAGGTCGAATCAATTAAACCGGTATCCGGGAATACCCGTTTGAATTGCTATTCGAATGTGATTCAAATCAACTCTAAACCTAAAACATCTTGATTATAATAACTTATCACCTGCATTCTCATGCCATGCTCATGCATCATTTTGATTGCATATGATTGTTATTGAATGTTGCCATTCATTTCGGTAGGCTCCGCACCCCCGGATTCCACCGAATATCCGTCCGACGGATATCGTTCCTCCTCTGAGCAACAAGGCAAGCAACCCTTTTTGATCATCACGATAACTCCTATGTTCTTGCTCCTGCACCTATTTAATGCATTAGGATCAAATGCTTCAACTGCTTTTGCCACGATAGTTGGACCCACTTCCTTTGCATGACTTAACCTTGTCACAGTAAATAGCCGAACCTTGCAACCTAGCATACCTGGTAGTTGCTTGAGCTATGATGTGCCTTATCCTGCTATGCATGCTATGCTTAGAGTTGTGTATGGTCTGTCATCTGGGAGATGAACAGAAATGTGGAATGTGTTCGGTGAGCAAAGGTCGTGTGTTGAACTTGATTTGGTAAAGGTACCGGTGAAAGGTTGTGTAGGAGTACATGGCGGGTTGTTTCATTGGAACCGTCCTTAGGAACTGAGTTCCGTGTATGTAATCCAAGACTAGATACTACCACATGCTGGGCCCTGAAATATGACCCCGCTCGGCCTATTAATCGCTTTGTACTCGGTCCAGGAGTTGCAAGTAGTTTCTGGTGTTTATAGTAATGCTGGAGGCCGTGCATGGTGCTGACCTGAGAGGTGGACCGTGATGCGGTAGGCAGTGGCACGGTGTACCAAGTGGCACCCGGATGGTGGGCTTGGGAACCCTGCGCACATCGTTTGAGGCCGTGGCGGAAACCTCGGCCGGACTTCCGTACGGGTTACTCTCAGATAGGTGATAAACCTGGACTAGGTACTAGTGTGATTAACGGTCGTGGCCGACTCCCTCGCTGGGCTTCCGCTTGAAGGTTGCCGAGGTGCATGACGTGCACATGGCGATAAGTGGCGGGAGCGTGTGTGACGAAGTACACCCCTGCAGGGTTATGATCTATTCGAATAGCCGCGTCCGCGGATATGGACTACTTGGAGACATATGTTGTTCACAGATAACTTCAATGGCTACTCGTAAAAATTGTCAAGATAAGCGTGAGTGTCGTGGACGGCATTTCCGTATGGAGACGGAATGATTCCACGATAGTGTATTGTTGTGGTGTTAGTGGACTCGTGTGCGAGAAATCAAGTTGTCAAAACTAATTTCAAAAAGCAAGTTGTCTAGCCACGAGTCAAATGCTGGCTTTCCGCATGAAACCCCACAATACCTTTTGATACCTTGCATGAGTAGTTAGTCATCCTAAAGTCTTGCTGAGTACCTTCGTACTCATGTTTGCTTAATAAATGTTGCAGAGGTTGCTAATGACCCTAATGGAGGGTTCTTCGTAGACATCGACGACGACGAGTAGCTGGTGTCCCAGCTACGATCTGGCCCTACGTCGGCTCTGTAGTATAGTCAGGCCATGTGCCTTCCAGTTGCTCTGTCTGTACCCAGACAGTTTATAACTCTTCCGCTGGCTTGTATTGTATGACTGCTATTATGGGTCGTGAGACCCTTAATGTGTAATAATAGGTGTGTGGCTCTTCCGAGCCTCTTAAATAAAGCTTGTATGTTTATGGTTATGTTGTGATGCCATCGATGTATCTATACATATCGGTATGCCATGCGTACGTGTGTCTTACTTGATATGTACGGGGTTCGAACACCTAGTCGTGAACTTTAGTAGCACTCCTTACAAGGAAATGCCCCTTTGTGATCCAACGAGCCTTGGTAGTTCACTACTGCTCCGGACACATTGGTTGACCGGCATGTGTCCTTCTTAGCTGCTGTGTCTGTCCCCTTCGGGGAAATGTCACGCGACGTAATGGAGTCCTTGTAGCTTGCTACGACTCGTCTACGTTCGTTGATGACCGACACCTGCTTTGTTGGGTCATGTATGCCTGTCCTTGTGCGGAACTGCCACTTTGGTTTATGACTAGACATGTCGATCCGGGTTCTTTGACATTGGAATGCTAGCGACACTATCGCATACGTGAGTCAAAAGACGCAAATTGTCCCGACTAAGGTAAGGCTGCAGCTGTGGAGTTAACCGTGCGTGAGGCCACAAAGGGATGCGATGAGTTACAGGCTGGATTCCTATGGCTTAGGATTGGGGTCCCGACAAGGAGACACTAAGATAAATTAAGAATACGAGTCTAGGAAGAGTCTACCTAGAATCAAAATCCACAAACCAATGTTGCAACACATTGATAGTCTTTATACTCCTTTTTTTGAAGCTTTTCAAACCGAATATGGGGGGTCAATGGGAGCATGTGCTCATATACTACCAAGAGACAATGAATACATGGTTAAGATTTGAAGGCTTGTTGATGGGCAATATTTAACATCTGAAGAAGAATGCAAAGGTGTTGGATACAATCACTAACAAACGACTTCATGTAGTTGTGGGCAATTTGAGAGAGTATGATATTTGTGTGATCATGCTTTGCAAGTTCTTGATTTCATAAATATCAAGTTGTTGCCGGCACACTACATTTTTAAGCGATGGGGAAGAGAAGCACGATTAGGATCCATCAAAGATTGTTGTGGATGGACAGTAGTTGAAAATCCAAAGTTGTATGCCATCAACCGATATAATTTTCTTATACACATGTGTTGTTCATTGGCGACTCTAGTAGAAAATCCAAGGAATGATGTATTTTCATCGAGAATAAACTTATTAGTGCTAGTAAGCAAGTGAAATAACAATTGGGTGCATGCACAACTAATGTTGTAGAAACATGCCATGTCTAGGTTACTCAATCATCAAATGAATTGTTGAGTGCTACACAAGTGACTCACATCAAATGAATTATTGAGTGCTACATTTTGAAGAAAAAAATAGATTGAGAAGAAAGACTCGAAAATAAAAATATGTTTCCTTGAGAGGCAGTGATAACCCACAAGAATAGGTGATCGCAACAGTCTTAGGTAGTATTACACCCTTATTTATTGATTTGACACAAGGGGAGCCAAAGAATATTTATTGGTCTTAGCAGCTAAGTTCTCAGTTCAGTCACGCGTGGGATATCTCTCTGCAGCAAATATTTTAGTAGCATAGCAAAATAGTAGTAGTAATGGTAACGACATTAGTTTTGTAATGATTGTAACAATACCAGCAACAATAGTAACTTAGCAAGATTCGGTATATGAAAAGCGTAGGCACATGGACTGGTGATGGATAATGATTTAGATGAAATCAACCATGTCACAGTTACACACTAGAGCGACGGAGAACTAGCTCCAATTCATTAATATAATGTAGGCATGTATTTCATATATAGTCATACATGCTTGCGATCAAAACTTGCATGACATCGTTTGTCCTACCCTTCCGTGGCAGCGGGGTCCATAAGGAAACTAAGAGATATTAAGGCCTCCTTTTAATATAGAACCGGGATAAAGCATTAACACATGGTGAATACATGAATTCCTCAAACTACGACAATCACCGGAAAGAATCCCAATTATTTTCACCTTGGGGGTGCGGATCATAAAACATAATAGGTGCGTACAACTGGCAAAATAGGATCTAAACACTTCCTTATTTAGACAAAACTTAATAGGTTCGGATCTGAAATCATGGCACTTGGGCCTTAGGGACAAGCATTAAGCATAGCAAAGTCATAACAACATCAATCTCAGAACATAGGGGATACTAGGGATCAAGCCCTATCAAAATAACTCGATTACATGATCAATCTCATCCAATCCCATCACCGTCGAGCAAGCATGCAAAGGAATTAGTTGGTCCCAGTGGTGAGCATCATGGAATTGTTCATGGAGAAGGGTTGGTGATGACGACGACGACGAATCCCCCTCTCGAGAGCTCCAAACAGACTCCAGATCAGCCCTCGCACGGAAGAAGAGGAGGTGGTGGCGACTCCGTCTCGTAAAACATGATGAAAACTCATCTCCTATTTTTCCTCCAATATTATGGGTTTGTAGGACTCGAATTAGGGTCGGGAAAGGCACATGGGCCCCACAAGCTAACACGGCCCGTCTGGGGGTGGTCGTGCCCTGTTGTCTTGTGGCCCACGGGCATCCCCCTCCGACAGGCCTTCGCTCTATAATTCTTCATATATTCCAAAACAAAATCCACAAAAATATTCATCCAATTCTGAGAACTTCTATTTCTGCACAAAAATAACACCAAGGTAGTTCTCCTAAAAACAACGTTAGTCCGGGTTAGTTTCACTTAAATCATCGAAATTACAGTCCAAAACAAGAACAAAAGTGTTTGCAAAAGCATATACGTTTGAGACGTATCAACTCACCAAGCTTAACTCATTGCTTGTCCTCAAGAAATTCAGTTGATAAACTGAAAGTGATAAAGCAAACTTTTACAAACTCTTTTGTTCTCATTGCTATATATATGCTTAGCTAGTGTTCAGGCTTTTAGCATATATCGTAAATAACCATATCTATGATAACAATTGGACATCATATTCATTCATGGCAATACATAACTAACTACCGAGCAATAATAAAATAGCTCACATGCCAACATTTGTCAAAACAATCATGATAAAATACGATAATATGGTATCTCGCTAGCCCTTTCTGAGACCGCAAAACATAAATGCAGAGGACCTCTGTGATCCATGCAGCGACTAAACATTGCAATTCATGGTAGAAAATATCCAGTCATGCTCACATCCAACATTAACTATACTCGATGCATAATAATGAAAACAGTGCTCTCAGGTCTAGTGCTTCCAATAAGATGGTGATGGCTCAAAAAAAAATAGCATGAAATTAAATAACATAAAAATAAATAAAAAGGCCCTTCGTAGAGGGAAGCATTGATTTGTATAGGTGCCATAGCTCAAGGTTTAAAATAGAGATGAAATTGTAATTTTGAGTGTTGTGCTTTTCTTGTCAATGTCACGATAGAGTTTTTGATATCTTCCATGCGAAACACATTATTAGCGGTTCCCAAGAGGAAATATAAAGTTTACTCATATCCACCATCCTTACACAAACCATGAGTGACTGAATCCATGGGTGCCTGCCAACATATCAACTATCCCATGAGTTTTGTTTAATTTATTTTTGATTATGCAGGATTGGGCATCCTTTTTACCATCATATCTCATGCAATGATAGATGAATAAGTGCCCATCTTGAGAACAACCCACTTAGCATGGAAGATACCAACCGCCCCATCGCTCCATGAGCGGTACGAGCACACAAAATGGATGTTTATTTGAATGTTTAGAGGTGGCATGTGCAAATGTACTTGCATCCGTAGGGTAATACCGCATATAGTTAGGTATGGTGGACTCATGTGGAACAGCTTGGGTTTACGAGTATGGATGCACAAGCATTATTCCCGCTTAGTACAGGTGAGTGCTAGTAATAGATTGAGAAGCGACCAGCTAGGGAGCGAAAACGGTCAGAATCATGGATTGCGAATAATTAACATTGAACATTAGTATGAGTAGGATATGAACACTCTGAATTCAAATATCATGAAGCATACATTGGTTCTAAATCAACTACATGTTTTGCACATGGGCCAAGTCAAGCCGCTCGAATTACTTAGAGGGAAATACCATACTACCATACCACATCATAACCAATTTAATGCATGTTGACACATAAGATAAATCATTATCCACTCCTAGCTATTTAAGGATAGAGTGAGAAACTATAATCTCTAATTGTCATCATAAATGTTTTTACTCATGATATATTGAATCAAGATCGAACAAGCTAAACATATTTACAAAAACAAAGAACAAAAAGAGTTCATACTAGCTTCCTTTACCACGATCACTTCATCAAATATTGTCATTATTGCCTTTCACTTGCACGATCAAATGATGTGATAATAATAATAGTGCAAGTTTGTCGTCGACTAAGCCGGAATCTATGAACATTTAAACAAAGAAGAAGACAAGGTAATATTGGCTCTTCATTAGATCAACACTAATACATATGAGAGCCACTCAACATTTTCACCATGGTCTTCTCCTTTCAATGACTCAACAAAAGGAAAACAAAATTCAGAGAAATACAATCAAATATTTGTGGAGTTTTTAGTTTTTTAAGAAGGAAGCAAATAAACAATGGAAAAACAAGAACGAGGAAAAAATATTTACACGACAAAACTCCCAACAATCAAAGGAAATCTTTTGTGTTTTCTTTTATTATTGCAAATTACTTAAATAAGAAATAAAAATTGAAAATAATCAAGAAATATTTTTGGGTTTTCTAAGTTTTTCAAACACACAAGAAGAAAGCAAAAAATAAAGCTAACGTGAATTTACAATGAAAAAGGATGAACACCGACAATTGGTATTAAGTGTGTGAACATTAATGTAATGTCGGTGAGAAATATGTACTCCCCCAAGCTTAGGGTTTTTCCTAGCTTGGTGATGACGATGGGAATTAGCTATCTGGTCCTTGGAAATCGTTGTGCCGAGGCACTTGAACATCCCATGCCTGGGCGGCGGCCTCCACCCGAGCCAACTCGTTCTCGTAGTTGATTGTGTCTTATGTCATGATGGTATATTCGTGCCTGGCATGATAGTCAAACAATGAAGTGCAGGAAACAAAATAACATCACGAGTAATCTCGTTGTATACTAGGTTATAACGAATGTGGTGAGGAGGCTTGGGCTCATCAATGAACTGGTGATCTAACATAGACTAATGATCAAGATAAGCCTTAGACAATAACTAATCAGTGGGGTGTGTATCGACATTAAAATGCTTTGCTAAATGAGTGTCATAAATACCACCATGAATCTTGCCTTTGGTACACTTAACATGCAAGCGGCGTACGACAATAGCTCCTAAGTTGTAAGTGTTATCGCCATATAGTACACGACGCAAAGTAGGAATGGTGTGGGCACTCAGACCACCACCCTAATTCATAGCACTCAGACATGGATCCAAAGCAAGCTTTTGGTTTGACAGATGTTTGGACGTGAGTGCCCCAAAAGACATTGCACCGTCAATTTTTAGCTTGTGAGGCACAAGCGAGGGTTGGTTATGAACGAACTTCGGGGCAACCGATGGATCCGATCACTGAGGAATATTACCACCACCTTACAGATTAGAGAATATATCACTCTTTGGTCCTTGCTGCAGGACATCCAGCTTGACCCTGTTGTTGATGATACCATTTTGTGGACTGCTTCCTCTTCGGGTTCGTACTTGGCCTCCTCCGCTTACCATCTCCAATTTGCTGGTGCCACAATCCCTTTCTTGGCAACGAAGGTTTGGGGCACAAAGGCTGACCCAAAATGCAAGTTGTTCATGTGGCTCCTCCTGCACCGTAAGGCCCTTACTGCAAATCGTTTGGCCATCCGAGGTTGGCCTCATGACGAGGTTTGCAAGTTGTGCCTCACTGGATATGAAACAAATGAGCACCTCGCACGGGAGTGCTTTTTTCCCATGGGGTCTGGGGCATTGTCACCACTTGGTTATCTATCCCCCATGGAGCGGCACCTATTTTCTCCACCTTAGAGGAGTGGTGGAATGCTAATACACAAGGGTGTGACGCGGCTTCTCGCATGAGGTTCGGTCATGCGACTACCTACGTACTCTAGAATCTTTGGAAGGAGCGAAACAGGCGAATATTCAATGATGACTCGCGTTTGGTGCTCGATGTTGCCTATCTAGTCATGGAAGACTTGAACCAAGTGCGTTGGGCATTTGCGCTCACTTCGTAGTTTCATTTTTGTTGGATTTATAATGTAAATCTTGGGCTAGTTTGTAAGCTTGTATGTAACTCTTGTACATTGTTTTTTCCCCTTTTTTCCTTCTATATGAAATGGGCAGAGCGCCTGCCTTTCACGTCAAAAAAACATTTCCCTATGAATAAATCAAAGTAATGCACAAAGGGAAAACGTAAACTCGTGCGTGTGGCATTTGACACACCCCTAGTTTCTCCCACAGTTAAGGTAAGGAGGAAGGCCTCTGGTTTAGGCTCTTGTGTTCCCCCGTAAGAGGGAGTCAAACATATTTCATAGAAATCAGAGAGTTGTAATTCATAATGTTCTGCATAGAAATTGAAGCGCACCATGGCAGCATTGGGACTATTTATGAAATAGAAATTTTGCACAAAGGAATTTTTAAGGAGATAGTATTGATCACACTCATGTGCAAGGAAGTTGGTCAGACGGCATTTGCAATTAATTGCATAAACTCTTGGTGGAAACACGTTGCACTCACGAAAGGTGTATGTGGCCATTCAAACGGCCTAATCTCCGCATTGCGAAAGATGTTGATGTATTGGTCCTCAGTCCTCCCAACAACTCCTTTAGAACTTAGGTAGGCTCTAAGAACCCCTCCTAAGGAAGTTCATTTTCCTATAAGCAAATTTCTGAAATTCTTGGACCACAAAATTATGTCAATAAAACTTTGATAAATTGATAGTGACTACTCATATAGATGCATAGATGCCATATCAAGCATTCAAACTACTTGGAACTCAAAGATTTTAACATGCAAGCTCATTTTTAGTAGCACCAAGTGCAGCAAAATATGCGAAATATAAACCACTAAAACAAAAACTAATTGGAGGAATGGGAGAGTCACATACCAAGGAATAATCCTTCAAAGCAGTTTCGTAAATGAAGTTTCGAGCAAAGAGATTGAATATCTCGGGTTGAGGAGCAAGCACACGAGAGAGAGAGAGAGAGAGAGAGAGAGGGAGAGAGAGAGAGAGAGAGAGAGAGAGAGAGGGAGAGAGTATAAATTTCTGTTGGAGGTAAGAGATCATATGGGTTGAAGAGATAAGGCACGGGGGCTGTAGGCCCCACAAGCTATCAGGGTGCGCCCAGGGGGCGGCCTGTTGGCTTGTCGCCCACAGGTGCACCTCCCTCATGTGTTTTTAGCACAATTATTTTTAATATTACAGAAAAATTCATATTAAAAATTTGTGGCATTCTGAGAATTTTTATTTTTGGGTCATTTTTACTGTACGAGAAGCTCAGAAAACAGGATAATCATGGCATTCTATTTTACTTAACTAAGAATAAACATAAGTAAATAATGACATAGAGAGTTGTTCTTACTAAATTCATCAACCACATGTCTTTCAAAAAGGATCCATTAATAAGGTTGATCAAGTCTTATTAATAATTGTTTTCGGTTGACATGAAACCAAAGAATTTTCATATAACACTAAGTTACCTCAATGGGGATTTGCATATCCCCGATAATAATAATATCATATTTCTTCTTGGTAGTAGGAAGAGGAAATTTTAACCCTCCAATAGTGATTGTGACGGTTGGCTCAATGACATTAATATTATTGACCAAAGCTTGTTTCTTTGGAAAATAAACCTTATGTTGCTTGCCATTGACATGAAAAGTAACCTTGCTTTTGTTACAATTAATAACAGCACCTACTATATTTAAAAAGTGTCTACCAAGGATAATTGACATGTTGTCGTCTTCGGGCATAACAAGAATAATAAAGTATGTTAAGATAGTAACATTTGCAACCACGACAGGAACACCCTCACAAATTCCAATAGGTATAGTAGTAGATTTATCAGTCATTTGCAAAGATATCTCAGTACGTGTAAGCTTATTCAAATCAAGTCTTTTATATAAAGAGAAAGGCATAACAGTAACACCAGCTCCTAAATCACATAAGGTTGATTTAACATAACTTTTTTATTGGAGCAAGGTATTGCGGGTATACCCAGATCTCCCAACTTCTTAGGCACTCCACCATCCAAAGAATAATTAGCAATCATGGTAGCAATTTTAGTTTCAGGTATTTTTCTTTTTTTGGTAATAATGTCATTCATATACTTATTATACATAGACATTTTTCAAATATCAGTCAAGAGAGTGCGTAAAAAGGCATGTCTAATCATTTCAGCAAAGTGTTCAAACACCTCCTCATACTTACTCTAGGAAGGCTTACAAGGGAATGGCATGGGGTTTTGAACCCATGTCTATCTTTCCTTACCATGTTTCTAGCAACAAAGTCTCTCTTCTGATAACGTTTATTTTTAGGATGTGGGTGATACATGTGATGTGTGTTGGGTTTTCCATGAAGAGGAAGGGTTATCGCAACGTAGTGTTGGTAAGTATTTCCCTCATTTATGAAACCAAGGTTTATCAAACCAATAGGAATATCAACCACAACCGTCTTCAGCGGTTGCACACAAAAGAACAAACAACTTGCACCCAACGCGGGAAAGATGGTTGTCAATCCTAGTGTCTTGTTATTTGCAAATGAGTAAGGTGTGTAGATAATTTTCGATAGCAAGATAAAATAAAAACAAGTAAATGGTACCAAGGAATTGAAGATTTTAACTATATGTTCTGAATATACCCGGGGGCCATAGTTTTCCCTAATGGCATCTCTCATGAAAAATATCATACGGTGGGCAAACAAATTACTGTTGGGTAATTGACAAAAAAGCAGATAGTTATGAGATATTCACGACAATGATCATGTGTATATAGGCATCACGTCCATAAACAAATAGTCCAACTCATTCCTGCACCTATTACCATTACTCCACTCATCGACCGCTATCCAGCATGCATCTAGAGTATTAAGAAAAACATAGTAACACATGGAGAACAATGACATGATGTAGACAAAGTAAACTCAAGCAATATGAATAAACCCCATCGTTTTATCCTTAGTAGCAGCAACACAAATATGCATCTTGTCCCCTTCTGTCACTGGGATATAGAAATCGCGAGGTTGAACCTACCACAACACACCTCTCTCACCGAAGAAATATCGATCTAGTTGGCCAAACTATTTCAATAGATCAGAGAGAATTACGAAGCTATCATAATCATGCACGTAAGAATCATATAAGTATTCAGAGGAGACTCAAATATTTATCATAAGTAATATGAACATAAACCCACAATTCGTCAGATCCCAACAAACACACCGCGTAAAAGGAATTACATCATATGGATCAAAGCGAAGATGCTATGATCATTGTATTGAAGATCAAAGAGAGAGAGATTGCCATCTAGGTACCGGCTATGGACCCGTAGGTGTGTGGTAAACTACTCACACATCATCGTGAGTGCAGCAAGTTTGATGAGCAGGCCCTCTATGATTGACCTCCTCCGATAGGGTGCCGCAACGGATCTCGAGATGGCCTCCCGTTGGAACACAGACTTGCGGCAGCGTAAAAAGTATTTCATGGCTCCTTCTAATGTTTTTAGGGTATAAGAGAATTTATAAGCCAAGGAACGGAGTCGGGAGGGCCACGAGGGAGGCACAAGCCATTAGGGCTCCCCCCCCCCCCCCCCCCGTCGTGCCCTGTTGGCTTTTGGGCCCCTCGTGCGTCCTCGAGCCTTCTTCCGATACTACACGATCTTCCTTTGGTCCAGAATGAATCACCAAAAAGCTTGAGGTCAATCGGACTTCGTTTGGTATGGAAAACCCGAAAAGTGAAAAACATGCAGAAAACAACAACTAGCACTAGGCACTGGTTCAATAGCTTAGTGCTCAAAAATAATATAAATTGGTAAATAAATACCCCAAAAGAATTCTAGAATGATAATATATGAGCATGGAACAATAAAAAATTATAGATAGATTGGATACGTATCAAGCATCCCCAAGCTTAATTCTTGCTCATCCTCGAGTAGGTAAATGGTAAAAACAGAATTTTTGATGTGACATGTTATCCATGATGTAACCTCATGCATTTATGCTCATTGAGGAACTATGAATTAACAAATATTAACACACAATACTTATAGGTATAAGGAGCAAAATCTTTGATCTTTCAAAGTATACGATCCTCAACGGTTGTTTTACCCCTATCCATCTTATTATATTAGCAAGGCATGGCTCCATCCTCAACACATTCATACAAATGTCAAGAACCATAGTGTCCAAGTCGGGCAATTGGATTGTAATTTTTCAATATGCATCAAATTTTTATTCTTCATGCAATACATGAGTTTGACCCATTGGACATAGCATAAAGGTGGAATAGAATATGGTGGTAGGTTTCAAAGGGGTAAAAGTGGAGAAGATAGTCTCACGTCAACTAGGCATACCAATGGGCTATGGAGATGCCCGTCGATAGATATTGATGTAAGGAGTAGGGATCGCCATGCAAATCATGCACATGAGCTATAAGTGTATGAAAGCTCCACTAAAGCTAAGTGAGGTGTGCATCCAACTTGCTTGCTCATGAAGACCTGGGGAATTTGAGGAAGCCCGTCATCGGAATATAGAAGCCAAGTTTATGAAAAAATGATTCCCACTAGCATATGAATGGTATAACATGAGACTCTCTATATGAAGAACAAGGTGCCACTTTGAGGCACAAGTGTGGTAAAGGATAGTAGCAAAGTCTCTTCTCTCTTTTTCTCTCATTCATTTTTTTATTATTTTTTTATTTTTAGTATGGTAGGCTCATTTGGCCTCCCCCATTTGTATTTTCTCACTAGGACAATGCTCTAATAATGATGATCATCACACTTTTATTTACTTACTCCCTACGTTCCTAAATATAAGTCTTTTTAGATATTTCATTAGGGGACTACATACGGAGCTAAATGAGTGAATATACACTCTAAAATACGTCTATATACATTTGTATGTAGTCTTCTAGTGAAACCTCTAAAAATACTAATATTTAGGAATGGAGGGAGTACAACTCAATATGAAAACTGATAGGACGATATGACTATGTATGAATGCCTATGGTAGTGTACTAGGATGTGCAAAGAGCTAGCATGCCATGTACCAAAAATATGATGAATGGTGGATTTGCCAAAATTACTATGTCAGCTCTATATGATCATGCAAAGCATTATGATGATGAACGAACTAGCCATGTGAAGTGACAATGGCATTTGCATGGCAATATATCTCAGAATGGCTATGGAAATTCCATGATAGGTAGGTATGGTGGCAGTTTTAAGGAGGATATAAAAGGTTTATGTGCAACAGAGTGTGTCATGTCATGGGGTTTGGATGCACCAGCGAAAGTTGCACCGATCCTCAAGGTCGGAACGGGCGATGCACGGTACCAAAGAGGCTAGCAAATATGATGAGGTGAGATTGCGTACGTCCATGGTGTCACATTAGTCATGAAGAACTCATGTACTTATTGCTGTTGCGAACCGACTAAAACTGTAACGTAATTAGCGAACCGTCATTAGGACGTGATTAGTCCGTTATTAGTCTAAATGTCGTACGGACGCATCCGTCCGTACGGACGCCTTTTTGTACAGACCCTTTACATCTCGCGTCTCAAATCCTTGTATAAATATCTCAGATCAATGAAAGAAAGCAGATTCGCACAAACACTTTTGTTTCTCATCTTTACAATTGCAAAGTTTCATTAGTTTTATCACAAATCAAAGTACTCTCGCATGCCCCGAGGGAGAGGGTTGGTAGGAATTAACCATCGTGCGACTCCAACTCAAAACAACACTAGGATTTCAACGAGGACTAGAAATGCTCACACATCATCACCATGCCCTTTTAATTCTTTAGATGAACAAGAAGTTTAACAGCTCTTAATATCAACACCTCTCTAAATTAATAATAATGCACTCGCACCTTTTTCATATCACCACATTAATATCATTACCCAGAATTTCTCTATATGTGCTACATGATGGTTTTAATTATCACTCATTGAATAGACGTTATTTTTTATCTAGTCGTATGACCCACGCAAATTACCATCACTATTTGTCCAGCTCCCATACAAATATAAGTGAAGAACAAGAGCATAATAGTTCTATAAAATTTATAAGCCACCGTGCTCAAAAATATATAAGTGAAGTACTAGAGCAACTTCTAAGCTCAAAATATATAAGTGAAGCACATAGAGTATTCCAACAAGTTGTGATGATGTGGTATCTCTGTCAAATAGGTGACTCCAACAAACAATGATTGTGGCAAACTGAAAGTAAAAGAAAATAAAAGCAAACAATGCTCCAAGCAAAACTCATATCATGTTATGAATAAAAATATAGCTCTAAGTGACATAACGATGGATTGAGACGAAAAGAGGGGATGCCTTCTGGGGCATTGCTACTTCTCAAACAATAGCGCCAGAAACTGACACGTTGACGGAGCTTTGCTTGCGTTGGTTTTTCCCTTGAAGAGGAAAGGGTGATGCAGCACAGCAGCAGTAAGTATTTCCCTTAGTTTGAGAACCAAGGTATCAATCCAGTAGGAGAATCTCGTCAAGTCCAGAGTACCTGCGCAAACACAAAGAGCTTGCACCCAACACTATAAAGGGATTGTCAATCCCTTTAAGATTGATTGCAAAGTGAGATCTAAAGGCGGAAAGTGCAACGAAGTAAAAGAGTAAGGCTGAAAATATGGTGTGGAGTAGACCCGGGGGCCATAGTGTTCACTAGAGGCTTCTCTCAAAATAGCAAATATTACGGTGGGTGAACAAATTACTGTTGAGCAATTGATAGAACCGCGCAAAGTTATGGCGATATCTAAGGCAATGATCATACATATAGGCATCCTGTCTGAGACAAGTAGACCGATACTTTCTGCATCTACTACTATTACTCCACACATTGACCGCTATCCAGCATGCATCTAGTGTATTGAGTTCATGACGAACAGAGTAACGCCTTAAGCAAGATGACATGATGTAGAGGGATAATCTCAAACCAATGATGAAACCCCCATCTTTTTACCCTTGATGGTTGATACGTCTCAAACGTATCTATAATTTTTGATGGTTTCATGCTGTTATCTTGTCATCTTTGGATGTTTTATGTACCTTTTATACCTTTTTTGGGACTAACTTATAAGTTCCGTGCCAAGTGCCAGTTCCTGTTTTGTCTGTGTTTTTGGCTCTTTTCAGATCTGATTTTTGAATAGAGTCCAAACGGAATAAAATCCCCAAAATAAAAATTTTCCCGAACGGAAGGAGATCACGGGGCTTGAGGGCCAAGGCAGGACAGCTACAGGGGGCCCACAAGCCCTGTAGCCGCCACCAGGGGGCGGCGGCTAGCAGGCTTGTGGCCTCCCTGGCGCCCCCTGACCTAGCTCCTTCGCCTATATATTCCCTAAAATACAGAAAAAAATCAGGGAATCCACGAAAACACTTTTCTGCCGCCGCAAGCTTCCGTTTCCGCAAGATCTCATCTGGAGACCCTTCTAGGTGCCCTGCCAGAGGGGACTTTGGAGTTGGAGGGCTTCTACATCAACATCATCGCCCCTCCAATGACTCGTGAGTAGTTTACTTCAGACCTACAGGTCCGTAGTTAGTAGCTAAATGGCTTCTTCTCTCTCTTGGATCTTCAATACAAAGTTCTCCATGATCTTCATGGAGATCTATCCGATGTAATCCTCTTTGGCGGTGTGTTTGTCGAGATCCGATGAATTGTGGATTTGTGATCAGATTATCTATGATATATATTTGAGTCTTTGCTGATTTCTTTTATGCATGATTTGATATCCTTGTAAGTCTCTCCGAGTCTTGGGTTTTGTCTGGCCAACTAGATCTATGATTCTTGCAATGGGTGAAGTGCTTGGTTTTGGGTTCTTACCGTGTGGTAACCTTTCCCAGTGACAATAGGGGCAGCAAGGCACACATCATGTTGTTGCCATCAAGGGTAACAAGATGGGCTTTGTCGTAGATATGAGATTGTCCATCTACATCATGTCATCTTGCTTAAGGTGTTACTCTGTTCTTTTGGACTTAATACACTAGATGCATGCTGGATAGCGGTCGACGTGTGGAGTAATAGTAGTAGATGCAGGAAGTATCGGTCTACTTGTTTTGGATGTGATGCCTATAGATATAATCATTGCCATAGATGGCGTCACGACTTTGCGCGGTTCTATCAATTGCTCGACAGTAATTTGTTCACCCACCGTCTACTTGCTTTCATGAGAGAAGCCACTAGTGAACACTACGGCCCCCGGGTCTATTCACACCTATCGTTTCCACTTTCGCCTTTGCTTTGCTTTGTTACTTTATTGCTTTCAGTTCTCACTTGGCAAACAATCTTTAAGGGATTGACAACCCCTTCATAGCGTTGGGGGCAAGCTTTTTGTGTTTGTGCAGGTACTTGTGATACTCCTTCACCGGATCGATACCTTGGTTCTCAAAACTGAGGGATATACTTACCACCGCTGTGCTACATCACCTCTTCTGCTTCATGGGAACACCAACGCAAGGCTCCAAGGCCACGGGGGAACCCTTTGCATATTTGCCAAGGAAGTCCCTAAAGGGGTAGCCATAGCAGAAGGATCCCTGGTGCCGTTGCTGAGGGGTATCAAGTATAGTCTCCCGTCAGCACGTGTTTTTGGCGTCGTTGGAAGGTCTTTTGTTGCAGTAGCAATGGCAACAACACGATGCGTGCCTCGCTACCCGTTCTGTCACTGGGTGAGGTCACCGCACGGTATGAACGCAAAACCAAGCACTTCTCCCATTGCAAGAATCATAGATCAAGCTGGCCAAACAAAACCCACAACTCGAAGAGAATTACAAGGATATGAAATCATGCATAAGAGAGATCAGAAGAAACTCAAATAATATTCATAGATAATCTGATCATAAATCCACAATTAATCAGATCTCGACAAACACACCGCAAAAGAAGATTACATCGGATAGATCTCCATGAAGATAATGGAGAACTTTGTATTGAAGATCCAAGAGAGAGAAGAAGCCATCTAGCTACTAGCTATGGACCCGTAGGTCTATGGTGAACTACTCACGCATCATCGGAGAGGTCATGGTGTTGATGAAGAAGCCCTCCGTATCCGAATCCCCCCTCCGACAGGGCACCAAAACGTGCCCCAGATGGGATCTTGCGGAGACAGAAGCTTGCGGCGGCGGAAAAGTACTTTCGATGATCTCCTGATTTTTTCTAGAATTTTTGGGAATATATAGGTGGAAGACCTAGGAAAGAGGTGGCCCAGGGAGCCCACAAGCCTGGGAGGCGCGGGCCCCCCTGGCCGCGGCTAGGGGGCTTGTGGGGTCCCTGGTGGTCCCCTACCGTTGTTCTCAGGCTCCCCGATCTTCTTCTGTTTCAGAAAAAATCTTTTTGGAAGTTTCATTCCGTTTGGACTCCGTTTAAAATCCTCCTCTGAAAAGGTTCAAAAACACGGAATAACAGGAACTGGCACTTGGCACTGAGTTAATAAGTTAGTCCCAAAAAAGATATAAAAGGCATACAAAACATCCAAATTTTGACAAGATAATAGCATGAAACCATCAAAAATTATAGATACGTTGGAGACGTATCAGGCATCCCCAACATAGACGCTTGAGTCTTCCTAGAATATTACTTGGGTGCCTTGGGCAACCCCAAGGTTACGATTTTGCTGCTCCTCAATCCTTTGTCCATCGGTATAATACCCAAAACTTGAAAACTTCAATCACATAAAACTCAACAAAACTTCGTGAGATCCGTTAGTATAAGCAATATATCAAATACTTTCAGGTGATGTTATAAGTAGATTCTTGTTTTATATTAGCATAGGGTACTATATCCTAACTCCTCCATGGCTTATACCGCCTGATAGAATCCATAGCATCATCAAAATAAGCAAACTACGCAAGCGAAAAACAGAATCTCACTGAAACAGAACAGTCTGTAGTAATCTGTAATGAACCCATACTTCTATAACTCCAAAACTTCTGAAACATTAGGAAGACCTTAGGAATTTTTATAGGAATATTGTGTAAAAATTCATCTTAAAAAGATGTTCCGGTAAAATCATAGAAATTCAGCACTAGACATCGAAGTTTATGTTTTTGTACCATATCAATTCTGCTCATGATGCAAATCATCCCAAAGACTTTACTTGGCACAAAACTGATTAAAACATAAAAACAATCATGTTATCACAAACTAACAAAAAATTAAAAAGAAAAAAAAAAGATAACTATTTGGTTGCCTCCCAACAAGCGATGTTGTTTTATTCCCCTATCTAGGCATATTGCATAGTTTCAAGTGTTGTCATCTTTGACATCAATCCCCATGATTACACAACCACATGGGTAGGAGGAGGCTTAAGAATAGTATCCTTTATCAGGTTTACGAAGTTGGGGTGAACACTAATTGTTTTTAGGTCTTCATTTCTTTTGGTAAGAGGTGTACTAATGCTCTTAGGAGTGTATATGAACTTGGGGCTTTTGTCTCGAGAAGTACTAGCATTAGTATTAGACGGTGTAAAGCGGGGTCCTACTTTGTCAATCACCTCCTCCATTTTATAAATTCTACTCAAACCTTGTTCTACCCTCTTATAAATAATAGTGTCCTTTTCCTTTAAGGTTTTCAAAATCATTCCTACACATGACCCAAGTTGAGTGATATGATTATGCAATTTTGTATCTAACTCCTCAATTGGTCCGTGAGTAACCATTTTCGTTTTAATAGCATAAAGTCTTTGCATAACATGTTCCATGGTCAAATTGGTTCCATTAATGATAATTTGTGGTGTTCCAACAAGATTTTCAATGGCATTATAGGCATCCAAAGTGTGACACATTAAGAAATTCCCACTTGTGATGGTGTCAAACATATAGCCAGTTGTCACACAAACATAAAAATTATGGAGCAAGGTAGTAGTGGATAGCTCATTAGATGCTTTATTTTGATCATAGCAAATCCTATACCATGCATCTTTCATACTTTCTCCTTCCCTTTGTTTAAAATTAACAACATCATAATCGGGAGTAACGCGAACAAAGCAAGAACTAGCCATGACTTCAAACAAGAAGACTAGTAACAAACAAAGATGAATATTTTTTCTATTTTTATTTTTTATGAGACAAACTAAATATAACATCAAATAAAAATAGGAACAAGTGAATGAAATTTTGTGTGGAGTTACTTGGTAGTGGGTGATGTTATTCCCCGACAATGGCGCCAGAAATCCTTCCTCATACTTGTGATCTGTGTTGGGTTTTCCGCGAAGAGGGACGAGTTATTGGAGCACAATGTGGGTAAGTATTTCCCTCAGTTATGAAACCAAGCTTTATCAAACCAATAGGAATATCAACCACAACCGTCTTAAGTGGCTACACACAAAAGAACAAATAACTTGCACCCAACATGGGCAAGAGAACTATCAATCCTCTTGTCTTGTTATTTGCAAGCGAGTGAGGTGTGTGGATAATTGTAGATAGCAAGATAAAATAAAAACAAGTAAATGGCAGCAAGGTATTGAAGGTTTTATGAACATGTTGTGAATAGACCCGGGGCAATAGTTTTCCCTAATGGCATCTCTCCTGAAAAATAACATACGATGGGTAAAAATATTAGTGTTGGGCAATTGACACAAAAGCGGGTAGTTATGTGATATTCGTAGCAATGATCATGTGTAGGCATCACGTACATAAATAATTAGTTCGACTCCTACCTGCACCTTTTACTATTACTCCACTCATCGACCGCTATCCAGCATGCATCTAGAGTATTAAGTAAAATAAAGTAATGCATGGAGAACAACGACATGATGTAGACAAAGTAAACTCAAGAAATATGAATAAACCCCATCATTTTATCCTTAGTAGCAGAAACACAAAGATGCATCTTGTCCCCTTCTATCACTGAGATATAGAAATTCGTCAGGTTTAACCTACCACAGCGCACCTCTCTCACCAAAGAAATATCGATCTAGTTGGCCAAACTATTTTAATAGATTGGAGAGAATTATTAAGCTATCCTAATCATGCACATAAGAATCATATAAGTATTCAGAGAAGACTCAAATATTCATCATGAATAATCCATACATAAACCAACAGTTCATTAGAACCCAACAAACGCACCGCACAAAAGGAATTACATCAGATGGATCAAAGAGAAGATGCGATGATCATTGTGTTGAAGATCAAAGAGAGAGATTGCCATCTTGATATTGGCTACGGACCTGTAGGTTTGTAGTGCACTACTCACATATCATCGTGAGGGCAGCAAGTTTGATGAAGAGGCCCTCCTTGATCGACCCCCCTCCGGCAGGGTGCCATAACAGAGCTCCAGATGGCCTCCCGTCAGAATAGAGACTTCAGCGGTGTAAAAAATGTTTCGGGGATCCTTTTTATGTTTTTAGGGTATAAGAGAATTTATAAGCCACATAATGGAGTTGGAGGGCCACGAGGGAGGCACAAGCCATCAGGGCACAACCCCCAGACCGCACCCTCTTGACTTGCGGGCCCCTCGTGCAGCGTCCAGCCTTCTTGCAATACTCCACAGTCTTCTTTTGGTCGAGAAAAAATGACCGAAATGTTTTGGGTCAATTGGGCTTCGTTTGGTATGGAAAACCTGAAAAGTGAAAAACATGCACAAAATAACGAGTGGCACTGGGTCAATAGGTTAGTGCTCAAAAATAATATAATTGGTAATAAATACCCCAAAAGTATTCTAGAATGATAATTTATCAACATGGAATAATAAAAAATTATAGATACGTTGGAGACGTATCACTAGGTTATCAAGATCTTCGACAACTGCTTTGTAATGATTGTAGTAGTAACGGTAACAACAATTGTTACAGTTACGGTAACAACAACGGTTATAGTTACGGTTACCTGCAATAGTAGTAGTGACGGTAACAACAATTGGTTTGTAATGATTGTAACAGTAGCACCGGCAATAGTAACTTAGCAAGATTCAGTATATGAAAAGCGTAGGCATGTGTACCAGTGATGGATAATGATTTAGATTACATCAATCATGTAATAGTTACGCACTAGAGCAACACAGAATTAGCTCCAATTCATCAATATAATGTAGGCATGTATTCCATATATAGTCATACGTGCTTGTGTTAAGAACCTTCATGACATGTTTGTCCTACCCTCTCGTGGCTGCATGGTCCATAAGGAAACTAACGGATATTAAGGCATCCATTTAATAGAAAACTGAAGAAAAGCATTACCACGTGGTGAATACATGAACTCCTCAAACTATGACAATCACTCGAAAGAATCCCATTTATTGTCACCTTAGGGGATGCGGATCATAACACATAATAGGTGCATACAACTTGCAAGATAGGACCTAAACACTTTCATATTCAGAGAAAACATAATAGGTTCAAATCTAAAATCATGGCACTAAGGCCCTAGTGACAAGCATTAAGCATAGCAAAGTCATAGCAACATCAATCTCAGAACATAGTGGATACTAGGGATAAAGCCCTATCAAAATAACTCGATTACATGGTCAATCTCATCCAATGCCATCACCGTCCAGCAAGCCTACAAATGAATTACTCACTCCCGGTGATGAGCATCATGGAATTGTTGATGAAGAAGGGTTGGAGATGACGACGACGGGGAATGCCCCTCTCTGGAACCCCAAACGTACTCCAAATCAGCCCTCCCGAGTAAGAAAAGGAGGTGACGTCGGCTCCGTCTCATAAAATGCAATGAAAACTTCTCTCCTATTTTTTCTCTGATACTGTGAATTTATAGGACTGAAATTAGGATCGAGGGAGCCATATGGGCCCCACAAGCTAACATGGCGCGCCCGGGGGTGGGTGCGCCATGTTGACTTGTGGCCCGTAGGGAGCCTCCCTGTGGCAGGTCTTCGCTCCATAATTCTTCATATATTCCAGAAAAAATCCGCAAAATGTTTCGTCTAATTCTGAGAACTTTTATTTCTGCATAAAAATAACACCAACGTAGTTCTGTTGGAAACAACGTCAGTCCAAGTTAGTTTCATTCAAATCATGCAAATTAGAGTCGAGAACAACAACAAAAGTGTTTGAAAAAATAGTTACATTTAAGGTGTATTAGGAAACACAAGAGAAGAAGGAAAACACCATTCGCAGCCACAACGAGAAAAGAAAGAGAAGATTTTTTCATCAGCCAGCAGATAAAAAAGGAGAACATACCATCACAGACTAGTTTGATAAAGAAGGTCGTCTCGAAAATTAACAAAAAAAGACCAAACCAATACCAAAATGAAAGAAGCTCATGGAACATTTCATCGATCTGTTGACATCTCCTATTGCCGATGACATATATATATATTTACACATTTTGTTTGCAGGCAAGAGTATTTGGATGCTACACTTTGTACTCTATGTTCCGAATGGTGGAGTACTAGTAGCTAGTAAGGTAGGAATTATTTTGACATTGTAAGGATTTCTAGGTTTTATCATGTTGCTACTTCGTGGAACTTTATGATTCGAATTGTTTATCCTTTCATATTCACCAACCAGAAGACAGATGAGTGTCAATTGATTCATAGATGCAGGTTTTAAATTTGGAAAATTCATAAGCTAGTAATCACTTTCCACTCACCATGTATTCAGAAGGTATCAAGGAAATTCATTTGATCCATGCACCATATGTACTTGCATGATCGAGATGGATGAAGTTAGAAGCACGGGCAAGTTCCGAGAATCATCGGAGGAGCAGGCGGCATGGATGGAGGTGCTTCCGATGACTGGAGGAAGCAGACGGCGGCATAGACGAAGGGGGAGCATGGACGGAGGTGTGGTGCTAGCGGGCGATGCGGACGGAGGATGCGGACGGGTGACACGGATGAATGTGCTGGCGAGTTTGCTGAATTGTTGTGGCACGATCGAGGATCGGGAGGCGCCATCGGTGGCAGAGACCGGTTGAGAAGAGTCGAGAGAGTTTATTTTGTTTTCTCTCTTTAGGCCCTGTTTGGAACCACAATAGATTATGATAATCTGGATTATGAAGATAGATTATATAATCTGGTTTGTAAAAATAATCTAGATGGACATGTTTGGAGGCCAGATTATATAAATTGTAATTCATGTTTTATATTGCATAATGACCTGTCCGCCCTCTGTTTTTTTCAAAAGAGGAGGGTGGCGGTGGTAGGAATGTAATTATCTCCAACTTTACAAGGGTAATGGGTCATTAGCAATCCATAATCTTATTTTAGCTGGTGTAGTGTAGATTATGAGTTTTTAATAATCTGTTCATCTAGCTTTTATAATCTACACCATAATATGTCATGTTTGGAGGTAGAATAGATTATAAAAACTGGATTATATAATCTGGGTGGTTCCAAACAGGGCCTTAGTGACCCTCGCATCCATTTTTCTGAAGGGATGTCGAGCCCTGACTTCTATCCGTAATGTTAGAGGATCCTGCTCCCTCGGCTCCATGGAGATGGGGGTGGGTGGGGAAAAAGTAGGGGAGAGAGAGGGGGAATGGTTATGGATGGATGGCCTATGGGTCAGACCGGACATGCGAAGGACATCGACGAACGAGAAAAACACACAAAACGGCCGGTTTACTAGCACAATGTTCGTGTGTTGCCATAAAATCATAGGCTTAGAGGTGGTGAAATAACATAAGTATCCTTTACTAATGTCCCGAGAGAACTTTAAATGACCATATTAGGTTCGGGGGAGAACAAAAGTCAAGATCAACTTTGGGTTGAAGTCACCTTTCTGTTATTATTATTTACTAGCAAAAGGGCCCATGCGTTGCAACGGGAGAAAGAAATACCACACGCTCTTAATTTATAAAAAATGGTCTATAATCTGAGAATTTGTAGTTACGACACAAATAAAGATGGTCTTATCTTACAAAAATGCAGTTCAAAATTTCACAGGTCTTCTATTTTAACACGGCTTGCATGTAGATTTAATACGTACAAAGAATCAGTCAAGTGACCTTCAGTTTCATCTCTAATCCTGATTTTGTTGACGTGTTCATTCCCAACCCGGATGAGTACCGGTATGAAAGAAAGACGAATAATGACTTATTTATTAAGATTGCACCCTAGATAGTATTTTTATTAAACGTTTAACAGATAAAATAATATCATATTTAAATTCTACATATTTTTTAATCAAATTCCATATATAATATGTTAAATTTGGAGTTACGGTTTAAAAGATATGAGTATTTTAAAAAACATTTAATATATACTACGAGTTTAATGTCATAAACAGTAAGTGTTTTTTTGTAAAATCACCTCGGTGGGTTTTCCGACGGAAGCGATGGCCTCTTTATTATTAGGTAAAGACTAGTAAAAATGCACGCGCATTGCACCGGGCAAAAATGAAATAAGGTTACGCTAAATATTTATTTTAGACCATGAAATTTTGACGTGCCCTAACAATGTTTTTCATGACCTATTTTAGCTTCACATTTTCTCCCGACACAGTTCCTGACTCTTGTCGGCTGCCGCGAACTCCTCTGCCTGCATCATGCCATACCGGCTAGCCCTGCCTACCGCTGCCACGACTTGGCGAGCTCCAAAATAGTCATGGTAGCCACTGTGCAAGCTCCTCCTCGCCCGAGCGGCAATCCACCTGTAGCCGCACTAGACGTGCACACCACGCCCACCTTTAGCACCTTGTCGATGACATCCAGCACCTTCGAGATGATATAAAGTGGATACGTGCCTCATTTTTCCCCGTCTCTCATTTATAAACTAAATATTGATGGAGCTTTGCGTTGTAGAAGATACTAATTCCTTCAATTCAGTTTGTTTTCTTTCCCGGATTGGAATCCAACGTGGGACGGTGTAACTCTGCAATATACGAACCCAATGAAACATGTGGACAAGTCTTAACACTTTTTTATGAACTACGAGTTGAATGTCCATGAAATATAAGGTTTCTTATGCAAAAGAACACAATGGATTAAGAATACCTATTTCTTTTATTAGTTGGTATATATGTGCACGGGTACCCAGCACATGCATGCAGGTGCTCAGTCCGCCTCTAGCCGCTCGGATTTGTACTGTCGTCGGTCCATCGGCAAAGTCACGGTCGACCATCGCCCCTGGCTCGACGCTGGCCTAGAGGCTTGCTGGCTCACCATTGTCGTTTATAAAGTGCGACGATTGCCCGCTGCATTGTCATTCGACGCGTTTCTTGAAGTCGGAACATCTCGGTTGGATGTTCATCAAATGCAAAAATAACGAGTACTTGATTTCCGTTCGGCCTTTAGCTCTTTCTTTCGCTGCAATTTCAATAGCTTATTTGCTCAATTTTGTGTGTAGGAAGGATGCAACTTTTGATATTGGAAACAAGAATACATCGATCTATTGATCTCACAAAATTTACTAGAGATGCGTGCCTTTCTAGCTAGAATTGAAGCTATAGATGAGAGTAAGAAGAGACCAAAGGAAGCAACGTCTACTTATTTAGAATTAACGAAGAAATACGTTGTTAAGCTCAAGAATCCGCAAATCGACAATAAAGACATAGAAAAGATATTAGTGTAATTAATAGGAACAGTTATGAAAGTTGAATATCTTTTAGAATGTTTAATTATGAATTTTATTTTCTTTGGTCTTATACTTGTAACAAAGAAGTGATGAAAATGTATTAAACGCATTTGATGAAATAAAAATAACGTGCAAATACCAATCAAAAATTATGATGGATTAAAAATAGATGCCGATGGGTTGCGAGAACGAAATTTAGATCCTTCTGTTGGATGCACAACCAACCTATTTATAAAAGAAAACTCATGTCGATCTAAATGAAAAAAAAACACAGATAAAATGCTTTTGGGTTGCATGGTTAGACTTGCTCTTAACGTAGATAGAGAATGGAAAAGAATTTTTGTCCAAAAAGACCACTAGCCGAGTCGAAATGTCGGAAAGGACCACCCTCAGCGTCGATTTGCACAAAGGACCCCCACCCCTTGTGGCGGCACGCGCGCCAGGCAACGCGTGTCACCTGCCTCTGTTGGGGAACGTTGCATGGGAAACAAAAAATTTCCTACGCACATGAAGACCAATCATGGTGATGTTCATCTACGAGAGGGAGATCGGATCCACATACCCTTGTAGATCGCTAAGCGGGAAATGCTAAGAAACGCAGTTGATGTAGTGGAACAGCTTCGTGATTCAAATCACCATCGTCCCACGATCTGTTCCGATCTAGCACCGAACGGACGGCACCTCCCCGTTCAGCACACGTACAGCTCGATGACGATCTCCACCTTCTTGCTCCAGCAAGAGAGACGGGGAAGTAGATGAGTTCTCCAGCAGCATGACTGCGCGCCGGTGATGGTGATAATCTATTACTGCACGGCTCCGCCCGAGCTCCGCAGAAAACCGATCTAGAGGATGAACTATGAATCAGAGGTTTAGGGTTGCACGTGGCAAAAGTTGTATCTCAAAAACCCTAAAACCTCTAGTATATATAGCAGGAGGGGAGGGGCTAGCCTTGGGGCTCAAGGGAGCCCCTAGGGCGCCGGCCAAGAGAGGAGGAGGAGACTCCAACTCCAATTCGGTTTGGGAAGGAGGAATCCCCTCCTTCCTTCCCACCTCCCTCTCTTTTTTTTTCTTTTCTCTTTGGTTTTTTTTCCTTAGCCGACATAGCCCACTTGGGCTGGCCTCACCAGCCCACTAAGGGTTGGTGCGCCACCCTTGGGATATTAGGATCACTCCCGGGTGTGTGGGCCCCTCCCGGTAAAAACTCGGAACCCCTTCGTCACTCCCGGTACACTGCCGGTAATGCCTGAAATCTTTCCGAAGACCAAATGAAACAATCCTATATATCAATCTTCGTTTCCGGACCATTCCGGAAACCCTCGTGATGTACGTGATCTCATCCGGGACTCCGAACAATCTTCGGTCACCAACACCTATAACTCAACTATACCGAAACATCACCGAACCTTAAGTGTGCAGACCCTATGGGTTCGAGAACTATGCACACATGACCTGAGACACTCATCGGTCAATATCCAATAGCGGGACCTGGATGTCCATATTGGATCCTACATATTCTACGAAGATCTTATTGTTTGAACCTCTCTGCCAAGGATTCATATAATCCCGTTTATCATTCCCTTTGTCCTTCGGTATGTTACTTGCCCGAGATTTGATCGTCGGTATCCCCATACCTATTTCAATATCGTTACCGGCAAGTCTCTTTACTCGTTCCGTAATACAAGATCCCATGACTAACACATTAGCGACATTGCTTGCAAGGCTTATATGTGATGTTGTATTACCGAGTGGGCCCCGAGATACCTCTCCGTCACACGGAGTGACAAATCCTAGTCTTGATCCATGCTAACTCAACGGACACCTTCGGAGATACCTGTAGAGCACCTTTATAGTCACCCAGTAACGTTGCGATGTTTGATACACACAAGGCATTCCTCCGATGTCAGTGAGTTACATGATCTCATGGTCATAGGAATGAATACTTGACACGCAGAAAACAATAGCAACAAAATGACACGATCACATGCTACATTTATAGTTTGGGTCTTGTCCATCACATCATTCTCCTAATGATGTGATCCAGTCATCAAGTGACAACACTTGCATATGGTCAGAAAACCTTAACCATCCTTGATCAACTAGCTAGTCAACTAGAGGCTTACTAGGGACATTGTTTTGTTTGTATATCCACACATGTATCTATGCTTTCATTCAATACAATTATAGCATGGATAATAAACGATTATCTTGAAACAGGAAATATAATAATAACTATTTTATCATTGCCTCTAGGGCATATTTCCAACAGTCTCCCACTTACACTAGAGTCAATAATCTAGTCTCACATCACTATACGATTTACATTGGAATAAATCTAACACCCATACAGTTCTGCTGTTGATCATGCTTCGCTCGTGGAAGAGGTTTAGTCAACGGATCTTCTACATAGTCGCGGATGAGGTTGAAGCGTCGTTTGATGTGTTTGGTCTTCTTGTGAAACATTGGTTCCTTTGCTAGAGCAATGGCACCAGTGTTGTCACACAATGGAGTTATTGGATATAGTGCGCTCGGCACAACTCCAAGATCCGTCATGAACTGCTTCATCCAGACAACCTCCTTAGCTGCCTCTAAGGCAGCCATGTACTCTGCTTCACATGTAGAATCTTCTACGATGCTTTGCTTGGAACTGCACCAGCTTACCGCACCCCCATTAAGAATAAATTTATATCCGGTTTGGGACTTGGAGTCATTCAGATCAGTGTCAAAGCTTGCATCAACGTAACCCTTTACGACAAGCTCTTCATCACCTCCATAAATGAGAAACATTTCCCTAGTCCTTTTCAGGTACTTGAGAATATTCTTGACCGCCGACCAGTGTTCCACTCCTGGATCACTTTGAAATCTACCTGTCTTGCTTATGGCCAGGCTGACGTCCGATCTTGTGCATGGAACGTCATACATGATAGACCCTAAGGCTGAAGCATAGGGGACGATACTCATCTTTTCTCTATCTTCCGTGGTTACTGGACACTGAGTCTTACTCAACTTTATACCTTGTAACACTGGCAAGAACCCCTTCTTGGACTGCTCCATTTTGAACTTCTTCAAAACTTTTTCAAGGTATGTGCTTTGTGAAAGTCCTATTAGGCGCCTCGATCTATCCCTATAGATCTTAATGGCTAATATGTAAGCAGCTTCTCCTAGGTCTTTCATTGAAAAACATTTGTTCAAGTAATCCTTTACGCTCTCTAAAAATTCCACATTGTTTCCAATCAGCAATATGTCATCCACATATAATATTAGAAACGCTACAGAGCACCCACTCACTTTCTTGTAAATACAAGATTCTCCAACAACTTGTATAAACCCAAATGCCTTGATCACCTCATCAAAGCGCTTATTCCAACTCCGGGATTCTTGCACCAGTCCATAAATGGATCGCTGGAGCTTGCATACTTTGTTAGCATTCTTTGGATGGACAAAACCTTCGGGTTGCATCATATACAACTCTCCCTTAAGAAAACTATTAAGGAACGCCGTTTTGATATCCATGTGCCAGATTTCATAATCGAAAAATGCAGCTATTGCTAACATGATTGGGACGGACTTAAGCATCGCTACCGGTGAGAATGTCTCATCGTAGTCAACTCCTTGAACTTGTGAAAATGCATTTGCCACAAGTCGAGCTTTATAAACGGTCACATTACCGTGTGCGTCCGTCCTCTTCTTAAAGATCTATTTGTTTTGAATAACCTTACGACCTTCAGGTAATACTTCCAAAGTCCACACTTTGTTTTCATACATAGATCCTATCTCGGACTTCATGGCCTCTAACCATTTGTTGGAATCCGGGCCCACCATTGCTTGTTCATAATTTGCGGGCTCATTGTTGTCTAACAACATGATAGATAAGACAAGATTCCCGTACCACTCGAGAGCAGTACGTGATCTTGTCGACCCGCGAGGTCCGATAGTAACTTGATCTGAAGCTTCATGATCATCATCATTAGCTTCCTCCTCAACCGGTGTTGCCTCGACGGAGATTTATCTATGCCCTGCACCACCATCTACAGGGAACAGAGGTTCCGCAACCTCATCAAGTTCTATCTTCCTCCCATTCAGTTCTTTTGAGAGAAACTCCTTCTCAAGAAAAGCTTCGTTCTTAGCAACAAACACTTTGCCCCCGGATCTGAGATAGAAGGTGTACCCAATTGTCTCTTCTGGGTAACCTATGAAGACGCACTTTTCCGCTTTGGGTTCCAGCTTTTCAGGCTGAAGCTTTTTGACATAAGCATAGCATCCCCAAACTTTAAGAAACGACAACTTTGGCCTCTTGCCATGCCATAGCTCATATGGTGTCGTCTCAAAGGATTTTGATGGTGCCCTATTTTAAGTGAATGCAGTTGTCTCTAATGCATAACCCCAAAATAATAATGGCAAATCGGTAAGAGACATCATAGATCGCACCATATCTAACAAAGTACGATTATGACGTACGGACACACCATTACGCTGTGGTGTTCCAGGCGGTGTGAACTGTGAAACGATTCCACATTGTCTGAAGTGAGCACCAAACTCAAAACTCAGATATTCACCCCCACGATCAGATCGTAGGAACTTGGTCTTCTTGTTATGATGATTTTCCACTTCACTCTGAAATTGCTTGAACTTCTCAAACATTTAAGACTTGTGCTTCATCTAGTAGATATATCCATACCTACTCAAATCATGAGTGACGGTGAGAAAATAACGATATCCGCCACGCGCCTCCACACTCATTGGACCGCACACATCAGTATGTATGATCTCCAATAAGTCACTTGCACGCTCCATTGTTCCGGAGAACGGAGTCTTAGTCATCTTGCCCATGTGGCATGGTTCGCACGTGTCAAGTGATTCGAAATCAAGTGACTCCAAAAGCCCATCAGCATGGAGTTTCTTCATGCGCTTTACACCAATATGACCTAAGCGGCAATGCCACAAAAAGGTGGTGCTATCATTGTTAACTCTACATCTTTTGGTCTTGATGTTATGTATATGTGTGTCATCACAATCAAGATTCAATATGAACAAACCCCTGACGTTGGGTGCATGACCATAAAAGATATTACTCATAAAAATAGAACAAATATTATCTGACTTAAATGAGTAACTGTCTCGCAATAAACAAGATCCATATATAATGTTCATGCTTAACGCAGGCGCTAAATAACAATTATTGAAGTTCATAACTAATCCTGATGGTAACTAAAGTGAGACTATGCCGAGGGCGATTGCATCAACCTTGGAACCATTTCCCACGCGAATCGTCACTTCATCCTTCGCCAGCCTTCGTTTATTCTGTAGTTCCTGCTTCGAGTTGCAAATATGAGCAACAGAACCGGTATCAAATACCTAGGCACTACTACAAGAGTTGGTTAGGTACACATCAATAACATGTATATCACATATACCTAGTTTGGTGTTGGCCGCCTTCTTATCAGCCAAATACTTGGGGCAGTTGCACTTCCAGTGACCATCCCCTTGCAATAATAGCACTTTGTTTCCAGCTTAGGTCTAGCCTTGGGTTTCTTCGTCGGATTGGCAACAGCTTTGCCACTCTTCTTGGAGTTACCCTTCTTGCCTTTGCCGTTTCTCTTGAAACTAGTGGTCTTATTGACCATCAACACTTGATGTTCTTTCCGGAGTTCTGACTCTGCGACTTTCAGCATCGCGAATAACTCGTCGGGTGACTTGTTCATCCCTTGCATGTTATAGTTCAACACAAAGCTCTTATAGCTAGGTGGCAGTGATTGAAGAATTCTGTTAGTGATAGCCTCTTGCGGGAGTTCAATCCCCAGCTCAGCTAGACGGTTTGAGTACCCAGACATTTTGAGCACATGTTCACTGACAGACGAATTCTCCTCCATTTTGCAAGCATAGAATTTATCGGAGGTCTCATACCTCTTGATCCTGGCATTCTTCTGAAAGATAAACTTCAACTCCTGGAACATCTCATATGCTCCATGACGTTCAAAGCGTCGTTGAAGTCCTGGTTCCAAGCCATACAAGACTGCACATTGAACTACTGAGTAGTCCTTACGTGATTGCCAAGCGTTGAAAACATCTTGGTCAAACATAGCGGGTGGTTCATCTCCTAGCACTGCATCAAGGACATAATTCTTTTTCCCAGCTTGTAGGATGAGCCTTAGATTACGAGCCCAGTCTACAAAGTTGCTACCATCATCTTTCAGCTTAGCTTTCTCTAGGAACGTACAGAAATTCAAGGTTGCTACTGCGTGTGTCATTGATCTACAACATAAAATATTGCAAAGTGGACTTAGACTATGTTCAAGACAATTAGAGTTTAACTAATCAAATTATTAATAAATTCCCACTCAAATAGACATCCCTCTAGTTACTTGAGTGTGGCATGATCCAAATTCACTAACTCAAGTCCGATCATCACGTGAGTTGAGTGTAGTTTCAATGGTAAACATCTCTATGCTAATCATATCAACTATACGATTCATGCTCGACCTTTTGGTATCTTGTGTTCCGAGGCCATGTCTGCACATGCTAGGCTCGTCAAGTTTAACCCGAGTGTTCCGCGTGTGCAACTGTTTTGCACCTGTTGTATGTGAACATTGAGTCTATCACACCCGATCATCACGTGGTGTCTCTAAACGACGAACTGTCACAACGGTGCACAGTCGGGGAGAACACAATTTTATCTTGAAATTTAGTGAGGGATCATCTTATAATGCTACCATCGTTCTAAGCAAGATAAGGTGCATAAAAAGGATTAACATCACATGCAATTCATAAGTGACATGATATGGCCATGATCTTGTGCTTCTTGATCTCCATCACCAAAGCACCGGCATGATCTTCATCGTCACCGGCGCCACACCATGATCTCCATCATCGTGCCTACATAGAGGTTGTCGTGTTATCTAAGCTATTACTACTAAAGCTATAACCTAGCAATATAGTAAACGCATCTGCAAACACAAACGTTAGTTTAAAGACAACCCTATGGCTCCTGCCGGTTGTCGTAGCATCGACGTGCAAGTCGATATTAACTATTACAACATGATCATCTCATACATCCCATATATCACATCATGTCTTTGGCCATATCACATCACAAGCATACCCTGCAAAAAAAGATAGACGTCCTCTAATTTGTTGTTGCATGTTTTACGTGGATGCTATGGGTATCTAGTATGATCGCATCTTACTTACGCAAAACCACAAAGGAGATGTGCAAATTGCTATGTAACCTCTCTCCAAGGACTGCCTCGGTCAAATCCAATTGAACTAAAGTTGAAGAAACAGGCACCCGCTAGTCATCTTTATGCAAAGAGTTGCATGTTAGTCAATGAAACCGGTCTCTCCTAAGCGTACGAGTAATGTTGGTCCGGGCCGCATCAATCCAACAATATCGTCAAATCGAGAAAAGTCTAAGGAGGGCAGCAAATCAAACATCAACGCCCACAAAAACTTTTTTGTTCTACTCGAGATTACATCTACGCATGAACCTAGCTCATGATGCCACCGTTGGGGAACGTTGCATGGGAAACAAAAAAATTCCTACGCACACGAAGACCTATCATGGTGATGTTCATCTACGACAGGGAGATCGGATCCACATACCCTTGTAGATCGCTAATCGGGAAGCATTAAGAAACGTGGTTGATGTAGTGGAACGGCTTCGTGATTCAAATCACCGTCGTCCCACGATCCGTTCCGATCTAGCGCCAAACGGACGGCACCTCCGCGTTCAGCACACGTACAGCCCGATGACGATCTCCGCCTTCTTGATCCAGCAAGAGAGATGGGGAAGTAGATGAGTTCTCCGGAAGCGTGACGGCGCGCCAGTGATGGTGATGATCTATTCCTGCAGGGCTCCGCCCGAGCTCCGCAGAAAACCGATCTAGAGGAAGAACTACGAGGTAGAGGTTTAGGGTTGCACGTGGCAAAAGTTGTATCTCAAAAACCCTAAAACCTCTAGTATATATAGGAGGAGGGGAGGGGCTAGCCTTGGGGCTCAAAGGAGCCCCTAGGGCGCCGGCCGAGAGAGGAGGAGGAGACTCCAACTCCAGTTCGGTTTGGGAAGGAGGACTCCCCTCCTTCCTTCCCACCTCCCTCTTTTTTTCTCTTTTTTTTCCTTGGCCGACATAGCCCACTTGGGCTGACCTCACCAGCCAACTAAGGGCTGGTGCACCACCCTTGGGGTATTAGGCTCACTCCCGGGTGGGTGGGCCCCTCCCGGATAAACTCGGAACCCTTTCGCCACTTCGAGTACACTGCCGGTAATGCCCAAAATCTTTCCGGAGACCAAATGAAACAATCCTATATATTAATCTTCATTTCCGGACCATTCCGGAAACCCTCGTGATGTCCAAGATCTCATTCGGGACTCCGAACAACCTCCCGTCACCAACACCTATAACTCAACTATACCAAAACGTCACCGAACCTTAAGTGTGCAGACCCTGCAGGTTCGAGAACTATGCACACATGACCCGAGACACTCCCCGATCAATATCCAACAGCGGGACCTGGATGTCCATATTGGATCTTACATATTCTACGAAGATCTTATCGGTTGAACCTCTATGCCAAGGATTCATATAATCACGCATATTATTCCCTTTGTCCTTCGGTATGTTACTTGCCCGAGATTTGATCGTCGGTATCCCTATACCTATTTCAATCTCGTTACCGACAAGTCTCTTTACTCGTTTCCTAATATAAGATCCCGTGACTAACACATTAGCCACATTGCTTGCAAGGCTTATATGTGATGTTGTATTACCGAGTTGGCCCCGAGATACCTCTCTGTCACACGGAGTGACAAATCCCAGTCTTGATCCATGCTAACTCAACGGACACCTTCAGAGATACCTGTAGAGCACCTTTATAGTCACCCAGTAACGTTGCGACGTTTGATACACACAAGGCGTTCCTCCGGTGTCAGTGAGTTACATGATCTCATGGTCATAGGAATGAATACTTAACACGCAGAAAACAATAGCAACAAAATGACATGATCACATGCTATGTTTATAGTTTGGGTATTGTCCATCACATCATTCTCCTAATGATGTGATCGAGTCATCAAGTGACAACACTTGCATATAGTCAGAAAACCTTAACCACCCTTGATCAACTAGCTAGTCAACTAGAGGCTTACTAGGGACATTGTTTCGTCTATATATCCACACATGTATCTATGCTTTCATTCAATACAATTATAGCATGGATAATAAACGATTATCTTGAAACAGGAAATATAATAATAACTATTTTATCATTGCCTCTAGGGCATATTTCCAACAGTCTCCCACTTGCACTAGAGTCAATAATCTAGTCTCACATTGCTATGCGATTTACATTGGAATGAATCTAACACCCATAAAGTTCGGGTGTTGATCATGCTTCGCTCGTGGAAGAGGTTTAGTCAGAGGATCTGCAACATTCAGATCCATGTGCACTTTGCAAATATTTACGTCCTCTCCTTCGACATAGTCGCGAATGAGGTTGAAGCGTCATTTGATGTATCTGGTCTTCTTGTGAAACCTTGGTTCCTTTGCTAGAGTAATGGCACTAGTGTTGTCACATAATAGAGTTATTGGATTTAGTGCATTCGGCACAACTCCAAGATCCTTCATAAATTGCTTCATCCAAACACCCTCCTTAGCTGCCTCCGAGGCAGCCATGTACTCCGCTTCACATGTAGAATCTTCTACGACGCTTTGCTTGGAACTGCACCAGCTTACCGCACCCCCATTAAGAATAAATTCGTATCCGATTTGTAACTTAGAGTCATGCGGATCAGTGTCAAATCTTGCATTAACGTAACCCTTTACGACGAGCTCTTCATCACCTCCATAAACGAGAAACATTTCCTTAGTCATTTTCAGGTACTTCAGAATATTCTTGACCGCCACCCAGTGTTCCACTCCTGGTTCACTTTGAAATCAACCTGCCATACTTATGGCCTGGCTGACGTCTGGTCTTGTGCACAGCATTGCAGACATGATAGACCCTATGGCTAAAGCATAGGGGATGGTACTCATCTTTTCTCTATCTTCCGCAGTTACTGGACACTTAGTCTTACTCAACTTTATACCTTGTAACACTCGCAAGAATGCCTTCTTGGACTACTCCATTTTGAACTTCTTCAAAACTTTATCAAGGTATGTACTTTGTGAAAGTCCTGTTAGGCTCCTCGATCATCCATATAGATCTTAACGCCTAATATGTAAGGAGCTTCTCCTAGGTCTTTCATTCAAAAACATTTGTTCAAGTAATCATGTACGCTCTCGAAAAACTCCACATTGTTTCCAGTCAGCAATATGTCATCCACATATAATATTAGAAACGCTCCAGAGCTCCCACTCACTTTTTTGTAAATACAAGATTCTCCAACAACTTGTATAAACCCAAATGCCTTGATCACCTCATCATCCGGGACTCCGAACAACCTTCGGTCACCAACACCTATAACTCAACTATAGCAAAACTTCACTGAACCTTAAGTGTGCAGACCCTGCGGGTTCGAGAACCATGCACACATGACCTAAGACACTCCCCGGTCAATATCCAACAGTGGCACCTGGATGTCCATATTGGATCCTACATATTCTACGAAGATCTTAGCGGTTGAACCTCTGTGCCAAGGATTCCTATAATCTCGTATATCATTTCATGTGTTCTTCGGTATGTTACTTGCCCGAGATTTGATCGTCGGTATCCCTATACCTATTTCAATTTCGTTACTGTCAAGTCTCTTTACTCGTTCCGTGATACAAGATCCCGTGACTAACACATTAGCCACATTGCTTGCAAGGCTTATATGTGATGTTGTATTACCGAGTGGGCCCCGAGATACCTCTCCGTCACACGGAGTGACAATGCCAATTCTTGATCCATGCTAACTCAACGGACACCTTCAGACATACCTGTAGAGCACCTTTATAGTCACCCAGTAACATTGCAATGTTTGATACACACAAGGCATTCCTCCGGTGTTAGTGAGTTACATGATCTCATGGTCATAAGAATGAATACTTGACACGCAGAAAACAATAGCAACAAAATGACACGATCACATGCTAAGTTTATAGTTTGGGTCTTGTCCATCACATCATTCTCCTAATGATGTGATCCATTCATCAACTGACAACACTTGCATATGGTCAGAAAACCTTAACCAGCCTTGATCAACTGGCCAGTCAACTAGAGTCTTACTAGGGACATTGTTTTGTCTATATATCCACACATGTATCTATGCTTTCATTCAATACAAATATAGCATGGATAATAAACAATTATCTCGAAACAGGAAATATAATAATAACTATTTTATCATTGCTTCTAGGGCATATTTCCAACAGCCGCCATCGCACGAGGCGGCCGGGAGGGAGTCCCGTTGCACCAAACAACGCCACGAAACGGGTCGCGGCACGCGGGCCCTCCGCCACCGTGCCATGCGGCCGATACTTTTATGACTACGTGGAATTCTGCGCTGACGGCACAGATTCTCATGCGAAATGCTCCCATTCCACCGATGAAACATTAACGAAATCGCTCCTTATATCCTGCTCGCTCCCACTGGCGCAACACCTCTCTTCTCTTTCTCTCTTTTCTGTTCTCTCTTCTCTTTGTCTCTTCTCTCTTCTCTCTTCTCTCTGGCTAAGGAACACACTCCTCTCCTCGCTTTGATTGAAGATTTCTGATCTTTTGGGTTGGATTTTAAGTATGTTGCGGTTGAAAAAAAGATAGATCAATTCATTTTCGTAGTTTTTTTTCGCATGCACGAAAATTTTAGTCTATTTGATTAGTTTTACAAGTATGTTTTTTTCTGATTATTTAGACTATAATTTATCACTTTTGTAGTCATTTTACATAATAGACGCATCATTGTGTGTAATTAGTATTTTTGTTAAACATGTTGTAATATGACTGGTGATAGTTTGTGTGAATATTTGTGTCCATTTTCGTAGGTTATGTTCGCATGCATGAATATTTTTATTTATGTGAGATATGTTTATGCATGCAATATGTATTTAAAAACTTTTCGAAGCATGAAAAATTATGTTTGTAATATATTTGTTCATGTGACAATAGGTCGAAATTGCTGATATTTTACCGGTGATCTGTTCATGCTGCCGCATATTTTGTATTCGGAAGGAGATCTTTATTAAACCGTAGGTATGGATGACATATTGTAATTTATCTTATATCTTTTTGTTCATGTATAGCTGGAAAAATTGTACAATATAAATTATTATATGTATATGTGCAGTTGTTTGTGAATATTTATCAAATTGTTATATGTTAATAAATGAATGTTATTGGATGTTATACAATATAAATATAATAATATGATTTTGGCAGCAGGAATAAATTATGTGTGTAATGTTTTTGTTCATGTGATAATAGGTCGAATTCGCTGATATTTTACTCGTGATATGTTCATGCTGCCGCATATTTTGCACTCGGAACGATATCTTTATTAAACGAGAGGTATGAATGACATACTGTATTTTATCTTGTAATTTTGTTGTAGATGTAGTGTTGCGAAAAATGATACAATATAAATTATTATACGTAGATGTACAGTCGTTTGTAAATATTTGTCAAATTGTTATATGTAAATAAACGATTATTATTGGATGTTATTACAATATAAATATAATAATATGATTTTGAACGGTCTAACGATGTAAATATGGCTGTTTGTTAGGTACTATGGAAAATTTGTTAGTGTTCTATGGGGACATCGTATGTGACGGTCCTTCTGGTGTGGATGTGTCTAGGTATAGGATGATTACGATTGTAGTGAGAGACATGGTTAATGTAGGATATGGGGCAGTCATAAGGTGCATCCGAGCGGTGTTTGGTTCACCGATGGATGGAAAACAAATTACCATGGAGGCTTTCGTGGTTGAGGAAGGAAATCGTTGGGTTCTGCGACGGGTTACTGGTGAAAAAGCATGGGAGTCGTACATGCGGTTTGCAAGCAATTCAAATAACTCCATGTTTTGACAACCTATTTTTTATGTGGAATTCATTTCTACCACTGATGTCGCTGAGTGCAGTAGCGGGGGCGGTGAGGCCAAATTGGCCATTACTGTAGCCCCCAACGCCGGCCCATCGGAACCAATAGGTGGCCAACAAGTGTATGACATAGGATATTGGTCTGCGGTCGTTGACATGAGCGAACCTTGTCGGGGATCGTAGTAATTTCAAAATGTTCCTACGCCATACAAGGATCTATCTATGGAGAAACCAGCAGCGAGAGAGGTTGTAGAGCATCTTCATACCTTTGAAGATCGCTAAGCGGAAGCGTTACTATGAACGCGGTCGATGGAGTCGTACTCGCAGTGATTCAGATCGCGATGGATTCTGATCTATGTGCCGAATCGCGGCACCTCCACGTTCAACACACGTACAGCCCGGTGATGTGTCCTCCTTGTTGATCCAGCAAGGAGAGAAGAGAAGTTGAGGGAGAGCTCTGGCAGCATGACAGTGTGGTGGCGATGGAGCTATGTGGTTCTCCGGCAGGGCTTCGCCAAGCGCTGCGGAGGACGAGGAGGACGAAGAGTAGGGCTGCGCTGTGGGAGATGAATTGTGTGTCTCCAAAAGGCCAAAACCCTCCACCATATATAGGAGGAGGGAGAGGGAGGCTGCCTTGGCCTCTCCTCCAAGGATGAGGAGCTTCGGCCGAAGCTAGGGAGGAGTCCACCTCCCACAAGGGAGGCGGACTACCTTCGTAGGACTCTTCTTCCTTTTCCTTTTAAGCCTTTTGCCTTATCTCCTCTATCACTATGCGCATAGGCCTTTAGGGAAGGCCTTGGCCAGCCCGATAAGGGCTGGTCTACCTCCTCTAACATCCCATGCACCTCTTTGGTCGTCACACCCCTCCCGGGGGTCCTCCGGCACCCTCCCGGCAATCCCGTTACACTACCGATGAGCTCGAAACTTTTCCGGCAACCAAAACAGGACCTCCTATATATCAATCTTTACCTCCGGACCATTTCGGAGCTCCTCGTGACGTCCGATATCTCATCCGGGACTCTGAACAACCTTCGGTAACCACATACCATTCTATTTACAACTCTAACGTCATCGAACCTTAAGTGTGTAGACCCTATGGGTTCGGGAGACATGCAGACATGACCGAGACATCACTCCATCCAATAACCAATATCAGGGTCTGGATATCCATGTTGGTTCCCACATGTTCCATGATGATCTCATCGGATGAACCACGATGTCAAGGATTCAATCAATACCGTACGCAATTCTCTTTGTCTATCGGTATGATACTTGCCCGAGATTCGATCATCGGTATTCCTATACCTTGTTCAATATCATTACCGGCAAGTCTCTTTACTCGTTCCGTAACACATCATCCCGTGACTAACTCCTTAGTCACACTGAGCTCGGTATGATGATGGATTACCGAGTGGTCCTAGAGATACCTCTCCGTCACACGGAGTGACAAATCCCGGCCTCGATTCGTACAACCCAACATACACTTTCGGAGATGCCCGTAGTGCACCTTTATAATCACCCAGTTACTTTGTGATGTTTGGTACACCCAAAGCACTCCTACGATATCCGGGAGTTGCACAATCTTACAGTCTAAGGAAATGATACTTGACATTAGAAAAGCTTTAGCAGACGAACAACACGATCTAGTGCTATGCTTAGGATTGGGTCTTGTCCATCACATCATTCCGCAATGATGTGATCCCGTTATCGATGACATCCAATGTCCATGATCAACAAACCATGATCATCTATTGATCAACGAGCTATCCAACTAGAGGCTCACTAGGGACACATTGTGATCTATATATTCACACATGTATTACGGTTTCCGATTAATACAATTATAGCATGAACAATAGATAATTATCTTGAACTAGGAAATATAATAATAACCACTTTATTATTGCCTCTAGGGCATATTTCCAACAGTCTCCCACTTGCACTAGAGTCAATAATCTTGTTACATTATGATGAATCAAACACCCATGGAGTTTTGGTGTTGATCATGCTTTGCCCGTGGAAGAGGTTTAGTCAACGGGTCTGCGACATTCAGATCTGTATGTACTTTACAAATATCTATATCTCCATCCTGGATGTATCCACGTTTAGAGTTGAAGCGGCGCTTGATGTGCTTGGTCTTCTTGTGAAACATGCTCCAGTGTTGTCACAGAAAAGAGTCATCGGGTCGGACGCACTTGGAATCACTCCTAGGTCAGTGATGAACTCCTTCATCCAGACTCCTTCGTGTGCTGCTTTCGAAGAAGCTATGTACTCCGCTTCACATGTAGATGCCGCCACGACTCTTTGCTTGCAACTGCACCAGCTCACTGCCCCATTATTCAAAATGTACACATATCCGGTTGGTGACTTGGAGTCATCGGGATCTGTGTCGAAGCTAGCATCGACGTAACCCTTTACGACGAGCTCTTCCGCACCTCCATAAACGAGACACATATCTTTAGCTCTTTTCATGTACTTAAGGATATTCTTGACTGTTTTCCAGTGATCCACTCCTGGATCACTATGGTACCTCCCTACCAAAATTATGGCAAGGTTCACATCAGGTCTGGTACACATCATGGCATACATAATAGAGCATATGGCTGAAGCATAGGGGATGGTACTCATCTTGTCTATATCTTGTGATGTGGTCGGTCGTTGAGTCGCACTCAACCTCACACCTTGCAATACAGGCAAGAATCCCTTCTTTCCCTTCTCCATATTGAACTTCTTCAATATCTTGTCAAGGTATGTGCTTTGTGAAAGACCTATGAGGCGTCTCGATCTATCTCTATAGATCTTGATGCCTAATATGTAAGCAGCTTCTCCAAGGTCCTTCATTGAAAGACTCTTATTCAAATAGTCCTTTATGCTTTCCAATAGTTCTATATCATTTCCCATCAACAATATGTCATCCACATATAATATGAGAAATGCTACAGAGCTCCCACTCACTTTCTTGTAAATACAAGATTCTCCATAAGTCTGTATAAACCCAAACGCTTTGATCACCTCATCAAAGCGAATGTTCCAACTCCGAGGTGCTTGCACCAGCCCATAGATGGAGCGTTGGAGCTTGCATACCTTGTTAGCATTGCTAGGATCGACAAAACCTTCCGGATGTATCATATACAATTCTTCTTTAAGAAAGTCGTTCAGGAATGTTGTTTTGACGTCCATTTGCCAGATTTCATAATCATAGAATGCGACAATTGCTAACAAGATTTGGACCGACTTCAGCATCGCTATGGGTGAGAAGGTCTCATGATAGTCAATTCCTTGAAATTGTTCATAACACTTAGGGACAAGTCGAGCCTTATAGAGGGTCACATTCGCGTTAGTCTTCTTCTTCTTGAACCATCCGCGTCAGTCTTCTTCTTGAAGATCCATCCACGTTAGTGTTCTTCTTGAAGATCCATTTATTTTCTATGGCTCGTCGATCATCGGGCAAGTCCACCAAAGTCCATACTTTGTTCTCATACATGGATCCTATCTTGGATTTCATGGCCTCAAGCCCTTTTTATTGGAATCCGGGCCCGCCATCTCTTCTTCATATTTTGAAGGTTCACTATTGTCCAACAACATGATTTCCATGACACGGTTGACGTACCATTCTGGTGTGGAACATACCCTTGTCGACCTTCGAGGTTCGATAGCAACTTGATCAGAAGTTTCATGATCATCATCATTAACTTCATCTCTAGCCGGTGCAGGCGCCACAGAAACATCTTCTTGAGCTGCGCTACTCTCCGGTTCGAGAGGAGGTACAATTACCTGATCAAGTTATATTTTCCTCCCACTTATTTCTTTCGAGAGAAACTCTTTCTCTAGAATGGATTCGTTCCTAGCAACAAAGATCTTGCCATCGGATCGAAGAAAGAAGGTGTACCCAATAGTTTCCTTATGGTATCCTATGAAGATGCATTTTTCACTTTGGGTTTGAGCTTTTCTGGTTGAAGTTTCTTCACATAAGCATCACAGCCCCAAACTTTCAGAAACGACAGATCAGGTTTCTTGCCAAAATATAATTCATACGGTGTTGTCTCAACAGATTTAGACGATGCCCTATTTAAAGTGAATGCGGAAGTTTCCAATGCATATCCCCAAAATTATAGTGGTTAATCGGTAAGAGACATCATAGATCGCACCATATCCAATAAAGTCCGATTACAATGTTCAAACACACCGTTACGCTACGGTGTGCCAGGCGGCGTGAGTTGTGAAACAATTCCACATTTCCTTAGGTGCGTGTCAAACTCGTGACTCAAATATTCTCCTCCACGATGAGATCCTAGAAACTTTATTTTCATGTCACGTTGATTCTCCGCCTCATTCTGAAATTCCTTAAACTTTATAAAGGTTTCAGACTTGTGCTTCATTAAGTATACATACCCATATCTACTCAAATCATCGGTGAGGGTGAGAACATAACGATAGCCTCCGCGAGCTTCAACACTCATTGGACTGCATACATCGGTATGTATTATTTCCAATAAGTTGGTTGCTCGCTCCATTATTCCGGAAAATGGTGTCTTGGTCATCTTACCCATGAGGCACGGCTCGCATGTGTCAAATGATTCAAAATCAAGAGACTCCAAAAGTCCATCACTATGGAGTTTCTTCATGCGCTTTACACCGATATGACCAAGGCGGCAGTGCCACAAGTATGTGGGACTATCATTAACAACCTTACATCTTTTAGCACTCACACTATGAATATGTGTATCATCACAATCGAGATTCATTAGGAATAAAACATTTACTAGTGGGGCATGACCATAAAACATACCACTCATATAAATAGAACAACCATTATTCTCAGATTTAAATGAGTAGCCATCTTGCATCAAGCGAGATCCCGATACACTGTTCATGCTTAAAGCTGGTACTAAATAACAATTATTAAGGTTTATAACTAATCTCGAAGGTAGATGTAGAGGTAGCGTGCCGACGGTTATCACATCGACCTTGGAACCATTCCCGACGTGCATCGTCACCTCATCCTTAGCCAGCCTACGCTTGTTCCGTAGTTCCTTCTTAGAGTTGCAAATGTGAGAAGAGCACCGGTATCAAAGACCTAGGAGCTACTACGAGCGCTGGTAAGGTACACATCAATAACAAGTATATCACATATACCTTTGACGTTGTCGGCCTTCTTGTCTGCTAAGTACTTGGGGCAATTCCGCTTCCGGTGACCCGTTCCCTTGCAGTAGTAGCAGTCAGTGTAGTGCCCCAGATGTAAACCTTGCCTTATTTGGAACCTATTGCATGTGGGTCCAACTTGTCAGAGTTTTGATGATATCAATGTGCCATGACCTTATGTGGTGTCCCTTGTTTTTTCCTTCCTTCCCATGCATGCATGCATAGCATACCATTGCATGCCCTTGTCTTGTGTTGTTGCCAGATGATCTAAGCATTTCATGTGGTGGTGGTAATCTTGTGGTTGCACCTTGTGATGCCTTGTGATGATGTTGTGGTGTATAGTTTATGTGGGGTGTGCATGTGATAGGATATGTTTGGGTTTCAAAACCATCTCCACCCCTCCTCTCAAATTCTCCTATGTCAAGATTCTCTTCTCCCTTCCCTCTTTTAAATATGCCCATGATTTAGTGTATTTTGTGGAGGATGCCAAGATGTGTTTTGTTGTTTTGTTTCTTATTTTTAAAGGGTGCCAATAAATCCAAAACAGTAAATAAATTGCTGTTTTGTATTTAATCAAATTGCTCCAAATATTTCTTTTCTATTTATTTCAAATAGGTCATAATTCCTTATGACCAGGGGCATTTTTGTTTTGATTTTTACCCCCAACAGAATTGCCAGTGGTTTTAAATCCTTTTCGGTGTTTGTTTTAAATAAACAAAAACCCCTCAGGGCCCCCTCCTCTATCTATCTCCAGTGGCAAAGCCGCCGCACGGCCCAGCCCATCGCCACCCCATCTCACGAGCGCGGTGCGTCGTCCTCCTCCCTTTCCAGCGAGGCAGGCGGCCCCACCTGTCATCCTCTCTATCCCTCCCCTCTGCTCCACCGAGAGGAGCGGCAGCACATGGCCGACGGCACGCTCTCGCCTCCTCCTCTCGCGCTTTATAACCCATTGGCATCCGTGGAGACCCTCTAGGGTTCCTCCCCGCCACCGCAACGTCCAAATCCCGATACCCCTCTCTCTCTATCGTCGCAGCAAGGTGAGGAGTGCTCGGGTTCGCCATGGCCGACGGGTAGGAGTTCGTCGCCGCCGTCGATCTACTTCCCCTACCTCCTCTACGATGGCACCAGCAGATCGAGGACGCCTCTAGGAGTCCGTTCCCGGTGCAAGATCGACCTCCCCCGCGCTGCGTCCACTGCTTCCCGGCGGCGCATCCCCTCCGACGAGAAGCTTCCCCGACGGCCTTCTTCCACTACTTCCTCCACGAGCCGCTCCCTCCTCGACTCGTACGCGAGGTAGTGCTCCTTCCTTCTTCCTCCCTGTCCCAGATCGGGTGCAGTAGCAGTAGGATCGAAGCATGCTTGCTCTCTGTCAACGGCGCCGCCGCTCGCCGTCGTCGCGCCGTTGTAGAGTTCCTCGGGCGTAGTTAGTTAGTGAAATGAGCTCGTGCGTGTGTGGGCTTCCTCCCCTCCACGAGCCGTTGATCGATTTGAACCATGTCGCCGGCGAGGGCCTTCCCCTGTTCCGGTCTGCCGTCGGTAGTAGATCAGCAGAGAGACCTCCTTCAGTTGTTTCGTTGCGTGTGTTAGATCAGACTCCGTAGCGTAGCCCAGTGGTATGTGTCCTGTTGTGCCTGATGCGAGGTGCTGGGTTCGATCCCCCCCCCTCAGCACCTTTTTTTTCTTTGATTTTTCAGCACAGTTACTGCAAGGTAGCCTTACCTTGCCTGACCCCTCTATTCTATCGAAAGGATGACAGTAGCAGAGTGGTAGGGGGAAGTTTGTTGCACCAGTGGGTACTGGGTTCGAATCCCAGGAAGCCCTCCTTTTGTTTTTCTCTTTTTGCTGCAATTTTACTTCCTTCTTTGTTGTTGTTGTTCTTGTGACAAAAGCATAGGTGGCAATGACATTTTCTTTATTTTTCCTTGCTGTTATATTTGTGCTAGATGTTGTAGTGTGTGTGGATGTGCTTGGGAGAGGTGCATGCGTGTGTGAGGGCATACATATGGGGTTAGCTTTACATGTTGTGTGTGTATGGTGGTGCTTCCTAGTAGTTGATCCTAGGTGATGATAGCAAGTGTAGTGGTAGCATGTGTAGGTTCTTCATTATTGTAGGTACTAGCATTTGATGTTGCACTAGGTTGGGTGTGTATAAGTATAGTAGATCTTGTTCTAGTGATGGTTGCTTTGATTACATGTGTAAGTTTGTGGAGTTGATCTTGAGCATGATGTGCTTGAGAGTGATGTGGACTAGGTGTGTGTGTGAGTAGCATCCCACCTTTGCAAGCAAGTCTTGTACCTCCACATGACCATATGTGAGAGGGCATGGTATATTGTTTGTGTGGGAAGCTTAGTAGAAGGGGTTGTCAAGTTGATGTGCATGACACAAACATGGGGTTCAAACCCCCATGTCACTTTGTCATTGTGCACATGAGCTCAACCTTTGTAGTTGTTGTTATAGTGGAACTACATGAAATGATGCCTATTCACTAGGCATGATTTGGAGTAGTTTCCTCTCCCTTAATTTGTGGTCACTTGTTCCAAGTAAGTGACCACATATTATATATGATTTTGGGGTAGAATCTCCCAAGGAATCCAGTGGTGAAGTTAGTTTTTCCATTAGGATACTTTATGGAGTTGACATAGTCAGATTTGTTGCAAGTTTGCTCTTTGTTTCCATGAAATAGGTGGAGCCCAAGGGCATGCGTTTTTGTGTGGTAATAGTAGGGGTTTTGCTCTACACCATAGTGGTGTCATTTTTCACTTGGAGTTATTTGTGTGCAAACTATGCCTAGACAAAGTGGGCATGTGGCTGAAAAAGTCCAGCTTAGTGAAATCTGGAATTTCACTAAGTCTGAGAATCTGGAAACATTTTCTTCTCATGTAGATGAGGTTGTGCTGGTCATTGTGTTGGGAACTGGCCTTAGTTCAGTGCTAGGATTTTGAACCTGATATGTTTGTGAAGCTCCCTGTGAAATTTCATATCATTTGGATCCCTGTAGATTATTTTTTGATTGCTGTCAAAAAGATTCAGAACAAAGACAGAAAGTCAGGTGCAGGAATTTTCACTAAGTCCCTGAGATCTGATGGTTTTGTGAAAGTTTGTGGCCTTGTATCTTCTAGAGTTTAATTACTTTTGGGGTGATTCTTGCTAGTGCTTGTAGTGTTCTTGGTTGGCTACAGCCACATATATTATATGTCCTATTTGGAGGGCTGTAGCTATGTTGCATGTAGCTCACAGAGAGCTAAGATGCAGATTATGGCAGATTGTGTAGTATAGTCATTTTGATGATTGTGGGTGATTAGTTGATGTTGTGGTGTTCTTCCTTGCTCCAATCCATTCATGTTGGGTTGTTATATGTCTTGGCAACCTGGGAATACCAGATTTGTGCCAATTGAGTGTGTGGTGTTGATTCTTCCACGTAGAGCTTCATATCTTGTTTCGTTGATTCCCGTTGATGCGTAGCTCCGTTTGCAATGTTCTTTATATGGTTTTGCATCGTTTTCACGAGCCTCATATGTTCATGCCATTCTCATGCATGTAAAAATAGCTTAGTGTACAGTTCTGTCTAGAAACTTATAGTAGTTTCTTTTGCTTGTGCTAGTGATAGAAATAGTGATGCATGCTAATTTTTCATCTCATGCATCATGTGTTTGTTGCATCTTGTGGTGCTTCTGTTCATTGGTTGTTATTCTTATGTTGGGTAGCACCAGGATCGGAGAATGAACACGTGGAGGCAGGAGAGTACGTGCAGGACGAACCAGAACCATTCCAAGCTGAGGATATCACAGGCAAGATGATATGACCTTGATCCCATATCTAGACTTGTTATGCTAGTTTGTGTTTCCATGTCATATTGCTCGCTGCCTACCACTGAATTAAATTGCCTCTTGTTATGCCATGAACCCAAACACTGATCCCTTCCTAGCAAACTTGATTGGCTAAGTAGGCTTGCTCAGCTACTAATGTTAGCGTTGCTAGATGCAGGTGCTTTGGCTCATGTGAAACCATGAGCTTGATATCATTATCTTAAATTTTGTTATTTTAATTAATGCACCTATACACTTGGTAAATTATGGAAGGCCTAGCCTTTTGCCGGGTGCTTTGTTTCGTTATTGCCGCCTTAGTTACCGGTTACCGGTGTTTGATTCCATATTGATCGCTCCTAACACGTTCGGGGTTGTTATGGGGACCCCCTCGATAAATAGCGTAGTGCTAAGGCTCGTCCGGCAGGACCCAACATTGGTTTTATTTGCTAATCACCTAATAACCTGCATAGGGAATAGCTACCCCGAGGATTTTAATCAACAACCCGGTCCAGTGCTCCTCATGAGTGTTGGTCCAATCACCCAGCAGTCGGCAAGACCACCCCAAGGAAACTTGAGGTTTGGTCCTTGTCCACTTTGCAGAGACGGTGTTGTCCTGAGACTGAGATACGCGGCTCTTATCGGGTTGTCGACACACCGGGAGGTCCTGCTAGCCTTGCCTTACCTTAGCGGTATATCTTGCGTATAGGAATCCCAGTGAAGCTTTGGTTTCCCCCAGAGTTGAGGTTTTCCTCTAAGGAATCCGACGAGATCACGAGATTCGTGATAGAGGATGCCTTTGCGGCCTGTGTACGTTTCTGATGGACTAGTTGGAGCACCCCTGCAGGGTTTAATCTTTCGGAAAGCTGTGCCCGCAGTTATGTGGCAACTTGGGGTATTTTGTTAACATCCGGTATTATAAAACTTAAACATAAGCTAATAAAATTGCCAACTGTGTGTGTAACCGTGACTGTCCCCCTCGAAGATCTCTCTTCGATCGGGAACACGGTGGGGTTATGTATGCCGTAGGTAGGTGTTCAGGATCACTTAGTGATCAAGTAATCACGACCGCTAGTGTAGACCACCTTCATATTTGTTTTACGTAAGTTAGCCACTAAATCAAGCTTAGGATGCAGCATGACATAAGTTAGACACTTCACCCTTATCCTACCTAATAACATGACTAGTTCTGGCACCAAGGTCTTAGATTGCTTAGTCCCCGTGGCTCACGGATTCCTCCAAAACTCCCAACAGGTACAGGTACCCCAGAGACAGAGGATCCCGAGGGCACCTAGCTGGCGTGGCAGTACGACGAGGAGACAGACCGCCTCTACGTGAACTATCCAGAGGACTGAGGCGTGGTCGTGATCGTGGGCCTGCAGGGAGGGTAGCATAGCATTTTCATGTTTTGTAGTCCGTAGCGGAACTACCTTGATTGTATCTGTGATGTACTCTGAGATATTAATGAGAAGACAGTTGAATCCCGAATTGTCTACTTTTATTATTATTTGTGTTATGTTACTTTCTTGTGAAACGCTTAGATGCGCTTCTTTCCTATTCGGGGGCCTCGACCCCCAGATCAAAAAGGACCGCATCTTGGTCGTTACACTCAGTCTCACGCATAGGTCCTTTCTTTGACTTCTTCCCAGAAACTGACTTACCGGGCACGGCAACAGCTTTGCCGTCTTTCTTGAAGCTTTTCTTACCCTTGCCCTTCTTGAAACTGGTGGTCTTATTGACCATCAACACTTGATGCTCTTTCTTGATTTCTACCTCCGCGGATTTCAGCATTGAATACAAGTCAGGAATAGTCTTTTCCATCCCTTGCATGTTGTAATTCATCACAAAGACTTTATAGCTAGGTGGAAGCGACTGGAGGATTCTGTCAATGACCACATCATCCGGAAGTTCAACTCCCACCTAAGTCAAGCGGTTGTGCAACCCAGACATTCTAAGTATGTGCTCACTGACAAAATTGTGCTCCTCCATCTTATAGCTAAAGAACTTGTCACAGACTTCATATCTCTCGACCCGGGAATGAGCTTGAAAAACAAGTTTCAGCTCCTCAAACATCTCATATGCTCCGTGTTGCTCAAAACGCCTTTGGAGCCCCGGTTCTAAACTGTAAAGCATGCCGCACTGAACGAGAGAGTAGTCATCACTCCGCGACTACCAGGCGTTCCTAGCGTCTTGGTCTGTCGCGGGAACGGGAGGATCACCTAGCGGTGCATCAAGGACATATTCCTTCTTGGAAGCCATGAGGATGAGCTTTAAGTTACGAGCCGAGTCCGTATAGTTGCTCACATCGTCTCTGATCTTGGTTTTCTCTAGGAACGCGTTGAAGTTGAATGGGAGATTTGCGTTGGCCATTGGATCTACAATATTTGTAAAGACACTTTTATACTAAGTTCATGATAATTAAGTTCATATAATCAAATTACTAATGAACTCCCACTTAGATTGACATCCCTCTAGTCATCCAAGTGACACATGATCCACGTCGACTAGCCCGTGTCCGATCATCACGTGAGACGGACTAGTCATCAATGGAGAGCATCTCTATGCTGATCGTATCAACCATACGACTCATGTTTGACCTTTCGGAGTCCTGTATTAGAGGCCATGTCTGTACATGCTAGGCTCATCCAGTCAACCTAAGTGTTCTGCGTGTGTAAACTGGCTTACACTCGTTGTATGCGAACGTTAGAATCTATCACACCCGATCAACATGTGGTGCTTCGAAACAACGAACCTTCGCAATGGTGCACACTTAGGGGAATAGATATCTCAAAATTTTAATGAGGGGTCATCTTATTTTTGCTACCATCGTTCTAAGCAATAAGATGTAAAACATGATAAACATCACATGCAATCATATAGTGACATGATATGGCCAATATCATCTTGCTCCTTTGATCACCATCTTCGGGGCACCATGATCATCATCGTCACCGGCATGACACCATGATCTCCATCATTGTGTCATCGCGAAGTTGTCACGCCAATCTGTTACTTCTACTACTATAGCTAACGTTTAGCAATAAAGTAAAGTAATCACATGGCATTTCATCTCATACAATAAATTAAGACAACTCCTATGGCTCCTGCCGGTTGTTATACTCATCGACATGCAAGTCATGAATCCTATTACAAGAACATGATCAATCTCATACATCACATATGTAACATCACATCCTTTTTAGCCATATCACATCACATAGCATACCCTGCAAAAACAAGTTAGCCGTCCTCTAATTGTTGTTGCAAGTTTTACGTGGTTGATTTGGGTTTCTAGCAAGAACGTTTCTTACCTATGTGATAGCCACAATGTTGATATGTCAATGATATTTACCCTTCATAAAGACTCTCTTCGTCGAATCCGATCCGACTAAAGTGGGAGAGACATACACCCGCTAGCCACCTTATGCACCAAGTGCATGTCGCGCGGTGGAACTAGTCTCACGTAAGCGTACGTGTAAATTCGGTCCTGGCTGCTTCATCCCACGATGTTGTCGAATCAAGATAAGACTAGTAACGGCAAGAAAAGTGACAAATCAGCGCCCACAACTTTTGTGTTCTACTCGTGCATAGAATCTACGCATAGAACCTTGGCTCGGATGCCACTACCGGGGATCGTAGTAATTTTAATATTTTCCAACGCCATACAAGGATCTATCTATGGAGAAACCAGTAGCAAGAGAGGTTGTAGAGAATCTTCATACCTTTGAAGATCGCTAAGCGGAAGCTTTACTATGAACGCGGTTGATGGAGTCGTACTCGCAGCGATTCAGATCGCGGTGGATTTCGATCTATGTGTCGAATCGCGGCACCTCGTGTTCAACACACGTACATCCCGATGACGTCTCCTCCTTCTTGATCCATCAAGGAGAGAGGAGAAGTTGAGGGAGAGCTCCGGCAACACGACGGCATGGTGGCGGTGGAGCTACGTGGTTCTCCGGCACGGCTTCACCAAGCGTTGCGGAGGACGAGGAGGAGGAGGAGTAGGGCTGCGCCGTGGAGATGAATTGTGTGTCTCCAAAAGGCCAAAACCATCCACTATATATACGAGGAGGAAGAGGGAGGCTTCCTTAGCCCCTCCTCCAAGGAGGAGGAGCTTCGGCCGAAGCTAGGGAGGAGTCCACCTCCCACAAGGGAGGTGGACTACCTTGGTAGGACTCTTCCTCCTTTTTTCTTTTAAGCCTTTTGCTTTATGTCCTCTATCCCTATGCGCATAGGCCTTTAGGGAAGGCCTTGGCCAGCCCAATAAGGGCTGGTCCACCTCCTATAAGAGCCCATGCACCTCTCTGGTCGTCACATCCCTCCCGGGGGTCCTCCGGCACCCTCCCGGCACTCCCGGTACACTACCAACGAGCTCGAAAATTTTCCGGCGTCCAAAATAGGACTTCCTATATATCAATCTTTACCTACGGGCCATTCCGGAGCTCCTCGTGACGTCTGGGATCTCATACAAGACTCCAAACAACCTTCAGTAACCACGTACCATTCTCTTTACAACTCTAGCGTCATCGAACCTTAAGTGTGTAGACCCTACGGGTTCGGGAGACATGCAGACATGACTGAGACATCTCTCCGGCCAATAACCAACAGCGGGGTCTAGATATCCATGCTGGTTCCCACATGTTCCACGATGATCTCATCGGATGAACCACGATGTCAAGGATTCAATCAATCCCGTACGCAGTTCCCTTTGTCTATTGGTATGATACTTGCCCCAGATACGATCATCGGTATTCCTATACCTTGTTCAATCTCATTACTGGCAAGTCTCTTTACTCGTTCCGTAACACATCATCCCCTGACTAACTCCTTAGTCACACTGAGCTCAGTATGATGATGGATTACTGAGTGGGCCCAGAAATACCTCTCCGTCACACGGAGTGACAAATCCCGGTCTCAATTCATACAACCCAACAGACACTTTCAGAGATGTTCGTAGTGCACCTTTATAATCACCCAGTTACGTTGTGATGTTTGGTACACCCAAAGAACTCCTACGGTATCCGGGAGTTGCACAACCTCACGGCCTAAGGAAATGATACTTGACATTAGAAAAGCTTTAGCAGACGAACAACACGATCTAGTGCTACGCTTAGGATTGGGTCTTGTCCATCACATCATTCCCCAATGATGTGATCCCGTTATCAATGACATCCAATGTCCATGATCAAGAAATCATGATCATCTATTGATAAACAATCTAGCCAACTAGAGGCTCACTAGTGACACATTGTGATCTATATATTCACACATGTATTACGGTTTCCGGTTAATACAATTATAACATGAACAATAGACAATTATCTTGAACTAGGAAATATAATAATAGCCACTTTATTATTGCCTCTAGGTCATATTTCCAACAAACATGTGGAGGGATTGCTGGAGGCGCTAGATGATGACAATGATGGTCATTCTTGTGCCTCTTCGGAATCAGATGATGATGAAGTTGTTCCTCCTGAGAAGGCGGTGGCCGCACCAATGAACCCAGAGTTTTTACAGGTTATGAGCATCACCAATGAATTTCACTATGTTGCTGGCCTAGAAGCGGAATGTCTAGCCGTTGGGCAGATATTCCCAGATAAGAAATCTGCTTACCAAGCAATAAATAGCTATGCGATTGCCATACACCGACACCATAGAGTGAATCAGTCTAATAAAAAGGAGTTGAAGGTCATATGCATCCATCGCGAAGCGGGTTGCCGCGGAAGAGTTATTACTCGTCCATTGTCCGGGGTATGTCATCCATGGCATGTCACAAAAATAGAGCAACATGGCTGTGAGCAAACCGGCACTCTTTCACAGCACCACAATGTGACTGTAGAATATGTGCCACACATCATGCAAACGACTGTACAGGAAAGTCTTAATATTAGTATTAGGGCTTTGCAGGCAACTGCATCCGATCTGATTGGCTTCCCTGTCAGCTACAGCAATGCTAGGCGTGCAAAGGAAAAGATATTCCAGAGGATGTACGGAACCTATGAGGAGGCGTACTGTTTTGCCCCCAGAATGTTGCATCAGATAGAAGTTGCCAACAGGGGGTCTCAAGTTTTCTGGAAAGAACGTCCAAATCCATTGCAGCCGGAGGAGAAAATCCTGGACCGCTTATTCCGTGCATTCACCCAGACTATACAAACATTCAAGCATTGTCGACCGGTTTTATCAATTGATGGTACATTTCTCACTGGAAAGTATAAGGGCACACTCTTAGTGTCGATTGCAGCTGATGCAAGCAATCAACTTCTTCCTATTGCCTATGCACTAGTCGAGAGCAAAAACAAACATAGTTGGTTGTGGTTCCTGGGTTGCCTGAAGATGGTGGGTCGTCAAACATTGGGAAGGGGTTTGCATCATCTCTGATCGCAACACTGGACTATTAAGCACACTCGACATAAGTAAGGATTCACAAGATCTAGATTGGGGGTGGCCGGATCTGGAGACAAGGTGGTGCATGAGGCATTTGGCAGCTAATTTTTATTCCAAATTCAAGAACAAAGATTGCTTCAAGCTATTCAATAGGATGTGCATACAGAAAACTGAAGCCAAAATGAATGCTATCTGGGCAGGTATCAATGGTGAGATCGAGCGTGCATCCCTCCTAGAGAGAGAAGACAGGAGGGGTCGTCGGACAACAATAAATTTGAGCCAGTGGATCAGCGAGAATTGTCCCCATTTGTACAAGTGGGCGCAATGTCACGACAGTGGTGCTTGGTAGGGTATAATGACAAGCAACATGTCAGAGGTGTACAATGGTGTTCTTAAAGGGGTGAGGTCCCTACCTATCACAACACTAATTGATGAAACTTGGAACCGGACTGTGTCATACTTTGCAGACAAAGTCAGCATCGCGAAGGCACAAGTTGAATTGAACAAGCCCTGGTCTGAGAATATGCAAATACATCTTGATGAGAAAGCAAAGAAGTTGCAAAGCCATGGGTGCAGGAAGGTATATGCACTTAGGAATAAATGGGAAGTCAATGTGCGAGCAAAGTATGTTAAGGGTCACCACAGAGGAGCAAAAAAACAAACTATGACCCTTGGCACAACCTCGTGCGAGTGCACTTGCAATAAGCCCAAGCTTCTGGGATACCCTTGCAGTCACGTATTGCGGGCAGCTGCAGATCAAAAAATTAGTGTCAAACCATACATATCACCGTTATTCAACATGTACAATTAATACAACACTTGGAACGGTGAGTTTTGGGCATGGGGCATTGATATGAATTATAAGCAATTGTGGCCAGAAGGGACCACATGGGTTCCTGATCCCGATTTGATGCGAACCACCAAGGGACGATGTCAGTCTAGGCGTCATCGCAATGATATGGACCACAACTAGTTGGGAGAACCTAGGTGGTGTCGCGTTTGTAGGTGCCCTGGGCACTCACGTAGGGATTGCCCGTATCGTAACAACAACATTGCATGATATTTACTCATGCTATGTAATTTAATTGCATTTCGTCGTGATGTAAGCTTCGTATATTTAATTTCATTTCGTCGTGATGTAAGCTTCGGATATTTAATTTCATTTTGTCGTGATGTAAGCTTCAGATATGTAATTTCATTTCGTCGTGATGTAAGCTCCGGATATTTAATTTCATTTAATCGTGATGTAAGATTCGGATATTTAATTTCATTGCAGGTTATGGCCGAAATGCCCCAACTTTTGCAAGGGCATCACGACACCCACCACCGTTGCCACCTTTTCTTAAATCTGAATCATGAAAATCCTCCTCAGACCTTTAGGCTACAAACCTTAAAGAAATCCTGGACAATACACAATTGTTTTCTTAGTCACCTCCATGCTTATGGACTCCTTCATTTTGCGAACCTCGCATCTCGTCCAGGCAGTTTCACTGCTGACCCATCCCTTTTGACATCCCTCATTGATCGATGGAGACCTGAGACCCACACCTTTCACTTTTGATGTGGATAGCTAGCACCTATGCTCAAAGATGTGTGAATGATCATAGCTTTACCAATTATAGGTGTGCCAGTGGTCCCTCCACGAGTTTCTCCTACTTGGACACAAGATGTCTCGGACCGTATTAGGCTTGAAATACCCGTATCAGATCGTTCTGGTCCGCCTCGAGGTGTCCCACTCAGTTGGCTTCGTACTAACTTCAAAATTTTATCTAGCTATGCTGACCTTGAGACGAGGAATAGACACTAGTTCGCATATTTGTTGTGGCTATTTGGCGTGATGTTTCCGAATTCTCACGGGGAGGTAGTTTTACCTGGACTCATCTACTTTGCCGCAAAGATAGTGGACGAACCTATACCCGTGGATCCAACATATAACTTTGGTTCTACGATCCTTTCTCACACATATCGAGAGGTGTGTGATGTCACTCAAAAAACTTCATTCGCAGCTAAAGCTCCATTACTTTGTGTCTCGTACGAGTTTCTACAGTTGTGGTCATGGGAATACTTACCTGTAGGACGACCCCAGATTATAGGTCCGGCAACACCATACAACTATGGTGAGGGCGTTGTAACTATGTCCAGCCGGTGGACGCTCGGTCGGAAAAAATGGTCTACTAAAATTGCAAAAAATTGTTACCCCATATACCATGATTAGTTTGAGCTTCTTGGCGACTCACTAATCACATGGAACCCACGGGCTGAGAGACACATTGAAATGGTATTTGGTTCGCAATGCATCCAAGTGGAATGCATGAGAGATAGTGCCTTCTAGATGACTCGGTGCAATTTACTATATATGTGGTTTGTCGAACCTTACAGTCCTCACCGTGTCATGAGACAATTCAGTCTACATCAAGATATTCCACCACCTGTTCCAAGATGTATCGACGAAGAAACTCATAAGTAAGATGTGTCCTCAGAAAATTTACGTTCATGTCTTTTTAATTCGTAAAATTTATGTTTTGTTACGTAAATTTCAGTAGGAGCAATATAGGTAGATCTGGTGTCGATAGGAATGCGGACAATATTGAATGGATAAACCAGTGGAATAATAAAGCACTACAAAATATAGTGCATCAACAAGGGTAATTTTATTTATGGTAATTTATGTACATACAAAAGTTGATTTAATTATGTACATATAAATTACAGGAGGTGATATAATTATTTATTTACGCAGATTGTATGTTGCAACTACAACACAAGCGTACTATGATTGGTATCGCATGAGCACGCGTACTAGACTCACATGTCAACCACCTATGTTTCCAACACATCCCACGCATATGGAACAGTTGCAGAGACGGATAGACACATCATCAGCTTACTATCGTGACTCTACGGTAATCATCAACATCATGCAACCACAACAAATTTCATTCAGGTCCATCATTTCATGAACAATTTAAGCAACCAACAACCATTTTTTCAGATTAATATTTGCACCGAAGTAGGGGCGATGGCGAGGGAAGGAATGCGAGCCCAGGAGATTGGTACTCAAGCAGCGTCTGTCTTCAAAAGAATTGGTGAATTTGTCATCACAAAGATTATGAGATGCGGTACAGAGAACGACCTTGCCACTGGAGCGTACAACATTCCGGAACCGAGGTTAGCTAGAATGAGTGTGGCGTCGTCGTCGTCCAAGCGATGGGGAGAGGGTCCTAGTACTACAACGACAGTTCCACGACATGACTCGTCTGTGCCACTACACGGGCCGACATCCCAGGTACATGTTCCAGGCTTGGGTTCGATGCCCGAGCAGGCTCTTTTCATGGACCAGGATGCATATACATGATATGGGGCATACACCCAATGTGACGGATCTCAGCCATATCCCTACACGCGAGGGATCAGGATGCTCAAGGAGACTCGTTTGCCCGAGACAAACCAACACACTACAGGCAAGGGATCACAAAGCTACAACAGCGGTCAGGTATGTATGTGTATAATAAGCAATTACAAGTGTACAACATTTACATGCCTTTTATTTACACATAATTTCTCTATGCAGGAAATTAATGATGAATCGTGCGGAGATGAAGAAACCCAACATGGCTTACACAAACAAATACTCATAGAAACCCATGATACTCAATCCAGGCTCCCGGGAATGCTAAATGAGTTTTTCGGGGAGGGCGTTATTGGCCCATCTTATATCCCTTCCGAGTCACATCCGTACAACTATAATTTCGAATCATCATCTCAATATGGATTGCAGACTCTACGACCTATGCATGAGTCGCAGACACAGGAACAGTATGGAAGTGGTCTACGTGAACACAGACCCCCTAATCGCTTATCACCTTCCGGTCGTCAGGAAAGGCCAGTTGTTCGTCGGTGCGTAGGGTGATTCGTCTATCTATGTGTGCGAACTATTGTATCTTTTATGTCAGTCTCAAACTTTCAGATGTATGTACAAGACATCTATGTAATTTGATGAAATAAAAGTTCTCGATATATTTCGACGCATTTTTTCAATTGAAAATTGCTTGCATAAAATAAGATACATTATACTGTTGAAATTAATATGCATCGGAATATAAAAATTACATAAAGTTGTCGTCATCCTTCGATGATGCAGAACTCTGGACCTTCGACAAAGAGCTACTCTTGGCCGTCGTCGATGTTGCGCTCTTGTCCTTCGATGATGCATCAATATTGGCCTTCGTACTCGTCATGAAGATATTGTCTTCGTCCTCGCTATCGTCCATCCATAAATAAGGATGTTTTACTCCGTCGTGTATGTGTTGACCTTTCTTCTTTCATCTTTCATTCAACCGCATAAGTTCTTTTCGTATATCCTCATAAGTCCTTGGAGGCCACCCCTTCCTAGCTAATGTGTGAGCAACCTCATTCAATAGCGTGTCACTACTGATGAGTTCATCCCATGAAACTATTCTATTGTCTACCTTGAAATTGCTAGCTAAGCGCAGAAGACATTCGGACATACCAGAGTGAAAACTACGATCGAAAGGATAATGAGACATCTTGAGGAGAATGGCCTACTAAACTACACTGCTTATCCACCTTAGTGTGGAGGGGGGTTTATAGGTGTCGGAGAGCGAGACGAGAAATGGTGAGAAAGCGAGGTGGGAAAATATGGCGGGAAAGCGAGACGGGAAAATATGGCGGCAAAGCGAGGCGGGAAAATAATGGCGGCAAAGCAAGGCGGGAAAATAATGGTGGCAAAGCCGGCGGGTTGCTGAAATTAACAAGTTAAAATGAAGATACACCTTGTTGAAATTAAGATACACATTGCTGAAATGATGATACAACTTGCTAAAAATTAAGATACAACTTGCAGCAATTAAGATACAACTGGCAGAAATTAAGAAACAATAAAATAAATCTAGTGAGCCCAACGAGGATATTTTCCTTTTCCATCACCAGTTTCTTCTGCTGCATTGGCCGCACGAGCCCTTTCTTTCTCTCCCTCTCAGCCTCACGGGCCTCATGTCGTTGTCTATAACCTCCGCTAATCGAAGTTCCTTTTCTCGGTTTTTCTTGAGCATCTCATCAATCATAGCCCTCTACTTCACACAGTACTCTTTCCACTCTCTCTGCTCCTCTGCTTTCTCCCCTGCTTCCACCTTCTCGCGGCACTCTTCTGCGTTCAAACTAGCCCATACACGATGACCTCTTTCCCGAATCTCGGTCACCGCCCAGTCCAACATTTTTGTGTCGATCCAACGACACTACATGCACAGAGGAGGAGGGGACTACAACAGAAATAGAAATACAAATATCAAGTTAATAATAATATCTACAACATGTTTATTCTTGACGACTAAAGCATACCGAAGGCCTGATGTACGGTGAAGGAGCAACGGGTGGATCTTCCTCATAATTGGGTGTGACATCCTCAACTGTTGCTACAGTAACCTCAGTAATTAAACTATAGTAAACCTATGCAAAGGATGCCACGTCACCGTGTTTCCTATCGTTGATCTCGCGATTGTTTGAGACAGTTCTAATTTAAATTTAAAATTAAAATCAAGCGATAGAAGTTTCGAATGTTAAAATAAAAATGTTCGGGTGTATCGGATATTACCTAGGAAAAATTATCCTTTAAGAATTATTAATTCTAGAAGTAATTATTGCGCTAAAATAAGATAAAACAAAAACTATCAATAATAATAAGTAATAATAATAAATAAATAAATAAATAAAACAAAATAGCCTAAATGCCCCGTCCCATCTGGGCCTAGTGGCCCAGCCGGCCACCCCCCCCCCCCCCCAGCCCAACTCACCAAGAGGTATAAAAACCCCTCAGAGAAACCCTAGAGCGCTCCCCACTACTCCCACTCCCCACTCCCACCTCGCACCGCCACTCCCCCCCCAGTCCCGTCGCTACCCTCCCCATCTCCCCCACCCCCCCCCCCCCCCTCGTTCCCTCCCCAGATCGCTAGCCCCAGCCCCCCTTGTCAGTCTCCCCCACGAGACCGAACCGCTCCACCCTTCCCCCACCCACATCACGCTCGTGCCTCCCTCCCCTCGCGAGTGCCTCCTCCCCTCGGCTCACCGAGCCCCTCTCCCTCGCCCCACCTTACCCGTTGCCGCCAGGAGCACCACCACCGCGCCACGCCCTCCCTGGCCTCCTCCTTCTTCTGAGCCTCCTCACCGGCCATCTCCTCCGACCCCGCTTCCGGTGGCCCCCAACGCCAGCAGCCCCTCCCCATCCAGCGCCACCGTGCCCCTCCAGCCTCTCCCCGCCGGCCCCTCCGGTGGCCCTCGATCCCATCGCCCCGACCCCGACTCCTTCCACCTCCATCCTGCGCCGCGCTCCGGTCGACCTCGCCTCGGCCTCCCCCTCGTCGGATCCGCACCGGAGCCTTCCCGGCAGCGCCCCGCCCCGGGACATCTCCCTATCGAGCATCACCGGAGCCACCCCATCGACCTCGCCGGACTCCTCGTCATCCTCCACGCCGGCTCCATCACGCCTCACCACCCCTCTTCTCGGCAACGCGCAATGAGCCCATTCGGGCGCCTCCCACCCTTTCCTTCCTCTCCCTATTCCGGCGAGCCGCTGGTTGCGTGCTCGCGTGCACTCCCGTTCCTTCGTGTTAGATAGAGGGGATTAGCCCTGTTGACTATGTAGTGTAGGAGAGAATGGAAATGTGCATGTACGTATGTATGTATGTATGTATGTATATATATATATATATATATATATATATATATGTATTATATATGTATGTATGTATTATGTATGTATGCATGTATGTAGAAAAGGATACATAATGTATATGTATGGATGTGTGTTGTGTATGTGTGTGCGTTAGGCCGATGGGCCACTTACAAGTGGGCCACCCCCTGTAAATTGTTTTTAAAATAATAATAGTAATGATAATAGATAATAAAATAAATAAAAAAATAAGTAATTAATTAGTTAATTTAAGTTAATTAATTATTTTTTGAATTAATTAATTAGATAAATAAGTATTCGTGATAATGATTATGAGTAAATAGATTAATTAGATAATTTGTTAATTAGAATAATTAAATTATCCTATTAGAGTATGACACGTGGGTCCCTCATTGAATTAATCTGATTAATTAATAATTAACCTAATTAAAAATGTGTCTATGACACATGGGACCCATTGGTCAATTTGACCAGTCAACTGTTGATGTCAGCATGACATCATGCTGATGTCATAATAGCATTTAATTAAAATAATTAAATCTGGTTTTAATTCCTAAATATTAATAAAACTTTAAAAATTAATATAAAATAAACCGTAAGTCAGATCAAAATATTTTCAACATGAAAATTGATCAGCAGAACGAGACAAACCCGGATACACGGTCCATTCGTCTATCACGTGTCCCTAGCATAGTAAACATGGAACTTTTCCATCTTTTTTAGACTCACCGGTAGTAGCCACAGACCCAGGAAATATCATCTCATATTTTCCCGACCCGTCTATGACGGATGTTACTGCGTTAGCTCATGCCTAGCCTGCATATTGCCATGTCATGCTTAGTGTTGCACGTGTTGCTGTTATTTTTTGTTTCTCCCCCCTCTTCTTCCGGTAGACCCTGAGACTGAAGCTGCTGCCGGGTACATCTACCCTCCCAACAACCAGCCCCTTGACGCAGAGCAACAAGGCAAGCAAACCCCCTTGATCATCCCTATATCGCCTATTCTTTATTCCTCATGCTTGCATTAGAATTTTGCTACTGTTGTAGTTAGCTCCTATATCTGATGCATAGCCTATTTTTGATGAACTGCTACATTCAGCACTGCACTTTTAAACTATTTATTATAGGTGGAGCAGTCATCCCCTCTGACCCCGTAGTCCAGTTGCCCCGCTTTGTTTTCAAGTCTCGATCCCTGATCGACGAGCCAGACTCGGCATAGCACTTACACCCCCCCCCCCTTAGTTCTGCGACGCTACAGAGATACTATCGGGTACCGAGGGTGACACCTCGCAAAGTACTCCTCATGATATCTCTGTAGTACAGCTAGTCGGTCATGGGTATCGTGGGTGATTCCTCTTTCACCGTTCCCGACGATGCCTCTGTCGAGCAACCCCTCAAGTGTGGGACCCTCGAGGGTGATACCTCGGATTCCCCCTGATGTTTCTACCACACAGTTACTTGACCATGTTATTGGGATTTTTGATGAATAGATGTTAGGCGGGTGGATTCCCGCATGGATGTGTCGTTGGCGTAATTAAAAATGATAATGGATTTGGGTATTTGATCTGGGTTGGTCGGAGACCTTCTTCCACTAACCGGCTACGCGGGAAGAATTATGGGTACTCGACGTCGCGGTATCAGCCGAAGCTCTTCACACGTCAGGATGGAGCGGCGCGCGCCCGAGTGGTCCCGAGATGCATCCCGCTTGTGATTAAGGGGTGCTAGGACTGACATCGGCCGCCCACGGATCGTGTAGGAGCGCGGAGGGCAAGTCGGCCCATGAATCCTTTGTGCTTAGGAGTTAGACCGGCGGGCTGGACTCTCTATTGAGCTTCGGTGGGGCTGTGACGTGTCGATATTCCAAGGTCGGGCATGACCCAGAAAAGTGTGTCCGGCCAGAGTGTTATCGAGCGTGACGGGAAACTTGGTGCACCCATGCAGGGATGAAAATTAACTATTCGGATAGCCGTGTCCACGGTTACAGGACGACTTGGAGTTGTGCCCTGATCTTATACAACTACAATTGTTACTTAACTGGAATAGTTGCTCCGGGATTGCTTCCTCGTAGGGAGTCGAGGAAGGATCTCTGGGCGTGACCTCATATTAATATTGCTGCAACAAATATGACTATTAATTGTGTTACCTTGCTCTACTCTCGTCTATTGTTGCAAGACCCTGAAGATGCTAGTCTTCGATAGGACTAGGCCTTCATTCTCTATTCTCGCATTGTTGCAGTCAGTGCACATATAAATCCCCCCTTCCTTGATATTGATGCATACTTAGCATAGATATGATATAAGTCTTGCGAGTACTTTGGATGAGTACTCACTGTTGCTTTGCTCCAACTTTGCCCCTTGATCTGTTGTTGCAACCAGATGATGGAGCCTAGGAGGTGGAGTATCCCACCAATGACGACTGCTACCCCCGACGGTGCCTACTTCTTCGTGGAGGCCGCTGAAGATCAAGAGTAGTTAGGAGGTTCCCACGCAGGAGGCCTCGCCTCGTTCGATCGTGTCTCTTTTGTGCTAGCCTTCTCTAAGGCACCCCATGTTTAATGTCTGTACTCGGATATTTTTTATTCCACTGACTCGTGTGTTTATCGAGCTTCTGTATTCTAGCCCTCGAGGCCCCTGGCTTGTAATATGAAGCTTGTATGTTTTATTTGTGTCTAAAGTTGTGTTGTCATATCTTCTCGTGAGTCCTTGAGTTTGATCGTACGCATTTGCGTGTATGATTAGCGTATGATTAAATCGAGGGAGTCACAAGTTGGTATCAGAGCCGACTGTTTGTAGGTAGCCCCCTTTCCATCTCCTTGGCCGAAGTTGAGTCTAGTGTTTGAAAAACTTTACTAACACTGATATTGTGGCTTACGGGCCCACATCTCAATCGGGTGGTATTAATATCTTTTACTCCTTTTCTATACTCTGGGTTCTACTCTCTCTTCTCTTTCAGGTTAAATTTTTTACTAACTCTAACTCTTGGTTCTCGTAACTAACTCCTCCTGGAGAACCCTGCAATTCCAGACAATGACTTGATCGGTCTGAAGACTCCGAAGTTACTCTCCGATGTTTTGTCGATAGCTGATGCTCATCGCTTCTGCAATTTCCCTTCCTCCGTCAACCCCCTATGGATGACGACATACAAATGTCGTCCATACTTTCTTTTCCAATTTCTCTTGTTTTACGAGATGCAACGAATTATCTTATCGAGGATCCGTCTGTCATCAGTTGTCATGGGTTTCGAAAGTTCTTCGGACTGCTATTCGATCTTCCGGAATCCTTAGTAGCCTATTGCTCTTGACCTTCTCACCTGCTTGCATTATGGTTAAATCCATATGTCTAGCCGCATTCATTAAAATCCTTAGTGATTTTCCTGTGATCTTATTGATTCTACCTTTGTGTGAATGCGCACAATCATTTGTTGATACTCACAAATTATCTTTCCGGCTCATACGTCCTTCCAAACAACACTAGTTCTCGACAAATCAACTCTGGTTGGTTGTCCATTTAAGTCCATTCAACTTACTTGTATTTGATCAGAGCATCTGATTATAATACCCCAACCTGGAAATCATAATCCCTTTGGTATTAATTATCGATATTTTCATATGTTATATAATCCCTTACCTTGCATTCTACCTCCCTCTGCTTGAGTACCGATACTCACATTAGGTCCTTTGTGTATAGTCAGACCCATCACTGGGTTATTATCCGACATCATCCATTACATTCAAAATTTTCTTGTGATACTGTTCTTGATACATAATACCATTGGTTAATTGTGTCTTCTCCCTTTGTTAAATTGTATCCTATGCTTTTGTCGGCATGTTGTGTTGTCAAGCATGTGTTGACTACTCTTGAAGTTTGTGGTATAGGTTCCTAAGATTCCCCGAGGGGTTGAACCTATGCATTCCTACATCTTTGTGATCCCAAGAGTTTTCACGAGTCTTGCTTTTCTGGTGTTTTTCCAGATAATCTTTCATAGATACAACCTGATCAAAGGCGAGGAGTAAATGGCAGGTGATGCATTGATGAAGTGGGAGTCGACCATGAACTTAGTGTTCATGCCCATGGAAACGACGTTGATCCTACCATAGAAACTTCTCGTATCAATAATCATTCATTATGTGGTTTAAATCTGGTATTTGAGATCTTGTCATTTGCAATCGTGGTTCCGACCATGTTGACCTACCTTGATTTCATTCTCAGATGAGTTGAAGTACTTGTCTTCTTCAAATCAATACATTGATTCAAGACTTAATGTTATTATGCCTCCGAGTATTATCCCTTGTAGCTCAAGGATATCACAGAGCTATATAACTTCTTGTGAGCTCCACATCAACTATGATATTTTCACCAATTCCAGTTTTCCCCGTGTTTTGAGTTATTGGACACTTAGGGACACCAATAACTGAATCGAGTATGCATTACGATTCAACAACTCTTAGTAATCTTCTTTGCTTACGAGTTTGTACTCGCTCATGTCCTTCCAAGCTCTTAGGCTACATCATCTTTGTCATGCTAGGGCTTGACCATGCTATTTATGTCCTTCATCCCTGGTACCCAAATCCAATAGCGCAATAAGCTTACATCAAGCTTTCAATTTCATGTTGGTTGTCTTGAAAGGCAATGTCGTTTCGGAGCTAGCGGTCTTATCTATGATTCCGACAACCTTTAGCTTCACCATTCCTATGCTTGATGTCGTCGTTGAACGATTACATCTTCATTAAACTTCTCGATAAATGTGTCGTGATCATCATCAGCATCCCGAACTCTTGCAGGGTATCAATTGAATGCATGATGAGAAATGCCATCCTTGCCCCTCGATGATTTGTGTTTTTATCAACAACCTTTTTTGCCTTCCCTCCAACACAAACTTGATCATGTTTTGTGTTGTCCCTTAAGTTCCTTTCTATTCAGGTTATGTTATCTTCTACCTTGGAGTATTACTATCTTTTATGTCAAGAATGTCGTGAGAATTGCACACGTCTTAAGAATTCTTGATATAGTAATACTTCTCGCCATCACCATTCATTTCTTGGTCATGTGTTGTTTCAAACCGGAATACCAACAAGTGAACTCTGATGTGTGATTCCAATACTTCTGGCAACCCTATTGCCTTGAGGTTAACAACTAATTGTTTCATTCTTGGTGTGTTGGTTGTTGACTCATTATTTTAGCATTGGTCATGCTACTCAATCTGTATTCCTGAGTGCACCCTTTGACCAATGTTTAATTGTTGTTGTTCCCTTGAGCATACGACATTATACCATTTGACTTGACAAATGCTATATCCTTGATGTTATAATTTTGGAAATTCATCCCTGTCAAAATCTTGAGGGGTTGTTGTTGAGCCCATCAGCCACACCCTCAACTTCTCCATGTTCCGCGATGAAGCTCTTGAAAGCATTATCATTGTGTCTAGCTCATGAAGAATGTGCTTGGTATCATAAATGTTTCCCTAAAGTTTATGTGCATTCTTGCCACCGTGATTATGTGAAAGTTTTGTTTTACTTCCTCTAGGATCTTCCCAAGTCATTCACACATGTGCAAAGTGTTATATGTTTTGAAGAGTTGCTATCTTCACTCCATATAATTTCTCTTAGCACCCCAAGCCACTGACTGATTTGATCAAGGGAAAAGAAGTTCCTTCATAAGAGCTAATCCAGACTTACACATGGAACCTTGTTGTCCTCGATGATGGTTTTCAAATGAGAACTCAGTTGCAATTTGACGTAAGAATTCTATGTGGGCACGAATGTCTTGACATTGTGTTCATATGTCTTACAATCGAACTCATGATTCAAGAATTGCTTGTGTAGCTCATATCATGAGAATTTTGCATCTTCATCTTTCTTCTTAGGCATCTTGAGTCCGAGGTGTTCAGAACCCAGTCAGATCTGAATCTCGGACAAATATGATGGTTGGAACATTTCCCAATAATTATAACTTAGGTCATTAGGTAAACCGGCGCGGTGTTGTCTTTCCAACACACCGGGCCGAAGGACCTATTGTTATAAATTCTTCCATATGTAAGATTCGCCATCTTCCATGCGGAAACTATATGACTTATTTCATAAGTTGTTCCTCATGGATCCTCTTTGTGTACCCATTGGTCCGGCCTTTACCTAATGACCATGTCGATGCTACCCTGAAGAACGGATGTGGTACTTCAAATTTCAACAGGACCATTGGAAGCGCAATGCTAAATTGTTCCTGATCAATTATCCAGACCGCATGGTATGGGTAAACATCATGATTCTTCTTGCCTCTTTATCAAAATGGTTATGTACTGGATGACCTATCATGTATACCATACTCTATGTTTTCCTCGGGAATGGTATACTTTAATACTTGTATGTGCGAACACAGTTTCCTTCCTATTGGCCTGTTTGACCTTTCTTGTGGCATAACTTATCTAAGCAGTGTTAATTCCCTGCTTACGTAAAAAATCTCGGTATACAACTGTGTGAGTAAAACCCTGTTACTATTGTGGATAACATTTTGGTAACCGCCGGTGGACGAGAGCCTTGCCTATTGGTCCGCCTCATTGCAACGAGCAGGAAAATGGTTCTATTCGTTCCCCGCCATTGGTACCGACGTTGTTGCCAACATAACTGACAGGCTATCCTCTGACATGTCTTGTTACTTAGACCGTATAAGATGTCGCCGCTCTGCCTACTCTTGGGCCATATGGTGGGCCCATAACCCAAAGTTACACAAGATTGAAACCTGACTCTACTGTACACCCTTGACTCCAAAGTATCCTTTGCACTTGGCTCATATAAAATTCTCGAGCCACCGTTCAAAGTACCGATCACTCTTCGGTCCAGATGTTATCCAACATGCTAAAGGTCAAGTCCGCATTATTCATGACAATCTAAAGGATGCTCGGTCTCTCGAGAAGAGTCAGTATGACCGTCATCATCAAGATATGGTCTATCAACCTGGCGAAAAGGCTTATCTTCGTGTCACACCAATGAGAGGTGCACATCGTTTTGGGATCAAGGGCAAGTTGGTTCCTCGCTATATTGGTCCTTTCACTGTTCTCGAAAGGCGTGGAAGAGTGTCTTATCATTTGGTACCGCCGGCGAACCTTTCTCAGGTTCACGATGTCTTCCATGTGTCTCAGCTCCGTCGCTGCTTCAAGGATCCTATTCGAGCAGTGGATCATGATATGCTTGAGCTGCAACAAGACCTCTCTTATAAAGAGCATCCGGTCCGCTTTCTCGGTCAGGCTGAACGTCAGACTCGCCGCAAAGTCACAAAGTTCCTTAAAGTGCAGTGGACAAATCATTCTGAAGATGAAGCCACTTGGGAACACGAGGATCATCTTCATGATGAATATCCCGAGCTGTTTCCTTCTACCTCTTAATTCTCGAGATGAGAATTCTTGTTAGTAGGGGAGAGTTGTGACATCCTCAACTATTGCTACAGTAACCTCGGTAATTAAACTATAGTAAACCTATGCAAAGGATGCCACATCACCGTGTTTCCTATCGTTGAACTCGCGATTGTTTGAGACAGTTCAAATTTAAATTTAAAATTAAAATCAAGCGATAAAAGTTTTCGCATGTTAAAATAAAAATGTTCGAGTGTATCGGATATTACCTAGGAAAAATTATCCTTTAAGAATTATTAATTCTAGAAGTAATAATTGTGCTAAAATAAATTAAAACAAAAACTGTCAATCATAATAGGTAATAATAAAAAACCCAGCCTAAATGCCCCGGCCCATCTCGGCCTAGTGGCCCAGCCGGCCACCCCCCCCCCCCAGCCCAACTCAACACGAGGTATAAAACCCCCTGGGAGAAACCCTAGAGCGCTCCCCACAGCTCCCACTCCCCACTCCCACCTCGCGTCGCCACTCCCTCCCCCAGTCCCGTCGCTACCCTCCCCATCACCCCACTCCCCCTCGTTCCCTCCCCAGATCGCTACCCCCAGCCGTGTTGGAAATGTGCCCTAAAGGCAATGATAAAATAGTTATTATTATATTTCCTGTTTCAAGATAATCGTTCATTATCCATGCTATAATTGTATTGAATGAAAGCATAGATACATGTGTGGATATATAGACAAAACAATGTCCCTAGCAAGCCTCTAGTTGGCTAGCCAGTTGATCAAGGCTGGTTAAGGTTTTCTGACCATACGCAAGTATTGTCACTTGATAACTGGATCACATCATAGGAGAATCATGTGATGTACTAGACCCAAACTATGAACGTAGCATGTGATCGTGTCATTTTATTGCTATTGTTTTCTGTGTGTCAAGTACTCACTCCTGTGGCCATGAGATCAGTTAACTCACTGACACCGGAGGAATACCTTGTGTGTATCAAACGTCACAACGTTACTGGGTTACTATAAAGGTGCTCTACAAGTATCTCCGAAGGTGCCCATTGAGTTAGCATGGATCAAGACTGGGATTTTTCACTCCGTGTGACGGAGAGGTATCTCGGGGCCCACTCAGTAATACAACATCACATACAAGCCTTGCAAGCAATGTGACTCAAGTGTAATTCACGGGATCTTGTATTACAAACGAGTAAACAGACTAACTGGTAACGAGATTGAAATAGGTGTACAGATACCGATGATCAAATCTCGGGCAAGTAACATACCGAAGGACAAAGGGAATGTTATATGGGATTATATGAATCCTTGGCACATAGGTTCAACCGATAAGATCTTCGTAGAATATGTAGGATCCAATATGGACATCCAGGTCCCGCTATTGGATACTGACCAAGGAGTGTCTCAGGTCATGTCTACATAGTTCTCGAACCCGCAGGGTCTGCACACTTAAGGTTTGATGATGTTTTAATATAGTTAAGTTATATGTGTTGGTGACCGAAGGTTTTTTGGAGTCCCGAATGAGATCACGGACATCACGGGGGTATCCGGAATGGTTCGGAAACGAAGATTGATATATAGGATGGTTTCATTTGATCACTGAAAGTTCTCGGGCATTACCGGCAATGTACTGGGAATGACGAATGGGTTCCGGGTATTCACCGAGAGGGGCCCACCCACCCGGTAGTGAGCCCAATGACCCTACGGTGGCGCACCAGCCCTTAGTGGGCTGGTGAGGCCATCCCAAGAGGGCAATGGCACCACAAAGGAAAAATACCAAAGGAAAGAAAAAAGGAAAGAGGGAGGTGGGAAGGAAGGAGTGGACTCCTTCCCCCAAACCGAATTGGAGTGGGAGTCCACCTCTCCCTTCGGCCGGTGCCCTTGGGGCTCCCTTGAACCCCAAGGCTAGCCCCTCCCCTTCTCCTATATATACTGGTGGTTTTAGGGCTTTTGAGACAAAACTTCTACCACGTGCAACTCAAACCTATACCACGTAGTTCTACCTATAGATCGGATTTTGGCGGAGCTCGGGCGGAGCCCTGCAGGAGTATATCATCACCACCACGGGAGAGCCGTCACGATGTTGGAGAACTCATCTACTTCTCCGTCTCTCTTGCTACATCAAGAAGGCCGAGATCGTCATCGAGCTGTACGTGTGCTGAACGCGGAGGTGTCGTCCGTTCGGCGCTAGACCGGAACAGATCATGGGACGACGGCGATTTGAATCACGAAGTTGTACCAGTACATCAACCGCGTTTCTTAATGCTTCCCGCTTAGCGGTCTACAAGGGTATGTGGATCTAATCTCCTCTCGTAGATGAACATCACCATGACAGGTCTTCGTGTGCGTAAGAATTTTTTTGTTTCCCATGCAACGTTCCCCAACAGTGGCATCATGAGCTAGGTTCATGCGTAGATGTTATCTCGAGTAGAATACAAAATGTTTTGTGGCATTGATGTTCGATTTTCTGCCCTCCTTAGTCTTTTCTCGATTCAGCGGTATTGTTGGATTGAAGTGGCCCGGGCCGACACTACTCGTACGCTTACGAGAGACTAGTTTCATCGACTGACATGCAACTCTTTGCATAAAGATGACTGGTGGGTGTCGGTTTCTTCAACTTTAGTTAAATAGAAATTTGCACATCTCCGTTTTGGTTTTTAAGTAAGTTAGATGCGATCATACTAGATACGCATAGCAACCACGTAAAACATGCAACAACAAATTAGAGGACGTCTAACTTGTTTTTGCAGGGTATGCTTGTGATGTGATATGGCCAAAGACATGATGTGATATATTGGATGTATGAGATGATCTTGTTGTAATAGTTAATATCTACTTGCACGTCGATGATACGGCAACCGGCAGGAGCCATAGGGTTGTCTTTAAACTAACGTTTGTGTCTGTAGATGTGTTTACTATATTGCTAGGTTGTAGCTTTAGTAGTAATAGCATAGATAGCACGACAACCTCGATGGCGGCATGATGATGGAGATCATGATGAGGGAGATCATGGTGTGGCACCGGTGACAAGAAGATCATGTCGGTGCTTTGGTGATGGAGATCAAGAAGCACAAGATCATGGCCATATCATGTCACTTATGAATTGCATGTGATGTTAATCCTTTTATGCACCTTATTTTGCTTAGAACGATGGTAGCATTATAAGGTGACCCCTCACTGAAATTTCAAGATGAAATTGTGTTCTCCCCGACTGTGCACCGTTGCGACAGTTCATCGTTTCAAGACACCACGTGATGATCTGGTGTGATAGACTCAACGTTCACATACAACGGGTGCAAAACAATTGCACACACGGAACACTCGGGTTAAACTTGACGAGCCTAGCATGTGCAGACATGGCCTCGGAACACAAGAGACCGAAAGGTCGAGCATGAATCGTATAGTTGATATGATTAGCATAGAGATGTTTACCAGTGAAACTATACTCAACTCACGTGATGATCGTACTTGATTTAGTGAATTTGGATCATGCACCACTCAAATGACTACAGGGATGTAGTTTCTGAGTGGGAGTTTTTTAAGTAATGTGATTAGTTAAACTCTAATTATCTTGAACATAGTCTAAGTCCACTTTGCAACATTTTATGTTGTAGATCAGTGGCTCACGCAGTAGCAACCCTGAATTTCAATATGTTCCTAGAGAAAGCTAAGTTGAAAGATGATGGAAGCAACTTCGTAGACTGGGCACATAATCTTAGGCTCATCCTACAAGCTGGGAAAAAGAATTATGTCCTTGATGTTGCGCTAGGAGATGAACCACCCGCTACGTCTGACCAAGATGTTTTGAACACTTGGAAATCGCGTAAGGAGGACTACAAAGTAGTTCAATGTGCAATCTTATATGGCTTGGAACCGGGACTTCAACGTCGCTTTGATCATCATGGAGCATATGAGATGTTCCAGGAGTTGAAGTTTATCTTTCAGAAGAACGCCTCGATCGAGAGGTATGAGACCTCCGATAAATTCTATGCTTGCAAGATGGAGGAGAATTCGTCTGTCAGTGAACATGTGCTCAAAATGTCTGGGTACTCAAACCGTCTAACTGAGGTGGGGATTGAACTCCCGCAAGAGGCAAAATTCTTCAATCACTGCCACCTAGCTAAGAGCTTTGTGTTGAACTATAACATGCAAGGGATGAACAAGTCACCCGGCGAGTTATTCGTGATGCTGAAAGTCGCAGCGTCAGAACTCCCGAAAGAGGATCAAGTGTTGATGGTCAATAAGACCACTGGTTTCAAGAGAAATGGCAAAGGCAAGAAGGGTAACTCCAAGAAGAGCGGCAAGCCCGTTGCCAATCCATCGAAGAAACCCAAGGCTAGACCTAAGCCAGAAACAGAGTGTTATTATTGCAAGGGGATGGATCACTGGAAGCGCAACTGCCCCAAGTATTTGGCTGATAAGAAGGTAGCCAAAGAAAAATCAGGTATATTTGATATGCATGTTATTGATGTGTACTTAACCAACTCTCATAGTAGTGCCTGGGTATTAGATACCGGTTTTGTTGCTCATATTTGCAACTCGAAGCGGGAACTGTGGAATAAACGAAGGTTGGCGAAGGATGAAGTGACGATGCGCATGGGAAATGGTTCCAAGGTTGATGCAATCACCGTCGGCACAGTCTCACTTCAGTTACCATCGGGATTAGTTATGAACTTAAATAATTGTTATTTAGTGCCTGCGTTAAGCATGAACATTATATCTCGATCTTGTTTATTGCGAGACGGTCACTCATTTAACTCAGAGAATAATGGTTGTTCTATTTCTATGAGTAATATCTTTTATGTTCATGCACCCAATGTGAGAGGATTGTTGATACGTCTCCATCGTATCTGCTTTTCCAAACTCTTTTGCCCTTGTTTTGGACTCTAATTTGCATGATTTGAATGGAACTAACCTGGACTGACCTTGTTTTCAGCAGAATTGCCTTGGTGTTATTTTTGTGCAGAAATCAAAGTTCTCCAAACGTCTTGAAAATTTACGGGGAGCGGTTTTGGAAAATAAGAAAAATATATGTGGCAAGTTCCACCTCAGGGGGTGGGCCAGTGGGCCACAAGCCCTAGCTCCGCCACCACCCCCCTGGTGGTGGTGGGCAGGTTTGTGGGGCCCACACGGCTCTGCCACCCCCAATATCAGGTCTATAAGATCCCTTTCGTCCCAAAAAAATAAAAGAGAAGTTTTCGTCGCGTTTTCAATACGGAGGCGCCACCACCACCTGTTCTTCATCTGGAGGGCAGATCTGGAGTCCGTCTTGGGCTCCGGAGAGGGGAAATCGTCGTCATCGTCTTCATCAACCTTCTTCCCTCTCCAATTCCATGAAGCTCTTCATCGTTCGTGAGTAATCTATTTGTAGGCTCGCTCGGCGGTGATGAGTAGGATGAGATCTATCATGTAATCGAGTTAGTTTTGATGGGGATTGATCCCTATTATCCACTATGTTCTGAGATTGATGTTGCTACTACTTTGCCATGCTTAATGCTTGTCACTAGGGCCCGAGTGCCATGATTTCAGATCTGAAATTATTATGTTGTCACCAATATATGTGTGTTTTAGATCCGATCTTGCAAGTTGTAGTTACCTACTATGTGTTATGATCCGGCAACCCCGGAGTGACAATAACCGAAACCTCTCCCGGTGATGACCATAGTTTGAGGAGTTCATGTGTTCACCAAGTCCTAATGCGTTCGTCCGGTTCTTTATTAAAAGGAGAACCTTAATATCCCGTAGTTTCCTTTTGGACCCCGCTGCCATTGGAGGGATGGACAATAGATGTCATGCAAGTTCTTTTCCCTAAGCACGTATGACGACACACCGAATGCATGCCTACATCACATTGACGAACGGGAGCTAGCTACATATCTCTCCGTGTTGTAGCTGTTGCATGACGAATATCATCCAAACAAATCACCGACCCATTGCCTATGAGTTTGTCCTACTGTTGTTACTTGTCTTGCTCTGTTGCTGCTGCTACTACCGTTCCTACACCTGTTACTTGTATTGCTCTGTTGCTGCTGCTACTACTGTTGCTACTACTGTTACTTGTTTTGCTCTGCTGCTGCTGCTACTACTGTCGCTTGCTACTGTTGCTACTTGCTACTGTTGTCACTACTGTTGTTCCTTGCCGCTGCTATTGCTCGTTACACTGCCGTTACTCGCTACTTTGCTGTTATTACTGTGCTTGCAGATACTAATCTTTCAGGTGTGGTTGAATCTAACACATTCAGCTGCTAATACTTGAGAGTATTCTCTCACCTCCCGTCGTGCGAATCAACAAATTTGGGTCGAATACTCTACCCTCGAAAACTGCTGCGAACCCACGCGCTGGTGGGCCATCAACAACATTCTTCTAGTTTCATTGTCGGGGAGTGCTAGCAGCCTTCTTCTCGTGTCATTGCATCATTCTTCTGGTGCCATTGCAGGTGAAGGTTTGATGTCATCAGCATTCGTCTAGCCATCGCCAGAGATTGCAATCAGCATTTTTCTGGCGCCGTTGCCGGCTAGGTACTGCTATATTCTCTGAGTTACTTGGATTTATATCTGTTGATCACTATGAAGAATCTGAAGGATCCGAAAACCAAAGTCTTGCCCTTAACTACGAGGGGAGGTAAGGAATTGCCATCTAGCTCTGCACTTGATTCACCTTCAGTTATGAGTGAGTTTGCGACATCACCTCCTGCTAGAGATGTTATGCTTGATACTATGCCTGATACTGCTTTGCCTGATACTTCTAGAGATGCTATGCTTGATACTATGCCTGATACTGCTTTGCCTAATACTGCTAGAGATGCTATGCTTGTGTGACACCCCGGTAGTTAAGCTACAGTAACCGCACCCTAATGATGCTAGGTCATCATATTTAACTGAGCTAGGTCGTCACCTAATAAAAATCAAAGCAATAACAAACGAATTAGATTTTAAAATGTAAAAATATAAAAATGTTTGATCTGTAGCAGATAATAATGGTTAATATATTTTCTAAACTAGAATGCAGAAAAATATATAAATAAAGAAATAAGCAAAAGGGTAAAATAAAACTAAAAATGAAATACAAAAAAAGACCTTCACCCCACTCGGCCAAACCCAATTAGGCCACCTAAACTACCCGAGCCCACTTCCACCGGGGGGTATAAAATCCCCTCGAAACCCTAACCGGGACGCTCCCTCCCCTCCACACTTCCTGCCGCCGCCACCAGGGCACGAGAGCCTCCCCTCTCGGCCCCCACTCCCACCAACCCCCACGTACCGAGCCTCCCTCCTCTCGGTCTCCCTTCACCCCCCCCCCCCACGACAGAACTCCCACGAGACCCCACCTCACCAACCGCACCCAGTCCTCCCCACGGACCCCCTACCTCTTGTTCACCCTCCCAGAAGCCGAGCCCAGATCTCCCTCGCCATCGCGCCGGCTCTCTCCCTCCATCTCGCCCACACACCCTTCCGCCGGCTCTCTCCCTCCACCTCGCCCACACCAGCGAGCCCCTCCCCGGCCAGAACCTCCCCTGTGCCAGGCCCCCTCGCCCGCCCGTGCTTTTCCTCCCGCTCGCTCCTCTCGCGGGCACCTCCTTACCCTGGCGCCCCGCCCGTCGCCACCCTCCACCCCGCTCCATTCGCCGGCGAGTCCTCGCCCCGCGCCGGTCGGGCTCCTCCTCTGAGCCCTTCCAGTGCCGGCCACCACCAACGTCGGTTCCCCACCGGCGCCTCGGCAGGGGCCCCCACCGGCCACGGCGGCCCTGTCACCGGGCCCCTCCGTCGGTCCTCCTCCGGTCCACCGCGACCCCCGCGCCACCGACGGTCACTGCCACCTCGGGCTCCTCCTCGCCGCACCGCACCATCGGCCTCCTCGTCATCCTCCACAACGGCCGACCCCGAGCCTCGCTGCCCCGTTCCCCGGCAACGCCGGTGAGCCCTTTTACGGGCTCCTCCCACCCTCTCCTTCCGTTTCCCGCCCCGGTTCCGTTCCGGAAGTTAGTTTCTCGTTCCGGCGCCGTTGAGGTCTCGTAGGTGTAGTGGAGATTGCCCCCTTCCTCTCTGTTGAGAGATGAAGTTGAGAGACGAACAGAGAGATGCGAGAGAGAGAGAGTTAAGATATAAAGGGGGAGATAAAAATGAATATCTTGTATTTGTGTATGTATGTAGGTATTAGATACATGTATGTATTTTGTATGTATGTTATATTATGTATGTATACATGTTTGTAGAAAAAAAAGGGAAAAAGAAAAATATATATATGTTTTTATTAATAAAATAAATAATTAATTAATTAGATATAATAATTAATTAATTAGTTAAATAGATATATAAGATAATCTGTTAATTGGAATAAATATTTAACCTATTAAGGTATGACACGTGGGTCCCCCACTAAATTAATTTGATTAATTAATATTTAATCTTGATTAAAACTTGTGCTTATGACGTTCGGGACCCAGTGGTCAGTTGACCAGTCAACTGTTGATGTCAGCATGACATCATGCTGATGTCATAATAGCATTTAATTAAATTAACTAAATCTGTTTTTAATTCCTAAATAATTAATAAAACTTTTAAAATGAATATAAATTAATCCGTAAGTCAGATCAAAATATTTTCAACATGAAAGTTGATCAGCAGAACGAGACGGACCCGGATACACGGTCCATTCGTCTGTCACGCGTCCCTAGCATAACAAACATAGAACTTTTCCATCGTTTCCAGTATGACCGGTAGTAGCCCGAGACCCAGAAAATATCGTCACATATTCTTCCGACCCGTCTATGACGGATGTTGCTGCGTTAGCTCATGTCTAGCATGCATCTTGCAATGTCATGCTTTGTGTTGCACCGTTGCTATTATTTATTGTTTCTTCCCCCTCTTCTTACCGGTAGACCCCGAGACTGACGCTGCTGCCGGGTACATCTACGACCCTGCCGATCAGTCATTTGCCGCAGAGCAGCAAGGCAAGCAAACCCCCCCTTGATCATTCCTATATCGCCTATGTCTTTCTTCCTACTGCTTGCATTAGTATATTTGCTACTATGGTAGTTAGCTCCTACATCTGATGCATAGCCTATTTTTGATGAACTGCTACTTTCAATACTGTACCTTTAATATGCTTAGTATAGGTGGAGCAGTCATCCCCTCTAACCCCGTAGTTCAGTTGCCCCGCTTGTTTTCAAATCTCGATCCCTGATCGACAAGCCAGACCCGACACAGCACATACACCACCTTAGTTGTACGACGCTACAGAGATACTATCGGGTACCGAGGGTGACACCTCGCTAAGTACTCCTGATGATATCTTTGTAGTATAGCTAGTCGGTCGTGGTTATCGAGGGTGATCCCTCTTTCACCATTCCCGACGATGCCCCTGTCGTGCAACCCCTCAAGTGTGGGACCCCCGAGGGTGATTCCACTAAGCCCACCTTGACGGATACATCGTTCGGAATCCAACGAGGGTGATACCTCGGATTCCCTCGATGTTATACCCACACAGTTACTCGACCATGTTACTGGGATCTTTGGTGATTAGTTGTAAGACGGGTGGATTCCCGTGAAACTGTGTTTTTGGCCTAATTAAAATGTTAATGGATTTGGGTATTTGATCTGGGTTGGTCGGAGACCTTTTCACACTAACAGGCTACGCGGGAAGAATTATGGGTACTCGGCGTCGCGGTATCAGCCGAAGCTTTTCAGATGCCAGCAATGTAGCGGCGCGCGCCCGAGTGGTCCCGAGATGCATCGCTCTTGTGATTAAGGGATGCTAGGACTGACGTCGGCCGCCCACGCCACGTGCAGGAGCGCAAAGGGGAACTGGGCCCACGAACCCTTTGTGCTTAGGAGTTAGACCGGCAGGCTGGCCTCTCTGATTAGTCTTAGGTGGGGCTGCGACCTGTCGATATTCCGAGGCCGGGCAGGAACCAGAAAAGTATGTCCGGCCAGAGTGTTATCGAACGTGACGGGACATGTGGTGCACCCCTGTAGGGATGAAAATTAACTATTCGGATAGCCGTGTCCACGGTTAAAAGACGACTTGGAGTTGTGCCCTGATCTTTTACAACTACAACTGTTACTTAACTAGAATTAGTTTGCCTCGGGATTGCTTCCTCGCAGGGAGTCGAGGGAGGATCTTTAGGCGTGACCTCACTTTAATATTGCTACAACAATATGACTATTATTGTTTTACCCCTGTTCTACTCTCGTCTATTGCTGCAAGACCCTGAAGATGCTAGTCTTCGATAGGACTAGGCCTTCTCTCTCTATTCTCGCATTGCTGCAGTCAGTCCACATATAACAACCCCCTTTCTTGATACCGTTGCATACTTAGAATAGTTCTGATGTAAGACTTGCGAGTACTTTGGATGGGTACTCACCGCTGCTTTGCTCCCCCTTCTCCCCTTGATCCGTTTGTTGCAACCAGATGATGGAGCCCAGGAGTGGAGTTTCCTGCCGACGCCTGCCGCCCGGATGGTGTCATCTTCGTGGAGGCCGCTGATGATCAGGAGTAGTTAGGAGGTTCCCAGGCAGGAGGCCTCGCCTCGTTCGATCGTTGTATCTTTTGTGCTAGCCTTCTCTAAGGCACCCCAAGTTTTATGTTTGTACTCAGATATTTGTTGCTTCCGCTGACTCGTGTGTTTTTCGAGCTTTCGTATTCTAGCCCTCGAGACCCCTGGCTTGTAATATGAAGCTGATGTTATTTTATTTGTGTCTAGAGTTGTGTTGTGATATCTTCCCGTGAGTCCTTGGGTTTGATCGTACGCATTTGCGTGTATGGTTAGCGTACGATTAAACCGAGGGCGTCACAAGTTGGTATCAGAGCCGACTCCCTGTAGGTAGCCCCCTTTCTAACTCCTTGGCCGAAGTTGAGTCTAGTGTTTGAAAAACTTTACTAACACTGATGTTGTGGCTTACGGGCCCACATCTCAATTGGGTGGCATTAGCATCTTTTACTCCTTTCCTATACTTTGGGTTCTACTCTCTCTTCTCTTTCGGGATAAAGATTTTGCTAACTCTAACATTAGCCTCTCGTAAATACTTCCTCCCGGAGAGCCCCGTATCCCAGATGATGGCTTTATCCCTCAGAAGAACTGCAGTTACTCTTCGATGTTCTCTTGAGCTGTTGTGCTCATTGCTTCTGCAATTTGCCCTTCCTTCGTCAACCACTACGGATGACTACATACAAATGTCGTTCATACTTTCTTCTCCAATTGCTCTTGTTTTACGAGATGCAACGAATTATCTTATCGGGGATCCGTCCGTCATCAATCGTCATGGGTTTCGATAGCTCTTCGAATTACTATTCGGTCTTCCGAAATCCTCCGTAGCCCAATGTTCATGACCTTTCTCACCTGCTTGCATTATGGTTAAATCCATAAGTCTAGCAGCATTCATTAAAATCCTTTGTGATTTTCCTCTGATCTTATTGACTCAACCTCTGTGTGAATGAACACAATCATCTGAGGATACTTATGAATTTTGTTTTTGACTCAGACGTCCTTTCAAACAGAACTGGTTCCCGACAAATCAATTTTTATTGATTGTCCATCTAAATCTATTCGACTTACTTGTATTTGATCGGAGCATCTGATTATGATACATCAACCTGGAAATCCTAATTCCGTTGGTAATTAAATATCAATATTTTTCAGACGTTCTATTAACTAATGCATTGCATCATGTCTCCCTCTGATTGAGTACCGAGACCCACATCAGGTCCTTTGTGGATTGTCAGACTCATCCTAGGTTATTATCCAACGGCATCTTTTGCTTTCGAAAATTCTTGTGATTGCTTTCTCTGACACATGATGCCATTGGTAAATTGTGTCTTCTCCCTCCGATAGAATTGTAACCTACGCTTTTGTTAGCCATGCCCTTCAAGCATGTGTTAATTTCTCTTAGAGTGTGTGGTATATGTTCCTAAGAGGCCCCAATGGGTTGAACCTGTGCCTTCCTAAATCAATATCACCCGAAGAGTTTTCACTAGTCTTGCTCTTCTGGTGTTTTGCCAAATGTTCTTTCAAAGCTATACTTGATCAAGTGCGAGGAGTAAATGGCAGGTGATGCATTGATGAAGTGGGAGTCGACCTTGAACCTTTTGCTCATGCCCATGGAAACGACGTTGATCCTATCATGGAAATTTCTCGTAACAATAATCATTCATTATGTGGTTTAAATCTGGTATCTCTGTTCTTGTCCTTTGCAGTCATGGTTCCGACCATGTTGTCCTACCTTGATTTCATTCTTAGACGAGTTAAAGTACTTGTCTTCTTTAGATCAACACACCGGTCCAAGCCTTAATATTGATCTACCTCTGAATATTATTCCTTATAGCTCGAGGATATCACGGAGCTATAGAAATCCTTATGAGCTCCTCATCAACTATGATATTTTCATTAATTCCAGTTTCCTCGTGTTTGAGTTGTTGGACACGCAAATACATCGATAACTGAATCGAGTACACACTGCAATTCAACAACTCTTAGTAATCTTCCTTGCTTACGAGTTTGTACTCGATCATAACAATCCAAGTTATTAAGCTACATCATCATCGTCATGCTAGAACTTGACCATGCTATCTCTGTCCCACATCCTCGGAGCACATATCCAGCCGTGCAATACGCTTACGTCAATCTTTCCACATCATGTTGGTTGTCCTGAAAGGCAATCTCAATTCTAAGCTAGCAGTCTTAACTGTGATTCTGACAACCTCTTGCTTCCTCATTCCCTTGCTTGATGTCGTCGTTGATTGATTACATCTTCGTGAAGCTTCTCGACAAATGTGTCGGATCACCATCAGCATTCTGAGCTCTTTTAGGGGTATCGACCGAATGCATGATGAGAAATACCATCCTTGCCCCTCGATGAGTTGCATTATCATCGACATCCTTGTTTGCTTTCCCTCCAACACAAACGTGTTCTTGTTTTGTGTTGTCCCTTGAGTTCCTTGCTAGTTCAGCTTATGTTAACTTCTACCTTGGAGTATTACTATCTTTTATGCAAAGGATGTCGTGAAACTTGCACACGTCTTAAGAATTCTTGATATAGTGATACTTCTCGACATCACCATTCATTTCTTGGTCCCGTGTTGTTTCAAACCGGGATACCAACAAGTGAACTCTGATGTGTGAATCCAATACTTCTGGCAACCCTCTTACCTTGAGGTTAACAACTGATTGCTTCATTCTTAGTGTGTTGGGTGTTGACTCGTCATTTTAGCATTTGTCGTGCTACTCACTCAGTAATTCCGAGTGCACCCTTTTACCAATGTTTAAATGTTGTGGTTCCCTCGAGCATACAACATTATATCATTTGATTTGACAAACGTTATCTCCCTGATATTATAATTTTGGCAGTCAAAATTTTGAGGGATTGTTGTTGAGCCCATCAGCCACACCCTCAACTTCTCTATGGTTCAAGATGAAGCCCTTGAAAGCTTTATCTTTGTGCCTAGCTTGTGAAGAATATGTTTGACAGAAGAAGTGTGTTTTCCCAAAGTTCACGTGCACTCTTTCCGCCATGAATATGTGAAAGTTTTGTTGCGCTTCCTCTTGGGAAATACCAAATCATTCATGCATGTGCGAAGTGTTATATGTTATGAAGATTTGTTATCTTCACTTCATATAACTTCTCTTAGCATGCCAAGCCACTAACTGATTTGATCAAGGAAAAGAAGTTCCTTCATAAGAGCTAATCCAGACTTACACATGGGACCTTGTTATCCCCGATGATGGTTCCCAAATGAGAACTCAGTTGCATTTGACGTAAGAATTCCACATGGGCACGAATGTCTTGACATGATGTTCATGTGTCTTACATACGGACTCATGGTTCAAGAATTGCTTGTGTAGCTCATATCATGAGAATCTTGCATCTTCATTTTTCTTCTCAGGCATATTGAGTCTGAGGTGTACCGGCACCAATCATATTTAAATCTCGGGCACATATCCCAATAGTTATAACTTTGGACTTTAGGAAAACCGGTACGGTGATGTCTTGTCTCGCACACTGGGCAGAAGGACCTATTGTTATAAATTCTTCCATATGAAAGATTCGCCATCTTCCATGCGAAGAATATATGACTTATGTCATAACTTACTCCTCCTAAATCCTCTTTGTATACCCATAAGTCCGACCTTCATCTGATGACCATATCGATGCTACCTCGAAGCATGGATGTGGTACTTCAAATTTCAACAGGAACATTGAAAGCGCGATGCTAAATTGTTCCTGATCAGTTATCCAAACCGAATGGTATGGGTAAACATCATGGTCCCTCTTGCCTCTTTATCCAGATGGATAGGCACTTAATGACCTATCATGTATACCATACTCTATGTTTTCCTCAGGAATGGTATACTTTAAATTCTTTGTGTGAGTGAACACATTCTCATTCCCATTGGTTTGTTTGAACTTTCTTGTGGCATAACTTATCAAAGCAGTGTTAATTCCCTGCTTAGGTAAAATTCTCGGTATATAAATCTGTCAGTAAAACTCAGTTACTGTTGTGGATAACATTTCGGTAGCCGCCGGTGGACGAGAACTTTGCCTATTGGTCCGCCTCGTTGTAACGAGCAGGAAGATGGTTCTATTCGTCCCCCGCCCTTGGTACCGATATGTTGTTCCAACATAACTGACAGGCTATCCTCTGACATGTCTTGATACCAAGACCATATAATATGTCACCCCTCTGTCTACTCTCGGCCCACATGGTGGACCCATAACCCAAAGTTCCACAGGATTGAAACCTGACTCTCCTGTACATCTTTGACTCCAAAGTATCCTTTACACTTGGCTTCGTATGAAATTCTCGAGCCACGGTTCAATGTACCGATCACTCTTCGGTCCGGATATTATCCAACATACTAAAGATCAAGTCCACATTTTTCATGACAATCTGAAGGTTGCTCAGTCTCGTCGGATGAGTCGGTATGACCGTCATCATCGGGATATGGTCTATCAACCTGGCGAAAATTCTTATCTTCACATCACACCAATGAGAGGTGCACATCGTTTCGGAATCAAGGGCAAGTTAGCTCCTCGCTATATTGGTCCTTTCACTGTTCTCGAAAGGCGTGGAAAAGTGGCTTATCAATTGGAACTGTCGGCGAACCTTTCTCAGGTTCACGATGTCTTCCATGTGTCTCAGCTCCGCTGTTGCTTCAACGATCCTATCCGAGAAGTGGACCATGGTATGCTTGAGCTACAACAAGACTTCTCTTATAAAGAGCATCATGTCCGCATTTTCGACCAAGCTGAGCGTAAGACTCGTCGCAAAGGCACCAAGTTCCTTAAAGTGCAGTGTTCAAATCATTCTGAAGATGAAGCCACTTGGGGACGCGAGGTTCATCTTCGTGATGAATACCCCGAGCTCTTCCCTTCTACCTCTTGATTCTCGGGACGAGAATTCTTGTTAGTAGGGGAGAGTTGTGACACCCCGGTAGTTAAGCTATAGTAACCGCACCCTAATGATGCTAGGTCATCATATTTAACTAAGCTAGGTTGTCACCTAATAAAAATCAAAGCAGTTGTCATATTTAATTTAAAGACAAATGAATTAGATTTTCAAATGTAAAAATATAAAAATGTTTGATTTGTAGCAGATAATAATGGTTAATATATTTTCTAAACTAGAATGCAGAAAAATATATAAATAATGAAATAAGCAAAAGGGTAAAATAAAACTAAAAATGAAATACAAAAAAAGACCTTCACCCCACTCGGCCAAACCCAATTAGGCCACCTAAACTACCCGAGCCCACTTCCACCGGGGGGTATAAAATCCCCTCGAAACCCTAACCGGGACGCTCCCTCCCCTCCACACTTCCTGCCGCCGCCACCAGGGCACGAGAGCCTCCCCTCTCGGCCCCCACTCCCACCAACCCCCACGTACCGAGCCTCCCTCCTCTCGGTCTCCCTTCACCCCCCCCCCCCCACGACAGAACTCCCACGAGACCCCACCTCACCAACCGCACCCAGTCCTCCCCACGGACCCCCTACCTCTTGTTCACCCTCCCAGAAGCCGAGCCCAGATCTCCCTCGCCATCGCGCCGGCTCTCTCCCTCCATCTCGCCCACACACCCTTCCGCCGGCTCTCTCCCTCCACCTCGCCCACACCAGCGAGCCCCTCCCCGGCCAGAACCTCCCCTGTGCCAGGCCCCCTCGCCCGCCCGTGCTTTTCCTCCCGCTCGCTCCTCTCGCGGGCACCTCCTTACCCTGGCGCCCCGCCCGTCGCCACCCTCCACCCCGCTCCATTCGCCGGCGAGTCCTCGCCCCGCGCCGGTCGGGCTCCTCCTCTGAGCCCTTCCAGTGCCGGCCACCACCAACGTCGGTTCCCCACCGGCGCCTCGGCAGGGGCCCCCACCGGCCACGGCGGCCCTGTCACCGGGCCCCTCCGTCGGTCCTCCTCCGGTCCACCGCGACCCCCGCGCCACCGACGGTCACTGCCACCTCGGGCTCCTCCTCGCCGCACCGCACCATCGGCCTCCTCGTCATCCTCCACAACGGCCGACCCCGAGCCTCGCTGCCCCGTTCCCCGGCAACGCCGGTGAGCCCTTTTACGGGCTCCTCCCACCCTCTCCTTCCGTTTCCCGCCCCGGTTCCGTTCCGGAAGTTAGTTTCTCGTTCCAGCGCCGTTGAGGTCTCGTAGGTGTAGTGGAGATTGCCCCCTTCCTCTCTGTTGAGAGATGAAGTTGAGAGACGAACAGAGAGATGCGAGAGAGAGAGAGAGAGTTAAGATATAAAGGGGGAGATAAAAATGAATATCTTGTATTTGTGTATGTATGTAGGTATTAGATACATGTATGTATTTTGTATGTATGTTATATTATGTATGTATACATGTTTGTAGAAAAAAAAAGGGAAAAAGAAATATATATATATATGTTTTTATTAATAAAATAAATAATTAGATATAATTACTAATTAATTAGTTAATGAATTAGTTAAATAGATATATAAGATAATCTGTGAATTAGAATAAATATTTAACCTATTAAGGTATGACACGTGGGTCCCCCACTAAATTAATCTGATTAATTAATATTTAATCTTAATTAAAACTTGTGCTTATGACGTTCGGGACCCACTAGTCAGTTGACCAGTCAACTGTTGATGTCAGCATGACATCATGCTGATGTCATAATAGCATTTAATTAAATTAATTAAATCTGTTTTTAATTCCTAAATAATTAATAAAACTTTAAAAATGAATATAAATTAATCCGTAAGTCAGATCAAAATATTTTCAGCATGAAAGTTGATCAGCAGAACGAGACGAACCCGGATACACGGTCCATTCGTGTGTCACGCGCCCCTAGCATAACAAACATGGAACTTTTCCATCGTTTCCACTATGACCGGTAGTAGCCCGAGACCCGGAAAATATCGTCAGATATTCTTCTGACCCGTCTATGATGGATGTTGCTGCGTTCGCTCATGTCTAGCCTGCATCTTCACGGATACGTCGTTCGGAATCCAACGAGGGTGATACCTCCGATTCCCCCAATGTTATACCCACATAGTTACTCGACCATGTTACTGGGATCTTTGGTGATTAGTTGTAAGACGGGTGGATTCCCGTGAGACTGTGTTCTTGGCCTATTTAAAATGTTAATGGATTTGGGTATTTGATCTGGGTTGGTCGGAGACCTTTTCGCACTAATTGGCTACGCGGGAAGAATTATGGGTACTCGGCGTCACGGTATCAGCCGAAGCTTTTCAGATGCCAGCAATGTAGCGGCGCGCGCCCGAGTGGTCCCGAGATGCATCGCTCTTGTGATTAAGGGATGCTAGGACTGACGTGGGCCGCCCACGCCACGTGCAGGAGCGCGAAGGGAAACTGGGCCCACGAACCCTTTGTGCTTAGGAGTTAGACCGACGGGCTGGCCTCTCTGATTAGTCTTAGGTGGGGCTGCGACGTGTCGATATTCCGAGGTCGGGCAGGACCCAGAAAAGTATGTCCGGTCAGAGTGTTATCGAGCATGACGGGACATCTGGTGCACCCCTGCAGGGATGAAAATTAACTATTCGGATAGCCGTGTCCACGGTTACAGGACGACTTGGAGTTGTACCCTGATCTTTTACAACTACAACTGTTACTTAACTAGACTTAGTTTGCCTCGGGATTGCTTCCTCGCAGGGAGTCGAGGGAGGATCTTTAGGCGTGACCTCACTTTAATATTGCTGCAACAATATGACTATTATTGTTTTACCCCTGTTCTACTCTCGTCTATTGCGGCAAGACCCTGAAGATGCTAGTCTTCGATAGGACTAGGCCTTCTCTCTCTATTCTCGCATTGCTGCAGTCAGTCCACATATAACAACCCCCTTTCTTGATACTGTTGCATACTTAGAATAGTTCTGATGTAAGACTTGCGAGTACTTTGGATGGGTACTCGCCGCTGCTTTGCTCCCCCTTGTCCCCTTGATCCGTTTGCTGCAACCAGATGATGGAGCCCAGGAGTGGAGTTTCCTGCCGACGCCTGCCGCCCGGATGGTGTCATCTTCGTGGAGGCCGCTGATGATCAGGAGTAGTTAGGAGGTTCCCAGGCAGGAGGCCTCGCCTCGTTCGATCGTTGTATCTTTTGTGCTAGCCTTCTCTAAGGCACCCCATGTTTTATGTCTGTACTCAAATATTTGTTGCTTCCGCTGACTCGTGTGTTTTTCGAGCTTTCGTATTCTAGCCCTCGAGGCCCCTGGCTTGTAATATGAAGCTGATGTTATTTTATTTGTGTCTAGAGTTGTGTTGTGATATCTTCCCGTGAGTCCTTGGGTTTGATCGTACGCATTTGCGTGTATGGTTAGCGTACAATTAAACCGAGGGCGTCACAGCTTCATACTTCTAGATATGCTATGCCTGATACTGCTTTGCTTGATACTACTAGAGATACTATTTTGCCTCATGTTCCACTAGGAGTGTTCCTTGATGCTCATATTGCTAGAGTTACTGTCAATGCTCATGATGCTTCTGAAACTGCCGATACTATTGAGATAGAACCTGCTTTTGCTCCTGCTAGATCTAGCTCTCCTAGATATGAATTGCCTGATATACCTGAGGGTTACATTATGGAGGGAGAGATAGCTGAGGATTTTCTTGCATGTAAGGATGCCTATGACGCTGAGAAATTACTTCTCAAGTGGAAGGAAAAATCTCGGGAAGCTAGGATGAAAAATGACCCAAAGTTTGCCACTTCACCTATCTTTGTCACTAATAAGGATTATGAATTCTCTGTCGACCCTGAGATAATCTCTCTAGTCGAATCTGATACTTTTCACGGTTATGAGTCTGAGACGGTCATAGCCCATCTTGACAAACTATCTGAAATAGCCAACCTTTGCACTAATGAGGAGAAGATCCGCCACTACTATATCCTTAAGTTGTTTCCTTTCTCTCTAAAGGATGACGCTAAAGTCTGGTTCACCTCTCTTGCTCCTGGATGTGTGCGTAGTCCCCAGGAGATGGTCTATTACTTCTGTGAGAAATATTTCCCTGCCCATAAGAAGCAAGCTGCCTTGCAAGAAATATACAACTTTGCTCAACTCCAAGAAGAGAGTCTTCCACAAGCTTGGGGGAGGCTCGTCCAGCTACAGAATGCTTTGCCTGATCACCCTCTTAAGACGAACGAGATACTTGATATCCTCTATAACGGACTTACCGATGCCTCTAGAGACCACCTAGACAGTTGTTTCGGTTGTGTTTTTAGGGAACGAACTGTAGAACAAGATGAGACCCTACTGAATAACCTCTTGATCAACGATAATGCTTGGACTATTCCCGAACCACCTCCTAAGCCAACTCCTAAGAAAAGAGGTATTCTATTCCTCAGTCCCGAAGATATGCAAGAAGCTAAGAAATCTATGCAAGAGAAAGGCATTAGATCTGAAGATGTCAAAAATCTACCACCTATCGAAGAGATCCATGGTCTCGATAACCCGATACAGGTAGTGGAAGTGAATTCTCTACGTAGGTTTGATGAGAGTGATATTCCTTTTGATAAACCTGCTAGCCTATGCTTTGATGAATTTGACAAATTTGTTGCCAAACAACAGAGTTTTAATGATTATGTTAGCAGACATTTGGAACAAAGTACTCGTATGCTTAGCCATCAAGTGCTTGTGTAGACAGAAATGTCAATGATCTGAAGCTTCTGAGTAAACATGCATCTATGATTACTACTCAGGTAGAACAAGTACTTAAAGCTCAGAATGACCTGCTCAATGAACTAAATGACAACTCTGTCAGAGTCATTACTAGAGGAGGCAAAATGACTCCGGAACCTTTGTATCCTGAAGGTCATCCTAAGAGAATTGATCAAGATTCTCAAGAAATCAATGTTGATACACCTAGTTATCCTAAGGAGAAGAAGAAGGATGATAGAAACCTGCACGCCAGTTCACCAAATATTGTCACACCTGAAGAACCTAATGATATCTCTATGTCTGATGCAGAAACACAATCTGGTGATGAACACGAACCTGGTGATAATATGGACAGCGATGTTCATAATAATGCTCAACCTAGCAATGACGAGGATGTGGAGATTGAACCTACGGTTAATCCTGATAATCCACAACCTAAGAGATAAGACAAGAATGACTTCACTGCTAGGAAGCATGGTAAAGAAAGAGAGCCATGGGTTCAGAGACCTATGCCGTTTCCTCCTAAGCCATCCAAGAAAAAGGATGATGAAGATTTTGAGCGCTTCGTTGAGATGATAAGACTCGTCTTTCTGCACATGCGGTTAACTAATATGCTCAAGATGTCTCCGTATGCCAAGTACATGAAAGATATCGTGACTAATAAAAAGAAGATACCAGATCTTGAGATCTCCACCATGCTTGCCAACTATACTTTCAAAGGTGGAACTCCTAAGAAACTTGGTGATCCCGGAGTGCCCACTATACCTTGCTCCATTAAAGGAAACTACGTAAGAACTGCCTTATGTGACCTTGGGGCCGGTGTTAGTGTTATGTCGCTCTCTATTTATCGTAGACTTGAGTTGGATAAGTTGACACCCACTAATATTTCTTTGCAAATGGCCGACAAATCAACTGCTTTCCCTATCGGCGTTTGCGAGGATGTGCCTGTTGTGGTTGCTAACACCACTATCTTAATAGACTTTGTTATCTTGGATATTCCCGAGGACGATGCCATGGCTATCATCCTCGGAAGACCCTTTTTAAACACGGCAGGGGCTGTTATAGATTGCAACAAAGGCAATGTCACTTTCCACGTCAACGGTAATGAGCACACAGTGCACTTTCCGAAGAAACGATATCCAATACATTGCATCAATGCTATCGAAAAGACTTCATCGATTCTCATTGGGAGCTTTGAATGCCCTATTCCTCGTGTCAAGATGAAGTATGATTTGCTTGTTGCGGAGATACATATCCCCATTGAGGTGACTTAGTGGCTATTCGAAAATTCTCCGTTCTCTCTTGCGATTCAAGAAGGTTTTGTCATAAGGACTTGATCAATCCCATTGACGGATTTCTTTCGATGACCATGAAACGGATGAATCAAAGACTCACATACCTCCGTTTTGAGTTTTCCTTTTCTTTTGCTTAGAAGAAAATTGATAGAAATAGTTTAGTTTTTCCTTTTTTGTTTTAGCGTCCCGGAGAAAAATACCTCGAATAAAAGTTCTCCGATGGTCCTGAAAAATTAGTATGATTTTTTCTGGAATTTTTGAAAATTTCTGGGCCTAAGAGCTGGCCTGGGGGCCTGACTAGTGGGCCACAAGCCCTGCCACCGCCACCTACCCCCCTGGTGGCGGGGTGCAAGCTTGTGGGGCCCACAAACATCCCCTCCACTCATTCCAGCTCTCAGCCTCTTCTTCCACCTCCAGAAAAAATTGTTTCGCAGCTCAAACCCGTGTTCTTGCTCATTTGGCTGTGATTTTCGATCTCCTTGCTCAAAGCACCATTCTCCGAACCGTTTTGGGGAATTACTCCTTGATAAGTGACTCCTCCATTGGTCCAATTACTTTTTGCTCTAGTGCTTTATCCTTCTTGTATTCTTGCTACCTTGGTGACCCTGTTCTTGAGCTTGAAAAGTTGATTTTAGCTGGTCCCAAGTAGTTTTAGCGCGTGATACGGTCTCTAGGCACTAGTAGGAGTAGTTGCTACAAGGTGTGGTGGGTCTTTATTCACTTTTCTCTTGAACTTCAAAAATTTCACCAATAGGAAATTATGTTCAGGAGGAAGTTTCATGGTGGTCCCTCAAGTAAGAAGGGTCCTCGTCTCTCTTTTCGGGAGCCCGAACCTTTTCAACTAAGGGACGCACCAGTGCAACCATGTGAATGGCCTTCAGATGAGTTCATGATCGAAGCAGGTTTCAAGGATGAGTTTGATGCACTTGTCCGCAATGCCGGGTTAGAAGAATTCCAATCAGACAAATCTGAACAATATGCTATGCTCACTGCCTCTTTCGTGCGTAGATTTAAATTTTTAGCTGGCCGTGACTCATCCATACTGTTTGATCTGTACGATAAATCCTATACCGTGGATTTGGAGGATTTCAATAGGATTTGCAAGATACCTGATGGGGGTAGTGTTAATGATCTTCCTAAGTCCTCGGTCAGAGATTTTGTCTCCAGTATAACTGTTGGACAAACCAGAGATATCACGCAAGCCACCATAGGAAGCATCCATTTCCCTGCCTTGCACTACCTTGCCCTCTTCATAGGTAGGTGCATTAACGGCAAGGGTGCACATTGTCACCTATGCGCTTCCGACCTTAGTATCCTTAAGAGCGCAGTAACAGGTGACAAGAGCTTCAATATGGGAGCTATAATAGCAAGGACGCTGAATAAAAATGCTAGTGAGGGGGATTTCTTTGGTGGAGTTTATGCTACAAGCTTAGCAAATTTTCTTGGGGTATCCATCCGTCCAGAAGACCCTCCTCTCCATATAGCCTACCTTGATCATGTCGCTCTAACACGCTACCAGTTCCTTGAGAGAGATCATGGATCCCTCCTATACTGCTTGATATTTAACCGGCAGCATGTTTTCCATATTACCCTTCCTGCTCCTTCTTTCTTTGACTTTCACGTTAAACGAAGATACTACATAACCATAGGAGAGGCAAAGGAGTATGAGAGGGAGGCGGCTGCTGCTCGACTTCGTGAGGCAGCTATTCAGGCAGTGGCTGCAGCACTCCCGTATAACACCCATTATGCCTTTGGGTTTCGCCGGGATCATCCATGGGAGTAGACCAAGCTAGGCCAAAAGCCTAAGCTTGGGGGAGTACGTGTTCTCACCGACTTTACATTCATGCTTATGTTTTCACTCTGTTAGACGGTGTTCACACTTTGCCACTGTATTATCCATGCTAGTTTCTTTTCGTTTTCTTCTTTTCTTGTTTTGTGTCCTTTTGAGAAAACCCAAAAAGATTTTTCTTTATTCTTTTGCTTGTTGGGAGCTTCCCCGTGTAAATAGTTTTCTTTTTCTTTGTGTCAAGGTAGAAGATATTGGTTACAATGTTTATTGGTTCTTACATGCTTACCTGTTTAGCTTTCAAAGAGCCATATTACTTTGTCTTCTCCTTTGTGTTTGCCTGCAGATTCAGCTTAGTCCAATGCGCTTATTATTGTTCACATCGTTCGATCATGCAAATGAAAGGCAACAATGATGATATATGATGAAGTGACTGAGACTGAAAAGCTGGTATGAACTCTATCTATTTTGTTTTTTGTAAATATGACTAGCTTGTCGACCCAGATTTAGCTTTGTTGTGAGAGAACCATGTTTGCAATGACAACTTAGAGATCATAGTTTCTCATGCCATGCTTATTTAGCTGAGAGCTTATAATGGTTTGTCTTGAATGCCAACATAGATTTTGAGATGACTATGATGTAGTATGATAGGATGGTATTCTCCTTTGAATGTTTCAAGTCGCTTGACTTGGCGCATGTTCATGCATGTAGTTGAAACAAAATCAACATAGCCTCTATGATGTTCGTGTTCATGGTGATTTATATTCTGTTCATGCTTGCATTTAATAGTCAAACTCATTGCATCTGGATGACTGTTGTCGCTCTCTAGTTGGTCGCTTCCCAGTCTTTTGCTAGCCTTCACTTGTACTAAGTGGAATACTGCTTGTGCATCCACCTCCATAAACCCAAAAGTTTTTCCACGAGAGTCCACCATACCTACCTATTTGCGGTATCTACCTGCCATTCCAAGTAAATTTGCATGTGCCATTCTCTAAACCTTCAAGAAATAATTTGTTTTGCATGCCCGAACCGCTCATGTGGTGACAGAGGGCTATTGGTATCTTCCATGCTAGGAGTGTTATCCTCGACATGTGTTTATTCACAGTCATTCACGAGAAAGGGGCCGGTAATTGGAATGCCTAGTTCCACGCTTAAATCGAAAACATAAATGTAAAACAAGACTCCCCCCGGATTGATGTTAGTACGGACGGTACCCGAGGATTCGGCTAGCCGTGGAGTGTGATTGATTGGTGGTAGGGGAGTTAAAACTTTACTTTTCTGTTTGGGAACCGCCTATAGCATGAGTAGCATGGAAGATATTGAGAACTCTGGGTCATTGCGTTGACAATGAAAGCATGCCACCCAAAATTATTATCTCTGTTTCCAAAGCTTGAGCTCTGGCACCTCTGCAAATCAATGCTTCCCTCTGCGAAGGGCCTGTCTATTTATTTTCCTGCTGAGTCATCCTCCTCTTATATAAGCACCAATTAGAGAGCACCTCTGTCATTTTTATGCTTTGCTTTTGATTGATATTGAGTATGACTATGACTGGATCTTCGTTGCTATGAATTACAATGTTTAGTCAGCCCTTGATCTTTGAAAGTGTTCTGCATTTATGTTTTGCGGTCTCAGAAAGAGCTAGCGAGATACCACCTATTCATATTGCTTCATGCTTGTTTTGATTGAAGTGTTGGTATTTGAAACTCATTATTATTTGCTCGTTAGCTGATTATGCCATTGATATTAGTTTATCGTGAGACCTTTGTGTCATTTTCTTATGTGGTTAACTTGTGATCTTGCTGAAATTCTGGTTATGAGTTAGACATAGTTGCAACAACAAGATCAAACGGAGTTTGTCAAAGTTTTTCTTTCTCTCTCAGTTTGTCAACTGAGTTGCTTGAGGACAAGCAAGGTTTTAAGCTTGGGGGAGTTGATACGTCTCCATCGTATCTACTTTTCCAAACTCTTTTGCCCTTGTTTTGGACTCTAATTTGCATGATTTGAATGGAACTAACCTGGACTAACGTTGTTTTCAGCAGAATTGCCTTGGTGTTATTTTTTTGCAGAAATCAAAGTTCTCCAAACGTCCTGAAAATTTACGGGGAGCAGTTTTGGAAAATAAGAAAAATATATGCGCCAAGTTCCACCTCACGGGGTGGGCCAGTGGGCCACAAGTTGTGGCTCCGCCACCACCCCCCTGGTGGCGGTGGGCAGACTTGTGGGGCCCACACGGCTCTGCTGCCCCCAATCTCAGGTCTATAAGATCCCTTTCGTCCCAGAAAAAATAAAAAGAGAATTTTTCGTCGCGTTTTCGATACGGAGGCACCGCCACCACCTGTTCTTCATCTGGAGGGCAGATCTGGAATCCGTCTTGGGCTCCGGAGAGGGGAAATTGTCATCATCGTCATCATCAACCTTCTTCCCTCTCCAATTCCATGAAGCTCTTCATCGTTCGTGAGTAATCTATTCGTAGGCTCGCTGGGCGGTGATGAGTAGGATGAGATCTATTATGTAATCGAGTTAGTTTTGATGGGGATTGATCCCTAGTATCCACTATGTTCTGAGATTGATGTTGCTACTACTTTGCCATGCTTAATGCTTGCCACTAGGGCCCGAGTGCCATGATTTCAGATCTGAAATTATTATGTTGTCACCAATATATGTGTGTTTTAGATCCGATCTTGCAAGTTGTAGTTACCTACTATGTGTTATCATCCGGCAACCCCGGAGTGACAATAACCGAAACCTCTCCCGGTGATGACCATAGTTTGAGGAGTTCATGTGTTCACCAAGTCCTAATGCGTTCGTCCGGTTCTTTATTAAAAGGAGAACCTTAATATCCCGTAGTTTCCTTTTGGACCCCGCTGCCACCGGAGGGATGGACAATAGATGTCATGCAAGTTCTTTTCTTTTCCCTAAGCACGTATGACGACACACCGAATGCATGCCTAGATCACATTGACGAACGGGAGCTAGCTACATATCTCTCCGTGTTATAGTTGTTGCATGATGAATATCATCCAAACAAATCACCGACCCATTGCCTACGAGTTTGTCCTACTGCTGTTACTTGTCTTGCTCTGCTGCTGCTGCTACTACCGTTCCTACTGCTGTTACTTGTCTTGCTCTGTTGTTGCTGCTACTACTGTTGCTACTGTTGTTACTTGTTTTGCTCTGCTGCTGCTTCTACTACTGTTGCTACTAGTGTCGCTTGCTACTGTTGCTACTTGCTACTGCTGTCACTACTGCTGTTCCTTGCCGCTGCTATTGCTCGTTACACTTCCGTTACTCGCTACTTCGCTGTTACTACTATGCTTGCAGATACTAATCTTTCAGGTGTGGTTGAATCTGACACATTCAGCTGCTAATACTTGAGAGTATTCTCTCACCTCCCGTCGTGCGAATCAACAAATTTGGGTTGAATACTCTACCCTCGAAAACTGCTGCGAACCCACGCGTTGGTGGGCCATCAACAACATTCTTCTAGTTTCGTTGCCGGGGAGTGCTAGCAGCATTCTTCTGGTGCCGTTGCAGCATTCTTCTGGTGCCGTTGCAAGTGAAGGTTTGTTGTCATCAGCATTCGTCTAGCCATCGCCAGAGATTGCAATCAGCATTTTTGTGGCGCCGTTTCCCGGGAGGTATTGCTATATTCTCTGAGTTACTTGGGATTTATATCTGCTGATCACTATGAAGAATCTGAAGGATCTGAAAAACCAAAATCTTGCCCTCAACTACGAGGGGAGGTAAGGAATTGCCATCTAGCTCTGCACTTGATTCACCTTCAGTTATGAGTAAGTTTGCGACATCACCTCCTGCTAGAAATCTTGATATGTCGCATGTGCTTGATGATGCTTGTGATACTACTGCTAGAGATGCTATGCTTGATACTATGCCTGATACTGCTCTGCGTGATACTGCTAGAGATGCTATGCTTGATACTGCTAGAGATGCTATGCTTGATACTATGCCTGATACTGCTTTGCCTGATACTGCTAGAGATGCTATGCTTGGTACTGCTAGAGATGATATGCTTGATACTGCTTTGCTTGATACCGCTAGAGATACTATTTTGCCTGATGTTCCACTAGGAGTGTTCCTTGATGCTCATATTGCTAGAGTTACTGCCAATGCTCGTGATGATTCTGAAACTGCCGATACTATTGAGATAGAACCTGCTTTTGCTCCTGCTAGATCTAGCTCTCCTAGATATGAATTGCCTGATATACCTGAGGGTTACATTATGGAGGGAGAGATAGCTGAGGATTTTCTTGCGTGTAAGGATGCCTATGACGCTGAGAAATTACTTCTCAAGTGGAAGGAAAAAATCTCGGGAAGCTAGGATGAAAAATGACCCGAAGTTTGCCACTTCACCTATCTTTGTCACCGATAAGGATTATGAATTCTCTGCCGACCCTGAGATAATCTCTCTAGTCAAATCTTTGCCTGATCACCCTCTTAAGAAGAACGAGATAGTTGATATCCTCTATAACGGACTTACCGATGCCTCTAGAGACCACCTAGATAGTTGTGCCGGTTGTGTTTTTAGGGAACGAACTGTAGAACAAGCTGAGACTCTACTGAATAACCTCTTGATCAACGATATTGCCTGGACTATTCCCGAACCGCCTCCTAAGCCAACTCCTAAGAAAAGAGGTATTCTATTCCTCAGTCCCGAAGATATGCAAGAAGCCAAGAAATCTATGCAAGAGAAAGGCATTAGATCTGAAGATGTCAAAAATCTACCACCTATCGAAGAGATCCATGGTCTCGATAACCCGATACAGGTAGTGGAAGTGAATTCTCTACGTAGGTTTGATGAGAGTGATATTCCTTTTGATAAACCTGCTAGCCTATGCTTTGATGAATTTGACAACTTTGTTGCCAAACAACAGAGTTTCAATCATTTCACAGTTAACACCGCCTGGAAAACCACAACGTAATGGTGTGTCCGAACGTCATAATCGTACTTTGTTAGAAATGGTGTGATATATGATGTCTCTTACCGATTTGCCGTTATCGTTTTGGGATTATGCATTAGAGACGGCTGCATTCACTTTAAATAGGGCACCTTCAAAATCCGTTGAGACGACACCATACGAGCTGTGGTATGGCAAGAGGCCAAAGTTATCGTTTCTTAAAGTTTGGGGATGTGATGCTTATGTCAAAAAGCTTCACCTCAAAAGCTGGAACCCAAAGTGGAAAAGTGTGTCTTCATAGGTTACCCAAAGGAGACAGTTGGGTACACCTTCTATCTCAAATCTGAGGGCAAAGTGTTTGTTGCTAAGAACGGAGCTTTTTCCTCGAGAAGGAGTTACTCTCGAAAGAATTGAGTGGGAGGAAGATAGAACTTGATGAGGTTGTCGAACCTCTATTCCCTCTAGATGGTGGCGCGGGGCAGAGGAAACCTCTGTCGAAGCAACGCCGGTTGAGGAGGAAGCTAATGATGATGATCATGAAGCTTCGGATCAAGTTCCTATCGGACCTCGCAGGTCGACAAGAACGCGTACAGCTCCTGAGTGGTATGGTAATCATGTCTTATCAATCATGTTGTTAGACAACAATGAACCTGTGAATTATGAAGAAGCAATGGTGGGCCCGGATTCCAACAAATGGCTGGAGGCCATGAAGTCCGAGATAAGATCTATGTATGAAAACAAAGTGTGGACTTTGGAAGTACTATCTGAAGGTCGCAAGACTATTCGGAACAAATGGACCGTTAAGAAGAAGACGGACGCGGACGATAATGTAACCGTTTATAAAGCTCGACTTGTGGCAAAGGGTTTTTCACAAGTTCCAGGAGTTGAGTACGATGAGATGTTCTCACCGATAGCGATGCTTAAGTCCGTCTGAATCATCTTAGCAATAGCTGCATTTTTCGATTATGAAATCTAGCAGATGGATGTCAAAACGGTGTTCCTTAACGGTTTTCTTAAGGAAGAGTTGTATATGATGCAACCCGAAGGTTTTGTCGATCCAAAGAATGCTAACAAAGTATGCAAGCTCCAGTGATCCATTTATGGACTGGTGCAATCATCGCGGAGTTGGAAAAGCTCTTTGATGAGGTGATCAAAGCATTCGGGTTTATACAAGTTGTTGGTGAATCTTGTATTTACAAGAAAGTGAGTGGGAGCTCTGTGGGGTTTCTAATATTATATGTGGATGACATATTGCTGATTGGAAACAATGTGGAGTTTTTAGAGATCGTAAAAGATTACTTGAACAAATGTTTTTCTATGAAGGACCTAGGAGAAGCTGCTTACATTCTAGGCATTAAGATCTATAGGGATAGACCGAGACGCCTGATAGGACTTTCACAAAGCACATACCTTGATAAAGTTTTGAAGAACTTCAAAATGGAACAGTCCAAGAAGGGGTTCTTGTCAGTATTACAAGGTATAAAGTTGAGTAAGACTCAGTGTCGAGTAACTGCGGAAGATAGAGAGAAGATGAGTACCGTCCCCTATGCTTCATGTTGGGGAACGTTGCATGGGAAACAAAAAAAATTCCTACGCACACGAAGACCTATCATGGAGATGTCCATCTATGAGAGGAGATTAGATCTACGTACCATTGTAGATCGCTAAGCGGGAAGCATTAGGAAACGCGGTTGATGTAGTGGTACAACTTCGTGATTAAAATCACCGTTGTCCCACGATCCGTCCCACGACCCGTTCCGATCTAGCGTCGAACGGACGACGCCTCTGCGTTCAGCACACGTACAGCTCGATGACAATCTCGACCTTCTTTATCCAGCAAGAGAGACGGAGAAGTAGATGAGTTCTCCGGCAGCATGACGGTGCTCCGGTGGTGGTTATGATCTACTCCTGCACGGCTCCGTCCGAGCTCCGCAGAAATCCGATCTAGAGGCAAAACTATGTGGAATAGGTTTGAGTTGCATGTGGCAAAGTTCTGTCTCAAAAACCCTAAAAACACCAGTACATATAGGAGGAGGGGAGTGGCTAGCCTTGGGGCTCAAGGGCCCCAAGGGTGCACCGACCGAAGGGGGAGCAGGACTCCACCTCCAATTCGGTTTGGGAAGGAGGAGTCCTCCTCTTCCTTCCCACCTCCCTCTTTCCTTTTTCTTCCTCTTCCCTTTGGGTTTTTCACTTGTGGCGCCATAGCCCTATTGGGATGGCTCCACCAGACCACTAAAGGCTGGTGCACCACCCTAAGGCTACTGGGCTCACTCCCGGATGGGTGGGCCCCTCCCGGTGAATACCCGGAACCCATTCGTCACTCTCGGTACACTGCCGAAAATGCCCGAAACTTTCTGGTGACCAAATGAAACCATCCTATATATCAATATTTGTTTCTAGACCATTCTGCAAACCCTCGTGACATCCGTGATCTCCTCTGGGACTCCGAACAACATTAGGTAACCACACATAAAACTCAACTATACTAAAACATTATCGAACCTTAAGTGTGCAGACCCTGCGGGTTTGAGAACTATGTAGACATGACCCGAGACACTCCTCGGTCAATATCCAACAGCGGGACCTAGATGCCCATATTGGATCCTACATATTCTCCAAAGATCTTATCGGTTGAACCTCAGTGCCAAGGATTCATATAATCTCGTATGTCATTCCCTTTGTCCTTCGGTATGTTACTTGCCCGATATTCAATCGTCGGTATCCCCATACCTATTTCAATCCCGTTACCAGCAAGTCTCTTTACTCGTTCCGTAATACAAGATCCTGTGACTTACACTTAGTCACATTGCTTTCAAGGCTTGTTTGTGATGTTGTATTACCGAGTGGGCCCCGAGATACCTCTTCGTCACACGGAGTGACAAATCCCAGTCTTGATCCATACTAACTCAACGGACACCTTCGGAGATACCTGTAAAGTACCTTTATAGTCACACAGTTACGTTGCGACGTTTGATACACACAAGGTATTCCTCCAGTGCGAGTGAGTTATATGATCTCATGGTCATAGGAATAAATACTTGACATGTAGAAAACAATAGCAACAAAATGACACGATCACATGCTACGTTCATAGTTTGGGTCTAGTCCATCACATGATTCTCCTAATGATGTGATCCAGTTATCAAGTGACAACACTTGCATGCAGTCAGAAAACCTTAACTACCCTTGATCAACTGGCTAGCCAACTAGAGGCTTGCTAGGGACATTGTTTTGTCTATGTATCCACACATGCATCTATGTTTTCATTCAATACAATTATAGCATGAATAATGAACGATTATCTTGAAACAGGAAATATAATAATAACTATTTTATCATTGTCTCTAGGGCATATTTCCAACACTTCAGCCATAGGGTCTACATGTATGCAATGTTGTGCACTAGACCGGACGTCAGCCTGGCCATAAGTATGGTAGGCAGGTTCCAAAGTAATTGAGGAATGGATCACTCGACGGCGGTCAAGAATATTCTGAAGTACCTGAAAAGTACTAAGGAAATGTTTCTCGTTTATGGAGGTGACGAAGAGCTCGTCGTAAAGGGTTACGTCGACGCAAGCTTTGACACTGATCCGGATGACTCTATGGATACGTATTTATTCTTAATGGGGGTGCGGTAAGCTGGTGCAGTTCCAAGCAAAGCATCGTAGCAGATTCTACATGTGAAGGGGAGTACATGGCTGCCTCAGAGGCAGCTAAGGAGGGTGTCTGGATGAAGCAGTTCATGACGGGTCTTGGAGTTGTGTCGAGCGCACTAAATCCAATAACTCTGTTGTGTGACAACTCTGGTGTCATTGCTTTAGCAAAGGAACCAAGGTTTCACAAGAAGACCAGACACATCAAATGAAGCTTCAACCTCATCCGCGAGTATGTCGAAGGAGAGGACGTAAATATTTGCAATGTGCACACGGATCTGAATGTAGCAGATCCGCTGACTAAACCTCTTCAACACGAGAACTGTATGGGTGTTAGATTCATTACAATGTAAATCGCATAGCGATGTGAGGACTAGATTATTGACTCTAGTGCAAGTGGGAGACTGTTGGAAATATGCCCTAGAGACAATGATAAAATAGTTATTATTATATTTCCTGTTTCAAGATAATCGTTTATTATCCACACTATAATTGTATTGAATGAAAACATAGATACATGTGTGGATATATAGACAAAACAATGTCCCTAGAAAGCCTCTAGTTGGCTAGCCAGTTGATCAAGGATGGTTAAGGTTTACTTACCATATGCAAGTGTTGTCACTTGATAACTGGATCACATCATTAGGAGAATCATGTGATGGACTAGACCCAAACTATGAACGTAGCATGTGATCGTGTCATTTTGTTGCTATTGTTTCCTGCGCGTCAAGTATTCACTCCTATGACCATGAGATCATGTAACTCACTTACACCGGAGGAATACCTTGTGTGTATCAAACGTCACAACATTACTGGGTGACTATAAAGGTGGTCTACAGGTATCTCCGAAGGTGTCCGTTGAGTTAGCATGGATCAAGACTGGGATTAGTCACTTCGTGTGACGGAGAGGTATCTCGGGGCCCACTCAGTAATACAACTTTACATACAAGCCTTGCAAGCAATGTGGCTCAAGTGTAAGTCACGGGATCTTGTATTACGAAACTAGTAAAGAGACTTGCCGGTAACGAGATTGAAATAGGTATACAGATACCGACGATCAAATCTCGGGCAAGTAACATACCGAAGGACAAAGGGAATGGTATACGGGATTATATGAATCCTTGGCACAGAGGTTCAACCGATAAGATCTTCGTAGAATATGTAGGATCCAATATGGACATCCAGGTCCCACTATTGTATATTGACCGAGGAGTGTCTCGGGTCATGTCTACATAGTTCTCGAACCCGCAGGGACTGCACACTTAAGGTTCGATGATGTTTTAGTATAGTTGAGTTATATGTGTTGGTGACCGAAGGTTTTTCGGAGTCCCGGATGAGTTCACGAACATCATGAGGGTTTCCGGAATGGTCCGAAAACGAAGATTGATATATAGGATGGTTTCATTTGGTCACCGGAAAGTTTTCGGTCATTACCCACAGTGTACCGGGAATGACGAATGGGTTCCGGTATTCATCCGGAGGGGCCCACCCACCTGGGAGTGAGCCTAGACCCTAGGGTGGCGCACCAGCCCACCCAAGAGGGCTATGGTGCCACAAGGGAAAAATACCAAAGGAAAGGAAAAAAAGGAAAGAGGGAGGTGGGAAGGAAGGAGCGGACTCCTTCCCCCAAACCGAATTGGGTGGGAGTCCACCTCTCCCTTAGGCCTGCGCCCTTGGGGCTCCCTTCAGCCCCAAGGCTAGCCCCTCCCCTCCTCCTATATATACTGGTGGTTTTAGGGCTTTTGAGACACAACTTCTGCCACGTGCAACTCAAACCTATACCACGTAGTTCTACCTCTAGATCGGATTTCTGCGGAGCTCGGGCGGAGCCCTGCAGGAGTAGATCATCACCACCACCGGAGCGCTGCTGCCAGAGAACTCATCTACTTCTCTGTCTCTCTTGCTGGATCAAGAAGGCCGAGATCGTCATCAAGCTATACGTGTGCTGAACGCGGAGGTGCCTTCCGTTCGGCGCTAGATCGGAACAGATCGTGGAACGGATCATGGGATGACGGTGATTTGAATCACGAAGCTGTACCACTACATCAACCGCGTTTCTTAACGCTTCCCGCTTAGCGATCTACAAGGGTATGTCGATCTAATCTCCTCTCGTAGATGAACATCACCATGATAGGTCTTCGTGTGCGTAGGAAAAATTTTGTTTCCCATGCAACGTTCCCCAACAAGTCCCCCTCGTCAGTCTCCCCCACGAGACCAAACCGCTCCACACCCCCCCCCCTCACGTCGCGCTCGTGCCTCCCTCCCCTCACGAGCGCCTCCTCCCCTCATCTCACCGAGCCCTCTCCCTCGCCCCACCTTACCTGCCGCCGCCAGGAGCACCACCACCGCGCCGCGCCTTCCCTGGCATCCTCCTTCTGCTGAGCCTCCTCGTCGGCCATCTCCTCCAACCCCACTTCCGGTGTCCCCCGACGCGAGCAGCCCCTCCCCATCCAGAGCCACAGCGCCCCTCCAGCCTCTCCCCGCCGGCTCCTCGGCGGCCCTCGATCGCATCACCCCGACCGCGACTCCTTCCACCTCCGTCCTGTGCCGTGCTCCGGTCGACCTCGCCTCGGCCTTCCCCCTTGGCGGATCCGCACCAGGGCCGCGCCGCGGCGCCCCGCCCCGGGGCATCTCCCCATAGAGCATCACTGGAGCCACCCCGTCGACCTCGCTGGCCTCCTCATCATCCTCCACGTTGGCTCCATCACGCCTCGCCGCCCCTCTTCCCTGCAACGAGCGATGAGCCCATTCGGGCTCCTCCCACCCTTTTCTTCCTCTCCCTATTCCGGCGAGCCGCCGGTTGCGTGCTCGCGTGCACTCCGGTTCCTCCGTGTTAGACAGAGGGGATTAGCCCCCATTTATTGTGTAGTGTAGGAGAGAATGGAAATGTGCATGTACGTACGTATGTATGTATGTATTATGTATGTATGCATGTATGTAGAAAAGGATACATAATGTATATGTATGGATGTGTGTTGTGTGTGTTGTGCGTTAGGCCAATGGGCCACTTACACGTGGGGCCACCCCTGTAAATTGTTTTTAAAATAATAATAGTAATGATAATAGATAATAAAATAAATAAATAAATAAATAGTTAATTAATTAATTAATTTTCCAATTAATTAAATAGATAAATAAGTATTAGTGATAATGATTATGAGTAAATAGATTAATTAGATAATTTGTTAATCAGGATAATTAAATTATCCTATTAGAGTATGACACGTGGGTCCCTCATTAAACTAATCTTATTAATTAATAATTAATCTAATTAAAAATGTGTCTATGACACATGGGACCCACTCGTCACTTTGACCTGTCAACTCCTGATGTCAGCATGACATCATGCTGGCGTCATAATAGCATTTAATTGAATTAATTAAATCTGTTTTTAATTCCTAAATATTAATAAAACTTTGAAAATTAATATAAAATAAACCGTAAGTCAGATCAAAATATTTTCAACATGAAAGTTGATGAGCAGAACGAGACGAACCCGGATACACGATCCATTCGTCTATCACACGTCCCTAGCATAGCAAACATGGAAATTTTCCATCGTTTTAAGTGTGACCGGTAGTAGCTAGAGACCCTGGAAAAATCATCTCATATTTTTCTGACCTGTCTTTGACGGATGTTACTGCGTTAGCTCATGCCTAGACTACATATTGCCATGTCATGCTTGGTGTTGCACCTGTTGCTGTCATTTATTGTTTCTCCCCCCTCTTCTTCCGGTAGACCCCGAGACTGAAGCTGCTGCCGAGTACATCTACCCTCCTGACGACCAGCCCCTTGCCGCAGAGCAACAAGGCAAGCAAACCCCCTTGATCATCACTATATCACCTATTCTTTCTTCCTCATGCTTGCATTAGAATTTTGCTACTGTTGTAGTTAGCTCCTATATCTGATGCATAGCCTATTTTTGATGAACTGCTACTTTCATACTGCACTTTTAAACTGGTTAGTATAGGTGGAGCAGTCATCCCCTCTGACCCCGTAGTCCAGTTGCCCGCTTTGTTTTCAAGTCTCGATCCCTTATCGACGAGCCAGACCCGGCACAACACTTACACCCCCTTAGTTGTGCGACGCTACAGAGATACTATCGGGTACCAAGGATGACACCTCGCGAAGTACTCCTGATGATATCTCTGTAGTACAGCTAGTCAGTCATGGTCATTGCTACTGCGACAACACACCTTCCCTGGCGACGGCGCCAGGAATCCTACTGCTACGGCTACGCCGATAGGGACTTCCTTGGCAAATATGCAAAGGATTTCCCCGCGGCCTTGGAGCCTTGCATTGGTGTTCCCTTGAAGAGGAAGGGTGATGTAGCACAGCGGCGGTAAGTATTTCCCTCAGTTTGAGAACCAAGGTATCAATCCAGTAGGAGGAGCGTTCAAGTCACAAGTACCTGCACAAATACAAAGAGCTTGCACCCAACGCTATGAAGGGGTTGTCAATCCCTTATAGATTGTCTGCAAAGTGAGAACTGAAAGCAAAAAGTAAACAAAGCAAAGTAAAAGTGAAAGTGGAGACGATAGTTGTGAATAGACCCGGGGGCCGCAGTGTTCACTAGTGGCTTCTCTCATGAAAGCAAGTAGATGGTGGGTGAACGAATTACTGTCGAGCAATTGATAGAACCGCGCAAAGTCATGACGTTATCTAAGGCAATGATTGTATCTATAGGCATCACGTCCAAAACAAGTAGACCGATACTTTATGCATCTACTACTATTACTCCACACGTCGACCGCTATCCAACATGCATCTAGTGTATTAGGTCCAAAAGAACAGAGTAACGCCTTAAGCAAGATGACATGTTGTAGATGAACAATCTCAAATCTATGATGAAAGCCCATCTTGTTACCCTTGATGGCAATAACATGATGCGTGCCTTGCTGCCCCTTCTGTCACTAGGAAAGCTCACCAAGCGGTATGAACCCAAAACCAAGCACTTCTCCCATTGCAAGAATCACAGATCTAGTTGGCCAAACAAAACCCAAGACTCGGAGAGACTTACAAGGATATCAAATCATGCATATAAGAAATCAGCACTAATTCATAGATCATCTGATCACAAATCCACAATTCATCGGATCTCAACAAACACACCGCCAAAGAGGATTACATCGGATAGATCTCCATGAAGATCATGGAGAACTTTGTATTGAAGATCCAAGAGAGAGAAGAAGTCATCTAGATACTAACTACGGACCCGTAGGTCTGAAGTGGACTACTCACGAGTCATTGGAGAGGCGATGATGTTGATGTAGAAGCCCTCCAACTCCAAAGTCCCCTCCGGCAGGGCACCGGGAAGGGTCTCCAGATGAGATCTCGCGGAAACGGAAGCTTGCGGCGGCGGAAAAGTGTTTTCGTGGATGCCCTCTTTTTTCAGCAATTTTAGGGAATTTATAGGCCAAAGAGCTAGGGCAGGGGAGCGCCAGGGAGACCACAAGCCTGGTTACAGCACCCCTGGCCGCGGCAACAGGGCTTGTGGGCTCCCTATGGGCCCCCTGCCTTGGCCCTCAAGCCTCCCGATCTTCTTCTGTTTTGGAAAAATTTATTTCGGGGATTTTATTCTGTTTGGACTCCGTTCCAAAATCAGATGTGAAAAGAGTCAAAAACACAGAAAAAACAGGAACTGGCACTTGGCACTGAATTAATAAGTTATTCCCAAAAAGATATAAAAGGTATACAAAACATCCAAAGTTGACAAGATAACATCATGAAACCATATAAAATTATAGATATGTTTGAGACATATCAAGCATCCCCAAGCTTAACTCCTGCTCGTCCTCGAGTAGGGAAGTGATAAAGAATGAATTTTTGATGCTTTCATGCTACCTAGCATATATGTCCTTTGTAACTCCTCTTATGTGAGGTGAATGTTCAGATCCCTTAGATTCAAAACAATAGTTTGCTATTGACGTGGAGACAATAATAATTCAAGCAAACTAGCAAGGTAATCATGAACTTTCAAAATAACAAGGCCAAAAGAAAGTTATCCCTACAAAATCATATAGTCTGGCTATGCTCTATCATCCTTGCACAACGAATTTAAATCATGCACAACCCCGGTATTGGCCAAGTAATTGTTTTCACACCTTTACTTTCTCAAACTTTTTCAACTCTCACGCAATACATGAGCGTGAACCATGGTTTAGCACTATAAGTGGTGTGGAGTGTGGTGGAGGTTGCAAGGCAAACAAGGAGAAGATGATCACATTGACTAGGCATATCAATAAGCTATGGAGATGCTCATCAATGGATATCAACGTGAATGAGTAGGGATTGCCATACAATTGATGCACTAGAGCTAAGAGTATGTGAAAGCTCTTAAAGAAAACTAGTGGGTGTGCATCCAACTTGCTTGCTCACGAAGACCTAAGGCAATTTTGAGGAAGCTTGTCATTGGAATATACAAGCCAAGTTATATAATGAAAATTTCCCACTAGCTATATGGTGGTGACAAAATGAGAGACTCTCAATCATGAAGATCATGGTGCTTAATATGCACAAGTGTGGAAAGATAGTAGCATTGTCCCTTCTCTCTTTTTCTCTCATTTTTTTGTGGGATCTTTGGCCTCTCTCTCTCTCTCTATCTTTTGGTGGGCATATTTGGCCTCTTTTATTTCCTCACATGGGAAAATGCTCCATCAATGATGATCATCACACTTACAACTCAAAACTTAGAGCAATGATGACTCTATATGGAATGCCTTCGGTAGTGTACCGTGACAATGATCTAGCATGGCATAGACATCAATGGAAACATCATGCTAGATTTCTTATGATCAAGCAATGGCAATATAGAAGTGGTGGCACGTGTCATGGTGGTAGTCATATGGCAATATATCTCGGAATAGCTTTGAAAAAAGCCATAGTAGGTAGGTATGGTGGCTGTTTTGAGGGAGGCTATATGGGTGGTTTTGTGCACCGGCGAAAGTTGCACGTCACTAAAGAAGATAGTGATGGTGGAAGGTGAAAGTGCATCTAAACCATGGACTCAACATTAGTCATGAAGAACTCATATACTTGTTGCAAAAGTTTTAGTAGTAATCAAAACAAAGCATTCAACGCATACTCCTAGGGGAAGGATTGGTAGGTATAAACCATCGCGCGATCCCGACCGCCACACAAAGGATGACAATCAATAGACTAATCATGCTCAGACTTCATCAAATAGCGGTTCACCATACGTGCATGCTACGGGAATCACTAACTTCAACACAAGTATTTCTAGATCCACAACACCTTACTAGTATAACTTCCATATTACCACAACCACAACTCAAAACTAATTGAGATGAATCAAACTTCTCTAACTATTCAATGCACATGAAGGTGGAAGTTTTCATATCCCTTTGGATAACTACCCCTTTTGAGACTACTTTCATAGCATAGATCAACTACCACGCCACGCGCTTCCATGCTCTAAAACATATAAGTGAATCACATAGAGCAAAATCAACTAGCTCAAAAGATATAAGTGAAACACATGTGAGCTGAATTGTCTAACCAAAGGATATAAGTGAAGCTCGACAAAATCACGGTGAGTGCATGTCTCTCTCTCTAGGTGTGCAGCATGGAAGATTGTGACACAACAAAAATAAAAGACTCCTACAATACAAGATGCTCCAAGCAAAACACATAACATGTGGTGAATAAAAATATAGCCCCAAGTAACATTACCGATGGATTGAAGACGAAAGAGGGGATGCCTTCCCGGGGCATCCCCAAGCTTAGGCTTTTACGGCATCCTTGAATCAACTTGGGATGCCTTGGGCATCCCCAATCTTGAGGTCTTGCCACTCTTTATCTTTTTGTCCATAAGAACTTCACCCAAAACTTGAAAACTTCACAACACGAAACTTAAACAGAAACTCGTCATAACATTAGTATAAGAAAGCAAACCACCACTTCCTTATGTACTGTAGCAAACTTAAATTCTACTTATGTTGATGTTGGGTTACTGTATTGTCAATCTTCCATGACTAATACCACCCCGATACTATCCATAGTTTCATCAAAATAAGCAACCAACTCAACAAAAACAGAATCTGTTAACAGCAGACCAGTCTGTAGCAATCTGTATACTTCGTATACTTCTGGTACTTCAAAAATTCTTATAAACTACGAAAGTCCGAAGAATTTGCGTAGCAATCAGCAGCAAAAATAATCAACTCAAAAGCTCTTACATAAAAAAAATGAAAATTCTTTTCGTGAGCAGAAAGTTTCTGGCTTTTCCAGCATGACCAAACAATCATCCCCAAGACTAATCATAACGGTTTTGCTTGGCAAAAACGCAAAAAGAAACACAAAAAACACAATCATAACAGAATTATGAAAGTGTGGAAAACACAAAACAAAAAGAAAAATGATAGATTCGTTGGGTTGCCTCCCAACAAGCGCTATTGTTTAACCCCCTTAGCTAGGCAAAAGGTGATGGAATCACGTATAGTCATCTTTGGTGCTCAAACCATAAGTAGTGTGATCATTTATCATCTTAAGATCTTCATCTTTATTGGATGACTCACCACTAGCTTTAGGAACAAAAACAGACTTGACGGTCTTTTTGAGAGTGATATTTGGAGTATTTTGCGTAGCGGCAAAAGCGGAACCCAAGTTGGTTATGACATCTTCTAGTTTGCCAATTCTAGAGGAATCATTAACTATAGGTTCCTTCTCCCTCAAATTTTTCAGGACCATTCCCACTTTGGATCCATACTGAGTAATTTGATTGTGGATCTTTCTGTCCAAACCCTCAATAAGTTCAACTGTGGCAATTTTGTTTTCAATAGCGTCAAGCCTTTGCATCACGTGTTCCAAGGTCAAGGTAGTTCCATTAACCATGAGCGGGAGTGAGCCTACCAAATTCATGATAGCTCCATAGGAGTCAACAGTATGGCTCCCCAAAAAATTCCTGCCTACGATGGTATCAAGGATATACCTATTCCAAGGAGAGATTCCAACATAAAAATTGCGAAGAAGAACGGTAGTGGATTGCTTACGAGTAGATCTACTTTGAGCATTGCAAATCCTGTACCAAGCGTCCTTTAAATTCTCTTCCTCATTCTGCCTGAAATTGAGAACTTCGTTCTCAGGGGTATCGTTTGGAGTAGTGGGTCTAGCCATTGATGGACTATCCCACACACAAACGAGCAGGAAGTAAGCGAGTGAAGCGGGCAAGAAGAGAAAGGCAAAAAGGGCAAAAGGAAACGGCAAAGGAGAAAGGCAAAAAGGGCAAAAGGAAACGGCAAGGGAGAAAGGCAAATGAAAACGGCAAATGTGAAGTGGGGGAAAGGAAAATGAGAGGCCACTGGCAAAAAAGGTAAATGCAAGAGATGAGTTTGTGACACCTACTTGGATAGATCTTGACGTGATCTCTCCTCCCCGGCAACGGCGCCAGAAATCCTTCTGCTACTGCGACAACAGACCTTCCCTGGCAACGGCGCCAGGAATCATGCTGCTACGGCTACGCCTATAGGGACTTCCTTGGCAAATATGCAAAGGATTTCCCCGCGGCCTTGGAGCCTTGCGTTGGTGTTCCCTTGAACAGAAAAGGGTGATGTAGCACAGCGGCGGTAAGTATTTCCCTTAGTTTGAGAACTAAGGTATCAATCCAGTAGGAGGAGCGTTCAAGTCACAAGTACCTGCACAAATACAAAGAGCTTGCACCCAACGCTATAAAGGGGTTGTCAATCCCTTATAGATTGTTTGCAAAGTGAAAACTGAAAGCAAAAAGTAAACAAAGCAAAGTAAAAGTGAAAGTGGAGACGATAGTTGTGAATAGACCCGGGGGCCGTAGTGTTCACGAGTGGCTTCTCTCATGAAAGCAAGTAGACGGTGGGTGAACGAATTACTTTCGAGCAATTGATAGAACCGCGCAAAGTCGTGACGTTATCTAAGGCAATGATTGTATCTATGAGCATCACGTCCAAAACAAGTAGACCGATACTTTCTGCATCTACTACTATTACTCCACACGTCGACCGCTATCCAGCATGCATCTAGTGTATTAAGTCCAAAAGAACAAAGTAACGCCTTAAGCAAGATGACATGATGTAGATGAACAATCTCAAATCTATGATGAAAGCCCATCTTGTTACCCTTGATGGCAACAACATGATGCGTGCCTTGCTGCCCCTTGTGTCACTGGGAAAGGTCACCACACGGTATGAACCCAAAACCAAGCACTTATCCCATTGCAAGAATCATAGATCTAGTTGGCCAAACAAAACCCAAGACTCGGAGAGACTTACAAGGATATCAAATCATGCATATAAGAAATCAGCAAAGACTCAAATATAATTCGTAGATAATTTGATCACAAATCCACAATTCATCGGATCTCGACAAACACACCGCCAAAGAGGATTACATCGGATAGATCTCCATGAAGATCATGAAGAACTTTGTATTGAAGATCCAAGAGAGAGAAGAAGCCATCTAGCTACTAACTACGGACCCGTAGGTCTGAAGTGGACTACTCACGAGTCATTGGAGAGGCGATGATGTTGATGTAGAAGCCCTCCAACTCCAAAGTCCCCTCCGGCAGGGCACCGGGAAGGGTCTCCAGATGAGATCTCGCGGAAACGGAAGCTTGCGGCGGCGGAAAAGTGTTTTCGTGGATGCCCTCTTTTTTCTGCGATTTTAGGGAATTTATAGGCCAAAGAGCTAGGGCAGGGGAGCGCCAGGGAGGCCACAAGCCTGGTTGCCGTGTTCCCCCCCCCCTAGGTGCGGCAACAGGACTGGTGGGCTCCCTGTGGGCCCCCTTCCTTGGCCCTCAAGCCTCACGATCTTCTTCTGTTCTGGAAAATTTTATTTCGGGGATTTTATTATGTTTGGACTCCGTTCCAAAATCAGATCTGAAAAGAGTCAAAAACACAGAAAAAAACAGGAACTCGCACTTGGCACTGAATTGATAAGTTAGTGCCAAAAAATATATAAAAGGTATACAAAACATCCAAAGTTGACAAGACAACAGCATGAAACCATCAAAAATTATAGATACATTTGAGACGTATCAGTCATCGAGGGTGATTCCTCTTTCACAATTCCCGACGATGCCTCTGTCGTGCAACCCCTTAAGTGTGGGACCCTCGAGGGTGATTCCTATAGGTCCACCTTGACGGATACATCGTTCGGAATCCAACGAGGGTGATACCTCGGATTCCCCCTGATGTTTCTACCACACAATTACTTGACCATGTTACTGGGATTCTTTATGAATAGATGTTAGGTGGGTGGATTCCCGCGTGGATGTGTCGTTGGCTTAATTTAAAATGATAATGGATTTGGGTATTTGATCTGGGTTGGTCGGAGACCTTTTCGCACTAACCAGCTACGCGGGAAGAATTATGGGTACTCGACATCGCGGTATCAGCCGAAGCTCTTCAGACGTCAGCGATGGAGCGGCGCGCGCCCGAGTGGTCCCGAGATGCATCGCGCTTGTGATTAAGGGGTGCTAGGACTAACATCGGCCGCCCACGCATCATGCAGGAGCGCGGAGGGCAAGTGGGCCCATGAACCCTTTGTGCTTAGGAGTTAGACCGGCGGGTTGACCTCTCTGTTGAACTTAGGTGGGGTTGCAACGTGTCGATATTCCGAGGCCGGGCATGACCCAGAAAAGTGTGTTCGGCCAGAGTGTTATCGAGCGTGATGGGAAACTTGGTGCACCCCTGCAGGGATGAAAATTAACTATTCGGATAGCCGTGTCCACGGTTACAAGACGACTTGGAGTCGTGCCCTGATCTTATACAACTACAATTGTTACTTAACTGGAATTGTTGCTCCGGGGTTGCTTCCTCGCACAGAGTCGATGAAGGATCTCTAGGAATGACCTCATATTAATATTGCTGCAACAATATGACTATTAATTGTGTTACCTTGCTCTACTCTCGTCTATTGTTGCAAGACCCTGAAGATGCTAGTCTTCGATAAGACTAGGCCTTCTTTCTCTATTCTCGCATTGATGCACTTGATGACCCACAAGTGTAGGGGATCTATCGTAGTACTTTCGATAAGTAAGAGTGTCGAACCCACAGAGGAGCAGAAGGATCTGACAAGTGGTTTTCAGCAAGGTATTCTCTGCAAGCACTGAAATTATCGATAACAGATAGTTGTGTGATAAGATGATTCATAGCAAGTAGCAAGTAACAATAGTAACAAAGGTGCAGCAAGATGGCCCAATCCCTTTTGTAGAAAGGGACAAGCCTGGACAAACTCTTATAGGAGGTAAAGCGCTCCCGAGGACACATGGGAATTTCTATCAAGCTAGTTTTCATCATGTTCATATGATTCGCGTTCGTTACTTTAATAGTTTGATATGTGGGTGGACCGGTGCTTGGGTGCTGCTCTTACTTGGACAAACATCCCACTTATGATTAACCCCTCTTGCAAGCATCCGCAACTATGAAATAAGAATTAAGACAAAGTCTAACCATAGCATTAAACTAGTGGATCCAAATCAGCCCCTTACGAAGCAACGCATAAACTAGGGTTTAAGCTTCTGTCACTCTAGCAACCCATCATCTACTTACTACTTCCCAATGCCTTCCTCTAGGCCCAAAAAATGGTGAAGTGTTATTTAGTCGACGTTCACATAACACCACTAGAGGAAAAACAACATACAACGCATCAAAATATCGAACGAATACCAAATTCACATGACTACTTATAGCATGACTTATCCCATGTCCTCAGGAACAAAAGTGACTACTCACAAAGCATAATTATATTCATGACCAGAGAGGTATTGAATAGCATCAAGGATCTGAACATATAATCTTCCACCGAGTAATCCAACTAGCATCAACTACAAAGAGTAATTAACACTACTAGCAACATTACAAGTACCATTCGGAGTCGCGAGACGGAGATTGGTTACAAGAGATGAACTAGGGTTTGGAGATGAGATGGTGCTGATGAAGATGTTGATGGTGATGAGTCCCCTCCGATGAGAGGAGTGTTGGTGATGACGATGGCAATGATTTCCCCCTCCGGGAGGGAAGTTTCCCCGGCAGGACGACCCTGACGGAGCTCTAGATTGGTTCTGCTCAAGTTCCGCCTAGTGACGGCGGCGATTACTCCCGAAAGCCTCCTCTTGATTTTTTCTGGAACGAAACCCTCCTTATACCAAAAGAGGGGATCCAGAGGGCCAACAGGGAGCACACAAGCCCCCTAGGCGCGGCCAGGGGGGTAGGGCGCGCCTAGCAGGCTTGTGGCCTCCTGGTGGCTCCCCTCTGGTACTTCTTTCGCCCAGTATTTTTTATAAATTCCAAAATAATTCCTCGTTAATTTTCACGGCTTTTGGATTTGCGTAGAATAGGTATCTCAAACTTGCTCCTTTTTCAGGCCAGAATTCCAGTTGCCGGCATTCTCCCTCTTCATGTAAACCTTGCAAAATAAGAGAGAAAATGCATAAGTATTGTACCGTGAAGTGTAATAACAGCCCATAAAGCGATAAATATCAACATAAAAGCATGATGCAAAATGGACGTATCAACTCCCCCAAGCTTAGACTTTGCTTGTCCTCAAGCGGAAACTGAGATCAATAAATATGCCCAGATGTTTAGAGAGAGAGGTGTCGACAAAACAAGATATGGACATGCAGGCATCAAGATCATAATTAGAACAGCAATATCATCATATAATCTCTTATGCTAAAGTGATAATTCCTTCACAAAGTAAAGTATGGATCAAGAACCTTATTGAGAATTAACAACCAATAGCCTTTAGTCATTGAAGCAATTGCAATTTATCATAACATCGGAAAGAGTCAAGTAAGAGCTTGTAAAGCAAATCCACATACTCAATCATCCTTTCATCTTCTACAATTGCTACAACTCACGTGGTACTCATGAGAACAAAGTTTCAGTCGGACACAGAGAAAGATAGGGGCTTATCGTTTCGCCTTCCAACTATTTACCTCAAGGGTAATGTCAACAATAATAATTCATGAATACTTACTTCCAAGTTGACATATGAATATAGATCTTTCCCTACCATATGATGTTGGCCAAGATAAAGGCGAAATAAGGAATTGGTGTAGATCACCATGACTCTTTCAAAGGCAAAAAGTAAAGGTACAAGATAGGCCCTTCGCAGAGGGAAGTAGAGGTTGTCATGCGCTTTTGGGGTTTGGATGTGTGTCCTCTTAGTGTGAAGGAACGTCACTTTATATTGCCTCCTGTGATAAAGAACTTTATTATGCAGTCTGTCGCTTTTATGTCTTCCTCATCATAGGTTCGTACAAAGCTTATTTTCCACACACTAATAGATCATACATATTTAGGGAGCAGTTTTTATTGCTTGCACCGATGACAACTTACTTGAGGGATCTTATTCAATCCATAGGTAGGTATGGTGTACTCTCATGGCAAAACTAGGTTGAAGGTTTATGGATGCACAAGTAGTATCTCTACTTAGTGCGGAAGTTTTGGCTGGTATGAGGTGGAAGCAATCGTCACATGCTAAGGGATCTCTAGTCATATAATCATTGTTCGGAACCAAGCAGACATAATTCATTATGTTGTCTTCCTTGTCCAACATCTACTTCTAAGCATGTAATAGTTCAATGAGTGTTCACAGTCATAGAAGGTGTCAAAGATGATATATTTATATGTGAAACTCTCCTTCTTTATCACTTCCTATTAATTGCAACAATGACCAAGGTCTACGTTTGTCCACCCACAACAAGTTTCAATCAACATTCTTTTTATATGTGGAGCCATCACTTCCCATAAGACCATTACATGATCTTTCATGCTTTTGTTCTTTTATCATTCTTTTCTTTAGATCATGGCATGAAGCAAGGCCCTTAACTAAAACACTCATTATTATATGACTCACGAACTCGAATACATCGGGGGTGACACAAAGCAAAACTCAAGCCTAGAACACTAAGAACTTTATTCTACTAGAGAAAGATAAAACCAAAAAGGAACGAACTAAGAAAAGGTAAAGGCAAAAGATGTGATGGTCATACGATACCGGGGAAACTCCCCCAAGCTTGGCACAAGCCAAGGGGATTGCCCATACCCGTGCTTAGTTGTCTTCCTTTGGAGGTGATGGTGGTGGAGTTGTTGCAACCTTGGTTTGATCCTCCATCTTCCAAGGCATAGGTGCTCCATCATGGAAAGATGATCGAGTCTCCGGAATCCTCAAATCTGTAGCCAACCGTATTGATTTAAATCTATACTCATACTCACAGTTTTGGTTCTGCAGGTCATAGATCTGGGCTTGGAGGTGATCAATTCAGTCATAGAGCCTGGAGAGGTGTTTCCCGATGTCATTGGCATCGATCTTGTGCTTGTTGGTTAACTCCGTGATCATCATGTGGTTGGCGTTGAGTCCGCGTTCCACCATCCCTTGGCACTTGAAGACTTGCTGCTCCATTGCTTCAAGCCTCGCCTCCATGCTTCCGGTCTTCTTGGGCCCCTCAACATCACGGATGTGCAGCACCCCCTCACGCATCTCGATAGATTGAGGGTGTTGCAGCACTCCCGCGAGGTAGGGATTGATGACCTTCTCGAAGAACTTGTCCTTCAGAGCTTTTGGGGATGCCATAGCGATCTAGATCTGTCTGCACAACAGCTCAAAACGAAAACAGAGGAAATTTGCGTGATATGAGGGTCAGACCTTTTGGGAGAATATATAATGATTTTTTCCGACCAGAAGGAGTACTCCGCAAGAAAACAAAGTCCGGGAGGCACATGAGGTGGTCACAAGCCCCCCAAGCGCGGACAGGGGGTGGCCCGCGCCTGGCAGGCTTGTCGCCTCCTCGTGCGCTTTTTGGACTGCTTAAATTTTTTCTATTTTTCTAAAAAATCCAAAACGGAGAAAAATTCCTACTGGAAAAATTTTGGAGTCGGTTTACTTACCGAATCACATACCTCTTCGTTTTCGGAGTATGAAACAGGCTGATAAATATCCCTTATGTACTCCTCCGGAGTTATGGTATTGATAATATTGCTTTCAACATTTATGGCAGTACCTGAGATATAATGCTTGATTCTTTGCCCATTTACCACTCTCGGAAAATTACCTTCCGTGTTGTTGATCTTGATGGCACCGGAACGATACACTTCCTCAACAATGTAAGGACATTCCCATTTAGAGAGAAGCTTGCCTGCAAAAAATCTTAAACGAGAATTATATAGCAAGACATAATCACCTACATTGAACTCATGTTTTTGTATCCTTTTATCATGCCACCTCTTAATCTTTTCTTTGAACAACTTGGCATTTTCATATGTCTGAGCTCTCCATTCATCAAGTGAGCTAATATCAAATAAGCTCTTCTCACCAGCAAGTTTGAAATCAAAGTTGAGCTCTTTGATTTCCCAATAAGCCTTATGCTCTAGCTCAAGAGGTAAATGACATGCTATACCGTAAACCATTTTGTATGGAGACATGCCCATGGGATTCTTATAAGCAGTTTTATAAGCCCAGAGTGCATCATCGAGCTTCTTAGACCAATTCTTTCTAGACCTATTAACAGTCTTTTGCAGAATTAGTTTAATCTCTCTATTACTTAGCTCTACTTGACCACTGGACTGAGGGTGATAGGGAGATGCAATTCTATGATTGACATCGTACTTAGCAAGCGTTTTACGGAAAGCATCATGAATAAAATGTGAACCACCATCAGTCATTAGATATCTAGGGACTCCAAATCTAGGGAAAATAACTTATTTAAGCATCCTGATAGAGGTGTTTTGATCAGCACTACTAGTTGGGATAGCTTCTACCCACTTAGTAACGTAATCAACAGCAACTAGGATATGAGTATACCCGTTGGATTTTGGAAAAGGTCCCATATAATCAAAGCCCCAAATATCAAATGGTTCAATGACAAGTGAATAATTCATAGGCATTTTCTGACGTTTACTAATATTACCTATTCTTTGACATTCGTCACAAGATAGGATAAACTTACGAGCATCCTTAAAGAGAGTGGGCCAATAGAAACCTGATTGCAATACCTTGTGTGTAGTTCTATCTCCCGCATGGTGTCCTCCGTAAGCCTCGGAGTGACACTTCTGTAGGATCTGTCCCTGTTCATGTTTAGGTACACAACGTCCAATAACACCATCTACTCCTTCCTTATAAAGGTGAGGATCATCCCAAAAGTAATGTCTCAAATCAAAGAAGAATTTCTTCTTTTGCTGGTATGTGAAACTAGGTGGTATATATTTGGCAACGATATAATTTGCATAATCAGCATACCACGGTGTACTACGTGAAGTATTGATGACATTCAATCGCTCATCAGGAAAGCTATCATCAATATGTTGTGGGTCATCAAGAACATTCTCCAACCTAGACAAGTTATCTGCTACGGGGTTCTCAGCACCCTTCCTATCGACAACATGCAAATCAGATTCTTGTAGCAAGAGAACCCATCTGATAAGTCTAGGTTTAACATCTTTCTTTTCCATGAGATACTTAATAGCAGCGTGATTAGTGTGAATAGTGACTTTGGAATCAACTATGTAAGATCTGAACTTTTCACATGCAAACACGACTGCTAAAAATTCCTTTTCCGTAGTAGCATAGTTTCTTTGGGCACTGTCTAGAGTTTTGCTAGCATAGTGAATAACCTTCAACTTCTTATCAACTCTTTGTCCTAGGACAACACCAACAGCATAATCACTAGCATCACACATGATTTCAAAAGGTAAGTTCCAATCAGGTGGTTGAACAATAGGCGCAGTTATCAAGGCCTTCTTAAGTACTTCGAAGGCTTCCTCACAATCATCGTCAAAAACAAAAAGAATATCCTTTTGCAAGAGATTGGTAAGAGGCCTAGAAATCTTACAGAAGTCTTTAATGAACCTTCTATAGAAACCAGCATGACCAAGGAAACTTCTTATACATTTGATATCTATAGGGCATGACATTTTCTCGATCGCATCAACCTTAGGCTTATCGACTTCAATACCTCTTTCAGAAATTTTATGTCCTAAGACGATGCCTTCATTAACCATAAAGTGACACTTCTCCCAATTCAAGATAAGGTTGGTATCTTTACATCTCTCCAAGACTCGATCAAGGTTGTTGAGGCAATCATCCAAAGAAGACCCGTAAACGGAGAAGTCATCCATGGAAACCTCAACAATCTTTTAACAAAAGTCAGAGAATATAGCCATCATACATCTTTGGAAGGTAGCAGGTGCATTACATAAGCCAAAAGGCATACATCTGTAAGCAAAGGTACCGAAAGGGCAGGTGAAAGTGGTTTTCTCCTGATCAGATTGTGCAACAGGTATTTGGGAGAAACCAGAATAACCATTTAGAAAGCAGAAGTGTGTGTGTTTAGACAGTCTTTCTAGCATTTGGTCTATAAAAGGCAAAGGGTAATGATCTTTCCTAGTGGCTTTATTCAATTTCCTAAAACCGATCACCATCCTATAGCCAGTAATAATCCTCTGTGGGATCAATTCATCTTTATCATTAGGGACAACGGTAATACCTCCCTTCTTAGGGACGCAATGCACCGGACTTACCCAATCACTATGAGCAACAGGATAGATAATACCTACTTCCAGGAGCTTTAGTATTTCTTTTCTTACTACCTCCTTCATCTTAGGATTTAATCTCCATTGATGATCGACAACTGGTTTGGAATCAGGATCGGTTTTAATTTTGTGCTGGCATAGAGTGGGACTAATGCCCTTAAGATCATCAAGAGTATATCCAATAGCAGCACGGTGCTTCCTCAGAGTTTTCAATAATTTCTTTTCTTCATGCTCTGAGAGGCTAGCACTAATAATAACAGGATATATCTCTTTTTCATCAAGATAAGCATACTTAGGAGTATCAGGCAACTGTTTAATCTCGAACACATGATCACCCTATGGTGGGGGTAAATCTCCAAGCAGTTCAACAGGCAAATTATTCTTAAGGATAGGATGTTGTTCAAAGATAACTCTATCTATCTCATTCCTTTCATCCATATGCATATCATTTTCATGCTCAAACAAGTATTGCTCTAAAGGATCGGTAGGAGGCACAACAATAGAAGCTGGAGCAATAATTTCATCCTTACTAGACAACTCTTTTTCATGAGGTTGTCTACCAAACTTGGAGAAACTGAACTCATGTGACACACCTTCAAAGCCAACAGTGACAGTTTGCTTCTCACAGTCAATATGAGCATTGACAGTATTGAGAAAAGGTCTGCCAAATATGATGGGACAAAAGCTATCTTGTGTGGTAGCAAGAACGAGAAAATCAGCAGGATACTTCGTTTTACCACACAAGACTTCAACATCTCTAACAATTCCCAAATGGCAGATAGTATCTCTATTAGCAAGCTGAATAGTGACATCAATAGGTTCCATCTCAACAGGTGCAATCTCGTCTTTAATTTCATCATACAAGGATTGAGGTATTGCACTAACACTAGCACCCACGTCACATAAACCATGATAACAATGATCTTCTATCTTAACAGAAACAACAGGCGTGCCAACAACAGGCCTATGTTTGTCTCTAACATGTGGTTAAGCAATTCTAGCAGCATCTTCATAGAAGTGAATATCATGGCCATCAACATTGTCAGACAGGAGATCTTTGATAATAGCAATGCTAGGTTCAACTCTAATTTGCTCACGGGGTGTAGGTGTTCTAATGTAGTCCCTACGTATCACAGTTGAAGCTTTAGAATGATCCTTTATCCTAACAGGGAAAGGTGGTTTCTCAATGTAAGCATTGGGAACAATAGGATCATTATAAGCAATGACTTTCTCTTCAACTGGATTGGGTCTAACTACATTGACTTCTAAGGGAGGATGATATTTAAACCACTTCTCTTTAGGGAGATCAATATGAGCAGCAAATGATTCACACAATGAAGCTACTATCTCAGAGTCAAGTCCATATTTAGCGCTAAAATCACAAAAAGTATTTGTTTCGACAAAGGATTTAACGCAATCAAACTTGAAATTCATACCTGACTCCTTACCTTCATCAAACTCCCAATCTTCAGAGTTGCGTTTAATTCTTTCCAATAAATTCCATTTTAAGTCAATATCTCTCTTCATAAAAGAACCGGTACAAGAAGTGTCAAGCATGGTGCGATCATCATGAGAAAGTTGAGCATAGAAGTTCTGAATGATAATTTCTCTCGAGAGCTCATGGTTGGGGCATGAATATAACATTGATTTAAGCCTCCCCCAAGCTTGAGCGATACTTTCTCTGTCACGACGCCAAAAATTATAAATATAATTCCGATCACGATGTACCAAATGCATAGGATAAAACTTTTGATGAAATTCCAATTTCAATTGGTTGTAGTTCCATGATCCAGTATCATCACATAGCCTATTATTGGAAATATGCCCTAGAGGCAATAATAAATTAGTTATTATTATATTTATTTGTTCATGATAATCGTTTATTATCCATGCTATAATTGTATTGATTGGAAACACAATACTTGTGTGGATACATAGACAAAACACTGCCCTAGTAAGCCTCTAGTTAACTAGCTCGTTGATCAAAGATGGTCAAGGTTTCCTGACCATAGGCAAGTGCTGTCACTTGATAACGGGATCACATAATTAGGAGAATCATGTGATGGACTAGACCCAAACTAATGAACATAGCATGTTGATCGTGTCATTTTGTTGCTACTGTTTTTCTGCGTGTCAAGTATTTATTCCTATGACCATGAGATCATATAACTCACTGACACCGGAGGAATACCTTGTGTGCATCAAATGTCGCAACGTAACTGGGTGACTATAAAGGTGCTCTACAGGTATCTCCGAAGGTGTCCATTGAGTTAGTATGGATCAAGACTGGGATTTGTCACTCCGTGTGACGCAGAGGTATCTCGGGGCCCACTCGGTAATACAACCTCACACACAAGCCTTGCAAGAAATGTGACTAAGTTCAAGTCACGGGATCTTGTATTACGGAACGAGTAAAGAGACTTGCCGGTAACAAGATTGAAATAGGTACGCGGATACCGACGATCAAATCTCGGGCAAGTAACATACCGAAGGACAAAGGGAATGACATACGAGATTATATGAATCCTTGACACGGAGGTTCAACCGATAAGATCTTCGGAGAATATGTAGGATCCAATATGGGCATCCAGGTCCCGCTATTGGATATTGACCAATAACTGTCTTGGGTCGTGTCTACATAGTTCTCGAACCAGCAGGGTCTGCACACTTAAGGTTCGGTGGCGTTTCGGTATGGTTGAGTTATAGGTGTTGGTAACCGAAAGTTGTTCGGAGTCCCATATGAGATCCAGGACATCACGAGGAGCTCCGGAATGGTCCGGAGCTAAAGATTGATATATAGGAAGTCCTTTTTTGGTCACCGGAAAAGTTTCGGGCTCATCGGTAGTGTACTGGGAGTGCCGGGAGGGGTGCCGGGGACCATCGGGAGGGGTGTCACGCCCCAAGGGGTCTCATGGGCTATGTAAAGACATAAACCAGCCCCTAGTGGGCTGGAATAAGTTCCCACTAAGGCCCATAAGGTTTGAGAAGGAAAAAACACAACGTGGAAAGAGTTTCCAAGTGGGAAGGTGGAATCCTACTCCAAGTAGGATTGGAGTAGGACTCCTCCACCTCCAATTTCGGCCAAACCTTGAGGGTTTGAGGCTGCCTCCTCCCCTCCCTCCCTCCTATATATACTAGAGGTATTGAGGGTTTTTGAGACACAACTTTGCCACGGCAGCCCGACCACATACCTCCACGGTTTTTCCTCTAGATCGTATTTCTGCGGAGCACGGGCGGAACCCTGCTGAGATAGATCACCACCAACCTCCGGAGCGCCGTCACGCTGCCGGAGAACTCGTCTACCTCTCCGTCTCTCTTGCTGGATCAAGAAGGCCGAGATCATCGTCGAACTGTACGTGTGCTGAACGTGGAGGTGCCGTCTGTTCGGCACTAGATCGAAACGGATCGTGAGATGGATCGCAAGACGGTTCGTGTAACGGATCGTGAGATGATTCGTGGGACGGATCGCGGGACGGATCGTGGGACGGATCACGGGACGGTTCATGGGACGGTTCGCGGGGCGGATCGAGGGACATGAGGACGTTCCACTACATCAACCGCGTTTCTTAAACGCTTCTGTTGTGCGATCTCCAAGGGTACGTAGATCGAAAATCTCCTCTCGTAGATGAACATCACCATGATAGGTATTGCGTGTGCGTAGGAAATTTTTGTTTCCCTTGTGACGTTCCACAATAGTGGCATCATGAGCTAGGTTCATGCATAGATGTTATCTCGAGTAGAACACAAAAGTTTTTGTGGGCGGTGATGTGCGATTTGCTGCCCTCCTTAGTCTTTTCTTGATTCCGCGGTATTGTTGGATCGAAGCGGCTCGGACCGACATTACTCGTACGCTTACGAGAGACTGGTTTCATCACTACGAGCAACCCCGTTGCTAAAAGATGACTGGCGAGTGTCGGTTTCTCCAACTTTAGTTGAATCAGATTTGACCGAGGAGGTCCTTGGAGAGAGGTTAAATAGCAATTCATACATCTCCGTTGTGGTCTTTGCGTATGTAAGATGCGATCCTACTAGATACCCATGGCAACCACGTAAAACATGCAACAACAATTAGAGGACGTCTAACTTGTTTTTGCAGGGTATGCTTGTGATGTGATATGGCCAACGACGTGATGTGATATATTGGATGTATGAGATGATCATGTTGTAATAGTTAATATCGACTTGCACGTCGATGGTGCAGCAACCGGCAGGAGTCATAGGGTTGTCTTTAAACTAACGTTTGTACTTGGAGATGCGTTTACTATATTTCTAGGATGTAGCTTTAGTAGTAATAGCATGAGTAGCACGACAACCCTGATAGCAACACGTTGATGGAGATCATGGTGTGACGCCGGTGACAAGAAGGTCGTGCCGGTGCTTTGGTGATGGAGATCTAGAAGCACATGATGATGGCCATATCATGTCACTTATGAATTGCATGTGATGTTAATCCTTTATGCACCTTATCTTGCTTAGAACGACGATAGCATTATGAGGTGATCTCTCACTAAAATTTCAAGACGAAATTGTGTTCTCCCCGACTGTGCACCGTTGCGACAGTTTGTCGTTTCGAGACACCACGTGATGATCGGGTGTGATAGACTCAACATTCACATACAACGGGTGCAAAACAGTTGCACACGCGGAACACTCGGGTTAAACTTGACGAGCCTAGCATGTACAGACATGGCCTTGGAATACAAGAGACCGAAAGGTCGAGTATGAATCGTATAATTGATATGAATAGCATAGAGATGCTTACCACTGAAACCATTCTCGACTCACATGATGATCGGACTTGAGATAGTGGATTTGGATCATGTACCACTCAAATGACTAGAGAGATGTACTTTTTGAGTGGGATTTCTTAAGTAATATGATTAATTGAACTAGTTTTCATGAACATAGTCTAATGGTCTTTGCGAATTACGATGTAGCTTGCGCTATAGCTCTACTGTTTGTATATGTTCCTAGAGAAAATTTACTTGAAAGTTCATAGTAGCAACTTTGCGGACTTAGTCCGTAAAACTGAGGATTGTCCTCATTGCTGCGCAGAAGGCTTATGTCCTTAATGCACCACTCGGTGTGCTGCACCTCGAGCGTCGTGTGTGGATGTTGCGAACATCTGACATACACGTTTTTGATGACTACGTGATATTTCAGTGCGCAATACTTAATGGCTTAGAAGCAAGGCGCCGAAGACGTTTTGAAAACGTCGGATAACATAAGAGATGTTCAAGGAAGATGAAATTGAGATTTCATGCTCGTGCCCTTGTTGAGAGATATAAGACCTCCGACAAGATTCTTTGCCTACAAAGTAAAGGAGAAAAGCTCAAAATCGTTGAGCATGTTCTCAGATTGTCTGAGTACAACAATCGCTTGAATCAAGTGGGAGTTAATCTTCGAGATGAGATAGTGATGGTTCTCCAAAATCACTGCCACTAAGTTGCTAGAGCTTCTGATGAACTACAACATATCAAGGATAGATACAATGATCCTTGAGCGATTCGTGATGTTTGACACTGCGAAAGTAGAAATCAAGAAGGAGCATCAATAGTTGATGGTTAGTAAAACCACTAAGTTTCAAGAAAGGCAAGGGCTAGAAGGTATACTTCGTGAAACGGCAAAACAGTTGCTGCACTAATGAAGAGACCCAAGATTAAACCCAAACCCAAGACTAAGTGCTTCTGTTATGAGGGGAACGGTCACTGAGGCAGAGCTACCCTAGATGCTTGGTAGATAAGAAGGCTGGCAAAGTCGACAGAAGTATATTTGATATACATGATGTTGATGTGTACTTTACTGGTACTCCTAGTAGCGCGAGGGTATTGGATACCGGTTCGGTTACTAAGTGATTAGTAACACGAAATGAAAGCTACGGAATAAACGGAGACCAGCTAAAGGCGAGGTGACGATACATGTTGGAAGTGTTTCCAAGGTTGATATGATCAAACGTCGCATGCTCCCTCTACCATCGGGATTGGTGTTAAACCTAAATAATTGTTATTTGGTGCTTGTGTTAAGCATGAACATGATTGGATCATGTTTATTGCAATACGATTATTCATTTAAAAGGAACAATGGTTACTCTATTTGCTTGAATAATCATCTTCAATGGTTTATTGAATCTCGATCGTAGTGTCACACATGTTCATGATATTGGTGCCAAAAGATACAAGGTAATGATGATAGTACCACTTACTTGTGGCACTACCGCTTGAGTCGTGTTGGTATAAATTGCATGAAGAGGCTCTATACTGATGGATCTTTATACTCACTTGATTTTGAATCACTTGTGACATGCAAATCATACGAGCAAGGCCTTGTTTTCATTGAGATGAGACAAGATAGTAACTTGTTGGAAGTAATACATTTTGATGTATGCAGTCCAATGGGTGCTAATGCACGTAGTGGATATCATTATGTTCTTACTTCAATGACGATTTGAGTAGATACAGGAGTATTTACTTAATGAATCACAAGTCTGAAATATTGAAAAAGTTCAATTCTTTCATAGTGAAGTTCATCGTAACAAGAGCATAAACTGTCTACGATATGATCATAAAGATGAATACCTGAGTTGCGAGTTTTGGTACACAGTTAAGACAATGTGGAAGTTGTTTCGTAATTCATGCCACCAAGAACACCATGGTGTGATGGTGTCATAGCCGCGACCTATTTGATATGGTGCATGCTATGATGTCTCTTATCGAATTACCACTATCATTTATGGTTTATGCATTAGAGACAACCGCATTCACTTTAAATAGGGCACCACATAATTCCGTTGAGATGACACGGTATAGACTGAGGTTTAGAGAAATCTAATCTGTTGTTTCTTGAAAGTTTGGGGCTGCGACACTTATGTGAAAAAGTTCCAGTTTGATAAGCTCAAACCCAAAGCGGATAAATGCATCTTCATAGGATATCCAAAACAGTTGGGTACATCTCCTATCTCAGATCCGGAAGCAAAGTGTTTGTTTATAGAAACGGACCTTTCTCGAGGAAAGGTTTCTCTCGAAAGAATTGAGTGGGAGGGTGATAGAACTTGATGAGGTTATTGAACCATCACTTCAACTAGTGTGTAGCAGGGCGCAAGAAGTTGTTCCTATGGCGCCTACACCAATTGAAGTGGAAGCTGATGATAGTAATCATTGAGCATCAAATCAAGTTACTACAGACCTCGTAGGTCGACAAGGTCGCGTACTACTACAGAGTGGTACAGTAACCCTGTCTTGGAGGTCATGTTGTTGAACAACAATGAACCTACGAGTTATGGAGAAGCAATGGTGGGCCTGGATTCCGACAAATGGCTGGAGGCCATGAAATCCAAGAGAGAATCCATGTATAAAACAAAGTGTAGACTTTGGAAGAACTGCTTGATGGTAGTAAGACTATTAAGTAAAGATGGATCTTTAAAAGGAAGACAGACGATGATGGTGATAAGTCACTATTAAGAAAAGCTCGACTTGTCGCAAAGATGTTTTCGACAAGATCAAAGAGTTGACTATGATGTGACTTTCTAACTCGTAGCAATGCTAAAAGTCTGTTGGAATTATGTTAGTAGTTGCTGCATTATTTGTGAAATATTGCACATAGGAAGCCAAAACATTGTTTCATCGACGGTTTCCTTGAGGAAAGATCGTATGTGATACAATCAAAATGTTTTGTCGATCCTAAGGATACTAACAAGTATGCAAGCTCCAGCGATCCTTCAATGGACTGGTGCAAGCATCTCGGAGTTGGAATATACACTTTGATGAGATGATCAAAGATTTTGGGTTTGTACAAGGTTTATGAGAAACTTGTATTTCCAAAGAAGTGAGTGGGAGCACTATAGAATTTCTGATAAGTATACGTGGTTGACATATTGTGGATCAGAAGTAATGTATAATTTCTGTAAAGCATAAAAGGTTGTTTGAAAGGAGTTTTTCAAAGGAATACTTGGAATACTCTACTTGAATGTGGAGCATCAAGATCTATGGAGATAGATCGAAACGCTTAATAGAAGTTTCAACAAGATGCATGCCTTGACAAGTTTTTGAAGGAGTTCAAAATAGATCAGCAAAGAAGGAGTTCTTGGTTGTGTTGTAAGGTGTGAATTTGAGTAAGACTCAAAACCCGACCCCGGCAGAATAAAGAGAATAAACGAAGGTCGTCTTCTATGCCTTGGCCGTAGAATCTGAAGTATGCCATGCTGAGTACCGCACCTGATGTGTGCCTTGCCTCAAAGTCTGTTGAGAGGTACATAGAGTGATCCATGATTGAATCACTAGAAGCGGTCAAAGTTATCCTTAGTAACTAAATGGACTAAGGAATTTTTCTCGATTATGGAGGTGGTTAAAGAGTTCGTCGTAAAGGGTTACGTCGATGCAAGCTTTGACACTAATCCGAATAACTATGAGTAGTGAAACGGATTCATATAGTAGAGTAGATATTTGGAGTATTTCCGAATAGCACGTAGTAGCAGCATCTATAAAGATGACATAAAGAATTGTAAAGGACACACGGATCTGAAAGTTTCAGAACCGTTGACTAAAACCTCTCTCACGAGCAAGACGTGATCAGACCCCAGAACTATATGGGTGTTGGATTCGTTGAAATCAAATGGTGATGTGAACTAGATTATTGACTCTAGTGCAAGTGGGAGACTGTTGGAAATATGCCCTAGAGGCAATAATAAATTAGTTATTACTATGTTTCTTTGTTCATGATAATCATTTATTATCCATGCTATAATTGTATTGATTGGAAACACAATACTTGTGTGGATACATAGACAAAATACTGGGCCTAGTAAGCCTCTAGTTAACTAGCTCGTTGATCAAAGATGGTCAAGGTTTCCTGACCATAGGCAAGTGTTGTCACTTGATAACGGGATCACATCATTAGGAGAATCATGTGATGGACTAGACCCAAACTAATGAACGTAGCATGTTGATCGTGTCATTTTGTTGCTACTGTTTTTCTGCGTGTCAAGTATTTATTCCTATGACCATGAGATCATATAACTCACTGACACCGGAGGAATACCTTGTGTGCATCAAACGTCGCAACATAACTGGGTGACTATAAAGGTGCTCTACAGGTATCTCCGAAGGTGTCTGTTGAGTTAGTATGGATCAAGACTAGGATTTGTCACTCCGTGTGACGGTGAGGTATCTCGGGGCCCACTCGGTAATACAACATCACACACAAGCCTTGCAAGCAATGTGACTAAGTGTAATTCACGGGATCTTGTATTACGGAACGAGTAAAGAGACTTGCCGGTAACGAGATTGAAATAGGTATGCGGATACCGACGATCAAATCTCGGGCAAGTAACATACCGAAGGACAAAGGGAATGACATACGGGATTATATGAATCCTTGACACTAAGGTTCAACCGATAAGATCTTCGGAGAATATGTAGGACCCAATATGGGCATCCAGGTCCCGCTATTGGATATTGACCGAGGAGTGTCTTGGGTCGTGTCTACATAGTTCTCGAACCCACAGGGTCTGCACACTTAAGGTTCGGTGACATTTCGGTATGGTTGAGTTATAGGAGTTGGTAACCGAAAGTTTTTCGGAGTTCCAGATGAGATCCAAGACATCACGAGGAGCTCCGGAATGGTCCGGAGGTAAAGATTGATATATAGGAAGTCCTGTTTTGGTCAACGGAAAAGTTTCGGGCTCATCGGTAGTGTACCGGGAGTGCCGGGAGGGGTGTCACGCCCCAAGGGGTCTCATGGGCTATGGGAAGACATAAACCAGCCCCTAGTGGGCTGGAATAAGTTCCCACTAAGGCCCATAAGGTTTGAGAAGGAAAAAACACAAGGTGGAAAGAGTTTTCAAGTGGGAAGGTGGAATCCTACTCCAAGTAGGATTGGAGTAGGACTCCTCCACCTCCAATTTCGGCAAAACCTTGAGGGTTTGAGGCTGCCTCCTCCCCTCCCTCCCTCCTATCTATACTAGAGGTATTGAGGGTTTTTGAGACACAACTTTGCCACGGCAGCCCGACCACATACCTCCATGTTTTTTCCTCTAGATCGTATTTCTGCGGAGCTCGGGCAGAGCCCTGCTGAGATAGATCACCACCAACCTCCGGAGCACCGTCACGCTGCCGGAGAACTCATCTACCTCTCCGTCTCTCTTGCTGGATCAAGAAGGCCAAGATCATCGTCGAGCTGTACGTGTGTTGAACGTGAAGGTGCCGTCTGTTCGGCACTAGATCGGAACGGGTCGTGAGATGGATCGCAAGACGGTTCGTGCAACGGATCGCGAGATGGTTCGTGGGACGGATCGCGGGACGGTTCGTGGGACGGTTCGCGGGGCGGATCGAGGGACGTGAGGACGTTCCACTACATCAACCGCGTTTCCTAAACGCTTCTGCTGTGCGATCTACAAGGGTACGTAGATCGGAAATCTCCTCTCGTAGATGAACATCACCATGATAGGTATTGCGTGTGCGTAGGAATTTTTTTGTTTCCCTTGCGATGTTCCACAACACCTATACCATGTCAATGCTTTATCCCTCAAAGATAAGGGAAAGACCTTCTTCTTGACCTCATCCTCGGGCAAACCTGCAAGCTTAAATAAACCACAAACTTCATCTACATAGATTAGATGCAAGTCTGGATGTGATGTTCCATCTCCTGTAAAAGGATTAGCCAGCAGTTTCTCTAGCATACCCGAAGGAATTTCATAACAAGTATTTTCAGTAGGTGCAGCAAATTGAGGAGCAACTCCTTGTGCTTCCGTTCGAGGTGAAGATACCCCGAACAAGCCCCTCAAAGGATTAGTTTCCATAGTGACAAGTGACAATAAATTTCAGCACATTATATAAATGTTTCCTTACCAGATTCCACTTACCAAAGGCGCTTCACTCCCCGGAAACGGCGCCAGAAAAGAGTCTTGATGACCCACAAGTGTAGGGGATCTATCGTAATCCTTTCAATAATTAAGAGTGTCGAACCCAACGAGGAGCAGAAAGATCTGACAAGTGGTTTTCAGCAAGGTATTCTCTGCAAGCACTGAAATTATCGGTAACAGATAATTGTGTGATAAGATGATTCGTAGCAAGTAGCAAGTAACAATAGTAAAAGAGGTGCAAAAAGATGCCCCAATCCATTTTGTAGCAAGGGACAAGCCTGGACAAACTCTTATAGGAGGTAAAGCGCTCCCGAGGACACATGGGAATTTCTGTCAAGCTAGTTTTCATCATGTTCATATGATTCGCGTTCGCTACTTTGATAGTTTGATATGTGTGTGGACCGGTGCTTGGGTGCTTCCCTTACTTGGACAAACATCCCACTTATGATTAACCCCTCTCGCAAGCATCCGCAAACAACGAAAGAAGAATTAAGACAAAGTCTAACCATAGCATTAAACTAGTGGATCCAAATCAGCCCCTTACGAAGCAACACATAAACTAGGGTTTAAGCTTCTGTCACTCTAGCAACCCATCATCTACTTACTACTTCCCAATGCCTTCCTCTAGTCCCAAATAATGGTGAAGTGTTATGTAGTTGACGTTCACATAACACCACTAGAGGAAAAACAACATACAACGCATCAAAATATCGAACGAATACCAAATTCACATGACTACTTATAGCATGACTTATCCCATATCCTCAAGAACAAAAGTGACTACTCACAAAACATAATTATATTCATGACCAGAGAGGTATTGAATAGCATCAAGGATCTGAACATATAATCTTCCACCGAGTAATCCAACTAGCATCAACTACAAAGAGTAATTAACACTACTAGCAACCTTACAAGTACCAATCGGAGTCGCGAGACGGAGATTGGTTACAAGAGATGAACTAGGGTTTGGAGATGAGATGGTGCTGATGAAGATGTTGATGGTGACGAGTCCCCTCCGATGAGAGGAGTGTTGGTGATGACGATGGCGACGATTTCCCCCTCCGAGAGGGAAGTTTCCCCGGCAGGACGACCCTGCCGGAGCTCTAGATTGGTTCTGCTCAAGTTCCGCCTCGTGATGGTAGCGATTACTCCCGAAAGCCTCCTCTTGAATTTTTCTGAAACGAAACCCTCCTTATAGCAAAAGAGGGGAGCTAGAGGGCCAATAGGGAGGCCACAAGCCCCCTAGGCGCGACCAGGGGGTAGGCCGTGCCTAGGGGGCTTGTGGCCTCTTGGTGACTCCCCTCTAGTACTTCTTTCACCCAGTATTTTTTATAAATTCCAAAATAATTTCTCGTTGATTTTCATGGCTTTTGGAGTTGCGCAGAATAGGTATCTCAAACTTGCTCCTTTTTCAGGCCAGAATTCTGGTTGGCCGCATTCTCCCTCTTCATGTAAACCTTGCAAAATAAGAGAGAAAAATCATAAGTATTGTACCGTGAAGTGTAATAATAGCCCATAAAACGATAAATATCAACATAAAAGCATGATGCAAAATGGAGGTATCAGCAGTCAGTCCACATATAAACCCCCCTTCCTTGATACTGATGCATACTTAGCATAAATCTGATATAAGTCTTGCGAGTACTTTGGATGAGTACTCACCGTTGCTTTGCTCCTCCTTTGCCCCTTGATCCGTTGCTGCGACCAGATGATGGAGCCCATGAGGTGGAGTATCCCGCCGACGACGACTGATACCCCCGACAGTGCCTACTTCTTCGTGGAGGCCGCTAAAGATCAGGAGTAGTTAGGAGGTTCACAGGCAGGAGGCCTCGCCTCGTTCTATCGTGTCTCTTTTGTGCTAGCCTTCTCTAAGGCACCCCATGTTTAATGTCTGTACTCAGATATTGTTGCTTCCGCTGACTCGTGTGTTTATCGAGCTTGTGCATTCTAGCCCTCGAGGTCGCTGGCTTGTAATATAAAGCTTGTATGTTTTTATTTGTGTCTAGAGTTGTGTTGTGATATCTTCCCGTAAGTCCTTGAGTTTGATCGTACGCATTTGCGTGTATGATTAGCGTACGATTAAATCGAGAGCGTCACATTGGGACACATGAAAAACTTCATGCCCAACCAATCTGAAAAATTTGTCACCTCCTTCACCTTGCAGAAAACGCTACACCAACAACACAGTACTTCCACCCCCGAGGCAAGCTCGCACTCTTCATTTTCCTAGGCCTAATGCTTTGATACGAGCAAGGTAAACTCATACTGACTACGAAAGAAGTGTGACATACTGAGGCGAAGTGCGGCTGGATGATGGTGAAGAGTGTTTCAGTACCTTTCTTTTATAGGCTCGGGCGGATGTGTAGGCGGAAAATATGACGTGAAGAGGCGAAATTTATTAGAAAAAAAGGCGTGAACACAGCTGAAAATTAGGCGGGAAAAAAGAACATCTCACAGATTCCCTGCGTGGAAATCCGCACCTGATAACCTCAAAATGAGCGCCAGCCAGCGCCACTTTCGGCGGCAGATTACAGTGCCGGCCGCGTGACGCGGTGGTGGCAGGGCCCGCGTGCTGCGGCCCGTTCCGTGGCGTCATTCGGTGCAAGGGGATTCCCTCCTGGCCGCCTCGTGCGGTTGCGGCAGGCCCGAGCCGCCTCACGTGATGACGTCAGGTGACACGCGTCGCCTGGCGCGCGTGCCGCCACGAGAAGTGGGGTCCTTTCTGCAAATCGACGCTGCGGGTGATCTTTTCCGACAATTTAACTTGGTTAGTGGTTCTTTTGGACAGAAATTCAATGGAAAATAATGGGATCTGGAAATTTACTCTTTCATCGTTCGTCATTACACTCGGTATTTATTCGTGAGCGAAAGGGAATCGGCGATTGGCGCAACAGGAGAACTCCCCACAAGACCATCAAATTCCCCACCCGCAACCCTTTGCTCGACTCAAAACCCTCGACAAGCGCCGTCGACCTCGCGCGGCCGCCGCAACAATGGCGTCCCTTTTCAAGGTATGGATCCCTCCGAACCCTAACCAAGCATCCGACCCCCTCTTACTCTCCGCTCACGCGGCCCGCGCCTCTGCCCTTCCAGGACCCGAGCAAGCTGTCGGTGTACAGGGACCGGCGGTTCCCTGGGACACAGGAGGAGTTTGAGGGGGCGCTGCTGGCGTCGCTGACGGTGTACGTGGGGAACATGTCCTTCTACACCACGGAGGAGCAGGCCTACGAGCTATTCTCCCGCGCCGGCGAGATAAAAAAGATCATCATGGGCCTCGACAAGAACACCAAGACCCCCTGCGGCTTCTGCTTCATACTGTGCGTGCTCTTTTCCTTACTGCGCCCCTTGCGTTTAATTTGTTCAATTTTCTTGTGCTGGATCCGGTTATGTAGCATGTCATAATTTTAGACCCAAGGCATTGGCCCAGTTTTGTTAGAAATTGAGGCTCAAATGTAGTTTTTGATGCAATTAGATGCTTGGAAGGTGGCCATCTAGTTCTGATTATGCATTGACTTAATTCGGTGGTAGTGTCCTGCTGTGACTGTGAGAGGCAATCATTGAATTGTGATACTAGAATGCCTGATGCAATTTTGGTGCTGCTGGGAACGCGTGGAACATGCTAGAACAGGAATATTTGCTGTCCCACTGTAAATGTGGCGTAGCTTGAACAACTAGATGTTGTATAGGTCTTGTGGAACTCGGTTTCAGGTTTTGCAAGGGTAGCACCGTAATAGCGTGTCCTTGATTCTTCTAGAACTAGGCCTTACAGCCTCACAATGGCTTCCCTGTCATATGCATTGTTCCAAATATCGCCCAGTTAACTGCCGATATGGTCGATTAACTGCTGTTCGGACCCCTCCCGGTAAGGGAATGTGTTATTCGAGCAATTAACTGGTAGGTCCAGTTAATCTGTCTGCCAAGCCGATTTATCAGCTGTCAGGCCGAGTTATCGGTCTGGCCAATTAACAGCTTGCCATTTTGCCCAAAACTGGCCCCTTCCCTCCCTACTTTTCACAGCCACACATTAGGTAGGTCGCTCCCTTCCATTCCCATTGGATCTGTTTCTGCTCCCGCTCATGAAGGTTTATGGCCTTCCAGATCGGCTGCAACATCATCAGACCATCGAACACTTTTCCTTGTTACTATGTAGCCTAGGATTGCATATTTAGACATTTTGTACATTATGTGTTGCTATATAGCCTAGAATATATAGATATGGCCCAAGTTAACCCCCTGATAAATGGGTTACCGATAAATTCAGTTAAATGGTCGATTCGCCGATTAATCCCTACCCCCCCCCCCCCCCCCCCCCCCCCCCCCCCCGCGACATGGTACCAGCTACCGATATCCATATCCTGACCATTTTCTAAAAAGGAATCTCGTCTGGATATCGCTGCACGATGCATGTTCTGTTCTCTTGTGCACTATTGTTAGAATACATTTTTGTTGTCGTGCTGGGATTGTCTTGGCTAAGTGGTGACCAATCATGCCATCATGCATCTGAATCTGGTTAGATTGGTTACTGGGTGAGTCAAGGTTGCCCCTATGGTAAGATTGTAAACTGGGGTGAGTACATGGTTTGTTCTTAAAGGCTGGTCTAACTGTTACCATATCTGGTTTTATGCGGTTCATGTATATTGAAAGTAATGGTTGGAAGTTGGAACTGTGTGTTAGTGATGTCACAAACCAGAATATGCCTTGGTTCTGGGATAAATCGGTGCACATGACTTGGGTGGGGCATTTCCTGATGTTTTCACCTTAAATATGCATGTAAGAGGTTTATCTGGTAGTCATATATCACATGCTTGTCTGCATTGATATATTTGAGTGTGTGTTGAGGTCTTTAAAGTTTGGAAGATGGCTATCGTTAGAATAATCCAAGGCTTTCTGTCGATCTACCAAGGACCAAGCAATCACACGAGCACGACACCGAGATTTGTTAACGAGGTTCACCGATATGGCTACATCCCCGGGGCATGACAACGGGCGCTCCTCCCCGTGACACCGTCACAATACCGCACCCCGGCCGTCCGGGTGCCGGCACACGCCGCCGGCTCCCCCGCGTACCTGGGCTATTATATTGGCATAGGTTACATCGTGTGTCTAGCCCCGCTATATATGAGAGGCCTAGGATACAAGTGTCCTACTTGGACACGACTCCATATCCTGTCTAAAGTCTAAACACAATACAACTACAAGTCCAATTGTAACCTACCGTGTACACAATATTCGACACAACTCTAACATCTATTGTCTAGTTTGAGCCAATATTGGCTAACTGGCTACCCTGTTTAGCTTGCAATGTTTATGCCCTACTCTTTCTATTCCTCCTTGTTCAGGTACTACTCCAGGGAAGATGCTGAAGATGCAGTAAAATATATTAGTGGCACAATGCTTGACGATCGCCCAATTCGTGTTGATTTTGATTGGGGCTTTGAAGAAGGCAGGCAATGGGGCCGTGGAAGGAGTGGTGGACAAGTATTATTACGATCTTACTCTTTATCTTAAACAGATATATAGGGCCTTCTACCCTACTCAGACTGATATTGTTTACTCCTTTCATAGGTCCGAGACGAGTACCGCACGGATTATGATCCTGATATCCTTTGATACTAAACTTTTTGCCGCTTACTGCAGTGATGTGAGAGCGCTAGCATACTCAGAAAAAGGCTTCCAACAATTTGCCTGTTCATTTGGACACTGTTGGTTGCTTTTTAGATGCTTATTTGTATTTTTCTTATAGGTCCACTCTTGATTTGATATGCCTTTACATGTTTCTCTCTTCCTATAAATTTCTCTTGAATCTTCCTTAATGAATCTAACGAAGAGGTGGCTATGGCAAGATGGTTCAGAAAGAGCTAGAAGCACAAAGAGAATTAGTTGACTATGGTGTAGGTTTTCAAACGAATGCTCCACCGCAGTGTAAGTTTTGAAGCTAGTTGTATTATGTGCTTTTAACAAAGTGTTGTACGCATTTACATTGCTTTTACATACCTTGTAATTTTGTGTCTCCATATACCTTGCTAAAAGCATGTATGTGTATTAGAACTGTAAATCCGTAATACTCCCTCCGTTCCTAAATGTAAGTCTTTTTAGAGATTTCTCTAAGGGGCTACATATGGAGCAAAATGAGTGAATCTGTACTCTAAGTATGTCTATATACATCCGTATGTAGTCCCCTAGTGAAACTTCTAAAAAGACTTATATTTAGGAACGGAGGGAGTAGCATTTTAAGTGGTTGCTTGTGTACAGTAGCCTCATCGATAGATTTGCGACTGGGAACTACTCCGTATTTGCCAGAAAAACAGAAACAATACATCCATTGTTTAAATCTAATAAATATAGTTTGATGAAATAAAATTGCCAAGCCGCTATCATGAAGTTTTGATTTCTAAAGTAGCTAGCTTCTGACAGATCCCATGTTAGTGTTTGTCTATGATAGTGCTTCACCTTGCATATAGCTTGCACTACACAGTCGAATATTATTTCTATCATTGACCTGCTAATGGGATTGAGTCCAGTTTCTTTCCATTATTTAGCCCTAACTTGCATTGCGCCTGCTTTGGATTTCAGTTATTACCCGACACAAATATGTGTACTGTTGTACAAACCATTCATATGTCGTCAGAAATGTGATTTTGCTGCATGTATTTTTTCCCAGTATTCGACTCCAGACAGGTTGAGCCTAACTATTTACCAAAAACATCTACACTTTCCATTTAAATATGCAGTTGATAGAGCTGACAGGAAGAGAGGATATGGTGACCGGAATGACAGAGGAGGTGCCACAGTTTTCATATATCCTTATATCCATGTTTTGTTTTTTGGAGGTAGAAAATAACATAATCTGATGCTTTGTCAGATTACCAACGGAGACGATCAGCACCAGATATGGCCAGGAGAGCAACTGACTCGGATTCTAAGAGAGATGCTAATCAAGAGCCTGTACTTACATCATCAACCTTTTCTTTCCCTCCACTTCACAAACATAAGACATTTATTGAGTATTCCATGGTTTCTTGTACAGGAAAAGAATCCCAGGTTTCGGGAGAAAGGTGATTCTGATGATGAAGACGAGGACTATGATAAGAAACGCCGGCGCTGAACATGAGAAGCAAATTGCTGCCATATTCAAATGCCCAATGACTACAATAGTAGTATTATCTATCTATCCTGTATGCCATATGACTTGATTTTCCCTTGAGCCATTCACATTTTGTCTGCGTTTTAGAATCAGTTCATCAGCACAGTGCAGCCTTTGTTGAATCAGTTCATCAATATATGACTCTGCACCCCCTGAAACTCTTGCATGTGTATGCTGCTGATTAAGACTATTAGTTTTAAGAATAGTTACAGGAACATGAATCTCCAGAAAGTTATGACTAGTCGAAGTGATTCAGTGGCCGAGAACTGTAGACCAACCTGATCTTATATTTAAGGGGCCGCCTATGCGTCAGCTACCTGAATTGTTTTTTGGCCGCCAAAAATCTGAGATGTTAGGATGCCGAATGCATATGACTGGATGGTCGTCTTCAACCTCAGCCTGTTTTCTTCTCCCCCCCACAAACAGATCAACGCCTGTCCAACCGCCCACCTGCTGCCGGCGGGGCGTTCCCCACCGCCCCACCATCCCCTTAACCTCCGCCATCGTCACGATGCAGAAAAGTGATGTACACTGAACTTTTTCCAGTCACCTGATATTTACTTATTTAGCATACGCGGATATTGAAATAACTTGTAACGCGAGACCTGGGGATTGGACACTTGTTGTCCGAGTTCCAATGTAGAAAGACTATTCTAAAAGATCAGTCCAATAATATCACTCGTTAAATAGCGCAATACTTCTTGATTCTCCGTTATCTGAATATATTGAACATTATAACCACAAATAGGAATGAAACGGCAATAGCTCCTATATGAACTACTGGGTAGAATATAGCGGAGAGAAGAGAGGTATCCTATTTCCTTTCAACCTAAATGGTTTCAATTTCAACTAATCTATAGTTGTTAGTCAAGGTCGCTTTATTAATACTTGGGCTGATATCATCAAACGTGTTAACCTTGGTATGGAGTAATGCACGAACGTAATGCTCACAACTTCGCTCTAGACTTGGCTGCTGTTGAGGTTCCATATGTATTAATGTAATGGATAAGGTTTTTCTGCTGCAAATAGCCCACAGATCATTTTCCAAAGACTACCTGCACCAGTTGGCAGCCGCCTGTGCGGACCGTGGCGCCATCTCTGAAATACTCCCTCTGTCCTAGTATAATATAAGAATGTTACTATGACCAATGTACTCATATATTGATTGTAATAATAACATTTTATACTCCCTCCGTTTCTAAATATCAGTCTTTTAAGAGGTTTCACTATAGAACTACATACGGATGTATATAGACATATTTTAAAATATAGATTCATTCATTTTACTTCGTGCGTAGTCTTTTGGTGAAATCTCTAAAAAGACTTATATTTAAGAACGGAGGGAGTATTATGGAATGGAGGGTGTACGGTGAAATGACTGCTCATCTGTTCTAGCAGCAATACTCGACATCTTATTAAACTATGTTTCGCCAGTATGACTGGGACACGTCCAGGAAAAAACACACCTAATGGACAGAGATCTCGAGTTATCAACCGCACTCGGCACATACACCAGTCAAGACTCAAGAGAGCAACTTGGCACGGGTGGCTGGATCTTCCTTGTCTTCCACCAAAATCATGAAAACATAGCCGAGGCACCACAACACAACATACTGGAAGGGTACCCAACACAGCAGCGCCACGAGGCTCAGGATGCTCCCCACATACTGCGGGTCCTTGATGTAGCCGAAGGGGAACTCTGTCACCCACGGGATCTTCTTCCCGAACCGGACACCGTAGTAGGTACCCGACTCGCCCAGCAGCTGGTACACCCTGAAGGAAAACCACATGTCTTAGAAGACTCTAAATCTCTTCCTTTTAGTTACATGTGATGAAATTAACAAATTTGACTGACAAATGTAGAATATAGTGTCTATCAAAACAGTTGTGTGCAAATTGGTTGTTCACTTATTTGTGGCCCAATGGTTCAATGATATGCAATACAAAAGTCACATGTACGAGAGTATAGAAGAGCATACAGAGGATGCTAGTTCCACGTCAAAACATCAAAAGCCGGAACATCAACAGATTTTGGAGCCTGAGTGCCTCAAAGGCCTCACACTCTCCAGGTGATATTAAGTGTTGCCAGAATTTACAAAGCATAGATATCAGTGGGCATCGCTACTTTAGCACAGCCATAAAACAGTAGTCATGTACCTGTAGCATATTAATGTATTCTTTACTAAAGCAGCAATTGTCCATAATCTCTAGGGGAGTGGTTTCACATATAAAAATATCACCATCATAGATTACCATGATTGTTACCAGGAGTGACCATTAACCTCTAAACTGGAAAATATACAATCAACTTATCCAAGAGGATGCAAAGACCTAACTTGCTGACATCGATTAAAACAATGTTCCCCATCGTCTTTTTTATTTAGTGAAGTATCATGCTTAGTGAAGACCCCACCACATTTGCAAGGTTTTCCTAGCCCGTAGAACATCCAATTATCCAAGGTTATGACAAGAACAAGAGCATGATAATTAAGCCCGAGTGCCCGACCCATTACTGAGAACGAGAAGATAAATCCAATAGATGTATTGGTGGATACATTGTAATAAATAGGGTCATCTAAAATACCAACCTATGACATACTTCCTCCGTCTCAAAATAAGTGTCATTGATTTAGTACAATTTTGGGGAGTACCACACAATTGTGCATACGATACTAGCCCCACCATGAGCAACCTTAAAGCACTACTAAAATACCATGAGTTCACATTTGTTAATACAAGATGGAATTCCAATCCATTTCTTCACATTAGCTGAAATAGCACAAAATATACCAATCAACACACCATCCACGTCAAGACTCACATGAATAAATTGCAGTATACCACACATCCCCCCCCCCCCCCCCCAACCCAGCTGACTCCCAATCCCAAATCCTAAATCTAACAAAACATGACGACTTCTATAATAAATCATACAAACACACACAGCCCAGTTCGTCATCCAAAGATGACTATCCGTTTTCCTTCTGAGCCACGTTCTTCATGCCGGAATATTAAGCTCCGACGGGTTTGCAATTTAGTAAGGGAAACAAAAGACGATAGCATAGCTTCTAGCAAAAGACATACATCGAAAACCTAGAAGTTAATCTAAAGGCGAAGGAGGGTGGTGCTTACTTGAAGTTGAGGTACTGGCCGAAGGCGAGCAGGGCGAGGGCGCAGAGAGGCGGGGGCCAGGAGAAGGAGGCGACGGAGGCGAGGGCGAGGAGCTGGAGCGCCTTGAGGACGTGGGAGACCTGCGCCATGCGGCGGCACGGGTCCGCGCCCCGGCCGCACAGGTCCACCCACCGCTGCGGGCGCGTCCACAGCGCCCAGTAGAACGGGAACGGCAGCAGCACGCCGATACCCGCAGCCAAGGCCGCCGCCGCCGCCATCTCGGGCTCCGGTGGCCTAGGATTTGCGCGGTTTCGATTTCAGCACGGAGAGACTGGGAGAGAGCAGGCGAAATGTTGGACGGTTTGCCGCACAGGGAATGAGGTTTTGATAAGGCGCTTGGCGATGAGACGAGGTGCACGTCTGAGAATTTGACGTGCGCTTCCTCCTCCTTGCTCAAATTTCCGAATTCTGATGCCAACCATTTCACCGAGTGCATTCTGGTTTACGAGATGAAGCAAAGATTCATATGCTGCAGCAATAGAGTTGCTCTCCATTTACGAAAAGATTAGAAAGCGAGATAAGCCACAGATCTAGTTGTCTGGTTTTCGGATCCCCAACAAATCAAACACAATTTACCTCGTACATATATATAACATTTGTTGTTGCTTGACTCAACAATAATTCCTAACCATGATAATGACCGTACCATGAGGATATAGAAACACAATTATCAACACTTCCACGTCAAGAGCAGGAAGAGAGAACCGGCACATTTGAGGAGCAGAATATCTAACTCTATCATGTGGCACACTCCAGAAAAAATATCAAAACTTCTGGAATTCCTTGTTTCCAAATTAGAGACCGAGCCTAGTTACTCGGCATCAGCATCATCAAAACCATCGTCTTCACCGTCGTCGACCGCTTGAGGCCCTACACTATCTTCACCTATTGTAGTATCGTCATCTCCCGACTTCTCAGGGCCTGGTCCTGCAGACACCTTGACCATCGCCGGACGTAATAGTCTCTCGCCAAGCTTGAAACCCTTCCGGAATTCTTGGAGCACGACCCCATCTTCATACTCCACTGATTCTTCTCGCATAATAGCCTCATGAAGCTGAAACACAAGGTGCAAAACGGACCAATGTTAAATAGAGTTAAACCTTTATCAAACCCCAGAATTAAAGATCAAAACTTTATGAGACATTCAATTATTTCTATGACAATCAGTAGCATTTCCATTTTACTATGATATTATCCAAAATCATGGGAGGATGCTATGTAAGATTGCTCTAGGGAAAAAGTAGACTTCACATAAAGCTATTTATTCTATCAACAAATGACATTAGCCATTTGCCTCTGCTCAGAACTGGATGATTGATCATGAATGCACTCGACACCAGTCCATGCAAGGCAAAAAAAAAAAAAAACAAACCAGATGTACTGTGATAATCATAAAATGCAGTTAAAAAAATATCCAGTTCAAAATATCATTTCTTGCTAGTGCTGATTACCATAGGATCAAAAGGTTTGCCAACAGTTTTCACATCTTCAACGCCCAGTGAATTCAGAATTTCGACAAGCTGCTTATAAATGCCCTGGTAGCTGTCATTTATTTTAGCTTCACGCTCTGTTTCCACCTTTATCTGTGTTTTTGCTCTTTCAAAGTTGTCAAGAACAGGCAACAAACTCTCAACAACTTCTCCTTGAACATTTGTCATCAAAGAAAGCTTCTCTCTTTCTGTCCTTTTCCTGTAGTTATCAAAGTCAGCACTAATACGCAAGATACGATCTCTCTCAGTTGTCAATTCTGCATCCAAAGCAGTGATTTTGCTCATTAGAGAAATTTTCTCATCCTCAATAGAAAGTAAAAAGGACTCTATCTCTGCAATTTTTGCTTCATCATCATTCATCAAAGCCTCTTTGTATGATTGCAATGCTATGATGAGAACAGAGGGAGTCTCTTCTGTGCCCACAGAACCATCGTCAGCAACAGTGTCCTCAGTAACTTCAGTTTCTGTATCCTCCTGTGACATACGAAAATTACAGCGCAAATATTTAACCATTCCAATATACAAACGGAAATTGTGCAAGGTTATTATTCTAACGATACATTTCCTTAGATTTTAATGATAATGAAACAAGATACTGCTACCCCAATGACATTTCATAGTAGTTAGCATTACATATTTATAGATAGCTTTTCAGTGCACAGCAATTTCCAGCCTCAATGTTGGCAACACAGCTCCTTATATCCTTGTGCTATCATATAATCTGCAGATCCTCATGCTATAAAGTATAAACTGAAGCCCATACTAAATTTGTATGTTCAATTGAACTAATGTATTACGAGTTACAGCAATCACACTTATTACTGTTTTAAATCTAGAATTAAGCCATTGCTCTGTAACGAAAAAAAACCAAGCCTATGCAATAACACAATCAATTAATTGTTCTAAACCTAAAATCTAAACCTGGATTAAGAAACGATAGAGGACTTTCAAATAAATACTATGAGCCTATGCTCTAGAATAATGAATTGCATACAATTAGGGACCAAATGTAGGAAGAAACAACAATAGCATCTTCCCACAAAAGCACAGGCTCACATGCATGCAGTTGGCTGGAGCTAAGATGAATATATAAAACTGGAGTTAGAGAACTAACACCCTGTACTGCAGGAAATTCCATCATAGCTACAGCTCAATGATGCGTATAAACGATAAATAGTTTGAGTGCTTCCACCTTTTACATTAGTTGAAGTTTTGCCTTTACAGCGTAGTATAAGCCACATACACAAACAGTTCCTTCAAACCTTCAAACTACACAGTGATCGCCAAGTAGAACTTAAATTTACTAGACCACTTGTCTAGCTCACAAGGTTGCACTGAGAATGAATTGAGAAAACGAACAAGCTTATATTGAATATGCTCTCGACAGACTCCTCCTCCTAGATAATAACGGCGAAAAGCTGGCCGACAGATGTTAATGCAAGCATGGTCATAGCGACCCCTTGGTATGCAAACCTGTGTGCGGTCTGCATATACACAATGTATGGCCCGCAATCTAATTTTCACCAGAGACGTACGACATTGTGACTCTAATAGCACACCTTCAGAACCAGACGCTTATCCATCGAAAATCATGCAAGGGAACCCAAAATTTACGGAAGCTACAAACAGGGATGGGGATGAGGATGCGACCCCTCACCTGCGTGGCCGTCTGCGCAGACTCGTCGGCCTCCGTAGCCCCCAATCGCCGCAGCCGGCTCGCAACGTGGCCCGGAGCGCGCCGGGTCGTGAGCAACTGGGCGCGGAGCGACCGCACCGGCGGGCGGCGGGAGCAGGCGAGGGACGCGGGGCACGGCCGGCGCGGGGAGTCACGGGCAGGGGAAGGGCGGGGCGCAAGGGCGGCCGCCGTGCGAAGGAGAGCAGCCATGCGGGCGGGGTGAAGGGGGAGACGCGGAGTGCTTTGCTGCTACCGGATGCGGGAGGGGAGAAGAGAAGACGGCACGAGATAACTTGGGGGCGGGTGGATGGATGATGGATCGAAAAGGCCAGACGGGTTCTTGTGTTTTCTCGAAGCAGCTTCTTTGCCATGTCCTGTCCTGTATATGCTTGTCCTTCTGTATCGGCTATTCTGTTTTTCTTTGCTTCGACGAAACCAACAGAAACTAATCAAGTAGTGTCTTCTTCGGGGTGAACATGGAGTTTCATTCCAATGAAATAGAATTACTGTATGCTGCTACAACGTAGTTTTATTTTACACAATACAACAAACAAATAAATGGAACTAGGCGTCTCTTTCGTCATGATGTTTTCAATACTTTTTCAACAAATCTTTCTAAAATTGATCGTGCGCATCGGAGTCTCCAATTCCATTTTACACCTTCATGAAGCATTTGATTCGCTCCCCTCTTCTCATCGACATAAACACGTATGCCCATCAAGTGATAGAAGGAGTAATTTAAATCCCATTCACGTTCATTATCAATGATCATGTTATGCATGATCACGCAAACAATCATGATATAGCAAAGGTTTTTTATTCTAGAATCTAGATGGTCCTCGCACAATAGCAAATTGAGATTGCAAAATCCCAAAAGCCATGCCAACATCTTTCCTAGCCGCCCCTTGTGCATTGTGAAAGATGAGTTATCTCTTACCTTGGGGTTTTGCAATTGGCTTGACAAAAGTACTCCACCTCGTGTAGATACCATCCGCAAGATAGTATCTGTAGTTGTATGTACGGTCATTTATTTCGAAGGTCACTGGTGGTGCTTCTTCATTTGCTAACTTGGCAAAAAGAGATGACTGATCGAGCATGTTGATGTTATTGCAAGATCCAAGCATCCTAAAATATGAATGCCAAAATCATGTTTCTTGATTGCCAACGGCCTCAAGAATGATAATGGCATCCTTCCCACGACCCTTGAACTTTCCATGCCATGTTCTTGGGCATTTTTTCTAATTATAATGTATGCAATCGACGGACCTAGCATGTCTGGAAACCCACGACCTTTGTTCATCTTCAACGACCTCTGAGTGTCCTGAGCATTAGGAGATCTCAAGTACTCTGCACCAAACACTTCTACCATAGTCTTTACAAATTGTTTGACATAGAAGAAGTGATCTCTGCTATCGCCAAGTTGTCATCAATGTAGTCTGCCCGAACACCGTAGACCATCATGCACAATGCGGAGGCGGTCTTCTGTTTGATGCTATGTCCAAGCAACACTACACAATTCCTCCTCTGCTCGAAGGGTCGATCATGCTGCTTCACGAAATTGCAAATGTGGATGAACAAGTCTTTGGACATTCTGAACCGGCATCAGAAGTACCTCTTCGAAAAAACAGGTGGTGAACCAAAATAGTCGCGCATCAACCTCTTGTGCGCCTCACCAGTTATGTCTGAATGAACGCACGACCATGCATGGAACCGTCATGCTTTGACTTCTTCTCCTTGTGCATCACGACTAGCATAACAATGTCATATTCTTTGTTCAAATTAAATTCCTCATCCGATGAGGAATCATCCACGGAAGAGGAGTCACACGAGCTCATCTACAATGCAGAAAATCACCGTCAAACTAACTCTCCAACCCCAATAAAGTCGGTTGTACCGCTACCTACGGGCGGTTGTGATACGTCTCCAACGTATCTATAATTTTTTATTGTTCCATGCTATTATATTATCATTCTAGGATACTTTTTGAGTAATTATTTACCAATTTATAGTATTTTTGAGCACTAACCTATTGACCCAGTGCCGAGTGCCAGTTCCTGTTTTTGGTGTGTGTTTGTTTTGCAGAAATTCCATATCAAACAAAGTCCAAAGACAATAAAAATTTATGGAGATTTTCTTTTGGAATATATGTGAATTCTGGGAGTCGGAATCAACGCAAGGCGATGCTCGAGTGAGGCACAAGCCAACAGTGCGCGACCCAGGGGGGCGCCCTGATGGCTTGTTGCCACCCCTTAAGTCGGTTGAGGCTCTCCTTCTACAGCAAGAAATATATTTTCATGATAAAAATCCCCTCAAAATTTCAGCCCGATCGGAGTTACGGGTCTCTGAATTTTTAAGAAACGGTGAAGGGCGAAAAAACAGGTCACGAAAACAAGAGATAAATACACATAGAGAGAGAGAGAGATCCAATCTCGGAGGGGCTGCTTCCCTGTGGGAGCCATGGCGGCCATGGACCAGAGGAGAAACCATCCTCCACCTAGGGAGGAGGCCAAGGAATAAGAAGGAGGAGGGGGTGATACGTCTCCAACGTATCTATTTTGCCAAACTCTTTTGCCCTTGTTTTGGACTCTAATTTGCATGATTTGAATGGAACTAACCCGGACTGACGCTGTTTTCAGCATAATTGCCTTGGTGTTATTTTTGTGCAGAAATAAAAGTTCTTGGATTGACCTAAAGTTTTACGGAGAACGTTTTTGGAATTAATAAAAAATATTGGGGAAAGAATCAACCAGAGAGGGGCCACAAGCCTGCAGGGCGCGCCCGTGGGGCCCCTATGGATCCACCGACCTTGTTTCCACTCCTATATATTCCTATCCGGGGAGAAAAAAAATCAGAAAGAAGAGTTCATCGCGTTTTACGATACGGAGCCGCCGCCACCTCCTGTTCTTCCTCGGGAGGACAGATCTGGAGTCTAATTTGGGCTCCGGAGAGGGGAAATCGACGCTGTCATCATCACCAACCATCCTTCATCACCAATTTCATGATGCTCTCCGTCGTTCGTGATTAATTCCATCGTAGGCTTGCTGTACGGTGATGGGTTGGATGAGATCTATCATGTAATCGAGTTAGTTTTGTTATGGTTTGATCCCTAGTATCCATTATGTTCTGAGATTGATGTTGCTATGACTTTGCTATGCTTAATGCTTGTCTAGGGCCCGAGTGCCATGATTTCAGATCTGAACCTATTATGTTTTCATTAATATATATGTGTTCTTGATCCTATCTTGCAAGTTATAGACACCTATTACGAGTTATGATCCGCACCCCCCCAGGGTGACAATAACTGAGATTCTTTCCGGTGATTACCGTAGTTTGAGGAGTTCATGTATTCACTAAGTGCTAATGCTTTGGTCCTGTTCTCTATTAAAAGAAGGCCTTAATATCCCTTAGTTTCCATTAGGACCCCGCCGACAGGGGAGGGTAGGACAAAAGATGTCATGCAAGTTCTTTCCCATAAGCACGTATGACTATATATGGAATACATGCCTACGTTACATTGATGAATTGGAGCTAGTTCTGTATCACCCTATGTTATGACTGTTGCATGATGAATGCCACCCGACATAATTATCCATCACTCATCCATTGCCTACGAGCTTTCCACATATTGATCTTTGCTAAGTTACTTTTCCATTGCTATTGTTACAATCACTACAAAACTGCTACTGTTACGTTTGCCACCGTTACCATTACTTCCATACTACTTTGCTACTAAAAACTTTGCTGCAGATATTAAGTCTTTCAGGTGTGGTTGAATTGACAACTCAGCTGCTAATGCTCGAGAATATTCTTGGGCTCCCCTTGAGTCGAATCAATAAATTGAATCAATAAATTTGGGTTGAATACTCTACCCTTGAAAACTGTTGCGATCCTCTATACTTGTGGGTTATCAAGACCTTTTTCTGGCGCTGTTGCCTGGGAGCATAGCTTTATTCTTTGAGTCACTTGGAATTTATATCTGTTGATCACTATGAAGAATCTGAAAGACGATAAAACCAAGATCTACCCCTCAACTACGAGGGCAGGTGAGGAACTGCCATCTAGCTCTGCACTTGATTCACCGTTTGTTATGAGTAAATTTGCGACACCACCACCTGCTACTGAATCTGATAATTGATGATGCTACTTCTGATATACATGATGCTTATGATGATATTTTGCTTGATACTATTTTGCCACTTGGTGAATTTCTTGATGAACAAATTGTAGAACGAATGCTGAAACTGATAATTTCTAAATCTGATGAAATTACTGAAATTGAACATCATGATGCACCTACTAGACCTAGCTCTCCTAGATATGAATTTCCTAATATACCCGAGGGTTATGTTATGGAAGGATAAGTAGCTAGGGACTTTCTTGCTTGTAAGGATAGAGATGATCTTAAGAAATTGTTGTGCAAGTGGAAGGAAAAATCTTTGAATGCTAGAATGCAATATGATCCCAAGTTTGCTACTTCACCTATCTGTGTTACTGATAAGGATTATGAATTATGTGTCGATCCTGAGTTAATTACTTTGGTAGAATCTGACCATTTCCATGATTATGAATCTGAAACTGTTGTGGCACACCTTACTAAATTGAATGATATAGCCATCCTATTTACTCAGGAGGAAAAAAATTGTTACTACTATATTCTTAAGATGTTTCTGTTCTCATTAAAGGGTGATGCTAAGATTGTTGGAAATATGCCCTAGAGGCAATAATAAAATGGTTATTATCATATTTCCTCGTTCATGATAATCGTCTATTGTTCATGCTATAATTGTATTAACGGGAAACAGTAATACATGTGTGAATAAATAGATCACAATGTGTCCCTAGCAAGTCTCTAGTTGGCTAGCTCGTTGATCAATAGATGATCATGGTTTCCTGATCATGGACATTAGATGTCATTGATAACGGGATCACATCATTGGGAGAATGATGTGATGGACAAGACCCAATCCTAAGCATAGCACTAGATCGTGTTGTTCGTATGCTAAAGCTTTTCTAATGTCAAGGGTCTTTTCCTTCGACCGTGAGATTGTGCAACTCCCGGATACCGTAGGAGGGCTTTGGGTGTATCAAACGACACAACGTAACTGGGTGACTATAAAGGTGCACTACGGGTATCTCCAAAAGTGTCTGTTGGGTTGGTACGAATCAAGATCGGGATTTGTCACTCCGTGTGACGGAGAGGTATCTCTGGGCCCACTCGGTAGAACATCATCATGAGCTCAATGTGACTAAGGAGTTAGTCATAGGATGACGTGTTACAGAACTAGTAAAGAGACTTACCAGTAACGAGATTGAACAAGGTATAGGTATACCGACGATCGAATCTCGGGCAAGTTCTATACCGACAGACAAAGGGAATTGTAGACGGGATTGATTGAATCCTTGACATCGTGGTTCATCCGATGAGATCATCGTGGAACATGTGGGAGCCACCATGGGTATCCAGACCCCGCTGATGGTTATTTGTCGGAGAGATGTCTCGGTTATGTCTGCATGCCTCCCGAACCCGTAGGGTCTACACACTTAAGGTTCGATGATGCTAGGGTTATAGGGAATTGTTATACGAGGTTACCGAAGGTTGTTTGGAGTCCCGGATGAGATCCCGAACATCACGAGGAGCTCCGGAATGGTATGGAGGTAAAGATTGATATATAGGATGGATGGGTTTGGATGCCGGAAATGTTTCGGGCACCACCGGCAAAGTGCCGAGACCACCGGAAGGGTTTCGGAGGCCCACCAGGAGAGGCTACCAGCCCCAGGAGGCTACATGGGTCAAGTGTGAGAGGGAACCAGCCCCTGGGTGGGCTGGTGCGCCCCCACACCTGGCCCATGGCGCCTAAGAGGGGGAGGGGGGACCCTAGCGCAGGTGGGCCTAAGGCCCACCAGGGGGTGCGCCACCCCCTCCTCCCTTCGTGGCCGCCACCCCTCCCCCATCTAGGGCTGCCACCCCCTCAAGGGGGAAACCCTAAAGGGGAGCGCCATCCTCCCTTCCCCCTATATATAGCGGGGTTTTTGGCCATTGGAGACACGGTTTTCTATCTCTCTCTCGGCGCAACCCTGCTCTTCTTCTTCCTCCTCTCCCACGGTGCTTGGTGAAGCCCTACCGGGAGACCTCGTCTCTCCATCGACACCACACCGTCGTGCTGCCGGAGATCGTCCCCAACCTCTCCCTCCTCCTTGCTGGATCAAGGTGCGGGAGACGTTACCGGGCTACACGTGTGTTGAACGCCGAGGTGTCGTGGTTCGACACTAGATTGGAATCACACCGCGATCTGAATCGCCGCGAGTACGACTCCATCAATCGCGTTCTAGCAACGCTTCCGCTTAGCGATATTCAAAGGTATGAAGATGCACTCTCCCCTCTCTCGTTGCTGGTCTCTCCATAGGAAGATCTGAATATGGCGTAGGAAAATTTTGAATTTATGCTACGTTACCCAACATTGGCATCCGAGCCAGGTTTTCTATGCACGAGTAGAACACAAAAAGGTTGTGGGCGATGATTTTGTCAATTCCTTGCCGCTACTAGTCTTATTCTTTTCCGGTGGTGTTGTGGGATGAAGCGGCCCAGACCGACCTTACACGTATGCTTACGTGAGACAGGTTCCACTGACCAACATGCACTAGGTGCATAAGGTGGCTAGTGGGTGTCTGTCTCTCCCACTCTAGTCGGATTGGATTTGATAAAAAAGGTCCTTACAAAGGGTAAATAGCTTTGGCATATCATCGTTGTGGCTATCACTTAGGTAAGAAGGCGTTCTTGCTAGAAACCCAAATCAGCCACGTAAAACTTGCAACAACAATTAGAGGACGTCTAACTTGTTTTTGCAGGGTTTGACATGTGATGTGATATGGCCAAAAGTTGTGATATTACATGTGTGATGTATGAGATGATCATGTTCTTGTAATAGGAATCACGACTTGCATGTCGATGAGTATGACAACCGGCAGGAGCCATAGGAGTTGTCTTAATTTATTGTATGAGATGCAACGCCATGTGTTTACTACTTTTACTTCATTGCTAACGGTTAGCTATAGTAGTAGTTGTAGTAGTTGGCGTGACGACTTCACGGAGACACGATGATGGAGATCATGGTGCCACGCCGATGAAAATGATGATCATGCGATGCCCGAAGATGGAGATCGAAGGAGCAAAGATGATAATGGCCATATCATGTCACTATATGATTGCATGTGATGTTTATCATGTTTTTCATCTTATTGCTTAGAACGACGGTAGCATAATAAGATGATCCCTCATAAAATTTCGAGAACGTATTCCCCTAAGTGTGCACCATTGCGAAGGATCGTTGTCTCGAAGCACCACGTGATGATCGGGTGTGATAGATTCTAACGTTCGCATACAACAGGTGTAAGCCAAATTTACACACGCGAAACACTTAGGTTGACTCGACGAGCTTAGCATGTACACACATGACCTAGAATACAAGAGACCGAAAGGTCGAACATGAGTCGTATGGTTGAATACGATCAACATGAAGTTGCTCACCATGACGACTAGTCCGTCTCACGTGATGATCGGACACGGGTTAGTCGACATGGATCATGCATCACTTAGATGACTAGAGGGATGTCAATTTAAGTGGGAGTTCATACTTAATTTGATTAAATGAACTTAATTATCATGAACTTAGTCTAAAAGTTGTCTTTACAAATATTGTAGATCCAATGGCCAACGCACCTGTATACCTCAATTTCAACGCGTTCCTAGAGAAAAACAAGATGAAAGATGATGGTAGCAAATATGTGGACTGGGTCCGCAACTTGAAGCTCATCCTCATTGCATCCAAGAAGGCTTACATCCTTGATGCGCCGCTAGGTGACCCCCCCGTTCCCGCGGCAGCCAAAGATATTCAGAACGTCTGGCAAGCGCGGAGTGATGACTACTCTCTGGTTAGGTGTGGCATGTTATACAGTTTAGAACCGGGGCTCCAAAGGCGTTTTGAGCAACACGGAGCATAGGAGATGTTCCAGGAGATGAAGCTAGTTTTTCAAGCTCATGCCCGGGTCGAGAGATATGAAGTCTCCAACAAGTTCTTTAGCTGCAAGATGGAGGAGAACAGTTGTGTTAGTGAGCATATTCTCAGAATGTCTGGGTTGCACGGACGTCTGACTCAGCTTGGAGTTGAACTTATGGATGACGCTGTAATTGACAGAATCCTCCAGTCTCTCCCATCAAGCTACAAGGGTTTTGTGCTGAACTACAACATGCAAGGGATGTAGAAGACCATTCCCGAGTTGTACTGCTCAAGTCTGCAGAAGTAGAAGTCAAGAAAGAGCATCAAGTGTTGATGGTCAACAAGACCACCAGTTTCAAGAAGGGCAAGGGTAAGAAGAACTTCAAGAAAGACAACAAAGCCGTTGCCGCGCTCGGTAAGCCAGATGTCGGGAAGAAGAAAAAGAATGGACCCAAGCCTAAGACTGAGTGCTTCTATTGCAAGGGAAAAGGTCACTGGAAGCGGAACTGCCCCAAGTACTTAGCGGATAAGAAGGCCGGCAACGTTAAAGGTATATATGATATACATGTTATTGATGTGTACCTTACCAGCGCTCGTAGTAGCTCCTGGGTATTTGATACCGGTGCTGTTGCTCACATTTGCAACCCAAACCAGGAACTGCGGAATAAGCGGAGGCTGGCCAAGGACGAGGTGACGATGCGCGTCGGGAATGGCTCCAAGGTCGATGTGATCGTCGTCGGCACGCTGCCTCTACATCTACCGTCGCGATTAGTTTTAAACCTTAATAATTGCTATTTAGTACCAGCTTTGAGCATGAACATTGTATCAGGGTCTTGTTTAATGCGAGACGGCTACTCATTTGAGTCAGAGAATAATGGTTGTTCTATTTATATGAGTGATATGTTTTATGGTCATGCTCCGCCGGTGAATGGTTTATTCTTGATGAATCTCGATCGTGATGATACACATATTCATAGTGTGAATACCAAAAGATGTAAAGTTGATAATGATAGTCCCACATACTTGTGGCACTGCCGCCTTGGTCATATCGGTGTTAAGCGCATGAAAAAGCTTCATACTGATGGACTGTTAGAGTCTCTTGACTTTGAATCATTTGACACATGCGAGCCGTGCCTCATGGGCAAGATGACTAAGACTCCATTTTAAGGAATAATGGAGAGAGCAACCGACTTATTGGAAATAATACATACCGATGTGTGTGGTCCAATGAATGCTGAAGCTCGCGGTGGCTATCGTTATGTTCTTACTCTCACCGATGATTTGAGTAGGTATGGGTATATCTACTTGACGAAGCACAAATCTGAAACATTTGAAAAGTTCAAGGAATTTCATAATGAGGTTGAGAATCAACGTGACAGAAAAATAAAGTGTCTATGATCTGATCGTGGAGGAGAATATTTGAGTCACGAGTTTGGCACACACCTAAGGAAGTGTGGAATTGTTTCACAACTGACGCCGCCTGGCACACCGCAACGTAACGGAGTGTCTGAACATCGTAATCGCACTTTATTAGATGTGGTACGATCTATGATGTCTCTTACCGACTTACCACTATCATTTTGGGGATACGCATTGGAGACTGCAACATTCACTTTAAATAGGGCACCGTCTAAATCCGTTGAGACGACACCGTATGAACTATGGTTTGGCAAGAAACCTAAGCTGTCGTTTCTTAAAGTTTGGGGCTGCGATGCTTATGTGAAGAAACTTCAACCAGAGAAGCTCGAACCCAAAGAGGAGAAATGCGTATTCATAGGATACCCTAAGGAAACTATTGGGTATACCTTCTATCTTAAATCCGAAGGTAAAACCTTTGTTGCCAAGAACGGATCCTTTCTAGAGAAAGATTTTCTTTCGAAAGAAGTAAGCGGGAGGAAAGTAGAACTTGATGAGGTAATTACACCCCCCTCTCGAACCGGAGAGTAGCGCAGCGCGGGAAATTGTTCTTGTGGCGCCTACGCCAACAGAAGAGGAAGTTAATGATGATGATCATGAAGCTTCGGATCAAGTTACTATTGATCCACGAAGGTCCACAAGGGTACGTTCCGCACCAGAGTGGTACGGCAACCCTGTGATGGAAATGATGTTGTTAGACAACGGTGAACCTTCGAACTATGAAGAAGCAATGGCGGGCCCAGATTCCAACAAATGGCTTGAAGCCATGAAATCTGAGATAGGATCCATGTATGAGAACAAAGTATGGACTTTGGTGGACTTGCCCGATGATCGGCGAGCCATAGAAAATAAATGGATCTTCAAGAAGAAGACTGCCGCAAACGGTAATGTGACCGTTTACAAAGCTCGACTTGTCGCAAAGGGTTTTTGACAAATTCAAGGAGTTGACTACGGTGAGACTTTCTCTCCCGTAGCGAAGCTAAAGTCACTCCGAATCATGTTAGCAATTGCCGCTTTTCATGATTATGAAATTTGGCAAATGGACGTCAAAACAACATTCCTTAACGGGTATCTTAAGGAAGAGTTGTATATGATGCAACCAGAAGGTTTTGCCGATCCTAAGAGTGCTAACAAGGTATGCAAGCTCCAGCGCTCCATCTATGGGCTGGTGCAAGCATCTCGGAGTTGGAACATTCGCTTTAATGAGGTGATTAAAGCGTTTGGGTTCATACAGGTTTATGGAGAAGCCTGTCTATACAAGAAAGTGAGTGGGAGCTCTGTAGCTTTCCTCATACTGTATGTGGATGACATACTATTGATGGGGAATAATATAGAGTTATTGGAGAGCATAAAGGCCTACTTGAACAAGAGTTTTTCAATGAAGGACCTTGGAGAAGCTGCATACATATTAGGCATCAAGATCTATAGAGATAGATCGAGACGCCTCATAGGTCTTTCGCAAAGTACATACCTTGACAAGATATTGAAGAACTTCAATATGGAAAACTCAAAGAAGGGGTTCTTGCTAGTTTTGCAAGGTATGAGATTGAGTAAGACTCGGTCACCGACCACGATAGAAGATAGAGAGAAGATGAGTACTGTCCCCTATGCTTCAGCCGTGGGCTCTCTAATGTATGATATGCTGTGTACCAGACCTGATATAAACCTTACCATAAGTTTGGTAGGGAGGTACCAAAGTGATCCCGGTATGGAACACTAGACAACGGTCAAGAATATCCTTAAGTACCTGAAAAGGACTAAGAAGATGTTTCTCGTTTATGGAGGTGACAAAGAGCTCGTCGTAAAGGGTTACGCCGATGCTAGCTTCGACACAGATCCGGATGACTGTAAGTCACAAACTGGATACATGTATGTTTTGAATGGTGGGGCAGTGAGCTGGTGCAGCAGCAAGCAAGACGTCGTGGGAGCATCTACAAGTGAAGCGGAGTACATAGATGCTTCAGAAGCGGCTCATGAAGAGATCTGGATGAAGGAGTTCATCACCGACCTTGGAGTGGTTCCAAGTGCGTCAGGTCCGATGACACTCACTTGTGATAACACTGGAGCCATTGCCATAGCCAAGGAGCCTAGATTTCACCGGAAGATGAAGCACATCCAACGCCGCTACAACTCCATCCAGGACCAGGTCCAGAGAGGAGTAATAGATATTTTTAAAGTACACACGGATCTGAATATTGCAGACCCATTGACTAAACCTCTTCCTCGAGCAAAACATGATCAACACCACAATGCTATGGGTGTTCGATACATCACAATGTAACTAGATTATTGACTCTAGTGCAAGTGGGAGACTGTTGGAAATATGCCTAGAGGCAATAATAAAATGGTTATTATCATATTTCCTTGTTCATGATAATCGTCTATTGTTCATGCTATAATTGTATTAATGGGAAACAGTAATACATGTGTGAATAAATAGATCACAATGTGTCCCTAGCAAGCCTCTAGTTGGCTAGCTCGTTGATCAATATATGATCATGGTTTCCTGATCATGGACATTAGATGTCATTGATAACGGGATCACATCATTGGGAGAATGATGTGATGGACAAAACCCAATCCTAAGCATAGCCTTAGATCGTGTTGTTCGTATGCTAAAGCTTTTCTAATGTCAAGTGTCTTTTCCTTCGACCGTGAGATTGTGCAACTCCCGGATACCGTAGGAGTGCTTTAGGTGTATCAAACGTCACAATGTAACTGGGTGACTATAAAGGTGCATTACGGGTATCTTCGAAAGTGTGTGTTGGGTTCGTACGAATCAAGATCGGGATTTATCACTCCGTGTGACGGAGAGGTATCTCTGGGCCCACTCGGTAGAAAATCATCATGAGCTCAATGTGACTAAGGAGTTAGTCACAGGATGACGTGCTACAGAACAAGTAAATAGACTTACCAGTAATGAGATTGAACAAGGTATAGGTATAGCGACGATCGAATCTCGGGCATGTTCTATACCGACAGACAAAGGGAATTGTATACGGGATTGATTGAATCCTTGACATCGTGGTTCATCCGATGAGATCATCGTGAAACATGTGGGAGCCACCATGGGTATCCAGACCCCGCTGATGGTTATTGGTCGGAGAGATGTCTCGGTTATGTGTGCATGCCTCCCGAACCCGTAGGGTCTACACACTTAAGGTTCGATGATGCTAGGGTTATAGGGAATTGTTATACGAGGTTATCGAAGGTTGTTCGGAGTCCCGGATGAGATCCCAGAGGTCACGAGGAGCTCCGGAATGGTCTGGAGGTAAAGATTGATATATAGGATGGATGGGTTTGGACGCCAGAAATGTTTCGGGCACCACCGGCAAAGTGCCGGGACCACCAGAAGGGTTCCAGGGGCCCACCGGGAGAGGCTACCAGCCCCAGGAGGCTACATGGGCCAAGTGTGAGAGGGAACCAGCCCGTGGGTGGGATGGTGCGCCCCCACACCTGGCCCATGGCGCCTAAGAGGGGGAAGGGGGGAACCCTAGCGCAGGTGGGCCTAAGGCCCTCTAGGGGGTGCGCCACCCCCTCCTCCCCTTGTGGCCGCCACCCCACCCTCATCTAGGGCTGCCGCCCCCCTCAAGGGGGAAACCCTAAAAGGGGGGGCGCCACCCTCCCTTCCCCTATATATATATCGGGGGTTTTGGCCATTGGAGTCACGGTTTTCCATCTCTCTCTCGACGCAACCCTGATCTTCTTCTTCCTCCTCTCCCACGGTGCTTGGAGAAGCCCTGCCGGGAGACCTCGTCTCTCCATCGACACCACGCCGTCGTGCTGCCGAAGATCTTCCCCAACCTCTCCCTCCTCCTTGTTGGATCAAGGTGCGGGAGACGTCACTGGGCTGCACCTGTGTTGAACACGGAGGTGTCGTGGTTCGGCACTAGATTGGAATCACACCGCAATCTGAATCGCCGCGAGTACGACTCCATCAACCACGTTCTAGCAACGCTTCCGCTTGGCGATCTTCAAAGGTATGAAGATGCACTCTCCCCTCTCTCGTTGCTGGTCTCTCCATAGGAAGATCTGAATATGGCGTAGGAAAATTTTGAATTTATGCTAGGTTACCCAACAAAGATATGGTTTAATTCTCTTGCTCCTCGTTGTGTGTGTAGTCCCGAGGATATGATTTACTACTTCTGTGAAAAATATTTTCCTGTCCATAAGAAACAAGCTGTCTTGCAGGAAATATTTAACTTTGTGCATATTGAAGAAGAGAGTCTCGGACAAGCATGGGGGAGGCTTCTCCAGTTACTTAATGCTTTGCCTGATCACCCTCTCAAGAAAAATGAAATACTTGATACCTTTTATAATGGAATAACCGTTGCTTCTATGGACCACCTAGATAGTTGTGCTGGTTGTGTTTTCAGGGAACGAACTGTTGAACAAGCTGAAGTACTATTGAATAATATATTGAGCAATTATAATGATTGGACTATTCCCGAACCACCTCCAAATCCAACTCTGAAGAAAAGAGGTATTCTATTCCTCAGTCCTGAAGATATGCTAGAGGCAAATAAATCTATGAAAGAAAAAGGTATTAAAGCTGAAGATGTTAAGAATCTACCACCTATTGAAGAAATACACGGTCTTGATAACCCGACACAGGTAGTAGAGGTAAATTCTCTTCATAGATTTGATGAAGGTGATATACCTTATAATAAGTCTGCTAGACAATGCTTGGATGAATTTGATAAATTTGTTGTTAAACAAGGAAATTTCAATGCTTATGTTAGTAGACAATTGAAACATAATGCTTACATGCTTGATCGCTTGGGTGACTATATGAGTAGAACTGTTAATGACCTTAATCTTATTAGTAAACATGCTTCCACGATTACTACTCAAGTAGAACAGGTACTTAAAGCACAAAATGATTTGCTCAATGAGATGATTAGTGAGAACAACGATCATTCTGTTAGAGTTGTGACTAGAGGTGGTAGAATGACTTAGGAACCTCTGTATCCTGAGGGCCATCCTAAGAGAATTGAGCAAGAATCTCAGAGAGTTAATATTGGCGTACCTGGTCCTTCTAATAAAAAGAAAAAGAATGATAATAGGACTTTGCATGCTGCTAGTGAACCTGTTATAGAGTCACATGAAAACCCAAATGGTATCTCTATTTCTGATACCGAGACACAATCTGGTAATGAACATGAACCTAGTGAAAATATTAATGATGATGTTCATGTCGATGCTCAACCTAGTAATGACAATGATGTGGAGAATGAACCTGGTGTTGATCTTGATAACCCACAACCTAAGAATAAGAGATATGATAAAAAAGATTTTGTTGCTAGGAAGCATGGTAGAGAAAGAGAACCATGGGTTCAGAAACCCATGCCCTTTCCTCCTAAACCATCCAAGAAAAAGGATGATGAGGATTTTGAGCGCTTTGTTGAAATGTTGAGACATGTTTTCTTACGTATGCGCTTAAGTGATATTCTGAAAATGTCTCCTTATGCTAAGTACATGAAAGATATTGTTACTAATAAAATAGAGATACCGGAAGCTGAGATTTCCACTATGCTTGCTAACTATACTTCTAATGGTGGAATACCAAAGAAATTAGGAGATCCCGGAGTACCCACTATACCATGCTCTATTAAAGGAAATTATGTGAAAACTGCTTTATGAGACCTTGGAGATGGTGTTAGTGTTATGCCGTTCTCTTTATATCGTAGACTTGACTTGAATAAGTTGACACCTACTGAAATCTATCTTCAAATGGCTGATAAATCAACTGCTTTACCTATCGGTGTTTGTGAGGATGTGCCTGTTGTGGTTGCAAACGTTACTATCTTAACGGACTTTGTTATTCTTGATATTCCCGTGGACAACATTTTCTCGATCATCCTTGGTAGACCCTTTCGGAATACTGCAGGGGCTGTTATTGATTACAACAAAGGCAATGCCACTTTTCATGTTAATGGTAATGAGCATACGGTACACTTTTCGAAGAAATAATCTCAAGTTCATAGCATCAACTCCATTGAAAAATTTCCAACGTTCACTATTGGAGACTATGAATTCCCTCTTCCTACAGTCAAAAATAAATACAATATACTTATTATTGGGGACATGCATATCCCCATTGAGGTAACCTAGTGTTAATCGAATGTTCTCATGTTCCATGTCATTCGATAAAAGTTTGTGAATAAGACTTGATGAACCTTATTGATGGACTCTTTTTGACGGGCATGAGATGGGTGAATTTAGAAAGCACAACCTTCTGTACCTAGCTTTTATTTTCTGCACCTTAGTTTCAATTTAGTAAAAATGTTATTATTTCTCCGTTTTCCGTTTTATCCGTGCAATAGAAAAATGTCCAGAAAAATAAAAGTTCTCAGAACTCCCTGAAAATTTAGTATGATTTTTTCTGGATTATTCAAGAAGTTTTGGTAGTAAGAACACCTCAGGGGACTACACTAGTGGGCCACCCCCTAGGCACGCCCCCTGGCTTGTGGGTCCCATGCGGGCCCCTTCACTTATTCTAGTACCCATCCACTCCTTCTTCCTCCAGGAAAAATCCCACCATTGCTCAAACTCGTGTTTTAGCTCATCTTGCTACCATTTTCGATCTCCTTGCTCCAAGCCCCATTTGCAAAACTATTTTAGGGGATTGACCATTGATACGTCCCAAACGTATCTATAATTTCTCCATGTTCCATGATCTTTTGGGTGACAATGTTATATGTTTTGCTACACTTTTATATCATTTTACACATATTTGGACTAACCTACTAACTCAGTGCATCCAGTGCCAGTTCCTGTCTGCTGATGTCTTTTTTGCAGGGGCTTTTACCCAATTTCCCGAAGCCCGAAAAATCTCGAGAAAAGTATAAAAAATCAGCGTACCAGAAGCTTCCAGATCACCAAAGATGGGCCAAAGGAGGGCCATGGGCCGCCCAGGTGACTTCTGGGCGCGACCTACCCCTGGCCGCGCCAAGAGGCCGCCTGAGTGGGTCCCACCTCCTCCGGTGCCCTCCTTTGGACTATATTTACTCCTCTGCGAGAAAACCCTTCCATCTCATCCAGAATCGCGAATTTCTCCATCGTTCCGCTGCCGCATCGCTTCCGAGATCGGGAGCGTCAGGAGACCTCTTCATGGTACCCTGCCGGAGGGAGGATTGACCTGTGGGAGCTTCTCCACCGCCATGGACGCTTCCCGGACATGCCATGAGTAGTTCTCCTTGGACCATGGGTCCATGACCAGTAGCTATGTGATGTCTTCTCTCCAATCTTGTGCTTCAATGGTTAGTCCTTGTGAGATGCCCTACATGATCAAGGCATCTATGTAATTCTCTTGCTATTGTTACGCTCGGTTTGTTGGGATCCGATGGATTATGAGATTATGTTCAGATTGTTATGAGTTATATATTTGATTATCCTTTTATATTATGTTCCTTAGTGATTCATGCATGTTCTCCGTTGCTATTTATTGCTTTGGTTGAGTAGTAGATTGTAACTCCAAGAGGGAGCGTTATGCATGATTGTGGGTTCATGCTCCTCGATGTCTAGCTTGAGTGACAGAAACATGAGACTAGGGGATGTGTTGTTGCCACCAGGGAGAAAACAACGGTGCTTGTGACCACGCTTGCAAGGATTGTTTACCTTACACATAGTTCGTTAATCTAGTTGTCTGTTGCTTTGAGTTTACACTTTGGGTGGGGCTCGCAACTTAATACCGGCGAGATGTTCTGGATAGATATATCATGGTGGATGATTAGTAAGTATATGCTGATGAATAAACGGTCTACTTGTCTTGGCGTACTGCCCATTACTATTGAACCTCTAACTATCAAGTAGCATAATTAGCATTGCGGTGCGTTCATAATTCTGTCAATTGCCCAACTGTGATTTGTTTACCCAAGCATAGTTGTTTATCGTATTTTGGGAGAGAGACATCACTAGTGAACATCATGTGACTCCGGTCCATATCACCATCATTGTTTACACCTTCATCATTTACCGTTTTCATTTACTTTCCCTTTGAAATCATTGTTACTTTCCCCACTTGTGTTTTGATCCTTTGCAAACTACAAGGCCGGAGAGATTGACAACCTCTATGTACTCATTGGAAGCGAAGTTATTTGTTGTGTGTGCAGGTCCACGTCTTCTGCTAGCGCCAGAGTGGAAGACACCTACTTGTTGATCCTAGGAGTCCTGGTGGTTCGATAAACCTTAGAGTCTTTGTGTGAGGGAAAACTTGCTGCTGACTACATCTCAAACTTCCACTTGGGGTAACCAACAAGGAGAGAGAAGTATATACAACATCTCGTTATCAAGCAAAGTTTTCTGGCGCCGTTGCCGGGGACTCCAGTCTTCAAGATAGGCGAGTTGCACGCTATCCTTTACCTTTGCTTTTTAGTCTTGTTAGTTTAATTTTTAGTTTTTGCTTTAGAGTCTTATACCAAAAACCACAAAAAATTAGTTGCTTTGTTTAGTCAGTATGTCTAAGTCTTTTGCCTTTGGTGTTGCACCCGAAGGAGAGATTCTCACCTTCAAACAAAGGGTGGGAGAAAGTTTGAAAGATGCTTGGTATAGAATTAAATATTCTCAAGATAGAGCCACCAAGAAGCAATCCACCACTATTTTGCTTAGAAATTTTTATGTTGGTATTACTTCTTGGAATAGGTTTGTTCTAGACACGATGATTGGGGGAATTTCTTGGAAGCTCCCGTTTGGGAGGCTCTTAACATTATGGAAAATCTTGTTGGAATCACACCTATTGTTAACATAAAGGATGATATCACTTTAGCTCACGTTATGAGTAAACTTGATAAGATAGAGCTAGAGATGCCAAGCATGAATAAAATAAATGAAGTAGATCGTAGGATTCAAGGGAACTTAAATAGACTGGATAACTCCATGCACAAAATTTGCAAAACTTTGGAGACCCTTAAATCCCATGATTTGGATGCTTCTAGGATTGATAAGATCGAGGATAGTTTTGAAACATTAGGAACTAATCTATCCTCCATCAAGACTAAAAAGGTAGAAACCCCCGCAAGGAAGGGAACTAGGTTCGTTAACGTACCCAAGGTTCCTCAACCCAAAACAAATATATCTATTGCTAGGGGTGTTGAAACTGTGAAGACCTTGGAAGAGATACCTCTCTTAAATAGAGTTAGAAATGAAATTCCAATTGGTCTTACTACCTTTGCTTTTGTTCCTAGAAGTGTTGCTACTAAGCCTCTCTTTGAGAGTCCTCTTAAGATTAGTTGTACAATTGAAGAGATCTTTGATGATCTTGATGATGGTTCAATTGATACAACCTGATCTTCTTGCATTATGCCTAGCTCAAAGGCATAAAAGAAAGCGCTTGTTGGGAGGCAACCCAATTTGCTTTTACTTTCAGTTTTAGTGGTCTTGATGCTTGCTACTACTGTAGCAACATCGTTGTATCTTTATTTTTAAGCTTTGTGCCAAGTTATAGCCTCCGATTGCAAGAAAGTTCAAAAGTTGTGACATGTTGTCCAGAAACAGATTCTGTGTGCTTGACGGAAAAATTCGCCAAAAATCACCAGATCATATTTTTGATCTGAATTGTTTTGATAGTATGCTCTATATAATTGTCTTTCTGGCATCTGATCTGAGTTTTTTTGATTTGAGTTGCAGAAGTGCCTCAAATAAATTATTTACTACCTGTTGTTATGTTTTTCACACATTCTGACATGTTTTGCGTTTTCATTGTTTTGCAAATCCTAAGCTTACTTTTTATTTGCAAAAACCTTTTGGCAATCATGAGAAACAATAGATATTCATGACAGTCTTTATTTCCAGCAGGTAATGAATTATTTTATTATGAGTACTAACCACTCTAATTAGCTTATGATGAGTTTTGTATGAAGGGAGTTTTCAAGTATGCGATGGGGGATGATGAAAGAAGGGACATGAGTGTCAAGCGCTCAAGCTTGGGGATGCCCCCATGCACCCTAAGAAATATTCAAGGAGACTCAAGCGTCTAAGCTTGGGGATGCCCCCGTGCATACCTTTCTCTGTCAACAATCATCAGTTCGTCCATCTCCATGCTATATTTTTATCACTTCATATGTTATGTGCTATGCTTGGAGCGTACCGTTCTTTACTTTTTAGTTTGTTTTAGTTTTGCTTGCTGTTCATAACAAGTCAGAACCTATCCTACCTTATTTGGGAGAGAAACACACTCCATTCCACTCTAGAACACAACATAGGTTTTCGTGCTTATCCTTTTTGTGTGTTCTTTATCTTTCCATAGCTACTGTCATGTCTAGCTCTTAGTTTTCATGCTTATATTTTTAAGAGCTTTTATTTAGGTTGCTTTTGGAACTCTCTTGAGTTATCATGCTTATCTTGTTTAGAGAGTTGGCTCGTTGCACTGAGTTGTGTGTCTTGCATGAGTAGGTAGTTGAGGTTGCTATTTAAGTATAGTAGTAACTTGCAATAGTTTTGAGGTATTGATTTGAGTAATATTTGGACTATTGGTGCCAAGAGCTTGAGCCTATGAGTGATAAGTGTTGTATTTTGGGAAATCCATTTCTTTTTCAAAAACTAAAAATTTGTTGAGAACTCTAGCTACTAAATTGATCGCTAACCTCTGGAGGGGTTGAAATATATAGAGTACCCTCACGTTACCATGAGTTGAGGATGCACAAGGATAACCAAACCCCCAAACACTCCTCCTCGGGGTACTTGTCTCTTTGTGAACCTCCTAACTAGATAGAGAGTTACCGATAACAAGTGTATGAGTTCTTCAGACTAATGTGAGTATTCGATTGTTGGCACTTCCACCATCCATATTTTGCTAGCCTCTTCGGTACCGTGAATTGCCCTTTCTCACATTGAGAGTTGGTGCAAACTCTGCCAGTGCATCCAAACCCATGACATGATATGCTGTGTCATACATAAGCCTCATTATATCTTTCCTCAAAACAGCCACCATACCTACCTATTAAGGCATTTCCATAGAATTTCCGAGATACATTCCCATGCAACATCCACCATCTCATGACTTGATCTTCATGTCACACATGCTTTTGCTTGACCGTAGAGCCGCATGATAGTTGGGCCTTGCCCATATTATTGCTACATGACGCGCTAGTATCATTGCATATCTTGCTACACTGGCAGAGGCATACATTTGCATACATCATGATAGTTTTCACTTGTCTTTATGTTGAGTACTTCTTATAAAGCGTGATGATCTTCTTTATTCATGTAAAACATAGAGTGTTGCCCTTAAGTGAGGAAAAGATACCAAAGAGGGCAAAACAAAAGATCCCAAAGAGGACAAATGAGAAATAAAAAGAAAGAGCCAAAGAGGCCACAAAAAAAGAAAAAAAAGAAAAAAAGAAATAAAAAGAGAGAAGGGGGCAACACTACTATTCCTTTTGAAAGATCCACACTCGTACTCCATTGCTATATTTGTACTACATAGAGATTATCATTCATGCATAACTATGTGGGGACCCTTACACTATAAAACTTGGTTTGCATATTCCAATGATGAGCCTTCTCAAATGAGCTCTAGGTCTTCATGAGCAAACAAGTTGGATGCACCCCCACTAGTTCCATTAGAGAGCTTATCTTAGCTCATATGTGCATCCATTACATGGCAATCCCTACTCCTCACATCATATCTATCACTTGGATTTCTCTCGCCTATGGTTGTCCTCATTGATGTGAGCCTTTCACACCTTTTTGTCTTCCTTCCCCATCATTATTCTTGTAACACCCTGTGTTTAGCTTTCGTGACTAACTAACTTATTTCAAAATTAGGACCAATTTTGTGTGTGTGAATGATTGTGTTGGTTCTCAATAATTCTTGTTATTAATCAACTCACCTCCTCATCCCATGTTCTCCTGCCTAATGATCATGCCATGTGTTTAGGACCAATATCTATTTTTACCAAATATTATTTTCACCAAAGGCATTTCTTTGAATTAAACTTCCAAACCCCTCAGATGAGATTTGTATTACAAGTCCTCAAATTGGGGAACTTATTTTGCACCAATTATTTCATTTGAAACCCATTATCAAAATGTCTTCCAAAAACCACAATATTATTATTTTAAAAGTTATTTTATTATTTTAATTAAATGCCTTTCTGTGAGGCCAGAAATGGTCTCTTATGAAGGAAAGTTATTTTTATTGCTTTCAAAATATTTAAGGAAATTTAGAGAAACTCAATGGATATATTTATTCCATATATATATGAGTTTCAACACATGGCCATGTTCAAAATATTGGGCAAATCCCTCGAAAACCCTTCCTGCCAATTTCAAGCTTTTGAAATATTTCTATTAGAAATATTCTCAATAAATTCCAGTAAAATTTCAGCATGTCACCTATGATATGTTTGATGATCTTGCCTAGTTTCATCTCAATCCAGGTTGATTTGACTCCCCTAATTATCCTAAAACCCTATCTGTCCAGATTCAAATTTGAGCAACTCTTCATTTTAAAGTTCTCCAATTGTGCTCAAATTTGGTGGACATGTTTTGATACTCCAATAATGCATCCACACTAAGTGGTGCATCAAGGAGAATTCAAGAACTTGTCCTAAGACCCTCAAAACCCTCTCTGTTGAATTCTGACTTTGGGAAACTTTACATTATAAAGTTTCTCCAATTGACCCCAAACTTTTTGTGCATGCATTAATGCTCAAATCATGCCCCTACACCGAATATTGGATTTGTGGGAATTGATGTGAATGTGATTGTAAGCAGAGAGCCATTTCCGCCCATTTCAGGGGTTTTCCAAGTCTACATTGGAAAACTTCTCCAGCAAATCCCAAAATTGGTGTCCAAGCTTATTTTCATCCATCAATTGATCTTGTTAAGTTTTATAACTATTGGGATTCATCTGATGGCCTAACCACAAATCAAACACCTTGTGTGCACTCACTAAATTGGCTTCTTTGACCCCTTCCACCTTAACCCTTGAGCTCAACTTTCTACCACAGCCTCACATAGTTACATTTGACCTCTAGTAACATTCCCATGGCACTCGTCAATTATTGGAGAGAGACCTTATGTAACTATCTCCCATTTTACCCTTGGAATCACTCTTTTTACCCCTCTTGCCCCACTTATGATTAAGACAAAGCCCCCACCTCTTGCCAGAGGGTCCCCAGCATCCCAAGGCATTGTTTCAAGCCAAGAGATGGCCTGATCATGTGGAGAAAATGAGCAGCACGTCCTCAAGTTGATTTATGACTGAAAGTTAACTTTCTATAGCAAGTGCTAGCTACACTTCCTTGCTTGAGCTGACACTTTGCAGAAATGTAGTCCTTCCATGCCTAAGGCCGCTAGACATGCTTTTCCCTCATTATCTCTCCTGTTAGTGCCCTCATTAGTAGCCCTAAGATTGCTGCTGCAAACTTAACACCAGTCAAAGCCTATTAAAACCAGCTCCACTTGGGGCCAAACTTCACCAGTACAATGGGGCATGCACGACTTGCATGTTTGACACCTTGTCCTGGCCAAAGAGTGGCCCAGAGCATCAAGTTGGGTGGTGACCACCTCCTTGGAGTGGAGAAACGGTGCTCTTCATCTTGTTTCTTCACTCCATTCCATTTCTTGCTGAACCAAGATGCCCAGTGTGTCTCGGAGCCTTCCTTTGACCATTCAAACCATTTCCCCCACTAGCTAGCTTCCAAGGCTTCTCTAGGACATGTGGCACCCATGCCCACGAGTGCTCCACGAGCTTCCGAGCTCTCTCTTCTCTCCTTCCTCTCCATATGGCTACCCCGAGCGCCCCGAGCCTCCATAACCCTCTTCCTCTCTCCCTGGAACCCCTCTCGAGCTCCCCTTCACTCTCCCGAGCCTCCTCTCCTCCTCTTTTCTCTTTGGCAGGCATGACCGCCGCCATGAACCGGGTGTCGCGTGCCTTCCTGGCCCCTTTCTCCTCCTAGAGCATCTCCAGAGCGCCCCAGCTCGTCCACAAGGGCCCTCCCATCGTTGTCTCTCCTTCCAGTGACCGGTGCGCCGTTCTTTCCGGTCGCCGGCACCGACTCCTCTACGGAGAGATCCCGCGCGCCTCGGAGCTCCCCGATGAAGAACGACCAGCCAGGCGAGCTCGCCTCGTCGCCCCGCACGCACTGGTGGCCGTAGTGACGCCAGGGGACAACCGGAGACGTCGGAGCCACGCCGGGCACTGCCTGTCCCGCCTCCCCACTCTCCGAGCTCGAGCGAGAGGTGGGAGACGAACCTGGCGGTTGGGCCCCACCCGTCAGCGGCAGCCAGGTCGGGCCCAACCCTGTAAGTGGAGACGCCCAAGCCGGGCTGCGCCTCTCCGTGCTGGAGGCGTAAAACAGGGTTACGTCTTCGACGTGGCCGACCTGCCCACGTGGTGGAGCAGCTGGGCCGGCCCATTCTCTGTCTAGCGCGCCGAGCGCGTTATAACCCTCTCAAGGTTCTCTTTTCCTTTTTTTTATTATATCAGATATTTCAAAAATCAATATCAAATCCATTCTAACTCCAAAATTGATGATTCAAAATTCTACAGGTTTCTAAAATCCCATTTTATCCAGATCTGAGAATTGCACATTTTTCCAAAATACTTTCTTGTGATATTAATATTTAAATGCCCATTAGATATTTTTAACACCACCTTTGCAAATTCCTAGAGGAACCAAACCAACTCCAAATGGAGTGATTCAAATTTCCAGAGCCTTCTTATATCATGTCCTATTTTTAGAGCCTTGGTCAACATTTTTATCAGGGTTTATTGTGTTGCATAAAATAAATAGCTCCCTATTCTATTTGTCCAGTATTGGAAAATTCCTAGCATAATCATTTCGACTCCAAATCCAGTGAAACCACTTCCTAAATATTTCTAAAATCATGCTCTGTTTATTGAGTACCTCCACTCATTTTTAACAGAATGATTTCTGTAGGCTTCCTCAATAATCACCTATTCCTCTTTTCATCCATTCAAAAACTTCTTGATGATCCAAACCTCCTAAGGCAAGCTTCAGGTATTTTTCTTAAGACCAGAGAGGTCCAAGAAATATATAACTTCTATTTTTGTAGCACTTTTATTTCTGCCTGTTGTGTGGCTTACCGTGGTTGTTTCCGACGATAGTTGACGGGTAGACGGAGTACTCAGAGTGGAGCAGAAGACCTCGAAGACCGGTAGTCTTCTGTGAGCAAAGGCAAGCATCCCTTTGACCATGACTTAGCATATGTTACTTTGCATGATTAAAATAGCAAGTATTTCCGTTGCATATGATCATAAGTGCAGGTAATCATTTGATATGATTTTACCGATGGCTCCCCCCGAGCTCATGCATTGAGCTCGATCCGACCCTTGAGGGTCATGCTATTATCATGTTGACAAGTAAAGATAGAGGTAGTATTATCATGAGCATGTTGATGACATAAAGCAAGAGTTTATGAAAACCCCGTCAGGTGCCACTAATGCCCAAGGGTGATGATGAGTTAGGTGGTCACTTTTGGTGAAGTGATGCACCCGGTATTTGTGTGAGTATGGTTTCGGAAATGGGATTAGATTTATGATGTGTCGACCGTCCCAACCTTACCAGTACGACCACGTTACCCGTTATGGGACGGGGCTATGTTAATTATTCTGGTCGGTGCTAGCAAAGAGCCACATTACTAGTGGCAGGAGTGATGTGTGGTCACTCTCGCGATGGGGTCGTGCCAGGTTGGACGACTATGCCATTTTTATGAGTTCTAGTCACTCGTAAGAAGTACAACATGTGGGCTGGATACCAATCGCGTGGACCTCTTTGTCTAGTATCGTCAGGGGAAAGGCATTGATCGGGTACTTACCTCGGGTATGTTATATACCACGAGTCGTGGATGACACAAAAGTTTCCCGGATCTCGTGGGTCCAGCGTACTACCTCTGCAGAGTGTAAAACTATTCGAATAGTCGTGTCCGCGGTCAAGGACAGTTGGGTAATCCTGCTTAAACTACGTCCAACTATTTCCGCATAAACCAAGTGTGAGTGTGTGTGGTGATGAAAAGGTGTTGTTATGGAAAGTAATGATATAACCAAGTTCGGTGACTTGGCATATAGGGTGAGACCGGATGGTTCAACCCTCGACATATATATTGATATCTGTAACATGTTCTTCAAAAGTAATTCTTTAACTTGATGCATATTCATGATCATTCCACCCCGATGAAATCCACCAAAGATGCATGATGTTGTTATCCTTCACTTTCATTGTTCATATCATGGGCTGTTTGGGAGTACAATCAAAAGTACTCATTGGCTTGCCAGAGGTTATTTCGTTGACCAGGTATAAAAGATCAGGATATGGTGGAAGGTAACTCGGTGACGTTCTTGCGAGCTAGGACGCTTCCCAGTCAGAATGCCTGTAGGTTAAGGCTGATGGCATGGGTTCACGCTTTCAACCAATAATTCCGCTATTGGTCCAGTTTGGAGTGTTGGCCTTTAAGGCCCTATATATGTAAGACTCGACCGAGGCGGTCATTTATTGTATCAGACGGTATGTATGGATGTAAGACTCTTTTATTCGGTATCTGTGTTCGGTGAGCATTGATCTCTAGGATCACTGAGCACGGCGATCTCGACTCGTAAGTCGGGGTCCCCATAGAGATGGTATCAGAGCCATCCTGACTGTAGGAAGCCTTAGTTAGCACGGACGTTAGTTAGGATAAAACTGCTTTCCGGATCCTTCAAAATACTTGCAAAACCTATATATTTTCTCGAGTGTCCTAAATCTTCAAAGAAAGTGAAGGTTATACTTTAGCCTTCCACTCTTATTTTCTTGACACTCCCCGTCTACTTTTTCAAAACTTGCAAATGGTCGCGTGTACCTTATGCCCTCTGACCAAGGGACAAATTGAAATCCTCATGGGCATCTTGGAAGGAAGTAACCTTTCCAGGCAAACACCTGTGCTGAAGGACAAAGATGACAACAATACGACCAGACGACAGCAGCAGAAGTACCTCAATGAGGAACAAGAACATCGAGGGTTAGAAGATTGTGACACCTTGGGCACTGTTCCAGAGTGATGCCACTCTGACCTATGATAATCTGGACATAATATATGCAAACCATGATCTGCATCACTAATAGAGCGACCCTGTCAATTATAAGGATTGTGTCGACCACCACTGGTGGATGAGAACCTCGCCATTTGGTCCGCCTCACCTTAGTGACCAGGAAAACGGTTCTCTTCGTCCCCCACTCTAGGTGTCGATATCGCAATTAGTATGATTGATAGATCAGAACTCTATCATGTCTTGCAAATATCGATGCATGAAGATGCCCACTTGAGACTCTCGAAGCCTCAGAAGACAAGAAGACAATGACAAGATCATGAAGACAAGGAAGATCCTGTCAATGACAGCCATGAAGACCAACCTCCGTCAGCAACTCCCCAAGACGAGAAGACAATAAGAGTTCTTTACAACTCAAGCGAATTGCTTCGGCAAGCGACAACAAGAGGCGTGACAACACCATGAGAAGGTCCAGAAGACTTAGCGGACTCCACTCCAAGGCACGAAGCAAGCACGACTGTCGAGTCCAAGAACCTAGGTTAGGATGAGTCGTAGATCCCCTGTGCGAAGTTGAGTGCGTAGAATGGTTCGGATGGACCATGTTGTGTGTTGCTTGTTTTTGTTTGTGCTTTGATATAAGACGCGCTTTTGCTTAGGCAACAAGCATGCGGTTATATCACTTGTCTCATTTTGATGTTCGAAACGATTTTTGGCACTTGTTTAAATTGACCTTCCAACGCTTGTTGATTGCGCTAAAACCCTTAGACACTCTCATCTGTGCTCTCTCTCTCTCACCCCTCTCGACAACTGAAGACCAGCAAGACAAGATGCGCCAAGGATCCACTTCGAAGGACGGCTGACACTGAAGACACTGTCTGTGCTATACTCAACCGCACGCAACCCGTAGAGGTTATGCTTTTCCCTCAAGATTGGAACCCTCACTAGACCAGACTAACCTCCACAAGCCCTTCCAGCTCAATTTTTCTGCTCACGTGTCTAGTACACGGACTTGCCAAAACCCCGTTGATCCCCGATGAACCCATTCTAGCACCGGGTTCCTTATGGAACGAGTGATCACGGTGAAAGAGTATCCTTCAATCCTAAAGCTAGCACCATAACCCTGATGCCATGAGAAGGACCATTCTCGGATATGAGAGTGTCAGGCAAATATTGATGGTAGTTGTCTTGAAGATATAGCTAGACTATCTTGTCGGATCATGAGTCACTCATAAAGGTAGGTGGACTGGTAGAACAAGTTGATATAGTGGCATGAACTACATATTCCTGGAGTAAGATTGGATTTAGTAGGACAATTATGATCGCGAACACTATTCTTGGTGGTATACAGGACTTTAGCAAGTAGTTGGCATGATTTGATGCCTTTACCATAATGACTTGGAGTATCAAGTAGACTTATTATTGGACTTGAAACTTGGATTTAAATAGGTAATCCTAATAGAGTATCGAGGATGATTGAGACCACATGGTTCAGAGTAAATTGGATTTAGCCCGATAATCTCGATCATGATACCGTGTTTCTCGATGGATAATAAGTGCGTACGTTTGGAGTTGTCAAAAATGGTTTTCGAGCCTATGTGAACTGGCCTTGGAGTCGGTGGATATACTACAACGTAATACTTGCAATAATATGTGAATTATGAGGACTCTAAGAGATTATGTAAAACCCATAAATATTGAATTTGTAGGAGTGATAGGTCCAGTAATGATTGATCGGATTGATGGATCACTTGATCGGATTCATAGAAAGGAAACAAGATATTGGATTGGTATACTATGTGTTTCCTTAATACAGTAATGCAGTACCCTGTCCATTGTATGATCTAGCTGGACATTGGATTTGTAGCATCCCAGTGCAACCTTAGCAGCTTATATACCTCCCCGAGGTTCTTGCATAGTAATGCATGTGCATTGTGGCTACACCATACTTGTAGCGTTTGGGATAGTTCTTCCCTCAACCCTGGAGTTGACTAGCATGAGCGGTGTGGAGTTGACCCATGTGGGATGGTATCTTTGATGAGATGAGGTGATGTTGTCCCGAGTTAGGGGTCGAGCTACTGGCATCTAAGGCATGTGTTTAGAGATAAGAGGGTAACTATTCACCCACATCCTAAGTTCCTTGAGAACCTAAGCTACACCGATCCACAAGATGGACGGATTACGACCAAGGAAAACAACTATAAGTCGTTAGAATATGGTCAGTACCGCACATGTCGAGATCTCGTTTCCCGCGACAGCCAAAGATATTCATAACGTCTGGCAAGCGCGGAGTGATGACTAATCTCTGGTTAGGTGTGGCATGTTATACAGTTTAGAACCGGGGCTCCAAAGGCGTTTTGAGAAACACGGATCATAGGAGATGTTCCAGGAGATGAAGCTAGTTTTTCAAGCTCATGCCCGGGTCGAGAGATATGAAGTCTCCGACAAGTTCTTTAGCTGCAATATGGAGGAGAATAGTTGTGTCAGTGAGCATATTCTCAGAATGTCTGGGTTGCACGGACGTCTGACTCAGTTTGGAGTTGAACTTATGGATGACGCTGTAATTGACAGAATCCTCGAGTCTCTCCCATCAAGCTACAAGGGTTTTGTGCTGAACTACAACATGCAAGGGATGGAGAAGACCATTTACGAGTTGTACTCGATGCTCAAGTCTGCAGAAGTAGAAGTCAAGAAAGAGCATCAAGTGTTGATGGTCAACAAGACCACCAGTTTCAAGAAGGGCAAGGGCAAGAAGAACTTCAAGAAAGACGGCAAAGCCATTGCCGCGCCCGGTAAGCCAGATGTCGGGAAGAAGAAAAAGAATGGATCCAAGCCTAAGACTGAGTGCTTCTATTGCAAGGGAAAAGGTCACTAGAAGCGGAACTGCCCCAAGTACTTAGCGGATAAGAAGGCCGACAACGTTAAAGGTATATATGATATACATGTTATTGATGTGTACCTTACAAGCGCTTGTAGTAGCTCCTGGGTATTTGATACCGGTGCTGTTGCTCACATTTGCAACCCAAAGCAGGAACTGCGGAATAAGCGGAGGCTGGCCAAGGACGAGGTGACGATGCGCGTCGGGAATGGATCCAAGGTCGATGTGATCGCTGTCGGCATGCTGCCTCTACATCTACCGTCGGGATTAGTTTTAAACCTTAATAATTGCTATTTAGTACCAGCTTTGAGCAGGAACATTGTATCAGGGTCTTGTTTAGTGCGAGACGGCTACTCATTTAAGTCAGAGAATTATGGTTGTTCTATTTATATGAGTGATATGTTTCATGGTCATGCTCCGCTGGTGAATGGTTTATTCTTGATGAATCTCGATCGTGATGATACACATATTCATAGTGTGAATACCAAAAGATGTAAAGTTGATAATGATAGTCCCACATACTTGTGGCACTGCCGCCTTGGTCATATCGGTGTTAAGCGCATGAAAAAGCTTCATACTGATGGACTGTTAGAGTCTCTTGACTTTGAATCATTTGACACATGCGAGCTGTGCCTCATGGGCAAAGATGACTAAGACTCCATTTTAAGGAATAATGGAGAGAGCAACCGACTTATTGTAAATAATACATACTGATGTGTGTGGTCCAATGAACGTTGAAGCTCGCGGTGGCTATCGTTATGTTCTCACTCTCACCGATGATTTGAGTAGGTATGGGTATATCTACTTGATGAAGCACAAATTGGGAACATTTGAAAAGTTCAAGGAATTTCAGAATGAGGTTGAGAATCAACGTGACAGAAAAATAAAGTGTGTACGATCTGATCGTGGAGGAAAATATTTGAGTCACGAGTTTGGCACACACCTAAGGAAGTGTGGAATTGTTTCACAACTGACGCCGCCTGGCACACCGCAACGTAACGGAGTGTCTGAACATCGTAATCGCACTTTATTAGATGTGGTACGATCTATGATGTCTCTTACCGACTTACCACTATCATTTTGGGGATACACATTGGAGACTGGAACATTCACTTTAAATAGGGCACCGTCTAAATCCGTTGAGATGACACCGTATGAACTATGGTTTGGCAAGAAACCTAAGCTGTCGTTTCTTAAAGTTTGGGGCTGCGATGCTTATGTGAAGAAACTTCAACCAGAAAAGCTCGAACCCAAAGCGGAGAAATGCGTATTCATAGGATACCCTAAGGAAACTATTGGGTATACCTTCTATCTTAGATCCGAAGGTAAAACCTTTGTTGCCAAGAACGGATCCTTTCTAGAGAAAGAGTTTCTTTCGAAAGAAGTAAGCGGGAGGAAAGTAGAACCTGATGAGGTAATTACACCCCCTCTCGAACCGGAGAGTAGCGCAGCGCAGGAAATTGTTCCTGTGGCGCCTACGCGAATAGAAGAGGAAGTTAATGATGATGACCATGAAGCTTCGGATCAAGTTACTACTGAACCACGAAGGTCCACAAGGGTACGTTCCGCACCAGAGTGGTACGGCAACCCTGTGATGGAAATCATGTTGTTAGACAACGGTGAACCTTCGAACTATGAAGAAGTATGGACTTTGGTGGACTTGCCCTATGATCGGCGAGCCATAGAAAATAAATGGATCTTCAAGAAGAAGACTACCATAAATGGTAATGTGATCGTTTACAAAGCTCGACTTGTCGCAAAGGGTTTTCAAAAAATTCAAGGAGTTGACTACGATGAGACTTTCTCTCCCGTTGCGAAGCTAAAGTCACTCCGAATCATGTTAGCAATTGCCGCTTTTCATGATTATGCAATTTGGCAAATGGACGTCAAAACAACATTCCTTAACGGGTATCTTAAGGAAGAGTTGTATATGATGCAACCAGAAGGTTTTGCCGATCCTAAGAGTGCTAACAAGGTATGCAAGCTCCATCACTCCATCTATGGGCTGGTGCAAGCATCTCAGAGTTGGAACATTCACTTTAATGAGGTGATTAAAGCATTTGGGTTCATACAGGTTTATGAAGAAGCCTGTCTGTAGAAGAAAGTGAGTGGGAGCTCTGTAGCTTTCCTCATACTGTATTTGGATGACATACTATTGATGGGGAATAATATAGAGTTATTGGAGAGCATAAAGGCCTACTTGAACAAGAGTTTTTCAATGAAGGACCTTGGAGAAGCTGCATACATATTAGGCATCAAGATCTATAGAGATAGATCGAGACGCCTCATAGGTCTTTCACAAAGTACATACCTTGACAAGATATTGAAGAACTTCAATATGGAAAACTCAAAGAAGGGGTTCTTGCCAGTTTTGCAAGGTATGAGATTGAGTAAGACTCAGTCACCGACCACGACAGATGATAGAGAGAAGATGAGTACTGTCCCCTATGCTTCAGCCGTGGGCTCTCTAATGTATGATATGCTGTGTACCAGACCTGATATAAACCTTGCCATAAGTTTGGTAGGGAGGTACCAAAGTGATCCCGGTATGGAACACTAGACAACGGTCAAGAATATCCTTAAGTACCTGAAAAGGACTAAGAAGATGTTTCTCTTCAATGGAGGTGACGAAGAGCTTTTTGTAAAGGGTTACGCCGATGCTAGCTTCGATACAGATCCGGATGACTCTAAGTCACAAACCAGATACGTGTATGTTTTGAATGGTGGGGCAGTGAGCTGGTGCAGCAGCAAGCAAGACATCGTGGGAGAATCTACAAGTGAAGCGGAGTACATAGATGCTTCGGAAGCGGCTCATGAAGGGATCTGAATGAAGGAGTTCATCACCGACGTTGGAGTGGTTCCAAGCGCGTCAGGTCCGATGACACTCACTTGTGATAACACTGGAGCCATTGCCATAGCAAAGAAGCCTAAATTTCACCAGAAGATGAAGCACATCCAATGCCGCTACAACTCCATCCAGGACCAGGTCCATAGAGGAGTAATAGATATTTGTAAAGTACACACGGATCTGAATATTGCAGACCCGTTGACTAAACCTCTTCCTCGAGCAAAACATGATCAACACCACAATGCTATGGGTGTTCGATACATCACAATGTAACTAGATTATTGACTCTAGTGCAAGTGGGAGACTGTTGGAAATATGCCTAGAGGCAATAATAAAATGGTTATTATATATTTCCTTGTTCATCATAATCGTCTATTGTTCATGCTATAATTGTATTAACGGGAAACAGTAATACATGTGTGAATAAATAGATCACAATGTGTCCCTAGCAAGCCTCTAGTTGGCTAGCTCGTTGATCAATAAATGATCATGGTTTCCTGATCATGGACATTAGATGTCATTGATAACGGGATCACATCATTGGGAGAATGATGTGATGGACAAAACCCAATCCTAAGCATAGCACTAGATCATGTTGTTCGTATGCTAAAGCTTTTCTAATGTCAAGTGTCTTTTCCTTCGACCGTGAGATTGTGCAACTCCCGGATACCGTAGGAGATCTTTGGGTGTATCAAACGTCACAATGTAACTGAGTGACTATAAAGGTGCACCACGGGTATCTCCGAAAGTGTCTGTCGGGGTGGTACGAATCAAGATCGGGATTTATCACTCCGTGTGATGGAGAGGTATTTCTGGGCCCACTCGGTAGAACATCATCATGAGCTCAATGTGACTAAGGAGTTAGTCACAGGATGACGTGCTACGGAACGAGTAAATAGACTTACCAGTAACAAGATTGAATAAGGTATAGGTATACCGACAATCGAATCTCGGGCAAGTTCTATACCGACAGACAAAGGGAATTGTATACGGGATTGATTGAATCCTTGGCATCATGGTTCATCCGATGAGATCATCGTGAAACATGTGGGGGCCACCATGGGTATCCAGACCCCGCTGATGGTTATCGGCCGGAGAGATGTCTAGGTTATGGCCGCATGCCTCCCGAATCCGTAGGGTCTACACACTTAAGGTTCGATGACGCTAGGGTTATAGGGAATTGTTATACGAGGTTACCGAAGGTTGTTCGGAGTCCCGGATGAGATCCCTGACGTCACGAGGAGCTCCGGAATGGTCTGGAGGTAAAGATTGATATATAGGATGGATGGGTTTGGATGCCAGAAATGTTTCGGGCACCACCGGCAAAGTGCCGGGACCACCGGAAGGGTTCCGGAGGCCCACCGGGATAGGCTACCAGCCTCGGGAGGCTACATGGGCCAAGTGTGAGAGGGAACCAGCCCGTGGGTGGGCTGTTGCGCCCCCACACCTGGCCCATGGCGCCTAAGAGGGGGAAGGGGGGGGGGGAACCCTAGCGCAGGTGGGCCTAAGGCCCACGAGGGGGTGCGCCACCCCCTCCTCCCCTCATGGCCGCCGCCCCTCCCCCATCTAGGGCTGCCGCCCCCCTCAAGGGGGAAACCCTAAAGGGGGGGGGGGGCGCCACCCTCCCTTCCCCTATATATATCGGGGTTTTTGGCTATTGGAGACACGGTTTTCCATCTCTCTCTCAACGCAACCCTGCTCTTCTTCTTCCTCCTCTCCCACGGTGCTTGGCGAAGCCCTGCCGGCAGACCTCGTCTCTCCATCGACACCACGTTGTCGTGCTGCCGGAGATCTTCCCCAACCTCTCCCTCCTCCTTGCTGGATCAAGGTGCGGGAGACGTCACTGGGCTGCACGTGTGTTGAACACGGAGGTGCCGTAGTTCGGCACTAGATTGGAATCACACCGCAATCTGAATCGCTGCGAGTACGACTCCGTCAACCGCGTTCTAGCAACACTTTCGCTTAGTGATCTTCAAAGGTATGAAGATGCACTCTCCCCTCTCTCGTTGCTGGTCTCTCCATAGGAAGATCTGAATATGGCGTAGGAAAATTTTGAATTTATGCTACGTTAGCCAACAAAGATATGGTTCAATTCTCTTGCTCCTGGTTGTGTGTGTAGTCCCGAGGATATGATATAATACTTCTCTGAAAAATATTTTCTTGTCCATAAGAAACAAGCTGTCTTGCAGGAAATATTTAACTTTGTGCATACTGAAGAAGAAAGTTTCCGACAAGCATGGGGGAGGCTTCTCCAGTTACTTAATGCTTTGCCTGATCACCCTCTCAAGAAAAATGAAATATTTGATACCTTTTATAATGGAATAACCGTTGCTTCTATGGACCACCTAGATAGTTGTGCTGGTTGTGTTTTCAGGGAACGAACTGTTGAACAAGCTGAAGTACTATCGAATAATATATTGAGCAATTATAATGATTGGACTATTCCCGAACCACCTCCAAATCCAACTCTGAAGAAAAGAGGTATTCTATTCCTCAGTCCTGAAGATATGCTAGAGGCAAATAAATCTATGAAAGAAAAAGGTATTAAAGCTAAAGATGTTAAGAATCTACCACCTATTGAAGAAATACACGGTCTTGATAACCCGACAGAGTAGTAGAGGTAAATTCTCTTCGTAGATTTGATGAAGGTGATATACCTTATAATAAGTCTGCTAGAAAATGCTTGGATGAATTTGATAACTTTGTTGGTAAACAAGGAAATTTCAATGCTTATGTTAGTAGACAATTGAAACATAATGCTTACATGCTTGATCGCTTGGGTGACTATATGAGTAGAACTGTTAATGACCTTAATCTTATTAGTAAACATGCTTCCATGATAACTACTCAAGTAGAACAGGTACTTAAAGCACAAAATGATTTGCTCAATTAGATGATTAGTGAGAACAACAATCATTCTATTAGAGTTGTGACTAGAGGTGGTAGAATGACTCAGGAACCTCTGTATCCTGAGGGCCATCCTAAGAGAATTGAGCAAGAATCTCAGAGAGTTAATATTCGCGTACCTGATCCTTCTAATAAAAAGAAAAAGAATGATGATAGGACTTTGCATGCTGCTAGTGAACCTGTTATAGAGTCACATGAAAACCCAAATGGTATCTCTATTTCTGATACCGAGACACAATCTTGTAATGAACATGAACCTAGTGAAAATATTAATGATGATGTTCATGTCGATGGTCAACCTAGTAATGACAATGATGTGGAGAATGAACCTGCTGTTGATCTTGATAACCCACAACCTAAGAATAAGAGATATGATAAAAAAAATTTGTTGCTAGGAAGCATGGTAGAGAAAGAGAACCATGGGTTCAGAAACCCATGCCCTTTCCTCCTAAATCATCCAAGAAAAAGGATGATGAGGATTTTGAGTGCTTTGTTGAAATGTTGAGACCTGTTTTCTTACGTATGCGCTTAAGTGATATTCTGAAAATGTCTCCTTATGCTAAGTACATGAAAGATATTGTTACTAATAAAATAGAGATACCGGAAGCTGAGATTTCCACTATGCTTGCTAACTACACTTCTAATGGTGGAATACCAAAGAAATTAGGAGATCCCGGAGTACCCACTATACCATGCTCTATTAAAGGAAATTATGTGAAAACTACTTTATGTGACCTTGGAGATGGTGTTAGTGTTATGCCGTTCTCTTTATATCGTAGACTTGACTTGAATAAGTTGACACCTACTGAAATCTATCTTCAAATGGTTGATAAATCAACTGCTTTACCTATCGGTATTTGTGAGGATGTACCTGTTGTGGTTGCAAACGTTACTATCTTAATGGACTTTGTTATTCTTGATATTCCCGTGGACGACATTTTCTCGATCATCCTTGGTAGACCCTTTATGAATACTGCAGGGGCTTTTATTGATTACCACAAAGGCAATGTCACTTTTCATGTTAATGGTAATGAGCATACGGTACACTTTTCGAAGAAATAATCTCAAGTTCATAGCATCAACTCCATTGAAAAAATTCCAACGTTCACTATTGGAGACTTTGAATTACCTCTACCTACAGTCAAAAATAAATACAATATACTTATTGTTGGGGACATGCATATCCCCATTGAGGTAACCTAATGTGAACCGAAAGTTCTTATGTTCCATGTCATTCGACAAAAGTTTGTCAATAAGACTTGATGAACCTTATTGATGGATTCTTTTTGACGGGCATGAGATGGGTGAATTTAGAAAGCACAACCTTCTGTACCTAGCTTTTATTTTCTGCACCTTAGTTTCAATTTAGTAAAAATGTTATTATTTCTCTGTTTTCCGTTTTATTCATGCAATAGAAAAATGTCCTGAAAAATAAAAGTTCTCAGAACTCCTTGAAAATTTAGTATGATTTTTTCTAGATTATTTAAGAATTTTTGGTAGTAAGAACACCTCAGGGGACTACACTAGTGGGCCACCCCCTGGGCACGCCCCCTGGCTTGTGGGTCCCATGTGGGCTCCCTTCACTTATTCTAGTACCCATCCACTCCTTCCGCCAGAAAAATCCCACCATTGCTCAAACCCGTGTTTTAGCTCATCTTGCTCCCCTTTTCGATCTCCTTGCTCCAAGCCCCATTTGCAAAACTATTTTAGGGGATTGATCATTAATACGTCCCAAACATATCTATAATTTCTCCTTGTTCCATGATCTTTTGGGTGACAATGTTATATGTTTTGCTACACTTTTATATCATTTTACACATATTTGGACTAACCTACTAACTCAGTGTACCCAGTGCTAGTTCCTGTCTGCTGATGTCTTTTTTGCAGGGGCTTTTACCCAATTTCCCGAAGCCCGAAAAATCCCGAGAAAATTATAAAAAATCAGCGTACCAGAAGCTTCTAGATCACCAAAGATGGGCCAAAGGAGGGCCATGGGCCGCCCAGGTGACCTCTGGGCGCGACCTACCCCTTGGCCGCGCCAAGAGGCCGTCTGAGTGGGTCCCACCTCCTCCGGTGCCCTCCTTTGGCACATATTTACTCCTCTGCAAGAAAACCCTTCCATCACATCCAGAATAGCGAATTTCTCCATCGTCTCGCTGCCGCATCGCTTCCGAGATCGGAAGCGTCAGGAGACCTCTTCCCGGTACCTTGCCGGAGGGAGGATTGACCTGTGGGAGCTTCTCCACCGCCATAGACGCTTCCCGGACATGTCGTGAGTAGTTCTCCTTGGACCCTGGGTCCATGACCAGTAGCTATGTGATGTCTTCTCTCCAATCTTGTGCTTCAATGGTTAGTCCTTGTGAGATGCCCTACATGATCAAGGCATCTATGTAATTCTCTTGCTATTGTTACGCTCGGTTTGTTGGGATCCGATGGATTATGAGATTATGTTCAGATAGTTATGAGTTATATATTTGATTATCCTTTTATATTATGTTCCTTAGTGATTCATGCATGTTCTCCGTTGCTATTTATTGCTTTGGCCGAGTAGTAGATTGTAACTCCAAGAGGGAGCGTTATGCATGATTGTGGGTTCATGCTCCTCGATGTCTAGCTTGAGTGACAGAAACATGAGACTAGGGGATGTGCTGTTTCCACCAGGGAGAAAACAACGGTGCTTGTGACCACGCTTGCAAGGATTGTTTACCTTACACATAGTTCGTTAATCCAGTTGTTTGTTGCTTTGAGTTTACACTTTGGGTGGGGCTCGCAACTTAATACCGGGGAGATGTTCTGGATAGACATCTCAAGGTGGATGATTAGTAAGTATTTGCTGATGAATAAATGGTCTACTTGTCTTGGCGTACTGCTCATTACTATTGAACCTCTAACCATCAAGTAGCATAATTAGCATTACGGTGCGTTCATAATTATGTCAATTGCCCAACTGTGATTTGTTTACCCAAGCATAGTTGTTTATCGTCTTTTGGGATAGAGACATCACTAGTGAACATCATGTGACTCCGGTCAATATCACCATCATTGTTTACACCTTGATCATTTACCGTTTTCATTTATTTTCCCGTTGCAATCATTATTACTTTTCCCACTTGTGTTTTGATCCTTTGCAAACTACAAGGCCGGAGAGATTGACAACCTCTATGTACTCATTGGAAGCAAAGTTATTTGTTGTGTGTGCAGGTCCACGTCTTCTGCTAGCGCTAGAGTGGAAGGCACCTACTTGTTGATCCTAGGAGTCCTGGTGGTTCGATAAACCTTAGAGTCTTCGTGTGAGGGAAAACTTGCTGCTGACTACGTCTCAAACTTCCACTTGGGGTAACCAACGAGGAGCGAGAAGTATATACATCATCTCGTTATCAAGCAAAGTTTTCTGGCGCCGTTGCCGAGGACTCCAGTCTTCAAGATAGGCGAGTTGCACGCTATCCTTTACCTTTGCTTTTTAGTCTTGTTAGTTTGATTTTTAGTTTTTGCTTTAGAGTCTTATAACAAAAACCACAAAAAAATTAGTTGCTTTGTTTAGTCAGTATGTCTAAGTCTTTTGCCTTTGGTGTTGCACCCGAAGGAGAGATTCTCACCTTCAAACAAAGGGTGGCAGAAAGTTTGAAAGATGCTTGGTATAGAATTAAAGATTCTCAAGATAGAGCCACCAAGAAGCAATCCACCACTATTTTGCTTAGAAATTTTTATGTTGGTATTACTTCTTGGAATAGGTTTGTTCTAGACACGATGATAGGGGGGAATTTCTTGGAAGCTCCCGTTTGGGAGGCTCTTAACGTTATGGAAAATCTTGTTGGAATCACACCTATTGTTAACATAAAGGATGATATCACTTTAGCTCATGTTATGAGTAAACTTGAGAAGATAGAGCTAGAGATGCCAAGCATGAATAAAATAAAAGAAGTAGATCGTAGGATTCAAGGGAACTTAAATAGACTTGATAACTCCATGCACAAAATTTGCAAAACTTTGGAGACCCTTAAATCCCATGATTTGGATCCTTCTAGGATTGATAAGATCGGGGATAGTTTTGAAACTTTAGGAACTACTCTATCCTCCATCAAGACTAAAAAGGTAGAAACCCCCGCAAGGAAGGTATCTAGGTTTGTTAACGTATCCAAGGTTCCTCAACCCAAAACAAATATATCTATTGCTAGGGGTGTTGAAACTGTGAAGACCTTGGAAGAGATACCTCTCTTAAATAGAATTAGAAATGAAATTCCAATTGGTCTTACTACCTTTGCTTTTGTTCCTAGAAGTGTTGCTACTAAGCCTCTATTTGAGAGTCCTCTTAAGACTAGTTATACTATTGAAGAGATCTTTGATGATCTTTATGATGGTTCAATTGATACAACCTGATCTTCTTGCATTATGCCTAGCTCAAAGGCATAAAAGAAAGCGCTTGTTGGGAGGCAACCCAATTTGCTTTTACTTCCAGTTTTAGTGGTCTTGATGCTTGTTACTATTGTAGCAACATCATTGTATCTTTATTTTTAAGCTTTGTGCCAATTTATAGCCTCCGATTGCAAGAAAGTTCAAAAGTTGTGACATGTTGTCCAGAAACATATTCTGTGTGCTTGACGGAAAAATTTGCCAAAAATCACCAGATCATCTTTTTGATCTGAATTGTTTTGACAGTATGCTCTATATAATTGTCTTTCTGGCATCTGATCTGAGTTTTTTTGATTTGAGTTGCAGAAGTGCCTCAAATAAATTATTTACTACCTGTTGTTATGTTTTTCACATGTTCTGACATGTTTTGCGTTTTCATTGTTTCGCAAATCCTAAGCTTACTTTTTATTTGCAAAAACCTTTTGGCAATCATGAGAAACAATAGCTATTCATGAAAATCTTTATTTCTAGCAGGTAATGAATTATTTTATTATGAGTACTAACCACTCTAATCAGCTTATGATGAGTTTTGTATGAAGGGAGTTTTCAAGTATGCGATGGGAGATGATGAAAGAAGACACATGAGTGTCAAGCGCTCAAGCTTGGGGATGCCCCCATGCACCCTAAGAAATATTCAAGGAGACTCAAGCGTCTAAGCTTGGGGATGCCCCCGTGCATCCCTTTCTCTGTCAACAATCATCAGTTCGTCCATCTCCATGCTATATTTTTTATCACTTCATATGTTATGTGCTATGCTTGGAGCGTACCGCTCTTTACCTTTTAGTTTGTTTTAGTTTTGCTTGCTGTTCATAACAAGTCGGAACCTAGGCTACCTTGTTTGGGAGAGAAACACACTCCATTCCACTCTAGAACACAACATAGGTTTTCGTGCTTATCCTTTTTGTGTCTTCTTAATCTTTCCATAGCTATTGTCATGTCTAGCTCTTAGTTTTCATGCTTATCTTTTTATGAGCTTTTATTTAGGTTGCTTTTGGAACACTCTTGAGTTATCATGCTTATCTTTTTTAGAGAGTTGGCTCGTTGCACTGAGTTGTGTGTCTTGCATGAGTTGGTAGTTGAGGTTGCTATTTAAGTATAGTAGTAACTTGCAATAGTTTTGAGGTATTGATTTGAGTAACGTTTTGACTATTGGTGCCAAGAGCTTGAGCCTATGAGTGATAGGTGTCGTATTTTGGGAAATCCATGTGTTTTTCTAAAACTAAAAATTAGTTGAGAACTCTAGCTACTAAATTGATCGCTAACCTCTGGAGGGGTTGAAATATATAGAGTACCCTCACGTTACCATGAGTTGAGGATGCACAAGGATAACGAAACCCCAAACACTCCTCCTCGGGGTACTTGTCTCTTTGTGAACCTCCTAACTAGATAGAGTTACCGATAATAAGTGTATGAGTTCTTCAGACTAATGTGAGTATTCGATTGTTGGCACTTCCACCATCCATATTTTGCTAGCCTCTTCGGTACCGTGCATTGCCCTTTCTCACATTGAGAGTTGGTGCAAACTCTGCCAGTGCATCCAAATCCATGACATGATATGCTGTGTCATACATAAGCCTCATTATATCTTTCCTCAAAACAGCCACCATACCTACCTATTAAGGCATTTCCATAGACTTTCTGAGATACATTGCCATGCAACATCCACCATCTCATGACTTGATCTTCATGTCACACATGCTTTTGCTTGACCATAGAGCCGCATGATAGTTGGGCCTTGCCCATATTATTGCTACATGACGTGCTAGTATCATTGCATATCCTGCTACACTGGCAGATGCATACATTTGCATACATCATGATAGTTTTCACTTGTCTTTATGTTGAGTACTTCTTATAAAGTGTGATGATCTTCTTTATTCATGTAAAACATAGAGTGTTGGTCTTAAGTGAGGAAAAGATACCAAAGAGGACAAATGAGAGATAAAAAGAAAGAGCCAAAGAGGCCACAAAAAAAAAAAGAAATAAAAAGAGAGAAGGGGGCAACACTACTATTCCTTTTGAAAGATCCACACTCGTACTCCATTGCTATATTTGTACTACATAGAGATTATCATTCATGCATAACTATGTGGGGACCCTTACATTATAAAACTTGGTTTGCATATTCCAATGATGAGCCTCCTCAAATGAGCTCTAGGTCTTCATGAGCAAACAAATTGGATGCACCCCCACTAGTTCCATTAGAGAGCTTATCTTAGCTCATATGTGCATCCATTACATGGCAATCCCTACTCCTCAGATCATATCTATCACTTGGATTTCTCTCGCCTATGGTTGTACTCATTGATGTGAGCCTTTCACACCTTTTTGTCTTCCTTCCTCATCATTATTCTTGTAACACCCTGTGTTTATCTTTCGTGACTAACTAACTTATTTCAAAATTAGGACCAATTTTTTGTGTGTGAATGATTGTGTTGGTTCTCAATAATTCTTGTTATTAATCAACTCACCTCCTCATCCCATGTTCTCCTGCCAAATGATCATGCCATGTGTTTAGGACCAATATCTATTTTTACCAAATATTATTTTGACCAAAGGCATTTCCTTGAATTAAACTTCCAAACCCGTGAGATGAGATTTGTATTACAAGTCCTCAAATTGGGGAAGTTATTTTGCACCAATTATTTCATTTGAAACCCATTATCAAAATGTCTTCCAAAAACCACAATATTATTATTTTAAAAGTTATTTTATTATTTTAATTAAATGCCTTTCTGTGAGGCCAGAAATGGTCTCTTATGAAGGAAAGTTATTTTTATTGCTTTCAAAATATTTAAGAAAATTTAGAGAAACTCAGTGGATATATTTATTCCATATATATGAGTTTCAACACATGGCCATGTTCGAAATATTGGGCAAATCCCTCGAAAACCCTTCCTGCCTATTTGAAGCTTTTGAAATATTTCTATTAGAAATATTGTCAATAAATTGCAGTAAAATTCCAGCATGTCACCTATGATATGTTTGATGATCTTGCCTAGTTTCATCTCAATCCAGGTTGATTTGACTCCCCTAATTATCCTAAAACCCTATCTGTCCAGATTAAAATTTGAGCAACTCTTCATTTTCAAGTTTCTCCAGTTGTGCTCAAATTTGGTGGACATGTTCTGATACTCCAATAATGCATCGACACTAAGTGGTGCATCAAGGAGAATTCAAGAACTTGTCCTAAGACCCTCAAAACCCTCTTTGTTGAATTCTGACTTTGGGAAACTTTACATTATAAAGTTTCTCCAATTGACCCCAAACTTTTTGTGCATGCCTTAATGCTCAAATCATGCCCCTACACCAAATATTGGATTTATGGGAATTGATTTGAATGGGATTGTAAGCAGAGAGTTATTTCCGCCCATTTCGGGGGTTTTCCAAGTCTACATTCGCAAACTTCTCCAGCAAATCCCAAAATTGGTGTCCAAGCTTATTTTCATCCATCAATTGATCCTGTTAAGTTTCATAACCATTGGGATTCATCTGATGGCCTAACCACAAATCAAACACCTTGTGTGCACTCACTAAATTGGCTTCTTTGACCCCTTCCACCTTAACCCTTGAGCTCAACTTTCTACCACAACCCCACATAGTTACATTTGACCTCTAGTAACATTCCCATGGCCACTCGTCAATTATTGGAGAGAGACCCTATGTAACTATCTCCCATTTTACCCTTGGAATCACTCTTTTTACCCCTCTTGCCCCACTTATGATTAAGACAAAGCCCCCACCTCTTGCCAGAGGGTCCCCAGCATCCCAAGGCATTGTTTCAAGCCAAGAGATGGCCTGCTCATGTGGAGAAAATGAGCAGCACATCCTCAAGTTGATTTATGACTGAAAGGTAACTTTCTATAGCAAGTGCTAGCTACACTTCCTTGCTTGAGCTGACACTTTGCAGAAATGTAGTCCTTACATGCCTAAGGCTGCTAGACGTGCTTTTCCCTCATTATCTCTCCTGTTAGTGCCCTCATTAGTAGCCCTAAGTTTGCTGCTGCAAACTTAACACTAGTCAAAGCCTATTGAAACCAGCTCCACTTGGGGCCAAACTTCACCAGTACAATGGGGCATGCATGCCTTGCATGTTTGACACCTTGTCCTGGCCAAGGAGTGGCCCAGAGCATCAAGTTGGGTGGTGACCACCTCCTTGGAGTGCAGAAACAGTGCTCTTCATCTTGTTTCTTCACTCCATTCCATTTCTTGCTGAAACAAGATGCCCGGTGTGTCTCGGAGCCTCCCTTTGACCATTCAAACCATTTGCCCCACTAGCTAGCTTCCAAGGCTTCTCTAGGACATGTGGCACCCATGCCCACGAGTGCTCCACGAGCTTCCGAGATCTCTCTTCTCTCCTCCCTCTCCATATGGCTACCCCCGAGCGCCTTGAGCCTCCATAACCCTCTACCTCTCTCCCTGGAACCCCTCTCGAGCTCCCCTTCACTCTCCCGAGCCTCCTCTCCTCCTCTTTTCTCTTCGGCAGGCATGGCCGCCACCATGAACCGGGTGTCGCGTGCCTCCCCGGCCCCTTTCTCCTCCTAGAGCATCTCCAGAGCGCCCCATCTAGTCCACAAGGGCTCTCCCATCATTGTCTTTCCTTCCAGTGACCGGTGCGCCGTTCTTTCCGGTCGCCGGCACCGGCTCCTCTACGGAGAGATCCCGCGACCCTTGGAGCTCCTCGGCGAAGAACGACCAGCCAAGCGAGCTGTCCTCGTCACCCCGCACGCACTGGTGGCCGTAGTGACGCCAGGGGACAACCGGAGATGTTGGAGCCACGCCGGGCACTGCCTGTCCTGCCTCCCCACTCTCCCAGCTTGAGCGGGAGGTGGGAGATGAACCTAGCGGTTGGGCCCCACCCGTTAGCGGCAGCCAGGTCGGGCCCAACCCTGTAAGTGGAGACGCCCGAGCCGGGCTGCGCCTCTCTGTGCTGGAGGCCTAAAACAGGGTTACGCCTTCGACGTGGCCGCCCTGCCCACGTGGTGGAGCAGCTGGGCCGGCCCATTCTCTGTCTAGCGCACCAAGCGCGTTATAACCCTCTCAAGGTTCTCTTTTCCTTTTTTTATTATATCAGATATTTCAAAAATCAATATCAAATCCATTCTAACTCCAAAATTGATGATTCAAAATTCTACAGGTTTCTAAGATCCCGTTCTATCCAGATCTGAGCATTGCACATTTTTCCAAAATACTTTCTTGTGATATTAATATTTAAATGCCCATTAGATATTTTTAACACCACCTTTGCAAATTCCTAGAGGAACCGAACCAACTCCAAATGGAGTGATTCAAATTTCCAGAGCCTTCTTATATCATGTCCTATTTTTAGAGCCTTGGTCAACATTTTTATCAGGCTTTATTGTGTTGCATAAAATAAATAGCTCCCTATTGCTATTTGTCGAGTATTGGAAAATTCCTAGCATAATCATTTCGACTCCAAATCCAGTGAAACCACTTCCTAAATATTTCTAAAATCACGCTTTGTTTATTGAGTACCTCCACTCATTTTTAACAGAATGATTTCTGTAGGCTTGTTCAATAATCACCTATTCCTCTTTTCATCCATTCAAAAATTCTTGATGATCCAAACCTCCTAAGGCAAGCTTCAGGTATTTTTCTTAAGACCAGAGAGGTCCAAGAAAAATATAACTTCTATTTTTGTAGCACTTTTATTTATGCCTGCTGTGTGGCTTACCGTGGTTGTTTGTGACGATAGTTGACGGGTAGACGGAGTACTCGGAGTGGAGCGGAAGACCTCGAAGACCATTAGACTTCTGTTAGCAAAGGCAAGCAACCCTTTTACCATGACTGAGCATACGTTACTTTGCATGATTAAAATAACAAGTATTTCCGTTGCATATGATCATAAGTGCAGGTAATCATTTGATATGATTTTACCGATGGCTCCCCCCGAGCTCATGCATTGATCTTGATCCGACCCTTGAGGGTCATGCTATTATCATGTTGACAAGTAAAGATAGAAGTAGTATTATCATGAGCATGTTGATGACATAAAGCAAGAGTTTATGAAAACCCCATTGGGTGCCACTAATGCCCGAGGGTGATGATGAGTTAGGTGGTCACTTTTGGTGAAGTGATGCACCCGGTATTCGTGTGAGTATGGCTTCGGAAATGGGATTAGATTTATGATGTGTCGACCATCCCAACCTTACCAGTACGACCACGTTACCCCTTATGGGACGGGGCTATGTTAATTACTCTGGTCGGTGCTAGCAAAGAGCCAGATTACTAGTGGCGGGAGTGATGTGTGGTCACTCTCATGATGGGGTCGTGCCAGGTTGGACGACTATGCCATCTTTATGAGTTCTAGTCACTCGTAAGACGTACAACATGTGGGTTGGGTACCAATCGTGTGGACCTCTTTGTCTAGTATCGCCAGGGGAAAGGCATTGGTCGGGTACTTACCTCGGGTATGTTATATACCGCGAGTCGTGGATGACACAAAAGTTTCCCGGATCTCGTGGGTCCAGCGTACTACCTGTGCAGAGTGTAAAACTATTCGAATAGTCGTGTCCACGGTCAAGGATAGTTGGGTAATCCTACTTAAACTACGTCCAACTATTTCCGCATAAACCAAGTGTGAGTGTGTGTGGTGATGAAAAATGTGTTGTTATGGAAAGTAATGATATAACCAAGTTCGGTGACTTGGCATATAGGGTGAGACCGGATGGTTCAGCCCTCAACATATATATTGATGTCTGTAACCTGTTCTTCAAAAGTAATTCTTTAACTTGATGCATATTCATGATCATTCCACCCCGATGAAATCCACCAAAGATGCATGATGTTGTTATCCTTCACTTTCATTGTTCATATCATGGGCTATTTGCGAGTACAATCAAAAGTACTCATTGGCTTGCCACTGGTCATTTCATTGACCAGGTATAAAATACCAGGATACGGTGGAAGGTAACTCGGTGACGTTCTTGCGAGCTAGGACGCTTCTCAGTCAGAATGCCTGTAGGTTAAGGCTGATGGCATGGGTTCACGCTTTCAACCAATAATTCCGCTATTGGTCCAGTTTGGAGTGTTGGCCTTTAAGGCCCTATATATGTAAGACTCGACCGAGGCGGTCATTTATTGTATCAGATGGTATGTATGGATGTAGGACTCTTTTATTTGGTATCTATGTTCGGTGAGCATTGATCTCTGGGATCACTGAGCACAGCGGTCTCGACTCGTAAGTCGGTGTCCCCACAGAGCTGGTATCAGAGCCATCCTGACTGTAGGAAGCCTTAGTTAGCACGGATGTTAGTTAGGATAAAACTGCTTTCCAGATCCTTCAAAATACTTGCAAAACCTATATATTTTCCCGACTGTCCTAAATCTTCAAAGAAAGTGAAGGTTATACTTTAGCCTTCCACTCTTATTTTCTTGACACTCCCCGTCTACTTTTTCAAAACTTGCAAATGGTCGCTGGTACCTTATGCCCTCTGACCAAGGGATAAATTGAAATCCTCATGGGCATCTTAGAAGGAAGTAACCTTTCCACGCAAACAACTGTGCTGAAGGACAAAGATGAAAACAGTACGACCAGACGACACCAACAGAAGTACCTCCATGAGGAACAAGGACATTGAGGCTTAGAAGATAGTGACACCCTGGACACTGTTCCAGAGTGATGCCACTCTGACCTACGATAATCTGGACATAATATATGCAAACCATGATCTGCATCACTAATAGAGTGACCCTGTCAATTATAAGGATTGTGTCGATCACCACTCGTGGATGAGAACCTCGCCATTTGGTCTGCCTCACCTTAGTGATCAGGAAAACGGTTCTCTTCGTCCCCCACTCTAGGTGTCGATATCGCAATTAGTATGATTGATAGATCAGAACTCTATCATGTCTTGAAAATATCGATGCATGAAGATGCCCACTTGAGACTCTCGAAGCCTCAGAAGACAAGAAGACAATGACAAGATCATGAAGATAAGGAAGATCCTGTCAATGACAGCCATGAAGAACCACCTCCGTCAGCAACTCCCCAAGACGAGAAGACAACAAGAGTTCTTTACAACTTAAGCGAATTGCTTCGGCAAGAGACAACAAGAGGCGTGACAACACCATGAGAAGGTCCAGAAGACTTAGCGGACTCCACTCCAAGGCACGAAGCAAGCACGACTGTCGAGTCCAAGAACCTAGGTTAGGATGAGTCGTAGATCCCCTGTGCGAAGTTGAGTGCATAGAATGGTTCGGATGGACCATGTTGTGTGTTGCTTGTTTTTTTGTTTGTGCTTTGATATAAGACGCGCTTTTGCTTAGGCAACAAGCATGCAGTTATATCACTTGTCTCATTTTGATGTTCAAAACGATTTTTGGCACTTGTTTAAATTGACCTTCCAATGCTTGTTGATTGCGCTAAAACCCTTAGACACTCCCATCTGTGCTCTCTCTCTGTCTCTCTCACCCCTCTTGACAACTGAAGACCAGCAAGACAAGATGCGCCAAGGATCCACTTCGAAGGATGGCTGACACTGAAGACACTGTCTGTGCTATACTCAACCACACGCAACCCGTAGTGGTTATGCTTTTCCCTCAAGATAGGAACCCTCACTAGACCAGACTAACCTCCACAAGCCCTTCCGGCTCAAATTTTCTGCTCACGTGTGTAGTACATGGACTTGCCAGAACCCCGTTGATCCCCGATGAACCCAGTCTAGCACCGGGTTCCTTATGGAACGAGTGATCATGGTGAACGAGTATCCTTCAATCCTAAAGCTAGCACCATAACCTTGATGCCATGAGAAGGACCATTCTCGGATATGAGAGTGTCAGGCAAATATTGATGGTAGTTGACTCGAAGATATAGCTAGACTATCTTGTCGGATCATGAGTCACTCATAAAGGTAGGTGGACTGGTAGAACAAGTTGATATAGTGGCATGAACTACATATTCCTGGAGTAATATTGGATTTAGTAGGACAATTATGATCGCGAGCATTATTCTTGGTGGTATACAAGACTTTAGCAAGTAGTTGGCATGATTTGATGCCTTTACCATAATGACTTGGAGTATCAAGTAGAATTCTTATTGGACTTGAAACTTGGATTTAAACAGGTAATCCTAATAGAGTATCGAGGATGATAGAGACCACATGGTTCAGAGTAAATTGGATTTAGCCCAATAATCTCGATCATGATACCGTGTTTCTCGGTGGATAATAAGTGCGTACGTTTGGAGTTGTCAAAAATGGTTTTCGAGCCTATGTGAACTGGCCTTGGAGTCGGTGGATATACTACAACGTAATCCTTGCAATAATATGTGAATTGTGAGGACTCTAAGAGATTATGTAAAACCCCATAAATATTGAATTTGTAGGAGTGATAGGTCCAGTAATGATTGATCGGATTGATGGATCACTTGATCGGATTCATAGAAAGGAAACAAGATATTGGATTGGTATACTATGTGTTTCCTTAATACAGTAATGCAGTACCCTGTCCATTGTATGATCTAGCTGGACATTGGATTTGTAGCATCCCAGTGCAACCTTAGCATCTTATATACCTCCCCGAGGTTCTTGCATAGTAATGCATGTGCGTTGTGGCTACACCATACTTGTAGCGTTTGGGATAGTTCTTCCCTCAACCCTGGAGTTGACTAGCATGAGCGGTGTGGAGTTGACCCATGTGGGATGGTATCTTTGATGAGATGAGGTGATGTTGTCCCGAGTTAGGGGTCGAGCTACTGGCATCTAAGGCATGTGTTTAGAGATAAGAGGGTAACTATTCACCCACATCCTAAGTTCCTTGAGAACCTAAGCTACACCGAGCCACAAGATGGACGGATTACGACCATGGAAAACGACTCTAAGTCGTTAGAATATGGTCAGTACCGCACATGTCGAGATCTCGTTTCCCCTTGCCTGTCTCATAAGCATGGTGCTTATGTGACGCCTGGGAAAGACTCCGGAGACTGCAAACCTCCGACAACCAAAGACAGTCTCCACAAGCATGAAGAAGCATCAACATGATCAAGGAGCGACGATGATACAAAAGAAACAACATCTTTTATTGCAGCTCCAGCATCAACTACGCCGACTACGACAGGCAAGACACTAAGACCAACCAGGACAGACGCACCGGGAGCAACCTCCACCCGGACCACACACACATCAACACCTAACCACTTGCCACTATGGCACACCTCGATTCCTTTGTAAGAAGAAACCACGCAGACACCACTAACACCACACGTACACTGAGCAGATGCCTAATCGTCATGAACCCTGCCGCCGCGAAGAGCCGCCGTGCGGGCGACAACATCACGGCGATCATCGTGGACGATCGCGCAGTACAGCGTGGAGACGCCGACCAGGAACGCCGCCATCCCGGACAGGAAGATTATGAGCCACCCTGGAGTCTCGTCCGCCATTGGCATCCCTCCTCAAGCACCTGCAAGAAGAGGCAGAAGGAAGAAGAGGACCGGAGCAGCGTCAAGGAACGAGGATGCGTGGGAGAACGAGAAGGACTCCGTGGCCAATTTATAGCCAGGCTCGGAGAGCCACTAGCAAGGCCACCAGCCCCGCTTGCCGCTCGGTCATCGGTGCTCGCTGGGAATCCCAAAGCAGTGCCGACATGCCCAGGCCCGCGAGGTGCGTGCTCCCTGCGCTGGCAGTTGGCTCACCGCGCACCACCGCAGAGCGGCCCCGGACACCCTATGACCTAGGCACCGCAAGTAGAGGCAGCACATGGGACTCACCCAGGAAAGAAGAATCAGAGGAAGAAGAAGAGGCTGACGGAGGCCCGTGGGCCCACATGTCAGCCGGAATAGGTGCCAAGCACCAGGTACGGCTAGCCACCAGGTATTGCAATTTGCCTTCCTCCAACACCTTCGTGTAGTGCACATGCACCAATAAGTGGCGCTCTTGAGGTGACCACGCCGAACCACGTGCTTAGATTATAGATACCACGGTATCCAGCAGCATAGCAGGAGCATGCCCGTGTTTTTACCTTAACAAATCTCGGGGACGAGATTTTTCTTAAGGGGGTAAGGTCTGTAACACCCAGTGTTTAGCTTTCCTGACTAACTAACTTATTTCAAAATTAGGACCAATTTGTTTTTTGTGAATGACTGTGTTGGTTCTCAATAATTCTTGTTATTTATCAACTCACCTCCTCATCCCATGTTCTCCTGCCTAATGATCATGCCATGTGTTTAGGACCAATATCTATTTTTACCAAATGTTATTTTCACCAAAGGCATTTCTTTGAATTAAACTTCCAAACCCCTGAGATGAGATTTGTATTACAAGTCCTCAAATTGGGGAACTTATTTTGCACCAATTATTTCATTTGAAATCCATTATCAAAATGTCTTCCAAAAACCACAATATTATTATTTTAAAAGTTATTTTATTATTTTAATTAAATGCCTTTGTGTGAGGCCAGAAATGGTCTCTTATGAAGGAAAAATATTTTTATTGCTTTCAAAATATTCAAGAAAATTTAGGGAAACTCAGTGGATGTATTTATTCCATATATATGAGTTTCAACACATGGTCTTGTTCAAAATATTGGGCAAATCCCTCCAAAACCCTTCCTGCCTATTTCAAGCTTTTGAAATATTTCTATTAGAAATATTCTCAATAAATTCCAGTTAAATTCCAGCATGTCTTCTATGATATGTTTGATGATCTTCCCTAGTTTCATCTCAATCCAGGTTGATTTGACTCCCCTAATTATCCTAAAACCCTATCTGTCCAGATTCAAATTTGAGCAACTCTTCATTGTCAAGTTTCTCCAATTGTGCTCAAATTTGGTGGACATGTTCTGATACTCCAATAATGCATCCACACAAAGTGGTGAATCAAGGAGAATTCAAGAACTTGTTCTAAGACCCTCAAAACCCTCTATGTTGAATCCTGACTTTGGGAAACTTTACATTATAAAGTTTCTCCAATTGACCCCAACCTTTTTGTGCATACCTTAATTCTCAAATCATGCCCCTACACCAAATATTGGATTTGTGGGAATTGATTTGAATGGGATTGTAAGCAGAGAGCCATTTCTGCCCATTTAGGGGTTTTCCAAGTCTACATTGGAAAACTTCTCCAGCAAATCCCAAAATTGGTTTCCAAGCTTATTTTCATCCATCAATTGATCCTGTTAAGTTTCATAACCATTGGGATTCATCTGATGGCCTAACCACAGATCAAACACCTTGTGTGCACTCACTAAATTGGCTTCTTTGACCCCTTCCACCTTAACCCTTGAGCTCAGCTTTCTACCACAACCTCACATAGTTACATTTTACCTCTAGTAACATTCCCATGGCCACCGGTCAATTATTGGAGAGAGACCCTATGAAACTATCTCCCATTTTACCCTTGGAATCACTATTTTTACCCCTCTTGTCCCACTTATGATTAAGACAAAGCCCCCACCTCTTGCCAGAGGGTCCCTAGCATCCCAAGGCATTGTTTCAAGCCAAGAGATAGCCTGCTCATGTGGAGAAAATGAGCAGCACATCCTCAAGTTGATTTATGACTGAAAGGTAACTTTCTACAACAAGTGCTAGCTACACTTCCTTGCTTGAGCTAACACTTTGCAGAAATGTAGTCCTTGCATGCCTAAGGCTGCTAGACGTGATTTTCCCTCATTATCTCTCCTGTTAGTGCCCTCATTAGTAGCCCTAAGTTTGCTGCTGCAAACTTAACACCAGGTAAAGCCTATTCAAACCAGCTCCACTTGGGACCAACTTCACCAGTACAATGGGGCATGCAGGACTTGCATGTTTGACACCTTGGCCTGGACAAGGAGTGGCCCAGAGCATCAAGTTGGGTGGTGACCACCTCCCTGGAGTGCAGAAACGGTGCTCTGCATCTTGTTTCTTCACTCGAGTCCATTTCTTGCTGAACCAAGATGCCCGAGTGTGTCTCGGAGCCTTCCTTTGACCATTCAAACCATTTCCCCCACTAGCTAGCTTCCAAGGATCCTCTGTGACGTGTGGCACCCATGCCCACAAGTGCTCCACGAGCTTCCGAGCTCTCTCTTCTCTCCTCCCTCTCCATATGGCTACCCCCGAGCGCCGTGAGCCTCCATAACCCTCTACCTCTCTCCAAGGAACCCCTCTCGAGATCCCCTTCACTCTCCCGAGCCTCCTCTCCTCCTCTTTTCTCTTCGCAGGCATGTCCGCCACCATGAACCGGGTGTCGCGTGCCTCCCCAACCCCTTTCTCCTCCTAGAGAAACTCCAGAGCGCCCCAGCTCGTCCACAAGGGCCCTCCCATCATTGTTTCTCCTTCTAGTGACCGGTGCGTCGTTCTTTCCAGTCGCCGGCACCGGCTCCTCTACGGAGAGATCCCGCGCGCCTCGGAGCTCCCCAGCGAAGAACGACCAGCCAGGCGGGCTGGCCTCGTCGCTCCGCACGCTCTGGTGGCCGCAGCGACGCCACGGGATGACCGGAGCCGTCGGAGCCACGCCGGGCACTGCCCCTGTCCCGCCTTCCCACTCTCCCAGCTCGAGCGGGAGGTTTGAGACGAACATGGCGGTTGAGCCCCGCCCATCAGAGACAGCCAGGTTGGGCCCAGCTCTGTAAGTGGAGACGACCCAGCCGGGCTGCGCCTCTCCGTGCTGGAGGCGTAAAACAGGGTTACTCCTTCGACGTGGCCGGCCTGCCCGCATGGTGGAGCAGCTGGGCCGGCCCATTGTCTGTCTAGCACGCCGAGCGCGTTAGAACCCTCTGAAGGTTCTCTTTTCCTTTTTTTATTGTATCAGATTTTTCAAAAATTAATATCAAATCCATTCTAACTCCAAAATTGATGATTCAAAATTCTACAGGTTTCTAAAATCCTGTTCTATCCAGATCTAAGCATTGCACCTTTTTCCAAAATACTTTCTTGTGATATTAATATTTAAATGCCCATTAGATATTTTTAACACCACCTTTGCAAATTCCTAGAGGAACCAAACCAACTCCAAATGGAGTGATTCAATTTCCAGAGCCTTCTTATATCATGTCCTATTTGTAGAGCCTTGGTCAGCATTTTTATCAGGCTTTCTTCTGTTGCATAAAATAAATAGCTCCCTATTGCTATTTGTCCAGTATTGGAAAATTCCTAGCATAATCATTTCAACTCCAAATCCAGTGAAACCACTTCCTAAATATTTCTAAGATCATGCTCTGTTTATTGAGTACCTCCACTCATTTTTAATACAATGATTTCTGTAGGCTTCTTCAATAATCACCTATTCCTCTTTTCATCCATTCAAAAATCCTTGATGATCCAAACCTCCTAAGGCAAGCTTCAGGTATTTTTCTTAAGACCATAGAGGTCCAAGAAAAATATAACTTCTATTTTTGTAGCACTTTTATTTCTGCCTGCTGTGTGGCTTACCGTGGTTGTTTCCGACGATAGTTGACAGGTAGACGGAGTACTCGGAGTGGAGCGGAAGACCTCGAAGACCCGAAGACTTCTGTGAGTAAAGGCAAGCAGCCCTTTGACCATGACTGAGCATATGTTACTTTGCATGATTAAAATAGCAAGTATTTTCGTTGCATATGATCATAACTGCCGGTAATCATTTGATATGATTTTACCGATGGCTCCCCCGGAGCTCATGCACTGAGCTTGATCCTACCCTTGAGGGTCATGCTATTATCATGTTGACAAGTAAAGATAGAAGTAGTATTATCATGAGCATGTTGATGACATAAAGCAAGACTTTATGAAAACCCACCGGGTGCCACTAATGCCCGAGGGTGATGATGAGTTAGGTGGTCACTTTTGGTGAAGTGATGCACCCGGTATTTGTGTGAGTATGGTTTCGGAAATGGGATTATATTTATGATGTGTCGACCATCCCAACCTTACCAGTACAACCACGTTACCCCTTATGGGACGGGGCTATGTTATACTCTCGTCGGTGCTAGCAAAGAGCCACATTACTAGTGGCGGGAGTGATGTGTGGTCACTCTCGTGATGGGGTCGTGCGAGGTAGGACGACTATGCCATTTTTATGAGTTCTAGTCACACCATTGGTCCCCGCATGGTTGGTACTGTCCAGAGTCGGTGCTCGTAAGACGTACAACATGTGGGCTGGGTACCAATCGAGTGGACCTCTTTGTCTAGTATCGTCAGGGGAAAGGCATTGATCGGGTACTTACCTCGGGTATGTTATATACCGCGAGTCATGGATGACACAAAAGTTTCTAGGATCTCGTGGGTCCAGCGTACGACCTTTGCAGAGCGTAAATCTATTCGAATAGCCGTGTCCGCGGTCAAGGAAAGTTGGGTAATCCTGCTTAAACTACGTGCAACTATTTCCGCATAAACCAAGTGTGAGTGTGTGTGGTGATGAAAAAGGTGTTTTTATGGAAAGTATTGATATGACCAAGTTCGGTGACTTGGCATATAGGGTGAGCCCAGATGGTTCAACCCTCGACATATATATTCATATCTGTAACCTGTTCTTCAAAAGTAATTCTTTAACTTGATGCATACTCATGATCATTCCACCCCGATGAAATCCACCAAAGATGCTTGATGTTGTTATCCTTCACTTTCATTGTTCATATCATGGGCTGTTTGCGAGTACAATCAAAAGTACTCATTGGCTTGCCACTAGTTATTTCATTGACCAGGTATAAAAGATCAGGATACGGTGGAAGGTAACTCGGTGACGTTCTTGCGAGCTAGGACGCTTCCCAGTCAGAATGTCTGTAGGTTAAGGCTAGTGGCATGGGTTCGCGCTTTCAACCAATAATTCCGCTATTGGTCCAGTTTGGAGTGTTGGCCTTTAAGGCCCTATATATGTAAGTCTCGATTGAGGCGGTCATTTATTGTATCAAACTATATGTATGGATGTAAGACTTTTTTATTCGATATCTGTGTTCGGTGAGCATTGATCTCTGGGATCACTGAGCACGACGATCTCGACTCGTAAGTCGGGGTCCCCACAATTCTATTTGCCATCCTAAGTGCCAACATATCTTGCTTAAGCTCATCCATTGCATGAGTGCTCAAAGTCAAAAGGGAGAGGATCATTTTGACTTGTGCCTGACTAGTGGTCTCGGGATGAGTCAAAATAAGATTCGAAGGAGACCAAGTGTGAGGTTTAGTAGATTGGGTTCTCAATTAAAAATATATTTTATGATCTCAATTCATCTCCCACTTCTTGCATGCAAACACCATTTGGAGACATTCGAGTCACGGACAGCGAGAGCTCTTGCATTTTTATGTTCTTACTTTGCTAAACCCAATACTAGATATAGACTCTTGCTTGTCATTATCTTGACTTGAATTGCATATCTTACTTGCTTTACTTTGAAGTTCTTATATGTGTGTTAGCATGTCATCACAGAAATTATTGTGTTATCATTTATCTACTCGAGGACGAGCAGAAATTAAGCTTGGGGATGTTGATACGTCCCAAACAATCTATAGTTTCTGCTTGTTCCATGATCTTTTGGGTGACAACGTTATATGTTTTGCTACACTTTTATATCATTTTACACATATTTGGACTAACCTACTAAATCAGTGCACCCAATGCGAGTTCCTGTTTGCTGATGTCTTTTTTTGCAGGGGCTTTTACCCAATCTTCCGAAGCCCGAAAAATCTCGAGAAAAATATATAAAAATCAGCGTACCGGAAGCTTCCAGATCACCAAAGATGGGCCAGAGGGGGGCCATGGGCCGCCCAGGCAACCTGTGGGTGCGGCCTACCCCCTGGCCGCGCCAAGAGGCCGCCTAGGTGGGTCCCACCTCCTTCGGTGCCCCCATTTGGCCTATATTTACTCCTCTGCGAGAAAACCCTTCCATCACATCTAGAATGGCGAATTTCTCCATCGTTCCGCCGCCGTAGCGCTTCCGAGATCGGGAGCATCATGAGACCTCTTCTCGGTACCCTGCCGGAGGGAGGATTGACCTCCGGGATCTTCTCCACCGCCATGGACGCTTCCCGGACATGCCGTGAGTAGTTCTCCTTGGACCATGGGTCCATGACCATTAGCTATGTGATGTCTTCTCTCCAATCTTGTGTTTCAATGGTTAGTCCTTGTGAGCTGCCCTACATGATCAAGGCATCTATGAAATTCTCTTGCTATTGTTACACTCAGTTTATTGGGATCCGATGGATTATGATATTATGTTCAGATTGTTATGAGTTATATATTTGATTATCCTTTTATATTATGTTCCTTAGTGATTCATGCATGTTCCCCGTTGCTATTTATTGCTTTGGCTGAGTAGTAGATTGTAACTCCAAGAGGGAGCGTTATGCATGATTGTGGGTTCATGCCCCTCGATGTCTAGCTTGAGTGACAGAAACATGAGACTAGGGGATGTGCTGCTGCCACCAGGGAGAATACAACGGTGCTTGTGACGACGGTTGCAAGGACTGTTTACCTTATGCATAGTTCGTTAATTCAGTTGTTCGTTGCTTTGAGTTTACACTTTGGGTGGGGCTCGCAACTTAATACCGGTGAGATGTTCTGGATAGATATCTCAAGGTGGATTATTAGTAAGTAGATGCTGATGAATAAACGGTCTACTTCTCTTGGCGTACTGCCCATTACTATTGAACCTCTAACTATGAAGTAGCATAATTAGCATTGCGGTGCGTTCATAATTCTGTCAATTTCCCAACTGTGATTTGTTTACCCAAGCATAGTTGTTTATCGTCTTTTGGGAGAGAGAAATCACTAGTGAACATCATGTGACTCCGATCCATATCACATCATTGTTTACAGCTTCATCATTTACCATTTTCCTTTACTTTCCCGTTGCAATCATTATTACTTTTCCCGCTTGTGTTTTGATCCTTTGCAAACTACAAGGCCGGAGAGATTAACAACCTCTTTGCACTCGTAGGGAGCAAAGTTATTTGTTGTGTGTGCAGGTCCATGTCTTCTGCGAGCGCCAGGGTGGAAGACACCTACTTATTGATCCTAGGAGTCCTCCTGGTTCGATAAACCTTACAATCTTCATGTGAGGGAAAACTTGATGCTGACTACATCTCAACCTTCACTTGGGGTAACCAACGAGGAGCGACAAGTATATACATCATCTCGTTATCAATCATCGGTATGTAAGTCCTCCAGTGGTCCAATTAGTTTTTTGTTCTAGTGCTATATATATTACAAAATCGTGTTGCTGTGGTGACCTTGTTCTTGAGCTTGCATGCCAAATTTGTAGGGTCCCAAGTAGTTCTGATGCATGATATAGCTTCTAGGCACTTGTGGGAGTAATTGCTATAAGTTTTGATTGAGTTTGTTCATTTTTATGTGGAGTCACTAAAAATTTCAGATTTATTTTTTAGAAAAAGAAAAATGTTAAGGAAAATATACCAAGGTGGTTCCTCGAGCAAGAAGACCCCGATACTGGCGATACGCGAGCCCGACTTTGAGCACCCAAGGGAATCTCAAGTACGGCCTTGTGAATGGCCGTCAGAATCATTCATGGTCCATGCCGGATTCGAGGAACAATTTTACGCTTACGTATAGAATGCTGGTGTAGCGACCTGACTCAAGACGGGTCAAGCCTCTGTGTAACTGTACCATCCCTGGATCAGTATGCTGGCACACACAGTACATCAATGTATATATCAAAGTGCAATCACATATAAAATAGCGTAAAACTGACATATACCTTAATTATCTCAGCGGAAGCAGTCAAGGGAGTGGAGTCCCAATAAACACCAACGGCAAGTTGAGTGTAGACCGTAACCCTGAATCGTACTCTTACTCGTCGAAGAAAAACATCTGCAACATAAGACGTTGCAGCCGTGTAGGTCAGCATATTGAATATGCCGACAAGTCACATAAGAGTGGGGTGAAAAGTAATCATCTATACTATATGCATATATGGCAGGTGGGGCTATAAGTTTTTAGCGAAAAGCAAGTTTTTCTCCTACAACAAGAGTGGGCTAAAAGCAAAATGTTACTACTTTGTTGGTTGTTAACGAGATGGTTCCGCCAACCACTTCTCGTACCCGAGTTGTCAATAATTACCCTCATCAAATATTTTTAATGGTGCTGAGAAATCCAGATAACTTCAGTTCCTTTGGCTCAAGTTGTCCATGACCGTGGACACGGCTAATCGATTAGGTTTGAGTACTCTGCAGAGTTTTGCACACGTTCCCCACAAGATTTGATCGCCTTCGTGTATGTCCTCGCACTTCAGGGTGTTTGAAGACCGGATGATCAAAACATGGTCTTTCAACGGGTCCCTCTGAATCCCTGTCGGTGCCCATCCGTTCCTACCGTTCGTCTACATCTGCTAGCACCGCCTGTCCAGAGTCGCCGCGTTGTCCAACCAAGCCAGAGCCCATAATGACTTGTGGCTGTGCAGGTAAGACTTGGGTCTTGAAAATATTCGTCCGTCTCTTTGAGCTTGGGTGAAGCTTTCCGCAGGATGACATGGCCTCTCCAGCATCCCGGGAATCCACTGGGTTTTCCTGGGAGCCGATCAACCGTCCTTCACCCAGTGTTGCATTGCGTCCGAGGTCTTGAAAATCTTGTCTTAGTCCGGTCTTGATTATTATATCAACCTCGCATCACTCGTGGTATACACTCAACCGATAACCCGTCTACTCAAGCATAGCATTAAGAAGTTGTCGTCCCAGGGCCAAGTATCGGGGTTGTTGTGTTCCTACCACATGATACTACAACTTATGCTAAAGTTTCCAAGTACCTAGGCAGCATCCAATTGGGCATAGGATGGAAGAACTACGATGCATAAAAACATGGGTGATAGTATGATCAAAGTGACTTGCCTGTGATGTTGACGAAGAAGAATTCCTCGAGAAAATAACTTGATAGACTACTCTTCACTCTCCGATGAAATCTATATAACAAACATATCATCCACATAAGCACTCATACTAGCAATCATTCTAGCAATCAAACAAAAGAGCGGGAGCGAATAAGAACCGAAAGAAACTTCAAATAAGACTAGGGAGTCTTCTACTACATCAAACACTAACTAGTTTTGTCTAACTGAAAATAATAACAAAGATCTAAGTTATAGGTTTAACTAAGATAAAATAAAGTGTTTTTCACAAAATCTTTTGAAAGTATTCCCAAACGGGATTTGAAACAACGGTGAAAACAATCGCACGTTACTACGGAGCTAGAATTGATTTCGTGAAAACAAATAAACATAAAATAAAGACTTGTTGCAAAACTTCTGTTAACTAACATAAACAAACAATAATAATCTTTCTGAAATAATAAAGAAAATATTTTAAAACAAAAGTAGAAAACGAACTAGCCGAAAACCTAAAAGCGGTGAAACAGAAATTGTTTCACATGCAATAATGAGTTAAAATACTCAAACAACTCTGAAATTTTTACCACATATAAATAGGATCACTAGTGATCAGTACCAAAAGGAATCAAATTAAAAGCTATTTTTAAACTCCTGTAATAGGCAAAACAGTGTTTAAACTAAATCTGCTCTAACTTATATTTCAAAATTTCAAACATAGACAAACTATATATTTTTAAACATTACAGGAAATTTATGAGCTACTGGAAAAAGAATCAAAGTCATTGGACTTCGGGATCAAAAGTTGTGGCCAAAACAAGATTGAAACTTGCTGTTTTTGCAATTTTGACGGAAAAAACTGAAGTTAACTAGTACTACAAAGGGGTACACGTGGTCAGTTGCTAGTGGCTGCGGATTTGTTTGTTTCAACGCTTCGGGCAAACGGCCGAGCTCTAGCAAAGTCTACTGGCTAAAGTCATAAGTGGAAAAATAAACCACTGGTTTTCTGGGATAAACCGAAGAGGTACAAAAGATCTAATCTGGACCATTGCATGGAGATCTAAGGGCTAAGAAAGGATGCATGCAATTACAGAGAGATGGAGAGATAGCTACATGCTGGGCAGCGAGTTGCACCGGCGAGGGGCTGGCCGGCGAGGGAGGAGAGGTCTCCGGGGCGGTGGAGGGCTTCGGGGAGGCGACGGTGGTGTGCTCCTCCGAGGGGGAGGCGCGGGGGAGCGAAGGGAGCTCCGGGGGGGGGGGGGGGGCTGTTTCCCAGGGCGAGCCGTGGGTGCAGTAGCTTGCAGCTGCTGCCGCACCGGCGAGGGCTCGTGGCGGCGGCGGCTTCGAGCGGCAGCGGCTCGTGGAGGCGGTGGGGCTAGGGTTGGGAAGGGGTGGCCGAGGGGGGGGGGGTATATATAGGCTGGGTGGAGCGAGTAGAAAGGAAGGAGGACAGGGAGTACTGGGAAAGAAATCGCTGCATGGTGGTGCAGGTCTCGGGCTGCTGGGAGAAGAAGGAAGGAGAGGAGAAAAGAAAGGAAAGAGACGTGGGAGAGGGAGGGCTCGGGCAGGAGATGGGATTTGATCCCAGGTGGCGTGCTGGTGCACGTGGTGCATGGGTCTCTTGGTGCATGGCTGGGCTGAGCCCTTTGGCTCGGCCTGGCCGGTTCCCTTTTTTCTTTTTTAAGAAAAACAAACAGAAAAATAATAATAATGATATATGTACACAAAAATATACATATGTATATTTAAAAAAAAATGCATACGCATATAGCAATATATATATTTATATATACCTATAGATTTATATATATATATTAAAATAAATCCCCTAATAAATACTAAAGGAAACCTAGTTCCACCTAATGCAAACTTTTGAAAATAGCTTTTATGCAATAGGCCACACAAAGCACATTTAAAATCCCCACTAAAATAATTTGAAAGATTATAAAGTTTCCAAACCCAGTGAGATAACTCCAAATAATATTCGAAACATTATGCACTTTAATTCGACAGGGGAGAAGTCATATTATCTCCACTCCAATAAATTGCCCGCAGTTTTGGAGTGTCATTTTCCTCCGCTCTCTCTCTTGCGCGCAAGAGAGTTTTCTCCGGACATTTCTCGCGCGATGGAAAAATGGAAAAGCAAAATAATTCAACGCAATTATCTCCGTTCAAATTCTGTATAATTGAAGAAGTCATGTCATCTTCTCTCGTTGCTTTTAAAAGCTTTAATTTGAATTCATCGGAGAAGGGGAAAGTCATTTTATTCCCTCTCATTCAAAAGTTTCAAAAAGTTTCAAATTTCACACAAGTTTCAATCACTCACCAAACAAACAAACAATCAATCTAATAATTATATTAACATTCCAAAATTTATAATTTTGGAATGTTACAAACTACCACACTTAAAATGAATCTCATCCTCGAGATTCGAAGAGGCTAGAAAGAAAGGTTAGGGTTTGGGGCTCTTCTAACAAATCCAACTTCCGGCAAAGTGGGATGCTACCACACTTAAAATGAGAGATACTGGTCCCTCAAAATGCTTTAACGATCCTCTGGGGTTTTGGCAACTGACATCGCACAGTCTTCATATTAAATCCTTTGGTGATGCTCTCCCGTTGATATAAGCTTCTTCCATCACTGGGTCTTCTTAACTGGCACTCTCATGGTCAATTCTAAATAACATATCGATGGTTCTCATGGTGGTCTACCATTTGTGGCTATCCTGCAGTGAAATGGGTCTTGGCTTCATCCTCACCGTACAAAAAAAATTCCTACGCGTGACAACAAATGCCATGTACATGGGCTTTTCTTATACCACTCTAAGGCTTAAACAAAAGCTTGAAAGAACGTCGTCTCTCTATATGGGTAAGTCTCTCAGATTTACCATTCCGAATAGCAAGATAAATGATATGAGTAAGTCGTCATGGTGATCAATCCATTCCGCACCCAAATCATTTCTCTGTATAAGGTTTAGCGAATCTCGCATTCTAACGCTTGGGCATCCTCACAAGCGTTGCAGAATTTCTCTTGTCCACGAGCGAAGTTCGGATAATCCATTGGTTCCGCAAGCTGAACGAAACATCTATCGCATCTTCACAACTCTCAGGTTCTCGTATGCTCCTAAGAAAACGTTTGCTGATCCATCATAGCTTCTTCCATAAATCATATCGATTTCATAATCAATACTTTATTACATCCTTAATTTATCCTCAAAAACTCCAATTCAGAAGTACTTTATTACAAATGCTGCCATCCACATTATTCGGTATGGTCGAGCATTTCTGCCAACTTTATTCGTCTGCCTCTCTTGGAGGTACTCTAGTTCCACTCGAACTTTCCGAGGTGCTCCTTGAAATCATCCATCTTTCTCTTCATCATGGTGGTCATGAGCTTCATCTCCATCATCTCCGCACGTACTTCACTCAGGTAATCCTGGTACATTCCTACTCAGTGGATCCTGTGGGTTTACCGATTACTACCACACTTAAATGAATTATACTCATGCCTGCATAGACCATATTTTCTCATATCCTCATAATTGTTCAGAGAGCTTTGCTCGTAGAGAAACAACGCATACATTTTCAACATAGGAAATCATGAGACAATAAATTCCATTTATTCATGATGTTATTACAATCTCAGGGACTTCTGTTACAAAAATTTCACTCCATGATCTTATGATAAACAAGAGTGCTTCGGATTACACTTATTGGCACAGTCAAAACTTAACTACTCCTTCTTAGCTTTCTTTCTTTGTGGACAATCGCTAGCAAAATGTCCTGCTTCCTTGCAACGAAAGCAATTGAGTTCTGACAAGTCTCGAGGCGTCTTAGTGTTTGCTTTTTCTCCTTGGGTTTCCGGCTTCCTTCCGGAGCACATGTATTTGTGGTGGCCAAATTCCATACTCTTGTAACATCTGACATGACTCAGGTCTATGTCTGCAGAGATTTGGCTCTTTCGAGGGTACTTTTTCTTCTTTCCAGACTCCTTCATTTTGGCCAGTTCTTCTATTTCAAGTGGATCAATCTCCACTATTTCCGTCGGGAAGTATCCCATATACTCTTGGCTTCTCTTCGTGCAGTCCTGTGAATAATGTCCTTCTTCTCCACATGAGTAGCATGCATTGGAGAAAAATCTGGTCAGACCTTGTCCATCAGGGTCTTCAATATTTTCGTTCATCACTGGCTCTTCTAGAATCTTCTTCTTGAGTGTTTCCTTCACTGCATCTTTCTGCTGCTTGACAACCTGTTGCACCTTGGGGTAAATGTGACACTGAGCTGGGTAGTGGGTGGTTCCTTCACACAAGAAACAAGTCACCTGACTAGTTGGGCATTCCTCAGCTGGGTGATTTCCTTCACAATGAGGGCATCCATCCGTGTGTTCTTCCTGGGTGTGTCCTATTTCTCCACAGATCTTGCATGCACAAGTCTTCTTCTTCGGATTATCATAGCACTTCTGAATAAGTCGGGATCTTAACAAAGTCTTCTTGAATTCGTCCCAAGTTTCTGCTCCACTAAATCCTTGTATGGCATGGTGCATTTTCCACCAGATAGCAGCACTTTGGGTAAAGTACTGGAGAGCGTGTTCCACTTCATACTTCCTTGAGATCAAGTTGCTCCCGAAGTGGTTCTCCATGTTCTGAATCTATATTTCAGCCTCTAGCTGGGTCATTGGTCCAGAGACTACAAGTCTAGCTTCATACTCCATCTGGTAGGGTTGAGGTTTTGGGGATGAGACGGGTAAGAGAGGGAGGTACAAACAATATTTTTGAGAATATGTTTTAGTTGTGGCCGTCGGAAAACACACACCAATGACGGCTCACAAATCATCGCATCTAACGTGGGTATATAACAGGGGTTTGGACTTCTAATGGTCATATAAATATTCGAACGCTTCAGGGTCTTCGAGTTCTTCGGGTCTTGAGAGTCTTCAATTGGTGCACCTTCACTTCTTCAAATGCATGTTGAAATCCTCTTTACTTTGAAGTAGAACTCTGTTGATCCTTCACGTGGCCAAAGGGGAAAGGGCGTTGTCTAACTATTTGAGGTGAGAGAGAACATTTCATGAAATAAGAAGAGATGAGAAGTAAAAGGTGTTGTTGAAAATAAAATTTTTGAGAGATCCTTTCCTAAGAAATTTCCAGTTTCTAGGGGTCACGTCCTACAGTCAACATGTGCTCTGATATCATCTCTGTAGCGACCCGACTCAAGACGAGTCAAGCCTCTGTGTAACTGTGCCATCCCTGGATCAGTATGCTGACACACACAGTACATCAATGTATATATCAAAGTGCAATCACATGTAAAATAGCGTAAAACTGATATATACCTTAATTATCTCAGCGGAAGCAGTCAAGGGAGTGGAGTCCCAATAAACACCAACGGCAAGTTGAGTGTAGACCGTAACCCTGAATCGTAATCTTACTCATCGAAGAAAAACATCTGCAACATAAGACGTTGCAGCCGTGTAGGTCAGCATATTGAATATGCCGACAAGTCACATAAGAGAGGGGTGAAAAGTAATCATCTATACTATATGCATATATGGCAGGTGGGGCTATAAGTTTTTAGCGAAAAGCAAGTTTTTCTCCTACAAAAAGAGTGAGCTAAAAGCAAAATGTTACTACTTTGTTGGTTGTTAACGAGATGGTTCCGCCAACCACTTCTCGTACCCAAGTTGTCAATAATTACCCTCATCAAATATTTTTAATGGTGCTGAGAAATCCAGATAACTTTAGTTCCTTTGGCTCAAGTTGTCCATGACCGTGGACACGGCTAATCGATTAGGTTTGAGTACTCTGCAGAGTTTTGCACACGTTCCCCACAAGATTTGATCGCCTCCGTGTATGTCCTCGCACTTCAGGGTGTTTGAAGACCGGATGATCAAAACATGGTCTTTCAACGGGTCCCTCTGAATCCCTGTCGGTGCCCATCCATTCCTACCGTTCGTCTACATCTGCTAGCACCGCCTGTCCAGAGTCGCCGCGTTGTCCAACCAAGCTAGAGCCCATAATGACTTGTGGCTGTGCAGGTAAGCCTTGGGTCTTGAAAATATCCGTCCGTCTCTTTGAGCCTGTGTGAAGCTTTCCACAGGATGACATGGCCTCTCCAGCATCCCGGGCATCTATTGGGTTTTCCAGGGAGCCGATCAACCATCCTTCACCCAGTGTTGCATTGCGTCCGAGGTCTTGAAAATCTTGTCTTAGTCCGGTCTTGATTATTATATCAACCTCGCATCACTCGTGGTATACACTCAACCGATAACCCGTCTACTCAAGCATAGCATTAAGAAGTTGTCGTCCCGGGGCCAAGTATCGGGGTTGTTGTGTTCCTACCACATGATACTACAACTTATGCTAAAGTTTCCAAGTACCTAGGAAGCATGCAATTGGGCATAGGATGGTAGAACTACGATGCATAAAAACATGGGTGATAGTATGATCAAAGTGACTTGCCTGTGATGTTGACGAAGAAGAATTCCTCGAGAAAATAACTTGATAGACTACTCTTCACTCTTCGATGAAATCTATATAACAAACATATCATCCACATAAGCACTCATACTAGCAATCATTCTAGCAATCAAACAAAAGAGCGGGAGCGAATAAGAACCGAAAGAAACTTCAAATAAGACTAGGGAGTCTTCTACTACATCAAACACTAACTAGTTTTGTCTAACTGAAAATAATAACAAAGATCTAAGTTATAGGTTTAACTAAGATAAAATAAAGTGTTTTTCATAAAATCTTTTGAAAGTATTCCCAAACGGGATTTGAAACAACGGTGAAAACAATCGCACGTTACTACGGAGCTAGAATTGATTTCGTGAAAACTAATAAACATAAAATAAAGACTTGTTGCAAAACTACTGTTAACTAACATAAACAAACAATAATAATCTTTCTGAAATAATAAAGAAAATATTTTAAAACAAAAGTAGAAAACGAACTAGCCGAAAACCTAAAAGCGGTGAAACAGAAATTGTTTCACATGAAATAATGAGTTAAAATACTCAAACAACTCTGAAAGTTTTACCACAGATAAATAGGATCACTAGTGATCATTACCATAAGGAATCAAATTAAAAGCTATTTTTAAACTCCTGGAATAGGCAAAACAGTGTTTACACTAAATCTGCTCTAACTTATATTTAAAAATTTCAAACATAGACAAATTATATATTTTAAAAAACTACATGAAATTTGTGAGCTACTGGAAAAATAATCAAAGTCATTGGACTTCGGGATCAAAAGTTGTGGCCAAAACAAGATTGAAACTTGCTGTTTTTGCAATTTTGACGGAAAAAACTGAAGTTAACTAGTACTACAAAGGGGTACACGTGGTCAGTTGCTAGTGGCTGCGGACTTGTTTGTTTCAACGCTCCGGGCAAACGGCCGAGCTCTAGCAAAGTCTACTGGCTAAAGTCATAAGTGGAAAAATAAACCACTGGTTTTCTGGGATAAACCGAAGAGGTACAAAAGATCTAATCTGGACCATTGCATGGAGATCTAAGGGCTAAGAAAGGATGCATGCAATTACAGAGAGATGGAGAGATAGCTACCTGCTGGGCAGCGAGTTGCACCAGCGAGGGGCTGGCCGGCGAGGGAGGAGAGGTATCCGGGGCGGTGGAGGGCTTCGGGGAGGCGACGGCGGTGTGCTCCTCCGAGGGGGAGGCGCGGGGGAGCGAAGGGAGCTCGGGGGGGGGGGGGGGGGCTGTTTCCCAGGGCGAGCCGTGGGTGCAGTAGCTTGCAGCAGCTGCTGCACAGGCGAGGGCTCGTGGCAGCGTCGGCTTCGGGCGGCGGCGGCTCGTGGAGGCGGCGGGGCTAGGGTTGGGAAGGGGTGGCCGAGGGGGGTTATATATAGGCTGGGTGGAGGGAGTAGAAAGGAAGGAGGAGAGGGAGTACTGGGAAAGAAATCGCTGCGTGGTGGTGCAGGTCTCGGGCTGCTGGGAGAAGAAGGAAGGAGAGGAGAAAAGAAAGGAAAGAGACGTGGGAGAGGGAGGGCTCGGGCAGGAGATGGGATTTGATCCCAGGTGGCGTGCTGGTGCACGTGGTGCATGGGGCTCGTGGTGCATGGCTGGGCTCAGCCCTTTGGCTCGGCCTAGCCGGTTCCCTTTTTTTTTAAGAAAAACAAACAGAAAAAAATAATAATGATATATGTACACAAAAATATACATATGTATATATAAAAAAATGCATACACATATAGCAATATATATATTTATATATACCTATATATATATTAAAATAAATCCCCTAATAAATACTAAAGGAAACCTAGTTCCACCTAATGCAAACTTTTGAAAATAGCTTTTATGCAATAGGCCACACAAAGCACATTTAAAAACCCCACTAAAATAATTTGAAATATTATAAAGTTTCCAAACCCAGTGAGATAACTCCAAATAATATTCGAAACATTATGCACTTTAATTTGACAGGGGAGAAGTCATATTATCTCCACTCCAATAAATTGCCCGCAGTTTTGGAGTGTCATTTTCCTCTGCTCTCTCTCTTGCGTGCAAGAGAGTTTTCTCCGGACATTTCTCGCGCGATGGAAAAATGGAAAAGCAAAAGAATTCAACGCAATTATCTCCGTTCAAATTCTGTATAATTGAAGAAGTCATGTCATCTTCTCTCGTTGCTTTTAAAAAGCTTTAATTTGAATTCACCGGAGAAGGGGAAAGTCATTTTATTCCCTCTCATTCAAAAGTTTCGAAAAGTTTCAAATTTCACACAAGTTTCAATCACTCAGCAAACAAACAAACAATCAATCTAATAATTATATTAACATTCCAAAATTTATAATTTTGGGATGTTACAGCTGGCCTTGAAGATTTTGTTTCAGACCAATGCAAGCAATATCATCAACTCACTGATTCCTTCGTGCTGAGGTTTGAATTTTCATCAACGCGTAATACACATTCCGTTCTATTTAATCTGTATGATGAATCTTATACTATGGACCTACAAGATTTTAACCATGCATGCAAAATTCCACATTGGGGTAGCCATAGTGATCCTCACAAAGCCGAATATAATGATTTTCTTGCTAGCATCACCGTGGGAGAAAATAAAAATATTACACAGGCTACCTTGGGGAGCATTCACTTTCCTTCCATACATTATCTTGCTCTCTTCCTAGGTAGATGTATTAACGCTAAACATGAGCATTGCCACCTTTGCGTACCTGACCTTAGTATTCTGAAGAGTGCGGTCATGGGTGATAGACGATATAACTTAGGAGCTATTATTGCTAGGAGGCTACATAAAAATGCTAAGGACGGACATTTCTTTGGTGGAATTTATTACACTCGTGTAGCCAATTATCTTGGGATACCTATATAGGAGAATGATATTGAGCTACCAGCTGCTTTTCTTGATTACAAGGCTATGGTGCGCTACCAGTTCCTCAAGAGAAATGAACAACACCTCCTATATCAACTAATTTTTGATAGACAACATGTTGTTCATATTACCCTTCCTCCTCCTGCCTTCTTTAACTTTCAGGAAAAACGGAGGTACTTTATAACCAGAGAGGAGGCAGACGAGTACGAGAGAGAGGCTAAGGCCGCTCGCCTCCACGCTGAAGTCATTCAGGCGACAGCTGCTGCAGCCCAGTACAACCCCAACTATGACTTTGGATATTATCCGGGCCAGCCATGGCCTTAGACCAACTTAGGCCAAAAGCCTAAGCTTGGGGGATTATGTATTTCTCACCAACATTACATTCATGTCCACACACTCATTGCAGTTGTCGGTGTTCATACTTTTTCATTGTACCATCCATAGTAGTTTATTTCTTCTTTTTGTTTTCTTCTTGTGTGTTTCATTAACCTTGAGAAAATCCAAATAAAAAAAATTAGTCCTAGCTTTACCTTCTACTTTGTTTAGTTGTAGTGTTAAAAGAAAACCCCAAAAGATTTTTCGTTCTTCTTTTGCTTGTTGGGGGATTTCCCGTGTAAATACTTTTTCTTTCTTCTTTGGGTCATAAGGAGAAGACATGCTGAGTGGCTCTCATATGCACTATCGTTTATCTATCAGAGAGCCCATATTACCTTGTCTTCTCCTTTGAGTTATTGCTTGCAGATTCCAGCTTAGTCCAATGCATGTGCACTCTTATTATTATTTTTCATCCCGTTCGGTCATGCAAGTGAGTTTCTGTCATACTAGTTTTCATCATGTTCATATGATTCACGTTCGTTACTTTGATAGTTTGATATGTGGGTGGACCGGCGCTTGGGTACTGCCCTTACTTGGACAAGCATCCCAATTATGATTAACCCCTCTCGCAAGCATCCACAACTACGAAAGAAGAATTAAGACAAAGTCTAACCATAGCATTAAACTAGTGGATCCAAATCAGACCCTTATGAAGCAACGCATAAACTAGGGTTTAAGCTTCAGTCACTCTAGCAACCCATCATCTACTTACTACTTCCCAATGACTTCCTCTAAACCCAAATAATGGTGAAGTGTTATGTAGTCGACGTTCACATAACACCACTAGAGGAAAAACAACATACAACATATCAAATTACCGAACGGATACCAAATTCACATGACTACTATTAGCATGACTTATCCCATGTCCTCAGGAACAAAAGTAACTACTCACAAAGCATAATCATATTCATGACCAGAGAGGTAATGAGTAGCATCAATGATTTGAACATAAACTCTTCCACCAAGTAATCCAATTAGTATCAACTACAAAGAGTAATCAACACTACTAGCAACCTTACAAGTACCAATCGGAGTCTTGAGACGAAGATTGGTTACAAGTGATGAACTAGGGTTTGGAGATGAGATGGTGCTGATGAAGATGTTGATGGTGACGAGTCCCCTCCGATGAGAGGAGTGTTGGTGATGACGATGGCGACGATTTCCCCCTCCGGGAGGGAAGTTTCCCCGACAGGATCGTCCTGCCGGAGCTCTAGATTGGTTCTGCTCAAGTTCCGCCTCGTGGCGGTGGCGAAACCACGAAAAAGCTCCTCCTCGATTTTTTCCTAGACGAAACCCTTCATATAGCAGAAGAGGGGGGCAAGTGGGCCAGCAGGCTGCCCACAAGCCCTCATGGCGCGATGTGGGGGGGGGGGGGGGGGGGTGGCTGCGCCGTGCAGGCTTGTGGCCAACCCCTGGCACCCCTCTGGCGCTTCTTCGGCCCAGTATTTTTTATAAACCAGGAAAAAAATCCTCGTTGATTTTTACGGCGCTTGGAGTTGCGCAGAGTAGGTATCTCAACTCAGCTCCACTTTGAGGCCAGAATTCCAGTTGCCGACATTCTCCCTCTTCATGTAAACCTTGCAAAATAAGAGAGAAAAGACATAAGAATTGTACCGTGAAGTGAAATAACAGCCCAAGAAGCGATAAATATAAGCATGAAAACATGATGCACAATGGACGTATCAACTCCCCCAAGCTTAGACCTCGCTTGTCCTCAAGCGAAAGCCTAGCTCAATAAATATGTCCACATGTTTAGGGAGAGAGGTGTTGACAAAACAAGATACGAACATGCATGCATCATGATCATGATCAAAACAGCAATACGAACATATAATCTGTGGTGCTAAAGTGACAATTCCTTCACAAAGTAAAGCATGGATCAAGAACCTTACAGAAAAGTAACAACCGATAGCCTTTAGTCATTGAAGCAATTGCAATTTATCACAACCTCAGAAAGAGTCAAATAAGAGCTTGTAAAGCAAATCCACATACTCAATCATTCTTTCGTTCTCTACAATTGCTACAACTCACGTGGTACTCGTGAGATCAAAGTTTCAGCTGGACACAGAGAAAGATAGGGGCTTACAGTTTTGCCTCCCAACTGCTTACCTCAAGGGTAATGTCAACAATAATAATTCATGAATACTTACTTCCAAGTTGACATATGTATATATATCTTTCCCAAGCATATGACGTTAGCCAAGATGAAGGTGAAATAAGGAATTGGTGAAGATCACCATGACTCTTTCAAGGGCAAAAAGTAAAGGTACAAGATAGGCCCTTCGCAGAGGGAAGCAGAGGTTGTCATGCACTTTTGAGGTTTGGATGCGTGTCCTCTTAGTGCGGAGGAACGTCACTTTATATTGCCTCCTGTGATAAAGAACTTTATTATGCAGTATGTCGCTTTTATGTCTTCCTCGTCATAGGTTCGTATAAAGCTTATTTTCCACACACTAATAGATCATACATATTAGGGAGCAATTTTTTATTGCTAGCACCGATGACAACTTACTTGAGGGATCTTATTCAATCCATTGGTTGGTATGGTGGACACTCATGGCAAAACTGGTTTGAAGGTTTCTCGATGCACAAGTAGTATCTCTACTTGGTGCGGGAGTTTTGGCTAATATGAGGTGGAAGCAATCATCACATGCTAAGGGATCTCTAATCATATAACCTTGTTCGGAGCCAAGCAAACACAATTCATTATGTTGTCTTCCTTGTCCAACATCTACTTCTAGGCATGCAATAGTTTAGTGAGTGTTCACAATCATAGATGGTGTCAGAGATGATATATTTATATGTGAACCTCTCCTTATTTATCACTTCCTATTAATTGCAACGATGACCAAGGTCTACGTTTGCCTACCCTCAACAAGTTTCAATCCTCATTCTTTTTATATGTGAAGCCATCACTTCCCATAAGATCATTACATGATCTTTCATGCTTTTGTTCTATTCTCACTCTTTTGATCATGGCAAGAGGCAAAGCCCTTCAACTAAGACACTCTTTATTATATGGCTCATGAGCTCGAATACATCAGGCGTGACACAAAGCAAAACTCAAGACTAAAACACTAAGACTTTTAATCTACTAGAAAAAGAGAAAACTGAAAAGGAAAACTAAAACAAAGGTAAAGGCAAAAGATGTGATGGTGATACGATACCGGGGCAACTCCCCCAAGCTTGGCACAAGCGAAGGGGATTGCCCATACCAATGCTCAGTTGTCTTCCTTTGGTAGTGATGGTGGTGGAGTTGTTGCAATCTTTGACTCCAAGAGGGCCATTAATCTTTGATTTATACATTGGAGATCTACAATATGTTTTTCCAGCAAAACAACTTCATGAGTGAGACAAGTATTGCGAGCACGAGTTGTTTCACAAAACCTCAAGAGTTCAATCAAGGATGGAGATAGTAGGTGGAGGTAGGGTTGGAGGAAATCCACTTCTTCAACTTCTTCCTTGTTGAGCACAGATTGCACTTCATCCCACGCCTGATTCCTCTCCTTAGTTTTGCCCTTGGTTTCTTTAGGTAGCCTTTCCTTGGCCTGCATTATTTTCAGATCAGCATTTACTTCTCCATAGGCTCGAGTGAGATTGTTCTCCCCCACAGATTCCTGAGACGACATCTTGCTCTAAATCTGCGGCGAAAAGAGGCTCGAAACGAAAAACAGAGGAAATCTGCGTGATGCAGGGGTCAGACAAAACGGGAGTATATATAATGATTTTTTTCAGACAAGAAAGAGTACACTGCACGAAAACGGAGTCCGGGAGGCACACGAGGTGGCCACAAGCCCTCACGGCGTGGCCAGGGGGTGGGCCCGCGCCGTGTAGTCTTGTCGCCTCCTCGCGCACTTTCCGGACTACTTCCAATTTTTGTATTTTTTCAAATATTCCAAAACGGAGAAAATTTCCTACTGGAAAAGTTTTGGACTCTGTTTTCTTACCGAATCACACACCGCTTTGTTTTCGGAGTCTGAAACAGGCTGATAAATGTCCCTTAGGTATTCTTCCGGAGTTATAGTATTGATAATATTGCTTTCAACATTTATGGGAGTACCTGAGATATAATGCTTGATTCTCTTCCCATTTACAACTCTCGGACAATTACCTTCCGTGTTGTTGATCTTGATAGCACCGGAACGATATACTTCCTCAACAACATAGGGACCTTCCCATTTAGAGAGAAGCTTGCCTGCAAAGAATCTTAAACGAGAGTTATATAGCAAGACATAATCACCTACATTGAACTCACGCTTTTGTATCCTCTTATCATGCCACCTCTTAACCTTCTCTTTGAACAACTTGGCATTCTCATATGCCTGAGTTCTCCATTCATCAAGCGAGCTAATATCAAATAACCTCTTCTCACCGGCAAGTTTGAAATCAAAGTTGAGTTCTTTGATTGCCCAATAAGCTTTATGCTCTAACTCAAGAGGTAAATGCCATGCTTTACCGTACACCATTTTGTACGGAGACATGCCCATGGGATTCTTATAGGCAGTTCTATAAGCCCACAGTGCATCATCGAGCTTCTTAGACCAATTCTTTCTAAACCTGTTGACAGTCTTTTGCAGAATTAGTTTAATCTCTCTATTGCTTAGCTCTACTTGACCACTGGACTGAGGGTGATATGGAGACGCAATTCTATGGTTGACATCGTACTTAGCAAGTTTCTTGCAGACAGCACCATGAATGAAGTGTGAACCACCGTCGGTCATTAGATATCTAGGGACTCCAAATCTAGGGAAGATAACTTCCTTAAGCATCCTGATAGAAGTGTTGTGATCAGCACTACTAGTGGGGATAGCTTCTACCCACTTAGTGACGTAATCAACAACAACTAGGATATGAGTATACCCATTGGATTTTGGAAAAGGTTCCATATAATCAAAGCCCCAGACATCAAATGGTTCAATGACAAGTGAATAGTTCATAGGCATTTCCTGACGTTTGCTAATATTACCTATTCTTTGACATTCGTCACAAGACAAGACAAACTTACGGGCATCCTTGAAGAGAGTGGGCCAATAGAAACCTGATTGCAATACCTTGTGTGTAGTTCTATCTCCCGCATGGTGTCCTCCGTAGGCCTCAGAGTGACACTTCTGTAGGATCTGTCCCTGTTCATGTTCAGGTACACAACGTCTAATAACACCATCTACTCCTTCCTTATAAAGGTGAGGGTCATCCCAAAAGTAATGTCTCAAGTCAAAGAAGAATTTCTTCTTTTGCTGGTATGTGAAACTAGGTGGTATAGATTTGGCAACAATATAGTTTGCATAATCAGCATACCACGGTGCACTACGTGAAGCATTGATGACATTCAGTTGCTCATTGGGAAAGCTATCATCAATAGGTTGTGGGTCATCAAGAACGTTCTCCAACCTAGACAAGTTATCTGCTACGGGGTTATCATCACCCTTTCTATCGACAACGTGCAAATCCAATTCTTGTAGCAAGAGAACCCATCTGATAAGCCTAGGTTTAGCATCCTTCTTCTCCATGAGGTACTTAATAGCATCATGATCAGTGTGAATAGTGACTTTGGAATCAACTATGTAAGACGTGAACTTTTCACATGCAAACACGACTGCTAGAAATTCCTTCTCAGTAGTAGCATAGTTTCTCTGGGCACTGTCTAGAGTGTTACTAGCGTAGTGAATAACATTCAACTTCTTATCAACTCTTTGCCCTATAACAGCACCAACCGCATAATCACTAGCATCACACATGACTTCAAAAGGCAAGTTCCAATCAGGTGGTTGAACAATAGGTGCAGTTATCAAAGCCCTCTTAAGTATTTCGAAGGCTTCCTCACAATCATCGTCGAAAACAAAAAGAATATCCTTTTGCAAGAGATTGGTAAGAGGCCTAGAAATCTTAGAGAACTCTTTAATGAACCTTCTATAGAAACTAGCATGACCTAGGAAACTTCTTATACCTTTGATATCTATGGGGTATGGAATTTTCTCGCTTGCATCAACCTTAGCCTTATCGACTTCAATACCTCTTTCATAAATTTTATGTCCTAAGACGATGCCTTCATTAACCATAAAGTGGCACTTCTCCCAATTCAAGACAAGATTGGTGTCTTTACATCTCTGCAAGACTCGATCAAGGTTGCTGAGGCAATCATCAAAAGAAGACCCGTAAACGGAAAAGTCATCCATGAAAACCTCGACAATCTTTTCACAAAAGTCAGAGAATATAGCCATCATACATCTTTGAAAGGTGGCAGGTGCATTACATAAGCCAAAAGGCATATGTCTATAAGCAAAATTACCGAAAGGGCAGGTGAAAATGGTTTTCTCCACATCAGATTGTGCAACTGGTATTTGGGAGAAACCAGAATAACCGTCTAGAAAGCAGAAGTGTGTGTGTTTAGACAACCTTTCTAGCATTTGGTCGATAAAAGGCAGAGGGTAATGATCTTTCCCAGTAGCCTTATTCAGTTTCCTGAAATCGATCACCATCCTATAGCCAGTAATAATCCTGTGTGGGATCAATTCATCATTATCATTAGGGACAACAGTAATGCCTCCTTTCTTAGGAGCGCAATGCACCGGACTCACCCAATCGCTATGAGAAACAAGATAGATAATCCCCGCTTCTAGGAGCTTTAGTATTTCTTTTCTTACTTTTTGTTTCATCTTAGGATTCAATCTCCTTTGATGATCAGCAACTGGTTTGAAGTCAGGATCAGTTTTAATCTTGTGCTGGCAGAGAGTGGGACTAATGCCCTTAAGATCATCAAGAGTATATCCAATTACAGCATGGTGCTTCCTCAGAGTTTTTAGTAACTTCTTTTCTTCATGCTCTGAGAGGCTAGCACTAATAATAACATGGTATATCTCTTTTTCATCCAGATAAGCATACTTAAGAGTATCAGGCAACTGTTTTAGCTCGAACACAGGATCACCCTTTGGTGGGGGTGGATCCCCAAGCAGTTCAACATGCAAGTTATTCTTAAGGATAGGATATTGTTCTAAGACAACTCTATCTATCTCATCCCTTTCATCCATATGCATATCATTTTCATGCTCAAGCAAGTATTGCTCTAAGGGATCAGTAGGAGGCACGACAATAGAAGCTAAGGCAATAATTTCATCCCTACTAGGCAACTCTTTTTCATGAGGTTGTCTACCAAACTTGGAGAAATTGAACTCATGTGACACACCTTCAAAGCCAACAGTGACAATTTGCTTCTCACAATCAATATGAGCATTGGAAGTATTGAGGAAGGGTCTGCCAAATATGATGGGACAAAAGCTATCTTGAGTGGTAGCAAGAATGAGGTAATCAGCAAGATACTTCGTTTTACCACACAAGACTTCAACATCCCTAACAATTTCCACATGGCAGATAGTATCTCTATTGGCAAGCTGAATAGTGACATCAATAGGCTCTATCTCAACAGGTGCAATCTCGTCTTTGATTTCATCATATAAGGATTGAGGTATTGCACTAACACTAGCACCCACGTCACATAAACCATGATAACAATGATCTCCTATCTTAACAGAAACCACAGGCATGCCAACAATAGGCCTATGTTTGTCTCTAGCGTGAGGTTTAGCAATTCCAGCACCATCTTCACAGAAGTGAATATTATGTCCCTCAATATCGTCGGACAGAAGATCTTTGATAATAGCAATGCTAGGTTCAACTCTAATTTTCTCAGGGGGTGTAGGTGTTCTAATATAGCCTCTATATATCAAAGTTGAAGCTTTAGCATGATCCTTCATCCTAACAGGGAAAGATGGTTTCTCAATGTAAGCGCTGGGAACCACATGATCATTATAGGCAATGACTTTCTCTTCAACTGGAGTGGGTTTAACTACATTGACTTCTAAAGGAGGATGATATTTAAACCACTTCTCTTTGGGAAGATCAATATGAGCAGCAAAGGATTCACACAATGAAGCTACTATCTCAGAGTCAAGTCCATACTTAGCACTAAAGTCACAAAAAGTATTTGTCTCAACAAAGGATTTAACGCAATCAAATGTGAAATTCATACCTGACTCCTTACCATATTCAAGCTCCCAATCTTCAGAGTTGCGTTTAATTCTCTCCAATAAATTGCATTTGAAGTCAACATCTCTCTTCATAAAAGAACCGATACAAAAGTGTCAAGCATGGTGCGATCATCATGAGAAAGCCGAGCATAGAAGTTCTGAATGATAATTTATCTCGAGAGCTCATGATTGGGGCATGAATATAACATTGATTTAAGACTCCCCCAAGCTTGAGCGATGCTTTCTCTGTCACGAGGACAAAATTTATAAATATAATTCCGATCACGATGTACTAAATGCATAGTATAAAACTTTTGATGAAATTCCAATTTCAACCGATTGTAGTCCCATGATCCAGTATCATCACATAGCCTACATGTCAACGCCTTATCCTTCAAATATAAAAGAAAGACCTTCTTCTTGACCTCATCCTCGGGAAAACCTGCAAGCTTAAATATACCACAAACTTCATCTACATAGATGAGATGCAAGTCTGGATGTTATGTTCCATCTCCTGTAAAAGGATTAGCCAGCAGTTTCTCAAGCATACCCGAAGGAAATTCAAAGAAAATATTTTCAGTAGGTGCAACAGGTTGAGGAGCAACTGTCCGTGCTTCCGTTCGAGGTGAAGATACCCCGAACAAGCCCCTCATAGGATTAGTATCCATAGTGACAAGTGACAACAAATTTCAGCACACTATATGAATGTTTCCTTACCAAGTTCCACTTACCAAAGGCGCTTCACTCCCCGGCAATGGCGCCAGAAAAGAGTCTTGATGACCCACAAGTATAGGGGATCAATTGTAGTCCTTTCGATAAGTAAGAGTGTCGAATCCAACGAGGAGCAGAATGATCTGACAAGTGGTTTTCAACAAGGTAAAATCCACACGCACTGAAATTGTCGGTAACAAGTGATTGTGTTGTGAGATGATTCGTAGCAAGCAACAAGTAACAAAAGTAGCAACGGTGCAGCAAAGTGGCCCAATCCCTTCTGTAGCAAGGGACAAGCCTGGACAAAGTCTTATAGGAGGAAAAACGCTCCCGAGGACACACGGGAATTTCTGTCATGCTAGTTTTCATCATGTTCATATGATTCACGTTTGTTACTTTGATAGTTTGATATGTGGGTGGACCGGCACTTGGGTACTGCATAAACTAGGGTTTAAGCTTCTGTCACTCTAGCAACACATCATCTACTTACTACTTCCCAATGCCTTCCTCTAGCAACACATAAAATAGGGTTTAAGCTTCTGTCACTCTAGCAACCCATCATCTACTTAGTACTTCCCAATGCCTTCCTCTAGGCCCAAATAATGGTGAGTGTTATGTAGTGGATGTTCACATAACACCACTAGAGGAAAAACAACATACGACATATCAAATTACCGAACGAATACCAAATTCACATGACTACTATTAGCATGACTTATCCCATGTCCTCAGGAACAAAAGTAACTACTCACAAAGCATAATCATATTCATGACCAAAGAGGTAATGAGTAGCATCAAGGATCTGAACATAAACTCTTCCACCAAGTAATCCAACTAGCATCAACTACAAAGAGTAATCAACACTACTAGCAACCTTACAAGTACCAATCGGAGTCGCGAGACGGAGATTGGTTACAAGTGATGAACTAGGGTTTGGAGATGAGATGGTGCTGATGAAGACGTTGATGGTGACGAGTCCCCTCCGATGAGAGGAGTGCTGGTGATGACGATGGAAACGATTTCCCCCTCCGGGAGGGAAGTTTGCATGGCAGGATCGTCCTGCCGGATCTCTAGATTGGTTCTGCTCAAGTTCCGCCTCGTAGCGGCGGCGAAACCATGAAAAAGCTCCTGCTTGATTTTTTTCTGGACAAAACCCTTCATATAGCAGAAGAGGGGGGCAAGTGGGCCAGCAGGCTGCCCACAAGCCCTCATGGCACGGCCTGGGGGGGGGGGGTGGCCGCGCCGTGCACGCTTGTGGCCAAACCCTCGCGCCCCTCTGGCATTTCTTCGGCCCAGTATTTTTTTATAAATCAGGAAAAAAATCCTCGTTGATTTTTACGGTGTTTGGAGTTGCGCAGAATAGGTATCTCAACTTTGCTCCACTTTCAGGCCAGAATTCCAGTTGCCGGCATTCTCCCTCTTCATGTAAACCTTGCAAAATAAGAGAGAAAAGGCATAAGAATTGTACCGTGAAGTGAAATAACAACCCAAGAAGCGATAAATAACAACATGAAAACATGATGCAAAATGGACGTATCAGATACCCCCGTGGATTTGGCCCGTCGTGGAGTGTGATCGATTGGTGGAGGGGGAGTAAAAACTTTACTATTCTGTTTGGGAACCGCGTATAATGTATCTAGCATGGAATATATCGAGATCTCTTAGTTGTTATGTTGACAATGAAAGCATACCACCCAAATTTTTGATTCATCCCTGTTTTAAAAGCTCGAGCTCTGGCACCTCTGTAAATCAATGCTTCCCTCTGCGAAGGGCCTATATATTTTACTTTACTGTTGAGTCATCCTCTTCTTATAAAAAGGCACCAGTTAGAGAGCATCCCCGTCATTTGTATGCTTTGTTATTAATTGATATTGAGTATGAGTATGACTCGATCTCTGTTACCATGAATTACAATGTTTAGTCAGTCCTTGTTCTTCGGAGGTGCTCTGCATTTATGTTTTGCGGTCTTAGAAAGGGCTAGCGAGATACCAGTTTATCATATTGTATTATGATTGTTTTGATAAAACTGTTGTCATCTGAGATTTATTATTATCGCTCGCTAGTTGATTACCTCATTGATATAAGTAAATATGAGACCTATATGTTATTGTGAATGTGGCAAGTCTATAATCTTAGCTCAAGATTTGAACATAAGTTAGACATATTTACAACAGCAAGATCAAGCAGAGTTTGTAAAAGTTTTTCTTTATCACTTTCAGTTTATCAACTGAATTGCTTGAGGACAAGCAAAGGTTTAACCTTGGGGGAGTTGATACGTCTCCAACGTATCTACTTTTCCAAACTCTTTTGCCCTTGTTTTGGACTCTAATTTGCATGATATAAATGGAACTAACCCGACTGACGTTGTTTTCAGCAGAATTGCCTCGGTGTTATTTTGTGCAGAAATAAAAGTTTTTGGATTGACCTAAAAATTTATGGAGAACGTTTCTAGAATTAATAAAAAATATTGGCGAAAGAATCAGCCGGCGAGGGGCCACCACCTGGCCACAAGCCTGCAGGGCGCGACCCCCCTAGGGCGCGCCCCCTGGTTTGTGGGGCCCGTGTGGCTCCACCCACCTCGTTTCCAATCCTATATATTCGTATCCGGGGAGAAAAAAATCAGATCGAAGAGTTCATCGTGTTTTACGATACGGAGCCGCCGCCACCTCCTGTTCTTCCTTGGGACGGCAGATCTAGAGTCTGATTTGGGCTCCGGAGAGGGGAAATCGACGCCGTCGTCATCACGAGCCATCCTTCACCACCAATTTCATGATGCTCTTTGTCATTTGTGAGTAATTCCATCGTGGGCTTGCTAGACGGTGATGGGTTGGATGAGATCTATCATGTAATCGAGTTAGTTTTGTTAGGGTTTGATCCCTAGTATCCATTATGTAGTGAGATTGATGTTGCTATGACTTTGCTATGCTTAATGCTTGTAACTAGGGCCCGAGTGCCATGATTCCAGATCTGAACCTATTATATTTTCATGAATATATGTGTGTTCTTGATCCTATCTTGCAAGTTATAGACACATATTACGAGTTATGATCCACATCCCCCAGGGTGACAATAACTGGGATTCTTTCCGATGATTACCGTAGTTTGAGGAGTTCATGTATTCACTAAGTGCTAATGCTTTGGTCCGGTTCTCTATTAAAAGGAGGCCTTAATATCCCTTAGTTTCCATTAGGACCCCGCTGCCATGGGAGGGTAGGACAAAATGTGTCATGCAAGTTCTTTTCCATAAGCACGTATGACTATATATGGAATACATGCGTACATTAGATTGATGAATTGGAGCTAGTTTTGTATCACCCTATGTTATGACTGTTGCATGACGAATGCCACCCTACATAATTATCCATCACTAATCCGTTGCCTACGAGCTTTACACATATTGATCTTTGCTAAGTTACTTTTCTGTTGCTATTGTTACAATCACTATAAAACTGCTAGTGTTACATTTGCCACTGTTACCGTTACTTCCATACTACCTTGCTACTAAAAACTTTGCTACCGATATTAAGTCTTTCAAGTGTGGTTGAATTGACAACTCAACTGCTAATACTCGAGAAAATTCTTTGGCTCCCCGTCAGTCGAATCAATAAATTTGGGTTGAATACTCTACCCTTGAAAACTGTTGCGATCCCCAATACTTATGGGTTATCACGGGGCTCTCCCCCCTCTCCCGGTGGTGCCGGAGCACTGCCAGGGCAACCATCATGACGGCGATCTACACCAACAACTTTGCCGTCGTCATCACCACCACCATCACCTTCCCTCGTCTATCTACAATGGTCCACTCTCCCTCATCCCGCTGTACCCCCTACTTGAACATTGTGCTTAATGCTATATATTATTATCCTATGATGTGTGGATATCCTATGATGTTTGAGTAGTTCCTTTTTGTCCTATGGGTTGATTAATGATCTTGATTGATTTGAATTGCGTGGTTTATACTGGTACTGTCCTAAGGTGCTTTTCATGAGGCGCACACATGAAAGATTCGTGCTGGAGGGTTTGCAATATGTGCATGATTTGCTTACAGTGGGTGGCTAGAGTGACAGAAGCTTACACCCAAGTAAGGGAGTTGTTTGCTTATGGGAGTAAAGGGGACTTGTTGTTTAATGCTATGGTTGAGTTTTACCTTAATGACCTTTAGTAGTTGCGGATGGTTGCTAGAGTTCTAGTCATAAGTGCATATGATCCAAGTACGGAAAGTGTGTTAGCGTATGCCTCTCCCTCATATAGAACTGCAATAATGATTACCGGTCTAGTTATCAATTGCCTCTGACAATCTCGCAAATCGTATCACCACTTTTCCACACTCTCTATATTTACTTTATCGTTCTTTTATTAAAACAACACCTTATTTTTATTTTCTTGCTCTTTATTTTCCAGCAAAAGTATCTATTACACCTACTAAGTACTTCTAGTTTCTTTCCCGCAAAGTAGTTTCATACTTTTTCTAGTTAAAGTAAGCGTTAGCGTGTGTAGAGTTGCATCGGTGGTCGATAGAACTCGAGAGAATATTAATTGTACCTTTAGCTCCTCGTTGGGTTCGACACTCTTACTTATTGAAAAGGCTACAAACAACCCCCTATACTCGTGGGTTATCAAAACCTTTTTCTGGCGCCGTTGCCGGGGAGCAATAGCATAGAGGTTGATGTCCTCGTGTGTGCTTGTTATCTTTATCACTAAGTAATTTTTTTATGTTATTAGTTGTTTTATATATTTAGTTATGGATATGGAACACGAAACACCAAAAAATTAGTTGTACTTGCTACACATGGAGATGGGGAACCTCCTAAAACCCTCGATGGTGGTTATGTGAAACACATTAATTATTGCATTCATAATCGTGAGAAATCGTCATCCAACTTGATAATGGGAGACACCTTGGATCAACGTGTCGGGGAAGGTGTACACTCGATCACCTATGAGACCATTGGCCCCTTCGTGGCTTGGCGAACATATCGCGTTGCACAACGAGGAGAAACTACGAGGCAACACGCTAATGAGACTAGAGGTTTTTACCCTGGTTCAGGCTGCTGAGAAGCATAAAACCATACTCCTGATTTGGTTGATTGATTTGGGGAATACGCAACTCGCACATCGTTCTACCCCGGCAAGGTTCCGTGGGGTCTGAATGTTCCTGGGTCCAAATCCCGTGGGGTCCGAATCCTGTGCTAGGTTGCCTTGGGCCTCCCTTTATAGCTCAAGGGACGTCCACAATGGAAAACTTACATGATTAGATAGCTAACAATGCTATCATACCTAACCCTGGCACTCAAAACAGAATGCCATAAATGCAGCCTTAGGTGGAGAGCAGGGGTGCGTCCCCGGCAAGCTCCTGCCACTGCTTAGCTCGCTATTGCTTGGTGTCTTGACACGCCTCTGGTCGGGTGTCAACTGGTCGTAATCTGTCTTCCGGTGCATCGCCACGTATCTGGCGAGAGCCACTTAGCCATCTAGGAGCTCGACACCTCATCGATAAGCGACTAGTGTGGCGATGAGGTGGAGCAGTGGTAGATTGGGTCGCGCTTGCCGGAGGGGTGACTTGCCAGGTCTTCTTGAGGGTGCCTGTACCTTGGTCCCCGGCAAGCGCAGGGGGTTCTTGGCGCGTCTTGGGCCCATCCTGGGCTGCTGTGTAGGTCTCATCGGCATCGTTTTCCATTGGAGGCTACGTATGCTAGGGTCTTGGTCTTCTTGATGCACTCCTTGATCTCCCGTAGAGCGGCTTCTCTGGCATGGGCCATGTCTTGATGGAGCAACAACATTCCCCGTCAGCCTTAGGACATCGGGTCGGAGGCTTATCGTCTGTGCACGACCTAGGGGGAAATAAACACCCCTGTTTGTGTACCCCGACAGAAGCCCGAGCCATATGTGTCGCTCGGCATGTTGGGTTAGGCTCCCTCAATGCACGGACACGCGTCGAGAAACTGCTACCCTCCCGCCCCACGTCCAATCTGTGCATTTACCACAGGTCGTGGGGACGTTGAACAGTAGCTGTTAGGGGAGTAAAAAGGGGAACTGCGAGTAAATAAACGACATTTCCTTGTAGCGATAGCGAAGAGCCAGTCCCCAATGCATGGCCGCCATACATAAAGAAGGGATCTCACAAAAGGGGCGCTGCTCATTCACATTAATCTCTTCGCCCTTCTTCTCCCTCCTCCAACCAAGAAACCACCCTCACCGTCGCCATCCCCTTCAACGAGCATTACCAAACCGCCCGCTGCTCAGAAGAGATGGGGCACAAGACGGCCGCCGTGAAGGGGAAACAAGCAACTGAGTCAAAGGAGTAGGCTGCTGATGAGAGGAAGAGAAGAACAGAAGAGGCAGAGAAACGACGACAAAAAGATGTGGTTTTCTGTCCGTCGAATCTAGACGACAACACTTGATTGAGAGGTATGCCTATATGTGGGGCAGAGAGACGAAGGGGCACGAGGCAAATGTGGTTCTGCCGGACAACCCCAAGGAGAAGAGGCCATCAGATTCATACCGCTTCTTCTATGTGTATTTTTACTGTGGTCTCTCCCCCATTTCTCTGATTTCTTATGTGCCATGATGGTGGCGTATGGGTTCCACCTTCTGTATTTCACGCCCAATGCAATGGCATGCATGGCGATTTTCGCCCACCTATGCGAGAACATTGTCACAGTTGCCCCCAACATGGATTTGTTCAGGAACTTCTTCCTTCCTCGGATAAAGGACAAAAATCACCGCTCGAGGAATGTTAGCTCGATTCCCCGAGGCAGGAAAAAGGATTGGGGATACCTCTCTGGCCAACATAGTGGGAACTGGGAAGAATGGAGGGGCGATTGGTGTTGGATAAAGGATGACTAAGTCCCCGAGTTCTACTCTGCATGGACTGATTGTGTCTCGCACGACAGCAACTAGAACAACTTGGGCCTTTCCGATAACAAGCTTTGCCTGGCGTTGAACAAGATGACCCGTACCAAGATTACCGGGCTTACCGTTCAGCACATGGGGGCCGACTTCCTCCGGCGCTGCATTGCACCACTGCAGAAAAGGGACATGTTTGCTTGGGAGTTCAACAGTCTTGCCGACTGGATGTGGCTGTACGCAGGCACGGGCAACAACCTGACGACCTATGGCCACGACTGGTTGTGTGACCAATTGTTTGGTTTCTTTGGGTCGTACCATCTCCCAGCACGGGTCGTCCCTTTGCATATTAACTCAGCCAGGAATCGGATTCGGAAGTGGATGCCGGACTGCGATGCCTCTGGGGTCAAGTCTGATTGGGTTTTACCCTCTATGGAAGACGAGATGGAGTGGGTCTCCAGCCTGGAGGAAAGGGCCTCCCGACAAGAGGATAACCTTACTACACCCACGAGGGAGGTGGAGAAGGCTTTTATTGCCGCTCGGATCACGGAGGATAAATAGGTCAGAGCCGCCAAGGGAACGACCTCCGGGGATGATGGAGGGAGGAATCCGGGGAAAGTGACTCTTCCGGAGAGGATGGCGAGAATCTTTCCCCGAAAGAAGCTGTTGGGTTGGAGTCTGATGAAGTTGGAACCTTCCAGACCGAGGGCGAGGCGAAGGAGGTAAAAGGGCCAGTGGTGGAGCAAAAGGGGCTTGAAGCGGGGCTCCAAGCCTGAGAACCAGGACGGTGCCTTCGCCATCGCGTTGGCCAGGAAGTCGCGGCTCCTGCGTCTTCGCGGTTTTCCTCGAAGGTGAATAAGACGACCTCCAAGGGAGGAGGACGCAAGGTTGCACGTCTCTAGTCCTCCCGCATTTTCCAAGCCAAAGCTTCTGCTGTCAAGCGAGGGAGGGTCATAGGGGCGGACCCCATCCCCCGTCAAGCCCAACTTATCCGCCCGGCTCGCCTCTGCTCAAAGTCCCAACTCCGCCGCCAAGTTCCACTCCACCAACTCTGAAGAGGGGCAAATCGACTCCGTCGCCTCCATCATACGAGCTGGGATTTATGCTCATTGTTTCAGAGTAAGTCCTTCAACCACAATTGTCGTCAAAGTTCTTTGTTTTTGATACTCCAATTGGTTTTGCATGGTCATCTTCTTGAGAGGGATGAGGACGAGGAGACCATGGCGCATACGACCAGACGAGCCAAATCCGTAGTAGGGCGGGATCCCATGGCACGCACGGGCCTCACGAAAGACGCAGGGTAGAACCCAGTGGCTAGCCTCCGGGACAGCCCCACCACGAAATCCAAGCGCAATCCCTGTCCTGTAGCGGGGACGGAGAAAAGCGTCCTCTTACTCATGACAGGGAGACGGAAGAGCTTCAACAGGAGGAGCCTTCCCTTGAAGACATGTCGGCAACCGTCGTCATCGGGAGGGATTCACCAGCAAGGGCCTGCATCGAAGAGCATGTTCGTGTAGAAGCCGCCATCGATGAACAGTGATAGACCGTGCCCCGGTAGCTGATCTTTCTCGGGAAATAGATATTCTTGCGCGGTAGACTCCATCGGGTATCCCACTTGCTTGCGACTTTACTTCCCCTGTCCTCTCTCTTTCTCTTAACCAGCTATTTAACTTTCATTTTGATGTCTATTGCTTTTGATTACAACATCGCTGCCCGGAGAACCACAATTGCTAGCAGAGGTGGCTGATATTAGGAAGGATGTTGCCGTGGAGGCGGAGAAGATTGCTGCCGTAGAGGGTCATGGCTCGGTTTTTGGGGAACTTCAGGAGTTCCTTAAGATAATGACATCACACCCCAGCATCTTAACTGTCTCAACCGTAGTCATAGAGGGGAAGGCCCCCCTTTAGTCGCTGGGACCCTTGCCTCCGCGATGGTCACTATTCAAACCAACTGGCGATGGTCACTGCTCGACTGTGCCCTCCAACTGCAGACCCACCCTTCTCAGCGGGCGCATACATCATTGAAAGAATCGAGAAGACGCTGGTGCCGTTCCGTGAGAAGGTCGGAGGGGTCGATGACCCTGCATACAGTGCGAAGGACCTAGATTTTTTGGGATGAAGAGTTGGAGGCCTGCATTCTGGAACACACCAAGGAGCTAGAGGACGACCACAAAGATACTCTTGATGCACTCTCCTAGACTTCCGCTACCCATTTGAAGAAGGTGTCCGACGAGCTTGCTGCCGCGACTACTGCTAAGACCAATCTAGAGGCCCAGCTGAGCAAACTGATGGAGGAGCTTTCCAGAAGTGAGGAGGAGACCAAGGCCCTCAAAGAAGAAGCGCGGAAAGCGCAAACCACATTGGAAGAGGCGCACGCGCAACTTTCATCTAAGAGTCAAAGCTGCGACACCGCCAACAATACCATTTCTAGTTTGCAATCCAGACTTACCTCGCTGGAGAAGAACATCGAATCTGCCCGTGCTCGAGAGAAGTTGTTGCTGAATGATCTGCCCAGTGCCCAAACCGTGCAGAAGGATTCAGAGGTCAAGCTAAAGAACCAGGTTGAGCAGCGCGACCTCCGGATCAGGAGCATGGTTGACATCGCTGAGCACCTCACCGCCCAGATTGCAAACATGAACATGAATAGTTGGGCCTTCTCCGTCGGCCAATATAAAGTCCCAAGCGTCAAGCTGACACTCTTCTTCGAGTGCTTAATCGAGGGGTCGAAGAAGTATGAGGATGATAGGGCTGCCTGCTTGTTGGAATTATGCCCTAGAGGCAATAATAAATATAGTTATTATTATAATTCCTGTATCAAGATAATCGTTTATTATCCATGCTATAATTGTATTGAATGAAGACTCATTTACATGTGTGGATACATAGACAAAACACTATCCCTAGCAAGCCTCTAGTTGGCTAGCCAGTTGATCAAAGATAGTCAGTGTCTTCTGATTATGAACAAGGTGTTGTTACTTGATAACTGGATCACGTCATTAGGAGAATCACGTGATGGACTAGACCCAAACTAATAGACGTAGCATGTTGATCGTGTCAGTTTGTTGCTATTGTTTTCTACGTGTCAAGTATTTGTTCCTATGACCATGAGATCATATAACTCACTAACACCGAAGGAATACTTTGTGTGTATCAAACGTCGCAACGTAACTGGATGACTATAAAGATGCTCTACAGGTATCTCCGAAGGTGTTCGTTGAGTTAGTATGGATCAAGACTGGGATTTGTCACTCCGTGTGACGGAGAGGTATCTCGGGGCCCACTCGGTAATACAACATCACACACAAGCCTTGCAAGCAATGTGACTTAGTGTAAGTTGCGGTATCTTGTCTTACGGAATGAGTAAAGAGACTTGCCGGTAAACGAGATTGAAATAGGTATGCGGATACTGACGATTGAATCTCGGGCAAGTAACATACCGAAGGACAAAGGGAATGACATACGGGATTATATGAATCCTTGGCACTGAGGTTCAAACGATAAGATCTTCGTAGAATATGTAGGATCCAATATGGGCATCCAGGTCCCGCTATTGGATATTGACCGAGGAGTCTCTCGGGTCAAGTCTACATAGTTCTCGAACCCGCAGGGTCTGCACACTTAAGGTTCGACGTTGTTTTATGCGTATTTGAGTTATATGGTTGGTTACCGAATGTTGTTCGGAGTCCCGGATGAGATCACGGACGTCACGAGTGTTTTCGGAATGGTCCGGAAACGAAGATTGATATATAGGATGACCTCATTTGATTACCGGAAGGTTTTCGGAGTTACCCGGAATGTACCGGGAATGACGAATGGGTTCCGGGAGTTCACCGGAGGGGGCAACCCACCCCGGGGAAGCCCATAGGCCTTGGGGGTGACACACCAGCCCTTAGTGGGCTGGTGGGACAGCCCAAAAGAGCCCTATGCGCCATAGGAAGAAAATCAAAGAGAAAAAGAAAAAAAAAGAGGAGGTGGGAAAGGGAAGAAGGACTCCACCTTCCAAACCAAGTAGGACTTGGTTTGGGGGGGAGACCTTCCCCCTTGGCTCGGCCGAACTCCTTAGGGGTCCTTGGACCCCAAGGAAAGGCTCCCCCTCTTCCCCCTATAGATACGGAGGTTTTAGGGCTGATTTGAGACGACTTTTCCACGGCAGCCCGACCACATACCTCCACGGTTTTTCCTCTAGATCGCGTTTCTGCGGAGCTCGGGCGGAGCCCTGCTAAGACAAGATCAACACCAACCTCCGGAGCGCCGTCACGCTGCCGAAGAACTCTGCGACCTCTCCGTCTCTCTTGTTGGATCAAGAAGGCCGAGATCATCATCGAGCTGTACGTGTGCTGAACGCGGAGGTGCCGTCCGTTCGGCACTAGATCGTGGGACTGATCGCGGGACGGTTCGCGGGGCGGATCGAGGGACGTGAGGACGTTCCACTACATCAACCGCATTCACTAATGCTTCTGCTGTACGGTCTACAAGGGTACGTAGATCACACATCCCCTCTCGTAGATGGACATCACCATGATAGGTCTTCGTGCGCGTAGGAATTTTTTTGTCTCCCATGCGACGTTCCCCGACAGTGGCATCAGAGCTAGGTTCATGCGTAGATGTCTTCTTGAGTAGAACACAAAAGTTTTTTGTGGGTGGTGATGTGCGTTTTGCTGCCCTCCTTAGTCTTTTCTTGATTCCGTGATATTGTTGGATTGAAGCGGCTTGGACCGACATTACTCGTACGCTTACGAGAGACTGGTTTCATCGCTACGAGTAACCCCGTTGCTCAAAGATGACTGGCAAGTGTTAGTTTCTCAAACTTTAGTTGAATCGGATTTGACCGAGGAGGTCCTTGGATGAGGTTAAATAGCAACTCATATATCTCCGTTGTGGTGTTTGCGTAAGTAAGATGCGATCCTACTAGATACCCATGGTCACCACGTAAAACATGCAACAACAAAATTAGAGGACGTCTAACTTGTTTTTGCAGGGTATGCTTGTGATGTGATATGGCCAACGATGTGATGTGATATATTGGATGTATGAGATGATCATGTTGTAATAGATAATATCGACTTGCACGTCGATGGTACGGCAACCGGCAGGATCCATAGAGTTGTCTTTATACTAATGTTTGTGCTTGCAGATGCGTTTACTATTTTGCTAGGAAGTAGCTTTAGTAGTAATAGCATGAGTAGCACGACAACCCCGATGGCGACACGTTGATGGAGATCATGGTGTGGCGCTGGTGACAAGAAGATCGTGCCGGTGCTTTGGTGATGGAGATCAAGGAGCACGTGATGATGGCCATATCATGTCACTTATGAATTGCATGTGATGTTAATCCTTTTATGCACCTTATTTTGCTTAGAACGACGGTAGCATTGTGAGGTGATCTCTCACTAAAATTTCAAGACGAAATTGTGTTCTTCCCGACTGTGCACCGTTGCTACAGTTCGTCGTTTCGAGACACCACGTGATGATCGGGTGTGATAGACTCAACGTTCACATACAACGGGTGCAAAACAGTTGCGCACGCGGAACACTCGGGTTAAGCTTGACGAGCCTAGCATGTGCATACATGGCCTCGGAACACATGAGACCGAAAGGTCGATCATGAATCATATAGATGATATGATTAGCATAGGGATGCTTACCACTGAAACTATACTCAACTCACGTGATGATCGGACTTGAGCTAGTGTAAGTGGATCATGAACCACTCAAATGACTAGAGAGATGTACTTTTTGAGTGGGAGTTTAGCAAATAATTTGATAAAGTTAAACTCTAATTATCTTGAACATAGTCTAAGTCCACTTTGAATATATTTGTGTTGTAGATCATGGCTCACGCGACAGTCACCCTGAATTTTAATACGTTCCTAGAAAAAGCTAAGTTGAAAGATGATGGAAGCAACTTTGTAGACTGGGCTCGTAATCTTAAGCTAATCTTACAAGCTGGGAAGAAGGATTATGTCCTTAATGCTGCGCTAGGAGATGAACCACCCGCTACGGTTGATCAGGATGTTAAGAACGCTTGGTTAGCACGTAAGGAGGACTACTCAGTAGTTCAATGTGCAGTCTTGTATGACTTAGAACCGGGACTTCAACGTCGCTTTGAGCGTCATGGAGCATTTGAGATGTTCCAGGAGTTGAAGTTTATCTTTCAGAAGAACGCCCGGATCGAGAGGTATGAGACCTCCGATAAATTCTATGCTTGCAAGATGGAGGAGAACTCGTCTGTCAGTGAACATGTGCTCAAAATGTCGGGGTACTCAAACCGTCTAGCTGAGCTGGGGATTGAACTCCCGCAAGAGGCTATCACTGACAGAATCCTTCAATCACTGCCGCCAAGCTATATAGGCTTTGTGTTGAACTACAACATGCAAGGGATGAACAATTCACCCGACGAGTTGTTTGCGATGCTGAAAGTCGCAGAGTCTGAACTCCGTAAAGAACATCAAGTGTTGATGGTGAATAAGACCACTAGTTTCAAGAGAAACGGCAAAGGCAAGAAGGGTAAATCAAAGAAGAGCGGCAAGCCTGTTGCCAATCCAATGAAGAAACCCAAAGCTGGACCTAAGCCTGAAACAGAGTGTTACTATTGCAAGGGTATGGGTCACTAGAAGCGCAATTGCCCCAAGTATCTGGCTGATAAGAAGGCGGCCAAAGAAAAATCAGGTATATTCGATATACATGTTATTGATGTGTACTTAACCGGCTCTCGTAGTAGTGCCTGGGTATTCGATACCGGTTCTGTTGCTCATATTTGCAACTCGAAACAGGAACTGCGGAATAGACGAAGGCTGGCGAAAGATGAAGTGACGATGCGCGTAGGAAATGGTTCCAAGGTTGATGCAATCGCCGTCCGCACAGTTTCACTTCAGTTACCATCATGATTAGTTATGAACTTGAATCATTGTTATTTAGTGCCTGCGTTGAGCATGAACATTATATCTGGATCTTGTTTATTGCGAGACGGTTACTCTTTTAAGTCAGAGAATAATGGTTGTTCTATTTCTATGAGTAACATCTTTTATGGTCATGCACCCAATGTGAGAGGATTGTTCATATTAAATCTTGATAGCGATACACACATACATAACATTGAGACCAAAAGAGTTAGAGTTAACATTGATAGCGCCATATTTTTGGGGCACTGCCGCGGTCATATTGGTGTAAAGCGCATGAAGAAACTCCATGCCGATGGACTTTTGGAGTCACTTGACTTTGATTCACTTGACACGTGCGAACCATGCCTCATGGGCAAGATGACTAAAACTCCGTTCTCCGGAACGATGGAGCGTGCAAGTGACTTGTTGGAAATCATACATACCGATGTGTGTGGTCCGATGAGCGTAGAGGCACACGGCGGATATCGTTATTTTCTCACCTTCACTGACGATTTGAGTAGATATGGTTATGTCTACTTAATGAAGCACAAGTCTGAAACATTTGAAAAGTTCAAGCAATTTCAGAGTGAAGTTTAAAATCATCGTAACAAGAAGATCAAGTTCCTACGGTCTGATCGTGGGGGTGAATATCTGAGTTTCGAGTTTGGTTCTCACTTAAGACAATGTGGAATTGTTTCACAGTTGACACCGCCTGGAACACCATAGCGTAATGGTGTGTCCGAACGTCGTAATCGTACTTTATTAGAGATGGTGCGATCTATGATGTCTCTTACCAATTTGCCGTTACCGTTTTGGGGTTATGCATTAGAAACAGATGCATTCACTTTAAATAGGGCACCATCAAAATCCGTCGAGACGACACCATACGAACTGTGGTATGGCAAAAGGCCAAAGTTGTCGTTTCTTAAAGTTTGGGGATGTGATGCTTATGTCAAAAAGCTTCAGCCTGAAAAGCTGGAACCCAAAGCGGAAAAGTGCATCTTCATAGGTTACCCAAAAGAGACAGTTGGGTACACCTTCTATCTCAAATCCGAGGGCAAAGTGTTTGTTTCTAAAAACGGAGCTTTTCTCGAGAAGGAGTTTCTCTCGAGAGAATTGAGTGGGAGGAAGATAGAACTTGACGAGGTTGTTGAACCTCTCATCCCTCTGGATGCTGGCTCAGGGCAAGGGGAAACCTCTGTCGTTGCGACGCCGGTTGAGGAGGAAGTTAATGATGATGATCATGAAACTCCGGTTCAAGTTTCTGTCAACAACGCAGGTCGACGACACCACGTGCTGCTCCAGAGTGGTACGGTAATCCCGTCTTATCAATCATGTTGTTGGACAACAATGAACCTGCAAATTATGAAGAAGCAATGGTGGGCCCAGATTCCAACAAATGGCTAGAAGCCATGAAGTCTGAGATAGGATCCATGTATGAGAACAAAGTGTGGACTTTGGAGGTACTGCCTGAGGGCCGCAAGGCTATTCAGAACAAATGGATCTTTAAGAGGAAGACGGACGCTGACGGCAATGTGACCGTTTATAAAGCTCGACTTGTGGCAAAGGGTTTTTCGCAAGTTCAAGGAGTTGACTACGATGAGACATTCTCACCCGTAGCGATGCTTAAGTCCGTCAGAATCATGTTAGCAATAGTTGCATTTTTCGATTATGAAATCTGGCAGATGGATGTGAAAACGGCGTTCCTTAACGGTTTCCTTAAGGAAGAATTGTATATGATGCAACCCGAAGGTTTTGTCGATCCTAAGAATGCTAACAAGGTGTACAAGCTCCAGCGATCCATTTATGGACTGGTGCAAGCATCTCGGAGTTGGAACAAACACTTTAATGAGGTGATCAAAGCATTTGGGTTTATACAAGTGGTTGGAGAATCTTGTATTTACAAGAAAGTGAGTGGGAGCTCTGTGGCGTTTCTAATATTATATGTGGATGACATATTGTTGATTGGAAACAAAATAGAGTTTTTGGAGAGCATAAAGGATTACTTGAATAAAAGTTTCTTTATGAAGGACCTAGGAGAAGCTGCTTACATTCTAGGCATTAAGATCTATAGGGATAGATCAAAACGCCTGATATGACTTTCACAAAGCACATACCTTGATAAAATTTTGAAGAGGTTCAAAATGGAACAGTCCAAGAAGGGGTTCTTGCCAGTTTTACAAGGTACGAGATTGAGTGAGACTGAGTGCCCAGCAACTGATGAGGATAGAGAGCATATGCGCTCCGTCCCCTATGCTTCAGCCATAGGTTCTATCATGTATGCAATGCTGTGCACTAGACCGGACATTAGCCTGGCCATAAGTATGGCAGGTAGGTTCCAGAGTAATCCAGGAGTGGATCACTGGACAGCGGTCAAGAATATCCTGAAGTACCTGAAAAGGACCAATGAGATGTTTCTCGTGTATGGAGGTGACGAAGAGCTCGCCGTAAATGGTTACGTCGATGCAAGCTTTGACACAGATCCAGACGACTCTAAGTCGCAAACCGGATACGTATTTATTCTTAATGGGGGTGCGGTAAGCTGGTGCAGTTCCAAGCAAAGCGTCGTAGCAGATTCTACATGTGAAGCGGAGTACATGGCTGCCTCGGAGGCGGCTAAGGAGGGTGTCTGGATGAAGCAGTTCATGACGGATCTTGGAGTGGTGCCAAGCGCACTGAATCCAATAACCTTGTTCTGTGACAACACGGGTGCCATTGCCTTAGCAAAGGAACCACGATTTCACAAGAAGTCCAGACACATCAAACGACGCTTCAACCTCATCTGCGACTACGTCGAAGGGGAGGACGTAAATATATGCAAAGTGCATACGGATCTGAATGTAGCCGACCCGCTGACTAAACCTCTTCCATGGGCAAAGCATGATCAACACCAGAACTGTATGGGTGTTAGATTTATTACAATGTAATTCGCACGATGATGTGAGAGCTAGATTATTGACTCTAGTGCAAGTGGGAGACTGTTGGAATTATGCCCTAGAGGCAATAATAAATATAGTTATTATTATAATTCCTGTATCAAGATAATCGTTTATTATCCATGCTATAATTGTATTGAATGAAGACTCATTTACATGTGTGGATACATAGACAAAACACTGTCCCTAGCAAGCCTCTAGTTGGCTAGCCAGTTGATCAAAGATAGTCAGTGTCTTCTGATTATGAACAAGGTGTTGTTACTTGATAACTGGATCACGTCATTAGGAGAATCACGTGATGGACTAGAATCACGTGATGGAGAATAGACGTAGCATGTTGATCGTGTCATTTTGTTGCTACTGTTTTCTGCCTGTCAAGTATTTGTTCCTATGACCATGAGATCATATAACTCACTAACACCGGAGGAACAATTTGTGTGTATCAAACGTCGCAACGTAACTGGGTGACTATAAAGATGCTCTACAGGTATCTTCGAAGGTGTTCGTTGAGTTAGTATGGATCAAGACTGGGATTTGTCACTACGTGTGACGGAGAGGTATCTCGGGGCCCACTCGGTAATACAACATCACACACAAGCCTTGCAAGCAATGTGACTTAGTGTAAGTTGCGGGATCTTGTATTACGGAACGAGTAAAGAGACTTGCCGTTAAACGAGATTGAAATAGGTATGCGGATACTGATGATCGAATCTCGGGCAAGTAACATACCGAAGGACAAAGGGAATGACATACGGGATTATATGAATCCTTGGCACTGAGGTTCAAACGATAAGATCTTCGTAGAATATGTAGGATCCAATATGGGCATCCAGGTCCCGCTATTGGATATTGACCGAGGAGTCTCTCGGGTCATGTCTACATAGTTCTCGAACCCGCAGGGTCTGCACACTTAAGGTTGACGTTGTTTTATGCGTATTTGAGTTTTATGGTTGGTTACTGAATGTTGTTCGGAGTCCCGGATGAGATCAAGGACATCACGAGGGTTTCCGGAATGGTCCGGAAACGAAGATTGATATATAGGATGACCTCATTTGATTACTGGAAGTTTTTCGGAGTTACCGGGAATGTACCGGGAATGACGAATGGGTTCCGGGAGTTCACCGGAGGGGGGCAACCCACCCCGGGGAAGCCCATAGGCCTTGGGGGTGACACACCAGCCCTTAGTGGGCTGGTGGGACAGCCCAAAAGAGCCCTATGCGCCATAGGAAGAAAATCAAAGAAAAAAAAAGAGGAGGTGGGAAAGGGAAGAAGGACTCCACCTTCCAAACCAAGTAGGACTCGGTTTGGGGGGGAGACCTTCCCCCTTGGCTCGGCCGAAACCCTTAGGGGTCCTTGGACCCCAAGGCAAGGCTCCCCCTCTTCCCCCTATATATACGGAGGTTTTAGGGCTGATTTGAGATGACTTTTCCACGGCAGCCCGACCACATACCTCCACAGTTTTTCCTCTAGATCGCGTTTCTGCGGAGCTCGGGCGGAGCCCTGCTGAGACAAGATCATCACCAACCTCCGGAGCGCCGTCATGCTGCCGAAGAACTCTTCTACCTCTCCGTCTCTCTTGATGGATCAGGAAGGTCGAGATCATCGTCGAGCTGTACGTGTGCTGAACGCGAAGGTGCCGTCCGTTCGGCACTAGATCGTGGGACTGATCGCGGGACGGTTTGCGGGGCGGATCGAGGGACGTGAGGACGTTCCACTACATTAACCGCATTCACTAACGCTTCTGCTGTATGGTCTACAAGGGTACGTAGATCACACATCCCCTCTCGTAGATGGACATCACCATGATAGGTCTTCGTGCGTGTAGGAAATTTTTTGTCTCCCATGCGACGTTCCCCGACACTGCTTTGCTGACGAATCCTAAAAACTGGCTCACGATACCCTCTTCATGGTCTTGAGTAACCTCGCGTTCTTCCACCCGAAGCTTGCTCTCTCCGACGGTTTCAAGAAGCTGTCGCCGGGTGCTGGCGTCTCTGCTGCCGTGGAGAAGTCGCATTGTGACGCCCTCGATTTGATCGTACGCTAATCATAAACGCAAATGCGTACTACCAAGCTCAAGGACTCACGGGAAAATATCACAACACAACTCTAGACACAAATAAAACATACAAGCTTCATATTACAAGCCAGGGGCCTCGAGGGCTAGAATACAAGAGTTCGATAAACACACGAGTCAGCGGAAGCAACAAATATCTAACTACAGACATTAAACATGAGGTGCCTTAGAGATGGCTAGCACAAAAGATACAATGATCGAACGAGGCAAGGCCTCCTGCCTAGGAGCCTCCTAACTACTCCTGGTCTTCAGCGACCTCCGTGTAGTAGTAGGCACCGTCGGGGTAGCAGTCGTCGTCGGCGGGATACGCCATCTCCTGGGCTCCATCGTGTGGTCGCAGCAACGGATCATGGGGAAAAGGGGGAGAAAAGCAACGGTAAGTACTCATCCAAAGTACTCGCAAGACTCACATCAGAACTATGCTAAGTATGCATCAATATCAAAGGAAGGGGTTTATATACGGACTGACTGCAACAATGCGATAAAGAGAGCGAGGGCCTACTCCTATCAAAGACTAACATCTTCAGGGGTTCTTGCAGCAATAAACGAGAGTAGAAAAAGTATCACAATTAAAGTCATATTGTTGCGGCAATATTAATATGAGGTCACGCCCAGAGATTCTCCCTCGACTCCCTGCGAGGAAGCAATCCCGGAGCAAACAATCTAGTTAAGTAACAATTGTAGTTGTATAAGATCGGGGCACAACACCAAGTCGTCATGTAACCATGGACACAGCTATCCGAATAGATAAGTTCTTCCTTGCAGGGGTGCACCACATATTCCCCGTCACTCTCGATAAACTCTGTCTGGACACACTTTCCTAGGTCATGCCCGGCCTCGGAACATCGACACGTCACAACCCCACCTAGACTCAACAGAGAGGCCACCCCGCCGGTCTAAATCCTAAGCACGCAGGGGTCATGGGCCCATCACCCTTTGCACTCCTACACGGTGCGAGGGAGGCCGATGTCAGTCCTAGCTCCCCTTATTACAAGCGCGATGCCTATCCGGACCACTCGGACGCGCCGCTCCATTGCTGACGTGTGAAGAGATTCGGCTGATACCATGACGTCGAGAACCCATAACTCCTCCCACGTAGATGGTTAGTGCGAATAATGTCTTCGACCAACCCAGATCAAATACCCAAATCCATTAACATTTTAATTAACTAATCGACACATCCACGCGGGAATCCACCCGCCAAACATTATTCATCAATGTTCCGAGTAACAGGGTCAAGTAACTGTGTGGTTGTAACATCAGGGGGATCCAAGGTATCACCCTCTTTGGATTCCGAACGATGTAACCGTCAAGGTGGCCAGGGAGGAATCACCCTCGACGGGCCATGCTTGATGGGTTCTACGACAGAGTCGTCGTCAGGAGTGGTGAAGGAGGAATCACCCTCGATAACCATGACCGACTAGCTGCACTACAGAGATAGCATCATGAGTACTTCGCGAGGTGTCACCCTCAGTACCCGATAGTAGCTCTGCAGCATCATACAACTAAGGGGGGGGGTGTAAGTGTTGTGTTGGGTGTTGGCTCGTCGATCAGGGATCGAGACTTGATGATAAAGTGGGGCAACTGGACTAAGGGGGCAAAGGGGATGACTAAGCCACATATACTAAGCAGTTTAAAGTGCGGTACTGAAAGTAGCAGTTCATCAAAATTAGGCTGTGCATCAGATATAGGAACTAACTACAACAGTCGCAAAATTCTAATGCAAGCATGAGGGAGAAAGAAATGGGCGATATAGGAAGGATCAAGGGGGGTTTGCTTGCCTTGTTCGTCTACGACAAAGGGCTAGTCTTCAGGTGGGTAGATGTAACCGACATCAGCGTTAGTCTCGGGGTCTACCGGTAAGAAGATGGGGGAAGAAACAATAAATATCAACATAGATGCAAACACCAAGCATGACATGTCAAAGTAGGGTTTAGGCATGAGCTAACGCAGTGCTAACCGTCATAGACGGGTCGGGAAAATATCAGATGATATTTCCGGGGTGTGTGGCTAATACCGGTCAGATGAAAACGGTGAAAAAGTTCTGCTTTTGATATGCTAGGGACGCGTGAGAGACGAATAGACAACGTATCCAGGTTTGTCTCGTTTTAGTTATCAACTTTCCTGTTCAAAATATTTTCATGTGACTTACGGTTTAATTAATATTATATTTTAAAGTTTTATTCAAAATTCAGAAATTAAAATAGATTAATTTAATTCAATAAATGCAATTATGACATCGACAAGAGGTCAGCATGACATCATGTGTCAACAGTTGTGTTGACTGGTCAAACTGACCAGTGGGTCCTACGTGTCATTGACACAATTATTAATTAAGGTTTGATTAATACTAACAAGGTTAATTAATTAACAGATTAATTAATTATCAAAATTAGCCTTAATTAAGTTAAGTGATTAATTAACAAAATTATTTAATTGTTTTAATTGGCTATTAACAGATTAACTTAAAGAAGGGTGGGGCCCACGTGTCGCACACTACTTAATTTAATTAATTTAACAAATTTTAACTTATTTAGCTTACGGCTTAACTAACCTAATTAATCACTCTAATTAAGAACTATACTTATATTAGAGAGAATTACTTGAGGGTTTAATTAAGGCCACTAATTAATCATTGACTAAGCTTATTTAACTAGTTAAATAAATAATTCGTTACTTAATTTATTTATTAATTTTAGTTCTTATTACGTTTATGTTTTTTGTTATTTTGTTTAGGGGCATTGGGCCCCTGTTGTTAACATCACCCGAAAGGAGGGGGGGGGGGTTAGTGGGGGGCCTAATCCCCCACTAAACCAAATCGGAGACATGAGGGCTAGGCACGCACGACACACATAGGAGCCGACGGCCATGGCCAAGGGGCGTGCGGTGGGGTGGCCGGAGAGTGCGGCGACCGGAGGGGCGAGGCCAGCAAGGGGCGAGGTTGGCGCGGCGGTGAGCAGTGGGTTGGGACCGTAGTGGGGGCGGTGGGGGCACACAAGCACGGGCTCAGTGGCTCGCTGGAGTGCGGGGAAAACAGGAAGGATGAGAGAGGCCAGATCCCGGAGCTCACCACCGCATATAGGAAGACGTGGCTCGGGGATGCTCGATGCAGACCTGCGAGGGGGAGGACGGGGACGCGGTCGGCGGCGTGGTGACGAGGTGGTGGCCAGCGGGGCTGTGGCCGACGGGGCTGGCGAGGAGGCCGAGGGGGAGGAGGAGGCGACCGGTGGAGAGGAGGGCCAGAGGAGGCCGAGGAGGCCGGGGGAGGCGCCGGGGGTGTGGCGGCCGGCAGCGTGGTGGCCAGAGGTGGCTGACGGGGCGCAGGTGGCTTCGGCCTCCCCAGCCTCAATCTACTTTGGATCGGGAGGGAGAGGCAACAAGCGTGGGGGAGCTGGTGGGGGGTTGGTGGCTGTGGTGGCTTGGGCAAGTGGGGAACAAGGGGGCTGGCTCCCCTCGTGACTGGGTGTGCGTGGCGGCTGGGAGGAGGGAGTGAGGGAGGGTGAGCGCTGGGGGGGGGGTTGGCTGCTAGGCTTCCTGGGGTTTTATACCCCAGGGAGGAGTTGGGCCGGCCGGGGTGGGGTTGGCTAGGCATTTTAGTAATCTTATTCTACTCTTTACTGCATTTTAGTTTTAGAAAATATTGACCATTATTTATTTGCTACAACTTGAACATTTTAGTTTGGATATTCGGGAATTTCTGTTGTTTTACTTTGTTTTAAAGTTGAATTTTAATGGGGTTTGAACCAACGCGAGTTCAACAATAGTAATCACGGTGACGTGGCATGAGTAGCATAAGATTACTATAGCTTAATTACAGAGATCATTGTAGTAAAAGCTGAGGATGTCACACGTGTCCTCCTGCCGTCAGGGTCCTCGCAGTCCCAAGGGTCCAGGGAAGCCGCCGGAGTTAGCCTTGACCCACTCGTGCCCTCGTGCCGTCCTGTACTTAAGACACAATATATATCTCGTATCAGACCATGAACAATCCTTGCCTTTTGCTGAACTAGTGTCTTTATGTAATCGTATGCCATCCCCCTTTGCTTTCCTCCCAGTATTTGTATGGTTACTTTCTTTGTGCGCTCTGGTTTCCCGCCAACAACGTGCTGCCGCGATCGCTTTGAGGAACATGTCCTTAGCATTCTGCTGGCAAGGACATGCTGCCATCGAGTTTTTCCTTATCGGTCTTTGATGCCGCCGCGTGTTTTGCTGAGTAGGCTCAAAACAAAATAGGGGCGCTAAACCTTGGTTGCTAAGGGGAATGTTAAAAATTCAAGCTTTAACGAAAACCGACGGTCATATCGACTTATCTTTAGTTAAGACTTCTTCTCTATCTTGGCGTGTGTCTACCCACATTCGCCGTTCCCCCTTCCTCCATCGTGTTTTCTTCCCTTCTTGTTCCCCATCGCGTGCACAGTGTAAACCATCGCTGTTCTAGGAGGAAGAGAAGATTGAATAGAGAGGAAACGAAGGTACTTGGAGAAATGTTAGTCATGGGCGTGTTCTGCGGCAAGAGCTTGCCGGGCCAATGTAGGTGTTCATAACTTAGCCAGAAAAGAAGGTATCATAAATATGATCAATCGAACCTTCCTTCTTCTCCTTTTGGCCCAACAGTCCTGTAACGATCAGGACATTGGAAACGTTGGGGAACGGGACCTTGCTGTGGCTCGTTCGCCAGGGTCGCCGACCAATGGATTCGCTCTAGCGTTTGGTCTAGAATATTCCAACATGGGGCAAATGCAGGACCAAGACACACACGAGCTCATCAAAATTGGCGGCACAACCGTGATGCAGAGCTGACAACAGGTGGGGAAGGAGAAGAGAGTAAGGGTATCGCCATGTAACTTTCCCTTTTCCTTGGCCATCCAATCGTAGCCACGCCTCCCAGGGGTTAGGTGGGCTAGCTCGACGATTGTGATATGGATGGCGTCGTCGCCTAGTCCGCCACTTCCCGTGCCAAGGTCGTCATCATGGCCGCGTCGTCCGTGTCACACACAGCAACCATGACATCGATGGTCCTCTCTGCCATTGACACCACTTCAGTGGTGGCGCGTGGTAGGGCTCAGAGAGGAAGAGTCTCATGAAGTGACGATGTCCTTCTTCCTCGATGCTCCAGGCGGAGGGGATGCTGATGAAGATCGATGAAGCGCTTGTAATCTCGGGTTTGCGCAAACAACCCCCTACCTGATGCGCCAAAGATGTCGGGGCAGGTGTGCACTCGATCACCTATGGGACCATTGGCCCCATCGTGGTTCAGCGGGAAGATCGCGTTGCACAAAGAGCAGAAACTACGAGGCAACACGATGATGAAACTCGAGGTATTTACCTAGTTTCGGGCTGTTGAGAAGCGTAAAACCCTACTCCTGCTTTGGTGGATTGATTTGGGGAATACGGATCTCGCACAAGATTCTTCCTCGGCAAGGGTTGCCATGGAGAACTACTACGTGCGTACAAATGTTCTTGGGTCTGAATCCCCTCGGGTCTGAATCCTATGCTAGGTTGCCTTGGGCTTCCTTTTATAGCTCAAGGGGTGTCCACCGTGGCAAACAGACATGATTAGATAGTTAACAGTACTATCATAGCTAACTCTGACACTCAAGACAAAATGCCATAAATGCAACCTTAGGTGGCGAGCAGGGGTGCGTCCTCGACAAGCTCCTGCCACTGCTTAGCTGGCTATTGCTTGGTGTCTTGACACACCTCTAGACGGGTGTCAACTGGTCGTAATCTTTCTTTCTGCGTGTTGCCACATATCTAGCGAGAGCCACTTAGCCATCTGGGAGCTCAACACCTCATCGATCAGCGACTGGTGTGGCAATGTGGCAGAGCGGTGGCAGATTGGCTCGCGCTTGTCGGAGGGGTGACTTGCCGGGTCTTCTTGAGGGTGCATGTGCGTTGGTCCCCGGCAAGCACCGGGGGATCTTGGTGCATCTTGGGCCCGTCCTGGGCTGCTGTGTAGGTCTTGCCGGTGTCGTTGGACATTGGACGTTGCGTCTGTCGGGGTCTTGGTCTTCTTTATGATCTCCTTGATCTCCCGTAGAGTGGCTTCTCTGGCATGGGCCAGGTCTTGATGGAGCAGCAACATTCCCCGACAGCCTTAGGCCGCCGGGTCGGAGGCTTATCGTCTGTGCACAAGTCAGGGGGAAATAAATAGCCCTGTTTGTGTACCCCCACACACCATGAGTACTTTAGGGATAATCGCTTGTCTCAAAAAGGGAAACACTTATGGGTTCAAATTAAAACGTTGCGTTTGTATGCTTGGGATTTATGCGTGAGAAGTGATTATACTTGTTGCTCTAAGACTAAGGCTCTAGACCTTCCCTTTCAATGTGAATTTAATGATTATAAAACCTTGTCTTATTATGCTAATGGTATATGTGATTACTATAATGTGGAACAAATACAAGAATTTGGTGCTTTTAAGGGTGCATATGAAATTGCTTCTTTGATTGAAAAGTATGATGATATTCCTTCCAAATCTGAAAATTTTGCCATACTTATATGTTTCTAAGAGAACTACAAATACAATGTTGGTATTAATGAATTTATTGGAAGAATGACTACTACCTTGGAAGAGACTAATACTTACATGAATCTATGGAGGCAGAAATTGCTGAAACCGTGAGCTCATTGGATGAAGAAGATGAGGAGGAGAGTGAAGAACAAAAGGAGCAAGAGATGGTTAGCTACCCATGCCCACATTATAACGAGAGTAACTCTTCAACTCGTACATTGTTTAATTTCCCTTCGTGCTTACCGAAGGATAAATGCTATGATGATTGCTATGATCCCTTGGACTCGTTTGAAATATCCCTTTTTGACGAACCTGATGCTTGCTATGCTCGTGTCCATGATGCCAATATGAATTATGCTTATGGATATGAAGTTTTTGTAGTTACTTATGTTAAGCATGGAATTTTTGCTATTTCGCCCATACACTATAGTCCCATTATCTTTTTGAATTCTCCCAACTACACCATATCGGAGAAGTCTGCACTTATTAAGGATTATATTGATGGGTTGCGTTTCACCATTACACATGATGATTTGATGGATATAATATGCATGTGCTTGCTGCTCCTACTTGCAATTATTATGAGAGAGGAACCAAGTCTTCACCTCTCCATGTTTCCGATACGATAAAACTGCAATAAACTACTTATGCTATGTATTGACCTTTACTTGATGTGCATGGATTGTTCTTTTATGACATGCCAATGCATAGGAAGAATGTTATACTTTGTTGATACATAATATATATCATTTTGTGCTCACTAATAAATTACAAATCATTTTTAATTAAAATTGGCTTTGATATACCCTGGGATCCGGGTGGATAAATTACTTGAGCAGTATATGCCTACCTTAATGGCTTTAAAGAAAGTGCCGCCAAGGAGACAACCGAGAAGTTTTAGAGAGTCATTTATTTATGTTGTTTGATTTTAAAATATGTAAAAACAAAAAAATAAAATGGGGAACCTCAAACTTTTTCAAAAAAGAAAAGTGAAAGTGAGAAGGACGAGCACCTTTGAAGTGGGGGCTAGCCTTCAACTTTGTTCATGCCCATGGAAACTTTGTGAACTTGATTACAACAACTGTTAAAAAAATCCCCCTCTATAAATCAATTGTATTATAAAAATAATGTGCCAAGTACAACCTTTGGGATGATTTGGATAATAGTAGATTTGATCATGTGCAAAAATAAAAACTTTTACGTCCAGTGCAAAATTTATGTGATTTCAGTGGAACATCTTTTTGATCTATTTTTTGACACAACATTAGTATAAAAATTACCCAGGTCCTCCTAATTGTTCAAAAGTTTTTGAGTTATAGAAGTTTGGTAATTCTGGTGTCCATAAGAGGCTGTTTTATTTTAGAAATATTCTGTTTTTGCTTGCACAATTTGCTTGTTTTTATGATGCTATGGATTGTATCAAAGCGTATAAGCCATGGAGAAGTTAGAACACAATACCTTATGCAATGATTAAATATGAATCAATTTATAACATTACCCAAAGTTTTTGATTTTCCTATTATACTATCGGATCTCACGAGGTTTCTCTTAAGTTCTATGTGATTGAAGATTTGAAGTTTTGGGTGAGATATCGATATGCGGAGAATAAGAAGCAACTAGAACCTAAGCTTGGGGATGCCAAAGGCACCCCAAGGTAATATACAAGGAATACTCAAGCGTCTAGGCTTGGGGATGCCCCGGAAGGCATCCGCTCTTTCGTCTTCAACACTATTGGTATATCTTACTTGGAGCTATATTTTATTCATCACATAATATGTGTTTTGGTTGGAGCGTAATTTTATTTTGCTGTTCTCTATTAGATGTTATTCATAATCTTGTTTTTAGTATAAAGTTCCAAGAATTACCTTTTGGATCTTTAAATTGCTTGTTTGATATGTGTTGTGTAAAAATAGAAACATTGGCTGTAGCGTTTGATATTTCATATTTTTCACGAAACATCCAAAGTTTCTGAAATTTTTAGACAGTTCTACTATGTAAATTGTTTACCTAGTTATATTTTTTCAGAATTTTCTAAGTTAGAGAAGTATATGTTTCATCTGCATCTTTACAGACTGTCATGTTTTTCATAGATTGTTGTTATAATTGTTTTGCGTGCTTATGTTTGAATTATTGTTGAGCCCCATTGACTTATGAGCCTTAGAATTGTGATACCATACAGTAGGTAATCTTATATTATAATTATACAATAATGTTATAGTAGGATATGATAAGATTTGATGTTATATGAACTAACCTCTCTAATGAAAGCTCTGCTAAGTTTTGTGTGAATGAAGTTTTCGAAGATCGAGGAGGTGTTGATATGACAATAATAAGGAGAGAAAAGAGTTCAATCTTGGGGATTCCCAAGGCACCCAAGTAAATATTCAAGGACACTCAAGCATCTAAGCTTGGGGATGCCCAGGAAGGAATCCCATCTTTCTTCTTCAATAATTATCGGTATGTCTCGGGTTTTGTTTCGTTCACATGATATGCGTAAATTCTTGGAGCGTAATACATCTCTCTTGTATCTATAATTTTTATCTCTTTCATGCCAATTTTCTACAACTTTCATATACTTTTGGCAACATTTTATATTAATATTGGGGCTAACTTACTTATCTAGTGCCCAGTGCTAGTTCCTAATTGTTGAATGTTTTTTGTTTCATAGAACATCCATATGAAACAAAGTCCAAACATGATAAAAAATTTATGGAGAATTATTTTGGAATATATGTCATTTTTGAGAGTTCGAATCAACATCAACGGAGGCCCACGGCCTCCACTAGATACCAGGGCGCCACCCATACCCACTGGCGCGCGATGGTGGTTAGGGGCCACCACGTAAGTCAGTTGTGGCTCTACTTCGGGCACAAGAAAGAAAATTTATGGAAAAAATCATGTAAAAATTTCAGCCCTATCGTAGTATCTCCAGGAATTTAAGGGACGGTGAAGGGCCCGAAACCAAGAACGCGAAACACAAGAGAACAAAGAGGGAGATCCATTCTCGGAGGGGCTCCTGCCCCTCCGCCACCATGGAGGCCATGGACCAGTGGGGGAAATCTCCTCCCATTTAGTGGGAGGCGAACGAAGAATAAGGAGGGGGTCTATCTCCCCCTCTCTCCGGGTGGCGCTGGAGTGCCTTCGGGGCAAGAAGCGTGACGGCGATCCACATCAACAATCTTGTCACCTTCAACACCAACTCCCCCCTCTATATATGTATCAGGGTAACACCTCTTTTCCCGCTGCAACTCTGTACTTAAACATGGCGCTCAACAGCACACACTATTTCCCAATGATATGTGGCTATCCTATGATGTTTGAGTAGATCTGTTTTGTCCTATGGGCTAATTGGTGAAATTGCTATGATAGGTTTAATTTGCTTGTGGATATGTTGCTATCCTTTGGTGCCCATCATATGAGCGCACGTGTGGATCGCACCATAGGGTTAGTTGTATGTTGATAGGTCTATGCATTAGAGGGCAAGATTGATAGAATACTTCTTCCTAACATAGAAATTGATGCATACGGGATGGAAGGGGGACGAATATATATCTTAATGCTATGGTTGGGTTTTGCCTCAATATACGTTAGTAGTTGTGGGTGCTTGCTAATAGTTCCAATCATAAGTGCATAGAATTCCAAGTAATGGATGACATGCTAGCAGAGGCCTCTCCCACATCAAAACTTGCTATGGGGCTAGTAACGTAGTCAATTGTCTACACTACTATATTTATTATCTTGCAATTTATTTCTAGTTCTTTTCTCGCAAAGTACTCCTAGTTTTTTCTTGTTTTAGGTAAAGAAATGTTAAGTGTGCATAGAGTTGTATCGGTGGTCGATAGAACTTGAGGGAATATTTGTTCTACCTTTAGCCCCTCGTTGGGTCTCACACTCTTATTTATCAAGAAGGGCTACAAAAGATCCCCTATACTTGTGGGTTCAGAGCATCGTGTGCCTTTTATTATACTTTTAGCAATGCACTATGATGGTTTTGGAATGTCCATGGTTGATTTTTAAAATGCTCTTTGCACTACACTTATATTTTTTGAGTTGATTTATAGAATACTTTTTGTGCTTCACTTATATCATTTGAAGTTGGATGCCTATTTCTCTACATATAGAAAACTGTTATTTGTAGAATGATCTTTTTCTTCACTTATATTCATTAGATCATGGTCATTTGTAGAAATAATTAAACTCTCGTTCTTCACTTATATTTGTTTGAGAGTTAATAAACAGTGACAGTAATTTGCGTGGGTTATAAGTCTAGTCCAAAAATAATAGGTATTCAAGGAGTGATAACCAAAATATCATAATGCAAAAGGGTGTGAGTGCATCATTATTGATTTGTAGAAGTGTCAATATTAAGAGACGTTAAACCTCTTGTTCATCTAAAAAATTAAAAGGGCAATGTGATGATGTGTGAGAATTTCTATTCCTAGTTCAAATCCTAGTGTTGTTTCGAGTTGGAGTCGCGTGATGGTTAATTCCTCCCAACCCTCTCCCTCGGGGAATGCGAGTAGTACTTTGATTTGTGATAAAACTAATAAAACTTTGCAATAAGTATATGATTTATTTATGACTAATGTGACACCATGGATATACACACTCTCACCTCCATATATTTGCTAGACTCTTTGTTACCGTACATTTCCCATTCTCAGTTCGAGGATCGATGCAACTTTCGCCAGTGCATCCAAATCCCGTGACATGATACACTATGTTGCACGTAAGCCTCATTATATCTTCCTCAAAATAGCCACCATACCTACCTATCATGGCATTTACATAGCCATTCCAAGGTATATTGCGTTGCAACTTCCACTGTCACTTCATATGACTTGTACTTCCATTCTCATATTGCTTTGCATGATCATAAGATAGCTAGCATGATATTTCTATGTCTTGGACATTTTTGATATCTTTTGCTACACTAGATCATTGCACATAGGCATTCGTATAGAGTCATATCTTCCTATCAATTTCTCATACCAAGTTGTAAGTAAATAAAAGTGTGATGATCATCATTGTTAGAGCATTGTCCAAGTCAGCAAATAAAAATGGAGGAGGCCAAATGAGAGCACCATAAAAAAATGGGGGAGGCAAAAAAAGGAAAAAAGGCTCACCAAGAAAAAATATATAAAAAATAAACAAATAATTGAGAGGAAAACAGAGAAGGGACTTTGCTACTATCCTTTACCAACCTTGTGCCTAAAAGTGGCACCATGTTCTTCATATATAGAGTCTCCAGTTTTGTCACTTCCATATGCTAGTGTGAATAATTCATTATAGAACTTGGCTTGTATATTCCGATGGCGGGCGTCCTCAAATTCCCGAGGTCTTCATGAGAAAGCAAGTTGGATACACACCCACTTAGCTTCAGCCAAGCTTTCATACACTTATAGATCTAGTGCATCCGTTGCATGACAATCCCTACTCCTCGCATTGATATCTATTGATGGGCATCTCCATAGCTCATTGATAAGCTGAGTTGATGCGAGACTTCTTTCTCCTCTTTTACTCCTTTGAAACCTACCACCACATTATATTCCACCTATATGCTATGTCCATGGTTCACGCTCATGTTCGTGAAGAATAAAATGTTGATGCATATTGAAAAAGTACTATCCAATTGAGTGACTTGGGCATCGTGGTGCTTGACATTTGTATCAATGTGGTGAAGTTGGAGCCATGCTTTGCTAATATAATAAGATGAATGGTGGTAAACATTCTTTGATTATTGTATACTTTGAAAGATTGATGATTTTGTTGCTTGTGCTTATAAGTATTACTATGTTAATGTTTGTTATTCATCATTTCTCAATGAGCATACATGCAAAAGATTAAATATTGGGTAGCATGTCACATCAAAAATTCTGTTTTTATCATTTACCTACTCGAGAACGAGCAGGAATTAAGCTTGGGGGTGACTGATACGTCCCCAACATATCTATAATTTTTGATTATTCCATGCTATTATATTGTCATTCTAGGATCTTTTTGAGTAATTATTTACCAATTTATATTATTTTTGAGCAATAACCTATTGACCCATTGCCATTGCCAGTGGTAGTTCTTGTTTTTTGTGTGTTTTTAGTTTCACACAAATTCCATATCAAACAAAGTGCAAATGCGATAAAAATTTATGAAGTTTTTTTTGGAATATATGTGAATTTTTTAGTCGGAATCAACGCAATATGATGCTTGAGGGAGGCACAAGCAAACATGGTGCGGCCCAGTAGGCGCCCTAATGGCTTGTGCCCACCCCTTAAGTCGGTTGCAGCTCTCCTTCTTCCGCAAGAAAGACATTTTCACGATAAAAATCCCCTCAAAATTATAGCTCGATGAGTTATGGATCTCCGCATATTTAAGAAACGATGAAGGTCTAGAAAAGAGGTCACCAAAACAGGAGAGAAACAGAGAGAGAGAGAGAGAGGGAGAGGGAGAGTGAGAGTGAGAGTGAGAGGGAGAGGGAGAGGGAGAGGGAGAGGGGGAGGGGGAGGGAGAGGGAGAGGGGGAGGGAGAGGGAGAGGGGGAGGGGATGGGCGAGAGGGAGATGGAGAGAGAGAGAGGGAGAGAGGGAGAGAGAGAGGGAGAGGGAGAGAGAGAGAGAGAGAGAGAGGGAGCGAGAGAGGGAGAGGGAGAGGGAGGGAGGGAGAGAGAGAGAGAGAGAGATCCAATCTCGAAGGGGCTGCTGCCCTCCGATAGACATGGCAACCATGGACGAGAGGAGAAACCCTCCTCCCACGCAGGGAGGAGGCCAAGGAAGAAGAACAAGGAGGGGGCTCTGCCCCTCTCCCCAGTGGCACCGGAGTGCCGCCGGGGCAACCATCATGACGACGATCTACACCAAGAACTTCGCTGATCTCATCATCACTACCATCACCTTCCCTCATCTATCTAAAACGGTCCACTCTCCTGCATCCCGCTGTACCCCCTACTTGAACATGGTCCTTAATGCTATATATTATTATCCTATGATGTGTGTATATCCTATGATGTTTGAGTAGTTCCTTTTTGTCCTATGGGTTGATTGATGATCTTGATTGATTTGAGTTGTGTGGTTTATATTGGTGATATCCTAAGGTTCTTTCCATGGGGCGCACACATGAAATATTCACACTAGAGGGTTTGCAATATGTGCATGATTCGCTTATAGTGGGTGGCTATAGTGAGAAAAGATTATACCCAAGTAAAGGAGTTGTTTGCGTATGAGAGTAAAGGGGACTTGATGTTTAATGCTATGGTTGGGTTTTACCTTTATGATCTTTAGTAGTTGCGGATGCTTGCTAGAGTTCCAATCATAAGTGCATATGATACACTTAGAGAAAGTGTGTTAGCGTATGCCTTTCCCTGATATAAAACTGCAATATTGATTACCGGTCTAGTTATCAATTGCCTAGGACAATCTCGCAAATCCTATCACCACTTTTCCACACTCTCTATATTTACTTTATTGTTCTTTTATTAAAACAGTACATCACTTTTGTTTTCTTGCTCTTCATTTCCCAGCAAAACTATCTATTACACCTACTAAGTACTTCTAGTTTCATTCCCACAAAGTAGTTTCATACTTGTTCTAGATAAAGTAAGCGTTAGCGTGTGTAGAGTTGTATTGGTGGTTGATAGAACTTGAGAAAATATTAATTCTACCTTTAGCTCAGCATTGGGTTCGACACTCTTACCTATCGAAAAAGCTACAAACGATGCCCTACACTTGTGGTTTATCAAGTTGTACCGCCAAAGTCTCGCTAACCCTAAGTGGTGGCTTCAGGCGGTTGTACCGGCCCAGTATCTACCCACCACCAGACAAGCCTTTGGTTCGGTGTGGTACTTGAGTGTTTGCGGCTAGTTGTTCTAGTCATATCTTTTTGACCAGTACTACCGGTGTCTAGGGCGGTTGTACCACCCAAGACTTAGCCACCTCCTCGTACTTGGTCCTAGCGGTTGCACCGTGGAAACCAACGCCTCAATCATCGCTCAACGTGCTTCCTATATGTTTCAAAGTAGTGCTTGAGCGGTGGTTGAGTGGTTGTTCCGGTCCTATGCAGTGCCGGTACTACCGCCCCATCCATCAGTTGCATCGCTAGCTAGGGTTGGTGTTAAATAGCCTTGTGTCCCGGTTGTACCGGTGCACATAGCGCTTGTATCACTCCGTTGTAAAAATGGTTGTGATGGATGGAAATGGGGGGCACTATTTAAGGAGGTGGTACTTCCACCTACCACTCAACCTCTTGCCTCTCTATATCCACCATTAATGCACTTCAAGCTTCCTTGCTCAATCTCTCTCGCTAGCCACTCAAAATTGTTGATTTGCTAGGGATTGAAGAAGGAGATCTAGATCTACACTTCCACCTAAGGAAACTTGATTCCCCATACTTTCTTCTGTGAATTTTGTTACTCTTGGGTGTTTGAGCACCCTAGACGGAAGAGGTCACCTTGAAGCCACATTCCACTGTGGTGAAGCTTCGTGGTATCGTTGGGAACATCCAATTAAGTTGTGGTGATTGCGCCAACCTTGTTCGTAAAGGTTTGGTCGCCGCCTTCAAGTGCACCACTAATGGAAACAAAACATCTCACAATGTGTGAGGGCGTGAGGAGAATAGGTGGCCTTAGTGGCATATTGGGGAGCACTGAGCCTCCATACCACTCCAACGGAGACGTACTTCCCCTCAAAGGGAAGGAACTTCAATAACACATCTTTGTCTTCATCGATCCACTTGTGGTTACTTCTTACCTTTACTTTGTATTTATTACTTGCTTTTTCTTGTTGTTGTTAGCATCATATAGGCTGCTCACCAGTTTCATATCTAGACAAACTATATGTTGCTAAACCTAATTTGTTAAAGAAGTGCTAAAGATTGGTAGTTGCCTATTCACCCCCCTCTAGTCAACCATATCAATCCTTTCACCCTCTTTCATCTTCAGCACTATCGGTATATCTTACTTCGGGTTATACTTTTATTCATCAGACAATATGTGTTTTGCTTGGAGCGTCATTTTATTTGTTAGTGTTTGTTTACTATTATTTATAATCATGTTTTCAATAAAAATATCAAGAATGCCTTGAGGATGCTTGAATTGCATGTTTTATGTATGCCTATTAAAAACATAAAACTTTTGTTGTAGTTATTGAATTTATTTATTTTACTGTGACGCGGAAAGTTTCTGAAATTTTTAAAAAATATCGTCATACAAACTCTTTATCATTTACAAAATTTTCAGAATTTTTGAAGATACAAAACTACATTTTTGAAATTGATTGCTACATACTATTTTGTTTGGACAAATTGATGTCGTAGTTTTGTTATCTACTTATCCTAGAGTTTTTCATGGCTTACATTGGTAGAAATAAATTGTTGAAATGAGAGTATACAATATCTAATGTTTGTAAATTATTATGCAACTTGTTTTGGTAGTACATGAAGCGTTGATTTATTCTTATGTGTACTAACCTATCTCACGAGTTCTTTTCAAGTTTTATGTGGATGAAGTTTTTGAGACATTGGTGAAACCAGGATATGAGAGGAATTAAGCAGATGCAGAAACTCAAGCTTGGGGATGCCGAAGGCTCCCCAAGTCAATATTACAAGAAGTCTCAAGCATCTAAGCTTGGGGATGCTACGCATCCCACCTCTCTTCATCAACAAATATCGGTTAACCTATATTGATCCTAAGTTTTTATTTATTCACATGATTTGTGATATTCTTGGGGTGTATTTTTTGTTTTCTTTGTTGTTTGAAATAAATATAAGATTTGAAAGTCTTTATTGAGAGAGAGTCCTCACATAGCTACTAATTGTTTTGTCTACTCATTGATCTTCACTTATATCTTTTGAGAGTGGTTTGATGTTTACTCTTGTGCTTCACTTATATCCTAAGAGTAAATTTTGAATGAGTTGAATATATTCAATCTGAAATTACCAATATGCTTTATGCTTAGTAGTAGTTTCACATTTGGTTTCGAAAGTAAAATCTATTGAAGTTTGGCAATCATAATATTGGTCGTACAAGAAATTCATGAATGACTAGTATAAGGAAGAGAACTTCACTGGTACTGTAAGGTCCTATACAAACGGATTTTAACCCCTTTGCATGTCGCAGTTCCAAACTATCGCCTTGCCTATGTGGGCGATAGGGGGGCATACCGCACGACAGTGAAACATTGTCTGTGATGGGGCTAGCGCGTGCTGATGGTTCACCTAAAGTAAGCATATGTGAAGTCGTAGCCTATCCCACATGTCACTTTTTGTCATTACGTTTGTGATCGACCGCACATCTGAGACAATACCACACATACATTTTTGTCCGAAATATGGATATCACAAACATTTAATCTCATGACCTGTTTGTGATAGGTACATTATGACACACAATCCGAAACTTTAAACTGTGTGCGGTGGCTCTACTATCACCAGTGTGCCAATTTAATAATCATGTGCGATAGTTATTCCGATCACGCACGCGGTTTGTATGTCAACCATCTTCATATTGTCCTACATTACGCATGCACGCATGTTTGAAACCATTTGTGACATTGCCGCCAATCGCACACGCTTATGACGTGCAAATGCATGTGTGACATTGCGCACATCCCACACATGCAAAATATGTTACCATGTGTTGTAAAGCTGATAATCACACACGTTATTGTACAAACAATCGTGTGTAATATATGACATCATTGTATTCAGTTTATTCATTCTAACTGTATGCACTATAATTTATTACCTAATAGCTTGTTTTTGTTAGTTTATTATTCAAATTGGAATTTTCAAAAGTTTAATTATGAAATGTGGATTTCACATCCATCAATACATACCCTAATAACAATGCTTCAACAAGCAATGCATAAATCAAAATCTTAGTATATGTTCGATAGTTACATAGTTCGGCAGAGGATTAAATATGATGAACCACAATATATAGTACTAGAGGCGGTAAAGGTGAAAAGAGAATTGTAAATCCTTTTGGCCGTCGATGGTGTTGAAGAAGCGAAATACCCATAATGTGCCCTCCTCCATACCAAAGGTATGCACAACTTTTTTTCAACCCCTTGTGATGATCGCCTATCCATCCTTCACCGCCTTCAGGAAGACCTGTATACCATTATCATGGTAGCATGAATTATATACTATAACCTTCGTTGCCTCCACTCCGGTACGGTAGTTTGCAAGGTAATCTTGAGTAAATTCCTACAGAAACCTTTGAAAAGAGACAACTTTCAGGTATTCATGTCTAATAGACTAACTTGTTCTAGATAGGAATAGAAGGGGATAAAGTGTAAATAAAGAGTTTAATTCTAATCATCTGTCTCTTCCGCCTATTTTTTTCTTAGTTTCCTCACTTGATGCTTGTTCATGTTTATCTTATTGCCCCATGTGCAAAGGGGGTCGAAGTGTGGATTAGTACCACTGGCATATGTACCTACAAGAAACAAATAAATGTTAGAACCTAAGCTGCAATTTCACAAATGATGTAAAATACTATTAGACAATTGGATGTGACTAACCTCGATGGTAAATAATAGCATCGCACATTGTAGCCCTACATAAGTACATAGAAAGGCATGTTAAATACAACAGGGTTAACATCCACCAAAAATAGCAAATGCTAATTAAACGAAAGTATCTCCGGTGATATTTTCATTGCGAGAGTAGCACGGTAGCAAAGGGACAACGAAAAAGTAGTGGATATAACTATTCTCTACAATAGGCATTATAAGTTTGTAACTGGCATTGGTGTGATTAAACTGGACAGATCATACTTGAACAATAGTGTGCATTACTAAAATAAATAATGGACATATTAACTATAGAGTACGAACAACCTAACATAGTCATTAAAACTTGTACAAGTGAAACTGAAATTCACACGGTTAAACATTGCAAGCCAGGTGGTGTTAGAGCATAAAATGTCCTAGTTGTCTAGAAAAAGGTAGGGAAAATAGCTAAGATGTGTTAGGCGTGTTTACTACAACAAGCTTAACACATCAACCATAAAAAACATACCCATTGTACCTGGTATTGGTAAAATTGAACTGGACAATTCATACTTGGTAATCTCAAGGGGTAGTTGCTGGGGCACTTCATCTCGGTCAGAGCCCGCCCAAAGTCGACGGCGAGGTGTTCCTATGGGTTGAAGGGTGGATCAGTACAGCTAAAATATGTACCTATAAGCAACATGTAAATGTTGGAAGAACTACAATTGCACAAATGATGTAAAATACTACAAAACAGTAGTATGTGACTAACCTCGATGGTAAACAACATTATTGTGCACTATGACCCTGCGTAAGTACATGAAAAGAAGCGTTAACTACAACAGGGTTAACATCCACCAAAAATATTAAATGGTAATTAAAGGACAACATCTCTAGTGGTGTGTTCGTTGCAAAGAGTAGCACTGTACCAAATGGACAACGTAAAAAATGGATATAACTATTCACTAGAGTAGGCTTAACATCAACCTAGCATAGGCATTGTAAGTTTATAACTAATATTGGAGAAATTGAACTGGATAGTTCATACTTGAGCAACATAATGCACATAACCAAAATAAACAACATGGTGTTAACTATAGAGTAAACACAACCTAACATAGCGGTGAAAACTTTTACCGGTGAAACTGCAATTGACACTGTTAAATATTGCAACTACTATTGGTAAAATTAAAATGGAGAGTTCATACATGGTAAATCCCAAGAGGTGGTTTCTCGGGCATTTCATCTTGGCTAGAGCCCGTCCAAAGTCGGCGACGAGGTGTTCCTGCGGGTCGAAGCATGGATTAGTACCACTAACATATGTACGTGTACAAGCAACAAGTAAATGTTAGAAGCACGGGACACTTCATCTCGGCCAAAGCTCGCACCAAGTTGGCGACGTCGATGATAAGGTGTTCCTCCGGGTCGACCCGTACAATGGCCACTGCGCCATCAACCACCATGAGCTCCGCGATCTCCGTGTGATATGTGGTTAGCATTACACGGGGATGATCGACGATAGAGGGTGGAGATCTGGAGGCATAAGGGTGGTTCGCAGGTTCCTTCTAAGCAATCGGGCCAAGGCGGTGATGGAGATCGGTGGTTACTTCACTAGATCGATGAGGGTGGGGCAGAACGTATATGTGGTTGCGTCAGTGGCGGTTTGGGTTGCAGGGAAAGGGGGGATGGGGTAGGGGGTAGGGGGAAATGTGATGGGTGGGTATGGGGTGGGAGGAATAACTTCTAAAATCGCGAGCCTACTGAATATTTCTCTGCTAAACTCAAACGTTACATGGGGGAAACATGCAACACACATGAAGTGCATCAAATATCCATGTGCGAGAAAAGAGAAAATTGGTGATCCCGCATTGGAAAAATTGTACTCTCGATGAACGTACTTAAATTTGAGATCATAATTTGCTCTCAAACTACTAGTATGGGTAAGTAACAAACTTGGACGCTCATAATTAATTAAACAAACATTCAGGCGACACACACATACTACTTCTCCGAGGCTGGCCAAACGCCCTCGCTCTCAGCCTTATCAACGGCAGCCCACACCGTGCTTGGATCTCCACACATCCCTCGTCAATGGCTTTGGTAGCTACCGCTGTGACCCCAGTGGCAGATGGAGGCATCGGGCCATGCCAACCAGAGGCTGCCGTTCTCCTTCTCGGCCATGCTCGTGGCAACCCACCATGGTTGGATTTCCACCCATCTCTCCTTAGTAGCGCGTGAGACCGCTTCTTTCTTAGCGCGGATGGACTCTCTTTTCTTGCGTGTTTTTTTCTTTTTCCGCTTGGCACATTCGGCTTTTTAGTCCGCTTCATCCTTCGCCCATTCGGTGTAGGCAGCTTCAGAGTCCACCACGTTGGTGTGCGGCCGTGGGTGGCAGAGAGCTCTGCTCGACGGGATGCCATCACCTCCTTACTAGTTAGTGTGCAGTCGCGGGCTGCGTTGAATTCGGCATGGAGGGATTCCATTGCTTCCTTACCAGTTAGTGTGTGGCGCAGTGGCATGATCGACGGGTGGAGATAGCTCTAGAACCTGGCCAGAAAGCCGTATAGTATGGTGGTTGTTTTTAAGGCACTCGATATCGATATATATGATACCGCAGTCCGTGCTTTGGCTACTTAATTTGCCATGGCACGCCCTGGCTGTGCTTGCAAGCATGCATCTTGCTAGTGCATGCGTGGTCACCAAGAACTTGCACGGTCGTCGAGAACCTGAGCCTTCGTCATTGCGTGCTGCTAGACGCGAGGTCTCGTCGACACACGAGGCACAGTCACATTGCCAAAGCACTTAAGTGGTCATGCAACTACCACTGCAAATAACATCAGAGAGGCAAAGCTCTTGCATGCATTGCTCGACATTAAAAACGAGCTCGCACGCATACATGCCTTCTCTCTCTCATGCTATCGAACATTTTGCAAATGTTCGTTATATGAAACCATTTGCAATTAAAATTATATTTTTGGAAAACTGATAAAATCAGATAGTACATGGTACTTTGCTTGATGTTCAAATATTTTCCACAACATACTGGTGTCATATAACGACACCATGCTAGGTATCATGTTTTCAGGCGTGTTTTCCTTTTTCTAGAGTTAAAAACCAAATAATGGCCATATGTGATTACGTGTTACCACACATATTCTTTAATTGCTAGGTATCATGTTTTTCGGGCGTGTTTTCCTTTTTTCTAGAGTTAAAAAGCAAATAAATGGCCATATGTGATTACGTGTTACCACACATATTTGTTTTTATTAATTTCCCTGTGGATTACAGTAAAAGTTATTTAATGTCATGATTATGATTTTTCGAACCTTTGTTTTGCACATTTTCATATACAGAATGTTCAAACTTGACATATGAGAAGTAAACGCCTAGAGATTCCACATAAAAGCCTAAATATAGTAAACGAGCCTAGAAAAATGTCAAATTTGAATAGTGTGCATTGTAGTGGGTATGTTGACCGTACAAAATAAATCAAGGATAAAGGACCAAGGAAATATGGGTTCCTCTTCAAAACATGGCGATATCCCTCCTAAACCATGAAACTTCATATGTGATGGTTTGATATATGAAGAGTGTCTATGATCACATTGGCCAAACCTTCTCAAATATTTAAAACATTATATTATGGTCGTGACAGGGCACCACACAAGGTATCATGTTTTTAGGCATGTTTTCCATTTTCTAGAGTTAAAAATCCAATAAACAACACATCTGTTGCTGCCTCTGCCCACACATAACATTTAAAATTATATTAATTTCCTGTAAAATAGATGAAATGTTATTTAATACTATAATTATGATTTTTAGAACCCTTTTTACATTTTCCATGTATAGATTGTCCGAAATTGAATTGTAAGCAGTAAATGCCCAGAAAAGTGCACACAAAAGCATAAATATAGTAAACAAGCCTGAAAAAATGTCAAATTAGAACACGTGCATTGTAGTGAGTATGTTGATCGTAGAAAATAAATCAAAGAGAAAGGACAAAGGAAATATGGGTTCCCCTTCAAAACATTTCAATTTCCCTTCCCTAAACCATGAAACTTTATAGGCAATGGTTCGATATATGAAGGGTGTGTATGACGACATTATCCAAACCTCCTCAAATATTTACCACATCATATTGAGGTCATGCCAAGGGACCACATGATATATCATGTTTTTCAGGCATGTTTTCCATTTTTCTAGAGTTAAAAAACCAATAAATGACACATCTGTGGTTGCCTCTTCCCATACATATCCTTTAAAACTTAATCAATTTATGGTAAAATACATGAAAAGTTATCCAATGACACAATTATGATATTTTGAACCATTTTTGAACACCTTTTCATGTATAGAACGTTTGAACTCGAATTATAAGCAGTAATTGCCTAGGAAGTGCACATCAAAGCCTAAATATAGTAAACAAGCCCAAAAATGTCAAATTTGGACACTGTGCATTCTAGTGGGTATGCTGATCATAGAAAATAAATCATGGAGAAACGACCAAAGAACTATTGGTTTCCGTTCAAACTTTGTGATTTGTTTTCATAGACGGTTACTTTGTGAATGTCGTGTGCCTTCTAGAACATCGTCTATTTAACCTATTGTGCATTGCATTTTTATTGTCGAGAACCCAAACCACGAGGATCATGCATGCGCACCATAGGATGCACCACGATCGAACAAGAATCCACACCTCTCCCATCACACCTGTATATTGTAGTTTGGCTTTTAATTCGTAGATGCACTAAATTAACGATGAAGGAATTTTGGATTATGGTATAGTTTGATTGAGATATATATGATAATGTTATTAATTACACATGGTTCCTCTTTACGAACTGTTCCTACGTAGACCCTCACCCCGGCCCTCCCCCCTTCGTCCTCATTCGCACTGCTATATAGTTGCTCATTCTTGACCCCCGTCCATCCAATTCTTCGAGCTTGACGATGACTGTTGTAGTCGGCTGCTGCCGACAAATGCCACCGCATTTTGTTTCGTCCCCTCGCCGACGCCTATCGGCACCAACTTTCTCGATGCTGCTCGATTGGGGATTTCTGTGAAATTTTCTGCGGGATTATGCCATGTTTTTTCTAATGGAAAACCAGGTAATTAATTTTTTGAAATATTTGAGCATCTCTTATCGCACTTCGTATGTCCCTGTTAATCACACAAAGGAAATATATGCCAATGCATTTTTCTTGCATATAATTCGAGGGTTTTCATTCGGAGTGTCCACAATGCAAGCGCAAATCAGGCAAGTGTGGTGGAGGCATCCAGACTAACAAGAATTTCTATCTCACCATACCATGCGACTTCACGGGGTGCACGTATGTTCATTCTCACCCTACCATGGTTGGCATGGCCTATTATTATGAGCATGTACTATACATTACCAAATTTGGATAAAAGGTGTCACATGCAACATAGACGTCAAAGATGATTTATTTTTCTTTGAAATTAGGGAAATTTATGTTGTACTGTTCTTTCAATTACCCTCATATTTGCATGTCTTCTTGGTTACATTATCTGTTTCACTATATGTTTTTGTACTTTGATTTCACCTATTGTATGTATCTCAATTCCTTCCATATTTGCTTTGTTGCTTTATTATATGTAACGATCTTACCGTTTCCTGCAATACATCCCCTGCTTTGCTAGAACTCGTGTACACAAAAATCTTGGTCTTTACTTAGTTGATGGTTCCATTGATGTCATATTGACCATGAACCATAGATGTAGAATGTAAGTATGGATAAAAAATGATAATGTTGATCGCCCCTACTTTGATGCCTGTCTTTGGATAAAATTATATCAGTTTTATGAACTTAAAGTTGACAGTAAAATTCTAGAGCATACACCAAAGCCTGGTTTTAACATGTATGTTTACTTAAACAATGACATCATGCGACCAGATTTGATCCAGGTTAGTGTTCTTTCAACTTTGTTTCCTAGCCAGCAACTAATTGAGATTTCCTTTTCTCACTTTATTTCCTAGCGAGCAGCAACTTCTAATTACCAATGTATGCCCACTATTCTTTTGCCTTGTTCTACATAAATAATCACTTTCAACTTTTTACGCATGATATGTTTGATGCATAGCTAAAATTCTATATGTTAGTCACCATACCTAATTTCACTAGAAATACTTCGAGCATGGCATAAAATGTGTTCATAAACTACAAGTAGAATGTTTGAACACTGGATTTGGGAGGAGAACGAATGTGCCACTAGTGCACACATTGAACAGGACCAACTGTGTCCACAAAATGCTGGTATAAAAATATTATTTTTATGTTGTTGTTCATAAGCTATAGATAGCTTCAATGTAGGTCACAATGGGTTTTTGTTCTTGAGTGCAATGAAACTTATGTGCTGCAGCTGTTGCTGAATGTATTCCCCGATGTGGTCCTATCATACTTGTGCGTGTTAGGAATTCCAAAGTGATTACAAGGTACTGCATTTCTCGCACAAATGGAACCATTCAAATTAATAGGTCCTCTGTTGTCTTGTCAATGCATCCACATTTTCAAATTGGTGATACTGTTATACTTATGCTCTATGAAGGCAGTGAAGGGATCTTCCTTTTCATTCACGAGAAGTCGAAATGCCGTGATCAAGCTGCTTCGAGTGTATAGTTGTGGTTGCTGGCTCCGCGCTTCATAGAATGAACTGTTTTTACTATCTTAAGTATGTAGATATGGATCATATGGTTGTCAAGATTATTAAGTTCGGATTTATTAAGTAGCATGTTAACCTGTGTATACTAAAATGGTGTTTCTTAAGTTCTTAATTTTTCATGGAAAATATTAGTATATCACACAGTTCATTCAGTTTAAGCGTTTGCCGATTAGAGTATATGATATGCATGTATTTCCAAGTGGTTATCAACGCTGATTTCGAGAAGGCATTTTTCATATTAATTATTCACATTCCAAAATGATATAATATATAGGTAAGCTAGCACATACTACTGACACATTTAACATGCATAAACAATTCAATCGAGCATTTACATGCTCAAATTGGTCTAGTGCCTAATTGGCGGAGTAATTTGCAAACCAATAGCTCGCTAATTTACATTAATATAATATATAGGAACTACGCGTGCACAAAAGTTCTATTTCCCCTAACACCGACCCAACACACACAACTGGCATTGCCCATCATGTCGTTCCTTGGCTCGGGAGGACAGGAAGTCGCCAAGTCGGTGACCTACACCTTGATCGACCAAGGACGGGGTAGCCTCGACATTGGTGACCGCCGGTATTGCCTTGGGCACAGATCTCACCAGGACTGCCACATTTGCCAGGTCTTCGTACATAATCCCAGCGGTCGACGAGACCTCTATCACTAGTGCTGCAACCACGGCTCCAGACCTACCCTAGCGTTCAGAGCCGCATCCTCCTCCATCTCGAACATAAGCCCTCGCCTCGTGTGGCGACCACTACCGCAGTTGTCCTTGGAGCGTCGTGGTTCCTGCTCCACCGCCGACACCACCCAAGACACTCTCCATCGAGCCTACAATCCCTCTGGAGATCCCTAGCTTGATTGTGTCGTGATTCCTGCCGCCTCTGGGTGTTGCTAGAAGAGGTGGCGACATGGCTATCAACCCTCAAGTCAAGCATCACGCGGACAACCTCGATTCTGTCATGTCCCAACTCCATCTTATCGTTGAACATTGGGAGGTTGACAGTATGTGTGGCAACTAGCCATGGGATCAGTGGCTCGCTGCTACCGGCCATCGCCGTGGTTATTTATAACTAGCTGTTGCTAAGGGGATTGAGAATTTTACAATTTACCGATGTGGCTAGCGCTTGCGCTTGCACGGGAAGCATTGGCTGGAGGGCGGGAAGACTAAATGGAGGCCATGAGCGATGACAAGACACCATTGGTGAGGGTATAGGTGCAGCGACGGGTTGCGAGTCATGGTACACAGTTGTTCCTTTACACCCGTGTTTGGTTGCGTGACTCATCGGAGGCGGTTCGTATTTTACACCCGTTTGTGATATATCTATTATGCATGGCACACAGTTTGCAGGACATGCGTATGACGTAATTAACTTATGCACTGGGGCATTGGGCCGGTTTTCGAGTAGCACACATCTTGTTGCATCAATCGTGCACGCTCTTTTATTACTATCACCCATGCTTATTTTACTTCCACTGTCTACCTGTCAGATCACACAATACCCATCATTTCCACATTTTTGGATTCTTTCAGTGCACACATAACCGCACACGAAAAAAATGTAACAACGATATGCAACCATGTATAGGGACATAAATAAATATTATCACTCTTTTCTCTCCATCATCTCTTTCCCCTCTCGCAGCCCCAAAAATCTGGCCTTCTTCTCCCTACTGTCCTCGTCTCCACAAAATCATCAACATTACACATGTCATCAAAATATGGAACCCCCCTCCAACACGGAAGGTGCGAGATTGACATTGCTCATATGCACATAGAAGCCCATGGCCGCGGTATATGCTCATGAGGGTGCGGAGGCCTTTGTGGCAAGCACGGAATAGATGGAGGTTGCAGCAGATCTGTTGCGGGAAAGCGCGGTTCTGTGCATGGAACACGCGGTTTTGTCCTTTGCAAGGGCAACAAACTCCAATGAGGTCCTCGTTGCCTTGGCGGCTCACGCAGATTTGGCCGCGGCACGAGCAGCAAAATCGTGAGAGTCTACTATTGCTCTAGGAGAGCACACATCTTATGGCTATGATGTTTATGACTGCTAGAAAAATATCCATCATGGTAGCGTTGCACACTCGCGTTTGGCTGTGGATGGGATTTTCCATGAGAGAGGATCTACTATCACGGAGCAGGAGCAAAGGAATGCCCAGTGTCGGTGTCAACACTGGCAGATCTTAGGTAGGGGGTCCCGAGCTGTGGACCTTGGCTCGATGGGTTGCAGGGGACGAAGGAGATAGTATTTACCTAGGTTTGGGCCCTCTTGAGGAGGTAAAATCCTACATCCTGCTTGATTATAATGATGGTGTATGAGGATTACACAGTTGATCTACCTCGAGATCGTATGAGCCTAAACCCTAGATGAATCAACTTGCCCATGCGGATGAAACTCTCTGGTTTATATAGACACCAGGGGTCCCTAGGGTTACATATAACCAACCTCGAGTCGGGGGCAGAGGCACCGAACTAAACTACTAAACTCGGATGATATACAAGTCTTCAGAGATTTCCTTCTTGAAATACGAAGTTGTCATGCAGTCCGGTCTTCAATAATACGGCCCATATGGTCGGCCTCTAAGAGATGGGCCGACCATCCGAGGACCCCTTGGTCGACGACTCCCTCAGTAGCCCCCAAACTTGCACCCAACACCGTTGTACATGGTCTTCGATAGCTCCTTGCGTCCGGAGTGATCGGCTTGCAAGGCGAGTTCCTCCATCCCCTCTAATTTGTAGAATGATGATCCAGTCACTAACTAGTTCTCTACTATCGAAGCGTTGCGGGGCCCACGACCTCCAACATTTCCCCTTGAGAATCAATAGCAACACTCGATTCCTGTCTGCATTAATGAAGACAAGCGGTCTAGTAGTCCCTCATGGAACCAGTTCCTGTAATGGGAAAAACTCTTTTTATAAACAGATCAAATCCATCCTTGGATGACCATCACCCTTTAGGCACCACCAAGAAAACCCTAAAGCTCTAGCGCTCAGAGCCATGGTGGGTTCCTCCTCATGACCCTTTCACCCCCTCCCGGGAGATTTGGCAACCTATTCCATTTCCCTGCTCCAGTTGCACAACCTTGAAGTACAAGGATATATTCCCACGTCGGATCTTGCACCCACTCGTGCTGGATTGACGTCCGCTAACAGCGAGGCCTTCACACATAATTTCCCTACCCTACAAAAGGGTGAACGGATCTGCTTTGTTTCTTTCCTGTTGCGAGGCCTGGGCTCTTCGGTCCACCCCTTGTTGAGGGGCATACTGTAGTTCTACAAGCTTCAGATCCATAATCTCACCCTCGCTCAATCCTTCACATCTCAGGTTTCGTAGCCCTGTGCGAGATGTTGTTGGGCTGCAAGCCCCACTTCGACCTATGGAGAAAATACTTCTGCCTCATTCCCTGAACTAGGGTAACATCAATTCGGGAAGTGGGCGGAGCCGAAGTGTGGCGTATAGTCGGAACCGGATACCCAGTTGGGACTCCAAAGAAGGAAACCAATGAGTGGTCTTCGGAATGGTTTTATATTGAGAACATTCCTTTTTAGCCCAGTTCAGAGGGGTCTTCCCGAATACTCCGAGGTCTCCTTAAAGAAGCAGTTCAGCTCGCGGCCGGTCAGTTGTATCGCCCTCGGTTCAATCGTACGCTAATCATACACGCAAATGCGTACGATCAGACCCGAAGGACTCACGGGAAGATATCACAACACAACTCTAGACACAAATAAAACAATATCAGCTTCATATTACAAGCCAGGGGCCTCGAGGGCTAGAATACGGAAGCTCAATAAACACACGAGTCAGCGGAAGCAACAATATCTGAGTACAGATATAAAACATGGGGTGCCTTAGAGAAGGCTAGCACAAAAGATACAACGATCGAACAAGGCGAGGCCTCCTGCCTGGGAGCCTCCTAACTACTCCTGATCATCAGCGGCCTCCATGTAGTAGTAGGCACCGCCGGTGTAGCAGTCGTCGTCGGCGGGGACCTCCATCTCCTGCGCTCCATCATCTGGTCGCGGCAAACGGATCGAGGGGACAAGGGGGTAGCAAAGTAGCGATGAGTACTCATCCAAAGTACTCGCAAGTCTTACATCAGAACTATTCTAAGTATGTATCAGTATCAAAGAAGGTGTTTATATGTGGACTGACAGCAACAATGCGAGAATAGAGAGAGAAGGCCTAGTCCCATCAAAGACTAGCATCTTCAGGGTCTTGCAGCAATAGACGAGAGTAGAATAGGTGTAACACAAATTAATAGTCATATTGTTTCAGCAATACTAAAATGAGGTCACGCCCAAAGATACTCCCTCGACTCCCTGCGAGGAAGCAATCCCGAGGCAACTACTTCCAGTTAAGTAACAATTATAGTTGTATAAGATCAGGGCACAACTCCAAGTCATCCTGTAACCGTGGACACGGCTATTCGAATAGTTAATTTTCATCCCTGCAGGGGTGCACCACATGTCCTGTCACGCTCGATAACACTCTGGCCAGACACACTTTTCTCGGTTATGCCCGGCCTCGGAATATCGACACGTCACAGCCCCACCTAAGACTAATCAGAGAGGCCAGCCCGCCGCTCTAAATCCTAAGCGCAAAGGGTTCATGGGCCCAGTTCCCCTCCGCACTCTTGCACGATGCGTGGGTTGCCGACGTCAGTCCTAGCATCCCTTAATCACAAGCGCGATGCATCTCGGGACCACTCGGGCGAGCGCCACTACGTTGCTGACATCTGAAAAGCTTCGGCTGATACCGCGATGTCGAGTACCCATAATTCTTCCCGCGTAGCCGGTTAGTGCGAAAAGGTCTCCGACAAACCCAGATCAAATACTCAAATCCATTAACATTTTAAGTAGGCCATCGACACAATCTCGCGGGAATCCACCCGTCTTAACAACTAATCACCAATGATCCCAGTAACATGGTCGAGTAGCTTTGTGGTTGTAACATCGGGGGGAATCCGAGGTATCACCCTCGTTGGATTCCGGACGATGTATCCGTCAAGGTGGGCTTAGAGGAATCACCCTCGGGGGTCCAACACTTGAGTGGTTGCACGACAGAGGCGTCATCAGGAATGGTGAAAGAGGAATCACCGTCGATAACCACGACCGACTAGCTATACTACAGAGATATCATCAAGAGTACTTAGCGAGGTGTCACCCTCGGTACCCGATAGTATCTCTGTAGCGTCGTACAACTAAGGGGGGTGTATGTGATGTGTCGGGTCTGGCTCGTCGATCAGGGATCGAGATTTGAAAACAAGCGGGGCAACTGGACTACGGGGTCAGAGGGGATGACTGCTCCACCTATACTAAGCATATTAAAGGTACAAGACTGAAAGTAGCAGTTCATCAAAAAAATAGGCTATGCATCGGATATAGGAGGTAACTACAACAGTTGCAAAATACTAATGCAAGCAGTAGGAAGAAAGACATAGGCGACATCGGAATGATCAAGGGGGGTTTGCTTGTCTTGCTGCTCTGCGGCAAAGGACTGATCGGCAGGGTCGTAGACGTACCCGACAGCAGCGTCAGTCTCAGGGTCTGCCGGTAAGAAGAGGGGGAAGAAACAATAAATAATAGCAACGGTGCAACACAATGCATGACATGGCAAGATGCAGGCTAGACATGAGCTAACGCAGCAACATCCGTCATAGACGGGTCGGAAGAATACCTGACGATATTTTCCGGGTGTCTGGCTACTACCGGCCAGACTGAAAACGATGGAAATGTTCCATGTTTGCTATGCTAGGGACGCGTGACACACGAATGGACCGTGTATCCGGGTTCGTCTCGTTCTGGTGATCAACTTTCATGTTGAAAATATTTTGATCTGACTTACGGTTTAATTAATATTAATTTTTAAATTTTTATTCAATAATTAGGAATTAAAAACAGATTTAAATAATTTAATAAAATGCTATTATGACATCAGCATGATGTCATGCTGACATCAGCAGTTGACTGGTCAACTGACCGGTGGGTCCCGAACGTCATAGACACAAGTTTTTAATTAAGATTAAATAGTAATTAATCCGATTAATTTAGTGGGGGACCCACGTGTCATACTCTAATTATTTTAGTTACCCAAATAATTAATTAAATAATATATCTATTTATTTATTTAATAAAAACATTATTTTGATATTTATATTTTCATTTTCACTTTTTCTCAAAAGAGGGTGTGGGGCCTCCCTGTCATAGACAGCGGGGTGAGTTGGCCCACCGGTAAGTGGCTTTAGGCTACATACCCATATTTACGCAAATAAAACATACATACATACATACATATGTGCATCTCATACATACAAGATACGTACGGCATCTAATACATACATACATACATACGCAATACGTCATTTATTTTTATTTCTCTTCTCATCTCACAACTCCAACCTTTGTGTTAACAGTGGCTCAACATCACAAAGAGAGAGATACATCTCCAAGACCGCCTACTCGATCCTAATGGCGTCGGAACGGAGCGCCATTTGCCGGAACGGAACCGGGACGACGCGAGGAAGGAGACGGTGGGAGGAGCCCGAAGAGGGGCTCACCGATGTTGACGAGAGGGCCCAGTGAAGCCGGAGTTCTCGGGAGGCGGAGGTGACGGCGAGGAGGAGGACGAGCCGGTGACGGTTGTGGCACGGTTTCGGTGAGGACGTGCCTGCGAGGGGAGCCGGTCGGAGGGTCACCGAAAGGGGCCCCGATGGGGAGGGCCCCCCGGGGATGGAGCCGCCGAAGGGTAGGGGCTCGGCCGGCGCGGGGGTGGGAGGCGACGGGAGATGGGGTGGTCGGCTGGCGGGGCTCCGGGGGTGGGGCTGGTCGGCGGGAGTGGGGGAAGGAAGGTCGACGGGGGGGGGGGGTCGGTCGCTGGGAGGCTGTGGGGGTGGCTGGCCGACGGGAGGAACGAGTGGTAGGGGGCCCGACGAGAGTTTGGGGATGTTCGGTGCGTGGGTCTCGGGGGTAGCGGGGGGGGGGGGGCTCGAGAGATCGGGATGGTGGGGTGGTTGGATCGAGGGGAGGGAGCCCTCGGTCTCGGAGGTTGGTGAAGGGAGTACCGAGCGAGAGGGAGAGAGAGGGTGTCGGTCGTGGGGTTTGTGGGGGGCCGAGAGGCTGAGGGGAGGTGCTGGCGGCGGCCTGGGGGAGCGAGGGGATGGGGTGGGTTTTGGCTAGGGTTTTCCCTTCCGTGGGGGGCTTTATACCCCACGGATGGTGGGCCGAATAGGGGTGGCCTGGTAGGCCCAATTCGGCCGGGGGGGTTCTTTTCCTTTTTTTTCTTTTTTTATTTCTAATTCTTTTTATTATTCTTTTTACTATTAAATCTTATTTACTTTCTATTAAAATTTATTATATACACTTTTAATACTTTCTTTTATTTATTTCTTTTCCATTTACTATATTTCTTTTATTCAAAGCTCCACTTTTAAATATATAGGGTTTACCAATAATTCCTAAAGTGCCCGATTTGATATTATAATCCGCTAGGGAATTTTTATAGCTCTCGACGTTTTTATTTCAACAACATAAAATCTTTTCTCGTCCGACTTTAATTTTAAGTTTTGAACTTTGATTCAGTTTCAACCAACACAAGATCATTGATATAATTAACGATGACGTGGCATCATTAGCGCGGGATCACTGTCGCTTAATTACAATCATCACTGTAGCAAAAGTCGAGGATGTCACAATTCTGCCCTACTAACAAGAATTCTCGTCCCGAGAATTAAGAGGTAGAAGGAAAGAGCCCGGGGTATTCATCACGAAGGTGATCCTCGCGTTCCCAAGTGGCTTCATCTTCAGAATGATTTGACCACTGCACTTTAAGGAACTTGGTGACTTTGCGACGAGTCTTACGTTCAGCTTGGTCGAGAATGCGGACCGGATGCTCTTTATAAGAGAGGTCTTGTTGCATCTCAAGCATACCATGATCCACTGCTCGAATAGGATCCTTGAAGCAGCGACGGAGTTGAGAAACATGGAAGACATCGTGAACCTGAGAAAGGTTCGCCGACAGTTCCAATTGATAAGCCACTCTTCCACGTCTTTTGAGAACAGTGTAAAGACCAATATAGCGAGGAGCTAACTTGCCCTTGATCCCAAAACGATGTGCACCTCTCATTGGTGTGAGACGAAGACAAGCCTTTTTGCTAGGTTGATAGACCATATCTTGATGATGACGGTCATACTGACTCTTCTGACGAGACTGAGCAACCTTCAGATTCTCATGAATAATGCGGACTTGATCTTCGGCGTGTTGAATAATATCCGGACCGAATAGTGATCGTTCCCCAGTTTCTGACCAATTCAGAGGAGTTTGACACCTTCGTCCATACAATACTTCGAAAGGGGCCATCTTCACACTAGCTTGATAGCTATTGTTGTAAGAGAACTCGGCATACGGGAGAGATTCCTCACTTTTATTACCAAAAGAAATGACACAAGCTCGAAGCATGTCCTCGAGAATTTTGTTGACTTGTTCAACTTGTCCCTGGGATTGAGGATGAAATGCCGTGCTCAAGGACAGATGAGTCCCCATAGCCTTCTAAAAACTTTCCCAGAATTTAGAAGTGAACAAGCTGCCACGGTCCGAACTGATTACCAACGGAATACCATGAAGTGAAACAACCCTTGACATATAAAGATCTGCCAGTTGAATAGCATTAATTGTTTCTTTGACGACGAGGAAATGTGCAAGTTTGGACAGTCGATCAATGACGACAAGAATAGCATCACTACCTTTCTGAGATTTGGGAAAACCAGTGAGAAAGTCCATTTCAACAGGGTCCCATTTCCACTCAGGAAAAGAGATAGGTACCAGAGTTCCAGCAGGCTTTTGATGTTCTGCTTTGATACGCCGATATATATCACATTCTGCCATATAGCGTGCAATGTCTTGTTTCATATTGGGCCACCAGAATCTTTGCCGGATGTCTTGGTACATCTTGGTACTACCCGGGTGAATAGACAATGGTGTGTCATGAGCTTCTTTCATCACCTCTCCGGTCTTCCTGAGATTTTCCATCTTATTTGGGACAAATAGGCGACCCTTGAAGTACAAGGCACCATCTTCAGCAATAGTGAGAAAGGAGGGTTTACCCTTTGCAATATAGCTCTTAATCCTGTTGACATCATCGTCAAAGCCTTGCAGATTCTTTATGGAGCTCACAAGATCTTGTTCAACCACTAGGTTACTGAGGGAACCGTAATTAACAACACGAAGGTTCATCTTTTGACACTCTTCAGGAGGGGGAAGAAGGTAACCCTGAGGAACAATATGGATGTTCAGCTTACGGAATTCCTCTTGCAGACGATCGTGAACCTTATGAACTTGGAGGTGGTTGCAGTATGACTTGCGACTCAAGGCATCAACCATTACGTTAGCCTTGCCAGGGGTATATGATATACTACAGTCAAAATCTGCCATACGCTCCATCCATCTTTGTTGATGCAGGTTCAGCTCTGGCTGAGTGAACAAGTACATCAGACTTTGATGGTCGGTGTAGATTTCACAGCGATTACCGACAAGGTATTGTCGCCATTCTTTCAGTGCATGAATAACTGCGGCAAGCTCGAGATCATGAACTGGGTAGTTCTCTTCATGAGCACGCAGTTGACGTGAAGCATAGGCAATCACCTTGCGATCCTGCATCAGAACACAACCTATTCCTTGACGAGAAGCGTCACAGTATATGAAGAAATCCCTTTTTGTATCCATAGGAGCAAGTACTGGAGCGGATGTCAGTTCGTCCTTGAGTGCCTGGAAACTTTCCTGACATTTATCAGTCCAATCATACTTAACACCTTTGTGAAGCAGGTTGGTTAAGGGCTTCGCAATCTTGGAGAAGTTCTCGACGAATCGACGACAATAGCTGGCGAGTCCGAGAAAACTTCTGACTTGCTTGACATTCTTTGGAGGAGTCCAATCAAGAATAGCTTGAATTCGTTCGGGGTTGACTGCAATACCATCCTTGGAAATCACATGACCAAGGTAAGTCACTTCGTCTAGACAGAATTCACATTTGGAATACTTCGCATAGAGTTTATGCTCCTGAAGCTTGTCCAGTACAAGACGAAGATGTTTGGCATGTTCCGCTTTATTCTTCGAAAATACCAGAATATCATCGAGATATACCATGACGAACTTGTCGAGGTAGTCCATGAATATATAGTTCATCAATTGATAGAAGGTTGCCGGTGCATTGGTTAAGCCGAAGGACATGACGGTGTACTCGTATGATCCATAACGAGTAACAAAGGCGGTCTTTGGAATATCCTCTTTGCAAACACGGATCTGGTGGTATCCCAACCTCAAGTCGAGCTTAGAGAAGATGGTGGAACCAGCAAGTTGATCATACAAATCATTTATCCGAGGAAGAGGATATTTGTTTTGAATAGTGGCCTGGTTGATAGGACGATAGTCTTGAACCAATCGATTTGTCCCATCCTTCTTCTTAACAAAGAGAGAAGGTGCTCCCCAAGCAGAGGAACTTGTACGAATGAAACCCAAACGAAGTGAGTTGTCAATTTATTGCTTAAGTTCAAGGAGTTCATGTGGTGGCATTTTATAAGGACGCTTAGCAATATGAGTGGTACCGGGTACCAAGTCAATGACAAACTCGACAGCTCGATCAGGGGGAATCCCCGGAAGTTCTTTTGCAAAGACATCTTGAAATTCTCGGACCACTGGAATGTTTTCAATCCCTTTAAGAGGCGACAGATTTAATGCATTCAAGGCATATAGCCGTGCCTCAGCATTTCAGACGAGATGAGCATGGTAGCTTATTAATTTATCTGAAGGGTGTAGGAGGTGGACGGTCTTGGTGGCACAAACGACCGATGCCGTATGAGCTTTCAACCAGTCCATCCCGAGTATAAGATCAATGTTGGAAGAACTTAATAACATGGGAGAGGCAAAGAATTCCAATCCTTCAATTACAATGGGGACATTGGGGCAGACCATGGAGGGTCGGCATTGGCCCGAGGGGGTGCTTACCACTATTGGTACGTCCATCTCTTCGTACTTAATGCCATGCATGAATGCAAAATTTTCTGACATAAAGGAATGCGATGCTCCTATATCAAACAATACACAAGCATGTACTGAGTTAACGAGAAGTGTACCCATCACGGTAGCAGGCTGGTCTTGAGCTTGACCCATATCAATGTTGTTGGCCTGACCACGAACATAAGTAGGCTTAGCGTTAAAGTTGCGATTCTGGTTGTTGCCGCTGCCAGTTGAGGGAAGTGTCAGCTGATTCGGATTCTGCCTGCAGTCTCTGGCACGGTGACCTGGACGGCCACACTTGAAGCATAGCCTGTCCTTAGGACGGGAAGGAGGAACTCTAGATCGTGGAGCTGGAAGTGTCGGCTGCCTAGGTGGTGGATGAGGCAGGCGAGGTGCAGCATAGGACGACCTCGGAGAAGGAGTAGGTGCATGGTACATGTTGTTGGGAATCCAGATCTTCCGCTTCTGTGTAGATGAGCCCGAAGATGAGCCCATGTCACGGTTGCGCTTGCTGCTATCCTTGTATTCCTGCAGACCAGTCTCAACCTGAATAGCCTTATTCAGCAGGGTGGCGAAGTCAGCATAGTCCTGAATGAGGAGTGTCAGCTTGATATCAGGGTGGAGGCCTTCACGGAACTTCTCCTGTCTGTGTGCATCGGTTGCAATGTATTCTTCAGTATAGCGAGATAAGTCCAGAAATTCCCGCTGATAAGCATCCATAGTCTTGTTGCGCTAGACCAGGTTGCAGAACTCACGCTTCTTCCGGTCCATGATTCCCTGAGGAATGTAGAGAGCACGGAAAGGAGCCTTGAACTCTGTCCAAGTGATGACAGTTCCATCGGGCTGAGAGTGCCTGAGGTTGTCCCACCATTGAGCAGCGGGACCCTTCACGAAGTAGGCGGCAAAGTTGACATAGCTCGCCAGGGGCACATTGGCAGACTCCAGCTCATAAGAAATGTCATGGAGCCAGTCATCAGCATCAAGAGGGTGAGTTGAGCTGCGGTAGATCGCAGGGTTGAGGCGGCAGAAGTCTTGCAGTGTCACGCCTTGCGGTTGGTTCATGTTCGTCCTTTGGAACTGATCCATGAGCCCTTGCATAAACTGGTGGTTCATCTTAAACTGTTGGATCATCCCCGCCATATACTCAGGAGGCGGGGGTGGTGCATCGTTGGCAGGGGCACGCCGATGGCCAGTTGGTCTAACCATCCTGTTAAACATTTAACAGGGGTAGTTTAGCTTAAAGTAATTGCATAGGCATCGCACGTATTCATGAAGTAATCAAGCATGATGAAAGGGAAATGCGACAGATACTTCATAGTAGTTGATTTCGATATACACACACATACATAAGTTCGATTGCAAACTAACGATTACAAATTCGAAATTTGGCGATAGCCTAGACGCATTAGACGATACCCTGGACTAACTAGGCGGCACGCAGGCACGCGGTGGAAGAGTACCACAACGAGATATAGCGATAAGGCTAAATCAATGTCCGAGAGGACGAACGAATCCTGGTAGCTGGCGGTGATAGAAGGTAGGAACATGACCCTGTGTCCCGTTGTGACTCTGGTGAGGGCACCACATCTAGTCGAGGAGCTGAGGTCCAAGTGCAGGGGTTCTACCCCCAACATCAGTCCACTCGAGAGCTGATGGTAGCTCTGTCCTGATCGGCTCGCGGATGCGCATAGGGGGAACCCTCATGCAGTGTGATGGCTGCAGCTCTGTCAACGCGTCGTAAAGACGAATACGCGTAGCATACATCTCCATAGTCAGAGCTCAAAAAGCACGATCCAGTGCCTCAGTGTACTGCACCAGAACCCACGCGTCGTAGCGACGTGTCACGTAGGGGGCGCAGACAGCGACGTAGGATCGGTCACTGCGCTCCCGAACATCAGAAGCGTAGGCAGTGAGATCAGAGCCAGTCTCATCCCCGGCAGGAGCATGTGGGATGTATCTGAAAGGGCTCTCCTCCAGGTGAGGGTACGCTCCACGGAGGCAGGTAATAGAGATGTAGGCCGCATCATGGACGGCCATCTCGACCGACACTCCAATACCACAGAAGATGTGGCGCTCGAGGGTCTCGCCGCCCATCTGGTCGAAGATACGAACCTCAGCCTGGTACTGGTACTAGTTGTACTCGCGGAAGTCCTCGTACACAATGTACTCGGGGTACCAGCGATATCCCAGCCTGGTCAGGAGGTCGACCCAAATGGCCGGGAACCCAGTCGTCTCAGTGGACTGGGTCAGGCGCACGTGTTGTCTTGCGGGACGCATCTGAAAATAAGATTGACGGATGTCAAATGACAGTGTGTGTAATATATATTCAGGAGAAAAGAGTAGATAGTCCAGCGCTCCGGGTCGATGTGGTTATGAGAACCTAATGTTAGAGTTAGTAAAATCTTTGACCCGAAAGAGAAGAGAGAGTAGAACCCAGAGTATAGGAAAGGAGTAAAAGATACTAATACCACCCAATTGAGATGTGGGCCCGTAAGCCACAACATCGGTGTTAGTAAAGTTTTTCAAACACTAGACTCAACTTCGGCCAAGGAGTTGGAAAGGGGGCTACCTACAGGTAGTCGGCTCTGATACCAACTTGTGATGCCCTCAGTTTAATTGTATGCTAATCATACACGCAAATGCGTACGATCAAACCCCAAGGACTCACGGGAAGATAACACAACACAACTCTAGACACAAATAAAATAATATCAGCTTCATATTACAAGCCAAGGGCCTCGAGGGCTAGAATACGGAACCTCGATAAACACACGAGTTAGCGGAAGCAACAATATCTGAGTACAGACATAAAACATGGGGTGCCTTAGAGAAGGCTAGTACAAAAGATACAACGATCAAACGAGGCGAGGCCTCCTGCCTGGGAGCCTCCTAACTACTACTGATCATCAGCGGCCTCCACGTAGTAGTAGGCACCGTCGGTGTAGCAGTCGTCGTCGGCGGGTACCTCCATCTCCTGGGCTCCATCATCTGGTCGCGGCAAACGGATCAAGGGGACAAGGGGGAGCAAAGCAGCGGTGAGTACTCATCCAAAGTACTCGCAAGTCTTACATCAGAACTATTCTAAGTATGCATCGGTATCAAAGAAGGGGTTTATATGTGGACTGACTGCAGCAACGCGAGAATAGAGAGATAAGACCTAGTCCTATCGAAGAATAGCATCTTCAGGGTTTTGCAGCAATAGATGAGAGTAGAACAGGTGTAACACAAATTAATAGTCATATTGTTGCAGCAATACTAAAGTGAGGTCACGCCCAAAGATCCTCCCTCGACTCCGTGCGAGGAAGAAATCCCGAGGCAACTACTTCGAGTTAAGTAACAATTATAGTTGTATAAGATCAGGGCACAACTCCAAGTCGTCCTGTAACCGTGGACATGGCTATTCGAATAGTTAATTTTCATCCCTGCAGGGGGCACCAGATTTCCCGTCACGCTCGATAACACTCTGGCCGGACACACTTTTCTGGGTCATGCCCGGCCTCGGAATATCGACACGTCGCAGACCCACCTAAGACTAATCAGAGAGGCCAGCCCGCTGGTCTAAATCCTAAGCGCAAAGGGTTCATGGGCCTAGTTCCCCTCCGCGCTCCTGCACGATGCGAGGGCGGCCGACGTGAGTCCTAGCATCCCTTAATCACAAGCGTGATGCATCTCGGGACCACTCGGGCGCGCGCCACTACGTTGCTGACATCTGAAAAGCTTTGGTTGTTACCGCGACGCCGAGTACCCATAATTCTTGCTGCATAGCCGGTTAGTGCAAAAAGGTCTCCGACCAACCCAGATCAAATACCCAAATCCATTAACATTTTAATTAGGCCATCGACACAATCTCGCGGGAATCCACCCGTCTTAACAACTAATCACCAATGATCCCAGTAACATGGTCGAGTAACTGTGTGGTTGCAACATCGGGGGGAATCCGAGGTATCACCCTCGTTGGATGCCGAACGATGTATCCGTCAAGGTGGGCTTAGAGGAATGATGTCATGCTCACATCAACAGTTGACCGGTCAACTGACCGGTGGTTCCCGAACGTCATAGACACAAGTTTTTAATTAAGATTAAATAGTAATTAATGAGAGTAATTTAGTGGGGGCCCACGTGTCATACTCTAATTATGCTAATTACCAAAATAATTAATTAAATAATATATATATTTATTTATTTAATAAAAACATTATTTTTATATTTTCATTTTCACTTTTTCTTAAAAGAGGGTGTGGGGCCTCCCTGTCATAGACAGCGGGGTGAATTGGCCCACCGGTAAGTGGCTTTTGGCCACATACCCATATTTACGCAAATAAAACATTATGTTTTTATCCACATACCCACATACATAAATACATACATATGTGCATCTCATACATACAAAATACGTACGACATCTAATACATACATACATACATACGCAATACATCATTTATTTTTATTTCTCTTCTCATCTCACAACTCCAACCTCTCTGTTAACACAAGCTCAACATCACACAGAGAGAGATACATCTCCAACACCGCCTACTCGAACCTAACGGCGTTGGAACGGAGTGCCGTTTGCCGGAACGGAATCGGGACGGCGCGAGGAAGGAGACGGTGGGAGGAGCCTGAAGAGGGGCTCACCGACGTTGACGAGATGGCACGGTGAAGCCGGAGTTCTCGGGAGGTGGAGGTGACAGCGAGGAGGAGGGCGAGGCGGTGACGGTGATGGCGCGGTTCTGCTGAGGACATGCCGGCGAGGGGAGCTGGCCGGAGGGTCGCCGAGAGGGGCCCCGGTGGGAAGGCCCCCCGGGGATGGAGCCGCCGACGGGGAGGGGCTCGGCCTGCGTGGGGGGCCGACGAGAGATGGGGTGGTCGGCCGGCGGGGCTCCTGGGGTTCCCGGTGGTGGGGCTGGTCGGCGGGAGTGGGGGGAGGAAGGCCGACGGGGGGGTCGGTCGCTGGAGGGCGGCTCGGTCGCTGGGAGGCTCTGGGATGGCTGGCCGACGGGAGGAACGAGCGGCAGGGGGCCCGATGGGAGTTTGGGGAGGTTCGGTGCGTGGGTATCGGGGGTAGCAGGGGGGCTCGATAGATGGGGATGGTGGGGTGGTTGGATCGAGGGGAGGGAGCCCTCGGTCTCGGGGGTTGGTGGAGGGAGTACCGAGCGAGAGGGAGAGAGAGGGTGTCGGTCGTGGGGTTGGTGGGGGTCGAGAGGCCGAGGGGAGGTGATGGCGGCGGCCAGGGGGAGCGAGGGGATGGGGTGGGTTTCGGCTAGGGTTTGCCCTTCCCTGGGGGGCTTTGTACCCCAGGGATGGTGGGCCGAATAGGGGTGGCCTGGTAGGCCCAATTCGGCCAGGGGGGTAATTTCCTATTTTATTATTTCTAATTCTTTTTATTATTAAATCTTATTTACTTTCTTTTACAATTTTATTATATACACTTTTAAAACTTTCTTTTATTTATTTCTTTTCCCTTTACTATATTTATTTTATTCAAAGCTCCACTTTTAAATATATAGGGTTTACCAATAATTCCTAAAGTGCCCGATTTGATATTATAATCCGCTAGGGAATTTATATAACTCCCCGACATTTTTATTTCAACAACATAAAATATTTTCTCGTCCGACTTTAATTTTAAGTTTCAAACTTTGATTCGGTTTCAACCAACATGAGATCATTGATATAATTAACGATGACGTGGCATCATTAGCGCGGGATCACTGTCGCTTAATTACAATCATCACTGTAGCAAAAGTCCAGGATGTCACATCAGTCCCACCCAAGAAGAGAGCCCCAAAGTAAAGCGCCTAGCCGCCAATGTGAGGTTACTCGCTCACAGTGGTCCATCATCGAGGTGATGGTCGCGACCATTACCCGGTGTGTCTAGCCGCGCCAACAGGGCACGCACCCCTTGTGGCGCTACAATGGGACAAGCGACACTACCCGTTCTAGATGATAGGGACCGGATAATCAAGAAGCTTTAGCAGTTATTTTGGCGGACCTCTTTAATGGGAAAAAGATAATTTTGCCCGCCTTACTATCAGGGATGGCTACTCAACATATAGTCTTGTTGAATGGGTAAGTGTGATCATAATACCCTAGTCTGGACGCTTAAGCTTGATTTTACCAATCTATAACCCCTTGCCTTTGTTAACAAACTTGGAGGCGTTGGATTGAGACGGTTGACTGTCCCGCCCCTCAGCCCGAGAATTAAACCCGCGACGATGACCTCCGATTCCACGAGAATCCAAAGATCTCAATCAGCTTTGAGGACAAAGTGTTTTACCAAGAAAGCATCGACAAACTCAAGGTGGCCCTTTAGGCTAACAATCCCGCGCCTCCTCCGTCTTCAGCAACAAACAAAATGAAAACCAATACTCAAGAGGAGCTATACCTCCCGTCATCCAAAATGTTGTTGGAAATATGCCCTAGAGGCAATAATTAAAGGGTTATTATTATATTTCCTTGTTCACGACAATTGTATATTTCCATGCTATAATTGTATTAACCGAAAACCATAATACATGTGTAAATACATATACCACACCATGTACCTAGTGAGCCTCTAGTTGACTAGTTCGTTGATCAATAGATGGTCATCGTTTCCTAACCATGGACATTGGATATCGTTGATAATGGGATCACGTAATTAGGAGAATGATGCGATGGACAAGACACAATCCTAAGCATAGCACAAGATCGTGCAGTTCGTGTGCTAAAGGTTTTCTAATGTCAAGTATCATTTCCTTAGACCATGAGATTGTGCAACGCCCGGATACCGTATGAATGCTTTGGGTGTATCAAACGTCACAACGTAACTGGGTGACTATAAAGGTGCACTACAGGTATCTACGAAAGTGTTTGTTGGGTTGGTATGAATCGAGACTTGGATTTGTCACACCGTGTGATAGAGAGGTATCTCTAGGCCCACTCAGTAATACATCATCATAATGAGCTCAATGTGACTAAGGAGTTAGTCACGGGATCATGTGTTACGGAACGAGTAAAGAGACCTGACGGTTACGAGATTGAACAAGGTATGGGGATACCAACGATTGAATCTCGGGCAAGTAACATACTGACGGACAAAGGAAATTGTATACGGGATTGATTGAATCCCCGACATCGTGGTTCATCCGATGAGATCATCATGGAACATGTGGGAGCCAATATGGGTATCCAGATCCCGCTATTGGTTATTGGCCGGAGAGGTGTCTCGGTCATGTCTGCATAGTTCCCGAACCCCTAGGGTATACACACTTAAGGTTCAATGACGCTAGAGTTATATGGGAATTGTATGTGGTTACCGAAAATTGTTCGGAGTCCCGGATGAGATCCCGGACGTCACGAGGAGTTTCCGAATAGTCTAAAGGTGAATATTTATATATGGGAAGTCCAGTTTCGGTCGTCGGAAAGGTTTCAGAGTTTATCGGTATTGTACCGTGACCACCGAAATGGTTCCGGGGGTCCACCAGGAGGGACCACCTGTCCTGGAGGGCCGTGTGGGCTAAAGGTGGGTGGGAACCAACTCCCTGGTGGGCTGGTGCGCACAATAAAAGGCCCCAAGGCATCTAGAGCTGGGAACCCTAGGGTGTGTGGGGCACCTCCCACTAACTTGGGAGGCAAGCCAGCCCGCTTGGCCGCCGCCGCCCCCTCCTAGGTCATCTAGGGTGGCCTCCCCCTCTCCCCTTCCCCCTATAAATAGATGGGGGGTGAAAGGGCTGCACACCACCTGATCCCTCTCCCCTGGCACAACCCTACCCCCTACACCTCCTCCTCCGTAGCGCTTGGCGAAGCCCTGCCGGAGAACCAAGCTCCACCGCCACCACGCCGTCGTGCTGCCGGAGCTCTACCTCAACTTCTCCTCCCCTTGTTGGATCAAGAAGGAGGATACATCCTCGGGTTGTACGTGTATTGAACGCGGAAGCGCCGTTCGTTCGGTGCTCGGACCAGATCTTCCGTGAGTTGAATCGCCGCGAGTACGACTCAATCAACCGCGTTCTTTGCAATGCTTCTGCTTAGCGATCTTCAACGATATGAAGATGCACTCCCTATCTCTCATTGCTAGCATCTCCTAGATTGATCTTGGTGACACGTAGGATTTTTTTGAATTATTACTATGTTCCCCAACAGTGGTATCAGAGCTAGGTCTATGCGTAAATTCTATGCACGAGTAGAACACAAGTAGTTGTGGGTGATGATTTGGTCAATTTTCTTACCGTTACTAGTACTATCTTGATTCGGCGGCATTGTGGGATGAAGCGGCCCTGACCGACTTTACATGTACGCTTACGTGAGACAGGTTGCACCGCGTGACATGCACTTGTTGCATAAGGTGGCTAGCGGGTGTCTGTCTCTCCCACTTTAGTCGGATCGGATTCGATGAAGAGGGTCCTTATGAAGGGTAAATAACAATTGGATATCATAGTTGTGGCTATGACGTAGGTAAGAAACGTTCTTGCTAGAAACCCATAGCACCACGTAAAAATTGCAACAACAATTAGAGGACGTCTAACTTGTTTTTGCAGGGTATGCTATGTGATGTGATATAGCCAAAGGATGTGATGAAGTATATGTGATGTATGAGATTGATCATGTTCTTGTAATAGGAACCACTACTTGCATGTCGATGAGTATGACAACCGACAAGAGCCATAGGAGTTGTCTTAATTTATTGTATGACCTACGTGTCAATCAAAAACGCCATATGATTACTTTACTTTATTGCTAACCGTTATCCATAGTAGTAGAAGTAATAGTTAGCGAGACAACTTCATGAAGACGCGATGATGTAGATCATGGTGTCATGCTGGTGAAAATGGTGATCATGCCGCGCCCGAAGATTGAGATCAAAGGCGCAAGATGATAATGGCCATATCATGTCACTTTATGATGTGCATGTGATGTTTATCATGTTTTTACATCTTATTTGCTTAGAACGATGGTAGCATAAATAAGATGACCCCTCACTAAAATTTCAAGAAATGTGTTCCCCCTAAATGTGCACTGTTGTGAAGGATTGTTGTTTCGAAGCACCACGTGATGATCGGTTGTGATAGATTCTAATGTTCGCATACAACGGGTGTAAGCCAGATTTACACACGCGAAACACTTAGGTTGACTTGACGAGCCTAGCATGTACATACATGGCCTCGGAACAAGAGAGACCGAAAGGTCGAACATGAGTCATATAGTGGATACGATTAACATGGAGATGTTCACCATTGATGACTAGTCCGTCTCACGTGATGATCAGACACGGCCTAGTCGATATGGATCATGTATCACTTAGATGACTAGAGGGATGTCTATCCGAGTGGGATTTCATTAAATAATTTGATTAGATGAACTTAATTATCATGAACTTAGTCTAGAAATGTCTTTACAATCTATATTGTAGATCCAATGGCCCATGCTAATGTTCCCTTCCTTCAACGTGTTCCTAGACAAAACCAAGCTGAAAGACGATGGAAGTAACTATATGGACTGGGTCCGTAAATTGAGGCTCATCCTCATAGCTTCCAGGAAAGCATTTGTCCTTGATGCACCACTAGGTGACAGACCTTAATTCCCAGCCACTCAAGACGTTATGAACGCCTGGCAGTCGCGTAGTGATGGTTACTCCCTGGTTCAGCGCGACATGCTTTACATCTTGGAATCAGGGCTCCAAAAGTGTTTTGAGCAACACGGAGCATATCAGATGTTCCAAGAGCTGAGAATGGTTTTTCAAGCTCATGTGCGGGTCAATAGATATGAAGTCTCCGACAAGTTCTTTAGTTGTAAGGTGGAGGAAAATAGTTCTGTCAGTGAGCACATACTCAAAATGTGTGGGTTGCACAACCGTTTGTCTCGGTTGGGAGTTAATCTTCCGGATGACTCGGTTATTGACAGAATCCTCCAGCCGCTTCCACCTATCTATAAGAGCTTTGTGATGAAATACAATATGCAAGGGATGGAGAAGTCCATTTCTGAGTTGTATTCGATGCTGAAATCAGCAGAGGTGGAGATAAAAAAGGAACATCAAGTGTTGATGGTGAATAAGACCACCAGTTTAAAGAAAGGTAAGGGTAAGAAGAACTTCAAGAAGGATGGCAAAGCAGTTGCCGCGCCCGGTAAATCAGTTGCCTGGAAGAAGCCCAAGAATGGACCCAAGACTGAGACTGAGTGCTATTATTGCAAGGGAACCGGTCACTGGAAGTAGAACTGCCCCAAGTACTTCGCAGATAAGAAGGCCGGTAACGTCAAAGGTATATATGATATACATGTTATTGATCTGTACCTTACCAGCGCTTGTAGTAGCTTCTAGGTATTTGATACTAGTGCAGTTGCTCACATTTGTAACTCAAAACAGGAGGTGCGGAATAAGCGAAGACTGGGGAAGGATGAGGTGACAATGCACGTCGGGAATGGTTCCAAGGTCGATGTGATCGCCGTCGGCACGCTACCTCTACATCTACCTTCAAGATTAGTTTTAAACCTCAATAATTTTTATTTAGTACGAGCTTTGAGCATGAACATTGTATCTGGATCTTTCTTAATGCCAGATGGCCACTCATTTAAATCCGAGAATAATGGTTGTTCTATTTATATGAGAGACATGTTTTATGGTCATGCCCCACTGGTCAATGGTTTATTTTTATTGAATCTCCCATGTGATGTTACACATATTCATAGTGTGAGTACCAAAAGCTGTAAGGTTGATAATGATAGTCCCACATACTTGTGGCACTGCCGCCTTGGTCATATCGGTATCAAAAGCATGAAGAAACTCCATGCAGATGGACTTTTGGAGTCTCTTGATTATGAATCATTTACCAGTGCGAACTGTGCCTCATGTGCAAGATAACTAAGATTCCGTTCTCCGGAACAATGGAGGAAGCAACCAACTTGTTGGAAATAATACATACGATGTATGCGGTCCAACGAGCGTTGAGGCTCGCGGTGGTTATCGTTATGTTCACACCCTCACTGATGACTTAAGCAGATATGGGTATGTCTACTTAATGAAACACAAGTCTGAGACCTTTGAAAGGTTCAAGGAATTTCGAAGTGAGGTAGAGAATCAACGTGACATTGACATAAAGTTCTTACGATCTGATCATGGAGGAGAATATTTGAGTCACGAGTTTGGCACACACTTAAGGAAATGTGGAATTGTTTCACAACTCAGGCCGCGTGGCACACCTCAACATAACGGTGTGTCTGAATGTCGTAGTCACACTCTATTGGATATGGTGCGATCTATGATGTCTCTTACTGATTGACCGCTATCATTTTGGGGATATGCATTGGAGACTGCCGCATACACTTTAAATAGGGCACCGTCTAAATCCGTTGAGACGACACCGTATGAATTATGGTTTGGGAAGAAACCTAAGATGTCGTTTTTGAAATCTTGGGGATGCGATGCTTATGTCAAGAAACTTCAACCTGAAAATCTCGAACCCAAATCGGAAAAGTGCGTCTTCATAGGATACCCTAAGGAAACTATTGGGTATACCTTCTATCTCATATCCGAAGGCAAGATCTTTGTTGCCAAGAATGGACCCTTTCTAGAGAAAGAGTTTCTCTCAAAAGAAGTGAGTGGGAGGAAAGTAGAACTTGATGAGGTAATTGTACCCCTTCTCAAACCGGTGAATAGCGCTGCGCAGGAAAATGTTTCTGGGGTGCCTGCACCGACTAGTGAGGAAGTTAATGATGATGATCATGAAAGTTCGGATCAAGTTACTACTGAACTTCGTAGGTCCACGAGGACACGTTCCGCACCATAGTGGTACGGTAACGCTGTCCTGGAAATCATGTTGTTAGACAACGGTGAACCTTCGAACTATGAAGAAGCCATGGCTGGCCTGGATTCCCACAAATGGCTTGAAGCCATGAAATCCGAGATAGGATCCATGTATGGAAACAAAGTATGGACTTTGATGGACTTGCCTGATGATCGGCAGGCCATAAAAAATAAATGGATCTAGAAGAAGAAGACTAACGCGGATGGTAATGTGACCGTCTATAAGGCTCGGCTTCTTGCTAAGGGTTATCGAAAAGTTCAATGTGTTGACTACGATGAGACTTTCTCACCCGTAGCGATGCTGAAGTCCATCCGAATCATGTTAGCAGTTGCCGCATTTTATGATTATGAGATCTGGCAAATGGACATTCCTTAATGGCTTTCTTAAGGAATAATTGTATATGATGCGGCCGGAAGGTCTTGTCGATCCTAAAAATGCTGACAAAATATGCAAGCTCCAACGCTCCATCCATGGGCTGGTGCAAGCATCTCGGAGTTGGAACATTCGTTTTGATGAGGTGATCAAAGCGTTTGGGTTTGTACAGACTTGTGGAGAAGCTTGTATTTACAAGAAAGTGAGTGGGAGCTCTATATAATTTCGCATTTTATATGTGGACGACATATTGTTGATGGGAAATGATATATAATTTTTGGAAAGCATAAAGAACTACTTGAATAAGTCCTTTTCAAGATCTTTAGAGATAGATCCAGACACCTCATTAGTCTTTCACAAAGCACATACCTTGACAAGATATTGAAGAAGTTCAATATGGATAAGTCCAAGAAGGGGTTCTTGCCTGTGTGCAAGGTGTGAGATTGAGCACAACCCAATACCCGACCATGGCAGAAGATAGAGAAAACATGAGTGTCGTCCCCTATGCTTCGGCCATAGGCTCTATTATGTATGCCATGTTGTGTACCGGACCTGATGTGAACCTTTCCATAAGTTTGGTAGGGCGGTACCAAAGTGATCCCGGAATGGATCACTGGACGGCGGTCAAGAATATCCTTAAGTACGTGAAAAGTACTGACAATATGTTTCTTGTCTATGGAGGTGCTGAAGAACTCGTCGTAAAGGGTTACGTTGATGCTAGCTTCGACACAGATCCGGATGACTCCAAGTCACAAACCGAATACGTGTACATTTTGAATGGTGGGGCAGTCAGCTGATGTAGTTGCAAGCAAAGCGTCGTGTCGGCATCTACATATGAAGCGGAGTACATAGCTGCTCCGGAAGCAGCACATGAAGGAGTCTGGATGAAGGAGTTCATCACCGACCTAGGAGTGATTCCCAATGCGTCGGGCCCGATGAATCTCTTCTCTGACAATAATAGAGCTATTGCCATTGCCATGGAGCCCAGGTCTCACAAGAAGACCAAGCACATCAAGCGCCGCTTCAACTCCATTCGTGGTTACATTTAGGATGGAGATATAGATATTTGTAAAGTACATACAGATCTGAATGTTGCAGATCCGTTGACTAAACCTCTTCCACGAGAAAACATGATCAGCACCAGAACTCTATGGGTGTTCGATTCAGCACAATGTAACTAGATTATTAACTCTAGTGCAAGTGGGAGACTATTGGAAATATGCCCTAGAGGCAATGATAAAATGGTTATTATTATATTTCCTTGTTCATGATAATTGTCTATTGTTCATGCTATAATTGTATTAACCGGAAACCGTAATACATGTGTGAATACATAGACCACACCATGTCCCTAGTGAGCCTCTAGTTGACTAGCTCGTTGATCAATAGATGGTCATGGTTTCCTGACCATGGACATTGGATGTCGTTGATAATGGGATCACATCATTAGGAGAATGATGTGATGGACAAGACGCAATCCTAAGCATAGCACAAGATCATGCAGTTCGTCTGCTAGAGCTTTTCTAATGTCAAGTATCATTTCCTTAGACCATGAGATTGTGCAACTCCCGGATACCGTAGGAATGCTTTGGGTGTATCAAACGTCACAACGTAACTGGGTGACTGTAAAGGTGCACTACAGGTATCTCCGAAAGTGTTTGTTGGGTTGATATGAATCGAGACTGGGATTTGTCACTCCGTGTGACGGAGAGGTATCTTTGGGCCCACTCGGTAATACATCATCATAATGATCTTAGTGTGACTAAGGAGTTAGTCACAGGATCATGTGTTACGGAAAGAGTAAAGAGACTTGCTGGTAACGACATTGAGAAATGTATGGGGATATAGGCGATCGAATCTCGGGGAAGTAATATACCGACAGACAAAGGGAATTGTATACGGGATTGATTGAATCCCCGACATCGTGGTTCATTCGATGAGACAATCATGGAACATGTGGGAGCTAATATGGGTATCTAGATCCCGCTATTGGTTATTGGCTGGAGAGGTGTCTCGGTCATGTCTACATAGTTCCCGAACCGATAGGGTCTACACACTTAAGGTTCGGTGACGCTAGAGTTATATGGGAATTGAATGTGGTTAGCGAAAGTTGTTCGGAGTCCTAGATGACATCCTGGACATCACGAGGAGTTCCGGAATAGTCCGGATGTGAATATTTATATATGGGAAGTCCAGTTTCGGTCATCGGAAAGGTTTCGGGGTTTATCGGTGTTGTACCGGGACCACCGAAAGGGTTCCGGGGGTCCACCGGGAGGGACCACCTGTCTTGGAGGGCCGCATGGGCTGAACGTGGTTAGGAACCCACTCCCTTGTGTGTTGGTGCGCACAACCTAAGGCGCATAGGGCTAGGAACCCTAGGGCGTAGGGCGTTCCTCTGTGACGCCCTCGATTTAATCGTACGCTAATCATAGACGCAAATGCGTACGATCAAACTCGAGGACTGATGGGAAGATATCACAACAAAACTCTAGACAAAAATAAAACAATACAAGCTTCATATTACAAGCCAGGGGCCTCGAGGGCTAGAATACGGAAGCTCGAAAAACACACGAGTCGGCGGAAGCAACAATATTTGAGTACACACATTAAACATGGGGTGCCTTAGAGAAGGCTAGCACAAAAGATACAACGATCGAACAAGGCGAGGCCTCCTGCCTGGGAACCTCCTAACAACTCCTGGTCTTCAGCGGACTCCGCATAGTAGTAGGCACCGTCGGGGTAGCAGGCGTCGTCGGCGGGATCCTCCAACTCCTGGGCTCCATCATCTGGTCACAGCAATGGATCAAGGGGCAAAGGGGGAGCAAAGCAACGGTGAGTACTCATCCAAAGTACTCGCAAGTATTACATCAGAACTATGCTAATTATGCATCAGTATCAAAGAAAGGGGGTTTATATGCGGACTGACGGCAACAATGCGAGAATAGAGAGAAGGCCTAGTCCTATCGAAGACTAGCATCTTCAGGGTCTTGCAGCAATAGACGAGAGTAGAGCAAGGTAAACAACATTAGTAGTCATATTGTTGCAGCAATATTAATGTGAGGTCACGCCCAAAGATCCTTCCTCGACTCCCTGCGAGGAAGCAATCCCGGGGCAACTAATTCCAATTAAGTAACAATTGTAGTTGTATAAGATCAGGGCACAACTCCAAGTCGTCATGTAACCGTGGATACGGCTATCCGAATAGTTAATGTTCATCCGTGCACGGGTGCACCAAGTTTCCCGTCACACTCGATAACAATCTGGCCGGACACACTTTTCTGGGTCATGCCCGGTTTCAGAATATCGACACGTCGCAGCCCCACCTAAGCTTAGCAGATAGGCCAGCTCGCCGGTCTAACTCCTAAGCACAAAGGGTTCGTGGGCCAACTTGCCCTCCGCGCTCCTGCACGATGCAAGGGCGACCGATGTCAGCCCTAGCACCCCTTAATACAAGAGCGATGCATCTCGGGACCACTCGGGTGCACGCCGCTGTATCGTTGACGTCTGAAGAGCTTCGGCTGATATCGCGACGTCGAGTACCCATAATTCTTCCCGCGTAGCCTGTTAGTGCGAAAAGGTCTCCGACCAACCCACATCAAATACCCAAATCCATTATCATTTTAATTAAGTCGTCGACACAAACACGAGGGAATCCACCCGCCTAACATCTATTCATCAAACATCCCAGTAACATGGTCAAGTAACTGTGTGGTTGTAACATCGGGGGGAATCCGAGGTATCACCCTCGTTGGATCCCGAACAATGTATTCGTCAAGGTGAACCTAGAGGAATCACCCTCGAGGGTCCCACACTTGAGGGGTTGCACGAGAGAGGCATCGTCGGGAATGGTGAAAGAGGAATCACCCTCGGTAACCACGACCGACTAGCTGTACTACCGAGATATCATCAGGAGTACTTTGCGAGGTGTCACCCTCGGTACCCGATAGTATCTGTGTAGCCTCGCACAACTAAGGGGGGGTGTAAGTGCTGTGTCGGGTCTGGCTCGTCGATCAGGGATCGAGACTTGATGACAAAGCGGGGCAACTGGACTGCGAGCTCAAAAGGGGTGACTGCTCCGCCTATACTAAACAGTTTATAGTGCGGTATAAAAAGTAGCAGTTAATCAAAAATAGGTTATGCATGAGATATAGGAGCTAACTACAACAATAGCAAAATTCTAATGCAAGCAGTAGGAAGAAAGACATAGGCGATATAGGAATGATCAAGGGGGGGGTTGCTTGCCTTGTTGCTCTGCGGCGAAGGGTTGGTCGGCAGGGTCATAGATGTACGCGGCAGCAGTGTGAGCCTCAGGGTCTACCGGTAAGAAGAGGGGGGAGAAACAATAAATAATAGCAACACGTGCAACACTAAGCATGACATGGCAATATGCAGGTAGGCATGAGCTAACGCAGTAACATCCATCATAGACGGGTCGGGAAAATATCACGTGATATTTCCCGGGTCTTTGCCTACTACTCGTGAGACTAAAAATGATGGAAAAGTTCCACGTTTGCTATGCTAGGGACGCGTGACACACGAATGGACTGCGTATCCTGTTTCGTCTCGATCTGCTGATCAACTTTCATGTTGAAAGTATTTTGATATGACTTACGGTTTATGTAATATTATTTTTTAAAGTTTTATTCAATAATTAGAAATTAAAAACAGATTTAATTAATTATCTAAATACTATTATGACATTAGCATGATGTCATGTTGACATCAACAGTTGACTGGTCAACTGACTAGTGGGTCCTACGTGTCATTGACACAATTTATTAATTAAGGTTAAATATTAATTAATCAAATTAATTAAGTGGGGGACCCAAGTGTCATACTCTAATAGGATAATTTAATTATCCTAATTAACAGATTATCTTAATTATCCGTTTAATTAATTAACTAATTAATTAAATAATAAATGTATTTATCTATTTATTTATTTTATTAATAAATATATATATATACATATTTTTATATTTTATTATTATCTTAACAAGGGTTGTGTGGAGCCTCCTTGTGAGTGGGAGTGGGGGGTTGGCCCCACCGGTAAGTGGCATTGGCCCCACCACAACACAACACACACATATACATATCCCTACATATACATAATGTATTTTCCTTCTTCTATATACATGCATGCATACACAATACATACACACATACATACATGATACATACATACGTACATACATACATACATGATACGTACATTATCCCTTTCTTTCATTTTCCGTTTTTCTATCTAACGTCTCAAGTCTCTCTCTGTCAACTCTCTGGCATCTCTCTCAATAGAGAGAGAAAGGAGGCAAACTCCACCTCCACCTAGAGGGGCTCAACGACGCTGGAATGCGGCGGTGTTCGCTGGAACGGAACCGGAACGGGGGAAAGGAGGAGAGGGTGGTTGGGGCCCGGAGCTCACCGGCGTTGTCGGGGATCGGGGCGGCGAGGCTCGGGGAAGCCGGTGGGGACGTCGGAGGGCGCCTGCGTCGTGGCGGTTTTCGCAGGAGAGCGTCGTCCGGCGACGAGGAGGATCCTGGCCGAGGGCGCCGGTGCAGCCCCCGGTGCGGCGCGAGGCAGAGGGAGGGGCCGGCGCTCGCGGTGAGAGGCAGGGAGGAGGAGGCGGTGGAAGGTGGGGGCTCGTGCCAGGGGTCGGCACGGTGGCCCCGAGCGGGAGGCGTTGGCCGGCGGGGTAGGCTGGAGGGGCGCGGGGGTGAGAGCGCGGTGGGGTGAGGCGACGAGGGGAGATGGGGAGGCGAGCGGGGCTGTAGCGACGAGATCTGGGAGGGGGTTGAAGTGGTAGGTGGCGAGGGGAACGGGCTGACGAGGGAGTAGATGGGGGGAGCGAGGGGGCTTCCCTCGTCCATGGCGGCGTGGCAGGAGGAGTGGTAGCGAGGCGTTAGGGTTCCCCCCAGGGGGTCTTATACCCCCAAGTGGGTGGGCCGAATGTGGGGGTGGCTGGCTGGGCCACTTTGGCCCAGTTGGGCCAGGGGATTTTTGTTTTTCCCTTTTTTTTTAAATTACTTCTTTTTATATATGACTTGTGTTTTAAATATATTGGGATTATAAATAATTCAAAAAATGCCCAATTCACTTGTATAATTCATTAGGGAATTTTTATAACTCCCCCGACATTTTTATTTTAACATTATAAAACTTTTCTCGTTTGAATTTATTTTTAAATTTTGAATTTTGACTCGGTTTCAACTAACACGAGATCAACGATATTTTTCACAGTGATGTGGCACCATTAGCGTGGGATCACTGTAGCTTAATTACATTGAACACTATAGCAAAAGCTGAGGATGTCACAACTCTCCCCTACTAACAAGAATTCTCGTCCCGAGAATTAAGAGGTAGAAGGAAAGATGCTCGGGTATTCATTAGGAAGATGATCCTCGCGTTCCCAAGTGGCCTCATCTTCAGAATGATTTGACCACTGCACTTTAAGGAACTTGGTGGCTTTGTGACGAATCAGACGTTCCACCTGGTCGAGAATGCGGACCGGATACTCTTTATAAGAGAGGTCTTGTTGCATATTAAGCATACCATGATCCACTGATCGAATAGGATCCTTGAAGCAGCGTTGGAGCTGAGACATATGAAAGACATTGTGAACCTGAGAAAGGTTCGCCGGTAGTTTCAATTGACAATTTACTCTTCCACGCCTTTCGAGAATAGTGAAAAGAACAATATAGCGACGAGCTAACTTGCCCTTGATCCCGAAATGGTGTCCACCTCTCATTGGTGTGACACGAAGATAAGCCTTTTCGCTAGGTTGATAGAACATAACTTGATGATGACGGTCATCCCGACTCTTCTGACGAGACTGAGAAGCCTTCAGATTCGCATGAATAATGCGGACTTGATCTTTAGTTTGTTGGATAATATCCGGACCGAAGAATGAACGGTCCATTAAACGGTGGCTCTGGAAGTCCATACGAAGCCAAGTGTAAAGGATACTTTGGAGTCAAAGATCTACAGGACAGTCATGTTTCAATCCTGTGGAACTTTGGGTAATGGGTCCACCATGTGGGCCAAGAATAGGCGGAGCGGCGACATCTTATACGGTCTTGGTAACAAGACATGTCATAGGATAACCTGTCAGTTATGTTTGCAACAACGTCGGTACCAAGGGCGGGGGACGACTAGAACCATTTTCCTGCTCGTTGCAACGAGGCGGACCAATAGGCAAAGTTCTTTTCCACCTGCGGCTACCGGAATGTTGTATACAATAGTAACAGGGTCTTTCTGACAGAGTTGTATACCGAGACTTTTATCTAAGCAGGGAATTAACACTTTTAGATAAGTTATGCCACAAGAAAGGTCAAACAGACCAATGGGAAGGAAAAATGTGTTCCCACACACAAGTATTAGAGTATACCATTCCCGAGGAAAACATAGAGTATGGTATACATGATAGTTCATCAAGTACATAACCATTTAGACAAAGAGGCAAGAAGAATCGTGATGTTTACCCATACCATACGGTTTGCGATAATTGATCAGGAACAATTTAGCCTTGCGCTTCCAATGTTCATGTTCAAATTTGAAGTACCACATCAGTGCTTCGGGGTAGTATCGACATGGTCATCAGATAAAGGTTGGACTTATGGGTATACAAAGAGGAACCATGAGGAACTACTTATAAAACTTAAGTCATACAATTTCCTCATTGTAGAATGCGCGAATCTTACATATGGAAGAATTTATAACAATAGGTCCCGCGGCCCGGTGTGCCAGCCAAGACGTCACGGTACCGGGTTATATAAGACCAAAGTTATAATTATTGGAAAATGTTCCAACCATCATATCTGCCCCGAGATTCAGATCTGATTGGTGTCGGGACACCTCCGACTCAAGATGCCTGAGAAGAAAAATGAAGATGCAATATTCTCATGATATGAGCTACACAAGCAATTCTTGAATCATGAGTTCGATGGTAAGACATATGCACACAATGTCATGACATTCGTGCCCACATAGAATTCTTACGTCAAAATGCTACTGAGTTCTCATTTGGAAACCATCATCGAGGATAACAAGGCTCCATGTGTAAGCCTGGATTAGCTCTTATGAAGGAACTTCTTTTCCCTGATCAAATTAATTAGTGGTTTGGGGTGCTAAGAGAAATTATATGAAGTGAAGATAACAAACCTTCAACACATATAACACTTCGCACATGCATGAATGACTTGGGGTGATCCTAGAGAAAGCAAAACAAAACTTTGACATATTCACGGTGGCAAGAATGCACATAAACTTTGGGGAAACATTTCTGCTATCAAGCACATTCTTCATGAGCTAGGCACAAGGATAATGCTTTCAAGAGCTTCATCGCCGAACCATGAATAAGTTGAGGGTGTGGCTGATGGGCTCAACATCAATCTCTCAAGGTTTCGATGGGGAAGAATTTCCAAAATTATAATATCAAGGACATAGCATTTGTCAAATCAAATGGTATAATGTCGTATGCTCGAGGGAACAACAACAATTAAACATTGGTCGAAGGGTGCACTCGGAAATACGGGCGGAGTAGCACAACCAATATCAAAAATGATGAGTCAACACCAAACACACTAAGAATGAAACAATCAGTTGTTAACCTCAAGGCAATAGGGTTGCCAGAAGTATTGTGATCACACATAAGAGTTCACTTGTTGGTATTCCGGTTTGAAATAACACGGGACCAAGAAATGACTGGTGATGGTGAGAAGTATTACTATATCAAGAATTCTTAAGACGTGTGCAATTCTCACCACATTCTTGACTTAAAAGATAGTAATACTCCAAGGTAGAAGATAACATAAGCTGTATAGCAAGGAACTTAAGGGACAACACAAAACATGATCAAGTTTTTGTTGGAGGGAAGACAACAGGGTTGGTCGATGATAACACAAATCATCGAGAGGCAAGAATTGTATTTCGCATCATGCATTCGATTGATACCCTACAAGAGCTCAGAATGCTGATGGTGACCACGACACATTTGTCGAGGAGCTTCTTGAAGATGTAATCGATCAGCGACGACATCAAGCAAAGGAATGCTGAAGCTAAAGGTTATCGAAAACACAGTTAATACTGCTAGCTCCGGATCAAAATTGCCTTTCAAAACAACCAATACGATGTGGAAAAGCTCAATGCAAGCTTAAAACACACTTGGAATTGTGTTCCAGGGATGAAGGGTATAGATAGCATGGCCGAGCTCCAACATGACGATCATGATGTAGCTTAACAGCTTGCAATGACATGATCGAGTACAAATTCGTAAAGAAGGAAGATTACTAAAAGTTGTTGAATCGCAATGCATACTCGATTCAGTTATCGATGTACTTGCGTGTCCAACAACTCAAACACGAGGAAAATGGAATTAATGAAAATATCATAGTTGATGAGGAGCTCACAAGAAGTTATATAGCTCCGTGATATTCTCGGGATACAAGGGACAATACTCGAAGGTAGACCAACATTAAGGCTTGGGCCGATGTGTTGATCTGAAGAAGACAAGTACTTTAACTCGCTTGAGAATGAAATCAATATAGGACAACATGGTCGAAACCACGACTTCAAAGGACAAGATCACAAATACCAGATTTAAACCACATAATGAATGATTATCGATACAAGAAGTTTCTATGATAGGATCAACGTCGTTTCCATGGGCATGAACACAAAGTTCAAGGTTGACTCCCACTTCATCAATGCATCACCTACCATTTACTCCTCGCCTTTGATCAGGTTGTAGCTTTGAAAGAATATCCGGCATAAAACCAGAAGAGTAAGACTCGTGAAAACTCTTCGGGTCATATTGATTTAGGAAGGCATAGGTTCAACCCGTCGGGGCATCTTAGGAACACATACCGCAAACTTTAAGAGTAATTAACACATGCTTGAAGAGCATGGCTGACCAGGGCATAAGATACAACTTATCAGAAGGAGAAGGCACAATTTACCCATGGCATTATGTATCAGGGGAACAATATCACAAGAATTTTGAATGTAAAGGATGCCATCAGATAATAACCAAGAAATGCGTCTCACAGTCCACAAAGGACCTGATGTGAGTAACGGTACTCAATCAGAGGGAGATAGGATGCAATGCATCGGTTATAGAACACCTGAAAAATATAGATACTTAAATACCAAAGGGATTTATGATTTCCAGATTGGTGTACCAGATTCAGAGGCTTCGATGAAGGATGAATAAGCTGATTAGAATTAGATGGGCAATCGATCAAAGTTGATTTGTTGAGATCCAGCTCTGTCTGGAAGGTCGTCTGAGCCAAAAAGATAATTTATGAGTATCAACATATGATTGTGCGCATTCACACAAAGGTAGAATCAATAAGATCACTGGAAAATCACAAGGGCTTTTAAATGAATGTGGCTAGACATATGGATTTAACCATAATGCAAGCAGGTGAGAAAGGGCAAGAGCAATAGGTTACTCGGGATTCCAAAAGATCGAATAGCAATTCAAAGAACTCTCGAAACTCATGACAATTGATGATGGACGAATCCCCAATAAGATAATTTGTTGCATCTCGTAAAACAAGAGCAATTGAAAAGAAAATATGAATGACATTTGTATGTAGTCATCCATAGTGGTTGACGGAGGAAGGGAAAATTGCAGAAGCAATGAGCACAAGTTCTCAAGAGAACATCGGAGAGTAACTGCAGTTCTTCTAACGGATAAAGCCATCGCCCGTAATACATGGCTCTCCGGGAGGAAGTATCTACGAGAACCTAAAGTTAGAGTTAGCAAAATCTTTAACCCGAAAGAGAAGAGAGAGTAGAGCCGAGAGTATATGAAAGGAGTAAAAGATACCAATACCACCCAATTGAGATGTGGGCCCGTAAGCCACAACATTAGTGTTAGTAAAGTTTTTCAAACACTAGACTCAATTTCGGCCAAGGAGTTGGAAAGGGGGCTACCTACACGCAGTCGGCTCTGATACCAACTTGTGACGCCCTCGATTTAATCGTACGCTAATCATACACGCAAATGCGTACGATCAAACTCAAGAAATCACGGGAAGATATCACAGCACAACTCTAGACACAAATAAAACAACACAAGCTTTATATTACAAGCTACGGGCCTCGAGGGCTAGAATACGGAATCTCGAAAAACACATGAGTCAGCGGAAGCAACAATATATGAGTACATACATTAAACATGCGGTGCCTTAGAGAAGGCTAGCACAAAAGATACAATGATCGAACGAGGTGAGGCCTCCTGCCTGGGAACCTCCTAACTACTCCTGGTCTTCAGCGGCCTCCGTGTAGTAGTAGGCACCGTCGGGGTAGCAGGCATCGTCGGCGGGATCCTCCAACTCTTGGGCTCCATCATCTGGTCGCAACAACGGATCAAGGGGGCAAAGGGGGAGCAAAGCAACAGTGAGTACTCATCCAAAGTACTCCCAAGTCTTACATCAGAACTATGCTAATTATGCATCAGTATCAAAGAAAGGGGGGTTTAGTGCGAAAAGGTCTCTGACCAACACAGATCAAATACCCAAACTCATTATCATTTTAACTAAGTCATCGACACAAACACACGGGAATCCACCCGCCTAACATCTATTCATCAAAGATCCTAGTAACATGGTCAAGTAACTGTGTGGTTGTAATATCGGGGGGAATCCGAGGTATCACCCTCGTTGGATCCCGAACGATGTATCCGTCAAGGTGAACCTAGAGGAATCACCCTCGAGGGTCCCACACTTGAGGGGTTGCACAACAGAGGCATCATCGGGAATGGTGAAAGAGGAATCACCCTCGATAACCACGACTGACTAGATGTACTACAGAGATATCATCAGGAGTACTTCGCGAGGTGTCACCCTCGGTACCTGATAGTATCTTTGTAGCGTCGCATAACTAAGGGGGGTGTAAGTGTTGTGTCGGGTCTGGCTCATCGATCAGGGATCGAGACTTGATGACAAAGGGGGGAAACTGGACTACGGGGTCAGAAGGGGTGACTGCGCCGCCTATACTAAACAGTTTAAAGTGCGGTACAGAAAGTAGCAGTTCATCAAAAATAGGTTATGCATCAGATATAGGAGCTAAGTACAACGATAGAAAAATTCTAACGCAAGCAATAGGAAGAAAGACATAGGCGATATAAGAATGATCAAGGGGGGTTTGCTTGCCTTGTTGCTCTGCGGCAAAGGGCTGGTCGGCAGGGTCGTAGATGTACCCGGCAGCAGCATCAGCCTCGGGGTGTGCCGATAAGAAGAGGGGGAGAATCAATAAATAATAGCAACAAGTGCTACACTAAGCATGACATGGCACTATGCATCCTCGGCATGAGCTAACGAGTAACATCCATCATAGACGGTTCGAGAAAATATCACGTGATATTTCCCGGGTCTTTGGCTACTACCGCTGAGATTGAAAATGATGGAAAAGTTCCACGTTTGCTATGCTAGGGATGCGTGACACACGAATGGACCGCGTATCCAGTTCCGGCTCGATCTGCTGATGAACTTTCATGTTGAAAATATTTTGATCTGACTTACGGTTTATTTAATATTAATTTTTGAAATTTTATTTAATAATTAGGAACTAAAAACAGATTTAATTAATTATTTAAATACTATTATGACATCAGCATGATGTCATGCTGACATCAGCAGTTGACTGTTCAACTCACTAGTGGGTCCTACGTGTCATTGACACAATTTATTAATTAAGGTTATATATTAATTAATCAAATTAATTTAGTGGGGGACCCACGTGTCATACTCTAATAGGATAATTTAATTATCCCAATTAACAGATTATCTTAATTATCTATTTAATTAATTAACTAATTAATTAAATAATATATCTATTTGTCTATTTATCTGTTTTATTTATAAAAACATATATATATATATATATATATATATATATAATAATTTTATTATTATTATCTTAACAGGGGTTGTGTGGAGCCTCCGTGTTAGTGGGAGTCGGACGTTGGCTCCACTGGTAAGTGGCATTGGCCACACCATATCACAACATACACATATACATATCCCTACATATACATAATGTATTTTCTTTCTTCTATATACATGCATGCATACACAATACATACATGATACATACATACGTACATACATACATGATACATACATTATCCCTTTCTTTTATTTTGCTTTTTTCTTTCTAACATCTCAACTCTCTCTCTGTCAACTCTCTGGCATCTCTCTCAATAGAGAAAGGAGGCAACCTCCACCTCCACCTAGAGGGGCTCAACGGTGCCGGAACGCGGAAGTGTTCGCAGGAACAGAACCAGAACGGGGGAAAGGAGGAGAGGGTGGCCGGGCCCGGAGCTCACCGGCGTTGCCGGGGATCGAGGCGACGAGGCTCAGGGAAGCCGGTTGGGGAAGGGTGAGGAAGCCGGTGGGGACATCGGAGGGCGCCGACGCCTTGGCGGTTCCGGCAGGAGAGGGTCGGCTGGCGAGGAGGAGGGCCCCGACCGAGGGCGTTGGTGCAACCCCCGGTGTGGTGCGAGGCTGAGGGAGGGGCCGGCGCTCGCGGGGAGAAGCTAGGAGGAGGAGGCGGTGCGAGGTGGGGGCTCGCGCCAGGGGTCGGCGCGGTGGTGCCGAGCGGGAGGCGTCGGCCGGCGGGGTAGGCTGGAGGGGCGCGGGGGTGAGAGCGCAGTGGGGTGAGGCGACAAGGGGATATTGGGAGGCGAGGGAGGCTGTAGCGACGGGATCTGGGAGGGGGTTGACACTGTAGGTGGTGAGGGGAACGGGCTGATGAGGGAGTAGGTGAGGGGAGCGAGGGGGCTTCCCTCGTCCCTGGCGACACGACAAGAGGAGTGGGAGCGAGGCGGTTTCGGCGCTAGAGTTCCCCCCTCGGGGTTTTATACCCCTAGGTGGGTGGGCCGAATGTGGGGGTGGCCGGCTCGGCCAGTTTGGTCCAGTTGGGCCAGGTTTTTTTGTTTTTTGTTTGTATTTCCTTTTTTTAAAATTACCTTTTTATATACATATGGCTTCTGTTTTAAATATATAGGGATTATAAATAATTTTGAAAATGCCCGATTCACTTTTATAATTCATTAGGGAATTTTTATAATTCCCACGACATTTTTATTTTAACATTATAAAACTTTTCTCGTTTGACATTATTTTTAAATTTCGAATTTTGACTCGGTTTCAACTAACACGAGATCAACGGTAGTTTTCACGGTGACGTGGCACCATTAGCATGGGATCACTGTAGCTTAATTACATTCAATAGTGTAGCAGAAGCTAAGGATGTCTCAGCCTCCCACCAACTTGGGAGGCAAGCCACCCCCCTTGACCGCCGCCGCCCCCTCCTTGGTCAGCTACGTTGGCCGGCTCCCTCTCCCCTTCCCCCTATAAATAGATGGGGGTGAGAGGGTTGTGCACCACCTAAACCCTATCCCCTGGTGCAGCCCTACCCCCTACACCTCCTCCTCCGTAGCGCTTGGCGAAGCCCTGCCGGAGAACCACGAGCTCCACCGCCACCACGCCATCATGCTGCCGGAGCTCTCCCTCAACTTGTCCCCCCTTGTTGGATCAAGAAGGAGGAGACGTCCCCGGGCTGTACGTGTGTTGAACGCGAGGCGCCGTTCGTTCAGTGCTTGGATCGGATCTTCCGCGATTTGAATCGCCGCGAGTACGACTCCATCGACCGCCTTTTTTGCAATGCTTCTGCTTAGAGATCTTCAACGGTATGAAGATGCACTCCCTCTCTCTCGTTGATAACATCTCCTAGATTGATTTTGGTGACATGTAGGATTTTTTTTGAATTATTACTACGTTCCCCAACAAATATCCCGGGCTCCAATCCCAGTGGTCGTTGATCCATGCACTGAACTCCACGCCGAACTATACCGGTTGGGGTTGCATCGATCGAGCACATGATTCCCAGACGAGGGGAAACGACGGAAAACATATTGTGCGACCCTTTGACCAAGAGTTACACATATCAATCGTTCCCTTTCTTTATATTAATGATTGCCTTGACTGTTCATGACCGTTACCCGAAATATTCAGGAGACATATGCAATCGTCTTCATCCGATCACGCTGCCGAAGTGTGCGACAGTCATCAAAATCCAAGGTCCTCGGCTAACGCAAGAGTTCCAAATAAGGACTTGCTTCCTATTGACCCCGAGGAGTTTTCGGCAACTCATCTCGAAGCCGAAATCTTGATGAATCATCAGCAGTGGAAGGATTCCTTACGCCACCCTGTTTTTTTGGAACAGGAGCTTAATGCCTTTAATTTCGTAGATGCATATCTTGGGGCTGCAAGAGCCGGACTCCAAGAAGCATCCAAGCTGATGTCCTGCCACCTGCAGGTAAGTCATTGGTTTTTGGTATCCGGGCATAAGTTCAGACCCTGTAGCCCCCGAGCCTTAATTTGGGCGGGATGGCCAAGTTAAGGGTCGAATTAATAGTTTTTTTAAGTGTAAGACAGTAGGAAAGGCTCCTACTGCATGTATATATCAGACCAACATTTACACATACACATGTGTGGTGTGAGGTGGGTGGGGGGGTGGGGGGAATTACATTTTAGGAGGCGTCAGCTAGATTTGCAACAATGGTATCTATGAGCTGCACCTTACTAGCAGGCACCCGATATCTAAGATTGGAGAAGTATTTAATGAATCTACGTTGCTAAGAGCCCAGATACGGGGTTACATTCTCAAAACACTTGTTATTTCGTTCTTTCCACAGACTCTAGGCCGCCACGAGGAAGATCTCCATGAACATTTTCCGGGGACGCACCGTCTTCTGATGTTGCAGTACCTCCAGTCGATGTCGACGAGCCGACCACTTGATGTTCAGCATATCCCAACAATGTTGGCTAAAGCGACATCCGAAGAAGAGGTGTTCAAGTGTCTCCTCCGCATGTTGGTCACACAACAGGCAATCCAAAGTAGACCTGATATTGTAATGTCTTCTTTTGAGCATATTTCTCGTATTAAGCATGTCCATCAACATGAACCATCCGAACACTTTGATCTAGGGGACACACTTCGACTTCCACAGCCAGCCAAACGCTGCATGAGCAGCAGCCCCTCTGAAGTAAAATCGGCGGTACGCCGCTGTCGTAAAAGCGTCAGCACCCCAAGTACATATCCATTTATCTCCACTAGGGTTGAGCTCAACACTTCTTATTTCCTGCTGCATCATCTTGATTTCCTCATGGGCTTGCTCTGCCAGTGGCAGCGAGAAAACACCTTGCAGCGAGCACATTCCCAGGAAGGTTTGAACCGAAGCATCCTCAGAGCTAGCGAAAGAGAAAGCTCTGGGGAATTTGTCTGCGTAGATGGCATTGTTCCAGTTATCCATTGTTTACCTTCACCCGTGCTACCCCTCGGAACACCGCCATGAGCTTAACCAACTCTCGCCACCATAAAGAGCCACATTGATCTCGCACATGGGGTATCATATCATCATAGTTTACCACCATGCAGGATCTGAAGCAAGAGAATGAGAAACTGGCCAAAGATTTCAAGCTAAGCCAGGACGAATTGCAAGCTAGCAAGGTCGAACTACAGGAGGTGAGGAAGTTCACCGGATAGGCACACAGTGAGTAAAACTATTTTGCAATGTGCTGAATTTCCATGGAATTTCCTATAGAATATAAAACTTTGTCATAGTAGGAGAATCTATAGGCCAATTGCAAAAAGACTTAGACGCATCTCGAGATTCTTAGTGGTATGCCGAATCCCAGCTTGAAGCTGGTCATCACGTATTAAAGCGATGTCGTGAACCAAATAACCAACTGAAGGAGGAGAATAAACGTCAAGCTGAAAAGATTGAGAATTTGAAATCTCAATTGGTGCAAAACCATGAAGAGAATCGGAAATTAAAGGGCAGCCTATTCTATAAGTAAAATCCCAATCCTGGAATGTGATAATTCACTTTTTATCATGTTGATCATAAAGGTGTGCAATTCCCGTTTGATGAGGTCTCTTGACTGGTCGTCCCGAGGAAGAGGTGAGCTCTTTCGGGGGAGGGGACCTGTTGAAGGTGTTTACCATTGTGCATGAAAGAGCTCGGAAATTTATGAGCGGTATGGCCAAATGAAAGTCCTCCGCAAGGAACGACCGAGCTAACCGAGCGTTTCATAGGAGCCCAGAGATGCTTCGAGATGTGGAAGACTTCAGCCTGCCGCAAAGGAGCTCGGGAGGCGTGGGCTATGGTAAAGACCCGCTTCACCCAACTGAATCCAGAGCACATGGCCTGGGTTGGGCCGACAGGGCCGGATGGCAAAGAGATTCCGATTCATCTGGTTTACAACCAAGTGATGCCCGCCACCCGTCTTTCACAAGAAGACTGCACCTTAGATGTTACAATAGATCATCTTGACCAATCGCCTAGCGCGTGAGTATATATAATTTTTGTATTCGTGTATCAAGACACTTCCTTCCGTGTTTGAATATTCTGTCATTAGCCGGCCACCGGCTTCTACCTCCCGTGTCAATAACTGGGCAGTGTTCCGTAATGTGTATTTGTGGTAACATGAACTAATTTTTGAGAACTAGGCAATCCGGCCATGTGGTGCGAACAAACAGAGAGTGCACTGTAGGACTATGTTATATTATAATGAGACTTAAGAAATATCTTCCGAATAAAATAGTTCCTTGATGGGTTCCTTTCTTCGGGCTACTCCAGAAAACATTGGTGTTATATCTATGTATTCTTGTAGTGTGGATAGCTGCTATTTCGGGATGAATAACCCCCTATTGTGGCTAAGATTGTCGATTATATGAACCTCATTCATAACCGACCAAGTTGTATATTAAGAAATGCTAGCTCTCGGCTTCACCCATCTGAGGTACGTATCTGGACGAACCAGTCGTAACAATTGCATAGGTGTTCCCTTTACCCCCTAGCCAAACATTCAAGAATGTAGGGGGTAAGCACAAGAGCAAGGCAACCCAGCATTGCAAGAATCTTACTTTGATAGGCATAAATTAATATTAATTCAAGGCATATAGTACATAAACATGTAGTAGAAATAAATACTTTGATCGGCTTCCCTATAGAAGTCCCAAGGTGAAATCGGGTTTAAACACTGTATTTATCATGAATGTGTTCCGATCAGGGTTTGAAGCAATTCGGTTGATACAAACATATCCTGGGAAAATTTATGTGATCCTACAAAAATAAAACAAGAAAAACTTGAAAAAATAGAAAATGTAAGGTTATGAAGAAGGTAGCAACATCGGTCTAGCCGTAGAAACGTCGAAGGCTAGCTGCGTTCCACGGGTTTGGCTCGAGGCGATTATCCTCTGGGTTGGGCAGGCCATAAGCTCCTCCTATCACTACTTCAGCAATTATGGAAGGCCCCTCCCATTTGGGGTTAACTTTATGCTTCTGCTTCTCTCAGAGGCATAGGACGAGTTCGCCCACATTGTATGCCTTTGCCCGAACCTCTGTGCCATGATAGCTCCAAGCCTGTTGTTGTTAAAAAGTAGACCGGTCCCGAGCTATATCACGCTCGCCTTACAATGTGTCTAAGTCGTCTTGCCGATCTAACTCGACCTCTCTTTCCTCGTACATGCGCTCCCGATGTACGTCGTGGATGATATTGCAAGGGAGGATCGCTTTGGCCCCGTATACCATAAAAAATGGTGTGTACCATGTTGAGTGACTTGGGGTGGTATGGAGGCCGCATAGTACGGAGTCGTGCTCCTCCACCTAGTGGCAGTTGGATTTCGTGAGAGATCAGACCAGACGAGGTTTGGTACCACTCATAATGAGCCCATTGGCTCGTTCGACTTGTCCGTTTGTTTGAGGGTGATATACATAGGCGTAGTCAAGATTAATGCCCAAGTTTGCGCGCCAATCTTTGACCTCCTAGGCGGTGAAATTGGGTCCATTATCCTTTATTATGCTATACGGAACACCATAACGGTGTATGACATCGGATATGAATTCAATCACCGACTTTGCTTTGGTGGAGCTTCCATGCTTTGCTTCGATCCATTTAGTGAACTTGTCCACCATAACCAGGAGGTATTTATTTTTCTTGGTGGCCCCTTTAAGTGGTCCGACCATGTCCAGCCCCCAAACCGCAAAGGGCCAGGTGATCAGAATTGTCCAAAGAGCCGTTGAGGGCATGTGGCTTTGATTTGCAAAAAGTTGACACCCCACACAATGCTGCACGAGTGTGTGGGCGTCTCCTTGGGCTGTGGGCCAGAAGAAACCAGCTCGAAAAGTCTTGCCGACGAGGGCCCATGTAGCTGCATGGTGGCCGCTCATACCTGCGTGCACTTCGGCCAAAAGCTGCCTCCCTTCTTCTTTAGAGATGCACCGCTCGAGGACTCGAGTGGTGCTTTTCTTATATAGCTCACCCTCGTGGACGTTGTAGGCCTTTGATCGGCGGATGAAATGTCTCGCCTCGGTCTGGTCGTCGGGGAGCTCTTTGCGTAGAAGGTAAGCGAGGAAGGGCTCGTCTCATCGTGCGATCTCTGCCATGACCTCGTGAGCCGAAGGTGTTTCTTTGATTATAGATCCGCCCACGATTTGATCGTCCGGCTCGGCTATGGGGGTGTAACCTATTCTACACCATCAGCTACCATTCTACTATCTTTGTCTTACCATACCACAGATGGATTGAATAGCCTCTCTAGGAATGTGTTACCGGGGACGGGGTCACACTTTGTGCCTAAGCAGGTCAGGATGTCTGCGGCTTGGTTTTTATCTCTGAAGACATGATGGAACTCCAATCCCTCGAACCCTGCTGATATCTTGAGGAGAGCGTTTCTGTATGCTGCCATTTTTGGATTTTTTGCATCGAATTTGCCGTTGATTTGGGATATGGCGAGGTTGGAATCCCCCTGTACCTTGAGCCATTGTATCCCCATTGAAGTTCCCATCAGAAGACCGTGTAGTAGTGCCTCGTATTCTGCAGCGTTATTTGAATCATCATACATGATCTATAGCACATACTAGACATTATCCCCCGTACGTGATGTGGGGATCATGCCAGCCCCTAGTCCGACGAGAGTTTTGGACCCATCGAAGTACATGGTCCAATGAGCGTAAGTGCTATACTCTTTGGGAGCTCTGTCTGTGTCCATTCGGCGATCAAGTTGGCCATCACTTGAGATTTGATGGCTCGTCGTGGCTTGTAAGTGATCTCAAATGGCAGGAGATCGATGGCCCATTTAGCTATTCAATCGGTGGCGTCCTTGTTGTTAATGACGTCGTTCAGGGGTACCTCCGATGTTACCGTGGCCGCACATTCTCCGCGTTGCTCACCAGCGGCGATCCTAAGGTCTCTTTCTCTGATTTTTTGAGGAAAATGTTTCGTGGATCATTAGGAGCTCCTCATTGCTCACCAGCGGCAATCCCGACCGATCCTCGTAAGTGGGGCCTTGAGGATGGCCTCTCCACTTTTGCAACTTTCCTAACGGCCCAACATGCTCAAAGGTTGTGGGTGGAGCTTGTGGTTGGCGAGCCCAAGTGTATGTGGCAAGGCTCGTCCTGTAGTACATCGAGGACCGATATGGTTCGTGTTTTGTTCCTTTTCTTTGTGGGCCCGGAAGTATTCGGCCCATGAATGGGGGAGCACATCTTCTTCGGGTTCCTCTGGTTTTCTCGATATGCCCAGGGTCCGTGCGCATTTGCTGCATTTGCATGTGCTTTCCATTGTGCAATATTTGAGCACCAGGTTTGACAACTCGGCGAAGGTTTGAAATCGATGATGGGTGTGGGCGTTGAGGATGCCCTCATCATGGAAGGTATGCCAGAAGGTGTTAATCATCTCCTGCTCGCCGTGGCCCTCTGTGCGTTCCTTGTTGAGAGGAATCTGGCCCAAAAGTGTTGTATTGATTCCCCTGGCCATTGTTTTACCTTGTGTGGGTCGCGTAACCGATCCCTTCCGCTTTTCTCATGGGATGCTCAAGCTGGGTGGTGGGTGGGATAAAATTTTGTGGTCCCATGAGGTGCGAGTCCTAGACTTTGGCGACTGCATCCCACGGTTTAGTGGGGATGGGCACGGCATGCCCAGAGTCCGTGGTTGCGACGAGACCCTGTTGCACTGATTCTGGGTCGCGTGCCGGGTTGGTCCATGGCCCTGAGTTTATCTCGGGACGAGATCTGGGCTCTGGATTATTGTAGGAGTCCAGATTTTCAATAATTGGGATGTAGACCGTCCTTAACTCCAATAGTTGGTGTGGGGAGCCTCTAGCTGGGCAATCGACGGTAGTGACCAAATGCGTAACGGGTGGGACAGGAATTTCCCTATCGTCGGGACTGAGCCTGACTTGATCGTAGATCAGAGATAGGTTACCGATCATGTCAATAGATTGGATCCGGTCGAGTAACTCGTGTAGTAATGGAGTCTTGGTGCAGTCCATATTGTTTAAGTGTTCGGGATCATTCCGTAGCACCGATTACCCGGGGTTGTTCGAGGCTGCTCCCGGGTTGTGTTTGGCCGAGCCGAATCCAGGCGTATCGACCACGTTAGGCTCTAAGGTCGGACCAAGGGCCAAAGTCACCCCGGTAGCGGGATCAATGGCTTTCGAAGTCAAGGCATCGGGGCTCATGGGCTCCTCGAAAGGAGATGGAGCCTTGTTAACACAAGATCTCCCCGGGGGTCGATGGTTAACTCTAGGCTCCCGAACCTTACTTGCTGAGCAGGGGTGAAGCTTCCAACCAGGCCAAGGTGGCCGGCCGGATCAGCATGCAGAACGATGCTTCCGAACTCGAATATCTTCCCAAGGACAAAGATGTCCTTGTTGCGGATCTCTTCGCGGATGACCAGTGCCATCAATCCTTCCTACGATCCTACAACGGAACTCTCACTGAAAGCACCAATGTCGGTGTCAAAACCGGCAGTTCTCGGGTAGGGGGTCCCAAGATGTCGACCTTGGATCAATGGGTTGCACGAGACGAAGGAGACAACATTTACCCAGGTTCGGGCCCTCTTGAGGAGGTAAAACCCTACGTGCTGCTTCATTATATTGATGGTGTATGAGGATTATAGAGTTGATCTACCTCGAGATCGTATGAGCCTAAACCCTAGATGAATCAACTTGCCTATGCGGATGAAACCCTCTAGTTTATATAGACACCAGGGGTCCCTATGGTTACATACAACCGACCTTGAGCCGGGGGTAGAGGCGCCGACCTAAACTACTAAACTTGGATGATACCTAGTCTTCGGAGATTTCCTTCTTGAAAACGAAGTTGTCATGCAATCCGATCTTCAATAATACGACCCATACGGTCGGCCTCTAAGAGATGGGTCGACCTTCCGAGGACCCCTTGGTCCAGGACTCCCTCACCCGGGCCTATGAAGTGTTCAAGAACATGGTCATCGCCGACCCGAATCAGATCATTCCTCTCGATAGAGGATGTTGCGCGAGTGTAGACAATATTTCAACATCGTTGAACCAAGAGGCAAGCCCTGCAATAATGCCGATGAGTAGTTGTTCTTATTTTGCTGTTTTTTGAACCTTACTGGCATGTAATGTCGCTATTGTGTTGTTTAGTTGATTATTCAAGAGTACGAATGATAATTTGTGCAATTATTTTCTGAATCATGCGCTTATTACGAGGAATAGTTTGTGTTATTTCCCGTGTGTGTCATTTCAATATTTCCACACAATTTAGATTACTGAGCTATTTTCTCGATATCACACAGATCTTGTCACGTCGAATCATTTCTGTTATTTCGGCTCATCGCGGAGACTTCATCCGAGCTCATGGTATGTCGTTTGTCGCACACATCTAGATCTGTGCAACCATTTGTGTTATTTTGGATCATCACAAATAGTTCACCTCAGTGTCCTGTACTATGGAGTCGATCGCACACATTCTGATCTTGGTAATCGTTTGTGTTAATTTTTCTCATGACAAATAGTTCATCAAAGTGACCTGTATGTAGTCTATCACACACATATTGATTTGGGTAACCGTTTGTGTTATTTTATCTCATCATAAAGAGTTCATTCAAGTTACCTGTATGCCATACATCGTGCACATAATGATGTGGGTAATCGTTTGTGTTATCTTGAATCATCACAAATGGTTTATGCGAGTTTATGCCGAACATCGCACACATCTGCATTTGGTTAGACGTTTGTGTTATTTTGCCTCCTCACAAACATTTCATAAATGTCAACTGTGTGCCATGTATCGCACACACACCTGTTTTTTGAACCGTTCTTGATGGGCTACCCACCACACACGTTTGTGTATCGCTGACGCAGTTAGAAATATACACTTTGTAATTCATGCATCACACACACTTTCATCGAAGGGTCTCAGATAGATGTGTCGTCTTTGTACCTTCGTGTAGTAGTGTTTTCACATACAGATTTATTATCTTGGAAATCTTTTATGATTGTGAATACCCATTAATTATTTTCAACCATGATCAAATTATTGAAGTTGGACAAGGAACACAACATAATGGTTACGTTTGAGTATATTTGCATAGAAGTATATTGTTATGGATCCTCCAACATGTGGTGCTTGTTTAGAACCTTTAGCTAGCTAAAACTTCATAAAAAATATGGATACTAGTTGTGCATCCAAATCCTTCAGCCAAGTTTCTTCCATGAGAGTCCACCATACGTACCTATATATGGTATTTCCCTACCATTCTAGGTAAATTTGCATGTTCCACCTCTAAAAGCTTCAACTATACATCCGTTTTGGGTGCCCGTACCGCTCATGGAGCGATCGGGGCGGTCAACATCGTTCATGCTAAGAGGGTTATTCTCATGATGAGTGTTTATTCACTTGTCATTGCATGAGAGAGGCTAGTAAAAAGGATGCCCAGTCCTGCATAATACAAAAATAAATAAACAAGGACTCCCCCCAAAAGGTTGATTGTTTGTTTGTCACCCATGGATACGGCTAGCCATGGAATGTGTTTGAATGGTTGAGGGGGAGTAAAATTTAAATTCTGCTTGGGAACCATCAATAGTGTGATTAGCATGGAATATATAGAAATCCCTTATCATAACGTTGATAGGAAAGTGATACGTCTCTGATATATCTATAAATTTTTATTGTTACATGCTATTATATTATCATTCTTGAATACTTTATATGCATTTCTATACTATTATATATATATATTAGGAATTTACTTATTAACCCAATTCCTAGTGCCGGTTGCTCTTTTGTGCGTGTTTTTGGCTTTTCGAGAAATTAGTACCAAACGAACTCCAAATACAATGAAACATTTTCATGATTTATTCTCGATGAAAATAAGATCTAGAAGCTTTGGAGGGAGGCGAGGCACCACACGAGGTGGTGCCAAGGCAACATGGCACGCCCTAGGGGGTAGGTGCGCCCTAATTCCTTGGGGCCATCCCCTGGCGCCTCCTAACCTAACTCCCCCTTTATAAATCTTTTAAAATCAGGAAAACACCAGAGTGCCACCCGAAACACTTTCTCCGCTGCCACAAGTCGCTGTTCCGTCGTGATCCCATCTGGAGCTTTGTTCCGGTGCCCTGCTGGAGGGGGATCAATCACGGAGGGCCTCTACATCAACCTTGTTGCTCACATGATGTTGTGTGAGTAGTTTACCATAGATCTATGGGTCCATAGCTAGTACCTAGATGGCTATCTCTCTCTATATCTACCTATCTATCTATCTATCTATCTATCTCTGTGATATTCGATACAAAGTGCACCGCCCCCGGAGATCTATTCTATGTAGTCTTGTTTGCGGTGTGTGTTGGGAACGTCGCATGGGAAACAAAAAAATTCCTACGCGCACGAAGACCTATCATGGTGATGTCCATCTACGAGAGGGGATGAGTGATCTACGTACCCTTGTAGATCGTACAGCAGAAGCGTTAGAGAACGCGGTTGATGTAGTGGAACGTCCTCACGTCCCTCGATCCGCCCCGCGAACAATCCCGCGATCAGTCCCACGATCTAGTACCGAACGGACGGCACCTCCGCGTTCAGCACACGTACAGCTCGACGATGATCTCGGACTTCTTGATCCAGCAAGAGAGACGGAGAGGTAGAAGAGTTCTCCGGCAGCGTGACGGCGCTCCGGAGGTTGGTGATGACCTTGTCTCAGCAGGGCTCCGCCCGAGCTCCGCAGAAACGCGATCTAGAGGAAAAACCGTGGAGGTATGTGGTCGGGCAGCCGTGAGAAAGTCATCTCAAATCAGCCCTAATTGCTCCATATATATAGGAGGAGGGAGGGGGGGCCTTGCCTTGGAGTCCAAGGACCCCCAAGGAGTCGGCCGAGCCAAGGGGGGGAGGACTCCCCCCCCCAAACCGACTTGGACTTGGTTTGGTGGGAGGAGTCCCCCTCCCTTCCCACCTCCTTCCTTTTTTTTTTCTTTCCTCTTGATTTTTCTTCTCTTGGCGCATTGGGCACTTGTGGGCTGTCCCACCAGCCCACTAAAGGCTGGTGTGGCTCCCCCAATGCCTATGGGCTTCCCCGGGGTGGGTTGCCCCCCCCCCCCCGGTGAACTCCCGGAACCCATTCGTCATTCCCGGTACATTCCCGGTAATTCCGAAAACCTTCCGGTATTCAAATGAGGTCATCCTATATATCAATCTTCATTTCCGGACCATTCCGGAAACCCTCGTGACGTCCGTGATCTCATCCGGGACTCCGAACAACATTCGGTAACCAACCATATAACTCAAATACGCATAAAACAACGTCGAACCTTAAGTGTGCAGACCCTGCGATTTCGAGAACTATGTAGACATGACCCGAGAGACTCCTCGGTCAATATCCAATAGCGGGACCTGGATGCCCATATTGGATCCTACATATTCTACGAAGATCTTATCGTTTGAACCTCAGTGCCAAGGATTCGTATAATCCCGTATGTCATTCCCTTTGTCCTTCGGTATGTTACTTGCCCGAGATTCGATCGTCAGTATCCGCATACCTATTTCAATCTCGTTTACCGGCAAGTCTCTTTACTCGTTCTGTAATACAAGATCCCGCAACTTACACTAAGTTACATTGCTTGCAAGGCTTGTGTGTGATGTTGTATTACCGAGTGGGCCCCGAGATACCTCTCCGTCATACGGAGTGACAAATCCCAGTCTTGATCCATACTAACTCAACTAACACCTTCGGAAATACCTGTAGAGCATCTTTATAGTCACCCAGTTACGTTGCGACGTTTGATACACACAAAGTATTCCTCCGGTGTCAGTGAGTTATATGATCTCATGGTCATAGGAATAAATACTTGACACGCAGAAAACAGTAGCAACAAAATGACACGATCAACATGCTACGTCTATCAGTTTGGGTCTAGTCCATCACGTGATTCTCCCAATGACGTGATCCAGTTATCAAGCAACAACACCTTGTTCATAATCAGAAGACACTGACTATCATTGATCAACTGGCTAGCCAACTAGAGGCATGCTAGGGACGGTGTTTTGTCTATGTATCCACACATGTAAATGAGTCTTCATTCAATACAATTATAGCATGGATAATAAACTATTATCTTGATACAGGAATTATAATAATAACTACACATTTATTATTGCCTCTAGGGCATAATTCCAACAGTCTCCCACTTGCACTAGAGTCAATAATCTAGCCCTCACATCACCATGTGAATTACATTGTAATAAATCTAACACCCATACAGTTCTGGTGTCGATCATGTTTTGGCCGTGGAAGAGGTTTAGTCAGCGGGTCTGCTACATTCAGATCCGTGTGCACCTTGCATATATTTACGTCCTCTTCCTTGACGTAGTCGCGGATGAGGTTGAAGCGCCGTTTGATGTGTCTGGTCTTCTTGTGAAACCTTGGTTCCTTTGCTAAGGCAATGGCACCAGTGTTGTCACAGAACAAGGTTATTGGATCCAGTGCACTTGGCACCACTCCAAGATCCGTCATGAACTGCTTCATCCACACACCCTCCTTAGCCGCCTCCGAGGCAGCCATGTACTCCGCTTCACATGTAGAATCTGCTACGACGCTTTGCTTGGAACTGCACCAGCTTACTGCACCCCCATTAAGAATAAATACGTATCCGGTTTGCGACTTAGAGTCGTCCGGATCTGTGTCAAAGCTTGCATCCACGTAACTTTTTACGACGAGCTCTTCGTCACCTCCATACACGAGAAACATCTCCTTAGTCCTTTTTAGGTACTTCAGGATATTCTTGACCGCTGTCCAGTGATCCACTCCTGGATTACTCTGGAACCTTCCTGCCATACTTATGGCCAGGCTAACATCCGGTCTAGTGCACAGCATTGCATACATGATAGAACCTATGGCTGAAGCATAGGGGACGCAGCGCATATGCTCTCTATCTACATCAGTTGCTGGGCACTGAGTCTTACTCAATCTTGTACCTTGTAACACTGGCAAGAACCCTTTCTTGGACTGTTCCATTTTGAACCTCTTCAAAACTTTATCAAGGTATGTGCTCTGTGAAAGTCCTATCACGCGTTTTGATCTATCCCTATAGATCTTAATGCCTAGAATGTAAGCAGCTTCTCCTAGGTCCTTCATAGAGAAAATTTTATTCAAGTAACCTTTTATGCTCTCCAAAAGCTCTACGTTGTTTCCAATCAGTAATATGTCATCCACATATAATATTAGAAACGCCACAGAGCTCCCACTCACTTTCTTGTAAATACAAGATTCTCCAACCACTTGTATAAACCCAAATGCTTTGATCACCTCATCAAAGCGTTTGTTCCAACTCCGAGATGCTTGTACCAGTCCATAAATGGATCGCTGGAGCTTGCACACCTTGTCAACATTTTTAGGATCGACAAAACCTTCGGGTTGCATCATATACAACTCTTCCTTAAGGAAACCGTTAAGGAACGCTGTTTTGACATCCATCTGCCAGATTTCATAATCGAAAAATGCAGCTATTGCTAACATGATTCTGACGGACTTAAGCATTGCTACGGGAGAGAAAGTCTCATCGTAGTCAATTCCTGGAACTTGTGAAAAACCCTTTGCCACAAGTCGAGCTTTATAAACGGTCACATTACCGTCAGCGTCCGTCTTCTTCTTAAAGATCCATTTGTTCTGAATAGCCTTGCGGCCCTCAGGTAGTATCTCCAAAGTCCACACTTTGTTCTCATACATGGATCCTATCTCGGATTTCATGGATTCTAGCCATTTGTTGGAATCTGGGCCCACCATTGCTTCTTCATAATTCGCAGGTTCATTGTTGTCTAACAACATGATTGATAAGACGGGATTACCGTACCACTCTAGAGCAGCGCGTGATCTCGTCGACCTGCGTGGTTCAACAGCAACTTGAACTGGAGTTTCATGATCATCATCATTAAATTCCTCCTCAACCGGCGTCACAACGACAGAGGTTTCCCCTTGCCCTGCGCCACCATTCAGAGGGATGAGAGGTTCGACAACCTCGTCAAGTTCTATATTCCTCCCACTCAATTCTCTCGAGAGAAACTCCTTCTCGAGAAAAGCTCCGTTTTTAGCAACAAACACTTTGCCCTCGGATTTGAGATAGAAGGTGTACCCAACTGTCTCTTTTGGGTAACCTATGAAGACGCACTTTTCCGCTTTGGGTTCCTGCTTTTCAGGCTGAAGCTTTTTGACATAAGCATCACATCCCCAAACTTTAAGAAACGACAACTTTGGCCTTTTGCCATACCATAGTTCGTATGGTGTCGTCTCAACGGATTTTGATGGTGCCCTATTTAAAGTGAATGCACCTGTTTCTAATGCATAACCCCAAAATGATAACGGCAAATCAGTAAGAGACATCATAGATCGCACCATCTCTAACAAAGTACGATTACGACGTTCGGACACACCATTACGCTGTGGTGTTCCAGGCGGTGTTAACTGCGAAACAATTCCACATTGTCTTAAGTGAGCACCAAACTCGAAACTCAGATATTCACCCCCACGATCAGACCGTAGGAACATGATCTTCTTGTTACGATGATTTTCCACTTCACTCTGAAATTGCTTGAACTTTTCAAATGTTTCAGACTTGTGTTTCATCAAGTAGACATAACCATATCTACTTAAATCGTCAGTGAAGGTGAGAAAATAACGATATCCGCCGCGTGCCTCTACGCTCAATGGACCACACACATCGGTATGTATGATTTCCAACAAGTCACTTGCACGCTCCATTGTTCCGGAGAACGGAGTCTTAGTCATCTTGCCCATGAGGCATGGTTCGCACGTGTCAAGTGAATCAAAGTTAAGTGACTCCAAAAGTCCATCAGCATGGAGTTTCTTCATGCGCTTTACACCAATATGACCTAAACGGCAGTGCCACAAAAATATGGTGCTATCATTGTTTACTCTAACTCTTTTGGTCTCAATGTTATGTATATGCGTATCGCTATCAAGATTCAATATGAACAATCCTCTCACATTCGGTGCATGACCATAAAAGATGTTACTCATAGAAATAGAACAACAATTATTCTCAGACTTAAAAGAGTAACCGTCTCGCAATAAACAAGATCCAGAAATAATGTTTATGCTCAACGCAGGCACTAAATAACAATGATTTAAGTTCATCACTAATCCCGATGGTAGCTGAAGTGACACTGTGCCGACGGTGATTGCATCAACCTTGGAACCATTTCCTACGCGCATCGTCACTTTGTCTTTCGCCAGCCTTCGTCTATTTCGCAGTTCCTGCTTCGAGTTGCAAATGTGAGCAACAGAACCGGTATCGAATACCCAGGCACTACTACGAGAGCCGGTTAAGTACACATCAATAACATGTATATCAAATATACCTGATTTTTCTTTGCCCGCCTTCTTATCTGCCAAATACTTGGGGCAATTGCGCTTCCAGTGACCCATACCCTTGCAATAGAAGCACTCTGTTTCAGGCTTAGGTCCAGCCTTGTGTTTCTTCGACGGATTGGCAACAGGCTTGCCGCTCTTCTTCGATTTGCCCTTCTTGCCTTTGCCGTTTCTCTTGAAACTAGTGGTCTTGCTCACCATCAACACTTGATGCTCTTTACGGAGTTCAGACTCTCCGACTTTCAGCATCGCAAACAACTCGCCGGGAGACTTGTTCATCCCTTGCATGTTGTAGTTCAACACAAAGCCTTTATAGCTTGGCGGCAGTGATTGAAGGATTCTGTCAGTGATAGCTTCTTGCGGGAGTTCAATCCCCAGTTCAGCTAGACGGTTTGAGTACCCAGACATTTTGAGCACATGTTCACTGACAGACGAGTTTTCCTCCATCTTGCAAGCATAGAATTTATCGGAGGTCTCATACCTCTCGATCCGGGCGTTCTTCTGAAAGATAAACTCCAACTCCTGGAACATCTCAAATGCTCCATGACGCTCAAAGCGACGTTGAAGTCCCGGTTCTAAGCCATACAAGACTGCACATTGAACTATTGAGTAGTCCTCCTTACGTGCTAACCAAGCATTCTTAACATCCTGATCAGCCGTAGCGGGTGGTTCATCTCCTAGCGCAGCATTAAAGACATAATCCTTCTTCCCAGCTTGTAAGATTAGCTTAAGATTACGAGCCCAGTCTACAAAGTTGCTTCCATCATCTTTCAACTTAGCTTTCTCTAGGAACGTATTAAAATTCAGGATGACTGTCGCGTGAGCCATGATCTACAACACAAATATATTCAAAGTGGACTTAGACTATGTTCAAGATAATTAGAGTTCAACTTAATCAAATTATATGCTAAACTCCCACTCAAAAAGTACATCTCTCTAGTCATTTGAGTGGTTCATGATCCACTTACACTATCCCAAGTCCGATCATCACGTGAGTTGAGTATAGTTTGAGTGGTAAGCATCCCTATGCTAATCATATCAACTATATGATTCACGATCGACCTTTCGGTCTCATGTGTTCCGAGGCCATGTCTGCACATGCTAGGCTCGTCAAGCTTAACCCGAGTGTTCCGCGTGCGCAACTGTTTTGCACCCGTTGTATGTGAACGTTGAGTCTATCACACCCGATCATCACGTGGTGTCTCGAAACGACGAACTGTAGCAACGGTGCACAGTCGGGGAGAACACAATTTCGTCTTGAATTTTTAGTGAGAGATCACCTCATAATGCTACCGTCATTCTAAGCAAAATAAGGTGCATAAAAGGATTAACATCACATGCAATTCATAAGTGACATGATATGGCCATGATCACGTGCTTCTTGATCTCCATCACCAAAGCACCGACACGATCTTCTTGTCACCGGCGCCACACCATGATCATCCATCAACGTATTGCCATCGGGGTTGTCGTGCTACTTATGCTATTACTACTAAAGCTACATCCTAGCAAAATAGTAAACGCATCTGCAAGCACAAACGTTAGTATAAAGACAACCCTATGGCTCCTGCCGGTTGCCGTACCATCGACATGCAAGTCGATATTTCTATTACAACATGATCATCTCATACATCCAATATATCACATCACATTGTTGGCCATATCACATCACAATCATACCCTGCAAAAACAAGTTAGACGTCCTCTAATTTTGTTGTTGCATGTTTTACGTGGTGACCAAGGGTATCTAGTAGGATCGCATCTTACTTACGCAAACACCACAACGGAGATATATGAGTTGCTATTTAACCTCATCCAAGGACCTCCTCGGTCAAATCCGATTCAACTAAAGTTGGAGAAACCGTCACTTGCCAGTCATCTTTGAGCAAAGGGGGTTACTCGTAACGATGAAACCAGTCTCTCGTAAGCGTTCGAGTAATGTCGGTCCAAGCCGCTTCAATCCAACAATACCGCGGAATCAAGAAAAGACTAAGGAGGGCAGCAAAGTGCACATCACCGCCCACAAAACCTTTTGTGTTCTACTCGAGAAGACATCTACGCATGAACCTAGCTCTGATACCACTGTTGGGAACGTCGCATGGGAAACAAAAATTTTCCTACGCGCATGAAGACCTATCATGGTGATGTCCATCTACGAGAGGGGATGAGTGATCTACGTACCCTTGTAGATCGTACAGCAGAAGCGTTAGAGAACGCGGTTGATGTAGTGGAACGTCCTCACGTCCCTCGATCCGCCCCGCGAACAATCCCGCGATTAGTCCCACGATCTAGTACCGAACGGACGGCACCTCCGCGTTCAGCACACGTACAGCTCGACGATGATCTCGGCCTTCTTGATCCAGCAAGAGAGACGGAGAGGTAGAAGAGTTCTCCGGCAGCGTGACGGCGCTCCGGAGGTTGGTGATGACCTTGTCTCAGCAGGGCTCCGCCCGAGCTCCGCAGAAACGCGATCTAGAGGAAAAACCGTGGAGGTATGTGGTCGGGCAGCCGTGAGAAAGTCGTCTCAAATCAGCCCTAATTGCTCCATATATATAGGAGGAGGGAGGGGGGCCTTGCCTTGGGGTCCAAGGACCCCCAAGGAGTCGGCCGAGCCAAGGGGGGGAGGACTCCCCCCCCAAACCGAGTTGGACTTGGTTTGGTGGGAGGAGTCCCCCTCCCTTCCCACCTCCTTCCTTTTTTTTCTTTCCTCTTGATTTTTCTTCTCTTGGCGCATTGGGAACTTGTGGGCTGTCCCACCAGCCCACTAAAGGCTGGTGTGCCTCCCCCAATGCCTACGGGCTTCCCCGGGGTGGGTTGCCCCCCCCGGTGAACTCCCGGAACCCATTCGTCATTCCCGGTAACTCCGAAAACCTTCCGGTAATCAAATGAGGTCATCCTATATATCAATCTTCGTTTCCGGACCATTCCGGAAACCCTCGTGACGTCCGTGATCTCATCCCGGACTCTGAACAACACTCGGTAACCAACCATATACTCAAATACGCATAAAACAACGTCGAACCTTAAGTGTGCAGACCCTGCGGGTTCGAGAACTATGTAGACATGACCCGAGAGACTCCTCGGTCAATATCCAATAGCGGGACCTGGATGCCCATATTGGATCCTACATATTCTACGAAGATCTTATCGTTTGAACCTCAGTGCCAAGGATTCGTATAATCCCGTATGTCATTCCCTTTGTCCTTCGGTATGTTACTTGCCCGAGATTCGATCGTCAGTATCCGCATACCTATTTCAATCTCGTTTACCGGCAAGTCTCTTTACTCGTTCCGTAATACAAGATCCCGCAACTTACACTAAGTTACATTGCTTGCAAGGCTTGTGTGTGATGTTGTATTACCGAGTGCGCCCCGAGATACCTCTCCGTCATACGGAGTGACAAATCCCAGTCTTGATCCATACTAACTCAACTAACACCTTCGGAAATACCTGTAGAGCATCTTTATAGTCACCCAGTTACGTTGCGACGTTTGATACACACAAAGCATTCCTCCGGTGTCAGTGAGTTATACGATCTCATGGTCATAGGAATAAATACTTGACACGCAGAAAACAGTAGCAACAAAATGACACGATCAACATGCTACGTCTATTAGTTTGGGTCTAGTCCATCATGTGATTCTCCCAATAACGTGATCCAGTTATCAAGCAACAACACCTTGTTCATAATCAGAAGACACTGACTATCATTGATCAACTGGCTAGCCAACTAGAGGCATGCTAGGGACGGTGTTTTGTCTATGTATCCACACATGTAAATGAGTCTTCATTCAATACAATTATAGCATGGATAATAAACTATTATCTTGATACAGGAATTATAATAATAACTACGCATTTATTATTTCCTCTAGAGCATAATTCCAACAGTGTGTTTGTCGGGATCCGATGAATTGTGAGGTTATGATCAGATATTCAGTGGAAGCGATGCATTGTGATTGGTTCTATCTTGCAGTGCTCAATCACAGTGACAGAAGGGGACATTACACGTGTTTGTATTGCTACCATTAGTGGTAAAAATATGGAGTTTATTCATATTGCTTGAGTTTACTTTGTCTACATCATGTCACCTTGCTCCAAGCATTAGGTGTTTCATACTTAATACTCTAGACGCATGTTGGATAGCGGTCGATGAGTGGAGTAATAGTAGTTGATGTAGGCTGGAGTTGGTCTACTTGCTTTAAAACATTCATATCAAAAGGATGTTCTAGTAAAATAATAGAAATTTCAAACTCGATGTAAAAGTTTCTGTTTTTGCACAGGATCAATTCTACTATCGTCCAAATCATCCCAAATGCTTTACTTGGAACAAACACTAATTAAAACATAAAAACACAATCATTAGAGTAGCAATAATCATTTCAAAACACCAAAACAGAAAGTAAAACAAGAAATTTAAGATAACTATTTGGTTGCCTCCCAACAAGCGCTATTGTTTTATGTCCCTAGCTAGCCATAATGCATAGTATCAAGTGTTGTCGTTCTTCATGTTCAGTACATAGGTGGCCATCCTGATAGATTGATAAGGTGGTTTAATTCTCTATCAAGGGAAGTGTTCCATACCTTTCATCAATGGGAATTGGAATCTTGTGTTTCCTTCCTTCGTATCAATAATTGCACCTATAGTTCGTAACATAGGTCTACCCAGTATTATTGGACGAGACGGATTGCATTCAATATCAAGCATAGTAAAATACCCGGGCATATAATTTGCATTAGCAAGAATAAGCACATATTTTTTTCTACCCAATGGTTTCTTAATAGTAGAACCAACAAGAAGCAAGTTAAGAAAACATCCGTTTATATCGGTGAGACCTCCCACATCACATAGAAATTTAGGTATAGTAGAAACACTAGCACCAAGGTCACACACAAGGCCGCCGGCCCTGTGTTTTGGAAGGCCATAGGCCAAACTCAATGACATGGGGCCCTTTCAATTGCACTTTTTTTAGTTTCTTGTCCTTATTGTTCACTGAACATTGCTTGAAAAAATGTAAATTACGTTTTCAAAGAACATGTAATTGTTGAATTTTCAGATTACTTTCTTTCCTTTTTTCCCTTTCTTTAGCACCCGACAAATACTTTTTAGGCAACATTGTAAGGCAGGCTAAACATCCTAAATTATGAAAAAGATGATACACATAATTAGAAATTGATACATCGGCTGATTAGAACCCTAAACATGTACACAGAATGACAAAACATTAGGATGGTAGAATACATACAGTGAAAAATTGAACAAGAAAATTATACGTCAAATATTTGGAACTTTGTGCACACTAAAATTATACGTCATGGATGAATATGTACTTAAGAAACTAATGAAATTGGGGGATGGATCACGATCATGAATGAATACGTATTAAAGAAACTATTCAAATTGAGGGATGGATCAGGATCATGGATGAATATATATTGTCCCTCACATATGTACGTACAACATATTGCCGAATGCTAGATGGCCAGGTTGCCAGAATGGCCGCACGGTGCAACAACAGGCTGCCGACCTACCGCGCACAACGGCTAGTTGGTGACAACCTGTGACCAAGGGGCCCAGCGACTGATCGACGAAGACGGAGTGACAAACGGACGAAGGCACAAGCGAAGCAATGAGATCCCGATTGATTTGATTCACACTCATAGGTGTGCAGCATGCGTTTGGCGCAACGCTTCTCTACCTAGCTTTCTTCCAAGATAACTGGGCCTTGCTTATCCCGTTTATGTTTCGGAACATATATTTTTATTACCTAATTTTTTCTGGTCTATATATAATATATATGTATACTACATCATGGGCCCTCCCCACGCATGGGCCCTGGGCCGTCGCCCCTCTCGCCATACACCAGGGCCAGCCCTGGTCACACAAAGCATTAAATTCATAGTCTTTAATCTTAATTTTCATAGTATCTTCCCATCCATCATGCAATTTTCCACGTATTGAAATCTATAGTTGAAGTTTCTCCTCGTGAGCTTTTACCATTGTTTCTATGATATGTTTATTTAAAGTTTCATTATGTTCATAAGCGTTAGGTGAGCTAATCATGGATTGCAACAAGGAACGGCATTAACATAAAGAACAACTTTCATAATTAAAGTCCTTGTGATCCAAAGTAGTGGGTACATCACTATTTAAAGTTTTGACCTCTCCAAACCCACTTTTTCATATTTATCATTAGGATCGTCACGCTCCGAACAAGCGGGACGCCTTATAGCTAAAGTTGACTCATCTCCAGTCCCTTTTTCATCAAGTTTCAGATTAGTAAATAAAGATTCAGTAAGTCCAGGGAGGTATGTTGGCCGAGATTGGTATGCATCATGAGTCTCTCTATGATGCCTATCACCTAGCAAGCGGGATGATGCCTTCCCACGGTCTTAACCCGTATCACCATGATGCTGGTTTTAACAAGCATCGGGTGGCAGATCTCGTCGAATTTTTGAAACATCTAGCCGTCGAGCTCGCTCGCCTTCACGAGGAGGTGGGCTAGAGCTTGAAGAAGGAGAAATCCCGGGCCTCCATTGCGATGTCCTTGCACATTTTCTCACTGCTTTATCACCATGACCTCTTCTTCCCTGTGGACACCATCTTGGAGCCCCCAGCCATGGAGGACCGGGTGCGATCTTTGAGAGTCGTGGTCAACCATGTGTCTGCGGTTGTGCGGGAGGAGGAGGAAGGTGACTACCATGGCCTATGAATTTGGCTAACGCAAGCCCTATATCTTCACGTGGAGCACGAGCTTCCTGGCGGGGTGAGGCGAGGCTCCAGGCGGCCTTGAGGGCAGATTCCATGGTAGAATTGCGTAGGATTATTTGTAAATTTATTAAGTACGCTTGACTTAGTTTAACAGAACTTGAAGGATTGTTCATCAAATCCTATATGTCTTTTGCTAAGTGCATGTGTACGTTATTCCTCCAAAAACCCGACAACACAACCAATGTGAATCCACATGGACAGAGTAACCGCCACTCATGACAAGAACAATAGAACACAATTACATTGGAGTGGTTTCGAAACACAACGTGTATGTTTTGCTTCTCGAGATGACAAAGTGTTCCCGAGAATGGGTCATGTGATGATATTTCCCAGGAAGCCCTTGTTTCACGGTCGGAACTGATTACACGTTGAGAAATTTCAGGAAGGAAAAAACTTAATCATGAGAGCGATTGGGTGCTTGCGCCCTTTTTTCCAGACTCGGTGATTACATACAGGGCATACAAGTATGAGAAAGGGAGAAAGGCTATTATAGTACACTAGCAAAAGGGCCCGTGCGTTACAACCAGAGAAAAAAATACCACATACTCTTAATTTACAAAACGTGGTCTATAATTTCAGTATTTGTAGCTACGACCCAAACAAAGATGATTTTACCTACAAAAACACATTTCAAGATTCCACGTGTCTTCTATTTAAATACGGCTTGCATGGAGATTTAATACGTACAAAGAAACGGTCAAATGATCTTCAACTTCGTCTCTAATCCTGATTTTGCTAAGATGTCCATCCATAATCCGAATCAGTACCGGTATGAAAGAAAGACGGGTAAGCATTATTGATTAAGATTGCATCTTAGATAGTATTTCTAAAATGGTTAATAGATAAAATAACATCATATTCATATTCTAAATATTTTTCTAATCAAAATTCATATATAATATCTTAAATTTGGAGTTATGTTTTACAAGATATGAGTATTTTAGAAAATATTTGATATGTATTGCGGGTTTAATGTCAAAAACATAAGGGGTTTTCTATAAAATAGCACGACCGACTAAGAATACCTATTTCCTTTATTAGTAGGTATATATATATATGATAAGGATAGGAAAGGATGAAGATTAAAAACGGGAAAAACAAAAAAGGGAGTACTTGAGCTCGAACCCGCGTCTCTGTGATGGAAGGTCCAGGCTCTAGCCACTACAGCACCATGGTGTTACATTGGGATATCGCTTCTAAGGTACCATAGATCAACATAACGACTTGTGTACACAAACGAATCCTTTTTCCTCACTTATCGGTGGCATGATGGGTAATTATTTACAATTTTAGGGGTAAATATTATAACGGACAACAGAAGCACTAAGTGCTTTATTACTAGGGAGAGATAACGAGGGTATGCCATGACGCTCCTTTTGACGGGGGAGAGCCCGAGTACATGGCCAGTAGAGTACTTAGCTTCTGAACACAAAACAACAAGGTATACTTTGGTCTTGCCGTGGGTAGCTGGGTGCCTACGGTAGGTGATCTGCTCACGACACATTATTCAATGCAGCAGCGGGTCACCATGCTCCGAGAGATCGGGTGCAAACCCTGGACCTACGCGATGGAGAAGTCCGCCTAGACGGAGAAGTTGCGGGATGTGTCCTTGCCGTAGGTGATCTCGACGATGAACGAGGTCTTCTCCAAGTCCTTGTGAGGTATCGCCATGGCTGGTCCTTCCAGGGAGGCTGGCAAGACGACCTATCCGACCCGTGTTGGAGCGCTCGAGCCGATGGGTCCCTCCCATGCCGCTTGCTCACCGGTACAACAACGTCCTATACAAACATTTTGAACCCCTTTCCACGATGCAATTTTAAACCATCGTCTTGCGTGTGTGGGTGATAGGGGTCCGGCCCACACGACATGGAAAAATCATCGGTGATGGTGACCAATGAACACAAACATTTGACAAAACTAAGCGTATCAGATGTTTAAATGTATCAAAAATGAGAGTTATCCGTCAACCATTTGTGATATGTCATATTTCCCATACGGTCCGTCTTGGCCACTCGTGTGAGATCACATTATAATCGCACGCGCTATTCTGTGGTGCACCATTTACAATGTGCACTACATCACAAACACTTCGGAATTGTAAAGCGTGTAGGATAAGGAGACAATCACACACATTTTGTCCTGGTACTCATTTGCGATATACCAAGATTCCCAAACGCTTGAACTGTCGTAGTCATGTCGAATGCATACGACATAACAAACATTTAAACATTATAAAGCATGTATAATAAGGAGACTACTACAAACATTTAAGTCAGTTTAACTATTTTTGATATTGTGTAACATCACACACAGTTTTTAGACGGCAATTGTATGCATTGTCGCACACGGTTTCTCTCTCCAAAACGGGTCGAATCATGAGGTATATCACACATGTTCCGTTTTACAAACTGTATGTGGTGTAATGACATGGAGAGCATATTTTCCCGCTAATTTAATCACCACAATTTCAAATTCTACATAATTTGAATTTGAAAGTAGGCTATAATATTTTTCGTATCCGTCTTATATAAACATAGGTTCAGGAACCAATGCATTATTCCATTCACAGTACATATGTTCAAGAATTACATCAAAAAACAATAATTACATGAGGACCAAATAAAGAATTATGAACTATGGTTGCATACTTGTATTAAATACGATAAAGAAAGAGGCGAAAGACATTCTAGTCGTACAAGGTGAAGCGGAATGCCCATATTGTGTCCTCCTTCATGCAGAATGCACGCAAGACTCTACAGCAGCCCCTTGTGATGGCAGACTGCCCATCCTTCTCTGTCCTGAAGAGGACATCTAGGTAGTCATTGTGGTCTTGTAGATATACTTTAACCTTCATACATCCACCAATCATGTAGTTTGAGAGGTAGTATTGAGTAAAGGACTTTGGGATCCACTACAAACAGAAAAGATTCACACATTGTAAATTTGTAAGCTAACAACTCATTATGGACAATTAAATGAAGGGTACACAATTTTTAGTTACCATCATGCAGTTCACTATTGTCTTGGATAAGGTGTAAAGAAATAGTTTAATTACCATATTTTGTACCATTTTATTAACAATCTTTATTATTTTCCTCACTTGATGCTAGTTCATGATTATCTCATTGCCCCATACACAAAAGGGTCAATGCACGGATCTTTACCGGTGACATATATACCTACAAGCAACAAGTTAGTATTAGAAGGAAACTGAAATTGCACAATGACGTGTGCAATATTCCCTGTCCAAGTATATAAGATCTTATTACATCCAAAATACTCACATGTTTGATTTATTAACATATTATACTATGGGGCGGATGGAGTATACTTAAGCCATTTTATGAAACTAACCTCGATGGAAAACAACACATGTTCCCAATATTGTCTTGGTAAGTACATCGAAAGGCATGTTAAGTATGACAAGCTAAACATCAACAAATATATGCATGGTAAACAATATGGTCACAAAATGGTATCTTGAGTGTGCAGGTTTAAGCATGCTAGCTAAGAAAATAAGAAGTGGAGAGGTGTGCTAACTGCAATAGGCTTAACATTTAACAATAACAAAATATAGTCATTCAAACTAGTATTGTGCATGTTTAAGCTCACTACAACGGGCTTAACAACAACCAAATATAGCCATTCATAGTGGCTCCATTGAAATTGCATAGAACATAGCTGGTGCTTAAACATCAAATTGTATAACTAAACATCACATCATGAAAAAACTGAAATAAACAATGGGGGTGTTAACTACACCAAGCTTAACAAGAACCACCTATAGCCATTGCAACTGGTACAACGGAATTGAAGTACAATGTACATACTTGCACATTAGGCTGGGCAATTTGGTTAGAACAGACCGTTTGGTTCGGTGCTTTGGGTTATATCTTAAAATACAATTTCCTATATTTACTAACTGTTCAATCCTACCAAAATTGATGACCCAGATTTTTGCTGGACCGATAACTCGGTTCGGTCCCTTGATTCAAACCGAAGAGCACTGAGATATTCATTATGGATCAAGAAATCGGGATTCAATGCCTCAAAAAAGAAAATGAAATTGGGAGTCAAAAGAAACAACAAACAACCAAAAATAGTGTTTGGAATACTCGCTACATCTGCCTAATGTGAAGGCTGTTAGACATTGTATCCTGTATACACATGGTATATGTATAAACCATGTGTATTACGTTGTAGGCGTGCGTGTGTGGTTTAAACTAGGGATATCTTGTTAGGGTCTATCTCTTGTGTTTAAACTTGTAGATAGAGATAGATCCTAACTCCTTGTTGTAATCTCCTTGGTCTTGTGCCTTTATTAACACGCACGCGTCCCTGCTAACGCATACGCTTCAAGCCTCTCTATTCTCACATGGTATAGATCCTATCTCTTCCACCAACGTACAAACCTCCACCGCCACGGCCGCCCCACCGTCCTCCACCGCCGCCGCTTGCCATGTCTTCCTCTTCCTCCACCCACGCTCATGCCTCTTCCTCCCTCGCTGCCCTCGGTCACACCATCACCGAGAAGCTCTCCCGAGACAATTTTCTGGTGTGGAAAGCTCAAGTACTTCCTCACATCAGGGCTGTCGGCCTCATGGGGTACATTGATGGTACCACCACGGCGCCCCCTACCGTTCTTCAAACTGAAACGGACGTCGCAGGGAAGGAGATGATCTCCACCACCAATCCTGCCTACACCATCTGGTATACCCAAGATCAACAAGTCCTCACCTTCCTGCTGGCCTCGCTCTCTCGGGAGGTTCTCCTGCAAGTTCATGACATCACCTCATCCACCGGGGTCTGGCACATGATCTTGCAGCTCTTCGCCTCACAATCCCGTGGGCGCGTCATGCAGCTTTGGGGGCAACTCTCCACAACCCGCAAGGGCGATCTCTCTGCAGCCTCCTACTACACCAAGATGAAGGGCTTCGCCGACGAGCTTGGTGCGGTTGGCAAACCCGTTGATGAAGATGAGGTCGTGTATCATCTTCTCCACGGGCTGGACTCCGACTACAACTCCTTCGTCTCGGCGATCTCCACCCGTGCTACAGCTGATCACCCCATCGGCCTCGGCGAAGTCTACTCCCTGCTCCTCTCCGCCGAGTCCCGCCTCGAAGCACAGAATAGCACGCTCTCCCACTCCCTCAACCTTGCGTCCAAAGGGGGGGGCGTGGTTTTCCTGCTCGGCCTGTAGAGGGGCCAGATCATCGCTTCAGTTCCAGCGGCGGTGCGCCTCCTCCAGGCCGCGGTGCTGCCTCCCCTCAAGGGCCCCTTGGTCCCCTTGTCTGTCAAATATGCAAACTTGACGGCCATGGGGCATGGCCTTGCAAGAAGCGCCTCGACAAAACCTTCAACAACAATCCCAAGCGCCGTGACAAGACTGCAAACATTGCCACTGCCTCCTACGGTGTTGACACCAATTGGTACCTCGACACAGGCGCCACCGATCACGTTACTGGCGAGCTGGAGAAGCTGACTGTGCGTGATCGCTACACTGGACCGGATCAGATTCACAATGCGAGTGGCCAAGGTATGGAAATTACACATGTTGGTCATGCACTTCTTCCTACTCCTCATGAATCCCTCCGGCTAAACAATATCTTACATGTTCCCACCGCATCCAAAAGCCTTCTTTCTGGTCACCAACTTACCAAAGATAATTCTGCATATCTTCTTGTTTACCCCGAGTTCTTTTTCTGTTAACGATCAGGAAACGGGGAGAACAATCCTTCAAGGTCCAAGTAAACGTGGACTATACCCCATTGCTGGTCAGTCGGTAGAACCTGGACGTCAACTTCTTGGTGTCATCAAGCCATCTACCTCTAGGTGGCATAGGTGCCTAGGTCATCCATCAATCCATTGGTGCAGCAAATTCTTCGTCACAATAGTCTTCCCGTGTCAAATAAAATTGATCATCACCTAGTTTGTGATGCATGTCAAATGGCCAAGAGCCACCAATTACCTTATTCTCGTTCAACTAGTGTGTCCAATGCTCCTTTAGAGCTAGTTTTTTTAGATGTATGGGGTCCTGGACCTCTTTCCATTGGTAGAGAGAAATATTATGTCAGTTTCATCGATGATTTTAGCAAGTTTAGTTGGATTTATCTCATTAAAAATAAATCTGATGTCTTCCAAAAGTTTCATACCTTCCAAGATCTAGCTGAACGCTTATTTGATCATAAAATCATTGCCATGCAAACTGATTGGGGTGGTGAGTATCAAAAGTTAAACCAATTCTTTGAACGTATTGGTATTACCCATCATGTGTGATGTCCCTATGCTCACCAACAGAACGGGTCTGCAGAATGCAAACACCGTCACATCGTTGAGGTTGGCCTATCCCTCCTAGCACATGCATCCATGCCTCTCAAGTTTTGGGATGAAGCATTCCTCACAGCTGTCTACCTTATAAACCGTGTTCCTAGTCGTGTTATTCATAATCAAACACCCTTGGAACGCCTCTTTAACACTACACCAGTCTATTCCTCTCTTCGTATTTTTGGCTGTGCGGTATGGCCTAATCTTAGGCCCTTTAACAAACATAAGCTAGAGTACCGATCCAAACAATGTGTCTTTCTTGGTTGTGGCACCCTTCACAAAGGCTATAAGTGTCTTGAGGTTTCCACCGGCCGTGTTTATGTTTCCCGTGATGTGATTTTTGATGAACATATTTTTCCCTTTGCCGCACTACATCCTAATGCCGGTGCTCAATTGCGCAAAGAACTCCTACTCCTTCCTTCACTTCTCCTTAATCATCCACCTCTCTCGGCTCCGGAGGAAGTGCATACTAATAATGTGACAATTTCTAATACTAATGGGCCTAACTCTGATGCAAGTGTGCAGGAATCTGTTCATCCAGGTGCTCGCGACACTGATGATTTTATGTGTGTAGATTCTCCTGCAGATGTAGCCTCCACAGAAGATCCGGTCGACGATGAAAACGGGGCTGATCTCCCTGCCAAATCAGCCTCGGGATCGGCCCCTCCTCTTGGCGCTGACAACGGGGCTGGTTTCCCCGACGTTGCAGCCTCAGGATCCCGACGCGCCAGCGGATCCCTACCGGTTTCCGCGCCCCAACCGCCTCCTCCCACGTCTCCCGATACGGTATCGGGTGGCGCCTCTGACGCTCCCGCCTCGGGATCTCCTGCCGCCAGCGGGCCCCTGCTGGTTCCCGCGCACCCGTCGCCTCATGCCACGTCTCCCGATCCGGCCTCGGGATCAGGTCGCGCCGCGTCACCGTCGCTTGGACCGGATGCCTCCACCTCGGGCCTGCCGTGGTCCAGCACCCACCCACCCGACCGGCCCCAGGTGGTTCCTGTCGTGGTTGCCACGCCTCGCCAGGAGCCTGCTCCGGTCGGTTCTCCTGCCGACCCGTCGCTCCGCGCGGCGACACAGGACTCGCTGGCCTCCCCGAGTGAGTCATCATCGGCGGTCTCCTCTGATCTCCCTGTCGCACAGCGCCGTCAACAGCAACTCCTCGCAGCTCCTCCACCATCGTCATCAACACATGTTACTACACGATCCCATACTGGTATTATTAAACCCAAAGAATTTACCGATGGATGTATTCGTTGGGGCTCCTTTTGTGCTACAAGTGAACCGCATAATTTGAAAGAAGCACTTGGTCATCCAAAGTGGAAAGAAGCTATGGATGAGGAGTATCGTGCACTCATGGACAACCAAACTTGGCACTTGGTCACACCTCGCCCAGGTACAAATCTTATTGATTGCAAATGGGTGTATAAGGTCAAACGCAAATCTGATGGTAGTATTGATCGCTATAAAGCACGTCTCATTGCAAAAGGGTTTAAACAACGTTATGGTCTTGACTATGAGGATACTTTCAGTCCCGTTGTTAAAGCCGCTACCATCAGATTGGTTCTGTCTATAGCTGTCTCTAGGAATTGGTGTATGCGACAGTTGGACGTTAAGAACGCGTTTTTGCATGGTGTTCTGGAAGAGAATGTTTTTATGCGACAACCACCTGGGTATACGGATCCAAGGTTTCCGCACTTGGTCTGTAAACTGGATAAAGCTCTGTATGGTCTGAAACAGCCCCCCATGCATGGTACTCTCGCTTGTCTTTCAAGCTTCAGTCTCTTGGTTTTCAACCCTCCAAGAGTGATACCTCATTGTTCTTTTATTCTCGGAGAGGGGTGACTATCTTTATGATCATATATGTGGATGCCATTATTGTTACTAGTTCCTCTGTACAAGCAGTTGAAGCCCTCCTCAGTGATCTTCGCATGGACTTTGCACTCAAAGATCTTGGATCCCTGCATTATTTTCTTGGTATTGAGGTAACTTCTACTGATAATGGTATTGCTTTATCTCAAGGGAAATATTTGCTTGATTTGCTTCAACGCGTCAATATGAATGGTTGCAAACCTGCCAGTACCCCTTTGTGTACTTCTGAAAAGTTGTCTTTGTTTGATGGACATCCTCTTGGAGATGGGGATTCTACCAACTATCGCAGTGTTGTTGGTGCTTTGCAATACTTAACTCTTACTAGACCAGATATTTGTTTTTCGGTCAACAAGGTATGTCAATTCTTGCATGCTCCAACCTCTGTTCACTGGACGGCAGTCAAGCGTATACTTCGGTATTTACAAGGCACTATCACCCATGGTATTCGTATTTCTAAGTCAGATTCCATGTTAGTCAGCGCATTCTCTGATGCAGATAGGGTTGGTTGCCCTGATGACAGAAAGTCTACTGGTGGTTTTGCTGTTTTTGTTGGTAGTAATCTTGTGTCTTGGACTGCATGTAAGCTACCTATAGTTTCTCGCTCCACCACAGAGGCTAAGTACAAAACACTTGCTAATGCTACTGCCGAGGTAATATGGGTACATAACCTTTTGACTGAGCTGGGTATTCCTCATCCTAAGTCTGCCTCCCTATGGTGTGATAATTTAGGAGCTACATACTTATCTGCCAATCCTATTTTTCATGCACGGACAAAGCATATTTAAATTGGTGATCAATTGGCTGATGGCTTTACTAAACCTCTTACTCTTCACCAGTTGGAAGTTTTTCGTCGCAATCTCAACTTGGCCAAGTTGTGATTGAGGGGGAGTGCTAGACATTGTATCCCGTATACACATGGTATATGTATAAACCATGTGTATTATGTTGTAGGCGTGCGTGTGTGGTTTAAACTAGGGATATGTTGTTAGGGTCTATATCTTGTGTTTAAACTTGTAGATAGAGATAGATCCTAACTCCTTGTTGTAATCTCCTACGTCTTGTGCCTTTATTAACATGCACGCGTCCCTGCTAACGCATACGCTTCAAGCCTCTCTATTCTCACAAAGGCGTGATGGTGGTTGGCCCGATGCCACATGTAATCCATGACTTCATCGCCCGCTGTTGAGTGGGATCCATGGGGCTGCCGCCATCTTCGCCTGGGATCTATGAGCGCTGTCGTCGCCCTTCCGTGGGATCCATGTGCATCTTCGGCCGCCGCCGCATGGGAGTATGGGCATTCCCACCGCGCCAAGTCGGAGGCATGGGCCATCGAAATAGCCAGCCACTTCTTGGACTATGCGATGCGGGCAAATGAAGGCGACGACACTGGATATACGTGGGTGAAGCCTGGAGCTCGTTTGGGGTGCGGTACATGGTTGTGTTGTTTCGGTTGAGAAAAAAGGCTGGAAAAGCTTCTTATGGATGGATGGGCTATTGGGCTTGACGGGATGTATGCAAAATTTGGCCAGCTCGGTGAATTTGGTCAACCTTGTCCAATGAAGGAACGCATCAAAGTAATTTCATTTTTTTTGTGAACCGCGTAAACAACTACAGTTTCAGTCCTCGGGTGTTTCGACTTCGGTCCTAGTTTTTTCGGCTTTGGTCTTTGTTTCTCGGTTTTTCTACCCATCCCTACTTGCACATATAAAACTTCACAATGTGAATAATAGAAATACATAAGGTATGCTATATAGCAATTGAATGTGGACATTTGCCCACTACAACAACAGAGCAAGGAAAAATAGTTAAACAAGGCATATGCTCACTATAAAAGGCTTAATAGCAACCAAAAATAGTCATTCATGGTGTACTGTTGAAATTGCATAGAACATAGTTGCTGCTTAAACATAAAATTGTATAACTGAACATCACATGTGAAGGAACTAAAATAAACAGTGGACGTGTTAACTACACGAGGTTTAATAGGAACTACATATGGCTGTTGAAACAGGTATTGATGAAATTCAACTCCATAGTTCATAAATTTAGCATGAGTGAAATAATTAAACATGACATGGGTTTCCTAACGCGTCACAGATGGGTTGCTTCCCATTAGAAGAACACATATTCTGGATGTGCTCCCCGTTGTCACACATGGACTGCTCCCCTTTGGAAGAACACAGATGCAGGATGCCCTCCCTGGTGTCGCGGATGGGCTCCTTCCCCTTGGAAGAGCATGGATGCAGGGTGCCCTCCGTGATGTTTTTTCTCATCCATAATATAATTTTGTCAAGAATGATCCCGTCCCTATGCACAATGAAGGTCTTGGCACTAGAATCTACCAACCCCGACCCGGATCAATTGCTAGATTCCTCAAATGTTTTCCATGTGCGGTGAGGCTATATATAGAGATGATGCCACTATGCTGTTTAATCTTAACCACAACATATGTCAAATTATTGGTAACCTTTTCCCAATTTATAATGACAAATGTACTGTGATTTCTACAATAACAACAACAAAGCCTTTTATTCCCAAACAAGCTGGGGTAGGCTAGAGGTGAAACCCATAAGATCTCGCGACCAACACATGGTGCTGTCACATGGATAGCAAGCTTCCATGCACCGATGGCTAGTTCTCTCGTGATACTCCAATCCTTCAAATCTCTCTTTACGGAGTCCTCCCATGTCATATTTGATCTACCGCGACCTCTTCACACATTATCAACATGCTTTAGCCGTCCGCTATGCAAATGTACTACGATTTCTAAAGGAATTACGTTGGAGGATTTCGGTACATATATGTTTTTTTCATATAGTGGTTGCTTGATTCATATAATTACGTTTCGTATGTATTTATCCTTTGGATTCATGTCTACTAGTTTTCATTGCGCAAGTTCTCATCCACCACAATCCATTCTGAAAAATCCTACATTTTCTTAGAGAGTAATCAAGCATCATGTTAGTCATGTCCGATAGAATATGACATCCAACTCTATTTGTTTATTTTACAAATCCTGCAAATTAAAGAGTCTCAGAATGTTCAAAATTGCTAGACACTAAAACATTCTCTTCTCTTTTGGTGACCCGATTATGCCTAGTAGTGGATAATGTGACGCGATATTATGACAATCCCATTGAAGCCTTGATCTCCATCTCTCTGAAACTACTTTGAACTCCTAGCAAGGGACCTTACGAGAGATTAAATTCGGCAGGTGGTGCCTCAGAAGGACACCTTTCAGTATTTTAGGTCAATGTTGCAGAAGGATGTGGATATCGATGAGGATGTGAACCATCAAATGAAAGCCGGATGGTTGAAGCGGCGCCAAGCTTCTGGCATTCTGTGTGATAAGACAATGCCACAAAAGCTAAAAGGAAAGTTTTATAGGACGACGGTTCGACCGACAATGTTGTATGGTGCTAAGTGTTGGCTCACTAAAAGGCGACATGTGCAACAGTTAGGTGTTGAAGAGATGCGCATGTTGAGATGGATGTGTGGCCACACAAGGAAGGACCGTATCTGGAATAATGATATAAGAGATAGAATTGGGGTAGTGCCGACTGAAGAGAAGCTTGTCCAACATCGTCTAAGATGGTTTGGACATATTCATGGCAGGCCTCCAGAAGCCCTAGTGCATAGCGGACAGCTAAAGTGTGCTAATAATGTCGAAAGAGGCCGGTGTAGACCGAACTTGACATGGGAAGAGTCCATAAAGAGAGATTTGAAGGATTGGAGCATCACCAAAGAACTAGCCATGGATAGGCATGTTGAAGCTTCCTATCCATGTGCGAGAACCTTGAGTTGTTCGCGAGATCTTGCGGGTTTCACCTCTAGACTACCCCAACTTGTTTGGCACTAAAGGCATTGTTGTTGTTGTTGTTTATGTTGTTGTTGTTGTTGTTGTTGTTGTTGTTTTTGTTGTTGTTGTTGTTGTTGTTGTTGTCTTTGTTGCGAAAGCAAGTGTGCTAAAGGTAATGAGGTTGGGCGTACATATAGTGCACACTAATGAATGGTTTGCTGATCAGTGCCGGCATCTTCACCAGATAGGAAAAGGCTTTGCAGAAGCTGAGCTGCATTTTGGAAGTTCAGGTTACAGAGTAATAGGAAGTCAATGTTTCATGCCCATACATAACTTGTAAGTGGACGATCGCTTTGCAGAAATAGTGAACTCTCGAGACTAGTTGTCAATACCAGTTTGGACCTTTCATATGTTCATTTTCAGCTGATCAGTGCGGGCGTCTACACGTGCATGACAAAGGTTCTGCATAAGCTGAATTTTATTTCGAATATCAGTTTGAACCTTGTTATCGTCGAATTGAAGCCTTGTCATATTTCTGCCATTTGTGATACAATTAGTGAACTGACATTGTATGAGAGACGTATTTTGACAGTACCATTTTGACTCTAATATGCAATTGGCATGTAATCGACTTGATTTAATTACCATTCTAGCTTGTGTTTCCCCTACCGATCTCATTGCAAATGAACTATATTACGGAACTGACATCGACCATTCACATTATTGCACACGACTGTCATTCATTACCCGTGTGTGAAACTTTCACCTCACCACACGCGCTACTTAGTGTTGAACGTGTGCGCTGCTTTAAGTTATTCCATACACTTCGGTTTTTCCAATTGTTTGCCATTTAAAGCCCACAATAACTAGGCCTTCTTGTAGCCGATGCATGAAAAAATGAGCAGGCCGGGGAAGCTTTGCGCGGTTGCGCATGGGAACGAGCTCACCAATGATAGGTTCATGCCTCTTTGAGCCGGTGCATGCGCGCGCGCTGGTCAAGCTTGCACCGCAATCCTTCGCCGAGAACGCGATAACAAGACGTGCCAATTATAGCCCGTCCAGCCCCCATTTACTCCTCCGCTCATTTAACATCTTGTCTCTCTTCAACCTTTCCCTACAATGCAATAAACACACCCACGATGCCAAATATAGAGAGGATATCATGCTCGGCTCCAATGGTGGTGCTCCCAATGGCTGCCGGCAATGAACGACAGTTCACCATTCGTGCCTACATGGACACCCACGTAAGGTTTAATGACCTCTCGGTGGTGTATACCAGCTACCTGGTTTGGATTGAGAACTTGATACGTCCATTTTGCATCATTCTTTTATATCAATATTTATTGCATTATGGGCTGTTATTACAAATTATGGTACAATACTTATGCCTTTTCTCTCTTACTTTACAAGATTTAGATGAAGAGGGAGAATGCGAGTAGTTGGAATTATGGACTAGATAAGGAGCAAATCTGAGGGACCTATTCTGCACTGCTCCAAAAGTTCTGAAAAGTTACGGAGAATGTTTTTGGAATATATAAAAATAAGGGGTGAAATAAATACCGGAGGGGACCCACCAGAAGGTCACACACCGAGGGGCCCGGCCTACCCCCCTAGCGCGCCCTGCAGGCTTGTGGGGGCCCTGGAAGGCCTCCGGTGCCCATCTTCTGTTATATTAAGGATTTTTACCTGGAAAAAAAATCAAGAGAGAGCTTTCGGGATGCAGCGCCGCCGTCTAGAGGCGGAACTTCGACATAACCAATCTAGAGCCCTCACGGAGCTATTCCGCCGGGGAAACTTCCCTCCCGGAGGGGGAAATCAAAGCCATCGTCATGACCAACGATTCTCTCATCAAGAGGGAGTCAATATCCATCAACATCTTCATCAGCACCATCTCCTCTCCAAACCCAAGTTCATCTCTTGTATCTGATCTTTGTCTCAAAACCTTAATGATTATTAATACTGCTCTGATTATTAATTGGTACGTGTGGGTTGCTAGTAGTGTTGATTACTCCTTGTAGTTGATGCCAGTTGGTTTATTTGGTGGAAGATCATACGTTCAGCTCCTTAATGATTATTAATACTCCTCTGATTATGAACACAAATATGCTTTGTGATTAGTTACGCTTGTTCCTAAGGACATGGGATAAATCTTGTTATAAGTAATCATGTGAATTTGGTATTCGTTCGATATTTTGATAAGATATATGTTGTCTCTTCTCTAGTGGTGTCCTGTGAACGTTGAATACATGACACTTCAACATTATTTAGGCCTAGGAAGTCATTGGGAAGTAATAAGTAGATGATGGGTTGCTAGAGTGAGAGAAGCTTAAACCCTAGTCTATGTGTTGCTTCGTAAGGGGCTGATTTGGATCCATAGGTTTAATGTTATCGTTAGATTTATCTTAATTCTTCTTTCGTAGTTGCGAATGCTTGCGAGATAGGTTAATCATAAGTGGGATGTTTGTCCAAGTAAGGGCAGAAACCAAGCATCGGTCCACCCACATATCAAATTATCAAAGTAACGGACGTGAATCATATGAGCATGATGAAAACTAGCTTGATATAAATTCCCATGTGTCCTCGGGAGCGCTTTTCTTTATATAAGAGTTTGTCCAGGCTTGTCCTTTGCTACAAAAAGGACTGGGCCACCTTGCTTCACCTTTTTTACAATTGTTACTTGTTACCCATTACAAATTACCTTATCACAAAACTATCTGTCACCGATAATTTCAGTGCTTGCAGAGAATACCTTACTGAAAACCGTTGTTCATTTCCTTCTGCTCCTCGTTGGGTTCGACACTCTTACTTATCTAAAGTACTACGATAGATTCCCTATACTTGTGGGTCATCAATACTCTTTTCTAGCATTATTGCCGGGGAGTGAAGTGCCTTTGGTAAGTGGAACTTGCTAAGGAAAAATTTATATACTGTCTTGAAATTTACTGTCACTTGTCACTATGGAAAATAATCCTTTGAGGGGCTTGTTCGGGTATCTTCACCCACAAAGAGATGCTTGATAACCCACAAGTATAGGGGATCAATTGTAGCATTTCTCGATATGTAAGAGTGTCGAACCCACGAGGAGCTAAAGGTAGGACAAATATTCCCTCAAGTTCTATCGACCACCGATACAACTCTACGCACACTTTACGTTCGCATTACCTAGAACAAGTATGAAACTAGAAGTACTTTGTAGGAGGGATAGGATAGGCTTGCAAGAAAGTAAAGAACACGTAAATAATACTAGGGGCTGGTCAGAAAAAGAAACAAATACGAGTGTCTAACGAGTGTGGAAAAGTGGTGGTAGGAGTTGCGGAATTGTCCCTAAGCAATTGACTAAGTTACTAGATCGATAGCAAGTATCATGTGGGAGAGGCCTCTGCTAGCATGTCATCCCTTACTTGGAATTCTATGCACTTATGATTGGAACTATTAGCAAGTGTCCGCAACTACTAACATTCATTAAGGTAGAACCCAACCATAGCAATAAGATATATTGGTCCCCCTTCAATCCCATATGCATCAATTTCTATGCTAGGTTTGAAGCTTCTGTCACTCTAGCCTGCCAATACATAGTCCTATCAACATAGAACTTACCCTATGGTGTGATCCACGCGTGCTATCATATGATGGGCACCAAAGGACAGCAACATAACCACAAGCAAATTAAACCAACCATAGCAATTCATCAATCACCGATAGGACAACGATAATCTACTCAGACATCATAAGATAGCAACAAATCATTGGATAATAATTTGTAGCATAAAGCACCATGTTTAAGTAGAGGGTACAACGAGTTGCGGGAGATGGGGGAAGATGATGGAGATGTTGGTGAAGATGACGGAGGTCTTGGTGTAGATCGCCGTCACACGATGATGTCCCGGGCGGCATTTTGGCGCCGCCGGGAGAGAGGGGGAGATAGCCCCCCTCCTTATTCTTCTTCCTTGAACTCCTCCCTAGATGGGAGAAGGGTTTCCCCTCTATTCCATGGTCTCCATGGCGGCGGAGGGGCGAGAGCCCCTCCGAGATTGGATCTCTCTCTTTGTGTCTTTTTGTTTCTGCGCTCCCAGATTATGCGTTTCACTGTTTCTTAAAGTCCTGGAGATCCGTAACTCCGATTGGGCTGAAATTTTAACACGATTTTCTTCCGGATATTATATTTCTTGCCGCGAAAGAAGGGCTCCAACTGCCTTAAGGAGTGGCCACAAGCCTGCCAGCCGCCACCGTACCTCCCGGTGGCGGCTACAGGGCTTGTGGGCCCTCCATGTATCGCCTCGCGTTGATTCTTCTTCCCAAAAATCATAAATATTCCAAAAAAAATCCCCTTAAGTTTTTATTACATTTGGACTTTGTTTGGTATGGATATTCTGCGAAACAAAAAACATGCAACAAATAGGAACTGGCACTGGACACTGGATCAATATGTTAGTCCCAAAAATAGTATAAGAAGTTGCCAAGAGTATATGAAAGTTGTAGAATATTGGCATGAAACAATCAAAAATTATAGATACGACAGAGACGTATCAGCATCCCCAAGCTTAATTCCTGCTCGTCCTCGAGTAGGTAAATGATAAAAAAGATAATTTTTGATGTGGAATGCTACATAGCATAATCTTGATCATATAATCTAATCATGGCATGAATACTAAAACACGAGTGATTCGAAGCAATAGTCTATCATTTGACATAAAGACAATAATATTTCAAGCATACTAACAAAGCAATCATTTCTTCTCAAAATATATGGCCAAAGAAAGTTATCCCTACAAAATCATATGGTCTGGCTATGCTCCATCTTCCCCACACAACGTATTTAAATCATGCACAACCCCGGTTTTAGCCAAGCAATTGTTTCATACTTTAGTGTTCTCAAACCTTTTCAACTTTCACGCAATACATGAGCGCGAGCCATGGACATAGCACTATAGGTGGAATAGAATATGGTGGTCGTGGAGAAGACAAAAAAGGAGGAGATAGTCTCACATCAACTAGGCGTATCAACGGGCTATGGAGATGCCCATCAATAGATATCAATGTGAGTGAGTAGGGATTGCCACGCAACGGATGCACTAGAGCTTATAAGTGTATGAAAGCTCACAAAATAAACTAGTGGGTGTGCACCCAACTTGCTTACTCACGAAGACCTAGGGCAATTTTGAGGAAGCCCATCATTGGAATATACAAGCCAAGTTATATAATGAAAATTTACCACTAGTATATGGAAGTGACAACATAGGAGACTCTCTGTCATGAAGATCATAGTGCTATTCGAAGCACCAGTGTGGAAAGAGGATAGTAGCAATTGTCCCTTCTCTCTTTTCTCTCATTTTTTTTGTGGGCTCTTTGGCCTCTTTTTTATTTTTTATTTTTTTTATTTTGGTGGGCATCTTTGGCCTCTTTTTTTGTAAATGGGCTTCGCTGGCCTCTTTTATTTCCTCACATGGGACAATGCTCTATTAATAATGATCATCACACTTACAACTCAATACTTAAAGCAATGATGACTTTATATAAAATGCCTTCGGTAGTGTACCCTGACAATGATCTAGCATAGCAATGACATCAAAAGACGGTCAAGCCATGGAAACATCATGCTAGCTATCTTACGATCATGCAATGGCAATATGGAAGTGGTGGCACATGTCATGAGACAGAACGGTGGTAGTTGCATCGCAATATATCTCGGAATGGCTATGAAAATGCCATAATAGGTAGGTATGGTGGCTGTTTTGAGGGAGGCTATATGGTGGGTGTAATGCACCGGCGAAAGTTGCACGGTACTAGAGAGGCTAGCAATGGTGGAAGGGTGAGAGTGTGTATAATCCATGGACTCAACATTAGTCATAAAGAACTCACATACTTATCGCAAAAGTCTACTAGTCATCGAAACAAGGTACTACACGCATGCTCCTAGGGGAAAGGTTGGTTGGAGTTAACCATCGTGCGATCCCGACCTCCACACAAAGGATGACGATCAATAAATAAATCATGCTCTGACTTCATCACATAATGGTTCACCATACGTGCATGCTACGGGAATCACAAACCTTAACACAAGTATTTCTACGAATACACAATTACTCACTAGCATGACTCTAATATCATATATTCATGTCGCAAAACTATTGCAAGGAATCAAACATATCATATTCAGTGATCTACAAGTTTTATGTAGGATTTTATGACTAACCATGTGAATGGCCAACTCCTGTTAACTCTCTAAATAGGTATAAGTGAAGCATGAGAGTTTAATTCTTTCTACAAAAGATATGCCCCGCTCTAACAAATATAAGTGAAGCAAAAGAGCATTCTACAATTGGCGGTTTTCTATGTGTAGGGAAACATACAATCCAAACTTCAAAAGATATACGTGAAGCACAAGAAGCATTCTATAAAGCCAACCAAGGACTATCACATACCAACATGGTGCAAAAAAGAAAAAGGAAAAAATAGACACAAAAGACGCTCCAAGCAAAACACATATCATGTGACGAATTAAAATATATCTCCGAGTAAAATTACCGATAGATTGTACACGAAAGAGGGGATGCCTTCCGGGGCATCCCGAAGCTTAGACGCTTGAGTCTTCCTTGAATATTACCTTGGGGTGCCTCGGGCATCCCCAAGCTTAGGCTCTTGCCTCTCCTTATTCCTTCATCCATCGTGCTCTCATCCAAAACTTGAAAACTTCAATCACACAAAACTCAACAAAACTTCGTGAGATCCGTTAGTATAATAAAATAAATCACCACTTCAAGTACTGTTGTGAACTCATTCTAAATTCATATTAGCATTATATCTACTGTAATCCAACTTCACCATGGTTCATACCCACCGATACTACCCATAGATTCATCAAAATAAGAGAACAATGCATAGAAAACAGAATCTGTCAAAACAGAACAGTCTGTAGCAATCTGTATATTCCGTATACTTCTGATATCTCAAAAAGTCCGAACAATTACGAACGCCTGGAAAATTTCCATATAAATCAGCAGAAAAATAATCAACTCAAAAGCTCTTCCAGAATAAAAATGAAAATTAATTTCGTGAGCAGAAAGTTTCTGTCTTTTCTCAGCGTGATCAAACAACTATCACCCAAACTAATCGTAAAGGCTTTGCTTAGCACATTATTTTTAAAAACACAAAGGAATTGTAAAAGGGTATAATTATTTTTGTGAGAAACTTCCATGAAAAATTCTATAATGTTTCCATGAGCATGAACACAAGTGTTCAAGGTCGACCCTCACTTCCGCAATGCATCACCTTTCAATCGCTTCTCTTTTTGAAAAAGTTTTAAGTTCCCCTCTATATTTTTTGTTTTTAAACAAAATAAAAGCAATAAATAGAAATAAATGACTCTCTAAAACTTCCGGGTTGTTTCCCAGGCAACGCTTTCTTTAAAGCCATTAAGCTAGGCATAAAGTGCTCAAGTAATGGATCCACCCGGATCCCAAGGTATATCAAAGCCAATTTTAATTAGCAATGATTTGTAATTTAGTAGTGAGCACAAGGTAACATATATCATGGAATGACGAAGTCTAACTCTCTTCCTATTCATTGGCATGTCATAAAAGAACAATTCATGCACATCAAGTAAAGGCCAATACATAGCATAAGCAGTTTCTTGCAATTTTATCGTATTGGAAACAGAGAGAGGTGGAGATGTAGTTCCTCTCTCATACTAATTGCAAGTAGGAGCAGCAAGCACATCCATATTATATTCATCAAAATCATCATGTGTAACATAAGGAACTATAGCTAGCTCATCTTCATAAACATCATTCATATTGGCATCATGGCCACAAACGTAGCAAGCATCAAGTTCAGCAAAAAGGGATATTTCAAACGAATCCAAGGGATCATAGCATTCATCCTTCGGTAAGAACGAAGGGAAATTAAATAATGTATGAGTAGAAGAGTTACTCTCATTAGAAGGTGGACACGGGTAGCTAGTCCGTTCTTCCTCCTTTTGTTCTTCGCTCTCCTCGTCATCTTTTTCATCTAATGAGCTCACAATTTCAGCATTTTGTTCTTCCATAGTTTCCTGCAAAATAATAGTCTCTTCTTGGGCAGCATAGGATTTCTCCTTAGATCGTTCAATATGGGCATTATATTCATAATTAGTATAACAATAACAAAGCATAGCCAAATTTTTAGATCGGTAAGGAGCATCATCATTATCATCATACCTTTTAAACAGACCCTCAATTTCATAAGCACCCATAAAAGCAACAAACTCTTCTATTTGATCCACATCATAGTAATCATATATAAAATTAGCATAACAAGCCAAGGTTCTATGATCATTAAACTCACAAGAAAAGGGAAGGTGTGGAGCCTTCATCCTAGAGCAACAAGTAACACCATGTCTCTTGCATAGTTCCCAAGCATACCATTTCAACAAATGGATTTGATCCCATAAAAGTTTCCCTTTTTGAGTCAAGAGATAATCCCTAAAGTATTCACGTTGATCCAACGTGTATCCCATTATATAATTGAATGGGGCTTTTTCAGGATTATTAAAGAAGTATATAATATTTTCCACGTAACGAGCATCGATGGTTTTAGGAGGTTCCCCATCTCCATGAGTAGCAAGTACACCTAATTTTTTTGATATTTCGTGTTCCATATCCATAACTACACATAGAGAACAACTTAGAACAGCAAATAAATCTACTTAGTGATAAAGCAAACAAGCACACACGAGAATATTCACCCCATGCTATTGCTCCCCGGCAACGGCGCCAGAAAAAGGTCTTGATAACTCACAAGTATAGGGGATCAATTGTAGCCTTTCTCGATAAGTAAGAGTGTCGAACCCAACGAGGAGCTAAAGGTAGGACAAATATTCCCTCAAGTTCTATCGACCACCGATACAACTCTACGCAAACTTTACGTTCGCTTTACCTATAACAAGTATGAAACTAGAAGTACTTTGTAGGAGGGATATGATAGGCTTGCAAGACAGTAAAGAACACGTAAGTAAAACTAGGGGCTGGTTAGAAAAAGAAACAAATATGAGTGTCTAACGAGTGTGGAAAAGTGGTGGTAGGAGTTGCGGAATTGTCCCTAAGCAACTGACTACGTTACTAGATCGATAACAAGTATCATGTGGGAGAGGCCTCTGCTAGCATGTCATCCCTTACTTGGAATACTATGCACTTATGATTGGAACTATTAGCAAGCGTCTGCAACTAGTAACGTTCATTAAGGTAGAACCCAACCATAGCAATAAGATATATTGGTCCCCCTTCAATCCCATATGCATCAATTTCTATGCTAGGTTTGAAGCTTCTGTCACTCTAGCCTGCCAATACATAGTCCTATCAACATACAACTTACCCTATGGTGTGATCCACGCGCGCTATCATATGATGGGCACCAAAGGACAACAACATAACCACAAGCAAATTAAACCAACCATAGCAATTCATCAATCACCGATAGGACAACGATAATCTACTCAGACATCACAGGATTGCAACACATCATTGGATAATAATATGTAGCATAAAACACCATGTTAAAGTAGAGGGTACAGCGGGTTGCGGGAGAGTGAACCGCTGAATATAGATGGGGGAAGATGGTGGAGATGTTGGTGAAGATGACAGAGGCGTTGGTGTAGATCGCCGTCACACGATGATGTCCCGGGCGGCGTTCCGGCGCCGTCGGGAGAGAGGGGGAGAGAGCCCCCCTCCTTCTTATTCTTCCTTGACCTCCTCCCTATATGGGAGAAGGGTTTCCCCTCTGGTCCATGGTCTCCATGGCGGCGGAGGGGCGAGAGCCCCTCCGAGATTGGATCTCTATCTCTGTGTCCTTTTGTTTCTGCGCTGCCAGATTCTGCGTTTCACCGTTTTTGAAATTCCTGGAGATCCGTAACTCCGATTGGGCTGAAATTTTAACACGATTTTATTCCGGATATTGCCTTTCCTGCGGCGAAAGAGGGGCTCCAATTGCCTTAAGGAGTGGCCACAAGCCTGCCAGCCGCCACCGTACCTCCTAGTGGCGGCTAAAGGGCTTGTGGGCCCTCCGTGCATCGCCTCGCATTGATTCTTCTTCCAAAAAATCATAAATATTCCAAGAAAAATCCCCGTAAGTTTTTATTACATTTGGAATTCGTTTGTTATGGATATTCTGCGAAACAAAAAACATGCAACAAACAGGAACTCGCACTAGGCACTGGATCAATATGTTAGTCCCAAAAATAGTATAAAAAGTTGCCAAGAGTATATGAAAGTTGTAGAATATTGGCATGAAACAATAAAAAATTATAGATACGATAGAGACGTATCAATGCTCCTCAAACTTCTGCACCTACTGAAAATATTTATTATGACATTCCTTCGGGTATGCTAGAAAAAGTGCTAGCTAATCCTTATGCAGGAGATGGAACACTACATCCTGATTTGCACCTAATCTATGTGGATGAAGTTTGTGGATTATTTAAGCTTGCAGGTATTCCAGAGGATGATGTTAATAAGAAGGTCTTTCCTTTATCTTTGAAGAAAAAGGCGTTGACATGGTATCGGCTATGTGATGATATTGGATCATCGAACTACAACTGATTGAAATTAGAATTTCATCAGAAGTTTTATCCTATGTATCTGGTTTATCGTGATCAGAGTTATATTTATAATTTTTGGCCTCGTGAAGGATAAATAATCGCTCAAGCTTGGGGGAGGCTTAAGTCAATGTTATATTCATGCCCCAATCAAGAGCTCCCAAGAGAAATTATAATTCAAAATTTTTATGCTCGGCTCTCTCGTAATGATCAATCCATGCTCGACACTTCTTGTACTGGTTTATTTATGAAGAAAGATATTGAATTCAAATGGGACTTACTGGAAAGAATTAAATGCAACTCTGAAGATTGGGAACTCAACGAAGGTAATGAGACAGGTATAAGCCTTAATTTTGATTGTGTTAAAACTTTTAGAGACACCGATGCTTTTCGTGATTTTAGCACTAAATATGGACTTGACTCTGAGGTAGTAGCTTCATTTTGTGAATCTTTTGCTACCCATGTTGATCTCCCCAAGGAGAACTGGTTTAAAAAGCATCCTCCCATTGGAGTTAAAGTGGTAGAACATATTAAAGTTGAAGAAGAAACAATTATCTATAATGCTGATCATGTTATTCCAACTACTTATATTGAGAAACCACCCTTTCCTGTTAGGATAAAGAAACATGCTAAAGCTTCAACTGTGGTTCGTAATAGTTGTGGTAGAACACCTATACCTCCTGAACAAATTAAAGTAGAATGTAATATTTCTATGGTTTAAGATCTCTTGGTTGATAATATTGATGGGCATGTCATTCACTTCTGTGATGAAGCCGCTAGAATTGCTAGACCACACACTATGAGTAAACATAGACCTATTGTTGGCGTGCCTATTGTTTTTGTTAAAATAGACAACATTGTTATCATGGCTTATGTGATGTGGGTGCTAGTGTGGGTGCAATTCCCTTTACCTTATACCAACAAATTATGAATGATATTGCACCAGCCGAATTAGAGGAAATTGATGTTACCATCAAGCTTGCTAATAGAGAAACTATTTCACCAATTGGATTGTTAGAGATGTTGAAGTCTTGTGTGGAAAAATAAAGTATCCTACTGATTTTCTTGTCCTTGGTTGCCCACAAGATGATTTTTGTAACATTATATTCGGTAGAACCTTCTTGAATACTGTTAATGCTAATATTGATTGTGAAAAAGAAACGGTTACTGTAAGTTTTGGGGATGCATCTCATGAGTTCAATTTCTCTCAATTTCGTAGACAACCCCATGGCAAAGAATTCCCCAGTAAAGATGAAATTAATGGTCTCGCTTCTATTTCTATGCCTCCTACCGATCCCTTAGAACAATATTTGCTAGACCATGAAAATGGTATGTATATGAATGAAAGAAATGAAATAGATAAGATTTTCTATGATCAGCAACCTATTCTGAAACACAACCTGTGTTGAAATACTCGGGGATCCTCCTCCACACAAGGGTGATCCTGTGTTTGAGGTTAAACAATTATATGATACTCTGAAATATGCTTATCTTGATGAAAAAGAGATATATCCTGTTATTATTAGTGGCTAACCTTTTAGAGCATGAAGAAAAGTGATTATTGAAAACTTTAAGGAAGTACCGTGCCGCTATTGGATATACTCTTGATGATCCTAAGAGCATTAGTCCCGCTCTATGTCATCACAAAATCAATATGAAGCCTGATGCTAAACCAGTTGTTGATCACCAACGACGATTAAATCCTAAAATGAAGAAAGTGCTAAGAAATGAAATACTAAAACTTCTAGAGGCACGTATAATTTATCCTATTGCTGATAGTAGATGGGTTAGTCCCGTTCATTGTGTCCCTAAAAAGGGAGGTATTACCATTGTTCCTAATGATAAAGATGAATTGACCCCGCAAAGAATTGTTACACGATATAGAATGGTAATTGATTTCAGGAAATTACATAAGGTTACTAGGAAAGATCATTATCTGCTACCTTTTATTGATCAAATGCTAGAAGACTATCCAAACATACACATTTTTTGCTTTCTAGATGGTTACTGTGTCTTCTCTCAAATACGTGTATCAAAAGAGGATCAAGAGAAAACTACTTTTACTTGCCCTTTTGGTACCTTTGCTTACAAACATATGCCTTTTGGTTTATCCAATGAACCTGCTATCTTTCAAAGATGTATGATGGCTATATTCTCTGACTTTTGTGAAACTATTTTTGAGGTTTTCATGGATAATTTTTCCGTTTACGGAACTTCTTTTGATGATTGCTTGAGCAACCTTGATTGAGTTTTGCAGAGATGTGAAGAAACTAATCTTGTCTTGAATTGAGAGAAGTGCCACTTTATGGTTAATCAAGGCATCGTCTTGGGACACAAAATCTCCAAAAGAGGTATTGAAGTTGACAAAGCTAAAGTTGATGATATTGAAAAAATGTCGTGTCCAACAGATATTAAAGGTATAAGAAGTTTCCTTGGTCATGTTGGTTTCTATAGGAGATTTATTAAAGACTTCTCTAAAATTTCTAAGCCTCTCACTAATATTTTGCAAAAGGATGATCCACTCGTTTTTTGATGATTGTGTAGAAGCATTTGAAATTCTTAAGAAAGCCTTGATCATTGCACGTGTTGTTCAACCACCTGATTCGAACCTGCCCTTTGAAATTACGTGTGATGCTAGTGATTATGCTGTTGATGTTGTTCTAGGACAAATATTGATAAGAAATTAAATGCCATCCATTACACTAGTAAAACTCTAGATAGTGCTCAAAGAAACTACGCTACCACTGAAAAGGAAGTTTTAGCAGTTGTGTTTGCTTGCGATAAGTTTAGACCTTATATTGTTGATTCCAAAGTTACTGTTCACACTGATCATGCTGCTATTAAGTACCTTATGGAAAAGAAAGATGCTAAACCTAGACTTATTAGATGGGGTTTTCTGCTACAAGAATTTGATCAGCATATTATTGATAGAAAGGGCGCTGATAACCTCGTAGCAGATAACTTGTCTAGATTAGAGAATGTTCTTGATGACCCACTACCTATTGATGATAGCTTCCCTGATGAACAATTAGGTGTCATAAATGCTTCACGCAATGGTCCTTGGTATGTTGATTATGCTAATTACATCGTTGCTAAATTTATACCGCCTAGTTTCACATACCAACAAGAGAAAAAAATTCTTCTACGGTTTAAGACATTACTTTTGGGATGATCCACACCATTATAAAGAAGGAGCATATGGTGTTACTAGACGTGGTGTACCTGAGCATGAATAGGGATAGATCATTCACAAGTGTCACTCTGACGCCTACGGAGGACACCACGCGGGAGATAGAACTGCACACAAGGTATTACAATCTGGTTTTTATTGGCCTACTCTCTTCAAGGACACTTGTAAGTTTGTCTTGTCTTGTGATGAATGTCAAAGAATTGGTAATATTAATAGATGTCAGGAAATGCCTATGAACTACTCTCTATTTATTGAACCATTTGATGTTTGGGGTTTTGATTATATGGGACCTTTTCCCAAATCCAATGGGTATACTCATATTCTAGTTGTTGTTGATTATGTTACTAAGTGGGTAGAAGCTATGACAACTAGTAGTGCTGATCCTAACACTTCTATTAAAATGGTGAAAGAAATTATTTTCCCTAGATTTGGAGACCCTAGGTATTTAATGACTGACGGTGGTTCAGACTTTATTCATGTTGCTTTCTATAAATTGCTTGCTAGGTATGATGTTGATCATAGAATTGCATCTCCTTATCATCCTCAGTCTAGTGGGCAAGTAGAAATGAGGAACACATAAATTAAGTTGATCTTGCAAAAGACCGTCAAGCAGTCCGAAGCGTGCACGAGGAGGCGACAAGCCAGGGGGCGCAACCTACCCCCTAGCCGCTCCCCGCAGGCTTGTGGCCATCCCATGCACCCTACGTACTCCGTTTTCTTGTGGAATACTCCCTCGGGTCAGCAAAAAATCATTATATAATCTCCCAAAGCTTTTGACCTTCGTATCTCGACAATATCTCCTGTTCTCGTTTTGAGTTGTTTCTGCAGTAGATTTAGAGTAAGATGTCCTCCCAAGATTCCGATAGGGAGAGCTATGTATCACATTATCTTTCCAATCCCAAGATCTACAGGGACGTAGATCCCTATGGATTTTGTTCGCAGGAGGAACGGGAGATATGCAAGTATGTGGAAGAAAGCTCAGACGAAGAGGATATCCCCTTGCCTCGACCAGAAGATATGCATGTGGAGTTCAAGAAGTCGAGTCTCCCAAATACAAGGAGAAAACCCAAGGTGCTATTTATCCCTTCTCGTTTTCTGCAGGAGAGCACAGGTGAATTATGTCAAAAGATATTGAGGCTCGAGAAGGAAGTGGACGATCTGAGGGAACAAAATTTCATGCTTAAGTGGAAACTTGATAAGCTTTCAACCTCACCAGCAACTCCAACATCACCACCTCCGAAGAAGGACGACTAAACACATGGGTATGGGCACTCCCCTTGGCTTGTGCCAAGCTTGGGGGAGGCGCCCCGGTATCGTATCACCATCACACCTTTTACCTTTTTTTTGTTTTTTCTTCGTTCGATCCTTTTAGTTATATCTTGATCTAGTAGAATAAAGTTTTAGTGTGATCTAGTTTTGAGTTTTTTTCTTTTATGTTTCCCCTATGTAAGCAAGTCTGAGAGTTATATAATAAAGAGTAGTTCTGAGTTGAGGGCTTTGCTTGCTTCCTATGATCTAGAGAAAGTTAAATAGACAGAAGTATAGAATAAAAGCAAAAGAGCATACATAATGATCTTATGGGGAGTGATGACTTCACATATAAAAAGTATGTTGATTGAAATTTGTTGTGAGTTGACAAACAAAGCTATTTGTCATTGTTGCAATTAAAAGGAAGTAATTAAGAAAGAGAGCTTCACATAAAAATATATTATCTTAGAGATCTTTTATAATTTTGAGCACTCATTAAAATATCATATGCTAAAAGGTTGATGTTGGACAAGGAAGACAACATAATGAGTTATGTTTGCTCATTTCCGAATAGAAGTTATATGGTTGTAGATCCTTCAACATGTGTCGCTTGCTTCCACCTCATATTAGCCAGAAACTCCTCCACCAAGTAGAGATACTAGTTGTGCATCCAAAAACATTTAACCCAGTTTTGCCTTGACAGTCCACCATACCTACCTATGGATTGAGTAAGATCCTTCAAGTAAGTTGTCATCAATGAAAAACATGCAAAAAACAACAACTCGCACTAGGCACTGGGTCAATAGGTTAGTTCTCAAAAATAACATAAATTGGTAAATAAATACCCGAAAACTATCCTAGATTGATAGTATGTCAGCACTGAATAATCAAAAATTATAGATACGTTAGAGACATATCAGCAGCTGATGGAAGCGAGTAACATAGCCCCTGAACTACTCCCCGAGCCTCTCTCAGAGGCATAGAAGACAAGCCTATGTGGGCCTTGGATGCTTGAGGTTCCTCGGATGTGGGACTCCCCACACGGCACCCATGCAGCCCTGCGCCGCCGAGGTAGGCATCGCATGACCGTGGCACAATGGTGAGAGGCCCTGCCCAGGCAGATGCACCCGGGCATGCGTTATGGGTCGAGGAATCCTTCCCTACACCATCCTCAGAGGAGCACTTGTCGTATCCTGTGATCAAGGGAATGGGTAGAGTGGACTCGGACAGCTGGAGACACCTTAGTCCCCTGCCTAGCGTGCCAAATGTCGATTTCCAAGAACTTACATATGAGTTGTGAGGAACAATCCTTTTAGAGTTCGTCCATGGACTGAACACGTCCAAATATCCTAAGTCATGAATGATGTATGGTGGATGAACACGAAGAACTACCCAGGTTCGGGCCACGTTTATGGTGCAATACCCTACTCCTACTTTGTTTATTGCAATGGTAGAGAGCTACAATGTGTGTCACAATGGTGAAGTCGACCTCTATCTCCTGTGCCTGTCTGAAAGATCAATCCTCAAAGAAGTCTTGGGCTCCTCTATTTATAGTGTTTAGAGAGGGCTTGCCAGAGGCTCCTATTGGTCGAATGCATACTCAAATAGGCTAGTATAGCTAGTACTATGAAGGTATGGATTCTCATGGCATGCTAGTACGAGCAATAATGTCATCCTTCCAGGGTTTTTTTATATCCATCGGATACTTACCTGCTACCTCGATGTTCTAATACTATAGTGCTGTAAGAAGTAGGTGAATCTTACTATAGCTGCCGTGAATGCCTTTGGCCTCACGGGTCAATTCAGAGACCATGCACAACGGTTAGTCATTCGATACCCGTATGGCCCTAGTGCTGGTACAATATTCGCTCGTATGGGCCTTGGTACGGCTCCGAGAGCCCACACATGTTCAACGGGAGGCGCATGAGGTGCCTGGTCATCTCACTCGTGGTAACACCTCTTGGAAGAAGTCTTGAGGGGATATCACATTTCTCCTATTGACTTTATCCCAATGCACCAAGTCATAGCCCACTAGGCGCATCAGGGTCTTTCGAGTACCAACTTGTTCAGTACAATATTCGTTCCTTCGCGACCAAGACTCTTATTGCCAGCTTGGTAATACCTTGGTTTTACTAACGCTGACAAATTTTTCCTATCACTGAAAATAGTTGTTAGTGAAAGATATTAGGTTCGTCACCTAAGATACGAACTTGCTCGCAGAAAATGTGGTATCTTCAATTTTTTTTATGACGATGCTTCAGCGACAGTTGGGGTGATGACCGGAAAATGTCACCATGTCATATTTAGTGAATGGTTATATGTGACACAAGTGAAATGTCCCAAAATATGAAGCATGGCGCTCGGATGACCATGTGAACTGTACCCCTTCGTGTCCTTTTAACCAAGGAGGAAGCCGACAAAGGGATAAGTTGCTCGTGGGCTTGGGCCAACTTAGGTAAGTGAAAAGTAAAGTTGGCTCTCCTCAGTTTTTTGTTTTCTTTTGCTATTTCCCTTTACGCGAAAATAAAAAGAGAGGAAATGGGAGAAAAGAAGATGCTATGGAGTTTGAAAATGCTATTTTTCTTATGTGGGGTCTTCGATTTATACTTGGCCCCACAAGAGAGGGTCCACTAAATTTGGGAATGTTTGAATCCAAATTCATGTGAATTTAGATTTGAAATAGGTATGATATCTCAGTCTTTAGAAAATGTGAGGATGTTTTTGGAGGCTAGGAATGAAATAAGAAAGCGATGTGCAAAGTTTTAGCTCGGATGGAATTGTTTGAATTTGAAAGGATTCAAATCCTTTGCAAAAATAATTTGAATTGGAGCCGAGATTTAAAATAGTTTCTGGACTTGAAAAATAATAAAAAAATAAAATGATTGATATTTTTTAAATTTTACATATTTAATGGAGTCAAAACATTGATTTTGACATGAAGTGCAAAACTAGATTTTAAATAAAGCAACAATGGCAATATCTGGTTTGTTATATTTGGGATGTTACATGAGCCACATATATTAATCAAGTAATGTACATAATACCACACACTAAGAACAACTCCAAGAGAAAGCGTCGAAAGTCCTCACTTGACTATAATGCCACCCCCGTAGCGGCATCCTCATTTGTCTTCCACAATTTTCAAATGATAAATCATCGTCAAATAATTCACACAGGACCATAAACAACAAATTACATCATACATGATTAAACTTAGGACATAAGAGAATATTTAAATATAACCTAGGATTAAAACCTAACCAATCACAATTGAATGGGCGTGTAAAGTTGAGGTGCAGTTGCATGACCTTCGGACCGTTGTTGCGGGATGAACTGCCCTAGTTGTTGTCCCGATGGCATATCCTATAGGTTGCATTCTAGCGCCCGTGGAGAAGGGGTTTCGACCTAGTTAGCATGCCCCTAAACTTGTTGGCAAGCTTCGCCCTTGGAGGCAACACTGCCTTTGTCAAGCATGATGGTCTTGAGCTGCCGGGGCAACAAGCGTCTCGCTTTCCTTTGTCATTTGTGACCATACTACGACTCATTGGATAGTAATCTCCTCCTTCTAGAGGGCCTCCAACGGGAGCACCATTGATGACGATTTCATGAATATACTTCTCGCCCCACGTTGGTTACCCCAAGTGGAAGGTGGAGATGTAGTCAGCAGCAAGTTTCCCTTACACGGAGAGTGTAAGGTTTATCGTGTTAGGGAACGTTGCATGGGAAACAAAAAAATTCCTACACACACGAAGACCTATCATGGTGATGATCATCTACGAGCGGGATATCGGATCCACATACCCTTGTAGATCACTAAGCAGAATCGTTAATAAACGTGGTTGATGTAGTGGTACATCTTCACGATCCGTCCCACGAAGCGTCCCACGATCGGTCCCACGAACCGTCTTGTGATCCGTCCCGATCAAGTGCTGAACGGACGGCACCTCCGCGTTCCATACACGTACATCTCGATGACGATCTCTGCCTTCTTGATCCAGCAAGAGAGGAGGGGAAGTAGATGAGTTCTCCGGCAGTGTGACGGCGCGCCGGTGATGGTGATGATCTATTCTGCACGGCTCCGCCCGAGTTCCGCAGAAAACCGATCTCGAGGAAGAACTACGATCTAGAGGAGAGGGCAGCACGTGGCAAAGTTGTGTCTCAAAAAGCCCTAAACCTCTAGTATATATAGGAGGAGGGAGGAGGCAGCCTTGAGGCTCAAGGGAGCCTCCAAGCCGTCGGCCGAAGTGGAGGAGGGAGGAGTCCTCCTCCAATCCCACTTGGATTAGGACTCCTTCCTTAATTTCCCACCTCTTTTGGATTTTCCACTTTTTCCTCATGGGCTTTCCTTGGATCACTTTGTCAGCCCATTATGCCTTATTGTGCATCCAATAAACCCATGTGGACCCCTTGGGGCCTGGTGTGCCCGCCCAGTGGGCACCCAAAACCCATTCATCACTCCTGGTACACTGCCGGCAATGCCCGAAAACCTTCCGGAATCCAAATACAAACTTCCTATATATCAATCTTCATTTCCGGACCATTCTAGAACTCCTCGTGACATTCGGGATCTCATTCGGGACTCTGAACAAAACTTCGGTCAACAACACATATAACTCAACTATACCAAAACATCACCGAACCTTAAGTGTGCAGACCCTGCGGGTTCGAGAACTATGCAGACATGACGTGAGACACTCTCTGGTCAATAACCAACATCGGGAACTGGATGTCCAATTGGCTCCTACATATTCTATGAAGATCTCTATCGGTTGAACCTCTATGTCAAGGATTCATATAATCCCGTATACTATTCCCTTTGTCCTTCAGTATGTTACTTGCCCGAGATTCGATCGTCGGTATCACCATACCTAGTTCAATCTCATTATCGGCAAGTCTCTTTCCTCGTTCTGTAATACAAGATCCTGTGACTAACTCCTTAGTCACATTGCTTGCAAGGCTTGTTGTGATGTTGTATTACCGAGTGGGCCCTGAGATACCTCTCCGTTACATGGAGTGACAAATTCTAGTCTTGATCCATGCCAACCCAACAAACACCTTTGGAGATACCTGTAGAGCACCTTTATAGTCACCCAGTTACATTGCGACGTTTGATATGGAATTGATGAACTTTATATGTATATCATATATGTGTTGTGACCTATATATCATATATGTTCTATGAATTATATATATATGTGTTGTGAAATAGAAAAAATAAACAAAAATGTGACAATATGGGCTCTTTGTCGTCTGCCAGCTGATGGCAAAGGCCTTTGCCATCACGCAGCTGACGGCAAAGGTGCCATGTGGCACCCTTCTGTGCAATCTGGGCAGCAGCAGCTGGCCATACGGGCTCTTTGTCGTCCGCTGCCTCGGGAGGCTAACGACACAACTGTAGGGAGGCAAACGACAAAGAGACTGATCCCTGCGCTGGCCCACAGAAGCAGATGACAAAGAGGGGGAGCGAGGCAGACGACCAAGAGAGGGAGGGAGGCAGACGACAAAGAGAGGGAGGAAGGCAGACGGCAAAGAGAGGGAGGAAGGCAGAGGACAAAGCCTCCGTTAGCCCTAACGGAGGTATTGCATGTGGGCTGCCGTCTAAGCATGTTTGTCGTCTGCTCTGCACAGGAGGCTGATGACGAAGACCGTTGCCATCCGCTTAAGGCAGATTGACGACAAAGAAGCCGATATGCCATCAAAAGTAGTCGTAGGAACATTCCTGACAGGAGGCTGATGGCAAATACCTTTACCGTTGGTGGATCACCTCTTTGCCGTCCGTTATGGCACACAGGAAAGAGTCTGATTCCTGTAGTGAAAGCATATTCACATTCATGATCACAGGAGTATTAATAATCATGAAGGATGTGAACATATGATCTTCCACCAAATAAACCAACTAGCATGAACTACAAGGAGTAATCAACAATACTAGCAACTCACATGTAGCAATCTGAGGTTTTGAGATAAAGACCGATACAAGAGATGAACTAGGGTTTGGAGAGGAGATGGTTCTGATGAAGCTGTTGATCGTTGGTGATGACGATGGCTTCGATTTCCACCTCCGGGAGGGAAGTTTCCCCGGCGGAATAGCTCCGCCGGAGCTCTAGATTGGTTGTGAAGAAGTTCCGCCTCGAGACGGCAGCGTCGCGTCCCGAAAGGTCTGATATGATTTTTTCCAGGTCAAAACCCTTCATATAGCAGAAGATTGGCACCGGATGCCTGCCAGGGGGCCCACAAGCCTGCAGGGCGCGGCCAGGGGGTAGGCTGCACCCCCTGGATTGTACTTCTTTTGCCCATTATTTTTATATATTCCAAAACTATTCTCCGTAACTTTTCAGGACTTTTGGAGCTGTGCAGAATAGGTCTCTTAGATTTGCTCCTTTTCCAGTCCCAAATTCCAGCTGCGTGCATTCTCCCTCTTCATGTAAATCTTGTCAATAAGAGAGAAAAAGGCATAAGTATTGTACCATAATGTGTAATAACAGCCCATAATGCAATAAATATTGATGTAAAAGCATGAGACAAAATGGACGTATCGTTCACTCACGCCAGCACTACTTATAATATCTATAACGTGGTATATTTTGAGACGTCACCACTATAACCATGGTAGTAGTGAGGTGAAAACACTCACATTCAAGCACGAAAAATTTCACTAAACAAAAAAAAAGTTTGATGATTACGAATTTGACCACATACATATATACATGCATCTCATATGTTTCATTCAAACATCCAGTTTATATATATATATATATATATATATATATATATATATATATATATATATATATATATATATATATATATATATATGTATATATGTATGTGGTCAAATTCTTCATCCTGGGTGCATAATAGAGTGTCTATATATATATATATATATATATATATATATATATATATATATATATATATATATATATATTATGCACCCAGGATGAAGAATAGCTTATTCCTCACCCTGGCCGTTCGACTCAGACAAAAGAAATATCAAAACGCAGAATGTAACTTTCTAGCATGCATGTTGTAAAATTACCTTGACTACTCTTGTAAAATTACCTCACTTCTACTATAAAATTATGACAACATCTTTTAGTGAGATATTGATACGCCACATTTTTATTGCATGCAGATTGTAATTTTACGGCATGCATGTTGTACAATTAGTTCACTTTCTTTTGTACGGTGCTAGACCAACTCCTTCTCATAATGTAATATTACCTTAGGTGTGTTCTTTTCTTGTGTTTTCAAGTAGGATTGGGCCGGGGTGAGGAATAACTATTCCTCACCCAGGGTGACGAATAGCGCGACCCTATATATATATAGACAAACACACACATACACATTGCCGAGATCCATACAAGTGCAACATACTGCCGCGTGTAGAGGTTGTGGTCGTCGCAACTTCAGTATCATGCGGACTTTGCCGTCGTCGTCATCGCTATTGTTGCAACCCCATGTCGATGTTTCTCCATCACCATCGCAACCCTGTGTTGATGGCCCCGACACTGTCGCAGCCCCGTGTCGACGTCTCAGTCACCGTCGCGACCCCATGTCGATATATGAGTCATCGTCGCATCACCGTTTTGATGTTGTCGGTGGCGTTGCTGTCACACACCCTTGCTATTAATGAACTAGTTACAAACAAAGAAATGCACATGAACAATAAGTTACCTCAAGCACTAGAAAAATAAACTAATTACAAGACGAAGACATAATTTGGAAAGAAAATTTCTAGAGGATTTCACATAATAGCAAAACTATTCATAGTGGATAGTAAAGAAAGACAAGCAAATGATGCTCTGTTCATGTTCTTGCTGCTAGTAACAAACTAAGCAGCAAATGCAACATTTTTCAATGTTTATCCTCTTTACTTCTAGACTCTACAAGTTAAGGAACAACACTCTTCTCATGCAGCCAACAATCAACTAAACATATTCTTCTATATTCCTAACACGTATACATAGGAAGGAAAATCAAGTATATCTAAACATATTGTAAGTATACAACTCAATTTATGAAATTGTATATACTTATGTTTATCATTTTATTAAGGTAATGAAAGTATATATACTTTTCTTAAGCTAGTGAACTATATACTTCAACATCCATGGTCGTATATTCTCTTTTTACAATTTCATGTACATAGTATATGAAACTAAGTATGCATAAAGAAGAAGCATGCCCATATGGGCGCTAGTATCATAGTTGAACAAAAATGACTTAAGTATATTCAGTTGGTACTTGGTAGTATATCGTATACACCGATCAACACATACTATATACAACCAATTCCATTTTCACCATAACTTTGGCTCGACCTCATCTTTACCCCTAAATAAAAATAGTGCTCAACTTTATCCCTCTTTCATTAGATGCCATTAAGGAAATACCCTTTCGTGTCGTTTCTGTCGGGTCAAAGGGGTTTGACCATCACCGAGACGTTTTCTGGACATAGTTTCGCCTCTATACATATGTGTCTTACAAGTGGGACCTGCCCCTTTCTCTCTCTTATAGGTGGACCCAACTCAAAAAAGTCTCCCATAACCTCACTAGCATGTGGGCCATGGGACACAAGGTCAAGGTAAACTAGGATTAAATTTAACACTAAGCAGACTAAGTTAGCTAGCTAATTAAACAAGAGGGTCCCATGTGTCATAGACTAAGGTTTTAGTTAACTCAGTAATTAACCTAAATAACAAATGTCACATCATCTCATCGGAGATTAGCTGCAGGGATCAAAACAGACAGCGTAGCAAGGCTTTACACGCGCGGTGGGGATAGTGGTCCAGAGGCGGGGTAGTCCTTGCTGGCCGAGAGCGTTGGACTGGGGTGCCTCCACCATGGCCCAAGATGCCTTCCGTGGCTGACATAGAAAAGCGTGCGATGGTGCACGCTCTCTACCCAAGCGGAGACAAGAGAATACATGAAAGGTTGGACACACGCGTGGGGCAGCCAAATCAGGGTCGGAACCCACCAGATCCGGTCACTCCGATGGTTGGGAAGCTGTGGGTAGCCCCCGATGGTCGACGGAGTTTGAGGAGCTCGACATCTTGATCTGGAGGGAACTTCTCCATTGCCTGCTGCCATTCATTACCTGTAGACAGAAAAAAGAGTTCAGAGTAGAGGGATGAGGTTAGGGAGAGAGCAGTAGGGAGACGATGGGCGTAGACATTGCGTTCGGCGATGGAGACCAAGGCGAGGTGAAGGTGCGTAATGACCCACAAGTATAGTGGATCAATTGTAGTCCTTTCCATATGTAGGATTGTCGAACTCAACGAGGAGTAGAAGGAAATCATAAGCAGTTTTCAGCAAGGTATTCTCTGCAAGTGTTGTAAACAATAGTGATAGATAGTTTTGTAGCAAGGTAATTCGTAACACGTGGCAAGTAACAATAGTAGAAAAGGAGTAGCAAGGTATCCCAATCCTTTTTATAGCATAGGACATGCTTGAAAGTACTCTTATATAAAGCAAGTGCTCCCGAGGACACATGAGAATATCTGTCTAGTCATGTTCATCATATTGACTTGATTCCCGTTTTCTACTTTAATGATTTGATATGTGGGTGGATTGACGCTAAGGTGTTGTTCTTACTTGAACTAACAACCTACTTATGATTAACCCCTCTCGCAAGCATCCACAACTACGAAAGAAGAATTAAGATAAAGTTGACCATAGCATGAAACATGTGGATCCAAATCAGCCCCTTATGAGGCAACTCATAAACCGGGGTTTAAGCTTTTGTCACTCTCGCAACCCATCATCTACTTGTTACTCCACAGTGACTTCCTTTAGGCCCATAACATGGTGAAGTGTCATGTAGTCGACGTTCACATGACAACACTAATTGAAGTAACAACATACATATCATCAAAATATCAAACGTATGCCAACTTTATATGATTACTTATAACCAGACTTCTCCCATGTCCTCAAGAACAATAGTAACTACTCACACCTCATCAACATGTTCAACATTAGAGGTCTGACAAATATGATTAAGGATTTGAATATTTTGTCTTCCACCAAGTAATCCAACTAGCATCAACTACAATACATAATTAACACAACTAGCAACCCACACGTACCAATCTTAGGTTTTGAGATAAAGATTGAATACACGAGATGAATTAGGTTGGACATGAGATGGTGGTGGTGAATATGTTGATGAAGATTGGTCCTCCCACGAAGGAGGAAGCGTTGGTGATGATGATGGCTTCGATTTCCCCCTCCCAGAGACGGTGGCGCTTCATCACAGAAGTTATGTCTGTATTTGTTCTAGGGTAAAACACACCATCTTGAGAAGAGAGGCGTCGGAGGGTGCGACCTTGGGGGGGAAGGCACCCTGTTGGCTTGTGCCCAGGTGGTTTCCCCTCTTTGGTGTATTTTTGGCCTAATAATTCTTATATATTCCAGAAAAATTCCCCGTGAAATTTTAGGTCATTTGGAGCAACTTGATTTTTCTGCCTTTTTCTCCATTTCTTGATCCAGAATTCCAGTTTCCACATAATTCCCTCTTTGCAATATACCTTGCATATTCAGAGACAAAAGACATAATAATTACATAATAACAGGTAACAATGGACAATAATGAGACAAATATAAATAAAGATTCATGATGTAAAATGGACGTATCAGTGCGTCGCTCGATGGCTCAACTCCCGATCTGGTTCGAAGCCATACCCACATAAGGAGGTTGGGGGTCCATGTGTAAGAGATAGAGAGGAAAGGTGAGAGAGGGAGTGAGTTTTTCTTTTATTTTTTCAAGGGCTAGTCCCACGTGTAAGTGAAAGATGACAAGAGGGTCAATTATGTCAACAAAATGTCTCGGTGATGGTCAAACCCCTTTAACCAAACGGAAATGGTACGGAAGGGTATTTCCATAATGGCCCCTAACATATGAGGGTCATAGTTGAGCATTATTTTTATTTAGGGGTAAAGATGAGGTCGGCCCAAAGTTAGGGGGAAATGTAAATTTCCCAAGCTATTATATATAAAGTGTAGATGACTGAAAATAGATCAATATAATATTGAGGTCCGGTATTGTCCAGGGAAAAATTATAGAAGGCAGCAACACTTGATCCCCTTCTTATATCCATCTAACCAGTGGAGGAGGATAGAGGAAAACCAAGGTAGGGTTGACTCTAATTTCGAGAGCACAAAAGAAATGGTTTGATGCAAAGCAAAAAATAAAGTATTTGATACCTTGACTAGTACTATCAATAGAACACCACTACAAGATCTGCATTTGACAATTTGACAGAAATACAAAAAATTATATTGCATCGCTAGAAATTCAGCGAAGTGAATTAACAACTCTAGTTACCCCTGCCCTTTTGTGTTTGTTGACCCCTGCCTCTCCTCTTGATGTCCAACTTTTTGCTAGTGATTGCTTCTTCAGCCAAACACACGATAATTCATCTAGCAATCGGCCAATTAATCCACACCAACAACGCGCCCTAGTGCCTCGACGGCTCTAGCCCATGATTGCTCCTTGTCCACCCCTCCTTCCTATCAGCGATGAATAACACTAGAGATACAAAGTTTTATACAGTAGTATGATTTTGTCAGTACTGTCCTCCTAGGTTTAGCAATGTAGTTCTGGATCTAGATATAGGAAAATGACACTCCTAATCAAGTTTAATGAAATGCTATCTTAATATTTTGATTAATTTCATTTATCCAAGTAGGAGCACTACCTAAATCTCAATACAATGTCTGAGTAATGCTAACTAAAGTTGGCCATCATAATATTTGCTTAGGAGTCTACTATTTAGCATCATTTGACAACCAGTAATCATATATATAATAGGCGAATAGGTCATAATTTTGTAGTTATCAAAAACTAGACTACTACTGAACCATACAACATAATACCCCATTGTAAACTAGTGATAAGTATTGTGAAAATTTAATCATAGTGATCAACTATGCCAACATGCATTATACATAGAACGTAACGTTCCTTTGCACTAAGATATTTAGCATACAGCCAAAAAGCGCATGACAACCTCTACTTTTATGTATTTACTTTTGTGCAAGAGTCGAAGTATTTACCTCTACTTCCTTTATCTTCTCTTTGGCAAGCATCATGTAGTGGGGAAAGATCTAAACATACATATCCAGTTCAATGTGGGTGGCCATGAGTTATTATTGTTGACATCACCCTTGAGCTGAATACGTTGGGAGGAAACGCTATAAGCCCCTATCTTTCTATGTGTCTGGCTGAAACCTTTTGCTCATGTCCATGCGGTGAGTGTTAGCAATCATAGAAGACTAAATAATGGTTGAGTATGTAGACTTGCTTAAAATCTCCAACATGTGACCCTTCTTGAAAATATGACGAATTGTATGCAAAGTTGACTGAGAACATAGTTTGTTATTTTTCAATAGATTTTATGCTTCATACTTCAACATTGTGATGAATTGCTACTTGTTTATTAGAAGCTTTTATGATAAAATTTATATTATGAGAATGTTGTGATCACGTATTTTATAATGTTTTATTTGCTGTTATAATAATGAGCATGATGCTGCTATGTTCGTATTTTGTTTTTATCGACACCTCTCCCTCAAAGCATGTGGTCATGATTTTTGCTATCGGCTTTCGGCTTTTGCTTGAGGACAAGCAAGGTCTAAGCTTGGGGGAGTTGATACGTCCATTTTGCATCATGTTTTGTTACTGTTATTTATAGTGTTTTTCTGCATTTTGCCACTTGATGGAGTAATTCTAATGCCTTTTCTCTTATAATATGCAAGGTTTATATCAAGTGGGAGAATGCGGACAGATGGAATTCTGGACCTGAAAAACTACCCAGAGATGTCTATTCTGCACATCTCCAATTGGGCTGAAAATTTATGGATATTTATTTTATAATAATAAAAAATACTGGAATGAAGAAGTGCTGGAGGGGGCCACCAGGCCGCCACTAGACATTAGGGCGCGCTAGGCACCCCTGGCGCGGCATGATGTATAGTGGGCGACCTGGCCCACCTTTGGTGCCCATATTCTGGTATAAATACTACTTCGACCTAAACAAATTAAGGAGAGGACTTTCGGGGTGAAGGGCCACCATATCAAGGAGGAACATGGGCAGTAGCACTTTTGCCCTTCGACGGAGCGATTCCATCGGAGGAACTTCACTCCCGGAGGGGGAAATTAAGGCCATCGTCATCACCAACAACCCTCTCAACTTGGGGAGGCCAATCTTCATCAACATCTTCATCATCACCATCTCCTCTCAAAACCCTAGTTCATCTCTTGTACTCATTCTTGTACCGGAACCTCGGATTGGTACCTAGGGTGTGTCTGGTAGTGTTAATCACATATTTTGGTCGATGATTTTTGGTTTATTTGGTGGAAGATCATATGTTCAGATTCATTATGCTATATAATACCTCTCTGATCATGAACATGTTTATCACTTGTGAGTAGTTACTTTTTTTGTTGAGGCCACGGGAGAAATCATGTTGCAAGTAGTCATCTGAAGTTAATATTTGTTCGATATTTTGATGATATGAGTGTTGTGATTCCCTTAGTGGTGTTATGTGAACGTCGACTACATAGCACTTCACCATATTTTGTTCCTAAGTGAATGCATTTTGGATTAGTAATTAGAGGGTGGGTTGCAAGAGTGAAAGAAACATATATCCCAGTCTATGCACTACTTCGTAAAGAGGCTGATTTGGATCCCTATGTTTAATGCTATGGTTAGAATTTATTCTTAATACTTTTCTCGTTGTTGCGGATGCTTGCGAGAGGGTTAATAATAAGTGGGAGGTTTTTTCAAGTAATAACATCACCCAAGCATTGGTCCACCCACATATCAAATTATCAAAATACCGAATGTGAATTGACCCAACATGACAAAAGTGACTAGAAGAAATTCTTGTGTTCCCTCAAGAACGTTTTGCCTATTATAAGAAATTGCTCAGGCATGTCCTTTGCCACAAAAAGGATTGGTCTACCTTGCTGGACCTATTGTTACTATTGATACTTGTCACTTGTTAAAATTATCTTGCTATCAAACAACTTATTACCACTATTTGAGTGCTTGCAGAAATTACCTTGCTAAAAACCTCTTGTCATTTCCTTCCGCTCCTCGTTGGGTCAAAACTCTTACTTATAAAAAGGACTTTGATTGACCCCCTATACTTGTGGGTCATAAAGTGGCAGTGCCACAAGTAAGTGGTACTATCATTACTAACTTTGCATCTTTTGGCATCAATACTATGAACATGTGTACCACTACAATCGAGATTCAATAAACCATTCATCTTGGGTGCATGATCATATAATATATTATTCATGTAAACAGAATAACCCATTATTCTCTAACTTACATCAATAATCGTGTCACGATAAACAAAATCAGTATAATGTTCATGCTCAACGCAGACACCAAATAACATTTATTTACGTTTATCACTAATCCCAAAGGTAGATGGAGCGTGTGATGGTGATCACAACAACCTTGGGAACACTTCCAACACACATCTACACCTCACCCTTAGTTAGTATCTATTTTGTTCCGCAACTCCCATTTCGAGTTACTAATATTAGCAACTGAACTGTATCAAATACCCTGGAGCTACAACAAGCACTAGTAAGGCAAAGATCAATAACATGTATATCAAATATACTTTTGATGAGATTGCCAGCCTTCTTATCTGCCAAGCATCTATGGTAGTTCCACTCTCAGTGAGTCTATCACAACCGATCATCACGTGGTGCCTTGAAATGACGAACCTTCGCAACGGTGCACACTTGGGGAGAACACAATTTTATCTTGAAATTTTAGTGAGGGGTCATCCTATAGTGCTACGTCGTCCAAAGCAAAATAAGATGCATAAAATGATTAACATCACATGCAAATCATATAAGTGACATGATATGGCCATCACCATCTTGTGCTTTTGATCTCCATCTCCAAAGCACCGACATGATCTCCATTGTCACCGGCATAACACCAAGATCTTTATCATCATGATGTCCATCATCGTGTCGCCATTGGGTTGCTGCACAAACTATGCTTCTACAACTATTGCTAACTCATAGCGATCAAGTAAAGAAAATGGCACAAGTAATTAAAGACAAGCCTATGGCTCGTGCTGGTTGTCGTAATCCTCGACATGCAAGTTGTGATAACCTATACAAAACATGATCATCTCATACATCACATATATCTCATCATGTTCTTGGCCATATCATATCACAACATACCCTGCAAAAACAAGTTAGACGTCCTCTACTTGTTGTTGCATGTTTTACTTGGCTGTTATGGGTGACTAGCAAGAACAATTCTTACCTACACAAAGCCACAAGGTGATATTCAAGTTGCCATTTAACCTTCTAAAAGGACCGCCTCTGTCGAATCCGGTTGAACAAGTTTCATTTTAGTCGATGGAACCGGTCTCCCGTACGTCGACGAGTAAGGTTGGTCCTCACTGCTTCATTCCACAATACTGCCGAATAAAAAAAGATGAAGGAAGTAAGCAATTTGAACATGAACGCCCACAAACTATTTCGTGTTCTACTCGTGCAAGTTATATACGCATAGACCAAGCTCATGATGCCACTATTGGGGAACGTCGCATGGGAAACAAAAAAATTCCTACGCTCACCATGATCAATCTATGGAGATCAACAGCTACGAGAGGGGAGTGCATCTACATACTCTTGTAGATCACCTAGAAGGAAGCGTTAAGAAATGTGGTTGATAGTCGAACGCTGATAACCCACAAGTATAGGGGATCAATTGTAGCCTTTCTCGATAATTAAGAGCGTCGAACCCAACGAGGAGCTAAAGGTAGAACAAATATTCCCTCAAGTTCTATCGACCACCCATACAACTCTACACACGCTTAACGTTCACTGTACCTAGAACAAGTATGAAACTAGAAGTACCTTGTAGGCGTGATAGGATAGGTTTGCACGAAAATAAAGAACATGTAAATAAAAACTAGGTGCAGCTAAGATAAAGAAACAACTAAGTTGGTCTTAGTAGTGATGTTTTTGTCACAAGAAGGTTTTTTATCCCTAGGCAATCGATAGCGAGACCGGTAATCATTATTGCAATTTTATATGATTGAGAGGCATAAGGTAACATAATTTCTCTATGGATCATATGCACTTATGACTGGAACTCTAGAAAGCATCATAGGATAGCCATACATCATTGCGAAATAATATATCGCGTTGAGCAACATGTTTAAGTAGAGATTACAACGGTGAGAAGAGGCTTTGAACCTCTACATAGAGGGGCAGAGAGTTGGTGATGACGGCGGCGAAGTTGATGGTGTAGATCATGGATACGTCTCCAACGTATCTATAATTTTTGATGGTTCCATGCTATTATCTTGTCAACTTTGGATGTTTTGTATGCATGATTATGTTATGTTTTTCCGTGTTTTTGACCCTTTTCAGAGAAGAATATTAAAAAGAGTCCAAACAGAATAAAACCTTCGGAATGATTTTTTCCGTAAGAGAAGATACGCATGGAACTTGAGAACCAAGGCAAAGGACACCGGGGGAGGCCCGAAGCCCCCTAGCCGTGGCCTGGGGGGCGCCTGCCATGCTTGTGGGCCCCCCGTGGCTCCTTTGCCCTACTTCTTCCGCCTATAAATTCCCTAAAAATCCAAAACTTCCAGAGAGAGCCACGAAAATACTTTTCCACCGCCGCAAGCTTTTGTCTCCGCAAGATCCCATCTGGGGACCGTTCTGGTGTCGGGACCCCGATCTTAAGCCATAGGAATCCAGCGTGTAACACATTGCATTCCTTTGCGGTATCACGCATGGTTGTCCCCACGGCTGCCACCTTACCTTAGCCAGGACCGTTTGCGCCTTTTGACTCACATATGCATTAGTGTCGCTAGCATTCCAATGTCAAAGAACCCGGGTCGACATATCTAGTCATAAACTCAAGTGGCTTGTCTGTACAGAGACAGGCATACATAACCCAACAAAGCAGGTGTCGGTCAACAGCGAGTGTAGACGAGTCATAGCAAGCTACAAGGACTCTATTACACCGCGTGACATTTACCCGTAGGGATAGACACAACAGCTAAGAAGGATACATGCTAGTCAACCAATGTGTCCGGAGCAGTAGCGAATTACCAAGGCTCGGTGGAATCACAAAGGGGCATTTCTCTATATAGAAAGCTACTAAGGCATACGACTAGGTGTCGAATCCCATACATATCACAGTGCATCACACGTACGCATGACATACTAGATATGCATAGATACAACAATGGCATCACAACATAACCATACAACATCACGACATTTATTTAGAATACTCAGAAGAGTCTTGCATAATATGTTCATACAAGAAGGGGTCACACGACCCGACACTCAAAGTCATACATTCAAGTCATACCAACCAACGGAAGCATAAAAGCTATCTCAGTACAGACAGTTGAAAGGATAAGGCATAAAGCCTGACTATCTACAGATCCCTTCTGAAAGGGGCAAGGTCGTAGCTGGGACACCAGCTACTCGTCATCATCTATGTCTAGAAAGAACCCACCTGTTGGCTCGTGGGTATCCTTTGCAACAATTATTAAGCAAACATGAGTACAAAAGTACTCAGCAAGACTTTAGAACAGGTCTATCTACTCATGCTCAGGTATCAATAAAGGGGGTTGTGGTGTTTCATGCAGCAAGCCAGCTTTGACTCTTGGCTATACAAAATCACGTTTTAAAATAGTTTTAACAACTTTGATTTCTCGCACAAGAGTCCACTAACTCCACATTAATACACCATCATGGAATCATTCCTATCTTCCTACGGAGATGCCATCCACGACACTCACACTTATCTTGATACTTTTATGAGTAGCCATTAAAGTTATCTATGAACAACATATGTTTCCAAGTAGTCCACATCCGCGGACGCGGCTATTCGAATAGATCATACCCCTGCAGGGGTGTACTTCTTCACGCACGCTCTCGCCACTTATCGCCATGTGCACGTCATGCACCTCGACAACCTTCAAGCGGAAGCCCAGCGAGGGAGTCGGCCACGACCGTTAACCACGCTAATACCTAGTCCAGGCTTATCGCCTATTTGAGAGTAACCCGCACGAAAGTCCGGCCGAGGTTTCCGCCACGGCCCCAAACGATGTGCGCAGGGTTCCCAAGCCCACCATCCGGGTGCTACTTGGTACACCGTGCCACTGCCTACCGCATCATAGCCCACCTCTAAGGTCAGCACTATGCACGGCCTCGAGCATGACTATAAACACCAGAAACTACTTGCAACTCCTGGACTGAGTACTAGGCGATTAATAAGTTGAGTGGGTCAATTAAGTATCCCAACGTGTGGTAGTATCTAGTCTTGGATTACATACACGAAACTTAGTTCCTAAGGACGGTTCCAATGAAACAACCCGCCATGTACTCCTACATAGCCTTTCACCGGTACCTTTACCAAATCAGGTTCAACACACAACCTTTATTAACAGAACAAATTCTCACGATCCTGTTCATCACCCAGATGACAGACCAAACACAACTCTAAGCATAGCATGCATAGCAGGATAAGACACATCATGGCTCAAGCATCTACCAGATATGCCAGGTTGCAAGGTTTAGCTAATTACTATGAGAAAGACAGGTCATGCAAAGGAATGGGTTCCACTAACGTGGTGAAAGCATTTGAAGCATTTTGACCTAATGCAATAAACAAGAGCAGGAGAGAGAACATGGGATTTATCGGGATGATCAAAATTGTTGCTTGCGTTGTTGCTCAGCAGAGGGGTGATATCCGTCAGTCGGATATTCAGTCGTATCCAGAGGGGCGGGGCCTACTGAATAACAACATACAATTAATAAAAATCATATGCAACAATCATGATGCATCAACATGGCATGAAATGAAGGGTTATATGATTCAATGTGGTTGGTGAAACCTTAGTTTGCATCTGGTTTGAAATCCAAATTCAAATATCATTTGAAATGGCATATTTATCTCAATCATTTAATTGATTTGACCTGATGTTGTTTCATAACTTTCTTTTTCATTCATGAAAGTAGCACCATTGTGTTCATTGAATTTTTCTGATCAATTTGCATATATTATTTGTCTGATTTGAAGTTATAATCAAATTTCTATGAATTTCCAAAGTTTTGCAATTATTCTGGAATTATTTAAAAACCAGAATTGGATTTATTGCATCAGTATGACATGAGCAGGTCAGCTGGCCATTGAAAGTCAAACCTGACCAGTGGGACCTAATAACCCACAAGTATAGGGGATTGCAACAGTTTTCGAGGGTAGAGTATTCAACCCAAATTTATTGATTCGACTCAAGGGGAAGCCAAAGAATATTTTCAAGTATTAGCAGTTGAGTTGTCAATTCAACCACACCTGAAAGATTTAGTATCTGCAGAAAAGTATCAGTAGCAAGGTAGTATGACAGCAGTAGTAGCAATAGTAACCAGTAGCAGCAAAGTGACAGCAGTAGTAGCAAAGTAACAACAGTAACAACAGAGTAACAGTAGCAGGAGTGACAGCAGTGGCGGCAAAGTAACGTAGCAAGGACCAGTAGGAAAAGACTCGTAGGCATTGGATCGGTGATGGATGATTATGCCAGATCTTATTCATCATGCAACAATTATAACACGGAGAGATAAGTAACTAGCTCCAGTTCGTCAATGTAATGTAGCCATGTATTCCGTATGTAGTCATACGTGCTTAGGGAAAAGAACTTGCATGACATCTATTGTCCATCCCTCCCATGGCAGCGGGGTCCTAACGAAAACTAGGAGATATTAAGGTTCTCCTTTTAATAAAGAACTGGACCAACGCATTAACACTTAGTGAATACATGAACTCCTCATACTATGGTCATCTCCGGGAGTGGTTCCGGCTATTGTCACTCCGGGGTTGCCAGGTCATAACACATAGTAGGTGACTGATACGTCTCAGTCGTATCAACTTTTCCAAACTCTTTTGCCCTTGTTTTGGACTCTAATTTGCATGATTTGAATGGAACTAACTCGGACTAACGCTGTTTTCAGCAGAATTGCCATGGTGTTGTTTTTGTGCAGAAATAAAAGTTCTCGGAATGACCTGAAAATTTACAGAGAATTTTTCTGGAATTAATGAAAAATACCTGCGCAAAGATCCACCGGAGGAGGTGAGCCAGTGGTCCACAAGCCCAGGGGCCGCGGCCACCCCCCAGGCCGCGCCGTGAGGGCTTGTGGGGCCCACGAGGCTCCACGTCCTCCAAACTCAGCTCTATATATTTCGTTTTGCCCGGAAAAAAAATCAGGGAGAAGGATTCATCGCGTTTATGATATGGAGGTGCCGCCACCTCCTGTTCTTCATCTAGAGGGCAGATCTAGAGTCCGTTCTAGGCTCCGGAGAGGGGAGATCGTCGCCATCGTCATCAGCAACCTTCCTCCATCGCCAATTCCATGATGCTCTTCACCGTTCGTGAGTAATCTCATCACAGGCTTGCTGGACGGTGATGAGTTGGATGGGATCTATCATGTAATCGAGTTAGTTTTGAGGGGGATTGATCCCTAGTATCCACTTGTTCGGAGATTGATGTTGCTACTACTTTGCCATGCTTAATGCTTGTCACTAGGGCCCAAGTGCCATGATTTCAGATCTGAACCTATTATGTCGTCGCCAATATATGTGTGTTTTAGATCCTATCTTGCATGTTGTAGTCACCTACTATGTGTTATGACCCGGCAACCCCGGAGTGACAATAGCCGGAACTACTCCCGGAGATGACCATAGTCTGAGGAGTTCATGTATTCACCACGTGTTAATGCGTTGGTCCGGTTCTTTATTAAAAGGAGAACCTTAATATCCTGTAGTTCCCATTAGGATCCCGCTGCCACGGGAGGGATGGACAATAGATGTCATGCAAGTTCTTTTCCCTAAGCACGTATGACTACATACGGAATACATGCCTACATTAGATTGACGAACATGAGCTAGTTATTTATCTCTCCGTGTTATAGTTGTTACATGATGAATCACATCTAGCATACTCATCCATCGCCGATCGAATGCCTACGTGTCTTTTACTACTGGTCCTTGCTATGTTACTTTGCCGCTACTGCTGTTACTTTGCTGCTACTGCTGCACTACTACTGTTCCTTGCTACTGCTGTCACTATTGTTGTTCCTTGCTACTGCTGTCACTACTGCTGTTACTTGCTACTTTGCCGTTACCTACTGCAAAACTTTACTGGTGCCATTGATACAACAAGTCAGGAATAGTCTGCCGTCAACACACCCTTTTCTGGCACCGTTGCTATCATACCACTTTGCTACTGATACTTTGCTTGCAGACACTAATCTTTCAGGTGTGGTTGAATTGACAACTCAGCTGCTAAAACTTGAGAATATTATTTTGCTTCCCCTTTGGTCGAATCAATAAATTTTTGTTGAATACTCTACCCTCGAAAACTGTTGCGATCCCCTACACTTGTGGGTTATCAAGACTATTTTCTAGCGCCGTTGCCGGGGAGGCACATCTATATTCTCTGAGTCACTTGGGATTGACGTCTACTGGTCACTATGAGGAATCCGAAAGATCCAAGAACTGAAATCTGGCCTTCCACTACGAGGTTGGGTAAGGAACTGCCATCTAGCTCTGCACTTGATTCACCTTCAGTTTTGAGTAAGTTTGCGACATCACCTCCTGCTAGAAATCTTGATATGTCGCGTGTGCTTGATGATGCTACTTCTGCTGCCCATGATGCTTATGATGATGCTATGCTTGATACTGCTTTGCCTGATGATGCTATGCTTGATACTACTTTGCCATTAGGTGCATTCCTTGATGCAAAAATTGCTAGAGTTGCTGCTAGATGTGACGATACTTCTGAAACTGCTGATACTATTGAAGTAGAACCTGCTACTATGGCTGAATTGCCTGTTATGCCTGAACGCTATGTTATGGAGGGAGCGATAGCTGAGGATTTTCTTGCGTGTAAGGATAGCTATGATGTTGAGAAATTTCTTCTCAAGTGGAAAGAAAAATCTCTGAACACTAGGATGAAATACGACCCGAAGTTTGCTACTTCGCCAATCTTTGTGACCGACAAGGTTTATGAATTCTCTGTCGACCTTGAGTTAATCACACTGGTCGAATCTGATCCTTTTCATGGTTATGAGTTTGAAATGGATGTAGCCCATCTTACCAAACTGCACGATATAGCCACCCTATTCACTAGTGAGGAAAAGATCCGCCACTACTATATCCTCAAGTTGTTTCCTTTCTCGCTATAGGATGATGCTAAGACTTGGTTCACTTCTCTTGCTCCTGGTTGTGTGCATAGCCCCCAGGATATGGTCTACTACTTCTCTAAAAAATATTTCCCTGCCCATGAGAAGCAAGCTGCCTTGCAGGAAATATACAACTTTGTTCAACCTGAGGAAGAGAGTCTCCCACAAGCTTGGGCGAGGCTCATCCAACTATTGAATGCTTTGCCTGATCACCCTCTTGAGAAGAATGAAATACTTGATATCTTCTATAATGGACTTACCGATGCTTCTAAAGACCACCTAGATAGTTGTGCTGGTTGTGTTTTTAGGGAACGAACTGTAGAACAAGTTGAGATCCTATTGAATAACATCTTTTGCAATGAGAATGCTTGGACTATTCCCGAACCGCTCCTAAGCCAATTCCGAAGAAAAGAGGTATTCTATTCCTCAGTCCTGAAGATATGCAAGAAGACAAGAAATCTATGTGAGAGAAAGGCATTAAATCTGAAGATGTCAAAAATCTACCACCTATCGAAGAGATCCATGGTCTCGATAACCCGATACAGGTAGTAGAAGTAAATTCTCTGCGTAGGTTTGATGAGAGTGATATTCCTTTTGATAAACCTGCTAGTTTATGCATGGGTGAATTTGTTAACTTCGTTGCCAAACAACAGAGTTCCAATGATTACGTTAGCAGACAATTGGAACAGAATGCTCGTATGCTTAGTCATTTATGTGCTTGTGTGGACAGAAATGTCAATGATCTTAAGGTTCTGAGTAAACATGCCTCTTTGGGTACTACTCAAGTAGAACAAGTACTTAAAGCTCAGAATGACTTGCTCAATGAGTTGAATGACAATTCCGTTAGAGTCATCAGTAGAGTCGGTAGAATGACCCAGGAACCTCTGTATCCTGAGGGTCATCCGAAGAGAATTGAACAAGATTCTCAAGGAATTAGCACTGATGCACCTAGTCATCCTAGAAAGAAGAAGAAAGATTATAGGAACTTGCACGCTAGCAACCCTGTTGCTGCTACACCTGAGAGTCTAAACGATGTCTTTGTATCTGATGGTGAAACACAATCTGGTGATGAACATGAGCCTAATGATAATATCAATAGTGATGTTCATGTTGATGCTCAACCTAGCGATGAAAAGGATATGGAGATTGAACCTGTTGATCTTGATAACCCACAACCTAAGAATAGAAGATATGATAAGAATGACTTCACTGATAGGAAGCATGGTAAAGAAAGGGAACCATGGGTTCAGAAACCTATGCCCTTTCCTCCCAAACCATCCAAGAAAAAGGATGATGAGGATTTTGAGCGATTCGTTGAAATGATGAGACCTGTCTTTCTGCAAATGCTTTTGGCAGATATGCTCAAAATGCCTCCGTATCCTAAGTACATGAAAGATATTGTGACTAATAATAGGAGGATACCCGAGGTTGAGATTTCCACCATGCTTTCTAACTATACCTTCAAGAGTGGAACTCCTAAGAAACTAGGTGATCCTGGTGTGCCCACTATACCTTGCTCCATTAAAGGCAACTACGTTAGAACTGCTTTATGCGACCTTGGAGCCGGTGTTAGTGTTATGCCTCTCTCTCTTCATCGTACACTTGAACTGGATAAGTTGACACCCACTAAATCTCTCTGCAAATGGCCGACAAATCAGCTGCTTTCCCTATCGGCATTTGCGAGGATGTGCTTGTTGTGGTTGCTAATGTCACTATCTTAACACACTTTGTTATCTTGGATATTCCCGAGGACGATGCCATGGAAATCATCCCCGGAAGACCATTTTTAAACACTGTAGGGGCTGTAATAGATTGCAACAAAGGAAATGTCACTTTCCATGTCAACGGTAATGAGCATACGGTGCACTTTTCGGAGAAACAATATCGAGTACATTGCATCAATGCTATCGAAAAAACTTCATCGATTCTTATTGGGAGCTTTGAATGCCCTATACCTCGGGTCAAGATGAAGTATGATTTGCTTGTTGGGGAGATACATATCCCCATTGAGGTAACTGATGTCAGCTGTGCTTCCCTTGCAACGGCGCCACAAATACTCGTGTCGATGGCGCCAGGAATCCTTCAACTGCGGCTATGCCTTAAGGGACTTCCTAGGCAAGTATGCAAAGGATTTCCCCCGTGGACTTGGAGCCTTGCGTTGGTGTTCCCTTGAAGCGGAAAGGGTGATGTAGCACAGCGGTGGTAAGTATTTCCCTCAGTTTGAGAACCAAGGTATCAATCCGGTGGAGGAGTATCACAAGATCCTGCACAAACACAAAAGCTTGCTCCCAATGCTATGAAGGGGTTGGCAATCCCTTATAGATTGTTTGCCAAGTGAGAACTGAAAGCAACAAAGTAACAAAGCAAAGTAAAAGCGGAGGTGTAAATGATGGATGTGAATAGACCCGGGGGTCGTAGTGTTTACTAGTGGTTCTCTCATGAAAGCGAGTAGGCTGTGGGTGAACAAATTATTGTCGAGCAATTGATAGAACCGCGCAAAGTCGTGACAATATCTATGCAATGATTATATATATAGGCATCACGTCCAAAACAAGTAGACCGATACTTTCTGCATCTACTACTATTACTCCACACGTCGACCGCTATCCAGCATGCATCTAGTGTATGAAGTCCATAAGAACAGAGTAACGCCTTAAGCAAGATGACATGATGTAGAGGGATAATCTCAATCCAATGATAAAACCCCATCTTTTTACCCTTTATGGCAACTACTTGATGTGTGCCTTGCTGCCCCTACTGTCACTGGGAAAGGTCACCACATGGTAGAACCCAAAACCAAGCACTTCTCCCATTGCAAGAATCATAGATCTAGTTGGTCAAACAAAATCCAAGACTCGGAGAGACTTACAAGGATATCAAATCATGCATATAAGAAATCAGCAAAAACTCAAATATATATCATAGATAATCTGATCACAAATCCACAATTCATCGTATCTCGACAAACACACCGCCAAAGAAGATTACATCGGATAGATCTCCATGAAGATCATGGAGAACTTTGTATTGAAGATCCAAGAGAGAGAAGAAGCCATCTAGCTACTAACTACGGACCCGTAGGTCTGAAGTGATCTACTCACGAGCCATTGGAGGGGCGATGATGATGATGAAGAAGCCCTCCAACTCCAAAGTCCCCTCCGGCAGGGCGCCAGGAAGGGTCTCCAGATGAGATCTTGCGGAAACGGAAGCTTGCGGCGACGGAAAAGTATTTTCGACGCTCCCCTGATTTTTTGCTGAATATTTGGGAATATATAGGCCAAGGATCTAGGTCAGGGGCGGCCAGGGAGGCCACAAGCCCTCACACCGCCGCCCCCCTGGTGGAGGAGTGGGAGCTTGTGGGCTCCCTGGAGCCCACCTAGCTTGGCCCAGAGGCCCCCTGATCTTCTTCCGTTTGAGAAAAAATCATTTCGGCGTTTTTATTCCGTTTGGACTCCATTGCAAAATCAGATCTGAAAAGATTCAAAAACACAAAAAAACAAGAACTGGCACTTGGCACTGAATTAATAAGTTAGCGCCAAAATGATATAAAAAGGTACATAAAATATCCAAAGAAGACAAGATAACAGCATGAAACAATAAAAAATTATAGATATGTTTGAGACGTATCAGTGACCTAGTGACTATTCGGAAATTCTCCGTTCTCTTTTGCGATTCGAAAAAGTTTGTCAAAGAGACTTGATCAACCTCACTCACGGATTTCTTTCGATGACCATGAGATGGATGAATCATTGAGTCACAAACCTCTGTTCCAAGCTTTCACCTTCGGTTGCTTAGAAGAAAAATGATAGGTTTAGTTTAGTTTTCCCTGTTTTCTATTTTAGCATCTCGTAGAAAAGTACCCCGAAAATAAAAGTTCTCCGAATGTCCTAAAAATCAAGTATGATTTTTTCTGGAATTTTTGAAAAATACTGCGACGAAGAGCTTGTCTGGGGGCTGCACCAGTGGGCCACAAGCCCTAACGGCCCGGGCACCCCCCTGGCCGCGCCACCCAGCCTTGTGAGGCCCACAGGCACCCCCTCCACTCATTCTTGCTCTCATCTGGTTCTCCTACCTCCAGAAAAAATCGTTTCGCACCTCAAACCCGTGTTCTTGCTCCACTTGCTGGGATTTTCGATCTCTTTCCTCAAAGCACCGTTCTCCGAACTGTTTTGGGGAAATTACTCCTTGGTAAGTGACTCCTCCATTGGTGCAATTAGTTTTTGCTCTAGTGCCTTATACTTCGCGTATTTTTGCTGACTTGGTGACCCTGTTGTTGAGCTTTGCATGCTAATTTTAGCTGGTCCCAAGTAGTTTTGATGCATAATATGGCCTCTAGGCACTTGTGGGAGTAATTGCTATGAGTTTCGTTGAGCCTTATTCACTTTTCCTTAGAATCACGGAGTTTTTTAGAAATTTTCAGAGATAGAAAAGGGAAAATATGAGGAGGTTCTTAAGAGGGTCTTCAAGCCGTGACCCCAAGGATGATGGGAGTGAGAAGAAGCCCAAGTATTTGGTCTTCGAGTCACAGAAGTTCGAGCGTGCGAGTGGCCAAGCGACGTGTTCTTACGCGCCGCTGGAATTTATGTGGACTTTTATCACTTGGTGGAGAACGCATGCCTCACCACCTTCGTTGAAGATAAGTGTCTGCAATACCTCCTCCTCACTAATATCTTGATACAAAGCTTTAACTTCTATCCGAGGAAGAATCCTCCTATGGTTGAGTTCAAACTTTATGATGTCCCCCAGCGCATGTCACTCCAAGATTTTTGCAATGTTTGCAAATTACCTTACGTTGGGGATATTCATGAACCTCGTCCACGGGACTTGGAAGCTTTCATCGATACAATTGTTGTAGGAGAGGAGAGAGGAGTGTCTTGCGCTAGAGCTGCTAGCATTCATTTTCCCGTGCTTCGATACTTCTCACTTTTTGTGGGAAAATGTTTGATTGGCCTTGGGAAAGCTGGGTCACATAGTTCCCCAGATCTTGCAGTCTTGCGCGACGCCCTTCATAACGATAAAATTTATAGCTTGGGCGCTATAGTAGCTCAACGGTTGAACACGAACCATTCTGAAGGAATTGTCTATGGAGGTATCTATGCTACTCGTCTTACTAGACACTTTGAGATACCTATTAGACTGGAGCAGGAAGAAGAGATTCTTCTTCCCGAGAGATATCTGGATTATGATAGCATGGTTCGCCATGACTTTCTTGATAGAGATATAAATAGAAGGATGATTTATAACCTGGTATTTAGTTAGGGTACTCGTGAGACTATTACTTTGCCTGCTCCTTCTTTGTTCAATCTTCATGCAGGCAGGTACATTATTATGCCCTCGGACATCTACGCATATTGGGGCTTAGCCCAACCATAGGTGCCCGTGCCCGAGCCACCAGTCGAGTACCAGATGCCAGTTTATCCGTGGGAGCCAGGGGAGCTCACAAAGCACTCGCATGCTCAGTCCACTCCGGAGTACCCCGGAGCTGGTTATTTCCCTCCTTGGGAGTAGACCAACTTAGGCCAAAATCCTAAGCTTGGGGGAGTACGTGTTCTCACCGACTTTACATTCTTGCTTATGCTTTCACTTTGTTAGCCGGTGTTCACACTTTGCCAGTGTATCATCCATTCTAGTTTATTTTCTTTTTCTTGTTTTCTTTTCGTGTGTTTGTCTAGTTTGAGAAAACGTAAAAAGATTTTCTTTTTCTTCTTTTCCTTGTTGGGAGCTTTCCTGTGTAAATAGTTTTCTTTTTCTTTGGGTCAAGGTACAAGATATTGGTTACAATGTTTAGTGGCTCTCGCATGCATATCTGTTTATCTGTTAAAGAGCCATATTACTTTGTCTTCTCCTTTGTGTTTGCCTGCAGATTCCAGCTTTAGTCCAATGCACGAGCACGCTTATTATTGTTCACATCGTTCGATCGTGCAAGTGAAAGGCAATAATGACAATTTATGATGAAGTGACTGAGCCTGGAAAAGCTGGTATGAACTCGATCTATTTTGTTTTTGTAAATATGACTAGCTCATCATGCCTGATTCAGCTTTGTTGTGAGAGAAACATGTTTCAATGACAACTTAGAGATCATAGTTGCTTATGCCATGCTCAATTAGCTAGGAGCTTATAATGGTTTGTCTTGGGTGCCCATATGAATTTTGAGATGACTAATATGTAGTATGATAGGATGGTATCCTCCTTTGAATGTTTCAAGTGGCTTGACTTGGCGCATGTTCATGCATGTAGTTGAAAAAAAAATCAACAAAGCCTCTATGATGTTCATGTTCATGGTGATTTATTTCCTACTCATGCTTGCACTCAATGTTAGTTAATCTCAATGCATTTTGATGACTGTTGTCGCTCTGTAGTTGGTCGCTTCCCAGTCTTTTGCTAGACTTGACTTGTACTAAGCGGGAATACTGCTTGTGCATCCACCTCCATAAACCCAAGGTTGTTCCATATGAGTCCACCATACCTACCTATTTGTGGTATCTATCTTCCGTTCGAGTAAAGTTGCATGTGCCACTCTCTAAATCTTCAAGAAATAATCTTTTTTGCATGCCCGAACCGCTCATGTGGTGACAGGGGGCTATCAGTATCCTCCGTGCTAGGCGTGTTATCGTTGATATGTGTTTATTCACTATCATTCACGAGAAAGGGGCCAGTAATTGGAATTCCCAGTTCCATGCTCAAATCAAAAATATAATTGCAAAAAAAACTCCCCCAGGATTGATGTTGGTATGGACGGTACCCGAGGATTCGGCTAGCCTTGGAGTGTGATTGATTGGTGGCGCGTGAGTCAAAACTTTACTTTTCTGTTTGGGAACCGCCTATAGCATGTGTGGCGTGGAAGATGTTGAGAACTCTTAGTCATTGCGTTGACAATGAGAGCATGCCACCCAAAATTATTATCTCTGTTTTCAAAGCTTGATCTCTGGCACCTCTGCAAATCAATGCTTCCCTCTGCGAAGGTCCTGTCTATTTATGTTCCTGTTGAGTCATCCCCCTCTTATAAAAGCACCAATTAGAGAGCACCTTTGTCATTTTTATTCTTTGCTTTTAACTGTGTTGAGTATGACTGTGACTGGATCTTCTTTGCCATGAATTACAATGTTTAGTCAGCCCTTGGTCTTTGAAGGTGCTCTGCATTTATGTTTTGTTGTCTCAGAAAGAGCTAGCGAGATACCACCTGTTCGTACTGCTTCATGTTGTTTTGATTGAAGTGTTGACATTTGAGTCTTTTTATTATTTGCTTGCTAGAGTATTATGCCATTGATATGAGTTTACCGTGAGACCTTGATGTTATTTGCTTATGTGGTTTGCTTGTATCTTGCTGAAATTCTGGTTATGTGTTAGACATAGTTGCAACAACAAGATCAAACTGAGTTCGTCAAAGTTTTTCTTTTGTCTCTTTCAGTTTGTCAACTGAATTGCTTGAGGACAAGAAAGGCTTTAAGCTTGGGGGAGTTGATACGTCTCCGTCGTATCTACTTTTTCGAACTCTTTTGCCCTTGTTTTGGACTCTAATTTGCATGATTTGAATGGAACTAAACTGGACTAACGCTGTTTTCAGCAGAGTTGCCATGGTGTTGTTTTTGTGTAGAAATAAAACTTCTCGGAATGACGTGAAAATTTATGGAGAATTTTTCTGTAATTAATGAAAAATACCTACGCAAATATCCAACGGAGGAGGTGAGCCAGTGGGCCACAAGCCCAGGGGCCACGGCCACCCCCCAGGCCGCGCCGTGAGGGCTTGTGGGGCCCATGAGGCTCCACCGCCTCCAAACTCAGCTCTATATATTCTGTTTCGCCCGGAAAAAAATCAGGGAGACAAATTCATCGGATTTTACGATACGGAGGCGCCGCCACCTCCTGTTCTTCATCTGGAGGGCAGATCTGGAGTCCATTCTGGGCTCCGGAGAGGGGAGATTGTCACCATCGTCATCATCAACCTTCCTCCATCGCCAATTCCATGATGTTCTTCACTGTTCGTGAGTAATCTCATCACAGGCTTGCTGGACGGTGATGAGTTGGATGGGATCTATCATGTAATCGAGTTAGTTTTAAGGGGGATTGATCCCTAGTATCCACTATGTTATGAGATTGATGTTGCTACTACTTTGCCATGCTTAATGCCTGTCACTAGGGCCCGAGTGCCATGATTTCAGATCTAAACCTATTATGTTGTTGCCAATATATGTGTGTGTTAGATCCTATCTTGCAAGTTGTAGTCACCTACTATGTGTTATGACCCGGCAACCCCGGAGTGACAATAGCCGGAACCACTCCCGGAGATGACCATATTACGAGGAGTTCATGTATTCACCACGTGTTAATGCGTTGGTCTGGTTCTTTATTAAAAGGAGAACCTTAATATCTCGTAGTTTACATTAGGACCCCGCTGCCACGGGAGGGATGGACAATAGATGTCATGCAAGTTCTTTTCCCTAAGCACATATAACTACATACGGAATACATGCCTACATTAGATTGACGAACGGGAGCTAGTTACTTATCTCTCCGTGTTATAGCTGTTACATGATGAATCACATCCGGCATACTCATCCATCACCGATCCAATGCCTACGAGTCTTTTACTACTGGTCCTTGCTATATTACTTTGTCGCTACTGCTGTTACTTTGCTGCTACTGCTGTCACTACTGCCGTTCCTTGCTACTGCTGTCACTACCGCTATTCCTTGCTACTGCTATCACTACTGTTGTTACTTGCTACTTTGCTGTTACCTCCTGCAAGACTTTACTAGCGCCATTGATACAACAAGTCAGGAATAGTCTGCCATCAACAGACCCTTTTCTGGCACCGTTGCGATCATACCACTTTGCTACTGATACTTTGCTTGCAGACACTAATCTTTTAGGTGTCGTTGAATTGAAAACTCAGCTGCTAATACTTGAGAATATTCTTTCGCTTCCCCTTGAGTCGAATCAATAAATTTGGGTTGAATATTGTACCCTCAAAAACTGTTGCGATCCCCTACACTTGTGGGTTATGAGTGACTATAACTTGCAAGATAGGATCAAGAACACACATATATTGGCGACAACATAATAGGTTCAGATCTGAAATCATGGCACTCGGTCCAGAGTGACAAGCATTAAGCTTGGAAAAGTAGTAGCAACATCAATCTCAGAACATAGTGGATACTAGGGATCAATCCCCGTCAAAACTAACTCGATTACATGATACATCTCATCCAACCCATCACCGTCCAGCAAGCCTACGATGAGATTACTCACGAACGGTGAAGAGCATCATGGAATTGGCGATGATGGAAGGTTTGTGATGACGATGGCGACGATCTACCCTCTCCGGAGCCCAGAACGGTTCCAAATCTGCTCTCCAGATGAAGAACAGGAGGTGGCGGCACCTCCGTATCATAAAACGTGATGAACTCTTCTCCTTGATGTTTTTTCGGACGAAATGGACTAAATAGACCTGAGATTCGAGGCGGTGGAGTTTTGTGGGCCCCACAAGCCTGCCGGGCGCGACCAGGGGGGCGCCTGGTGGGCTTGTGGGCTCCACGCTCCACTTCCTCCGTTGATTCTTGCGCTAGTATTTTTTATATATTCCACAAAAATTCTCCGTAAATTTTCAGGTCATTCCAAGAACTTTTATTTCTGCGCAAAAACAACACCATGGCAATTCTGCTGAAAACAGCGTTAGTTCGGGTTAGTTCCATTCAAATCATGCAAATTAGAGTCCAAAACAAGGGCAAAAGAGTTTCGAAAAGTAGATACGATGGAGGCGTATCAGGACCCACTGGTCAGTGACTCTGGCCAGTTTTAAATTAAGTTTTAAACTAAATAGATAATTAACAAGGCTGGACCCACATGTCAGTGACTGTTAAGGCTTTAACAAATTCTTTATTTTATTTTTATTAAACTCAATTAACGAGGGGGCTGGCCCCACATTCCAGTGACTCAGGGGAGTCAACCCCACCGGCGGCAAGGCTCCGGCGACCACCAGAACGGTGGAGGGCCTCGGGTTTGCTATTCCGGTGACCAAACGCAAGGCGGAAAGCACCATAGGAACGGTTGCTCGAGCGCGGTTCCATTTTTGCCAAGAACAGGGGCTAAGATGGCCAGAGATGATGCCAGCGATGAGCTCAACGTCTGCCGGAATTAGGGCTATGACGAAGTCATCGAATCCGAGGGCAAATAACGCAGGATTGGGCTTCTAGAGCTTCTTTGCGATGCACTGATGCTGCTGGTGACCTTAGAATGACCAACCGATCACCGGAGAGCTACCGACGACGAGCTCCCGTGGCGGATCGCGTCGGGCTCCGGTGGAATCGGGGCCTAGAGCATGGGATCGAAGGGGAAAATGTGGGGGAAAGCACCCTGGGCTCACGGAGAGTGCAGAGGCGACGAGAGCGGGCCCGGGGACGGTCTGAGGAGGGAGAATGGCAGCGCGAGCTTCGGGGATCCGAGGTTGAAGATGATGGCATCACGACGTCTCAGGGGTTCTCGGCGTTGAGCAGCTAGCTGGAGAGATTCAGGAGACCACGGCGATGCTTTTGCGCAGCTCAGGTGAGAGGGAGGGAGGCTGGAGCGACGGCGAGCTCGAGCTTGGCTCGGGCTCTAATGGCGGCCGAGAGGGGAGAGAACAGGTGGCGAATGAGGCGAGGAGGAGCTCGGGAGGACGTCGCGGGAGGCTTATCCCCTCCTTGCCAGCGCGAAGTGGCGGCCAGACAGGCACGCAGGTGCATGGCCGCGCCGGAGGGAGCGGCGGCAACCTCCTGCTGCTCGCTGGCTTGGGGAAGACGACAAGCATGAGTTGGGCCAGGCCAAGCGTGAGCGACAGGTAAGTCTTTTTTCTATATTTTTTCATTTATGTTTTCTGTTAAAGCATTTCTGACTTTGTTTCATTTTATTTTAGGCTCCAAACTATTCCTAAATTAGTTTGAAACATGCTGGGGTGTTATTTGGAATATTTCCAAAGACATATAAAGTTTTCAACATTTTTGGAAACTTTGGATTATTTGAAATCAATTATATAGTTGATTTCAGTAACTTTTAATTTTAAAATAAAATGCCAAAAGTATTTTGAAAATATATTTCACCCGTGATATTTTGTTTTCAACATTTATCAGAAATGATGAACTTTTATGATGGCCATTTTGGGTTCATTAATTTGCCACCAAATTTGAAATTGTTTTGAATTAGGGTTGCTAGGGTTTGCTTTTGTTTTCTTTTCTTTGATTTTGATTTCATTTCATTTTCTTGGATGCAAAGAACAAGACATGAGCACAATCTTGCTAAACTCTATTAGGAATTCACGGATATGACATCTGGTGCCCTACCGGAGGGGGGATTCGGACACGGAGGGCTTCTTCATCAACACCATTGCCTCTCTGATGATGCGTGAGTAGTTCACCACAGACCTTCAGGTCCATAGCTAGTAGCTAGATGGCTTCTTCTCTGTCATGGATCTTCAATACAAAGTTCTCCATGATCTTCATGGAGATCTATCCGATGTAACCTTCTTTTGCGGTGTGTTTGTCGAGATCCGATGCATTGTGGATTTCTGATAAGATTACCTATGAATTTTATTTGAGTCTCCCCTGATCTCTTATATGCATGATTTTGTATCCTTGTAATTCTCTTCGAGTTGTGGGTTTTGTTTGGCCAAATTGATCTATAATTATTGCAATGGGATAAGTGCTTTGTTTTGGGTTCATACCGTGTGGTGTCCTCAGCTAGTGACAGAAGGGATAGCGAGGCACGCATCGTGTTGTTGCCATCAAGGGTAAAAAGATGGGGTTTATATCTATTGCATGAAACTATCCCTCTACATCATGTCATCTTGATTAAGGCGTTACTCTGTTTGTTATGAAGTCAATACACTAGATGCATGATGGATAGCGATTTACGATGGGTGAACTATTTTCTGCATCTACTACTATTACACCACACATCGACCGCTATCCAACATGCATCTAGTGTATTAAGTTCATAACAAACAGAGTAATGCCTTAAGAAAGATGACATGATGTAGAGGGATAAATTCATGCAATATGATGTAAACCCCATCTTTTTACCCTTGATGGCAACAACACGATGCGTGCCTCGCTACCCCTTCTGTCACTAGGTGAGGACACCACACGGTATGAACCCAAAACCAAGCACTTCTCCCATTGCAAGAATTATAGATCAATTTGGCCAAACGGAACCCATAACTCAAAGAGAATTACAAGGATACGAAATCATGCATATAAGAAATCAAAGGAGACTCAAATAATATTCATAGATAATCTGATCATAAATCCACAATTCATCGGATCTCGACAAACACATCGCAAAAGAAAGTTACATCGGATAGATCTCCATGAAGATCATGGAGAACTTTGTATTGAAGATCCAACAGAGAGAAGAAGCCATCTAGCTACTAGCTATGGACCCGGAGGTCTGTGGTGAACTACTCACGCATCATCGGAGAGGCAATGGTGTTGATGAAGAAGCCCTCCGTGTCTGAATCCCCCTCCGGCAGGGCACCAGAACGGTGCCCAGATGCGATCTCGCGGAAACACAAGCTTGCGGCGGCGGAAAAGTATTTTCGTGGCTCTCTCTGTTGGTTTGGGGATTTTAGGGAATTTATAGGCGAAAGAGGTAGGGCAAAGGAGGCACGGGGCCCACGAGCCTGCTAGGCGCGCCCCCCTGGGGCGCGCCTAGGGGGCTCGTGGCCTCCTCCGTGGCCCTCTGCCTTGGTTCTCAAGTCTTCTAGATCCCTTCCGTTATGGAAAAAATCATCCCGAAGGTTTTATTCCGTTTGGACTCCGTTTAATATTCTTATCTAAAAAAGGTCAAAAACACGGAAAAAACAGAAACTGGCACTGGCACTGAGTTAATAGGTTAGTCCCAAAAATGATATAAAATAGCATATAAATGCATATAAAACATCCAAATTGATAATATAGTAGCATGGAACAATAAAAAATTATAGATACGTTGGAGACATATCAAGCATCCCCAAGCATAACTCCTGCTCGTCCTCGAGTAGGGAAGTGATAAAGACCGAATTTTTGACGTGGAATGCTACCTAACATATTTGTTCTTTGTAACTTATTTATTGTGGCATGAATGTTCAGATCCATAAGATTCAAAACAATAGTTTAATATTGACATGAAAACAATAATACTTCAAGCATACTAGCAAAGTAATCATGAACTTTTGAAATAACAAGGCCAAAGAAAGTTATCCCTAAAAAATCATATAGTCTGGCTATGCTCCATCATCCCCACACAACGAATTTAAATCATGCACAACCCCGGTATTGGCCAAGTAATTGTTTTTGCACTCTTACTTTCTCAAACCTTTTCAACTCTCACGCAATACATGAGCGTGAGCCACGGATATAGCACTATAGGTAGAATAGAGTGTGGTGGAGGTTGTGAGGCAAAAAGGAGGAGATGGTAACATCGACTCGGCGTATCAATGGGTTATGGAGATGCCCATCAATAGATATCAATGTGAATGAGTAGGGATTGCCATGCAACGGATGCACTAGAGCTATAAGTGTATGAAAGCTCAAAAATAAAAACTAGTGGGTGTGCACCCAACTTGCTTGCTCACGACGACGTAGGGCAATTTTGAGGAAGCCCATCATTGGAATATAGAAGCCAAGTTATATAATGAAAATTCCCACTAGTATATGAAAGTGACAAAACAAGAGACTCTCTATCATGAAGAACATGGTGCTATTTTGAAGCACAAGTGAGGAAAAAGATAGTAGCATTGTCCCTTCTCTCTTTTTCTCTCATTTTTTTGTTTGGGCTCTTTGGCCTCTTTTTTTCATTTCATTTTTTCCCTTTTTTTTGGTGGGCATCTTTGGCCTCTTTTTTTTATTTGGGCTTCGCTGGCATTTTTTATTATTTCCTCACATGGGACATTGCTCTAATAATTATGATCACCACACTTCTATTTACTTACAACTCGATACTTAGAACAATAATGACTCTATACAAAATGCCTCCGGTAGTGTACCGGGATGTGCAACGATCTAGCTTAGCATATGACGTTGAAACATCTCGCTAGCTATCTTACGATCATGCAATGGCAATATGAAAGTGATGGCACATATCATGAGACGAAACGGTGGAAGTTCATGGCAATATATCTCGGAATGGCTATGAAAATGCCATAATAGGTAGGTATGGTGGCTATTTTGAGGAAGGTATATGGTGGTTTTGTGCACCGGTGAAAGTTGCGCGGCACTAGAGAGGCTAGCAATGGTGGAAGGGTGAGAACTCATATACTTATTGCGGAAGTTTTATTAGTAATCGAAACAAAGTGCTAAGTGCTTACTCCTAGGGGAAGGCTTGGTAGGAGTTAACCATCGCGCGATCCCGACCGCCACACAAAGGATGACAATCAATAAATCAATTATGCTCCGACTTCATAACATAGCGGTTCACCATACGTGCATGCTACGGGAATCACTAACCTCAACACAAGTATTTCTAGATTCACAACACCCTACTATCATAACTCTAATATTACCATATCCATATCTCAAAACTAATTGTGAGGAATCAAACTTCTCTTACTAATCAATGCACTCGAATATGAAATTTTTTATTATATTCTCTTTGGATGCCTATCATATTTAGGACTAATTTCATAACACACGCCAATTACCAATTTACTTAGAGAGAGCGCTCTCAAAATGATATAAGTGAAGATCGAGAGTTTTTATTTCTACAAAATATGACACCACCGTGCTCTAGAAAGATTTAAGTGAAGCACTAGAGAAAAATTATCTAGCTCAAAAGATATAAGTGAAGCTCATGGGAGCAAAATTACCTAGCTCAAAAGATATAAGTGAAGCACATGCGAGCTAAATTGCCTAACTCAAACGATATAAGTGAAGCTCATTGAGTATTCTAACAAATTCACGATGTGTGCATGTAACTCTTAAAAGGTGTGCAGAAAGGATGATTGTGATAAAACAAAAATCAAATACTCCTATAATACACGACGCTCCAAGCAAAACACATATCATGTGGTAAATAAAAATATAGCTCCAAGTAACATTACCGATGGATTGAAGACGAAATAGGGGATGCCTTCTCGGGGCATCCCCAAGCTTAGGCTTTTTGGTGTCCCTGAATTTGGCTTGGGATGACTTGGGCATCCCCAAGCTTAGGATCTTTCCACTCTTTATTCCATTGTCCATAAGAACATCACCCAAAACTTGAAAACTTCACAACACAAAACTTAAACAGAAACTCGTGATATCATTAGCATAAGAAAACAAACCACCAACTTTTTAGGTACTATAGTAAACTTAATTTCCATTTATATTAATGTATTCTCACTTCTCCATGGATCGTACCCCCTGATACTAACCATAGTTTCATCAAAATAAGCAATCAACACAACAAAAACTGAATCTGTCAAAAACAGAACAGTCTGTAGAAATCTGTATATTTCGTATACCTCTGCTATCCCAAAAATTCTGAACAAATTATGAAAATTAGGGAAATTTGCATATGAATCAGAAGAAAAAAGAATCAACTCAAAATCTCTTTCTGGATAGGAAATAAAAATAATTTCGTGAGCACAAAGTTTCTGTCTTTTTCAGCATGATTAAACAACTATCACCAAAACTAATCATAAAGGTTCTACTTGGCACAAAAACTAATTAAAACATGAAAAACACAATCATAACAAAATCATGATGGTGTGGACTCAACAAAACAGAAAGTAAAACAGCAAAAATAAATTTATTCATTGGGTTGCCTCCCAACAAGCGCTATTGTTTAACGCCCTTAGCTAGGCGTAAGGCAATACATTCAAGTGTTGTCATATTTAGTGCTCAAACCATAAGTTGCTTTCATAATGGATTCATAAGGCAATTTTATTTTCTTTCTAGGAAATTGTTCCATGCCCTTCTTTAGTGGAAATTTAAATTTAATAGTCCCTTCCTTCATATCAATAAAAGCACCAATAGTCCTAAGGATAGGTCTACCAAGAATAATGGGACATGTCGGATTGCAATCAATATCAAGCACAATGAAATCTACGGGCACATAGTTCGTATTTGCAATAATAAGAACATCATTGATCCTTCCCATAGGTTTCTTAATAGTAGAATCCGCAATATGCAAATTAAGAGAGCACTCATCAATCTCATTGAAACCTAGAACATCACATAAAGATTTTGGAATTGTGGAAACACTAGCACCCAAATCACACAAAGCATGGCATTCATAATTTTTAATCTTAATTTTTATAGTAGGTTCCCACTCATCATGAATTTTTCTAGGAATAGATATTTCCAACTCAAGTTTCTCTTCAAGAGATTTCATCATAGCATCAACGATATGTTTGGTAAAAGCCTTATTTTGGCTATAAGCATGTGGAGAATTTAGCATGGATTGCATAAAAAAAGTACATTCAATCAAAGAGCAACCATCATAATTAAATTCCTTGAAGTCCAAAGTAGTAATTTCATCACTATTCAAAGTTTTGATATCCTCTACTCCACTTTTAGTATTTTTAGCATCAAGATAAATAGACTCCGAATCATTGGGGCGTTTCTCAACCAAAGTGGATTCACATCCAGCCCCATCATCATTAAGATTGACATTAGAAAACAAGGATTCAATCGGAGTCACACCAAGCACTTTAAGATCTTCGTGATTCTCATCACGGGAACACGCCTTTTTAAGCCATTCATGGCTAGCACGAATTTGGGCGGTTCTTTCTTTACTCTTATTCATGGAAACACGCATAGCTTTCAAAGTTTCATCCATATTAATCTTGGGAGGAACACATCTCAATTTTAAAGCATCAATATCAAGAGACATTCTATCAACAATCCTAGCCAAGTCATCAATTTTAAGAAGCTTTTCTTTTATGGAAGCATTGAAAATATTTTGCGAATTAATAAACTCTTTAATATTACTCTCAAGATCATAGGGTATTTTGTTATAATTTCCATGAGCATTGTTGTAGGAATTGCCAAAATTATTAGAGGGGTTACTAGGAAAAGGCCTAGGATTAAAGTTACCTCTATAAGCATTGTTGTTACCAATATTATTCCTACCAACAAAATTAACATCCAAATTTTCATTGTTATTATCAATCAAGGAAGATAAAGGCGTATCATTTGGATCTAGATGAGCACTTTTACTAGCAAACAACTTCATTAACTCATCCATCTTAGCACTCAAAGAGTTAATTTCTTCTATAGCATGCACTTTTTTACTAGTAGGTGACCTTTCAGTGTGCCATTGAGAATAATTTGCATGATATTATCTAGGAGTTTTGTAGCTTCTCTTAGTGTGATTTCCATGAAATTTCCACCAGAGGCGGAATCCAAGATATTTCTAGAAGCAAAATTCAAACCAGCATAGAAAATTTGTATAATCATCCAAAGACTTAGGCCATGAACGGAACAATTTCTAATCATCAATTTCATTCTCTCCCAAGATTGTGCAACATGTTCATGATATAGTTGTTTAAGATTCATGATATCATTACGGAGAGAGATAATCTTAGCAGGTGGAAAATACTTGGAAATAAGGGCATCTTTACACTTGTTCCATGAATCAATACTATTTTTGGGTAAAGATGAAAACCAAGTTTTTGCTCGATCTCATAATGAGAACGGAAATAGCTTTAATTTAATCATATAATTATCCACATCTTTCTTATTTTGCATATCGCATAACTCAAGAAAGGTAATAAGATGGGATGCGGCATCTTCACTAGGAAGGCCGGAAAATTGCTCTTTCATAACTAGATTCAACAAGGCAGCATTAATTTCATATGAATGTGCACTAGTGGCGGGAGCAATTGGAGTAATAATAAAATCATTGTTATTAGTATTAGAGAAGTCACCCAATTTAGTGTTTTCAGACATGGTGACTTAGCAAGCAGACAAGCACACAAGCAAACAGAAAGCAAGCGAAACAAAGGACGAATGAAAAGGAAAATATTTTGGTAAATTTTGTTTTAGAAGTGGGGCAGAGGAAAACGAGAGGCAAATGGAAAATAATTTAAATGCAAGAGATGAGTTTGCAATAAGTACTTGGTAGATATGCTTCGCTTGAATACTCCCCGGCAACGGCGCCAAAAATTCTTCCTGCTACTTATTGAGCTTGCGTTGGTTTTTCCCTTGAAGAGGAAAGGGTGATGCAGCAAAGTAGAGATAATTATTTCCCTCAGTTTGAAAACCAAGGTATCAATCCATTAGGAGTATCAAGATGAGGCACCAAGGCAGCTGCGCAAGAACAAACTAACTTGCACCCAACGCGATAAATGGGTTGTCAATCCCTTTACGATTACTTGCAAGGTGAGATCTGATAGTGATAATAGGTAAATATAAATAAATAGATAAAAGTGCAGCAAGATATTTTTGGTATTTTTGTATGTAGATCTGAATATATAATGTGTAAAATAGACTCGGGGGCCATAGTGTTCACTAGAGGCTTCTCTCATGATAGCAAGTATTACGGTGGGTGAACGAATTACTGTCGAGCAATTGATAGAATCGCGCAAAGTCATGACGATATCTAAGGCAATGATCATACATATAGGCATCACATCCGAGACAAGTAGACCGATTATTTCTGCATCTACTACTATTACTCCACACATCGACCGCTATCCAGCATGCATCTAGTGTATTAGGTTCATAACAAACAGAGTAACGCCTTAAGCAAGATGACATGATGTAGAGGGATAAATTCATGCAATATGATATAAACCCCATCCTTTTACCCTTGTTGGCAACAACATGATGCGTGCCTCGCTACCCCTTCTGTCACTAGGTGGGGACACCGCACGGTATGAACCCAAAACCAAGAACTTCTCCCATTGCAAGAATTATAGATCAAGTTGGCCAAACGAAACCCATAACTCGAAGAGAATTACAAGGATGCGAAATCATGCAAATAAAAAATCATAAGAGACTCAAATAATAGTCATAGATAATGTTATCATAATCCACAATTCATCGGATCTCGACAAACACACCGCAAAAGGAAGTTATATCGGATAGATCTCCATGAAGATCATGGGGAACTTTGTATTGAAGATCCAACAGAGAGAAGGAGCCATCTAGCTACTATCTATGGACCCGAAGGTCTGTGGTAAACTACTCATGCATCATCGGAGAGGCAATGGTGTTGATGAAGAAGCCCTCCGTGTCCGAATCCCCCTACGGCAGGGCACCAGAACGGTCCCCAGATGGGATCTCGCGGAAACACAAGCTTGCGGCGGCGGAAAAGTATTTTCGTGGCTCTCTGTGTTGGTTTGGGGATTTTAGGGAATTTATAGGTGAAAGAGGTAGGGGAAAGGAGGCACGGGGGGCCCACGAGCCTGCTAGCCCCCCCCCCCCGACGCGGCAAGGGGGCTCGTGGCCTCCTCCGTAGCCCTCTGCCTTGGTTCTCAAGTCTTCTGGATCCCTTCTGTTATGGAAAAAAATCATCTTGAAGGTTTATTCTGTTTGGACTTTGTTAATATTCTTATCTGAAAAAGGTCAAAACACGGAAAAAATAGAAACTAACACTGGGCACTGAGTTAATATGTTAGTCCCAAAAATGATATAAAATAGCATATAAATGCATATGAAACATCCCAAGTTGATAATATAGTACCATGGAACAATCAAAAATTATAGATACATTGGAGACGTATCACTCGTGACATCTGGTATATCATCCGGGACTCCGAACAACTTTCGGTTACCAACATATATAACTCAACAATACCAAATCGTCGTCGATTGTTAAGTGTGTAGACCCTGCGGGTTCGAGAACTATGCAAGCATGACCGGGACACCTACATATTCTATGAATATATTTATCGATTGAACCACGATGTCAAGGATCCAATCAACCCCGTATGTAATTCCCTTCATACATTGGTGTGTTACTTGCCCGAGATTTGACCATCGGTATCACAATACCTTAGTTCAATCTCATTACCGACAACTCTCTTTACTCATTCCGTAATACAAGATCCCGGGACTAGCTCCTTAGTCTCATTGCTTGCAAGCTTAATCTGATTCTATATTGTCGAGTGGGCCCTCAAATACCTCTCTGTCACACGAAGTGACAAATCCTAGTCTTGATCCATGCCAAATCAATAGAAACCATCAGAGATAATTGTAGAGCACCTTTATAGTCACCCAGTTACGTTGTGACGTTTTATACACACAAGGTATTCCTCCGGTGTGAGGGAGTTGCATGATCTCATGGTTATAGGAACATATACATTGACATGGATAAAGTAGTAGAAATAAACTCATGCGGTCACATGCAATGCTTACGGTTGGGTCTTGTCCATCACATCATTCTCCTCATGACGTGACCCCATTATCAAATGACAACTCATGTCTATGGTTAGGAAACCTTAACCATCTTTGATCAACGAGCTAGTCTACTAGAGGGTCACTTGGGACACGGTGTTGGGTATGTATACACACATGTATTTGAGTTTCCAATCAATACAATTATAGCATGGATAATAAACAATTATCATGAACAAGGAGATATGATAATAACTAATTTATTATTGCCTCTAGGGCATATTTACAACAAACTGAACGTCCACTACATGACACTTCACCATGTTATGGGCCAAAGGGAAGTCATTGTGGAGTAACAAATAGATGATAGGTTGCGAGAGTGACACAAGCTTAAACCCCCGTTTATTTGTTGCTCCATAAGGGGCTTATTTGGATCCACATGTTTCATGCAATGGTTAGATTTATCTTAATTCTTCTTTCGTAGTTGCGGATGCTTGTGAGAGGGGGTAACTATAAGTAGGTTCTTAGTTCAAGTAAGAACAACACCATAGCACTGGTCCACCCACATATCAAATCATCAAACTAGCAAACGCGAATCAACATAATATGATGAACATGACTAGATAGAAATTCCCATGTGTCCTCAAGAGCGCTTGCTTTATATAAGAGAACTTTTAGGCATGTACTTTGATATAAAAAGGATTGGGCTACCTTGCTGCACCTTTGCTACAATTGTTACTTGTAACTTGTTACAAAATATCTTCCTACAAAACTATCTATCACTTTTACTTACAATACTTGCAGAGAATTCCTTGCTGAAAACTGCTTATCATTTCCTTCTCCTCCTCGTTGGGTTCGACACTCTTACTTATTGAAAGGATTACAATTAATACCATATACTTGTGGGTCATCAAATACCCGTGGTGACAATGAGGTGTTCTATTGATTCACTTGATATATGTTATGGAATCAACTTGCGGGTTTCGGTGACCTTGGGGATCTATGCATAGGGGTTGCTTGCATGTTTTAATACTATGTTCTTTGATAAAATCTTAGGGTACTCTTTGAAGTTCTTTGTGTTGGATTCAATATGATGAATCTGAAATCGTTTGATGCATGTCGTATAATTAACCCACGAATACTTTATGTGACATTGGAGTATGTATGTGACATTAAGGTTTATTGATATGTACCATGGGTGTTATTCTAGTACGAACTCTAGGTCTGTCTGTGGAACTTATAGAAATAGCTCAAAAGATTGATTGAAAAGAATAACTTTGAGGTGGTTCTACTACCTACACCAATTTTATCTTATGTTCTCTCCTACTTATGAACTTTGGAGTTATTCTTTGTCGCACATGTTGGGGAACGTCGCATGGGAAACAAAAAATTTCCTACGCCCACCAAGATCTATCTATGGAGGTCAAAATCTATGAGAGGCGGGGTGCATCTACATACCCTTGTAGATTTCTAAGCGGAAGTGTTCAGAAACACAGTTTATGTAGTCGAATGTCTTCGAAATCCAATCATGATCCGTCCCGCGATCCAATCACGAACGTCCCGATCAAGTGCCGAACGGATAGCATCTCCACGTTCGGCACACGTACAGCTCGATGACGCCTTTACCACATCGTTATAGCAAGCACGGGTGAAGTAGTATCTGAGTTCTCCGGCAACACGACGGCGCGCTGGTGGTGGTGGTGGTTCAATTCCGACAAGGCTACACCGACGCTACCGAAACCGCAAACGGAGGAGAAAATGATCTAGGGGGAGAGGGGGTGCCAAGGCTTGGTATGTACTCTTGGGGCCCCCCTACCCTCTTTATATAGGTGGAGGGGCGTGGGGCACAACCCCTCCAAGCCCTAGGGCGCAACCATGGTGGGAGGAGGTGGAATCCTCGTCCTTCCATACAAAGGTGGACTTTCCACCTTTCCCAACTGCATGGGCCTTGGGGGAGTTGTGCGCCCGGGTTGATAAGTCTAGGGCGCCTCCCCTCAGCCCATGCAAACCCCTGGGACATGGTGAATGTTGGAAATATTCCCTAGAGGAAATAATAAAATGGTTATTATCATATTTCCTTGTTCATGATAATCGTCTATTGTTCATGCTATAATTGTATTAACAGGAAACAGTAATACATGTGTGAATAAATAGATCACAATGTGTCCCTAGCAAGCCTCTAGTTGGCTAGCTCGTTGATCAATAGATGACCATGGTTTCCTGATCATGGGCATTAGATGTCATTGATAACGGGATCACATCATTGGGAGAATGATGTGATGGACAAGACCCAATCCTAAGCATAACACTAGATCGTATTGTTCGTATGCTAAAGCTTTTCTAAATGTCAAGTGTCTTTTCCTTAGACTGTGAGATTGTGCAACTCCCGGATACCGTAGGAGTTATTTGGGTGTATCAAACGTCACAACGTAATTGGGTGACTATAAAGGTGCACTACGGGTACCTCTAAAACTGTCTGTTGGGTTGGTAAGAATCGAGATCGGGATTTGTCACTCTGTGTGCCGGAGAGATATCTCTGGGCCCGCTCGATAGAACATCATCATGAGCTCAATGTGACTAAGGATTTAGTCATAGGATGACGTGCTACGGAACGAGTAAAGAGACTTACCGGTAACGAGATTGAACAAGGTATAGGTATACCGACGATCGAATCTCGGGCAAGTTCTATACCGATAGACAAAGGAACTGTATATGGGATTGATTGAATCCTTGACATCGTGGTTCATCCGATGAGATCATCATGGAACATGTGGGAGCCATCATGGGTATCCAGATCCCGCTGATGGTTCTTGGACGGAGAGTGTCTCGGTCATGTCTACATGCCTCCCGAACCCGTAGGGTCTACACACTCAAGGTTCGATGACGCCAGGGTTATAGGGAATTGTTATACGAGGTTACCGAAGGATGTTCGGAGTCTCGGATGAGATCCCGGACGTTAGAGGAGCTCCGGAATGGTCCAGAGGAAAAGATTGATATATAGGATGGATGGGTTTGGACACCGAAAATATTTCGAGCGTCACCGGTATCGTACCGGGACCACCGAGACCACCGGAAATGGTTCCAGGGGTCCATCGGGAGGGGCCACCAGCTCCAAGAGGTAGCATGGGCCAACAGGTGAAGGGAAACCACCCCAAAGTGGGCTGGTGCGCCTCCTACATAGAGGCCCAAGGCGCGGTATGTGGAGAGGGGGCAAACCCTAGACGCTGGTGGGCCTAAGGCCCACCTAGGGGTGCGCCACCCCCTCTCCCTGCCCTGGCCGCCGCACCTCCCATCTGGGAGGCTGCCGCACCACCTAGGGTGGGAATCCTAGGGGTGGCACACCCCCCTACCCTCCTCCTATATATAGAGAGGGTTTTGAGGATGTTTTACACACAGTTTTCCATCTCCCTCGGCGCAGCCCTGCTTCCCTCCTTCCTCCTCTCCCACAGTGCTTGGCGAAGCCCTGCCGAGAGACCTCGTCTCTCCATAGACAAGACCTTGTCTCTCCATCTACACCACGCCGTCGTGCTTCCGGAGATCTTCCCCAACCTCTCCCTCCTCCTTGCTGGATCAAGGTGCGGGAGACGTCACCGGGCTGCACGTGTGTTGAACGCGGAGGTGCCGTGGTTCGGCACTAGATCGGAATCACACCGCGATCTGAATCGCCGCAAGTATGACACCATCAACCGCGTTCTAGCAACGCTTCTTCTTAGCGATCTTCAAAGGTATGAAGATGCACTCACCCCTCTCTCGTTGCTGGTCTCTCTATAGGAAGATCTGAATATGGCATAGGAAAATTTTGAATTTATGCTACGTTACCCAACAGTGGCACCCGAGCTAGGTTTTCTATGCGTAGATTCTATGCACAAGTAGAACACAAAAGGTTGTGGGCGATGATTTGTCAATTGCTTGCCGCTACTAGTCTTATTCTTTTCCGGCGGTTGATGGTTGTTGTGTATCCCTTGCAACGGTGCCAGAAATAGTTGTGTCGACGGCACCAGGAATCCTTCAGTTGCGGCTACACCTTAAGGGACTTCCTAGGCAAGTATGCAAAGGATTCCCCCGTGGCCTTGGAGCCTTGTGTTGGTGTTCCCTCGAAGCGGAAAGGGTGATGTACCACAGCGATGGTAAGTATTTCCCTCAGTTTGAGAACCAAGGTATCAATCCGGCGGAAGAGTATCACAAGATCCTGCACAAACACAAAAAGCTTGCACCCAACGCTATGAAGGGGTTGTCAATCCCTTATAGATTGTTTGCCAAGTGAGAACTGAAAGCAACAAAGTTACAAAGCAAAGTTAAAGCGGAGTTGTAAACGATGGATGTGAATAGACCCGAGGGCCGTAGTGTTTACAAGTGGCTTCTCTCATGAAAGCAAGTAGACGGTGGGTGAACAAATTACTGACGAGCAATTGATAGAACTGTGCAGAGTCGTGACGATCTCTATGCAATGATTATTTCTATAGGCATCACATCCTAAACAAGTAGACCAATACTTTCTGCATCTACTACTACTACTCCACACGTCGACCGCTATCCAGCATGCATCTAGTGTATTAAGTCCATAAGAACAAAGTAACGCCTTAAGCAAGATGACATGATGTAGAGGGATAATCTCAAACCAATGATAAAAACCCCATCTTTTTACCCTTGATGGCAACTGTTTGATGTGTGCCTTGCTGCCCCTAATGTCACTGGGAAAGGTCACCACATGGCAGAACCCAAAACCAAGCACTTCTCCCATTGCAAGAATCATAGATCTAATTGGCCAAACAAAACCCAAGACTCGGAGAGACTTACAAGGATATCAAATCATGCATATAAGAAATCAGTGAAGACTCAAATATATATCATAGATAATCTGATCACAAGTCCACAATTCATCGGATCTCGACAAACACACCACAAAAGAAGATTAAATCGGATAGATCTCCATGAAGATCATTGAAAACTTTGTATTGAAGATCGAAGAGAGAGAAGAAGCCATCTAGCTACTAACTACAGACCCCTAGGTCTGAAGTGAACTACTCACGAGTCATTGGAGGGGAGATGATGATGATGAAGAAGCCCTCCACCTCCAAAGTCCCCTCCGGCAAGGCGTCAGGAAGGGTCTCCAGATGAGATCTCGCGGAAACGGAAGTTTGCGGCGGCGGAAAAGTATTTTCGAGGCTCCCCTGATTTTTTGCGGAATATTTGATAATATATAGGCGCAAGACCTAGGTGAGGGGGCGTCCAGGGAGGCCACAAGCCTACCCACCACCGCCTCCCCCTGGTGGCGGAGGGGGGGGTTTGTGGGCTCCCTGGATCGCACCTGGCTTGGCCCAAAACCCCCTGGACTTCTTCCGTTCGGTAAAAAATCATTTCGGAGTTTTTCTTCTGTTTGGACTCCGTTCCAAAATCAGATCTGAAAAGAGTCAAAAACACGGAAAAACAGGAACTGGCATGTGGCACTGAATCAATAAGTTAGTCCCAAAAAAGATATAAAAAGGTACATAAAACATACAAAGAAGGCAAGATAACAGCGTGAAACCATCAATAATTATAGATACATTTGAGACGTATCAAGCATCCCCAAGCTTAACTCCTGCTCGTCCTCGAGTAGGGATGTGATAAGAATGAATTTATGATGCTTTCATGCTACCTAGCATAGGTGTCCTTTGTAATTCCTCTTATGTGATGTGAATGTTCAGATCCATTAGATTCAAAACAATAGTTTGCTATTGACGTGGAGACAATAATAATTCAAGCAAACTAGCAAAGTAGTCATGAACTTTCAAAATAACAAGGACAAAAGGAAGTTATCCCTACAAAAGCATATAGTCTGCCAATGCTCTATCATCATTGCACAACGAATTTAAATCATGCACGACCCCTGTATTGGCCAAGTAATTGTTTCACACCTTTACTTTCTCAAACATTTTCAACCCGCACGCAATACATGAGCGTGAGCCATGGTTATAGCACTATAGATGGTGTGGAATGTGGTGGAGGTTGCAAGACAAAAAGGAGAAGATAGTCACATTAACTAGGCATATCAATGAGCTGTGGAGATGCTCATCAATAGATATCAATGTGAATGAGTAGGGATTGTCATACAAATGATGCACTAGAGCTACAAGTATGTGAAAGCTCTTAAAGAAAACTAGTGGGTGTGCATCCAACTTGCTTGCTCACGAAGACCTAAGGAAATTTTGAGGAAGCCTGTCATTGGAATATACAAGCCAAGTTATATAATGAGAATTTCCCACTAGCTATATGGTGGTGACAAAACGAGAGACTCGCAATCATGAAGATCATGGTGCTCAATATGCACAAGTGTGGAAAAAGTGGTAGCATTGTCCCTTCTCTCTTTTTCTCTCATTTTTTATTTTTATTTTGGTGGGCTCTTTGGCCTCTTTTTTATGGGCTTCTTTGGCCTTTTTTATTTCCTCACATGGGACAATGCTCCAATAATGATGATCATCAAACTTTCAACTCAAAACTTAGAGCAATTATGACTCTATATGGAATGCCTTCGGTAGTGTACAGTGGCAACGATCTAGCATGGCATAGACATCAATAGAAACATCATGCTAGCTATCGTACGATCATGCAATGGCAATGTAGACGTGGTGGCACATGTCATGGTGGTAGTTGCATGGCAATGTATCTCGGAATGACTTTGCAAAAGCCATAATAGGTAGGTATGGTGGCTGTTTTGAGGGAGGCTAATGGTGGGTTTTGTGCACCGGCGAAAGTTGCGCGGCACTACGAAGATAGTGATGGTGGAAGGTGAAAGTGCATCTAAACCATGGACTCAACAATAGTCATGAAGAACTCATATACTTGTTGCAAAAGTTTTATTAGTAATCGAAACAAAGCATTCAACGCATAGTCCTAGGGGAAGGGTTGCTAGGTATAAACCATCGCGCGATCCCGAGTGCCACGCAAAGGATGATAATCAATATACTAATCATGCTCAGATTTCATCACATAGCGGTTCACCATACGTGCATGCTACGGGAATCACTAACTTCAACACAAGTATTTATAGATCCACAACACCTTACTAGCATGACTTCAATATTACCATAACCACAACTCAAAACTAATTGAGATGAATCAAACTTCTCTAACTATTCAATGCACATGAAGGTGGAAGTTTTCATATCCCTTTGGATAACTACCCATTTTGAGACTACTTTAAAAGCATAGATCAACTACCAAGCCACGCACCGCTGTGCTCTAAAAGATATAAGTGAAGCACATAGAGCAAAAGTATCTAGCTCAAAAGATATAAGTGAAGCACATGTGAGTTGAATTGTCTACCAAAAGATATAAGTGAAGCTCGACAAAATCATGGTGTGTGCATGTCTCTCTCTACGTGTGCAGCAAGGATGATTGTGACACAACAAAAATAAAAGACTCCTACGATAGAAGACGCTCCAAGCAAAAAAACATAACATGTGGTGAATAAAAATGTAGCCCCAAGTAACGTTACCGATGGATTGAAGATGAGAGAGGGGATGCCTTCCCGGGGCATCCCCAAGATTAGGCTTTTACGGAATCCTTGAATCTCTTGGGGTGCCTTGGGCATCCACAAGCTTGAGCTCTTGCCACTCTTTATCTTTTTGTCCATAAGAACTTCACCCAAAACATGAAAACTTCACAACACGAAACTTAAACAGAAATTCGTGATATCATTAGTACAAGAAAGCAAACCACCACTTCCTTAGGTACTGTAGCAAACTTAAATTATACTTGTGCTGATGTTGGGTTACTGTACTTTCAATCTTCCATGGCTAATACCTCCCCGATACTATCCATAGTTTCATGAAAATAAGCAACCAACACATCAAAAACAGAATCTATTAACAGCAGACCAGTCTGTAGCAATATGTATGTTTCGTATACCTCTGGTACTTCAAAAATTCTGACAAATTACGACAGTCTCAATAATTTGCGTAGCAATCAGAAGAAAAAATAATCAACTCAAAAGCTCTTACATAAATAAAATGAAAATTATTTTCATCAGCAGAAAGTTTCTGTCTTTCCCAGCATGACCAAACGATCATCCCCAAGACTAATCATAAAGGTTTTGCTTGGCACAAACGCAAAAAGAAACACAAAAAACACAATCATAACAGAATTATGAAAGTGTGGAAAGCACAAAACAGAAATAAAAAGGATAGATTCGTTGGGTTGCCTCCCAACAAGCGCTTTTGTTTAACGCCCTTAGCTAGGCGAAAGTGATGGAATCACGTATAGTCATCTTTGGTGCTCAAACCATAGGTAGCCCTCATCATAGATTCATAAGGCAATCTTATTTTCTTTCTAGGAAAGTGCTCCATGCCCTTCTTTAAGGGAAATTGAAATCTAATATTCCCTTCCTTCATATCGATGATAGCACCAATAGTCCTTAGGAAAGGTCTACCAAGAATAATGGTACATGAAAGATTGCAACCTATGTCAAGTACAATGAAATCCACGGGTACATAGTTCTTATTTGCAACAATAAGAACATCATCGATCCTCCCCATGGGCTTCTTGACGGTAGAATCCGCAAGATGCAAATTAAGATCACACTCTTCAATCTCATGAAAACCAAGAATATCACATAAAGACTTTGGAATCGCGGAAACACTAGCACCCAAATCACACAAAGCATTGCACTCATAGTTTTTTATCTTGATTTTGATAGTAGGTTCCCACTCATCGTGAAGTTTTCTAGGTATAGAGACTTCTAGTTCGAGCTTCTCTTCAAGAGATTTCATCATAACATCTATGATATGCGCGGTAAAGGCTTTGCTTTGGCTATAAGCATGTGGAGAGTTTGCAATGGATTGCATCAAAGAAATGATTCAAACAAGGAGCAATTATCATAATTGAATTCCTTGAAATCCAAAGTGGGAGTTTCATTACTACCCAAAATTTTGACTTCTTCTACTCCACTCTCCACACCTTTATCATCAAGATAGGTGGACTCCAAATCATTGGGGCGTTTTTCAACCAAAGTGGATTCATATACAGCCCCTCCATAAGTAGGTTTGACACGCGAAAACAAAGATTCAAGAGGAGACGCACCAAGCACTTTAAGATCTTCGCGATTTGCATCACTAGAACGCGCCCTTTTAAACCATTCATGACTAGCGCGAATTTGGGCGGTTATTTCTTTGCTCTCATTCATGGAGATACGCATATCTTTCAACGTTTCATCCAAGTTGATCTTGGGAGGAGCACATCTAACTTTCAAAGCATCAATATCACAAGACATCCTATCAACGCTCTTAGCTAAATCGTCTATTTTGAGTAGTTTTTCCTCTATGGACGCATTGAAAATCTTTTGAGAGTTGATGAACTCTTTGATATTACTCTCTAGATCAGAGGGTAATTTGTTGTGATTTCCATAAGTATTGTCGTAGGAATTGCCATAATTGTTAGAGGAGTTACTAGGAAAAGGCCTAGGAACATAGTTTCCTCTAAAAGCATTGTTGTTGCCAAAATTGTTCCTACCAACAAAATTCACGTCCAAACTAGCGTTGCTACTCTCAATCAAAGAAGATAGTGGCATGTCATTAGGATCTACGGTAGCATTTCTACTAGCAACCAAATTCATCAACTCGTCCATCTTAGCACTAAGCGAGTTAATCTCTTCTATAGCGTGCACCTTTTTGCTAGCAGGCGACCGCTCAGTGTGCCACTAGGAGTAGTTGGTCATGATATTGTCTAGGAGTTTTGTAGCGTCTCCTAACGTGATTTCCATGAACATTCCACCTGAGGCGGAGTCCAAGATATTGCGAGAAGTGAAATTCAAGCCAGCGTAAAAGATTTGTATAATCATCCACAAACTCAAGCCATGAGCAGGACAATTTCTAATCATAAGCTTCATCCTCTCCCAAGATTGTGCAACGTGTTCATGATCAAGTTGCTTGAAATTCATGATATCGTTACGTAACGAGATGATCTTAGCTGGCGGAAAATACTTGGATATGTAAGCATCTTTGCACCTATCCCAAGAATCGATGCTATTTTTAGGCAAAGAAGAAAACCAAGTTTTTGCGCGATCTCGCAACAAGAAAGGAAAAAAGTTTCAACTTAATCACGTCATTATCCACATCTCTTTTCTTTTGCATATCGCAAAGCTCAATGAAGGTATTGAGATGGGATGCGGCATCTTCACTAGGAAGGCCAGAGAATTGCTCTTTCATAACAAGATTCAGCAAAGCTGCGTTGATTTCATACGATTCCGCACTAGTGGCGGGAGCAATCGGAGTATTAATAAAATCATTATTATTAGTGCTCGATAAGTCGCAAAGTTTGGTGTTTTCAGACATGATGTATTCAACAAACAAACAAGCACACAAGCAAGCAAGAAACTGGCAAAGGAAAACGGCAAGGGAAAAAGAAAACGGCGAAGGAGAAAGGCGAATGAAAACGGCAAATGCGAAGTGGGGGAGAGGAAAACGAGAGGCAACTCGCAACAAAAGTAAATGCAAGAGAAGAGTTTGTGAGACCTACTTGGATAGATCTTGATCTCTCTTCCCCGGCAACGGCGCCAGAAATACTTCTAATGGCTACTGTGTATCCCTTGCAACGGCGCGAGAAATAGTTGTGTGACAGCACCAGGAATCCTTCAGCTGCGGCTATGCCTTATGGGACTTCCTAGGAAAGTATGCAAAGGATTTCCCACGTGGCCTTGGAGCCTTGCGTTGGTGTTCCCTCGAAGTGGAAAGGGTGATGTAGCACAGCGACGATAAGTATTTCCCTCAGTTTGAGAACCAAGGTATCAATCCGGCGGAAGAGTATCTCAAGATCCTGCAGAAACACAAAAAGCTTGCACCCAACGCTATGAAGGGGTTGTCAATCCCTTATATATTGTTTGCCAAGTGAGAACTGAAAGCAACAAAGTAACAAAGCAAAGCAAAAGCGGAGTTGTAAATGATGGATGTGAATAGACCTGGGGGTGGTAGTGTTTACTAGTGGCTTCTCTCATGAAAGCAAGTAGACGGTGGGTGAACAAATTACTGACGAGCAATTGATAGAACTGTGCAGAGTCGTGACGATATCTATGCAATGATTATTTCTATAGGCATCACGTCCGAAACAAGTAGACCGATACTTTTTGCATCTACTACTATTACTCCATATGTCGACCGCTATCCAGCATGCATCTAGTGTATTAAGTCCATAATAATAGAGTAATGCCTTAAGCAAGATGACATGATGTAGAGGGATAATCTCAAACCAATGATAAAAACCCCATCTTTTTACCCTTGATGGCAACTGCTTGATGTGTGCCTTGCTGCCCCTACTGTCACTGGGAAAGGTCACCACATGGTAGAACCCAAAACCAAGCACTTCTCCCATTGCAAGAATCATAGATCTAGTTGTCCAAACAAAACCCAAGACTCAGAAAGACTTACAAGGATATCAAATCATGCATGTAAGAAATCGCAAAGACTCGAATATATATCATAGATAATCTGATCACAAGTCCACAATTCATCGGATCTCGACAAACACACCGCCAAAGAAGATTACATCGGATAGATCTCCATGAAGATCATGGACAACTTTGTACTGAAGATCCAAGAGAGAGAAGAAGCCATCTAGCTACTAACAACGGACCCGTAGGTCTGAAGTGAACTACTCACGAGTCATTGGAGGGGCGATGATGATGATGAAGAAGCCCTCCACCTCCAAAGTCCCCTCTGGCACGGCGCTAGGAAGGGTCTCCAGATGAGATCTCGCGGAAACGGAAGATTGCGGCGGCGGAAAAGTATTTTCGAGGCTCCCCTGATTTTTTGCGGAATATTTGGGAATATATAGGCACAAGACCTAGGTCAGGGGGCGGCCAGGGAGGCCACAAGCCTGCCAACCGCCGCCTCCCCCTGGTGGTGGAGTGGGGGCTTGTGGGCTCCCTGGAACCTACCTGGCTTGGCCCAAAAGCCCCCTGGACTTCTTCCGTTCGGGAAAAATTCATTTCGGGGTTTTTCTTCCGTTTGGACTCCGTTCCAAAGTCAGATCCGAAAAGAGTCAAAAACACGGAAAAATAGGAACTGGCACTTGGCACTGAATCAATAAGTTAGTCCCAAAAAAGATATAAAAAGGTACATAAAACATACAAAGAAGGAAACATAACAGCGTGAAACCATAAAAAATTATAGATACGTTTGAGACGTATCATTGGTATTGTGGGATGAAGCGGCCCGGACGGACCTTAAACATACGCTTACGTGAGACAGGTTCCACCAACAGACATGCACACCATGCATAAAGGTGGCTAGCGGGTGTATGTCTCTCCCACTCTAGTCGGATTGGATTTGATGAAAGGGTCCTTATGAAGGGTAAATAGCTTTCCCATATCATCGTTGTGGCTGTCACGTAGGTAAGAAGACATTCTTGCTAGAAACCCAAATCAGCCACGTAAAACTTGCAACAACAATTAGAGAACGTCTAACTTGTTTTTGCAGGGTTTGACATGTGTTGTGATAAGGCCAAAGTTGTGATGTTACATGAGGGATGTATGAGATGATCATGTTATTGTAATAGGATTCACTACTTGCATATTGATGAGTATGACAACCAGAGGGAGCCATAGGAGTTGTCTTAACTTATTGTATGAGATGCAACGCCATGTGTTTACTACATTTACTTCATTGCTAACGGTTAGCTATAGTAGTAGTGGTAGTAGTAGTTGGCATGACGACTTCACGGAGACACGATGATGGAGATCGTGATGATGGAGATCATGGTGTCACGCCGGTGACAATGATGATCATGCGATGCCTGAAGATGGAGATCGAAAGAGCAAAGATGATAATGGCCATATCATGTCACTATATGATTGCATTGTGATGTTTATCATGTTTTTCATCTTATTGCTTAGAATGACAGTAGCATATTAAGATGATCCCTCTTAAAAATTTTGAACGTATTCCCCTAAGTGTGCACCATTGCGAAGGATCGTTGTCTCGAAGAACCACGTAATGATCGGGTGTGATAGATTCTAACGTTCGCATACAACGGGTGTAAGCCAGATTTACACACGTGAAACACTTAGGTTGACTCGACAAGCTTAGCATGTACATACATGACCTCTAATACAAGAGACCGAAAGGTCGAACATGAGTCGTATGGTTGAATACGATCAGGATGAAGTTGCTCACCATGATGACTAGTCCGTCTCACGTGATGATCGGACACGGGTTGGTCAACATGGATCATGTATCACTTAGATGACTAGAGGGATGTCGATTTAAGTGGGAGTTCATACTTAATTTGATTAAATGAACTTAATTGTCATGAACTTAGTCTAAAAGTTGGCTTTGTAAATATTGTAGATGGCCAACGTCAACCTCAATTTCAACGCATTCCTAGAGAAAAACAAGCTGAAAGATGATGGTAGCAACTATGCGGACTAGGTCCGCAACTTGAAGCTCATCCTTGAAGCAGCTAAAAAGGCTGATGTCCTTGATGCGCCGCTAGGTGATCCTCCTGCTCCCGCAGCAGCCCAGGACATTCTGAACGTCTGGCAAACGCGAAGTGATGACTACTCTCTGGTTAGGTGTGGCATGTTATACAGCTTGGAAACGGGGCTCCAAAGGCGTTTTGAGCAACACGGTGCATATGAGATGTTCCAAGAACTCAAACTAGTTTTTCAAGCTCATGCCCGTGTCGAGAGATATGTAGTCTCCGACAAGTTCTTTAGCTGTAAGATGGAGGAGAACAGTTCTGTTAGTGAGCACATACTCAAAATGTATGGGTTACACGGTCGTCTGACTTCACTTGGAGTCGAACTTCCGGATGACGCTATAATTGACAAAATCCTCCAGTCTCTCCCACCAAGCTACAAATGTTTTGTTCTGAACTACAACATGCAAGGGATGGAAAAGGCCATTCCCGAGTTGTACCCGATGCTAAAGTCTGCAGTAGTAGAAATCAGGAAAGAGCATCAAGTGTTGATGGTCAATAAGACCACCAGTTTCAAGAAGGGCAAGGGTAAGAAGAACTTCAAGAAAGACTGCAAAGTCGTTGCCGCTCCCGGTAAGACAGATACCGGGAAGAAGAAAAGGAATCGACCCAAGACTGAGACTGAGTGCTTCTATTGCAAGGGAAAAGGTCACTCGAAGCGGAACTGCCCCAAGTACTTAGCGGACAAGAAGGCCGGCAACGTTAAAGGTATATGTGATATACATGTTATTGATGTGTACCTTACCAGCGCTCATAGTAGCTCCTGGGTATTTGATATCGGTGTTGTTGCTCACATTTGCAACTCAAAGTAGGAACTGCGGAATAGGCGGAGACTGGCCAAGGACGAGGTGACGATGCGCGTCGGGAATGGCTCCAAGGTCGATGTGATCGCCGTCGGCACGCTACCTCTACATCTACCGTCGGGACTAGTATTAAAGCTTAATAATCGTTATTTATTACCAGCTTTGAGCATGAATATTGTATCAGGGTCTTGCTTAATGCGAGATGGCTACTCATTTAAGTCAGAGAATAATGGTTGTTCTATTTATATGAGTGATATGTTTTATGGTCATGCTCCGCTGGTGAATGGTTTATTTTTGATGAATCTCGATCGTGATGTTACACATATTCATAGTGTGAGTACCAAAAGACGTAAAGTTGATAATGATAGTCCCACATACTTGTGGCACTGCCGCCTTGGTCATATCGGTGTTAAGCGCATGAAGAAGCTCCATACTGATGGACTATTAGAGTCTCTTGACTTTGAATCATTTGACACATGCGAGCCGTGCCTCATGGGCAAGATGACTAAGACTCCATTCTTTGAAATAATGGAGATAGCGACCGACTTATTGGAAATAATACATACTGATGTGTGTGGTCCAATGAACGTTGAAGCTCGTGGTGGCTACCGTCATGTTCTCACTCTCACCGATGATTTGAGTAGGTATGGGTATATCTACTTGATGAAGCACAAATCTGAGATGTTTGAAAAGTTCAAGGAATTTTAGAGTGAGATTGAGAATCAACGTGACAGAAAAATTAAGTGTCTACGATCTGATCGTGGAGGAGAATATTTGAGTCACGAGTTTGGCACACACCTAAGGAAGTGTGGAACCGTTTCACAACTGACGGCGCGTGGCACAGCACAATGCAACGGAGTGTCTGACCGTCGTAATCGCACTTTATTAGATATGGTACGATCTATGATGTCTCTTACCGACTTACCGCTATCATTTTGGGATACGCATTAGAAACTGCAGCATTCACTTTAAATAGGGCACCATCTAAATTCGTTGAGATGACACCGTATGAACTATGGTTTGGCAAGAAACCTAAGATGTCGTTTCTTAAAGTTTGGGGCTACGATGCTTATGTGAAGAAACTTCAACCAGAGAAGCTCGAACCCAAAGCGGAGAAATGCGTATTCATAGGATACCCTAAGGAAACTATTGGGTATACCTTCTATCTTAGATCCAAAGGTAAAACTATTGGGTATTCATAGGAACGGATCCTTTCTAGAGAAAGAGTTTCTCTCGAAAGAAGTAAGTGGGAGGAAAGTAGAACTTGATGAGGTAATTACACCCCCTCTCGAAACGGAAAGTAGCGCAGCGCGGGAAATTGTTCCTGTGGCGCCTACACCAACTGAAGAGGAAGTTATGATGATGATCATGAAGCTTCGGATCAAGTTGCTACTAAACCGTGAAGGTCCACTAGGGTATGCTCCGCACCAGAGTGGTACGGCAACCCTGTGATGGAAATCATGTTGTTAGACAACGGTGAACCTTCGAACTATGAAGAAGCAATGGCGGGCCCGGATTCCAACAAATGGCTTGAGGCTATGAAATCCAAGATAGGATCCATGTATGAGAACAAAGTATGGACTTTGGTGGACTTTCCCGATGATCGGCAAGCCATAGAAAATAAATGGATCTTCAAGAAGAAGACTGATGCAAACGGTAATGTGACCTTTTATAAAGCTCGACTTGTCGCAAAGGGTTTTTGACAAATTCAAGGAGTTGACTACGAAGAGACTTTCTCTCCTGTAGCGAAGTTGAAGTCAGTCCGAATCATGTTAGCAATTTCCTCTTTTTATGATTATGAAATTTGGCAAATGGACGTCAAAACAGCGTTCCTTAACGGGAATCTAAAGGAAGAGTTGTATATGATGCAACCAGAAGGTTTTGTCGACCCTAAGGGTGCTAACAAAGTGTGCAAGCTCCAGCGCTCCATCTATGGGCTGGTGCAAGCATCTCGGAGTTGGAACATTCGCTTTAATGAGCTGATTAAAGCATTTGGGTTCATACAGGTTTATGGAGAAGCCTGTCTGTACAAGAAAGTGAGTGGGAGCTCATTAGCTTTCCTCATACTGTATGTGGATGACATATTATTGATGGGGAATAATATAGAGATGTTCGAGAGCATAAAGGCCTATTTGAACAAGAGTTTTTCGATGAAGGACCTTGGAGAAGCTGCATACATATTAGGCATCAAGATCTATAGAGATAGATCGACACGCCTCATAGGTCTTTCGCAAAGTACATACCTTGACAAGATATTGAAGAAGTTCAATATGGAAAACTCAAAGAAGGGGTTCTTGCCAGTTCTGCAAGGTATGAGATTGAGTAAGACTCAGTCACCGACCACGGCAGCAGATAGAGAGAAGATGAGTATTGTCCCCTACGCTTCAGGAGTAGGCTCTCTAATGTATGCCATGCTGTGTACCAGACCTGATATAAACCTTGCCATAAGTTTGGTAGGGAGGTACCAAAGTGATCCTGGTATGGAACACTGGACAGTGGTCAAGAATATCCTTAAGTACCTAAAGAGGACTAAGGAGATGTTTCTCGTTTATGGAGGTGACGAAGAGCTCATCATAAAGGGTTACGTCGATGCTAGCTTCGACAAAAATCCGGATGACTCTAAGTCATAGACCGGATACGTGTATGTTTTGAATGGTGGGGCAGTGAGCTGGGGCAGCAGCAAGCAAGAAGTCATGGCAGCATCTACATGTGAAGCGGAGTACATAGCTACTTCAGAAGCGGCTCATGGAGGAATTTGGATGAAGGAGCTCAGCACTGACCTTGGAGTGGTTCCAAGCGCGTCGGGTCCAATGACACTCTTCTGTGATAACACTTGGGCCATTGCCATAGACAAGGAGCCCAGGTTTCACCGGAAGACCAAGCACATCAAACGCCACTACAACTCCATCCAGGACCATGTCCAGAGTGGAGTAATAGATATTTGTAATGTACACGGATCTGAATGTTGCAGACCCGTTGACTAAACCTCTTCCTTGAGCAAAACTTGATCAACACCATAATGTTATGGGTGTTCGATACATCACAATGTAACTAGATTATTGACTCTAGTGCAAGTGGGAGATTGTTGGAAATATGCCCTAGAGGCAATAATAAAATGGTTATTGTCATATTTCCTTGTTCATGATAATCGTCTATTGTTCATGTTATAATTGTATTAACAGGAAACAGTAATACATGTGTGAATAAATAGATTACAATGTGTCCCTAGCAAGACTCTAGTTGGCTAGCTCGTTGATCAATAGATGATCATGGTTTCCTGATCATGGGCATTAGATGTCATTGATAACGGGATCACATCATTGGGAGAATGATGTGATGGACAAGACCCAATCCTAAGCATAGCACTAGATCGTATTGTTCGTATGCTAAAGCTTTTCTAAATGTCAAGTATCTTTTCCTTCGACCGTGAGATTGTGCAACTCCCGGATACCGTAGGAGTGCTTTGCGTGTATCGAATGTCAGAACGTAACTGGGTGACTATAAAGGTGCACTATGGGTACCTCTTAAAGTGTCTGTTGGGTTGGTACAAATCGAGATCGGGATTTGTCACTCTGTGTGACAGAGAGGTATCTCTGGGCCCACTCGGTAGAACATCATCATGAGCTCAATGTGACTAAGGAGTTAGTCATAGGATGACGTGCTACGGAACGAGTAAAGAGACTTACCGGTAACGAGATTGAACAAGGTATAGGTATACCGACGATCGAATCTCAGGCAAGTTCTATACCGACAGACAAAGGGAATTGTATACAGGATTGATTGAATCCTTGACATCGTGGTTCATCCGATGAGATCATCTGGAACATGTGGGAGCCATCATGGGTATCAAGATCCCGCTGATGGTTATTGGGTGGAGAGTGTCCCGGTCATGTCTACATGCCTCCCGAACCCGTAGGGTCTACACACTCAAGGTTCGATGACGCTAGAGTTATAGGGAATTGTTATACGAGGTTACCGAAGGATGTTTGGAGTCCCGGATGCGATCCTAGACGTCACGAGGATCTCCAGAATGGTCCGAAGGTAAAGATTGATATATAGGATGGATGGGTTTGGACACCGGAAATGTTTCGGGCGTCACCGGTAGCGTACCGGGACCACCGGAAATGGTTTCGGGGGTCCACCGGGAGGGGCCACCATCCCCAAGAGGTAACATGGGCCAAAAGGTGAAGGGCAACCAGCCCAAAGTGGGCTGGTGCGCCTCCCACATAGAGGCCCAAGGCGCGGGAGGTGGAGAGGGGGCAAACCCTAGGCGCTGGTGGTCCTAAGGCCCACCTAGGGGTGCGCCACCCCCTCTCCCTGCCCTGGCCGCCGCACCTCCTATCTGTGGGGTTGCCGCACCACCTAGGGTGGGAACCCTAGGGGTGGGACACCCGCCTCCCCTCCTCCTATATAGAGAGAGAGTTTTGGGGATGTTTTACACACAGTTTTCCATCTCCCTCGGCGCAGCCCTGCTTCCCTCCTTCCTCCTCTCCCACGGTGCTTGGCGAAGCCATGCCGGAAGACCTCGTCCCTCCATCGACAAGACCTCATCTCTCCATCGACACCACGCCGTCGTGCTGCCGGAGATCTTCCCCAACCTCTCCCTCATCCTTGCTGGATTAAGGTGCGGGAGACATCACTGGGCTGCACGTGTGTTGAACGTGGAGGTGCCGTGGTTCGGCACTAGATCGGAATCACACCCTGATCTGAATCGCCGCGAGTACGACTCCATGAACCGCGTTCTAGCAACGCTTCCGCTTAGCGATCTTCAAAGGTATGAAGATTCACTCACCCCTCTCTCGTTGTTGGTCTCTCCATAGGAAGATATGAATATGGCATAGGAAAATTTTGACTTTATGCTACGTTACCCAACAGTGAAACCCTTGGTAGACTTTCGGACTCCTCCGGAAATTTCCAAAACATTCTAGAAGTTTCCTGGTACAATACCGAAAAAACCTAAAACCTTTTGAGTATCCAAAATATGACTTCCCATATATAAATAATTTCCTGTGGACCATTCCGGAGCTCCTCGTGACGTCCGGGATCTCATCCGGGACTCCGAACAACATTCGGTTGCCAACACAATAACTCAACTATGTCTATATCGTCATCAAACGTTAAGTGTGCACACCCTACGAGTTCGAGAACTATGCACACATGACCGAGACACTTCTACGGTCAATAACTAATAGTGGTACCTGGATGCTATATTTGTTCCCACACATTCTACGAAGATCTATATCAGTCGAACCAACGATGTTAAGGATACAGTTAATCCCGTATGCAGTTCCCTTTGTCCATCGGTATACTACTTGCGCGAGATTTGATTTTCTGTATCTCCATACCTAGTTCAATCTCGTTAACGTCAAGTCTCTTTACTTGTTCCATAATACAAGATCCCGTGACTAACTCCTTTGACACATTGCTTGCAAGCTTATTGCGATGTTGTATTACCGAGTGGGGCCTGAGATACCTCTCTGTCATACGGAGTGACAAATCGCAGTCTTGATCAATGCCAACTCGAGAGACACCCTCGGAGATACGTGTAGAGCATCTTTATAGTTACCCATTTACATTGTGATGTTTGACACACACAAGGCATTCCTCCCGTGTCGGCGAGTTCCATGATATCGTGGTCATAGGAAGAGATACATTGACATGCAAAAAGGAATAGCAGTAAACTAGATACGATCAAACACTATGCTTAAGGTCTGGGTCTTGTCCATCACATAATTCTCCTAATGATGTGATCCCTTTATCAAATGTCAACTCATGTCTATGGCTAGGAAACCTTAACCATCTTTGATCAACGGGCTAGTCCAGTAAAGGCTCACGAGGGACATAGTGTTGTCTATGTATCCACACATGTACTTGAGTTTCCAATCAATAAAATTATAGCATGGATAATAAACGATTATCAGGAACAAGGAAATATAATAATAACTAATTTATTATTGCCTCTAGGGCATATTTCCAACAGTACGTTGCGGGATGACCATATGATTCTACTATGTTAGCATTATTGACAGATTACACTAGTGAACGTATGAACCCTAGGCCTTATTTTAAAACATTTATACAACGTATTGCTCGCCGTTTTCTACTTTCTACCTTGCTGTTTCTATATTTACAGATTGCAAAAACCTATATCTACTGTACATACTACAGTTGTATCACCATATCTTTGCCAAACTAGTGCACCTATACAATTTCCCACTGTATTGGGGACACAAGAGATTTCTTGTATTTGATTGCAGGGTTGTTTGAGAGAGACCATATTCATCCTACACCTCTCACAGATTGATAAACGTTTGGTTATCCTCTTGAGGGAAATTTGTTATTTTCCAACAAAACTTTGCACTTGGAGGCCCAAGAACGTCTACAAGAATAAAGTTGTGTAGTAGACATCACAACACAAGCCAGCGGCACCGGCCAGGGCACTTCTGCCCGCGAGCGGTACTTCCGTGGATTAGAGGTACTAGCGCTAATGGGAGCGGTACTACCGCTTTATTCTCTCCAGGCATGGACAAAGGCAATAGATTAAAGCAGGAACACCAGAACTGCCGTAACTTCTTCAAATGAGCTTTGAAACGAGCAAACTTAAGCTTGTTGGATTCAGGACGACAAGAGCTACCCAACAATGAAAATGCTAATGATATAGAGATGTGGAACCTCTATGAATGAAGACCCGTTAATAAACTCCAACATTGAAAACATCATAAATGATGCATATGGGCTCCATTTTGAATGAATTCGAGCTTGTCATGAAGATGACCATAAGCTATAAACTCACATAGAGAAACACCAAACAGGAACCAAGAATGATGATGCAAGCATGCAGATGGTTTGAGATCTCAATGAACGATGCGAACAAGCTACTCACTTGAGAGCCCCCCTTGACTACTACAATTGATCCTATTACCCGTTCTCCCAACTACCACACCGAGATAGGTAAAATAGAAAACCTATCAAGGGCAATCCTATACCTTGCACATAGTCCACCTGAGCTATATGATGACGATCTTGACTTCCTCAAGATGGGCCACCTTTCTTGATTGCGTTGGCTCGATGAAGACTAGTTGATTGCTCCCTAATACTCCACTATGGGTGACCAACTCTTCGACACATCTTCACAAGTCCATTGTCACCAAAATGGATGGCAAGCTTCAAGCATGAGCTCTTCATGATGATCCAGTTGAACTTGCACACCGCAATCTTGATGACGATCACCACTTGATGTCATCCTCCATGGGTTGTATAAGATCTTCGTATTGATGCAAGCCCATGGAAATATACCCAACACCACCCAGAACTCTCACGTAGAGCATGGGCTAGTACACAAAGCATAATGAACAATACTTATCATCCCATGGGATCACTTGATCCCTCTCGTTAAATCTCATATGCTTTGTGTGTTGATCAACTTGATTCACTCTTTGACTTCGTCTTGATCAACCTTGTGTCTTATCTTCTATCTTCATAAATATGGTGTCTTGAAGGTAAACATGAATGCTCACACAATCTTCTTCTTCAAGACATGCTTGTAATAAGCTCAACTCTCACATGACCGCTATTTCGGATAAAACCTTGAAAACCACCTTGGTCACCATATAAACTCCTTGAAGCCAGCATATGGACTTCAAGAAGTGCCTATGGACAAATCCTTCAAATATAACTTAAGGCAACCATTAGTCCATAGGGATTGTCATCAATTACCAAAACCACACATGGAGAAATATGCTCTAACACCATTGTATTGGGTGTGTTGAGGACACAAGAGATTTCTTGTATTTTATTGCATGGTTGTTTGAGAGAGACCATCTTCATCCTATACCTCGCACAGATTGATAAACCTTAGGTCATCTACTTGAGGGAAAACTACTAGTGTTCTACAAAACTCTGCGCTTGGAGGCCCAACGGAGTCTACAAGAATAAAGTTTTCTAGTAGACATCACGACATATCATGGAGTTGTCGGCCCGCGTTGCCCCATGACCATGATACATCTCCAATGTATCGATAATTTTTGATTGTTCCATGCAATTATATTATCAATCTAGGATACTTTATATACAATAATATGCTATTTTACATCATTATTTGAACTAACATGTTAACTAGTGCCTAGTGCGAGTTCTTGTTTTTTACGTGCCTTTGACTTACGCAGAAAATCAATACCAAACGGAGTGCAAACATGATGAAACTTTTTGGTGATTTTTTCATGAATATTTTGGGCCCACGAAGCTTCGGGAGGAGGCCAGGCACTGCACGAGGGAGCGACAAGCTCATAGGGCGCGTCCTGGGCAGTAGGGCACACCCCTAGGGTTTGTCGCCCGCTCGAGAGTCCCCTAACCTAATTTCACTTCCATAAATCCTAAAATTTTCTAGAAACCCCCAAAATAAAGAAGAAACACTTTTTATGCTGTCGAAAGTCTCTGTATAACCATGATACCATCTAGAGACCTTTTCTAATGCCTTGTCGGAGGGGGAATAGATCATGGAGGCCATCTACACCAAACTTGATGCCTCCATGATGATGTATGCGTAGCCCACCATAGACCTATGGGTCCATGGCTAGTACCTAGATGGTTTTTTGTATCTCCATGATCTTCTATACAATGTTTGTTGTTATTCTCACGGTGATCTATTGGATGTAATCGTTTTTTGCGGTGTGCTTGTTGGGATCCGATGAATTGTAGGTTTACGATCAGATTATTCATTAAAATTAATTGAGTCTTTTTCTGAATTCTATTATGCATGATATAGCTTTGTATTTATCTGTGATTTATCAGTTTGGTTTGGCCAACGAGATTGATTTATCTACAGTGGGAATGGTGTGTTGTAGTGGGTTCAATCTTGTTGTGCTCTATATCCGAGTCGCAGAAGGGGACACGAAACGTATTTGTATTGTTGACACTAAGGATAAGACGACGGGGTCTGAACATATTGCTTGTCTCACTTTTGTCTACATCATGTCATCTTGCTCCAAGCATTACTCTTTTTGTCATGAATTTAATACCTAGAGAGGCAAGCATAGAAGTGATACTTGTAAACTGCGTTGGGGTTTTCCATGAAAAGGAGGGTATGATGCAACACAGTAGAGATAATTAATTCCCTCAACACAAACCAAGGTTATCGAACCAATAGGAGGATGATTCAACTTCCGTCTTCAGCACCTACACACAAAAGAGCACACACTTGCACCCAACGCGCGCAAGAGGGTTATTAATCCCCTTGAACTTGTTACTTCCAAGTGATAAGTAGTGATAGATAGATAATGTAAATATATTAAATGCAGAAATAGAAATAATAAAAGGTAATGAGGTATTTAGAGTTTTTGTAAATACATTTGCCAGGAGACCCGGGAGCCATAGTTTACGCTAGAGGCTTCTCTCTCGTATAAAGCATACGGTGGGTAAACAAATTACTCTTGGGTAATTGATATAAAAGTGCATAGTTATGAAATATTTATTCGTGACTATGGTCACACATATAGGCATCACGTTTGTAAGTATGTAGACCGACTCCGTCCTGCATCTAAAGTATTATGTAAAAACAGAGTAATTCTTGGAGGATAACGACATGATGTAGACAAAGTAAATCCAATTAATATGAATGAAAACCATCATTTTACTCTTAGCGGCATCAATAAAATACGTGTCATTTCCCTTTTTCACTCAGATTGAGCAACGCAATATTGAACCACTACAACGCAAAGCTCCCGCTGAAGATAAATCAATCTAGTTGGCCAAACCAAACCGATATATCAGAGAAACTTATGAAGATATCACAATCATGCATATATATGAAATGCTAGCAAGGAACTCACTATAATCACATGAATAATGTTAACATAAACCCATAATTCATCGGATCCCAACAAACGCACCAACAAGAGTGTTTATATGAGCTAGATCATTGCAGGAATCACGATGATCCTGGCAATCACTATAGGAAACTGATAATTTGTCGTCGGTGTCTTACTTTGCTGTCAGCATTTCGTCGGGGGAGACAACAAAGACATATGTTGCCGTCAGCTGCAAACAGCAAAAAAATGAGTGACGGCAAAAACTGCTATTTATTTATAGACGGCAAATCATAACTTTGTCACCAATCATTTATTTATAGACATCAAAAACATACTTTGCCGTATGCGGAAAAAACACAGACGGCAAAGCATGTCTTTGCCGTTTGTTATTTTTGAACAAACGGCAAAGACATGCTTTGCCGTGTGTGTTTTTTTGGAGATGGAAAAAAAGAAACAGATGACATGGAAAGATGCCATGGATTAGTGACATGGCACACATCCACCCACCTCTCGATCTATCTCCGCACACATCCACCCCACCAGCGGTCGATCCCACACCCCACCCGGGCTCCCACGCCCCAACCCACAATGCTCTCGTCTCTTCTTCCACGCCGCTAGGGTTACCCGCCGATGACGTCGGTCCCTGTTGTAGCGGGTCCTAGCCTCCTCCGCACTGCCACTGCGAGTCCCGCCACCGGTTCCATCCTCCGCCGCCCCGCCGCCACTGGGCCCTCCTTCATCGCCCCCACCCCTCATGCAATGACACCACCTCCATAGGGAGTTGCACCGCCGCCGCCGGCACTGCTACATCCTGGCACACCCTCCACTAGAGCTCGACGTAGCTGCACGGTCTGTGCTGCACGCAGCCACACCACCATCATTCCGCTTCCGGTCTCTCTGCCCCATCTTCCCCAAGGTGAGCACCAGCCCTTCCCCTCTATTCTTTTTTTCAATGGATGTATGGATGTATAGATGGATGGATAAATGGATGCTATGGATGTATGGATGATGGATAGTTGGATGATATGGTTGTATAGATGATGGATTTTTTTAGAAAAGGAGGATCACCTCTGGCCTCTGCATCAATATGATGCATGCAGCCACTATGGATGATGGATAGATTGATGAAATGGATGCTATGAATGATTGATATGCATGCTTGATTGCAAGATGATGTTGATGAATGTCATATGCAGCATATACCTCTTGCTTCTCTATGCATTTGATATGAAACATATACAACATGCTCTTCTTTTATTCAATAGCAATGGAAGTTGATGAAAATTAATCGTCATGTTGTTCTAGAGATGCAGGGAGGGAGGGGCAACCATGGACTGCATGAGAAGGCTTGGCTGCAAACCAATGCACGTGGGGAGGAGAGATGCAAGCCACACCATGACATGAAGGTCCTTGCCATGAACCCCCTTGCCCTTTCCCTCGATAGTCATGCTGAACAAATACTTGACATGATTTTGGTTAATCTTCAATTCAACCTACCTAGTCGTTGTAGTTCTTTTAGTAGATATATACAAACCAAGGTGAATTATGAATTGAGAAATCCATGAGTTAATCCATATGAATATAAGATTTTTTTTGTGTCTCAAATAGGCCACTAAATATTGATCCTTATGTGTATGATCTTGTGTAGAATCTGTGACTCGTTATTCGGACTGCTGTTGTGAGTTTAATTTGTGTAGATCTATTTGGGGGATTGGGTTACTGATGCGTTGTAATTTGTGTAGATCTATTTGGGGTGAACGACAAGTAGGCGGATAAGCCGGTCGCCAAGGGGAATAAGGGCAAGGCCGGGAAGGACGCCAACAATCTCAAGAGAGCGACGTGCGCCTTCTTCGTCTTCATGTATGTCATCGCCACAGACGGGCGCCCCTTGCTTCCTTCGTGTTACCCTGCTCAGATTCTGTTTTTCTATTGTTGTTTACCCATGATTTTTGGGTGTCCGTTGTTGTGAACCTGGTGTTTGTTGGTTGTTTGCTGCGAGGGGCAAGTTCCGCGAGGAGTTCAAATAGAAGAACCTCAAGAACAAGTCCGTCGCCGATGTAAGTTCCTTCAAAGATAATAAACCCCATGCATGTTTTTCTTTATATACTAGCATATAGTAATTAGTTTGTTAGTTGGCATGGATGGGATCATGGCCTAGGAGCTGATTAGTTCATTCTGTGGTAATTATTCAGACCTACGAAGCAGCTGATGAGATGTGGAAGAGCTTGTGAGGATAGGTAAGTGTTTGTTTGTTCTATATGAATCGTCTCATTAACCCTACCTTGTTGGGTTTTGGTCAATATGTAGCTGATTTGTTAGTGTGTATGCTAACATGCGATTTATGTTGATTTTCTTTGCAAGGAAAAACTCCCTATGAGGCCAAGTCTAACAAGCTCAAGGGCGAGTAAAACAAGGCCATTGCTACCTACAACAAGGGCATGGTACAGATCTGCACACCCTTGTGATTGGAACTTGCTGCGTTGTGTTTAAATGGCAAGCCAGCTATGTCCTCGCCGCCTCTTCCCGACCCCGGCATGATTGTGGCTCCCTCCTGTGGTATCCTAGACAGCGCCGCAACCACGATGGCGGTTGTGCATGACATATTCTTCAAAACTCACATGGTCAGCTTCATCCCCTCCCTTCTTCCTCCTTTGCCTCCCTCCTCTCTGTTCTGAAGCTTGTGTTGTACGTGCAATAGCAGTAGCATGCTCCGATTCATGTCCATTGAGTCATTTATTATATCAATTAGAAATCTCTAGCTATGTCCTTTCTAGATTTTATTTAGTAAATTTGCTATCAACCCAATAACTAGATTTTGGTCACTCAACTCGTGATTGGTATTTATCTAAATGGTTGGAGAGCCTGTAGAAATGGGCTCTTTCATTCTGAATTTGTTTCCTTTGACATCCAATACATGCTTAGGGTTTATGAATCTTGAGGTAATTAAAAACCTTAATTCTTAGTGCCCGCAATACTTTCCTGATTATAGTTGTGGCATGTTATTTCAGTTATAGCACAACTGAAAATCTTTATTGATGTCTTTTCTCGCTTTTGACATATATATTACTCAATCTTTGTGAGACAATTCCTGAGTTGGTGTTTATCTAGGATGGGTGGAGAGCCCATAGACATGTGCTATTTTTTTTAAATGTATTTGTTTGCATTGACTCGCAGAAACTGTTAGCAGATTCGACATCAAAACATTCATGGCTTTTGTCTTAGCTTGATTTTTAAAACAACATTGTCCGCATTCATGGTTCTGGTATTAGCTTGATTTTGAACCAACATCAATTAGTATGATGTTTAATGTTTGTAAGTGCTTGACAAGTTTATTTGGTTGATAAAAATGCCTTTAGTATGATGAATGATGCTCTCGAGTCTAAATCTATTTGATATGATGAATCTAAGTCTGAACCTCTTTCTTGTCTGGTTAATTGCTGTGGACACTCGGGGTGGGCATAAAAACCGACGAACCGAAGACCGAACCGATACCGAAATTAAAAAACATAAATTTCGGTTTTTGATGATGGAACAGAAAAATCGGTTTTTAACTGTGCAAACCGAACTTACTTCGGTCAGTACAGGCTTTAGCTCGGTTAGCCGAAAAAGAAACCGAACATGGGTCACGACTGCGAACCTTCGGTAATTTCTCCAGCGCTACGTAATCTCTGCAGCACGCGTCGGCACTAGCGAGAAGAAAATTTAAATGGCCCAAGTCGACCAACCAGCGTGCAAGGCCCAAGCTGTTATGGGCTTTCTTTTTCTCTACTTCTGCGTGCACGCGATTAGTGACCACATTGTATGCACGCCTGGCGGGTTGATTGTTACTTAGTTTAGTCCCACCTCGGCTGGACATACAGAAGGAGTTGGAGTCCTAGCTTATATAAGAGCGCACGTGGATGGTAGCTGCTACAAAGCTGAAATTCTTATTTCATTCAGCGGTTAGTTATTTTATAAAGTATTTTTCGGTTTTCAATTTTGCTAACCGAAATTATAAAAAAACGAATGGTAGAAACCGAATTTTCGGTTTCGGTTTCTACCGAACGCCCAGGCCTAGTGGACACATGGAGAAGGGATGGAGCATCAACGATAATTCGTCACACGGGCTACACGCAACGTGATGTGGTGCTTTCATCCCCTTGATATAGCGATTAGTTGTGCTTGGTTTCCTTTCAAGTAGCATAGTTGGAGTTTAGCATGTGTGTATAGGCTAATGGTCGCAAGGCTAGCTTTTGGAGTGTACATGACTTGAAAATGCATATAACGATTAGTTGTGCTTGGTTTCCTTTCAAGTAGCATAGTTGGAGTTTAGCATGTGTGTAGAGGCTAATGGTCGCAAGGCTAGCTTTTGGAGTGTACATGACTTGCAAATGCCCAGCTAGCTGTGATACTTTTGTGATCTCATATGCTTGCCCTATGATATATATCGATATTTTCTATGGATTACTTTGCTTCCATGGATCAATATTATTATATTTTTGATATATCTTGTGTATTCAAGTGCAATAAGGTTTTTATTTAAAAAGATATGTGCAAAAGTTTGCCATCAAGATTGACTCAGCACCAAATTACCCAGGCGTCAACTCTTTGCCGTCTACTAGGAGTACTATATGACGACAAACCTGCTTCTTTGTCGTCTTCTAGGATAACAGCTGACGGCAAAACTATTTTCTTTGCCGTCTGGCATTCCGGTTCAGCTGATAGCAAAGAGTTAACACCGTTAGTTAGTGGGTGGTTTCGTTAGGCTACTTTTTTATCATGTGCCTCGTAACAGCTGACGACAAACCATTTTCACTAAAGGCAAATTTTGTGCCGTCTGCCCGACTAAATGCTGACGACAAAATAATCCTTTGCTGACTTAGTGTATGCCGACATGCTTTGCCGTCATGGGCTGACAGCAAAATCTTTGCGGTTAGTAATTTTGTCTTTATTGTCTGTAGCATCCTAACGACAAAATGCGTGATTCCTGTAGTGAATGAAGAACATAGAGAAAGAGAGAGAGAGACATAGCCATCTAGGTACTAACTATGGACCCATAGTTCTATGGTGAACTACTTGCACATCACCATGAGAGAACAAAGGTTGATGTAGAGGCCCTCCGTGATAGATCTCCCCTCCGATAGGGCACCGAAAAAGGGCTCCATATGGGCACACGACAGAACAAAGACTTGTAGCAGCGAAAAAAGTGTTTCAGGAGGCTCTCTATTTTTTTGGGATATTTGTGAATTTATAGGGAGATAACGAGGCGAGTACAGCTCGGAGATGGCCCCAAGCCATGAGGGCACGTTCACCCCTGGGCGCGCCCTGTTGCCTTGGGGGAGCCTTGTGTGCCCTCGGTCTTCCTTCGAAGCTTCCATGTCTTTATTTTGTCTAGAAAAAATGTCAAAATGTTTTGGGGTATTTGGACTTCATTTGGTACAGTATTCGTTAAAAGCTAAAACATGCAGAAAACAACAACTAGCACTTGGTACTGGGTTAATATGTTAGTCCTAAAAATTAATATAGATCAGCAAGTAAATGGTTAAAAAGTATCCTAGAATCATAATATAATAGAATGGAACTATCAAAAATTATAGATACGTTGGGGTTGTATCAAGAAATGTTCTAGAAGTGGAGTAATAGTAGTAGATGCAGGATCGTTTCAGTTTACTTGTTTATGGACGACGTGATGCCTATATACACATAACCATTGTCATGAATAACATGTCATAACTATTCGCTATTCTCTCAATTGCCCAACAATAATTTGTTTACCCACCATGTGATATGTTCGAGAGAGAAGCCTCTAGTGAAAACTATGGTCCCGGGGTCTACTTAATCTTATTGTTAAAAACTAAATTTCCCTTGCTCCACTTTATTTACTTTTATTTATTTATTTATATCATCTATCTATCAGAACTAATGCTTGCAAGTAACGAGTTCAAGGGGCTTGACAACCCTCTTGCTGCATTGCGCACAAGTGTTTGATTTTGTGTGTATAGGTGATGATGATGTGAGTTTGCTTGGTTCACCTATTGGTTCGGTAACCTCGGTTCTCAGTGAGGGAAATAGTTATGTCTACTATACGGCATCACCCTTTCTCTTCGGGAAAAAACTCATTAACAAGTAGCACATCACACCTTAAGGATCACCATCGGCCCGCGTCGGCCGCTGAGTGGGAGCACTAGAGGTTGCGATGTCCATTCATGGAGGAGCATCTTGCCGTAGCGGCTACCTGCCCTTGTCAACTCGCATGGACGAGAACCACCGTCCCACTTCAGTTGTGTGAGCAAGAGCCCCAGCAACCGCAATGTATGCACATGGAAGCCACCATTCCGTTGCGGTTGCCCGCTCAGTCAATTGGCACAAACGAGCTCTGTTATCACGCGTAATGGATTCACATGCATCCCACATAGTAGTAGAGTCGTAGGTCACGACTATAGCCGTTGTAGTATGGTGGGCAAGCACGTGGAGAGCTCCGCGTTGACAACGCCCGCTGCCACGACTACCAGCACCACCCATCTTTCGATCCTGACTCCCTCACAAGAAGCCACAACAGATGCCAATGTTGATGCACAAAGCAGGGGCACATATATGTGAGCGAAATATAGGACTATGCCCTTGGCTTGAGCCTTTTATGTGAGAGCAATGTATGAGTAGAAATTAAGAGGTATGTTTCTATTGTAATTTCGAGGTGGGTGAATTCAAAGGTACCTCTTCCATCACATAATATAATATATATATTTATACTAGTGAGTCACATCATACAAGAGCGTTTTTTATACTACACTGGTGTCAAAAATGATCTTATATTACGGGACGGTGGGAGTAATTTTTAGTGTTAGATAATTTGTTCTACATGGGTTGGCAAATTTAAAGAAAATCATCTACTCACATGGAAATCTCATAGCAATTTGTATCCTCTCAGTGCATTTTTTGTTGATTCTGTTTATGAAATGTCCCCGTGATAGAAGCAGGAAAAATCTAGATTTTCACCGGACTTGGGACGGCAAGTTGTATTATGTAGCTTCGCAAATCCGCAATTATTGCCATACAATATAATTTCCATGTCTATTAGACATAACATGGAAAGTTTTAGATTACGTTGCTTAAGAATTTGTTGGTTGTGTATAAAACTTCTTATGCATGGTGATAAAAACCCTATGAAACTCATAATATGTTCCCATGTCGTGCCCTAATCTCGGGATCATCGTGCCATATCAATGCTATGCTCAATCTTTTCTATTTGGTAGTTGTATGGTATCTACCCATGTGAATGTTTGCATTGGTCGCATTTTCCTACAATATATAGTTTGTGAATGATTTTCTAAACAACTATCATACCCGTGGAACTTTCTAGATATAGTCCAACCCACCCCCACCAGGGGATAGCTTATGTTCTTTCCCGGATGGAAAATCATATCCAAAATTGCCATACTATGGCGCTTCTAGCTCTTAGTTTTAACATACACACCACTAGCTTGTAGCTTATGTTCCTCCCCCATGGGAACTTCCAGAAATATCATGTTGCAAATTAAAAAATGTTGTTCAAACATTTTCCCTTCTTTTTAGGGCAAACTGTATTGGTCACATGGCATTTTTTGTAAAGTGACATGCGATATTTTTAATTTGATATAGCATCAACTCATGTAGATTTTGTTATGACAAATTGTGGGCGGATTTTAGGGGTTTTCATCCATGAAAGTCACCTTGTTTTGTTTAGGATTATATAGTTTTGCCATTGTCAATCTAAACTCAGTTTTTGGTTGTGGTGGTAATCTACTTGTTTTTTGACCAGAACTATGTCATGTTTCTTTACTAATAAAGTTGCCATGTGTTACTTTAGAGAACAAATTCCTCAATTTTTCATGCATTTTCTTGTTGGAGAACGTTTCATGGGAAACAAAAAAATTCCTACGCACACGAAGACCTATCATGCTGATGTCCATCTACGTGAGGAGATTTGGATCAACGTACGCTTGTAGATCGCATAGCAGGAAGTGTTAAGAAACGTGGTTGATGTAGTGGAAGGTCTTCACGTCCCTCGAACCGTCCCACGACCCGTCCCATGAACCGTCCCGCGATCCGTCCCACGAACCGTCCCGCGATCCGTTTCGATCTAGTGCTGAACGGACGGCACCTCCGCGTTCAGCACACGTACAGCTCGACGATGATCTCGGCCTTCTTGATCCAGCAAGCAATATGGAGAAGTAGATGAGTTCTCAAGCAGCATGACGGCGCTCTGGTGGTGGTGATGATCTACTCCTGCAGGGCTCCGCCCGAGCTCCGCAGAAATCCGATCTAGAGGTAAAACTATGTGGTCTAGGGTTGAGTAGCACGTGGTAAAAAGTTGTCTCAAATCATCCCTAGAACACCACTATATATAGGAGGGAGGGGGAGGGGCTTGCCTTGAGGGCCAAGTCCTCAAGGGGTGCGCTGGCCAAGGAGGAGAGGAGGATTCCTAATCCAATTAGGTTTGGGAAGGAGGAGTCCTCCTCTTCCTTCCCACCTCCCTTCTTTTTCTCTTTCGTTTTTCACTTCTTGGCGCCAAGGCCTTCTTGGGCTGTCCCACCAGCCCACTAAGGGATGGTGCGCCACCCTAAAGCCATCGGGATCCCGCCGAGTGGGTGGCCCCCCTCCCGGTGAACTTCCGGAACCCATTTGTCACTCCCGGTACAATGCCGGTAATGCCCGAAAACCTTCTAGTAACCAAATGAAACAATCCTATATATCAATCTTCGTTTCTGGACCATTCCGGAAACCCTTGTGACGTCCGTGAACTCATCTGGGACTCCGAACAACATTCGGTAACCACACATATAACTCAACTATACTAAAATATCATCGAACCTTAAGTGTGCAGACCCTGCGGGTTCGAGAACTATGTAGGCATACCCCGAGGCACTCCTCGGTCAATATCCGATAGCGGGACCTGGATGCCCATATTGGATCGTACATATTCTCCGAAGATCTTATCGGTTGAACCTCAGCCAAGGATTCATATAATCCCGTATGTCATTCCCTTTGTACTTCAGTATGTTACTTGCTCGAAATTCGATCATAGGTATCCGCATACCTATTTCAATCTCGTTACCGGCAAGTCCCTTTAATCGTTTCGTAATACAAGATCCCGTGACTTCCACTTAGTCATATTGCTTGCAAGGCCTGTGTGTGATGTTGTATTACCGAGTGGGCCCCGAGATACCTCTCCGTCACACGGAGTGACAAATCCCAGTCTTGATCCATACTAACTCAACGGACACCTTCGAAGATACCTGTAGAGTACCTTTATAGTCACCCAGTTACGTTGTGATGTTTGATACACACAAGGTATTCCTTCAGTGCCAGTGAGTTATATGATCTCATGGTCATATGAATAAATACTTGACACGCAGAAAACAATAGCAATAAAATGACACGATCAATATGCTACGTATATAATTTGGGTCTTGTCCATCACATGATTCTTCTAATGATGTGATCTTGTTATCAAGTAACAACAGTTGCCTATGGCCAGGAAACCTTGACTATCTTTGATCAACGAACTAGTCAACTAGAGGCTCCCTAGGGACAGTGTGTTGTCTATGTATCCACACATGTATTTGAGTTTCCAATCATTACAATTCTAGCAAGGATAATAAACGATTATTATGAACAAGGAAATATAATAATAACTAATTTATTATTGCCTCTAAGGCACATTTCCAACAGTCTTCCACTTGCACTAGAGTCAATAATCTAGTTCACATCACCATGTGATTTTTAACGAATCCAACACCCATATAGTTTTGAGGTCTGATCACGTCTTGCTCGTGAGAGAGGTTTTAGTCAACGGTTCTGAATCTTTCAGATCCGGGTGTGCTTTACAAATCTTTATGTCATCTTATAGATGCTGCTACTACGTGTTATTCGAAAATACTCCAAATATTTACTCATAGTTATTCGGATTAGTGTCAAAGCTTGCATCAACGTAACCCTTTACGACGAACTCTTTAACCACCTCCATAATCGAGAAAAATTCCTTAGTCCATTAGTTACTAAGGATAACTTTGTCCGCTGTTCAGTGATTCAATCATGGACCACTCTCTGTTCCCCTTAACAGACTTGTAGCAAGGCACACATGAGGTGTGGTACACAGCATGGCATAATGTAGAGTCTATGGCTAAGGCATAGGGGTCGACCTTCCTCCTTTCTCATTCTTATGACGTGGTCAGGCTTTTGAGTCTTACTCAAATTCACACCTTACAACACAGCCAAGAACTCTTTCTTTGCTGATATATTTTGAACTCCTTCAAAAACTTGTCAAGACATGCATTTTATTTGAAATTTCTGTTTAGCATTTTGATCTATCTCCATAGATCTTGATGCTCAATGTTCAAATAGCTCTATCCAGGTCTTCCTTTGAAAAACTCCTTTCAAACAACGTTTTTATGCTTCACAGAAATTCTACATTACTTCTGATCAACAATATGTCAACCACATATACTTATCAAAAATTCTATAGTGCTCCCACTCACTTCTTTGGAAATACAAGTTTCTCATAAACCTTGTACAAACCCAAAAGCTTTGATCATCTTATCAAAGTGTATATTCCAACTCCGAGATGCTTGCACCAGTCCTTAAAAGGATCACTGGAGCTTGCATACTTGTTAGTACCCTTAGGATCGACAAAACCTTCTGGTTGTATCACATACAACCTTTCCTCAAGGAAACCGTCGAGGAAACAATGTTTTGACATCCTATGTGCAATATTTCATAAATAATGCAACAACTGCTAACATAATTCCAACAGCCTTTTAGGATCTCTACGAGTGAGAAAGTCTCATCATAGTCAACTCTTCGAACTTGTCGGAAACATCTTTGCGACAAGTCAAGCTTTTCTTAATGGTGAATAGTCACCATCATCGTCTGTCTTCCATTTAAAGATCCATCTTTACTCAATAGTCCTACGACCATCAAGTAGTTCTTCCAAAGTCTACACTTTGGTTTCATACATGGATCCTCTCTCGGGTTTCATGGCCTCCAGCCATCTGTCGGAATCCGGGCACACCATCGCTTCTCCATAGCTCATAGGTTCATTGTTGTTCAACAACATGACCTCCAAGACAGGGTTACTGTACCACTCTGTAGTAGTACGCGACCTTGTCGACCTACGAGGTGTGTAGCAACTTGATCTGAAGCTCTAATGATCACCATCATCAGCTTCCACTTCGATTGGTGTAGGCGCCACAGGAACATCTTCCTGCGCCCTGCTACACACTGGTTGAAGTGATGGTTCACTAACCTCATCAAGTTCCACCACCCTCCCACTCAATTCTTTCGAGAGAAACCTTTCCTCGAGGAAGGACCCGTTTCTAGAAACAAACACTTTGCTTCTGGATTTGAGATAGGAGATGTATCCAACTATTTTGGATATCCTATGAAGATGCATTTATCCGCTTTGGGTTCGAGCTTATCAGATTGACACTTTTTCACATAAGCGTCGCAGCCCCAAACTTTCAAGAAATGACAGCTTAGGTTTCTCCAAACCATAGTCTATACCGTCTCATCTCAACAGAAATACGCGGTGCCCTATTTAAAGTGAATGCAGTTGTCTCTAATGCATAACCCATAAACGATAATGGCAATTCGATAAGAGACATCATAGTATGCACCATATCAAATAGGGTGACGCTATGACGTTTAGACACATCATCACACTATGGTGTTCTAGGTGGCGTGAATTGTGAAACAATTTCCACATTGTCTTAACTATATACCAAAAACTTGCAGCTCAGATATTTATCTCTATGATCATATCGTAGACAGTTTATCCTCTTGTCACGACGATCTTCACTCTGAAATAGCTTTAAACTTTTCAATATTTCAGACTTGTGATTCATTAAGTAAATACTGCTGTATCTACTCAAATCGTCAGTGAAGTAAGAACACAACGATATCCACTGCGTGCTTCAGCACTCATTGGACTGCACACATCAAAATGCATTACTTCCAACAAGTCACTTTCTTGTTCCATGTGGTATGTTTTGCATGTCTCAAGTGATTCACAATCAAGTGAGTCCAAACGATCCATCTCTATGGAGCTTCTTCATGCATTTATACCAACAGGTATGGTTTGCATATCTCAAACGTTTCAAAAATGAGTAAGTACAAAGATCCATCGGCATGGAGCTTCTTCATGCATTTTACACCAACATGACTCAAGTGGCAGTGCCACAACTAAGTGGAACTATCATTATTACTTTGTATCTTTTGGCACCAATATTATGAACATGTGTAACACTACGATCGAGATTCAATAAACCATTGAGGGCAATCATTCAAGCAAATAGAATAACTATTATTCTCTTTAAATGAATAATCGTATTGCAATAAACACGATCCAATCATGTTCATGCTCAACGCAAACACCTAATAACAATTATTTAGGTTTACCACCAATCCCGATGATAGAGGGAGCGTGCGATGTTTGATCACATCAACCTTGGAAACACTTCCAACACGTATCGTCACCTTGCCTTTAGCTAGTCTCCGTTTATACCGTAGCTTTCATTTCGAGTTACTAATCACTTAGCAACCAAACCAGTATCCAATACCCTCGTGCTACTAGGAGTACCAGTAAAGTACACATCAATATCATGTATATCAAATATACTTCTGTCGACTTTGCTAGCCTTCTTATCTACCAAGTATCTAGGGTAGCTCCGCCTAAGTGACCGTTCCCCTCATAATAGAAGCACTTTGTCTCGGGTTTGGGTTCAATCATGGGTTTCTTCATTGGAGCAGCAACTAGTTTGCCGTTTCATGAAGTATCCCTTCTAGCCCTTGCCCTTCTTGAAACTAGTGTTTTTACTAACCATCAACAATTGATGCTCCTTCTTGATTTCTACTTTCGAAGTGTCAAACAGTGCGAATCGCTCTAGGATCATTATATCTATCCTTGATATGTTATAGTTCATCACGAAGTTCAAACAGCTTGGTGGCAGTGACTTTGGAGAACCATCACTATCTCATCTGGAAGATTACTCCCACTTGATTCAAGCGATTGTTGCACTCACGCAATCTGAGCACATGCTCAACGATTGAGTTTTTCTCCTTTACTTTGTAGACAAAGAATCTTGTCGGAGGTGTCTTACCTCTCAACAAGGGCATGAGCATGAAATCTCAATTTCAACTCTTAGAACATCTCTTATGTTCCGCGACGTTTCAAAACGTCTTCGGCGCCTTGCTTCTAAGCCATTAAGTATTACGCACTGAACTGTCACGTAGTCATCAAAAACGTGTATGTCAGATGTTCACAACATCCACAGACGATGCTCGAGGTGCAGCACACCAAGTGGTGCATTAAGGACATAAGCCTTCTGCGCAGCAATGAGGACAATCCTCAGTTTTACGGACTCAGTCCGCAAAGTTTGCTACTATCAACTTTCAACTAAATTTTCTCTAGGAACATATTAAAAACAGTAGAGCTATAGCGCAAGCTACATCATAATTCGCAAAGACCATTAGACTATGTTCATGATAATTAGTTAAATTAATCATATTACTTAAGAACTCCCACTCAAAAATACATCTCTCTAGTCATTTTAGTGGTACAAGATCCAAATTCACTAACTCAAGTCCGATCATCACGTGAGTTGAGAATAGTTTCAGTGGTAAGCATCTCTATGCTAATCATATCAACTATACGATTCATGCTCGACCTTTCAGTCTCATGTGTTCCGAGGCCATCTTTGCACATGCTAGGCTCGTCAAGTTTAATCCGAGTGTTCCGCGCATGCAACTGTTTTGCACTCGTTGTATGTGAACGTTGAGTCTATCACATCCGATCATCACGTGGTGTCTCGAAATGACGAACTGTCGTAACGGTGCACAGTCGGGGAGAACACAATTTCGTCTTGAAATTTTAGTGAGAGATCACCTTATAATGCTACCGTCGTTCTAAGCAAAATAAGGTGCAGAAAAGGATTAACATCACATGCAATTCATAAGTGACATGATATGGCCATCATCTTGTGCTTCTTAATCTCCATCACCAAAGCACCGGCACGATCTTCTTGTCACCGGCGCCACACCATGATCTCCATCATCATGATCTCCATCAATGTGTCGCCATCGAGGTTGTCGTGCTACTTATGCTATTACAACTAAAGCTACGTCCTAGGAATATAGTAAACGCATGTGCAAACACAAATGTTAGTTTTAAAGACAACCCTATGGCTCCTGCCGGTTGCCGTAGCATCGACGTGCAACTCGATATTAACTATTACAACATGATCATCTCATACATCCAATATATCACATCACGTCATTGGTCATATCATATCACAAGCATACCCAGCAAAAACAAGTTTGACAAACTCTAATTTGTTGTTGCATGTTTTACGTGGCTGCTATGGGTATCTAGTATGATCGCATCTTACTTACGTAAAGACCACAGCGGAGATGTGCAAATTCCTATTTAACCTCTCCAAGGACCGCCTCGGTCAAAACTAATTCAACTAAAGTTGAAGAAACTGACACCCACCAGTCATCTTTATGCAACGAGGTTGCATGTTAGCCGATGAAACCAGTCTCTCGTAAGCGTACGAGTAATGTTAGTCCGAGCCGCTTCAATCCAACAATACCACTGAATCAAGAAAAGACTAAGGAGGGCAGCAAATCGAACATCACCGTCCACAAAACCTTTTTTTTCTACTCGAGAAAACATCTACGCATGAACCGAGCTCATGATGCCATTGTTGGAGAACGTTGCATGGGAAACAAAAAATTTCCTACGCACACGAAGACCTATCATGGTGATGTCGATCTACGAGAGGAGATTTGGATCTACGTACCCTTGTAGATCGCACAACAGGAAGCACTAAGAAACACAGTTGATGTAGTGGAACGTCCTCACGTCCCTCGAACCGTCCCACGAACCGTCCCACGATCCGTCCCACGAACCTTCCCACGATCCGTTCCGATATAGTGCCGAACGGATGGCACCTCCACGTTCAGCACACGTACAGCTCAACGATGATCTCAGCCTTCTTGATCCAGCAAGCAAGATGGAGAAGTAGATGAGTTCTCCGGTAGCGTGACGGCGCTCCGGTGGTGGTGATGATCTACTCATGCAGGGCTCCGCCCGAGCTCCACAGAAATCCTATCTAGAGGTAAAACTATGTGGTCTAGGGTTGAGTTGCACATGGCAAAAGGTTGTCTCAGATCAGCCCTAAAACACCACTATATAGGAGGGAGGGGGAGGGGCTTGCCTTGAGGACCAAGCCCTCAAGGGGTGCATTGGCCAAGGAGGAGAGGAGGATTCCTACTCCAATTAGGTTTGGGAAGGAGGAGTCCTCCTCTTCGTTCCCACCTCCCCCTTTTTTCTCTTTGGCTTTTGTTTTCTTGGCGCCAAGGCCTTCTTGGGCTGTCCCACCAGCCCACTAAGGGCTGGTGCGCCACCCTAAAGCCATTGGGTTCCCTCCGGGTGGGTGGCCCCCCTCCCGGTGAACTTACGGAACCCATTCGTCACTCCCGGTACAATGCCGCTAATGACCGAAAACCTTCCGGTAACCAAATGAAACCATCATATATATCAATCTTCGAGAACCGGCAAGTCTCTTTACTCGTTCTGTAATACAGGATCCCGTGACTTACACTTAGTCACATTGCTTGCAGCGCTTGTGTGTGATGTTGTATTACCGAGTGGGCCCTAAGATACCTCTCCGTCACACGGAGTGACAAATCCCAGTCTCGATCCATACTAACTGAACGGACACCTTCAGAGATACCTGTAGAATACCTTTATAGTCACCAAGTTACGTTGTGACGTTTGATACACACAAGGTATTCCTCTGGTGCCAGTGAGTTATATGATCTCATGGTCATAGGAATAAATACTTGACACGCAAAAAACAATAGCAACAAAATGACACGATCAATATGCTACGTATATAATTTGGGTCTTGTCCATCACATGATTCTCCTAATGATGTGATGCTGTATCAAGTGACAACACTTTCCTATGGCCAGGAAACCTTGACCATCTTTGATCAACGAACTAGTCAACTAGAGGCTCACTAGGGACAGTGTGTTGTCTATGTATCCACACATGTATTTGAGTTTCCAATCAATACAATTCTAGCATGGATAATAAACGATTATTATGAACAAGGAAATATAGTAATAACTAATTTATTATTGCTTCTAGGGCATATTTCCAATATTTTTATCATAGGTAGAATGGCAATTTTAGAATTCAGACCATGGTAAATTTATTTGTTAGACCATGGTAGTTTTACCATACATATCATGGCAAATTTATCTATTTGAGACTATGTCATTTTTATCATATCTAGGACGACATTTTTTAATAATTAGACATTGGCATTTGTATCAGTTTTTTAGCATGTCATTTTTGTTACTAAGACCATGTCATTTTTATCATTTTTTGTAGAATGATTTTTTTAATAATTAGACTATGGCATGTTTATCATTTCTAGCGTAATTACACCATGCCATTTTAACCATTTGTAGCATGGCATTTCGATTAATTAGACAACGTCATTTTATCGTTTGTAGGATGCCATTTTTATTAATTAGACCATGGCATTTCTATCATCCATACCATGATATTTTTTTTCGTGGTATTTAAATCATTTTTGTGTCATAGCATTTTTATTAAATGGTCAATGGCATATTTACTTAATTTGTTGCATGTCGGGATTTTTTAGTGGGCCATCGATTTTTTTTGCAAAAGGCAAGTAAATTGTTGCCATGTTTCATAAGAGAACATTTAATTTTTTAGGACATGAACATGGCAAAATAATTGTTTTTCATTTTATAGACTTGTTGCATTTATCACTTGAAATTATTATTTTGCCATGATCCTTAAGAGAAAATGGTCCTAGAACCATGACAATTTTTCTGTAAATTGGCATGGATTTTTTTATAAAAATAACATAGCAAAAAGTCACAAAATCTATGTACTCAAACCATGGCGTTTTTAGTGAACCTTTTTTAATTAGCTCTTATGGCACTTTCGTGAATTTTGTACTTACTTCACATGACATATTACATAAGGAATGGCTCTTAAAAACATGAATTTGTTTTCGACACCATCATGACAATCATTTTAAGTTTTTTCCGTGTTTTTTCTTTCTAAAAACCAGTTTTGTGATATATCATGGCAATTTTTAATCCCCATCATGACATCTTTTTATAAGGCCTGATGTTTCTTTAATTCCCACTTGATAACCTAGGCCTTTTTCGTCCATTTGTTTTTACTTCCCGTACCAACGTGGGTGTCGCCGGGAACTCGTACCTGTCGCTCGTTGCGGCAGGGGGTCACTCCCACGCACACGGAGCCGCCCGACTATTTCTTTTTTTGACACAGTGCAAAGACAAAAAAACATTAGCTCCTTTCCTTTTTTTTATTTTTCTCTTTTTTTCTATTTCTTTTCTGTTTCTTTTGTCGGGACCCCGATCCTAAGCCATAGGAATCCAGCCTATAACACATCGCATCCCTTTGTGGTCTCACGCACGGTTAACTCCACGGCTGCAGCCTTACCTTAGCCGGGACCGTTTGCGTCTTTTGACTCACGTATGCGATAGTGTCGCTAGCAATCCAATGTCAAAGAACCCGGATCGACATGTCTAGTCATCAACCAAAGTGGCAGTACCGCACAAGGACAGACATACATGACCCAACAAAGCATGTGTCGGTCACCAGCGAATGTAGACGAGTCATAGCAAGCTACAAGGACTCCATTACATCGCGTGACATTTCCCCAAAGGGGACAGACACAGCAGCTAAGAAGGACACATGCCGGTCAACCAATGTGTCCGGAGCAGTAGCGAACTACCAAGGCTCGTTGGATCACAAAGGGGCATTTCCTTGTAAGGAGTGTTACTAAGGTTCACGGCTAGGTAATCGAACCCCATACATATCAAGTAGGACACACGTACGCATGGCATACCGATATGTATAGATACATCGATGGCATCACAACATAACCATAAACATACAACCTTTATTTAAGAGGCTCGGAAGAGCCAGACACATAATATTACACATTAAGGGTCTCACGACCCGTAATAGCAGTCATACAATTACAAGCCAGCGGAAGAATTATAAATTGTCTGGGTACACACAGGGCAACTAGAAGGCACATGGCCTGACTATACTACAGAGCCGACGTAGGGCCAGATCGTAGCTGGGACACCAGCTACTCGTCGTCGTCGATGTCTACGAAGAACCCTCCATTAGGGTCATTAGCAACCTCTACAACATTTATTAAGCAAACATGAGTACGAAGGTACTCAGCAAGACTTTAGGACAACTAACTACTCATGCAAGGTATCAAAAGGTATTGTAGGGTTTCATGCGGGAAGCCATCATTTGACTCGTGGCTAGACAACTTGCATTTTGAAATTAGTTTTGACAACTTGATTTCTCGCACACGAGTCCACTAACACCACAACAATACACTATCGTGGAATCATTCCGTCTCCATACGGAAATGCCGTCCACGACACTCACGCTTATCTTGAAAATTTTATGAGTAGCCATTGAAGTTATCTATGAACAACATATGTCTCCAAGTAGTCCATATCCGCGGACGCGGCTATTCGAATAGATCATAACCCTGCAGTGGTGTACTTCGTCACACACGCTCTCGCCACTTATCGCCATGTGCACGTCATGCACCTCGGCAACCTTCAAGCGGAAGCCCAGCGAGGGAGTCGGCCACGACCGTTAACCACACGAGTACCTAGTCCAGGTTTATCGCCTATCTGAGAGAAACCCGTACGGAAGTCCGGCCGAGGTTTCCGACACGGCCTCAAACGATGTGCGCAAGGTTCCCAAGCCCACCATCCGGGTGCCACTTGGTACACCATGCCACTGCCTACCGCATCACGGCCCACCTCTCAGGTCAGCACCATGCACGGCCTCCAGCATTATTATAAACACCAGAAACTACTTGCAACTCCTGGACCGAGTACTACGCGATTAATGGGCCGAGCGGGGTCATATTTCAGGGCCTAGCATGTGGTAGTATCTAGTCTTGGATTACATACACGGAACTCAGTTCCTAAGGACGGTTCCAATGAAACAACCCGCCATGTACTCCTACACGGCCTTTCACCGGTACCTTTACCAACTCAAGTTCAACACACAACCTTTGCTCACCAAACACATTCCACAATTCTGTTCATCTCCCAGATGACAGACCATACACAACTCTAAGCATAGCATGCATAGCAGGATAAGGCACATCACAGCTCAAGAAACTACCAGGTATGCTAGGTTGCAAGGTTTGGCTATTTACTGTGACAAGGTTAAGTCATGCAAAGGAAGTGGGTTCAACTATCGTGGCAAAAGCAGTTGAAGCATTTGATCTTAAATGCAATAAATAGGTGCAGGAGCAAGAACAAGGGATTGATCGGGATGATCAAAAGGGTTGCTTGCCTTGTTGCTCAGAGGAGGAACGATATCCGTCAGACGGATATTCGGTGGAATCCGGGGGTGCGGAGCCTACCGAAATAAATGGCAACATTCAATAACAATCATATGCAATCAAAATGATGCATGAGCATGGCATGAGAATGCAAGGTGCTAAGTTATTATTTTCAACATGTATTAGTTTTAGAGTTGATTTGAATCACATTCGAATAGAAATTCAAACGGGGTATTCTCGGATACCGGTTTAATTGATTCGACCTGATGCTCAGATCAACTTGATGTTAGCATGCATGAAATGTCATGTTATGGTACTGATTTGTAATTAGGGCAGTGTGTGATCATGGCAATCATGATGAAATTTGAATATTTTTCCAAATTCCATTTTAAAAGTAATTATGAGAATTGAATTATTCCTTATTCCACAATTTAGGGTTCTGTAACTTTTTCAAACATAGTTGAAAATAGCATACTCAGAATCCTTGAATTTTTCTGATACTTCTTCATATATAAACTATTTTCATTGGAGTTACAAATTAATTTCTATGATTTCTACAAGTTTCAGCAATTTCCTGAATTAGTTTTATACTGGAAATTCTATTTATTGCATCAGCATGACATCAGCAGGTCCATCTGGCCGTTCAAAGTCAAACCTGACCAGTGGGACCCACTGTCAGTCTCTCTGGTCAATTTTAGATTAAGTTTAAACTTAATTAACTGATTAACCTTGCTGGACCCACATGTTAATGACTGATTAACTTATTTGATTTATTTTTATTAGTTTTAAACTTGCCAGAGGCTGGCCCCACCAGTCAGTGGCTCAGGCCAGCCGAGATCCACCGGCGGCGAGGCCGTCCTCGCCGGCGGGGAGCCTCCGGCGACCACCAGCACAGCGGAGGGGCTCGGAAACGGCGCACAGGGGGCCAAATGCTGCGCGGAGAGCACCAGAGGATCGAGACATCTCCCGCAGCTCCATTTCTGCACTTAGCCGGGGCTGATCTGGCCGGAGATGACGCCGGCGACGAGCTTGGCGGCGGCCAAGGCTCGGGCGTCATCGGGGTCTTTGATTCAGAGGAAACTACGCTCGGTTCTTAGGTGCTACAACATCTACGCGTTGACCTTTAGTTGCTGGTGCCCTCGGAAGGACGAGCTGATCATCGGAGGGCTACCGGCGACGAGTGGCAGCGGCGGTCCTCGTCGGGCTCCGGTGAAACTAGAGCTAGAGGAGGGGATCGATGGGAAAAACTTAGGGGAAACGACCGTATGCTCACGGGGAGTGCAGAGCAGGGCTTAGACGGCTCGGGGAAGGCCTGGGGGCGACGAATCGACGAGAGAGGTCCGGCGGCCGGAGGTGGAAGACGATGGCACCGCGGGCGTTGTAGGGCTCGAGGTGGCTTCGGCTTCTGCAGGGATGACCAGGGCGACGAGGCGGAGCTAACAGGCTACTCGGAGGAGGGTTTCCATGGCTAGAGGTGCTGCGGCTCGAGCTCGAGCTCGGCTCCAATGGCGGCAGCAGGAGGGGGGGCTAGATCAGAGAGGAGAGGAAGAACGGTGCTGGGGAATGGATAGAGGAGACCTCAGGGGGCTTATCCCTGGCCTTGCCAGCGCGAGGTGGTGGCCAGGCAGGCGCACAGGTGCGTGGCCGCGCCGGAGGAGGCGGCGGCCACCTCCTGCTGCCTACTGGCGCGAGGGAGGGGACGAGCCAAGGATGGGCCGGGCTAGACTTAGGCGACAGGTAAGGGTTTCCCATTTTTTTTCTGTTTTTGTTTTTCTGTTTTGCTAACTACAGTTTTGCTTTTTATTTCAGCTCCAAAACAAAAAGTAAAAACTATTTTAAACACACCTGAAAATTTGTTATAACATTCCCAACCATTTCCAAAGTTTTCAACATTTTTGGAAATTTATAGATTCTGATTTCAAATTTAAAACTTGAAATCAGTAGCCTTTTGCATTTATTTAAAATGCTTAAAGTGTCAAGAAAATAGTTTTCTCCAATGCTCATTTACTTTCATGATTTATCAGAAAGTTTGAACATTTCTTGAGGCCATTTTGGGTTCATTGATTTGAACTAGTTTGAGATTTTCTTAAATTGAATTGGTGGCTAGAGTTTTGAGTTTTTCCTTTCCCACATTGTTGTTTTTGTTGAAACTTCTTAGATGCAAATGCAAAGAAGACATGAGCACAAGGCTATCTTGCTTAAGGGTTAGGGATGTGACAACTCACCCCCACTCAAAAGAATCTCGTCCCGAGATTTAGAAGTCGTCGGGAATAACGCAGGGTATTCAAGTCGGAGACGATCCTCTCTTTCCCAAGTTGCCTCCTTTTCAGAATGATTTGACCATTGAACTTTAAGAAACTTGAGGTTTCGACGTCGAGTGGTACGCTCAGCTTGATCAAGAATACACATGGGGTATTCTCGGTATGAAAGGTTATCTTGTAGATCAAGCGTTTCGTGGTCCACTTCACGGATAGGATCCGAAAAGCAACGCCTGAGTTGCGAGATGTGGAAAACATCATGAACCTTGGAAAGATGCGGAGGAAGTTCCAACTGGTAGGCAACTTCTCCTCGTTTGGCAAGAATGCGAAAAGGATCAATGTAACGAGGAGCCAACTTGCCCTTGATACCGAAACGGTGGGTACCCTTCAAAGGTGTAACCCGAAGGTAAGCCTTCTCGTCAACTTCAAAGGTCATAGTCTTTTGATGACGATCATATTGGCTCTTTTGACGAGACTGGGCTGTTTTCAACTTTTCACGAATAATGCGAACCTGCTCTTCTGCATCCTGGATCATATCCGGGCCAAAGAGTTGCCTCTCTCCGGTTTCTGACCAATTAAGAGGTGTTCGACATCTTCGTCCATAGAGAACTTCAAAAGGGGCTTTGCACAAGCTTGATTGATAACTATTGTTATAAGCGAATTCGGCGAATGGAAGGCACTTCTCCCAATTCATACCGAACGAAATAACACAAGCTCGGAGCATATCTTCTAGGATTTGATTCACTCTTTCTACTTGACCACTTGATTAAGGATGGAAAGCAGTGCTAAAAGATAAGTGAGTCCCCATGGCATTCTGAAAACTTTCCCAGAAGCGAGAAGTAAAGATACTTCCACGGTCCGAGTTAATTTCCAGGGGAACACCATGAAGAGACACTATTCGAGAGATATATAACTCTGCTAGCTGGCTAGCTGTTATACTCTCACGAACAGGAAGAAAATGAGCCACTTTGGAAAGATGGTCAATGACCACAAAGATAGCATTATTTCCTTTCTTGGTCTTGGGAAATCCGGTAATGAAATCCATGCTAACTTTATCCCATTTCCATTCAGGAATAGCTAAAGGTTGAAGGGTGCCAGCAGGCCTTTCATGTTCTGCCTTAACTCGACGACAAACGTCGCAGTTAGCAACGAACTCAGCAATTTCTCTCTTCATCCTAGTCCACCAGAACCTCTAGCGTAGGTCCTGATACATCTTAGTACTACCGGGATGAATGGTGAGAGGAGAATCATGAGCCTCCTTAAGGATTAACTGCCTTAGATGTGGGTTCTTAGGAACCACTAAACGATTCTGGAAGAACACAACACCTTGATCGTTCATGGAAAATTGTTTAGCGTTCCCGCTAAAAATATTCTCCTTGATCCGTGATGTACCCTTGTCACGCTTTTGGCCAGCTATAATTTGATCCTTAAGAGTAGGCTTCGCCACCAGGGTAGGAAGGAATCCTTGAGGAAGAATATGAAGATTCAACTTCCGAAAGTCCTCATGGAGATGTGGTTGACCTTGTTGTAGCATCAAATTGTTACAATAAGATTTACGACTTAGTGCATCGGCCATAACATTGGCCTTCCCCGGGGTGTAAGTTATCCCTAAGTCGTAATCCGAGATCAACTCAACCCACCGTCTTTTCCTGAGATTCAAATCCGGCTGGGTGAAAATATATTTCAGACTTTGGTGATCAGTGAATATTTCGCAACGATTACACAAAAGGTAATGTCGCCACGTTTTTAGTGCATGGACCACAGCTGCAAGCTCAAGGTCATGTGTGGGATAATTATCCTCATGTGGACGCAACTGACGAGATGCGTATGCGATCACATGACGATCTTGCATGAGAATGCAACCTAATCCTTGTCGCGAGGCGTCGCAATAGATAACAAAGTCCTTAGAAAAATCTGGTTGTAGCAACACAGGTGCGAAAGTCAGGCGTCTTTCAGTTCCTGAAAACTATGCTCACACTGTGGTGTCCACTCGAACTTTTTATCTTTCTTGAGGAGTTCAGTTAGAGGCTTTGCAACCTTGGAGAAATTCTCGACGAAGCGGCGACAATAGCTCGCTAAACCAAGAAAACTCCTAACTTGCTTAACCGATTCAGGTTGGGTCCAATCAAGGACAGCTTGAACTCTCTCAGGATTGACAGCAATACCCTTACCAGAGATTACGTGGCCTAGATAGGTCACTTCTGGTAACCAGAATTCACATTTTGAAAATTTGGTATAAAGGCGATACTCTCGAAGTTTCATCAATACCAGCCTTAGATGCTCGGCATGTTCTTGTTCATTCTTCGAGTAGATGAGAATATCATCGAGGTACACCACGACGAATTTATCCAAATACTCCATGAAGATTGAGTTCATCAGCCGAGAGAAGGTGGCTGGGGCATTGGTTAAACTGAAGGACATAATGGTGTACTCATATTGGCCATAACTAGTAACAAAAGCCGTTTTTGGAATGTCCCCGTTCTTAATCTTGATTTGATGGTATCCCAACCTCAAATCCATTTTGGAGAAGACTGAGGATCCAGCGAGCTGATCGTACAGGTCGTTGATGCTCGGGAGCGGATACTTGTTCTTAATGGTGACCAGGTTAACTGGTTGGTAATCTACAACCATCCGATCCGTTCCGTCTTTCTTCTTGACGAAGAGGACGGGACAAGCCCAAGGAGAAGAGCTAGGACGAATGAAACCTTTGTTCAAGGCCTCATCTAGTTGCTTTTTAAGTTCGGCTAGCTCCAGGGGTGCCATCTTATATGGTCTTCTGGCTATTGGGACAGTTCCCGGAACAAGATCTATTACAAATTCTACATCTCTGTCAGGTGGAATTCCTGGCAGTTCCTCTTGAAAAACATCCGGGAAGTCACGGACTACCGGAATGTCTTCAAGTTCCGGAAGAGGGTTGGCATTTAGGGAATAGAGCTGGCATTTGGCAACTCGAGTAGAGACATTTACTATCTCACCCGAGGGATGGGTAAGCTGGACATTTCTAGAGTGAGTATCAATCTTGGCATAGTGAGCTGACATCCAGTCCATGCCCAAGATGCTATTAATATCCGAAGATTTCAATGCTATCAATGAGGCTAGAAAAACTAGCCTGTCTACTAGAATTTCATTGTCATAGGTTATCCTAGAGGTTTGCCATTTACTACCAGGGGTTTGGACAACCAATGGGATTGGCATATCACAAAAAGACATGTTATGCAACTATGCATAACTTTCTGAAATGAAGGAATGAGAAGACCCAGTGTCAAAGAGAATGGACGCTGGGTGATGATTAACAAGAAGCGTACCCAACATGACGTCGGGATCCTCTGCAGCTTCTTCTGCTGACACATAGTTCACACGGCCACGTGCAGGAGTTGGCTTCACATAGAACGCTTTGTCCGACTTGGCCTGCCCGACGGTCTTTCCGGGTTGCTTGGCACCCACATTCTGAGGACACTCACGGGAATAGTGCCCTGGTTCTCCACACTTGTAGCATATCACTTGGTTGGCACGTGGTGCAGCATTGCTAGCTGGACCACCATAAGCTTTTGCTGGAGGGTTGGCCTGATTCGTCTGAGGCGCCACGTAGGATGGCCTCGGAGTGTATCTTGGCGGCAGACAACTGTTTGGAACCCACAGCCTGCATTTTGGAAACGCGTAACCAGAAGATGAGCCAAAGTCATGGGAGTGCTTCCTTGTGGCTTCAAAGTCAGTATGACCAGTCTCCGCACTGATCGCCTTGTTGACCAGGGCTTGAAAGCTTGCACACTCATGGAGGCGCAGGTCACGACGGAGCTCAGGGCTCAGACCCTTACGGAATCTTGCTTGCTTCTTGGCATCAGTAGACACCTCCTCTGTTGCATAGCGGGCGAGGTTACCGAACTCGCGGCTATAGGCATCCACAGACAACTTGCCATGAGTGAAGGCACAGAACTCCTCTCTCTTTCTGTCCATCAGGCCCTCTGGAATATGGTGCAGACGAAAAGCTGCACTGAAGTCTGCCCATGTGGCTACTGGTTCAGCGGGACGCATAGCTTCAAAATTCTCCCACCACAGATTGGCGGGTCCCTCCAGGAAATACGCCGCGAAGGTCACCTTGTCGGCCTCAGACACATTCGCAGAGCGAATCTTGCGTGAAATGCTGCACAGCCAGTCATCAGCGTCGAGGGGATCGACGGAATGATGAAACTTTGGAGGATTCAGCTTCACAAAGTCATTGAGGGACACTGCAGCATTCCTAGGCTGTCGAGCCGTATTCTGCTCAATACGCTCTAGCAGTCGGTTGGTCTCCCTTTTATTTCTTTCTGCCTCAAGCATCACTTCTACCAGAGAAGGCGGGTGAGGCAGGTCTTCCTGCGACGCTTGACTACCCTCACCTTGCTCATGAGCAGGGGCACGGTTCAACCTGGTGAACACCATCCTGACAAACAAACTCATAGCTTAGACCAATATCATATCAATAGTAGCTATGGATTAAGAATGTACTGAACACACGGAATGCGGAAATGAATATCCGAACAGCATGGTAACAAGCAACTGCTATATATACACCATGGTTCATACACACCCTTACATAGTTCAGTACGCCCTTAACCGAAGAGCAAACTACTGGAGTTGTGAAACTACTCATCAGAGGCTTACAAGCTTCCTATACATTATTTATCTAGGCCTCCGGAATTCATTTCACAGTACAACCATACTTCACAAGTCACGCAGAACTGTGAACGTACGGCTACTACCACATTATCCTTCCGCTCACAGCTCAGGCATCCGCATAGAACATCTCATATAGATTACCTCCATGGCCTGGAAGCTCAACCTGCGGATCAGGAAACACTCTAGCCTGAGATCCCTGGGATCCATAAGGACACGGATGTGGCCTTGGTCCCCTGACTGGTGGTAAGAGGGGTCCCCGAAGAGGTGTGACTCCTTCTATAGCTGGCCAATCAACGTGGGCCGGAAGATGGGTCCTAACAGGGTTCAGCATCTCCATCTCTCCATACCCTGTCTGGACTACCGGTGCCAGCTGCGTCAAAACTGTCCACAGACGGGCACGGGTAGCATAAAGCTCCATGCGGAGAGCACGAGCATCCCTGTCTCTGTTCTCTAGCATCTCAACAGTGGACTGCAGAAGTGGATCCTCCATAGAAGAATCAAAATAGACTCCACTGAGGTATCCCTCTTCACCAGACTGAGAGGCCGGAACATAACAGAACTCTGAATTCTGCAGCACTGCATGTCTCACTCTCATAATGGTCAGCATTGAATAGGCAGCATCTTGTACTGCCATGTCAACAGTGACTCCCAACCCATAGGACCAATGGATTGGCTTCTCAGCTCTAGGGTAATCCGGAAATACCCTAACAATGCAGATGTACTGGCTCTGGTTGAAGTTTCGGTACTGTTCCTCCACTGTGTACTCGGGGTACCAGCGGTAACCGCACACCGACATCACCCTGACCAGCATGGCCGTATGACCCGGTACATCAATGCACCTGGTCAGACGTACCACCTGACGAGAAGGACGGCCAGGCATCTGTAAATAGAGAGTAATGCAAAAGCATTAGAGCTCCGAATGCAAAATTGGGAAGCATAATGGCTGTAAATGCTCAAAAACAAATTTTGAGACAACCCAAAAATGGAATAGCGTAACCACTCAACTATCAAGTTCAACTCTCTGATCATCAAACTTACTTCCTGCTTCCTAGGAATAAAAGAAACCCAATATCTCTCGACCCGTAGTCCTATAATCTACCAATCAGAAACACGAGCCTATGAGAAGATGAGTAACCTAGTCCTTAATTCCCGCAGAAAAGACGAGGATGACCAGAATAGAATGACTTGAGAAGAGAACAAGAGTCTTACGTTCCCTTACACAAACAATTCCCTTATATATAGCTAAAGAAATTCTAGACTCAACTTCGACCAGTTTGGCTTAGTAATCCTACAGTCAGTCAGGCTCTGATACCAACGCTGTCGGGACCCCGATCCTAAGCCATAGGAATCCAGCCTGTAACACATCGCATCCCTTTGTGGTCTCACGCACGGTTAACTCCACGGCTGCAGCCTTACCTTAGCCGGGACCGTTTGCGTCTTTTGACTCACGTATGCGATAGTGTTGCTAGCAATCCAATGTCAAAGAACCCAGATCGACATGTCTAGTCATAAACCAAAGTGGCAGTACCGCACAAGGACAGACATACATGACCCAACAAAGCAGGTGTCGGTCACCAGCGAATGTAGACGAGTCGTAGCAAGCTACAAGGACTCCATTACATCGCGTGACATTTCCCCAAAGGGGACACACACAACAGCTAAGAAGGACACATGCCGGTCAACCAATGTGTCCGGAGCAGTAGCGAACTACCAAGGCTCGTTGGAACACAAAGGGGCATTTCCTTGTAAGGAGTGCTACTAAGGTTCACGACTAGGTAATCGAACCCCATACATATCAAGTACGACACACGTACGCATGGCATACCGATATGTATAGATACATTGATGGCATCACAACATAACCATAAACATACAACCTTTATTTAAGAGGCTCGGAAGAGCCACACACATAATATTACACATTAAGGGTATCACGACCCGTAATAGCAGTCATACAATTACAAGCCAGCGGAAGAATTATAAACTGTCTGGGTACAGACAGGGCAACTAGAAGGCACATGGCCTGACTATACTACAGAGCCGACGTAGGGCCAGATCGTAGCTGGGACACCAGCTACTCGTCGTCGTCGATGTCTACCAAGAACCCTCCATTAGGGTCATTAGCAACCTCTGCAACATTTATTAAGCAAACATGAGTACGAAGGTACTCAACAAGACTTTAGGACAACTAACTACTCATGCAAGGTATCAAAAGGTATTGTGGGGTTTCATGCGGGAAGCCATCATTCGACTCGTGGCTAGACAACTTGCATTTTGAAATTAGTTTTGACAACTTGATTTCTCGCACACGAGTCCACTAACACCACAACAATACACTATCGTGGAATCATTCCGTCTCCATACGGAAATGGCGTCCACGACACTCACGCTTATCTTGACAATTTTATGAGTAGCCATTGAAGTTATCTATGAACAACATATGTCTTCAAGTAGTCCATATCCGCGGACGCGGCTATTCGAATAGATCATAACCCTGTAGGGGTGTACTTCGTCACACATGCTCTCGCCACTTATCGCCATGTGCACGTCATGCTCCTCGGCAACCTTCAAGCGGAAGCCCAGCGAGGGAGTCGGCCACGACCGTTAACCACACTAGTACCTAGTCCAGGTTTATCGCCTATCTGAGAGTAACCCGTACGGAAGTCCGGCCGAGGTTTCCGACACGGCCTCAAACGATGTGTGCAGGGTTCCCAAGCCCACCATCCGGGTGCCACTTGGTACACCGTGCCACTGCCTACCGCATCACGGCCCACCTCTCAGGTCAGCACCATGCACGGCCTCCAGCATTACTATAAACACCAGAAACTACTTGCAACTCCTGGACCGAGTACTACGCGATTAATGGGCCGAGCGGGGTCATATTTCAGGGCCCAGCATGTGGTAGTATCTAGTCTTGGATTACATACACGGAACTCAGTTCCTAAGGACGGTTCCAATGAAACAACCCGCCATGTACTCCTACACGGCCTTTCACTGGTACCTTTACCAACTCAAGTTCAACACACAACCTTTGCTCACCAAACACATTCCACAATTCTGTTCATCTCCCAGATGACAGACCATACACAACTCTAAGCATAGCATGCATAGCAGGATAAGGCACATCACAGCTCAAGCAACTACCAGGTATGCTAGGTTGCAAGGTTTGGCTATTTAGTGTGACAAGGTTAAGTCATGCAAAGGAAGTGGGTTCAACTATCGTGGCAAAAGCAGTTGAAGCATTTGATCTTAAATGCAATAAATAGGTGCAGGAGCAAGAACAAGGGATTTATCGGGATGATCAAAAGGGTTGCTTGCCTTGTTGCTCAGAGGAGGAACGATATCCGTCAGACGGAAATTCGGTGGAATCCGGGGGTGCGGAGCCTACCGAAATAAATGGCAACATTCAATAACAATCATATGCAATCAAAATGATGCATGAGCATGGCATGAGAGTGCAAGGTGCTAAGTTATTATTTTCAACATGTATTAGTTTTAGAGTTGATTTGAATCACATTCGAATAGCAATCCAAACGGGGTATTCTCGGATACCGGTTTAATTGATTCGACCTGATGCTCAGATCAACTTGATGTTAGCATGCATGAAATGTCATGTTATGGTACTGATTTGTAATTAGGGCAGTGTGTGATCATGGCAATCATGATGAAATTTGAATATTTTTCCAAATTCCATTTTAAAAGTAATTATGAGAATTGAATTATTCCTTATTCCACAATTTAGGGTTCTGTAACTTTTTCAAACATAGTTTAAAATAGCATAATCAGAATCCTTGAATTTTTCTAATACTTTTTCATATATAAATTATTTTCATTGGAGTTACAGATTAATTTCTATGATTTTTACAAGTTTCAGCAATTTCTTGAATTAGTTTTATACTGGAAATTCTATTTATTGCATCAGCATGACATCAGCAGGTCCATCTGGTCGTTCAAAGTGAAACCTGACCAGTGGGACCCACTAGTCAGTCTCTCTGGTCAATTTTAGATTAAGTTTAAACTTAATTAACTGATTAACCTTGCTGGACCCACATGTCAGTGACTGATTAACTTATTTGATTTATTTTTATTAGTTTTAAACTTGCCAGAGGCTGGCCCCACCAGTCAGTGGCTCAGGCCAGCCGAGATCCACCGGCGGCGAGGTTGTCCTCGCCGGCGGGGAGCCTCCGGCGACCACCAGCACGGCGAAGGGGCTCGGAAACGGCGCACAGGGGGCCAAATGCTGCGCGGAGAGCACCAGAGGATCGACACATCTCCCGCAGCTCCATTTCTGCATTTAGCCGGGGCTGATCTGGCCGGAGATGACGCCGGCGACGAGCTTGGCGGCGGCCAAGGCTCGGGCGTCATCGGGGTCTTTGATTCAGAGGAAACTACGCTCGGTTCTTAGCTGCTACAGCATCTACGCGTTGACCTGAAGCTGCTGATGACCTCGGAAGGATGAGGTGATCATCGGAGGGCTACCGGCGACGAGTGGCAGCGGCTTTCCTCGTCGGGCTCCGGTGAAACTAGAGCTAGAGGAGGGGATCGACGGGAAAAACTTAGGGGAAACGACCGTATGCTCACGGGGAGTGCAGAGCAGGGCTTAGACGGCTCGGGGAAGGCCTGGGGGCGACGAATCGACGGGAGAGGTCCGCGGCCGGAGGTGGAAGACGATGGCGCCCCGGGCGTTGCAGGGCTCGGGGTGGCTTCGGCTTCTGCAGGGATGACCAGGGCGACGAGGCGGAGCTAACAGGCTACTCGGAGGAGGGTTTCCATGGCTAGAGGCGCTGCGGCTCGAGCTCGAGCTCGGCTCCAATGGCGGCAGCAGGAGGGGGGGCTAGATCCGAGAGGAGATGAAGAACGGTGCTGGGGAATTTATAGAGGAGACCTCAGGGGGCTTATCCCTGGTCTTGCCAGTCCGAGGCGGCGGCCAGGCAGGCGCACAGGTGCGTGGCCGCGCCGGAGGAGGCGGCGGCCACCTCCTGCTGCCTACTGGCGCGAGGGAGGGGACGAGCCAGGGATGGGCCGGGCCAGGCTTAGGCGACAGGTAAGGGTTTCCCATTTTTTTTCTGTTTTTGTTTTTCTGTTTTGCTAACTATAGTTTTGCTTTTTATTTCAGCTCCAAAACAAAAAGTAAAAACTATTTTAAACACACCTGAAAATTTGTTATAACATTCCCAACCATTTCCAAAGTTTTCAACATTTTTGGAAATTTATAGATTCTGATTTCAAATTTAAAACTTGAAATCAGTAGCCTTTTGCATTTATTTAAAATGCTTAAAGTGTCAAGAAAATAGTTTTCTCCAATGCTCATTTACTTTCATGATTTATCAGAAAGTTTGGACATTTCTTGAGGCCATTTTGGGTTCATTGATTTGAACTAGTTTGATATTTTCTTAAATTGAATTAGTGGCTAGAGTTTTGAGTTTTTCCTTTGCCACTTTGTTGTTTTTGTTGAAACTTCTTAGATGCAAATGCAAAGAAGACATGAGCACAACGCTATCTTGCTTAAGGGTTAGGGATGTGACAACTTTGTTTGTTTTTCTTGTTATTTCTTTTTCCCTTTTTTGGGGTTCTTTTTTTTTCTTCTTATTTTTCCCTTTTTTGAATCATTTTTCTTCCCATTTTACTTTTTTTATCAAAATGAACAAACATTGAATTTATCAATCATTTTTTGAAAACATGAATGCTTTTTAAATCAAAGAAAAATTTGAAAGTGCGAACACTTTTCAAAGCATGCACATAATTTAATCTTGAGAAGAAATTTTAAAATGAAGAACAATTTTGAAATATCTTGAAAAATTTTTGGACCGGAAACAACTTTTTAAAGCACGAACATTTTTTGAATCTTGAGATCAAAATTTTGAAACAGAGAAAAATTTAAAAAATCTCGAACAAATTTGGAAGCATAAACAATTTCTTAAAAGCACGAATAATTATTGATTCTTGAGAAAAAGAATTGAAAATGAGAAAATTTTTGAACAATACTCCAAAAATTCATGAAGTGAACAATTTTTGAAAACACGAATATTTTTTGAATATTGCAAACAAATTTCGAAAAACAATAACCTCATTTGAAAATCATTTAAAAAATCCAGAATATTTATTGAAAATCCAGTAAATTTTCAAAAACGAAAAAACATTTTACGAATTTGATGATGAATTTTTAAAAATCCAGAATTTTTTTTGAAAATCTAGAACTTTTGTAAAAAGCAGAAACATTTTGTGAATTTGAAGAACATTTTTAGAATGTCCAAAACGTTTTCTAAAAATAATGAACATTTTTTGAAAACACATAATTTTTTTAAAAAAATTAGAAATTTTCTAATTTTTTTTGAAAAATATTGAACAAATTTCGAAGCACGGATATTTTTTTAAACATGAAGATATTTTGAATCTTGGTAACAAAATTTTTAAAGCAAAAACAGTTTTTAAATTTTGAGAAGAAATTTTGAAACTGAGACCAATTTTGGAAAACCATGAACAAATTTTGAAGAGCGAACAACTTTTTGAACCACGGACTTTTTTGGAATCTTGAGAACGAAATTTTGAAAAGGAGAACAATTTTGAAAAATCCCGAATAAATTTGGAAGCACAAAAAAAAAATTAAAGCACGGACATTTTTTGAATTTTTTAGTTTTTTTGAAAAAGAGAACAATATTGAAAAATCCTGAACAAGTTTGGAAGCGCGAACAGTTTTTTAAAGCCCAAACTTTTTTGAATCTTTAGAACAAAATTTTGAAACGAAGAACAATTTCGTAAATCCCCAAATAAATCCCCGAACGGTTCTGAGCATTTTCTAAAAGGGATTAAATATTTAAAAGATTGAACAATTTTTTAAAGCATGAACATATTTTGAATCTTGAGAACAAATATTTAATGCATGAAGATTTTTTCAAGTTATAAATGTTTTTCGAATATGGCAACTATTTGTAATTTAGAACATTTTTCTAAAAAGCAAAAACATTTTTTGAATTTGAAGAACAATTTTTGGAAATCCCGAATATCTTTTGTAAAGTCAGAAAATTGTGTGAAAACCCAGAACATTTTCTTAAAAATTAATAACATTTTTTGAATTTCGAGAACTATTTTTGGAAATTCTGAACATTTTTTGAAAATTTCAAACATTTTTTGAAAATACTGAACTTTTGTTGAAAATCTAGAACATTTTTTAGAAACAAAAAACATTTTTTATATTTGATAAACATTTTTTGAAATTCAGAACATTTTTTGAAATAGAAACAGAAAAAATGAAAGAAAAAAGAATAAAGAAAAAAGAAAACAAAAAATACGGTTCATGGAACCTTCTAGAAGTTTCCCAAAACCGAAAAAAACCGGCTCAAAATCTCTAGAAGGTTCCCAAAAGCGGGGCGATCTGCTCGAACTCGACTGACCCATCTCGTTGAGAGCATCGCTGCCCCCCCATGCGATGCCCCAACGACTCATCGCAAAGAGCGGCGAATAGAGTTTCTTGGTGTCGCCCTTGGAGGAATTCCTAGGGATCCAAAAATATTTGTTGGTTCCTCCCCTCGTTGGTAAATGGATCGTTGGGGCTCGTGTTCCTTTTTGCAAACGTCAGCCAGATAGTATGGTCTTTTATGAAAGGTAAACGTTTCCTCTCAGCGCGTCGGCCGAACACTTCGGTCAGTCTCGTCCACTCGTTCACGGTTATAACGAATCAAATCGGAAGGATCCACCACGTTATCCCTTTCCTCATCCCCGCGTCCTTCTCCTTCCTCTCTCCCAATCCAACCTCCCGGTTGCCATGGGAAATCCTACCCTGGTGATCTCCTCCAGCGAGCCCCCGTCTTCTTCTCCGGCGAGCACCCTCGAAGCCTACCACCAAACCAGTGTCCTCCCCTTGATTTCCCCTCTCTTAACTGCTCCATGGGGATCGAAGTTGCATCCATGGCCGAAGGCGTAATTTACTACATGCTTCAACCGGCATCGAAATTTGCTACAACCAGCACCGCATTTTGCTACCACGGGTGTCGCATTTTTCTACATTGCACATGGCGTCGCAATTCTAGTTACAATCGGTGTTTTATTTTGCTACAAACGGCAATAACGTTTTGGTACATCCGTCACGGCTGAGTGCGACCCCTGATGATGGAACCATGCTCGTGTTTGTTGCAACAGTTGACAAAAGAAGCTTCAACGGTATATGAAAATTGTTTCAACTGTATATGAAAAATGTTTCAACAGAAAAAGCTTTAACGGTATTTTGTTACATGCATCATGGTGAAGCTGGGACCGACAGTGAGGGCCGCGACCGACGGCGAGGGGCCGGCGACGAGGGATGACAGGCGAGGCGTGGGGTGCGGCGTGTGCGGAGGCGGCACCCTCCTTTTTCTTTCTTTCTTCCGCGTGGGAGGTTACAAATGGGATGCAAAAGAGGAGGGAAAGATCTGATGGCTATGTGCGTGCTAATCGGACGAATCCAGAGTGAGCGATCGAAATATTTGCCGGCGCGCCACCGTAGAGTACTGCCCTTTACGGTTTTTTTGACTGGAAAATAATAGGAGAGGATCCTACTATGCTATATTATAATAAGTAATATTTACATGAAGAGGAGAAATTTCCTCAAAGAAAGAGATAGAGCAAGATAAAGCTAGTCTAAAGATTGTTTATAATGGAAGTGATATAATCACTTAGATCAGTAGGTACTCTATATCTCAGCCAATTAAGATTAGCCTTAGTCCTTTCAATCCAGGAGTTATGAGTAGGGTTGATCTGATTGAAGATATAGTTATTCCTCTCTTTCCACATATTCCAGGCATCAATAGTGAATATTACAAAGAATAGTCTGGCATAAATTTTTTCTTTTGCTCTGATTGTAGCTTCAATTCTTGATTTGTTGGTGTTATAAGATATACCAATCTTGGCCCAGCAATGTTAGCTGAACTAGAAACTAAAGATTAAGTGATCAATGGTCTCTTCCTCTTATGTTGTGCATAGAACATAGGTTTCTATGTCATTAGTATGATAGTGTCTCATTTTCAACATGTTCCTAGTGTTGAATCTGTCAGCTAGTAAAAACCACATAAAAACCTTCAGTTTCATTTGAAGTTTTGATTTCCATATCCATTTGAATGGCTCTGGACATGTAATGTGTCTATGACAGTACTTGTAATACTTCTTGGCCGAATAGACAGAGCCCCATGGGTAAGACCACACATCTTCTTTTTGAGAATGTAGCACATTTGTGGGTTTTAAACTATTTATTGTTTGCAATTCAGAGAGAGCCTTAGGGGAAAGTGGCAGATGGAATAGGAGGCTCAAATCCTCAGTAGCATAATATGAGTGGACTGATATATCTTCATTCTTTGCATAAGAGAATAAGCATCCATATATTCAGCTAGTACAATATCATTCCAGTTATCATGCCATATGGAGACATGCTTACCATTTTGAACTCCACATTTGGATAGACCTCTGTAAACAGGCATTAATTTGATCAAAGATCTCCACCAGAAACAGCCACACTTAGAAATAGCATGAGGGACAGCATCTTCATAATATGATTCCAGAAGCAATTTTACCCATTGGAGTTCAGCATGATTGTAAAACTTGTCCAAGAATTTCAAAAGAAGAGCTTGATTATGTATTCTGCTGTTAATCACTCCAAGGCCTCTTTTGTCTTTAGGGGAGCATACTCTACTCCAAGCAACCAAAGAATTGCAGGATTCACCATGCTCATTGCTTTTGTGCCATAAACATCTCCTTCTAATCTTGTCAAACATATCAAAGAATTTAACAGGTAGCTCCAGGTTGCAGGCCACAAATGTAATCATTGATGATACCATTGAATTGATGAGAGTTATTTTCTAAGCATGGCACATAAGAGCTGATGTACTAGAAATACAATGTTGTACTTTATCTATTAATGGCATGAGATCATTCATGGATGGTTTTGTGGTACCCAGAGGTAGACCAAGGTATGTAAATGGGAAGGATCTAACCGAGTATCCAAAGATACTTGCAAGCTATGAGGCTTTCTCAGCAAAAGTATTAATTGGAATAAGATTTGATTTCTGAAAGTTTATCCGAAGCCTAGTGGATAAAGCAAAGTCATTTAGCACTACTTTGAGGTTAGCAAGCTGATCATGGCAAGCTGGGATGATCAAAATAGTATCATCTGCATATTGGATAATTGGATATGCTCCACAACGATCAATTGGGAGCTACAGTCTTCCCTCATTGTACTCATTGTTGATAACATATTGTAGTAGATTAACAGCTATGGCAAATAAGAGAGGTGAGATTGGATCCCCCTGTCGAACTCCACGTTTGCAGCGAAAACTTTTTCCAGGAATACCATTTAACAGAACCGAAGATTGACCAGATGAAAGAATAGAGTTTATCTAGTGAGTCCATTTAGAATCATATCCCAACTTTTCCAACATCAAAAGAATGACATCATGTTCGATGAGATCAAAAGCTTTTTCGAAGTCTAGTTTTAGGATGATCACTTCATTTCCATATTGTTGACATTGGAAAATATATTCAAAAGCCCATGCAAGACAGTCATTGATTGTTCTACATTTTATAAATCCATACTGATTTGTGTGTAGCAAAGATAGAATGACCTTTTGAAGGCGATGTGCAAGAATTTTTGTGATGAGCTTTAGGCTGTAGTTCAGCAAAGATATAGGCCTGTAGTCATTAACCGAAATAGGGTTCATCTTTTTTGGGATAAGAGTGATCAAAGAAGCATTCAAGCAGTTCAGAGAAATAGATCTCTCCCAAAAGCTGGTGCATAAATTATAGAAATCCGGTGCAATCAAATCCCAACAGTGCTTTATGAAACAACCATTAAACCCATCAGGACCTGGAGCTCGATATATGGGCATTTTAGCTACTACTTCATCAATCTCTGTTTTTTAGAAAGGCTGTGAGAGACCCTCAAGGTTTTCCACTGGTTGGATGAGATTGTCTAGATTGAACTTCATTTCATAATAAACAGAAACACCCATTCTTGATTTGAATGCCTAGTAAATAACTTCAGCTTTAGCCTCACGAGCCCTTTACGAAATTGCTATAAATAAGATTGTTTCACACAAAATTTTTGTACTCTCATCGATGGTGCTTGCTGCAAAACATATGTGATGAGTGGTTTTAGTTTTCCATCGTATGAAAATCGTGTGCAAACGCTCGTATGTTCACCCGATCAATCCATTGACGTGTGCAACGGAGGTTTAGGCGATCATTTTTTTAAATCGAGACAAAAGATTTGTCTCTTCAATTAATTAAGAGGTGAATAAAGTGTGTTCGTTTACAACTCACATTACACGCCACATGGTAACTATTCGCGTACTAAAATGTCGCCTAGCTTCCTAGCTCTCGTTGTGAGCCATAGTCTCGCCTCGTCCATCATGTTTGTGAGAAGGATTGGCCACGGCGCGCTCTTGCATCGAAAGATGTGTGTGTTCCTCTCATTTCAAACGGTCCACGAAATAAGCATTGTGAGAGAGCCCACCACCTTCCTATTAGGGATACTGAAGCCGGTCTTGTTGGCCCACCAATCCTTGACGGAGGCTTCCAAGTGCCAGGTAGAAGGGTTCATGTGGTGGAGCCTAGCTTGTCAATGACTAACCTCCAAAGTTTATTGGTGAAGCGACACTTGAAGAGAAGGTAAGCCCCTGTTTCTTGCTCCTTCCCATAAAGGAAAAAGACCGCAATTTTGTCACACGGTTTGTCCAATCAATTCTTCGTCTAAATTCGGTCTTATAAAACAAGTCAAGCAAGGAATTTTACCTTTGACGGTGTTCACACCTTTCACACCATTTGCTTCATGAAAAAGTAAATCATGTCTAAGAATTGCGCCATATAAACTAAGGCGGCGCAGCATTGTCCATCAGTCGTGTGCTTCCATATGACGTCGTCCTCAGTCACTAGTAGAAAACAGGGCTATCGGCCCTGGACATCCCATTATTCCCGGTTCTTCAAGAACCGGGACCAATGGGGGGTATTAGACCCGGTTCGTGCGCCCAGGGGGCTGGCCGGGGCCTCGTGGGCATTGGTCCCGGTTCGTGTGGAACCATTTGGCCCGGTTCGAGCCACGAACCATGACCAATGGTCCTCGCTGCTGGCCCACAACCATTGGTCCCGGTTCGTGGCTTGAACCGGGACAGAAGGGTTGGCTTTAGTCCCGGTTCATGCCACAAACCGGGACAAATAACTTGCCTACATATACCCAACACCGCGGCACAGCACTCCATAGTGCTCTGTTTTTGTCCAGCCGGCGAGGGGATGGCATTTGGGTGCTCTAGTTCACCTCCTATGCACATGAGGTGTTCGATGAAATGCGCAAGCCACACTAGTTAAGCTTTCTCCTCTCAAAACTCGACCTCCGAGCTCCATTTTCAACGAGATTTTTCTATATTTAGCGGTCCGTCAAGCCCCGTCCCCGCCCCGTCTTCACCACCGTCGATCGCCCGCGCCGATCTCGTCGCCGGCACCACCGTGGTGAGCCTCTTGTTCTTATCTTCTTTCTGAAAGAAAAAAATTCTGACTTCAGATAGATACTTGTCTAATTTTATTACTTTTATTATTCCTTGTTATTATATAGTGCGATGGTTTTGGTATCCGCCCCCGTCGGCCCTCGTCCTCTCTATGATTCAGATGTGGTATATATTATCTTTTCATAACTATTTGGTTCATTTATTGTTTATGACAATTATGCCGACCAATGTGACATAGATTTTATTTATCTAGGAGGTTGTTGAACCGGAAATTCCAACCGACCCTATTGTCGAGAGGTCAAATTGAGTTGAAGAAGAAAACAATTACTTGAAGGAAAAATAAGAAAAATTGAGGAGGAGAAGATGATATTGGAGTTGCATGTTGCGGATGTCGTCGATGATCACAAGATCAAGATGGATGCAATGCGGTTGAAGATTAAAAAGATTAGAAAATATGCCATTCATACCGAGGCTTGGTATCATTATGCAGTTGGATCAGTTATTACCTTGGTTGCGGTTATGATCGCATTTGTTTTTGCATTGAAATGTTTTACATAATTTCAATGTATGGTTTAATTAGATGCTCTGGAGAGCTATATGTTGTTCAATGAGAACTATGTATCACTACAGGAATCACCTTCTTTGTCGTCTGCCATCACAGACGGCAAAGACAATATCCCTGACGGCAAAGACAATACCACGGACGGCAAAGATTTTCACGGCCGGCAAAATTTCTGCATCAGCCTACGACGGCATAGGACCTTCTTTGTCGTCTTCCCGCGCAAGGCGGACGACAAAGCTCTTTGCCGTCAGCTTTCCTCAGGAGCTATCGGCAAAGCTCTTGAGACGGTAGCCGACACACGTTGCCTCCGTTAGGGGTTAACGGAGCCTTTGTCGTCTGCCTCCCCGTCCATTTTTGCCGTCTGCCTCCCCGTCCATCTTTGTCGTCTGCCTTCTCCTCCCCTCCCCTCCCACTCCATCTTTGTCCTCTGCCTCCACGTCCATCTTTGCCGTCTGCCGGGTCCTCCCCTCCCCCCTCTCTCCACTCTTTGCCGTCTTCCTCCTCCTCTGTTCCCTCTTCTTTGCCATCTGCCCCCTGGAGGCTGACGGCAAAGAGACTATATGGCCAGCTGCTACTGCCCAGGTTGCACCGCTGGGCGCCATGTGGCACCTTTGCCGTCGGACAGCTGACGGCAAAGGCCTTTGCTGTCAGCTGGCAGATAGCAAAGAGCCTATATTGTCACATTTTTGTTTATTTTTTCAATTTCACAGCACATATACATATAATTCATAGCACATATATGATAAATAGGTCACAACACATATATGATATACATATAAAGCTCATCAATGCCATTTGTTCATCAACGTACATCCCATATATGAAAAGAACCAACACATACAAAGTTTCATCCATATATACATACATATAGTTGCACATATATTGTTCATCCATATATACATATACATATAGTTCCACATTGTTCATCAACTCAAATAAAAGCGGAAACTAAAGCACTCCAACGCCAGCATGCATGTAGTACATCCAATCTGCAAAATGGGAAAAAGAAAGTCAGAAGAAGAAGAACAACAACAACATATATATGAGAAATAAGCTAAATTGAAGAAGAAGGAGAAGAAGCAAGAAGAGAACAAGGAGAATAAAAACAAGAAGGAGGAGGAGGAGGAGGAGGAGGAGGGGAAGGGGAAGGATAAGGAGAAGGAGGAGGAGAAAAAGAAAAAAGAAGAGAAGAAGAAGGAGAAGAAGGAGGCGAAGAAGGAGAGAAGAAGAAGGAGAAGAAGGAGGGCTCCTTCTCCTTCTTCTCCTCCTTCTCCTTCTTCTTCTCTTCTTCTCCTCCTCCTTTCTCTTCTCCTTCTCCTTCTCTTCTTCTTCTCTTCTTCTTCTTCTTCCTTCTCCTTCTTTTTGAGCTAAATGGGCTACTTATGTCATTTTAGAGGAAAACAAGCTAAGTATATAATATTCATGAGCTAACCAAGGTTCTTATGCCATTTTGAGCTTATTATGGTATTTTGGAGCTAAATGGGCTAATTATGTCATTGTTGGGTTAATTAAAGCAAGGATAATATGAAATAGGAGAAGAAAGAGGAGGAGGAGGAGGAGAACAAGAAGAAATCAAGAAGAAGGAGGAGGAGGAGGAGAAGGATAGAAGGTCCTTGGCCTTCTGCTCCTCCTCCTCCTCCTCCTCCTCCTTCTCCTTCTCTTCTTCTTCTTCTTCTTCTTCTTCTTCTTCTTTCTTTCTTTTCATTTTGCCTATTTCTTCTCCTCTTCTCCTCTTGTTGGAGCTAAATTACCTAATTATGTCTTTTTTGAGCTAAATGGGCTAATTATCCCATTTAGAGGAAAACAAGCTAAGTATATAAAATTAATGAGCTAACCAAGGTTCTTATGCCATTTTGAGCTTATTATGGTATTTTGGAGCTAAATGGACTAATTATGTCATTGTTGGGGAAATTAAAGCAAGGATAATATGAAAGAGGAGAAGAAAGAGGAGGAGGAGGAGAAGAAGAAGAAATCAAGGAGGAGGAGGAGAAGGAGGAGGAGGAGAAGGACTAGAAGGTCCTTGGCCTTCTCCTCCTCCTCCTCCTCCTTCTCCTTCTTCTCTTCTTCTTCTTCTCTTCTTCTTCTTCTTCTTCTTTCTTTTCATTTTGCCTATTTCTTCTCCTCTTCTCCTCTTGTTGGAGCTAAATTACCTAATTATGTCTTTTTTCAGCTAAATGGGCTAATTATCCCATTTTAGAGAAAAACAAACTAAGTATATAATATTAATGAGCTAACCAAGGTTCTTATGCCATTTTGAGCTTATTATGGTATTTTGGAGCTAAATGGGCTAATTATGTCATTGTTGGGTTAATTAAAGCAAGGATAATATGAAAGAGGAGAAGAAAGAGGAGGAGGAGGAGAAGAAGAAGAAATCAAGAAGAAGGAGGAGGAGGAGGAGAAAGAGGAGGAGGAGAAGGAGGAGGAGGAGAAGGATAGAAGGTCCTTGGCCTTCTCCTCCTCCTCCTCCTCCTCCTCCTTCTCCTTCTTCTCTTCTTCTTCTTCTTCTTTCTTTTCATTTTGCCTATTTCTTATCCTATTCTCCTCTTGTTGGAGCTAAATTACCTAATTATGTCTTTTTTCAGCTAAATGGGCTAATTATCCCATTTTAGAGAAAAACAAGCTAAGTATATAATATTAATGAGCTAACCAAGGTTCTTATGCCATTTTGAGCTTATTATGGTATTTTGGAGCTAAATGGGCTAATTATGTCATTGTTGGGTTAATTAAAGCAAGGATAATATGAAAGAGGAGAAGAAAGAGGAGGAGGAGGAGAAGAAGAAGAAATCAAGAAGAAGGAGGAGGAGGAGGAGAAAGAGGAGGAGGAGAAGGATAGAAGGTCCTTGGCCTTCTCCTCCTCCTCCTCCTCCTCCTCCTCCTTCTCCTTCTTCTCTTCTTCTTCTTCTTCTTTCTTTTCATTTTGCCTATTTCTTCTCCTCTTCTCCTCTTGTTGGAGCTAATTACCTAATTATGTCTTTTCTGAGCTAAATGGGCTAATTATCCCATTTTAGAGGAAAACAAGATAAGTATATAATATTAATGAGCTAACCAAGGTTCTTATGCCATTTTGAGCTTATTATGGTATTTTGGAGCTAAATGGGCTAATTATGTCATTGTTGGGTTAATTAAAGCAAGGATAATATGAAAGAGGAGAAGAATGGCCATTTTTTAGCTAAATGGGCTAATTATCTTATTGTTGAGGAAAATAAGGTAAGGAGAATAAGATAGAGGAGAAGAAAGAGGAGGAGGAGGAGAAGAAGAAGAAATCAAGAAGAAGGGGAAGGAGGAGGAGGAGAAGAAGGAGGAGAAGAAGGAGAAGGAGGAGAAGGTATTCTTCTTCTCTTCTTCTCTTCTTCATCTCTTCTTCTTTTCTTCTTCTTTTCTTCTTCTCCTTCTTATTTTTGTCTTCTCCTCCTCATCCTCCTCTTCTTATTCTTCTTCTCCTCCTCCTCCTCCTCTTCTCCTCTTCTCCTCCTCCTCCTCTTCTTCTTCTTCCTATTCTTTCTATTAAGCTAACTAACTAACTAACCTAACTAACGAAGCTAACTAAACCTATCGCTAAACCTAGATAGCACTAAACAGCAAAAAAATAACAAAAACAGAATCTACCACTAAGTAACTAAAAAATAATCTAGCTACCACTAAATAAAAAAACAAAATCTACCACTAAACTACCTACTAAATCTACTAATTAACTAACTAAATCTACCAACAAACTAAACTACCACTAAAACTACTAATTAAATAACCTACCAACTAAACTATATATGCCACAACAACTACAATAACAACAACAACTACAATAACAAGAACAACTACTACAACAACAATAAAAAATCATGCCGGTAGTTATAATCTAATTCCAAAAAACTAAATACCAAAAAATAAAAAATCAAGGGGGCGGGGGTGGATGGGCTTACCGGCAGTGGGGCTGCGGGGGCGGCGCCGAGGCCTGCGGGGCAGTGGCTGTTCCGGCGGCGCCGGCGGTGGGGCTGCGGGGGCGGCACCAGGGGCGCCGGGGGTGGGGCAGCGGGGGCGCACCAGGGGCACCACGGGGCACCGACGGTGGGGCTTCAGGGGCGGCACCAGGGGGCGCCGGGGGGGTTGTGGGGCTTCGGGGCGGCACCAGAGGCACCGGGGCGGCGCCGGGGGTGGCCGGGCGACAGTGGTGGCGGCGTTGGGCGTTGGGGGAGGAGAGAGAGAGGGAGGGACCGTTTGAGAGAGAGAGGGCCGCGGTGGGGGCGGGACAGCCGTTACTAGATTCAAGACCTTTGTCGTCTGCTGGCACACGGCAAAGGGGTCTATACTCTTTGCCGTCTGCCTCTGGCATCTTTGCCGTCAGCCAGCAGACGGCAAAGAAGGGAGTAGTTTGACCTAAGGTTCCCCCGGCCAGATGAGCTTATTTGTCGTCTGCTGGCCCCTTTTTTGCCGTCTGCGGCAGACGGCAAAGAGTTGACTGCTGGCAAAGACCTTCTTTCCCATCAGCCAGTTCTTTGCCGTCAGTTTTGCTGAAGCTGATGGCAAAGAGTGTCTTTGCCGTCAGCTAGCAGACGACAAAATCTCTGATTCTAGTAGTGTCTGTACTTTGGTTTTAATGCTCTGGAGAACTATGTATGTACTTTGGTTTCAGAGTTCATTTCAAATGCTTTTCAACTTCATGGTCTTACAGCTTTGAATGGTGCATTTTGAACACAGAAAAACAAGGGAGTTCAAATAAGTTCAAAAAAATTGAAATCCCTTTGTAACAGACGAGTTTCCGTATGAAACCGTGATACTTCGAAGGAGATTGTCCGTTTTGTACACGAAGTGCATCCAGTTTTTGCCGTAAGGCTCTCTACTTTCTTGCACATGCTATGTGGGTGAAATGATGATACCATGCCAACTTGGAACCTTTTCACAGTTCATTTCAAATGATTTTCAATTTCATGGTTTTATAGCACAAAATAATCAGTAAATGCATGAAAAATAACAAATGGAGTCAGAAAGGGTTGTAAATTGATGATGTGGCTTTGAATGGTGCATTTTGAACACAGAAAAACAAGGGAGTTCAAATAAATTCAAAAAAATTGAAATCCCTTTGTAATAGACGAGTTTCCGTATGAAACCCTGATACTTCGAAGCAGATTGTCTGTTTTGTACACGAAGTGCATCCAGTTTTTGCCGTAAGCCTCTCTACTTTCTTGCACATGCTATGTGGGTGAAATGATGATACCATGCCAACTTGGAACCTTTTCAGAGTTCATTTCAAATGCTTTTCAATTTCATGGTCTTATAGCTCAAAATAATCAGTAAATGCATGAAAAATAACAAATGAAGTCAGAAAGGGTTGTAAATTGATGATGTGGCTTTGAATGGTGCATTTTGAACACAGAAAAACAAGGGGGTTCAAATAAGTTCAACAAAAATGAAATCCCTTTGTAACAGACGAGTTTCCGTATGAAACCCTGATACTTCGAAGGAGATTGTTTGTTTTGTACACGAAGTGCATCTAGTTTTTGCCATAAGCCTCTCTACTTTCTTGCACATGCTATGTGGGTGAAATGATGATACCATGCCAACTTGGAACCTTTTCAGAGTTCATTTCAAATGCTTTTCAATTTCATGGTCTTATAGCTCAAAATAATCAGTAAATGCATGAAAAATAACAAATGAAGTTAGAAACAAAATAAAATAAAATAAATAAGTAATTTGAAACAAAATAATATAAACTTTAATAATATAGATAAGTAGAAACAAAAAAACTTTAATAACATAAATAAATTTTTTGAAACTAAAATTATCAAATTATTTTCTGTTCAAAACATTATAAGCAACTTCAAGTATTATTGAAACTATAATTATATAAAATTCATGCACCTAAAATTATCAAAGTATTTTCTCTTCAAAATCATTAAAAGCAAAAAGAATTTTCATAAAGAACTTTTTTTGTCAGAAACTTTAATAGCAAAAAGAATTATCATAAAATAAAATTAATAAGTAATTATAAACAAAATAAAATAAAATAAATAAGTATTTTGTTGTAAGTAGAAACAAAACAAAATAAATAAAGCAAAAAATAAAACAAAAAAAACTGGGAAAAAATAAAAAAATTCCACCAACTAGGCCACCACGGTGTGAATACGACTAGAAACCCATCCATGGGCCAGGATTTAGGCCCGCAGTAGGCCCAGAAGGCCCATCAGGCAAAGCAGTAGCAAGTAGGCCCGTAAGCCTGCAGTGGAGAGGAGCTCGAGAGGGGTGCGACAGTGGGGCTTATAAACCACTGCGCGCCCCTCTCAACTAGCGAGGTGGGACTAAACTTTGGCCACGATGCGGGCGGCACAAGGGCCTTTGGTCCCGGTCGGTGGCACCAACCGGGACTAAAGGGGGTGCATTGGTACCGGTTCGTGGCACCAACCGGGACCAAAGGCCGCCGCTTGCCGCCCTTTGTGCTGCTGAAAAGTGACCTTTAGTCCCGGTTGGTGCCACCAACCAGGACCAAAGGCCGCCGCTTCCCGCCCTTTGGGCTGCTGAAAAGTGACCTTTGGTCCCGGTTGGTGGCACCAACCGGGACTAAAGGCCTCTCGTATAACTTCGACATGAGGGGCGATCGATATATATACCCACTCTCAACCGTGATAACTTATACCACGGGAGCAGCCCCCTCGGCCCTCTCGCTCGACCAAAACTCTCGAGGACACCGAAACCCTAGAGAAAAAACGATGTTGGTCTCCTACCCCCTCCCGTCGCGCCCCTACCCGACAAACTCTCTCGAGGCCACCCAAATTTACCAAGTTAAAAGAGCGTTGTCGTCGAGGCCACCCCAAACCCTTGAAGGGTTGTGTCGAGGCCACCCCAAACCCTTGAAGCGTTGTCTAGGCCACCCCAAACCCTAGAGAAGCAGCGTCGAGGCCACTAACATGATTCCTTATTGTGATGAGCTAGCTAGTTCTACGTTTGCCACTAATATATATATCCATCCGCACCATGTTTGAATAATAATTGACATGTTGTAAATATTTGCAGAAACTATGGATCACTCCCTAGACGAAGCAACAGAAGCGATGTTGGGGGAGATAATCGCACAAGGAAGTGATGTCGTTGCGTCGTTTCTCTACGACACCGATGGTTAGGAAGGACCGGGTGAAGAAGAGGGCTATGTTCATGATGGCTCCGCTGACCCATTAATGCCGGTACAAGAAGAGGGCTATGTTCATGATGGCTCCGGTGACCCAATGGAGGTACAAGAAGGAGACCGTGATGACGGCTCCGGTGACCGAACCGAGTCCGGCCAGGTATATATATATTAGTTAAGCCCATGCTTACTAGTTAATTGATGCATTCATTGTTTTCATATGTACACATATTAATTAACTCTCGTCTTTCTTCATTTTTCTATAGCCCTCCGGATCGAGCTCAACTTCGGTAAAGAAACGAGGCCCAAAGAAAAAGTTGCGCTCGGATGAAAGGTTTGAGATCACAGCAATCGCGCGCGATGGCAAGCCGATTGAACCCATCCGGACAAGGGATGCATTTTGTGCTCAGTGCGGGGTTCTTTTTAGGGACAAGATCCCGATCAGTATCCAGCAATGGTTAAAGCCAAAGAAGGAAGACCCTGAGGTGCCGACGTCTTATGTCTCCGATATGCAGAAAGAGGATCTTTCGACAACGCTTAAGGAAAATTTCACCCTACCGCTAGAGGAGGATCTAGAGAAGCCAGTTAAAGAGGAATTGATCAAGTCTCATGCTCTTAAGAAGATTGCAGAACTATTCAGGAGGTGGAAGAACGAGCTGAAAACGTTTGTCGACAAATAAGAGACACCCGAATTCACCGGCCGGTTTGAGAAGATCAGAGATCAATGGCCCTCATTTGTGGCCCACAAGACATCAGAAAAGAGTAAGAAGATGTCAGTGACAAACAAGAAAAATTCTGCGAAGAAGAAGCATCCCCATCGCACGGGGTCAGGTGGTTACCTCAAAGCCCGACTTTTGTGGGACAAGGCTGAGAATGACCTGATTGCTAAAGGGGTCGAACCAGAGACATTGAGATGGCCAGACCATTGCAGGACTTGGTTCTTCGGGGTTGGCGGAACCTTGGACCCTGTATCAGGGAAGTGCGTTTGGACGAAAGAGCAACTGCAAATACCCGTCAGGAAGCTTCGGCACTATATCTCCATAGCACAGGAAGGGACGTTCGTTCCAGACAGATAGAAGGATGAGCTCACAATGGCCCTCGGGAATCTTGAGCACCCTGGACGGACACGAGGCACGCCAGGCTCCCTTCCGTGGAACGCTGGGTTTCCGGACGCAGAGGGTTAAAAAGCCCAGGAGAGGAGGAAGAAAGTGGAGCATAGCCAACTGCAGGCGCTGCACGAAAGGGTACTAGGGCTAGAGGAACGAGAAGCAGATCGCAGCAAACGACCTGCCGAAGCATCCCCTGAAGCTACCCCGCCATCTCAGCGGAGAAGCAGCGTGGCTTCCACCGAGCAGACTCAGCAGCTGGAGCCTGTCTTCACGGGCTAGCCCATGGATGCTATCATAGAGTCTCAACATTGCCACCTTATGATGCGATGGATGACATTGAAAGTCAAGGCGGCTATTGGCTCTGTTATACCTAATGAACCTGGCTCAACCTACCATGGCCAGCCGATTCCAGAAGGATATGCTAGGGTGATGGTGGATCAAATAACGGATGGATTTGAGGACCTTGAGCTTGACCACCCTACGGGTGAAGGGGAGATTCGGCTGGGTTCTTCCTTGAAGACTCCATGCCTATGGCGGCAGGAGATCATCAACCTTCCGAACTGGACGCCTCCGCCTCCTCCTCCTCCTCCGGCGAGTCAGGACACTCCGCCTCCTCCTCCGCCTCCTCCGGCGAGTGATCAGGGCACTCAGCCTCCTTCTCCGGCGCGTGGCGGCACTCCGCCTCCTTCTCCGCCTGCGCCGGCGCGCCCGAGCAGCAAGCTGCCTCCTCCTTCTCCGCCTCGTCAACAAGGGCGGAAGAGACCCGCCGCCGCTCCGGCTCCTCCGGCGCGTCGTCCTTCTCCTCCTCCTCGTAAGAAAGGAAAGACAACCGTAGCCGCTCCGTCTGCTCCGGCGTCTAGCAGTACAGCTAGAGGCAGGCAATACAGATACGGTCCTTCTATGAAGACTCCAGAGAAGTTACCATACGAGAGGAGCCAGGAGGAAAACGCGAAGATCGTGCAAGCCGAAGTGACCAATTTCTTTGAAGGGGTCAAAGGAAAGAAAAATCCACCTCCGGAGGAGAAGATAGATCCGGTAAAAGAGAAGCGTACTCTGGCTGCCCTGACGAAACCACCAAAGCCTCCGGTGAAAGACAAATATGAGCGCATTCTTACAAAGTCATTTATCGAAGCGGAGCGGTCGGGAAGTACTGTCAGTGCGGAAAAGACCTCGATGACGCCTAGAGGGGGGGGTGAATTGGCTATTTAAGAACTTCTTGAGATTTGGCTTGAACCGAATGCGGAAATAAACTAAGAGGGTACTTGTCAAGCACAAATCCTAAATGCACTAGGCACTGCAACGTGTATCAACAACACGATCTAGCAAGATGGACACAATACAGTTACTAACAAGCACAAGTAAGTTACAGAAACTTACTTGAGCTATATCACACGACAAGTAGGTGAACGACACAAGATACTAGATCACACTATAGCACACGATATATCAAAAGCTGCAAGTGTGAACGTGTGGATATAGAGGGTATGTTTGAATGATTAATCTTGTACAAGAAATGGCCAACACAATATAATGAGCACAAACTATATGCAATGTATCTATGCTCAAGTAACACAAGTAAACCACAAGTAAGGAGTTAGGGTTAAGGATAACCAAGGTCACTGAGACGAAGATGTATCCCGATGTTCACTTCCTTGGAGGGAAGCTAGTCACTGTTAGAGAGGTGGATGTTACCACGAAGGCACACCAACGCCACGAAGGCTCACCCTATTCTCCCTTTGAGATAACACCACGACGGCGTTTCTCAACCACTAGTGGTAAGCCTTTGAGGTGGCTTCCAAACCCTCACAAACTTTTCCGGGGGGTAATCACACGGATTGATTCCTCTCCGAAGAACTCCTACCGCCTAGGAGTCTCCAACCTCCAAGAGTAACAAGATCACGGGGAATGCTCAAAACTTTCTCAAATCTCAAATAGCTTGGGTTGAGAGGAGGAGAGGGAGACGATCTATCTTTTGATTGGAACAACTCTCAAAGGGGCTCACAAATGCTCTTGGGATCTAAGATTTGGTGTTAGCAAATGTGTGTGAGGTAGAAGTGTGTTCTTATGAGGATAAGGCTGTGTTTGGCTACCCTCTCACGAAGTGGGAGGGGGGTTTTTATAGTGGGGAGAGAAAAACAGCCGTTGGGGACACTTTAAGTCACACATGGTCCGGACGTCCGACAGTTTCCGGAAGTCCAGGCGTCCGCGAGGGGTCGGACGTCCGACAGGGGTCGTTCGTCCGAGGCCTGTAGATATCACTGAAAATACTGTGAATTGAACAGCGACCAGACGTCCGGAGAAGGCCGGAAATCCGAGTTATTCGACTCAACTTCTTCTGGTGCAAGGTTCCGGATTTCCGAAAGGGGTCGGACGTCCGACCCTCGGACGTCCGGAGGGAGCCGGAAATCCGAGTTATAGAGCTCATGTTCTTATGGTGCAGGGCTCCGGATTTCCGAAGCCTGTCGGTCGTCTGACCCTTGACCGGCCCTCGGACGTCCGGAGGGAGCCGGAAGTCCGAGTTATATGGCTCAAGTTTCTCTGGTGCATAGTTCCGGAATTCCGAAGCTGGTCGGATATCCGGGCCTCGGACGTCCGGAGGGAGCCGGAAGTCCGAGTTATATGGCTTTGATTTCTCTGGTATAGGATTCCGGATTTCCGAAGCAGTCGGTCGTCCGGCCCTCGGACGTCCGGAGCAAGCCGGATGTCCGAGGCACTGGTTCTGTTTTCAGATAACAGCAGAGCAGTGGAGATGTGGTCTGAGCAGAACAGTGGAGATGTAGTTTGAGCAAGTTCATCGCAAAACCTGTGATCCCCTCTTAATAGTGCGGGATCCCTAAAGACTCAAGAATCATAAAAGGGGTACTGATGATCCATACTTGAGTGTATACTTTTATTCACTGATCATCACTCCGCACAACTAACGTCAAAGGAACAGATACCTTTGAGTTAGCCCTTTCACTTGTGCTTGATGTTGTTGTTCCTTCTTGGCTCAAGTTGAAAGCAAGACATAATGAAGTCTTCAAGTAGCTCTCCCATACACAATGTGGAAAGCCTAGCTTATGTATTCATCTTCATTTGTCCATCATGTGAACATCCACAAGAATCAAGCATGTAGTGCTCAGGAATGCTTATCTTGATCTTGTCCTTGTTAGCACATGAGCTTGTCCTTATCAACACATGATCATTAACTATAGTTTCAATGATATATTCGTGCTGATCCACTTGAACTTGCACACCACAATCTTGATGACGATCTCCACTTGACATCATCCTTCATGGGTTGTATGAGATCTTCCTTTTGACGCAAGCCCATGGAAGCACACCTAACCCCCACATAGGACTCTCACAAAGACCATGGGTTAGTACACAAACACGTAATGGACAATACTTACCATACCATGGGATCACTTGATCCCTCTCGGTACATCTTATACGCTTTGTGTGTTGATCATCTTGATTTACTCTTTGTCTGAGATCTTGATCAACCTAGTGTCTCTATGACCATTCTTTGGATAATACCTTGAATACCATCTTGGTCATCATATAAACTCCTTGAACCCAACAGATGGACTTCATGATGTGCCTATGAACAAATCCTATAAATATAACTTAAGGCAACCATTAGTCCATAGGAATTGTCATCAATTACCAAAACCACATATGGAGATATACGTTCTAACAATCTCCCCCATTTTGGTAATTGAAGACAACCACTTCAAGAGAGTTTATATAAGGAAATAAGCACAACCAAGAGCACACATACAAGGTAATAATGCATGCGTGAAGACGTAAATGCTTACGCAATAAAAGCAAAACCCTCTAAACATATCCAAAGTAAACTCTCTAAACTTCTCCCCCATTGGCATCGATTGCCAAAATGGACAAAAAGTTTAGAAAGCCAATATAGTAGGTGGTCCTCCAAAAGGTGTGTACTTCTCAGCAAATGAGTGCAGAGAAATACACAAATACAATGATAAGTAGTTGGAGGGAAACAAACTATATTGAGGACCCAAAGATTGCAAATAAAAGGATCATATGCCACAAAAACATACAAAAATAGAGGCAAGCAATCAAAAGATTCCAGATGGAACAAACAATCATATGGTCCTTCGAACCACATGAATAGAAGATAATATGATAAAGGCAACAGAGTGTTTTATCAAAAACTAGAGAAGCTCCCCATGATTTGTGCACTAATACGAGATTTTTGTATTTGATACAGGTGCACAAAATAGGATCGTTGCTCCCCCAAAATTAATAAAAACACACAATGAGTGCAAGAAGATAGATGAGACAATAAGCATATCGATTGCATTAAACAAATGGTTGAGCAACATGTAAAAGAAGCAACTTAAGAATAGGCTCAACCAAAGTAATGTGTGTGAGTCATGGCAAAGCACTTGAGAAGACTAAGATAAGGATGAGCATTACTCATCAACATAGTCTTGATGAAATGAGATACAAAGTGCAAGACATATCATTCCCACACACACATACTAGAAAATGGGTTCACAAGCTTACTAATAAACAAAATAAGAACCAACGCTTGTGGCAACCCATTGTGAAGATAGGAAGTAAGAACCTTATCAAGAGGAGGGATACTAATTGAAATGGAAAAACCCTCATCAAGACAAGCATGACGAAAATAAATCTTCACGGCCAAAGAGTGCATCAAGATGTAGGAAAATCAGATACACACTCAAAACAAATCTTTTCACGAAACCACAAAAAAATGAAAAAAGAAATGTAACGATGGACGTGAAAGAAAAGAGGATATCAATTAGAGATGTAACTTCTCTCATGTGTAAAAGATTCTAAGTAGAAGACAATCATGATGATATATATCCACAAAGAAGGATATACACACAAAATGGTTACAAGAAGGAACAAACTAGATATCCAAAAAGGAAGTCATAAATATATCAATGAGATCTTTTGCTTGGAAGCATAGCACATGGCCTAATATTTTCTTATTGTATAATATGAACTTCCAACATACGAACATCAAAGACATCCCAACTAGTAGTAAGACATCATCGTTCGGATGCTTTGAGAAAGAAAACAAGTAGTACAAGAATGAATCAAGAGATTCATGCCATGATGCAACCTGGAAAAGAAAAGACAGGTTGGGGCCTTTGCAAGAAAAGAATGCATGAAGTGGATACTTGTTACCGAGACAACATTGGATTGATGTAGTAGATAGTTGTTCTTTGATCATCCTAACTTGGCTCCAATAATCACATTGTCTCAACACCTTCCTTATAGGTGAGCCGAGCATCCAATGCTTCTCCAGTTGTTCCTGGAACAACAAACAAACAAAATGGTGCCCAAACTCATTGGGACCAAAGAGTTAGAAAACCAGCAATACATAGGACAAACTCCACATACATATGTGCATATAGATATGAATTTGAATTTCATGCACACTTTAGCCAATTTATGGCAAGGTGGAGTTTCCCCTATATATTGGGTCAAAGAAGGAAAGCAAGCAAAAGAAGTTGTATATAGTAGCTAGATACGCATGCTCAAGACTCTCAAGAATCAACTCAACGCAAAGTTGATAAGTCACCAAAAGACAAGGTATCAAGTGATAATAAGATCCTAAAACAAAAAGAACTATCACTTGAAGGATATCAATTAAAAGATACCTCAAGGAATGAGATATCCATTGACACATGCCAAATAGAAGGCAAGAACAAACCAATTGAAGGAAAACAAACACGAGGTATCTAGTTTCCAAAAGAGAGCTAGGTTCCAACAAACCAAGCCCTCGACAAACTTTCATGATGGCACAAAGCATCATAAAGAGCAAGACTTGCCTCCCATCAACACACACTTGATGGGGATCAAAAGATTTTATGATGGGTGAATAAAGAGAGTGTTCTAAAGAAAATAGGATAGCTCCCCCAAGGGACGTGCATTATATAGAATTTGCATTTAAATACAAAACGCACACGATGGTATCATCACTTTCTCTATATCCAAAAAAACACTAGACATGTTAAAATAGATTCATAAGAGGCAAGGAAGACAAACGAAACACAAAGTCCAATGTAAAGATGATTAGCAATTCCTATCACATGATGGGAATACCAATTGTCAAGGACAAGAAGTATTTTCGAAGTGATACTCATTGGTAGATCACAAATATATCCAAGATCATCTTTACCCATAAAATGCAAGCAAATGACACTTGTAGAGCTAACATGCCACCTAGGAACAAGATAATTTACAATATCAACACTAAGTGGCAACACGTCAAATGTACACATTTTCTAGGTTTGTAATATGCACATAGCATATTACTCCCCCATAATGTGATAAACCAACAACATTAACAAGTGGCAAATTAAAACAAACAAGAGATACTTAATGGACCATATAGATTTTCAATTTCTCATGAGTAAGACATACCACATAGAAACTAGATAATCTTGAAGTATCAAAACTAAGTGGTATTCCCCATGTATACACATTTATAGGATTGTGAGGTGTGCAAAGCACATCACTCCCCCACAATGGGATAATCCATTAATCTCTCAGAAGAGCCAACAAAAAATATATAAACAAGATGCAAAAAGGCTCAATACAAGACTCACATGTACATGATATGCAAACCAACATGCACATACTCAATTACTCAAGATAAGCAAGTTGGAAGCACAACATATACAAACGCATGCAAGGTACAAAACCACAACATGCAAAGGGGCAAGCACCTAACAATGTAAACAGTTGAAGTATAAGTTACCGTAAGGAGGCACATTGGATATAAGATAGAAACTCGATAATCCAAATGACTTGGCTTGAGATAATATGAATGATGAAGACCCCTTAATTCTTCATTATGTATCCAAGTCTCTAATGTCCTCCATAGTCACCTATTGATCAAGTTTGAACTTGTTGGTCCCCAACTACGTTGGGTCCTAAGAGGTTAATCACAATAGGCTTGGCAACCCAAATGGTTCTTTTCTTAACACCATTTTGAGTACCAAAAAACTTGGCAAACACATTGCCAACCTTATCCTTCCCAAGGGAATAGATATCATCAATAGTGATTGGGTTGGATAAGTTACCTCTTGTGCAAGACGAAGCGACGTGACCCTTCTCACGACATAAGTAGCAACATGTACCCTTTGCTTTCTTCCCAGTTGATCTCTCACCTCGGGGAGTGTTGGTTTGGGTCTTATTGGGAAGGGGCCTTCCTTCAACTTGTAGTTGAATATGTGATTGAGTTTGTGGTCGCTTCCCTTGTTGCTTGTGACCTTGTGACTTCGTCTTCAGAGGGCAAGATCTAACATGGTGCCCTTTTACTTTGCACTTGAAGCAAATGATTTTGGCCGAATTCTTGACTTGTTCTAGGACCCTCTTGTTCTTGTTTGAGTTTAACCCAACATCATTTTTGTCATTCGGAGATGTTTTCTCACACAGGACGTTGTTGAGTGTGGACATCCCTTCATGACATTGTTCCAAGTCTTTCTTCAAAGAAGTGACTTGGTCCTTGAGCTCTTCGATTTCCTCTGCACGGTTAGTATCAATGCAAGTACTAGAGGGAGTGTAAGATTCAATGTGAGAGCAACAAGGCAAGGAAAGTAATTCATCACACGAGGTAGCAATATTATGAGTAGACGAATTACGAGGACTAGCACATGGAAATATAGTACTTTGACTAGAAGTAGTGCCATTGTCCACATGAGGCTCACTTGATGTTACCTTGGTGATGATAGCCTCATGAGCTAACTTTTGCACATTATGGGATGTTAGAAGATCGGCATGAGAGCTTGTGAGCATTACATGGTTTTCTTCCAACTTCCCATAATTGCTAGTTAGTAAATCAAGTTGAGCACGTAGCTCAACATTCTCCTTCAATGTTGATACTTCAAAAGATATAGGGTTAGATGTACAAGTATCATCAACAATATGAGAGGAGTAAGTAGCGATTAGAGACTTCTCATGAGTAGATTGAAGCTCCTCATAGATCTTAGAGGTTTTGACGAGCTCTCCCTTGACATTCTTGCATTCAAGGAGAAGGACCTCAAAATCCCTTTTAAGTTTATCATGAGCAACATCAATCTCTCCTTTTGAAGATCTTAAGTCTCTACATGCTTGATGACTCTTCTCAAGTTCATGTTCAAGTTGTTCACTTTTAGCTTGTTCATGATTAAGTGAATCATTACAATTTTCAAAGTAAGCAAGAACATCTTGGAACCTTTGAAGAGCGTTATTTTTAGCTTTATGAAGAATTTTACTGATCACATAGATATTTTCAGTCAAGTCATCATCATCATCCTCATCGTAAATATCATCGTTATTGCACAGGGAAGATGATACCTCATTATTACCTCTTGCCATGAGGCACATGTGAACTGGAGGAGTTGATGATGATTCTTTTGGTGAATCAGATTCTTCATTAGTCAAAAGTACTTCATATTTCTTGATTTCCCCTAAATGATTAGTCATAGAACAACTAGGGAGAAACAAGATATTTTGATCAAGGGGACACGGGAGAGCAGGCATATCACCACAGACATTTGTCGAGGGATCTTTAGGTGAAATGCATGACCTATCAGCACAATAATTTACACTATGTGTGGTGCTAGATATGCTCATGTCTATAGAGGCTATGACATTTTCATCAACATATATTTCTTCACTCACCATGTCATTACCTTGTGAGATTAAAGATGCTGAGGTGTGCAAGCAATCGGATATGGAAGTAGTGGTGGACTCTTTATGATCGAAAAGAGTGAAGAGCTCATGCACCAACTCCTTCATCATAATATCGTCTTCATCAAGATTGGACCCACCATATATATCTTCAAGTTTAGTCCAAACTTCATGAGCTGACTTGCAAGTCGAGATAGACTTAAACACTTCAGGACTTATGGTTTGATGAATGGCAAGAAAAGCCTCACAATCAAGATACATTTCATTAGTAGATGAAGATGCATCATCCTTTTTGTCGGCAATCCCTACAAGAACAATTCGTAAAGTATTTGGGCCCATGGCCCGAAAGTGATGAAGCATACAGATTCTCCATAGGGTATAATTTGTGCCATCAAAGTCAAAGGTGCCATTGTGCACTAATCCAATAGTCGACATCGATACTCTCTAGGTCGTGAAACCTAATTAAAGAGAGACCTAGCTCTGATACCAATTGAAAAGACCTCGATGACGCCTAGAGGGGGGTGAATAGGCTATTTAAAAACTTCTTCAGATTTGGCTTGAACCTAATGCGGAAATAAACTAAGAGGGTACTTGTCAAGCACAAATCCTAAATGCACTAGGTACTGCAACGTGTATCAACAACACGATCTACCAAGATGGACACAATACAGTTACTAACAAGCACAAGTAAGTTACACAAACTTACTTGAGCTATATCACATGACAAGTAGGTGAATGACACAAGATACTAGATCACACTATAGCACACGATATATCAAAAGCTGCAAGTGTGAACGTGTGGATATAGAGGGTATGTTTGAATGATTAATCTTGTACAAGAAATGGCCAACACAATATAATGAGCACAAAAAATATGCAATGTATGTATGCTCAAGTAACACAAGTAAACCACAAGTAAGGAGTTAGGGTTAAGGATAACCAAGGTCACTGAGACGAAGATGTATCTCGATGTTCACTTCCTTGGAGGGAAGCTAGTCACCGTTAGAGAGGTGGATGTTACCAAGAAGGCACACCAACGCCACGAAGGCTCACCCTATTCTCCCTTTGAGATAACACCACGAAGGCGTTTCTCAACCACTAGTGGTAAGCCTTTGAGGTGGCTTCCAAACCCTCACAAACTTTTTTGGGGGGTAATCACACGGATTGATTCCTCTCGAAGAACTCCTACCGCCTAGGAGTCTCCAACCTCCAAGAGTAACAAGATCACGGGGAATGCTCAAAACTTGCTCAAATCTCAAATAGCTTGGGTTGAGAGGAGGAGAGGGAGACGATCTATCTTTTGATTGGAACAACTCTCAAAGGGGCTCACAAATGCTCTTGGGATCTAAGATTTGGTGTGAGCAAATGTGTGTGAGGTAGAAGTGTGTTCTTATGAGGATAAGGCTGTGTTTGGCTACCCTCTCATGAAGTGGGAGGGGGGTTTTATAGTGGGGAGAGAAAAACAGCCGTTGGGGACACTTTAAGTCACACAGGGTCCGGACGTCCGACAGTTTCCGGAAGTCCAGGCGTCCGCGAGGGGTCGGACGTCCGACAGGGGTCGGTCGTCCGAGGCCTATAGATATCACTGAAAATACTGTGAACTGAACAGCGACCAGACGTCCGGAGAAGGCCGGAAATCCGAGTTATTCGACTCAATTTCTTCTGGTGCAAGGTTCCGAATGTCCGAAAGGGGTCGGACGTCCGGCCCTCGCACGTCCGGAGGGTGCCGGAAATCCGAGTTATAGAGCTCACGTTCTTCTGGTGCAGGGCTCCGGATTTCCGAAGCCTGTCGGTCGTTCGACCCTTGACCGGCCCTCGGACGTCCGGAGGGAGCCGGAAGTCCGAGTTATATGGCTCAACTTTCTCTGGTGCATAGTTCCGGAATTCCGAAGTTGGTCAGATATCCGGGCCTCGGACGTCCGGAGGGAGCCGGAAGTCCGAGTTATGTGGCTTTGATTTCTCTGGTATAGGATTCCGGATTTCCGAAGCAGTCGGTCGTCCGGCCCTCGGACGTCCGGAGGAAGCCGGATGTTCGAGGCACTGGTTCTGTTTTCAGATAACAGCAGAGCAGTGGAGATGTGGTCTGAGCAGAACAGTGGAGATGTAGTTTGAGCAAGTTCATCGCAAAACCTGTGATCCCCTCTTAATAGTGCGGGATCCCTAAAGACTCAAGAATCATAAAAGGGGTACTGATGATCCATACTTGAGTGTATACTTTTATTCGCTGATCATCACTCCGCACAACTAATGTCAAAGGAACTGATACCTTTGAGTTAGCCCTTTCACTTGAGCTTGATGTTGTTGTTCCTTCTTGGCTCAAGTCGAAAGCAAGACATGATGAAGTCTTCAAGTAGCTCTCCCATACACAATGTGGAAAGCCTAGCTTATGTATTCATCTTCATTTGTCCATCATGTGAACATCCACAAGAATCAAGCATGTAGTGCTCAGGAATGCTTATCTTGATCTTGTCCTTGTTAGCACATGAGCTTGTCCTTATCAACACATGATGATTAACAATAGTTTCAATGATATATTCATGCTGATCCACTTGAACTTGCACACCAAAATCTTGATGACGATCGCCACTTGACGTCATCCTTCATGGGTTGTATGAGATCTTCCTTTTGACGCAAGCCCATGGAAGCACACCTAACCCCCACATAGGACTCTCACAAAGACCATGGGTTAGTACACAAATATGTAATGGACAATGCTTACCATACCATGGGATCACTTGATACCTCTAGGTACATCTTATACGCTTTGTGTGTTGATCATCTTGATTTACTCTTTGTCTGAGATCTTGATCAACCTAGTGTCTCTATGACCATTCTTTGGATAATACCTTGAATACCATCTTGGTCATCATATAAACTCCTTGAACCCAACAGATGGACTTCAAGAAGTGCCTATGGACAAATCCTATAAATATAACTTAAGGCAACCATTAGTCCATAGAAATTGTCCTCAATTACCAAAACCACATATGGAGATATATGTTCTAACAAGTGCTCAAAGGTTAGCAGAACGACGAGCTGGGAAAAAAGTTGCCCAGCTCGGCGAACAAGCGAACCAATCGTTGCCCCCGCTCCAGGTGTCTAGCGTCGTCGCTAATCATCCGGGCGGGATGGTGCCCAGTTATAATGATCTTGGAGATTACCTGCCCGACGATGCACATTTTGATTTCTTGGAGGTGGACGAACACAGATACGTGTACGGGAAGCCTCTCGTCAAAGATGAAAAATCTCTAACAACGATGATGCGAATATTCTATGATTGGTATATAAAAACCTGCAGAGAGTCTGAGGGGAGGAATATTTTGACGCTCAGAGTTAAAGAGGAGCATGACCTCGTTGGAATTGATCTGTTGAATGTTCCATTTGAGGAGTTCTTCGAGTTTTTGAATCTAAAGGCCCTCGATAAGTTAATGATCACTTGCTACTGCCTGTAAGTAGTACTACTTCTGTCATTAAGTCTCTATATATAGGTCAGCTCTTTCATTGCATGTATCTTTAATTATTCTTACTATATTATGCAGATTGAAGATCGCCGAATTAAAGAAAAGACAAATCGGTGATATTGGGTTCATTAACACAAATCTCATAGATGCATATATGGTTAAATTTCAGGCCAAAGATACCGAGGTCAAGCTGCTACAATCGTTTATATTAAATCAAAACAAAGCTATAATACTCTTCCCTTACAACTTCGAGTGAGTGTTACTGTCTTGTGCATATTCGGTTTCCCTTATTAGTCGAGGTTATAGTAATGTAATTGATGAGTTATGCATGCGTGCGCAGGTTTCACTATATTCTCCTAGAGATTAAGCTTGAGCAGGTACTAGTAACTGTCTTAGAATCGAGACGAAAAGATCCCAAGAAGTACGCGGACATGACTGAAATTCTAGAGAAGTAAGTTAAATCTATCATTATCGCACCATATCGGCAACTTCAATTTGTTCATTTCCTGATATCAAGTAACTGTTTTCTTTGTCTGGCAGGGTTTGGAGTAAATTCACCTCAAAAACTCCGGGACTGCCAAAGAAGCTGCAGTTTAGACACCCGAAAGTAAGTACTATAGTAGCATATATGTTCCACGCATCTCCTAGTGATTCAAGCGCTAGTTTCATCAATACCATTTAGCATGCTTGCTATTTATCAGTTTGATTGACCTCTATTTCTTGTAAAGTGGTTGTGGCAGGAAGAAGGGACTAATTACTGTGGATACTACATTTGCGAGTCCATCCGCCACACGACCTGTGAGCGGGGCTACTCCAAGAAACAATATGAAGTGTGTAAATAATTATATTCACAATTTTATTTTATTACCATCATTTGTGTTCAGTTTCATTTATTCATATATATGTATTGACCCCCTTCTTCAAATTAGATATTTCGGATGCGACATGAACTCCTAGCACCAGATTGTATGCGAGGAATTCAAGAGGAATTGGCGGCATTCTTTCTTGACCACGTGATCGCTAAAGACGGAGAATACTATGTGGACCCTGCAGGGTTCAATTTTAATTAGGATATTATATTGTAAAAGATACTTATATTGTATATCTGTAGCCAGTAGCGTCGGATAGATATACGAGAACTTGTTGTTCGACCAATCTCTCAGAGAAGGAGAGGTGGTCGATATCACTTCTCTTTGTATGCATCTGTTCATGACGATCTTCTCTTTCCTTCATTTGCTTAACTAGCTAGCGTGTCTAGTCCTCTCTATACGTATAGTACGTAGCGTCGACCAAGCACGGAGATAAGAAAGGACACTTCTCTCTATTAATTAACATGCTAACACAATATATGAAACACCTAAATTAACCCCCCAAAACCCTTCCTCCCTTTCAAAAAAAAACCCAGCACTTGAGATGTTGACGCGTGGATGCCTATTGGTCCCGGTTGGTGCCACCAACCGGGACCAAAGGGCCTCCTGCCTCGGCTCGCCGCACCGGCCACGTGGAGGCCCATCTGTCCCGGTTTATGCAAGAACCGGGACTAAAGATTTAGGGCATTAGTACCGATACTTTAGTCCCGGTTCAAAAACCGGAACAAATGACCATCACGAACTGAGATAATAGGTCATTTTTCTACTAGCGAGTGTGTTGAGCCGACCATTGAATCGAGCATCGTACGTACACGTGTCAGCCAGAGAAAAATCGTAGGCACAGTAGTTTCGATTTATGACACAACAAGCACCGTCGGTGTGGCTCCGCCCCTTGGCAAATATGATGAGACCTGCATGGCATGCGTGATCCAGATCTATCCATGGGCCACAACCACATGCAGTACAGTACGGTCCCGATTACGTACGTACCCCATGACGGGCGGCCTGACCGCCAGCCAAAAAAGACTGCCACCATTGGTACAATCTGGCGCGCATAGTAGATCAACCGACCCATCAATCTCAGGCTTATAATACTATAAATGAATGTTGAAAAGCGAAAACAGTGCAGGCCTAATATGTGCGCCCACATGACACCTCAACTGGGTAGGCATTTGATAGTATCCTGGAATGCATCATGATGAATGCTCTTGATCGGCTAGGTAGCTAACCCTAATGACCGACCAATAACTGACATGATTAATAAAGGAAGAGTCTACAGCGAAGCCCAACATAAAAAGATGTATATACGTGCTCAACACTTGTCGAGTACCCAGCGTGCGTATCACCAGTATATGTACTAGCAGTTGCGTTCCTGTGAACATGAGATCGAATAACGCGAGAGGTTGGTTAGCTTTGATGTGCGACATGTGATCAGTTATTTCACGTGGAATTATGACCATTATTTTGAAATACTCCTTCCATTTCAACCCCAACAAGTATTTTGAAAAGGAAGAAGTAAACTGTAAGAAAGTTTACGATAAAGTGAACTGCCCTTTCTTAAAATAGACTATGTTTCTGTGTGAACAAAAGGTTTGACCCTACCTGTAGGAAACAGATGGAGTTATTTGTTCAAGCTGGCTGTGCCGGGTTAAAAGTCGATGATGACATTGGTCATCCCTTTAAACATAAAAGGAGATTGCGTAGAAGATTTTATAGCAAAGACTAAGGTGGATGGCCCAGGTGAGTGCCCTCGTAGGGTCTATTAAACTAGAAATATCATGAAATAGAAATATCATCATGCAGAGTGAGGGAATGAAATAATCGACGGATGAAGTATATATATATGATACTATTGTATGATACTACCTGCATAATGCACAGTGTCATAAATTAGTATCATAGATGTCCTCATCTATTAACATGCATGACAATAGTAGCATAAAATTTAACATGATATAGTATCTATCTATGTTACTCTAACCACCTCTCTCTTTTTTAATTGTCTACCGCATCAGCATGTTTGCTAGTCCGAAGTATATGATATTATCTAAGTTACTCCCACTATGGCCACCCTAAAAACTACATTTACATATCAAAAAAATAATATATAGTATTGCCTTCTTTACTATATCTTGCATTTATCATACTTTTGCCTTGGGGGTCTCAGTCATTTGACTCTTTAAGCAATTGTGTGTGTGGTTATCTTTCCAAGAAACTTTCCAGCTAAGACGTTTGTAAACTTCCATTTAGCTATCTAGGATACTTACTCATTACGGAAAACTTCCAAATAGAGTGAAGGTACACTCAGGACATGTTTGAAAATAAACTCAGTCATTGGAAACAAAAATTGATCTCACGGAGGGGATATCTGATCCTAGTAACTTTGGTACTCACAAGTCTAACCATGTTCATGCTCTTATTCTATGAAGTACCAAATGGGGTGCAAATAATACTTGATTATTATCAATCCAGATTATTCTGACAAAGCGACACACATAATAAAAGTACAAGTTAGGAAAATGAGTATATTCTGTAGGCCTGAAAACCAAGGGTGGTATGGGCATTGGGGCCCTTGAGATTAAGAACACATGGTGGCTTCAAAACACTAGTAGAAAACAGAGCTTTAGTCCCGGTTGGTAAGGGACTTTAGTCCCAGTTCACCAACCGGGACTAATAACTTGGGACTAAAGCCCCCTCTCTTTAGTCTCAGTTTTCCACGACCCGGGACTAATGCCCTTCCACGTGGCTGGTTATAGGCGTGTGGGGGGGGGGACCTTTAGTCTCGGTTGGTAACATCAACCGGGACTAAAGAATTCAGAGATTTGGGGTTTTGGGGTTTATTGTTTATTTTTGCTTTTCATTTTCTATTTTCCATTTAATTCTTTTTCATTTCAGACATATCTTATGCTAATACATACGTACAAGCTCTGCATATATCATAGAATTTCTCGTAGGACCAATCATATATCATAGAATTTCTTGTATGACCATATATATATATATATATATATATATATATATGCATACAAACATATATATAGTTTGGTATATACAATTTGTCCTACAACTTGTAGATCATTACATGCATGCATTAATTGGTGAAGTGGTATTCTCCCTTGGGATCTATGACCCGCTCAAGCAAAATCCCGCCATTTCCTCTTGAAGTGCTCATATGCGGTCCTTTGGTAGCAGCCTCTACCGCATCTGGATATATTAGTTGCGTGTATATATATTAGACCATTATAAAAACTTGTGAATAGTGTTTACGTACCCAAAGAGTTCTTACATATGGGCGTCGTTCGGTCATAAAGTGAATGTTCTCGTAAACATAGTATGCACAAAGATTAGTCCCCTATTCCTTCCGCATGCACCACTTTACGAGAATAGAATTCAATTAGATAATAATCAATCATGATAATGGTATTGAAACTAGAACGAAAGAGATGCGCAGACGTAGCTAGTACTACTTAATTACGTTGGGTCGTGTCCATCTTAGCTTTGGTTTCCATTCACCCTAAATCTCCTGGATGAACCTTTTCCAAACCCTGTCCGGCAAAGAAAAAGAATAAAGGAGTCATTGATTACTTGATACCACGAAATGAACTAAGGAGGCCGACATAGTGCGATAATCATTGAAATTACATATCGAGCATCAACTTCAGGTGCATGTACTTGATGGGCATAATTGTCATAAATGAGAAATGCAACAAATACTTATAAAAGATAATATACCACATCCGAATCATAAATCGGATGAGGGTCGACGGCTACGGATATCAAGAGCATGGCACTATCTATAACAAACAATCATACATGTAAGAAAACTATATAAATCATAAAGATAATATTTTTTCTTGTATGAAAAGGATAATAACAAAAGGATCACCAAGGTGGTGCCGGCGACAGGACGGTGCGGGCAATCGATGTTGGTTACGACGGGGATGGGAAGGCACTAAGTAAACCACACCTACACATATGCAAATAAGAAGTTAATTTGAGCTCAGATTGCATATAAATCAAATAAAATCTCACACAATTACTATCCAAACTAAAACCCACAAATCACTATACTTACGGAGCATTGCATGAGCTAATCTACCAATGAGAGATGAAATGACAAAGTTGCTAACCTTTGTGAACACTTGGAGAGATGGGGTGCCTCAAATCTTGACAACTCTTGGAAAAAAATGGACGATGAGCTCGAGCTAAGGGGAAGAACAGAGATGGGAATGAAGAAAACAGAGCAATGGGCTCGGTTTGGAAGAAGGGGTTATATAGGGAGATCTTTAGTCCCGGTTTGTATAACCAACCGGGACTAAATGTGCCCCTCTAGTCCCGGTTGGTATTACAAACCACGACTAAAGGGGTTCTCGGGGTCCCCGGCCTGACACCAGCCTGCCACCACCCATTTAGTCCCGATTGGTAACACCAACTAGGACTAGAGGTCAAAAATAAACTGGGACTAAAGATCCGCCTCATGAACCGGGACTACTGGAAGCATTAGTCCCGGTCCAAAAGCCAACCGGAACTAATACTTTGATCCAAAGGCTTGTTTTCTACTACTGATAATGGCTACATAGGCTTGTTATGAAGGAGGAAGGTGTGTGGCTACAGTTATTCCGCAACAAGTACCTTCATTCCAAGACTTTGTCTCAAGTCACATAGCGGCCAACGGACTCGCCTTTTTGGAAGGGATTGACCAGTGCAAAATGCAAGTTACTTAAAAGAGGTTGCTAATATGGTTGGTGATGTTTGTACTGCACAATTTTGCACGATACTTGGTTGGGTGATACACCACTCACACTTCGGTAGCCAACACTATAATATTGCGTAGTGGAAAAAGGTGTTGATTTGTACAATATTTGTTAAATATCCAGTTCTGGGCGGTTTGATCGATGGTGACTAGACTTCTGGGTTAGATTTAGCGTGTAGGTTGATGTCACTCAATACGACTTAGTAGCATGTTTCCTTCTTATAGAGGCCGACATCTTTTGTTGTATTTTCAATTCAATGTATTTTTCTGACTTCATACATATAGGACATATCTTTCATAGCTTATTTTTTGAAAATTATGTTCCGCTCAAAATTTAAAAATTGTGAGGTTCCTTAATGAAGTCATACCAATGAAGGGTTAATTAGCAAAATTATGTTGGGGAGTGAGTGGGGGGTGTAAATGTTGCTTTTATCAAGATGAAGCAAACCATCATCTTTTTATTTGTTACATATTTCACACCCTCCTTTCATGTACGATCATATAGCCTTAAAACGGCCTCCACCTACTAGTATAGCAAAATGTTTCATAAACTAGTTGAATGGAGTTTGTCTCAGTTTTAAGGTGCATATCCGAGTGTGAGATTGTGCCTTTCACCGGGCGCCATGAAATTATTGTAGTGATTGTGTATTTAACAGTTCAAAGGTACACCATTCAGAGCCAGATGAAAGAACCACACGGGTCCTTATTTGAGTGTGTGGAAGCACATAGGCATAGGACATTTGGGTACAACTGATAGGAGATGGTCCCATGGGATAAATAGTTTTGGACAACGGTCCAATATCCGGGTATGTATGGAGGCATGCATGTCAATTTGCTGGTTGTGACTTTATGATTGCACCAGATGATGCTACTCGTACTCTTACTAAACATGGTTGTGTGCTTTGCAATGATGCAAAAGCCGAGAGTTTCAACCTTATTTTGCAAATAAATATCCAGAACCTTACATTAAAGAAACCGTCCCAATGCTTCAATAGTATAACTTAACACAATAATATGATAAAAACATAAAGGTTTATCGTCACATTGCCAAACAACAATATTCATTAAAACATAAAACTCCTTCATCTTGTGGTCGTTGGTGCCCATCCATAAGCTGCCTTTGTGCATATTCCCAAGTGATCACAATCTTATGCTAGTAGGAAAAAGCCTAGTAGCGGCTTTCAAAAAACATGATTATTGCCATTTAGCGGCGTCCACTTCCAATGCCATTGGTAATGTCTTACTACATGTGTGGGTGAGCCATGCCATAGATATACATTTTATTGATGGCGTCCGACATAAGCCAACCCCACATTCCAGTGTGTGAGTATTAATAATAATAATTGGGTTGCCTCATGTGGAATCACGTTACATTACAAAAATGCATCGCATGTGAAATCACATGATCTTACCTAAAATCATTGCATATGAAATCATATTATATTATTGATACGTCTTCAAAGTATCTACTTTTCCAAACTACTCACGCAGTTTTCAGCAGAATTGCCTTGATGTTATTCTTGTGCAGAAATAAAAGTTCTCGGATTGACATGAAAATTTACGGAGATTATTCTTGGATTTAATAAAAAATACTGGCTAAAGAATCTATCGGAGAGGGGCCACCCCCAGGCACAAGCATGCAAGGCGGCCCTCCTAGGCTGCACCCCGTGGGCTTGTGGGGCCCCTGAAGCTCCACCGACCTCGTTTCCACTCCTATATGTTTCCATCTGCAGAGAAAAAAATAAAGGGGACGAGTTCATCATGTTTTACGATACGGAGCCGCCGCCACCTCCTGTTCTTCCTCGGGAGGGCAGATGTGGAGTCTGATTTGGGCTCCGGAGAGGGGAAATCGACGCCGTCGTCATCCTTCATCATAAATTTCATGATGCTCTCCATCATCCGTGAGTAATTCCATCGTAGGCTTGCTGGACAGGTGATGGATTGGATAATATCTATCATGTAATCGAGTTAGTTTTGTTAGGGTTTGATCCCTAGTATCCACTATGTTCTGAGATTGATGTTGTTATGACTTTGCTATGCTTAATGCTTGTCACAAGGGCCCAAATGCCATAATCTCAGATATGTACCTATTATGTTTTCATGAATAAATATGTGTTCTTGATCCTATTTGGCAAGTTATAGACACTTATTACAAGTTACGATCCGCATCCCCCAGGGTGACAATAATTGGGATTCTTTCCGGTGATTACGATAGTCTGAGGAGTTCATGTATTCACTAAGTGCTAATGCTTTGTTCCGGTTCTCTATTAAAAGGAGGCCTTAATAAAGTTTCCATTAGGACACCGCTGCCATGGGAGGGTAGGACAAAAGATGTCATGCAAGTTCTTTTCCATAAGCACGTATGACTATATATGGAATACATGCCTACATTACATTGATGAATTGGAGCTAGTTCTGTATCACCCTATGTTATGACTGTTGCATGATGAGTGCCATCCGACATAATTATCCATCACTGATCCATTGCCTATGAGGTTTCCACATATTGGTCTTTGCTAAGTTACTTTTCCGTTGCTACTGTTACAATCACTACAAAACTGCTACTATTACGTTTGTCACCGTTACCGTTACTTCCATACTACTTTGCTACTAAAACTTTGCTGTAAGTATTAAGTCTTTCAGGTGTGGTTGAAATGACAACTTGGCTCCCCTTGTGTCGAATCAATAATTTTGGGTTGAATACTCTATGCTCGAAAACTGTTGCGACCCCCTATACTTGTGGGTTATCAAGACTTTTTCTGGCGCCATTGCCGGGGAGCATAGCTTTATTCTCTGAGTCACTTGGAATTTATATCTGTTGGTCACTATGAAGAATCTGAAAGACACTAAAACGAAGATCTACCCCTCATCTACGAGGGCAGGTAAGGAACTGCCATCTAGCTCTGCACTTGATTCACCGTCTGTTATGAGTAAACTTACGACACCATTACCTCTTGCTGAATCTGATATGTCGCAAGTAACAGATGATGCTACTTCCATTATGCATGATGCTTATGATGATATTTTTCTTGATACTACTATTCCACTTGGTGGATTTCTTGATGAACAATTTGCTAGTGTAAATGCTGAAACTGATAATATTGCTAAATCTGATGAAACTGAACACTATGATTCACCTACTAGACCTAGCTCTCCTAGATATGAATTGCCTAATATACCCAAGGGTTATGTTATGGAAGGACAAGTATCTAGGGAATTTCTTGCTTGTAAGGATAGAGATGATCATAGGAAATTGCTATGCAAGTGGAAGGAAAAATATTTTAACGCTAGAATGCAATATGATCCCAAATTTGCTACTTCACCTATGTGTATTACTGATAAGGATTATGAATTCTCTGTCGATCCTAAGTTAATTACTTTGATAGAACCTGATCTTTTTCATGGTTATGAATCTGAAACTATTGTGGCACTCCTTACTAAATTGAATGATATAGCCACCATATTCACTCATGAGGAAAAAATTCGTTACTATTATATTCTTAAGCTTTTTCCGTTCTCATTAAAGGGTGATGCTAAGATATGGTTTAATTCTCTTGCTCCTGGTTGTGTGCGTAGTCCCCACGATATGATTTATTACTTCTCTGAAAAATATTTTCCTGCCCGTAAGAAACAAGCTGCCTTGCAGGAAATATTTAACTCTTTGCAAATTGAAGAAGAGAGTTTCCCACAAGCTTGGGGGAGGCTTCTCCAGTTACTTAATGCTTTGCCTGATCACCCTCTCAGGAAAAATGAAATACTTGATATCTTTTATAATGGACTAACCGATGCTTCTAGGGACCACCTAGATAGTTGTGCTAGTTGTGTTTTCAGGGAATGAACTGTTGGAACAAGCTGAACTACTATTGAACAATATATTGGGCAATGATAATGATTGGACTATTCCCGAACCACCTCCAAAACCAACTCCAAAGAAAAAGAGGTATTCTATTCCTCGGTCCTGAAGATATACCAGAGGCAAAGAAATCTACCACCTATTGAAGAAATACAACAATCAAAGATGTTAAGAATATACCACCTATTGAAGAAATACATGGTCTTGATAACCCGACAGATGTAGTAGAGGTAAATTCTCGTTGTAGATTTCATCAAGGTGACATTACTTATAATAAGTTGCTAGCCAATGCTTGGATGAATTTGATAACTTTGTTGTTAAACAAGAAATTTTCAATGCTTATGTTAGTAGAGAATTGAAGCATAATGCTTACATGCTTGATCACTTGGGTGAATATATGAGTAGAACTGTTAATGACCTTAGGCTTATTAGTAAACATGCTTCCATGGTAACTACTCAAGTAGAATAGGTACTTAAGGCACACAAAATGATTTTCTCAATGAGATGGCTATTAAGAACAATGATCATGTTGTTTGAGTTGTGACTAGAGGTGGTAGAATGACTCGGGAACCTTTGTATCCCGAGGGCCATCCTAAGAGAGTAGAGCAAGATTCTCAGAGAGTTAATATTGATGTACCTGGTCCTTCTAATAAAAAAACGAATGATGGTAGGACTTTGCATGCTGCTAGTGAACCTGTTATAAAGTCACATGAAAACCCAAATCATATCTCTATTTATGATGCTGAGACACAATCTGGTAATGAACATGAACCTAGTGATAATATTAATGATGATGTTCATGTCAATGCTCAACCTAGTAATGATAATGATGTGGAGATTGAACCTGCAATTGATCATGATAACCCATAACCTAAGAATAAGAGATATGATAAAATAGATTTTGTTGCTAGGAAGCATGGTAGAGAAAGAGAACCATGGGTTCAGAAACCCATGCCCTTTCCTCCTAAACCATTCAAAAAGAAGGATGGTGAGGATTTTGAGCGCTTTGCTGAAATGTTGAGACCTCTTTTCTTACGTATGCGCTTAACTGATATTCTAAAAATGTCTCCCTATGCTAAGTACATGAAAGATATTGTTACTAATATAAGAAAGATACCGGAAGCTGAGATCTCCATCATGCTTGCTAATTACACCTTTAAGGGTGGAATACCAAAGAAATTGGGAGATCCCGGAGTACCTACTATACCATGCTCCATTAAAGGAAATTATGTTAAAACTGCCTTATGTGACCTTGGAGTTGGTGTTAGTGTTATGCCGTTCGTAGACTTGACTTGAATAAATTGACACCTACTGAAATCTCTCTTCAAATGGCTGATAAATCAACTACTTTACCTATAGGTATTTGTGAGGTGCCTGTTGTGGTTGCAAACGTTACTATCTTAACGGACTTTGTACTTCTTGATATTCCTGAGGACGACAGCTTGTCAATCATCCTTGGTAGACCTTTTTGAATACTGCAGGGGCTGCTATTGATTGCAATAAAGGCAATATCACTTTTCATCCCAATGGTAATGAGCATATGATACATTTTCCAAAGAGATAATCTCAAGTTCATAGCATCAACTCTGTTGAAAAAATTCCAAATTTCATTATTGGAGACTTTGAATTCCCTCTTCCTACTGCCAAGAAAAAATAGGATATACTTATTGTTGGGGACATGCATATCCCCATTGAGGTAACCTAGTGCTATTCAAAAGTTCTCCGGTTCCATGTCATTTGAAAAAAGTTTGTCAATAAGACTTGATCAACCTTATTGATGGATTCTTTTTGACGGGCATGTGATGGATGAATTTATAAAGCACAACCTTTTGTATGTAACTTTTTTATTTTCTATTCTTTAGTTTCAGTTTAGTAAAAAAGTTATTATTTCCCTGTTTTTCGTTTTACCCGTGCAATAGAAAATATCCTGAAAAATAAAAGTTCTCAGAACTCCCTGAAAATTTAGTATGGTTTTTCTGGAATATTTAAGAATTGCTGGTACTAAGAACACATCAGGGGGCTGCACGAGTGGGCCACAAGCCTGCAGGGCGTGGCCACCCCTGGCGCGCTCCCTCACTTGTTGGTCCCACATGGGGCCTCCTTCACTTATTCCAGTACCCATCCACTCCTTCTTCCTCCAGAAAAAAATCCCACCATTGCTCAAACCTGTGTTTTATCTCATCTTGAAGCCGTTTTCGATCTCCTTGCTCAAAGCTTCATTTGCAAAACTATTTTAGGGGATTGATCATCGGTATGTGACTCCTCCAATGTCCAATTAGTTTTTGTTCTAGTGCTTTATATATTGCAAAATCTTGTTGCTGTGGTGACCTTGTTCTTGAGTTTGCATGTCAAATTTGTAGGGTCCCAAGTAGTTTTGATGCATGATATAGATTATAGGCACTTGTGGGAGTAGTTTCTATAAGTTTTGATTGAGCTCGTTCGTTATTATGTGGAGTTACTAAAAAAATCAGATTATTTTTCGGAAAAAGAAAAATGTTAAGGAAAATCTACCAAGGTGGTTCCTCGAGCAAGAAGACCTCGAGACTCACGGTACACGAGCCCGACCTTGAACACCCAAGGGAAGCTCAAGTGTGGCCTTGTGAATGGCCATCGGAATCTTTCATGGTCCAAGCTGGATTCAAGGAAGAATTTTACGCGTATATACGAAATGCTAGCCTTGAAGATTTTGTTTCAGATCAATGCAAGAAATATCATCAACTCACTGATTCCTTCATGCGGAGGTACTTCATAACTAGAGAGGAGGCAGACGAGTACGAGAGAGAAGCGACAGCCGCTCGCCTCCACGATGAAGTCATTCAGGCGGCAGCTGTCACAGCCATGAACAACCCCAATTGTGACTTTGGATATTATCCGTGCGAGCCATGGCCCTAGACAAACTTAGACCAAAATCCTAAGTTTGGGGGAGTACATATTTCTCACCGAAATTAAATTTATGTTCACACACTCATTCCAGTTGTCAGTGTTCATACTTTTTCATTCTACCATCCATGGTAGTTTATTTCTTCCTTTTGTTTTCTTCTTGTGTGTTTCATTAACCTTGAGAAAATCCAAAAAAAAAAATAGTTTTAGCTTTACCTTCTATTTGTTTAGTAATAGTGTTAAAATAAAAACCAAAAAGATTTTTCATTTTTCTTTTGCTTAATGCGGGCTTTCCCGTGTAAATAATTTTTCTTTCTTCTTTGGGTCGTAAGGAGAAGACCACGATGACATGCTGGGTGGATCTCATATTCATTATTGTTTATCTATCAAAGAATCCACACTACCTTGTCTTCTCCTTTGAGTTATTGCTTGCAGATTCCAGCTTAGTCCAATTCACGTGCACTCTTATTATTATTTTTCACACTGTTCGGTCGTGCAATTGAAAGGCAATAATGATGATATATGATGAAGTGACGGAGATGGAGAAAAGATGATACGGACTCGACCTATTTTGTTTTTGTGAATATGATTAGCTCATAGTTCTGGATTCAGCTCATTATGGATTGAACATGTTTGCAATAAAAATTGGATATTATAGTTACTTATGCCATGCTTAATTAGCTAGGAGTGAATAATGGTTTGTCTTGAGTGCCAATATACATATTAAAATGGTTGTGATGTAGTATGATAAAATGGTAACCTCCTCCGAATGACTCGAGTGGCTTGATTTGGCACATGTTCGCGCATGTAGTTGAAACAAAATCAACATAGCCTCTACGATGTTTATGTTCATAGTGATTTATATCCTACTCATGCTTGCATTCAATGTTGGTTAATCTCAACGCATGTTTATGACTATTGTCGCTCTCTAGTTGGTTGCTTCCCAGTCTTTTGCTAGCCTTCACCTGTACTAAGCGGGATTACTGCTTGTGCATCCATCCTCATACACCCAAAGTTATTCAATATGAGTCCACCAAACCTACCTATATGCGGTATTCACCTGCTGTCCTAAGTAAATATGCATGTGCCATACTCTAAACCTTCAAATAAATATTTTGTTTTGTATGCCCGAATAGCTCATGTAGTGACTAGGGGATATCAGTATCTTCCATGCTAGGTGGGTTATTCTCAAGATGCGTGTTGATTCACTATCATTCACGAGAAAGTGGATGGTAATTGGGATGCCCAGTTCCATTCTCAAAAAACAAATCAAACTTATTGAAATAGAACTCCTCCAGGATTGTTGTTTGTATGGACGGTACCCGTGGATGTGGCCCGCCGTTGAATGTGATTGATTGGTGGAGGGGGAGTAAAAACTTTACTATTCTGTTTGGGAACCGCCTATAATGTATTTAGCATGGAAGATATTGAGAACTCTTAGTGGTTACGTTGACAACGAAAGCACACCACCCAAAATTTTGATTCATCTCTTTTTTAAAAGATCGAGCACTAGTACCTCTGCAAATCAATGCTTCCCTCTGCGATGAACTCTTCCCAGTCCTTTATCCTATCTTGCAAGTTATAGACACATATTACGAGTTATGATCTGCATCCCCCAGGGTGACAATAACTGGGATTCTTTCCGGTGATTATCGTAGTTTGAGGAGTTCATGTATTCACTAAGTGTTAATGCTTTGGTCCGGTTCTCTATTTAAAGGAGGCCTTAATATCCCTTAGTTTCCATTAGGACCCCGCTGCCACGAGAGGGTAGGACAAAAGATGTCATGCAAGTCCTTTTTCATAAGCACGTATGACTATATATGGAATACATGCCTATATTACATTGATGAATTGGAGCTAGTTCTGTATCACCCTATGTTATGAACGTTGCATGATGAATGCCATCCGACATAATTATCCATCACTGATCCATTGCCGATGAGCTTTCCACATATTGGTCTTTGCTAAGTTACTTTTCCGTTGCTACTGTTACGATCACTACAAAACTGGTACTATTACGTTTGTCACCGTTACTGTTACTTCCATACTACTTCGCTACTAAATACTTTGCTGCAGATATTAAGTCTTTCAGGTGTGGTTGAATTGACAACTGAGCTGCCAATACTCGAGAATATTCTTTGGCTTCCCTTGTGTCGAATCAATAAATTTTGGTTGAATAATCTACCCTCGAAAACTATTGCGATCCCCTATACTTGTGGGTTATCAATTATCTAATTAAATGTCGTGATGAAATCTCATTACATTAGGTAAATCCATTGCATCATTATATATAATCTAGCGCATTTACGACAATCAGATGCCATGAGGACTAGCGTGCGGCTCGCTCTGGTTTAAAAGATCCACCTCGTAGAAGAGCCAAATTGACCACCCCATCTTCTTTGAGTATGGACACGTAAGTACGAAGAGGCCACATCTCCCGTTGTACCACATCTCCTCGTCATTAGCCTATATCAATATGCGTGTCGTGAGGCTGGAAAGTTATTTGTTTGCTATCTTATTCCTCCTATCCAGCTCCAGCACCGAGACCTGTCCCCAAGTGTGTTCAACGTCGTTAATCTAGTTGAACATCGCCTCTTTGAGTCACCCTGCACATTGCTTCTCAAGCGTCAACATTATCATATGCTCATTGTCTTGCACCCTGACCCCTTTGCCCGAATATTCCGATCCTATTTATCTTTGAGTAGAATATAAACAAAATACAATTAATATTAACTACAAAGTGCACTTATTTACATGGAGAAACGAAATGTATATAACACCCATTATTTGATTCTATCAAACTGCACCATTAAGCAAAGGCCATATCCTTGAGCATTGTCTTCATTTTGGAATATTCTTTTTGTCTTCGTTGTCTAGACTCTAGAGTCCATGATAACTTATTACCAAACTGATGAATTTTTGGCTGGAGCTCGCCGGTGATAGTTCGTGACCTCCTTTAGTATGGATATGGCCACTAACAACCGAGTACATGCTTATGCTTGGTTTGTTTTTGGATTGTAAGCGGAGTGCTTTTTCGTCCGCCTCTAACAACCCTGTTGTTAGAGTTGTCATAGCCTAACAGAAAAACCTTTGACAGTAAAACTGTATCCTCCATCGACAGGCAGATCCAAAGAGAAAGAGGAAACCAAGAATAATCGATAAAATCTTGCTATTAAAAGTTATTGGTCTTGTAAGAAATTATCAAAAATCTCACTTGTCAACATACAAATCATGATATTATTTGTTAAGATGTGCAACGCCAAAGTTATAAAAATCTCATGTGTCACCACACAAAACATTCATGTCTAAACATTTTGGTACCAATTTCAGTTCACTACCAATTTACAAAAGAACAAAAATTGTATCATTTTGATTGGCAATTTAAATCAGTATCCAGTTTACCATATACCCAATAAATTCATAATTTGTAGTGTAAAGGAGTTATTTACGAAAAGAGTCTTCTTTACCACAAAACCCATCCTCTCTACCACTATGAATATTTTTATGAAGTTTTCCTATTTTTCCTTTGTTACTCAAGTAGCCATTCGGTGGTCAAATATAGTAAGGACAAATTTTTGTCTAAAGATGGTAAGAAAAATTAACAAAAGTTCCTGTGATCCAATCGAGCACAAACCATATTCAGTATTATCTAAATATACAACTTTAGAGAGAGAGAGAGAGAGAAAGAAAGACAGAGAGAAAGCAAGAGAGAGGTATATATATATGTATACACACACACACTATTCTGATCTTGGGATGAGAATAACTATTTTGATCTCGGGCTAACTCGTCCCAGTAGTAGCACTTAAACTTCCCCGAGTGCTAGGTGGAACTTCCGCTAAGAGTCTCCAAATGGGGCTTGTGATATACTCTTTCAAAGCTATGGACACCTTAGTAACAGCGTAGATTGATTTTTTGTCAAAATGTTCACATTTCAAGAGCACTTTTGAAAACTGTTTTTGTACATACAAAAAAACGTCAATCGTATTTTCGATCCTATTTCTAAACCTTTTGTCGGAATGAGGCAAATGAGATGGTGTTGGATTGCTGCTGCAAATCTGCTCATTTTGTGCGTTGAAAGTTTTCCAAAGTCCCTACAATTAAAGAGGAATTTCAAAAATTGCAGAACTGGAATTAAACAACCGGGTTTGTATTTCAGGGTTAGTTTAAAAACGGCTGGTCTGATCGAGCAAATGATATGGCGTTCGAAAGCTTATGAAATGTGCATCTTTTCATATAAGAGGTTTCTTCTAACAATTAACGGTTTAAAAGTAATTTTGAAAACGGCATAAGTTGTACCGAGTTTTGATTTTCGCTTGAAATACAGTGTAATAGTTGAACTTTCCGCTTTTTTCATGTTAAAATTCTGTCACGTATTTTCGTTTGTAATTTCTCACCCAATCGTAGGTGTTACACAAATGATATTCCTTTTGTACAAATGTCTCTCATGATAATTTTTTTAATTTTCTCCAACCGAGAACTTGAACTTATAGCAACAACAAATTTGGGCCTTACATTTTTATTCATTTTTCTCACATTAAACACACACCATGTACTACATGAACTTTGTCTGTTTTTATAATTTGAATTTTTTTATTTTGTTTTTGAAATCGAATTGCTCCCAAATGATCACTGAACTTCTTTTGTGGATGGAGAGAATTATTTTAAAATACCAAAACAACATCCTTTTGTGCTTTTTGGATGTGAAAATACAAGGTGAACCTCTCTCGCAAGGATTTTTCGACTTCCCCGGACAGAGGAGGTGAACTTATTTCAACAAACCTTTTTAGTTTTTAGTTTTTCTTCTTTCATTCTCATCCGAAACACATTCTGTGTCGGAGTATCTGAGGTTTTAGTAAACATTGAACGACTCCGTAATTTTAATTTGAACTTCTAGGTTTGTTTAAGAAACGGGGGAATCCATTTTCTAATTAAATTTTCTAAACTATTTTTGTTATTTTACTTTGTCCTTCCATTGTGGATATTTTGATGGTGTGTTCCATTTTATTCGAACTTGTTGCAATGAACATTTTTAGGTTTCATTTTATTACTTTTTCCGCATCCGAACTTGTGGTGTTGGCACACACAGGTGCACATAAAATACATTTTTTCACCAATGGCCAGTAACTCTGGCGTACAACTTAGTAGAACTTTACCGTGACCGACGCATAGCCCTAGTACATGGTGTAATTCTTGTTTTCTCATGAATTAATATCATTCAACTGACACAACACACACACAACACAAGTCAAGGAAGTTCTTCACGCATAAAAACCGACATCTCAATTACATTTTCTTGATTCGTACAGAACAAAGAATTCTTTACACAATATGTTGCACTAACTTCTACCAAGTCAGTATCTATACATGGTAACATTGAGGACTGATTTACAACCATGTCACCCCAATACCAATCAGAAGATCAAACAATGGAGGAAAACACACTTTTTTGTTTAAGGCATATACAGAAACAAGTTGTGGGCACTACTAGTAGATGGAGAGGGAAGCTCAAAATCTCACAAAACTTGAACCTGCACATCATGTGAATAGAAAAGAATACATCACCTCCATCGAGAGCAAAATGGGTAGGTGAGGACTTTATATGCACACACGGGAAGAGCATCAACTCCCCTATACGGTGAAACGTTTTTGTATAGTTATTATTTTTGATATACCTGAACCTCTGCAACCGATTTACATGAACTTCTGATGTTAAGAGAGAGAGAGAGAGAGAGAGAGAGAGATAGAACACTTACCACTGAGTAGGATACGTGCAACGCTGCACAGGTCTTCAAGCCGGACCAGGTTCAGGGACGCATCATGAAGACCAGCAGCGGCATGTAGCAGCAGACGACATGATACTGGGGAAACGCGCAATGTGCATACTCCAGTGCAGAGGTCGAACCGGTAGCTGGGGCAGCACGCAGAAGCTGGCACAGAGAGTTTTGGTCAGGGCGGCACTTGGATTCCTATTGCTACACGCATCCATTTGAGATCCATGGCTACCAAAGGGCGCATGCATGAGGGGAGGGCCGTGGTGAAAGTGCGTAACTGAAATGCATCCACACAAAATGCATTTTACCTTTTCTCTAGAAAACAATTTAGACAATTTCAGTTCTGGTGTACGTAAAATAGTAATGCATAGGATTTGCTATTGTTATGTGTTCTATTGTTTTCAGAATTTTTAGTGCTTCGATTTGTTGATGCCAAAGCAATATCCAACATCTATCAAGGTTGGTAGATTCCTTTCCCGGTACATTCAATTGAGATTTATGTACAGAGAACTAAATATGTCGGGATTCAGTATGTTAGAGGACGTTCGTTGTGTACCTTGCGTTTTCCATGCTCTTTTATCAAATACAGAACACACATGAAGTTTCTATGCTCTTTTATCACTTGGACATTTGTTACATTTCATTTTTTAAAAATAGCACATAAATTGTTTCAAAGTATTTTATAAAAAATATCATGTCATCCACAATGTTTTTAACTCACCTAGTAGTAGAACTTGAATTATTCAAAGACATGATTTTTGTTTGAACTTGAACCTAAAGTGGAGAACACACATGAAAAATACTCATGCAATCCAAGCTATATCAATTAGCAGGAACAAGGGCTAAGCTAGAAGGGAAAACGAACACACAAAACTAGTACTAGTGCACTGATACATTTTAGCAAACATTTTGCATGCACACAACAAGAACAAGATAAGTGAAGATTGAAGAAGCATATTGGACGCACGATGGGTAGGAACTTGTGTGGTGCAGCAGCCGCAATCGGTGGACGGTTTGGGGACGAAAGAGCTCGTTGGAGCAGCACCACCTCCATGCACGTGAAATTGGGGCCGATTGGAGATGCGTTTTGGAAGAGTTTACTGGCTGGTGTGGCACTAAGTGGACTGCAGCAACCCACATGTCTTTGTTGATGCCAACGTGAGGGAGGAGATGAGGTGCAAGATGAGCCAGGGGCATCAGCCAGGAGACGGAGGAGCGGAATGAATCCACCAAGGCGGTGATGCATCGGGCGGTGGGTGGCGGTGGTCGGCGACCGGATCCACGGTGGGATATGGAATGCGTTGTAGCTATCTACTGGTGAAGGTCGGGGAAACCAGGGCAGCGTGGGGACGTAGTGGGTTTCATTTGCGGCCTGGATCGAGGCATCGTGCGACATGGCGGTGGGACGGCAAGTAGATTAGGCTGCCTTATCCGGCGAACGGTGGGGCGGCTGGTCGTTTAGGGCGCCATGTCCTGCGGAAGGTGGAGGTGACGATGTTGGTTTGGCTCCGTCTTTGGTGGAAGGTTTGGCGATGAGGCAGTTGGGCACCGTCGCCAGTGAGTCAAGGGTGCGCGGGAGCCAGTGACCGTGGCGGAAGACGACTAGGGGTAGCGGGGTTTGCTTTGTGGGGAAGGTGGGTGTTGGACTTTCTTATTCTTTTCTTCAAGTTCGGGAGCTTCTTCGCGCTGGATCAGAATAACTACCCAATATATATATATACATATATATATATATATATATATATATATATATATATATGTATATATTGGGTAGTTATATATGTATATATATATGGACAGAGATAGATAGAGATAGATAGATAGAGAGAGAGATAGATAGACACATAGATAGATAGATAGAGAGGGAGAGGGAGAGGGAGAGAGAGGGAAAGTGAGTGAGAGAGGGAGATGGAGAGAGAGAGCTAGCCATAGGCATGGATCCGTAGGTCCTGAGGAGAACAACTCACACGTCATCATGGAGATAGTAATGTTGATGAAGATGGCATTTGTGATGCATCCCTCTCCAACAGAATTTCGGAGAACGCCTCCAGATGGGATTGCGGAAAAACAAAGGCTTGCGGCGGTGATAAAATTGTTTCAGATATTGCTCTGGTAGTTTCGTGATTTTAGAGAATATATAGACGCGCAATTTGACCAGCCAGAGCCACAAGGTGCCCACAAGCTCACTCTGCGTGCTTACACCCCTCAGGGCGTGCCGTGACTCTCGAATGTTGTATGGTGCCACCCCAAAGCTTCCAGGATCTCTTGTGATCCAGAAAAATGACCATAAAATTTTATCGTGTTTGGACTCTATATTGTATGATTTTTCTACAAAACATAGAAATACACAAAAACAAAAAGAAATTGGCACTAGGCATCGAGTTAATAGATTAGTCCATAAAAAAAATAAAAAAATGCATATAAAGCGACTTATAAAGGTTAGTCTCCAGCATGAAACAATCAAAATTTATAGATATGTTGGAGACGTATCACAAAGCGGCATCTTGGTCAAACAAAGCATGGTGAGGAGGTTAATGTCCCACGACGAGCAGTCCCCTATGCCTTGAGCTGCTCTACCGGCAGACAAGTCCGCTAGGGTTAGTGGCAAGAGGTGGAGGGGGAGGGGAGCTACAAATCTACTTGGTTGAGGAGATAAATCGGGCAACGAGGACGTCATATATGTGCAGTCCCGCTAGAGACGTTGCAAAGGAGGCGGAAGTTCGTCGGAATAGGACGGCGGGCGAGGTAAAGAAAAAGTGGATTGGCATAGCAGAGCGGAGTGATGGGAGATGTGAGTAAGAGGGCCAAAATAGCCATTTTCCGTAAAGGACTGGGCTAGTGGTGTACACCGTCACTCGCCCCTACCAGCACACCCTAACTCCATCAACGAGCCCCAACGACGCCACCCACGTGGCCATGGTTTCCCACCCGCACCTGAGACACACGCTCTGCCCATAAAAGTCACGCCTCCCATCACTAGAGCTGCCACCCTACAAGCACACATCCGCAAGACCTGCACGAAGGCCCCGACTTTGGATCAACCAATTTCCCTTGACCGATATAGCCACCCACAGATGCTCCGCTGGTAGTGCTGCGCCAACCCACCCTGGAGGAGAAATGGGGGAGAAAGCGAAGCAGATGAATCTGGATCGTCACCGCGCCGGCGACAGGTGTCGCGACTGTGTCGAGGCCACCTATCCTCTAAACGAGCTCCATGGCGAGAATGAAGGAAAACAGGGGGGAGGGAGGAGCACCCTTGTGTCGCCCCACCGTGGTAGGTGTCACAACTCTCCGCGAGGCCATTCGAAAACGTGTGCCCACAGACAAAGGAGACCAGATAGACCTACCACTGTAACTGAGGTAGCTCACCAGGGTGTCCCTCCTACACCAAGCATCGCCATCCAACCGCAAGGGCTTGACTGAACGTGATCGTCCACATCCACCGCTACTGCGCCGCCCACACACCATGGCGCCATGGCGAGAGAAGCTGCCCGTGACCCGCAACGCCAGAAGCTGATCCATATGCACGGAGTCGTTGCCGCTGTCACTACCAGCCGGCCTGACTACCAACAAGCTGCCCGTCGCACCACCGCCATGCCCCATTGCCGGCCTGCGCCAGAGCTCCGATGTGCTGCCATGCCCGACCACCAACACTGCATCCCGGATGTGAGGGCCGGCCCGTGATACGTCTAAAACGTCTCCATAATTTTTGATTGTTCCATGGTGATATATTATCATTTTAGAATACTTTTGGGGTATTTATTTACCAATTTATATTATTTTTGAGCACTAACCAATTGACCCAGTGCCGAGTGCGAGTTGTTGTTTTCTGCGTGTTTTTTACTTTTCAGGTTTTCCATACCAAACGAAGCCCAATTGACCTGAAACTTTTTGGTTATTTTTTTTGGGAACAAAAAAAGACTGAGGAGTATCGAAAGAATGCTATAGGCCGCATGAGGGGCCCACAAGACAACAGGGGGCGACCTGATGGCTTGTGCCTCCCTCGTGGCCCTCCTCACTCCATTCTTTAGCTTATAAATTCTCTTATACCCTAATAACACCAGAAGCAGTATCGAAACACTTTTTTACGCTGTCGCAAGTCTCTATTCCAATGGGAGACCATCTAGAGCTCCGTTCCGGCACCCTGCCAGAGGGGGATCGATCGGGGAGGGCCTGTTCATCAACCTTTCTGCCCTCACGATGATGTATGAGTAGTTTACCATAGACCTGCAGGTCCATAGCCAATACCTAAATGGCAATATCTCTATTTTTGATCTTTAATATGATGATCATCGCATCTTCGCTTTGTTCCATATCATATAATTCCTTTTGTGCGTTGTGTTTGTTTGGATCGGATGAATTGTGGGTTTATGTTCAGATTTTTCATGATAAATATTTGAGTCTCCTCTGAATACTTATATGATTCTTATGTGCATGATTATGATAGTTTCGTAATTTTCTCCGATCTATTGAAATAGTTTGGCCAACTAGATCGATATTTCTTCGGTGAGAGAGGTGCATTGTGTTAGGATAAACTAGGCGAATTTCTATATCCCGGTGATAGAAGGGGACAAGATGCCTATTTGTGTTGCTGCTACTAAGGATAAAATGACAGGGTTTATTCAAATGGCTTGAGTTACTTTTGTCTACATCATGTCATTTTTCTCCGTGCATTGCTTTATTTTACTTAATACTCTAGATGCATGTTGGATAGCGATCGATGGGTGGAGTAATAGTAATAGGTGCATCCAGGAGTCGTCCTCTTTGGTTAGACAAATGATGCCTATATACACATAATCATTGCCGTGAATATCACATAACTATCCACTTTTCAGTCAATTGCCCAACAGTAATTTGTTTGCCCACTGTAGCTATACGAGAGATCCCATTAGGGAAAACTATGGCCCCCGGGTTTATTCAAAACATATTGATAAAACCTTCAATACATTGCTTCCATTTACTTGTTTTTATTTATCTTTATATCTACAATTATCTACACACCTCACTTGCTCGCAAATAAAAATACAAGAGGATTGACAACCCTCTTGCCCGCGTTGCGTGCAAGATGTTTGTTCTTTTGTGTGCAGCCGCTGAAGACGGTTGTGGTTGATATTCCTATTGGTTCAACGAACCTTGGTTTCATATCTGAGGGAAATACTTACCCACATTGTGTTGTGATAACCCGTTCCTCTTCATTAAAAACCAATGTAGATCACAAGTATCAGCCTGCACCACACCCCCAAGCGAGGATACGAAGGGGCATGCTGCCTCCGAAGACGTAAGAGCTTCACCGATGCGCACTCCCTTGCAGCGACGGGGGGAGGGGAGGGGAGGGGAGGCGGTGGATCTAGGGTTTCCTCCCGGGGGCGCCCGCGGGAGCCCCTCCGGAGGGAGGAGGAAGGTGTCCACTTTATCTAGTCGGGGCCACTTACTTGATTATGGAGGATTTTTAGTCTCATCCAAGGTTTCCCAATGGTACCTAACTTTGTAAGAGTCCGAGTGTATTAGATTCAATGTAACAGTTTCTTATCTTCCAATTTTATTGTAAACCATGGTTGTATAGTACCAATAGTGGTTATTCTAAAAATAAATCAATGAATTAAACCCAACGTAATTTAGGTCTGGCTCCCCTTCTTCTTCGTATCATTGCCTAGCTCTGCGGCATCGTGGCATCAAGCACCAACCTCCCAACAAGAACCCCTGCGACTCAAGATTAGGATTGGGGGTGTGTCATACTCAAGTTATACTTTTTTGGTTTCATATTAGATGACCTCCCAAGCTCTGATTACCATGAGTCCCTATGACAAGCTTTGCAATGGTATGATTATTGATATTATCTCATCGGTGATGAGATTAGCTCTCAGATTGAAAAGGTTGTCAATTCCTCATTTGACAACCTTCTTGATCACTCATACATGTCTTCAACAAATGTTGTATGCAGGTTACCGACCGAGGTGGGCGAGAAGGGCCAGTATACATGGCTGGCCATCCTCTGCCTGGATAAATAGGACTCAGATGATTGGGATACTCTCATGTCATATTCTATACCTCCTTTCAAGTTCGATAGTCCCCCTTTGGCATTAGCAGTCGCAACTATAGGAAGCAAAGCCAATGGAGCCACAAAACCCCAGGAGGACGATGCCAAGTTGTGAGGATAATGTATTGGACAATTTCAATTTCCCAAATTGACCTATGCACCTATGTTAGTAAGGAGGACCCGCTACCATGGCTGACTTGCTACACCGAATACTTTTGTGGCCATGCAACTCCATAAATGGACATGACATGGATATTGACACTTCACTTCATAGGAGTGGCAAGCAAGTGGTATCACCACATAAAGCACAAGCAGGGACAACCCTCATGAGCTATGTTCATTGTCACAATAACAATCAATACCTATTTTGTTCTCCAATTAAGAAGAAACTAGTTTAGTGAGCTCATCTTGTTACGTCGCACATGCACGACGGAGGCATATTAGGAGAAATTCCTCACTATCCTATAACACTCCAAGAAGCTACCAATTGCTCGTGATTATGAAAATATTCATGAATTCAATGAGTATTGCAATATGTGAAATTCCAAAAATCAATCTAAATATGTCTAATTTGTTTGGGATTGCACACAACAAAAGGATCTAGCTCCTTTGAAAGTTCAATAATGCTTACTTATGTCACAACTAGAGAATGGCCTATTGTGTTGTAAAACATCTCCTTTGATGTTTTTGTTATGGCACATATGGGTTGATTAGGTATTACGAGTTTACGAATTGATTATAGTAAGGTTTTAGCCACGTAGAAGGTTTCCCTGCTATATCCAAGTATGTAAAGAGTCTAAGTCTATTGGGAGACATATTAAAGTATATTACCCCCAATCATTATAAAACATTCTTATCTAATGCGAGGGATGGTTATTACAAATGTCAAGCAATGAAATAAACCCAAATAAATCTATGTGCTAGTCCTCTTCTTATTTGTATCCATGCTCAACTCTAGGCTATAAGCCTCGACCTCCCATCGAGCACGCAAATAAATTGAGACCGGGTTGGGAGTTGTCTCATCCTCAAGTTATACCAGGTTTGAATACCCAACTAAAAAGATTGAACTAAATGTAATAGACTAGCATAGATGAACTGCTGAAATATGATATGCCATCATGCGCACTGCGGCAACAACCTTCCCGTGTAGTGCTATTGCCAAAATCATTGATGCACAAGTCCTCCTTTTATCGAAGAACCAATCATGTTGCTTCACATAGTTGACTATTTGAAGGAAGAAATTCGAAGGCATCCTAAACATGCATCGAAAGTATCACTCTGGATACACAACATTTGGAACAAAATAGTTGAGCATCAATCTATTGTGCCCATCTTGCCTTATCCTACAAATCACCTCTTGGACGAAAGTGGAACCACCATGATTAGAACACCTTTTCTTGTGCGTCCTTGAGATCAAAGCGATGTCCTCCTCTTTGGTCATGTAATATTCCTCTTCGAACGACGAATCATTTGCTTCCTATTAACTAGGAAGGTGTAGGGCCCCCAACTATAAGGGACGGTAGCAAGAAAAATTACCTTGAAGTGACCTCAAATGTTTATCGAACCAACACGAGGTGAGTAGCACAACCAATGATCACTAACTTCACACACAGATACAAAATATCCTTGGGCCCCAACATGACAAGTGAGATTTTAGTCCCACTAGCTTGCTAGTAACAAAGGATTAAACGCAACATAATAAGACTTAGATTTCATGGAAAGTTACATGAATGTAAAAGCAAGGAACTAAAGGGTGTTGGTTGATACTAAACTTTTTATAGGAAGAAAATCGACTGGTCCATAGGTTCAACCGTGGTTTCTCACCAAATTATGATTGATCATTAGTTAAATTGCAACATTTATAACTAGGACTATCCACCGTATAATCAACATATGAATATCATGTGCAAATATCTATAGACCATTACCCAACTACATCTGTAGCTAATACTCCCCCTAGGACTGCTATCCCACATGAATCTTAAAGTATTAAGTAAAAATAGAGTATTGCAATAAGCATGATGACATGTAGTAGATGCTATATTGTCATCACCCTGCTTTCAAATAAGAACTACACAACCATCTTTGTATCCCTAGTTTGAATAATAAAAAATACAATTCGTTTCCACTTCTATCACTTTGATGGATTACTTGCAAGGTTGAACCCAACTATCAGACACAACTCCCTCTTGAAGATCAAACCCCATACTTGTCCAAAGAAAGAAGAAAATATTGACAATACATGAATAAGAATTATGAAACCAAGAAATTAAATAGATCTAAAAAAGATTGTGATGCCCCCATTTTGATTGTACACTAATCATACACGCAAATGTGTACGACCAAGATTAGGGACTCATAGGAAGATATCATAGAACAACTCTAGACACAAATTAAAGTCATACAATCTTCATATTACAAGCCAGGGGCCTCGAGGGCTCGAATACATAAGCTGGAATACATACGAGTCAGTGGAAGCAAATATTATCTGCGTACAGACAAAAGTAAACAAGTTTTCCCTTAATAAGGCTAACAAAAACATAAACAATGGATCAAAAAGGAAAGACCTACTACCTGGGAGCCTCCTAAATACTCAACAACCTCCATGTAGTAGTACGCTCCATCGAGATAGTAGTAGTCGTCAGCGGGATCAGTCATCTCCTAGACACCGTCGTTTGGTCTCACCAATCGTATCGAGACGGTAAAAAGGGGAGCAAAACCACGGTGAGTACTCATCCAAGGTACTCGCAGAACTATGATAATTATAGATTAGTATCCAAGGAATGGGGCTATAACTTTGGACTGACTGTAGAAATGACAGAATAGAGAGAAGGCCTAGTCCTATCGAAGACTAGCATGTCTAGTGTCTTGTAGAATTAGAAGAGTATAGATCAGTAACACATATGTAATAATTATGTTGCAAAATTTTTATTAAGTATGCCCAGAGATCCTTATTTGACTCTGTGCAAGAAAGAAATCCCGAAGCCAAGATTTCAATTTAAGTCACATTTCTAGTTGTATTAGACCGGGATACAACTCGAAGTCGTCCTGTTACTGTGGACACAACTATCCGAATAGTTTAATCATCCGTGCAGGGGTGCACCACATTTCCCAACATTCTTGATAACCTCTAGCCGGACATACCTTCCTGGGTTGTGACTAGCCTTGGCAGATCAACACGTTGTAGCCTGAACTAGGCTCAATTGAGAGGCCAGCCTGCCGGACTAAACCATATGCATGCAGGAATCTTGGGCCCATTGATGACCCACAAGTATAGGGGATCAATCGTAGTCCTTACAATAAGTAAGAGCGTCGAACCCAATGAAGAGCAGAAGGAAATGATAAGCAGTTTTGAGCGAGGTATCCTTTGCAAGTGCTGTAAGTAAAAGTGATAAATAGTTTTGTAACAAGGTAATTTGTAACAAGTGACATGTACCAATAGTAGCAAAGGTGCAACAAGGTATCCCTATACTTTTTATAGCAAAGGACAGACCTGAAAGTTCTCTTATCTAAAGCAAGCGCTCCGGAGGACACATGGGAATTTCTATCTAGTCATGTTCATCATATTAAGTTGATTCACGTTTGCTACTTTGATGATTTGATATGTGGGTGGACCGGCGCTAAGGTGATGTTCTTACTTGAAATAACAACCACTTATGATTAACCCCTCTCAAAAGCATCCATAACTATGAAATAAGAATTAAGATAAATCTAACCATATCATCAAACATGTGGATCCAAATCAGCCCCTTATGAAGCAATGCATAAACTGGGGTTTAAGCTTCTATCACTCTCGCAACCCATCATCTACTTGTTACCTTCAGGCCCATAACATGGTGAAGTGTCATGTAGTCGATGTTCACATGACACCACTAAAGGAAGTAACAACATACACATCGTCAAAATATCGAACGAATGCCAACTTTATATGATTACTTATAACCAGACTTTTCCCATGTCCTCAGGAACAATAGTAACTACTAAGACCTCATCAACATGTTCAACATGAGAGGTGTAAAAATATGATTAAGGATCTAGACATTGTGTCCTTCACCAAGTAATCCAACTAGCATCAACTACAAGATGTAATTAACACAACTAGCAACTCAGAGTTACCAATATGAGATTTTGAGACAAAGATTGAATAAACAATATGAACAAGGGTTGGAGATGATATGGTGGTGGTGAAGATGTTGATGGAGATTGGTCCTACCAGAAAGGAGGAAGCGTTGGTGATGATGATGGCTTCGATTTCCCCCTCACGAAGAGTAATTCCTCCGGCAGAATCGCAATGCCGGAGAGCAAAAGGGCCTCTTCCCAGGTTTGTGCCTCGAGATGACTTCACTTCATCCCGAAAGTTATGTCTTGATTTTTTAGGGTAGAACACACCATATAGGAGAAGAGTGCCGTCAAAGGACCAACAGGGGCACCACAAGCCATCAGGGTGCGACCTGGGTGGGGGCAACCTGTTGGTTTGTGCCCAGGTGGCTGCCCCTCCACGGTGTATTTTTGGCCCAATACTTTTTATGTATTCCAAAATAAATTATCCGTGAAGTTTTAGGTCATTTGGAGCAACTTGTTTTTTCCGCCTTTTTCTTGGTTTCTTGGTCCAGAATTCCAGTTTTCAGATAGGTCCCTCTTCGAAATGTACCTTGCATATTCAAAGAGAGAAGACATAAGAATTACATAATAACAAGGAATGATGGACAATAATGAGACACATATTAATAAAGATTCATGATACAAAATGGATGTATCAACTCCCCTAAGCTTAGACCTAGCTTGTCCTCAAGCGAAAGCCGAGTTCGAGAATAATGGCCACATGATTTGAGAGGGAGAAGTCGATCAAAATAAAATACGGACATGAGAGCATCATGAATATTAGCATAGCAGCCACTATTTTATCATATATCTTCTGATAAAAAAGTAACAATCCATTCACAAATATTGGAGTATGAAGCATAAATTTTATTGACAATCAACAAACTATGTTCTCAGTCATTGGGACAATCATATTTAAACATATTTCATAGGAGAGTATATGTAAGAGCTTTATTATTGGCAAATTCTCATACTCAACTATCATTTATTCATCTAAGATTGCTCATACTCAAGTCATATTTTTAGAGCTCATGTTTTCATTGGACACATTGGAAGATAGGGGCTTAAATGATTCACCACCCAACTCACTTACCTCAAGGATAATGTCAAGAATAACAAATCATGATAATCTACGTTCACTTGGATATATAAATCAGAATCTTTCCTCAACACATGATGCTTGCCACTATAGAATTAATAGGTAGAAGGAAGAATGAATTTAGAGACTCACACATAAGAGTGAATGATACGTCTCCAATGTATCTATAATGTTTGATTGTTCCATGCCGTTATATTATCATTCTTGGATGTTTTATAATCATTTTATAGCAACTTTATATAATTATTTGGGACTAACCTATTGACATAGTGCCCAGTCCAAGTTGTTTTTTGCTTATTCTTTACTTCACACAAAACGATATCAAATGGAGTCTAAATGTCAAGAAATTTATTGAAGATTTTTTTTTCTGCCGAGAGGACATCCATAGTGTCAACAAAGCACACGAGGGGAGGCCCGTGGGGCCCACTAGCCATCAGGGTGCACCTACCCGCCTAGCACACCCCGGTGGGTGGTGGGCACCTCGTGGCCCATCTGAATGTTGGACCGACGCCAAAAATACTATAAATACAGAAACCCCCAGAAATAACGCTACATCAGAAGTTCCGCTGTAGCAAGCCTCTGTATCCATGGAAACACAATCGGGAGCCCGTTACGGCACCCTGCCGGAGGGGGAATCATCACCGGAGGCCATCTTCATCATTCCGGCTGCCACCGTGATGAGGAGGGAGTAGTCCACCCTCGGGGCTGAGGGTTTGTACCAGTAGCTATGTGTTTAATCTCTGTCCGTCTCTCTCTCTCTCGTTCTTGATTTGGCACGATCTTGATGCATCGCGAGCTCTGTTAATATAGTTGGATCATATGGTGTTTTCCCTTCTCTATCTTATTGTGATGAATTGAGTTTTCCCTTTGAGATTTCATTATTATTAGATTGAATACTTTTATGGATTTGAGGACACTTGACATATCTCATGCTATGAATACCCATGCGGGCAATGTGGTTTTATATTGATTCACTTGATCTATGTTTTGGCACATAACTCGTGGATTCCCGATGTGACATTGGGGTAATCTATGCGTAGGGGTTGATGCATGTTTTGGTCCGTGTTTCTCCGGTAGAAATCTTGGGGCACTCTTTGAGGTTCTTTGTGTTGAATTGAGTATTATGAATGTGAAATTGTTTGATGCATATCATATAATCAACTCAGGGATACTCGCGGTGACATTTGAGTATCTACTCGACCTTGGAGTTATTTTAGTACAAACTCTAGGGCTGTTTGTGACACTTATAGGGATAGCTCAAAAGATTGATCGGAAAGAATAACTTTGAGGTGGTTTCGTACCCAACAAACAATTTCTTCTTACTTTCTCTGCTAGATAAGAACTTTGGAGTGATTCTTCATCGCATGTGGAAGGATGGTTATATGATCCAATTACATTAGCATTGTTGAGAGACTGCACTATTGAAAGTACGGACCCTAGGCCTTGTTTTTAAGCATTGTAATACCGTTTGTGCTCACTTTCGTTACTTTCTACCTTGCTGTTTTTATTTATTCAGATTATAAAAATATATTTATACCATTCATATTACACTTGTATCACCATCTCTTCGCCGAACTAGTGCATCTATAGAATTTACCATCGTGTTGGGTATATTGGGGACACACGAGACTCTTTGTTATTTGGTTGCACGGTTGTTTGAGAGAGACCATCTTCATCCTATGCCTCCCACGGATTGAGAAACATTAGGGCATCCACATGAGGGAATTTTTCTACTGTCCTACAAAACTCTGCGCTTGGAGGCCCAACACGAGTCTACAAGAACAAGTTGTGTAGTAGACATCAAAGTCTTTTCCGGCTTCGTTTTTGGGGAAGTGAGTGCTTGAAGGTATATCTTTAGATCTTGCAAATGAATCTTTTAGTTTCTCGTTTTATCACTAGTTTGGTTTTATCAAAAATAAACTAAAAAATGGAATTAAGGGTGCCCCATATTATTCGTCTTATCATCTCTTTCTTGAAACAGATAGAAAGGGAAATTGTGCTCAATTTATAGAAGAGGATTTCAATAAAATGTTTAGCGTAAAATGCTTGAATGATGAGCATGATTTCAATGTTGTTAGTATGAATTCCATGAATATCCAAAATTCTAATGATTATTGCACTAGTCATGACAATTTTTTTTATTATAAGCATGTCAAGTTTTGTGGAGTGATAATATTTTGTGAAGACATGCCTTATAGGGATGATAGATTTTGTAAGAAGCATAAGCATGACAGAAAGAATTTTTTCTCAAAGTGATAGATGAATTTGCTACAAAATTATGTTCTCTTTATCCTATTACTTGTGAACTTTGCAATAAAGTTGGTCACCTTAATTTCCAAATTTATGATTTTTCATGATCGAATCGTGTCCAAATATTGTAATAACTTGATCACCCTTGAACTTTATGAGGAACTTTATTTATTTTTGCGTGTGAAGAATTTTGATTATAAAAATGGTTGGTTTGAAGCATTCATATTAACAGACCATCCTGAAACTAATTTGAAAGAAATATATATGTTTTGCATGGTAAATTGCAATGAAAATGCTTATATTGCCAACTATAGAAAGACGGGAAAATCAATAGAATATAAAAGGAATACTAATGAAAGGGTAAAGATTTCTACTTTCCCTCCTAATTTCTCTCATCGTGAAATAGTTGACGAGGAGGAGGTCCCTATATAACCAATCTCATCAATAAGAAGCTCGGAAAAATTAGTTAAACCCACACATGATGTGGTGAAGAAGAAGAAAATAATAAATAGTAGAGGTAAAAAGGTATCCCTCCCAAATGATGTTGCTCCTATTATTGTTGTGCCTCATGAGGACGAATCAAAAACAATTGTGGAAGATGATACACTTGATGATGATTTTGTTATGCCTATTTATTGTTGTGAGGATTATGATTGGGAATATAATGATAACTCTTATAATCTTGAAAATCGTTTTGGCACCAACTTGGGAAGTTATTATGATACTAATTGTTATACTATCAGTGCTATTCATACTATTAATGATGATAGTGATTATACTTATGATATGCCAAGCCACAAGCTTGGGGATGCTATGTTTTATGATAATGGCATGTTTGAGAATTGATTTTCTACAATTAATGTTTGTATCAAGCTTGGGGATACTATGCTTAATGAAGATGATCTTTTCGGTCACCCTACTTTGAATGATCAAATTTGTTATGATGATTGCATGCCTCCTATTTATGATGACGGATGATACCTATGTTATAAAAAGTAATGATAATTATTGTCATAACTTTGAATATCCTTTTACTAAACATTACACCTTTATTGTGGAAAGAATTTATAGTATTGTAGTTTCATATGATACTCCCACTTTTATGAATGAGAGTAAATTTGCTTATGTGGAGAGTAACTAAATTTATATGCTTATGCATCATCAAATGAGTGCTTTATGTGATATTTATATTGTTGAATTCATTCATGATACTACTGAAATTTATTATGAGATAGGCACATATGCTTTCACATATCTCAATAATATCAAGTTTCCTGTGTCTGTGTTGAGAATTTTGAAATTGCACTTGTTTTGCATTCCTATGCTAGTTGATTCTTGTTCCCATAAATTGTTGGCTTACAAAATCCCTATGCATAGGAACTGGGTTAGGCTTAGATGTGCTTGCCATGTGATTCATGATTCTCTCTTTATGTTTCAATTCATTACTTTTATGTGAGCATCATTGAAATCATCATGCCTAGCTAAAAATGCATTAAAGAAAATCGCTTGTTGGGAGACAACCCAACACTTATACCTACTATTTTTGTGTTTTCACATGATTAAGCTACTGTTGTAATCATGTTTTATTGTTTTTTGTTTCAATAAAGTGCCAAGTAAAGACTTTGGGATAGTGTGGATGATAGTTGATTCGATTCTGAGAAAAACAAAATCGTTTGCACCTAGTAACATAATTGTTTAAACTCACAAAAACGTGATTTTACTCTCTATGTGTTACATACAAATTATATATATATTTACCACGTTTTCCTAATTTTCTAGAATTTTTAGATTTGCACAAGTATGAGCATAATTCAGATCTTTACAGACTATTCTGTTTTTGATAGGTTGTGTTTGCAATGCGTAGTCTGCTTGTTTTCTAGTTTCTATGGCTTATATGGGTCAATATAAATTGTAGAAATGATACGGTACAATAGGCATTGTGTGAGAACAATTGTGGATCTTGTCTTTGACAGTACCCAAGAGAATGATTTGCTCTTTATCATACTAACCCATCTCATGAACTTTCGTTAAGTTTTGTGTGATTGAAGTTTTCAAGTTTTGGGCGAGATATCGATATGAGGAGAATAAGGAGTCACAAGAATCTAACCTTGGGGATTCCAAAGTCACCCCAAGCTAACATTCAAGGAAGATCGAAGCTACTAAGCTTGGGGATGCCCCGAAAGGCATCCCCTCTTTCGTCTCCAACATTATCGGTAACCTCACATGGAGCTATATTTTTCTCGTCACATGATATGTGTTTTGCTTGGAGCATAATTTAATTTTATTTGGATTTGTTTGCTGCCATTTAGGATAATGTTTTGTGTATTTTATTTCAATAAATGTGTCAAGTATAGGCTTTACCATGCTTAGTTTGCAAGTATAAGAGTTGTTGTTTCAAAATAAAAAGTTTGTCGCTATTGCAAAAATTCCTGAAAAAAAAAGAATGTGATAAAAGGTTGAATTATTTTGCAAAATAATATATGATAAATTATCTACAGTTTGGTTAATTTTTAGAATTATTTCAGTTAGACAAGTATGGATCCTTCTTCATCCTTTAGAGATTGTCCTGTTTAAACAGATTGTTGTTATGTTTCCATTGTTTGCATATGTTTGCTTGTTTAATGATTCTATTTGAGGATACGAGTATTAAAAATGCAGCGGAATTTATTATGCAATGTTAAACAATAATTTTGGTGATTTTCTAAAGTAGAGAATGATAAGATTATTTCATTGATTTATACTAACTTATCTCATAAGTTTTTCTTGAGTTCTGTGTGGATGAAGTTTTTGAGATTTAGGGAAGCCATGATATGAGAGGAACTAAGGAGACACAAGAGCTCAATATTGGGGATGCAAAAGGCATCCCAAGTTAATATTTCAATAATTCTCAAGCATCTAAGCTTTGGGATGCCCCGGTAGCCTTCCCATATTTCTTCATCAACAATTATCGATTAATTTTGGTTGAGCCAAAGTTTTTTGCTTCTTCACATGATATTTCCTATTCTTGAAATGTCATTTTACTTTGTCTTCCTAGTTGGTTGAATAAAATAATTAGATATGAAAGTTTTTAAATAAAGGAGAGTCCTCACATAGCTACCTATTTATAACTATTCGCTTGATCCTCACATATATCTTTTTGGAGTAGTTTGACGAACACTTTCATGTTTCCCTTATATTATTTCACGAGTTGATAATAGTGATGAAAATATGCACAATCTATGAAATTGTACCTAATATGATGAATATCCAAGAATTATATAATAAAAACTTTCATATATATCATTAGATATGATAAATTTGACTCCTTGCAATAGTTTTGCGATATGGAGATAATAATATATGAGTCATCCTGGTGAGTAATTGTGCTTTACTAAGAATTTTGGTGTTAAGGCTTGTGACTCCCTATGCATGTACATTAAGTCAATAGTTATTCTATGAAGTTACATACTACTTGTGTTGTATTATTCGGTGTTAGTTATGTTTAATGTTTTCTTATGATGGTTTTCGTTCCTTGTTTGGGCGCTTCTCAATCTATTTGCTAACCTTCACTTGTACTAAGCGGGAATGGTGCTTGTGCATCCAAATCCTAAACTCAAAGTTGTGCAAAATGAGTCCACCATACCTACTTATATGCAGCATTTCAGTGATGTTCTAAGTAAATTTGCATGTATCAACTCTAATATTCAAAATAAACTTATGTTTCTTGTGCCCGTACCGCTCAGGAAACGGCAAGGGGTGGCCGGTGTCTTACATGTTAAATAGATTATTCTCAAGATGAGTGTTTATTCACTTGTCATCTCATTAGTGTATGGTGGTAATAGGAATAACTAGTCCCGAGATGCAACAAAATATATTTTATGTTGTCAAATAATAAATTCCTTGGAAAGTGTTGGTATCGACGGTACCTGTGGATGCAGCTAGCCATGGTGTGTGAAAGAATGGTGGAAAAAGGAATGAACTTTATTTTCAGTTTGGGAACCGCCTATGATTTGTTTAACATGGAAGATATTGGAAATCTTAGTCATTTTCGTTGACATGAAAAGCATGCCACCCAAAATATTTTATCTCTTAGCTTTTTCACTATGAGCTTTGGCACCACTACGAATCTCTGTTTCCCTCTATGAAGGGCCTATCTATTTACTTTTTTAGTCTCCATCATCTATTATAAAGCATCAACTATGGAACACGGTCATCATACTTGAGCATTGGATGTAGCTAATATTTGGGTGTGTTGCATGAATGGATCAATGATTGAGCATGATGGGCTATGGATAGCGTTCTTTAGCGCTGATATTTTGAAAGACTTGGTTTCTTGTTGATATGCTTGAGTATTGAAGTTTTCATGTCAACCTATAGACTATTGCTTTGAATCATATACAAGTCCACATGTCCATGCCATAAAGAAAACAATGTGATGAACATGTTAGGCAGCATTCCACATAAAAAAATCTCTTTTTATCATTTACCTTCTTGAGGATGAGCATGAATTAAGCTTGAGGATGCTGATACGTGTCCAACGTCTCTATTATTTTTGATTGTTCCATGTTGTTATATTATGATTCTTGGATGTTCTATAATCATTTTATAGCTACTTTATATCATTGTTTGGGACTAAACTATTGACATAGTGGCTAGTGCTAGTTGTTGTTTTTTGCTTTTTTTCTACTTTGCAGAAAATCAATATCAAACGGAGTCCAAGTGTTACAAACTTTTTGGAGATTTTTTTCTACCCCGAGGACACCAAAGAGTCAAGGAAGCACACAAGGGGAGGCCCGTGGGGCCCACTAGGCACCAGAGCGCGCCACCCCCCCTGGCGCGCCCTGGTGGGTAGTGGGCACCTCGCGGCCCATCTAGATGTGAGACCGACGCCAAAAATCCTATAAATACAAAACCCCCCAGAAATAACCCTAGATCGAAAGTTCCACCGACACACGCCTCTATATCCACGAAAATTCAATTGGGAGCCCGTTCCGACTCCCTTTTGGAGGAGGAATCATCACCACATGCCATCTTGATCATCCCAACGACCACCATGATGAGGAGGGAGTACTTCACCCTCGGGGCTAAGGGTTTGTACGAGTAGCTATCTCTTTAATCTCTCTCTCTCTCATGTTCTTGATTTGGAACGATCTTGATGTATCGCGAGCTTTGTTAATATAATTGGATCATATGGTGTTTTCTTCGCTCTATATTTTGTGATGAATTGAGTTTTCCCTCTGAGATTTCACTATTATCATATTGAAAACTTTTATGGATTTGTGGACACTTGACATATGTCTTGCTATGAATACCCGTGGTGACAATGGGTTATCATAATAATTCACTTGATCTATGTTCTGGCTCTTAAATCAAGGATTCCTGAGGTGACATTGGTGTAACCTATGCATAGGGGTTGATGCACGTTTTCGTCCTTGTTTTCCTGTAGAAATCTGGGGGCACTCTTTGAGGTTATTTGTGTTGGATTGAGTATTATGAATCTAAAATTGTTTGATGCAAATCGTATAATTAACTCATGGATACTCGCGGTGACATTGGAGTATCTAGGTGGCATTAGAGTTGGTTGAGGGATGGTTATTTGATTCAATTATATTAGCATTGTTGACAGACTGCACTAGCGGATCTAAGGACCCTAGGCCTTGTTTTTAAACATTTTAATACCGTTTTTGCTCACTTTCGTTACTTTCTACCTTTCTGTTTTTATTTATTCAGATTACAAAAATATATTTCTACCATCCATATTACACTTGTATCACCATATCTTCGTTGAACTAGTGCACCTATACAATTGACCATCATATTGGGTGTGTTGAGGACACAAGTGACTCTTTGTTATTTGGTTGCAGGGTTGTTTCAGAGAGACCATCTTCATCCTACGCCTCTCAAGGATTGATAAACATTAGGTCATCCACTTGAGGGATATTTGCTACTGTCCTACAAAACTCTGTGCTTGGAGGCCCAACACGAGTCTACAAGAACTAGTTGTGTAGTAGACATAGTGAATTTCAAAGATAAAAGATAGGCCCTTCGCAGAGGGATGTAGAGGTTGTGATGCTCTTTTAAAATTTTGAATGTGCAAACTCCTAATGCAAAGGAACGTCACTTTATATTGCCCCTTGTGATAACAAACTTTATTATGCAGTCTATCACTGTATTTCTTTGCCATCACAAGATCGTACAAAGTTTATTTTCCCTTGCAATAAAAGATCATACATATTTAGGAGGAACTTTATATTGCTTGGTGCACCGATGAAAACTTACTTGAAGGATCTTCCTCAATCCATGTGTAGGTATGGTGGACTCTCATGGCAAGAAACTGGGTTTCAGGGTTATGGATGCACAAGTAGTATCTCTATTTATTGCGAAGCTTTGGGGCTAGAAAAAGATCTAAAGCAAGCATCACATGTTAAAGGATTTAAGACCGTATAACTTCTATATGAATGTGAAATACCATCACCATTATATTGTCTTCTATAACGTACATCACCATTCGGTCATTGTATAATATTTTATGAGGGTTCCCAATCATAAAAGATGTCCAAGATAGTATATTTATATGAGAATCTCCCCTCCTCCTTCATAGTCTTGGTTAGATTGTAATCATGACTAATGCTATGTTTGTTTATTTTCAACAATCTTCATCACTTACACTCTTTACTATTTGAAGTCATTACTCCTCATGGGATAAGCATATGATATATATGTTTATTTTCATGGACATGCTATGATGACGGGTGCCCATGATTAAACCACAAAAAATCAACTAATCTTTATTATATATCTCGCATAATCAATTACAAGGGTAGATGGGTCTCAAGGAAAATATACTAAGCAAAACAAACCTGAAATTTATTTATGTAAATCACGAAACAACTGAGGACCACACTAAAATAAATAGTAATGTTGATGATGGTGATGGTGATACGATATCGGGGCACCTCCCCCAACCTTGGAACAAGCCAAGGGTGGTGCCCATACCCAAGTACTCGAGCATCCTTCTCAGGTGGTGGTGGTGGTGTAGTTGCATTCTTCTTTTCCAACTTACGCCGGAGGATAAAATTCTCCTCCCTCAAGTCATTGTTCTCTTGCTCAAGCTTCAGTTTCTTGTTGCATAATGCCATCTTGTTTTCGTGTAGAAAACATAATGGGATAAATTGATCCTTAGATCTCTTTACCCTGATTGGTACACTGGACTTCTTAAATTTCACATGCATATCTTCGTGTTGAGGTAGTGGAATTTCTTTTTCATTTGAGATGGCTTCCTTTGTTTCCTCTAGTTCATTGTCCTCCTCCTCATCGATGGACCAAAGATAGGGATAGAAGTCCCCAATAATCTTTGGATCTTAAATATAATGGGAGACGTAGCTCTCTCCATCCGAATCTTGAGACGACATATTTTCAGGCGTGCCAGAAAATAGCTCGAAACAAGCACAGAGGAAAATCTCGCGATGCGATACTCAAAACAACCGGGAGTACCTATAATGATTTTTTTCTGGACGAGAATAAGTGCTCGGGAAGAAGTCGGAGCCCGAGAGGCACACAAGGGCCCCACAAGCCATCACGACGCGGCATGGGGGGCGCCATGTTGGCTTGTGCCTCCCTCGTGGGTCCCCTAGACTCATTTTTTTTCTAATTTTTCTAAAATAGAAAAACCTACAAAAAATATTTTTTTGGAATTTTAGGAGTTGGTTTACTAAATGTACCACGTACCTACCCCTTTTTCAGGTTTCTGGATTGTTCCGAAAGACTTCCTTTATGCCCTCTTCCGGTGTTATGACTTGGATGATATTGGTCTCCTCATTAACAGGTGCACATAATGTTTGATTCTTTGACCAGTCACCACTCTCGGGTTTTTACCTTCGAAGTTATTTATTTTTTTGGCACCTGAGCGATAAACCTCCTCTAAAACATACGGTCCTTCCCATTTGGAGAGGAGTTTACCTGAAAAAAATCTGAAATGAGAATTGTACAAAAGCATTAGGTCTCCTACATTAAATTCTCTTCTCATGCCATCTTTTAACTTTCTATTTAAATAAATTAGCATTTTCATAAGCTTGCGTCCACGATTCATCCAATGAGCTAATATCAAAGAACCGTTTTTCACCGGCGAGTTTGAAATCATAATTAAGTTCTTTAATACCCAATAGGCTTTATATTCTATCTTCAAAGGTAAATGATATGCTTTTCCATAAACCATTTTATATGGGGACATGCCCATGGGATTCTTATAAGCAATCCTATTAGCCCACAAAGCATCATCAAGTTTATTAGACCAATTCTTTATGAACCTATTCTTAGTCTTTTGCAAGATTAATTTTATTTCACGATTGCTTAGTTCGACTTGTCCAATAGAGTGAGAATGATAAGGTGGTGCAATTCTACGGTCAACATCGTATTTAGCTAGCATTTTACGGAAAGCACCATGAATAAAATATGAACCACCATCAGTTATTAACTATCTAGAGACACCAAACCTCGGAAAGATAATGTCTTTAAGCATTTTAATACAAGTGTTATGATCAACACTACTAGTTGGAATAACTTCTTCCCATTTAGTAACTTAATCAACATCAACTAGAACATGAGTATATCCATTCGAAGAAGGAAAAGGTCCCATGAAGTCAAAACCCCATACATAAAACGGTTCAATAGCTAGTTAATAATTAAGAGGAATTTCCCTAGGTTTACCAATATTACCAACTCTTTCGCATTCATCACAAGAAAGGGCAAACTTATGAGCATCTTTAAAAATAGAAGGCCAATAAAAACCGGAGTGCAATACCTTGTGTGCCGCTATATCACCAGTGTGATGTCCTCCATAAGCTTCAGAATGGCATTTCCTTATGATCTGTTCCTGTTCACGATCAGGTATACAACATCTAATAACACCATATACTCATTCTTTATAAATACGTCGGTTATCCGTGAAGTAATGCCGTAAATTATAAAAGAATTTTTCTTTTGTTGATAGGTGAAACTAGGAGGAATATATTTAGCAACAATGTAATTAGCATAATCCGCATACCAAGGAGTACTACGTGAAGTGTTTATAACAACAAGTTGCTCATTAGGGAAATTATCATCAATCGGTAGTGGGTCATCAAGAACATTTTCCACCGTAGACAAGTTATGTGCTATAGGGTTATCACCTCCCTTTCTATCAATGATATGCAAATCAAACTCTTGGAGTAGTAACACCCATCTAATAAGTCTAGGATTAGCATCCTTCTTTCCATAAGGTAGTTAATAGTAGCATGATCAGTGTGAATAGTTACTTAGAATCAACAATGTAAGGTGTACACTTATCACATGCAAACACAAGTACTAAAAATTCTTTTTCAGTAGTAGCATAATTCCTTTGAGCAGTGTCTAGGATCTTACTAGCATAATGAATAACATTCAATTTCTTGTCTACTCTTTGCCCTAGAACAACACCAACAATATAATCACTGGCATCACACATAATTTCAAAGGGTGTGTTCCAATCAGGTGGTTGAATAATAGGTGCAGATATTAAGGCTTTCTTTAGTATTTATAAGGCTTCTACGCAATCATCATAAAAAATAAAAGGAACATCTTTTTGGATAATATTATTTAATGGCCTAGAATTTTTTGAGAAATCTTTAATCAGGCGCCTATGGAAACTAGCATGACCAAGGAAACTCTTATACCTTAAATATCTTTTTGGCAAGGAATTTTATCTATTGCGTCAAATTTGGCTTTATCCACGTCAATACCTTGTTCGGAGATTTTATACCCAAGAACTATACCTTCATTCCACATAAAGTGGCACTTCTCGCAATTCAACACAAGACTAGTTTCTTCACATCTTTATAAAACTTGATCAAGGTTGTTCAAGAAAACATCAAAGGAAGTCCCACAAACGGAAAAATCATCCATGAAGACCTCAAGAATCTTTCCACAAAAGTCACAGAATATAGCAGTCATACATCTTTGGAAGGTAGAGGTGCATTACATAAAGCAAAAGGCATAGGCCTATAAGCATAAGTTCCAAAAGGGCACGTAAAGGTAGTTTTCTCTTAGTCCTCTTTTGACACAGGTATTTGAGAAAATCCAGAGTAACCATCAAGAAAGCAAAAGTGTGTGAGCTTAGATAATCTTTATAACATTTGATCCTTAAAAGGCAAAGAGTAATGATCTTTCCTAGTAGCTTTATTCAATTTCCTGAATTCAATCACCATCCTATAACCCGTTACTATCGTTTGTGGAATGAGTTCATTTTTATCATTGGGAACAATAGTTATACCACCTTTCTTAATAACATAATGAACATCACTTACCCATCTACTATCAGCAATAGGATAAATTATACGTGCCTCGAGAAGTTTTAGTATTTTAGTTCTTACCACCTCCTTCGTTTTAGGATTGAGGCCGCTTTGATGATCAACGACTGGTTTGGCATCCGGTTCCGAATTGACCCCATGCTGACACAGAGTAGCTATTATAAATTTAAGATCATCAATTGTATAGCCAATAGCAGCCCTATGCTTCTTTAAGGTTTTGAGCAATCTCCTTTGTTCATGCTCTTAGAAGTTAGCACTAATAAAAACAAGATGCATCATACGTCCATTTTGCATCATATTTTCCTACTATTATTTATAACGTTTTTTGCATAATAATGCTTTTGATAGTATTTATAATGCATTTTCTCTCCTAATATGCAAGGTTTGCACAAAAGGGAGGAATACCGGCAGTTGGAAATCTGAACGTGAAAAAGCTACGTCAAGTTACCTATTTTGCACAACTCCAAATGAGCTAATACTTCACAAAGATTTTTTGTGGAATATATAAACAATAATGGAATAAAGAGCTACCGGATCTGGGCCACCACGTGAGCACAAGACACCAGGGCGCACGAGGCCCCTCAGGTGCGCCCTGGTGGGTGGTGCTTAGCCAAGCCCACCTCTGGTGCCCCCTTTTGGTATATATTTGGTTTTGACCTAAAAATATAGAGGTGGACTTTCGGGATGAAGTGCCTCTGTCTCAAGGTGGAACTTGGGCAGGAGCACTTTTGCCCTCAAGCGGAGCGATTCCACCAGGGGAACTTCCCTCCCAAAGGGGAAATCATCGTCATCGTCATCTCCAACAACCATGTCATCTTGGGGATGCCATTATTCATCAACATATTCAACGACACCATCTCCTCTCAAACCCTAGTTCATCTCTTGTGTTCAATCTTTGCACCGGAACCTCAGATTGTTGCTTGTGAAGGGCTAGTAGTGTTGATTACATCTTGTAGTTGATTACTATATGGTTTATTTCGTGGAAGACAAAATGTTCAGATCCTTTATGTAAATTAATACTCCTGTGATCTTGAGCATGTTTATCATTTGTGAGTAGTTACTTTTGTTCTTGAGGCCACGGTAGAAATCATGTTGGATGTAATCATGTCAACTTGATATGTGTTCAATATTTTGATGGTATGTATGTTGTCATTCCCTTAGTGGTGTCATGTGAATGTTGACTACATGACACTTCACCATATTTGGGCCTAAGGGAGTGAATTGTGGACTAGTTATTAGATGATGGCTTGCTAGAGTGACAAAACCTTAAACCCTAGTTTATGTGCTACTTCATAAGGGACCGATTTTGATCCAAAAGTACAATGCTATGGTTATATATTTATATTAATACATTTCTCATAGATGCAGCTGCTTGCGAGGGAGTTAATCATAAGTAGGAGGTTTGTTCAAGTAAGAACAACACCTAAGCACCAGTTCAGCGACATATCAAACTATCAAAGTATCGAACACGAATCAAGTTATCATGATGAAAGTGACGAGATGAAATTCCCGTGTGCCCTCAAGAACCCTTGGCCTATTATAAGAAACCACTTTGGTTTGTCCTTTGCCACAAAAGGATTGGGCTACCTTGCTGCACTTATTGTTACTCTTGCTACTTGTTACTTGTTACAACTATCTTGCTATTTAAACGACTTGTTACCGATATTTTAGTGCTTGCAGAAATTATCTTGCTGAAAACCACTTGTCATTTCTTTCCGCTCCTCGTTGGGTTCGACATCTTACTTATCGAAAGCACTACGATTGATCCCCTATACTTGTGGGTCATCCAGACTCTTTTCTGGCGCCATTGCCGGCGAGTGAAACGCTCTTGGTAAGGTGAAATCGGTAAGGAAAATTTATTGCTACGTGCTAAAATTTATTGTCACTTGCTACTATCGAAAACAATCCCATGAGGGGTTTGTTCGGGGTATCTTCACCTTGAGAAGAAGGACAATTAGTTGCCCCTCAACCTACTGCACCTACTTAAAATATTAGTTATGAAATTCCTTCGGGTATGATAGAACAACTGCTAAATAATCCTTATGCAGGAGATGGAACTGAACAACGTGATAAGCACTTGATATATGTGGCCAAAATTTGTGGATTATTTAAGCTTGCAGGTCTACCCATAGATGATGTTAAGAGGAAGGTTTCCCCTTTATATTTAAAGGGAAAAGCATTGGCATGGTATCGGCTATGTGATCGTATTGGATCATGGAACTGGAATTGATTGCAAATGGAATTTCATCAAAAAATTGATCCTATGCATCTAGTCCATTGTGACCGGAATTATATATATATATATATATATATATATATATATATATATATATATTTGCCCTCGTGAAGGAGAAATTATCGGTATATCTTGGCGGAGGCTTAAGTCAATGTTATATTCATGCCCCAATCATAAGCTCTCGAGACAAATTATTATTCAAAACTTTTATGCTCGACTTTCTCGTAATAATCAAACCATGCTCGATGCTTCTTGTACTCGTTCTTTAATGAAGATGACTATCGAATTCAGGTGGGATCTATTAGAAAGAATTAAATGCAACTATCAAGATTGGGAACTCGACGAAGGTAAAGAGTCAGGTATTAAGGTTAAGTCTGATTGTATTAAATCCTTTATGGATACCAATGCATTTCAAAAGTTTAGCACTAAATATGGACTTGACTCTGAGATAGTAGCCTCTTTTTGTGAATAATTTTCTACTCATGTTGATCTCCCTAAGGAGAAGTGGTTTAAATATCACCCCCTATTAAATAAGAAATTAAAGAACCAATAATAGCCAAAGAAGAAACTATTATTTATAATGTTGACCCAGTTGTCCCTACCGCTTACATTGAAAAACCTCCATTTCATGTTAAGATAAAAGAACATGCTAAGGTTTATACTGTGGTTCACAAAAGTGATATTAAAGCACCAAAACCTTCTAAACAACTTAAGATAGATCCTAATGTTGCTATGGCTAAAGCTCTCCTGGAAGAAAATATTGATGAGCATTTTATCTACTTGTGTGGTGGAACTTCTAGAATTGCTAACCCTGGTGGGAAAGATAAACATAGACCAGTTGTTGGCATGCTTGTCATTTTAGTTAAATAGGGGATCATTGTTACCATGGTTTATGTGATATAGGTGCTAGCATAAGTGCTATTCCCTTTACTTTGTATCAAGAAATTATGGATGAAATAGCACCCGCTAAAATAGATGACATAGATGTTACTATTAAACTTGCTAATAGAGACACCATCGCACCACACGAGATTGTTAGAGATGTCGAAGTCTTGTGTGGGAAAACAAAATATCCTACTAATTTTCTTGTTCTTGGTTCCCCACAAGATGATTTTTGTCCCATTAGCTTTGAAGACCTTTCTTGAACACCGTTAATGCGACTATAGATTCCCATAAACAAACTATCGGTGTTAATTTTGCTGGTGGTTCTCATGAGTTTAATTTTTCCAAGTTTAATAGAAAACATCATAAGAAATAATTTCCTAAAATATATTAGATAATTGGTCTTGATTCTATTGCGGTGCCTCCTACTGATCCTTTAGGACAATATTTGCTAGACCATGAAAATGGTATGCATATGCATGAAAGAAATGAAATAGATAACATTTTCTTTGGACAACAACCTTTGCTTAAACACAATTTTCCTATTGAAACTCTAGGAGGTCCTCCTCCACCTAAAGGTGATCCTGTGTTTGAATAGAAACAATTGCCTGATACTTTGAAATATGCTTATCTTGATGAAAAGAACATATATCATGTTATTATTAGTGCTAACCTTTCAGAACATGAAGAAGAAAGATTATTGAAAGTTCTCAGGAAGCACCGAGATGCTATTGGATATACTCTTGATGACCTTAATGGCATTAGTCCCACTCTATGTCAGCACAAGATCAATATGGAACCTGATGCTAAACCCGTTATTGATCATCAATGTTGGTTGAATCCTAAAATGAAAGAAGTGGTAAGAACTGAAATATTAAAGCTTGTGGAATCAGGTATAATCTATCCCATAGCTGATAGTAGATGGGTAAGCCCCGTTCATTGTGTCCCTAAGAAAGCAGGTATTACTATTTTTCCTAATGATAAGAATGAACTTATTAAACAAAGAATTGTCACTCGCTATAGAATGGTAATTGATTTCAGAAAATTGAACAAAGCAACTAGAAATTATCATTACCCTCTAGCTTTTATCGATCAAATTCTAGACAGACTCTCTAAGCACACACATTTTTTGCTTCCTAGATGGATATTCAGGTTTCTCTCAAATACCTGTTTCAATATACGATCAAGAGAAAACATATTTACTTGTCCTTTTGGAACATATGCTTATAGACATATGCCTTTTGGTTCATGCAATGCACCTGCTACCTTTAAAAGATGTATGACTCCTATATTCTTTGATTTTTGTGAAAAGATTGTTGAGAAATTCATGGATGATTTTTCTATTTATGGAACTTCTTTTGATGACTGCTTGAGCAACCTTGATCGAGTTTTGCAGAGATGCGAGCAAACTAATCTTGTCTTGAATTCAGAGATGTGCCACTTTATGGTTAGTGAAGGTATTTTCTTGGGTCATAAAATTTCTGAACGAGGCATTGAGGTGGATAAAGCTAAAGTTGATGCAATTGGGAAAATGCCGTGTCCTGAACATCTAAAAGGTATTCGTAGTTTCCTTGGTCATGTTGGTTTCTATAGGAGGTTTATTAAAGACTTCTCTAAAATTTCTAGGCTACTTAAAAATATTTTACAAAAGGATGTTCCATTTGTTTTTGATGATGATTTTGTGGAAGACTTTTAAACACTTAAGAAAGCCCTGACCACCGCACCCATTATTCAACCATCCGATTGGAATTTCCTTTCGAAACTATGTGTGATGCTAGACTATGCTGTTGGTGCTGTTCTAGGACAAAGAGTTGATAAAAAACTAAATGTCATCTATTATGCTAGTAAAACTCAAGACAACGCTCAAAGGAGTTATGCTACCACTTAAAAGGAATTTTTAGCAGTTGTGTTTGCTTGTGATAAGTTCAGATCTTATATTGTTGATTCCTAAGTAATTGTTCACACCGATCATGCTGCTATAAAATATCTTTTGGAAAAGAAGGATGCTAAACCTAGACTCATTAGGTGGGTTCTCTTGCTAAAAGAATTTGATTTATACATGACTAATACAACAGGAGTTGAGAACCCCGTTGCTGATAACTTGTCTACGTTAGAAAATGTTCTTGACGACCCACTATATATTAATGATAGTTTCCTTGATGAACAATTAGCTGCAATAATTTTTTTTCACAACAAACCTTGGTATGCTGACTATGCTAATTTTATTGTTGCCAAATATATCTCTCCTAGTTTCACATACCTACAAAAGAAAAATTCTACTATGTTTTAAGACATTAATTCTGGGATCACCCACATCTTTATAAAGAAGGACTACATGGTATTATTAGATGTTGTGTACCCGAACATGAACATGAACAAATCCTACGGAAATGTCACTCTAAAGCTTATGGACGACATCATGCAGGAGATAGAGCTGCTCACAAGGTATTGCAATTTGGTTTTTATTGGCCTACTCTCTTCAAGGATGCCCGTAAGTTTGTTTTATCTTGTTATGAATGTCAGAGAATTGGTAATACCGGTAAGCATCAAGAAATTCCTATGAATTATTCACTTGTTGTTGAACCATTTGATGTTTGGGGTTTTGATTATATGGGACCGTTTCCTTCCTCTAATGGGTATACTCATATTTTGGTTGTTGTTGATTATGTTACTAAGTGGGTAGAGGCTATTCCAACTAGTAGTGCTGATCATAACACTTCCATTAAAATGCTTAAAGAAGTTATTTTCCCTAGGTTTGGAGTCCCTAGATATCTAATGATTGATGGTGGTTCACACTTTATTCATGGTGCCTTACGTAAAACGCTTGCTAAGTATGATGTTAACCATATAATTCCATCACCCTATCATCCTCAATCTAGTGGACAAGTTGAACTTGGCAATAGATAAATAAAATTGATATTACAAAAAATTGTCAATAGGTCTCAAAAGAATTCGTCTAAGAAATTAGATGATGCACTTTGGGCTTACGGAACAGCCTATAAAAATCCTATGGGTATGTCTCCCTATAAAATGGTCTATGGAAAAGATTGTCCTTTGCCTCTTGAGTTAGAACACGAAGCATTGATATTAGCTCGCTAGATGAATGGAGAACACAAGCTAATGAAAATACCAAACTATTTAAAGAAAAAGTTATAAGATGGCATGATAAAAGAATTCAAAAGAGGGAATTTAAATTGGGAGAATATGTTCTTTTGTACAGCTCTTGTTTAAGATTCTTTGCAGCAAAACTTCTCTCTAAATGGGAAGGACCTTATATCATCAAAGAAGTTTATCGCTCTCGAGCTATCAAAATAAACAATGTGGAAGGTACTAACCCGAAGTTGGTCAATGGTCAAAGAATTAAACACTACATCTCACGTACGCCAATTAATGTTGAAAGCAATATTATTCAAACCAATGACATCAGAGGAACACATAAGAGAAACCTTCCGGAACACTCCAGAATTGGGAACAATAGGAGGTACGTGATACGGTAAGTAAACGGAATCCAAAAAAATTGCAAAAATATTTTTTATCAGTATTGGAATATTTCAAAAATTAAGAAAATAAGAAACAGCCTGGAGGTTACCTGAGGAGAGCACAAGACACCAGGGCGCACCACACACCTTAGGTGCGCCCAGGTGGGTGGTGCCCACCTTGGAAACCTTCCCGACTCTGTTTTTCCCTCGTTATACTTCTTTCCCAAGATAAAAAAAATCTCTATATGCTCCCCGATTGTATTGACCACCGTACCGCAAAGAAATCTCCTGTTCTTCTTCCTTGCTATTTTCGATCAGATCCAGATCACCATGGCTCCTTCAAGCTCCTCCAAGGACAATTTTTTTGACAAGGTCATCAACCCGTATCTGAGGGAGGTGATGGAACACCCTCGATCCATTGAGATGCGTGAGAGGGTGCTCCACCTACGAGATGTCCAGGGGCCCAAAGGGAAGGGAACTGTGGAGGATAGACTCGAAGCTATGGAATAGGAGATCTTAAAGTGCAAGGGGATGGTGGAAATGTTGGGAAACGTTGCATGGGAAACAAAAAAAATTCCTACGCACACGAAGACCTATCATGGTGATTTCCATCTAAGAGAGGAGATTAGATCCACATACCCTTGTAGATCGCTAAGCAGGAAGCGTTAAGAAACGCGGTTGATGTAGTGGTACAACTTCATGATTCAAATCACCGTCGTCCCATGATCCGTCCCACGATCCGTTCCGATCTAGCGCCGAACGGACGACACCTCCGCGTTCAGCACACGTACAACTCGATGACGATCTCGGCCTTCTTGATCCAGCAAGAGAGACGGATAAGTAGATGAGTTCTCCGGCAGCATGACGGCGCTTCGGTGGTGGTGATGATCTACTCCTGTAGGGCTCCGCCCGAGCTCCGCAGAAATCCAATCTAGAGGAAGAACTACGTGGTATAGGTTTGAGTTGCACGTGGGAAAGTTGTGTCTCAAAAAGCCCTAAACCACCAATATATATAGGAGGAGGGGAGTGATACGTCTCAAACGTATCTATAATTTTTGATGGTTTCATGCTGTTATCTTGTCATTTTTGGATGTTTTATGTACCTTTTATATCTTTTTTGTGACTAACTTATTAATTAAGTGCCAAGTGCCAGTTCCTGTTTTTTCTGTGTTTTTGGCTCTTTTCAGATCTGATTTTGGAATGGAGTCCAAACGGAATAAAATCCCCGAAATAAAATTTTCCCGAACGGAAGAAGATCAGGGGGCCTGAGGGCCAAGGCAGGAGAGCTACAGGGGGGCCACAAGCCCTGTAGCCGCCACCAGGGGGGTGGCGGCTAAAAGGCTTTTGGCCTCCCTGGCGCCCCCCTGACCTAGCTCCTTCGCCTATATATTCCCTCAAATACAGAAAAAATAGGGGAATCCACGAAAACACTTTTCCGCCGCCGCAAAGCTTCCGTTTCCGTGAGATCTCATCTGGAGACCCTTCCCGGTGCCCTGCCGGAGGGGACTTTGGAGTTGGAGGGCTTCTACATCAACATCATCGCCCCTCCAATGACTCGTGAGTAGTTCACTTCAGACCTACGAGTCCGAAGTTAGTAGCTAGATGGCTTCTCTCTCTTGGATCTTCAATACAAAGGTCGCCATGATCTTCATGGAGATATATCCGATGTAATCCTCTTTGGCGGTGTGTTTGTCGAGATCCGATGAATTGTGGATTTGTGATCGGATTATCTATGATATATATTTGAGCCTTTGCTGATTTCTTATATGCATGATTTGATATTCTTGTAAGTTTCTCTGAGTCTTGAGTTTTGTTTGGCCAACTAGATCTATGATTCTTGCAATGGGAGAAGTGCCTGGTTTTGGGTTCATACCGTGTGGTGACCTTTCCGAGTGACAGAAAGGGCAGCAAGGCACACATCATGTTGTTGCCATCAAGGGTAACAAGATGGGCTTTGTCGTAGATATGAGATTGTCCATCTACATCATGTCATCTTGCTTAAGGCGTTACTCTGTTCTCATGAACTTAATACACTAGATGCATGCTGGATAGCGGTCGACGTGTGGAGTAATAGTAGTAGATGCAGAAAGTATCGGTCTACTTGTTTTGGACGTGATGCCTATAGATATAATCATTAGCATAAATGACGTCACGACTTTGCGTGGTTCTATCAATTGCTCGACAGTAATTTGTTCACCCACCGTTTACTTGCTTTCATGAGATAAGCCACTAGTGAACACTACGACCCCCGGGTCTATTCACACCTATCGTTTCCACTTTTGCATTTACTTTGCTTTGTTACTTTGTTGCTTTCAGTTCTCACTTGGCAAACAATCTATAAGGGATTGACAACCCCTTCATAGCATTGGGAGCAAGCTTTTTGTGTTTGTGCAGGTACTTGTGATACTCCTTCACTGGATCGATACCTTGGTTCTCAAAACTGAGGGAAATACTTACCGCGCTGTGCTACATCACCTTTCCGCTTCGAGGGAACACCAACGCAAGGCTCCAAGGCCACGGGGGAAATCCTTTGCATATTTTCCTAGGAAGTCCCTAAAGGCATAGCCGTAGCAGAAGGATTCCTGCTGCCGTTGCTGAGGAGTATCAAGACAAGAATAGTCTCCCGTTAGCACGTGTTTCCGGCGCCGTTGGAAGGTCTTTTGTTGCAGTAGCAGAAGTATTTCTGGCGCCGTTGCCGGGGAAGGAGAGATCTATCCAAGTAGGTCTCACAAACTCATCTCTTGCATTTACTTTTTTGCCAGTTGCGTCTCGTTTTCCTCTCCACCACTTCACATTTGCCGTTTTCATTTGCCTTTTTCGTTTTCCTTTTTCGTTTGCCTTTTTGTCTCGCTTGCTTTCTGTTCTCTTGTGTGCCATGTGCCTTCAATTTGCTTGCATCCCCACTTGCTGAAAATCTAGTGATATGGATCCTCATCCACTTGCTAATCTCTTTAAGAGATCCAATTATGTTGATCCAATTGTTAGTGAGTTGAGTGCACTTGACTATCTTTATGGAGTTATGCTTGAGATGCGTGAATCTGAAAATCGTGATGAAGAAATTTACGAAGTGATTCATGAGGGCTCCTTGAATGAAAAGCATGTTTGCAATGATTTCACTAGAAATCCTATTAGTGACAATCATGCTAAAAATATGCAAAACCCTTGGGGATGCTAGTTTTGCTTTGTCCACTGCTTGTTGCAATAATCATGATTGGGTGATGATCTTTCTTATGATCTTAAAAATTTGTTCAAGCCTCATGATGAATATGATACTTGCAATAATATTGAAAGTGGGTTTGGACAAGTCATGACTTTAGTTGATGATAATCCCACTATTTTTGAAGAGCGTCAACTTTGCATGCATGTGGCATCATGAAAATAATATCCTATGGGATAGATATATTGTTGAATTTAAATATGATCCCACATGTAATTGCTATGAGAGAGGAAAATATTGTGGTAGAAACTCTCATGTTACCAAATTACCTCTCGTTAGGTTGAGATTGCTATTGTCTCTTTCTTCTTCCTTGCATTTGGTAACTATTGGTTGTCTTGCCAATTTGTTTTCCTATAAAATGCCTATGCATAGGAAGTATGTTAGACTTAGATGTGATTTTCACATGCTTTAGGATGCTCTCGTTGTGCTTCAATTCTTGTCTTTTGTGAGAGCATCATTGAATGCCTAGCTAAGGGCGTTAAACAATAGCGCTTGTTGGTAGGCAACCCAACGAATCTATCCTTTTTTCTTTCTATTTCGTGTTTTCCACACTTTCATAATTCTGTTATGATTTTGTTTTTTGTGTTTATTTTTGCGTTTGTGCCAAGCAAAACCGTTATGATTAGTCTTGGGGATGATCGTTTGGTCATGCTGGAAAAGACAGGAACTTTCTGCTCACGAAAAGAATTTTCATTGTTTTTCTGTCAGAGCTTTGAGTTGATTCTTTTTGCTGCTGATTTCTACGCAAATTCTTCAGACTGTCGTGATTTTTCAGAATTTTCAAAGTACCATAAGTATACGAAGTATACTGATTGCTACAAACCGGTCTGCTGTTAACAGATTCTGTTTTTGTTGAGTTGGTTGCTTATTTTGATGAAACTATGGATAGTATCGGTGGGTATTGACCATGGAAGATTGTAAATACAGTAACCCAACATCAAGATAAGTAGAATTTAAGTTTGCTACAGTACCTAAGGAAGTGGTGGTTTGCTTTCTTATACTAATGTTATCACGAGTTTCTATTTAAGTTTTGTGTTGTGAAGTTTTCAAGTTTTGGGTGAAGTTCTTATGGACAAAAAGATAAAGAGTGGCAAGAGCTCAAGATTGGGGATGCCCAAGGAACCCCAAGATATTCAAGGATGCCGTAAAAGCCTAAGCTTGGGGATGCCCCGGGAAGGCATCCCCTCTTTCATCTTCAATCCATCGGTAATGTTACTTGGGGCTATATTTTTATTCACCACATGCTATGTGTTTTGCTTGGAGCGTCTTGTATTGTAGGAGACTTTTATTTTTGTTGTGTCACAATCATCCTTGCTGCACACCTAGAGAGAGAGACATGCACTCACCGTGATTTTGTCGAGCTTCACTTATATCCTTTGGTAGACAATTCAGCTCACATGTGCTTCACTTATATCTTTTGAGCTAGTTGATTTTGCTCTATGTGCTTCACTTATATCTTTTAGAGCACAGCGGTGCGTGGCTTGGTAGTTGATCTATGCTATGAAAGTAGTCTCAAAAGGGGTAGTTATCCAAAGGGATACGAAAACTTCCACCTTCATGTGTATTGACTAGTTAGAGAAGTTTGATTCATCTCAACTAGTTTTGAGTTGTGGTTGTGGTAATATTGAAGTTATGCTAGTAAGGTGTTGTGGATCTAGAAATACTTGTGTTGAAGTTAGTGATTCCCATAGCATGCACGTATGGTGAACCACTATGTGATGAAATCTGAGCATGATTAGCCTATTGATTGTCATCCTTTGCGTGGTGGTCGGGATCGCGCGATGGTTTATACGTACCAACCCTTCCCCTAGGAGTATGCGTTGAATGCTTTGTTTCGATTACTAATAAAACTTTTGCAACAAGTATATCAGTTCTTCATGACTAATGTTGAGTCCATTGTTTAGATGCACTTTCATCTTCCACCATCACTATCTTTAGTGCCGTGCAACTTTCGCCGGTGCACAAAACCCACCATTAGCCTCCCTCAAAACAGCCACCATACCTACCTACTATGGCTTTTTCAAAGTCATTCGGAGATATATTGCCATGCAACTACCACCATGACATGTGCCACCACGTCTACATTGCCATTGCATGATCGTAAGATAGCTAGCATGATGTTTCCATTAATGTCTATGCCATGCTAGATCATTGTCACGGTACACTACCGAAGGCATTCCATATAGAGTCATCGTTTCGCTAAGTTTTGAGTTGAAAGTGTGATGATCATCATTGAAGGAGCATTGTCCCGTGTGAGGAAATAAAAGAGGCCAGCGAAGCCCATATACAAAAAGAGGCCAAAGATGCCCACCAAAAAAAAAAGAGGCCAAAGATCCCACAAAAAAAATGATGAGAGAAAAAGAGAGAAGGGACAATGCTACTATCCTTCCACACTTGTGCTTATTAAGCACCATGATCTTCGTGATTTAGAGTCTCTCGTTTTGTCACCACTATATAGCTGGTGGGAAATTTTCATTACATAACTTGGCTTGTATATTCCAATGATAGGCTTCCTCAAATTTGCCTTAGGTCTTCGTGAGCAAGCAAGTTGGATGTACACCCACTAATTTTGTTTAAGAGATTTCACATACTCTTAGCTCTAGTGCATCATTTGTATGGCAATCCCTATTCACTCACATTGATATCTATTGATGAGCATGTCCACAGCTCATTGATATGCCTAGTTAATGTGATCATCTTCTCCTTGTTTGTCTTGCAACCTCCACCACACTCCACACCACTTATAGTGCTAAAACCATGGCTCACGCTCATGTATTGCGTGAGAGTTAAAAAGGTTTGAGAAAGTAAAGGTGTGAAAACAATTACTTGACCAATACCGGGGTTGTGCATGATTTAAATTCGTTGTGCAATGATGATAGAGCATAGCCAGACTATATGCTTTTGTAGGGATAACTTTCTTTTTGCCTTGTTATTTTGAAAGTTCAGGATTACCTTGCTAGTTTTCTTGAATTATTATTGTTTCCACGTCAATAGCAAACTATTTTTTTGAATCTAATGGATCTGAACATTCACGTCACATAAGAGGAGTTAGAAAGGACATCTATGCTAGGTAGCATGAAAGCATCAAAAATTCATTCTCTATAACTTCCCTACTCGAGGTCGAGCAGGAGTTAAGCTTGGGGATGCTTGATACGTCTCAAACGTATCTATAATTTTTGATGGTTTCATGTTGTTATCTTGTCATCTGTGGACGTTTTATGTACCTTTTATATCTTTTTTGGGACTAACTTATTAATTCAATGCCAGGTGCCAGTTCCTATTTTTTCTGTGTTTTTGGCTCTTTTCAGATCTGATTTTGGAATAGAGTCCAAACGGAATAAAATCCCTAAAATAAATTTTTCCCGAACGGAAGAAGATCAGGGGGCTTCAGGGTCAAGGCAGGAGAGCTACAGGGGGCCCACAAGCCCTGTAGCCGCCACCAGGGGGGCTGCGGCTAGCAGGATTGTGGCCTCCCTGGCGCCCCCTGACCTAGCTCCTTCGCCTATATATTACCTAAAATACAGAAAAATAGGGGAATCCACGAAAACACTTTTCCGCCGCCGCAAAGCTTCCGTTTCCGCGAGATCACATCTAGAGACCCTTCCCGGTGCCCTAACGGAGGGGACTTTGGAGTTGGAGGGCTTCTACATCAACATCATCGCCCCTCCAATGACTCGTGAGCAATTCACTTCAGACCTACGAGTCCGTAGTTAGTAGCTAGATGGCTTCTTCTCTCTCTTGGATCTTCAATACAAAGTTCTCCATGATCTTCATGGAGATTTATCCGATGTAATCCTCTTTTGCGGTGTGTTTGTCGAGATCCGATGAATTCTGGATTTGTGATCAGATTATTTGTGATATATATTTGAGTCTTTGCTGATTTCTTATATGCATGATTTGATATCCTTGTAAGTCTCTCCGAGTCTTGGGTTTTGTTTGGCCAACTAGATCTATGATTCTTGCAATGGGAGAAGTGCTTGGTTTTGGGTTCATACCGTGTGGTGACCTTTCCCAGTGACAGAAAGGGCAGCAAGGCACACATCATGTTGTTGCCATCAAGGGTAACAAGATGGGCTTTGTCGTAGATATGAGATTGTCCATCTACATCATGTCATCTTGCTTAAGGCGTTACTCTGTTCTCATGAACTTAATACACTAGATGCATCCTGGATAGCGGTCGACGTGTGGAGTAGTAGTAGTAGATGCAGAAAGTATCGGTCTACTTGTTTTGGACGTGATGCCTATAGATATAATCATTGCCATAGATGACGTCACGACTTTGCGCGGTTCTATCAATTGCTCGACAGTAATTTGTTCACCCACCGTCTACTTGATTTCATGAGAGAAGCCACTAGTGAAAACTACGACCCCCGGGTCTATTCACACCTATCGTTTCCACTTTCGCTTTTACTTTTCTTTGTTAATTTGTTGCTTTGAGTTCTCACTTGGAAAACAATCTATAAGGGATTGACAACCCCTACATAGCGCTGGGAGCAAGCTTTTTGTGTTTGTGCAGGTACTTGTGATACTCCTTCACTGGATCGATACATTGGTTCTCAAAACTGAGGGAAATACTTACCGCCGCTGTGCTACATCACCCTTTCCGCTTCGAGGGAACACCAACGCAAGGCTCCAAGGCCACGGGGGAATCCTTTGCATATTTGCCTAGGAAGTCCCTAAAGGCGTAGCCATAGCAGAAGGAATCCTGGTGCCGTTGCTGAGGAGTATCAAGACAATAATAGTCTCCCGCCAGCACGTGTTTCTCGCGCCGTTGGAAGGTATTTTGTTGCAGTAGCAGGGAGGGGCTAGCCTTGGGGCTCAAGGGAGCCCCAAGGGTGCCGACCTAAGGGAGGAGGTGGACTCCCACCCCAATTCGGTTTGGGGGAAGGAGTCCACTCCTTCCTTCCCACCTCCGTCTTTCCTTTTTTTTTCTTTCCTTTGGTATTTTCCACTTGTGGCACCATGGCCCTATTGGGCTGGCCTCACCAGCCCACTAAGGGCTGGTGCGCCACCCTAGGGTCACTGGGCTCACCCCGTGTGGGTGGGGCCTCCTGGTGAATACCCGGAACCCATTTGTCACTCCCGGTACACTGCCGGTTATGCCCGAAACATTACGGTGACCAAATGAAACCATCCTAGATATCAATCTTTGTTTCCGGACCATTCCGGAAACCCTCGTGAAGTCCGTGATCTCATCCGGGACTCCGAACAACCTTCGGTAACCACACATATAACTCAACTATACTAAAACATCATCGAACCATAAGTGTGTAGACCCTGTGGGTTCGAGAACTATGTAGACATGACCCGACACACTCCTCGGTCAATATCCAATAGCGGGACCTGGATGTCCGTATTGGATCCTACATATTCTACGAAGATCTTATTGGTTGAACCTCTGTGCCAAGGATTCATATAATCCCATATAACATTCGCTTTGTCCTTCGGTATGTTCCTTGCCCGAGATTTGATCATCGGTATCCCTATACCTATTTCAATCTCGTTACCGGCAAGTCTCTTTACTTGTTCTGTAATACAAGATCCCGTGACTCACACTTGAGTCACATTGCTTGCAAGGCTTGTGTATGATGTGGTATTACCGAGTGGGCCCCGAGATACCTCTCCGTCACACGGAGTGAGAAATCCCAGTCTTGATCCATGCTAACTCAATGGACACCTTCAAAGATACCTGTAGAGCACCTTTATAGTCACCCAGTTACGTTGTGACATTTGATACACACAAGGTATTCCTCTGGTGTCACTGAGTTACATGATCTCGTGGTCATAGCAATGAATACTTGACACGCTGAAAACAATAGCAATAAAATTACACGATCACATGCTCTACGTTCATAGTTTGGGTCTAGTCCATCACATGATTCGCCTAATAATGTGATCCAGTTATCAAGTGACAACACTTGCGTATGGTCAGAAAACCTTAACCATCCTTGATCAACTGGCTAGCCAACTAGAGGCTTGCTAGGGACATTGTTTTGTCTATATATCCACACATGTATCTATGCTTTCATTCAATACAATTATAACATGGATAATAAATGATTATCTTGAAACAGAAAATATAATAATAACTATTTTATCATTGCCTCTAGGGCATATTTCCAACAGTCTCCCACTTGCACTACAGTCAATAATATAGTCCTCACATCGCTATGCGATTTACATTGTAATGAATCTAACACCCATACAGTTCTGGTGTTGATCATGCTTTGCTCGTGGAAGAGCTTTAGTCAGCGGATCTACTACATTGAGATCCGTGTGCACTTTGCAAATATTTACGTCCTCTCCTTCGACGTAGTCGCGGATGAGGTTGAAGCGTCATTTGATGTGTCTGGTCTGCTTGTGAAACATTGGTTCCTTTGCTAAAGCAATGGCACCAGTGTTGTCACAGAACAGAGTTATTGGATTTAGTGCGCTTGGCAGAACTCCAAGATCTGTCATGAACTGCTTCATCCAGACACCCTCCTTAGCTGCCTCCGAGGCAGCCATGTACTCTGCTTCACATGTAGAATCTGCTACGACGCTTTGCTTGGAACAGCACCAGCTTACCGCACCCCTATTAAGAATAAATACTTAGAGTCATCCGGATCGGTGTCAAAGCTTGCGTCGACGTAACCCTTTACGACGAGCTCTTCGTCACCTCTAGAAACGAGAAACATTTCCTTAGTCCTTTTCAGGTACTTCCGTATATTCTTGACCGCCATCCAATGATCCACTCCTGGATTACTTTGAAACCTGCCTGCCATACTTATGGCCAGACTGACGTCCGGTCTAGTGCAAAGCATTGCATACTTGATAGAACCTATGGCTGAAGCATCGGGGACGGTACTCATCTTTTCTCTATCTTCCGCAGTTGCTGGGCACTGAGTCTTACTCAATTTTATACCTTGTAATACAAGAAAGAACCCCTTCTTGGACTGTTCCATTCTGAACTTCTTTAGAACTTTATCAAGGTATGTGCTTTGTTAAAGTTCTATCAGGCGCCTCAATCTATCCCTATAGACCTGAATGCCTAGAATGTAAGCAGCTTCTCCTAGGTCCTTCATTGAGAAACTTTTATTCAAGTAATCCTTTACGCTCTCGAAAAACTCCACGTTGTTTCCAATCAGCAATATGTCATCCACATATAATATTTGAAACGCCACAGAACTCCCACTCACTTTCTTGTAAATACAAGATTCTCCGACAACTTTTATAAACCCAAATGCTTCGATCCCCTCATCAAAGCCCTTATTGCAACTCCGAGATGCTTGCACCAGTCCACAAATGGATCGCTGGAGCTTGCATACTTTGTTAGCATTCTATGGATCGATCAAACCTTCTGGTTGCATCATATACAACTCTTCCTTAAGAAAACCATTAAGGAACGCCGTTTTGACATCCATCTGCCAGATTTCATAATCGAAAAATGCAGCTATTGCTAACATGATTCAGACGGACTTAAGCATCGCAACCGGTGAGAACGTCTCATCATAGTCAACTCCTTGAACTTGTGAAAAACCCTTTGCCACAAGTCGAGCTTTATAAACGGTAACATTACCGTCCGCGTCCGTCTTCTTCTTAAAGATCCATTTGTTCTGAATAGCCGTGCGGCCTTCAGGTAATACTTCCAAAGTCCACACTTTGTTTTCGTACATAGATCCTATCTCCGACTTCATGGCCTCCAGCCATTTGTTGGAATCCGGGCCCACTATTGCTTCTTCATAATTAACAGGTTCATTGTTGTCTAACAACATGATTGATAAGACAGGATTACCGTACCACTCAGGAGCAGTACATGATCTTGTCGACCTGCAAGGTCCGATAGGAGCTTGATCCAAAGTTTCATGATCATCATCATTAACTTCCTCCTCAACCGGCGTCGCTTCGACAGAGGTTTCCCCTGCCCCGCGCCACCATCTAGAGGGATTAGAGGTTCGACAACCTCATCAAGTTCTATCTTCCCCCCACTCAATTCTTTCGAGCGAAACCCCTTCTCAAGAAAAGCTCCGTTCTTAGCAACAAACACTTTTCCCTCAGATCTGAGATGGAAGGTGTACCCAACTGTCTCATTTGGGTAACCTATGAAGACACACTTTTCCGCTTTGGGTTCCAGCTTTTTAGGCTAAAGCTTTTTGACATAAGAATCACATCCCCAAACTTTAAGAAACGACAACTTTGGCCTCTTGCCATACCACAGTTCGTATGGTGTCTTCTCAACGGATTTTGATGGTGCCCTATTTAAAGTGAATGCTGCTATCTCTAATGCATAACACTAAAACGATAATGGCAAATCAGTAAGGGACATCATAGGTCGCAACATTTCTAACAAAGTACGATTACGACATTCAGACACACCATTACGCTATGGTGTTCCAGGCGGTTCAACTGTGAAACAATTCCACACTGTCTTAAGTGAGCACCAAACTCGAAACTCAGATACTCACCACCATGATCAGAACGTAGGAACCTGATCTTCTTGTTACGATGATTTTCAACTTCACTCTGAAATTGCTTGAAGTTCTAAAACGTTTCAAACTTGTGCTTCATCAAGTAGATACATCCATACCTACTCAAATCATTAGTGATGGTGAGAAAATAACGATATTCGCCGCGCGCCTCCACACTCATAGGACCGCATACATCGGTATGTATGATCTCCAACAAGTCACTTGCACGCTCCATTGTTTCGGAGAATGGAGTCTTAGTCATCTTGCCCATGAGGCATGGTTCGCACGTGGCAAGTGATTCAAAATCAAGTGACTCCAAAAGCCCATCGGAATGGAGTGTCTTCATGCGCTTTACACCAATATGACCTAATCGGCAGTGCCATAAAAACATGGCGCTATCATTGTTAACTCTACATCTTTTGGTCTCAATGTTATGTATATGTGTATCATCACTATCAAGATTCAATATGAACAATCCTCTCACATTGGGTGCATGACCATAAAAGATATTACTCATAGATATAGAACAACCATTATTATCTGACTTAAATGAGTAACTGTCTCGCAATAAACAAGATCCAGATATACTGTTCATGCTTAATGCATGCACTAAATAACAATTATTTAAGTTCATAACTAATCTTGATGGTAACTGAAGTGAGACTGTGCCGACGGCGATAGCATCAACCTTGGAACCATTTCCCACGTGCATTGTCACTTCATCCTTTGCCAGACTTCGTTTATTCCGCAGTTCCTGCTGCGAGTCGCAAATATGAGCAACAGAACCGGTATATAATACCCAGGTACTACTACGAGAGTTGGTTAAGTACACATCAATAACATGTATATCAAATATACCTGATTTTTCTTTGGCCGCCTTCTTATCAGCCAAATACTTGGGGCAGTTGCGCTTCGAGTGACCCATCCCCTTGCAATAATAACACTTTGTTTCTGGCTTAGATCCAGCCTTGGGTTTCTTCGTCAGATTGGCAACAGGTTTGCCGCTCTTCTTGTAGTTACCCTTCTTTCCTTTGTCGTTTCTCTTGAAACCAGTGGTCTTATTGACCATCAACACTTGATGCTCTTTCCGGAGTTCTGACTCTGCGACTTTTAACATCACGAATAACTGGTCGGGTGACTTGTTCATCCCTTGCATGTTATAGTTCAACACAAAGCTCTTATAGCTATGTAGCAATGATTGAAGAATTCTGTCAGTGATAGCCTCTTGCGGGAGTTCAATCCCCAGCTCAGCTAGAGAGTTTGAGTACCCAGACATTTTGAGCAGATGTTCACTGACAGACGAATTCTCCTCCATCTTGCAAGCATATAATTTATCGGAGGTCTCATACCTCTCGATCCGGGCGTTCTTCTGAAAGATAAACTTCAACTCCTGGAACATCTCATATGCTCCATGACGCTCAAAGCGACGTTGAAATCCCGGTTCTAAGCCATACGCTCCTAAGTTTTCCTCCTTACATGTTAACCATACGTTCAAAACATCTTGTCTAGACGTAGCGGATGGTTCATCTCCTAGCGCTGCATTAAGGACATAATCCTTTTTCCCAGCTTGCACGAGCAGCTTTAGATTACGAGCCCAGTCTACAAAGTTGCTTCCATTATCTTTCAACTTAGCTTTTTCTAGGAACGTATTGAAATTCTGAGTTGCTACTGTGTGAGCCATTGATCTACAACATAAATATTGCAAAGTGGACTTAGACTATGTTTAAGATAATTAGAGTTTAACTAATCAAATTATTGATAAACCCCCACTATAAAACTACATCTCTCTAGTCATTTGAGTGGTACATGATCCAAATCCACTAACTCAAGTCCGATCATCACGTGATTTGAGTATAGTTTTAGTGGTAAGCATCTCTATGCTAATCATATCACCTATTCGGTTCATGCTCGACCTTTCGGTCTGTTGTGTTCCGAGGCCATCTCTGCACATGCTAGGCTCGTCAAGTTTAACCCGAGTGTTCCGCGTGTGCAACTGTTTTGCACCGGTTGTATGTGAACGTTGAGTCTATCACAGCCGATGATCACGTGGTGTCCCGAAACGACGAACTGTCGCAACGGTGCACAGTCAGGGAGAAGACAATTTCATCTTGTAATTTTAGTGAGAGATCACCTTAAAATGCTACCGTCGTTCTAAGCAAAATAAGATGCATAAAAGGATTAACATCACATGCAATTCATATGTGACATGATATGGCCATAATCTTGTGCTTCTTGATCTCCATCACCAAAGCACCGACATGATCTTCTTGTCACCGACGCCATGATATGTCTCCGTCTTATCTACTTTTCCGAACTCTTTTGCCCTTGTTTTGGACTCTAATTTGCATGATTTGAATGGAACTAACCGGGACTGATGCTGTTTTCAGCATAATTGCCATGGTGTTGTTTTTGTGCAGAAATGAAAGTTCTCGGAACGTCCTAAAACTTTACGGAGATTTTTTCTGGAATAAAAGAAAAATATGTGCGCAAAGATCCACCGGAGGGGGTGTGCCAGTGGGCCACAAGCCCACACGGCGCGACCACCCCCTAGGTCGCGCCATGCAGGCTTGTGGGGCCCACGTGGCACCACCGCCCCCAATCTCAGTCCTATATCTTTCATTCCGCCTGGAAAAAAAAATTAGACAGAAGGTTTCATCGCGTTTTGCGATATGGAGGCGCCGCCACATCCTGTTCTTCATCTGGAGGGCAGATCCGGAGTCCGTTTCAGGCTCCGGAGAGGGGAAATCGTCGCCATCGTCATCATCAACCTTTCTCCATCGACAATTCCATGATGCTCTTCATCGTTCGTGAGTAATCTCATCGTAGGCTTGCTGGATGGTGATGAGTTGGATGAGATCTATCATGTAATCGAGTTAGTTCTTGACGGGGATTGATCCCTAGTATCCACTATGTTCTAGATTGATGTTGCTACTACTTGGCTATGCTTAATGCTTGTCACTAGGGCCCGAGTGCCATGATTTCAGATCTGAACCTATTATGTTGTCGCCAATATATGTGTGTTTTAGATCCTATCTTGCAAGTTGTAGTCACCTACTATGTGTTATGACCCGGCAACCCCGGAGTGACAATAGCCGGAACCACTCCCGGAGATGACCAAAGTATGAGGAGTTCATGTATTCACCACTTGTTAGTGCGTTGGTCCGGTTCTTTATTAAAAGGAGAACCTTAATATCCCGAAGTTTCCATTAGGACCCCGCTGCCACGGGAGGGATGTACAATAGATGTCATGCAAGTTCTTTTCCCTAAGCACGTATGACTACGTACGGAATACATGCCTACATTAGATTGATGAATGGGAGCTAGTCACATATCTCTCCATGTTATAGCTGTTACATGATGAATCACATCTGACACACTCATCCATCACCGATCCACTGCCTATGAGTCTTTTACTACTGGTTCTCGCTACGTTACTTTGGCTAGGCTTGTCCCTTGCTACAAGAGGGATTGGGCCACTTTGCTGCTGTCACTTTGCTGCTATTGTTGCTACTCCCATTACTTGTTACTTTGCTGTTGCTGCTACTACTGTTCCTTGCTACCCTGCTGTTACTTGTTGCAAGACTTTGCTGGCGCCGTTGTCGAAGCTAGGTAAGTGGTACTAACAATCCCGTCAACAAGGCTTTTTCTGGCACCGTTGCTATCGTACTACCTTGCTACTGATACTTTGCTTGCAGACACTAATCTTTAAGGTGTGGTTGAATTGACAACTCCGCTGCTAATACTTGAGAATATTATTTCGCTTGTCCTTCAATCGAATCAATAAATTTGGGTTGAATACTCTACCCTCGAAAACTGCTGCGATCCCATACGCTTGTGGACATCAAGGCTTTTTCTGGCGCCATTGCCGGGGAGGCACAACTATATTCAATGAGTCACTTGGGATTGACGTCTGCTGATCACTATGAGGAATCCAAAAGATCCAAGAACTAAAATCCTACCTTCCATTACGAGGAGAGGTAAGGAACTGCCATCTAGCTCTGCACTTGATTCACCTTCAGTTTTGAGTAAGTTTGCGACTTCGCCTCCTGCTAGAAATCTTGATATGTCGCATGTGCTTGATGATGCTACTTCTGCTGCCCATGATGCTTATGACGATGCTATGCTTGATACTATGCCTGATGATGCTATGCTTGATACTATGTCTGCTATGCCTGATACTTCTTTGCCACTTGGTTCCCTTGATGCACATATTGCTAGAGCTGCTGCTAGACGTGATGAAACTTCTGAAACTGCTGATACTATTGAAGTAGAACCTGCTACTATGCCTGAATTGCCTGTTGTGCCTGATACGCACTATCTTATGGAGGGAGAGATAGCTGAGGACTTTCTTGCGTGTAAGGATAGTTATGATGTTGAGAAACTTCTGCGCAAGTGGAAAGAAAAATCTGTGAACGCTAGGATGAAATACGACCCGAAGTTTGCCACTTCACCTATCTTTGTGACCGATAAGGATTATGAATTCTCTGTCGACCCTGAGTTAATCACTCTTGTAGAATCTAATCCCTTTCACGGTTAGGAGTCTGAAACGGTTGTAGCCCATCTTACCAAATTGCACGATATAGCCACCCTATTCACTAGTGAGGAAAAGATCCGCCACTAGCTACTATATCCTCAAGCTGTTTCCTTTCTCGCTAAAGGGTGATGCTAAGACCTGGTTCACTTCTCTTGCTCCTGGTTGTGTGCGTAGCCCCCAGGATATGGGCTACTACTTCTCTGAAAAATATTTCCCTGTCCATAAGAAGCAAGCTGCCTTGCAGGAAATATACAACTTTGCTCAAGCTGAAGAAGAGAGTTTCCCACAAGCTTGGGGAGGCTCATCCAGCTACTGAATGCTTTGCCTGATCACCCTCTTGAGAAGAATGAGATACTTGATATCTTCTATAATGGACTTACCGATGCTTCTAAAGACCACTTAGATAGTTGTGCCGGTAGTGTTTTTAGGGAACGAACCGTACACTACAAGAAAACAGACTTTAAGTAACACAATCATGTAACAGATTAAAAAATGTGTTACAAGTGAAATTGTTGTAACACATCATTTTGTGTCCAACGACAGGCAGTAACACAGACTATATAAGACCTCAAAATGTGTTACATCAATATTACAACTGTAACATATAAATATATGTTGGTCGAATGTGTTACATAGATTTTGATATCGTAACATATAAATATGTGTTACTCAAATGTGTTACGTGTTAGTATCACATAAGCATGGCTGATACATATTGTTACATGTTCTATTATTTATATGGGGACTAGAAGAACCAAAAATCAACTGCATACATAGATCACAAATACCTTTCACATCTATGGCGCATGTGTCAATATGATTTTTTATAAATATGTTATTATCTTTGTAAATAGTGGTCACATTCTTTGGTAATATGGTATGAAAAAACAATATAGTTTGGTTGGTAAATACCAAACTATTTTTGGTATGGTTGAAGTGTATTGACCATATTTTTATATGAATTTTAGGATGACTCGGTGACCATAAATGTGAAATGCATACTTTGAAATGATCATATGACATTCAGTATTTGATGTCAATACTCACAAAAGAGTGGAAGACCAACAACACACGAGAGCTTAAATTTGGGCATCGTTTTATGAACCGGACCGACGGTTTCACTGGAAAAAGAAGGAACCAAGGCATCGTCCGGGTTTTATATTTTAAGGCGTGAGGTGGGATGGAACAAGAGATCGAGAAAAGGTTGCCTCGAAAATGAGACGTTTTAAGAGCGTCATTACAAAGCATGTCTACACGGATATGAGACGTCTAAGAGCGTCCTTATTCTCCCAGAGACGCATTGATAAATTAATGCTAAATGCAATTGCATATATTCTCTTTTGTTGTATATTTTTTTACGCCCTCCGGTCTATAGTACTTGTCGTAGAAATGGATGTATCTAGACGTATTTTGTGCTAGATACATTTAATTCAGAAATAAATAATATGGATCAAAGGGAGTATCTCAATTTCAATTAGTAAAATTACTTTCTTATATAAAACAATTTGACTCTCATTTCCATATCAGAAAATATTTAGAAAAATTATGGCATCGCACAAAACAATAACAATTTATAACTAAGAGCAGTAGTATTTTACATACTCAATTGTACACATCATCTATAAAAAAAATTGGTTCACAAGTCCCATACGCTGCGAGTAAACTTTTGCACCATGCCACTTCTACTAGTGATCCGGAAGTCATCACAAATAGATGCAGAATTGGTGAACTGATCACTGCGCATACAACAGAAAAATGGATGAGTTAACAGACTGAAAAAATTCCGTGTACATGAAATGTGCTAGGTGATAGCACTTTCTCCTTCATATAAAAAGTCGAGCATGTTCCGGTTTATGAGAACATGCTCCTGCTACATGGTGCACTCCATTCAACACACAGCAGGTCATATCAAATAGAAAGAAATAGAAGGTCAAGTGAGATGGGTTTCCAAGGAGCTAGATGGGGCACAGCCTCACGGTGGCCACGTGATTTATGGAGGAAGGGAGGAAGAAAATTCCATCCATGGCTGCATATTCACCATCTCTACCAGCATTAGCCGCCATGGTGATCAGTTAGGAAGATTCATTCCATTCAAGTGGGTTGTCCGTTGCTGGAATTTGTTTGCCGTCGAGGATATGACGCCTTAAAAATGATAATATATCCATCCACGGTGCTCTTTATAAGACAACATAAGAAAATTTTCTGCAGATTAGAAACCACATGTATGAATTGATATGAGAACATGGGCACAAAGTTCCTATTATCAGTTATGGGGGAGAATGCATGCGCTTAGATAGTTGACACATGAATATTATTAACTGCATGAAAAATATATATTCGTTAAGAACACTGACTATCTTATTCTATCAGGATATTCTAAGGTGCTTTTTATCAACAACCTGAATATATACGTGGGTGTCAATAATTTGCATCGACTTTAAATTAAACTAGTAGTTTAGTGAGTACAGAAGACTAGAGTTCGGAAAATAACGACAAATTCGTGTTGTCCTATACTCCTATCTTAACAGAGATAAACAGAGTAAATGAAACATAAAGATTCTCCAACACAATTTAGTACACATTAAGGGAGCGGCACTAACTTTTTTACTTGGAATGAATTGAGATAGAAAAACTAGAAAAAGGAAGATGAACCCACTTATAGATGAATTGGCAGGCTTGTGAGCTAAGATCCCTTCTGGCCTCAAAATTACCCGCGAGCTCGCCGCTGGTCAAAACTGGTGGGCACGAGATCAGCCTACTGACGGTAAAAGGCTTAATTAAGATGTCTCTCATAACTTTAGTGCAATGAGGAGGCAAATAAAACAACAACATGCAGAAAGTTGGATCTGAATATAGTCTGATGGACACCAACATCAAACATAGAAAAATTGAGTTCAGGTAAAACTATGGTGTATATATAATCATGAAAATGCTCCTCGAACAAAGAAATACCTTTATATGGTTTCCGTCCACTATTCTTCATTGATCAAAGCATTATCAGTAGCATCCACAATTGTTCCCTCAATATCGGATCTTACCCAATGTTGATCTTTCCTTTTCTTTTTAAACATATCCGTAAGGTGAGAAACATGGAATGGCTCAGCATCTACGTCTCGTGTGCATTCATCATTTCCAGTGTCACATCTATCTCTAGGTAGGTTATTCTGGATCACCACTGACCAACCTGGGTTCAGTTCGTCTTCTATGTAAAAGACTTGTTCGCTTGGTTAGGCAAAATAAAAAGCTCATGTTCAATCTTGTCTCCTTTGTGCATCAAATGTGATAAGTTAACAAGTGTGTAGCCATACTTGTCCTTTTTAATTTCTTTCACAGAAACATGAACCCATTCACACTTAAATATATCCACCAAAAATTGCCTAGAGTAGTTCAACCTAATAATATCAATTATCCTCCCATAGTAAGTCACATCGCCTAAAACGGGGGTCGCATCACCTCGTGCAGCATATGTAGATGTTTTGGCACATACCATTACTCCACTATTTTGACTCACCCTGTTTAAGCGTTTAGCCCGAAACCTATATCCTCTGGAGTTGTAAGCATGATACCTTTATGCTGCATCAACCGGGCCACGTGCTAGCCATCTAACATCATTGTTAATACTACCAATACCATTTTCTTTCTCCAATTTAATCATCTGCAGATTAAGTAGTTGTTTAGTAAATGGCTTCAGTTTCACGTATAATGGATATGAAATATGGACTTACATGAGCTTCGAACCAGGCGTTGAACTAACATGCTGGATGGACTCGACTGTGTTTGAGGAGACATCACGCTCGCTAGTGAGCTCATCAGCGTGAGCTCTACATAGTAATTTTATATTTAATTTTGAAGTCAGAGAAAGAGTTGTTAAAACATGTCACAAAAAACTAAAACTGTTTAGAGGATTGAGGTATTACCGAAGGAATGGGTTGACATCTAAGCAATTGAACAACACATATCTATGTGCTTGGAATTTAGCCAAATATCTAAGAACATAATTGCCAGCCTTTCCAAGTGGTTTTCCTACAAAAGGAAAGAGAGCTGATCCTTGTTCAACATCATGTGCCTCATCGTCATCGTCATCGTCGTTTCTTGAAGGCCGGTTATGCTTGGTGGCGGAACCATCAATATATCTTGAAAGAAACGTCATGCACTCGTCTGCAAGATATGCTTCCGTGATAGATCCTTCTGGATGTGCTCTGTTACACACATATGACTTTAAGACACAGAGATACCTACATAAATAAAAGATGAAAAAAGAAGACAAAAATTGTTAATGGATGTAGTACTGCAATAATTAGAAAATATAATGTCTCCTTTTTGAAAGATTACCCTTCCACAAACCACATTGAACGGTAGGCCACATGACGAGCTATTTTTGCCTTTGTTGCTAGATGAAGAACCAAATGCACCATAACAGTAAAAAATCCTGGTGGAAATATCATCTCCATACGGCATAATGTTATCTTTTTTCTTTCCTCTAACTTCTCAAGATCTCTCACATGAAGAACCTTTGCACTAACTTGTCTAAAATATGCACATAGATCAAACAAGACAGATGTGACATTATCTGGAAGTAAACCTCTCAATGCAACAGGCAATAGTTGTTGCATCAAAACATGACAATCATGGCTTTTCAGGCTTGAAAGTTTCCCTTCAGAAATGTTTGCACATCTTGAGATGTTCGACGAATAACCATATGGTACTCTTTCATGAAGTACTTTGCAAAACTGCTGCCTCTATTTCTTTGACAAGGTATAAGAAGCAGGAGCAAGAAAATACTTGTCATTGTTTTTTTTGAGGATGTAGCTCTGGCCTGATTTTCATCTCTTGCAGGTCTAGTCGTGCCTTTAGATTATCCTTTGACTTGCCCTCTATTCCTAAAAGTGTTCCATATATATTTTCACATACATTCTTTCAATGTGCATAATATCAATATTGTGGTGGAGCAAATTGAAGTCCCAACAAGTCAAATGGGAGAAAAAGCCGTTAACAAACTTCCAAGTTTTGGAATCATCAAAGCACTTAATTGATTTTATCTTATCTAAAACTCCAACTTTAGGATAAAGAGTTGGCTCTGTTTTGTGTTCCTCAAATCAATCAAATAAGTTAGATTCATAACGGAACTCGTGATCTGGGTGCAGAAATCGGCGATGTCCCATGAAACAGAACTTACCCCCATGTTTCAAGCGTAAAGACCAAGTTTCATCACTACACGGGAAATAACCGGACTCAGAACTGGTGCTATGTGCTGAAGCAATTGCAAGCCCTGGGTAGTCACTCACAGTATGCAACAGAACAACATAAAGTTGGAACGTCTCATCTCGAGATGCATCATATGTTGACATTCCAACTTCAAACAATTCAGCTAGTTCCTCATAAGCTGGATCCATGAATACATGGAAGTTCTTTCCAAGGTAACCTAGAATAATCAAAGTAAGCAAAAGAGAGGAGGCTTTCATGCATAACCATGGAGGAAGATTATAGGGCACTAAGACCACGGGCCAACAGCTATGTTTGGAACTCATATTCCCAAATGGATTGAACCCATCAAATCCTATTCCAAACCTCATGTTTCGGGAGTCTGACGCGATGTGTTTATACTTAGTATCAATGGCCTTCCAAGCCTCTGAATCGGCTAGATGACGCAATGCTCCATCCTTTGTGCGCTCTTCATCATGCCATCTTAAAGCTTTCACTGTTTCTTTGTGCATGAAAAGCCTCTTAAGCCTTGGCTTAATTGGAAAGTATCATAACACCTTCCTTGGGATTGCCTTCCTTCTTTCCTTCTTAGTCAAAGTAGTTTTATCTGGTATGTTCTTCCACCTTGAAGTTCCACACTCTGAACAAAAATCATCACTTGCTTTCTCCTTTCGATAAAGTTGGCAGTTATGTTCACAAGAATGAATTCTCACATAACTAAGCCCAAGCTTTCCAATGATCTTTTTAGCATCAGACAATGTACTAGGTAAATTCTTACCATTAGGAATTGCTTTCTGTAGAACTGGTAACAACTCATTTAAAGATTTATTGCTCCACTTGTTAGTGGCTTTTATGTGGAAGAGAATAACAATAAGAGAAAGTATGGATAGTTCACATCCTGGCCATAAAGGTTGATCTGCATCTCTCAAAAGGTCATAGAAAGCTTGGGATTCATAGTCTGGTCCTGGTTTAGATGGATTTGGGGTTTCAGGTTCTATCATTGGAGGTTCACAAAAAACATCTTGCACTAACTGACGCATGATAGATTTTGTTCCATCAAACTGTGATCGTGACCTTTTATTAGTTCTCATGTGTGTTGGAGTTCCACCTTGTTTGTTAGTAGAGATGAATGATGTTGTTTTCCAATGGCAACCCTAAACAGTATATCCAGGTGAAATTCCATTACAAACCAAGTGATCGTACACGTCTTCCCGCTTCAATAACGATCCATTGACACATATGAAGAATGGGCAACGGATCTTGGCATAAGAATTTTTTCCAATGTACGCAAAGTCAAGAAAACCAGCTACACGAGCCAAGTATTCCTCACTTGGTCTAGGAGAAAGCAATAGCTCCTTTATAGATTCTAAATCCATCGATATACTGTGTAACAAAAAGATATTCAGTGTCTGCTCTGATTGACAAGGGATAAATTTAACATGTGTTCCTATAATTCCTTAAACAGACTTATTAAGCCTTATTACTAATTAACACTCCAATCAATAGATAAAAAAATTGTAATAAAATACAGAGTAACCAGCAACTACACATATACTAGCAATTAGCAAACATAAGCTCCAATCGAACAATCAAGACAATCTGAACAGCAGCATTATTCATCATATACACTAATAATCTCTAGTTCCTTTCCTTGATCTCTCTAATTCTAGTAGTTAACAAACTTCACAAGTTGACATATGACATAAAGATGCAGTTATAGAATAGTAAAATTAGTAAACATAGTCAAGAAGAGAGAGTTCATATACCAACGTCCTGGTCAGGAGCAGAGGAAGGCTGGAGAGGAGGGAGGCAACCGGAGGGACGGCTGCAGTAGCTGGATGTTGGAGACGCGGCGTGTTGGCCCTGAGCTCCAGGTGGCGTGGCGCCCTGGCGTGTTGGTCCTGGGCTCCTGGTGATTCGGGGCGGCGTCGCAGCACTGGGCTAGGCGGGCAGAAGGGGCGGAGGGGCGGCGGCGGCTGATTTTGGAAGCGGCGGCGCGGGGCGGCGTCGCAGCACCGGGGTAGGGCGGGCAAAAGGGGCAGAGGGGCAGCGGCGGCCGATTTGGAAGGGGCGGCGCGGGACGGCGTCACAACACCGGGCTTGGGCGGGCAGAAGGGGCGGAGGGGCGGCAGTGACCGATTTTGGAAGCGTCGGCGGAAAGGCCGAAGCCCGGAGGGGAGGGGACCGAGGGGCGAGGCGTGGGAGGCAGGAGAGGGCCGGTCTGGCCGCCTGAGCTCGACATAGGGACGAGGCGAGGGAGGCTGGATTAGGGGAGGGAGCTAGCTGCTAGGTTAGGGAAAGGGTAAATCACAATCACGACCGAGGAAGTGTTCATATAGTCGAACAGGGACCGGACGTCCGAAGATAGGGTCGGATGTCTGAGAGTACGGCTGTGTTCAAGGGCACCGGATTTCCGAAAGTGGTCGGACGTCCGGCCCTCGGACGACCTGAGGAAGCCGGAAGTCTGAGGTTTTTGACTCTGGTGCAAGGCTCCGGATATCCGAAAGGGGTCGGACGTCCGACCCTTGGACGTCCGGAGGAAGCCGGATGTCCGAGGCTTTGGCTCAGTTTTGGAGGGAGGCAACCGAAGGGACGGCTGGAGTAGCTGGATGCTGGAGACCAGGCGGCGGCAATGGCGCTCGATTTTGGAACTGGCGGTGGAAGGAGATGGTGGATGGATGAAGCGGCGGCTGAAGGGGATGGTGGATGTGAAAGCGGCCACCGATTCGGGACAAATACCAGCTTATCCACCGATTCTTGGAGGCCACTAAAAATAAATCTGACGACGATTTTCTGGAGACACCGATTCAATGTTTTTTAAATAACCATGTACTCTCTCCATTTGTAAATACTCTCCCGTCCTAAAATTATTGTCTTAAATTTATCTACAAATAAATGTATTTAGTCATGTTTTATTATCTCGATACATCTAATCCTAAACAAACATGAGACAAAAATATTATGGCGGAGGGAGTATAAGTCTTTTTAGGGATTTCATTATGGACTACTTCCTCCGTTCCTAAATGTAAGTTTTTTTAAAAGTTTCATTAGAAAACTACATACGGATGTTTATAGACATACCTTAGAGTGTAGATACATTTATGTTGCTTCGTACGTAGTCTCTAATGAAATCTCTAAAAAGAATTATATTTAGAAATAGAGGGAGTACATACAAACATATAGACACATACGAAAGAATCTTGTGCCACGCCGAAACGTCGTTCACCACCGTCTCCCGTAGTCGCCGAGGCACCACAGAAGAAGTAGGCGAGTTCCCTTCATAACAAAATTTCACCCGATCTGAATACCCGCAAGAAGACCGAGCCACATACTCCTCAGTGTCTTCCATTAGAACGAGACTGAGATGGAGGAAAAGCAGAAGCAGATTATTCCTACGTCGTTCTGTCTCCACCATTGATGCAACACCTCTCACAGAAAACCGTCTATCCTACCTCCTAGAGAAGAGAAACTGCGAGGGTCCCTGTCCGCTCACACCACTGAAGCGGCAGACGGAAAGGACGAGGACCCGTAATGGCAATCGGTTAACGCCCTGGGCAGAATTATAATTATTTTCTTTAACCAACTATTTAGATCACATATTTCTTTTTACTGGTCCGACTACAAATTTGGTCGGTTTTTTAAAACCGTGGGTTTAGCAGGTATTCCCTCCCCTTATTCTTTGTCGCCACAGGGGGTGAAACGAAGGAGGAGACTAGATTGATGTGATAGCCTCTCGGATATGGCCGTAAAACACTATTGACATTCGGTTGCTGTTGACGCATATCGTCGCAGTCACTTTGTAGAACGGCCGCATGCGCTCTTAGCACCTATCAAAATTCACCGGACTCGTTGGGCACAACATACTCCCGAGGTAGTCGTAACTTGTAGTCATCGTGTGGGATGATGCCATCTTGGTCGAGGTGACTAGTCGGGAGCGAGATCGGTTGGCCGAATTACAATGTTTTTTATTTAAAGAACCATCGAGGTCGTGCGTGTAGGTGGTATAGGCCCTCCCTTATTCTCTATCACCATGGAGGTGGAGGGAAGGAGGAGACTAGACTGATGTGCCGGCCTCTCGGATATGTTGTTGCAAGAGCGTCGATGGTCGGTCGCAGCTAACGCATATCGTCATGGCCACTTTGTAGAACCACCACATGCGCTCTCAGCACCGATAAAAAGTCATCGACCTCGCTTGTCAGAACATGCTCTCTGACTGGTCGCAACTTCTAGCATTTTCGGTCATAGCTTTCCCCCAACCAGTCATAGGTTTCATGGGCAGTCCTTTGGAAATGACGTGATCTTGATTGAGGCGACCGATCAAGAACGATATCGGTTGGCCGAGTTATAATGTTTTTCTTTAACCAACCATCGAGGTTGTAAGTTCCCTTTTCTTATATGACTGTAAGTACGGTCGATTTTTTAAACCGTGGACGTACCTGGATACCCTCCCCTTATGCTTTGTCACCATGGAGGTGTAACAAAGGAGGAGCCAATATCGACGTGCCAACTTTCCGGATATGTCGTTATAACATCATCGTCGGTCAGTCGCAGTTTTGTTCCATATTAGTCGTAGTTTTCATGAGTAGTGTGGAAATGACACGATCTTATTTTAGAGGAGCAAGATGTTACTTAGATCTATTTTATTATGTCATTACTGTTTAGATATATCTAATTTTCGACGGAATCAATAATAAATAAAATATACTCTATTTTTCATGCCAAAACCTATGTTTGGAAAATATCCATGCCAAACAAATTAATATACGTAGCAATGTCCGATTTTTCTGAAACAATTTCCTCCAGTTCGAATTAATAAAAAAAAGATAGACACAAATTTCCCTCCGGTTCTCGCAAAATCTATAACTTCGGCGCTTACTTTTCCCTCCAATTAACTAAAAAATCTAAATAAATTGGGTCTCAACCCATCCACGTCCAGCCCAGCCGCCCACCATTTGGCGGCTACCTTGCCGCACTCCCATCCACGCCCAACACGCCACCCTTTCAGCAATCAGGGTGGCCGCCATCTGCAACCCCCTCCCACCACACCTCAATCCATCCACAATCAGCGCTGAGGGCGGCCGCCACCTGCGCAACGCCCCTCCCACCCCCACCTCAACCCATGCATCGGGGCGCTTCCTCGATCTGCTTTAGAGGCGCAGCAGATGAGGCAAACAGAGGCGCGGCAGAGGAGGCGAACAGAGGCGCGGGAGCTCCCGGCGATGCAGGTCAGATCCTCTCCGCCATCCTCCTCGTCTATTCCTTCAGGCGGTTCCACCCCGCGCCCTCACCTTCCCACGTGGCTGCCGCCCATGGCTATCGCCCATGTCCGCCATCTGATAGCGGCAGCACCACCCGCTCCTCCCTCGTTGGATTTGACGGTAGCCTCTTCCCAAGGCGCTTGTCGCGCTTCTTATGAAGCCCATGGTCGTCGTACCCCCTATGATCTGTTTTTTCATTTCATGAACCGATCCAGGGGAGGCAGTGTGTACTGTAGATGCCGGATGTCCGGAGGAAGCCGGATGTACGAGCTTTTGACTCTGCTATAAGGCTCCGGGTTTCCGAAGTGGTCGGGCGTCTGGCCCTCGGACGTCCGGAGGGGGCCGGATGTCCGAGCTTTTGACTCTGGTATAAGGCTCCGGTTTTCCGAAGTGGTCGGCCTCCGGCCCTCGGACGTCCGGAGGGGGCCGGATGTCCGACGCTTTGGTTCTGTTTTGGAGTAATTATGTTTCTTTTGGAGAATTGTTATTTTTCCTGTACTAATTATTTCTGGCTGTACCGATGCAAGCTTTTTTGAGTTCCTTTGATTGACATGTTAATATATATCTAGGGTGGCGAGGGACATGTTGGCCATATACCTGCACTATGAAGATGCAAATCAGGAAACCAAAATTTTACAAAGATCCATGATGAGGCATGATGTCTCGTATTATGACTTAATCTTGATGATCGAGGAAGTTGGCTTTCAGGAAATTGATTTTCTGTATTATGTGAAAAAACCCGTCTAGGTAGCCCCTACTTTGTTCACATGTATGATCAAAGTCATGTAATGAAGATGTTGTGTGACCCTAAGATTGTGAAAGATGTCCATCTGTATGTGTCTAAGGAGAAGGCTAGTGATGATGTTTCTCCACCTAGCAAGAAATTTGATATTGCTCTATCTAACCATCCGAATGAGAGTGTTCTCTTACGGGAAGGTGGTGTCTACGCTGAAGGGGAAGGGACGGGGCAACTTACTATGAAAAGGCCGCAAAGTATCCCTCTTGAACCATATTTATTACATATCTGTATTGACTATTATAATTGTTGTAATAAAAGTTGAATGGTTGTTCTGCAGGACCGTTGCGTAGGTCAAAAAGGTTGAATGTGATTCAGGTTGCTGACCAGTGTGATGATGATGATGGGGGCTGCAACAATGGCGAACAATTTGCACCAGGTCATGAATCAGAAGCATTGGACAATGAACAGGGTCAAGATCACAATCAAGGTAACTACCTATTACATATTTTACTTCTATTAATTAACTTGTATATGCTGAGTATCAATAGAATAAATGGCGGGCGTCATTTAATTACTAATTTTCTTCATTAATCTTGTAGTAGACAAGGAAGTACGCAAGCGCAAGAGAACAAGCTTGGCAATTGTCTGGAACATGCCAAAGGGGCAAAGAATAGTTGTAAAATGCAATGAAAATAGCCAGCCTATAGGAGATGAAGGTGCAATCTTGGGGAAGTTTCTGGGCATGATAGCTAGAAACGGAGGATTTTTCCCACTAAACATAAATGATTGGCATGGTGTCAAGAAGAATAGTTGTGAGGAAACAATACTTCATTGTGTACAGGTACTTCACAATTGACAAGGAAACAAATATGCTATTTGTTGTCCTTCTATTTATATCTAATTTTTTCACTTTAGTTGTAATGTGGTATACATGTCTATTTACATTCATTCTTTATTTTGTACTTTCAAACAAAGTTTGTATATCCTAGGTCATGTGAAAAATGGATACTCAAATCGATTGGAAGAGACTGGAGGAAACATAAGTCTAGTTTGAAAGATGCTTTCTTCGAACCCGCCATTGAAAAAAATCCAAACATCAAGCGTAAGGCTTTGTATAAGCTCTGTCCAGAAGATGTGGACATCGATCAATGGCGTGGGCTTGTTAAATTTTGGAAGTCGAAAAAAGGAAGGGTAATGAATGTGATACTGTACTTTCCTGTTTTGAAATTTAAATGTGAGTTCTTGGGCTGATCTTATGATATGATTGCATTGTAACATGCCCTTGCTAAGAAGAACATAATTAGTCGTTCCCTCATGAAGAATTCACATAATGCTGGCACAAAGAGTTTTGCTTGTAGGAGTGAAGACATGGTGAGTAATCTTCATTATTGAATTGTTTTTCTCTGTCTCTTTTGTCATATGGGTGTTCTTTCTGTTTTGTAGAGGCAAGCTGATCCTGAAAAGAAACGACCACACAGATCACATGTTTATTTAGCAACTCACAAGAAGAAGGATGATGCTAATGATGAAAATATAGATAGAAATGAGCGTCTGGTACATAATTAATATAAAAATTATCTATTTGCTCTTGGGATCAACTTACAGTTCAATCTAACAAGCAGTATATGAATGATTCTTGTCTTATATGATCGATTGAAGAATCTAATAACTGTGCGACTAGAGTTGGCACAAAATTTGAATGGAAGAGTTGCATGGGAAGGTGATGCCCTGCAGGAAGTATTAGGGAAAGAAAAGATTGGACAAGTGCATGGCATGGGTTTGCTTCCAACTCCTAAGCAAGTATATGGTTGGACACCACGGTATCTAAAGAACATCAATATGACTACAACTGATGGTTCACCATATGAAGTTGAACATGATGTTTGGGAGGAAATAGCAAAGATGAAGGAACATATTAAAAGACAAGACCAAATTATTGAACATATGAAAAACAAAGAAGGCAATGTGAATAATGAAGCAGAAGATGTAAAGGACTTCTTTATCCAAATTTTTGTATGCATATCTGTCAATAGTTTACTCAGATTTGTTAGTTCTGTAGGAAAACCTCCAATCAAATGCTAATTGTATTTCTCGGTTACCAATACTACATCGTCAAAGAAAGGTAATCTTATTACATTGCTATATCATTGCTTGTCAGTTGAAACCTTTGTATTAATATTTCAATTTGTAGAGAATACAATGCAATGGACCTGTTGAGGCGCGCTCGTCTATGCAACACGACATTTATGAGGATAATAATTTACCTCGTTTGCACGAAAAGGTTATACGTACACTTACTCCCACTAATATCACAAAGATAGAATATAAGATAGTTACTTGCTTATCGTTGTTGTATCATGGAACTAGGCTGGTGACCATGATGTTAACCAATTACAAATTCAAGAAAATTCATCATCGCCACACAACCTTGTTATTGATTCCGTGCCAGAGGTTATTTCTGTGTGCTTTTGAGTTTGAAGTTGCAAGTTTCTGTAGCTTCAAGATATCAATACCCTTCCATCTAATATATTTTCTCTTGGTAGGTGAGGGAAATGAGGGATCCTACGGGTGAATCTTTTTCAAGACAGAACCAACAGGGTACTAGAACTGTACATCCGCACTCGGCTCGCTCAAGAAAAAGTCATACATCTACCATCAAGGTAAAGATCCGCTAGGGGCCATGGTTTACTGCAGCCAAATTCCCAACCCAAACCACCTTATTATCCCTGCTTGAGAACTTAATTTTGTTACAAGTTTTGTTTGATCTTCTATATGCAAGTAAGGCTTAGTTTGGAACTCAGTTTAAAAAAATATCCTATTAGTATGTTATATCGTGTTATAGCATGCTATTAACAAGACATTGTACATTGATCAGTTTAGCAACACAATTCTTTATACTCTATAGCGCACTATTAGCGATGGTATAGCATGCTTTTTTTGCCGTTGTCGGGACCCCGATCCTAAGCCATAGGAATCCAGCCTGTAACACATCGCATCCCTTTGTGGTCTCACGCACGGTTAACTCCACGGCTGCAGCCTTACCTTAGCCGGGACCGTTTGCGTCTTTTGACTCACGTATGCGATAGTATTGCTAGCATTCCAATGTCAAAGAACCCGGATCGACATGTCTAGTCATAAACCAAAGTGGCAGTTCCGCACAAGGACAGGCATACATGACCCAACAAAGCAGGTGTCGGTCATCAACGAACGTAGACGAGTCGTAGCAAGCTACAAGGACTCCATTACATCGCGTGACATTTCCCCAAAGGGGACAGACACAACAGCTAAGAAGGACACATGCCGGTCAACCAATGTGTCCGGAGCAGTAGCGAACTACCAAGCTCGTTGGATAACAAAGGGGCATTTCCTTGTAAGGAGTGCTACTAAAGTTCACGACTAGGTATTCGAACCCCATACATATCAAGTAAGACACACGTACGCACGGCATACCGATATGTATAGATACATCGATGGCATCACAACATAACCATAAATATACAAGCTTTATTTAAGAGGCTCGGAAGAGCCACACACATATTATTACACATTAAGGGTCTCACGACCCATAATATCAGTCACACAATACAAGCCAGCGGAAGAGTTATAAACTGTCTGGGTACAGACAGAGCAACTAGAAGGCACATGGCCTGACTATACTACAGAGCCGACGTAGGGCCAGATCGTAGCTGGGACACCAGCTACTCGTCGTCGTCGATGTCTACGAAGAACCCTCCATTAGGGTCATTAGCAACCTCTGCAACATTTATTAAGCAAACATGAGTACGAAGGTACTCAGCAAGACTTTAGGATGACTAACTACTCATGCAAGGTATCAAGAAGGTATGGTGGGGTTTCATGCGGAAAGCCAGCATTTGACTCGTGGCTAGACAACTTGCTTTTTGAAATTAGTTTTGACAACTTGATTTCTCGCACACGAGTCCACTAACACCACAACAATACACTATTGTGGAATCATTCCGTCTCCATACGGAAATGCCGTCCACGACACTCACGCTTATCTTGACAATTTTATGAGTAGCCATTGAAGTTATCTATGAACAACATATGTCTCCAAGTAGTCCATATCCGCGGACGCGGCTATTCGAATAGATCATAACCCTGCAGGGGTGTACTTCGTCACACACGCTCCCGCCACTTATCGCCATGTGCACGTCATGCACCTCGGCAACCTTCAAGCGGAAGCCCAGCGAGGGAGTCGGCCATGACCGTTAACCACACTAGTACCTAGTCCAGGTTTATCGCCTATCTGAGAGTAACCCGTACGGAAGTCCGGCCGAGGTTTCCGCCACGGCCTGAAACGATGTGCGTAGGGTTCCCAAGCCCACCATCCGGGTGCCACTTGGTACATCGTGCCACTGCCTACCGCATCACGGTCCACCTCTCAGGTCAGCACCATGCACGGCCTCCAGCATTACTATAAACACCCGAAACTACTTGCAACTCCTGGACCGAGTACTACGCGATTAATAGGCCGAGCGGGGTCATATTTCAGGGCCCAGCATGTGGTAGTATCTAGTCTTGGATTACATACACGGAACTCAGTTCCTAAGGACGGTTCCAATGAAACAATCTGCCATGTACTCCTACACAGCCTTTCACCGGTACCTTTACCAAATCAAGTTCAGCACACGACCTTTGCTCACCGAACACATTCCACATTTCTGCTCATCTCCCAGATGACAGACCATACACAAGTCTAAGCATAGCATGCATAGCAGGATAAGGCACATTATAGCTCAAGCAACTACCAGGTATGCTAGGTTGCAAGGTTCGGCTATTTACTGTGACAAGGTTAAGTCATGCAAAGGAAGTGGGTCCAACTATCGTGGCAAAAGCAGTTGAAGCATTTGATCCTAATGCAATAAATAGGTGCAGGAGCAAGAACATAGGTGTTATCGGGATGATCAAAAGGGTTGCTTGCCTTGTTGCTCAGAGGAGGGACGATATCCGTCAGACGGATATTCGGTGGAATCCGGGGGTGCGGAGCCTACCGAAATGAATGGCAACATTCAATAACAATCATGTGCAATCAAAATGATGCATGAGCATGGCATGAGAATGCAAGTGATAAGTTATTATAATCAAGATGTTTTAGGTTTAGAGTTGATTTGAATCACACTCGAATAGCAATTCAAACGGGTATTCTCGGATACCGGTTTAATTGATTCGACCTGATGCTCAGATCAACCTAATGTTAATATGCATGAAATGTCATGTTATGGTACTGATTTATCTCTAGGGCAGTGCGTGATCATTGTAATTATAATGAAATTTGGATATTTTTGCAAATTCCATTTATAAAGTGATTAAAAGAATTGAATTATTCCTTATTTCACAATTTAGGGTTCTGTAACTGTTTCAAACATTGTTGAAAATAGCATAATCAGAATCCTTGAATTTTTCTGATACTTTTTCATATATAAATTATTTTCATTGGAGTTACAGATTAATTTCTATGATTTTTGCAATTTTTAGCAATTTCCTGAATTATTTTTATACCGGAAATTCCATTTATTGCATCAGGCTGACGTCAGCAGGTCAGCCGACCTGTTCAGGTCAAACCTGACAGGGGGGCCCCACTGGTCAGCCTCTGTGGGGCTAATCCCGCGCTGACCAGCCCCTAATTGGGGTTTGACCAGGCGTGGGGCCCTCTGTCAGCGACTGAGGGGAGGGCGATTACGCCCTAATGGTCGGCCACGTTGACGGCCACCGGAGGGTGGTCGCCGGCGACCAAACCCGCGGCGGAGGGCTCGCCGGAGGCGACCTAGACGGCGCTGCACAGCACGAAAACGCACGCGGTTGGCAGCTACAGCAAGCTCGCGAAGTGGCCGATATGGCAGGACCAACTGGGGAGGCTAGGGTCGTCGGAAGAGGCGTCGGCGACGAGCCGGAGCGGCGGACGAAGCTCGGGCGTCGTCGGGGGTTTTGAATCAGAGGGATCCACGCTTAGATCTTAGCTGCTACGGCATCTACGCGTCGTCCTGGAGCTTCTGGTGCTCTCGGGAGGACGAGCTGGACATCGGAGGGCTACCGGCGACGAGCGGCAGCGGCGGTGCTCGTCGGGCTCCGGTGAAACCAGGGATAGAGGAGGGGATTGACGGGGAAAACTTAGGGAAAACCACCGCATGCTCACAGGGAGTGCAGAGAAGAGCTCAGACGGCTCGGGGAAGGCCTTGGGGCGACGAATCGACGGCAGAGGTCCGGCGGCCGGAGGAGGAAGACGACAGCGTTGCGGGCGTTGCAGGGCTCGAGGAGGCTTCGGCTTCTGCAGAGACGACCAGGGCGACGAGGCGGATCTAATGGCATGCTCGGGGAGGGGATCCTATGGTCAGGGGCACGGCCAGCTCGAGCTCGAGCTCGGCTCTAATGGCGGCAGCAGGGAGAAGGAGGGGATCCGGGAGGAGGGGAAGAACCGAGGCGGGGAATGGATAGGGGAAGCTCTGGGGAGCTTATCCCCGTCGTCGCCAGCGCGAACCGGCGGCCAGGCAGACACGTAGGTGCGTGGCCGCGCCGGAGGAGGCGGCGGCCACCTCCTGCTGCCTACTGGCGCGGGTAAGGGGACGAGCGGCGAGATGGGCCGGGCCTGGCTTGGGCGACATGTAAGTCTTTTTCCATTTTCTCTGTTTTTGTTTTTCTCTTTTGCTATTTATTGCTTTGCTAATTATTTCAGCTCCAGAACAAAAAGTAAAAACTATTTTAGACCTCCTGAAATATTTATTATAATATCCCCACTCATTTCCAAGACTTTCAACATTTTTGGAAAATTCTAGTTTCTGATTTCAATTTTTAAATTTGAAACCAGTGGCTTTTGCATTTATTTAAAATGCTTAAAGTGTCAAGAAAATAGTTTTCTCCAATGCTCATTTACTTTCATGATTTATCAGAAAGTTTGAACATTTCTTGAGGCCATTTTGGGTTCATTGATTTTGAACTGGTTTGAGATTTCCTTTAATTGAAATGGTGGCTAGGGTTTTGAGTTTTTCCTTTGCCACTTTGTTGTTTTTGTTGAAACTTCTTAGATGCAAATGCAAAGAAGACATGAGCACAATGCTATCTTGCTTAAGGTTTAGGGATGTGACAGCCGTGCTTCCACAAAAAAATAGTGACTATCATTTTAAAATAATGCATTTAGCCCCTTGCGTTTGCGATGTGCCCAGGCTTTACAAAAGTGCTAGCCCCGCCACTGGTTCACATTGTTCATGTAAATTGTATTATCATTGTCATTGAATGCTAATATTGATCATAATATAGGCTGGCTCCAAAGTAGTTTTGAAGAGTTCAACATATCCCAGCAAGAGGAATGTTGCGTATGGTACTATTCGTAGTACTAATCAAAGAACTAAGGCGTGTGGTATTGAGTTAGGTGGTGAATTTTCCCTTATGCGCATAGATCAACCTTTGCTTCATAATGAGGAGTTGGTAAGGGAAGTTTTTGATTGCATGACAGTTGGTGAAGCGTTCTCTACAGGATACTTAATTGCATGGCCTTCAGCTTTTGTAAGTTAAAGCTTCTCTTCAACATTTTCAAATCATATTTGTGTGCATTTAATCACATATATGTAACATGCAATTTTGTTTTACAGATTCGAGAGAAGGATAATTGAGTTACGGTTGAATTCTCGGATGCGGAAGCAAATAAAATCTGAAGATTTTATCTATCAATAGTCGTAGTTTAGATTGATATATTGAAAAACGTAATATCATCCACAAGTTCTTTTTCTTTCGTCCAGTTGATGCAAATTCTATGGTGTAATATTCTTCATAGTTGTGTTTTCTATGCTCAAAATGATATGAATGATATCTTTATTGTGATGCATATGTATCATACACTTGTATATTCTTAATCAGTATCTTCATATTGAGGATTTCTATATGTGTTGTGCTTCTATTTCTATACCATTTTGATGCTGCTGGCATAATGATAAAATGATCAACCACTTGTGCAATTGCATCAATTTTATTAAATAAATTTATATTCCATAAAAGAGGTACTAAATTTTGTGATTAATAATAAGAAATACACCAATTACGTTACCATATTGATATAGTAGTGTTACTATAGTTACAAAAATTTGTTACTATATTACTTAACAACTATAAATTATAGTGTTACGATAGTCCCATATTATGTTACTAGTTGATGTGTACCGCTTGTGTTACTAGAGTTAGAAAAACATGTTACCAGCAATGTTGTACGTTTGTGAAAATGTGTTACTCTAGGTGTTACAATAACTACAAAAATGTGTTACCAGTGTGTTTGGTAACACATAATATGCATGTTACTATACTATAATTGTAACACTATTTTTAACATACGGTAACAATTACTATGTGTAAAATTCAACGTCACTTAGTAACACGGGCTAATGGAACACATTTCAAATTGTGTTACTATCTGACCTAGAAAAACATTTTTGGGCCTGTAGTAACACAAGACGGTGTTACCAAATGTCTGTCCTGTTGTAGTGGTAGAATAAGTAGAGATTCTGTTGAATAAAATCTTGTGCAACGATAATGCTTGGACTTTTCCCGAACCACCTCCTAAGCCAACTCCGAAGAAAACAGGTATTCTATTCCTCAGTCCCGAAGATATGCAAGAAGCCAAGAAATCTATGCGAGAGAAAAGCATTAAATCTGAAGATGTCAAAAATCTACCACCTATCGAAGAGATCCATGGTCTCGATAACCCGATACAGGTAGTAGAAGTAAATTCTCTGCGTAGGTTTGATGAGAGTGATATTCCTTTTGATAAACCTGCTAGCTTATGCATGGATGAATTGGATAACTTCGTTGCCAAATAACAGAGTTTCAATGATTATGTTAGCAGACAATTGGAACAAAATGCTCGTATGCTTAGTCATTTAAGTGCCTGTGTGGATAGAAATGTCAATGATATTAAGCTTCTGAGTAAACATGCCTCTATGGTTACTACTCAGGTAGATAAAAGTACTTCAAGCTCAGAATGACTTGCTGAATGAGATGAATGAAAATTCCGCCAGAGTCTTCACTAGAGGCGGTAGAATGACCCAGGAACCTTTGTATCCTGAGGGTCATCCGAAGAGAGTAGAACAAGAGTCTCAAGGAATTAGCACTGATGCACCTAGTCATCCTAGAAAGAAGAAGAAAGGTGATAGGAACCTGCACGCTAGCAACCCTGTTGCTGCTATGCCTGAGAGTCCAAACGGTGCCTCTATCTCTGATGCTGAAACACAATCTGGTGATGAACATGAGCCTAATGATAATATCAATAGTGATGCTCATGTTGATGCTCAAGCTAGCAATGATAAGGATGTGGAGATTGAACCTAGCGTTGATCTTGATAACCCACAGCCTAAGAATAGAAGATACGATAAGAATGACTTCGATGCTAGGAAGCACGGTAAAGAAAGGGAGCCATGGGTTCAGAAACCTATGCCCTTTCCTCCCAAACCATCCAAGAAAAAGGATGATGAGGATTTTGAGCTCTTTGTTGAGATGATCAGACCTGTCTTTTTGCAGATGCGTCTGACAAATATGCTCAAGATGTCTCCGTATGCTAAGTACATGAAAGATAATGTGACTAATAGGAGGAGGATACCTGATCTTGAGATCTCCGCCATGCTTGCCAATTACACTTTCAAGGGTGGAACTCCTAAGAAACTAGGTGATCCCGGTGTGCCCACTATACCTTGCTCCATTAAAGGCAACTACGTTAGAACTGTGTTATGCGACCTTGGATCCGATGTTAGTGTTATGCCTCTCTCTTTATCATAGACTTGAACTGGGTAAGTTGACACCCACTGAAATACCATTGACATTTCTATCGAGTATACGGTGCACTTTCCAAAGAAACAATATCGAGTACATTGCATCAATGCTATCAAAGAAACTTCATCGATTCTTATTGGGAGCTTTGAATGCCCTATTCCTCCTGTCAAGATGAAGTATGATTTGCTTGTTGGGGAGATACACATCCCCATTGAGGTGACTTAGTGACTATCCGAAAATTCTCCATTCTCTATTGCGATTCAAGAAAGTTTTGTTGAGGGAAATTGATCAACCCCAATGATGGATTTCTTTCGATGACCATGAGATGGATGAATCGAGGAGTCACAAACCTCTGTTCCAAGCTTTCACTTTAGGTTGCTTAGAAGAAAAATGATAGATTTAGTTTAGTTTTCCCTGTTTTCTGTTTTAGCGTCCAGTAGAAAAATACCCCGAAAATAAAAGTTCTCCGAACGCTGTGAAAATCTAGTTTGATTTTTTCTGGAATATTTCAAAAATACTGGGACAAAGAGTCTGTCTGCGGGCCACACCAGTGGGCCACAAGCCCTAGGGTCACGGGCACCCCCCTGGCGGCGCCACCCATTCTTGTGGGGCACACAGGCACCCCCTCCACTCATTCTTGCTCCCATCCAGTTCTCCTACCTCGAGAAAAAATCATTTTGCAGCTCAAACCCGTGTTCTTGCTCCTCTTGCTGGGATTTTCGATCTCTTTGCTCAAATCACCGTTCTCCGAACTGTTTTGGGTAAATTACTCCTTGGTAAGTGACTCCACCATTGGTCCAATTAGTTTTTGCTCTAGTGACTTATACTCCGCGTATTTTTGCTGCCTTGGTGACCATGTTCTTGAGCTTTGCATCCTAATTGTAGCTGGTCCCATGTAGTTTTGATGCGTAATACGGTCTCTAGGCACTTGAGGGAGTAGTTGCTACGAGTTTCGTTGAGCCTTATTCACTGTTCCTTAGAGTCATTAAAAATTTCAGAAATTTTCAGAGATAGAAAAGGGGAAAAGATGAGGAGGTTCTTGAAAGGCTCTTCAAGCCGTGACCCCAAGGATGATGGGAGTCAGAAGAAGCCCAAGTATCCGGTCCCTCAAGTCGCGGAAGTTCGAGCGTGCGAGTGGCCAAGCAACGCGTTCTTACGCTCCGCTAGAATTTATGTGGACTTTTATCACTTGGTGGAGAACACAGGCCTTACCGCCTTCTCTGAGGATAAGTGTTCGCAATACCTCCTCCTCACTAATATCTTCGTACAAAGCTTTAACTTCTATCCGAGGAAGAATCCTCCTATGGTTGAGTTTAAACTTTATGATGTCCCCCAGCGCATGTCACTCCAGGATTTTTTGAATGTTTGCAAATTACCTTACATTGGGGATATTCATGAACCTCGTCCATGGGACTTGGAAGCTTTTATCGGTACAATTGCTGTAGGAGAGGAGGGAGGAGTGTCTTACGCTAGAGCTGATGTGACATCCTTGAATTTTGCTACAATGATGATTGTAATTAAGCGACAGTGATCCCGCGCTAATGATGCCACATCATCGTTAATTATATCAATGATCTTTTGTTGGTTGAAACCGAATCATAATTCGAAGCTTTATCATGGAGTCAAACGAGGAAAGATTTCGGTTGTGAAAATAAAAATCTCAGGGGAGTTATAAAGATTACCTAGCGAAGTATAAAAATGAATCACGCACTTTTGGAATTATTGGTAATCCCAATATATTTAAAAAAGGAGTTTTAAATAAATGAAATAATGTAAACATAGTAAAGGAAAATTAGTAAATAAAAGAAAGAATTAAAAGTATATATAATAAATTACAAAAGAAAGTAAATAAGGTTTAATAATAAAAAGAATTAGAATTAATAATAAAAAGAAAGTATTTAAAAAAAGAAAAAAAGGAAAAGAACCCCCCTGGCCCAACTCGGCCTAGTGCCCTAGCCGGCCAAGCCACCAACCCACCGCGGCCAAACCCTAACTAGCGAGACCCCCAAGCTCCCCTCGCTCTCCCCCCCCGTCGCCGATAGGGGCTCCCGCCCCTCGGTTGCCACCAACCCCTCGTGGGAGCCCCACCCCACCGACACCCCCCGCTCGCCTCACCCCCAGCCCCACGACGCCACCCATTATCCCATATCTCTCTCTCGTCCTCGCACCCCGCCAACCAGACCCTGACCGACACTTCCTCTCCCCCCATCGGTCCCTCCTCTCGACCGAGAGATCCCGCAGGCCCCGAGACCGAGCCCGTGCTCGCCCTGGCCTCAATCTGATCTCTCCCCCACGCCACCCACCTCTTCTCCCAGGTCCTCCGCCTGCCGACCCCAGGAACCCCACGACCAAGCCAGATCCCTCCTCCCCTCAGCCTACCCCCACTCTCCCGCAACCGCCATCCGAGCCGTCCGGTTCCCCCGTCGGCCTAGGCCCCCAGGTCACCCCGTCGCGCCGCCCCTTTCCTCCCGCTCGGTCCAGGAGGGACCGGGCAGGGAGACACCTCCTCCTCGTCATGCCGGTTGGCCACCTCCGGGAGGCCTCTCCGGCGACCGTCCCCACCGGCATCACCACCACCGTCACCGCCTCGTCCTCCTCCTTGTCGTCACCTCCACTTCACGAGAACTCCGGCTTCACCGGGCCCTCTCGTCAACGTCGGTGAGCCCCTCCTCGGGCTCCTCCCACCATCTCCTTCCTCGTGCGGTCTCGGTTCCGTTCCGACAAACGGTGTTCCGATCCGACACCGTTAGGTTCGCATAGGTGATCTTGGACATATGTCCCTCTCTCTGTGATGTTGAGTTCTTTGTTCAACAAAGAGGTTGGAGAGAGAGAGAGAGAGTCTTTGAGAGAAATAGAAATAAATGTTGTATTGCGTATGTATGTATGTATAAATGTCGTACGTATGTTGTATGTATGAGATGCACGATGTATGTATTTACGTATATAGGTATATGGAGAATATGTTAATTGTTTGCATACGTATCTGTGAGTAAAAATGTGTATTTGGCCTAAAGCCACTTATCAGTGGGGCCAACGCACCCCGCTGTCTATGACAGGGAGGCCCCACAACCTCTTTTAAAGAAAAGTAAAAATTAAAATATAAATATAAAAATAATGTATTTTTAAATAAATAAATAGATATATTATTGAATTAATTATTTGGGTAATTAGAATAATTAGAGTATGACACGTGGGTCCCCCACTAAATTAATCTGATTAATTAATATTTAATCTTAATTAAAACTTGTGCCTATGACGTTCAGGACCCACTAGTCAGTTGACCAGTCAATTGTTGATGTGAGCGTGATATCATGCTGATGTCATAATTGAATTTAATTAAATTATTTAAATCTGTTTTTAATTCCTAAATAATTGATAAAACTTTAAAAATTAATATAAAATAATCCGTAAGTCAAATCATAATATTTTCAACATGAAAGTTGATCAGCAGAACGAGACGAACACGGATACACGGTCCATTCGTGTGTCACGTGTCCCTAGCATAGCAAACATGGAACAATTCCAACGTTTCCAGTCTGACCGGTAGTAGCCCGAGACCCGGAAAATATCGTCAGATATTCTTCCGACCCGTCCATGACTGATGTTGCTGCGTTAGCTCATGTCTAACCTGCATCTTGCCATGTCATGCTCTCTGTTTCATCGTTGCTATTATTTATTGTTTCTTCCCCCTCTTCTTATTGGTAGACCCCGAGACTGACGCTACTCCCAGCTATATCTACAACCCTGCCGATCACTCCTTTGCCGCAGAGCAACAAGGCAAGCAAACCGCCTTGATCATTCCTATATCGCCTATGTCTTTCTTCCTACTGCTTGCATTAATATTTTTCTACTGTTGAAGTTATTCCTATATCTGATATATAGCCTATTTTTGATTAACTTCTACTTTCAGTCGTGTACTTTTAATCTGTTTAGTATAGGTGGAGCAGTCATCCCCCTCTGACCCTGTAGTCCAGTTGCCCCGCTTGTTTTCAAATCTCGATCCCTGATCGACGAGCCAGAACCAACACATCACATACATCCCCTTAGTTGTAAGACGCTACAGAGATACTATCGGGTACCGAGGGTGACACCTCACTAAGTATTCCTGATGATATCTCTGTAGTATAGCTAGTCGGTAGTGGTTATCGAGGGTGATTCCTCCTTCACCTTTCCCGATGACGCCTCTGTCGCGCGACCCCTCAAGTGTGGGACCCCCGAGGGTGATTCCTCTAAGCCCACCTTGATAGATACATCGTTCGTAATCCAACGAGGGTGATACCTCGGATTCCCTCCGATGTTACAACCACACAGTTACTCGACCATGTTACTGGGATCATTGGTGATTAGTTGTAAGACGGGTGGATTCCTGCGAGATTGTGTCGATGGCCTAATTAAAATGTTAATGGATTTGGGTATTTGATGTGGGATGGTCGGAGACCTTTTCACACTAATCGTCTACGCGGGGAGAATTATGGGTACTCAGCGTCGCGGTATCAGCCAAAGCTTTTCAAATGTTAGCAACGTAGTGGCGCGCGCCCGAGTGGTCCCGAGATGCATTGTGCTTGTGATTAAGGGATGCTAGGACTGACGTCGGCCGCCCTCGCATCGTGCAGCAACGCGAAGGGGAACTGGGCCCATGAACCCTTTGCGCTTAGGATTTTGACCGGCGGGCTGGCCTCTCCGATTAGTCTTAGGTAGGGCTGCGACGTGTCGATATTCCGAGGCAGTTGAGGACCCAGAAAAGTATGTCCGGCCAGAGTGTTATCGAGCATGATGGGACATGTGGTGCACCCCTGTAGGCATGAAAATTACCTATTCGAATAGCCGTGTCCACGGTTACAGGACGACTTGGAGTTGTGCCCTGATCTTATACAACTACAATTGTTACTTAACTAGAATTAGTTGCCTCGGGATTGCTTCCTCGCAGGGAGTCGAGGGAGGATCTCTAGGCGTGACCTCACTTTAATAATGCTGCAACAATATGACTATTAATGGTGTTACCTGTTCTACTCTCGTCTATTGCTGCAATACCCTGAAGATGCTAGTCTTCGATAGGACTAGGCCTTCTCCCTCTATTCTCGCACTGCTGCAGTTAGTCCACATATAACCACCCCCCTTCTTTGATACTGATGCATACTTAGAATAGTTTTGGTGTAAGACTTGCGAGTACTTTGGATGAGTACTCACTGCTGCTTTGCTCCCCCCTTGTCCCCTTGATCCATGCTGCGACCAGATGATGGAGCCCAGGAGATAGAGGCCCCCGCCGACGACGACTGCTACCCCGACGGTGCCTACTACTACGTGGAGGCCGCTGATGATCAGGAGTAGTTAGGAGGTTCCCAGGAAGCAGCCTTGCCTCGTTCGATCGTTGTATCTTTTGTGCTAGCCTTCTCTAAGGCACCCCATGTTTATGTTTGTACTCAGATATTGTTGCTTCCACCGACTCGTGTGTTTATCGAGCTTCCGTATTCTAGCCCTCGAGGCCCCTGGCTTGTAATATGAAGCTGATATTGTTTTATTTGTGTCTAATGTTGTGTTGTGATATCTTCCCGTGAGTCCTTGGGTTAGATCGTACACATTTGCGTGTATGATTAGCGTACGATTAAACCGAGGGCGTCACAAGTTGGTATCAGAGCCGACTGCCTATAGGTAGCCCCCTTTCCAAGTCCTTGGCCTAAGTTGAGTCTAGTGTTTGAAAAACTTTACTAACACTGATGTTGTGGCTTACGGGCCCACATCTCAATTGGGTGGTATTAGTATCTTTTACTCCATTCCTATACTCTGGGATCTACTCTCTCTTCTCTTTCGGGTCAAAGATTTTACTAACTCTAACATTAGGTTCTCGTAATCACATCGACCCGGAGCGCTGGACTATCTACTCTTTTCTCCTGAATATATATTACACACACTGTCATTTGACATCCGTCAATCTTATTTTCAAATGCGTCCCGCAAGACAGGACGTCCGCCTGACCCAGGCCACTGAGACGACTGGGTTCCCGGCCATTTTGGTCGACGTCCTGACGAGGCTGGGATATCGCTGGTACCCCGGATACACTGTGTTCGAGGATTTCGGCGAGTACAACCAGTACCAGTACCAGGCTGAGGTTCGCATCTTCGACCAGATGGGAAGTGAGACCCTTGAGTGCCACGTATTCTGTGGTATTGGAGTGTCGGTCGAGATGGTCGTCCATGATGAGGCCTACATCGCTATCACCCGCCTTCGTGGAGAGTACCCTCACTTGGAGGAGAGCCCTTTCAGATACATCCCGCATGCTCCTTCTGGGGATGAGACTGGGTCTGATCTCACTGCCTATGCTGCTGACGTTCGGGAGCGCAGCGACCGTTCCTACGTCGCTGTCTACGCCCCTACGTGACGCGTCGCTACAATGCATGGTTTCAGGTAAAGTACACTGAGGCACTGGATCGTGCTTTCCGAGCTCTGACCGTGGAGCTGTATGCTACGCGCGCTCGTCTTTACGACGCGTTGACAGAGCTGCAGCCATCACATTGCCCGAGGGTTCCCCCTATGCGCATCGGCGAGCCGAGTAGGAAAGAGCTACCATCAGCTCTCGAGTGGACCGATGTTGGGGGTAGAACCCCTACACTTGGACCTCAACTACTCGACTGGATGCGGTGCCCTCACCAGAGTCACAACGGGACACAGGGTCCTGTCCCTACTTTCTATCACCGCCAGCTACAAGGATCCGTTCGTCCTCTCCGACGTTGATGTAGCCTTATCGCTATATCTCATTGTGGTACTCTTCCACCGCGTGCCTGCGTGCCGCCTAGTGAGTCCAGGGTATCGTCTAATGCGTCCAGGCTATCGCCAAATTTTGAGTTTGTAATAGTTAGTCTGTAATCGAACTTATGTATGTGTCTGTATGTCGAACTCAATTACTATGAAGTATCTATCGCATTTCCCTTTCATCATGCTTGATTACTTCATGAATGCGTGCGATGCCTTTGCAGTTACTTTAAGCTAAACTACCCCTGTTAAATATTTAAGAGGATGGTTAGACCAGCTGGCCGCCCGCGTGCCCCTGCCAACGATGCACCACCCCCGCCTCCTGAGTATATGGCGGGGATGATCCAACAGTTTGAGCTGAACAACCAGTTTATGCAAGGGCTCATGGATTAGTTCCAAAGTCCGAACATGAACCAACCGCAAGGCGTGACATTGCAAGACTTCTGCCGCCTCAACCCTACGATCTACCGTAGCTCAACTCAGCCTCTTGATGCTGATGACTGGCTCCGTGACATTTCTTATGAGCTGGAGTCTGCCAATGTTCCCCTGGCGAGCTATGTCAACTTTGCCGCCTACTTCCTGAAGGGTCCTGTTGCTCAATGGTGGGACAGCCACAGGCGCTCTCAGCCCGATGGAACTGTGATCACTTGGACAGAGTTCAAGGCTGCTTTCTATGCTCGCTACATTCCTCAGGGAATCATGGACCGGAAGAAGCGTGAGTTCCGCAACTTGGTCCAGGGCAACAAGACTGTGGGTGCTTATTAGCGGGAATTTCTGGACTTACCTCGCTATGCTGAAGAAGACATTGCAACTGATGCACTCAGACAGGAGAAGTTCCGTGAAGGCCTCCACCCTGATATCAAGCTAACACTCCTCGTTCAGGACTATGCTAATTTCGCCACCTTGGTGAACAAGGCTATTCAGGTTGAGACTGGTCTGCAGGAATAGAAGGAGAGCAGCAAGCGCAACAGTGACATGGGCTCATCTACACAGAAGCGGAAGATCTGGATTCCCAACAACATGTACCATGCACCTGCTCCTGCCCCGAGGCCATCCTATGCTGCACCTCGCGTGCCTCCTCCACCACCTAGGCAGCCGAGGCTTCCAGCTCCACTACCTCGAGTTCCTCCTTCCTGTCCTGAGGACGGGCTGTCCTTCAAGTGTCGGCGTCCAGGTCACCGTGTTAGCGACTGCAGGCAGAATCCGAATCAGGTGACACTTTCCTCAACTAGAAGTGGCAACAACCAAAATTGCAACATCAACGCTAAGCCTGCTTATGTTCGTGGTCAGGCCAACAACATTGATATGGGTCAAGCTCAAGACCAACCTGCTACCTGCTTCTGTATTGTTTGATACAGGACCATCACATTCCTTTATGTCGGAAAATTTTGCATTCATGCATGGCATTAAGTACGAAGAGATGAACATCCCAATAGTGGTAAGCACCCCCTCGGGCCAATGCCGACCCTCCATGGTCTCCTCCAATGTCCCCATTGAAATTGAAGGATTGGAATTCTTTGCCTCTCCCATGTTATTAAGTTCTTCCAACATTGATCTCATACTGGGATGGACTGGTTGAAAGCTCATACGACATCGGTCGTTTGTGCCACCAAGACCGTCCACCTCCTACACCCTTCAGATGAATTAATAAGCTACCATGCTCATCTTGTCCGTAATGCTGAGGCACGGCTGTATGCTTTGAATGCATTAAATGCATCGCCTCTTGAAGGGATTGAAAATATTCCTGTGGTCCGAGAATTCCAAGATGTCTTTCCAGAAGAATTTTGAGGGATTCCCCCTGCTCGAGCTGTCGAGTTTGTCATTGACTTGGTACACGGTACCACTCCTATTTCCAAGCGTCCTTATAAAATGCCGCCACATGAACTTCTTGAACTTAAGCAAGAAATTGACAACTCGCTATGTTTGGGTTTCATTCGTGCGAGTTCCTCTACTTGGGGAGCACCTTCTCTCTTTGTTAAGAAGAAGGATGGGACAAATCGATTGGTTCAAGACTATCGTCAATCAACCAGGCCACTATTAAAACAAATATCCTCTCCCTCGGATAAATGATTTTATGATCAACTTGCTGGTTCCACTGTCTTCTCTAAGCTCGACTTGAGATTGGGATACCACCAGATCCATGTTCGCAAGGAGGATATTCCAAAGACCGCCTTTATATCTCAAGAGTTGTTTCACTTCACGGTATTCCGTTGGTAATTAGTTCGGACCGTGACAGCTTGTTCACTTCAAAATTCTCGGAAAGTTTTCAGAAGGCCATGGGGACTCATCTGTCCTTCAGCACTGCATTTCATCCTCAATCCCAGGGACAAGATGAACGAGTCAAGCAAATTCTCAAGGACATGCCTCGAGCTTGTATAATTTCTTTCGGTAAGAAATGGGAGGAATCTCTCCCGTATACCGAGTTCTCTTACAACAATAGCTATCAAGCTAGTCTGAAGATGGCCCCTTTCAAAGTATTGTATGGACAAAGGTGTCGAACTCCTCTGAATTGGTCACTCTTCGGTCCGGATATTATTCAACGTGCCGAAGATCAAGTCCGCATTATTCATGAGAATCTGAAGGCTGCTCAGTCTCGTCAGAAGAGTCAGTATGACCGCCATCTCAAGATATGGTCTATCAACCTGGCGAAAAGGCTTATCTTCGTATCACACCAATGAGAGGTGCACATCGTTTCGGGATCAACGGCAAGTTAGCTCCTCGCCATATTGGTCCTTTCACTATTCTCGAAAGGCGTGGAACAGTGGCTTATAAATTGGAACTACTGGCGAACCTTTCTCAGGTTCACGATGTCTTCCATGTTTCTCAGCTCCGTTGCTGCTTCAAGGATCCTATTCGAGCAGTGGATCATGGTATGCTTGAGCTGCAACAGGACCTCTCTTATAAAGAGCATCCTATCCGCATTCTCGACCAAGCTGAACGTAAGACTCGTCGCAAAGTCACCAAGTTCCTTAAGGTGAAGTAGTCAAATCATTCTGAAGATGAAGCCACTTGGGAACGCGAGGATCATCTTCGTGATGAATACCCCGGGCTCTTTCCTTCTACCTCTTAATTTTCGGGACGAGAATTCTTGTTAGTAGGGGAGAACTGTGACATCCTCAACTTTTGCTACAGTGATGACTGTAATTAAGCGACAGTGATCCCGCGCTAATGATGCCACGTCATCGTTAATTATATCAATGATCTTGTGTTAGTTGAAACCGAATCATAATTCGAAGCTTTATTATGGAGTCAAACGAGAAAAGATTTCGGTTGTGAAAATAAAAATGTCAGGGGAGTTATAAAGATTACCTAGCGAAGCATAAAAATGAATGAGGCACTTTAGGAATTATTGGTAATCCCAATATATTTTAAAAAAGGAGTTTTAAATAAAATAAATAAAGTAAATATAGTAAAGGAAAATAAGTAAATAAAAGAAAGAATTGAAAGTATATATAATAAATTATAAAAGAAAGTAAATAAGATTTAATAATAAAAAGAATTAGAATAATAATAAAAAGAAAGTATTTTAAAAAACAAAAAGAAAATCAAAAAAAGGAAAAGAACCCCCTGGCCCAACTGGCCCTAGTGGCCCAGCCGTCCAGGCCACCAGCCCACCGCGGCCAAACCCTATCTAGCGAGACCAACAAGCTCCCCTCGCTCTCCCCCCCCCCCCCCGCCGCCGCCAGGGGCTCCCGCCCCTCGGTCGCCACCAACCCCTCGTGGGGGCCCCACCCCACCGACACCTCCCGCTCGCCTCACCCCCACCCCACGAGCCCCCCGATGATCCCATCTCTCTCTCTCGTCCTCCCACCCCACCAACCAGACCCCGACCGACACTTCCTCTCCCCCCATCGGTCCCTCCTCTCGACCGAGAGATCCCACACGCCCGGAGACCGAGCCCCTGCTCACCCTGACCGCGATTTGATCTCTCCCCCACGCCACCCACCTTGTCTCCCAGGTCCTCCCGCCGGCCGACCCCAGGAACCCCACGACCGAGCCAGATCCCTCCTCCCCTCGGCCTACCCCCACTCTCCCGCAACCGCGATCCGAGCCTTCCGGTTCCCCCGTCGGCCGAGGCCCCGCTTGTCACCCCGTCGCGCCACCCCTTTCCTCCCGCTAGGTCCAGGAGGGACCGGGCAGGGAGACCCCTCCTCCTCGTCACGCCGGTTGGCCACCTCCGGGAGGCCTCTCCAACGACCGTCCTCACCGGCATCACCACCACCATCACCGCCTCTTCCTCCTCCTCGTCATCACCTCCGCTTTACAAGAACTCCGGCTTCACCGGGCCCTCTCGTCAACGTCGGTGAGCCCGTCCTCGGGCTCCTCCCACCATCTCCTTCCTCGCGCCGTCCCGGTTCCGTTCCGGCAAACGGCGTTCCGATCCGATGCCGTTAGGTTCGCGTAGGTGATCTTGGAGATATGTCCCTCTCTATGTGATGTTGAGTTCTCTGTTAAACACACAGGTTGGAGAGAGAGAGTCTTTGAGAGAAATATAAATAAATGTTCTATTGCGTACGTATGTATGTATAAATGTCGTACGTATGTTGTATGTATGAGATGCACGATGTATGTATTTACGTATATAGGTATTTGGAGAATACGTTAATTGTATGGATATGTATCTGTGAGTAAAAATGTGTATTTGTCCTAAAGCCACTTACCGGTGGGGCCAACGCACCCCGCTGTCTATGACAGGAGGCCCCACAACCTCTTTTAAAGAAAAGTGAAAATAGAAAAATAAAAATAATGTTTTTATTAAATAAATAAATAGATATATTATTTAATTAATTATTTGGGTAATTAGAATAATTAGAGTATGACACGTGGGTCCCCCACTAAATTAATCTGATTAATTAATATTTGATCTTAATTAAAACTTGTGCCTATGACGTTCGCGACCCACTTGTCAGTTGAGCAGTCAACTGTTGATGTCAGCGTGATATCATGCTGATGTCATAATTGCATTTAATTAAATTATTTAAATCTGTTTTTATTTCCTAAATAATTAATAAAACTTTAAAAGTTAATTTAAAATAATCCGTAAGTGAGATCAAAATATTTTCAACATGAAAGTTGATAAGCAGAACGAGACGAACCCAGATACACAGTCCATTCGTTTGTCACGCGTCCCAAGCATAACAAACATGGAACATTTCCATCGTTTCCGGTTTGACCGGTAGTAGCCCGAGACCCGGAAAATATCGTTAGGTATTCTTCCGACCCGTCTGTGACGGATGTTGCTGTGTTAGCTCATGTCTAACCTGCATCTTGCCATGTCATGCTTTGTGTCTCAGCGTTGCTATTATTTATTGTTTCTTCCCCCTCTTCTTACCGGTAGACCCCGAGACTGACGCTACTGCCGGGTACATCTATGACCATACCAATCAGTCCTTTGTCGCAGAGCAGCAAGGCAAGAAAACCCCCTTGATCATTCCTATATCGCCTATGTCTTTCTTCCTACTACTTGCATTAGTATTTTGCTACTGTTGTAGTTAGCTCCTATATCTGATGCATAGCCTATTTTTGATGAACTCCTACTTTTAGTCCTGTACTTTTAATCTGTTTAGTATAGGTGGAGCAGTCATCCCCTCTGACCCTGTAGTCCAGTTGCCCCGCTTGTTTTCAAATCTCGATCCCTGATCGACAGGCCAGAACCGACACATCACATGCACCCCCCTTAGTTGTACGACGCTACAGAGATACCATCGGGTACCGAGGGTGACACCTCGCTAAGTACTCCTGATGATATCTCTGTAGTATAGCTAGTCGGTTGTGGTTATCGAGGGTGATTCCTCTAACGCCATTCCCGATGACGCCTCTGTCGTGCGACCCCTCAAGTGTGGGACCCCCGAGGGTGATTCCTCTAAGCCCACCTTGACGGATACATCGTTCGGAATCCAACGAGGGTGATACCTCGGATTCCCTCCGATGTTACAACCACACAGTTACTCGACCATGTTACTGGGGTCATTGGTGATTAGTTGTAAGGCGGGTGGATTCCCGCGAGATTGTGTCGATGACCTAATTAAAATGTTAATGGATTTGGGTATTTGATCTGGGTTGGTCGGAGACCTTTTCGCACTAACCAACTACGTGGGAAGAATTATGGGTACTTGGCGTTGCGGTATCAGCCGAAGCTTTTCAGATGTCAGCAACGTAGTGGCGCGCTCCCGAGTGGTCCCGAGATGCATTGCGCTTTTGATTAAGGGATGCTAGGACTAACGTCGGCCGCGCTCGCATCGTGCAGGAGCACGGAGGGGAACTGGGCCCATGAACCCTTTGCGCTTAGGATTTAGACCGGCGGGCTGGCCTCTCTGATTAGTTTTAGGTGGGGCTGCGACGTGTCGATATTCCGAGGCCGGGCAGGACCCATAAAAGTATGTCCGGCCAGAGTGTTATCGAGCATGACGGGACATGTGGTGCACCCCTGCATGCATGAAAATTAACTATTCGGATAGCCGTGTCCATGGTTACAGGATGACTGGGAGTTGTGCCCTGATGTTATACAACTACAATTGTTACTTAACTAGAATTTCTTGCCTCGGGATTGCTTCCTCGCAGGGAGTCGTGGGAGGATCTCTAGGCGTGACGTCACTTTAATAATGCTGCAACAATATGACTATTAATGGTGTTACCTGTTCTACTCTCGTCAATTGCTGCAATACCCTGAAGATGCTAGTCTTCGATAGGACTAGGGCTTCTCCCTCTATTCTCGCATTACTGCAGTCAGTCCACATATAACCATCCCCCTTCTTTGATACTCATGCATACTTAGAATAGTTCTGATGTAAGACTTGCGAGTACTTTGGATGAGTACTCAACGCTGCTTTGCTCCCCCTTGTCCCCGCCAACGACGACTGCTACCCCAACGGTGCCTACTACTACGTGGAGGCCGCTGATGATCAGGAGTAGTTAAGAGGTTCCCAGGCAGGAGGCCTCGCCTCGTTCGATCGTTGTATCTTTTGTGCTAGCCTTTTCTAAGGCACCCCTTGTTAATGTCTGTACTCAGATATTGTTGCTTCCGCTGACTCGTGTGTTTATCGAGCTTCCGTATTCTAGCCCTCGAGGCCCCTGGCTTGTAATATGAAGCTGATATTGTTTTATTTGTGTCTAGTATTGTGTTGTGACATCTTCCCGTGAGTCCTTGGGTTTGATCGTACGCATTTGCGTGTATGATTAGCCTACGATTAAACCGAGGGCGTCATAGCTGCTAGCATTCATTTTCTCGTGCTTCTGTACTTCTCACTATTTGTGGGAAAATGTTTGATTGGTCGTGGGAAAGCTGGGTCAGTTAGTTCCCCAGATCTTGCGGTCTTGTGTGAAGCCCTTTATAACAACAAAACTTATAGCTTGGGTGCTATTGTAGCTCACCAGTTGAACCTTAACCATTCTAAAGGTGTTGTCTATGGAGGTATCTACGCTACCAATCTTGCCAGACACTTTGAGATACCCATTAGACTGGAGGAGGAAGAAGAGATGCTTCTTCCCAAAAGATATCTAGATTACGATAGCATGGTTCGCCATGATTTTCTTGATAGAGATATAGGTGGTAGGATGATTTATAACCTGGTATTTAGTCACGGTACTCGTGAGACTATTACTTTGCCTGTTCCTTCTTTTTTCAATCTTCATGCAGGCAGGTACACTATTATGCCTTCGGACATCTAGGCATATTGAGGCCTAGCCCAACCATAGGTGCCCGTGCCCGAGCCACCAATCGAGTACCTGACGCCAGTTTATCAGTAGGAGCTAGAGGAGCTCACACAGCAGTGGCATCCTCAGTCCACTCCGGAGTACCCCGGAGCTGGTTATTTCCCTCCTTGGGAGTATACCAAGTAAGGCCAAAAGCCTAAGCTTGGGGGAGTACGTGTTCTCACCGACTTTACATTCTTGCTTATGCTTTCACTTTGTTAGCCGGTGTTCACACTTTGCCATTGTATCATCCATGCTAGTTTATTTTCTTTTTCTCGTTTTCTTTTCTTTTGTCTGTCTAGTTTGAGAAAAAACCCAAAAATATTTTCTTTTTCTTCTTTTGCTTGTTGGGAGCTTTCCCGTGTAAATAGTTTTCTTTTTCTTTGGGTCAAGGTAGAAGATATTGGTTACAATGTTTAGTGGCTCTTGCATGCATACCTGTTTAGCTTTCAAAGAGCCATATTACTTTGTCTTCTCCTTTGTGCTTGCCTGCAGATTCCATCTTTAGTCGAATGCACGAGCACACTTATTATTGTTCACATCGTTCGGTCGTGCAAGTGAAAGGCAATAATGACGATATATGATGAAGTGACTGAGCCTGGAAAAGCTGGTATGAACTCGATCTATTTTGTTTTTCTAAATATGACTAGCTCATCATGCCTGATTTAGCTTTGTTGTGAGAGAAACATGTTTGCAATGACAACTTAGAGATCATAGTTGCTTATGCCATGCTTACTTAGCTAGGAGCTTATAATGGTTTGTCTTGGGTGCCCACATGCATGTTGAGATGACTATGATGTAGTATGATACGATGGTATCCTCCTTTTTAATGATTCAAGTTGCTTGACTTGGCGCATGTTCACGCATGTAGTTGAAACAAAATCAACATAGCCTCTGTGATGTTCATGTTCATGGTGATTTATGTCCTACTCATGCTTGCACTCAATGTTAGTTAATCTCAATGCATTTTGATGACTGTTGTCGCTCTCTAGTTGGTCGCTTCCCAGTCTTTTGCTAGCCTTCACTTGTACTAAGCGGGAATACTGCTTGTGCATGCACCTCCATAAACCCAAAGTTGTGCCATATGAGTCCACCATACCTACCTATGTGCGGTATCTACCTGCCGTTCCAAGTAAATTTGCATGTGCCACTCTTTAAACCTTTAAGAAATAATTTGTTTTGCATGCACGAACCGCTCATGTGGTGACAGGGGGCTATTGGTATCTTTGATTCTAGGCGTGTTATCCTCGATATGTGTTTATTCACTATCATTCACGAGAAAGGGGCCGGTAATTGGAATTCCCAGTTCCATGCTCAAATCTAAAACATAATTACAAACAAAACTCCCCCAGGATCGATGTTGGTATGGACGGTACCCGAGGATTCGGCTAACCGTGGAGTGTGATTGATTGGTGGTGGGGGAGTCAAAACTTTACTTATCTGTTTGGGAACCGCCTATAGCATGTGTAGCGTGGAAGATGTAGAGAACTCGTAGTCATTGCCTTGACAATGAAAGCATGCCACCCAAAATTATTATCTCTGTTTTAAAAGCTTGAGCACTGGCACCTCTGCAAATCAATGCTTCCCTCTGCAAAGGGTCTGTCTGTTTATGTTCCTGTTCAGTTATCCTCCTCTTACAAAAGCACCAATTAGAGAGCACCTCTATCATTTTTATGCTTTCCTTTTAACTGTGTTGAGTGTGACTATGATTGGATCTTCATTGCCTTGAATTACAATGTTTAGTCAGCGCTTGTTCATTGAAGGTGCTCTGCATCTATGTTTTGCGGTCTCAGAAAGAGCTAGCGAGATACCATCTATTCGTACTGCTTCATGTTGTTTAGATTGAAGTGTTGACATTTCAGGCTTACTATTATTTGCTTGCTAGTTGATTATGCCGTTGATATGAGTTTACCGTGAGACCTAGATGTCATTTCCTTATGTGGTTTGATTGTGATGTTGCTGAAATTCTGGTTATGAGTTAGACATGGTTGCAACAACAAGATCAAACATAGTTCGTCAAAGTTTTCTTTTGTCTCTCTCAGTTTGTCAACTGAGTTGCTTGAGGACAAGCAAGGCTTTAAGCTTGGGGGAGTTGATACGTCTCTGTCGTATCTACTTTTCCGAACTCTTTTGCCCTTGTTTTGGACTCTAATTTGCATGATTTGAATGGAACTAACCCGGACTGACGTTGTGTTCAGTAGAATTGCCATGGTGTTGTTTTTGTGCAGAAATGAAAGTTCTCGGAACGTCCTGAAAATTGATGGAGATTTTTCTGGAATAAAAGAAAAATACGTGCGCAAAGATCCACCGGAGGGGGTGTGCCAGTGGGCCACAACCCCACACGGTGCGGCCACCCCCCTAGGCCGCTCCATGCAGGCTTGTGGGGCCCACTTGGCACCACGGCCCCCAATCTCAGTCCTATATCTTCCGTTTTGCCTGGAAAAAAATCAGAGAGAAGGTTTCATCGCGTTTTGCAATACGGAGGCGCCGCCACATCATGTTCTTCATCTCGAGGGCAGATCTGGAGTCCGTTTCAAACTCCGGAGAGGGGAATTCGTCGCCATCGTCATCATCAACCTTCCTCCATCTACAATTCCATGATGCTCTTCATCGTTCGTGAGTAATATCATCGTAGGCTTGCCGGACAGTGATGAGTTGGATGAGATCTATCATGTAATCGAGTTAGTTCTTGACGGGGATTGATCCCTAGTATCCACTATGTTCTAGATTGATGTTGCTACTACTTGGCTATGCTTAATACTTGTCACTAGGTCCCGAGTGCCATGATTTCAGAACTGAACCTATTATGTTGTCGCCAATATATGTGTGTTTTAGATCCTATCTTGCAAGTTGTAGTCACCTACTATGTGTTATGACCCGGCAACTCCGGAGTGACAATAGCCGGAACCACTCCCGGACATGACCATAGTATGAGGAGTTCATGTATTCACCACGTGTTAATGCGTTGGTCCGGTTCTTTATTCAAAGGAGAACCTTAATATCCCGTAGTTTCCATTAGGACCCCGCTGCCATGGGAGGGATGGGCAATAGATGTCATGCAAGTTCTTTTCCCTAAGCACGTATGACTACATACTGAATACATGCCTACATTAGATTGACGAACGGGAGCTAGTCACATATCTTTATGTGTTATAGCTATTACATGATGAATCACATCCATCACACTCATCCATCACCGATCCACTGCCTACGAGCCTTTTACTACTGGTTCTCGCTATGTTACTTTGCCTAGGCTTGTCCCTTGCTACAAGAGGGATTGGGCCACTTTGTTGCTACTGTTGCTACTGCCGTTACTTGTTACTTTGTTGTTGCTGCTTGAAACGTCTCCATCGTATCTATTTTTCCAAACTCTTTTGCCCTTGTTTTGGACTCTAATTTGCATGATTTGAATGGAACTCACTCGGACTGACGCTATTTTCAGCAGAATTGCCATGATTTTGTTTTTGTGCAGAAACGAAAGTTCTCGGAACGTTCTGAAAATTTACGGAGAATATTTTTGGAAAATATTAAAAATACCTGCGCGAAGATCCATCGAAGGGGGTGAGCCAGTGGGCCACAAGCCCTGTGGCCGCGACCACTCCCCAGGCCGCGCCGTCAGGGCTTGTGGTTCCCACAAGAATCCGCCGCCTCCAAACTCAGCTCTATATATTCCCTCTCATCCCGAAAAAATAAAGAGCGAAGATTTCATCGCGTTTGTGATACAGAGGCGCCCCCACATCATGTTCTTCATCCGGAGGGCATATCTGGAGTCCGGTTTGGGCTCCAGATCAAGGAGATCGTCGCCATCGTCATCATCAACCTTATTCCCTCTCCAATTCCATGAAGCTCTTTATCGTTCGTGACTAAGCTATTCGTAGGCTCGCTGGGCGGTGATGAGTAGGATGAGATCTATCATGTCATCGAGTTAGTTTTGACGGGGATTGATCCCTAGTATCCACTATGTTCTGAGATTGATGTTGCTACTACTTTGCCATGCTTAATAGTTGTCACTAGGTCCCGAGTGCCATGATTTCAGATATGAAATTATTATGTTGTCACCAATGTATGTGTGTTTTAGATGCTATCTTGCAAGTTGTAGTTACCTACTATGTGTTATGATCCGGCAACCCCGGAGTGACTATAACCGGAACCACTCCCGGTGATGACCATAGTTTGAGGAGTTCATGTGTTCGCCAAGTGCTAATGCGTTGGTCCAGTTCTTTATTAAAAGGAGAACCTTAATATCTCGTAGTATCCATTTGGACCCCGCGGCCACGGGAGGGATGGACAATAGATGTCATGCAAGTTCTTTTCCCTAAGCACGTATGACTACACATGGAATGCATGCCTACATCACATTGACGAACGGGAGCTAGTCACATATCTCTCCGTGTTATAACTGTTGCATGATGAATGTCATCCAACAAATCACCGATCCATTGCCTACGAGTTTGTCCCACTGCTACTGTTACTTGATTTGCTCTGCTGCTGTTACCACTATTGCTGCTACTGTTAGTTGCTCTGCTTCTACTGCTGTTACTACTGTTGCTGCTATTGTTACTTGCTGCTACTGTTACTTGCTTTGTCCTGCTGCTGCTGCTACTACTGTTGCTTCTACTGTTACTTGCTACTGTTGCTACTTGCTACTGCTGTCACTGTTCCTTGCTACCCTGTTGTTACTTGTTGCAAGACTTTTCTGGCGCCGTTGCCGAAGCTAGGTAAGCGGTACTGACAATTCTGTCAACAAGGCTTTTTCTAGCACCGTTTCTATCGTACTAACTTGCTACTGATACTTGGCTTGCAGACACTAATCTTTCCGGTGTGGTTGAATTGACAACTCAGCTGCTAATACTTGAGAATATTCTTTCGCTTACCCTTGAGTCGAATCAATAAATTTCGGTTGAATACTCTACCCTCGAAAACTGCTGCGATCCCATACGCTTGTGGGACATCACGCCACACCATGATCTCCATCATCATGATCTCCATCATCATGATCTCCATCATCGTGCCACCATCGAGGTTGTCGTGCTATCTATGCTATTACTACTAAAGCTACAACCTAGCAATACCGTAAACACATCTGCAAACACAAACGTTAGTTTAAAGACAACCCTAAGGCTCCTGCCGGTTGCCGTAACATCGACGTGCAAGTCGATACTAACTATTAAGACATGAGCATGTCATACATCCACTATATCATATCACGTCTTTGGCCATATCATATCACAAGCATACCCTGCAAAACCAAGTTAGACGTCCTCTAATTTGTTGTTGCATGTTTTACGTGGTTGCTATGGATATCTAGTATGATCGCATCTTACTTATGCAAAAACCACAACGAAGATGTGCAAATTTCTATTTAACCTATCTCCAAGGACCGCCTTGGTCAAAACCAATTCAACTAAAGTTGAAAAAACCGACACCCGCCAGTCATCTTTATGCAACGAGTTGCATGTCTGTCGATGAAACCAGTCTCTCGTAAGCATACGAGTATTGTCGGTCCAGGCCGCTTAAATCCAACAATAAAGTTGAATCGAGAAAAGAATAAGGAGGGCAGCAAATCGAACATCAACACCCACAAAACCTTTTGTGTTCTACTCGAGATAACATCTATGCATGAACCTATCTCATGATGCCACTGTTGGGAAACGTTGCATGGGAAACAAAAAAATTCCTTCGCACACGAAGACCTATCATGGTGATGTCCATCTACGAGTGGAGATTAGATCCAGATACACTTGTAGATCGCTAAGTAGGAAGCGTTAAGAAACACGGTTGATGTAGTGGTACAGCTTCGTGATTCAAATCACCATCGTCCCATGATCCGTCCCATGATCCGTTCCGATCTAGCGCCGAACGGACGACACCTCCGCGTTTAGCACATGTACAGCTCGATGACGATCTCGGCCTTCTTGATCCAGCAAGAGAGACACAGAAGTAGATGAGTTCTCCGGCAGCGTGACAACACTCAAGTGGTGGTGATGATCTACTCGTGCAGGGCTCCGCCCGAGCTACTCAGAAATCCGATCTAGGGGAAGAACTACGTGGTATAGGTTTGAGTTGCACGTGGAAAAGTTGTGTTTCAAAAATCCCTAAACCACCAATGTATATAGGAGGAGGGGTGGGGCTAGCCTTGGGGCTCAAGGGAGCCCCAAGGGCGCCGGCCGAAGGGAGGAGGTGGACTCCCACCCCAATTCGGTTAGGGGGAAGGAGTTCACTCCTTCCTTCCCACGTCCCTCTTTCCTTTTTTTTCTTTCCTTTGTTATTTTCCACTTGTGTGCCATGGCCCTATTGGGCTGGCCTCACGATCCCACCAAGGGCTTGTGTGCCACCCTAGGGTCACTGGGTTCACTCCCGGGTGGGTGGCCCCCTCCGGGTGAATACCCGGAACCCATTCGTCACTCCCGGTACACTCCCGGTAATGCCCGAAACTTGCCGGTGACCAAATGAAACCATCCTATATATCAATATTCATTTACGGACCATTCCGGAAACCCTCGTGACGTCCTTGATCTCATCCGGGACTCCGAAAAACCCTCGGTAACCACACATATAACTCAACTATACTAAAACATCATCGAACCTTAAGTGTGCGGATCCTGCGTGTTCGAGAACTATGTAGACATGACCCGAGACACTCCTCGGTAAATATCCAATAGCGGGACCTAAATGTCCATATTGGATCCTACATATTCTACGAAGATCTTATCGGTTGAACCTTTGTGCCAAGGATTCATATAATCCCGTATAACATTCCATTTGTCCTTCGGTATGTTACTTGCCTGAGATTTGATCGTTGGTATCCCTATACCTATTTCAATCTCGTTAACGGCAAGTCTCTTTACTCGTTCTATAATACAAGATCCTGTGAATCACACTTGAGTCACATTGCTTGCAACGCTTGTGTCGGGACCCCGATCCAAAGCCATAGGAATCCAGCTTGTAACACATCGCATCCCTTTGTGGTCTCACGCACGGTTAACTCAACGGCTGCAGCCTTACCTTAGCCGGGACCGTTTGCGTCTTTTGACTCACGTATGCGATAGTGTTGCTAGCAATCCAATGCCAAAGAACCCGGATCGACATGTCTAATTATAAACCAAAGTGGCAGTACCGCACAAGGACATGCATACATGACCCAACAAAGCAGGTGTCGGTCATCAGCGAGTGTAGACGAGTCGTAGCAAGCTACAAGGACCCCATTACATCGCGTGACATTTCCCCAAAGGGGACAGACACAGCAGCTAAGAAGGACACATGCCGGTCAACCAATGTGTCCGGAGCAGTAGCGAACTACCAAGGCTCGTTGGATCACAAAGGGGCATTTCCTTGTAAGGGGTGCTACTAAAGTTCACGACTAGGTAATCGAACCCCATACATATCAAGTACGACACACGTACGCATGGCATACCGATATGTATAGATACATCGATGGCATCACAACATAACCATAAACATACAACCTTTATTTAAGAGGCTCAGAAGAGCCACTCACATAATATTATACATCAAGGGTCTCATGACCCGTAATAGCAGTCATACAATTACAAGCCAGCGGAAGAGTTATAAACTGTCTGGGTTCAGACAGTGCAACTAGAAGGCACATGGCCTGACTATACTACAGAGCCGACGTAGGGCCAGATCGTAGCTGGGACACCAGCTACTCGTCGTCGTCGATGTCTACGAAGAACCCTGCATTAGGGTCATTAGCAACCTCTACAACATTTATTTAGCAAACATGAGTACAAAGGTACTCAGCAAGACTTTAGGAGAACTAACTACTTATGCAAGGTATCAAAAGGTATTGTGGGGTTTCATGCGGGAAGCCAGCATTTGACTCGTGGCTAGACAACTTGCATTTTGAAATTAGTTTTGACAACTTGATTTCTCGCACACGAGTCCACTAACACCACAACAATACACTATCGTGGAATCATTCCGTCTCCATACGGAAATGCCGTCCACGACACTCACGCTTATCTTGACAATTTTATGAGTAGCCATTGAAGTTATCTATGAATAACATATGTCTCCAAGTAGTCCATATCCGCGGACGCGGCTATTCGAATAGATCATAACCCTGCAGGGGTGTACTTCGTCACACACGCTCTCGCCACTTATCGCTATGTGCACGTCATGCACCTCGGCAAGCTTCAAGCGGAAGCCCAGCGAGGGAGTCGGCCACGACCGTTAACCACACTAGTACCTAGTCCAGGTTTATCACCTATCTGAGAGTAACCCGTACGGAAGTCCGGCCGAGGTTTCCGCCACGGCCTCAAACAATGTGCTCAGGGTTCCCAAGCACACCATCCGGGTGCCACTTGGTACACCGTTCCACTGCCTACCGCATCAGGGTCCACCTCTCAGGTCAGCACCATGCACGGCCTCCAGCATTACTATAAACACCAGAAACTACTTGCAACTCCTGGACCGAGTACTACGCGATTAATAGGCCGAGCGGGGTCATATTTCAGGGCCCAGCATATGGTAGTATCTAGTCTTGGATTACATACACGGAACTCAGTTCCTAAGGACGGTTCCAATGAAACAACCCGCCATGTACTCCTACACAGCCTTTCATCGGTACCTTTACCAAATCAAGTTCAACACACGACCTTTGCTCACCGAACACATTCCACATTTCTGTTCATCTCCCAGATGACAGACCATACACAACTCTAAGCATAGCATGCATAGCAGGATAAGGCACATCAGAGCTCAAGCAACTACCAGGTATGCTAGGTTGCAAGGTTCGGCTATTTACTGTGACAAGGTTAAGTCATGCAAAGGAAGTGGGTCCAACTATCGTGGCAAAAGCAGTTGAAGCATTTGATCCTAATGCAATAAATAGGTGCAGGAGCAAGAACATAGGAGTTATCGTGATGATCAAAAGGGTTGCTTGCCTTGTTGCTCAAAGGAGGAACGATATCCGTCAGACGGATATTCGGTGGAATCCGGGGGTGCGGAGCCTACCGAAATGAATGGCAACATTCAATAACAATCATATGCAATCAAAATGATGCATGACATTGGCATGAGAATGCAAGTGATAAGTTATTATAATCAAGATGTTTTAGGTTTAGAGTTGATTTGAATCACATTCGAATAGCAATTCAAACGGGTATTATCGGATACCGGTTTCATTGATTCGACCTGATGCTCAGATCAACCTAATGTTAACATGCATGAAATGTCATGTTATGGTACTGATTTATATCTAGGGCAGTGTGTGATCATTGTATTTATAATGAAATTTGGATATTTTTGCAAATTCCATTTATAAGGTGATTAAAGAATTGAATTATTCCTTATTTCACAATTTAGGGTCCTGTAACTTTTTCAAACATAGTTGAAAATAGCATAATCAGAATCCTTGAATTTTTCTGATACTTTTTCATATATAATTTATTTTCATTGGAGTTACAGATTAATTTCTATGATTTTTTCAATTTTTAGCATTTTCCTGAATTAGTTTTAAACTGGAAATTCCATTTATTGCATCAGGCTGACGTCAGCAGGTCAGCCGACCTGTTCAGGTCAAACCTGACAGGGGGGCCCCACTGGTCAGCCTCTCTGGGACTAATCCCGCGCTGACCAGCCCTAACTGAGGTTTGACTTGGCCTTGGGCCCACTTGTCAGCGAGTGATTAAGTCACTAATCGGCTGGGTTAGCTTGCCACGTCGACCTCCACCGGCGGCGAGGTCGTCCTCGCCGGCGGGGAGCCTCTGGCGACCACCAGCACGACGGAGGGGCTCGGAAACGGCGCACAGGGGGCCAAATGCTGCGCGGAGAGCACCAGAGGAACGACACGTCTCTCGCAGCTTCATTTCTGCGCCTAGCCGGGGCTGATCTGGCCGGAGATGACGTCGGCGACGAGCTTGGCGGCGGCCAAGGCTCGGGCGTCATCGGGGTCTTTGCAACAGGGGGATCTACGCTCGGTTCTTAGCTGCTACAGCATCTACGCGTCGTCCTGGAGCTGTTGGTGCCATCGGAAGGACGAGCTGGACATCGGAGGGCTACCGGCGACGAGCGGCAGCGGCGGTCCTCGTCGGGCTCCGGTGAAACTAGGGCTAGAGGAGGGGATCGACGGGGAAAACTTAGGGAAAACGACCGCATGCTCATAGGGAGTGCAGAGTAGAGCTCAGACGGCTCGGGGAAGGCCTGGGGGCGACGAATCAACGGGAGAGGTCCGGCGGCTGGAGGAGGAAGACGACGGCGTTGCGGGCGTTGCAGGGCTCGAGGAGGCTTTGGCTTCTGCAGAGACGACCAGGGCGACGAGGCGGAGCTAATGGCATGCTCTGGGAGGGGATCCTATGGCCAGGGGCACGGCCAGCTCGAGCTGGAGCTCGGCTCTAATGGCGGCAGCAGGGAGAAGGAGGAGATCCGGGAGGAGGAGGAGAACCAAGGCGGGGAATGGATAGGGGAAGCTCTAGGGAGCTTATCCCCGTCGTCGCCAGCGCGAATCGGCGGCCAGGCAGGCACGCAGGTGCGTTGCCGCGCCGGAGGGGGCGGCGGCCACCTCCTGCTGCCTACTGGCGCGAGGGAGGGGACAAGCGGGGAGATGGGCCGGGCCAAGCTTAGGCGACAGGTAAGTCTTTTTCCATTTCCTCTGTTTTTGTTTTTCTGTTTTGCTATTTATTGCTTTGCTAAATACTTCAGCTCCAAAACAAAAAGTAAAAACTATTTTAGACCTCCTGCAATATTTGTTATAATATCCCCACTCATTTCCAAGGTTATCAACATTTTTGGAAAATTATAGTTTCTGATTTCAATTTTTAAATTTGAAACCAGTGGCTTTTGCATTTATTTAAAATGCTTAAAGTGTCAAGAAAATAGTTTTCTCCAATGCTCATTTACTTTCATGGTTTATCATAAAGTTGGAACATTTCTTGAGGCCATTTTGGGTTCATTGATTTGAACTAGTTTGAAATTTCCTTTAATTGAAATGGTGGCTAGGGTTTCGAGTTTTTCCTTTGCCACTTTTTTGTTTTTGTTGAAACTTCTTAGATGAAAATGCAAAGAAGACATGAGCACAATGCTATCTTTATTAAGGGTTAGGGATGTGACAACTCACCCCCACTCAAAAGAATCTCGTCCCGAGATTTAGAAGTCGTCGGGAATAACGCAGGATATTCGAGTCGGAGACGATCCTCTCTTTCCCAAGTTGCCTCCTTTTCAGAATGATTTGACCACTGAACTTTAAGAAACTTGAGGTTTCGACGTCGAGTGGTACGCTCAGCTTGATCAAGAATACGCACGGGGTATTCTCGGTAAGAAAGGTTATCTTGTAGATCAAGCGTTTCGTGGTCCACTTCACGGATAGGATCCGAAAAGCAACGCCTGAGTTGCGAGACGTGGAAAACATCATGAACCTTGGAAAGATGCGGAGGAAGTTCCAACTGGTAGGCAACTTCTCCTCGTTTGGCAAGAATGCGAAAAGGTCCAATGTAACGAGGAGCCAATTTGCCCCTGATACCGAATCGATGGGTACCCTTCAAAGGTGTAACCCGAAGGTAAGCCTTCTCGTCAACTTCAAAGGTCACAGCCTTATGATGACGATCATATTGGCTCTTTTGACGAGACTGGGCTGTTTTCAACTTTTCACGAAAAATGGGAACCTGCTCTTCTGCATCCTGGATCATGTCCGGGCCAAAGAGTTGCCTCTCTCCGGTTTCTGACCAATTAAGAGGGGTTCGACATCTTCGTCCATAGAGAACTTCAAAAGGGGCTTTGCCCAAGCTTGATTGATAACTATTGATATAAGCGAATTCGGCGAATGGAAGGCACTTCTCCCAATTCATACCAAACGAAATAACACAAGCTCGGAGCATATCTTCTAGGATTTGATTCACTCTTTCTACTTGACCACTTGATTGAGGGTGGAAAGCAGTGCTAAAACATAAGTGAGTCCCCATGGAATTCTGAAAACTTTCCCAGAAGCGAGAAGTAAAGATACTTCCACGGTCCGAGTTAATTTCCAGGGGAACACCATGAAGAGACACTATTCGAGAGATATATATCTCTGCTAGCTGGCTAGCTGTTATACTCTCACGAACAGGAAGAAAATGAGCCACATTGGAAAGACGGTCAATGACCACAAAGATAGCATTATTTCCTTTCTTGGTCTTGGGAAATCCGGTAATGAAATCCATGCTAAATTTATCCCATTTCCATTCAGGAATAGCTAAAGGTTGAAGGGTGCCAGCAGGCCTTTGATGTTCTGCCTTAACTCGGCGACAAACGTCGCAGTTAGCAACGAACTTAGCAATTTCTCTCTTCATACTAGTCCACCAGAACCTCTGGCGTAGGTCCTGATACATCTTAGTACTACTGGGATGAATCTTGAGAGGGGAATCATGAGCCTCCTTAAGGATTAACTGCCTTAGATGTGTGTTCTTAGGAACCACTAAACGATTCTGGAAGAACACCACACCTTGATCATTCATGGAAAATTCTTTAGCGTTTCCGCTAAAAATATTCTCCTTGATCCGTGATATACCCTTGTCACGCTTTTGGCCAGCTATAATTTGATCCTTAAGAGTAGGCTTTGCCACCAGGGTAGAAAGGAATCCTTGAGGAACAATATGAAGATTCAACTTCCGAAAGTCCTCATGGAGAAGTGGTTGACCTTGTTGGAGCATCAAATTGTTACAATAAGATTTACGACTTAGTGCATCGGCCATAACATTGGCCTTCCCCGGGGTGTAAGTTATCCCTAAGTCATAATCCTAGATCAACTCAACCCACCATCTTTGCTTGAGATTCAAATCAGGCTGGGTGAAGATATATTTCAGACTTTGGTGATCAGTGAATATTTTGCAACGATTACCCAGGAGGTAATGTCGCCAGGTTTTTAGTGCATGGACCACAGCTGCAAGCTCAAGGTCATGTGTGGGATAATTATCCTCATGTGGACGCAACTGTCGAGATGCGTATGTGATCACATGACGATCTTGCATGAGAATGCAACCTAATCCTTGTCGCGAGGCGTCGCAATAGATAACAAAGTCCTTAGAAAAATCTGGTGGTAGCAAGACAGGTGCGGAAGTCAGGCGTCTTTTTAGTTCCTGAAAACTATGCTCACACTGTGGTGTCCACTCGAACCTTTTATCCTTCTTGAGGAGTTCAGTCAGAGGCTTTGCAACCTTGGAGAAATTCTCGACGAAGCGGCGACAATAGCTCGCTAGACCAAGAAAACTCCTAACTTGCTTAACCGATTCAGGTTGAGTCCAATCAAGGACAGCTTGAACTCTCTCGGGATTGACAGCAATACCCTTACGAGAGATTACGTGGCCTAGATAGGTCACTTCTGGTAACCAGAATTCACATTTTGAAAATTTGGCATAAAGGCGATGCTCTCGAAGTTTCATCAATACCAGCTTTAGATGCTCGGCATGTTCTGGTTCATTCTTTGAGTAGATGAGAATATCATCGAGGTATACTACGACGAATTTATCCAAATACTCCATAAAGATTGAATTCATCAGCCGAGAGAAGGTGGCTGGGGCATTGGTTAAACCGAAGGACATAACGGTGTACTCATATTGGCCATAACGAGTAACAAAGGCCATTTTTGGAATGTCTCCGTTCTTAATCTTGATTTGATGGTATCCCAACCTCAAATCTATTTTGGAGAAGACTGAGGATCCAGCGAGCTGATCGTACAGATCGTTGATCCTGGGGAGCGGATACTTGTTCTTAATGGTGACCAGGTTAACTGGTCGGTAATCTACAACCATCCGATCCGTTCCGTCTTTCTTCTTGACGAAGAGGACGGGACAAGCCCAAGGAGAAGAGCTAGGACGAATGAAACCCTTGTTCAAGGCCTCATCTAATTGCTTCTTAAGTTCGGCTAGCTCCAGGGGTGCCATTTTATAAGGTCTCCTGGCTATTGGGCCAGTTCCGGGAACAAGATCTATCACAAACTCTACATCTCTGTCAGGTGGAATTCCTGGCAGTTCCTCTGGAAAACATCCGGAAAGTCACGGACTACCGGAATGTCTTAAAGTTCCGGAAGAGGGTTGGCATTTAGGGAATAGAGTTGGCATTTGGTAACTCGAGTAGAGACATTTACTATCTCACCCGAGGAATGGGTAAGCTGGACATTTCTAGATTTGTATCAATCTTGGCATAGTGAGCTGACATTCAGTCCATGCCCAAGATGATATTAATATCCGAAGATTTCAATGCTATCAATGAAGCTAGAAAAACTAGCCTGTCTACTAGAATTTCATAGTCATAGGTTATCCTAGAGGTTTGCCATTTACTACCAGGGGTTTGGACAACCAATGGGATTGGCATATCACAAAATGACATGTTATGCAACTGTGCATAACTTTCTGAAATGAAGGAATGAGAAGACCCAGTGTCAATGAGAACGGACGCTGGGTGATGATTAACAAGAAGCGTACCCAGCATGACGTCGGGATCCTCTGCAGCTTCTTCTGCTGACACATAATTCACACGGCCACGTGCAGGAGTTGGCTTCACATAAAACGCTTTGCCCGACTTGGCCTGCCCGACGGACTTTCCGGGTTGCTTGGCACCCACATTCTGAGGACACTCACGGGAATAATGCCCTGGTTCTCCACACTTGTAGCATATCACCTGGTGGGCACATGGTGCAGCATTGCTAGCTGGACCACCATAAGCTTTTGATGGAGGGTTGGCCTGATTCGTCTGAGGCGCCACGTAGGATGGCCTCGGAGTGTATCTTGGCGGCAGAGAACTGTTTGGAACCCACAGCCTGCGTTTTTGAAATGCGGAACCAGAAGATGAGCCGAAGTCACGGGAGTGCTTCCTTGTGGCTTCGAAGTCAGTATGACCAGTCTCCGCACTGATCGCTTTGTTGACCAGGGCTTGAAAGCTTGCACACTCATGGAGGCGCAGGTCTCGACGGAGCTCAGGGCTCAGACCCTTACGGAATCTTGCTTGCTTCTTGGTGTCAGTAGACACCTCCTCTGTTGCATAGCGGGCGAGGTTACCGAACTCGCGGCTATAGGCATCCACAGACAACTTGCCCTGAGTGAAGGCACAGAACTCCTCTCTCTTTCTGTCCATCAGGCCCTCTGGAATATGGTGCAGACGGAAAGCTGCGCTGAAGTCTGCCCATGTGGCCACTGGTTCAGCAGGACGCATAGCTTCAAAATTCTCCCACCACAGATTGGCGGGTCCCTCCAGGAAATACGCCGCAAAGGTCACCTTGTCGGCCTCAGACACATTCGCAGAGCGAATCTTGCGTGAAATGCTGCACAACCAGTCATCAGCGTCGAGGGGATCGACGGAATGATGAAACTTTGGAGGATTCAGCTTCACAAAGTCATTGAGGGACACTGCAGCATTCCTAGGCTGTCGAGCCGTATTCTGCTCAATACGATCTAGCAGTCGGTTGGTCTCCCTTTTGTTTCTTTCTGCCTCAAGCATCACTTCTACCAGAGAAGGTGGGTGAGGCAGGTCTTCCTGCGACGCTTGACTACCCTCACCTTGCTCATGAGCAGGGGCACGGTTCAACCTGGTGAACACCATCCTGAAAAACAAACTCATAGCTTAGACCAATATCATATCAATACTAACTATGGATTAAGAATGTACTGAACACACGGAATGCGGAAATGAATATCCGAACAACATGGTAACAAGCAACTGCTATATATACACCATGGTTCATACACACCCTTACATAGTTCAGTACAAACTTACTCGAAGAGCAAACTGCTGAAATGGTGGAACTACTCATCAGAGGCTTACAAGCTTCCTATACATTATTTATCTAGGCCTCCGGAATTCGTTTCACATTACTACCATACTCCACAAGTCACGCAGGACTGTGAACATACGGCTACTACCATACTATCCTTCCGCTCATAGCTCAGGCATCCGCATAGAACATCTCATAGAGATTACCTCCATGACCCGGAAGCTCAACCTGCGGATCAGGAAACACTCTAGCCTGAGATCCCTGGGATACATAAGGACACGGATGTGGCCTTGGTCCCCTGACTGGTGGTAAGAGGGGTCCCCGAAGAGGTGTGACTCCTCCTATAGCTAGCCAGTCAACGTGGGCCGGAAGATGGTTCCTAACAGGGTTCAGCATCTCCATCTCTCCATACCCTGTCTGGACTACTGGTGCCAGCTGCGTCAAAACTGTCCACAGACGGGCACGGGTAGCATAAAGCTCCATGCGGAGAGCACGAGCATCCTTGTCTCTGTTCTCTAGCATCTCAACAGTGGACTGCAGAACTGGATCCTCCATAGAAGAATCAAAATAGACTCCACTGAGGTATCCCTCTTCACCAGACTGAGAGGCCGGAACATAGCAGAACTCTGAATTCTGCAGCAATGCATGTCTCGCTCTCATAATAGTCAGCATTGAATAGGCAACATCTTGTACTGCCATGTCAACAGTGACTCCCAACCCATAGGACCAATGGATTGGCTTCTCCGCTCCAGGGTAGTCTGGAAATACCCTAACAGTGCAGATGTACTGGCTCCGGTTGAAGTCTCGGTACTGTTCCTCTACCGTGTACTCGGGGTACCAGCGGTAACCGCACACCAACATCACCCTGACTAGCATGGCCGTATGACCCGGTACATCAATGCACCTGGTCAAACGTACCACCTGACGAGAAGGACGGCCAGGCATCTGTAAATAGAGAGTAATGCAAAAGCATTAGAGCTCTGAATGCAAAATTGGGCAGCATAACGGCTGTAAATGCTCAAAAACCAATTTTGAGACAACCCAAAATAGAATAGAGTAACCACTCAACTATCAAGTTCAACTCTCTGATCATCAAACTTACTTCCTGCTTCCTAGGAATAAAAGAAACCCAATATCTCTCGACCCGTAGTCCTATAAGCTACCGATCGGAAACATGAGCCTAGGAGAAGATGAGAAATCTAGTCCTTAATTCCCGCAGAAAGACGAGGATGACCAGAATAGAATAACTTGAGAAGAGAACAAGAATATTACGTTCCCTTCCACAAACAATTCCCTTATATATAACTAAAGCAATTCTAGACTCAACTTCGACCAGTTTGGCTTAGTAATCCTACAGTCAGTCAGGCTCTGATACCAACGATGTCGGGACCCCGAACCTAAGCCATAGGAATCCAGCTTGTAACACATCGCATCCCTTTGTGGTCTCACGCACGGTTAACTCCCCGGCTGCAGCCTTACCTTAGCCGGGACCGTTTGCGTCTTTTGACTCACGTATGCGATAGTATTGCTAGCATTCCAATGTCAAAGAACCCGGATCGACATGTCTAGTCATAAACCAAAGTGGCAGTTCCGCACAAGGACAGGCATACATGACCCAACAAAGCAGGTGTCGGTCATCAACGAACGTAGACGAGTCGTAGCAAGCTACAAGGACTCCATTACATCGCGTGACATTTCCCCAAAGGGGACAGACACAGCAGCTAAGAAGGACACATGCCGGTCAACCAATGTGTCCGGAGCAGTAGCGAACTACCAAGGCTCGTTGGATCACAAAGGGGCATTTCCATGTAAGGGGTGCTACTAAAGTTCACGACTAGGTAATCGAACCCCATACATATCAATTACGACACACGTACGCATGGCATACCGATATGTATAGATACATCGATGGCATCACAATATAACCATAAACATACAACCTTTATTTAAGAGGCTCAGAAGAGCCACACACATAATATTATACATCAAGGGTCTCATGACCCGTAATAGCAGTCATACAATTACAAGCCAGCGGAAGAGTTATAAACTGTCTGGGTTCAGACAGTGCAACTAGAAGGCACATGGCCTGACTATACTACAGAGCCGACGTAGGGCCAGATCGTAGCTGGGACACCAGCTACTCGTCGTCGTTGATGTCTACGAAGAACCCTCCATTAGGGTCATTAGCAACCTCTGCAACATTTATTTAGCAAACATGAGTACGAAGGTACTCAGCAAGACTTTAGGAGAACTAACTACTCATGCAAGGTATCAAAAGGTATTGTGGGGTTTCATGCGGGAAGCCAGCATTTGACTCGTGGCTAGACAACTTGCATTTTGAAATTAGTTTTGACAACTTGATTTCTCGCACACGAGTCCACTAACACCACAACAATACACTATCGTGGAATCATTCCGTCTCCATACGGAAATGCCGTCCAAGACACTCACGCTTATCTTGACAATTTTATGAGTAGCCATTGAAGTTATCTATGAACAACATATGTCTCCAAGTAGTCCATATCTGCGGACGCGGCTATTCGAATAGATCATAACCCTGCAGGGGTGTACTTCGTCACACATGCTCTCGCCACTTATCGCTATGTGCACGTCATGCACCTCGGCAACCTTCAAGCGGAAGCCCAGCGAGGGAGTCGGCCACGACCGTTAACCACACTAGTAGCTAGTCCAGGTTTATCGCCTATCTGAGAGTAACCCGTACGGAAGTCCGGCCGAGGTTTCCATCACGGCCTCAAACGATGTGCGCAGGGTTCCCAAGCCCACCATCCGGGTGCCACTTGGTACACCGTGCCACTACCTACTGCATCACGGTCCACCTCTCAGGTCAGCACCATGCACGGCCTCCAGCATTACTATAAACACTAGAAACTACTCGCAACTCCTGGACCGAGTACTACGCGATTAATAGGCCGAGCGGGGTCATATTTCAAGGCCCAGCATGTGGTAGTATCTAGTCTTGGATTACATACACGGAACTCAGTTCCTAAGGACGGTTCCAATGAAACAACCCGCCATGTACTCCTACACAGCCTTTCATCGGTACCTTTACCAAATCAAGTTCAACACACGACCTTTGCTCACCGAACACATTCCACATTTCTGTTCATCTCCCAGATGACAGACCATACACAACTCTAAGCATAGCATGCATAGCAGGATAAGGCACATCATAGCTCAAGCAACTACCAGGTATGCTAGGTTGCAAGGTTCGGCTATTTACTGTGACAAGGTTAAGTCATGCAAAGGAAGTGGGTCCAACTATCGTGGCAAAAGCAGTTGACGGATTTGATCCTAATGCAATAAATAGGTGCAGGAGCAAGAACATAGGAGTTATCGTGATGATCAAAAGGGTTGCTTGCCTTGTTGCTCAGAGGAGGAACGATATCCGTCAGACGGATATTCGGTGGAATCCGGGGGTGCGGAGCCTACCGAAATTCCATTTATTGCATCAGGCTGACGTCAGCAGGTCAGCCGACCTGTTCAGGTCAAACCTGACAGGGGGGCCCCACTGGTCAGCCTCTCTGGGACTAATCCCGCGCTGACCAGCCCTAACTGAGGTTTGACTTGGCCTTGGGCCCACTTGTCAGCGAGTGATTAAGTCACTAATCGGCTGGGTTAGCTTGCCACGTCGACCTCCACCGGCGGCGAGGTCGTCCTCGCCGGCGGGGAGCCTCCGGCGACCACCAGCACGGCGGAGGGGCTCGGAAACGGCGCACAGGGGGCCAAATGCTGCGCGGAGAGCACCAGAGGAACGACACGTCTCCCGCAGCTTCATTTCTGCGCCTAGCCGGGGCTGATCTGGCCGGAGATGACGCCGGCGACGAGCTTGGTGGCGGCCAAGGCTCTGCGTCATCGGGGTCTTTGCAACAGGGGGATCTACGCTCGGTTCTTAGCTGCTACAGCATCTACGCGTCGTCCTGGAGCTGTTGGTGCCATCGGAAGGACGAGCTGGACATCGGAGGGCTACCGGCGACGAGCGGCAGCGGCGGTCCTCGTCGGGCTCCGGTGAAACTAGGGCTAGAGGAGGGGATCGACGGGGAAAACTTAGGGAAAACGACCGCATGCTCATAGGGAGTGCAGAGCAGAGCTCAGACGGCTCGGGGAAGGCCTGGGGGAGACGAATCGACGGGAGAGGTCCGGCGGCCGGAGGAGGAAGACGACGGCGTTGCGGGCGTTGCAGGGATCGAGGAGGCTTCGGCTTCTGCAGAGACGACCAGGGCGACGAGGCGGAGCTAATGGCGTGCTCTGGGAGGGGATCCTATGGCCAGGGGCACGGCCAGCTCGAGCTCGAGCTCGGCTCTAATGGCGGCAGCAGGGAGAAGGAGGAGATCCGGGAGGAGGAGGAGAACCGAGGCGGGGAATGGATAGGGGAAGCTCTGGGGAGCTTATCCCCGTCGTCGCCAGCGCGAACCGGCGGCCAGGCAGGCACGCAGGTGCGTGGCCGCGTCGGAGGGGGCGGCGGCCACCTCCTGCTTCCTACTGGCGTGAGGGAGGGGACGAGCGGGGAGATGGGCCGGGCCAGGCTTAGGCGACAGGTAAGTCTTTTTCCATTTCCTCTGTTTTTGTTTTTCTGTTTTGCTATTTATTGCTTTGCTAAATACTTCAGCTCCAAAACAAAAAGTAAAAACTATTTTAGACCTCCTGCAATATTTGTTATAATATCCCCACTCATTTCCAAGGTTATCAACATTTTTGGAAAATTATAGTTTCTGACTTCAATTTTTAAATTTGAAACCAGTGGCTTTTGCATTTATTTAAAATGCTTAAAGTGTCAAGAAAATAGTTTTCTCCAATGCTCATTTACTTTCATGATTTATCAGAAAGTTTGAACATTTCTTGAGGCCATTTTGGGTTCATTGATTTGAACTAGTTTGAAATTTCCTTTAATTGAAATGGTGGCTAGGGTTTTGAGTTTTTCCTTTGCCACTTTGTTGTTTTTGTTGAAACTTCTTAGATGCAAATGCAAAGAAGACATGAGCACAATGCTATCTTGATTAAGGGTTAGGGATGTGACAGCTTGTGTGTGATGCTGTATTACCGAGTGGGCCCCGAGATACCTCTCCGTGACACGGAGTGACAAATCCCAGTCTTGATCCATTCTAACTCAACGGACACCTTCGGAGATACCTATAGAGCACCTTTATAGTCACCCAGTTACATTGTGACGTTTGATACACACTAGGTATTCCTCCGGTGTCAGTCAGATACATGATCTCATGGTCATAGGAATGAATACTTGACACGCAGAAAACAATAGCAATAAAAGGACACGATCACATGCTACGTTCATAGTTTGGGTCTAGTCCATCGGATGATTCTCCTAATGATGTGATCCAGTTATCAAGTGACAACACTTGCGTATGGTTAGAAAACCTTAACCATCCTTGATGAACTGGTTAGCCAACTAGAGGCTTGCTAGGGACATTGTTTTGTCCATATATTCACACATGTTTCTATGCTTTCATTCAATACAATTATAACATGGATAATAAACGATTATATTGAAACAGGAAATATAATAATAACTATTTTATCAGTGCGTTTAGGGCTATTTCCAACAGGAACATGGACTCAATGCCAATCACCTCATGATCGCTGAGTTCACCGTGATCTCAGGGTGGATGGCAAGTCCATGAAGGACATCGTCCCCACCTTCAACGAACAAATCTACTTTGTGCAAGACCAATTCTATGATCTCCAAAACAAAGTCTTTGAATATGAGACAAGGTTCAAGGGTATCCGTTTGGCTGCTAATTGCAGGACCCCCGGGAACCTCGCTTCCTTTTATTATGGTGAGCCACTTCCATGGAAACCGGAGGACAAACCTACTACCTCATCACCACCACTTTCATCATATTCACCTCCCAAGGAGGATTGAGTATCGAGTATGGGCACTCCCCTTGGCTTCAGCCAAGCTTGGGGAAGGTACCATGTTATCGTATCACACCACTATCTTTAGTTTTATCTACTTTAGTTCGATCCTTAGTTTTCCTTTGATTTAGTTGAATAAAAAGTTTAGTTCGACCCTTTCTTTTTGAGTGTTTTCTTAGTCATCTATCTTTGTAATCGTGTGCGACATATAAAGTTTTTCCTTGTTTAGTTCTATGTTGCAATCAACATAAAGGAATGGAAATAAATGGAAATAAATGGATAAGATCATATGCTAGTCTTATGTCGAGTAATGATATTACATAAGGAAGATTATAAGTAGTAAAATGTGTTGGAGATCGACAAACATAGCATTGGTCAATAATGCAAACTCATGAAGAAGTTAATAAGGGAAGAGAAGATTCACATGTAAATATACTATCTTGGACATCTTTAACGATTGTGAGCCCCCATCAGAATATTATATGCCAAAACAGTTGACGTTGGACAAGGAATACAATGTAATGATTTATGATCGATTATATTTACATAGAAGTTATATTGTCATAGATCCTTTAACATCTGGTGCTTTCTCAATATCTTTTCTAGCCAAAAATCCGCACTAAGTAGAGATATTACTTGTGCATTCAAAAACGCTTAATCCCAAATCTTATCCCAAAGATTCCACCACACCTATGTATGGATTGAGTAAGATTCTTCAAGTAAGTTGTCATTGGTGCAATAAGGCAATAACATTGCTCCTACATGTGTTCGATCATTATTGTAAGATAAAATTGAGTGTTGTACGAACTTGTGATGGCAAAGTAATAAAAGCGATGGACTACATAATAAAAGTTGCTTTCACAAGGGGCAATATAACGTGATGTACTTTTGCATTAAGGGATTTAGCATACAAACAAATAAGCGCATGACAACCTCTGCTCCCCTCTGCGAAGGGACTATCTTTTATTTTCATGCGAAGAGTCAAATTATTTTCTTCTATTCCTTTTTATTCTTATGTTTTTGCAAGCATCATGTGGTGAGGAAAGATCTGGGCAACAATCTCTAGTTGAATATGGGTGAGCATGAGTTATTATTGTTGACATCACCTTGAGGTGAATATGTTGGGAGGCGAAGCTAAAAGCCCATATCTTTCTATGTGTCCGGTTGAAACTTTTTTCTCATCTGTATGCGCTGAGTGTTAGCAATCATAGAAGATTATATGATGGTTGAGCATGTGGAATTGCCAAAAGGCTCCGACATGCGACCCTTCCTGAAAAGATGATGAATTGTAGTTGCAAAGTTGACTGAGAACATAGTTTGTTGGTTTTCAATAGATTATGCTTCTACTTCGATATTGTGATGAATTGTTACTTGTTCATGAGAAGTCATATGATAAAGTTCTGTTATGAAGTGTTATGAATAAGTTTATTGTTGCAATGATAATATGCATGATGCTTCTATGTTCGTATTTTGTTTTTATTGACACCTCTCTCACTAACCATGTGGACATGTTTTTTGATTTCAGTTTTTCGTTTGAGAACAAACGAGGTCTAAGTTTGGGGGAGTTGATACGTCCATTTTGCATTGTTTTTTCCTACTATTATTTATAAAGTTTTTATGCATAATAATGGTTTTGGGATTATTTCTAATACATTTTCTCTCATAATATGCAAGGTTTGCACAAAAGGGAGGAATACCGGCAACTGGAAATCTGGACCTGAAAAAGCTACATAAAGTTACCTATTTTGCACAACTCCAAATGAGCTGAAACTTCATGGAGATTTTTTGTGGAATATATAAAAATACTCGAACAAAGAGATGTCAGAGGGGGGCACCTGGTGAGCACAAGACACCAGGGTGCAGCAGGCCCCTCAGGTGTGCCCTGGTGGGTGGTGGTCAGCCCATCCCACCTTCAGTGCCCCCCTTCTGGTATATATTTTGTTTTGACACACAAAATGGAGAGGATGCCTTTCAGGACAAAGCGCCGCCGTCTCGATGCGAAACTTAGGCAGGAGCACTTTGCCCTCCACCGGAGCTATTCCGCCGGGGGAACTTCCCTCTCGGAGGCGAAATCATTGTCATCGTCAACACCAACAACCCTATGATCTTGGGGAGGACAATCTTCATTAAAATATTCAACAATACCATCTAATCTCAAACCCTAATTCATCTCTTGTTCAATCTTTGCACTGGAATCTTAGATTGTTGCTTGTGAACGTCTAGTAGTGTTGATTACATCTTGTAGTTGATTACTATATGGTTTATTTGGTGGAGGACAAAATGTTCAGATCCTTTATGCAAATTAGTACTCCTCTGATCTTGAGAATGTTTATCATTTGTGAGTTCTTACTTTTATTCTCGATGCCACAGGAGAAATCATGTTCCAAGTAATCATGTGAACTTGACATGTGTTCAATATTTTTATGGTATGTATGTTGTGATTCCCATAGTGGTGTCATGTGAACATCGACTACATGACACTTCACCATATTTGGGCCTAAGGGAAAACATTGTGGAGTAGTTACTAGATCATGGGTTTCTAGAGTGACAGAAGCTTAAACCCTAGTTTATGAGCTACTACCTAAGGGACCGATTTGGATCCAAATGTTTAATGCTATGGTTAGATATTTACGTTAATACTTTTCTCGTACTTGCGGATGCTTGCGAGGGAGTTAATCATAAGTAGGAGGTTTTTTCAAGTAAGAACAACACCTCAGCACCGGTCCACCCACATATCAAACTATCGAAGTATCGAACATGAATCAAGCTATCATGGTCAAAGTGACTAGATGAAATTCCCGAGTGCCCTCAAGAACGCTTTGCCTATTATAAGAAACCGTTTTGGCCTGTCCATTGCCACAAAAGGATTGGGCTACCTTGCTGCACTTATTGTTACTCTTGCTACTTGTTACTTGTTACAACTATCTTGCTATCAAACAACTTGTTACCGCTATTTCACTACTTCCAGAAAATATCTTGCTGAAAACCACTTGTCATTTTCGTATGCTCCTCGTTGGGTTCGACACTCTTACTTATCAAAAGGAGTATGATTGATTCCCTATACTTGTGGTTCAACAATGTATCTTCTTGTCATCAAATTAAGCATATTTCAGATTATCAGGTAAAGCTTTGAGCTCAAACACTGGGTCTCCTTTGGGTGGAGGAGGACCATCTAAAATTTCAACTCATAAGTTGTGTTTGAGAATACGTTGCTGATCAAGAAGTATCATGTCTAATTCATTTCTTTCATTCAAGTGCATATCATTCTCATGGTCTAGTAGGTATTATTCCAATGGGTATGTAGGAGGTACAACAATAGAAGCAAGACCAGTTATTTCATCTTTGTTAGGCAATTCCTTTTCATGCGATCGTTTTCCAAAATTTGAAAAATTGAAATCATCTGACATATCACCGAAGCTAAGTTTAACATTTTCCGTGGCACAATTAATTTCAGCATAAACAATATTCAAGAAAGGTCTATCGAATATTATGGGGCAAAAGTTATCTTGTTTTGAACAAAGTACTAAGAAATTAGTGGGATATTTGACTTTTCCACACAATACTTCAACATTTCTAACAATCCTAAGCGGCAATATAGTATCTCGGTTTGCAAGTTTAATAGTAACATCTATGTCTTCAATCGAAACAGGTTCTATATCATGCATAATTTATTTGTATAATGTAAAAGGTATAGCATTAATGATAGCACCAAGGTCATAAAGGCCATGATAACAATGTTCTCCAATATTAACTCAGATAATAGATGTACGTACCACTGGTTTGTTTTTGTCAAGCTCGTCCTATTTATTTCCACCAGGCTTTACAATTCAAGCAGCTTCATCACAAAGGTTAATAACTTGCCAAATAATGTTATCAGCTAAGAGGTCTTCAACCATGGAAACCTTAGCCTCAACATTTATTAGCTCAGAAGGTTTAGGTGTCCTAACATGACTTTTATTGACCACTATTGCAGCCCTACCATGCTCTGTAATCTTAACAGGAAAACGAGGTTTATCAATGTAAGCAGTAGGAACAACCGGGTCTACATGGTTAACAATTATTTCTTCCGTCTTTATTTCAACAAGTTCATCTTGTAATTTTTGAGTAGGAGGATGGAATTTAAACCGCTTCTCCTTTGAGAGATCAATGTAAGTGGTAGAAGTTTCACACAAGGCAGCCACTATCCGAGGATCAAGGCCATATTTGTTACTAAACTCATGAAAAGGAGAAGTCTCCGAGAAATATTTAACGCAATCAAAATTAAATTTTATCCCTGATGCCTTACCTGTATCGAGTTCCCATTCTTCAAAATTGCATTTAACCTCTTCCAAAAGATTCCATTTAAATTCAATAGTCTCCTTCATATAGGAGTCGACCACACAAGCATCGAGCAATGTTTGATCATCATGAGAAAGTCGAGCATAAAAAAATTGTATGATCAATATCCTTGAGAGATCATGATAAGGTCAAGTGTGCATCATAGATTTAAGCCTCCCCCAAGATTGAGCGACGCTTTCTCCTTCATGAGGCCAGCAAATATAGATAAAATTCTGATCATGATGAATCAAATTCATAGGATAAATCTTTTGCAGGAATTACAATTTCAAGCGGCTCCAATCCCACGATCTAATATCATCCAATATATTGTACCATAATAATTATTTTCCCTCCAAAGATAAAGGGAAAACTTTCTTCTTGACTTTGTCTTTGGGTAAACCTGATGGCTTAAACAATCTAGAAATCTCATCGACATATATTAAATGATAATCACGACGAGTTGAACCGTTATAAGGATTAGCCAATAGTTTCTCTACCATACCCAAGGGAATATCTTAATAAATGTTTTCAGTAGGTTGAGAAGGTTGAGGGGTAATTTCCTCAACTTCCATTCGAGGTGAAGTTGCCCCAAACAAGCCACTCAAAGGGCAACCATTCATAGTGATAGGCAACCATAAATTTCAGCACGTATCGTAAATGTTCCCTTACCAATTTCAACTTACCAAAGGCGCTTCACTCCACGCCAATGGCGCCAAAAAAGAGTCTTGATGAACCACAAGTATAAGGGATCAATTGTAGTCCTTTCAATAAGGAAGAGTGTCGAACCCAACAAGGAGCAGAAGGAAATGATAAGCAGTTTTCAGCAAGGTATTATCTTCAAGTGATGTAAGTAATAGAGATAGATATTTTTGTAGCAAGCTAATTCGTAACAAGTGACAAGTAACAATAGTAAAAAAGGTGCAGAAAGGTTGACCAATCTTTTTTATCGCAAATGATAGGCCTGAAAGTTCTCTTATGTAAAGCAAGCGCTCCCGAGGACACATGGGAATTTCTGTATAGTCATGTTCATCATATTAAGTTGATTCACGCTCGCTACTTTGATGATTTGATACGTGGGTGGACCGGCACTAAGGTGTTGTTCTTACTTGAAACTAACAACCCACTTATGATCAACTCCTCTTGCAAGCATGCGCAACTATGAAAGAAGAATTAAGATAAATCTAACCATAGCATGAAACATGTGGATCCAAATCAGCCCCTGATTATGCAATGGATAAACTGGGGTTTAATCTTCTGTCACTCTCGCAACCTATCATCTACTTGTGACTCCACAATGACTTCCTTTAGGACCATAATATGGTGAAGTGTAATGTAGTCAACGTTCACATGACACCACTAAAGGAATTAACAACATACATATCATCAAAATATCGAATGAATGCCAACTTTATATGATTACTTATAACCAGACTTCTCCCATATCCTCAGGAACCATAGTAACTACTTATACCTCATCAATATGTTCAACATCATAGGTGTAAAAAATATGATTAATGATCTAAACATTATGTCTTCCACCAAGTAATCCAACTAGCATCAACTACAAGATGTTTTTGTTACAACTAGCAACCCACATGTACTAATCTGAGATTTTGAGACAAAGATTGAATACACGAGATGCACTAGGGTTGGAAATGAGATGGTGATGGTAAAGATGTTGATGAATGTTGGTCCTCCCACGAGGGAGTAAGCGTTAGTGATAAGATGGCTTTGATTTCCCCCTCCTAGAGAGGCATTCCTCCGGCAGAACCGCTCTACCGGAGAGCAAAAGGGCCTCTGCCTAGGTTTTTGCCTCGAGACGGCGACGCTTCATCCTGAAAGTCATGTCTTGAATTTTTCTAGGGTAAAACACACCATATACGAGAAGAGGGGCGTCGGAGGACCAACCGAGGCCCCACAAGCCATCACGGCGCGGCCTGGGTGTGCCTTGTTGGTTTGTGCCCAGGTGGCTGCGCCTCTCTGGTGTATTTTTGGCTGAATAACATTTCTATATTCCAGAAAATTTCTCCGTGGAGTCTCTGGTCATTTGGAGGAAGTAGATTTTTATGCCTTTTTCTCGGTTTCGCGGTCTAGAATTCCAGTTTCAGATACTTCCCACTTGTAATGTACTTTGCGTATTTGGAGAGAAAATATATAAGAATTACATAATAACAAGGAATAATGGACAATAATGAGACAAATATCCATAATTCTTCATGCTACAAAATGGACGTACCACCCATCCCCTTTGCACTCCCGCACATTGCGAGAGCGGCCGAGATCAGTTGTGGAACTTCTTATACAAGATCAATGCTTAAGAAAACCACTCGGGTGAGCACCGCTCCAAGGCTGATGGCCGAAGAGCTTCGGCTGATATAACGATGCCGAGTTCCCATAACTTTTCCCGCATGAAGGTTAGTGCGTATAGGTCAATCGACCAACTCAGGTCAAATATCCAACCCATTAATGTTCTGTTAACTACGGTGACGATCAATGATCCACGATATGTGGCCCCGTCACCCCATCTTGAGGATGTGCGGGAAGGGCCAAGAATGCCCAGCCATGCCTCATCACAATCACACGGGAATCCACCCGCACAACACATCTCATCATGTACCAATAGTAATGTTAAAGTAATAGTGTGTCTATAACATCAGAGGAATCCGAGGTATCACTCTAGATGGTTTCCAATCATATAACCGTCAATGTGACCAGGGAGGAATCACCCTCGATGGTTCACGCTCCAGGGGTTGCACGACAGAGTCATTATTGGAAGTGGTGAAGGAGGAATCACCCAATTTAACCTATCTCAGTTTAATTACACTACAAAGTTAACATTAGGAGTACATTACGAGATGTCACCCTCGGTACTCTATAGTAGCTTTGGAAGGTCGTACAATTGAGGGGGTGTTAGGTGATGTGATGGGTCTGGCTTGTCAATCAGTTTCTCGAGTATTCAAGTTGTTGAGTTTTCGATGATGAAGTAGGGGCAACTAGGGCTAAGTTGGGTTGCTACCTCTTGAGCTTGCGTTGGTTTTTCCCTTGAAGAAGAAAGGGTGATGCAGCACAGTAGTAGTACGTATTTCCCTCAGTTTTGAGAACCAAGGTGTCAATCCAGTAGGAGTATCTAGCCAAGTTTCCAAAGTACCTGCGCAAAAACAGCAAACTTGCACCCAACCCTACAAAGGGGTTGTCAATCCCTTCACGATTGATTGCAAGGTGAGATCTGAAGGTGGAAAGTGCAACAAAGTAAAAGTGTAAGGCGGAAAATATGATGTGAAGTAGACCCGGAGGCCATAGTGTTCACTAGAGGCTTCTCTCAAAATAGCAAATATTACGGTGGGTGAACGAATTACTGTCGAGCAATTGATAGAACAACGCAAAGTCATGACGATATCTAAGGCAATGATCATACATCTATTCATCACGTCCGAGACAAGTAGACCCATACTTTCTGCATCCACTACTATTACTCCACATATCGACCGCTATCCAGCATGCATCTAGTGTATTGAGTTCATGACGAATAGAGTAACGCCTTAAGCAAGATGACATGATGTAGAGGGATAAATTCATGCAATATATATAAACCCCTTTTTTTACCCTTGATGGAAACAACACGATGTGTGCCTCGCTGCCCCTTCTGTCACTGGGAGAGGTCACCGCACGGTATGAACCCAAAACCAAGCACTTCTCCCATTTCAAGAATCATAGATCAAGTTGGCCAGACAAAACCCTCAACTCGAAGAGAATTACAAGGATATGAAATCATGCATATAAGAGATCATAAGAAACTCAAATAAGATTCACAGATAATCTGATCATAAATCCACAATACATTGGATCTCGACAAATACACTGCAAAAGAAGATTACATAGGATAGAACTCCATGAAGATTATGGAGAACTTCGTATTAAAGATCCAAGAGAGAGAAGAAGCCATCTAGCTACTAGCTATGGACCCGAAGGTCTATGGTGAACTACTCACGCATCATCGGAGAGGTCATGGTGTTGATGAAGAAGCCCTCCGTATCCGAATCCCCCCTCCGGCAGGGCACCAGAACATGCCCCAGATGGGATCTTGCGGAGACAGAAGCTTGCAGCGGCGGAAAAGTATTTCCGTTGATCTCTCTCGTAGTTTTGGATTTTTCAGGAATTTATAGGCGGAAGAGGTAGGGAATACGAGCCACAGGGGGCCCACAAGTCTGCTAGGCGCGCCTCCCTGGCCGCGCCTAGGGCGCTTGTGGCCTCCCCTGGTGGCCTCTGCCTTGGTTCTCACGTCCCCTGCGTATCTTCTGTTTCGGAAAAAATCTTTTCGGAGGTTTTATTCTGTTTGGACTCCGTTTAATATTCTCCTCTGAAAAGGGTCAAAAACACGGAAAAAACTGGACCTGGCACTTGGCACTGAGTTAATAAGTTAGTCCCAAAAAAGATATAAAATGCATACAAAACATCCAAAGTTTGACAAGATAATAGCATGGAACTATCAAAAATTATAGATACGTTGGAGACGTATCAAGCATCCCCAAGCTTAACTCCTTCTTGTCCTTAAGTAGGGAAGTGATAAAGAATGAATTTTTGATGTGTAAATCTACCTAGCATATGTGTCCTTTGTAACTTCTTTCATATGACATGAATGTTCAGATCCGTAAGATTCAAAACAATAGTTTGCTATTGACATGAAAACAATAATACTTCAAGCAAACTAGCAAGGTAATCATGAACTTTTGAAATATCAAGGCCAAATAAAATTATCCCTACAAAATCATATAGTCTGGCTATGCTCCATCATCCTCACACAACTAATTGAAATCATGCACAACCCCGGTATTGGCCAAGTAATTGTTTTCGCACTCTTACTTTCTCCAACTTTTTTCATCTCTCATGCAATACATGAGCGTGAGCCATTAGTATAGCACTATAGGTGGAATAGAGTGTGGTGGAGGTTGTGAGACAAAAAGGAGGAGATGATCACATTGACTCGGCGTATCAAAGGGCTATGAAGATGCCCATCAATAGATATCAATGTGAAAGAGTAGGGATTACCATGCAATGGATGCACTTAGAGCTATAAGTATGTGAAAGCTCAAAAGGAGAACTAGTGGGTGTGCATCCAACTCGCTTGCTCATGAAGACCTAGGGCAATTTTGAGGAAGCCCATCATTGGAATATACAAGCCAAGTTATATAATGAAGATTCCCACTAGCATGTGGTGGTGATAAAAGAAGAGGCTCTCAATCATGAAGAACATGGTGCTATTATGAAGCACAAGTGTGGAAAAGATAGTAGCATTGTCCTTTCTCTCTTTTTCTCTCTCTTTTTATTTTATATTATTTTTGTTTGGGCACTTTGGCCTCTTTCCATATCTCTTTTTCTTTTTATTTTTTTGTGTGGGGAACTTTGGCCTCTTTTTATTATTTCCTCACATGGGACAATGCTCTAATAATGATGATCATCACACGTTAATTTACTCATAGCTCGAAGCTTTAGAACGATGATGACTCTATAGGAAATGCCTCCGGCAATGTACTGGGATGTGCAACGATATAGCTTGGCGTATGATGTTGAAAACATCTCGCTATCTATCTTACAATCATGCAAAGGCAATATGTAAGTGACGGCACATGTCATGAGATGGAACGGTGGAAGTTGCATGGCAATATATCTCGGAATGGCTATGAAAATGCCATAGTAGGTAGGTATGGTGGCTGTTTTGAGGAAGGCATATGGTGGGTTTGTGCACCGGTAAAAGTTGCGTGGCACTAGAGAGGCTAGCAATGGTGGAAGGTGAAAGTGCATCTATACCATGGACTCACATTAGTCATGAAGAACTCACATACTTATTGCGAAAGTTTTTATTTGTAATTGAAACAAAGTGCTAAACGCATACTCCTAGGGGAAGAGTTGGTAGGTGTTAACCATCGCGCGATCCCAACTGCAACACAAAGGATGACAATCAATAGATCAATTATGCTCCGACTTCCTAACATAGCGGTTCACCATACGTGCATGTTACGGGAATCACTAACTTCAACACAAGTATTTCTAGATTCACAACACTCTACTAACATAACTCTTAATATTACCAAATCCATGTCTCAAAACTAATTGAGAGGAATCAAACTTGTCTTTCTAATCAATGCTCATGAAAATGGAAGTTTTATTGTATCCTCTTTGTGTACCTATCACCATTGGGACTACTTACATATCACAAGCCAACTACCAAGTTACTCAAAGAGATCACTCTCAAAAAGATATAAGTGAAGATCGAGAGTTTCTATTTCTCCAAAATATAACACCGCCATGCTCTAAAAGATCTAAGTGAAGCACTTAGAGCAAAATTATCTTGCTCAAAAGATATAAGTGAAGCACATGTGAGCTAAATTGCCTAACTCAAAAGATATAAGCGAAGCTCAAAGAGTATTCTAGCAAATTCACGATGAGTACATGTCTCTCTCAAAAGGTGTGCAGCAAGGATGATTGTGACACAGCAAAAATAAAAGACTTCTACGATACAAGACGCTCCAAGAAAAACATATATAATGTGGTGAATAAAAATATATCTCCAAGTAATCTTACCGATGGATTGAAGACGAAAGAGGGGATGCCTTCCCCGGGCATCCCCAAGCTTAGGCTTTTTGATGTCCTTGAATTTGCTTGGGATGCCTTGGGCATCCCCAAGCTTGAGCGCTTTCCACTCTTTATCCCTTTGTCCATGAGAACATGACCCAAAACTTGAAAACTTCACAACACAAAACTTAAAAACAGAAACTCGTGACATCATTAGCACAAGAAAACAAACTACCACCTCTTTATGTACTGTAGCAAACTTGATTTCTATTTATATTGGTGTTAGATTACTGTATTCTCACTTTCCCATGGCTAATACCCCGCGATACTAACCATAGTTTCATCAAAACAAGCAATCAACACAACAAAAACAGAATCTGTCAAAAACAGACCGGTCTGTAGCAATCTGTATACTTCGTATACTTCTGTTATCTCAAAAATTCTGGAAAGTGACGCAAGTTTGGAAAAAAGGCATATAAACCAGAAGAAAAAACAATCAACTCAAAATCTCTTTCTGGATAAAAACAAAAAATAATTTCGTGAGCGAAAAGTTTCTGTCTTTTTCCAGCAGGATCAAACAACCATCACCAAACTAGTCATAAAGGTTTTACTTCGCTCAAATATAAAAAGAAACATAAAATACACAATCACAACAGAATTATGATTGTGTGGACACAACAAAACAGAAAGAAAAAAGCAAAGATAAGTTCATTGGGTTGCCTCCCAACAAGCGCTATTGTTTAACGCCCTTAGCTAGGCATAAGGCGATAGAATCAGGTATCATCGTCTTTGGTACTCAAACCATAAGTAGCACTGATCATGGATTCATAAGGCAACGTTATTTTCTTTCTATGAAAATGTTGCATGCCCTTCTTTAAAGGAAACTGAAATCAAATATCCCCTTCCTTCATATCGATGATAGCACCAATAGTCCTTAGGAAAGGTCTACCAAGAATGATAGGACATGTAGGATTGCAATCAATATCAAGCACAATGAAATCCACGGGTACATAGTTCCTATTTGCAATAATAAGAACATCATTGATCCTCCCCATGGGTTTCTTAATATTAGAATCCGCAAGATGAAAATTAAGAGAGCACTCATCAATCTCATTGAAACCTAGAACATGACATAAAGACTTGGGAATCGCGGAAGCACTAGCACCCAAATCACACAAAGCATTGCATTCATAGTTTTTGATCTTGATTTTGATAGTAGGTTTCCACTCATCATGAAGTTTTCTAGGAATAGAAACTTCCAATTCAAGTTTCTCTTCAAGAGATTTTATCATAGCATTGACGATATGATCGGTAAAGGCCTTGTTTTGGCTATAAGCATGTGGAGTGTTTAGCATGGATTGCATAAAGGAAATACATTCAATCAAAGAGCAACTATCATAATTGAATTCCTTGAAATCCAAAGTAGTAGTTTCATTACTACTCAAAGTTTTGATAACCTCTACTCCACTTACAATGCTTTTAGTATCAAGATAGATGGACTCCGAATCATTGGGGTGTTTTTCAAACCAAGGTGGATTCATATCCAGCCCCATCATCATTAGGTTTGACACTATAAAACAAGGATTTAATGGGAGTCACACCAAGCACTTTAATATCTTCGTGATTCTCATCACGAGAACACACCTTTTTAAGCCAGTCATGTCTAGCACGAATTCGGGCGGTTCTTTCTTTACTCTCATTCATGGAAACACGCATAGCTTTCAAAGTTTCATCCATATTGATTTTGGGAGTAGCACATCTAACTTTCAAAGCATCAATATCAAGAGACATTCTATCAATGCTCCTAGCCAAATCATCAATTTTGAGTAGTTTTTCTTCTATGGACGCATTGAAAATCTTTTGCGAGTTGATGAACTCTTTCATATTACTCTCTAGATCAGAGAGTAATTTATTGTAATTTCCATGAGTATTGTTGTAGGAGTTGCCAAAGTTATTAGAGGGATTACTAGGAAAAGGCCTAGGAATATAGTTTCCTCTAAAAGCATTGTTGTGGCCAAAATTATTCCTACCAACAAAATTAACGTCCAAGCTTTCATTACAACTCTCAATCAAGGAAGACAAGGACATATCATTTGGATCTGAAGGAGCACCTTTACTAGCACACAATTTCATTAACTCATCCATCTTAGCACTCAACGAGTTAATTTCTTCTATAGCGTGTACCTTTTTACTAATAGGTGACCTTTCAGTGTGCCACTAAGAATAGTTTGTCATGATATTGTCTAGAAGTTTTGTGGCTTCTACTAGTGTGATTTCCATGAAGGTTCCTCCTGAGGCGGAGTCCAAGATATTTCTAGAAGCAAAATTCAAACCAGCGTAGAAGATTTGTATAATCATCCAAAGACTCAAGCCATGAGAGGGACAATTTCTAATCATCAATTTCATTCTCTTCCAAGATTGTGCAACATGTTCATGATCAAGTTGCTTAAAATTCATGATATCATTACGGAGAGAGATAATCTTAGCCGGCGGAAAATACTTGGATATATAAGCATCTTTGCACTTGTTCTAGGAATCAATACTATTTTTGGGCAAAGATGAAAACCAAGTTTTTGCTCGATCTCGCAATGAGAACGGAAATAGCTTCAACTTAATCACATAATTATCCACATCTTTTTTGTTTTGCATATTGCAAAGCTCAATGAATGTATTAAGATGGGATGCGACATCTTCACTAGGAAGGCCGGAGAATTGCTCTTTCATAATAAGATTCAGCAAAGTAGCATTGATTTCATATGATTCCGCGCTAGTGGAGGGAGCAATCGGAGTACTAATAAAATCATTATTATTAATATTCAAAAATTCACAAAGTTTGCTGTTTTCAGTCATGGTGACATCAGCAAGCACACAAGCACACAAGCGAACAAAAAGCAAGCCAAAAAAAGGGCGAACGAAAAAGGCAAATATTTTTGTAAATTTTTGTTTTTCAGAAGTGGGGGAGAGGAAAACGTGAGGCAAAAAAGTAAATGCAAGAGATGAGTTTGCGACACTTACTTGGATAAGCTTCACTTAGAATAATCCCCGGTGCTAGAGATTGTCAGGTTGACGGGAGACTATTCTTGACTTGATCCTCCCCGGCAACGGAGCCAGACATTCTTCTTGCTTCCTCTTGAGCTCGCATTGGTTTTTCCCTTGAAGAGGAAAGGGTGATGCAGCACAGTAGCAGTAAGTATTTCCCTCAGTTGTGAGAACCAAGGTGTCAATCCAGTAGGAGTATCAAGCCAAGTTTCCAAAGTACCTGTGCAAAAACAGCAAACTTGCACCCAACGCTACAAAGGGGTTGTCAATCCCTTCACGATTGATTGCAATGTGAGATCTGAAGGCGGAAAGTGCAACGAAGTAAAAGTGTAAGGCGGAAAATATGATGTGAAGTAGACCCGGGGGCCATAGTGTTCACTATAGGCTTCTCTCAAAATAGCAAATATTACGGTGGGTGAACGAATTATTGTCGAGCAATTGATAGAACCGCGCAAAGTCATGACGATATCTAAGGCAATGATCATACATATAGGCATCACATCCGAGACAACTAGACTGATACTTTCTGCATCTACTACTATTACTCCACACATTGACCGCTACCCAACATGCATCTAGTGTATTGAGTGCATGACGAACAGAGTAACGCCTTAAGCAAGATGACATGATGTAGAGGGATAAATTCATCCAATAGATATAAACCCCATCTTTTTACCCTTGATGGTAACAAGACGATGCGTGCCTCGCTGCCCCTTTTGTCAATGGGAGAGGTCACCGCACGGTATGAACCCAAAAACCAACACTTCTCCCATTGGAAGAATCATAGATCAAGTTGGCCAAACAAAACCCACAACTCGAAGAGAATTACAAGGATATGAAATCATGCATATAAGAGATCAAAATAAACTCAAATAATATCCATACATAATCTGATCATAAATCCACAATTCACCGGATCTCGACAAACACACCGCAAAAGAAGATTACATCGGATAGATCTCCATGAAGATCATGGAGAACTTTGTATTGAAGATCCAAGAGAGAGAAGAAGCCATCTAGCTACTAGCTATGGACCCGAAGGTCTATGGTGAACTACTCACGCATCATTGGAGAGGTCATGGTGTTGATGAAGAAGCCCTCCGTATTTGAGTCCCCCCTCCGGCAGGGCACCAGAACGTGCCCAGATGGGATCTTGCGGAGACAGAAGCTTGCGGCGGCAGAAAACTATTTTCGTGGAACTCTCTCGTAGTTTTGGATTTTTCGGGAATTTATAGGCGGAAGAGGTAGGGAAGACGAGCCACAGGGGGCCCACAAGCCTGCTAGGCGCGGCCCCCCTAGCCGCGCGTATCTTTTGTTCCGGAAAAATCTTTTCGGAGGTTTAATTCCATTTGGACTCTGAAAAGGGTCAAAAACACAGAAAAAACAGGAACTCGCACTTGGCACTGAGTTAATAAGTTAGTCCCAAAAAATATATAAAAGGCATACAAAACATCCAAAGTTTGACAAGATAATAGCATGGAACTAACAAAAATTATAGATACGTTGGAGACGTATCAGGGGCCACTCGGGATTACTATTCAACCTATACTAAGCATTTTATATGAGTAGGGTACGAAGGCAGTTTAAGAAAAATAGGCTATGCATCAGAATAGGATCTATCTACAATAGTAGAAAAATATAATGCAAGCATGAGAAGGAAAGAATGTGCAATATAGGGATGATAAATGGGGGTTGCTTTCCTTGTTGCTCTGCTGCAAAAGGCTGATTGTCAGGGGCGTAGTATTACCCAACTGTAGCATCAGTCTCGGGGTCTACCGGACAGAAGAAGGGGAAGGAACAATAAATACAAGCAAGTAGATGGAACACGATGCATCACAAGGCAATGTGAAGTGCTAGGGATGAGCTAACACACTACTACACGTCATGGACATAGTGGGAAAATATCTGACGATATTTCCCGGGTCTTTGGATACTACGGGACAGATGATACTAACGCTAAAATGTCCATAGTATTCATGCTAGGAGCATGTGATAGATGAATGGATAGCAAATTTGGATTGGTGGGATTTTTCGGAGCAACTTTCATGTATAATTTTTTTCATCGGGGTTAGAGATTATTTTATATGATTTTTCAAAGTTTTAATAATATTATGAAACTCCTGGATTTAATATTAATTTGAAAATGCTATATTGACATCAACATGAAATCATAATGATGTCATTAGTCAACAGTGACTCAGACTGATCAAACTGACACGCGGGCCCCACGTCTCATAGACATAGGGGGTTAACTAGAGTTCAATTTAATCTAATTAAGTTAATTAGTCATTAGGCCGCATATGTGAGTGACTTATAAGTTTGAATTAATTATCAGTTAATTAGGGAGGGCGCCACATGTTAGTGGTTGTTAGGGGCCTAATGACCCTCGGCCCACATGTCAGCGGCCCAGGGGGTGTGGACCACTAGTCAACTACTGGGGGTGCCGAATCAGTACTTGATCAGGGTCAAAAGTCAATAGGGACCCGGGAGGTGCTAGCAGCGACCCTGGGGGTGGCTAAAGGTTAGGCCAGTTCGGTGGCGGCTGGCGGTTCGATGCCGGCGAACACATTTCGCGACAGAGGTGTACTGGTCGCGTCGGTCCCACCGGGCTCCATTTGGAGCGTAGGGTGGCGCATTCGAACACCCATGCAGCGCTGCGTCTAACGGCAACGGTCATAGCAGCTGAATTTCCCGAAGACAACACGGGCGACGAACGTAGGCCGGGGCCAAAACCGGAGCTTGTCGGAAATGTTGGAGTACTACATGCACAACCGATCTAGCCATCTAACCGGGCCCTACGTTATTCCAGGAGCATGATGGGATGCGAGACTGATCCGCAAGAGCACGGGAGCGGCAGCAACGAAGTCTTTGATGGTGTAGAGATTTGGCCTTCATGGTCAATCATCTAGGGGATGCGAGCGAGGCCATGGAGAGGGGGGAGAACCGGGAGCTCATGGGGTTCTATAGGGGTGACGAGGTGGGCTCGGGGAGGCTCAGGTTATCGGAGGTGAGCATATAATCAAGAGAGAGAGGGAGTCACCAGGGCTATTTAGGGCAGCTAGGAGGGCCGGGATGGGTGGGGCGTGGCCATCCTGGCCATGGACGCCCTCCAGACATCCACGTCACCCTTATGAACAGAGGAAGGGGATGAGGGGAAGCTGGGCTCATCCTAGTGCAGTGGGCTAGGGCCAAGTGAACAGGGGGGCCTTTCTCCTTTAAAAAAACATTTCTGCGTTTTTTTCAATTTTCTTAACTCTGTTTGTACTATTTTAGTACCATTGACTTATGAAAAATAAGTGACGTGGCCCATATTTCATATAGCACTATTAGGCAGAGCCACAAAAATTTTGGGGGCCACTGGAAACGATTTGGTATTTTCCATAATGTTGAAGTCATTTAAAATATTGTTTTGGCCTATGTTATAGTTGATTTTAGGCACTTAAGTGCTTCAAATAATGTTGGTTACAATTCTATAAATGCTGAAGGAATATTTGTAACACAACCATGATTTTAGGTTTTAGTTTCGAGAATTTATTATTTCACATTTTATTTGAATATTGAATTTAAAAATGGAATTTGAATAGAGGGTCTACTCAATTGTGATCAAACACTATTTTAGTAAAAACATTAGCTTAACCTCATGGTTTACTATAGTTTAATTATATGCATCACTCTAGTTGAAATCCAGGGGTGTTACAACTCTCCACCACTAAAAGAAATTCTCGTCCGAAGAATTTAGAGGTAGAGGTAAGGGGGAAACGTTTGATTTCCAAATTATAACAAGTCTTCTTGTCTTTGTTACTCTCATCGAAGAGGTTGGTCATCCTCATTGATGTATTCATTACTCTGATTTCGATCAACCTGATGGAGTCATCATCCTTCCATCGGGATCTTCATCGACTTACGAATATGATAATAGGGTAACATTCTGAAAGAACATAGCTCCACTAAGTTGGACACCTGACGATGAACTCGGGGAAGAAGACATGAATCAGTCCGCGAGTTGTAACTCAAGGTATTCGGTGAGAGCAAAGCAATGGTACAAAAGTTTCAATGGGTTGGCAATCATCCGATGCCTGATCAGAAGGTGAAAGGGGTTTAGGGAAACGAAAATATATATTGCGTCTGATACTAGAATAGATCATCCCTTGGATGGTGGTTCGGGAATTACATACGAAGCCAAATGTAAAGGATACTTTGGAAACAAAGATGTACATGTCAGTTAGGTTTTGATACTGTAGAACTGTGGGTAATGGGCCCACCATTTGGGTCAATAGTAGGTAGAGCGGTGACATCATGCATGGTGTTGGTATCAAGACATGTTAGAAGATAACCCGTCAGTTATGTTGGCAACAACATCGGTACCAACGGCGAGGGATGAATATAATCATTTTCTGCTCATTGAAACCAGGCGCCTCTATAGGCAAAGTTCTCGTCCACCGGAGGCTATCGGAATGTTATCCACAATAGTAACAGGGTCTTACTAATAGAGTTGTACACCGGGGTTTTTAGCTAAGCAGGGAATTACCACTGCTCAGATAGGTTAGAAAACAAGAAAGGCTAAACAGACCAATGGAAAGGAAAATGCGATTATTCTATCAAATAGACCAATGGTAAGGAAAATGTTCTCACACACAAGTATTAAAGTATACCTTTCGTGTCGTGGTTTTGTCACGGCAGATGTCCTCGTAACAGGACTTAGTGATGAGGCCGTCGTTGTTGTGTGGCGACTCAAAGGGGTTAATCGGGATCGAGACTCGAGTTTACCCGGGTTCGGACCCTCTGATGGAGGTAAAAGCCGACGTCCTGCTTTGTGTGTGTTGATAATGATATCGATTACAAGGAGGGCTAACGCGCGTGATCTAGCTATCGATTGATTGCAACTTGTCTTTCTCAATCCAGGGGCTCGTCTTTATATACAAGCCAAGTCCCAGGGTTTTACAAGAGTATGGGTGGTGTTATGATTCATAACCCGACAATAGTCTTACTCGCCTTGCCTTTCAAGAAAGGACTTCTCCTACCAACCTTAGGCCCTATGGACCTTGTCTTTGATGTCTTCGAGCTATGAGTTGCCTTGTATTTTGGGGCCTATGTGGTAAGACCCACCTTGAGTCTTTTGTCAAGCTGCCTCAGTTATATCCTGGCCTTCATAGGGCGGTGTATACCACAGGGTAATATCCCCAACATTAGGCCCCAAATTGACTTGAATTTATTCACGTCAATATATTTTTCTTTGGTCTTGGTGGCTTGTCTGCAACCCCCGTCTTTGACCTCCGTGTAGTAGAAATGCAGGCTTATGAACCTTTAAGAACTTAGCCGTTTCTTGCTTTGCTCAATAATGAAATAACCCACCCTAGATTCTAGGGTTTTAACAATGCCATCTCATCAGATTTTTTCATTTCTCTGTTCCAACCCAAAAATTGAGGAGCCTTTAGCCCCAAAATCTACGGAAAATCCTAGATTCCCGTGCTTGCGCACTTCAGCCCTAGGCGTTTCAATACTTTTTAGGGGGGTCTGTCATTTTTCACATTGCCTTCCTGCTTCTTCTTCCTCCTCGAGCTCGTGCTTGTTCACCGCGCCACCACCGGTGCCTCATTTCACCGGCAGTCATCCAGGCCGGAATCTCGACGGCGTTAGACCTGATATCATCATGACAGATCTTATCCACCGCCACCATCAATGCTATCAAGTTAGTTCTCCTTACCAAGAGATATGTTCATCAACGTTTTTGTAGTTCATCAAATCCCTGATATCTCGGCTGCCAATGGTCGTCCTCACAACATGGCTGTCAAACTTTCCCATCACTAGGCCGCAGTAGATGCATTATCTTTTATTCCACGCATAATGTCCTATAGATCCCCTTGTTTTCTGCAAGAATACGCACACTCATTTCCGCGCCGCTCTGTCTAGGGGTTAGTATTTGTTTTTACCTTTTTTGAGCCTTTGGTACATCCGTAATTTTAGATACTGCGATTTAAATGTGTTTGTCCAGTACTTTCGCAAAGGATAAAATAGAATACTTGAGAATTATATGACTCTCCTTTAACTTTTGGCGACTCTTGAACATAACTGCAAACCGCCCCCCTTCCAGTGCCATCTTGGTCGCTCCTTGTAGCGACTCATATCTAGGTGACTTTAAGAATACTTCTGTTGATTTTAGTTACCTAAATTATTTCCATCCGAATATTTTGCTTCTTGCGTTTTTTTCTTTTTGATAACCCGCCAAATACGCTTCTACATCACTTTTCTTTCTGAAGACACCAACATGAGGAAACCGTCCACATGCAATTGGTTGCCTTCTATGATCAGAAACGAAGTAATCAATGAATATGTAACTGTTGGGATCTTGGCATCCAAGGAGATCAAGGAGAAGTTCTAATTTTTTCCGACCACTTTGAATGGGTTTTTACTCCTCCAGGGTCAAAAATTTTCAGAGATATCTTGCATTTTTATAACCTCCATTCTCAAGACTTGGGCCCTAATCCCATAACCAACTTATGCCACTTCCAAGTATTTTGTGAAGTTTACCTCCGGATAGAGCCTTATATTCTTTTATTCCGGGATTTCTTTTATCTTAATCGTGAGACTTAATTTGCTGATGGACCCTTCTTGGAGCTTGGCGGGTTGAATATTCAAAGGCGAAGGGAGTATGGATTTAGAGTTCCCATGTTGCCGAGCCATCCTAAGGGCTGGGGTAAGACCTAGTTTTACTAGAGGGATACATCCCCTCTTGATGAGAATCCTCTGCTCGGTTACATAGTTGAGCGTCTCCCAATGAACTTCGGGCTACCCAGCCCAATTACTAATGCAGAGCATACTCAACTCGCCAATGTATATCCTAAGCTTAAAGCTTTGACAACTAATAGCTTATCAGGTGTTGATCTGATCCAGTGTTGGGTAGACTAGCATATCTTGCCCTTTAGTTGCCGCAACTCATTAATGTGTCAATATGACGGCGACTTGAACAACCCTCTGCATTTTAACAACACCCTGCTTGTAGATGCTTGTAGAAAATGCTGGGTGAAAACAAAGATGCTTGCTGAAAAATTGGGTTGAAACCTTTCTATACTCAAAATCCTGCTCCTGAGGCAACACACCTTTTCATACCTCATTTTGTTTTGCAAGAATTCTCATTGTTTAAACTTGCTTATCCTTTCGTAACACCACCGCAGGCTAACTCATCATTTTGGAAACAACGTCAAACCAAAGTTCCTGCCACCAAACCGTAAGCCGTCCCGAAGTAATCAAACAGGAAAGCCACTGTAGCAGAATCATCAGCTATGACCTATGAGCGAGTCTGAGCCCGTAGACAACCATTCTGTGGTAAAACTTTTACTTTGTTAAACAACCCTTTAATTGATCTTGCTAACACCTCCTTAATGCGGGAATGATATAGATTGTCACGATGAAGTAGTAGAGGTAATTTCTATCTCCTTCGGCCCAGAAAACTAATTTCCAAGGCCACCAAGGCTGGCCGTTAGGGAAGTTCCTTTATCTAATCTAGAGGCTTATTTGGATCCTGATTTCCTATTGAAGCAACATCTTTATACTCTAAGGCACCATACCCGAAGTGCTTCGGGTGAACTTGTATCTGGACTACCCTATAAGCTGGCCTCTCAAAAGCGCCCAAACTTGGTGCTTATTATTCCAACTCTTTCCTTTCCAAACGATGCTCTTTTCCGCCATCCTCTTGAACCTTTTCACTCAAATTATCAGGAGTCGCCCCCGTCATCAGGCGCTTCAACTGCATCAAAACTGCTGCCCCTTATCATCAATCTAGGGTAAGATTATTACTTTTTGTATGTAATATTACTTTGGCACCTTTAATATTTATATATACCTTGATGTATTATGTTTGTTATGCAGGGCTCAAGCCAAAAACAGGAAGATAGGCGGCTCATCAACGAGTCCAAGTGCAAATGAAATGGAAACACATGAGCTTAATCCTCCCGAACCGGCTGATCCTTCTAAAACTCGCGTTGAATCCCCCAGGCTCGCCAAGAAGCCTGTGATGATCTACCTTCTCATGATGAACCAACGAATACCGGTGACATGGTCATCGAGGCAAGCCAACAAGTTGATCCCAATCCGCCAAGTCCTCTTAAGACGACAAAAAAATCTGCTCCTTCTAAAGAAGAAGTTGTTGTTACCGGGACAGGTTTTAATGTTTCCGTCTTTACTTTGTTGGCCAAGCACACTGCCAAGGATGAAACACTTGATTTTGAAAAAGGGAAAAACAAACTTGAGCTTCCCAATATTGAAAAACTTTCCTTTGAAGAGCTGCACTCTGGTTATCTGAATCGCCTCTCCATTAGCGGAGATATGGAGACCAGCCTACTGGGCATGATGAGGAAACGATATGAGGTATATCTATACTTATCTCATACTCCATCCCCCTTATGTATCCCCCAAGGGTCGAGCCATCATCTTGAAGATGAATCGGGTCTTGATATAAAATTGTTGAAATTCGACCTATAACCCACATGTGTCGGGTCATCTTCTTGGAGATGATCCGGGTCTTGATATAAAATTGTTGAAATTCGACCTGTAACCCCCAAGGGACGGGTCATCTTCTTGGAGATGAGCCGGGTGTAGATGTAAAATTGTTGAAATTCAACCTATAGCCCCCAACGGTCGGGTCATCTTCTTGGAGATGAGTCGGGTCTTGATATAAAATAGTTAAAATTCGACCTGTAGCCCCCAAGGGTCGGGTCATCTTCATGGAGATGAGTCGGGTCTTTTGATGGACTGAAACACACATACATTAGCCCCCAAGTGTCAAGTATATTACTGGCAATCTGCTTGAGACTTCTGATAATCCTTCTGAGAACCCAAGCATTTTTATGCACCTAACTATCGACTCCAAAAAATGAATTTGATACTCATCTGGATATATTGTAATGCCGGAGACTGTAACTCTGGCCAACTCCGAATTGGATAGGATGAGGAAAATTCTTGGGCAACAAAAGGATGCCCGAGCCACAACTTATGAAAAACTCCGGGTTGCTTGTGAAGAAATAGAGAGAGTCAAAAATGACTTCAAAGCTTTCAAAGAAACATTGGAGACTGGAAAATCGACTTTGATTAAGCGTGCTAAAGTCGCAGAGAAAAAGCTAAAACCAATCAATGAAGAGTTGACTTGCCAAAAACACCATATCTCGCACATGACTACTTTTGTCTTTGGTAAGTAGCATATGATGAACTTCTTATGATCACTTGTGATGATCAAACCTGTCACAGAGTAAAGACCGGCCAGACGATTTATGTGCTTGAATACTTTTTGGCAAGCCTCCGGACTCGTAATCTTCACGATGATTGCATTTTGAAATTGAAAGCTTTGTATACTCTTACACAGCAACTGTATGCTGGAAGCTTGATGAAAATCAGAGCTGTAATGGGTGAAAAGGACCTTGGAAAGTTCATCCCTGACATGCTGAGATGGCTCTGAACAATCCCCCAAAAAATTGAGGAATTTAATAGGCAGTCGCCGGCAAAGGTTCTATAGCTGCATTAGGCCGGGCTTTGGCATATGCACCTGAACTCAGACAGGACGAGATCACTAGAGTTTTCCCTAAAACCAAAGAGGACGGATCGCCTTTTACTCAGGAGCATTATACCAATTGTGTAAGGGCATCTCGTGTGCCATTGAGTCATCTAGCAGCGGGAGTGAACCTAAAGTCTTATCAGCCGGCTTACAATGATGACAATGTATGAGTTCGACCTCCCACTTATGAGCCGACCAAATTAACTCCTCAACGCCGTAAGTCCATCTTTGCCCCTGAAGTTGACCCATCCGCAATCTTGCACGAACAAGCTGAATTCCATGCTTTAACCCATTGCAATTGGTATATGGGTAATCTTCAAATCCAGGACCTCGAAGACCCGCCACAGGCTGACTCGGAGGCGACTTAACCACCCGGAATTTCTCAAAGTTGACCTGGCAGAGCTTTGAAGCCGGATGAAATATGTAATTGCGTAAAAACTTTGACCCAACTCCTTTGGGTTGTGTGTAGCCGTGTAATAGCCATAGGGTCAAAACTTATGTTCTGGGTCATTCCTTCTTGCATGATGAATTCTTTATCCCTGACTAGAGGTTTTATTGATGATCTACAAGATAAACCAATTGATGATTCTTTGCATATGATCCTTTGGCACAATAAATGACTGTCATAAATGACATAATCCTTGAAAAAGGTTAAGATAAACACTTAATAGTGCTAACAAGCCATCTTAGTGAGACGCGGCAGGGAGACATGCCTTTAAAGCTCAAATCATACCCCAAATTGAGATAAGCCGGCTCAGTGAGACACGACGATGTAAATAATTTAGACTCAGTGATCACGCGCAAGTCAAGCTTCAGTGAAGTAGGTTACATGAACCCATGGTTTCTCCGAATTCAATATGCTGGCTCTCACACGATACCCAAATGTTTATACTGTTGACAAGTGGAGGGTCCATATGGATTGACTTGCCAAAAAGCACACGGGGGCCAATAGGGGGATTTGCACAATACACAATCAGGTATAACCATCGTAAAGCGGTAATTTTTGGTAAGCCAAGAGGGTAAGAAAGCGAAACTCAGTGAGTCAAAAGCCCCCAAGTGACCATGATAAGGGAAAAGCTCAGCCTAGGATTACATAACACAATGCTATTACTGCTAAACAACTTGGAGGCCAGTGACCCCAAGATAAGCTCGCTTCTTTATACTAACCACAATAGCTGCCTAAGTTAGAACTATGCAGCATGGCAATCAAGTCCTCTTTGGCTTATTAGTATCTATGCTTGAGCGACCGCAACACGGCGATTCATCCTCTTTGACACTAATAGCTCTCATGTCTGAACGACCACCTTGGTGGCGGCTCATCCTCTTGGACAACTTAATTTAAACAATAAAGACTCATGCTCCATATGTAGGTTGAAATGAGAGAGACACCGAATTTTGAGGGTGACAACTTTATTGTGTGAAACAGAAATATGTATGTACAAAGGTTGTAGAAGATACATAATGAAGGAGCCAATGGCTCTAAGTGTAATAGGGACGAAGATGAGCAATATTCCAAGGCCAGGTCATCGGTTCTTGAGAAGTGTATGAATCAGGCCGTAGGTCCATCAGATAGACAGAACCGTTGTTGAGATTCCCGTTGATGACAAAGGGACCGTCCCAAGGTGGTGAAAGCTTGTGCATGCCCGTGTGAACTTGAATCAATCGAAGCACCAAGTCGCCCTCCTTGAAAGTCCGACTCTTAACTCTACGGCTATGATAGCAGAGTAGGTCTTGTTGATATATAGCTGATCTTGCTGCTATGAAGTCACATTTTTCTTCTAAGGTATCCAAAGAATCCTGTCGTGCCCGCTCATTATTTGGTTCAACATAAGCGGCAACTCGCGGGGAATCATGGCGTATGTCACCTGGGAAAACCGCCTCCGCTTCATAAACCAAAAAGAAAGGAGTATAGCCCGTAGGTCTATTAGGTGTCGTGCTGGTACTCCAAAGTACTGCAGGGAACTACTCAACCAAACATCCTAGGGTGCGTTGTAATGTAACCATGAGCCGGGGCTTAATTCCTTCCAAAACTTCCTAGTTAGCTCACTCGGCCTGCCCATTAGACTATGGATGCGCCACCACAGAGAAATCAAGCCAGATATACTCCTTCTGGAAAACCGTTCCATAACTCCCTTGGACAAATTGGTGCCATTATCTCTGATAATACTATGAGAGTAACCAAAATGGAAGATCACCTTCATCAGAAATTTGACTGTTGTCTCCGCCTCGCAATTGCTGACAGGTTCCGCCTCAACCCACTTGGTCAACTAATCAACCGCCTCTAGAAGATGAGTCTTTTTATCACAAAATATCTAGAATGAGCCGACCATATCGAGCATGTAGAGCGCAAACGGCCAAGTGATCCTGATCATGCGTAATTCCTGAGCAGACACATGTGCTTGTCGAGAATTTTTTTTGCAGCCGACGCTTCTGTGTCTCCATGAGCCATTAGCCAACAATACCCATGAAGAAATGCTTTAGATACCAAGTATCATGAGCCGACATGATGCCCACAGTCACCAACGTGTATCTCATTGATAATCTTCTCGCCTTCCTCAGGAGACACGCACTGCTGAAAAATCCCACAAGTGCTTCGCTTATGTCACTCACCCTTACGGATAATCATGGACTTGCACCGTAGTATGATCTGACGAGCGATAAGTTCATCCGCAGGTAATTCTCCTCGAGCTAGGTAGGCCATATGAGGAACTGTCCGGTCAGGAATCGCCCGAAGAGCCGCCACCAGTTGTGACTCTAGATCAGGGACAACTATATCCTCCTCAGATGGTGATTTTACGGAGGGATTGTGGAGAACATCCAAGAACACAATAGTCGGGACCACCTTGCATTGAGATCCATGTCATGACAGTTCATCCGCTACTTCATTAAGCCGGCGATCAATGTGGTCAACCTGGTAACTCTGAAAATGACCCGCCACCTAAGAAACTGCCCGTCGGTAAGCCGCCATCACGGGGTCCTTTGAGTCCCAAGTCCCAGAGACCTGTTGTGCCACCAAATATGAGTTGCCCAAGCATCTAACCCGACTCATGTTCATCTCCTTAGCCATCCTAAGCCCGTGTAAAGGAGCTTCATACTCACCCGCATTGTTAGTATAGGGGAACAAGAGACGCAAGACATGACAAATTTGTCCCCTCGTGGAGAAGATAGCACCACACCAGCCCTCTAGCCTTCCACCAGCCGAGAACTGTCAAAATGCACAGTCCAGTATGTGCTATTGGGCCCATCTTGAAGAATCTGTAACTCAGTCCATTCATTGATAAAGTCCGCTAATGCTTGAGATTTGATGGAACTGTGGGGCATGTATTTCACATGATGAGGACCAAGCTCGATCGCCCACTTAGCAATTCGACGAGTGGCCTCCCTGTTCTGTATGATTTCACCAAGTGGTGCCGAACTAACCACAGTAAGTGGGTGTTCCTGGAAATAGTGCTTCAACTTGCGAATCGCATTGAAGATCCCACAGACTAGCTTCTGCCAATGTGGTATCATTGTTTGGACTGAGTTAAAACCTCGCTAACAAAATACACCGGTCGTTGAACCTGGTATTCCTTTCCTGCCTCCTTGTGCTCAACAACAACTGCAACACTTACCGCTTTATTAGTATCGGCAATATAGAGGAGCATAGGCTCTTTGTCAGTCGGGGTGGCCAGGACGAGCGATTCAGCCAACTGCCTTTTGAGAGCCTCGAAATCTTTATTAGCCGCATCTGTCCAAACAAAATTGTCCGTCTTCTTCAGCAATTGATAGAGGGGAATACCTTTCTCACCAAGGCGGCTTATCAACCGGCTCAACACCATAATGCGACCCGCCATCCGATGAACTTGGTTGACATTGGTCGGCTTGCCCATGGAAATTATTTCCTTGAACTTGCTCGGGTTAGCCTTATTTGCATGCTCGGACACCACGAATCCTAGGACCTTACCTACAGGAACTCCAAAAACACACTTGGTCGGGTTAAGCTTCATCTGATTTACTTAAGGTTATCAAATGTCTCCTTGAGATCTTCGAAAATTGTTGCTTTTTTCTGGCACTTCACCACTATGTCATAAACGTAAGCATGCACGTTACGTCCAATCTGACGATGCAAATAGTTCTGGATGCAACGTTGGTAATTCGCCCCTAGGATCTTAAGTCCAAAAGGCATGGAAACATAACAAAACACACCAAAAGGGGTTATAAAAGTTGTCTTTTCTTGATCTTCCTTGGCCATTTTGATCTGGTGATAACCTAAGTATGCATCCAGAAAACATAAACACTCACAACCCGCCGTAGAATCAATGATCTGAACAATACGGGGAAGAGCGAAAGGATCCTTTGGGCAGGCCCTATTGAGGTCGGTGTAATCAATACACAGACGAAAAGTGCCATTGTTCTTTAAAACCAGCACCGGGTTAGCCAACCACTCAGGGTGAAAAGCGTCAACGATGAACCCAACAGCCAGGAGCCAGGTGACTTCTTACCCAATGGCCTTGGGTCTCTCTTCATTGAAACGACAAATGTATTGCCGCACAGGCTTCATCTTAGGATCCACATTAAGGTGGTGCTCAGAGATATCTCTCGGAACTCCAGGCATGTCAGACGGCTTATGCGAAGATATCCCGATTCTCAATGATGAATTCCATGAGCGTGTTTTCCTACTTGGGATCCAGACCTGTCCCAATAGTGAATTGTTTAGATGAGTCATCAGGAATGAAATTGACCTGCTTAGTATCATCTAATGGTTTGAACTTGAGGGGCGGCTCAGAACCTGTGTTGGGCTTCTTGAGAGGACTCATGTAAGTCGGTTCAACATTCTCCATATGAAACTTTAACTCCTGTGCTGCGTCGGCTGACTCCACATAACCTGCATCCCCTTCCTAATATTCCTGCGGAATCTTTCGACTTCCATTCATAGTAATGGTGCCTTTGAGACCCGACATTTCAAGCTTAAGATAAACATAGCAGGGTCGAGCCGTGACTCGAGCGTAAGCTAGCCGGCCAAAGGGGGCATGATAAGGACTCTTAATCTTGACCACCTCAAACATCCGAGCTTCGCTTCTGTAACTAGATTCATCACCAAAAGCAACATTTAGCTTAACTCACCGACAGGGTATGCCGACTTACCATGCACAATGCATGAAAAACCGTTGTTGATGGCAACAAGTTATCCTCAAACAAGTTCATCCGTCGGAAGGTATCGTAATACAAAATATTGATACTACTCCCCCATCCATGAGAACCATCGAAAGGGTGTATTCGCCGACCTGAGCTGCCACTACCAAGGCCAGGCACCTGGATTATCAACCCGAGGTGGGTTATCCTCCCTGCTCCAAGTTATGGGCTGCTCGGACTAGTTAAGGTATTTGGGAACCGTCGGCTCTGCCATATTGGCAACCCTACTCTTGAGCTTGTTATCCCGCTTACAAGTACTGGTGGTGAAGACATGATACTGCCCACTATTTAACTGCTTAGGGTTGCTTTGAAAAGCATCCTGATAGTTTTGCTGCTGATTGCTCTGCCCAGAATGCTGACCATTGTTATTGCCTGAGCCGTCGTAGGAACCCGCCAGTAGAGTCCCCATGAGAGCCGCCAGGACCATGCTAACCCTGGTGTCCACCTCCATCACCTCCTTGGTTGTCCCTAGAAGCATGAAGATGAAATTCCCTCATGACATAGCAATTTTCCCAAGAATGAGTGGACAGCATGTCTGCGGTGCTGTGTTCGGGACAAGTCGCCTTGAGCATCTCCTCGTTGTTCTTTGGGTTTCGAAAGTTATGGGCGTTCCAACGTTGGTTCCTGAAGCCGGAATTAGTATTGGCAACAAAATTTGACCCGCCATCGCGCTGCTTTCGCTTTCCTTTACCCCCTTGTTCCCATTATATCCATTATTCGGATGCCGTCCTTTGCTACCATCACCCTTTTTGCTCTCAACGGTCTTCTCATCGTCTGAGTCGGCATCCTTCGTGCCTTCTGACTCGGCATATCTGGTAAGGGTGTCCATTAACTCGCCCATATCCTGCAGCTTCCACTTCAAACGGTTGAGCTTCATGACCAATGGCTGGAAGTGGCAATTCTTTTCCAAAATCAGGATGGCCTGAGCGGCCGTGATGCCATCTGATGAATGGATAATTTCAGCAACCCGACATGTCCAGTGATGCACCGACTCGTCTTGGCGCTAGACACAGTGCTGCATGTCCACAATTGTCATCTGGTATTTGCACTTTCCCTGAAAGTTCCTAATGAACTGCTCCTTCAGCTCTGTCCATGAATTAATGGAATTGGGAGGCAAGTTCTTCAGCCATGTGCGAGTTGTACCCTCTAACATCATGGTAAGGTACTTGGTGCATACCGCATCACTAGCATCAGGCATATCCATGGCGAGTTCATAACTCTCAATCTACGCCCCTGGCTCAAGGTCCACTGTATAATTGGGAACATTGAGGGGACCCTAGAAATCTTTTGGAATCCGTTCATTACAAAGGGACAGGGACAAACACGGAACACCGACCGTCCTGTTAAATGATTGGCACCCCTTGATCCGCCATTACCACCTCGACTTTAGCTTGGCACGCGGCTCGCGCTACCTTCATCAAAACTTGGGCGTCTGACGGTGGGTGTTGAGCCGGCCAGCCTAGGGGCTGCTGTCCGCGGCCGCTGCTGGAAACAGCTGGAGATTCCTCTTGGCGGCTTGCACAGGGTGTGGAATATGCCCGATCACGACTATTAGAATACTGCATCTGCTGTACCACCGCAGTTTTTAACATCTCGATGGCATTCCTGGCCTCGACCTCAAGTAGGGAATATCCATGGATGGGGAGTGACTCTAGATTACGTTTCGCCACCAGCATGATATCGACGGGATTAGAAAGGTGACACGGAGGGGTCTGGAACCTCCATGTGTCTGTGCCCTTGGCAAGGTGGGTCCTCCTGCGTGTCTGGCGTTCGCGGGCTGGTGAATAGTCATGAGGGTACAAGATCCGCCGGAAGTCTTGTTCAATGCCTTAAGTGGTGTATCCGTCAGAAGCATTCTGGCGGCCCTCTAGCTACCAAGCCTCAGTTTGTAACTGCTCCGACTCATCATTGATATGAGCTTGTAGTCCCGCCAAACGATGGCTCTCACCATCAACCTCACGCTGTGTTTTTGTCGGTGTTATGGGAATGGGGGTACCCAGACTATCCTTCTTGTGGCCCAGGGCTATCCCACTTCATCAAGCAAGCATAATCGTTCGCGACACCACTCAAGGCAAGGTCCTCGCGAGGAGCCAACCCTCGTGAGGAGGAACAACATCAAGACCCACACGGGGCCTCATCAGGACCCTTCTGGAGCGACGAATATTCCGAGGCGAGACCCGACCTATGGAGTCGATGATGACGTCGAGGAAGGACATGCGAGAAGCAGACATCAGGACGGAGCAGTTTCCCCTTTAGTACAAAGGGGGCAAGGACGAACCGGGGTTCCTAAGGCATCTTCCAAAGGTTTCCTTTCTGGTGCAACAAGGCCATCACCGTCCGCTAGCAGGATGGATGTCATCCCTGGACCCGTCCCTGCAGCGCTGGCAGCCACTTTGCAGGAGAAGACTACCTTTGGGCAGGGGACCATGTTCCCTTGTTCCCCTTCAAAATTGGCCGTTGTGGGATCCCTTCCCGCCAAAACCAAAAGGGGAAAGGACCGGGGCCACCACTATATATAGAGAGAGTAGGTTACTTCATAGGGGTGGGATTCATTTCAGTCGCCCACTGGCACCACACAAAGGCCACCCATCCTCCGGAGGCCCTCGAACACTGTACTAGTTCATCCGTCAACCTCAATGAGAGGCAATCCACCAAAGAAGGAGTAGGTATTACGCTTCTCAGCGGCCCGAACCTAGGTAAACTGTTGTGTTCTGTGTCTTCCTCACCATCGAGTGAGTTCTCTTCTATCCCCGGCAAGTAGCAAGTTAGGTGAGGTGAGCACGTGAGAGATCTTCGTGCACGCCCATGCGTTTGAATCTTTATGGTTTTGTAGAGCCCGAAACCAACATTTGGCGCGCCAGGTAGGGGGCGTGTCAAGGTTTCCTCCAAGCTTCGCTGCTTCGATGGCTGGCGCTCGTCGAGCTCGCGCCGAGCGCCCCCCCCCCCCCCCCCCCCGCGTTGCTCACACGACGCCCGTGGGCCCCGCCGGCGCGCGCTGATCACCATTGCCCATGGTGAACACCGCCACGGGCCCCGACGCTCAAAAACAGCAAGGTTCCTCCCAACCGGCTAACGAGCAGCCAGATTGCCGCACGGCTACTCTGTCGCTTGTCCGGGCTTTCGGGTCGGCGTCGTGTGCCCGGCCGGAGATGCCACATGGATGGCGCACACTTGCCATGGCTGCCAAGCTGCTCCGCTACCGGCCTGCCCCTGACCGCCACAACTACTGGCTCCAGCGCATCAAGTAGCTTGTCACTGCTGCCGGTGATCCCACGTCACTCTCCTTCTCATTTTGACCCAACCGTCCCTGGCGAACGACGAGGAGCAAGACGTGCTACCCCACCTCCGCGGTGTGGTGCGCGCCCCGAGACCAAGGAGGAAGTGCGTCCCCATGACCGTCCTCGCGAACCCATGGCGATGCTAGGAGATGAAGCAAGCTGTCAGGTGGTTCCTCGGCCACGCGCCGATGCACGCGCGGTCCTTGCACTACAAATCATGCGCCACGAGCGTGCCCTGCTCGAAGCAGACCCATTGGGGCAAAAGAACCAGGTCGCCGTCGCACGCATTGCACCCGTCGGGCCGGTGAGGTACCTCGCCATCGCCCCTGAGGTCTACCCAACTGCGTGGCCCTCCAAGTTCAAGCCCGACCTACCGCCACGCTACGACGGCACCCTCGACCCGGTTGAGTTCCTGCAACTGTACATGCTGAGTATCAGGCTGGCAGGAGGGGGCGACAAGGTAATGGCGTGCTTGTTCCCCATGGAGCTCAAGAGCGGCGTGCTATCTTGCCTCCTCAACCTCCCAAGGGTGTCCATCACTTCCTGTGATGATCTACACGAACGCTTCATCGCCAAATTCCAGGGCACCCGCGACCGCGCTCCTACCGTGAACGACCTGAAGGCGCATCAAGCAGCAGGAGGGGGAGACCCTGCACAAGTTCATACAACGCTTCACGGCCATGCGCACCAAGATCCCCAAGGCGTCAGACGAGGCCGTCATCTCGGCCTTCTCCGATGGAGTCACCGACCTCAAGATGAAGGTGGAGCTCACCATGAGTGATGAAATGAGCATTGCACTAGAGATGTTCAACCTGGCAAACAAGTGCACCAGGGCTAAAGAAGTTAGCTTGTCGCTCCTCGGGCCCCAGGCGGCGGAACCAGAGAAGAAGAAGATCAAGGCCAAGGATACAGAGCACAAGGCTGTAGAGGTGCTCGCAGACGGGCCTCATGCGAAGCACGGACGAGGGCGAGAGCGTCCGTATGGAAGGGGGCCGACGTGCATCTTCCACGGCACCAGCGACCATGATACCTCCGAGTGCCACGAGCTCCGACTGGTCCGTTCCGAGCACTTCAGCAGGCGCCAAGGACGGGGAGACAGAGGCCCCACGCGCGGCGGTGGTCGCAGTGGAGGCCGCTGGGATGATCAGGAGCTGCGTCAGGTGTGGCATGAACAGCCTCATGAAGCCCGTTGGCTATACAAGCCTTAGGAGGACCACTACGCGACAAGGCTCGGGACGACTACTGGCTCGACGACCTTCAGGAGGGGCAATGACCCGGTCAGCCTCGTCAGGCTCGCCCTCCTGAGGCTGGGCTGCCTCCACCACCAAAAATTGGGGATGAAGACATGCAGAATGATGGGGCTGGGGGCTTCTAGGAGGTCAGGGCGGTGGCCTCCATCCTGGGCAGCGCCCAGACCCCGACCTCAAACTGTGCCTTCAAGCCGTTCGCCTGGGAGGTGAATGTCGCTCTCCCGAAGCCTGAAGCAATGCTCCCCCTCAACTCGTCCGAGACCACCATCACCTTCGACCCAAGTGATCAGCTCAGCTGCTCGTTTATGGCCGCCAAGCTCCCCATGTTGTGCATCCTGACCATCAGCAACGTCCTCGTCACCAAGACCATTATCGATAGTGGAGTGGAGCTCAACGTCCTCTTCGTCGAGACCTTCGAGACACTCCAGCTGCCGTACAAATAGCTCATGCCGACAAAGCCCTTCTCAGGAGTCACGGAAGGGTCCGTCGTGCCCATCAGGCAGTTGCGTCTGCCAGTCACCTTCGGCGAGCATAAGAGCTACCAGACTGAGATCATCGTCTCGACGTCGTACACATCCACCTGCCATACAACGTGATCCTTGGGTACCTGGCTCTCGCATAGTTCATGGCAGTGACCCACCATGGCTGCAACGTCCTCAAGATGCCAGGGAGTAGCGGCGTCATCACCATCCCCTGCGACGAGAAGGATGTCATCTGTACACTCGAGCACGCCTACTGCGCCGCGGCTGTGGAACACTAGGAGAACGAAGAATACGAGCCACCTCGCGAGGACCCATGCAAGAAGAAGAAGTTGATCCTCCCCATGGAGCGCCCTGGGAATTCGGGATCCATGCCCGGGGACGGAGTCATGCCTCCCATCGCATAGGAAGGCGCGCTCGGCGCCCCCATGGGTCTGGCCTGGGGGCTCCCAGCGGGGAGGTTCCCAGCCTAACCAATGAGGCGAGGGTGGCGCTCGAGCATAACCCGAGGGCGCACTCCGGCGTGCGTCCGCCCAATTCCCGTGAGTCCATCATTATAGCAATCCAAGAACTTCGAGAGGCCCAGGCCAAGCGAGGCAAGGACTTCCCTACATTACCAATCGCAGTCGCCATCATCGGCACAGTCGACCGGCCCTGCATCTGCATCAACGCGCTCGCAATCGATAGAGACACCACTCAAGGCCCCTTTTGGCCCGCGTGAACTGACCATCGGTGGGTGTGCTCGGGCCAAGCAAAGGTCCCGAACCTCGGGACAGGGCGGACCCGTGAGGGTCGCGATCATGGAAGCAAGAGATAGGGCGACAACGGCGCCCTCGGCCCATCAGCGGCATGACCGCCAGGTGACTTTTTGTTGGCTGCTGCCACGTAACTTTTTGGCTCACTCTGTCTGATGGCGCCCACACGGCCATGTGGCTTCCAGGAGTTCAGGGCACTCCCCTACCGCCAGTTTCATTTACGCATCCTTTATTTTTTTTCTGTCACACCCACTTCGAGCCCTAACGTTCTACCTTGCTTGCATCTTTGGATGGTCGACCCCCCTCTTGGAGGCTCTGGCCGAAGCTTATCCTTGTAGGCCTCCTGAGGCAGCAGACACCCTGCCTCACTTCCGAAGAAGAAGAAGTCAGCAGGGTTTACCAATGACCCAAAAGTAATCAGGCGCCTATGCCTCGGTAGGGACACTCGCCAGGCCAAAGCTTCCTCGCGACCTCCCAGATGCACCCCCACGTGAAACTCTCACGTAATAGCGAGCTACGGCTGTATGCACACGCCCCCCCCCCCCCCCCCCCCCCGAGGATGCAGAGGTGTCCCTCCCATGCCTAGTGGCAGCCCTATGCTCCACACTGGGGAGAAGACCATGACACTCTCACGTAATAACGAGATGCAGCTGTATACGCCCGGGCCACATCGGGGATGCGGAGGGGGTCCCTCCCACCCCTAGTGGAAGCCCTACGCTCCGTGTTGGGGAGAAGACGGAGGCAATAAACTCAGTCCACCAATGACTATGCCCACAGCTGGCAAGGAAATCAACACGGTTCACTAATGACTATGCCCGCAGCTGGCAAGGAAATCAACACAATCCACCAATGACTATGCCCACAACTGGCCAGGAAATCAGCCCATTCCACCTACGACTACGCCCACGCCTAGTGTAGGGAACGGACAACTGGAGGTACGAAGCCGCTCGTACGTCAAGGGGGACCCCTGAGCATCGCGACTCAGGATCCTAACTACACCTGTAGCCCCTTCCCTCTTGGGTCGTCCTGGAATCCGGTCGGTTCAACGACAATGGAGGTACGCGTGGGGCGGGTCCTGCCGACGCAGAGCTTAGTGCGCTAAACAAGCCACTTAAAATCACTTAGGGAGAACGCTGGAGTCACTCGTACATCCAGGGGGACTCTTGAGCATCGCGACTCAGGATCCTGAACTGCACCCGTAGCCCATTCCCTCTTGGGCCGTTCAGGCAGTCCAACGGCGGCGGAGGTACGCCTGGGGCGGGCCCTGCCGAAGTAGAGTGCTGAAGGAGTTCGGGAGTCTGAAATTTTTAGTTTCTCAAGAGGGACATTGGAGTCGCTCGTACGTCAAGGTGGACTCCTGAGCATCGCAACTTACGGGCCTAACTGTGCTCGTAGCCCCTTCCCCCTTGGGTCGTCCTGGTATCCGGTCGGGGCGAACCCTGACAATGGAGAGTGCTGAAGGTGTTCTGAAGTTTCAAAATCCTCATCGCGACCGCGAACTTTCCCAGGGCATTGAGATCATGTTCAGGACGCCTTGGACGTATGCCGGAGTCCTCTGGATCTTCCTCTGAGGAGCCTTGAGTGCTGTCGCGGGCGGTGTCGTCACGGATGCAGCGTCATGGGCGACAGGGGGCTCCGAAGGTTGCTTGGAGATTGCAAGCATTGGCATATCAGTGGATTGAGGGCCCTCAAGAGCCTGCCTCTCGGACAACGGTACCGCCACGACCTCCTCAGGACGCTTCGGGGGCTCGGGGGGCTCGGCGAACAAGGCCTGAGAGATCGCCTCGCGAGCATTCCCTTCTTCATCGGTAGGCGGCGATGCGTTGGGGAGGGCCGGCGGTGCATCAGGTGTCGCCTTCGACTTGATGCCCGCCTTCTTCTTCTTCTCCCCCAGCGAGGCAACACCCATGGACATCAGGCAAAAAGGGAATCATCCATGCGCGGACGAGAAACGCGCGGGGCATGCCAAGAGCAGTCACTTACTCTTCGATGTCTACCCATCTCCTCTTCCTCTCCGCCTGGCGACGGCAGGGGCGACAGGGCCCCCCACAAAGGGGGGCGAGGCCGGCACCTTAGACTTCGTGCCGGCAGAGGGAGGATGTGGCAAGGGCAACTCATCACCATGCTTCCGGGGGGCGAGCACGCACGCGGACCGCGAGGCGCACGGGGGCCTACATGGGTACCATGGAGATCCTGGTCAGGCGCGAGGAGATCGCCGCAGAGACTTCGCTGGAGACAACATCACCTTCAAGCTTGCGCACAAGGACGACCCATGACAGGAGAGGCGCACTCGTCGGGCACTCGTCGACGGCCTTCTCCGAGTCCTCCCCACCGAAGGTGTCGTCCGATGAGACCTCTAGCAAACCAGAACCATCGGCCGGTAAGTGCCCCCGCTCATCAAAGATAGGCAGCAGAGCCATCATGTGGGCCCGGTCGTCGAGACGGTACAGCGGACCCAAAGCCTCGGGCAGGTCACCAGGATCACTGCCTAGCAGGGTCGCTACGACCCTGTTCAGGTCCCAAGTAGGAAGGCCTTGGGACCGGAGCCTAAGCTTGTCATAGCCAAACTGGTAGTCCCACAGGTGCCAGGCGCTGCGCCAAGAATTCCTTCACTATCATTCCACCGGTCAGCCTCTTGGTGCTGATGTCGCGGGAGAAGCGCTCCAGGATGGGTGCGGCCCGAGGGTGAGAGTGCTTCGTTGAGCTCCACGCAGAAGTCTTCTCCGGCAGCCCCTTCGTCACCTCCAGCTCAGTGTTGGCGTCCTTGAGGCTCATGAGAACCCAACTGTGCCTGAAGTTTTTCACCTTCTTCCCAGCCTTACGGAGCAAATTGCCGCCCTGGGCCGCTACGAAGGAGACTCATGCTAACAAATGGGCACCGTTGTGCAGGCGCTGGCTGAAGAAATGGCGAAAGAGTGCTACTGAAGGCCGCACGCCTACGAAGGCCTCCCAGTAGAAAGCAAAGACGGACAGGAGCAAGATGGAGTTGGGCTGGAGGTGAAGGGCCTGGATCCCATAGTTGTTCAGGATGGTGGTGAAGAACGAGGAGAAATGCGGCACTAACCCGTCAAAGACGCTATGGAGGAAGAAGGGGTATACCGCCTTCGACCTGGGCTGCTTTGCTGCGGCGCCGGGCTAGATGAGGGTCCGCCTGTGCTCGCTGGACTGGGCCGCCGTCCATGGGAGCACAGGGGTAAGATCCACATTCTTTGAAAGGGTGCACTCCAGGAGCGGAGGAGCTGGGACAGGACCTTGCGTCTCTGGCTTCTGCTTGCCGACGGGCACCATCGCTGAACAGACAAGGGAACGACACGGTGCTGGATTTGGGAGAAGCCGGTTGGAGTTAGATACCGAGGAGGAAGAGCGAGTGCGGGAGAAATGAAAGCAATAACGGACCGACACAACGAGTCAGGGTCCTAATAGCTCGGTGGACACAGAAGGCAAGAGAGACCCGGCATGAGCCACCTGACGCGCACCGGCTTGACCCGCGGGCATTTAGGGCCAACGGCGCCTCAGGCCGCCCCCAAGGCTTCACCTGGAGGTCGGCAAAAGCACGCCTTGTGCCCGGGGGCTACTATCAGCATTCTGGCAATGGAGGTACCCAGACTTGCCTACCTGTGTCCCAGGGCTGGCCCACTTCATCAAGCAAGCACAATCGGGCGCGTCACCACTCAAGGCAAGGTCCTCAAGAAGGGCCAAGACTTGCGAGGAGGAACAACATCAAGACCCACAGGGGGCCTCATCAGGACCCCTCCACAGCGGCGGATATTCAGAGGCGAGACCCAACCTCAGGAGTCAAGGATGACGTGGAGGAAGGACAGGCGATCAACAGACAGCAGGACAGAGTAGTTTCCCCTTTAGTGTAAAGGGGCAAGGACGAACCATGGTTCCCGAGGCATCTTCCAAAGGTTTCCTTTGTGGTGCAACAAGGCCATCACTGCCCGCCAGCAGGACTAACGTCATCCCTTGACCCGTCCCTATAGTGTAGGCAGCCACTTTGAAGGCGAAGACTACCTTTGGGCAGGGGAGCATGTTCCCTTGTTCCCCTTCAAAATTGGTCGTTGTGGGATCCCTTCCCGCCGAAGCGTTAAGGGAAGAGGATCGGGGCCGCCACTATATATATAGAGAGGAGGTTACTTCATAGGGGTTGGATTCATTTCATTTTCCCAAAAGCTCTACACAAAGGCCACGAAGCCTCCGGAGGCCCTCGAACACTGTACTCTTCATCCACCAACCTCCACGAGAGGCAATGCACCAAAGCAGGAGTAGGGTATTACGCTTCTCAGCGGCCCGAACCTGGGTAAATTGCCATGTTCTATGTCTTCCTCAACATTGAGTGAGTTCTCTGCCATCCCTAGCGAGTAGCGAGTTAGGTGAGGCGAGCCCGCGAGAGATGTTCATACGCGCCCCCCGATTTCCAATCTTTAGGGTTTTCGAGAGCCCAAAATCCGACAGTTTTAACCATCTCATCGCGCAACTTGGCCAATTCCACTTTAATTTCTTCCTGATTCTGCGTTGTAACACGGGTCCCAAGGAGTCTTAACATCTCTCCTATCAGATCCGCCATGGCCTTAGTCGGCGTCTTTTTAGACCCGCTCACAGCGTGTTGCGGTAGCTGCTCCTGGCTGGTCCTGATCCGAAACAGCACTCACCATGTAGATGGTGACTTGTCGAGGTAGTTCTTGTGGCCCCTCAGAAATTTCCAGCTCAGGGAAATCCCCAAGTCTCCCGTCATAAAGGGGAAAATTTGAGTCTGCATCTCCAATGGATGACTCATGTCGGAATTGACACGGGTGTCGCGGCCAGCCGCCGGCTCATCCTGAAGGCTGATGCCCCGCGTGAACCCGACAAAGACATGACACTGACCGGCACAACGCCGGCCGGGTACGTTGACTGGATGGGGTGAACCGTGCCGGCTCAACAATGTTGGTCCAGATGTCCGACTCAGGTCCCGGTGCAATGATCTTGCCGATGAAAACGTGGATCTTGTTGAAGGGGACCCGGTAACCAGATTCGATTGAATCGGCCTCAGGATCCGAGCTCGAATTGTCGATGTAGCGATGTCCACGGTGGCTCTTGGTCATCAGACCGACCGCATAGCTCCCAAACCCTGGAAAGGCTCCCTTCAAGAACTCAACTCCACCGCGCGACACCCGCACGGTGGGCGCCAAGTGTCGTGGTTTTCTCACGGCAGATGTCCTCGCGAAAGGACTTAGTGACGAGGCCATGGTTGCTGTGTGGTGACTCAAAGGGGTTAATTAGGAACGAGTCTCGGGTTACCCAGGTTTGGCCCCTCCGGTGGAGGTAAAAGCCTACGTCTTGCTTTGTGTGTATTGATAATGATATCGATTACAAGGAGGGCTAACTCGCGTGACCTAGGTATCGACTGATTGTAACTTCTTTTTCTCAGTCTCGGGGGCTTGCCTTTATATACAGGACAAGTCCGAGGGTTTTACAAGAGTCCTGGTCGTGTTATGATTCATGACCCGGTGATAGTATAATTCACCTTACCTTTCAAGAAAGGACTTCTCCTACCAATCTTCGACCCTATGGGCCTTGTCTTGACGTCTTCGAGCTATGAGACGCCTTGTATTTTTGCCCCTTTGTGCTAAGGCCCACCTTGAGTCTTCTGTCAAGCCGCCTCAATTATATTCTGGCCTTCATAGGGCGGGTTATACCATGGGGTAATATCCCCAACATTTCCCAAGCAAAACAGAGCGTGGTATACACGATAGGTCACCAAGTACATATTTATTTAGATAAAGGGGCAAGGAGAATCATGTTGTTTAGCCATACAATACTATTTGGATAATTGTTCAAGAACATTTTAGCATTGAGCTTCCAATGTACCTACTGACATTTGAAGTACCATATTTGTGCTTCGAGGTAGCATAGAAATTGTCATCAGGTAAAGGTCCGACTTTGGGTTGATAAAGGATCCATGAGGACCTACTTATAAAATAAGTCATACAATTTCCCCACGGGAGAATGGCTAACCTTACTAAGGAAGATAATATAATAATAGATCCTCCGAACATGTGTGCTAGAGAATACATCACCTTACTGGGCTACACAAATACCAAAGTTATAATTCTTGGAAAAAGTTCCAACCATCATATATGACCGAGATTCACATCTGATTGGTGTTAGGATACCTCAGACTCAAGATGCCTGAGAAGAAAAGGGGGCAACAAAAATTGAAGTGATGATGAGGCAAGATTCTCAGGATATGAACCATGTAAGAATTTCTTGAATCATGAGTTGTATTATAAAACACATGAACATAATGTCAAGACATTTATGCCCACATGGAGTTCTTACAACGAAACGCAATCGAGTTCTGATATGGGACCATCATTGAGGATATCAAGGTCCTTGTGTAAGTATGGATTAGCTATTATGAAGGAACTTCTTTTCCTTGATCAAACCAGCCAGTGGCTTGGGATACTAAGAAAGTTATATGAAGTGAAGATAGCAAATATTCAAAATGTATAGCACTTCCCACATGCATGAATTATTTGGGGTGATCCCATAGGAAGCGAAATAGAACTTTCTCATATTCACAACGCTAAGAATGTACATGAACTTTGGGAAAACACCTCTTTTAACAATAGTATTCTTCATGACCTAGGAACAAAGATACTGTTTTCAAGCTTCTTCATGAACCATGGCAAAGTTGAGGATGTGGACGATGGGATCAACAATGATCCCTCAAGATTTCTATAGGGATGAATTTCGAAAATTATAAGAATAAGGAGATAGCATTTGTTAGATCAAATGTTATAACGATGTATGCTTGAGGCAACATCAACAATTACATATTGATCGAAGGGTGCCCTCGAAAATACGCACTAAGTAGAAGAACCAATGCTAAAATGGTGAGTCAACAACCAATACACTAAGAATGAAACTATCAACCATTAATTTCAAAGCAATAGGGTCGCAAGAGGTATTAGAATCACACATTTGAGTTCACTTGTTAGTATTCTGTTTAGAAACAACACGAGGACCAATAAATGAATGGTGATAGCGATAAGTATCACTATTTCAAGAATTATTAAGAGGTGCAACTATTCTCATAACATTCTTGACATAAAATAAGGTAATACTCCAAGGTAGAAGATAACATAAGATGTATAGCTAGAAACTCAAGGGACAACACAAAACATGAAGTTTGTGTTGCAGGGAAGGCAATAAGGTTGTTGATGATAACACAAATCATCAAGGGGCAAGGATTGTAATTCTCATGATGAATTTCGATCGATATCCTGGAAGAGCTCGGAATGTTGATGATGATCATGACACATTTGTCAAGAAGTTTCATGAAGATATGATTGTTTAGAGACGACAACAAGCAAAGGAATGGTGAAGCTCAAGGTTGTGAGAACCACAGATAAAAGTGCAAGCTCAGAATAAAAAAATTCCTTTCAAGACAACCAACATGATGTTGAAAGCTCGATGTAATCTTCGTGCACAGTTGGAAATGTGTTCCGGGGATGAATTTCATAGATAGCATGGTCAAGCTCTAGCATGACAATGATGACGCAGCCTAACAGCTTGGAATGACATGATCGAGTACAAACTCATAAGGAAGGAGGATTACTACAAGTTGTTGAATCACAATGCATACTCGATTCAGTTATCGGTGTCCTTGAGTGTCGACAACTCAGAACATGAGGAAACTGGAATCAATGAAATATCATAGTTGATGAGGAGCTCAAAAGAAGTTATATAGCTCCATGATATTCTCACGATACCAGGGATAATATCCGGTGGTATATCAGAATAGAGGTTAGACTAGTGTATTGATCTATGGAAGACAAACACTTTAATTTGTGTGAGAATGAAATCAAAGGAGAACAACATGGTCGGAACCATGATGGCAAAGGACAAGATCACAGATACAAGGTCAAATAATACCAAGGGAATTATATTGTTACAAGAAGCTTCCATGATAAGGTCTACACAGATTCCATGGGCATGAACACAAGGTTCAAGATCGACTCCGACTTCATCTATGCATCACCTGTCATTTAATCCTCGTGTTTGATGAAGTTGTAGCTTTGAAAGATTATCTGCCAAAACACGAGAAGAGTAAGACTCATGTAAACTCTTGGGTTCACACGAATTAGGGAAGTTGTAGGTTCAACCCAACGAGGCATCTTAGGAACATATACCACAAACTTTAGGATCAATTAACACATGCTTGAAGACTATGGCTGACAAAAACATAGAATACAACTTATCAGAGGGAGATGACACAATTGACTAATGGCATCATGTATCAGGGGAAGAATATTAAAATAATTTCGAATATAAAGGATGCTATCGGATAATAACCCAACAATGGGTCTGTCAGTCCACAAAGGGCCTGAAGTGAGTATCGGTACCCAATGAGAGGAAGAAGAAAAGTAAGACATCAGATTATTGATCATTAGTATAATTTGATGCTTGAATGCAAAGGAATTATGATTCCTAGATGAGTGTATCAGATTCTGATGCTCCAATCAAGGATGAGTAAGATGATTAGAATTAGATGGACAATAAATCAAGGTTGATTTGTCTTGAAACTCCTCATGTTTGGAAAGACATGTGAGCCCGACAGATAATTTATGAGGATCAATTGGTGATTGCGTGTATTCACACACATGTTGAATCAATAAGCTAAAAGGACAATCACGAAGGATTTTAATGAATGTTGCTAGACAGATGGAATTAACCATAATGCATGCGGATGAGAAAGGTCAGGAGAAATAGGTTACTAAAAATTTAGGAAGATAGAATAGAAATTCAAAGGATGTTTAGAAACCCATGACAACTAAGGATGAACGAATCCCAGGTAAGACAATTCGTTGTTCCTTGTACAAACAAGAGCAACTGGAAAAGAAAGTATGAACGACGTTCGTATTTACCCATCCATAGGGGTTGACGGAGGAGGGGAATTGAAAAAGAAATGAGCACAAGTTCTTGGGAGAACTTCGGAGAATATCTTCGGAGTCTTTGAGGAATCCAGCCATCATATGGAATGAGTGGCTCTCCGGGAGGAAGTAGTTATGAGAACCTAGAGTTAGAGTTAGTAAAATCATTAATCCAAATAGAAGAGAGATCTGAACCTAGAGTATAGAAGAGGAGTAAAAGGTCCTAATACCACCCGACTAAGATGTGGGCCCGTAAGCCACACAACAATGCTAGTAAAAGTTTTTCAAGTATTAGACTCAACTTCGACCAAGGAGTTGGGAAGGGGTCTACCTACATGCGGTCGGCTTTAATACCAACTTGTGACGCACCCATTTTGATCGTACGCTAATCATACACGCTAATGCGTACGACCAAGATCAGGGACTCATGGGAAGATAGCACAACATACCTCTAAACACAATATAAAGTTATACAAGTTTAATATTACAAGCCTGCGGACTCGAGGGCTCAAATACATAAGCTCAAATACACACGAGTCCACGGAAGAAAATAATATCTGAGTACAGACATAACTAAACAAGTTTTGCCTTAAGAAGGCTAACACAAACATAATCAATAGATTGAAAAGGAAAAGCCTCCTCCCTGTGAGCCTCTTAACTACTCAACAACCTGCAGCTAGTAGTACGTTCCATCGGGATAGAAGTAGTCGTAAGGAGGATCAGCAATCTCCTGGGCTCCATCATCTCATTGGAGCAACCATATCGAGAGGGAGGATAAGGGAGCAAAGTAACGGTGAGTACTCATCCAAAGTACTCGCAGTACTAACATGAGAACTATGCTAAGTAAGCATTAGTATCAAATAATGGGGCTATATATTTGGAGTGACTGTAGAAATGCCAGAATAGAGAGAAGTCCTAGTCCTATCATAGACTAACATCTTAAGTGTGTTGCAGCATTACAAGAGTGTAGGCCAGTAATACATATGTAATAATTTTGTTGCAGCAAATTCATTAAGTATGCCTAGAAATCCTTCCTCAACTCCCTGCCAGAAAGAAATCTCAAAGCCAATGTTTCAATTTAAGTCACATTTCTAGTTGTATTAGATCGGGATACAACTCCAAGTTGTCCTATTACCCTGGACACGACTATTCGAATAGTTTAATCATCCCTGCAGGGGTGCACCACATTTCTCAACACGCTTGATAACCTGTGGCTGGACACACTTTCCTGGGTCATGACCGGCCTCACGAGATCAACACATCATAGCCCTACCTAGGCTCAACAGTGAGGCCAGCCCGCTAGACTAAATTCTATGTGCACAGGGGTGTTGGGCCCATCGCCCTTTGCACTCCCACATGTCGAGAGGGCGGCCGAGATCTGTCCTGGCACCTCTTATACAAGATCAATGCTTACATGGACCACTTGGTCATGCTCCGCTCTAACATTGACTTCCGTAGAGCTTCGGCTGATACAACGACGCCGAGTGCCCATAACTATTCCCTTGTGAAGGTTAGTGTGTAGAGGTCAATCGACAAACTCAGATCAAATACCCAACCCATAAATATTTTGTTAACTGTGGAGACGATCAATGATCCACGATATGTGCTCCCGTCAGGTATTCCTCCGGTGTCAGTGAGTTACATGATCTCATGGTCATAAAAATGAATACTTGACATGCAGAAAAAAATAGCAAAAAACTGACATGATCATATGCTATGTTCATAGTTTGGGTCTTGTCCATCACATCATTCTACTAATTATGTGATCCTGTCATCAAGTGACAACACTTGTCTATTGCTAGGAAACCTTAACCATCCTTGATCAACAGGCTAGTCAACTAGAGACTCAGTAGGGACACTGTTTTGTCTTTATATACACACATGCATTTATGTTTCCATTTAGTACAGTTATAGCATGGATAATAAACGATTATGTTGAAACACGAAATATAATAATAAGTATTTTATTATTACCTCTATGGCATAATTCCAACAGTCTCCCACTTCCACTAGAGTCAATAATCTAGTCTCACATCTTCACGTGATTTACAATGTAATGAATCTAACACACATACAGTTTTGGTGTTGTTCATGCTTCGCTCGTGGTAGAGGTTTACACAGTGGATCTGCAACATTCAGACCCATGTGCACTTTCCAAATATTTACGTTCTCTCCGTCGACATAGTCACGGATGAGGTTGAAGCGTCGTTTGATGTGTCTAGTCCTCTTATGAAACCTTGGTTCCTTGCCAGAGCAATGGCACAAGTGTTGTCATAGAACAAGGTTATTGGATTTAGTGCGCTTGGCACAACTCCACGATCTGTCATGAACTGCTTGATCCAGACACCCTCCTTAGTCGCCTTCGAGGCTACTATGTACTCCGCTTCGCATGTAGAATCAGCTAGGACGCTTTGCTTGGAACTGCACCAGCTTACCGTACCCCGATTAAGAACATATACATATACGGTTTGTGACTTAGAGTCATCTAGTTCAGTGTCAAAGCTTGCATCGACGTAACCCTTTACGACGAGCTCTTCCTTAGTCCTTAGTCCTTTTCAGGTACTTCAGAATATTCTTGACCGCCGCCCAGTGTTCCACTCGTGGATTACTTTGAAACCTACCTGCCATACTTATGGCCAGGCTGACATCCTGTCTTGTGCAAAACATTGCATACATGACAGACCCTATGGCTGAAGTATAAGGGACGACACTCATCTTCTCTCTATCTTCTGCAGTTACTGGACACTGAGTCTTACTCAACTTTATACCTTGTAACACAGGCAAGAACCCCTTCTTGGATTGTTCCATTTTGAACTTCAAAATTTTATCAAGGTATATGCTTTGTGAAAGTCCTATTAGGCACCTCGATCTATCTCTATAGATCTTAATGCCTAATATGTAAGCAACTTCTCCTAGGTATTTCATTGAAAAACTTTAGTTCAAGTAATCCTTTACGCTCTCCGAAAACTCCACATTGTTTCCAATCAGCAATATGTCATCCACATATAATATTACAAAAGCTACAGAGCTCCCACTCACTTTCTTGTAAATACAAGCGTCTGCTACAACTTGTATAAACACAAACGCCTTGATCACCTCATCAAAGCGCTTATTCCAACTCGAAGATGCTTGCACCAGTCCATAAATGGATCGCTGGAGCTTGCATACTTTATCAGCATTCTCTGGATCGACAAAACCTTCAGGTTGTATCATATACAACTCTTCCTTAAGAAACCCGTTAAGGAACGCCGTTTTGACATCCATCTGCCAGATTTCATAATCGAAAAACATAGCTATTGCTAACATGATTCGGACGGACTTAAGCATCACTACGGGTGAGAATTTTTCTTCGTAGTCAACTCCTTGAAATTATGAAGAACCCTTTGCCACAATTCGAGCTTTATAAACGGTCACATTACCATCTGCGTCTGTCTTCTTCTTAAAGATCCATTTGTTATGAATAGCCTTGCGACCTCTAGTTAATACTTCCAAAGTCCACACATTGTTTTCATACATAGATCCTATCTCGGATTTCATGGCCTCTAACCAATTATTGGAATCTGGGCCCACCATTGCTTCTCCATAACTCGGACCCTCATTGTTGTTGTAACAACATGATAGATAAGACAGGATTCCCGTACCACTCGGGAGTAGTACATGCTCTTGTCGACCTGCGAGGTCCGAGAGTAACTCGATCTGAAGCTTCATGATCATCATCATTAGCTTCCTCTTCAACCGGTGTTGCCTCGACAAAAATTTCTTTCTGCCCTGCGCCACCATTTTGTTGAAGCAGAGGTTTTGTAACATCATCAAGTTCTATCTTCCTCACACTCAATTCTTTCGAGAGGAACTCTTTCTCAAGAAAAGGTCCATCCTTAGTGACAAACACTTTGCCCTCGGATCTGAGATAGAATGTATACCCAACTGTCTCTTTTGGGTAACCTATGAAGACACACTTTTCCGCATTGGGTTCCATCTTTTCAGATGAAGCCTTTTGACATAAGCATCGCATCCCCAAACTTTAAGAAATGACAACTTTGGCTTCTTGCCATACTATAGCTCGTATGGTGTCGTCTCAATAGATTTTGATGGTGCCCTATTTAAAGTGAATGCAGCTGTCTCTAATGCATAACTCCAAAACGATAATGGAAAATCGGTAAGAGACACCATAGATTGCACCATATCTAACAAAGTACGATTACAACGTTCCGACATACCATTACACTGTGGTGTTCCACGCGGTATCAACTGTGAAACAATTCCACAATGTCTTAAGTGAGCACGAAACTCGATCAAATCGTGGAACTTGATTTTCTTGCTATGATGATTTTCAACTTCACTCTGAAATTGCTTAAACTTTTCAAATGTTTCAGACTTGTGCTTCATCAAGTACATATAGCCATACCTACTCAAATCGTGAGTGAAGGTGAGAAAATAATGATATCCGCCGCACGACTCTATGCTCATTGGTTCGCACACATTAGTATGTATATCTCCAATAAGTCACTTGCACGCTCCATTGTTCTAGAGAATGGAGTCTTAGTCATCTTTCCAATGAGGCATGGTTCGCATGTGTTAAGTGATTCAAAATCAAGTGACTCCAAAAGTCCATCAGCATGGAGCTTCTTGATGCGCTTAACACCAATATGACATAAGCGACAATGCGACAAGAATGTGGCATTATCAGTGTTAACTCTACATCTTTGGTTCTCAATGTTATGGATATGAGTATCATCACAATCGGGATTCAATATGTACAAACCCCTCACATTGGGTCCATGTCCATAAAAGATATTACTCATATAATAGAACAACCATTGTTATCAGACTTAAATGAGTAACCGTCTCGCAATAAATAAGATCCAGATATAATGTTCATGCTCAACACAGGCACTAAATAACAATTATTTAAGTTCATAACTAAAACCGATGGTAACTGAAGTGAGACCGTGCCGACAGCGATCACATCAACCTTGGCACCATTTCCCAAGCTACGTCACTTCATCCTTCGCTAGCCTTCATTTATTCCGCAGTTCCAAATTCGAGTTGCAAATGTGAGAAACAGAACCGGTATCAAAAACCTAGATAGTACTACGAGAGTTGGTGAGGTACACATCAATAACATGTATTTCAAATATACCTTGTTTGGCATTGGCCGCCTTCTTATCGGCCAGATACTTGGGGCAATTGCGCTTCAAGTGACCAGCCCCCTTGCAATAATAGCACTCAGTTTCCGGCTTAGGCCCGACCTTGGGTTTCTTCGTCGGAGGGGCAACAGTTTTGCCACTCTTCTTGTAGTTACCCTTCTTGCCTTTGCCATTCTTGTTGAAACTAGTGGTCTTATTGACCATCAACACTTGATGCTCTTGCTGGATTTCTGACTCAGTGACTTTCAACATCGCAAATAACTCGCCGGGTGACTTATTCATCCCTTGCATGTTATAGTTCAACATGAAGCTCTTGTATCTAGGTGGCAGTGATTCGTGAATTCTGTCAGTGATAGCTTCTTGTGGGAGAGCAATCCCCTGCTAAGCTAGATGGTTTGAGTACCCACACATTTTGAGCACATGTTCACTGATAGACGAATTCTCCTCCATTTTGCAAGCATGGAATTTATCGGAAGTCTCATACCTCTCGATTCGGGAATTCTTCTCAAAGATAAACTTCAACACCTGGAACATCTCATATGGTCCATGACGTTCAAAACATTGTTGAAGTCCCGAATCTAAGCCATACAAAACTGCACATTGAACTAGTGAGTAGTCATCCTTACGAGCTTGCCAAGCGTTCAAAACATCTTTGTCAGCCGTAGCGGGTGGTCATGTCCTAGCATTGCATCAAGAACATAATTCTTTTCCCCAGCTTGAAGGATAAGTCTCAGATTTGGAGCCCAGTCTACAAAGTTCCTACCATCATCTTTCAGCTTAGGTTTCTCTAGGAACGTATTGAAATTTAGGGTTGCTACTGCGTGAGCCATTGATCTACAACATAAAATTTTGCAAAGATCACTTAGACTATGTTCAAGACAATTGAGTCTAGCAAATCATATTACTAATAAACTCCCACTCAAATAGACATCCCTCTAGTTATTCGAGTGTCGCATGATCCAGATTCACTAACTCAAGTCCGCTCATCACGTGAGTTGAGTATAGTTTCAGTGGTGAACATCTCCATGTTGATCATATCTACTATATGATTCATGCTCGACCTTTCAATCTCTTGTGTTCCGAGGCCATGTTTTTACATGCTAGGCTCGCCAAGTTTAACGCGAGTGTTCCACGTGTGCAACTGTTTTGCACCCTTTGTATGTGAACGTTGAGTCTATCACACCATAATCATCACGTGGTGTCTCGAAACGATGAACGGTCGCAATGGTGCATAGTCGGGGAGAACACAATTTTATCTTGAAATTTTAGTGAAGGATCACCTTATAATGCTACCATCTTTCTAAGAAAAATAAGGTGCATAAAAGGATTAACATCACATGCAATTCATAAGTGACATGATATGGCCATGATCTTGTGCTTCTTGATCTCCATCACCAAAGCACCGGCATGATCTTCATCGTCATCGACGCCAGACCATGATCTCCATCATGATGATCTGCATAATTGTGCCGCCATCAAGGTTGTCGTTCTATCTATGCTATTACTACTAAAGCTACTACCTAGCAATATAGTAAACGCATCCGCAAGCACAAATGTTAGTTTAAAGACAAGCCTTTGGCTCCTGCCGGTTGCCGTAGCATCGACGTGCAAGTCGATATTTAACTATTACAACATGATCATCTCATACATCCAATATATGACATCGTGTCTTTGGCCATATCACATCACATGCATACCCTGCAAAATCAAGTTAGACGTCCTCTAATTTGTTGTTGCATGATTTACGTGGCTGCTATGGGTATCTAGTATGATCGCATCTTACTTTCGCAAAGACACAACGGTGATATGTAAATTTCTATTTAACCTTCTCCAAGGGTTGCCCCGGTCAAATCCGATTCAACTAAAGTTGAAGAAATAGACACCCGCCAGTCATCTTTATGCAACAAGTTGCATGTTAGGTGATGAAACCGGCCTCTCGTAAGCATACAAGTAAGGTTGATCCGGGCCGCTTCAATCCAACAATACCGCCGAATCAAGAAAAGACTAAGGAGGGCAGAAAATCTAACATCAATGCCCACAAAAACTTTTGTGTTCTAATCGAGATTTCATCTGCGAATGAACCTATCTCATGATGCCACTGTTGGGGAACGCTGCATGGGAAACAAAAAATTTCCTACGCACACGAAGACCTATCATGGTGATGATCATCTATGAGAGGGAGATCAGATCTACATACCCTTGTAGATCGCTAAGCGGGAAGCGTTAAGAAATGTGGTTGATGTAGTGGAACGTCTTTGCGATCCAAATCCCCGCCGTCCAATGATCTGTCCCGATCTAGTACCGAACGGACGGCACCTCCGTGTTCAGCACACGTACAGCTCGATGATGATCTCCGCCTTCTTGATCCAGCAAGAGAGATGGGGAAGTAGATGAGTTCTCTGGCAGCGTGACGGCGCGTCGGTGGTGGTGGTGATCTATTCCTACAGGGCTTCGCCTAAGCTTCGCAGAAATTAGATATAGAGGAAGAACTACGCACTAGAGGAGAGGGTTGCACGTGGCTGAAATTGTATCTTAAAAACCCTCAAACCTCTAGTATATATAGGAGGAGGGATTTGGCAGCCTTAATCACCAAGGGAAAGCCCTTGGGGTCGGCCGAACCAAAGGAGGGAAGAGTCCTCCTCCAATCCTACTTGGATTAGGACTCCTTCCCAAATTGTCCACCTCTTTTGGATTTTCCACCTTTTTCCACATGGGATTTATTTGGTTCACTAGAGAGCCCACTAAGAGGTATTGTGCCACCATCAAGTCCACGTGGCCCTCTTGGGGAGTGGTGGGCTCACCTGGTGGGCCCCCGGTACCTATTCGTCACTCCTGGTACACTGCCGGCAATGCCCGACATTCTTCCGGAATCCAAATACCACCTTCCTATATATCAATTTTTATTTCCGGACCATTCAGTAAACCCTCGTGACGTCCGGGATCTCATCCGGGACACCAAACAAAACTTCGGTCACCAGCACCTATAACTCAACTATGCCGAACTGTCACCGAACATTAAGTGTGCAGACCCTGCGAGTTCGAGAACTATGCAGACATGACCTAAGACACTCCCCATCAATATTCAATATCGCGACCTGGATGTCCATATTGGATCCTACATATTCTACGAAGATCTTATCGGTTGAACCGCTATGCCAAGGATTCATATAATCCCGTATACCATTCCCTTTGTCCTACGACATGTTACTTGCCCGAGATTTGATCGTCGGTATCTCTATACCTATTTCAATCTTGTTACTGGAAAGTCTCTTTACTCGTTTTGTAATACAAGATCCCATGACTAACTCTTTAATCACATTGCTTGCAAGGCTTATATATGATGTTGTATTACCGAGTGGGCCCCGAGATACCTCTCTGTGACACGGAGTGACAAATCCCAGTCTTGCTCCATGCTAACTCAATGGACACCTTCGGGGACGCCTGTAGAGTACCTTTATAGTCATCAAGTAACGTTGAGACGTTTGATACACACAAGGCATTCCTCTGGTGTCAGTGATTTACACGATCTCATGGTCATGGAAAGGAATACTTGACATGCAGAAAACAATAGCAACAAACTGACACGATCATATGCTACGTTCATTGTTTGGGTCTTGTCCATCACATTATTCTTCTAATGATGTGATTCCGTCATCAACTGAAAACACTTTTCTATGGCTAGGAAACCTTAACCATCCTTGATCAACATGCTAGTCAACTAGAGACTTTCTAGGGACATTGTTTTGTCTATATATCCACACATGCATTTATGTTTCCATTCAATACAGTTATAGCATGAATAATAAACGATTATCTTGAAACAGGAAATATAATAATAACTATTTTATTATTGCCTCTAGGGCTTATTTCCAACACGCCTATCCTTCCATGGCGTCACCTTGACTCCTAAGGCCCGGCCTTGCCTTGAAATATCCACCGCTCCGGAGTGGTCCTGAGGAGGCCCCCCGCGGGTCTTGACGTCGCTCTTCCTTGCGAGGCTTGGCCCCTCGCCTGGGCCTTGTTCAGGGTGGTGTTGTTCCTTGATGATATTGCGTTGATGAAGTGGGTCAGCGCTGGGCCACAGGCAGGCAGGTCTGGGTACCCCCATTCCCAGAACACCGACAATGCTTGGAAAAATACAGGTCATGGGAGTATCCCATGACAAACCATTAGTCTATGACAGGATCACGATCAGACCATATGACACGGAAATTTATGTCCCACATATTAATCAACTGATTGCCACAACTGAGGAACCAACGGGGGGTTCACCCTCCCGACCACCTGAACTCAGGAGAATCTGCGTCCGAGTATCTGGTAACCCGGATTCCGTGGCGAACGGGTTATGCCCCAAACTAAATTCGGAATCCGAGCTGTCATGTCCAGCAGACATATGAGTCCCACACCCAACGCTTCAAGTTCTCCAATGGTACCAGATACGATCAATAATACCAGATGAACGCGTGTTGTCAAAACACATAATTTTTCCCACCCACCTCCTAGTCTATGAACCATCTGAGTATCGTAGAAGGACCTAGTATACGGGACCTCCACCATCTCCGGCAGGCGCCAAGAGAGCTAGTCCAACACTTCTGGGCTAGATTCCTGCTAAACATAAACCAAATACCAGATTACAACTGTCAGGACATTATATACATATTCCGGCATAACTGCCATGAAGAGGGAATCTTGAATGCCCTCACCCGTGGTTGCATCCAAAGCCTCACTCAGCTTTCGGTATTAATACATAAATACGACACCATGGAAAATACGTCACAGTCTTAGCCAATGCATGCGGAATCAACCCACACCAAGCAACCAAGAGATCTCGGAAGAAGCGCATACTTCGGCAGCAACTAAGTAAATGCGGATCGTAAAAAAAACAAGCCCCTTGACGGATCTCAAGCCTATTGGATAGCCCTTTCCCCATTCTCTCCATGTTACCTCACACCATATCAACACACATGCCAAAAGAGGAGAAGCCATTTTCAAGGCCCAACCATAGAAAGCGCGCTCACTCGAACCCCCCAATAAAAGTGTCGATATGCTCACGATTTATGAGACTTTCTCCACAAATAATCAAAGGAAAAGAGCTCTTCGAGAAGCCGAGAAAGTATTCATGGTGGCAGCACCACACCCATGGACAAACAGAGCCATCACACATATGGAGGTCGGAATACGGTCCAACCAAACACCAGCCGCATTAGTCCTCAATCACATTATAGATGGTTTCAAGCTATCCAAGATTCTAATGGACGGTGGCAGTGGCCTAAACCTCATCTATGAGGATACATTTGAGAAGATGAAGTTTGATAAATCCATCATCGAATGCAATAGCACAAGTTTTCGCAGAATTATCCCCGGAAGAGAAGCTGAATGCACCAGTCGGGTCTCCCTCGGTGTGGTCTTCGACACCCATGAGAATTACATGTCTCGAGAGCTCACCTTCCATATTGTACCCTTCAAAAGTAGCTATCATTCCCTCCTAGGGTGGGAGGCCTTCACCAGATTCTAGGTCATATCCCATTATGGGTATATGAAACTCAAAATGCCCGGAACCAATGGTGTCATTACCCTAATATGTGATCCGGATAGAGCCCTACGGGCTCAAAATAAAACTGCAGAGCTCGCCCTCCAGGCGTTCTCAGAGGTCCTTGCGGTTGAAGAACTCACCGAACTAAGATCAGTGGTTGAAAGGGACGATGTGACTCTTAGCAAGAGGCCCAAGTCCACATCTTTCAAGCCTATTGGCGAAATAGTCAAGTATCATGTACACCTAATGAACCCTTCCAAACCAGCATCCATCGGAACATAGCTTGACCCCATGATCGATGAAGTACTACACGGTCGAGAAAACTGGGGTATATTCACTTGGCACCATTGAGACATGTCAGGAATGCCGCGAAGGCTCGCCGAGCACAACTTGAAAATAATAGACAGTTTCAAGCGTGCAAACAAATAGTACATTGTTTTTTCGAACCCAAGCGTCAAGCCATTGGCACGGAAATAGCAAAGTTGCTCGAAGTCGAATTCATTCAGGACATCAAACATCCTGAGTGGTTGGCAAATCTGGTCATGGTCCCAAAAAATGACAAATCTTGGCGATCATTTGTCCATTTCAAAGACCTCAACAAGGCGTGCCCTAAGGATCCGTTTCCTTTTCCTTGCATTGACCAAATCATTGATGCCACTTCAGGACAGGACTCACGATGCTTCCTTGACGCTTACTCTGGATACCATCAAATAAATATGAAAGGATCCTATCAGGCGGCAACCGCTTTCATCAATCCCTATGGGTCATTCTACTTCAACACAATTCCCTTTGGATTAAGAAACACAAGTGCCACGTATCAACGCATGATTGAAACATGTCTAGAAAAACAAATTGGCTAGAAAGTCGAGGCATATGTGGACGATGTGGTCATCAAGACCAAACACATTAGCCAGCTAGTGGACGACCTCCAAAAAACGTTCGAGAATCTCCTACAATATGACATACGACTCAACCCAGAGAAGTTTGTCTCCAGTGTCCCCGCAGGTAAAAAGCTCGGATTCATAATCTCTCATAGGGGAATAGAGGCCAATCCGGTGAAAATATGAGGCCTGCCCAATTGGCGACCCCAACGGAGCTGATACCTTGAAAAGTTGGCAAGTTGCATGGCGGTGTTAAGCCATTTGATCTCCCTGTCGGTGTCATTACAGACGGATCTCGGTTAGGGGGTTCCGAGCTATGGACCTTGGATTGATGGGTTACAGGGAATGAAGGAGACAGTTTTTACCCAGGTTCGGGACCTCTTGAGGAGGTAAAACCCTACGTCCTGCTTGATTATATTTATGTGGAGGAGAACTGTAGAGTTGATCTACCTCGAGATCATTAAAGGTAAAACCCTAGATGAGTCAACTTGCCTATGCAGATGAAACTTTGTGGTTTATATAGATACCAGGGGTTCCTAGGGTTACATACAACCGACCTCTAGCGAAGGACAGATGTGTCGAGCTAGCGTACTTAACTTGGATAACCCGCCAGTCTTTGCACCTTTCCTTCCTGAACACGAGGTCGTCACGCAGTCCGGTCTTCAACAACACGAACCATTAGGTCAACTGTAAGAAATGGGTCGATCGTCCGAGGACCCCTTAGTCCTGGACTCCCGTAGTATCCCCCAAACAGGCCTCCAACGTTGGTGTATATGGTCTTCAGTAGCTCCACGTATCTAGAGTAATCGACTTGCAAGGCGAGTTCCCTTCATGTTCGGCTGATTTTGACTTGGTCATTCGGTGAAGTCATGCCATTAAATCAGGCATTGCATAATCTGAAGGCTTAAAAGCCGTGGTGTTAATAGTTCCTCATCTGACAACCTTTCCAAGGAAAGATCGTGATAGCCAGTTATGAAAAAACTCGATTTGCGGTTCGATGCCACTTTCCGATAGGCATGTATTTTCAGTGAGGAGATCGTGCCCCACGTTTAAGGTGATATGAATAATGGCATGGGTTATCCCTTGCGAGTTCCACGACGCAGTCATTTTGGGAAGTGGTATGGCCTATGGCACAGTAAACGGGAACCGTTGGTCTTACGACCCCCCATAAAGGGAAAAAAGATCCTCAAAGCCACAAATGGCTTTCCAAACTCGACCCCCCTTTCCTTCAAGCTCCAAGCGCCCTGATCCATTTCATTTTCCATCCTCTCCCAGCCGCCCTTCCCCAAGCTCGGCCATGGCCATCTCGGGCTTCCAAGGCAAGTGGGAGGTCTCAAGCATCTCCGACAAGGATATCCGGGAGTTGAAGCACGCCGGATATCTCTTGCACAACATTACCCATCGTGCGGTGGAGGAAGGCCAGGTGGTGCCTACACCAAAGCCAGGCGAAATGGTTGTGTTCGTCCCCCACTTCATCCGAGGACTAGGCTTCCCATTCCACCCTATCTTTAGGGACCTGATGTTCTTCTATGGATTAGATTTTCACGATCTTCCTTCGAACTCGTTTATGCACATCTCAGCTTTCATCACCATTTGTGATGCCTTCCTGTGGGTTCAACCGCACTTTGTCCTATGTCTCAATACTTTTAACGTCAAGCCATAGATGTTCAACGGATAACAAGCCGACTGCCGAGGAGCCGTTATCAGCAAACTCCCCCGGGTCGAATGGCCGGAGGGTACTTTTATCGATACCATCAAAGTGTGGCAAAAAGAGTGGTTTTACATCACTGAACCTTGGGAAACAAACTGGTCGACGCCTGTCGAGTTCAGATCTGGATCCCCCCTATGAAAGGTCTTTAACGGGAATCGACCTTGGAGGTGAAGTCAATGTAGAAGCGCATCACGCGGATGGTGCAGGCGAATATCGAGCTGACGAACGTGATTCAGGTCATGCTCCACCGCCGCATCCTACCCTGCTAGTGTCAGGACACTCCACTGTGGTCTTAGCAAACTCGGCGACCCCGACACCATGCATCGGTTCTTCCACACTACCCACAAGAAATTTTGTATAGGGCTGGCTGAACAAGGCCGTAAAAATATACGGCCCAGCCCCCTGCCCGAGGACCCCAGATCGCCAATGTTAACCGTGATGTTGGCTGTGGCACCATACACGGCACCAGAGAAAAAGGATATGAAGAAGAGGGAGACCCATGGAGGCCTCCGCTAGATGGGTCATCCAGATACCAAGTCCGGAGACACCTGCGCTTCCTCTGCCTATGAGGAAGATGATGAGGAGGACGGGGAGGAGAAAGACTCCTCCCGAAAAAGAAAGAGGGCGACGCCGGAGGAGACCAAAGGAGGGCTTTCCTCCTCATGCCCCGAAGAGACCCTGTAGGAGCAAGGTCATCCTACCCGATGGCAGCTCGGATTCTGATGAGGATTGCAGGGCTTTTGAGAGGGTTCCACGACGGACCCCTGAATCAAGCCCCCGACCCAGAGGTATGGAATCTGAACTTTATTTAATGGAGTTATACGGAGATTTTGTATAATAAATAGACGTGCACTTTTCCATGACGTAGCCTTGCCCGAAATTGCCCGACGGACGAGGTCTCAAAGAGGGGTTCTGTCGGTGTTCTGGAAATGGGGGTATCCAAACCTGCCTGCCTGTGGCCCAGGGCTAGGCCACTTCATCAAGCAAACACAATTGGGCGCGGCACCACTCATGGAAAGGCCCTCGCGAGGGCCCAAGCCTCGCGACAAGGAGAAGCATCTAGACCTGCAGGGGGCCTCCTCAGGACCCCACCGGAGCGGCGGAGGTTCTGAGGCGAGACCCGGCCTCAGGAGTCAAGGCTGACGCGGGGAAAGGACATGCGAGCAACGGATTTCAGGACGGTGCAGTTTCCCCTTTCGTGCAAAGGAGGGAAGGACGTATGCCTGTTCCCAAGGCATCTCCCAAAGGTTTCCATTCTGGTATAACAAGGCCACCACCGCCCGCCAGCTGGACCGACGTCAACCCTGGACCCGTCCCTGCTACGTTGACAGCTACTTTGCAGGTGAAGACCACCTTTGGGCAGGGGAGCATGTTCCCATGTTCCCCTTCAAAATTGGCTATTGTGGGATCCCTTCCCGCCCTTGCGATGAGGGAAGAGGATCCGGGCCACCGCTAAATATAGAGGATAGATTACTTCGTAGAGGGGATCCCCGATTCACTCATTCACCCACCGGCATCACACAAAGGCCAGCCAGCCTCCAGAGGCCCTCGAACACTATACTTGTAACCTTCCTCAATTTGGCACCCACCCACCCACCCACCCAGCCTCATGCCCAAGAAGCGACCCTATCCTCAATTTGGCACGAGGGCCTCGCCAGGGATAGAAGCACATCTCGTCGTGTCGCAAGAATGGATATCGTTACAAGTACATGTACTGAAAAGAAGAGATATATAAAGAGAGTTGGCTTACACTCGCCACAAGCTACATCAGAGGCACAGAACTACATTACATAAACATCATGAAGAACAACAGGGTCCGACTACGGACGAAAACAAATGAGAAAATGAAACGACGTCCATCCTTGCTATCCCAGGCTGCCGACCTGGAACCCATCCTAGATCGATGATGAAGAAGAAGAAGCAACTCCAAATGAACAATCAACACGCTCGCATCAAGTAACCTTTACCTGTACCTGCAACTGGTGTTGTAGTAATCTCTGAGCCACTGGGGACTCAACAATCTCATTTCCAAAGGTATCAAGACTAGCAAAGCTTAATGGGTGAGGCATGGTTAAGTGGTGAGGTTGCAGCAGCGGCTAAGCATATATGAGGTGGCTAACTTACGAGTACCATAAATAAGATGGGGAAGATCTACGCATAGCGGGCGTGAATTACTGTTGATCAAATAAATGATCCTGAACACCTACCTACGTCAGACATAACCCCACCGTGTCCTCGATCAGAGAAAGAACTCATGAAAGAGACAGTCACGGCTACGCACACAGTTGGCATATTTCAATTAAGTTAACTTCAAGTTATCTAGAACCAGTGTTAAACAAAGTTTCCACGTTGCCACATAACCGCGGGCACGGCTTTTCGAAAGATTTAACCTTGCAGGGGTGCTCCAACTAGTCCATCACAAACTACCACAAGCCGCATAGAAATACTCAATCACGAAGCTCGCGATCTCGTCGGATTCCCTAGTGGAAAACCTCAACTCTGAGATTACCCAAAGCATTACCGGAATCCCGATGCACAAGATGTCTCGTCAAAGGAAAAACTAATCCAGCAAGGCCACCCGGTGTGTTGACGAACCCGATAGGAGCCGCGTATCTCGTTCTCAGGACACACCGTCTATGCATAGTGGACGGTAGCCAAACCTCGAGTTGCCCCGAGGTGGCACCGCCGACTGCTAGGTGGGTGCACCAACACTCATGCGGAGCACTGGCCCGGGGGGTTGATTAAATTATCCTCGGGGTCCGGAAAGTCCCTATGCAATTTTATTAGGTGATTAGGCAAATGTAGTACCAAACTTGGGCCTTGCCAGACCAGCTTTAATCTAAAACGAATTATCAAGGGGGTACCCATAACAACCCCGATCGTGTTAGGAGCGCTCACTTATGGAACATAACACCGGTACCCGGAAACTAAGGGGGCAAAGGTGGAACAAAACACCAGGCTAGAAAGGCCGAGCCTTCAACCTTTTACCAAGTATATAGGTGCATTAAAATAAATAGCATTAATATTGTGTTATAACAAGGAATTGTTGAGAGGCTAATATTTAACAGGTGGTAGGAAACGAGACATAATCGATAGCATCGAAATAACTAGCATGGCAATGATAGGAATGGTATCTGGGGAAATGGTCATCTTGCCTGAGATCCCGCTTGGAAGAAGAATGCCTCTGTGAAGCAGACGAACCGACGTAGTCAAACGGGTCCTCACATCCGACACGCTTGCGGAACTCTATCGAGACGAAGCAAAACGGAAACACAAATCAACACACGGAATTCACCACACGGTGCACAACAAAAATGATGCATGAGCAGCTGAATATATGCAAGTCACGAGATGTCAATTCACATAATCAAACACTACACATTAAGTGAAGTTCAATATGCAACGAGTTGCATATTGACGAAACTCCACGGTAATTATTTAGTTCCATCCCGAGTAGATACACGGCAATATTAAATGTGATTAAACATGGCAAGAGGTCAAGCGCAATTAACCTACCTATCTAGGCATTTTAAATGAGGTCGGAAATGTCATATAGCATCTCCGAAACGACCTCACATGTTAATTTACAATTCTGACCAGATATGTACTAATGCATTTAATTGGTTGTTAAACAGCAAAACAAATAGGTTCACGTGATTCTACGCGTCATTTCAAGCAAACTACACATAGAGATCATCTCCAACGGAGCTATGGATCAAAAGATACAAGCACCGCAAGATATGATGGCATGCATGCAATATGTGTGCAACGACGGTCACGAGCACTTCAAAACATACAACCAGCAAGGGAAAATGAAACTACACGAGATTCTAAGCAAGTTTCATGTAGGACACGATCAAAACGGAGCTACGGTTCAAAAACTACAGGATAACAAGAAATGACTACAATCTGCCATAATCAGCCACATAGCATTTTCTACGCCCCACAACTACGGCTACACAACTCCGATGTGCCCAAGCAAGGCATGGCATGGAAGAGGGAAAGAAGCACTACTACAAACAACTAACAACAACTAGCATGACATCATGGAGCACTAGGAAAAGAAGACACAAAATGGCATCTCACACACTATTTCAAACTTAGTGAAAATAGCAGTTTTTGAAGCTGCAGTTTTTGATCTGAAGCCATATTGGCAGCAGAAAAACCTATAGCTACAGGACTCCAAATGTCATGAAAATTCACAGCATGCTAGAGAAGCACATGGGCTACAACTAACTCCATTGGACCAACCTCAAAAGAGCTACACATCACAAGATACAAGCAAGACAAGACAGCAACAAAATAATAACAGATTCCAGACATAGAAATATTTCAGCTCCTCCAAATCAACACTATTTCTAGCAACTTGAGGGCTATCAAACCACACCTAAACATGCATTTCTATTGCAACCAAAAATACCAGGGGCTAGAGTAAACACCCAAGAACAACTCCCTAGTTGACAACTCCGTTAAACGAAGCACGGAATTAATCCTACGAAATGAACAAAAGGGCATCACGGCAAAATATCTCACGAAATAACTTACTCAAAACATAAAACTAATTGCACATAAAACTAATTTCTACCCCGAAAGCATATAAAATATGTGGGGTTGCACAACAAAAATAAATCCACACATAAATGCGGGAAAATAAGCTATATACGGGAAAATAAACTAGCGGAAATCCCTACACGTAAAAATACAAATGACCGCTCTAAAATACATGGAAAATTAGTTCCTAAAACATGGGCATTTTATCTAAGGCATTCGGACAATTCGAACACGCGTGGAAAATAAATGCGGGCACTTTCCTATTGAGACAGTACGCTAAACTAGGCGGTAGTCATGCTAAACGACGCCAAACGATTATGCATGTTTTAAATCCATATTCTACGTGCAAAACTACCACAAAATCATATAAAATACGCCTCGATCCGACTAATGGTTAATAAACTACGGGCGTTTGAAAAACAAGCATTTTTCCTGAAATTTAAATAAAATACGAAGACCTAAAAAAACGCTAACGGGCCTAATATGTCTACCGGGCCGAAAGTGGGCATTGGCGTCATATAAAATAACGCGCCAGCGGCGCACTATAGAGGCCGGGGGAGTTCACCTTGGTGGGCTCGGCCTGGTCGGGCGCTGGAGCTGGGCCAGCTGGCTGCTGCTCCTACTGGGCCGGCTGGAGGAGAGGGCGGAGCTGGGCCTGGCGCTCGGCCCAGACGCGCGGAGAGGAGCGCTACGCTCGCGTCGTTCCTGTCCCTTCGTCCTCGCGACCAGGAGGCAGCGGCGCTGGCTCACCTGGCAGCCGGCGACGACGGGGCACCCGGCGGCCAGCGGGACCAGGCCGAGGGGCTGGATCCGGGGAGGGAGCTCCGAGCGGGGCCGCATCTGCAGCGCAACCCTGGTGGGGCGACGGGGCGCTGCAGCTAGAGGACGCGCGAACTCCGGCGAGATGAGGTGGGATCCGGCCAGGATCCGGCGAGGAAAAGGCTGGGGGCGCGGGATCCGGTGAACTCCGGTGAGGCAGCAAGGGCGGCGCTTCGGCGGGGTCCATGGCGGCGGCGTGGTGCGACGAGGAGGTTGCTGGATCGGGGCTCCTCCCGATCTGGCAGCACGGGGCGCTGCTCCTCGGGCCAGATGGGCTCGGGGCGGGCCGCGCGCGGGCTCGGGCAGGCCCGGCGGCTGGAGGCGGAAGAGAGAGGAGGGAGGTGGCTGCGGGAGACTAGGGTTTGCTAGGAAATAGAGGAGGAGAGAGAGGGGGTTGTCTAAAAATAATAGGAGGGGGCTATTTATTGAGAAAAAGGGGGCTAGGTTACCCGGAATCGTGTTACGGATCCAACGGTGCGGTCGGATTCGGACGATTCCGCACGCGGGAATGGGTACGTGGCCGTGTAGAGGGGATATCCGGAGATGAGAGGGGAAATGGGCGGCGCGGCAACAATTTTTAAAACACCGACAAACGTCCGACGGTAGACCGAATACGTTGCGCTACGGTCGAACGTTCGGTACCAGACGGACTCTGATCGCGACGAAATTCGACAGGCGACCTAGCTATAATAAAATAACACCGCACGTCAAATCTCAACCCAATCAGAGAAAGTTTAAGGCACACATTTAAAACAGGGTTACGACGGTGCCGCCGACGCGTGCGTGTGCGGTCGGACTCAGAACGGACAACGACGAGAACCAACAACTATCAACGGATGCAAGTTTTGAAAACGGGCGACAATGGGATGCCGATGCAATGCTGATGATGTGCATGATGCGATGATGATGCGACAAAACAAAAATAGACACACGACGAAAACGGAAAGAAGGGGGAATCTTCTGGAACGTCGGCATCGGGCTGTCACACCAACCCCACGAGAGGCAATCCACCAAAGCATGAATAGGGTATTACGCTTCACAGCGGCCTGAACCTGGGTAAACTACCATGTTCTGTGTCTTCCTCACCATAGAGTGAGTTCTCTGCCATCTCCAGCGAGTAACGAGTTAGGTGAGGCGAGCCCGAGAGAGATCTTCGTACACGCTCGTGAGTTCGCATCTTTACGGTTTTGCAAAGCCAGAAACTGACATTTGGCACGCCACGGAGGAGGCCTGTCAAGGTTTCCTCCAAGCTCCTACTTCACCAAGCTCCGCCGCTCCGATGGCTGACGCTCATCGGGCTCGCGCCGAGGGCTGCGTCACCTGTGTTGCTCACAGAACACCCGTGGGCCCCGCAGGCGCGCGTCGGTCGTCATCGCCCATGGAAAACGCTGCCACGGGTCCCGACGCTCGAGAACAGCAAGGTTCCTCCCAGCCGGCTACGGACCAAGCTCTTCTCAGGAGTCACGGAAGGGTCCACCATGCCCATCGGGCATGTACGTCTGCCGGTCACCTTAGGCGAGCGCAAGAACTACCACACTCATATCATCGTCCTCGACATCGTGCACATCCACCTGTCGTACAACGCAATCCTTGGGTACCCGGCTCTCGCCAAGTTGATGGTAGTGACCCACCATGGCTACAACGTCCTCAAGATGCCAGGGAGTAGCGGCGTCATCACCATCGCCTGCAACGAAAAGGATGTTGTTTGTACACTCGAGCGTGCCTACCACGCCGCGACGGCGGAACGCTCGCACGGCGAAGAAGACGATCCAACCAAGAAGGAGAAGCAGCTCCTCCCCGCGGAGCGCATTGGGACTTCGGGCTCCGTGTCCGGGGACGGGGTCTTGCCTCCCATCGCATAGGAAGGCATGCTCGGTGCCTCCCTTGGGTCAAGACTGGGGCTCCCATCGGGGAGGTTCCCGGCCTGGCCAGTGAGGAGAGGGTGGCGCTTGAGCACAACCCGAGGTTGCACTCCGGCACGCGTTCGCTTAGCTCTCATGAGTCCGCCATCCAAGCAATCCAAGAACTTGGAGAGGCCGAGGTCGTGCGAGGAGGCTACTACCTTGCATCACCAATCGCATTCGTCGTCGTCGGCATGGTTGATTGGCCCCGCATCTGCATCAGCGCCCTTGCTATGGAC